>NC_089696.1:4750000-10647500 GCF_031753505.1 Anomalospiza imberbis | reverse complement strand
GATCAGAACTGAAAGCAGTGTAATTTTTTTTCCCAATGTAAGTAAAGCTGGCTTGAAACTAATTGTATTAGGCTTTATACCCTTTTTGCTAAAGCAGCTGAGGATATGAATGTTTTAAATTAGTGAAGGCAGTTTCTTTGTGGAAATGAGCCTTGGTGGCTGCTTAGACAGACAGGTAGGGAGAATAAGCTCAACACATTTCATGAGTGCAGGCATCTGGGCAAAGAAGAGAAATCCTATTAGTGCCCAGTTAAGAGAATGGCTGTATCATGAATTCAGTGCTTATTAGAGGATCCAGAGGGACTCCCAGCATACAGATGCAAATCCACAGGAAATTAGGTCCCTGAATTCTAGTGCTCAATGAAATTACTGTTTTTGTGGAGGTGCTATCAAATATGAATGGTGAGAAATTGATCTCATTTATATTTCTGTAAATCAAGAATAACTGCAGAGCAAGGAGATGGAGTCATCATTCTCAGATATTTCAACAGCTCCCATGGCCTCAGAATCTGAGTGTTTCTATATCTACGTGGATCAATTACTGCCTGTGAGCTGGGGAGATGCTAATATCCTCTCTGCACAGACTGCATCTGAGACAGGCAGAGACTAGAGACTACTTCTCTAACAAGATTTAAATATATAATTTCTTTTGGTTTCACTGCTAATCAAGGGTCGTCAGATGCTCTATAGCAGGCAGGTTTTTTTCCCGAGAAAATATATGTTGAAGGATGGAATTGAGCTGACATGTTTTACATTCATGGTTGCCTCTTTAATCGCAGAACCTACTTCCCTGGCTGGAGAAGACTGTGGCTCTTCCTCACTGTGCAATATCATGCAGGAGGTAAATGGGAAGGGGAAGGAGGGGGAGAAGGGTGGTTTTGTTTTCTCTTTATCATTTTTGGAGGTGATCAGATGCTGCGGTATTCTGCAAGGACGGGGTAAATAACGGAATCCATCGTCTGATGGCAGCTGCTCATTTGCAGTGTCTCACTTCAGGGCGTTGTTTCTTGCTTGTGTTTCCAGAGAAATTTCCTCCAGGGGTAATGATGAAAAACTAGTCACAAATCAACACAATTCAGAATATATGAGAATCATAAAATATTGCAAAATAAAGCAAACAACACAAAAGCTCACTGCTTTCATCGTGCAGGGAAAGGCCTCCAGAACACCAAGGAATTTTGGAAATGTTTCAGAGACTCAGAAATCATGAAACTTGGATATTTTTCATCTCAAGGCTTTTCCCTCTCTCTCTCCTCTCTCCTCCCCAATGAATCACTCAGTAAAAGAATACATTACCTGGAAACACAGCAGGAGTCTTGGCCTTAGTATAAGAGAGTAGATTATAATGAGTATCACACTAAAGAAGAGGGAATAAAGAGCACCAGCAGCCAAAAAAGATAGGCAATTTGAGGGATATGATGTAACTCAGACAAGATGTCAGTGATGGGCTGGAAATAAAACAATGTCAGTCACTGTGAATTAATTATTCTTCTATAAAAACAAATCAGTGGAGCAGTATAGCACACAGTTGCACTGAGTCATGAGGTTTGGCTGTCAGAAAGGGAAGTGGTCACTTCACACTGCCCCAGGGCACATGTGTGAGAGGCTGGTGGATACTGAGAGTCCCATCGAAGGGTAGGGAGGTTCTCAGAGTAGTGGAAAAATTGCAATTTCCATTATAATCCCTGTGTATAGAGGAGCTTATACAGCCAGCCAGAAAATTTTGCTTTAGGCTGTAACTAAGCTGACAAGGTCACAGCACAAGAGTGAGTGTATCCAGTGGGGAGTGCTCTCCATTGAGGAGAATGAGGTTTGATTTAATGAATGAGAGAAGGTAAGGCCATAATTATTCTCTTGGAGGGAAGGAGAACAAGCAAAACATTTAAACATACACAACACCAATCCACAGGTCTATTGCAAAGTGCAGGTATGTGTTACATCAGTCACAGATGTCTCTGCAAGGCCACAGAACTGCTGCTCTGCTTCATGGCAGACTTTGGTTTCATGCACTGCTTGGCACTTTGAAATACCTGACAAAAAGTCCTGAAGGTGCCTAAACTTTGTCTCCCCCTTCAAAGCAGGACATGTTCCATCTTTCTGTTGCACTCTTGGCTGTATGAAATCCACAGCAGCAATATTCTCCATCTCAGATGGGGAAAGGTGAAGGCAAAGACCCCCACCCTGAGTGTCCACAGAGCAGAATTTGCCATCACATCTTGCTGTCACTGTCATCCTTTGGGTAACTGTAGCAAAACAGCTGTAAATGGTGTTGGAGATTGAATTGCCCAAAGCCCCTGGAGGGTTGTAATGACGCTCCAGTGTTTTTACAGATAATTTGGAAAAAGTCTGTGCTCTTAATCATGCCCTTTATTCCATGCTGACAGTGCTTCCCATCCTAACAGTCAGCATTCATTAAAAAGCAACTGGAGAAGAGTTGAAACAGGGACAGGGGCACATATTCAGTTGGGTGGGCAGGATTGGTGTGAAGTTGCTATCTGCATCTTTTCTATGCTATCTGCATCTTTTTTTTTCACATATTTCCCCTCTAAGCCAAGATTTAGCTGAAGAGGTGGGTTCAGAGTCACACTGTCAATTCCCTTGCTGAGCATTTGGCTTGTGCTGTTAGTGAACACTTGGGGCTTCTGAGGGCTTCCAAAGTGAACTGCTGCAGGCACAGATGTCATATTTCACAACAAAAAAAAAATCCCCCAAAAAAACCTTTTTAGTGTTTCCATCTTCTGGGCTGACATTGTACATACATGGAGTAGTTGATAGCCAAAGGAGATGACTTTTTTTTGGCTGGGATTTTCAGAGAGGCTCGGAGGAGCACCATTACCAGCTATCAGTGATGACAGATTCTGTTGGAGCTGTAACTTTCTCACAGAAGAAGGAGGAGTTTAACAAGTCACTGCAGGGGGAACAAAGCGTTGAAGTTGCAGCTCTTTGAGTACCCCTAAGAGCTGCTCCTTCCCAGCTACCCAGTAAATGAGCAAAGCCTCAGTTAAGAAGTGAGGATTCTTGCATGCAGGAAATGCTGTAGCAGCTAGAAACAGGCAATTACTGTCAAATAATGGAGTGCCCAGAGGTTCATGCTGAGGGTAATTCCTCAGTAACCCCTGCCCAAACCCTTTGAAGATCCCAGGCTCTGACAGCTGACACAGGGGCTCAGCAGTACACTGAGCTCCCAGAGCCTGTAGTCAGCACAACAACTTATTCTTTTACCAAAATCTTCCTCTGAAATTTAAAGCAGTGGCAGATGATGACATCAACGTGTACATCACCACTTTGTAACACTCAGGGGTTTTATTACATTCAGGAGTGGGAGACCAAATTATTCACTCATGCCTTCCTTGGATGAGTGGACAAGCACAAGTTCAAACTCTGGGGGTGAAATCCAGTTTCTCCAGTGCCCTGTTGAACTTGGACTTGAAAGAATAGGTTTCTGTAACTCACCAACTTGCAGGTGTAAGGGAATCCTCTTCTGCTTGTGCATAGCCTGAGCAGATCATGCATTTACCTGCTGTGTGTATTTTTACATTTTGGAGGCTGTAATCTTGTTCTTTTGAGAGTTTTAAAGTTATTCTAAAAGTTCCTATGCCTTCTGATATTTACATATTTCAACTGAGTTTTCTCATGTATGTTCATGCAAATAATGATTATTTTACATTCTTCTTTGTAGGTAGAGAGAATTGATAGACTGTTGGTTTGACCAGTGTGGTTGGAGAGGTGGCAGTTTCACCCTCCAATCCACTGTCATTTTTGCTATTGTATATATAGTGGAGTCAGAAAATAAAGTTTGCTTTTTTGGGTTCTTTTTCTTTCCTTTTACATCTAGCCTGCTTCTGTGAGTTATTTCATGTTGCAGTGTGACAGGAGTCCTGTGTGAAATGTGCTTCAATATTTGCCACTGAGTAATCAAAAACCATCTTGGAACTTTTTCAAAGGATCACTAGCAAAAAAGCTTGTTTTATCTATGTATATATGCTGGTGTCTGATTTGGAAATTCCTGCTTTATGGATTTGATCCATCCAAATATCCTTAAACAGCTTTTCTCTCAATAGGTCCCTAAAGCCTGCCAGCATCTCTGTCCTAGGATTTATCCCTCTGGAGCGTTATAGCCCAGAGAGGGACAGTGTGATGCTAATGGCACTCAGAAGTGCCCCTGCACTGAGAACTGCACAAAGTGCATGGGCCAAAGGGGCAATAGGACAATGGGGCTGCCCACTTGAATGTATTCACATCCCCAAGGTGACATTTGGGCCAGGCCACACATTAGGTTAATGCTAAAACCATGGGAAATCAAGGTCAGACACCTTCAGTGGTGTCCCAGTGAAAATACTGGTTTTAAATGGAGCATCAGTTTCAGAGGTAAATTTGTTTGTGAACGATGAGTGGTCTGAAGTGCTACCAAAGGTTCTTTTCAGGCAGATGTGCAAAGCCTTCTATTCTCTGCCCCCCTCCCTCCACTCCTAACACAGATATTTCAAGGTTATAAACTGGGAGAAAATCTCTGGAGAGGAAGATATTGCAAATAAAATCTAATCTATAAATGTCTCTCTTTGAAGGTACAGCCCAAGCTCTCCATTTTATCTTCTTGACAAAGCAAAACAACTCAATTTTGAACTTGCTCACATTGATTTTACATCAGGGAATTCCACCAATTTCTGGGAGCTTATTGATTTAAGCAAGATCAAAATCCATGCTTTTTCTTTCTTTTCCTTCAAAATTCTTTTGCATCTATTGATTATGGTTGTGTGCTGTGCCTTATTGGTTCTGAGCTAATAATGACCAAGTGCTTTGGGACAAACCAAATTGCTTAATGGGCCACAACACCAGAATTGATCCCTTTAATGACCCAGAAATTAATTAAAGTAATCATTCTCATGTAGTCACATGTCAGGGAGTCTCTAGGATTGTCACCCACCTGGCTACAGTATTTAAGCCCATGCAATTCCAGCTGTTGAAAATCTGAAGGGATCATCCATGTCTTACATCTCTAAGTGAGGTCAGCAGGCTGTGACCCTCACCAACACCCTGATGGGCCAGGCCTCTGTAGCACAGTCAGGATCAAGCCAACTCTAAGCAATAGCAGGTTTTTGCCCTTGTTTCTTCTTTTTTTTCTTTCTTTTTGGGGGGGTCAGATGGTTCACATTTATGAAAGGACATATTTCTTCTTGATCACTGAGAGACAGTAATCATTTCTTGCAGCGTTTACACGCCTTGGTGTTTTTAAAATATATTAACAGAGCTTGGCTTCCTTAGTGAACAGATCCAGATGGAGGATAAAAGCTGCAGCCCAGGGAGGATGTGTGCTGAGCAGAGCTGGAGCTTGTTCTTCCCAGTCCAAAGGAAGAAGGCTATGGATTAATTTTGCATGATGGCATAAACGCCTGTCAAGTGGCATGCAGGAGCTTGCAGGACAGACCAGAGCCCAAGCTCAGATCTGGAATGTGCTAATGGCAGGAGCAGCTCTGTCTCTGTGGTGGGGCAGTGAAGGTGTCCTGAGGCCACATGAAGTGAGTGTGTGGCAGCTGGTGGCACTGATGGGGCACTAGACACCCTCCTTAATGCCTGTGGATAAATACACAAGCACATGCTGGTTTTGGAGGCTAAAATGATTTCTTCTCTGCTCTGTCTGTCCATTGAGCTTTGCCAGTTTACCAGGTTGCCCCTGGTTCCCCAGCTGCAGGCTGGGCCCCATGCTTTTGTAAGAATGTTGTTTTTACAGTATCTTTTTTCTGCAGTTCCACATGGGCCTCTTTGTCCTTTCAGTAAAACCACTGTAAACGAGAGAATTCCTCCCATGTCCAGGGGTGTGGTGCAGAATGAGACATGGCTCTTAAAGGAGATTCAGGCCAGAGGTTGGAAGTAAACATGTCTGTGGGAAATATAGAGGCTGAGGGACCAAAATGCTTTCACAGAAGATGGAGAAGATGCTTTCACATTCATGGAGAAATCTCCTTTCTCAAATCTTCCAGCCTGCATGTTAATCTGGGCAAAGAGCATGGTCCATTCCACATCCATACCTATCCCCTCTTCCTCTGCCTCCAGGGTTTTGTGATTACTGGCAATACTCTTGCTGTCAGGGTGATATTTTCCTCTGGCACGTGCAGTAATACCTCTGAAGTTACCCAAGCAATCCAATTCACATGCCTCTGCTCCTCCCTGCGGGCTGAACCAAATCTGGGGACCTCTGGGCCACTGTCCTTAAAGTGTCTCTGTCATTTGAACGATCACACTAATGCAAAATCACCAGTTGCTGACTCTGTGCTGTGTGCTGCAGATCCACTGAGCTCAGAGTCATTCAGGAGCCTCTGGAGACTGTTTTATTGCCAGGTGATGAAATCCCAGAAAAGAAGAAATTAGAAATCAAAAGGGGAAACCAGAATGTGGTGTGGTCACTGTGCAGGGGAGGAGCAAAGTCTGGCAACTGTTTCTGTTTGGAAAATGAGCTTGCTCAGCTGTAAAGTCGATAGTTATCGCCTGCACGAGATTTCATCGAGAGCCATCAGTCTCACTGCCCTCCTGTGTGCTCTGCAGCCTTCATTTGGGGCTGGCAGGGAAGGGGTTCAAGTGCTGCTCTGTAGCAGAAGGGGCCTCAGCTGTGTGCCCTGAGTCCATGGGGTGCCAGGGCAGGGACAGCTGTCCTGGGTGAAGGGATTCCCTCACATATTTAGTTAATTTGCTCCAGCAAGCTTGCTTGACTGAACCCACTCTGCGTGGAGGTTGGAGTTTGTGTAGGTTTCGGGGAGGGTGAAAATTGTGCTTCCTTCCTCTCCTATTTATTTTTCTCATATGAGAGTTGTTGGGTTAAATAGCAGTTTTTAAGAAGTTGGCTTTGCTGCAGTGCTCTAAACCTAGGGTTTTTTGGATTGGATGCTGGTTCTGTGAAGCTGTTTTCTTAGCCTCTCTGTGCCTTTTCCATGAAAGAAAAATACCAAATGGGGAGAAGACATCTCAGGAGATTAGACCAAAGGGAACAGGAGGAAAAGAAACAAATGCTGATGAAACAGCACAATAGATCTCAGATAAGTTAAGATAAATCAACAGAAAGATTTATACAAAAATGTGCCCAGATTTCTGTATTTGAGTAAGTGTTCCTCGTTGGTATCTAAGCGTTTAAGCACAGAGCTGCTTTCCCAAGAGCAGACTCAGTCCTGGTAGTGGGGATTCACTGCAGCCCTCCTGTGCTTTATCTGTCCTGCAGGGAAGGAGGCTGACGGCACCTGGCTGTTTGTTCCTGCAAGCAGAGAGCACATTTTCAGCAGTGTCCCAGAATCACAGAGCTTTATAAGGTATGCATAAATCCCCAAAGATTTGCTGGGAGAAGGCTTTTTTTTAAACTCCTCTGGCCAGATATGGTTTCTGCCTTGAAAACACTGCACAGTGTGAACAATGAGTGAGTGATCTTGAGTTTTCTGTCTCTTGGAAGGAGCAACTGACTGAATAGGGCTCATTAATTATTGATGCACACGTGTAAGAGGGAAATAGAGGGATTCCTTGCCCTGTGCAGAACAGCTCTGCAGAGAGAAACAGATGCTGGATGTGTCTGTTTAATCACACCCTGGGGCAGATGCCCAAGGAATGAGCTGAGCCTCATGTCTGTCTGTCTGGTGTGCTGTAGGCACAGGCCAGCTGTGGATTAGCCCTGCCAAAGAAATAGGAGGCTAATTGGGCTTTGGATGGCCTTTTAATTCCAAGACCACCCCTGCCTTGCATTTCATCCAGTGCTAAAATGGAAAGATACTTTAGTGGCTGCAGAGTTTTAAAATCAGCAGCCTATCATCAGGCAAGCCCTAGGGTGCTGCTGGGGATCCTGGTGCTGTCAGGGCAGCAGTAGAACCAGCCTGCTCTGTCCTGTTGGGTTGAGCAATGTGCTCAGGCAGAGAATAACACCTGGGCTCATGGAGGTCACTGAGGCCTGCTCATTAGGCAGCAAAGATGAAAGGGCTGTTACATCCCTTAATTCAAGGGCACTAGGTGAGACCGGAATGGATTGTTCAGTAGTGCTGAAGATAATAAAGTTGAGATTTCATAGTGTCTGCCCAGGCTGGTCAGGACATACAGACCAGTGCAGAGCTTTAACTGTGCTCGCAGGGAAGAAAACTCTGTCAGTTCCCTGGGAGCTTCAGGGAGTCCAGCTGGTCCCTGAGTGCTGCTCTGTTCCTGCGTGTCCATCTGCCTGCAGACACCTCTCATGTCCAAGGGGCTGTAAATAACTTTAGAGGGGATTTTTTTCTCAGAAAGGTTAGGCAGGGAAGGCACTTGGGGTGGATAACCCTGGAGGAATTAAAAGCAAAGGTTTGGCATGTTTCCCTCTTCAAATGTATCTGAACTTTCCTGCCATGAACAAAGACCTGTTTTAATTTTCTTGCTTATAAACATGACTCATTTTTATAAACAACAGGAGAAATCTTATTTCTGCTCCTAAGTTTTAAACTGCAATTAGCAAAGGCAATTCAAGGACTTGCCCAGTACTCAGTTAGGGATAACAAGCATTGACCAATTAAATCCCTTTTGCTTTGAAAATTTGATTCCTTAAACACAAAGAAAAACTATTACTGCTGTCTTTTCACCCTATTAAAAAACTTAGAAAATATTAAGTTTAATTTGGCAATAATTCATTTTAAGCCAGTTTTATTTAAGCCATTTTCATCTTCAAAGTCTCCTTTTTTATCTGTCACAGCTGTTGTACTGGCACACTCCATGACCAATTTATGTCCCCTCTTTCTGTGCCCAGCAAAGGCCAGTGTGGTACTATCTGTGCGCTGTAGGCATAAATTAATGTATGAAAAACTTGATTTACTGAAGCTGCTGTTTACTGATGTTACTTTTCTCCAGGGTGTGTGCGTGTTAGTATGTAAAATCACAGCAGCATTATATCCTGAGAGATGGGTTTGGGTGTAACGAGAAAATGACCCAAGATTTCAGCCAAAGCCAAGAGACCAGAGCTTGTGACTTGTGGAAGCCTGGCTTTGATTAAAATGCTGTTCGTGCAGCCTTAGCACACATGGCTCCTCTGCCAAGCCACTTCTCACTGCCAGCTTTGCAGTGCTGCTCACTGTGCTGGTGTCACTGAGCTGTGCTTAATTAGCTGAACTCCTACGTACGTGCAAACTTCTGATTGCACGGTGACGTTACACAGAGCAGCTCGAGCCTGCTCCTGAATTTACACCCCTTCTAGATGATGGCAGCTAGATTCAGATTGCACCTCTGGGAAATGCAAACACTGCATGTCCAAGCTCTCGGGTTTCTGAGAGATGAACGTGAACCAGTTTGTAACAGGAGTAGCTCAGTGGTCAATGGGACAACACTCATGACTGACCAAATAATTTTTCAGAAAACGCTCAAGCATGTTAACAGGTCCTAGGAGAAGGAACCCCTTGTTTGGCTTGATATAATGAGCAGGAGAGTTATTTGTCCTGCTAAAATAGTGAAAAGTCTGTCCCATCACGATGGCTGTGCTGTCCTAGGTGGCCTGATTTGGTCAGGGAGAGGAGTTTATAGGACGATGTGTGACATGCAACTCTGTGTTTTTTACTGGTATTAGCTGAGATGATGACACTGGGAGAAGATTTGAAGGGTATTCTGGGACATTAGGTCCAGTCCAGCGCTATTTCACTTGACTTTCTGCAATACTCTCCTTTAAAGCCAAGTTGAGCCCAAAGGAAGATTTTGGAGGGGAGGGAGCGAGAAGGGTAGAGATGGTTGGGCTAAAGACAGTCACTGTAGGATACAGTTTGTGTCTCCATACCAAAACAACAGTTTCCCCCTGAAAGTTCCATTCCCTGTTGCCAGTTCTAGAGCAGAGTCAGTGGCCAGGGGCTGCTCCAGGACTGCAGAAGGGCTCGGGAACCACCAGAGGACTGAGCTGCCCAGCTGCTGCTACTGCACATCACCCTCTGAGATCCACCACAAAATAGCCAGCAAGGAGTTAAACACAATGCAAAAAATAATGCTTCCCTTATTTTCTCCTTCTTTCCCCTCCTCCTCCCATGTGCTTTTATTTTTGTCTTGAGCTAAGTAGAAATGTTGTGTTGGTTTTTTTCTTTTTATTTTTACTTTGGCTTAGCTTATATTGTTTGATTTTTACCCAGTCCTCAGGTGCCTAATGAAATTGCCACATGCTCAAGGGAAAACAAGTTTCATAACAGAATGACAGTAAAACATTGCTAAGATCCTTTAGGATAGAGCAAGGATTAGAAGAAGAAAATGCAGAATAATGTAGACATTAGTTTAATCACAACAAAGGGTTCCTAGTCCACTGGCATTGTAGAATCCAACAGAAGTATTCATAATTACCAATAACAAAAGGCTGCTCTATTATGACTATTCCATTCAAACTAAAACACATGTAAAGCTTGTGTGCTGGTGAGTGTATTTTGATGATAGGTCTGGTTTAAACCTAATCTGCTGAAATACAGACAGGATAGGAACAATGCTTTCTCTAGGGATCAACAACTTTGTCCCTGAACAGACTGCCTTATGTAAACACCCATAATTCTGTTAAAATTCATGCAGACAGCTTGGATTAAAAAGAAACAAATATCAAGCAAATAAACAAAAGTCATGAGCAACAGGGGCTGGTAAAGTCATTGTGGGAAAAAGTGCTCTTTGAAGCATATGCCAGTGTATGCTAAGTCAAGAAAATTAATATTAAACCCTACAGGTCACAATATTGAACATATGTTCCACCTTCTGAGAAAGTAGCTAGAAATCCTTCCAACACTGGACATCTTGTTTAGTGTGATTTTTCAGTCTTAAAAAAACCCAGCCCTGAACTGATAACTTAGGTGTTCACCACTTCTTTGGCCTTCCCTTTTCACAGCACTGTACAGAATAATGCTTCTCGCTTGCAGCTGGCACTAATTTATTCAACTGGGCATAAAGGTGGCTTACCCAGAAGATTTAGATAACTGTGGTTACATGGGTTATATTTGAATGTAGTAAGGATAGAAATTAAATTTCTCAAGCATTTGTTCGCTTCCAGTGTCTTTTAGTTCATCAAAAGGGATTAAAATGTGTCTTGGAGTCGACACAATGACTTGGGGAAATCTCAGACTCTGCTTTAACTGTTGACATAGGGAAAAAATTCTTTCTTGATCTTTTTTTTTTTTTGCTTGGTTTTGGAGGGGTTGTTTGTTTGGGGGTTTTTGTTGTTGGGGGTGTTTGTTTGTTTTCCTCTTTTCCTTGTAGTCTCACATGTAAATTATGTTCCACATGTTCCCAATGAATATGGGACTGCTGGATTTTCTCTAAAATTTCTGTTCTTTCTGCTTCTGCCACTTGCCAGGTTTTTATCCCTGTGAAAGGTTGTGTGTGAGACATCCCCGAGACTCAACAGGACTGACATCAGCCTTCTATTTTTAGAGTAGGCTTTGAGACTCTGGACACCCTACTTGAGTAGCCTTTGCCACAAGACAGGTCAGCTTTAATGTGGGCATTTCAAGAAATATTCCCCATCTTTAGGTGAAGGGACAGGAAGGAAATCTGTAGGAAGCTTTCCAAGTTGGTGGAAGAACATGGGAAAAAATAGCTGTGGCTTTGGAATCCAGCATACAGCCAGGGAGCTTGGGCTGAGGAACGTGCTGAGGGCAGGCTCTGGGATTCCTGAGCCAAGAAGTTGTTTGTTTTTCTAGCTGTGTTCAAAGAAACCAGACTCTGTATGCTTGCAAATAAATGGGGTTGTACCACAGGTGCACCTGGCAGGTTTCAGTAAGAGAGAAGAAAAATAAAATCTTACAAGGTCTGGCTAATTACAGTGGTTCAGATAATACACTTCAAAAGAGGAAAGTTTAATAACTGTTTAAGCAACTTCCTGTTCAAGGTGCTTTCTCTTTCAAAATTTCTGTTCAGTGGATTTTCATGGATTTTCCTACTTGGAACCACTGAAATTTGACTGAAAGCCTTTCAGTGGCAATGCCATCTTTACTTAATTTATGACCTTATCTCCAGTTCCTATTAGTGACCTTAGGACAAGACTCGACTGTGACCATGATTTCCATCTTGCATGGGATTTCCATCTTGCATGGGAGCTGAAATTTGACTGAAAGCCTTTCAGTGGCAATGCCATCTTTACTTAATTTATGACCTTATCTCCAGTTCCTATTAGTGACCTTAGGACAAGACTCGACTGTGACCATGATTTCCATCTTGCATGGGAGCTCTCTGGAATAAGACTGAGAAGGAAAACTGACAAATCTTGCATTCAAAAAGCATGCTCTGAGTGCTTGGTATTTAGCTCAGTTTTCAATTTCAGCACTGCTTACTTGTGTTGGAAAAGTTATTTTTGGTTGCTTTCTGCGCTTCATTATAATTCTGAAAATGACTAATTTGATGTGACATTTACTAATGTAGTATGATCAGACATAATTTGATCTTATTAACTTAGATTGTACCATATTAGCAAACATCGGATTCTATTTGAGAAATTTACACATGCTGCAAATGTGGATACACCTTGAAATCATACTGTATTAGTATAATTTGTCACCTTAATGTTGTATTTGGTAAAGAATGTCAGAATATATTGCAATTTATGGCTACCTACGTACATATCTGCAAAGATTCAGATAGGCTCTGCTGTTGTCATATTGTTCCACCACTAAAAAAGCCCATTTCTCAATGATACAAGACCACTGCAGTTCAAATGCTTGATGTCTTCCCTTGCTTTGGAAATGGTTTCCTTGCCTTGCATTTCTGGTGTCTGAAATCAAATTTAGCTGAGTGGAATAAAGAGCTGATCTTGTGGAATAAATATTTTACCTTCCTATCCATGTGTGATGGTGGCCAGTGTGGCCTGAGATGTTTGCATGAACTGGACAGCAACAGATCCTGCACTGGCCCAGCTGTACCAGCAGCACATTAACCTGTGTGCTGCTGCCTCTTGCTTTCCTGCTGGGCACCCGCTGAGTTTTTAAAAAGACTAAATATTTGCTGATATAATTTAGGAAGGAATGGAAAGGCCAGTTGCCTTTTACAACCTTGTGTAGCTGAGACAGTAACTCTTGTGTGCACTTCTCCCATTCTGCTGATTTCTCTCTGCCAGCTCAGTCTGTAATTAGAGGTTTATCTCCTGTGTTCCGATGTGAGACTCTGTAGCCTTTTCTTGGTGGTTTTTTGTTGTGGTTTTTTTTTTGTTTTGTTTTTTGTTTTGTTTTGTTTTGTTTTTATTCTGAGCTGGGTGGCTGTGACTGGTAAAGAGACTTTGGGATTTAGACAATTGTTTGGGATTTAGACAATTGTGCAGTGGGCTGAACATCCCTACAAAGGAAGCAAAGGAAGTGCTTCCACTTGAAAAGTGAAAGAAAGCTGGGGCAATGTCTAAAGAGTCCTAGGGCACCTACCTTCCCAATATATTCCCAAAGTTTCCACAAAGTATTCATTGTGGTGTCACTGCAGCAGGAAAGAGGGTTTCTAGTGGAGAAAAGAAGGCTGAACACCCAAATTTCACACAACTGCCCCAGTGAGTCTGGGATCAGATGTGTGGCTGGACAGGAGAGGTTGGGATATGGGATGAGCACCAAAGCAGCTGGTAGTCCAGGATGTCTGATGAAAAGAACAAGTTGCTTCCCATCTGCAGTGCAATGAATTTTAAACAGTAGTTAAAAATAGAATTAAAAGGAACAGTTTAAAACTTGCTGTTAAGACTCCAGCTCTGACTGCCATGTTCCACTGGCATCTGCAGTGCTGGGATGAGCCAGAAGGGGCTGTGCACACACTAAACCCCAAAGCTCCAGGCTGAGCCTGGCTGAATTCAAAGGGAGCTGCTCCTACACACCAGGCTGAGTGAGCCAGGCACAGTGAAGGCTGAAGCTTAAGCCTTAAACTTCAGACTGCAGGGCATGAGTGATATGTGATATTTGACTTCTTTTTGTCTGTCAGAACAGTAGCTGTCAAAAAAGCTTTTCTTTTTCCATACTCCAAAATCTTTTTGATTTAGATGTCAGGTTACCCCTTTGATGTAACTTTTGCAAAACCCCTCAATGAGGTTATTAAAAAATCCTCACTGAACAAGTACAATTGTACTGAACAAAAAACAGAGCAGAGTAACTACAACAAAAAGAGTGTTTGAGCTCTTTTCACTGACCGTAAGTTTGAAATAATATATTTAGCTTTAGCCATACAACGACTTTGATCCAAAACTGATAATGTTGCATCTTTCTCAATGAATTTTTCTTTTGTGTTATTTTTTCACGCTCTATTTGGAAAATAATAATCAAAGACAATCCCGGGCTCTTAATTCCCTTTGTTTCCACCACAATGTTCTGAACACTGAGCAAATCCAGCTAGCTGTCAGCCTGAGTTCCTGTTTCTATGACGTTTTACATTTCTGAAGACAGCACTGCCTCCTGCTCTGCTCTTCAGATATTTTATAAGTGTGATGCTGGAACTTTATTTCAACAGGTGGGAATATGTAGGGCTTTTGTTAGGTGATTTCTGTGTTTCCAGGTATACCCAAAAATAAGAAAGATGCCTTGAATAAACTGCCTTCACTTTATTTTTCAGTGATGCAGTTGAGGAGCTGCTGGTCCAGAATATCTTCCTCATCCCATCACACAATCACACATAGAATATCTCAGGCATTTTTGCCCATAGTGAATTCCACAGGTGGACAGAAATTGGCAAGAACTTTCCTCAAACTTGCACCAGTTCACTCAATTTCAATTTCAGAAGAACCTTGGCTTAATTCTTTCTGACTTTGCCTTGAATATATTCATCTCCAGTCTTTACAGGTATTGTGCTTGCAGGACACTTCAATCTTGTGTATTTTAGCTGGATTGGCTATTTCAATTTACAGTGAAATTCACTATTTGATTAGGTGCTTTGTTGAGGTTAAGTTTTATCCACTTCTTGCATTGTTTTTTTAAGGTAACAGTGCTGGTTCATGTGTAAGTGTGGACAAACTTTCAGTGTGTCAGCTGAGTGTAAGCAACAGCAACTAACAAGGACAGAAATTGGGGGAATGCCATCAGGTTTTTGTTTCAGATATTCTTCCTCTGGCATGGAGGACTAGAATTTCATTTGTATGTATACAGCCAAATATAACAATGATTTCTAAATACAATGCATCATTTTCTCTGTGAATTTACGATTTCATTGAGGGAGTGATTATTTCCAATCACTTGGATTCAGCATTTCTCAGAGTATCAGAGGAGTGAGGGCTGCAAGATGTGTCAAACCTCAAGGTTAGGCTGGTCCTTTGGGCTCCAGTACCTGCCAGGAGAGAAAACTCTACAGAGTCACTGCCTCCCACACCAGCAGCACTCACTGGGGAGGGTCAGGCAAGGCTAAACTATCCTCCTGTCCTTGAGTGATGAAAGTAACCAGAAACCAAAGTAGTTTTACCCATTCTTTAACTTGCTCTGGTGTTGGCTCTCCAAGTTTATACAGCAATTTTTATGAGATTTATAAAACTGTAATGGAAACTTTTTTCAGGAAAATTCACTATTAAGGGAATAAATGGTCCAGATATTAAAAAGGTTGTTTGGGGGTTGAGTAGTGTCAGTTCAAGGCAAGACACATAATAATTCTGCACTCTTAATGAAATGTAAAAGAAATTATGAACAAAAAGAAAAGGCCATTTGGATTTTTTTTTGTGTAAAATCATAGAAGTGCCCCATTAATTTCATCATGGGATTAATAGTTCATCTGCTAGTAGTTCAACAGAGGGAGAATATTCACACAGTATTTTGTTTTATGCTGGTATTGCATCAACCTTTGTGGCTGTGACCTGCTGTTAAATATAAAACAGGTGTTGGGATGGAATCAGGTCTTCAGATTACACAGACACGTAGACTATTAATTGAACTTTGCATAACCAAACTTCTACAGGTTCATATTTAAATGCTGTTAGTGACCATTTAAAAAACATTTCAAATTAAATCCAACCCATACAAGGAACAAGACAATGAGCAAGCAGGGCTGGGATTTGATAATGAATTCTATGTATTGAATGGGCAGCCATGTGGAACAGTTCTAAATTATGAAATCCCTGTTTGGGGCTGTGATTCCTTGTCTTGTGCTGCACTCAGAAGTTTCTTCCACTAAAATTCACTCTTTCAAAAATAAATATAAGAGGATGAGCTAGAATATTTCTTTAAAAACCAGTGTCTGCCTTTGAGCAATGGTGTAATGTTAGGTGCCTCACACAGTGAAATCTTATTTATCATCTCTATGGACAGGTGTGAGCAGTGTAATAAAAAAATCTGGCAAAATCTTGTTGGGTCATTTGGATGGACCTTCAGTCTTCAGGATCTGAGATTCCTTTCAGCTTTATGGTGGAGCAGAGCCCTCCTCTCCCACAGCTATCCCCCACCAAGAGCTGTTTCGTTACCCCAGAGAGCACTGGCTCCTGGTGGCAGCAGCAATGATGCAAAGGTTGGGAGGATTTGTGTAGGGTTACACCCAGCTGACTATTCCTGCCTGGCTTCTTAAAACATCTCTACTGGCAAGGAAAGAGGGGTAAAAACTCCAATTCCTTTTCATGCAATTAATTAATTCCACCTCTATAGAAAAATCAACAGGACTTTAAGGGCTTATTTCTTCTTTTGAAGCTGCATTTGCTCAGATAAATTCTGTATTCCTCCTGCCAGGCAAGGCACTGGAAGGCCCCATTCCTTTGTAGTGCTGCAATCTTTGAACAGTTCTTCATTGCCCTTAGTATTTTGAAAATGAATTGCTGTAGCTCACTATTTTCTGGGCAAAAGAAATCAGAATATTCATTTGAAAACTGCAATTTTAGTTACAACACAGATACTGCTTTGCCCCAGTAGACCTCTAGCTGCATAGAGCTTTTGTTTAGGAGGAAGGAATGAGTAAGTGTGGAGCTACTACAGTGATTAGAGCAAGTTCAAGTCAGGCAGGAGAAAAGCATCCCTTGCAGGGAGGGTTTGCCAGGGGAAGTCCTGAGTGAAGTTGTGGAGCCTCTCTCCTTGGAAATAGTTAACTTTAGATCACAGATGACACCTGTGATCAGTGCTGTATCTGTGTGACCCCCGTGACCTCTCCTCGTTCCTTATGGTCCCATAATTCTGTGTTCTAGCAGTGAAGCAGAAAGGTGGATGAAATCCCAGCTGTAGAGCAGCTCAGATATTGACTTTTACCTCCATGGTCAGGGGTAATGAAATATGGAGCACTGGGCCAAAAGTGATCCCTACATCAGTGTGTCAAGTCCCCTGCCATTGAAAGGCTGGGTTATTTAATCCCTTTTGTGATCTCTTTGAAGTTGATCTCTAAATATAGCTTGTGTCTGTGATGGATATATTTAAGACAGATGATTGTTGAGGTAGCAGAGATGTGTATAATGCCTATTCAGAGGTCACTGGGCTGACAATCACAGAATTACTGGCATAAGAGCATTCCTCTGCAGAACTTTTCACATGCAAATGTGTAATTCCTGGCTATATCACAGGAGCTTTAAAATACAGTGAACCAGTCAGTGTATTCTCCTTTCAGAAAGGTACATGATGATAAATGCTATCACTGGAAATTTTTTTTTAAAAACCACTACAGTCGGAAAGAAGGAAATTTGATTCCACCTAATCACAAATGCTTAATGTTATGCAACTGAGGCTTTTTATTGATGCAGGCTTTTTATTTTTATGGTGTAGTTTTATTAAAATATGCCTAATATAGATATTGGAAACATATTTTTCAGATGTATATTTTCTTTCAGGAAGGTATTAAAAGATAAGGCAGTTTTGGATTTACTGGAGCAAAGTCAAAAGTGTCATTACCTGTGTCACACCATGCTGCTGGATGGAAACATGTTTAGGATTTTTGGATGCTTGGATTTCAGTGAATTCTTTTCAGCTAGAGCATCTTGTTTGTTAGAATTTGAATGAAGGAAGGAGGATTGTGGGAAGGCTGTTCTACCAAGGACAAGGTACAGATCATTATGGCACTCTCCATGGATTAATCCATTAGTCTCTATTCTTTGTGTTTCCAGAACATGAATGCTGTGATCCATTTTAATGAGGATTGTGTTTCAAGTACTATCTATCTGACACGAATTTTTGGCATGGTAGGAGTCCACATGTCTCTTGTGTTCAGCAAGATCTCTTCCATTTTAGCAATAACTACATTCAGAATCTGTGGCCTATCTTAATTTGAATTCAAAGCCGAGGGGTAGGTCCTGATCAAAATTAAATTGCTTCTCTGAATGAATGACAATTGTAACCATATTATTTAGTCCTGAAATTGGCTGGTTCATTCAGAGAAATTAAGGCTTAAAAGAGGCATCTGTAAAATCACTCCAGAAAACTGAACATCCTCCCTCTGGGGGAAAAAATAGTTAAAGCATTGATGGCAAGATAATTAAATAAATATAAAACCATTTCTGATTTGAAATTAGATTCGCTTGTTTTGATCTAGAAAGCTGGTTTGTCTTACAACCTTTTCTACATGAACACTGTCTTGAGCTATTTTTCTGCTCACATATACCAGCACAATAATATCCAGGCAATTAAAATGTTATTCATTTATTCTCAGTGATATATTTTGAAAATTAGCTTCTTTCTCATATGTGGCAAACTGAGTCTTAGAGAAAGAGAATGTCCTGGTCACAGCTGTATTCGATTTGTAGAAGGACTGGAAATTGAGTGCAGATCTCCTGAAGTCTAGTGTGTGAATCTTGATGTGTGAAAAATAAAACATAATTCAAAACCAAGGGGCCTGCTAACAAAGAAAATTGGATTGTAACCTCTCTCCTGACTCTTTCCATTTACTGCTCCTAATCCTAATTTCCACTCACTCTACTAATCCAGGAGGCAGCATGAACACAAGAAGGGCCATCATTTTTGTTGAGGTGTTTTGAGCACCATAAATAATTCAGAACTATGTTGCTCATGCACAGTCATCACTTGGGAACCACTAAAAATAATAGTGAGGGTGATGATTAGCTTCTGGCGTGACTGCATGAATTGTGATGAGGTTTGACTGGGTTCTAGATGCCAGCAATGTTTACAAATGTAGCCCTGGAACTGTGTTTTCTCCATGTGGTTATTTTCCAGTATATCCTGAACTCCTGCCCACATAATGGCTGTATTGTCTTTGAAGGATGGAATTCTGCCCTGCTGTGCTGTGGCTGCAGTGAGACAAGTACAGGGCTGCTCTGCACCCTGCTACTTCTGTCTGATTGTTGTTACATTGGTTCAGAAAATTAGAGTTTTTTAAGACAGTCCTATAGGATGTGTCTGTGCTTGGATGAAACACCCATGTGAAGGACTGGGAAGAGATGCACAATTCATGTCTGCAGCACTTTGAAAGATGCTCTTTGTCAGGGTAAACTGAACACAGGTTGGGGTGTCCTGCCCTGGATGAGAGCAGGGCCACTGCTGTTTAACAATGAGTGCTGATTCCTGTGGCTCGGGGATGGGGTAGCACAGCCTCTGGGCGTTACCCAGGTATCGGATAATTGACCCCCAGCACCTGGGAAGAATGAGCTCTGACTGCCAATGATTTCAGAAGGCTAATTAATTACTTTATTAAACTATATTACACTATACCTATTTACACCATTTTACACTACCAAGAACTATCACTAACTACTAACTAGAAAACCTGTGACTCTCTCCCGACAGTCCCAACACAGCTGTGGATCCAATTGGTCAATGAATCCAAACAACCATCACCTTGGGTAAACAATCTCCATACCACATTCCACATGGGCACAAACACAGGCACAGATAAGAATTGTTTGCTCTTCTCTCTGTGCTTCAGGAAAAAACCCTAAGAGAGAGAATTATGTCTCTCTGTTCAAAGAATGTGAATGCCACACCCAGGAGCTCTCATTTTCCTCATGGAAGTGGTGCGTTTGCATCTCAGATCATGTTTGGTTTAGTTGGTTAGCCATGGAAAACCATAGTTTGGTTTTAGTTGGTTAGCCATGGATGACCACAGTTCTCAGGAGAGCTTTAATGCAAGAGTAAAGCCCCTTGGGGGCGGGGGGGGGAAGGGGAGGTGGGCAAGGTAGCAATGTGAGGACTGTAAAATTTGCATGTGTTTGGTAACTAACCTCAGCACACAGTCTGGAGGAGGCCTGTGGAAGGAAATTGAGAAACCCCTTGCAGATGGCAAACTTCAGCCAAGCCAGTTCCTGGAACCAGGCTGCTGCAGAATGAAGCCCTCAAGGTTGTGTCAAAGACATGTGAAACTGCATGGGAATAAACCCAAACTACAGTCTGAAAGGTTGTGCAGAAAGCTCCAGTTGTGTAAGAAGCCCAAGATGATGCAATACTTTCCATGAAGAAGAAAACCCTTGTTAGTGAGAGCAAAGCTTTCAAAATAATCTCTTCCTCTCTGCCTTTCCTCTCCTTTCTGCTCTCGTTGCAATAGCCATTAGATCATCTGTTACCCACTGGCTTCAAACTACTGCAGGGATCCCTGGGAGGAAGGGCAGACTTTCCCACAGCAACTCCAGAGGGCTTAGCAGAGCTTGCTCTCTCTGATGCTTTTCTTCAAGCTTTTCTCTCTTTCCCTGTGGCAGTCCTTTGCCTGGTGCTCTTGCAGAGGCAGCCTGCTCTTACTATGTTTACTGATTTCCAGCTTTTCCACTGGCAGCACATATTCAATCAGAATTTCCTATTATTACTGGAAAATGATAATAGCCCTGTGCTAGGCTATTAATAGGCTTGCAAAACTTGCTGTAGCAGCTTGCATGCTGTTATCTAAAATCTCTATACTTTTATGTACAATCTAACCAAGAAGGATGTTAAATGCCTCCACCCTGAGAGCTTTTAAAGGCTGGGATGGAGAAACATCTGCTAGGAATAGATTTGAGGGGTTGAGGACACGTATTAGGTGACATCTCAAGCACTAGTGTTCCTTCAGAGAGGAACAAAGGAGGGACCATGGTGTGGGTGGTGTACATGGGTTTCTCTCACCTCCTTGCATGACTGTGGCTGCTCCCAGTCACTGTGTCAAGGAGAGGAGCCATTCCCTCTACTCCTGTTGCACACCAGCTCCCCGATTTTCTCCCCTGCCCTGACTGAAGGTGCAAATAAATCCAAGCCATCTCCTGATTACCAAACCAGCTTTTCACCAGGGGACAGCAGTGTCATGCTGCCTGCACATTGTTGCTCCTTTGTGTCTGCTGGCACTTCCCCAGTCGCCCTGATCTGTCTGGGAGAACTGGTTGTGTTTGTCCAGCACTGCTCCTGTCCTCAGCAAATCCTCTCCCTGCCAAGGAGGAGGTTGGGCTGCTGTCCTCCTTCACTGCAGAGAGCAGCTGTGGGCTGGGATGATGATGCACAGGCATGCAGCAAATGTAGAACTGGCTTGAGGAGCCTCCAGACAGGTGGGACAGGCCTGGGACTGGTGGGGCAGTCAGAGCCCTCTGTGATGTTTGCAGAGCCCTGCTGCCAGGAAGGAGCAGGGGCTTGGAAGGGGGAGTGAGCGGGAGCAGAGGAATTGAGAATATCCTTTCATGGATTTAATTTCATGAGGAAATTAAAGGCAGCAGTGTCTTAGCCAAAATAAACAGAGGACAGGACAAGAGAAGACTGTGCAGGATGCTCAGGGACACAGGAACCAAATGTAGTTACCATCCTGCTAAAATCAGTAGCAGGTACAGCCCCTTCTGGATGTGTGCTGGGATGGGCTGGTGGCATTTCAGAGAACAGGGCATGGCTGTGTGAGGCTGCAGGGAGGGATGGGAACATGGGCACGGCTCTGTCAGTTTTTGTGCTCTGATAACTGTCCATCCTAAGCAAAAAACTGAGATGGGAAAGGGAGTCCTGTAAGTGGTGATAAAAATCTCTTCTGTGCTCGCCCTGGTGCCCTGAACCAGCTTGATGTTAATGTTGTTGCGTTCAGCTGTGGCTCTCTTGGAGTTTAGGGCTATGTGAATGCAGCATGGTTTATCTCAGGAGGAAAAAATGCATTACTGTTAGCCTATTATTGATTTTGTTAATTATAGTAACTGATCTAGTATTAACTTTGCACTGGAGCTGTAAGTTGTGAGTTTGCAGCTAGGGCAAATGCTGACTCAAAGTTACAACCATGTGAAACACTAATAACTGGATGGGGGTTTTATTTCTTAAGAGATCACCAGTGATTTGAATGGTGGTGACAAGTAACTGGTTCACCTGGCTGTGTTTGTGGAATAGCTGAAAAACTAAAGCTATTCTAGAAAGTAAAGGGATTTTCCCTTAATGAATATTTTAGCGATTCATGTGTAATTATTTGAACTTTGTAAATTGTAAATTATGCTGCTACAAATTCATCCTTTCTAGTTATGCAGGAGCTTCGTGGTGTTTTAGAGTGCATTAACTCCCTTGAAAATCCCTCACTCATTCCTGTGCAATTTATTCTCCGGTTCTCTGTAATGAGTTAATCTATTCTGGATGAAGTTGAGTTGCTTGCTGTATGACTACACAAAAAGCTGCTTCCAGTTCCCATATCAGCTGGCTGGCACAGCCCCACAGCCATTTCCAGAGCGTTATTGCTGCTTCGTGCTCAGTCTGCACAGGAACTTGTGTGTAGGTTTTACCTCTCTGGGATTGCTGAGAACTAAGGCAAACCTGACAGTTTGTCTTCAAAGCTGTGCCAGCTTGGGGTGTACAATTGCCTTTAAAATCCTTGCTGAATTTGGCATTTACCATTTACCTCTGCCCAGCCACAGAGCGGCTCCCACCACAGACCCACAAAGGGGAGCTGCTCTATAGATTCTACATGATTCAAGTCTAAGAAAATCTTTCCTATTGACATCTGGGGAGCAAAGGGGACTCATTCAGAGGTCACTGTCTAAAGTAAATCCAGACTCCTGGGCAGGTGATGTATATGCTGCATCCTTGATGTTCTTGTTATTGGAAAATGATGAGAAAGTGAGGTAAATGACACAGACCTGGTGTCCTACCTGCCAGGCATGTAGGGTGCTCAGAATATCTAAGGGTTTCTGCTAATGATAAGGCATCGTTCTAAATGCTGCAAAAAGCTGCAGGTGCTTTATTATTCAAGGCAAATCATTGCCTTCATTTGTTTCCATCAGAAGCTGACTTAGAGAGCATATCTCTGAGCAAGGGAAATGAAATAAGTGACTCTTTTGGCAAGAATTACATATTACTGCAGCTTGGGCATTATCAAGATCTGGTTTATCAGTGTAACAAGATCATGTGTTTTTAATATAAGACTGAGATATATTTAGTTTAGAGGGAGTATTTTTGAGAAACATGAAGAGAGAGAAGACAGTGCTACAGGGGAAAAATTGGAAAACTTTACAGCAGAAAATTCTATGTATGAGAATGTTTCCTTGCTTTTGAAACTAGAAAATCAAATAATGGGCACATGGTTTGCTATCAGATACTTAAACTAGCACTTGGTCTGACACATCTTCCAGAGTTTATATATTCCAGGTCACAATAGCAGGTCAACAATTTGCAGAATTTGTGTTCAGCTCAGCCCTCATTCGTGTGCTGAAGTGTTTTGCTCAGTCCTGGCCTGCAGTTTGATTTTTAGCTCTCATCTTTACCAGGTACCAAGTGCCTTGAATACCCTGGTGGATAGCAATTAATGACACTCAGCTACTTCAAATGCTGGGATAAATTGCAGCAGCTCCCAAAAGTGGCTATTAGAGCTAATCAGAAAATGCTGTACTTCCTGCAGAAAATGTCAACTTCTTGTTTTTGTAAACCAAAAGCAATCAGGAGAAGTTCTCCCTCCAAGAAAAGCTCCTTTAAAAGAAAACTGCGCATGTCTCATAAATATTCACTCTGGTCAAAACCCCAGATTTCTGTCAGAATGGTTTGGCTGGGTTTATTGGTTATTGCTGATACTGCCAAATACCCTGATCCAGTTACAAGGAATTTTAACAGCGGCTCATTTTAAGAACTGCATCCCCTCGAATGGACTCTGTGGTTAGGAATATTATAGCTTGTGAGATTTTGGGGCAAAGTATTGCAAAGCAGAATATCAGTGTTTAAAAAGGATGACACCGTAAAAACCTCCTGAGGCTTCAAATTTATAACCATCTACACCACAAGAGAGTTGAGTCAAAGGCAATATTTCAGTGCAAACAAATCAAATGTGATTATTTCTCTGAACTTGAACCAGATTTAGATTTTTTTTTTTTTCAGATCTGGCATGAGTTTAGCCCTTGTTTTGTTAAAATTGTGAAGTTAAGTGAGTTTAAAGATTTCCTGCCTGTGAATTTGGCATACAGAAGTGAAGTGCTTTGGCAGGTGCTGCTGTTGGATCTCTGTTTCTGAAAAACACTGCAGCTTTTATTTTATATTAAAGGAATTAAAATAAGTGCTATTTTTGTGTTAACAAATCTCTTCAGCTATTTCTGAAAAACAGTAATTTGCCATATTCTATTTCTATGGCATGTTTTTATTGCTGCAGACTGGACATCCAGAAAGTGTAATTGTAATCTTTTTTGTTATCAATAATATTGTTAATTACTTCTGGGACAATATTTCGTTGCTAATGAGTTTTACCTCGGTGAAATTTCTAGAGCGAGTTAGGTTAAATTTGCAAAAGGTGTAGTTGATAATAATTCAGCATCTTGAGAATGCTATTTTACAGCATTAAACAATATTACACTGCATGCTATTGCAGAAATAAAATTATACACTTGAAAAATTAATCTGGGTAAGCCAGGTATTCATGCTGCTTTCTGGAGTTATGTAAGAACGGAGTTTTAAAGGAGATGCTAATTTCACCATTTTGTCTGACTATTTTCTAGGGATAAAACCAACATCTAAATGTTCATTTCAGCCAGTAAACAAATCCAGAAGTCTCAGATTTCACCCCTGGCTTAAGCTACAAGAGGAGTAGTACTGGAGTAAATAGGAATAAAGTTCCACCTGTATTCTGTTGAGCTATTTGATATGTGATGTTTGAATTATTCGCTGTGCAATAAAAGCTTGAAAGGTTGATTTTTCAAAACAAATACCTCCATCGGTGACACTACCCTCACACACAGATCTGCTTGGCAAAAGGGCAGTAGCTTTAGTCCAAGTTTTTAATGACTATGCTCAAAACTCACAAAAGCCAGAAGCTCTGAAAAGCAGTTGCCAGTGGAGAGCAGCCCCATGAAGTGAGTGAGGAAAGGAGAGGGTCCATGGAGGGGGCTCCAGCTCCAGGCAGCCCCACACCCACACCCCCTCTGCAGCTTGGAGAGCGTTTCTGTGCAACTCAAATGCTTTTGTAGGAGGCAATTATCAGTCATTTTGGATATGGCAGGGCAAGGCAGTGTGATTCTTTCTGCCAGCACTGGGCACTGGTTGCTTGCAGCCCTCTGGATGCTGTTTTATCCAACATGGCTGTTTATTTGGGGTTTATGTTCCTCCTATGCTTCCAGGTGTCAAAGTGGAAGCTCTGCTGTGTTTGCTTTTCAACAGTGTTCTGGGGGGAAAAATGGAATTTTTGTGAGAAGGGAAGAAAGGGAGGTAGAACAGCTTCTTATAGAACAGCTCAGATTCCCCTGTCCAAAACCCACCTATTTCCTAGAGTGCCTTAAAACAAGCCTAATCAAATGAACTTCTGTCCAGCTAGTTTCTGGCTAAACTGTGCAATGAAAATTTATGCACTCCCAATTTTATCTTAGTTTTCTGTCCCTCTGATGTGTGTGTTGACCCTGATTGCAGAAAGGGGATTATATATTCCTTGGTGTTGACTGCATAGATCTTGTAAATACAGCTTGTAAAATGATTGCTTTGACTATTTGTTCCTTGTGAGATGTGGATGTGTTTTTGTGTTTAATCAGAGCATGCTCAGAAGCAGAAGTATGTTTCATAAATAATGGCTTTATCCAAATATAAAGAATACAAATCTTCTGAATTCAGTGAATTTTGGATTAGGTGTGAAAAAATGGGCACATAGAAAACATTGCCAAGGATTAATTCCAGTGTGTGCGGTTCTCATTTCTTATTCACCTCAAGATATTTTGGCATTTTGCACCTTCTCAGAACCAGGCACATCTGTAACTGTGCTGCTGGCTTTAAAATATAACTGAGAAGTCAAATGACTTGAAAATTTAGAGTAGAGAATTTAATGTGGAAAGGCTGCTTCTTAACAGCAGTGCCTGTTTTGACACGGGGAACACTGGTCAGCCTCAAGGAGTATTGTGCACCCTGTTTTCAGTTGCTTGAGATTTTGGCAGACTTTTCCAGCTGGAGAAAGTTAATTAGTTGTCATCCTAGACTGAAGTTTCCTGTGGAAGTTACCCAGAAATCCTAGTGAGAAACAATTTTTTTCTTAGAGTCCAAACTGAAGGCTCCTCTGAGGGTCTGGTGGAGCCCTTTTGTTGGACCAGTGTTGTGCCCTCATTTCAGTGATGCTGTAGTCTTATGGAGAATAAGTGTGTGATTCTACTATAAATATTTTCAGGCTTAGGAGGATAGGGCAGGTATTTCTGGCCATTTCTTTGAGTGAACTTCAGCAATAAAATCCAGCCTAAAGTACTTCCGACTAGATTGCAACCTGGTAGAATATGTTTTAGCATATTACTTTCAGAAGTGTTAGCAGCACATGCAGCATCCCTGGTAGTAGTTTTTAATTTTAAAATAGTCAGTTTAGCTTTACAGGAATTAAACTTCCTTAAAATACTGCTGCCTGGTGTTCAGGATATGAAACACTGTTCTGTACCATGTATTTTATTTCATTCCTGTTGGTCACTAAGGAAACAGCTCAGGAATTACTGCCTCTTCCCAGGCAGTGGTTTCCTGTTTAGAGTAGACACATTTGGAAGTAAGTAGGATCTTGGTGCCCATCAGATCTATTTGAAATAGCAGCTCAGAATACTGAGTTCATCCATGGTATGTGATGAGTGCAGAGGTGATAAATCCATCAGCTCCCACCACATGGGGTATGAGCAGCTTGCCCTCTGTTCTGGTGCTCCAGTTCTCCCCTGTGTTGTGCTGGCTGAATTTTATTCTTTCTATTTCTCACACTCTTGAGTCTTAACAATTTCTCTAAACAAGTGGATTTATTCCCAGTGTGTACATTACATGAAACTACTGTTTTGCTTTCTCAACAAAGAGTAGGCTGATGTTCTGAATTCAGCAAATAAAGCAGCTCTTTAATGTGAAGAGTGTAGAGCTACCCAAAGATTCCATGTGTGAATGGAAAGGAAGCCTTGATCTCCCTTCCAGTGGTAACACGTACTCCTTTTTTTTTAGGAAATTACCACAGCTGCACTAAACCTGATCCAACTGAAATCAATAGAAATTTTGCTATTGGATTTGCCAGCAACTCCCACCTTTTCTTTATTTTACATCTAGGATACAGTAGAGAGAAAACTTTGGGGTGTGGAATCCAGATTTTTTTCCTTTTGCTAGGGAGAGTCTGCATTTATTTATGCCTCAGATTAAAAATGTCATGGCGAAGCACTGTCTCAATCAACACTTTTAATGATATGTGATTATTCATAGCTTTTTGAAAATGTCATAAGCACTTCACATGCTAACATATGCTTTCTAAACAAACTCTGATGATTTATCTTGGTATCCAGTTTCTTACAGTAGAGTTACAGGTTCCTGAGTAAAGAAGGAAACAATATTTAAGATAAGGAGAAAAGTGTAAGTGTAACATAATTAATCAGTAAAGAAATGCAGATGTCTGGTGTTCAAAGCCATTGTCCCAGGATTTTATCTATACTGCTTAAACTACTCTGATCTGAAAAATATCTATTTGCCTTTCAGTAAGAAATGCAGTATGGATTTTTAAGCGTAACAGATCTCCCTCCTAAAATGTTCAACAGATTGAACACTGGCAAAAATGCTGTATTAAAATAAATGATACCCCAAATAAATGTAGGCTCTAAAGGGAAGATGTGGTTATCTCTGGCAGTGGTATGAGTTACCTCAAGCTGTGTGCCAGTGATGTCAAGCAATACTGCTTACATCATTCTCAGATTTTTATAACACAAACTGTCATCTCTGAGCTAAAGATTACTCCTGTCATCTGCTATATTTAATAAAGGAGGGTGACAGCAGTCAGACTGCTACAGAATGATGAGCTGGGAGGGAGAGATACTGCTGGAAATCATCTGTGTGGCAGTGACACTTTAACCCTTTTTGTCTGGAGGACGCTCCGCTGGAGAGGGACACAAACAGGTGGGAGGGACGCGGGGCAGCGCGGTCACTTCTGAAGAGCTCCATAACTCTACCTCCTGGGAGCTGAGGATGATGAATTAAATGTCACCAATTGCATGAATAGGCAGTCAGGAGTGCCAAAAAGAGTTGCTGAATGATCTAATAACTCCCGAGGTGCCATGGGAGCCTGAGCATCACGCTGCACCCTGGGCTGGACCATCTCGAGATCGCCTATTGCTAAATGTGTAGGAGGGAAAATTTAATCTCTTACTCAGTCAAATATTTTGCTGCATGCTTCAGGGAGCATCAGAATTTCTAAACAGCCTAGTTTGGACCAGAATTTTTTTCTGGTTGCTATACATATGTCATCTTCACGTGCTTGACTTGCAGAGTATCCTCTTCCTTGTGGGTTTGGAACTTGCTGTGTTTAGTGGTGATGAAGCTGAAATGCTTTTTTGTGTAGCACAAATAATAAACACAGAAGCAGCCTCAACAGCCTTTAGGGCAGTTGTACTGTATCACAGCTATATTGTTTATATTAAAATCTGAGTGCTTGCTGCAGGGATAACATCCCAGAACAACCCTGTGGAAAATACCTCTCCTCATCTCTCATCACAGTAAATTGTAGTAAGAGAAAGTGTCTCCATTTGATGAAAAAATATCTTGCAAGCCCAAGGAAGAGGTAAAAATACACTACCAGCAATTGTATAGACTCCAATTAGATTTCCTGGGGAAAAAGTATAGGTGAGAGGGCACTGGCATTTTGGGAGCAGGATTTTGCATATGCCAGCTCAGTACTGTGATAAAGAATGGACAGTTGTTGCTGGAAAGCTACAGGGAGAAAAATGTCACTGATGTTCAAGATGTTTATAAACATCATGTTTATAAACATGGACTACCTGCAGTGGATGCACCCCGCTCCTGAGAATTACTCTGTGTGCTTCAGCCTAATTAAATACAATGGTGTCATTTTTATGTTTTCAGTGCAGGTTCTGCTAAGGAGTCTTGTGACAACTATCGTGGTGTAAGGGTTAGATGTTTAGATGGGGGAAAACACAGATGCAAGCTTTAGTTATGTAAGCCTTTAGAAAGGTTATGTTTCATTGCTTTTCACATTTCATCTAGTTCTTACTGGGGAAATGCTGTACTATAGAAAAATCACTATGCAGATCAAGAAACATGAGCATGTTGCTACCACGGGAGGAAAAAATATAAATAATTAAATTTTGTGCCACCTCTTTCACAGCCCTAATCTCATTAATATAAAGCAATTTTAGAGATGGAGAAGAGTCGGCAACAGCATTGGACTCGTGAGATATTTCTGTTTTCCATCCATCAGGCAGGTAATTGTGGGAGTTATGACTTTGTTAGGCAGAAATGTACAGCTCTAAAGAACCGATAACTGAGCATCTCTGCTCAGCAGACAATGGAGCAGCATCCAGTAATTGAATACATCAATAAGCTTTCACATCTCGTATAACTTCAGTGCCCTGGACAGGATAGCATTAGACATAATCATATTTTGATCAGGAGAAAATAGAAGTTGGATGAAATAATATCAATTTTATTTACAGGGCAGAGAAGAAGCCATCCAGTCTGTGACAGAAAAATGATTTTTTTTTTTTTTTTTTTATCTGGCTTTGATCTGGCTCTGGGCTTTGATTTGGTGGCAAATGGGTCTATAACTCATTTAGACCAGCTGCCAGGCTTTTTCAAAGCACAGAACATTAAGCAGAATCCTGCTTCAAGGAATAAATATACAATCAACATAATAAATGGTGACAAAACAGCCCCAGCTCATTCTTTACAGTTTGAAGTTCCTACAGCCTACATGAAACACTACAGATACTCAGCTCAAATGGTGCTTATTGATTTGTGGCATTCTTGGGCCAAAGAGCATTTCTTGTGTAAAATGTTCAGAATGACAGTTCAAGGGGGCTTGATGGGGTTGGGGAGTGCCTTTGTGTGAATGTTATTTGCAATAACACTTGCAGAGTATGGCAGAAGAGGAAGGATCACTGGGGACAGGCGAGGGGAGGGCGGAGGGGGGGTCACAGTGAGGCCACAGCCTGTGAGCCTGGCCAGGGCTGTCAGAGGGGATGGGCAGTGCAGGGTGGCACAGGGGCAAGGCCATGACACTGTGTGCCAGTGGGATTGGGGTGGAGCAGAGCAGGAGGGATGCTCTCTGCTGGCAGAAAGTCCTGAGTGTTCTGTCCCTTGCAGGAGGAAGGGCAGCGCAGGCTGGATCCTCCTTGCCAGAGCCTGGCACTTTTGGGAAGCTGGGCTTGCTCCCTGCTGGCCTGGGGTGCAATGATTGCAGAAGGCTTTGAACCCCTTATTCCATGCAGACCTGTGGGACTTTCATCTGCATTTTGTGTGGAAAATTGTATTTTTGAACCCAGCCTCCCCTTCAAGCCTCACTGTTCTCCCCCAGCCCTGCTCAGAAAGGTGTTTGTTCTCCTCAAGACTCTTGTAGTCTCCTCCTTACATAATGCTGCACTTCACTGAGGGCTGCCTTGTGCACTCCTGTGTGGATAAAACAAGTGTTGTCACGATGCTGCTTTACAGGGGCTGGCAGCCCTGCCTGCTCTGCTGGGGTGGAAAAAGCTGGGGTTTAGCTGTGGAGAGCATCAAAGGCTCCAGAAGTGCTCTTCAGGCTGGAACAGAGATACCGAGCAAAGCTTTTTCTGACGTGGTCAGGGGACCAGGGGACGTGCATTTTATACACAAGGGTTCATAAACTACAGGTTTATTTCTATTTTTCTCCTATTCCTCTTTTATTCTCTGCCAAAACTAAGCAGTGGGGTTTGCAGGAGGCAGCAGCTGGAAGATGGAATCAGGCAAATGCTAAGAAGGAAAGCACACTTTTAATCTGAGTTGGAATATCCCTGATAACAAGCTTTCAAGTGAAACAATAGGATTCTGTGGTTTCCAGTCAAAACAGAGCCAAAAAGGTTTTATCCTAGCACAGGTTGTGCCCTTAAGTCAGAGCACTTCATTAGGATCATAAGCAAGAATTCAAAGTGAAGTTTGATGGCTTATGTTGCATAGGTCTGACCAGAGGATCCTCTTAAAACTTGATTTTCTATATTAAAGCATATTTAATGATGTAAATATAATATCATGGTTATTTGTTCCTCTTCTTTAGAGCTACAATAATTGGACCATATCCATTTTCTCTCTTTTCTGGTCTCATCTCAGTTTCATTCTAGTCTGAGATGTGGATCATTATCCCATGGTACAGACTATTTGCCTTGGCAGATTCTAGGGAGAAAATAGTTCAATTACTTGAGCTGTTTTGGATAGGCAGGATAAATTTCTACGAAATCTTTTTTGCAGTTCCTGATTTTTTTTTCAATAAGGAGCTTGCTCTGAAATAGTTGGCAAGAGACAAATAAGGGTTTAAATTTGGGAAAAATAATGGAGATTTTTCTGCTCCAAGTGAAACTATTCAAGTAATGGATTTTTTTAACGTGGCTATTCCTTTTATTTCTGTGAATTAGGAGTCTGGGGGTGACAAGTTTTGGAGGTGCAGTTTACTGTCCCTGCAGCCAGTTGACCACTTCAGAGAAAACTCTCACCCACTATGTAAAAGGTCCAAAAATGGAATGTAGGGCTCCTATGAGTTGCTGAGTGGTGGGAGAATTACTTTTCCAGTTGAGGTTTCCTGCCTCTTTTGGGCTAGACTGTGGCCTTCTGTTATATAAGAGGTGGAAAATGAAGTTTTTACAGACACACATGTGCACACACTCCCCCATTTGAAAGAAAATCACTCCAAAATGTTTTCCTGGAGCCCCCAAGCAATTGCAAAACTAAGAGACCACTTCATTTCAGTGAGCACCAGCAAAGAGCATCTTGGGCACCATCCTATGATCTGCAAAAACACTCATTGAAACAGATGAAATGCATCAAGTCCATTGAGATCAATGGGTTCGAGATGTCCTTCCTTGTGCTGGTGGGTGTTCCAATGCAAGAATAACTGATTAGATCCCTAATCTGATGTGTTACTGCTTAAATCATAATGTATGAGCTACCTCAAGCTCCTGAGGTCACATCAACAGAGGTGGTGTTGTGAAAAAATCAGATTTTTGGAAGCACAGTGTGAGTGGGTGAGAAAAACTTGACTTTTGAGAGTCTTATTAGCAGGAGTGTATTTTAGCTGTGCATGCTCAAAAGCAATGTACCATCACACCAGGGCTTCTGGATTCAGTCATTATTCATCTAAAATTTTGCTTTTATCAATAAAACTTTTCTCAACACTTTGTGTTCACTCCTTGCATTTAAAATACGAAGATACAGCAAAATCATTGTTTCAGGTTTTCTACCTGTCAGGATGTTCCTTCATCTCATTAATCTGTGTAACAGGTTGATTGGCTTGAGAATGTCCTGGGGAATAAAAAAGAAATGTCAGCTGTGTTATCATGTGCTGGGTGAGGGAGAGCTGCCTGGTGAGAGACAGATCACAGTGATTTATGCAAAGTCTGGTGTTCCTGCAGCTCCCTCACACTGCAGTGTGCTGGTGAGCCCTGAGCTCCCACAAAAGGGAAGGACTTTATCTCCGCTAGAAATCCTATGCCTTACTTGAATTTGGCCTTTTTTTAAGGATTCTTAAAATGTATCTGTCAACACATGCATTTGAGTTTGGAAAAGGATCAGGGTGGTTTGGGTGCTGTAAACCAGCAGAGGCAAAGTGGTCTGGGCATGGAATTGGGCTGTGAGCAGAAGGAATTGGTCACTCCAAAACAACCCATCAAGGTGAGTTTTCTCCTCGTTGCCACATTGGCCTCTCACACCCAGCCCTAGAAATTCCCTTGAGGTGTTGGGTTAAATTGTGAATTTGCAGTTGGGGGAACAGGTCCTGGAGACTCCTGCCTCCCACTGGGAGTGATTTCAGAAATTCCCTTGAGGTGTTGGGATAAATTGTGAATTTACAGTTGGGGGAACAGGTCCTGGAGACTCCTGCCTGCCACTGGGAGTGATTTCAGCCTTTACAGCTGCAAGGGACGTTGTTGAGTTGGAGGCATGAGCAGGCCAGGGTGTCTGAGGGTCTGTGACAGTGTCCTCAGCCCTGGTGGGACTGTTGGGGTGTCCTGTGAAGGGCCAGGAGTTGAACTTGGATGGTCTTTGTGGGTCCCTTCCAGCTCAGGATATTCTGATTCTGCTTTTCCCTGACTCATCAGCCAAGTCATGCTCAGCCATCAGTGACTGACACAGCCAGACACAAATATTTAATATTCTTCTACCTTGGAGCATGTAATAACCAAAATTAAATAACGTCACCTTAAATGAGGCAAACAATGCCTGTGAAAAAAAAATTACCTTTAAATAAACTTTGGAGGCTTTTTCTATTTTTTTTCACTTATGTATTTTTCTTAAATAATGGAAAAATCAGGGTGTGTGGTTGAAAAGCTGGATTGTACCTCAGATAATGACAAAATTTCTGATCACTTCTGTAATGTAAAGATCATGCTTTCTGAAATGACAATTTATATGCTGAGTTCAAAATAGCTTGAAATTAAAATTTAAAATAGGAGGTTAAGCCAGGAAATAAATTTGAAAAATGGTAATAGCCATACTCTATTGAAACTGGCTAAGAAATCACATAGCTGTGGACATAATTAATAGTTCTAATAGCTGCATTAATAGAGGTTTCATGCTAAATATTACACTGATGTTTATTTTCTCACTTGGTTAGCAATGTGCATTATTAAGGCACTAGCCTTTATTCTAATTTTAGGTAGTTCAGTGCATAAATAAGCACAACTTTTAAAATTCATTTTGGTTGGAATGATCATAGTAAGGCAGTTCAATGACCAGCTTTCCTTAGAGATTTATTCTCTTGGATTAGTTTCATGTTATAGATTTCTCTATAGTGGCTACAATTTTTGTCCTAATGGAGTAAATAAGCTTGAATGAAGTGGGTGGGTTTTAGTTTGATGGGGAATTTAATCTCATTTCTGTCTGCACTAGATGACAGAAGTGCACTTAAGATACTGGTTCAATTTAGTCTACAAGTGCTTTAGACTGGAGAATAATCTGTAATTAACTGAGTATTTTACTAACTTTCTACTTAGCCATTGGTTTAAAGGGTTCATTTTCGTAAACCAAAGAATGTAAGGATCTTTGTAAATAAAAATCCCCTTAAAATATTCTTCTAGAACTACCTTTATTGCTCATTTCCACAATGGCATTTTTTGAGGATTTTTTTCCTTTCATTTCTTCTCTTTATCTTGTTGACTTCAGAAAATAAAAAAAAAGACAAAAATCCAGACACCCCCCCCCTTTAGGAGACAGTAGACAAAACCCCTTTTTTGAAAGAGCAGACCTTGCAGCTTTTTGAACCTCTTATGATTTGGAATTTAGAAAGATTTATTTTAAAATTTATTTATTTATTTATTTATATGAGTAATAGGCAAAGAGGGGGCAGCTGCTGACAGGGATTGTGCTCTGTTCTCTATAAGCAAAGAGCACTTGGGCTCGGTGAAATCCGGGGAAAATTTTCAAAGGAAATGTTGCCTAGGGTTTTTGAAGCCACAGAATTCTCAAGTAGTATTTAGAACAGGAAAAAAGGCCTAATTCTGTGCTTATTTCTGAAGTATTTGAGAAAAACAAGAAACTAAGCTAAATAAGAGTTATAATCTTCCTTATTGCTCTGTAAGTGGCCAAGTAACCAGCAGCCACAGAAACGCAGGAGTTACCAGAGGGAAGCTTCTGCTAAGACACCCCTGGGAAATGAGCCTCTTCTGTCCCCCATGCTGCTAAAAGATAATAATGAATTTCTATACATCACAGAGTCATAGAATCATTAAGGTTGGAAAAGACCTCCAAGATCTTCAAGTCCAACTTTTGACTGACTGCCACCATGGTAACTAAACCATCTTGTGAAGTCCTGCATCTGCTTGGGGGATGTTAGGAGTTTTTAACACTTCCAGGCAAGATATATGTTGACTTGTGCCACCTTAGAGGGAAAAGGGCTTTTCAGCTCCAGTGTGTGGATTTGCCTTTTGAGGCACCAAAACTGTAACTTGCTTCCCTCCAGTTTAACTGCTGTTTATGCACACAGTTAAAAAAATAAACAAGCACCTGTCTATTATTTTTAATTACATTTTTCCAGACTTGGAACAGAAAAGTAAGATATCTAACCATTTTGACCCTGATGTTAATTGCTTTGAATAAAAAATATACCACCTGTCAACAGTAGCAGAAAACATATGCTCAGTACAATAGTGTGCAAAGCAAGTGCTACACAGCTCATCTTCAAAAATCACCTCCTTATGATTAATCTTCCTCTAAGGGACATATAGTAAAATTGCCACAAATAATGGTTTGAGTTTTCAGAAAAACATATTTGCTATCTGGTGTGAAAAATGCATTCTCCATACACAAGTGGCCCTCAAATTGTTTCTGTGCGTGCGAACTGGGAAATGAAAAGTTGTTTTGTTTTAGTGGTGAAAAGCTTGTTTGCTGGGATTAAAACTTTGCCTCTTTCCATAAGTGGGAACAATTGGCAAGGATCTCTGTGAAGCCATGATTTCAGTCCTCCCCAAAATCCCTCTAAAGTGGTTCCCTTTATTTACCTCTTTTTCCAGAGGCTTGGAATAAAATATCTTCATTTCATTCATGTGACTAGATAATATCTAGAAGCATGTGTGCCAGGTAGGTTAGCTGCCTCTGGGAGGAAAAAGCAGGGTTCAGTTCCCACATGCACAGCAAGGGTTTTTTGGCCAGAGGTAAATGACTTCAGACATGTCTTTCTCCTTCAGCAGCAAAGGTGAAACCTGACAGAGAAGCTGCCTTTCCTGAAGTGCATTAAATACAAGATCATCACTTTAAGAAATGAAACTTGCAGCATAAAGACATTTTTCTTGGCCTTTATTGTCCCACTTTGTGAGGCTGAGTAGAGAAAGGGCAAACAGGGAACAGCAGTAATGGAAGAAGTAGAATAGCAAAAGAAGTACATAAAAAAAAAAAAAAAAGCCTAGATTGTCTGGTCTTAAAGATTGCACTAACTTATATGCTAGTATAGCACAGAGTGCATTGGGATTTAGGTATTGATTTAAGGGATCTTTTGATTCCTGAACGTTCTGATGAAAACATAGCCAAAAGTTTCTTTTGTTCATCTTGCCATCAGTAACAGATATGTCCTTTGTAGTGATGCTCTGAGAAAGCATCTGAGTTTTTTCAGAAGCATCCAGCCCCAGTAGATACAACAGTGGCTGGGAAAAGGGACTTCAGCTCTCTAAAGGGGGGGGATTGTGTCACTGGTGGTGGTCAGTGCAGGGGCAGCCTCTGGCTTTGGTGCATCGTGGCCCTGGGGACTGAAACCGGAATGGCCTCTTGCAGCAGGGGAAGAGGGGGTGTGTGACAGCAACCAGCTGAGCTGCACTCCCAGAGATTACTTTCCAACAGCTTTGAGTGAATGTTTCATTGGTAGCAAACAGGAGCTCTACTGCCTGTCAGACCCTGGGAAGTGTTGTTTTGATTAGGGAGCGAAACCAAGAGTTTGTCTGGCAAATACACCTGAATTCTGAACACTGATGCAATATGAATTCCAAAATTCATGTTTTTTGATTAGTTAAGATGTTTTTGAGTAGCATGCGTTGATGGACACCAGCAGCACGTGCAGGATAGCGTTGTGTGGGGAAAAAAAGACGTCTTAGTTTGGTATTGATCAAGGTACATCTTGTGTAGCAAATACTGAAACATAAGGTGTTATTCAAGCTTCAAAGCAAACACCAGCCAAGTTCATGCTTTATTCAGCATCATAAGCTGCATTTTTCAAAGTCCTAATTATATTTCTTGTGGTATTTCTTGCACTGAAGCTTTGGGAGGAGCTGACTCCAGGTACTCACAGCTGTCACCACAGCTCAGTTCTAATGTGATGATGTGCATCCTGGTAATGACATATCTGAAGCTATCTCACACTGCTGCATTTTACAGCTCAGTTAAAGTGCCCACTAAGAAATTCATAACGCATGTTGTCCACATTTACTCTCAGGTTAATGGAAATTTCTCTGTAATGCAGTAGAAACCCTCAATTGTTCTCTAGGTGTTAATGTGTGTGAGCCAAAGGGAGGTGAAATTAGTTTCTGTAGACATCAGTTAATTCCCTTTTTTCTTTCTTGCTTTTTTTTTTTTTTTTTGGGGGGGGGGAGGGGAGCATGTTTTTCATCGATTTTTCCAGGAGAAAAATATGGAATTTACAATACCCTTGGTTCCCTTTGCCCCTTGTCCCAGCCCATCTACCTTCAGAGCCCTGCATGCACACACAGTTTATATTTTGTTAATGACTTTGTAACAAGTACTTAAAGGCTTGGATCAGTCAATCTGTGCCTTTATTCCAAAACCAGGAAAAAAATCCAGGCTGAGTTAGATACATATTGCTGTGCATAACTGTGTGATCTGTTTGACTATGATGTTGTTTGAGGCAAACTAATTCCCTCTCCTAAAATTTAACCCCAGAAAATGCCTCATGGTACTGGGACAATTTATGTTCTGCATATGGCATAGAATTAAAGGAGGCATGACTTCAATTGTCCTTGTTTGCCATCTGAGCTTTAGAGACCTGTCTGTACCACATGCTGGAAACCCGGGAGAAGGAACTGTAATCCCTTAATCCTGGATTAAGCATCCTGTGTATCTCTAGGATGACATCCCACGTTAGCACTGCAGTTGTGAGCCCTGTGAGCTTTCCCCTGAGGGACAACTTGGCACTGTCTTTCCATGCAATTGTCCAAAACTGTATTTAAATGTCCCCTTTTTGAAGCTGCCCTGTGTCTGTTGGCAAACTCAAGAAACCCCGTGGCATCTGTGGCTCGCACAGTTTCCTGCAATTGTAGTGTATTTTGTGGAATTTACCTTCATCCCCTTGCTCCCAAGTATTACCTGAAATGTATTAATAAAATACTTATTGCAACAAGCAATACCTGGCTCAACAAAAAATGTTCTGCTGGGAGGTGCTGTCCCATTTTTCCAGTTCATCCCATTGTGTGCCCAGGTTTTCACTTTATGCCTCCTCTGGTCTGCAGCCTTGGCTTTACCACTGGTACAGTCTCATCAACCAGAAATTTTTATTTATTAAATGGTTCACATGCAAATGTGCTAAGAGAAGGGCTGGGAGAGAGCACGACCCATGGGCTGCTGGGGAATATAAAGCTTTCTTCACAGCAGCAGGAGCAGCTTGCCAGCCTCCCAAGCAAAGACAGCAGAGTTATAACGAGGTCCCTGCCTTAACAAAGCTTTGAATGCTTCTCTTCAAATTCTTCACCTTCCATGCTTCTGCCTTGCTTTGAGATATGAATAATTCTTTATCATGGACAACAGCTCTGTTTTCTGAGAAAACATTATATGATGTCTGCCTCTTCCAAAAATAGCACATTTCTGCAAGGGGGCTTGCATAAATAAGGATGGGTTTTTTTTCCTTGCCACTGAAATGCTGATTTACTGATGCTGAAAGCATCCTTCTTGAAAAAAGCTTATTTCAGTAATATTTCACAGTGTCAGGTGCACAAGTAAAGGGAATCATCACATTAGACATTAGCAGTAGGTATTTTATTGCTTATGCCTCCTGTAAAATCAGACTCATGTTTTGCTCAGCACAGAAGAGGCATCTCCTTGCAGAGAGCTATTGATTAATGGTCTGCTAGGCTGCCATTTACAGGTGGTAACTTCACTGCTGCTGTAGTGGCTGGATTTGCTTTTGGAATATAATTAAAGGCAAAATAAAATATTACTGGAGACATTACTGAAGCGATGGCATTTTCCACACTCTCCTTTCAAACCTGTGATAATTAATTGATGTCTCATTATTAGATTATTATGAAAGATGGACTGGGTACGAATTGCAACTGAACCTACAGCATCATCAGCTAACACACTAGTTCAATGGTTCATAAACCAGCTGTGTAATTATCCTAACATGACAGATAATAAATATATAGTGTGGCTCATTCCTATCAAAGGTGATCACACAAGCAAGCTTTGGAAGAGAGGGATTTTTTTTTTTACTACTTTTTCTAAAAAGCTTATCCCTTCTGCTTGCTTTTGTGCAAGTTGATGGGTATAATACCATGAACTTAAGTGGGAGATATGTCTCCAAAGCATATTCAGCAATAAGTTATTTGCATTCAAACTCAATACACTTATTTTTCTGCCACAATTTTGTAAGTTCACGTCAAAACTTTATATTTGATTTACCTGTATAAATCTCTGAAAGGCAGGATCACAAGAGGCAGGAAAGGCATCTTTAAAGGACTTCCTATGGTGACTGTTGCTAAGGAAACCTTCATATTGCACCAGGTTTTGAAATGCCGGTAGCATCTGAAATACACAGCTGAATCTCATATATCCAGATCCAAATTAAGGGTGACAGGTAAGGGGGTATAAGTCACTCTGTGTCCCAGTTATGGAGAAATAACAGATAGGAGCTGGATGCAAAAAATACCCAGGGATTCATGATTTGAGATAGAAGATGCTGTGTGCTCCTGAGATTCTGAGCTTGTGAGCAGAGGCAAGCTGCTGAAGTGTGCAGATGATGTATCGACCTAGACAGGAGTGACTAGCTGGGGGTCATATCAACATCTGGGTACAAAGGGAGTTCAACTGCAGATTAGTGCATGTTATTAATTAATGCTGTACTCCAATTATGCAAGGGAGCTGCAGAAGATTCCCAAAGTGGGGCAATTTGCACAGATGCTACGAGTGACGTCATGTGTTTTGGCCAGGGGCAGCCACTTGATACTTGAATTGGTCTTTCCTCCCCCCTCCTCCTATTTTTCTGTTTGTCTTGGAGACATATATTGTACAGGAGAGGGGCTTGGGGTGCTACCCTCATTTTCAACACAGCTGAAACACAGAGGGACACAATTAGTGACTGGCACCCACACAAATCCTATATCAGAGCATCCTGTATCAGCTGCTCCAAAGACAGAAAATTCTCCAAACAGGGAATTTCAGTTGAAACTCTGCTTCTGTTGGCCTCCTGCATCCTTCCTTTGCATAGCCCCAGCACAAGCAAGTCAGAGCAGGTCCAGAAAGACAGAGGCCTTTGGCAGCTCCCTGGGAAGACCAAGGCTGTTTAATTGTGTAAAACACTCTTGCATGTCTGAGAGAATACTTGGGCTTGCATTTACAAGAAATCTCTTTAGAACTATACTTAGTGGCTTAACAAGGAATAAAATATCTACCTGAGTATCCTTTCCACATGTAACCCTGAGTAGAAGTTTGCACTGAGCTAGGAAATTAAACTTCTGCTGGTTGGAGAGGTAATAGTTGCTGCTGATTAGAAAGTGGCTGTCAGAGAGAACTTCTTAAAAACTGAGAGTCAAGTGTACTTCTAAATATGGCATAATCCATGAAAGTGGGACGAGTGCTGCTTCCAGAGTGTCTGTAGACTTGGTTCACTGATCTTTGGGAAGTTTCACTGTCATGGAGATAGAAATAGCACCTCTTCAACAAGAGATTCAGGTTCTTCAGCAAATGCTTTCTGGCCATTGCTTGCCCCTGAAATATCTGAATTTTTTCCTTAGACACAGTGTCATGTTGGTGAGCAATGTGCAGAGCTAGAGCTTGAATTCCTGAGCACATGTTGCTGCTCACAAGCATAAATGGTAATAAAAGCTATCTCAGAACACCATAACTAATTGTGCATGTTTTTATCTCCTTTGTTTCCCGTCTTTTATAATGTCACTTTACATAAGCAAGCTCAAAAATAAAATTCCTGACAGCTGAGAAGTGTGGCAAATTCTGAAATATGTTTACACTACACAAACATTGAAATGCATGTAATGTGAATATAAATTTCAGAGACGTGCTAAATAAAAGATTATAGCTGCTTTGTAGGATTTAGCAACAGATTTTGGGCTCTGTGCAAGGAAAGGTGTTTATCTCTTAGGTGTATAACTAGACATTTATATGTGTAAGTCGCTGAATTTGTGCTCATGAAAATCAGGTACAAAATCAGTGTTTGCCATGCATAACCTGACTTCTCACTCTAAAACATGGGATTTTGGCTGTTTTGCAGAAGTCTAGCTTGTATTTTCTTTCATACTAGTGTAATCAAACTAATATTTTTACTACTTTTAGGATCAGTGCATTTGTTTGTTTGTTGCCAGGATTCCTCTGCAATGCTACTTCTCTACTTGAGAAAAGCTAAAAATAAGTTGCAAGACTGATCTGCTGACTCTGGAAAAATTGTTGCTCAGGCAACCTGATCTTTTTCATAAGTTTGTGGCTTCAGCCATCTGTTGGTTCCAATAGGTAAACCTGTGAAAACTTCAACGTTTCCATTCTTCAGGAACTCCCCTTGCTGTGAACAAGTTTTCATTCACAACTATCATGGAAATGAACCTATTTTTCCTTTGGGGGGAAAATGATCAAATTTTAGAGGTTAAGAAAGCAAAATGTTGGTGGAAGTGGTCTTTAACTGGATGGGGGTGTTCAGAGTTTTCTTCTGTGCCTGAGGGGGTCCCAAGTATTTGGAGCCACATGGCAGGACTGTGCAAGCTCTGCTTCTACCTCACAGCAGCCTGAGCATCGTGCACCCATGGATGCTGATTTCGGTAGCAAACTGGCTGTCTCTTTTGGCAGGTTCCCTCTGCTTTCCCTAAAACCTCCTTGCAGTAACACTTCTCAGAAAACTCCAGCTAGAACTCCTCCTGCTTCCAAAAACTTGGGCAGAAAGCTTAAGAGACGTAGATTAAATTGTAATTTCCAAAGCTCTGTGGATTTATGCCATGAGAATCAGCCACAGGCTCTCAGATGTCACCATCGATGAGAAAATGCCCATTGACTTAATGAGAAGTAAATGGGCCCAAATCCACCAGTTTCAGCTGGTGCATAGAGCTGCACTTTTGGTAAGGGGGAAATACTAGCAGCTGAAGCATCAAGAATGCTGCCCCTATTTTTTCTGGAAGTAGATTAAAGAAACAAGATCAATACAGCATGTAACATGTCCTGAGAACTTACTAGCTAGTTATCCACCTTATTAAGAGCAAGAATGAAATAAAGCTCAATTTCATTCTGCATAGTTTATTCAAAGTGAATAAATGAGCAGGCAAAGATTGCTGTGTTTATACATTTTTCATAGAGGCTTTTGATAAAAAGCAGAACTAACCATTTAAGTTTAATTGCATCCAAATAAAGAACTATTTCCCACGGCTGCTGAATAATACAACATTGTTTTTGTTCTACTGTGTTCAAAAACAAAGGCATTTCATAGTAGCTTGGGAGGTAAGATGTAAAAGGCTTTATTTATATGTACTGGGGAGAGGGGTGGAAGGAAAGTAATTACAGTCTGACAGACAAGACTTGCTCAATCTCAGATGCTGGGAGATAAACGAGGTTTGAGATGAGAACATCAGATAAAGGGGTTTTAAAGAGTTAACAGCCCTGCCTCTACAGTAACTGCAGTAATATCTGTTCAACCAGAGGCAGTTATGATGTTTTGTATTGATAGCTTGTACTGTGAAGTCTGAAATTCCCCAAAGATTCACTCTATATGGAGTTAGTATGAGAGACTCCACTGTTCATTCCTCCTGAGAACTGCAATTGTTGCTAACAAGGCATTGAGGAGTGAAACACTGAAGATTGTATTGCACACACACTTTGCCATGATACCAGAAAAACAAACAAGGTGTTAAAAATTTGTACCACTTCTAGTGAGCCTCAGCATATCTTGGGACACAGCAGCATCCTCCCTTTCTTTTGTTGGTTACTTATGGTGTTTTATACTCAAGGATCTGAATCTGAATTTTTTACATGGTCTACTGCTAATAAGGTATTTTTTTTAAGCAGAAAGGAGAGAAAGAATGTGGGAGAAAACTCCTGCCAGTGAGTTTGCTTATGCAGACAGTCTAAATTTTTGGCAAAAGAAGGTTTTCCTATTTTAAGGTGAACTGTTGAACCCTGAGAGCCAAGTCTGTCAGCACGAGTAGTGCACGTGTTTGCTTTATGGTTGAGTGAGACAGTTGAGGCACTGAGATTTCAGTCTGAGAGCAGTTAAGGACACAAGGAGCAGACTGAGGGCTCTGACTTGTCCCCTCTCTGTCCTTTGACACCTGCCTGCTAGGTGACAGCTCTTCAGCTGCACAAGTGGCAAAGGGAGCAGTGTGTCCCCTGCCAGGCGCTTTTGTCCAGCCCCTCCTGTTGAGTTCAAACATTGCTGCTTTCAGCTCGTGCTGGCAGTGGAAGTGCTGAGCCTCAGAAGCAGGTGTGCTGCCAGTTTTCCAGCTCCTGTAAGGAGAGCTCTGTGGAGCCAATGCCCCATGCAGGCTCTGATGCTGCCTGGGAGGGCTGGCAGCCAGCTCTCAGGTGTGAGCCTCACTGATGGGTGTCACAGCCCAGCTGATGCTGCAGGGTGAGCAAAGACAGGGCTAAACCTGCTGGGGTTTGTCCAGCCAGAGCTGGTCTGGCCCAGCAGCCCATGGTCACAATGTCTTGGTGCAGTTGTGGTGGCTGAGCCTTGCGTGGGTCTCACAGCCCGGGCTGAGCACAGTGAAAATGGGTTTGTAAGGAAGGCTTTGGTGCTCTGCCTGCATAGCATGTGGACAAACCAATTTTTCTTATGTTTAACGGTTTTGCCCACTCCTGTTCATCAGTATCTCATTATTGTGCTTATTTCTCTTCCTTCAGTTTTCTTATTAAAACCATACTGGAGAACATAATTACTCACCCTCATTTTGCAAATGTTTTCCTGATCATTCACTTGAGTAAATCAGAGCCCAAAGAAATCATCATTATTAACCATCCAATTGACTGTTTTGTTCAATGCCAGCATGGCTGTGTGTGTTGGCCTGGGGACTGCAACTAAGAACAGAAAAAAATCCCCAACCCAAAAGTCTTTTATTCCTCACAGAAAACATCTGGTGCTTTGGGCTGATCTATTGAGATGGAGGCAGGCTCTATTCACATAGGCTGTTGCCTCAACTGGAGATAAATTATATTCTTGCAGAAAGACTTTTAGTTAAAAGGTGATGGAAAAATTTACTTTTGAAGTCCAAAGTGACTTCTATAGCCTAATAAAGCACACTCACTACTAAAACGTAATAGATTGTCTGTAACATTTAAATCTCTGTTTAAAAAAACCACTAGCAGTACAACTGTTTAATCAAAAGTATTTTTTAACACCATGTTTACTTCTGGAAATATTGATTAGTGCCTCAATTCTTACAAAAGGGCAGAACAGAAATGTGGAGATAAACACTGTTAATGTCTCGTCTGTTGTTTCCACTGAAGTATGCAAACCATGAGCTTGGCAGGCAGCAGGCTGGTGGGAACACTCACATTACTCACAGCCAGAGAAGCTGAGCCCCACTGAAGCCAGGGCTTTGAATTATAGGAGGTGACTCTGATCCCATAATTTTTGTGGTGGTGCTCTTTTCCTTTCCCTGGCAGTGTATTTAAAGGCAGTTAAGGCTAAGTATGCTGATACTCTGATCCCAAACATGGACTGAAAATATATTAAATCTGCCCCAATTTACTAGAAAAGCAGCTTCACATGTTTATGGAGGGCTCACACACACTGCAGAGTATTTCTGACCGTGAACCATTGGTTACTTTGGTCATTTGACAAAAAAAAAAAAGTCCAAAAAATATTTTGGTTAACTCAACAACACCAGTTATTTTACAAAAATGTGCAAATATGTAGGACACTGTGCTTGGGAAAGGTTTTCTTGATGTGCATAAAGTAAATTCCATTTCAGAACAGCTGGGTTAGTGTAGGGTTTACTGAGATTCAGTGAGAAATACAGATGTGCTCTGCCAAACCATAGAACATCTGTAACATTTAGGAGGTGGAGAGAACCTTGCAAATAACCACAGTTCTCAACTACTCACATTGCCTTTAAAACTTCAGTAATAAAATTGCCTTTCGTGTTTTGCCTTGTGCCCAGCTGTTGCCAGGTCAGTTCCTTATATTCAGGGCATCACCCTACTCGTGCTGAGCAAAACTCATAAACTGTGAGTGCTGATGGCTCTTGGTGAGGATGAGCTTGGCCCATTTTTCCTTCCAAAGGTCAGTCCCTTGTGCCAGTACAACTGTGTCAGTTTTAGTGATTGCCCAGCTCACACTGGTTTTCAGTTTTCTCTAGATGCTGGTCTTGAAATTTTGATCAAGCTATTGTTGAAAACAGACATACCTTTCTCAGACAGAAGAATTGAGTTCTCAACCAAATTAAAAAATGACTTTTATTCCATTTCAGTACTTTTAGTTCACTTCTGGTGGACTCTGAGTTGGTATCTGAAGAGGAAAAGGTTACACTAGCTTTGACTTCTAGCCATGTGAGGAGCTACCCCTGTTTTCAGCGGGTGTAAAATGGGTCCAACTTGAAGATTCAAATATTTTTGAAAACACAGCTAAGAAGTAATTTTTCCACTGTGTTCCTTCTGTTTGGATCCAACCAGTTCAAACCAGATCCAGCTGGCTCAAACTGGTCCAAAGCAGATGGAACCAGATCCAATAATTGCAAACCAGTTCAGTTTCCCAGAATTTCATCATTTCCCAGGTTAAAGTCTTTTTGAATTCATGTGTTCCTTCAGATAACATCAGTTCTAGCAGCTTTGAGTGGTGTCAAAGGTACAGTTCAGAGTAGCTGGATCTGAAATATTTGCCAGGAGTATTCTTCAGGTGCTATGGTCCATATCCTGACAAATCAGCACTGGATTAACCCCATGTACTTGCATAACAAACAGCTCATCCAGAAAAAATACTCTCTCCATAAATTACCCCAGATACCTTTGAGCCTGTGCTTGCTCTCCTGATTATCTGCTCGTGTCGCTCCATTTCAGACTGCACTGTCCTTGTTTAAATTCTTCCATCTCCCTTTCCACTGAAAATTGGAGCACTTGGTGCAACTCCCTTCACATGCCAGCTGTGAGCTTTGGCCCAAGGCTCTGTGGCTGACAGGAGCCGGCGCTCAGATGAGCTGTCTAACCCCACTGAACTAAAGTAAAATTCCTCCCCCTTCAGCTGGAATATTATGGTAAGAAACAGCACTGCACATGTGAGAGCACAGCCTGGTTAGAACTCCTGAGTCCCTTTGGGATGCTCCAGAACAAACGTGCTGCTCTTTGCAGCTGTACTGGCTGGAGCAGCCCAAAAGGATGCTGAAGGTACCAGTAACAGCTAACGAGTGCTGGATGTGCTCTCTCAGGGTTTATGAACACACCATGAACATTTAGTTGTATTTTCAGTTAATAGTCAGGATGTTCTTTGACTTCAGAGTATGAATCCCATTAGATTTCCTCAGGAAAGAAATGGTTTCTCTCAGGCAGTATCAACTCTTTCAGTGTGTACTTAGTGTGGAGTCTCCATCCAGCTCCTGACTGGTTTTTGAGGGGACCCTCTTGAATAGATGAGTCCTTAAGATGTTGGTCTTCAGAACCCTCCCTCTAGAAGCTGCACCAAAGCTTCTCAACATCATGGAATATTGCAGAGGATTTGGGCTTTTCATAATGTCCAGGCTCATGTTCTCCACAGTGTGGCCAGCAGGACAAGGGCAGTGACCACCCCCCGGTACTGGGCACTGGTGAGGCCGTGCCTCAAACCCTGGGTTCAGTTTTTACATTTTCTGAATGTAACAGAATGGCCTCAAGCCAAAATAGTTTGGATTTCTCTGAGGATGAAGGGGTGAAGGCTACAGGCCAGCAAAGTAAAGGTTTTGATTTCAGTGGGACTACTCCATTGTTTGAAGTTGGTATGGGAATTGCCAAATCCCAGACACTAAAGCACCTGTTTAGAGCTTGCTCTGCTCTCAGAGGAGCTCAGTGGTCTTTTAATGGTTCCTGCCTAAATGTCTTGTGTCCAGCGGGAAACATCTCCTGCATCTGCAGGTCTGCCTTACCCCACAGCAGCCATGCTGATCTCTGACAAGCCATGCCTCTCTGCAATTTTGGCATTTTTTGCATGTACAAATACAAAACAAGATGAAACCTGTAAAGTCATTTTCATGTGTGACCTAATGCAGTTTCCATAGAGGCACTTATGCTCTTTCCTCCCTCACACCATATGAGTTCCTAATGAGACATTAATGAGACATTAATTGCTTATGCAAATTTAGACTAGTAGACAATGAGAGTTGTTGTACCAAGAGTTTAAGGGCCATATAACTGCTCTGGATGTTCACATAATTCCCATTAACATTAATTGGAGTTGCGTGCAGATTAGAGCCTGGTATCTTCAAAAGTTATAAAATAAACCGTTGAATACTAATGGGGTAACTTGTAGCCATGTATCTTTCTTATAAACACTGGATTTTATGCTGGTTGCTAGCGAGTCATCTAGTGTTAAAATGCTCCAGATGGCATTGGAAGTAGTTCAAAAAACAAAAGAATTCTTTTCACTTAATATGTCAGGAATGTGAAACTTTACCCCACATGATTAGAAATAGAATAAGAGGGGCCATATATTTTAACCCCTTGAAAACTTCTGTGGAGTGTTTTAAACTTTGCTGGTAAAGTGGAGACAGGGAAAGGTACAAAAGTTGCATTTCTAAAAGTAACTCATGGAGATGCTGAAAGGAATTAATTCACTGACTGTCATCAGGGTCTGCTGATGAGGAACTGTGAGAACAGTGACTAAAACTCTTTGACCAACCAGCTATTTGACACATATGCTGGTAGCTCCAAGGCTATCTCGGTTGTCTGCCTTAATAACATCTCTGCTCTCATTTCCATCTCCCCCTGCTCTTGCTGCTCCCGTGTCATTTTATTTAACACATTTCTCGCAGCCCACTTCCCAGGCAGCTCAGTGCATCCTTGTCCAGAAGAGCAATAATGCCTCTGCTTGGAGCTCGTTTTTGCCATGACAGATTGATAGACAATCCACGTTCATTCCCTGCTGGGAAGCCTCATTTGGCCTGTTTAATGCCAGGCCTTTTTAGGGTGAGCGCTGGGAGTCCTTTGCCCCGCTCTGCTGAGTGCTAACTCAGTGTGTCTTTCCCCATCCGTGGAACCGCCAGGCTCGATGAATTCAGCCAGCAAGGCACAAGATCTCATGACTTTATGAATGCCTGTGTGTTTTATAACAGCTCTGGCCACCTGGGAGGTTCTGCAGTTGTCACAGGATCATTATGATGGAAATCCAGAGCTGGGGCTGTGGCAGGGCTGCTCCCCCGCCGCTTGTTACTGCAGCTGTGATTGGCAGCTCACGCTCACTCACCTGCACAGGGCTCCTGCCACCCTCCCCGGTCCCCACCGCCTGTCACAGCCAGTCCTGTCCACCTGCAGCTGCTCTGCCTGAATTCCAGCCTCTGGTCAGCCCCTGGGATGCTGTAATTTCAGGAACAGATGTGTCACTGGGCGCCTGAGATGTTCGTGAGGTCAATTAAAATGACCTGCGACACTAAGGGAGTTAAATAGAAGGTTTAGCAAGTGCATAAGATGATCAGCTATAATTGTCTGCAAACAATGGAAAAATAGTATTTTAAATATTTTTATTATCAGTTCAATTACTAGAGAAGCTTAAATTTTGCTCGAAGGAAAGTGCTTGGCAGCACAATCTAAGCATCGCACCTATAGTGGTGCTTTCATTTAGAACAGCAAATAGTGAATTTGCCTCGTGTTTCAATGGTGCTGAGAGTTCTTAGAGCAGGAAGATATGGCCATTAACTGTTATTTTCTTAATAATAGCACCCCATTGTTAAGCAAAATGCTTACCCCAGTTGCATTCAAAGCACTAGAAATCCAAAGTTAAGGCAGCATAAAATGGGTTCTCATTGCATTGAGATGGTAATGTATGGCAATTCTTTTTGCACTCCTAGCATGTACTTTGTATGTTAAATGAGGTGAAATAGAAAAGGGTAAAGAAAAAAAGGTATCTGAGGAAATAATAGTGCTCTCCATGGTATCTTTGGACAGTACCAAACAAAGTGATGAGAAGCTCTGACGTGAGAAGCTCTGATGTGATGAATGAGTTTGAGGTATTAGGGCAGAGAAATGTATTTGATGGACGAATATACATAGAATATTAAAGTAATAATAATAATAGCAATTTCAGGGATTCTTTTCAGTATAGGCCATTTTGCAAGCAGTAGCTGATGAAGCTGTAGAGGCTTGGATTGCTGTGCTGTGGGGACAGCTTGCTCTGAGACCTTCAGACAGTCCACACTTATGTGTTTTCTTTTAGTTTTAAGTGAGGAAAGCTGGCATAACAAGGAAATGTTTCTATTCCTAAGCATAGCAAAGCAACCCTTTCTCTTGCTAAACATCTGAGACATCTTTCCTATCTAATGCACTTCCACGGAATGATGGGAGAAAAGTAGATTGGAGAGGGGGAAAATTTAGCATTTACTCAAAGCAGAACATTGCAGCAACTTGGGTAATGACAAAACAGCCCGACAAGGTGCCAGCTCCGGCGGAGCTGCACAGTGGAGTTCTATTAAAAGGAAAAGAAAAATGAGGAGTTTGTCCTGGATCTATGAAAACCCATTCATCAGGGAGAGGATTAGGCCAAACGACTCACAAACATCATGCAAGCTGTAAGAACATGCTGTAACACTGACAGGAAGTCATTTCAAAGACTTCATCTGCTCAGTCCTGGGGTTACCTTGATGCCACAGGAGCCCGATGCCTCCCTGCTGTTAGATCACCAGGATTTTCCATCTGAAAGGACAGCTCTAGGCAGGGAGAAGATAAGAAATGGGATTTGTTTAAAAGAAGAGGATCACAGTGTTTTTAACTCCCCTCCTGCTCTGATGTTCTGCTCTGTGGGTCTCTCTGTTGTCATCCAACCTTTGGACCAGGGCAACAACCCAGTCCCCAAGGAACTGAGGGCCAGTTTCTGCATTTCTCCTTCCAAATCCCAACCCAAAAGATCCAATTCCCAACTTCCATTCTCCTGGGAATTTGTAACACCTTTGTAATGTTAGTTTCCTCGCCACAGGCCATCTATTGCAGGTTCCACTGGAGCACTTTGATTTTCATTAGTGAATGCTTTAGGTGTCCTCTGCCCTTTTTCAGATTTCAGCCTGGGGGAAATCCCCCCACATGAACACACTTTTCCTAACTCAGCAAGACTTGGAGGGCTTTGTACTGACTTCTTACACACCTTACTTGCCTCTTTCCATCTCCTAAAAACATTTTATCTCTGACAGCAGGTATCACCAGGATTTAACTTCACATATTTTTAGTATTTTAAGAATGAGAGGGAAAGTAAATGTTGTATTTGTAATACAGTAAGTGTAGAAAATGGGTAAAATGGGATCAATATTGAGAACAGTAATTAAAATGTTGAAGATAAAAGAATATGCTTTGATTGACATTATTCACAGCTTTAAAGGTCAGATTGCAACAAATATATGGGATGAGTATTAAAATAAAAGATACTTTTAATGGCACTAGTGAGAGATTACTGCTGTTCTTATTATTAGTTCCCTGAAAAAGAACAATATAAGCACTTAATCTCCAGAGGGAAAAAAAGGAGAGAAATCCAGAACAGAGAGAAGACACATCTGCAATTTAGTTTAATTGATCTTGTGCTCTGCACCCCAAAGTGCACAAATCCACACTCTCCTTACAAACAAACAAGGGTTTTATTAGAACACAAACAATAATTTTCCACTTTTTTCACTCCATGCTCTGCTTTTTTCCCCGTTTCCCTCCAAATCTGCAGGAGGCACTGCAGTGTGTGATCAGCATCCCGTGTGGTGCTTCATGAACAGATTGCAAAGCTGTCCCCTGTTAGAGAGCAGAGGGAGGTGCTGTACCTCAGGAGATTTTACAGATGGTGATGAGCTTTGGGGGAGAGCACAGACTGGGAGTGAAGAGCTGGAGACACCTCCAGAAAACTCATCACAGCCTAGACTTGTACTCTTCCCATCCTGGCAAGATCAGCCCCTTCCCCTCCTTTTTTGTCCTTCCAAAGTGTGACCCTCTGTAAAGCTTCTCTCATTTTACATCAGTCTCCCCCAAAGCCCAGCATGTTCCTGGCTGGCTCCAGCTCTGTCCAAGGCAGATCCCTCCTTTCAGGGAACAATCTCCTGCAGATATCCAGGGTTCTAGGGGTAGCAGGGCTCTGTATTACAATGCCACTGAGAGATACCTGCACGTGAACAGCTATACCTTCACCCTTCAGCCTCCTGTCTCAGCTTTATACCTCTCACAAGGCTCAAGAAATTGATTTATTTTACTTTTGGGGCAGATAAGTATTCCATTCGTGCTTACTCTGACCTTTGCACACAGCAAGGTATTTGCTTTTCCTAATTCTAGCCTCATTAGCAGTGCATAAGTTTTGAAATCTTCTTACGCCAAAAAGCAGTAATGGTTATCTGCTATACTTGCTTAATGAGTCATAAAATGAAATGGCAGATGATTTGTTCTGCATAAAATTAATCCAATAGTTAAATAACGGCCAAGACTGCTGAAAAAGGACAATAAATCCAGTAACCCTGACAACATCTCAAAGTATTGGCTTTACTGATCACAATCAATTAGAATTTTTCCACCCTACTTAAAGTAAAAAGGGGAAAAGTTCTGGGTTTTTGTTTTCTTTATGAAGCTTCAATAGCAATTAGGCTTGTCTGTGTCATTCTGAGGAATGCTGGCTGTGTTGATCTTAGTTTGTTTTAATCATGTTAAAAGGGTTAAGCTAAATACTCCAAGAACACAAAGGGGAGCTCTGAATGCAGCAGAGTGCCTTTATCCCACTAATTAAAAGAAATTGTTGGACAAGATGAGATGCACACTGGCACTCAAGGCTGTTTGCATGATCATGTCTAACAGGAGCTCCTACAAGCAATAAAAGTAAGAAAAGCAAAATTAATTATTTTAGCAAACTATTACTAGGAATAAATAATAGTATTCCTAATATTGATCCCAAGTTCTCATGAACTTCACTCATGGGACAGAATCCACTCATGAAGGGCATTGCACAAGGGCAGGTGTGACCCTGACACGTTCCTGGCAGTCAGGAAGGGAAGTTTTACATCCTGAGCATGTACCCAAACTTCACAGGATCCCTTTCAGCAGTGAATTTGTTGCTGACCTGGATGCTGATGCCACTGGCTTCCACTGAGACAGTTTAGGGTGGTAGAATGCTCCTTACAGTGGGTTTCAAGGTGGGTGTGCAAGTACCAAAAGGTATTTCAGCAGCCAAATGTTACCATAACCAAGTCTACAACAGGCCAGATGGAAACTGAAGTACTTCATGTTCCTGGCTGAGAAGAAAACTTGTGTCCTCCCCACCCCAATCCCATCCCTTACCTCTCCAAAATTGTCATTAAAATGTGCATATTTGCAAGGCTGGTGAAAATTTATTAAGCAGATGAATACATAAATAAACAAACAGCTGGATGCAGGCAAAAATGGGTTCCTCTTGTCTGGTGATGTTTTATTGCTGCTTTTATTTTTACTGATTGAATTTGACAAATGTTTCATTGTATACCACACATAAATGACATTTTGATTCAGGCTCTAATTGTGTAAGTCTCACTAGCTGTGTAAATATTTTAAGGTTTAAAAATTACATTTTTCATAACTGTGTCAGAAGAATTAGATTCAAGCATTGCTCAATATTGCAACAATGCAGGATATATAAAGGAAAACTAATAGACCACATTTGTTCTCTGGAGAAGAGCAGTTGCTGTGAAGGCAGATAGTTCTTTTTGAGAGCAGATTTTTAATAAATAAAGTGTAAAATATTGCTGTGTGTTTCAACATTACTCCTCCTTCATGCTGTATGTGATTTTAGTATCATAAATTTCTTTGTGCTCCTCTCAGTCTCTAATCCTGCACCCTGATTTTTTAAAGGTCTTTATCAGATTGGTCTTTACCTTCAGCCTGTGCTACACCACCCTCTCTCTCAACACTTTTAAACCTTGTTCCCAAGCCTCTTGCAAAGCCCTGAACAAAATTTTGTCCCCTGTTTCTGCCCATTTTGCCCTCTGCTCTCCAGCCTGCAGTGACCTGCGTTCATCCTTTGCCCTTGCAGCCTGAGCTTGCAGGGCACAGCACAAATCTCTGCCCTGCACTGCCATGTGCCTTTGTAAAGAAACAGGAAATGGGGGAAAACAGTGATTTTTAGTGAGTAGTCACTGCATCACATCTTTGGGTACAGAAATACCAACTGATTTCTTCCCTTGGATTTTCCTAAGGTGCAGAAATAGCTCTCAAGCAAACAATTTAGGTGTGACCTTGGACAAGCCACTTAATTATTTGAGTAGTTAATTTTTATATTTGCAAAATGTGCTATCTGTTTCAAGCCTCAATACCATGTAAAGAATGGGTTTGGGCCATGCATATTTTAGGATATTGCAGATACCATTGAATCCTCTAAGACCCTACTGTCATTTTATGGGGATTTCAGCAGCAGTGTATGTTCAAGAACCATTGTACAACATACCTCAAACATAGTGTTGGGAATGTAATCAGAGACTGGCTGAAAAGGTGTCAGCAAATTGTCAAAATTGGGAACGCTAAGGCAGAGAGATCAATCCTTAGTTTGACACTTGGTTGATACAATTCACTGAAAGGATTTTTGATTCCTAGAAACAAGTGTCAGAATAGCATTGCAGTGCTTTTTCTTTCCCCAGTAGCAGCTAATAATAATTTCCTTTATCGTTTTCATCAACTCCATTAATATTTTTTTCTCTTTTGAATCAATACAATATTTTTTTTTTTTTTTTTGTAAATTAAAATTTTTACTGTAACAAATGCTGTATTTGTAAGATTGGGGATGCTCAACCTTGATAATGAGGCAACCTTTTAAAACCATCAAAATATGGGACCAAGATGAGAGCAAAAAAATCTCACAACTTGTCAGTAAAAACTGCAAATATGTGTCTTCATCTGAGGAATGAGATATTTAAGCTGCATTTGAAACAGTGAGTTCATGTGGAATTGAAATGTCCCTCTTATTTAATTTATTCTTTCTGTGCTTGGGCACCAATTTAGGGCTGCAGCAGTGTCGTATGAGGTGTCTAAGAGGTAGAGTTGTTCCTGTGCATTCTTCCCCATTGTCATCTGCAAAAGCCTTAAAAGTTAATGTCCATTGAAATTGTTCTGGTTTTACTACCACCTAAATGTAATTTGTTCTGATTTATGCCCCTGTAAAACAGGTCAAGACTGATGAAAAACAAGGCCAATATATTAAGTTCTTATAGAACAGTTTGTGGACGTAAACATTCGAGATCATTTGTGCCAGTGCATCTTATCACCCAGCAGATGTTGTTTATGTAAAATGCAAAATTGACACAAAACTTCCTACTAAACATAAATAAAACTAGATGTGTTTGGAGGAGAGAGCCAGTTGCTTACCAGGTGCTTAGTTTTGAATGCAGGTTACTCTGTGAATTTTTATTTTAAGAGAAGGCTTATTCACAGCTGTCAATTTTTGAATCTCATTTATGCCTGGATACATCAGGGCTCATTCTGTAGACAGCAGCCCCTGAAACTGTTGGACAGCTGAGTGGATGTGTTTCTGAGTCTTTCTCCTTTCACACTTTAGACATGATTCCAAGCCACCAACACTTTACATTTGCTTTTGCATATTACACTCTAAAAATACATCTTTTCCAGGAGACCCATGAATGTATTTCACTCAGGATATGGATAACTAGCTCCACTTCTAACTTAGACCATTTGAACTTGTCTTTTCCCCTCCTACTTCTTTTCCAGTGGCTCAAGGTTAGATGATAAAGTTCATCATCAGTCTATATGGTGGTTTTTAAGATTTCTATTTTACCTGGATTTTTTCCATTTGAACAACTGCTTGGAGGAAATTTTTACAGAGAAATTGTCAGGGGTGATGCTGGCAGGAGCAGAAAGCTGATGATTGCCCTCAGGAGGACATGGATCACTGAACTCTGAATAATATTTGCAGTAGGGTTTGCTTGCACGTCTTCAGAGTCTGAAGTGCTCAATTCATCCTGCAAAGCCACAAGGCTCACACAGAGTCTGGTACAAACCTGGGAGGGGGAATCACCTTGTTTCATCTTGGGGTAGGAGGCTGGAGGTGCAGAGGACCTGGTGGGAGTCAGGAGACTGAGCAGAGGTCTGCAGCTGTCTCCTTTCTCAAAGGCTGCTGGGCTGTGCTCCATGTGAGGCTGGTTCCATCAGCTGCAGCTGGACAGCAGGATGTGGTTTGGGTACAGCCATGCCTGCAGGACAGCGGTGATGGCTGATGGCAGCATGGGAGAACAGCACAGACTTTGTCTTTCGGAAGACATGGGTTGCTGTGGTGTAATTAATGTTTTCCCACTCTGATGTATGCAGAAGAGTTGCCAGAAAGGAAGATCCGTGAGCTACTGGCTCCAGCTCAGATGAGGCTTTTCAATTTCTGTTGCTTTTGATGCTAAGCTGCATTTTCTAGTACTGCAAGTTGTTGCATGTCCTGCCTCCCTTGCTTCTGAATTGAAATATTTCCATCAGCTGTTCCAGCTCTGCTCCCATGAGTGTTGGCTCTGCCCTGAGCACAGGAGCCCCCCAGGTTTGCCACATGCAGGTGGCAAAACCAACAAGACAATCTGCTGACCTGTCTGTCATCATTTAATAGAAATATTCTCTGAGAGGCAATCAAATACACCAAAGGTTTTGCATGTCTGCTCAATTTTCCTCCTCCAAGTCCAACCCCACACCTCCCCACTGAGGAATTCATAACTTAACTGTATAAGTAAATATTCAAATCTTCTACTTATGTCTTTAATTACCTCACAGATTAGGCCAACCCTGTCCTTAGTGACCCGGTCTGTGGGTTTTAAGTGCTTCCCCACTTGCTTTGCTGGATTTATTCAGGCAATTCCTGGAGAAGCTATTTTGCAATCTGGATTTGCATAACGGATGGGAAACATTGCATGTCTCCTGTAAAAGATCAGGAAGTTTGTCACAAGCCCAGCTATTGCACATTTTAAAAGGTTATAAAGCTGCTAGGTGTGTGATAAATGCTGGTGGAAACACTGGCTTCGCTGCAGCATGAGGGAAATTCTTCCCTGGAGGAATTTTTACAGGGTTCTCAAAGCTATGCAGTGACTTTCCAGCAAATATTATTGTGAAACAATTGTTTGGGGATCGAGTTGTGTTTTGTCAGCCGGGAATTTATCTTGTAATGTTGAACTGCAACCAGCAGTCAACACTGACACCTGATACATCTGTTTTATGTGTCTATCATGAGACATAAACAATCCACATCTTTCCTTTGTTTCTTTTAAAAAGTCATTTTCTTTGCTTCTCCTCCAGCGGACTGTCCTACAACCCTCTGAAAAAGCTGAGACAAGGAGCTCTAAATTGCTTGGATAGGTCTTGGTTGGAGGCTGGGGGAGGACAAGCAGGGACCACTGTGATGTGTTTAAAAACTCTTTCTTGTAGGATAAAAGTGCTTTTCATGACTCTGGGGTTCCTGATTAGGGTGTCTGCAGCTGGATCTGGATGGAGACACAGAAAGGGATCTCCAGCCCAGTTCAGAGTAGCAGGGCCCTGATTTGGGCTGAGCACTGGGGAGGTTGAACATCAGGTGGCCACTCCTTTGAGAGGGAATGAATATTAGAGGGATCTTCCTTTTGGGGTATTCTCTCAGTGAGAAAGCTGATAATGTGGGCAGCCACTGTCGGAAAGCAACCCAAAATATGTGCAAAGAGATTGTTTTCTTCATTTCTCAGATGGCAGTAGAGCCTCAGGATGAATCAGATAGAGACATCCAAAGGACAGCAGAGCTCCCTCAGACCCTAACTAATGAGGCTCTAGATCAGCAGTACCAGTGGGTCTTAATTGCAAGGGGATCCTGTTGTAAAATAACCATATAAAGGTATAATTTCAGGGTTTTTTTCATCTTTTCTACTGGAGGCCCTTGTTTGAGCAGCTGTGAGAAAGTTGCAGGGCTGCAGAGAACACTCACAGTAGAGGTTTCACCAGAGATCTGCAATCTGCAGCTAACTGCAGCCCCTGAGCTGGATTGTTTCTGGGCCCACTTTGCTTATATTCTTTGAATTGTGCAGTTCTCCAACTCCTACCTGCATAATAATGGGAGAGCGTGGGACAGAGCTCATGCTGTATGTTGATGGCAGGAAACAAGGGAAATTGTAGCTTTCACTGTTTGTGCTCCTGACTCTGTTTGTCCCTTTTGAGAAGAACAAAAGCACTGACACTGTTGCAGACAAACACTTCTCTCTAAATGAGGTGCTGGTAAGGTGTTGAAAAATGTAACTTTGCATTCTTCCAAGCCCTCCTGTTAAAAAAAACTTATACAATATAATTTTCTTTGCTCTCTGTTCCTTCCAAGCATTTTCAGTTAAGCAACTTGAATATTCATAGATTTGGATGAGCAGAAAAGAAGCTTGTTTCTTTCCATGTAAAAATGAAAGGGGAAATTAAAACATACTTCCATTGCTAGTACACATTTCAGTAAAACATCAGTGGTGTATATGCCTGATTACTTTCCTGTGGAACAATTCTCATGAAGTCGTTGATATTAAAATTCAATATACTGTTTTGACTAAGCATCACTGGGGATAGGACAATCTCTCATTATTTCCTTTTCAGCATAGACATAGCTCACAGGATGGATATGCAGATTTTAAATGAAGCAATAGAATTGTAAAATGGAGCTATTTTTCAGCTATCACAGATTTTAGCAGGCCTGGAGAATTGTATCTTAAAGACACTTTATTTTCTCTCTGTTTTTTTTTTTTTTTAATGCCTGCCCTGTGCCAACTTTTACTTGTTATGCCAAATAGGAGGCATAGGGCAGCATCCCCATTAAAAAGTGTGTCCACCAGCCTAAATCTTTGCTTCAAAAATTCATTTTCTTACCTTAGCTATGGGGTAAACACTGCACTGAACATCCTGCCTGGCAGAACAGAGGGCATGAGGCAAGGGGAAGCTGCAGTGGATAATCAGGGAATAGCAGCCCTTCTCCTCCTGCTCAGCACTAAATTTGAGCAAGATTCATTCTGGGTTTGTGTCTTTCCTTGTGGCTGATGGATCTGGGGACCCTCCACCTTCCAGACTCCCAGACTCAGCTGGGAGTTGGGATTTCAATTATCATCCCAGACTTTCCTGTCTGGAAATCACAGGGCTCAGCTGTGCACATCTTCTGCATCACTCTGGAGAGCCCTGGACAGAGGTGCAGCAGCTCTGCACTGCTGGAAGGATGCAGCCCAGAAAATGCATGAAGCATGCAGGCCTTGCTCTGTGTCCTGAGACATAAATCTCTACAGAAAAAGGCAGCAGAGCTGAATTTCTCTTTTCAAGGATTTAATGTGTCAGAGCAAATATCTAGCAATTAATAAAAATGCATTTCAGATGCTTTTCTTTCCAGGTCAAATGTTGCATAATACCACCACATGTTTGAAGTATCTGCTTCCAGAATGTTATGTTTTGATAACAAATATTATAAAAAACAACTAAAAAAAAAGCCTCAATCCATTTGTTCCTAATAAATTGTATGGATTTTTGCAAAGACCTGGAAAAATAAAATCTTTCCTAAAATAACAAAGAACAACTTTAGAGCAGCAGATTTCATGGTGATTACCATGGTTTTAATGACAAGGGTTAACCAATTTAGTAATGTGGGTCTGACAGAGCTTTGCAAAGTCTCTCACTGCTTTTGGACTAAATACTTTACTCAAATTTTGGGAAACCAAAAGATTGATTTTCTTTGCCTTTTGATTAAGAGAATGGGATTTGGACATGAAAATCCAATTAGATGAATGTGGGGCATGGGAGGGAGACAGGGAGAGAAAGAGATGGATGGCACATGTCTCTGCTGCAAGCAGACCTTATTCTGAAATTTGGACTACATCTCTGCTGGCTTTCAATTAATTAATTAAAACAGCTTCTCCTCTCTCCCTGTGCACTTGGACAAAACATCATGACATTTTAGATTTACCAGGTGATTGTACTGAAAACTCACCAAAAAAAGAGAGAAAACTTGGAGCCGTTGAAAATAAATAACAGGAGTATTAAAAAGTGAGAGAAGGCAGTATTTTGTTATCTCCAGTATTTCTTGCAGTTAAGCATCTAGAATGATATTATCTGCATTACTATCAATAAAACTTGCAGGCAACTCCATCTGTCTGTCATTCATAAAATGAGATGTTACCATTTCACAGAACCATAAACCACATAAAAGTCAAAGTATAAGGATCCAAACACTTTCTAAGTAAAAGACTCTTTGAAGCAGCTGTTTTGCTTTAATATTAGAGACAATTATACTGTCAAAACAGCAGAATATTAGCTTTTCACATGCCTGGTTCACCTGTTTATTGAGTGCTGCCCAAGAGCAGACGTGCCAGGTGCACCCTGCCCGGCGTGATGGGGAGCAATAAGGCTCTCCATGAATCTGGAGATTGCTCTCTTTGTGCAGAGCAGTCAACCACCTAATCCATCCAAATGCTAGCAGGGGCTTGGGAGAAACATTTTAAAGGAGAAAAAACCTTGCAATGGATCCTTATGACTCTGCCCTTGCTTCATAATTTCCTTCTAAGTCCCAGCAGTGGAGTGCTGTCTTGGTGTGAAGGATGGTGGCTGGTTTTTTTATCTCAAAAAAAAAAAAAAATCTGCTTATCTCTGCAAATTCCTGTTGAGCAAACCAAAGAGTAATCTGTTAGAAGCTGCTCTTCAGCCTAATGAGGGCTCGTGACAGTAAGTTCCACATTTGTGTCTTCATGGGGTAACTTGAAACAGCAATACAATAATTGCTATTTTTATATCCATAACCTAGATTTAGGAGCGAATGGACAAGAAACTTCCATCACTGAGATCTTTGTGACTACATGGCAGAATGACATTCTGGAGGAATTTTGGGAATTGTTTTACAGCAATACATAAAAAAGCAGCTGAAAAAGCTGATTAAAAATAAAAAAAGGCAGTTTTAGTAGATGAAAGACAAATGCAGATTTGGCAGAAACATTCCAGTTTTTAATCTATCTTGTTACCTAGAATTTTTCACAAGGGAGACCTGAACATTGCTATGAATTGTTCAATTAAAATCTACCAAGTTCTACACTAAAAATAATAGTTATGTTCCTCTTTAAATATGTCTTCACAACTTTCTGTGGTTATTGAACTTGCAACATTATCTCTTATCTGGGGAATGCTAACCATGATAAACAAGGAAATAATCAGGGCCAAATGTGAGTTTTGGCAGTTGTTTTGGATTTTCAACATTTGGTACGTTAGGGACGTGCACAGATCAAAATCCTAGAGGCTCTGTAAACACTGTAGCCCAGAAGCTCATATGTATTCTGAAGCTTTTATTTTCCTTTGTGAACATAACCTGGTTGGCAGTGATTAGTGGTTGCTATGATTTCATCTAGAAACTACTAACTGCAGTTAAAAAAAAAAAGTAATAAATTCACATAGAGCAAAATATGTTAACAAAAACAGTGATTGCTTAGAGTTAGCACTTCTCTTTTGCAGCTCTAACTGAAATTGTCCCCTGTAAAGCCATATAAATATATGTGTGTGCATGCATGGAAGATGTGTAGGGGATCTGAGATTTGAGCCTGGCAGGGGGATGCTCTGTGTGACAACAGAGCAGGCCACCAGTGAACTGCCTGAAAATATTAATTTATTGAAACCAGTGGGTTTGTTCTATGCCTGCTTAGGAAAGGGCTGAAGACATCTAGACCCTACTAGAAAGAGCAGGTCACATGAAAATTGCTTTTAACATAAGAGAAAAATTAGAGTTCTTGTCTCAAGTACATAATTTATTTGGTGTGGTTTGAAGAAGCCTCTGTACTCCGTTATAAAATGAGGATTAAGTTGTACTGTGCTAGCAGATGGATTTTTCTCTGACCCATACAGCACCTACTGGTGACACATAAAGTTCTGATTCAGGTAAACTGGGGCCAGTTATGATGGAGATTAAATATTTGTTTCCTTGTACTGTGTGTTTCTTGAATAAGGAATGTGTGAAAGGACATATAAAAAGCAAATTCTCTTCTAAAGCTGTTTTCAAAACAGTGACTTTAAAGCAGTTAGTGAGGTACTAGTGCACTGGGGGAACCCAGGCTGTGCACTTTGTTTTCCCACATTTCTGGGCAGGGATAAGAGCCAGTTTCTCTCAGCTTTTTCTCAGGATGAACACAAGGATAACAGACCCATCTGGGTGTCAGCAGTACCAAGTGATGGGTTGTTCGTGTGCTACTCACAATTGTGACATCTTCTAGGCAGCATCTGGATCCCACTGGAAGCTTATCTCCTTTTTGCTAGCCTGTGTTCTAAAGAGAGGAAAAAAAAAGGCATGTACAAGAGTTGCATTTACACTAAGACAGCACTGGAATTAGCTTTTTTTTTTTTTTATTGTCATTTGGATGCAATGAGGAGGGTAACTTATCTACAAGAAGTCAGCACTATTTTACTAAATCAGCTCTTAACTGATTGTGTCTTGCAGTATTAGGTTCATTCTCCTCCTTTTCCCTTGCCATCTCTTATGCAAGTCAATAATCTGTCCTCTGATTGTTAAAAGACTGCAAATCACTACACTTCTGTTATTTACCACTCATCTGAAACTCCCACCCACTACTTATCCTCTCCTGTGTGTTTAACTCCCAGCTACCCAGAGTATGTGTCAAAATAGGTTTACAAATATTCTTTAAACAGCAGAAATTAATTGCTGTGATTCTACACATTCCAGAAAAGCCCAGAAGGTATAAACTGAGACTTACTCACATTTGCTACGTGGATGTAGCAGATTGTACTGACATCTTAGCAACATAATTAATTGGATCTATTTCTTCAGTCATTTTCTCTATAGAACAAATATCTGAATTAGAGCAATGCCTCCTGGTTAACACGATGTGCTTCATATTTTCTGTGTTCAGTACTGCTATAATTGAAAACATAATATTCAAGGTACTGTGATACTGATATAGGTGAAATGGGCATCTTCATCATGCTGTTGGATCAGTATAACATAGACCTTTCAAAAAATCACCAAACCTGTTGATCCTGCTCAGAGCAATGTGTGGCTTTTGCCAATAGATTATTTAAGTGCATGAATGTGATAAACTAATTGTGCAGAACGGGGGAATAATTCTATTTACTGTCATTCAGACTGACAAATTTTTCATAACACACATGTATGAGCTGACCACGCCAGCCACACATAATTGAATCTCTGAAACTGTGGGATTTCCAGGCTGTGGGAAAATTTTGTAGCCATTTGCTTTGATTTCCAGAACCACTGGCTGGGCTTACTGAGAGCACAAGCTGCAGTTGCTGAAACCACTGCCCAACTTCAGCTTTTTCCTGCCTTTAGTCGTTGGAACGCTGTTCATGGGAGAGACATTCCGATGATGAAAGAATCCTGCCTGTTGAATTGGCAGTATATTTAAACAGAAAGAAAGCAGAAAATTAGTTTTTCTGTGGTCTATGTGTTGTGTATTTTCTAAGAGATACTGACATTAAAGGAGCATTTGCCTGAAGGCCTCAGATGAGATCAGAGCTCCATTATGTCCATCTCAGCGGGGGCCACATAAGAGAAATATGCTATTATTGTTGTTATTATTTTTTTTTTCCCTAAAGATAAATAGTCACAGCAAAAGGATGGGGAGAATAAAGAATAGATGGACATGGTGTTGAGATAAGGGATGGAGATTATGAGATGGACACCTGGCCAGCAGATCAGCAAAGGCTTGTGATGACCATAAGAGCTGGGAAAGTTTGTGTTCATGGCCAGGCTGGGCTTGGCTTGCAGATCTGCAGCAGGGAAATCACCTGGAGCTCTGCTCTGAGCCAGCACCAATACCAGATTTAGCCTTTCCCATTCCTGACCTCCAGCTTGGATTCACGCAGCTGCTCTCCCCCTTTCCCAAAGTCAGGAGCTGAGACCTGACTTTGTGGGCTCCCAGGAGGAACCTGGTATCTCCAAGGGTTGTGTGGATGTTTGATGAATTCTCTGGAGTGCTTTGCTCCTCTTGGTCTAAGCTTGGGACTGGGGGCCCAGGTCTGCAGCCATCAGTGCTGGGAGTCCTTCAGAGGTGGTTATGTGGGAGGGCATTTCTCCTAAAAATTGCTCATAACCAAGCTGTATCTAGAAAAAGACATTTTTGTGGCCAGCTGGCATTTTTCTAGCAGTCAGCTGCTTGTCATAAAGTTCCTGATACACTTTGGGTTTGGGGTTAGCCTTCTTAATCAGGATGTCTTGCTCTTCTGTTTGGTTCTGCAAAATGCTAGCCTACTGTTCCATTTTGTTTTTATAATTCCACTGTAAACCTTCCCAAAAATCCTAGACAACAAAAGGCCAACAAAGCAAAACAGTCCTGTGCTGCTTTCATTTAAATATTTCTTAACCAAGCAGTTTTCCAGTAAGTAGAATCCAGAATTATTTTGTTTTAGGAAAGCAAAACAAATCCATGAGCTAAATAATCTCTCATTTTCTCTTCCATTTATTGTTTTTTTAAGTGACTGGAGAAGTCTTAAGCCTTGCACTTTCCCTACAATGGAAGGGAGTTCAACCATTGGGAGGAAATGTGTTAAGCTGATGGCAATTGTAATGACATTTGCATAAACTAATTTATGTACATTCATTTCAGGGTTAAAGTGGAGCCAAAACTTTAAAAGAATAATCCAAATTGCTTGCTAGATATTTCTGAAACACAGATAACTTTTAATATCCAGGCCATTTGTCAGTGAGTTTAGCTTGTGTGTTTTATTTTTATTGAGCCAGACTAAAAGGATTTGGTTTTGACAAGGAATTTGTTTCCTAATGCAAGAATTCAAATCGTGTCACTCTACTGACCATCAGACATTAATGTTATGTTTACTCAACATTCAGTTTCAGTGGGAGACTAAACAAAAAAAAAAGACAAAAAGAAGACAAAAGGAGTCTTCTTGCCTTTTCAACATGTGAACTCTTCTCCCACTCTGATATTCCAATAAAGCAACAGCGGATGTTTAAACAGAGATTTCAATCCCAAACACTTCTTGCCTGTTTGTTTAATTACATTTCTGGAAGGTTACAGCTCTCCAGCAAATCTGGGCTCTGTTTTCATAGGCTTCTCAAATTCTCTGCTTACTTTGACCCTGCAGCTTCGATTCAGTTCAATAACTCAATACAGAACAAACCCAGTCAGCCCTGCTGAAGGCAGTGCCAGCTCTGCTCCTCAATTCACCAGGGACAGAGTGCTACAACAAGATTTTCCTCTTTATTTTCACATTCTGGGCTTTGTGCCACAGCTCCCAGCAGTTCTGACACACACGTCCTGGTGTCTGGAAGGTGCTACTCGTCACTCAAAGTGCAATATAGAGCAAGAACATCCCTTTGTGCCTTTCCCTGCTCTCGTGCAGAGTGTGGCAGGTCATGGAAAAAATCCCCACCTGCACCTGAGCAGTTCCTTGGCATGCAATAGTTTGGAGGGCTGATCTGCAGAAATAGCCAAAAGTAACTTGGGAAAAAAAAAAGGTTTAAGTCAGTGATCTTCACATTTAGATTTTGGGTTTTAGGACATCTAATATAAAAGGTTGCTATCACATTATATGCACATACTTCATGCTCACAATTATATCTGTATTTCACCATAATTAAGGTAACTAACCATCCATATATTTTTCTTTCTTCTTCATTTGCCTGGGTCTTATCACTTTATCCTCAGTCTTGTCTAAAGCTTCTTACAGTTCCATAGGAAGGGAGATCCTTTTATGTTAAAAACACATATCTAAATCTTTGTAAATGTTGAATATGTTTCCTGCTGAGGTCTGAGTAAGCTTTCTCAAATAAGGTCTATTAGCATTTTAATAGCATACTCACACTAGGAAGTCTTTTTGTTTCACCAGCCAAATATGAAAATATTCTGTATTTGCAAAACAATGATTTGATGCCAGTTACCCATCAGAAATGATCCCCATCACATGGGAAGTCAGGCCATCATAAACATCATGATATTACATAAACATTAACAAGAAATAAATAGCTATCAAATGATATACAAACCTCTGCTTACAGATCCATACCCTGATGACTCGAAATGGTTTCACAGTTTTGCACTCTGTGCTTATATTTGAATCACAAACATTGGTAAATGTTGATGTCTCAATAGTTATAATGCAATTTAGCACCTCACTGTAGGAGCATACACACATATTCAAAGACAGTTGAGTATTTTTTAAAAGATCTCCTGGGCAAATATTCCCCCCCACATTGCCTCACTATCAAATACTCTATACCCATGAGATCACTCTGATTTCCTTTGCCTACACAGGGAAAGATCATGTGCAGGGAAAGATCCCACAGGGAAGTGCCTCTATCTGATTCCTTCTGCAACTGGATATGAGAAGGGAAATTCTTTGGTAGTGCAGATACACTTGCCCCATTTATCACTATCAGGGCAGATTTGTCTGTAGCCCACACTGCCCCAGCCCTGCCTACAATGCAGAGAGATGAGGAGGAGAGTGGCATCTTTGCCTCAGAAGACAAAACAGGACTCAGCACTGGGTTTTTTGATACAGTCCTTGGCAGAAATCTTAAAGGTTGCATTTGTTTCTTTGGAGGTTCTTTGTTCCAGAATCTATCCAAGGAACAAATCCTTCTGTTTGCAGTCTGAGCAAGATAAGCAAATGAGGAAGAGCTAGAAATTCCTTTTGCTTCCCTATGATCTGCTGGCACAAAGCCCTACTCTTTATATATGACTTAGAAGATGAATCAAAAGTTTGTTTTCCTGTGGCTCTAATTTGTATGAAAAGATATAATTTCTGTAGAAAAATCCAAGTTTTGCTCTTGTACTCCGATTCCCCAAGCTGAGCTCTGCTGCAGGCTACACTCAACCTTGAATCGATAGCTGAAATAGAAAGGTCCTAAAACCCATCAAAGTAACAAGTTATATTTTGCAAAAATGACAAATAACTTTGTCCTCACAGAACATGGAAACAACTTTACAAGCAAAGCAATAAAAAAAGAAAGCATTGTTATTGCTTGAGTATATTATAACCCTCATTTGAAAAGAATCTCAGTCTGGTTTGAAATCACTCTGTGCATATGTTACAGGAAGTCTAGAGACATTTTGTTCCTTATTAATGAAGCATGAAGAAAATAGTACTGCGTATACTTTGTTAGGAGTTTTGGCATCCTTATGCATGCTGTGCATTAAGTCTTCCCTAATTAGATTTTTGTAAGTTTAAAGGCTCAAGGAGGGCAAGCACACATGACTACTCCTATAGTCACACTGGTTTTCTCCCCCAAAATGTTCTCTGTTGTTTGGCACACTTCATCCTAAGATGACCTTTCTGGCAGCTGAATGGAGATAGGAGAAGAAAAAATTGATCTTTTAGCTTGCAAATATGGAAAGAATATTGGAAAGCATGAATGTTCTGGTCCTAAAAAAGGTGTTTTCTTCTTGGCAGTGTTTATAAAAAGTGTGATGTGAAGTGTAAGACTTAGAGAGGGCAGATGTGGGCAGTGATGGGTGTCAGTGAAGATGCATAGGGAGCTTTCCTCCACCCTGCTGTGAGCCCACAGAAGCTGCCCCACCCCTGGCAGTGCGCAGGGACAGGTTGGACAGGGCTCAGAGCAGCCTGGAGACCTCTTCTTTGCTGAAAGTGCCCACAAGACAAATACTGAGGGTTTGACCTGAAGGCAGAGAGAGAACAGGTGGCTTTGCCCCTGAGGAAGTAGGCACATTTCTGCTGTTACTCCTAATGTTGGGTTTTTTTGTGGTGTAATACAAAAATAATGGGACTTTTGATATGATGAGGGTCAGGTCCACTATTACAGCCAGCAGTTATAACATGGCAAAAAGAAAACTGGTAGTTCCAGACCTGATTTCAAGGCTTTAGAAACATTAGAGGGTGAAAAGGTCTAATTTAATGTGCTTGAGAAGGAGCAGCTTTTCCACTGTGCAAGGACTGGGGCCATGCACTCGCTGCAGCAGCAGGAACCAGAGTTGTGCCGGGGCAGAAGAGCAGCCCCAGGGCTGGAGGAGTGCATCAGCCCCGGGAGCCTCTCACAAGAAGAGCTCCCAAAGGATGGCAGCACTGAGAGGAGACAGTGTCACTTGTCAACCAGTCTGGGAAATCACAAATGAAGGATGCTGAGCCCAGGGATGCCTGGGCAGGAGGGGCAGCCGAGCTGGGGCTGCTGGCCAAGCTCCACAACTGCCCTGAGGTCCCCTCTCCTTGGGAGGAACACTTTGGAGTTGCCATGTACGCTTTGTGTGCCTTTCTGTTCAACATGTAATCCCCAGAAGCTTCTGCTTGTGTTTATAACTCAAATTGTAATGAAAAAGGAAATTAAAGCCTTTCTCATTTAACAAAAGAATGAAAATTGCATTGAGAAAGAGTGGGGGGAAAAGGAGCTTTCACTCTTTTGGGATTTGAGAAAATTAGTCCTGCAGTATTTTTTTTTCTAAAGAAAAGGAATATTAGATATATTAACTTCATTCTTTTGTCCTTTCCTCTCAATGTTCTAAATTCTTTGTATTTAGAAAAAGAAATACTGCAATCCAACCATTAAACTGCTACTTTATTTCTCATTTTATAGTATTTTAATGCACAGTCTTAGTTCTGCAGACTATTTTCTCAATAAGCAAAGCTGGTTACTTATAGATAAAATTATTTGTTCTATAAAAAGCAACAGAATTAATGCCCAATTGACTTGTGAGAAAAACCTTCACATGTGTGATAGATGGAGGTGTGCATGTGTGTATATTTTTGTGTAGGAGCTATGTTTTAACATTCTAATTAATTTACTATTTACTATTGGTAGCTGCAAACTTTTTTTTTTCAAATTTGTTGGCTGATAAAACTATTCCCAAAACTAGTTAAGTTTCAGACCCCTGAGTGTTGGGGTGGTTCAATATAAAAGGGAATTTTAGGACTGTGGGTTTTAAAAATGGTCATTCCTCTTTGTTGTGTGTTTTCTAACTCTTTCCATTCAGGCAGATTTTAATGTCTATTGTATAGAGGATATGGGATTACAACACTTGGCTTTGCAGGAGTCGGATGCAAGAGCTCCTGGAGCTTCTGGGCTGCTGCCTCCACATGAGGCATCTCTGTGTGCAGTGGTCCTGGGGAGCTAAACCTGCCTGGAAAGGGAGTAGGAAATGCAATGGTTATCCCCACCCAGCTGCCAGCAAGCAGAGACTGGCAAGTGAAAGGAGTTGCCCAAAGCTGAAGCTCAAAGCTGGTTTTTCTGGGGCCAGAGCTGATGTGTCTGCTGCAGGGGTGAGCAGCAACCATCAGGAGCAGCACAGTGGGTAAACAATTCTTGTATTTGCTTCCTCAGAGAGCTGGAGAAGCCTTTCTCCCCAAAGTCCCAGTGGGCTTTGTTTTCTTGGGCTGAGGTCTCTGGAAGGTGAGGAGGGGTGAGGAAGGGCAGTTGAGCAGTTGTATCAGCCCTTGGTAGAGAGGTTAAAGGGGCCAAGAGCATTAATGAATTTAACAAGGCAACAGAAACCTCTTCAGGGTGAACACAAAGATGGTGACATGTCCTGTAGTCATGTCCTGTAGTCATGGCCAAGAGCATTAATGAATTTAACAAGGCAACAGAAACCTCTTCAGGGTGAACACAAAGATAGTGACATGTCCTGTAGTTTGTGGATGCCTTCAACATGATGAGTGCTGAAAGAGATCATACTGGCTGTGACAGAACACCTCCAGTGATAGAGGGGCTGTCACCTGGGGAGAACTGGTCACTAAATCAAAAGGACATGACCTGCTAGAGAAGAGCTTCCCTGTTTGATGTGGCAGTGGAGTGGCTTGAGGCAGGACAGAGCCAGGGCACTGGGCTGGGGGGTGCTGCAGGCCCTGTCACCAAAAAGGTATTGAGCCAAATCAGAATATCTTGGAGATAATACACCAGACTTGATAGGACCACTATTTTTACGAGGCAGTTTTCAGGAAACAGTTCCCAGTGATAGGAAAGAGATGAAAAGTATCATAGAAATTTAGTGCATATAATCAAAACTTTTATTTCCTCATTGTGGAGCTCTGAATTTATGACCAGAGCTGTCAGGAGGAGGACAGCAGCTCTGCACATGAAGTGACCTTTGCAAACCTGGCTTTTCCTCTTTTCCCCTTTTCCTCTCCTTGGAAGGAGAGATGGTGTTCTCTGCTCAGTAATATTTTGTCAAGAGGCTCCCTTCCTTACTGCCAGATTAGCATCTAGCAACTTGTTTTTTCTCCAGCCTGTCTCACCAGAGGAGTGGTTGGGCATTGAGGGACCAGATGGTGGGATTGCCACCCCTTGGTGGCAAGAGCAGGACTGTCACCAGTGCTCTGATCACTGCCTCTGGCACTGAGAGAGGCTTGGTTTCCTGCAGATTTGTGTTGCTTTCTATGGGGCTAAAGTCACACATGATAGAAAACTACAGCCAAGCAGATCAGTTCGCCCCCCAAAACACAAGTTCTGAGTGGGCAGAAATTATACTCAGATTTGTGATGAATTGAACAGAAAAGTTTCAGCCAGAAGAAAATGTGAATGAGTGATGGTTCAGTTCAAAACAAAGCCCTTGAAACTTGCATTTTGAGGAAATATTTAGAGGAAAGTAAAACAATATCAAATAAAAAGTGCCCCCCAAAAAATTAAGCTTCATTTTAGGTTCAATAAGAAAGATTTTCTGGAAAGGTTTGACTGGCTTTAGGTCAGTCCAAAATCTACAGTGGGCCTCTCCTACTGTCTTGATCCAGCAACTGGACCAAGAAGCCACCTAGTGACACTGTTCAAATCTTAGTGAAAGTTTCTCCATTAGTTCCTTCTAAAGCCACTTGTTCACATCTAAAATATCTAAAAATTGCTAAAGTGGACATCCGGGTTTTATTTAAATGATCATAAACCAAGCCCTTTGCAAGACCCTTATGGCACTGTCTGCAAATGCTGGGTCGTTCCTTCACATTTCAAGGGATTTTTGCAGACTTTGGCTGCTTGATTTCTGCTCTCTGCCCTTAGCAAAAACGCATGGAGGTATAAAAGAACAGGATCACCTGACTTTGTCCTGATTTCAAGAGCAAAATTCCAGATTAAAGCCAACTTCTCCAATATGCCCAGCTTTGGGAAGTCAGAAGTGGATGGAGCTTTTAACAGACATCTCTGAAAATTAGGTTTGAGATTCAAAACCTGGGAATGAAACCCCTGATCCATACAAACCAAGTGAGAAATTTTTCCTGATTTCCTCAGGTTTAGGAAAAGTTTTTCCTGATTTCCTCAGGTTTGTTCTTGTTCTTTGCATTTATTCTTTGCTCTTTTCCACAGCCTAATAATCCATCAGGCTCTGAGGCTTTTTATGCACAAGCTTAAATTTGAGAGTATTTGTTCTCCAGCTGAAATAATTTTGTTCTGATGGCAGAAACCTGTCTTTTGGGCAAAGAAGAATGAACAAAGAAGAAAGAAAAATGCTTTTTATGACTTGAAAAATTTTAGTACTTAGGTTTTTTTTTTAGAGCAGCTTCTCAGATGTGCCTATCCACATTGTCTGTCAGTTCTTCAGTAATACATTTAAACCCAATATTTCACCTACATTTGGTAATGGAATTGTGTTAAGTTCTTGCACCTTTTGTGACAATAGACAGCTGGCCTCAATGAAGAACCTCTGTTAATTCACAAGAGAGGAAATGGTTGATAAGTTCACTTTTTCTAAATATCAGAGGATGCACACTTGGCAGCTAGAACCTTAACTCCACTGCTCTCAGAACTACTTCTTCTTTTAACCAATGCCAGTGAAGGGCTGGACTCATTATTCCTGAATTTCCTATTCCACAGTTGTTTAAATCAACTCACGTGCTTTGCTCCCAGTGAAACCACATTGCTGTTCACTGGCTGAGGATCCAGACATACCATTGGGGTGGGCAGCAAATACACAGAGCTTTCCTCTGCTTCTACCCAGCCAGCAATGAGGGAAAACCCTGGAGTATCCCCAGTGGCTATGGAGGGGTGCAGTGTGCTCAGTGCTTTCTCCTTTTGGCTGGAAGTGGAACTCTTTCCAGTCTGGCCTTGCAGGGAGCTCCTGTCCCTGCTGTGCTGTGCAAGGTGGTGACAGCAACATCTGCAGAGAGAAGGTTTGGGCAGTGCAGTCTCTGAAAGGCACCATGAGCAAGAGCAGGCAGCTGAGGTGAGCTGCTGGGCACCAGCTCCCTTGGAAAAATTCAGTCTCTGCTTTTAAATGCTTGTTTCTGTGCAAAGCTTAAAAGAGACAATAGCACCACCAACAAAAACACCCCACAAAATGTGGAAATAGTTCCAATCACAATCTGCCCAGGGAACATGCTGGAATGTGGCTGAGCTGCAGGATGGCAGCTGAATGCTGAGAGCAGGGCACAGCACAGCTGGTTGTACCTCAGCCTTGGTGGGAATTGCATGTGGCGACGGGAGTGTGTGCTCTGAGTGAAAATGCACCTGCAGGAGTAAACCCATCTGAATAGAGCTGTTAACTTACCAACAAATGGAATATTGAACTAACCTAAAAGTGACATAATAGAGAAGCAGTCAGGGACCACATTGGCATTCAAGTGGCTATTTTTAGCTTGTATTTACTAATTGCATAGGAGTAAGAAAAGTAGGTGTAATTACAAAGACAAATGGTCTTGCTAAGTGGAATAAGCTTTTTTTCTGCATGGTGTCTCCTTCAGAGGAACTCATATATTTATTTCTAGTGTTTTTCTAAGAACAGAAGACCAAGCTTACTAAATAGGTAGTAATTGGTATGAAGTGGGCAGGCAGTTAAAGCTGAAAGCACTTGTACCCGCTTCCCTCTTCATTATATTTTGTGCCATGTAGATGGCAGAAGTGCAGTAGCCTGACAATTTACTTGATTAAAAGTGACATTGTAAATATAGTCAAAGGCAATTTGTATTAGAAACTATTTTTGATAAGAAGGTTGTCCTCTGAAGCGTTATTAGCCTTTATGAGATGAAAGACAATGAAAGCCTAATTTCCATATAATTCCACTTAGTATTTTTTAATAAGGCTTTGTGTGTTATTCAGCCACGGGTTTTGATTTGCACAGATGGAACCAAGTGCTGGAACATTTTCAAAAAATGTAAATATAAGGGTTGTATTTCGGACTAGTTTCACTTTTCATTTCAACAGCAGCCATGCAGGCAGGGAGAAGTAAAAAGGAGGTCTAAAAATATTCATGGGCTATATAGTGCCCTGAGACCATGCTCAGGTCTCCCACTGACTTCTCTGTCTCCTGACACAGCAGTTGTTGAGCCGAGACACAGAATTTATATTGCTGTCCCCAAAGTTATGTTCTTATCAGTATGTCTTTTCAAGGAAAAAAACCCAGCAAACCAGAACACATCTCACATACCCACCCAAAAAACCCAAAATGGGTCAACCAAAAAAAAAAAATTCACATGCATTCTTCAGAGGCTTAGTTATTCCAGACAGTCTGAGTTCCCAGTGTCATCATGAGGAACTAAAGATTAATCATATTTCACATATCATTGTGGAGGCTGAAACAAATAATATCATCATCTCTGGAAGCTATATTTATGAGAAAGTGCAGCAAGTGTCTTTCTATTGTTCTCTTATCAAATTTGCTGTTTATTAGTCCAAGGACAATTTTTTCCCAACTTCCAGCTCTTCTAATCAAATTGGGAAATGTTAAAATCGAGCTAATGGACCTCACAGCTGAGAGAGGCACTCCAAAATCCCTCTTTCTCTTTCTGTTGTGTTGACTTGGCAGAGGTAAAAGCTATAAAACTTTTGTCCTGCCAGGAATATCAGATAATTCTGTTCCAGTTTTAAAATCTGGAAATGTACTGCATATGAATATATACTTAAGACTTTCAGCAAAGGAAGAACAATTTTCCATGGTATAGCAGGTTACTTACTCTGCCACAGTTTATTGAATTGACTCATGTAATTTCTCCTCTCTCTCCAAAACTGGTCACGGAAATTAATTTATACAAATCTACAGCCAAAATACAAGGAAAAAAACAACCAAATAAAGGAGATGCATCTCCATGTTTGAATAGATAAGCCAAATAGATAAAAAAGATGCTCAAGCAGCAGGTATGCAAAGTGAGGACCACAGTAACACCTTTCCCAGCTTTAGTTATGCTTCCAATGTAGCTGTTGCCATTCCTTTTGCTGTTTCTTTAAGCAGGACCTGCCTCTCAGGGTCCCCCTTACACACAGCTATAGGACAGCTCTGACTGTTCTCCCTTTTGGCTGTGCCAGCTCTTCTGACCTGTGCAGGCGCTCAGATCCAGCCCTTCACACAATTCCTGCAGGGGATTTGCATGGGCAACTCTTCCAGTGCTCAGGAAAAATGTTGTGCTTTTCCATCAGGGCTGCAGCCCAGAGAAGCTGTTTTGAGGGGGGACATGGAAGGGAGGGCTCCAAACTCTTACTGAAAAATTAAACCAATTATTCCTAGAGTGCAGTACCTCTATAGAAATTGGTTTGGAAAGATTTCTGATTCCACAGATTTGTCCTCAGGTGTCATCCTCATTTCTTTTATTCCTCTGCTCTTTCACTCTTTGTGAACCAAGCCAACAACTACAGCAATGCAACTGAACCTGCAGCCCATCTCCACATGCCTATAGAAAAAAAGATAAATGAGGCACAGAAACCCCTCATTTGCCTTGTCCCTATCGTCTCCACGTGCTCCTCTCACATGGGAATTGTTCTGTGCAAGTGTCAGTGGCTGGAGGGGGAATCAGGCACAAACCTGTACAAATGTAGGTGTGAGTTTGGGAGGACATAGGGCAATGGCAAATTCAGCAAGGCAGGATTAAACAAAAAGTGAGGAAATGCAGATGGCAGAGTGCAAGGGGAGCAATGCCTCATGCTAGCTGTGCACTTAAAACGAGGGCGGGGAAGAAAAGTGTGACTGAGCAGGTGCTGCTGGATGACAAATACAAGATCCTGTGAGAACAGCAGTGCACACCTCCAGCATCGCCACCTGCTGCAGCCAGGGAGGTGGAATTAAAACCTGAGCAAGAGGGAAAATTACTGCTTAGTATGCCCAGATTTCAAGGCACTGAGGAAGGATAATATCCAAGTCATGTCAGTTGGGCAGAGATGAGGAAAGAGAGTCTGTTGGCAAGACAGCATTAGTTCCTCAATTACCATCCCAGGCAAGATGCCTCCAGCCTTTTGGTTGAGCAGAGCACCCTCAAAATCTCATTGCTCATGACTGGCTGCATGCTTCATGAGCCACCCCCTGAATTTCTGCCCTATTTTTATCTTTTACTGGTTGCTTGCTACCCCTGATATATGAATATTGAAGCTCTAATTCCAGTGTGAACTGGAATATTTGTTGGGAGTGCTGAAATGTGGGTTAGGAACCAGGCTGCGAGGGAGAAACGGTGAGCAGCAAGGGGATGCTGAAGTGATTGGAGTGGGGATGGTGATGCAAAGAAAAACAAAGAGGAAATTCAGGCTGTTCAGACCAAGAAAAGCTGACTGACAGCAAAGAGGATGGCATGGGGTGAGTTGATAATGGAACATCACCAAGGGACTGGACTAATGGCTGAGCAAGGCTTATTTTGGGATTGTCATGAACGTGAGGGCAGGGAAATCCTTACCAATTAATGATTATTTTGAGAAGTTGTGAGGGATGATTGGTTAGACAGGGCTGCAGAAGAGGAAGAATTGCACTGAAAGATGCTGAAAGTCAGAACTCACCTGAGCAGTAGAATAAGAAATTAAATTAGTAGGTTTGGAAAGGAGAAAATTTGGAAGGATGGGGCAAGAAGAGGTATCAGAGACATGGGAACAGCACAGTCAGGTGACCAACATAAAAAGAATATTTGGGAGTAAAATCAGTAGTGGGCAGAGTAACTGAAGATGGAGGAAGGAAAAATGGTAAATGCATGAATTAGCATAAAGATGTGGAATGTAGAAAATGGAGGATGAACATTTAAAGACATAATAGGGCATTTTATCAAAAGAAGATGCACTTGGAAAATGACACAAACAGCTCTCTACAGAACCTTTTTTTTTTCCATATCCACTTGGTTTTATTTTTTAAGAAAAACTACAAAGCAATATGAAAAAAACCCTGATGCTTTTAAACAGTCCTGGCTGTTTAATAGAGTGGTTGGGACATTATGTTAAGAAAATGCCATGCCTTTGTAAGCTCTTTGGAGAAACCTCAAAGGGACTTATCTTACATGGGGACAGCATCTTGACAGTCCTCATAAAGGAGAAAAAGCTCCTAATTTTAAAAGAATTAACTTTAAAAGGAGAAGCTACCCCAAATTTCTAGGGGTATTTCCACCATGCAGTGTAGTATTTATTTTAAGAAGAGCTGAAAAGGTTTATTCAAGGGTTATGAAAATTATGTTCCCTTTAAAGTTATTTATATTTAAGCACTCAAAAATCATTAGTCACTTTAAAAAATGTTGGCCACTTTTTGTATACTACATTTTTCTATGAGTACTTGTGTATCATGCAAAATACACAGTGTTTCTGAGCCAAGGGATTTTGGTATAAATTGAGTGGGTTCTAAACTAAAGCAGAATTATAAATAAAGGTAATTTATTGCACATCTTACACTTTCTCTCTTCCCTTCCAACCCTCAGACAGAAAAATCTAAAACACTGAGGACTGTGTGCTCCAGAGTTTGTCAGAGTAGAACTCGACTTCTGCATGGAAAGATTTCTTGCATTTCCACAATTCCCAGTTTGTACTTGCAGAAAATGGTACCGGGCATCTGGATCTCTGATCTTTGTGGAGCCAGAAACTTTGAAGGCAGTGAATTACTTCCTATCTGCTGGAAAATCCTGCCCATTCTCACTTCATGAATCTACAGCAGACAGTGAGCTCCTTCACGGCACTTCTGTTTACTCCATATATAAAAAAGGCTCTGTAGATGTTTTAAGGTCCTGTTTGTGCAGCCAGAGCATAACAAAATCTTGCTTGTGAGCTCAGATCCTCCCTCTCAAAGGAGCGTGCCATTTGAACAGGAAACTCTGCCAAAGGAAAATGAGAGTTTCCCAAATGAGTACCTGTGGAGGGGGAAGTGCTAATCCCCTCCAGGAGCTCTGCAGCCTCCAGCCAAACCCTGTGGTAGCCACAGGACATGAGGGTGCCTTGGCTTGATGGGGATTTTGTGGTTTGGGGTTTTTTTTTTTTTTTTTTCTCTTTTTTTCCTCAGAAAAAATGTCCTTCCATTTTACAGGGTGCAAAGTGGCAAAGAGTAAACATTATCAGTAGTACGAGGCTTGAAATAAAATGAGGAGGAAAATCAAGAAGCACCATTTATGAAACAGACTGAGGGGAACATTTCACTGCGTGGTGAATCTGTACCTTTAGACCTCCTCAGCTATTAAACCACCCTCTTTCTTCTCATAATGAGGATTCAGTTCTGAGAGTTAATGTACAGCTCATCCATAGACCCAGATGGAAATGCAATACATTTTGATAACCATATGGTACAACATGAAAGATAGTCAAGTATAAAGATTATAACAACCCAGAAATTAATTTAGTGCTGAGCTTGATCTAGATCCCACTAAAACCCAGTGTAAGCTTTTTCAATGACATTTGGGTCAGGTCTTTCAGGTCTTTCTGTGCTCTTTGTGTGTGACTCAAGATTATTTGTCAAAGGTCAGCATAGCTGAGCATTAATAATAGATAGCTTGAAGCATTCTTTCCCTTTAAATCTGCCCATAAATCACCTTTTGGGAATTCAAGGGGTTTTTTTACTATTTAGCTTTCCCTAAAACAATAATTAGATAATGTTCACTTGCAGCTGTAATTTGTGTTGGTAGTAATGAATGGCAAAGTGTTCCTCCATGAGTGACTGGCTGAAGGCGGTGTGAAAATTCAGCATTTAAATACAAGTACAGTAGATTATAGAGTGGCTATGACTTTAGGATAGTCTGTATTCTTTGCAATCAGGAAAATAGCACTGGCTATCTAGAACACAGCTAATTTTTTCCCTAGGTTTTGGAATACCAGTCATTTTCAAAAGATTTTGGAATCTTTCTAAGAGCAAGTTGTGGTGACAAAAACACAGGCTTTTAAAAACAAAAGACAGGACCATTGTACAAGTGAAAGCAATTGCCAGTGAAGAGGCATTAGCTGAGTAAATATTACCACCCAGTTCCACTTAATTAAATACTTTGCTAAACACATGCAAGTACTTTTATGGACACCCAATATGCAGGGAAATGCCAACTGACTGACTGGATTCTTATTTAGTATTTCCTGTTTTCAGGGCTGAAGCATCTGAACAGAGCTGCTTTGTAGCACTTCCCTGAGAGCTGTTGAATGCCAATGTTCAGGGCCCACAGTGTCACTACCAAGCAGACACAGGAAAAGCACAGCAAGCGTTGAGCAAAATGTGGGTTTGCTCTCCAAAGGGCCCCCAGCAACACCTTCCATGGACTTTCACAGATGGAATCCTTCTTTCTGTGTGTGCTTCTGCCCTGTTCTGAGGCCAGAGCCACGGATGTCTGCCAGTTCTCCATCTCTAACACAGCACCTCCTGTTAATAGCCTGTATCTCTGTGTTTCCAGCCCACCCCTCTGAGAGCTGCAGAGCAGCAGCCTTTTCCTTGGAGAGACTGAGCTTTGGTCCTGCCATGCAGTGTCTGGGCAGCACCTCCCCTGTGCTGGTTGCACTGACCATGGCACTGCCTTTTCCATGGAATTCCTCCTGGACACAGGCATACTGTGTGGCTTTAGCTTGTCTCATCCTTCCCACCCCCCTCCAACCAGTAGCCACTCATTCAGAAGCAGCTGCCTTGGACAGCAGCCAGGTTTTTGACTAAGAAAGATCCATTTAAATGGATGTTCATCAGAGTTTAATGATCCTTGTTAGCTCCACGCCAGGGGCAAGATGATCTCCTGACACCCCTGCAGGTATTATCACTCTGCACAGGTAAAAAGACAGCAGGAGAGATCCTCATCCAAAATGGAGCTCACAGGCTGACACAGAGCCCCTCTTAATCCCATCTCACCCAGCTGCATGCAGAGAGATTGCCACCTTGCACGTATTTCTGAGGTGAGGTGCTCAGAAGGTCATTGCTTATTCTTATCACTGAAGGGGATTCAGGTTGTATTATGGGTATTTATTGTTCCTGAGGATTTCTAGCTTTTATTACGGACGCTCGTAATCAACCTGCAATGTTACCTTCCAGCTCAGCGAGTAGCACAGTTTGGTCAGGCGCCTTGTTTCCAGAGAACAGGCAGCGTACCTACCACCCAAAACACACAAACAAATTCATTCCCAGTAGGATCATAACCTGCAGTTCAGGGCGTCAATTTTTCTGCAGTAGCTTCAGTGTTCCGTAGAGTCTCATTAATGCACATTTTTTAAAATCCGCACAGATGCCTGAGGAGGCATTAGGAACCTCAGAAAATCCAACCTTTAGTTTTGTATTTGGTGTGACTTGACTTTTTGTAGAGTATGATAAGGTGGTGAGACTAATTGCTGTCAGAGCTGAATTCATTGGAGTTCTGCAAAACACAGACTTGTGTCAGTGTGGCCATGGAAATGTTATGCTCCGTGTGCAAATGCTCAGAGATTCAAACCTTATCAAACGTGTCACAGAACCGGTGCTCCTCTTGAACCTGTAAACTTTTCAAAGCTATTAACTTTTTCTAATTTACATATCTGTACACCAGGGTCATGGTCCCTACTTCTTGCCTCTCTGCATCAGGGTATGTTCAAAAGGGTAGAATATAGAAAGGGTCCATAAGATAAGAGCAGCAAAATTGCTTTCTTTGAAATCTCTGGGATTTTTTTCCAACATCTTTGTAAAAGAAGTATATGGGTATAACAGTCCCTTTTTTAAAAAATCAATAGTTGAAAGTGATTTGCTCTGATTAGGCTCTCAAGATTGCTCTAAGTTACAAGATTGTTGGGTTTAAAACAGCAGGTGAATTTTCTTTGCCACTTAATCCCAGCACAGTTCACATTTTGCTTTCTAATCTTGAAAGACCCTTTCTCCCTCTCAGATCTCTGCTATCATTCTTGCTGCTGTGATGGTGATCTAAGCATTGAGTGAGCAGTCAGTAGTTCCCACTTTTGTAAGACTTTTCAGGACTGCAGGTGGTATTTCTTAAAAGTTAAATCAAGCCTTCATTCTTCTGGGGTGAAAACACTGAAATCCCCCATAATTAACAGTGGATGGGATTTTCCCCTATAATACTGAGAGCTGAGAGGATCAGGGAGGACTGTCCTGGTGCATCAGAGCAGGGCAGTGTGATGGGCAGAGGGGAGAGCAGAAGTCCCCAGGGCAAACCTCCTGGAGCAGGGCAGCTGGGAAGCACAAGGGAGTCTCCCCTGGGGTTTGCAGATTCATGGTGGATATCCTCTCAGTCCTGGAAAAGTTTCAAGGTACTCAACAGTTTTTTTACCCTGCCCTTCACCAGTCTCTAATGAAGCCTGTGGGCTCTGTGTGGTCCTTAATTCAAAGGGAAAGCAGTGCCAAGCCTTGCAGTCTGTGTAGTCCTCTAAGATGTGACAAGTGACAGGGTGCCATCGCTGTCCTGAGGGATGACAGGGCTGTCCTTTGCATCCAGACTGCTCCAGGGGGTTTAATTTCTTCTGATAAATGAAAGGCATTAAGAAACGTCTCCTGCCCTTTGAAGATACACCAAGAAATTTCACTTAGCTTAAACACAATATAATGGGGTTGTTAATCCCAGACTTTACCCTAAAAATATGGGTTTTAAATGGTTTGAAAGCACACTGCAGAAAAGTCATCAAAATGGCTTGGTAATAAACAGACATTTCTCATCATACACCAGCAGAGAGAGGCTTCATTTCTCAGTGGTTAAATAGTAGCATTAGAGATGAGCTACTCTGTGATTTTGTTTGCAGAGTAAATGAATGTCCAAATATATTCTTACTGAGGAAGAGCTATCTCACCATTACTGAAAAATAAATGCAAATGTTAGAGTCATATTCTGCTTTAACCAAATAATGCACAACAATTAAGTGTTAAATTATTGATGTTATAAAAGGCAAAACAGCCGCTAGGCACAGGAGTTTCCATGACTTCAGCACTGAATTATGAAAACTTTCTCCCCCATTTTTGTCAAGAGTATTATTAAAATGTAATTTTTTTTTTTCATTTGAACTTTGAAGTCTGTTTAAGCAAGGCCATTGGGGAAAATTAATTAAATTGGGAAAACTAGCTGGCATATTTACCATTTCAGAGGCCATGCTGTATTTTTGCAGTGAGAGGTGAATTGGGTTTGCATTCAGAAGAGTAACCTGTCCAAAGTCAGCCCTGAACAGCAGCAAACCACAGAGGCAAAATCTGGTTATTGCAAAACAGCTGCTGGCTAGTGAGCTTTACAGCTTTATTTCATCTTTCAGACTACTGAGCCTCTCTGTGTATTGATAAAAAGGTATTAGAAGGCAACTTGGGGTTATTTCTGTGGGACAGCATTCCCTGAACAAGGAAAAAGAGAAAGCTTGGGGTAGAGTAGCCTTTTAGTGTAGCATAGAGAAACAAGGCTGAAGAACTGGAAGCAGACAGCACACAGATCCAAACCAAATTAGATGCTTTAATTATGCAGTGAGTGCTGAGGAGAGGTCTGGGCTCTCCATCTCTGTGTCCCCAGGTCTGTCACACAGAGTCCAGACTGGGTGACCAGATGGCCCTGTGGGACTGTGACCAGGAGGTGTGGGGGATGTGGGGCATCCAGTGAGTTGTGTTTTAAGATTTATAGCACAAAGTGCAGTTTGTAACAGTTTGAGAAGGTGGGATCTGGGGCAAAGCTGATGGCAGGGTCTCACCAGCTGCTTTTTCACAAACATGAAAATGTGATGTTGCACATCCCCTAAGCACAGCACTGCCTTTGGTACTTCTGGATTTCAGGCAGCAAAAAATCTCAATACCTGGTGATAGTGGGCACAGCCATAAATCCCTCACAAGAAATATGCAACATGTTGAGAACATTTGACAAGTTTAGTAACTGTACCACAACCTAGATGGGGGTTTTGTTTGTTGGAGACTTGTTTATTTTTTTTTTTTCCATGAGTCTGCTAAATTATTTAGGGGCTGAATTTTAAAATTAGAAGATGTGGCATTAAAAAAGTGATTAATATTTTATAAGAGGTTCTGGGATTTTGTGGTATCAAAATACACATTGCAGCCTTGGAGACTCCAGCAGGGAGCCACAGGAGCATTCCCTCCCCTCTGTCTGACCCCAGTGCCCATCACAGCTGCAGCACAGAGCACAGGGGTCACTCCATCCCCCAGGTCAGAAGGGAACCCAACTGCACCACCTCACATGGGGTTTCAGTAGTTTTGCTTTTTTGTGATAAATAGGAACACAGTATTTTGTATCAGTGGGGTTCCTCCATATTCTGTGAGTGATTTTTAGGTGAGGAATGTGGGGTTTGCTTACAATATCAACGGGAGAGGTGAGGGGAGTTGCAAAAGCCATTTGAGTCTGCTCCCAGCAGCACCACAGGATCAGCAAAGCTGCTGGGAAATCCAGGGATGCTGGAGAAGCAGGAATCTGTGCAGAGACCACAGGAGTGAGAAGCACAGGCTGGCAGGGATAGAATCTCCAAAGGTTTCTCTGCAAGGAGGAGCAGCAAGAATAAGACTCACGAGCTTTCCTCGAGGACACCACCAGGTATCCTAGAGGGGTGTATTTGAACAGGCTGCTGCACTCTGAGGTCTGTCTGTTCTTCAGTAGATCCCTTAGCAACCTTTCAAGTCAGCCAAGATCAGCAGTAAGTGCTGATGGCTGCAGCCAGGCTTTCTCCAGAGTAATTTACCTGTGTCTAAATGTACAGGAAATAAGTTCCAGTGACACTTCTCATGAATTAGTAGGCCATGCTGACACAAATCAGGAACTCAATACAATATTCAGCCAGCACATTAAATCTCCTAACATGCAGCATGCTGAGGCACTCTTCATTATTAGCAGGAGTACGAGGAGCTGAAGAAATGGCAGCTGTCCCCTGTGATGGCAGCAACGATGACGAAGGCAGGAATAATTAGTGCTCTGCTGCACGGCTGGCGTGGATGGTGCTGCTCTTCAGAGCTGCTCTCCCTCTAGGTGCTGCACAGAGATCCCTGATCATTTACCAGCTCCTGGTGACTCTGCAGTGTTGATAATCCCTCGGGAGCTGCACTCAGTGGGATGTGCAGGCACACAGGCTCAGTGTGGTCGGTGTGGCTGTGCTGGGGATGCAGCCTGAGCTGGGGTAGCAGCACAGCCCCTCTGGAGTCAGGGGACCCACGGTGACAATCTGCCCTGGTCTGCAGTGTCAGAGCAAGTCCTTGTCCTTGAACTGAGAAGCAACAGCCCTTGGGTTTTCCCACAGTCTTTGACTACAGTAGTGGGGAAGAAAATTTTTTTTTTGCAAAGCCTTATTTTGAAAGGGGCTAAATTTTCACTCCAGAATAGAAGTTGAAACTTTATCTCATGAAGCTTACAATCTGACAGTATATATTTAATTTTTTGTTTCATTTTTATACACGTCTACCTTTCCTGCTTTGTTTTCCAAAGCAGGAGACACTCAGCTTTGTGCAGGGCTGATCTTGGTGGGATGTTCCAGCCAGAAGAGTTCTGGCAGTTCTCTGGTGTACTCACCACCACTCTCTGCTATTAACCAGGCACTGAGGGCTGGCTGCACATCTGGTTTTTTGGGTTTTTTCAGGAATAGATCTTCAAGAACTTTAAGATCCCTCTTTAAGACAAGACCCATTTGCCTTAAGAAAAATGAAATGAAAAAAAAGAAAAAAAAGAAAAACTTGAAAGATTAAATGGAAGTTCTGCTCTGCAGATCTGATTCTGGAAAAGGGGAAGAATTTCTTGCTGAGAGATGACTTCACAAACTTACAAACTAAAAGACTTTGGGAAAGACAGCCCCTCAAGCTCCCCCAAGCATGGTTTATGAGAGCCAAGGCTGTATGATTACTTAGCACCACAAATCAAAGCATCCTTTCATAGCATCACAGAACAATTCCCTGAACCATATCAGAAGAAGGAGTTAATTTTCTCTGACCAGATTGTGCTGCAGTTCTAACGTGCACCAGAGAATAATTTGTTCCTCCATTGCAATGCTGGAGATTTTTTCTCCCTTTCACGGCATCAATTTCTCCTGCTATTGGCAAATACTGCAACAAAGAGAGGGAAGTGGTTTCAAATGTGTCCATCCTACTGACATGGATTGTAATGAGCATGGAAAATGGGCCAACATTAACTCTCATAGTGTCAGTAGCATAAGCCCAAGTGCCAAGCCATTTCAATTAATTATGTGCTAATAGTCTCTGGGCTGATGCAGTGTTCAGCATGCTCTATGTGTACAAGTTATCCTCATTAGTTCTATTTTTTTCCTTTTTGAACAAAAATTAGCAGTAATCCTTCAATTCAGTGGAAGCCTTCTGTTGCAGTCCAAAAGTCAATGCAGCATTCAGGCTTCATATGCACATTACCATTCCCTCAGGCCCTTGTTGAGATGGTGTTTTTAGGAAAGTTAAACACCTTCAGTATCCTGTGTCCTGCTCTGGCACAGCAAAGTCACTCCAGAGCTGCTGTGGGGAAGGTTTACAGCTACTCTGGGGCACCAGGCAGCCAAAACACAGAAACAAAATGGCAAATAGGATCCCAATAGCCAGAAAATCATAAGAAAGGCTTTTATTTAGGCAGATATGTTATCTAGTTTTGGGGTGTTTTAAATCACCTCTTTCCAAGGAATGGCTCTTGGACTCTCAGGCATAGATGGATGGAATGTCTCTCATTGCAATTAATGGAGGATTTTTTTTTCTATGGATCTCTTTTCACTATGAGAGCAAATATTTTAGCAGCACCTAGATTGCTCTGGAGAATTCTCAGTATGATTAAATACAGAATTGGAGGCAAAGCAAAATCTGCACGTGGTGTTGTGGCAAAGCCCCTGGAATTGTTGGTGGTTCCTCTGGTGGAAAGCTGCCCTGGAGGAAGAAGCTCACAATTCAAGGCTGATTTGGAAGGTTTTGGGACTCTGCTCTCTGGCTTCTGTTTTAATTGTTGTTTAGCTGCAAACATTCCCTCAACCCAGAGTGGATGGCAAATATAAAAATCAGAGTAATTAAATGATTGCAAGTACTAATGAAGATCCTAAACAAGCAAAGACATCCAAAGCAGTCAGTTTCAGGACCACATCAGGTCTTTGTATCTATAAGACTGCAGCTTAAAAACGAGATACATTTTTCTTCCAGCTCACCAAATTACAGATGATATTCAGATATTTAAATATCTCTTCTGTCCAGGCAGGAGAAAACTGTAATATTCAGTATGTAGTGATATAGTAAGTGTACAGTAGTCATGGTTATTTTGATGATTCTCTCCCCCAATTAGTATTTATTTTGAAAAGACTGATGGCAGCATTCTGTGCTGTAAGGTAATGTGTGCTATTAACCCAGTGCAAGATCACATTCACATTTTTCTCATGCAGGGTCATGCACATACAGGCCAAGAACAAAGTCAAGCTTTTTTCTTCTGGTGGGTCTATCTTTTCTTGTGAAGAAAAAAAAAAGGACTCTGGTGCAAAATTCATTTCATATAAAATAAAATCTCTTTTGAGTTTTACTCCCACACCTACCTCAAAGACCTCACTTTGTGCTCTGGGTACACAATTTTCTTGTGAGCACAAGGACCTGTCCAGAGAGGTGGGACAATGTGACCTCGGGACTGTGAGAAGCCATCACTGCCCCACTCCTCGACGGAGAGCTGTGATTTTGGCCAAGGCCCCTCTCTTTGCTGCTTGAAATGAAGATGAGTGGAGCAGGAGGATGCCTGTGGAAGGTTCTAGTAGTAAATATCCAGAGACTACCATCCCTGTCAGACGGGATGGATGTTTCAACAGCCAGTCAGCCAATTTCACGCTGAAATTAAAGTTGTCAGTCATCAGGTGGCCTGCTTGGTAGATAAGTGATATTACAGTTTCACTTACTCAACCTTTTCCCATTGGCCAGAGTTTGATGCAGAATCCTTGCTGGCATGCTATTGACACACAAAATGTAGCAATTATTGCTAGCATTTTTATTCTCAAGGTTTTTTGGCACATTGAGTTCAGATTCCCATTTACTACGTTTGATACATGTAAACAATCCAATTTTTCATCAGTTCTGCTCAAGAGCTCATCAGTGACTGCATATGGGTGTAATCAAGTAAGCATCGTTTACTAAATCCAAACCTTAGTTCTTCATTTCCATCAGTTCTCACTTCTTTTTATATTTTCTAGAACAGCTCCATATTTTTAGATGGCATTAGTCAGGATTCTCTTTTGTTTGTTTGTTTTAATCTCACGTATATCATTTCAGTGGTTCTTTTTTTTATTGCTTGAAGTGCAATTCTACTTTCCCCACATAATTTCCTTGCAAAGCCAGATGGACAGAAATGGTTCCATGCCACGCTGAAAACTTCCCTCTTATTTACACAAGATAAATCTTGTTGCTAAACAGTTCTGGAGAATGTCTTCACTATATAATATCTACTGAATTTGTCAATCAAGTCATTCTTATTTCATCTTTCATCATTCTGCTGTTCTCTACACACATGTAGTGGAAAAGGGGAAAAAACCAAAGCTGGAGAGAAGATGATGACAGGAGTCTTGGGAGATGGATGAATTTGCCTACCATTGTTTTGCCCCTAAGGTGACAAATAGATTTTGATATTTTGGTTTCTGATTGATTTTTTTTTTTCCCTTTTTTTCCTCTTTTTCCTGAAGCACACAGAGCTGTCCTGGGTTAAGCAGAAAAGCTGCTGGTGCCAGTGCTGAGGAGCAGAGTACAACCCCTGCTGCTCTGTCAGATCTCCCAGCTGACTTGTGTGCTCAGGATTCTGTATGTCTAAATACTCCTGACATGCATCTCTGGAAATACATGCATGGAAAAAATAAATTTATTTCATTAGGAGAGCACACTAGAGGTTTTGGGAAGATGTACTTGTAGCAAGTTATCTGTGGTACATATGGGATATCTTTATTCAAGTATAGCTCTTCAAAGCAGTCTTTCAAAGGGGCAGAAATTCCCATTGTGGTGCTCAAAGAAGGAGACTTCAAGGCAGAGGGAGTGAAGATCCTCCCAGTGCAGTCAGGCATCCCAGAAGATATGAGCTTTTCTCCCTCCTTCATGCTTGCCTGTTGCTGCCCTGCTATGCTAATCCCACTTCTGGAGGCTGACTGTACTTCTCATTTAGTTCAGTGGCAAAAAGCCTTCAGTACTTTTAGTACTCTGTCAGAGACAGAGGCTGATTGTTTTTTACCCATTTGCTTCCTGTGACTTTTAGAGGTTTTTAGCTCAGCCTCCTCTGTTCTTTGTGTCATCACCACTCTCAAAGACCAAGAGAAGGACAATTTGGGCTGTGCAGCACTAAAAAAGCATCAATTTTTCTGTTCAGGCTTTCGCCCCAGCCCATGTGCCCAGGAGTGAGGCTGGACACCAGAGCCTGAGCCTGGACAGGAGAAGATGTGCTGGGGAATTTCCAAGCCATCTTCTCTCTGCTACAGATTTTTTTGCCCACGCCTGGATCAGCTCTGTTCCTTAATTGAAATCATCCTGTCCTCAGCATGCTTAATCCTGTCCTTCGTGGGAGTCCCTTCCCTCCCTGTGCTTTCTGCCTGCGTGCTTGCAGCTGAGTGTCACTGTTATGGGAAGTGGCACATGCTGCCTTCCAGTTTTTAATACCTCTTTCAACTGGAATATTAAATCTTTTCCCCATAGACCTTCCTATTTCTCCCATTTCCTGCATAAACGTTGTGTGAAATGCTGGGATCTCCCTCGTCTGGACCCAAGTGCTTTGTGATGAGTATTAAGAGATATTTTACACTTTCAAGTTATCTGTTCTCTTGCAGTGGGTAGTTTTGCTTTTTTTTTCCCCTTGTCTGAGACAATGTCTCCCCTTTTTTACTAATCTTGATTTGAAAGAACTGTAAATTCTGCTTTCAAAAGCAAAGATGGAGTCCAAAAAAGAGCACCAGTTCCTTCTGTCTTGAAGGATCAGACTCTTCAGCTTCCCTTGAAGATAGTTACTTTATTTGTTTTGCCATAATTCCCTGTTCATTCTTGCTGTTCACATTTTTCATTTGCTGGGCTATGATGCAGGACTGCTGTTTCAAGGTTCACTTACAGTAGCAGTCAGGAAATCATGTTCTCTCCACAACACTCAGAGTTTCCAGCTCCCAAAGGTCATCTGTAGGAAAGTCTGTGTGAGGAAGTACAAGAAGAGGTCTGGAAATGATTATCTAAATCCGTGTAAGTGGTTCCTGGAGGCCACACAAGAATAGCCACCCCTGCTGGGTTTGAGATGGAGAAGGGAAGAGATCTCCTAGCTCATGACTTTCCATATTAAGCAAGAAGAGTGTTGTGTCAATTAGCAGAAGTACAAACTGAGCTCATGCTTTTCAAATTACTCATTTTCACCAGTCCTAAGGCCCTGATTCAGCTGAAATCACTCCTTCCCAGCAAAGAGCACAGCTCCAACCTATGCCTTTACTTGCTAGCACAATTAAAGAAAATACCCTGATGCCTTTGACTGCTTCTTAAAATAACTTCAAAAGGATTTTTAATGGAGAATTTCTTGTGGGGAAACACTACAGTCAAACAGCAATGTGTTTTAAGAGTATCATCTCAGAGCAGTGGCTGTGTTTGTTGCATGATGATCTTGGTAGAGCCTTTATTGTAATGTTCTAGAGGCCAGGCTGAAATCCCTGATTTGTGTCTTAACCCAGGGACAAAGTATTTTTTCAAAATGCAGTTTGCCAATGCAGTGATTTGTTACTTGATTGTACAGATAGTTAATATGGATAGTTAATACAATTTGAATGCTATATTAGGGAAAAAATAATACAGTTTATAGAGCAATGAGGTGGAAAATCCTCTCGTAGTAAGAAACAAACATGGCATTTGTAGTGCTGGATGAGCTAGACATGTAAAAATGGTAATGTAAACATAGAAATCTGCCATTTTTTAATGCTATTTATTTTCTGGACATTATTGATGCACCTGTTACCTTAGTCTGCAGTTATTTGTTTAGTAAATATATATTAGTAACTTGTTGAAAAGGCTCTTCTACCTTTATGGACTGTTTGGCTTGGATCCAGCACAGAGTAAAAACAGAGCTTTATCTACTCATACTATCTTATATCAATAGGCTAAGGCATAATTTTTTTCTCATCCCCACTCATCTTTAACTATGGAAAAATGATAATTAGTCAGAAGAGGTAGTGAACAGCACAGTGCAAAGTCCTCATGAGTAAACTATGGGAAAAATGTGACCTCAGTAAAGCAAAAAGTAAAATAAAAAGTTGGAATCCTTAAACACCCTTTAAATAGTTTGTTTTTACAGCTGCAAAGAGGGTGGAAGAATAGATTGATTGGGGCAAGTTGGACAATGGTTAAACAACATAAAAGAGTGTTCACACATTAACACAGTGTGGGTTTCCTCTCTGAGGTTCAGGTATGGGAGCGTGCATCCCACACAGACGTGGCAAATAACCCAGGGCAGTGGTGGCTGAGGTGTCTCCATGGGGAGGTCACAACCCAAGGGCTAAGTGAGCACAACTGTGGCACTTGTGGTCTTATCAGGTGCCCATAAAAACCTGACCTCTTGCTGGTGCATGTTTGCATTTTTCGTGGCCAAGCATGTGAGAAGGAGAGAGGTTGTTTATTCAATAGAGTTAAAATCTGTGCTTGTTGTTACTGCTTTGTTCAGTTAAAATTACAGAGAATTGTTTCCCAGGACTGTGTTAGAGCTGTGTTTGATCACACTGATTGCTGGTGCTTTAACAACCATTGGTATTAACAATTACTCATAGTTGCTGGCACTGTTTGAAAAACTTCTCTTGCCTCACACAATTTGTTGACAAGGAAGGCTGTTCTCTCCTAGATCTCTTGACCTGAAAAGCTCTCCTCTCCCTCTTTTTTTTTTTTTTTAAGTAAAATTTCAGATACATGTAAGGAAATGTAAGCAAAAAGGGACAGTGATCTATTTGTGTTTTTTAAAACACAGCTGAAATTCAAGTGAAGCACATTTTATGTACAAAATTAAATGTATCAATAGAGATGGAGCAAGATTTCTTTCATTGTTTTTCAGATAAAGTGAGTTGATATTATAAAATTGCATCTTCACTTGGACAGAAAAACTGTATCCTACCCAAGCCTATTACCTCAACATGACGATAAGGTTTTCTTGTCATTCCATTCTTTGAGAAACAAGGCTCAGCTCACTTTGACTCAGCACTGAGTCACAGTACAAGTTCACTTCAGAAGCAACCTGCCCAGAGCCCCAGACACAGAGGCTATGAGAGAAGCATGGTGACCCCACCATGCTCAGTCAAGCTGTGATTTTACAACAGCAATGCCATGCCCATGTTAGCTGGCAACAGATAATTCTGAGCATCTGAGCTGTGGCTCTAAGATGTAATTTAGGGATTTTTTTTTTTATTAAGCAGAAAATATTAAACAGGGATGTTGCGTTCTGTGATTTTAAACAGTGTGTTAAAAAAACCCAACACCTCACAAACGTTTGAATTGGCATTTCTCTCTGATTCTGATTAAGAGCTCAAATAACTCTCTTGAACAGGATTTCCCCAGGTCATGTCTCAAGTGAATTCCCCCATTTATACCTCCTCAGTCTCCCTGACCCTTTGCCATCACCAGCTCCCCATCAAACTGCCCCACGCCCAGCACAGCCACACTGCCACTATTGATGAGCTCCACATCTTGGGTGCAGCGAAAAAAAGAGAGCACAACCCCAGTGACCCGTGACGGTGTTTTCCAGATCTCCCTCTCTAACCAGGCACTGCCTGGTTTCACTTCTGAGAAATTGGATCAGATGAAAGTTCAATTGTTTAGCACTGAATTGCAGTGAAGCAGTGCTGTCAGTTTAATTAACTCCTAACTCGAAGCCTCTGATGAAGGTGCTTGGGAGCAGACAGTGGAAATAAAACAGTGCACAGTTGTTCCTCTCAGGGCTGAGGTGTTCTTCACAAGGGAACACCTCTGCAGCTCACTGAGCCTGGAACCACCTCTGTGATCCAGAGTACAGAGAGCAGGGATATCAACTGGAAAAGGTAACACATGTTGGGTTGGACCTGGTACAAGTTACTTGAGAGGGAAACTTTGTCCCATACAAAAGATCAGTTTAGGCTGGAACACAACATAAAGCTAATTTTTCGAAGTTTTAGTGAATTTTGAGAGCAGAGACTGTGTTCTGGCTGGTTCAACCATGTCAGATATAATCTGTAAGGACTTTAAAGGAAAGATTCCTAGCAGCATTTCCTGGATAACAACATATCTCTCAAGTGGGCTTGAATCTGCAGAAGGGGAATCCACTAAACCCACTGAATTCACAGTTGCTTGCTTATTGACCAAAGCCCATGGGCTGTTTCAGCTCCTGCTTTAGCCTGGCAAGGCTAAAGGTGTGAATTTAAGGGGGTGAAGGTGTGAATTTAATTTCTCTGACAATCTTGTCTCTGTCTCAAACTTTTCGTGGCTGATGCAAATCTGAACTCTGGATAGCACGATGGTGGGGGTGACTGAGCACTGGCATGGGTTGCCTGAGGAGGTTTTGGATTCTCCATGCTTGGAAATATTCAAAAGCCATCTGGACACAGTCTGGCCACTCACTCTAGGTGACTGCTTGGACCAGATGACCTCCAACCAGATGACCCTCAACCATTCTGGAGGCTGACCAGCATCCTCTGCAGAACAGGCTCAGAAATCCCTGTTTACTCCTGCTGCTACTCTGTTCAGTCCCCATTTCCTGAAGTGGATCTGGTTTTAGGTGGAAAGATTAGGGAACAAGTGACTATCATGCTGGCAGGTGGATGATTTGGAGAAGTACAAATAAGTGTTGCTCCAAAGGAACAGAGAAGTCTTATTCTGCTTTTACCTCTCCTCTTTTGCCCTGCAGAGAATCAGTGGGGTGTATCCAGCCAATGGGTCACCTGTGGGGATGCTGGAAGAGGGTGAACACTTAAGAATTTGTATTTCTTTAATTTTGCACCTTTTCTTCCCTTTGGCCACCTAAAATTCTACTGAGCAGAAGACAGCTTCCATGGAAGTGGCTGTAGTGTATGGTACAGATAATTTACAGCATTTGCTGTCCAGGACTGTAACAGTTTTATTGGGCCTTTCAGTCTTGGGCAATACTATGATGCCCTTCCTGGAGGGACAGTAAATAAATCAGATGTTTACCATGATGAATCAAACAGTATGACTTTTAAAAACTTTGTTGTCTGAAAGTATTTGCTCTCTTTGCTTGAAACATATTGTTCATGCCAACACATTTCCTAAGAAGTCTGCAAAAAAAAAAAAAAAACCAAAGACAAAACAGATACAAAGGAAGAAACATATGTTTTAAAATGGGAGATGAGTTCTTCTGGAAACATTTGTATGTCTGAGTCTCCAAATATGAGCAATTTTTTCATTTTATTGAGACAGACTTGCAGCCCAACTAGATTTGACATGAATAGTAAGAAAGACCCTCTGAAATCTGGCACTACAGGAGAAACAACATGTTTGTATCCAAAACATCCAGAGGGGAATTATGCAAAGAGATTAGTCATCACTGGAGCAGAGTCTTAATTTCAAGAGCTGATTTACGCTGGGCCACACCACCAACTTCTCTTCCTGTGCATTTTCCCTTGTGCAATAGGAAAGGCTTTTGCCCCCCTGCAACTGATGCTGGCTGAGGCTTGACTCTGATCCAAGCCATAACAAATATTTGTGCATTTGTGAATTGCAACAGCACAGACCTGACCTGAGGTTGGTCACGAAATACCAGCCCAGGCTGGGAAGCAGCAAGACATCGAGCCCTGACTGGAGAGCTGAGCTGACCCACCAGCTGTGACTTCAGCTGGCCACACTCAGAGCAATATCTGCTTTGCTGGGTAGGAGTAAAATAAACACAGCCTGAATTCCTGCATAAACTGAGATGATTCAGGATTGCTTTGTCACAAACCTACTGTGAACTTTCAAATATTGACTGACAGCATCCATGTCTGAAACACAATAAAAGCTGTAATTTTAAAACAGCTTGTGGTTGTAGAGAAAACTCAAAGATCGTGATGCAGGTGTATATGGATGGCTGAGAAATTGAGAAATAATAAGAAAAAATCAAAATAAAGGAACCACAGTCTATGTTAGTTGTAAAATATTCATGATTTTGAAAGAAATTTGGGAATGGCCAGAATCTTAAAGCTGAGATTATGAAGTCTGCTAGTTTGCCTTTCTGGCAGTTGGTGTTGACAACAAGCTCTTAAAGTTGTTCATAATTTTAGAAGAATAAGCAAAGCATAATTTAGTATGTTCTGTAAATTCTATTGATTATTTCTGGGCTGGAAAACAAGCCATAAAGGAGTTAATGCAATTACTACAGAGGCAACTTCACTATCTGTGCTTCCTGCTGCTGGAACCATTCCCTTGTCCCTTGATGGGACAGAGATGACTCATGCTCTTTCTGGAAAAGTTCTGGAAAAGGACAGTTTCCAGAAAGAAATCTGTATTGCCAACCACCTCAGTTTAACTCAGGGAATTCCCTTCTGCCTCATGGTGCTGGTGGGTGGCAGGTTTGGGGCTTTGTGCTTTCTCTTCCCTCTGTTCTGCCTGGCATGGGGAGCAGCCCAGGATCTGCAGGCATGGATGGCATGGGAGCATCTCTGGGCACTCAGCCACACACAGGGAAGTGCAAAGCAAAACGAGGGGATGTTCAACATCCTGGGCCATGCAAGGGCTGAAAATGATAGTTCATTAAGGAGAGAGAAAGCTAAAAAAATTGGCTTTCTGAATCCCCCTCAGCAGGTGGGAAGGGGTTTCCTGTGGGTACAGACATGGTGCTCCCTTGGGAAAGGCTCTGTGGAGCAAAGAGCTTGTCCCTGCATGCTGGGGGAGCAACACACTGCGGCAAAATGGCTGCAGGAAGAAAAGAGAAAGAAAGTGAAGCATTTAAAACACAAAACTGAGAAAGGAAGCTCAAAGAGGGAGGAATGATGGCAGCACTGTCAGGAGCCAGCGACCCAAAGACATTCATCTTATCCGTGCAAGTAGGAGGGGATCTGATAACACACAAGGTGATTAAAAGCTTTGTCTTTGCATTCTCTCCTGTGTCCTCTATAGGTGTGTGAGAAGCCTGCAACTCCACAGCTGGTGTTTGGGGCTGTCAGCCCAAGGAGCTTTCAACTCCCATTCATTACAGCCTAAGTGAGCTGCCAGGGAGCCACAGAGAGCAGAGCTGCTGTCACTCCTATTTTCTGCTCCATGGGCCACAGAGGAGCAAAGCAATGCAAGAGGAGGACATGGGAACCAGGCTGTCTGGGCACCTCATCACAGCTGAGATCCACCCTCCTCCAAGGTAGCTGATGGGAGAGGTTATGGCTGGGTTGCTCTGCACTGGTACCGTTTGGATTTGGAGAATTCACTGGTTTGGGCTTGGGTGTTTTATTGAGTAGCAAAAAAAAAAAAAAATCCTTGAATTTTCTGCTGTGCTGTACAAACACTTCTGATGAGAGGTGCAGGGCTGGCAGATGCCTGCAGAGTGAGGGAGAGCCTTCATGGGACTGGGCTGCTATGTGCCTTTCTTGCCTGCATTGCTGCAATTGACCATTTTGTCTGGTTTTAGAAAGCAGCAGGAGATTCCTTTCTCCTGACTAAATGAATAATTAGATCTATTTCAGTATTTATAAGAGACTGCTAAACACTGTGATTTCCAGAAAGCCAGGAGAGCCACTCATGGGGGGCGATGCCACCAGTGGGATGCTGCTCCACTGTGGGTGGGAGTGAAGAGCCTGACTTAGGGCTGTACCAGGGACTTTCTCAGTCTGCTTCAGGGCAGTTAATCAGCCTCTTAAATGTTGTTCTGACTGCTCCGAGTTCAGGCCCAACCAAAGGTCCTACATTTGCAAAAACATCTTTTTTTTCTGAACCTGCACTTTAGCCAGTCACTGTGTCCTGACCGTGCTGTGGGCAGTGCAGGTCATCACCTGGTACCTTCTAGAAATCAATTTCCACTGGTCCCTTCCTGCTCCAGGGCTGTGCTGCAAACAGGGCAGTTTCTGTGGAAATTAGTGTGCATCTCTTGGTGTTATGCTGCTTTCTTTTGGTCCTGTGCTTCTGAGGTTTTCCATTGCAGCATTGAGCCTTTGCTCCCACCTGTGAGACTGAGCCATGCCTGTGCTTACAGACTTGTTGCTGCAGTGTGACCTGTGGGGTTGGTTTTGAAGAGCCTTTATTGATTTGTCACTTAGGAGGGAAGTGATAAGCCATCCTTCATGCTGCTCGAGGTCTCTCTGTGTCTGCAGCCTCAGCACAGCATCTGCTGCAGTCACAATTTCTGCACAGAGCTGAAAGTCAAACATCTTTTTGGAGAAGAGTCTCGGGGTTTGCAGGCAAAATCTTGTAGCTCTTTTCAGCACCAGTGAAAACAAAATGTGAGCTCGGTAGTTTTGGGATTTATTTTGTTACTTGTCCATGACTCTGGGCACAGCAGGACCTTGACCTGCACAGGGGGACCTGAAACATCACCTTGAGATATGCAAGGGATCACAGGGCAGCGGAAATGCAGTCCTTATGATGAATTCGTGGTGCCCTGCCAGAGGGAAAAAAGCTCGAGTTAAACCAAGAGATGTTTTGATTGTATTATTGTATTATTACAAAAACTATTTGAGGCAAATTTGTGAAACAGTTTCATGCAAGAAAGCTGGTCAAAACTTGGAAAAGAAAACAAAATAATTCAGTCCTTCTTTTTATTTCCAGTCCAAAATACCTAATTTTTAAACATGTCCGTGATATTTTTATCTTTTTTTTTTTTTTTCTGGATCAAACAAACCAAAACTGTTTCAGCTTGAGGCTAAGTAAGAAATCTTTGATTAGCCCCAAATGATGGTGTTTTGTTGTTCAGTATTTCATTTTCCCAAGGCCAGCAACACAATCATTTGGCATCAATAAAAAAAAACAAAAGCTTTCAATTCTTTGCTCATTTGTGGTCTGGTAGATCCTCCCTGCTTTCCTACCAGTATGGTCTGTCATGCTGTGGGACCTCCACATTTTCAGGGTTTGTTTTTCCAAGGCTACAACTCTAGAAGTAGAGAAGGCAGCTTTTCCAAATGCCTGAGGCACCCCCTTCCTGTTCTGTCTGATTCCAACACCCACTTTGCTCTGACCATAGCTCCCTGTGCCCCCTCATCCAGCATGAAGGAAACACACCCCAATCCAATAAGAATATTTCACTTCCCATTGCTGAAGGGGGCAGTAATTAAAAAAAAATCACTTCTGAGAAGGAATTTATTCAATTGTTATTTAGAATTGTAGTAAAAAAATTAATGATGAAAACAAATACTAATAGCCAGACAAGGCCAGAGCCAGGAGCAGCAAAAGAGCTGTGACCCAGCTGTTTTATGTCCTGGTTAGCAGATGTGTCCTTTGCCTGTGGAAAAGCCCTGAAAGGTTCCCACTGCTGCTTCAGAGAGAAAGAGAAAAGGCTGGGGGGCACCAGTGGCTATCAGCAGTAAGATCCCTCTCAGCCCTCTCGCCTTAGGGGGGTCAGAAATTGCTGTGTGAAGCCTTTGAGCTGCTTCCCCTCATGCAGAGTTTTACGCCCAGGAGTTTCATCAACTCCCCAGATAATCCCTAAATCTGAGAGCCATGAAACGGGGCACATCTCAGACTGATATCTTGGAGCATTTTGCAAATCTATTGGAGGTTTTTAATAATTCCCTTTAACATAGGGAATCAGGTAAAGGAAGGGCTCTTTGTCTGACCCAAATGAATCTACCAGGCAAAGCTGACTGCAACATTAGTCTTCATTTATAGAGCCATGAGAGCATCTAGGAGTCAATAGCAGTGCCCAAATTCCCATCCTACAGATAAGAAATAGGATAGTCCATCAAAGTGTTTCTTTATGTGTACAGCAAGCTAGAAGTATTACCTATTTTTGGGTCTTACTGATTTTTGGGTGTTGTTTTCAGGATGGGGAGAAGGGGAAAGAGTTCACTTATAATAAATCATGCAAAGCCTGATGCGGTCAGTGCAGAAGTACCCAGTCAACTCTTAAAGGTTGTAACCCAAGTGTGTACCCTGGTGCAGGTTTTTATTTGTTCTCCTTCCCCCTGGAACACAATAAAATCCCAAGAGATGTCAGACATGGGCAGGCCAAACAGCTGATCTCTATTTGCATTTTGGGTGTAGCTCTCAGTGGGTGGGTTTTTCAAAATGTGTCTAAAACTGCAAAGGAACACAAGTGCAGAAAGCTCCTGGGAGCTGTGCTAGACCACTTCCCTCAGCTGGATTGACTTAACAAGATCAAATAAATGTGAACAGGATGAGAACTCACAGGTTTAAACTGCTGCTCAGGAAATTCAGGTTAAACATTAGGAAAAACTTTCTAACAGTGAGAACAGTTGCATATTAATAGAAATTGCTGTGGGAGGTTGTGTACCCAGTGCCACTGGAGGCTGTTAAGAACAGGTTAGAAAAACATCTGTCAAGAATGATGTAGGCAGAGTTGGTCCTGGCTTGGGGAAGAATTACGAATTAAATGAAGCCCCAAGTTCCCTTTCAGCCCAATTTTCTCTGCTTCTGCAGTGTTGCATAGTAATGGTTGACAGATAAATTACAATATTACCTTTTTTTTTTTCTTTTCCAAAGTATATATTTTGAGTTCTCTCTTCAGTGTAGCACAAATACAGGTTTCAGCCAGGAAAGGTCCATAAGCAAATACATCTCAGAATTATTAAACAGGCAAGCAAGAGCAGCACCCTTTTTTTTTTAAGGGAATGGATTTTCAATGGGGAAAAAAGAAGAAAAAATGAGGCCCCAAAGAAGATGCATCAGCTTGGGGATGATGATTGTTTTATTGAGAAAATAAATCTAGGGTGTATCAAATGTTCATAACTTTGGGAAGAAAAGACAGAGAAAGAAGAGAAGGAAAGCACAGATATCATTAGAATAAAACCCTAGAAAATGAGAAAATCCTAAACAAATTAAATTATACATCTAACAAGCACAAACAGACATCTTCTTTCAGAAGAGATTTAACCCAATTCTTCAAAGAAACAAAACCCAGCAGTAATTAGTAAGTGCTTTTATGTCGTCTGGATTACAGCATCCAATAAAGCTGAATTCCTAGAGGTGATGTTCCTCCTCCCCAAAATATGAATAATTTGAAGATGTTGTGCAAGGCTTTTTCTGCCTCAGCCCAATAGGATGCCACCAAAGTTGGACAGCTTGGGCTGTGCTTATTCTGCATATCAAAAAATCAGCTGTGGCTAGACCCCAAATTCAGAAATGAGAAAAAGAAACTCGAGAAACTGGGACGTTTCCTTTGATGTTCTGTGAGTTATGAATCAGGCCTTAAAATCCTGCTGGTCTCCAGTGTTTTGACACAATACTAAAGTTTTGTAACTTCTTCAGCAGAGTGAAGCTGGAGGGTAACAAGGGAAGGAAATGTGGCAAGCAATAAAATTTATATTCTGTTTCTTTGCTTGGGTGCAAGTGCCCCAGCCACATAAAGTGAAACCAGGCCCTTGTTTATAAAGCGCACATTGTGCTATGGCCCAGACAGGTAATTCCACGTGGCTCCAGAGTGCAGACCTGTATTTCACATCACTTGAAAATGCAAGTCCAGTGCTCTCAGGCAAAGGAGGATGCCGACCCCTGTCATAACCCCAAGGCATGGGAAAAGCTCTTACTTGCTCTGTGGAAATTTCATGCCAGGACTAACCCACAAGTGACTTTTGCTTGCCACTGAGCAGTTTTTTTATGACATGAATAAATACACCATAAAATCCCTGATGGAAAACTCATCATGTCTCACACAGAGACACGCTCAGGCAACAAGTATTTCAGTGTGTATTGGACTTTTCTTTCTGCCTTTGAAGTTGCCAGAGTAACTTCCCCTAATCCTGTAAGTGAGGTGGGAGGCTGGTGGGCCAGGAGGGATTTGCCCCCAAGTGTGGCCATGGTTTTACCATGCAGTGATGAGGGCAATGAGGGTGGGAAAACCCAGCCGAGGCAAAGCTTGTGCTCTCTGCCATCCTTTGAAAAAAAAAAAAAACAACAGAAAAATGAATCATCACAGAAATATAGGTCAGGGTGGAAAAACACAACTCAGGAAGGTTTTCAAACCACCTCAGAAAAAATGAAGATCAGTTTCTGTGCTATTGCCTTTTGACTTTTAAGCCAGGAGACGTGCAACTGGTAACCCAAAATCTGCATACTGAGCTGAGTGGATGTTAAGCACTCAGATGAAGAGAGGCAGACGTTGCCAAATTTTTTCTCCAGCCAGTTCTTTCAGCCCAAACATTCGCATTACTTTTCTATGGATTTAGACATTTCCCAGTGGGTAGCTTCTCTTCCTTTAGTTCCCATGTTTCAGGAGACAAAGTTAATCTGTCTCAGCAGAGGTGCCCAGGCTCTGCGCTGTCAGCAGGGTTCATATCGGTGCCATTAATCATCTGGTAGTTGCTGTTCTTTCATTTCCTTTTGCTCACTCGTGTTCTCAGCTGTCCTCCTGTGCTTTGAGGAACAGATCTCTCTGCCTGCCCTGCATGGGCAGCAGTGAGAGGCAGCTCCAGGCTCTGCGTGGAAAGGAGACCTGCTGGTCCTTGGGGGGGTTTAGCTGTGCCTGGCATGTGGGGCAGCTCCAGCCATCACAAACTCCTCACCAGGAAATCAGCTCCTGTCCTTCTGGAGCCTCTGCAGCACAGCACCTCGCCAGCAGTGGGATGACATTTCAGAACTGGACAGTTGTCCCTTGCCCAGGCTGACAGACGTGTCCCTGCTGCTGCTGTGTTGTGTTGCAGCCTCCAGCTGGGGAGCTCACTATTCCTGTAAAGCCCAGGAGTATCCTCACCCCTGTAGCTTTTTTCCTTGCATAAATATATCCTATACAACTTAAGATTTGAGGTGTTTTTAATAATGCATACCAGAGTAAGAAGGCACGTTTCTTTTGTTCACCACAGTTATGACAGTTCCTCTGTAGTCTTTACATACATCTTCCTGTTTATTCTTCTATTTTTCCTTATTATTTCCTTATTATTTCCTTCTATTTTCTCCTTATGAGATTAATTCCTGAGCTTAAATGAGATGAAGTCATCTTGAACAAGCTTATTATTCTTATTAATATTGAGATAAGTCCCTGTCATTAGTAACACGGGTAATTATCAGTAATATTGCCACTTGCTGTTTATATACTGTTGTGTGTACAGTTCTTTCCAAACAGGTAAAAACTACTGCTGTTATTTTATTGTGATAAAATTAACAAACTCAGTGGCTGTGATCACTGCCCTTTGCTTAAAGATGAAACAGCATTGGTGTGAAACAGTATCCTCTTCCAGGCTAAAATGAAGCATCATGCCACTTGCCAAACCAAAGGCTCGTGTAAGGCAAGCTATGAATCCAGGAGCCCTGAAAGCCCACACTTGATCACAGAGAGTTTGAGAAGACACAGGAGAGAGAAGGAATGCTTAGTGCAGCATAGGTTTGTCTCCATCAGAACTGCAGATGTGTCACAGCACAGCTGCACCCAGCACAGCGAGCACAGCCTGGAGCCCTGGGTCTCCATCCCACCTTTGCTCTGCCAGCACTGCTCCCTTCTCTCCTTCTCTGTCTCTTTTCAGGAAGTTTGGCCCCATCAGGCAGTGTCATAGGTGACAGCAACCTGAGGAAAGGTGGGGTGAGGATGTCCTGGTGACAACTTGAGCAGCAAAATGGGAAGCACAACTGAAAACACCCCACAGCACACATGAAATAATGCTCTTTGTGTATTGTAGGTGCATCTCTATAGGGAGGCAGCTTCCAGCCAGAGGAGCCCATATAGATAAAAATTACATTTTTCACTGTCACAAACTATTTGAGCCATTATTAAGGTTCGTTCTGTGCCCTGGGTTGGGCATGGAGGCAGCCAGGACAACCACAGAACTTGGTCCTGCAATTACTGTGTCTGGTATAGAGTGATTGTCTCAAGTGCCTGGGATTTTGAAAATTATTTATTTATATTGCTACTTTATTTAAGCATTGTGGTATCGCTCTGATACATTTATTGACCAAAGTAGCACTACTTTTGCAACAGAAAAAAACCTAGGTCACATTTAACTTTGTCTGAAAAGTAAAATGAGTAAATCAAAAATGTGTACAGAATAAAGGCCATGAAGGCAAAGGCAGAGGGTTGAGGTTTAGTGTCAGGATGTGTCTGTCTGTTGTATCTACTTTAACTACGCTTCAAAATTGAAAAGTAGAGAACCTAAAAATAGATTTCTAAAAGCCTTTTCTTATTCCGATGCCAGCTTCAGAGAGGCAGGAATTTTGCCCAGACTACAGGCAGTGTTACGCTCCTGAAGGGTACCAGATCTCCCTTCTCAGTCCAAAACTGATCCTAGAAGCTCAGACCAAGCTGGGTTAAGCCTCCCCAAGTCCAGCATTTCTCTGAAGCAAGCTGAAGTCCTGGTGAGTGGTCACTTCCTGGGCAATGAGATGCTGAGCATTGGGACCAGGTGCTGCCTCCCTTTGTCACACTTATTCTGTCATCTGCAGAAGGCAGCACTCCTGACACTGCTGGAGCACAGATAATGCTCCTTGGCTGCTGCTGCTGCTCTCCCCTAATTACCAGGAACATTGCTTTAAGGAGTTACAACTTCCAGGAATGATGTGAAAAACGAACTGTTTAGAGCACAAGTGAGTAATAGGCAATTGCAGGCTGAAGCATCTTTAATCACTTTCCATTTTAAGTACATTTTTGAAGAGCATGGCTCATTATTACCTGGCAGATCGTGATAGAGTTCTACATTTCTGGTAGCCTAGACTACAAATGAAAACAAAAATTTTGCCTACAGGGTGTACTGGTTGGCAAATTCTTCCCCCAGAATGACCAGTGGCCAACACATTCTCAGCCAAGATGATATTTCTGCCTCAAACTTTGGAAGGGAGGAAGCCAGACCACCTGTCTGGAGTGGAAGAGGAGGGATGAACCTCACTCCAGCCACAGGCAGATGCCATCACCCTGCACTGCAGCTTCCTGGGAGGAATGTCTGAAGCAGCAGGACATGCACAGTTGTGAGTACTGCACTCCCACTGGCCAAAATGTCTGAAACTGTGTTATTATCCCCATTCTTACTGTGCATCTGCAAATGCCCTAAATTCATTACCAGCACATTGATGGAAACTGTTTTCCTCCCAGTTAAAATATTTCCAAATACATTTTCCCATTGTATGCGCAAGATATTTCTTGCCAGCAAATGGAGTTATCTTCTCCCTGCTCTTGTGGCAGTGGGAGCCTGGAGGGGAAGGGCAAGCACTGGCCTTGGCAGGGCACAGGGATGTGCATCTCACCTCCAACATCCCATGTGTCCAGGCATTATAAACTGCAGTAGCCTTTTGGGGAGCAAAGGGAGAGATAGCAGCCCAAGAACTGGACAAATTAGATGTTTTTAAATAGGATTTATATTTCTGGAGCAGGGAAAAACAGTGTTAAATGACTCCCCGCACCATCAGGAACCTGGCCACATATATGATTGGCATTTGCACTGCTAATGAGACCATCTCTATTATAATGAGCTCATTACTATTTTTATTACTATTGTATTTTGCATGCTTCACAAATCATGCAGGGAGCAGCTTTTTACTTCTACTTTCTCTTTCTACCTTGAAAACTCTCAGGGCAATTCCAGTGGCTGTATAACACAGGAGAAAGAATTAACCCCTGTGGAGAGCCTGAGAGGGAGTGGCTGCTCCTAACTGGTCATAGCAGGAGGGAGAGGGAGAGAAAGGAGGGGATTGAGACGTGGTTGGAAACTAATTCAGTGAGAAGTTCCCATGCTGTGCTGAAACCCAGTGACAAGAGATTTTTGTGAATGTATCTCCTATTCAGGAATGTCTGCACAAAATTAGTCTGCTCCTAAGGGAACACTTGGCATATAGATTATGCTCTTTGTCAACATTTTCTTCCAAATATCGATTTGGATCAGATTTTGTTTCTCTGCTATTTTGCAGTATTTTGCTTTAATAAATTTTGGATATGCTAAAACAAAGACATTTTGGCTCTGTAGCAATGTTCAAGTTTCCAGTGTTGCTCAACTGGTCTGATTCATGTCTCTTGAGATGCCCCTTTCCTTTTTCAAGTTCCAAACATATGTTCAGTAGGACAGACCCCAGAGACAGGTCTCGCTGGCTTTCAATGATTCTGTTGGCTTAGATTGCTTTGGCTTCAGCTCCTTACCATTAGCAATTCCAGTTGGCTCTTCAGTAGCCACTGCCTCAGCTGTAACTCTCAGTGAATGGCCAACACCCTGGAAATCATCCTCTGCCTAAATTTCAGGCTACTTGGCTTCAATAGTGCACCACGAGATGCAGCTCAGAAAGAGAGAATTAAAAGGGGCAACTCTGCCCCTTTGGAAGCTTCCAGAAACCTCTGGAAGTGAAAATGAATCATCACTGCAAATCAGCTGCTGGAGAATCACATTGCTGTATCACATGGCTGCCACTAATAGGTGTAAGCACACCAGTTCCAGATGGAGCAGAGAAAACATCAGGATGCACAGATGTGGAGGGGGGTTTAGTACTCTGGACTTGTGCTAAAGGCTGTAATTCCACTGATTGCCCTAAGAGAGGACAAACTCATGGATTTGTATCACCTTGGATGTCATTGACTGCAGGATCAGGACGGTTTAACCTCACCAGACAGATGAGAGGTATCCAGGTGGGAATGGCCATCTGCCAGACTGCATTCCTCATCTACTTATCATACCTTTGCCTTGGCCATCAGCAAGGAAGAAGACTGTGCTTGGATTTTTCTGTTCATGATGACTCCAAACCCAATTGTTTTCTTACCTATACAATCCAGACAAATTCTGCAGTCATGTGTGAGATCCAAGAATTGGTCAAGAAAATTAATTTCCACCAAAGGACAAAAAATAAGTAAATGTGTGAATACATCTGCCTGCTGTTGGAGCTACTAAGCTGCATTTTGAATTTCAGGTCTGTTATTTTGTTAGTTTGATGTTGTAGCTCTCTGACAAGCTCCTTCTGTCTCACTCATTTCCTCTGTGTCCTCTGGCTGCTGAGACATCATCACTCTTTCAAGCCCAGGGTTAGGTCTGGTCTGCTTTTAATACTCTGTAGACTTTGGTGGCATCTGGCAGTAGTACTGCCAGCTGTTGCAGAGAAGATAAAGAAGAAAGGAAGACATTAACATTAAAAAAAATATATATAAAACCAGTAAACTGGGTGTATTCAAAGACTCAGTTTCACAAATTTATATTGAAGAAAAATTTGGATTAAAATTTTCAGATTAAATTTCTCCCACCTTGTTTGAATAGCTCACCAAGAGCAGAGGAGAAATAAATAATAAATATGCAGAAAGACACAAAACATGCTGCCTCTCCTTCAGGAATTTAGTAATTACTTAAGTGAACCTAAAGTCTGTTTTTCTCAGCGTCATAGAAATGTGTCCGTGTTGTTCTTTTTGTGAGCTTTGTACTGTACTGACATTTTATGTTTAATAATATGTGGAGTGAAACAGGAAATTTAACAAGAATTTTGCTTCTGGCAAGATTATCTAGAGAATCTGCCTTTGGCTGGATGTAACAAGTGTCTTTCCTGCAGGTGTCTGTGGGTGCCTTGGGATTTGAGACAAGCTGAGATCCTGCCACACAAACCAGCAGGAGTCAACTGAGATTGGTCCCTTCCTTAGGACATTGTACAAAAGGAAAAGAAAGAGAGGGAAGCAAACTGGGACCTTTAAATTGGTCCCAAACAACCACATGCCAAGGAAATTGCCCCAAAATGAGTGCAAATCATCATCCATCAGTCTCTCCATGGAGCTGCTGCCATGGCACACATGGGGTGAGCTGTCCCTCCTTCAGCTCCTTGTCCTCAGGAATTCTGCAGACATCAACAGATGGGGGTCTTAACTTCACATTTTAGTCCTTCATTACCCTTCCTCTACCTTCTCAATCCACAAGAGCCAGGAAAGCCTTGTGGAATGTGACTAACATTTAAAACCTAGCTGGGTGTTTCACACGCTTCCTCCTCGCTGTGAGCAGGATTTCAGTTCAATTAGGAATAGACCCCCTCCCACTGACTCGGTTCCACAACCTAATTCAAGTTTTAACCCTGTACTGCTGATGCTGTGCATTTTCTGGCTGATTTGGGGGTTTTGTGGTAATGTATTTCTTCAAAGACAATAGATTTCATCTATAGATCCGAACTGGGATTACTGAAAAAGGTCACACATGCACCCTCTCAACCCTGCTCATCCTCACAGCCACTCATTTAATTTCAACATCAGTAAAGCCTGAATTTTAATATTATTTGTTATATTTAGGCCAGATGACCTACCCAGTTGGAATAAGAGATTAGAAATTCATATTTTAAGGCATTATGCAAAAACATAGAAAAAATTTGACCTTGGCTTAAGTACTTTGAGACCACTTGTGTGTAATTTGAAAATCAGGACAAGAATCTGAGGAGAAGAAAATTAAATAATGCTGGCAAAGATCTTTGGGGTTTAATTTAGTTTTTTTCCCTGCATGAGAGCTTCTTTACACAGAAACCTTGAGACAGTGGCTGGCTCCTTTGTGAATTCAGGTGTTTGTACCAAACAAGATTACTCAGGAGCAATAAGAATGACCCCAGGTGTTGTGTGCTGCTAGAAACCTTTCAAATGGATAAGGACATAGTCAGTAATTACAAGGGAGGAAGACCACATGGCTTAAAGTGACCAGGTAGGAATCAGTTCCTGCTGTGAAAATTTTTGTCCTTGTTTTATGGTATGTGTGAAAAAATGGAAAGCGTGAGTATAAAAGTCAGTATTTTTGTAAATAGAAAAAATGAAAGTTCATTCAAAAATGAGTAATGGAGCCAGCATGGTATGAAATCCCACTGTTTTAAAATAATACCTAATTTAATTGCATCAATCTTCTAAAATAATTAAGAATGTGAGAATAATCAGTTTTCCTTTCATTGCAGACCTTTTTGTGTGCCTTCAGAAAACATTTTTTATTTGGTTTGCTCCCACAGCTTCAGCTTTAAAGGTCGTGTTTTATCAAGATATCATTTTGGGATGACTTTTTTATTATTCTCACTGGCACTAACAGCACACAGTGGCTGATCTTTCTTCAGAAACAGTAAAGGAAGTAAGTGATTTACCCACATAACCTAAAAATAAAGGATATTCCTCTTGCATTTTAATTTAGCACTAATTAGCTGAGAGTTTTTGAATATGTATTTAGAACACAAGGAACAGCTCTGGCCTTCTGTGTTGATTTTGTTACTGAATTTCAGGAAATTAAACAACTCAACCTCAGAAAAAGAGGAAAGCTGAATGCAATAAATGCTGTAGCAACTGAAAGTGTGCTTTTTAGAATTCAGTGATACAGAGAATGACATTGACACATTTCTGAGAAATCACAGCCCAGATTGCTCCTCAAGAGCTGCACACCTGAAAAGACAACACAGAAAGCAAATATAAAAATACTGAAATGGTCTGGATTAGGTGAAACAAATCACCACTGGGGAAGTGGAAGGCAGCACTTCCTCATGCTCACAGCTGCCCACATGCCATGGATGGAACTGGTGCTGCAGGCAGGGCACAATTTGCAGTATTTCAAAAGGACATTGGGGTCAGGGCTTCTGTGTAAGTAGTGATAGATCTCAGGTTTCTCAGGAGCGCTTTCACCTGTGAAACTAAACTTTTTCCCTCTTTAAATGCACCTGCAACAGCACTGTCCCTGCCTATAGCCAGATTTCTGATCCAATACCACAAGAATTGGCTATAAGAAGGAGCAAGGCTGAAAGGACAATCAAGAGGACTTTGTCCTGGGGCACATGCACTGGGTGTTTGCTGTCCTCTCACCATCAACGAGGCAAGTTCAGCAGTAAATGCTGTAGAGCAGTGGAAAAGTTGCCAAAGCACTGGTATGGAAACTGTGCTGTGATCACAAATCCCTGTCAGGCCCAGGTTTTGAAGCAGGGATGGCAGGACTGAATAGAGTCTGTGGAATTCTTGAGCCAGTTCACTGTGCCAGCGAGGGCCCTGTGATTCACAGGGGAAAAAATGCAGCCTGTCTCTATTCAGTTGCCCATGCATAAACCACATAAAACTCTCTGGAGTGACCTCCCATGCTTTTGTTTTGTTTTGTTAAGGAAGATTTCCCCTTGCTTGAGCCTCTATTATGACTGCAATAAGAAATAGTTTACTCCAGAGCAGTTCATAGACCCAGGTGCTTGTGTTTCTTTGTTCTTAAGATACTTTGAGCATTTTACTTTTCTTCAAAGGGCTGCTTATTCTTTGAGATGAAGCCATTTGCTTCATGTTTTTTAGTATTTCAAATCCTCTGTTTTCTCCCCAGAATTTTTTTTATTTTGTAAATGAAACGTAGGCCTAGATCAATACCCTTCTCATTGCTCCAGGGTAGCATAATAAGTGAAAGATGTTTTTATAATTGTTATGAGGACACAGGGATTGTTTCATTAATGCAAGGAAAATGTGTTGTTAAGTCATCTGATTATATGAGTTGGGCATGAGCTTTCTTTACTTGTGGCAAAATGTCAATATTCCTAAAGCATCTTAGAGTCAGCAGTTTCAGAGGGCAGGTTATTTGCAAAACAGCCTCACCATTATAATCCAGTGACACATAAATCTGCTGCTCCCTAACTTCCAGCACTGTTCTCTCCAAATCCAAAGTTAAATGGATTCTATTCCAAGAGCTGAATCGTCACCTAAACTGCAGTGCTTGAAAGATTTGCTGTTACTGAGGAAATTGGTCTCCTACATATTTCTATTGAATAATTTCCCAAGGACCTATCTTCAGTGCATGGTAATACCATATATTGCAGTGTTGTAGTTTCTGGATAGTCTAATAGACATGTAATCTTATTTTAGCAGAAACCCACATGCTCATAGGCTTGTACAGAGCAGTAACTGGCTGTACAAATAGTCCCACTGAAATCAACAGGAATCCTTGTCCAGGTATTGTTTCATATATTAAAGTATATTCACAGCTCATTAGCTCACACCAATGACTTCAGCAGTTACTTCTCAACTTCTATTACAGTAAAGCTCAGGCACTTTTCTGGTAGGCAAAGTATTTTTTTACTTTGTGTAATAGGAAAATGTGAAAATTGCATTTGAACACAGTAACTTTCCAATGCATTTCAAGCCTCCTTCAGCCATGTTCATGAAATCCTGGTTGCTCAAAGGATCTTATTCACAGTTACTTAATTCTACAGTTATTTTTACTTTCAGTGACCCCCTTGGTACATATGACAATGTTCCTGGTCCTGCAAAGGGAGCTGTTGGCCATTTTTTGTGGATGATTTTGGATAGGAAGGAAAATACAGTAAATCATGCTTATCACTTAACAGAACTATCTTAATTTCTTAGGCTGTGCTACCCATTCCACTTCCCTGAGCAAACTGGAAACCAGCGGCAGACACCATTTCCTGTGCTTGTTCTCTCACCAGCTTCCTTTTGATCTCTCATAATTACTTTTTTCTTTTCTACAACTTCTGCAAATTTATGGGTAGAAAGTGCACTTTGCTGCTGAGCAAGATCAAAATAGATATCTCAAAAAGACACAACTGCAACTTGTCACAGGGTTTCGTTTGTGGTGGAGGTGATACTTTGTGTAGGCTGACCTAGAATACAGACTAGATAAAGAATAAAGCAGGGATTTATTAGAAGGCCTCAATAGATCCACCTTGGAGAGCATGAGAGCCCAGCCAGAGCTACACCCAAGATGAACCCAAAATGATCACAAAATGCACGACCGCTCACGGGGTCTCTCACTTTTATAAGTTCTGCTCCATTTGCATATTGGTGTTAATTGTCTAGTTACAGCTTTAGCTGATGAAGTCCCATCCTTCTTGTTTTTCTCTCTTCAGTCCACGTTGTTTGTGCTCTTGGGCCTGAGATTTGGATCTGTTTTCCTTGGGTCTCCAGCTAGAGAAGGAATTGTTTTGTCTCCCTGCTCTGTGAAGAGAGCTCACCATCCCCTAATATGAAGCTCAGAACTACACACTAAAGCAGCACAGAATGTGAGAAACATAAAAGCTAAAACCTGAGGCGTCAGAGGATGAGAAGTGGGGCAGTGACAAGGACTGGCCTTGGCGGTGTGGTGAGGATCGCCCTTCGCTCTGATGTCCCCTCACACTCAGACAGGAGCTGGGAATTTGAGTGGCTTTTCCTCAGCATGGCTGTTGTGCTGTGCCACACAGTTGCCATGTCCTTATCTCAAGTACCCTTCCTGCCATCCCTGGACAATCCACTCCTATCACAAAGGCTTTTCAGCTCAGATCTACACACACTCTCAGGCGAGGCCTGTCTCTGCCCTGCGACACGCGAGGGCACGCGTCCCCTATTCCCTGCCAGGGCTCGCACTTGCCTGGGGCGTGATGCCCCAGGATCACCTTGGCCTTTCAAGGAGAGCTCCTTTACAGCCATTTCACTCTGATAAGCGAGGCCAGGGACCTGTCTAGCAATCTATTTGTAGCTGCACTGCATGGACTCAAACCCGTGTGCGTGCTCCTCTCTCACCCAGATAAAATAGCCCATGATGAATGCCGCCGTGAAAGCAGCAAAGAGAAGCACTGTGAAGAGGGTTTGGAGGACCTGATCAAATAGCTCTGGAGAGCCCTTGAAGCAGCCTGTCAGGAAAATGTGGCTGTGTGCATGTTCCAGAGAGTGTTCTGAGGGCTCACTGGCCTGTCTGCTGCTCCTGGGAGCAAACAGCTCTCTCCCACGACCAGGGCGCTGCAGGCAGATGCCAGAGCAGCTCAGGTGCCAAAATCAACCCCCACTGCCTTTGTTCACGTTGCCAGATACAGCTAAATAATGAACTGCAGTCATTCAGTACAAGCCTCTCTCACCTTTTGATTTGATGTAATAGATGTACTACAGATAAAGAAGGTGCAAATAGTGCTTCATTGTGAGCCAGTGGTGCAGAGAACTTAAAACAGCACTATGAAAGCAATTTTAGCTTTGTACAGATTCAAACCCACCTGAGGAAACTGGGTATAAATCTCCCTTTGCTTGCATTGCTATGTGTATTTTTCCCTTGTTATTAGGCAAGACCCACGCTTGTTTTAACTGCCCCTCTTTAATTTATTGCGATTTAGATCCTTTATCAAAGCCCCAGATTCTGTCTTATGGAAAGAACTATTAGACTCTTTCTCATTCAGGAAAAGCAGAACACAGTAGGATTTCTGGATTTTAGCAGTCCCAGTAAGTTGACAAAATATTAACTCTCACCCCCCCAGCATATACATCACCTAACATCACAAATGTAAACAGAGGAGTTTCACCATCTACTCCATAGCAAACGATGCTGTGATATTTTCTGCCACCATATGTGCGACAGAGAAACAAAAACAAATATTTCAAGGAGATATAAAGAAGTAAGAAAGCTTAGGACAAAACCTGACTGAATGGCGGCATTGCGGTCTTGCTTAAAGCCTAAACAGAGAGCCTTTTTGGCTGAGTGCTGGTTCACGGGGGCTTGGTGTTGCATGTACAAGTGTTTTCTCATATTACTTGATTTTGATGCTAAGAATTAGGATTTTGTGTTATTTTCAGATAAACAGAACTACATCAAAGATACCTGACTATCATCATTCTTTTTCTTCTAAGGGAAACAACAAAGTTTTGTCTATATACCTGACTATCATCATTCTTTTTCTTCTAAGGGAAACAACAAAGTTTTGTCTATCCCTTAGGGACAAAAAGAAGCTGTGTTATTGAATACCTCACCACACCAGTTTCCTGGTTTGTTTGATGGGATGACTATGATTTACAGGATTTCTTTATGAGACTCAATTAAATATAGAATTCATAATATTCATGCAGTTTCTGTGCCAAATATACATAGTGCTGATACAGCAGGGATCTCAAAATATCAACCACCTGCTTGGAAGGAACAGAATTATGAATACATCTCCTTAAACAATAATTCATCATACTCAGAAGCCTAAAGTTAAGCTGCTCTAGAGCCAACACAGCTGCTTTATCAACTTATTTGGGGGATACTGCTGACTTACAGTGCTGGGAATCATACTTGCATCTCATAGCTAAGACTAAATTCAAAAATTTAGAACCCTAGGAAGGAACACTGGCTGTGGCATGAAGGATTCCGATTTCCAGAGGGGAATCCAGAACTGTGAAGGCCGTGTCCACACTTCTCATACAGTGTGCCAGGGTGGGAACTATTCAGAGATAATATATTCAGAGTGTGTGTGGGAAACCAGGAGAATCTTTGCACACCTCACTGAGGACTGTAGGGAAAGATCCCCTCTCCTTAAGGATCCTCACCCTTAACCCCCAGCTCCTTCAAAAGATTGTTATGGGGTAGAGTTTTTCCCTGAATGAGGTCAGCTGAGGTACCAACTCAACAGAGCCAAAAAGGCACTTTTTTCCCTAGGGAAAGCTGCTCTACCCACAGTAATGAAATTAATTTTAATCCTCATGACTTCATGAGAAGACTTTGATCTCACATACTTCAGCTTTATGATTTTTTTTTCCCCAGACAGGCTGGAGCTACAGAAGTGAGACAGACTGAAGACCCTCCTAGACTCACATACAGTCTAGGAGATAAATTTGTGCAGCAAAAATGGAATCACAGGACCTGAGTGGGGTTCTGGAGGATAAAAACCAGCACCCCAGCATGATAGTGGCTTTAAGTCCATTTTCACTGCATGGATGCAGAATCCTGCTGTGCCCATTCCAGACAGGTGTTAGTCTAATTGGTCTTTCTAACTTAGATTTTACAGCTTCCCTTAGCAGCCAGGTTCACTGTTTAAATATCCTCCATTAGGAAGTTTTTTTCAAATCTCTGATTTAAAATTTTGCTCTATGTAGAGCCAGGAACCCTTTTTGCTCCTCTGGTGACCATGAGAGTATTTCAGAAGCACCTTCTTTGCAGACTTTTTGAGAATTAGAAGACTATTACAATGTCTTTATTTCAAAGCTGTACAAATTCACCACTTTCCGTTTTATCCTTATGAAAAGGAACTTCTTGTAAAATTCTTTGTAGTGCCTGTTGCTCTCCTGGAACCAGGATAAATGTAGCCCTTTCTGTCCCTTTCTTACCAACTGGATGACCAGTTCCGGGAAGGGGGCATCAAAGCCTCTTTAGTCAATAACTAATGTCATCTTGTCTAATGAGTATTGCTAAAATGTTCTGACATACTGGGATATAAGCCTCCTGAGGAACTTTAAGTAGTCAGAGTAGGAAGAAGTCTAACACTGCTAATACAATCGGTTGAAAAATACCAGTTTTACTTGTAGTATCCATGTTTCAACACAGCTGCTCATAGTAAAAAGGAAAACAGCCCAAAATACCCAATCCTGCTCATTTTACCTCCAGGAGGTTTGCATTATTACTCTGTCTCCAAGTCTTCCTTTTGAGAACATGTTCCTGACCAAGAGGTTTTCCAGTCAAGTGATGGATTTGTAGTCCAGCTCTGAAAGACCAAGACACCTTTGAGCACCTTTGAGGGGATGATTACTACCTGGCCTTTGAAAATCCCTCCAGACCAAATAGACCAGGCCTGTTTATATTAAAGAAAACCTGTGCCACTGTAAAGGCAGCAACCACCCTCTTATTTCTCTCTAGGAAATAACCTTTAGGGTTAAATAAAGAAAGGAATAGTCTTTTCAACCAGACTGTTACTGCCTGAAGGATCCAAATAGACTGAGGGCTGTTTTCAGGAGCAAAATGCACAACAAACTTGGGATGGGATAAGAACACAGCAAGAAAATGTCTGATTTATTTGGGATTACAAGGAGATTTGCTATCTCATTCAAACCCCTCTTCTAATAAGGATTTTCATCTCATCTACTGTCTCATTTTACCTTTTGCTCCCAAATAGTGCTGGAGGCTTGGTCCTAGGACAGCTCTCTGATATCCACAATGTGTGCCTTCCCCATTTGACTGAAGCTCTATTTCAGTGATGCAGAAAATTAATTAGGGCATTTTATTTCTGTCATAACTAGACCTTTTTCTAAGGCTGCAAATCTGTTAACTCTGTGAACAAATAAACACAAAATTAGGTTCTTTTTCCATGACTTCTGAAGCTGATAGCAAGAACAGCCATGAAGGAATCTCAATACAGAGTCTGTTGTTCTAACCATGCTGGAAAAAATTCTCTGTACCAATTAGAGAGATTACTTTCCTCCCAGTGATGCGGAGAACTGAAAAATCAGGCAAATATACTAACCAGATGTCACTTTATCAGGCAAGAGGAAGGAGTATTCAGTGGTGAATGGAAGACAGTGTGTGGGATGCCCATTGGCTCATGCAAAAATTTCCTTTTATTCCCATAATCATGTTTTCTGCGGTCTTTCCCCAGCCTTTGCTCAAGACCAGCATGAACAGGTGAAAGGGCTCCTATTTGTGTATCTGTGGCTCAGCTGGGCAGTGGCCACATGCCCTGAGGAGGTGATGGCTGTGTGCAGGTGATCCTCACCTCACCTACTCTGCTGGTGCACCACAGTGGAACATTAAAATGTCAGGAGACAAAAATGTGGATTTTTGTCTTCAGCTTCACTCATTCCAAACCTCTACAGGGCTTGTCATGGCAAAACTGACAAACCACTAAAGATACACAAAGAAATAAAGCCACAAAAGGCTTTCACAATATCAGCAACCAGGTGTCACCCCTGTGCTCAGATGTTTTTATTCAGCAAGGCTCTGGAAATATTAGTCATGTTCAGGATTTCAGAAGTCATATATTTCACCGGATTAAAACCTTTGTAGTATTGGGACTCCATGAGTGAAAAATAGTTCTTTCTACCCATATCTAAAAATATATGTTTGAAGCTCAAGTTGATTTAATGTGAATTCATGCTCAACTGTGCATGTGATGTTTGGATATAAACAACATTTTCACATTGCACAGTATCACCCTGCTGCTGTTGTGTCTTTTCTCAGACTTAGTTATGTATCTTTAAGGTATTTTCTTCTTGGGGCTGATTAGATAATTTAAAATGCCTGCACTAAAATTCACTGCCTTTAAATTGGGCTAAAGACATCATAGTTATATATAGTCCTGTTAAATTACTTTGACTGAGCTAACTTGCTATAAAATGGCATCTTTTATTCCAAAATTGGCCAAAGGGTTTTCCTCCATGTATTGTTGGTGAGGTTAAAACAACCAGAGACCAGACCCAGCACCTGCTCACCTGGAAATCCTCTGTATGATCTCAGCAAGCAATTCAAGGTAGAGCATGAAAGAAAAAGTCAGAAATCGAACATAAAGCCCCTTTCTGTTCAACTCCAAACAAGTGCTGAATGCTCCCCAATCATTTTAGCTGTGATTTTGTCCTTGGCCGCGAGAAGGGAGCGAATCTCAGCGCATTTGAATCACAACAGCTGTGATAACGAGTGATGAGCGTTTATTCCAGTAGGAAATCTTACCCAGAATCTTTCCTAACTGTGAGATCCCTCTTACTGCTAAACAGGATATTCCATGCCCCATTATGCTAATGTAGTGGCATGTTTCCAGCAAGCACAATTTGTCAACAGCACCACAGTGACAGCGATGACCACGATCCCCTAACTCAGCCACCCATTGCATCTAATAATTGTTACTGCATTTTGAAATCCTCCATACGTGTTCCTCCATTGTGGCCACAGAACTAACAGGTCTGGTAAACTCTATGAGTAAGAACTGTATTCTTAAAAAGGTAAAATACTAGTTTTCTGGGGACAGCTTAATCTTTGGAGGGCTCATTGCAGTGTCAATATTGTCCTGGATCACAAAGTGCTTTTAAATAAGAAAAGGTTAGGTAGGGCAAGAAGATATTTTTGCACTGTGTCTTTATATTCTTTTTGTCAAAGATATTTTAAAAAAAGGTTTGTTACAGTTTGTTTCGAGTTTGTTTTCCCAAGCTCAAAACAAACTGCATAAAGCCACATGCCTTGTTAAGGCAATGAAGGATTAAGCAAAGCAGTATTTTTAAAAACTAAAAAGGACATGTTTTATTTAGGGGTGGAAGCCCTCTGTCCAACAGGAAGGTTCTTGGACTCCAAATCACCTTGCATTTCCAGCACCCATTTCCATGCTCCCCTGCCCACTAACAGCTCCTCTCCTTGATTTGTGCAAAGGCAGATTAGGCAGCGGGGTAAGAGCTGAGAGAAAATGCTTCTCTGCAGCAAGCACAGCCTGCAGACACCGCTTCCCCCAGCACCGGGTGGCAATTATTTCTGTGTAATAAGCAGTCACCCCCTGACCCTCTCCTTCAGCATGCAACGCTTCCCCTGTCAAGTGCTAATCCCTTTGTTAGCTACTCAGCTGCACATTCATTTAGGAAGGCTAATGATTTACACTGTTCCTTCTCTGCAGGATTTCGATGGACATGTAATTAGAGGTGAATGGAGTCTTCAGAGGTACGGCAACCACGAAAGCCAGCGGCAAAGTCAAAGTGTTTGTCTAATTTCACAATCGGTTGTTCCAGTGAATGAAACCATGTGGTCATCTGCACACAGAGAAGAAAGTAGAAAAAGAGAAGCAAAAAACAACAACAAAAAAAATCCGCCTTTAAATGAAGAAAAAGTGGGTTGTGTGGCACACACAACAAAGCTCCGAGATGAAAAGGAACGTGTTTCAAAATATTTTCAGTTGGCATGCCAGAGAGCATGTTGGAAGATAAATGCCAGCAAGGAATCTGTTCTTCTTGTACAGAGGGAAAAAATATCTGAAGGTGAAAAGCTTTGTTTTAAAGTGCTTGAGATGCTTAATCATTAGCAGAATAAGTGTGAGAGCTGGAAAGCTACAGAAAAATACCTGAAGGTGAACTGGAGAACTTTTTGTGTGCCATTGACAGTGGTGTAAAAATTTGAGTATTTTTTAATGTAAGTCATCCACATCTGCAACACCTCAGGAAACATCCTGCAGCTCTTACACCAGGTGAGCTGGCCGTTTGAAGTCCAAGGGATTTTTGCATATGCATTAATATCACTGGATGAAGTGGAAAAGTCTAACAGGGAACCATAGTCTTGGTAGATTTTAGAAGAAATAAAACCTCTCAGCTCTGATTTCTGGACAAACCACAGAGAGGGTCCCATTTTGCTGCAAGCTGTCACTCCTTCTCCATCACACAGGGGTTTGTGGATGATCCCAGCAAGAAGGGCTGGCTGCCAGCTGGCCATTTATGTCACTTTTGGCACTGTGACACATCATCCCCAGGTGTGATGGTGCTGGCTGAAGGCACAGCAAAGCTGGGAGCTGCAGCAATGGGCTTTTACTTCTTTCCCAGCACAGCAGCACAGATTCCAGCTACCAGGTGATACCTGCCCTCTGCCCACCTCTGTGGTGTTTCCTGCTATTTTCTCACACCTCCTGAGGCTGCAGATTGTTTTCTGCTTCCCATAATTTTTTGCAGAGTTTGGGGCTTTTTATATTACTATTTTTTATAAACTCTTCCTATGTTTTTGTTTCCTCATCATGGGTTCCCCTGTACACTGCATGGCCACCCCGTTATTGAAGCCGCTGCACCATCTCCCTGCCACTGACCATTTGTCCATTTTGGAGCAGGGAATCTCCACTCTCCATAAAGATAACACACAGTGCATCCCTGGATTAAATATTGTTTGCATTAAATAACACCCACTCCTATCCTCTCAGTTACACAATAGCCAGTCAAAGTGATCTTTTTATGAATTAAAGTAAGACACCTTCACCAGTGCTCTGAATTCAGAAGCATAATTTCATTAAAAATGAAAAAAACAGTAATAATTAATAATTGCTTTAATTCAGTCTGTGCTTATGAGCTAATATCTCTCACAGAGTTGTCTAATACAATTATAAACATAATTTCATGCTTAATGAAATATAAATGATGCAAATGAATGGTGCACTCCAAAGATATCGCCCTATCAATCAATTGTCCTCCCAACACTTCCATTTTTCCCGTGTGCTTTAGGTAGCAATTTTGTTTGAAATGTGGCTCTTGTTTTGATTTGATTTGCAGACAGCAGACAGCAGGTATTCCATCCTGTCCCTAAGGACGTCAGTCTGATGGTGAGGTGTCATCACAATTTAAACTGGCTGTCTTATTGCTGGTATGGGGCTGTTTTATCTCCTGAGATCTGGATTCAGAGCACTGCCTCTTGAGTGAGCACAGCACAGCCTGTCCTCACCCCTGCAGCAGCAAAGCCCCACAACAAGAAAACACATCCAGGAATGTCTCTGCTTTCACTGCAGCCTGTTTCCCACCACAGCAGCAGAGACAGGGTGATTTGCTGCTGACAACATCAAAAGATAGCTGTGGGCAGCTGATGAGGGTGTTTGATCTTCTGAGTGATCTGGGATCTGTTAATAATCAAACACATGAACATACACTTCTTGCTCTTTTTTTGAATTATCATTTATCACTGCTATCACTGTTCACTTTTTGAATTACAGCAGTAATTTCTCTCTGACCAGCTGGCTCATAACACCCAGTGGTGTCATCATGGAAAACCTTGTGTACAGTCGCATGACTTGCAGGTACAAATAGGTAAAACTTTGTAACACTTGCTCACTAATTTCTTGTGTTTGTATTCCAAGAGCCTCAGTGATGCCCATTCTCACTGTGTGCCTACAGAGAGGGAGGGAGAAAGAAAATTAATCCCTTTGTATCAGAGGTGTAATGATCCTGACAGAAGAACAGGGGTGAGGGCAAAATCAACCAAACTCCAAACAGCAATTCTTGCTGTGGTTAGGGTCTGTGCAGTAAATATATGTTTTATCTTGCTGGGGCTTGGATATAATTGAATCAAAGTTTGTTGGAAAATTAGCCCAGGCATGCAGAAAGCTTCACACCACTCAAAACCAGGCAGTTTTGCTTGGTTCAGGTTTAATTATGAATGGTTCACTCAGCCCTGGTAATGACTCATATTCACTAACCAGCCTGTATATGAGATGTGACAAAAGTGTAGTTCAGATACACAAAGCATAATTATTTAATGATGAAGTAAAGTTGATTAGGAAGCCTTTAAGCTATTACACTCTTAGCAGGCTATTTTGCAGTCACTGAATAAATGAACATAATTTAATTCTTAAAAGCTGCATAGCTCCTGCTGCTTTAGAAAATGATATGTAGCTAACACGATAGGTTTTTCCCATTATAGAATTCTATATGCTACAACAAACAGCATACAGAATGCAATGCAATGCCACTAAGAATAAGGAAAACTATTCTTAGTGACTATCCAGGCTAAAAATGATAGAACTCACATATCCACTAACAATCATGAACCTGACAAATCAAGCTTGTAAGCCTGTGGTGTGATCTGAAAACAAGCTTCCAAGAAGAATCTCCATTTTAAAAATACATTCTTTCTTCCTGGATTCTTTTTTATTTTTTCTCATGATATGTGCAAGACTGAACAGCCTGAGAACGGCTGTGCCACTGAAGGAATATATTTATATATTATGTAGCTGTGTTCCAATTATGAAATTGATCCATGGATAAAAATCCCTCAAGGGTGGCTATTAATGAGATTGTCTGCTCTGAGTGCATCCAGTAATAAGATTAGGTATGCATTTATCCTGAGCAGAGATAAACCAAAGACAAGTTCGTGCCAAGATAAGACAGTTTTCAAAAGCAATTAAACATGGGACATAATGTGCATGCATATGTCTGTGGGAGGCTGCAGGATGGAAAGTTGGTTTTCATCTGCAGAAGTGCTCCTGAGTGTAACAGGTAGGGAGAAATAGGCTTTTCACAGGAGTCAGATTAAACTCGATCTCAAAAATCAAAATATTTTACTCTTGAATTTAAAAAACATTATTATAAAATGTACACTCTGGCCTTTTTTTGTTTTTTTCTCCACTTATGAAAGGCTTGTAGACACCCTTGACAATTACCAGCTGCTCAGTGAGACAAGAGTCAAGCAGCACTCTTGGAGTTCAGAGAACACAGCACCTTAAGAGCATCCAGGCATAGCCTTGCATGCTGCCTAATGCAGGCAGATCCCAGGGATGCCCTGAGACAAATTATCTCAAGCATTTCCTACAGGATTTGCAGCAGAAATACCTCTGCCATAGTTGTGGCATCGTGGGACACAAAATCTTGCACAGGGAATCAATCAGGGACAGTTTGGGTAGCGCTGGAGGAGCAGCCAGAGCAGCTCAGGGCTCAGCACGTGCAGAAATGCACACAAAGCCAGAGGTTGTCATCACATCACAGCCAGGACCTTTCTGTCCCCACTTTATGACCATTGGAACTGGGTGGTTATTCATCACTCTCCTGCAGAATAGCTGAAATACCTCCTAAAATCTTCCCTTATTTTTGCAACACTGGGAAAAGTTTCTCCTTCTCACACTGCCTCTGCTGCTGCTCAGGACATGGTTTGGCTGCAGCACCTTCAATAACTGGAGAACACAGGGTGCAAGAGGCCAGAACCCCCCTGCAAGCAGAATCCTGCCTTGCAGGTAAACAACTGAAGCTCAAATCAAATTTTGAGACACTGGAATTATTAAATAGGCCTTAAAATGCTGCCTGTGCTGGCTACCACTCATAAACGTGACCCAGAGCCAAGTTCTCAGCGCAGGTGGAAGCCCTGGGCACCACCAGGCAGCAGGTAAAAATGTGAAGGGGGAGGAAAACTATAACTCAGTTTCTGGAGTAGTCTCTGGGGAGATAATGGACAATAACTGGAGCACAAATGGTAGGAATGAAGGCATGATTTTGCTTGCTCCATTTTTTGCCTGATCAGTTCAAGGTCACTGCCAGCATGAACAAGAGCAGCCTGGAGGGTTCTGCAAACCACAGCCACTGAAAAAATCTTTAAGCAGAAAGGTATAAGGAGATGGGGAAGTCCTTCCAATAATGAGCATGAGCGCCTCTCAGGACATTTTAGAAGAATTCTGAATAATAATAATAATTTATAATAACAGAGCATCTTAAAAATCCCATAATCCAGAAATATTAGCATCTGAATGATTTATGAATGCAAAGGAAATTCCCTTCCTCATACTTTAAAATACAAAAGCTTCCTGTTCAGCTGCCAAATACTCATCCCAAACTAAATTACTTAAGAAATTTGGATGATTGGCACTTCAGCTAGGTGTATTTGAAAGGAATAAACAAATTTCTGCTATCTATTCACAGACCTTGAAGTAATGGTTATAAGATTTTAAAATATCCACTAAACGAGTATTCTATTAAGTGGTGACTGCACAGAGTATATGCAGAAATATTGTGTGACTGGGGAGTTCTTGAATACAGCTTTGTACTGTAATAAGCCTTCTGTTAAAAAGTGCAAAAAAACCCATATGTATGTATTATTGTATTTAGCATTTTTCTCCCCGAGTAATTTATTCACAGGCAATTATTTGCTTAACTTATTTAAAGTGGCACAGAATCAAGTTATCTGCTGCAGAAAGCTGTTAGTTTCCCACCTCTCTCAGGTAAAACACCAGGATCCTTTCACACCCTGTCCCATTTGACAGAAGTCCAAGGTCAAGCAAAGCCACCCTATCATTTTTTACTCAAAAAATATCACATAGACCTGCCTTTTGGTTAACAACCATATTAAAAAGCACTAGAGGAATTTAGGAATTTAGTAAGAAATACTGGATCTAGCAGCTTCTCCCCTCAGACTGTCTGTTCCCTGCCAGGCCAGGTGATTCCTCCAAAGCCTGTCCTGTGTGTCACATGTGGTCACACCGTGCTGAGCACTGACATTCATTCTTCTAACAGATACTTTGAATCACCAACTTTTTTTGCCTCTTGGGTTCCCTCCATCAGAATTCTGAAAAATCAGCTCTCCTCCAAATTAGCATCAGAGACTTACTGGTTGGGTAGAACTCTGAGCTCCTTTTGAAAACTCTGCTAATTTTGCTTTTCTGTGTCCTTCCTTCACTGCCCGCTCCTGTAATCAGGATCCCAGAGTGTGCTTTCTGATGAGGATTAAGCCATGACCCATGCATGATTGCAGGAAATAAGCCTTTAAAGTATGCCTAAGTGCTCTGCTTGTTTGCAGCTACTGATCCTTAAAATAGATGTCTGTAAAAATGTGTAATTTCAAATGTTTCTGCAGATATTGTTCCAGTATGTGTAACGAGGAGAAACATCAAGCCAAGTTATATCAGTTATGCTCCATTATGTCATGAACTGAAACAAAGAAATCAAAATATACAGTAATACTTCAAATGAAAATTCTACTCTTGTACAGATTCTTTCCCTAGTTACCACTTGCAAAGCATCAAAATATTCCACTTCATTTTTGGGGTTTATTTTAGCTATTCACCAAAAGTCTTTTCAGTGTAGAAAGTATTTCATGTACTGTGAGAAAGGTTGAAGAATTATTCCGTGTTAATATTCTCAATATCTTTCATGATTTGAAAGTCCAGAGAGCCTGATTTCCTTCTTGTATGGACCATTTCTTCCTTCTAAACCCATCTTATTTTCTTGCTCACCATCCTTTTTTGTTCCTTTATCATCTTTTCCAGAGAAGATGATCCCGAGTGGGGTTTGTGAGCTGGTTCACCACAGACTGATATAATGGTAAGTAAGAAATGCAATTATTTTCTTCTCCAGCAGTTTCCACATTATTCCCATCACCCCTGGTTGATCACTTTGAATGGCTTTTACAGGAACTATACACAAGGACTCAGAGATTTTTCTTCTAACTAGGTTTTTATAACAAAGCTGTGTGGACTAAGAAATCAGCTGAATCAGGCAACTGGGGCAGAGTTGTTTTTTTCTCTCCAGTGGCTCAGTGCACAGAGCACTTCTTGAAAGCTCCAGAAATCTGGGACAATAGAGCAGGACCAGGAGTTCTCCAGGAAACCCCATTTGCTGTTTTTTGTGACTTTTCTGCTCAGAGATCATGTGAAAAGAAGAAAGAATAGACCTTTTCTTTTCTTTTCTTTTCTTTTCTTTTCTTTTCTTTTCTTTCTCTTCTTTTCTCTTCTTTTCTCTTCTTTTTTCTTTTCCTTTCTTTCTTTCTTTCTCTCTCTCTCTCTCTCTCTCTTTCTTTTTTTCCTTTTGTTCCTTTGAGAATATTAGGTATAAAGTGCCATCACTGGAAGCTCAGTGTAACAAGATGCCTTAGAAATCCTAAGGTACTGTCTGGCATTTTTAAATCCCTGACACTCACTAAGCTTAGTGGCAAAGCTCTTTAAGTATTGAGTATATTGATAGAAGTAGCATACTGTTGCTCCCTCCTCATCAGTCTCTCAAGGTACTTAGTACATAATTTTGGCCTATTTAATGTTACTTTAATCTTAACCAAGTCAAGATAAGGTCAGATATTTCACCTTCACTGCAGCCCTCTTATGTCAGTGTGCATAGAAACCTGTGAGAAAAACATTTCCATCATTTCCACAGCAGTGATCAAAGAAAATCACAAATGCAATGGACTTCAAAGAAAAGGGCAATGGCCCAGACCTAGCTCTGAGGCAGTGTGCACAAAATTGGTGAGATCTGAACTAAATTGCTTAAAAACAGCATCCAGTTTGCAGCAGTGACTATTCAAGGGAGCACAGGCTCGAGGTCTGTGTGTACCTGCTGCTCACGGCGGTGGCAGAGACCTCTCTGCAGAGCTGATCCTGCAGCTGCACCCACCTCTGGACAGGGAAGCTCCAGCAGGAGGGAACTCTAAATAGACTTTGAGCTGCAAAGCTTTGACTTCTCATGTGAGAGAAACGAGTCAATGGGAGAAACAAACAAACAAACAAACAAAATACAGTCCAAAGAGGAGAAACAGTGAAAAGGAGATGCCATTCAGTGCAGCACCTATCCCACAAGGATGGGTGGAAAAACAGGGAACTATCACCCCTGGGGCTTATTCTGAGCCTGTAAAATCTCCTCCTCATCTTCACCAAGAACATTTATATTCCTGCCAGTGTACAGGGGGAGGGAATATGGATATCAATTACTCTACAGGACACTGGGAAGGCAGTCCATGCTTTCCCTCCGTTCCTCAGGCCCTGCCAAGTTCAGAACTAGTAGCCACACCACAGATGGGAGAGGAACGGGGCTCTGCTGCAGCCTGGCTTGTATTTGACATTGTCTCCCAAGGTGGGATGGTCATAGCCTTGGAAAGCTGCAGCTAAATTCTGCTGTGGGCCAAGGCCACCCCCTCCAGCAGCACTTCCAATGCTTTAAGCTATTTATTTGCCCGGGTGTGCTATTTCAATCCACCTTAGTAATGTGCATCACTGCTGCCAAAGGCAATTTTCTGTAGGAGCTTGGGAAGAGGGGAGATGGGAGAAAAGAATGCATTTCCTCCCCATCCCTCCCGCCCCCGAGCCAGGAATGGAAAGCTGGGAGGTGAAAACTCAAGGGTTTCATTTAACAGAATTAAAACCTCCTGTTCTGCACATTGTGGTGCCTGCACAATCATAGAGAAATATATCTTGGTTAAATTTTTGATGAGCTTTCGGCTGCTCTAAATAATTAACCAGGACCTCTCTCATTTGAACATGGGTGCAACTTTTCATGTTTCAAACGCTTCCCGCCTTAATCACCAGGGAATCGCTCGAGTTATTCAGGTCACTCCATATATTTATTTCTTTTCAACATTACTAGTCAAAACAAATTTTGAACCTTTATGCAGAAAGGGGAGAAAGCAGTTTCCTTTTGATCTCACTCCAGGTAAATCCACAGGAGAAGTATGTGTCTTGTTTCCAGTAGCTGAATAATAGAGATTGATAGGTTAATCAGTTCCAATACAATTTACAAAGCAACAGTGTGCACTCAAATCCTGAGTTTTGACATTCCCCGAGTCCAGGATGTTCCAAGGATGTTAGTGCAGGATATCACAGCACAGTTTTTGAAAGACAGATGCATTAATAAGGATACTTCTGTATCCCCTCATGGAAAGCAAAGGAGACTGATCCTGCTTTTGACAGGCTGCTTGTATGACATCTAACTACTGAAGTCAGTCCTGCTCCACCCCCATGGAGGAGCAGCATGGAAAATGAGGGCTTAAAACTACTCCTTCTGTCCCTTCATTACGTGTCACAAGGAGCTTGGATGTTGTTTTATACGAAAACCAGACTATCTTGTGAGTATATAAAGTGGCATTAAGTGTATTAAATATTGGATACAGTCCCCTAATGAGGGACTTTGATCTCCTATCATAAGACTCAGATGTGAAAATTGGACTCTAAAAGCAGATTAGTAAAAAAGCTCCTTCCTAACCATTCCATTCTAGTGGTCCTCAGTAAGCCACAGACTGAGCCTTGAATTCATGTAAAAAGCCTGCAACATGAAATCAGCTGTGTCCACTCTGCAAGTGCAGTTGTCTGCAAGGGGAGAAGAAGGGGCATGGAGGTGAGCTGATGAAAATTTGGCTTCAAGTAGTTTTTCAGCATACCTGCCTGTGAGCTTCAATATTCCATCCCAAAAATGGGATTCACATCACCCTGTCTCAGAGACATCACAGGAAAACAAATATATCTAAAATTGCAGAGGGCTTCAAAATACCATAGACAAAGGAGCAGGCTGCACTGTCAGCTGAATTTCTAACAAATGTCTGCCCAGGGCTTTCAAACTTGTCAATAAATTCAGGATTAATGATCTCAGCTTGTGCCATTTTGTAACTCATTACTTAAGGCACAAAGCTGGTGAGCTTGTTTAGCCCTCCATGACTTTCTTTTCTTCCTATGGATGGTCACTGCAAAAATCCAACCCAGTTATTTCCCAGGAGCAGGTTACTGATGTTTAGTTGTTATTGTAACCAAGTTCCTATATATTCTGCTTTCACTAATTTGTCCCCTTTTGCAGTGAAAACTGTCATAACTGCTCAATTTAAAATGCAGACTGCCTGAGAAAGGGCCTCCTGAGAAGTGACAGGTCTGGAGAAGTACTTCATGTGCACGAGAGCATTTTAAATTGAAAGCTCTCATGTTTCTGCAATGAGACTGGCAGAGCTACATGCTGTTAAAATGGGAGTCTTACAGGATTTTCCTCAAGAAATGTCCTTTGCTGCTGGTCATGTCTTCAAACAGTTTCTGCAAATCATAAACATAGGTCAAAATTCACTTATTTTTCATGTGACAGTATTGTTGTCAATGCTTATATTTGGTCATAGGTGCCAAAAGCATCAACCAAAATGAAGAAGATCAAAAGCAACAGAACAGGGTATAAAGTGCTGTGGTTTCACTGTCTCAACAGTTTCTTAGCTTCAGCTGGGCATCCAGACATTAAAAGCTAACTCAGAATCATCATCTTACAACAGAGGCAGTGTAAGATTTTCTTCTTTTATGAAAGCATTGCACAAACAAACCGTGTTTGTGAGCCATTCCCATGGCACATGAGGCAGGGAGGAGTGCTAATTCCAAAGTGAGACAAAGAGCTGCTTTTCTTCCCCAGCAGTTACTGCTGATCCCAGCTGTGTCCAGCTCAGTCAGGTGGCCACACGTCCACCACTCTCCCAGCACTAAGGACACAGATTTGGCCTCAAGCCTACACACTTGCTTTTCATCTTTGTGTGACCCCAGCTGGTCACAAAGGGCATCTGAGACTCCTCCAAGGTTTCCATCTTCCTCATCAAGATGCACTAAATATATTTGGAAATCTGGCCTTTAACCTGCCTGTGCCACAGCTCTCGCTCCTCTTTGCCTCTTTTCTGCCTAGTGCAGTGTGAATGCAATCCCTCCACAGCAGCTGCTGCCCCCTGAGCTCTGTGCTCATGGCAGGGTAGGACCCTCACTGTCATTTAGGAGACCCTTTACTCTGAATAAGAAAAACAAAGTCCCCCATTATCTCAGCATCTAACTGGCAGTGCTGGCTTAGCTGTTGGACTCCATAATCTTAAGGGCCTTTTTCCAAACTAAATGATTCCATGATCTTATTCTGTCTTTTTTCCAGCTTAATTTTTATATATCTACATATGTTAGGTCATCTACTATTTCTGTGGGCTAATGCATTGTCATATGTTCTATTTCAGTAACACCTGAGTGTGATTTATTAAAATGACAGACCACACTACAGTCTTCAATGCAGGGCTAATTTGTTTCTACTTTTTAATGCAGTTCTCCACATAATTTCCAGCATTCAGGAGAATAAGTATTTATTTTAATCACTGTGCACTGCATATGTAATTTTTTTCCTAGGTGAAATTTCTTTTTAATGGAGGCTGGGTCATGAGAGAGCAATTATATAAGTTACGTGCATGTTAATTTAAAATCAGCTTTAGGTCAATCTTTTTTAATTATCTATTTTATCAACTGTTTTTGACTAGCAATTTAAATAATTGTGCTTGCCTAATACCTGGAAGTGTAATTGCTTTTGGATGGCCTTTATTCTGATCTCAGTATCAGCACATACTGCGCATGTTTGCATCTGTCTGCATGGTGACAGATTTGTGGTGACAGCTTGTATAACTTATTTATAAAATGACAAATTATTTTAGGATTTCTTGAAGTTCATGGACTGGAAATATGGAGACACACCTGCTTGCTGCAGAAAGCTGAAGAGGATCTGCATGTTGAAGAGAAACTGCAGGAATTGGTGAAGAGCGCTTTGCAAACGCGACAAAACCCCATGGGCCACCCTTCTGCAGGTCCAGGTTGCAGGCAGGTCTTCATGGATGTCATGTTTTAGCTAGAAAGTCCCTGCTGCTGCAGTCAGATATGACCAGGAAGGTTCCTGAAGCCTCATCTGGAGTCCATGGGGAGAAGCAATCTCTTCCTGGGGTTGGTTCAGAGCAGGAGCCAAGTTGAAGTGCTTTGAGTGGCACCTGGCAGAGCCCAGAGCACGCGTGTTCTGTGTCCTGCAAGGACAAATCCTCACTATTCTTCACTTTGGGCTTCCTCAAGCAAAGACTGCAGAGAGTGGCTCAGGGCTGTTCCCATCCCAACCCTAAACGTGCCAAGGCTGTCACTGTAATTGCAGTGGGAGTGCCACTCTGAAGCCACGTCGCTGGCATGAAAGGATGAGTTCATCAGCAGGAGGCTTCACTGGAGTGGAGTCTGGGATGTCCAGCTAGAAAGAATAACGAGAGCCTCTGGTAGAAATTAGCCCCTGGTAAGAATTCCCAGCAGAAGGAGCAGGAATAAAGAGCTGAACTTTCTCTCAGGGGCCCTAAGTGGGCAGAGCAGCACAGCAGACACAGACTGAAGTGCACAATGAGGCACTGAGCACACAGAGCCCACTGTGCAGCACCAGCAGTGGTCAGTGGATGTGTGCTGGGAGAACAGACAAAGGAAATAACTCACCACACCTCAGCTGACAGGGGTTCTGCATTTAAAAATAAGTTATCCCATGCCTGAATGAAGCCTACCTGGACACAGCCTTCTAACAGATAAATAAACCACTATGCACCTTTCTCAGAAGGCTACTCTCACAGTCACTTTCATAGATAATGAAGATACTTATCAGCATCACTCAAAAAAGAAGATACTGGTTTAAATTTTGCATCCTGAAATCCCGCTCATAGAAACACCCATTTATCAGCTACTTAATGGCCTCCTGCTTGAAGGGCAACTTCTTTTTCTAATCTGATGGATGGTTTCATATTGTCCAGGTCAGTTTTTGGTTTCATTAAGCAGACTAACTGTGTAAGTTAGAATTTTTGGCCCATAATATTCTGAAATGTATTCAGCCAGCAGTGAACATCCATGTTTGAGCTCTGTGGCAGCTCTGATTACTGTTCAGCCTGCTGGGTACAGCCTGCAGGGTACATGGCAAATGACCACTTTGGTGTCAGGCCAAGTCTGGCCTGGACAGGAATGTTTAAAGCTTCAATGCCCATAATAAAGCAATATAGCAGCTTATCAATTACTACAAAATTAGTTGCAGAATTGCTGCTGGATGCAAATGTACACAGCATTGACATTTATTTTCTTTACCAAGAAAGACTTAATTTTGTTTTTGAGAGTGACTAAGGTATTGGCGTAGTGCCTTGTGTTTTTCAAATTGTCTCTATTTGAAAAATGAACTATCCCTTAAGGTAAATTAAATGAATCTTTTTCTTTGTTCTTTCAGTCCTTCTGCTGGAAGCCTAGTGCTGTTCAGCTGGAACTGCATGTAAGCCAGAGATAGACAGGTTGTTCCTTTGAGCATTGACTTCCCAAGAAGCATATAGACAAAAAAAAAAAAAATGCTATCAGGAATAAAACTGAACAATTCGGACTACCCTCATTGTCAGAAGAAGAGCAGGAGCTTACTGTGCACATGAGGGGATGGGACTTGGTCAGACCACGTGAGGATGTACAGGTGGTCACACAATTTCAGGAACAAAAAGAGAGGAGGGGATAAGTGAACTGGCAGAAAGGATAGTAGAAGGGAGACAGAAACCCTAGAGGCCATTCCCACACCTGGTATTAACCCTTGGAAAATTTCTCTCTCCATTTAGACCCTTTCATCCTGCTTGCAGCATCAATTTGACTGAACATACCAGTGTTTCTGAGTAGCTTGTTCCTCTTAGATTTTGCAAATACTGTGGAGTGTTTCTCCATCAACACAACACCTTCCTCCTGGCTTTCTCTGTCTCGATAATAAGAATGCGCAGCACACACAGTGCGTGTAGTTTTCCCCAGCCCAGACCCAGAAGTGTTGGAGCTGACTCACCTTCACATCCTTGTGCTCAGCCCTAGAACAGAAAGGCTGCTGCCATCACTTCTGCTCTGCAGACACTCACCTTGTCCTCTGCTTCCATATGTTCTGCCTCTTTGGTCACATTTTCTACCTGCAAACACATTTTCTGCTTGCTCCCTTTGGCATCCTCTTTATCTGAGTGTGAACACACACGCCTGTGCACATTTCTGTGCTTTTCCCATGTATTTTTACATGTGACTGTATGTTTGTATTTCACTTGTGATTGTTTCCTTCCTGCTGCACTGAAAAGCTGTAAGCATCCCAATTTCTTCTGGCACACAGAAGAAGCTATGATTACATCCATGCAAGTTTTGTGATAACAGCTGACACATCCATTTCTGATCACAACCTCTGTGGGCACCTGCCTCCCACTCTCTAGCTGGTAAGGAAAAATTAGGCTTCTTCACAAAAGATAAAACTTTGTCAGCTTGCACTCACCTAGGGGGATGCTGAGCTCTGAGACAGGTGAGCTTAATGCTAGGATTGAAATCACACAGTGTTAAGCTGAAAGTTGCAAATACATTTTTAGGTATATTAGGATCAGGTAGTTACAAGTTTCTTAAAATAAATTCCATAAGTTCTGCTTATATAGTAAAATTATATCATTAAACTGATAATAGATTGGAATGGCATAAAAAAGTATATATCTATATGGAAAAGACTTTTTCTGTAATTATGCTATGTCTTCACATAAATAAAAGCTCACAGCACTTAGTCCTGAAATGCTGCAAATCAGAAGAGCACCAAAGACTTCAGATTTCTTCAGCTGGATGAATATTACAGTTACTTCTATGTTTTTTTATCAAAAGCAGCACTGTGGTTAGAGACAGGTCATTTGTTTTCTATATATGAATGAATTGCAGTATACACAAATCTAACCCCAGCCTCATTAAAAAAAAAAAAAAAGTCAGTCAAAAAATACCAGAACTTAGAAACTGATATTGAGAATTTAACACCTGAACTGGACTGGGAAGGTGTACTATGAGACTGAAACTCCAGTGCTGAAAGAATGGATGGACAGATTAAAGGAGATAACAGAGATGATGGAGATTTCAAAGCCAATGATTTCTCTGACAATGAAAAGGGTTTCCCCTTGCACAGGCAGTTGCACTGCCAGGACTGCAAAAGGGAAGCTGTTCCCTGCCTACTCTGCATTTCAACAGTGCTTAATTTAGCTTACCTTCAGCCACTGGGCCTGAATATTCTCAGGCACTTGAGAGGTTCTGTAAGATCAAACATAGATTTTCATATCTATTTGCTTTAGAGTTTATTGCATAATATCATTAAAACCCATGACTGAAATCAGGCTTCACTGGCTGAGAATACTCACAATTTCTCAAGTGCCCTGCATTTACTGCCCATCATGACATCAAAATGCAGAGCAGTGACATCTTCTCCATCAGCAGTGAACTCACACATTGGCTGCAGGGGTTGAAGCTCTGAGGTCAGCCTAAACCAGAGATTATCACAGAAACATCCCAGACAGTTTGCTCAGGCTTGGTCTGTCTCACCCCCAGGTCCTTGCCTCTGCAGGTACATACAGAGGCAACAGAAACCTCTGTCCCTGTGGGCAGAGACGTGGATCCAGGAGGCACCAAGGAATGGAGCAGCCAGAACCAGCAAATGACCAGAGCCAGCATGGTGCCATGACCTGGTTTTGACCACAGAGCTCTCCTGTGGCTTTTAAAACCTCTTGCCCACAGAGTTTCCAGTGGAGCCCCAGTTTCCAGAGCTGTCTGCTGGGGTTGGTCTCCTGGGTTTTGTTCCAACAGACACTCTGCAAGCCTGTCCTTCCTGCAGGACCTCAGGTCATGCCAAAAGCTGTGCTGTGCAGCTGACATGCCCCAAAACTCCTGGAGGAGTATCAGCCCAGCCCAGCAGAGCCATTATGATCTACTGAGTCCACTCAGCACAGAGTCCTTCATGTTTCTGTCCCAACCCCAGCTGTTAAATGCACTCAGAACAGCTCCAGGGGCCCTGCAGCCTGAACACAATTCCAGTGGACTGGAATTTCCTTCTTGGAAAGGACCACTGGGACTGCAAGCAAGCAGGGTGAGATGCCATTTGTACAAACTGTGCCACAAACAGTGTCACAAACAGTGGAAAGGGACTTGCAGTGTGTGGTGAGAGCAGCCTGTGAGGCAGCACAACGAGGTCAGCTCTCCTGAAAGCCTTCCAGAACTGCTGGTTCCTGTGTACTGCTTGAGTCAGGTCTTTAAAGTAGCAGGGTACATGGACAAGTCCCTCTGCATGACTTTTTGGCAAACTGAGTTGGTTTGAATAGAATGGAGCTCAGTAACCTGTCCTGTTCTACCACTGTGCTGTTCAGAATCATGTTCTCCATCTCCACAGAATTACAACAAATAGCTATCACCCCTTCCTGGGGATTCAGTATTCAAACACAAGTAACTCATTTGAGGTGAAATTTTCATCTTTTTTTAGCTGCATCAGAATGCGCTGGCACTGCTTAATCTTTTGCTGATTGAATTTGGCGTTTGGCTTTTAAAATAAGGGCACGCTCAAATTCTTACATTCCAGGAGCACAATCAGCAAGTGAAGTGCTTGCAAAGCAGCTTTGTTGCCTGCACCTGCTGGGGTTTGCTGCCATGCATCGCTCCTGGGGAGCATGTGCAGGAACAAAAACACCCAAGTGCTGGGGAAAATTCTGTCTGCATCATCACAGCTTTTCAGATTTTTGTAATTTTATTTTTATGAGTATGAAAACACGTTTCTAGTGTGTTTGCAAATACGTGTGGATAATTTTCACATGCTGCCTTTGAAGAGGCATGAAGGAGGTTAACATGGGAGGACTGAACAACACCTGGTAGTTTCATATGAGATGCTGAAGGTGATGTTTCTTGCATAACAAATCACCTGTAAGAAACTGAATGAGACCCCAAGATGGTTTTGAGGCTTTAAATGAAACAAGGTTAAAAACATGCAGTATTAGCTTTGTCATGTTAAATGTGTTTTCTATCTCTGCATACACTTATAATTATTTTCATTTTCACAAACAACTTGGAACAACAGACATGCTCTATGAGTAGAGACTGTATAAATAGTATTAAAAAAATCTCTATACAGAAAAAAAGAGGCAAGGTTAGTTTTTACTTCCATCTAAAACTTACCTGGCTGTACTTTAATTACTTTATAGGACATGAAGAGCCATAAAAGTTACCACCTTTCTGAACTTGGAGAAACGCAGAATGGGTGCACAACTTTGTGAAGCACAGAAGGATCTGAGTTCAGGTGCTGCTGTTCCCATCTCTGCCATAGAGCTGCTATATAATGAACAGTTCAAATGGGTCAGAATCCGTAGTGAGATTAAAGGCCAGGAAGATTACATACAGCTTGTAAAAAAAAAAAAAAAAGAACAGACAAAGCTGCTTCCTATCACCTGCTGGATTCGGTAGTTTTACAGCCCTGTTTTCTGTACAATTTTAGCTCTCAAGGACAATTTAATAATTTATTCTGCATCTGATAACCAGACCTGGAGATCCTATAAACAGCCCCTCTGACTGTTTCAGAAGGAGCAGATTTCCCAGCACTGGAGGGCTGGACACCCTTCAGACTGGGCACCCATCATTACAGAGGTTGGTGTTTTAAAATTGAGACACCAAGAATTTTCAGTCTTGATCAACACCCAACAGACTCCTTTACTTGAATCTTTAATCCCACCATTAGGCACAAAAGTCTATTCAAATAATGTGGGTTTGGACATTCTACCTTTTTCCAGCTATAAACTGTCTTTATAAATCACACAAAAGGTTATTCTCTGAAGGTAACCTGACTCAACACAAGCCTGGACGTAGCACCCAGTTCTCTGCAGGTGCTTGCACAGGTTTTTTCTGTGCTATTCAATCAGCAATTTGTTAAATACCATTCCCTAACGATGTATTAAATATCAATATAAAGAACACAAACCATCTCACTTGTCTGCATCCCCAGTATCTGAAGTTGTGCTGATTTATTCTGGGGGAGGCAATGCTGCTGGAAAGCAAGAGCAGGGATACAGGGTGTGGCATGGCCGGATGACCCCAGCCTGCAGAGCATGGAGGCATTAAAGTGTATTTTGTTATTTTTTCCCTGTTAGGGCCTTCTGTTTGCTAGGCCAGGCTAGTTGGTGACAGCCTTTTGTAGACACAAATTAATTGCTGATTTGGATACTTACAGTTCAGGCACAGATTTTTTTTTTTTTTTTTTCTATCTTGTTCATTCCAAATAAAGCAAATTTAAAGGAAGACAGAAAGGCATGAGTATTCAGTTGCAATGGGAAGCAGAGTTTACTGCACTCCTGTCACCTCAGGCATGGCTGGAACAGACTTGTGCCACACTGAGTGGACCTGCACCCCCAGGTCAGCACCTCTCCATCCTGTTAGACATTACAGCAAATGGCTGTGTGATGCACTGCCCCCAGGGCTGAGAGGGGCCAGGAGAGGGTGGTGACACTTGGCCACAATGTTCTGTGTGGTGCCAGGTGTGCCAGGAGGCCCCAGGACCCAGAGCTGTCCCCAGTCCTTGGCTGAGTTCACATCTCAGCAGGGAGTGGTGGCTCCACCCAGCTTCTCCCACCCACAGCACTCCAAGTGCCACAGCCCAACACTGCTGGCAGCTGCCTGGCACGATCCAATCTCTTCTGCAGAACCTAATCTCTTTATAGCAGCATTTGTACATAAATTAATGAAAGATCAGAATATAAAGATGTTCATTTTTGATTAGTTGCCCATTTACAGGAAATTCAGTTAAAACTGTTTAGTTTTATCATCACTAGACAAAATAAGCATGACAGGATATTTTAGCCTCTGGATTATGTAGATAACACACAGAAATGTCATTTACATTTTCATTCTTTTCACAGAGCAGCAAACCCTTGCAAATGCTTGCAAGCAAATTAAAATTCAGAACTTAATTGGATTTTTATATTCTCTTTAAACAGGTAATATTGTTTTTCTTCTTTTTATTATTGTATTTGAACACTGGATTTCATTTTGAGAGTGTGCCACTGAAGGTGAGAGGCCCTCTGTGCTAAATGCTTCATTTAACACCATTAAAATCTATGTTTCTCCCACACGTTTGAAGATTTAGATTGTTGAATGCCAGCATTTTAGTATTGTTAAACAACAGAAAGGCTATGGAAAATGACTTTCTTAGGTGTATTTATGTATATACTTATGTGTGTATGTATAGCCATACAAAAACATGCACATACATTATTGATCTGCTTGCATGTGCACAAATACACTTACAAACATGTTTATACATGTATCTATGTCTATCTATCCATGCAAATGCAGACAAATGTTCCAATAATTTATCTCTGCACATTCACAATTTGCCATAACTTGACAAGAGATTTGATAAAAAGAAAGCAAAACACATATTTTGTTTGATTATTTCTCAAAACTTACTATGATATGAAAACTATGGAAAAAAATCACTATTTGCCTTTCTTTTTTCTTCTTTCTGCATATCATGAGCTTTACCAAGGTGGCACTTTCTGAGCCTGTATATAAGACCTGATCTCTGATGGTGACAGTATAGTTCAGTCTCTGCAAATGCAGATTGCAAAACCCAGGTCTTGGATATCCCACTGAGGGGAAAGTCATATTGAAGAGCAAGAAATATCTGTGAGAAAACTTCATATTTTCACTGAAGAAGATACTGAGAATGGGACTCTGGCAGAAAACAGCATTTTTAATGGTGAGCAGAGGGAAAAGTCACCTTGGTGAGGTCACCTCCAGGGTTATGTCACTGCTTACCCCATGTGCTGGGGAGGAGCAACACAGTGCCAACAAATCTGCACTTTGGATCTCACAACTCACTTCTGTTCTGTGGCACTGGAATGGAAGGCTTCGCTCCAGACAAGTCATTGGCTTTCAGGAAAATATCTGAAACAATGAGAATGTTAAAAGAAGAGAACATTTCTTGGCCAGCAGTTCTGGCTGCTCCCCTGAGCGCTCTTGGCACAGTAGGAATCAGGGAGGACATTCCTGTTGTGTCCCCAGGCAACATGGTCCTGCTTTATCCCAGGGTGACAAAAGACTTCTTGCAGCTATACATCTTGCCACTCATGTAATGGACACTTCATGACCCTGGAGAGCCTGCTGAAGTGGAAGCATGATTCAAAACTCCTCAGCGCTAAACAAACAGGCTCACACTAATCCCAGTCCTTCCTTTGCTCCACTTCCTTCTGGTCAGTGCGAGTCAAACATCACACCCACAGCAGAAACCGTCAGCACTGCAGATCTGTGTGGGGTGAGGCAGGAGCAGAAAGGCACTGCTAACTGAGGGGCTAATTATAAAACTGCCAGAACCTTTGGGAAATAACTGACCACAAATGTCAGCTCAGCAGCAGGCTTGGAGCATTCTTGCTGAAGACAAAAATTCTCAGCATTAAAACTCCTCACTTCACATTGTATCATTCTCAAGTGCATGACTTAAAACTGATCATGCCAGACATCTTCCCGTATCCTTTGTGTTTTCCCGTCTGAAACCAGTGATGGCAGTTTTAACACCTGCCACGAGCACATAGGTGTGTAAATTAAAAATGTGCTTTGCCTCCTCTGCGTTGACCTTCCTCACCGATTATTACTTTCATCTACCTGAGGCAGAACCCCCACATGTTCAATACAACGAATGTATGCATAAATATGCAACAAATCCCTTGCATCATTTGAAGATTTGCCCCTCATTTTATAACTTGTGTTTATTACAGATTGCATCATGGGTAAGGACTTGGAATTGCTTTTCAAAAGTTAATCTTTTCCACACAAACAGACACCTAAGTAATAAAAAAGTAATCAAGGAATAAAAGTCCCATCTTGGTGCTACTTCTTCAGGATTTTGCCTGGTTGTTCTCTGCATTCCTTGGGAGTTCAGAATCAAGAATATGAGTCTGTCAAAAAGTCATTTTTATCTTATTTCTGCCCAGAGTAAAAAAAAAAAATATTAAATTAACATATAACAAGAAAATCTGCTCCCACCAGGATGTCAAATCCAGCTTTGTAGTCATCAAAGCTTTGTCTAATTCTAATTACTTTGGCATAACTGTCAAAATTTGCTCTTCCCTGCTGATTCATCTCAGATGTGTGGCATTTTTCCCTTTGATTAGCCAGAGATGGACCTGGTCAGCCTCACTGACATGTGGTTCCTGCACAGCTCTGTGCAAGTGAGGCAGAACCACGAACTGCTTTCCCATCCTCCTTGCCAGCTTCACACTCTGCTGAAACATCCAGAGAACATGGACATGAAAGAGGCCCACAGAAACAGTCACAGAGAAAGTAATTTTTCCTTTTAAAAATGTTTTCTAAGCATTCCCCCCCCCTTTTTTTTTTGGTTTTTGCTTTTAATTAAAAAATTTTCTGGTATAGTAATAAGTCAAAGCTCTCTTTAAAGCACAACCTCCTATGAAGTTAAAAAGTAAAACACCATTAGCAAGGGCATTTTTCATTTGTCTCTCCAATATGCCAACTGGAAATCTCCAGTGACAATGCTGATCTATGTCATGATCAAAAACCCCAAAAGCAGTGATGGGTTTTGGGATTCAAAGGTCTGTTGAAATTAAATAGAAACTACAGATGTACTTCTCTTGCATTTGTAGTTTTCCTCATGCCATTTTTTTTTAAATAAAGACTTTCTGAGTATACCCAGTATCTGTTTCTCCGGCTGTGCTGTAAGCAGTTAAAGCCAGATCTTTTTGTTCTGTGCAAGTGACTGGAGCAACCTGCAGAGTGCTCAGCACCACCAGGCCACATAATTCTATTAGAAAAAAGAATACCCATCAGCTTTTGACCAGGCACTTTAGCTAATTGTATTAAGACTAAGTGAAATTCAAGCGCTCTCCAAAAGGGAGAGATTTTATCAGTAACACTCTGTAGGGCTGGAGGATGGAATTATTTCTGTTTTTCAGGTGACAGGGAGGGCTGCTGAGGGATTTACCCAGTGTCACAGCAGTGTCCATGGTTCTGACCAGCCCCTCCTTGCCTTGCAGGGTTGGGGCAGCTCAAACACCAGTGCACAGGTAAGTGTGGGGTGTGTAAGGAGCCAGTGGCTGTCAATCCTACAGGGAAGTGATCACTAAAATCCAGCTCCCAAGACAATTCATGGAGCTGCAGGTTGTGCAGAAAGCAGCACGTCAGCAGCGCCAGCAGAGAGGAGAATTCACTGAGAGGCTGCAGAGCTGAAACACTTCAAAATGTCAAGGCAGGATGACAGCCCACAGGCAGAGTTGTCTCTGCAGAGTTAGGATGTTTCATGGAGAGCACATCCCACGCAGGGATCCTGGTGGTGTGACTGCAAACACGCTCCTCACTGGCACAGCCAAGGCAGGACCTGCGCTCACGCTGATTTTACACCAGAGCACCTGGGGCCAGCCCCGTGGGGATGCAGGTGTGGCTGGCTGAGTACCCAGTGCTGCCCAGAAATGATATGTGATGTAATTCTGGACTCTCTGGCTCTCACACAGCATCTCTTAACCCCTGGGTGCAGCTGCTCTGGAATAAACTTCTGCAAAGCTCAGATATGTGCATTTAAAAAAAACATGTTTCTGAAGATTCGTCAGCAATACTTGGGAGAAAAAAAAAAACCTCCACATCTTTTCCTGATTTTAGAAAACTTTGTCTTGTTGAAATGGTTTTCTTCTTGAACATCTAATATTGACATTTAGGGGGAAAGCAGCAGCAAGAAAAGTGTGTCAAGAAATACCATTTTAAGTTGTGGGTCATAAACACTGGGAAGCAGGAAGCTGGTGCTATCCTCTTCACTGAAAGGAAAACAGGGAAAAAGCTCCTTTCTTTCACTAGATACAAACTAATCTTATTTCATTAAATTCTACTTTAAAACAGATATCAATGGTGTGATCATAAATCTAACTCCTAGAAGACAGACAGTTGAGTAAGGCTGGTTTAAAATCACAGAGGTTTTTTGTATGCCAGTGTCCTAAAGGACTTCATTCACCTGTGTGACTTTATAGTTTTAAGGTTACAGTAGCAAGGAGTTTATGGCCTTCATATCACCCCTAGAGAAGCCCAGTATAGGTCAACACAGCTATATATTCTGGAATTCCCCAAGTATATGTATTTCACATACTTCTGCTTCCCTCCCACCCCACATCCCCCAAACCAGAAAATTCTACACAATACTTGTAACAATCTCGACACCTCTGGCTCGAAACCCTCAGAAACACGCTGCAGGAGACACCAATGTTCCTTGCACTTACAGAAGTGTGGCCAGGTACATTAATGAGCCATTAAAAATTTGCCACCTGCCTGCTGCTGAAGCAGGGAGCTGTCAGAGGCAAGGCGTGCTGTGACTCTGCTCCTGCTTGCAGAGATCCGTGTGATGCCTCGAGATTGAACCCACTTTAGAACTTCCTGCCTGGTGAATGGATTAATTTGTAGCAAGATCTGAAAGCCATGGATTTTCCATACCTTCTCTCCAGTCTAAAATACAAGCTCGATATCTCTAATGCTTCAGGGACGGGGATGAAGGTGGAACGTGCCCTCTGCGGGGTTTGTGTGTGCTCCTCCTGCCCATCCTGTTTGTTTTTTCCCCACCTCACCACCCCAGGCAGCATCTCAGCACCAGGGACATCAGCTCACTGCAGGGACATCATCCCAATCATAGCTACCAAGTTCATCTTGATTTGGACCATAGATTGTCCCCCCTGCACCCTCTAGACGTAGCTCAGCTACCACTGCTCAGGTCAGATGGAGTTTTGAAGGGACACAGAAGGTCACCAGCAGCTTCCAGCAAACCTCCTGCTGATACTGTGCCAAAAAACTACTGCTTCTCCCCAGAAGAAGTCCAGCTTTCTGGTAGGTTTGCCAGCTTCTACCTCTTTTCTTAAACTGGATCTCAGTAAATAGTCACATATCCACACTGTTTAGAAACTGAGTGAATTTTCTGTTGGACCAACTCTAAAAGCTTTGTCAGGAAGCAGTGAAAGAGCCCAAAATTAAGCTATGAAATACGCTGTATCCACATATTACAACACAGGAATTGACAGGTGACAATAAATACACTCAACAAGTGTTATAACAATAAATATAGCCTAAAGGGGAAGAAAGATTTTTTTCTTTTTTTTTTTTTCTGGTCTCTGGTCTTCTGAGACATAACCTTGCTTTGAAAATGGCTTAGAATTCATTAAGAAACAAGAGTCAACAATATCAAAATTTCTCCTCTTTCTTCTTGAAAACCCAGTCACAAGTACTGCATGATTTTAAGGCATGAGAGGTTTTGATTTTCCAGAAATTCTGCTATCTAGTTGTGTTGCTTTAATTAGCTATCAACAGCACTTAATTTATTTCTAGTGTATTGTTGCCAGCTTTTTACATATCTCTCCCAACCTGTGAAAAAAATCTCAAAAATAGACCTACAAAAATTAATCTTCCTGTTCCCTGTGCAGAGATATTAAAATGGTAATTGCATTCTTTATACCTCTAAAACCTGGTTCTACTTCTAGATACTTATCTGAAAGCCCAATGAAATTGTGTGATCACAATTGTTGATGCTACTTACACATTACTGGAAGGTATTGAGATCTGATAGTAATCACGATACTGTAAAATCTTCACACAGTGAGGCCATAGTTCATCAGTGCCTTTGATTTTTATACTGAAGCGTGATTGCCTGGACAAATAAACTCCACTTATTAATTCTTAGCATCATATTACCTTTATTATAGCACAAGGAAAAAATCTTGTTATTTCAAAGGTACTATGCTCAGCTGGCAACACAGCAATTTCTTAAAACCCCATACCTCAAACACAGACTGCTTCCCCACAGGCACATGGGTCATGTGGCCAGGTAGGTGCCACTTCAGTCCTTATTGGAATTCACTTCCCACAGAAATCCCCTCTGCTCAAAAGCCACAAACTACCAGGAGGTGGCTGCAGTTGGTTGCTCACGCCTTGGAAAGACCAGACCCACTCTGAGACTCTGATTTCAGCCTTTTGGGGTTTCTCAGAGGAACTCTGTGATGTGGGGTCTGGCAAAGCCAGCCTCCCCTCAGTGCTTGGATGTGTCACCTTCACACACCAAACCCTCTTCCAGCAGGAAGGGTGGGGGGCTTTTGCCCTTTGGTAACAAGTTATCTGAAGATTTTTCCACAGACTCATGCCAAGAAAAGCTAAGTAACAATTATCAACAGTTTAGATGGAGGCACCTTCCTTACTTGCGACCCAGACAGACTCTCCAGCAAATGGAGATCTTTTGGAAATTCAGTATTTTTATTCCAGAGAAAAGGATATAAGAAAAAGAAAGAAGTGAACAGATTACTCTCTTAAAAACTCCTTTAATATTTTGATTTATTTCCACATTGTTTGGCAACTTCTCACAATAAGCAGTTTCAAATGGCCTAAAGTAATTGCAAAAGAAACCCTATTAAGAGATCCTGATGAAGGAAACTATTAAAATTGTATATACACTTTGCTCTGATGAATCTCCCTACTTCACTTTTGCAGCAAATAATATAGTTCCACATTGTTTTTTCCTTTCACAAGAAGTGTGAATTATAGTCCTATAAATTCACCCTAACTGTCAAATAAATTGAATAAACATTGTGTGAGTGAATTAGGAAGAGATACAAAGCAATTCAATACCAGGGTTAGTTATGGAGAAGACTTTTTAATGAACATAAATTGATATAATTAAAATAAATTTGCTTTTATGTTCCTGAAGTATATGCCCTGCAAAACAAACATTGGGCCAAAGCTACCATCTTTCCTGAGATGAAATGGGAGCTTCCTGCTCTCTGGGATTTCAGAGATTTCTGAGGCTGGAAGATGCAGCCTACTTTGTTAAACGAATGCAACAGAGGAGATAAAATTTCAGCTTTTTGTTAAATTTAGTTTTTCTCCCTTGAATCACCTTCATTTTACAGAAGGAAAGGAGTAAATAAAAAAGCCTTTCAATGTTATTCTTTATAGGCTGGCAGTAACCAGTCGGTCGCTTCTCTGAATTCTCATTTTTGCAAGCTGTGATGCACTCATATGTCAAGACCACCTTTAAAATCAACGTGCAAGGTGAGAAAAGCATTTTAACTGCTACAAAATCTCCCTCTCCCTCTTTCTTTGTGTCCCTGGAATAACAGCAATAGGTTCATCATTATTTTTGACTGTGTAAGGATAGGAGAGGTGAATCATGTGAACCAATCTCGTACCTTGACAGCACAGCATGCTTTTCCTCACCTTCTCCTGGGCTTGCCTACATTCCCAAGCTGCAGCCCCATTGTTTTTGTCAGACATATTCTCCAAATCAGCTTCTGTTTCAGGAGTTCTTCTTCACATGGCAAAATTATTCTGGCTGGAAAATAGAGAGAGGATTTTTTTGTGTTCACAACAGCATCATTGACAATTAGTGCCTTTGGCATTCCCTCTACAGAGAGAGGAATTTCACTCTGTGGATAAATAGAGAGCTTAGGTTTCCAGGGCTGTCAGCCCTTAACAAACAATAAATGCATGCACCACTGTAGAAGGGAATATAAATCAGAACAGCAACTTGAAGGTTCTTTCTTAATAACACAATGCATGTTTATCTCTGAGAAAAGAAGGCCCAGCAGCTAGCAAACACCACTAAATTCCCACACAACATGGCATTGTCTATGGCTCTTAGAAAGGTAAAACATGCTTGAATAGATGTTAGTGTTCTTAACACCAGAGGCCTGCATGCTTAGAGAAAGGCAATCACAGCACACTATTTCTCCTGAGGCACTACAAACTATTGTTCCTTATAATTGCAAGCATAAGATTTAAAAACCTTTTCATTGCCTTGATGAGTTGGTTTACAAACTGGCAGCATACCAACCACTGGCTTAGGCTGTGTGACACCATATGGACAGTCCTTAAACCCCAAAATCCCAAAGCACATGTCTCTCCACCCTCAGAGGATGATGCCTTTGATAAAGGCAGATCGCTGCGAAGCCTGATTCCATGATTTACAGAATGCTTTTAGGGTGAGCAGTTCTGAATTTTCAGGGAATAAATGTTTCCCTCCCTCCCTCCCCCCCCTTCTCTCCTCTGAATTTTCAAGGTTATTATCTCAATGCTTTTTCCTTGGTACCAATTCCTCTGAACTTGAGTTCACAATGACTCACAGCAGGGAGGCACAGAGAGAGCTACCACCAGAAGCTTTCTCCCTGGAGGAGCTTCACAATGCTGCCTATTATGTAGCAACTTGAAATGCTGGCTAAATGGCACACATCTCTTAAACATCCCTTTCTCTCATTTGTTCACCCCAGGGACCCCAGGCATGGAGATGGATCTCTGCTCTCCTTATCCCACCCTGCCCACTGCAGAGTTGTGTGAAAATGTGGAGGGCTGCCAGTCTCTGGACTGCAGCCATTACTGCCAGCACTGCTCTTTGGAGGGCTCCAAGCCTCAAGTCAGTCCACTGTTCACCTACCAGTGAAAGCCCTTAGAAAAAATACCACCCACCTTAGTGAGGTGTTACATTTGGGGATGTTTTCCTCAGTCCTACTCATCCCACAACCCCCAAATTCAGAGGTGCAATGCAGTGGAGAAGACAATAAAGAGGCTTTGGCTGCGCTGCAGTGTGGATTAAAAGCTTCTCTTCTGAAGCTTGGTAGAAGGACCTCGTTGTAGAAACAAACCCTCCTCAGCAGATCCCTCCTATTGCAGTTTCAGGTCAGCCACCCCTCCCTGCACTCCCACACAGGAGAGCACAGATACTAAGGATAGACAACCATAAAATACTGGAAGGAAATCCACTCCCCCAGTCTCATTAGTGGAGACAAGAGTGCAGACCACCCTGCCTCCATGCAGGCTGTAGCCCTGCAAGCTGGAACACAGAGCAGGCTGACAAGAAGACACAGGGCCATTACATGGGACTGGCAACTCCTCAAACTAACCCACCAGTCATTTAAATCTATCTATTGTTCCTTCTAAATGTCTCTCTTCCAAAACCCACGGCAGGTGAAATCCAATACCATGCACTGACTCACAAATAGCTATTCATTTCAAGAAATCTTTCACCTGAATTGTTTGTTAGAAGCTTCTAAGGAAAACACTAGGTAATAGAAAGTGTAGGTGAAATGACAAGTTGAACTGATTGTGCACAATAAACAAAGCACCTGGGGCTTCAGTGTGCCACAGCTTTGTTTGGAGGAACAGGATAATGATGTAAGCCTAGCAGTGGTCCAAGATTACAGGCTACCACTCAGTTTTTCTATTAAATTCACCATGTGATGCTGAGCCTTGACTCTCAGCTTCTTTTTCCCCTGACACACTTGCTTCTGTGTTATTCATTTGTAAGAGAAGGACCTCAGAAGAAGGTCTGTCCTCCTCCATAGATTCTCTGTCTCTGTTCTGGCCCTGGCTCCATAATCCTTTGATGGCAAATCTAGTACTCTTAACATGTGTACAACTATTACTAATAGCAGTTATAAGAACAGAAATAATTTTGCATTGTACAGTCTCATGGCCTGTACAACACACTTTGTTGCAGTTCAGACATTAGTCACATTAAGTCCAAGATCATAATTCAGCCCCTGTGATGACTAGACACAGGGCGCTGCTTGACTGCTTACAGCAAAAATTGTTGTTTACAAGGTACTGTAGAGATGGCAGCGCTGCACTATTAAAAACATATTAAATTAATTGAATTCAAACAACCAGCCACAAGAACAGAAAGGAGAGCAGTATGGAGCTGCCTTTACAGTTAGCATTTAAAGACAAATCCTCCTCGTGAAGTGCAGCACACACACACACAGATGGGGCAGGTCCTTCTCTGGCTTCTCTGTAACCTTTATGGGAGGAGACAAGTGGAAGTGCAGAAAATGGGGATCTTTTCTCTTCTACTCTCACCCACTTTAGCAACCTAAGAATAGCACAGATTAGTTTCGCCACTTTCCAGCCTGAATTGCTCCCCTCAGGGATAAATGCCTGCAGAATGTGTCAGCTGGTAAAGCATCTTTCCAGACTGACAGGGGAAAGGTGAGCACCACACATCCAGGAGCTCTGACACACCTTGAGGGCTCGGGCATATGAATGAAGCCCAGAAAGGGTGCAGCAGTTTGGCAAAACTCTAAGTCAAAACACCATAATGTTGAAAAACTATACAAAACAAACAAACAAACCAACCAACCCAAACAAAGAAGAAAAACTGCCTGGTGGAGGAAGTCAAGGTCTTATTGCGGAACTTTCTCCTTCATGCCACAGATGGTCTTTTCCTTCAGTATGATGAGATCACATGACAGCATGAAGTGAAGCTTTCTGCAAAACTGCAGAAATTTCAAGCCTGGCTGCATGGCAGAGCAGAGCAGCACGTGCCCTGGCACAGCACTACCAGCAGTCTATTGGCAACAGGCAGCTGGATTAGGCAGAAACCAAATTAACAGAGGGTGGAGAAAGAATATACTGCCTCCCCCCAGGCATGTTTAAAAGGCTTCAGAGCCAAAGGGATGAGCACAGCCACCAGCTGCTGAACTGTGCCCTGTCCTGGGCAGATGCAGGGATATCCCTCAGTCCCAGCCCTCGGATCCCTTGGGCACTGCTCCAGTATCCTGTCCTGCTGCTGTGCAGAAGGAGAAAGGTTCATTAGGAATTTCTACCTTCCCTCTGTCAGACTCTTCTTGAAACTACTACAGCCCTGAGCTGGCCTGACACTGCTCACGTCTGTTCTGCTCAGCATAATCCCCCAGCTAATGGCTGTATGGGAGAGGCACCTCTGCCCAGGCATGAGGCAGTGCTTGGAACATGAATATTTCATAAATGAATACAGACTTTTCAAAAATTATTAACACATTTCTGCAATCCATGTTCAAGGATTGCTGTAAAATAAGGCAGAGCTGTACTTTCAGGGTCTCACTTTCCACTCTCAGACTGATCCTGACAGTATTTAAAACATGCAGCTACAGGCTTATTATGCAGTATTAATACAACAGATCTCAAGGATATTTATCGACTGCTGCTGCTAAGAAGCATTTTGAAATGCTTCCTTGACTCCCATTAGATCCTACACTAAGGTAACATTTCCCAGGAGTTTATTTGTATTTCAGAGAAGAACACACTGACCATGTTCACCCTTTCAAATATTTCTTCCAGACACAAGGGATTATTTACTCATGCTTGCATGCAAATATCTAATTCATTTTGTTCTTTTAAAATGCTGGTTAAATAAAGCTTTTCAGGGAAACAGAGTCTGTTTCAATTTATCTTAGTTGAAACTGGGACTATAAATCTCTTCAGTTTCCTTTATTGATCTTAGACAAAATTACAAATATAAATTACAGCTGCTGCAAATTAAATGTTCTAATGACTGTGTTTGAAAGCAAATGCAATGGCATCAATAACACATTAGATAAGACACTGTGAGAATAGCATAGAGCTACCACTCCCTGCTGAAAGCAAAAGGATTTCTGTGGAAACTCACACCCAGGGGGTCCCTTCTCCCACAGCCATGTTCTCCTATCTCTCATTAATTTGTAAAATTAGCTACACCAGATCTACAGGACTTGCAGATGGTTTGATGCAGCCATCAGGAAAACTCATCAACTGGTTTGATAGACACCATCATTTCAGAGCCAACAGCCCAAAGAGGGCTGTTCCTGAAAGTCTTTCTTATAGAAAAATTGCAGGCTTTGGCTGAAATTGTATTGAGACCCACAAAGTTTGTACACTGGACCAAGACAAGAATCCAACACTGGCATGTGGTGCTGAATCACTGCATTCAAAGAGGCAACACATATTCTATCCAGCCCATGCTGCAGGAGATAAACGTATCTCCAGCTCAGTGTCCCACCAGGTCCCTTCACTCTTTATCTCACTGGTCACAAGGTCATGCTTTACAAGGGCAAATATCAAGTGATGCTGCTTCAAGTGCGATATATTCCTCATGAAGGAGCTTCTGTTTCACAAAGCAGCATAATCATCAGTTTTCTACACGGCTGACATTTAGACCCTTAAGCACAAAGGTATCTGTTTACCAGGTCATGAAATTGCAAGTATAAGATCAGTGGCTGTGCTGTGCTTGACAAAACCGTAAAACATTTCATTTTGCTGCCTAGTGAGCTTTCAAAAGCCCCAACACTGGAGAGGAGACAACATTCATGTTGCCATCAAAGTATTTCGAAACACCTACTTTTCTGTCTGTGGTTTCTGGACATGCATTTTTCCCTCACTCCAGTTCTGCCACTTCCTTCTGATACAGCCAGCACTGCAAATATCCAAGAAAACTGATTCCTTTTATGCTTTCTTAAGTTTTATGTGATCACAAAGCCTCTCTGAATAAGTATAACTGCGTGTAGTCAAGGTATTAACATTCCTATAAATTTTGTGAAATGGGCACCTTGGTAAGCAGACAAATGAGCTCTCCATTTACCCAGAGATAAATGCAGGACACGGGCTCTGGAAATCCTGTTGTCTTTGCAGCTCACAGAACTAATTGCTTCTGAGCAGAATTCAGCTGCTTTGAGAGACACCATTGATTCAGGGCCTCACAGCCATTAATGTGTTGCCACTGAAAGTCCTGCTTGTAAACATACCTAAACCAACTGAAACTGCATTGACTGTGAAACCACAAAGACTTTGCACTCTGGACCAAGCAGGAATTCAATACTGGCATGAACTGCTGGCCAGAAGGGCAGGTCTGACACACCCTCCCAGCCTGTGAGCTGTTCCACAGATGGAACTTCTCCTCTGTGCTTAAAATAGGCAGTAGACCCTGATTTTTGTCTTCCCTCATTCATGTAACCTAACAAACAAAAAACCAGCTGGAGCAGCAATCTTTGTCTACTGCTCATTCTCTGGTGTCAGCCAAGCTGCTGCTAAATCCTCCACAGATACCTCGTGTCACTGGCATGTCTGTGTTACTGGGGCAAGGCGCTGGAATTCTTTTTTCCTTAAAATAAAAGCATTCAGAAAAACTTTCCAAATCATTGCAATGATTGAGGTACCACCTTCTGTTTCAATCGTGAAATTAGTGGACATCGCAATCATCTTCTAAACTTCTTGTCTTGGCTTTAGAGCTGTATCTCCAAGAGGGAAGCAGAGGAGCTCCTCTGGAGGGCATGGATGGCCTCTGATCTAGGGAGAGCGTTTATGTAATTCAGAATTAGCCTCTGACATCACTTTTTGCTCTTTGCTGAATATTAGTTTGTGGAATTTCATTCATTATTTACTTTGACCTTTAGCTGCACTTGATATTTTCTTATACCAAAACTTGACACTTCATAAAGAAAAACTCAAGAAAACATCAGCCATCAAGGTAAACATCCACAGGAAGGGCAGATCTCATAGTGAACTGATAAAAACCATCCCCTTGCTGACAGCCTGGAAAGATTCAACCTCAAGCTGCCCAAAGCAGGATCTTCTGCCTTAACACCACTGTTTATGCTGATTCTCTCTCAAAATCCTCAGGTCTTTTGGGTAATCATGCTGCACATACCTGCCTTTAGGGAGGTTTTTCTCCTCTCCATTAATATGAGTGAGTCCAAGTTACTCTGCACGTATGCATTCGTGCACGTACAAATTTCACTAAGTATCTTCCACGGGAGCATTCTGCAAAAATCATTTTTGCTGGATGCAAAAGTTCAGCTGAGAGAATTATCAGCATCCAGCAGTAAATGCTGTAATCTCAGTGTTAAATGGCAATGACAAAGATCAGGTTAAATACTTTCATAATCCCTACAAGCCACAAGGCTTGAAATGTTTGCCCTTAGAATTGTAGCACAGGGTCTGGGTAATAGTGAACCAGAGTGGAAAGAACCTGGGAGCCCTGGCCCCTCACCTCCTGTTATTTGCAGAAGGTGAAAGCACACCCTTTTTGTTCAAGACTCTCGTGGATTTTTGTCCACAAAAGAAACAGGAAAATTTCTTTGATGATATTTAAATATTTCAGAGAGGTGACCAGACTGTGGAAGTTTAATTACCTTAAGCCATGAGAGGGCAGAGAATTGAGGGCACTGACAAAAAGAATGAAAAGGAGAAAAATGAACTTTTTTTCCAGGACAATGGAATGTTACTATTTATGAACCTGCAAGAGAATTAGAGCTGAAATAATTAGAAAAAGAGATTTTAATTAATGATGGTAATTCTTAGGAAAGGAACCAGATTGCCAGCCCTGGAAACTGCCAGCTCATTTTATCCACAATGTCCATACAATCTCATTGAGGTTGTTTCCAAGATCCCCAGCACAGGACATTACCCTGAGCAGAGAAGTTCAGTTCCTGATAGCTCATACAGCTTGTCTTTTGCTGCAGCTGGACATTGCAACATGAATAGTTGTTCACTAAATCAATCCCACGGTACAAGCAGATGCTTTGACATGAGCCAATTGATCTCTAACAGCTTCAATCAGATTATAGCAGCGACCAAGAATCACAAAACCTACTGAAATAAATGTAAAGCCCCTTAGGTTCAAATGGCTGCTGCATCAGGGTCTCAGCCTGATGAATTCACAGCAAATTGATCACCAGCTTCCTCCAATACATAAGTAACCCTTAAGAAACCCAGACCACAGCAACAAGGACCAAAGGGAAAAGAAAAGGAACCTTTCTATTCAAATCATGCCATTTCAGTTAACTTCTGATCATTCTGTTTAGATACATCAGTCCCTTCATCCCAGTCCTGATGATGACTGCTGTGAGAGACAGCAGACATCACATTTTGCAAAGAGCAGCAGCTGCAGAATTTGTTTCCAAACTGGAAGGTGAGGAGGAAGTTGGGGTTTTTAGTAGTTGATAATAAAATCCTGGAGTAATGAAATTAGCAGAAGCCTTTCACCATCTACCTTTGCATCCCGTTCTCCATGCTTTTGCAGCTGGGTGGAGAATTCCACCTCCCAGAAGTGCTGAGCAGACTAACAGATTTGGGGCTCAAGTTCCCTGGTAGAGGGACAGCTAGCCTGACTTGTCCCTGAAATTTGATTTCTAGTCCCCACTGGCTTAGCAACACAGCTGCCTTAAGCTAAACACCTTGCTGTGATTCTCATAACATCCCGTGGCAAAGACAGCAATGATTTTCACTACTTGAGCCTAATATGAAATAGATTAAGTCACATGTATCAAATTCACTTTAACATGAGTATTTCTATTACCTGGGTCAGAGAGCCTGTGCAGTCACTCTTCAAACCCCGCTGTTATTAATTCAGCAATTACAGCTTTATGGTGGCAGGAAATCCTTGGTGTTTAAGCTGGGACTGGAAAGCTGTAATTCCGAATGGGACATGACATGAATTACTGGATTGCTGTAATTTTTCAGCTTTTCATGCATTTTCACTGCATATATTAAAAATAGAGCAAGTAATTCACTTTTAATTATGCAAATTCAAAGACAGTAAGACAAGAGATGGATGAGTTTTTAAATGCCTGCTCTGCCTGGCCACCTGGGGTTAGCGCAGAAAATCCACCAGCTAATCATGTAACCTGGCTCACCATGCTCCTGCTTGCCTGAGTGTACGAAAAAATGCCTCTTTTTAGATGCCTGCACCATCACAAGAGCACAGAGCACAGGAAATAAATCACCAAACAGAGGGAAAGCTGGGCAAAGGCAAACCTTCTCAACCTGCCTCTCCCCTTCCCTTAGGTGTTTAAGGACAGCTGATACACAGCTGCCCTCACATCTGACATCCCATAAAACCTCAGAGGCTTTCAGGCTTTCAGTTTAATTTGGCCGTTCTCATCCTTAGCCACCATGTCTCAATGAAAGGAAAAAATTGCCCAATACAGATATTAAAAAGAACTTTTAACTAGAATATTCAAACCAGGGCCATAGTGTGGATCAGCTTCCACATTCTGCAGCTCTATCCTTGGCTTCTTTTCTGTTTCTTAGCAAAATCTCTGGCTGCAGCCAGCTTTTATATGCACGAGTCCATACACAGGTCTGTGAGTCTGGTACACTGGTCTCAAAGACGTTGCTAAATTGTAAGATAGCAAGTGCAGTGATGTCTTGTTAAAAGTCTAGTAGCTGTATCTAATAGCTAAAGTGTTCAGTGTGGTAATTACAGAGGCGAGAGACTGCTGAACATGTGTAAAAAAGGAAATAATTGGAGTAGCAGTACTGCAAAAGCGTCTCCAAGCCTAGAGCAATTGTTATTTTGCCCTCCTACTGATGTGCTACTTACCGAGGATACAGTGGTTAGAAACCAGCTCTCTTTAATGAATGCTAAGCTAAGTTCAGGTGTTTCCCATCCAGAAACCCCAAGGCTTCGTAACCAGTACATACACAGTTTAGGATGCAGAGGTAAAACTACTCACAAACCTTGTTGCCTTGCCCTGAGAGATTATCTGCCTCTCTTCCCTGGGAGAACTTTCATGCAAGCACATTAGCAATGCAAATCTCCAGCAACCTACTGAAAAGAGGGTGCTGAAGAAGGTGCTCACAAGACACTGCTGTGCTGAGTTTTTCACATTAATATTTACAAAGCACGTGGAAACTTTCCGTTTTCTCTAATGTCTTCATCCTGCTTTCCCCACCCAGAGATCTCACTGCTAGTTTCAGTATTGCTTCTTAAAGGTGATTTCTTGCAGCTTCTTCAGCAGCTAATCCATGTGCTGAATGCTTTCAGTACTTGCCTGGGTGCCTATTACATAGAGTTTCAAAAGCAGAAATCTTCCTGAAGAGGAGTGGGTGGTTCAAGTGGTTTTTTTTTCTGTCATGTCCTTGGCATTGCTATTACAAATCTCACTCAGATATGGCATCTGCCCTGCAGCTCTGGAATCCAGCCTTATTCTCCAGCTTTTTGAAACTCATCTCCCCATTTTGGCATACCTGCTGATCACAGCCTTCATAAATCTAAGCAGAACTGAGCGTTACCTTCACCTTACAGCTTCTGTAGAAACCTGAGTCATGCATCAGTCACTTGCGGTCTCAGCCACTGCTACTACTTTCAAAATTGTGTTAAACTCCTGCTCTTCACAGAGTGAAGCACAGAATTAGCTCACTTACCTGTTTATCTGCTCCACTTTGACAGAGATGTGTTTTGCTGGGCAGGGGAAGGTAACCATTCCAGTCACTTACCACCCAGCCTGTTCCCTGATTGCAGAGCCGTGGGGGGATTGCTCCCTCAGCCTCATCATGGAGCACTTCTGGCTGATGGGACACGACCTCTGAACACTGTGTCTTTGTGAACTCACCATCAAAGCAGTCTCAGTCCAGAGAGCTAAAGATCTGACACACTGCAGTGGGAACAGCAGTTCTTGCTCGCTGTGAACAGAAGAGTTTGAACTCCCCTGCCTCCCAGTCCTGCTAAAGGGAAACCTGATTCTTATTTATAATCAGGAGGAAATGAAGACCACAAAACGAGATGATGACAGAGTCATTAAGGATTTATTTTAAACTACAGAACAAAGCAGAAACAATATCTTGGCTTGGTGGAGATTAAAGACTTGTGTCGTCTGATCCCACCAATATGTAGCGATGGTTCTCATACCTTTTAATTTTAATTCTGCAATACACGTCTGCTGCCAGTTCTACCAACCAAAGTCTGCAAAAGATCAGCTTGTAATGAGAGCCAGTTTAACCCCATTATTTTCTTCATGTCAGTGGTATCATGGAGATCACTTATAAGCTTGTATGTTAAGAAAAGCAGTTAATTGTGCTGCTGTACCTGGTTTAGACATAAAAGGCAGAATTAATAACAGGTTTAAAGAAAAGGCTTAGAATAGGAGCCCTGTATGCAGAAAATGGGTTAGTGTGAGTTAATGTCAGCTTGTAAATAGAAAGCATGGCTAATATTTGGTTAAAAGATAAGAGTGTTTGCTATTGATTTGAATGACAGACCTATGATAGATAGAAAATAAACATTTTGATGGAAAGAAGTGACAGAAACACCAAGGCTGACCCTTTGTGTAAAGGTTCTCCTGAGCAAATATGGCTATCAGACTGAAAATATCCCTTTCTGTGCTTGTCCCAAAGGGATGCTCATACAGTTCCCAAAGACCAAACAGGCACTTCAGGATGCATTTAATCTCTGACAGAGGAGAAGCACTTGGCTCCAGCATGGGTACCTACACCCAAACACTCAGCTGGGGATGTGGGATGGCCCCACAGGCCTGGACATGGAGCCAGGGTTTGATGGAAACCATAGCATCCAGGTCAGTAGAAGTACTGGAGGAATTTATGGATACAACAGGGCAAATGGCAGTTTTGCAGAGGGCTTCAGGTGTCTCCTGTTCATTTCCAGGGAGAAAACAACAAAACACCCCAAGAAACCACCCAAACAAGCAACAAAAACAAAGCAAAAAACATTGTGAACCTATTTTCACCTTATAAGTCACCTGAATACCTTTCCTCATTACCTGCTTAGAGCAAGAAGGAATGTGGGTTGGCAGGCAAAGATTAGAGACTTTCAACTCACAATTCATTTTTCAGCAATTATGCTCTTTCCCTTACCCAGGACAGACTGGAAAATGACTCTATTGTTCCTATAAACCAAGGAAACAGAAAGGCAAGTTAATGCTTTCTACATGTCTGTTGCCATTCATTTGAAAACCTATTGAACAAGAATGAAAGGTATCAAGTTTTTTTTGTTTGTTTTCGTTTTAATGGTCCAAGACATTGTTTAAACAGCAGAGCAATTATAGATTGACTTAGCTGATTTATTTCTGAGTACAGCAGGGCCCAGATCCTTCCTACAATGGATGCTACAGAAATCAGCATTAGACACAAGTTACTCTGAAATCAAAGTGTATTTGTGCAGCAATAAAAAAGAACGAATTGGGATAATAATGAGCAACCAAATAGTAACACAGTTAAGGGTGCTGCTTTGCAGGAGACAAGTGACTGTTCTGAACTCTGATGTGCCAATGTAATGAATCACAAGAGCACACTGAAATGAGAGCAAACATATAAATTCTTCTTATTTCAATATGTACAAATAGCAAAGCAATTTGAGGCTGTTAACCTCCACAGCTTGAGGACAATATGTTCATCATTATTGTATAGCACTTCCCTCTTCAGAAATTCTCTGTTGATTGGTTTTGGTGTTCCACTGAAGCATAATGTATACCTGAAAGGATGCTCAGTATCAGACAATGCTGAGTAGCTCATAAAAAAGTGGACAATTTCAAAAAGAAATAACTAGAAAAAGAAGCAAACTGTTATAATTCATTATTGCTGACAACAGAGATTATGAAACCACACTAAAAATATTTTGATTTTTGCTTTTGAATGGATTTCATAGCCCCTCCTTTTCCAAAGAGCTTAACATTTTTGAGTTTTTCTCCTTCATCTGCACTGCAGTTTCATCTCTACATCCCCTATCTCCACAGCTCCACCTGTAGTGCACCTATTTCCAGCTTCTCTGCTCTGTTCTGAGTCATCACCAAGTCTTGTCAGACACCCAACTGCCAGCAACTCAATTTGACTAGGAACTCATTTGAAGAGCAGGTGCAGGTGGCCAGAGTGGGTTTGGTGAGGCTGGCTGGGCACACACCACTCCAGGTGACCACAGTGACCACTACTCTGTCCTCTCCCCTGGGCAAGCCAAGTCACCTTTACTCAGGGCTGGAAAAACACCTTGGCCAAAGCAAATCTTTCCTACACATCCCTGAAGGATGAGAGGCTGCAGTACCTTCCTGCTGCCAGCCCTGGGGGGTGGGTCAGCCATGAAGGGAGGCAAAGCAAGGTGCTTCAGTGCCATCCTTGTAGGAGCTGTGCACCATAAATGAGTCATGCATTAGAAAATCCCCTTCTCCCTGCACCCCTGAGTGCACACGAATTGCAGCCACACTTTGTCTCTCAGGACTGTGATTCTGAGTCTCTCTTGTGCAGAACTCACCCTTCAGCAGTCCCCACAAGAGGCACTTTCCACAAGCCAAGGTAAAAGCTCAGGCCCAGGACAGAACTACACAAATGGCAAGAACATTCCTCCTAGAAAGTGCTTTTTTTGGTTTACTGAAAGTTTGGGGAAACAAATCTATTGTAATCTGGCTATGGGAGTGTAAATAGTAAAAAATACCTTTCATTTTACACCTGTTAATAGTCAGTGGAGAGGCAGGAAACAGAAATGCCCAGAATTCTTCACCAGGCAACTGAGTCTTTTAGGAGATACCACAAGACACAAAAAGCCACTTGTTTAGTTGGAGGAGGAGAAAATACCATAAAGCTTAAGAAGCATTTTGCTCAGGAAATCACATCTTTCCCCATTTTCCAGCTGACACGTTGCATTGCAAGTCTGTCACAGCACATTACCTCGGTGATGTGATGTAATGCAACATTGCTGATGCAACCCAATCTGATGTGTCTCATGTGATACATCAGGTACAATACTTGGGAAGATTCTTCTGAAAACAGCATCCACAGAAGAGTATCTTCCCCCATCTTTGTCAATTAAAACATCCTTTCCAAAGAGTTGTATCAGTTGCAGATAATTGCTTTTTCACAGGTAATTGGCAAATACAATTAGTTGTGGGAAAGGTTTGCTTTTCAGCAACTCACACACACACCAAAAAAAATGGGAAAACAGATGATCACAGATGACATGTACCTTGTTCCAGTGAAGCAGGACCTGAGTATGTGTTATTTACAGGGCTAGATTGTGCCACCATTAGGCTGATATTTTTTTCTCCCCCATTGACAAGTGAGAATTGAGGGTTTGGAGTTCATTGCTTACAGATTTTCATTTAGAGCCCTAAACTGGAGTTTTATTCTGAGGGAAAATAACAGTAAAGTCAGCTGTTTGTCCAGAGATGCATAAAAATTCACCAAAAAAATAGGAAATATCTATCAACCTTATAAACTGTTCAGTTTATTAACAAACTGGCAGATAAGTTTGCTAATATCTGCAGAAGATAAATATAACCAAAAGTGAAATCAAACAAAAATACATTTCTCAGCAGACATTGGGGGACACTGTAGTGAGTTCAGAGTGGTTTATTCCAATGTAAGTACTGAGCACTGCAGGCAAATTCAAGACCACCTGAAATCCTCTCCACTTGTTTCCAAAGCCACCTGCAGCTATGGAAAACTGCTGGATGTTCACATACAGAAGGGGCACAATCCATGACCCAGACTTGGAGCAGTCCACCAGGGTGAGGGTGTTTGTGAGCAGAGGAGCTGCAGGGGAAGGGGCTGCTGATCCCAACTGAGCACGTGGCAGCAGAAGGAACTTGTGGCAAACCCACACCTCTGCTGGCTCACTCCACCACAGGGCAGATGAGAGCTAAAATACACTCAGGCTTTCAAAACTGGTTTAGAGGAGGCCTTCAAAGGAGGAGCAGCACCAGCTCTAGATATTTTCTTTCCATTTAGCACTGTGATAGATGAGTAATGCTGACTCTCACAATTAAAAGATGAATATCATATATATGTGTTAAGAGAATTTTTATAGCTTTATAGTTATGTTTTACCTCCCTTGCATTGTTATCAGAGGGTGGCCTGGGTTTGGGACATTTGGGAGGGTTGGCTCATTACTATGGCAACAGCTGATCTTCGGTGAATATTTAAGAAGTCATCTCCACCACAGGACAGTGAAGAAGGAGTCAATGGACAGAACTTTGGGAGGGGCAAAAGGGCTAAAAGGTGAAACTTCCATTGTGTGGGTGAGCACATGGTGGGAAAAATCCTCTGCTCCCAGCACTGTAATGTTTTCTCTATTCAGTCTTCTGTTGTATTTTTGATAAGGTTTAATAAACCTTTTACATTTTTGGAAGTGAGTCTCATTTCTCACAGCACCTTCCCCTGCCCTGCCGTGCTGCAGGTGCCTTGGGAGCGTGACCTGGGAGAGCAGCAGCGATGGCACAGTGACACAACACCAGGCCATTTCACTCTCTGCTCGGGCTGGGTTTTCAAGTGTAAAATGTAATTCAAATCTCTATAAAAAGCTATTTGCTCCCTAGTCTCAGGATTCTAACACCACGTTTCAACCGTAAAATCCAATTGAGGAAAAAAAAAAAAGCCTTTTGCTCAAAGTCTGAAAATCCTGCAAGAGCCTTCCAGTCTCAGGCTCAGCTGTATCTTAAGAGCCATCTGACCAGTTGTCTTTCTCTTCTTTGAAGGTGTGGCAGAGTGCCTTGGCTCCAAAAATCCACATTTTTAAAGCCTAGCACATGTCCCTTGAAATTCAAGGTATTTATTGGATATTTCTACATCCAAGGAGTTCTTCTAACAAAGGGATCAAAGACAAGCTTTCAGAATTTTGAAAATACGATCCAAAATGCACATGGCAAGTGTACAAATGTCTCTCTGAAATGTTGTGTCCATGCAGCTCCTGAGGGCTTCTTCTCAGCCCTGGCCACTGATGGTGCTGTCACAAGCCCCTATTTACAGCTGCCAGCCCAAGAGATTATTATTATTCCATAGGAGCAAAAATATTTCTCACCCTTCCCAATCCACCAGTGCTTTCCTTGCTGATTCAGATTAGCTGATAGCATGGATCCTGAAAAATTTATCTAATTGTTTGGACTTTCTTTTTCACTCTTTCATTTTCTCTCCTTGCCCATGTGAAGCTTTTTCTCTTTTATGGAGGCTTGTATTTAAAGTTCTCTTAAATCACTGAAGGATTAACAATGAGCAGAGAGACTTTAAAAGCTTTAAAATTTGGTCCCCCTTCAGGATAAAAAGTTGGCTCTATATCTAAATTTTCCAAGTTGCTTTGTGAAATGTGAAAATTTAGCAAAATAATTTAGAACACAGATTGCAATTTCTGACAGCAGTTTCTAGTGAGCTATTGCAGGAACAGCCTTTTTCATGTTCTATTTTCTATATTAGGAACTGTAAGTAGAGTAAAAACCCAATATTTTCTGAGTATTCTAATCCAGAAGTAGGTAAAACATCCCATTTTCACAATTTATAACCCCTCAACTTATATATTTTATGAGAAAACATGCAATAACAATTTATATTTCCTCCTCTGTCTTACTGCATTGCCAAAAGTCCCACAAGTATAGGATTAGCTGAAAAAAAAATCATCTTTTATTAAATACAAAATAAGTTTTGACTTTTATGATCATGATGTAAAGCTTGAAAATATGATTTCTATATATTCTGAAGCTTTGGAAATTAGACTTGTTATCTATTGTATAATTTGCTGCATTTCATCCTTTCTTTTCTAAAAGATGTTAGGTATTTTTGGAGGTTTGAAATCATTCTGAAGGGCAAAGAGTGATTTATGTGTTACACCTGTGCATTTCTCCATGCACCCAACACGCTGCTATGCATCACCTGTCAGCTCATGTACCAACCATTTTATCAATGCTCCAGGCAGGACTTAAAAGAGCTTTTCCCAACCAAAACCTCCCTTTGGATTTTTCAGCTTTTCTCTCCTGGCATCTGATATTATCAAGTGTGACAGTATGCTGCTCGTGAAAAAAAAAATCCACCCCACTTTAAAATCTTTCAGCTGTCCCTTATATCAATCATTTTTTGCTTTTGTTAAATTCAGGCCACATGTCTGTGTCACTGAAATCAGGCACTGCATGTGAAGAGCACAGTGTGGCTGCATTTATTTCTCTAAACAAAGTTCACCTGATATTCTACTTTCTGTTGGGAGGAACGATGGCATGGCCATCTGCCTTCTAATTAAGAAGAATATTGTATCTCAGAGACCAGGAAACCTCATCTGTGTCTATTCACTCTCACATCTGTGGCTGGGGAAGGGGGAAAAGAAAATCTCTTTGCTACTCAGGGACTTGGTTTAGCAGGACTTCAGTGACATGGGACTCAGTTATCTGCTTCAATATCAGGTAACAGCACCACCTTCTGCCAACAAGTTACCATCTCTTTAGCAAATTATTAGGGCCATTTTCTCTCTGTGATTTCAGCAGCTTTCTCAAATGCTTCTGATGTAGACAGCAAACTTTAGACCAAAATCCTTAAGGCTCTTTTAGAACACATCAAGCTGTCCAGAAGAGACATAAATGAAATTATTGAAATTTACTTACAAAAATACAATGAAACTAGAAGTTCTAAAGCTAAAAATGGTCTGGTTCAGCAAAACATTTAAATACACGCTTAAATAAATAAATCCTCAAACATTTTTTGCTGAAGCAGTGCTTGAAGTACCATTGCAAGATTACCACTTCCATGGCATTTTCAACAAGATTTGGGTGGCCAGGCAGGCCCACAGCACCTGGGCTTAGTCTGAAAATAACATTTGGTTCCTATTTTAGATTTCATCCTGTGCCAAAGGGGAAATGGACAGAAGCAACAGGAAAGAAAAATGGAGCTCCCAATAAGAGAGGCACAAAAGGAATAAGTCTTTCCTGCCCAGGTGGGAGTTCAGCTTTTCCCCCTGTAGCCCTGGAGGGGTGGAGGAGCAGGTCCCAGGCTGCAGGTGAGACCCTGTGTGCCCAGATCCTGTTCCTGTGGCACACACCAGGTGTGTTAGCTCAAAGAGCTGCTGCCAGCAGCCCCCAGGTCCACACACAGCAAGAGGGAGCTGCTGATAAGGGCATGGGGAGATAGGACAAGAGGGAATGGCTTTAAGCTGAAGGAGGGAAGATTTAGATTAGGTGTTGGGAGGAAATTCCTTCTGGGAGGGTGATAGGGCCCTGGCTGAGGCAAAGAAAGGGTGGATGGGCAGTGGGTAATGCTGAAGAAAGGCTGCAGGGTGACTTGTCTCAAACCCAGCAGTTGTTCCCCCAAGCCCTCCTGTCCAGGGAGCAAAAACAACAGTGGCAATTCATCTTCCTGACTCTTCATTTTTCTCTGATTTACCTTTCCATGACTGGAATGGCAAACACACCTGACCATGCTGGTGATGGAGAATTCAGCTCTGGGGAACAAATAGCTCTGGGAATCCTTGGACAAACTCTGCTTTCTGGCATTGCAGCAGTTCATAAAGCTACAACCACCCAGTGCAAAACATGTCTTCTCAACCACTTTCATTGAAATAATCAACCCTTCCCAGTGCTGTCAGTGGAAACACAGGAAAGGATTAGCAGCAGGCAGATTCCTGCACCTGCCAGCCAAGCAGATGAGTGTACTGAGAGATGGGAAGCGCTGCATTAGGCAAAGTAACATCTGCCATGTGCTCCTCTCATACCCACTCTCCCAAGGGAAAAGTCAGAGTAGAGAGGGTTTGGTTATGGAGTTTGATCATCTAGGCTTGTTTATCACATGAGCTGGAAAGGTTTTTTCCATGAATTCTTGCATCATATTTGTAACTGCTCACTGCACAGGCAGATATTTTTTGGAAATGCAAACAGGGCCTGTCAGCAGGGAGAAGGCTGGCTCTGGGAAATACAGCACATTTCCAGGCAAACTGCTGGAACTGCTCCTTAAAGCCAGTTCTTGGCTTCTAATAATGCTGAGGGGACTTTTAATTGGATTCTGGTGTTTTCCCTCACATTCAGCAGCAGCAATGCCTGAACACTTTGCTGCACGAAGCTGGGTGACAGAACTGGGTAATGAGACTTAGAGTGCAAAATGGGGGCTTTAGCTCCTGGGAAGGAATTGAACAGCTCCTGACTGAGCCTTCAGAAAAAACTCACTTCCCTTTTGCTCCATGTTTTACATGTCGTTTTCCATGTTTCCTCTTGAGCCCTGTGCCTCTATGAGTTACAATCTAGGATGCTGAGGGGGTTCCACATCTGGGGTAAAGCTCTTGGCACTTCCACGCAGGGAGGACTCAGAGGAGGTGCTCCTACATCTCCTGCAAGATATTCCCATGTCATTTTCAGGGAAAATTCTCCAAACTGTGTGCAGAAAGTCTGAATGGGGTCTTTTAATAGCAGAAAACCTGCCAGGGAGGAAGCAACCTCTTATCTTAGCTTTAGATGCTTAAAAACTATTTAATGTGTCTTCATCTTTGTTCTCTTTGCACTTTGCAGTCAGTGATTGCCCTGCCTTCAGCTTAAGTTAAACATTTAATTTTTAGACTGCTAAGCTTCAGAGGGGTGAATCTTACCCAATGTACAATATTGAGCTGTACTGTGATTTAACTACGAGTGGTGCTGTGATTTAACTCTAGCAAACATCCCATCTCCTGACAAGATGGTCCCACAGTGTGGGGAGCACACCTAGCTGCCACTGGAGCCAAGGGATCTGGGAGAGATCCTGTCACCAGACAGAGATAAATAATAAAGCACCGATGAGCCAATCAATAAAGCAGTAATTAGGGCTGCGTGGCAGGTTGGGGGTGGTTTTGGTACTTGTAGGTTTTTTCCCCTATGGATTTGAAAGAAGTTTGCTTATCTAAGTTTTAGAACCATTTAAATGAATCCCAGTTCTGTTCAAATCAATGAAAGTCTTGGTGAGACAGCTGTAATTTTATGTTCATGTGTTTTAGTAAATTAGGGGGTTTAGCCTTAAGGATTCACTTTAGTGTAATCTACTGAAAAGATAAGTAGAGCCAGATGTAGTGTCTTATAAACTGCTGGACAGTTGCAACTGGAATGACAGCCTTGAAAGCAACTTTATAGCATAGGCAGCAGATTTTCTGACTCAAAAAAGTAGTATTTTACATAAATAGTTGTAAATATTTTATATTTACAATTCAAGAAGGAAGGGTGCAAGGAGGTTAAAAAAAAAAAAAAAGCCTGAGTAATTGGTAATGGTTTTATCTTGTTCTGTTGGTGTATATCCATGGAGAAATACAAGCTGTATTACAAACCATTTAACTAAATTAAATTCTAGTTAGCATCTGGGATCCCATCAATAAGAGTCTATATTTCTGAGGAGCCACAGACTGGTGGCAGTAATAGACACATAAAGATTTTAATAGGTGAGTAAATTTGTTTTGCATTTCTCCTGCTACCAGAACACACTTTAGCAGAGTAATTAGTGGTTAGATATCTGACTATAATTAAGAAAATTCTCTAATCATTAAAGATTCTCAAGAAAGAACATTCATCCCATCAGTAATGTTTACATATTCTGAGGCACATTCACTCAGCATCAGAAATAGTTGTCACCTGGTTCCTTGCTCCACATAAATCTTTAATAAGATATTTTCATCACAATTAGAAAGTGATTATCAGGGTCACCATCAATTTGTGATCATTTCATATGTCTTTAGACACTCAAATTGAAAAAAATAAAAGGAATAAAAATCAATGCAGTTCACCTATAAATGCCCAAGAGCTGGGCTGTGTCATAGTGACTTTATCTGCTAGTCCCAGCTCCTTATTTATAAAGCTCCTGACTCTCCTGAGTCCTCGTGAGGGCGTAGAATAAGTGACTACAATAAATCCTGAGAGATAAGCATTTACCCCAGCCTAACCAGGCTTTTTATGTCCAGTTTTTTTCTCTTGGGGTAACCACAAGTGTGACTGTGTTGTTCTAAGCACCATTCCACAGCTGCACACACTCGCCCAGGGCTAAGCTCAGCAAGGTGGACCTGAGCCTTGCAGGAGTCTGCTCATCCTCCATGGATCAGGTGCAGCTGGATCCAAAGCTGGAGCTTGTCAGCATGTCCAAAACTGAACCCAGATCTCCCAACATCAAACCTATTTATGTAAACCTATTTACATAAGGTTTTTATGCTGTATTTATGTGAACCTATTTATTTTTGGCCTGAAGTTTGCCACTTCTGAACCGTTTGGGGACCAAATTTTCATTGAAGTCAGTGGAAGTTAAATATGAACATGGGCTGGTGACATTGCAATTGTATTTTGGAATCTACCAAGCAAAATAAATCTGGTAGTGGGTGACATTTCAATTCTAAAGGCTGTGCCTGCAGCTTTCTCATTGCTAGTAGGTCTGAATCTTCCCAAATGCTAACTTGCCAAGTCCAACAAGAAATCTGTAAAAATATTAGGCCTATTTCTTTCTGATTATAAATAATCACCGGCAATAAACATTTTTCAGTGTGGAGGAAAGGATTGCAAAGTCATTGTAAAGATACAAAGCAAAGCTGATTCCTCCCCCACAGAGCTTCCAGCACCAGAGAGCAGGTGATGGGGACAGACTGGAGAGAAAAGGAAAATAAAAAACCAAATTACAGCACTGAATCCAGGAGATGTCCCGGCTACAGGAGATTAATTTTGTCAATAAGGCATGGTGCTGTAATTTGGAACACCCTGGAAAGAAGAGATCTCAATTGAAAAAAAACACACCTTTGCTGCTCGTAGCCAGATGGTGAAAGCTACAGGATTTCACATTTTTGGCTGTCAGGGAACAGAGCTAATGGTATGGGATTTGTTTCATACCAACAATGAGGAACTCAAAGGCAAACTCAAACAGCAGAGACTAAACACAGAGCCTGAGCTCAACAGCAGCTCTGGATCTAGAGGAACGTACATTCTCCCCACACAGACTGACATCTGGCAAACACCTGAATGGAAAAACTACCAGCAGCTATACATTTGCTGAAATGCTTCTCTCGTCCTCTTTTTTATTTCTGTATTTTTATTTTTTTCCTGAATCGGCAATAAGATTACATCCTTATTGCCCTCTCATTGATTTCTTCCTCAGAGGCAAATGACAGCATTTCTGAGAAATAAATAAAAAACCAAATAAAATAAAGCTGAGAGGCAATCTGCATGTAAATCAGCATTAGTCATTGACATTTGAGACTTGAAAATAAGCCATCCCAGTCCCAGCTGTCCCCACAAAAGCTGATCTCCTTTGTAAGACAGAGAACACTGCAAGCAAACGGAACCAAGGATGAATATAGATAAGATGTAAACTCTCTTCACTTGAAGTTTTCCCTAAAAAGTCCTTTGTTCACAAGCACTTAGGAATACTTTTACCTACTGCTGCTGTTGATGAAAGTTTTATCTTTGGTACTTTCCTTCCAAGGAGGCAGTTCCCTACAACTCCTCATGAGTTGTTTGCTCACACTTGCAGCACATGAGGCGACTGGCTAAAATGGGGGCAACATTCATTATTCCACTCTGCACTATACACACCTGTAGTAAAAGCTGTTAACTTACACCAGGTTTTCTCACTGTTTTTCCAGAGAAATTTTTCACTGTCAGTATTCTAGCAACATTCAGACAACAATCCTTTTACTAAAAATCAAGAGATTTAGTTTCACAACGCAAACATTACTGGAAATTGTGCATTGTTCTGAATAGCACTAGAAATATTTCATTTGGCCAAGACAAATTACTTAGTTCTACCTCTTGCCAGTATTTTTACTGAAAACTCAGCTCTAGGTATGGTTCTGTGCTGCTCTGACCTCTCTTGCCTGCTGCTGCAGGGAAAGGCAGAGGTAGTAGATGGCTGTCCAGGGAGGGATGTGTTTTGCCACCTTCCATAGGAATTACCCAAAACAGGGCAGGATTTCTATTGCTGCCAAAACACTAAAATCATCAGCCAGTTGCTGTCCCAAAAGACAGCAGGAGATGCTGCACTGTATGAGAAAAAGCACCTTTCCCAGCATTCCCTTAACTATCACACATCAGGGAACTTCATGGAGCTGCTGGCCCCAAAAGCAGTTTGCTCAAGTGGGCCAGCAATTAAACACAGTGAAAAGAGCACAGTGCAGCTTTTAATTCCCTTCTAAAGGGGGATATTTCCCTTCTTCAGGAGATAGGGCCCTGATTCCACTACAAGTGTTTGTGGAGTGACGTATTTACTGCAGGTGCTATCCTTGTTTCATGTGGAATCTTTCCCTTTTGGTGCCTCCTTTCTGGCAGTGAAACTGAAGCACTTGTGTCCTTCCATGGAAAGAAAGGTCAGAAATGAAGGCACGAGGGCCTCACTGACATGGGGAAGAGACAGATCCCAAGGAAGTCTTTCTAGATCCAGAGTCAATTTTTACTTATGTTTTTAGGGTGCCTTTGGTTTTGTGGGGTTTTTTGGTTTTTTGTGGTTTTTTTTTTTAATTAAGCATGCAAAAAAAAGAGTAAATCCCTACTCTTGAACACTTTCATTTTAATTACTGATAAAATATCTCCAAATTCTCAAAGCTCTAATTAAGTGCATAAGTTTCAGCATAATGCAAGCTTGGTGTTGCTTAACAGAGCAATGACGTTATGGAAGAATAAAAATATTGATTTTCTTCAACAGAAACAAGGAGGGCTCAGTTTGTGGGTCCTTGCAGTGGTGTTATCAGCTTAACTAAGTCTAATTAACTTCATTCATTGTGAAGTTTAAATAGAAGTACAAGAAAAGTCTTTTCAACAACCAGGAGCACAACCAAAGGCTCAGAAACCCTTGGCTGTATTAATTTCCCCTACCCTTTCTCCTTTGATGGTTTGGGCAACCAGAGATCAAAGGCTTTTGAACCCCTAAAGGTAATACACTCTGAAAGGCTGGAAAAATCCACCCTTACAGAAAATATGTGAAATGTCATGTGCGTGGTACTGAGAAACCTGCTGGAAGATGGAGCCCCAACCCTGGCTTGGACACTCCCAGTATTTTCATCACCATCAGCTGGAAACGAATTCTGCCCTTTACGCTGTTGGCCCAGCTGGTGTACAGGTTCCACTGATGGAATTTACTAGTTTTTCTTAAAAAGACAATTTCTCCACTTCTTTTCCAATATCCTCCTGTCACTGTATACCCTAAAATGCCTTTCCTAGCAAAACCTCCATATCAAAAAGTCAGTTACTGCAGCACGTGGAGCATTAATACTTCAACATGCCAAATAAATCATAGAACAGGACAGAGTATCCTGAAAAAAATGTGCCATTCTTCCTGCTTTTTCTGCAATTGTAGCTATTCTGTCATATCAAATCAGTTCACCAACCCCAGCGTACGCAAAGAGAAACACAACAAAGAAACTCTTTTCTCAAGTGGTGAGAAAAAGAGAAATTAACCTGTGCAGTGGGCAAGGAAGATCCCCACAGTTAAAATGGGCAGTGACCTTGCTCTCCCAGCACAGGTGAGCAGCAGGGAGCAGCACCCTCCTTCCTTGCCCTCATTGCCATGATCCTTTCAAAGCAAAGGCGGCTTTCTTCCCAAAACAGAGGCAGGATGAGCCTGGGGCCTCCTCCTTCCCTGGCCTGCAGTGTAACTCCTGACCAAAACCATCAAGAGCCCACCCCTTCACATTAGCCCAGGCTGAGAGCAGTTTTAGTACGTGTCTTGCTCTTTTCTGAAGAACCACATCATCTGTACATGATCCCTGCCCTCCCTAAAGCAATCTATATTGCTTGTCAATGAATTTTCACATTTTAAACTTTGAAAGTGCAGTTCTGCCAACATTTCCATGATGCTTCACTCCTTTTTCAGTTTTATTCATGAGCAGTTCCCACCAGTCACCATTTTTTAAAAGAGGATTTTACAACACAGCATTGTTAATTTTAGCACCTATGTGTTATGCTGCTATGTCTGATATAACCAGTGCTGCTGGGAAAATGGAGAAAAATCTGACAAAAAAAGTATCTTTAAGACAAACTAAGCAAATTTCTTCTGGGTTTTCTGGCTACCAACACTCTCTTGCTCCAGTGTAAAATTATCTAAGCAAATAGTATTTTACTTTACCAATCACACAGACCATCAGCAAAGATTTTGCCTTCTGTCACAAGATACACACTATAGTGCAAATTGTTTCACCTGTATCCCAGCTCAGAAAATGCCCAAAGCCTGTAATCCTTTATGTTGTTTTGCACTACTCAGAGAGATGTTCATCACCAATCATAAATCCATGATGTCGTAGGGAGCCCTGAGGGAATCTTTTAACAAAATCTCAGTGGTATTAGCAACTGATAAATTGCCATATGTTAGAATAATTCCCTCTCCACTTCATTTCCTCCTGGGGCATTTCTAAAGCAGCCATACCTGGCTTATGGGGCTGTGTAATTACCTGATAATTATTAGATTAGTGCTCCTCCAATCTGTAGGTGTTGCTCTGGCCTCTGCTGTAATATCTGCAATATTAACTGACCAATCCTGCTGTCATTCTGCAGTGAAAATATTGTGATGTCAAGGGGTTAAAATAAAATGAAATATCCAGGGTCTGGGATAGAAATAAACTGGGGCTGGCCCTTGAGCACCTGGCTGGGAGGTCATTGCATGGGATCACAGTAAGGGTGGATGTCCCTGGCAACACAGAGTCTGGCAAATGCACTTTACCAGCCCCAAGCACCAAAATACTGCTACAGAGACTTGGGTTTGGGCTGATTCTCTCTGCCTTGCTTTGCTGTTGGTTTTGTGACTGTTTTTAACCCACAAATACAGCAGCACTGCCTGATTTGATGGGAAGGAATGAAAAAATCAGACTCTAAATGAACCTCCCTTCCGTTTGTGGTTGTGTGTATTACTTGTATGCAGCTTGATTTTTTTTTTATTTCTTTTTTCAAACCCAAGACAAAAGCCTCTCATTTCAGCACCTTGTTCACTTGCCTTTTCAACCATCTGGGTGTTGCATTTTGCAGGGTCCCAATTTAGCTGTCCTTTATTCTCACTAAACTAAGGAACTAACAAGGGAATGACATCAGCACCCATTTCTGGTGCTAAAAAGAAAAGCAGTAAGAACAAATCATAACTTGCACTGAATAATTTCCAAATGCTTCTGGCTCTCTGCACTCAATCATATGCATGAAACCCTGCTCCTCTCTTCTGAACTATGGGACTTTGTACATGAAAAATCAAAAGGAAATAGTTCTTCAGCTGTCAAATGCAGACTTCAGTGATAGCCAGCACTAAGCTGTCTGAATCAAACAGAAGCTTCCTGGCTTAGTTTGGATTGCCTATATCCACAAGTTTAACTTTCCCTAATGCTGCTGACATAAGTATAACTTTGTCTTTTGAGGCATTACGTGGGTGCCTCCAAGTCCAGTTGATGAGCTGTATCACTTCAAAGGAGAACCTTGGGATGAGAAAATTAATAAAGATATTTTTTGGGGGGAACAAGTTACTTTTGTTGTTTACTCTTTGTCCCAGGTGAGCTCCCAGTACAAAACAAACACCTTCCACCCGCCTAAGGAAGCTGATTTTTGTCTGGCTGAGGCAGCAGCTGAGGCAGCAGCACAGTTGCTTCCTTTGCACTAATGAGCAAAAAAATGAAGAAAAGAAGAAACTGGCTTCTGAATGGAAGGTGAGTCAAAAAAAAAGGACATGCAGAAGGGTGAACACAGCTCCCACAACAACTATCCCATGCCAAGCCCCAGAAGGAGCAAAACAGCTGCAAGCAAAGCCAAGCCAGGTTTTGATGAAACGTCTGTTGGAGATTTTTTTTTAAATTCATTTCAGAACTTGTCATCTGGGTTATGAAGCTGAAACTGAAGGGAACCTTTTGGGTTTTTTCTAACAGTAACAGCTGCTCTTTCTAGCAAACACCTGCACTACCAAGAGATTTCTGGTTACCTCTGTGGCTGCTGCTACCAGAAGTAAGAATAAATAGTTTGGTAGAGTTCCAGGAGAAATTAATTAATTTCATTTTGAAAGATAAGGACCAGCGCTTTGGCTTGGAAATATTTGAGCCTTTGCCTATTTTCTTTTGGCTATGTTTTGCCTGCCTTTGGCTGATCAGGCCAGTCCCACTGCACTCTGATGATCATTTCCACACGCAGAGCACAAATCCCTTGCCACAGCTTCCAACATTTGCTCCTACATCCCTTTCTGGATCTCCAACTGAGAGCCACACATTTCCATCCAACATTCTGCTGATCTCATCACCCCTCAGGTGCCAGCTCCTTCCTGCTCTTGCAGTGCTCCTGGAGTAGGTGCTCACCTGCTAAGAGCAAGAGCTGTAGCAGATGGACAGAGTAGCTGGGGACAGATGCCCTGTTCATACCATCCCCTCTGTCCCTGTGCCACTGGCTGGGGGGACATCTGTGCTTTGCTGGCAGCTCACAGGGTTGAACCACAGGGAGGTGGGCAGTGGACCTCAGAGCAAGGCAGGGGTGGGGTGTGGAAAAGGCCCTGTGCTGACTGATGATGTGATACCTGAACTATCCACAGTCCTCATGGCTGGGGAATGTCCTTTAAGAGGGAAACAAAGGCTTTTGCATTGCTTTGTTTTAATTCCAAAAAATTTTAATACCATGAGTAAATGAGAAAACCTTGACCTCTGTGCTCCAAAGTTCATTTCTGCCAGAAAACTGAAATGGGAACTGCCACAGAACAGTTGGTGCTGTTTAACAGTGTAGAGGAAAGAAGTTAGATTACTCTAAATGGGTCGTGACCCTGTCCAAATGCTGCCAGAACCACCTCAGCCTCAGGATACATCTGCCCAAGTAGTCTTTGCTTCTACATTGTTTAGTTGTACATACAATAATGTAGGTGCCAGCTGTTCCATTGCTGCTGCTTTTCATCTGTAGTGTTTCTTACTGCACTAACAGCACAATACACATTGATCCTGCACTATTTCAACTGGACTCCTTCAGTAGAGTCTGATTCTGCTCAGTTAGAAGTGGGAGAATTCCTGCCCATCTTCAAAGGCCACCAGGCATCAGCACTGGAGGGGAAGAGCTCATACTGTGTGTGTGAATTCTTCCCCTGCAGAACACTTTGTTTTGCAAATCAGATGAGTACAAGGATATAGAGCCTCTGAAATACTCAGATTTCAAAATCAACAAAGTAATTACCTAGACAGAATGTACCTTTTTTTGCTAAAAGCATCTGTTTAATTATTATTGTACACTCATCCTGGTAGGTGGATGTTGGGTATCAGGTACATTCCACTGAGCTTGTTCTGAGTCCTTCCAAAATGCTGTTTGAAAGATGATGGCAGAAAATCCACTGATCAATTCCCAGTTCAGAATACTTTCCATGGACTGATGGTGTGCTATTCCAGTCCCCTCATTTTGGTTTGCAACATTTCTGTAAGAGGCTTTGATTCAGACAATACCCATTACTGCTGCCTGCTGATATAGACCCAGAAAGTGAAGCAGATTATACTGCATAAGCCTGAACATGAATAGCATTGGTTAGTTAGAGCAGCTGTTGGCAACAGTTCAAATACAGGGGAAAAAATGCTGCTAATATCCACTGGACATAAATTACCAGTTTAAAACTAGCACCAGTTCACAGATTTAAATGGATTTTTAATGGACTCCAGCCTCACGATTAAAGCAATAAGAGGATATGATTCCTCTATCCCCAATGGCATCGTAAGGGCTTCATTGACATGTGCCCTGGTGATTTATGGTTGACTGCCTTAATCAGAGCTCCAAGTGCTGTGGGAAAATGCCCAGGCAGCAGAAGACAGATCATGCAAAAGCGCTTGCTAATTTGGCTTCCTGAGCAGTATTCACATGTATCAGCCTGCCTGTGCTCAGGCTGACCCTGCTCCAGATGTCATTGGCCCAAATTGTTTCTAGGTGTATCAGTCACCCACCAGTTTCACCACCAAAATTTCAATCATCTTGTAAGCTGCCTTTCTTTGGGTTTTTGTTTGCTCTGCAGCCTCTGCACATGAATACGGAATTGTAACCTTTAGCACCTTTACAGTGAAGACTTGATGTGCGAGACCAGCAAGGCAAAGGGGCCAGACCACAGACACCCAGGTCTCAGTGGTCATTCAGAGCATGCAGAGGGGACTGGACACAAGGGACAGCACTAACGCTGCTGCCATTGCACACAAAGCCCAACAGCCTCACTCTCAGCCATGTATTTCTCTCACCTGCTCTGTGCAGCAGGTTTTCTACATGGCATTGACTACCATGGGCTTGAGAAGAAGAGAAAACATTTTCAGCAGTTATAAGAGTTTGGGTTACTGGGAGACAGCAGGTCTCAGTGGGAGGAAGCTGTGGATTGAAATCCCCCCATCCCTGTAAACCACATGGAGAGCAGAAAAGAGGAGTCATTGCTGTGGGCAGTTCCTGTGTTTTATCCACTCACTCATCCTGTGACTCTATTAAATGGTTAAATGGAAATACTGCAAATGTAGTTTTCCAGGAGTTTATCCTTGCTTTTGATGTTACAGCTGTTATAGCACAATCGTTTTGAAGCGCTGTGATTTCTTTCAACAATCAAAATGATTCCCACAGTGAATCCTTTTTCCCCTCCAGAGGCACTGTGTCTTATCATAGCCTTGTCCCTCATTGGTAAGTCAAACCGTATCTGAGATGTCAACTCCTGTCACACTTATCTAGGATTTCATGCATGTAGCAATACAGGATTTTAGCTCACAAGCTTTGTGACTGCCCCTATTTTTTAGGTTGTGACTATGGTAACTCTTCCATAAGTCGCTTCCTAATAACCATAAAATGAAGCAGATAACACAGCAGATATCTCTCATTAATACCCTTTAATTGATTCAATAATCACACTGCAAATTAGTCTGGAACAATCAGGAGTGCTACCATTTTCACTTAGGTGCAAATTTCTTAAGCAAAGGAAGTTAAGTCAAAATGAAGCATAGAGTTATTTCAGAAAGTTTAGTATCACAAAGGCAGAAGTGATGAGGGTGAAACAGCTCCAGTTTCATCAGAAATCTCTTGACTTGCTGTGTCAGAGCAGACTATTTTTTTTTTCACACAAAAGCTGCTGGGACTAGGGATTCACACTTTCTGATAAAAAGTAAGATTTTGTGTTTCTTTTTTTTTTAAATTTCTAAGTAGGCCAGGCTCTGAGATTGTACCAACTACCACTGTGATCTCAAACTAAACAGAAACTCTAATTAGTCTGGTGAAAAGGTGACCAAAAGAATTTTCTTCTGTATTTTTCTAACAGACCATGGAAATTAAAGCACAGCTCTATAAACTTTCTCCAAATGGGCAAAATTCTAGATTTGTATAAAAAAAGAATCACTATGTAATTGACACCAAACCAATCAAGAACGGTAAAACCAGCTCATGAACCACTGTTGCCTCTCCCCAGAGTCTCTGCACAATTTAGAGGTGCTCCAGCTCTGAGCTAGCTGCTGCCAGAAGCCAGAGCAGTGCTCTGACATCCTGGCTCCCCATGGGATGCTCAGGTGCACACTCTGGTTTAATTCAGAGAATACCTACAAAAGCACAAGCCTTAACACAGCAACACATTCACACTTTTTCAGGCTTTAATGGTGTGTTGTTTATTGTCTGTGCTGCTTAGAAGATTTCCTTTAAAAGTCTTTCTTTAGCTAAAAAGTTGTACACGGGCACATGCCAGAGACTTGGTTTTACAATCACTTTCAGGCTCCTTTAACTGCTCAAGTAGCTGAGGGATTTCCTTGTAGCCAATGTCTGGCATCCTTATCTTCCCCCAGGGATGTAATTTTAAAATTAGTTTGCTTTCTTTTATCTCAGACATAAAGTATACAACAAACAATATCCTGAGTGAGATTTGAGTGCTTTAGATGTTTTACTGGAGTGGTGAAAACTCGCTCTTCCCAATGGAGGGGCCTGGAGAGAGCTGACTGCTCACTCACTGTCAACTTCCCTCCTCAGAGAAAAATTCAAATTAAAATACTGCGATCTTTCAGAGACTTCCAAGGTCCCTGTCATTAGCAATTAGCAGGACTGCTGAGAAATACCCAGAGCTTAGTTACGGGGAGATGCATCCTCTTCTAAGAATGGGAGCACTGTGGCTGTCACCCCTGAACGTGCACAGGGTCGAGAGCCACGGCACAGACTGGTGAGCATCCACCCCCCAAACCCAAAGGCCTCCTGCAATCCACTCTGCAGCACCTCTGAGCCTGGAGCATGGATGTGTCATCCTGGATTTCTCTCTGATGGGAAAATAGATGAGAAACATGAGAAAAAAACACCCACTTTGTTTTAGCTAATGGTAGTATGATTTATAAGCACGCTAGAAGCTCAGATTGAAAGTCTGATTGACAAGGAGCTGATCATCCTGCCTTCATCACTACAAGGCAGCAATGAGTTAATACTGCAGGCATGATCCGAGGTGGCAGCAGGTGGGCGAGGTGCTGGGATTGACACTAATGCTATTCTGACAGGCTGTGACTTTCTAAGTGCTTAACTGCAGGGTTGGGCTCAGCCACGATCTTAGATCCAGCAGTGATGGCATTGCTAGGGACCACAGCCAGAGAAATATGGAGCTGGTTGGCTAAAACTCTTCTCCTTTCCATAGGAACTTAACTCAATGCACCTGTCATCTCCTGGCAGGGTCACATGTCACAGAAGGGGATGAGGAATGAGAATTTTGGAGCTTGCCAAATAAATGATCTCTGCTTGGAATCATCTGATCCACAAAAGATTGAAATCCTCTTAAGGGTTCCATAGTACCCTAACAAAGGATTGAAAAGGTGGTCTGAGTTGTCCACCAAGTTTATCCTTTCTCAGAGATATCCAGATTTCCTTTTTTTGTTGTCGTTGTTCCCAGGTCAATTGTAATTTAATTCAGCCAAAAACTCGTAGAGCACTTCTAACTCTCTATCTAACTAGAGCTTCCTCTAACTGGGAGAGGTCTAGGGAAAATAGCCTGAAACTTTGAGCTGAAAATTCTTCTTTTGACTTCAATGGTGAGCAATTCATTCTGGCACTGAATTTAAACTCACAATGCATTAGCAACGACCTACAAAAAGACAGAGGAGAGTGGCCAAGCAGTAGCTCAGCCCTGGAGAAGCCTTACTCACATCCAATTTCTAAACATTCATTTTTTTACTATGCAAATCACTGCAGAGCACAACAGCTGGCCCCAACTGGCCCCACAAAGTTTTGCACAAATATTACAGAACACAACACCACACATTCCCCCTTTCTAAATACTGCAAATGCCTAAAACCAGCCTCAGGATAACTGAGAGCCTCAACCACTAAAGTCTCTTCTTTATTACAGCTTCTCATAATTATGAAAATGTCCACTCCCTCAGCTGTGCCTCCAGGAGCTGTGGAGCTCAGACAGACAGACAGATGGACACAGAGCTGACAAGATCTGCTCATACCACTCACCAGGGCTGTGATGCTTTCACAAGCTCTCAACATTGCTTGTGCAACACTTATCTGGCAAAAGGAAGAATTCAGGAGTCCTTTCCTCCCTTTTCACAGGCTTGAACAACCTCAGAGAGGCCAAAGCAGAGCAAGGTGCACACCCCTGCACATGATGTTAAACCCTTCGTAGGGACCAGGCAAATGGGAAAAGGCATCTGGTCCTGAGAGTGGGAGGAGATGCAATCTGCTGAGGCACAGGAGCACTTCAGAAGTAGCAAAGCCACTATACAGAGCATGGATCAGTTTGCTACCTTTATTGTGAGTACAAAACAGGAGTAGTAAATTGGCACTACCAGTGTCACAGCATGGTTTCACTTGTCATACGCCAAGGCCTGAGGCAAAAGCTGGAGGATTACCCAAAGACAGACATAGAAACACAGTAGGGCCATAGCATTAAACAAGTAGATTTTAGAGAAACATAATAGGGCTGTTTTTCAGAAAAACAACACTTTATGAATATGAAGCCTGTTTGCCACCCTGCAGCAGGGGGTTTCTGGAATACAGTGGCTCAATGTGCTGAGCACAGCTTTCCTGGCTGACCCAGACACTGCACAAACTCCAGCTGCAAATGACCCAATATTTCACACCACTTTTAACTCAAATATATTCGTGGAGACGAGAAGTAAATTAATAGTCAGAAACACTTTTCCACTGTGTAAGTGAAACTGTACTTGTGAGGAATCTCATTTTACTGACTCTCAGGCATAAGATTAGCTCCTCAGGCTGTTGCTCTGCATCTGATCCCACAAGGTTTCATGAATTTGTAAGCCAGAAGTTATACAAGCCCCAAAAAAAGGAGGTCCCAGATTCTGGGACAGTCCCTTGAGCATCTTGAAGAAAATCAGTTCATCTTTCAGAGATTCAGTTCACCAAGAGTAAAATGAAGACACTATTCTTTTGCCTATTTTTACTATAGATGTTTTGTGTTACTCAAAAGAATATAGCCCCCAAGTATTCCAGCAGCGTATATAACTATCTAGGAGTGCAGCAGAGACAGTAATTAAAATAAGAAAATGAATCATGAATTTCAACAGCCAATTTAAATGCAAACTCTTCAAATGTGGCGCACAGAAGCATCCTACAAGGGTCTGGGAGGTTGGCAAAGCGGATTAGTAAATGCAGGCAACTGCACTGCCATGACCAGAGCATCTCATCTGCTGTAGAAATGCAAAGCCATCTGGAGTGACAAGCTGGAGAGATTAAAGGTCCCCCAGGCCTCTGCCAAGTCTCTATAAAGTGCTATGAAAACGATAAAACAATGTGAATCATTTTAGAGCAAAACTATATTAAGAAATAAGTAAGCATCCACTCATATTTAAACTGAGGGGATGAGACTGATGTGGTTAATGATTTAGTACAGGTCAGGTTAGACTGAGAAGTGGTTCTGATTTTGTACCTTTTAAGTGCAGCCTCTGAAGGGCAGGAAAGTACAAATGCAGGCTACTTCCTAACTCTGTCCTCAGCTGTTTACTGATATAAAACATTCCAGCCAAGTCAGTAAGATCCAGAGGATAAAGGGTGAGATTTTCTAAAGCATTTACAAATATTAGAATTCAGCAATATTTGGACTTTCTGTAAAAATCAGGCTGTCTCTCACTTGGGATATTAACTGACATGATTATTCCAGAATAAATCCATGGAGAAATAAAACTTCTTTTTTGGGGGCCTTTGCTTATGAGGACACTGAAAGAGAAGAGGTGATGCTCTGGATCAGCATGGCCACAGCATTGGGGTAACTTGGGAAAGACTTGTTTCCTGATCTAGGTTGAAGAGATGAGGCTTAAATTCCTCAGGCACTTAAAGCCATTTCTTACAAACGTCCTAGGATCCATCACCAGTACTCTGAGATCATGATCAGAGCCCCAACTGCTTCAGCAGCCATTGCAGACTGAACTTTCTACTGAAATGTTCAGCCATAAATTGCTGCATTCCATGGCATGCAAACCTCAGCAAAGGACACATGGCTGGCAGACACATGGAGTTGTTGGTAGGTACCACAGTCAGACAAGCATTTGTCTTCTCCTCCTCCAGGAGCAACTGCTACACAACCACTCTCTGCTTCTGGTAAGATTTTGCAGCAGCAAGATTTTTATCATGTGAAAGTCTCAGGTTCTCATTCTCAGATGAAGGCACGACAGAAAGGCTGTACCCACAAAACAGAAAAATTATCACATCTGCCAGAGAGACAAGAAGGGTTTCACACCAGGAAAACCCCCAGTACATGGAGGAATGGACAAATTCAAACTGTGGGCCCCAGATGGGACTGCTTCCCAAAGAAAAAGTGTCATGGGAGGGGATCAGGAGTGAGGCGTAGTCTATATTAAAAATAAGTAATTTGCATTAATCTGCAGGTCTGCAGCACTGGGAGGAAGTCTCAGAATTCTGCAGCACAAGAAAGACTGACTGCAAGAGGAAAAAACCTCAAGGGAGATCCCCCTTCACCAAAATTCTGCCAGCCGGTGCCAGGCAGCATCTGCTCCACACAGCCAAATCACATTTGTGTGGTACAGCACAAATCTGCTCCACCACCCACAAACTGCCAAGGGACAGTGCCAGCAAAGGCAGGAAGGCAGCTGGAGCCAGCAGGAGCCTCGGGCTGGGGCACACACCTGCAGCCTTGGGGCCCAGAGCCCAGCCCTGGCACGTGTGGCAGCAGGGCAGCGGGCAGCATGAGAGGGTCAGAAACAAAGCACTCTCTCTTTTTGCTTCATGCCATGGACCCCAGAGATTTGATTTCTCCTCCTGGTAACCTTAATATGATGGCTATCACAGGGGAACCCCTGACTGCAGGATTTAGCACAGAGAATTAAGGAGTTTGCTCTTGGTGCACATCTCAAGTGTGTTTGGTGAAAAGGAACGTGGCAGGAGCTGGGTTTGTCACTGCCCCACACATCCCTCTGCTGCTGAGCCACACAGCAGCCTAAGGCTCTGTCTGACACAGAAACCTTCTCTCTGCTCACTGTTTGTGCTGATCACTCAATGACAGCAAGTTCAAAACAAAAGATTTTTAGTCCTTGAAAACCAGCACTATACATTTACCAGAGGCAATAATGACAATGTCAGTAATTCATTTTCTGTGATTTTTTTTTTCACTTTGGCTTGAGATCTGTCAGTATGTTGGGGGATGATTTTCAGCTTTTTAAGCTCCTAAGAATGTTTTTATGTTTGTACTTCATTGCTAAAATGTTCATTTGGAGTTTTTAGAAGTGCTCCTACAACAGAAATTGAAACAGGCTTTTGACACAATCAAAGCAATCTTTTATAACAAAAAGAAATGTCATCAAAATTGATTTTGCAAATATTGGGGAAAATGATTTTGTAATTGAAAAAGTATTTTTGACAAAATTATTCTGAGCAGTCCCAAACCTTTTTTTTTTTTTTTTTTTGTTTCTCCAGTGCTCTGTCTTACATGGGATAGAAAAGTTTATAAACAATCACAAAGTATAAACAAGTATTCAGAGGACCAGCTCTTTCACAATTGTAGTTTTTGAAAGTACTTTTCCAGCTCTCATGCTGGACTTTTAACATGTATAAATCCATGGTCTTTCCCAGCTGAGAACACACCCTGGCTCAGTAGAAAAACAGAAGAACATACTACAGAGACTTTTCTGCCCAGGGAATTCAGCTCCTGGAGGAAACACATAAGCAACCTATCAACATTAATCAAGAGAGCTTTCCTTGTGCACATGGGACTCTCAGATGATATTTCAGAATAATTATGACATAAAACACCAAAATGTGTTCCCAAAATAGAAATGTTTCAACAGTTCTTTAAACTCAGGTTTAATCTGGCCCAACACAGAAGTCATGGCTTTCTCTCCTGTTAGAGCCTCACTTTCAGCCTCCCACAAATCACTGTGAATTAGAGTGGTGAGGAAGGAAAACAGTTTTCTCCCTTTCTACAACGCAGGTTTTCTTTTTTGCATTTTTCAAAGCCACAGGTCACTTCTCTTCTCTTGCTGCCTGTGTTTCAGAGCCATTGAGCCCCATTGGCAGCTGGAGAGCAAAGCCACAAAAATGAGGAATCACTGAACGTAGGATCCCTCATTTCTTGGGCTTGTGAATGAGAAGCTTCGAGGAGTCAGGTGTGAAGCACTGCTGAAGGTGAATGCCAGCTGCCTTATTACTGCTCCCTTTCTTTTTTTAACATTACTAGCAGCAAAAATAAAAATATAACTAGGTAAGGTGTTTCCAGTTGCAAATCATTCGAGATAATAACTCAGACCTAAGGCTCTTTGTCAAATAAACATTGTTAACCTGCCTTTACATGTGGGAAAAGTGAGCTGAAGAGAGGAGGATGATTCACCTCCTTTTACTGAGAAATCCCAAATCCTGATCTGGTTTTCTATAACCTTCCCTAGAAACAGGGAAGTGAAAGGGAATATTTAAAGGACACTCTGTAGACACTAACTAAATGATAAGCATATAGGGAGGCAGATAGGCTTATGTTTTCTTAACAAATTGACTTTTCTTGCTCATTTTCACCTTTCATCTCACAATCACAGAAACTATTCCTCAGCAGCTGAAGTTACCCCGATCAGTGTGAAAGTGCTCTGCATTTGACTCTGTTGTGAGTTTTGTTTGTTTAAAATTCAAGCAAAGTAAAAATTTTACATAAAGCATTTTTGATTTTCTTTTCAAGGCTGTGACAGAAACACACAGTTACACCATGCTCCACGTTCAGCTTCACTCCTGACAAGAAATCTGCTGCAGCAAGACACTAACCATCAGCTCGCAAATCTAGGGATGGGGGGAAATACTATAAAACCAGAAAATCAGGTCAGGAGGGATTTCAGATTCTTTTCTTTCTCTTCCTACAGGGAATCTAAGAAACCTGCACTGAAAAACACCTTCTCTAGGATTGTATCAACTCAGCAAAACTGCCTGAGACCGCAGAACTTTTTTGCTGATTACTCCGTAAAATTGTCACTTCTCCTGAGCTCCCAAAGGTAATCAGTAAACAGAATAGTGATTTTTAAATATATTTTTCTGCTTGACTGCTGAGCCACACGTACTCTCTGTCACTCTGCTTAAAGTCTTCCTGCAGACTTGCAGGAGTACATTTTTAGAGCTGTTCCCCAAGCGGGTGCTCAGAACGCTGGGCAGCCTGGCGAAAAATATCCACCTGCTCCTCAGCAATTCCTTGAGAGCTCCTGCTCCTCCTCCTTCTCTCCAGTCAATATTCAGATCTCCAGCTAACATAGGTGAGCACTGGAATCAGTTACAGGGTTGTACAAATTTATGAGAGCTGAAGATGTTACTCCCAGTTATTCATGCATTCCTTGAGATTCTGGGATAGCACTTCTTATTCTTTAAACTCTAGTCCAAATTAGGGCTGATCATGAAGGGACGCTACAACCTGTCACACAACACTCTCTTCTCTAAAATGCTGGGTTCCTCTCTGAAAACTTAGAATCCCTTATATATCACTTGAAACAGGCAGCATTTTTCACAGTGATGAAACACTGGAACATAGACATAGTTGACAAAAGTGTTATGCAGAGAGATAATAGGCAAACTGCAATTCTGGGCACCTAAATATCTCAAACACAAACAAGACAACACATTTACACACAAATTAATAATGTAACAGACATCAGACAATGAACAAGAATCATGAAATATTTATTTATGCTGCTGCAAGTGCTAGTGACCAATCAAAATTATAACTCTGAAACAGGTGACATTAGAACAGTGTTGGTAAAATACAACTCACATTTTAGCATGTGAATGCTTGGCCTTGAGGCCACAGAACACAAAGTATACTTTTAATTACCAATTAAACATACAAAACTACTGCTTCTCATTAAATGTCTGTATTTCTGTTTTCTGAACTGGGACTGCTACCAGCTTGTAACATTTTGTTTAGGAATAGACTCAAGATGCTACAATGCTTTGGAGACAAGTCATAAGCTGCTAAAAAGTGTTAGTCAGGAATGTACATTATTTCAGAATTGTCTCTCCTGATGGGAGATTGATCTGTGATAAAAAAACAGAACACTGACACAGTTTGTATTTACATCTGAGCCAGCTTGCTTTGGACACACAACATGGAATTCAGTTTATCACTTCCACAGGAAAAACACAAATCCCTAAGGAAGATTTTGAAAGAGCTGGCTGCTTTCTGCTCATCAGTGCATCAACAAAAAGCAGTCACCATAAAACACTCTTGATCTGCCTGGAGCATCCCTTACACTGCTTTCAACACCCAGGAGATCTTTCAGCAGCTTATGTCAGGTATCTGCCATGCAGAATAGGATGTAAGCCATGTAAATCTTGTGAAAGTTAGTTACAGCTATGCCCTACATTTGAGAGGAATCTTTAATCTCCCAGAATTCACACATGACCACAGATTTAAGTCCACTTGGCATATGCATGTTGATGCAAGTCACCTCTGGGAAGCATTTCTAAGTGAAATTCTCATATCCATCTTCACCTTAGGTATATTCCCATAAATCTGAGTGACAGGAATCTGACTACACCATCGAGATCCCTCTGCAAGGAATGATTCATGGAGCACTTTCCTCTTCTCACTGAACTTCTTAAGCGAGAGAGAAGCATGCCTTGCCTATCTCCAAACTGATATATTGAAGAACCGGTATTTTGCATTTCCACAAATATTTCCACTAAGTCACAGTTTTAAAAAGTGGCTTAAGGGCCCTAAAAAGGCCCTTCTTATCACTCCATAAAATCTGTTTACTCAAAGCACTGTATAGAAGCAGAATTTTGAGACAAATGAACGAGATAAATAGGTAGAAATAAAAAAAGGAGAAGGCAAAAATCACCAGTGGTGATTCGGATTAGGAAGATGTAGGAGCAGCAATGTTGGGGATTTCCTGGGATCATGTTGGCATGCCTTTTCCTGTCCCAGTGTTCCTGGAACACCAGGCTCTTTGACTCTCTCAAACCTAAGCCAAAAGTCTGCCCATAACTTGGTCAGTAACCACTACCATTTCCAGCTCCTTCCATGATGCTGCTGATTTTGTACCTTCCATCCTCATGGGAGACATAAACAAGGTTTTTGAGGTAGAGTCACAAAGTAAGGGACAAGTGACACCAAGTTTAAATAGCAGTGATGTATTTGACCTTGATGGTAAGGATATCTTTCTAATACCAATTTTAATGAAGCCCAGAAGTGGATTATTCTCAGAAGTTGCTGGATCTTTGTCACAGAAAGTTCTCAAGAACAGGCTGTACACTTTGTGTCATGCCCTATCCAGCTCTAGTTGAGTCTGCCCTGGGGCAGACCCAGGCTATGGGACCTCTCAGTGTTCCCTCCTGCCCTATTATTATCTCCTGGAAAAGAAACTCAGCTATAACCTCAAAATAAAGCATTTCAGCTGTGAAACACAAGTTTAGCATAAATTCTTTCTCACAGATATTTTTTCCAGAACACCTATGTTGCATCTATTCTCTTTCCAGTAGTCCACTGAGGGCTCCTCAGGCAATGGGAAGACTCAAAACCATACCAGTTAATCTTCGAATTAAAAAAAAAAAAATAAAGAAAGGAAAGGTGAATGTTGGCAAAACCTTCCTGGTTTCCATTCCTTTGAATTCCCCAGAGACTCACCCAGCTTTTCCGGTTAAATGTTTCTGTCCCTGCTGTACTTTGGAGTGATTAGATGGGACCTTTTCCAATATGAGGAAGTTTGGAAGAACCATTCCTACTATCAGAAACTTGGAAGAAGAATTCAACCTCAATGACAGCTTCTAGTTTAGGAGAGAGATAATTGTACTATTAAAAAGCACCCTAGGCTATTTATTTACACCATTGCAAGAGTACAATGTTAACTGAGGAAGTTTGCTCTTTCTTTCAGCAGCAGGGATGAATTGCTGCACTGCTTCACCCAGCCATGCTATGGCCTTGTCAGAGTTAAGGAATACAACTTTCAGAACACCTGAATACCCTCTCTTTTGTATATATTTGTATAATATGTATACAAATTTGTTAGTCACTGCACATGAGTTTATTTCCCAAAAGAAGTTTGCCATGTACGACACTGAGCCAAGGAAATTCACACTGGAAAATGAATATCTGAATACTTAAATCCAGCAGCTCTCTGACAACCCCATATTCTTCTGTGGCATTTCAATATGAATCATTTCAGTGTTGTATCAAGTACTTAATGTTCTTTTAATGCTGAGTTTCTCATCTGAATTTCATTGGGACTTATTAAAAATAGGCTTTTTCTTTTCCTATCATGATTACAGTAACTATGTATAATTATGTGCATAGGGCAAATATGCTAATTGTATAATTGCAATCAATATTCAAATAAATCGTGATGAACAGAGAATATGCTTAGGGCAGGCAGGACACATACTGATGGGTATAACACAACTAGAACCACTCCCCTTACCTCCCATTATTAATTTAATTGGACATGATTAATTGTCCAGGGGTGTCATCTGTATGCTGGGAGCAGAACAACCCAAAGGTTAAACTGGGTCTACTTACTAAACTTCCCAAATGTGCAGAAGACTGACTGAAAATGCAGAATACTACCAATAATTACTTTGCTTTGTCGGGCAAAAGTAATTGCCTGAAAAATTAGGAAAAATGAAACAAAGGAAAAATTAGGAAATGAAAATTAGGAAAAATGAAACAAAGATTGTACTTAAATACTCAGAGGGAGACAAAGGGACAGAAAATTCTCTTCATTGCACCCCTTTAATTTTTTGAAGAAAGAAAGGGGTAAAGAAACCTCGGAAAAGGTGCAAGATTCATTTCTGCCAATGAATCGATTACTTGATTACAATGTTAATAACTTCACATCCTTTATTTCTCTTACTGCCTCTGCACTTGGATTGACTTGATGTGTCATCCTGCATTTGAACATCAGCCAATAGCCTGAGATGTTGTAGTCACTTGGGTGTCCCAGTGCTGTCATAGTTTTGTTCACATAGCATTGAAAACAAAAGCTGGGATTTGTTTCATAAAGGTAGGCATGACCTTCAGGGAGGCAGGGTGGGTGGGAAAAGAAGAGAGGGAAAAGGGATTATGTTAATCTCTAAAAAATGAGAGAATTCAGCTTGGGAAAGTGTCCCATTGATTGAAAAAATAAATAAACAAATAAATAAGTAAATAAATGCATCCCAAGGCATTAGAAAAGAGTGAATGGTAACAATCCTGTCAAGAACTATGGTACTACCGGGAGATTTCAGAACACTATTCAAAACTAAAAACATTCAGGTTGCAGCACAGTATTAAAAAAATGCTGATGCCCATGGAAACATTTTTTTATGAGGCAGAGGTAGACAGATTGAGATAAAATACAACTTAGCATCCTGACCTGCCATTAGCACTGTGGAGTTTTGTCAATCCTGACACAAGCCAAGAGCACTGGGCTTGACCTTGGTGGGATTCCTGTCAATGCTTCTTCAGGCAGGAAGTTCACCCAGGCCTGTTTTGTATGCAGAACAGGTCACACCAGGCATACCTCACCCTTCTGTGCCTGGGATGAGCAGCAGACTCTCTGGCATATGTGACTTCTTTACACAGATGACATGCACAGGTTCAGTCAGATATGCAAAAATCTTTGCAGCTCATTGAGGAGGCCCATAATTTTGCTCAAAGGAAGGTCAAGAAGAGGTCCATGAAATGCTGGCTTGGCACAACAAAGGTCCAGCAGCATACAGCATCTGGCAGGGGATGTAACATTACCCTAGGAACCTGGTTATTGATGACTTTTTATCTTGAGGCACTCAGCTTTGAACATCTTTGCTTGAACACTGAAATAGCAAGTTCTCAGGATCTCTGTGAACGAGACCTGAGCCATCCTAAACTGGCTGTATCTACCCAGCACCTTTCAGACCGTTGGCTCCCACTGTCACCTATTTGTAGGTACAGATCCCCTAATTAGTGTGGGTGCACTATAGCCCTGCATCATAAAAGACCTGAATCCATTCCTAAATTACCACTTACACTGGGTCACACAGAAATGAACTTTTATGCTCTTCCAATTTCCCAGGACCTGAAGTAATACACTTAAGAAATAAGAAATAAGTCCTCCCGGGATCCAAGCCAAATTCTCTTATTGAAAACACATACTGTGTATTAAACCACAGATCCTTCAGTGTGACTGGCCTGTTTTCATAACACGTGGCTTACAAAGGCCCCAGCAGACAGCAGAGAGTGAAATTGCCTGATGACCTCTTCTGCTGACAGCCCCTGTTGCTCATCTTCAACACTTTTGATAGAACACAGCACATTCCTTTAAATATTTTATCCACTCAGTGATCAAGGGTGAAGCAAAGGACTAACAAGAAATGACAAGTAAAATAACTACATTTCCGGACCTGACAACACCCTTTATTTTTAATTTTACCAGGGCTGGGGATAGAGATTAAAGTACAACTTTGACAAGAGATTAAACATGTGAGTTTAGGAGTTGAATTACATTATACCTAACCTGATCTGCAAGTTCATTTGGAAACAGAAGGAAGTAAAAGAAAACAGGTCAAGAAATCTGGTGTTTCCTTGAATTGCCCCAAATGCTCTTCTTTTCTGTGTGAATTTCTCTTGTAAAAATGCACTAATTTCTTCATAGTGAAACCTGACCCAACCATAAAGAAGCAGACTATAATGATGATAGGACAAGGTGTCTAACTAGATTAAATAAGACAAAGTGAAATTTCCCAATATTTCTAAAAACAGTTTTGTACTCAGTATCTGAAATTCCTAAATGCAGTTGTTTAGGAGCAGTCTAATGGATGTTCCTATGGAAAATATTTGTAAAATATTAATAGCATACTCTATTTACATTAATGCTATATTTTACCTGTAATATTTCTCACCTCTATTATTGCTTTAGTCCCTTATCCTAGACAGACTTAAGTACCTGAATAACAAATAAAAGGGAGAGGCAGTGGGGAGGAGTGAGAAAGATTTTTCTCCCAGGACAAAATTGTGAGAGATCTTTGGAGTTTCCATGGCTAAAAAGCAAGTTTATCATCAAAATGCATCCATGTTAATTATTTTTTTTTTAGTTTTTTAATTGGACTTGTGCAAATCTAGCATCACCAGACAAATATCCAGGTGACACTGAACACCCTGTCACAGTTCCCTCCTAGGGAGCATGGCCAAAACAGTTGAGTCACAAATGATTTTTAAGCTTTTTTTATTTTAAGCTCTGTTTGAGTCATTTAGAAACCTGATTTCACTGTGCTTTAGAATAAATATGTTACAAAAATAAATGAAAGAGTGAAGATTTCTTTCACTGCCAGTGGGTTTGGGCTATCTGTGGAACTGCAGAGGTACAGGTGAAGTGTCACTTCCAAGCAACCAGATTCTTTCTCCTTGTAAGCAACTTTTTCAGAAAGGCAGAGATCCTTGTGCTTTGCAGATGTTCCAAATCTGAGATTCTTATACTAAAACCTGTTCCTTGAAATCAATCGTCTGTCAGAAGCCTCAGCAGTGCTCAGTGAGAATGTCAGTCACAGAATTACCCCCTGTGGGAATCAGCTCTGGTACAAAGAGCCCCCCGGCACACAGGCAGCCAGAGCCTGCTGAGCTACAGCAGTTCAACAACAACAGCAACAAAATACTGAAAAAGGAACAGACTAAAAACGATTTCTGGACTATGAAGTCAGCCCATTAATATAACGCTGAGCAGCTCCAGGCAGAGTGCAGGCTCCAGGTGCACTTGCAGTGACATGGCTCGTGGTGCCTCCAATGCCAGCAATCCAGCCCCTTCTCCCCATCACTGTCCCCACAAAGACGAGATTATGATTATAAATTGATACTATAAAAAGAAAGTGTGATATGATCACAAATTAAGGCAATGCTTCCTCAGTGGTCATGCTGAGAACAAACTTCTGCTACCTCCAGTGAAGCCTGAAAGCTACCTAACGACCTGACAAAGCAAATCATTAGCAGCATTTCACCTAGGTCTTAAAATATTTTCATTGCAAATGACTCTCCCATTAGATGAATGCCCCTTGCAGAAAGTAATTACCCTTTCTTTGAACTTGCATCTCAGAAATTTGAAACAATGGGAAAAAATGACAGAGAAGAATAAGCACATACTTTTTATGAGTTGTCCCCCTTCCCTCTGCCGGTACCACAACAGTAATGGAGTGAGGGGCAGGTGAACAGCCTGAATTTTCAGAATGAGAGTTTAAGGAGGCTGCAAAAGATGTCATGACCAAGAGGTAGCTCTCACCAGCCATTCCTTTACGGGAGCTGCTGTGACATATGTGAGCTGCCAGGACAGTCCCAGTGAGCTGCCAGGACACTTGGGTCCTTGTTGGAGCTCCAAGGGCACGAGCCAGAGTGCACAGCCCAGCACTGCTGGCTGTCTGTCTGGCTGGCTGTCTGCACACTCCCTGTGCTGAGCAGGGCACAGCAATCCTTACAACTCATCTCAAATATGCACCCTAGCTGCAGGCTGGATTTTCTGAAAGGTTTGCTTGCTGCGTGTCCCAGCTAAGCTGAGTGTGAAAACTGACAGGAGACGAAGCCACAGGATCTGGGCTGACATTTACAACTTCTTCAGCTCTCGGAAACAAACACCGACTTGTAACTCTGCATCAGCAAATTATTCTTTTTTTTTTTTTCCTGTGTGTGCATCTGCTGAGAGATACTGGCTAAAATTACAGTGGGTACTCTTTCTGCATGGACCTACCTGTGTGTATATATATGCATTAGCACACAGATATTTAAAATGGAAAGGAAGAAAATTGAATTGTGAATTAATAACTTATATTAATTCGTTGTTTTAAATTAATGTTTTGGTCATTCACATTGGGTTTGACTCAAAATAACAAGTCCATCTGTCTGAAGAAGATATATCCAGATGCTAATATCAAGACAACAATGCAAGACCATGCTATTAGGAAAAAAAGAAGATTCTCTACACTAAGAAGTCAATATAGCTCTTATGTGAAAGAAATAAAGTGTGTATCTATCTCTGTATAGGATTTTTCCAGACTTAGGAGAAAGCTATTACAGAGGATGAATCAAAAACAAAGTAACATTTATTGGTGCTTTCTTTAAGGGAAGAGAAGAGAGAATAAAATTTGCTCTATCATAAAATATTTACATGGGTTTTTCTGTAAATCACAGTAGAAAGAAAATAATAGGACAGAAAAGGAAGATGATGTTCAAACAAAGATTCTGAAAGTGATTTTCTTCAGTACAGTTAGAGAGAAAAAAACAAAAAAGAGAAAGAGTGAGACTGCACGCTCCATTTGAGTGTTTTATGCCATGCATGCTAACGAGCACTCCCTGCACACCCAGCCCTACAGCTCTGCCAGCAGGAATTGCAGCTGACATCAGGCATCTCCAGAGGTCCAGCACAGCTTCCCAGAGTCCTGAACAGCCCCTGGCCCCGTGGTGACACAGCCCTGGGCTGGTGTCACCTTGCGCAGAGGAGCTCAGGGGGCAGCACAGCCCCGGGCACAGCCTGGTCCTGGGGGTCCCTGAGCACCTGCTGGGAGAACCCCCTCACCTCCAGCACAGACAGCACTCAGTCCAGAGCCAAACCACTCCTACACCACCAGCAGCCTCCTCCTCCTGCCACAGAGCCCAGCATGTCCTGCATCATCCTCACATGGTGATAAAACACCACAGCACAGCAAACTCCCTCTGCACTCCTGAGCTGTGTGACCTGTCCTGTCCTGGGGACAAGGGCTCCAGCCTCCCTCTGTGCCGGGGACAAGGGCTCCAAGTCAGCCCCAGAGCTCTGTCCTGGGGACAAGGGCTCCAAGTCAGCCCCAGAGCTCTGTCCTGGGGACAAGGGCTCCAGCCTCCCTCTGTGCCGGGGACAAGGGCTCCAAGTCAGCCCCAGAGCTCTGTCCTGGGAAGAAGGGCTCCAAGTCAGCCCCAGAGCTCCTGTGTCGGGGACAAGGGCTCCAAGTCAGCCCCAGAGCTCCTGTCCTGGGGACAAGGGCTCCAGCCCAGCCCCAGAACCCCCGTGCTGGGCACAGGAGCTCCAGCCCAGACCCAGGGATGCCAAGACAGGTCAGGGCAGTGCTGGGCAGGTGGAAGCTCCAGCCCAGGCTCCTCAGGGTGTCCCCAGCCTGCACAGCTGGGGCAAGCTGGTTGGCACCACCCATATTTTACAAACCTCTCATTGATAGCACTGCAGTCAGAAATAGTTTGGGGTTTTTCAGCTGGGTTGGTTGGTTTCCATGGTCTAAACCTAAAAGCAGGTGTAAATGTGTGCAGGATCATGGCAATAATTTAGAACTAAACCCCTTTGGATTTCAAACAGCTTCAGCTTTCACTATGAGCATTTCTACCATCTCTATTAATTGCACCCAGTGGAATTTTCAGGAAGTACAGCTTTAATTTCAAGGGGGGAAAAATATATTACATAGACTTTTTAGACTTTTGAATTAAAAAAAAAAAAAAAAACAAATCACTAAAAAAATAAAAAACCCACATCATTTTACTTAGAAAACACCACAACATTTTCTACTTAGCCACTTCTAGTTTTGTCCACTCCAACTTTAAATTTTGCTCAGAGCTGCTAATTTCAGGGAAAAAACGAAAAGACGTCATATATCTCATATAATTCAGGTATTGCACTGCAAAAAGTGTCTTCAAAGCACAGATTTGGGCAAAGAACATCCTGCAGAGATTTGATGAGAAGCTTTTATGCTTAAGCGATAGCTTTTGTGCTGTATACAAGGAGGAGGAAATAGCTATTCAGACAGAAAAACAGTGATCTATTTTTCCAGAGAATGAAACCTGTGAATATAACAAAGATGATCTGCAGCACAAGAAGCACAGTGGATCACTGACATTGCCCCTCTGCCAGGTAAATGCACAGAATGCTTCCAGCTCACCACCAATTTCAGTTTGCAGGCTGTGATGGATATTTACTCTTTCTTGCCCCTTAAGTCTGTTTTCCAGCACTGTCATGAGGTGACAGGATTTTGTAGGGGACAGTCAAAGATGGAGATAATGACCAGCATAAGGACTAGAGCACTTTTTGTAGTGATTGAGTATTTTCCAAGACTTGCACTTAATTAGAGCTGGAGTGTGTCTCTGGAAATGTGCATGTGTTCTCTCCTCTCTGTTATCTGTCACATCACATTTTTGCTCAACATAATGCAGCAAACCTTTGAGTGATTTGTGGAATATATTAACATAGTTTAACAGAGTGTGTGTAAGCTTTACATGCTAGTGCTGTAAGAGAAGGTGATAGGTCAGAATAAAATGGATGATTTTAAAAAAAAGTTGATTAATTTCTGTGGCACTGCTTCAAAAAGATCTGTTGGAACAGAAGACTCGACTCACTCCTTGTGAATATCTTAATTACACAAAGTGAAAGAACAATGCTGGGGCTGTGATCCTCCCTGCTCCACCACGCATTACTCCTACAAAGTTAGGGAACAGTCAGTGGTTTTTGTAATGTGGGGCTACATTTCAGCACTCATCCTACACACCCTTGCTGGGTCCTCCAACTCAGCTGTCTCATCTTGGAGCTCTCATCATCCTTTGTTCCAGCCACCCAAAATCAAAGCTCAGCATGTTCTGAGGTGTTTTTCTCTTGAAGGATGGGATTACGTGTTAGAATAAATCTTTTTTTTCTTGGACTGGCCCCCAAGGAGGGGCACAGTGACTTTCACTTGGGCATGTCAAGGCTGAACAATACCCAGGTACCTGTACAGGACAAGACACTCTATGACACTCTCAGTCAGGCTGAGGGGATTTTTTCAGCCATTGCTTCCAGTGGGGCCAAAATTACCATCCAGTATTGTCAGCTGCCTGGAGAGGGGACAGCACTGCCACAGCCCCCAGGCCTTGCTGGGATCTCCTGGCTGTGCTGCAGTAAGAACAGCAATCCATAAAGGTGAGCACCAATTTGTCCTGAATCTCAGTCTCTCTCAGCTGCCTGCTCATAATTCTGAATAAAACACCAGCCAGGCACCCCTGAGCATCCATCAGGGCGTTGCTGCCACTCTCCCAGTGGGTTGCTTCTTTCTGCTGGAACTAATTGACCTCTGACCTGTTTATTGCTTTAGTGCCACCAATTTATCACCAGTTTATTCATCAACATCTGGTGGTCGGAAAATTGTATTTTACATTATTATCTCTCAAATGGATAGCTAATGCTGCTTAATGGGGCAGTTATATGGTATTATAGATTCATTTTTTCTCATTTTGCTAATGAATGGAGAATCTTCATCAAATAAATATTTGCCAGTTGGCTTAATATCAAAACTGCTAATTAAAAACAGAAAAATGTTCTATATGTGGAGAGCTGAATGGTGGTAGCATGTGAGTTTAAGAAGTATCATTTCAGCCATACTGTACTTGCACAGAGGCCAAATTGGCAATCAAGTGATCAGTGTGAGGGAGGTTGAGCTGTATTTACATATTGTCTCAGTAAAATGCTACTGATTTATTTCTCTGGTGCCAGACACAATATGAGCATAGCTTAAATTGGCTTCTTTCCTGGCTTTTACAAAAGAAATTGAAAAAAAAAAAAACAAATAAAATATGGAAATAAAAAAATGGAAATAAACAAATCTTGGACACAGTCCTAAAAAATCTGATTCCTTTCACCAGCTCACATAAGTGCATTTTACAAAGGGGATGGGCAGAGATGGTGTGACCTGGCATACAGAATTCCTGAAACATCTCTGCATAAACATGTGAATTTGGAGTAAACACAGTTCAGGCTGACAAAGTGCAGCAATGAAGGGAGAGCAGGCTGCACATCAGCGTGTGTGCCCTGGGGCTCAGCTCCTGCCCCACATCTGGGACTACTCAAGTCAAGGCTCTTACAGGAGCTCCCCAGTCCCAAAGGACAGAGAGTTTACAGTGAAAAAGCTGTTGTTTTACTACATACAGAAACATGTACACATCTATTACTGTGGGATTCTTTTCTACACTAATATCTCCTGGTGACAGCTGGTAGTAGTCAATGCACAGAAGCACTTCAGTTTTTCTTATCATAAAAGTCTTTTCTTCTCAGGTCAAGATCCTGCACAGGGCTTAGAAAATCATCTTTACAAACAAAACTGCTGACTTCCACCGTGCAGATGCATGAGTGCATTTTGTTTGCAGAGCTGGAATTTGCCTGCAATCCTGTATTCCAGGAGCTTACAAATATGTGAGCGTTAGCCTGGAACCAAACAGAACTATTCACAGGCCTGATTCACACAGGAATTCAAGTGGGGTTTGCCACAGTGCTGATGTGAATGTGAGTGAAATTTAACCTGCATTTCTCACATATTCCTTCTATGAAAAGGTGAGCAGAGAATGCTGAGAACATTTTTGACCCCCTCATGTGATGTCCAACAAGAAGCTGTAGTTTCAGTTTAAGACTTCATCATTTAGAATAGCTCACCCATGCCATGTTTTCAGCACAATCCACATCATCTTGAGGCAAAGCAGTAAAGGTGTAACAAATACAAATTATTGTAACAGTGCTATCAAAATGTGAAAATCTCTATTTTTCCAAAACCAAATAGAACATACTCTAATCTAAAGCTACTGAAGCACACAGAAACTGTGCCAGCTCTAACATATCCACTGGCTTCATGGACCATTAAATAGCACAAATGGCACTATGAATTATTTCTGAAAACGTCAATACATTTCTAATACCCTGGGCACAATTCTTCTAATCTTTGGGTGCACACTCCCTGAGCCTAGGTCCCAGCTCAGCTCCCCAACACCCTCTTTTTCCATTTCACTTAGTGGCTGCAAGTCACTGGAGCAGACACAGCTCACACAGCCCCAAAATTGCAATTTTACTGCTACACTTTTGAGAAACGACCAAGGGTGCTGAAAGCATGGGGTGAGCAGTCCTTAGAAATGTATATAGTGAAAAGTAAACACCAAAGCCCAGGAAGTCATTATAAAAGTGTTTGGGTTTATTTATTTTGAGAGCTCTAATGCATTCTTGAGTGAAGAAAATAAACCAAAGAAAATAGAGAAAGAAGAGGGGGGGAAAAAGCTGTGTCAGGCAGATTTACATGGTTTTCTCTGCCACTTGTTGCTATATCCATTGGCACACAGATGATGGAAGTGCAGAAGAATTAATGCTTCACTAATACAGTTTATGCAAACCTAATGTAGAAGAGTCATAAACCCAGCGTTTTTAAGAAGTGGAAAAAAAAAACCCTAAGATATATGCCAGGTTTAACATTACACTCAAAGGGCACCTTCTCTTGAATTTTGTGATGGTTCAGAAACACCTGACTGCAATATTTTACTGAGTTTGGAATTTGTAATGAATTCTCCCATGAGGCTTTTGTTGCAAAGTTACTGAGAAACAGCTGTCAAACTGTAAAGTGAATCTCTATGCTGCCTCTTTTCTATTGTAAAATAACTTGGGTTTTGCAAGAAAAGTACCTAACTTGGCACAAAAAACCCCACCAAAACAAAAAACCAGATCAGCAATATGTACTGAAACACACAACCCTTTAGCCAGGAAAGATCTTTGCTTTATGGATATATAAAATACATGCTCTTGCAACAAGCTTGAAGCTTATTTATTGTTCCCAAGTGGCTACTGAAAACTCCTTAAATGTTGTTTGATGGAGTAGTGATTCTTTTCTGCCTTACTGGTGTAAACTGAATATATCTAAGAGCAGAATATATTGGCAATAAAAAAGGTGGGTTTTTTTTCTTTTTTTTTTTTTTTTTTTTGAGATCTATCAAAATAAAATATACTTGGGAGGCTTTGAAGTTAAATTTTAAAAAATCCTTTGGATATTGCCTTTCGTTTCTAAGAGCACAATTTAAATTCAATCTGAGGGTTTGCATGAGGCACCTCAGGTGCTCTCTGTCCCAAATTCACTTGATTAATGTTGCATTAAAAGATTTGCTGAAGAATCAGACAAATGTAATTAGAGGAGAGGTAGCTCATACTATACATAGATCATCAAAGGATAAGTAGAGATGCTTATTTATTTTCAGAGGAGACAAAGAATCTCTATACAATTGTAATAATCTCAGCAGATTAAAAAAAAAAAAATTACAATCATAATTAGGAGAAAGTAATGAAAGCTTGCATGAGTACATGACCCAGGTTCCCTGGTACTTTATCAGCGGAGCTGTCCCACACAGGGCACAATGGAAACATTGCTGGGGTTGAAGGGAAACAATCCAGGTACAGAAAAACTCTGCAGAAAAATCATCCTGTTGTTTTTGGGCTAGTTTCTCCAAAGCAGTGATCCTGCACGAAACCAGGACGTGACCTGGAGCAGGAGGTTGGGGAATGAGGAGGAATTGACCATTGTCCACCTGGAATGGAACTTCCACCAGTGTGCACAGGGTACTCCCAAACCCTCAATTCCCGTGTGGGTGAAATCCTGCAAGAAGTTCCTACACTGGGCTCAACTCTGAGCTTTGACCACTGAAATTCTAAGTGCTAGAGGTGACTCAGCTAAACCATAGTGCTTTTAGGCAAGTGCTAACTACCTCTGTCACAACTGGAACCACTGCTCTTGGAGCTGCCAATGTGAACAGCAGAATGACTCAGAGCAAATAAGACCACTTTTGTGTTGAAATGCAAAATTTAAGGTTCTTTTTCTGTTTAAATCTGCCAAAATTCACATTTTTTTCCATTAAACATGAAACAGTACTAAATGCAGCTGGAAACAGGTAATCAGATCCCCTCTGAGGTTGGTAATTTATGTTAAACATGTGGCCTGAAAAAAAGAAACCTTTAAGACCACAACCAGTAATAGAATAAACATCTTTTCAACAGAAAGATGAAAGCAGCACTTTGATGGGACAAAATGGCCTCATTACTGCACGGGCATACCTCCATACTTTAGCAATTTTTCCATAACACTAAAAAGAGTTAAGAGGTAAAGAAAAGAAACAAGGTTCACTAAAGCAGTATTCATAATATTGAAATAATTCAGGTGGGTTAAAATCCAAAGTGAACTGCAGGAAGGGGGTGCAGGCTGCTCAGCATTAGAGTTCTTCCTACACAGAACACCACAATTCCTTGTTCTCCCATGTGCTTCGTTTGGGGCACTGTGAATTTAACAAAGACCAGGTTTCTAAAGGTACTTCCGTGCCTGCTGTACTTTTCAAGAGGGCCTGAGACAGAGGCATTTGTCTAATCTTACTGCACAAACTCCTCCTGCAGTCCATACTGAGAGACAAGCACTTCCAAAAGGTGATTGTCCCTCTGCCTTCAGACAGAAGGGTTTGTTTGGGGTTTTTCTTCTGGAAGAGCACATCTTACAGCAAACATTTCAGCCAAACAACTCGACCTGTCAGATAGCTACAGGCAAATCCCAGCCCAGCTGTAAAAAGCACTACAAGCCTCAGAACACCAGTGTAATGACAAATACCTCAAATATCACGGGGCTACAGAAAGAGATCGTAGGGCAGAGATCCGTGATGGAAGGGAGATGTTTGCAGTAGTGAATGCTAAACCTCCCATCTGCTGTTTGTTACAAAGGGGCTTGCTGAGCCTTGGTACAGTTAGAAAGATCTGCAGTCAGGTTATCAACACGGACCAGTGAGTTGGAAAAGGACTGGCATGTCCCAGTGGCACAGCCACAGCAAGCCCCTCAATCTGGATGTGTGCCAGAACCAGCAGCAGACCTCCTCTGCCCAAATACAGATGTTCCTTGGCCTCTTCCACTGGGGGATTTGAACTCTTACAAGGAATTACAGCTCTGACCTTTATGTCAGACAAGGTCTGTGCTTGCCCAGGCAGATTCATACCCTGAAGTTGCCTTCAGCTGCAGAGCAGTTAGCAATTGCTCCATACACATTTTGCACTGATCCAAGAACTCCAAGAGAAATGTTTTGTTCATTTGTTCTCACATCACTGACCTTTGCAGTGACAACTCAGCAACACACAGAGCTACCCATCCATGCAGTCCTGGCTGGAAAAAGGTTGGCTGGTGTTCCACTACAGGAGAGCATCACAGCTGAGTGGAAGCTGAGTGCTTTTCTCTCTCCACTTGAACTCAGGTTTGGGGAGGGTGTCTCTAATAGAGATGTGGCAGAACAGAAGCCAGCGAGGCTGAAAGCCGCCCCATTCCCACTGCAGCATAACTCTCTCCCACTGCAGCCTTCCAAATTTCTTCAGGATTCAGTTCCATGCCTAATTAGAGATGTAAAATGGTAAAAGCTACCGAAAAAGATCCAAGAGCACTCAGCACTGTATTCACTCCAAGGACTCTCTTGCAGGCTGGCAGTCAGGGTCACCCCATCCCCATACAATTTTCCTCCCTCTTTCCCAATCTTGAATCTTTAATTCCTCCATCTAAACCAGGGACTTAGTGAGTAACTGCCCATCAGCTGCAGCTCAGAATTGACTGCTCTGTGGGGAAAGGACAGCCTCAAATGGAAGGAACTGAGCTCAAACATCAGCTCCAAGTGTCACCGTCCCTGCTGATTTGGCTCTAAGGGAAGTAGGACCTGGTTAACATGGAGAGGAAATAACTTTCAGTAGCTTGATAACCAAAAGCAGACAAGTTTGCAAACACATGACAGAGTCTAGCTAAAGGCACTTGCATTAATAAAAGATGATACCAACACCTACAAAACTCAATTTTTCTCCATCTCTTAGCCCATCCCTGTCCTATTATTGTTGTGACATCACAAGAAAAGCAGGGATGTGGGTTGAATAGTTCACCAGAGAAAAGAACTGTCTTTTCATTAGGAAAATAGCTCCATAGCTCCAGTAGCTCTGACCAGCACAGGAAACAGGGAGCCTCCAGGAGGAGGGAGGGAGGGAGGGAGGAGGCAGCCCTGGAGCAGGAAACAGCTCAGACCTGGGCTAAGGACACACAATTGCAGCTTCACTGCAGAATGTGACCTGGGTTTGGATTACAAAGGTACTTAGGTATCCAGAAGTACAACTTGGCTGCCTAATTTGATTTTCAAAAGAAAATTAAGTGGATTAGGGGTTAGATTTTTTAAAGGGATTTAATTTCCGACAGGGACAGAGGAATACCCAGTGGGAGAGTATTACAACTCAATTAGGATTATGACAAAGAGCTTATGTTTGTTTTCCCTATTCACACAATTTATATGGGGTTGAAGGAGTTTTGTATTAACAATCAAATTATAGCAAACCTAAAAACACTTGGTTTCTTCTGATAGATATCAGTTGTATGAAGCTTCAGGACAAATAAAATTTCAGAACGTGATCACTACCAATCCAAAAAAAAAAAAAAAATCAGGAAGTTCTGCTGCAACAATTACCCTAACCACTGGGGTTTTTCTATAAAATATTGGTATTTCACTCAAGGCATTTACCCTCAAAATCTAAAAATAACCAAATACTGACAGGTTTTTTTTTCCTTTGTTCTTGTTGTAAATATCTCAAAGGAATCTCAGTTTTTGGTCCCCCTTTTACCCTCCCTAGTGGGGATTATCTTACTGCATTTTTCTACAATGAAGACAACCTCTCTTGGTTCTCCAGTCCTTGTTATATTCTGAAACAAAAAACTGTACTGAAATTCACTGCCCCAAGTATTATCTCATCTGATTTTGGAAGGAAGGAAAACAAGCATAATCCTGCCATTTTTTCCTGAAATCCTAAATTCTCCATATTCACGAACAATTGCCAGAAATAAATTCTGGCAATAGAATAGAACTTTAATTTCTTCTTTAGCTCTTCACACATCTTCTACAGAAAACATCCACCTATTTGAAAATGTAACATTTACCAAAGTTGGTTCCTATGCCAAAAGCTTTAATAACAGAGACTGAGATAATCTTCTACAAATGTAGGAAAGAAAAACTCAGAATCAGGTATTAAGATCTCTCACAGCTTCCTGCTACTTCTGTCCAAAGCAAAACTATTATAGTGCAACCCTTTATTTCCTAATGAAATACATTTGGGATTAGGAAGCTGACAGAGGCTGGAGCCAGGACTTTGCCCCATGGCTGTTTAGAAACTTCAGTCTGGTTAAAGAATTTCATTACATTGATTTTGTACACGTGCTCCTTAAAAGCTGAGAAGTAACAGCATAACTTTAAGAATTCCATTTTCACTGTGGAATGGTGCAAAATTCCTCCCCTGAGGCAGGTGTGTTACCTCATTGAATTAAAAACCAATAAATTTAAAGTAAAAAATAAAAGAAAGGGGGAAGGGTGTAAGAAACAGGTGGAAAGGCACTGAAGCTGTAGGAGTTCTGACAAATCATCTTGGCATATAGTCCCAGTGGTGATGAGAAATTGTTCTGTGTGTTTTATTTATTTTTTTTTACATGGCAGTTACATGGCAGTACAAGAAATGCACTTGAGGCAAAGCTGTAGAATATTGTTAAATTAGTGGGCTTATTTTATTAATACCCATGAAAATACAGTGATGAGAGAGAATTATTCTACTGCACAGCCAGTGTAAGAGCACACAGTAGCTTGTGTCCCAGCCCTGCAGTCTGTCACTTGTACTCAGTGCATCCGAGTAAACACCCCATGGTTTAACACAATAACCTAAGGTTGTATTTCTGAACTGGGAATTACATAAATTGCTTTTTCTTCCCATAATGGATAAATCTAGTGACCTTTACGGACAGTACATCAAATCCAACATACTGTTGTTCATATTTTGGCTTTGGAATGATGAATTTAGCTATGTGTGTCTTCTACCTTGTACCCTCATGATTAGGTGAATGACTTTGAGTCAATTAAACATGCAAAACACACTTTACCAAGGCATATTCTTTAACAGAAACTGAACTCCAATGTCATTCATCCCCCAGGCAGTATTTGTAGCCAGCAGAAGAAACCTAATGTGCACAATTCTCTTCATAAGAAGAGTGAGAATTAGAAACTTGGAGGTTTACTTAAGCAGATTCAAGTATCCCTGGAAACAGGTAACTAAAGCCAGACAAACCTTGCATGCTTCAGCTCACAGTGAGTTTGTAAACCAAATTCTGGGTTTCTGTTTGCAGGGTTTGGACTCCTGCCTGAAGAGCCAAGTTAGATTAATTTAAATCTATGAATTAAAATTTCCCAGGGAAGACAAGAGAAAGCTGTTGTGATGTGATCCAGGACAGAGCAGATGCAAACAACAGCCCAGGTTTAACTGAAAGATGCAGGTTTGCACATCAAGTCACCTTGGGTACAGATTTCCTACCTGCAAAGGGCACACATGCACAGGGAGAGCAAGACCTTATAGTGTCATCCCAAGTCAGGGCTGATTTGTGTGTGTGGATGAGATGCTGTTCATGGTTTGACATTCATGGCTAAATCAAATAGCTGCAATTCTATATGTTAGTTCCATTTTGGTGGGTTTGTATTTTCTGAAATTTTGATTTAGTCACATAAGGCATCAAGAAAGAGTAAATATACTTTAATTTGTGTGTGTGCTTTAATTTATTCTCATTTTGTTACCAGAGGGAGAAGAAATCTCATGGTAAGACTGTATTAATCTGTCTTCCCCCAATGCCATTAATAAAATGTCATTTTGATTTGAACCTACTGTGACCTACTTCAGCAAAAAAACCCCGTGCTGCATACACTATACATCAGTGTGTATACATGTATATATCAGAGAACTTTTCATTAACTGTTAAACTGCATAATGGTGTTTATATATGAGCATGGCTTAATTAGCTACATAATGAAAAGTGCAATGAAAATGCAAAAGGGTTTGGAAGGGCTGAGCTGCAAGACTAAACTGGATCTCAGCACGTCTTGGGAATACTGAAGTTTGTATGAAAAGGTCAAAGTCTCACCTCCCATTGATAAATACAACATTACATAAATAAATATTATGTGTGGGGTCCTTATCAGACAGACTCGTAATTCACTGAAGAAGACAAGGCTGATGGATTGCTCCTTGGGCAGCAGCAGTGCTCTGCAGAGATGTGGTTCACATCTGCAGCTCAGCTTGCTTTGCAAAGAGCAGCTAGCACCCATCCAAGTCACTGTGGTGGAAGAATGTTTTCACAGAGACGTGTGTGTGCTGGAGAAGCTTCCCCAAGACACAAAATGTCAACTGTGACAAGCATGAGGGAAAACATCTTTTAGTCCAAACTAGCAGGTTTGAAGGTCCTGAATGTGAATGGAGCAGATTCCTTACAAGGGAAGATCCTTTCTGAGGCTGTAGCTCCTGGAGGAGATTATGCAGCTCAGGGACTAGTCCAGCAGAGGAAGGGTGGTTTGTCTGGAAATGCACTGACAGCAAGCTGAAAACAACCCCACATTTGTGGGGAAAAAAGGTTTAAGTCAGTAACAAAACAGGGGAAGAAATTAAGAGAGAAATTAAAAAGCAGCCTAAGCTCAGCCACAGCAATAGGGGAAAAAAAATCCTGTCTGCAATGGGAAGAATGCAAACAAGACCAAACAACATCAACAGCAAATAATGCCCATGGCTACTGATTTAAGAGCGTTGCTGGGAGGAAGAGCCTTCCTTGTGTAATGAACTTTGGACAGTCATGGTCAGAACTGCTCACACAGGTCTCATCTGAGGGTGTTGCCACTCTGTGAGAGCCCTTTGCCCTTTGTGATCCCCTGGCCCTGCTGGCTGCAGGAGCAAACCCACTCACCCCCAGCTCTGCTGGATCTCCCTCAGGAAATCAATCAGCTGCTGCACAGAGGTCTTGTAAATTCTTCAGTAACCTATCAAAAATATCATAAACTCTTCAGCAATTACCTCTGGCACATGAAAGAAAAGCTAGCAACATGTGAAGGTTCATTGTCTGATTGCAAACTAGTTGAATTCTTTAGGCAGGCTGCAGTCTCCCCTTGGATGCATTTTCTTTCTCCCTGGGGACACAGTGTACAGAGATGCACTGGGTAAGAGAAACATTGGACTGAGATTCCTCTGCCCTCCTCAATTTGTTTTTTTCATCAGGTTCACTCTTGTGTATATATATTTATGCAGTACATATTAGTTGACTTCTACTCAGTTTAGATCCAAGTGTCAAGATATTCAGGTATGTTGCACTGGGTCAGAAGCACCAGCAAGTGCAAGACATGAATCAATGGCTGTGCCTAAGTTGCCTTTCCAAGCTGAGCATGCAAATCCTTCTCCATCACTCTTCAAAATATACCATAGGCCTTTCCTTTATGAGAAGGCTCAAAAAGACTTCACAGAAATTAGGTTATTTTTAGAATAATTTAGAAGTTTGACAATGACCTTATAAACGTCCATGACAGCTTTCCAAGATCCCCATGTGTAACTCAGTGAGCTCTTCTAAGTTGCTTTAATAAATAAATAAATAAATAAACCCCACAAAAATGACCAAACAAATATGTACCAATAAAGGCAGAGCAATCCCATTTCATTCTGTTCCCCTTGTATGCCAGATGCTAATTAGGAGCTGGTCCTCATCACATAAATCAGATCCAGCTTTGCACTTTACCAAAACATAAAAGACCAAATTCCGACCCAAGGTTTCATTCTGTCCTACCCTAATGGCTAAAAAAAGCTGCACAGTTGAGATCTGGATCAGATTTAAAACTTTCCCAAGATGTATCACTGTTCACATCCTGATTTTTGAATCCAGCTCATCTCTAATTATTATTATCACACAGAATGTCAGATCTCAGGTTATGCACTTCAAAATTCTCCCTATAAACAATTCATTAGCTGGCTACAGCCCTTCTATAAATATCTTGTACATATAAATTATTCTCATCTGCTCAGACAAACAAAAATCCCAGTTCTGTTTTTTGTCTTGTGATTTTCCCTAGCGGTCTGCAGCTGTCAGGCGGACAGACACACATGTGTGCTCTTCATATTTGGAGATAAAAATAAGATTATGGGGCTAATTGACAAAGTTTTTTGGATTGAGTTAGCGCTTGAGAAATCAGGTTTTCCCCAGGAAATGTCTGAAAGCAGCACTTCTATCAATTTAACTCTGGCAGAGAGCTGCCTCCCACACCAGCTGAAATGTTGTTCACTGAACAGCGTGGATTCCAGCGTTTGAGGCATCATGCTATTGTGGGACAGGATACATATGGCTGCTCAAATTAATTTTGCTGACAGTTTTTCCATACTCATCCTATAGGTGCTGAAAGGCCAGATCAGGCCACAACTTCAGCTGTGCTCCCAGCAAGCCACCTCTTGTCTCCAGACAAGTTCTTTGCTTCCCTGCACAAGGTTTTCACCTCCACACTGGAGATGCCCAGGGAAAGTGTGCAGCCAGTCCTCTGCCACGTCAGGGCACATTCCTGTGACTTGGCTTCACTTACAGGTCAGCTGAATTTACACAAAACCTCCTTGGCCATGTGCTAATGTGAGGTAGGCTTTGTGTGTGTATAAATATATGGATGTATATAAATATATCTCAATTGGACTAACAATTACAACAAAGCAAACCTCAGTGTGAATCTACCATAGGCAGCTACCAGAGCCATCCCTTTCAGTCTGTGTGCACCCCACTGTGAAATGTGCACACTGAGCATCTTTGTCTCATGCCTGTGTTGAGGCTGAGTAAGAAATATTGGTAAAGCACTTTGGAAGATTGTCAAGCAGCGCAGCCAAGCGTGCTGCTCATTTTGAAGCACTAATCTGTATGTTTTTCCCCACAATCTAGCATACAATCATCATTGCACCCAGCCAGAAAGAAGAAACTGGGATTATTGGGTATTTTCATGTTTCACTGCATAATGCTGCTATCAGAGTGGGAACAGCAAGACACTGATTGTCCTTGTTTTGTGGCCTTGAAGTTCGGGGAGCAATCACTCTGATTACCTTCCTCAGACCCAGCCCAGGATGAGCAGAGCCTTCCTAAGCTTGTTGTGATTGTGCCACCCCATTAGCCAGTGAAATGCCCACAATCACACCAAGCATCTCCAAGAACAATCCCTTCACCTGTTTGTTGCTGCTTTTCAGAAAAAAACACCCTGAAGCCTAAGTGTGTGAGCAAACCTCTATCAGCAGTGCTTTAAACAGCCCCTTCGTGCTCGTGTGGGTGTCCAGCAACACACTTGGGGAGTCTGAATTCTGCTTTTGGCATGATTTTTGGGTGTCCTTGGAGCAAGTCCACTTTTCCTTGTTTTGAATTTTACTGAGGACAACTGTGTCATGAAGAATTAGCATCCAGGTTTGGAAATGGAAACAAGGACGGAGTAGTTACTGATACTGGTTTAAGTGTAAGTGTGTGCTTCATGTTTCGAGCAGCTTTCCTCATTTCACACATTCCTGTTCATCTCCCTCACATAAGATGTCCCCGACACATGAGTTTTCTTCTGCTTTGTCAAATTAGTTACCTTTTGACATTTTACATTTTTGTATTTCATGAAGGCCACCAAAGTAGTAATCTCTGTGAACTATAACATTCTCATAATTCTGGAGATGAAAACCTACCTTCTGGTTTTCTATTTTGTATCACTCAATAATATGAAATGCCAACTTGTTTTGTTGACTCTTAGCCCCTTTTACTTCAGTTATTTAAGTGGCTTAAAGACTCATGCAATAAAGTCATATAAAGTCTCAATTATTCTTCTTTTATCTATGCTAAACTGTTTTAGTCAACAACTGACCTTGATTCACTTTAAGTATGATTTTATCTGGTCACATTTGCTCTTGGAAGTTATTGCTTTTCTCTCATCCATGCTTTGACCAATACTAATCTACTCTGGTTTTCATTTTCTGGGCATCCCGCAGAGTTCAGAACATTATTGATATTCAGGATTCATCTGTTCTAATTTGAGTTTCTCCTAACTATGACTGCAGACAAAGGCAACTTTACTGTAGAGAAACACTAATTGGAAATAGAAAAGTATTACTTGGTTAGATTGTGTTAAGAATTCCTCTCCCTCTCTCCCCAAAGCCAAGCTGAGCTATTCTCTATGTCAGATTATATATCCATGACTAAGACCTGGGCATGTCTGAGCCTCTCCAACGACAGCACAAATCCCAAGCAGAGACAGAAAAGCCATAATTAGCAGATGTTGCGTTGGTATGAACTGGTAACTGGGATAAACCACATCATCCCCAGGCAGGCTTTGTCTGTCAGTGCAGCCACCAAGATCTGAACTAAACAAGAAAAACTTTTTTCTTTTTTTTCCCAAACAACAAGAAGGAGGACACAGTGGACAATCATTCTAGGAACCTTGTTGATATGTGAATACACAAAGCAGGCCAGAGGCAGTGGAGAAACTCAAGTGATTGACTCATTGATTACAATATATGGGAAAAAAAAAACAAGATGAGTTTGCTTGGTTTTTAAAATTCCATTAGACCTCCACATAGGAGAAGAGGGAAGGTGGGATCACTGAACCAACACTCTGCTCTAGCACAAAAACCACATGGCTCAGCAGGGAAGGGACTGCTGGTTTCCATACATCCATCTTCTATACTATTAGAAAGGAAGTTGGGATTAAATCCATCCTCCAGCCCCCACACAGTGCTTGTGCAGAGTTTGAACTCTGTTATCTCAAAAGCAGGGAAAAATAGAAATGCCCTGGACCACAAAAGAACAGCCAGCTTCTAGGAGAACATTTCTTTATTAATAAATGTCAGCCCATTATTACAGCTCACATTATTATCAGCATCATTATTAGGAAAGTATAAATTATGGTGAAATTCTTATTTAGTGAGAAATCTTTGAAAAACTGATTTTTCCTTTCAGAAACAATTTAATTTTTAAAGAACTACTTTAATGTTATACTTTTTTAATTAAACAGTAATCTACATATCTCTGTAGGTTCTTTTCCTTTCAAAAATATGGGTTTCAAAAAAAAATCATTTTCTTTGCTTTCTCCATTATGAATAAAAATTCCCATCTAACTGATGTTCAACTTCACACTTCTTTCTGCAGCACCAGTCTGCAGGCAAATCATGCTGCAGCTGAAGGTGAAGAGGGTTCTATAGGTGTTATATCAGTATGACACACTGAGGGTGTGCTGGGTCTGTACAGCAACCCAAAGTGGTGCTCCTACTCTCATTAACATAACTAAAAAGAAATAGTAAATGTAAATGAAACTTTCACCTAATACTGTTAATTATCATCTGTAATTACTCCATTTGTTCTGCCTTTTTTTTTTTTTTTTGTTAATTCCTCAATTTCCTTTGTTTTCTTTTTCTCTTAGTTCCTCACCTTACAAATGACATTTTGTGAACACTCCTTGCACTACTCTGAATATCTGCTTGGCAGGCCTGTGAGGACTTTGTCTTCTTACCTGTCCATACAAAGCTTAGCATTGCTGTGAGAGGCTTAGATTGTTACTAACACAATAAAGTTTGAAAATGAACTATAATGATATTACTGCCAATGGATTCCCTGGTGCAGGATTTGTACTGCATTTTTTGCATCTGCATAGTCAACCACTTCTGTTAATAAAGGTAAATTTAGAAATCAGTATGCTCACTCATATTAAAATTCTTATTTTGTGAGCAGGCTTGTTTTCTCCATAGTAGTTTGTTTTTTTTTCTTTACTATTTTCCTAAATCTTTTCCCAATGTTAAAATATTTTATAAATAAATGGTTTGACATTTTCTCTGGTATGTACCTATACCCCAAAGAATTCTTTAATGGCTGTTTATGTCTCAGAGAAACTGGTGTTAAAGTGCAATTTCTCAAGTAAGCAACATGCTGATGCTCAGTAAGTGATACAGATTATTTTAGATAGGAGTAACTGAGCTGGGTAATTCATCAAACCCACCTGACCTGACAACTCCTTTCATTATTTTACATCAGTAATTGAGATGCCAGAACATGTGATGATGGTGACCTAAGATGACAATATCAGTCCACTTCAACCAGCCTGCACGTCCTCACTGATGAGTGATGCTGCAGCATCACACACAAAGTCCTCTGCTGCCTTTCCAGAGGATGAGACAGCTGTAGGGATTAATGTATGACTTCACCTGAACTCCTTTTTTTGCTGTCATAAGCAATGAGGTGCCCCAGGAACTGTCCTGGAGGCAGCAAAGGGCCAAATGCAGCCACAGATATTCAGAATGCACTACACTCAATGGTGAAAAGTTTATTTCAAAGAGAAGGACTGATATCCAAAATTTCTGCTGCTACAGACACCTTTAATTAGAAAGCTTATTTTACTCCTGAATATTCAGAGAACTTCACACTGGCTTCAAGCTGGTTTCATTTTCCAATCTCATATTACAGCAGGAGCTACGCATAAAATGACAAAGTTTTATCCGAGTGTTTTGCTAGAGCTAGAACTGCACTTTCCACAGTGAGGTGGATGTCTGGAAATATTTCCCCACAGCAATCTCTGCGTTTACTGACAGCAGTCTCAGGCTCTTCTCTGAGGTCCAGGAGCCTGCACTGGTGGGAAGTGGCAGAGCTGCAGCAAAGCCAAAGTCAAATCCCTGGCAGTAAGAGCAGCTGCTCCAGCAGCTCTGGGGGAGTGCACCCATGGCCTGGCTGGGAGGCAGAGAAGCACAAGGGCATCACTAACTCCAGAGTTAGAGGCTGGAGCAATTCCTTCCAGTACCCTGTAAGCAGCATCAGGAGCCATTAAAACAGAAAGATGATAGTGTGATTAATTTTTCTGATCACATATCATACTGCCCAAGTCCTCCCTGCTTTTTTCCCCTCTGGCATGTGAGTTAATTTATATGAGGAACTTTCTACTCCATGTCCCTAAGGATATAAGTAAAAAAGAAAAATGCATAACAGATACACTGACTGCCTGCAGGTTATTTCTACTCTGTTACAAAAGAGATTATTCCACTGGCCACAGAACTGCTCCTTCTTCCAGAATAGCCAGCCCACTTACCACCACCTCCACTTCAGAGGGGTTTCTTTGCTCTGTTTTCTTTTTAAGTCCATTCAAAACTTAGAAATACATAGAGAACACTCATCTTCACCCCCTTTACATCCCACTTCCAAAATTGCATCATGACCATTACTATTTAGATCTGAATGAGGTAAATTTAATAGAGATATATGCCTCTGGAATGCACATCCAAATGGATCAGGTCAATAGAGGGAGATTGCTTTTCTAAAGTCCCATCATAAAGTCATAAATATTGTTTGGGGGGGTAAAAAAAAAAAAGAAAAAAAAGTCCAACAAAAAAACAACCCCCAAAACACATACAGACATCAGTCTTTTTTTACAGGCCTTTAACGCATTAGGCTAAATAGGGGGAGAGGATATCTTGGTTTTGTTATAATTTGGAGAGAGAATAAAAAGAATCCTACATTGTCACTTGATTTACACCACATGGGTTATATATTTGAAGCAACTGTTGATGGAATGGTTCTCTGAAAAGAATATTAAGTTCTTCAACTTTGATGGGCAAACTCAGTGACTGGCATTACAAAATAAAAAAAGCTGAAAAGAATATAAAGCCCAAACAATAAACCTTTCACTTAACACACAGCTTCACATGGGCTGTTTTGTCACAAAGCTCTTCTTCATCAGGCTGAAGCTGGGTATGCTCACTGTGTCCTCAGAATCTTTAGGGATTAACAGGAAGGAAGAGATCAAAACTTAGTCTATTCCTCACTAGGGAAATTTTTAGCACCAACTTCTCTACCCAGTGGATAACCAGACATTTGGAATTTTGAACGAAAATCGCTCTTCCCATTCAATCCATTCTTGTCTTGATTACAGAATAAAACACATGTTGCTAGAATATGAAACAAGATGTGCATGAAACAGAAACAGGGATGTGCAACTGTCTGGTATAATTTCTGAATTCCAGCAAATCACAGTTAACCAGACAACAACAATTCCTTTTTTTAAGAACTTTCAATGCAACCACAACAAAATGTGGAGAATACTTTCCAAATGTTCTCTGCTTAGTATGGGAGCAAAAATAAATCCATTTTTAAATATTGCCACAAAAAAAAAAAAAAAAAAAAAAAAAAAGCCAGGCAAAATGTCCACTTTCTGAATAAAGATGCCTTTCCATTTGGAAAGAGGATCCAAGAGTGTTTTAGCTGTTATGAAGGAATATGGAAAATTCAAGCCTGTTTCTCATCCAAGATCAGGATTGTTCCACTCTTCCAGAAAGTTAAGAAAGCTGTTCTTATAAAAATGATTGACCAATGCAAGCAGAGTTACCTGTGTGTAGAGGCAACATCAGGCTATATTCTTCCCTGTAACCGTTGGCTGCTGCCATAATTCTGTCTTAAGTACAAATGACTGCACTGCTTTCAAAGAACTTGCTATAAATGCTTTTTGCTGGAGGAGGAGATAAGTGCTAGCAGCTATAATTCAAAAGCAACAAAAGCTGCACACACTCCCTAGCAACACAACAAAAGTGAGACCTCCACTGACAACAGCAGCAGAGAGCTGGAATGGCTCAAATTGTGTTTTCCTCCAAGAGCAGAAAGAAGAGAAAAAATATCTGATACCATTTCAATGAAACAGGTTGAGCAATCATGTTAGAGGATGATTTTGATTTTTAATATATTGGTTAGGCTGTGGACAGAGGGATATTAAATAGAATAAAATAATAATAATAATAATAATAATAATAATAATAATAATAATTATTATTATTATTATATAATTTTATTATTAGATAGAATTATTAGATAGAATAAAATTTCTGCAGCTCAGTGAGCATCATAAGGAGACATTTAAGCAGGGATGTGTGAGACATGAAGTCACTCACTCCACACAGCTTCAGGGACAGTCCTGTGTCCACTTGCAGCATCACACCTTGGCAGAGATGCAGAGCATCTTGGAAAGATGCCAGCATAGAACAGGCAGGATGAATGTGAGTGTGGAAATTTTGCCCGCCGAGGGAAGATGGAAAGAATTGAAAACTGCTAAGCCTAAAATAATACAGTTGGAAAATCATGGAAAAGATGACCTGAATAAGAGTTTTATCTTGATTCTGTCTGTCAGTGACCCTGAGTATGTTAAGATTGAAAACCAAAATTATTGAAAATGTATGAGAGGGTTTTATCCCTGTAGATCTGAATTTTGCTGATGAAGTCCATCTCAACAGTAAATATTCCCTCTTGTAATCTATCTCATTGGATCAGGGAATTCACATTTTCAAGCTCCTTGCCCAGATCTGAGGAATATCCTATGCAAAACAGGCAAAAATGGACAATCCTGTTAAATTTGTGAACATGAGATCTCCAAAGTTCCACTAAAAATGTGTTTCCATTCCTTCAAATTTCTGATCTTAGACACATCACTGCAGAAATAGCCTTAATGCTTAATTCAGCTTGCATTTAACTCTCATTTAAACTAGTCACAAGTTCCATAAGACTGAATGGATTTACACATCCTCTACTGAAATGAATTCTAAAAATAAAACTTCCATAATTTTGGAAAAGTTCCTTAAACAAAACATGTATGGAGCCCACAGTAGTTGTAGTATAAACACTTATTCTTAAAGCCCAGCAAAATTGGATGTGGCACCTTTAAAATAGATTTCTGCAATCATATTGCACTATAGCTACAAGAAATGGCAGAGTTCTGCTTGCTAAATTTTACAGCTGCATTCAACAACTTACAACATTCAGCAAATCAGAGATACCTCATTGACTTGAGTTAGTAAGAGGAGGAGTGCAAAAATTCACAAGTGCAAGAAGAAGAAACACAGGACCGAGTCAAAGGAGTCTGAAATTTTGTGGTTTTTCAGTCTTGAAGTATTTCAAGTCCCAGAATAAGTTCCAACACACGCATGAAGTGTTTCTAGGGAATCAGGAGTTTTACTAAAACCCTTGTTATGCTGAACTCCAATGCACAGTGTTCAATCTACCTGGGCCAGCTGATAAAATACAGGTGAACTGCTGAGGGCTTCCAGCTCACCACAATCATGCTCCTGACTCTTGACATCACCACCAGGGCTGGGAGGGCAAGAGAAGCCCAGGACAGAGGTGTCACACACATGCACAGCTCTGGCTGGAGCACAGAGCTCTGTCAGAGCTGGACTGGAGGGAACATCAGCAGCTCCTTTGCACACCCTTGCTTAGAAGACGTTGGCAGTCTTCAACTGCAACCCCTCCATAACCTGAACTGTTACTGAGGTAGCACCAGAGGGTATTTCACTTGCTTTTCTTTGCTGTCCTTTGTAGCCCAGCTCAGAAAATACAAATCACAAAATAGTATGAAAATCACATTTCCTCTCTGCCTCTGGAATGATTGCATCATATCTTTCTCTGTTCAGTGTATGAAATAGCTAATCCTCTTCTCTTATTTTGTCTCTTCATAGATTTTAGGTTCCCTGTACTAACCTGTTTACAAAAAGAGCACCAAAACCATAAGGTGGTGACAGGTTCTTGTCAGTCTGAAGAGACTCAAAAAAAAAGAAACCTTGACCCAAATTATAAAAACCATCTGGGCTTTTTGCGTTCCCCAAGGTCAACGTTTCAAACTCGAAATTCAAACATGAACAAACAAAAAAGATTGTTTTCATGGTTTACTCTTTTTTATATATTTTTTGAGGGGGGGTTGTACTTTAAAAATTTATACAATGTTTCACCTGTTCGTCTAAGGAGACAGCACGAGTCAAATACTGACTAATGCAAACAATGATTAAGATGGAGGTTCCCAGCCTGAAAGAAGGGGCATAATTTCAGAAATATTTGAGCACAATTAACTTGGTGACTTCCTTAGAGGGGAAGAGGTTTGAGAAGACCCATTCATGGTACAAATGCTACTAGGAAATAGGAGACATGTAAAAACATAAATTAATGGGATTCTCTGAGATCCCACCTTCTTTTCTAATGACACTTCTTTCATAATGACATTTCTTTTACAACACTTATGAAGCAGAAGTATTATCTTTGGACATAAGGTGCCATATTAAATGGAAGTGTACAGAATTTGGAGGTTATTATATTAGTAGATATGATGAATTTATTACATCGTGCTACTCCCAAATATGCTACCTTACCTTTTGCTACAGTCATTTCCAATAAGACTATCAAAATCCTCTTGATAATGGATTTTCAGCCCTGTCCTAGATGCAATGACTCTGGTCTTTAAATTCACCATTATTTCCTCTACAGGGACTTAATTAGAAGATACGCTCCAAGGCATTCACTCCCCATTTCTGCACCTTCTAAGACTGACCTTTGATTTGTTGATTTTTGCTTGCTTAAACACATCCTGAAACACATTTTGCAAACTGAATTAATTTTCATTCGCACTTTACCATTTATGCTAAAATGGTCCAACACTCCAACTCTGTTTTTAAAGACTGGCTTCTAAAAAATAAATTTCTTTAAGTCTAAATCATTCAGTGTAATGTCTGTAAAATGTGCATAATGGTTGTTATTAGGAGTTGTCTTCTAGGGAAAAACATTAAATACATAAACCCACAAGAATTCACAGTAATTCAAAATATTATTTTCTTCCTGGATAATCTAATTTTAGTTATTAAAAGACCATCATAGCATTAATACTAATGTTTGTATTTTACATGACCTAAACTGTAGCTTAGAAAAACCCCAGGCAACGACTAAAAATCTCAATTGCTGTCCTTAGATCAATATGGAAAAAAAGTGAAGTCTAGGAGGAAAGCAAGCAGGGAGGGAGGTACAGGTCATTGCATGTTCTGCCCACAAATTGAGCTTGTGGGGGGTTATTCACTCAAAGATGTGCTCCAGAGCATCCTACACCACCTGGGGAGATTTTCCCATCTGTTCTCACCCTCTGCAGTGTCCACATGTCCCACACATCCTGGTGACGCAATAATCAGCTGGGAGCACACAAACCATCCACCTGTGCTCTTCCCCCACTGTTCTTCCTCAGCACTTAAGTGAGCTGAAATATTGTTCACGACACAGCAAACTTCACACACCCCAACTAACACTTCAGAGAACTCAAAACTTCAGAAACATTTCCCCGGATTTGCATTAACACAATGTCAATAGAAGCTTTTATCTTCCATTCACATGCTCATCAGATATTATGACTTAGGGGAGATTTTAGCAGTTACATCTTCATAAGCAAAACACCCACATTGCTTAGCAAGCACAATACTATTTTTCTTAATAAAAAGTGACTCCTAAAAGCCTAACTTGGAGACACAGAGACAGAAATGTCTAGTGACTAATTTTTTAGTACACACTAAGATTTCTTTTGGACTTGTATGGCTGTGCCTGCACATAGAAACAAAAAAAAAAAAAAAAACCAAAAAAACCAAAAAACACTTTGACAGAAAAATCAACTAGGATTTATCTTCCCATGCCATTGAGAGGGTATATGGAAGAGCAAGTCCCCATAATTACATACCCCCATTCCCTGAGCAGTGGGTGCTGCACTGGGTGCAGACAGCAGGGCAGTGCAGGTGACACATGGGGGAGGTTTTGAAGGGTGCCCAGAGCCCATAATTCATAAGGCAGCACCTCTGCCTCCCGTGGTGTCCTGTGTTTGCAGGGATGATTATCCCTGCACACCGTCAGAGTCTGACCAGCCTAGAGCTGCCCTCCTCTATGGGCACAGCTGCAAACTTGTTTAACAGAGCCTAAAACCCTCTAAATTTAACTGCACCTGCCAAATGGCTCTGTTTCTTCACAGAACTCCAGTGTCCCCTAATAGTCTCTGGATCCAAGAGCGTGACAGCTCAGCCAGACTTTCACCTGCAGCCAGGTATTTTCTGGGCCCATACTGTTATTTGCAAGTAATAACTGGGAACAGAACAAAAGGCTAAGCCAACAGGCCATGCTCAAGCTGCAATTTATGTTTGTGCCCCCACCACACAGTATCTGCAAGGTAATTAAGATGGCTGGACCTTTCCAGTAAGAGGCAATCCCAGGTAAGAAACGTGCGGATGGAGAACTCAATTCAAGCTGTAAATATGCTGAAAAGTCTCAACTCTATTCAGGCTGTGAAAATTTCATCACACAACCATAGTTTCAATATAAGTTTATAGTAGTGGAGGAGCATCACTCTTGCTCTTACCTTAGGCTAGCATCATTTCCATTATAAATGCATAATGCATATAAGCAGTTCTCTCTTTACCTTGTATCCATTTGAAAAATAAACCTGGCATTTTTGTTATTTTATGGATTTTTAAGAGCTAGAATAAGCAGTGTTTACATGAACAGAATATAAAATCAATGCCATCTTGATTACATTTGACTTCAATGAGTACTAAGTGATGCTTTTTCCATTTAATCAGGGAACAGTGTTGAAGCTACACTATTTGCATTTTAATAAAAATTCTCTCAAGATCCAAAAAAGTAGCAACACAGCTAAGTGCCTAAACATTAGGAATTCATCTTTCTTGATGAATAGTAAGATTTAACTTGTTTAGATATTATTTTGCTCTTAATTGTAAGACTTATTTAATAAATAGAACCAGATTGAAAACCATCAAAGTTTCTATCTACCTTCAAAGCAATTAAAAACCCCTCCATATGCAGAGCTTTCCTGGAGTTTTGTGTGTTCACAAACAACTATATATGTGTGTATACACATATGCAAGCACACACTTATATATGCACATCTCATCCAATTTTGCTGCAGGCAGCAGCAAATGTCCCTGAAGGACTGAAAAAAATCTCTTAAAATAGCATAATATTTTAGCTGCTAGAAAAGTAATACAGCACATCATTACCCTCTAACATTAATAAAGGATGAAGCACAAATTCAGAGAACGTAGTGTCAGACTTGTTTTACCTCATGACAAGAAAAATGTTTTTCCCAGTGTCTAAAAAAGTTATAGTGGTCCAAAACTAATCCTGATATAATTCCATTAGTTGTAATGGAATTGTGCTGTAGATTAATTCATGGCAGCAACTTAATTATATCATTCTCTTTCTCATATGGTGGTTGTATTCTGAACAGTCAAAAAGAAACAGCAGTGGGACCACAAGCAGCAATGAGTTTGCCAAAGTGTCTCTCCTGAATTATCTTTTAAATTACAAAGTCATGTTAAAACTGAAAACTGGAAAATTTATATTACTGCCCTTTCATAGCAATACACAGGTTTGCCAGCAAAGCATCCAAAATTTGTATCACGAGGATTACAATTCAGACTCTTTAAAGGAAGGGAAAAGGTGCTGATTTCTGGTTGAAAGCAAAGCCCACAGACACATAAAAAGCAGTGAGGAGCTGGGCAATGGATCTGTGCAAGGAATGACTGCATAGTGAGATCTGGAAGGCCATTTAAGGGCTTCGAGTGCCCATTTCCATTACAATTAGCATTTGGTTCCCCTGGGTAGCTTTGCAAATTTCAGCGTAGGTGTGTACATAAGCTACATTATTACTGAATCCTAAAACAGTTCAAGGAACATTAAATTTTATGCCCCATGTTCTCAGCTGATGTTACTCAACAAAGCCCCACTGAGGTCATTAAAGTGCTTGTGGTGGCTTTTGGAGGTTCTGACGTGGAGCCTTCACATCTTACTCTCTTTTTTTTTTTTTTTTTTTTTTGCCTAGTTTGTACACTTTGGATCAATAGCTTCATTACCAATAATGATAATTTGTAGATTCTTTACAACAGCTGCAAATTAATTAGATGTTGCAAGGGTTCAATTGATTCACTTGCATGTCACAGAATTACTCATCTGCCACCCCGCAGTAGCGCTGCCAGTTGAGCACTCAGCACGGGGGACTTTCTCCTGAGCTGAGCTGCAAATAGCAAAATTGCTTGAACTTTAATGGAATGGCAGTGAAAAGCTTGCAAGGCTCCTTGCTGGTTTGTGTTCCCACAGCTTGCTACCAGGGCAAGGGTAACAGCCCCATCAGGCTCACAGCTCTGGCCCCTCACTCTGGTTGCAAAGAAGCTAAAGAGCTCTCCCCCGAGCACGGAGCACTGCCACAGATTTATTCGCATGCTTTTACTCCAAAACTGGGCTACAAACACCACTTTTTACTGGCAGAAGAGCTGCAGTGCCTTTCTAATCTTGTCCCTGGCCCCAGCAGATTTGGAGTCGTAATTTGGAAGAAAGGAGTCAAAACAAGTCAGAACTGGGAGTTTCTTTTCAGTCAGACAGCTGTGATTTAGTGTTACTGCTACCAATAAAAGATGAGCAGCTCTTACAGCAAACAAGCATTTTGCCTCTATGGAAATCTAAACAAGTTGTAATATTTGGTAGTACTAATCCTTCCTCATTGGCAACGTCTTGGGAAAACATGATTATTTGAAAAGATGTTCCTGGCATTAAAATTAGACAGGACCCTAGTCATCATTGTTTGATCCAAGTATTTTTACATAAGCTTTGTTTCAGTGGTTAATGATTTTGGGTTTTTTTTCTGATTATGACACCTGTTTTAAACAGCAACATTTAATTTAATCAGCAAGTTCAAGCTCCAAACCTTGTCTTTTTAATTAAACACCATCGAAGGCCTGCAAAACAAATTACTCATTTGAGCACTAAAAGGAATTTTGGAGCAAGTAAAAATGTGAAAAAAATTAAAGCATTTATTCATAAGCTAATTAATTAAAAAAAAAAAAATAAAAGAAAGGAAAAAAATAAGTAATTTGCACAGCTTCTAAATTTGACCAATACAAAATATCTACTCCTGTCACAACCCAATATAAGGAAACAGAAGCTTTCTGATCTGAGGGCAGCTGTTTCACCCCACAGCAGCTTAGGATCTGGCACTATCAGTACTGACCCTGATTTGTACCCACCTCTTCAGCCCACACTGATTTCAGATATACCACTTGGAGCTGACAGACATCTGGGGTTAGTTTTAAAGCAGTGATAATATGGAGCAATCATTGTATTTCCCCTGCTACAGTTGTTCTCTGGAAATTCAGGGAAGAACTGAATTTAGAAGAAACCCCAAAAAGGAATGAAATGGGCATTTGTGTTGAGAGCACAAAGCACAAGGTAGGTGGCTGTGACACAGATGTGTCACACACCTCACGGTGGCTCTCACAGCAGCCTCTGCTCAGTGCCTACAGGCAGCAGCGTTTGTGCTCTTTCCTTCTTGCTTTGGCATATGGAACAGATTTTATTTTCCTATTTTGTGTTACTATTATTCCTTCCTCCCTTTGTTTCTTAGCATCTCCCACAAAGCACACATTAGAACTTCGCTGTACTCCATTCATTTGATACATCAAAACCTATAAAATATCACAGATACTCCTGTGCTGGGAAGAATGAAACAGTGATTGGCTTTTAGATTCTTAGAAATGCTGGGAAACAAGAGCATTTGTGGCCATATCTTTCACCTCAAAGAGGTGTGACACATTTTTGGGATATTTACAGGGAACCTGCTGGACAGGGATATCCCTGGGCACCCCCAGTGCAGGAGCTTCACAAACTCATCACAGCATTCCAGGAGACCAAAGCAGCTGCCACAGATCCTATCACAGACTGCCATCACTGCTGTAATTTCAGCATCGTCTCTCTTCTTGTGGATCAATCCCACAGATACTGTTAGGAGACACAAAGCCATTTTCCCCACCATGGAACTGTTGATGATGTTCCAGACCCTGTTGGCCTCTCACCATTCCACTCCTCTCTGCCCTACAGACAGCCCTCATGTGGCAAGCCCTATCTGATGCTCCTCACTGGGATATGTCCTGCCTTGTTTGGTTTTCGAAGTGTAGCAAGTTCTTTTAAGTCATTTTGGATGCTATTCCTGAAAGAATGCACACCAGGAGCAGAATAAATTGAAAGAAGCACTGCATATCCACACTTTCTCTGTTTTTTCCTCAAAATAGGGTTTGGCTTGTCTCTGGTTGTATCATCTTGAGGAACCTCCTGCTCCATATTGCGATATCTCTCCAATGCAAAGGTCCAGTCTATCACTGAACACTGATAAACTCTGCACCAAGGGCTGACATGTCTTGCAACATAACCTGAATGATTTTTCCTGCACATTCACAAAGCCCATAAGCATGCCTGAAATAAATTCCCTCAACTGAGTTTCAATGTGTCCATTCAGAAGAAGTATTACTAAAATTAATAGGAGTAAATTAACTGCACATTAAGGTCACTGCTTCTGAATTTTTTACCAGTGTTTTTAAAGCACTGTCTGATAATTGGGTATTGATTTCAATGCCCTAAAAATTGACCCACCCAGTGGTCTTTGTCTCTTGCTTGATTCTCCTCCATTAAGGGGTTGATGATGATAGTTTTAATTATTTTGCAATATTCTTATTTCAGAAGGAAAAAGAATCACAATCCTCACTGAGCCCTTTTTTTCACTGCAGACCAAATCAGAAGAATGCAATTACTTCCATGCTGATCAACATCATAATGGATTTTACTTTAGTTTCTACCATGAAACCCTGCACTGCAATTAACAGCCCAGACACTGACAGCATGAATAAGATTCATTGCTGCACAATCAGATCTCTGTTTTGTACATCTGCCCTCGCTTCATGGCAGTACCACCATCTCATGATGAGCCACATCCCCTTCATATAGAGAGGTGAACCAGCAGTGATGCCCCAGAGCTCCAAAATCTCAGAGGAGGCTACTTGATGCTTCAGGTGCTGTTACATGCAGCCAGACCTGTGAGTTTGCTGGCCCCAAGTTGGGCAACTCCCTGTGGGCTCCCCTGGCAGGGGAGACCCTCCTGGAGCAGTTCTGTGTCAGGAACGAGAGACGCTTTGGACTTTTTCGGTCTCCAGCTTCTGTTTATTGTTATCTTATCAAAACTTCAGCACACTGTCTGCGCCCAGACCTTGCATGTGTGAAAACAGCACAAAAATGGCTAACAACTTTGTGCTGCAAGGTCTTTTTAAGTCTAATCAAAAACTAAGCTACCCAATTAAGAAGTGACACCTAGATTATTTCCCTTTCTAACCCAATAACTGACCCCTAAAAACCTGCAATGCGGATTTTTCTACCCAATTACAAGATACCATCTAAACCCAAGAAGAAAGAGGAAGAAGAGAGTAGAAAGGAACTCAAGACAACACCCTATACCCTCCATCCTGAACCCATCTATAACATACTAAAAAATCCTAAAACCTAAATTTCTCACCCATGTGACATACTATACTACTATCTACAATCTCTACAATCTATTTCACACTTTTGTGGTTTCTAGTTTACTTTGAGGCTTAGGAGGCCTTCTCCATGAATAAGGGTCAAAGTCAGTGTTTTCCTGGGATTCAGAGCACCCCAGGGCAGACAGGGGGATATTCCCCTTGCCCTGGGTTCCCGCCCAGACCCACACAACCACAGCAAGTTCTCATATTCTCTCATTTCCCCAGTGTTTTCACCAGTAAGAGCAAGGCAGCGGGGAGATGATTACAGCACATTAAGAAAGCCCAAGAAGCTGGGCTTCTGAGGAGGAATTTGGCCCCCACACAAAAGTCTTATTAGTGCACAGTAGGATTCCCTGCCTTTCACTTACACAGCACTGGACCCCAGCACTGAACAGGATTAAGTCTGAAATAGGAAGGGATATTACCAAATAATATGTCTTGAAAGTTTCGAATCCCTAATATCTGTCATCTTTCTGACTGCTACAGCTGCACCGTGCTCTTCTTATTTTCTGTCCTTTTTATGATTATACCCTCAAACACCTCCACTCTTTCCCCACTCAGTGCTAGCTAGCTGCAATGTATGTCTGCCACTGCTTTCAAAGAGTTTCAGAAATGGGGGCAATCAGGGGACAAACAAGCATTTAGCTCACTCCTTGCACTGAAGGTGGATAAATATCCTGGATATTGTGGTGGTTTTGCCTTAATTTGATGGTATTTTGAGAGCACCGTCTTCATACAAATTAAATCCCAATGTTAACAGACTTTTGGCCAAGAAAAGATATTGAAGTTAAAAAAAAATTGCAATACCACTGAAGAGATCAAAGGGATGTGAAGGTGAGCAAAATTAGAGGGTAAGAGCTACAGATCACCTGGGAAAGGAGCAGCCCAGGAGTGCATTCCCTGTAGCACCTGGAGAGGTCCCAGAACAGTTAGAATGACACCAAGCTTTCCTACTGGGCTCTCAAGAACTATGATTAGCTTGATAGTCTTTAATTACTTCACAGAAAAGGTTTTAAGCAAAGTTTTTCCCCCTTACCACTTTCAGTCCACAGCTCAGGCCACCTAATCCCAGCGAGGAGTGTCACCAGGTGGAGTCACAGTAGGAGATGCTTCTTTCCCCAACTATTTGTGCTTCTAAAAGGCCTGACCTGCTGAAAACACACAGCATGACCTGTGCATCCAGAGCAGGGTGAGGCACCCAGTTGTCACACTGCTACCCTATATTAACCACCCCAACTCCTACAGAGTGGCAGGGACAAGTTCACCCTTTTAGCTGCAGCACTAAGAAATAAAGCATGTTAATTCTCCTAAATTTTTGTTACCTCACTCTTCACAAACTAATTATTTCATATTGTGTTATCTGTATAAACATATTAAAACTCCAACTTCCATTACAAATCCTATTCTTGCAGGATATTTATAATTTAAATAATATAAATCCCTGAAACCAGGTTCCTTGTAATCCCCCTGACAAGCCTAATTTGGAGCAGGGGAGAGCAGAGTGCTGCAATGGTGATATGAAGGCATTAGGCAGCAGAGGGACCTTTGCAGCACAAGGTAATTGCAGTGTTTAGTGGAGCAGTCCTGCTGCAGGGGTGGATGGCTCAGGGCAGCTGCCAGGAACATGCAATTAAACACACATTGTTAATCTTACTTCTGTGTGCTGGGGACAGAAGGACCCTGGTGTTGCTGACACAAGCACACACACCTCCAGCACAGCTGGACACTGCGCAGAGCTGGAGGTAACAACTGGTGCTGTGTCTGGGGGAGGCTGCTGCATGCTTTTAATTAGAAGCAGATAAAAAGACCCTCTGTAACAGATAGAGTCCACCTCAGTATGTTCAGGACACTGGGCTGGGAGTCACAAAACATGAATTCTAAGTCTGCCTTCACCATACATCTTCTGTCTCCCTGATCTTTAAAGCAGGGATAACTTTGCTCAGGTAGGGATCATGTAGTTCACAGCAGACAGCTTTAGGCATCAGTCCAGTCTCTATACTTCCCAGAGACTCAGAGAAAAGCCAGGCCCTGCAGAGGATAACTCAAAGGAAGAGTCTGAGCTGTAATTGCACCTTCAAGCTCCTCTTCTTGCAGCTGAGAGAACCAGCATCCCAGGGCAGGTTGCACCACCTCTGTCACAGCTGAGGCACTGCAAATATCTGGCAGTTGTAACTTCCTTTCCCACCTGTAGATGACAGATGCTACTTCAAAACAACCAACAAACAGGAACAAACAAACCTGAAAAGTTATTAAGGGCATTTCTGCTCTGCCTGGGGTTACTGATACACTCAAACACCTGCCAAACCTGCCAGCAGCACTGTCTTTTGAGCAGTGAGTTTGGAAAAGCAATGGATCGGTTCAGTACCATGCTGCCAGGTCAGCAATTTGCTACCACGGAAAGGAGCAAGTGCTTTTCCATCCTCAGTGCTGCTGAACCACGAGTTACCTTTGTCAGTCAGGCAAACATGAAGTGACCCCTGAGAGTTCAGCCAATCTGGAACACTCCCTGCCCCTGTTACACTTTGATACCATTTTTTAGTTGCAACTGCCACATGCACACATGGTGCATCTGTTGCAGAAAAGTGTATTTTTGGTCATTCTAACACATTCTTAACCAGGTCTGTGTACAACTATCAGCACACAAGGGATGGAGCAGTTATTCCAAATTCTTTGCTGTTCTCCCAGCCCCTGATCCTCTGTCACACAAAGTGAATGTGACACTTGCATTTCTAAATGCCTACACTTGAACAGTGTCTAGGATGAAAGAGTTTCATATGTTTTTGTCCAAGCTCGTGCAATTGTCCCTAGCCTACGATTGTTGCATCAACATATTGCAAAATACTGGGGTAACACAGGGCAACACATGACTAAAAACACAGAAAAAGCCTTTATGTGTCTGTGCAAATATATTTACCAGAGGAAATCCTATTTCAAACCAGTTAGAATGTGAAGCGAGATTTGCAAATTCACGACAGAATTTTACTTCTAGACGGGGAATAAAAACAAGCATCAAACAGATAAAAAAATTTCCTATCAGTGTGAGATGTTTTGTTGCTGGTGCAGTTTATTCTGGGAAAGAGCTACAAACCTGTTAGACAGCAAAGAACAAAAAGTTCATCAAGGCTGGTCTCTGGAGGACAGGATGCTGTAGGGACAGCCAAGCATACAGCAAGGTTTGGAAAAATGCTGCTATGCAGACACAGTGTTTTGTTCTCAAAGAAAAATGCTAAAGAAAACTAAACTATTAAAAGTGTCCTGATTAAGTGAATAGATGGCCCCAAACAGGTTTGCATTATAAACATTAATTGCACATTAGCTCAACTAATTAAAAAATAAATACTGTACACGGCAGGAAGCTCCTTCTTAAAAGCAACTTCTGCCTTGGGAAATGAGCCAGTTCTTTTTAAAAAAAAAAGAAAACACAAGCCCTGGAGTGTCAGCGAAATGCCTGTTCCAGCCAGGGAGGCTGAGAACACCATGGAGCAGAAATTACTGCTGTGCCAACTGTGCAGAGCCAAAGTGGCAGCAAACACCAGGAAACACTTAATGACAGGATCTCTTCATTGCCTCTCACTGCCCAGCCCAAAGGAAAGCCTCAGATGCCATGAATGAAACAACCCAAACACAAAAACAGTTCACTTTCTGGACTTTGGCAGAGGGTTGGAGCAGAGGCTTTGGGGAGCCAGGGCTGGGGGGAAGGTTGTTCTTTTCTGGGCACTGGAAACTCTGGGGCAAAACCCAGCCTTGTGCAAGTGCCTCAGCTCCTCTTTCCCAAGCAGGATAGTGCCAAAGCTGCCAGGGGCTGCCTCGGGGTCACGCTGAACCCAAACCCTCCCTCAGTTTCCTCCCACATCCTCACTGCTGCCTGCCTCAAGATATGCCCCCAGCAAGACCCTGCACTATCACCACAGCTTTTAGCAGCAAGCTCAGAGCCTGCTTGGGCACACTTCACCAAAGGAGGGTGTTGCCGTGCCCTTCTAGCTCCCTGTTAAGTGGTTTCCAAGGAACCAAGCAAGACAGGAGATATTCAGGCTCTTGCAGCTCAGCTGAGGTCAAGACTGAAGGATTTTGATGACCTAGTTTGACTGTGGGAGATGGTCGTGGTGCTGATAAGCACTGTGAGGCTGAAAGATGCAATGAAAAAGGAAAGAAAATTAAACCAAAAAACACCCAGCAGCACATCCCCAGAGCAAAGCCTAGCTGGCAGGAGCCAGGCTAGCCATGGCTGGCCTGAATTCCAGGCCAGTGCTCAGGACACAGGGTAGTTTTACATCTAACAAGCATTACTAACCAGATTCACACTTGCATTTTCTTAGCAATCATGCAAATGCAAGAATAAGAGATTAAAGATGTTTTCAGACATGAATGTTAGCTTTCTACATCTGTGTACACAAACACAAAACCTTTACTTTTTTAGGCAGAGAAGCACAGACACTTTCACCAGGGTGACACTAAGTAGTTAATGCAATACTAGATAAAAATCAAGATGCCACATCAATTTGTGTGAAAGGAGTGGTGCTGATATATCTGGGTTCACATCCAAGCTCTGCCATAGACTAGCTACATAACCCCAGGCAAGGCAGCTCCTTTCTCTACTCCTTAGATCCAGGAAAAGCCATTTTTCTTCCGTCTTTTATCTGTTCTCCATTTAGCTCTTTGAGGAAGCCACTTGTGCAATCAGCCTTTGTGTAACACTGAACACATAAAAGACCCAGTCTCAATTTAAACACTAGTCTAATGCAGACAATAAACAATCATCATTAAGCCATTAATTCACTTAACAGCTTTTTTCTCTCTTTCTGCCAACACACTTTCTGAGTTGGAAGGGGTTTTTTCAGCAGGGAGGTAAATTTGTAGTGTCTTGCAAAGGGAAAGATTATGTGCCTGCGTATTCACAATATTGAGTCATAATAATAAATGACTATTTGATCAATTTCTTTACAAGCAGCACAGATCTTCCCTTCAAGTCATGCCACATCTTAACAGCCAGTTCTGTTGAGGGGACTCAGAGGAATTACAGAGCTAGCTTGGATGCCATTTAGGTTGCACGGATAATCAAAAACTTGCTATCTAAACACACGAACTGCAGTATCACTTCCATTATCCATTCCATATCAGAAATGCATGAATCTCCTCTCTGGGGGGATTGCTGCTGTGGAAAGGCACCTTGTAGCACTGCATCCACTGGCAGCCAGCAAAGGAATTGTTTCTTGCAATGGAGTCTGACTATTCTGACTGAGAAAGGCTTCCTGAGTTAGGAGTAACTGCTAATATTTTATTTTATTGCAATTTGAGAGGATTAGGGAAATCACATCTCCCAGCACTTTATTTCTGGCAGGTGAGAATGTCATATTTGTGCTAAGCCTGAGGGAGTGTTTAAGCTCACTGGGAGGGAACAAATGCATGCCCAGAAAGCCCAGGGTTGGTTTACACTACGTGAAAAAGCCGCACAAAGCAACTCCACCATGCACAGTCTGGGGAACTGGCAGAGCAATATATCCTAAAAGAAACAGGTCAGTGGGAGACAGAGACAGCCATGCTTAGCCCTGCAGCCTCCACGGATACACAAATCCCCACGTGGCATGCTCCTGAGGTAGCTGAGCATGCACAGGGGCACTGAGGCATGCAGCCAGTGCCAGCCTAACAGCACAGCCCAGGAACACAGAAGTAGAAACTTTTCTCAAACTGTCTCACTAGTTTATACATCACTTATGGACATAAAACCTTCCATTCTACTCTTCCTTCAGCTGGTCTAATTATCACCTCAGTCTCCCTGCTACATCTCCAATACAGCTACAGGTGAGCAGCTCAAACATCATCATGAAGCTCAGCTTCCCTCCCTGTCACAGCAGCTCTTAAACATGCTTAGCGTTGTTTTCCTGGCATAATTTCTCCCTTATTGGTTTGTCTCCATGTTACTGCATTTAAATACCTTTCCATATCTTGCTCTTTCCTTCTTGTTCAAAGCCAAGCTCTAAAAATCCCTGCTGTTCTCCACAGTCACATGGACACAAAAACACAAAAAGCGTGGTTTACATCATATAATGAGAACAGAAAATAGCCACAATCTGCTTGCCCAGCCCAGCTCCCATAAATGTGAAAGTGAGAGGAATTCATTGCTTCCCACTACCTGCCCAAATCCCTGCTGCAGCAGCTGCCCTGGCACAGGGGGGCATGGGCCCCTCAGGCTCCCAGAGCGTGCTCTCAGAGGCATGACACAGAGTTAAAGCTCTGAGGAGAAGCTCTGGATGTTCCACACACAATAGAGAGCTTCCCAGAAAATCTTTCGTGATTAATGGGAACTCTGACACCGTGGGAGTAAAGACCTTCTACTCTCAGCAGACTCTTGAAGCAGTCTTTGTGCAGAGCAGGGAACCAAGCCAGAGCAACGCAGGATTTCCAGCACCCTTTTTGATCTTCCAGAGAGTTCAGTAAAATATCTGGGATCCCAATGACATATTGGCTTTGTGCTAGGCTAGGGAGACATGGCAGAGAGACAAGCAGTCAGACTTTCTTCTCAGCAGAAACCATTCTTTGTTAGTGATTATTTCTTTTATTACAGTTCCAACTTTAAATTCAAAGAAACTTGTACATCAAGTGAATTCCTGTAGTTAGATTCCAACAACTGGCTGGTACTTAAGCTTCATTTACAAGTATTACAAAACACAGAGATAATTATCAGTGTGTTACCATTTTAGGGGGTCCCTTTTAATAAGCTTTGGAGAGAATGAAACCCCAAGAAAGGGTAAGAACAGCAGAAATGGCAACAAAACTCTTGCCTTATCTCACTGCATGCAGGTGCACAGAGGAAGGCAGAAGCCACTGCCATGGTGGCTCCTGCACCTAGAGGTGAGTATCTGGATATGTGGAAGGTTGACATGCTGCAGCCTGAAGGTGCTGTAGCTCATCAGCATAAGGAAAGGACAAGCTAGCTGTGTGTTAGCTGTGGAGAACAGCATGGGAACTGCTCACCAGACCACATCAGCTATTTGCATCCACATCCTGCACCTTCCCCAGGTCCCTCCCAGCCTCCTGCTGCCAGCTCTTCCCTCTGCCAGCAGCAGATTATGTTCCTGAGCCATTGTGGGGTTCAAAGAAATCCCCCCGTATGCACCACAGCCATCCTGCCTTTCTCCAGCTCCCCCCACCTGATTTCTTCACATCCTGAGGAAAGCTGGCAAAGCAAACAACTGTGGGAATAAACCGATTTGTCCCTTGTATATCTGCCTGTGGAATTTGGAGGAGGAAAAAGGCAAGAACTGTTTCTTCATTCCTGCCCATGTTTCCAGACAGCCAACTCACTGTTTGCTCTGCTGCAATCCACCACACACTTTATTTACTCCCCTTGCTCCCAGCAGCTCATTCCCCTCCACATTCACACCCAGTTCTGTTCAGGTCCCACCCAATGCTCTCAGGACATTTCAGATTCCAAGCTCAGACTGTTACAGGTTAAAAACCACTCTTGTGAGACACTGAGGGTTCACCTCTCCTGCTGTTCTGGAGGAAGAAGCAGAACAAGTACCTGCCTGAATCAAAATCAAAGAACAGGGACCTGGACCTCTGTCTCTCTCGCACCCAACTGAGGCAGCCTGTGCTAAGAAACACCCTTCATTCATGTCATTCCCTGCCAAGGGAAAAGAGTTCATGTCAGCTATTTGAAATGTATTACCATCCATAACAGTGCACTTCCCAAAGACAAATAATGCTAACGCTGCTGAAAGAGTATTGATTCCATAAAATGATCAGAAGGGAGTGCTTAATTATTTCCTGAGGAAAGAAAAAAAAAAAAAAAAAACATGCTAATACCACAGATCTCCATTACATAAGACCATTTCTAAGAATAAAAGCCTTCATGTCAATTCTAGGTCTTCCTTCTTTCACAGCCAAATCCATATTCTTTAGACAGTTTGTTACAGCTTCCATAAATCCCTTTAGAAATTTAATGCAAACTACCCTTTTTTTTTAACAAGCATTTTAATTCTGATGTGGGTTCTGTATTCTCCAAGGCAGACATCTGCATGAAGTGCATTGTGTGTCTCCTGGGTGATTGCAATGACTTTAACACACACTAAATGATAACCACAGCAATAATTCTAGTCTAGGATTTGACCCCAAGTTACTCTTTTTAGATGCAAATCTTCATGTTACTGTGTATGTTGACATTAATAACTGCCAAGAAATATGTTTCAAAGAGCAGAGAAAACGAATTATTGAGGGGATGGGGAATGTGTTTGAGAATAAACACAGATTAGTGAGGCATCCTGATCCAGGCAGAAACCCTGAGGATCCAGTCTGCATCTAATCACCAAGGGCTGGCCAGAGGTGCTCACAGGTGTGGCTACAGCTTCTTCCAGGTAGGCAGGAGTACTGCTCCAGCAAGGAAAATACACAGCCTGGGCAGAGTTAGAGTTCTCCATTCTCAGAGCAACTTAATTAAAAATCTCCAAGTATCTGAAGAACAAGAGGCTCATTGTTTCAGGATCAGCACAGGAATTCATCAGGGATGGCCAAATCCCCCCACAAAGGTGGAGAGTTGTTTGCAGGGTGGTTTTATCTGATTTCTGGGAGGTATCAGCAGTCAGAAGGTCAACAATACCTGGTTTGGGGGGTGGTGGAGGGAGGGGGTGTGTTTTGTGAAAGGTCCGAGGACTACAGAAGCCAGGGGTTAGGTTTAGCACAGTCTCATGCAAATATAATAAAGCCTATTTTTTGAATTCAGGGCTAAAAGTAAAAATGGTCTTATTCTAAAAACATGTCAGGTCAACCCCTTTACAAGTAATTACTAAAAAGATGCTCTCCCCAAAAAGGAGAGCAAATCACAGGACAAATCAATATGAGAATATATATAAAGAAAAAAGAAATAAATAAGGCTCCAATTTGTGATTTATGCTGAGAGAACTCATGCTGCCAGAGTTAAATTGCCCTTGCTATTGCTAAAAATCTATGGATGACAAAATCTTAACTCAGAAAAGATGCATCCAACACAGATAATTCTGTATTAGAGCTCATCTGTGTGATAAGGAATAAATTGATCACAAAAAAAGGTATCATCCAAAGAAGTGATCATTACTTGATTTGCATTTTTAAAGTGCAAACAAAAAGACTTTTTACTTTGCCAAGACTACTAATATACAGGCTTGCTGCTTTAAAAGGATCAATTTCATGAAGCTAGGAGAGGAGAAAAGGGAACAAAAGAGACAAACCAGTTGGAGAAAGAATTTTATAAGAAAAATGTTACAATAATTGGGAACAGCTTAAGAACATCTTTCTGGATGTCCAGAAAAAACACAGTCTGAGTCAAAGAAAGCTGTAACTACTGAAAACCAAGCTGGCTTATGGGGAAGCAGAAGCAGGTATAAACCATACATATAACTTATGCATAAAAGGCAAAGTTCTTAGTTTTAGTGCAAGTCAACGTACAGAAAATGCCAAAAAAAATACAGAAAGGCCATAGATTTCTCCTTTTATCTATCTAAGTTAAAAAGAAAAAAAAAAAAAAGACATGGAAGGAAATATTTAGATATAATAGGAATAAAATGTAACTGTAAAGTGATCCTCTTCCTCCAAAACTGAAGTATCAAATGGTCAAAAGTAACACAGAAAAGGAAAATGTTTCCAGTAAACACATTTGCTGTATGTGAAGAAAATCAGCACAACACAGTGATATCAATAAGTGAGTGTTAACAATTACCAGCAACAAAAAACATCCTTAGAGGCTTTGGTAATTGTTGGAAAAAGGTTTCTTTGAATGCCTACATTACACAGGAAAGACTTTCGAGACATTCTTAAAGAAGTGTAAATCAGCATCTCCCTGCTCTTGGCCTTCTGTTGATTCTCCATCAGAGATATGTTATGAAACCAAAAGTGTTTTCACATCATCTAAATAGCGTTTATTTCCTCTCTAACTCAGCAAGTACTTATATATTTCTGGTACACCCAGCTGCCTAATTTGGCAAGGGTTGTCTCTTGCTGCTTTCAAAAATAAACAGACACATGAGGAAGCACCAGACTAGCACAGAAGAGAACATCCTTCTGTTCTCAGTTTCATGGAATACCTGGAACTGCATCCTTCTTCTCTTTCTACTCCTCCCTCTAAAAAAAGTCTTCATGAGCTAGTGCTGTGAGAACTTCAGTAGGAGTGAGTAGTCAATAGCTGGGACCAGGTCAGGAAGTTATTAGCCTTTCTCAGCTTCCTTCTTGAGTTACCAGTGAGATTTTTGGGAATCCTTTCATACTGAAGATGGATAAATGCATGAGAAGAGGATTTGAGCTTTTCCTGTCTGCTCATCAAAGACTAGTTTTTGAAATAAGCACATTTCCTGCTGAAGGGTTCTGGAGAACCTGGTGGTCTGAGCAGCTGCTGCTGTGATGATTATAGAGCAGGAAGCCTACTGAGGATTTGATCAATACCTGGGATTGCATCAGCTCAGAACTTATCCTCTGCAATAAACTCAAGCAGCTACCCAGGTGCAGTTAACTCAGTTTCACAACTAAATCCATATCCAGAAAATCTGATTCTAATGGAATTAATCCATCATTCACTGGAGACCCCCACTTCCCCTCCTCTCAAAGCTACCATTTTTCCATCATTGCTAAATACTACCTGTCAGGAACTGCATTTGATTGAGATGCGGAGGCATCAATAAAATAATTGCTGATGTCAGGTAGCATTCTTTGCTTAGTGTTCATCACCATGTATGACTTAATTAACAATGCCTATATATCAGAATAAATCAGCTCTTTTTTTTTTTATTTATCTGATGTCTTCAGACAATTTCATGACTGTGACATGGAGGGTCCTTTATTATTTCTCCCAGAGCATCAGGTAGGTGCAAGGGTGGACTCAGTTTGAGAGTGAGACCCCCAAGTCCCTGCTGTAAGCAGAGGAATGGAGATGCAGATGATGTTTGAACCAGTCTGAGCTTAGGGAAGCTTTAAAGATATGGCTTATGTAACAAAGGGATTAGAAAGCAACTTATTAGAAGTGCCACAGCACCGAGAAAGAAACTAAAACCTGGTAAATTAGATAATGTAATAACATTGGGGGCATACAAAGAGTCAAGACAATGTATGAACCATCTCCTTGTGACAAACTGTTGCACTTTTTTGAACTGAATGGACAATAAATGTGTTCTTTTAAAATGACACTTAGAAGAACTGGATAAAGCTTCCCTCCAGCAGAACTTGCACTTACAACAACTGAGGATGCCTGAGGTAAAAAGAAACCACATTTCTGTGCTCCTCTCTGTTCCCACCAGAAGGAGAACAGCAGATTTCCCTCTGCAAAGCACTTTAGTCAAACAATGATCTCACCTAAGCCCCTGCAAACTCAAATTACTCATGTGATGTTAATCATTCCAGATTTGTACTCCTGGGTGCAAGGCCCACTCCTGGGCTGTGTTATCTTCCCCCAGCAGAAAGGGCAATACCCCATGGCAGAGCCTTTTCCCTCTCTCCACACAGCGTTGACACCAGCTGGGACAGCCACTGTGAAATTAGCTACTCACATTCTCACTTCAAAATGCAGCTTAACCATTCTAGACAACAGAATAGATAATCAAAAGGCAAGTAATTGCAGAGCATCTCAAGGTCTGGCAGAGCACAATCTGGGTACCAGTAAAACACCCAGCTAGGAGTGTTACAGAAGAATAGCATTATTCCTCAGGCACAATCCAGACAGTATTAACAAGTAGTGACAGTGGGATTTCTTTTTATTCACAAGAAAATGGAAGTGGTTTCATCATTTCTCAATAATAGATAAAGTACACAGAAGCAAAAAGACAAGTTTAAGACTAGATCCAGCATTAAGCAGTGTTAGAACTGCACGGACATTGGCTGAACAGCCCACTGGGAAAAGCTACTGCTGAAAAACAAATACTGCATTTTTGAAGCCCTTGTCTCATCTCATCCATACTTTCATCTCACATTGAAAAGGCTCAAGATTCAAACCAGAGAATGGACAGATGTCTGCTCAATTTCACAGATCTCTGTGAAGCTTCAAAAAGAGACTGCTCAGAACACCTTGCTCCTCCTAAAGAGCTGTTTACTAGATAGTTAAAAAAAATATCACCCATGTTGTGCCATGCCTGTCAATGAGTCAGTGATCTGAACCAACCTTCTCATGACCCATTCATTTCTTCCATTTGCTATAGAAATCTCTCAGAATCAAGAGTAAACCCAGAGGAGGTGAGATTTTTCTCATTCACCAGATTTCTGAACAATGTTACTCTCTAAATAAACTAGAGAAGAGCCTCCCTCTTTGAGGGTCCAGCTCAAATCCAGCCATGAAATCCTGTGGTCCCATAGAAGTTGCTAGGGGGAATTTTTATTTGAAGACATGCTTACATCCCAGCAATCCAGTCCTCCTAAAAATAACCCTTGGGAGTGTTGTTAGTCTAATTTGGGTGTGTGACTAACACACACACCACGTTACAGTCACTTCACAGGCTTCCAAGTCTGCATATCATATAGGGCAACAGTAAAGTTCAAATAACTTTCTACAGGTTCATTTACCTTCTTTAGAAAACCTGGACACCTGGCTGTACCATGCCAGTGTTCATTTTATTTTAAAAAAGTGCTGGGGTTTATTGCTTTTGGTAATGTTTAAAGGCGGCAAAATAAACTTAAATGTTTATAAAAGCTCTATTGTGACAGATACACTGCAAGCCTCCTACTTTTGTCTTGAGGGCGGCATTCCACTCCCATTTGTCAGGAAAATCTCTGATACAATGAATGACACCCTCATCCTTTTATAACAGGTAATTTTGGCCACTGAAGCATTCATGTTGTGAAACTCCTACAGCCTGTTTCTTATTCAACTGCAGCTGAAGGAATTCAGGAGAAACTTCCCAAGCATCCATAAAACCGTATCAATCCAAGAGAAATCAAATCAGAGCTGTGGCCTTCTCAGTTTTTTTTTTTTTTTTGCTCTCCAACAGGCTCACTAAACATCAGTGAGTTTACAGCCTGTTAAAGTCAATGAAAAATGCTTCCATTTTCCAGCAGATTTTTGGTCTCAATTCACTGCTTCTCTGCAGAACAATTCCACTGCTGTGGTCAGAGGATCCATGGCCTTTGACTTGGAAGTCCCATCCTGGTCTGTATGAGTTAACTCACCAAAGGCAATAAGGTTGTGGCACCAGAGTACATTTGAAGCATAAATATTTAAGTGAATTATAGGTCTGTTTCTTGCTACAACCCAAGGTTTTACTTTTGGAAGGAGCATTAATTCAAGCCCCGTATGCTCCCCTCTTTTTCAGTTTTAAAGGAAGCCTGAGGGTAGTGCTTTTACTTATTATGACAGGCAGAGTTCTCAGCATCTGTTTAAACAAAACAGAACAAAGGGATTATATGTTGCCATGCAACCAATAAAAATGATGCATTTTTAATAGCTGAGACCAGAAAAAGCAACCGCCATACGGGTTTAGAAATTTTCAAAGAAAAAAAAAATTAAAAAGAGGGTAAAGCCTTGAGTCGAGTTAAAGCACTTTTCACCAGAGGGGAGGGGCACAAGCCTTTTATTACTATTATGATATAAACTCAGTCTGGCTGGCAAGAGATCTGCTTTCAGCAAGATCTCCCAGGAGGCACAAGAGTTGCTGTTCTTCCACAAATACATAGGATTTTTACTTCGCTGACCTTGCTGAGTTTGTTTGCCCCATTTCTTTATGTATCAAAACACTTGACCTTTCATTCTGTGGGATGGAAGCTAAAGCACATTGGGACAGTACACGCCAGCTCCTGATGCCAACACCTGGGGGTCTCCAGGGAACATCTGGATTTCCACGTGTGCCAGAGCACTCAGGCTGACCTGGGTAATACTGGGAAAATCACAAAAACCTCTGGAGCAGCATCACAGAGTCACTTGTTTCCTTCTCAGTTATCAATCGGATTGTATAGCTTGGGCACAGTGTCCAGAAAACTCCTAAAGGAACAATTTTAAACAAGACACGCCTGGTAAGGATTGTGAAGCTTTCCTGATGCCTGCAGGGCAACGCCCATGCAGAAAACAGGAATTTGGGTTGTTTGCATATAGGCAGCATTATTTAGGACAGTGAATGGCCGAGATTTGCAAGACCACAAGGCACAATTAATGGAAATATTTAAAGCTAACATGTTTTAAGTCTCAGCCACAAGTAACTGTCTTAAGAGTTCTACTGTGATATAAAAAATATATATATTTTTTAAATATTAACCTGTTTGGAAAACCAGAAAAAAACCTTGAAGCAACCCATTTTTACAAGATGAAATTGTTCCCAGGAGAAAAGAAAAGCTGAAGCCCTGCCTGCAAAACTTAGTCTCCAGAGGGTTTCAGCAGAGGTTTGAAGGGTTTGGAAAATTAAGCTCTTTAGAAAGTGCAAGACTCCCTACTAATATTTTGTTACTATATGTTTTTTCTAAGAGTTAAACTGCTGTCCCATCCAAGGCTGTGGCCAGTGACAAGGATCTGATCCCACCCCACACGATGTACTTGTCCCATATATACTTAAGCCTTCTAAGGGCTTTTTCCTGCAAGGGAAAAATATTTCATCACCCTTTTGACTTCTGAAAGCAACTATCTTCAAGAACTTCAGTGTACAGGGTTACAGAATTAACCAGTAAGTGAAGAGTACCTGTATTCTCCTAATCCAATCCAACTTTTGACCAGCAGATCTGGTTTTGCATTCAGAAGAAAATGGAAATGGAGATTCCATAATCTCCTCCTGGGTCTCAGTCAAAGCTGAATGGAGCTAGCAGGAGCTTTGTTTTAAGGTTAGCTTTGTTTGGATCAAATCCACACTGGCTAGGTTTGAACATCCATTGTCCAGATATCCAGCTCAGGAAAAGCCTGGACAAACTGCAAATCCTCCTCCAGGTTTTTTATGACACCAGCAAAGGCTTGTCTCGAGTTGAAGCCAGACAGCTTTAGGGCTAAGTCATCTTGGCATGTTTTTGTCTTCAGTGCCATAAAAGTTTTGTTTAGAAGTGTTAACAACACAACAGAGGCTCAAGTCTCTGCTGTTGTTTTCCTGCTATGCCCCTCAGTGTGAGGGTGATAGATCAAGACAACATGAAATAGACTCTCTCATGTGAAATAAAGACTGACATGGCATGAGACATTTAGATCTCAATGTGCAATGATTCTAATTACAACCAAGCAAATGAGCAAGATCTGTTTCTTCTTTTATCCTTTGTGTCATATTCAATAAGTGATCTGTTCTTACAAAAAGGATTATTTGTTTTTTCAAATTGGCAATCACCACCATCACTTACATTTTGGCACCTATGGAAGTCATGATACAATTACAAAATATTGAGGGAACAAATTATTCCTCATTAATACATAATGATCATCATTAATACAAGTGCAATTTTCAAGTTAATTTAGAAGAATGGCGACATTAAGATAAATATGTTTCTCCAATTAAAGGACACAAAAATTCTCCATTGAACCCACATTGAGTTGTTAAGTTGTGCTCCTTGGTGAAGTTTTTGCAGAGTTCTGATTTAAAATTTTTCTCTCTTCACTCTGCCAATGACTGAATTTTAGTGAAACTACAAAAATGGCAGGGACGAGAGTGAAGCATCCTTGTGTTGATTTGTTCTGTCACATTCATATCTAGAAATGAAGTGAAAGAAAGGAAATGTAGCAATCTGAATATCCTGGAGGTTGTTATAAGCCCAGGAAAAAAAAAAAAGTCTTTGTCAGGAGAGTCATTCTTCCACATAAAATGTGAATCAACAATAATTTTTACTGGTTCCAGTAGTTAGGTTCTTTTTGATGTGACAGGCTTCACTGTCTGCAGGGTAGAAAACAATATTGACCCTCAACAGAGCAGGAAAAATAGAGTACTAGCTGTAGGATCTAGGCAACACTCAGTGTACTAAAAAGAAAAAAACCTGAAAAGTGCTTAAAGCCAATAGACAACAAGATTGCTATAAATGTTAATAAATAATTCACTATGCACAAGGAATATAATAATAGCTTAGATAAAATCCATAAAATCCTGCTACTGGCAAAAAACAGAGACAGAAGACACTACCCATGGCTTTGGCCAAGTGAACAGAGAGGCTGTTTACTATAACAGCCAAATGATAGAACCACTGACCTTAAAAGTCACAATCTAAAGGCCACTGGGCTTAGGGAAATCTTCCTGTTAACTTCTGCATACTTCAGCTCAGGCCTCAAAGTGAGCTTGCATTTACCCTCTCCTGTTCTGCAAAGACAGCTGAAAAGGACCTAAAAATATAATTTCTCTTAATCATAGTGGCTTTGTAGCACTATTCCTTCAAAAACTGTAAAATAAATATGTTTTACACATACATGGTATGTATGTGGCTTGATTTGGTTTTTGTTTGGTTGGGTTGGTTTTTAGGGTTTTTTTTTTGGGTTTTTTTTTTTTTTTGTGTGTGTGTGACTGTTTTGGGTTTGGGTTTTTTTTCATTTTTGCCCCCCTTCTCAAAAAAAGCCTGTTTAATAAATTCAATAGATTGTGCAATTTTACATTTTCATGCAACTTTGTGGAATTAGTTAAATATTCATTAATTCATTTTAAGTGCACTTTTCTAATAAACAGATGTGCAATTTTTGTCTCTTAGAGGGGAAAAAAATATAAAGTCATTGTCTCTATTTGATCTTGGTGTTACTCAGACATGGGGATCACTGCAGTGGAGGACCATTATTGTACTAGCACAGAGCCCAGCCCTGTATTCCTCTGCAGATAAGATTTCAGGGTGAGCAGCCACTCAGGTGCAAACAGTGCAAATGTTTTAGTTTGAACACCTGCCTCTTTGGAGACTTTCCAAAGCCTCCCTTCAATTTATTAGTGGGTAATTCCTGCCAGAGCTAGAAACGCTCCCTCCTGGCAGGCTCTGAGCTTGCTGGCCTGCACGCCACTGAGGTGCAGAGCTGACTGGAGCCCGAGCAAGTTCTGCACTGTGGTTTTAGAGGTTTGTGAATACAAATGAGCAAACCCTGCTCCGGAGCCCGGCGAACGTTTCTGCTCCGCAAGCTCGCGGTTCCAGGGGCGCGGGGAGCCGGCAGGAAATACACCAGAGAATCCGGTGCTAAAATTACTCTGCACTGTACCAGAGCAATGTCGTCTTCTCTTGTGGAAAATTACTGTGCACTTAGCATGCTTAGAGAATGGATTTTCAATCTTTTGAATTATGGACCCTTAAAAACGTTCCAGAGAAGGCATAGGAGATTCACATCCTGTGGAATGTGAAAACTTGCTTTTCCTGAACCCCTTCAAAGCAACAGAGAAACCTCAGAAGGTCCACAGACCACAGATCAAAAATTACATGTATAAAGGAAAACATAAAAATTCTCCTCCCAGATAATCTGCTACATTTTCTCCCTTTTAACACACCCAAGTGTTCACACTCAACCAGAGTTAATGATACAGGAAACAGGACTCCACCAATTACTCAAATTTCAGTTGACATCCAGACCAAAAATTAAAAAATTCTCAGGTTTATATGGCTCAAATAAATTTTCTCACTCAAATGAAAACTTAATGTAAACAAAGGTCTAGCAAAGCATAAGTAGCAGTGCCCTCCCTGTGTTATCCAGTTCTGAGGAGCCAAAACATTAACCCAGAAATGGATATCCATATTTTGCCAAGACCACCTGGACCCTGGCACCAGAGAGGTGAGGATTCATCACAACTGCAGCCCAAATGCCTAATTAGAAATTCACTGTCCTCTGCTTTTTGGCCAGACAATATCCTATTGTTTTATACAGGAGAGAATATTATCACTTGCAAAAAGAACTGTGTCCAAATCCACTCCTTCCCCTCACTTCACCCACTGCTCTATGGGATAGCCAAGGTCTCCAGAAGGAAATTACACAGGTTTGGCCTTCCTTGAGCTGACAAAATGTACTTATCAGACTACTGTGTTTAGTGTCTAAAATGTTTATTGTTTTCCCATTTTTCTCCTCTTAATATTGGCAACTTCAAGTCAAAAAGTCCAATGATGTTGCTCAAACCTTAAGTGTTCAGCTTTATTTCCAGTTCTCTCTCATGCAGCTCTCTCAATGCCATTACCAACTTGTTATTCCCCACTACGTTTGTGTTTTAAGTATCACATTTACCAAAGTGGTCTCAGACTCCTCAGTATATAGTGGTAAATGTATGTAAAACAAGCTCATTTGTTATGTAAAACCATAGTATTTATAAAAATAATTTTAAAGCCTCCTTTTTCATTTCTAGACCACTTGACTTTTGCTTTAACAGATGCTATTCTCCTGCTACAGATTAATCACTACAAAGTGCCAGAAATTTTCTGTGTCAATTACTATAATTTGAGTTTAGCAGGAATTGCTATGACCAACAACCCTGCCTAACCCCTTTTATGACAACTGTTAAAATCCCATGCTGGAATACTGCAGGGACAACCTGTTTGACCTACAAACATAACTCGATTCAGGGAAATAATGCTGATCATGACAGTGCTTTGAAGCCAGAATCAGAAGTAATTAAGGACATACTTAATGCACATGCTTAATTTATTTTTTTTTAACTGGAATGTCCACTGAACAATTTTCAGGGTAAAAAAGCACTGACTAAATCATATTTGTCCTCACTCACCACCCAGCCAAAAAAATATCTGGTCTCTATTTGAAGATTTTTAAGGATTAAGACTCATTCACCATGAGTTTTTGATCTAGTGCTTTGTGCACCCTTTCTGCATCGTCTTCATTATTTGAATGCCTTTAATTTCACTCAGTCTTTATTACTTTGAGGTCCTAGTCCTGCCATGTCCTCCTCATATATTGACCTATTCTTGGCCTTTCTAAATTACTTGCTGTTTCATGTTACTCTCTAATAATAATCATATACATTTCTGAAATACAATATCCTAATGCAGAAATTGATAATTTTTTAGCGACAAGAAGAGGGAGAGTGTGGTCTGCAGCTTTAGTTTATCTGAAGCTCAAGTGACTGACGCCAAGACCTTACAACACCCACAGCCCTGATGAGCAGAAAGACACTGTAGAGACACGCAGAATCCATCAGCCAAACCAGAAATGTTTTAGCCCTTGGTCCCATGAGCTCCCAGACAATGTAATTGTTATAACCATGCAGTTATCTCCATAACAGTAGCTTGAAAACAATTTAGTCCTCAGGTTCCAAAAGTACAATATCACTGTGGCCAACTGCCGCATCGTATGGCCCTGCTCGAGCCAGAGCTGGACCCAATGACCTCCACAGGTCTCTTCCAACCTCCATCATTCTGTAGTTCATTATTTACATGTTCTTAATTAGCAATGGGTACATTGCTAATAATCCTTTGCACTGCAAATGGTCAACTGAACACTTAGACCTGGGAAACTGGATCTGTGAGGCAATAATCCAGTAATATTTCTAAACTTTTTCCACCTGAGTTGATAATGAAAGTAGACATGAATAGTTTGCAGGTGCATATATCCTTGCAGGCTTAAGCATTCTTAAAAGCTCCTTCATGCAACAATATAATTCTTACAAATTTTTATTTTGTTACTGTTTAACATGAAAGAATCTGTTTGAAGCTGGTATTTTAAAAAGCATTGTTTTGGATTTTGTTTTGGTCTGATTGATCAATTTTCTTCTCTCCAAAATTCCTCCTATAAGCAGGCTGTCCTAAATTTACCCTTTAATTTAGCACAAACCAGGTCAGATACGCTGAACTGCAGAATTACAGAGGAAGTACAGAAGGAAAAATTTCTCACAGATTGAAGAGAAGCGTGTGGGAGAAGATGTTGTAAAATTTGGTTTTATTTCCCATTATCTTACTCTGATTTGGTTGGTAATAAATTCAATTAATTTCTCCCAAGCTGAGTCTGTTTTGCCTGTGATGGCAATGGGTGAGTGATCAGTGATCTCTCCCTGTTCTTATCCTGACACACAAGCCTTGAGTTATATTTTCTCTGCCTGTCCAGCTGAGGAGGGAAGCGTGAGAGCAGCTTTAGTGGGCACCTCATGTCCAGCCAGGGTCAACCCATGATACATAGTGACTTAAGCAATAAGCTTGAAGGGTTAATCATCAATCACAAACATTGATCATTGTTGTAGTTGCTGTACACTATAAGTCCATACTTCTACACCGAGCACACTTGCTGAAACACAGTATTGAAACCCAGGAAAAACAAAGAATTTAGGAAGGCAAAAGATCACACTTAATTGTCCATGAAAATTTTAGCCAACTGCAGGTGTACTCAATTAACATCTCATTAAAAAAACCTCTTGAACTTCAAATAAGCCGTCATCCCTGTATAGTGTAAATGAAGGGCATAATTGATAGCCACAGCAGTGCTAGGTTAAGTGCTTTAATAACATTCTGGCTCTCCAGAGAAAGTCAGCACTGTTTCATCAATATAAAGAATCCATGCCAAAGAAGTTTCATAGTTTAAATGAGTTTTCTGTAGCTGCAGCAGAATAAAGGCAATAAAGTCAGAGGAAAACTCAGCATAATACAGCATGAGCTTTTCCTATTTGCTCCTGGAATATTTTCTTCTATTTAGACTGTTTTCAAAGCAAAAATGAAGCACACATCTTATTTACTTTGATAGACTAATGGCTAAATACTATCCATAAAGCATAAAATACCAGTGAATTTCCAAATACATGGCCCCAATTCTGATCTCCTTCATTAATGTGTCTTTGCCAGGGCTGATTTTTGAGGCTGGTTTTGGATACACTTGCCCCACTCACCAGCAACTGGCCAGCACAGGGTGATTATTTCCAGAGCACCTGAGGCAGCAGCAGTCTGGTCCTGCAGGCAGATAAATTCCCTTGACAGAATTGCTTCACAAGTGCCAGAGATCAGTACCTTGTCCTCTCTGCTCCATCCAGCCAACCCTGAACTTTGGGAAGCTTTGCACATAGAGCAAAGTCATAAATCTGCACCCCTGGTACATTGATTGATGAGAGATGGAGGAGAAAAATATAACAAGCTATTTGATCCCTGGCCTTTTGCTCACTGTATTGCTCTGGCCTTTGTACAGCAGAGACTAGCCAGGTGCAGCAGCTGTAAAACAGCATCCATTTTCCAAAGGATCATATTTTCTGTCCTTGAGGGGAAAGGAGGACTTCACAGTTCTGCTGTACTTTGAAGAGTTCAGGTACCTCCAGCTTACACTTCAGTCCACATTATTTTCTCCAGTTCTGATAATTGTGGTTCTGACGTACCACAGAGCTCACAGCAGGACCCAGATTCTGGAGCTGGGGTGCCTGTCAGACTGCAGGTCACTGAGGTCTGCAAATTACTTAAATGCTCCAGAACAGATAATTAACCAAAGCAATTCTCCAGTCAATTTAAATTAGGTCTGCACCATCCCTGGAAATACTGTGAGGTCCAGAAATTGAGAGAACTATTGATTGATACCTGGGGTGAAATCCCAGTACCTGACTCTTTATGAAGATTCTAATACTACCTGGAAAGTTGTGATCATACCCTTGGTTTTCCCTTGCCTTTTCTGGGTGTTTCTTGGCATCTTCAGACTAATTAAGCAATGCTGTGGCCTCTAGCCATCCTTTGTCCTGATACACACAACGACCTCCTGGCCAGAGCTCTCATCTTCACATGCCCTGAATTCTTCAAGTCCCTTTGACCCTCCTGGATGAAGAGCATTTCTTTGACTAAAATATTCATGCTAATTTTCCTCCCCCGACCCGTCTAAATGACTGCTTTTGCAGTTCCCTGACGTACATATCTAATCACAGGCAAAGTTCCCTACTCTCCCCCAAGCAAAGACTTCATATGGTCTTCTCCGTTGTGAACAGAGAATCCCAACACCCAACTCTCAAGATGCATTGCCCTTCACAAGAGGTGGATTCATGCCAGTTCTGTGTTCTCTCAATGCTGGGAATGGCTGTGGAGGTAATCTTGCACTTTCTCTATTATATTTCATGACCACACTGTGCTCTGTAGCTTACAAGCAACTTGTTTCTCATATCTTTATGGTCCAAAATGCAACCATCTTATAATTGAAAATGAAATTAACACCTCTGATAACTATATTGCTTTAAAAAAGTCATGCCAACTTTTAAAATAAAAATTTCATATCACTGAGTTTCTATTATACATTTAAATGGACCCCTCTCAAATAATACTTGAGGAAATAGCAATCCCTACATTACATATGCATAGGATAGTGAATCAAAAACATTTTAACTGCAGGAGAAAGATCTCATCATGAAAAATATAAAAACTCAAAGTTCTTAATGTTTAGCTCCTATGTCATTTTCTAAAATTCAAGGTTGCAAATGATAGTTCTGGTGTGTGAAATTAAAACCATACAATTAGGTAATCAAATGAAAACTCCAAGAATATAGTGGGTTTTCCACACCTGTGAACTATCACTCATTTTGTTGCAGTGGCAGGCAAGAAGCAATGATCTTGAGTTGACAGAAAGCCTCCCAAAATGGGAATAAATTTTGGAACAGTTCCAAAGCCCACTATGAAAGTCAGCACAATAACACAGCAGCTGCAGGAGATGAGACTCTCTCAGGAGGCAAAAAGTCTTTGAGCACTTCAGGCATAGTGTGGAACATCTCCTGCCTTCTCCCTTTTTCATTTCTACTAGCAAAGATCATCACATGGATAAAAGGCAGTAAGATTTACTGCCTTTGACCATGTAACTTTATCATATTTTGATCATCCAGTGGCAGAGGAACTGTACCTCAGAAGTGCCAATCACATCGTGGGAAGGAAACTGTGCTCCTTTTAGCTGTGGCAACTCTATCTCCTGGGAGACAGAACTAATATTTTTGGTAGAATTTTAGCCTCTGTTGTTTTAAAAAAGGAAAACAGAAGGGGTTTTATATTTGACACGTCTGGAACTAACTTATTTACTTATCTTGAGAGTGCTTGCCCTTTTCAACATTCCCTGAATTATACAGACATTTTTCCTCTCATGTAGCACAGCTAAATAATCTGCTTTACAGGAAGAACCAGAGTTAGACAGGAAAGTTTTTCCCAGCACCTCAGCAAAAGCCAAAAGACTGATTCTGAAGCTACACTTGCATGCAACTCACTCAGAAATCTCTAACTCCACTAAAAGGAGAAGTTTTGTAGGAAAACAAACAAACAAGCAAAACAAATCCAAACAAACAAACAAAAAAAAAACCCTGAAAACCAAAAAACAGCAAAGCAGCCTTTTCATCCAAGAGAAAAACTCCATGAGCAGTTCAGGATATGAGGACTGACAAGCAGTAATTGAGGTGCTTCATGTTTGCCAGCCTGCTGGTGCTGCTGCTGCCAGCAGCTGCTTCACATTCCTCCTGCCCAGCACAGATTCTGTCAGAGGTAGGATGCTGGGCTTTAAGATTTAGGCAAAGTTTTTGATAAAAAAGATATAATTAACTTGATACAAAACCCATTAATAATCTCAGTCTCATAAGGAAAAAAATGAAAAAGAAAAAAAGGCATAAATTCAACTGAAATTCTGGACATGCAAATTGCAAAGGAAATCTGGCCTTTAAATTTTTAATATATGAGAATCGTGACTCAATTCTGCTGCTCAGCCAGAAGTTCAAGGAGATTTAGTACCTACAGCTCAGGCATTGAATCAGTCTTGGAAGCCTATCAATTGCATAATTTAAAAGTGGACTGGAGAAAAAGCATTAGGGAAAAACTGCAGGGAACAATTTTCCAATGGTCAAAAATGGAGGAAAAAAAAAGAAAAAGGATTATTATAGAACCTTTAATGTATATAATGTTATCTTCCCAAGAGATATGGAGAAAATATAGTTCAAAACTCTACCTGGTTGGTAAACCCAAGACAGTGGCTCCCAAAATTGTTATTACCCATAATCTTCTGAAAAATATGATTTTCCATTTCTTGTGAGAAGATTGTTGTTTCTACCCTCAATTACTTTGACTAATTGTTGGTTACTGATTCTCTCCAAGACCCTGACACTTTCCAGTTTAAACAAATTGCACTTCTGTACTTAAAATAATCTTTTCTCAGACAGTGAAAATGGTGAGATCCTGGACCTGCAAAGAAACCAACCCAGAATCTTCCATTAAAATTCCTCTCAATGATTTCAGTCTTCAAGTACTCCACATCTCTCCTGTTCCACTTCCAGACACCTGCCATGTCTCATTTACAAATTGGGTGGAATCTTCTTAGCTCAGCCTCCTCTGCTGCATCTAAAGAAACCACATATATATATATACACACATTTTTGTGTATATATATATATATATATATATATATATATATATATATATAAAATAGACACATACATTGGACCACCCATCTCAGCCCTTCAATTATCTTGCCCGTCTGCTTTCCCCACAATACAACTACAGTTCCATCTTTAAAAGGAAGGATGGGAGAGGGGACAAGCCAACTTAGAGAATTAAACATTAGTGGCTTTTGAGCTCCCTAATTAAATGCATAGGGCATCATATCTGCATAGGTGGATTGAAAGACTTTGGGTCATATGCTTTATTAAAGCCTAAATGAGATCAGTGATGAGTGGCATGTTTTTGACAGGCAAGGCTCCTCAGGGTAATCATTAGGTGTGGCCACTGAGAGCACAGCTGAAAGTGTGCCCTTTGCTCCTAGAAAAATACTTGGTGACATTTTCTTCCCTGCTTTTGAATCCCCTTGAAGAAGGATCAGCTGGTTGGCATTAAATGTCACTGCTTGCAATTAAGATCATTTTAACTACAACAGAACTCATTCCTCCATCTGAGGCAGCATCCCAGTCTTGGAGGCCCCTCTTACTTCCCCCAAACTACACCCAGGTGAATTATTACCCTTTTACAGCTCTGTCACACAGTCAGTAGCACCACTTCATTGAACAGTTTACTAATTCTGGTTCTGATGAAGCCAGACATCACTGCTGAGTGTCCCACAGGGCCCCAAAGCCTCCAAGTCCCCTTCAGGAGCCCCCCAGAGCTCACTGTGCCATGTTGTGGCACCAGTTCCTGCACTGGTGCAGCGCATCAGCCACCCTCCAGTGCAGCACCCAGACAAGGCTGGCAGCAGCACACCCTGACTCCTCCCTGCAGCAGCCACTCCACAGGCTACTGATCCAGCTGTTAGCCACAAAACAAGGCTGTTTCTCGGCCCATAGCTACCCTGCAAAAGGATGAAACCGAGCATCACAGCATCTGTTGGAATTCAGTAGAATCGATCATTAAGATGGAACATCACCGGTAAGTCCAATTCAGTCTCTGCAGTGCTCTTCACAGAGAGTTTTGGGAGTCACCACAGACTGAGCCACAGCTCTGATTTCCCCCAGTTCTCACTACAGTAATGGGCAGGAGGAGCAGGGAGAGTTCCTGCAGATGGCAAAGCAAACAGGATGGGCTTGTGGAGCTGCTCTAATTCAGCCTTTACGTGTGACACCTGAAGTTGCAATCAACCTGCGCACTAACAGAGCCAAAACTACCTATTCTCCCAATATGCCACCTGCCAGGGGGCATTCAGGGTGAATTCAGCCTTTTGCATTTAAATCATTTCAAAGTAACCCAAAGAGTTTAAGTAGAAGTGGTGTGCTGAGTCTGAAGGCACAAGATAATATATTAATATATAGGAAAACAACTTGAGCAGGGTGATGGCCACCACATTGCAGTCATTAGGACTTGTCCTGAGAGCAAGAAGCAATCTGGTAGACAGACCTCATTTAAAAAATCCCTCCCACACCCATTAGATGTTTTTGAAGAGCAGTTTGGTGGAACATGTAATATAAAGTTCTATGCAGTTTAAGTAGATAATTCCATGGCCAAAACTTCTCATCATCAAGCCATTGTTGATTGAGGTTAAGCACAGCAGAAAGATTTTTTCATGCAAGCACAAGGGGGAAAGAAAACCCAAACATTAATATCCATCTTCAGTCAATTTTGAAAATTATTAAAAGAATAAGTGTTCTGCCTCTGGCTGTGAAACCTTAATATGATTTTAAAGTTTTCATTTCATAGTCAGGAGATTAAATTCTTTGAACACAACATGGTGTACAAAAGATCATCTAGTCCTGGCAGGACCCAAGCACTCTGAGGCATAAACAATCTTCCAGGAGATTGAGTCAAGGATATTGTGACTCATGAAGAATATTAAAAATTAATGGCAATTTAAGTAATCATTCCCTCTTTTAAACCCCAGCACACATTGGTTATTATTTTTCAGCACAAAATCAGTTTGAACATCTCTTTTAGCCACTTCAACTCAGAATTTAGTACAGGTTCTAAAGAGACCAAAAATGTAAAGTCTTCACCCAAAAGTATGTGCTTCACTTCATCTTGTTTTGACCTGTGGCAAGGATCACTGAGCTTAAGAAGGGATTGGTCCAGAAAGTTTCCTCTGTTCTGGTTAAATTCCTTTGAAGTCAGTGGGAGTCAACACACACGCTTGTGGGTACATTCATAATAATAACAAAAAAGTAGTCAATCCCAGAGACATCAGGAAGCAGAAAAAGAAAACTCTCTGAAAAGTAAATGTGTTCATCCTGTATGCACATTGCAACTAACTAGAAAGGAACTCTTCCACACACTCATATAAATAGATGGGTAATGGAAAAAAAACATTTTGTGGAAAGTTCAAAGGTTCAGCAAACATCTCCTTAAAAAGCTGTTTGCTCACAATACCAAAAGAGTGAGCAGCCAAATTAGGCTGTTTACAGTTTAGCTGTAATCCAGGATCAATGCAGTGGCATTCTGACTCTCAGCTCTGCTGTACATTGATTTTACAGGACTCAGCACTGCACAGAGGTCGTTAAGAAGGTGTTCTGCCTCTTGTGTGTCTCTTATTTACAGGCCTGTAGAAGTATTTCTGTTTGACTGTAATTAGGAAAGCAGGAATATTATACATTAATCTATTCAAGTTCTCTAAGCAAAGCACAGCAATGGAGATTATGTTCCTTTCTCGCACCCTTTAGACCCTAGAATTAGTCAGAAAAAACTCTGGAGTTCCCAGTTCTTGCTCCGCTTCAGAAAATGTTATCATCACTTCCACAAGGATCACCTGGCCTAGCTCTGCCTCGGGAGCACAGGTCATCACAAATTGTACTTCTTTGTTTTAATTATCTTATAAAACAAAAGAAATAAAATTCCAGTCTTGCAAGAGAATATTTGTCTGAAACCAAGTCTTAGCACAGCAAATTAACACACACCAATAGTTGCTTTCCCCATTCAGACTCCACAAAATCCACAAAAGTGCTCAAGGAAGGTTTTGGACTTGTGCTCAGAAGCATCAGAGCAGTTTAAGTGCAGCCAAGGAAATGACAGTTTATCCCAGAGAGATTCTTGGACACTAGGAAGTGTTTATTCACTTGGAAGGGTTGTCAAGCACTAGCCCAGGCTGTCCAGTCACCATCCCTGAAGGTATTTAAAAAATGTGTATGTGGCACTTGGGGACATGGTTTGGTGACTGACTTGGCAGTGCTGAGTTAACAGTTGGACTTGATAACCTTAAAGGACTTTTCAAACCTAAAGGACTCCATGATTCTATTGGTTCGGTCTATCCCCAACCCAGATAATAAAACACCTGTGTTACCAAAATAAGTAAATACAAAGGGAAAAAACATCTCCTTATTTGCACATGTCTCTGCTTGTACAAATTTCAAGCTTCCAAGTAAACAAGGGATAGAAAAGACAAGAGCCTTTGGAATTTTCAGCACCACTTTACTTGTGAGGAATCAGTGGATTCCCTGTGCAGCTTTGACTGCACACATGATGACAGAAAATATATTTCTGTCATGAAATCACATAATCCAACCCACACATTTAAAACATGAAGAGCACAATTAGTGCTTCAGAGATATTCATGTGCCTTCCTTTACACACCCTGCCTTCACCAGAGGAGAAGGCAGATTCCTGTAGCCTGCCTACAGAAATAACAAAATGGTCAGAAAAAGCAGAACGTTAATTGTGAGGTCAGCCTGGACAGCCACTCAGAGTCAATAGGAGAGTTAAAAAATAGTGAAAGTTGGCATCTCTGTCAATACTTCCAATTACTTCTCATTTCCATAAGTCTTTCCCTCAAATCCATTATGTTAGCAGCCACAGAAAGGGAAATGGATTCTTAGAGAAGCCATCAGTGCTTCTATCTGCAGAACTAATGAAATTACTGATCAATAAGTCTGTGCAATGTCTGCCCCCAACTCCTATCCCTTCTCTGTACCCTGGTCCTACTCACCCAGGTGCCGAAGTGACAGAGCTGCAAAATTAATCTGAGAGCACACAACTGTGCAGAGCAGTGCTGCTGACCTTCACCTCTCTCACAGCCAAAACTGTTGACATTACCAGTCTGCTCAACTACTCATTTTAAGAGAAAAATAAAAGGAAAATAAGCTGCCGGCATTCAAGTCAAGAAGTTTTTGTCTATGGTCTCAACAAAACCAAAAAAAAAATCACCTATTTTATTTTAAAAACTAGTATGCTTATTGTGGATCACCTTGCTCTCATGGGGACAGAATGAAAGGGCTTGAAAACATCCTTAGCTAAGGCTCTAGAGTATCCCCAAAGCTCACAAGCTTTCCTGATTCATCAGAACACACATATGAGTGGGCTGTGGAAAACCACCCCAAAAATAGCACCTATTGCTCTGGTGGGCTTTGTCCCCCTTTGCCTACACACCACAATTGCTGTCATTCTTCCCCAAAACACCAATGCCTCCTGTAGAATTTATACACTCCTGTGCAATGCTGTGACAACAATATGTCAGCATTTACTATGGCAGGATGACAATGGTGTTTTACAAAATATTGTAAACAATGCAGAAACAGTTTTTATCTTGCAATGCATTATGTTAGAAAAGTGGCAGAAATCCCATCAACTCAATTCTTTGATGTGCTGTGCACATCCAAACCCCAACATATTGAAAACAAAGAACTGGAATTAGGATATAAAACAGGCATGGCCGTTTCTTTCAAATAAAAAAAAAAGATTAATTTTCTCTTTAATAGTACCATATTGGTTCAAATGTAAAACAACAACAACAAAAAAATCCCAACTCTGCCTGTGTCTAACGTTGTATGATAGTTCCTGGTTCCAGTAGGCAATTCTTTATAATGTAGTAGAGAAGTGCCTGTCCACAGTGTGAACACATTCACAAGAAGTCAAAGATTCCCTGGCAAGTGCAGAAGAATGGAAATTAAGTGCTTCGTGCTACTTCTGTACTTTAAGATCCCCACACTGATACCACATGCAGCACACAATTCACTGTCAGCATTATCAAACCTCTAATCACACTTTCAGTGTTATTTGAGCTCCTTTACTTACAATTCCCAGCTGAGGGCATTACATACCACTGCTCACATTCCATTAGTCAGTTCTGACCCAGGAGTCACATCTTCAGAAATGGCCAGGGTGCTCGAAGATACTCATGGTAACTAGTCAAAAGAAACTGCTGGAATAACAGCAGCATTCAGTGTAGCAGATGTCACTATTTAAAGAGGGTAAATACATATTCCTAAACTTTCCAACAGGTTTTTTACCATGAAAGCCCAAGGCATATTACAGTAACCACATCATAGCACCTGCAGAGATGAGGTCATAGGACATCCATCACACAGAGCACAGAGGATACTGGGAAGCAGATATCCCTCATTACATCTCTTTCCAAACCCCCGGGGAAAGGAGAGGCAAGCACCAGGCACATCTCTCCTGCTGTGGTTCTGGGTCAGTTCCTTGGCACAGCCTCTGGGCATCCCCAGGATGCCCTTCCCCGCTGCTGGGGTGGGGTCACGGTGGTGTTTGCCTGGTATGAAACACACACCACGCCAGAGGACAGGAGCAGCCCCCTGACACAGAGCACTTGGTGCCTCACAAAAGCTTTGGTCTCAAACCTGTCATGGTGAGGAACATGGGCCTGGCCACAGTGGTGTGGGTGAGCTCACAGTGCTGGCAGTGACAGCTTTGGAGCACAGGCTGGAGAGGGAGACAGTGCTGGCCTTGCCACACAGAATGGAAATAGCAACAGGACATGACTCCAACATGACCTAGCAGCGGACGTGCAGGTGCAGTCCTGCTGCCTGACTCAGCTGTGGCAGGTTGCAGGGCAGGAGCTGGGACTCCACCAAGCTCCAGAGGAACCCAGGCCTTAGCCCAGGCGTTGGTCCAGCCTCTATACTGTGAGCTCTTCATTTGCATCAGAAGTGAAGACATTCATTTGCAGCACCCTCACTGTATTTTAAAAGCACTTTCCAGCATAAATTTCACTTCAAAGTTCAGTGCAAATCAAAGCTTCTTGATGTGATTGAGTTCTGTCCTTTTCTCTCACACCCTTCACAGCAAAATGCCTACATCAAGACACTTCAAATTATAACACATTAGATGCCATTGCTCACCTCATGAGATCACCCGCATCCTTTACTAAATGCTTGTTTTATATTTACTTCCTGCATGTTGATACTTCATCATGATTTCAGGTAGCAGTGCATTTAAAAGACAACGTTCTACATCAGACTTTTATCAAGCATGGCCAATTATGCAAATTCCTCCAAAAATTATTTTCAAAGAAAAGAAGAATTGATTGCAGAGATCTACCATTTATACAGACAGTGATTTAGAAGGGTATTTTAATTGCTAATATGCCTAACAAAGATGTGGGATTTGTTTGTAAACTTCAGGCCTAAAAAATTGAATGTCAACACCAGACAATTATCATGTCCTATCCAAAATGCTAAACTTAATCGAAAAACTCTTTGTGGTAAATCAACAGTCAGCATTACTCTTAATGAAAGTTGATTATGATGCTGCCTGTATGTAAAAAGTAAGTACCAGCCACACAAGTACCACGTACCTCAAGCAAAAACAATGCATAATTTCTCATCACTGCCTGGCACAAGAAGTGTGACAATGGCATTGCATTGAACAGCTCCACAGATGTTGGTGCTTAGGGCACAGGTACCAAACTCATTTGGATGAGGGCCAGATTCCATATTTAATTATGGCCTCTGTGCTCAAGCATTAACTCAGGACACCTTGCACTCTTCAGCTTCCATTCTTCTCAGAAAGACACTTCACAATAAATTAACTATTTTTTCAGTAACACCTTATGATGTTCACCTAGAAAGTTTTTAATACCACTACTATTCTATTAATACTACTATTTCTATTTCACCTTATCCTTCTTTTTTTCCCCATTCATCTGTCCTTTGGCTTTCCTCTCTCTTTTCCTGCTCTAATCTTTTGACAACAGTTCAGACATTTGAAATCAGTGTGTGAGGTTGACACTTGCAATTTCATTAAGGGTACTCTGTGCTGCTGTAAGCTGATTTCTCACTCCTGAGACCATCCTAACTTGGAAATATAACAAATCTGCACAGAGACTTGTGCTGTGCTTTGCACAGAGATTTCCTGTTTAATTTGCTAATCTCTCTCTGGTGTTAAGATCACAAAGAACAATTTAAAGTGCCATAACACAGGAGCAAACATATATCCTGTTTCCATTATTTCTACAGCAGTCAAATCTTATTTGAATACAAATACACCCTTCCTGGAAAATATCTTCTGAAAATTTTGACTTTCATACCAGGAAAGAATTCTCTTTAAATTGTGAGTCACAAATATTTCAGCCAAAATCCAAGATGGTTTGCTTCTCAAATGCTTTTATATGACTGACAGGAACTCCTCTTTCACTGCTATTCATTGTCCTTCTCTTACAACATGGGTCGTGGGAGATACCTCCTGTGCTGGCCTGTGAAAAACATCCAAATCACCCAAGAAAATTTTATGTTGTGCAAGCCTTGATGTGCAGTTTGCAACACCCAACAGTCTTCAGGTTTATCCTGCGCTCATGTCAGACCACAGGAACTAAATCAATCCTAACCTACATAGCTCTTGCTTGCCCAAAGTGGATGGGAAGATGCCTTTTGCACAGTAACCAGTTTACAGATTAAGAGATATTGTTGTGAAACTACTTCCTAAGCCTCCCAAATATTTTGTCATTCCATGGCTGGAATACCAGGATTCTAATTTACCAGAGCAAAAAAGGCAAGGCAAGCTCTGGTGATTCTTGCACAGCTCTACCATCCACCAGAAAGCAAAGTAAAAAACTCTAGTAATTACTAATAACTTCCAAATTACCTCAGGAATAGATATTGCTGTGTTAGAAAAATGTAGGGGGGATCATAAGAATCTTTATGGCTTCCTCTAGGAAGCCTCAACATACTGCAATAACAGTTAGATGCAGTTTCTTAAATAATTAGATCATAACACATAAACAAGCAGCAGCATTTTAAGGCATGATATTTGCAGTTGTTCTGCAATAATAAATACATTTCCCTTATTCTATTTTAAACCTTATCCTTCATAATATAGAGAAACTAAGTTTGAAAATCAACAAGACAAAAATTGCATGACTTTTGGGAGCAGAAGGGACCCATATTTCCGTGCTGCCTCCATGGATAAAAAAATCCATCTCACCTGGTGAGTCCTCCATGAGGCTTCAGTACTGGGCCATGCAAACAAGTTTGGGTTGCAATTGCTGTTTTCAAAGTTTCTTGCTCTCCTCTGTGCTTGTGTCTCCCTTCCCATTGTGCTGTGCCAACCTTTGATCCTTCCACCACTCCATGCCATGTCCTACAAGCTCCCTGTGTATTTCATGTCTGTGGGATACAGGCTGCTGCTCCTGCTGCGTGCCATAAACAAAGAATCTGCTCTTACTCAAAATAGTTTATTCTCCCAGTAGGAACAAGACATAACAGAAAGACAATATTAAAATAGACAGTGTTAACATATGTCTCTTACTTGGAGATTGTTGTCTCCTGAGGATAGCCAAGGCAGCCTTAATTTTCCAAACAACCCAAAGAAGTGTGTGCACATCTAGGACATCTCCCTCCAGGACTCCCTTGTGTTGGGCAAGAAAATCCTCTTAATTATCTCCCACAGGAGAGGGATTCATTGCTTTCACATCTGTGACTGCTCAGGGTTTCCTCCTCCTTAACCAAACAAGTGGGATAAATTCAAGGAGAGGCCAGTCTGGAAACCTGAGGCCTCTCTTTGTTCTCCAACAAGCACTTGCCATCTCAACTATTGCTCTTCTTTCCCCATCCTGTCTGTCAAGAAACCCCCTTAAGTAAACTCACGTGTTCCTACAGTAAAGGAGCATTACCTTGGCCAACAAAGTATTCCCTAGTTGTGCTCATTATCAGCACAGCTGTCCCAGAACCACTCCTGTTCCTCATGCCTACACTAAAAAGTGCCAACCCCAAAACTTTCTTCTTCTGACAATGAGAACACAAAACAGAAAAGCATGATGGCTCTATATTACAGATGATGCTTTTTAAATATGGACATCAAGCACCAGAAAACCAAGAAAATGTCATTTTTAAAAGGATGAAACTGGTGGTTTTGTCAAAACAAAGTTACAAAACAAATAGATGGTGATGCAATATTCTGGGTGCTTTGCACCTATACCAGAGCACTGCGGTTTGATAGCAGCATCATCTCCCCTCACTTCTTTTCCCTTAAGGATTTTAGTATCCTGTGATACCTGACTTCTCCCTTTCACTCTATATATCACTCTCCTGAATTATTTGTGCATATTCCTGCATATAAGGGGGGAAAATTGCCTTCTGTTTGCCCTTAAGCTATTTACTGGCCAATTTTAATGATGGACATGAGAACTAAGAGTTTGCCTGAGGGTTTGAGTTCCTAGCTCTGTCTGACTTCCAGGCAGTCCCCAACCCCTCTGAAATTCACAGCAGAGTTACCATTTCAAACAGCATTTCTAACATCCTTTAAACAAAAGAAATCATACAGCAATCCTCAAAACTAAACCAAGCCTGTGTCAAACAATTTATGCAATTCTCAAGAAATGAAAACTGAGTGAAAATACGACTAATTGAATAGGACTCTGTTTCCTAAAGTCTCATGAAATATTTCCTTTGTCTGAAACTCCCTGGGGCCTGTGCTACTGAAAACACTGTCAGTTAAAGCTCTTCCATTTCCAGGAGCTGCCTCAGGAGTGAGAGTGTATTTATGCTGCTGTCACACACCCTACTCTGGAAGTGCCAGCTGCTGGGAACTCATCTCCTGGGTGCCACTTTGGGACACCTAAAGGACCATGAGGTCACCCCTCACAACAGCAGCACTAAAACGGGGGGAAATCACAACTCCTCTCCAGTAAGGATTTTCTCGTGAGAAGCAGTGTGAGAAGGCACCAGCAGCACTAAAAGGAGGGGAAATCACAACTCCTCTCCAGTAAGGATTTTCTCGTGAGAAGCAGTGTGAGAAGGCACCAGCAGCACTAAAAGGAGGGGAAATCACAACTCCTCTCCAGTAAGGATTTCCTCGTGTGAAGCAGTGTGAGAAGGCACCAGCAGCACTAAAAGGAGGGGAAATCACAACTCCTCTCCAGTAAGGATTTCCTCGTGTGAAGCAGTGTGAGAAGGCACCAGCAGCACTAAAAGGAGGGGAAATCACAACTCCTCTCCAGTAAGGATTTCCTCGTGTGAAGCAGTGTGAGAAGGCACCAGCAGCTGCACTGGAGCTCAGGCAGTTGTGGTTTTATTCTGGGCTTTAGCACCCAAGCTCCAGTGCACACAGGAGCACCGCACCGCAGCACCAGCACTTCAAAATCCAGATTCAACCCTTCTGTGGAAATAAGCCACAAAAATATGAATTATACCTTGGGATGCCTGTGGTAGGGTGCTGCAGCTCACATCTGCCCTCTCACCACTGTCACACAGCCACACAACAGCTGCAGCAGAGTTAAGATAATGTTTATGCTGAATAAATCTTCGGTAGGAAATTGTGCTGAAGGTAGAAATAGGTGTATAAATTCAGCTATCCCCAACCAGCCATACCCTCCTGCTGAGACACACAGGGAAATTCACGCAAACACCTCATAAGATCCCAATTGCATCTAAAAGTAACCAACCCCTTAGGCCACCATGACCAAGGCTGCTTGGTAGGTGCCATTGCCACTGATTTCATCAAGGGGGAAAAAATAATCTAAAAACTGTGAGAAAAATATTGACTGTCAGACAAAGAAGGCACTCCTTTTTTTTTTTTCTTCTTCTTTTTTCTTTTTTTTTTTTTTTTATTGTTGATATAGACAGCCCTTTTCTCTTTACCACTCAGTTTTCTTTCCTTACTTAAAAGGGAAAGATTTTCCCCATGTGACTTCTGAACCTCAGTAGTTATTACACTCAGGATGATCCAGAAGTGCTATAGAAGCACAAGTCAGGTACTGGCTGTTCCCTTTTATGATAGTGAAGACCTGGTCTCAAGGTTTTACATTTGTCACTAAAATAAAAAGTGAAATATTACTAAGAAATTTCTGCTGTAATCCCATTTCAAAGGTGATGTTTCTTGTAGAAATTAATTCTTATTTTAATTTGGGGTCTAAACCATTTCTTCCTATGTCAGTATTGTTTTCTAAAGGTGTGAATTTTAAAAGAAAAATAATTTCAGGGGAGGCTTTTGTTTTATGCTGTCTCATCTCTTTTGGCAACAGTTACAGTAACTAGAGCATTGGGTTTTTTTCTTTGCTTGATTTTGTTTGTTCCAAAAGAGAAACTGTTACCAATATGTCACTGAGAATTCATTTAACAGAGTCCTCAATGAGTATATTTAAAGGGGAGAGGAAAAGATTGTAAGAATGAAGAATGTGAAAGAATTGTTATTATGTTGGTGTAAGCAGCTATATATCATTATTTAGCTTAACAACTGAACTATAAAAAAAGATATAGCAACATCTTTATAGCAATAAACATATTTTGTGAGACATAATTCTGTGTACCTGAGACACGGCCCTCTTGGGTAGAGCATGAATTTAGATTTACTTACTTACTCCTGAACACTTCCTAAATGTCTCCAGGAAAGCAAAACATACATCTCTCCAGCAATATTGACAGAGTTATTATTAAATATTATATGGAAGTAGCTGTAAACAACCTAGTATGACAGAGTGTGCTCTACATAAAAGATTGTGCACACATTACTAGAGGGGGGAAAAAAACTAAAACCAAGGCAATTGAAGGAGTGTTCTGACATAATCTGATCTTTTTTTTTTTTTTTTTTTTCCCTTAATGAAAAAGTTGGTCTTATTGATCTTTCAAAGTATTTAAGGCCGCATGCCAGTGCACAGATAACACACTGCCGGGACTCAGTGGCTGCCAGGCACAGTGATGGAGCAGGGTGCTGTCGCACCTGAGCAGGTCAGAAAAGGCACTTTGCTATCTTTCCCCCTTGCACTGACTGGCACAAGGAGCAGCAAGGCTCCCAGGAAGATGTGCCAGATTATGGTTTTATTTTGCAGGGTGTAAATTAAGCAAAAAACCAGGAGCATCAGGAAATGCTTATTTAAAAAAAAAAAAAAAAGTCTAAGTGTTGCCAGTGGTTTTGTCTACAGGCCTCCATTCTGTGTGAGGCAGCACTTTCCAGGTCCCACTGCCTTCAGAATGGGGTAGGAGAGAGGTATTGAGCCAAGCCCAGCTCTGGGAGCCACTTTGCTATTCAGAGTGGGAGGAAAAACCTGCACATTTCTGACCCCCTCTACGATTTACACCATGAGAACCTGATACCTGTGCACTGGGAGCAGCATCTGCACATTGGTGTGGTTTGCAAGGCATTGAGACCCTGCAATTAGACAAATTTATGGGGCACTACCTTTTCCATGGCCCTCTCCCCATCTCTCCTGCTCTGAGGATAGGGTCCTTGGTGTTCCCCCACCCCAGCAGCAGGACAGGCAGGGAGCCCCAGCCCTGGTGCCTCTCACCTGCTTCCACCTCAAGAGAAAGCTGTAAAGACTGGAAATAAAAACATTCCCTCTTCTGCACATCAAGTTTAATTACTTTTGCTCTGCTGATCCCCACCTGGCCCCCAGATAAAAGCATCATCTCTGTGCAGTAAGTTGGGGAAATACCACAGGGAATGAGCCAGGGTTTGAATGGAGAGCTCCACACCAAGAATTTCATGTCTCTCATCGGGGAGCAGGACCTGCATCGACTCAGGTAAGCCAATCAACATTGCTCAAAATTATACAAAATTCATCCAACTTAGCAGTGAGCCCCTGATGAAGAATTAGTCAAATAAGTTATAAAAAGAAATTCAAATGCATCGGACTATTGCCACCTGCTTTCAAGAAATTTATGAACAAAAATGAAGTTTCATGAATAAATTATTCACAAGTTATCTCCCCATTGCTTTTCATTAACTTTGATAAAACGCACTTTCATCTCTTTCCCTTGTAAATCATTTGGACAGATCAACCTTTTCACTCACCATATTTTAACTAAACAGTAATAAATCCTGAGCAACCAAGCAGTCTTTATGCTAAGGAATCAGTGCCTATCGTAGCCTGTATATAACAATCTAGGTTTCATTTCTTTGCTGAGCAAAACCAATTCCATTTCCAGAATGCCATCACTGGTAACAGACATTTAATAGGCTAGCTTTCTCCAATAAGCTGTATCTTTGAAATAAATCTTGCTGACTCTAATGCTTATAGAAACACTATCTGGGTGTGCTGTGAGACACTTCTAATATCTACATCCCAAAACACCCTTTCCAATTTTGTGGCAAAGAAGCCTTCATGAACAATATCGAGTTCAGTCAATCAGATTATTGCATTAAGAAGTCTGTGTCTGGCTACTGGAAGGCAGGCTGAGTTTCCTCTGACTCTAAAAGAGCAGAATTAGCCACAGATTCCATCTCTGTTACCTGTAGTCATAACACCTGCCTGTGTCAAACCATAAGACATTTCAGTATTGTTGTTAAAAGGAAATATATGGAAGCTTAATCTAGCCTTAAACCAATATGCAATTATCTGTGGACACAGGCGTGTGACAGCTGAGGTCCAAACAAAGGCACTGGACTTCACTAATTAAGCCTTTTCTCACTGTAGCAAAGAATTAAAGATGCAGCTCTGCCTTGCCCTAAAGTGCATCTCAGGCCTGGCTGCAGAGGCAACAACTGCAAGTGAACAGAAATATTCACTCAGTGTGACAGAGCCCAAAGCTCAAAGCCCAACAAGGTCAGGGGCCAGGGAAGAGGGAGCAACAGCTGCCTCTACATCATGATGCTGCTGCCACCAAAAATCTCTGAAAATTATGCATCATCCTGCAAGGTACTTGGCCTTATTACAAAACCAATTCATGCAAAACCTAAGTTTTACAAACACTTCAAACACACAAACCTTTTATTCTTTACACACAAGCCAAGAGAGACTGTGTACCCATGCACTATATTCGCCTTAAGCAACTCATTACAAATGAATAGTCATTCATAAACACCAAAATGCATATGCTTAGGCTGTAATAAGCAACTGGCTTTCTCCAGCTGCAATGCACATTACACAAAATTGTTCAATTTAGATCAATTATTCTGAACAATAGAAACAAAGTCATTACAGAGAGCACTATCCAAGTAACATTCTGCTCCATTGTTTAGATGACATTCACCAGGATGGCAATCCAACACTCCCCTCATTATTGTTCTAACCATTACACCATCACCCACAACAAACCCCTTCAAACAGTATCACCATCCACAGAAATACCTTGGGTAAATCTGGTTTGCAATGCCATTGCTATATTTAGTGTAGAGAATTTAAGATGAGTGCAATAAATTAGTTCTCTCTCCTCACGGACAGTAAATATTAGGAGTGAGGAACCTTTGGTATAACTCATGCATCTGCTCTATTTCACAGTGTTTATCAGCATTTCATCTGCTCACCCATATGGGCTGCCTCATTTTTATAAGGAATTACTCAATATTAGAGATTCATATGCTGGAACATTCCATACACTCTTGATATGATGATTATAATTAGATGTGTGAACCAAATTGATGCTTGTGAAACCCTGAACAAATAACCTGCATAGCCATATAAGAGCTTCAAATTTTAATATACCCTAATTTATGTTTGGAGTGCTAAAACACTAATAATACCAAGGAGTAATTGGCTGGCATTTAAAAACCCTATTAAACTAAAATATGTTAACATAAACCTGTTGTTAGCAGGGAATAACCAGTTGTCACCTAGAACACTGTTCCTGTTCCACTTCCCTCTGCTTTTTACTCTGCTCTGAAAATTCAGGCTCCAAATAGAGTCACTGTTTGGGAAAATTTTGGGAAAATCCTGTCATAGTGCTGGCACCTCTAGAAGTGATTTTTTTCTTTCTTTTCCAACACAACCAGTTCCATCCATTCAATACCCAGACATACTTTCAGTGGCACAGTCTGACCTTCATCACCCAAGTGATTGCTTGGAAAAAATCTTTGCCTGAAAATATCCACATACTCATGCTGTGAGTGACAAGGTGGCCCTGGGACACGGCTGCTACGTCCCAGTCTCATTCTGACCCTTGGTATCTCTCCTCCTTGCTCAGTGTGAACAGAAAAACATGTCAAACAACAGCTCGAGCCAAGCTACACAGAAACTCTGAGAGTGGTCACAGCAATCACACAACACTGAAATTCACACAGCACTGAAAATATTTTTCCATGAAACTTTATCTGTGTGGCCGAAAATGTAAGAGGCTGAAGAGCTTTCCTGTCACACCCTGCTTTCAGACCCTACCCAGGCCATAAAGTGCTGCCAGCTCCAATCTTATTATTTAACTCTTACCTACATCACTCACCATGCCCACTAGAGTATTTTTTGTGATAGTTTCTAGAGACATTTTCGTTCTTCTGCTTTATTAAAAAAGATATAAACAGGAAAAAAAATCTTATCACTTTGTCTTTCATAGTTTAGAGAAAACTTTTTTACTCCTTTAAAGCTATTTCAACTCTCAGGATGAGCATTGTGCTTAGATAAATCAAGGGCAGCAATGACTGCGCTCATAATTGCCTTTTTATGGGAACCACAGTTATGATAATGGGTTATATTCATGGGATTCATGTTTTCAGGTATAAAATAAAGGCCTACAGCATCAGGAGCTTACCTATGTATCAAAGCAAAAGCATATTCAACTACAAAATGAGCAACTACAGTGTCTTAACATGTAATGCTGATTTTTTAAAAAAGATTAGCAGACCATTTGAGAGGAAATGCAACTAGTTTAATAAACTTCTTTTTAAGGACATCAATTAAAGGCCAGAGATGCCTTCTCTAAGTGAAATTTAAAATATAAAACAAAAGACAGGCCTAAGAGATTAATCTCCAAAGATCCATCCAAAATGTCTATTACTGATTTTCATAAGCAGCTTTCAAACTGGCAAGGATTTTTTACCACATATACTTTCTATTCTTACAGCAGGATCATGACACATACACAAATAAATATTTTTTGGCCAGGACAAAGCACCACACACTCACACCCAACTCAGCAGTCCCAATGCCACCCCCTCAGCATTAGCCTGGTGCTCTGATCAGGTGACAACTGACAGGCAGCAGAGGAGCCCCACATGGTTAAAAATCAGAGACGACTCCTGGCTGGGTGAAATGGGCTCTTGCTTTCAGTTGCAGTGACACTAAGAACAGGTGAGCAGTGAGAAAAAGTGTCCTGTCTGAGGCATAGCAGACAGCTAATTATTAGGTGGGAGACTGATAGAACCTGTTAAACACACAGAGAAACTTTTTAATTAAAGCTATTAGAAAAATAAGCCCCTTCTTTGAATTCTAAGGGAAAAAGGCTTGTCTGGGTTCTGGGTTGTTTGTTGTTGGTTTTTGTTTGGATGGTGTTGGGTTTTTTGCATTTTGGGTGTTTTTTTCAGGGGGAGGGTGGCAGTGGGTTGAAATATTATATAGCCAGAAATCCACCCCCTTCTTTATTAGCTCCTGGTTTAGGTAATGAACGTACTAATGAGCATTCTTGGCTTGGCAGTGAGTGATTGTTTTTTAAAGTTGTAAGAGAGGCAGCTGGTAGCTGCTCTGCAGAGGGGAATTCATCTGTGCCTTACCCAGAGCACCACATCCCTCTAGTGAGCACCAGCTCCAAACAAACGCTACATCAAAGACTCAAGATAATTTGTGCTGCTTCAAATCCTTAGTCTAAGTTTCCAGCAATTATTTTTGTAGAAAAGAATAGAAGTTTCATAGTAATTAGGCAGCCAGGTTTAGGAATTTGAGTATTAAAAAGAAAAAAAAATATGGCAATGAACTCCCTATCATGATTATTCTGTTACCTGTGTATACATTTATATTTATATTTCTTCACAGGAGAATTCAGGCATTCCTTTGGAATACACATATTTATGTGAGTACATGTGTGATAATATATATATTTTCACATGACTCTGAGTGTGCAGTATCTTGACAAACCTTTTAAATTTTAATGCTTAATTTCATACTGACATTTTAGTTTCCTGTGAGAGGTCCTGAACGTGACAGGAATTTCAGCAGTGTAAAACTGCCAAAAGGCTTTTACCTGCTTGAAAAAGAACTAAAAGAGCTATTATTGTTTAATAAACAATATACCTGTACCTCAGATCCTCTGAATGAATTGAATGCCCCAGAGGAATCAGATTCAGCATCATTTTTAGATGAGATTTGCAATTCTTCTCATGAATGAATGTTTTTTCTTTTTGAGCAAGAGATATTTAATTGAATGTAATTAAATCACTCTACAATCAACATAGATTTTAATAGTGAAGGGCTCCTTGGTGAGTTTCATAAAGTAGTGTTGGTGAAAAGCACACGAGAAAAGCAATGGCCCAGCTCTTAGGTACACATGGCAATTTCCTCGTCAGCAGGAATTTGGATAATATTCACGAACAACATTTTGATAGATTTGGGTTTTGTCAGGATTTATTTTGTCTGTCTAGGTCAAATGAGACTGATATATTTAAAAATTCTTCTGATTAACATTACTGCACGTATTTATGAACAGCACCCTTGCAACCTCTTTTATTCTGACTTCAGCTACAGAAAAGCCTTTCTGACTTGTACTTTGATACTCAGTAATAGTCACCAAAAGACTCATGTAATTTTCATTACACTAACTTGATAGAAATCATTTAACAGGCACAAATCTGTCCCTAGTTTTTAAAGGAGACATGCAAAACCTTAATGCTGCTATGGATTCATATATGTTAGCACATCTCCACTTAGTGCCTGATTGGATGTTGTTTGAGGTCAGGATCTATATTTGATGGAATCAGTGACGTTCAACAGAAAAATCTCAGCATTTGCACAAAAATAAAGTAGACTCCAATTGCAACAATCTAAACTTAAACCTGATTTGCAGAGCAACACAGCATCTATGTTGTTTAATATCACTGCTCTTTGAAAGATGACAATGGCTTTTTATCTGCTTTGCATATATCTATCCTGCTAGCTGCACATTTGGAATTTATGGACTTATTCCTTTCCAGACACCCAGGACAGGTTGTAAAGCCTGTATAACTAAGTGTTCCTACTGAATTCTTATCTGTATGGATAGAGTCCATCAATAGTCACAGGAACAAGGCTACCAGACCACATAATAATATAAGCTGGTCACCTTTGAAATACTTTGAGGTCAGCTCAAGAAATAACCAAAATCAGGGTTAACAGTCCCCAGCTTGGTAAATCACCTTGAGATTTCAGAAGCCTTCCTACGTATCAATTTCTTGTAGCCAAATCTCTCTGCAAGTTTTAATTCATTTTAGCAAAAGCAGCTCTCTGGTCTTGCTTTACCTTATTTTCCATGTAGTGAATATTCACCAGAAGAAACCCCATAGGCATGAGAACAAATCATGCAAGCTTGGAGAACACTGCCTGGTAAGAGGACAGTTACTGCCAGGAAATACCAGTTTAGTGAGCTTTGAACTGAGAACTATATGCAATACCCAGAAAGTTTGGCTTTATGTGGCAAATTGCAACACAGCAGCATATTCTGAACTAAATCACACCATGGTCCTTCACACTATATCAACAAAACTCGAGAGAAGGATAACATTTGGGATTCTGTTCAGAACTCCCATCCTGGCTCTGTTTAGAGGTACTGTATAACAACTTTGAAACTACTCATCCATTCTCACCTTAAGGCAGTTTTCCTACAATGCTGTTTTTATGGTGGCACTAAAGTCTCCATGTACCAGCAGCTTCCACTAGTGTGAGAGTTTTATTATCAAGTGAAAAAAGTGCTGATACACAAAATTACTGTTGGCTTAGCACCTGCTAAATTGGCACTGCTGTATCTGAAGCTGATCTGAGTCTATAGACTGGAGAAATTGAGAGTAGTAATATGACAGGTTTGATTGATTTAAGCACTAGGCTGATTTCAGCAGTGATAAACTGATCATAGTTTCCCTCTTCCCTGCCCAAGAATAGTTTTGTTTTCTAAAATGACTTTCAGACTTTAACTTGTCTGCAAATGTGAGAACTCCAGAGCAATTTTACTGTTTCTTTTCAAAAGTCAAGCATCATTTCTTATGGGACCTTTCCTAAACCTAACATCAGGTCATTCATGCAAGTATTTAATTTTGTTTACATGGCTTTTTTCCCTTTCAGTAAATTTATTAATTGTTTTGACAATTTCATAAGTCATTTCAAAAAGTATTCTTATTAATATGCCCTGAAAAAGGGCATTTACATGACATTTACAAAGACAAGAGAAAAAGTTACACTTTCATTAATTTAATAATTATTGCTGCCACCAGATTCTTACAGAACCATTTTTATCATATGGATAAAATAAAAGATATTTCAACAAACTGCATATAACCAGCTACTTTTAGAGTTTGTGATTGCATACAAAAACTCCAACTACAGTTACAGCTACAGGTGGGAAACAGAATAAGTTTTCAAAAATTTCCTTATAGACCAGGAATTCAAAATATTTGTTATTTCTAAACTTGAAAAAAATCCAAGAGCTTTACTTCATGAAAATCAGATCAACACTTCAGTTAGAATAAATTCCAAGAAAATAAAAAAAAGTCCTGAATAATGATATGATTTCAAAATGGACCCACATTGAACTGATTAAAGCAGCATAATAAAGCATTGAAATATCCTTTTTAAAAGCTGAATTTCCCTTAAATGAGGTTAACAGCACCATAAACAAAGATCCAGGAATTATCCCTAGAAAAAGAGCCCTAAGAAGGTGAAAAAATGCTTTCAGACCTGGCATACAGCTACTTTAGCAGGAACGAGTTCAAAGTCTACCCAGCAGGGTTATCACCATGGGGCTGCCCATAAATCCCCTTTGTGTGCAGGAGCAGCAGAGCCTCCCCGGATGGGGCAGGTGCTCTGCAACTCCTGGCAGCACGGCTGCAGCAGCAGAAATCTGCTTCAGCTGGGTGTCACACTGCCTCCCCACTCCCAGATCATTCCTTACTCGGTTATTGAGCTTTGGAGCAGCCTCAGGACAGGGCTTAAGAGCCTGAGAAAGTAGAGCCCTTGCTTTTTTAATAATAAACTTTCAACTCCTTGAGACCATTTTACTACTTTATGCTAAAACCCTTGGGAGAAGATGCTCAAGTAGTTCATTTACAGAATCAACCAGAATTAAAATAAATAAAATAAAATAAAATAAAATAAAATAAAATAAAATAAAATAAAATAAAATAAAATAAAATAAAATACCTCAAATATCCAGAGTGCAGAAAAGATCTCACAAACATTTCTCACAAATAATGCCTGCTCCACCTGTGTTTGACAGAGGGTCCTGGAAGTCTTTGAGTCTGCCTGGAGCTGCAAGTGTAAAGAGGTAGCTGTTATCAAGAGCTTTTACAGCAGAACCCTCTGCAGGATGCCAGTGCAGACCCAGAGAGAGCAGAACAGCTTTAGAGCAGCTGGGACACCTTGCCCATGGGCACAGGTACTCGTCTCCCTAAAAACCACAGCACTTCCCTGCGGAAATAAAATTATTGTCACTACTTTAACGATCACAAATAAAAGCAACACCATGTGGAAAGCTGACTGAAGGCAAAAGCCCAGAGCTGCACGTTTGTGCCAGGCAAAAGGCAGCACCATAATCAGAGAATCATCTTCCTTTACCCTGCAGCCTCAGCCCCACGGTGCTGGAGCTGTTCCTGTAACTGCACCAGGATTTACACAGACACACCCAGCGTGGTTCTCCTGCCATAACAAAGGCACTAAAACTTCTCCTGCTCTCCACTGACTCGGGCATTTATCCCAGACAAAGAGACATAGATCAAAATCCTGTAAAACCCATAAGATTACGGATAGCAGGCACCATACCCATATAATTCTTCATAAGTGGCAGAGCTGCCAAATCCTACCTAGCACAGTTCCAGCACTGCTCTGAGATTAGCATGAGGCTGAGTGAGATGCATCTGCATCTTTTTAATTCCTGTTTTTTAAAACCAAACCATACAGAAATCTTTTTCTAGCTTTATTAAATCAAATGTGCATGCAGGGAAAATAAAAGTACAGATGCATCATTTGAATACACAAATACAGTTTCCACAGAGAACTGTGAATCAGGTTTCTTCTGCTGTTATAATTTACAATTACTTATCACGTTAGCTCTTAATTGTCTTTTCAGAGTGCACTCAATTACAAAATTAGAATCCTTATCTTCCTGTAACAGCCACCTTCTAGACAGATCCACATAAAATGTGCAAATTGACTAGAAGAATATTTTTCCTTATACTGTTCCTGTTCACCAAAAGGTTGTCCTTAATCCAAGCTTAAGTAGGCTTTTGTTTTTCTGCTAAAGAAAGCAAACTGACTGCTTTCTGGAAGTGGCTTATTAGCCATTTGCTTATACAGAGACCAGGTAGTGTCATGGATTCATTCTTTTACACAAAATCCTAATTTTGCCTTATTTTTTTAAGACCAGCTTTTGGCAGTAAGGCATTCTCTATATCCCCTTGTTGTAGTGACAGCAACCATTCATTCCAAGAAGAATGAAGAAACAAACAAAGAATGAAGAAGGAAGAAACAAACACTTCCTACTTCATCCTTTCCCCATGTCTTTTTAAAAGCCAGGATAATTTCTCAATGTTTTGTTCAACCCCCTTGTTTTATGGATGTGGTGTCCACTTCAAAAGGGCTGAAACAATTAGCAAAAATCACTTTCTGCTTTGACTGAAGTATTAACAGATACTCCTCACATACCATTGACTCATGCTGAGCACGAGGGTAAAACAAAATAACAGCAAAATTCCACCCCCCCACCCCCCCATCTTTTATAGGAGGCTGTTTTCCCCAGCTAATCAAAGAGGAAGAAATGCAGAGCCAAGGCTGCCAAGGCCCAGGGCTGGATGCTTTGCAGTTTTAAACATATCTCAAATACACTGGATGTATTGTGATCGAGAAAATAAAATCTGAGCACCTTTCAAAGTCTGCCAGGAGCAAATCTATGTTTCATCCAAAGCAGAAAACTTTGACATCCTACAAATTCAAGCGGTAATAGCCTGTGAAAAAGGACAGTTAAATATTAATGCCTGTACAAATAACAGGCCTCACTCATTTGGAGTGCCATTTATTTCCTCTTCCATGCTCTCCTGAATGTATTTGCATTTTCTTCTTAGAGGAGACCTAAGTGAAGCTTTCCACCCCAACTCATAAAGTAGTTCACTACAGCCCAGTTTGTCACATCTCTCCATTGACACACACGTGAACCCTCGGGCACAAGGGGCTGAGTGCCAGCGCTGCGTCAGAGCCATGCAAAAGGAGTCTGCACACACCTGCAGATTTGCACATCAGTGTTACTTTCCCTGATGTGGGGAATACAAGGGAAACTAAACTAACACAAGTGTTATTTTCCCTGTGGGAGCACCTGATCTTTGCTCAGGCTCGGTCTGGACACAGCTCCCGAAGGAGAGATCCTCGCTGCCCACCAAGATGGGCTCAAGGCTGAACACGTCCTTGCACCAGCTGGATAAAAAGTGTTTAGCTGTGGAACTGAGGCTCCACCACCTCTGCTTGAAGAATTTTGTAGCTTCATCCCAGTCCACAGGAGAAAAGTCTATTTCTATCCATGCCTGAAAGGAGCCTACACAGAGTTCCAAAGCACAGAGAGTATTGTGTCCACATTTAAGGCTCAAACTCCAAGGAGCACAAATTTCTCAACATCTATTTCTGTTTGCTTATCTCAAAAGCTTCCTGCGGACAAACTGTTTTGGGAAAGATTAGAATGAAGAAAGATGGGTTGTTTATGCACCAGTTCAAAGTCACTGGGAGTCTCTTACCGGACTTCATGATTTAAACAGCAAAGAAATGTTGGAAAGGGATTTTTAGGATGGTACACATGGATAAATAGCATAATTCTGTCAGTCTGGCACTGTGTGTTGCGAGAAAGGCGTGAGAAAGATGAGTGGAGCAGACAGCAGAACTGCAACTCTAAATGATAAAAAACACATTGGAAAGAAGGAAAAATTGCACAGTTTCAAGTGAGTTTAATTTTATTAGCTTTCAGATATGAACAGAACTCCCTAGGAGAGCCCAGAGTTGTGTTTGGGTAACCCTTCATTAAGACACATTTTATCCACTTTCCAGCCTTTACTTTCCATGACATTTTTGCCATTTTATAATTAAAAGGTAGCTGCATAATTTTGCATACATTTAAGGTAGGTGTTTAAACATTATTAATTCCAGTGGTATTCTCAGTACTAACAGTAGCCATTATTAACTGATTTGACAATATTTCAGATTCCTTTAGCATTAATGTGATTGTAATATGTAAATCCATAGGAATTCAATTGTAAATTACCATTATTCAATGTACTTAGCTTCAATGCATAATTCTGCAATTTGTGCAGAAGGAATTACATGTTGTCTCATAAGACATAACTTTTCAGGGCTTCATAAAACCAAATGTGAACAATTTGTACCTATAATTATATTAAAATGTAAGTGAAATATATAATGCAGCTACATTAAGGGAAATATACTGCTTATATCCTTAGCCATGTTGCTTAGAGGAAAATGCTTCATATTATACTAGCTCTTTGTATCAGCTGCTCACTAACACAGATTTACTTAACAGCCAGCAATGTGCCAACAGGAGTAAAGGCCTTAATCTAAAGAATATTAAAGAGGAAGTTTTGACAATTTGAGTTTTAAACATATTACTTTTCAATCTAACATAGAAACCTTCAAGGGTCTGTTCTAAAGTCAGTCCCTGGCTTCAGGGTGCACTGGATAACATCCTGGCAAAATCCTTCCCTTGTGGGGAGGTCCCACAAGGAGCAGCTGAGGACACTTGGTGTGTCCAGCCTGGAGCAGACTGAGGTCAGGCCTCTCCTGGGGCTGCAGCTCCAATCTCTGCTGCCCGTGACAGGACCCCAGGGAATGGCTGGAGCTGGGCCAGGGAAGGTCAGGATGGAGATCAGGAAGAAGTTCTTCCCCCAGAGGGTGTTTGGCACTGGAACAGGCTCCCAGGGCAATGGTCACAACACCAGGCTGACAGAGCTCAAGGAGCATTTGGACAAAGCTCTGAGGGACAGGGTGGGATTGTTTGGGTGCCTGTGCAGGGCCAGGTGTTGGACTCTGTGATCCTCATGGCTCCCCTTCCAGCCCAGGATGTTCCATGATTTACACAGACAATTCCTTCCTAAAGCCCAAGGGACTTGACAGCACTCAGTCCAGGATATCAAAGGGGAACAGTTTGAACCCACTTTCACCCTGAAGTGGAGAGAGAACTTGCTCCACTCACTTAAGAGCTGATCCCATTACTTCTATGGGCTTTTTATGAAGCTACTGAAGGAAGTCAGACAATACATGGCATCAAAATGTCAATCATGTTCAACCAAGATTCCATTCTCTGCTCTCAGGAGTGTCATTGAGTTCAAACAGAGCTCTGTGAAATGATCAGAATTTTATCTACACACTTTAAAAGGAGTGATCTTTTCAAGTTATTCACTTGAGTAATTTCATTGATATTTAAATTTAATGGAATTGCTCACATATACATTAGAGGTTTGCAAGTTAGTAGTCAGTAAAAAAATCCAAACTTTTATCAATGAAGTTCAGATAAGAACTTTAGAAAAGAAAAATTTTTGCTCTAGGCTGTGCAGTAACATAAAACTGGGCTGAAAATTTCATGAGAAGAGGCTTTTATGTTCTGCTCACTTTAGCCAGAAATATTGCAAGAACAATTTCTGATGAGGAAGACTAGAACTGTGAACTCAATATTTTGCTCTTTTGGGCACAAGATTCATTTGAAATTCTAGAAATAGAGGGAATTAAAAGGAAGATATTTTTGGATTTATCACCTCAGGATTTTTTAGGGCCAACTCATGAACCCATTCCAGATGGAAGTTAAATTTGCATCTGTCAATAATCAAGTTTCAGAACATGGAATTAGTTCTCAGTTAAATAATCTTTGAGCCAAGGAGGACTGAAGTCTGATCAGGCTCTTAACAGAAAAACACCATATTTCCTAGCTCGTTAGCAATTTCTTCCTCTTCCTAGAATTCATTCCATTCCCCCTGGTGTTTTTTCAAGCTCTCAGCTGTAGTTTTACTCAGTAAAATGGAGTACACAAACAAGTGATGCATCTCTCCCAACACATGTAACACACCCTTGCCATCAAGGCTGAGGTCCATAGGAGCTGGGACAGTGATATTGTAAGATTCCATCCCCCAGCAAAGGCTGGGGAGGAGAGCACAGCCCAAAATCACTGTGCGCACCCTGAGCCAGCCCTGCAGGGCTGGAATAACGTCACAGCTCTGGCTCCTTCCATCCTCCTGCTGGCACGGTGTGCACATGGATCAATACCTGCGTCCTACAGGTGACACAAGTCCATGTTCCACCTTCCTGTCTCTGCATCCAGCCCAGTGATTAAAGGAGAGCAGGGAGCAGGTGATCTCACTACACAAAGAGGATATAGCTGGGCTCAGTACATTCCTAAATTAATCTGGCATTTCAGGGTAGCATTCTTTGTGCTGCAGCAGATATTCAGCACCTTCACATCTATCACTACAGTTGTAGCAAATGCCACAGTGTACTTTGCCTTTTCTGCAGCAATATTCTGCTTTACTTTTCTCTGTCCTTTTAATGACTGCAGGGACATCAGGTGTTCTTCAACCTTTATAGCCAACAAAGCACCAAGTCCACAATTGGCTCAAAACCTTTCTGTTGTGCCTACAGCTACAGCTGTCCAAGGGAGATTTTTGTCATTTTGGACTCGAGTTCTTTGAATTATTGATGGCAAAGACAGTCATACAATATTTAGTAGATTTAGCTACCTCCAGACTCTCTAAAGTTTTAATCCTTCCTCCTCCATTTATAGAACACAGACAAGAAAAACCAAGCAGCTTAACATTTCTGTAGCTGCAAACTGTGTCTATTAGTTGGCATTCCTGCAGCCTAAAAGAGTGAGCACACAGCTGTGCAACAGAGCATCCTTAGGAAAAGGATGTGCTGAAGTTTGCCACCTACAGAACAGCACATTTGACATGTCTAAGAAACAGAAGGGTAAGAAATTCCCCAGAGAGGGAGGGACAGATGATGCACTGGCTTCTGTGTTTCTGCTGATCACCTTTTGATACCACATTGGTTTAGCTGTAGGACTGAGAGCAGCATCCCTCAGAATGAAGTGGAAAAGGGAAAGTGTTAAAGCTCAGCAAGTTCTCTGCAAGTATGGCAGAAAACTGGAAGCAGAATAAGGCTGGATTGTAGATTATTCAACACACACATTTTGCCACAGGGAATAATCTTCCCATAGAACTAGCAGCTCTTTTGGTTTTCACTTCAATAGCCCCATTGGGAGGCTTTTAACATTGACTTCTTCCCCCCTCCAAGAAGCAGAGCAAAGCTGGAGCAGTGATGGCTGTTTGAGCCTGTTCCCACTGACGTTAATGGTAAGCCCCACATTGCTTGCTCATGTCAATAGGTTTAAAATAAGGATCAGCCAGTGTTAAATACTGATCACTGTGTAAACCTGAGAAAAATGTTAACATTCATAGGAAGCCGAGAGTAATGTTTGTTTTTTCTACCCTATTAGGTTGCCCTTTCAACTTTCAGAGTTTGTATTCACTGTTTATCTTTCTGGCTCAGCCAAAGCCTTCCTTTCCAGTTGCCTGGGAGAAATACATGTCACAAATAATCCTTACCTTCTTTTCCCCCCCATCTTTACCCATTCCTATTGTAAGTATTATTGAAAAGAAAAATGGAAAAAAAAACAAACAAAGCCAGAACTCTGGGGTTGATAGATTTTTCAGAATGATCTGGCTGGGCTTGGCAGCTCAGACTGCAGCTATCAAGCCCACTAATTATTCAATTCAGATGAGGAGCACTACACCCAAATCTCCCCCCAATGTTAGGCCCATTTGGTTTTAGAAGGGCCAGATTTGATCATCTGAGATGCACCAGCAAGCTATAGTCAGAGACAAGGATTCTTCCCTCCCACTGCAAATCCATAAACTCCCTTCCTACAGCAGCAATGGTGGTCAAAGCCCATTTCCTCCCAAACATCTTCTGAAGGAAACCCTACCAGAAGGGCCTTTGAGGCTGAAAAGACAAAGAAATAATCAAATGAAAAAACATCAAGGGCCTGATCTAGAAGACAGGAGCTGCTTTTGAACAAGAGGGAGACAGAAAAAATCATTTGCACCAGATTCATACCAAAGGATGTTCAGGTGTGACTTACCTCTGGTAAAGCCTAAGTAAAGAAAATAAGCTGAATATGAGAACCCAAAAACAAAGTGTGGAAGAAGTTAGAGTAGAAATCAAATTAATTTGGTTTACAGCTCTGCCAGGCTGGATTCAGTCATAACTGTATACTTTTACAAATAAAAGACAATGTAAAGGACAAGGAAGAGGGCTAAAATGATTCATCCATGCATATGAATTAAATTGCTTCAGTGGTTCTTCGCTTCATTGAAACCAGTTGGACGCACGTCCTTGCTCAAGCAAGCAGAGTCCAGCTCACTCCCACTGCTCTCCCTATGGTTCAAACATGCATAATACATGTGCCTCTGACAGCTTCTCCCAGTCACAGAACTGTGTGGCCTCATTTATTAGGACACAGAGGTTTGAGCTGGGACTGGGAGTCAAAAGCCACAGGGTCCATGGCTAATTACCCTGTTAAAACAGACCCAAGAGTCCAAAGGAAGATTAACTTCTCTGCTTGAAACGAAGATCTGCTTGTAATTATCTTCAGTGTTGTTTCCTACTTCATTTGTTCATCTCCCAGTATATTTTCAATTACGTCCAAGAACTATAATAAAACAGCATTTTATTGCTAAGCCAAGCACTCCAACGTTAAGACTTGCCAGAATTAGAACTGCCCATGCAACTTCAATTTGGTCCCACTGTATATATGAATGGTTCTAATTACATGATCACACAATATTTTATCCACAGGACCCTCGATTAATTTGCATTCTGAACACACTGCTGGAGACTTTGGAACTATTAAAAAAAAAAAAAAAAAAAAAGCAGTTTTTATATACCAGCTCATACACGGTTCTGAAAATCAGAGAAAACTATTTCAAGACAGTATTTAACCTCATGTTTCTACATATTTGGGGAAAGAAGTGTAACAGTTGTGACTGCCACAAGATAGTCACCTACTGACATGAAGGAGGGTTAGAGCAGATAATTGATACTGTTCTGGCACACACCTACAGACTGTACAGCACCTCTTGAGGAAGAACCATCTTGTGACAAGCTAGGAATTGAACCCTCCTCTTCATCTTCCAGCACAGGAGAGGGTTCCCCTGGAGCCATCCACAACCAAGTCAAAGGGAACAATTTCCTAATGCTGTCACTAAAATTGATTCAGCTCAGTGGTTATGCCCAGCAGCCTCATACACAGTGCCCCACCCGACAGCTCAGCAGAAAACCTGCAAGTTCCTCAAAGCCAGCTGCTCAGAAACAGAACCTGCAGTGGTTTTCCAGACTCTCTCAAAGACTCATGGAAGTGGGCCAGTCTATGATACTTATGCCCAAAAGCCCTTTAACTGACTGGAGTAATAATTCTGGTGGGCACACACTGCCCTGTGGTTTCTAACAACTCACCCATGTCATCTCCTGCCGCCTCGAGGGAGTTCCCTCTGTGTGCCCAGCTGTGCCCCAAGCTGGACTCAACTGCACATCTTCCCCTTTTGGGGGATTACCCTACACACAGACTGTAAAACCCTCTATCACCTTGTGCTATACTGATAAAGCCTGATAAAATTGGTTACTGATAAAAATAGGTTATAGTAAGTAATATTTTTAAGCCTTAACCATTTGATGTTTTTTTCCTCATTTTAAGCCAGCACGTGCATTCATTGTAGCAGCAAAAACACCAGAACTAAATTGCATATATATCATCTTTTGTTTTCCATGGGGATGTGGTATAAACACTTGGACAGCTTGTGTAATGACAATAAAAACCTTGAATGCAAGTTTCTCATCTAGAGCTAATCCAAATGCCAGCTGGATCAATTACCACTGGCCACAAGAATTTTCTTGCTTAACTGCAAAGGAGTTCACACTGTTCCTTCTTCTGAATAAGTCTTAAGCAGATATTTATAACCTGTGGCACACTGTCTACGTGCCTGGGAGCTTCTCAGTTTGTTTTACTGGCATTGTTAAATACAGTTTTCTCTGTCCATAAAACAACTGAAATAGATTCTCAGAAATATAAGTAAAGAGGGTAAAACTTTGTCATCTCTCCAGCCCACAAGGCACTCATTTGCCCTTTATGTGGAGGAACACAAAAGTTTACAGTGAAAACAAACAATGAAATTATACAGAAATTGCAACAAGGAATGTCAGGAGCAGCTAGTGCTAAAGAGATAGGAATAGAAAGTTTTCCTAAGGTAACATCTAAACTATTCTTATAAAATAGATAAACCACTGTAAAACTGTATTCTTTAAGTATGTATTTTTTTAAAAGTATTTAAAGAGTTAAAAAACACATTGAAAAGGTTGCAATGATGCAGATACTAAAGCCACAAAAGTTCCATACTCACTCTACACTCAGATGACTTTGGATTCTTTGTTCTACTTTAGATATATTATAAAATCAATTTCATTCCATAATGCTCAAATAAGAGCTCCAAAATTCAGGAGAAAGTACAAGAGAGGCCAAAACAGATTTCCATTTGGATTCAATTCCAACTATATTCTTCTGGGCAGTTTCCTCCCTATTATTTTTAATTAGCTCCTCTGACACTGTAAATCATACACAATAGTAAGGGTGGTTTGGGCTTTTTGGTTTTTTTCTCTAAAAAGTCCCCATTAAAAAAGCCACCATGATGAATACACTCTACTGACAACAGCTAAATATTCCCAGGGCTATGAACATGCTTTGGTTTTAGGAGAACACAGGCAGACCAAGGAGGACTGAAAAGGAAAAAAATTTTTAAAAAAAATCACAACTGACAGAAGCAAGGGGACAGATTTCCAGGAACGTGTAGCTGCTCACCTGTAGCACAGCACGGACCATATCCCAGCCTTGCAAACCAGGGACTCCAGTGGAACCCCTTTAATGCCAGGCTCTGAAGGGAAGCTGCTCTGCTCCACACGCTAAAGCAGGCAGTGAAGCTCCTGGCATTAGAAACACAGGTGTGAAGGAGCAGCACAGTAAAGGCAGGTGCTGGGGAGTTACTGCTGCCAGCCCACTCTTCCCATTCAGATCAGGGAGCATTTTACCCTCTAGCATTGCTCTAGTTACTGTTCTGTTGCTGGGGTTCAGAGAAATTACTTCAATGCTTTTTGTTGCATAACAGGTTTTCCTTTCTTTGGTTGTTTAGTAAAGTATGACCCAAAACATAGCAACACAAGAAAGAATAGTTTTCAGGCTGGTCAAGCAAGCACTCATGGGTAATTAAAAGTACAGCTGCATTTGAAACAGCAGGTGACTGAGGAGGGAAGCAAGAAGTTTGCATTTAATGACTTCTAAGCTTGAAAGGTAGAGGCAAGATGAAAGAAAAATCTGATGTACTGTAATTACAAAAATATAACCCATGAATGGGTATCTTCACTATACTACTGTTAACTAAAACATTGCCTAATTAATTACACTGCTACCAGATGAATAATGTTCAACTGCACTCCCTTCACACCTAGAGCACATGGCAGCTTGGGAATCATGTGAGGCTCTGATTGAATCAAACAAAGGTTAATGCCATCCTGAGGGAGTTTTGAGCACATTGTCCATTGGATAAATGATCCTGAACTGGCACATGACTCTAACACCTTATCTTACTGGCTGTCTTAGAGTAGATGACTAAAATAAATAGTTGTAAGAAGGAACTCTTCAGGTGAGACTATGCAGCATTCTATTTCCAACCAGCCAGCGGCTGCTCTGACAAGAGCTATTTTTCTCCTCCTTTCCCCACCAGTGAAGCCACAGCGTTGCCCTTTGTTCTGAGTCAAGCCACTTACTCTCTGTGGCTTCCAGCAGAAAAGATTTTGGACACTAAAACAGTAGAAAGATTCATATTTTTTGTATTTTGAAAGTTAAGGACTGCTAAGCAAAAATTTAAAAAGAAAGTCTACAACACTGGTGTAAAACGTCCCTGGAGGGAAGAATTAAGAGGAGAATATGCTCTGATTCTCAAGACAGCAAGATTCTTAACCAATAGTCCAATTTCTTTGTTAATTTGTGATTAAGACAGGATTGATATTACAGCCAGCACTGGATACAGAGTTTTGAGCTTCTAGTCATGAGCTACACTTAATTTGTTTCCCCTGTTTCAGTTACTGGAATCCTCTGTATTTCAGACACTTATTATTTCATGAACTGAGACATTGGCAAGGCTGGCAGACCAACTCCCTGGCTGCTTTGTACCTAGAATTAAGTCATTGAATTTACATCACAAAGAATAAATGTGTTTTAAACAGTTTAATTCCTTCCCTCACTCTCTTAAGCAGCAGACACCATGAGAAGCACCCACTGCAGCTCCTTCAATTGTTTGTGAAGACTGGAAAGGGAAAAAACATAAATCCACTAATTAACAGAGAAACAGCAATACGTGGAATCTGGCCTCCACTGCAGCCAATGGGATTTCTGCCAGCCCAGTGCACCCACTGAGTCCAACAATACTTGTGGAAAAAATGTTAATGGCTCCATTAGGAGTTTGGAGTGAGAAAACAAAGTCACTTGGCAGTTGGTTATAATGGAACAGGATGATACATCAGTGAAACAGTGAACATTCACCTGGCATAGGTTTTTCTGGAAAAATAACTCTGCCATCAGTGTGAAGGTACAGTAAAGGTTAGTTTGCCTTCACAGTCTTACTGTTTCAGAAAACATTTGGCAGGAAAAATCCGAGTTTAACCGTGGAGTAAAGCATAGGTTAAACTGGAAAAATAACTGGCATAGGTTTTTCTGGAAAAATAACTCTGCCATCAGTGTGAAGGTACAGTAAAGGTTAGTTTGCCTTCACAGTCTTACTGTTTCAGAAAACATATGGCAGGAAAAATCCGAGTTTAACCGTGGAGTAAAGCCTTTAGATAAGCATTTCTTCTCTGTGTTTTTAGCTTTATACAAAGGCCAGAAGGCAAAAAAACAACTCCAGATAAAGTCAGGGATCATCCTCAAGGGAAGCACTGTTCCACAAGCACATACCAAGCTGTGAGCAAACCTCCCTTTCTCCAATGTTCAGCCTCAGTCCCCAAAAAACGCCAAACTACCAGTCCTCATCCCTTTTCTCTTTGCAAGATTTCCCTACTCAGAAAGGCTTTTTTAGTTGTACCAAGTGTTATGGCAGTTCAATATCTCTTGCCAAATCCACAGATCCACCTACAACAGCAAAAACACCCTCCTGGTAACTTGGGTGCCTTCTCAGAGCTTTGTACACGTGCCTGCAAAAGTCTGGTTGGCTCCTCCTAGTTCTCAGTCCCTCCCTGCACAACATTAATTTACAACCTTCACCTTAGTTTGGTCCCAAGATGTTTTCCTGAAGAAAATAATCAGCCCAACCACACCACAGGATATAAACAGGAAGACCAAGTGGTTGGATAAGACAATATTTCACATCCACAGATTTTGTCAGACACAAAATCTTCATATGGCAATTCAATAGTAATGAAAAGAACCATGATTAATAATTGATTTTTAAATGTTTACTGTTAGACATTTTATTTGTGTTTCTGCAAAAGCACCTGTTTTCTTTTAATATTTTGCCTCTGACAACCTCCTTCATAAATATTTCTACTTGTAGCATAAAATATTTAAGCTCTTAATTAAACTGTCATCGAAGCTTTATGGCAATAAATGCACTGAAATAAATGACAGCATTTAACAAAATGTGCACATTTTTGTAGAGATGATCACTGCCAATGTTCACAGCGTAATGTGAAGGATGGTAGTGTCTTCATGCTGCTCACAAGAAAGACTTTTTAATCACTGAGCTCTGAAGATTATTAGTTAAAAGCTGCTGATGGAAAAAGAGAAAGAGGGGAGAGTGGAGGGGGGAAAGGGATTGACTGACATTCTGCACTGTGAATGCTCAAACGGTTGTGAGCAGCAAAATGCTGCCTTGTATTACTCAGAAGACCATTCCCCTCTGACCTTGGGTTTTTTCAAAATCAGAGCCCTGGTTCTTTGCATAGTTATGTCTAATTTATTTTAGAATTTGGAATTATATTTTTATGATCTACAAGGACTCTGGAGAAGTTAAATATGATGGGGAATATTATCCCACTACTGAAGTTCTTATCTATACATACAGGAATTTCATCACATAAATAAAAGACCCAGATTTTTTTTTTAATTCTTTTTTTCAAAAAAATATATTTTTAAAAAAAGGTCTTTTAAAAAGACAATATTCTCATAGTGTATCATTTATTTACTGAAATTGCTGAGCTGGAAAGTTTCTTTGAGGAGGACCAGCTGTCAGATAGAGGCACACATTAGAAGGAACAAGGTAACCTTCTCACAGCAATTCAGACAACTCTTAGGAGCAGAAGCACTAACCTTTGTATAAATTAAAAATGAGACTTCACTTTCATTTAAAGATGTTCTATTTTTGAAACATACATAAGAACTCTATAGAGTGAAATTGGTTGTGAATAGCTAAACTTCATGGATGGATAAAGAAAAAAAGCAGCTGCCATCTATATTTGTCAGGAAAACATCCAGAGGGTCAATACATGGTCCTGCCTCCCTAGGAATTCTTATTTCTGCTCTTCCAACAGCAAGAGACTGCTGCAATATGGTGCAAACATCAGGAAGAGGGACTGGAGCTGCACTGCAGATGGGGAGGTGCTGGAAGTTTGCTCTCTGAAAATTTTAAAGCCATATTATAACTAAAAAGAGAAAGAACTGCTTCCCACCCCTCAGCACTACTGGGATCATCCATCATAAAGCAGATTAGAAACCTTTAACCTTATGTTCCAGCCAATCTAAATATTTCCTAAGGCCATTTTTTGTTGCTCTGTTTTATTCAATGGCAAGGTAATTAACAGCAAGGACAGGTGCACACATGATCCTTTTTTTAATTCACACACTGCCCTGGAGACTGATGCCATAAACACCTCCTGTAAAGAATTAAGTGCCTTTGACTCCTCTGGTGCAATGGAGTGTTCAGGCTCTGGGAGTGATGGCAGGCACTCCCCAGCCCCTGTGTCCCAAGGGCAGGGGTGTGATGGGAGAGCTGCTGAAGCTGTTCCTGATCTCCATTGTACACCTGGTAACTCGCAGTTATTTTATTATATGTACACCTGGTAACTCCCCCAAACAAAGGCAGTTATAACTCACCTTTGTTTGGGGGAGAGGAAAGACAGTGCTTTGAATCCAAAAGTACAGACATGAAAGCAAATCAAGTCTCTCTTACAGTTACATCAAGCCTGAGCCTTTCAGAATAGCACAGATTGAGGGTAGAGACCTCATGAAGCGGAGCTGCCAGAGGCACTTTGTGCTCACTTGCGATAAATCTCACTGAAATATCCTGAAACATTACAATTGGCCAGTGCTGCACAGTCCACTCCAGGACTGTTCTTCCAGCTGTGTGAGGGCAGAGTGTGTTCTTGAAGGTGTAGCTGCTCTGTGTGACAGCACAGCCCAGACTGAAGGAAAATATGGGGAAATTAGTATTGAATTTAAATCTAATAAATATGGTCATAAATCAACCTTTTTTTTTTTTTTTTCCAAAAATATTGAGGTTAAAGAATAAACCTCCAACTGCTTAAGCTTAGCCTGCTCTCTTCCCGCAATGGCAGCGGAAAGCACTCACTCTCTTCTGGAATGTGGCCTTTTACATCTTCTCTCTCCCATACAGCAACTTCCATGCTTTAAATGCAGTGCCAGAAAATATGTGCAAGCCAGTGCCACAAGGTTATACAATCTCATCCTCAGCAGCCCTAAAGTCAGGTTGTATTGTCAGGACACTCTTGAAGGAACAAGGTTGTCTTAGGAGACCAGAATTGAACATGTTCCAGCAGCAGGACTAATTAAGGCTGACACTGATCTAGACAGAATCCCCACAGATGCTAAAGGTTTATTTACTCTTAATTTCTTAAAAGTTTCCCTGAAAATCAAGATCCAAATAATTGTTTGGGAGTCCGTGAAGTCACAATGACATAGGGTAAGAATTCAGCCCACACTGAATTAGGAGTTAGCATGTCTGATTAACATTCAAGGAATAATCCTCCTCATCTGACCTTCACTCACTCCCACTGGCTTGTTCCAACATACACAGTTCCACTTTTCTTTGTTAGGAAAAAGAAACAAACAAACAAAAAAGAAAGTTGAAAAGGCAACCCTCTCCAGTTCTGCTTTTATGTGATAATCTCTGTGACCAGCCAGTTCCCTCTTGCTGCTTTGGATGGTTCCAGCATGGTACACCAAGGTCCATCTGGGAGCCAGGAGATATTTAGATCCCTTTAGGATTTAAGGGGAGCTCAGCTGGGGCAGGCTAAAGGTTGAAGTAATCTTCCAAAGCCCTTTTTAAAGATTAGATACTCGTCCTCCATTCCTGTTCTGCAGATAACCACAGCACAGTGACAGAAAAACCAGCACATGCTTGGCTGAACTTCTCATTAATAAGGACAGTGCTGTCTTGAGGGTCTTGCTCCCTTTCTCTCTCATGCTGAGAGGGAAGGACACCACAACCGACATAAAGAGATAAAATACTCCAACACTTCATGAAGCATAACAGCCTTTTTTTTAATCAGTGACTGTCACTGGGCTGTAAATCTGTATGGTTTGCACACAGGCCTGGCAGAGCTTTTCTGTTTAAACACAGGCTCAAGACTGCAGACAGAGGCATTTCCCAGCCCCACCACAGACTGCCCATGTGAGGGGTGAAACATTTAACAAGCATCTTTCAGCTCCCCGAGGTTCAAACAAAGCTTCTCATCCCTTTAATACAGAAGAGATTTCAAATTCCAGGACAGGGAGATCATTCCTTGGGTTTGTAGAGTAACAACCATGATGGGCTTCTGATCATGGCCTGAGTGCTGCCTTCATAGACACAGTGACACTGCTACAGCTAGGACAGAGAGACTGCCAGGGTTTGGCAACCCAATATTTAATGTCCATTGCAGGACTAGATGTTTAGAGATCTAAGTCAACAACCAGATTTTTTAAAGTGAAAAACAGCAAACAACTTCTCTGGCTTTTAATATTCAATGGGGTACATCACATCCAAAGACAACCAGCAGAAGGACTGAAATTGCAGCCTGGGCCAGCAACACCTGGGGATTATTTACTTCTAGTCCTGCATGACAGCAACTGACTCACTCCGTTGAAAACATTTAACTCCCACAGATTTTATTAATTTAACATTCTCACATATATTACGTTTTTTTCTCTGCCTCAGATATCTGTGAAAATTACCAACACAAAAAGTGGATTCAGGTGTTGTAAGAACAAGGATCAATCAGCTGCCCATTCAAAAAAAAAAAAAAAAAAAAGGAAAAAAAAAAGAAGAGGTTGGCAGCCATTAAAATTGGCATCAAAATGCATTGTCTAAGAGGAAAAAACAATGTAAAATGAAAGGTTGTCCTCCACTAGTTTTTATGAGACAGAATGAACAGACCATGCTGTCTTAGCTGAGGCATTATCTTGCACTGCTTCACATGGGTTATGATTGTGATTTTGAAATAATATATTAGGTACTGCAAATTCTTAATAATTCCAGTGGGTAGGAAATATTTTTCCTGTTTCCTGTGATTTTACTTAGTGCGTCCCCCTGCTAGGCAGCAGAGTATGTGTAGGAGTTAAAGGTTCCCAAAAATAAATATTTGCTTTTAATTAAATCCTTCCTCTGCACTTTGTTCAGGAGCAGGCAGGATTAGGCCCTCAAAAATGTCTGTGCAGGCAATGCAGTGAGGAAGGAGAATTTATACCACACAGCAGAGGGGATAAATCAAGTTCATGAAACATGTTATTTCCCACTGTGATGTTACACATACTGCTTTTGAGAAGCAGCAGGAGCTTTCCTTTCCCCATACAGCTGCTTTCAATATGCAAGAAAATGGTTTAAAAGCCTGAGAAGGCACTTAAAATCTGATACTGTAAAAGTTTTTTAAGAGGAAACTGGAAGAGGATTATCTGACAATAAAAATATCTCTTTGTTAGGTATGAGAACCTCAGCTGCCAAAATTGTCCTTTGCTAGTCTTGCCACAAAGAAATACTCTTCCCAGTGTAACTTGTGGTACTCCAAAGTAGATATATCTCGTTTAGCTACAGATTTTCCTTCTAGAGAATCTGTTTCCTGAAATAAAAATGTCAGCTGAGTGACAGTGGTTGCTACTCACAGTGAGCATGTTGACAGACCAATGCCACCCCAGCCATGTTCCCCTCCCAGCAGAGGGGCAGACCCTCCTGTTCACCTCCAGAGGAGATCACCTGGCTGGTTTTGCAGAGGAAGCAAATATTTCTGTTTATTTCGTTTTCACTAGCTGAGCTTGCTGAGAAAAACATCTTGTTCTGAAGATGCTGGGTGCTGTGAAGTTTCTAGAAAACAGCTGAATCTTCTCAGCTGTGATTTCCCTGTTGCACTTGTAGCACCCTTTGTGCAGAGTTTTCCTGACAAACAGGACACAGGACACAGCCTGGACAGCTGACAGCACTTTGCTGGTGGCTGTATTCTGCTGCTTTCCTCACATTTTCCAGCCCTTCCACAGCAGGAGGCTCAGAACACCAGACCCAGACAGGCAAGGCACAGGGATCTTCCTGCACGCCGTGCTAGACCAGGAGGGCTGACATGAAAGATCTCTGAGCCACAAGTCCAGGTGGGAGATTCCCTTAAAATGACAAGACCTCTCAGGGGCATGATGAGCTTCTCAATCAGATTTGTTATAGCTTTGCAATCATCTGCTCTTTTCATCTCAATATGATTTGTTTAAATAAACAACCAGCATGGCTTCAAGTGTCATTTCACCCAATACATGTGCCTCTAGACAGATGAAGAGGCAGGAAGGAGAATAATAGAAAACTGATGAGGAGAGAAGAAAATAATAAATAAGACCAGAAGAAAGAATGAGCACCCTTAGGGTTCAAGTCAGCATCCAGCTGAGAGTTCTGTGGGTACAGAAAAGATTATTTACATTGAACTATGAATTTTGAAAGTAATATTATATAAGCCTTCCAGCTTTAACAATTAAAGAGAAAAGTAATTATAAGAATTATCCAAATGTTAAATGGTTCGACAATGACTGAAATATTTCTGTCTCCCTGGTGAGATGTTGTGCTAGACCAAAACAAGTTTCTGAAAGATGGGGGTGGGGGGAAAAGTGGGGGGTTATGATTCATTTTAAAATGCAAATATTTTAATAAGTTTCTTTTAATATATATGTTAATGAGCTGCTAGATGAGACACAAACCACAGGCCAAGTAAGCAGATGCCTTGTCAACAAGGTCTAGAATTTAGAATCATTAGGGCTCTTTTAAGAAACATACTTACTCCGACATAAAACTGAGGCATATTTCAAATTCACACTGCTCCGTGTGACATTTTTTCCTCATTAAAATGAAGAATGACACAGCCAGAGAGAGGCCCATCTTCCCTGCTTTGTATTTGTAGTTCAAACGATGTCTCTTGCAAATTGTCCCAGAGAGACAAAATATTAAGCACCTTGAGTGCTGTTCTGCATGCAATTAATTTCATAGCCTTCGGAAGTTTTTAATGTGTTGTGGTGACCAGTGAAATAATAATTAGTTGCTGCTCATTGTTCCCATCCTGTTCACTCTCTCTTTTCTGCAACCTGTCAAATCCTGTTTAACTCTGCTTGTTTTTCTAGGTGTCAGTTCTTTTACATTGTGCAGCTTTCATGATGAAATTCCTGATCTTCTTGTTTGCCCTTCAACTTTGAGAAGCAGAGAACCAGATAGACCTGAGAAAAGGAAACTCAGCGAAGGGTAACGAGCATAGTGTCTCTGAATCCACAGCAAGTAAACTACAAATATCATCATTTAGTAAATACCATAAAACTTGGGTCTGGTTCCTGAGTTAATTACCTGTTGGACTGAGTCAATTTACTGAAAACAATAGAAATTTTCTTACTGCCCTGGGAGAATTTCTATCAAACCTAAATTAGTCCTCTTTTAAACCCAATTCCTTTGGAGCACAGACACACATGCATCCAAAGGCTCCATTCTTGGACTCTTATAAGGTAGTGAAATTTATACCAAAAAAACATCACTCATACAGAATATGTTTCTTGTGACATTTGTCCTAAAATCTCCATCATTAAGAAGGAAGAATGTCAAAAACACCCCCACTGGTGCAAGCAGAGGAATCTGAAACATGAAATAGACCTTCAACACAGAGAATTTGACCAACAAAGTACTGTGAAGATATCCTGCATATTAACTAGTTGCAGAAAAGTGCAGAAAAAACCCTAAAACTGCAATGGAATTCTTACATTTTAAAGGGAAAATAAAGGGGGAAAGCACAGCACATACTGTTTTCAATACTTTTTTTTTTTTTTAATTTAGCATCTAGAAACACTGAAAATTTTCCCTGCATTCCTCAGAAATCAATCTTCATTTTCCTGTAGTATTGAATGACCTCTCAACAGTAATAGAGCAATAGCAATGAGGTAGACATATCACAGCTCTTATTAAGATCAAAGCGGTGCTCCCACGACACCTTAAGAACATTGCATCCCTTTCCCACCATCCATTTTCTACCTTGATATGGAAAAAAATCACCCCTTTTTTGTCAATTTGAAACACAAAAGCCCTTACTTATCTGTGGTTGGGTTTAGCTGCTCTGTGGAACCATTTCACTGCTACAGAGCCCGGAAAGTTGAGATTCTATGTGGAGCAAAAGGATACCTGGTCTGAGAAACAGCCCATACTGCTCTGCCTTCCTATAGCACAGGTTTTGTTATATGGCTGTACACTAAAATATTTTATGATAAACCTTCAGGAAAATATATACAAGTGATATTAAATATCAAATGGAATACAAATGCAATGAATCTCTAACCTAAAATCCTGCACAGAAGACTTACACCTCATAAATCCTCATTAATGAATGACTATCATTTTTCACTCATTCTGATGAAGTTCATATTAAAATCACAAGACTTAGCAGCTTTAACATGGTTAAAGGTTGCACATCTGCCAGAGGTCCATAAAGGGACAAGACTGAGCTAAAACTCGAAGACTCGTAGACTCGAAGGAGCTTGGACCTGTTATCAAAGAAATGGAAATGAAGGAGCCAGGGCGACATTAGAAACTAAAGTTTCTTAGAATCTTTTCCTAAACAATTTTCTCAGTTGCAGTGAAGCCCTTGATCTGATCCCACTGTTCCATTTTGGTGTTCATCACAAATTACAATGATGACCATGGCTGGTATTTTCAAAGGAATATGACCTTACCGTGAACACTGATATCCATGGCAACTGAAGTCTTCTTGTCTCGTGCCAGATGTTAAGATCTTTGTCTCTTTTTGACAGACAGGACTGGATTGCTGCTGTACAGGGTCACAGCGTCTCCTGTGCTTGGGAGCACATGAGACAAGGCAGAGGTGGGTCGTTGTTTGAAGGGAAATGCAATTTCTTGACCAAGTTCACACAAGCCAAGGTATTTACAAAGAGCTTTCTATTCCAGACTCTTGAATCCCAATCAATTTTGTTGGTTCTAACTGAAATAATAACTCATTGTTGGGTGGAGGGAGGGAAATTATGAGAACAAACCATTGCAATATTTAGGCTGAAAATAAGAGGAGTATCTAGAAGGAAGATTCAGAATAACCAATATCAGCAATTGAAGGAAACTAATTTGACTTCAGAACTGTGTGTAAAAATTAGACCTTTGTTTCAACAAATACTGAAACTTTTAGCCGTGTTTCAATAAAAAGTTCACAGCTTCACAAAACTGAAGTGTTGCTTTTAATGAAAAGCCTTAAAGCTTAAAAAAAAAAATTCCCCATGCAACTCAGCCAAAACCATTTTGAAATATTTTTTTCCCTGAAGCTGCTTTTTTTCATGAATAAATGATAAAATATGACTGAAAGGACAGACATATCCATAAACCAGGCATGTTGGTTTCAATACAATTGAAAGGTCTTTGTATTCTCAGAAAACCTATTACTGACAATAGCCTGTCTGGACTTCAAGTGCAATACAGAGAGATAAAAATTAAAATGAAGGGGGTCAGAAGAGAGGAAAAAAAAAAACAAAAAAAAAAAACAACCCTGTCTGTTTGCAAGCTTACATCACAGAAAAATTTTATAAGCACTTAATAGCATCCTGAATTCCAGTTGAAAATACACATTTTATCAGATTTCTGAAATATTGTCTTTTCAAATTTTTCTTTTCTGTGTACGAGTTCCCTCCTTCGTGAATGAAAATTGTTTCCTGCTGGTGAACACCCTTACATTTCAAGGTGAAAGGGACTGATTTCAGAACTATTAATCTTATTTTTCAACACAGTACTGAGGTTCAGTGGACGAAAAGGCCTGCTATAAACTTTCCATAATAAAATTAACTTTCCAAAGTCCAAGTTCTATGTACGATGACTTAATTTTACATCCATTAAACTTTCAGGGAATTAAATGCTTTTCATGTATTAGTGTTAATATTGGCTTTATTTATTTAAACCTACAAATGCTTACACTCCTGGGAAAGCAAATTATTCTTTCACAGGGCCAGAATACAGAGTAATGCACCCAAGAAAACAAGGCTGATACAGCTGAGCTCGGTTTTGTTCTTGTGGGTTTTTTCAGTTGTGATTCAGTGAATAAAATATTCTGGGCTCCACTGATTCATGCACAAGCAATATGTTAATGACCTCTCCAATAATGAACAATCCACCCCCAGCCTTAGCCATGACCTCCATAATGCATCATCTTAGCTCAAGGAGAGCCAGGAGCCCACAGCCAGAACCAAAGTTGCAGCAGTCCAGCAGCAGACAATATGGGATGGGATTCTCTTGGGCCATATAAGATGAGCCCACATTATTTAACTTATATTCATGGCCAACTACACTCTCTACATGAGCCTCACCGAACAATTTTGTCTCTGGAATGCTTTAATTACTTTTGAAGAAACATGGCTTTGCTTTAAGGTTTATGCCCTGCATATGGAACCTGGAGAACACATAAATGTTGGACAGGCTGTGCCAGGTGGATGGACAAGAGGCTGCTGAACTGGGAACATGTGTGTACCTCAGAGCATTGGGCATAAGGACACAACCAACAGTTCCAAGGGGCTTTATATCAGCAGCCTGTCTGATAGCAAAAAATATGTAAGGTATTCATACTTAAAAAATGACCTCTGTCATTTTTAAAAGTAGAGGTATTTGGATCAGCCCTTGATTTAGGTTGATCTCTTGAGGGAAAGCTAAAGAAGAGCAGGAAAGACAAATTATTTCTCCAATTCCTTCCCCTATGTAAAACAAAACAAAACACAAAGAAAAACAAGCCCGCTGTGTGAATCTGGGCTATTTACAAGAAGATAAGGATATACACACTGAAGATACACAAGCGTTTCCTGGGTAGCACTGCAATTACACGAGATAGACCTGGCTTTCAGAGGTGTTTGATGCAGTTGTTTTGTATTCCAGCTGCAACAACTGAGTGCCATCCAAAACACAACTAAGCTGAAAGGGGTAGAAAAACAAAAGCATCTCGTTTGTCCCAAATGAATTCAACTTTGTTAGTTTTGGCAGCTTTTCAAAGATCAAAAAAAAAAAATGTTTGTTTGATCTTTCCTTTCTTTCCACTTAAGGTCAATGATTGAAACAGGATCAGCTCAGTGTGTACACCTCCAGTTCACAGTCTGTTGAATAAACATACTAAGTACCATTTTGACAGCTGTGGAACAAAAATAAAAAACACCATCATTTTTTTATAACAGCTTTACAGAATGAGGAAGATTGCTGCTTTCTGAGGTAGTTAAAAGCCTGGGCCATGAGGCAGAACAATTCTGTTCTAATCTTCTCCCTGCAACAGACCTACTTGTTGTCAGCCAGCAAGTCATTCCTACTAAAAATTTCAGAGAAATATGTCACAATCTTGACACACAAACCAAGTTCAGCTCTCAGAAAGTCAGACCATCTGCACAATACCTTAGGATCCGTAGCTTTCCCTGGTGGCAGAAATGAACGGAAACAATAAAATTAGGTTTTTAATGAAATAAACAGCCAGTCTTGTCTCAAAAGTTGCATCTGATATGCCTTGTCCTGCCATTAAAGGTGTAATTTTCAGAGGGTCTGGGTAGATACATCAGTCCTTGAGGTGCATCAGGTTTTGAATTCCTATCTGCATCACTGCTGCTAAAAAAACCCAAAATCCTAAAAAATATATATGTTTAAATAATGTTTATATTGATAAGAAAATCCACCTGTTTCAAACCCTATTTGAGTAATTCTCTAGAAATGCTTAAGCAAACAGCACTTTGGATTGGGAAAAACATCCTATTATCAACTTGAAAGATTTAAGGGGTAGACTGAATACTCTAGGAGTCTTTAAAAACAAAAACAACTTTTCCTCTGCTGTTTTAATTGACTAATTCCATTTAGAAAATCTTTTGCTCCAAAGATAATTTTTTTTTTTACAGAAAAAAAAATCAAAACAAAGTAGTGAGAATATTGCAGGGGGAAAAACTGCTGTGCCAAATGCCATGTTTTCATTTTAAAATTAGTTCAGTTTTGATCTCAGGATTTGGAGTAAAAACCTGGCTCTCCAAGTAGTTTTATCTTTAACAATAGTTTTGGTTCATCCTCACATATTATTTGCACGTGATTTACTTGAGGACAGCATATATAATAACTTCCAAGGAATTTGAGAATTTCAAGTAGGCATACTAGAAGCAGACCACACACAGAACCTCCTATATCTAGTTATTACAGAGTCACTGGAACTTCTGAGAAAATCTTCCCCAGAGGGATAAAATCAGATAGAAGTTCTTTTGATTCCAATAGACATTTTAGTAAATAAAGAAAAATGAGACAAATTATTTTAAAAAAATCCCCAAATGTTAGAGACACTGAAAAAAAATGAGTAGGCTTTTCAGAACCCTAATAATCCTGAAACTCCTGGAGATCTAATAATCAAAAGAAAGTCTGTTATAGCAGAAAGTGTTATAGTATCAATAACAGTTAATGAGCAACTTCAGCAGCTACCTGCAGCAAAAAATAAATCATCTGTCCCTTCTAGAGAGCTGTGGTTCAAGGCTATCTGAGAAGCAGCATAAGATTGTAGGAAAGCCAGCTAAATTGATAACAAAAGCTTGCCCATCAGCTCAGCAATGGAACATTTGAGATAATCAGGGTGTGCATTAGGCACAGGAGGTCCCTGCTCACCCTGGGCTTTGCAGCTGCTGACAAACACCATGGGTACCATCTAACCCTGTCACCAAACCAACAGGAACAGCAACTCCAAAATCAATATATAAAATATACATGGGACTTGGCCTCAGGAGATGAACCAGATCTGGCCTAATTAAGCTTATGTAGGATTATTTTAGGTTTAACTTGGTCAAAAATAGAGGCAGCTCATTTACTTCCAGCTGAAATTTACTTTCAGGGTTTGGTTTTTTTTTTTTTTTTTTGCTTTAATTCACTTATAGAAGCTCAAGTGGGGAAATATTTCTACAGGGACAGTGTTTCCTTACTCTTGTACAGACATAGGACTGGAAGCCACTCCTTGCATCACAAGACAAATTTTCAATAATGGTGACACCTAGGCCTTTGGAAAAAAAAATGCCAGCATTCTAGAGTGAATTCCTTAACACAGCTCAAGTCTGGAATGTGTCCATAGACAACAATGGTTATGGAGTTTTGCTTCTACTAAGAGACCAAGATGATGCTGAAGGAGGCTGTGAAAGCATTCGACTGAATCAAACTCTTTTTTTGTTGTTGCAGTTTTTTTCTTTTTATCTGTTTATTTGTTACACCAGCAGGTTTCAGCAACATTCCAGAATGACTAATCCAGCAAATCTGATGTTGAAGAGCTCCTGCAGGTAGAAAATGAAGAGTTTGTCCCTGCAAGTCATTGTGGTTTTGCTCTTCAAGAATTTTGACCAAAGAAAAGCATATTGTCAGTCACTGAAAACATCCGAGGACATGATAGCTTTCATTTTGTTTAGGTTCTGTTTGCTTTCAGAGAATTCTCTGTTCAAACATTCAGCTCATATTAATTTAAATTATCTGAAGCACTGACTGTAGATTTGAGAAAACAATGCCACAGCTTCAACAGAGCTGCATTATGTTTGAAACATAGCAAAACAGAATCCTTTATACAGTTCTGCAAAAGTGAGAGTTAGAATGCAGGAAGCATCAGTTCCATTTTCAAATTAGTGCCTCTAGCATGTTGCAAAGGTAGCTGAAACCTTTGGGGATACCTGGCAGTGCTTCCAGAAATTGTTCCTGCTCTTTCTAAACCATGGTATAGCCATTTTCTCCTGTATTAAGTGCACTGTAGGATTTATTTCAATTACTGATTCATTGTAAAAGAGTACTGTGCTAATTATTACTACATTATGAATGAACTTTTTATGCATTGCAACCAGTATCCCTTTCTTCAATCCCAAAGTTGTCTCCTTCCTGAGCACAGCAAAGTCCAACCCTATCTACAAGGAGCTCCATGGCTTCCATTTAATTTCAAAACAGAGGGAAATGGAATTTTCGGTGGATTAATTAAGAGCCAGAGGGTTGTCTCAGGTCAGTTTAAAACAATGAAGTTGTGCATTCTTGTTGTGCTTTCACACCTAACAGTGATGCCCAACAAAACCAGAGAGGATGTGGAAGTCACAGTGGAATATCTGAGATTTTCGTTTTTTATGAAGGACTAATTTGAACTCACAGAGGTTTGTCCTATTATTTTAAAAAGTTGAGAGAAATAAACAGCAAGCAAAAACACTCACCAAAAATGAATCTGTTTTCTGAACTTTGCTCTGTTCAGAAGAGAAAATGAAAAAAATCAGCCTAGAGAGTGTTTAATTATTTTTGCCTGCTCTTAGGAAAATAGATGCTAACACAGTAACCAAGAAAAACACAAATTCCTAAGTAGTTCTACTTTCAAAGAGAAAACACAAACATTTATAAAACAGCAGCCTCAGTGGAAACCTTTAAATTATTTGGAGGATCTTAAAAGACTGCATTCTGCAGCATAATAAAGGCAAATTAGTCAAAATATATGCAAATAATATTAATGTCCCCTTAAGATGTTTTAAATTTTGTCACTGATTACTTTACATTTGTATATCTTTATGACTTCTCATATACAATGCAATTTCACTGAGATGAAACTAGTTTTCTATCCAATTGATTTTTTAATCATGGGGAATTATTAGTATTTGTAATTTTTAATCTTTATCACTCACAGTCTTTAAATGATCATTTAAAAGTTGCTGATTAGATGAAGACTACAGAACCCATTATGATGTGTCAAGACTAATTGTTAAAAGATAGATAAAATAATTACTCTTATTCTTTGTGACTAAATATCACATTTAGAGTATGAAAAGAATCTTTGCTCTTCAGTTTAATAGCTTTTGGGGCACAGGCTGGGAGATGAACCACACGTGAATTATATCCTTGGCAAGGCTGCTGTCACCTTACTGGACTTGCCCAAGATCACCTGGATCAAAACCTCCAAGACTGGCCACAGGCTCTGGAATGGAGCTGATTGCCAAAGCAAGGAAGCAATTGCCATTATCAGTGCCCCAACCTTGTATTAGGTAAATTATCAGCACCACATGGATCAGCAAGGTTCCCAGCAACCAAAGTGAGACCAACCACAGAGCTACACTGAGATTTCAACTGCTGTCTCTCTATCACTGGAGAGGAACAAATACAGATCCCTGGGGAAGCTTATTTTAACCTGCAGCCCCAGATTTTGGCTCCCTGAACAAAGCACCTGGCCATACTGGAATAAAGGATGGCACAGTTAAGGACAGACTCCAGTTTCATGTCCCTTTTACGTCCTTGGCTTGTTGCACAATGGATTGGAGATTGGAAGGAGCTTTTATTTGGCTGGATAAATTGAAACTATTAACAAGGTCCTTGTAGTGGAACATTTAGGAAACATCATGGGCTCTTCATTAGACTAAATGCCAATATATAGCACAGCCACTAATGTGAAAGAGCCAAAAACTTTTAGTAAGAAGGATGGAGGGAAAGAAGAGAATCAATTTTTTTTCTGCTTCATTTAATTTAAACATCTTACATCTCTCATTTGTGAGGTGAATACTAACTGAAAATACCTCAGTGTTAATCTGTACACATAGATCAGTCAAGCAAACTGCATGCTCATTTACACTTTGCTTATAAGTTCTTCCCTGAAGTCACAACTATATGGATGTCTCTGAAAAAGCCATTTGGGATAAGTCCACATTCAGTGTTCCCTATCTGTGAATCACACACAGCTTTTCCTTTCACCCACAGGAATGTAAATACAGAGCAACACCAGCAAGGTCAACATGAAAAGACAATTTTAGTCATAGTCTGCATATTTGGGTTCAGTTTTCTCATAGCTGGCACAACTGCAGGGTGCAGCAGAAAATACTTAAGAGCTAAGCAGGACTTCTTAACATTGATCAAATTCCCTTTTGTGTTGCCTCAATGAATATTATGGATGGCAGAGAGCTTTCTGTCTCTTCTAAAGGTACCATTGCAGTGCCAAGACCTTTGAGGGCAAAGCTGCCTGGAGAACACAGCTCCTGCACTGGGATTCAGCATCCTCCCAAGTGCCAAATAATCAAGGGTCCTACAGATCATGTTGGCCCACTTGTGAGCAACACAGATACTCTTAATAAATACATGCTGCCTACCCCACTGAACTTTGATTGCCCTGTTATTTATCCATCTTCTCTTGGACAAGATTGTTTCCCAAATATTTAACCTTGTGTGTTTCTTTGGGTCAAATTGTACTCAGATCAGTGACTTTCTCATCTTCTATAATCGAATTCTCCTAGTTGCAGACAGCTGGCAAAAGTTTACACTAATAAAAGGTAGCTGAGCAGTGCAGAATAACTTTGTAAGGCCCCATACAACAAAGAATGTGGCTCTCCACAGTAAATAATTGATTTCTCATGGCCAAGAGAACACCTTGAGTGTAGTGAAGTAAAATATTTTTCTTAAGGAGTTGTCCTTTTTTCTTTATGCTGTATTTTAAATTGGGAGGGAGTGGTATTTTTATTTATCCAGGCATTCTGTAGAAAATATGAAAATAAATATATAAATGAAGTACTTTTCCCTAAGAAAAACAATACACATGTAAAACTTTCCTTATGTTCCCTTTCACTTTTGTTCTCGTGCAGAGGTTCAACAAGTTTACTCCATGGTATGAGTAAAGAACTAATGCCAAAATATTTATATGGCACATAAATCACAGACCCATTTCATCAGCTAATGATAATCATTATTTTTTGATTGCTTTGACAGCAAATTTGACAACAACACTGTAGAGTTTAAGGAAAATAAATATTCTACACATTTTTTGGCTCAATTTCATTTAAAAAAAAAAAAAAAAAAAAAAAAAAAAAAAAAAAAACACAAAAACTTTATACTGAGTGCTCTCTCCTGAATCTCTGTCCACAGATTTTGGTTTTCACAATTTGTTAAGAGTTGGATTAGTGCTTTTAATCAGGAGACAGTTTGAACACTGTAACCCACTGCAGAAAGAAAGAGTTTTACTGGGAAGCTGCTGTAATTTGAAGCAGTTAGGAAGACTGCGTCCATGTTTAAGAAACACAAAGCTCAAGAAAATATTTGTTTATGAAAATCAGAATCTGTTGTTGTTGCTGTTGTTATTGTTGCTGTTAGCTTGGTTTGGATTGGGACTTCATCTCACATATTGGGTGCCCTTAGAAGAGACTTCAGAAGATGAGCAAATATTTTGAGACCTCTCCCCATCCATTGAGAGAAATCTCCCAGAATGAGAATTTTGTCTCTAGGAAACATTTAAAGAGACATTATCAAACTTACAGGTCCTAGCTCTAAGAAAAAGGAAACAAATCAATGAGAAACATAGATAAAAAAGATTTTCTTAACCTTGAGATTTCCCTCACCAAGCCATATGCTGCAGTTTCTCAAAGGGTGTTGTTGTAGCACAGGGAGAACAATGAGTATTAGTTGAATAATCAGGATAGATTATCAAAATATATAAAATCAAATCTGTACCCTACAGCAAGTCATAAAGAAAAGCAGCCATCTGGAGCTCAAGAAATGTTTCTAGCTTTGTCAGTAAGACTTTGTTATAAACAGACAATATAGGCTGCTAATTAAAAAAGCTACAACTAAGCATTCTCCCTCTCTCCAGGGATTATTTCCCATACATGTTTTAACGTTCATAATTGTGATCTCCACAATCACATCTCTGAACCCCTGGGACTACAGGAGACTGACCACAGGGACTTTGATTTCCCTTATTCACATCCAGCATCAAGAACAAGTCCAAACCAATAAGCACTAAGTGTGAATTCAGTCCTTGCTCTGTTCTTGTTTTATTGCCAGTTTCAGGAACCTTTTACATGGCATTATAAAAACCAAAAACTGCAGGAAATCAACTGGAAATTCTGATGTCATTCTGAGATTCTCAGTCCCTGTGATTTCTAAATAATGCAAGGACAAAAGGAGCTTGTTGTTGTTTGCATAAAGGATACCCAGAGAGAAAGGTACTGAAGAGCAAAAAACAAAAAAATAAGTAAAATCCGTCAAATTATTTTCCATTTTCATTTAGAAAGGAAGAAAAAATGGCACACTTTTTTTTTTACCTAACTGGGAAGTTTTGCTTCTGTTTTTACTGATAATGCAGAAGTTTTATGTTTAACTTCTATCAGAAATAGACTTTCAAGAACTACATAATCCTACATAAACATGCCTTGTGTGTTGCATTTAGAGCTTTCAGTATGAGCAATCATCTTCATAAAAATGTACACAAAGAATCAGGCCAGTATCTTTGCTCTTCTGGCTGATGCTAAGCTTTCATGCTCTTCCAGACAAGCTTCTTATCATAACTTCCCCAGACAAATATTTCCTTTCTTAGCAAAAAACCCTTTAATATTTACTTTCCATTCAGTTTTCTACTCTTCTCTAGAATACATGTACCTCCAAGAGCCTCAAAAGTTCTGTACTTTTTCAGCTGAAGCATTTTTAAAACAACTTGGGCTAGAGCAACCATTTTTCCATGTCTCAAAGCAGTTGCTGGCTCACGACCTGAACAAGAAATTCACATTTAGTCTGTCTTTAATCAGCAGGTTCTCCAGCACGGAAAGATAATACAGGCACAAGAAGTCAATCTAAAACTGACTGTACCAGAAGACCACAAATCTGGATTCTATACTGATATGGGAGATCATTACAGAAAATACAGGGTAAAGAAGTCACTAATTTTACAAGCTGGCTTTGGTTTGCTTTCTCTTCCAAATGTTGAAAGATTTCCTAAACTAAATAGAAGAAAAAGAAGTAAAATCATGGTACAAAAGGGGCCATCTATTCTTTTTTATATTGGAAAATTCACAATGTTACTGAAAGCACTTGGGATTTTCTCACTGCTTAGATTCTCTGTACATCCAGATCCTGCTACAGGCATGCATGTACATCTCACATGGTGTGTGCCCAGTTACTCCTCAGGGTAGAAAGTACACTGGAACAAGTTACAGAGCAGCGTTTCCCTCCCAAGCCAAGGGCCAGTTTTAAAAAGATCAAATCACAGTGAGCTGAGCGTGGTGGGGACCCAGACATACCTTTGTTCCCTCTCTTAGATGCAGCAGACATAGATCTGGGAGCACTCAAAACCATCTGAAAGGTGGCTTACAGTTTTCTTTGTCTTCCAGCAAAAGATCTCTGACAGAAGAGGAATTTTGAAAGGCCAGACCCATGTTCCCCAGTGTGCAGACAGAAGAGGATGCACAGAATTGCAAGCTACAGGTATATATTAATTTATGCACATGAATTGCTAGTTTTTTCTAACTCAGAAGGTGCAGCTCCATTCCTCCTCTATCCCAGCTCCTCCACCAGAACAAGCCCCAGCACAAAGGGCAGCTTTTCTCACAGTTTGGTGAACACTTGGGGTGATCAGAAGGGTTGTGCACAGAGCTTTCCACAGATAAAGGTTCTTCACGATATGTTCAAGTTTCCAGTTCAGGCACTAGTTTTAAAAAAACTGCTTTGTTTCACATGATGGAAGGTGCCCTACTTACTGAGAGACAGGTTACTTTTGCTCGTTTGATTTCCTGCTGGCCAGGATGTACAGATGGGTTTAAATTAAAAAAAAAAAAAAAAAAAAAAAAAAAGGAGAAAGGGAGAAAAAAAAAAAAGGACAGATGCCACTGAAGTAGAGAAGAGATTAACAGGGTCACTAGTTTGCACTCCTGGGGACTGGTTGAAGGATTCCTGCTTCTTAAAACTGCGAGTTGTGAGAGGTGACGGGCTCATCACTCAATGAAAAGTGAGTTACAGCTCTGCAGTGTGAACTTGCTTGGCTGCTTTCCATTGCCTTGGCTCTACAGGATGTGAGGGCTCATGGGAAAGCACTGCTTTGATGTTTCCCTGAATTTTTCTGTGGAACATATTAGACATGAGGCGTATCAGATACAAGTTCAAAACATCTGGGCTAAATTCACAGTTGGTATTGATGATTTTCTGCAGTGCTTCAGGTGACATTTTAAGCAGTTTATTTAATGTGCTAATAAGCCTAGAACCCAGACCATTTGACTAGGAACAATAGGTCTTTTGTAAAAAGATGTATGACATGGAGTCACACTAAACTTGACAGATATTAGGCTAAGATACAGAATTACCTAAGGATTTTGGGTAGAATGCATCTTCAGTATGCCAAGGAAACAACAGAAGTTGTGTTTGTAATACAGAAACATGGCAAGAGCTGCCAAAATATGTGTCATGTGAGATGCAGGACATCTTACACCGGGTATGAAACTAGTCCTTGAACTGCAGTGCAATATGAAAAATCCTCTACAAAGCTGGCACAGAAAGAAATCATAATGATAGGGGGAAAAAAAGAAGTTAACCCTGCAATGCTGATTATTTTTTGCCACGTACTTTGCCATGTTATCTTTGCAAAATAAGGATCATGCCTACCTATGTTCATATCCTATTGATAGCAGAAATAGGAAAGTAGGTCATGCCAAGTGGTTTCTTGTTTGAAGAATAAGGAACAATTTTTTTTTAAGGTTTCAACTTCTAAAAATATCTACCTATTCTTTCTAGGTTCTAGTAGATAGAGTTTCTAGGGATGGAGAGAGAAATTCAGGCTTCTTTAAGATGCTGGGTTTGTAAAGAGCTTCATGCCATGATGCCACTGGGTTCATGCCAGTCCTTATCAACAGATGGAGATAAAAAAAAAATCAGATTTATTCTTCAGTTCAACTTGTGCCTTTCATAAACAAACTTGCAGCCTGCTGACAGGGACAAAATAACCTGCTTTCAAATCCCATCATCCTCCCAGTTCCTGGCTGACTCATGATCCCTGTGCATCATGACCTAGAAGAGAGTAAGGAAAGCTGACTCTCCTTACTTCCAAGTCTTTTCTGCACTGTTCTTTCTTTTATTTTTTTCCCCTGTTGCCCTATTTTTATTTCCCTATTGCCAGCCTTGCCATGTGAAGGACTCGTCAAGATGCAGAGACACAACCCATGGAACCTATTTGGATGATCCAGGCAGGGAACCCTAAGGCATTCCCTTCCAACACCCTCCCAAAGCCCTTCAGACCAGGCTGCGATCCACGCTGGGCTCTTCCCTGGAGACTGCTATGCAGGAATGCTCACAGGATCCTTTTCTTTGCACACAGGTACTGTGGATGCTCCAGATGGTAAGGAAGCATGAGTTGGGTACAGCTCTTTGCTGTATGCTCCCTGCTATGCTGCTGCTGCTGTCATGGAAACATGACCTTCTCTGCTTTATCAATTGCCATCTTTCATGAAAAGCCTGGAAGTGTCCCATAGGAAATCTGGCAGGAAAGGAGGAACAAGAGTGTTATTGACTGCAGTGTCAGCAAAGGACCAAGATCAGGAGGGGTATGGTCTGGGCATTAAAACAATCCTGAGTCCCAAAGTGTCATTTCTGTTGAGGAAAGGAGGTACCATTTTTAAGTAATTTGTCTTTCCATAGTCACATTTTAACATGGACAGCAAGCTCACCTGTGAGATCTGACAGAAACTTCAGATTCTGAAACCATGGGTTCATTTTTAAAGCTTATACATTTCCTCACATTCCAAGCCTGCCCTGAAAGCTCTTTCACTGATCTAATGACAGCTCTATTAAACAGGCTCAAGAGAGGTCCGTGACTGGAAACAACTCAGCCCAATCTTGTTCTTCAGCACACCTGCCCTTCTGAGAGGGGAGTTCTGAGACATTTGTGCAGTGAAGGTCTTGCTAAGTTTTCCAGTCTCCTTCCTTTTAATGAGGCTACAACTTCTACTGCATGCACTGGCCCAAACTTGCTGGCTGCATCTCCAGTGACCCCTGAGGGTTATTTTACCTCATCTGATGCTAAGTCTTTCTACCATGATTCAGGTAACAAAAGAACACTGAAATATGTCACAGCTTACACAGAAAAAAAAAATAGAAAATGAAGCAAATTTCTCTCCCATTCACTTCAAAATGAGGACAGCTTCTAGAGGGCTGACACAGTTTGGGGCACATCTTATGACTGAGAATATACCTAGAAGGTTGTGCAGCCACAGTCATGCAGAGGTAGTTAAGATAAGCTGTACTGACACAAGCTAAGTTCCAATTGGCACATTTGGAGGGAAGAAAAGTATTCTGTATTTCAAAGAATAGGCAATTGGGCATGTCTGTTGTGTGATCTCCTCAACTCTGAAACTAAAAGTTAGCCTTTTCAGAATTTTATTGAAAACATACTGTTTTTTTTAGGGTCAGAACTTCTGAGCTGCAAGTAAACTCAGGGCAAATAGGAAGTCTCTGACTCATTCAGGTGATGGACAAGAACTTTTTTGTGAGCATTAGCAAAACCAGCAAGAAACAAGCCCTAGCAACCAATTGATGATCTCTGCCCAAACACTGTAATTAAATGTATGAGTATGTCTCATTTTGTGATTTTCTAGTGAAAGAATTCAATGGAATATCCCAAAATTCCCTGTGTGAATCCCTCAATTAAATGAATGTCAGCAGAGATCACAAAGACCTGGTACCAAACACCATAAAAATATCCCAGTGAATTCAATGCATTAAAGGACTATGTATCACAGGCACAGGCTGTATATCCTGCTGCTGCAGGTTACCAACTAGCCCTGTTATTCCAGTTTGTAAAATTTCATTAAAATATATTCTTCCTCCTTTTTTCTTGTGCCAGAGGAGCACAGGCTTAACTGAGAACTTAATGTGAGACACTCTGGGCCAAGTTTTGCTGACAGTATCAAAGTTAGTGATAAACCTCCTGTTGGTTTTGAGATGGAGCATTAAAAGTCCTAAAATAATATGAAGTAATAATAGATGTCTTTTAAAAATATAGTGTAACTTTCACTTGAAAAACTACAGCTTCCAAGAGACTGGTTGACGTTGAAGTCAGAATATTGTGTTTAAACATTTCTCTGTGCAACAGAAGCCTTAGATGGAACTGCTACATCTCCCGAGAATGCAGGGTTATATTTCTTTCTTCATCTGAAAGGTGATTTCATGCTTCAGGAAGTAAAGAAAGTTTGTGCATTGACAATATAAATGCAGATGCCTCCCATAATGATTGACACCAAAGGTCGTGCAAGTGGAGTTTCATTTCTACTCCCTGTAGATCAGGCAGCCGAGCGAATTAACTTCTCTTCGGGAATTAGGAAGTCAAAGTCTTGACAGTTCTGGCTTCTCCCCTTGAAATGGGTTCAGTTCAGAAGGCCTCATTGAGGTCTGATCTGCTCCTCACAATTACCTCTTTTAATAGACAATATGAAAGCCAATGACACTCAGAGTGTACTGTCATAGAGGCAAATTTCTTTCCCTGCAAAGGAATTAAGTGCCAATGAAAGAAACTATTACATACAGCAAGCAGTAAAACACTGTCATAAGGAAGTGTTAATTTCACAGAGCTGACAGAAAACTATCTGTGGCCCAATCCTAAATATATATCCCAAAATGAGAGACCATTTCAAGCTTATATCTGGAAGAATAATGCTGTTCTTGCAGGGGATAAGCAAAGTATATTCCTAATGAGCTGCTTTTGCAGTTTGTGCTCTCTCACCAATGAGGGAATTTTCCAGCACAATAGAAAACTTATTAAGCTACAGCACAAATATTGTGACAAATAGTAAAAACTGCAGCTCACCATTTCCCCTGCTGTGTATTTTTAGACTGTTGCTGAACTTCTTCATGAACAAAGGTATATAAAATATTGTACATTAATGGAATTTCAATAGGGAAACAGTAATTCTTTTTTTTTTTTTTTTTTTTTTGCCTGACTGCAGGCTGATTTGGCCCTTGCAGACAAGACTGTAAAATTTGAAGTAGAATATCTTTAAGCCTCTTTCTAAGCACACCAGGACCAATTGTGTCTCTGCTAGAACACTGATCAAGCCCATCACTTCACCAATGGATTTTCTACCACAGCATATTCCAGGTCCCATGTGAAGTTCCCACACACGTGCACTCACCTACTGGTGATGATTCTGGTTTCCACACCTCTTTACCTTTTCCTTCCATTCTTGAGCACATATTTGCTCAAGCAATTTAAAAAACCCATTTATTTTAAAACTGCATTAATAAAATGCAGCCTGATAAATGGAGCTATTATGAGGATAGGAGCACCATAGCAAATTTTGATAGTAACAAGCTTTTCATATACATCTAAAATATATATTGTTTAATTAATATAAATTTCAGACACCTGAGGTCATAAATAAACCATGGGAGAATAATCTTTTTATCAATACTATGCAGGTACTGTAACTTAGACCAGAAAGGTTTCACTGATAAAATACGGTCCTTCCAAGCAGAGGCAGGCCATCCCCACAAAGGCTCATCCAAAACAGCAAAGTCCTGTCTACCTATGAATTTGTGAGATGTTTTAAATGTTCATTTTGTGAAGAAGCACTCACAGGAGAAGAAGTCTCAGGGGCTGCTGCCAATGCACTCCTACCACAGGCTGCAAGAATTGGTGAGGATGGGCTGAGATACCTGGTCCCAGCAGCTGCCTGGAGTTCAGAGTGTTCCTAAGAACCCTCTGGGGTACAGCAGGGACACAGCTATCCACAGAAATATGAGATTATAAAGTATTAAGATACTTTCAAAAAATATTTCCAAATCAAGGAAATTTAGCTAAGGGAAGCTATTCTGTATTTGTTCTATTTAAAAAAAAATATATTTTTTTGTTCTATTTTTAAACTCTAGATTTGATTTTGACTATTTCAAACTAACTAGAATGTACAGGAAATTTGTGCAGTACTACATAAGCACCAAGCAGTGAATGCCTGGATAAATCCATTCATGAACACGTTTCCAGTACATCCTCATGAACTACCCAGCACCACTGCTACTGAGAAATATCCCATCCCCTTTTCAAAACTTTCTGACCTTGTTCCTTTGATTCAAGGAAATAGCATCATCATTGTGCTGATACTTCTCTAAAGATAAGTGAAAATGTATTTCAGAAGCATTTGAAGGTTTGCATTTGATTCTGCTGTCAATAATTTGCTACAGCTTTTTGAGAGAGAGCTTAGACATTAAATTCAGGCAAACATCATCTTTCTGCAGCCTCAGAAAGCATGAAGCATTTCAATCCTACAGCTGTAAACTTTTCTTTAGCAAAAAGAACTTCCCAGAGCCTTGTGGGATCAAGACCTTCCAATCAGACCATCAAACCATGTGGGTGGGAGATATTTGGTGCTTGCAGCACTGATCAAAGGAAGTGAGTGACAACAGCCCAAGCCCAGCACTTACAGCCATAGCTGAGGGAAGGATTTTCAATAACAACATGCACTGTGCAAACCACAAAGAGCTGATCCAAAACCAGAGATAATCGGGTCTTTGTTCAGAGACTGACTGATAGCTTTGCTCAGGGTTCCAGGGCTTTCACAACAGAATCAAAACTGGATCTTTTTTTTAGACTGTCAAAGAGTTATTCAGCACTTCCATTTATGTAGAGAGATGAAGAGATGATGTGTGTATCTCCCCTACATCTTTGTTTTCAGGAAGGACAGTGGGGGATGAGTGGGGACAGTGAGAGGAGCAAAGCACAAACACAAGGAAACAAGTGGCTCAATAAAACACCCAACAGTGAAACAGTATTGACTGAGATAGGCACATGTAGAGCAGAATACCTCACCAAAGAATCAGCCCATGTTGTGGCTGAAAAACTTGTGTCTGAACAATAAAAATAGTAAATAATATTTGTATGCATAATATTGATCTTTTCATCCTGTAAAATCCTGAAGTCCCTCACAATCACTAGAGACAGAAATCCATGGAATGCAACAGCCATTGAAACAAAGCAATAATTAGGCATTAATAAAACAAGAAAATACCAAATGCCCAGTTCTAGGAAATAAGCAAAAAGTACCATGAAAAGGATTCAGTAGAAGTCAAATAAAAACTATATATCAGTAATAACATTTTTTTCTTTTCCTTTTTTCATGTTTCTCTGGCTTGTTACTCATTAATAATCTTTGGTAAGATTCAGAATCAGACTCTCCTCCTTTCATTTTCCCAGGGCACAAACAGAGAACATGATTGATGTCCTCATCCCTTGCTTATAGCAAAATACTAACCTTCTGTATTGCTAATTTTCATCTGAAATTGAAAACTCAAAATTATTAACTATTTTCTTTCCTCTTCTGTATTGTTATATTAATTTCAAGTTTCCTATTTCAGACTCCAAATCAGAGGAAGAAAGAAGTAGATATGAAAGAAAGTGCCAGTTCGTTAAAAAAAAAAACAAACTAGCCCATGTTCTACCTATAAATCAAGACAGTTGAACTTGTCATGATCACTACAGGGTACCGCAGAAGGGGGGAAAGAAAACCCAACTAGATTAGAAGATGGAATGCACCATAGTCTTGTTCCTGCCAGTGGTCTTGTTCCCTTTCCCTCTACTTTCTCTGTGTTTTACATTTTCATGGCAACAAGGAGGAAGCAAGGTCTTAAGGGGGCTGGTGGAGCAGCTCCTACCCAGAGCTGTATTTACATCTGGAAGAAAAGATTCAGCATACCAGGGAAGTAGAAAAAAAAAAAAAAAAAACAAGTTAAAATGATAAGTGATGCAACAAAACCAAAAGAAGAAAAAAGGTGGACATAGGGAAAGGTGCCCCTATATTTTTACAGGATGGAAGAAGATTAGAGAAGTGCAGAAGTTAGAAATGGAATGTACCCACTGTCTGAAATCCAGGTCAACGCTTTCGCCCTGAATAGTTCTGCAGTTTGCACTCTGGAAGCTTTTAGCTGAGTTTCATCCATGTTTTGTGCATTTCTCTCCTCGCATACCCACCATCTGGAGATTCAATTCTAAGGGCAGATCTGGGGAATGCCATCACAAGAAACTGGTCGTTCTGGGTTTTTATATGACTCAACTGCTGATAATCTGAAACACACTTTTATTGCAGCACAGTGAAACCTAGTGACAGATGGTAATAATCACTTAAATCTCCTTTATGCAACCAGATTTTACATTCATTGAATAAATCATTAAATCTACAATATATTTCTCTGTGTGTTGTGCATTTCAGAAGCACTGCAGGGCATTTTTTGTGAAAAAGCTCATGTTCACTTACCTATCATTACCAGTAGAAATAATGGGTAAAGTCATAGTCCTTACAAAGTCAATGACATAACTCCACTTCTTCTTCAGTGAGGACCGAGATTTTACCTAAAAAACCTACCCAGCACAGATAATCTTAAAATAAAGTATACTTTCAAATACTTCAAACTCTGAAGAGATGCAGCTCATTAATAATCATTGTGACTACAGCTGTGAAAAGGACCAACAGATGTGTGACTACCCATGACACAGCAAAGGCATCTTGGCATGACAAACCTTCCTGCAATGCCTGTATTCATCTCCACGGAACAAGGCAGGCTGTCTCAATCTATTTATCCAGCCCAGACTTAGGAATCAGCAATTGTAGGTAAAGGATCCTATTATATGGATTAATTGAATGAACCTAGACACACTTCTATGGAAAGTAGGTCTGGCTAAAATATAGTACATTTTATCAGCCAATTATAAATTGCTCTAACTGGAAAGAATCATTTTCTTTAATTTTCAGGGGACAATACTGGGGCTCATGAAGGCAGTTCCAGAAAAGCCATAGGACAAACAGTTTTTGACTCCCTCTTTTTCAGGCCACATGATGTTTAATAATCATATACTCTTAGAAGTGGACATTTGCAGCCCTTTGTCTCTGGCAGGACTGTCATGGACTGAAGCAACCTCCTCCTTCCTTTACATGCAATAAAAACAAGACAAGAGAAACAGAAATAGACTAAAGAACTAAAAGGCATCTAATCAAGATATTACTACAATTAATGTTTTCCATATCCTCCTCTCAATCCCTACACACTTTCCTGGAGTTTATGGAAAGCAACATCATGTCCAAGATCCTGTGCACACCTTCCAAAGCTAAGCTTTCTCCTCCTTCTGGAGGTACATTAAGGTGCTTCCCTAAGGGTGAAAGAAGAGGGTTTGAGCTCTGCTAGATTGTTACAGGCAGTAAGTATGGGCAGCACCTTCCTTAAGATGGGATCTTTCATGGGATTTGAAAAGCAAGAGTTAGTCCAGTAGGTCCAGCCCAGGTGTCCAAAGGGCTGTTTTCCAGACATATAATGAAGAAGAGGTTTTGGGAGACAAACCCCAGCTGGACAGCTGGGCCACCCTGCAGAGCAAGGCTCACAAGCACTGCCTCACATTTAGGATCTCACATGTGGGATCTCACAGTAAGGATGTCCCCTGGCACTGGGAAGGGACCTCCCCCAAGTCAGGCACCTTGAGTGATATCACTCAACCATAGGAATTAACAGACTTCCTGCTTCTTCTTAAATGCTTATTTTTTGGAACACTTGCAGCTGGCTCTAAACAAGCACAGCAGGCAAATGGCATTGCAAGCTCTGTGTTGGTGTTTGCACTGCAAAGGAGCGATGAGCAGACTGGCAAAGCTCCTCCTGAGTGATCTTGAAATGGAGTAACATTGATGCCACATGCATTATGCAAAAGTGCACGGATTGATTAGTGGGTCACACAATTCCAAAGACCCATTACACAGCTTCCTTTAAATAATTAATCACAGGGAAATGTACTATTCCTGCAAAGCTAAGTAGGAGCACCTCACTTCTTAGAAGATTCACTGCCTACTTGTTTGCTAAAGTAATCTAAGCAGGTTCTCAGTGACTTGGGGCGTTGGCCTCAGTTTCATGGCACTATTGTGTTCCTTCAAACACTTTCTCATCTTCCTTCAAACACCTCTTCATATCACATGGACAAGCACTGGTTTCCCAGTGCCTTGATTTGTTCAGTGGGGTTTGTTTGCTCTCTCAAGGGTTTGGCAGCAATACATATGTTAGTGTGAGCAGGGATTTGTTTTTCTAAGCATTTCCCAATGATTCAGGGTTATTTTTGTGCTTTATTTCTTGGCAATGGCATTGCACATCCAAAAAATTCAAGCACTTGACAACAGAGAAAATATTTTGGTTTGACATACTTTTTTAACCAGAACTGCCCATCAAGCCATGAGCAGTTAAGTTCAGATTCAGCTATTTAGATAGTGTCCTTTTCATATCAGGTTTGCTAAAAGGTTCAAGCATTGCCAGGTTTTAAGGAGGTTATTTGCTAGCCCAAGGAATTCAATTATTTAAAGCTGTAAAGACACAGCTATTTACCAGCACCTTTCTGACGCCAGTAGGTTTAGGGAAGCGAGCACACATGGAAGAGTGACCCTGCTTGTCACTTCAGCATCATTTTTATGAAGGCACAAAAATGAATTGCACATTCTGTAGCTTTCTAAAAGATATTTAGAGCTAGATTTTAAAGGTATTGTAATTTTCAACAAAAATTCCTTCAGAAATACCCAATACACTTAGAAAGAGCAGTGAATCAATGGCTTTCACTTACCAACAGACCCTTTAACAACTTCAAAGTGCAATGGGGAAAAAAGTCAAATGGGTACAACCTTACATCTAAAGTGACTAATCTGACCTCTGTTAGCTAACAAGATTTGGAAGGATTTAAAAGAACTTCTGTATTTTTCTCTTTATATGTCAATGTTGAGAAGAGCTCACTTCTATACTTTCCATTTATTTCTCAGTCATCTTCTTTTGCACGTATTGTATATCAAAGTATTTTACTTTCTCATCACCTCCTAATCAGATCACTATCTTATTACCTGATACAGAAATAAAATACCTGGAGAAACCAATAGTCAGAGAAAAGGATGAGGCAGGGATCAGCCCTAGATAAATGATACGGTTATCTTAGTCATGTAATGGCATGAGATCATCTTCAAGCAAAGAATCTGGAGAATCAAAAAATGGATTCATAAAGGAAAAGGCATTTGATTTAACTTGGCCAAGAAAGTTCAATTAATCACTTAAACAATGAGAATTGGCTGGTTTGCAATATCCTTTTGCCATTATGAATTTCCAAGAAAAAAGACCAGATAAATTGTTTGATGTTTTTGGATAACATTCTCACTATTTTTCATCCAGGTCTATGGAATAAGATATTTAAATCACTGTTACACTTTTTTTTTTTTTTTTAGCAGATGACATGCAAAGATATATGTGGCTGGAGGTGATGTAGGTCACCTTTTACTGTGGGGATTTTCAGCATGTTTAATAACCTGCAAGTAAACCATTTCCTATGGCTGGGGAGCATGCAAAGGGTATTTCTAAGGTCTTGCCCTCCCATCAGCATCTACTCTCCTGAAGAATGATGGATGAACCTAAATACTTTGGACATGTTCACTTTCCATCAAATATGGCTTAAATCAAACCCTAGGTTCAAAACCTATGGGGCAAGGTGTTAGGCTCTCACACACACTGAGCGTGGCTGTAATCTCATTTCTCATTTCCTTAAGGACACACCAAAGACCAAACTTAGACTAACATTGCATGTATAACACCTGTGTACCTCAGCCACAGGAGACCATGGAGAGTTGCTGGGGATTTTCTGTAGCACTGTTGAAACAGCTTTCCCCAAACACAGTAGTACTGGAAACATTTTCATTACTAACCCAGGGCAATCTGTTGTTAAAACACACTGCTACAAGAATACAACTTCCCCAGGGATTGAATTTAACTGTAGTGACAACACCAGTGAGAGCGAGCTGAATATTGTCTCACAAGTTGCTTCACTTTCATCATTTTCAGGATGCTCTTTTAATCTAGTATTGGAGTCTTTTCTTAAGGATAAATCTCATTTTAACAGAAGGAAAACAAATATAAACCCATCTCTCTGCCTTACTCCATTGCCTCACCAGTGGCAGCAAAACAGAGCAGCCACAGGCCATGACTGTTATAATTTTTATGGAAAAATTTCACTGCAAACTGTAGGTGCACAGCACTGAATAAATATCTCCTCCTTTTCTTTTTTAAATTTTTGCCTGACATTTTGTCCTAGTTTCAGCTGGGATAGAGTGACTTCTCTGCCTAGTAGCAGGCATAGTGCTGTGTTTTGTATTTAGGATGAGAAAAATGTGAACAGAACACCGATGTTTTACTTGTTGCTGAGCAGCACTTAAGGCCTTTGCTCCTCACCCCACCCCACCAGTGAGGAGCTCCCAGAGCTCCCACTCACCCACAGGTGTCCCATGGGGGGAGGCACGGCGGCGTCACGGCTGCCAGTGGCACCTGTCACTGCTGTGAGGGTCTGTCACCTCCAGGGCAGCCAGCAGAGCAGCTGGGGTGATGGCACAGAGGGGCTGGTTCCATGTCTGGCAGCCTCAGGGAGGGGCAGCCCAGACTCATGGAACCATAGGATGGTTTAGGTGGAGGGGACCCCTTGGATGCCACCCAGCATCCAGGCAGAGGAAAGCTGCCCAGGGATCAGTCAGCGCCTGAGTCAGGCATCACTTCTTTTGTATGTTCTAATTCTTGTGTCATTTCTATAATTATTTCCCTTCTTGGTTTGGTCCTATCAATCTGTATCCCAAGCCATGAATTTTAAGGATTTTTTCCACAGTTCTCTCCCCCATCCCACTGGGGCAGGGGGAGTGGGTGAGAGGCTCTGAGTTTCAGCTGGTTTTGGGTTAAACCAGACAGGTTTGCACATGTAATTACACCATCCACTGCCCTGGACATTTTGCTCCCACAATCTGTGTGAGTTCCCATTGTTCAGCAGGAGAGCAAGGGACAGGGCACCCCCACTGTGTCACAGCAGGAAAAGGTTCAGAGGAGAATTAAATTTGCCAGTTATCTTGCCACTTTCTTCTGTGCTATGAAGCATGTGCTCATCCCCTCCATGCAAAAGGCAGCTCCCCCTGCGTGGAAATCAATTTGATTGTATGACTTTAAAGGTTTGTGCTGGAGGACTTCAGCATTTTACTTCTACATAAGCATGAGCCAAGCCAAAATTTCCTACTCTTTCCCTTCTACTTAACCCTTTCCATGTGGCTTCAGTGTTTGCCTCTTTACAGATGTGCCCATTTCCAGCTGAAGAAACTTGAGCTCAGAGGCTCAGTACGTGACAGTTGTAATACTGTAACCCTGACATATTTGAAAGCTTGTGTTCCTTTCTTTCTTTTGATATGAAATGTATTTAGAAAATTGTTAATTATAGCAAAAACAAAAATACAACCAACAACAACTCAAGTCTTAACAATAAAACCTTGAAATGGAAACAAAGCATTCAGTTAACCAGAAGCAATTACTTCATCACTATTTTCAGTTTAAAAACAACAACAAAACACCCAGGGTTTTACCCTGTTTACAGAAAACATATTTTCCAGGATGGCAGAACTTTTCCCAGAACTTGATAATGGTGTTTCTCCTCCCCTCCAAAGTACCACTTCTTCTGTATGTTTAAGAAGGTGCATAAAGTGCATTAATTTCTCCATGACCTAAACTCAAGTGGAATGTCTTGATGAAAAGCATCCAAAAGGTTTTTCTACAAGAACCCCATGACTGTGGAAAACACAGGCTAAATCACAATGAAATGACTGATTAACATGTTAGCCACCAGCTTTAAAAAGAAAAAAAAAAAAAACAACATGTTTAAATAAAGAAAAATCCCTACTGGAGAGCAAGAGGACAATGAAAACATGTGACACTTGAAAGATTGCTGATTCATTAAAAAAATGGTTTGAAATCAAGGAGACATCAGTTATGGGAGGCTTGATTTTCATTTTAAACTAGTAAAGAATATTGTTTCATGTTTTAAGCTGAAGGGATTTTTTACCTGAACAGGGAGTTTCCAGGCAGATGACAAATTGAATAAGCATGTGCAGTGGGGTGCTCCTTAGAATTTGGGGAGAGTGTGGCATGTCCAATAATCACCAAAATGCACCTGTTTTATTTCCTGCTGCAAACTGGCCTCACAGGTGAACAGATCAGCTTTCTCTGCAAGACTCCTTGACAGCACTTAAAGGTCATGTAGTGCTGAAATCTGTGCAGCTCAGACCTAGTTATGATTTTGAGACACTTTATTCAGCTGGTTCAAGAGCTCATACTGGAGGAAAAAAATCCAGCTTGCTGATAGAGACACATTACAGCCAAGGAGAAAAAACAGCATTGTGGGAACAGTGCCAGAAGAGGAGATTGGTGCTCGTACAGCTCTGGCCTGAGAATGTCAAGTAGCTTCTCTCACCTCTCCATCCATAATGCTGAAATGAGTGCTACCAGAATTAAAGGGATGTTGTGAGGCCCAATCCACACTATTTCTAAAGCACTTAGAGGACTTCAGCTGGAAAGCAGGACAGAAATGAAACACTTTTTTCTTTTTCTCACTTGCTCAAAGAAATATCTCAGAAGAAAGGCAATATTTTATAAAACTTATAAAAATATCAGAAGCCTGACTCATTTCCCATTCCAGTCAAAAGAGTTTTCCTCTGGCTGCCATGTGAGCAAGATTTGGACAAAAATGCCCATAACAATTCCTCACAAACAAGGTCCCTAAAAAAGCTTACAAATAGATGGCTGCTATTTGCCTTGGCTTTCACCACGAAGAAAAGAAGAGGAAGAAGATGATGAACCAGTTGAGATATTAATGTTTGCATACTAACTTACTGTCCTCTGTTAACACTGAGAGCAAGAACCATTGGTAATTTTATGGAGTGAATTTTGTGGGCTCCTTGAAAAGACCTGCAGGCCCTCAGCTCCTAAGAGATGAACACTTCAAACCCCTTCTCTCTACAGTATCTCCAACCACCATATTTCTATCCCACGGTATTTAATTGTTTCAACTCCCTTTGGCTGATTTCAAAAGTCTGGTGAACTAAAGGACATGTTTACATTTCAGATGCAAGCTTATTATCCCAAACATTGTTCTGCCAGCACTGGAAACAGAAGCCCAGCTTGCTGGAAACAGGCCAAGCTCTCATCACTTGAACTCCATTCACGAAGTGCTGGAGGAAGTTCAGCCACTGCATATATTTGCTTTGAATAACTTTGCTGCTGTTTCAGCTGGGAGAGACTCTACATGATTGGTGTTTATATCAAACTGACATACTCTGCATTGTCCTGAACAGATACCACTGCCCTGGCACACACTGCTCCATTATCCAGAGAGTGTTTCTTTCGCCTGAAGAAATATTTGTGCCTCCTACTTCAGCTAATGCTAAAACAACTCCTAATGTTATAATGGCATTAATTATTCCTTCTTCACTTCCATCACTCACCCACCAGCATGACGAAGCAGCATGGAACACATCTTGCCTCTGTAAAATGGGATCCATGCAGGTCCTCCAAACACCTCCTGGCATAAAAACATCAGAGCAGCTAACATGGATCACACCAAAAGCCCACCTAGCTCAGTTCCCTGCCCAGTCAGTGGGAGAAAGGTGACAGAGAGCCCTCGGGAACCTGTGCCAGGAAAGCACTTCCAGCAGAGCAGGCAGCTGAGTTCAGGCATCTCTTGGAGCCAAGGCTGGAGATGGAGGTGAGTGAGGTGGGAAATTCACATGCTGCAGGGCTGGGACCCCACCCCAACACGCTGCCATTCCTGGGATGTCCCTGGGTGCTCCTTGTCCCAGAAAACAACACAACCCCCGGGGTGCTGCCACAGCAGCTGCAGGCAGCACAGCAGGGCAGGGCTGAATGAGCCCTGGGAGAAGCAGAGCCTCCCCCTCCTGGCTGAAGACACACAGTCCTCCACAGAAATTGGGGAAATGATGAGGACCAGCACCAGCTCGTGAAACACAGATTCCCAGGCACATTTACCTCCTCTGCTTCCATCTCCTTCTACCTTGCTTGGGTGTAACTGCATCACGCAGCGTTGCTCACACGATATTTTTGTTTAATAACTACAGCTCCAAAAAAAATTTTGCTAATAGCCATCAACTTCAAAAAACTCATTTTTACTTCAACAAGAGATAAGGAATACAGGGATGTTTCCACTGTTAAGAAAAAACATCCTCCAAAACAAAACCAAAATGTCTTATTCAAGATTTCTGACCTACATTCTGGTTTTATTATACTTAGCTATAAACTAATTCTGCCTGTGAATTTTGCTACTTTAATGATTCATGACTACAGAATGTGTCTTGAATGCAGAGGACAGAAAAGGATTAGTGATGAAAAGGAAAATACACATAACATTTTTCAGTGTCTTAAGTTTTAATCACTAGGAAACAAAAAATAAATGAGCTATGGGCATTGTATAATTGCAATAAATTTTGAGAAATGAGTAGTGTCCACAGAAACCCAATTAAGTTTAATAATTTCGTGCATCAGAGACTGAGAGAATGGGGGAGGGGGATAAATCTAACAAGTTACTGAATATAAAGTTTTCAATTGCACAAAACAATGTTTAAATTAATATGACACGCAGTGGTACTTCTGGCTGCCTTTCTAATTGATTCATCTTGTTAAATCAAGAGGAACTTGTGCACAAAAAGCAGATTGCTGAGAGGCTGTCCCCTACAAACAGACAAGAGGTAACCTGCACAGAGTGGCTTATTCATAAAAGAACAGCCTCTTTTTTAATTTAGTGGGGCCTTGCTCATGGCAAAGCTTAAGCTTGAGCTCCAATGTAACAGCAAGCAAAGACCAAGGAATCCCAGTACTCTCCAAAACCACCAAAAATTTAGCCACAATTTGGCTCGCATGCATTACTTTTCCTCCAAGTGAAATGTGGAGCAAATGCTCATGATGCAATAAAAGAAGGAAGCCAGGCACTTTTCTCCATTTGCTGATTAATTATTATATACATTATAGTAAGTATCAATCTAACCATAAGAGTGGCCAATATTAATGCATTTTCCAAGCCAAGGAGTATTTGAAATACCCATTGTCAAATATGAAGCATTTGATTTCATTAAGTTGCACATCAGAGCACTGATTTTCAAATAAATTCTGAACTGCAAACTCAACTAAGAGAACATAAGATGAGCCTGGATGTATAAAACCATATCAAGATAAAAAAAGAACTTCTGACCTCGATTCTACAAAGTCTGTCTTTGTTATTAAAATGAATGAGCCAAACTGGCCAATTCTTTTAGCTGGTCTCCAAGCTCTTCAAAGTTTAATTTTTCATTATTATTTTAAAAAGTGTATTTCTATCTTTTGGAACTTCAAAGATGATAAACAAAAGCAGAGTGCAACAATTCAGAGGTGTCAAGAACACATCTGGAACATCACCCTGAGACAAACTGTCCTGTTTAACTCAGCAAGGTGTCCAACAATGATAAATTATATGTCAGCACCTATGATCAATTCATTGCCTGCGCAGCAAAGGGAAGGAAACTCAGCTATCATGAGAGCAGAACTGACAATCAGGAAATCCTGTCAAGTTTTATCATTCTGCCTGCCCCATTTACTGACTCCAGTAACACAGATTGACACTGAATGCAAAGTGGAAGATCCCTTGCTGCAGCATTATTTGGGAGCATAACACTGACATTTAATTTTACCCTGGGCAAGTTCAGGAGCTTGGCAGAGCTCAAAGACATGGCAGGAAGAGAACAGGCACAGAAGAGAACCTTGTTTGTGGGCACAGAAAAAAGGGGGGTTGAATACTTGTAGTATCCAGCAGGTGTTACATCTCATTTCAGCAACTGTGGCGGAAATTCTTTATGTAGGGGAATAAATTTTGAAAAAGATTGTATAATTAGGAAGCTTATTTCATTTCAGTTAATTAAAAATTAGATTTTTGAAAGACTGAAGGGTTTTCTTCACATGTGGGAGGGTCCAGAACTGAGAAGAAGGAAGGCTGTCTTGTCAGTTTAGGACACTAACAATGGGAAAAAGAGGAAAGAGAAGCCAATTTCTTCATGGTAAAACATGGATTGGAATTTTTCTCAGCTAAAATTAGAGACATTAACTTAACTACTCTTTCTTTACTTTTTAGTCTGTGTTAATTATTTGACAATAGTAGGATCAACTTCAGGTTCAAAAGCAGAAAAGGGGAATTTCCCCATTTTCAGCAAGTTCTCCACTTCCTGTTGTTCAGTGCTGGATTCTAATTGTGAAAGTTACAGTATCTTAACCATTTGTCACTTCACCTTTTATTTTACAACTCTTGTTATGTGTTAAGGAAAATGTTCCTTTCACTGAAGTGGCAGCAATACCAGCACCTCCTGAAACTTCAAGATAAGAATTCTCACCTGACTACTCATAACAAATGAGATGTGCCTTGCAGGATTCACCCATTTTATTCCAGGAAGAGAAAACGTGTGCACTGGGAGACAGAAATGAGAAATGCCAAGTGACCTTGGGCAAGTCACTTCACTTCTTTGTTTCTCCTTGCTGCTATTTTCCCTGCTACCTTTGGTCTGTCTTTCCCAGTTAAAGACATGTGAAACAGAAGTGCTCTTCACTTTTCAGCATATCTCACCAAAAAGGTGCTGACCTTACTCAGCTACAGTAGTAATAACTAATAACCATGACAACAATTTACAAGTGATGCCCTGCATTTCTAATGACCTGGCTAAGAAGTATTTCAATTACTTATCAAAGCACATGTGTAAATTCTCCTTTACAACGGGAAACTGCTCTTACCTCTTGTCAGCTTAAATAGGACTTAAAAGCTGAGATTTTCACCCTGACAATTTCTCCTGGCAGGCTGTTGAAGAAGTCTACTGCTCCACTGATCTGAGAAAAACTCTTTTCTTTACAAACCCAAATGCACTCTTGGGCAGCTCTCACCCTTCACTCTTAGGCCAGCAAGGTCTTCTCCTCTAGTGTCCATGTGCTTCATTTAAAAACAAATCACAGCTCTTCCAGGCCTGTATCTTACTAAGTCAAACAGACCAAGCTCCCCTCTGAGTTACATGTTAAGCCTCCATGAGGACCTCTGCTTGGAGCTCTAATCCATCTCCCTTGAAATCATTATAACCTAATTCCATACTTAAGCTCCTGCTGGAACAGGTTAAAAACCTTTCAGTGTGCTATGGACAGAGTGGGAGGGTGACCAACCCCAAGTCTCCACTCACTTCTCCCCCAAAAAAATAAAGGGAACTGTGTCGTTGCTCCTGAAATCCATTGCTCAGTGCTATCCTTGCCTGTCAGCACTCAGCGCCCGCCCTGGGAAGGGAGTAGAAATAACAAAATCCTCTTTCAGGACATGCTCCTCTCCTTCCAGTTTGGAATTGTCTGTATTTATCTATAACTATGTTTAACTGGGTATAAGGTACAGAATTTGGTGGTACTAATGGCATTAAAAAAAGCCCAAAGAGCCAAGAAACAAACTAGAGTTTAGAAGAAAATACTGTAACATGTTGTATATTTGTAGCAGGAAGGATGACTTTCAAATGTCCACTTGCAGGAAATGTATAATAAGATCTTTTCTTTCTCTGTCCTTTCTACTGACAGCATATCACTTTCAAACATCATAATTTTGCTGGGTGAAAATGTATGCCCTCTTAAATAGAGATAAGTCATTTGCCATACATAAGCCTTGCTAATTTAGGATTAATGTTGCTGAAATAATTAAAGTGACCTTAGGCAAAACACAAGACTATTGCTGTGCACTGAAGTCCTGCTGGTTATCTGTAAGGCCAGCTTCAGTCCAGTGGTATTAACAGCTGACTTGGCTTTAGCCTTACAGCTTCAGAGGTCTCCAAAACCCACTTTATATTAAAGGTCTTCTCCTAAACCTTCCAAAGACAAATGAATGTCAGTCAGTTGTTTGAGCAGTTAACTGAGAAGTATAAACTCTTCAAGTAAGGCTTGAAGAGTCAAAGATCATAGACAGAAGCCCAGGATGCAAAAATCATGGTATGTTCATGTAATCATTCTGTGATTTCAACAGCCACCAAAAAAAAAAATGAACTGAAATGAGTCAGTGGGCAGAGGTGGTATTAAAACTGCTATAAGTATTGCCATGTGCATTAACTTGGAATTTGGTGTGAACTCCTTTGCCTCCAAACAAAAGCTTGAAATAACTCTCCACTATACTGCAGAACAGCACTTTTAGTATGGCAGAGAATTGTTTAGCAAGCAACTTCTGCCAGATTAATAATTTATCAGGTACAAACTATGGTTAAATTTGTATGGTTTCTCTAGCAAGAAAAAAATCTGCTGGGAAATTTACATAAAAAGAAACATCATAGGAAACCAAATGCTCCTGCATAGGCAAGGATATAAAATACAAAAGGTTGTTTTGTTTGATAACACTTTGGGTTGGTGGTAATTTAAATTGCTTTTCATGCACAGAAGCCGAAGATCAAAGTATTAATGGTGACAATTACAGAGCACAATGTGAGAGCACCAGAGCAATCAGCTGCTGAGGCTGGAAAGTTTCCTGTAAAATAGTGTTTACACCAATGAAACCCTACTGATTTTCATATTGCAAAATAGTTTGACCTCCCAAGCTACTATCCATGATTACTACATCTTCCCCTAGGAACAGGATGACTGTTTCAAAGATACAAACATCAGCTTTGTCCACTTTTGTAGCTGACTCAAAATCCATTCAATAAAATAGTTCTTTTATTTGCATATGGTTTCCAAGGACTTTGTTGAAAAACCTCTCACAGTATAAGTGTCATCTGCTTTTCCCCTGTTCATTAAATCTGCATTATGCACTGCATACAGCACCTTTTGTTCACCTTCTTGATATCAACAAAGCTAAAGAGGGACAGTCTGATCCAAAAAGGGGGCTACATCATTGCATATTTCAAAGCAGGGGTATTTCAAAGACTATTGCCTAGGGTCACTTCTGATACAAATTCCAGAAATTCACATTGAATTTTGTGAGACACTGCTATTCAGTCAGAGCCAAGTTCAAAAGCAGCATCCCTTTATGTGATATGTAGGCTATTTCTGGTACAGAAGCAAAGAAATGCACCCAGCACTCTGCTACAGAACAAGAACCGCCATTGTATAGGGTTTGCAATTAAAGGATAAAGGGATTTTAATCTTTTCCAGCAGTTGCCTGTGCAGATGCAGTGAAACAGATACGTTGAGTTATGGGATCCTGAGTACCCAGCAGCTGACTGGCTGCAGAAATGGAGGTGGAACCAGGATAAACCCCAGCTGCACAGAGTTCAGTGCTTGGAAGGCTGGCATTTGTGAAAAGCACATGTCTGAGGATACACATTGCAGCATCCATCAAAGCAGTGATGCTGACGTGGAGATACCCTCCCCACACATGCACACACACACCCTCCCCACAATCCAGAGACCCTGCCCATGGCCCTGGCCCCGGGGACCAGAGCAGGACAAGAGCACCTTGCTCCAGGGAGCCCTTTCTGATCACCACGTGAAATTCTCTGGGCAGGTTTTGTGGCCAGCCATTGCTCTCCACTCTGTCCTTAAGCTGTAACAATCATTCCTACTCCCCTGCAAATTCTTTATTAACACAGACATTACCACACTGCTAAAACGTAGAGTCACACTCTTCTTTCTCACTTACAAATTCCCCTGAAGTATCTTGCTAAAACTGCTGCCCACAGAGAAAGCCAAACCCGCTTTTCTTTTTTGTTTTTTTCCCCCCTCCACCATCTGACTTTAACACACCAGTCATGTAACAATGCCTGGGGCACCAGCCCTGACTCCGGGAGTCTCCAGGCAATCTGCAGCCTATGTGGTTGTGTTCCAGGTGAGAGATGAGCAATAACAAAGGAACATTACAGTGTGGAACCTTGGGGTTTTGCCAAGAGATCAAGTAAATAACTTTCTTCAGGAGTTTTAGAAGGAAAAAACCCTCCCCACTAAGCTTCATCTCATCAGATCTCAGGCTTGAATAAAATGCTCACAGTGAACCAAAGCCTTCTCAAAGCTCATCTGGGTTTGCAGTTTTACTGTTATAACTCAGACAAGACTCACTGAGAGCCCAAAAGTATTTGGAAATGTTTGGACCCACTTTCACAGGACTCTGAGCTGACAGATGAGTTTGTGTCAAAATTTTGGTGAAACTTAAATTAATATGGGCTGAACTGTTGAAAGATGGGAGTGAAATTACTTGATATGTGGAGGTGCACATCATTGTCACAACTATAGAGCTGTAAAGCCTGAAACTTTGGATATTGCTGGTGATATCAGGGTGAATTTCTTGTCATTATTATTTTTCATATTTTCCTGCTAAGTAATTTTTTAATCTTTACTGCAGTGTCACATAAGAGTTCACAGATCAAGATTCTAATTTTTAGGCACTGAAAAGGCATCAGTGTGAGTCCCTGTCTCATATAATTTTGAATTTAAACTTGATTAGAACAGAGTACCTTTTAGAATAAGTGATATTGAACAAGCAGGCATTTCAAAAACTCCATTAGGTCAGAAACTGCTAGTGCAATCCTGTTCAACACAGATCAGACTCCTATATATGAGAGTATTTGGGGTTCTTTAATTTGCAATGGAAAACATCCAGAGTAAGCTGGTATCTCGGTGTTCTTTTCTCCTTAAAAAGCTTTGTTAGACATTCTTATTGTTTGCCCAATGCAAAAGAAGTTTTTAAAAAATGTACATATGTAGAATTAATTTTGCAAACAAACTGGCGAAGGTTGGGAGATTTTATCCCTCCTTTTGCTTCTCTGCTTTATGATTTTCAAGGAGTCTGAAGCCAAACTTCAACATGAAACATTGTCTGGTGAATACTGGCTCATCTTTCACAAGATGAGCACCCTGACAACAAAATAACTTCTTTGATAGAAATACGTGTGCAACGGATCCCTAGAAATCATACTGCAAATATATCCCTAAGAACCCTCCAGACTTCCTAAAGTAGAGTGGAAACTAGAGATATGCTCAAAATTCCAAAAGTAATGTGTACTGTCAGCAAACAGGCTAAACTGCTGCTTTATGGGTAATGCAGGTAAAATACCCTTAAAATGACTCTACCTGCAGCAGAAAAAGTAGCAATTTTTATGACTTATGTCACACCACATCAAAACAGGTCAGATGATGCATTTTGTGGGGTCATTTCACATCTGACCCTACAAAATCACACGTCAGGTGGTGGATAAAATGGTTTCTCATGAAGCAGTATGCTCCAGATAAAGCCAGGATTAAAGTGAAGGGCCATCTTCCACAAAGTAACAAATACGTGACAGGACGAGATACTTTTTTCACACCTCAGTCAAGCATGCCACTATTTTGATAAATGGTAAAAAAAGAAATACAAAATAACAGGAGCAATCAGAAGAGTCATCAAAACAGAAAATGCCTGTCCTTCTTCCTCAGTTTGACTCCACAACCTCAAAGAACATTTTGTCTAAGTGTTACTAAACTGTAGATGGTAGTTGTAGATCTAGAACAGCATGTGGCTGTTCCCTGTAGTAAAAATGCCATGAACCCCGGCTCAAGGAAGAAATGATGATGTCTGGCTCCAGATCAGAAGGCTAAAGGATTGCTTTATTAAAACTACACTATATTACATTAATACACTTTTAAAGAGATGCTATACTATTCTACATGCTTACTTCTTACTTACATATCCAACTAACTCAAACTCGTGACTCCCTGCTGAGCCCGAGCCACAGCTGGATCCCACTGGTCACTGACCCCAAACAACCTTCACCAGGATCCAGCCCAGCAATCACTGCAGGTAAACAATCTCCACACCACATTCCACATGGGGAAAACAAAGGAGCAGAGATAAAGATTGTTTTCTCTTCTTCTCTCTGTGCTTCTCCTGACAGACAGAATTATGTCTCTCTGTCCAGAGAATGTGAATGTCACAGTTCCCCTCACACTGAAGTTGAACTCTGCAATAGGAATAGGACAAAGTTCGTAGGAATGTGGTCCATTATCATTAGACAAACACAGTTTGCAGAAAACATACACGTTTCAGGCTACAAGCCTTTGTCAATGATTCAGACCTCCATTCAGCTTTTGCTCCCTTTTAGGCCCTAGAGAATCAGGCCTTCCAAAGTGCACTTCAGACTGAGTCAGTAAAGTCCAGAGGTACAAAAAACGATTAAATCTAAAGCATTGAAAAAGAAATTGTGGGCGTTCCTTCAGGCAATAGCCTAACAACAAACACCTGGGCTGCTTTAACTAACAAAGCCATTCAGATTAAATTATTGTTCTGAAAATAATCATCACTCTCCATTTCAGTACACAAGGGCAATACCCACTTCTGACCCTGTGAACCAGCAACTAATTGTCTCTGTGCCAGTGGAAACAACAAACTATTTTAGATGGACAAAGCTGTTTTCATCAAAGGGAATGCAAGCATAAAGCAAACACCTGAGAAAAGCAAATTCAACCTAAGAAAATGTTGAAGGAACAAGGTCTGAAGCTTAAATCAGTGCTCCTCACTCAGTCACTGCAATACACTCTGCCATCCTTCACTCTACCATGATGATGCCAAGATGAAGCTCCATCCTACCAGCCATTACCTGTTACAGGGTCAAACCACTTGGAACTTCGTACTGCTTCCCACCTTTAAGATACCACATTTTAAGACCAGATTTTTAACATGAATAATAGACCTGCACAGGCACTGAGAGGCTGAATTTCCTCCTTCCCATCCTGTCCACGGGTCAGCAGCTGAGGAGGAGAGGTTGACAGGGGCAGGGGAAATGCAGACCCTGGATTATATATATATCCTTTCACTGGATGTGAAGGAGCACATCCACATTTGGGGCTGTGACAGGACATTCATCATCCTGCACCTTCTCCTGGAATGAAAGGAGAGCAAATAATTGCCAGTAAAAGGAACACCTTAGAGCCCAAGGAGCTACTCCTCAAGGAGCAGATGATGTTTCCTCTTGCTCAAGGTATGGTTTAACTCACACATTCACTCCAGCACTATTAACCTTCAGAATGACACAGATGATTCTTGCTCAGGTCTGCAGAGAAGCACATGCCACATCCCCAGAGCCTCACAGCACCAGTGTTAGCCACAGTGCCAGCCATGGGGTGCTGGTAAATGCAGTGCTGGTTATCAAAGCAGAGTAAGCAAAAACAAATTAATCACATATATACTGCTCACTCACAGAGCCCTGTGATAACAATGACATGTGCATTGGACAGATGTGTTTGTTTCCCCAAAGGACACAGTAACCCAGGACAGTTACTGAAAACACAGAAGAGCCAATTACTATTTTATTATTTTCTATACTGAGGCCTTTCCCATTGTTCTACCAGGTCCGTTCCATCTGAATGCACATGGAAACAGAAAATACTTACTTGCTTCTCAATACCAAGGTGAATTTAATCAGAAAACTAATTGCTTTCATTTTTTCTGCCATAAACTCTTCAATTTGCTATAGAAATTACCTAGGTGAAAATTTTCTGTGAGCAATGAAGTCCAAAAGGAAATGGTCTGTGCTGTTTCTTGGGAGAAAATTGCCTTTAGAAAAATCCTATTTCTTTACTAGAGTATCAGGGAGAGGTGTGGTAGAAGAAAGAGATGTATAGCTTTTGAGATTGATCATTAGGATGAATGAGAGAAAAACTGAAGGCTATAAAATATCTCCACAATCTATCACTACTTTTTACCCAATAATTGTACCAGTAACTGCCATCTTCACTATTTTTATGTAGATTCTTTCCCTGCCAAACTTGGCCCCAAAAGAACTGATGTATAATATTTAGTTCTCTACACACAGATCTAAAACTGCTGGCAGCTGCAAGAAACATGAATTACAATCAAAATACAACATTAAATTATTTTCAAACACATTAGCAGCCCATAGAACAGTCCTCATTTAACAAATGAGCAAGAATTGCTGAAAACAAGAATGTGGAGTGAAATACTTATCTTTTTCAACCCCAGAGTCAAGCACTTGATAGTCTGTGCTGTTTTTCACTGGGGTCTATAAAGTCAAACATATGATTTTCACAGTTCATCATTTCCTTGAAGTATTTTTTTTTCCTAGAACATTTTGTTACACACCACGTGGAAGATGGTGATCATTAAACTGTGTTAAGGAAACCCACAGAGCTCATGGAGCCTGTCAAGACATGGCTCTGACAGAGTTAGGAGCCCCACATCTCACACCATCACTTCCACTGCACACAGAAGAACACGTCCCACGGTGCATCAAAGAGTCAGGAGGGACTTATGATGATTCATAGAACAACCAACACTGGATTTCACCCAGAGAAGGCACTGTTAAACCCCCAGATTCACAGTCACTTTCCAGGGTGAGGATTCCCATCAGCAGCATGCTCTAATGGTTAATCATTGGCTGCTAAATAAAACCTGCATCTTGTTTGTAATAAATCCAGACTCAACACCAGCTCAAAGAAAGGGACACGGGAGACAGTGCCAAGATACTTGTGAGGAAAGCAAATGAGCCAAAGGCAATCTGGCTGCTTTGGCAGAATCTCCTTTCCTTATAGAAAAGCAGAGAATTTGGGGTAATCCAGCTGCTGAATTATCTAATTGCAACAGCAAGGTAAGGACAGTTTTCTAACTTCTGTTGTAGCAGATCTAAGTGGCCATGCTGTTCAAGGAGGAAGGAAAATGTGAATTGAGTAGGACCCAGGAGTTCAAGAGCAGGAACAAGAACTGAGTGCTAATTTAATGCAAGCCCCAACCTAATGAAAAGCCTAGCAATAAGAGCAGAGGTTACACAGGCGCATAAAAGCACTTTCTGTGTACTTAAATGTGGGTTTGAGAGTGTTCAGAAAGAAAGCAATGAGGTAAATCAGAATCCTGGTGGCCAAGGAGCTCCTGGATCTGTGAGTCAAACTCACTGACTGTCACACAAAGGTCTCAGAAGCTCCAGCTGACTTGCAGAAAAGGCAACAATGAAAACAACAACAGCAATTGCTAATGGACTGAAGGAGGACTATTTTTGATATCAGTAATCCCTACTGACCGCCTGCCTTCATGCTGTCAGCTGACAATGTTCCCTCACCTCTGCAGAAGCACAGTATCCTGTAGGGAGAAGAGGAAAAACAATGGGAATGAATAAATAAACAGAAGGGAAAGCTGATAAAGCACAGGTTGGGGGGGAAATGCATGCAACAGACATAGAAGAGAAAACAAGAATGGGGGGAGAACTAATGCAGAAGCATTCTGCAGCACAGAGAAAGCAAAATCTGCCAGAAAGATGCAAAGATGCAAAAGAAAACCAGGAGTTACAATGGATACTAATGTGGAGGAGCTGTTAAAACCAAAGCAGAGCTGTTAAATGAAGAATCTCCACCTACATCCTTGCACAGAGGATGTAGGATCCTCACTGACCAAGCTGTGGGCAGAAAAGGGACCCTTGAAATAGTTTCACAAGGACAAAGCCTGCTATAGTCCTTAAAGAAGTGGAATTACTCATCCAGGTTGTTGACTGGAGAAATTGAGTTCTCTAACAGTATGAAGGGCTTAGAAAGAATCGTGGAACCACCAGGAAAATCAAAGAGCTGGTTTTGTTGCCAAAATAGAGACCTCATTGCCATCTCATCTGAAGAAATTACTGTGAATGGCAGCTGGAAGCTCACATATAAAGATATATTTTACAGTTACAAAGGGTTTATACATACCCCAGATTTGAGCATCTCTCAGAAAGCTGCTCTCAGAAATGGTCTCATTATGCCACTGGCAAACAGGAGCACAATAGGGGACAGACTACTCAGAGCCTAAAACTGAAGCAGGTACAAAAGATAGCAGGGATTCAGAGAATAGATGGGGAAAATGACAGGAGTAGGAGCACAATTTACTGCTCAAGTCCCTGTGAAGCTAGCAGAAAGACTGTTCATTTATTTCAATGAACTTTGGATCAGGCTCCTCACTTCTGAAGAGCTTTGAAGTTGAAAAATGTTAGATGAGCACTCAAAATTCTTATCAACAGAAAAATGTGGCTAAGGAGATGCCTATGAGTGCCTTTTTAACTTGCTTGAAAAGGTCAGAAAATTGAGAAGAATGTTGGCACATAGACTGTGATTTAATGAGAGTTGAGGGGAACACTTCAGACACAAAGCATGGACAACACATGAAGTAGGAGTTGAGCATCTCTTACAAGAGTTTGTGCACTGTAGACTCATCAGGACTATCTAAGAACTGCTAAAAAAGCAGATGAATCTAAATCAGGGTGTTTTTCTAATTTATGAATGCCCTGGATGTTTGCTACCTTACCATAAATCAGTGCAAAATACTTTGTGTAATTTCTTTGGCAGCAACACTGGTTTAGCAAATTTTTGCTCCCTGTATGTGGCCCAGCAGCTCCTTGTCACCCCAACATCAGCCTCATGCCATGCAAGCAATTTCTTCCCTTGTGGGGTGGAAGCTGCTGCCTGAGGTTCACATACATAAATAAAAGGAAGGCCTTCAAACACAGAACAACTATTCACCCGACACATCTTCCAGACTTTATTATTCCTCTGAGATGTGTTGAAGCTTTCAAGAAATTTGGGATGTTTGCAAGAACTGGTGACACGGGCGTGCCTCAGCCAAATCACAGCTCATGCTGTAAGCAGACAAAGTTCAAATTTAACCTGGGAGATGTGACATTATAACAGACTCCGGTGGGTAAAGGCAGCTCAGCATGGAGATCACTTTGTCTCCCCACTCCACAAAACTAAAACATTCAGCAAAGCAAATCGTGAAGGGCATGGTGTGGTGTTCACATGCCCTCTGAACAGAGACTTAGCTTTCTCAGGATTTCTCCTGAGAGGAGCTGTGAGAGAAGCAGAGAAAAGAAAATCAAAACAAATCTCATTGGCTGCTCCCTGTTTGTGCCCATGTGGAATGTGTTCTGGAGATTGTTTACCCAAGGTGATTGCTTGACTGGGTTCTGGTGAGGGTGTTTTGGATTCACCGACCAGTTGGATCCACGTGTGTGTCAGGACTCTCAGGAGAGAGTCACGGGTTTTCTAGTTAGTTAGTTAGTGATAGTTCTTGTTAGTGTAATATAGTGTAATAAAGTTATAGTATAATATAATAAAGTAATTAATTAGCCTTCTGAAATCATTGGAGTCCTGCACATCATTCTTCCCACCGCTCGGACACCGCATTTTACTGTAGAAGGAGGATGAGTAGGCAGGAGGGGTTTCAGACTGAAGTACAACTCTACAGGCAAACCCAAGCAGTGCTGCCTGTCAGACCTTGCTCCATGGGTGAGCTGCTGCAGAAAGATGATGTTTACCTCCACACAAATCTCTGCTGAGTGCTCCCATATGGCACACACTGAGTGAGAAGTGACAAACGCGATGGATAACTTGCACAGCACCTTCTTCAAGGGTGTCTCTGCAGCCTGGAGCTAACTGCATATCCTGCAAATATGCTTCATAGGTTTAGGACTTTCTGTTTTCCCCTTTTTTAATAAAAATAAATCCATTAGGGCCCCAGTCACACTATGTTTTGATTTCAGCTCATTTATCTAATTTAAATTAGCTGGTATGCAGTTGAGTGGGAAAATACACTGACACCATAAACCATGCAAAATAACTGCAGAATGTGGGATGATAATGGCAGAAAGTTACTGTGGGTCTGGAATTTATAGTCACTGAAACAGCAACCACCAAACAAAAATCTGTCAGCAAATCACTACCTAGGTAATTTCCTATTGTTTTATTTGCCATGTCTGAGTGAAATTTACTGTGGTGGCACTATACATTTATAATCAGCATGTCATATTTATTATACATAAAGCTTTGCAAAAGCAGAATGGCTGCTCTCTTTAGTCTAAGAAAGAAAAGATGAGGAAACCCAAACCCTTCCTAGAGATAAGATGTGGTTAGCTGTGAGCCTGATGTTACAGGAAGAAAGTTTTAATACACAGGTGCAATTTTAATACATGTATTTTAATATATAGTGACATAGAATCCAGAAGGAAAAAGAGTTTGAGGAAAAAGAAACTACCAAAAAAACCCCACAAACACCATCCTCTCTCATTAGGCCATAGAAATGGACTCCCACTGTTTACTTGACAGAACTTGGATGAGTCTCAGTGGGTTCTGTGTTTACAGGGAAAATGGCAAAGTTCAGAAGGTTCCTCATCCCCCACACACCTATAATTATCCTGTTTTCTGCAGTTTGGTCAGAAGAGAGATGAACGTTCACTCTTTCCAGCAGTTCTATTTTCATCCCTGCATCACTTTTTGACAGTAAAATATGTCAGAATTGGAAACCATCCTGTGTCAAATGACATCTAATTTGCCCTAAACTGAGGAGAGAACTCAATCACCTTTCCCACTTGCTTCTGCACATCTTGTCCTTACCAAGGGTCAGGAGCAGACAGTTGTGCTCACTTGTGTCAGCTGAGACTCAGCCCGAAATATGGACCTCATTACCTCCCTCTTCACCTGAGCACTGAGCCAAACCTGAGCTGTCATCCACATCCAAAAAAGAAACAAGTGATGGAGATAAGACCTATTTTCTTTTCCATGCAATCTTACTTGGCTTTTTATTCTTCTTTTCCTCTTTTTTTTTTTAATAATGAAGCAATAACACTCTATTTTCTTGCAATATCTATCATCTTATTCCTCAAAGAGATGTTCCCAGTGGTAGTAATGCTTATTCTGATCATCTCCTCAGTTTTTTTGGTCCTGCTTTCTTCCTTAAAAATATGCTTCTCATATCCAGCACTTCAATCTCTCAGCGTGCTCTGCTGATCTGAGGAAGTGCATGAATCCAACCAGACTAACTACTTCTCTGTGGTTTACCATTCTGTGCTTCTGGAGGCAGCCTCTATTCTTTCATCCCTCACTAAATAAAGATGTTTTTAACTGCGCCCTGATTTAGCTTGAATGAAATTTCAGTTTTTATGCCCACAGTTTGAAAGAGACTCACAGCAATATTCCCATTTATTAGCTGGAACCAGTAAGAAACCAAACACTTGTCATTTTGCATTGCAGCTCTGATCTTATTTTTGTCCTTCTTCAAAGCTATTAAAAAATAAATAAATCAGATACAAGAACAAAAAGTTCAGCAATGGCTCATGAATAGTGATGCTTTTATTGTAGAAGCAGTCTGAGGTTTGGTTGTTTTTTTCCCCCCACACGTTTTCTGATTGTCACTGAAATGGTTGACTGGTTTTGTCATTGTATTAATTTAATTTTTAGTTAGTTCTCTGATGTCTATCAGAATATATCTGGGATGCTACCAAACTGCCAAAGAAATTTGGTCAAGAAAGAACAAAAAAAGAAGGGGGAGAAAAAAAAGTTTAAAAGGCGATATCTTCAGAAGAGGACACCAAATATTGGAACTCACAAGATCCAAAGCAATTCCCTGCTCTGCCACAAATGCTTCCAATGACTATGTGCAAATCACATCAATTCACCAACTTTGGCACTCTAGGGATATCACTCATTCTTTTTGCCACACAATCTGTCTTCCACCAGAAAGAAACCAAAATTCTTGGGGAAGGAGGAATAGAGAGGTTACCCATGTCCAGGTTTCAGTAGGAAATACCATCTGTCTTCCTGTGAGTCTGCTCCACAGATCACTACATCAAAATAGGAAAGTTTAGCATTTATATCCTAATTCTGGTAACCAATTTCCCCTTTCTATAAAAGCTGTGCTGCTGGAAAGCAGGGCCAGGGCTGGATGGGGGATTTATCTTACTGAAACTGAAAACTGGAGCTGGAACTCAAAGCAAAGTAAAAACCTCAAATAACTAATGTAAAAGTGGATTTTAAAAATTATTCATTGACCTCACATATTTTAGTCACAATAATTTTTCTTTAATTGACAGAATTTCCTTTCTTTCTTTTTCTTTTCACTTATGAAGTTGGCAGAAGTGGGAATACTACTGAGTGACTGTCCAAATGCCTCCCAGAAGTATTCAGAGCAAGAAATACTATAAATTAATTTGTTTTGTTTAGTTGGGCATGAGAAGAATATTAGTAGTTTGACAAATTATGTTTGTTCTCAGTGGAAAAGAGGCTGCTCCAGGAAAAGATAAACAAAATGTTTATTTTCTTAGGAACTAAAGGCACATATACCCCTATTGATCTGTTGGAAGTACACATTGTGCCCCAGCTGTTACTCTATGGCTCTTGAGGAAACCAGCAGCACACTAGGAAATTGGACAGTAGTCAAAATAAAAAAATAAACCTTCTTCCTGACGTGTACAATGTTTTTAGGTAACATGCAATTATATAAATGTGAAGATGAGGAAAGCCCAGGGATAAGAATAGGCAGAACAGCGTGGGATAATTCATAGCCAGTGGCCTGAGGGTTGTGTGGGACATGGACACAGAGTTCAGTTAAAAAAAGTGATTTACAGGCTTCATCTTTCCAATGCTAACATTCCCTTTTGGCCAGGAAAAGCTGTGTGTATGCACTGCTCCACACAAAGAGCCTGTGCTTGCATGTATCAGCATCTGTGCATGAGCAGGAGCAAAACAGGATTAGACCTTGTAAATTCCATCAGAATTTACAGCTGCCAACATGTTCCTTTGGTGCAAAACAGACTCACATCATACATACACAACAGACTTGGTTCCAGCAAAAAAAGTCAAAAACACCTGTTCCTTTCTGTGTGTTCCTCTGTGCACTCTTAGACAGAGCTTGAAGGGAGGTCTGGGTAACAGTTTACCAGCAGACACACAAACTTATAACTCCTTTAAGCATAAATAATTTCAGTCCAGGCTAAAAAATGCCAGTGGAAGTGTTAGTACCACCTTGTCTAAAGCCAAGTCTCACTGTCTTAGGTTTTCTGAGGGACCTATTATACTGGGGTCTAAGTACAAGCAAGGAAAACAGCACTCTCAAATAATTTGAACAATTTTAAAGCCAATTTTCCTGTCAGTTCTGTACAGGATGAACATTCTTCTACAGAGCCCACAGGTTTTTAAAACATATGAAGCTTTTACGGTGCCAAAGGACTGTTGCCTCCTGCTCACAAAAGGAGGCCAACTCATATATCAATGGCCATTAAACAAGTTAAAAACTTAAATAAAATTTTAAAGAACCGACTCACTTTATACAGGCTGTGTTTCTGCAGAAGTTGAGGGATTTGTACCAAGCTATAGATAATTCTCTCCACTGTCCTTGCCTGACTGACAAGAATAAACTCCCAAATAGAAACCAATACTAAGAGCACTTATTCCAGTCCAACTCCTCAATTCACTGCACATCAACAGAATACACTGTCACCAAAAAGCCAAACTAAACACATTTACTGTTGCTCCCCGAGGAAAACAAAATTCTTCAAGCATCACTATGGTCTCACCTTCAGATTACAGTACATAAATTGCTGCATTTATGAGATTGTGGTCATTCCAAATTTCAGCCCTGGGCTGCCTTGCAAAGGCTGTCCACGAAGTGAAAGAGGCAAGAGGTTCTCACAGAAAAATAGGGGCTCATGAAAAGTGATCAGTCACACTGAGATGGCTCTCATCTTAAAATTGGCAAGTTGTGCAACTTTCAAGCTTTATTTTGGGTCTCAAATGAAAACTGAACTGGACTGTTCATTCAGGAGACAGTATTCACTTGGTGCCACCGGGATTTTTCAGTGGCCACTCCAACTGTGACTCTCTCCTACCTGTCCTGGTTTTTAACTTGAAGGAATATATTTTGAACTGATTGTGCCTGGAAACACCTGACACAGATTAAGCCATAACACAGCTGGCTGGAAATATCAAACCATGCTGCTGCCTCAGCCACTTCTCCCATGGGAGACATCACCTGAGCTCTGTTACCTGGGGCTCTATCACACAAAAGGATGAGGGAAATCACTCAGCTTCACGCCCCTGAACCTGCACTCTGGCAAGAGGCAGCCAAAGCACACACTGGGAAGGTGATCTGTCATCCTGCAGGCCCACAGAAGCAGTGGGACACCACCCAGCCCCTCAGGTTGTGCCTTTCCAAGGGGACAAGCTCCAGGGTGAGGGCAGCCATCCTGCTGTGCACAGTGACACCAGGGAGGCTGCCAAGGAGCAGCAGGCTCTGGAAACAACAGCTCATCTGATATTATGGCCATTAGGCTGAAGACACCTGGCTGAGAGGCAGCAGGGGAAAGGAGAAAAACACAAAAAAGAGGGGAAAAAACTGCATGGAGATTATCATTAGTGCGTGGAGGAACCAATATTGGGAGGTGTTTTTTCGTGTGTCTGAGGTACAGAACAGCTGCTTAGCTAATAGCATTATACAGGATCATGACAGAAAAGAGCATTAGCTGTATTATAGTGCAGGAAAGAAAAGAATTATGTGCTGAATATTTTGTTCCCAAAGACTAATAAAATGAAAAGGGTTCTGCTGAAACCACTAAGGCACCCTTCAAACCACATACATTATAAATCAGCAAAGCCCTGAGGCATCATGTTTATATAGACACTTAAATTTAAAACAAAAATACTCAATCTTCATTTCTGAGTAGAGATTCAATTACTTTGAGTTTTAGAGTCTGAATAATATGAAGTAGAAAACTAAGTTTTTTCCCCAAGGTATCTCTCACTTGTGGACCATTTAAATCACCTAGTTGCATGAAGCAGACAAAACAAATTATGCCAAAAAAGCAACAAGATTAGTATTTTATCTGTGAAATCCAGTACAAACTGTGAAATAGAAAAAGATGCAAAAAACACTTGGACTAAGAAGCACCATGAAGCCCTCGTCAGCTGTACTTCTTCTTTTTCCCTAATTCTATAAAGCTCTTCACAGAAAGGCAGGAAATATTTTATTACTGCAACTATTTGATAAGCTGCTCTTAATGCTCTCTCACTGTCTAGGTGAATCAGTGCCAGAGTAGAACATAACGAAATTTCAAATGTAATGCAATAGAAGTTATTATGATGACACCTAGAAAGTTCATTGAGACTATTCTGTAACAGCAAGTTCTTTTGTTTTCCTTTTCTCTTATTTTTTTTTTTTTCTTCATTATTTTCTGGGTTTTTTTTTTAATCAAATCAGAGGTTGGCCACTAAAGCTTTGATTCTCTGGACGAGAAGAGGAGCACACAGTGCTACCTCAGATTAGCCCAGCTGAGTTCAGCAGAGTCCAGCAGACAAAAGCGCACCAACAGCAAGTTAAAGGAAAGAAGCCAGAAGATCTGAGTTTCTCTAAAAGTCCAGGTTTGCAAAGCTGGGGGTTCCTCCAGTCCCTGTCACATGCTGCTGTATCAGCGGGGTGTAAATCCAATTGCTTCCTCACACAGCCCTTTTACAGCCACTGTTCAGCTACTGCAATGTCACCTAAGGTAGTTCTGCTCCTCCTGTGTGAGTAACTCCTGCAGGGGTTATTGGAGGGACAGGAAAGTTGTAGAATTTTTTCATGAGCAACACTGAGGCTGGTAAAATCCAATTCCCAGGCTCCTGAACTTCCAGGCTCCCATGAACATTACAGTAAAGCCAGATCCCCAAGGAAGCAGGCAAAGTTATGGGTTTGAAAGGGTTCTTAGAATCAGATCAATACCTGTCTGCCTGCAACCAAATGCAGATTCACTTCCTTGAGTACAACAGCAGCCAATGTCACATTATGCATCTCTGCCAACTACATAGATCTCCCTTGGATTCCTGAAGGTTTTGTATTTCTTGCCAGCCAATTCCCTTTCATTCTGCAACCACTTCTTAAATCTTTTTTACTTCTTCATTACCAAAATAACTTCCTCATTGGAACTTATAGAAATAAAAATCCTGAGAGTCATTGCCTTTTCATCAAACCACAGGAGACTGTTAAAATAATTGCAGAAGTCCAAAGTTTTTGACAAGACAGCAGCACATAGACCCTGTGGGGCTTAGTAATGCAGTTCTTTTTACAACCACTCTAGTTTTGCAAGCCTTTGGGCAAAGCTGTGTCCAACACTCCTGCTGTAATGATCCAAGAGAACCATGTGCTCTTCCCATAGACACTACAAAACCCACCTCTGGTCTGGCATGTGTTGATGTACAGAACCCTCAGCACCACCAGAGAATGCTCAACTGGGCCCCAGATGTATAAATAAATGTATTACTTTCTAGGTAAAATGAGTTCCTGGGCATTTAGAGTAGGGCAAAGTAATAAAAACCAAAGTAATAAAAAAACAAGGATGGACTTGCAGCCTTTGCCCAAGACTGCAGGTCTGGACACCCCTGGGGCTGAAAGGCAGCAGTTTAAGTTTGTGTCTAAGTTTGCTCTTAGACTTAGAGCAAACTGCAGGCTTGCCCTGTGATATGGCCAGACCCACCAGACTGAGATAAATCCAAACAAATTGATCAGCTGGGACCTGCAGCAGGAAATCAGCACAAGATTTTGCTCTTGAGCATAAGAGTTTTCCAACCATCTTTTTGCACTAGAGTAGCACAATGCAATGATTGGGAAGGAACTTTCTTAAAAGTCTCTGTGAAGGGCTCTCAAGCTCTAAAGGATTCTGCTAACAGTCCTCTGAGGCTGCTGAATGTCACTTTATACTGCTTCAGAGGTGCAAAGCAGCCTTATCTGCACCAAAAGTATGGCCTTCAGGTCTCCAGAGATAAAAGGCCAGAGCACTAAACCATTCTGTCTTGCCAGCCACAATAAAGAGTCATTTAATTTAGCCAAACTCATTTAAAATAGAGATTGATAAAGACCAGAACCAGATTATTTAATAACAAAAATGAAACTATTCCTCTGGGTTGGATGACACTCCAACATTCTTGCAAGAGAGAGAAATGGTAAAATGTTTAATAGAATTTACAGCATTTCATTCAGATAAAAGAGGATGCTCAATTTATGGGTGATGTTTGGCTCAGAGCAGCAATAAACGTCAGGTCAATAAGTGATTCTTTTTCCTGACTTGGAAAAAATATTCTGACTAAACAAAGAATCACCATAAACCACAAACAGGCAGAGAAAGGAGTCCCCTGATATCAAGGCCCCCACTGAAAAAATAGCAAAAGGTGTCTTTCTTTTAGCTAGCTGGAAAATGTCAAAGCAAGGCAAATCGCTTATGTGCTGTCTGTAAATAAAATATTGTCTAGGAAAATAAGAACACTCAGTTGGAAATAAGTCACAAAGTCATTCCCGAGGGGGGAAAAAAGAAAAGCTAGTCTTTTTAATTAAAAATACTTAACAAGGTCATCTGTGAGCACACAAGTTTTATTTCATTAAATGAAGTGCTCCAAACTTAAGAAAATCCTGAAGAAGAAAATAACAGCAAATAAAAGTACAGGCATTTTAGAGCAGTGTTGAGAGCTTGTTGCAGAGTAGCCATGGAAATTTCTCTGTCTAATGGAGGAAATGGAGGTGCAGAGGATTTTAATAACCCAGCACCGGAGTATGCTCATCTTTTCTGCTTCTCAAACACATTCTAATAAGGCACTGAGAAAGCCTGAGCAAAGTGCAGTGAATACTTCAGGAAATATGGAAAAAAAACTTCTGCAAACTGAAACAGCAGCAAAGTGAGCCCAAAGTCCTTGAGATTCTGTGGAATGGTTTGCTCTTTATCCTGCTAGCAGCAGAATTTTATTTAGGTCCCACACTCTAGGACTGAACATACCCAGAGTGAGAAATGCTCCTCTGGCTTGGAGAGGTCTAATGATCCAAACTAGAGCTAGAAGGGAAAGAGCTGTATGAAAGATAGGACTTGCCCTATTTTACAACTGAAAACCATGGCACAGACAGATTAAATGAGCTGCCCAGGGTCACATGTACTCTGTGATATGGTCAGAAATGAAATCCAAGTCTCCTCAGTTTCATGTCAGTGCTTTTACATTAGACTATCATTTCACTGTTAAAAAACACTAACAAATCAAGCCCTGCCCTATCCCAGCAGCGAGCTATATCATCCTGTTCATGTGACAGGCAAACTGAGAGAAAGGAGAATTATAGGCAATGAAATCTGTCAGAAGCTCATTTGTTTTGAAAGGCAGGTCACTAATTTAGGTGCTTAACTCAGGAGCCCACTCAGAAACCCTTAATCCCAGAGCTCACTCTCCACTCACTCTGAATATTGCAGAGTTTTGTAGTGCTGCTGTGCAACCCCACTGTATATCTTTTAATTACACCATCATTCTCTGCAGACATTCCCCTTGTTCCTAGGCTGGAACTACTTGAAACTTATTCAGTAAATACCCACTGCCAAGCAGTAAACCGATTCCATTTGAGCTGGAAGCAGAATAGCCAAATAAGAACATGACTCAAAGCTCCTCAGACTAAAGAGAAAGAGAAAAGGAGATGGAGGAAAACCACGAAGGGAAACTTTCTGGTTCAACTGTACCAAATACCAACTTATTTATGAAACTAGTTGTTTGCAAAGATTTCATGCCAAGGGCTGGCAGGCAGCTACCATGGATTAGAGTGAGGCTGCAAGTGCAGCTGTAATGAAGATGGGAAATGGGCCAAACAAGCATTTAGCTGGCTGGGAAGTTACTGCTTCTCCATCTGCCTGGAACACATATTTATTTCTCCTGAACTGCACATGTGTGGAGGCACAAATCCAAACTCTTGTGTTCTTCCTCCTTGAGGTCATAACCACCCCAGGCATCGCATCCTTGGAATTACTGCAATTTTCAAAAACATTCTTACAGACAAAAAAATGTCAGTTAAGTTTCTGGGCTTGGATTTTTTTAAGCACCGCAGAATGAACGATGAGAATAACAAGACTGAACACAGTGATGCGGCCAGACTATTGCCTGGCAGTAATCTCAGTGTGAGAGAAGCCTCCCTGGCTCTTTGGGAACCACCCTGAGGTTTGTTTGCATCAGGCTTGTATTTTGTACACGTGCCCCAAGCCCTGCACTTCTCAAGAAATTGCCACTGATAATTGCTGATTTATGCTCATAGACTTGGAGGAGCAGGTTCAGTAGGCAAAGAAGATTCAATTCTTTGCCTGTATGTTTCCTGCTTAGGGTATTATTATCTTTAAGACATAAAAATAAAAGGAGGACATGATTGGATTACAATCAGCCACCATGCATATCATTTTCTATCTCTTTTGCCTCATGCTGTTTTCTAAGACTTTGCAGTGTGTGAACAGTCCCTCAAGGTCATTAGGGTAAGCTGTGGTAGAAATTGGATGCTTAAAGTGTTACACTTCAACTTGAATTGCAGTTTGGCAGGTGGAATATGGAGATTCCTAAAGAAAATACACAGCAGAACTGGGGCTTTAAATACTAATTACCATCCACAGTAAAAAAATGTAGCAAGGTACAAGTGAGAGAGAAGGTGTTTTATGAAAAGTCTGAATTCACACAGGTTTGTCTTAGGATGATGATTTGGGAGGAAGAGAGATTTTAGTAATGCCATTAAATGCAATCCCTAAAGCAATACATCAGAGTAGAGTAACAATCTGTACACAGGTACCACCTCTCTATGTCCTAACACAACCAAAGTCAAAAAAGAAAATTAAATTTGGTTTAGTCAGGATCCTCGACATGACACAGTAAAGCTGTGGTTTGCAGGTATGTTTTCTGAAGAGAAACAGCAGAAAAAGCTTTAAATATACGGACTCCATTTACTCTTAATCCCCTTGCATTCACAAAACGAGTCTAAGTCTGCCAGAACCAGGAAGATGCTCCATGTAGCCTAAATCTGGACCTGGAGCAAGCAGGATGTTCCTACTCATTATAGCCACCACCCCTGAAAACTTTCCAATTCACTGATTATATTTGTATTTCTGGGAACAAGAAAGGGACAAACAACAATAGGCAGCTTGGCTGGAGAAGAATTACCTGTGATAAAAGACAACAGGTGATCACTCTAATGGTCCAAGCTGTCTTGGCTACCACTTCTATCCCATTGTTCAAAACCACAGGAAGATTTTTTTAAGGAGGAAAGGAAGCTGTTATACCAAGTCCTTGAAAGGTCAAGATGAGCCAGTGGAAGGTATTTGGTGAAATAATCAGAAAAAAAGGGAAATAAAAATATCCAGGTGGGGAAAAGCGAGAGCCATTTTCACTTGAGCGTTCACTTCTCCACTTGATACCACTAGAATTTAGCAATGTAAAATCACAGATTTCTTAAAAGCTGTCCACAGCTTGAGTGGCACATTAAATACAACAGTGGTTTCTTGCATGGTCAGTGACATCACAGTCACCCAGAGCTGAGGTGTCAGCTGCTTTTTTCCACTTGCAGGCACAGGCACTGCACACACTGGATCCAAAGGGGTCAGGTAAGAGACACTTCCCAAAAGCTGAAAAGAAAGAACCACTTCCACACACTTGACACCCAAATAACCTCGGGGTCAAGCAATCCATCTCATCTGGATTCAAGGACATTGGTTTAGAATGAAGCTTTCTACAGTCCTTATATTCTATTTATAAAGAAAGGAGCTTGTGAAGTTAGATTTGTCTGAGATATAGGTTAAGAGTTGAATACAAAATCAAAACTATTCATTTTTTTTACTTTCCTTTTGTTATGCAAGGCTACCAGAGCATCACCAATGCTGAAAATGTGATTCATGTCACTATAGATTCAGAAATTAATATTTAAGCATAAAAGTTAAACACCACAACCTAAATCACAAATTCAAAGTGATTTTAAATCGGTATTTCAATTAAAACTATTTCATTTGAATAATCATTCTGATATTGTCCTAATAAGAAGCAGCAGAACTGATCTGACACTTTTTTTCATTTTCAGACTGCAGGAATCTTTGATATTTCTGCTTTTTCAGACTGGAATTTTGTTCTGAAACAGAGGTTCCAGTAAAAAAGAAGCTCTTACTCCTGAATAGGCTGGCTTCATTTTTCCCTGGGTAAGGGAAATGATACAATTACTGCGTTTGTTCTCCTTTTCCAAAGAACATTCCTGACATCAGGGGTACAGCATTTCCCAGCCACCCTCAGGACTTCACCCTGACACAGGAGGACCCTGAGCTGACTCCATCTGCACAGCCCTGTGAAAAAGTACCCATTAAACTTCACAAGACAAATACAGGCACTGGAATTTCACAGAGTTCTCACCCATCCTCGAGGAAGGAAACAGACTAGAAATACCAATAATGTAAGAACAGACACTGAGAATAAGGCTTCACTTGTGTGTAAATATGCCAATCTTGCCCTTAAGATGCCCAGTGTAAATACAGAACTCAAAGCTATGCAGGTCATCGGTGTTTTTCTGGGAAGTTGACTCACTCTGGTGTCAATGTTTGCAAAAAAGACCCTGACTCTACCTCAATAAATTACCACTGTGTGTGAAGACATACATCCCATCAGTTCCACAAAAAGGTAATTTCATTAAAGAACACACTGAAAGACCAATTTAAATGATGAATAATTTCTTATTAGTTATAACCCATTGGAAACATGTACTAGGTTGGGTTTTTTCTGGAAATTATTTATTTAGTTAATTATTTGATGGCTGAATTTTCACTACCATCCATTATATGGTATAGTCCTTTGTAGTGAGTCTGCAATGGGTTATTTACAGTCAGAAAAGAACTCTCAGCCCTGGAATTTCAGAAAGCTATTTTGATCCTTTAATCCAGATGACTTCTCAATGTTGTGAAGTTCTCCTTAGCAGATGGATTCTGATAAAACTCTCACAGATTTTATTTATCCTTTCCTGCAGGGGAAAAGGTCACCCAAGCAAGACCCTCCACTTCATCCTCAAGACATACAGAGGAGAAAAGGAGGTTCTGTTATCCCAGGGAATGCAATGCCAAATCCCAGAGTGGGAGCTTTCCTTACAAAACACGTGACCAATCACTGTCCTTACCCTTCCACTGGCACACAAAACAAATAATGAGGTTTTGAGTAGTGCTAGCTATTTCACATGCAAAATAAATCACTGTTCAGGACATAGAGCATAGAGCAATCTGAGATATGAGGAATGAGTTTCTAAAGAGAAACCAGGAAATCAGCCTCCAGAAGGAAACATGCTTGTAAGACTGAAAACAAACCTTGGGCATCATTTGTGCCCATACTACATCAACTCTAAGAACTATGCCTGTGCAGAGAGGTGTCTACAAGTGCTGCAGTTTAATCATCTGATAAAAACCACAGGCCAAAACACGCCTGGTTAAGTAAAGTGGGGCAAAATAGCCAATATCCTTCAGCCATTTCCTTTGGTCAGTGCCAGATACAAACCAGCAGCAAGAGCTATAACATCCACATGCCACTTCCTTCCCCCCAGGTTTCACTGTCATCTCCCCTGACCACACAAAAAGCCACCACATTATGTACATACATAATTTCAGACCTATCTTTGGAAATAAACCAGAACTCAGTTGATCAGTTTGTTCCTCACAAACACCATAATTAGGCTAAGACATATTTCCTGGCTCTGACAGATGAAGTGCATGGCTTGTCTGAAAGGAAGAGCTATGAAACAATCATGGCCACACATTGCAAAAAGTACCTCGGAGGAAAATGACATTGACATCTACCAAATAAAAATTATACAGGACTGATTTGTCTCTCAGCTGGAAACATTTTGGGAGGAGTGGATTTTTAACTAGAATCTCCATTTTTGGTGAACAGAAAGGGAGAAATGGGAGTAAAACACTAGTTCATGAGGACAACATACCAAAAGCTGCTGGTGCAAAGCTGTCATACAGGAAAAGAAACAAACAAGCAAAACCAAGAGAAAGAAACAATCCCTTCCCCTGGATGATGTACAAAGAGTGTGGCAGGTTTGAAGTTCCATTATAGGATTTACAAAATAAAGTCCTTTCAAGGTAATTTGCCCACTGCATGCCATACTTCCATAAAGGAATAGTCACTTAGTTCACATGGGTTTGGAATGCAGACAGAATTTCTTCCATACTTTGGGATTATGAAAACAAAATGGTCAATGTATTAGTTTTGTGGAATAATTAATAGATACTTCCTAGGTATGTTTGTCATGTTGGAAATATGTACTGCCCAGCTGTCTCTACATTTCAGGACAGGGACAGGTCTTTGGGTAAATGCTGCTTACTCCACAGGAAAATGTACATACTAATGTGTGTTGAGACAAGGGCTTAAATGGATTATGGACTTCAGGACAACAGTCTTGTATTGACTTCTCTGTAACACAAATCCCTGCTCCTCTCCTGACAGATTTATCCTCTGGTGTTCACAGCGCTGGTCCTGCTTTGTCTTGACTGGAGCTAGTAAGTCAATACACTGATCTGTTTGAAAAAATTAAGGAGCATTAGCAGGAATAGTTTGGAAAGGAAAAATTCTTCATGACAGCACTCCAGTAACCATGTGATGTGAATGACAAAGGGCAAAACCTTCCAAAGAAAAGCTGTGCATGCGCAAGATGCCACTCTGCAGAACACCCACTCACCCTTTTTATTTAAGAAGCTCAGCGAAGTTATTAGTTATTGATGTATCAAGACCATTTCCATTATATTCAGAAATCAAACAAAAATCAGGCCTAAAACACCAATCCTTCCAGACTGCAGGCTGCCATTCTCACCCTCTTGCTTCCAAACACATTTACTCTCAGCTAAACATTAAATTATTGGTATTTCAGTACAAAGCCAAGCCACAACACATAATGCTACAAGCAGTGAGCTGAAAGCCTTTTCTCTGCTCTTGTAAGATTAGAAAACATTGTTGCATGCCATTTCAAGCCATTTCCTAGAAAAAGGGTTGTGATGTTGTCCATCAGATCCATTCTCTTCCACAATTTTTTCCTTTCATACAACTGCTAAATCTCCTAGTGTGCTTTTTGGCAGTACTTTTTGTTAGGTTTTGGTTTGTAACACACATTCCATTTTTCATCTGTAGGCTACACTTTGTTGAGAGGGTAGACTTGTACAACTTTCACAGGCATCAGAGCATTGGTCTTAGCTCCCTTGAAAGCCTCAGAAAATGAGCTAAGCCCCAAGGTCTTTCAAGAAGACATGGTCTTAAACAAAATCTACATTAACAGACGTATTTAAGTATGAGCTAGAATTATTAAAAGCACCTTGCCTCCTATTTGAAGTTCAGTGGCCACTTGGCCATTTCTTGCTATTCATGCCCTGTACATCCTTGAGGCAATTCCCTCCAGAAGTGGGAATCACCCTGGTGCCACTCACAACTATGCTAGAGCAAGGTGAAGTATCCAGCCAGGATAATTTTCCTTCTAAGAAAATTACCCCTGCTCACCTGGAGGAGTGATTTCTGGTGGATGCAGTCCCAGTGCAGGTACGTGGGCAAGGTGCTCACCAGAGGGAAACACTGCCAGCCTTATGCCAGGTGCTGGCTGAGGCCACCAGCACATGCAGAGTGTCACACCAGCTGTGGGGACCATCCCCAGCAATGAAATGGCACAGCTCTGTAGTAAAAATGTGCAAACCCTGGCACAGGGAAGAGATGATGATGTCTGGTTCTAGATCAGAAGGCTGAAGGATAGCTCTATTGAAACTATACTATATTACATTAATATACTATTTAAAGAGATACTCTACTATTCTACATGCTTACTTCTTACTTACCTAACAACTGACTCTCTGCTGAGAGCCCGAGCCACAGCTGGATCCCATTGGTCACTGACCCCAACCAACCTCCACCAGGATCCAGCCCAGCAATCACTGCAGGTAAACAATCTCCACACCACATTCCACATGGGGAAAACAAAGGAGCAGAGATAAAGATTGTTTCCTCTTCTTCTGTCTGTGCTTCTCCTGAGAGACAGAATTGTCTCTCTGTCCAGAGAATGTGAATGTCACACAGCTCCACTTCTAGGCATGATTAATGGCTGGGCAACCACTGCAATTTTGAGACACTGACCAGTACTGAATAAGTCTGTAAGAGAAGCATTTGCCATAACAAAAATGGGACAAGGGCACAAGCAGACTCAGCCTGGGAAGGCAGAGAGTCCAGCAATCTGACAGAAAAATACACTCATTGCTTCCTTCTCTTGGTAGGAAAATAATATTCTTTTTAAATATGCCTCAGAACTGCTGCTTTAAAATCCTCAAATAACCATAGTTAAAATGTTCCCCTTCGAGGATGTGATATTGAGCAAGGCAAAATTGTTCTTGCACAGGTTAGGAGAAAAGAAAAAAAATAAAAGAAAGACATTAAAAAATGAGTGAGATAAATTGCCAAAAGAGGGAGTTAACTTCTCAGAGGAGATACAAAGCTATCCAAAAAAACCCATTTATACTGGACAGTGGGAAAGGTAAGCACAGAATGAAAACCCCAGAGGAAAACCCTCCCTCACCTTGCAATCTGCACATAGTACAGATAAAAATACAGCCCTGGAAACATTGAGATACTTGGTCTTGCCATTAAGAAAAATCTTACTGAGCATTTTTTAGACAGTCTATAGACATAAGGAGAGCTCATAATGCTGGTTATCTTCATAATACTCACAAACTTTATTAGATATAAGCATTTGACCAAAATCAGGAAGGCAAAAGCCAGCAGAGTCAGGCAGTAACTCACAAGAGAGGACAGTAGCTGTATGTCAGCAATGCCAGAGTCCCAAGCATAGCCCACCTGACTTACATCAAAGAAATGCACTTGGCAGTGCCAATCAGACTTGGATTTAGGATTTATGCAGTTCTAGAGTGAATGTAAAGGAAAAGGAAAGTGTAAGGACACTTCCCAAACCACTCATACCCTGTATAAGACTGCAGGGTAAATCCTCAACATTCATCTCAAGGAAAAAGCACCCAAACTTATGCTCCTTTCATCTTTCATGCATTCACATCACAGAGACACATTTACAAAGCCAAGTCTGTAAATTGGCCAGGTACATCCTTCTTGGCCTCTTAAGGCTGCTGGGCCAGAGAAGGACACCTTGACCTCAGCACACCACTCGTGATTACAGTGCTTCCAACAGAGGCCAGCCTGACCAGGTGATCCTGTCAAGGGACTGACACTCCTGCCATGCCCATATTCACCTCAAATCACATTGACTTGACTTCAGGAGCAATGGTTTGCACTTTCAGGGCCTGGAAAATTATACATGCATTCTGAATTCTTAGAAATTCCCCCCTGCAATCTGAAGGCACAATAGCCCATGCTTGTTCACATAAGCAAACCCACACTTGCACAGCTTGCCCAAAGGAATAAAGGGAGCTTTATGAGAGAAGAAGGCAGGCACAAGACTTAGATCATGCACAGCCCCAGCTGAGACAGCTTTTAATTTCTCAATTGTCACAAGAGTGAAAAGAAACATCCCTTTCATACAGACAAGAAGCAGAAGGTTACAAACTGCTCTGTTACACAGCTACAATCAACACATATCAGAAGTGTGAAGCAGAGTGGCACTGCTCATAACAATTAGCCCAATGGTGATTGCAAATACTGAGATTGCCAGAAACAGCAACAATAGTGAGTCAGAGCTGCCTCTGCTGTGCATTGGCAGCTGGTGCTCCCAGTGAAAATCAGAAGATACAAAGACACTCTCTGAACCTTTAGCTGTGTGTGACAGTCACTCCTTCCTCCTTCATGGCTTTTACCTACCCAGGGCTGTGCATTGCTGCCTTGTCACATCCATGGACCACCAGGCTCTGCTGTAACACAGGAAGGATATCCAGGTACATGATGCTACCTGGATCCACCACAGTGCAAGTCTGAATCCCACCAGGGTGGATACAAAAGTGCAAGAGTTGTTTATAAGTGGGATGTGACTGCCATGGGACAGACAAAGTCCCACACACCATGAATTAAATCCTGCCACTCTTCCCAGTGCCAGCACTAAACACATGATTCACTGGGGATAAGGATAACCTTCAGGCCTCTTTTAATCCCCCTCACAAGCTTCTGCCTGCTAAAGAGGAAAATTCTCCTTTGCTGGGAGATTATATTAGGGGGAAGATCTCCTCTTCTCTCTTCCCTTACCCCCTGAACACCAGCAGGACAGAAAGGAAGGCTGAGGCACAAATCAAGAAACCTTTGATCTTGTATTTCACTCCATTTTGTATGTTTCTCTTGTTTTACAGTTACATTTCAGTTCTCTAAATTGATGCATAGCCCCATACTAAAGCCTGGATTTGCAGAAACACTGAGTGACCACAGCTTGGGTCAGTTATTTGAAAACAATGGTTTTGACAGCCTTGTCAAAACATTGCAGCCCACTTCCAAATTTCATTAATGAGCTAGGTCTGCAGGTTGTTTTGCCTTGCACTCTACTTCAAAATTCCTCTTTTTCTTCTCACCCTCTCCACAAGGAAGGTTCCTTACTGAAAATCAAGACCTCACACCAAGTCCTGAACTTGAATGTTCAGGACATGTTCAAGTCCTGAACCTGAATCTCAGGGTTGGAGATATCAGGGTTGGAGATATTCAACCCCTGACACTTTGCAGAATGCCATAAAAGTGGTTACCTGGAAACAGGTGGTGCTGCCAAGAGTGCTGGTCCATTTGCTACATTTCATTCCTTCTATCCTTCAGACTCAACATCACATTTTTCATTTCTTTCCTGTCCCTCCACTTTGCCACATCAGCAGAGCGCTGGGGGACTGGCTGAGGCCACCAGCATGTACAGTGCCAGACCAAGGTCAGCATTTCAAAACCAGATGGGCACTTAGTGCAACCACTGGTTTCAGAGAGGCCAGGATGGCTTGCTAGCTGGTACAACATGTTTTACACCCTTTCTTTAAGCATCCAGACACTAGAGAGTGCTCAGTGCTGGGAATCTGATTCACTGCTGCTGATTTGAGAGAAAGGAACAGTGACAACCTTGTGAGAAGATTTGGGTTTTTGTCTTCTGTTTTTGCACTTTCCAGAAAGGGAAGAGTCTTGCATTCTCAGGCAGTGCAAGGCTAATGACTGCTACTGTCTTGCATTATTCAACAGGAAGTACACAATTAGATTCTTATGTTCAATTTGGTGTTCACATTAGCATCAGGTTATCATAAAATATAATTATGTGAAGTTGTAAATATGTGCTCATCTTTTCTTTGCTGAAAACCAAGGGCAATACTTGCAGTTCTGAAGAAAGGTCACAGCTTTCTAAGCAAGCACATCAAAACTTCTGCTTGAGCAAGTTCCCAGGGCATGTTCTCATGTGGAGGGAGCTGAAAAACTACCCGTATCCCCTGAAACAGAACTGCAACAGGCTTCCTTTGGGCATTGAGGAGCAGCAGAGCCGCACACAATGCAACAACGCTGTAACAATCCAGGTATTGTCCAGCCAGGGGTGTGGGGACAAGATGAGGAAGGAATCTTTGCCCCTTGCAGACCACGCTGGGCCAGAGGCAGACCCAGTGCTCTGTCACCCAGCTCCTCTCAGTGAGCCTTGTCAGCTCACAGTGGAGCTGTGGAGGGCAGGTTGTCCACCTGTGAAATGGGTGACACAGTGACACCGCCCGTGTTTGAAAGCACAGTGAGTCTGACTTGCAGAGGAGAGCAAGGTCTCCGCAGCTCATCACAGGGCTGAGTGTCACGGTCCTGTCCAGCAGCCTCCCCGCCCTCACCTGTCCCTCGGGCTGCATCTCCTGTGTGCATCCTCGGGGATGATGCAGCAGCATCTGCCTCCCCCTCGTGGCACACGCGAAGAGCATCCCGGTGGCACGGCTCCCTGGGCAGCCCGTCCTCTGCCAAAGGCCACCTGATCGTACCAGCACTGCTGGAAACTGGGCAGACTGCACAAAGCCGTGCTTGCAAGAGTACAGCTCCCTGTGGCTCACAGCCTGTGTGGTGCGGTGCCCTGGAGAAGGGCTGTGGAGTTGCCACACTTGCAATGACGATGCTTTAACACAGCGCTGGCCTCTGTTAATGGCATCCTATAGGTCTAATTCATTATAATAATTTGACATGCCTTTATTATAAGGCTTCTATTCCAGAATAAATAAAAGAGAACTTCAGATTAAAAGAGAAGAGATTCAGTGAGCAAGGCTCTGCACAGGGAAATCCCACCAGAAGCCCAACAAGAGACCTTCCTGGTTTTCTCAGGGCACTTGGGCAGTGACCATGGACCCAGCCATCAGAGCAGAGGGAATTGCTCATCATTCCAGACTTCACATCAGGACACCCTGCAAAGCCTGCAGGAAGCTGCTGATTGCTATGAAACCTTTGGGACTTTGTCAATTTGTAGCAAAGCTTTCTGCTTATCGAGCACAGAAACAAGACAGGGAAAGAGAAGACTGGAGATGTGCAATGTCCTCCAATGCCATTGCTAGGAAATATCTCTACACAGGAATTGTTAGAGGGACTACTGGTGGATGGAGATGGCTGATTAACCAAAGGTCTGTGGGTTTGAGCCTCCTTTTCCCTCAGATCTCCTTTCCAAGTTATTCTATTTGCCCACTTGCTGAAAAGCAACACAGCTGTCTCTTTGTCCCTTGCTAATGGAGGTGTCTATGTTCCTCTTAGAGACTGCAGTCACTCAGAAGAGAAGGAACAGGAAAGAGCTTCTGGAATGCATCTGTATTCTACTGCTGGCCTTACTGGATTTAAAATGAATGGGGTTTTTTAACCTGTAACTACCCTGTACTGCTGGCACTCTGCTTCTTCAGATCCATAGAGCTGCTTTCATGGCAGCTTGACAACATCCTCACTCCTGTAGCAATGTTATCATAAGTCAGAGAAAGCATTTTTAAATTACCTCCATGCTTTCCAACACCTAGGCAGTGATTTATAAGGAGATCCAGAAATTAAGTCACTCTAAGGACCTCCCAATTAAAGGCTTCAGAAAAGAAAGTTTCAGAAATACATTTTCTCTTTCAGTGAGGAAATGACCACTGCTACAGAGAAACCTAGGAGAATCACATTACACCTGTCCTTGCATTCTTTTATTTACAGATTTACTTGTAACATGAAGGCACACATGTTCCCAAAGTTTTGTGATTTTCATGTAGGTGATGTCCCTTACAGAGACAAAGACACCTTCTCCAAAAGACATCCAAAATAAAATCTGAGAGGAACATATATTTTATTGTAAATACACTTCCTTTTAGGCACACAATAGCTAAAGGCCCCCCAGAAGGGATCTGCATTTTATCTAGTCTGTCAGACAACTTTTCTAATGCAAAAACATGATTCCGTGTCTGGGAACAAACCACTTCCATTTTTTATTTGATAATTTCCTTCTGCCTTTAACCAGGATGAAAATTAAGCACAGGAGTAATTACAGTCACACACAATTACTCTCATAATTATTAACACATAGGCAGAGGAACCAATCCACTGTTTATTAAAATCAAAGCAAAGAAGTCTGTGTTCATTTCAGTGGAATCAGAACAGTTGAGGTGTCATATTTGGACAGCAAGTGTCAAAATTACAAAAGAAAAAAGCCTGCTGCTGATTTTTTGTCAGTTCTCAAATGATGTCCAAAATTAGTCTATGGACAACAAATCAGAGTGGATATCATGCAAAGTTTCCATTTTAGCTGCTTTTACATAAGAGGTCGAAATCTCCTCTCTAGTACACTCACCACAGACAGAACATTCACTGGTGTTTGGGGTTGCAGGGGCCTCTGAGACCCAGAAAATCTTAGCTCAGGGATCAAATAAATCCTAGGGAGGGTCTGGAGGTTTATAAGCAATTTATCCAACTTGCTATCACATGCCAGGAATAGAAAGGAAAACGTCTGGAATAGAAGTGCTGTTCCTTGAGATTCAGAAAACCTCCACCCACCTCCATGGCTGGGAGATGTGGGTGAATGAGCACAGGCAGTAAGAGGATGTAAGCAAGGCACTTCCCTCTCCATATCCATCATTTTCACAGCCTGTCCCCACCAATGTGTCACTCTGCAGGTTCCACACAGTCACAGCTTGTAAACACCTGCTCAAGAGAGGCTCCTCTCCCAAGAATGAGCAAAAAAGCCCCTGAAGGGCATCTCCCATCACCAGCCAGGCTGCTAAAGCCACTCCCAACCACGGCATTTAACTGCTTTTCCCCTGCACAGCAGCAGCTGGGACCAACGAGATGCATCTCCTGCTTTCCTTCATTTTGAGGATAAAAGTTTGGTGGGAATGAAGTCTTAGCACAACCTAGCACAAAATCCTGCCCCAATGAGGCAATAGGAGTTTTGCCATCAGCCTGCACTGGAGAGCTGCCAGGATCTCATTTTCACTGCCTCAATCCAAGCACAGTGGAATCAGTGGGAGCCCTCCTGCTTATTCCAGTCTGTACAACCCAAAGTCCCTAACAATTTGCTTTGTATTAAATGCCTGGTAGTGGCATGTTTGAGTTCCGCTCTGAGCAGCACACCATAAATTGCAGAACTCCTATTCCAAGGCTATTTAAAGAATGTTCTCTGATGTTCTTTATTGTTGCAATTTTCAGAAGAAAGCCTAATAAACACTATATTTAAAATTCATATTTGCTTTTCGCAATAGGAAAAACTGACAAACAATAACAGTTCTTCAGCATCTTTGCTTAAGACAAATGAGACCAATTTTTTCTTTTTTCATCCAGGTCACTACAATATATTAAACTTATTTTATTGGTTGAGTAAAATTCTAGAAAGGTTTTATTATTTGGAGTGTTTTCAAAATTTCTCAGGATTTTAATATTTAATATAGTGCAAGTATTCTCTTTGTGACCTGTACTACCCTGTTGCTGCCTTCAGTGTAAGTTTACTAACCATTTTATAACTCAGACACTGGGCATTTATAGATTCTGCAAGCTTAATGCACCAAAGTCCTGATTCAGAAAATCTCTAAGTAAACAGCTTCAAGCAAACTCTTCTATTTTAATTGTAGATTTGAAGAGTTCTTATTGATAACATTATTTTATTACTCAGCTCTTTATGAGATGAAATCTTACTCTAGATATCAAAGAATTTTCTGAGAAAACTACAGTAAGTGCCATTTTTCACCTCACAGTGTTGGTTTCTGAGTGAAAGCTGAAAAAAAGTTGAGGTAATAATTAGGCAAAACCCTGCTGACACCTGTAGTGCTGCTTAGAGAAGCACTAACAGGAAGAAACACCAGTTGTATTTTAAGCAGTTCTATGATTAAATATGCAAAGCAGACATTCTCATCAATTCAGTAATGAACAGCAAAATGGATGATAAGAGAGCATAGACACCAGCCTATTTTTCTATTACTCCAGCTTTTCTTTTTAAAACAGATAGAACAGACCAACTGATTAAAATCCCTTTAATTTCCTCTTCTTTTAATGTCAATTAAACTTCTCTAACATGAAGGGAACATAGGGAAAGGCACAAAGCAACAATGCAATACTAATTACCTAGCAAGGGAACAAGATGATAATGATTAACCATGAAATTTTTTATCTAGAATAAAAGGATTTTGAACGAAGGAGACTTTTGATTGGCCTCTGTGTGTAGCTTATTGATATAGACTGAAGGAGCCCTGCCCCAGCCACCCTGGGTGCAGAGATGCTGTTGTGGCACTGTTGCACAATTCTAGCTTTTTACAAAACAGAATTCCTATTTTCTGGTTGGTTGTGCATTTGATCTGCATAATCACCCCACAGCTATGCAAAGCTCTGTGCTCTGAGCAGCTGACAGCAAACATTTAATCCAAGGTCAGTGATTTCCTTTAATTCTTTTAATTTTTTTTCCAATCAGCCATACACTCTGCATGGTTCTCTGCTCTCCCTGCTGGAACTGATACATTTCCCCAGCTCACTTAAAACAAAATCTAAGTACCCCAATACAGCCCTGGGTGAATACTCCTCAGTAAATGACCCAGGCTGTCCAAAAGGTCCACAGAAGCAGATGTGCACAGGAAAGAAGATGATTTCATCCAAATTGTTGGCCCATGGTTATCCTTCCTGCCTTGTCTACCAGCACTGCCCATTTACAGGCTTTACAGCTGGTTCAGAGGAATGAGGGCCAGGCTGCTTGAGGCTGTGGAGCTTAGGAAAAGGGAACCCTCCAAGGTTTCCCTCTAAAATGCTCCTGAATGCAGAAAAGCATTGGGGTGGCTGCTGTTCTAGAATTTCTGCTTCTCAAACACAGAGTTCTCCCTTGAGAACCATTCTCCTCCCACAGCAGCCAGGAGCCTCCCCAAAGCAAACTGAAAACATCTCCTTGCACCTTCCCCATTGCTGTGCTGTTGTACCCACTCTGCCACTGGCAGGGCTCCTTCACAGGAGGTGACAGCAGATGGCACCTAGAGGGAGGTAAATGTATTTCCCAGCTCTGTTACCTCCTATTTGGCTTCCCATTTGGAGTCCCAACCACAGCCAGAGATGGGTGCTGTGAGAAGCATCTTCTCCCTTGTGCCCCACATGGAAATCATCAGGCCCCTGTGGAGGGGTACCATGCTGGGACAGGCAGAAGGACAGAGTTTTCTCTCTTGGAGTTCATTCAAAGCAGGATACACTTATTATTTCCTCAACAGGAAGCCCTTTCCAGTTATCATTACAATAACGAATGTCTCCTGGGATACATAGCTCCCTTTATAATAACTCACCCATGAAAAGGCAAGAAAACCGCAGTGGAGAAGGCACTGAGCTCTTTTTTATTTTTGTTTCGGCCTCAGTGACTAGGAATTCATTTCATGTTTTAGGAGTCATTAGGAGCCTAAAGACTGTGGCAGCTTTTAAAAAATTGGCCAATTAAAACTGAGCTGCAGTGACGTTACTGGTGAGGCTGAGTAAAGGTGGCCCGGCATGAGAATGAGCGAGTGCCCTCCCAGACTGAGCCATGCAGGAAGCAGAAGGAGACAAACCAAGGTGCCCCTTGCAGGCCCAGCTCGTGGGGCAGTGCACCCAGGCTGTCCCAGCACCCCCACACCAGGATCCCAGTCCTGGGTGCTGTTTCAGCACCCACAGGGCAGCAAAAGCACGTTCAGCTAAGACAGGGAGCTGAGGTGGTCTGACACCATCTTCCTTCTTTCTCCCAAATCCAGAGACAGAACAGCCATGGATGTCATAAAACAACTCAAAATCTACCTAAATTTTCAGTGCTGCTGCAGAGTCAAGAGTGTTGAGCAGCCACTAAACCTCCTAGGAGAAGCAAACCAAGAGTCTAGGGAAACCCATGGTTCCAGATGAAAATTTTTTAAATGCCTTCAGAGCTGTTTCCCCACTCTGTCCCTGCAATAAACTCTAGATTTCTCAACTTGCAAGAGAAAATCCAACCCTTTTTCAAACTCTGAGTAACTGAGCCCATCTTCAATACATAACAAATGCTGTCTCACTCAACTCTTCTAACCACACGTTGCAGCACAGGCACTTTGAAGAGGGAGCCCCATGAAGAACTGAAGGAGCAGGATGTAAAACAGAACTATTTTATGTGAGGCAGTAGTTTCTCATACACTTTAAGCTGGCTTAAGCTAGGACAGGCACCACAAGAGGCAGTCCCGCCCTCCCCTACGATTCCAGTTGTTTGCTCTCAGCTCCACTCCTCCACCCGTGCTGACAAGTATCTGTGTGGCCATGTGGGGAAGGGGATCAGGGAACTTATCTGAGTGAAAACAATAAAGTTCACTAGAGAGGGCAATTATGGGAAGGGAAAAAGTAGCCAGGGGCATAGGGTGGGTTGAACTGGTGATCTTGGCAGTAACATCTGCTTGTACTGGCTCGAAGTGTGTGTGAAACTTCACTCCTATGATTGAGACAATTAATGGCATCGTTACAGAAATAATGCCCCTGACTGCTCCCCCTGACAATCAGTGCAAACACAGATATTCCCTGACAGCAGCTCTCAAACAGGCAGGTTCCTGAATGGTGAAACCCTGTGGGGAATTCAGGGCTGGAAAATGATGACAAGGAAAGGACCATGTCATAAGGATAAATAACTGGGCTCAGTAGAAAACTGAGATGGAGGAGACAGATGAGCTTTGTCTCTACACAGATATGTAGGTCTGGGTGCAATACCTGCAGCTGGGTGGGCAGGAAAGTCTCTCCTGTGTCCCAAAAGGAGGAATTCTTGTGGTGGCTGCAGCCTCTGTGCTCCAGCGAGACTTCCACAGCACTGAGCCAGGGGTCTGTGCAAATGAAAGATCTGCTTCCAACCAAGGCCTGGGCAGAGATAACGAGGCTTTGATGTCACAATTGGATCCTTGCAAACATGTTCCATCCATGCCAGAGGGCTCCTATGCACAAAACCAGTCTGACTATCACAATTGGATCCTTGCAAACATGTTCCATCCATGCCAGAGGGCTGCTATGCACAAAACCAGTCTGACTATCACCACAGGCAGCCACCCCAAGAGCTTGGGCTATGTCCAAATGGCCAACAGCAATCTCCGTGGGTGTGTGCTGCAGAAAGAGTGTTTCTTGTCTTAATTGATGTACTGAGGTTCATTTCTCAAACAGGGCAGACCAGGCAGGAACCAAAATACTGAGTTTTCCAATGCCAATAGAGAAGAGAATGCACACTGCTAAAAACAACCTACACAGAGCTGGACCAAGGAGACAGGGCAAGGAGGGAAACTTGTTTCTTGCTGATTTCTCATCATTTTCTCTCATTTAGCAAAACCAATATTAAGTGTTGTACTGGTACCATGCCTTCCCTTCAAATTTCACATTACCATATTTCCAGAAGTCGTGGTTCAAATTTCAGAACATGAATATGTCAGACTGAAACCATTTAGAAAAGAGCTCTATCTGAACCCATGAACCTCAGATATGAAGACTAATTTTTAAAGAAATGAAACTACAGGCCAGAGCTTTCTGGGACTTTATGCAGCTCAAACAAATATAAGGCAGTGGTGGAAAAAATAGAGATGGAAGAGGAAAATTCCTTGAGCACAATGTTTAAGTTTTAGGAGCATCAGTGGTGTGATGATGCTGTAAATAATATAATAAGGTTTCTTTAATGCAACTTCTGACCTATCTGAAACTGAAGCAAAACAGTCCAATTTATTCCCCTTTTATTTACTTTAGGAAACTCAGAACATATGAATGCAAAGAGTACCAGCAAAATTGGCAGTGTGAACAGCTTAGTTAACTCAGCTTCATTTATCTTTTAATCAATTCCAAAGAAAAAGTAATTGATTGATGGTTTTCATTTCATTTAACTCTTTTACTGTAAAGCATAAAAAAATTCTTTGATACATTTGTAAATATACCCATTTACCTAGCATATTGTAATAATATTCAAATTAATAGTAAAGATTATAAGAAAAGAAAGATAGCTTAGTGCCTGGAAAACCTTATGCTTTGTTTTTGACAGAGTTAAACCAGTGATAACAATCTTATTGTTTGTTATTTGCTTGACTGTTTTGAATATTATCAAAGACCTAACAGTAAGCCTAAGAAAAGGGAGGCAAAAATATGGCCTGAATACACCCCACATTTAAAAATACAGATAAACAACTGGAAACTCACAGGTGTTTTTCTGAAGAAACCAACAGAATAAAATACAATGGTGCAAAGCACAACAGAGTTTATATTAAAAAAAATAAGTTAGAAAAATCGGTCTTTTTGGGGGGAGACTGGCTACAGCCTACAGCTTTTTTTTTTTTGCCATTATTTCTTAGACTAAGAGATTAAATTACTGATTTTGATGATCAAGGTGGTAAGAATTCTAGTAAAGACAAAGGTTTTCTCTGACCCAAATCCTAGACAGTAGCAAAGACAAATGGGCACTTTGGAATGTCTCTGAGCAAGCAGTTTTATTCATGTTCCTCATTTAGAAGTCTCCACATCATCAAAGCCATTCACTGCTCCTGGCATTAAGTGACACCTGTCTCAGCAGAGGAGATGGAGACTGAGGAGGTCCAGCACTGAACAGTCCACACTGTCCTTTTGGGCTGACTTTACTGTTCCAGAGCCAAGGCACTGACAGCATCAGCAGCACCATTACTGTGCCACACTCTGTGATTCAATAAAGGAGAATTTAATTATCCAGCCTGGCCCTCGTCATACAGAGAAAAGAAGGGGGAGGGAATGCAGGAGAGAATGAGATTTTTTGAATCATATGACTCCTGAAATCTTTGTAATTAAACTTATTTCCCCAAGTCAAATCTGTTTTGCCCATGACAGCAGTTGTTGGGTGATCCATCGCTGTCTTTATCTAGAGCCACAAGACTTTTTTTAATATCTTCTCTGCCCTGTTCACCTGAGGAGGGGAGTGACAGATCAGCTTTATTGGGCAGCTGGTGCCCTGCCAGAGTCAGCCCACAACTCCAGGTGAGAAGACAAACTTTGGAATCCAGCAGGATCTCTAATGAGCTACTGGCTCCCTGGGTGACCAGAACACCAATGGGGGAAAAAAAGAACAAAAAGCCAGGAACCTCAGAGAAACCAGGAAAAATCAGGAGTGAGAAGCCAAAAAAAAATCATATGGAGCTCTGAAATCATCTGTCCCACACAAAAAGAACTATTTCCCATGGACACCTTGTAACAGCTTTAATGCAGTTGGAGATTATTGGCACCACAGTAATAACATCTACCTACAGCTGCTATCCTTCATTCCCAATGACCTAAAGCAGCTTCATTTATTTCAGAATTTTCACAGAAATAAGAATAGATCCAAGCCTGCTGCAATCAATGGAAATATTTCCAAGAGCACAAGAGGGTTGTGAATCAGGCTCATATTTCACAGCAGGCACAAGCCTCTGCTTTATCAGATTCAGGAATACACTTTCTGACTGACTTATAAAACAGACCTCCAGAGCAAACTGGAACTCCCCTAAATTACAGACAATGAAAACTCAGCAAATAAAAAGAAGCTGTTATGTTCCAGGGCGCCACTGAGGAAGGGAAATAACCAGCACAAGGTACACCTGTGGCTCTGTCCTGTGCCCCCAGGGACACTGTGCAGGACACAGCTTTCACACCCTGGGGCTGCCTGGGAGCCACAGGGAGCCTGGCACAGGTGAGATGTGACCACCACGGGCACCTACAGCCCCAAGGAATCATCTGTGCTGGAAAACACTGCAGCAGCAGCTCCCTGACCACAGAGAGCAGGCACAGCTTTCCCAGGCATTGTCCTGAGGAAGGCTGTGAGAAGATCAAAGAAAAGACAATAAACAATTCTTATCTCCACTTGCTACACCTGTTGTTGTGAACATGTAGAGATTTGTTTACCAAAAGGTAATTTCTTAATTAGCCAATGGTGATCGTGTTTGGATTCCAAGAGCAATTGGGTCCACCTCTATCGTGACTGTCTGTAAAAGCAGTAAGTTTCTTAATAAATATAGTATAATAAAGTGATTGATCAGCCTTCTGAGAAGCTTAGAGTCAACACCAATTATTACCCAGCTAAAAGCCTGCAGCGACAAAACACCTCCAAGATCTTTGAGTCCAACCTTAACCCAGCACCACCATGTTCCCAGGTGCCACATCCACAAGCCTTCTGAACTTCCAGGGATGGGGATTCCACCACTTCCCTGGGCACCCTATTTCAACACCTGGCCTCCCTTTCAGTGAAGAAAGTTTTCCTAAGGCTGATCTGGAGTAAAAAGCCTGGTGTCAGGGCTTCCCTGAGCTGTGCAAACACAGCTCTGAGGTAAGAATTCATGTTAAACAGTTTAACTGTGTATCATAGTGGAAAGAATCACTTACCAAACTCTGGAATGAGGATTGAATGCCAAACAAACAAACAAAAAGCAAACAAAAACCCCAGCAAAACCAACAGACTCCTTTTGGTACATTATAGATGCAAACTTGTCCTGGGGAAACAATTCTCATCCTTCTGAAGTTTGCACAACTATAGGTACTTTCACTGGTTTTCTCTATGTTATGGATTATTTATGTTTCACATTTAAACATACTAGTCTTCCAACCCAAGAAACATAAGAATGAACACAGCTCTTGTTTCCAAAATCAGCATCCCGGTTCTCATTTTGGGTGCTGTCTTTTTTATTTCATAATTACACTGTAAAATTACTTCTCCTGGGGTGAACCATGAAATCACACTGCAACACTCTTGGACTTAAATTACCTGTTTTCAGGCTCTCCTGTATGTAGAGCTGAGGAACATAATCTCTTATTAGTATGCAAACATGTCCAATGCTTTAAAGAGAAAGATCCCTCTCATAAATTGAATTACAGCAAAACATTTACCCAAAACAAACACACAGTATATTTTAGCTATCAACATCCTTGTACTTACCTAAGGAAAACAATCCTTTAAAACATCAGTAATAAGCTCAATGCCTCACTGTGCAGTGACCTTATTTCCTTCTAGTCAATACAATCAACATGGGATTCTGTGTGTGAGAATAATGCAAGGTGGGGAAGCATTTGAGCTCCAAATTTGTATGTTGGGACACCAATCCTCCAACTTGTTGGAAATAATTCTGTGTACAACTGTGTTTTGCTTCTCAGTACTCCAAAATGGTTAGGCACTTTCTTAGACTCCATACTCCTGGATATAAGACATGGATAGAGTCACTGCCTTCTCCAAAGTGCAGATAAAGCTACAGGGAACAAAAAAATACTCTGAAAAAAAGAAAGTCTTTCCACAGCCTCAGTGCCAAAGCTGAGGTAATTATTCTTGTTATTAACTATTATTTACAGACTCTTCCAGAGGATTATGGTTTTAACTTTCCCTCATAAGTTGTCTTACAAAATAAATATTTCTTTGCTTATGTCAGTGATAAGGAAATCCCAGCCTGATGGTACCCACTGGGTGAGAAGAGTCCCAGCCTTTGTGGACTGACACAATATTGCTGAATGATTTTGGGTTACTTTGAAGAGGAGCCAGCTGGGGCTGAATTAAATGTGTGCAGAAAATAAAACAGAACTTAGCAGTTGAGGCCTGGTGGCATCTATAGACCACTAAGGACTTTTAGATCTCTTTGGTTTATACACATCACCATTTTTGTAAAATAATCTTTAAAGTTTTCAAGAGCAAATGTGCCTCTTAGGACACACTGAAAAGCCTTTGTGCATTCTGGAATCTGAATGCACAGTGAAGAGCAAGGAGCTAGATGGAAACAGCAAGGAGGTAGAGAAATTAAGGGATCTCGCCCTTTTTGCACTCCAGAAACAAGTTCTATCACACACAGCTCCTCTGAGTTCCCTGCTGCTCTGTGTGTTGTCTTCCTCCAAGCTTAGACAGACACATGACTTGTCCAGAGAGGTTCCCATCTCCACTCACAAGAATTCCCCCCACACAAAGGGTCATGTTGAACCTTCATCCACATCAGTGAAACTCCACCGATTTCAGGTGATTGGAGGAATTTGCTCATACAACAATTTCACACCCAAGATCTATATTCTTCCCAGGTGTCCTGATTAATGGTAGGCACCATCTGATCTTAATTAAGAGTGAATCTGTTAGGTCTGTGTAAGGTTTAACTCCTTCCCTGGATTTGACATATGCACCATATGGTTCATTTTCCAGCTGGGAATCCTGCTCTCTAAACGCATAGCAGCTCTCCCAGGTGAAATCCTGTGCTCACAATTCTATGATATAACACAGCTAAATTACTTACATGATCAAACATTGAATATGGAGAAAGCTTCTCATTTATTTTCAGGTATGCATGACCTATTTTATCTATTTCACATTACCTTTTTCAGCAGGTATTTGAACCTGTTGACTTGCTCACCAATGTCCATAAACAGAAGAAGAAGCTTACACACTCTTCTCCTTCCTAAATACTAAAACACAGGTAAACAAGCTCAAGATTGAATTTAGTCTTTATAGACTTTTGTATTGCAAAGATGGAAACAAGTTTATTAATCATCCCTGGCTTTTTTCTTTCTGCATACAGGGACTAATCTCTATCCATTGACTTTACAGTACTGAAATCAAATGGAAGTTAGATTTCTAGATTTCTAAATCACTCCTCCTCTCACCTACCAAATAAATCACATCTGTGTGGTGTGAACACACTCAATGTTTCTTTAGTAACTGACCTTAAAAAGCAAATTATTTTCAAAGAGATCCAAATTGTGAAGAAGCTGTCCAGCGATATAAAATGACACTACCATCCCAAACATGTGTCCAGCCTGATATTTGGTTAGTGCTGCTCAGTGTTTGAAATTTGAAATGTTAACACAATTGCTGAACTTGAAAAAGTTTACAAAATACCAAAACTCTCTTACGCCCTGCCCTGTTAAAGCTGTGCATTTCTCTATAGATACACATATGAAAGAATTAACCCTTTAACATATTTCAACATTGTGGATTCTACACATTGGAAGGAGAAATGGGAACATTGTTCCCACCCCTTCACAAACAGTGAAATGTTAAACCTTGAGGTGAATTTGTCAAACAGGCTGGAAGGGGTTAGAACTTGACTGGAACCTTCTTGACTATTATATAGATATTTAGAACACATAAGGACCTCCTATCTCAGGTGACAGAGACAAATTATCAGTGCACCCCCCTCCCCTGTCTAGCATGGAAGCAGAGTGACTGCAGCCAGCATTTGCCAGCTGAACCGTGTTATTTTGCATTACTGAGGGGTTTTGTGTTCAAATGATAAACTGTGCTCAGTGACATTTTTTGTCACGGTCTTCTGCACTAAACTGAGCTCTGAAGAAATCAGCTCAGCAGTACCATTTGGAAGAGGAAAGTTGTACAGAGAACGAAGACACAAATTGCAGCTGAAAAGCTTTTATCTCTAAGTACCTGTCTGTATCTGCAAAGCTGCAGAAAAGTTGACCAAGAGCTGCTGGAACTCTCTCAGCAGCTGCCTCAAAAGAGAAGGAGCCAGGGTGCCTCACCTATAAACCAGTGTAATTGCGTGTGGAAATGAGAGGGAACTGAGGGAGAAGGAAAAATATTTAGTTCTTCCTCTTGTACCAACTCCCTTCACTACCTGTATCTTCATCACATGTGCTTTTCTAACCACCTTTTAGTGATATTCCTTAATTAACACAGTAATGAAATAACTCAAAGACAGTCAGAAATCTGCAAAGCAAATAGACTGTGTGCAGCACACGGGGTGTAGGGAATAGGCTCAGCTCACTCTATTCAAACACAAAAACAGGCATTTCCAACAGCTCTACCACTGCCAGGCTGCAGCACAGCAAGGTTTTTGAGTTAAATCATTGCATAATATGATGGTAATGAGTTTCTCAGCAATCATTATGTCTCTGTCAGATGGTAATAAAATGGAGTATTTGTCTCTGCTCCTGGTGCACTTGGAGAATATGCAGATATGCCAGTCCTCATTATATCTTGATAGAAACAAAATCCATTAGCCCAGGTGCTATACATTTTAATGAGGGAGACATGTAAAAACAAACCCAGGTCAATTATAATAAAATGGTTGCACATAGCTGAAACTGATAAAAATCAATGCACTGCTTCAGAGTTGCTTGGTGTTGATCTACTCATGGTAGGAGTGTACAGTGGGCTTTCAACTCAGCGACTCGATGTAATTGGTAGGTAAGGAATGATGTTTTCATGACAGGTGCTGCTTTTCAGGTGTGTATGAATATATTGTGAAAAATTATTCCTTTGGGGAAAATACTTTTAAACTCTTTTTTTTTCTAATGGGCAAAAAGGAGAAAGGCAAATACGAGAATTTCTTATGAGAAAAAGACAAATATGATTCTGTTGATAAGTTATTATGGAAACAGCTTGCAGTTTCATACACACCATTCACTGATCCTTAAAGGTAAGAGTTGTAACTGAAATCACAGTTACCATTTTCAGGACTAGAGCAGTGCTACCCAGACATTGATATCTTTACTGTTTTTAACCATACCACAAATAATTTAGCAAGTGGCCATATTTGACCCATTGTTTCAAAATACCTCACCACACCAAGCTCACCCAGGGCTTCTCCTTCCCCAGCTGGATTTGGAAAAGAGTGGAGGGTGGTTAGTTTAGTTAAACACAGGTGTGCTCACCCAAGGCAGGGAGGATACAGGACAAGAAGTTTCTAAATTGGCATCGGCCCATTCATGGCACTTGCCATGTGGTCAAGAAGCCCAAATTTCAACTTTGAAGAAGAGATTCAGCAGCCAGCACTGTCACTGGCATGAGGCTTGCCTGGCCATACTCTCACAGCCCTGGCTTAGCCCTGCAATCTGCAGAGCTGGGAGGGTAAATCCCTCCAGGGTAAGCCATGGTGTGCCTGAGGTCTCCCTCCTGAGCAGCAATCAGAATGTGTTTTGTCCTGAAAAGAACACATGAAAGGGTGAAATGATGCCTGATTTTTCTTTTTGTGTGAGTTACATCCTGAAAGGAAACGCAAGCTCTGCTGTGAGGCTGCTCCAAATGAACTCCAGATGAAATCTCCAACTGGCCCAAATTCCCACTGACTTCACTGGATGCTTTGAACAGGCACAAAGGAGAGTCTGATAGCTCTAAGCTGGAAAACATATTCACATATGGCTGCCCCATTTTCCCCTGACTCACTGAGAGCAATGGAATTGCTTCCATGTTATATGTGTGTGAGCAATTTTCCAGACTGCAGCCATAAAGCACTAGATAAAAATGGTTGTAGAGAATCATATCTTTGAAAGTTGTCTGTAGTACACGAGTCACATAATTCTTTCCTCCAGTTATCCATTTATGTACTTCCTTTACCTGCTTTAATCCTTCTTTACTCCTTTTTGCCTAAAGAAGAGTTGCTTTAAATTTGTATTTTCAGCTCTTTTACCTATTATGCTTCAGAGTCACAATGTTAAAAGAAATATTTGCTCTTTCCATTTAGACTACAAATCTGTGCCTGATACCAAATGACACCAGAATTATTTCTGCCATTTTAAAAACATCTAAATATCTCCCTTTCCTTGTAGACATGATGCATTTTACTAAGAAGGCCTCCAGGTTTCTTCAGACACACTATGTACTATTCCCCTAAAGGATAATGATGGGAGAAAGAATTGCAGTCAGGTGTAGATATTTCTTTGGAAATTAGCTATTTAAAATTCAAATTCATATTAAGTAATAATAATTGCTTAAGTAATAAAAATTCTCTTTTGCATAAGGGAATTTGCTGAATAGGGATTAAAAAGTCATTTTTCAAAGTGCCTACAAATAACAGTTTCAAGGAAGCATGTTTATTTCCTGACATACAAGGATTCTTGTTTTCTACAGAAGGACAGCACAGCTATTAAATCTCAGTTGTGTCAAACATTAATATGTTGCCATTTGGGTGCCCATCAACCAACCATCATATGCCAACAGAAAATTCTAAGAATCACAACATACATCAAAAAAATTCCTGCCTGTACTCTGAAATATTAACCTTCACTTGCTCAGTTGCAATTAGAGCAGTAACAACACTCTTTCTGTGTCTCTGTCTTTAAACTTCCTAAAATTGCCAGGAAAAGACAAAAGGACAGATACCCAGATTCTTGGCATAATATCAACATGAAAAATATTACTGTGAATGACTTCATGTTCTCTGCAGCAGAGAGCTGTAGGTGAAAAAAAAGTGAAACATTTGCTGTTTATATATTCTGTCAAATTAACAAGAGAAACTATGGATGGGCTACTGCCTATTAATACTGGTTTGTATTATATTCAGTTTAAAATGAAATCTGGGGCTTTGAACATCATTGACTGAGATTAGATCATGTCATTACATGGCAGCCTTGGTGGAGCTGGTCTGCAGGGGCAAACTTAGTGCAGAACTGAAAAATTTCTAGACTTCAGTAGTCAGTAAACAGCCTTACAGATTTACTCAATGCTTTATTTTCTGCAGTGAACCCATATATAAATTACAAGGGCCTCTTGTCTCTTTCACTATTATTATTTATTTTAAAAGGGCTTATTTTGAAGTTATCAAGAATCCATACACACTTATTCACCAGTGTAATTGCCTGGAAACTTTTCAGCCTTTCTGGTGTGACATTTTTCACCTTGAAAGGGACATTTGCATTGAGAGTTGAAAACAATTTTAAAACTCAAGGCTGAGAACACCTAGGATTGCTATTACTCATCTTTACCAAGCACTGACAGTTTTAAACCTCCTGAGCACTGAGATAGCTCTGCAATTTCCTGGGGGAGTCAACTATTGTGCAACACCATTGTTTTCTTGTGATAGCACTTTCAAATCATTAGTCCACAGAATTCCATACATATCTGTAAACAGGTATGATTTATAGCTTGTAGGATGGAAAATCAGACTTAAAATATTAAATTTTAAAAAATTGTACTAGAAGCCTCTCTGGGTTTCTGAGGAAAGTGCCTCATCACTTAACTACTTACTTTGGGACAGCTCAGATGAATAAAAACCCAATTGTAGTGGGCAGCCTGTAGATATAGAAAATGACAATTCTTTCACAAAAAGTTTAAGCTCTACACTTAAAAATATCTATGTGAGACATCACAGGGGATTAATAATTCAAAAATCAAAATATAATTAATTATTGTCTTAAAAATAAAATTGGATCCTCAACATTTTCTTTTTTCTCTTTAAATAAATGGGAATAATATGCTCCATAACATTTCAAGTAAAAGGATATTACAAACAAATTATAATTTAAATAAACTCCCAAGAGCCACCAAGGCTGAATCCACATGCAATTTGGGATGCTTTTTTCTGAATTTTGAAAAAGGGCAACAGGTTTGGGATGCAAAACTGAGAAAGAGAAAAATCAGACATAGACACTGGACAGTAAAATTTGTTTTAAGGGGCCCAGTTGCCCTTCTAATGAAATGGACTACAGCAAATCAAGAATAAACTTGAGATTTCTGAACTGTACCACTGTCATTTATAAGAGGTGGCTAAACCCCAGAAGTTCTCAAGAGCCACACTGCTGACACAGAGATGCCAAGAGGTGTCTGTGAAGGACAAACCAAACTCAGCACTCCCTAAATCCTACCAATATTTACTTAGGAGATGTTCAAAGGCCTGTCCCATTCAGATCTCAATTAACTTAACTAGATCATTATAATCCATCCTACTCAAATTCTCCTTCACTTTCAGCCCATCAGCTCTGTCCCTGGAGTTTTCCAGCTCCATCCCTGCAAGGAGGCAGCTCTGGCAGAGAACCTGGACAGGGTTTCCACTGTAATTAACAGCCACGGCTGAGGAGCTTGGAATGAAACATCTCAACTCCCCTCATTTGTTTCATTTTTATGCATACCCCACAAATACCTCCAAACAGTCTGGGAACAGTGAATGCTGCTTTGTCTACTTAGTGCTACACTCAGGATGTGCAAAGATTCATCATTTTCTGAATGAACTGTTCAGTTTCTTTGTTAAATGCATCTCTGTTCAAAAATCTCTCTTTTTTTTTTTACCTCATGTAAATTCATACTCTCAAGATAACTCACTACCTTTAATTACAGTGATCTGCTCCCCCATCACTGTAGAAGGGTCACAATTATTTTAATTAGGTAGCCCCAAAGCATAAGGTTCCTCTAAATACCAGCTGTAGGTCAGCTGAAAATATAAGTCAACACTAGCACAGTAAGAATGCCCAACTGCTGTAATTTTTTTACCATTTAAAAAATAAGCACAGAGCTTGGTATTAATTTGACATGAAAATGAAATGCTTGTAAAATTGAGAATATCCCAACAGCATCCCATCAAAATAGTTGCAATTGACTATATGTCTGGTTGAACTGAAAAAAAGAATTGATTTTTACTATTTTTAGACTTTGAAGGTAAAATTTTCCATATAAAATGCATTGAATGTTTTAAAAATCAAAATTATTTTCATTTGAAGATAGTTTAAAAAAGAACAACAATTATATTGCTTTCTGAAAGCAAAATTACTGAAAACAAAATTCTTCTGGGAGAATACTTATCATACTTGAGAGATGGGTGACAAGAAACTGAGCCTTGGTCTGTTCTGCTAATAACAGTGCCCTTAGCCACAGATTAATTTGTCTAAATAACAGGAAGAGAGGGCATTTATAGGGCCTGCTCTGTCAAACCTCCCCCATCAGTCTTTTCCCTATTTTGCCCATATAACACAGCAGAATAAAAAATATGCAGAATAAAAAATGTGCCCCTCTACTGCTGTAATCAAAGTGATTGTGTTTCAGATCAAAAACATTTATTTACTGCGTGGATTAAAGGATTAAATTGCATAGGAATGCTCTGCCCAATATTCTGTGCTTGTGCTAGAATCCAGCTGCCCTTAATCTCCATATCATTGACACAGGATATTGATAAAATGGCTTTCCCATTATGGCTTGTTTGTTTGTGATGTATACAGAATTAAAGTAACAAAAATAAGATTCCAGGGTCATTTTCCGGGATGCAGTCGAGTCCTGAGCCAGCTCTGCTGGCATACCATGCCCCTTCTGCCCCCACAGCACCGAGCCCTGGCTGTGCACGGCACCCTCAGGGCCACATCCACCCCGACAGCACTGGGCACAAATTCCCCTCTTGTTCCACCAGCCGTGGTGGGTTCTGCCCTTCACCAGGCAGAGCTGGGGTGGCAGATCATGCAGTGACAATGTGACTTCGCCTCTGAGTCTGGAGGTGGCTCAGGGGCCTTGGGGACAAACGGGTGGGCTCTGGTTCACAGACACCAGGATGGTTCAGCCCAGGGGAAGATGAGTAAAGAGCCAAAATCACTGCTGAAAGAGCAAAAAGACAGTGGCAAACACACCGTGCCATAGCTAAATATCTAAACCATCTGAATCTAAACTAGCCTCTTCCCTAGGCCAGTGTCTCTAGTCCAAGGAGCACTGCTTGTAATCTACTGCAAAAGACAGTGGCCACACTCAAGCACTAAATGTTTGTTCTGCTTCCTATACCTCCAAGGCAAGCTAAATATTTGAAATGTACCCAAAAAAGGGAAAATATTAGAGATATCCATTCATAGGCAAGAGAATTAATTTTATTTTGATTATTGACTGACTACAAAAGAAACTTTGTTGCTTGATGATGAGAATCCACTGCATGACTCTTGCTCTTCTTTCATAAACAGGAACACATTTCATAACTAAAAAATCCATGACTGACCTCGGTGTCAGTAACCATTTCCAAAAGATGAAGCACTTTTCCCCTCAGGTCTATTGTTGCAGGCTCTCTGCAAATTCAGGCAGACGTCACTGCATCTGGTTAAATCTGTCACACAGGGAGAGTTGTCCTAAGATAAAATCCCGTCTTTTTTATTTCTCCTCTAATAAGAGGAGGTACCATCCTCATGTCCCAATAACTTTCCAGTTCTCTGCAGCTTTGCTTCAAGAATTGTTGACTTGGTAAGCAAATACAGTAAGTTAATTTAGTGTTATTGCCTAATGATCACAAAAGAGGAGAATAAATTAAGAAGTGTCACTTTTACTAATCTTTTTCTATTTTACGGGGCACACGTTGGTGTGTTGCAACTGTTGTTTAAGATTATGATGCCTTTAAGGTTTATTTTGTATCTTCAGGCTTCTGCTGTTTTGTGATTAAATGCATAGAAGCAAGTGGAATAATAATTATGTAATTTATGTTCATACACTTCCTCCCACTGGCAGGTTGCTTCTTGAGTGAAATTGTATTATTTGATTCATGAACAGCTACCTATTAAAGATGGCAGGGACAGATACTGCAAATCCCTAAGAGCAATCATGAAAAAATATTTTAGCTACACCACTGATGTCAGGTCCATTTGCACATTTTTATCACTGATTCATGTTCTGTAATCTACTGCTTCAACTGAGAGCATTTATCCCTGCTCTTCTGAATAACATTAAAAGCATATAGAGAGGTGAATCACATAACTCTGTGTGCAGTTCTTACCACTGATTCAGGCAAAATAGGAATATAATTGTTAACCAAATTTGCAAATACAGAGAGGAAAAAATTTGCAGCTAAGGCAATTAACTGGTGTGTTTGTGTTTTCTTCCACTCTAGGAAAAGTAGAATACCTCTAAAGTGCCAAACACAGATAAATTAAATGGGAACAATTCTGCTAAAGGTAAAAGGGGTAATACTTCTGTGTGTATCCAGCTCCTGAGTGATGAAACTAATCATAGCTGAAGAGCAACACATTATTTACACAGCAGGGACACAAAGACATGGCCCTGCGTTATGCCAAGCTCTGTTCAAGCTTTTCCTTTAAGAAAAATGTAATAGAGTAGCAGGGAAATCAGAAGGAGGAAGGAGTGAAGTAACTCAACCAAGGTGACAAAGTGAGTCAATGAGAAACACAAAACAGATCCTGGCATTTGCCAGCCTGTGCCATGGCTGGCAGATGTCAGAGTTTCTCTCACATCCTCAGATGGAGGAACTGTAAACTGAGTTTCAAAGCATTCAGCTGCATTCCTCCCAGAATGAACTGCAGTCAGTGGATAATTCCAATTCTGCATCTACATTTAGTCTGTGTAAATAATAGTGAGGTTTTTAAGATTGTGATCTGACAAAGATACTCTGCTCATTAGAAAACTCAAGACTATTCTTTGATTGAACAACATTTGAAAGTAAGAGAAACAGTAAGAAGCTAAAGGCAGCATTTTTCATTGCAAAGGAAATGCATCAGTGTTTTGTCTTGTTGAAATCTGGAATGAGGGATTATGCCATTAATTCTGTGTATGTTGCTCTTAACAAAACCCCTGAAATCTATGGTTCTGATATTTTACAAAGACAGGACTAAAAATTGTTGAAAATCCTTTTCTCGAGCATTGCTTGTCATGCTGCAGTAAATACCAAGGGCTACACAGCCTAACCAAGTATCCAGCCTTATTCAGAAACAGCCTAAAAAGTTACTAAATGTTTTCTAAAATAAAACCTCCTAATAAGAAGTGGGGGTTTAGACATTAAATTGAGTTATATTAATATTAAATCAGCCCCCCTAAAGAATAAGTTTTGTGTCAGTCTGTGAGCTTATTTCACAAAAAAACATGTGTGGAGTAAAAACACAGTTACCAAAGCTGAGTTCCCCTTCTAGGTGGATTTGCAGAAGAGTGCTACAAAAGAAACTGAGCACCCTTGGATGTAACTATTACTACAGCAAAACACCTTCATTCAGGTCACAGAAAAGAACAGATGAATCCCATAGTACACATAATGCCTAAAAAAATGCATGTGAATGAAAGCTAAACTGAGCTAGGTATCTTTCCCTGTGTGACTGACAGCCTGTTTGAGAGCTGAACACAGAATTCATATCTGTACTGAACCATCCCACAGCTCTACAGCATCACATCTGTCACAGGAGGACTAAAACAAGCATTTTGGCACTTTCAGTATTTACCTCCTTCACAACATACCAGCTCAGTGAAACAGCCAAAGCAGAGACAAGCAAGTCATAATTTCCCCCCAAACTAATGTTTATTTTTTTGCAAGACTGTGAAAGGCTCAGGAAGTTTGTCTTTCTTTTCCCCAAATCACCAGATCAAAAACAGGTGGTAGGTGGCCAGGGGAAGGGTCCCCACTATTCCAGTTCCTCAGTGTCTCTGTTTCATAAATCTTCCACTTTTGATCCATTTCCAGAATACAAAAGAATCCCAACACTTTCACCAAGAGTTTACAGGCCACAGTAAGAAATTACTCTTTTCTCTCCAGAAATTTCCAAAGGCTAAAGCAAGGGCAACACAGCTCACATCTCACACAGGGTGCATCCAACTCCACATCTGGAAACCAGATACAGCCTGCAGGGCAAATTCATCTGACCTGCCCCAGTTTTTACTGTCATTGTGCCATCTCCTGTGGGTCTGTGCATGTCCATACATTTTGTCTCTGCTAGTTTTTCTCTGCCAGGCATACAGAGTGGATGGGAGAAGAGGGCAAAGGGGCCATGGGAGATCACAGAATTTTGGACACTGTCCCAGAAAACTTTCTCAAAATTAATTTAATCCCAACAAAATTGAGTTTGGACCACCCAGACTGCAGTACCTAAACAAGAAAGGCAAGAAAATTGTTTTAACTTGGAGACACTTCTTTTCACTCACAGACTACAAAGCCACTGTGTTTTACAACACACACACACATCCTAAGTATCAAAAATATCAATTTTCCCCCACAGATTTACTTCATACCAGAGGGTTTGCACCACACACAGAGTTGGACAAAGAACCCTGAAGTCCCAATCCCCACTCTTCCACAGAGCCTCACAAAGATGGGGAGTAGCTCCTTCACATGCTCAAGCTAAAAAATAAACGGTAGCATAATGTACTGCATGAGAGGTGAAAAACCAGACTTTTTAATAATGGATGCTGTTAATTTACAGAATATTAATATGGCATCTTTCTCCACTTGATAATTGCTTTTTTTCTTTTGTATTACAGAAAGGAATAGGGGCAGCTATTACACAAAGAAACAACATTTCAATGACACCACCAGACCTCAATTAAAAGTTCTGTGCCACTTAGTATTGCTTCAAGGGATGGTAAAGCAACACTGACCCACTCCAAAGTGGTTTATGAATTGCTACTGATGAGAACTCTTGCTGAATAAGCAGAATAGGTTCTTTAATGACACTTTCTTACAAACAGCAGCAAGGAGTGGAGAGGGGCAGTAATTAATGTGTTAGTATCAAGAGAAACAAAGAGCCAGCAAAGGTCTGTCCTTTCCCAGCTATCAGACTGAGCAAGCTTCTCTAATATAGCTGGTACTGTAGCAGTTCTCAGGGGCTGGACTGAGGGTAAGCAATGCCTGATTGATTAAGGTATAATCCTGACAGTATTTTACAGCCTGGATAAACATCCTTCCCCCTCCACCCCCCCAAAAAAAAAAAAAAAAAAAAAATCAGGCTGCAGGCAGCAAGTGAAGCCTGGTATTAGGGTGTGGAGCACATGAATTTAACAAGCCAAAGCTAATAGCACCTCCAAATATACCAAACTTCTACAGCATGTTCAGCACAAGAACCAGGTGGATTGGAAATGTGCTTTTACCAGTGCTTTGTTATCACAGCCTATTTCTGTGACAGTTAAGTGTTTTCTTCCAAGAAATCCAACCATTGTGGATTAAATGGCAAGAGAAGTGTTCATACAAAGCTCTAACAAGATTTGTGTTGCTGAGCACAATAAGAAATGAACTGCTTCTGCCCAGACCACACTGCCAAAACAGGGGGCAGAGGAGAGGAGCCCACACTGGTTAGTGCTTCTCCCTTGGAGGAGCAGACACAGCCAACTTAGCACCTCATTTCTTACAAGCAGCATGACATGATCCTCCGGGGCTAGACAAGGTCAGGATGGGTTTTATAGCTCACTCAAGATGGATTTTCAAAGACTATATTAACCACATGCAGTCCTCCAGTGGAGTCAGAGTGAAAAGCATCACCAAAGGACAAAAACACCCCAAACAAAACAAACAAACGAACAAAAATGCATTTTGTAACACCAAAACATCTCTTACCAAGCTTCCCTGAGATGTCCTGAGCCCTGACTGAGCCAGACCCAGCCATCAGAGCAAGTTACCCTGAAAACCTTTACCAGGCTGCTCACTGTCCTCAGCCAATCAGTCTGGGCTGGGGGATTCCACTCCATTTGTTGGCAATTAACATGAAACTCCATTCTTGAGGGGAAACAAAGAAAGAAACAAATCGTAGGGCAGCCTCTTTCTTCCTGTTTCACCCGGCTCAGCTTTGCCTCTGCCTCTTCTCCTGCTTCCTTGTCTAAAATTCCCTGGTTTTGCAGTGGATTGCACGTGGTCTCTCCCCTTGGAGAAGGGCAGGGGCAGCACTGAAGGGTGTCCACAGCCCTTTCCCTTCTCCTCCCCAGGATTTCTCTCCCCAGGGCTGGCAGGGATTACCCAGCAGGTCCCCAGGGACAGGGGGGATGCAGTGCCAGGAGCTCCTGAGCAGCTGAGGGGCCTCAGCTGGAACCAGGATGCTCCAATGCTATGTGGTGTTTTCTGGGGGAGATTGAAAGAAATAAAAAAAATTCTCAGAGTAAAGCATTAGATGATTGTGACATTCACATTCTCTGGACAGAGAGACATAATTCTGTCTGTCAGGAGAAGCACAGACAGAAGAAGAGAAAACAGTCTTTATCTCTGCTCCTTTGTTTTCTCCATGTGGAATGTGGTGTGGAGATTGTTCACCTGCAGTGATTGCTGGGCTGGATTCTGGTGAAGGTTGTTAGGGTTCAGTGACCAGTGGGATCCAGCTGTGGCTCGGGCTCTCAGCAGAGAGTCAGTTGTTAGTTAGACAGGTAAGTAAGAAGTATGTAGAATAGTACAGTATCTCTATAAATAGTATATTAATGTAATATAGTACAGTTTTAATAAAGCTATCCTTCAGCCTTCTGATCTGGAGCCAGACATCATCGTCTCTTCCCTGAGCTGCAGTTTGTCACATTTTTACTATAGATGACAACAGGGGAAGGAGAAATTTGAAGACAGAGGGAGCACAACCCATGCTTGGAGCTCTCAGGGAAAGGCAATGCTCATTTAAAGATGAAAAAGCCACAGTTAAGAGATGAAAGTCTAACAATTCCACAGACTTCCTCTTTTTTTTTCCTCTGCATTTCAGCACCTTGAGCCCTGGTTTAGGAGGTCCCAGGTGAGGTGACACTGTCCTTTGGCTTACAGCTCATGCACACAGGGACAGTGAGACCTGACACAGTCAAGGGACAATGATGACAAACCACATACAAGTCACCAGTTGTTTCACATGTGCTCTCTTGAATGTCTTAAATGTGAAATGCACCCACACTGAGCTGATTAAAAGCTCCTGTGAGTGTGAAATCTTCTCTCTGAATAGGCTTCTACACCACAAAAGAAGCATTTCATACATCATATTTGAAACAGATCAGAGCCTTAAAAGCAACTTTATTCGACTGCCATTATGAAACAGAGCTTTCATTGTCTGCCCCTGAAAGGCTTTGAGTCATCATCTTCCAGTAATAACTAATCCCTTGCTCACTCTGTACCTGACAATTCATGGACAGCACAATTACAGGAGAGGAAAGTGGCACACCACTTTCAGAGGGTGGACTCAAACACTCAACTACTGTTAAAGGCTTTTGTTTCAGAGTACAATTCACTTAAGCAAATTCTGATAATCAACTTTGAGAGCAGACTGTAATAACAAAAATTTAAATTGCAGCAGCATCATCTAATAAAGACAGAGTCAAACATGATTACAAAAGTCAGGAGACAAAAAACAGTGTAATTTGAGAAACCTGACAACTATTTATTCTCCATATAATATCCACACCTTACATTTTTATCCAAGTTTTCATGCCAGACTTGCTTCTTAGTTATTAGTATTTCTAATTTGCCTTGAGTGACCTCCCAGAGTGCCCAATTCACACCAACACAGGTAAACATGCCAAAGCCTACCAACATGTATTTTCTACAGAATTATGGCTGGCACAACTTTGGCGTCAAGGACTTGTGACTAGATACCCTCATGAAGATCTGGTGAAATCTGTCTGTAACTCTACAGAAGTTAGAAAACAAACACAACAGGAGGAATTTTCAGAATGGCATAATGCTCATACACACAGTTTCAGAGAGAATTTTAAATTTGACCTCTCTTGAGTGTTTGATTTTGCAAAGTAATGACATGGGATTTTTTTGTGTAGTATCTAATCTGAGGGAAGAAACCTTGAAGGGAATACTTAGAGTGAATTGACATTTAATGTAGTTCTTTCAAGTATCTGCTCAGCAAGATGCCTTCTGAGCATGGATCCCTAACAAGACAGAGGGAACCCTTATCTACAATCATAAAAAATTAAATGCAGCTAAGATAGATGTCACATGTTCCTGATGATAATCAGGAACTTCCTACCCTGTACTTTGTCAAACCATTCTCCTGCTAATGGACAGCTGCTGCTAACACAAGAGATGTCAGATATCCCCCAGGCTCTGAAGAATGCTCATGTATAACTAAAAGCTTTCAGATTTATCTCCTGAGCTGGTGGTAAAACTCTGGGTTAAGACTGTGTAAGGCTTCTCACAAGTTGAGGTGCACCCATAGAATACGCTCATGAAAGAAGAGAACCAGGTATTAACATTTGCATATTAACACCATCAGGGAGCTCATTAAAATAACTCTCTGCTCCCTCACACCCCAAGTCTTCTTTCAGGAGTATATCTGAGACAATGCCACGAGCAAGAGAGATGTCACAAATCCAAAGACAACAAAGTTTGTCTCTTAACTCACATTCACGTTTTTCCATTAAGATTTCTATCATGGACAGAAAAGTGGCTGAATTATCTGATGACTTACTTCCTTTCAGAGAATGCTGTCATCTCTCAGACATATCCAAGATGTGCAAATAAGAAATGATCCTGCATCTCCTCTGTGCAGTGTGTGCTGTATTTCACAGCTGCAAATATTACAATCTTCAATAAAGGGAAGGCAACAATTCCCTTCAAGTCATGAAAGCACTGAGCTCAGTTGTGAATGACTGCAGACAGAGTGTGTTGTGACACATGCAGGAAGTGCTATGTTTTACAAGAAGATTATTCTTGCCAACATAATTTTGATAAGGAAGTCTTTGCAAAAAAAAAAAAAAAGGATGTTTGTTTTCCAAATCCTTATATTGTCCTTAGCACTCATTTATTTGAGCTTCCCCTTGCACATAGTACCATAGAGCAATACTCTCTTTAATACAAAAAGAGCGCCAAGCATGGGAATGAAAGGCCATGCTTGATTTATCCATCATACAATGAAGCAAAATCATACTCATAGGATAATATTAAAAATATTATGAATAAAATTATTACCACAGAGAGTTTTATAAAATATTTATTTGGAAAAAAGTCACTCTGTACAAATTTATCATTCTCAACACCGAAGTTTTATAAAAATGCTAACACAACAGAAAGACAAGTGAAACATTAAACTGCTCTTCTTAAATTACAAAGGAACAGATTCATTCTAAAGAAGCTACTGTAATTCTAAACAGTAAAGAGATCTTGGTAAGATTTCACTTTTTTCTCTATTACAGACAAATACAGGTATCAAAGGATGATTTTTTTCCATCCTTTTATAAACTTCTCCCCAAACACTGTCCACGACTAAACCAAATACTCTAAATGGTTTACACTTTTACTGTACATAGCTTGTGCTCCAGGAAAAGTCAGCACAATTTGATCATCATTTTCTCAGTGCCTAACAAAATCTCACCTCTATAACATTTGGTACAAAATTGTCTGTACAACGCAACATTGCTCATGTAAATTTGAAGCAAACTTAAAAGTTAAGAGCATTTATCTGTGCCTTCAATTTGGCATTCTGAAGAGAGAGTGATTAAGTAAAATTTCAAGGAGGAAAACTCAGTAACTGGGATTACTGTATTTTTCTTTCTTTTTAGTAATTACTATTATATAAAAAAATTATATACTGCAGGTTATTAGGAATGGCAGACCCTAAATCTAACAATGCTAGTTTCATAGTCTTCATCATAAAATTAGATTTTTCTGTATATTATTTTTCTCTCTTCATTTTAATCTATTTGCAAAAGCTGCTGTTGCATATCAACTGCTTAAACAGGAGGCAATGTCTCCCCATGAAATTAAAACCAGTAAAAACGCCATAGTACTGTAAACACAGCTAGAATAAAAACGGACAAAACGCAGGGTGACAGGTAAGCCGTCATCTGGAAAGCTTTTTTCACATTTTCTTAAAACAAAATATGGCTCACAGCACAAACAACAGGAGGAAATAAAAACAAAAAAAAAACCCCAGAAAAACAAACAAAAAAAAAAAGTCAAACTACTGAAAGCTTCAAGTCACAGCCAGGGGTGCCAGGCGGGGTCCATCCGGCAGAGGTTGTCCAGGCTGTTGGCAGCTGCCACCAGAGTGTTGACTTTGCTTTCCCCGCCCTCAAACTGGGCCAGGTTGTGCAGGCGAGTCATGATGGCAGTCACAGCTTTCTGAACCAGAGAAACCAGCTGCTGGCTGTCCATGTTCTCGGGCTGCCCAGCTGCTGACAGCGGAGAGGAGGTGTCCTCTTGGGTTTTTTTGTGCCACGCAATGATTTCATCCCTTAGCACAGTTTTTAGGATGCCATCAACCTATATGAAGAAGAAAAATCAGATTACAGCACTTAATCCACAGAATGATCAGGTTTCATCAGATTACAGAATTGTAACTAGATTTTAGTTGACAGTATTTTGACACTTTTGGTGCCACATTGCAATTTCAGACTTTTCAAGGTGAGCGTGGCTTCCAAACATTTTATTATTTCCTCTCCAGGTATTCCTTTTCATAAAAAGCCTCCTTTAGAAAAACACAACACAATGACACCTACAGAAATTCATAATATATATTAAGATATTGATTCACAGATACAGTTGTGTCCATCCTATTTTTAAATTACTCCACTAAATTAATGGCTTTTACCACTTTTACCACACACACAGACAGAAGTTTTGGGGAAAGATCTGGAGTACTTTGAAAAGCTGGAGGGTTTTATTGCAGTCATTACACTCTCGGGGAATATTATTTTCTGCTACACAGGGAAAGAACACTGACTACAGCATCCACACATATGTAAGTAATATATATATACACACATATATGTTCTAGAGGCCAGTTCTATCTTTGGATGGAAAAGAAATACCTGCAACGAATACTTTCCTATTTTTTCTCATCACTGACTTGAGTTACTGGTATTAATTTGCCAACTCCAACAGTCTCAAGCTTCTAAAGCAAACTCTTATGTGTCCAAAGTCAAATTAAATGTTTACACATAACATAAAACATTCCCAAACATTTCCAACATTTCAGCTGGCCTTTGTGATGACCTCAGGGTAAAATTTTAAAACAAATCCGCACCATCATTCAGTCCCTACCTTCACCAAAAAAGTGCTGTTTTGTTTATAAATTGTCGAATACAAACCTGCAAAAAAGGTTTACAAACCTTGAAATTTGGCTGTGCAAAGCAGCGAGCTACTGCAATCATGGATGCAGTGAGGGGCCCTGACACCCCGATGGTGGTGAGAAATTCCGAGATGTTCGGGGTGAGCCGGAAGGGAACTGGGCGGTTGGCGTCCAAATCTCCAGTGGCATCGTTAATGTCAAAGCGAAAGTACGCCACGTTGAGCTTGCCAGTGTCCTGGGTTTAACAGGAAGATGCACAAGAGCAATTAAAGGAACTCATTTTCGTTCATGGAGCCAAAAGAGTTGGGTTTTTGTGTCTGTTATTGCCGAGTTCCAACAGTACTTTTCACTCGTTTAGCCAAACAACCTCTGAGCAATGAAGTTATAAATAATGGCATGCACAAAGGTAAGTATTTCTCTCAAAATGTTGCATCCAAACCCCTTACTAAATACATGTAATACCAAACTTAAGGAATAGATGCCTCTGGATCCTGATCTATGTGGACTCACTGCCAATAGACCTCTGGGACAACATTCAGTGTCCAAGGTTCACTGTGGGTAAACAGCTGAACACTTAACAGAGGGATCAAAAAATCCTAATTGCCCTACAGACTATAGCTCTCCATACATTAAAATGACATTGAGACTTTAATAAATACCACCTTTGCCCTTTTTTAAGGTGGCAAGCATAATTTTAAATATTGGGTTAAAACAGAAAAATCTTGATTAATACGAGGGGTAGCTTGATGGATATGCTCAAAAGAGAATGATATTTAAAAAGGGGTACAGCCCTTTTAAGAAAATGAAGGTCTATATTTTATTTTTCTTACAGCTAATTGATTTAATACAAAGGTATTAACGCAATATATTGAAAGAATAATTTGAAAGCAATATATTAGAAAGAAGACTAAAAAGAGAGACTTATCAGTCATTTACATGAAGAGTTCAGGTATCTAAGAACTATTTCACAAAGTTCTAAACTCTCACCACAGAGGGCAGAGTTGATGTCCAAGGGGACTGCAGGTTAAAGTACTCCCTACAGGATGTGCAATCACACAGAAATAAAAAGCCTACTGAAATGCACTGTTAATTATCTGTGTTGAACTTTGACTCATTTCAAAAGCACAGTGCAAATATCCATCTGATCCAAGACGAGAGAATGAGCAAATTGAAGCATACCTGGGCAATCTGCAGCATCTCAGGGTTGAGCCTGTTCAAATGAAAGATGAATTCTGCAAAGCCAATGAGGGCTAACTGGATGGTGAACATCTTCCGGAAGGTCCAGTAATCCGTGGCGTTGGGGAAGGTGTGCAGAGCCCACTCCTTGAGCATGCTGCGAGGCACCATGTTACTCTGCACCTCCTTCAGGATGTCTCTGAGAACCTGCACAGCAAATGGGTTAGTTGGAAAAAGGCATTTTTAATGCACTTCTTAGCAACAGACAAATCGACCTAAAACAACTACCCATCTGCTCTTAATTGCTGTATCTCATTTTAGGAAAAGCAAAAAAAAAAAAAAAAAAAAAAAAAAAAAAAATCTACCAAAATATTTAATTACTATAGCATAGACTAGACCTAATTAGTTAGAATAAGAAGGATCTGTCCTGTTACACCAGAAAGGATTATAGTCATGTTGACTTCAATTAAAGGGCTGTTAAAGTTTCAAATGTAAGAATTCTGAAAATAGAAACAAATGTTACATAGCACTTCCATTTTTATTTTGTAACAAAGAAAGTCTGAGACAATTGTTTAAACTACATCCATAATGCATATCTACTGTGTATTTTTTAATAGCTGTATTTGGAATGGGACTGGCATTTTATGTATGAATTTGCACTAACTCTAAGAAAAAAAACCACATAAAACCACCTTATACATCACAACTGGCTGTTTGATGGAGGCTACAGAGACAGAGAGCTTTGTTCTTTCTGAGTACTTAATTTATTAGGTGAGATTGTCCAACTGCTTCTGTTTGGCTTAGATGAATGGATCCACAGGCAATTTTAAGAGAAATATTAGAAGAACATGGGAAGCCTGCCTCACATACCATGCTGTAGCTGCTTATGTAAATTAGAAATGCTCTTTCCCCTGCTGTCAATTAATTATTTCTAAAGCACTATACAGGAGAGCAAAACAAAAAAAAAATCAACCAGCACCCTGCCTGTTTTCAGTTGCATTTACTCAAAACAACTTCCAGCAATACAAATACAGCCTTTTTTTTAATAAAATAATTCCAAGATCACCTAATGAAGAGATATAGAGTTCCCATTATGCAAAATCAAAATACAAGCAAAAAATCCAACCACTACCCATGCACCGTGCATCTGACATCTAATGACATCTACCAAACATGCACATCCCTGCTAAGCTGAACTGCCTTTAAAAGACAGGCTCTGCTGAATATTTCTATTTTCTATAGAAAACCTTTTAGCAAAGTCCTAGCTTTATATATAACAGTAACTTCAACCTGTCAGAATCGTCTACCTCTTTTCTAAATTTCAAAATATTCTGTTATTTAGTACATAAAGAACTTCCTAAATTCTGAAGAAGCACTGAGGGAAATTTGCCAAGGCACAGCAGGGTGCAGGGGACAGCCCTGGGTGGAATTGCCCAGGGGATGGCAGGGTGCTGGGGACAGCCCTGGGTGGAATTGCCCGGGGCAGGGCACAGCAGGGTGCAGGGGACAGCCCTGGATGGAATTGCCCAGGGGATGGCAGGGTGCAGGGGACAGCCCTGGATGGAATTGCCCAGGGGATGGCAGGGTGCTGGGGACAGCCCTGGGTGGAATTGCCCGGGGCAGGGCAGGGTGCAGGGGACAGCCCTGGGTGGAATTGCCCGGGGCAGGGCACAGCAGGGTGCAGGGGACAGCCCTGGGTTAACCCCTGCTGTGGTACCTGGTGACTGGCCTGCGTGCCCCGAGCCTGCACCGTGGCCAGCCGGTCGTAGTAGCGGGAGATGGGGTTGTCGTGCTCGATGCCCTTCTTGGCACAGCGCTGTTTGTAGATCTCCACCAGGGACAGCGAGGAGGGGTTGTCCTCCACCAGCCGCATCTGCGGGGACACCGCCACCACCCGCGGCACTGCGCAGGGGCGGGGCAGAGAGAGCAAAGCAAAACTGAGTTCATCCAGAGCCCAAAGGCTGGCACACCAGCCCTCAAAACACAACCCTGATATCAACTGGAGCCTATCAACAGAAAACTTTTAATGCTATGCTCATAACCAATTTACAAGCTCAGGCAAAAAAGAATTACAGCAGGGTTTTCTTGACAAAAATATCAACGGTATTTTTGAAAAAAACTTGAGCATTCATCATTCTTCCTATTTTTCTTTACCTTTAGGAAAGAGGGTAATATTTTGTTTAGATGAAATTCAGCAGAAAAAAGAAAAATTATTTCTTCTGTGTTATGTGGAAGAGGAAAAAGAAATTCACTATTTGTATATCACAACTCGGGGAGAAAAGGTTTTGTTCTGTCCCTCTTCTGCTGTCTCTAAATGTTGTATTTCCCATACTTCAACACTGTTTTAGTACGCGCGCCCATTTCCACACCAACAGGCCCAGTGGGCATCTCTGCCTTAAATATTCACAAGTGCACTTGATACCATAAGCAAGGCACATAAGCATTTCTAAAAACACCCCAAATCCCATGCAATCAGCTGCACTCATCCAGAGGGGAGCTACAGCTCCAGACAAGACTAATCACTTAGACAGATGTGAATTTACCTTCTGAATATTCAAAAAACCTCCATTCATTATAACCTTTGAGCGCAACTTACATTTAAAAACAACACAGATCTCTCTCCTTGCGGTACCTGTGAAAAACAAATGTCTTTTGGTGGTCTCCTTCCTCTTCTCCAGGCAGGGGTTGAGGAGGCGGAGCAGCTGCAGGACGCGCTCCTCGCGGCGCGACTCGGTCAGGCAGGCGTCGTTCATCACCAGGTAGGGGTAGATCTTCCCGTTGTGCCCGCGGATGTACAGCCTGCGAGCGGCCGTGTTGTGCTTCTGCACTATCTCCACCCTGGGCATGAACCTGCCATGAAGGAGCATTTGGAGACAGCTTTGTAAGTGTTTTGAACAACAGGATCGCTAGTGATGACAACAAAAGCACGGTTCTCAACTTACAGCAAGGCACAAGAAAAGCAAATATGCTCTGAACAGTGCAGGTGTTTAGTGATCAAATGTAAAATTATTGAAAGAGGGAAAATTAAAAAGGTCTTACATCAAAGTTTGACTATATATGTAATATACATATATAAAATATTTATTGACTGTAAAATATCTATCTACATTTGCAGAGTGGATGGATGGATGGATGGATGGATGGATGGATGGATGGATGGATGGATGGAGAGGGCTTTAATTTCCTTCTCTGTTTTCAGAATTACAGCTACCAAAGCAAATCTTTAGGTTACCTTGCTATCTTGATGTAGTAATGTGTTGGCTTTGGCATAAGGAATTCTCCAGGTATCTCTACTTCCGCAGTTTGAGCTGAGAAGTTACTTAGAAAGCGGCACTTTTCCTCTATGAGGAAGAATTTTGGAAGCTGTTTAGTTTTGGCCTCCAGAATTTTGATCCATTTCTTTAGTTTGGAGATAAGGTTGTGGAGTTTCATTGATCCTGGCACACTGAAGTCAAAATCTGAAAAAAAAAAAAAAAGCCAAACAAACACAAATTACCCAGTTCAATAGTGCAAACCAAACACACACCCCCCAGCTAAGCTGAACTGCCTTTAAAAGACAGGCTCTGTTGAATATTTCTATTTTCTATGGAAAACCTTTTTGCAAAGTCCTAGCATTATATAGAACAATAACTTAAACCTGTGTCAGAATCTGCTACCTCTTTTCTGTATACAACTCTAAAATATTCTGTTATTTAGTACATAATGAACTTCCTAAGATTTTCCTGTTTTACAGTAACACAAACATTGAAAAGCATATAGTGAAAAATTTAAACACCATTACTGTATTGAATTCTCTATATACTGCAACCAGACTTATTGCATAGAAAGAAAGCAGTAAAACTCCAAATTATTACATCAGAGCACTTAGTGAAAGAGGAAAAGTAGGCTTACTTTATAGCACTATAATTTTCTACCTGTTTAATTGCAAGTCATTTATTTATTTATTTTAAACCAGTGGAGACTTTTTACTCCTAAAATGAATGAAAGAGCCCCAGTTGAGGATACAACATAGAACCCATGAGGAAATGCAGGACAAACAATAAAATTGTTATTATTACTGTTCTTTTCTCAGTTGCAAGAAAATTCTTATTCTTTCCTATCTTAGACAACAATTGAAAGACACTACAGGAAGAACAGCCACAGCAGCCCAAGAAAAATGACAATATTATGCAACAGCCTGCTCTTTCCACTGCAATGTCAACAGTATCATAGAGTGAGAATATCTCCTTTAATCCACATGCAGGTGAAGAAGGAACTTTCACAAGGTCACTATATGGACTTCAGTACATCATGCAAGTAATTCTGTAACAGAAATCACTGCAATACTGAGCATTTTCTGGGCCACACCAACACCATCTTCCCAACACTGCTCTCACTACAGTTTCAGACAAAGCAAATAATAAATAAATAAATGTCTTTGAATTTCCCAAAAGAGGGAAAATGAATAAATTACATACGTGAAATGATGGCTCAGCATTTCAGTGCCACAACAATGAAAGATTAAACACACTTGGATAAGAAGACAAACTACTCTCTGTAAACCTCATTAGTTATGGCATCCCAAACTGTGCAAGTTAACCAACAGACTTGAATTTTTAACTCATCTCCACTCCCTAGAAGATGCTGTTTTAAATTCAACATGTCTCAAGTGAAAAAGCAACTGAAAAACACCAGAGAATGACAATTCAGTATTTCTGAGATTTGCAGCTAGAGCAGAATGGAATCTTCAGTATTATTCAATACAATGGAAAATTAAATCTTAAAAATTATTTTAAATTTTCTTGCAGAACCTTCATTTCAATATGTCATATACACTCAATATTTTCCTGAGTTGACAAAAATACCAAAAACCAAACAAACTTGAGCACTGCTCAGAAAATTTGACCACATAAATATGCTACAAGCATCTGCCTGCAAGTGTGCCAAGAGAGAATTAAGTATGTGCACACAGCAATTACTGTGTTATAAAAGTTTTTTCAACCACAATTAAACCACTCAAAACTCTGATCATCCAAAAGACTTACTCCTAAAAACAACTTAAAATATTCATTTAGCCAGCAGAGTTCCTGTCATTCTACACAAACACTCTCATAAGTTCTTTTCTTTAATCCATTATTCTAATGCCAAAGAAAACTATGCACCTTAGGATTGCTTTCATTTTGCTGTTCTGTTACTTAAATATCAGAGAACATGTAACCCAACATATTTCACTGTGTATCCACAATAAACTGATATGCTAAAATCTTTCCGTGAAAGACCTAAGTTTACCAGCCTAAAACAGAGCAAAAAACTAGCTCATACAAAATCCTTTCCACTTCTGTAAGAAAAAAGTCTATAATGAAAAATACAGTTTCATATTTATGGATGTAATATTCCCTTTTTCTGCCTGCTGTGGGCAGTGCATCTACTGCAATATCACTGTAAAACACACTTATTAAAATCCCAAGCCTACCCTCTAGTGAGCAGTGGGAGTAAATCATTTCATCAAAGTGACAAAATTATTGCATCATTTATCTCCCGAATCTCTGAAGTGCAGGAAAGTACCCTCAAACTGCAACTAGTTTTTGTGCTAATGTGAATCAGCCGAGAGGTAAAAACACACATCAATATATTTTCCTTACAAAAAAAAGTCACTCAGTTCACCACAAGAGCAGCTCTAGTTTGCTGAATGCCTATTTTAGGATTTTTGTTGTTCTTTTGTTTCCCAGTGGCAGATGGGAAACACTGAGAGTTCAATTAGTCTTTTTCTGCTCGTGTCACAGAGAGCCCATCTGAGAAGAAAAATCATTTCAGCTGGAAGAAAGGGAAATACAAGACCAAACATTATTAGTGTACAAAGTCTCTCTGCTTTGCAGACATCTTAATCTATATAAACAGTGGCTTTGTTTAAAAAAAATCCATTTCTTCTGTAGTACTGGAAAACACCTTTTTCAAGGTAACACACACTGGTCTGAAGTAACTCACTACTTTGCACCACCTGCTCCTGAAAAGGAAGGGAAGTTTTCCCCCTCATCCTTAATGGGGATTTTCACAGAAGGCCATAGCACAGACTGCAGTGGAAGCAGTTTGCTCTCTCTTCTCAATGCTGCTGAAGTTTCTTGCCACTCTCAATGGAAGGAGGAATGGGGCACAATCTTCTCCCCAGTGAGACAACCTAAAAAAATACTGATGCCTCTTAACACACTTTGATTGAAGAAAGGAAGAAACACCAAAAAACCTAATCGAGGTAGCAAAATTAAGAGTATCAAAGCCCCTGTGCCCCCCAGTCCCCTTGACCTACACAACATTAACATGGCATTAAGAAAACAAAGAATACCTCCAAACTAAGACTCCAGAACTATATTAAAAAAACCCTTCTGCTACACTGGAAGAAAATAGTTCTGATCAATCAAAGGCAACAGGCTATTAATGCTTTTAGAGCAAGAAACAGTTCATTTGAAGATTTTAAGATTATTCTGACCATAGGAAAAGCCTGATTCTATTAAAGGTTCACATCTCAAGGATTTCCAGCTAAAAAGCCAAGACACCCATCATGTAAGGTGTCCCTGAGGACTGAGTTGTAAGCTTTTCTGCACAGAGCAGGACAATTCTTTGTGCCCATGACACTGAAGAAGATCCAAGCATTCTCCAAAATTGAAGTGCTGTCTTGGTTTTGAAGTTATTATTCAAACATTTATATACTCTACTTCCCAAAACTTCTTTCCAATCTCACAAGAACTTTTGATAGAAGCCAATAAAGATGAAAAATCTCAGTGAGAGGAAAGCAGAAATATGGAGCAGGACTTCTGGTGTATCACTCAGCTCCAGAAAACCAAGCCTGCATAGACCAGACACCAAGGTCAAATATTATCCTTCTCTTCATCTGGATTTCCTGGATAACACCCTGTTACCTAAAAATTACAATGGAAGCAAAGAAAGAGTTACCAAAGTACACTATGTTTACTCTTGAGCAAAAGGGAAAAAAACATCCTTAAAAAGGCTGAAAATGAACAGAGCTCTTCCCCTTGCCCCCTCCTAACAGTTCAGAGCCACTCTTGGGTTTCAAGAGCTTCCTCCTGACTGCAGAGCTACCAGGAACAGTGAAGGATTCATTGTGCTGGGGGACAAAGTCTCAAGGAAATTACCATGTCCTTCAAGAGGGTATTTTGGAGCTCTCCATTCATATTCAGCTTGAGAGGAGAGATGGTTGCAGAAAGAAGCTGATCCAAACTCTAAACTATCATCTGCCCACAAAAGGACAATTGAGGCAGCTCTTCTGCTGCTTTCAGTGCTGAGAGAGCTCTCTCAAAGGGAGCCTTTTTCAGCATTTTCTTTTCTTTGATGTCAAAAGGTTTAGCAGAAAAGGAAAGAACAAAGAACAGATGGTCAAAGAACTATGCATTTGAAGTTCTAGAAAAAAAATTCAAAGTAAAATTTGTTTTTATAATATAACATTAGGATAGATAAAGATGACCTATCACAGCTCCAACAGTCCAGACTGCTACAGACAAAGAATTCAGAATATAAGAAATGGTGTGAGAGTCTCCAGTGGCTCCAAACAGGAATCAAAATACAACTCTGATGTTGATGGAACCAAACCCTGCTGAAAGTGTCTATAAAAAATAGCTGTCAACATTAATCTGGGAATAATTGACAAAAAGTTTACTCCAAGACAGCTCCTTAGCTTGGACACTTTTGAAATGAAAGGCAACCACTGTAATTATCTGTCCATCATCCAAATGCAACTGGTACTCAGAACGGGAAAAACAAACATGAACATTGTGGTGTGACAGAATGACACATCAGGCACATTCTACAATTGGTTTCTTGTAATGTTAAAAAAAAATCTTGCAATTACCAGTACAGTAATTACAATCCTATTCAGTTATTCACATATGTGTTACTGTTATGGTAAAATAAATAAAAAACTTATTTTCGTTTTCTGCATAACGAATTAGATTACAGAAATTATTAAGTATGCTGATTGGTTTAATTTCTTCTGTTTTCCCACATTTAATTTGTAAATTTAAACACTGAATGTAATAGATTAAAATAAAATCTAATCCAGCACTAAGCAAAATAATTACGTGTATCCTGCAGACATTCATATTTCATCGTACTTGAAAAATAAAACATGAAATCTTCAAAAAAAAAGAAAGTAATTACTGTTATTTAACTGAAGTTTACTAAGAAACACTTTGCATTTGATGACTTTACATGATTTTTATGACCAGGCCCATGTCACACTTTGGTTTATATGTTGTTCCATATAATTCTTTAATTAAGAGAGAACATCTGAAAACCTTATCAGCCATTTATATATCACAAAGATATGCAAAAAATTAAAACAGCATAAAAAATACTGGAAATTCTCTCCACATTTTAACTAAAAGTTGTAACTGAATCATAATTAAACTTTCTTAATTGTTTCTCTAGAAAAGTTTTGAAATATGACTTCAGATATTGCAGACTGTAGTCTGGTATTGTATTTACTTTTCCTTTACACCTTGGAAACCCCAGAGCTCTCTGATGCTCACAGGAAAGGAAGTAGGAGCTGCTGTGACAGACCAAAAATAACTCAAATCCAACCAAGCATATCAACAACACCTAGAGCAATAAATAAGTGGCTACACCACTGTTGCAATGTAAAGACTATAAACCATTATTAAAATTCAAAATCAAGTCCAAACTTGTATTTAATGTAGAGCATTTCAGCTGGAAGGGATCTACAACAACCATCCCCAGATCCCTGATCCAGGGCTGCTCTCCAGCCTCTCCTCTCCCCATTTACATCTGTACCTGCCATTATTCCTCTGTTCTAGAATCCAGCACTTGGACTGGTGAAATTTCACCCCATTAATCATTATCCAATGGTTTTTTTCCCCCTGTTCGCTCCCATTAAAGACACACAAGGTGTTTCTACTTCCATTTCTCTCCCTAGTACACTTCATCCAGTAAAAATTTAATCACATGGTTCAGGACTTTCATTATCTGCTGTCATGCAGCTGCTGTGCCCCAGAAAGGACATTGTGCAAAGCATGGCGTGCACAAGATATGTAGGTCACTTCTACAACTCAGTTACTTCCACAGGATCCCCATCAGTTCCCTTATTTTCACAATATTATCAGCAAAATGCTTGAAAAAACAGCCCAAGTCTACTTGACAAACACTCTCAGTTACATTTAAAGAAAAGCCAAGGAATTTATGCAAAACTCAAAATTCTGGCAACCCAAAACACCGATGCCAATCAGTGTCACTTTGTCATGTATGAGCTGTGTGGCCTTAACACATTGCACCAAACAAATCAAGCCTGTAAACGAGCTTTTCTTAGAATTTCAAATCAAGATCAGATACTCAAATATGTAAGCACTGGTTAAGAGAAAATGAATGAAGCAAAAAAGCTACTTCCCTTAAGTATCTTTTTTTATTAGAGCTGATTAAAGTTATTGATTCAATTTACCAATGATGTAAATGTGGGTAATAGAATTTTTATAATCTAGTTACCCAAAAGACTAAAGTAGTCTTACTCATCAGAAGTAGGCTGTTTTGAAAGTCTTCACATAAAATCATCAGTTTGGAGTTCTGGGGTGAAAATTTCATTAAATTCTGGCATCATAGAGAGACAGAGACCATTACTGTCCCTCACATACAGCTAGCAGTTCTGTTCAAATTGCAAAAATACTACGCTGAAGTAATCTAATTTATCTTTAAACACATATGTGATCAAACCACAGTTTTCAATAATAAAAATACAGCAATATATTTATTCTCTAGGCTGATGCCTGTTTTCCACTTGAATTACATTTATTACTGCAAAAAAGACAGGAACAAAACTATTTCAGGTTTGCTGAATGACAGAAAAGTGCCGTCTTCTAAATTTTCTCTCTGGAAAGATAGTAGAATAAAAAAGCAGAATGCCCTCACAGCTGAACTGTGGGGAGAAATTTTCTTGAGATTAAAAGCAACATTTAAAAATTTTAAACATTTACCTGTTGTAAATTGGCCTTTTAACTTCTGGAACACGGGGTCTTGAGCTGTTGCCTGTGCTCTCCTAGCTAGTGACTCTGAGGCTGCACTAGAAAACATGGTGGACACATTGGAGACATTCTCAAGACCTACTCCAAAGGTGCTGACTAACTTCTTGACAAAATTCAGTGTATGAGGAGTGATTTTGGCATCTGAAACAGCTCCACTTTTCTCAAAGGCAACAGAGTAGCACTTTGCCAAGCCCTGCTGTAGTTGTCTGAGAACCTAAGAATGAAAAACAGAAAAAACCAAATACTCAGGAAGATCAGGCCTTCTGATTTGACACCAAATATTAATTCCCACTGCATTTTATACAGTAGCATTATGCTCTCAAAAACATCTGCTTAAAACTCTACTCAAACTGCAGAGGGTCAATCACAATGACAGCTCTGAATTTCATTAGCATTGCAAACAAACTGAGCAGGGGAAATGCTGCTTCACAAAGGACAACGTGCTCTTTCACCAGCAGGTAACTTTTAGATTTCATACTTTGAGATATATGAAAAAAAGGTGATATGAGGAAACCTTTAAATAAACAGTGTGCTAAGCAGACAGAACAGTAGTCCAACACTTTGAGAGGCAAGGAACAGCAGAGTGGCAGGTCCATCTGCTCTCTGTTGCAATGCAAATTTCAGGTAATAATCACCACCTGTCACAGACCACCAGATCAAGAAGCAAACTGGTATCTCTGAGACTTAGTGTAAGAATATACATTTTCAGTTAGTAGGAGCAACAGCTTAAATCCTAGAGGCATTCATCACATTAACAGTTCTGCAAAAACCCTGTACTGCTTCCAGAAATAACCAAGACCCAAATTCCAATCAGAACAGTCAATTCCACAAACATCAGTTCACTAATCAAAACAAACAGTTATGCTTTGATGTTTAAAATTAATTCTGGGTAAATATTTTGCAGTTAGCTTTCCCTTAGACGATCCATACATTCATGGAAGGTGCATTGAAGCCAAATACCTCCTCATGCCAGTTCTCTCTGAACCAGACCATCTGATCCACAATGCCTTCCAGAGAGGACAGAAGGGTCGGGTGCAATTCCCGCTGCATGTGCATGATCCTGCTGCATCTCCACATTGGGGCAGTGGCTCTGATGGGCCCAGGGTCTGAAGCAGAGTGGGACTGATTTCCAACTGAACTTGGCTGCTGTTGCCCTGAATCTGGAAAGTGAACATTAAAAAGGAAATAAGAATTACATTTCATGAACTGGATACGTGTCTGTTTGAAATAAAATAAATTGTTCCAGGAATTGGCTTGAGATTTACATTAAGTATTAATTATGTATTCCTAGTCTGTATCTTTTAGCACAAACCATCTCTAGCATGACAACTCCATCAGACAGTGATTATGCAGTTTTGCTTTATCAGATGACCCCCACTAACTCACACAACCCACCCACCCAGAAGTGCTTTTTGGCAGAACCTACAGGGAAATATTTTACTATTGCTGGAAAAGAATAAGTTATTAGGTTATGTGGGCATCTCCTTCTGCAAAAGAGTATCCAAAGAAAAAGAAAACATTATTTAATTAGTGCCCTTTCAAATTTTATACAGAAGTTTAGTGAACTAATTCCCAAATGGAAAGGGCAATTAAATAAACAATGTACTTTGTAATAAAGAACACAGAACTGAAATGAGAGTTCTTCAAGTAGCTCTCCCAGGATTCCCAGGAAATTATATGGGACAAAAGAACAACTAAATTCTGTGGAATCATTTGACATAACTATTCCAAATGTGATTTGTTCTTGGGAAAAGAGTTGTTGTGCAAGTTGCTGAATGCTTTCCCCATCTCCCAAACATTTCTCAAAGCCAACACTGCTTTTATTGGTGTGAACTGAGATGCTCATTTTACTTGAAAATTCACCGTAAGAAGTTATTATGGAGATACAATTTTTCCAAGTGTGGCCCTTTTGAAAACAAACTAAATGTTGCATGGTTCATGCTTCCAATGAAAATTAGTCTAGAGAATCTTAGAAAACTGTGACATTCTCTTGTATTTATAAACCAAGAATTTTCTACTTCTCCACAAATTTATCAAGATAAACATCCAGTGAAGAACGTGTGATTCTCAGTAATTAAGGTTACATGAGAACAAAAGAGATGGAACTCCTCTTGGTGGATATTTTATATAGGAAAATTCATGACAGCTCAAGTCATCTGCAGCTTTAACTTCCCAGAAACAAATCAATGCAAGCAGAGCTTATCAAGAGTTTTCTTCCTTAGCCTTGCAAAGTCAGTGTTTTCCAGAGGATCTGTTTTCTCTGTAATATCCAGTGAAACTTAGCAGTTAAGTTACAAGGAGCCCAAACAATTCCATGAGGACCAAACTCACCACTCTTGTAGCGCTCTCGCTGTTCTATCTTCAAGGTCAAATAGAGGGTCCTGATAGGGAAATAAACAGCCTGGGGGTAGACTCTTCCCACCTATTTGGAGATAGGCATTTCTCAGTTAAGGAATACTGACTACAGATCACTACAACACAGATTCTCTCGTAAATGAGTCCAACTCTTTGTGTTAAATAACAGCTTATGGAAATTAAAGATTCTTTCAGTAACAGGAGCCCGAAGAGGATGAATTGGTAGCTCCCTGCACACACTGTTAAGACATTACCTAATTAGGGTTTCCAGATCATATTGCCTAATAAACCTGAAAGCAGCATAATGTCAGAGCTCCAGCTGGGCCAGCTCAAAGATCTTACTCATGTGCATAATGGAAGAAAAACAGACATAATGACAGCAGTTAGTCTTTAAATTAGGCCACAATTCCCAGCAAGCCCCACGATACTTGGTAAGAAAGCCCATTAGAGAGTAACTTTACTCCACCTAATTGTGGCACTTAATGTAAGGCGATACCAACTGCACCCAAAAATAAAACCAGGATTTTATGGCTTCCATTAAAAAAAACAACCCTAAAGAGATGTTGACATTCAGCATCCCATTTAAATCTGTAAATCTCAGTATCTATTAAAGGAAAGAAACCATTTGTCGACTACCTGCAGTAGAGCACACTTTAAGACATCATTTGAGGCTTCTTCAGCCACAATTTTACTAAATCACAGATCCTTTATCCAAATGGATATGGTAAGTGGTGGAAATATAGCAATGGGATTGAAGCATTCAGTAACCTGATATTTATAACAGATCAGTAACATGGCATACACATGCTTCATATTGTAACTCAAAAGTTATTTGAGGAGAATGGTGGAGTTTTACAACAGTAACACAGAAAATATGGCATTTTTTGATTTCACACTTCTGTGTACCTGAAGTTTAAAGGCAAGACAAAGAGGAGTATCGGTGATATTTACAAGTTTAAGCTCCAACTAGTGTATGAATTCTGAGCAAACACTCACTTCTACAAATTTTATACAGATCTCAACAAATAAGGTGTCTACAAAGTGTTGAAATGAGTATTTTCTGCCAGAAGACAGTAGAGTACACTGGTGTTGCCAGACAATACCAAGCCATACCCATCAAAGCCTGCCTTACCTACTTTGGCATCTTAAGCTGCTTGGCAACATGGTCTCAAAGTTACATTTTAATTTTAATTTTATGAAGAGAGAGGGAAGGAAACATGAATACTTCTGCACACACATACATATCCAGACCTGTGTGCACCCATGCCAACACAAATGGACATTCTCTAACTACAAAAACTCACATTCTCAGAGGTCTGAAAGAGGAAAGACAGGGGATAGGATAAAAGGAACTCAATCTCACAGGATCATAGAATACCCTGAACTGGAAGGGACCTGCATGGTCAGTAATTCCATATCTCAAAAATCAAGAGGGGAGGGAAAGAAAGGAGTTCTGTGAGGAATTCAGCACAACAGTTGTCCTGGGCCAGTTTCCAGGAAACAGTGGAGCAGTGCAGGCCTGGAATTCAGGTATTGTGAGAGCTTCCCATGGCCACCTGTGCATTAATGGGACTTCACAACTATTTTATATCAACCTGAATGAACAAACACCAAAGCATTTCCAGAGAGAGTTTGCCCTTTAGCCACAAAAGCTAACCATTCTTTACTCCTATGTTAGAAGCATTTTTAACTATGTATTTTATGTGCTCTACCTCATTCACAAAAATATATTAAATAGAGTTCCAGAGGGAGAGCTATAATGCCGCATGCAAATAAGGATACAATTTCACTGGATTTAATCTCAGTAAGCAAAACTCACTTTGAAATTCAAAATATCCTGCTTAAAGGCAGAAAATACCATTTTTAACACATCAACAGTTGCAAACAATACCATTTTTAAAGCTTGACATTTTTGTAATTCGCTTTAAAAAATATTTGTGCGTCACCTCACAAATGAAGATTACAGACCATACGGAATTAGAGATCATCTTCAGTACCTGACTGATGAGGTTGAGGAGGAGTTTGCCCTCTGAGCCAACCAGGCAGGTCAGCAGCTGTGGGATCCAGGCCAGCCACTGGATGGGTGGGACACCAATACAATACTTGTCCACTGCATCTGCCAAGGTGTTCTTATCATCATCAAAACTCAGCAGCCAAAGAACCTAGAGAGAATTTCAAGAGGCTCTCTCAGTGCTTAAATTTAAGACACATCAATCATTACAATGCACAAAAGCAGAGATATTTTATTAATATGACTGTGGAGCCCTTGAAAGTGTTAAAGCTGTCTCAGAGACAAGAACTTACATTCATTGTGCCTGGCCAATGCTATTTTTTCCTCAAAAATAATACTAAAAGGATGTAAAAAATAAACCTAAGTGTACCCCTTACTATGAAATAAGACAGAAAAGACCAAATGAACATGACTGCATTCCAGAAATTCTTTGGGGTTTTGGCTGGGGGTGTGGATAAAAATTTAGGCAATTTTATAGAACCTAAAATATGCAACTCAGATAAATGAACCTTGATACAAGAACTTTATTATTTGTCTGGGTGTTCTCAATTATTTTAACTGTCCACCCCTAGTTTAATTTAAATGTAAATATATTAAGCACTGACTAAAAATCATTAACTATTATGCAACCAGACAGGGAGAATAATAAACTTCAAAGTGCTGTTGAGGCCACCTTTAATCTCAGACAATATTTTCTGTGTTTGTTTCATGGTCAGAACAGATTGTCTTCCCTGGTCTGGTATAATTTTTTAAATTTTCTTCATGAGAGAGATTAAATATCCCCAAACTGAGAAACATACAACACAAATAGCGCTTTTTTTGGCCAACATTTTGCTGAATTTAAGAGTAAAACTGTACAAAAAAGGCTCATCTGGAATAAAATGCAATACTTAGGTAAGCATTAATATTATTTATCCATTATAATGATAAACAGACCTCAAACTGTGTTACTTTTTAAAGCACCAAAGGATGCCTTTTTGCAAGTACTGCACCACGCTATGTAGTAGAAATGCTGGATGTGATTTGTCCTTTTCCTCCTACAGAAAGGTTCCACATCTAAAGGAAAACCCAGACACTCTACTGACATAGAAAATCCCAAAATGAGTTATGAGCAACCACACACAGCCCTTCTATCTAAATTGAAGCTTTCCCTCAGTAACCCTTTCTCTAACTGCAAAAACTTGAGCACTGAACAAGATCCCAGCCCTTCCCAAGAGGATGCAGCTCTGATTCTTTTTGTATCACCCAGGCCTTACCTTTGCCAAGTATTTCCTGGACTTGCTCTCGTTCTGGTGGCGACAGGCGTGCAGGTAGCAGGTGATGGCAGACACCCCCAGGTGAAGCTGCCTCTCCTTCACAAAGATGTTCTCCAGGTAATCCCCCCACATGGCCCACGCTTTCACCAGCACGTCGTGCATTTGCACAGCTGCAGAAAAAGCTTTGTTTGCTTCTTCAGACCTGCGTGGTGACAAGCAGGAATATGAGTTTTATATAATTCAGTAGCTGTTTGCTAGTGTAAGTCAGATTTCTTATAGGGCAAGCAATTAATTTCTTAATACTCAGTGATATTTCTGCATTAAGTTTTCTAGTAAGTCCCTTACAACTGCTTTGTCATTGCTTTCCTTAAAGCTCAGCACCTACAAAAGTAAATGCTTCATCATGAAAACAGTTTTGTAAGTGTTAAAAACCTCACATACTCCCTTTAAAAATTTTTAAAAGCTCCCAGTGCATTGCAGTGGAAACCCAGGCAGTGAAACTGGGAGAAAGAAGAGCGAATGATAACACAAGGGGAGTGAAGCAAAATCATTTAAACATGCTACTCCACTGGGCTAAAAAGCAGTAAAGTAACATTGGGAAGATGTTATTTAAGTTATCTTTTAGCAGAATGCATCTTAATTAACTCCTTTTCCAGAGAAGTCATGAAAAATTTTACAATCAACGTTTTCTGGAAACAGCCGGTTCCTCATCCCCACAGCTGTAAAAGTTTCTTTTTTTCAACAGGAAAAGTGAAGGAATTTGAAGGTCAATCACACAGTTCTGGGCAACCAAAAGATTATTTGTTTGTTACTTCTGAGGTTTTCTCCATGTTTCCTCAAGTGTCACAAGTCCAAAATTTGGCATGATTCATCCCAATATATATACAGCCCTTGAATCTGTTACTACTTAGGCATAAAAATAAAGTATGAGAAAACTCCCATAAGCATTACCAAAATTAAGAAACTTAATGTATTTCAAGACTCCTTATTAACAGAAAGAGCTTCACTTCTCCCTTGCAGAGTAAGCATTGAAATAAACCATATGAAAGTAACATGATGCTTGTTTGACTCATTTTTTTAATTACCTGTAGTGTATTTTTAACATAACAATATTAGCTTGGGGGATTATAATACTACATTTAAATGACCAGTTACTGAGGCATAACTCTAAAAAGGAAAACAGATTTGTCTGTCATGTGTTGCTTTTTGTGCTCCATTAATGTCCTTGCTTTCAGAAGCTTCCCGCACCCTGGATGAAGGTTTGAAGTGAACCAGCCCAGCAGCAGCCTGATGGATGACTTTGTATCACTACTGCTCCTTTATAAAAAAGGGACTTCTCTGTCCGTTTTCCTTTCTCCCACTCGACAATCCATCACTCTTGACACCTGAGGTGATTTTTTTAAATAGTTTCTATCACCTGGCTCAGCCAATGGGCACCACAGGAGGATGTAGGAGCAGAGGTGACCTTTAACTTCAGTTTTGTTGACACACAGGTAATCAATCAGCAGTCCCATGTTCAGTTTCAACACTGCCACTGGTCCTAACTGAAACCTTCCTAAATTCCTGACCTCAACTGTAGCGCTAAAAATGCTTGTGTGTTTTTTTGTAAGATTAAGAAACCGTAAGTACATCAGAACCACATTTTTAAACAGAAACCTTTACCCATTTTATCCTGAAGAAACAAACAAAGACAATTCTCTGCAAGAATTTAAAAAAATTTAACAATGTGGGGAAGGCACACTTTCTTCTCTTTACATCTCAACTTCAATTAAGCCAGTGACCTTATAAAAGCCCACCGTACTTTCCATCCAAGTAATTGCATTCTGCCTATTTAAAATTCTCTCTTGTAACCACAGAAGAAAATATTCATGATTTCCTGACTTGAATTGCTATGTGAGGTTGCAGTGTAGAGCTTGAGACCTGATGGATTTCATTCTATAAGTGGCCACAATGCAGTGGTAAAGGAATTATTCCACCCATACGTAACACATAGCAAAATTGTCATTAAATCCCATGCCCACTAAGAGCTCTTGTAATCTGAAGGGGTCTTTTTGGCATCACCAAACAAAATTTGACTGATGAGATATTTATTTATTGAATTAAAGAGAGATATTCCTCAGAACAGTAAAATGCCTGTCAGTGCAAAGCAAAACCATTACTACTTCTGTCCTACAAGGCTTCAATATAGGACCAATCATTACATCTCCAAACTGCAAAGGAACTCTCACAGATAATTTTACTTTCTTACACAGCAGCGAGAAATTTTAGGCTGGTATAAAAGATATGGAATGGCTTTTATGCTCAAATACTGTATTGAATACTTCGGCTGCATTTTTTCAGATGTGTGCTACTGCCCCTTGCAGCCAACATACTCACTTGTTAATCTGTGCCAAGAACATTCCCTTTAAAGCATAAAACTCTGCAGTCATCTCCTTGGTGAAGTACTTCAGATTGGTTGATTCAATGACTTCAAGACCCTGTTAAATAAGCCTTAGTGAGAAAAGTCTTTTTAAAAGGAAGGCTTTTTAAAAAGAACGTGCCATAAAACAACAGCCAAAATATTGTGTTGAAATTTATATAGCATGACTTTCAAGTATTTCATTTTGATTTTAAAAAATACAGACTGACAATTTTAAGTTTCCACTGGCCTATGCAAACCAAATACTGCAGACAACATTTAGCAGGTTATTTTTCCACCTTGTTTATGTTATATTTATGTTATATTACAAGGTTTATTTGCTGGTCAACCACATGCCAGTGGGTTTTGCCTAAAATCACACTTTTTCTTTTTCAACACATACAATTTTACTTCAGTTTGACAGCATCCACCACTCATGAGTCAGACACTCACTTTTTTCCCATTACAAATAATGCCATTTTCAAAGTCCTTCCATTTATCCATCTTGTAAGATTTCAAAAAACCTACTCTCACTTTACTTCTGGGTCAGCAAATTTTTAATATATTCACAGAATCCAGTTCAGAGGACATTAACTGCTTTGGACTGACAGCATGACTCCAAACAACACTCCCTGCAGGGTATAACATGGCGAAGGCAACTCAGCCCCTGTTCTGGATACAGGCAGCTTGCTCAGATCAATGCGTCTGATGGCGCCTGTAAACCCACGAGTTCCAACAACAGCTTCAGGAATACAGCTGCCCTACCTGCATGCACTCATTTTTGCCCATGACTCCAGCCAGCTGCAGGTAACATTTGACCTGCTGCCGGATCTTCTGGAAGCAGTCCACGATGGGCACGGTGGGGATGGTGTGGATGCGGCTCAGGATGTCCAGGGCCACGTTGACCAGCCCTTGCTTCCGCGCGATCTTCCCGTACTGGATGATGGCCGAGGCCGAGGCGTGGACGCCCAGCATGGCGTTGTTGGAGCTGGGATCGTGCTGGGAGCTGTTCTCATATGCAGTCACAATGGCTGGAAAGGCAACGTGAAATGTTCATCATGGGAAATGGTGTTACACAGAGAGCAGCACCTTACACAGGAACACACATGACTTAAAACTCAATGAAAATTGAATAAAAACTACAACTCATCAAAATCAAGCCACCAAGAACTTATGTGTTGTCTGGAAAATTCCATGATGAATGCATGCTGGACCAGGCAAGACTTACCCTGGTAATGATGCTGTCTCCACATGAAAATGCTGCTCCAGTGGGATAAATCATCTGACACAATAGGTAACCTGTTCCTCCAAGTCTTGACAACAGTCTTCATATCATGTAAGCTGTTGTTCCTCCCCAGATTAGTTGGTTGCAATCCTGCATTTATTTGGGCTGCTTCCTGAAGTTCAATTATTTGCTGTGCTGCCTAGAAAACAAATATAAATAAGGAACAGACAGAAGATGGCAGCAGTCTCGAACCCACAAAAGGCAGCAGTTTGTTAAAACTTCAACCACCTGAAGAAAAGGCCCACAAACTTTAATGGAATTTAATTACCTGTAGTACAATAAAGCCAGTGTAGTATTCTCTAAGCTACCACTTGGCAGATAACAGTTGTATTCACTGTTAATCAACCAAATGAGATAACTATTTCAGAAAAAAAAAAAGGCAGTCCAAATTTATAGAGTGAAATCTCTTGAAACAAAATAAATTAAAGTAATATTTTCCTACAATCATCTCAGTATCAGCTCTCACAATAGCTTAACCTTTATCCTACAGCCATTCATCACATAAATTTAATTTTCTCATGGGTATTTAATCACATACTATCTGATATTAAAAAAAAGTAATTACTGCAGTGCAAATTCGAGGCTGCATTTGTACCTCTGTCAGTCACTGACTAATTTATCATTTCTTCACAAGGGATATATACATATTAGATTGTTTTAGAAGCTTGTTTTAGTTGATATCTGAAAGCACTTAAATACTTTTATTTAGCAATATTAATCTTTTCCTGCTGCAGATGCTGCCCTTCTTGAGCAGGAGAGAGGGAGGCAATTTGAAATATGAGTGAAAACTTAGCAGGAAGGAATTAAATTCATTGAGAAGCCATCTAATGCTATTGTGTGAGCTCACAAATTGTACCTATTTACTTGATAACTTCTTCTGAAAAAGGAGAAACTTCCATATTCATTCACTTTATCTGATGCATCAATTTATATTATAAAAATTCAAAGGTATGAGCTGCCATGTGCGCTCTACCCGCAGGAGCAGTCATTTTATAGAGGTCCCTTCTTACATCATGTAGATTGGTTATGAATCACACACACAGAGTGAAACTACTGATCTTAAACAATCACAGAGGCCTCTGTATCAAAGAGAACTCAAAGCAAAGTCCTCTGCACTTCCACAGGCAGGGCTCAGTCACAGACCGCTGAGCAATGGCCCATCAGGAAATGATCTCTGTTATGAAAACTGAGATATTCCACAATTTCTCCCCTGGAGATGAAAGGTTCCCTCCACAGGAACAAGAGCTTTGTCAGGTATATATTTATAGGGTATCTAAACAGGGGCAGAGCCTAAATGTTAAATGAATGGAATGTTTTGCCTAAATCCCACACTGCCAAGCCCAGCATGATCCTGCCCCAGCCCCACTTCCACACTGGTTCCACACAGATCAGAGGAGAAAAGGTTCATTTGCAAGATTCTTCTGAAAGTAACTCTAGGCCAAAGCAGATTTTTAAAAGATGGATTTAGGCATCTACTTCTGTTTGATTATACTTGTCAATAAAACATCTACTCTCAGAAATTCTTCTCTTACAGTTGCAAAATTAATTACTTACATGATTAAATCCAAGAGATAACAATAGGGTGTTGATATTTTACACATTTCAAAAGGAAACAGAAATCCATTTTTGTTATGGTAAAATGTGTGTGAAAGTTTCAAAGGACACAACCATTCATTTTTCACCATGTAATACATGTTATTTCATTTCATAGTAGTTAAACTACATATTCCATATAATCATAATTGTGCCAGCTGCTTCCCAAAAATATTTCAGGAGTTCTGAAAAAAGGTGGGTTTAACCACTAACAAGCTCTTCCTGAAAAGCAGCATGTACTTCGAAGAAATAGAAACACACATTCTGCAACTTCAAACAAAGAAATACCACGATGCAAAAACTATCAGCACTAAATATATATATTATATCCACTAAGATATTTCACATTTGCAGCTACTGAAAGTTCTGAGACCTGCTACTGGAGGACAATTGGAAAGAAGTCTATGCTGTTACCTGGAGCAGGGGGGTGTGGACGTGGGACACGACGTGGGGCAGGCGCCGCCACTCGCGGATGGCCAGGCTGCTCGCCATCTCCACCAGCCGCTCAATGAAGTTCAGCTGCTGCTCCTCGGGGTGGCAGATGGCCAGGTATCCCCTGTACATGTTCACCTTCCAAGCCATCTCCTTTGGACAACTCAGTTCCACCTGGTCATGGAATAGGAAAAAAATCCAGTAGAGATCATTCCTACTCAAACAGTTAATTTTTTGAAGCCTTCTTAAACAAACAGCTTTGATGTTTTAAAAATAATCTAATTTCTTTAAAACATCTGAGTCAAGTATTAACATTTATGTCACTAGAGGAGTTTCAGCTCTCCTAAAGTTACTGGCAAGGGCAGGCTAGCACATGAATTGCCAATTCAGCACAAGAGTACAAGTGCCCATGCCCAAGCTGCTGCTGGGGTATTTTTACACTGACAATTGTAATGCAGCTCAAAGAGCTGAGCCAGCCCAAAGCAGCCCTGCCACAGGAGCAGGAAGCTCACAGCAAACAATTCACCCTGCACAAAGCCAGGAGATGCTTCTCAGCAGATAATACACATTATGTCTGAAATGCTTCAGGGGCTCCAGAACGTGTAATGGCAACTTCTCACATAAAAGGATCCTGTGCCTACCTGTCCCACATCAGGCAACATTGTACTCCCTGTCTGCTCTAGGGCATTGCTAAGTTTATGAAAATAAACACCTGATATTTTTTCAAGTAATCACAACCAACCTTCTCATTTATGTTAAAGTAATTTCTGAGCACAGGTGCAAAGTCAGGTCATAGTGCTAAAATAATTTATTAAATAATTTTAAACCATTTCCTCAGAATTGTGGAATAATAGAAATATGGCAGCTAAACCCAGCAAAGCACTTGAATTGTGCAGCACCTAAATTCTGTGAGCACTTTACAGCAAACTTACACTGAGCCAGTGCTCACCAGCTGACCCTGAAGGCCTTTAGTCTACAACTTTCTCACCTTTTTTTTCTCCACTTTACATCAAGCCCTTTATGGTTTTACATGCAACACAGAAATCCCCCTGCATTATCCTCCTGCTGATAAACTGTATGGTGACCATTACAATTGTTATTCCTGTTATCCTCAACTGACTTTTACACCTGAGCCAGCAAAGACAAAGTGCTAGGTAGCATCCTTACACAGTGAAAATAATCTCCTCCTTTATTATGTTATCTACTGGACCATTAAACACAATGGCAAAGTGAGCAAATGGAAATGAGTCTTGGGTCCTATCAAAGGCTACTTGCTGTTTTAATAGCTCAACTTTAATGGGTAGACTATTAAAAATCTTTCACAAAGATTTACAAAAACTGATAGATATTTGCCATCGTCTCTGGCCTCTCTTGTGAATCAACCATGGAACTTGACAAAAAAAAAAAACCACATTAAAGAACGTCAATAAAATTGGAGAAGTGAGTACAGCAGCGTAGAATCAATTATTCTTTCAGATCCCAATACTTATGCAAACGTGTGCTGACACTTTTACAAGAACCTGAGTAGAGTCACAAAGGCTCCATTTATGGCTTCAGCAGCATCTTCTCCTCAGTCATAAAGTAAATGTCTCATTACTGAAAATACCTCATTTAATACAACTGCAGCTACAGCATATCAGCACTTACTCAGGGTTGTCACTTCCACTCAACTTGCAATTGTCCAAAACCAGAAACTGTCAGATATGATCTATTTCACTCTCTTCAAGCCCAAGACTTACAATACACTGTACAATATAGTTCTTATTTTAGGCTTTAAAGGTTTCTCAGATATTTCTATACTTAGCCTCTGAAGTCGCATACTTAAACAGGACACAGAATACTAAGTGCTGTAAGAACAAAATAAATTAATTAAAATGTAAATAGCACCCATAAGACAGTTTTTGTTGCATGTGCAGTTTGCTACTTAGACATTTGGCTTCACATTGTATTTTAAATACGTACTTCACCCTTTTAGTGCAAATTCTGGCATCTTTAGCAGAGTAATTCCAGTATTGCCCCACTGTATACAACAGTACAAGAAAGATCTGCAAGCTCCTTTCCACCTGTGATTTAATGCAGTATTCTCACCTTTCAGATTTCAGTTTTACATCTGGTTAATGTTTCTATATTAACTCATCACAGATTAACAATTCTACCTACCATGAAAAGACAATGTATTTCCTTAAAACAGAAAAATCAAACCAAAGAAAAACCAAATCAAAACACACAAAAAACCCCATGTTTTCCACCTTCTTTAGATTAGTGCCACCTTATACAATACTTAAAAGAATTCCAGACAATCTACTGGCAGCTCCAACAGAAGTCTGCCATTGGCCTCAAGAAGCTCAAGATGTCTGTGCAGCCTGGCTGTCCTAGCAGCCTCAAGAACAATAACCACCAGCTTATTCTCATGGGATGGTTATTAAAACAGTTGGGATGAACATACCCAAGGTAGGATGAGGAAAAACTAAACATGAGCACAAAAAGCCCTCACTCACCTGCACCAGAGCCTCCTTCATAGCAATCCAGTTTGAGACCCTCCACGCACACTTCAGCACTAGGTAAGGATTTATGTGACCTTTGGACTGGCCATATTCTGTCAAAGGCTCCCACTGGTTCAACTCTTTTGAGCAACTAGGAAAATCAAATGCGGTGTCAATTTTGTTACAAAAAAAACCCCAAAAACTGCAATAAAAGTGACAATAAATGTTTGTGTATCAGAATATTATCTGCATATTTGTCTACAAACAGCTTTGCAAGCACTGCAGAAGTTTTATCCAGATGGGAAGACTTTTTTTTTTATTTATTTATTATCAGTTATAATACAGAAATCTGTGAACAGGGAAGAGCTGCATTTTGTGCCTCCCAGAACAACCATTTTAAATAGGAAAAACAAATTTTAGCTCCAGACTGTTTCCACCAATAGCAAATTACATTTTTACAGCAATTCAGGCATATCACTTCTGAGGCTCTGTTAAGGGAATACAAAATAGCTTTTTTTTATTCCCTTAAGTTTTCCCTGTATCTGAGCTACATCCTGAGGTAAGTTTATTCTCGTAACTAATGCTTTAAACCAAGAGCAGGGTATTTTGCTTCTATTAAAATACTTTTTCCACATCAGCTTCCAAGTCTTACCGAATCCAGTGGTCTTCCCAGAGCTGGTACTCGGGGAAGATGGAAGGGGAAGCGTTGCTCCGCTCGTGCTCTTTTTTAGCCTTCTCCATTGCTTTTTCATAAGTTTCTTGTGCCTAAAGAAAATTCAACCACTCCAGGTTTCCATCTGCTATGTTCACAATAGCTCAAGCCTCTTTTATTTTTTAAAAACGAGTAATAAGAAAACCTTCACAGACTTTAAAAGAACAGTCAAGTGTGTTAAACTCATTCCTGAATATTTGGCAGCTTGACAAATGTCATGAAAATCTGATGTGTGTGCACAAAGATTTCACTTTACCTCAGTATTACAAGGCCTCAAACTACTACTGTAGACAGTAGGGAAGCCATGATACTTTCCATTTTAGAAGACTGAAGTTAATAATTAATATTCAGAGGTTTTTCCTGCTGACCAGAATATTTATCCTGAGTGTAGAACTAGTCAGATAATTTCTAAAATCAAGACTGTACCTGTTCAAAAAAGCCATGCTGCTCATAGGCAATGGCTGTTGCTGTCTCTGGGAATTTGCAGCGTTTCTGCCACAGCCCAGCCCACATATCCTCTTCTTGTAACAAAGAGTAGAGCTCAGCAAGGGAGTCCAGGATTTCCTACAAGGTTAAGAACACATTTCTCCACAGTTAACCTTTCTTTATAAAGCATAGTAGGCAGCAAACCCCATGTTCTACACTGAGGCAAGCTGAGAGAGACATGGAAATAGAGAAGGGCTTATAAAACTTATGAAAAATCTCTTTAAAACTCTACAAGAAATTAGTAACAACCATGTACTGAGAATAACACTGCATGACAAAAACATCCTAAGACTTGCACACTGACTCTTGCCTGTTTTCCCTAACAGAACAGATCAAATCACAAAAAAAAAATCTTTCAACAAGTCAATAATACAAAAGGACAAGAGAAAACAGCTTCAAGTTGCACCAGGGGAGGTTTAGATTTCATATTATGGAAAACATCTTGACTGAAAAGGCTGTAAAGCACTGGAACAGGCTGCCCAGGGCAATGCTAGAGTCACTGCCCTTGGAGGTATTTAAAATACATATAAAATGTGACACCTGGGGACATGGTTTAGTGGAGGACTTGTCAGTGTTAGGTTTTTCTCTTCATATTTCATAAGGTATTTCAATAAATAAATAAATATGACACTACCTGTTGAGGAGGAGTTATGCTTTCCTGCTCATAAAATTCTGTTGTCTGTTTAGGCTTAATCTGCAGACTGAGTCCTTTTTCAAAGGCTTGATGTTCCAGCATGAGTGTAGAACGAAACCAGAGGTTGTGAGTTTTACCCAAGTATTTCAGGACACAAGGTCTGATGGGAATGGGAGGAACACACTGTGACATTGCTTCCACAAAGCAGTTCAGGGCACTTGGCTGGCAATCTCGCTGCACCTGATGGCTTCCACTGCACAAGAAAGGGCTTATTTCACCTGCTAGAGCCTAGAAGAAAAAAAACATAATATTATCTGTCTATTCAGATTCTTCAATTAGAGACATCAGATTTAACATCTCTTTAGTACAGGGAACAACCCTCCAATAAGAACATTTCTCTTTGCAAAATGAAAGGCCCTATTTCTTTCAAAAGATGTATTCATACAGGTACACAGCATTCAACAGTCTGAGAATGGCAAATATCTCAAAGCTAGTGAACAAAGTCACCACACAAACACATTTTCATGGAACAGTAGTCATTTACAAAGAGGAATCTGCAAGTGGGAGAGAGACAGGTTCTCACATGTTGCTGTCTGTCAGACAAGATTTTCCAAAGTCGTGAAAATAGCTGTATCCAAGTCTTCTCTGCCAAAGGTGTAGAAATATGACATAACTGAACAAAGGCACTCAGCAACGCTCCAGTCTGGAAACAGACAGATGTATAGAAACAGGAAAATACAATTAATCCTGTGGCAAAACAGTCCACTTATACAGTCATTTCAATAGTAATACTAATGTCTTTTCACAAAAATGTGTTTCCTTTAGCAATATAGACGTACAACAAGAAATTAATCCTATTTTCATGTTGATCAAGACTCTGATTCATTACTGTAATCATCAAAAAAAAAAAAAAGAAGGAAAAAGGGAAGATGTTGATCATCTTCCTAATAGGAATAATCAGGTTAATTGGATAGAGATGTTGCTAGGGTGAAGCTATTTAAACATAGCTTTCAGCTAAATTATTTTCTTAGGAATTAGTTAATCATAAGATGCTGACACACATTTTTGATCCTATACCCTGTGTTTGTCATCACTAGTTTCTGAAGTGAATTGTTAAAATATACATGCAGTGAAGGAGGAAGATATTTAATTTTGTAGGAATGGGATACAATAATAACTAGCGATGAAGTGAAGGCTTAAGAATTTTTTACCATAGGCAAATAAGAAACTACAGATTATAAGAAATGTCTACATAAGAAAACTCAGCTAAAAAAAAGAGAAGTGTGAGACAGGAAAAGGAAAAAAAATAAAACCACCTCAGATCAGTTTGAAGTTTTAGGATTAAAGTGGTTTGTCACCAACAACCTGCACCCACCTTCACCTCCCGAAGGGAGTCAAGGAATTTGTCGTGCCGGTTGGTCAGCATGTGCAGCTGGTTGCCAATGTCCTTCTCTGAAAGTTCCTTCGTTTTGGGAGTGCTGGTCTGATCTCCTGGAGCCAACTCAATGTCTATTTCAACATCCTACACAGAAATAAACAACACTGTAAAAACAGGCATCTTCTATATACTTTTGCTTATTTTCCACAATAGAAAACACCCTCCTGATCAATTTATTTGATCAGGCCTCACTGTTTTCTTCTTCAGGTTCAGATCTGCAATTTCCTAGAGTGCTGAATGAATGAATGGGAGTTCTGAGAGACCCACACATGCTTAAACCACAAGAGACACGAACAATCTGCACACATCACCTTCATCACACATGCTCCAAAGCTATCTGGTGAGAAATCAGGAAGAGCTGAATTCCATTCAAAAGATTGCCTTTTCCACAGTATTTCCTGTCAGTTACCTCCTCTTTGGATTCGCTGTTCTCCCTCTCCCGAGGCTCTTGCTTGACGTGTGTGACCATGGCAAAGGCTGCCCTGTCGTGGCTGTCAGCAAGGTTGATGACATTGGTGATGGAGGGCAGCATGGCCCCCTGGCAGCTGGTGCCAATCGTGGTGTTCCTCTCACACACTGCCAACAGCAGCTACCACGTGGAGAAGTAACAAGAGTTTTTGAACATACATTTTACTGCAGAACTTCAAAGAAAACATCACCATGGTTTAATATTTAAAAACAAGATAAAGTTTGCAATAGTAAGTTTAAGGCCTATTTATCAGCTTTATTAATAGACTCTCCTAGGCCTAAAGGCTGTATTTTGTACTTTTTAACACATGTATTAAATGCCCTCAATCTGCTAAAAAACACAGACTCTGTTACCCTAAAATGGATGTTCACAGTCACCTTAAATTCATGCTTTAATATACATATTGTTAAAATAAAAGGTTTTGTCCCATTTTATTTTAAATAACCCAAGCAAAGATGCAATTTCATTTCCCTGCCATGCCACCTAACAGCTGTCATACTGTTAGGAGACATTCCAGCTTTAACAATTTTCTTGGAATCTTCTCCTATAACAATTCTTGGGGTTTTTTCCATAGTCATTATCAATTACAAGAGATCGTTTTCCTTAAGAAGTATTAACCTGGTCATTAAGCTTTTAGCACACAAAATAGATTTTAAACATTTATATTAAAGCCAATTCCTAAGAATCAGCATTTCACTGTTCAGCCATTGTATATATTTTTAAGCACCACAGGAGCTGAGGCAGCAGACTTGGTATTTTGAGCTTTGATACAAACACACCCTACAAAACACACACCACACAATTCTTTTACACCCAACAAGGAAAAATAAGGACTAAAACATATATCTAATTGCATTTCTGATACAAGTAGTTTACCTACCTCGATGCACTGCTTTATCCAGAAGTGATTTCCCATTGCTTCCCAGTTTTGGGAACAGGTCACATAAAGCAAGCGCTCATAAACGCGACGTTTCATGGAATTGTCAAAGACCTCAAAGAATTTGGCTCGGATGAGTGGCTGGGCACAGCGCAAACCAGAGAGAAATGCTGGCTCCAGTTTAGCTGTTAGTTCACTCCCAGAAAGATTCTCATCCCTAAAATGAATAAAGATGAAAAACAGAGCCATTAGAAAGAGAAGACTCCTAGGTTCTGTATAACAGAATAAAAACCCCAAGAGTTGACATTCTGTAAAAAGCCACATGTGACAAACATCCAGGGGCAGTTTTTGAGAGAAACAGCAAAGAAAACTTTGCTGCTTGTTGTAAAACCGCCCAGAACTATCAGAAATACTCTTTCAGGATAAAATCATATCATAATTGTGAAACACCGAGCTACATCTGTATGGTGCTTGAAATCACAAATTGTATTGATTGATAAAACTTTCTGAGCACCGTGAACCAGCAGAGTACAGCAGCAAAGGGACTGCAAAATAATGTGAAGCAGCAGCACACCATTAAATACCTGGCATTTGTTGATAAGGTGACTATTTTAATTATTTCGTTGTGATTCAAATCTTCAAGTCTACCTAGCAAAGTAACTCTCCTGAAAGTGTAATTTACAATTAAGTTACAAGGAAAAATAATCTTTATATTCTATGAATGTGAAAAGACAGAGCTTAGCTGTAACCACAGTGCTGAGAATGCAGTCAGCTACAAGGATGCCTTGGTATCTTGGGAAAGAAAGAAGTTGGGGTGGAGGTATTTTATCAGTGCCAAAAGTAAAAATCCTTACTAAGGAACTTCTGTTTTCAAATTGCATTCCATAAATATGCACTCTAGTCTCAGTAAAGTGAATTGATTTTGCATTTTAAGGGGAAAAAAATCCCTTAATTCAGACCTAAAAGGATTGATGACATATTATAAAGTTCATATATGGTACAAGTTATGAGCCAATAAGCTGTAATAAATGATTAATTGCTATAATTACCTATAGACGTAGTTAACAAGGTCTAAGAACTGAGCATTTAATTCAAGGTCTTCTGGAAAACGCTTTTCAATGTAAGTCATCATTTTCACCAGCAAAATGGACTTCTCCCGGAGAGTAGGTGTCTGTGGTAAAAGAACATATGATTAATTTTGTCAATTCATCTTAAAACATGAGAAACAAAACAAGAGAACTAGCACATTCAAACTACAACTCAGCCACTCTTTACATGACTCTTTTGCTTCTAAAGTACTGAAAAAGAGCTTGCTAGGTCATAGTTCTTAAAAAGTAAAGTAACTCAAGCACTTATCCTCCTAATATATGCTGGAGAATTTTAAAATTGTGACAAAAATAAGTCTAAGTTGTTCAGGGATTAAAAATTTCTGATGTATATTATAAAAAGTGTAGTCCTTTTGTATAGCACTAGGCTGTAAAGAGCTCAATTCTTAACAAAAATATGACAGATGAGGAGGACACAAAATGTTACAGAGTAACATAATTTATACCAGCATTAGTCATCTTCCTTCTGAAGAGTCTTTCTATCCAGGTTAATGTGAAGTGTATTTTAAAAAACATCAAATATAAGTCTATAAAATGCCAAGTATCTATAGCTGCAGCTATTTTCACAGGGATTGAAAATAGTCTAAACATCATCAAGGGCATCTAAACATATATATCAGATCATTACAAAACTCACTGTCAAAACTGATGAATTATATTGGCTAACCATAGTTATTTAGTATTTGAGAGCAATAATGACTTCATCAACTCAATTTACCTGATTAGCTGCCATCGGGGAATTGTTTTTCACCCACTCCTCCACTATCTTTACCACTGCACGAAGAATTTTGGCATCAGTGGATTTTTCAATGAGAGATGTTAGAATAGCTTGTATAAAATTTTTCCTCATTTCCATGCTCATCACAGCCAGGCGAGTTTTCACAAGATCCAGACTCAGCATTACCAGTTCACTTGTACCTGCTATGGATGCAAAACCAGGGTTAGAGTTGTGTATACACCTATGAAACACCGAGGGAAAAAACTTTCCAGATGTGATGCTGTAATTTTAAAAATATCAGCATCATCTATTGTCTGGAAATACATCCAACCCCAGAGATAATGTGTTCAGAATTACCACTTTACCTTCCTACACAACTAAGGCCCAACCCAAGGCCAGCTTGGATGGGGCTTTAGCAACTGTCTAGTGGAAGGTGTCCCTGCCCATGGCAAGGGGTTGAAATTAGATGATCTTTAAGGTTCCTTCTAACCCAAACCATTCTACGATTCTATGACTTCTTTCAAAACCAAACCCATTCAAAGTCCTAAAGGCAAGCCTGTTTTTTCCTTTCTGCAAATCTTTAGTAAAAGGTATTACAGACACCTAATACTGAAAAACTGCAATTAACTTTGTGAAAGAAATTGTCTGTGATGCAGCTAATTCTTTAATTCTGTTCAGCTAATTTCCTGACTTGCTTATCTATGAAGTTTAATATTTTTCCAATTGTTTCTCAGTGTTAATAAAATTTACAAGGCTCCCATTTACCTAATAAAGTTTGGGCTGGGAATTTAACAGCAACAATTCTTTCAAAGTGTTTACTTCAGTAGCTTATTCATCAGTAAATTACAGGGCCCTTTACCAGCACTGAATTTTCTTCTACAAGAACATCTGATTTTTTTCTAATCCATTTGACAACAGAATTATACTGACTGAAAACTATGCTATTTTAAGATTAAAAGCTAAAGCATCAGCTCCAACAAGTTAATTCAAACACATTTGTTCTGATATTATAAAATAGGAAGGAGTAAAAAAATTTGAAAGCATAGAGCAATCAAAAAATTCAGCCCCTCTCCCCTCAACCCTCTAAAGCCTTGAAGAATTTCAGTACTTCTATTTATGCTGCAACTCAGCAAATGTTTCACTATCCCTTCACTGAAAAGGTTGGGCTAATACTGAAATTCATATATTAAGCAGGTAACTGAAAATCCTAAGTGCATTTTTAGCTCTCAATACTTCAGTAGTACTAGTCCCTAAGGCTGAAGTATTTTTCAACAAGTTATAATGCACACAAACATTGCAAAGTCATTTGAATCCCTCTAGGAGGAAGATATTTTAATGCTTTCTAATCATTAACAGACTGCACAAGGTAATACCTGTGTTTGCTTCTGCTGTTCCTGCTGTTGCCTGTGGGTTCAGGTGTTCCCTGACCATCTTCTGCAGGGACCTCATGAAAACTGAGATCAGCCTGTCAATGTAGCTGGGGTTGTTGCTGCATGCAGATTTCAGAATCATCAGAGTCCCTAGGGATAAAAACAAGGTTTCAGGAATTTAAACTTCTCTTGGGCATGACCTGAGTAAGGTACAGATGCCATGAAAGGATGGGGCTACCCAGGTTACAAACATTAGAAATCTGGAGAGATTTGGAGAAAAATTTCAGTCTCAGCTTTAGTCCTTAGATTAAGTCTAAAAGGTTACTTTTGCACTAATCAAAATATTTCAAAGTTTTGTATACAAGTGTGTGATGAACAGCAAGGGGGAAAAGGGAGGACAGGAAGAAAGGGATTGAGAACAAATACTTCCCCAAGACCTTACAAAAAAGTAACTACTCCTGATATTGCACATTTATTTTAGTAGCAAAAAGTAGAAAAGCTTTTAAATTAGTAGGCCCGGGTTTAGTAATTAAGAAATCGTAACCTGGGTTTTCTAATCTAGAAACTTTATAAAGTTTAATAAATCAGTTTCTGTAGATTGACGAAGTTAACTCAAGTTGACTACTTCACCCTTTAAAAAAAATAGCACATATATCCTGTTAAATTATATCTACTAAAAAAAAAAACCTACTGCAACTTTCTAATTCAACATACCTACATAGCATATCTACAGAAGCATGCTCTGGTCATTGAATGGCTCCTGCCAAAGTTCTGATTTCTTTTTCTGATCAGATGAGCACAAAATTTGGCTCACAAAGCTCAGCCTCTGAGCCACAGAATTACTACAAAATGCTCCTCCTGACAGCTTGATTGTGGTGCTGCTTTTAAGGGAGCTCTGGACAAAATGTAAGAAACATCTTTCATGGTTAGTTTGATGTAAAGCATGTCCTGACATCTGACAAATAGGCAATTCCCAAGGTAAAATTACAGCCATCTACACAGCTCACAGAATAGAACAGTGAAGGACATTTGCCATTTAAATCAGCAGGTTTTCCAACATTGTACAATTTCAGGTCTGTATTACCAACACAACCAGTTCTGGGCCAAACTCTATTATTCCTATATATCTTTGTCATTCTATTATGTAGCTGAGTTGTCTAGCTGTTCAGTAAGTACAAAAAAACAAGAAAAAAAAAACTTTTCAACTCTTCAGAACAGACTATGCTAAAAATTCAGATTTTTGTCACACAAGAAAAAATAGTGTTTTTGTAATTTCTTGATTAGTGAGAGTTTAAGATCTATAAATACATAAATATTAATACACTACCTAAATCAGCTAATAAATAAGGCTTAGAAAATTAAAAAGAAAGGTAGAACACAAGACTCTACACAGATTCCTTGAACTGTTCTGTTGTATCTCAGAGGACCTGCAGGATTTGGTTTTTTCCCATGTAAGAAGTTGCCAGTAACTTTCTTTTTTGCCTAATATCAATACTGCACCTTTTCCCTATGCACTTTGAATACAAAAGTCTTCCACCTAGCAGATCTACAGATCCCAACCTCCAAAAATTGCTCCCAGGTCACTTCAGGGAGCAGACAGAACACAATGAACCCCCATCCATTCCCTTTCTTCACAGCTATGACATCCCAAGCTCGTTTCTCAAGTCAGCCTGAAATGCTCCCCACAGCTTCCTCTGCATCAGATCAGACTTATAGAAAAGGAAACTGGTGACAAAGACTTGACTCATTCAGGGGCATTCCCACAGAGCTGCCAGGGGTGTGGGACACGTACCAAAGAGCTGGGAAGGGTTGGCATTGGTGGCTTTTTCATAATTAGTCAGTCCTTCATAAATAACCTTCCCAACTGCAGCATAAAGACACTCCAGCTCTTCGTACTTGGAAGCTACACTTGAGGTACCTGAGGAGTTCAGAGGTGTGTTTAGTTTTGTAACAGGCAGAGAACAGTTACACTGAGAATGTAGAGTCAATAAAACACCACTGGAGTCTTATACTGTCAACAATCTAAGGTGACATAGGCAGATCCCCCATTTATATAAACCTCTTTATTATACCAGTATGTCTTTGATAATAGTGTACCACTTCTGAGTAACTCAATTTGATGAGCAGCATTACTGATTTACTTTTTTCCAAGAAAATATTATCTAAATTAGCTTCTATTAAGACACAGCATATTATTTATTGCCTTTCTTTTTTACACTTTATCTCTTCAGCAAAACAGCAAAACTTAATACTTAAAAAATTGTGCTTCTGAAGCTGAAAAATTCTAATTGCAGAAATACATTAAATTTATAGCATGCATTTCTTGAACTAAAGTTATGACAGCCACAGGTTATTAAGTTTTTATGTCAATGGATAATGATGTATTCCACATGATTACTTCTTTCAGCTTTTCCTTTTTTAATCAGAGGTTGAAAGTGCAAGCTAAAATGGACCATTAAATGCAAGAATCATGAAACAGAATACTAGCACATTCCAAAGAATGCCTTCATCCCACCCTCAACCACTTAAGTTATGCAGCAATAAAGGATTAAAGCAGGAAGAAAACACCACTCACTTGGTTCTGTGGGGAAAATTCCCATCAAGCGAGACAGCAAACTGTGGACAGCTCTCAAAACCTTGGTGTTCCCACAGGTCATACAGGCTGCGACCCCTCTTTGGAGGGGCTTGAAGCTGCTCAGGATAGCAGGGGGCTGTAGCACAGTCAGCAGGAAACTTAAGACCTCTAAGCCAGTGCAAATGTTGGCAAAGTTGGCCTGATTGGGCTGCTCCTGAAGAGAAAGCATACAAAAAGGCAGTGAGTAGGGGTAAAGAAGAATTACACAGATTACTAAACTCAGATCAAATCTGTTAAAACCTACTAGGAAAAAAAAACCCCAAAAATAAATAAACCACACCAACCAGTGAGTACTGCAGCTCTACAACTTATAATCACTGCTGCAATTCACATACTTAAGCACTTATTTATTTCACTGCAAAGAAAAGATGAGTACTGTAAAAATCTATATCCAGATATGACTGGTATTCAATCATCTCACATGCCAGGGAAACCTAAAGATCTACAGGACTGGAATGCTACCTACCACAGTCATGAGCAGCTTATCAAACCACTGCAACTTCAGCTCTGACTTGGGCCACATGTCTGGCCTCAAAGCTGTTTTCAGAAGGTTGACACAGCGACGAGACAGCAACTCCCCAGGGGATCCAGCAGTGTTGGAGTTGTCATTTACCTAGCAATTAATCAGAGTTAACAAAATGACACCCTTTTGGAAGCAAGTCATTAATTTATTATTCATTCCATGCAAGCATGTAATTTCTTATTTCTGAAATGAATAGCTTAAGTAGTTTTATCAGTACAGCCACAGAGCATTTAATGCATAAAAAGCTGACAACTAATAGTAAACAGCAGAACTGGCGTCTAAATTGCTGGCTCATTAACCCAAATCACCCATCAAAGGTGTACTTAAAAAAAGTTTCATGTTATCCCTTATTACTACAACTCTGAACATACTCAAGATGGTTAATCTTTACTGTTTGCAAGGTATCCATAAACATGTGCAGCTCTTTACTCACTTCATCTTTATACTTAAGAGCACATCTACTTTGTGCAATGGACTGTGGCATATAAAATCCTATGCCACTTACCAGCTGAGTCTGCTGCAGGAGCAGAAGCCATAAAATTTGTCAGCCTGGAGGTACACCCAGATAATTTTCCCCCTTCTAGAAAAGTTAATTCCCTCCAATTTTGGTGAAAAACTTTAGTTCTACATGCTACAGGAAAGTAAATCCATGTATAGGATTTTGAAAATAAAACTACAATCATTGCCCCTAGATACAGTCATTCCCTATAAAAATCTCAAAATATTTTGGGATAAAGTATTCTTGACATTTAACCTAGGCAAAAAACAAGCATACATTGCAGCATTATCCAAATATGTAAATTAATCATGAAAACAAAGCATAGAAACATTAGAATAATCCAAGCCTAAAAGGACCTGTGTGAAAAGAGGGGTTTATGGGTTTGGCTGCTACTCTACACTGGTATCTGCATATCAGAATAACCACAGTACCTGGCAAGCAATTCTAATCAGGAAATTCACAACAGTGTCTGTGTGCTGCTTGTCAATGGGCTTGGCAAGGAGGGCATCAGCTCCCGGCAAGGACTGGCTCCGTCCAAACACCTGCATGCACACAAAACACAAAAGCCATCAGCCAGACTGGAGGAGGAAAACTACAAGAACAGATTTTAAATACTTGCTAAAGCTAAAACCTTCAATTTAGGGAGTTTCGAGTCATGTGGAAAAAACAATTACACTACTTAGAGTCTCTGAACAAATCCTGATTTTCTCTTACAGCACTTATTGCTCCAGTAGCTGTCCTGAATCGTTTTACTTCTTGGCCAGAATCCACAGACAATCCTCTTTTAACAGCAGATGAGGCAGAACTTGCTCCTTCTCCACTTGCACTTGAGTCCATATCTGAATCTGGCTGAAATATCAGCAATGTGCATGTTAAAAAAAGTACATTAAACTGTGGAACAGTTCAATCTTTACCCATTTATTTTGATTTCCTACCTGCTGGTCTTTGATTCTTTGCAATTCCCATTTAATAACAACTTCAGCAAGATCCACAGCTAATTTTCTTTGCTCTATTGTAACACTGGGAGTGAAGCCCAGTCTCTGCATGGCACTAACCATATGCTGAACCAAGTGATGTCTCACAGGATAATAAACCTGCGAAATGGTTTCACAGAAATGTGAGTCATTAACCAATAACATTCTACACAAAACCTACAAAGTTTAAATACAGCAAGATTGTAAAACAGTCATCAATCCCAAAGTTTGTTAAACCCGTAACAGCTCAAATTTTGCAATATGGAAAAGTAACTGGTGCATTGAAAATAGTATTTTGGCTACAACTTTCAGTAGTGACTACTGATTTCATGCACTGAAATGAACACGTTCTTTTTAAGACTCATGGTTTTTCTCAAGGACCACTTATACCAATTTTTTTCCAAGCCATTTAAAGAACTTCAACTCACATTTGAACACACTCAGATAGTCTTTCAAAAATTTTTGAGGCATCAGTTCCTGAAAAATGTCTATTAGCTGTCCCTTTGGATTGCAATTTAATACGTGTTTTCAAAAATACTTCTATGTTGACATTCTGCACCATTCTCTCATTTGTTTAATTTTTCCCAATATACACTGCCTGCAGAAAAAAGTGTTCTAGTCAATCCCACAGAATATATAAAGTCAAACAAAAAAGGATTACTGGAAGATGGCAATAAACATACTGCACTTTTAAAAAAGAACTCTTAAGAGAATCTTCACAGACCTGTTAAAGAACACTACTAATGCAAGTGCAATGAATTCATCTTGCAGACTCTAACCTGACATTTGGAGTTCTAGCTTCAATCATGATAGAGCTTAATAAATTACCTGCTATTAAACAGTTGTATTCAGTTTTAGATAAGTATCTTTACAGACAAATGATGCATTTTTGAAGCTAAACCATATAAATCAGACCATGCTGTATTTCTCAAACTGTTGATACAACAGATAATCAAACTCCTTGATACAGGAGATACAGTGAGTACCAGAGTAACAGTACAAGTACCTTAAAATGTTGCACTATCAAGTGCAAAATATGTACTAGTTGGGGCACTGTATGGCCCTCTTCCACAATGATTTTTCGTGTCCAATGAGTGAGCATCTGGTGTCCATCCTCCATTCGAGCAGGCACAGCTGGAGTCAGGATAGCCATGGCCTGCCTGACAATAGCCCGGGCTTCCATTGCATGAGCTTTGAGGAGGCTGTGAAAAACCTGAACAGCAGAGCTTCTCATCAACATTAATACCGTATGCATTTACAAAAACAAAGCATTTGTAAATATAATTTTTCTCTAAAAGCCCATCATTTGTTAGAAATATCATGATACATCAGCAGAGGAAGCATATAGCATATACTTCTGTTTCCTTTACATTCCCTTTTCTTCCTCCCTCTCCACTGTCCAATTTGAAGTTTTCCCTTGGCCCCCACATAATGTGTCAACTGAAGTGTCTCTCTCTTAAATGAAGAAACATTCTCAATTTTGCTAATTCAACTAAAACATCTACTTGTTTTACTTACCCTTCCTGCTTCTTTCCATACTCTCCTACTCTCAATAAATCTGTATTAAACATTTGGCCTGCTGCTTTTCTGCATTTGTTTGTGGTGTTTGAGTTATACTCAGTATTCAAAACCACTGTGCAGCTTCAACTCTGGATCTTAAAATAAAAGAAAGCACTCCATGAACTTAACACAAGCCCATGGTCAATACCTGCAGAACAATCTTCTTGTGAATAGCAAACTTGGCAATGATGTGTGCCAAGAGCAAGTGGCCACTGTACTTGCAGGCTGGGTCCACACAGGCCTTGGACAGGAGGCAAGGCCAGGCAAAGGTCATCAGGCGCCGCAGTTTGCTGTTCCTGTTCTTGTTGTTGTCGTGGATGTGATGGGGGGCATGCTCCACCAGCAGCGTGGCAAACTGCAGCAGGTAGATCCTCAGAGAATCCAGCATATCAGCCTGTTTTTCTGGATCAAGTACCTAGTTCCAGGCATGATCAAAGAGGAGAGAATGAAGTTGATAAAAAACCGACTTTTATTATTATAAAGGCAAAGTCCCAAGTTTTTGCTTTTTGAGTGGTTTTTAAGAAGACTAAGAACTAATTGTAATTGCTTTCTTGACTCAGTTTAATACCCACAAAACACGGCTGAAGTGTGAACCTTTAAATAATGAGCACATCTGGGAACTCCCAAACTGCTAACCTATAAAAAGAAATAAATTAAAAACCCCAATCCTCATCTTCAACAACATTTATTTTATAACCTCTGACTGGTTCCATGAAACAGCAGTGAATTAGAAAGACACTGATGTTGGGTCACGGAAAGCTTTCCTTATAAAAAAGACTGGGATTATAGCCAAGTAAGGCCCATTTCTAAAGCCACATTCCAGATCTGAAAACAGCATAAACTGAAAATTGTAGTCCCATTCTGCTAATGACTAATGGATCTCACATTCAACATTATGAAGTAATTTGACATAACAGACCATAACATTCAAAACAGAACAACTAAATCACATCACAATGAGAAGTCAAATGAGAGGAAGATCTTTTTGTTTTCATTTTCAAATACTTCAATGTAAACAGATTGTTACCTTTGTTATAAAAACACTAGTGATGCTTTCTGGATTATCTCCTTCTGGGTTTGGGGGGCCTAACAGCTGTTCACCTTCTCCTTTTTCAAAACTGTACAAGAAAGCAGGATTCAGGATATGTTGCAGCACCTACAGAATATAAAGAAAGTTAAGTTTTACTGTACTACTATATTCTTCTAATGGTAGCCAGCATTCAAGTACTCCCACATGCAAACCTGCCTGTTGGACACACTCACTGAGTTAAAAAAGGGAACTATACATAAAACCCCAAGAAAAAAGACACACACCGATTTTTTTCCCCATTTCTTCATTCCAAGAGCACAGATTATTAGAAAGTGTAAGCTAAAGCAGCCAGCATTGAATACAAGATGAATTGCTGTCTCTGTTTATTATCGCTCTTCTTCAGGTATGATATTTTCACCTAAATTACTCTGCCAATTATCAAACTCATTGACATTTAAGTAAGGGAGTTTTGTTGCCCTAGTTCCCAAGAAGAAAATGAAACCTAAATACCAGGCTTCTTTGATTTAATTGCTTTAGTTACCTTGGCTTTGAGCTCATCTCCAAAGTTTGGGTCATTCAAGTCTACAAACCGGAAGAACAAAGCCCGTTTTTGGGGAATACTGTAGTTTTTGGGGATCTCTTCTTCCATGTATTCCTTTAAGAAAGTCATATTGCAGAGAAATCGGCCCGTAAAAGCTCGAAGCAACTGGAAGAGTAACTCTATATCACCATAATTCCTTCTGTGAAAACACATAAAATACAAAGCTTCTGTGAAAAAAATACACAAACTACTATGCTGATGAAATTAATCTTTTAAAGGAGCAGAGAAGCAAGAGCAGCCAATACCACGTGCATGGTTTTAAAGCTGATGGCAGTATTAGGAAATATATTAGCTTTCTCTTCAATAACTGCAAACCATTTTTAGTAGGCCTATATACCTTTACAGTATTTTCAAAATTAAAATAATACATGCAGGGTCTAGGAACTAAAGACTTTTACATACTTGCAGTAATTCAGTAAGCAATAGGCCAACAGCTTGGGCTCCTTCCAGTTTGTTGCAGCCATATTCTCCTTCCTATGTCTCTCCTGAAAAGCTTCACTCACCCATACACGTTTCAGCTGATTCACCAAGGAGTGTTGATTTGCTAACCAACATTCATCATTCTTAACAATAATACTTATGATCTGTCCAAAACAAAACAAGACAAATGCACAGTCAACACACAAGAGATCTGTCAGGAGAAACAATGATATACGAGCACTTGCTTAGGGTCAATTAAGGGTTCTAAAATATTCAACAGCAAAACAAAAGAGTGAAATACAAAATAGTTTAGATTTAAAAATATAAATTTCTGTTTCTGTTGTCATGCTGTCCTCTTGTATCCTACTTGACAAAAAAAGTAGAGTTAATTTGAGTCTCTTTTCCCTTCTCAGAGCAGCTCTGACTACAAACACTCCACATTTTTACAAGTAGTTTTCTATGAGCTGTAATACACACACACATTGAAAGCCTGGATGTAAGAGGCTAGCAGCTGATGAGGTTTCAGCTATCCAGTGCAGAGACAAACAAGATAAATGAATACCTTGATAGCCTGGAACTGCAGGTCGAGACGCATGGTGGTGGTGCTGGGGGAGCCAGGTCTCACGGCTGCCTGGGCACCCACAGGCAGCAGCAGGGTGATAAATCGGTTGGGATTAGCTGCCAGTACATCCCGCAGAGGTTTGGCATCTTTATGTTTCAAGAAACTCTGCAAAAGGGGAAGAAATAATTTTAATAACCTTTAAAAGCCAAAATACCCGGCGACTATATCATCCTGTAGCTTTTATATTCCACACTAAAGTTGCAGAGGTTGTATTTCATGTACATAAAAATAACATCTACACTTCAGTAATAGCCTTACATGATCTGGAAAGGTATAAAAAAAAACAAATACAAAACCAGGAACAGGAACCCTGCACTCAAGAGTAAGACCATGATGAAGGACTACAAGGTCATACAAGCAAAAAAAGATGCAAAAGATGCAACCTTTTTGTTCATCAGGTTTGTCAAGTTGAGGGTTTTTTCCTGCTCCTCTCCCCACACAGCTTACCATAAACATTCTGCTCCACTGTGGATCATTTAAAGTGGCTTCCATCATGAACAGCTCCACAGTCTGGGATGGATGACGTGTCAAAAACTTTATCAGTGGTTCCCTGAATGGACTGCCAGCCTGAAAAATTCAAAACCTTAAATTAAAAATGCAGAGTATAGAGTACTTCCCACTAATTTACTACCACTCAGAAAATACATTTGACTTGGCATTTATACAGATACAAAATGTTCAGAACTCTCATGATAAGAATTTATTGACACTTTCAAAACTTCACTTCTAAGGGTGCAAGGCAAATGTTAATACCTCCTAAAGGCTTGAAGAGCATATTTTAGCATCAAATGTTCTCACACCATATTTCAAATATTATAATTATCATACACTAATGTTTAAGACTATAAAGCAAAAATTTCAGCAATGTTAACTTCCCCTTTTACCTCGATTAACATTGCTCGTTCTGTTTTCATAACAACTTCCAGAAGAGGTTTGACCAGAGTCTGTGGGGCAGCTGGGATCAGATGGAATAAATTTATAATTGCTGAACAAATCTTCATTTCCTACAGACACAAAGAAACACAATTAAATAAATATTACTGGCTATAATGTATAAAAACAGTATCACACATCTCACTTCTTTTTTTTTCCTTGGTATTAGCATAGCCAGCAGCCAAATGCAAAAGGTTAACATATACACAGCATCTACTTCCCATAATGCATGAAAAAAATGCACCTGTGGAAGTCTGCCCTACCCCCTCTGGTAATATCATGGTTTAAATTTTATTTTCCTTTCTAGTAGAGTGGTGTTTTACAGGTAAGAGCTAAACACTGTAATGATACTGCTGATGGGGGAGTTACAGAGTGCTCACTGCTCTGCACCAAGTGGGCCATGCATCAAGCAGGCAGGCCTTCCACCTGCACCATTTCTGCTATACACCCCACACCTCCAGCCTACACATGAAGAGAGATTCAGCTTTCTCACAGCACTCTTCAGCCTATCTCACAAACAGCTGGTTGCTGTAAAGTCAGCTCTGTTCTCTCACTAGATATTAAATCCTCCAGGAGTCCAAAATAATTTTGTGGGTTTTTTTCCATTGTGCAATTTAAAGACTGTACTTCAGCTAGCCTAAGTGTAGATTTCCTTCAGTAAGAAAAGGGAGAGGAACAAACAAAATAGCAAAACCACCCTCACCATCTCTCTAAAACCAAGTTCCAGTATCCAAGATGATTTTATCAAGTGCATTACATTTTCTCAACTGAATTTAAACACAAAGCATTAGGCTCCACTCCTTTAACCTGATCTGCCCCGACAGACCCCAAAAGACCCCTCTCGTGGACTGAAGTGCAGGGCTGAGAATACATAAAAACCTTTTGAAACCACTTATGCCTTCACAGAAACTAAAAATCCTGCTCTTCCTGGTACAAACATGCTCAACATCCTTAACTGCAATGTGATCAAAGCAGCTCTTCACAGACAAACAGAAGACAATTCACAGCACTGCACTCAAAGGCACAATGCACTGTGCCCAAAACACAATGATAAAACTAACAAAACACAAGTTAAAAGAGAAAATAAAACCAAACAACAACAACAAAAGAAATCATAACAACAAAAAAAGTTCCTGGTGCCTGCACTCAGTTTCTCACCTCTACCCCTTCTGTGGCAGGCTGAACCAAAACAGAAGTCACAGCATGAAAGGAAAAAGCCCACAAAAATATCAAATAAATGTACAAATCAGCAGCACATTCCATTCTTCAGGCTGCAGTCTAACTTCAGCTCAGTTACTTCCTCATCTCAAATGGAAGGAATGGAGACAATGAGCATCTCACATGCTCCAAATTGTCCTCCAAACAACTAGGATGAAATTCATCCTTTTTTCTACTTTTACATTGATCAGTCATAGCTTCTCAAATATTTAAACTGAATAAAAAGATAATAAAAATTATTAAGTCAGGGGAAACAATATTTTAATATCTTTGAAGACAAATTCAGTCACCATCTATTACAAAACCACTTTCAGTACCTGCACCACCAAGCTACGAAGTCCTCTAAACTCCTCCTAGGCTGTAATGCAGAATTTCCACCATGGAAATCTCCACCCTCTCACAAGAGGCAACCATCTACTCAAAACTTACTATTTCAATTACCAGACATGACCTGAAATCCCATGCCTTTCCCTGGAGAGGCAGGGAAGAGAGGAAGAAAGATTTAAATCAAATATTTTATTACCTGGACCAACGAATTAGATTTTAATCACTACTTAATATATTACATTTGAATTTGTTCATTTCTCTAAACAGCAAGATCACAGTTCAGGATCACAGCAGGACTGTCATAAATTGTTTAGGTGAATAAGGCTTAGTTATTCTGGCATCAGTGTGGATCTTTACAACAGTCATCACTATGTAGCATTTCTAACTAATTTTTCAGTTTGTCTGTAGTTACCATTTTCATATGAAAACTCACTCCACAGACCTTTCCACTATTCTGTAAGAGGCCTTGCTGAGCAGCATTTATCTGCACAAGGCTGGAGAGCTGCCTGACACCATCATCAAAGAGCACCTTCATCCCGTGCTGCTGGAGAGGTTGGAATGCTCGAACAGCAGCAGCACAGGGAGGGAGCATCAGGCTTTCCTGGTCAGTTCTCTTCTCCACTGAGTGTTTACCACCTCCTCCACTCAACCACACAGTCTGAATGATCCAACACTGCTTTTAGTGAGTGTCTCAGATGTTGGAATCTCACTAGGATCACGAAGAAAGGAGAACGTGAAATGTCAGCTACAATAACTGACCACTAGTTTGACCATCCCTGTTTTTCAACAGCACAATATACATGCAGACACACGAACACAGCCTGCCACAGCAGTTGTACAAAGACCAAGCTGGGTCCTCCTGCAGGTTCCTAGAGTTTTTATTTTTAAGGAAACTCTGGAGCAATAGCTAGGAAGCAATAAAGCAATATTTAATCAGCTTTGCATTGACACAATTCTACTTTAAATGTTTCCACACTTCTCTTGTCCCTCAAGGTGTGACAGCAGATTCTTTCTCAAATGTCTGGCGTGCACTCCCCACTCAACTTACCTCTCTAAATACATAATTACACAGAAAACGTCAACAAAAAACATTAAAAGCAGGGGAATTCCCAACTAAAGATGACTTAGTGACAAGTATAAACTGTTCTGGAGGTGCCACATTATGGTTTAAAAGACTATTGCTACAAAAAGATCTGCAAGATACCTTGCAGGAAAAGTGGATCCCAAAAGTAAATGAAGGCCTTAGAACTACTCTGGCATAAATAAAATTAAGTTAACTGGAGAAGGCACAGTGTTTTAGTTAAAACATAAGAAACCAATCTTATTCTACTTCATTAGAGAACATCTAGGTCTAATATAAAGCAATGATCAAATTCAGATTAAAAGCTCTCTTTGCAATGACAGGAAAGAGAAATGAAAAGCCATTAAGCCATTTCCATGTTTTGAGGGAAATAAAAAGCTAATGTAATTTCATTCTAATTTGAAAAACAAATATATTAATAGAATTCCCCCCATTTTTTTCTTTAGGTGCAATCATAAATCTCAACACTTAATAAAAGCATTTAGTAAAACATTAATAGAATTATGGGACTTCTGGTAATGTACAGGAAACTGCGCTGAAGCAGGAATTCCCATTAGTATTGCTAAGAGCACACAGTATTGACATTACACTGCACAGTTTTCCATTTATAAGAGAACTGATCAGCTTCCCATGCTTCTACACTCAGGCCATTAGTTTCACTGGGAGAGTGATTTTAATGTGATCCCAACTAGTAAATATTGAACTTGGTTTAAATAAATTAAATTTTAAATTAACTGGGATTATGTTATCATTATGTATAATTTTCCAAAGGCTATGTTATGAACATCAAACATATTAATGAAAAATGGGGGATTATGCTGCTGAGCTCATCAGCCATTCCAGTGAAGAACAGATTTCTAAGCAGAAAATCCTGAGGGAGAAAAGAAATAAAAATGCTTGAGCTGCTCCCACTCTAACCTAGAACAGTCTCTAAAGTAACCATTGTCAGCAGATAAGAAGCTCCTCTTACTGAGGCTTCTAACAGATATTCAGTATTCTACATCCAATCCAACAAGTCTGGTAGCTTGCAACAAAGCATCAGTGTGTAACCAGTTATGGCAGCATTTACAAATGAATGAGTTCTTTAACTCCAAAACATTAATACTATTTATTTCTTCTCTTCTCACATAAAAGCACTCATTAACTTACATTTCCATCACTCCGTTGTCCACCTTTGTGTGTAATAACTACAACTTCCATCCATTTACGCAGGTGTTGCTACAAAGAAAGGATAATTAGCATTATTCTTCTAATTAGACTGATCCATTTTAGCACATGCTACAAGACACACTATAGAGGCAGAAATAATTCTTTGAAGGAAACAAAGGGAAGAATTATCAGTTATTTTCAATCCCTCGAGTTGAAAAGTTTACTGTTGCTAGAAGTCCTCTCAAGAAGGACTATTCAAGAAAGCAGGGATTATAAGCACGTATGTATATATATATACCAAAAAACCTTAAATCTGATAGTCTGACACTTCTTTGATGACTTGCTTGATGTGTATGCATTTAAATATTTAAATATTCATGCAAAGGGAATAAAGAATTCACATATTCAGTTTAAACACTGCAAATAAACCTCCCGAAATTTTATAAATCAAAAAAACACCAAAACAGATTACGTGCATTGGGAAGTAAAATTGTTAAAGGTGCAAGTGGCACCTTGCTTAAAGATAAATTTGTCCAAACAAACCTTAGCATAATTAGTTATGTCTTCACTAAAAAATAAAATCTCTTAACTTTTTGGTTTAGAAGCTCTTTAGAAATTTGCTCAAAATGTTTAACGAAATTGAGGTTTTTTATTAATAGTGAAACAAAAATCTTCCAACATATACATTGAGTCACTACTGAACTTCTTTGATTTTTCACCAATAAAAATAGTAGCTAGAAGAAAAGTTCTTCTGAAAGAGCTAAAATAAAAACTTGGATGGGCTTACCATCATCTGATCACAGAATTTATCATTGAAAGAGTTTGGGAAAAGTCTAGTGACTGAGGTCAGGCGATTCACAACGTTGAGGGTCAGACTCCGATAGTCTCCCAGCATCATCAGCAGTGGCCTCATGTGGGTATGAATTTGATCAACTTCTATGGTAGCTCCTTCCAAGAACTGCAAGAGAGTGCACAATTAAGATACAGGTGGAGAGGACATGACTTTTGTGCAAGCATTTTTCTTGAAATAGATTCAGCTGATTTGATTTTTCTTCTTTTATTTTGTTCCTTCAGTACAATAGTTCGAATAACATCTAGTGCTGGAAATTTATACAGTGACAAGATGGTACTGAGGTATTTCTGACACACAGTAGGACATTCCATAAAATAATCAAGTAGGAGATTGTAATTACAGACAGACTGAAAAACTGCTACAGTTATAAATTAAATACATAGCTATGAACAAATTCCTTAGACACTATATTAAGAACTGCCTGCAAATCTGGCTAAAGAGCGATTTTCTGTGTTACAATCTGCATGCATCCTGAGCAACAGAAAAGGTCAAAAGAGCCTGGCTGCAAGCAGCTAGAGAGAATATTTCCTGTCATAACCAAATATCCTGTGGGTATGAGTTTATCCCAGGAAAAAAACAATCAGGCAAATCTGATGTACAGGTCAGAACAATCCTTATTTGCTACTTCTGAACCCAACTGTGCTGTTAACAAGCCACAAATAGCAAGTACATTCCCTCTCATGACCACAGTGACATGAAAAGTCACACGACCTCTGGCCAGTCAATGGCACAAATAAATGCAAACCACCAGTATTACTGCAATTATATTCTCTCTTCCATGTCAGCCCAGCTACACAGCATTACAAAGAGGCTGTAAGTAATTTCATTAGCTTTTTTTTTTCCATTTAGAAGAATGGCATTAAAATCTTGCTGAATCAAAATTAGGCACAGCTATTGAACAACAAATCATGATGAAAGAATATCCTTTGCCTGTCTTTCCAGCCTTTATAGATGATAATGCAGCATCCACAGGTCAGACAGGGCAGTGTAAGGCAAGGACACTAATTCTGACCTCAAACGGGACAGCCAGGGTCCTGTTCCTTAAGGTAACCATCACACTGTGATTCAGGTCTAACTCTGTTGTCCTGCTTTACTTTTCCAAAACCAACTATGGGATTTCCACCACTTCTTTTAGGAACACAAACAAAACATGGGAAGAGCTTTTCAATAAAGCCAAGCCTGCATATTTGCAAAACAGCTGAGAAGGACTGAAGCTATTTAGAAGACTCATTTACAAAAACATGTCCAACAGAAAGAGGGAAAGACTACACAGAAAGACTGGAAGATTTACCATGGTCCTTATCCAAGAGCTTATAATTCTTAATTGCAACCTGGATAATTCCTTACGGCAAAGTTCAAATCCCAAACAAACACATCTGACACAAACTTTTATCAGCATCACTAACAAAAATTGAACAGAGCAACAATATTTCCTGTAGAGAACTTTCCCAAGACTTGTACCAAGGAAGTAAAGCAGAGAGAACAGTGGCCTCAAAAGGAATGTTGTTTTAATACAGTCACCTTTCTCATGCACGCTTCTCCTGCCTCCTGCAGCTCGTTATTTGTTGAATTCAGAGCCTTGAAAAGTGCAGCAATGATTTTCTCTCTTGACTGAGGCAAGTAATTGCAGGCAGCTAGAGCATCTGCAAATATCAAAGTAAATTTGTTCTCTTTGTTAACTCAACTTCAAAGGAGAGGAGAAAATAAACCCTAATTCTACACCGCTTTTCTTATAGTTTCTTTTTATGTCATCTCAAATTGCAGACAGCTAAAGTACTGTATGCATTGCCAAAATCAACAGCATTGTAAAATAGTAAAAGAATGAGAATCTTATTAGCATTCTATAGTTTTCCTAATGCTTTATAACATAATTAATCTTAAAATATTTTGGGTTCCTTTCAGAAAACTGAATTCTAGTCATTAAGAAGGCAGCAATACTTTCCCATTATTCTCTCCATTAAACTGCAACCTCAGGAGAGCAGTCATCAGTCTTCCAGTGCTCAGGTTTTCTGCTGATCTCAGGAAGCAGACTGCCCATTGCTCACAAGGACACTTAACTGCATCAAGTCTTGTTTAGGTTTTACTTACTTAAGGCTGCAATTCGAAGAGGTACAAGTGATGGAAGACTTTTGTAGCAAGGTAGTTTCATTAGGGCAGCATCTTCAGCCTCACACAAATTCAGTAACTAGGAAAAAAATAAACAATCATTTTAATATTGCTACTCACATTTGAAACACCACTATCTCACCCCCACCTTTACAGACAGCTTTTCATCTATAGCACTTTGTTTTTGTCTTTACTCAAAACCAGATGATCTTCTGCATTGCTGCAGGCAAAGCAGACTTCACTTGATGTTTCAAAAGGGAAATTCTTGCATTTCAGTCAAAGTTTAAAATGCACAAAGAAAAACATGTATTTTTAATAATGAAAGTACTAACACCATCATACAGAAGCATCTACAATCAAAGATGAGAACATAAAAACAAAGTACCTCTGTGTAGAAGACCTTGTGTTCCACAACATTCAGATCCATTGTAAACAATCTGGGCTGCAGGGTTGTGCAAAAGGTATTTCCCTCCATCAGGCCAATCTGGGCATTTGCAGGTTGGTGCCGAAGCAAATGTTTTTTAGGAGGAACCATGTCCTGGAGTACCTAAGTGATGTAATTTGGATTACTGAATTAGCAGCTATTGAAATGACCCCACAGACCCAGCCAGCGAGAAGACACCATAAGTCATGGCTCTAGGTTTCTATCCATTTTCTATTGTGGCTCCAGATGTGTCTTGAGAAAAAATTAGGGTAGAGGAAAAATAATTCTCAGAATTACTTTGATTCACAGTCAGTTTGCAAAACAGTGTAGTAGCTGTAATTAATACACATTCTCTGTGAACAGATCTATGATATTTAATAACTTCACATAACGTCATGAACAACAAAGAAATTCATAGACTGAAGCATTTCAAACAGTGAAGAAACAAGAATATTTTAAGCTCCTAAAACAGCAGAAAACCAAAAATGCTAGTGTAACTTTTTTCCATTACATCAACTTCTCACTTTCCTCTTTAAAGAGCTTTAGCAAAGTTAAGATACCAATTAGGGAGCTTCTCAGCATAATGTGGACTGTTGTCATGGCCCTTAAGACTTATGTGCATTCAATTATCTACCAAAAGACTAAACAATACCAGCTTTAAGGAGTATCTAGCCAAAAGTTATTTCAACCAGCTTTAAACTTTACAGTCTTTCTGGATAAGGAAAGGCATAGCAGTAATGCCACATATTTAGAGAATAATAAAACTGAGTGTCAAAATGTAATGTCTATATAGCCTAGCCTGTGTCTGATTTGTGGCAGGATGAGCAGCCCATAATTTAGGGAAGTAAATCAACCTGAAGACAGTATAAATACTGGCTAAGAGCCAAGGAGAGCCTGTATGAATCTCTACAGTGATCCAGGCATTGTGTATGTTTGAACAACAAAACTTAGCAAATGACAAACATATGCTACCAAAGCACTACAAACTTAATTCACTAGTGTGCAAAAACATACCAAGAAAAGAATTTCTGCAAATCCAAACTGAAAAACAACTTTAAGTTGGGGTTCAGCAAATATTTCTGCTTACCTCTTTATGTGGCTCCATGATGACTGTGACACTTTTGCCAGTGACCTGTGCAAGAACCTGCAAGGAATGCATGGCTTGCTTTCTCACAGTGGAGTTTGGAGAGGTCACTTCTCGAACAAGGTCATGTGTGACATGATGGAAAGACTTTTCCTGTGCTGCAAGGATTTCTTCCGTTTTTTCTTCATCTTTTAAAGGAGTTGCACATCTAATCAAGAGCTGTTCTAATGTGGTCTTTGCCATAGCGACTGCTCCATTGGAAACCTGAGCAACAGAGAACATTTTTACCAGCTAAGTATAGAACAAAGACCACAAATCTACACATTACTCATCAACTTAGAATTTGATTTTGATGAATCCTGTGATTCTGATTTCCAACTAAGCTTAGTGATTCTGTGGTAAGTGACAGTGATCCTGTGTTCTTTTGTGATCTACATGTGGCCTGTACATTTCTAGTCTGAAAGCAGCAAGTATAACCTCAAAAACTTCAGCAAAGTTTTGTGGAAAAATCTGACCTCATTCCTAACTTCAGATCTTGGTTTGAGTTAAAATGTCTAGAATTTACTAACTCTTGCAGGTAAAATGCATTCTGAAGTTCAGCAAAATCAAGATTACTAGGAGTTCCATCTATGGTAATTTAAGGCTAGAAATTTTCCCCACACTATTTGATGAAATTCATTCATTGCATACCTCTCCAGTTAGGTCCATCATAACAAAGAGAAGTGCCTTCAGGAAAGTCTGCTGGTTCTGGAGGACCCAGATCAGTGGCAGCCGTTCCATAAGAAATTTAATGGACACAACACCTCCTAGTTTAGCATACCAAGCTTGCTCATAACAGCAAGCACATAAGCGTTCCACAATGTAGGAAAACAAGGGAAGCTGACAAGCCTAGAAACAAAGAAATTGATCAGTTTTCTTTTCTCAGCTTGCTGGTAGCCTCCAGAATTTTAGAAGCAAAATTGCATTGGCTGAAACTCAATCATTTCAATACACTTTAAAAAAATCTTACCCTTTCCTTTGAACCCAAGATGATGCTTGCAACATCAAATATCACTGCTAGGGCCACCTCTCCTATTTTGCAGAGCTCCTTCTCCTCATATGCCATGCAGATTGCTATGGCATCAATAAGCACCAAGGGATCCATGCCTTTTGACCCATTTTCTTCACTGTGAAACATGGCTGTGCTAGGCTGGCTCCCAACCTGATAGCACTGCAGCAAGAAAGGACCTGGAATGTGTAACAGGGAATTGGGGGGGGAGGAGAAATAAAGATAAAACAATGGATATTTCAATATGAATAGTCTTTTAATTAGATTTTACTACTCCTCAGACTAGCTGATGGCAAAACCAGTAAGCCCTGTGCCTATTTGCATACAAATGGGTTGTAAGGCATCCTTCACTGCTAGAAGAAAAAAAGATTACATCTACTTGAATATTTTACTCTATGCACTAGACGATGCACTGCAAGAAGATTAATTAAAACTGAAGAGTCATAAAAATCCCAGTTACATTAATGTGACAATGAAGAGTGATATGCTTATAATATGCCTTTTACCAAATTATTTGTCATACAGCCCAAACAAAAAGTTTTCTTCTTGGATATAAGACACTGTAATGCTCAAACATTTACTTAATTCCTCTGAAGGGCCTTCAAAACCACAACTGGAAACAACCTAATTAAAGACCATCTGCAAATAGTACTGTGAGTATTAAGTTACACAAATGCTCTGGAACTGTATAAGCTGTTCCATGCTGCAGTTATTTCATTGGCTGTAGCATTCACAGAGCATTATTAGGTGACTGATTGCTTTTTAAAATTTGCTTAGTAATTCCCACTGCTCTAAAGAATTAAAACATAATTCTACCATCAAACAAAAATCCAGTATAGCTACCCAGAAGCAACTGCAATGCTGTGATTTTTAAAACAAAGAGCTGTGTGTAAAAGCACCGAGCTGTGCCCAGCTCTCCTGGAGGCACCAGGAGCCGTGTCCCCTGCACTCACCGCACTGCTGAGCCACAGCCACCATGGTGTAGTGGCGGATCAGGCTGGCCACGAAGGGCAGGGCGCTGGGCCGCAGGTCCTTGATGACGGCCGACATGAAGGCCCCAGTCAGGGCCTGCTCGAACGTCTTGCGAGCTGGGGTGTCCTGCGCCTTGTAGCGGTGCGAGATGATCACGCTGGGGATGGACTTCTCTGTGAAGCTGAAACACAACGTTGTGTTCAACAGAACCCCCAACTGCAGCACCCCCAGCTCAAACTTCATTCACAGTTTGCTCTCCGTATCTAACTCCTTCTCCACCTCCCGTTTTCCCCCTCATTTTGATAGAGCTAGACCAGTTCACTCAGCTCAAACTTCATTCACAGTTTGCTCTCCGTATCTAACTCCTTCTCCACCTCCCGTTTTCCCCCTCATTTTGATAGAGCTAGACCAGTTCACTCAGCTCAAACTTCATTCACAGTTTGCTCTCCGTAACTAACTCCTTCTCCACCTCCTGTTTTCCCCCTCATTTTGATAGAGCTAGACCAGTTCACTCAACCCATATTAATTTTGTCAGCCACTGGTCTCCAGCATGATGGATAGCTCAATTTCATCAGGAACATTTAAAGCCAGTGGTTCAGAAGAAGGCACATATATACAATAATAGGTATACAGGCATCACACTGCAACTCAATTACAGAATGTCATTTTCAATATTTTGACATTTTCCCCTTTTTTAAAAATGACATTTGATTTTAATCTTGAATGATTGAAACATTATTTATCAAATCACTGCCCAACAAAACGTATTCATTGCAAAGCTATATTTATGTCAAGTCTAACAAGCCCAAACTGTGAAAGCTTCTATGCTCTTTAGCTACACTTATTATATTGCAAGAGTCAAAGTCAGCCCACACTTCTTGAGCAAAGATGTTAAAGTTGTCTAAAAGCAATAAACTCATGAAATATCAATGACTAAAATTGCAAAACATGTAAGAAAAGCTCCAATAAAAGGCTCTCACACCAAGATAAACAGAGGCTGCGTGTGACTATGCTATAGCTTAGTCACTAAATGAAACTGAATTTTGTCTTTCACTTCAGTAAAAGTCTAGATGTACATACAAAATGTCACAATCTAAATTAATCGCTAAAATACAATTAAGCCCAAAATATTCCAGTTATTTAAATACATGAAACTAAAATTAATCTTATTGATCATATGTAATAGACTATACACTGGGCTGTAATTAGGAGAAGAAAATTAAACTGTGAAACATTAACATGTCATTGGCATTAAAAAAACATGCTAACAAAACTCCTTTTCACCAACAGGAAAAAATCCCATGAATTGCACAAACTAATCATTGTCTCTAAACTAGGTTGCTCCAAAGACACCATAAATTTTACATACACATTTAGGTTTAAAGAATTGTCATACTTGGGATGTGCAAGGAGCTGGTACAATGCATGTTTGTTATCATCCAGGCTCATCATGGCCACCAGGAAGCACTTGATGACCTCCCAGGCCTGCCTGCGGTAATAGGGCTCCGTGTTGGCGCTCTTCAGACAGTCCAGGGCCGTCTCGATTGCCTGCAATGGAACAAGAGAATCCACACACTTCTTGCTCTTGGCATTTACCATAAGGCCATTCATCAAGGGAACGGTATCATTAATATATATTAAAAGTAACTTTCAAAGTACGGACAGTTTGGAGTGCCCAAATTCAGAAATGCAGAGAGGGCCTGAGAGCGTGGCTTGAAAACACCATGGTATTTTCTGTGCTTTTCTATGTGCTGAGTTTCATGGCAGATACATTTACCTCCATGGTCAGAAAGCATTTCAAGTTATCAGCGAGATAAACCTTCACTGTCCCTTCCCGTACCCAAAAATAAATTTTCCTTGTCTTCCCTTCAGCAATAATTGCTGTGTCTAATCCCTTTATACTGTATGTATACAATGCATTTATACCCATGTATAAATGGTACCTTTTCATGCATGATGAAATGTCCCTGTAAGCAACTTGTAAATGCCAGTTATTTAATGGAAATAGTACTCTTCCTTTGCAAAAAGATTTAATACATTCAAGAATAATTCAAATCAATATTTTCAGACATGATAATTAAAAAAGGGGAGTAGATCTCTTTGTGAAGTGTCTGTTTTGTGCTTATATATATAGAGATAATACATAAAAGCACAACTGTCTAATTTCTGTACTTCTCTCACAAAAGACAGGAAGATAAATGAGACAGGCATTAAGTAAAAAAAAATCATGGAAAAGCTGTAAAAGTTTTTCTGGAATGCATGAAAAAAGGAATTATCAATTGCAAGTAAAATCTAACCATCCATGCATAATACGTTTATGCAGAAAAAGCCCCTGTTGCAAAGTGGACATTTTCCTTCCTTGGTATTTCCACCTACTTAACTTATTGTCATCTCAAGTTTTTATCACAGCATCTCAATGAAAAGAAAAATTAATTTTGGACAGACCACAAAAGTCTACCAGGACACTAAAAGAAAACAAGTATTTCTTGTTTGCAATTTATTCCACCATTTTTTCCTTTGTACTTTGACATTTCCTTTTCATAGATACAAAGTGTTCAGCAGATAACACTTTCTTGGTCAACATCAAGATGATGTTATGGAGCAGCTGCAGATTGCTTCATATCAGTGTTAGATGCTAAAATCCTTTGGAAAACTTAGTTTGAATTAAACCTAGCAGGACAGGTAAATGTCAGCAACTACAGTATTTATATGTATTTAATTCATCAGCTTTAGTATAGTGGAGAAATCAGTAAATCTGCATTTTAAGAATCACTTTTCCAAGCTATTTTTAAGCCTGTTGGCTGGATGGGGCCAGAGAGCCAGCTGCCTGTGAAGAAAATTGCTTACTACATTCAGATGGTATCTACTTATGAAAGTCTAATTGAAAAGGTAAGTATTAAAACTCTACAGACCAAATCATCTCAGAATCCAGCTTCACTCTCACCTATTAGATTGCTGTAATTAGTGAGAACTAAGCACTTGTGATACACCGTGACTGCCAGATGAAAGGCAGTACAGTACAAAATGCTTCTAGAGACAACAAGCAAAACCAAATCCTGGTGTCATGAGAATAATCACCACTGAAGAATTTCTACAGTAAACTTTTGATACATTTCAAAAAGCAAATAGGGACTTGTAGATGAGGATCCTGCAACTAACCTAAGCAATATACCAGAAGTTCCAATCTTGCCCATTCTGTGAAAACATTTATTTGGGTGAGTTTAGTCCCTAGCCTATCACTTTGTAAGAGCAGTAGAGTATGCCTAAATCTGTTATTTTGAGGGTGAAATCTTACACAGTTTATAGAAGGAATCAAGAAAGAACTTCCAGACAGATATTTTTAACATTAGTTTCTCAGCATTGAAAGTAACTGAAGCCCTTACCTTTTCCATTGGGAGCTGAATGGATGCTTTACAGTCTGAAAATTCAATTGTAATACTGGGTCCTTGGATTTCTGTGACCACATACTGTAGTTTCTGTGATTCCTTCAACATCTTCCTGTTACTTCCACCAAATTTGCCAAGCACACGATAAGCCACATGGGAGATGCTGTCAGCAGGATTGCGCAGGGTTCGCCACAAAGCCTGCGGGTTTAAGGTGCATGGGCAGACCAGGCTTACTTCAACATTGTTCAAGTTGTAATATAAAAAAAAAAAAATCTTACTCCAACATTTTTCAAGTAGTAATGTAAAGAAAATGTCAAGGAAAACATTTATTATTGTATTTGGGTAACTGACCCTGCATAAGTTCCTTATCAAGGCTGAATATCAGCAGTCTCAGCTCACAACAGCCCAAGTGCTTTGTAACAGCGATGTCCTAAATGCAGTTTTAGATTAAACTACTGTCATCAGCTACAACATTTTGCTATCTTGGAGTGTAGTTTTATGTTTATGATGAATATCGAACAACATTGTTAATTAAAAAAGCAGGCCAGTTAAGGCTGAACTTAATTAAGCTCAGAGCTAGTTTTGAAATATAGAAGCAAATAAAATAAACAGAATGTAACCATTTAACAAAGTATTTAGGAGAAACAATTCATTCTCTTCTAAATTTTCAGAGTTTTCAGTTTAACAGCACAACACCAGATATGCTTCTACACTCACATCAGACTGGTACAGGTTTCATGACAGATTTTTCATGTTTTTGTAACCAAAGCTTCACACAAATTTCCGATAGTATTCAGCAAATCAATGACCTCTTGTGGTCTAACAGGAAACAACACAATTACCTGCATGAGCTCGGCTCGAACTGGCTGGATGTGGTCATACAGAAAGTCTGGCTGCAAGTTATCCACACACAGCTCCAGAGTTCTTAAGCCCTGGCTAACCAGGGTCTGGGATCCATTGAGAGCTGACACCAAGGGGTCCATCAGCATGGGCAGGTAAGGCAGCAGCGAGCTCAGACGAACGGGCACAGTGAGGCAGAGCTCTACAAACAGGTCTTTCATGTGCTGTTTGTGAAGGCCACTTTGCAACATATTAAGTCCTGAAAGTTATGGATAAGTTATACACTCACAGGAAAAAGACAGTCCATAGTTTGCTGTTCAAAATTGCTATTTCCTCAATTCAGACGAGCCTGATGTTTTTAAACACTGTAGAGCTTACAGCTCTGTAAATAATGGATTTACAAAATATTAATACCATTCATTATTCTAACTTACATCTAAGGATGTCATGCAGTGAATGTCTTTTTATGTACACACATATAGAAGAAAAAGCATCTATGCATATTGTGAAGTTTAATGTTAGACTCAATAAGGAAGTATTTGAATACAGCAGATAGAAAAGAAAAAAATTTTACTCAAACTTCAGCCTTGTAACAATAAAAAATAAACCCACACAGAACAACTTTTTTTAAAATATTTTGAATCCTGAAAAGAAACATTCAGTGAGCTCAAGTGCATTAATTGCCCCATACAGACTAAGCATACTCCCCAAGTGATTTTTCTCTCCATAAAGATTTCACATATTCCAGAAATCTACTGACATGAGTTTTACATAAAGATTTATTGATAACATATATTTGCCAAGAACAATAAAAACTGTCCCTACAGCTATAGATCTGAACCAGTCTACAGTCCTGGAATAGCTCTGATTAGCTTGTCTTTAGGTTTAAGTAGCTCTCCACATTTCTTTGCTCACCCTCAGCATTTCTGGAACACAGTTCTTGCAAGCATAAATGCTCAATTAATCAAACTGGTTGTTATTTCCATTTCTTTTTGCAGTCTGGCACTACTTGAATTTCTATTTATCATGCCCTTGCAGGCGCACACACATGCCCTCAACTGCAGAACAGCCAGAGCTTCACTGCCATGTTCTCCCCACAAAACCAGTGATGGCCTGGCAACGTTGCTTCACCTGCTCACTCATCCCCCAAATTCTTTATGCTAACGAAGTTACCATTGCAAAAAACCCCAAACAAGTAATAAAAACAAACAAGAAAACCCCAACACCCCCACAATGAAAAGAAGAAAAACAAGCAGCAGAAATTGTGAAGCAGCCAAAACTATGGAGCCTGAAGCAGCTGATAGGAAATGAAAATAAGCACATTCAAGGTATTTAAATCAATCACTAAACTCAAAATCAGAAGCTACTTATCAGGAGTAGGGCTATAGTTTTGAGGGGTTTTCAACTACATAACTTTATTACTACTATTCACATAAAAAAAATCAGAAGCTGGGGCAGGGAAAGAAGGTATTGTTCTACCTTGCAGTAAGTTTGGTAACAGCGGCAAGAATTCTTGGTACAACAGATCATGACTGCCTCCTCCAATAGATCTGAACAGTGCTCTGAGCAGCAGGAAATAGTTATAGGGCTCTTTGGCAGTCTGTGCAAGTTCCATAGAGCTGTTCACAATCTTGTGCAAATGTGGCTATAAAGAAAATAAAGCTTGAAGATTAATAAAATATTTTATCATCATCGTACTGTACAAGAGTTTAGCTTGAGATTCTGCAAATCTGACACAATGAGAAAATATTTCCTCTCGAGTACCTGGGAATGGGGAGCAGACATCAGAGGTGTCAGAATGAAAAGAGAGGACACTTAACAATATTCATTTACCCCTGATCTAATTTCATTGTTAGTTCTTAAGTTCTGTGAATGCTAAAATTTCATTTTGAAAGCAAACTCTCTCAAGTAAAAAAGGTTATGAAACTGGTGGCCTTTCTAGAGCAGAGAACATGAACACCTTGCAAGATTCATTAAAAATAGTTGAAAAATATCAGTATTCTCATGGACCAGAGACAAACAGCAACGTGTCTGGATATTATTAACATCTAAAAAGCTTTCTACATTGCTATGCAAATGCTGCAAACAGCCTTCATCATTCAATTAAATTGTCTGCCCAAGGCCCCTACCATTCATCCTACAGAAACAAAAAAAAGTAACAGAAGCATGAAACTGTGAAGGTAGTAAATTACACTCTTTAAACTTTATCACCATCTTATAAAATCCAAATGACCTTGATTCTGATGACAAACTGCAAGAATTAAAGCAAGATTATATGACTATTGCTTCATATTACTGTTAGTTTTCAAAGATTCTGGGAAATTGGTAATCCCCCCTCTGTTCTACAGTTACCTGTATCAGAAATTTTGTTTGGTACAAAGTACAAGGAAGAAAAACAAAGAGAAATTATGAAAGAACAATCAGTGTTCCATTAAATACTTAATGTCTTTTCTAGATACAGGCAGCTGCTGCTTTTATGAGGAAAGTGCACTCTTGCTACAAGCTCAGCATTTCTAAATTCACTGAATAATGAGATGATCTCATCAACATAAATAGATCCTTGGAATACATAATTTGTCATCAGTAGAAAAAATAGCAATCCTTAAGCCCAAACTTTCCAAGAGCATAGAAAAATTTAACTCAAGAGGTACACCAATTCACCAGCACACAAAAAAGTGCTTCCAATCCAAGCAAAACTCTTAATTTAATACAGAAACAAAGGGAGAAAATAGGCAATAATTTATGCATGTCCTGACCATGAAGGTACATGGGCTTATGGCAATCACAGACGACAGTCATTTGTCAGCCATTTATACTCAGAATTAGTACATCACTCCATAGTTTCAAATATGAACAAAATATTCACAGAAACCATCTCTTATCAACAATACAATGTACTTGGAATTTGGAAAAAAATGAAGGTGTGTCACAAATAGTGCTTCAAACATTAAATGATTCTCAAATATTAGACTGAGCAAAACACTTAAGAGTGCTGTTTTTAAAGCAGACTTATTTTTAAAACAAATGACCTTTACCTTCAGCATTTGTTCATTTTCAGCTGCAAATAGTGAAACTGAGCCAAAGACTAACTTGAACAGCTTGAGATACAGATTGGAGAGTTCCACATTAGAGCCCATTTCTGGCAGACGATCCAGAAGATACTCCACCAAAATGGTTGCAAAGAGAGCAGAGGTAGTAGGGTTTGCCAAGAAAGAATTGGCAACAATCTATAAAAGGAAACCACAAAGAACTTATTACTGCTGTAATAAAACGAACAAAAGGATAAATGCACTATCCATTAAAAAAAACTAAGACAAATTTCTTTCCCCATCTCCACTGCTGCCCAAGTGATTCTGTTTGTCCTCAGTGGAAAACAACCATGTATGTAGCTTAATGTTGAAGTCTCAGGTTAAATTTTAAATGGATATTATAAGAATTGCATTCTGTAAAACAGTAGAACATTAGCACAACAAGCTGAACAAAACAAGTCCATAATGTTCAGTACTTTTCAAGAATGAAGTCCATTCATATCTTCTAAACTGAAGAGTTCATGTTTGTATTGCATCACTTACGTAAGGTTTTTTGAAAATTCATCATTACATTATTTTCATAGACTACTCTTTATATAGACTGCTTCAAATTTCACATGCTGATTTCAATACTGTTATTTTTACATAATTCTACATCATATATATTATTTATACATCATGTATTATTCTGCATCAGTCATATGTACCTCAAGGCATAAACCTCTTTCTTACATGCTGTTCATTATCAATTCAAAAAGTAAACATACCTGAAGAGCATAGTTTTTAGAGATCCTCTCCACCATGTAAGGAACAGTAGTTTGAAAGATTTCTTTAAAAGTTAAAGGGTTCATCATTGTGAACACACCAGCAAAATGCTCCAGAACTTCCTTTTCCTCTTTCATCCTGACTGTCTGACAGTTTGCTACTCGAACATATGTCTGTCCATTTCCTGCTATTTGCACCTACAGCAATTGTGAAAACACATACACTGGTTACAGAATTTGAGTAGCTTATTCCCTATTATTCTTAAAATAGCTTTTGAAAGTAACTGAGATTTCATGGGTTTTACATGGAAGACCCAACACAAGTAGAAGTTGGGCACAAGAGCCAACCATGACAAAAATACTAAAATTGAGTGTTATCAGAACAGATTTTAAAACTAGGAAGTTACAAATAGAGAAAGACAATAGTAGGAGATACCAGTATATTTGTAAATTACTTAATACCCAATCAAACACATTTACATTTCATTAGTACTTTGTGTAACTACAGAAGATAAACAGACATGTGAATGCTTCAACTGTTAGCTAAACTATCTCTTTCAAGGAAAGATTTAATTCACTACATGAAAGACAATTATTTCCAGTCTGACCTGCCTGCATGAACTGACAAAAATGGCTGTTGAGAAAATGATCTGTTGCTTGAAAATAGTAAGTACGTTGAAATTCACTTTTGAAATTAATTCTTCATACTGGGCATTTCTCAATAGTTGTCATCCAAATTAAAGACTTAGTGCAAATATACTATATGTATAATCTGTGTTTTAGCTGACAAATAAATCTTTATTAAAAGATCTAACATACAGAAACTGTACAAATAGAAGTGCTGTGTGGGCAGGTTACATACCTGATAAATATCTAAGGCTTGCATCGCATATTTTACCAGTTTTATATAGATTTGAGTCTCCTTAGGTTGCAACTGCTTATTAGGAATGAATTGTGCTTCTGAAAGAAGAATAAGATAGTTAAGCATTAAAAATACTATTTGCTTTCATTCTAGAGAGGCTTTTTTCTGTAGAATTATGAGAGATAAATGCAATTAAACATGCAGTTTTACCACCAGGAGCTTTGCACGAGGTGATGCCCCACGTGATCGTCTTGACCCCACAGACCAAAGTTTTCACTAAGCTCCGGCAATCCGTGACCTGAAACGTCTGCTTGTCTTCTTTTTCCTTCTCCCCTTGCTTTTCAAACACAGGTACTGGTGCAGGGGCCATGGGAGTGGCTGGGGCAGGAGATGGGACAGGAACAGGGGCTGCATTTGCTGCTGTGGGCACTCCAGGTAAGGCAGCTTCAGCCGCCCCGAGCTCGGACTGGGGCTTGCACTTCTTAAAAATGACAGACAGCTGGTAGCGTGCTATGGTGTGGAATTTCAGAACAAACACCTAAGGCAAAGGAGGAGAGGCAGATCAAACAGCAGGGAGGGGGGAAAGCAAAAGAAAATAAATTGCTTCTTCAAAAATCATCCTAAATTTAATAATACTGATATTTCATATCAGCACATGGAGATCACTAAAACTTTCAGCTATTTTTGAAGTAATTCAAATGACAGCAAATGTTTTTAAGTCTATCTATAAACTAGTTTGCCTTCTTCAAACAACTACTGCACCTTTGATTTTCAAAAATACAAAAAAAAACTCCATATAAAGATCATTAGAAAGGATCATTAGGTCTTCAAAGAGCAGGTATGTTTAATTGTAAAGATTGTATTGTGCCATGCCAAGGACCTGTGTGAAGATCCTCTTTCAGTGCTTAAAAAAAAAAAACACACCAAAAAGCACACCCTTAACCAAAAGGCATTAAAAATACAGTTCTTGCATACTCTTACATAAGGAAAAGAAAGATTATAACTAAAATCTAGAATGACATTATTAAAAAAAAAGAAACAAGCTAGTCAAAATAGGCATTCCATTTCCTGCTTTGAAACTAGTCACTAATGAAGCTGAGTTGACAAAGCATCTCCACTACACTTGAGATATTATCCCAGCTGCAGAGCATTTTACAGAGCCCTTCTCTGAAGCACTGAAGTGAAATACAGTACACAGGCTGTTCCTACACATTCACATTTCTGAAGAAAGGAGAAAGTAATATGTGATTGACAACATACTACAAAACAGGATATCCAAGCAATTATCAAATGCTTTAAACAAATCAATACCTCCAGCATTCTCATAAGGATGTCTCTACCATTTCCATTTTCCTGTTCACTTTTAGACCGGATACAGTCTACCAAATTTAGCAAGAGCTTGCAAGACATGGTCTGGATACTGCTTGGCAAGGATTCATCATCAATGTTCTTGGCAAACAGCTGGACAGCCAGAGAGAGGTCATTGAGAGGCAAATGCTGCCGGACGTGATGTACCAGGTCTGCCAGGGTGCTGTATGCAAGGGGTCTACGGCCGAAACAAGGAATGAGGAAAACACATAGAGCACAACTAAAAATGCTGTCAATTTGACTAAACAAATAATTACTGCCTGGAGGTACTTCCAAATTTCTCAATGTAAGTTTTCTATTTTCATATGCAAACCCAGAGTTCACAAGGCTTTTCGGTTACATGAGGAAATTTTAACCTGTGCAATTTAAATAATGATGCATCAATCTACCCCACAACTCTGGTATTGCCCCTCTGATCTTTATTCCTTCACTGCAGAACACCCCACCACATATTTTCATCTACATGCAGTTAACATGCATGTCAGCCACATCTTGAGCAGTACTGGTAATCTTTTTCATAATTATTCATAAATGATTCTAACAGAGCAGATACTTCTAAATCTAACACATGTTGTCAATAAGGTACACTTGATACTTAAACAAAAAGAAGTTCAGATTTAGACTACTGAAGATATAGAAAGTTAAGTATTCTCTCCATTTACTTTTTCAATTGCAAACAAGTAAGTTTTACAGTATTCATTGACAAAAAATTTAAATCTCATTCAGATTTTACAGTCGACATCAGATTTAGGGTATTTCATGAAATACTGGGCAGATACTGAGTTGGTTTCTCTGTTTTGGTTGTCCTCCACAATTCAAAAACTGAAATCATCTTCGTTCACCCATTTTTCTTATTTTGTCCTACACTCACATTACCATGTTGTGCCATCAAAGTGTTAAACAAAAGCCACAATTACAGCAGCAGAAGCTCTGCCAATAAAACAATCTAATAAAATTAGTTGAAGCAAAGATTTAGGACCCTATATAGAAGCTGCTGTAAATACTAATAATTTTCAAAGGAAGCAGCCCTGGCAGGCACTCAGATCATTACTCTGAATTTTCTCATACCTCAGCGTCTCCCGGGCAGTGTATCCAGAGCCAATCAGTATAGATTCATCAAACAGCTTGTCCATGCATGGAATAAATTCTAGAATTTAGAAAACAGAAAAACAAAAAAGCCATAGACAACAACTGGCAAAGGACATAATGAAAATAAGATAGTTAAGTATTAGACCACTTAACTTCAGTATTTAAACCTGAAGTTAGGAAATTATTTTATCCCTAAATTAATTCTTGAAGCTTCTAAAAGGCAGTGCCACTTGCAAGGAAATTTTTAAACAATCTCTTGTGACTGTCTACTCCACTGACACTCCTTGAGTAACACTGCAGTACTCAGTCAAAGCCCATTATATTTGCAAAGAGAAAAAAAGTACTCAGGTTATTTACAACTTTGAAATTTTTTTTTGTATTTAACTAATGAGTTACTGGAAATGACAAGTTGGGCAACCCTGCACACAACAATTCTATCTGGCTTGGCATCTTGTGATAATCCCATATAAATAAGCAATAAGTCTCTAGAATTGACAGAAATAGCAGAAATCTTTCCAGTTTAAGGTACACTTATGAAAAGTGCTACATACGGCTCCTCAGGTCTGTTGTCAGGATGTGCTTAGCAGCAATCAGGAGTTCCTTCCTGAGGTGTGCTGTTTCAGCTGGACAATTGGAGAGCAGCTGCAACATTCCTTTTACCATTTGCTGAGAATATTTAGCCACTAATTCCTGCAACAAAAAAGAGTAACATGAGTACAACTACTACAATGTTCTATTCCTAAGGTTTGTGTTACATTTGCAAAATAGCACTCCACTAAAATTCACTAGTTTATTTTCCAAAATCTGATCCTAAAACTAAAATACAGTAGTCATTCCATAAATGCTCAGGGAGGGAGAATGGCATATTTTTACTTTGTATTCACATAAGGATACTTTTGAAAGGATAACCAAGTACAGCTCCATGTCCAGATATTCTACACAAATGCTCCCATCTCCAGCCCCTGATGCACTGCAGACATGCAGGTCACTTGTCTGCCATAAAGCAACTCGAAACCTGATGCATTATGTACCAAGGTAATAAAAATTCATCCTACCTGGTAAATTCTGATGATGTAAGCCAAGAAAGACAAAGTTTTAATCTGAGCAGCAATAAAATCAGCATACAACTCCTTGTTGTAAAGTTTATGTTGTCTGAAATTAAAGGGAACAGTGGTTACAATTTTGTTCTTCCCCTTCAGTACCTCCACTCAGAAAACTCGGTGAAGTTTCAAATTACATCATCTTATAGTGAAGTTCTTGCTTCCTAAAAGAATACAGACTCTCTGGAAGAGCCCATTTTCAACAAGCCCTCTGCCATTCAATTTCCCAGCAGCACCTTTCCACAGGAAGCCAAGCCAATACAAATCAGCACACATTTTGGCTCAGCTCCCCCAACTGGGGCCAATTTTTCTCCAAGCAATATTCCCTCCCACAGACTTGTCTGTCTCTCTCAAGCTCCAACCACTTAACCAGGTCATCCAGGCAGACAGGGAAAGGCAGAGATCTTGTTCCCACTGCCCTAACCAGAACCAGCTGGTGCTCTTCAGAGACATCCCTCTCTGGGAAAAGCCGTGCCTGTCCCTACAACAAGAAACTTCCCTCTCTGGGAAAAGCAGTGCCTGTCCCTGCAACATCTCAAGGCTTCATGTAAGCTACACCTTGAAGAGCACACTGATGGTATGGCAAAGATTAAACAATGGCAAATCTCCACACTCCCAGGGTCTTCATCATTGTCTGTGACAATGTGGATTTTTGTCAGAAACTCTATTTAAAAAAAACACTCATTATCAAATAATAAACTGGAACCTACTGCACAACTAGTGACTATACCAATGACATGTAATGCCAATAACTTCACCTACAGAACCTTGGTAATTTTTCATCAAATAATCATTGCTACTTTTGAGATCAAAAGCAGTGAGACTAGAATCAAAAATACCAAAATAGAAGACAAAAATATTTTGAGCAATATTGAATGACAGGTTTAAGTAGTTTATCTCAAATATCATCAAAATACCATTAAATGCTCTTACCTTGCTTGAGCAGAAACTTGTATTATAATAGTGTTCATAATCAAGGGCACAAATTCAGCTACTACATTATGAATGTTCAGTTTGTAGAGCTTAAAAATAAAAATGTATTATTAGAGAAATTCACAAGTCACACTTGGAGTCAAATTACCGGAGAGCTAACCAGAAAAAAATTAAGACATCTCACCAGCTTATTTTTAGATGATATTTTAATTTCAAAAGTATATCACATTCATTTTTACTAATATGATAGCCAACAGAAGTTACACAAGCCATTCAGTAATGAAGTATTTACATGCAAAATACTGAAGTGTACTAACCTGATACATGAGAACAACAATAATAGGTAGCTCAGCCAAGACCTTTAGTGATAAAGATCCTCTGGGAATTATTGAATGCTGAAAGAAAGAATGCATGCTTTATAAACAGTCTCATTACTAATTCAAAAGAGTATGTAAAACACAGTTTTACAGAAACTGCTCATTTTAGTAGCACTATATTTAACAATAATAGCATTCCAAAAACACAAAAGCATTGGGTATTAGTTAAATAAAAATCCTGTAATTACAGCTGCATAGAAAATATCTGGAAAGTTTTAATCAGCTTCTACTGAAAAGTTTTGATAAGAAAAACAAGCAAAAAGAAAGTTTGTTATTTTTGCCTGGCCTTATGATCTGTGGTCCTTTGCTACAGACAGTCCCCCAGTTAAGAGCAGTCAGAACACTCACTGTCCTCGTTTCACTGTCCTCTCGCTCAGGGTTCACCTTCACCACAATGGTTGTAATCATGCCAACCATTTCAGGAGTGGGAACAGTGTTCTCTGGAATCACCTGAGGGTTCTCAAAGTACCGATTCTACAAGCAAAGAGCAGAAAAAAAAAAAATCACAATGCCAGTAACAGTCGAAAAGCCATCCATCTCCTCAGAACTCCCCCATATAATTTTCCCCTGGAGGTTTCTCCTCCCTGCAGTGATGCTTGCACTGCAGCATCTGCCTGGGCCAGGCACACACCCTGCAAGCCTTCCCCCTGGACAGAGCAGCAGCAAAGCTCCCACAGCCAAGGCGGTTCTTCTGCTGCAGGAAAACATCCCAAGAGTTACTCTGTATCAGGGAGGGAGGATCAGACTGGAGCCTCCCTTCAGGACCACACCCTTCCCTCAAAAACAGACATTTGGGCACATGGAGACAACTGCAGCCAACCTCACCCTGCTTCAGAACTCCAGCTCACCTCCATCTTCCCCCACCACTAAGAGTGTGCCAGAAACACAAGGCTTTCCAAATCAAAATCTAAATGTCTTCATTTTTAGACATAGTTTTGATAAAACTATATTTAGTTAGTATCACTAGATGCAAAATAATTATGTCAGTATATTTTAGAGATAAAATTAAGAAACAAAATCTAGTTTTCAGACTATAGCAAGGGCGATTTAAGAAATAAAAAGCTTACCACTACTTTTGGAAGTTCCTTGTAAATCTGTTTCACAAAGTCCAAAAAATGATGAATCTAGGAAGGAAGAAGTCAGTTACCATAAAGAAATTTTTAAAAAATAATTTAAAAACCACAATTTTAGAATCTCTGTATTAACAGTACAAATATATAAAATCTCTACTCACCAGTACAGTATATTTTTCATGATAACCGAAAAAAATCTGAAAGTGTTCTCCTACCTCCTTCTTCTTTGTTAGTATCAATTCAAATTTCCCTTGGAAACAATCTGATCTACCTATCATCTCTACATAGTTCCAATACAGTATTGTTAGGTATAATTACTATGAAACAACTAAGTCTTTTCAAGAGAAAAATCAAGGCAAAAAGCAAGATAATAACAATGCAAACTTCCAAATTCCCCTTGATGAGTCACAGGAGAGAAGAGGGGAGGCAGGGGGAAGTCAATCAGAGTAAATTCATTTTCAGGATTTTCCTTTACACACTAAAAAGGCATCGATTCACTTCCTTTGTGTGGGAATTTTATTCCTTAGACTGCTCATATTGTCCATAAACATTTAAACCAAGTACAACTAAGCTTTAACAGTTTGATTTTTTTACCCAGGAGTGCCAGTATTATGCAATCCTCTTTTAAAAATCACTTTAATATTAAAAAAAGGAAAAAAATTAAACATATGGTTACCACAACAGGTCAGGCAACATAAAAGGACAACGGCAAAACAAACCAATCAACCAACTGGAACAAAATAGCAATTCTGAAGAGCATGGCAGCAAGTTTTATACCATGTAACGAGAGTTATGACTTACTTCTTGAGTGATCGCTGGTCGGAACTGTTTGTGCAATTCAATAATTATTCTTAAGCAAATCAGTACATTTTCTTCATTCTCTGTCTAGAAAAAAAAAGAATTTTTTTAGTGAGCCCACTGGTGAATTCTTCCACTACTCAGTGGGAACTTCAAAACCCTGTAAAATTATGCTCTTCTCAACAATCTAAAGTGCCCCATTAATATGGGTTTGTGTGAGCAAGGCACCTTTCCTTGGATACCCTGCAGTCCTAGAGCATGGCTGAAATTAAATCTACCCCTGGAGGAATAAAAACTAGACATTTCAACCACTCTGTACCATCAGATCTGTTCCCATTGCCCCTCAAACAGAGACCCCCATGTGAGCTTCAAATGACAGTGTTGTGAATTCCAAGACAGAAAACAAATTCCCAAGAATAAGCTATCTGCCCGAAAATCCTGCCCAGCATAAGAACAGCTCCCTGCATTTGTAAAATCCAAGTTCCTAAAGGGCAGAAGAGAACATGCAGAAAACTTATGGATGGTAAGAGAGGGCATGGATGAAGCTTAAATACAATATCTTTCCATTCTTGCTCCAGCAGCACAGCTATTGAAAAACCTACCACCAGCAAATTTTGGAGATGAAGAAAAGTAGAGGAAAATATTTCTGAAAATTTCAAACAGTTTTAAGACAAAGTAAAAAATACCTCTAAAAATCTGAACATCACAGACAGGATATTTTTGGTATGAAGACGAAGATGTTCATTTGTTGGTATTCTGTGAATTATTTCAAGCACAAGCTTGCGGAGTTGCTTTAAAAAAAAAAAAGGAAAAATAATGATATGACAGAAGTTTTTGAAAAGCCAACAAAACCCAACAATTAGCTGCAGCATCTTTTTCAGCTTAATAATTGTGCATGCTGACATAGAAAAAAAGCCAGTTTATTTCACGTAGACATAGGCCTGTATCCGAAGACATAACTCTTCCTACTATCCACCTATGTGAATGAGGCAAATTTAACTAATTTACAATTGTAAATCAGACTTTTTTTAAGGAATGCAATTTTAAGTATTTAATGACAAATATTCAACTTTTGCCTTTCATTCCTAACCTTCAGTAAAGTCAGTAATTTGCAATAATGTGTAGTATTTCAGTAAGAAAGCCAACTCTGTTACACCTACTTTTCCTCCTATTTCACAGAAGCCAAGATTAGCAAAGTTTATAAGTAACTTATTTAGAAACAGGACTTCCTCAGTTCCACTCCAAATGACAGATCTATTTTTAACAAGTCTTAAATCAGTTCATTAGGTTAATCAAGGACTTCACAGCAAAAAGGCAGGAGATGCTCCACACAGCTTACCTGTGCTGGCTTCTCCTGCAAAAACTGGACTTCCCCATCCTGTAGAAAGGTGAGAAACCGAGGGATGATGTGCTCCAGGAATGTAGAATATTGAGGGGATGATGTCACATTCTAATTAAGAACAAAAATGGGGGGTTATAAAAGAGACATCACATAGATTACATTCAGTTACATTCAAAGACACTATTTAAACATTTTCAGTGCATTTTGAATAGACTCGGTGATTAAGTATCTGCTGACACTAAAGATCCACGTGAGTTCCAAGAGAACATTAGCAAAACAAATACAAGTCCTTCCCTACTGAAGGGAAGAGCAAAGAGAATCAACTAAGTCTTCAGATTCTAACAGACCACCAGACTAAGCAGTTCAAACTATTATTTTAGTCAGATAAATTGTTTCAGAAACAGCTTAAGCAGATAAACTCCACAAGTGTGATTTTAGTTTTCTATAACTTCCGAACGAGCACATAACAGCTAAGTATTCAACTGAAGTATAATTTCTGCTAACACAAGGCTGGGTTAACTTGTGTTTCACATTTTCTCTGCTGCTAATCTGAAAAGATGGTCCATCACCATGCAAAAGATGTCACTGGAGACATCTCCACTCCTGATGTCAGATTCTGCATCTGACAACTCCTCTCTCATTTCCACACCATGGAATACTCAGAGGAATCAGAAGAGCTTCTGTTTCACAAGAACACAATACACATTTGAACTAAATTAAAGAAAGCTTTAAATACAGACATTTCATAGCATTCAAAAAATAGAAGAAAAATTTCTTACTTCGCTTTTATTTAAATGCTTATTGAATAAAGATTTGGCAATGAAAGCTCACTAAGTCCAAATGTAATTCATCAACAACCTGGTTAATTCCTAAATACAAACCTAGAATCAATTACTTGTAACCATATCATTAGTCACAGGATGCTACTATTAATATTTTAACTGCATAGCATCAGAAATTCAATTAATATGCATTAAGCACAAGAAAGGCTGCCATTGCAGAAAGTTAGGGGGTTTTTGTAGGGGTTTTGGTGCTTGGGGTTATCTTTCTATTTACCTCAAAATTTTCACTGACTTCTTGCATCATTTTCAATTTGGTTTCATCCGCTGAAAATGGAAATTCAAGCAGAAAAATGTGAATGTAAAACTAGGTCATGAAGGAAAACAACAAACTCATTGATCAAAGAAGCAATCAGATCTTATCAGTTTAGCTATCACTGCCCAATTATAAGACACACAGTTCTCTCAAACAACCACCACACACCTGCACACACACACACAACTCACTCACTCTGGCTCATGCAAGTGTTTCTCATCATTTTGCTTCTTCAAAAATCAAAACTCAAACAAATTTCAAAGTGAATTTGACAGATTTCACTGTCTCTTTCATCAACTGTCCAAACAAGTTTGCAACAGTTGTGAAGCAAACTACTGAAGAGCTGCAATTTTCAAGAAGAAAAAGGTCTCTTACGTGTATTGACATCTGTAAGAGCAGCCACAAACTGAAGGTATTTTTTCATCAAAGTGGTTTGGTCCACCACCGTAGGCCCTTGTGCTGAAACAAATGCCATCTTGGAGGAGCAAAGTTCAGCTTTCAGTGCATAAAATCAAGATCAACACACCTACAAAAAGAATATAGAAATATCTGTTAGTTTACACGGCTTGTTAACAGTAGCTATCCCATCACCAGCATCCATTCTTCTGCCATATTGAAGAGGACCATCTTTTCCAAAAATCACAACTGTAACCTTTACTTAGGCGTACAAATACAACACCAAGCCTGTACAGCACTCACTGTGACAGGACTGCACTAATAGATAAAAGGGGTTATTGAGCTCTTCACAGCACAAACATTCAGTGTCCTGCTCGGTTCCCTCCCTCCCAGCAGCAGGCTCCAGGCTCAGGGATGCTCCCGACACCGCGCACCTGCCATCATCCTGCCTTCCGCCCCAAACTTCCAGCTACCCTCGGACACACCCCTGCGGGACCCGCTCCCAGCGGCGCCAGCAGCTGTCCCGCCGCCGCAAGCTGCCTGTCTCGCTCGCAAAGAAGCCTAAAATCACACCTAGCTTGAGAGACCGGCGATCTCCCTCCTCCCCTGGGGGTTCCCCGTCAGTTTTGCTCCCGCCCAGGTCCGGCCGAGCCAGCCCCTCACCTTCCCCGCCGCAGCGCTGCTCGCCCGGGTCGCTCCCCGCTGCCAGGGCGCCGTCACGCCGAGCCCATCTCCGCCCTGCGAACACGGGCACCGTGAGCGGCCGCAGCGGAGGTTTCCGCCCCGTCCCTCAGCCCTCCCGCTGCCGCGCTCGGCCCCAGGCCTCCGGCGGGGCTCCGGCCGCCGCCTCCTGCCCGCAGCGCGCCGCTCCCGCCTCCCCCCGGCCCGCTTCACCGCGCCCAGGCCCGGGGCGCCGCCGCCGCTCTCCTCACCCCGCGGCTCCCCGGGACCGCCCGGCCGCGGCCCCCGGCTCCCTCCTTTGTTGCTCCCGGAGGCCGCCGGCAGCGCATGGGCGCGACGGAAGCGCCCGAGCTCAGTTCCGGCCGCCTCCTCCCGGTGCCGCCTCCCGCGCCTCTCCGCGGGCGGAGGCGGGCGCGCAGCTCCGCGGCACGGCCCGCTCCCTTCGCCGGCCCCGCGACCCTCGCACAGCCCCGCCTTGACCCGCCCCGCCAGGGCGGGCTCGCCCCGGCTGGGCGCTGCCAGCGGCCGCTGCCTGAGGCGAGCCGCGCCCATCGCCGCGTCCCCCGAGGCTCCGCTGTCGCCGCGGCCGCCGGTAACAGCGGGCGAGAAGTTACCGGGGCAGAGGCGGCCGTGGCCGGTGCCTCCGGCCAGCGCAGGGCCCACCCCGCCCCGCCGGTGGCCCGGGGGAGCGGCGGCACCACTGGAAGCGAAGCGCGCAGAGACTGATCCGCCACAAGAAACAGAACGGCGGCCCGGAGCGAGAAAGGGCTTCGAATGTTGAGTTTAAGAAAATAAAAAAAATAAAAGCACACGAATTAAAACCAAAATGTACAAAACAAAACAGGAAAAAACAAAATAAAACGACAAAAAAAGAACACTAGAAAACCACATTCCGGCGCTTTTGCTGTCGCGTCTCTCCAGCAGCGCACCCGTTACAGGCCGTTCGGAGCGCTGCCAGACCGGTAACAGCAGCCGAACTGCCCCCGGCAGAGGCATCCCCGCGCTACCGCACGGGAATACTTTATGTGCGCCTGCCGCAACCAAAGCGCAGCACAAACCCCTTCCCAAACGCTCCGGGATGTCTTCACGCCCGGAGCAGATGCGAGGCATTTGTGGGTTTTATTGACTATTTGCTTAAACCGCCGGTGGCTTTGCGTCCCGGTCGCGCTGGCAGCACGATCCCGCAGGAACTGCCCCCGGGAGAGGCGGGCTGGGCGCTGCCGCGGGGGAGCGTCCCGGGGGCGCGGACACAGGAGCCGCAGTGCCGCGGGGGTAGTGCGGCCCAGCGCGCCCAGGCCCGCTCCCGGTTCGAGAGCCGGCCCCGGTGCCGGCCCCCGCGGCCCCCAGCATGCGGCGGCTGCTCTGCGCGCTGCTGCTGCTGCTGCAGCTCGGCCGCGGTCGCTGCCCGGCCGCAGGTAAGGGGCCGCCGGTCTGCGCTGGCATCGCCGCTGCGGAGCGGGCGAGGGGTGCGGGGTGCTGGGGGAGACGGCTCAGACCTCAGGAGTGAGCTGCATCACGGGTGGGGGTGGTTCCCTGTCCGAGCCTGATAGATGTGACAAGGGATGGAACCAGCTCTGGGCGCTCTCCCCCCACCCCAGATTTTATTCTCCAGCTCTGCGAAGGGGGGCATCCCGGGAAGCCGGGGTTCTGCTTTGCACTGCTAACCCAAAAGCTGCATTTCTGCTTCCCCCGCTGACCCTGTGCCGCGGGTCACAAGGCACCTGGGCAGCTGCTGTCCCTCGCTGTGGGACTCACAGAGCTCCATTCTGCAGAGAGAGGTCCGAAAGGCAGGAGAAATCCCTGAACTGGATGGAGCATTTTGATGTGCCAGTCACTCCCTGGGTGACCTTGGGTTAGCCACTGAACGTCCAGCTGCTGCAGCTGTTGGCCGGTGTGGCCCTGATTTGTAAAGCACTGTGATAACCTCCAAGGAGGAGTGCTAGATAAGCGTGAGGTAGTCGGCTATTTTTTTTTCCAGAATTCTGCTGAAACCAAGGAAACATAGCATGAATCTTCTAGAGACATGAACCGTCCCTCTGCCAGGTTTCATGAAATCTCAAGCATTTCTCTTTTAACTGAGAAAACTGAACTCAGGGCCATTTCTTGTGCTGTGAAATGGGAACAGTGGAGTTCTTTCTCAGGTAGTAGTGTTACAGTTCATTTCTTGCAGTTCTTCTGCCTCCAGAATTGTTCAACACCTGTGATCTCTAAAATAAAATGCAGGCACAAATGCCATCTCTTTCATCCCATCCCAAGCTGATGGGTGCAGAAAAGCCAGCGCAGAAGTTAGCTAGCCCCAGTTCTCCCTTCATATTAGAGGTCATGGATGAGTGAGAAATGCAGTTTCTAAAGGTCAGAGATTCAGGTCCCTGGTAGCAGTCTGGTGCTGCTGAAAGAGAAGATAATGAAAGGCATCAGCCTTAGAACCCTCCAGCTCTGCTGCTCTGCCCAGCACTGCTGATGAGAGAAGTGACAGGCAGAACTCTGATATAGGGAAGGGAACATGCTCCATGTTAGAGGCAAGCAACCAGATCCTGCTCCCAACTCTGTCCCAGTTCACAGCTATTTTGCATTTCCTTTTGTTTCGGGGCTTGGGGGTTGATTTTGTTGTTCAACACATGCACATTCTTTAATGCTTCTGCACTGCTATTAAAAAAAAAAAAAAAAGTATTCTTTCCACAAAGCTCAACACTGTCTATTGCAGTAGTTGCAAGATCTGAAGTAATTTGAGTAAACATGGCAGAGAAGATAATGGTGAGTCATTCAGAGCAGCAGAGCTGGTTCAGTATCACAGGTCCTGCACTTCTCATTATTTGATGTCTCATAGAATCATAGCATGGTTTGGGTTGGAAGAGACCTTTAAAGGTCATCAAGTTCAACCCCCTGCTACAAGCAGAGACATCTGCAGCTAGATCAGGTAGCTCAGAGCCCAGTCCAATCTGACCTTGAACATTTATACCGGGTAACCCATGCCAGTGTTTCACCACCCTCATTGTGAAATATCACCTCCCTCAACCTGCTGGCTGATTTTTCTGCAGCCTTGTATCTTTCTTGGGTGCACATCGTTGGCTCAAGTCCACATTTTCATCCACCAGTACCCCCAAGTCCTTCTCTATCCCTTCATCCCCCAGCCTGTACTGAATACCAGGGGTTACCCCAAGGCAGATGCAGCACCTTGCACTCAACCTTGTTCAACCCCACGAGGTTCCCATGGGCCCACTTTTTCAGCTTATCCAGGTCCCTCTGGACAGCAACTGATCTGCCACTACAGCACGGTACATCTTTTATTTGCCTTGGGACTTTTGGTCCTTCCCTGAAAAAGGAAATTTAAGGTGGACCATAGCACAGAAAATGCTTTTACTGAGTTTTTTTATGTTTACTTATGAGGAAAGTTAGAGAAACTTTTCAACAGAGCTGGCAAAGGAATCGAGGGAATGAAATCTCACCTGAGTTTGAAAGTTTACATTTTTAGGACAGAGATTAGAGCTGAGCCTCTTCCAGTGGCTGGAAGTCTAGTGATCATGTTAGATCATTAGTGACAATGAACCTATAGCCAGCACCCAGCTCTGGGTGTAAAACCTCATCAACACTTTTGTGATGTTCTAGACTGAAGCTGTCTTCTACTATGAATATTTTTAGGACCCAGTCTCACATGTTGTTTACTGCTATTTATTTGAAACCAAATACATATGGAACAGTTTCTGTTCCAGATATTTAAACAGTAAAAAATTATGGTGGTAAATTCTTTGCTGGGATGAGTGTCATTGTGAGTTATATAACTAGAGCTGACTAACTAAAATATATAAATAAATAAATGAAATTTAAAATGCCATGAAAGAAGGTTTGGTTTACTCATTTTCTTCTGCTTTCCACAGAGTTGTATAGTCTGGAAATAACCAACAATGGTCCCATCACAACGGGAGCTCAAGCTACTGTTCAGGCCAGGCTAAGAATGAAGAATGAAAATGTCACATCAAACTGTTATCACTTTAACTGGGTTTATGCTCCTCTGATTCTGATAGAGAAATCAGAGCAGCGGTTTCATTCCATAATTAATGTGACTGGTGAATTCCCTGGCACTTTCCCCGTGTCTGTCTGGGTGACTCACAAAAACTGTTGGTTGTGTCGGCCGATTGCAAGAAATATCACGGTGCTTCAGATTACAGGTAAGATGGGTAAAATGGCTTTACAACCTGTAGCTCTCCAGGAACTCAGTATATATGCCCTTGCAGCATCAGGAAGAAATCCCATGTAAATATGGCTTCTGACAACAGAGTTTGATTTGTAGCCCTGTGGCTGAAGGTGGGTTTGGGTGGCATGGTGCAATCAGTACCATTACAGCCACACTCTAGTCTCTCTATAGCCAGGAAGAAAATGTGATGCTGCCTGTGTTTTCCTGCCTCTGTCACTTAGAGAAACTGAACTAGAAACCAGATGCTTCAGCAGCTGCAGTTCACATATCAGCATGGGTCAGTGATGTCCAAACTCCTAGAACAATGCTTCTTCTGCTGCCTTCCAGCATTTCTAGACCTAAAGTTAGGATGACCATCAGCAGTGCTAATCTACTGCTTTTCCCTGTTGCATGACACAGCAAATCTTAGGCCATCCGCACAGCAGAGTTTTACATTTTCTTTTAAAGCTCTGTCCAAGTGTACTGAAATTGTATCTGAAATCATGGCTGCATTTCTAAATGTTGTTAAGTGCAACTTCAGTTTTCTGGGAATATTCATAACCATAAATATGATTTTTTATTTACAAATTAACCACTGGTGTGTTATGGTTAACTAAACCTCTGATACAGGGATTAACAGCCCCATTCCAACAGTAATGGCAATCATTTTTTGTGCATCACCAAAAAACCTGTTAACCAGATTTAATGAATTGTTAACAGGATAAGAATCTGTTACTGGTAATCAATAGCCTATTAATTTTATAACAATCTGATAAGTGTCTCATCATAATACCTCTTTATTTGTAGGTTAGAGAGGAGTTTTTTAGATCAGTCCTTGCCACTCGTTGTCCAACAATGAACCTCTCATAGACAAAAGCATTCCTCCCTTTTTGCATTCACAATATATAGCACTGTTATTCATGGCAGTCAAATCTTAATTTCTGTAGAAATAGCTAAAACTAAGGGGGAAAGATGCTACATTTAAAAAACCCACAAAACAAACAAAAACCACCATCCAACACATGATGAGTATGTGTCCTGGCCTGACTCTGAATATAGATGCTGGATATTAATACCAGTTATTTTTAAATAAATAGTAAAAGTTTATATTGAGCTCAATCAGTCAATGATTATTTCTCTTAGTTCTACTGGATGTTTTATCATGACCCATTGCATAACCCTCAATATTTTCATTTCACTGCCTCATTCACATGCATGACAACACTGAGTAATAGATGTAAAATACACTTAACCACTTGGACTGGGACACAGCAAGACTTACCCAGTACACCAGAGTGAGTGTTTTGATACACACACAGAGCATGCTGTGGAAGCATGCTGTCATCCTTCTGTCATATATGCTGTCATACATGCTGTCATTCTTCCGTCACATGTGTTGTCATTCTTCTTTCCCCTTTTTTATTCTGCAGAATTTATCACAGGGAACCTCACCATAGCCCAGATAGAAGACAGCAGAGTTACCACACATGGTTCTAGTTCCTCCATGGACACAGTGACCCGGATTTCTTTCTCTCTTCATGACCCAAGTCATTACTTCAAGTCAGCATCATTTGTCTATAACTGGGATTTTGGAGATGGGTAAGTGTGGTTACTTTGTTTGCTTTAATGAGTATTTAAGATGACTCTGATTCAGATGTTCATCTAGAGAAAAATCCTAATAAAATCAGTTAGCTAATAGTCTGCCTGCTATAAATGTTATTTTCATCAATTTTGTGAATTCTTTTAGCATTCTCTTTAGTTTATTTAATTAAAAATGTAGAGATTCACTCTAGATCTTGTAGTAATTGTCATCCTATAGGTAATACCACAGACATGAATCCTCGTTTATATGGACATAAAGTAGAATTTGAATTACAGCCACTGGAACATTGTCTGTAAAGAAAATATATTAGAGCTTGTCCCTTTTTAAACCAGAAATACGCAAGCACTTGGTAAAAGGCAATTTTGATTCTAAATCTTTTCCTGTTGCACTCAGAGTTTACCAGATTACCAAGCAGCCTTTTGTCTACTGCAACTGCTCCTCCATGGGGAACCGCACGGTGCATCTGAAGGTCATAGCTGAATGGGAGCAAACTGGAAGCATCATACACGAAAGAGAAATTCTGCAGAAAACTGGTGATTTTACCACAGCTCTGGAGCTCTTGGGTAATTATGAAACTTTTTGCAGCCTCAGTGCAGGACGAGCAGTATATGTACAGATACAATCTAGCTATGACATGGTAACACAACTTCAACATTGTTTCACGTGCAAGGACTGGTCAACATAATTCAGAGAAGTGTTTCCACTGCAGAATTGACTGCATGCACTTCTAGGGCAGAAAAATTGGTGGAAACAGATAAAAGCTTTAGTTTCTTTTTAATCTACAGATTATTTTACTGTCTTTTGTAAAAGTCTTACATACAATTCAAACAACAAAGTATTTATGGTAACTTATGCTGGATTTGTTTCTTTACTTTACACCAGCTATCCCTAAACAATAAATCAGTTAAATCAAGCATTAGGAAAGTCTCATTGATTTGATCAGCTTTGGGAGTAAATAAACACAGAATTAAAAATGTAAAGAATTAATAAAGTTGATTATAGATATAAAAAGGAATCAGACAAAAAGTCAGGAAACTTACAACCTCTCTAGTGGTAGGTTTCCTTTTAGGGTGTGAGACAAATAGTTTTCTTTGTGTGACTGATGAAGCTCCAATCTGCAAGTCTGTGGAAACAAACCTTTACTGGGAAACCAGTGAGATTCAAGTTTACATGTGGAGTGTGACATGCTGGCTTTTCATTTCTTCTCAGATGCTGTTAAAAGTATTGACATAGTGGGCTCCAGAGAGACTCACGTAATGGAAAACTTGAATTTATTTCTTCATATCAATGGCACGTAAGTAGCAAACACAACTTCTTTCCCCTCAAAATTGTTTCTTTAAGTGTTTTTCCTCAGTGTTTCCTAAATATAGTCAGTTGAACCCCAGAGAACAATTATTAAAAAAAAAAAAACAAGACCACCTCCTTCCCCCCCAAAAATACTGTTGAATATTGCATTTTCCTGACTTGAAATGCCATGAGCTATAAGAGCCTGAAAGACCCTGCATCTTTACAGAAAAGTAAAATCATCCTATGTAAAGCAAATGCTCTTTTTTAAATCTTTGTAAAGGTAATGTTAAAAGATGAGTAGCCAGAGAAATGGTGGGGGGAAATACATCTGAAAACTTCTTTCTGAACTTTTCTCCTTCACCAATTTCCCTGTTATTAAATTGAAATTTATTCCAAGTCCTGTTGCATAGCAGCAAAGCTTGGCTGGCATAGGGGATCAATAGGTTTGGGGAGTGATTCTGGCAAAGTTCAGATTGCCACAAGATGAATAAGACATAGGAGCCCCGTGCAGCAAGGATCATAGAAAAATAGGAAGGTTGTGAGCACCTCAATCCTAGTACAAGCTCTCTCAAGTTGCAGCATTAGAGCACATTGGAGTTTTGGAGTCAGCAGCACCCAGAGTCATTTACCAAAGGCATAAACAGTCCCAACACACAAAGCAGCACAGTTTGCATTCAGAAAGTGAAAGGCATATCGTCAGGAATGGGAACTGGAGATGGCATCCCAGTAAAGATGAACAGCCAAAAACTATGACAGGCAAACCTGAGATCACTAAGAGCAGGCTTGGTGACCTCCTAGTCACAGGACTGGGGCTGATGCAAGAGGAGTTTAGGATAGAGATGCGGTGACAAAGAGATGGGTTATCAAAAACAAAGCTAGAAAATGAGCTAAACACATAAACATGATGCTTTCTTTAGCAAAGAATGTTGTAAAAAGACAAGAAACAAAGTACTAATAAAACAGGGTAAAGAAAAGATTTGTCTGTTTTCAGAATCAAAGTCTATAGTGCATAAGGTGAGCTCAAGACGAATCAGTTGAAACAGGGAGCTGAACAGGTAAATAAAAGGCTTCAATTAGATATGAGAAGCAACATGGCCATGAAGTGCACTAAATTGCTTGATAGCAAATAACCCTTTTGTTAAAGTAAGGGAATGCTGTGATCCTTGAAATTTACTTACGTTTTCCAGCTATTAGTCCTTTCTTCAGAGCTCATCTTATATTCTTTCCAGTTTCATGGGCCGGGTGTTTTAATTAAAACAGTCTTGGGTGTGCTTCAGTGTTACAGACAGTGATCTCTGTGTGAGATGGACAAAGAAAAAACTAACTTCCCTTGGAAGTGCAAGAAAAAAGATTCCTTTTATCTTTATTGAAGAAGGACTATGGAGTTTTCTACCAACAGTGGCCCACTGATGACCCTTGCAGGTATTTAGCTCTCAGCTGAAAGACCTGCCTTTATAAAAGCATCACAAAGAACTTTTTCATTTGGCATATGCTATAAACCAAACGGTACATTTGATTATTTCTTTAATTGTATTTAAATTAACTTCATTAGTTTCAAAATGATTGTGCTATTTTAACCAAGCTCTTTGCTGAATTTTTTTGCAGAGTATTCACCTTTTTTTATTTTGCCTTTTTGCTCTTGTCGTTTCAGCCCACCACTGGCATTATGCTGGCTTATAAAATCCGAGTGCATTCCTCTTGAAGGTGACAAATGCCATCTGGTGGAGATCAGTGGCTCCTGCTACAACCTCAGCCACACCTTCAGGGACGCGGGACAGTATTGCCTCAGTGTCCGGGTGGAGAACGGCGTGACAATGCTGCAGACGTACCACGGGATCAAAGTGCGGCCAGCAGGTGAGGGGCGGGGAGTCTGAGCAGCACGGAGAGTCCCAAACAGGTTAGGGACAAGCGTGGATTAACCAGCCTGCAGATGAGGTTTCAGGAATGTGGTGTAGATCCCTAAAACGAAAGGGAAAAAAAAAAGGGAAATGAGAATGTATAATGTGCCTGCTGTAATTGCTCTGAGCTTCTTGTGTTCTGCTGAACCTTCAGTCCCAAGAGTGTCTTGAAGCTACTAAGTACACTGGGAAGGCTGTATTACTTAAATATTTTTCCATTTAAGTAGTCCAGCTTTTGTAGTTAGAGAGGATAACTAGGAAAATGTATGTGTCTGTAACACTACCTTAATTAAATAGTCTCAATTCTTTGTGCTCAGTTTAATTATGAAATTTTGAGGGTAGATTTTCTAGGCTTCCATTTCATTACAAGTCTCTGTCCCTCCTGCCAGTGACCCCAGCTGGCTCCCCCATGCGTGGTCACACATGCTCGTCCTGGGTCCCTAAACCACCTGGAAGAGTTGTTCGGTGGCCGAGTGAAGAGGATAGGGCACAGCCAGGCTGTGACACAGAGTGGTCACACCGTGAGCCAGCTGTGTACAGACAGGGCAGCTCACTCCAGAAGGCACTGGTGTGCATCTAGGGCTGAATCCTCTGTGCTGGAGGCTCTTGGCTCCTGTGGAGGTGAGAATCCTTCCCATCCTCTTGGGGTCCCACAAATACCCTGGGGAGTCAGGGGCTAACATAGGTAACTGGGTGGAAGTTTTTAGGTTCTTCAATGCAAAAGAGGGCATATAGGGAAAGATCCTTACAAACTCCTCTCCCACTCCTGAGATTTCAGAAAAACCTGGAGTGATCAGGGCTGAAAAGTTTATTCCTTCTTACACACATTCCTTATTTTTTCTAAATTGCTCCTAGAATTTCTTCATTGTTTCCTTCACACTCACACTGCTGCCTATTCTGGAGTATTGTGTCACTTCAGAAATGTGTCCTTGTGCTTTTTTCCTAGGAATACACCCAGCTTTCTTTGTACTGCTCTGCACTGCTCTGGTTTCAGTGATGCTGGTACTGGTGCTGTACACGACTTTTCGAAGTCACACACAACAAAAAGACCTCGTGGAGGTATTCAGTTACTCTTACTTTGAGCTGGGATAGTAATTAGGTAGCTTTCAGCCATGAAAAGTATCTGATATGAAAGGTTCTTTAATCCCCAGACAAACAGAGAGGGAGGGAGAATTTCCCTGGTAATTGTGATCTATTCCACAAAAAAAATCCAAGCAGTGTAGGCAAATGAAGAAACAGCCATGCTTCTGGCTTGGTGCAGAGAACTCTAAATTGCCAGAATAATAATGGATAGTGTTTTAATATTCCCAAGCAGATGCTTCCATTGAAATATCCATTCCAAAGGATCTGCCTCAGAGTAGTTACATGAAAGAAAGCAAGCAGACAGTGCAAGAGGATAGAGGATAATAAAAAATGAGGGGTATGTTACCTAAAGCAGCCCTAAATTGTTACCTACCCCTTGTATGTGGCCTTCATCTCCCCAGCTCCCTGCCATCTCTAATATATTTTTACTTGCTACAAAAGGTGTTTGCAATAAGCATGAGTTCTTAAATCAAAAGTAGCTTTCATGGTGCTTTGGAAAGTACCTAATACCCTTTACACTGTGCCACAATATAAATTATATACCTCTAGAGACACTGTCTATAAGCCATGTGCACAGCAGGTATAAATCAGAAGTCTATTTGAAGTTAGTGACTGAGTGAAAATGGTTGAGGACCAAGTGCCATTTGTAGCCCAATGTGTTCTTGCTGGACTTGAGCCAGTGGGAACTGGACTAAGAACTATCTTTTTGATGTTCCTTTCCCAGGTGGCTGACTTTGACTTTTCTCCACTGTCTGATGAACGCCGGTCTAATCATTCCAAGTCAGGCTGTGGCCCAGTATGTTGCAGATCATGTTTTCTTCAATCATCAAAAGAAGCTGCCTGGGAGAGTCATGAACTTCTACATTCACTTTACAAGCCAGTCAAAATGTACACACTGTGAAGAACACAATTGCACTTTGGTTGCACTGACTGTCTAACTTTCTCACTTAGGCTAAGTCAAAAGCCTGGTGCTGCATGAATGGTTTGGTTTTGCCAATGCAGTGAGGTTCACCACTTTAAGTCCAGCACTTGAGTACTTCATTTTCTGAACTTAAAAAGAACAACAAACACAGTAAAAGTAGCTTTGTATTTTTAACTTATACGGGTGTGTACATTTACAGCTGTAAATGCAACATTTTATTATTATGAAAGATTGTTTTATGTGCAGGTTTGCTAAATTCACTACCTCTTGTAATTTCTCTGTTCCTTCTGTTCTCTGTTTCAAAGAAGAAAATGCTTAAGACAAACATACCTCCTTTCCTATGTACAACAACATTACTGGAAATGGAAGTCACCCAAAATACTGTTGAACGTGTATTTCTTCTATCAAGGAACTGATGTGTCCAGGTCGAAAACAGAGGAGGGGTTTCCAATGAACGACACAACCTAATTATGTTGTTCTTTTTCCTGTCTTAAAAGACCCCTTCTCTCAGACTGCAGTGGTAGTGACATACTCACCTGTTAGCAGTATTTTGTTTCTGCAGAAACCTCCACATGTCCACAACTTTCTAAAATACAATACCACTCTAATCTGTATAAGAAGCTTTTTTTTTAGGCTATTCATGCTTCTTTTAGACCTCATATTGCTCCCCATTTAGCCATCAAAGGTCCTCTTCCAAAAAATGCAACAACCAGTAGCTCAAAGCTGTTCAGCAAAACATATTTAATTGAAATTCCTGATCAATGTTCAAGGTTGTATAAACTCCATACCTGTTGCAGACCATCATCTTCTATTAGCTTCCTGCTCAGCCAGGCTTTGCCTACTGGCATTTCAGAGTACCCTGGAGGCTTTTAAACAGAAGTGCCTTTGTGTCCACTTCATTTTTTAAATGTGACACACCCTCCCCACCTCTGTTCAAAGCACATGGGTATTGTGGGCTTAAGATTTTTCAGAGTATCTCAAATGATTGGAAGATAATAGTCTGAATGTGAGGGGATTTACCATGAGGTTTTTGGGGTACTCTTCTCACACGTTCAACATCCATGCTTCCTCAGAGGAGCCCAGAGCTTCAGTTCTTCTGTGAAAGAAACTACATGACCCTTAATTAACTTGATACATTTAAAATAGAATAGGATCATATAAGATAACAAATCCTATAAACCCAAGTTTTTGTCAAAAGCTCCCTTCCAAAGCAGAACTTCTTTCAGCTTTTCTTCCTGAGAAATGGTATTTCTAAGCAAGCTTGTTGATTGAGAGTGGTGTCCTTTGTATTCTTTCTCAGTGCTCTGGTATCAAACTCTTATCTTCAGCCATATTCAGTTACTGCTAAGAATGTGTCTCTCTTTTGCAAAGAAGCTACTGTGCCTGTGAGCTTCAGATTGTTTATTCCTGAGATCCCAGCCCTCTGAGCCACTGCCAAAGGCAGTGACTTGTTCTGGTATGTCAGTGTAGTTTGTAAATGGCTACATATTCCTTGGGCAGTGGAAAGAAGAGATTTCTGATATGCAAAATGCAGCTCAGAGTGACAGAGTCCCTAGACAGACTGCACAGGGGTTTCTGCAGCCAGAATTTAGTTTGGGCTTCTTTTATTACATTTGTGAAAGATATGTGGCCCCTGCTATTGTAATACACTTAAAGACAAACCATTGACATGTTAATGGATGTGTAAAAAGCCCTTTCTTCCCCATATTGTACTGCTAGCAAAGACAATATCTGTGAGAGAGGACTCAGTTATAGATACATGAAACTGGCATTCTTTGGGTTTGAAATGGGTCATTTGAAAGGAACAAGACATGCTTGGCCCCCATTTGAATTAATACCCAGGTGATCCAAAGAGTGTCATGGGGACTTAGGCCATGAATTTTGCTGCTTTGGGTTTTTGCATTTGTGTTCTCCTCCATATATCCAAGCCAAGATACAAATGATCATGCCAAACCTGGCAAAGTAGGCATCAACCCCCATCAAAAAAGTGGGACATGGAGTTGGAGATACAAAAGACAGGCCTAAGAAAATCTCAGATTTCCTATTGAGAAAACCAGAGCAAATGTCCTTCAGAATAATATTGGCTTTTACTCTCTGCCTAGAGTGAAGAAAGGATGGCAAATGAATCAAATTATTCAGGAGGATAGAAAAGATAAAGTACTGCAAAGAAGAAAGTCAACACTATCAAATACTGGAAGACACTTCTTCAAGAGCAGAAAAGAATAGAGGTTAGAAAGAAAGGTATCTCTGGAAAAAATAAGCAGTGGAGAAAGTGCACTTAAAAGGGTATGTCAAGAAGAAAATTAACCAAGAAAATTTAAACAGCCTTAGCAAATTGAAATATAAGTATGAGAAATAGTCACACGAATATGTTCTTGAATCTAATATGAAACTGCTTCCTGCACAAAAGATTGATCTGTGGGTTTGATAAATGCATCTGAAATTGAAGACAAAAGGTAATTGAGCAGTTCAGGATATAGCAATGAGATTAGTGGGACGTAGCAAGGATCAGTAGGAGGATTCATTTTGATAACCTTAGAAATCAATGACCTGAAAAAGGAATGTTCAGCACAAGGATCAAACTCACTGACTCAAAACAAGAGTCCAGTGAGTGCATAGCCAAAGAGCCATTAAATTCAGGTGATAAGCAAGAGTGTGGGCAGATAAAAAATGCATGCAATGAGAACTTTTCACAAGGAAATGCATTTGAGCACAGAAAGGTTCTGGAAATGCACAGTAGAAAAATACACAGCAAAGCAAAAGAACTTCTGTTACTCTGTAATTTGTCATATAAACAATGGTGTTGGTTTGTGCAGTAATTGTGAGGACAAATCAGCCTTTTATCTTAAAAGCAGAGCATAAGGCTCCGTGGCTGAATGGGTCAAGGCTGAATTTTGTCTTTCCTCTCTGAAAAGGAGATTACACAGCCCAAGTTGTGAGCACAGTTTGAGGACACGAGGCCTCTATAGCACTTGCTGGGTGCTGTAGAAACAGAAGTTTTCTCAGCAAAAGGAAGGTGAAGAACTTTATATTTAAATGCTCAGCTTTATTATTAGATAATCAGCCAACACTTCACCTTGATTTTTGTGCCAGTTTCCGTGGAAACTGAAATGCCATCCTGCAGCTGTCACAAAATTGCTCAGATCCTGCAGATCTCAGCTATGACAGCAGACTGTGCACTACAAATGTGGATTTTTAAATTGCAGCCACGAAAATGGGGAACACAGAAGTTTCAGAAACTTCTTTCAGAGCTGGGTATACTCATCACCAGCATGTGTAATTCCTACAGCAGTGTGCACAAAGAGAGCAGTCACAGCAGATCAAGGAGTCATGAAATCATAGAATGGTCTGAGTTGGAAGGGACCTTAAAGACCATTTTGTTCCACACCCCTGCCATGGTTGCAGTAGACTAGGTTGCTGCAAGTCCCATCCAACTTGGCCTTGAGCATTTCCAGGGATGGGGCATCCACAACTCTGGGCCTGTGTCAGGGCCTCAACCCTCTCACAGTAAACAATTCTTTTCTGGTGTCTAAATTAAACCTCCTCTCTGTCAGTTTGAGGCCATTCTGCCTTGTCCTGTCACTACACGTTCTTGTAAAAAGTACTCTCTCCACCTTTCTTGTCATCTCCCTTCAGGTAGGGGAATCAGGTCACTCCAAAGCCTTCCCTTTTCCAGGCTGAACAATCGCAGTTCCTCACAGCTGAGTTGCTCCATTCCTCTGCTCACCATGGTGGTCTCCTCTGGACTCATCAAACAGCTCCAAGTCCTTCCTGTGCTGCCCCAGAGCTGGGGGCAGCTGTGCAGGTGGGGTCTCACCTGAGGGGTGCAGAATCCCCTGCCTCTATCTGGTGTTTTATAAAATACTGCAGTTGTACAACTGGCACAACTACAGGAGCAAATCATACTAGAGCACTAGGGAAAGACTAGCCCAGACAAATAATTTTCTAATGCATTTACTCACAGCAGTCTTGGGAGGCAGAGAAGTGATATTATCACTGTTCAAAGGAGGCAGAAGGGAGCCATACAGTGATATGGAGCTTGCTCGAGCACAGGCAGCTGCAAATACCTGCATAAAATTCGAGATTTAAAAGATTATGACCATCTACCAAATCCTTGTCGTTCCCTTGTAAATGATAGCACTTTTCTAATTTTTAATTGATGGTTTTAATTAATTTAAATTAATTGGTTTTATTTAATCATAACTAGTGTATTAATTATAACCAATGTGCTAAATCACTTTTAGCCAAAATTTAGCATGAGCAGGTATTGGGGGAATACAGCTTGGGAAAATTACAGAAACTTAAAGTTTTGCTAAGCTAACTTTGATATGCTTCAATGAGCAAGGCCTGGGAGAGAGCGATGTATTGCTGAAACTGGATTGTGAAGTGAAGAATTTATGGACTACAAAGATGTTTTTCAGGAACCAGAAGGTAAAGAAGAAGAGAACAAGGACTCAGTATATTTGTGTTGGAAAATCCCTGCTGGAGGAAAAAAGATACTAAAAAGACTAAAAATATGAATTAGCAGGAACAGTGAGAAATCCATAAGCAAGAGAGGACAGAATACTAATTAAAGAACTAAATGTGTGATTTGGAATCAGCGAACATTAATCTCTTAGTTTGCTAAAAATAAACAAACAGGTGAAGAAGTTTTGTTATCAGCATCTTGTGAGGAGGCCAGAAAATATTGTCGGCCACACAGGTGTTGTAGATGTCGGCGAACCCAATGGGAAGAATGCTGATGTCTGACTTATTTCAGAAGGCTGAATGAATTCTTTATTATAATTATGCTATGATACATTAATATACTATATAAAAGAGGACACTAAAAACTACATACTCTCTAACCATCATATCTAACTACTCACCTCACAACTCATGACCCTGTTCTCCAGAGCCCAGACACAGGTGGATCTCATTGGCCATCAGGCCCAAACAATCCACCGTGATCCAACCAGGCATTCGCCCTAGGTAAACAATTCTCCAAACACATTCCACAAGAGAAAAACAAGGAGCAGAAATAGAAATTGTTTTCTCTTTCACTTCTCTCTGTGCACCTTTATAAAAATCCTGAGAGAGAGAAATGTGCTCGCCACACACAGGCACACCTCTTTTGCGCAAGAACAGAGAAACACCTCCCTCGCCAGCACTACAAGGCGGTGTCAGAGGGTTTGTGTCCCCCGGAGGGTTTAAAAAGGCGCTGTTAGAGTTTATTTCTCCGGCGGGCAGGGGCTCTGCTGCGGCCCGCGGGGTGAGGGCGGCTCGGGGCCCAGGCCGGGCCCCGCGGCGCATGCGCCGGCCGGCAGGGGGCGCCCGCCGCGCGGGGATCGCCCGCGGCCGCCTGAGGCTCAGGGCTGAGGCGCGGCCGTGGCGCTGCGGCGGCTGAGGGCGATGAGGGCTGAGGCGGCTGAGGCGGCTGAGGGCGATGAGGGCTGAGGCGGCTGAGGGCGATGAGGGCTGAGACGGCTGAGGGCGATGAGGGCTGAGGCGGCTGAGGGCGATGAGGGCTGAGGCGCTGAGGCGGCTGAGGGCGATGAGGGCTGAGGCGCGGCCATGGCGCTGCGGCGGCTGAGGGCGATGAGGGCTGAGACGGCTGAGGGCGATGAGGGCTGAGGCGCTGCGGCTCGTTCGCTGTCCCGAAAAACAGCGGCGAGGGCGCGGTGGTGCCCCGTGCCGCCCTGAGACCACACTCGGGGTCATTACCGCCCTGAAGGTCGGGGTCATCACTGTGCCGAAATGCTGTCCTGTCCAGCGCAAGGCTTGTGTCCCTCACTGGGAGGTGATGGATGGATGGATGGATGGATGGATGGATGGATGGATGGATGGATGGATGGATGGATGGACTGAGCGTACTATACGCTCCTCAGAGAGAATTTCTTCTGCTTTGTTCAGTGCACTTGGATGCCCCATCCCACCATCCTTTAGTGGGACACACTGCAGGATTAGGAACTGGAGGGACAAGGTCCATCCTGTGAGCAGCAGCAGCTTCACTCTCCATTGAGGAGAGTAGCTGTGAATTCCAGAACCACTGATGTTGGAAACAAGATCATCAAGTCCAACGGTTCCCCCAGCACCTCCAAGGCCACCAATGAACCACATCCCCAAGTGCCACGTTCACACATGGTTTAAAGCCCTCCAGGGATGGGGACTCCACTGCCTTCCTGGGCAGCCTGTTCCAGTGCTTGACAACCTTTTGGTGAAGAAATTTTTCCTAATATCCAATTAAAACCTTTTTTGGTTCAATTCGAGGCCATTTCCTCTTGTCCCATCATTTTTCATTTGGAGAAGTAGTGATGTTAGTGGAGTTTCAATCTACAAAGTCTTAAATTAAGGAAAACAATGAAAGCAGCCCACAGAATAAAACACAGCTGAGTGTAAACATTTATGGAAATCACCTGAAGGTGCTCATGACTTCAGTGGAAGGTCTCAGAAACAGGGAAGCAGAAGGAGCAACAAACAGGCACGTTCTGGTTTAATAACTCTGTAAGATTGGCCCTTTCTGGTTATAGAAACTAGGACTTTGTCATTTAAGAAATCTTTTCAGGCAGAATTAAGATACAAAATGAGAATAGACCACAGCAATAAATGTTCTCTTATCTGATCAAAAGCATGCACTTAATAGCAAAAAACCAAGTATTATCCCATAGGTTTTTAATGTCTTTTCAGCCGCCTGCCCTTAATCTATTCTTCTTTCATTATATGCAAAGTACTTACAATATTTTGAATAAAATTAAAAAGGAAAAAATAATCTAAAAATCTAACTGCACTTGCTAATTAAATAGCAATACCCTTACTTCCATTCAGGCAATCTCGATAAATCACAGTCTTCCCATACTAATTAACTTCAAGTTTAATGGATTTCTCTCACCACCGCAAGCTATGTAACAAAACACAACATGCTCAACTTTACAAAAACAAGTCAATATTGACACTGGTCACTTGATTCTGCTTCAGCAGAGCACTCAAAACACGTGTGTAAGAGCAAACACAGGAGGAACAGCTCCCTGTGGTGCTGGAAAGTGCCCTTTGGACAGGTGAGCAGCAGAAGAGCCAGTGCTCAGGACCTCATTGAACAAGTGCAGTGAGCTTCTGCACCTGCAGACCTCATGTCTGATGCAAAAACGCACTTTTTAGCCACTATCAGTTTTTTTCCACCCTCACTGAGTTCACTTGCAATGAATCCAGAGTATTTTCATGGGTCACAGGGGACTGGTTTATGACAGACAGCATGGCCTGTTCTCTGCCATCCCAGGCAAGTGCTCCATGCAGGAGCACTGCAACCACAAACGTGGATTGAGCTGCACTTCTGAACTGAACCCCATCAACACAGAACAGCTCCTGGGAGGCTCTCTATTTGCATGTTAGACTGTTTTTATTGTATTTAGTCAGACTGTTAAAGTAAGGTATTTCTGTTACTAAATTATCTGTTCATTGAGGAGTTCATAAATATTACCAGAAAGTAAGTTTGAGTTAAAACATTGTGAAAACATGACAGCAGTCACCCAAGACAGTATCAGAAAATGAATGCCAGCCCCTGATCCTGGGGAAGAGAGATGGGTCAGTAGAGTCTCCCTGAGCCACCAGGGAAACACTTGGAGGGAAACAGCTTGAGTTTTGAATCTGAAATTGCTCCAGGCAGCTTTACTTGTGGAATTTTGAGTTCTTTGAGTGATTTTTTCCCCTTTACTGGCAGTAGGATACCAATGCTCTACCCTGTCAAACAACTGTAAGATTCCACTTACAGATAAAATTATTCATACTCGGTAAATGAGTATTTCATATCACAGGTCCACCTCCACAGCAGAAGTGAGGCATCCATTTTCCATAGATACCTCAGATAGGACCTGCATTCTGAACAATCCCCAAGACCAATCCAGACCACACAGTTTAGATGGGGAGGGGGGAAACTTCCACAGCAAGTTGATTTGCAAATGGCCATTATTTTATTCAGGTACTGTTATATTTTCTTTTCTGATCTTTCCTTCTCTTTGGCTTGTTAATAAGTAGTGGGGAAAACCTGCTTGCAGACAGGAAGACACCATATAATTAAAGGTAAAGCATTCTATTTAATTCTGTAGGAAAAACATCAATTTTCCTAATACAGTGTGTGAAATGTGAAAAATCAGGTAAGCAGTGCATACATTTTTTATTAACATGAGGACCCTGAACTATTACTAATGAAGTACAGAAAGAAAAGACAGGACTCAGTAGGAAAATACCATCCATTAAATGTCTCCCTGGGGATCAAATGACACTTACAATTGAAACACATTAACTACCTCCTACATTTCAATTGGTTACCAGCAGGATGCCTATTTGTAGAGATTTGTGCTGCCTGTACTCTGTTAGTGTTAGATGCCACATTAATATTTCCTGACCTATGCAGTAGATATTGCCCCTTTTTTTCCACAGACCAGAAGCCTGGTTTTACCTTTTAAAACTGTTGATCCTGTTAAAGAATGAACACAAGAGCAACTCTGTGAGTGTGCAGGGGTCTGCTGAAGCCAATAGACCTGCTGAACATGTTCTGAATGTTTTCTTATACACGTTACCCTTTACAACAAGACTTCCCAGGTTCTTTTTGTAAAAGCATACCTGCCTTTTACTAAATGCCTATCACCAAAGATCAAAAGGCTTTTGAAATATTTCCCCTAAGAAAAGCGAAAAATAAGAATTTCAAAATTCATTCATTTCAAAACTGATTAATCAAAAGCAGCTCTTTGATCAGTAAAGGAAGTCCTCGGTTCCAAAACAATGAGCACTTCAACAGGGAGGGATTGCACCTCTCTGGGTGTGTTGTCCTTGAGCCATGTGTTGGGCTCTCATGGGTGTCACCACCAGGACACGAAGGCACATCAACTTTTCATTATTGTACCACCTGAAAACTCAACACCTCCTTCCCATGCCTCTGTATCTGTTGCCTCCATTTAGCTTCACAGTATGTGGTAATGTTTGCATTAGAGCTCCCTGTGGTTTTATTTACCTATACATATGTGTATGTGTGTATAGATACACATATCCAGGCATATACATGTATTCCTGCAGTATCTACTGCCATTCAAATGAGAAATATGCAGTGATTTCTTCCTGCAGTGGATTTTATGTGACTCCTATAAAAAATAAAATAAAAACTGTAGTCACAAATAGAAGAGATTAAGCAGCAATGTTAGAGCCTGAGAGGAGAGATTGCAGATCCCACCTCTGCAGATGTTTGCAGCTGCTGACAGTCCTGTGATTTAAGGACCTGTTCTCCCATGTCACTGCAGGACAGGCAAACATCTGCCACATACAACCATCCAGAGATTCTACCTTTAGAGCCTGTTTTTGACCAAATGGAGCCTGTTCAATACTTGCCATGCCCATTGCAGAGGTGGTCACAGTTGGGTAACAGGTGAACTGAAAGTGTCCTCTAGAGTACAGAACTCTTCAGGACAGAAAGGGCAATGAGGACACTCAACAGCCACACTAAAGCATCAGGAATTCACCCCTTGCATGCTGCTCATTAGGAGTTGCTACAAGATGATGAATTGCCACTGACTTTGGGAAGGGTCACAGAGACAATGGGAAGGCAGCGGATATAAGTTAACATATATGTTATTGTTAGTAACAGCCAGCATTCTGCTGGTTTTCACACCACAGACAGAACACAGATGTGCACATTATGTAAAAGTGAAATAATTCCTGGGGACTTACTGTCATGTAAGGTGAAACAACTCCCAAAGCAAGCTTTTAAATTAAAAAAAAAAAAAAGAAGAAGAAGAAGAAAGAAGAAGAAGAAGAAGAAGAAAGAAGAAAGAAAGAAAATGCTGCAGTATAAGGACATTTAAAAGAGACCTTCTGTCCAGAAAGAGATGTAAGAAGGCATTGCATCCTTCAGGGAAATGTCAAAGTGAAGCTAAAAGCGTTATAAGTATGAGGCAATTCTACAACTTTGGAATTTTCTGGGTAACATCTGTGCTTCTGTAAAACATTCATACTCTTGAGAGTCAATGCAGAAGACAACAATAATCAAGGCCTGTGTACAACATAACAGGGACTTTTCAGAAAATGTGGGTGGGTGCCATCGTTCACTGGCAGTGACACAGCAACCTAATCGCCCTCTGGAAGTGACAAAACCGATGCACAGTGAGAGGGGTGTGAAGTCACAGCTCATCTGCTCCTCTCATTTTTCAGGTAGATGCTCCTCTGTGTGAGGTGCTGCTGGCACCTGCCCCTGCACTGGATCTGCCACACTGAGCAGCCCACGGGAGCATTCCCTAAGGCACATCAGCAGTGCCCTGGGAGCAGCTCACACCCGCCGCACCGCCACTTTGTGCTGCCTCTGCTGATGTTGCCTGACCAGAGGTGTCCATGCTTGGGCAAAGCCCTTCTGCCAGCAAAGAGGAAGGGGCAGCAGCCTCTGGAACAGCAGCACTGAGGAACACCTGTATCTGTAGCATCTTCTGTCTGCTCAGCTGAACCTGCTGAGGCCCATCTGTCCAGGGCCTCGCTGTACCTTCTGAGTGAAGTCAGCTGCTTCACACAGAGGAATTCAGGGCGTTAGCTGATGTGTTCTCAGTTCACACCCTGGTCTACTCGCTACTAATTGTTTACAGGAGCTTTGAGTCAACTTTTATGGTTTCTCCCTTCTCTTGCTAGAACCGCAAATCTACAATCAGTAATTCAGGCAATAGTGGATAAAATGAACATACAGATGCTCCCCTGCAAACCCCAGATGACTAGCCACCTGCTTATTACAGTAACACATTCCAGTGTTTGAGCCAGCAGAGATACTTGAAAGAAAATAGAGCTGAGCAGGCCTGTTAGACTTGGTCAATAAATGTAACAGCAGGTTTGTCATTTTACAGAGCTGCATCTCCTGTTATGTCCCAGACTCTTTGGGAGACTTGAAATACCAAATCCCAGGTAATATATGAAGGTCTGACTCCCCTGTGGTCAGCTCTGTTTTACATCACCTAAAAGGCCTAAAAAATATTCAATCCCAAATGTTCAGCTCTTAGATGATCACAGAGGGTAATTCAGGCTGGAGGGCAGCCCAGGAAATCTCCATGTGCAACCTGCTGCTCAAAGCACTGCCAGCCTGAGGTCAGACCAGGTGGCTCAGAGCTTTGTCCAGTTGGGTCCTGAAAGCTTCCAAGAATGGAAACTTCACAGCCCTTCTAGCAGCCTGCTCTACTGCTTGAGCGTCATCCTGGGGAAAACAGTTTTCCTTACACTCAGTGTGAATCTCTCTTGTACAGTTTTATGCCTGCTGTCTCTGATCCTTCCACCAATTTCAGTGAAGAGTCTGGCTCTGCCTTTTGGAGCCTTTACTGTTACAGGGCTTTTTCTTCCCACACAAAGAGTTTGTATTGCTCCTTATTGAATTTCATATGGCTCCTGCTGAACTTTCAGCCTGTCATGGTCCCTCTGAATGGCTGGTCTGCCCTCAAGCTACAGACAGATAGCACCTGGAAATTGGTGTCACCTGAAAACTTGACAAAAGCATGCTCCATCCCCTCGTCCAGGTGACTGGTAATGGTCACAAACAGGACAGGTCCCAGGACAGATGCCAGAGTACCACACTTGGTATATGCCTATGAGTGTGCCTGGGATCAACGAGCTAAGTTATCCGGTTCTTTGAGTTCTCTGTCCATCTGTTGAGCTCTCTGTCCATCCAGAATGTAATGTCCCACACTACACAGACTGTCTAGGAGACTGAGGAAAGCCTTGCTGAAATCAAGGTAAATGACAGGCAGGCTCCTCACCCACCCACAAATGCTGCTGGTTCATCACTGAAGGCAATCAGGTCAGGCAGGCCTGCTTCCTCAATCTGTGCTGACTGCTCCTGACCACCTTCTCCTCCTTGTGTCCACAAATGTGTCCCAAGAAGAGCAGTTATGTGATGCAGACAGTGGAAAATACACATACCACTGAAAATTCCCATTCAACACCAACCATGGTTTGACTGGTGCCAGAGAGAGCCCTCTCCTAGCTGAGCAGGACCTACCAGCTAATACAGCTCAGCCATAATGTGTGGTGGAACGCTTCCATCAGAGAATCAGACTTGGAAATAGTTCACAATTAACATGAAAACTTAGTATACTGTTTCAGGCAATGAGTGCCTTTAATCAACTACTTCAAGAAGAGACATATAAAATCATTTTTTGGAAAACTTCTTTCTACCCTAGAAATTGCTGTTTCTTATACAACATCCCAAATTTTGATGTATACTGCGGCTGTTTCATAGTGCTGTATAATTTTTAAAACAGATGGGGCTTGTTTAGTTCCAAAGCTCTTGAGTGTGATGGTTTTAAATACAAATCTGGAAAATTTCCACCTAATTTGTGCTGCAAATTTTGCCTGATTTCACAGCAGGTGGATATGTTTCCCTAACTCATGTACCCTCTGAACACAGCCTGTACCTGCATATGCACATTGATCTTCAAGACAGATACAGAACCATAGAATGCAAATGTTTTCTCAGTGTACATGGGGGACAACATTACTACTTTCATGAGATTTTACTTGAGTTTCTAAGGCAGACATGGCATTAAGAATTCACATTCACTCCTTCATCTATGCAGTACAGAGCACACTTGTGAAACTGTTGTAGAATTTTCTGAGAATTTACTTTCTTATTTTAAACAAGACAATTTTTTTACATTTCTTTAAGATTATAACCAAGTGCCTTTGTACCATCTGTCAACTTACTCACATGGAGCCATAAAAGCACTCTAAGATAATCTAACATACTTTTTATATGCTGGTGAGTGCCACAATTTAAAACATTTCTAATTCAGATATGACATGGCTACTAATCAGTGCTCAGTATCAGAGGACAAATAAGTATTTTCTCTTTCCAATGATATACAATACTGCAACATTTCAAAAAATACAACATACAAGTTACCAACCCAGCACTGAATCTTACAAGTCATGAAGTTTTGGAGCATGACTGCATTGTTCAGATGTGGGAAAGCCTGCAGAGCCAAAGCCACAGCAGTTTAAATGTGATATATTTTTTAGCCTAGAAATGCTGGGGATAAATGTGGCTATATATTTTTTAAAATTGCTTCCTTTCTCTTGAAAGGGAAGAAAGTTTGTTAAGTTTTATTGTGGCGCAGAGAGAATCACATCAGCTCTGAGAGGAAATAACACTGCAATCAGAGAGCCTTCAAGAGTGCATCAAGGATCCAGGAAGGTGCACTGAAACAGCTCCTCCTTCCCTCCGTGGATTCAAGGAGGATGAGCTCTGGTGCTCTGGAAGAGTCAGAGACACCATGAGGGGAGGGAGGAAAACAAGGGTCCTCACATTCCAGCACCTTGAATTCAGTTTGCCTGAGATCCCTCAAAACATTCTGAGAGCTGAAGTACTGATAGCTGCTGTTCACATTATCCTCCTCTCTCTAATACCTGAATACAGCATTTAATGTCACAGCCTGAAAGATGAATGTCACATAGACAATCTGACAAGAAAACAAAATAAAAAAGGGTCTTTATTTTAGTGGATCGAGAGGAAAGTGCACACAATAAAGCATTTTTATCTTTTATCACAAAATTGTGTCAATAGTGCATGGACATTTTCAGAAGCCCAGAGAGCAGGTTAGGCCATGGGCAATCCTGAAAGCCAACAAAGCAGGAGGGGTCCTGCCAGGAACAACCCTACCTCTGGTTTGGAAAGTTGTTCTCCTACTTTCCTGCTTATCAAGATGGTTTTTATGAAATAAATAACCCAGAAGTGCAGAATTTCACTTATTTTGAATGCACCTTTGCAGTTCTTCATCCTTTTCAGACTTTTATAACAAGTTATTAAAAAATGTTTGTCAGAGTACCATGCTAGCTGTACAATCTCAGGTATTTGGAGGCACTGCAGATCTGTCAGTGACTCATGGCAAGCAGCAAAGATGCTCTTAGAATACAAAGCTCTAGAGACATACAAGATATATGTGGATCATGTGATAAGGGGCATGCTCCACCTGCCTCTGACAACCCCATAAGCACTGCAGATGAACTCTCTCAGTCTCTGTTCCAATATTCTGAAGAACACAGATTTTTTGGCAATACCACAAATAATACAGACCTCTAAGCAAGAATATGAATTTCCAGTTTTGTGTACACTCTGTGCAAGGTCTCCATTAACAGCACCTCAGGTGCCACTCTCTTGTCCCTGGAAAACTCAGCTATGCTCCTACCTCAGAAATCTGTGGGAGGGATAGATCCAGACAGTGCAGATGGAAGTGGCAGCTAAGTAAAGCATTTCACTTCTAAACCTACCTCACTGCACAGGAAACTCCTGCACAGACAATCCTTAGTCATCATTGTTTAAACCCAAGTCAAGGATTTTCATACACTTCCTCCTCGCTCCTTCATGTGTACTTTTTTCTCAAAGCCCCAGACAACATTCACAGAACTGACACATAGTCACACAATTGTAGTCACACAATTTCTAAATAGTCTAATTGATGTTTCAGACAAAGATTTTTCAGAGCTCACACTGATGTCAAAGGACTCCAAGGACAGGAGACTGGAGGTAAACGAGGGATGGGAAGGGGATAAAGCTGGTATTTTGAACAGTGTGCTGCAGGGCTGGTGCAGGAACCGTGGCAGCTTGAGAGGCACGTGAGTCAACAAGTAATGGTCCCAACCACCCAATTCCTTTATCTTTCCTCTCAAGTAAGCCCAGTACTTCAACGTGTTTACTCCCCAAGGGCAAGATACACTGAGGCGCTGGATCAGCAGCATGTTGACTTTTGATTAGAAACATCTCCCATTTGTACCAGGTTTCTGCTAAGACATTTAGTGTCCAATTTGCAAAAATATATGTGCATACTTAAAGACTATCCTTGACAGCCTGCCAGCTCTTGTGCTGAGGAATGCAATCCAGAAATCCAGAAAGGCTCTGTGTGGCTTGCTTGCTCTCTCATTCTCACACACACAAAAAAAAAAAAAAAAAAAAAAAAAAAAAAAAAAAAAAAAAAAAAAAAAATTAGAATTCTCTTCAGAATAGAAGGTTCCTACTGAAACTGGCTGTTATGGAAACCTGCCATGCCTCCTAAGGGTGTTGCCTTGTGGAAAGCCACAGCCTAGATCTGTATGTGACCAGGTCATGTCCTGCAGGCACGTGTGCACCACATGCAAGGGGTGTGGATGTTGCTGCCCTGGAGGAGGGCCCTGCCTGTTTCTCAGCCCATGTAAAAGCCCTGGGGCTCTGTATGCTGAAGGATGTGCCTGTGCTATTTGAGCTCCTAGAGAAACCACAGCAGTTCAAACATGGGAGTGTGTTTTATCTTTGTGTTAGGGTACTGACACTGGGCTGGGGTATGATAACCAACCTTACACTAGACAGGATAGGTAATAAGGCAGATGAACATTGAGTAAATTGGGACAGGCTGCAAAGCCCTCCCTCATTTGTTATTAAGAAGTCTTGCATACTCCATACTTTAAACAAAGGTGAGATTTTTCCATCGTTTGAAACCAGTCATTAAGATGCTCCTCCACCCCAAATCTCTGCCTATTACCAATACACCACTAACTCTGGTTTTCAGGCTTGAAATGGCATGAGTTCTGCATGCCTTTGCACTTCTGTGTTCCAGGGGGTACCTGAGAAGTGTGTCCTCACAGGGTTTTCAGCCCAGGTTTGAAGACCCTATGACATTCAAATGGATGAGAGGCTTCAGAGAAGTGTCTGAACTTCAGGCTACTCCTCTGAACTGCACTCAGATGTCAGCCCCTGAGGAGTCCGGCCATCATTTTTTGAACCTTATTAACTAGAGCTTAAGGGAAATAGCTATAGATTTTATTCAGCAGGGACATTCTGCCATGTGAAGAAATGCTCTCTGCATTCATTTCCTTTTTTTGCAAGGTTTCAGTATTGCACATTATTTAGGCATCAGACCTGAACAGAAATAATTGTACAATAAAAAACAGTGACTCAACAGGTTATTGCCACAATAACTCCTCCATTCCCACTGTGTGCAGAGTTAGCTTGGTTGCTTACCCCAGAGATGAAGGTAGTCCCATTCCTAATCACTGAGAGCCATTTATCATCCCCAAGGCAGGAGTGTACATCTCTCAGTCAGTGCTATTGAGGCCATAAGGCATGCTCCAAACTGAAGGAGGAGAGAGGGAAACCTCTGCTTTCAACTACAAACAAATCATTCATACACATCTCTCTAATGCTGCTACTCCGGTTCTTAGTTTACAACTAGATGCAGAGTTTACACAGGGAAGGCAGAGCAGGTGGAAGCATTTCCATCACCTCATACTCTCCACTGTTCTGTTTCCTCCTTTGGTGCCCTCTTCCATTTGAGACTGTATTCCACAAACAGAGGGATAAGGCAATTCCCTAGTCTTTCTTACTAATTTCTAACAGATCCACAAAAATAAACAGGAGAAAAGGAAAAAGTATTATTGATATAAACACATGCTATACCTACAAGTTTGCCACAATACAGGTGGGAGAACAGAGACACAGAACCCCACAAAGAGATTGTGTTCCTAAAAGCTTTCAGAATTACAGAGTTTCAAAATCCTCCCAGATTCACACAACATGATGGAAAATTCCCTATCTCTGCATTACAGCTTCAGCCACAGTTACAGCAGACTGGAAAAGACAGCTGTAAGACCAGGAAATAACCTAACAGCTTTTCAGTGGAGTACAGGAGCCTCACTTTCCTCTTCTGTTAGAGTATCAAAGTCTCTGCAGTTTGCATTTGAAGACAAAGGAAAAAAAATTAACAAACACAGTGAGGGAAGGTGGCCAAAATGCAGAGCAAGCTTATGTGGCACAGCAATTCTCCCTCTCTCTCTCCCCGGACACTTCAGAGGACCCTCCCAACCCCACGGAATTACAGAGCCATACAAAGGAGCAGGGACTGAAGGCACCATGTGCACAGGCAGCCCTGGCACCTCTGGAATCACCCTGCACACAGTCGTTCCTGCTCATTTGACTTTTTAGTGCTTGTGACTCCCCTTACAGGAGCTCATTACAGCTCAGTGCAGCAGCAGCGCTCTCCCTGTCACATCTCAGTGCACGCCAGAGGAGGCTGCCCTTTCATCTCTCTGTTTTTATAAGCTAAGCTTTAGCACATCAGGGGGAACATCTTTGAAATCCTTACTGATTCCCACTGGAAACGGTGCCAAGCGAAAGCATCGTTTCCCACAGACTTTTTCTTTCCCCAGGGCCACAGGCAGGCTCAGCTCAGCCTTGTCCACAGTGTCACCTAGAAACAAAACAAGAAAACAAGCCCAAACCCAGTTTGCCCTCTCTTCCAACAACATTTTCTGGGTCTGTCTGGAGCCAGACAACTCTCCCACCACAGCCCAGCTGAAAGCATAGGGCAGCAGCAGAGGTCCCAGGATAACTCTGGCAGCTTTTTGAAGCTCATTTAGCCTCAGCTTGGGCACTTGGGCCCAAATTCTGTGCCAGAGCCAGGCAAGAGAGTTTTATGGTTTGATGATTTGTGCTGGAGCATCCCTGGAGTGGGGGAACAAATGGTGCTCCCAGACACGAATCCAGCTCTGGGCACTGCTCCTGCCTGGGACACAGCAGACCCCGGGGCTGGAGCGAGGCTTCCCCACGCCCACCACCCTGGTACTTTTTGTTTTGAAGCAGCTTTGGGAAGAAATATTTCGCTACAGCGAGGAACCTTGTCTCATTATCAGTGTGGCCTTTTTGATGAATTATAAAGAGCTCCTGCTGCTTGCTAAGCATGTTCCAGATGCCACGCCACAGGCAGAGTTTTTTGGTTTTTTTAAGTGAAAGAAATGTTTTTCCATAGGTTTGCTGTAAATTATAGAATTATCTTAGTGCACTGTGGGCTGGGTGCTCTTGCCAGCATGGAAACACTTGTACAACACTCATGCCAAGCATGTATTTCAGGATTTATTTTAGGGAATACATGATCATTCTCCTTTATCACATCTACATAGCCTCCGAGTAATTTTTTTTTTTTCACAATCTTTAATTTCTTCTCAAAACACCCTAATGAGACAAGATATTTTATTATTCCCTTTTTTCCCAAAGAGAAACTTTAAGATTTTTATGGTTCTCAAAAATATTTAGGTACTTCAGTAGAAAGTGGAACCCTAAATCCCACTGAAATGAACCAGAGATAAACCTTCAATGGGACTGAAATGCTTTAATACTTCACTAGATTTCTGCCTAAGTGCTTTGCCCAAGGTCATAAAAGACTTCTGGAAAAACACTTCCCAACTCCACAACTTGCCCAGTAATTACTTTCCCTCTGAAAAGTGGAAATTTAGCAATTTTGCAAGGTCATTTGGGAAAACAAGACACACCCGTTGTGTTAACTAAGCCCCAGTGGGCAGCAGGTATCTTTCCAGAACACAGCATATCAATGCAGCTATTCTGCTTCCCAGCTTGTTTGGAAGTAGCCTGGAAATCTCAGCACAGGAGTGCATTATGTCTGGCCAACATCACCTAGAGCAGAGCACAGGCTTGAGCCAAAATCCCAGGAGTTCCACCCAGTTCCTTAACCACAAGGGCAGTTCTCCTCACGTCATCCCTCTCCCATCTGGGGGTTCAGGATGAATGAACAGTGCTTTTTCAAGCACCACAGAGAGTGTTTGATGTGGTGGGGCCTGAATTGACTCTTTCAAAGTCCCTGAACTTCTTCCATCCTCATAGAAAAACAAAAGTCTTCCGATTTTTTGTTTTAAATTCAGATCTAGTTACTGCTGAGCTCTGAAAGCAGCATGCACACACAGAAAGCTTTATGCCTCCCTGACTGGTGTCAGGCAGAAAGTAAATTATTTATGAATGCACTCCATGCAATATTTTATTTTGGATTTAAAGGGGCAGGAGTGATGGGAAGGATAGTTAAAACGCATTCAAATCTGAATATTTTCATTTTGTTCAGGAACCGCTCCCTGCTAAGACTAGTTGCACAGAAGCATAAATATTATCTCATCTCTATTTACATGAATAATCCCATTCAACTCACTGGAGTTGCTCCTAATTGCCACAGATTTATAGCGGATAAGATTCAGGATTTGCCAAAAAACTTCTCTGGTGCCAGTGCTTTGGGGTGTTTGCAAACACAAACCCACTTTGCCTCCCACTGTCTGATCCACTCGTAGTTTTTCATTTTCCAGGCACAAAGTCCATCAATCCATTGCTTAAATTAGCAGTAGCCAGAAAGCCCCAAGCAGCCTTTGCTACATGAAGCAAAATTACTTGAAGTGCTGTGCTGCTGCAGAAGGACTAAAATCCCAAATAATGGAGTGAAGCTGCCAGTAATTTCCCAAAGTTTGCTAGGGTCATATACAATCAAATATTTCTAAGTGATTGTGGCTTAGGACAAAGCCCATCACCTTAGCCATCACAAAAGGTTTAACTTCAAAAAGCACATTAAAGATGGGATTTTGGAAAGGACAGAGCAGAAGTCATTCCTTGAGAGGAAGGCTTCTACCTATCTGGTACTTGCATATACAGTAAGTTTGGCTGGAATTTCAGAGAGAAAATAAATGAAAAAACTCCTCAATAACTTTTTAACATATCAGAGTCAGGCCACTGAACCAAGGCTGAGCCTCGCAAGATGTGAAGTTGTGCATCAGCTTGCCCAAACATTCCCAGAAACACTCCAGGGAGCAGACTCCAGTTTGCCTCTCTCCCCATTGCCATGATAAATTTCTATCTAAAACCTGGGTTTAGACCCTTACACCATGTCCCTTTGCAGTTTTCCCCACATCTGTGGTTAAGCAGCAGGACTGTGCTCGCACTGACTACAATCAGAGCTGCCCTCAGTTCTCATGAGATTGTTGTGTCTTCAATAACATCTTCCTGACATTGTCCTAATCTAAAACTACTGGTAAAAAATAAGGAAAGTGAAGAAGTTGAACTGCCTGTCATTACACTACACATGGAAGGTTTTACCCTCCCACAGCAGCTCTGCGAGTGATAACAGAGCCTGGAGATGAAAGAGTATCATGTGGTCCCAAACTCTGGGGGTCCAAGGCTGGTAAGGCTTTGTCCATTTACGTGGACAAAGGCTCCTGGGTTGGTACCACCTGCAACACTGGGACTAGCCCCACCTTTGAGTTTTGAAACCCAGAGATGGTGACTTTCCACCTTGTTCACGTGCATGAGCTTGTTTCCTGCAACACAATGTATAATAAATGTCTGGGAGAAAACCTAGGAGACTGGCATCTTCTTTTGGTCATGAGCACCAGCATCAGCAATCTCTGTGCTAAAAAGAGCTGTTGCCCTTGACTTGGATTCCACTTCTCTTCCAGCATGAGCAGTGAAAGCCACTGTGCAGAGCTTGCAATGTACCCAGCACAGTGGGTACAATTTTTCATTACAAAGCTTTTCCAATCTCATAAGGAAAAACAGCCCCATATTTCTCAGGCTACTTTCATAACTGAGTCAGTGCTGAACTTTCCCAAGTGCAGAGGATGCACACAAGTGCAGACTCTACTTCACAGCCAATAAATGAACTGGCCTGGCAAGGTTCCTTCCACCCCTACAGCAGGATGAGGTGCCAGGGCTGGGGTCTGTCCATGCCGGACAATACATCTGCATGTTGAAGACAGCCCATTTACTTCTTTGTGTCCACCTCCACTGTCAGCCACTGGTGACTCTGCAATGTCCTCATCATTTACAAGCCAGAGCTGAATGAGGAAGCCCTTTCTTCCTGCTTAAGAAAGGCTGCAATAAACTTTTATTACCTTTTGTTTTGAACTTCCACACTTCATGTCCTTTAGTGTTCACTGTGATACTAAACTGAGACTTCTACACTCAAAGGCCCAGAGCTTGCTTTCTTGACTCTTGTGTGGTCATGCAGACATTTATACTTTTGATAATTTAGGGCCATTTATTCCAGCAAGGAGGACACGACATTTTGTGCCAAATCAGCCCCAGAATGTGCAGGCAGAGCATTCAGCTCATCTTTCTCTGCAGCTTACCCACAGACCAAACAGCAGATTTGGCCCTGCTGGGGAAAAGATGAAAATTATACTTGTAAAGGCAGTTTATTTTTTAGCTCAAGCACAGTTATAACTGTAGAATTGAGATATCAATCCAGTATGAAATAATACTTTAATTTTAAAAATCACTAGCATTTAAAATAAGATTCCTCCAGTTGATGTGCATAGAAGCTTCTTCCCCAGTTCTTAGTTTATTTAGGTAGAAGGATGTTTATTTCTGCTGCTGCTCAGATCCTGAATATGAAGATTTTGACAAGCTTGCTTCTTTCCCTTTTTTTGAGCTGCATAACAAATAGGCCACCATCTTGGCAATAAGGCTACAAGATTTCATGTCAGCATACAAACAAAAATAAGGAAAAGTAGAGCTAAACTTTCCTGTAACATTTCAGCAGCTGTTACCATAGTAATAATTCGTTTCACAACATCAGCAAACATCATTTCAAGGATTTCTCCAAGTGCCCGTGGAAGAAGTAGCAGCCATCAATAACCTCCTTCTATAAAGCTTCCTAAAGTTGTCACAGACCTTTCTCTTCTGTTATTTGCTGAAAGCAGAAACAAAACAATGAAGGCCAGAAATAACATCATTGCTGAGATGGATAGATGTGAGGATAAGTAGACATGAAAAACAAAAGTGCTGCATCTCTGTGTACCCAAGGCCTAAGTTTCTCAAATAGTCATTGATGCCAACTGTCAGCTTGAGCTGAGTCTGTGCCCAGGCATCCAGGATCCTACATAGAAAGAGCTTTATATACCAAAGGCAACTCTTTTATTGTCTGGAGGGTATCACCCATGGAGCAGTATCAGTGAAACCAAGCACTGCTAGAATAGCACTTTTCACTGCTGGAAGTTTCAGGGTGGGTTTGGGGCATGTTGCAAAGATCTCAGGGCAGAGGAGATCTGCTGCTGACCTTGTTTCCCAGCACTGTGGAGGTGCAGATGTAATTGCAAATAGAATCATACTCCTGGTGGCAGAAGGACTGACATCAAGTTATGCTGTTTCACCTGCAGATACAGAAAGCTTGATCATCTACCCACTGGGATTTTTCCTAAATTCACTAGGAGTGCAGGGTTAGAGAAACAGTGGGGTGTGCAGCATTAGGATCTGCAGCACCTAACAGCATTTGGGAAATACACAGGTTAAAATTCCTTCCCAATTCAAAAGTGGTGTTTTCTTTAATTTTGTATGTCTGCAAGAATGGCCCCATCAGTCTCTCCAGCACACCAGGAAGCATCACTGAAATCCCAGCACCTCAGTTTGGGTTTCTCAAACCCCTGTAGTTCAGTTTCTGTAAGTGTCTCCTGGGACAAAAAATTACAAAGGGAGTTCTACCTCTTCAGTTTAAAAAAGTACCATAAATACACACTCAAATATTGGCTTTGTAATGCTCAGAAAAGTTAATTTCCCGTGAAAGTTTACTTCATGCAAGTTCCAGGGTGGAGATAATGTAGGGTTAAGTACATTCCTAATACATTCCTCAAATGTATTCTTATTTTTCTCTCATCTTCAAACACCACCAGCACAACAGATCCTGTACTACAACCGTAGTACATAGCAACTAGCAAGACACAAATAATAAACAGAAATATTCAGCAAAGCTCTGACCTTGCAGGAGCTCAAACATGCTTAAGGAAGAACACTGCTGAATCCAAGCCATGCTCAGAACCAATACCCTCCTGACCTCTTTGTCAGAAAGTAATTTTTTTTTAGCACTCCTGATACCTCTGGAGTTCGTATTCTGGGACTCGCAGCATTAGTCATTTCTCTACATCATCAGCGGCAGAGCTTGCAGCGAGCTGTCTCAGTGCTCATCCTCTGCCTGCCCGCGTCTCCTCCCGCGCCGCCGGCTCCGGCTCGCAGCCGCCGGGATGCTGCGCACGGGAAGGGGCCCTGCAGCCGGGGCCAATCCCGCCATACGTGCCTGCAGTCTCCCGCTGGGAGTCAGCAATCCCGGAAAACCAACGCGCGATTTGCCCTCCTGTTGCATGTCAGCCTCTGCTGGAAATCTATAATTAAGCTGATACAATGACAACGAAGAGGAGATTTACAAAGCAGATTCGGGGACTGCAGAGGCATAAAGATGTGCTTAATGATATGAGTTTTCCCACTGGGTGTTACAAAGTGGCTTCCACCGGCTCTGTCGAAATCAGCGGAGCTGAGGAGGCTTCCAAAACTGCACAGTGGGAGCTCTTGGCCAAAATCCAGTGTCATAGTGAGGGACCAGGCTCTGCTGCCTTCCTGCCCTCTGCTGTGCTTGGCCCAGAAAGGAAAAACAGATTCCTGTGAGCCAGTGCAGACTAAATAAACACTAAGATTCACCATTCTGTAGAGTCAGGTGTTTACTGTTTTCTTTATCTTCACATGGTCAAAAACTGAACATGAAACGTGGTCTTGAAAGCAGTGAAACAAATAAACAAGATTCTATTTTAGTTAGAATAAGTTCTGTTCAATTGGTACTATTTTTTTTTTTTTTTTTTTTTTTTTTTTTTTTTTTTTTTTTTTTTTGCATCAGGGCAGGTTTTTTATTTCCACAAGAGTACATTGACCTAACTTCTAAGAGGAAGCCTGGTTCAAATTAGGAAAAAAAAATTTAACATAAAATAAAATTATTCAGTTCTCAGGCAGCAGAAGCAGATAGAAGACTGAATTTGCTTCAAACAAGTCTACATTCAACCCAAAACGTCATTTTTCTGTAAAACTAATTTGAAATAAAAATAATTATTGCCCAAATTATTAAACTCTTCCAAAAGTCTCTAAAACTGCAAACATAAAATACAACAGCCAGGCGGTGCCACTGCAGGCTGGAACAGACCCATGATCTCTGCAGAAAGATGCAGAGAGGAAACACAAAGTCCACTTCATTCAGTGGGTCACACACACACATCCAGCACTAAGTCAAGGGCAGATCAACGATTCCCAAGTATTTCAGTGTCCATACAACATTAATATGTGAGATATCACTGATTTTGTGTTACTTTAAAGATATCACATTAGACAGCAAGGAAAAGTATTTGTAAACTTCAGGGTAGCTTGTATACAATGGAATTCTGTCAAAAGATCTTTTTCCATGTCAATCACACAGCTTGAGGATAAGGAGTAAGAAAGTGGTTTAGATATTCATTAATTAGTGCTTAGCTTTACTTGAAAAATGCATCCCTCACAATGTGCCATGTTAATATCCCATAGCATTTTGAACATTATTAGTTTTATGCTTATTAGGCATATCCTGCCACAAGAAAGCATTTTAAATTAGATTAAATCTTATACATGTTTAATGCGGTGTTCTCACAATTTAAAATGCTACTCTATTAAAATAGCAGAGAGAGAAATTGACTTACAGAACAAGGATGTGAAAAGAATAGATCATGAGTGAAATGAATAATAGATTAACTGAATAATCATATTACTACCTATATGAAGAGTATAAATCACAACAATCTAATGCTGTCACAGCAGAAAAAGGGAGAGCAGGCTTTCCACTACTTAACTATGTTCATTATCTAATAAGAAAGTAAGAGGCAAGTGCGATTAGCGTTAATGAGAGGCCATTTCATTGCAGCTGATGGTGGGTATCATTTCCAAAGCATGTTGGATAAGAGCATTGCTCTGGAGATGTTCTTTCCAGTCTGTGGAAAGCCATTCCACCCTCACTCATCCTTAAACTGCCCTGACTGCCCCTCATCAAGACTGAAAGACTAATCCCACCCACCCTCCTGCATCACTAAGAGATGTTCACTGCCAGGATCATCACCCCAGCAGAGAATTCTCCAACCTGACAGCCCTGAACTGCTCATGGGAAAACGGCCTCTGGATAACTTCCAGGAACAAAGACAAATCATTAGGAAGGCAAACCAAAGGCTACCAACACTTGGATGATCTTAGAGATCTTTTCCAACCAAAATGATTCAATGATTCTATGACAGCAGTGGAAATATTCCCACATACCTAAAATGGGTTGGATTAAAACTGTAAGTCTCCATATACTTCTTCACAATACAATTTTAAATCACCCTCTAATTTATCTTTTATATACACATTTGATTTATTCACCTGTATAATTGCTATGGGTGCATATCCAAAGCCAAGCCTGCTGCACTAGGTTAGAGATCACTGTGATCCTTAGGTGAGAAGACACATTGATCAGGTCACAGTAAAGCAGGGCTCTTACTTCAGCCTATTATCCAACACCAAAACAGCAGGGAGTTCATTTTCTTTCCTGTGCAGGGTGCCCAACTTGAAGGTACTCAGCTGAATTGGAGTCCCTTGCAAACGTCAGTGGCCCTCAGCCAGTGGTGGGTTAGCAGAGGATGCTGAAGGTGCAGTATAGGAAAATGGGAATCACAGAATCTGAAACCAGGACTCCTTCACAGAGAGGAAGTTTCACTGAAACAACATGGCCCTGTGGGCCAGTTGCAACCTGTTCATGATGCTCTCCAGCCAGCCAGCCAGCCTTCCCGTCCTCCTTTCTCTGATGTCACCTCATCCCTTCTTTCTCAAAGAGCAGTCAGGGTCCCTTGGAAAATGGGATTCAAATACAAATTCCTATGAAAACCATGAAGAGCTGAACACGTGCAGAGGGACTTGCTGGTGGCATGGCCAGCTCTTCAAACACAAAGCTTGCAGAACAGAGCTGATTAAAATGGCAACTGGCACACACAAAACAGAAGCTGCCACCTGACAGTCTGTCTGTTAATGAGAAAGCAACATTTGTTAGAAGTTTCTAAACTTGACCTTGTCGGCATTAGATTGAGGGAAGAGGATACAAAGCAGGAATAGCTGCTGGCATTAGGAGCTGATTGTCAGCTGAATTCAGCGTCAGAAGGGCTTGCAGTCAATCTGCTCTGTGCTCACTGAGTGCTCTTGGTAGGACATGTTTAAAAATCTAGGGACACATGTTTTGAGGGAGGGAAAAAAGCAGGGAGAGATATTGCACAAATGCCAAATAGAACACAGCATCATCACAGACATTTAGGGCCAAATTCTAACTTTCTAGCTACAGCTGTGGGGTAGGAAAGGAGGAGAGGAGAAGCTCAGTGGCAGCAGACCTTAATCACGGACACTTTTCCAGTCTGGGGCTCCAAGAAATTTTCTGAGAAAGAGCTCTCCCAGGCATTGAAAACCACATCATGAATGCTCTGTAAGCCTAAGCTGGCTGTCATCAGCCTCTCAGATACAGCCTGCTTGTGCTTCAGGATCTCCTCTGGGTAGGTGTATAGCTCGTGCCACACAGCACAATGACCTCACTCACACCTTGGGAGATACCAGATGTCCTCTGTCACATGAAAAATCATGATGCCTTCTCAGATCTCAGAGAAGTTCTTCAAGGTAGATACTTCTGGGGAGACTGCTGCAGGAAATTGTGATTATGGCATTCAGTGTGACCACACTCAGCCACTAAAGCATCCTTTAGGGTGCATGGCTGGATGCAGTCTGGGGGAAGTAGAGGTGACTCTTTGTAGATAGGTTTGACTTGAAGAACCTTCCCAATCAGTTCTGGAGCCCAGGATCACTCACCAGACCTCCGTGCAAGGCCTGACATCTGTTGTGTGAGAGAAGCTTTCCATCAATTAGGTGTCAGTGATTCAGCTCTGACGAGGCAAGGTGACTCAGTAAGGCCCTGCTCAGGAATGCCAACTCAAACTGCCATGTTCTTACAAATCAGTGAGTGCCTGGCTTTACAGATTGTTGCACAGCTCACTGGACAGCCATGCAGTAGGAGCAAGATCATTCTGGCAGCTTGGGATGACAGACATTACCCAAAATCACTGCCACAACAGGAGCACATTATTTCACAGCAGTTGGTGCAGCAGTGGCTTTGGATGCAGGTCTGTGAGCAAATGCTGGTTTTATGCCAACCCTCAGCACTTCACAGTAAAGGTCTCATAACTCAGGCCCTCAAACAAGAAGTTTTATTCCTGGGATAGTCTCTTTCACTTATAAAATTACCATTGCAGAAGTATATTCCTACTGTCAGGAAAACTTCTTTAATGCAGTTGGCTAAAAAGGATTGTAACCAAATCTTATTTTCCAGCAGTGTAGCTGTAGGAAAGTAAGGATGCAAGCAAGGTTTGTACAAGGAGGAATATCTTTTGTTATTCCAAGTGATGTATAAAGAAAAGAAACACAGTTATGGCCTGAAGAACCTGAGTGGGTACTTCTTCAGGGCTGAAATGAAAACAACGAACTGGCAACAAAATTCCTCAGAGTCCAACTTCCCTGCACTAATTGAGAAAAGGCTAGAACAGAAAACAGTCTCTCCAAAGATTCTGGACTACAAAAAAATAGGACATGATTTTCCAAGGGCTATTCAAACATATAGGTAAGACTGTTGCTTCTCTGCATGTTGCAGTTTAATGTCATACTGTGCAAAAAGTGACCAAAAAAGAGATGTTAAAAAATGAGGACAAAAGAGAAAGGAGAAGGGTAAATGTGGCATACACAATTTTATAGCTGAGGCCTCAAAAGAACTGTTGCCCAAAAAATGACTGAAAAAATAGAGAGGATGAGACTGGGGAGTTCTTGGGGAAAAATCATGAGATGATAAGGGGCACAATACCACAATTAAAAAAAAAACAAAAAACCAGAAAAGTCTGGCTAAAAGCAAAGTCTCATTTGATGAAAAGTAAAGGAGACAATTAGGAACAAAAAGCCAATATAAAATGACTGAGAAGGAGGAAATCAATAGGAATTGCTGTAAACAATATTAGAAAAGATGAAATATTTATTAGGAAAACTAAGAATGACAGAGGAAAAAGTCATCTCAGGCCTGGCTGAGGACAGACTTAAACAGAGCAAAGGAACTTCAGCAGCACAGCAGCTACACAGACAGCAAAGTTTCCAATAAAATGAGGAAGAGGTAACATGTTCAATACGTATTTCTTTTCCATCTATGAAAATGGCAGTAGGAAAATTAATTGTTTCCCAACCTTTGAGAAACTAAAGAGGATGTTACAGTTCTAGAATAAACATTTTAAGCCAACTAAGGAGACTCTACACAGAGCAGCTGGAGCAGAGTTAGATGAGATCTTTTTAATTTTTAATAAACATTGATATCTCAGTGAAATCCATTCTTATTCACCAGGTTCATGTAAAGCCAGATTTGTTGTTGTGTATCTAGGAACAAGAAGTGTACTTAGGCACAGCTACAGAATAGGGGACTGCAACATAGAAAATTATCCTTAAATGCATGAACAAGTGACAAGTAGGGAGGTAAATATATTTCCATTTGCAGCACTTGTGAGACTGGTGATGAATATTCTATAATCCCCCAGTAACTAAATTTTAAAAGATAACATTGAAAACCAGCAAAGTGCAAAGCAGAGGAAAAGAGAACATGCCTGGTTTTGTAAGACTTAGAGCCCAAAACAGAGACCAAGAGCTGCCTGATTTGCAGTGTATCGAGATCTCAGAGAAGGAGAGGCAGGAGGGGAAGAGTTGTTAATAAAAATTCCCTTCATCTGATGAGATGAGACAAACTCAAAACGGTGCCGTGCAAGACATGTAACATAGAGAATAATTAAATGTTTTAGCAAACACCAGGGAAACAGTAGATTGTTCCAGGTGATAGAATCTCCTTCCCTCCCTTCCCTCCTCCCTCCTGTGATGGATGGAGAGGCTGAAGGCACCAAGCGTCACTCAAAGAGCAGCACCAATCCTGCAGCTCGGCACAGCTGCTCCCTGCAGGGGCGTGAGGAGGTGGCAACACCTGCGTGGCTGAAGTGAAATGGGCTCCTGGCTGACTGATACAACACTGCCCGACTATGGCACAGACCCTTTCTGATTCAACCGGGCCTCATTTTAGCTGTTAAGAAATTGCGCCGAGGTACAATGAAGCCCATCAATACTTCTGTATTTGCAATGAACAACGTGTGTCTAAACAAAGCAGAGCCTGGAGACTGCCTGAGCCCTTTGCCTTTTGGTTTTGTGTTTGCAGAGCAGGGAATCCTGGCCCCTTACAGTGACATTGCTACCACAAATGCTCCAAACAAAAACTAAAGGGAGGAAATTACAGATCTTCTTCAGAAGACAATGAGCCATGAGACAATTTGTGCATCTCTATCTAACTCAGCCCAAGAAAGCAGCTGGAGGCAGATGATTTGAATACAGGAAAACAAATCAAAATGGATCCAAGCCACAGGAATACCAATTTTCTGTCTCCTGAACAATAACTTAGCGGAGCAGGACACAAACAAGCCTTCCCGGAGAGCTAGCACAGCAGTGTGCTGCTCATTTATTAATTTCCTGGCTCCAGGGCCCCAGCCCTTGTGTAGGTCTCTGCCTCCAGAGGCACCTCTCTGCTTCTCCCCATCACTGGGCCATAATATTGCTCTTTCTTACAGCTGTGTCATGTGGAAACAACTGCACTAAGTCTAGTGTTGTTTTCTGCGAGGCACAGGCAATAAAAAGCCATCTGAGTTACACAAGCTTAACAACGTGTGGAATTGGCTACAGGAAGGCAAAGGACCCAAATCATTTGCCCTCATAATTGGGAAAACACTGGTTTCACTGACTTTCCTGAGTTGGTACGAGAGCGCCCGGTTCAGTGAGGCGGAGGCACAGCCCAAGACGCAATGACTGAGCCCAGGAAGCACCACTGAGCACTGGGCTGCCTGTAATGAAACAATAAAAAGCAAGGAGAAAGCATGTCCTTTGTGCATCAAAAATGATATTTCACATTTCATTACGTACAGCAAAACTTCCTCACGTCCTGACAAGTCTGCAGGGCATTTCTTTGTGCGGTTGGTGGGGCTGTGCTGTATTAACACTGACGCAATTACCCTTACATGGGCATCTCCCCAGCACGCTTGGTCCAAGGATGAAAGACACGTCAGCTTTCAAATGTTCTACTTTGTAAAATTAAAGTTATTAGAAAATGTAATCACCCTCCATCTAGTCTGTGTATAGTGGATATATTTACTCTCCCAAGAGGGGTTAAAACAACATTTTTAGCAGCTGCCTCGAAACGCAGATCAAATCTTTGTGAGATGCTACATTGATTTGCATATTATTAAACATGATCCTTCCCCTCCACCACAGTTTTCCTTCACTGTTTTGCTCCTGTGTGAAGGTTGCCACTCTCTGCACGTGTGACACTGTCCCCCGTGGCTGCCTTTGCCAGCAGCGACAGCGGTGCCATGCTAATGAGTCCCAGGGAGACCCAGGGAGCTGGAGCTGCAGGCTTAGCTTCAGCAGAGAGGGAAAGCATGAAAATGCTCCTGGCAACTTTTGGATCTGCTAGAATTTAGTCAGTTGGAGAGTGTTTACACAATGTTAACATTGAACCGGGCAATTTCTGGCCCCAGCACGTCGGGGTTTTGTTTAAGCAGTTCTGCAGCGTGCAGAGCCTGACAAGGCGATGCAGCGGGCCAGGCTTTAGGCGTTTGCTAAGTAGGGCACTGGACACTTCGTCTGCCTCCTCCTCCTCCTCCCACCCTTTTGCCATGAAATTCTGCAGGGTTTACACGTAAGACTCAGATGAGTCTGAACAACGCTCAGCACGAGCCTTGGACGTCAGGCTGCAGCTCAGGGCTGGGCTGTGGGACACAGCACTCGCCCTTCGGGTGAGGGGCTGTGGCGAGGACATGTGACAGCAAAGGGTTCCAGCTACAAGCCAGGGGCATTTTCTCCTCCTGCCAGCAAACTGAGAGCACTGAAGGGAGAACATGAAGGGCTGACAGGATGCACACACACTGCTAACAATTCAGCAGTGTGGATGAAATGAAGGCTCACACCTGAGCAGAGGGCACGTGGCTGCTCTTGGAGAGCTGCGCAGAGCCAGCTCACACAATGCAGGGCCACAGCCCAGGGACAGGAGCACACTTCTGGGACAAGGAAGGGTTCATGGGAGCAAGAGGAGATGTGATGCATATCAAAAGCTGAATTTTAGTCTCATCTGGGGGGAAATCCAAAATAATTCCCTGGCAGACAGACCACTGTGCTACTCCAGTCTATGGAACATTTCTATTACTGTATTGAGTTTTCCTGCTGTAACCATAGCAGAGGTCCCAGCTGTGATGTAGGACCCAATTTTCAAGCACAAAAGGTCATGCAGCAATTGAAGACTCATTCTCATGAGCAAAAATCTGGCCCCACACACTGGGCTATCCACCCAACATGGCCCCTCTCACGCCCTGATCCCCTTCCACAGGAGAGGGAGCCCTGTGCCTCAGCTGAAATGTCTGTTGATGGCATTTACCTACCTTACAGAGCTGTTGTAAAGCTTAATTAACATTTGTACTGCAGAATGCTTCAGGGCTGTCAGATGCCAGGCACTACAGACGTGTTCCTGTCACAGACTGGATAGCTTTGCTTTGGCAAGTGGTGCTGCTGCAGCTGAACATCGACTAGTTCAGTTTTGTTGCAAGTAGCAACAATGATAAACTCAGTTTAAATGCACATATGACAGCACTATAAACTCCATTTTTCTTTGCTGCTTGCAGGTTGGTGCCCCATCCTTTTTTACACCTGCAAGTATTTTCATGATATGGGTTCCTAAATAATGTCTTTAAGCCCCTGCACTCACTGGCATGAAGCCTCTTGCCTAGTGAATAGCTGAGCCTTCTGCCACCTGTAACTCCCAAGACTACTGGTAACAAAAGTTAAACGCTGCTTAACAGAGATTGGAAAGTCACAAAATTGATTCAGAGTTGGAAAATTGTCTAGTTCACCCCTTCCAATGCTGCAAAGGATGGTATCTGATATTGAAAAGCGCCTCTAGATGCCATTTATGCACCCAGTGTAAACCACCATGGAAATAATCCCTCAGAGCACAGAAATGGAGACTCCAGGTAGATTTCTCTTTATTTTTTACGTCAAACTAGCAAAGGGGAGCACTTTTCAGCAGGAGTCCCTTCTGTGCCACCACATAACATTTTACCTGATAAAAGCAGGTACTAGCAGAGGCTCAAACCTGGAATCTCTATAAAGTCTGACATGCTAACACTTCAAACAAAAAAACATCTTAAAAACACAGAGATGGATTCTGGTGAATCATCCATCCGTACACAGCACTGACGTGTAAAGTCGAACTTTTTTCATGTTGGAGGTTTTTAATCATCCTTTTTCCTATCAGTCTTTTGAGGGAAAAAGATGAGGAGCTGAGGGAGAGAGGTGTGATTCATTTTTAGTAGAGTGAACCAATAAAGCCCTTGTAAAGTGTGGTCACCCTGGTGCTCTGTTCAATAACAGCAATAACATCTAACCTGCTGCTACTGCTGCCGTGCTCTCACCCTTCGCACGCTAAGCTGCTTGTTTCTAATCACAGGCTCCTACTGCATTTATAAGGACATGGAAATTGTATTATTTCTTTTCTCTCTCTCTCTCTTTTTTTTTTTTTATCATTTGCTATGATGATGTGAAAAGCATTCAGTGAGTCACTGATGGATCATCGTCTCCTCCATATGCACGAGGAAGCTGCCACTGGGAGATGCACCCCTGCAGGAGCCTGCCAGCTCTGCTCTGGAAAGCCCACTGCACCATTCTCCTTTTCCTATCAGCTTCTCATTTGCAGTGCAGACAAAGGAAGTGTTCTAGCCACACAATCCCTAGATAAGTCAGTGATAATGTTGCTTCAGGGCTGCAGGTTCTGTACAGGGGTGATAAATAACTGCAGTAGGGCACTGCACCAGGCTCTATCCTGCCTTGCCTGCACCCGAGCCCTCAACCTGACCCAGCTGCCAAACAAAAGTCAAATAAATCAAGGGATCAGACCATGGGCTTGCTGTAGGGCAGTCCTTTTCAGCAGGGATCCCTGGGGGAGTGGAAAGTCTTTCCCCAGCACAGCCAGGTTCCTTCAGACCACTTCTACCACAGGGTTTAGCCATGTCTCACCCCAAAAAAGCCAACAGGGATAAGATGTAGGCTCAGAGTCTTTTAAATTGCTGCGTCTGCTCCACCTCCACACATCACAACTGGGAACTGGCCCTAGCAAACCAAAATCACTCCAGACCACCACCAGCAAGTGGCTATTCAACTTTGTTATTCTAGCTGCAAACCACAGACACACCAAGCCCAAACTCAGCAGCATTGCTGAAAGTGGGAGAAGCTCAGAAAACTGAGAAGCCACTGCTGGAAAATGGCTTTACCCTTTCTCTTTGTCCTTCTCTCCAGTATTTCAGGCAGAGACGTCACTTCTGTTTCCAGAGCTGTTTGTCAAAGGCTTTGAAGTGTTTCTGTGGCTCACACAGGTGTTCCAAGGTACAATATTGCTCCTCTGCAAAATCCCTTTCTCAGCAATGCTCAAGCTCATACAGTCTGATATCACAACTTTGTCAAAAGCTTTGTGCAGAAGTATTAATCCTTGCCTAATTCACTTTAAGCAAGTGCCTGGAGGAAAGGCAGTGATTATGGGAAGGAAAGCAGAGTCTCACCTTTAGAAAGCAGTTCTCTTCCAAGCCATGGGGCATCAAACAATCATTCTCTATTTCTACGTGGCTGCTCTTTTGTTTCAGTACCTCATATAAATTTACATAGGTCTCTTCTCTATTTCTATTTTAAGTTCTCTAGAAATAAATATTTATAGCATGAAAAAAATCTCAGTGTTTTGAAAATTTTCAACTGTGCCTTGTTTTATGAGAGTTAAACATGAACAACGACATGATCTGATTTCTGGTACTAAGTATTAACTGTTGAAAGTTAATTACCATTGCTTTGCATCAGTGTCTACTTAGTTTCTGTTGAATCAACCCCATTGGTTTACAAGCCTGACAACTCAGCAGACCACATTCTCCTTTGGCAAAACCAGTGGATCCCCAAAGTAAAACCACCCCCAGCTCCCTCAGCTGTTCCTCACAGGATTTACCCCCCTGACTCTCCACCAGCTCTGCTGCCCTTCTCTGGACTTGCTCCAACACCTCCACAAAGCTGAGGTTCACCTTTCTCGGCCCAGAACTGGACACAGCACTCAAAGTGTGACCTCCCCAGTGCAGGGGCACAAGAGTTAACTTAAGGGATTCTTCATGAAGACAACTGAAGTATCTTTTTATTGTTGTTAGATTATGTTTATACTGCCAATTTTTCTCTTTCTTTCCTTTCTTTTTTTTTAATCTCAGCTAATCAATTTCTTGTATAAGTGATATTTATGCATTTTTCACCAGCTCTAGTCCTGCATATCCTGCTATCAATTCTACACAATGCTGAAGAGATTTCTTCCCCACTGCCACCACCACCTGTCCCCTCCAATTAATGTCAGTCAAATGCAGTGAGAATCTTTTTGATACTGAAACTATATTAAGACAAATATACATCTGCTTAAAAAGACAAATTTTCTTCCTGCAGGAAAAGCTGTCATTTCAAAATCTGGTTTTATTTTGAATTGGAATATAAAATCAAAATTTTAAATTACCTGCAGAAAGAGAATTCTGCTAAAATTATTTGCAACCAAATAAAAATATTTCAAAAGTGACAAAACTTTATAAAATAACAATACTCCTATCAAAGGTTCAAAGTATATATTACATTATTTAAAATATAAATTGGGATAGAAGTGCATGAAATCAAGAAAATAAAAAATTTATTTACATTTATTAGGGCTTTTCCTCATCAGATTTCTTGGTCAAATGTCAACACGTTCTAATTAATATTTAATCCTGATTGCCATCCTTCAAGCTGTATTTTGTAGTGGAAAAACTGTTCCATTAAACATTTCCAACTGGGTTTAGTTTGGGTATCCTGTTACCAGGTCCCCACTGTCCCTATTACAACTTCTAAAAACAACAAACTGTATTTCCTATATTTCAGCAAGAATTATGACAACTAAAGGTTTAATTTTAAAAAATGAAGAAAATAATTAGATTCTAGTTAAGGTCAGTGTGAGTGAGATCCTTGCTCTTTGGAAACCAAGAACTGATAATCATCTGAATATCTCCAGGGTTTTCTCCTTTTGTGAAGAATAGCTGAGCCTTAGTCAGTTGTTTCTGAATCTGCTTGATGAGATTTTTCTCATCAGTGGGCAGTTTCTTCACTACTAAAAGGCCCACTAACCACTGGGATAAGAATTCCTGCTTTTAATTTCATCTCCTCTGAAATGCTCATGGGTTTCAAAAGAGTAATTAAGCTGCTACGTGTATCAAAAAGCAGAAACAATCTAAATACTTCATTTGTCAGAACTGGGAGAGGAGAAGTAAAAATTCTACTTAAACAGTGCATAAAACATGTAAATGTTTCATAGATTTGTGAGAAAGTCACTGCAGAGTCTAAGCACTTTCATTTGCCTGTAATTTACGTATTATCTTTTTAAAAAGCAGTGTCTATATAAAAATAAATGTTTTCATTCACTTATAGTCCTCTACAATGTCTGCAATGGTCCAAGCACTTGAATGCAGGTGTGACATGTCATGACACCTGTAGCATCTCTTAGTGACTTATTAACCCCCACGTAACTTGTGTAAAATGTAATAAAAGGTGATGAAAGGGTCTTCAGGTAAATGTTTTGACTTCTTCCATATTTTATTCCACTGATCAGGAAATAACTTGATTTTTCAAGGTTTGAACTGACAACTGGTGGTAGTCAAAGAATAGGCATTAGGCAATAGACAGCATTTTCAACTATAAAAAATGTCTCATGTTTTAGTCTTCTAAAGAGCAAGAAATTCCACACATCACCCATTTTCCTAGTCACAAATAACTTGCATAGGAAACAGAGTAGTCATTAATATTTCATCCACTGCATATTGCTTTCTGGATTTTCTACCAAATTTATAGCACCCAAAAATCCAGGTGAATGAATTCCTGTCTGCTGAGATTTATTCCTTCACTAAGAAATTAAAGTAATGTAATTAGAGAAAGTGAGAACGCTTTTTAAAAATGGTTAATTGAAAATCTCACCACCACCACGAGGAATTGCCTAATTAAAATATTATCATGCACAGGACTGAGGAAATCAGTTCATGCTGGCCTACAAAGACACTTTCATCTTTGATAGCTATTCCTGCTGAGAGGAAGGAAGAGGCTGCCACTATTATCAATGTTACATGAGACACATAAATCTCTTTTTGAGAGCAGTAAGCATGGGAAAGTCCTTTTCTCTCACACAAATTCCTACCCATATATGCCTAGGTGATATTTACATTGTGTCTATATTGTCTCAATAGTTCCCTTCATCTGCTAAGCAAATAATTTAAGGTCTTTTTCTCAATAATACATTTTTTAAGTGCCCTGTAAAGATCCTATTACTTGGGAACAGGAAATCTAATAGAGAGGCTGCTTCAGAAATATTTGCAAACCGTGCAAATTAATGGAATGTGGAATCTCTTGGTTTGCTTAGAGGTACCAGGGGACACACACATCCTACTGATGTTTTTAAAAAGTGGGTTGGCTTTTCTCCTTCTAAGAATCAGACCAAACACAGGAGTAATTTGGCGCACAGAATCAGAATTGAAACGCTTTTCCTTTAAAATTTAAAATTTTCATGCATTGCTTAGATTTTTAAAACTCATGTTTCAGAAAGAAGCTTTTTAAGTACCTGCCATTGAATTCAAACTACCTACTGAAGCTTCTATTCTGGAAAATGGGAGGAGATAAATATTACTTTTTGGGTAATTTGTTCCTTTTTTTTCCCTCCTCTTATTTAAGCCAGATGTTACCTCTATGTAGAGCAGGAAGTGGTCCACAGCTAGTTAACTAGAAGATATATCTATTCACACATGTGTATCAGAGCAGGAAATTACTGAAATTTTCTGCCAGATACTGTGTATGTCACTTCATTATCCATCTTCAAGCCCACCTGTTCTTCCCTCCCAAACCTGAGCAAGACTTTCAGGTATTACCATGGCTGATGAATTCTGCAAACTTCTCTTCTACCACCAAAACTCCCTGGAATTCTTGATGAGCATTTCAAAGTATAGCAGAAAAAGAAAAGTAGTATCTGTGTAGGACACAAGGAAAGTTCAGTTGTTAAAAAAAAAAAAAAAAAACACCAAAAAAGCCCAAAAAAACCCACTATTAAAACTATTAAAAATGTGTGAGGTGTTCAGAGGCAGCCAGTTAAGTCGTGGTGTCAGAGGAATCTCAAGCAAAGAAGCTGACAGTAAGTCAGCTTGTAATGGAACATGATAAATGCTACAGCAGTCATGACTCAACTTGTTCTAGCACAGGTTAATTCTTTTTTATTCATATGCCTTATTCTACAACTCTCTGCAGCCTCCTGTGGTTTTCTGTGTTGTCAGTTAATGCCTATTCTTACAGACACTCTGATTGGGGAAGGAAAGCTTTACCACAGCTTTCAGGCTTTTCTAGATTTTTATAGTGAGAACCAGCAGGTTCATTCCGTTGCCTGAATCCCAGCACTGAAATCACTGCTTTCAGCAGCTGTGCCTCAGAGCCACAGAGCTCTGGCAGGGCTCAGGTCCAGGGAAGCCCTGAGTGCCTCCAGCAACAGCCAAGTTCTCTCTGGTCCTCCACACAAGTAACACTTACTTTGCTTTGGTTATTAACTCAGTTTTCTAAGCTTGGTCCCATCAATAAACTAAACTGCTGTAATTTACTGAGCATCTCAGTTCTGAACTCTCCCACTGATTTGTTGAAGATGGTAAAAAAGCCAAGAGGAGAAGAACCCGGCAAAAGCAGTGCAGAAGAGGACACAAGCAGACCACACAACTACACTTAAACTACAAAACATTACTTTTGCACAGGATAAATAGAAAATGAAACAAAATACTTTGCTTAAAGGAGAAAAGGAGAATAATTCTGCAGCTGAGTAATGCACGAAAAACCTCCAGGACTTCATCTCATTATGAATCTTGGGAGATAATATCAGACTGGAAAGAAGAAAAAAGAAGCTTTTGTGTTGCAACGTGAGACTTTCATCCATGGAGGGGCTCATAAAGGAATAACTGGATCCCTCAGCTGGTCTTGGCCTTCCAGTGCAAACAAAACCACGTGAAAAGCTTCACTGCTCTGAACCTCAGACACAGGTCACATCTTTCACACCAAGGATCACCAGTCCTCCATCACCCACAGATTCCAATTATCACCTGGCGTGCTGGTGCACAGCAATGTGACAGAAGGAAGGGACTGAGCCCCTGCTCTGAACTGAGAAAATAGTTTTTCTTGGTGCTGATGGCTGCAGCCCTGCTGTGCACACTGCTGTAGTGTCCGTATTATTCCTGCAGTAGCCAAGAAGTCAACATCTCAGCTGTTCCATGAATGTCTGCCAAGTACCTCATCCAACTTCCTATAGCAATTCATGAAAATACAGCAGCCAAATCCTTTTCACTTTGACATCCTGAGGCAACAGCAAAGGAAAACAAGGCTCTTATCATAAGACTCTTCATAGAAAAATAGAAGAAAATGAAAGATTTCTATAGACAGGGTTGAAAACTCATGAAATTCTGTTTCTATTGCAATTTATTCACTATTAAATGAAAAAGAATTGAAAAAGAAGTTCCACTTCTGTTAAAATGGAAATTAAAAACATTCTAGGATGATGTGTGCAAAGACATGTAGAAAAATAATGATCTCAAAGTGAAGGCATTAGACTGTATCTACAGAAAACAGAATTAATTCCCTGCCCTGTAGAATACTGCATTTATCACATTTGGTCTGATTCAGAAACCTTTGAAAATAGAAGGAGCCTACATATCTAGCAGGAAAGGAGGTAACTTAGGATATTATCATCCCTTTTCTCTGTGCCCTCTCTTTATTAGGAGGAAATGAAAGCATTAAAATCTTGAAAAAATACATTACAAATAAAATTATGCTCCTTTTTTTACTGAGTAATTCTAAATAAACAATGAGACCTTTCTCACTTGCTAATTGGTTTTAAAAATATCTAATTACAATGGACTCTCACTAATTCACATAATGTTCAGGATAAGCATTACAAATTGCTTGCTAATTTGCAGAATTCAGCAAGGAAACTGATAGGAAAAAAATGATCAGAAAATGTGCTTCCTTCATTTAGATCGTCAACACTAATTTATGGTTTCTTCAATTATTTACAGTGTGATAATACCTCCTATGATGAAAACAAATGTATTACATTACACTTTGCAAGAATAATTAAATCTTAATTTTGTAAGAATTTTCTGATAGAAAGGCATTGCTAATAGGTGGAAGAAAAGGAATTTTGTGTCATCAGTTTTTGAGTGAGTGCCACATAGCCCATCTTCAAATGGTACCTGGAAGAGTAAATTCAGACCCCAGCACAGCAGCCAAGTACTCAGGTGTCCTTGTGCTGGAGAGAGGTCATTGGCCTCCTTGTACAGGCTTGTATTCCCTACTTGAACAAAGTAACAGAATGCCAGCAAAAATGGTAAGAGTCAACAAAGAGGAATTTTAGGTCACACTTTGAATTTCAAATACATCTCTTATTTACATTGAGGATTTGTAGGACGCTTTGGTAAGTGGAATGTATTTGTAGATTCTCATCATTCAAGGCAGCCTGAAATCTGACTTGAACCTGGAAAATTTAATTATTGGAAAGTAAGAAAAGCCCAAGACTCCAGAGAGGACTGGTAACTTATGGATCTACTCTGGCTGAGAGGCTGATGGGAATATTTTTCTCTTTTTTTTCACTCTATTGTCCTTATACACAAAAAAAATCCCCAAACACTTCTTGGAAAGACCCAGTGGAGACTGAATTGTTCATACTCAAGTTGCTTAGAACCTTCATTCATTTTAAGAGCTAATTATAAATGTATAGTTGAGACCACCAAGGCAAATTAAACCTCTGAAGGGTCATGGGCAAATTCCCTTTATAATACCCCCATAAAACCTGCCAGAGCAAACCCAAGATAAAGAAATAGTTGTTCCATCTTCACAGAAATTGATAATTATTTCAGCTCTTCCACCATTCTCATACTAATTTCATTGGAGACATTTCTGTTATAACTTAATCTTTGCAAATCTAATCGCTTGTTTACTTAGACAGAAATAAACCCAGCATTTTGAAATTCCAAAAGAAAACATTTAGACTTTTCACCTCTTTTTGTCTGGCAAAATCTATTTCCAAATAACCCAGATCCTGTATTTTTCAAAGAAACCAATACTGGTAGATGAAATTTTACCCAAAATGCTTCTCAAGTTATTTTTTATTCGCCCCCTCTACTACCATGTGAGACTGATGAAGATGGGAATGCCAGGCTCTTCTTGGCCACCAGAGCAGCACAGAGATGGTACAACAACACAGACAGAAAATGTAACCCAAGTCTGCTCTTTTGTAAGGGTCAGGACATAGAAATGAAAATTGTGCAAAAGAGCAGAACTTTATTGCTTTGTTTTTTTCAAGGCTTGTTTTGCATTAAGTGATGACAACTTGAACAATGCCCACAGCAAATGTCTCACTAAGCACACTTAAACCAGTGAGCAACAGTGTGGTGGCTCAGGAGGAAAAGACTTAACTAAAACTTATGGCATAGTAGAATTGTTATTTGCTTCCCTGGAGTAAGAACAGAGAACTTCAGATCTATAATATTGGAATAAAAATAATAGACCAGACAGAAACACAGTTACTGCTGATTTACTGACAAAAATGGTGCTCTAACATCAGGACTAGTTTTGTTTTCCTACTACTTTGATGCAGTCCAAGATACAGTTATTTTGGAAGATGAGTGATTAGCCTTTAATTTATATCAGTAAAAAACTGCATTAGTTCAATCTGAGTATCAAGGCTTTCCTCTGAAATAAAATATAAACATCTTTAACCAAAACACCAACAGAAAACCCTCTGCAACTGCTTTGGTGCATATGTGTCTGGGCACAAGTGCTGGGGCAATGTGCTGAACCAGAAAGACTCAGCAGCCCCCAGGGAAAACACGGAAATACAGGAGCAGGGGAGCATCAAAACAGATGAATGATTCTCTTCACCATCAAGAGCAGATCTGCCAAGTTAATGCAGCTTCTGCACAGTCCAGAGCAATTCCTAAAGGTGATCACTGCTGTCTCCTCTGTGAGCTTCCTCCCTCCCCAGCAGCTCTCCTCAGGGCATGGTGCTCACAGAGCCGTGGGACAAGGAGCAAACCCATCCTGATGGCCACAAATACTGGTGGGGGATTTCGGAGAGGGGAAATAAATCAGAATCAACAGAGTCAGAAAGAACTGATCCAATCAGGATTCAGCTGTGGTGCCTGGACCGTGGAACCAAATCCATGGTAAGTTTTGCGGAAAGCAGAGCCCATTCTCTGTCATTCACAGCCAGAGCAGCCTATTCTGTAACTTTGGCAACAGCGTTGGGGAGCAACGCGGCCCCGGGGCAGCCTGAGCGTAAATGAGGGGTGGTGGCACTGCTCGTGGGAGAGGAGACACACAGGGAAAAACGTTTTTCTCCCTGCAGCTGGATTTTCCTTCTCCTGCTCCTTCCTGATTAGGTTTATTCATTTCTACCAACTCCAGACAGAAGCTGAGACAAGAGCTGGTATTGCAGAATTGCAACACTGGTACGTAGAGATGACAGGAGCCTGATGGGTCATTCTAGAGGTGCTACACTCACATAGACACAAAGCAAAGGCAAACATCTGCCCAAAAGTCTTCTATCCATGGCTGCTTTCTCCTGGAAAAGAAGCCACAGCTGGGAAATTGAGTGGTAAAGGTCAGCAGAGGTTGATTACATACCCATTTAAAGAAGAGAGGGCAAAGGATTCCTCTGCAAGTACCTCTCATTTGATTTCTGTCCCAATTTGTTTCAATATTGTCATTTTCTTCTGACAAAAATGCTTCATAAAAGATTAAACAACCTATATAAGGGCCAAATTAAGGGCAGCCTGTGCACAGAAACCTGGAGTACTCATATAAATGAACTACAGAATATTCCCCATGAGACATTTCTACCTACAAATCCTGCTGCACTTATGTCCTCAAGCCATCACAACAACCTTACCATGGAAGCACCTACTTACCCTTCTCCCCTTGTTAGTACCTATCTGCCTATCCTATTTATCATCACAGGGGCCTGTGACAAATAAAACTATTCCTATCTTTAAGAGCCAAAAGAGCCAGACTAAATCTCATTTGCTTAATTACTCACACAACCATGTTTCTTTGCAAATCAAAAAGTAGGAAAGGTTCAGAGGTACACAAGAAGGTGGGCAGGAGCCTCATGTCTGGAAGTACAACTCCAAATCCAACATTACATGGGCACTCACAAGGACAAGGGCAGAACCAGGCACAGCACCCAGGGAAACACAGCAAGTGCAACTATAGGCTTTCATCATGGGGACTCTGAAGGCTTCTCCATTGTCCCTCATTTTTCCTTTCTCTGTTGCTTTGTTATTTGTGAGTTTTTTTTCAGTTCTGCCCAACTATCCATCCACACCCAAACTTTTGTAGAGATGAGTAAAAACAATGCTTTCATTAAACTTCTTTTCTTTTCATGCACGCCACTTTTGCAAGTGTGCAGCATGCCCCTGACTCTTTTTTTCCTCTCATACACCAAGCAGAAGACTGTTGAGAGCGTGACAAATATTACTGTCCAGTCCCTTTGTTCTTTGTGGATTTTTTTAATCACTTATTTAATTTTGCTGCAAACAGCACCTTTGTGCCTTGGACGAATTCAATAACCATGACTCAATCTAAACCCATACTGAGCTGTCTTCTGTTTCATCTTGCCTATTAAAATCGGCACAGAGTGTTTGATGAGTGAGGGGTCTGATTCCAGCTGCAGTAATTCCTCGCGAGTGGAGGGATGCGTGAGTGCCATGAAAGAGACGCGCCGTCACGCAGGGCGGCGCACGTCACTCTGAGCACCTTTCAACACGAGCTCTTTCTTAGTCACTCTTTCCACCTCTGTCTCTGAGAAGCCTCTTTCAGTAATTATGCACCCCCTTTTAAGTTATCTTTCATCAGCTGGGAAGGATGACTCCTCCTGCCGGGTGCTTTCGCTGCCCGCTGTCCTCCAGCGCTGCTCTTGCCGCTTGCCAAGGTGACAGGAGTGATATTTCACCAGGGCACAGGTCCTGCTCGTGCATTAAATGTCAGCAGTGGGGTGGCAACAGGAGGGGGGAAAGGGCAGCACGGTTTTTATTACCCAAAGTCATCATCCTTTCAACAGCAGTCAGAAAAGTACCCAGGGGCTCTCATTTTCAAGGAGGTGATTATTTCTGCTGGATTCAGTCCTAAATTCTTTTTTTCCCCTTATTTTCCTTTCCTTTTCTTTTTGTTAGTAGGGGCGGGGGTTATTTGGTTGGTTGGTTTGTATTTTTGAGGGGAGTTTTGGGGTTTTTTTATTGGGTTGAGGGTTTTTTAGTTTTGGGGTTTTATTGCTGTCGTTGGTCTTGGTTTAGGGGGTTTTTTATGTTGAATTGGGTTGTGTTGGTTTTGGGAGGCAGGGGTTAAATACTCCAGCCCAAACCATGCAGGTGCTGGAGAAGAGCCCACCCCAGACCTGCACAGGCTCTTGCAAAGAGGGTAGTATCATTAATGCCACATACTCACATTCTCAGCAAACATCACTGGCTCTTTCCCAAAACAATTGTTCATAGAAACCCCTGTATTTCAGTTTAGCATGTTTAACACCATGGATACTGGCTGGTCTCACAGCACTTTTCCAAGTCTTCAAAACCTCAATCTGAATCAAGCAAATGTTATTTCATTATACCCTTATCAATATTTCTGCTTACGAGGAAGAGATTTTCATCACCACCAAGGAGTATCAGATGAGTTTCAGCAGGATTTGGGCACCAACTCCTAATACCACTTTCAATAGCTGTGTAAATGGTGCACTCAGCTTACAACCACACCTGATCATCTAGCAAAATGTGCCAAACCCCTCATATCACAGGCAGCCAAACACAAAGAATTGTATTATCTTTAATTTTCAACAGCCCATGGGGGCATAGAGGCTTTGTGCTACTCATTTACACAGAGTTTGGTTCAAGAGTTGCCAATAACCAGATCAAGATGGTGTCAGTTTTAGAAAGAGAATTTTTGGTGCTATACATACACAATATCAATTATTTCTGTTGTAATAATATAGCAGCTTTATGGCTTTACAATGCTCCTTATAAAAAAAATAATGGTGACAGACAAAAATTAAAGAAGCTTTTGCAGGCACAGCATTAATGGAAGGATAAAGAAAGGATATAAATTGGACTAAGATATTCCAAAATTGGAATATTATTGGAATTATAAATTATAAATTGGAATGATTCCAAAATTGGACTAAAGTATTCTAAATTCTCCCAGTCAGTGAAATCTGTCAGCAAAACAAACAAAACCAAAAAAAAACACAAAACACCTCTACAAGCTAGAGTATTCTTTTAGGTAAGCCTCATATATATTCAGATATAATGAATGAGCATCTCTCTTGAATTATAAATACTGCCTAGAAATCCAGGAGAGGATATGTCCTTTAGTGGCCTAGAAAGTTTCAGTTATAGTACCCTAACAATTACAGCAAACATTCCACAGCAGAGTCATCAAACACTGCTTGATCCTCTGATTATTATTCCTTCTAAATGTTAATGCATAAGATTTTACAGCAGACTATGGGTAAAGCTGCAGCTGGAGGATTTCTAGAGTTCTGTAAAGACTGAGTCAAGAGGCATCAGAAAACTTATAATTTACTCATCTGATTTCTAAGACTGTTTCCAAGAACTGCTGCAGAGTGTAAAGAGAGAGAAAAAATAAAAATAAAAACAACAAACAACAGGATACAAAATGAAACAAGCCAAGGGGCCATGCTGGTAGAAAGGGGAAGGTCAAGCAAAGTCAGGCTGGTACTCAACAGGAAAGGATGGCTCCATAAATGATGCCGAGCAGACCAAAGCATTGATTCGGTCTTTTGCCTCAGTCCTCACTAAAAAGGTTAATTGTGATCAGATGAATAACAAAACTGATGCTGGCATGGAGAGATTAGTGTAACAACTATGGCAAAAATCAAAAGAGTTTGAAACATACTTGGCTAAGTTGGAAATTTTTATGTCTTTTTTCAAGGGAAAAAATCAAAGGGGTACTGAGGGAACTCGTACAGTTCTGCTTTTTTTTGGAGCAGAAGCTGAGAGAGGTGAGAATGCAGAGTGCTATAAAATAAGCAAGAGAGGGCCTAGGGATTTATACATCTTTCAGTATGCAGGGAAATACTGAAATATAAAGCCTGTAGGAAACCAGAAGGTGACGTGAAGATGAGTAATAGCCAGCGTGGATTTGCGAAGAGCAAATACGTGAAGCAAAGGTAATTTCATTTTCTCTGGCATTTCTTTATGTTGTTCTACTTGACAGTTCATAAGCAACCCTGGGAAGCATAGCCTAGATATATTTCCTGTAGCCTGGTCAAGAAAACTTAACTGTGAACACTGTTCCACTGAACCAGAGGGTGCCTGAGAAGCTCTTTAGCATTGCTGCCATTCAAGGCTTCTGCTGCAAAGGGATGCCTTGGAGTGAAACACACTTCCCAACAAAGATTCCTTGTCAGCACTCAAGAACTCAGCAACACTTCATTAACTGGGAAATGTGCTTTCATATTAATTGGCTGCTTGGTTTTAGTTGTTTGTCTTCTCTCAAGATCTGTATTTCTTACTTCATATGTGAGTTTATTGGACATGTGGGGAGGGCTTACAGGAAGATCTCTCCATACAGAAGGTTCCAGTTCATGCAGGGAGATAACGCTCAGCATCTCTACAAAACATGTAACCTTTCACAGCAACATTTTCAAAGGTTGATGTCACTGTGTTGTCACCTGCTTGGATGCAGATTTAGCTGGCAGTGACAGTCACTGCCTCAGAAGTCATGCAGCCACTCCACCAAAATGAGTTCACCTGAGACCATCCTGCCACCATCTCAGGGATTGTTGAGTACCCTCAGTCCCTGAAATATTCAGCATCAACTTAGGACACCTGGCAGCCCCAGAGCTCAGGGGGTGACTCAGTGACTGAGTTTTCCAGCTCAGCAGCTGCACTGATGCTTGGTGCAGAGCTGGTGAGTCTCTGCAAAATGCATGCTCCTGTTTGAAACGGAGCCTGTAAAAGCACACCATGCCTTGATGAGATTGCCTGCTCTGTCAAATGTGTTCTCTTGAAGACAATGTTCACAGCCAAGTTGCCATGTGGACTTGCCCCTCTGGAGGACACAGACCTGCTCCCAGCATGGACAGCACCTTCTTCCATAAATATTCCAGAAGGGAGGAGGCAGTGCTGCGAGTCTCCTCAAATCCCTTGGATTTGAGATTCCTTGGATCTCTTGGAGATCCCTGCAGGCTGCCCTCAGACTTCCTCTGCAAAGGAAGCCCTGCATAAGCCCTTTGGAATATTGAGCTCCATTTATTTTTGTGTTTAGGATTAGCAAAGCTTTACAGGGTCTCAAAAAATCTCATCCTCTAGATACACTGTTCATAATGGAAACTGTTCATCTCTGAGGGTTGGCTAGGTTTGTTGTGGTGTTTTTTAGTTTTTGGGTAGTTTTTTTTTGTTTGTCTGTTTTTTAATTCAGCTTCTTGGATGAAATGCCATTTTCTCCATTAAGGTAATAAGTTGAATACAGTTTCAAATAAATCTGGAATATTTATACTTTGGTTACTCTATAGTATAATTTAGCAAACATGCCCATAATTTAGCCACATTTTAGACTCATTTTAGAAAGATTTTCTTTACACTATGTAATATTTTACAGCCCTTGATACATTTTCTATTGTTATGCTGGTATTTAGTTGGGGTTTTTTCACCCCAGAAGGAAAAGGATAGCTCAGGGTGCCATCTCATCACTTCACTGTGGCTTCTTTATGCTTAACACACTCAGTTCCTTCAGTCTGTATTTGTGAGTTCCAGCCCTAACCATGTTCTTCCAGACTGATGCAATTACTCTTCTTGAACTTTTGAAGACCAATTTTATATGTCCTCAATGTCTCAGACTCCTTTTCTTTTTCACAAGTTTTCAAATAAAATGACTCAGAAGCATGGAATGAACAGAACTTCCAGGTTTCAATATAACACCTTTCAAAATATGAACAGGTCTCCAAAACATTACTGGGGACAGAGAAACAAGTAAAGACTGTGAGGTAAATGAGGCTTTATGGCTGGCAGAATAAAATGGTTACCAAGAAGTTTGAAAGCACAAAGTATTTTCAATACATACTGAAATCAATTCAAACCTGTTTCTGAATACTGATCTCTCTCATTTGTGGTAAGACATGCAGAAACCACTTCAATTTTATTACACAGCAAGGATTTTCACATAATTAGATCAGGGTTTTTTTTTTTTTCCTGTATTCATACTTCCTACTAATTGCTAGTGCTGGATATTCCTAAATGAATAGCATCAACTTTCTTGATATTTATCAGGACATGATCATATGTTTTATGCTGAGAACATTCCTTCTGCAGAATAAATGAAGTCCCAGGCACAGGTTAATGGAAACTTTGTCACTAACTTCAAAGGAACCAGAATTTTACCCACAGATCTAATGCAAAATCCTCAGAGGTTAATGAGAGTCTTTCCACTGACATCAGTGTGGTTTGAACAAGGGTAAGAGAGTTGCTCTAATTCACTGTTTAGGCCCTGATGAAAACACTTCAGCATTTCTCTAAGTGTTCGTTTCAATGCTTTCCTAATTTGGCCTGTATTTATCAGTGATAGGAAAGAGAACCAGATATTTTCTTTCAAACATCTTTACTTTGCTCTGTGGGCTGAATATGAGAGTAGATTCTAGTCACATTATATTTTTGTAAGGTTAGTTAGAAAGACATCTGGGAACTTTCATTCACAAGTGCTTTAATGTAGTAAAAAAATTCTCTCAACTTAGTTATCTAGTTTCTAATATGATATTTCTTGAAATGCATCATTATATATGCTAAAATAATAACTTATCCCTTGATTATTTCTTTTAGAAGGAATTTTTGCAGAAGTGTCAAGGCCATGTAATAATTAACATTAATTACCCTAAGGCATTTCAGACCAACACTTGTTAAGCAGATCTATTAAAACCAATGATGAGTTTTGAGTAAAACCTATGAGATTTACACATGACCAATTAAGTACAAAAGTTTTAAGTTTCTCTTCCTCCCCTCCCACCCAGCCTCCAATGAATATGTTTTGAAAATTCAAGTCGGACAGCATTGACTAGAAAACAGTATCATCCTTAATGACTAGCAGGCAACAAATAGATCTGAACCCCAAAATGTTTTCTTATGAAAATTACATTTGGAATCTCATTATAGAGAAATTGCCTTCCTGTTACTTATTTGGAGGACTGTAGCAACCAAAAGTTCTCTTCTTGTCCTTATCATACACATATTATATAAATACATGTATAAAAGCAAAGGGGACATTATCTGGTTTTCACAAAGGTGCATCAAGGCAGAGGGAGATCAAATGACCCTCTGTAGCTTGCACAGGAAGACCCTGGCTGAAGGAGAATGCAAATCTTCAAAACCAGTCCTAAATCCTCTTAACCACAGCACTGTCCATCTTCAACCATTTTGTTCCCAAAAGCTAGCAAGAATAAGCCTGACCAGTAGGTTTAACAAACCCAAATATTTTAAATAATGCTGCAGGAGCAGAGCCAAATGATGAAACCTGCAGAGCAAGGCGCCACTCACTCTCTGGAGCAGCAGCAGCTCTTAAGGCAGGCTGAACCTTTTCCTACAATTTGTATTTATTCAGAAGTCTCCTGTGTTCCAGCTGTTCTTTGCAATCACGTGGCTCGGGCTCATCAGACCACTGACAGGGGTGGTCAAACAACACAGAATTTGGGGGCTTTGCAAAGGCACAGACTGGCTATGCTTTCCCAAACTGAGGCAGTAAGTGCACTGGGAGGAACTCAGCACTGCCTGGAGCTGCAGTTTCTGTGGAGGACAAGTGTCCCTGCAGCTGGGTGATGTTGTTCTGTCCCCTTGCAAGGCCACAGCTCCCTGCTCCAGCAGAGATCAACAGTGACAGTGCCTGTCCCAGGGCAGCAAGGCCCTTCCAGCCCTGCCCTTCAGCCTCTCCCACAGCATCTCCCAGCAGCTGCCAAACCCTGAGACAGTGTTCTTGTGCCAATGATGCAGCAGAGTTATTGCAATTGTCCTTTTAATTTCCAGCACCAAAAGATCTTCAATGGCTGCAGTGACTATGTCTATATAGAGCATTTCTGAGGCATACGAGCTACTGGAGGTAAGACCAGAGGAAACAAGTGGCTGTAAGGACAAAAATAATGCAGAATTTTAGTGTAAGCACCATCCTTGCCATCTCTCTGGTTCTGCCACCCAGTGTGACTGGCAGCTGTTGGAGAGATGTCACTGCTAGAGAAGATAAGAGAGTTCCATCCCAGGCAACAGCAACATGTACTGAAAACTCAACACTGATTTTCAAGAGGACTTGATGCCCAGTTTCCATCTCACAGGGTCATGCCTGATCATGTGCTCTGAGACATCAACTTTTGATAAGAGTTTTTAGATGTGTCTGAGCCACAGAGGCAGAAATGCAGGTCACAGTCAGCGACTGCACAAGCCAGTGGAGCCAAAGAGGTCTCTGCTCCCCTGGCATATCTCCTAAGTCACTTGGGTTACATCGCATTAGTCACGCTCCCGAGTAGAAGTTGTTTTGTTTTAATTTAGAAAAACTATCACACTTATTCCGTTGAGCAGGAGGGGGAAGAATTTCTGCCCTGCTCCCACCTTATATAGTGATAGGCAAAAAACATCACCATATGTCTGGGGGAGGCAGTTGGTAGCACGTGGGCTGGGCTGAGTGAGTATTTGACTGGATTTGTGAAGTCCTCGGGACATTAGGCTCTTTGGGCCCCATCCAGTAAGAAAGAATTGGAGAAGAATCCAAGTGGAACTCAAACTTTTTTTCTTTTTGAGCTTTGGTTGTACAGAAGTGATGTTTGCCAATTTTTACTCATTTTTCTAGATCCAGGTCTTTCCAGAGATCTGTGCAATACTCCACAGGACTTGAAGACAAACAGTTCAAAATGCTAGAACACGACAACCCAGTTTCTAAGTATTAAGCCAATTTTGATAAATGTAACAACGTTTGGAACAGAGACATAATCACAGAATTATTTTCCAGAAGCAGGAGAAAATGTGAATTTTGGAAGAGTAGTATTTACCTCTGTGCAACCAAAAATAGTGGGTTTTTTGGACTTACTGGCCTCCAGGTAGAAAGCAGACACCTTTGAGTTGCTGTGCCTCAGCCGTGGCTAAATGAACCCCGGAGCAAGGCAGGCCAGGGCTGTCTGTGAGTGCCACTGAGGGTGCCACTGCACATCTGGGGGTGGCACCTGGAGAGCCACGTGCACCCCGTGAGGTGCTGCTGCATCCACCACTGCTGGTGGCTCCCAGCAAATGGAGCTGGGAATCCCAGATGTAGAAAATCAGGCACTGAGTACTCACACATTGGCAGAGGAGCTGCTAAGGTTGCCAACCAACACATTTCCATTTTGAACCACTGGGATTTTGTGATTTGCAAGCACAGATTCCGTGTACGGGTAAAGCATTATTCTCCTGTTCAAAGTTATTTTTCAATAATTAATGAATAAAGCTAAGTTCTCTCTGTATAATGAAATGGAAGTGTCATTTAAGCAGATGGCTAATTGTTTTATGGTGTCACCCGCCAGCTCTTCTTGGTGCCCACTGCATCCTGATTTCAGGTACATTTTCTGGTCACTCCATTTATTTATTTTGCTGATATATAGCTCTGCAAAGATTTACATAATAGCATGAATGTTTGCTGGTAACATAAGCCCTGTGTTTCACTGCAATACCTCAAGCAATTTGCTGACAGTATTTTTCTGCAAAATTAGATATGGAATTTGGAGCAAAAAGCTGCTGCCTTGACAGACACAAATTCTCTTGTTACTGAACAAAGGGTTCCCTTTTTTTCATGGCAATAATGAATCAAGAAGCTTTAAGGGAGGGAAATAACATTGGAAGATTAATGATGATGAACCGATTTGGAAAAACTCCAGCAGACTTGAAACTTCCTTCCCCCCCTGCCCCTCCAACCCCTTCCAGTATTATTAATGCAAAACAAAATGAAAAAACATCTACAGAAAGAGGCTGAGAACTCCCCCAGGAAGATCTGAAACAATGAGACAGAAACAGAGGATGTGAGGACGCGCAGCTCTGAGTGGGAGGAAAATACCCAGGTGGATTTCAAGGCTGGGAATGATCTTCAGACAGCCAGAGAGAACGTTTCAAGCAGCTGAGGCAGAGACCTCGGCTGGAAGAGCTCAGCATGCCACAAAGTGCCTTTGCTTCCTTTACAAGACCCAGAGAATCCATGCAAAGGTGATGAAGCAAGATGGAGACATGAGAGCCCAGCCCAGCTCCCTGGAGTATTAGAGCTGCTGCTTACAAAAAGAAAAATGGGAGTTTAAAAGAAAAACAATCCCAACCTGGTCAACATTTTCCTTTTGAAGCTGAAGTATTCCAGCACAGTTTTCAATTTAAATTCACTTAAGACACACAAAGGTGTTTTGTTGGTTTTTTTTCCATTAGCCACAAAGTTACCTGTGTGCACTTAACATTTGCTTTTATAGAAATACATACATGATACACATGGAAAATCCGTTTCTGTGAGAGGGATACTATTGCACCAAAATCTGAAAAAGAGGGATGGCAGAGCACAGCCAGGGCTCTGAAGATGAATGACAGATCTATGCCTTGCCCCTGTGCACATCCAACAGGGAAAGAATTACATCAGGAGCATCACTACAAGAGAAACCATAGCACTACTTTTTATCTTCTATTTTTCCACCACAGCATACACTTTCCTGTGCAATTTTATTTTTGCACATTTCCCCCTTCATCTGACCTAAAGCCTCATGATCCCTGTGTGTCTCTCTCTCAGCAAAGCCACCTCTCCCTGACAGACCCTCTGACTGCCTCATGCACTTTCCCTGTGAATCCTTACTGTGGAAAATAATTTGGGGCCCATTTTCCTCCCCAGAGAGGTGTTTTAACAGAAATCAGAGCTATCTTGTATCTCCAGGACAGAATGTAGGCTGAACTCCTCAAGCCAGTATTTAATGCTATTTCAAAGAAAGTACATTCTGTTTGGATAATTTTCTCCCCTCAGGAAAATACGCCTAAACAGTTAAACTCATTAAGAAATCCCCACAGCTTGGGCTTTGATGAAACACTGCTTTTCCAGTCAGCTCTGCTGCCAGGACTACAGTTACCTCAATCACATACTCCTAATAATAAAGCAATTGAGCCCCTGGAACAGACACTTTTCCTATTCCACACGAAATCTCAGATCAGACATTTTAAACACGCCCTGTTCTCATCTGCCCTCCAAAACTCTTCTCCCCACTCCTGCAAAATTCTCAGATGAAGGTTTCTCAGCTAAGGAGGAAATGAAAATCCCAAGGTCAGACAGGTTTGGATACAGGCTCTCCCCTTTGGATACAGACACAAATTCAATCAAGGTGCTTGTCCATCAGTGCCCACTCTCGTTCATATCTTCACATATCTCTCACCAGAACAAAAGCTGCAATAATTCCTTTATAAATAAATTCATTTCATTTAGCAATACTCCTGGCACAGCTCATACATTTTTATGAACTTTCCAAAACATGGGTGCTACTCAAGAAAGCAATGACTGCACCTGAGGGTGCTTTGGGATGCCTTCAAGGGAAATGGGAGACAGAGGAGAGAGACAAAACTATTCCGAGTTGTCTGCACACACTATCAGCACAGTATAATTCTTCCCCTGCCAAAACAGTTGCTTTTCCAACTGCTTTTTCTGTGCTTGGTGGTATCTGAAGGAATTAGTGATACTGGAGGGGGCTACAGCATCATCTGAGTACACTCATGTTATTTTTGGTTTCACCCTGGTCATTCGTTTCTGCTGTGACTTCAGTAAATGTACTTGCCTTGTGAGGAGATATCAAAAATATCTAAAGCACATGATAATGGAACAGTTTCTATTACCAGAGATTTTCTCCTGAACATTTGTTATAAATTGCAAGTACTTATTGCACTGGCTGTAAAATGCTTTAGCTAAAAAGAGCAAATACACAAAATTCTATATGAAATTTTCATTGCAGAATCACCTGCTATGCTATTACTGCCAAAATGTTCAGCATAATTCCAGTAAGATCCTTCTACCCACAGAGGCAATACTCTAATACTCTTATTTACCTACTTATTGCTGTTGCTTAAGGTCATGGATATTTAAACAAGATTATATAATTACAGGGGTATATTCCCTTTTATTAATTGTGACCAGATTGGTATCACAAATACCAAGATACGTAGCCAACTAGCCAAAATCTAATTAAACACTTGCTATCTAATCGTGTAACTGCTGTGGATTGAGACATCAAATACTAAAGAAAATTTTTATGACGACTACACAGTTGAAAGCAAAAGCTGCATGAAGATGGAAAGCATAGGATAAACCAAAAAATTAATACTAAAAGATTGCACAAGTCTAGCATGTTGATGTGTGTAGAATTCAGAAAAAAAAAAAAAAAACCCAAGCCAATTTCTGGTAGAAAATCATGAGAAAACCAAGAAAGTGGGGTAAATGAGGACCTATCCCAAGCATGCAGAAATTCTGAAAGGGCATTAGAAAGGAGAAGACAATTTTCTGTGTTCTTTCTTTGCCATTCCTCATTCAGAGCCTTCCTTCTTTCTACACTCTTCAGGGGATGAGGGAAAGGAAAACAAAGCATGCAGGTATCACAAGACACACCAACTCATCTGGTTTGGCTATCAGACAAGTCTCAAAACAGAAGCAGAGAAGTATTAAGGTAGGCAAAGGCTTGGCATAAACCACAGATAATTAGAAACATGGCAGGGAGAAGCAGTCATACATAATTAAAATGAAATTCACAGTGCCAGAGTGCACTGAGCCAGGACTCCTCATCCTCAACTTCCACCAAGCAAAGCAGGAGGGCACTATGCCACCACAGTCACTTTCTCTGCAGAAAAGAATTGCAAAAAGCCAAACTTAATCACACTTGCAAGAGACTTGTTTTACAAACAAGTGACTAGAAGTCCTCTGGCATGCAGGTTGAAAGGTGAAAAAAGCAAAAAGCAAACTAACAACAAAACCTGCCATCAATGATGGAGTTTAGCTCCGGAACAACACGTTCTGTGCAAGGTTATCAAGCTAGGAATGGCTCTCTGGGTGGTGTTACCCACTCAAATTAGCAACAAAAGAAGGTGGAAGAGCATGTGTAAAACAGGTAAACATGTTGGAGAGGTGTCAAGGTAGCAAGAGATTTTTAATTGTGACAACTTAGAGCAAAGATAAAAAAATAATGGAAATTGCACTCTGAATTACAACTCTCAGCACATGAATTGTTGCTCATCCTCTACAACTTTTCCCCAGACAATCTAGAAAGTTAAGCTTCAGCTTTTAGATTCTGTTGTTGGCCCAAGTCCTAATGACTTTGTAGGATTAAGAGAGCGCTTCCAAATTCCCTATTGAATAATCACATTTAAAAAGAAAAAAACATCTCAGAAACAACTTAGTGCATGTTGTGGGTTGGAAGAAAATAATGTCTTACAGGAGGTCAAGAAGTGTAGAGTTGCACAAGAGAACTGCACAAAGTCAGTCTGAATCAGATCTTGCAAGAGGCTTTAAAACACGTAACTAAGCATCTTCTGACATGCAGGTTGAGAGGTTAAAATAAAATAAAAATAATGTAAAAAACCAAAACAAAGACATTAGGCAGCAAAGACAGAGATGGGAGAAAATCCACTGACAGCCACTCAGTCCCTCTTCCTGCCTGACCCAGCAGCCAGGGAGGCACATGGGTCACTGCACTGCCTTGCCCAGCCCAGGTGACCCCAACACAACTGGGCTCAGGAAGGGGCCGTGTTCCCACTGACCTGTCCCACACTGGGCTGAGTTGGAGTAAGTTCCACTGCAAGTTCTCTGGAAAGTGAAAAGCACTTCGTGTTCAAAGGCAACTTAGACAAACACAGAATGAACAGTGGGGCTGGTTGCAAGAGCTTCACTCCAGCTCATTTATCTGGGAGTCCTTCCCAGCCTTCAGCTCCCAGCTTTGACAAGGGATTTCCCCACAGTAAAGGAAAGAAACTGAACCTCTGGGCAACCAAACTTTTATCTATGAACAAAATTAGGGGTGGGCTTTATTTATCTATTTATTTATTTATTTATTTAATGCAGGTATCAGTCTACCTAGTGTCAGGTGACAAACTGAAGATGACAAATCCTCCTCCAGACAGCAATTAAAAGCTTTTCATACCTATACAGGTGAAAGATGTGCTGGTCCTGACCATTCACATCTCAGTGCAGTTCCCATGCACCTCACAGGTCACACAATGCCAGAGTCAAAGTGTCTTGAGTCGCTTACATTAGAAAGAGCTTCTGAACTACCCCTGGTTAAAGGCAGGCCAAGAGCAATTTTGAATTCTCTGTTATGTGCCACCTTTAATTCCAGTCCTTCAGCAAGTTTTCTTTAGTCACATCCACTATAAAATGCATGGCATGTTCCTGAGTCTTTCAGCTCAGCTGTGCCGGCTCCTACTGCATCAAAAATAGAACCTGAAGTAACAGAAACTAAAAAGATATAAACCTCCTTTATTGTGTCTACTTGACTATATTAGCAGATGGCCATGCCTGAGACTATGAAATGCATAACAAATATTATCTTTACAAGGAGGAGGAGTGCATTTCAAGATGCATTGAAACAGCTCTGGTTACCACCAGCACCAATGCCTTTGGTGGGTATCATCTCAGAGAGCTTGGAGGTGGCCAGTTCCCTGAGCTCCCCTCCTGCCTCGGTATGGGAGCCCTGTCCTAGAGCATCCTTCACCTGGGGACACAGGCAGCCGCTGTCCCCAGTGAGAATGCACTCAAGGAAGAGGCACAAGGCTCAGTGAAGGCTGCACATCCCACCTTGCCTGTCCACGCCTTCGCAGAGACTGACCCTGCCATGGTGGAGCCACCAGTGGGAGGGAGGGGACATCGCTGGGGCACGAGCTGAGTGTTTGCTTTCAAACTGTTCTGCTCATCACCAGCTCTTGCTTCCACTGTGCAGCACAGCACCTGGAGGAAGGAGGGACAGCTGCTTGTGCAGGAAAGCGTGTTCCAAATCACACACAAAATAAATGTTTATAAAATAGCACAGACTTCACAGCAGGCAGAGGCAGGATCCTCTTGGGACAGGCTTTGGCTTTAATGCCCACAGCATCACCTCTCTGGTCAATACTGGTGGCAGGAGCAAGGCTGAAGGCATTATAATGAATGAGATGCTCTGTTAGCAAAGGCCAGGGCAGGGCTGGGCACCCCTGGCAGCTGCAGAGGGGACAGCGAGAGAGGGAAGGACAGCACAGCTTGGAAATAACCCACCTTCCTTAAAAATGGCTTGGTGTGAGCAACGTGTAAACTGGGGTCCTTTTCCCCAGCTATGTCAGCTACACCACTGAAACCCCTCTGTTAAACCCACAGTAGCTACACCATAATTTTGGCTATCAAACAAATTAATTTAGAGATACCATTACTACATGGAGTAGCTGCAATGTGAACTTAACTCATTAATTCTACTATAAATACCGTGTCCCTTCCTTTGACTGCATCTTCCACAGTCCATCTCATTTCCCTTAGCTGGAGAGAGAACATGCAAAGGGACCATGAGGAGTGAGGCAGTAAAGAAAATTTCAAAGGAAAAAAAAAATCCCAGTCTGCAAGTCCTTCGAGGGATTTCAGGGTTTTGCTGAACTATTCTGGGAGTTAGAATCACAGAATATCTCAAGTTGGAAGGGGCTGTAAGGATCATCTTCTGCTCACAGGATGATCTGTAACTAAACCACATGGCTAAGAGCATCATTCAGATGCTCCTTGAACTTGGACAGGCTCCAGCAGTTGTCCAGGAGCTTTGATTGTTAAAATTATTTCTTTACCTATTTAAATCAAAACATGACAAGAAGCATTTTTTTTGGGAGTTGGGGGTGGGAGGCTGGAAAATGAAATTAAAAAAAAACCTTTCTAGAAACTCAGCAAACCCATTTCTGAGGAGAAACTACAAAAATGATACGATCCCGCAGACACCAAGAGAGCCAAGGCCAGACCTCCTCAATCCCTCAAAGCAGACAATCCACCAGTAAGATTTTCTCCACAAGGTCCTTCAGCAACAGGCTCATTTTACTATCAAACCCATAAATACCAGCTCTGATGGGTTATTTCAAACAGATATTAATGGCCACATACCTCTGTGTTTATTGGCACTTGGCAAGAGCACAGCTCCCTCACCCAGCTGAGGAAGCCCTCAGGGCTGTTATACTGCCAGCTGACCTTTGAGTGCCATGAGAAATGTATCCATCCTTCTTTTCAGGGTGTTTGTTTTATCCATAGAGGGAAGAAAATCCATTCTGAAGCAATAAGCAGTTTTCACAAGCTGAATGCATCTTGATGAATGGAATTTTCATCACAAATGTGTCTGACCTTTTGTAAATAGACCTACTCCTTCAAAAGCTCACTCTGATATCTATTAAAGACAAGGGAAGGACTTGCAGAGATTTCAGCTGTAGGTTCATGAGACAACAAAAACTCAGATAGCATTGGCTCTTCAGCTTGATATTTAAGACATTTTCATTAACTTTTTATATATTCTTAAGCTTTAATATTATGCAATCAATAGGTAGTAATTCACTGTCTTAAAAAATAAAATGTTAATAAAACTTACAGTAGGAATATAATTTTCCAGATTAATTTTGTTCTCACTTTTTTCACAAGACTTTATTAAACTGTATTCCCCTCTTTTTGCTAGCTATTCTTATGGTAAGAGGGGCCAAAGAGAGCAGAGATACAAATCAATTCCTGCAACTCTTGCCATGCTGCAGAGGCAAAATTTCTGCAGAAATAAGGTTCATTTTCTTCTGAGGTGCTTGCTTTCAAAATGGATTTATGCATGCAAATGCACTGGGCAGCTGTCAGTCAGCAGGAATCAAATGAGAGCTTTTGCAAAGACACTTGCAATTGTAATTGTCAGATTTGGCAAGTGAGGAAAGCTGGGCACATCAGATCTCCAATTATATGTGATAGCAAGGTAAGTTCTCATTGTCTCTTACTGAGCTCTATGCACAAGTTCTGTCCCCTTGGCTGAAATTTAATTCATGCACTGAAGAAACACTGAACCCCTAATGCTTAGGCTCAATAACCAGATATTCTCAATTGATGTGCCAATTTTCTAGACAAATTCTTTGTCACCACTGAAGTATCATTAACACATTTTGCTCCCTTCCAAAGCAGAGATCTGACAAATGAGTAATCCTAACATTTTATGGAATCTACAGATTTTGTTCAAAACATTGACAGCTTTCACATAGTCATCCCCACTGTAATGAAATGTATTGCTCTTTAAACAGCATTTCCTCACCATGAAGAAATATTCACAAAGATGTGCTACCTACATAAATATTTAACTTGGTATTTTATATCTGCAGCCCTGCATGAACCAACAGAAGAATGCTGGTCATAAATTACAACTGTAAGGAGCACTAAAGGTACCTGAAATCCTGGATCAAGCTGCTATTGCTGACAATCAGCCACTGCTTATTAAGGGCCTAGGTGCTGGCATCACTTTTCATTATAAATCCCAAAACACCAGAAGCAAACAAGTAGCTAATATACATTTTATGTAGGAATAATAAACCACAGATGGGAGAAAGTTTCTGATGGGGTTTTTTTACCTCCATTAGACATGTCAACTTGCTACATTTTTTCAGTAGGATGATAGCAGTTTTTAGAACTCTCCATTAAGAAATATTTGTTTCTTCCTGGGTGAGTCAGTAATTTCAAGTGGGATGGTGAAGTCTGAGCAACAACCCTGCAGTAACAGATAGATTTGAACACTGGATGGAGGCAAGGCAGGGACTGGGACCAAGCCTCACACCTGCATTTCCCTGCTTGATGATGGTTTACCCTTCTGCTGCTCTCTCGTGCTCCCTACTGCTCCCGGAAAAGCCCTCTAGGAGTCTAAACAAAGTATATTGGGAGAGGGGTGGAAATCACAATGAGTTTTCAGGAGAGGAAAACCCTTTCCTACTCAGCTCCATATTAAACTCTTAAAATTAAGCACTGCGAGCAATAAAGCTGTACCACAGGTGGTAATAGTGGTGCTATTTTAGACCAAATTATTCTGCCAACTATCCTGGAGCAGACTCAAATTAATTCCACTGAACTCAGCTTGATTTGTCGAAGACCTGTGAGTGCAAGGAGAGTTTCAGGGAGCACATGCCAAGCACAGCAGACCCAAGGCTGAGATTCAGCAGGTGGGGGCCCTTGGAGCAGCATGTGCTCACCCAGGCTTACCACACTTCTGGGGTAATGGGGGTACAATACTTTAAAATAAATTAAAGCAGTAAACCAAAAAAGCCCACATTCTCCTTGCCACCTGTCAACACTGCCTCTTTAGCTCTGCACAACCACTTTGCCCACACACTGGGGCCATGAACCACGCTCTGTTTGGGAGGAGGAGACTTCACCAGACCTCCTCTCCCTCCAGTTTCACAGTCCCATCTCCAGATGGGACTTACTGGGAACAGGAGTGCAGGGGAGCTGGGTTTCAAAATCAGCTCATCTAAGGAGCAACAGCCTATTTATTACTGACCTGATGATGACACCCAGGAGAAGCATTTTACCCTGGAGCCTGCAGGCTCTCATGTGCCAGCCGATCACCTCCTCTGCTGCCCAAGGGAGAGGAAAAATACCCACCTCTCCTGCCAGAGCTCAAGCTGCACTGCTATAAAATCCAAACATTAGGAAACACTCCAAACTCTTAAGAATTTATATTGGTCCTCAAGAATATATTTTCCTGTGGAGTATTTTCTAACTTGCCTGTTCTGGGGAGGCACCCATGGAGAATGGCAGTAAGGGAGCACAAGGAGGAGCGGGCAGAGCAGGGGCACGCCTGTCCCAGCCTGCAAAAGAGGCCAATGACACCTGCAGGCTGCAGTCAAGCTGGTTGTCACAGGCACAACTTCCCTCAGAACCTGCTGTTCCCAGACTGTGGTTTGCCACAAGGTGAGAACCTCTCACAGCAAATCCCCTTCTCAATCACAAACCCCCAGGGAAGGTACCAGAGGCTCCCTGTGCTGGGGGATATCATGCAGACATTCCTTCGTCAAACAAGGACTTGTGCTCCTGCAGACTGAAGTGTGGTGTATCATGGAAACAGCCTGGGTATTTTTAGATGTGAAAATGCATCAATACAGTAAACTGGGGCACAGAAAAGAAAACTAAGGCTGTGTCCAGCAGCAATGCATTTTGAAAGCACTAATTAAGTAATTGTATTAACTGAAGTGCCATTAGCTCTGCTCTAGCTGACACTGGTAGAAGTATTCCTGGCAAGGCTCACCCTCTTTACAATGGCTTGCTGGTTTCACTGTGCATCAGGAAAGGCAGCCCAGCTCAGCTCAAATAAAGACAAAACTCTAAAACAATATTGCCTATAAAAGTCGATTTTACTCCAGAATAAAATCTTAGCAGCTTGAGTGTCAAACCAGACCAGGGTCACCCTCAAAATGGCAAAGCAAAGGACAAGCATCAACCAGCAAAACATTTTTAAAGTGAACTTTAAAGGGTAGAGGAGAAATGCAATTAATGGTAATGTCCATATTTACTGCACTGATTTTAACTAAACTTACAGCTGTATAGGACAGCACTTATTTATTTGGATACAATGAAGTTATGGTCAAGCACTGTTAAACACATTACAAATTTCATTAAGCACAATCCAGCAGAGGTTCCAAACTGCAATTCAGAGTTAGCAACTTGCTCCAGAATTAATTTGGCTCCAGACACGAGGGCTTCAATCAGCTCCTACAAAAACTGATGTGATGGGATTTGGAGCCCACTGGGACAAAAGGGACCAAGAAATGAACAAAACCTCAAGAAAGACAGGAAAATACTTGAAATTTCATTTTCTGAGACACTCACTTCTGGCAGTTCTGGTGTCAGCTCTTAATGACATGGCTGAGGACAGTGCCAGTGCCAATATTAATAAGCAGAGTTTTAACCTGTGTGCAAGATCCCAGAGGACTGAGGACTTTTTGTTTCAAAAGCTCTCCACAGCCCATATTTATCACCAATTTAGGGAAAGGCAGAACATTGATGGGATCAGCAGTTGCTGTAATATCTTTCTTCTGGTGAAATTAAATGCCAGACCACTGAACTCCATGAGGACACTGATTTGAATTTAATGTTACAAAGATTTTATCTTAGGGCTACTGAATAAGCACATTTGGCTGTGGATAACTAGACACACAGGAGAGTGAGTTGCTGTGTACAAATAATAATAAAATATCTATATATCTCATTTTAATTATGCCAAGTACAGCATGAAGAGACCATGAAGAAACAAGCACAATACTACGTTGTTAAAATATACAAAAGGGCAGAAAAATAGGGGGGAAAAAAAAGAAGAAGAAAAGGAGCACCCAAACCTCTTAGGAAAAAGAACACTGTTTTTAGACCTCTCAAAATTAAAAGGTGTGGAAGAAAACAGAGACCTTTTCTCCTCTCAGTGTCACTTGCACTACAGTAACTGTGAAATCTCACCTAGAATAAAGCTGGTATTTCTACTAAAAATAAGAGAATATAGCCTCTAACAACAATGAGGAACAAGACACCCTGTATCTTCTGTTCGTGTTCCAAGTGTTCAAATTTCCTCCCCTGCTCATTCTTTTCAACCATAAGCCAAGCAATCTTATGATAAAGTATTTGCATGATGTTTCATTTTCTGACTGCTTTTTAAAAAATGAAACTTTCATAAATATCACAATCCCTTTGATAGTAAATCCCCTCTAAATTCCCCCAAGTATCTTCTAGTCTTGAAGCACCATTGGATCACTTGGGGACAGACCAAAACGACAACAATTTCATTGAGTGTGACACTGATTTCACCAAGGAATTGCAACAACTGAGAAACTCCTAATCAAGGAGAGGGAAATATAGATGAGGAGATGCCTCCTCATCCAGGTCTCTTTAGATGTGGAAAAAAAATCCTCAATTTTTTTGTGGTGGTGGGAGTAGGACTTGAGGGAACTGCCATGGTACAGCCCTGGCTGCTGAGCTCCTGCCAGCCCAGGGCATCAGGAAAGCTCCTCTCAATGCTGCTCAAATTAAGAGCTGTGCAATTTCCTCCACAAAATGACATTCAAGTCTGTTGCTTTTGACCCCATTTCAGACACACATAAAAGTGAAATGTGGAATTTCACTGAAATAAAACCTGGGGAGCTGGCCAGGCTTACCTAGGAGTTTTGTAGCCAACAAGGATGTCCTTGAAGCCCAGCAGCTCTTTTTTTTTTTTTTTTTCCCTAAAAGTTCAGGTATAAACACACCATATGCTCCAGGCTCTGCCTTTCTTTGGGCAGCAGGGCAAACTGAGATGCTACAGAAGTAACAGCCAACCACTTCAATTCTGCAACATCTACTAATATCTCCTAGAGGCAAAAAAAGACAGCTACTCTTACATTCTTACAGCCTTTTTTTCTCTCATTTGGTTTATGTAGAGTATAATTTGAGATGTTGTTGTTTCTCTTTTTCCCAGGTGTAAATATTTGGTTCCATTTTCATTGCCCCTTGCCCCTTTTCTTTAATATCATATAAATAGAAGCTTGCACAGTTTCTCCATCTACAAATACACAAAGATTAATTTGCATGCTGAAAGCTTAAATCAAATATTTTAAACTGGATATGGATAAAACAATAATCCACTTCTGGGATGAAATCCAAAGAAATAAATAAAATAGATTTCACATGAAAGCAATAAACAACAGCAATACCAATTACTCACTAGAATTCCTACTCTGCAGACATGACTGGCAAATACTTTATAAAAGTAATGAAACTAACAATAAAAATCTCAAGTCATCAAACTGTCATTACTGTTCAAACTTTCCTCCTCATCTAGGCTGTGTTGATGTCTGCTCCACAAACACCTGGAGCTCTGAAGCACTTAGGGGTTAGAGTTCAGGTAAATACTGAAATCAGCCTATGTGATGGCAAAGGAATCAAAGCACTTCCATTTAGATTCTAATTCACCTGTAAGACAGCAAAATGTCACGACTCATTCTTTTTCTCAGCCAGCAACAGCATTTCTTTTAAAGTTGTATCTGTGCTGCAAATATTCAGCTTTCCATGGGGATGGACCGGCAGATTTTAAGTGCTGCTCTAAGCAAGCAATTACCGAGCAAGAGTCACCGTGACTCACACACATCCCCACGGCTGAGTCACAGCTACTCCTCTGCTCTACTACTCCTTCCAAGATCCGAGGGAGGCAATTCACTCTCTGGCAGTAATTACACCTGCCCGGAAAGCAGCGAGGCCCGCATTGCCAATCTGTAGTATTCAAATGTTATGAGTCAGCCCCTCTCCCCTCCCCAAAGTCAGGTGGCTGGCTTAAAAAGTCACATAGTCTTAAAAATATTAAGTCTGTGGGAATTTTTTCTTTATTCACTTTCTGATGGTTATTTTGAGCTGGTTTAAACGCACGCCTTTCCCTCCCACCTCCACTCTTCCCTGCTCTCCGGCAAAACGAAAGGCGAGATTCTCACGTATTGACTCGATTTCGTGCTTCACAAAAGACACTTCATAATCCATCACACAGGTCCAGACCATGAGAGGGGACACCATGGCGAGAGAAGAGTCACCTTCCGTGGTCCTTGAACAGACACTGTTCAAGATAGGAAGCAAAAAAATTCAGTCCAAATTTGAAATTTTTTGTTCTTTACCTCCTCAACGCTCTGCTGAGGAATATTTATCCCTGAATATTTAGCTGCAATAGCAGCTATCTATCTATATAAATGTTCTGTGGAGGATGGGGAAATTTATTTCAAGCCCCCAGCAGCAGGAATGCGCAGTGGCTGTCACCTGTGAAATCTCACTCAGATCTTTGAGCCTCCACAGGTACAATTTAAATTTTCAGCAGCAGTTCCTCTGCCCTCTCTGCCTGGGATGCCACCCCACAGCCAAAACACATTAGCACAGGTTGAGCCCAGAAGCCCCTAAGCCAAAACAGTCACTGACCCCACAGAGCAGCCCTGTGACACCACAGGGACACGAGCAGAGACCAGATCTGCTCCACTTCCATGCAAACCCCACCCAGCCTGCAGATCCTCACAGACCAGCACTGCCAGCTCCTCACTGCAGCCCAGCGAGGGCCAAATGGCCAGATGGGATTTTTGGCTTACGGCCTCAGCTTGGGCTCCAGCTTAATGAAGTCTGACCTAAAAGTTACATATTGGAGGGATTATTCAGAATTTATATGTACAAGGGGGATGAGCACCCAAAAGAACATCTCTGAAGCAGGTGACTGCCTTTTGGAGTACTGCCTTTAGGGCTGTTCTTCTTGAAGAGATTCATAAGGTTTGTTGTGGCCTGGCACTGAAAATCCCTCCCTGGGCTGCTCTGTAATATCTCCCTGCATGGCAGAGCTCAAAGCAAACCTGTGCTGCCCAGGGCTGCAGGAATCTGGAGCCTTGATCTCCTCCCAGGTCAGAGCTGGTGTCCAAGGGGCTGCACCCCAGCATGGGGACCCATCCCTGCTGCCTGCCAGCAACTACAGAATCACTGCTTCATTTCTTTCTCCAGGTTCCCACCCAGGACCCTGATCAGTTTGTCCTGAAATGCTGTTGTAAAACTGGATTGGAACCTCTGGTCAGGGGAGCTGTCAGCTTTGAAACACACAGGACATACCAGGGCTATGTGAGCTGCTTAGCAACAGTTTCCTTCCCTTTCCATTCACAAGAAGATTTTCCTATTCGGCAACCCCCATATCCTGAGAAAGGGGCAGACCCATTGAGCAGAACAGAATTGTCCTTATTCTAAACAAAAGTCTTTACCAGCTGTCAGATGAAAGCAGCTCTTTTTCTATTTCATTATTGGGATCACAAGATAACATTCTCTTCTGAGAGTTTTACCCCGAGGTTCAGGCACCTCTGGCTTGTTCACCTGAAGTTCTAGTGTCCTTCCACTAGAAGTGAAAGAGAAATCATATAGATATAGAATCATATAAATAGAAATCAAGGGAAATCACACAAATACAGAGAAAAAACTTGCCACAGTGCTCTGTGTACCTTTATATTGTCACAGCTGAACTGAGCACCTGTAAGATACAATTAATACACCAGTCAAGACAGATCATTCCTTAGAAAAAGCAGACTATGATACACTTCTAAACAATTTACCCCACCAATTACATTTTTGAAGGAACAAATCAGAACAGCCTCTCATAAGTGTTTAAGACTTCAGAACAGTGACTCCTATAAAAATAAAAATCATGTTGCAACATGAATTTCAATAGATACGGCTACCAGCTTTTCCAACTGGACTTTTGTAGTCACTGTACCAAGACACATTTGTGACTAAGTTGTAGTGAACAACATGTTCTCAAATCCATGAGTAAAGAAGACAATTTAACAATAGGGTAAACATTAAACCTATTTGGTGGGCTGAGAGTAAATATTCTCCCATATTTCATTCCCAATGACTCACACAGTCCAGTATTCTTTAGCAAAGAGGATGTTGGCAACTTTTAGCCCTCCTCCTCAAGGCATTATCTCACTGTCAGGAGGTTACCATAAATCCCAAGTGTACAACTTGCTCTCATCAATGTCAGAAAAAAACCCTTGAGAATTTTTCCCCCTGCAGAGAACCCTTTGCATTCTCATCCTAGAAATCCTTGAATCTCTTCTTTCAACAGTATCAGTAAAAAATAATAACACTGAAATGCTATAGAAGATAATTTTAATGTGCCTGCTGAGCCCTACATGAATCAAGTCACCAGCTGCACTCAGGCTCCACTCCCAGTTCATCGGCGTTGCTGACAGCTACTGCAAATAAACTAATTAAGTAATTTTGGTTTTAGGACCTCAAATACAACCATAAACACCCTCACCTTTAGTATCCCTCCTGATTCCCACCATGCCTATCACAGAAATCCAGTCTGCCTTGTGACATGTGGAATACAAAGGAAAAGCAGAACATTTCCCATTTCTTCGTGGTGCTCCCTTTTCTCCCAAGGGTTGCTCTCAAGGTGGGGGCAGGTCTCAATAGCACACTTGTTTCCCAATAGAAAGAAAACAAGCTGAGACAAATCAAGTGTTTCTTGGGTGCAGCTCTGCTTATTTACCACAAAAGGAAAAAAAAGGTATAGCACAAATCTGCTTTCCCAACTCAAGTACAAAACCCCAAACAAGGTTATCTTTTCAGAAATCCAAGACTCCCTTCCCAGTGAGCACTATTCCCACTAGGAGCTCTTGCTCATGGCTTTCTCCTGGGCTAAGCACTGCCTCTCTCTCTCTTTTTCCAGTGTTTCTCCTTAATTTCTTTACTTCTCAAAAATATGGAAGGATATACCATTAGCAAGTCAAACCAGAGTTTGCAATTAATCTACAGGAAAACCCGTGTCCACTTGGATCTGTTGCTCATTAGTTTTGCACAGCTCATTGCCTTGAGTCCCAGCTGGCTTTTGTTCCATCCATCACCACACAAAGGAGCACTTAATTGGTCTTTGTATTTACCATAAATGAAAGAGGTGAGTATATCCATCACCACTAAGCAGCACTGCAAATAAACAAAACATACAACCCACATAACAACGGCCATTAATACCTCCAAGCAAAGCAGTATTAAGCCCTTTTTCATTTTGAAAGCATTAACAACACAATCACTAACTAATTTTAGTTATTAATGTTTCAGTTCTACAAGATTTATGAAGGGGCATAAGGTCCTAAAGCAGTTTTATATACCTGGGTACAGTACTCCAAAAACAATTCCACATTTTTTATGCTGTACAGCATTTCATAATCATAATCCAAATGTCAGTTAACTACTTGACTTTATATATGACATTACTAAAAGATTAAATATGCAGGAACATTATTTTTTTAAAAAACAATATGTCACAAAATCTGTACTTGATAATTTTAAGGGATTTGTGAGGCTTTTTAATCAAATAAAATTTTGGTACTTTTTCAAGGAATAAATCATTGTAGTTGTATAGTTTATGCAGGCAATAAGAAATACTGCTTAGCATTCAGGGCAATAATAAAAGATATGAAGTACCATAGAAACTTGTGTTTATAGTATATAAATAATAAAGAATTCTTATGGTCTGAAACTTGCAAACTCCGCAGTCAGAAAATGTCTTCATTGCTGAAAATGTGGACAGGTGAAGATTTTTTTGCCAGTATTGTGAGTTTTGCTTGTTCTTCCAAGGGCTTAAGAATTCTTGGATTCTCCAAGCCTACACCTATGTGTGCCCATAATCTCCTTTATGAGAAGTCCAAAGGAAAGTGCAGCCTGATTTGCATGTCCTGGAGTCTTCTGGCAAATTCCAGCTGAAGATAAATTGCCATCAGCCACTTTTCTCTTTGCAAGCCCAGGTGCTTGGCCAGTCCATTTGCTCCCATCCAGGCAGCAAAAGGAAAGCTTGGTGTTTCAGGAATTTCCACCAATCATAGCCTTACCTTAAGCAAATGCTCTGTCTTTTCTCTAAAAAGAAACCCAAAGTAGTAAATCACCAACTTCTCAACACACAGTGACAGCAATGAATGACTTCATTGTCTGTCCAAACTAAACACAGCAAGTCAGGTTTGGGATGCCTTGAAAGGCTGGTGGTAAAACTTAGATTCATGTCTGGCCTCTACTACATTGTGCCACATGTCCTTGCTAAGGTCAGTAAAATATGGATGCAAAATATCTCCATGCTGGAATTTTACACTCTCAGTGTAAAATTAACAAGCAAATTAAAAATCCAGCATTTTAAACCTCTCACAAACACAGGAACTTTTATTCCCCCTTTTCTCTTTTTAAGAAGGAAAGAGAAAATATATTTTAAAATTAAAAAAAAAAACAATCTGTAATGTAATTGGAAAACAAAGCAGCTGTAAATGCTCATGAACAGGGTCAATTTTTTTAATCCTTAACAAAATTGAGTTTATCTGCCATCCCTGTGCCTCTGATCTCAGTCCCTTGTTGCTCTCACTGACAGCCACAGCCACTATCCATGAAGATACAAAACATGAATCTAGATTGATTTTTCCTCTCAATACTCAGAGTATTCTCTCGGGGAGAAGGTATAGAAAGATACATGTAACACCAATATTGGGTTATCCTGAGTTTAAATTAGAGGCACTAAAATTGAAGGCCAGATCTTCAGCTGTCAAAAATGAAAGCCAATATATCCATGTTGATTTTCAGCAGCCATCAGCCTAGCCCTGTGCAATTACTCCTGGCAGGGTCTTTATAAATATTGATTTTTAATTGAGTAGACCTATAATTTGTCTTCCAGCTTTATACAGAGACATACATACACCTTGGAGTTATTTTTCTGTTCCTGCTTTTCCAAAATGGAGTCCCTTAGAATTATTATGTCCAAAATATTTTTTATTGCAGAGAAATCTGAAAGTCAAAGCTCCACTCGGATTCATTTATCAATGCAAAATAATAAAAATAAATCAAAGTTTAGCTATCACAGCAGCAATAATTTCAAAAATGTCTCCTTTTAGCTTCAGGCTCTATTCCTTCTTTGTTCTTGATGGCACAGGAAAGTTGCCAGTTAAATTATCGGCCTCCACACTGCCTTTGCTGAAGTTTGTGGGACAGTATTGCCGAGTTCCTGAGTAGGTATGATCCTCTTCCAACACAAGAAGAGAAATCTGGCTTTGCTTCATACTGCATAGAATTCAAAGTTTATTTTACTTCATTCAGTAGATTACTTTTGGCAAAAACAACGTAGAGAATGCCTTTTCAGGGAACACAATTTTGACCAACTCCTCCTCAGTTTTTCTGTTACGAGAGAGACATTTGTACTATGTCATATTTAACAAAGCACTTTGTAAGCATTCATTAATCATGCACTGCCCCTGAGAGGCACATTATGTAATGTTTAATCTGCTCAGCTGAGCCTGTAAGTACAAGAAACCTCTCAAAATTTTATCAGCTTTACAATAAGAAGAGATGTATTTTAAGTATGATCCGTAAAAGCAACCGGTCGCTCTCTGTCCTCCAGGTCCCCCCAGCAGCAGTGGATTTGCCCTGCTGTAGCAGAGTTGTGCACAGCCACAGAACTGATGCACTTTCTGCTTCTAAAAGCCACTGCAGAATGTTTGATGCAACTTCTGGGTGCCCAGGGGCTGATTTACAGAGACCCTGACCCTTCCCACCACGTCCCCCTAACACACCACACACGATGGGGGCAGGAGGAGCCCTGGGCAGCGCAGCCCTCCCGGAGCACAGGTCACAGCTCAGCCCCACGTCCCTTTTCTGGGCTGCCATGAGAAACAAGAGCTCTGTGCAGGAAAAGGACACACCACAGCTGCCCACCAGTGGGTCACCACGGGCTGCCTCTTTCCACACTGCCAGCACAAATATCTTGTGACTAAACCTCCCTAAACTCTGCACAAATCCCTTATTTCCCCCTTATCTTTGTGCAGGATCAGCCAGTCCTGACCCTGCACCAATGTTAGTGCAAGCTTTGAAGAAAGATCCATCCTTGGAAAACATTAAATGGGAGAAGAAGGCAGCTCTGAGCCCTAGACACAGACTTCACATTGCCTATATCAAATAGTGTCCAAAAATGATGATGAATTAATTAATATGATGTTTTAAATAATTTTTACTTAATATTCATATTAAGTGACTGTAAGAGGAAAGGCAGAGGTACAGAATTCACAAAAAAAATCACAGGAAAGGGCTTCTTTGCGTATTTTGTTTTATATCTTTCTTTTAAATATGTATTACGAGTAAACATTTTATACAATGGTATAAAGGCCTCCTCTTTCCTTCTCCTCCTTACTACCAGCAGAAAAATTCTACATTCACAACATTTTTTCTTCCATCACAGTCAACAGATACTTTGAAATCACCTTGACAGAGGAATATAGATGATATTTGTGTAGGACCTGGAAGGAAGTCAGTCTCTGACAGCCCCTCTGGAGATGAGTCATTTGTACCGTCGTGGACACCTGCACCCCTGCTCCAGAACACACTGAGCTGCTATCAGCCTCCTTTAGACGTGGCCCTTCCTTTCCCAATGAATGCAGGAAATAAATTAATAAAGACAGACCACCTTGTAACTCACAGACATAATGCAGCCCAAAAATATTCAGATTTTCTAGTCCATAGGCCAGCTTTAATCAAATTCATCAGCACATACTGATGAATTAGGGTTCAACACTAAGACCACAATAAATCCAGTGGAACTGCTTCAAATCAAGCTGGTATCCAGCTGGATTTTTCTTTTCTGGCAAGAAGCAGGTTAAGCAGGACTGTGCTCAATGTGTCCAAGCAGCAGCAGCAGCCTCTGAGGAGTGAGCACAGGGAGCAGTGGAGGGGGAGGAAGATGAGAGTGAAGCACAGAGCTGGGCTGGGACTGGATCAGCAGCCACGGAAATGGCTCTGGGGGGAGCAGGGCAACTCCTTCATGGGGACAATCAGAAAAACTGAAGGGCTCAGGGCATGGGCAGAGCTCCCTGCAGAGATCTCAGGTCCTGCTGCAGGCAAGAGCAGGGATAGACCTTGGAACAGGACTGGGCTCCCCCAGAGCAGTGAGCACCAAGGAGCAGAGCCAGCCCCAGGGGCTCACAGGGAGGAAGGGAGCAGGTCTGCAGTGGGGACAGGGTGGGAAGCACTGAGGGGAGCTTACAGCCTGTTCCTTCCCTTCTGCATACACTTAGCTAGTGTTTTTTACCAAAAACCAATGGACACCCTCTCTCTAAAGCGCTGTTTTCTAACATTTATGCACATTTCAGGATCAGGGGGCCCTTTCAGCTGTTACATTTTTCTGAAAATTGATGGAGATATACTGAGCTGCCTTTTGATACAAACATCAAATTTAAATCATTCCTGATTTAGAAGTGGACAAGTGCCTTCATTCCATAGTGCATACAGTTTTCTGGGAAAGAAATTGCCACCTCTAGGCTCTCTCCATTTCTTATATTCCCCTCTGATCTCCCAGTCATCAATATTTCAGTTCCACTACACAAGAAGTTTCTTTGCCACTTGTGTTCTCTCTATTACCATGAATCCCTATGTAGTCTTTAAAACTTCCATTTTAACCAGTTCTCTATTTCAAAATGTCTTGCTTTGTAGAGCACAAAGCTCTTTTAAACACACATTTTGTAGTTATGGATCTGCTTCCTGCATTGCTTTTATTATTACCTGGTACATTCAGGCAAAACCTGGACAATAGAATTAAGCTATCAAGACAACAGAGCTGTGTATTTAAAGCCTGCTATCTGTCCTACCAGTCTTTTTTAAAAAAATCAGCAGGTTCACACTTATGAGCTAGTTACAAGGGTTTCTGCAGCTTTCCTTCTTGAAAGGATCTATTTAAATGTTGTATGACATCTATTTTCTCCCTGGGAATATCTTTGTAGTGTTTCATCTTTCTTTTCCATCAAAAAAAAAAAAAAAAAAAGAGCTGGCTATGCTGCAAACCACTGGAGATTGCTTATTCTCAGGCTCCCTGGCAGCTGCTGGCTGGTTTCACGTTTTCTGACATCACTGAATCCTAGCACCCTTTTTTACCATTATTCAACAGAAAGTTCAGTGAAACAGCTTAGGTTTTGCTAAGTTTCTTGAATTCTTACTGTTCATTCATCACTACACGACACCAAGGAGCAGCTGGCAATTAGCAGGAGCAGGAAATGAGGACACCTGAGCTCTGCTCTCAGCCTGCCACTGGCACTCAGCAGGGGCACATTCCTTGGGGCAGCTCTGGGAAGGGTTTCTACAGTGCCAGGGAACCAGAGGGTGGTTTGTTTGGCAGGGGGTGTGCTTTAAAAACCTCACTGGAACAGTGGAAAAAAAATGAACCTGGGATGTCCTCAGAGCACATCATGTGAGGTCCTTGAGATCAGACATATCACAATGCTGACTCACAGTTATGCCACCTTTTCAGAGAAAAAAAGAAATAATGTAGCAATGTATGCAAATATCTCTGTAAATTCTAGAGCTGAGTGACTGCCATCTATGCCTTTAGCATAGAGAGCACTTGCCCACATTACAGTCAAGCTGCCTCCTTGTTTAAATAATTTATAGTAAGCCTGAAACACGAGACTTGGGGAATGGAGGTTGACCCGAGTTTAAAGCTTGATATGATTATTTAATGTTGAATAGGGGGGAAGTGGAGAACTTCTTCCCAAATACAAAATATCAGATCACAGGGCCCAGCTCCAGACGCCCGGCTCAGTGTCAGCAAACAGGTTCTGCACTGGGTAGAGGCACCTCAGCAGAGACTGCAGAATTATTCCTTAACAAGCAGCCACTGCCCTTCCTCCCCCTGGTATTTTCCTGTGCTCAGACAGACAGCTGTGGAGAGGAAGGCTCTGTCCCAGGGAAGCATCCCAGGAGCCAGCCAGGACCCTGGATCCTGCCCTGACCCGATGCCAGGCGCTGCCCCTGCTCCCAGCTCAGCCCATCCCTCCCACGCTCGCCCTGCTGTGGATCAGAAATGCCACCCACCCAAAGCCTCCCTGCCCTGCAGGACCAGCCCCAGGGCTCCCACGCTGGACCCCACTTCAGATAGCCGTGTCAGAGATCTCCCACAGTGCCATCAGCCATTCATTTCCACAATCACTGGGTTTTTCACTTGAGAAACACTTTTTCTTCAAAGCGCTATACAGCAAGATTTTCTAAATTGGAGCTCTGGGACTAGGAGATCTCTTTGGTCATGGTAGCAGTGACAGAATACAAATGTGTCCGTTTCCCTGAGAGCAATCCGGGTACCAGCAAAGGAGAATTTCTGCTGGTGTGTCTGCTTATTTATTCCCCTTTCCCCCTCCTTTTTTTCTGTGCTGTTTGCACAACAGAACAGAGTGTTGTTGAACAAAATGATATTATACAATATAATGTGTTACAATAAGCAGTCTGCAGAGAAAAATATCTTTGCTTTAAGAGATCACTTCCAAATTGTATAAGATGTGGCAGTGGATGTGCAGAAGCAGATTAACCTCTGGGAGAGAAAAGCAGCCCACTTCACTTATAAACACAAATTACAAATATACCTTTCAGCATTTCATCTGGTGTTTGTATATACACACACAAAAGCCTCACAGTAAACTGGAATGCAAAACCTGTTATTAAATATACAAGCTCTCAGAAAATAATATTTCAGGCCATGGAACAAAAAAAAAAAATCAGCAACTAGAATGTGGAGAAACAAACCCAATTTCCTAAAGCTTGCCTCATTTCAGCCTTGCCCAAAAGCAGCAAGGACAGACAGCATCTCCTGCTCTGGGAACCTGCTGAGCTCAGCAAGGCTTTCTGGAGAACACCACTGCCCTGACTGGGGGGCAATCAGTCACAGAGAAAAGGATTTAAATGCTACAGTCAGGTAGGTCTACAACAGCCAAGGGAAGATGTCCTGTTACCAGCTGTCCCAATTAAAGCAAGGCTCACCAGAAGGGAGCAACCAGTTCCCAGTTGCCTGAGACATCCAAAAAGAAAGGGGTGAAACCCAGTGCAGCTGAACTGCAAATGCAGAGGAGACCCTGCAGAATCTGTGGGGACTGGGGATTTGGTGTTCATTCTCACCCCAAATTTCTCACCCCACCCAAGAGAGTTTCCTCCCACATTATGAATTAGGGATATGTCAAAAGTCTCTGTGTGTGCTAAAGGCAAGCAGGCTTCCAGGTAATGGACTGAGCAGTGGCCTGGCACTCCTTGGAACTAATGCAGCTGAACAAGGGCTTTGTTGAAATGAGAAAGCCTAAAAGAGATTTGCTCAGATCAAGATTTAAGCTTTGTCGGACACGTTCACTGTGGCTCAGAGAGCTGCCCAGACAAATTGCAGGCAGCAGGGAACTCTGGTGATTAGAGAGGGAAGAGGGGGAAAAAAAACAAAGAACAAGAAAACAAAATAGACCAGAATAGGAAAGCAGCAGCCTCACACTGATGGTGTACTCATACCCAGCTGTGTCACACAGCACAGGACACCTGTCCCAGTTTGCCCAGCCAGACCCTCTAAAGGCCCCTTTTGCTAGGTCTTGGTGATAGAGCCACCAAGACACTGCCAAAGCAAAAGGGACATGTATGGATTTCACCCACAACCATCTCTGGTTGCAGGTCTCACCTTTCTACCAGCCAGAAAAGCAGCTCTGTGACCCAGCTTTGCAAGATTATCTACATTTCCAGGGCATATCTTTTGTCTCAGGCAAGGATGGGTTGCAGGGCACAGCCTTCAGTTTGGCTTCACATCAGAAATAATACCACTGCCAATTTCCCAAAGGTAAAGTGAGCTCCAGAGCAAGAACACCTTTGAAAACAAGAGAACCTCTCCATGACCCCGTGACTCTGCCCAAGCAATTTTTAGGAAATTGCTTTCCTTTAGTCTACTCCCACCAGCACTCCATTTATAACACTGATGGGTCTCTAGTGAGATCCACAGCCCAGCTCCTGCTGAGGGCATTGTAGAGGATGTAGCCTGGATGTAATTTAGACTTCTCTACCCAAGGTTCATTTCAGCTGCTTCCCCCATCCTCCTGGCCTGAGCAGGCAACAGAAACTCCCACCAGGGCAGGGATGGAGATGTGCAGCAGTCACTCCCCTGCCACTGCTGAGGCATCCCTTGCAGGGAAACAATATGAACAGGAGGGGAGGCTTCCTTTGCCTCTGCAATATTTCAGCTCTTCCATCATTCCCGTGATGAGCCACTCTCCCACCACCCTTCCAAGCCCCACAGTTGGGAGCCCAGTTGCTCCTCACATTCTGAGGCGTCCAGCCTGCCAGCCCAAAGGGGACCCCTCTAATTAGCCGTGCTGCACATGGAGCACAGGGTCCTTGTAATGGCTTAAACCTCACAACACCACATTTCAATTATGACTGTGTTAGAATAGAATCAGTTGCCTAATCAAGCTTAAATTAAATGCATATTTAGCAATTTTCATGCTAGCATTCCCAGAGATGTTATACTTGCATACTGAATTATTTATATTGTCTGGATCGCCAGTATTTTTTTTTAAGAACAAAACCAGCAAACCAACACTCAAGGAAGGGAGGTAAATAAATTAACCACACTTTTCTGGATAGCTGTGGTTCCCCACTGCCTTGGCTGCCATTCACTCAGAGTTCCTATAGTAAAATGAATGAAGAGGATTCAAACCCTGTCAACCAAATTACTGCAAGTATTTCCAGTGTAAACATGAATGGAAGGATTCTTCCATTAACAACAGCCTACAGGTAAATATTTATTTTGTTTGCAAGGCTGGAGCTCCAGAGGGCAACTTGCTACAGCAGCTGCAGTAGGTAGTCCAAAAATAGGCATTTCTCTGTTAGTGGTGAGTTGTTTAATGCTCATGAAAGCTGCTGCCTGAAATGACAGAACGAGGATGGGAGTAGCCAGGTTCTCAGCTCAGTGCTCCATAAGCTGCTTTCAAGGACATGCCCTCACCTGTGCCCCCATCCAGCAGAACAGCTAACCTGGAGCTGAACAATAATCCTGTATGTAAATCCCACTGATTTCTTGTGAATTTTAGGAAGAATCATCTGACAGTTAATCAAATTGACCAGGAATTTTCGTTACATAGATACAGATTTGGTAAAATATCCAAGTGACTGAACAGGACTAGAATTAAGCACGTGCTTCAGCCTATGCATACAGATATGGCTTTGCAAGGCTGAGGGTATCACATCTCTGTCCAAATCTCTGCTTGTCTTTGTTTCAGCTTCCCTGTCTAATAAGCCAGCATGATAGCACTTACTGGGCTCTTGTGAAGCATGAATAATATTGTTCAATACTTCGGATCCCACAATAAAAAGTGATACAAGCACCAAATGTTGCTATATCAACGGAGCATTATATTATAGAAATATGTGTTATTTGAGTTATTCACAGGAGCTTTATTCTAATGCTGTGCAGCTTTCTACTGAGTCCATTAATGATCAGCCATTACAGCAAAAATAAATTACCTTTCACAGCAGTTAAGTTTTTTGTGGTGCAAGCAGTAGTCAAAATTTAACAGAAGTGACAGGCTGAATTCCCAGGGACACCTGAATTTTGTACATCAGCTGCTTTTGACAAACAGCAACACAGAAAAAAAAGAAATCAATGTAGTAAAACTTTCACTGGAAATAGAATGATCTTATTTCTGCTATCCATCATATTTCCCACTAAAATCATTAAGAATGAGGGAAGCAGAGAAATCTGTAACAGGATGTTGGCAAAAGCACAAGGGGATCTTTTCCCCAAGCTCTTAAAGCTACATAGCCTTTCCTGAAGCTTAATAAGGTTTGTTTTAATACTTAAAGTTGATGCCAGTCAAACTCCATTGTGATCAAAGCCTGGGTGCAAAGCTATATTTTCCCCAATGCACTGAATCATTAGTCAAAGTCCACTTCTGAAATTATTTTAACATTTTGTGGCAGTTTCAGATAAGAATGATTCAGATTTTAAAGATCTTCCCTTAAACAAAACCCACACATGTATATGACAGATGGTGTTAGACACATAGAATGTAACCTATAGTAATGTAGCTATAAATATATCTCTTATCTGTGCATGATTTTAGAGATAAGAATAGTTTTCATCCCTTGTATGGTTAGTCACAAGTCTGGCAGCGGACCTGAAAGCTGCAGAAAACTTGGACAAAGAACTCTGGTGTCAGGAGATTCCCAGGCACCAGAGGTTTGAATCTGGTTTCCTCTTTTTCTGTCCTGAGCTTTTGAAAGCCAGTTTTAACCAAGTCACAAGGACAGCTCAGAGTTATAATGCAGCTGATGGTGTCCAAGCAAAATGGTGCAATGTGGTCACTACCAGAGAGGAGCTGGGAGAGTGTCCTGGGCTCAGTGTCTCATTTAGGTCGTCCCAAAGCCCTAAATGTGCAACCTCGTGATCAATTTATCCTTAGGTTTTCTTTGACAGACTCCAGGTTATAAACAGACTAAACCCACTAGTCAAGACTCCAGTCCAAAGCGAGATGTGTGACAGAGCAAATGGGACATGACTCTGGTTAACAGAGCAAAGAATCCATGTAGTGAAAGCAGCTGGAGTTATATCTTGACCCATTGTGGTTCAAAAAACCAGAATATGGTAGTCCTGGGTAAGTGCTACATGAGACACAGGAGGGTGGACTCCATTACTCACAACCTAAGAGAGGCAGAAATAATTTATTAAAAAGGGACACTCACTATTTTAATGCAACTAATCTTCTGGATGGCTGGTAAACACGTAAAGGAAATTTGGAACTTAATATTAAATAGCACTGCTTTTCTCAGAGTAAATAACAGATTAGTCTCTTAATGCATCAGAAAACCCATTCCAATCTTTTGCAGCTGTGTCCTTGGATATGCACAAACAAAAAACACATTGGGACAAATCTATCCTAATGCACCTCTACTGGCACCAGATACCAGTGTGACCTGTAGTATTTGAGTGGGGACTGCCCTAATACAAACTCACCCACAAGCCTGATTCCCATCCATTTTTAAGGAACACAGGGGCTGAAGCAGATGTCAGGGACATTAGCATCAGGCTCAGTAACTGAGTCACTACATTTGGTACAAGATCTACTCATAGCCCAGCTAAGATTAACTGGAACATGTGGTTACCTGTCAGACAGATTTTGCTGCACAAATAACAATCACGCCTTCCAAACCACAGCAGTGAGAAATGCCACCTCTACCTCCTCCGGATGTCAGGCAGCTGCAGCATTGGAACTAGCATTAAAATCAGCGTTACATGAAAGCTAAGTTTAAAATGCTGTCCTCTACTTCTTCTCTAATCAAAGTCTGTGCATGGCAGTGTTTGTGATATATCTGCCCTTTGCCTGGCCAAAGGGGTTTGTTTTTGTGCTAGTGGTATATTGTATTGCTATACTCTAGAGGTGTTTCAAAGCCCTATCCTTATTTCTTAGTTAAAATTGGAGTTACTCCCCTAATTAGCAAGTTTCCCTTAGTAAATATTTAGTGAGTGCTATTCCATTGCTTCATTTCTTCTGCTTTTCCTTTTTTTGAACCATCTTAATTTCTTCAGCTTATACAGGTTGATTTAATAAGTTCCCAAATCCTTGACAAGCACAGCTGCACCAGACAAAGCCACTTGTGCATTGTCTTCAGGTGAATTCATTGTGCACCTTTGCAGGTGTAATGCTCTTCCTGAGAACACAGCTGAAGAAGTAGCAAGGTATTCCTGATTTGGTAAAAGTCCTACCTACACATGGCCTTGGAATATAAAAACTCCAAGAAGGAAAACCACTATTAGATATAATGAAGTTTCAGGAGATTGAATTTAAATATGAAAAAAACATTTGAATATCAGACTGAAATATCTAGTAGGAAGCAAGGTGAGTTCACTATCAAGACTTTCTTTAGCAAACCTGCATGTGTCAGACACATTTTATCAAGCAACCACACTTGGAAATTGCCATGAATATTCACCAGTTTTTGTCTGACTTAAAAGATCAGATTTTACCCATACAATACAGACAAACTCTTGGAATGTTGGAAAAAGTAGAAAAGCTTCTAGAGGAGCTAAAACAAGGTTGGAAAGGATGTTGGTAAATCATGGAGCTATTCTACAATCAGCTCAACCTCGGCAGCTTCTTGGTGGGCAGATTAGCTCTGGGTGGCCTGATGCAGAGATTTGCCCTACCCTGCTTGTCCAAATATCTTAGCAAGATTCTCAGGAAAGGCTCTTTCACATTTCTCTGTGCAAGGTTGCTCATTCTGCATTTGCACCCCCATGAAACCACAGTGCTGGGGAAGCTGCTAAAGGCCAGGCAGCCCCAGCCTGGCAGAGGCTGATGCAGTCCCTTGGCAGGGGCCCTAATCTCCTTACTGCTGAAGGGATGCAGGGACTAAAGCACTGAAGCTTTTGAAATGTAATTAAAAATATGTTGTCTTCCAAATGACTTCATGATCTTGGAATGGTTCTGGGAGTGTTTAACTAAAACTGGGCCCCATAAAAACAAGACCACAAACTACAAGAAACTTGAAAAGTATTAATGAGGTGCTGCCTAATTAAAGTCTGGATTAATTAGTAGACTGTTAGCCATTTGTTCATAAATACGGGATGTCTTCTGTACTGAGTATGGTTCATTCAGTTACCACCAAGGCTAATACCAAAATATTTAGGCAGGACATGAGTTTAACAGGCATATGTCATTATACAAAAATCTCTTTTAAAATTTCCTTTAAAAAAAACAACTTTTTGGGAAGAGACTTCTGATAATGGCCAAATGCTGAAAAATCTGAAGACAGAAACCCTGTAAAATTACTGTGTGTATATATATATATATATATATATATATATATAAATATGTAATGTGCATATTTGCATTTTAAACCAATCTTGTGATTTCCTTAGAGGACCTAATGCTGATAACACAACAGATTTATATAATCCAAAAGCATCCACCAATTTGGAACGGCTTTCTCAACACCCACTAAAGATGCTGCTGAAGGACGTGTGCCAGGACCACAGATTGCTGGACACAGATTTCTTTGTTGTGCATGCAACTTCTCTGATGTAGCATTCTGCATTAGATATTAGCATAGGGAGCAGAGAAAGGACTGTCATGTGCTAGATCCTGCACAAAAAGAAATTTCTTAGATCTCTGTAAATCTGATTATCTGACTGTGCTTCCCAAAGGGAACTCCAGGTTTTACTGCATTAAAGAAAAGGCAAAACTGCCATGATTGCAGTCTGACAGGCTGAGATCACTCCTGAATGGCACCACTCTCAGTGCTTTACTCCAGCCTGGTTTAGTAGCACCAGAAAATGTTTTACTCACATTCATAGTAAAGCTTTGGAAGTATGCACATTTCACACGTGTTACTGGTCAAGTGACTGTATTAAGGACTCAACTGGTAGAGCATGAATTAAAAGCAACTTTTGGAAACAAAAGGCTTTTGGTAACAACTCTGGGAGAGTTTCAAATCCAGGAGAATTACTTCCATCAATATACCCTTAACCTGGGTTCTTTAATCACTGAGACAAGAGGGGCTGAATTTGATCACAATGAAGCAACTTCCCAACACAAGAGGCAAAAGAGCAACTGTAATTCTGTGTCTTGAAACCCCCTGAGCACAGAACTGCCCCCAGCACAGAGCACGAGGAATAAGCTTTAGGTGCTCCTGTGCCTCAGAAGTCCCAGAGCTGCTACAATGGCCTCTCTGGGATTCTTTCCCCAGGAAAAGGATCAACACTTCTTTTATTCTGATGGATAACATTGGAAGTTATCCATCAGGATTTAGTCCAAATTGTTCTGTGCAGAGTGCAAAAACAGTAACACCATGTTTGATTGCTTAATTGAACAAGTGAGCAGGAGTGGATGGCCAGACCCTTCCCTGCAGACAATGATAGTATCCAACATCCCTTTCAGATTTTGAGGTTGTGAAATATATACAAAGCACTTGGAAACTGCTGCTAACATAGTCCCTGGTACAATTGTAAAAAGCACCTTCAGGTATTCCTAACAAGAGGGACTGATCACAAAGAACACTTTTTCCTCATCACATGGTCCTGTGGAACTACACTTAATTTCATCCCTAAGGCAGCTGAACCCAAGCAGGAGCCCAGCTCCCAGGGATGTGCCCAGTGGCACAAGCAGGAAAGAAGTTCAAAGATCTGCTCTACATAGCTCATCAGCAGAAAATGATCAGTCTGGGAGGAAAATCCAGAGGGAATTCTAGGCTCTGTGCCTCTGATTTGGTTCAACACGAGCAATTAAAACATGCCCTACAAAATCTCCAGATGTGCTGAAGTTACAGATAGTGCCACCATTCTGAGGGTCAGTTACAGATAGTGCCACCATTCTGAGGGTCAAATTTGGTGTTCCAAGGTAGTAAGTGTGCACTGTGCTGGATCCCACCCTTCACACCCACAGGCACTGGTACATAAATCTGGAACTTTCTGCTTTCCTCTGATCTGTTGTTTTTCACCTCGAGAAAGTCTCAAGCATGGCAATTGTTCATCTCAAAGTGCTCACAGACTGGTGGCTTTCTTTCCATTGCATTTAATGCTAAATGCCTTGAATGTGTCAATGTCCTACCAAATGTTTGGAACCATGCACTCTTTGTCCCAAATATTTGCCTTTTGCTCACTCAGGTGTTCTTTATCAGTGCCAAATGAAGTCTTACAAACTTGGAAAATGCTGCTCCTTTAGCCCAGGAGAGTTTCTCAGACTTCTGTCATCCCCTTGGGAGATATTTCTTTCAAAAAAGCATCTTAGGCACAAAGAAACACATCATCAGCTATACCACATCTCCTAAGAAATTCCTCTACACCATCACCTGCCTTCCAGCCATTTCAACACATCCATTTATTTGATTTTTCAGAGAGAAGTTGTGACGTGAACTGATCAATGTTATGCTCAAGGTAAAGGCAGCAAAGACCTATTCTATATTTAACCTACTGAAAACTGCACAAACCTACTGACACTTCCCAATGCTGATGGCAATGAGCCCTTTCTGTGTCTCGTGAGAGTAGCTAGGAAGAAAAACTTGACACAGAAATGAACAAATGCTCTCCTGTGACAGAATTCATCTCTAAACCTAAAGCCTGACCATCAGCTAAAGGAGAGGTTTGTACCTCCAGGGTTCCAGAGGGTGCTACATGTTGTCCTGCAGCTGAAAAATTTTCTAGAAATATTCAAGCATCCTTGAGGTAGAAATCATCTCCTCCACACATTTCCTCCATTAGTCTTAAACCAAGAACAGCCAGAAATCCCATGATGGCCTCTGATGGCCATCTGAAGGCTGACAACCTCCTGTAACCTCAGTCTCACCCTTAAAGTACTGTTCAGCACTTCCCAAAATAGAGCATGTGAGCAGATGCTCCGGAGAAAAGAAGGCAAACATCTGTCCTGTTAGAAATGCAAATCCTCCATACCCAGCCCTGCCAGTCTGCAGCTTGGCACCAATCCACCCCCAGCTCCTGCAGCACATGGGTGGGCACAGGGAACAGCCCCGGCCACAGCCACGGCCCCACGCTGGATTTGGGGTAACGCAGAGCACGAGGCACAGTCCAGGGGAGGGGAGCTCGTGCTGGCTCCTGCATTATAGACCCTAAGCAAACAGGGGCTACCTGGGGGTCCCAGCTCTGCTCTACCAAAAGGGCACTTGCCAGGGGCAGGGGATAAACAGCTGGATCGTGCCATGCCACGTGTGTCACATGTGTGCACGGGATTGTTTGTGACATGCAATAAAACTGTACAAGTGCAAGAAGCCACAGGAGTGCCAGAAGGAAAATCCTAGCTGTTCCTTTAATTGAAAATGTGCTTGTTTGCTATGTTCTCTGCTGGCAGCACGAGCATTTTAAATAAAACATGACCAGTAATTTATTTAGCAAGGAAGCCTTTGAAAAGTTCTTTTTGCACAGCTCTTACTAATTTATACCAGACAAGATTAACCCTCCTTTCCCTACACACATCCATATGCTTGAAGTGATGGGGGACATGATCCACATTAAATATTTCTCTAAAATACCACATTTGGACACATCTCTAGCTCTGTTCCACCACCTGACTGCCTCAAAGAGCTTCAGAAAAAATTCAGTCCAGCCAAGGATTCACTCTTTTGCTCCCAAGATTCAGTTTGAATCTTCTGCCAGTCAGTGCTCTTTCTTCTGGAATGTATACATTATTCATTCTATATGTAACGGTGCTGATAAGTGACTTAGAGCGCAGACACAGCTGCAGCTGTTCAGCTGAAATTTTGTGAAAAAGTCTGTGGTGTCCACATGAAGTACTCGCACGTGCACTGACACAAAGAACAGACAATTCTGGATAACCACCACAGTAAAGGACAGGGCTCCTGTGGTTCCCTGGAAACATTCCTGTGGGGTTTGGCCACCGCTCTGTGGGTGGCTGTGCTCTGCCAGCGTGGTTGAAAGCACATCCTCAGTCTTGGTTTCAATCACTCCCTCTTCCCACACATGTGGGGAAGCGTGCGCATGCCTGTGTGCCCACAAACACTTCACACATGTATTAAATCTGTTCATACAAGACAGACATTCACACACACACAGTGCTTGTATACAAATTGAAGTTGTTTTCCATGGGAAAAAACCATAATCACTAGGAATCAGAAAGTTAGAAAAAAATAAACCCATACATGTTCAAAGTCCATTTAAAGCAGTCAGTTTATCCTTCTTCAAAATGAGATAATGGCCACAGTGGCCAGCAATTTCTTTGGCATTTACAGTCTGCCTCATTTTCCATTTTTATTTTCTATCTTTCCAGCATTATTATCTAAATAAATGCAGCCTTTCCTCTGCTGTGGAGAAACCTTAATATTTTGAAATTTCTATGATAATTTTATGCAACAATAGGGCTAAGTCATTACAACTTAACCTTACTGAATCTAAGGAGATGCACACTTTATTGTGTAGCCTTGAGCTGTGGTATAACAGTAGTAGATTTTAATTTTCATCACAACAGTTTTTTAACTATTTAGTAGAACTTTGGAAGCTTCTTGCTAAATTTGACCAAAGTCTTCACCTTGGTCAGCTGAGGGATAAAATGTCAAAGGGATGATAAAAGTACATGTGTCTGTATATATATACCTGCACACAGGCACAAAACATATGTATTTTTATATACTATGTTTATCTAGTTATTATCATTTATAGTTCTACAGTTATATAGTTTATATAATAATTAAACACTAATTTTATAAACTGTGTCTCACTTTTTTGCAGCATTTCTTTTCAGATCACATTCTGGGAACGTGCAAGAGCTAGCTATTTGGGTTTGTGTTTGTCCTAGCATATTCCATACAAATTTTAGGAGCAGGTGGTAAATAAACTGAAAATAGAAATTCATAAAACTATAAGCAATAGTGTGGTTGAGAGTCAGAACTGTCACCAGGAAGAGCTCTTCAAGATTTGGACTCATCTCTCACTCCTCACAATGGTGCAGGTCACAGTACTCATACCAAGAAAAGAATCCTTCTAGATATTTAGAGTTTAGTTTAGAGTTCAAACTGGGCAGACAACTGTAAAGACTTAAACAAAAAGAAATCCACTGAGCCCTAAGTCTTCTTGCAAGTAGAGCATCTCTCATATACAGATTCTTATTTTTCTGGGAAATGTCAATGTTTTAAAGCCAATTTCAAAGAAGTGTGTATCTCACTGAAATTCTTTTTATCTTATAACCACTCCAAACTTTCCAAGCCTTGTGTTATGACCATTGCATTTATTCTTAAACATGCTCTTTCTTATACTTCTCTTAGGTGAACAGAGCCCGTGTGTGCACAGATCAGCACAGCTGATGCTGCTGCATTTCACTGTAAGGTACTTTACCTGGAGAAAAATCAGGCCTGGGATGTTCAAGCAAACCATAAAATTCAGAAAGACCAGCTGGCAAGGACAGCATGTGAATGCCTTGATAATAATTTAACCTCTGAGAACTTTCAAGAAGAAATTAGTTCTATTTTAAAAACTCAAACAATTTGTCAGCCCAAGGCAGTATCTGCTTTCAGAACCATGCTAATGAAAACCTCAGTTAAGTCTTGACAAAACCAAGTAGCAATTTTAGGCCCTAAACCCAAGAAAAGGAAGCTGGGTTCTGCCTGCAGTGCCTGCAGGCTGGCTGGGAATGCAGGCACAGCTCAGCCCTGCCAGTGGGAGCTGCTGAGGAGCAGTTCCCAGGGGTTTAACCTCAGCAGCTCCAGGGAATTCAGCTCCTGACAAGCTCTGCTCAGCCCCTGCCTGCTGCACAAAGCCTCTGCAGCAGCCACAGCGCAGCATCACCTGTGCCCAGCACTCCCCTGGCTCTGCCCACACTCCCAGCTCTCCCAGCCTGAGTCTGTGCTGCAGCCACATTTCCAAACAGGACAGGCCACCCTGAGCCACAGTGAAATACATTTCCAGCCAGCTGCACTCCAGTACTAGGCTGGCAACGTGAAACATGATTTCTCCTAAGAAGTCTGTATTAGCAAACACAGGCATACTAAATATTTAAGGCTCAGTTCCATGACCTACAGCTTAATGCACAGGGCAAGGAGAAAGCAGCACTCTAATCTTTGAATGTACAGCTGGGCTCAGTTTAAAGGATCGCTGAGTAACAATCAGGATACAGCAGAGCTGGGCACTGGGTATTCCACAGCACAGCAGGGGTCATATTTAACAATAATGAAACAATAAGGAGGCCCATCTTTTTTGTGGCTCCAGTTTTCTTGTCTTCAGTAGCTATTTACAGGGAAATGGTTGTGGAGAAGAGGGTTCAGCTCCACTCAAAAGAAGTTGTGCAAAGCCTGGTTTAGGAAAGACTAAATCTCATTGTACAGACCAGCCAGGTGCATCTCCACTGGAGTCTTTATAGCTGTGTAGCATAAAACCAGAAGAGATCAGCAGTAAGGACCACATTTAGAAATTAAAATGGAAAGAGGAGGTAAAAAAACGTCATCCACCTCTTTGAAGAATGTTTGTAAAATCAGGTGGGTTTTACATTCTAAAACAAGCTGCTACCAACTCAAAATGTTATATTTAAAACGCAGTTTATTTTAGACACATTTTGTTTGCGAAATTGGTGGGGATGGACTAAGGGAGAAATTCCTGGATCTATGCCTCCCCCAGACATTTCCCAGACATTTGAGTGCCCAAAATATACACTGTTTTCTGTTACTTGATTCCATGGCAGCAACAGTTCTTTTCCACAGCTACTGTGTTCACAGGCAGCAAAATCCCTTGGTACCCTCCAGGCATCCATCCCCCACCCTTATGCTGCTGATATCCAGGAAATCAACCTACTGATTGTGCCCTTATTGATTCTGCAGAGCTAGAACATCTCTGGGAAACAGAGTCCACAACACGAATAAAAATGATCTGATTAACTCTGCAATTGTACTTATTGCTACTAGACCCCTTTTTTTTTCTTCCTAATGGGATTATTGATTTAGAGTTTAGAGCAACTTAAATGTAACAACAAGACATGCTGTGCACGGAGATACAGCAAAGAAAGAAATGCCCACTTTTAACAAGGAGGACAAAGTAATACTTCTCTGAGCATATCAATGGAGATAGAACAGCTTTAAAATAAGTGATTTGTTAAGAGTTTTCTTGCAAAACCTAGGGATGCAGGTATTTGGTGGTGTTCCAAGCGACAGGGAAGGTTTCATCTGGTGCAGCACACTTCCCTCCCTGAACATGCTCCTGTCTTCCCTCCTGGGATGGTTAATCCTGGCTTGAAGCAGCCCTGGAGAGAGGCCTGGCAGGCAGGAAGGATGCAAGAACTGCCTGTGGACCAAATGTGAGGCTCTTCGTTTGGACAGCAGAGCCCAGCTGATTTAGACCAGCACAGAGAACACAAGCCCATCACTCTCCCTCTCCCATAAATGATATTTGTAGAAAATCCAAGACTTCACAAATAAAGGCACACAGAAGAAAAACATACCTAGATTTAGCAGTCAACAGTATTAATGAACCCTGAATTTTTATTTTTTAAATAATTGCACACAATAGGATATTAACAGAATTGCCTTTGGAGTAAGGGACAACAACCAGACAGTACATCTTGTGTAGCAGAAAACCACAAGTTATCCTCAGTGCAGATACTCTGCAGAATTGTTACTCTATGTAGAATTTGCATTGCTTTGCAGAGCAAAAATTCAGACTGGTTTTTACAGGGAAAAAAATCTCCTCACCCTGAGAAGGGAAAGAACTGCTGTTCATGAACCAGCTGTTAATGAAGAAAGAAAAAAAAAAAAAAAAACACAAAAACAAACAAGAAGACAAAAAATAAAAACACAAAACCTCCTGCCTTGATAATTATGCATTTACCATAACAACATACCAATCTCCAGTCCAATTTTACAGATCAGGACATGCTGAAGTGTTTCCCTGAATTAGGATGGGGCCATTTACCAGAAAAGCAAAGCAGCCCTTCTATCTCAGCTACCATGAAAGACAAAGTTAACATGTACATCACGAAAGTTCAGAAAAATGGATAGAAAAGTTCAGAGGCATATTACAGAGGAGTTCAGTGCTGAAAGCTGAGCTTGCTGCAGAAGTCTCAGCAGAATGTTAATGTCAAGGACTACCTATTTGTAGGGAAACAGTATACACTGCATTGAACAGTCCGAGATCCAACCCCTAAATAAAAGGGAGGCAAAAAAAAGAGAGAAAGTAAAAGTGAACAGGTATTGATCAGCTCTAGGGGAATTGCTGGGAGGGAAGACCACACACAAACTAGACAGCCGAAGGCTGAAGGGATTTCAATTTTAAGATATTTATTGTATCACTTTGAAGTTCCAATTGGAATTAAGGGTGGAGTAAGTGACAGATCTTCAAAAGGTGATGTCTACAGGGAAGCATTAGCAAACAACTGGGTGTTCCACATGGATTCACACCAGGCCTGGCACACTCGCCACTCTCAATATAGAAATAAATATATATTCTACTAGCAGAGAATTTACAGACTGTTCAAAGGACAACACAGCAGTAAATTAGGATGGAAAGAGGCCAATAGAGTGGCCTGGATGCCTTAAAAGTTTGGGCTCTTTCCAACAAAATAGAGCCCATAGAGCCAAGACACAAAGCTCTGTGTCTAGGAACAAGAATTCAGCATGAGAAACTTCATCCTAGAAAGCAGACTGAATAAAGCATTTGGACAACAAAAAGAACCAGCAATTTGTTAGGCATTTCCCAGTGGCAAAGCTGTCTAATATCATCCCTGAATATATGAATCCAAGAACAATGTCTGGGAGTGCAGATGATATTTGACTTCACTACAGGGGATTGGCAATAACCAATTCCTGCTTCAGATCCAATGCTGGGGAGAGACTCATGATAGCAGAGAAGAAAAAGGCACAAAAGTGTTCAGTGCAAGAAATAGCCCAGAATGTTCCCAGTCCCTTATGCCACAGGCAGAAGATGGCCACCGTCGGCTTGCAGGGAAGGAAGGTGCAGGACAAGGACCAGCAAGTGAAACCTGAAACCAGGCAAAATCAAACTAGGACAAAAAGAACTGTGGTGAGAGGCCTGGCAGAACTGACAGGGACACACTGCAGTGGGAAATGTGGATTCAGCAGCACCTGCTGACTTCTTCAGACCATTTTCTAGGGAATCCATTTTACAGAGCAGATTGCAGGCTCAGTAGAGAAATAACTGGGACCTGTGAGGCTCTACAGAGCTTTTTACTTGGAAGATGTTTCAAGCCAAGAATTACAATTTACTCTTTTTGGTACCTGTTTGGAATAAAGAATTCACAAATTTCTGTACTACAGTTTTCAAGAATACACAGTGTGCAATAAGGAATTTCAAACTCTTTCCTCTGCCTACAATGGCTCAAATCCAGTGCACTAAGGTTAGGCACCTTCTGCATCTCCAAGTTAATAATATAGTCAGAAATGCAGTCCTGGGGGAAGAAAGCTGTTTCCAAATAATATCTCAAATCTTAACAGCATCTTCTGCACATCTGTCTTTTCTACCCCTTAAGGAGAGTTTCTACAATTCCTCATTCCCATTTTAGGTCGCTTGGGCAGAACTGGTTCTGTGCTAACCCCCTGCAGGGGACAGCTTGGGCCAGGCTGGTGACCTTACTAAGATTTCTGTAGCTGTAACTTTCTCCTAAAGATTTTTTTCACTGAAGTCAAATATTTCCATTTCCTTTTTAACTCCCGTGCAACCCGTGCAATAATTTTTTTTCCTCCACAATGCACCCCTCTGCATTATTAATTTCAACATATGATGGTGTCTGCTGTTAAAAATTCCATAATAAATATTATTGCCAAGTGCTGATGAGCAGATGTTAAGCAGCATTTAAAGATTACAGAACCAAGGTAGGTCAAGTTATTTTAGTTCCCTCTGGAATCTAGAAAGCTCTTTTAAGCTGATTTTATGATGAACCCGATTGCCTGCTTTCATTACTAGAAATTCACCATATCTAATCCCCTTGTTTCATGTAGCAGAGCGAGCTGAGTGACACATGAGTGTTTCTCTTTGTCCAGCTTAATCAACCAGCTGCAGTTGCATTCAATCACCTTTCCTGGTGAATGAGCCTTCACTCACTACAGCTTCATCTAGAGAATAAATTGGTACCCACAAGGAGAGCAGGACTGCTGATGGTTGTGCTGCAATGCTGATTCAGACCCACAATAATTCTCTGTTTGCATCAGTGACCCAAAATACGCATAAACAGTTTGTCTTAGTCCAAAAGTAACAGCAGATAATGCAAACTAATTCAGCTTGAAGCATGACCTGGATGCCAGGTGTTTTGGTGAAGCATCTGATTAAAGGGAGTTAAGAACTCCCTGGAGCTGTATGAGCCTGTTTGTCCTGTCAGTAGCCAGAGGGAAGAGGGGGACACCCTCTGAAGGACACCTGGGCAAGGCAGCCAGCAGGTATAGAGGACAGAGAGGATGCCCAAAGCACACATCCCCCTGTTTGGAAGTTAATTTGTGACCTGCACCCAAAATCTCCATTTCAGGGTGGATTGTACACCCAGGTCTTGAGCATGTCCTGCTCAAGGACTCAAACTGACTCCCTCCTTCCTGCTCCCCCCTAGTTTTAGTTCTTAGCACCTGCAGGGGTTAAAGACTAATGACACAAGCAGCTTAAACAGGGAGGGCAGAAAAAAGATGTAACAGGTAACAGTGTCCTGATTTTCCTACCAGTAGGAAGTACTGGGGTAACAAAATCTTTCAGGGGACACAAAACCTTTGGATAGATGAATCCAAAGGAGCCGTTAGATTAGGATTTGGAGACTTCATCCACTTGTTCTCAGTAGCAATCAATAGTCACAATGAAGTTTCCTTTTTCTCAGCAACTGTGTGTGTTTGGAGGAACACAGACATCAAACCCAAATCGTGTGCATTTAAGTATGGCCTCTGCAACAATTATAGCAGCAAAATATAGAGAAAACTAGAGCTTAATGGCTCCATTCAAGTACTTTTATCTCTTAAGGGACTGTTTCAGAAACGCAGCTGAACTCAGAGACACGGGCTTTGATTTCCTTCCTCCACCCTTCAATTCAGAAAATAATTTAAATTCTGTAAGTGTTAAATTGACCTTGCATTCCCCTCTGCTTGCCTGCTAACTACTTTAACAAGTGGTGCTTCCAGCCCTTCTCAGTACCTCCAGAACAGAAAGTGATGCAAATGTGAACTGATAGGATCAGAGAGCTTTACCCTACCATCAATTTCTATATAAATCCAGATGGGAGATCAACAGGAATTCTGCAGACAGGAGATGACCCAAAGCCAAGACCAAAGCAGCTCTAATAAATCTTGATGTTGTCATGTTGTTCTGTTTCACTCCCATCCTTTTTGAGGTCTAAAATATTACATCAATTCCCATCTGGGGCAAGGCTCAGAGTGTAATTTCATTCTCTTCTAATGCTTTCAACTGACAAGGCTGTCAACAGGCAAGCCTCAGTCACTGAAACCAACATAGTTTCAGTGAGCCAGCAACATTCACAACTTCAGAGATAAACTATGCATTAGCAAATACAATATCCCTTAGCATAGCTCTTAATTGAACCAACTTGCAGTTGTCACTTAAGCATTGTTAATACCACACAGTACAGTGAATTTTTCCAGGAAGCAAGCAAGGTTCTCTAAAAATTTCCCACCAGTCTTCATTTCCTGCTTCAGATGGATTTTCAAAGTCCTATTTGGAATTCACTCTTCTTGTTATACAATATCCATGTACACTGTTCTTAGAGGTATACTTTGATTAAACAAAGATTTATGGGCCTTTGTTTTGAATTTGTATTTTTCAAAGCCAAAATGCATACAGAAAGTTTTAATAAAGTCTGAAATGCTGCTCAGAGGACACTCAAATAACAGCGAGCTCATGTAACTGGATTTGTGCCATGCACTGTTACAGCAGCATTGCTAATCCAAGAGGATGCAGAGGTATCAAAGGGATGCTGAGGAAGTGCCTCAGCAATGTTTTAGGATCAGGTTGTCTCTGTTAGCTCTTCAAGACACACAATTTATAAACAATTGGCATCAACAGCCCTGTATGCTCAGCAGAAAGGAGAAGGCAGTGCTATGGAACAGTTTTCCGGGAGTTCTTTCCATATCAACAAGTCCTCACTGAAGTTAGAAAAACCTGGGATGCAACACATTGGATGCTGCCTAGACTGGAGTGAACAGACACTAAATCCAAAGCCCTCTAAAGCCAATGGATGGTTCCCAGAGCTTTAGCAGATTCCTGCTCATCCCATCATACAGTCCCCTGCCTTTCTTAACAGTAGCATACATCTACTAAACATCAACTTGGAATAATCATTTCTCAATATCACAGAAAAATAGAAATAGCTGGAGAGTCTTTATCAGTAACACATCCCCAGAAGCACACCAGTTGCAAGTCTGACATGGGTTTCTACAGCAACACTCTTTCACCTTGGCATTTAATTCAGATTTCTCAGAGCACTCCTGTCTACATCTGGAAAAAGAAAATATTTTCCTTCTGGTAGCAAAAAAGAGTTGGATACACACACTCCTCACAGGACAGGAGAACAAAAACCAAGTGTTTGAAGCCAGTTGGTGCAGTCCAGCCTCCCAAAATACAATCCTGACTCTTTGCCAAAGTCCAGGGGGAAGATGGTTCTTCCCATATCCACAACAATTACAACAAATGTTATTTCCAACATCCACTGGTGAATTCAAACACAGCTTTCCCCTTTCCTCACAAACTGCCATGGTCACAGTTCCCTTCCACTTCTCCCCTCAAGTGGTTTATGCTGTTTCAACCCCCTCCCTGTCCTTCAAGTGCAAGAAGTCTGCTACCATGAACAGGGAAGAATAACTACATAAAGAGAACTGCTACTTCTTAGCTCAATGAACACCATTGAAATTGCACCCTCCAATGGAAAAACAAGTATATGGATGGCCAGCCTTTGAATTAAAGCACTGAATGGAAAACCAGGACACGAGCCAAGAGATACTAGCAACATTCTGCTATTACCTATGACAGTGAAGGTAAATTATTTTTATTTTCAGTCCCCACCCTCAGCTGCCAGAAACTTGCCCCAGGGGCTGGTGCAGGATGGGAGAGAATGAGGGAGACAATGCCTAACACAACACATCCACTAAAAACGTGTCCCAAGATTTAGCCTGCAAATGCCAAGCAACACCCAGTTTCACACATAAACATACAAGGCAGATAGCAAAGCTGATATTTCAATTAAAGCAAAAAAACCTCCACCCTCTCTTGTTTGCTGAAATGGTTTGGTATAAATTCTCATCTACAATTTTTTTTTTTGCCTTGTCAGAAAAGGGACCTGCTCATTTGGCAGTAATATTTATTGTGCTCAGCAAATGCTAGCACATTTCCCCTTTTAACACATATAACCCATCTCTAAAAACTTGCCTTCTCACTGTGTCCCAAAATTACTGACTGAAAATACAAAAAAAAAAAAAAAAAAGAAGAAAAAGAAAAAAAGACATAACAGACTCCAGTGATTCAGAGTAACCCGCTCCAGCTTGTGTTTTTAAAAATAGCTTTAAAGTCACACCAGATTTTTTGTTTCATTTTTACCAGCATGTTCAGACTTGTCTCAAACAGTTTCCTGTTCTTCTCCCATTCAAGTCTATGGAAATTTTGCCTTCAGTGTAACCAGAAAAAGAAAATCAGGCGTATTCAGCTCTCATAAAGTAATCAGAAAGACATTAAAGGGCACAGCCTAGTGAAGGCACCACTACACATCCCTAAAGTCTCTTTACAGTCATCCTTTTTCAACCTCTGCCCATGGTGAAGTACAGAACAGATGTCACTGAATTTCTGGGACCTAAACAACACTTCCTGCCAATTCAGTTCATGGATTTGAACAGGATTGGAAGATTAAAATCATGGCTGCAGCCCTCAACAGGTCATCCCTGCAGCTCCCTGCATCTTCATCCCCTGGAAATGCCAATGCCAGTCTCCAGGAGTGAGACTGACCTGGGAGCCCTGAAAGGGCAGCCTGAGCTCCCAGAGTCACGTTCCAGCCCCTTCCCCTGGCCAGATGGGCCCGTGGCTCTTTGCACCAGCCCTCCCTGGGCTCTGCTCAACGCAGCTGAGGAAGCCTTTGCTCCTCCCCAGGCTTTGTGCATCCTCCTTCCACCTGTGCACACAGAGCCCAGCAGCCTCCAGGCAGTTCCCAGAACAGATAGGCTGGCTGCTATTTTCAGCAGGAGTCACTGTCATTGCTTGGGCTCACATCAAGGCAATATTTTTATGTTTTTTCCAAATCCCAAGTACAGGGGAAAACAAAAAGGACATTATTCCCCACATAATGTGTTCAAACTGATGTGCCAGGTCTTACATTAACGAGCAAGAGCTGCATTCTGTCCCAAATACTTTGTCTAAAGCTGTTCCAAGCTGACCTGTGCAGTCAGTGGTGCCTGAGTAACCATAGCAGCATATTTGAACAATGCCAAATACTTTTGAACAGAGGCTGGAGCTGCTGATGGACGTGAGGAGGGAGCTGGATCTGCTCTTCCCTGAGACCAAACTGAGAGTGAGGATGGGCAGGTGAGAGTGCTGGTACAGCTTCAGAATTAATATGGCAGCACAAGTGAAAATGGGGGCCAAGCCAGCTCTGGGAGCCTCCTGAATTGCCTGGATACCTGTGGCCTCCTTAGAGACCCAACCAGCCAGTGGTGACCACTCCCTTGCAAAGCCTTGTAGGTGCCAGGGCTCCACTTGACCAGAGCCCCCAACAGGCCCAAAGCACATACTGACAGCTGTTGGCCAGATACATGAAATTATCCTTGATGCAGAGAGGTATTTACCTACTGCAGTTATCCCTGGAGCTCCAAGTATCTGCAAGACCTTAGAAGCCTCAAAAAAGCTAATTAATGCACTGCCATAAATAATATGATCTCTTAGGAGGATATGTACTCTCTACACAGTAAGTAACATCTTTCTTTAATGGAAAAAAAGGATGATTTGCCCATGTATATCTCTATTTTATTACAGGTGTTTATCAACCATATATAATTTACCATAAAGAAAGCAGGAAAGCAAAATAAATGAAAAAAAAAAACAAAACTCTGGCCTAAAACACAGCTCATTCCTGTGAGCTACACCATCCCTGGAAAGCAAATCTAGGTCTGTCCTGTTTTGTCAGACACAAATATCTCCTGCAGGGAAATCTCACATAAAATTAAAAGTCAGTGCAGATCCCTTCTCCCAGGCCCTTTTGTGGCTGCTGAGGAACAATAAAGCTGCACAGGACAATCTCTTCCCAGCTCTGCTCCAGGGAGGAGGAAGCTGCCTGCTCTGTGCCCTCTGAAATGGGAGGAAAACCAATTGCTGCCTGACACAGGAAAAGCAGCCATTCTGGAACCAGACCAGGACAGCACATCAGGATTCCCACTGCTAATCAACAGCCAACACCAAGTACAATAAAAAATTTAAACAAAAGGAAAGTTATAAATCCCCTGCTTAGCTAGTGTTGTTACCCAGAAGTTTTAACATCCTGTTTTTAATAAATGAGGTTGCCCTTTAAAGAGGTTTCCTTTCATCTGGAGAGGTCAGCAGAGCAATCTCCAGTAGTGGAGATAAGCCTGAGTGATGAACTCTCTTACAGGAACATAAGGATTTAAAGTTACTCACAAGCTGGTTTAAGTGTTTTGAAAGACAAAACGTAAAAGAACATCTAGTACCTTAAAAACCACCAAAATCATCCTAAGAAATAGCCATAGTTACTTTTCTCAGTACTTATTCTTAAAAAGCACTCCAGAACTGCTTCTGGGAACAGCTTGGTGACACGAAAGCCAGGGCAAGCCTCTTGCAAACTCCTTTTAGCACAGAAGGGAAGCACATCCAGTGCCACAGAGGCTCCAGCCAGCCCTGTGTGAGCTCAGCTCTGCTCCTGAGCCTCAGGACAGGCTGAGTGGCAGCGAGGGGACAAGTGGGTACCACAAAGACTCAGCATCCTCCCCGCGGCAGGAGCCCCTGGGAGCAGCAGTGCCAGGAGCTGAACTGCCTGGACACACAGGCTGGGAGCCAGAGCAGGTGAAACACCAAAGCATCCTTAATAAACAAAACTGTTTCTCTCGCTGGCATCAAGCCATCAAGGAGCTTCTGTATTTGAAGCTTTGCCAAAACATCAGCCCAGCCCTCCTGTGGAGAAAGAAATGGCCCCTTGGACTCCTTGTGCAAATTTATACTTTTCTAAGCGCAGCCTTTTAGAAACAGCTATAGCCAGGGGGGCAATTAATTCAATTCTTTCCAGAAGATTTTTAGCTCTGAAAAAACTCATGCATTATTTAAGACTCACAGCTAACAATGAACATTCGCAAGACCAAGTTTCTCTTTGTGTAGGGGAAAAAAGATCCAGAGACCTTTTGGCGAAAGATCTCTGGAAAAATCCCACATCACCTTCAACCCCCACCCCAATTCCCTGGCTACCAGGAGAGACCTTCCATTTCTGGAGGGGTTTGGCAGTGCCTGACTCTCTCCATCAGCAGGGCTCCTGCTGTGTCTTGTCTCAGATTTCTAAGCAGCATCAAGCGATCATCATCTGTGGCAGAAGCCTCAGCCAGACCAGTGGCTCTTTTTAGGGTTTCTGCACTCCTAGCAGGATTCAGGATGATGCAATAGAAGGCTAATCTTCCCTCCCAACCTGGGTAAGTAAAATCAGCTGGGTGAAGAATCTTTACACATAGAGTCTTTGCCATTAGCAAAGAAGAAATAAATCTAACCTATAGTAACAGCAGTTTCTTTAGAACAACCATTACCCTGATTGAGAAATTGCCAGCTTTAAACACCTAATACAACACAGCAGTTTCACTACTGACCTGCTTTTCGCCTTTGGGAAAGGCCTGAGGGAAGTCAGGTTTCTGAAGCAAAACACAATCAGCTTCTCCCTGGCAGTCCCAGGTATTCACTCACTGGGGAAATGTGTGTAAAATGGAGGTAGAGCCTTGCTGGTCTTCCTTGCATTTCTGAGACCTAAACCAGCATTTCAGCGAGCAAGTGCAGCCCAGGCAGAAGCCGCCTGGATCCAGGAGCTGGTCTCCCATGCACAGGGGATCCCAGAGGTGATCCTCCTCCCCTCACCTACAGACAGCTGTGTGTAACGGGAGCCTTCAAGCAAACTCAAAACACATGAGATGACTACATTTTCTAGTGGCCAGGCACATAGGCAAACAAGTCATCTTTGAAGAAATATTACTGGATTAAACACACCAAATATTCAACTTGTTGTCAGCCAAGAGCCAATGCACAGAGAGGATGGTGCAGTACAGAGACTGAAGAGCATTCCCAGCCAAGCAGGCACCTGCAGACCTGGCCAGCCACTGCTCCCAGCACCTTGGTTTGTTGGGATCACTGATACTGCTTTTAGGAGTCCCAGCTCTGCCTGGTTTTAAATAAAAACACATTTTCTAGAAATCTGCACTACTGCACATTCCAAGTGCTGCCACTCAGCTTTCCATAAGTTATTACTTCTGTGCATTCAGAGCAGTTTGGGAACTGAAGATTGTGTTGTCAACTCCGCACTCCATAAACAATACAGATGCTGGAATGTGGTAATATTTACTCCTGTTTTGCCACCTGCTTATATATTCATATAAAACATGTAACTCCCAGAATGTGGAGCAGCAGAATAACAGATAAAGGTACATAAATCAACACATCTTTTCTTCTTAATGAATAGGTACTATTACACAAAAGAATAAAATGCATATGTGTGTGTATATATATATATATATATATATACACATATATGTATTAAAAATAATGAAAGAAACCCTTTTCAATTAAATATATACCTTTGGCTTTTCCTGAAGAATCGGTGTCTTAAGAAACCCCAACAACCCAAAACCTTCTTCCAAAATCCCTACCATCTGAGCTATTTAATGAGTAAAAACCAAACCAACCCAAGAAAGTACAGCCCCCACCATTAACACCTTCCCATGGAGGTGGGGCTTCTTTTACTAAGGTGCATATGGCTGAAGGCTGTGAGTGTGCCTAAATAACTCTGAATAAAGATCAACATGGCCAAGAGATGTGTAAAGACCTCCCCCAACCAAGTACCGAACTCAAACACTGGTGTTGGTGTTTTAAACACTGTTGGTGATTAAAACAGCAGACCCCACCACCCCCAGGGGCTCCTGGACTTTCAGCAAAGCGTCCAAGACAGTTTGACTGTTGCACCTTTTAAGAACAGGGTGAAATAAGTGTAACTCCAGAGCTTAGCTCCTGCAGCCTCTTTGGAAAAAAGCTGATAAATAAAGGTGGATTGACTGGAGGGCTGATGCCTCTTGTGGGCACCAGCCCATGGGAGATGAGAATTTTGCACTTTTCCTCACTTCACAACACAGATTCTTTTGATATAAAGTGAGTTTTGTGGTTTGTTTTTTCCTTGGGGCAGGGAAAGTACTGCTGTAGGTTGAGGATGCAGTGTGTGTGTGTGCATATTTTAAAGCCAATCAACACTTGAGGCATTTAAGGAATAAATCTGACACATTTAGGGACTAAAGAAAATTTCTTACAAGACAGTACTTCTACCAGTCTAGAGAGACAGCAGGTGAACTCATAGAAGCTATGAAAGACAATATTCAGTGTCTTGTGTGACAATAAAAGAATTAAGAGACTCATTTTACAGTGCATTTTAATTAAAAGTTCATTATAAGAATTTTCTTTTAAGAACAGCGTACTACATATTCATGGAAATATGTAACTTTACCCTACAAATGGGACTGTCACCATATTATTCTTACAATTCAAACATATGAAAAATAAAATATGATATTTAACTTTATAAACTCCCCCTCCCCCCCTTTAAATCCTTTTTTCTTTTAAATAACAAAAGTATTAACTCTTTCCCAGTACAGTGCACTTGCTATCTGCGAGCCACAAACCAAGAAGTCACATCAACGCCAAGGAAACAGCAACATTGTTTGCAAAATATTGAGAGAAAATGATAAAAAAATATAGTAGTCAGCCCAGTGCTTACAGAAGAGACAGTCAACAAGAATTGAAAAAGCAGCACATTTTCATATTACATAGGACAATTATAATAACATATAAACCAGTGCAGAAGACTTTTATGCTGGAAAAATAGCAATTCTCAGCAAGCAGAAACTGAACTTTGGCACTTGCTCATAAAAAGGCCTTTCAAAGCAAAACAAAAAGGAAATTCACTTAATCACAGCTTGTATATTTAAAAAAAAGAAAGACATTGACTGAAGTGAGAAAAACAATGGAGAAAAGTGTACAAGCCAGGTCACTAAGAATTCAGTACATTCAGCCTACAGAAAATACAAGTACAATCTTTCATCCACCCACCTATGCTGGGATCCTGGCTAGCAAAGGACAGGCTTTGGGACAGAACCTCACCTGAAGCACCTCTGCTTCAATGGAGCTGTGCTGATTAAACAGCCCTTTCTTCAAACTGACCTGGTACAATGTGTCTCAAATACATCACCTCTTTATTATAAAATAAGGATTTCTAATACGCAAATTAAGAAGCAAAAGCCTTGCACTCAGACAGTGGCTGTTCTGCTCTACCCATAGCTGCACCATAACCACTGCAGTGTAAGGATTAAGTGATTTTTTTTTAAAAAAGAATGGCTTCATTTTGAATAGGAGACAATAGACTGGAAGGAAGGGTTCACATTTACTCTGTTATTCTTGGTGCTGTCAGCACTGCACATTCTAAACATGAGAGTTAAGTGTGCACGCTGGTCTCCCTCCCTGCAGAAGAGCTGATGGTCTAAGCTCAGGCCCAACCAAAAGGGTTCTGCAGGCCAATGCACATTTTTGGATCAGGCCATAAGAAAGCAAGGGTTGCTCTTGTCAAGAAGTGCTCCTTTCATAGCCAGGCTCAATGCCCCAAACTAGCAGCTATCTTTACACTGAGGCAGTTTACTCAATTTATTTTAATCTTTCAAGGAGTTAAGACTGGGGAAGGGCAAGGAGAAAAATAAGTGCTTTAGATTGCACAGAAGATTGTCCTACTAAAGGGGGCACTTGGATGGGAAGTGATCACAGCTACAAGTCAAGCAGACGCTCCTCACACGTCTCCACAGGCCATTTAGTAGCACCTCCAAACACATCCACGTTGTTATCCACCCAGGGGATGATGTTGCCAGGCATGTTGATAGAGCAGTTGGCAATATTCATGATGTCTTCAGCTCTTAAGACCCTGTCCCATATATTGAACTGGCTCATCTCCCCAACGAAGGCTTGAGTTGCATCAAATCTTCCTCCTACTGTGTCCTTTAGGCACATGAGAGTTAGGATTAGATGAGAAAGTTATTTAGCATTTTCTTGCTCAAACCTGAAGTCCCTCCCCCATCCAGCCCCACTGCTAGAGAGGGGTGCAGAGTTCCGTCACAGAGGTGAGTTTCTACAAGGGCTACATTGAACAAGCCTTTCAGTGACAAGCTCCAACCTAAATCGTGTCAAAGCAACTGAGGGCAAACAGTGGTGACTCCAAAACACCACAAAAAGTCTGTACACAACCAACCTTGCCCTCAAGCAGTAGAGCAGGAAGGCAGCTTTAAACTTTGAGGCTAATTTAAGAGCCACTGTGGAAGCTTAGCACAGGACATCTCCAGCAAGAACTGCACAGATGTGTAAGGTTACCCTGAAAGCTTTATGGCTATAGATTAAACCATAACTGCAGTTCTTGCCATTTGTCCGCAGGGATTGTGAGATGTGATTTTTGGCTTTAAATACCCAGGCTTTGCTGGTTGTAACAAATGAGGGATTCAAACTGCCACTGCATAAGGCTAGAAGTGTTTGCTTGCTCCACTCACTACCTAAGCACAGAAATTACTCATTTTTGAATGAATCCTGTCATTCCACTGACTTGGAACTGATAGCACAGGACAGAACCCAGCACAGGCAGAGATAAAGGAAACCTGCCAGACACTCACCAGTGAGCTGGAGCATCTGCTCTGCAGAGTGTATTAGGACACTGAACTTGCCATTCTGTCATTTATGTCATGGATAAGTATCTACTAAAATCAATATCAACACAAAACTAATTTTTCATTGCTCCAACTGTGAACCTGGGAATCCTGAAGAAAGGCAATTTCCTGCTACTTGTTACAATATTTGCTTTTTTTTAGTAAATGTATAATGTAAGTAAAGAAATAATGTAAAGCCAGAAGTCACACAACTCATGACTTATGAAATGCTAACCAGAAAGGCAAGCTTCAAAATCCTCTGGGTTTTTTTTTCAATATTCTAAAATGACTTATTCTTAACCCCAACATGAATATTCTGAATATTTAATAAGTGAAACATATATACCAATGTGTGATTTCATGAAGTATTTGTTGCCTTGTTTTGGTCTTTCTGATACATGTATACAACAAGACCAAGTGTTTAACAGAGAAATTCTCACAGCTCTTGTTTGTCTGGGGAGTTTTGATTTGATTAAACCCTGGAACACCCTGTCATTTACTCACCTGTTCCTGACCCAGGATCAAGACACCTCCAGGTTTAATTGGATGCCAAGGAGCAAGATTTTCCCCAGTGCCAAGCTTCTCTCCATCCTGAAAAGCTTCCCACATTCCATCTCTGGTTGTCCACGTTATGCAGATATGATGCCATTTTCCATCACTGATGAAGAGAGGGAGCTGAGCAACCTACAAAAAACAGAATAATGCATGTGGCAATCCAAATCTAGCCATTCAAGTCCAAGATGTAAAGAGGAACAGTATTTACTCAGTCCTCAAAAGCAAGAACTTTATAGAGGCAAGAGTTACTCCACATCCTATTTTGTAGGATTCTACACAATCATAAAATGATTTAGGTTGGAACATCCTTCCAAGATCACCGAGTGCAGTCATTAATCCAGCACTGCCAAGGCCACATCTACACCTCTCAAAAATACCTGCAAGGATGGTGACTCCACCTCTGCCCTGTGCAGCCTGTTCCAGAGCTTTGCAACCCTCACAGTGAAGAAATTTCTCCTCATATCCAATTAAAACTTCCCCTAGCATAACTTATAGCAATTCCCTCTTTTTCTGTTGCCTGTTACATGGAAGAAGAGACCATCCTGCACATTAATCTGTGGCATTTGTTGTTTAAATCTCAGTGCTTAGTGAGATTCCATACAGTGCTCACGTTAAGCTCCTCTTAAAATCTGGGGTTTGCCAGAACCATTCGCAGTAAGAACTTTGGCAAATGGATCTGTCTGCTACCAGGAGAACTTGTGAGAACTGTTCCCTAGACCTCACAATAAGGAGGAATTATGCTTCTGAAATCCTTCTCAGATCAACATCAAGACACAAGTGCAGTGGGCTATGGAGCAGCTGTGATGTGGAAGAAATAAAAGCCTCACAGAACATTGATATTACAGACAATACTGAAGAGAAAAAGTTATTGCTAAAGATAAGCAGACTCAAGTTTGCTTCTCTTCCACAAACAATTAAAAATAATTGGTTATTGATTTGGGAGGATGATAGGACTGTTAGAAGTCCATAATCAGCCACAAGATGAACCACCTGAGTTGTGTAGCTAACACCTGATCCCTCAGAGACAGTGAGTTACCAGGAAACATAACTGAAGGTGGGGAGAAAGGATACTGCTTTAATGACAAGTTTCAATGTTTTAGTCAAGCTTGTCAGAAACCATCAATTGTATGAAGTAGCAGTTTCTAAAGTCTGAAAAATTGTATTTAAACTGATGTTCAGTCACTAAGTATAACAAAACCAGATCATGATGTGGAGAGCCTTTTGCTCTCTGTCTTCAGCAAAATTCATTTAACATTTGTAACTTCTACAATTAGAAAGACAGAAATATTGCAACTGACTTAGATCTCACAGGTCCTGCAATGCTGTGGCTTCACATTTTGATTGTGTTTCATTAAAAAAAAAAAAAAACAACCAAGAAGCCAAGACCTGCTTGTAACTTCAGACAACACAAGCATGTGCACATCTAATGTCAAGCTGCTTGGTCTCAACACACAAATATCTGTGCAATTTAACTTCTGTTTCAAGTGCTTTTATGGATTTGCAATCAGCAAGTGGACAACAGACAAGCAGACAGCACCACCTCAAAGGCTTCTCAGAGGGAAGGAAGGAGTCAGTGCAAAGGCACCAAGGGGTCAGGCCTTGCTCTGGTTACGCTGACAACGAAGAGCTCGTCAAATCTCACCTTGTCATTAATTAGCAGTTCAATGGGATTATTCCCCCATTCTATGAGGACAATTTCATTGGCTTGCCCAGGAACAGCATATGAGAACGGAGTGCCAATTCCAGGAGAAGCACTTGACCTCAGCCACAAGCACACAGTGAAAGCATAGAGCTCTGGCAGAGTCTTCTTGATCTTCCCATACAGGTAGTTTGTGCGAAGAGGAAGGGAGACTTTGAACTCATCAGGTGACTTAAATGCACTGTTACCTAGAAACACATGGAGCAAAAAAACCCTTAACATTAAGCAAAACAATGCATTGATCATTTAGGCTAAGACACAATTGATATTGATAATCTCTGGCTTTAATCACTTTAGAGAGGTACAGAAAAAAAGTATATTGAAGTAGTATTTACTGAATGTTGATTTTGCTGCACACAAAAATGCAAATAGATTTTATCCACATTGTGATAATTATTTCGTTTATTTCTGCTCATTTAGAGCAAAAGAATAGATGGTAGACAATCTCCTTTGTTGCCTAGTTCATGGCTGGAGGCCTCCCTATTTAAAAAAATTCACACTGATTTAAGACATTTACTGTCAGTAAAATGGATTCTCTGCTATGCTCATTATTAAAGCATCACAGTGCTTCACAACTAGGATTTCCTTCCCTACTCCTGCTACACAAGCAGTATCTCTGTGTTAAGATCTTAGGCTGACACACATTTTGAGCAGCAAATCTGAAATAAGACTACACTGACGTAGTCCAGACAGCAGCTACATTCAGTAGAACTGATTTCTGTCCCATCAACTGAACAGGACAAGATCTGCAAAGTTCAAAGTGATCGGAATTAAAAATGCAATATCAAGCTATGAACTATGGGAAGATTAGACACTCAATTTACTATAAAAGCAGAAATTATTATTTCACTTTTTTCTAAAAAAGTGATAAAAAAAAACAGTGATATATTCTAGACATGCTTAAAAAATTGAGACCCCTTAAGACCAAAACTGTCTGAAGTTGCAATACTCTGTATCATATAGTTGATGTAGATGCTCATAAGTAACTTTCTAGAAGTATTAATAAATCAAATTGAACCCCACAGTTCTGTAGTAATGTCACCCTCAACTTTTTAGTAGCCTGTCCTTCCAAGTCTCACTGATTTCCTTTGCTCACATTCCTGAAACAAATTCAATCCCCTTGCCAAACTTCACACTCCAGTCCAAATGAAAAGCTGTTGTCACAAAAGGTCGGCACAATTCTCATATGTATTTTTTAAACCATTGGCATTCTCTCAGTTCCCCTTCTCAGAAGCAACTGAAGTGTTTTGGCTGCATTTTTTCACAGAACAAGGGAGTGGGAGAAGAAAAAGCTTCTCTTTGGCTTGAATTTGTCTTGAGGAACCTTAGAGACCTGAAATGTTCTAAATGCTAAGCAAATAAACACCAGGGTCTTAGGGTTAATGCTGAACAACCTCTGTTAGGCTGTTACAGCCAATCTCACATAATAAAACAGAAACATACCCCATTAAAAGAGCAATTATTTTTGGGCTAGATGGGCAAGAAATATTGTTATTCCCTTTCAGAGATAGAGAAAATAAGTTTAGATGTAGTAAATTATCTGTTTGTTCCTCCAGCAAAGCTAGGAATCACATTGAAGTCCAGGCACTACTATCTGCAGGATTATACCTCCTGCTTTTTCCACTGCATCATCTTCTGCTGTCAATGGAGACAATCACTGAAGGAATTAATAGAAAACTTTGGGAACCACAACAGGTGTGCAAGTTTTAAACTCTTCTGCCCCATTGGTAACTAAAACAACTACAGATAAATTCCAAGGCTTACAGTGTCACCTCATAAAGTTATTTTTTCCTCTGTTTAGTCTCAGGACAATGAGGAACTTATGACACCCTAGTTAGGTGTAGGGAAGAAATGCTAAACAATACTGCATTTTAAATAAAAGCACAACAGAAATATTTTCAAATGAGACCAGACCAAATATTGTCTGTATTTAAAATATCAAAAAATAAGTTCTTTCATCATTATTACCCTCACTTTGATTTGCAGATGAACCAGAACAGCTAAGCTGTACAGTAATAGAGAGCAAATTACACAAGTAAAAGAAAGGCTGCAATCTTGGTTCCTGTCCCAAATTCTTCACTTCCCCAGAGACTCAAGACAGCCCTCACTCCCCACACAAAAAATAAAGGTGGGAACAGGTTATTTTTAGGCTAACTGAATTACACATTCTTGTTCTCCCACCACTCTCTCCTTCTGATATGAGTCACATCTTTCAGAGACAAGGACTAACTACACTTGACTCATAAGACATTAATAGGCCACTAATTCTCCATAACTTTAGTTGCAGGTTGGGCTTTATCTTGGGTCTCAGGAAATACTAAAAGACAGAGCCAGTAGAAAATCATCTTCCTCCTTCCCTTCTCCCCTCCTTCACTCTTTTTGAAGAAAGAATAGATACAGTATTACACACAAGTCCATTAGGCTGCATTTCTAAATTCATGGGATATGCATGTTTGTACCATTGGAAGGCATGTCCATTAAGCTGCTTTTAAGCAGAGAGTTATTCACCTTGGAAAATCACTTAAGGATTGGGCAGTGATATTTACTGCAACTCCAGCTCTATACAGTCCACTCTGTACATGCATACAGTCAATACAGAAAGAGTTCTGTGCTCACAGACATTTGGAATTCAAATAAACAGGTTCTAGTCAAGCAGAGAGATTTCAGTAATAATTAAGCCAAGAATCAGAATGAATGACTAGGATTACAAGAGTATCCCCCAGTAGACCATGTGTAATCTACTGTAAACTCTGAAGGCTTTAAGCTTAGAATAGAGCATAATTCAAGTAGCTCCAGTTACCCAAAGTCATAACCAGTAACAAAAGGAAAGGCCACCATCAATACTTCTAAAGCAGCAGGAAACAAAGCTGGTATAAAATGTCATTCATTACATCAAAGGTAGTTGTGCTAATTACATTTAGCCCATATGACTCTCAGTCCAAATGAAGGCAGCTCTACTCAGATGTCTGCTTGACATTATGTAGCTATTTACACCCCTGCCGTACTTATTCCTATCTCCACTTGCCTCCTTATAGATCTTCCCATCCCACAAACACTAAGAGCTTCATCCTAGCCACCCACACACGCCAAATTAAGAGACAGGAAGCCAAAGGCAGGCAACTGCCTGTCAAGCAGGAAGCCTGAGATAAAAGAAAAAGGAGAATCCAAGTATTTGCACTGTCACCTAGTATTTAGTCCAGTACCTTAATGGCTTTCCCTCAAGGCCCACATTTAGTCTACTGCTCTGGAAGGAAGGAGTAAACAAAATTAATCAGGACGGGGAAGCATTTCGATTCTGAGCAATTACCTTTCTCTAACTCAGACACTCTTTCTAGCAATGCATTCAAGGCTGTCTCAGTCTTCTGCCGGTGGGCTGAGGTCTCGTTGTGAAGCAGAGACTTCTCATCCTCCAGCTCGGCCACTTTGCTCAGGAGCTGGTGCTCCAGGTCCCCAAGCCGCCGCTGGAGCATCTCCCGCAGGTCACTGGGCAGGGCTGCGTACGACACGTTGGCTCGGAGCTGGTGCTGTAGGGCAGACAAGGGGGAAAAAATTGTCATTCCTGAAACAGAAACTGTGAAATGCAGATATGCTCCCGGCTCAAAGCAGGAAAGTAAGATCATGGAGCTCTCCAGCTCTCTCTCTCGTAGCATTTGTCATGGCCAGTGCTTTTATCAGCACTGTAGCTAAACAGGTTCTGAAACAAAAGGGCACTTTTGTTAGAGGTTTCCAGCACTTACTATGAAAGAGTTTTCATACATTTAAGTTTAATAACATCAACGTAGGGAGCAGGTCGGATGTACTTCTATAAGTATGCATACATGTGGCACATTAGTCAATTTTTGCTTTACTTTCTGTTAGTGACATAGCAAATGTAAATAAACAGAAAAACCATCACTTCATTTTAGATTAAAAATTAAGCTACTTTGAAAGCAGTTTTACAAAATAAGATGCTCTTTAGAGCAATCTAAGTATTAACTAGTGAAAGTATTATTCAAAAAGAGTAAGGAAAAAGAGGCACCTCACACTCTCAAATAACACTGGTATCTTTAAAGATACTAAAAACACAACATTTCCACCTACCATGTTATTCTAGAGGAGTTTCTCTTCTACAACGCTGAAAAGAATGCTTCAGAAAGACAGCAATAGTAATAAAAGGATGGAATGAATACTAGCAGCTCATTCAAAACTGCACTTGCAAAGCAGCACTCACAGAACAGCCTTTGGGAAGTTACTCGCCATCCTCACATCAGCACTGACTGGAGGACAGCAGGAGCACACATGTGAGGCTTTCAGGGTGTGAAAAGCAGAACAACATCAGCACAAATCCTGTGAGAATCCTCTCTACGAAACATTTGTATGAGCAGCACTCAAACCACGGGAACTGTCCAAAGGCTCACGGAAATCACTTATCGGTGGGCTTGGACCAAATGCCCTTTCTGTTCAGAAGCGCACAGCATCGGGTTCTTTTCATTCTGTGTCAGCCCTGAGTACATCATCTTAGCTGCACCATCTGCCCAACACAATCTCCTCATCACCACTGCTCTGTTCAGCACCATATGCCGAGGTCTTACTGCCCAAGACGTCAGCTTTGTACCTCAGACCACATGAAGTCACATCCCCAGAAAGAGAGATTTACACATTATTCATACAGAAACTAAGCTGGTGACAAGCAGGGAAACCATAATCTCCCCCCACGCAGTGGGAGAACACATACAAGAGCAGCCCCTTAGAGTTTTTAGCATTAAAGAGAGGAACTAAATAACCGAGAGACCAGGACAAGCCAAACCGAGCCGCTCGCCCCCGGCTGGGCCAGTTTGGATCCATCTCCACACGGATTTAGGGCACCACCCGTGCCCGAAGTGCCCGCTGGACGTGAAGCGGCTCCGCTGCCCGGCCCTACCTCCAGGCTCTCCAGCCGGTCCTTCAGGGTCTGCATGGTGCGGCTCAGCTGGTCGATGACCTGCGCCGGGTCCCGCGGCAGGTCGCCCATCGTGTCCTTGCCCTTGCCCACCTCGTTCTTCCACGCCCCCGCGGCGGACTTGCCGTCGGCACCCTCGCAGCGGCTCAGCTTCCCGGTGAGCTCCCGGATGGCCTCCCGCTGGCTCCCGATGGTCTCCTTTTGCTGCAGGACGGTCTCCCGCAGCTGCAGCACCGTGGCCTTGAGCTCTTCCTCGGGGGGCAGCGCGCCGCCCTGCATGGGCACGGGGGGCAGCGGGCAGCCCGCGCCGGCGGCGTCCAGCGGCAGCGAGGTGCACACGAAGCGGCTGCCCGGCGGGCTCTCCTGCTCCCCGGCCGGCGACCCCCGCCCGCCCGCAGCTACGGCGAGCAGGAGCCCGGCGGCCACGAGCAGCATCCCGGCAGGCGAGCGGAGCGCCCGCTCGGCGGGGCGGCCGGGGCCGAGCCGCGGTGCCAGCAGCGGGTCCCGCCCCCCGTCCCGTCCGTCCCGTCCCCGCTCCCTTCACGCCAGTCCCGCGCCCGCCTTTGGCCGCGGCTTTTATAGGCAGCGAGGGCGCGGGGGGCGGGGCCCGACTCGCGCCGCGCACGCTGGTTGGCTGCGAGCCGTGCTGACGTCAGGCGGGCCGGGACCGGGACCGCGACCGGGCGGGCGCGGGTCCGGGTCCCGGGTCCGGGAGCGGGAGCGGGAGCGGGAGCGGGACCGGGACCGGGACCCGGGACCCGGGACCCGAACCCGGGACCCGAACCCGGGACCCGGACCCGGGACCCGGACCCGGGACCCGGACCCGGACCCGGACCCGCGGAGGGACTGCCCCTTCTCCCCGTGCCCAGCCTGACGCTCTCGGGTGTCTGCTGGCGCCCCTCGTCCCCTGTCCTCGCAGCACGCTCCGCGGTGAAGAGCCCGGCTCCATCCACCTCGATGGTCTCTGCCGAGCCCGCTCCGCCTTGTCAGTGTCTTTCTGGCATTGAGCGGGTCAGAACTGGACCCAGCACCTCGAGGTGATCCGAGCAGTGCGGAGCAAAGGGATTGTCCCTTCCCCTCGACGCTGCTGCTAGCGCAGCCTGGGGTACGGCCGGCCTGGACCGGCTCTCTGAGCTACAAGCTAATGCCGTCAGAAAAACGGGAACGGTTCAAGCTATGCATCAGTATTCACAGTGATTATGGAGGGCAAAGAGACAGGCACATCTTACTCGTTAGAGTACCATAATTCTATTGTCGGACCATAAGACCATTGTGGTTTCAGCTATATTGTTTGTGGCATCCAATATTTTTAATGCTGATCCTCTTATTTACTTGAGCTACTTTAAATGTATCATCCGTGAAGGCTTTTACATTTTCCAAGTGACATACAAACACCGAACAGTTCTTACAAACGTCTTGTGGATATGCAATAAAAACTCTTACCTCCACTGGAAAAACTGAGAAACAATTTCCTTATGCATCAGCAGAGGCTGCTCTTAGGACTACCAAATCTTTAAGTAAAATTTCAGATTTTTATAAAGTTTATATAAGGAAATGAAAGACATTTTACCATAGGGTAAGTAGCTCCTACTATGAAATACACAACATTCTAAATAATAACGAATAAAAATAAGGAATAGAGAATATGTAATTGAAAATAATTTTAGCTTTTTTATTTTTTCAGTCAGCATGAGAATTGCTTTGTAACGTAATGAATTAACAAGTTTCCAGGAGTGTGTACCACAGGGCGGGTTAAATCTGATGGTTTCATGGAGTACAGTTTGTTTGTTCAAGCCTTCTAGCAATGTCCTGTTTAAAGTCACACGAGTCAAAGGCAACTGCAGGCACTGTTCAGCCAGGTGGCTGAGATGCAGCTCCTATTGCTTATTCAAGGGGAGAGAACACCGGGGGCAGGCAGAGTTCAAAATGCAACCAGAAGCTCCGCTTTCTGTCTGAACTCCCTTTGTCTGGAAACCACATCTCAGGAGACTGTGCTGCTTCCTGGATGAATGAAAACGTGTACCCGCTCGAGTGCAGGGGTCTGACTAATGCCTGGCCAGACATTTAACTCCCATCAGAATCAACAGCACCTCGTGTCTTCAGCACCTGGCTGATTGAAATTCTGGGTGCTGCAGTGAGGAGCACCATGCAAACACACCAGGAGCATCTCACCTGTCAACACAGGGTCTTTCCAGTCCACATAAGTCAAGGAAATATTAAAGCTTACACAGAATAATTTACCACAATTATTGCTCTACATGTAAGATTAAGCAGTCCCATCTGTATTGCACTGCAGCTCATTTCTCCCAAATTTCATGTGAAGCAGTATGAAAAAAGTAATAAAATAATTGTAAAATTTGGATTTAGCCTGTAGGAAAACAGTAGTTGATTGCTTTTATACAGCTTGATTCTACCCTTTGTAATATGAATTATGATGGCATCCTGGGCAAATTAACCTCACATTACTTCAACATAAACTTCAAACTCCTGATCTTGATTTTAAAACCCACTTTACAACTCAGAGCTGATCCCAAACAGGTATTGACTGAGTGCATGACAGTGATAAAGGCTTTGCATCCTTTTAAATTCAAGCAATATAAAGCTTGAAGCTTTTGCTTAATTATAGATAGATTTTGTCATGATCTCTTATTCAGACAAGCTGAAGAGTAACACAAGCAGCAGCAAGCAATAAACATCTGACTTTGAGAGTTCTGTAAGGTATATGATGGTAAATTGCTCATGACAACAAAAGTATTGTCCTTTATTACTCTACTGTTTCTTCTTGACAGGGGAGGTCAGTAAAACAGGAAAGAATCCCAACAAAGACACTCAGAAATGTCAGTTACTACACAATGGAGTATAAATGTAGAGGACACAGGGAAAGACAGGTATTATCCATTGTGCTTCATAATATCCTTGATATTTTGCTGTGGTGCTTCAGTACTTTCAGAATAAAAAGGAGGTGACTGCCCTGCTCTGCTCTGGTGCAGCCTCACCTCCAGTCCTGTGTGTATTTTTGGGAACCACAATATAAAAAAAGACATTAAACCAATAGAGAGTGTCCGAAGGAGGCCTGGAGGATGGGGAAGGTCTGCAGGGGAGGCTGTATGAGGAGCAGCTGAGGATGCTTGGTCTGTTCAGCCTGGAGGAGACTCAGGGGAGACCTCAGTGCGGTCTCCAACACCCTCTGGAGGGGCAGCCCCAATCTCTGCTCCCTGTGATCAGAGACAGGACCCAAGGGAATGGCTGGAGCTGGATCAGGGGAGGGGTAGGCTGGATATTAGGAAAAAAACTTTCACCCAGAGGTGAAAAAGTCTGGAACAGACTTCCCAGGGCAATGGTCACAGCACCAGCCCGACAGTGCTCAGGAACCATTTGGACCCTGAAGGACAGGGTGGGATTTAGGGGATTGTAAGGGCTGTCCTGTGCAGGGCCAGGAGCTGGATTTCAATCATCCCTGTAGATGCTTTCCTTTTGATGATTCTATGACTCTATGAACCCAAACAACATGAATTACCCCACTTTACCCTACTTGCAGATTCTAAAAACTAAATTTAACACAGGTAATAATTTATTGAAACACTTCTTGTGACTGTAGGCAGTGTTTTTTTCATGTTGAAGGCCATATAAATCTTCATTTTGAGAGACTGGCATGCAGCAGTACATTATCATAAATAATAAATCATTAAAATTCCGAGAAAGTCTTATCATTTTTACATCAATACATCACATGTTAAAGGATAAGCTAGCTGAATACTTGATCACTCAAGATATTTTAAAAATAAGGATGGGGTTTTTTCCTTATGACCAAGATGATCAGCTCATAGTCACCATGATGATATTTCACTGAAGGATAAAAGTGGATTGGGTTAGAGGGGGAAGCACAGAGAGCACAGGTAACTTACAGTTGCATTTGAGAGGTTTTTGAAACTTCTGGCTCTGTGGCTGTCAGGCAGCCTAGTGTGTCAGCAGCCCACAGAATGGATTTTTAATTTTTAATTTAACATTGACAGTTTCTATTGCCTTCAAAAGGGCTTTATTCTCTTTGGAAGCAGCACTTGTATGCTAGCTGCTCTCTGTCTTTGATGCCTAACTGGAGTGTCTAACACCAGAACTTCAGTGTCTGTGTAAAATGCATTGGGATTCTCAATAATATAAAGGGTTTGTGTTTAGGATGAAGGTCTGGAATTCAGGGGATCTGACACAAATCTTTGTTCACATCTGTCTGGCCACTATCAGTAACACAATTTTGCAAAAACTTCTAAATAAATTAGGAGACTATGTCTCATTTTTAAGGTGTAGCTTAAGCACATGAAAGGCAGTGTACAAGTGACTTTAGATGAAAGATTGGCTTTTTTTCAGGTTTGTTCCACTCATTATTATCCAGATATTCAGTAAAATAAAATATCTGGCTTAAAATATCTGAAAGGCCTGACTTAAGCTAGACCTACAGATACAGGGCTTGGGTCCTTTTTATAGGTGACTTAGAAATTCAAGTCTTACTGTAATGGGAGTTAAGCATTTAACTGACTAAATAAATTTTCAAAAGTGCCAGCTGTCCAACTTTGTCAGTAAGAAGGGATATTTGAAAAAAAAAAAAAAAAAAGTCTAATTTCTCTGCATCTCCTTATCATTTCTCAGATTATAAACTCATACCAGGCAAAATTTGTCTATTCCTGTAAGTCTGTGCATCACAATGGGACTCAATGCTTATTATTTGTAACAGAGCAGTGTTTATATCAGCTAGGTTATAATAATTTATTTATTCAATTTTCTTCCAAGAAAATTCTACTTGGGCTGCCATTTATATTTTCCAAAAGGTGAAAAAATAAATATTTCATTTGTTTAATTCATTAAGAATGTATCACTGTCAAAACATATCAATCCACTTCTTCCATGACAAGTTTAGCTATTTACTCTATTATCTATACTACTATTCACCAGCAATGAGGCCTGAAACTATGCAAATTTTTCAGTATTTTCCTAATATGTTTGCTTAAGTAATCAGTTATGATCTGACTCTGTATTTATTCTTTAATATCAGTTTCTGACTGCATAAAAGTCCCCTGGCTACTGATTAGAGAGGTGCCACAAAACTGAACTCCAAAATTTTTAAGCATGTTCCAAGAAACTTGGTATCTGGCAAATGTTATTACCAGGAAATTTAGGAGGAAAAGAGGCAATTAACCAGTTTCAGGAAAAGATATGAAATTCTGGTTTGCCTGCAGAAACTAAAAGTCACAGCATTCAGGAATATTGCAGCATGAGGATTTTTTCAACACACTTCAGGAGTTTTTTATATTCCCATTTTATGTAGCTTTTATGGATAAAATAGAATATTAGAAGAAACCAACCATTAAGAGACATTCTCCCTTTTTCTTTCCATATTCTAGGCTGGTCTTGAAAATCATAAATGAAAAATGTATTTCCTTTTAAGCCAATGGGATTTTTCCATTGATCTGAATACATCCTGAATAAATTCAGGATTTCTCTAGATCATTTAAATGATACATCAGTCTTCTGAGAATCATTAATTTGCATGATCTTCCTCCTAGCAGAAGGACAACAAAGCTCACAGAAAAAACTAACTTTATCAGAGAGATTCACTGCAGGAACTTTCAAAGCACATCAGGTACTTAAAAGAGAGCTCACTGCCTCCAGCATTCCCACATGCTGCTGGTGGCTAAAGGACAGGACCAGGAGACTTTGTGGGAATGCAGACAAGCTGCCTGTCACCCTGACACTGCTCACCAACCAGCAAGGCAGCAGGTCAGCCACTGCAGGACCTATTCCCTTCCTGTACTCTACAGACATTTAGCCTAAAATGTCAGGCTTAGAAATATATCTGAGAAGTGAAATAGGTTATTTAAATGGAGAACAAACCCTGTGAGCTTCACCTTTATTACTTGATTATTATTAATGCACAACTCCCTGAAATTGTGTGAATTTTGTCCATTTCCAAGAGCAAGACAAACGCCAGAATTTGGCTAAAGTCTGCATACATACAAAATATATTGCAATGTATCAAATGCTTTTACATGTTCAGATCTGGATTTTTTTTGCTCATGCTCTTTTCAAAATTCTAAGTCCACTTAGATCTGGTGTTTTGGAAGAGTAAGAGGCCACTGTGAAAAGACCTCATATGCCACTGGTTTCTGTGGCACGTGAGAGGCGTTTCCTCCCTGCAGACTCCATCAGCACCACTTCCCACATGGACTATTGCTCTCAGAGCAGGAGCTGAAACTGTTAACTCCATTGCAGGTGTCTCAGTGCTCTGCACAGGAGCAGGAGAAAATGCCTCCCGTTACATCTCCTGATGCTGCAGTGTGGATAATTGTTACAGTCTATGTGCTGGGGGTTTCTAGAGGCAATAAGCTTATGGCAGTCCCTTGAAATCTTTCCAGTTCTGCAAACTTTAAAGTTCAGTAGCAGATGAATGGTTTCCCTGTAGCTGGCTGGGAAATTGTGTCCCTTGACCAATCACTGTCACTGTGGTGTTAGAAATGTCTTTTTTCTTTCCATGACACAGTTACATAGAGCAAAAATATATATTTGTACCAGTCATTCATATCTCTACATGTGTGTTCAAGATGCTCACACAGACTCACAGACATATGTTACATTAACTGCATTTTTTAATACAGAAATACCTCCTTGGACTTAGAGCTAGAAGCCACAGAATAGAATGTAATGTACCCACCTTGTGACAAAGGAAGAGAGAAAAGAATACACGAGAGAACAGAAATCCAGGACAAAAGGCAGAACATCTTTCTGTGCCTTTCCATTGCAGAACATTACTATAGAACTAGCCCAGCCTTTCATGTGGGTGAGTTCATTTCTCAGTTCTGCCAGGAGCAGAGTGATAACCTTGAGCTCTCCCACCAGGGATTTCCCTTCTCCACTCCCTATTTCTGTATCTCGCTCTGTGGCTGACAATTAGAAATGCTATTATGTCATGACCCATATGACATGTGAAATGTCAAAGCACCAGGTGTTCTGAGGTGATGTTAAGTCACCTCAATAGGTTTCATTTCAAGTTCTAATGAGTGTGACAAAGTAATGATACATGGAGAAGATCCATAAAGTTCTGGTAGGCCAAGGGGAAAAAAAAGTCATTGTCTGTGGAGGTAGTTTTTGCAAGAAACTAGAATGTGCACAGATGGAAGAAGACTGAAACGGGAAGATTACAAAATAAAGGGTTATATAACTTTAGCTAAGGATGCAGCACCATGCTTCAGACTAAACACCTGGGGCCAGATTTGATAGTGAATCTGGAAATTAGTTCATTTACACCAGCAGTGAGATTGTGAAGTTTTTGGGCTTCAAGAGCAGCTCCACTATTGACCCATGCAGGGTATTTCATCCCCTGGCTCGGGTAAGGTTATTTGCACTGAGAGGTACTTGACTGTGAGAAGAGTTAACCAGCCAAAAAAATTGTAGGTTTTTATTGTCAACAATGCATTTACCTGTCACTGTACTAACTCCATTTGACAAGGCTGCAATCATATTTTAAGTGAAGTAGTTCTTAATAATTTTATTTTATTTTAATGCTCATAACAGATTTACCTTACCCTTCCTGCCACTTGCCTGGCTCCATTTTGGTTTAGTCTGTTATCTTTTCATCATTTAAGGTGACAAGACCTTTGGGGAAGTGATTGGCCATTTTCTGTGTGTTTTACAGTACTCAACTGACTCCCCACTGACATTAAATACAAGTACTGAGTATTGTGATGATGTTATTCCTATCTATATTTCTATTCTATTATCTAATATCTAAATTCACTGGTAATTTCATTGGTTTTCACAGTGTCTTTTATGCAAGATGCTACCACAAAATGATGTCACAAACTAAATTTCTTTCTTTGCAGACCGATGGGTATTCATTGGAAAACATACACTGAAACAGTAATAATGCAGTGTTAAAATTTTCAGTCCTTTGCATTTTAGTGCTTAGCAACATTTCAGGTGTCATTAACTGAATGGCATTAAATTAATTCATTTGTGAAACAGAGTCGACTTCAATGTTTTCATTCTCTAAGGCATGTCAAAATCTTGTAGTTGCAAATTACATAGATTAAATTTTCAAATAAAATGGAAAATATTTTGCCTATAAAATCTTAATCTTCAGCCTGTGAAAAACATTGTGGACTATGAAAGAGCAGGTTCTACATCCTTGCTGTGCCTTAGCCAGTCTGAACAAAGGTCTAATGAGTCTCTGAACAGTGTGAAAAAAATCACTGGCTGTCTGACTAGCCGACTGTAGGGCAGGAAAAATCCTATTTGTCTGGGTTTGATTGAAACTTGAGTTAACTGTCAGTGCCCACACAAACCAGAAAAATAGGATTAAAGGCCAAAGAGATATTAACAGTGGAAATGTTGTACATCTGCTTTGACAGATGATTTTTGCACTTCACAGGTTTAACTAAAGATCATTTTTGCAGCAGTTCTTATGAAGCTAAAGCCCTTCTAAATGAAATTATTAAAAAGAACTGAGGATTAGCAAAATCAAAGCTCTCATAAAACCATCCAAAATGTTGGTGGTAACGATAAGAAAAATAAAGTAGAGCACTTACATTTCAAAATAATGAGTTGTCTGTACATCAAAATCCAATCAGTTTGCACAATGCTAAGGGCCTTAGTCAGCTATTTTTTTCCTAACTCTGAAAATCATTAATCATATACCAAAATAATTTTTATTTGTGACTACGGGAATACAGTAATATTTTATAGACTGTGAAAATTGTAAGGATAAAAGTGAGAGAATGACCTTAGCTTGTAACATGACTTCACCCAGATACCTTCCAAAATTATGACTCAAAGTCATTCAGCACACAGGAGCTGATGTACAGTTCTGTTTTAGGCTGGACCAATGGCAAATAATTCAGTACAGAGCCACTGAGCCACCACAGCCAAATAAGCCAAGGAATTTTTTTTCCGTTTTTTGATCTGATAACAGGCTTAGTGTCAGAGCTGCTCAAGGAAATGCTACAAATCCACAAGTGTAAGTTCAAATCCTGATGCTGGGTATTGTGCCAAAGCCCAGGCTCAGTCAGAGCACTGGTAAAAGAGTAGGTGGCTGTTTGAGCTGGGCAGTCAAAGGCACCAGGCACAGCAGTGTGCCACAAGTTACAGGTGGGCCTGGCTTGATCTCCCATCACCATGCTGTGGGGAGATGAGTGAGATTCTTAAAACCAGGACATTTTAGAATCTCATCCCTGATGTGTGAATAAATGAAAAACATTTTTTTTTCTGTAAAATACTACTTATTAATTTGCATCTACATTTAATTTTTAGTGTTATTGTGTCACACTTACACAAAACATTGTATATGAATGAATGCCCCTGAAGGGAATAGTCTAAAAATAAAGGGAAAAACAAAGGGAATATTTTTAAAACCTTGTCTGACTCAATTGCCATTGTGCTCTATGAAACACTGCTTTAGGCTCAGTCACCAGGCCTATTCTCCATTTGCCAAGCTACAAGGTACAGTCAATGCAACAGTGATGAAACCAATTGCTGGGAAAACGAAAGATCTTCTCATAATTAGAAAACTATTGTTAGAGGCTCTAATATTTCTGTTAAGTTCAAGTGTGGACTAAGTTATCAGTAACTGATTTTTTCTTTTTTCCCTGGAGAGATATGATACAAGCTCTGAATGCCTGGGAGCTATACAGATACAGTAAAACCAAATGAGAACAAGTGGAAGCACTGCTGTGGAGAAGGCAGAGTGCTCATGAGAATGAGGTTCATTACAAATCAGATTTACTCCACAGTTTCGCTCCAGTTTCAGTAAAAGTAAAACTTGCATGAAAATACCATTGCTGACTGCAGCTCTGGGACTCTTCAATAAAAGGATTGATCCTTTTAAGTGGAACCTGGATACAAAAGGAGTGCTGAGCAGCAACCAGAGGGCTCCAGATTATGACAAGTAGACTACCCCAGTAAGAACCATTTAAAAAGCAACCACCATCAAGACCTTTTATCTACAGCATAGGTCTCTGTGGCTTAGAAGGTTGGGCAGATTTTATAAGACACTTGGCTACATAGAGGAAATATTACAGATCAAAATTCAGAGTGTGTACCTTCACATCAACACTGTTCTCCTGAGGCATAATTTTCATTTTTGCAGGTGTTTATTTTCTATTTGTTCAAAAATCATGGATAGGGCCAAATAGGATACTTAAGTCCAGAGGGACTGTGTAAAAATGGGAGGTGTATTTATCTCTGAGCTGTACTCATTCAAAGCCAGTGGACACTCAGGTGAGCACAGGCTCCTGAGTTATCCTGTCATAGGTCACCAGCTCCAGGGCAGAGCTGCCTCCTAAGGCCAGTCAGCAATCCTTGTGCCCAAGCTCAAATCATGGCTTATGTCTCTTGGTGAGAGCTCCTAACATGGTTTATTTACCTACTGCTGTTCATTCAGAAGCACTCCAGTCTTCTAAAAATAACTCAGTATTTTATATACATTTCTCAGCAGATGTTTAATGAAGCTAAACACACAAGCTAAGGAAGGCAGGGTAGCTCCAAGCTCAGCTGGGCTAGAGAAAAGGTCCCTGATTTATCTCACGCTAGCCTGGAGTATCTGAAAGGTTTTGTTGAGAGGAGTTTAAAAATTCAAGCACTACTAAAAAATCACACATGAGAAAATTATTTTGGAATACTCCACTTTGCAGAATACAAGCTGATGTATCCAAGGTGCATCACTGAGCTGCCAGAACGTTCCACACACACGGCAGAGCAGCCTCTAATTAATCCACTGGGTGCCATTAATGCAGCTGCTGAGGGGGATGTCCCTGGCAGCACCTTGCACCGAGCACAGTGATGTCTGTGAGATAGCCACTACCATTTTAATAGGGTATGTTGGTATTTGAAGCCATTCTAAAGCATATTAAGCGGACATATATATGCACATGAGCTTTCTGGAGAACAGTTCTCCATGTTTAGCTGATTTCCCTTTATAGTTCCATTAATTTGTTAACTCTTCTACACACAAGTCTTATACAGAATTGATGCTCTACATGTGATTTTCTTCCTGACCATTCACTGGTGTCCTGCAGTATCAGTTATCTGTCCACCCTCCTCATCCCCACTGACTTATTCATTTTGAGAAATTGCCCCCATGTTTTTAGCATTGCAAGTTTGACACATCTAACTCAATCCTTCAAAGATATGTTTCCTGTTTCTTGTTGATGGGACAAAATTTTTAATACCAAATCTTCCATGTGGATGCTGTATCTTATGGAGACCATTGCTGTGCTAATAATGGTTATGTCATGATTTTTTTGGTGGACATTACCACTTATAAATGTGTAGGATATTTATGGAAAGCAAATGCACTAGGCACCAACATGGCTAAAATAAGTTCAATTCAACATTCAAACACACTTTTGTTTAAAGTCAGTTTAGTGGCACATGATATTTCTGAAGCAGTACAGTTACTTTAGAGTGAAGTCACTACATTTAACTGTTCAAATCACCTAAAATTTTAAATTGTTTTTTGTCTTTAAGGTATATTTCAATAACCCAGCCAGTCCTAGTAGATCCCTAGTAGGTAAAAATTCCCTAGTAGGTAAAAATTGCATCAATAACGCCTCAGAGTGTTATGTCTGAATAAGCTGCAAGCATATCAAGACATTACTTTCTGTGGTTTTTGTAATACATTATGCACATAGATGAAAGTGGCAAAGTTTTTAGCCTCATCAGGGAAGCCTCAAGGGAGCAGTTATGGTATAACTACATGGTCTCAACTAGATGGAATTCTTTGGGCTAAAAGCTGAAAAAATCCACAATTTATCCCAAGCATTATGTCTCAAGTCTACTGCTGCAGGGTTTAAGTGGATCCTAGAAACCATTTTCTGAAGCAGAAGTAAAGGGGCCACAAACAAGATTTATTAAGGAGTTCTACTTTCAATGTAAAATTACATTTTGCCAATTTCAATTAAAACTACTCCCTCAAGAAATCCAGCTAAGGAGGGAGATTCAGGATATCAGATACTTGTTGCTCTCAAAAACCAGATTTGCAAGTGAAGAAATTTAATTTTTTTGAAAAAAGAAGGAATGTATGTCATTGATGGTGGATATTTTATCACCTACACTTGTATCAGGGTGAGAAATTCTCCTTTGTCACCAGCTTCATATCAGTTCTGAAGCTCAAAGTGAAACTAAGAATAACGCACAAAATTCCATTATAAAAATGTATCTGTCTTTGCCTAAAACACTCCTGTGATCCCACACCATTTGCAGAATTTTGTTGGTTGAATTTAACTGTACATAGTATCTCTTGATGGAAGAAAGCATTTGGATTTGCTGCTTTGGACTCCAGTAAACACAGCTCTACTGACTTTTTTCATCAATCAGTTGGCTCACTTTGCTCTCTAAAATGAAAGGGTGATTTTATTTGGGTTGGTTTGGTCTGCAGAGCTAAGTAATCAGGTTCTTATACCCCTGTGAGCAAAACTGAAGTTCTCTCTTGTCAACAAGAAGGTGATTAGGGCGTTGAGCATAGAGATAATCTCATTACAGCAGGAATCTGTTCCCAGTAATGGTTGCACAGTCTGCCCATGCACTTACAACACTTGATAGGTGTTCATCTAATCTGCTGCCAGGGACTGGATCCAAACCCAGAGCAGACATTTTCCTATTATTTAAAACTTTAAGTACATATTAGTAACCTAATTACTATCTACTCAGTGGCACTGGGACAGACTATTAGTCTATGCAAAAGCTGTCTGTATAGAAGAAAATCTAGCTGCTTTCTTTCAAAAATATTTAATGAAATTAAATTGTTCAATTGCCAAGCATGGCTGACCTCCAAGGGTCAGTAAGGATCTGGTTCTGCCTCTGGCTCTGTCCTACATGAATAATGTGTGCTTTCAGCTCTATCCTAGGTCTTTGGAGGGTTCCTCAGTAGTTATCTTCCAGCAAACTTTCTTTGATAGCTTTCAAACCTATCAAATAGGTATTTCATAAAAGTATTTTTTAGAATATCTGAGTGGAGACGGACAAAAGTAATCGAGTATGAGAACTCTGATGGTTCCTTTCTGTCACAGCCTGAAGAATAATACAATTAAAATTCCACACGGAGCTTCAGAGAGGTAATGACTGAGACTCATCAGACTGCATTTTAAAATACCCAGAGAGTGAAGCAAATCCAAAGAGGGAAAGGACAAAAAAAAAAAATTTTGGGAATGAACATAAAACAGTTAATTAACATCAGATTTGAATGGTCAAATGGTAGGAATTCAGAGAGCCAGCAAGTAACAGTTGCCTGGAGAAGTAGTGGCAATTTAGAGAGGTACTGCCCTGGAGGAGAACTGGGAGGTGACTCAACTACATTTCTCTATTATTTGTTTTTCCTTCTCTCACTGCAGGAAATATGATAAAACCTATGACATCCAAATCACTGGCAAAAAAAGAATATTCATATAGCAGCAGCAAAATAAGTGTGTTGGACAGAGGAGCATATTCCTTAATCCACACCAATTTTCTCTGTTTGGGCCGTGCAGGATAGCCTGTTACATGCCCTGTACAGTCACTGTCTGACTTAACAATTTGTCTTAACACTTCATTTTCCAGCTAAATTCCCACAACTAGAACCCTTCAGTCACTTGTATATTGTACTGACATAAATCACGATTTCCAGCTCTTACTTCCCAGTTCCAAATATGCCTCTGAGATCCTCGTAGCATTTAAAAGCTGGTTTTTCACTGTACACATATTAGCATATTATGAAAGGAATAATTAGCATATCAAATGCTAGAGATCAATTAGCTGCCAAAGCACCAGTCTAGACACAAGCGCCTGACACTTGTAATGAAATCAAAGCCAAGCTGGCCAAATGCTGCTGCTCCCCCAGCAGGGCTCCTCAGAGCAGCAGCAGTCAGTGTTCATTCATTACCCTCTGCAGCAGCAGAGCAGAAGCTGATTATCATCTGCTCCCATTTACTGCAGTTGTTGAGCCAAACCCTAAATGAGTTCACAGATTTGGTGACTCTTTGTTTCTTGTCTGTGTCTATTGACTGCGTGGTTTTGTTCCACAATTACCACTTGGTTCCAGTAATTCCTGCACTTACTCTGGAGGTCTCTTCATATACAGCTCGGGAGCTGCCTGCTCTTCAGCCCTCCCCATGCTGGAAAACAGAAAACTGCTGTGGGCAGCCAGGGACACGCTCCTGGTGCACAATAGAGTTCAGCTCCAAAAGCTCTGCTGTGTCAAAACACTTTGCGGTTTTGAAGGATTCTGAAGAGGATTTAACTCATGATGATGAAACAGGGCCAGAACACTGCACTGCACAAAGTAGAGATCAAATACATTTGCCCTCAAAAGGAGCATAAGAAATTGTGAGCTTCAATGCCTTGGAATGAACAGCCTGAGGTAATACATGTCCAGAGAGCAGCAAATACAGCAAAACAGCAGCTAAGTACCTCATTCTGCAGTCAAAGTATGACCAATTCCTCATGAGATTTTCCTACACCTAAAAGAGAGAGAGGGACTTTCTCTTAAAGGAAATGTGATCAAACCTCTGCTCTAAATTCACTGTACAGTTCCAAATCAGATGCCTTCTGACAACTAAGATTCTCCATTCATCACTGAAGCTTTGACTTCTTTGAAAAACTTCTTGCACTTTTGCCCTAATCACACTTCCCATGATACAGACAGCTCAAATACTCATTTACTTCCACGGGATAATAATCTTTAACGTGCCATTATCAAATTTCTATCTGCAGATACTATCTAATGCAGAGTCATATTATATGATCATGCATTCAGGAAAGGAAGGTGACTGGCTGAAATTACATCCATGTCAAAAGAGAGACAGTTCAGGAAAGAAATTGTAGACAGTGGTTTAGCAATAGATTTATTCACATTAAAAAAGGAAAACCATGCAAAAGCTAAAACCTGGTATGGCTTGGTTTCTTGGTGACTTCCCACAAAATATTCTCCAACACAGCTTTTCACTTGCACACTTACATCTTTTCACTTCATTTAAAGAATAAACACCATTTCAGCAGAGAAACCTATCACTGGTTTTATATGCTTTGCTTTGAACTCTATCTCAACAGGATGCTGACAGACAATAAAACCTATTTTCTAGACCTCAACTGGAAGTTACTTCTGAAAAGAGGAATCATACAAATTGACTACTTTGGGAAAATAATTCTCTTTTCCCCCTTTCTTACAATGTGCAGTGCCCACAGTTCTACTTTGTTACACTGCAGACCCACCATACTATGTGTCTGAATGCTCTGGAAGTTCACTGTTAACAGTAGTTATTCCTGCTCAGAGCTACGCAAAGCAAATACACGACAGCAGCTGCCAAGAAAATCCAAGGTTAACTCAATCTATGCTCCTAAGATTTCACTTGGTGTTTTTTTCTGACAGGCATTACCTTTTCCACTGTTAGAAAAGTCAGTGTCTGTCCCCTAAGTGATTGCTGGAGCCTTGTATTCATACTGTGATTTTCAAAGGCATTTATGAAGGATAGCTAATTTATACCTTTGTCTTGTGCCTAAGATACACTTACATGAATCTCATACATTCAGGAAGCCAAACTGGAGGGGGTAAAGGAATTCCTTCCTCCTGAAGGAATCTAAGTCAGTGCCTTCAATTTTATGGTTAGAAATGGGAAACAAGAGTGGAGGGAAATTTTAATTTCACTTACTATGATAATTTGTGTGGATTTAATGTAATAATTGTAATTCGGGTAAGACAAATTCACAAACATTATCCTAGTAAGGAAACACATAAATCTATTCAAAATTCAGATATGATTTTAAACAAAATCATCTATTACTTGTCAAGAACTGAGAAACTCCTAAATATCTGCACTGAGCTTCTACAAAATACTACAAATTGCTAAGGATTCCCTGAATATTCATTTCATTTGTTTGTGTTTAATTTGCAGCATATGATGTTTTATGCTAGTAATTGTATAAAATCAACACTTAGAACATAGATAAAGACCTTCACAGAGCCTAGCAGAGAGCACAGTACTGTGTAACAATGCAATCCATTTAAAAGCAAAAGAAAAAACACTGGCATCGTTTCAAACACGTAAAGCAGTACAGCTGGAAGAAGCATTTATTATTTATACTCCAGAGGCTTTTCATTCACATTTACCAACATGTTTACCATTTGGAATGAAGATAAATTAGCAAGCCAACAGCCAAAGACTATTTTTTTCCACAATAAATTTCAAATCCAGTAATATTCAGGTGAACCATTCACATCCTTCCTCCCAAGTGACTGACAGAGATGTGAGAGGCTTAGTGAGATATGCTTGGATCAAAGTGGTAGATGCTATGTCACATATAGTTTCTGGATTTGGATACATATCTGAGTTAATGCTAGAAATACATTTAAGCTTGCCAAGGCAGGTTGGTGTCATGAATAATGTATTGCATCCTACAACAGAGAACCCACCACAGAGACTTTTATAGCTATCCTTTTAACTGCTGGTCCAACATACAGAGCATGAATTTTTCACACAAAAACCTTTCTGGGGTTTTTGGGCTGTGGGTACATGACAAGTGACTGTTCAGGGCATCATCCTAAGCCAACAGTATGAAAAGTTAACAAACTTGCATGAAACCACACAGTCACTTTAAAATCTGACTGCATAATTTGAGTTATGTTATGCTTTTATCAGTCACAGCAGTAAAATACCTGCACTGCAATTTGGACTCAGATGCACAGCAAAAAACATTTCAAGTCACTGTTGAGAACCATTCAACTCTCTGCCAGTGGAGAAAGCTGCTGAAAGCATTTGTCATCTCAACTAGCCAGCCTTCACTTACTTCACACTGCAAAAATGCAAATTGTCCTGTGACTCTTGAGACCATAGTGGAATACCCACACTTTTATAAAGGAAGGTTACACTATTTGGAACAATTTCTGTATATACACAGTTGCCTCCCAACCAGTGATGAGGCTCTGCTTCCCAGGCACTTCACTTTTGCCCTTAAAGCTCCCTGAATGCTGAGAGCTTCTCTGTGCATGGCTCCAATTTCCCCACTCTGAGCACACTTAAAATCTAGATTGCTGAGGGGTTTATTCTCAGGGTATGTTCAAGACATCCTGTGGCCAAAGTAACACAGAGTTGCTAAGGGTTTTTTTCCAAGATGGGTGTGCTTATGTTCATATGGGTATTTGAATAACAGCCTGGAGATCAGAAAACTTTTCCCAGTAGTGGGAGACCCAGATTCCATTTCCTCATTACTCTGGAAGGCTGCAAACCTCTCTCCCACCATCCCAGGAAGTTCCCAACCTGTGCCTGTTCTGGAGGGCAGGCAGCTGCCTCCTTTCCTGTACAGCAACTGCTCTGCAGCACAGAAAGCACACAGGACCCACACATCAAAGAGGAAAAGCAAACATAATACTATTACTCATACAAATTATGAAATAGAAATGTAAAACTATTTTACCATTGGCTATTTATCATGCACAAACTATATGCCAGTTGGTATCAGCTGAAGGAAAAAAGCAACTATTTCACAGCTAATACCATTGCCAGAGCCAAAACTTGGTCCCTGATTCAGCTAATAATATGGGATCAAATTCCTGTCAATAGCATCTCATGGTGTTGAAGCTTCTAACTTGACAACCATCTGCCTCCACAAAACCAAATTGCATACACAAAACATGCTGAGTGGGTATGAGACAGTATCTGTTTACTGATTACTATTGAATATATTTTAAAAGAAGTAATTGTCCTGTCATTTTCTAGCTTTGATGTACTTCAGAACAAAATTTCAACCTTTAGGCAGGGGAAAAAAAAAGAACACTTAATAAGGTATGGTTTCCCCAAATCTGATAAACACAATCCCAAAGCATCTCTTTAAAAAGCCAGAGCCTGTACTTTACAGATAACGATGCTTCTGGAAAAATACCAAATTATACTTAGCCCAAAAGCAAATCTACACTGGGCATCAGGGACTAACCTAGGAAAAAGAAAGGGTAAAAAAAAAAGGAAAGATGCATTATAAAGAGAGAACACTCAATGTCTGGCTTAATTTGTGCACAGAAACAATTACCCCCTTTTATCGCTCCATCACACGAACAGTGGATGAAAAATTCTGCCTCCAAATATAATATATTTATATACTATATATACTATATAATATGCTCTCAGAAGTGATCTGGAGCTCGCAGTGACCCAGGGCACACAGGTTTGCTCTGCAGGAAGCAGTGAGCTAGACCAGAGCTGTAACTGGGAGAGGCAATCTGGCAGCCCCAGCCTGCTGTGGCACAGCAAACCTGAGTGTGACAGCTCCCAGCAGAGCAGGGTGGGCCAGTGGCACCTGGAATGCTCTCACTGGGACACCTGCTCCTGTCCCTGCACATGGATTCCGTCCTCACACCCTGTCTGTGGATATACAACCACAAATTTCACTGAAATTCACTGGCGTGGGCTCCCTGGTCTGCAGCCCAGGGTGTGAGGACAAAGCACTGAATGTTCTAAACCTTCTCGAGTATGAGACAAAAGTGTCACCTTTCTCTCACACACCTACATCACCTACACCTACACCACCTCTACATCAGGTGATGTAAGAGTTCTGACAGATGCTGGATGATTAATGCACGAAGGAGACAGGGTCTGCTTGGCTGATAGGGGCTGTTAGGAGTCAACTTTGAACCTGGGGAATAAATTATGAGCCAAAGTTTTCTAAAATATAATCAGGGGAAGTAAGCACACAGGTTAGGAGACTCTAGACAAGTTAAAGTAATGCTTAAAATTGGAAATAACTGCATAAAAACAGGACAAAACAAGCCAGAACAATGGCTTCTGTAAATAATGTTAAAAACAAGACTGGAGCTTAACAAAGCTGAAACAGTAAACAAATAAGAATCAATTTAAACCCCCCTATCTGATTTAAGTAATACCACTGCAAGTTCTTTATTCTTCATTATGCAAACTTCTTTCCATTGATCTGACAATTCTGATTAAATGTTTCTAAGCACTCCCCAAGCTGAAATTGAGGTCATTCACAAGATTAGTTTCTACTATTCAAATTACTATATCATTAAAATAATTCAAAGCAATGTAGTGTGGCTATAAACAAGGATATGTACTCACTGATGTTAAATCAAAATGTTAATGATAGATGCTGATCATAGGTTTTCAACAATCCAATTTTATTTTATCTTTGAGAAAAACACCATGCTTCCAAACTTACTAAAAATTGCTGTGGTACAAAATCAAAAGCTGTCCCCATGCAGAGGAAGATCTCTTCAATACCAGACATGGAGCAGAGCTGTGAAAAGTATTCCTAAAACCTGCAACCCCTCTATGATACTTCTGACACTACTGCAAGTTACAACAAATCTTCTTGTCAGGGGACAAAAGGCTCAGGACTGGAACTGCTGCAGGATCATGGGCAGTCACTGAAATTTAAAGCTTCCTGCTGTGCTCTCTCAGGAGTGAGGAGCAGAGGTCCCCGCTCAGCTGCTGAGGGTCCCACTGCAGCCATGCTCAACTCTGCCACAATAATACATGCCAAGCTCTTAGATCTGTGTAGAATATCTCTCACAGTGAAGGAAAGTGGTTGATTTTCCAGCTCCAGGATTTTTTTACTCATCTGTAGGAAATAATAGGTGGCAGACATGTGTTGGGAGGTCTGTACCTCTCTGCCTGTTTCACACTTCAGCTTCAACCACTGTTGGCAATCCAGAAGCACAAGTATTTCATGCCAGGTTTCTTCCCCTTCTCCAGATTTTGTTTTCATTGCCCACAAAAAGGCACTCTGACTGTTAAGATTATGGCAACACAAACCTCCAACATCAGTATTAAAAATCTGTAAATCTACTGATGTTCAAATCTATTCCCAAGGGAAGGCAGCAGCTCTGAGAGCCCAAGTGAATGGGTGTGCTTTGCTGTAGGGAAGCCACAAGGTGGTTATGGCACCTCCAAGGGAGCAACAAGTTCTGAGTCCTAAAGCAAACCCTCACCAATAATCCTTTCTGAGTCAAACTTACTGATGTCAAACCTAATTCAATTCTCCTTATTCCTGCAGAATGCCAACAGGAGAAAGACTGCATCTTAGACAGGTCTCAAGATACCATTTTTTCATGTTTATTTAATTTCAGAAAAATTATATACTTCCCCTAAAACAAATTGTTTTGTCAATATTTCAAGAGAGTAAATAGTGTGAGTCATACTGCTCTGAGTCATCCACCTGGATATTGATTTCAGGAAAATCATACAGTATATGATTAAAGATTATTAATTACTCTTAGAGGATTCATTCTCTTTTATAGTACTCAACAGCTTTTGGGAGAACATAAGTCTTGTCAGATCAAATACTCCCACTAACAGAGTGGCAGAAATTGTTAACAACATATTTCTGAGCATGTTTTAAGCTTTGAACTCGATACCACACAATTTGCTGATTCTAAGAGACAGGAATACCCAGAAGCTAGAGGGCAACATCAAACTGGAAAATACTTTCTTCACACTACACTTCTTAGTAAGTCATTATCAATTACTTGGGGTGAAAAGCTACCTAGAGACTGATTCTCAGCCCATGACACAATGTATTCTTTTAATACAAATATACAATTAAAGCTGATAATGTTTCCAAAAGGTTAAGGATGGACAGAATGGAAAAGAGTGAACAGTAACTACAAATTTTTCTTGGTAAACTGAACTCAAAGGGCTATTCTAAACAGCCAAATACAAGGTGTGTGATGTAAAAATTAAACATTGCAGTCTCTGACTAAGAAACCTAAAGAATTGTCAACAGTAACTATCTCAAAATGAGCTACCAATTCGCAAGTTGAACCAATAACTGAAATTTATTATCTGTGTTCGCAGAGAAGTATATTAGATGGTCATTATTCTAAATGTTACTGCTTGTAAAATCTATAAGTAACAAGTGCTGCAGAAATCATTTGTGTTGAGCTTCCCCCATGTAATCTTATAATAAATTACATCAATCATAATGTTGCTGGCTGCCTATATTGACAGATCTGTAAATTGGAGTTCGTTCTTTGATGTTCCTGCAATTCTAACTTTGATAGCTGAAGCATATCAGAAAAAAAAAATCCATATTAGACAACTATGGACTTGTCAAATTTCTCACACTTGATTTAAAACAAAGCCTCAATGGGTTTGATCAATGATGTTCTATGCTGATCCTGGACACAATTATTAACAACATCACTAGCATTTACATAAATAAACTTTCACTATGTCCCAAGTAAAATTACAAACCTGTAATAACTGAAACTTAGAGAAGCCAACCCAATGTCATCTTGCTGCAGTTGATTTTATGGCTTCACAGAGCTCATACATCACTTCTTTGTAAACACTCTGCTGGCCTTGATGCAGTGCAGCTTCTCACAGTAGAAAAAGAAAAGCGTTTTTAATTATCACAAAGACAGGCATAAGTAAGGAAAAAAATGCTATTCATTAAACCTTTCCTAATTGTTTTTTTACACAGTCTTTTTTAACCCAGTAAAGCGCAACCTAAAAGCGAAGTAAAACTATTATTATTATTCAATCTAAAGTTTACCAAAGAAGAAAATGCTGCAGAGTTTGTATCAAAATAAAGAAAGTATGTACAGCTATTTTCTGGCACATTTATGGCATAAATAGAAAGAAACATGGATTAAAAGACCAAGCTCTGCATTTTGCAATCTTAAAACAGAGATGGATTGAAGAATTAGGAAAAAAAAAAAAAAGCCCTTTCAAACCTTGAAGACTGTGGTTTGGAGGCATCTTTGTGGTAATGTTTCCTATTATGGTAGATATTTGGAACAAAATGAGTCTGTTCTTTTTCCTGGAAACATGATACAATGTGCAGTAAAAATGTTTAAAAAGCAGATCAGAGTACTCTCAGTTTCCATTTTAGGAAAAAGATAAAGTAATTTGTTTGCCTCTGATGGCTTCTCCACTTTTTCTAATTCTATTAACTGGGCTCTGCCAGAAATTATATACTCACAAACTCACTTATGAGGTGTAAACATTTGTCTTTGCAGCAATTCAGCAGACACAGCACACCAGGTATCTTCAAAGCATTTCTGTCCCCTGTAACTGGATTATAATGGCTAATTTTGTTAAGAACTGATTCCCAAAATAGTGGCATTATCACTGTCATATGACAAAGATGGCACAGGGCAGAGTGAAGGGAGAGGACACTCAGTGAGGCTCAGTGCACTCTGCAGAGCTTGGAAACATGAAAAATAATTGAGTAATTCTTTCTTGGACAGACCAAAATGTGTTTCCCGACTTCTGGAATCACTGAGGTTTTGCAGCATGTTTCACACACCCACCTCTGCTGAAGGATATTTAAGAAGCACTTCTCTAGGAAGTTCTAAAAATAAATAGCATAAAGTCTGAGTTTATGGGAAAAGATTTTAAGGAAAAGGTACTACAGTACACATCACATGGTATCAACAAGAAATGTTTAAATCCCATTGAATTCCAGAGAATACTGAAGCATTTCTTTCATTTTAGTAGTACATTTGAACATATAAAAGGCACATTAAAAGTATATAAGGGGAATCCTCAAATGATTTCCTGGCAAAGGAAATTATCTTCAACTCCAAAATAAAACCTAAATTCCAGATTAGGTTTAATTGATAGATTGAATAGAAATAGATTGAATGTGAAAGTTTAGCCTCAAGAGGGAAAAAAAAAATGGATCTAATCCAATTGCTAAGCATTAAAATTAAATTAGACAGTAAGTAATCCAAAGATTCAAAAGACAAAATGTTCACAGGAACCATTTGTCTGAGGGAAGTCTCATGCAATGAGCAGCGATGTTTGCAAGCTGATAAATAAGAACAGGATGAGGTTTTACTGGAACAAGTATGCTGAACATGAAGTCCTAGCAGCAAAATTAGGGAACAGCATCCCATCACGCACATTTTTGCCAAATCACCTGGGATCTCAAGCAGCTTTGCAGAGTGACCCTTATGTTCACTGGGTAAACTGAAACACAGAAAATGAGGTGAAATGTCAAAGCACTCAAGACGACCAGGACTAGGAAGCAACCCCTTAATTCCAGTGCCTTCCAACATTTCTTACAAAGCAACAACAAAGGGCTCTAAGAGGCTTCTGATGTTCAGCCTCTCTGGGCAGAGTTCACTAACACAATAACTTTTATTTTTAGAAGTAGGAACACCTGGTAATAGGCTTGATAATACAAAGTATCTCACAAAATTATTGTATTTTATTACATACTGGGAACAAGTGCTAACATTGATACAAAAAACTTATTCCCTCTTTACATATTACCTTTCCTTCTTGTATTTCCCCTTCTTCATTATCACAAGGTACCATATTCCAAAAAAGGATCAATTCCTAAACTAAAAACACTATCATAAAATATACCTAAGATAAAGTCCTGGCAACTGAATAAAACATGAGTTTTAAAAGTCTACACTGAAGTTATTAAGAAATAATTTTATTCCTAAAAACAATGACCCTAAGAATTTATTCTTTTTTAATCCAAAATCCTGTAAATATGTTATGGTCAGTTGATTATTTTGGTTGATAATGAAACTGTAACTGGTGAAAATACTTGTCTAATTACCTAAAGAGGGGGGAAGAAGAAAAAACTGTGTGGCATTAATCTTATGCAGAGATTCTAAATTATACATTTTATTATCCTAAAGAGATTTATACTCCCATTATCTCTTACACCCACATAAGACAAAGCAAGTGTAAATCTGTCTTTCTCTGTGCAGAGAATTTCTTATTGCTGTATTAGAGAGATAATTATTCTACCCCCACGTCTCATAACATTGTTTTTTCAACAATCAGAAGCACTCTGAGTTAACATGAAGACAGATGTTTTGACTGAGAGCAACTATGGATGTGTGCTGAAACTAAAAATTAAAACCCCACATAAATAAATATTGAAATGTACATTAATCCTTATTCTAAGGGTGATATTCCACCACCAAGGAAGATGCTTGGCCAGGATTGTCTCTAAGTATTTGCAGCAGCCACAGGAATTACATTTCTGTACAACCTTCATGGGTTAATTTATTCAAATTGCAAAACACCCAATTCCTTCTTCTGTTAATTGTACATAGGGTGGAGCTATCCCAACTGTGCCAATTCACACTCATATAAACAACAGAAGTACAGGCTGTGTGCATCTGAATTGAGACACAGTTTTTAACAATACAAATGGTATGAGAAAAAAAAATTGCAAATATGTCAAATATGTATTTGTTATATTTTCCTATATCATCCCCCAGTATTCCATACATCATCCATTCAGCTGTGATGGGATTCAGCCATTTGCACATGGTAACTACTTGCCCAAACTCTTAACACATTTCAGCTGTCATGGTGTTCCTGGAGAGCAAGGTGGTGTCTGGATTAGATTCAGTCAAGAATTTTGGGTCATTATAATTTAAACTCATGCTGTGACTTAGAGTTTTAACAGGTAAACCAGTTTAACCATTGAAAAATATTGTGAAGAACTCCTAAAATTTTTTATTGGTATTTATAGACCCATATAATCACAGGATGGTTTGGGTAAAGAGGCACTGGAGATGTAGCTCCAAGCCCCCTGCCATGAGCAGGGACCTTCCACTCAAAGGACACTGTTTGTTGTGAACATCTGTAAAGCTTGCAAATTGCACAGCAACTGAGATATATTTCATGGAGCTGGTCTGTCACATGGCTACACTTGCCATTTTGTAAATGAACATCACTGGGTTTGGTAGGAACTAATATTACCATGCAAGACAGCAGAGTTTAATGAATTGCAAACCCATGTAGCTGAAGCAGCAGGAACACGCCCTCGAGAATACTCTCATCCTGGTGCTTGGGAAGGTTTGCATACAAAACTCCTCAAATGGAAACATAAATCTGGCTCCTCAAGCAAAAATTATAACTCACAGACTGAATTTTTCATTGAAGCAGAGATGCACCCCTACAGCTGGGAGAAGAGGGGGCACATTCCTTCCTCCATCCACTCTCCCACAGCCATCTCAGACCTGGTGCAGTGAAGGGCAGCTTTAGGGTTGCCCTACATTATGCCAGCCTTTCTTCAGCTTACAGTCACCTGTGCCCAGCAAAACTCAAACCAACTGCTGCTCAGTAACTCTCTGAGCAAGCAATCCCTTGCTCTGATTCTACGCCTCCCCAGGACAGTCTTCCTCACAGAAATCCCAAACCATCTGGTTAGCCCAGCTTTCAACTTGCTTTGATCCAACACAGTGGCTCAAAGCAGTAAGAGAACAAAAACTATAGAAATGCCTCAAAAACATAGAAATGCCTCTTGGTATCTGGCATGTGTTGAAGCATATCCTGATGCCAGTCTGGTTATGTAAATCCAGAAGAGCATTGCTGAGGAAGGACAGGGATGCAGGTCAGAGAACTTGATTTTGCTTCTCTGCCCAATATTGAGCACAGCTGTTTTTTAAGTAAACAAAGAAAATACCCCACTGTGGAAAAAAACTTCATCTGCTATAAAATGTGCGTCGCTTTTCTGAAATCAACTGAGTTATAAAAAATTACATCAGCTGCAGATTCCTCCCATATGTGATGAAGAGAGTTCTGTTTGCTCCCCTGGGTCTCAGCTCAGGCTCTGTATGAATACAAACCAAGCTTTTTCCCTAAATGAGTACCAACACATTTTTTCCCGAGTCACATATCCTTAGCTTCTAAACATTACCAAGATGACTAAAACACCTTTAAAAAGTATTTAAATGTTTTCTTCAATAAAAAGCATCAATGACATGGTTTTCTTGCACAGTTAGAAAACTCACCCCATTTTATTGCCGTTTATTGCACCAGAATGTTAAAAATGAAATTTGCTGTAGAGAACAGGTCTCAGGATAATATACAGCACTGAATCAAATGGAAAGGAAACTTTGAGACAGAGCAACCAGCAGCCCTGAAAGGGCCACACAAAATGATGGGGTATGACAGATTTAGCCAGGAATTATAAGGAACAAGATACCAACAAAATTATGATGAAAAAAATTAAAGTCTGCACACATGTAACTAACGGTAATCTTGGAACCAAGTTATTCTTACATCAATTTTATGGATTTAAATTTATATGAAAATACTTGGATTTCAGAAATAAAAACAGAGTAAGATGCCCTCAACTAACAAGCTACACTAACACTACATCAGAGCCCTGATGTTGAAAATCTGTTTTTTAAAGACAGCAAAGGTCACAACTGGATGTCAGTAAAAATCATGTTATTATGTTTTCATAGAAAAATACAGAATTAGTATTTTCAAAGTATATGCAATTCTCAATTTGCCATTTTCAGGCAAGAGTATACATTTTAACAAGTCCAGATACTCTGTGTATATTATTGCATTGTCTCATAAAAAAAAACCTCCTAAGCAGACAAAGGCACCTATTCAATTTCTGATAATGCTCACGTGATCTGTCTTGAAAAGTGTTATTGACTTCTAAAGTCTAGCATGCACAAGTTAGAAAGCATCAGAATTAGATCTGTTTTATCTAAATTATTTTATTATTATCTAAATTATAAACAGATCTAAATTTAGATCTGTTAGATCTAAATTATTCAATTTAGCAAATTCTTGTGTATAACTGGAACCCTGGGCTCTCACCTTGTCTACCACATAATCTCTAATTTTAGTGCACAAGAGTCATTCCTCATGTTAGGTTTGCTGCAGTTATATGAAGGGTATCCTTTTAATACAGAAAATGATTTATTCTTAAAGACTTATTTCTGCTGCACAGAAGCCAGTACCAAAATGTCAGTCAAATCCTGTGGGATGATGATTAGTCATATTAAATCCTGCTTGAAATTCTACAGATCTTTGTGGCTTACTAATACTGCTTACAACAGCAGAGGGGTTGGTGTAGAGGGACAAGCTTCCCTTATTCCTAGGAAAGCCATCTGCAGCCCCCTGCCCAGGTCTCAGTGACACACCTGAAGAGCCTCAGCAGGGGCTCCAGACTGAAACCAGCTCAAATAAAAGAGGTTACAGCTCCACCAGACAGGTGAAAATCTTTTGTCCAAAGATTTTCAACCAATTCTAACCAGCAATGTGTCCATCAGAAAGCTTAGGTATAAACTCAAGCTTTTTTAATACCAGACTAAGAGCAGCTTGGTCTTGAGGAGACAGGCCTGGTGAAGCTAAGATTTGTATGATGGCACTTCTAGGACCTGGCCAAAGAGTAGGATTCACAGAAATAAACTGAACAGTTTCATGGATAGTCAAGAAATAAAAGAAAAATAATTCCCTTTTCCCTTTTTTTTCTCCCCTTTTTAATAACGTGTATCTGAATAAGGACTTCACTTAATGTAAAGCTAATGCCATTCCTCTAATGTTGCATTTGATGCAATTTCTATTAATATACACAGATTGTGAGATATATTGCAGCAGGAGGATCTCTCTCCTTAAAAGCAGAATATTAGGAATTGTAATGTAGAAAATTGGAGTAAACTACATTCATTTTTGTATACAAAAATACAGAATAATTCCATTTCAAAAGGAACATTGGAATTATAGTGGCATCAACTATTAGGCTTGTGGTTATGAGTGTAATGCTGCTAGAAGCAAATAATTAAAGTAGAAATTTCTAGCAGAGGTTTCTCAGAATACTTACCACATTCTACTTGGAAGCTCTAGTGGAGATGTTTGTTTTCTTGGGAAACAGGAACAGTTGGAAGCAAAGGAGGCAGTAGAACATTTGAACAGAGAACTGGCCCAGACCTCTGAATTGATTGCTTTTCCCTCCAGCAGCACCATTTGCTTTCCAGGACACCTTGGAAAAATTTTTCTTTTCCCTCTGTTTCAATCTTCTTACCTGCAGACAGGTACAATAACACCCCATAAAGCCTTTCTAAAACCCACAGACAGAAAGCACTGTAAGAATTATCATTTCCCACCACTAAGTGTTCACAATGCAGTGGAGCCTGCAAGATCTAAGCAATCTTTTCATGTACTTAATTCACATTTAAGTTTCTTAATGCATTCCTGGGCTATAATCATGTGCTGTTTTGAAAGATATATGACCACAATTCACATTGCTTTAATGATTAAGGAACATTAATATGGTTCTGTGAAACCACATGCAACATAACTCAGCCTCCCCTGGTACACCTGGGTCCCTATATTGGATTGCAAAAAAAGCAATAAAACCCCATAAACAGCTGAAGCAGAATGGCAGTTATCAAATAAAACATCTACACAAATATTTCGATTCTATACCACAATGGTATTTTATTTTACCTCATCCACCATGCAATGATCAAAAATCCATCTTTTTAACTAGTCAGCAATATATTTTGCTGAAATTACCAGAATATACCCATAGGTTTGAAAGTCTACATTAAAATGGCAAATTGCGGAAAAAAAAATCAAAAATACAGAAAGTACAAAAGTACAAAGTCCAGTAATTTTAAAATGTGGATGTTTAAATAGAATACACAAATATTGGAGACTGAGACCACAGTACTGCCAAGTTTTACTGCAGTCTCAGGCAGATTCAGAGAGGGAATGACTGCTAAGAAGTGGCTGTAGAAGTAGTTCTCCTCGTGCCTGTGTGACCTGCAGCCAGGAACCCCAGCTGGAATCCCCTGGAGTTGTCCATACTAATGGAGCTGAGCATGTGAGGGCCATCCTGTGTAAATCCACTGCCATTTCCACAGTGTCCTGATGATTAAAATCAATTTTTTTTCATGTATGCGTAAGTATTTTTTTGTTGGAAAACTAAGTCTACAATATCATTCAAAAGGTATTTGTTCTTAGTATTGGTACCTTTTCCCTCTTTTAATTATTCTGAGAATTAAATGGATGCAGGAAGAAATACTCTCTAAAATACCCAAGATTGTAGAACAATTCTGCAAGATGTCTTACATTCCCCTGAAAACAAACTGAGATGAGACATTTACCCCCCAAAACACCCACACATGAATAAGATACAAAAATTAATTTTAATCTGCCCAAGTTTTTTAAGCATCCAGTAGGCTATAGCAACAAAATCTTTATGCAGTTATACATCTGCTGAGATGGATAAAAATTGAAAATAAAAAGATTAGACTGTTTATCAGCACAAGTAGCTAAATATATTCCAATCCTTAATTTTTTGGCAGCTATTATAAAGTAATTATCAACTTGTGAGATTAAGAGATTGAACAAAAAAGCAGATTACTGCTCAATACTCAGTTTTCAATGTTTTCTTCCAAGACATGTGCAACGGCATTTTCTGTTTTAAAACTAGAACTGTACTCTCAATACTCCTGGAGTAAATGAGATCTTAGCAATAAACTCATTCTGAACCTTGGGGAAGACTTGAGTCTGCCTTGAGCCACTGCAGGTTTGTTCTACATTTATCCAGAACTGCACAGTGTAGATCATAATTTCAGTTCCATGATTATAAATTTCAATCCTGCAAACAGTCCCTTCATGGCAAGGCAGACACAGAAAACTTCACACTTGCTGCAATTGCTTAACACCCAGGAAACCAGTAACTCTGAAGGTTTGCAATTCAAAACCAAAAAGAACACTAGTTTTTGTAGAAATAGGAAGGAGATAAGGTCAGAAAGATTCTGTGAGGATTTGGAAGAGATTATGGGATCATTTGCTTAGGTGAGCTGACATATTAAGCATCTTATATCAGGACTATTCATGCTGTGCTCTTTTTTGCTTCAAAAACACAGACACTGCTTTCAATTGGTAAAGTCTAGGCAGAAAGCTGCAGACTGTTTTTGACACAGAACCATCACCCTCTAACCCATATTTCTTAATTTTCTGTTCCCAGCATGAAGCCCATTTCCTCCCCAGAATTTTGCATTTGGACTGGAGGCCAAATTCGTGAGAGCTGATGGCAGTTAAGTCATCTTGTTGCACTTGTTAAAAATAGGGTTGAAAAATACTTGTTCTCACAACCATCAGTTGTCATTTTCACATAACACTTTTCACAATGTGAAGGTGCTCACAGAATCAGGCAACACTTCATTTTTAATAAGTAGAGAATCAAGAGACACCTTAATTTCTTCTTTAAAAAGATGAAACATCTAAAAAGCACAAAAAAGCAATTTTATTCCCTTTTAAAACTGCATTCAAAGACAGTGTTACCAGCTGATTTATTTTATTCCTCCTACATTCGTCTGTTTGTCTTCATCCTTTCACTCTGAGGAAAAGCTGTTCCACTGTTTTACCTTGTGGGCTGTTATTTTTTTTTTTCAGACTGACTCGCATTGTCACATCCAGCTCCTCTGTAAATCACCCCATAAGGCTCTCTGCACCTTTCCTGAGTTTTGCTTCTCCTACTGTTATCTGTAAAGTCTGCACCAGAACAATGATTCCACTCAATTCAACTGCTGTGCCACATGTCAGTGATATGGTTCCAAAACGCTTTTTAAGCTTTGCATTCTAGATAAATACTCTCACACATGTTTATTCACAGCAGCAGCTGCTTCAAAAATCTGTGTTGTGTTGGGCACCTGGAAGAATCCAGCCTCAGGCAGAAGTGCCAGTGACACACATGCATTTCCTACTTACGTGATGTGGAATTTGCTGTCACTTCTCCCACCCATCAGCAGGTGAGATCAGCAGTTTTCAAACATCCATTTCCAAATGCCCGCTCACCTTCTGCTATATGGGACTGCCTCCATGAGGGAGCATTTTTGGTCTTCCACTAGGCAAAAGAAAAAACCCAGAGCAGAATTCAGGAGAGCCATTTTGCCTGGAAATGGAAGCAATTAAGTTGGATGGCAAAGCTCACAGCAGCCATTCAGTTATGAGAATATCTTTTCAGTGAAACACTGAAACCAAGTTACAGAAAAAATGTCTGATTTTTGGAGGTTTTACAAGTACAGGGGCATGGCTGTGAAAATCACCATACTTAAAATGCAGCTTTTAATGTGTTCTTTCATTTGATTCAGGTCTGCTTTTCAAGTCAGACAATGTTGTCTACATAGCCTTTTATCCCAAATATGTCGATGACTTTACCACTTCTAAGCTTTAAAAAAAGCTGTTTTCTAATTGGGGTGTAAGACAGTGTCAAGAACTAACAATTTGGATTAATTTTCTGGCTGAAACAGAAAAAGTATGCCATATTCAAGTTGTATGACTTCTCTTTGTTTTCAGACTGTGAAAAACAAGAAGTTTCTGCACTTACTGCATGGTACTGTATTGTAAGGCTTTATTAATTCAGGCCTTGTTTTCTCATTCCTTACAGAATCATTTCTACCACTAGTTCCATTAATTCTAGTAAAAATTCTCAGTAGGATATCTATTGCTCTTTCTGCAGGACAGAAAAAAATTTTCATTAAGAAACAACAGTTTTTCCCCTTTCCCACCTGCCTTCAATGCCTTTTTTCTAATTAAAAGTACAAAAGCTCCTTGAAAGCAACAGAAATAAAACTACTTTCTCTATAAGTTGCATTTTTACCTGCCCTTCTTAAAGAGAAAAAGACCCAACTTACAAATAAACTAGTTGGAGTCCTGACAGCAGAAACAGGAATCTTCTCTTCTGCACTGTACTTACAAACACATACAAGTTCCCTTTGCTTTTTGCTTTAGCCTGAGGCTTCCAGTATGTAGAAACCTGCTGTCCAAAATGAAACTTATACATTTAATAAGAATTCAAGTCTGTCTGAAGAGAATAGCTTCTTTTATTAACTACATAAGTCTGAAACTCAGTTAGACACTGTTCAGAGTTCTGTAAATATAAGTCTATATTTCACCATGGACATGTTCAGTGACTTAAAAGCAATATAAACAAGATAATTCCTAAAGGAGCGTGGCATCCTTTTCTCAGTGCAATCATATCCATCCCAGTTACTGGCTACTTTACTTTACTATACTTTATTTCTTACAGTGTTCTAGAGGAGGTTTTTGTGTTGGCTTTTTGTTTTTTTTACAAGGAAAAATTTGCAAAGAATAAGCAGCGTGTGAATAGCAAAGATATTGCTCATGTTTTTATACAATATAAAAAATTCAATAACTGGATGAACAATGTTGGTACAACAGAGTGTTTTGGTTAGGAATTGAGCTACATTTCTCTGCTACCTAAAAAATCAAACTAAAAGAGACTGCAAAGGGAAAGAAATCCATTTCCTACCTGCACAGTAGTGTTATAGAGTCTCCAAAGCAGGATATCATGCACATGCCATATCTTGCATAGCAGCCCTAGCTTCATTTTTTAAAAAAGAAACAACACAGAAGAGAAACTTCTTAAGCCTAATGTTTCAGACAACTGTTGCCATTTGCAAATACTTTTTGGGTGCCAAAGTTGAATAATTCTTACCTCTAAAAAACAAGGTTTTCCTAAGAAACTCAGAAAGACACACATTTTTTTCTGGACGTTGCACTGGCAATATTTCCCCACAAAACAGCTCTGAATCTGTCTGCACAGCCAGAGCAGGACTCAGGGCAGGGTTCTGGCCATCAGCACTCAGTTTGCACAGAGCTAGGGCCAAATGCTAGAGCTGGCAAGGAGAGGAACTGAACTGGTTTGAACAGCCCCAATATTTTTTTCAAGGGGTCTAAAGGAAAAAAGAAGCCAACAAGAGCTCTGTGCAGCAAAGGGGAAGGGCATAAACAGTGACCACACAATATGGAAAACATTGGTGGCCATGAGATTCACCATGTTGAAGGACAAGGAGTAAAAACTACAAGAACAGACTTTCCTACTGAATACGTGCAAGTAACTGCAAAGCCCAGACTGCCCTGAAGAGTGATATCAAAGGATTCAATTAAAGATAGAAAGGATTTATTGCTTCCACAGTTTTACAACAGAGCTATCGAAGACAAAGTATAAGGACTGAAATTGTAAAACATTTTAATGCTTCTGAAAACAGATAGTGAGGAAACGGGTTTTTACCCCAGATAGTATTAAAGCATGTAACACTGAGCAGTCTATATTAATCCTCTGAGCTGCAAAGCAAGTTGGGCTTGGATTATTTGGGAATGAATGACAGATTTAGCTGTACTGGTGAAACAAATTACAAAAGCAAAGGATTTCATCAAAATTATGTGAAAAGGCAACCAATGTCATTCAAGATGACATCAAAACCTTGCTTTAAAACCTGTTCCAAACTTTTTTAAATCTCCAGAGCCAACCAAAAATAGAGACTGAAATTACTCACTATAAGGCTCTGGAACTATAACCAAAATTAACTGCAGTGACTAAGCATACTTCTCTTGCCAATAATGAAAAAAAAAAAAAAAGATATGTCCTTTATCTGTGATAATTTGACAGTAGTTGTTACTACTAACACAGAAATAAAGTGATCAATGTCTTCTCTCTAAAATACAGAACTTTTCATATTAATAGGTGACAAGGTGAGTGATCTTACTGGAGTTCAATTATAAACCAATTCTGAAAGGGAATATTTCACACTGAATTAGAACTACAAGGACAACACGAGGACTGCTGCAAAGTTACAGAGAGCTCAAGTTCTCTTCAAGACTTCTACAGAGTGGGCAGGGATTGATAAAACCGTGGAGAAAGTGTCAGCAAAAATTCAACATGCAATCAGCTCTTCTATAGATTAGCAGAGAATTCAGAAAAGGCTTATGGTCAAATCTGCAATTATTTAGTCATAAGTGGTCTTACTGCAGATTGCAGCCTCAATGTGTAGTTTTGATCAGAATTTTCACTACCCAAACACACAGGTCTCAGTCTTGCAGGTGATATCCTGCTCTCACCATCTCAACCAGAGTTTCTAGTGCTTTCAGGAAAACAGCAGAATTAAACAAGGCTAGAAAATGCTGATTTTCATCAGATTTCCTAGATTAGGTTTCAGTTTAGGGCTGTTATTTTTAAGCATTCAGAGAGATTAATTCAGCCATCATTTCATTATGGAAAGTGAATAATGATGCTCACAGGACTACCATTTACTTGTGAGGGTATACCCTGCTCATGGAATTTGACATTTCGGATCTTGCACACCTTTATGGAAATAATCTCCCAAGCTTGATTAGATCCAATACAACTCAAAAACCTGGTTTTCATCAGAACTTAAAAAATACAAGAACCTCCTTCTTTTGGGAAAAAAAAAAAGAAAAGAAATTTACATTACTATCTAAACCTCTAGTTTTAAATCTACAAGCCAGATACTAGAGCCACCCACTGTGAATGGGATTTGTGTGCTTTTACCAAGCCACTGGAATCTGGAACACTTTATGGAACCATTATAATCAATGATCAAGAATCAAGAAGTGCAATAAAAGTGTCCATACCATTTTAAAATACCTATGCCTTTTTCACACTTTTTACTATAATCATTACTTACATAATCCAAGTAGTGTTTTTCAAATATTCCAATATAATATCAAGCAATTTTCTCAAGGACTGATTTAGAACTGCATGGGCTGAAGTGATTTATACTTTAATTCCCATGCACTTATCTAAATTGAATTTAATCTGACATCTTATTACCAAGTTCTATTACATTGTCCTAGAGCTCTTAGTAGTCTTTTCTAAAATTGCCTAATTTATATAAATTTATGGCATTACTATGTATTGACACCCTGCTTTTCACCATTACTCTAGGCAGATAATATAATAATGTATCAATCAGTGTACAAAGCCTCAAATAACTCCTATATTTGACTTCTTTCTAGTCCTTCTCAGTCACAGGACTTGTTCTTTAATTCCCTAGCAATTCATGAACAAGCATGACTGCCCTGACTCTCCCCTTGCCTTAGTTGCTCCAATTTTCCTTAACAACTTTGAATGAGTTACTAATCCTTTCAAAGTGCCATCTCCTAAGTCCTGCTGGTTTTCTTCCAATAAGAATTACAAAAAAACAGCTACATGCATTCTTCCAAAAATGTTGGACTTTGATAACCCTGGTGGGCCCTTCCAACTCAGGATATTCTATGATTCTATTAAATAATTTTCATGGGTAGGAACACATTTCTGACCACAAGAACTGCTACTTGAAGCACCCCAAAGTTGAGGCCCTGGAAAGTTTAAGATCAGGATTCTAGACAGTAGAACCTACACTATAGCTAAATTTACTCACCCTAGAATAATTTGTGTACTATTACATTATATTCCTGAATAACTGAAATGCATTAACTGTCATTGTCTAATACCATCAAAATAAATGTTATATCTGGACTTCATACCATTCAAAGCCTGGGGTTCCTCAAAGTCAGTGGCAGCTGTGACATTTGGCACATTCAGAGATGACTGGTAAACAAGGGCAGAAATTGCACTTATTTGCCTCCTCTTCTCTCTTGAAAATACTCAAGGTCAATGGCAACACTGGGGTTTATTGTAAAGAAGACATCTATCTGTGGAGAAATGTTCCCCTTGGAGATCTTAAAAGTTCATATTATAGAAAATAACAATGAACATTATTTGAATATAAATTGAAAAATATATTTCAGTTCTGTTAAGTTAATCAGCCCTAAATCTCCATGGGAAACTTGCAACACTGTTCTCAATTTAAACACTTCCCAACAATTTACAGCTTCATTTTGCCAACTTTTCCCCAAACCACACTCCCATGAATTTACACAACCTAGAATGGTATTCAACAACAGCTGAGCAAAGCCTGTGAAGAAGAGGTTCAATATGCTGATGAGAAATAGTGCAGGAAAATGCAGTAGCAGCTCCTGAAAAAAGTCCTCCTTTTTATTCAGATGAAAGATACCTTAGCAATGCATCTCTACTTTTTACACTTGAGATCAACATTGGCAGATCAATTTTCTTCTTACGTTTGCACAGCTATGACCAGGAATGTTAATTAGCTTTTGGATTCTCTGGCCCCTCATTAGCATCAAAGTGAGAAAAATATCAGGGAGGGGGACAGGCGGAATGATGCAAAAGCTACTTGAAAGATGAACCAAACTTCATAGTTTCTTGTACTTGGTGCAGAACTGCTAAATTGAGTTGGGCTGTAAAACTGCTGTAACATAGATCCTGTTCAAAACCTCTGTTACATGGAGAGCAGGTAAAGTGGAAGTGTGAATCAACAATAGCACAGTTTAATCTATTTCTCATTTTGCACTCTGGGCCAAAGCATAAAAATCTGAGTTGTTGGAGTAAGTGCCCAGGCATTGATGGCCTATGGGTGGGTGAGCTCCCAGCTAACAATACACAGAAGCAAAGCCAGCACACACTCAATTTTCTTACCAGGACCCAAAGGAAAGTTGATTCCAAAGGATGAGATTTGCATTTAGATACAGTTTCAGTTCCTGGAATTAGCCAGCACTGAGCAGAGCTCTTGGTGCTGGAAGGATGCAGTGAATGAAGTGGGCACCACCCAAACACACACACCACTCTGCTGGAACAATCCATCCTCCTCCCCTTCATGCGCCTCTCCTGCACTGTCAGTGTTCAATTTCCACTACAATACACAGACATTTATATAACAGCTGTATCAAGGGAAAGGGATATAGTAGGAATCATAAAGATAGATGAATATTAGGACCTGGCCCTTGAAGCGGATTTTGTGTTCAGAGGATTTTAATACAACCAGAATACACAAACACACATTTCTATGGTTTGCAAAAAAAAAGGTGAATTTCAGCTGTATTTTTACTATGAATTTGTTGGGCTAAAATGCTTGTTTCCATAGTGAAACAAGACAAAAAGGCAAACATTTAGAAAAAAAAAAAAAAACATGTTTAAAATCTGGGACTGACAGCTCTATTCCCAGGCAAACAAAACTCTATGTGCAAAAGAAAACATCTGATGTAAATAAGACAAAATATTGCAAAATATTACAGGTTTTTGTTTTCTTTTAAACAATATAGACAAACCCACACATTTTGTTTCACTATAAGTGAAATCTAAGCAACTTTAGGACTAAAAAATATTTTCTTTTTTTTCCCCAAAAATTAAACAATCTTTCATGTTCAATGTCAATGGATTAGGCTTTCTAACACACAAAGAAAAATAAAAAAAGGTATTCAGAAAAAGAATTAACTGTTGCATCTCTCAGCAGCTTACACACAGCTGGAAGCTATTTGTTGGCTTTTTGAGCAGGATACTGGGAGCTTCATGTGCATCCACTCATTGCTGAGTGCTCCACGGAGCTGCTCTGGAATTGCATTCTCACACCAGTTCCTTCAGTGAAAGGCTGAACTCCACCACCTGCTCCATCCCTGGTTGTATTTGGTTACTCTCCCTTTCTTTGCAACACCTGCACGTATGACGAAATACCCTGCCACCGCCACGAGCAACTTCTCTTACAAGTCAGTCAATAGATTAAGTTTCTGTCTCATTTTAAAAACTCTGTGATAGCAAAGTATTTATAACTGCAGCCCCAAAGTAATGACACTATTGCTCTGAACTCTGTTGATTGGTTTTAATTTATATACAGGTTAGTCCTTTTTCACCTTCTGGTCTTGTTGAAGAATAAGACAACAAAACAACCTTGACAAAATCGGAATCAACTGGTAATTAATATTCCATTTAATGGAGATTAAAGCCATGGCACCCTAAGAGGATACTGCATTTATTACATTAAACTATATATAACTGCATCAAATGGAATATTTAAGCATTTAAACTTGAGCATTTTATGCGTTAGTAATTCACTTAATTATTTTCTCCAGAGAACAAGTGGTATAATATCATGCTGATGCATGGGGAGTTATATGAATAAATCTTCAGGCATCAGGATAGGATCACATACCCCAGAGCCTCACTTAAATCAATAAAAGCAGGAGGAAGTAATGGGAAGAACACTGCTTCTGGCTTATTTCACAGAGCTGTCTGTACAGCAGGTACACCAATCATGCTGAAGACCTCGTTGCCTTAACTTAATGAAAATGTAACTCATACTTTCACACTTTCATAAAAGTAAAAAGCTACCTATATTACATCCTCATTTAAAATGTCTCTGCTAGACCTCTTGCTTCATGATCCTCGTGTTCTAATGAATTTGAGCTGCGTAGGTCACATTACATTTCTAGATGGTCACAGCAGTCTCAGAAAACAGGTGAGAATGAATCAGTAGAAAGACTGAGAAGGCATAAACAAGAAACTTCACTAACAATTCCCTGCAGATAAATAAATGAATGTGTCACTATTCTCCAACACATAACCTCACTAACTCAACTAAACAAGCCTCTGTCTAAAATATTTTCTGCTCTGTAGCCTATTTTTATAGCTCTGAATTTGATATGGGAAACATTATATCAGTAATCAATGACTGCAGAGAGAAATTGAGACAGGAAAGAGTCATAAAATGAGCAAGAAAAGCAAGAAGAAAGGGAACATTATGTTAGAGATCTGAAAATGGGAAACGGGACTTCTGTTACTTCGTGTGTATGTGCTTTGTTTTATACAGTATTTTCTCTTTATTGTATTGACAAATAGTACCCATAGGTGGGGCAGGACAAATTGGAAATTAAAGAAATAGAATAAGAGACTGACACAAAATTTGCAATGAAGAAGGTCTGAATTTGACTTGTACCTGATTCCAGCTGTAGCTTCTGCTACAGGTGGGTGGCAGCCAGGGAGTTCCATCTTCATGCCTCAAACTCCACCTCAGCTGTGCTGAAATCCAGATCACACTGAGTCAGAGCAGCACAAACATCAAACAGAATTCAAGCTGCAGTACTGCCCTAATTCATATGCTGCTACCCACTTTCTTGGTGGACTTTTGACAGCTGGGAGTAACTCAGAAGCAAAAACCAATTCCCAGCTCTTGTTTTGCTGAGGAATTTCAACTGATTTGGCACTGGAGAAAAGTTGAAATCAAGCTGCTGTGGTGGTTCTCTGTTACCAAGGGATTCCTCCTGTGTAAGTGGAATTCCTACCTAGCCACTCTCTGCCTTTTCAACTACTTTGTGCTGTTGAAAAAAGGATGTGGCTTTGGCCCACATCTTAGTCTAGAAACTAAGAACTAACAAAATATAACACACTTTTATATTAATTCATTAATATTACCCAAACAGCACAAACTGTTGGCTGCACTTAGCAAGATGAATATTTCTGAATATTTTGGGAAAAGCATCCAGCTGCTAGCTGGTGAATCATCATAACAAAATGCTTATTTCCTCTAAAGAGTTATCCATCAATGTAAGTAATTCATGAGTTTAAATTCCCAGTTACACAGCGCACTTGACTTGGTCACTTTGGTATCATTCCTGACTTGTTTCTATGTAATTGCCATAGTTCTCTTGAAGTCATGGAAAATTCCTAACAATGAAAGAAAATCATAAGAAATTTACTGCCTTTCTGCACAACCTCCCCCCTTGCCTACAGTTATTGCAATAACTTATTTAATTTTACTACTCATCAAGGTGTTCAAGATCTCCTTGTCCATTTGCTGCAGCTCTGCCTATCTTTCACCTTTCTGTTTCCCATGAGTGCAGATTTTGGTCCTTGACTGTCAAGGATGTTTTCATTCTTTTTATAGGCATTATTCCACTATGAATACAGAGTCACTCATAATAGACCCAAGATTTCAGCCTTCCCCTCAGCAGTGCTGGCAATGCTGTTATCGTGACACTGTCACAGCTCTTATCTCACCTGTACAATTTGGAAATCCTTTTTTGACTGAAGTGCCACTCATGGGTATAAACAGACCTAAACTGTTTACACTGCCCACAGCTCTCACAGACTGCTCAAAGACCACAGGCTTATATAAAAAAACTTTGGGAAAAAGGTTGTAGACATTCTCCCTTTACATTTCTCCTGTCCTGCTGAAGTACTACTTGTATTGATATTTTCATCAGCAGTATTAATTCTACATACCATCTCAGCCCTTAGTAATTTCCAGGAAAATCAGCATAACAGGGTGATACTTGAAGTGTTATTTGAAGAGTTAGCCATGGAATTAAGAATTAAAATGCACTAGAGGGACAGGACTTCTTAAAGAAAGACCTATCCCCGGCTCCTCACAGTGAGATTTTGAAGGATGCAGAAATTGTAGGAGAGAGATGAACCATCTGTTCTGTCAGCTGGGGGAGGAAGGGGACTTAGGATACTGATCTAGAATAAACTCAAGTACAACATTACATCTTTTCTGGATATTCCAAAAAAGGAGACAATCATAATTGTTTTTTTCTTTAATTCATTACTATGTATGGTAATACTTTTAGTTCAGCCTTGTGCCTTGGTCTGTAAATTCTAGATACAGAACACCCAAAAGTAGAACCAGGTAATTCTAATGACTTTTCACATTTAAAAATATAAAACCAGTGTCTAATCCCCTATCTTCTGAAAATTTCAGAGCTAAACTACTATCTGAATTTTGCAGTTTAGACCCTCCTCTCTATTGTAAAGAGGGAAATTGAGAGGGTTTCTTCATTACTGATCTTTTGATTTACTTTTAGCTGCTAAGTAGGGTTACAAGAGTAGCAAATGTGGGTAGAGATACAAAATTTTATGTAATCTTTAGCTGCAAGTGTATTCCATGATAATAACAAAAAACATCTACAACAGCACAACCAACTGACTGATGAAGACCAGGTAATAAAAACCTGGCATGTACAACAAGCTCCCAGTATTTTAGGAGTCAAAGAAGGAAGAAGTATTATCAACATGTTTCACAAATCCTATCAGTGTAAGAGTTTTCTGAGTAAATGTTTTCTCTCTAAAAATTCACATTACTTGAAGCTTAACAAAAAATTAAGAGCATAAATAAGAAAACTGGGCTTTTCTAAATTAAATCAAAAGCTCCCATCAATTCTAGTTCAACCAAAATTTTGTCCTAAATTTAAGACAAAGACATGAATCTCATGGTCAAAAGAAGGTCCACTAAATCCTTTTTTTCCCAGTTTGGACCAGCAGTAACATACAGGCTTTCTATATGAACAAGACCTTCAAAATTTAACATATTCAGAACACATTTAGAAACCCTGAAATTAATTAAATTTTTCATATCTAATTCAGTGAATTCTAGGGTGGACCAGCAGTAATATGCAGCATGGAAGCAACTTATCTCCCGTATCCAGAAACTGGATTCTCTGGTTCCAGAACAGTTAGTTTCAAAATATCCCCAGGACAGCTGAACCTATAGCCCTTATGTGAAAAGGACAGAAGACACAGTAAAAGGCTTTTTTCTCAGAAGCCAAACAACTGAGCAGCTGCAATGTCTGTATTGAATCACAACCCAAACAATTCCTACCTAGTAAATTACCTGTACCTCTAGTAATTCACTGGCTCAATAACATGGAAGGATTTTGCCCTAGAACCCTATGGAAAGTCAGTGCCTACGGCACTGTTGTCAGAAGTCCAGTGCCTCCTTCTCCTCACAGGTCAGATAAGGATGACAAGCTCCTGAGGTCACTCCTGGATCCCAGGGCTCTCCATCCCCTACATAACTCCTGCCACTTCACATGTGGGATCCCCTTTGCTGCCACCTTACCTTTCAACAGAAAGTGGAGCTGCACCCCGAGGAAAGCTCATTGCAAGGACCCACCTTAAAGGCCGGGTGTCCCTCCACCCCAACCCTGCCCAGCCCCAGGGCACGCACCGCTACCTGCACTCCCATTCCCTGCAAATGCTACTCAGGCAAGCTGCAGCACAGCCCTCAGCTTAGCTCAGACACTTTGAACCAAAAAACGCCAAATAAAGTAATGGTTAAGGGTTTACAGCCCACGGGCGGCGCCCAGCAGTGACCCAAACCAAGGGCTGGCAGCGTGGATGCAGCCAGAGTCCCAGAGCAAGCCCGCCCAGAACCGGGTGGATTTGAGCCATCCCACACCTCTTTGCCCTGAGGCTACGGCCACTCCTTGTGATACAGGCCCTATATTTGATTTTCAAATGAGAAAGATGAGCAGAAATGAGGAATGGCAAGCCAAACTTTCAGGAAATTCATAGGAACTGAGCTGAGTCAATGAAGCCAGTTGATCAGAAGCTGAGAACCACTCTTAATCACTCTGATTTCCCTAAACATGCTATTTTCCCAATCTCAATGGGACTGGAAGTGAGGTATTTTGATCCTAGAGCTATCACCTTTCAGACAACCTGCGATTAATCAATCATCCTTTTCATCCAAACCTCCAAGACTGCCTTTTGCCAATCTAATCTAATCATCATCTTCCCATCTTTGCAGAACAGTCACAGCCCCCAAACCACCTCCTTCCTCAGGCGTTTCTGCAAACCAGGGGGGGACCCCAAGCAGGGTCAGTGACTGCGAGCAGCTGCTTTGGGTCTGCTGGGGAGACACCCTTGGAACACACGCCAGGCTGCACAGGCAGGATTACAAATATCCACCACGGCCCGCTCCCAAGATCTGCGCTGCTCAGCATCAACCATCAGTGCCCCTGCATTTCTGGAAAGCATTGCTAGTGTTGTCACTGGCCAGTGGGTGTCTAGAAACAAGGAGTGGGCAGGCACAGCAGTGTTCCATTCCTGGAACAACAACTGAACATCAGAGGAGAAGGCAGGCTTGTAACATTTCCATACAGAGAAACTTCAGTACGGCTCAATCCAAGAATATCCATGCATGCATTTGGAATCATATTTTTTATTACCAACAAATAGGCATGGATTGCTTTTTTGGTATCAATACCACTTCTAAAAATGTTCACAATTAAATGGCAATATGGGAAGAAAGTGATTGTATTTTTTAACAGTTTATTAGTAATACAATCTATCCTGACCACCTTTCTAGGAATTCTTCATAACAGTAAGGCTGCATGAAAGAGAGGGGTTAATGAACTACAAGTTTCTTTGCAATATAGAAGTGCAGTTCTAGGAGTTTTGCCAATTTTATGTACAATCAAATTACCAATATTATGTACTTGGTCTTTCTTTTCCTTACTGTGAAGAGGTAAGAACAGCACCAAAATTCTCTGAAAATCCTCACAGCAGCACTGCTTTACACCTAGTGCACATTTTGTTCCCAGCCCAGCAACAGCATCACAAGTGAGGTCTTTATGTTCCACCCCATAACAAACACTGCTAATTCTTACTCTGGTTCTAATACAGAATCTCTTGACACTTCTAAGACCAGCAATAAGTATATCTCTGTTTAGCTGCACAACTCTACACTCAGCCCCAGGCAAAACCAATTTATCCATTTGGGACAGTGCACACCTGTTGTTAGTTAATCCCCAGCTGGCAAAATACAAAAGGGAGAATAACACACACGTAGGTATTTAAAATAATGTGTTTTCAGCATGACTCACCTCATAAACTCCTGGAACCTAAATGGATTAAAAGTTTATAACAGGAGTTTCATCAGGATGTTGGCTCAATACTAGGGCTGGTTTCCAAAATAAAGTTACAGATCCCAAGGCATATTTAGATTTCAATAGCATGAACATACTAACTGCACTTACAATCTTGAGAAAAAATTCCAAGGCTGTGTCTGAGCAATATAAAGACTGTTTCATTTGCTTACCATTAATATCTATCTTGTTTCATTTTAAAGAACCTTAAAAAAGCCTTATGCCTACAGATAATGTGTATTTCTTTCCCTCCATCGTGCATAGCTCTCTTGCCATCTAGTGGTCACAGCACGTGAATTAAAGCAAAGCTACAAGAAATGAGCAGTCACAAAATGTGTGAGTATAACAGCTTTGAATTAAATATTTCAACTAGCAGCAGAAAATTATTAGCATATCTAGCAGGACTGTCTATTGGATTCCCTTGAATGCTAAATTTTGTCCAAGTCCTAGGCAACCTCATGAAAGAAACCTTTTAAAAACCACTTTCTTCCATATAATATGTTCTTTTTAGTCTCAAAAAACATAAACCACAGTCGTGAAATCAGGTTATAGTTCATCTTATAATACTGCCAAGATAATTTGCAACATGAGACTATTGAGACACAAAACGCAAGCATCCAAAGCATTCATCTTCAAGACAAAAACATAACCTAATTTTTAGCCTAGAGAAAGAAGAGTTAATAAAAAGCATCTTGCATTTCCTTGATTCAACCTCCCAAAGTACAGTCAATTAATTACATGTTTAAATTAAGCATTTGATTAAGTGCCTTCCTTGACCAGAGAGCTCAGTATCTTATTGACCTGTGAGTCTGAGTTACAGCTCATTTGCTTTGAAACCAGCCCAGGACAATGAACAGCAGGGAACAAAATGATTTTGTGCTTGCTTGCATCAATTTAAAAATGGAGTCAATCCTTTAAATGATCCAGACCTGAATCAGGCTCAAAGGGTCAGTAACCACTTCAAAGTTTTGTGTAATTATTTTAAACAATACTTTGTGCAAGTTTTGGTGTGGTTTTGCATTGTCAATTTTAAGGGGATTAAAATACTTGAAAAATTCCTTATAAGAGTCAACAGAGGGCAAAAAATATCTATCAATCAGAAAAGAGAGCTGGTAGAGTTCCTCTAATTTCCTGTTCACAAAATTATATTCTGACTCTGAACGTAGTTTGAAATCATCAAAAAACATGCTGTGTACACTTTTTTTTCCTTAATCAAGTTAAACATCTGCTAATGACCACGGGGAATGGAATAGGTCACAGCTGGCTAGATCATGCACATGTGATTACTGCTTAGCCACAATTTGTGCAATTAGTTACAGTTGTACTAAGCTACTTAAAACACATGTTAAAGACCTAATGATGAGCTGATATTAATAGGTCTTCACAGCATGCTTAAATCCTTCCTAAAGATTGTTTGAATATGTCTCTGACATATTTGACATGCAAACAGGACATATGCAGAAAATGATTGTACATCAAAATATTAATGCTTTTAAAGAAACACATGTATTTACTCAAGAGAATATTTCTGAGCATGTATGTTTTCAAAAGATGAATCAACAACACCCTTTTCTGATTACAATCTCAGTTATATAGGGCTGGCAATGCATGGGGAAATTTTTATTGTGGCTATTCGTGTTCCAAAGCTTAAACCCTACAAGGGAGAGCTGGCCTTCTGGAGGGAATAAATATAAGCACTTATTTTGAGTGAGTCCCTCGACAGCAGTTTTGCTAAATCTATGTGATTCTGCCTTTGGCCAGCATGGAATGAGCTGCTGGACCGGGGCCCAGAGAGGCACTTCCCAGCAAGAGCTGCAGAAAATCAGCTGCAGGTTCAGGTGCTCAGCCTCAGCCCCAGGCCAGCCCCTGCCTGGCTGCTCCTGTCCAGGGGCAGGAGCACCTTAACCACTACAAGGGGGACACCAGGACAGCTGAAATCCAAGCCATCACTTATAAATAGCCACTATCAAGGGCAACTGTTGGAATTATACATAATTACAGTCCTTCAAACATTTCAGTTTGTCTAAAGTGAGGCAGAATGGCAGGTAATGAGGAAGGAGTTTTGTTTTCTCATTAGGCAACATTAGAGTCAGAGTTCTCCTTACAAGCCGGAGGACGCCTGTTGAACTCAGGCAACTCAGTTGGAAGGGTGACATAGACCAACACAAAATGTTGAACACTGTCTCCTATAACACTGTAGAGGATTGTCATCTTTACTTGTCAAGTTACAGGCTCTTTCAAATAAAACTTCCAGTTCGGTTCCTCAACTTTTCCTTCAAAATTCAACTGGATGAAGCCCTGAGCAACCTAATGCTGAATTTAGCCCTTTTCTGATGGGAACTGGACCAGCTAAGCTACTAACCTGGCAAGTTCCCTGAACTGTTCTTGAGGTGCAGTTTTTGCTTGAGACAAAGTATAAATAATAGACATAGTTATACCACAGGATGGGTTCACCACCAAAGAAAAAATATTTTCTTCTTCATCTCTTCTGGCCAACAAATCCAAATCTGTTACAAGTAAGCATTAAAAAAAAAAAATCTGATAAATTTTAATTCCAATCAGTTCAGAGAGCAGATATGATTGATGATCAGAACTAAACTCCTGCTCTGAACTCTTCTACAGAGCAAAGATTGCAAGTGCTCTTCAGAATCCCTAAGAAACAATACCAAAATGCATAACCTGAGAAGTCAAACACCCAGACTTCGGTGTAATTGATGAATATGATAAACCAAAAAAGTCTACAAAAAACAATACATCTCACAATAGTATGTTTATTCCAAATACCTACAGGAGTATGTAGCCAATGGAGCATGAATAGGTATTCATTAAGTTTCAGCTTTGCAAGCTATTAAACATTCTGTCCTGATCACAACAAACACTTTGGTGTGTTACTAGCAGACTACTGCACTCATGTTTAATTGTAAGAGCATCCTTAAGCAACTTGTAAAAATGAAACCTCATTCAGCCATTCCAAATTCCTCTTGTTTGCACACATCAGGATTGACTCCAGCTAAGTCAGTAACATAACACTAATCTTTACACAATGTAAGATAAAAATCCCCTATTAAGAGAACAAAGCCTTTGCATTTGAATTACAAGCTCAAGTAGAATCTTTTCCTAGTGAATTTGAAAATTTATGATAAATAGCAAAGGCCTGGGTACTCAAAGAACTGGATTTGGCTGTCAAGTTTCAAGTTTTGCAGTCACAGAGTAAAGTTAAATATCCATATTGTTTCTGTCTGATATGCGTACTCCATTTGCACTCACATTGTAATCTGTGACTGAATTTAGCAAGCCAACTGGAAACAAACACCCTGAATCCTGGGTGAGCTCCCAGGGCTCCACAGCATTCAGAGGAAAGAGAAATGCTATGCCCCTAACAGGAATAAAACACTCCTTGCTATACGCTACACTCCCAGCTCCTTTAGCAGGAATCAGGGAAGGAAAAGCCCCTTTCTGCATCTTCCTTTGGGTACCTGCTCCCTCAAATTTGACCAGTTTATTAGGGAAAAACATCCTTCTCAGGCACTGGCATATGGTAACACAAAAGTTGGTAGCACCCAGTCTGTTTTCAGAGATGTAACAAACTCTGCCGACAAGACTTGGGAATAAACAGCGTGACTCTTCCTGCCATGCTCAGGCAAGCAGCCACATCACATGTGACAGGACTGTTTGTACAAGCAAACAGGGCTTAGAGGGAACATCAGTCGTAGACTTGGGCCCAGAACAATCCATTATGGCCATAGGATAACATTATAAATTAAACTGAAAAGCAATTAACACCATACACACCAGAAGTCTGTAAAGACCTCATCTGGGAGTATGAAGAGTCCTAAAACCCCCTTTCTGCCCTGCATTTTAGCTGTATTTGAGAGAACACCTTAAGTGCTCACCTTTTCCCCCAATGGTAAATTGTAATTTTAATTCTAAAGGCACCTCCATGTGCTCAAAAACATTTTTGCAGCTCCCGAAACCCCGTAACAACTTCCTCCCTCACCAGAGTCCAATACCTAGGATTCTGATCCAAGTCCAGTTTTTTATTGCTGTAATAAAGTGAGGGAAACAGAGGGAAAGACAGCGACCAAGAGTAGGACAGCCAGCATGTGAGGAGGGCGATTACACCTCACACACTCGATACCCAGCACCATAACCTAGTTTCAAATACCCAAGGTTATGAAATTCCCACAAAGCCCTTCAAGATAGTGCCAGTTTTACTTTATCAGAAAGATATTCTAACTGGCATACTTTAATCTCATAATCTGGACAATTTACAGTCCACAAAAATTTACATCTTCTCGCAGCCTTCCTCACCACCCCTCTCCACGAAGGACTTGTAAGTCAGTTCAGAGAGGAGAGATGACTGAGGGCAGTGTTTTATTGGGTGTGTATTTAAAACAAATAGAAAACTTCAGCGTGTAGCAGGAAGCTAGGGCAGTGCACTAGACCAGGACTCGGGAGAAAAACATTTGTGTCCATTCCTGAGGGGGTTTCGGGAATGGGGGTCTCCCCCCGCTGCTTTCCCTCACGCGGGGGAGCTGTGGAAGGAAGCGGGGGGACCACACGGCACCGCACTGCCATCACCAGGGCTAAGCCAATTAATCCTGACTAATTAACTCCTACAGAGCCCTCACTTATTTGCTGGGAGGAAAAGTTTACCTCCGACTTCGCGGGGCACTTAGAGCAGAGCTGCCTCCTGAGAGGACTTCCTTGCACACGGCCCGGGTCGGGCAGCGGGGCAGGGGCACCGGGGAGGGGACGGAGGAGGGAGGAGGATGGAGGATGGAGGATGAGGATGGAGGCGGCGCTCGGAGCGGGCGGCGGCTCAGGTAGGGGCGGTCCGAGCGCTCCGCCCGCCCCGCCCGGCCGAGCCGAGCCGAGCCGAGCCGAGCCGAGTGCGGTGATGCGAGCCGGGCCCGGCCCTCCCCGCCCGCCGAGCCAGTCCTGCCGCGTCGGGAGCCGCGGCGCGCAGGGCCCGCCCCGGCGGCGCTGCCCGGCTGGTTCCGCAAGTTTTTGACAGTTTGTGCACGGAGCGCCGAGGCTGCCGCGGCGCTGCGCTGGGCTGGGGCCGGGGCGCTCCGCAGGACCGAGGTCTCCCCGCCGGCACCATGTCCCGGGACCCCGAGGAGGTGAACAAGCTGACGGAGAACACGTACAAAGTGAGTGCGGAGCGGGGAGGGGCTGCCCGCGGCCACCTTTGCCCCGGGGGCCGCGGGAGGCGCGGGCGGCCGCGGAAACGCAGCAAACTTTTTTTTTCTCTTTACTTTCTTTTCTCTCTCTCTCTCTCTCTAACTCCTTTTTTTTTCCTTTACTTTTTTTTTTTTTTTTGTTTTGTTTTTTTTGTTTTTTTTTTTTTTTTGTTTGTTTTTTGGGTTTTTTTTCCCCTTCTCCTTTTCTTCCCCGATCCCCGGGGGGCACCCGCCCGCCCCGGTGTGTCCGGCCGCTGCCCCTCCCCGCGGCCGGGGCTCCGCCGCAGCCCCCGGGCGGGCACGGCCGCGGCACCCCCGGGACAAGGCGGCTTCCAGACCGGTTTCTGCCTCTCCAGCAGGCTCGGTTCAACAGCCAGCCCTAATTCCCTTGGTGCGTTTTGGTGATAAGGTGGTTTGGAGATCCTGGTGGTTGTGGTCCTCTGCTTGAACCGTTTCTTCATACGGGCCAGAGCCTAAAAATGGCTTAACGCTGAATTAAGTTGCTTGCCAGCGTCCCGAGCTGATAATCAGATTTATGATGGTGCACCCTAGCACTGCCTCAAAGTACCGACTGCTGTGGGTAGTTCAATTTATGTTGGGAGGTTTTAAACTTTCCAAAATGCCTTGTTATTTGTAGAATTTCAAATAATTTGTTTATGCGCACCAGATATTTGTTCTGAACTCTTCCTTCCTATATACACACTCTTTCCAAAACACAGCGATTCTAATTGGGAAAAATTCCCTTGAGAATCATGCTTTTGGTTGGGTAGTGAAGTAATCCATAGTTGCATCTCTAGTCCTCATTCTGTACAGTGTGTTGTACCAGAGAAAGCACTCAAATTTGCATGATTGAATGCATTTGCAAATTTAACTTACAGCTGCACTGCACTTGTAGCTTTGAGCCCTAAGGAAAGCTTTCTGTTGGATTGTTCTATTTCACTATTTACTGAATTTTTCTGGTTTATTATCAAATGTTTTCATATTTCTGAAGATGTTGTCATCAGTATTTAAAGGTTTCCAAAAACATTTACTAGGAGTAAATTTTGCTGTTACTTTTGTTGTCCTTAAACACACATTTAAGTCAACTTTACGCCTCCCTTTAAGTAGACCAGTTATACTGGGGTCATGTTGTTTTCGCTGTTTATTTTCTTTGGATTTCGATATCAAATTCATGCAAAACTACTGAAAAAAAAATGAGATTATCTGGGTATAAATTTTGTCCTCTAGAACCAGAGCAGATAATCTTAAATAGTCTGGTGCTTTTCGTATCAGTTACGTTTGTGGCAAGGCCATAAGCAAACATAAATTCCTCTCTCAGAAGAGCACCCTGTAAATACAGGCTCACAGAGGAGAAACCTGGGAAGTTGACTGTTCAGGGCTGTGCCAACAAAGGAATGCTCTGCTCTGTCTATTGACTTCCAGAATGCAGTCAAAACAGTTTTACAGAGGAGAGGGTAGAAGATCTCCTGTGTGTTTTAATGGATATAATTTAAAATAGGCTTTAAAGGAACGAGAGACCTCTAAATAGCAAAACCTTCCCTGTTATTCACTACTTATTTCCTGGGAAAGTTTGTGTTTTAGTTTTGTTTTCTCAACTAATTCAAAGGGGTCTTTAAGATTGAAATAACCAGGAAAACCACAAAGGAATACAAAGTTAATGTTGACATTGTGATGAAATGTCTCCTCTGTAGGTATTTTGAGAGGTCTGGCATGTTGCATCACATAGCTCGTACTCACAGGCCTGGAAACCCTCCTGCCCTGCCCTCATTAAAAATTGAAACTTTATCCAGATAAGGCATAAAGGCTGCTTCAGACAGAGAATGGATTCGGGGTCCACTTTAAAGCAGTTACTTCTCCATCAAAGTTGAAATCTTGAAAACAGTTGGTTACCCTTTAGGGGCAGAGAGCAGGAGCCTGTGTATTCAGCACTGGCTGGGACTGTAATCACAGCTCCCCCGTGTAAAACAAATGAACACCTCTTTGTGCCGTGCTCCAGCCTGTGTGGAGAGTGTGCTCTCCTTTGTTCAGCAGTGCTCATGGCACTTTTACCCTTGCCTGTGCCATCCCAGCAATGCACTGCCTGAAACACTGTGCTGGGATGGGTAAAACCCAGAGCACTGCTTGTGCTTCTCCTACCTGTAAGAAAGGCTTGGTCTGGTGAAAAACTAATTCAGTGCAGTGCAGTGATGGCATCTGTGCTGCAGGACCAAATACAGGCTTAAGACTTCTCAAAAAAAAAAAAAATCAAGTTTTGGGTGACCTGGAAAAATAATAGAAAATTCAATTTAATACCTTGCTGGCCTGCTATTTTGGGGGTGTGGGGGAATGTTGTGTAATTTTTTTTTCTTTCTTACAGTGCTAATCCATTGGATTTATTAAATACATAGTAACCTGTGTTATACAAAGCTTCAAAATATATTTACCAAAGTCATCAGGTGGCTGAGTAATGCTGTTTTATTTTTATCTTGTTCTTCCTTTCTTCTGGCAACAACACCAGAAAATGAATACCTCAATGTTTTTCAGCTAACCTGACTAAATAAACAGCATAATTCACCAATGTGTGTGCACACACCAAAACCAGGGCTGACATTTACCCTTTATGTAAGATCTGAAGAATCACTTTAATGCATGATAGGAATGGCACGTGCACAATGAAGCCCAAGGGTGTGGGAGCCTATGACTAAAGAGGGCCACAGCCTCCCTTCTGCCAAGGAACTGCTGAGAGGTTCCCTGGTATGACACTGCCCTGCCCTGGCAGCTCCCTGCGGGGCTGTGGGACAGTGTGGGGGGACACTGTGGGACGCCCTGACACACGGATGGTCACTTGGTCACCCCAGCAAAGTGGTTATGTGTGGCTGTGTCCCTGCAGCCTGCACAGGTTTTCTGCTGTAAGTGGGGAAAACTGCTTGGCATCCGGCTGTGACACACAGAGTGCAGGGGAAAGGGGACAGGACAGGAAAGTGCTGAGCTACAGACCTGTCCTTCTGCGTGGACGGGCCAAGGGCTGGGCAGGCAGCTCAGAGCGTTCCTGTGGGGTGAGGGTTCCAGAGCTCTTGATATTGGCATGATATGTGTTGCTCATCTTGGATTTAAGATATATCACTCTGTATTCAAGTGGATCTTACCCAAAAATTTTGATTATCAACCAAAGCACAATTAAAAAAAAACCCAAAACACCTCCCCACTGAAAAAAAAAAAAACCTTTGCGCTCCCCAGAGGCATTAAGAATTATTTTGGTAGGCTATACACAGAAATAGATCTGATAAATTCAGTTTAAAGTCCTAAATTCCATGTTTCTGTATTAAAAAAAAAAAAAAAAAAAAAAAAACTCACAATTATATTAAGCTACTGGATTTATGTATCAAACTTCAAATTCACCTATGGTCCCAGCACAAGCTGCAGTCAGGCTGTTCCTTTGCATCCCTGCATTATAAATCTATCCTGGGGGACGAGGAGCCTTTGGGAGCTTGTATAAAATCCAGTGCTCCCTCAGTACAAATTATCTCTTCTGCCCTTATTTAGAGTTATGCCTACTTGAGATCTATCCTTGGGCATGTGTTCATAACCTGAAAAGGTTTCTATTTGAAACACACTGATGGATGATGTATTAATGTTTCTCTTAAACAAGAAATGTTCCATCAAGACGACTAATAATTAGTAATAATTAGTCATAAGAATTAGTATTTTTGAATAAACACTGGCATCTTGATTTAGTCTTTTCCATTCTGTTAAACCAGTTTTAAAATAATATTAAGCTAACATACAAATGCGGTATCTTAACATGAGATGTGCTGAGGGCTCAACTGTGCCCTTGTGAAAATTGTATCTCAGGAGCTAACAGAGGAGATGAAATGCACTAATGTACAAAATGCTTCAAGTACAATAGAGCACAATATTATTTCCTTTTTGTACACCTTTTGAATCTTCTCAAGGGGGGGTCTTAGACATAGTGTGGCAACAACAGAGACTTAAAAATTTTGCTTATTTTCAAATTGAGAAATAACAGTTTAAAATAAATAACTAGTGGCTATGCAGAGCTTAGCTATGAATAGCTATGCTCATAGTAATAGGAGTGATGGGAGACATCAAGATCTACTTTTCTCTGGTAGTTTTCTAATTTCAGAATTCTACCCAAATACATTGTTATTCACTCTTGCAATAGTGCCTGCAGGATGTAAACTTGAAACTGCAGGGAGCCTGTGCATTGTTTAGTTGTGTTCATACCTGCTGAGCTATTGTTCAGTGAGGTGTGTCTTTAAGTAAAAAGCAAAGCTGAGCATTTACAGGAAGGCACTTTTACAATGGCTGTCATTTGGTTTGAAGATTAGCCTTATTTATGTGACTATCAGGAACTGTGGAAGATTTAATACCCACACACAACAAGTGGAAATTCAGGGCTTCTTCCTCTTCAGCCTGCTCCATGCTACCAGGCTGGATAACTCACACTGGTTTCATGTGGTGAAAGAACACAGCAACTCTATAACAGATTCTCTGAGGATTTAATGACTCAAACCCCCAGAATAGGTTTCTCTTATGCTTTTTTCCCTTGGAAGGTCTCTTTTGCCAGCTCTAAAGGTCTCTGCATAAAAGATGTTTCCAGTTGCCTGTTTAGTAAATGTTTCCCTTTATTTCCATTCATCCTAAATAATAGAAAGCTGTAGGATCTGATCATGTGCCTCCTCTTCTCGTTAATTATTCTGTTCATGAGAGGTAGTGTGTCACTGGAATATAGGACACACGATTGACAATTAGGAGGCCCTGTTTGTGTGCCTCACTGTACAGGCAAATGATGTGTTGTGAACCACTTTATCCCTCCCAAGCTCTCTCTCACTTTATGATGTTTATTTGGATTAAGACAAAGGTTTTATTTGCATGTCCTTGTACACCAAGGCAGATAAAAATACTGTTATTTTCTGAGACTTTTGACAATTTTAAGTTCATTGTTCTCCTGATCAGAAATTTTTCTTTGTTTTTCTGTCCTCCTTTTTGAGAAGTTTTGAGATCTGACTTTATTGTATGACTTGAAATTTTGCACTAGTGTTCAGTCCCACTCATTTTCGTGACCTTTTCTTTGGACTAAAAGTAAGAGAATCTATAAAACTGTAAGACATGGTAAGAAAAAGTAACTGTACAAATTGATTGGAATTGCACTTGTCCCCTATAACTTCTGAAGCTGAATAAAATACTACAATAATTTTAATTTATCTCAAATGTCTCGGTAATATGAAATCTCTAGCTCATTCTGCCTGTGACAGTTTCCCTTTTTGATAAAGTGCTCTAGATACTTCTCCTGGACTTCAAATACAGCCAGTGGTTACCTGTGGTTAACTGTATAGAAAGACCACTAGAAGCATGGCCAGGTTTTTTGTTTGCTTTGAGAATCTTGTCTTCAGTAGAAAGGTAAAAGATCACATATTATGTTTTCTTCCTAATGCATGAAAGGGAAATAATCTGAGAATTATTTCATCCGGTCATCTTGGAGATGTGGCAGGGGCGTCAGGGAGTGTTAAGTTCTTCTACTGAGCACAAACCCTCGATTGAGATGAGCCTTGCCCAGTGCTGGGAGGGTCAGCTGATACCCATAAACCAAACTGTGAAACCAGGATTCCAAAGGGGAATTTCCATTGCCGAGGTTTTTGCTGTTCACATCCAGGGACTGGTTCTGCTAACAATCAACCACTGTGGCCTGAAACCCTTCCAGAGACTGCCTGGGCTGATGGAGAAAAGATCCATCCGTTGTGCTCCTTGCAGCTGCTGCAGGCACTGGCTCTAAGTTGTTTCTTCACCTTTCCCAGTGGTTTTTCGTGTACCTTGAGCAGTTGTGGTGTCCTGGAGCTCTCCCTCCGAGTCCCCTGTGTCTCCCTGGACTCGCTGTGTCTCCGGAGTGCGGTCTGTGTCTGCTGTACACAAATACCTGCTCTGGGTCAAGAGCTCTAGTGAAAAACAAGAGCTGTGGGAGCTGGCTTCAGAGAGGGGAGCTGTTCAGGGTAATTTTATTGGGGTTTGTTCACTTCTTCCTGAATGAAAACAACTGACACAAGTGCAATCACTGGTTTGAAAACTGAATTAGAAGAAGTCAGGAAAACTGGAATCTTTACCCCGAATGCTTAAGACAGTCATTCCAAAAATCAGTACTTCAAGGCCAATAATTAGCATGTTCTTCTTAGAATTTTGGGCTAGGTGGCAATAAGGGGTTTTACTCTGTAATTTTTTGTTTTGAGGAACAGGGTTAGCATAGGCAGAATCTTTCAAGATTATTTTCAGTATAGAGTGGAAATTCAAGATGACATTGAGACTCTCACTTGCCATGGACACACCCTATCATGGTACATCTTTTTTTCCCCATATCCTTGAACATACAGGACTCTTTATCCTGAAACAATCCCCTAATTCATTTTTTTTTTTTCCTTGTGATTCACTGACTCCATGTAAGTCAACAGACACCATCTTTAGTACACAGCTGGGAAGAAATAGCAAAAAGTTGGAATAGGAAGAAACAACTTGCTCCTTGGAACAAGTGTCTCACAGTCAGAGTGCCTCAGCAAGGAGGAGAGCAACAACCACAGCAGCAACACTGACAGCAGCAATTCCCAGAGCTGGGGCAGGAGGAGGGATGTTCCCAGACACCAGAGCCTGAATATCCATCCTGTTAAGTTGTTAGAATAGCCCTTGGCATTGTTGGCTCCACCTGAAACACACTTTCCCAAATGATTTCTGGATGTGGTTTGTGAGTTAACACAAATCAAGGGCCTGGGGACAATAGCTGGTTTGTTTGCAGTGATTGCATTTGAGTGGGTGAGAGTTTAATGGGACAGACCAGAAAACAATCCCAGTTGCATTTTATTTGTACACAATGGCAGTGAAGCCAGGTATTGTTGTTCTGTGGCTACTTTTGATATAACTTATGCTGTACTAGTATTGGGATCTAATAGTTTCATATATTTTTAAAATACCTACATTTTTATTCAATATGACTGTTCAAGTATTATTGGACTTAATCCTTCACTTTTTATGTTCAGCAGAATCCAGGTACAGTGCTGTCTTTGAAAAATAATAGTATTCAGTCTGCATGGCCTTGCCTGAAAATCAGACAAATGTGACATACTGCTGTTCTTTTTGGGTCCACCTGTGTACTAAACATAAATATTTTCATTCTGCTAGTACTACAACAGACAAAAGCTTGATAGTATTTCATTTGTTTTGATTCTTGTGTTTCTTGTAAACAGAAAGCATCTGTTTTGAATTCCTTGAACTTGACAGTTCTCCTGCGTGAACAGTAGTGAGTGGTGTCATAAAAGTACTGCCATAAAAATAGTAAGAATAACGGAATGGTGTCAACAGGAATCTCATTGTCTTCTTTTGATGACAATATAATTTCACAGAGTAATGTCATAGCCATAGTTTTGTTAGGAAGATGCTGGAGAAAGGAGGTCCAGAATCTGCAGGCTGTAGAATTTGCTAGGAACGAGAGCAGTCCTGCCTGGAGCTGCTGGATTTCAGATTCTGGTTGTTTCAGCCAGTAATTGTATTTGACAGTGAAAGCAGCTGCACTGGATTTTTTTTCCCCTTCTATTTAAATAAGGTCATCATTTTCATTTTCTTTCTGAAAAAAACATGGCTTTGCACAAATTTCAAACAAACAATAAACACAGCAAAAAATCCCAAAACGGCTAATTTCCCTAAATGCATCTGTAACTCAGAAACCACAAAGAATATGAACCAGAGATCTGGTGAAATTTTGCTTTTCTTTTCTAGCATTTTTTAAAATTTAGAACTCAAATCTTGAACCATTGTCAGAAAGTTGGCTGAATTTATAAAACAATTAGTGGATAAAGGTTTTTTTCTCTCATTGCAACATCACCTACCATGAAAGATGGTCTTGCACAAACTTTGATCACACACTTGATATCCTTTTGTATTATAAACAGCCAGACTCCTTTCTGCTCCCTGTTGCAATAGGTTAACTTTTTTTTTCCCATTTGTTGATCTTAAGGGCTCAGTTTCTTTTCTCTTCCATCCTTTGTTTTCCTGTGGCTCTCAAATCCTCCAATTTTCATCCATCCATGGAATTCTCAGTCATGAACTAGGCCTGAGTGACACTGTGATTAATACTTACAACCACTGTGGAATTATCTTGGTTATAACACAAATTTTGTTTCTTTCACTAGAATGTTATGGAACAGTTCAATCCCGGACTGAGGAATTTAATAAATCTGGGGAAGAATTATGAAAAAGCTGTTAATGGTAAGTTTTCCAATTGCTATATTTAGAAAGAATGTTTAATTCTCATTGAAATATACATATTGGATATGAGGGTTGTGTATATAGGCTTAATTCCCAAGTTCAGCTTTGGATGTGTTTAATTAAGAGGAAAAAACCCCAACTGAAAAGCACAAATTTACAAATATATATGCCTTCTCTCCAGTCTTTTGGGGTTTTTCCACTGTTCTGGAGAAGTTGCATCACAAACATTTAGGCACAGAGCTCCTGCAAAACAAACTGAAAGTGAGTTTAAGTAACCCACATTAGAATAATAAGTGAAAAAAAAACCAAAGTTATGTAAATTAGGTGGGTTTTTTCCTCTGAAAATACCTTCCAAAGATATTTCATATTCTTAGATCTGTTCCTGCCCACCTACACACGTCGCTACTTAAGTAACCCTGAGTACAGAACAATGTGAATTAGTTCCAGTTGTTGTTGTTGTTGTCCATACTAATCCTGATGCTATCTTTTTCATTGAGTCAAAATCAGAATGAATTTGAATCTAAGGACCGGTCTCTCAAACATTTTAGAATATAATTGCCTGCTTCCATTATTGACTTCACAGAAACAATCTAAGCAGGGCTTTCCAGGACTGGGCTCCAGACTCCCAGAGCCTGCACTGTGGGACCTGTCAGAGCCTGCTCCATTTCCCCATGCAGACCTGTCAAACTGCTTGATACCATATTAAAGCCATGTAAAATCTCTCTAATTTTGCCCCACTCAAGCCTGTGGCACATCAGTCCTCTGAGAAATGGGATCCTGCAGAAGTAGTGCTTAGCCAAACAGACATTGAAATCTCTCTTCATGCAAATTTTAGACCTGGCTTGAGAAAAAGATAAAACAAAAGCCTGCTGGAGATGAAAATAGGGAAATGTTGACTTAATTGTAGCAGTGCCTAACTTGATGGATTAACACGTGGTTACCTAGTACCTGACCTTAGGAATTGCAGGTAGTACCAGAAGGAATAACAAGTGTTTTCACAATCATTTGAAATACTTCTATACCAGATTCTGAGGGTTCTCCTTTTCACACACTTTGCTGTTGATATGTTACATTTTGGTTTTTTGTTACATTTGCCTTCAAGCCTAGCTGATAAGGCATATTTAGCATGAATGCTTAATTTCAAATGAATATTTACAGTGTTGCAACAACTGTTGCAAAGTCATCTTTGGACTCTCATAAATTGGCAATCTTTTCACCATCAGCTCTGAGTGGTGTAAATAGATCTGTAACAAGGAGTAAATACTCTGTTGTTAATCAAACACTTTGCAGCTTTACAAAAAAGTTGGAGTATGCTGACAAAGAACATAAAACTTAAAAGAACTCCAGATATGTCTATAATGTATTTTTCTACATAAAGGACAAAAGGTCAAAAAACCCTCCCTTTCTGTAGAAATAATTTATATTCCATAGTCCTGGTGAGGGGACTATACAAGCAGGGTTCTTGATTTAGCTTGGTTAGGACAGGGAAAATCACACATTTCCTTCCTTTTTAAGTGGTTGTATTAGGAGAAAAGAGTGACTCGGGGCTGTCTTGAGAAAACACAGATAGGAAGAGTTGGACTGGCATCAAATCTTCTTGTGCAGGTGGCACACTGCTCCACCAGTAGCACCAGTATAATTCTTCTGCTCAGAAAGTTTGAATACAGAGCACCTATGAGACAGCTTAGACAGAAATCACCTTTTCTAGTGCAACAGAGCCTCAAAGAGAATCTTTGTTTGATTTGGAAAATTTTCAGACTTCTTGATGAATATACTGTTATGCAACCAAAGATGTCACCTTACTAGTAAAAACTATAAAATACGGACCTGTAATTGGCAATTATATTCCTCTCAGAAAAAAAAGCATTCTAAAGTCAACACTGAGGCTCTGCTTGACTTTCACTTTAGGTCAAGAATGTACTACTACAAAAAAATTATGACAAATAACTTCAATAAGTTATTTTTCACATCAAAGCTTGCCAGTTTGTCCTTGTTATTTCTTTTCTTTGTGGTGTACAAATCAGTTCTAGGCACTGAAGATGCAAGGCAGCCACTGTAGATCTATTCCCTGTGTAAGATGTTTCTCCCCACTGGCCTCCCTGCAGTTTCAATCCCGATGTTTCTGTGTTCATTCCAGAGAAACTGGCTTTGCTGTTTAAATCAGCCCTTACCAGGAAATTATTAACTGGGAATAACTGAAATTTGGTACTACATATTATTGGTTCCTGTACCAGCCAGCTTTATCGGGAAAGGATGATTTGTTTTTGAGGGGCTCCACATGTCCCTGGGACAGCCGCAGGTCCCTGGTGTCGTGGCCAGTTGCCATTTCCCGGGTCCCTGCTCTGGCTGGTCACCACCAGAGACCTCAGCACTTTTAGGAAGTTTGGGATTGCAGTTTGGGTTTTTCCAACAGTTTTCTCTGTACCAAAGAACTTTGCTATGTCCTGACCAATGGCTTATGGCTAAGCCTTCCCACTAGATGCTGATTGCCTCTGGGTATGCATGGAGGTTGGAGCTAAATAACAGGCTGAAACTTCATTAATGTTTTCTGGAGTTCTGTCTTTGTTTCCTGGTTTCACAGATCAGCAGGGAGCACAGGGACTTTCATACCATTCTCTGACAGAAGGAGTTCCTTGTTGCCCTATACCTCTCTCATACTCTGTGCTCTGGATGACAAGACTTCATAGGATCATACATTAATAAAAATTGAAGATATTCTGATTTTTTTAACAGTTGTGTTTTTTTCACTCATCCCCAGTTATGGTGGTGGCTGGAAGAGCATATTATGATAGCCTTGCAAAGATTGGGGACATATCAGCAGATTCTCCAGTTTCTAAAGAATTAGGTAAGTGAAAAAGCTTTTTTTAAATTACTCCAAAGTATAACCTTTATTTTTGCTTTCCTGCTGGCAGCTCATAGAACAAATGTGAAGTAGATAAGGATCAGTTAAAGTATGTTCTACTGTTCTACTTTCACATAACATGGATGGAAGGGATTAGATGCCTTTAAGGCATATTATTTCTCAAGACTCATACAATGTTTTGACAAATTTAGCTCTTTTTTCCCTCCTTTGGTGACTATATCTGCTTATGCATTCAAAAGCATGTATTTTTAAGCTCATATAATTCTAAAGTACCAAAAAACATGTATCTTGATTTTTAATATAGAGGTGAAGGTTGAAATACTTTTGCAACAGAATATTGGTATGAGAAGTCCTCATCTACAACAGCAGTTCTAAACTGAAATAATTTTCTGGTTGAGTGTCATTGTGAAGGGTTCAGTTTTACTTCAGTACTTTTGATCAAGTGTGTCACTAAAAGTTCTCAGGTGCATTTATATTTATTTTCTACTTGAGCTTTTGAAAGAGAAACTGTAGACTCAAAGACAAATTAATTTTACATTAATATAAATCCACTTCAAGTTCTGTACTCTCTGAAAGTAATTTGAAAGATCAGCAGCAGCACTTGACCTTGACAACTTCACTTCTGTAGGCTGAGCAGCATAATTGCAACACTGGGCAAGGGAGTACAAAGTATTTGCAATATTTCTGACAAAAGATTCTCATGTCACTGCAAAGCAAAGAACTGGGACCTATACTGCAAAAAATAAACATTTGTTTAATGCCTTCATTTGCTGTTTGACAAAAATAGCTTGATGATGTGTCTTGCCTCTGAACTTTTGATTTTGGGCAATGTAGGACCCTTCCCGTGATGTAACTTGCATCTCCTCCTGTAACTCACCATAGTTTGTTGATTCAGCTGATTACCATGGGTGGGTTTAGCAATTTTTTTTCATAGCTCTGGAGAAGTACAATTGAGGGGACAGACCCCTGTTGAAAGGTGGGCACTGGTTGCTGTGTGGCTGCCTGCATTTTCATGGTTTGCTCTGACAGCTCTTGTGGGTGAGCGTCGAGGGCCGGGAGTGGTGGAACAGCAAACAGGGCAGAGCAAACAGTCCCGACGCAGCTCCTCTGTTTGCTTTGCAGGCTGTTTACAGAAAGCAGAGCTGCTGCTGTCAAACTATAGAACAGTTAAAAGAAATGGCTGTGCAGAGTCTTACAAAATAGCAGAAAATGCACAATTACAGTTTTTGCAATCGAGCAGTTGGTCAGATGCATGGAAGCAACTGATCTATGACTTGTCACTGTGGGACATTGCTTATTTGGAAATATTATTATTATTGGGTAAACTTCTCCTGACTTGTGAAAATAGCTGGTGTTCCCTATTATTTGGGACAATACAGAATTGTGATTGAAAACATATTTTTGTTTAACTATGAATTCCATCCTGCAATTATAAATCTTTATCAAGATATACCATACTGAGAAAACACGGCCTTCCTCTCTGCTTTCTATTAACCTTCTGCTTCAACTGTTGCTGCAGAAAAATCTATTCTTCTTAGGGCAAACAGCAACCCAGGATTTCTTCCAACATACTCTCTGATGGAATACTTAATTTAGAGATAAGGAAAGTCAATGAATGCTGGAAAAGGCAGGATAATGTGGTTAGGAGTCTGTGACAGATCATTTGCATTTTCAAGAAAAAGTCTTACGAGTTCTGAAGCTGGGCTACAATATTAGACTATTTGCCAAAGAAATATGATACACCCAGGTGTCTCTAAAAGCATCTGCTTGAAAATAAAAGTATTTACTGTACACTTTTGTGTTTTAACAATATTGCAGTGCATGCTGAGCAGTATGGGGTGCATAAGAACAGATCAAACTTTCCCCTTCTAACTCCAGGGGAGCTGCTGCAGCCCCCTGTGCAGATCTCACCCAGGAGTTCCTTTAGACTTGCCAAAACACAAGTGGTTGACCACTAGCAGCTCTGTCATGCATAATACTTCTGTTATCTCTGCCAAATTAGAGGTGGTTTCACAGTTCAAACCCAAACCTGCTGGGTGACCTAGAGCGTATTCACTGCCAATGTGATGTAAAGATTGGTATCAAACCACAGCCAATCCTTCCTCCCCACCAGGAAACACAGAACAAGGAAACACAGAATGTGGGCTTCTGAGATGAGACAGTAAAAGGGACACCAGACCCACAGCAGGGGACAAACAGAAATAGAACAAAAATAAAGGAAATTTTTTTGAAGCAGAGGGTGGAAAGCAGAGAGGCTGGAGAAGTCATGGGGGGAAAAATCAACGAAAAATGCCAGAAATCCTTTCTTCTGTTGAATGAGATTGGAGCAGAAGAGGGAAATGAGAATGAAAAGGAAATCTGGATATTCCAGCTGATTTAGCGCTTTTGTACTAAGTATCTCTATCTTTCAAGTCTGGTTGAAGCTCTCTGCATTATTTTAATACAGAATAATTTAAGCAAATTGAGGAAGTAGAAGAATATACTGCAGTCATAACACAATCCTTATGAATAAGGGATGAGTTGATTGAGTCAACATTCTTTCTAATTTTGTATTTCCCTAAATTTCTGACTTGTAGTCCCTCAGACTTGGCTATGAGCATTAAAAGAACAGAATCTGAATTTATTTTGCTTCAAGCTATTCTGCAATATGGAATTTGCATAGCTTTTTTCCTAGTACTTTTTGGAAATCTCTCTAGGAAGAAAAGATAGAAAACAAGAAATTGCATGTTTAAAAATGTTAAGGTTTCATATTATTCAATTTTCAGCATACCACACCAGCACAAAATGCCATGTTTCAATAATGCAGTAAAACCAATTTCACATAGACACTTCACCATGGTGTTAAAATAGTAACTTTCACGTGTTGCTAATTGGTTTTGTCTTGCCCAAAACACAAAGGCTTTGTCATGTCAGTTTTTACTGTTTATAATTTAAATAAAATCTCCTGTAGTAACACAGGCTGTCTCTGTAGGCTTTACTTGCACAAGGAATTTGGAGATTATTTCCTGCTGGCCTATGGAATTCTGCTTCTCATATCTTCCCAACTCTCTTTTCCAGCACCTGCCAGTTATTGTAGCTACATCTCATTTTATATTGTGGGTGTAAAGTCCCACTCAGTTTGTTGTGTAGCAACGGTATCTACAGCAGTCACCCACAATTACATTATGGATCTGTACCCAGAGCTTGTTGCTCAAGAATTAAGGCGTGTAAACTATTAATTGCTTGTCCAAATAGAAGAAGAAAGAAAAATATTACATTGCATGGTTTTGATCAATGGAACTAAATTGGAGAAGATCAGTATATTGATAGAACAATCAGAGGAGACAAAAGTCTCTCCTACTCTAACCAAGACTGATAATTTATTTAAAGATTACTCTGGTTTACAGCCTTGTTTTTAATAGTTCCATTGTGTTAAAACTTAACTGGAAACAGGTATGCAAGAGCTTATGCTCATCTGCAGTCTAAAATGTAAGAATTTGGGAAAATTTGGGTTCCTTTCAGAAGAATTCTTTTGGTTGAAAACCACTACAAATGATCTAGAGAAGCAAGTATTGAAGTAAAATATTGCTCTTTGAGATAGAGAAGGGGAGAAAACCCCAAAACTTCTCATGGTGCACAGAGGAAGTGGAATTCTTTCCTGACAGAGGGTGAGCCCTGAACTTGATGTTCCTCTCAAGCACAAAAGAACAGACTGTTCTTCAGGTTAAAAGAGAGGATTTGAACACATTTGAACACAAAAGACTTTTGCCTGTCAAGTGGTGTAATTTTAAAGGTCTCCACAACTTTATCCACAACTGTCAACTTGTGTCACTCTCACTAGTGAGAAAACCAAGCAGAGAAAGAGAAAATTCCATGGTTTAGGATGAATGTAGCTAGCTCAGCTTCCATCAAAATAAAAAGGGGAGGGAGGAGAGTTGTTGGCTTACACATATACATTGACCCTGTCAGCTGGAATCCTATTTCACTTAGAAAGATGACACCATGCACTCTTCCCTTCCTCGGCTCATTTCAGCTGGAGAGGAGAGATCTGACATCTTGTCCACCTCACTGCATCCATGCCATCCCTATATCCCAGCGTGCTGCCTTTGGAATGGATTGTGTTGGACAGAAAGGAGAGTGAAGCGTGCCAGCAACTGCAGAACCTTTAGCACCTCATCTGGTGGAAACTTCTGGGAAACCAGCTTAGAGGCTGCAGTTTAAGTAGTTAGAATCAGGCCAGCTTTTCCTATGGAGCATTAATAAAAGAGTATTCTGCTATATTTATAATTGGAATTTCATATGAAGAAGCCACTCAATTCCTGTGCTATAAAAGGAAGCTACACAGAGAGCTGTCTTGAAAGGGAAATACAAAGTATTTGTGGGGATTTACAGGAATAAGGTTTTCTATTTTCCAGTTATACAGTAACATTCCAGGCTTGTGCTATACAAACCTCCAGTCTGCTAAAAGAAAGGTGGAAGGAGATGAGCCAGTCTTGAGTGTAAGTTCTGTAATATTCCCCTACTAGAATATAAACCAGAAATGATGCATTCAAGAAGCACAGTGAACAAGAGGTGGGTTTATTACTGAACATAAAAGAACGTGTGTGGAAACAGATACTGCAGTCTGTTCTTACAGAACTACCCCAAAAAAGTTTGTTCTGTATACAATTATTGCTGTAAATTTTGTTAAGAAGACTTCCAGATAAGTAACACATTTTCAGGTTCTATAAATGGCTGATGGGAGGAAGCAGAATATGAAAATACTGAAGGCCTTTGGTAAAAACTGCAGTAGCACCAGAGAAAAGAAAGAAAACAGATATTCATAGGATTTCAGTGATATTTTTCCAGCTATGTTTTCATGTTAAGTTAGATAATAGATTACATTTTTCAGTCAGTTTTAATATTTTATTCCCCACCTGTCCCAGTCTTACTGCACCCTACAAACTGAAGCTCATTCTGCTGTTTTTAGTCAGTGATAAGCTGGGGTGTAACACTCCTGCAGCCTGTAGCCCTGACCTGCTCAGGGTGGTTGTGCGATGCAGTGTGGTGGTGCTGGCACCAGAACTGGTGTCTGGGCACCTGCAGCTCTAAGAGCACCTGCCTGTGTGCCCTGACTCTGGGCTTCAGCTCAGAAACCCCTAATGATGCTTGTGAGCACACACCCTCCAGGGAAAAATACATATTCAAAACACCTGCAATGAGTGAGACTTGCTATCTTTGTGCCGTGCCTCAAAGGCCTGAGGAAATGGTGAAGGGATTCCTTAAAGCATTTCTCACCATGCTGGAGCAGTAAATTCCACGTGAGCCTCGCACCATCTTTCATCCTGCGGTGGGAGCCCTGGGCAGGATGCCCTGGACCTCACCTGTGGGTCCATGCCATGCTTCCTGGGTTGTGGCCAGCTCTGGCAAGGCCAGAGTGATTCCAGGTGTGTGCTCCCCCAGCCTGACCCCCCCAAACACGGCTCCATCAGCGGGGGCTCGTTCGGGGCAGGAGGCTGTTCTCTCTCACATCTCTGAGCTAAGGATGCTGAGCTATCACAGCCTTTCCTCAGCACCAGCCCCAGGTGAAATCAGCCTGTGTTGAGAAAATGTACTTCTTGTGCTCTCCGAGAGAGACAAAATGGAAAGTAAATGACAACATTGTGAGGAAAATTACGTCATAGTTGTAGCTAGCTTGTAAATCCTTTAGTGAAAGGATATGTTTAGTCTGTACAGTTAGCTCTTCCTGCTGAATTATTTCTCAACAAAAAAAATAATCCAGTATCCATTGTAGATGTCACTAACAGTCCCACGGGGCAGGGCAGGGAACCTAAACCAATTGTCTTGGACTTCTGAGTAAGAGAATTTTATCAAAAGTTTTGACTCAATTTAGATAGGGTTTTTTTTTGGTTTGGGGTTTTTTTGGACACTGCTAAGACTGTGAAATTCTGTGGCAGTTCCAAAATGCTGTAATGAAAGTTGCAGTGGTTCCTTGTGTTTTATTGCATTTCATGTAACATTTATAATGATGACTTAAATATTTACCCTCTCTGGTACTGGAAACCCATAAAAACTTCAGTTTTTGCTGGTTAGCATGATTTGTTTGTTCCATCCCTGCTGTAAAACAGGGATTAGCTCTCTTGTATGATCTTCCTTAACTAATCTGCCTCAAACCAGCAGGGTTTCATCCAGGCAAGTTCAGGCTTGTGGCTGTATTGTAACTTTTTTGTTTTTCACCTGACTTGTGTGAAGATTACCAGTCACTGTACCCCACTGCAGCTCAGATATATATTAGTAATGGAGTAACAGATGGAAAAACAAGTTTGTAATTTTTCATGCATTATTTACATGGCATATACTTTTCCTTTCCTTTTTTTAACATTAAAATTTAGTTTCTGTGCTTACCAATCATCTGAGAGAAGCTGAATGTTTAATGTTGATTATCATCTGTTCAGTGATATAGTATGTTTAAAAATATTCTAATCTCTGATTTTTTTTTTTGACTAAGAGATCAAAACATCTTGTGAGAAATGGGGGAACTAGACTGCAGACTGAACTTTGCTGAATCTGCAGTAAAGTCACATTCCTCTTTGGAATACAATGTGAGCTAATGTTTTTGTTCCATTTCAAACAGGAAAATAGGAGCATCACCCCAAGAACAAACTCTGAGTAACTGGAAATCGAAATGGTCTTGTTAATGTCATAAGTATTCACTCTTGTATAGCCTTATGTGGGAATAAGTCATGGATTAGCAGTTCATTGCCCACTTTATAGCATGGTATGAACTGTGTAGTTCTTTCTAAAGTCACCTGCGTCCAGCTGAAAGAATTTGGCATTAATTTTAGTCTTAGTAAAGTATATTTAAAAAGCAAATTGATCCTTGGGTTTAACTGAATATGGTTTATAAACAGGCATTGACTCTCTAAGGTATAAAGAGCTGAGCAGTCTTCTATCTCTTTTAATATTTAAATATCCCAGACTTTTAAAGACAAGTAATAATTTTAATTCAAGTAATTAAAAATCTGTCTTCTGTACTGGGAAGGTACTTTGTTATGTGGTCTTAAACTATTTCAAATGATCATCAATGAAGTTTTAGAAAGGGATGACTATATATAGTTCTGATCCTGGGCTGAAGGATCAGAAAGGAAATGATATCATAAGAGGTGCTAGGCTACTAGAATAGAAGTGAACTGTGCTCTATCCCTTCATTGTTTGCCTAATTATGAAATGGGAAAAGGATCTTTGAATAAGAGGATTCTTTGATTCTATTTCCCATGCTGAGAGCAATGTGTAACCTAATGACAGGGAAGTGCTCCAGAGAGTATTGCCAAGTATGTGTCAGTGAGAAACAGACAGGCACTTGTATGGCTAGGTTATATATGTACAGGCAAACGTGTACATTGCAAAATAAAGCCAGTATTTGGGAAGGACAGGACTTAGTGTACAGCATTTGCTGTAAAAGTAAAATGCTAAAAGTCCCATTTGGTCCTACAGATGCATCTTGTGCCTAGAAAGTTCTGTGTGCTGGGAAAAGCAGCTGTGGACTCCTGGCCAAGTGTGTTGGCTGTGATATAACTGGAAAGAATTAATTTCACTGGATAAAAACAGAGGCTGAAATTTTAGGCTGTTTTGGGTTGGGTTGTTTGGGTTTTTTTTACTTGAATCAGTTGAAAATTTGATTGTGGTCAAAGACACTTAAGAAGTCAGCATGGGCTAGAATCCATTTTTCAGGAGCACAGCAGTGAAGTCCTGTGGGAAGGAGCAAGTGGAGCACTGGGAGTTCACCAGCTCAAACCCCACCAGTGCCCAGTTCACAAAATTAGCAACAGCGTCCTGCACAATCCTATTTATTGCTTACTGCTTTTGTCTGGATGTGGAGGCAAGATACTCAGACTACTTAGACTTAGGCATCTTGCAGGACTGTTTATCTCTTCTGTATCAATGAGACTGGAAAGTAATTATTCATTTCCCTTAACCCTTAATCTGTTTTAAATTAACTAACTTATTTGCTTGTTATATCACAGAAACATTTCTCACTGTACTAAGGTTGTTCATAGCCTTAATGAGAACTCTGCATATTTTAAAATTAATCTCAGAATCCTATTTAGAATGTGAAGTTCTCCTTACTTCTATTTTTATTTTATTTACAGATTTTATTTATGTATGGTTCTAGCTGCCTCAGGGTATTATATCTAGCATGTAGAGTGGACTTAAAATACTTTACTATACTTTAAAATCTCTTCCACTTTTCTTGATTATTCTTTTTTTTTTTCTCCTCCCCTTCACCTTGTGCAGTCACCTTCACAAAATGGCACTGAATGGTCATGTGTCAATGCCATTTTGTAAAATTAATTACTGGGAGATCTACTCCTGAGTTCCTATTCCATGTTCGCTCATGCAGTAAGGAAAGGCAGCCTTGACCTAGTCCTACTGATTTATGTGCATATTACTATTAATTCTACAGATGGGGGAGTGTGTTAAAGCATTCTGGACAAATTTTATCAAAAGTGCAGTTAGAGCTGGGCAAGTTTTGCATTATATTATGACTCTTTATGATTTTCTGCCTTCATATGTTAAATTCCATTAAACCTTTTGGTTTCATTAATGCATCTCTTGCACAGTTAAATCCTTCCTATGACACAATGATAAATTTAACATGTTTGAAGTTTGGCAGATGTTTTGCTCAATCATATTTATTTGTTACACTGTATTCCTTTGAAACTTCCTATTTTACTACCTCCTGGGGACTACTGTTTTGAAAGAACTTTGTTTCTAACTTTCCCATGTCATAAATGCCTTTTTTCTGGGCAGAGGGTGACCTGGAGAAAAGAGCATCTTGCCAGCAATAGCATCTAATGGCACACTTGGACTGTGCTGTCCCCATGTGCAGCTTTGACTCAGCCTTTCATTCTCTTGTTTAATAGAAATAATTATGTGGCTTCATCTCTAAGTCACAAAGTTAATCAACCTGCCCTGAATACAAAACAGGGCAACAGGAGGTAAATGAGTGATATAATCAAGCATTTTGCCTGTTCCCAGACATCTAAAAAACTCACTATTAAGAGATTTGAATTTTTTCAAGAGCAACCTCTTCTAAATAAAACAAAATTGAATTATATTTCAAGTAAGCTGATGAAATTAATCCTTTTATTGATTCTAATGTAGCTATTTGGTATTTAAAAGTTTAAGTGATTTTGTAGGTAGCTGTTGATACTTGTTTCTATGACAGAACTCTATTGATTGAGTTCCATTTTTTTTTCTAACTTGAACAAATTCTTTCAGACTTCACAAGAACAGTCAACACAAGGTGAAAAGGTAAATAACCTGAACAATCAGCCAGTGCAAACAGTGAGGTTGAAGTGTAACTTCTGCAGAAGTTCTGGTCTTACAATGAGTACTTCTGAGAGAAATTGCTTTCCTTGGTTTTCATCTCCTGGGCAAGACAGCCTTTCAAGGATTTTTTCTTGCTCAGGGGATGCTGTATATGGAGAAATGACTGTTGCACCTTTTGGACTCATGGTTGTTTTGGGGGTTTTTGTAACAAACCCAACATCATTAATGAAATTCTAGTCTGTATTACTTTCTTAATAGAAAATATAGATGCAATCAACATCCTTGGTTAAACCTAAAAATATTCCACAAATTCCTGAAGTTTCAGCTTAAAAGATCTTTCTATGGGTGCACTGAATCTAACTGAAACTGAAATAAATTTACCATGGAACCAATACTGTTCATGGTCCTATATCAGATTATAGCTGTATTATGACACATGGTTTCATGAACTGTATATGTTTAATTTTTAAGTCATTTGAGATATTTGAGATGTTCCCCCAAAATCCTTTTCTGAAAGAGCTTGATGTTTCTCTTCCCTACAGTGCACCTCTAGGCAATAACAAAGTATCAGAGCAAGTATCTGTGAACATCTACAACTACTCTTTTGTTTTCTAAAGCAAAGTGGGAATATTTAATGTACACCTACTTCATTCAATCACAAAGATTTCATGTTCAGGGTGTGGGAAGATGGAAAGCAGAGAAGTATTGTTGAAAGACAAGTATTTTAATAGTTATGTTTATCATCAAGACCAGTGTTTTGGGTTTATTAATTAATTGCAAAATGTGATGCCTAAAACTGGTTCAAGTTTACAGGATGGCTGCCACAAATTGGACTTTAGTGGCCTGGTGCCATGTGCTCTGTTCTGTTGTTCTGTTTGATAGGTTTTGGGGTTTGCCGATAAATGATAACGAGGTTAATATTTCGTTATCAGGTATTATAGAGCAGAATATTTTAACTGATGTGAGAAATACATGTTTGTCTTCACCTTAAGTAGTTTTCTGTGCCTTTTTGCAAGAGCCTGGCCTTAGGTTATGCTGCCATTAATCCAGAGTAATCCACTGTCTTTCTTAGAGCTATTCTATAATTCACAGTGGTGATTAAAATTCAAATATTATATTAAAGTTGTTCCATTTCCATTCTACTTGGACACTGTTCTGTGTAGGCTAGGGGTTATTTTGTCTCTCCTGAATTAGTCTTCTACAAAAACTTGTCTCCTTGTATAAATTAATTCAGGAGAACACCATCTAAATGTGACTAACCCATTATCTTAAACTGGCAGTAAAGAAATATGATATATATTCACTGCAAAAATGCTCTCTATTTATTCAAAGTGTAGAATCTGATCTATAATTTAAATCTTAATAGATCAGAGTGTGGTTATTGTGGATGGGTTCTTTTCATGTTTCGAATCAACATTTTGTAAAGGGGAAATGAAATGGGTGAGCTGGTACATGCAGTGCCTGTGGACTCCTGGTGGCAGGGAGGAGATCCCAGAATAAAGTATATATATGTATACATGAAATAGAAATATGACTTTTGACTGATGCATAGTACAAGAAGTCTCTGGTTGAGAGCAAAAGAAAATGCAATTAGGGACAGAGTCACTGACAACTAAACACACTGTTTAAAAGTTTTCCAAAACACTCTAAAATAAACCAGTCAAATAACCCAGCACAAGCCATTTAGAAGGAAGTGCAGCTTTCAAAGTTCTCTCAGGACATGTCTTGGCAGTATTTTTCTGTAACAGAGATGAAAAAGCCCCTTTCCAAGCAAGCACTCAGAGCTGAAAGGCTGCAGACAGAAATGACCCCGTGCGCGCTCCGGTTTTCCATGGCGCCACCGCAGGTGAAGGCGTTGGGCAGGGAGGGTGGCAGCCCCGAGCTGAGTCAATGCCCTGCCTTGCTGGATGTCTGTCCGTGCTGGAATGCTGGCCCTGCCAAGGATTAGCTCAGCGCTCTGCCTTGGCAGCCACTGCGCGGAGTGGGGTTTTTACACAGAGCAGGCATAAGTTTGTTTTAAAAGCACAGAAATCTGTAAGGGTAATTATTTTGAGGGCCATTCCAGTTCTCGCCCAGAATTTCTGTAATTTCCCAAACAGCTCTCTAGTCTGTGATGTTAAACGAAACAAACTTTGTAATTTTGTTTGTATTTCTTATAATTTTTCCTGCTTTCTTTTATCAACATTTTCCTTTTTAAGTTGTAGATAAGTATTCACAAACTCTTCTAACTTTAAAAGCCCATCACAGTCTAAAATTAATCTTTTGAGTTGAGTTGGTGAAACAGAAACAATAGGAACCAAAGTGCATTCACTTCTGGAGCCTTAAAATAACACGGCTCACCTCCGTTACTTCAAGTGTTTGTGTAATTAATTGTATTTATTTTTCTATTTCATGTGAGCAACTAATTACTGTAGCACCTCTCACTTCTCATAGTATTTATGTTGCTGTAGTTACCAGCAACTTTAAATAGGAACAAAAAAACCACAGCACTCTGTGGGCTGTACAGAACTCAGAAAAAAAAAATATAAAAAAAAAAAAAAAAAGCACTCCTCTGTGACTGTGAATTCCTTTTCTTGCTAGTCAAGGGTTTGTCTGTTCTTACTGCATTCCAATTCTTTCCTCTAAGTGTCCTGTCTGTTGTGTAAAGAGAGGTAGGGGTGGGCACTGGAGCAGGAAGAGGGATTCCTGAAAAGCCAGGAGAGACACGTGTGTTTCCTCCTGCACCACCTGATGTTTCCCCACAAAGAGCAATGCAGACCCACATTTTATAAGATTTAGTTGAAAATCTGCTGTGTCATACTGCTTCACAAGAGATGTGGTTCTCATTTCAAAGAAACAAAGATTTTGAGATGATGTAACTGGAGAATGACAAGTTAGAAGGGAGAAAGGTGGTAACATATCCATGGACATGGGGATGCTTCTGCCTGATGTGAGAAGGTTACCAAGTCACCAACCTGCTCTCTGGGGAGACAGGCTTGGATGTCTGTGCAGATGAGAAGGAAGATGAGAAGGTTCTCATGGAGACTTCTGTCATTCATTTATTGAGACAATTTTTTAAATTATTGGTATCTTTTGGGAGCTTTTCTGAACAGCTGAACGATCTGAAGCATTATGGGATGATAAGTTTTTGCTCAGGGGTTCTCAAAGAATATGGACGGGTAGAAAACAAAATTCATACAGTAGTGTGTTGAGCACTTAATGCATCCTTTCTATTTTGACTCAAAAAAAGGAAACTAAAATTGCATAAGATGACAAATAGGAGGGACACACAGAGCCATGCCGTGACTGCCAGTGATGTGCAGGAATTACAGAACTGTGGTCACTCTGCAGCCCTGCCTGTGCACGAGAATAGCACAACTGCAGGTACCTGTGGCAAATCCAGGTGGGACAGCTGCAAGGGTGATTGAGGGGTACAAGGATCACTGGAGGACGCGTGCCAGGGAACCAGCTGTCAAACTGAACCTGCCAGTCCTGCCATGCAAATGGAGTGCCAGGAAAACACATCTCTAGTCAAGGCTTCCACATGCAACCCAGTGTGTGGATCTGTTCATGGCCTTGGCACTTCCAGTGGGCTGCTCTGATTTGGGTGCAGTCAAACTGGGCCCTTCCAGCTGCTCTCCTCAGCAGTGCTGCCATCTCCCAGACAGGGCTGGCACTCTCTGTGTGCCCGTGCCAGGGCACGGAAGGGAAGGGCGTGGGGCTGACGTGGCCATGAGCAGCAGGCAGGGTGATGTGGCTGGCTCAGGCAGGGTGATGTGGCTGGCGCAGGCAGGGCAGCACCAGCCCGCGGCTCGCACTGCTTTGCGCACACAGCCACACCCAGAGGTGCAGGGATGTTTCCTCTGTATCCTCCCGAAGCAAAATGGAACAGTTCAGCTTTCAGCTGCTCACAGTCCTGACTGGGCTGTGGAAGTTTGTGCTGGAGAGCAGAGCAGAATGGGATATTCAGGGTCTGGTGTGAGGATGCTGAGGAATCTGCTTTGCCTTGGCTGTTGGTTAATGCAGCACAGGTGGGAATTCCTGTGTGGATCAGGTCTGTTTTAGCAGGTGTGCAGTGAGGGAACTGAAAGGTTGCTTTGTTGACTCTGAAGGTGCAGTAACTTAATAAACACTGAAGTTTAGTTTTCAGACTATGAAATGGATAGCAGCTGTTTGGGTAGTAACAACTTGTGTGCTCTTCTCTGGCTTGGCACAAAAAGAGGCTGTGAACTAAACCAAGAGTAGCTGCTGTGGAGAGAAGGAAGTATTTCCTGGCACTCCAGGTTCCTTTTGCGTAACAATGCACGATTAGTTTTTCTTCTATCACTTGTGAACTGCTTGATTTGTCTGTGGCCAGAGTGAATTATTCATTTCAGCTGCTGTGATGAGCAACAGCAAGAAATGTCCTACCCCTCTTAAATATAACCGTTAATGAGTATTTAGTTAAATGTATTTTATTACTGCTCTTTGTTAACTAACTTCAGAAGTCTAAGAAAGAAACCAATATAGTTGTATGTCTGTCAACAGGCCAAGTTCTTGTAGAAATCTCAAGAACACACAAGAAACTTAATGACAGTCTAGAGGAAAGTGTAAGTTAAATAATTTCTTCTAATTTATTTTCCTTGTGAAATTATAATCTACTTTTGCCAATTTTTAATAACCCTTAATTCATTTGTTTTTAAAGTTCAAAAAATTTCATAAAGAAATTATATCTGAACTGGAGAAGAAAACAGACCTGGATGTAAAATATATGACTGTAAGTACATTCAATTCTAAAACTCATATTTTTTTGTCTATTGCTGGTCAAATAATTTTTTAGACGTTGTTTCCCAAGATTTAATTAATTGATACAAACTTTAATAGAAATGCACTTTAGCTGTATAAAGATGGCCAAGATTTTAATGGTTAATTTAAGTTAAAGAGGGAACTCCTGTATGACTTCATAGCTCCTTATAAAACTACAGCAGTTGCTGAAGTCATTTGGGGTGTGTGAGCAGTATCTCAGAGATCACAGTAATGCTTTTCAGTCCCTTACCCAGATACAAGGCTGAGTGCATTATGAGAGGATGTAAATGCTTTGATTGCAGGCAACTTTAAAAAGGTACCAAACTGAACACAGAAGCAAACTGGATTCTTTAGAGAAGTCTCAGGCTGAGCTGAAAAAAATCAGAAGGAAAAGCCAAGGAGCACGAAATGTAACGAAGTATGAGCACAAAGAAATGGAGGTCAGTGCATTGTCTCTTATTTGTTTCTTTCTCTGTATGAGAACTGGTCAACAGAACAAGTTAATGGTTCCTCGAAGCTGGTGTGTGCTAAAGACATTCCTAGAGTTTGTACTGCAGCTGCAATTGAGCTCTCACTGCTCCAGTGTACATATTCAGAGGCTTCTGGTTCCTAGATTTCATCCCTTGGCCAATAATTGATCTGTAACTACACCTTTATGCAGAGCTCTAGACAGGGAGCCAGCTGAACTATGCAAATTCAGTAGTAATTTGCTATAGAGTAATTTCCCTAAGTAGGCACTGCCAACCTGTGTTATTGCCTTTCCTACTGCCCTTAATCCAGCATTGCCATCTTGAGGTGAAATCCGAAATGGCAAGACACTGAAGAGAAACTGTTTTAAAATTAGTAAATCAGATTCTCATTGTCATGTGTCTCTCTGAAAATACTTGCCATTGATATTTATATTTCCATGACACTTGTATTTCCTGCTAGCTTATATATTTTTTTCTCCATAGCTATTTTAATTTCCAAAGAAATCTCTGTGTATAACACAGTACAGTAAGTGGAGGTAGCAGCAGCTCCTATTTCTTACTACCTGTCTTTTAACCTGCTTTCATAAGAGTTGAGGGACTTTTGAAAGTTCTGGGTCTGAGTTCAAGGATTAGCATTTAATGAATCCTCATAATCTCAGATAAATATAGTTCAGTCTTTTTAGTAACTCATATCCCCCCCCCCCAAATGAAGCAGAGATTCATCACAGTTTTGTGTGAATAAATGGAGCTGTGGAGGTGCAGACAGAGGTCATTAGTCTAATTTGAGCACACACCACACACACCCCCCTCAGAACACCTAAATAGGCTGCTAATTGTCTGTGGGGACAACGTACATTCATTCACCTGATGAGATCAGGGAAGTCAGATCTGTGCAGGAAAAGAGAGGGACTTAGAAGTAGAGCCACCCTGTCCCACCCAGCCTTTCTAAAAGCTTTTTCTAAGGCTTTTAGAGTTTACTTAACTAACTGGATATAGCATCAAATAAAACTCAGTGTTTCTTTTTTTCCCTTTTTCCCTCAGTATTTGGAAACTGTGAGCTCTCGACAAAGTGATATTCAGAGATTTATTGCAGAAGGCTGCAGAGAAGCTCTCCTTGAAGAGAAAAGAAGGTTCTGTTTTCTGGTTGACAAGCACTGCAGCTTTACCCAGCACATGCACTTCTACCATGTTCAGGTCAGTGCTGTGAGAGTAAACAGAAATGAAACTCCTGAAATCCAGGCACACAGGAGTATTGAGTATTTCCTGCAGCATGTAGACCAGACTGCCAGAAATAGCTAAGAAGAACTGAAGTGTCAGACATGTGTTGTGCCCAGTTCACAGACAACGTTTACAATGCACTATTCTATGAAAAGTATTGTAGCAAAAATCAAGGGTTACTGTGAATTTTTTTAAATCATGTATTAAGAAAAAAATACATGGGCTGATCAGGTACTTCCAATATCTGACCCTGCAAAAGAGTTTTTTTACAACATCTTATTTGTTTCGAAGAGGTATTCCTTAGAAGAGTCTTAGAAAATACTTCCATTTTGCTGGTGTAAACATTTTGGTATAATGAAAGTTAACCAGTAGATTTGTGCAATTTTATGAAAGAGCCTATCTTTGACAAGTATCCTTTAATTTGGATGCAGTGTGCGGACTTCCTAAAATCCAAGCTGCCTGGGTGGGAGGAAATCTGTAGTGATGCCACCAAAGTGCCTGAAAAAGTCAGAATGATGATAGATGAAATCAGGACCCCTGGTTCCACCCCGGTCTCGGGAACGCCGCAGCCTTCGCCGATGGTGAAGAGAAACACCCTGGTACGTTGTTCCTCATGGCCGGGGCTCTTCAGTGGCTGTGGAGTGGCTGGAGGTTCTGCTGGACTCGGCATTTGGGATGGACTCCATGGTGTATCTCAGCTGGAATATACTGAGCTGGGGTATGGAACCAAGATCATTAAGCTGAAGCTCTGCTGTGGGGAAAATACACAGCAGAGGAGGGAGGAGCACGTGTCCAAGCAAGGCTGAGTTCTCAGCTGGGTGTCCCGGGGCTTCTCCTGCAGAACTCGGCCTCAGGGCTACTTTTGCTCCAGCTAGTCCATTTCCTACATTCTTGTCTCTAAGTAATAGCATTACATACTCAGTAGTTCAATGTAAACTTAAGAAAAATGTTATTTTCTATTTTCTTTCCTTCTTCCTTTCGTGATTATTAGCTTATTGGAGTACAGGTGAAATTCTCATTTCTGCTGGTTTGAATGTCGTGTCATCATTAGTTGTTGAATTTCTAAAAGATTAATCTGGAAAACAAGAAAAATCTGGAGATCATCATGCTATTTACAGAAAAAGGGATATTGTAGCCTTCCCACTAGCAAGTGTTTATCAAGCCTCTTACAGACCTTTGATCAGCAATTCCATAGGAACATGTGGGCTTTATATCATGTTTAAATGTGTATCCTTCAGGAATATTTAAGCATTGCTCTCTAGAATTTAATCTTGCAAAAAAGTTATTGCTGTTCCCTCAGTGTTGTGATACTGTTGTTTCTGTGGCTCCAGATTGGAAATGATTTTTATCCTCACCAAGAAAATGTGTCCAAAGTGCCCCCAGCTCCCACAGGCAGGGCGTACACGAGCCCACTCGTGGATATGTTCAACAATCCTGCAACAGCTCCCAAAGCACCTTCTGAAAAACTGAATCACTCAGCAGGTCAGTGTCCCTTCCCTGCAAACTGGGTGAGTGTGAATGACATCCTGCACTGTTCAAAATTACCTCAGGGCTGCTCTGCTACCACGATGATGTGAATTTCAGGATGTATAGAGGAGTAGGAAATGGTCTTTACAAAGGATTTGTATCATTTACCTAACGGGAGAGAGATGTGTTAAATGCAGGTCAGGGTAAGTCGTTTCTGTTTTAATTACTTTCTGTGTGTCACTGATTAACCCAACTTAACTGCTCTCATGGCTTGAAATGTTGTCAGCAGAAGGCATTCCATGATTTTGAACAGTATACATCTGAGTGTTTCAGTGCACACAAACAAACACTGACAGTCTCACTCTGGCTTACTTCAAGGGCATGTAGCAGTAAGGGAGAAATGCACATGGGACAAAATGCACACAGTCTTGTAGTTCTTTTCCTGAAATTTAAAATCCTTATAACATTTGCTTCCCAGGTGTCTAATACATTGATTTTTATACTTTTTGTGATATGGGAAATAACTAGGCCTAGACCACAGCATAAGAAATACAGAACTCTTCAATGTGTAATAGAAATTCCAGCATTTCTTCCTTAAAAATATATTTACAATATATTGTACTAGTCAAATAACATACAGTTTTAAGCCTGCCTTTATATTTTTTCTGATTAATATCTGGTGACCAGAAAGTGCTGAGTATCTGCAAGTCTTCTCAATGCTGAAGCTGAGTGCTGAGGCAAATCTGAAAGTTAGATTTTATACACAGTTCATTTTTCAGAAGGGAAAATTTTCAAAGGCCTTTTACACGTGTGATTGTTTAGTACTTTTCATGCCAAAAGAGGAAAGAAGTAGCCAGTTAAAACTCACAGAACTTTTTCTGCTTGTTGGTTCCACTTTATTATGCTGGGTGTGTGCATATAAAGGCGTATGGAGTTAAGAACTTCATGGTGATAAGAAACATTGGCAGTGAGAGGTGTCTAAGTTCAAAGTCTCAGAACTCCATTTTCACTTGAGTTTTCCTTTAGTTTTTTCCTCTCAGATTACTATTGCATTTATTTCTGTGTGTCTAATTTTTTTTCCCTTTTTTTGACAGAGAATTCAGATGATGCCAGTTTATCACGTTCAACTTCTGTTGCCACGGGACTGAACATAATGAAAAGGCAAAAAGTGAAGACAATCTTCCCTCATACTGCTGGAAGCAACAAGACATTGCTCAGCTTTGCCCAGGGGGATATCATCACCCTGCTGGTGGCTGAGGAAAAGGATGGCTGGCTCTATGGGGAGCACGACACAACCAGACTGTAAGATAATCATTACCCACCTTGAACATGAAGTAAACGTGTGTCTCACCAGATTATGTTAGCAGATATTAGTAAATGGTTTTCCACATTTTTTACTGGCTGTCACTGACTAGGGACTTGGGGTCTCCCTCTAAGGAAAATCTCTGCACATACTTGGCACTAATTTGGCATCATCAGAAATTGGTTTCTTCAAAAGTTAAATCTGTTTGCTGACTTTACTGTTGTATTTTGAAAGATCTTTCCAATTTTATCTCATATAAAAGACCTTTCCCTTTACAGAAAAGGATGGTTTCCATCATCATACACCAGACCACTGGATGAATCAGCAGAAGAAAAAGCCTTTGCCCCAGTGCCAAGGTAACATTTTGGGTGGCACTTGCAGAAATGCCCAGATCTTTGCTAACATTTATTTAAAATGTTATTTTTTGTGCTCATGTTCTTTGAGGTTCAGTAACGTGTACAGTAAATACTCTCTAATAGTCTGTAGTACAATGCCTTAATTATGCTAATAATGTGTTTTAATGGTTACACACAGACCCAAGGGGTAGCTTTAGAACAGCCTTAACTCAGAGTCCCCCTGGTTCCAGGACATTGCACCCGTTAGTCACTTCCAGCTCGTGCTTTCCTGGTGCTGAAGAGAACTGCGAGGTGGATTCTGGCATCTGAGAATGGTATTTGTTGGGTTCTGTCTTGCAGCCCTGCGCCAATCCGAAGTGTTAGCTCTGTGAACCTTGTGGAGAAAGGGGAAGTTGTCCTCCCACCACCAGACTACCTGGGGGCTGCACAGACAGACAGACGGATGGAGCCTGCCAAAGGTGCTGCTGTGAAAACTCCGACTGACAGAGCGGAGCAGGCAGGCCCGGTGAGTGCCCGGGGCAGGGAACCCAAATATTCCACCCTGCTTGGATGGGCTCTTAAATGAGGCCCTGGGATCTCCTACCTCACCTACCTGTGCTTGACCTCAGCCCTCTGACCCATCTGTCTCCAGCAATATCAGGGGTTTTGGCATTTCAGTCCATCCATCCTAACAGGAAGGGAGAATTGTTCAGGGATATAACTGACAGTAGCAGGAGACTTTCCCTGCAGAGCGAAACTTCTCAGCCATGGAATCTGTTAAACATGAAAAGGAATTCTCACAGAAAGCAGTACAAATCCATCACCTCCAGTGATGTTAGAGCTATGGGGCACAGGGGACTTAGAGCAGCATAAACTTCGTGTTTGCAGCTATTGCCAGGGGAGAGCTGTACTAACTCCTGGCTGTATTCAGCAAAGGTGCAGCTAAGTGAAAATACATTTTTTATGAACAGATCATGTATTACAATGCTATTATTTCTGCTATTTAAGCAGCATTCAAACTGATTCAAAATGAAGACTAATCAAATTAGGCAATTACGAGGTTTTTTTCTTGCTGCTTCTTTAAGTATTTTGCTGATGTGTATGTAAGGGTGATGTTTTTGAGACCTTCTCCAAAAAGCCTCTTGAAGCAGAGATCACATTTTGAAGGAAAAAAAAAAATAAAATAAGGTTAGCATTGCTAAAATATGAGACACTGTACCAAAGTAAGTTGCAAAGTTCTATTTAGTTGGTGCCATGGGAAACCTCAGGAATCAAAGAATAATACAATTGGCTGCCAGTAGCTAAAAATGGTATTAATTATTGGTATGACTAAAATATTTTGTCTCTCAATATAGCATCCAAACAAATTTTAGGTTGACCTGCTGACAGATATTTTTGCTTTCTAAGTAAGCTGGTGAATCCTACAGTAGAAATTGAAATTGAAGTGGCCTTTACAATCACTTTTGTAATCAAATCACAGACTTGTGTCTAGTTCTTAAAAGAACACATTACCTCACTTTACAAATATAAAAAGTGTGAAAGTATGGAAGTTGTTGCTGGAGATTTGTGAAGATCCTCTCAGTTAGAGATCTTACTCCATTTCACTATATGAGTCATGTTTTGGGATACCCTTTTTTTTTTCCATCTAAATATTCCTATAGAAAAGATATGCACTTTTTTGGGGAGCCAGAACAGTTTAATATTAGCATATATATTTGAATCCACATTCAAGTAAGTGAGTTTATTTCTCAGTAATGAACATTGTGGTGTAGGAAGTGTGTAGTTTGTGCAGTGATGTTTCTGGGACAGTGTTTTCTGTGAGGAATGAAGCTTTTCTGCTGCATAAAATGATTATCGAGAAGTGTGACCTAAATCTCAGTGTTCAGTTACTTTTAAAACAGATATCTGGGAACTTTTAAAATTATTCTGAAGACCATCGTCTGTATTTTGACATATTTGTGGTTTTCATTTTTGAATGAAGAAGCTGTGAGCCTTAGTAATGGTGAAATGTCAGAATTTATGGTGGCTCCCTTAGCCTGTGTCTTGCTGTTGAAGCCTGCAGGATCGACGTGGCCTTCAGGTGTGATTATGTCCAAAGCCCTTGGGAGGTGCCAGTCCAGCAGGGAGAGTTCTGTGCCCTGGGCCCAGGTGACTCACTAAAGAGCTTAAAGAATTATGGAAGTGAGTGAAATGGTCTCAGGATCCCTGCAGTGTTCTGCTGGGGGCACTCCATTCTCAGGAACAGTCACCTTAAGGGCTGTTCTGGTTTGTGGCATTAGGTCAGGGGGTTTAGGAATAAATTTAAGGCTTGTGGACTAACATTCCTGTTGAACCAGAAACTCAAGAGGAATGGTAGATCAGTCAGTTGGCAGAGTTCTAATTAGAGCTGTACAATCTCTTTGGAAGCCAGAATGGAAACTGATAGCTCCTAGGAGTGGAAAACAAATACATTTTTTGATAATCTAAATTTCCAAAGGGAAAGCAAGACCAAAATAAATTAGAACTTCTGGAGTATAGAACAATGACCACTTTTGTTGAGGCACCTCCTAACTCACAGCAGCTGCTGTGACCCCATCTTAGGACAACTGTAGAGGAGAGCTGCTGCACTTGCAACCAAGTGTTTTGTTCCAAAGTCACTATTTATTTTCATTCTTGCAGAACTTCCTCGTCTTTCCTGCTTCCGTGCAAGTCCCCAAGCCCCACATCTCCATAGGCTTTGGAAATAAGCCCAACATTATACTGGGCTGGCTTGTACATTCATACAGGATTTACAGATGTGTAAAACAGTCTGTCCACTGGGCCTCCTATGCAGAAGCAGGAAATTATTCAAGGCATCTTATTTTTGTTTCAGAATACACAGAAAAAATAGCTCAGGATTTGAAGAAGGAGAGATGAGGAATGGTTATTGACAGTTAAACTGTCCTGCTGTGCTACACAACACAGTAACGTGCACAACAGTGTCAACTATAAAAAAAAGACTTTAGTAGTTGACATAGCTTTGAGGAGTGTTGGTACTCAGTAAGATTTCATTCAGGCATTTGTTCATTTTTCTTAATTTTAAGGGTTAATTAGGCCTAATTCTAAGGTCTAAGTCTATTTACAGCTGATGTACTTGAGCAATTTCATTGGAATCACAAGCCAAACAGGAGTTAAGAACCTGCTGAAGGAGGTCCTGAAACACAGCGTGCCTGGAATGGAAAGCCTGACAGGCTTTGGTTCAGCACTGAAATTTGAAGTATGAAAACCAAACTGGCCATACAGATTAATTACAGGGTCTCTTTCCCTTAGCAGGACAGCAAGATCACCTGTAGCATATTTCTACAAATCCATGTGTATATATTTTTTTTTACAGAAACCTGACATGAATGGCATTATAAAACCACCTTTTCTAAGGTAAAATAGTTTTACACTGATTTTGATGTGTTTTTATATTGGCTTATTTTATTTTATTGATTATAAGGGGAAATAAGGATGTTTATCATTAATTTTTCTGTGACCTTTCCCAGGCACTGCTAGAACAATATGGCTAAAATTAGTTGTACTTTCCTCAAGAGTGGCATCAAGTGCAGCACAATACACAAACCTGCTCAGAAAAACATGTTCCTCCAGTAGCTTGACAGGGAGCAGGACTTAAAACCTTTCTTTAACTGACTTTGAGGGTTAAAAGCAAAAATCTTTGAATACTGGGAGCTATTAAAAAAAGTCCAGATTTAACTGGGCATTTTTGGCTCACTGAAAAGTGATTCTTCATATATAACCTCGTTTTAAAAATTCAAGTTAAACTAAGAGTTGCACAGAATCCCTGAGTCTCAGAACCATAACTTACTGTTTGACAACCTGATGAATTAATTTGGGGTTGGACTGCAGAAAGCCTTTCAGTAACTTCATGCATTTCTTTTCAGTGGAGAAAACCCCTTTGCAACGGTGAAACTCAGACCCACAGTAACAAATGACAGATCAGCACCGATTATCCGATGAACGCACGGGTCAGACACATCTGCTTCCTCCTTATCAACACCCAGTTTCAGCAATGACAATTACTATCTCAACTTGTCCTAAAAATTTATTTAAATGTAATTACTGTACAATAGACACATACTGGAATGGAGCTGATGTTTTTTAAACCTATAGTTTCTAATGAGGTAATTGCTTTGGGCTAGTGTTTGAGCACTTGGGCTTGATTTTACAGTATGCCTTTTTTTGTAGTAGGAATTGTGAAAATACTGGAGATGGTTTGGATACTCTAGTGAATCAGAATAAGTAATAGCTCAGAATCTTTGGCATTCATTACTTGGAAGCTGCAATGGTAAGTTCTAGAACATAAGCCTGCATATGCCACCTAAAGAAGAGAACTGATTTTTTTTTCCAAACAGAAGAATGTAACAACTGCCTTATTCCAGAATAGAGAATTGCCTGTATAAATGATTATATGTTATTTTGTGTAAGAAAGATACCTTAGGTTATTAATAAATATTTATCCCCTTAAGAATAGACAACTTGTAATGCCTTGCTTAATGTTCACACACAAATTTCAAGTTAACAGAAACTCATTTGCAGTCTAATGTTACACTGTCAACACATTCTTCAGTGATAATTTTGTCTTTAAAAACTGTTGTCAAACTTTGGTCTGATAAAAGGTCATAATAAAGCAGTGCCATGTTTTTCTCTCAAATGCCAATATAAAGGCTGCCTTTGAAGTTCCTCCATTACTGTAGCCTACCCAAAAGAAAGACAGTTTAAAGTTGAATATTTTTGGTTAAGGAGCTGAGCAAAGGCCAGAGTGCTGGCACAGTGCAGTAGCTGAGTTAAGTGAAACTGAGCTTTTAACTTCAGCCAGAGCAGAGTTGTGCCTGTGATTAATCCTTACTCGAAATCATTCTATTTTACACATGCACGTTTCCTGCAGCATCCCCCGGTTCATTCGTTTAGTGGTGCCTACTTCTACTACTATAAAGAGTGAATTCAAGTCATGTGAAATGCCTTTCAGTTACTTAATATCAAAAAATAGTATATGAGCATGTGCTGGCTCCTCTCACCCTGCCTTTCAAGTTCAAGGCCGAGGACAGTTTGCTAGAGCACCCTGCATAAACATCCACCATCCCCACCTGAAACACCAGCTTTTCAGAGGGGTAACTCACACCTGAGCCCACCTTCTAAAGCACAGTGACGGCAACTCAACCTAGCCTGTCTGAGCTTTCGATAATTCAGTATCAGAATTCAGCAATCAAAGATGCAAAAGCCTTTACTCAGGGCAGCTCACGGTTGGCAGTGCCCCAACCTCTTCCTGCTGCAGGCAGAAGGTTCTGCTGTCTGTGAACCAACACCAGCCCCTGCATGAAGCAAAACCCTCACTAGTTAAAACAGGGCTCTGATTGTGTGTCTGCAGTGGGGGAGAGGAGCTGTTGCCATAGAGGTAGCACACACAGCACTTAGAACACTTCCCTCAAATACCTGAAGCCCTAAACATGCACAGTCTTAAACATCATTCATCATCATCATAAGGATTCTGGCAAATACCCTTCGTTGTAGCTAGGATTACTACTCTGCTTTCAGACTACACAGCATCAGACATTTCAGTAACATATTTAATAATCCAGCCACAAGTTGAGGATTGCAAAAGGAAAAGCAGTTTTATTTAGTTTTCAACAGGTGCCACTAAACATGGAAAACAAGTCAGGTTTTCATGTTTTGCAATGCACATGCTCATAAAAGATTAAGTTTAAATTACATGCAAGAGACTAAATTCCTTCACACTTTACAAAACAGGTCTGAAGCAAATAAAATGATTGTACATGACATTTACATTAGAAAGAGTACGCTAACAGTTGTAGCTTCAGTAAGCACGTCCACGTTCAGCCCCTCAGCCAAAAGCTGCCCCACAGTTGGGGCATCTTCTCTGCCTCAGTGCAAGGCAGAACAGAATCCCAATTGGAAAGAATACAATGGCACACAAAACACCAAGACAGGTGAAGGTGTCCTCCAACACGCCAACCCTGCAAAAAGGGAAAACAGACTTAGTCAAAGGACACTCAACAAGTTTGCTCCCAAGTCACCACTCAGTGCTCTAGCAGTCACGAGAAACCACACCATTTTATAGAGCAAGATAAAGTACAAGGTTTGGGGTTTGTTCCTGGTTTCTACTTCACAAAACTGATTTCCCTTTACAACTGTAGAGGAACTCATTATTGATGTCACATGGTTCCAGCTGACTCCCAACTCTATGACCTCCCAGAAATTTTGTTTCAGCACAGTCCTATGACAGCAGAAATCTACCTCCGTTTCAATCCCTGACTCCTTTCTGAAGTGCTGTATCTGAGCATCCTCCAAAACACAGACAGACAGTAAAACAGAGAATTCCAAGTTCAAAAATGTGTGCAGTTACATTAAATAGTCAACATTTGCAGTTTAGCAAAACACTCAAACAAGATGTATCCTCCTGGTACAGTGAAAGTCAATGCAAACAGAGCTGAGTGACCCTGAAGTGCAGGCTGTGAGCAGGGTGCCAAGGCCAACAAGCTGCTGTTCCCCTGGGAGCAGTCAGGGACAAGCCCTTGGACGTGTAAATAGAGCGAAGGAAGGAAGGCGCAGGCTCAAGAGACCATTTCCTTACAGCAACTGCCTGAAACATTGCAACTTGATTTAACTTGGGAACCATTCCCCTTCCTCTCAACCATCATCAGAAGCCAAAGGCTTTTCCAAGTGTTCTTGATATTCTGCTGCTTTTGCAAGTTCACGTTCCCCTTAAGCTTTCCCTCACTTTATTGCACTTTATTTCTGTTTGCAGAGATAGAAGTTAACTCTGTATCTGGTATAGAGGAACTGTCAGGTTACCACTGATCCCAGCAGCAGCTTTATCATTTCATGTCCTCAGATAACATTCTTCTAAGGCAACTAAAAAATGTAGACAAAGTTTGTATCACCGCATGGATTCGAGTCTCAGCACACAAGGGTCCCACAGCTCAGACTTGTGCAGCCTGTGCTGGGCATTGTGGCCATTCCCACAAACTCAGCATAACATGAGCCCCGGGGAGAGAACAGGAGGCTCTCCCAAAGTGCTGTGGAGTCTTGGGGAGAGAACAGCAGTCCCTGCACTACTGAAACTCACTCTACAAAACTGGTCCAGCTCTGGCAAAAAGGGTTGGATCTGAAGTCCTGAGGAATGTGTCTTGAAGCAGAACACTTCCGCAGAGCTCATCTCTCACTCTAATCTCTCTGGGCACACAGATACTCAATTCGATATCCAAGTAATCTTGCATTGTTGTGGCAAAACAAAGTGCCTGCCCTGAGAGCTGGAGCTCGGGAAAGTGCCATCTCCTGGAACACTCTGCTACTAAAGCTGGAATGCAAAGAAATTCAGGACTGTTGGGACCAGACCAGTTACAGATACAGGGGCAAAAAGGACATTGCAGTGTTCAGCCAGAACCATCAGGTCCGGGTGAAGCAGCTGAATTTGGCAGTTTGCACTTGGGAAATGCCCGAAATGCTGACCACCCTCAGACCAAACAGAACCCAGCAGCACGAGCTCAGGAGGTGAGGCCTCTCCTCCCCTGTGCACAGGTTAACCCAGTAACACACTGGATGTATGGAGAGGCTCAGACACGCTCTCGAGGTTTCTGAGTAATTCAAGATTCAGTTTTCACACTGCAGATCCACCCAAGACAGGCAAAGCCCCTTTTCCAGGCATTTCAATGACATCACAAATAACATTATTTAGAAAATGCACACAGCACATTATAGCTGTTGTATTTCCAGCCCTGCCGTTACATTAATGCCTTCTTTTCCTTACACACTGAGCAGCTCCCTCCTGCAGGCATCCAACTCCTGCTCCATTACTGTTTTGAAATCCTCTCCTTGTCTCTTAATAACTCCATATTCAGTTCCTGCCCTGAAACCTACATTTGTGACAAGTAAGCCAGTGTGCTTAGTTAAGAGTATAAGCAGTCTAGTGATGTGACCTTAAAGAATAAACACACTAATCAAACACGGAGGGATCAATCGGGGCACTGCTGGTCAGCCCCAGTAGTGATGAGCACAACCCAACCCATTCCAATTAACTCTTAATCAAAGCTTGCAGGGCCCAATTCCGTTGGTCAGCACATGTCCTTGACACTTTAAATAGAATTTCTTTTAAACTCCCTTCCCCCTAAACAGAGTTACTTGGAAGTGTTTAGTGGTAGTCCAAAATGCCAAGTTAAACTAAAATTAAAAAATTGCCATCCATATTCAACACCAGATCCAGGGAAAAGGCCCAGAGAGGGACAAAGCAAGGCACAGGGAGCACTGCTGGGTCAGCACTGGAGAAGAACAGGGACAGCCCAGGCCAGCAGCACAGCAAGGCAGCTCCAGGGGACACTCACCAGGGCCGTGCCTGCAGGACCCCCCACCATACCTGATGTTTCAGAGCTCCTATCACCTCCAACAGTGTGATTACAGCATTAGCCACACAAACACTTCTTGGCTGCTGCTGATTCATGTCAGCACCTAATTTTAGATGAACACTTACCCAACCACTGCTTAGCCAGTTACTACATTTAAAAAGAAAAAAAAAAACTTTTTATAAGGGAGACTGGATATTTTTTGCTTGTATATCTTGCTTGAGATGTGGAGTAATTAGAGACTCCATATTCAAACTGTGGATTCACTAACATAACCAAACATAAATTTTCTTCTACAGCATAAACCACATAAAAGCTGATTATAACTGCACCACTCCCACTCTAAAAATAAAGTGGAAAGGTTTATTTATACTGCAAGCAGCATCTTGCATTTAAGCTATAACTGCAGCTGCCAACTCCATACAGTAAGGTCAATTATGCCCACTGACAAGTACTTGAAACCAAATTGTTTTTCAGATAACCCCCTTTTTCAAAGTAACTCTCATATTAAGATCTTAAGTCAAATGCTCAGGATGAAAGGGTTGATAATGAGATCTGAGAACACAGCATTGGTATGATTTAACACATGCATTTTTAGACTTATCACTACATCACAGTATTTAAATGTGGGCTTATCAGCATTTTTTAGACCTTACAAATACATTCAAAGGGTCACCCCAGGTAATCAGAGACAGGCTGATTGTACCACAAGCTCTGCAAGACATGAAAAGAAATTGCACTTGAGAAAACTGCTATCCTCCACAAAAATCATTGACCAACCACCTGGAATTTTCAAATCATGTCCCATCTTCTGCCACAGAGGTTGGTTGAGTTTCAAAGTTTAGATTTGAATGGGAACATCAGAGCAGGGACAAGCATGGACTATAGCAGCTACATACTAAATCTTTAATTTTGAACATACAAACAAAACGAAGATTCTTCATCATCTCCTGGCTAATGCAACAGCAGCAGCTATGTTCAGAATGTTGAAATCTCACCTGCAGCTGCAGAAGAAAAATATTTGACAATTATATATGGAACTACTGAGTAAGCACTGGATGTTTACAGTTTTAATTTCTGTGAAGAGGGGTATTAGCTTCTCCAGCCTCAGCTTGATGGCATCTTGAATGGTTTTGATGCATATTCACAAGAAGCCCAAATCTCTCTGTAGCCACTGGCTTGCCCACCTCAGCACAAGATATACATATATGTAAATGCAATTACATTTAAAAATCACTTCCAAGTTAAGAGGCACAACAGTATTTACAAATGTATCTGAATTTCCTTATGCTTTAGGCCTCACTTCCTATACAGAGGCCTGGCTGCAGAAGCAGAGGAATCCTGGCAATGGGAGCAGACTCTATCTAGCTGATTTCCTTTATTGAAATGCCTCCAGACCACCAGCCTTCCGTGCTGCAGGAGCACCACTGCTATAATTCCAGTTCTAATCAGGAGATGAGCCTCAAGGCTTCACACCAAGAGCCCAGCCTGGCAAAGGAGGCTGAGCACAGCAGCCAGAGCTCCCTGTGGGGTGCACATCCAGCAGGGTGAACCCCACTGAGCCCTGCTGGGGCTTTTCCTCCCTTGTCTGCACACACAGCCCAATCAGTACTGCTGTGGTGAGCAACAAACAAGGGCAGCTCCCTCCTCTCTCTCAGAACAACTCATTGCTACAATGAAATCCTAACTATCACATAAGTATTCTTCAAGACAAATGGTAACTCTAAGAAAAAAATTGCTGTAATTTGGGGTCAGTGACAGACTAGGCATTAGAGACCAGAATATTATTTTTATACAGTCCCACTAGGGAACACATTCCTGCTGTGCCTTATTTTTCTAAGAAATGAGACTTCAAGAGATTAATGTGTTTTGATTATTGTCTGCAAATCAGGTCAGAGTAGTGGAACAAAACCCCTCAGAAGCAGCCAGAGCTGTGCTGTTCTCATCTGGGACCCTGCTACAGGCTTATCCCTCCACTCTGCAGGGCTCAGCAAGCAGCTTCCTGCTCAGCAGCTGCTGCTGAGCTGGGAAAGGTCCCAGCTCTCCCAGTCAGGAATTCCAAACTGCCCTCGTGGCATCTGCCCCAGTCTGCTGGATCAAAGCTTTCTTCTTCCCTGTCCTCTTCACAGCACTCTCAAAAAGGTATTGCAGAGTTTGCTTCACTCACAAGGTTCAAAAGGATCTCCAGCCTGCTGCTGGAAAACAAAAATCCTCAGGTTTGCTCACACTCTCAGACATGCTCTCTGAACAGGTGTTTTGCTGTTGCCTTTTTTAAAATTCCTTGCATATTTAACCAGTGACTATAATTAAATTATACTAAGAATATTTACATGAAGTTTAAATAGTGAACAACTACAGAAAGACTGTATCATGAGCAGCCTTTTATCAAAGCCCACACATCATTTGTGACTGAAAGAATGGAAGAGCAGAAGGCTGAAATTTGGAAGGACTTCATCACCTAAGTGCAATTTTTCTAGAGTCTATTTCCTCAGGAGATGTGTGTAATTGACAAAAACAAAATTTCAACTGAAACCTGAGAAGTTACAACTTTGTCAAGTCAAAAAAAAACCCAATAAATTAAAAAATACCCACCATAACAACAAACCAAAACCACACCTGTGGCAGATAGAATGTTGTAAGACATCTCAGAATAAATACAGCTTTAATTAAACTTGTCTCATCTTCCAGTTCGGGAAGAAGCTTCGGTGTTGGCATTATTTGAGACCCACTACAATGCTGGTCCAGCAGATGCACTGGAGCTGTCAGAAGTGAAGCTGCAGCACTGTGAGGTCCTTTCCCTTGCTCTTTCAAGCAACTGAATACAGCTGGACAGGAAAATACAAACCCAGCGGGGCCCATCACAGGCTCTCTCCCAGATTCTGAAGAAACTGGCTTTTGCAATCATCAGATCAAGAGAATATTTTCACAGTTTTTAAAAGGAACTTTCTTCTGGTAAATAACAGGAAAGCAAACATTCCTGAGCAGTTAGTTATTGCCAATGACAAAAGACAGAGAAAAAGAAAATGAAAGTGACCACAAGTGAAGCAGCCAGGCTGCATTCTCCAAGGTAAAAAGGTAATTCCACAGCAGGATATCTGAAGTCAGTGCCTGTAATGACTCAACATATACTCTGGAACATAAAATAGTTTAAAAGCAGGACTTGGCCAAACCTTAAATGTCAGCTAGAAGCCGTAAAGCTGACAAGCTTGTGCAACTCAGTTTAATTCTCTGTACATCAGGGCTGGGAGAAGAACACACACCGAGAAAACAGGACTCCAACCACCAAAGACATTCTGAGAGTGCAAGGAAGGATGGAACACATTAAAACTGAAGTCTGTAACTAGAAAGCAACACTGACCAGTGATGAATGAGCTCAATGTGAGGAATAGCTCTAAGCAAGAGACAGGAGAGTCATCCCTCAGATGGCAGCAGTGCTTCAGAGGGAGAAGGGCAGGAATGCAATTACCAGTCACTACGGGCATATTACCAACTTCAGAGAGGCTACTGCTGGAGATTCTTTGTACTTTTTATGACTAAACACCATTAAAAAAAAAGCCTAAAGATGGACTGTACTCGAACCAGCTTATTAACTCCAAGATCACTCATGACTGAAGTAAAACAGACACCAATTCAAATAACAGACCAATACTGCATATTTCTCCTCAAGACCATATATTTGAAGCTGGAAATGGTTTTGATTTCAATCAGCAACATGAATACATGCCATAGGGCAACAGACTGCTTTGTATTTCTGATGGCAGAAATCCTCTTGATGGCTTTTAGGTTCCTCCCTCAGTTATATCATCCCACAGCCACACACAAGGCTTTTCCTGGTGATCTAAAGCAGACGGATTTCTCTAACAATCATGCACCATCAAATCAGGAAAGTAACAGGACAACTGGCCTGGTAGTTTAATAACAAAGTTTTTTATGTACCATTAATAGCTTTTAATATTTTTCAATGCCCCTTCAACATCTTTTCTGTTCAGGGCAGTATTCAGAGTGTAGCTGCACAATGCATTCATCATCAAATAGGTTTCCAGGACATGAAAGTAAACTAGAACTGTGTTTAAGGTCTTGAGAAATCAAAGAGGATGGAGTTTTTTTCTCAATCAGGACAATTAGGAACTAACACTGTAACAGGGCAAAGGAAACTGACACACCATTACTAGATACAGTTACTCATCCTTGGGATTCCCTGATCCAGAATATTTCACAGTTTTCCTCACAATTTACTTTTTTCAAAGCCTAAAACAGAAACTGAGGATCCAAGAGTAAACTAGGATTTTGTGGAGAGTATTTTGCTTTAGGAAAGGGTCCACAGTGGGTATTTCCAGCTGGGCATAGCTGATGACTAAGGAAAGCTATTCAAATGAGATCACTTAACTAACAACAGACTGCTCATTTTCAAAAATTTGGCCAAAGTTATATTATATATGTGCAAATAATTGTTTCAAAAGTCTTTCCTAGACCATCCCAGAAGCCTCAAGCCTGTCTGAGTTCAGCAAGTGTTTGGACAACGCTCTCAGGCACACGGTGGGATTCTTGGAGTGTCCTGTACAGGGCCAGGAGTTGAACTAGATGATCCTGATGGGTCCCTCCCAACTCAGCATATTCTATGAACTTGCAGAAAAAGAAAAAATAATAGCAACAAAAGCCTACCCATTTTAAGCTATTTCCAAGAGCACTTCCCCAGTGAAACGCTCTGAGCTGTCCTGGGGTCAAGGCCAGAAAACCTGTGTGTATAAATACACTGCCTGTCTCTCTCCAAGCCATGCACAACATCAGCCCTGTCTTCTGGCTGAGCATCAGCAGGTAGCATCAGCATGTTGATGTAATCCCTTAGGTGGCAGGATCTACCACATCCTCTGAACAGCTCAGCGCTTGCTTTCCCCCACTGTTTAAAACACACACCTTCTAGATCAATAGCTCTAGCTGGTACAGGTTTTTCAGCCTTAACTAGTGCCATTTCAACAGGCACCTGTTTTTACATAACACCACAGGATACTTCTTATTTGAATCCACCTCTGAAGGCAGGCAATGACTCTCAGACGAACACCAACTTTTCCACTTGGGCTACAGCCTCTGCCTTATCATACCCTCTGCCACATTCATCACACACCACACTGGAATCACTTCAGCTACTCAGGCAGGTTTCCTACACATTCTGAAAGGCAAGGAAGGGCTCACACCTGCAGAGCATCAAGTGCCTCCTTGCAAGACACCCCAAGGGTAACTCCTGTACACTTTAACAGAGGAGAATATGCCTGCATCTGAGTCACAGCTGGCCAGGCAGAGCAGTGCCTGAACTGCACCAGCAGCAACCCCTCTGCCCTCAGCCATGGCAGAGAAGTGAGAAGTGAAAGGGACTACAGCTGACTTACAGCACTAGTGAGAAAACTCAGTGCCTCCTTCCTTGTTTATGGCTGTGATCTCCAAGGGGGAAGTTGTCCTCTTGCTGCAACTCCATGTAACAGCTGACCACTTTTTCTGGTTTTCACCACTGCAGCAGACGGACATTTTTGGTCTGGTTATCAATTTCTCTGTTCTTCTGCAGTTAAAGGACTTTTAGAGATATTTTAAAGCTTTAAGCCACCAGTGTTTTCACTGGTTTTGCACAGATTGGACTGGGAATGGGAAGACACACCACAACAGCAGAAGTTCTTCCACAGTACTGCCAGAAAACCAGAAGTGACTATGGTCAAAGATTACAGAGTTTCACAATAAAATCATGCTACTCACCATCACCAGGCATAAATACATCAGAAAGGACTTCCTGTCATGCTTTTCCCCAAGAACTGATCTGTTACATCTGTTACTGAAGTGCCATTTCATTAAAAGTATCACTTACAGATCTTACTCCATCTTAAAGAACAAATTCATGTTTGAAGTGTCTTGCATTATTTATAGCACATGTCATGAGCCCACCAGGACAAGCTCACACTACACAAACCAAAGCATTCCACTCCTAGATCTTGGTGCCTTTTCAGTTAATTGTAATACACACACAGAAAGAAAAGCTGCTGAAAACCGAGGAACCACATGGATACCTCTATCTTAAATAACAAAACCCAAGACAGAGTTTAATTCCTCAAGAGCCATTTTACCTGCAGGCAGGACAACCACCAACTACTACTACAGAAGTGGTGGTGGTGTACGTGCTCGAATAGTTTGGCTGTGATGTCGGTGGAGGAACAGCATACCCTAAAATAAGAAAAAAATGCCTCAATCACCACACATAGGGCACAAAGAACAATGATAATTTACCAGTATGACAACAAAACATGGAAAATAATAAACAGGAATGTAGTCTTGATTATGCACTTTAAACTCTTATCAAAATCAGAACTGGAACACCTGGCACGTCTAATAGCAAAGCCTCTCCATAAACCCAAGTATCAATTTAACCATCCCAAAAGGACACTGAGCTAATAATTAACTTCGAGATTTTGTTTCAATGCTGCTGAGCACCCAGGAAAAACTGTTTAAACAATGACCATAGCTTTCACTTCGGGATGTTCTATATCAAGAAGGTTCCACTCCAGCAGACAAATGACTTGAAACAGAATAAATCTTCCTTTAGTTTCAAGCTTTATTTCCATATACTTATTTTCTAACTGGAAAGCAAGGTAGGAGTGATAGGATGCAAGCAGAAAGAGATAGCACAGAAGAAAAACCCAACTTTCAGAAAGTCCGTTATTAGCAAAACAATGAGTTATTTTAATGGCTGTAGATAAAAGACAGAAGGCTTTCACTGCTTTATGAACATTAAAAAATTTAAATTGTATTAAAAAAAAAGCTTTTGAAATGGATGGTTAGATGTACGCAGTGTAATAAAGGCACAATTTGCCCAGTTATAATCCATTTTGAGCTTATTGCCCAAGTTCTCAGACTTTCTTCAATCAAGTTATCTACCTGTGAAGTCTGGCAACCTCACTATTCAAACTGGAAATAGCCACTAATACCTGCAATAAGCTGAAAACAAGCTTCAAGTTATCAACAGGAAAATCAATCCATAGCCTCAAGGTTCAACTCAAAGACGGGGGTCTGTGTCTGCTGTGTAACTTCTGTAATTTTTGAAGCATTCCTCTTTCCCGAGAGGCTACCTCTTTCTTCGGCAGGTGTTAGCATTATTTGTTAATGAAAGTATTGCTTCTCCTCACCTGTCTAAGTCTCTCTCGAACTACTGAAGTGTGTCAGAAAAAACAAACATTAACCAGAGTACAGCGAAGTGCAGGCAAAGAACAAGTTTCGGGTCTGTTTCAGTGCCAAGCACCGCTGCGGCTCTGCCATTATTCCGAGGCAGAAAACCCGCGCGTGAGGAACGCCCGCAATCCCAGCCGGGATTTTGGGGAAGAGCACAACACAAACACCTCAGGGGCCCCGCGGGAAGGAGGGCAAAGGCAGACGGCGCTTTGGAACCCGCGGGTCGCGGCGCACCCGCCTCCCTGCGCTGCCTTCGAGCGGGGGAGCCGCGACAGCCCCGGCGCCTCCGTGCGCCGGGGGAGCCGCACGCGGGAGCGGCCCGGGAGCTCCCCGCTCCTGCCGGCCGGCCCCAGCCCGGCTCCCGAGCCCGCGGCCCCGGGCACCCCCGCCCAGTCCCGGGAGCAGGGGGGGCTCTCCACAGCCGCCCCCCGCCCCGGCGCAGGGGCAGCGGGGCGCTCGGGCGCCCGCTCCGCACACCGGGGACGCCCCCACCCGCAGCCCCCCAGAGTCGGCGCCGCCCGTGACCCACCTGGGGCGGCAGCGGCGCCCGGGTAGGAGTACGGCGGGGGCGGCTGGAAGCCGGGCTGCGGGGCGGGGATGGCGCCGTAGTTGCCGTGCCCGTAGTCGTAGCCCGGCGCGCCCGGCGCGGCGGGGCTGTAGGCGGGGGGCCGCTCCTGCAGCAGCGGTTTGCTGTCCATGCTGGGCCGGCGCTGCCTCGTCCCGCGGGGCCCACCAGGAAGCGGCGCCGGGCCCGGCGCGCGCCGGCCGCCCCGCCCCGCCCGGGGGCGCCGGAGCTCGGGGGCGGCGGCGGCGCGAGGGGCCCGCGGGGGGGGAGGGGACGGGAGCGGCCCCGCCCCAGCGGCGCGCGCGGAGCGGCGGCCCCGGTGCTGCGCTCGCGGCCGGTCACGAGGCCGCCGCGCCCCACGTGACGCCGCTCCCCGAGCGGCGCGCGGCGGCTCCGCCGGGCGGCGCAGGGAACCCGCGGCCTTAAAGGGGCCGCGCCCCGCCGGGACCCACACCGGCACCGAGTGCCCTGCACAGACACCCACAGCCCCGCACCGACACCGGCACCGAGTGCCCTGCACTGACACCCACAGCCCCGCACCGACACCGAGTGCCCTGCACAGACACCCACAGCCCCGCACCGACACCGGCACCGAGTGCCCTGCACAGACACCCACAGCCCCGCACCGACACCCGACACCGGCACCGAGTGCCCTGCACAGACACCCACAGCCCCGCACCGACACCGAGTGCCCTGCACAGACACCCACAGCCCCGCACCGACACCGGCACCGAGTGCCCTGCACAGACACCCACAGCCCCGCACCGACACCGGCACCGGCACCGGCTGCCCTGCACAGACACCCACAGCCCCGCACCGGCACCGAGTGCCCTGCACAGACACCCACAGCCCCACACCGGCACCGAGTGCCCTGCACAGACACCCACAGCCCCGCACCGACACCGACACCGGCACCGGCTGCCCTGCACAGACACCCACAGCCCCGCACCAGCACCGAGTGCCCTGCACAGACACCCACAGCCCCGCACCGACACCGGCACCGAGTGCCCTGCACAGACACCCACAGCCCCGCACCGACACCGGCACCGAGTGCCCTGCACAGACACCCACAGCCCCGCACCGACACCGAGTGCCCTGCACAGACACCCACAGCCCCGCACCGACACCGGCACCGAGTGCCCTGCACAGACACCCACAGCCCCGCACCGACACCGAGTGCCCTGCACAGGCACCCACAGCCCCGCACCGACACCGGCTGCCCTGCACAGACACCCACAGCCCCGCACCGATACCGGCACCGAGTGCCCTGCACAGACACCCACAGCCCCGCACTGGCACCGGCTGCCCTGCACAGACAGCCACAGCCCCGCCGCGGTCAGCGGGGCAGTGAACACGCTGCCCTAGCTGGGGATACCGGCTTCTCCCCGCTCGGACACCGAGAGCAGCCGGCAGTGCCCGAGGCTCCTCTGTCACGGAGCCGCTGCGGGATTTGTAACGCTCTCGCTCAGCCGCCGTTCAGCATCGCTCCCGCCCGTGCGCTCTCCCCGACTGCGATCCTGTGCCGTGCGCTCTGGGGGGACCCTGCTTGCGCAGGGAGCTTGGTCCAGATGAGCCACAGGTGCCTTCCAACCTGAGCCGTTCTGTGGAATGCAATCCCTGCTGGAAGCCGGTGGGCTGGAGAGGGTGAGGATGAGCTTGGTTACTCGCAGAGCCTTCTGCAAACTCTCACATCCCCACTGCGAAGAGCCACACGTGAGCGTTAACAGGAGAAGAGCTCTGGGATGGTGGCAAAGGGAATGTGCTAAATGTGAACGTTTTTGAAAAGAAAGAAATTGAGGAGAAAACTCTCATGGTTTAAAGAAGCACTAAAGTTAAGAAACAAACACTACAGGAAGGAGGAGGAAAGCAAAGGGGATGCTGCCTCCTGTACTGCAAACTACAGGAACGAGTTCAACAATACTTTCACCACATTCAGCTGCTTCTGAAACCCAGGTTCTCAATGACAGCCCAGGCCAGGCGCTGTGAAGATTTTAAATGTCTTTTATTCCAGCTAAAACTCTTGCCTCTTCCCCCCACACCTTTAACCCTTGAGCTGTCTGACTCACCAAATCTTTTGGTTTGGAAATCCCTGGTTTGTCCTTCACTACAGGTCCCAGCACAGCCTTATCACCATGGCAAACACTGTGACTCTGTCCTGTGACAGGTCCTGTGCAGTAGGGAAGGGTTAGCCCCATTTCATAGGGGTGGGGGGGGACATAAAAACCAGAAGTCATTAAACAATTTGTCTCAAAAGGAAACAAATTCTTGAAACGGATAGGGACATGGATCGCACCAGCCCAAATCCAAGCCAGTGCCAGCATCACTGGTACACGACCTCACGATGGTGAGGGGATCCCTGCCCTCCTGGCTTCTGTCTCCTTCCTCTGGTTTGCAGGTGACCCATCTGGAAGGGGCACCTCTTCTGAGGGCTCTCTTGCTTACTTTAACTGTAGCAGTATAAATATTGCATGAGGCTTTTGAATGAAAAATCTTAAGACACAAATGCAATGCAGCACTTCCTCATTAAGGGAAAGATACTTCCTTAAAATGAATGTTGAATAACAAGGAATAACAAGGAAAAATCTCTCTTTTAAAGAAGTGAGGTTTGGGAAAGCATGGAAGAGCCAAGACTAGGATACAAACCTCCTCTGATCGCATTAGGACAAAGGCTGCAAAGCAGTGAAGTAGGATTGAAGATATCTTGACTAGGCTTTGGTTCACTGGAGAAAATTCCTTTTTCCTGAGTCATGCAGTAACCACAGGACTGAAGGACAGAAGTGAGGAAGGATATCTCTGTGTTTTCTTTCTCTCAGCCATTTAGAGAAGACCCAGGATGCACATTTCATAGGCCACAGACTGGAAGGGAGGTTCCCATTAACCCAGTGTAAATCCATTTATATTCAGCTCTCTTTGCAAAAGCTTCCTCATTAGCTCCTTACAGAATGGGAGCTCTATTGCCACACCAGCAAATGAACAAAGCAGGGCTTAGCCAGAGCAGAGAGAGTTCTCGTAAGGCATCAGTTCAATCCTGACTTCTACATCAAAGTACAGTGTAGCAGAGCCACTGACCACACAGAAGGCACGTGCTGCCAGTGTTATGGAGAGCACTTGCTTGGTTTCACATGTAATGTGCTCCTTAAAATAACTAGGGGAAAAATGTACTGGTTGTAAATGGCTTATTGTGCAAACATCTTGCATATCCAGTCATTTTTGCTGCCATCCTGTAAGATTATAGACTGCAGTTCAAAATCCAAACTGTAAAAAAAACCCCAGGAAATTCCCCATAAATTCTTCTGCACTCTAGTTCCCATGGAAAACAACTAAAATCTTGTTTCCACCTGCTAATAGTGGCCACGGGATTGAGTACACAATTGTATCAGAGTCACAACCACTGAAAATCTTGCAAAGCAAATTTTCTAAGATCTAAACTGTACTTGGTCTGATAAATACGTTTTGCTACAATGATCAAATAATCAAAACCCTACTAGAGAGCAAAAATTCTGCATTCAGGTAGGCCCCAGTTTGTGCAAGTGACCAAACCACTGCAGTGAGTCAAGTGTCCTGGGGGCTCAGCAGGAAACAACCCAGACTGGATGGCTTTGCCCCACACAGGAATCATTCTAGAGAATGTCATGTGTGCATCAACCCTCCAAACCACAACCCTCTGCACACCAAAACCATCTGAACCCGCAGCGCACAGGACTGGAGCAAGGCAGATGTGTTCTCCTTAACCAGCAACTAGAAACTCCTCAGGAAAGCCTCACAACAGATCAGCCAGTTCCCCTTGAAAGAGATCTGCAATGCTTTTTCAACTCCTGTACTGGCCTGCAAGGCATATGAAGGTCTGGGATGTTTTGGTTCAGATATTTGAATGGACAGGCCTGGAAAAGTACTTGCCTATCTTGATAGATTTGCTGTCTCACTTCAAAATGAACTGGAATGTGACGGCAAAAGCTGAGATGTACAAGCAAGCAGTTTCAAAGGTTATCATTTGCAGCAGGGCAGGTGTGTGATACCCTGCAATAAATGTTAAGCAGCACCTTTGGTGTCACCCAGGGAAGGAGGATTGCTACCGTGCTCCTACTGCACTGCCATAGATTGTGACAGGAAAGGCCACCTCCTTCCTTACACCTCCAGCACGGCATTTACTGATGGCAAAGGGCAACTCCAGGCAAAGGCTGGTTTTCCTCACTCCAGCTGCAGCCACTGCTCACGCCAAGCAGCCAGACAGACGGATGGGCTCTGCCTGCACGAGTCACAGCAGCTCATGGCAATCACAGAATGGGTCAGGCTGGAAGGCACCACAGTGGCGCATCTGTTCAGCCTTCCTGCTCAAGCAGGGTCGTTGTAGAGCGCATGGCACAGGACGGCGTTCAGCCAGTCCTTGAGTATCTTGAGTGCAGGAAACTCCACGCCTCTCTGGGCAGTCTGTTCCAGTGCTCGGTCACTGCACGGGAAAGCTGCTCTTCCTCCTGTTCAGGTGGAACGTCCTGTATAAGTTTCTGCCCGCTGTCTCTTGTTCTATTGCCCGGCACCACCGAGCAGAGCCTGGCTCCATCCTCTCGACACCTGCCTTTCGATATTCCTACTCATGGATGAGGTCCCCTCTCAGTCGCCTGTCTTCGAGTCCGAACAGGCCCAGGTCCCTCAGCCTTCCCTCATGAGATCCGCTCCAGTCCCTTGCTCAGCTCTGTCGCCCTCCCTGGAGCTCCCGCAGGAGCCTCCCAAGCCGGGCCCCGGCGGAGCCCCGCGGTCCCGGCCCCGCCGCCCCGGCCGTGACGCGCCCGGCCCGCGCCAATGGCGGCGGCGCTCGGAGCCGGTGTGGGCGCGGCGCTCTCCGCCGGCCGCGGCTCCGCGGGGCCGCCCTGCCGGGGCGCGGCGGCTCCTTCCGCCGGGAGCGGCGCCGGGCGGCGGGAGGCAGGTGAGGGGCGAGCCCGGGGCCGGGCCGGGGCAGCGCCGCTCGCTGCCCGCGGGCCGGTGCCGGGCCGGGCAGGGAAGGGTGGGTGGAGGTCGGGCCCCTGCCGCCCTTCCCAGCGGCTCCAGCGCCGTCGGGAGCTTGGCGGAGCCGCGGGCAGGTGCCGGCGTCTCCGCGCAGCCCCCGCGGGGAGGGCGTGGGGGGCACCCGGGGCGTTTCGTGTCGCGCCGCCGCCGGCGGAGCCCCGCGGGGAGCGGGGCCGGGGCCGCCCCGGGGGAGCGGGGCCGAGCCCGGCCCGGGGCCGCCCCGGGGGAGCGGGGCCGTGCCCGGCCCGGGGCCGCCCCGGGGGAGCGGGGCCGTGCCCGGCCCGGGGCCGCCCCGGGGGAGCGGGGCCGAGCCCGGCCCGGGGCCGCCCCGGGGGAGCGGGGCCGAGCCCGGCCCGGGGCCGCCCCGGGGGAGCGGGGCCGAGCCCGGCCCGGGGCCGCTCGAGGCCGGTGGCGCCGCAGCTCCGCACGGTTCCTAAGCCGATCCGGCCTTAATGCCCGGCCGGAGGGCCCCGTGCGGGGCTGCCGGGCGCGGTGTGCGCCTTGCCGCGTCTGTGGAGCGCTCTGGGATCCCCGCGGGCTCCGAGCTGGACGGGGGTACCGGAGGAGTCCCCGCTCGGTTCGTGCGACACGGAGGAGAAATGTGTGCGCAGTGAGCCTTGGAACACTTCGAGTCTTGGGGTGATTCACACCCTGCCACCGCCACGGCCTGAACTCGGGGACAGGGCCCTGTTCTCCCGAGGAACATCGTTGCTTTTATTATGTGCAAAGAGTTGGGATATTTTTCTTGAATTCTGTAGCAATCAATGATATGCCAGGCCACTGGAAATTTTAATTACCAATATGTTTTCTTCATTTAAGCATTTTAGTTCTATCCAAAATTATTTGGCTGAGCTGCAGGGTGAGGAATAATTCAGCAGATCAGGTTTTTTCCAGGCCCCTGAGAATACCTGACAATTTCTGCCTTCACTGAAAAGCACATAAGCCACCAGCACTGAGCATCCTTCAAATTTGGGCAATATGTCTTCATCTTCTGCAGCACAGCCAGTGCAAAGGGGCCTAAAGAGAAGTCTTTAAAGTTTATAATCCCAAATGCATTTGGGATTTCCCCATGATTCCCCAAACACTGTCTCAAAAGTTCAGATGGAAGAATATGTAGAAACTCTCATTTGTCTTGGCTGCCTTGAGTATTTTAAACCAGTTGCATTAGCCTGCATTATTTTAATTGTCCCATCTATGTTTTTCTTAACTTCATAATCTTTGGAATTTTCCTGAACTGTTCAGGTACTTTTCTGCTTGCCTGGACTGTTGTTCCAGGTACAGGCTTTCATTTTTATCTTTGCCCATCTTTAAGAGACCCAAGCATCGCTTTTCTTTGTTATCTGGCTAGGTAGCTGTCATTGTTGCATTATCTATAAAGCTTCCTTCACTCCAGACTCTCTGATATTCTGGTTACTTAAGAAGTGCATAATATTTTCTTCTGTTATAAAAACTGCTTTGGAGAATTTTCAGTGCTAATACTGAAGGGTTATCTTCACAGCCTTTATTTTCCCAGTGATACACACACTAATTTTCACCTCCTCTTCACTTTCTTCCATTACTCCATGTTATGTCCTTCTGTACTCCATTATAGGAGGATATAAAAAAGGTAAATGGCTAATCCAAGAAGAGACAAAGATTCATGCCTTCAAAGTCCCAGCAATAAAGAGGGAAAAATGGTGAAAACCAGAGGATTCATCTTTGTTATGCTACAGCTAATAGGAGAATTTTGCTCACAACCTTCCCCTGGTATCACTCATTCTCTGCTGCTATGTGTTTTCTTATCACTGTTACCTGTTCTTCACCTGTTGGATCCAGGTTTTTAGGTACTCAGCAGCAGCAATTCTATGAAGCAAAGAGTCCTTGATATATTCTCCCTGGGTTCCCAGGGGAATTTCCCGTGCTGTTCTTTGACACTGACCCAGCTGTGTGAGATTCTCCACACTTTCACCACTGCCATTCACATACAGAGTGCAAGTCAATCCCTGTGTGCCACCTCTTTTATCAGAAAGCAGGCAGGCAGCTCTCCTTAAGCTCTTGTGTTAAAAGCAGAGTTGCCATTTGACAGCAAAGAAGCAGTGTTCCACATTGACTACAATCTGAGTCCACTTTTCTACCTTTCCTCTCCCAGTTTCCTACTGCATAGTTAAAGGAGCTGAAGCCAAAGTTCAAAACATTCATTAGCAATTCTGACTGTCAAACTACCAAAATTTGTCTGTTTTGATGGCACCCAGAAGGTCAAGTGACAGAAATACACTGGCCTTTCTTGACTTCTGAAAGGACTGATGTGCACCTGCCTCACCCCTCTGAGAAGGGCAGGGCTGCAGTGCTCAGAAAATGACAGGTTATTATGTGATAAAACCAGAAAGGAGCTCAACCAGCTCTCTGCTGCCAAACCATGCTCTGTGTGTACTTAAATTCATCACACCTACGTATAAAGATCCTAAAGTTGGATCTGATCCAGAGTGCTTTGAAAGAGGTTTCCTGGCAGAAGCAGGCAGTATGTCCATGGTTTAAAACCAGATGTGTGCTTCTGGAGAAGCTCCCTTTCACATCCTTGCCTTTGTACCTGTTTAGGTATGTTGTTACACTGAGAGGAGGCTGAGAAGGAGGGATCAGGGGTATCAAGGCTTTGTGGAGCTGAGATGAGCAGGGTGTTTGGCACCACCAGCATTAGCAGATCCTGAGAGCGGAGCTGCCTGCTATGAAGTGGTCTGTGCTGCTTCATCCCAGTTCGGAACTGATGTCTGAACCCAGCCTGCCAGAGCTGTCCTGTTTATTTCTGAGCTCTTGTAGGATGCACAGTAGAAAGCTCTGGTAGAAAGGTCTTTCTTATGGCTTTTCAGGGACATCTGAGAGGTGTTGGCTGCACAGCTCTGACAAAGAGATCTGGCTGCCAGCTTTGCACAGGCTCTTTTTAAAAAATCATCCCTTACATCTTTATTTTAATTTGACTGGTGATGGCTCAGAGCATGACTGCTCTGCAGTAGAGTCAAGATCCATTTTTGCACACATCATTTCCAGTAATAACCTTGTTTTTGCCTTTCAGATATGGCCATGCCCAGTTCCCTTTTGTGGGCTGTTGACATTTTTGGGAGGGTTTACACTCTCTCTACTGTTGGCCAGTACTGGGAGCTCTGTAAGGACACACAGCTGGAATTCAAGCGGGTCTCTGCTGTCAAACAGTGCTGCTGGGGAATAGCCTGTGACCATCAAGTGTACACCTACGTGTTCTCAGGAGATGTTCCCATCAGATACCAGGAGGAAACCTATGAGAACCAGGTATGACAGGTACAGTACTTCTCTCATACAGCCACTGCTTGGACTGACAGCACATCCTACATTAGCTGTCTTGCTGTGTTCTTCTCACAGGAGGATTGATCAGTTTTATTTGTTTTCATTTTTTATCAGAAGTTTCTGAAGGGTACATATATGTGCCAAATGCCAGGTTATTCTTGTAGTATTTAAATTCCCAAAGGAGTTACACTTCCCTGCTCCTTGAAAAAGCAATGCCAGTGTGAACTCCAGCCCGTTCTGTGTGAGCCACTTCAGACTGGAGCATTCACCCTTTTCACTGAGTGGTTTCCATTTCTCCTTTCCTTAGTGACAAATACACAATCCCCTAAAGAAAATGTCCCATGTGACTTCCAGGCAACTAAGATCAGAAATATATTATATATGGTAATATATTCTGATAATATATTATCAGAAATATATAATTCTTTAAACAATGCTACTTCTTAGTGCTCCAAAGTCTTCTCTAATAAAGGCATAACTTTCCATTAAAGTACAATGTTTCCAACTTCTTTGCAGAGAAGTGTTAAGGTGATCCTTTCTATCTGATGCACTTCAAAATAATGTCTTCAAAACAGTATTTTAAAGGAAATTTATCAAATTTGGTTGTAAGTTAACCAAAAGTAAATTGGGAGACAAAATTGATGGATTTTCTTGAGCACATTTCTCTGATTTCTAATGGGCAATGGAATGAATATAAATTGGGACGAGACATTAACTTACTTGCATGGGCAAAAGTTCAACAAATTAATTTTATTCATTATTTCATATTGAAACAGCCATTTAAGTATGTTCCTTTTATTGTGTAAACATGTTCCTTAAAAATGCAAAATTTAAAATTTTATTTGCTACTTTAAAACTTTCATTTTGTTTGTTCTAGGTAATAAAAAATGAAAAACAAAATACTAGAAAGCACAAAAAGAAATACTCTACAAGAGCTAGCAACGATGAAATTAAACTGAAGTAGTTTGCAGATAATGTGCAAGGCAATTTAGCCAGATTTCTAGTGACAACAAATAATATTTTGTGTAAAAATTATAGACAGATTTTGCACCACTCATTTTCCATGTGCCCTAAAATGTAAGACTATTACAGCACAGATTTTCTATATACAGTATAATACAGTCATTCTAATAATTTAAATCTAATACAGTATTTCTATATTACGTAGGAGTTGGGGGGGGGGGAAATGACAGTATTGGTGAAAATCCTTGTGTTATCAGTTCTATAACTGATTTAACACAGATTAGGGAAAAAATATAAGATCCAGGGGAGATTTGCTGATACAGTGCTCTCAACACCGTTCCTGGCAGAGGCAGTGCTGTTTTTCTAGTGCTGACAAGATATGAATCATCTTTCTCTGGGAGTAGATTAGAGATACCAAGGCCATCCATTCAGCATTACCCTAATGCTGCAGTGTCATGGTGCCATACATCACCAAAGAAAAAAGCCCAGTGCCTGGTGAAATATAGCATCAGATGGTCCTATTTATGTAGCTGAAAATGACTTGGTTGGAACAAGCTCTGCAGTCAGCCCTTCTTTGGTCCTTAAAAAAGCTCCCTCCACTCCAAAGGCTGTGTCAGGGAGGGGCTCATGGAGTGAACACTTTCTCATTCACCCCAGGAATTTATTCCTCTTCTACTGCAGAAAATAAGAAACGTGCCATGACTCCCTGTAGATGTGCAACGAGATAATGTGATCTCAAACAAAATACTTTATTTATTATTTCTGGCAGCGCTGGAATCCAGTTGGTGGCTTTTGTGAGAAATTACTGCCCAGTGACCGCTGGCAGTGGAGTGATGTGAGCGGGCTAAAACACCAGCAGCTTGATAGTTTCACACTGCCTTCACCACACTGGGAGTGGGAGTCTGACTGGTATGTGGATGAAAATATTGGAGGGGAACCAACAGAGAAAGGGGTAGGTGAACAATACCAAAAAGAGGTCTATTCTGGGAATCCTTACTCTGTTATAGAAGTGTAAAAAAGTCTGTAAAAATAAAACCTGCCATAGATACTTCTTTCTGGGAAATAGCTCAACTCTAATACAACAGAAAGAAGGATCTTGTTTGAAGGCTTTTGAAGTCTATAGGAGCTTCTATAGAAGCTTTTTTCTTTTGATCAGGCCACGAAATCCTGGCAACTGGATGCCATTGTTATTTAAGGTCTTTACTATGAAGAAAGTAAAATGTTTTACTGTGTCTTGTTTGTTCTGTGTATATCACCCAGAGGAATTTGGGCATGATTCATAAATCATTCATGGAATTAGCTGATCTGTTAATCAGGGCTCTAGAGACACACAGAGTGACTTGTGCTGTGACTCTTGTGCAGAATTGTTCTGAGTTATGACTTCAAGCTTTCCCTTGATCCTGTTTTTCATACAAGAAAACCTCTGTTTGCAGGGCTGGACTTATGCCATAGACTTCCCCAGCACCTACACAAAGGATAAGAGATGGAATTCTTGTGTCAGACGCAGGAGATGGATCAGATACAGGAGATACAAATCACGGGACGTTTGGGCAAAGGTTCTGGATGTCTTTTAAACATTAAATAAACTGATTGTCTGAAATAATCAATTAGAAGTGCAGGGAAGTTAATTTTTTATGACTTCTCTGTAGGCTGGACTTGGATTCCTTCACTTCCAACTTGCTATTCTTGTAAGCATAAATGAAAAGCTGGGATTTTTCATAGAAACCTGTGGTAATAAAGTGCCAAATCTTATGGTGAAGCAATTAGAGATGGATGCTCACCTCCTTTGCGAATTTCAGATCAACTTTTTAACTTCCTTTGGTTTTGTGACAAAGCACTCTCATTCAAGGTGATACCTGCCTTGCATAATTCACAAGCTATGTCCTTTATCTGTGTAAATAACTGTTCTTTAATAATTGTTGTTTCATTCTAAGAACATTCAAAATTTGTAATTTGTGATCTTTCAGCTTTCCAATTCTATATGCACTGTTCTGTGAATAAAAACTTCCTTTAGTTAAGGTGCAAAACACAGACTTCTCCATGCTGCCTTGGCAGCATTTCCCCTCCCTGCATATGGAGGCCTTGAATGAGAGGGAGAATCTCCATGTTCAGCCACTCTAGGAAGTGATATATGACCAATCTGCAAGACACAAGTTATGCCACCAGCCAAGTCACCTGTTTGCAGTGTCTCCTCTCCTCAACCTTCCTTCCCTTTGCTCCAGATTGTGTCCCATGATGAACCAGACCAGCTGCCAGACCCTTTCAATGACATCTCCATTGGAGGATGGGAGATCACGGACGAGCCTCTCGGCCGCCTGTCAGTGTGGGCAGTTTCTTTGCAAGGAAGGGTACGTGTGTGTTCCCTAAGTTTTCTAATAAAAATTACTAGTTAAAAGGAGTTAAATACCTGTATAGCAAGGCAGGGTTGTTATTGTCTTATACTGGTAAGGAAATGTTCTGCTTGTGCATCTGGCAGAGGATGAAAAGCTGCTTTGGGACTACATTATGTAACAACTTGTGTTCTAAATGGAAAGGCTTAGTACTTCCAGAGCTGTTGTTTCATGGAAGCCTTTAACCTCTATGAACAGGTGAATCTTAAAAACTGTGGCTGAGTAGTAGTATATTATATCTTGAAAAATGCTCAGAATGCTGACTGTGGTGCTGGGAACCAGGAGAAGGAGCCTTAAAACCTGACAAAGGTTCTGGTAAAGCATTGTGCTGTGCCTTTGGGGTGGAGAGACAGGGATGATTCAAGAGTTTACAAAATGGTTTTCAAAGACTTACTGATTGGAAAGTGATCATCTCCTGACCTGGTAATGTGGCATCCAGCTCTGAAATGTTTTCATTTTATTTTCTATTGAAAACTATACATCTTTCTTGGTTGTTGTTGGTTTTAGGCCTCCCATGGGGTCTCCTCTTTTGCTCAGTCCTGTGAAGATCTTTCTTTTCTTCCTTCATCCTTCCAGCATGTATCTAATATTCCTTTGTGTCTAGACAATTTGTAACTTGAGGTCTCAGAATGTAATACTTTTAACAGGTAGCCTGAGCTTTCAGCCACATCTGGCACTGCCTGGAGAGGCAAGCAATCTTGGTTACATTGTTTAAAATAAAACTCCCTATTCCTCATGCTTTCTAGAAGTCCTAGACAAGCATCCCAGTCTACAGGCTTACTTGACTGCCATTGTAAAATGCTTTTATTTCCCAAGTGAAAGTCCCTGGGGAAATAAAGTATTCCTGAAGATGAAGATTTAGCACTCAGCAGTCATGCTGTGGAGCATTCGTATGACTGCCACAGGATGCTTTCTATGTTTGACCTTCCTGTTTTGACTGTGATCTACAGAAAATTGCAGTCCAAGACTAGCAAGTGGCTGAATGTCACCAAAGGCTGCACAGAGAATGGATTTTCTCCCCCATATTGTGACAAGCTCTGTTCAGTGAAAGTGAGGCCAGGCTCTGAGCTAACAGTAACATTTTTGTGTTATGTATTTGTTCACTCTTGTTTTATATAACATGCCCTGAAATACACTGAATTGGTTTAAATGTTGAAATACACACAGAACTTGTAGCAATAGTTTACTGTACCCAATCCAGATGTAGTTCCATGATAAAAGCGGTTCTGTAGAACAGCCTCCTCCCTTAGTACATAAGGAAATAGCTTCAACTGCATAATCAATATTTAAAAAAACGTACCTTTAAAGGTCAGAGTGCCATACGCTACATAAAACAATCCTCTTGTTAAAGGAGAACTGTTCTTTCCAGTTTGTCTTTACTCTTGTCTCAATGGTTTCATTGTTGTAGTGATAATTTTTCCTTATTTCATTTGTTTTTGTTTTTTTAAACTTGTCTAGGTATGGTACAGAGAAAATGTCTGCCATCACAATCCAGAAGGTTCCACGTGGTCCTTAGTCACCACTCCTGGTGAAGTTGTACAGATCAGCTGTGGACCCTATGACCTCCTTTGGGCAACTCTCTGGGAAGGGCAAGCTATTGTGAGAGAAGGAATTGATAGGAATAACCCTCAAGGTAAAGTTTGTTAAATCTGGCTGGAAACCCCTTTGATTTGTATAGTGTTGAATAAGAAACTAACCTACAGTACCTTATGGGTTCTGTCTTTGCAGGAATTTCCTGGAGTACTGTGGAGTCTCCAAGCTCTGAGAATGGGATCATGCACGTCTCCGTGGGTGTTGATGTGGTGTGGTGTGTTACAAAGGATAGAAAAGTAAGAGGGCTCCCATTCTGCTTTTGCTTTTTTCTTCCCTTTCCCTGTCTGCTGCTCTCAAACAGGGGTGTATCTTGCATAGGAAGCATTGGTGATTTGAACTCTCTATCCCCATGGTTTGGGGAATTCTAGTTCCCCTTGCTGTTATGGGAATGCTCTGTGGTTTCTGATAGTTGAGTGGGATTTAAGGAAGGCTTTTTTGCTTTTCTTTTGGAAGGAATTTTGTAAACCCAAGTCAGACAGATTTGGCAGATGGATGGGGATGTTGGTGGGGATTGGATGAGGAGCCTCTTCTAAGGGATATTAAGCATCAAAATTGAAGTGACTCCTGTTTCCACAAGGACTGAATTTTCCATCAAAAGCAGCAGGGGGAGTATTCTCATCTACACTGTCCTGCATGATGCTATTTTTTTTAATCTTCCTACTGCAACTGTTCCCTCTTCATCAGTCTTTTAATGTGGGGGTTTTGGTATTTAATTAGGTGGGATATCTCTTATGTGGATGTGTGATTACTTTCTTACTGGAGTTTTAACTTAGAATGATGAAATGCCTTAAGTTGGAAGGGATCCACAAAGATCACGGACTCCCACTCCCTGCTCCTTCACACTGAATTCAAAGCCAGGCCTGAACTCTGTGCTTGTGCAGCAGTTTGTTGAGTTTCTCTGCTGTAGTGAGTCACTGCTTGTCAGCTGAGCCATGGTAACAGGCTGTGCCCAGCCTGCTCCATCTGCCACATAAATCCACTGTAATAAATGGAGATAAGCTGGTGCATTTTCCTTCAGATCTGCCACAGGGCAGTCAAGCATCCTGATGTTATGGGATTCAACCAACAGCTTCTAAGGGAGCTGCTTGCTACTATGACTATATGGATATATGCTGCAGACAGAGGGAACTCCTTCCAGGTGCCCAGTCCACAGACACTTTCTGATTGGTAAAGTCAGATCTAAGGGGAGACAATTTAAAGAGCTGTACTGCTAAAGACATCCCCCCGACAGTTCCCTCTGGCAGCCCTGCTTCTAGGGTTTGAATATAAGAACAGTATTTAGAAGCCCATTCAGAGTGATCAAAAATAGCCTACATGGTGGTAGTAATAGAAAGTATTTCTCCAAGAGCATAAAAACTAACTCTGTCACAGAAAGTCCTATAAAAAAGTCTCCTTTTTTGGCTTTTCTGGCTGCAGGTGGACACATAATGTGGGTACTATTGAGTGAATTGCTTTATCTTTATCTGATAAAGAATCAAGGAAGTAATTGACTTCTTAAGACAATGTGGCAAGTCAGTGTTAAAGATTAAGAAGATTAAGATTAATCCACTAAAGAAACTAAATTCCTGCTAGAGCAGAAGGAGAAAATTTTCGACTTTCTGTTGTTGTTGTAGGTGTGGTTTAGAAGAGGAGTGAACTCACATAATCCTTGTGGGACAAGTTGGATTGAAATGGTTGGAGAAATGATGATGGTAACTGTAGGCTTAAACAACCAGGTAAGAGAGCTGGGGAGCAGCTGAGAGGGTATTTACATTCCTCTCTAAAGGGGACTGTTACCTCTCAGGGGTGTGTTCCTTCTAGTGCAGGAGCTGTTCACACCTGGTGAGGGCTCTCAGCAGTGCCAGTAGGGCTGGCTGGACAAAGGGGCCCTGGCCCTAAACTGCTGGGAGGGAAAGTGGCTGAATTCTGCAATTCTGCACCTGAAGGTGACAGCCAGCACCTGTCTCGTATGGCACAGGGAGGTGCAGACTGGTTTTGGTCCAGAGTTTTGTTCTGCATCTACAGTGTCAGCATTATGGAAGAACACAAAAGGAAAATGCTGTGTCCAGCAGTTTCCTGTGCTCAATTCTGCACCACTGCACCTTTTTTTGTATCTGATACCTCCTGCATTCCAAGCCACTTCCTTCACCAAGCCCTTTTCCCTCTAGGTCTGGGGAATCGGCTGCGATGACAGAGCGATTTATTTTCGTCAAGGTGTCACACCAAGTGAGCTCAGTGGGAAGACATGGAAGGCAATTGTGTCTGGCAGAGAGAGTGACAGATCTCAGACTGGGAGCTCAACAAGTCTGCTCAGGTACTTCATGAAATACCTCCTCAAGACTTTGAACAGCAAGGGTTTCAATGCTAGGAGATATTTCTTTACATTCAAGGGGTACAGACAAGGAGGAGTGGGGAAGACATCTCTAATCATTATGTATGCCAAAAGGCAATTGCATTTTTGCCATTAAAATTAACAATAAGCAGCAGTTGTTGGACTCAGAGAAGAATCTGAAGCTCCCACATTGGAATTCACTGCCTGCAGTAAAGCATGTTCCTCTGGGCTTTACTATCGCTATCTGGAACTAGTCTCTAATAAGAGAAGATGTTGTTTATGAAATACCATGAAGTAGTGTCAACTCCACTTAGGAATTACTCTTCCTGAGTGTCACTGAATGTTTATTTTCCTAGAGAGGTTAAATCAGTTACTCCCCCTGCCTGCTGACCTCTGGGCTGTACCACACATGCCAATGGATCTGACTTGTTTGAGCCAGTGTGCTGAGAAGTTCCCTTTGGCAAAGACAAATCATAAAGCTAATAAGAAATCCTATTTGCTATTTCATATTCAGAAAATGGGATGTGTTTTCCTGAGAGTTGTAGGCAGCCAACACCATGAATTGTTTGAAAAGATCAATAAAATTCCTTCCTATGTTTCAGATTTACTAGACCAGTTTGCCAGGTTTGTGTTGGACTCGTTCCTCTGATGAGAGAATTTGACATTTAAAAGAGAAGTCTGCTGTTTCTGTCCTGCAGTGAAACACTAAGTCATTTTCTGTGTGTCTGCAATCTAAGGCCTGTGCTGATTTACAATGCTTTGGATGATAATTAATTATCTATTTGTCCTTCAGTGCTGGCTGTTTCTTTACTGATGATATTCAGAACCAAACAAGCGCGGTCATTCAGGGTGATGCAGATCCTTCCTCTGATACAGAGCTCCCCGGCGTGCCCACGAGCCCTGCCAGCACTGCCCTGCTGGGAGCTGCAGCCGCTGGGAATGGCCCAGCCAGCCAGGCTGAAACATCTGCACGGCTGCCTGTGGATCCTCTGCACTCTGAGCAAGGAGAAGCCACTGCTGCTTCACCTAGTAATGACAAAGATAACCTCGAAATGAATAAACCTCCTGGAAACCCAAATCCTTCTGCAGAACTGCAGTGGATAAACATTGACTTGAAGGAGGCTCAGAAGCATCCAGTGCTGTCTGTCAGCAGCTTTGCAGACACATCCAGCCTCTCTTCCCTGGGCGCGTTCTCGGTGGGAGCTGAAGACCAGTACGGAGCCGATGAGCACCCACTGTGGGCCTGGGTGTCTGGGGGAGGCTGTCTGGTAGATCTGCACAGCCCACTGAAGTGGTTCACTGCTCCATCAGGTACTGGCCAGTCACCACAGCACACCCCAGTTCCAGTCACAGCTCAATACGCTCTTTAAGAAAAATGTTGGTTTGTTTTTTCTGACCAAAGCCATGGTGCAAAACTTGTGCTAACCCACTTTCTCTTACTGCAGTTTGTTAATAGGTTAATGTCTGAGCATAGTGCTGCAGTATTTAGCTGCAGAGCACTTTGGGCTTGAGATAAATAAATGTAAAAGTGATATTTTCTCTTGAGTTCCTGTAACAATTTTGCAAAGTAATCTGTGGTGGATCTACATCTCATTTTTAACTGTACTGAAACTGCAGCTTCGGGCAAAACACATAATATCACTGAGCAGTAACAGGAAGGAGTGAAAAGGGCTCTCTTGGGAGGTGCAGATGCTGGCAGTAACTGCCTCACTCTGCCATTCCTATTGAAATGGGTAAAATAAACCATAAACTGTGGCATCCCAGTATTTAACAGTCTAACTTGTGATGTAATATATTATCTAATTATCTTGCAGTTCAATGACAAAACTCTCATTTTTACAAGGTTATGGCTTTAACAGCTTCTCTATAATCATCTAGTGATCCTATTTCCATGCATCATTTACAAAGTTTGGCTGTAATACACTGATTCCAAATTATAATCATTATAAAAATGGTGTTAGACTGGGTTGATCCAGTCTGGTGTTCAAAGGAGCGCCGTGTTTTACCTTTCACAGAACTGTACTCAAAACTCACTGGAGTTTATTGGGTTTGGTTCTGCCCCAGGTTTGTCATCGTCTGTACAGTCTCTGTCCCTGTCCATCACTCCTGCACAGACAGCAGCGTGGAGGAAGCAGATTTTTCAGCAGCTCAGTGAAAGGACAAAGCGGGAACTGGAGAATTTCAGGCACTATGAGCAGGCTATTGAGCAGGTAAGCAGGGAGGACATTTATCTCTTATCTTCTAAACACATCTGTAATCAATAATACATTTCTGACATACTGATTTGAGCTTACTGTCAGCTTTATATTCTCACCCCTATTTCTGTCTATGACAACTTTCCTGGATTATTTAAATCTGAGCTCCCTGTGGGAAATTAACGACTTGTCAAACATAGAGCAGCAGTGTTCATCTAAAAGCATTACCAGAGAGTTTTATTTAGGAAGAAACAAAGCATTGGTCAGCATTATTTGGGTACTGTGAGACTTCAAATCCTCAGAGAAATGGTTGCAACAGCAGAACATTGTATGAATTATTCCACCACAAGATGAGGCATCTTAATTGAAACAGTGACTCAAGGAGGTGAGCTTCCCTCTCTTGTGGCCATTAGGACTAATTTAACTTGCGTAAATAAATGATGCAAACGTCAATGGCAGCACGTAAATAGCAGCAGTTTTGTTTGATGTTCCCTTTGTTATGACTCCTTGGCTCTTTTCAGATTAATTCATATTGTTGATCCCTTCATTGCTAATTGCCAAATGACATCTAGAATTATTTGATTAAAACACTTCGAGTCCAGAGGTTTAATCAAGTTGAAAAAAATTGTGTCAAAAGCCTTTAAATTCCAAAGAGAGGTTGTGTTATAACAAGAGCAAACTTGAGTCAGTTACTACCTGTGTGCTACTGCATTCTTGCAGGGTAAAAATGTTACTACTGTTGTACACGTGCTACTTGAGTATCTTTTTATCCACTTTTACGAGTTCTCATGCTCTGGAACACTCTGTATGGGAATGTGTGATACAGGTGTATGAATGTGTGATGAGGTGTGATACAGACTAACCTGCAACAGACACAACTTGTGGGCACAAAAACAGCATTCGGGAGAAAGAAAATGAGTCATGCAGTTTCTTTATTCCTTTTGTGTTTGCCTTGCAGTCAGTTTGGGTTAAAACTGGAGCCTTGCAGTGGTGGAGGAACTGGAAGCCTCATAAGTGGATGGACGTTCGAGTTGCACTGGAGCAGTTCACTGGGAGTGATGGGATGCGTGACAGCATCCTGTTCATCTATTACATGTACCATGAGGAGAAAAAGGTGTGTCCAGCTGCAGACCCCTGGGAGAGCTGCTTTTGGCAAAGAGAAGCCTCTGAAAGGGAAACAATTTCTTTAAAGGAGGCAAATTATGGCACTCTCTGTTCTGAGGTTTGGCAACTAATTCAAAGGCAACCCCAGGTACCAGCAAACCGCAGGCTTTTCTGAGCTGTGTTAATGCTGTGTCAGAAATACCCAATCACAAACCACTCACATTGTTTAAACCATCAGTTCTGCACTAATTAGGAATCCTTCTGGAAATTCAAAGTGTTCTTGATTGTGAAGAGCCCAGCTTGGCTGGACAGGGTCTTCCCAAGTAGGGTTAATGCCTGCAGGTAATAGGAATCAGAGGTAGGGTGAGACTGGAAGTGGAGTCCCATTCCCTCTGTGCCAAGAATTGATTCTTTGCTGTCCTTGGCAGGAATGCCTTGTTTGTAGACCTGAACTGCAAAAATGCTGGCTCTGTGGAAGGTTTGCCTTAGTCACAGGTTTTTTTTTTCTCTTGTCTTAGTACATCCACGTGTTCCTGAATGAAGTGACCATTATAGTTGAAGTGCTGAATGAAGCCAAGCATTCCTTTGCATTGTACACACCTGAGAGGACAAAGCAGCGATGGCCAATCCGCCTGGCAGCCGCAACAGAGCAAGAAATGCATGACTGGGTAATTCTGGGCATCTCTCACTTCAAGCTGTCTGTATCTGCAAGTAAACTTAGAAGCCAGTCTCTGAAATGTCAGAATTACATTTAAACTCTTGAGGCTACTCATCTGTTTTTTAAGTTTATGTATTTAAACCATCTGGTAAAACTTACTTAGAGGCACCTGAGGCTTGTTATCTCCTCTGAAGTCCGTTTGCTTTCTGGTGCTGCAGTTATCCGCAGCAACACCAATATTGCTTTACATTCTCTTCCTATCTCTGGATATAGATCAGGGTAGGAATGAGCTAGGAGTTGAATTAAGTTATAGTGTTCTTCTGCATTGGTAGAAGAACCATTCTCTGTTTTTATTGCTGCAGAGAGTCTTTTGTACAGGCAGACAGGCATAGATACACTGGAGCAGGGGCAGACCTGAGAGATGCTTCATCCTGATCAGCTCCTGAAAACCACAGCAGTTCCAGTGGTTATATAATAATTTCTGAACCACTGAATTCTAGTGCCTTTTGAGAAAAAGCTGCAGATTCACTTTGCTGATTTGCAAGAACATGCAGAGGTAAAATTTTGTTTTACAGTACTGAGCATCTCTATGGGAATTTTTGTTCTCGCTGTAAATGGAAGCTTTTTTTGCTTCTTGTTTTGTAGCTGTCTTTGCTGAACATGTCTTGCTGTGAAAGCAGACGGATTCAAGGCCCTCCTTCTCACCATGCCATTTGGTCAGTTACTTGTAAAGGAGACATCTTTGTTAGTGAGCCAAGTCCTGAACTGGAGGCCGGACCCCAGCTGATGCCATGTGATCAAATGTAAGAGGCTTCTGAAGCTGCTCTTTCTGCATGGGATGCCATCCAGCAAAGAATGTCCTGTCAGTTCAGTGCCTTTGATGGGCTCTTGGAGTGTGTAGTACGCTGCAGATGTCTCTCACTGACAGGGTTAATGGCTGCCTTCCTACTCATGATTGCACATGATGAAATTCACCAAATCATATTTTAATTCTTAGATGCTGGAGATATCCTTGTGATTTCAAAAGCCTTTCTCACTGAGATCCCATTTTTTTAATTGCATCTCTAATGTCATAAGAGATAGCCTAAACTGAAAGTAAATCTAATCGCTGTAATTGGAATATAATTTGAGCTTTCAGTTCTATCTGGGTCAAGAAATCTGAAATTCTCAGTCTTCCATAGACACTGCAGTCCAGGAGTAGTTTCTCAACAGTTTTTATGACAACTGTGGCAATATGGTACTGCAAACTCCTCAAGCAGAACAATACCATCTGCTTTCTGGGAGCTGTTCCGAGGGAAATGCTTTCAACTGGCAGCTGCTTTCACTTGAAGATTGCACAGTGGTTGGACAAGTGAGCAGAGAAGGTTGCCTGTGCTGAAGATTATTGGGTTGTTGGTGGGGAAAGCACACACCCCTGAAGGATGTGGTGTTGAGTACAATGTCCTTTCCTGGCAGGTTCTGGCGTCAGGTGGGCGGCCACCTGCGGCTGATAGAGAGCAACAGCCGGGGCGTGGTGTGGGGCATCGGCTACGACCACACAGCCTGGCTTTACACTGGCGGGTATGGAGGTGGCTTCATCCAAGGTACAGCTTGGCAGTGAGAAATGGAATCATCAGTGCCTGATGGAATTCAAAATGTAATGTCTTTTGAGCTTTAGCTTTACTCTAATCCACATTGTTTATTCCTCACAGGACTGGCCAGTAGTGCTGATAACATTTACACACAGTCAGATGTGAAAAGTGTTTACATCTATGAGAACCAACGGTGGAACCCTGTCACTGGATACAGCAGCAGGTTATTTACTCAATTTATTGCATTTCTTTACTTTACTACAGTCAAATGAAACAAGGGCTTTGTTCTAGCTTAGAGGAGTTATTACACTTACTCTGTCTTCAGTCTTCTCCAACATTCATAGTTTACCTGTGATGGAAGGAGCAGTGTTTCTGAATTTTCTAATTTGTAATTATCAAAAATGTCATTATGGCAAAATGTTACAGATTTGTGCTTTGTGATTGCACAAAGTGTGTGTACTTGCAGTATCTTTCACTATTAAGGCCAGACAGAAAAGTTATTAGGATCTGTATATTCCTATACATATTGTGCTAAATACACTGGGTCCTTGAATAGTATGTTTGACCAAAAGTATAGAAAAATACATATCCAATTATATGGCATTCACATACCAGTTTTAAATGGTAGTGAGGAATATCACTCTACAGAGAAACATTTACATGGTCCTCAAGTTTGCTATAACTGGAAGCAATTGTACAGCTTCTTTCCCACTGTGCTCATCACTCATGTGATATTTCTAAATACAGAGATTAATGATGGCAGTGTTTTGTGTGTGAAAGCAGGAAGTGCTACAAAAAGGCTTTTCTTCCCTCGCCTTTTAAACTCCCTGTTGTAAATGACCTTGCATTCCTTGTGTTCCACCACCACAGAGGTCTGCCCACAGACAGATACATGTGGAGTGATGCCTCTGGCCTGCAGGAATGTACAAAGACCAACACCAAGCCTCCTTCTCCACAGTGGTCTTGGGTAAGTTTTGTCTTACAAATTTTTTTACACAGAAGTCCGGGCTTAGCAAGTAGGATATAAGACTTGAGTTCAAGGGGCCCAGATGTTCTTCTGGGATTTGTTGTAACATTTGACCTCGTTTTTCCCATTAATAGGTAGTAATAATCTTCCATGGTCAAAAGAATGTTAAGCACTGAGTGGGGTGTTTTGTTTAATGTGACTTAGATACTTTTCCACTGAATTAAAAAGATTTGGGAACCTCTGTATGTATTTCAAGTATTAGAAGGTTTCTGGCAAGTCATTGCTCTCCAAAAGGTGGAGGTAAATAGAAGAAGAGGTGTTCATGATACATTAGGTGTTGAGTGTTACTCCCAGTGTCCCCTTTGCCCACAGGTCTCGGATTGGTACATCGACTTCAGCCTGGCGGGCGGCACGGACCGGGAGGGCTGGCAGTATGCAGCTGACTTCCCAGCGTAAGGAAACTCCTCTTCTACCAAATCCCAGACTCCAGTCCTCACTCCTTCTCATTTCTGGTTTGCACATTAACTGGTTTGGCAGGGACACAACACTACCTCATTTCCCCCCTTTTTGTGGGCATGCTGATATTTGCAGGAAGGGAGGGCAGCAAGGTGAACTTGGCAAACTGTCACTTGAAGAACTTTAAAATCAGCAGTTGTTCCTGGTGGGCAGAGGGAGGCACTGGCACTGACACTGGAGATGCTCTGACATCCTCATGAACATTGTTTAAATCTGTTTTGGCAGGTCCTACCATGGCCACAAGACAATGAAAGACTTTGTCCGACGGAGGCGCTGGGCAAGGTGAGGAACCTCAGTATAAATAAATTTTGAACTTGAATGCTAATTACTCACTAAGTCTACTTTAGTTATGAGATGAAGAGTCTTGTCAACAAAATCCCAATCAACAAAAATAAAAGTAAAGAAACCTGAAATAAATAACCTAGCAGAGAAACTGATGACCTTTAGCATTATGTCTCTCATTGTAAGTCCCTATGGATAGTTACCCTATTGGATACTGTGGGATCTGTAGATAAAAGTCAGACAGTTCTTCTCTATATCTGATTTTCCTTATGGTAATGGAATAATAGACACTGGGTATAGGTCACTTGTAACTGCTGGTAATAGGCCTTTTATATTAATAGTTTCAACTTATGAATTCCACATACTGAGTGCTGGGCCACAGATAGTCCAACCCCATTTCAGCCAGAGGAAATGTCCAGGTGGAACCCAGAGAACAGCAAACTGCCACTATGTTCTATAAGCTGGGGAAGTCTGTGCACTCCCTGTTTTTCCAGCTTTTCTGTGCTTTCTATACTAGAGCATCTAATAGTTGTGCTATTTAATTGCTGTGAATTTGCACACTGCTGGGTTTAGTATTGATGCTACAAAGTATTTTGCCCCTTGTACAAAAAGCTTTGAAGTGAGGTTCTGAAGCATCAAAAGTGTTATTTCATGATATGCAGCAAAACAAACCCAGTAAATCAACATGGTGACTTGAAATAAAAGAAGCAACTTGAGAAATACCCTCTAGCCTAAATACTTCCTCTTTTTTTAACTACCAATTGAAAACTGAAAACAAATAGGGAACCACTCAGGGTTGGATCAGATTTTTCAGAACTGGGAAACAAAGAAATGTCCTGATGGTTTTTAGGACATTCTTCATACACAAAATTATTGTGGTGATGCTAGAGTCTAACATAATTTCCCTAATTGACAGCACTACTTTGGTGCAACTGCCACAGAAATAGTACACAAAGTCCCAGCATGACTTATCAAGTCTATCATTTAGAGCTGCTTTACCTCTGCCTACCTCAAGATGCTACATAACCTTTTTAACAGACCAACCAAAAAAGAATTGTAAAGTTATTCCTTTAATCAAGACAGAGGAAGGAATGAGCTGGGTGCGGAGTTCTCTCTGCAATTCATTATCCTGCTGCTGCCCAGTGAGTCTGAGAGAGCTATGGAGCAGTGCAGCACCAGTTGCAGACTTCTTGGGTGGTCTTGGTTTTATAAAGTAACTTAAAAAAAACAAACAAACAACAGAAACTTTGAGAAATTATTAGTTCAGACTTCAAAACCTGATGCAAAACATGATTGATTGTTAAAAACCTCTTTCAAATAAAAAATACTAATACTTAATGAAAAGCACTACCTAATGAAGACTTTAGGACTGGAAGTCAAAAATAGACTGGGAAACCAATAGAGTATATACTTCTGACAGGTTTGGGTCTTTTCTGCTTCAGAAAATGTAAGATAGTCACCAACGGGCCATGGCTGGAAGTGCCTCCTGTTACCCTGTGGGACATCTCCATAATTCCCAGTTCAGATGCAGATGATGAAGAAACAGTAGCACTGTGGGCAATCAGTGACAAAGGAGACGTGCTCTGCAGGCTTGGAGTGACACAGCAAAATCCAGCTGTAAGTCTCCCTGTTTGTTTTTACTGCTTATTGATGTATTCAATGTAATATGCAAGTACATACAATCACACAGGGCCCTCTCTCAAAACACCTTGTTCTTTTTTCATCCCTTTGTGTCCCAGATTTGCAAGTCCTTGTCCATCAGCTGTAGCACAGTTTGCTGCCCACGTTCCTTATAATAGTGCTTCTCTTGCATAATCTACCTGAGCCTCTCTCAGCTCCTGGCCATCTTCTCATGAAGTGTTTTACTTCCACTTTCTGCACTGGCAGCTTAGTTGTTCTTTTTTTGTTTGTTTTTTGAAATGGTTGATAACAGGAGTATCCCACTTAAATAAAGGAATTGCTGAGGAATGGACTCTGTGAAGCATGGTCCCAGTCTAGTGCCTTGATACCAGTAGGATAAAAACCAGGAAAAACATCTAAGAAAATACTTTAGTAGAATTTGGAGAAAAACTACAAGAAATTGAAAAATATTTAAGAATTTTTTTTCCTTCTTGATCTGTAAAGCAGTGCAGCAGTGAGAACTGGAATACTGTGTCTGGAATTTGAAATCCCATTGATTTTTGTGAAGAATTAAAAAAAAAAAAGAAGGCTCTAGTCCAGCTGTCCAGAGATATGTAGATGCCTAAAATGCAGTGATTTTAATAGAAAAGGCCCTTCATTGTCCAACTTAGTTATTTTCGAAGAGTTGTATATCCAAACATCTTTGAGGATCAGCAACCTTGTTTCTGTAAAGTTATGTAAGATTTATTCTCCAGAATATTTTTCACTATGTTGTTTTTTTCTCATTTGGTAATAATCAACAATATTTTGTCATGGAGGTTTTAAGAACTGCTTCACAATTCATCTCCCATGATTTGTTAGGGAACATCCTGGCTGCATGTGGGAACAGATCAGCCCTTCATTTCCATCTCCATTGGAGCATTTTACCAAGTGTGGGCTATTGCTAGAGATGGTTCTGCCTTCTACCGGGGTTCAGTGTCTCCAAACAAACCTGCAGGTAAGAACTTGTACTTTATCTTTTGCTCTACTCCACTGCCATGTCTGAAAAAGTCCAATCTGCTTTGCAGAGGCCTTTCCCATGGCTGTGCAAAACAGTGCACACAAATAATACAGTAATTATAGCAGTTAATTTGCTATTTGCTTGTGTAATTTAAAGTGTTCATTTGTAAAAAACAATCTCTTAAAAATATACAAAGGGTGCCTTCACAGCCTTCCTGCACAGCAATGTATTTCAACTGCAGACATTTCCAAGCCTAATTCTGTTTTTTCAATGCTTAACTCAAGATTTGTGACCTTTAGGTGACTGTTGGTACCATATCCCTTCACCTCAAAAACAGAAGTTAAAGCAAGTCTCGGTAGGACGAACATCTGTGTTTGTCTTGGATAAAAATGGTAAGGATTTAAAAAACTGTTAGTGCTGCAAAAAGTACAGCAGTCTATACCAGACTGATTTAAAAAGGAGAGGTTACGTTAGAACTGGACAGATGAATACTGGTGCTCCAAAGGGAGCAGTATTTCATACTGAAGGATTTGGAGTAGCAGTGCACTTAAGTACTGCTTCTGAAGGCTTGGTTGTTATATCTGATAGTGCCCTGGGTAACAACAGTCCAGCATCTGTGCTCTGGGGGGGAAGACACAGATGAATGTCAGAGAATTGCATGGCTGGGTTTTGTCTGGAATCCTGCTCCAAAACAGATAAATTATGAAGCACTTTTGTACAAGAAACAATCCTTTAACACCAGATTCAGAGACCTTAATCTCATTTGCTTTTGTTTCCTAGTGCCTAGTTCCTTATATGAACAGTTTTCCCCAAGAAGTTTTACAAAACAGAGTATTTACTATATTTTATAAGCAGTAACTATAGAAATACAAATTCCAAAGTGGGAACTTCATTTTGTCCATCTCTGTAACACATCAGCCAAAACTGCATTTCCCTGGAACACAGAAAGAATGAATTCCTGATTTATGTTGTTTAGAGCCCTTCAGACAAACAGCCATGCTGGGCTGTAACCAGCACTCCTTGTTTCACAGGCAATCTCTGGTACCGGCAGGGAATCACACCCAGCTACCCTCAAGGATCTACCTGGGATCATGTTTCAAATAATATCCGTAAAATGTCTGTAGGGCCCCTGGACCAGGTGTGTATTAAGCTTCCTTGTATCTCATGAGTTCATTAAAAATTATGTAGAAAATACTTTAGTAATTAAATGTTCTTCAGCCTTAGTTTTGTTTAACTTTATTGCACAAAATGTTGGTCTAAATGCTGGAATCTGATAGCAAGAAATAAAATCATACCAATGGAATAGCGATACAGCCAAGCCCTCTGCTGCAAAAAGCCTCATTATTTTTTTTTTCCTTTTTTTTAAACTAGGCTATATGTTTTAACAAGGCTTTTTATATATTTAATCTCTTTCCTGCCAAGTCTTATCTGGAAATGTTTTAATTATAGCACTGCTCTGTAGTTTGTTTGGGTGTCTCTCTGCCTAAAAATTAGAGCATTTTCAGCCTATTGAAGAACAAAACTGATTTTTGAAAGGGGTCAGACAGAGATTTCACATCTGGGAAGAGCAGCACATTTTACTGCCTCTCTCTGTTTCCTTGAGGTGTGGGTGATAGCTGACAAAGTGCAGGGCAGCCACAGCCTGAGCTGTGGGACCGTCTGCCACCGGACTGGTGTCCAGCCCCTGGAACCTAAAGGCCTCTCCTGGGATTATGGCATTGGGGTAAGTGCTGGGGGCACAGAACTGCCTGAAGTTGTACATCCCACTGTCTGTGGGCTCACAGAGAGAGGGAAGTGCCATCCTGCCCAGCTGGCCAGCATTAGAAAGCTTGGATATACCTGCAGGAAACAGACATTTTCCTTCAGGTTTAGGTTCCTTTTTGAGGTTATTATAATGGGTTGTGCAATCATAGCTGGGAAGTTATTTGCATTTGATAAGTATTCATTTTAAATAGGTAATTTAAAAATTACAATGGAAAAATTAGTGGCGTAAGAGCCATTTAAAATAAAGTGGATTCCTTCCTGGTCTGCACACTATTATTCCTCATTGTTGTACCCTGTAATATTCTCAACGTTTTGAGAAAGGCTATTTCAAGTTTTGCCACCTTTTAAGTTGGTGGAACATCTGCAGTGACTCTGTTATAAATGCCTGACTCTACTATCTCAGTTCTCTGTGATAAAGAACAATCCTCAAGTTTACCACCTCTGCAACTCCCTGTCAAGGAGGTCTGCTGTGTTTTGTTTCACTTTACAAGAAGACTTTTTTCTGATTCATCCCAGAGCAGGATTACTTTCCTCATGAACAGGAAATAAATGAATAAACTAGCAGTGCACATAAAGCATCACATCACATACAGCACTGACAGGGTGATGTTCCTCCTTTTGAGTTTCTGTATCCCTTTTTCACAGGGTGGGTGGGAGCACATTACAGTCAGAGGAAATGCAACAGAAGCATCTCGGGGTGCTGTGCCTGACACCACCGAGGAAAACCCGGCAGCTTCAAAGGAGGGAGAAGGTGAGGACACTAAAGGGAAAACAGAACACTCTCTGACCCCTCTGATGGTCAGAGAAAGTCAAGAGTTGGACAGAAATTCTGTTAACTGTTAAATTGTTGCCATCTACCTGTTGCTAACAAGCAGTAGGCAATAGATTAAAAAGAAATAGGTGTCTACTTCTTGGAGAGAAAAACCTGACATTTTTGTGCTAATATGTTTGACTGAACTGGTCTTTGCAATGGGATATTTTAAATACTGAATCCTTCTAATGCATCTTGTGTAAAATGTGACTTGATAGAGTTCATAGTTTTGTCAAAGGAGGCAAGGTTTTTAACCACAATGTATTTCTGACCCTTTACACACCATGCAAATGTGAATATCTGCGCCGATGATACCTGCATTTCTTTTTTTTTATGCTCCCTACATTTCTCTCGTATTCACACATCTTGCACGCTGTCCTTGAGATTAATCTTTGAGCTGAAGATGTTGTTGAAGATGTTGTTTCAATTAGAACGAATGCAGGCAAACACAGCTGATCCTGTTTGTAGAGGCCCTTACACATGCACAGAGCTCTGCTCACCGGAGGGCTCCATGTCTAAGGATGGACTTGGGTCAGGCTGTTCTTGCTCCCATCAGCAAAATCCAATTCTGCACAACTCGGCTTAGGCTGCAGTTACCAGGAAGGGCCAATTTTTGCTGTCTTTGCTCACAGTGTGTTAGTCAGGCAGCAGAACCCCTGGTTTCAGGGAGCCATTGGAGAGCCCAGTCCTGGTCAGTGGGGCTCAGCTCTGAACTGTCACTGCAGGCGCTGGGAAATCGTGTTCTGTCTTCAGCTGAACTGAAACTGGGACAATTGAGGTACACAGATGCCTACCTGAGGAGGCTGGAAGGCACCAGACTCTGGAGGCTGTGTTCCAGATCATTGCAAATTATGCTTTCCTACTGTAGAAGTTCAGGGAAGGTCTTAAACTCTGACTTTACAGTGGTAGGAATGCAAAACAGCATTACTGACAGCAGTGGAGTTTGCCAGTGTACACTGATGGCAGTTCAGAATGAAGCTCTGCTCTTCATTTTGAGTAAGTGATTTATTCATCCCTTTTTCCAACATGAAACCACGTTCTATTCTCAAAAGCTTTTTTCCCTGACTTATTTATCATAATTGGACAGTTTACATTCATTTCTTCTGTGTGTGACTGTACATGAAGCTATTTTTATATGATGAGCAGTTTGGTGTGGTCTCAGTACTGTATTTGTAGAAGTAAAACTTATGTTTGCACGTATTTAAGGAATATATTTGGTATTTAATGCCAAGGAAAGCACTGTTTCCAAGTCCAAATGTGAATGAAGATTGAAGATGCTTTACTGTTAAAAAAAAGAACCCGTTGATCTTTCCAGTATGTGATTGGAGATTTCTGGTTTATACATACATTGTGGGAGAACCATAAATAATGTGTTGCATTAATTACTGTAATAGGTTTTGCATAACTTGCACAGTATCTTGTCCAAATAAATAACTTTATTATATGTATTTTTAGAGAATTATTAGGATTGTATTTTTCTCTGCATTGTATCAAGTATTTTCCTTTTAATAGTCAGTGTTTACATCTCCAACAATCAACCTGATTGCATACAATAAGCTTTATAACGTACCTTTCCATTTTTCCCTATATTGCCAAGTTTCACTTACTTTACTGTAAAGAGCTGAGTTTAAGTGAAAAAAAAAGATAAGTTATAAATTGTTTATGTTTGAGTACTAAGTATTTGCCTTCTAAAATATTATTTAGAAAATTATTTAAAAATAAAATGTCATTGTTGTGGCTAGTGACTTTAAACTGAAGCAATTTTGAAAAATAAAAGTAATTTATCAGAAAAACATGCTTCTTATAAAATCCCTTTTGACATATCCAAGAAGACAGCACTTTGTACTTTGCTACACTGTGGAACTAGCAGGTGTAATTCCATAAAAATGCCTGTGTCCGGAGCCTGACTGTCCCTCAGGGATGGCAGTGTTCACCTGCCTCCTTGGCTGCTGTATTTATAGCTAGATATGATGTGCCATTTTGGGCTTAATATCTGAAATGCCTCTGGTTGCATAAAGTCAAAAATACACTGCCCAAGCATTAAACTCTGTATGCTTAGAAGCAATACCAGCATAATTGATTCTTAAAGTGCAATACTTCAATAGCACTGTTAAAATACTGGATTTTAAACTTGCTGGTTCCCTCTTTCCACCAATGCAGCCAAACAGCAGTTCAAACATAACTATCCCACAAAAGCATTCCAGGGATGTTTACTAGCTGAAAACTCTCAGATAATGACCTTTAAAGAATCCTACAAAAAAGCTACCATAATCTACAAGTGCTTGGTCATCACTTACTGTGTGACACACAGAGCCACAGTTTGCACTGACCTAGAGGGTGAGAAATAACCAAATAACATCAACATCTCTTACCTGAGGAGGTGCCGAGTGGAATAACTGGAAGAAAAGACCTTGGTGTTACTGACTGACCCCTTGTGATCAGTGCATAAACACAGTGAGGATTAATTTACCCACACAGGGCTGCTGGTGAATGGAGTAAGATCCAGCACTGTAATGACAAGTTAAATCTCTAAGAGACTCTGCAATTCTTTCATTAGCCCTTGAGTATGAGAAGGGCTTAATCACGTTTATTTTAATGTGAAAACAGTTCAACTACTAAGAAAACTCTGGCTGAGGCAGGATCCAAATGTTTTATCCAGTAAGGCAACCACATGTATAAAACTGTTTTGTTGTTCTACATCACAGCTATGGATTGCTGTGGTGGAGAAAGATAATTTACATCTCTTACCAGCCCGTGTGGGAAACCTCACCTTCCACTCTGAATTACATTGTCATCCCCTCAGCTGTCTGCAACAAACTACAAACACATTTCCAACTGCACAGTGCAGCACAATCCTTTTGGGATGGAGCTGATAAATCCTTCCTCAGCCCCCATTCCTCCCTGGACAGCCTTCCTCTGCAGGAAAAGGACCGGGCCACAAACCAGTATCAATCCTAGTGATGGATGAGGTGCCAAATGTTTTCTGTGCCATCAGGGCACAGAGCAGCAGCCTCCTGTTCCATGGGGCCTGTGGGGAGGGGAGCTGTGACATGGGGGCTCCATGGGCACTTCCAACTGAGGCCACTCCAGCTTCAGGTGCCCCAAGTATGAGAGTACAAGAGGAAATGAGAGTTCCTCAGTGACATAAAACTTTTTACCACAGAAGGGGATAGGAGCAGGGGAATAAAAGAGCCTATTTTCCTTTTTGAATAGCTTCTGCTTCATTTATTGTTTTATAGCATCAGAATCTAACACTAACCCAGAAAGAACCTGATCACATCACAGGTTTCATTAACAAGTAATTTAAACTGGCCAGAGCATTGTCTAACTTAAGACTATACTAAAGCATTTTTATCATTGTCTTGGCAAAAGTAAGTAATTTGTCCCTTATTTATTATTTGTATTACAATGGCACCCAGACATCCACTAAAGAAAATCTCTGTGAGGCAAGATGCTCTGGAAACACAGATCAGAACTGTCCTTACTCTAGAGAGCTTACAATCTAAGAAAGCTTTGCAGATGCTTGCATCAACAGAGGTTTTTATGCCTTGCAATGTTCAAGATTACCAGGGCAGATCCACAGAAGTTAAATATCAAGATAAATATTTACGATTTGGTAACCAGTTTCCCATATATACCACTTCAGTTACCAAGTCAGTCAAATGCTGTCAACATTTTTAATCTTCTCTTTAGCACAGTAGATGAGTCATTGAAAGGGTGGTAAGCAGAGCAACAGCCAAGATTCTCAACAAACTCCAAGGAACTCGGGTGACACAGACCTTAAGGGCTCAACTCACTCTACTCCAGGTAGGATCATTTTCAGAAGTTATGGAATCACTATTTTCAAGTCAACTCCAGTGTTACAGGATAGGTTTCCAGACCCTAGCACACTGCACAAACACATTCACTATGCTCTGAAAAATTCTGAAGGTTTAAGGTAATTTTTGTAATGTGCCATGTAAACTATAGTCATGAGTGTTACCTGTTTGTCTTTTTAAGAAAAAAAAAGGAGAGACCGGAGGCAAAAATAATCTCTTTAAACCTCTAGGTAATGGCATGTATTATGCTGTAAGAAGGAAAAACAATGGCAGTAGTAGCTGGCAGTTGGTGTTTTGGCTGAAGTTATAAATCTATGTGGAATATTTCTGTAGACTTTCCTCATGCTCATCCTCCCCATGCTGCTGTTGATAATGCTGGTACAATTTGGATCCCCAGGCTCCCCCCATCCCTTCTACTGCTGGAAAGTGTCCATTGGACATATTGAGTATAATGGAGGTCAAGGATTTAATGTAGTTTTTGGCCAGTGTGAGAGTCTCTATTTTGGAAAGCTTGTTCTCGGCTCTCACGTGAGGGATCACCTCGCGCAAGGCCTGGAAGGCGTTGTTGAGCTTGTGCATCCTCTGCCTCTCGCGCTCGTTGCTTTCCAGCCTCCTCAGCAGCCTGTCCTTACTGCTCCAAGCACGCTTGGCTCTGCCTGTGGGGATCTTGCTGCTCTCCTTGTTCCCCCCATTCCTCCTTTCTTTGCGTCGCAAACATTTCACCAGTTCCTTTTTTCTCATTGCTGGCTCTTCGGAAAACGCTTCTTTGTCAACAGTTTGCCTTTGTTTCTTTCCTTTGGTTTTAGTCTTCATGTTTTGTTGGATGGACTGGTATAAATTATCAATGTGCTGTAAAAACATAACACCAATACTCAGCTGGGAAGAGAGCTTGCAGAGGGAAGAGAGGGCAAGTGAATGGAACCAGTGAAACAAAGATGCAGTGAATCACCTGCTGGTGAAAAACAGATGCCTCTACTTTCTTAGAAACAGGCCTCAAAGCAGAGAGGTTTTTCCTTTATCATTGTACATAAGAGAAATTGGTCTCCAAGTCTATTCAATCTTTCTGTAGAAAAGTGAATCACAACTCAAAAAATATGCAGAATACAACAGTCAGTGAGGTTTGGTAACACATTGCCTCTGTTTGATCTCTTATGCTGCTGTTGTCTCCCAGCTCCTCACTCCCCCATGTTATAATAAAGCCATGCACCACTTTCCATGTACATGTGCTGGTTTAGAGGGGTATTAGACAGAACCTCAGGCTCTTAAACTTCTCCTTGAACTCCTGGTAATTGGTTTTTGTAGGCACAGGTTTCCACTGTGAGAGGAGTCCACTAGAGGGAAACATGGCACATTCTCAGGGAGAAGCTCCAAGCCAGCCACGTGTTTTCAGCTGCAGCATTTCTGCGTTCTGGGCTAGTCCCCACCACACACACACACACACACACACACAAAAAGCACTTCCCCCTTCCAACAACAATCCAATAATGGCAGGGCTTAACTGCAGTTACTGCCCCAGTTCAACAGCAGCAGAGCAGGCTATATTCCAAGTTACCCAAAAAGACACAGCAATGTTCCTTCCTCTGCATTAGGTGACAGCATTGATTTTACCCACCTCAGCCCATATTCTGTGCCCACACTACATCTGAAGACAACAGAACTACAGCAACCCTGCCTCTAACACCAACAATCAGTGTTACTAAGAAACATTTCCAAAATATGTTCTTTCCACAGTCTTCCAGTTCATGTAGTCATAAAAAGGTTTGGTGCAAAGAAACTACATTTTTATGCCAATACGATTGTGTAGGAGCAGTTTGAGAGTTGGCGAGCCAATAAAAAATGAAGGAAAAAGAAGAACAAAAAACCTAGCCCCAGATGTGAGACTGTCCCAGTACAACCTCAACCTTAGCTGGAGCAGGTGGTGGCTGTGTCTGGCAGGTCCTGGCTGTGCTGTGGTAAACACCCCCTCCTGTCTCGTTTCTCATTTCTTTAAAGCCATGTTCAGCTGCTGGGCTTGCACAGTGACTCAGTTCTCTGCCTGTGAGGACATCCTGGCCATCCCCAGGTCCCTCACTACCAAAGAGGCAACTTTACCAAACAGGACAGGAATTCACAAAGCAGCTGGTTTAAGGTAGCACCAGGTGATGACAGCTGAAAGACAGCACCAAGCAGCTTGCGTTGTGGGAGCCTAAAAAATGCTGGAGACACCCAGGTATCTTCAGAGAGAAAACAGGTCCAAAGGCAAGCACCAGGTTTGTTCTGGACCCTTTGTGTAAGTCGCTTGGCAGAAAAGGCACAGCTACAGTAGAGCACAGAGGAGTAGGAGCTTCCCTGCCCAAGCCCAAGAAGCACTCCTGGGGAGCACTGCTGTTTGGAAGAAAACAGCCCACAGGACTTGGTGAAGAGGGGGCTCATGGGGACAGCCAGGAGAGAAAGTTGGAAGAATATCCAAGAGAAAGGAAGCTTCAGCAAACTGTGAGAGCAAAGTAGTCTTTAAAACTGCAGGCCGGGCAAAAGCAAATGGGGTATAATGGGATAACAAGGTGCCTTGCTGGCAGGTTTGTTCTTAGACTGCCACTGCTGTAACCTAGAGAAGTAACCTTAGAGAGCCCCAGCTCAGCTGCTGGGAGTCCCAGGAAGGTGTTATCAGAGTGTGCAAGGAGCAAACAGATTGTGGGGGGATCAGGAGCAACAGACTGGAGTGGTCAAGAGAAACCGAAGAGAGCAGCCAAATACCAACACATTTAACACCCTGTGCAGCCATCTACCAGGGCTGGCATCCCTCTTCTGTGACTTACCACTCCACCCGCTGCTGAGAAGGTGCCTGGGGCCCAAGGGGCAACGCGGCAGAGACCCAGGGGAAGCCAGGAACAGCAGCAAGGGCTGCGGGGGCAACAGGGAGAGAACGCTGCGTGTCCTCTGAGCGAGGCAGGCTCTGTCAGCAGGAGCGTGCGAGGGGCCCAGGCCCTGCCCTGGCCCCAGGAGCCCCGGGCAGGCGCTGCCCGAGCCCCGCCGGCGGAGGCGGCCGCAGGCAGGGCCGGCGCTGCCCCGGACACGTCGCTTTAGCGGCGGGGGCGGGCCCGGCGGGCGGGAGCTCCGGTCCCTGCGCGGGCAGGCTCCGGGAGCTCCGGTCCCTGCGCGGGCAGGCTCCGGGAGCTCCGGTCCCTGCGCGGGCAGGCTCCGCACACCCCGGACAGGCTCCGCGAGGGGCCGGGCACGGCCACAGCGCCGCGCTCACGGCTCCCGCCCGTGGTCGGCGGTCACCGCGCCGGCGGTGACACGGGGGACCCGGCACGGGAGGCAGCGGCCGGCGGCGCTGCAGCGGCCTGGCTGTCACCGACACTGAGCCGGGCACAGCTCTGTCACCACATTCAGCAGGTGGAATGTCCCTGGCTGCAGGAGACAAAGTCTGTCTCAGCTTTGTGCTGCAAGCTGTCACAGCACCCGTGTGACACAGGCCCACAGACACAGCACTGCCATCTCTGTGAGAACTTGCTGCTCACAAAGGTTGCAAGGTCTCAAATTCTTTGATAATAAGTTCTATATAAGGTGACCAATTTAGTGCCATGGGATCTTTTGCATCTGTTCTCACTAATCACCACTGCCTTGGTCAAATTTCAGCCCAGTGGTTATAATTTTACCTAATGAAGTTATCTTGCTATCAGTTTCTCGTTCCCAGGTCACAGCAGGTGCCAGCACTCAACAGCTGCCACGAGAGGTGGGGGCTTCCACAAGAGCCTCCATCCCCGCTGCCAGCGCTGGCCTGGGCATCCCACCCTCCCGGAGAGCAGGGAACTGCAGCACTCTCCTCCTGCCTCACCCAGTGCCCAGCCTGCAACAGCCGCAGCATCTCATCGAGGGAGCTCCCAGGACACACCAGCACTACAATTATTTACCTGGTGATTTTTGATCCATTCAGCACATGCACTTAGACGGAAAAAGCAAGCAACTCTTCTAGGAAGAAATTCAGTGAACGCTGAGAAAACATCATTAGCCTGTTTTCTGAATTTATAAATTTCGAAGTCCCCGTTCTTCCTACAGATCTCTAAATCTATGACTGAAAGCAAAATTCAGAATTCACAGTTACACTGTTTCTGTTTTAATTATTGCTTCTCTACTGACTGTGTACACACTTTACCTGAAATTTTCACAAGGGTGACGATACTGGAAGAATCTAAAGGTGACTACACTATTTAGCGTGGACTCATCTGCTGGGACTGTGGCTTTGAACATTTGGAACTTTCTCAGCCTCAGGAGACTAATAAATATATCTTACAGTAGAACTACACTGCTGGCATCTGTTTAAAAATGAACAAACAGACAAAAATATTATAAATATATAACTGTATTTTATTTTTAATATTAAATATTTTTAAATTACAAGCAGTTTCTTGAATCACACTATGCATGATAATCAATATACAGTAGAAATTACAATTTAAAAATGTACACAATTTAAAGACATTTTGACCTGAAATTTCATTAACTATGATATATTGCCATAAACCTCATACCTGTATTAAATTACAATAGGAAAACCTCATACCTATGATTTTGTTACATAGTTTCTCATTTACAAATAGAATTGAACATCATATATACACACACATCAGTACCATTTATCATTTAAGTTACACCTACATCTGTGCAAGTTCAAACAATTTCATAAACAAAACTAACTGTAAGTCATATTCAAGTTTCTGAAAAACAGGCTGCTGGTATTACAAATACTTATTTTCAATAAGTTTATATGATGTTTGACTCTCCTCTAGATTTCTTCCCATTTTGTACCAAAACCATTAACATGTATGACTTAAAGCTGAAGTAATTTTTTGAAGTAACTCCATTCTTAATTAAGGCTATTTCTTATAAGGCTAATGTACTTGAATTCCACCTTTCACCAACTCCCACACAAATAGCCAAGTCACTGACACCTCACAATGCTGACATTTTAGGATAATGCTTAATCGTAAAAAAAAAAAAAAAAAAAAAAAAAAAAATCTTTCTACCAACCAGCCTCCTCATGAAAGATTGAGTATTACATAAAAATCTGCTAAAAATACTGATAAAAAGAATGAGGCTTAAATGGCTTTCATTAGTGCATCAACAAGGATACGAAAAACCAGTTAAATCTGCTCATTTCCATGAAAATGGCAATTTCCATAAATGCAGCTATACAGAGTTTATCTGCAGCTGGGGCATTTGGGAGAGTACAGGTGTTCCCACTGAAACTGGACACACCTGTTGCTCTCTTGGCTTCTCACTACAGATCCTAATGTTCAAACAAACTTCTTTAGGTGGGAAAAATAGTATCTTTTAAATACCTTTAGTAGCCAAATTGAGACAATGCCTTCATTATTCAAACAATCCAGGTATTCTACTAGAGAAGGAATTAAGCTGTAACCAGTCTTCATAATAAACCATTGAAAATAGATACATGTACTTCTAAAATGGAGACCAGGCTTAAGTAGCTAGTGCAAGAAATTACATAGAGTGTAATGAATGATTTGGAACAAATCCCCTCATTATAATGGAACAAATTGGAATTACTGATTCATCTTCATTGTGCCACTTAACTGCCAGGCAGATATTGAAGTATTGCTAGTAGTTGATCAGATCTTTAAGTATCGTTTTTTACCCCAAAAGATAGTTTATATTATTGCAATCCAGCCTACTGGATTACTGAAATTAAAATTTATGTTTAAGTGATCTGAGTTAACTTTAAATATTTATTTCTCTTCATTGTACAGCTAAAAAGGACATTACCTTGCTTAATATCATACACATCTCCTTTTGGAAAAAATGCTCCTTTGGCAATTCATTAGCAATGAGTCCATTTGGACAAAGGAGTAAACTTTCACTTCCCGTGTAAGCTTTTCTTTAAACCCGGGTAAAGAATAAAAATCTTAGATTTCCATCAAGCAAAGGAAATTCCTGATGTGCAAGATAAACACCTAATTTTCCAGAATTACAAGAAACAAAATGCACAACCAAATTACAACATTCCAGAGCATAAGCTTTTATTTAAGCCAGAACTATTTTTTAAATAAAAGGATTCAAAATTAAGGCTGAACTCCAGGTCTGACAAGTTTTTCACCACATAAGGCAGACAAGCCCAAATGTTCCCTGCAGACCATTATGGAGTTTCATTCTTACTATGCTGAAAATTTAAAGACAGATGAGGTACCCTAAATCTAGCTGTATCAAGGAGTTTAATGTTGGAATTAGGGAGTTTCTAAGCAATAGTTTGTGCACAAGGTCTATAACCAACATTTAAAAATATTTTCAGTAGCGCACAGCTTCCTTAAACCCTCTACAGTATATACTGTAAGCCTGTATTAAGAACTACTTGACTTTGCCTTCTAAATAATGTTTTGGGAAAGGTCCATAGGAAAATTCAGTTCCTTACTTCATACTGAAGAACAGTTCTGACTAACTCTGAACCTGAGTGCCTCATCAGAAAAAAATATCTCAATTCATTGGCAACTTCAAACAACATGATAACTAAATTATTCCCTTTTAATCAGTATGGAAGCCATTCTGGTTTAAGGGCTAAATAATGTTGGGGAAAAAAAACAGTTAACATATTCCTGTCATTTTTAAAACATACTTAAAAATCAAAATTAATGCAGAGGTATACAAAAAAAAAAAAAAAAAAGAACACATCTGAAAATATCTAGTCCTCCCATCTCCATATGATGAAAATTCTCTGGTGACTGGATCTGGACACAGAGCACTTGGACCACCATTATCTCAAGCCCTGCCAAAACAGCCACTAAAATACAAAATACTTCACATTTCAGTGCATTTGTATTTTAGTACAGGTAAACAAATACAAAGCCAGGTAAACTGTTCCTATCAGTGCTTCCTACAGATCTGAACTGCATAAGGCATTCCAAGAAGTCAGGGATTTGTTTCTCAATTGAACTCACTTTGGAGTAATAATTAAGGATATCTTTTTCCAAGCAGTTTAGAGGATTAAATCAGCTAAATGCATGGTAGAGCAGGAAGGTTAAGCCTCACACTGTCTTCCCTTCCCTACAGGCTTCAGAACAAACCTATTGTACTGCAGCCTTTGTTCAGAATGTATTTCAAGATGTACCATAGAGCTCTTCCGAGATCTTAAAATGGATCTGGCTCTATAACAGCTGCAAAATTGGGCATTAACCATTAATCAAAATCTTAATTGTCATAACATCACCGAGAGGTAGATTAACCACAGGCCTCTGAATGGAGCCCAGATCTGCAGTCAGCAGAAGAGTGAGCTTCAAAATTCACAGAATGTACAAGTGTACCCAAATCCAGTCTATTGAAATTAGTCAGTTTATAAGATTCATAAATTCCAGAGTTGCGTACAACCAATTTTTCCTCTTCTTTCTCCAAGGCAGAAATTGTAGTAAAAACTGGAAGGCCCTTAACTTTGATATAGTCAGATGTTATTACAGTTTAAGCAGTCAGTAGGATCATACGTAGGAATTAAGAGACATTATCTCTTTCATCTAAAAATTCCAGAGTATATCATATATTCTTTTCCAGTTTCCTATAAAACATGAACACTAACAACCATTCTATACCCATTATCAATTTAGAAATGGTACTGAATATAAGATTTCAGCAAGTCTAACATAATATTCAGAAGTTATGTACGTTTTACGAGTACCGTGCATAGCAAAAGGCTACAAAAAGGACAAATTAAACTGGATAACTGGGCCAATTCAACTTGTCTTATTTTCCTTGAAAGATTTAAGTTTTTGATTCTGTACATCATCAGGAAATAAAGGAAGAATAATCCATAGTGCAATTGTAATAAGCAAAGTAATATGTAGTGATATCTTTTTGAATAAATATGGCTCACTACTGATCAACTATCATTCAAACAGTTCCATCAACACAGCCACCTGTTGCACAGGACAGGTATACACAATTCTACAACAGGTGTATGTTCAAATAGATAATGAACTACATGGAAAAATATAAAAAGAATATTATACAATCTCATACATAAACCAGACTGTAGTGTAATTGCTTTACTTGTTTAAGTTATCTGAAAAATACTTCAAGTACTTGAAAACAGCGGCAGAATCGTCTTTCGATGAAAAGCAAAATTGCACTGATTTAAAAATACATTACAAAGTTAAATACACATTCAAATTAATGTCCTGATTTAACATTGCTTTCAGTGTTTACTTCCGTTTCTCAGTACTTCTCGATTACCTGTGTTACTCCAGGAGGATCCAGAGTTTAGATAAAGAAGTTTCAAACAAAGTCTATGTGTTTTATGTATGGAGTCCAAGCACGTTTAAATTGATTTAATCTTTCTCTCCATCTTCACTGCTTCCTATTAGTAGAGGAAAGGTCATAAGATACAGTGAGATTCTTTGGCACAACCCTCACTTCTTTGTAAGACTCTTGCTAGAACTTGGCATTCTGCTGTTTTGCCCTTCCAAGTTTTGGTTAATTTTTCCCTACACTTTCAACTACTGTAAACATTTGGTTCATTTATTCATAGACACCTGCTTCAATCACACAGTTCAATGTCACTTCTTAGGGCACATAAGGCAACATAGGATCTCTAAAATACTCTCTCTTATCTGTAAGTTACTAAGCAGCAAATATTATCTAATCAATAAGCACAATACAAGAACAATACAACTCTATATAACACTGATCACATATTTATAGACATTGACCATAAGCAAGGCTCTGCAATCAGTAATATTTATTTTTAATAATGCAATGTGTTATCAAGATTAATAATATGCCAAACTAAGTGTGCTTATTTTTGCTTCTCTTAACCCTCAAAAACATATCAAAGGTTAAAAAGGCTTTTGGTTACTGACAAGAAGGCTTGTTAATAAACACTGCTAGTACTCAGTATTGCTCTGAATGGATTGTTTGGCTCTCCTAACAAAAGCTATCCTATTCACAGCTCTACAAAGCATGCTGCAAGTCTCAAGAGAATGTCAAGAATGTAATGTCTAAAAGCAATATGAAAAAAAAACTAAACCGTAAAATAAGCTTACACAATAAGAGCAGAAACATTATGTTCCTGGCATCCTCATCCTGTGCAATGAAAACACAATTGTGACTTAAGACAGTGCAATAATCAGAATTAATAACTGCCATAGTGTGGCAGGTGCAACAGCAGTGCTGCAGGGTTGCAGGGTGTTCATTTACACAAATACAGCACTAGGGTTTTTAACACAAAAACTGAGAGCTTATCCTGTAAAGGTTCCACAGGCTGTTCGACCACAATTTTGTACTAACTTGGATGCAATAATCTCAATCTCCATGGAAAACTATGTCTTAACTGCAACACAAGACCAGACATAAACTTTCATAGTGTTAAAAATGTACTTCTACATTTGGTATTTAAATAGAACAATACTTGTTGTATCTGTTCCTTTATCTTTACATAACTATTTTAATTTGTATCTTTAAAGTAATTATTATAACTAAATCACTTACCTCCTTGCTCTATATCTGAATCTGTAAGATGTGTAAGAGAAAAGCTTGCCATGTTTGCAGGAGAGATGGAGAATCTGGAATAAGGGGATGAATGTGACCAGTTCTGATCGAGAGTCCGGGAAGGTGGAGGTGGAGAGAAGTACTTTGATGGCTGAAGGGGTGGTTTAGAACCAATGAGACTATTAGCTGCCTTGGATATAAAGGATGGCTCTGGAGAAGAGAAGTCATCATCCCACTCAAAACCCCCACCTTGGGAGGGAAAAAAAAAAAAAAAGAAGAAAAAAAAGCAGCATTACAGTAATGTCATGTAAGGTCACCCAGAGTTGTACAAGTCTAGAAGATCACATTAACCCCAAACAAAATCTGGGCAAGGTTCTAGCCCAGGGAGCCACAAAGATTTGTCACCCAGCTTGGCTGCCTCTCAGGCAACCCTGAACACATCAATATATAAACAACCAGTATCACATCCCAGCTCTGCTCCTCAGGAACAAGGGAATCTGAGCCCAGCTGCAGTGTGTGCCTAGGATGCAAAACTGAAGCCAACATGGTCCAGTGAATTTACAGATCACATATAGTTTAATGACTTCTCATAAAAGGCTCTGCATAAAACAGTCTCAGGCCCTGATGTGTATAAATATATTCATGTACCTTCTTCATCTGTTGAGCTTTCTGAATTTGCAAATCTGTTTAAGTAACCAGGACTGGAAGATGGAACAGGAGAGCTGCCAGCACCTTCCCCGTTCACGTCTATCCCACGGCTTCCCAGCTCCTTCGTTGGTGTTTCCTAAGGCAAACAAAGTCATGTATTTAACTCTTTTTACACACCATGTCTCCATGCCTTCAGATGCCAGCACCCACAAATACACTCCCCCAGCCTGCCATCAAGTCAAATGTGGAATTAAAAGGTCTGTAAACTGTTACAACACCACAACAAGACTTAGAGTTACAGATTAGCACATGCAAGTACTTCTAAAGAAAGCTGCATCAAATCTGTGCTAAAATGCACACAGGAAATGACTATTTAAATATTATTTACTGTATAAAATTCATATTTGTAGGAACAAATACCTTCCAACTGAAAGCAGTTCCCATATCAGCTTAACATGGGTAGAGGTTTTTTTTTTTCCTCTTTAATAAAGCCTTATCCCAGCATTTTGTTTTTTTATCCCCTAAACATGTTCAGGATAAAGAGCCAGACTTTGTACAGCCGGTATTGGAAGTAGCCAACATTTTATCAGTTATTGAAAAAGTAGAGTTCAACAACTAAGAGCAGTTTAAACACAGCTGATTTTTTCCTTCCCCTCTGACAAAAGGATTACTATTCTACAGGCTGCCTAAACACAAATAAATCACCATCATAAGCAACATTTCCAAAGCTTGACCATGTGACTGTTCTTTTAAACTCACTGGACTAGTTTAGTAGCCATAATGCTTAAATACAATCCCCTCTGTATCCAGTTACAGAAGTTAAAAATTGATAAAGCTGATAGGGAAACAAAAGTAGCCTTGAATTTTATAAGCAGATCACTGTGTCACTGAACATAAATCCCACAGGATTAATGAAAATTAGCATTACCATCTAAATACTGTTCTCATCTTTGATTATGATCTTAGATAAATTTACCTTCATGCTAACGAACATAAGATTCAGACTTAGGTTTCAGTTTGAGTTTTGGGAGGTTTTTTTTGTTTCATTATTGGCTTTTTTGCTTTCTTCCTTTCTTTTATAAAGCATCTCAAAGACTTCAAACTCATTAAACACATTAAGCTGCTTCTATAAAGTTACAACAATATTCTGTCAAAAAATAATTAAATCTTGTCCATAGCAATGCTGTCTCACATATTCAAATTAAATACATCTTATAAACAGCAGAAAAATATCACTAAAACCATGTTTCATTCAGCACATGCAGCCAAGGGGCCAACAGCAAAGGAGACTCATGATTTGGAAACCAAAGCAAAATCCTCCTTCACTTCAGATTAGTGCAGCTATTCTACCAGCAGCACAAAACTGTACCTACCCAAGTCACAAAGTTCTTTATTCTTTATATATAAATATTATTCTTTTACATACACAAATTCTTCTGTAGCCTTAATATATAAAGAAAAAATAACCCACATCATGAACAAGCTGTAACCCTGCCAAAACAATAAAGGTACTTTTGTTATAAGGTTTTCCCAAATAATAAGCAATTTATTCAATTGCTCCTTGTTTAAAGAAAAACAACAAAATAAAAAAAAAGCCAACAAAAATTTTACTTAGTAATTAAAGAAGGGTACCTGATCAAACAAATAGACTGTCACATCATCAAAGAATGTTACAGCCTTTTTCTCATATTTCCAAAGTTCAGGCTGCCTTTCATTAAGAGGTTTTGGAAGTTTCAACAAGCTTCTCAAATGTTTTCCATCATCTTTTTCCGTAACTATCTCAGGTACTTGATGAACAGTTTCATCTTCACTGTCAGAACTCAGACTATGCATATGAAAAGTCCTCATGTCATCCTCAGAATCACTGTTTTCATCTTCCTCATCTGCATCATCGCCATCTTCTAAATCAAGCATTCCAGACACGCTGAGTTTGCCAAGGTATTTTCCTTCAATATCTGGCTCTTTCAGCTTTTGTCCTTCCATGTGATAGAAGGACTTCTCACTGTTACTCAGATCTAAAGCCATGTTGTGCACAGGCTTTAAGTCTCTGTGTGAAAAGAGTTCTGAAGTGTTAGTGCCAACACAAGAGACACTTTTATGGGAAGTCTCAGACAGTTTTATTTCATCCCTCAGGTTACCTTCCATCACTATTTCCAGGGAAGTCAGAGTTGCCTCAGCCCACTCATCAGGACACCCCTGCATCCTTTCATCCATCTCTTGGATCTCTAAATTGTGGTTTAGTTCCAGTTTTGAGTTTTGATTATCATCATCCTGGTAATTCCTCACATCACACGTTTGCTGTCTCTCTTCAAAACCACAAACCTCTTCAGTGTGATTCTCTCCACTGTTGGAAACAACACACACAGTCTCTCTGGACAGATTTACAGACTCTTCTGGTTTTTTATCTGGCTCAGAATCATTATCAGAGAAATAGGCTGAGTCTCTGTAAGAGTTTTGATTTCCACTCAGGAAAACCACTGGGGTTATTTCAAAATTGCTGTTCACTGCATCCAAACAAGCTGCTGCTTCTGACACAATGATGACTGGATTAGAAGGCAAAGCACTGACACTGTTCTCATTCACACACAGAGCAGTATCCACATTGGAAGTGTCCTCAACAGGGACATGGGAAGTCCATTCTGGAGATTCCAGGTTTTCTGTTTCATAGCCACTGTCAGCAGGTTTATCTGGTGGCAAAAGTTTCTGAGGACTTTGAGCCTGTAAAGATTCTAAAACCTCATTTACATCTAAAGAATCCAAAGAATCAGGTGTCTCTAAGGCTTGTTCTACAGTTTGTATAGGAGATGGGCTGTCTTCCAAAAGACTATCCTGACTGGTACAATCTGAAGCAGCAACAGAAATTGAGGTCACCTCTTCTGGAACATCCTTACAGTTCTCAAAATTATTTGATATTTCTTGTATTTCCTCCAATAAACTTTCCTTTTTTTTAAATATGGGAGAACTATCTTGCAAGGTTTTTTTCCTATCTTCCTGATCACTACATTTTTCTTTGTTAAAAGTTGTTTCATCAGACTTGAAAAGCATTCCCTGTTTCATCTGTGCATCACACTTATCTGTTTCAATAGCAACACTGTAATATGGACTGTTTCCAACATTATTATTTTTGGTATTATAAGACAGCTCTTCCTGACAGAGAACATCGGTGTTACAGGACATGACTTCATTCACTTCTACATTTAGAAATTTCCCCTCATCCTTCAAAATAGGAAGATTTGCACAGTTACCAGATGAATTATGTGCTGTGGGTGGACTAGAAGATGCCTGCATTTCTAGAGGAGTCTGAGACTGGGAACTGGGATCTTTATTCATTGTCACTGGGTTAAAATTTTCATCTTTCACTGTTCTAAGACTTTCGTGTATTAAAGAAAAGACCTGTGCATTTTCAGCCAGCTCAGGCTCAGGCTCTACAGAGTTTCTTTTTGAGGTTTCTAATATACTTTTTAGAACATCATCTGAGTTTGGCCCAAAATCACTGCTGGCTTTTTTAGGCAATAACCCTGTTAATAAGTTTTTCTCTTGAAGAAATAAGAAGTTATCAGAAAGTTCTTCTAAAGTTACCAACTCTGGCTGGTTAGAGATATTTTCACATAAGGAAACAGTTTCATTTTCAGAAGCATGATTAGAATGCTCCTTCTCAGAACAGCCTACTGCCTTTCTAGCATCTGTGTTTGAGTTCAAAACAGCTTCCTTAAAGTCTTTAGGAGAATCATTTGTTTCAGCAAACCCAAGTATTTTTCTATTTGTCAATTCTTCTGATCTATCAATGTCATTAAATATACTCTGGAAAGGACTTTCTGGACTATTGGCAGCAGTCAAAAATTCCTCTTTAGGATCTGTATTATAGTGGAAGAAGTCCCCGTCGGTACTAGATTCTTCAACATCAAGATCCCTGAGAACCGTGAAATGAGAGCTTTTTTCTTGCACAGCTTCTTGATGATCAACTTCTGTTGTTAATACAACCGATTGGTTATCAAAATTCATGCTGCAGCCACTTCCTTTTTCCTCTAACTGGATATAGTAGTCATTTCCAACAGAAAGTTTGTGTGCATCAAACACAGGTAACACCCCAGGGACAGCAAGTGATGCCTCTTGACCACTTCCATCCTGTGCTCCTGGTCCTTGCTCTGAAAGTGACCTCTCAAAAACCTCCACTGGATAGAAAATACTTGTGTAGTTCATGGCTTCATCAGGATTCACATGACCACATTCATCAAAGTGATCGTGTTTAGCTGCCTCCCAGATGTATTCAAAGCTCAGACCATGGCTTGTTTCAGTCACAGTCAGAACCTCCTCCAGCTCGTGGCCAAGTCTATCTCCTGTGAAGTGATCCAAGATTGGGAATGCAGAATTACTTGCTTCTCTATTTGAGGTGTTTGGTTTCAGAGCATTCCACTGCTGTTCAAAATCAATCTCCGAGTCCCTTTGGCTTTGCATGCGGAGGTAAGTTAAAAGTCTGTGCACTTCTTCTGCTGTCGGTCTCTTTTCTGGAGGCAGCCAACAGAACTGCAGAACTTCATACCTATACAAATAAAAACATTTTCAATAGGTTTCACACTGAAAAGGAATTTATAGAATTTAGATACCTAACATGCCTCAGAGTACCAGTATCACTGGCAGGAACCTCCATCTCCAGCAAGTCCTTTTACTCCTTTTATCTAGGGTTTGTTTGCTGAGTTCCCATGTAGCAACTTCAATGTGTTTAAGAGAACTGAGTCATTTCAGAAACTTCTTCAGCAGCTTTAAGAATAAACAGAAACACTTAAAGTTTACCATCTATCAGAGTATGGCTGCTCCAGACGTGGCTTGAAGGGTTTAACCTGCTTCTCCTTGATGACATGGGTCAGGACTTCCCTGTCAGAGAAGTCTGAGTAAGGCCGAGCACCATTCTCAAACAGCTCCCACAACGTCACACCCAGGGACCTGCCAAAGAGCAGCACATGATCAGCAATCTCAGAACTATTTTAGAGTGGCTTTTCTAAGAAAGGATATGCAAAGCATAACTGGCAAGAAGAAATCAATACTAGTCCCCATTGTCTCTAGAATAACTTCAGAACTTAATTCATTTTGACGGAATGCTAAAAGCCTGAAGAATAAAGTTGCTTGAAGGCAACAACAATGAAGACAACAAAATATAGAAGGTCTCAAATTATTTGATCATGGAAAACCCCCACATATAATACAATACTATCTTTTCAACAATTTAAAAATAAAAAATATCATTATTTTTTACTATGGTGTATAGAAATGAAATTAAAAAACCTTACAGTTAGTCCAATAGAAGAGAAAAAGCTTTCATGAGAAATTGCAGTTATAGGTCAAACTGCTAGAAAACTCATCTTTCCTCCAGAGTTCATAGAATTCTTTATTGTCAAGCTGCAGTGGTCAAAAGCTGCCTCTGCTCAGTGCTGCATCTCTACTGTATCCAACACTAATTACATTTTCACTGATTACAGTCTATGCTAATCTTTGGGGAATCTTTCTGTGCTCAAAATGCAAAGTACCTGACTCTGCATGTAGAATAATTTAGATTGGAAAGGATGTCTGGAATCATCTAGTTCAAACCCGTTCAAAGCAGCTCTGCAAAAGAGGCACTAAAATACAAGCTGGAAACCTTTAGACCCTGGCTGCTTGCAGTCCAGATGAAGAGTATGAGCTGAGGAAGCCTCCTTGGAGGATGGAAGCAAATTAGTTTTTACATAATTTCTATATACCCCAAATGCTTTCTGCAACCCTACTTTTAAAACACCAAACAAACCCTAGATTATAATTTAATATCCTTCAAATATAAAGCAGGAATTAACTACAATGTTTTCAGAAATGTTAGTCTAATCCACAGTTCCTATTATCCAAATTTCTTGGGGCTTGAGAACTGAAGTGGAACTTGGCTATTTCAAAAATGTTCATCCTCAAGAGTTCACCAACCATTGTCTATCAGCTCTCTGGCAGCAGAAACCATCAGGTAATTGCTGCTCTCAAATGCTGCAGCAGGAACACAGCGTTTTAATTAAAATGCCACTGTTCTACCAATTTAACTTCATCAGGCTGTAGTGGGATCATCTTTTTATGTCACTCAGAGCTACTTATTCTTGGAAAAATCATTTCTCTTTTCTTTCCTTTACAAACATCTGAAGGTATTTTTATTAATATAAACACCTATTATTCTGCTAAACATTTTTGCTTACTCCAACTTTCTCTCAACAGATTTCTAAGCATCTTTCCAAAGCAGGATATAGTTTCAGGTTTACAGTGATTAACCCACTGTATATGTGATCCATCAGGCTAATTTAAATATTATTTACTCCTTCATGTAACATTTGAAAATATGTTCACAGATCTCTCATTGAAATTTCTTAAAGCCTTCTACATACCATATGTTACTGTATTTATTTTGCTCTGCTGATAACAGTCTGTCTTGAAAACTTGTTACTAACTCAGGTGCAGTCCATCGTAGAGGAACAAGTTTCTTCTCATCTGTCTCAATATAATCTTCCTAAATTATTGATCAAAATGAAGAAAAAGAACCCATAAAAATGCTGAGTATACATTACTTCCAGAGAGTGACAGTCCTTTCCTTAATATGTTTTTCTGTGATGTCTAAGTAAAAAATTAGAATTAAAAAAAAACAAATCCTGTTTACCCCAAGTAGCAGAGAATAATGCTATGGAGGAAAATCATTCACGGGTCACTGCATAGCAGAAAATTGAATGCCAATTTCTTGTTTAGGGTTTGGTACTTACAAAGTGTTTTAAATAATGTCCTTAATTTTTCACTTTCTTGATATACTTTCATATTTTGAGTATTTTCATTAAAAAAATCAAACTTTTCTTTCAAATATGTCCTTAAAACATATCAAAATTAGTTGGTTCATATTGTAGAACCACTGTAAATAGGACCAAAAAAGGGTAGATTTAACAGAAGATTCCAGAAACAAACTCTACTCATCTCTAGAAAGGTACCTATTCTAGTACATGAACTTGCTACAGTTATTTGCCAGTAATACTTTGAAGTTGATTATTCAAATAAAGGACAATCTAGTATCAGTTCACAACTTTCAAGCATGCTTGCTGTAACCTTGGCCCCTGAATCCTTTAAAGAAGTGGTCCATGACAAGATTAACTTACCTTATACCTACTGAATCCTATACCGTAATCTCCTACTTTGACATTTAAATCGGATGTAAGGAAGCAATTCCGTAAGGCCAAGTCACTGCAAATGCAAACAAATAAACAGTGAGACAAACCAGGAGGACTTCAATGCAAATTCAGACCAATGGGTTAACAGAAGGTACAATTTTTAGAACAGTCAGGTCACAGATTGAAGTATCAAATGAAAAATCAAGAAAACTATTTTCTAAAAACTTAGAATCTACAAGTCAAGGACTTGTGCAGAGTTACAGGTTACAGTTGCAAGAGGAGATCAGTAACACAAAACAGTGCTAAGGAGTCAGCATCCACTCTAGATGCACTTCAGCAATCCTCTGTGCATGAGCTGTAGGCTGATCCCATAGACCTAAATCCTGCTGAAGGCTGAGGCAAGCTGGGTGCAAGAAAGGCATGCTCCTGGAGCTCCTGCAGCTCCCTTCCTGATCCTCTTCTGAGGAAATGAAACCAGTCCATGCACTCTGAAAAACCAACTCATATGCAGTGCAAACCCAAACACAGGAACTGAGGAAAGTAATTTCTAAAATGCAACTGTGATCTAAACCAAACATTAAGACAGTTTTTTTGTTGCTTGTATTTTTATGAAGTTTTAGAACCTACACATGCCAACAATTGATTCCATATCTCACTGGAATACTGTGGCCACTACAGTTCTATACAAACACTCATCACTTCCAGAAAAAACAAACACTGATAGGGTTTCTCCTTAGAGAGGACTTATTGGACAAGATTTCTTTTATGGCCAAGAGGCTGTGACTTCCCTTGGACACTCCCACTGCTTCAAAGGAGAATCAGTTTAGAGCCACAGAGCCAAGCAGACTCTGCATTCTGGAATCCAAAGAAAACTAAACACAGCGACAAGGCAATCACATTTAAAGCTTTCACACAAAAACCCTGGACTATTCTGCTGTCCTGTATAAAGTTCAAGCTGCAGTCACTTCTCTAGAGCAGTGGTGTAGACTCCTAAGCATTCAAACTACACTCAGCATCTCTATGCAGTTCATTTCATTCTGCTCACAATCCTCTCCTGGAGATTACGTGGGCTGTTCACATGCTACAGTGAAGTCACCCCTCTTCACACCTATCACTACACAGCTTGCATTTGAACTGTCATTACCAGCAATTCTGATTAAATAATAATTACAATATCATACTGAGTAACCAGTAGTATCTTACATCTTCAGTTAAGTTCATTAAGTAACAAACCCATACATTACATGTGAACCAGTACTACAGACAGTCTTTGAAAAAGACCAACAGAAAAAATGTCTTTCATATCAGTCCTCCAATAAGCAAATCACAAAGCTCTTGAATAGACACAGAATTTGCTTCCAGTTTCTACCATAACCAGACCACAAATACTCACAAAACAGCACTGCTGCTGCAATAATACAAAGAGGCAGTTTTAAGAGACCCATCATGCAAACTCAGAAATTTATGCAAGTTTAATGAAGCTGGAAACTGTGGCTGCGACAGCAAAGAGCTCAGCAGACTAATTGCTCAAATATTTCACTTTTCAGTTTCACAGAGGGGACCAGGCAATTAAGTGCCCTGGAAGAACTCTACCTTTGCTTCTGTTAGCTTAAAAAAGTCTCTGAAGTACAAATGGTCTGAAAGCCACAGCTTGTCTGCTACAAGACAGAAAATAATGTTTTCCTTTCCAGAGTCATTGAACTACACAGGTCAGAAACACATCTATAACCTTCAAGTATGTCCCAGAGCTTGCCAAATTGTTTTATGCTATTTAAATAAATATCCTGGAAGAGAAAAATTGTTGGCTGCTTGAACTTACCACTAACAACAAAATCACTGATGCTGGAGCTTTACCACTTACTCTGACAGCATCAGGATAGTGTTGCTAGAAGTAAACATTACAATGAGAATCTTGCAGATCCACAGATTAATTATTTACCAAGTTTATCTGTATTTCACTGAAAATGTACTGTTAAATTTAATACCTACAGAGCCATGCTGCTGCAAGATAAGAAACTGATCCCTCTTTTAGACAGGTATAACTGGTATTACCTTCAAGTCATTTGAAATTGTTAAATGGGTTAAAAGAAGAGCTCTGTTCATCAGCCACCAGCTGAGTCCAGGCTTTGGGTTTTGCTGCTGTTTTAAACCTGCACTTTTTAAGACTTAGGTTTGAGAGTTCATTTTTCCCTGAACACAAGATCTTTGCCTTCCCTAAGCAGCAAGATGTGCATTAACAAGCTCCAACACAAGCTCCTGACTTGATGAACCGGGTGATGCAAGTGCTGGTTCTACAGCAGAGAACAGACTGACAAAGTAACTGTCTTGTGGCACCCAAGGTTTCACCAAGAAAGCCACATTTGGAGAACAAGTACTCTTTAATATTTTAGTCATCTTAGTGGTTAATAATTTCCAGTTCCTTAATACCTTTACATTTAAAGCAAAAAAAAAAAAATTGTTGTATTTTCCTGGGCAACTTGTTTCATGAATGAATTTTCCCAGCCTTTTGCAACTACTGCCATTCTTTCAGTATTCACTACATTAACTTTAATTAAAGATAATGATATTAATTAAAAATAAATCTAGCATTTCCCCTGATGGGAACAAGATTCTTCTCCTAGCATGATTACTTTGAAATCTGACTACCTCCTTTAGTGAAGATTTAAAGGTTACATGAACAACATCAGTGAGAGAATACCCCTTTCGGTCAGATTTTCCCTCTAAACTCAGCTTCCACCTTACTGCATTAGAAAGAGGTTTTTTTCCCCATTTTTAGTAATACAGGTAACATTACCAAAGAAGTTCTAAATTTCTGCAATCTAATAAAAATTCACAGCACGTAAGATTCACTGTAACTGAATTTTAACATCCCTCCCTTCACAATAAACAAAATTAATTTGACTTGTCCAAGAATTAATCAAACAACTACATGTGGACTGGCTTGGCACCAGGTTGTGTTCTATGGGCTGCAAACCCAAAGAGCAGGTGATGGCTTTCAGGCAGCAGGAGCTGAACACCACAGCACTGCAGCTCAATTAGCACCTTCATTAGCATCACACCTCCATGCCTCAGGCTATTTCACATGTTTGTGGAAACACAGTCCTCAATACCCCTGGATTTTAATGAAAACACCCAGCTGAATTTCAGAGTGCATCTTGACTGACTGGCATTTCTCTGGAGCCTACCTGTGCACAAAGTTGTGTTTGTGCATTACAGCGAGGCCAGCGGCAATCTCGCACGCCATTCTCTGCAGCAGCATTAGCTGAGACTCTCCTTTAACGTGCTCCTGCTCATTGCAGATATAAGTTTTCAGGTCTCCCTGTAAAAGAAGTTGAAGATATTTATTTGCCTTATATGTCAGTTGAATCCAAAAACTTTATTTATAATAAAGATCCAACTGACCACATTACTTATTTACCACATTTATGCTCAATAAAATAAAGCTCCTCAAGTTTCCAGTCTCCATAATGGATCTTACATAAGTCATCTAAGGCATTTGGTATTGTCCTTAATGGTTTTTAATCTAATCATTTAGTAATTAACATCCTAGATAAGACTGCCACATAAAACCTGTCATGCATTAATAACTTCCATTAAAAAAAAACAGAGTTTGATGAACCTCTGCTTTTAAATGAGATGAGTTTTCAAGTGCTCCAAATCAGCAAAGCTGTCTGGGAAATTTGTAAGGGGCTGGAAGGGAGAGACTAGAGAAGAGAGTTTCAGACATTGCTAGCTCACCAGAGCTTTTGACATAAAAAGCATGGTAATACAGCCCATTGCAGTCAGAGAATTCTGATGATGGCAGCAGTTTTACTGAACCCAGGCAATGCTGAGCAATAGATATGTAATTAATGAGCCCATGGAAGCACTCCATAAATTACTAAAAAAAGAACAGCTTTGAAATAGAGAAAAATAATTGAATACTGTCCAAACATTGAGGAAAAGAAAGACTTTTGTACTAAGAGAATCTAAGCAAGGGAAAAGAACAAGTTTCTCATGCCATTGTTGTTAGCTTTCTCACAGCTTGACTTTCAATCCACCAGTCCCGTATTTTTATTATTTAAAATATAGACTGTCTGAAAGGTCAGCAAATTATTTTAAAGACGTTTCTGTATTGAGACTGCATAATGTATATCACAACTTGTTTCACCAGCATAACATCCTGGGCTTTGTCTATGTCCATTGTCTTCCCAAATCCTGGGCCAGGAAGCTCTTGCCAGAGCAGAGTTCCAACAATTAGGACAGGAACAGTGATTTGCAACACATGCAGTTCCAAAGAGCAGAGCCCAAGGAATACAAGCTCTGAACTTCCAGCTGAGCTGACTGTAGGTGGCAGCAAGGGCCTGAAGAAAGTCAGGCTCTAAAATTGTCATTCATTAAAACAGCAACTGCTTGCTCAGGGCTTGTCCCAGGTGGATTAAGTTCCTAGGATGCCTGAAATGCACCCAGGAATTACTTTTTAATTTTTAAATGCATTGGTAACAGCAGTGCTGTGTAACATCCCTTATTTAGTAAATTATTCATGTAGGCATATATTTTTGTAGGAAAACCAACTTTTATTAAATCCAGCACCTTGAAACATACTGGTTCTATGTTTCCATTCTGGTCTAATTAAGGCTACACTCAAGGTTAAAAATTTAAAATAGGAACTTTTGGTATTGCCTTAAAAGGACATTGCTTGTACCAAACTGGGGTGAACCAATGGTCACACTCGGGGGGCTGAAATGCCCTTCAGAAGACCCTGGACAAGTTGAAAAATGTTTCAACAGGAACCTTACAAAACTCCAGAAAGACAAATGCAAACTCACAGCTGGGAAGGAAAAATCCCTTGCAACAGCACAAAGTGAGCAGTGGCCAGCTGGGCAGCAGCTCTGCAGGAAGGGACCTGGGCGTCTGGCGGGCAGTGAGCTCCAGTGAGCCCTGTGTGCCCTGGCAGCAGCTCCTGGGCTGCACAAACAGGGCCAGCCCAGGAGAGGTCTCACCACCTTCTCAGCACTTGCCAGACCACACAGATCCTGCGCTCAGAACTGCCTGCCCCAGAACAAGAAAAACTGGAGCAAGTTCAGGAAAGAGCCACCAGGACAGTCAGGGGTCAGAGCATTTCCCCATGAGGAGAGGCTGAGGGAACCAAGCTCATTCAGCATGGAGAAAGACAGACTTCAGCATAATGACTGCCCAGTATAAGTTATTAAAGGCTAAGCCAGGCTCCTCCCTGTGGAGCATGGATGGAGGATGAGAGAGAACAGGGATGAGCTGAAACACAGACAAGCTCAGACTGAGTGTAAGGAAAACAGTTTTTCACATAAGGACATGCACAGAAGTGCAGGCTGCCCAGAAAGAACACACAGTTTCCATTCCTGGATGTTTTCAGGATTCAGCTGGACAAACTCCTGAGAAATCCAGTCTGACCTCAGGGTGATACTGCTTTGAGGAGGAGGCTGGAGACCTCCTGAGCTCCTTGCTAGCCTGAATTATCCTATGATGCTTTCCTGCCTAAAAGCAGACAGTAGCAACACAGCAACATTATCCCTGCACTATTTTGAGAGCCACAAAATGGCCCTTTATCGACAGACTTTTTAACACAGTAAATACCAAAGGTTATATATAATCTGAATAAATGCAGTTCTGCAAAATTCACTGCAGAGACATCTAAATATAAAAAGCTCAATAATCATGCTTGAGGAAGGCTCTACTTTCTCTCCAACCTCCTCAGCCACTCTGCCTTTTCTCTCCTCTCCTGGGATTCCATAAAGAACTAAATTTTGCCTTTCTTCCCATCCTTCTCAGTTCAGTCATTTTTATAATACACTTTTTCTCTGTAACAGCCAGAAGCTGGGGCACACTTACAGTCAGTACTCTTTGGTAGCTTTTTGTTTGTGCAAATTCCATACTGAGTTCATGTGAACACCCAAATGGCTGACATGACTTTCTAACCAGAAGGCACTGATGGTTTTAAAACTGATGATGGTTTTTAAAATGTGAAACAGTTACCAAATTACATCTACTAAACACATTCTACCAAACTGTCATAAACTGACAAATCCCCCCTTTATTGTTAAACCACACACCACTGATATCCATATTGACCATGATCATTAAACAGATTCACTGAACTCTTTGATTATGACGATTTCATTGCAAAGATTCTTTTTTGATTAGAACATGCATTCAAGTGGCAGTAATTAAAAAAAGAACCAATCACTGCAAGCAGACACCTTCCCCTAACAGCAACATCCCTAAAGTAAGCTACAGAGCATTCCAGGCAAATACTGCATCCTGCTGATCTCATCTGCCCAGGGAATTGTAAGACTTGAAGAATTTCTGTAAGAATTTGATAGGCAAATCAGCCTCACAATATACATGCAACTTCCACATTTGAATAACTTTCCTTTTACTCATAAATTATGTCAATCCATTAGAGGATTTGCTGTGCTGACAAAATGCTGGCCACACGCAGGGCTGAGTAATATATTAAAGTTAATAAGACAGCTACCACTATTTTTAACCTGGCATCATTCTGCAATGTTTAACAGTGAACAGTTAACTATTCATAGCAGACTGCACCAACATACAATGCAACTAATATGGGGAAAGGGGCTGTTAGACCTTTTTGAGCATTTCTTTTTATATTTACTATTTGCTAAATCATTTTAAATACAGGCAAAGCATAGAATTTAACAGCTTAAATCACTTATGTGCAACTGACTTCTCTTGTTTCTTTCCCAGCTCTGCAAAGCAAGGGATGCAGAGCAACTTGGGTTACATTATAAAATAGACTAAATGTTAGCCAAAACAGTTCTTGCACATGCAACCAGCAATCTGGTGTAACAGAAATGGATCAGGAGTTTCTGTGGCCAAGAAAACAAGCCAGCCTGCCTGACATTCAGCACTGCCACCCTGACAGCTGTGGTTTCTCTGCACTACAGTTTCCAGTGCCTCTGATCAGGACCTTTCAATGCCAAGGAGCCTGGGAACTGATAATCCAACAGGGCTGCCTGAACAGCCAAGACAAGGTCAACTGGCCCTAAAAAGGCTACAAATCCAAGTAAGAAAAGTAGCAAAAGGAGGACACGATGTGATAAGCTATGAGTTTGAAGGAGTGTGAATAAAACAACCTCTGTACCTTCCAGACTGAGTTGGTCAGCAGAATAGCCACATTTTTTGTTACTTAGTATGCCAAATTTGCTAAACAAGGTCAACACTGCCACGTGAGCCTCAAAAGAACTTGGCACCTGAAAATATTGAAACTTCCTATCCAACACAGCTCATCTTCTAGACATGTTTTTTTCAGAATTACTGAATTCAAACACACAAGTAAGAGGGATTAAAACAAGTTTACTTTGCTGGATATACACAGACACCACCATAACATAAGGAAAAGAGCTTTAGCTCAGCATTAAACCACTGGCAGCTGAACAGGACCACATTTCTCATCCTTCCCATTTGAACAACAGTCACCACAGACACTGGAACCTTTAATCAACCACTTCACTTCCACCTGCCCTTATGCTTTTTCTGCTGAAGAATCACTCCTGTGTGTTTCAGAAGCACCTCCGTGCACCCCAATTCACCCAATTTCAGGGGATGTACAAAAGGAGCTTTGAGATCAATTACTTGAAGTCTAAAAAATCCAAATAACTGCAATTCTAACTGCAGTGATAAAAAGCTTCCTGACAGTCCCCTAAAACCTTTTTACTAAAAAAAACTATTTAGCCACATCTATTCCATCATGATTCCCTCACATTCCTTCCTTGCTGTCTCTTCTCTGCACTTACTCCAACATTGCTACCTCCCACTCCAGGCCCTGGACCACAACAAGAGTTAGTGATGGACAGGGATCCTGAGCTGCTCACTCGGCCCAGGCTCTGCATCAAACTGCAGAGGGAACACTGTCCTGTCTGCACAGCCCTTGAGTATTTGTGTGCATAAAGAAAAAAACATCATGTCTAGGAGATACTCAGCTCTACCAAGTAAGAACTCTTCAAGTGAGCCAGACTTTAATATGAAAGTTATGTTTAACTGACTGTAATATATAATTTTCTAAAACCAAGTTTTAGTTCACTTGGAATAGAATAATGAGCACAGACATTTATTTTCCATTCCAAAGAAATTACCTAACTACACTCAAATTTGTAAAACTACCATCTTAACTGTCAAGCTTATTGCCCCCAGTTAAAAGTGAAAATCTATTTTATCCCCTTAAATAAAATCCTTACCAAATTACTCTGCAGGATCATGACAAATTCTGGCATAAATAATGAGGAATCAAACAAGGATATTATTTTTCCTGTATACCTAAAGTAGGGCAATCTTTAAAAGCTACTCCATCTTCAAATTTAAGTTGGATTAAATCACATAACTACTTGAAAACATGGCAGCAATTAAATCTGATTTGCATGTATATGTGATGTATATGTATATGTGATGCATCTATAAAATGCAACTCTCCAGGATCCTTTTAAAGAAACTCCAATTTGAATAGCAGGTTTAAAAAACAGTAAGTAGTATTCTATTTCTATACTGAAAGACTATGAAAAACCTTATCTGTTAACCTTGGGCACAGAGTTTTTAATTGTTAGCAAACCCAGAACATTTCACTTTGATCAGTCACTTTAAAAGTCCAGGCATTTCTTCCATTTGGAAAAGAAGGATTTTATCAGCACTTCTGTTTCATTAATTTACCACAGCTAATACGTTTGAGCAAAAGAGCAGCATGGAAAAATAGTTATTTAAGGTAAGAGATTAATTGATATTTCTCCAAAGGCAGCTAGAAGCAGATTTTTGCACCTGAGTTTAAAGGGAAATTCTGCAGTAGTGAAACTGGTAAAAAAAGATTTTGCTGAAATTTATAAATTTGAACTGTCTCATTTCTGAAAGACTCATTCCCTTAGTAACATCTGTACACTTCTGACATCATTTCTGTCTTGACATTTCTCAAGGAACTCTGCTTTGGGTGACATCTACACAACAAACCTTAAAAGCAGCTACTGAGCCAATGTTTAGACAGCCACTTGGACTCGGGGGCTTGTTTGGTTTTAGTAATGTGTTATGCTACAATAAAACAATTCAAGTCTTTCCAGCCCATGGATCCAAATTTTTGTCTCTCATGGCTCTGCACACTGGGCACAGTTCAAAGGCTCTGTACATGCCCCCTCTTCCTCACAACACTCATGAACATTCCCAGGACTGCAGTTAAATCTGATTTGGATGTATATCTGAGCAAGGCTTTGAGCTGTCCCTCCCATTCCAGGGACCATGTGGCACTGAACGCACTGGGAACACGTTTCAGCTTTTCTTTTGGTGCCTAGGAAGCACAAGGTAGTTGCTTGAGGGGTAGAAAGGGAATGAGAAAGGAAATAAAAGGATAAGAATGTAGGGAACAGAGGATAACCATAAGAGAAAGGATCAGGAAGAGAACGAAGACTGAAACTGAAAACTCCAGCTACTAGAATACACATGACGGGTATCAGAAGTGAGCCCACCACTGCATTTTAGCACAAAGCAGCACAGCACAGGTAAAAATTGGACACTCTGAAGGCAGAGGAGAAGGCAGAAGGGAATAAATTCTTCCATTTTCCTAAAGTAGCATTTTCACATAAATGGTAATAAAGGTACATTAAGATTGCAGACAGCAAGTCTTTTGGACGTGATGTTGTTGTGTGCACATGACACTGGACTGTGATATAAAGCTCCCTGCTATGACACCCTCTGCCCTCCAAGCTCCTTGCTGAAGGCAGACAGAGAGACTGGTAATTCCATTATCAAAGAACAGGTATCTGCCTCTTCAGAACACTCCACAAGCACTTAGAACACACATGATAAACTGAAGAGTACAAACAAAAAATTGCAATTGTGATTCCTCTGAAAAAATAAACAAAAGCCTTCTAAAATTCTGGTTAATCAAAAAACAAGAAAGCAAAAGAATAATTTCATGAGGAAAGGGCAGTAAATATACCACATACAATTTACACCATTGGAAAAACAACGGCAGCATCTTGTGTAAGTGCACTTACCAAGTCACAGAACTCAAAAACTAGGAGATAAGGAATGGCTTCCACACATTGCCCGATACACTGCAGAACATTTGGATGCTGAAGAATGCTGGAGTGAAAAAATACAGTTAAAGGCAGGAAGATCACAGTAGAATGCAATACACTGAAATCCCTACCAGAAGTTTCAACACATTACATTGGAGGGGGGAGGCAGGAACAGAAGGTGCAAGTACCAAAGCCACAGATTCCTTTTGTACCTTTGTATTGCTGAAGTGTATCACTGACAGCAGCCAAAACTCACAGGATCTCAAACCCACAAAAGCCAGGATTGCCACATGAGAGTCACACTCATCCTCCCACGACCCCTCACACCAAAAATAAAAGCATGCAACTCATGAACTACACCAAGCTACAGATCTGGCTACAAGATAAACCTTTTTTTCAGCTGGGTTAGTTCCCAGCCAGATCAGTTACTTTTCCAAAATCGCTCCAAAACCACTTGTGCCAATGCAGCAGAAGGCATGAAATTTCTTCAGACAAATGTCAACAACCTAAGCCTAAATGCAAATATAGCCAGGATGCTAGAAGTCACCAAGAAGAGAAAGCTCTTCACTGACCAATCTTTTACAGCACATCCAGGCAAAGTAAAGCACACTGAGTTATGTGAACACAACTTTTGCTCATTTTGGGTTGAACGTATTTCACATTTTAAAGAAAAACATTACAGTTATATGGGAGGGCAAGTAGAGACAGTAACACTGAACAAAAGCAATACCCATAATTTATCTACAGAATGAAGCTGTGAAACGTTACTTACTAATATGGTTCTCCATTTCTTAAGAACTGTTCTTGCTCCTTGGGACCTGCACTTGCCTTTAACTCCTTCACTATTACCCTTGCTACACTAGTGCCTGTGTAGATCTCTCCAAGGAGAACCTGAAAGAGAGATTGTGTTTTTAATCAGAGGGGAAAAAACATTTGTAGTCTTCCTGCAAAGAAAAACAAAAGCTAAAAACATGTTGCAGGAAAGATTTCCTGGCTTTATTACAAACACAAACAGAGCTTTGATAATTACACATACTTAAATCTTGACAACTGATCTACACATCAGCTTTCAGAAAACATATTTTCTAGTGAAGACCTCTCATTTACTTAATTTTTTTCCTAAAAAGAATTGGTAAAAACAGGAGTGTATTAAATCAAATCTGTGGAAGTGAAATGTCTAACTAGTCTCTAGTAAGAATCTACAGGTAAATTTTAAAAGCACAGATAAGTGCTGTGATTACAGCTAAAAAATGCATGCAAGGAAATATCTAATTTCAGCTAAAATTTTTCTATGCTTTTTTTTTTTTTTGATTAGCATTTTAAAGTAAATACAGAGGCCTAGTCAACTGGGAATAAGCCTCAATCTGTGCAATATGAAGAGATAACTCCTCACCTTTCCAAACCAGCCATTCCCAATTTCCTGGATGTAGTTTAGACTCTGACGTGCAACTTGAGACTTTGATCCATCTGTCACACAACGAAACACGTATCAAACCACTCAAAGGGCCAAAGTTAGCAACTGCTGAGGAAACAATGCAAGCTTCTACAAGATTTATACCCAGCTGGGTGCACACATTCAGCCCAAGCAACAAACCCTAGTCAGATGGACATAAAGTAGGAAGGCAATGTTGTGACAACAACACTCAAGTGAAACTTTTCTCCAGTCCAGCTTCTAAACTACACCAGAACACACCCCCAACAAAACCACAGCAACCGTCCTGATGAAATGTGAACGTTTATGGTTTTAACATGAACTTACAAGGTTTTTAACACACTTAGCAAAAAGGCTAAGTTCTAACATAAAAGTGTATTATTGCCTGTATCTAAGTAGAGAAAATAACCAACTTACAAAAGTCTCCTATGTAAATAAAATAGAAAACCCAAGACAAAACTCATTGTTTGTACATTTAACAATTACAGTTCTATAGAGTTACCATTTCAAGAGAAAAGGTTTGCCTGTTTTATTCTTCAGCCCAACTGCCCTACTTGTAGCTACCATCTGGAAGGAGGACATTTTTTCAACTAAAAATACTTCACATAAGAGCCCAGAGAGGAGGACAGAAAAGAAAACCCAGATCTTGGCAGAGGATGGGCAGTAACAATGGCAGACCTCATTCACCAGAAGAGATTCAGCAGTGTTGACCCCTGTGCTGCCCAATTGGTGAGGAACACTAATTGATTTAAACAAAACCTTTTATTGTCTGAGAATTCTAGCCTGCAATTTATTTCCGTAAACTAGATTTAGAGCAGTATTATTGTACTGGAAGAGCCAGAGCTGTATAAATCACTGTCAATGTGCTCCTAAGCATGGCGAAGGCCACAGCAGTGCAACCACAGTTTATCCAAGCACTCAGGCACATTGCCTTCCTTCTGGCAAAACACTTGTTGTGACAGCTTCATTTTAACATCTATGGCTACACAGAAGAGCTGACAACATTTTTCACTCATAATTTTTCCCAGCTCTTTAAAATACCGAGTCATTTGTACAACTGTGTCACTTGCATTAAAGGCACACCAAGTGTTTCTTGAAATTTGTACAGAAATTTTACTAGAAGCTTCCCTGAACATCTAATGATCAAGCAACCCAAGTAGTATGTAAAATTATGTGAAATAGCACAACATGAAAGTAAGTACTTTAGGTTAAACTCTGCTTATATTATGATAAGATGTTTAAGTTTCCTTTTACAAAAATTATATTTTAAAGAATACATTCCAAAACCCCTTCCACACAGGGATGAAGCCTCATGCTCTGTCTTACCAAGATCACATTTACTGCACATAGGCTACAGTGACATCAAGGAAGTGATGCAGCTGAGCAGTAGCACTGCTGTCAAGTAAAGGATTCACTCTTATTTCTATTTAAGGGTGGTGGTTAAAATCCAATGACAACTTAGCCATGAAGAAAACCACTAAAGAGCAGAAGTCACTCATGTCCCAGGATACTTCAAATCCTTTAGGTTTATAGAGATATAATGGCAGCAATCTAGAGAGGGGGTTTTAAGGCAGTTTTGTTCTCTTAAGCTCTCTTACCCTGTCATAGGTTAACATCTTAGAAGTAATATTTCCCCTTTTATCCTTTACCCTACAAAATATATTGGCTCTGTTTATGGAAATTTGTAACAAGTTATTTATTACAATAAAGTAATAAATACTTTAAATAAATATTAATAAATAATAGTAATAAATAATAGTAATAGTAATAAATTCTTCTAGAGTAATAAATACTCCATTTTAGAAACTGAAAATGCCTATTTTTTTTTTACAATGAAAACCAGTATTTTACCTGTACGAGATGGAAACTGGGAGGGAGTTGGTAAAGCAATATTGGGAACTGAAAGAGTAAACACTTCTGCTGGAGACTGAACAGATGGAGTATCTTCCGCTGGAGGTGTAAAATCTATTTCATCATCAAAGTTATCTTCAAATTCCTAAACAAAAGAAGTCTTAGTAAACAAGCTGATCCTTGCCTTTAAATAAGTACTAATACATTTCTTTCAGTTTGAATCAGCACTGCTAAGGAAGGTTAGCTTTTTTCCAAGAATAGTGACAGATATTTAATGCTCTATTCCTTACTTTCCATTAATTGCTGTCTTAAAGAGATTAAAGCATTGCTTTTAACAATCAAGTGGTTTTTGTTTAGTTGGGCTTTTGTGGGTTTGGTGGTTTGGGTTTTGTTGGTGTTGTTGGTTTTTTTGCTTTGTTTTGTTTTTACTTTAAATGCTAGCCCTGGCTTTGAATGAATTACCATGAACTGCTGAGGCCAAATATTTTCCATTTAGAAATGAGAGCAAACCTCAATTTTAGGAACACTGATTACAGATATTCCAAAAGTTACAATTCTCTGATGACAATTTCTCAAGAGTTTTACTACAGTGGATATGCATCTTCAGTATTCTTATTTGACAGACCCCACCGTCAGACTAAGGGAAAAAAAAAAAAAAAAAACAAAACACAGAAAAATAACAAAAAGTTTCTTGACAGCAGAACTGTCTCAAAGGTGTAACTTTTACTACTGATTCTGATAGCTGGTTAGTATTTTTAAAAAGCATTAAAGATCCTTACTGCAGCAGGGAGCAATTAGTTAAAATAAACAGCTGCACCAGGACTCACAGCCTGTAGGAATACAGTCCCTGGCTGTTTCAGAAGAGAGGATGTACAGTGACACTGCAGAGTATCAGCAAAACTAATCAAGTGCTCTGGATACCAGGATGCAGCTGAGAATATCACTTGTACACACATTGATAACTTCAGGTCTTACCTTGAAATCTATCTCAGGGTCTTTACAGCAGGAGACACAGTTTGCCAGCAGAATGACCAGGACTACCAGAGTGCACAGAGACAGAATCACAAAAGATGAGGGAACTTCTGCTGTAGCTCCTTCTCCTAGAAATAAACATGTATGCAGTATTACATAAATATGTTTATATTTAAGAAGTTCCTTCAAAACATATCCACATGTATTTGTTTGAAAACGGGACTCTGAACATTTAATCCCATGGATGTGATCAAAGCTAAGAAGAAATTGAACAGAGAGGACAAACTGGCAAAATAGATTTGTGCTTCATCACCTGCCTGCACCATTCTGGACTTACTTGGCTCCAGCTAAGAGGCCTCAGCCAAAGTGATTTTCTGAAGTTTATGATGAACAGTGATAGCACCATGCCTTGGGATTCTGTTTAAGTCAATAAGTTTATATAAATATCCAAACACAGAGCAGAAATCTGATCTTTTGGAAGGTATTTCCCAAGAGCTAAAACACCTGACCTACAGGAACAGGCAGCTAGAAGAAATCCTCACTTAAACTGCACACAAATGTAAAATATATCACTACAGGACAGTAATCTCTCTTTCAATAAATGCATTTGTGACAGTCTGCCAAACACAGAAGTTGCTGTCATAAGTGCAATGGATGAAATCAGCTCCACACTATTTCTGCTCCTTGTGATTCACTAGGTCATTTGCCTTCACTTCAAGAACTTTAGAGTTCTAGCTGTTTTACAAACACTTCCAATAATTTTCCAAAATTTTACATATAAACATTCTACAACACATTTCCTGAGATTAAGTCAGGTTATTACAGGATCAAAAGCCTCAAATGGCATTTTAGAAAAATCTTATTGCCAGGGGTATTAAACCCATTTTCATCTCTGTTTTCATCTTCAGTAGAGAACAAAGACATGTGGTTCCCTAGGAGACCAGAGCACACATCTGGAGGAGCTGTTGTTGCTGTTTCTTTACAAACAGGTACTGCCACAGGGATCAGAGGAGTAGTTGGACCACATCTGATTAAAATGTATTTAGCTATTACATCACTGTCAGAGTTTAACCATGTCAGGTGACCTGGACTGACTGGATTTCACAAGAGCATCCGAGTATCAATGGGAACGTCTGGCAACAGGACAGGGTGTAAACGAAGCCTCAAAAATAAGAAATGCAGAAGTTGATTGCTTGTCAAGGGACACAGAAACTTGTCCACCTATCTCTTAAACCTTCAAAAATTGCAAAAATTGAGACACTTGCAGAAAAAGCTTTTCATCATGTTACATTGAACATTTACAGAATATTTATTTATTTAAATTACATGTAAAGACCAAACTGACATAATGAAAATCCTGCTTCAAAGTGTGTCAGGACACTTCTAGAAGGTCATATTTTCTACACAATTAGGACTATTATCAATACAACAAATAAAATTTAGCAAAAATGGGAGGTTTTCAAATAAGCGATTCTGTTTCTAGTTTCCACAATAGCTTTGGCATTCTAACCTCATTAGGGACTGGGAATACTTCACTGCAGATACTGAGCATTGTTCTAACAGATCAACAACGAGGTGAGGCCACTCACCAGCTTTTAGTCATAATTCTGAACAGAACAAAATATCTCTGAAGAGGGCTTTCAATAAAACAATTTATATTCATTTAAATCAAGTCTTCTGTGTAACACAATGGATATTTTTCCATTTCTAAGCATCAACAAGAAAAAAGGGGAGGATAACAGCTGATGTGTTTACTTCTTCAAGACGTTCAGTGGCCTTACTTAGGAGATTAAAAATTACCCGAACTGCAAATATAAACATTCTGTGAAGTCATTAATCAGCTAAATTACTGTAACAAACACAGGTAATACAGCTGCAGATAAAATTTAAGGAATTCCTTTAAACTCCTAATTGAAACCAAGTAACAAAAGGTAGCTTTACTACAAAGAAAAACGCCAAAAAACACCAACAAAAATGACATTACCAGGTATTACAAATTAAAATTATTTTTTCAGACACTTTTCCAAACCCAAAACACTTGATTTCCATACAACTTCCTCACCTTCCCCAACAATTTCACTGAAACAAGTAGTCAACTCACCTCAGACTATCTAATGAACAGCTGCAGATTTTCCCTAACAAACACCCAGGAACACATCACCACAATCACAATTACTCCTCCCAGCAGAAGATCAAGACTCTTGCACCTCCTCAAAAGTTTCATGCCTTGGCAAAGCTGGCCAAGCCAATCCCTGCACACTGAACTCGGCACCACGAGCACTGTCATTACTCTCAGGAAGCATTCCTGCTGTTTGAGGACTTCACTTCAGACCAGGTCCTTGAGAGCAGGGTGTAAAGCACCTCAACTGCCAAGAGTATAAAACACTAAAAAATGCTAGCAAACTTTATTTCGGGTTTCTGGTACACTCCAAGGTCTCTTCTGGCTAACATGAATTCCACAGTGACTCCCTGTTCCCCACATAAACTGAGGGGACAATTCCCTTCTCACCAGAGCCTTCTGCTCCAAACACCATGTCATCTTCCAGGTGGCTTTTCTGACCAGCCTCTACCAAAACCAGAAGCAGCTCCTCAGAGTTTGCTGCACTTCCCTCAATTCTACTGTTTGTTTCATCTACTGCAAGTACTTGAGCTGGTCATGATGGTCCCTCTACCCACAAACTCTTAGCCCTGCACTATCCCAGCTACAGCAGCACAACCACAACTTGTATTTTCATAAACATTACCATGCTCACTCCAACTCAGGATCCCCACTTCTGACCCCCAGCAGTTACAAGTTATCACAGCAAATCCAGCTAGGAGGATTCAAGCTCCTGATGATCTTATGCACAATAAAGTGAGACATTTATTTCACTCAGAGTAGTTTATTTAACTCCAAGTGAGACATAATGAACTCTATCAATGACAAGCTGCATTTATTGCACATGTTAGATACACTGCATATGAATTCAGACACTTTATATGAAAAATAAAACATTTTTGCTGGAATTCCTTCTGTGAAAGAAACTATACATTTATCAAGCCTAAAGTCTAACCCTGTCATGCAAGTTACACTGATCCCCATAAGGTAAGCATCTCTTTTAAGGGTCCTGGAAAGAATACAGAAAAGAAAAATATTGCTGCTGTTCATTACGTTACTTCCTAACCTTTAAAACCTTTTATAATTCTCTAGATATGAAACTGTGTGAATGAGCAGCAGTTAATTGGAGAAAGTAAAGATTTTTTTTTTAAAGCAAAGATCACCTTTGAAAAGGCACCTAATCATTAATGGTCTGTTAAGATGGAAGTCATCTAAACTTGCAAAAGCACAAGGCAATTTTCACACAGAAAATTATGAACAGAAAATTATGAACAGAAGCTTTAATACAATAAAAATGCCAATTATTCTGGGCAAGTTTCTGCAACAGTTACAAAGCAGCATTCCAGATGACTCACACAAGTAAGAGCCACTTACTAAGAATTACAGAACCCATCTCTGTTTGGATAAACTTTGAAGTTTCTTACATAGCAATTAATAAGTAATATTCCTAATTTGCAGGGGTTTTTTTTAATAATGTAAAGTTAAGAACTGAATTATGGCAACCTGTAATTGGGCTGAAATTTATTGTAAAAGTGGTTTTGTAAGTAAAGCTATTTTAATAGCTTGCATGAATACATATTCAGTGACAGAAGTTACTGATTAAGTATTGGAACTGGTCTTTGTGACAAAGTGCTGAAAATCTGCTGCAGTATAACCTCATTTGCATTTTTCAACTATTTCCATCCAATGATTAATTCACTGGAGCTTAGTAAAATGACTTGAAACTAGAAGATGTTGAATACACCCTCTTGTTTGTAAATTGTGGAAGTATGAAGCAATGACATTTATTTTATGGTCCTGACTGAAAAAAGCAACCAGCAAGAAATCCATTCTAATTAATGCAGAGAACCATTTTATAAAGTCATCACACAAGAATTTTCCTAAATTAAAAAACCCATTAAAAAACATTTTAAATTGAAATAATTTCAAAATAAACCTGGATAAACTCCAATAAACATAATTATTGCAGAAGATAAGATTCTTAATATCATACATTCTGGAGAAGTTAATAGATTTACTTAGCATATCAGTTTAAAACCCTGCCATATTTACTGTAACCCTATGCAGTAACAACCTAAGGCATCTTAATATCTACCCAGAAGTCAGAATCTGTTCTTTAGGAAAGGAACAGCCAAACAGATTAAAATATACTCTCTCTAACATGCCAACAGTAAAAGGCTTCCTGCAGCTAATATAAATAGTCTAGACTAGTTTGCTTTGGTATATCCAAACTACTTAAGCCAGAGGAAGAGGCCTGGATTATACCAGTCCTGTATTAAAATAAGCAGGAGATGAAGTGCAGCTGCATCACTCTGTGTTACTGCAAGGTTAACACAACACGATGCTTTACAAAGCTCTGTGCTAGGACATGTTCTATCCCAAAATGGCACCTAGGTGGTCTTAAATTATCAACACAGAAATCCAGGTATTCTTTCAAAGCTACACATGAGTAAATACATCTATGATATTTACCCGCTTTTTAGAAGAACGCGGTATCAGAAACAAGTCAAAGCCCTGGCTGAGGCAGATATTTAATTAGCAGCTACTGAAGCAGATTCCTCAGCACCCCTGAAGATGCCATTTTCTAAGCAAGTTCTTCACTAAAGCCTGAATTTGAGCACAGCACATGTGAAGTCAAAGGCTGTACACAAGCAAGTACACGACCAGGCTCACTGAGGACACCATGATGATGAACTGTGTTGGCATTCTCAGGATCAAGCACAGACCTGAGAACACACCCATCAGTATTTATTACAATGTTTCAAGGGCTGGAAAATGTTCTTTTCATACAAAGCATATTTCAAAGCAACTTCTATAGGCCAGTATTTCCTATACCTTCCTGACTTTCTTTTACATCTCCTTTCTTCATAAGACAGTTCTCCAACCACCAGATGCAATGCCTAAGCAGACACAAGTTCTTGTTTCACTACAACTGTTCCCCTTCTCTATCCCATTTCCGAGACTGCCCCCAATACTCAAATACACTCATGTCATCCACCTGTGGCATCCTTTGGTATCATTAATTGCAAGTAATGAGCATGCCAACTAGCCAAATATTCCACCTATGTTTACTTATTGTCAAGCAACAGCCTCCACTCAGGACAACACAGGACCAGGTGTAGCTGCCCACACATGAGGGATGCTGGGCTTGCTTTCTTCTACAGATTATGAAAGGCCAGGATGCCTGAACTGCTGATTTCGGTTCAATGTGAGTTATCACATTATTAAGGTCTCCACCTTCATAAAACTGGGCTAAAAAATGCATGATTCCACACAGTTCTAAGCATGGAAAAAAAGAAAAGTAGATGTATATTCCAGACATGACCGAGTGCACTCATAAAAGACGTTCACTACTGCGATAAAGGCAGCGTAAGGCACAGATAAATTAAGCATTATTAGAGCACAGTGAACTTCAAGGGAGCATCTGATTTTAAGCTTTCAGCACAGTAGTTGCTATGCAACAACAGTCCCACTGCATAAGCAAGAGCCCATTTCCTTTCAAGAGCAGCTATATAACTGGCACTAATAGCTATAACTATTTCCAGCACAAATCTAGCATGACAGCAGTCACTTAAACTGTCTCTTGGACACACTCAAATTATATGATCATGAACTAAGATGCTACTTTATGACACCAAGTCAGAACAGCACAGTCTTTAAAATACTAATGAATGACCAAATCTAATTTTGTTCCCTAGCTAAACCCAGGGCAGCTTTCATAAACTTTGTCAGTTTACTTACTCTGCTTTTAACGAATATTAAAGCAACCACATTTAAAAGTGTAATATCACCCTAATTTATAGTGGTTTTGAAAAATGTGATTTTAAAAGCTATCCCAACTTTCCTAAATCATACTGTCATTCTCTTCTATGCCAGCAATTAAGTGGGAAAGTGCTATCGACTCCTACCCAGTTCTCCACAAGTCAGATTCAGATCATTATCTTTCCCACATAAAGAGTTTCTCCTGCATTTATTTACTCCCTGAAGTCTTCAGATGTTTGCTACTAATAAGCACAAAACCATACAGACAGAACCAGGCCTATAAATTCAGACGGCCTGCAGGTAACAGGCAGAATACTAAGCCAAACCTCTATTCAAAATTATTTTAGACACATCCATTGTGTAATGCCTGATTTGTATGACAAGGTAAAGCACAACAGACACTGCAACTCCTCCATTTCACAACAAAAAAAACCCAACCAAACTCAAGCACATTCCATTCATTACCACATTCCTGTAATCTCATTTTTTCCTGCTATGCTCCATTTAACAACTGAGCCAAAAAAAGCATCATTTTCAAGATTAAGTTTCAGAAGAAATGGGTGCAGTACCATTATTTAGTTGTGCAATGCTGTATCACAGTGGGTTTTAAAACACTACATTAGAAGGTCATTCAAATCATCAACCCTCAACTGAGATACAACACACATAAACAGAAGTTCTGAAGGAGTGTTATTTGCATTTCAGACATTCTTTTGAAAATAAAATGAAGAGAATTTTAGTGTGAGAGAGACACTCCAAATTCCAATCAGCCCTTTGCTTTGAATGGCCATTACCAGTACAGTACCAACACTACAGGAAGAAATATTCCCAAGATCTTAGACTTCCACCGACTTGCTGTCCTCAACACAATAGCAGCACCTTAGTGAAATCTCAAATGGTTCCAAATGCCCAAAGCAGAGACTGGAAATGTTCCTTCATTGAGCAAATCCCTAAGAACAGACATAGCACTGCTAAAGGAACTTTAATGTTTCTCAGTCTACACCTGAAATTTTCAGCATTCAGATTTTTAGTACTTAAGACACTCAACTAAAGCACAAATGTTTACTATCTTAATAACATAGAACAAACTGTTGAAAATATTATTAACTGAAGAGTTGTTTCAAAAGTCTGTCTTCTCATGACATTATTGCTACCCTTACACTGGATAATGCAAATGTCTAATGTATTACTAATAAAAGTAACCTTCACTATTACGTACCCTTTTGCAAAAGGGTACATAATAGTACCCTTTTCAGGGTACATTTATCACCTGATTTTATTTTTCCTTCTATGAAAAATTCTACTTTCTAGATATAGTCTCAAGAAAAAAAACTCTCAGGGACTTATAGGTACAGCTATCCAAGTTACTTGTGCACAATTGTACTTACTCTTTCTGAAAACAAGAAGCCGTAACTAACAGCTTGTCAATAAAATGATTTCCTGGCTAAACCTGAATTATGCCACATGGCTTAAATCAAAGTCTGGCACTTGGAAAGATACAAGTAAAATGACAAGACTTCAGCAGTATTATGGGAAAAAGATAATTTAAAAAAAATACAAGTCTGTTCCCATATTCCTCTGGACAGAAACTGAGACATTTCATCCCTCTACTCGATCTGTCCATTACAATCCCTGCCTTACCCAAGAACTCCATTAGGTCCCTCATGGGGTAGATGGATGGGATGAAAGGCCAAGGCACCTGAAGAGACAATTCTTCTGAAAAGCCAACAGCTTTTCTTCTTTACAACAATTAACCATCAGAAAGAAGGGTAACAAAGACAGCAACATGGCCATTTCTTACAGAGTTTACCCTATGAAACAATAAAAACACACCTGTGACACTCCTCAACCCACCTTGAGTTGTGGATGTATTTCTACAGTGTCAAAAGGCAGTTGCACAGTTAAATGTGTGATTTCTGGACACATGACCCTGAAATATCACTGTCCTATGCAATAAATTACAATATTTTCAAGAAGAAATCTTAGCTACTTCATAACACAACTGGATGTGTAATTCTACGTCAACAATTCTTGGCAAATTATTTCTGTCCTCCCCTTTGTCCTTAAAAAGAACAGGAGTCTATCCTGCAGTATAAGCCAATATTTTTTCAAACTACTTTATCCCATGTTCCCCCTAAATGCTTTTACAACGTGCTTCAAATGAGTTTTTTCTACATGTGTTTAAATCCACTCAGTGTGTTAGGGTGGCACATGTTCCATATCCTAAGGCAAGAATATCCAGGGCAATGCTGGACTCTCCCAGAGCACAACATCTCAGAACAACACTGCTCTGATCCTCCTGTTCCTGAGCACTTGTCCTGGCCTGCATATTGGCTGAACAGTTAGTAACTAGCAAAACTCTGAGCTGGGATTAGTTTTACATTACTGACCTTATTCTATTATCCTACAAGTCTTCCCAGTAATGTCAGAGAATTACTCACATAACAGCATACTGCTCAATTTTAATAAGGACTAAATATAGGCTGGTACTTCAAGTGTTTACAGAGTGAGATCTGTTTGAAGTTTCAGTGCTAGAATCTCATGTTTGCACAAAGGCATCTTAAGACAAGGCAAAAAATATCCATGTTAAATAATGATGTGCCTTATGCCTTCGTGGCAGTGTTTCTGGAAAATCTGGGAAGCATTATCATCTTGCAAATGCATCACTGACTCTTAAATGCATGTATGTATGTGTGTGCAGATATGTACCTACACTCACAAAATCCTACTGAGCATACTTTATTCTGTACTGCTAGATGTTGGTTTTGACAATTAATTCCTGCTCAAGTACATTTTTTTTTTTTCATCTGCTATACCATATCTCCAACAATGAGGCACAGGAGTTATAGTTTGGTTTTTTTAACACAGGATAGACCACAATAATTCAAAGTAGCAGGAGATGATCACACATCATGGTTTCTCCAACCACCAGAAAAGCATGGAACCAAACGATGCAGTATATCTGCATGTTTATCTGCGGCATGGAAACCAAACAGCAGTATCTCTTCCTCCTACCATTTGACAGCAACACAAGCCATTAAGATACAATGCCTTTGAAGAGACTAATTTCAGTTCACAGGAAAGAAATCCATAAATGCAACTTTCATGTGATGGGATTCTCCGGAATCTTGATTTTATAGTATTTGCCTTTCCAACTCCAATGTACAGCTGAGTTAAGAAATGCAGGAGAGAAAGGAAGCAGCAGCATTTTGTAAAAAGAGCTTATTAGAGCTATTTCTCATCCCTATTCATAGCTAAAGGATCCCTGGGCAGAACAGGCCATCAAGAAAGTGATTGATTTTGGAGAACTGGATCTGATATACAGATCTGATATACAGGCTGAAAGCTTAAAAGTCAGCACTAAAAAAATCTACCGTTACTATTTTCTACACGTCTTTCATACCACGCTGCAGTGGTAGTCCCAAAAGAGTCATGCCACTCTTAAGTCACTAGAGTGATGTTTTCTTATCAGGAAGGAAACTTTTGTAAGTGCAGCAGTGTTGAACAAGGTGTTACTTTGTACAGCATTTCATACTGAAAATCACTCAGAAGACAATTTACTGACAATGTGCTTCCCACCACTACCTTGCCTAAGCTAAATATGGCACAACACCTTGCTAAAGACAGCACTTAAGGCACACATGCAGGCTGAAAGGACTATCCTGACACATTTTGTACATTTCTGCTTATAAAAGTTGACAAAATGTTTCTTGTATCTAGACATTGCTCAAGACCTTTCATAACAGCAGTACAATGAAAACAAAGAGCTCATACAGAGCAACAAAAGCATTGAAGCTTTTGCAAATTGTATCCACAACTGTATCAAGCTCCAGACACTAAATGCCCAGACCAAACAGAAAGGCAGACCCAAAAGAAAAGCTAAGGAAGACTCCCAGTACTCCTTGTGCTGTCCTTCTGCTGCAGAACTGCAGTGTTAGTACTGAAACAGAACTGCGATTTTTGCAGCTCTGGCATTACACTGCCCGAGGTCCCTTTATCCCACGCAGATAAACTGTGTGTGAATAGTGACTGAAACCAGACTACAGCAAGCATCCAGAAAATTACTCCCAATCATATTTATCCATCCAGAATGTTGGATCTCACAAAATCTTTTTTCTTTTTTTTCTTTTTTTTTTTTTTAATTTATTTTTTTTTATTTATGCAGGGGCACAACCAGCACCCAGCAATTGGCCCTTTCAAACCAATACCCAGCACCTGATGCTGTGACAACAAACCTTCAAACACTCTCTGATCAGTGCTATCTTAATATGCTGCAATGATACCTGGGGAATTATTAAATACACCCAAGTGTTCTAGACATGAGAAATTGCTTCAGAAAGTGACCTCGTCCTATGAGGACTCCTTTAGTTGTAGCAAAGTCCAGACACTTTACAGCCACAGGCAGAAAAAGCAAACCAAGCCTGTAAACAAAGCTCTGTGTGGAACATCCCTGCAGGCCAAAGTCAGGGTTGGCTTCTCACCTCAAACTCACAGATACAAATGAAAGATAAAAGACAAACTTCCAGTTCATTTTTTTCTAGTTCCACAATTAAAAAGTACCTAGGACAGAAGCTATAAAAAAAATACAGGGACAAGTAAGAAAGTTCAGCTTGAAAGGGGAGAAAGGATAGACCATTCCCATGAAAGGCACATACCACAATCAAAATCCCCACTGTAAAACCAAGATTTTTCTTAACTTCCAGTTAAGATCCAAGTTGCTAACTTGCATAAGAAAATGGCTTTTCTTATCATGTGCAAGTCACAGACATTTTACATTGTACCAAACCACAGGACACAACTGCAATTTGGCCCCAGTCTGACAGAACTCCAAGTAAAACATCAAGCCAAAGCAACCCAAAAGCAGCAATTTTCTCAGGAGTACATATGTACTACAGAGCTCATCTTAATGCAAAACCAAAAAAAAGTTACTTCATCTCAAAGTTTTAACTTGCCATCTGAGGCCAGCCAACTGAATATTTAGATACTTCAGATTTGTACACCTGCATGAATATTTAAATACTCCAGATAAACATCTCTGGATACTATATACCAAATTCTAATAATCTCCTCCTGGATCCTACATGACCAAGTCCATCAGCAAAGACTCTCTGCCACTAATACCCAATTGGGCCACTCAGTTGCAAGGTCAAGGGTCTCAAAAAGCAATCATATAGGCACCAAGTCCAAGTCTTCAACTGATCAGACTGTGTAGTCATCAGAAATGTGAAACTGAACACACCTGCTAAAAATGGTACCACCTATTCAAGTTTTACAGGATAATAAAAGTATTTTTGAGTCCCTCTTCTTTGTATTTGCAAAGACTTCATAGAGCACAGAGATGATGAAAACACTTTGTCTGACATTACACACACACTTGATTCAGATGCTCAGTGGAATTAAGGTCAAGTATGGAAATCCAAGTCAGAACTGAGAGCCTAAATATACATGTAAAGCTTTAGCACAGTAAAGCAGCCATAGCAGTTTGTGATGCACTGTTTGGCTGCTAAATACTGCTGCAGAAAAGCAGTGCCCAAATGTCCTTCCTTCAGCCACACAGCTGGTAGTGGAAGTCACATTCAGCTGATGCACTTGGGGAAAATCACCAATACTCTGCAGGCAAACGACAACTTCAACACTTCAGCCTTGAAACTCCTTTCCAGCACAACTGCCCCAGCTCTAACCTCCAGTATAAAGTCAAACCTTAAACTCAGAACGATCACAGCACATATCACTGTCCTTTTTTTCCACTCACAGAATAAATTAAACCTAAGTTGGTTAAAGTATTTTTAGGCAGTAGCATCTTCAACAGCTTGTTTTTCATATTTCCTATAATAATTGCTATGAACCTTACCAAGGAAACACTTCGATTACACCCTCTCCTTATTGTTGGATGAAAAATATATTAAATTGGTTTAGAAATATAACATCAAAAAGGCAAGACAAATATAGAACACCTTGTCAATGCATGCCTTCATCTGCAAGCACTACAAAACCACACTTGAGAAGAGCAGCATCATTCCCTTCCATCGGGGCCCTGGAACCTGACAGCTCCCCAGCCACCCAGTCTGGCAAACTTCCACAGCATTCCCACAAATTGGAGCAGTTTGCACAAGGAATCCAATCTAGTCTTGCTAGAACCTGCCCATCACCACTTCCATGAAATATATATATACTTCATGAAATATTCTATAAAGTTCCTTACAATAACTACAAGTATTTTCCTCCTTTTTCTGTGGATCCAATCTTTCCTATTACAAGCAGCACACATAAAAATGTTTCTCCAATGTCAAAGAAGCAACCATTCTTGCTAGGTGAAGAATTGTGGGATTCTAAAGTAATTTTGAAACCAGTTAGTAATCACGCTGTGAAAAGCCCATTAAATTCCTCTCAAATTTTCAATCTACATGTATCAGACCAAGTAATACAGTCAACTGCAAAAACTGCCAAGGTCCAGAATGGAGCCCAGCACCACCTGCCAGCCCCAAAAGAGGAAATCAAAGCAACCTGTCATGGGACACGAGAGAGACATTCACAATTTGGCTGAATTGTTTTTAAACACAACCCATGACTCTTAAGCCTGCAAAATAACGTCACAGTTTGTCTTCTGACAGGTTTAAAACCTGCCTAGAATGACACAGAAGGTTCAAGCTGAACCAGTCTCATTGTCATCCACTGGGAAGATATTCACAGGAAGGAAAAAAAACCAAAGGCCTTGTAGCTTTCCCCCAGCTCCTGCTGCTCATACAGGTGATGACACAGGACATGTTGCAGCCTAAGAACCTGTTGCACTCAAACCCACCAGGCACACATTATTTCAGGCAGGAGGAAGTCCTCCCAGCAAAAGTGATGCCAGTGTAACTGGAAAAGGCAATATCCATCAATAAAGTAATTCAAATACATTGTCTCTTCCATGGGCAAAGACACAGGAGAAAGCAGCAGCTTCATTCCCTGGAGCTCACTGGGTTTCCCATGACAGTTGGCTAAACTTGAGATTACATCCCATGTATACATACTGTGGCCTAAATATAACCAAAACCTCCGTATAAAATTACAGTATCTCATTCATGTTGTATGAGCCCAATATCACAGCATCATAAATATTTCTCTTAGAAGTACCGCAGTTGGCACAGCTGATTCAGTCTTTTAAATTACAGAATAAAAGAAAATACAAAACCAAACAACAACATTTTAATACTATGTCCTGCAATTTGTCCAATCAGTTTTTCCTTTTGAGAATAAAGCTTCTTCCAGTGCCATGGAAGTTATGCTTTGTTCCTCCATCTTTGTAAGGTACATGCATAGTCCTCATAGGAAAGAGAAAATTGTATTAAAAAAAAATTGACATTTCCCTTTAAATAGAAAAACTAACTGCATTTCAAGGAAAGTAAGTCCCAGGAAAGGCATTATAAAATCCTTCATACAGAACTGATTCTGCTGTCTTACCTTACAGCTCAATGACAAATTAATATTATTTGGATAAACCTCAGGTATTTTATACATTAAAAAATTATCATTTAGCATCAAAGAAATAAAGATTTTACTGACAGTTTTATCTTTTTCAGCAGTTCACTTTTACATGAAGTATGAAAGACCTCCAAGCAGGCTGATGGAGGGAGTGACTTATGAACAATTCATATATGTTCTGGGAAGGAAAAACTGGGAAACAGACACAGGTCCAATAAAAAAAAGGAGGTACGGGTTCCACTCCCAGTTTTGATACTTCATGTGGAAGAGCAGCCAAATTACCTAATCTTTGTGCTTCCTATCTTTCCCTCCCCGCTGCTCCTGCTCCTCCCTCAACATCTTGTCTATTGAAGCTGTACAACTCCTCACGGCTAGAAAGGAACCTCAGCCCACTTTTCAACCAACCCAACCCTAACAAAATTCAGTCTCAATACAATGCTGTGTTTGCAAGACCAAATGAAATGCCAACAATAAAAATTAGTCAAAGACACAGTTGGTACCCGTGAGCCCTAATAAATCTCTGATTCAACTGCGAGGACATATTGTTTAGTTTGCGCTTTTAAGGCAAACAGGAAAATAAGCAGGGAAATCGAAGGAAGTCAGCGTTACCTAACACACGAGAGAAATAAATGTGAACTACATGACTATTTAGAGAGGCCGGCCGGGGGGGCCGGAGGGGGAATCCGACTAATCTGACCGGAAAACAGGGAAGCGCCGTCTGCCCTGAAGAGCCTCCACCCAGGAACGGGAGTCCCGGTGATTCACAGGCAAAACCAGAAAAAAGAAAATCCCGCCGAGCTCAGTACAGGTGAAAGCAGCAGCCCTACAGGAAGAAGGTCTGCGGTGAACACACAGACACAACAAGCCCGTGGCTCAGTGGCAGGGGTCTGAGCGATCCACAGCGGGATATCGCTCACTGCCACCGCCAGAGCCGTGACCTACAGCCGGGGAGCCCCATCCGCCCGCCGTGCCCTTCCCGACGCTTCGGCGGAGCCCTGCCGGCAGCACGGGGGAGGGACGGGGGCTCTGAATCCCGCAGTGCCGCCGCTCCCGGGCCCCGCCGCGGAGCCGCACCCCCAGCCGCGCTTCCCCGCGCTCACCTGCACCTGCTGGCGGCAGCGGAGCCGCCTCGCCGCTCCCCACGAGCGGCCACAGCAGAAGGACGAGCCCGAGCAGGTGTCGCGGGCCGAGGAGCCGCGGGCCACCGCCCCCCCGCCGCCCGGCGCTCCCGCCGAGCCCCCCGCGCTGCCGCATGCCGTCCGCTCCCGGACCGAGGCCCGGCGCCGAACGAGGGGCTCGAGGTTCTCAGCGACTCCGGGGAGCCCCCGCGGCAGCCGCCGCCTCCCGGCTCCGCGGCATCGGCCCCGCCGCCGCTCCTCTCACAGAGCCCCACCGGCCGCCGCCGCCGCCATCTTCCGGGCTACCTGACCGCGACGGGGCGGGGCGCACCGCTGATTGACAGCCCGAAGCACCAATCAAACCGCGCCTTGCGCTCAGGAGGCGGCTCCACTGGTTGGGACGGGGTTAATCCGTGATTGACAGCTGTATCAGCCAATCGCCCCGCAGAGGGCGAGCCAGGGCGAGGGAAGGCGGCGGCGCGAGCGCAGCGGCGCGCGGTTGCCAATCAAGCCGCGCTCCGAACGGCTGGAGGAGGGCGGGGCGTCGCTCGGATTGACGGCTCTCTCCGCCAACCGGCTGGCGGGGCGGGGCGGGGAAGGCGGGGTTTGGCCGAGCCCGCGCACCGGACTCGAGGGCGCGGTGGGTGCAGCGCCCCCTGGCGGCTGCATGTCCCCGAAGGGCCGGAGCGGGCGTGGAGACCCTCAGAGCTGTGCCCGGGACTGCCCGGCCATCCCTCGGGATCGGCCCTGCGGGAATACAGAGCCCATACAGAGCCCGGCCATCCCTCGGGATCGGCCCTGCGGGAGCACAGAGCCCATACAGAGCCCGGCCATCCCTCGGGATCGGCCCTGCGGGAATACAGAGCCCATAAAGAGCCCGGCCATCCCTCGGGATCGGCCCTGCGGGAATACAGAGCCCATACAGAGCCCGACCATCCCTCGGGATCGGCCCTGCGGGAATACAGAGCCCATACAGAGCCCGGCCATCCCTCGGGATCAGCCCTGCAGGAGCACAGAGCCCATACAGAGCCCGGCCATCCCTCGGGATCGGCCCTGCAGGAGCACAGAGCCCATACAGAGCCCGGCCATCCCTCGGGATCGGCCCTGCGGGAATACAGAACCCATACAGAGCCCGGCCATCCCTCGGGATCGGCCCTGCGGGAATACAGAGCCCATACAGAGCCCGGCCATCCCTCGGGATCGGCCCTGCGGGAATACAGAGCCCATACAGAGCCCGGCCATCCTCGGGATCAGCCCTGCAGGAGCACAGAGCCCATACAGAGCCCGGCCATCCCCGGGATCGGCCCTGCAGGAGCACAGAGCCCCTCCATCCCCGGGATCAGCCCTGCAGGAGCACAGAGCCCATACAGAGCCCGGCCATCCCTCGGGATCAGCCCTGCAGGAGCACAGAGCCCGGCCATCCCCGGGATCGGCCCTGCAGGAGCACAGAGCCCATACAGAGCCCGGCCATCCCCGGGATCAGCCCTGCAGGAGCACAGAGCCCCTCCATCCCCGGGATCAGCCCTGCAGGAGCACAGAGCCCATACAGAGCCCCTCCATCCCTCGGGATCAGCCCTGCAGGAGCACAGAGCCCCTCCATCCCCGGGATCGGCCCTGCAGGAGCACAGAGCCCATACAGAGCCCGGCCATCCCCGGGATCGGCCCTGCAGGAGCACAGAGCCCATACAGAGCCCGGCCATCCCCGGGATCAGCCCTGCAGGAGCACAGAGCCCGGCCATCCCCGGGATCGGCCCTGCAGGAGCACAGAGCCCATACAGAGCCCGGCCATCCCCGGGATCAGCCCTGCAGGAGCACAGAGCCCGGCCATCCCTCGGGATCAGCCCTGCAGGAGCACAGAGCCCCTCCATCCCCGGGATCAGCCCTGCAGGAGCACAGAGCCCATACAGAGCCCCTCCATCCCCGGGATCAGCCCTGCAGGAGCACAGAGCCCATACAGAGCCCCTCCATCCCCGGGATCAGCCCTGCAGGAGCACAGCCCCTGCTGCCATCCCTGGGGGTGAACTCGGCCGGTTCCTGCTCTCTGCGGGGCTGATGAGCCCCGGGTTAGACGCTGCGATGGGCACACCACCCTCCCTCTGCAGCCAGAGCGCTTCCAAGGCTGGAGGTGACCTTGTTGAATTATTGATACCAGCAGGGTTTAGAAATAAAGATTATTCTCGTTTAGGTCTGTGATTATGCTGAACTTTGAGTACATGAAAATGAGGTGTCAGCTCTAAGCAGCATAAATGGAAGTGTTAATCCTAAGCAATCAGGAGCTCTCTGCAGTGAGGAAACAGGGAAATACCATATGACTAACAAACTAGATTTCCGTTTTCCAGATAATTTAACAAAAAGGCCAATTATGTCAAGATTATATAATGACTTTGGGAGCACAGATTGTCCAAAGAAATGTACAATGAGTGCACCCCTGGGAATTCATGAAAATAAAGTTTTGTGTTCAAAGTAGTATTTGGAACATGGCATCCAGGAAGATGAAACATAAACCCAAATCCCTGCTGTCCCTCTGAATTTTCTCTACCATGGGGATATACTTGTGTGTATACACACATCTTACCAAGTGTGTGTTTAACCCCAGTCTGCTATCCTCTGTCTGGTTGAAGACACTAATTGTGTTACCAAATGACCCATATTTTTTTAAATATTCTAATTAGTTTTCCTCCCAAAGGGAATATTTTACTTGAATAATAAAATTGAATACAATCATCTCTTTTGTTGCTTTAGTAAATTATTACTAATTCATGATCCTATTTATAATTAATTACGTTCTAAAATAATCCCAGAATATTGTTTGTCCGGTTGTCTGTGGATTTCATGGATGGGAGGCAAAATGTGATCCCTTCCGATTAAAATTAGTGATATGTTATATACAATACATAATATGCATGACATAATTTTTTCATGTACAAACAGCCACCATCTCCATTTAAATAGCTCTTGGCTGTTGTAATACTGAGAATGGTGATCACAAAGCTGTGTCTTTTTCTGTATGTACTGTAAATATCCAGTGGAAACATCAAGGTCAGTCGTTTTTTCTTCACTCTGTCCCATCTCCCTCCCATGAGCATGAACATCAGGGCTGGGGCCCCTGGACACGAGTGTGGCTCCTTGCAGCTGAGGTTAGAGCCATGCTTTGTAAGGATGGTTATTCAAACAACACCGTGTTTCTGTGGTGTAACACGGGCAGATCCCATGTCCTGATCCCCGCAGTGCCTTGGGTCTGAGGTAATTCTGAGCTCTGCCACTGACCTCATGCAAATTCCACACAGAAAAAATGTTGAGATGGATAGCAGCTACAGACATGAAGTTTAAACCTTCCTTTGTAACCTTCCAGCAGGTCTACAGTGCAAGGGTGTTCTCATTTCACTGCTGAAAACAATTCATTGCATCTCAGCACAGCAGGCTGCTTGATTTCCCAACCCACCCTATCATAATTGAATGCTGGGCCTTCGATGTAATTTTCTGATAAAACATCATGTTGTAATATCATCTGGGGCATTATGGCAGCATATTATTACAAGGACTTGTTAGAGCACTATTCTGTAATGATGGGACACTTAAGGTTTGCTGTGAATTAGTCACTGGTAGAAGCTAAATAACCAAACCTTCCAATCCTTTGTTCTACTGTTAGTCACAGTTTACTCCCTATCTTCAAATCAAACATCAACTCCCTATCTTCAACATCAAAAAAAATCCAAGGATGCGAAGCCTCATCTCCTATCTCTATCCTCAGGAATGCTAGATTCACTCATTTAAAATTTCTGCAATTAAACATCTGTGGTAACTACACAAGACTAATGGGATGAGCAACATAATAGCAAGTAATCCAAAAGGTACTTACAAAGAAAATATATTTACTTAAACAAAACTCTTCCTACACACAAAATGGGACGTGTTACCACGTATCACTGCCTCGTGTTTCTTGATTATGCACTGTTAGCATGGCCAAATTACTGAAGCTGCTGTTCCGCGTGGGAGGTGTTAAAACCTTTTTTTAGAGACAGATAATTGGATCAACTAAAGGATGTTGATAGTTTTATTTTCAGTTGGTTTTCTTCAATATTTTTGATAACAATATTCGTGCAGAAGGAATATTTGTCTAGCAGGCTCAGTGAGCTGCCAGAGGGGTGTCAAAGGTCCTCAGTGTAACTGTGAATAAAGCCCCAGAAGAATCACAATTCATTTACTACAAAACAGCATCTCCAAGCACCAGGAACCGAGCTGATCACAGGACCCAGCTCTTATTCCAGATCACTGTTTTAAGCACAAAGATCGGCTTCTCTATTTAGGAATGTTGAGACACACACTCTGCTCTCCCTCTCCACAAAAGAATCACATCTCCTGCTTTCAAATATAACCTTTCTTTCCCTGTCACTGCTGTCTTTTTGTATTTAACAAAGTGATTTGCTTCTCCACCTGACAGAGACAAAATAAATATCACTGGTTTTAACCTCCACCTTCAGTCATCAGTGACCTAATAGTCTTTTTTATATAACTGGAGGCTTTTTTCTCCATTCCAAAGTCCAACATCCAGAATTTCACATTTTAAGGAAAATTGGCTGAAGAAAACTGCATTTAAAAGTTACACAGTAAAAGAAATCTTTTCATTTGTGTCAATTGTTTTCTCTTAGTATCTATCTGTCATTCTAAAATGGGTTTAGGTCAGAACTCTCTGATTTCTTCCCACAAATGATTAAACTTGCACATGGAGAAACAAACCTCTGGATTATATGATATTGCATATTTTCAATTGCTGGTAGAAAATTCAGTTTGCATTAATTTTAAAATGTGTTAAATAAAGATAAAACAGCTCTTTTAAAATGCATTTCTTGTAAATCATTAAGGAATTACATTCTTCTTGGGAAATATTCAATATTTGGATTTGCATCTGCCACTAACACCCTGCAAAATTCAGTACAGGTTTCATTTCTGTTGACTCAGGAATACCTAGTAGATTTTTATGAGCTTGATTAGGAAGGTTCTTCTTACTTTGACTTCAAACAGGTAGACTTTCAGTAAGTTTTAACATTAAGATATGAAAATGGATTAGAATTGTAAATTTGTCTTATTCAATTAATTTAAATTTACTTTATTTACTTTATTAAATTATATTCATTTCACTTTAGTCCACTGAACCATTCTATGGAATCGATGTAGTTAGTTAAAAGAATTATTTTTTCTGAAAGGGAACGTTAAGTACTCCCTCAAAGAAGTATAAGTGCCAATATCAGTATAAATTTATTCTCAACAGGATTCCATCCTGATTTACAAAAAACAGAGTAATGAGTTGGTAAATTTCTTTCCCCACATTATTCGGATGATGTTGCCATCCAAATTGTCAACTCATGTCAATTTTGAAGCTGTTTTTTATGTCACTGACAACTACCCAATGCTGAAATAAAAGGTACGTCTGTGGTGATAAAGCTCTATTTTAAAGCTTCCTATACAACCTTCCTCCAAAATTGTAAGAGAGAAATTATATGTGTCTATTCCCTCCTCAGGTACAGGAGATTTAATTAATTTCCATTAACACAAAGGAAATGCAAAGTTATGATTTTTGTGTAAAGAAGCTGTTGCAAAACTTTCTCAGCTACATTAGAAATTCCTTCCACCCTCTCCTATTTATTTTTAGCAAATATTGAACTGTGTGGACTATTACATTTTGCTCCAGATGCAGCAAAGCAGGACTGAATAGAGTGAGAAACCATTTAACCACATGAATGTCTAATGCAGTCCTGATCTAAATATACATTGTATGTGTGTCAAGGGGAAAAAAGCAAAGCAGAAAGAATATTCTCACAAACAGACCAAGTAAGAAGCAGGAGATCAAACAGCGAGGTTGCAGTTCAGTGTCTCCTCTTGCAATACTTTCATGAAGGCAATAGCTGGGGAAGCTGCTCAGCAGCTCTCAGGAACTTGTCCTGTCTGAGACAACTCAAAAAAGCAAATGTCACCACGTGAGGCTCTGGGTGCTCTTACACTGGAGGTGTAGGTGACAACAACAGCACTTCTGCAAAGGAACAGTTCAGCACCACTTCTGCCTAAGTGTAAGGGTTTAGTAAAGCTACCTACAAGTATAGAACCAGGCAATGCCTCTGAGAAACAAACCATTTCCAGGCTGCAGAATGCTCCTGTAATTAGCCATGTTTAACTAAGTATCCGCTGATGTAAACTCTGCTTACAAAATGCCAAAAAAGCATTATCTGCTTCTAGACCTCTTGATCAGCAGGAATCTCTTCATCACAAATCCTTTCAGTAAAGGAAGGCAAACTTTTGAGTGCAAGATAAAACATGATTTGCATGTCTGTCTAAATAAGAATTCTAATACTAAATTTTGATTAGTTTTATATGTCACCACTTGAATGTGTCACCTATTGAAAGACAAAGATTGTTTGGAGTCCTACCAAACAGGGATTCTTGATCAACCTGTCTATTAAGGTAGTCTTTTCCATTTCCATACCACTTTATACCTAATATAGAAAACAATCAAGAAAAAGTCTCATGCAAGTACTAGTTCTCATTAACATTGTGCAAGCTGAAATTCACTGAAGATTAAAGGATATTTTTTTATATATGCAGGCACTCACCTTTCATTTTAAATAGCCTTAATAACCCAATCCTATGCAAGTGCTCTAAAATTAAACCAGAAATTACCTTAGACCACTTGCATTTCCTTTCAACAGTCTCTCACTGACTTCCACACTCCGTTTTAGTGAAAGCATGAGCAAAGGCTTCAGGCTAAGGACCCTCTGTGTATGGGGGGGAAGCTCATCCCAATTTGGAAATAATTTGTAATACTGACAAAAGGAATTTTTAAAAGAAGCATTTGGATGCAGAGGGCAGACCCAGAAAAGGATAAAAGAACAGAGTAAGGAACCTGCTAACAGAGACAACTGGTGTCTCAATGCCTTCAGCTGGAGTGCACACCTGGAAGAGAAGCACAAGGATCCAAGATTTAGAGGAAGGTGCAGCTCATTGCAGCACTGCAAGGGAAGGATGTACCTTGTACTGAAACGTTTATGCTTTCTTATGTATTTTTCTTACATTAATGAATGTTGTCTTCCAGAGCACTGACATTTCAACATGAACAATTACACAGAGGATTGGGTGAATCAAGACAACTTAATCAGGATCAGGAAGAATCTTGTCAATTGAGGAAGGAGCACAAATCAATATATCCTGCATATGTAAACTGGAAAACAAAATTTTTTAATATTTTCATTATTTTTAATTATTATTGGTTCAAAAGATCGTATTCAGAACAAGAACCATTTACAGAAGGTAACGATTTGGTTATAGATCTCTGTACTATATGGTAATCAGAAGAGAAAGGTATAAAATACTTCAGTGCAAATTTATTAGAGAAAGCAATAAAAACCAATAAACAAAGCTTATCCCACAAGGACAAGGCAAGGAACAACTCACTAAAAACAAATATCAGATGCATTTTAAAAAACCTTGGCCCTCTTAAGGACAGCACCTTACCTTAAAAGTTTACTTATTAACTGGTTACTTACAAAAACAGACCTGAAATATGTAGCTCATTTTCCTTATCCTTGCAGTCTGAAAGTCCAAAGATCATCCAAGAATCAAAGCCCATCTATCTTCCACAATCTCTTTATCTTTTTAATAAAGCTAATTCAACAGAAACAGGTTTACAAAATTATTTGCATTCTGTAGTCTTACAGATGAAGTTGCTTTTCAAAGCTTTGACCAAAGTGAAAAGGTCTAATCTCATTCATTAAATGTCAATAGCTACAGTTTTGTTCTTCAGTCCTACAGAAGAAAAATTGGTACAGAAAAAAAAACTTTTATCTTGACAGGGAACTGGTGTCTTCTTTTGATATCAAAGCTATGTAAAAACCAACAAATATACCTTAGTGGGATGTATATGGTATATATCTGACAATACAGAATCTAAATGACTTCTGAAGAGTAGAAAGGGGTTTGATGACATTTTGATGACTACATATGAATCTCATTAATCAACCTCTATAAGCACTGAGTAATCAGGAAGCAATGGTAGCTGAAAAATGCATTTTATTCTTCATATTTTCAAATGTAAATTATTTGAACATGAAGGAAATTCAGTCTAAAGGTCCAAAGCTAATCAAAGCCCATGGGCTGTAGTATGTTCAGCAGGAGGATCTCTTTCATATCTGTACCCAATACAAAAGGGATGTGGTGTTTCAGTGCTGTGAACTCCAGAGGGTACAGTGAGTACCACTGCAAATTGAGAAACAGCATCATAAGAGATAAAACTACACATGAAAACAGTTATCAGCACCTTTGCCAAAAGTTTAATTCCTCTGCAATTGTGTGCTACCATGGCTAAGTAATTTTGACCACCCAAATGTTTTTAGAACATGGCAGGTAACATGACATACCTGCTCCAAGACATTAGAAAATGCTTATGTCACATCTGCTTGGAACTTCCTTTAATGCCAAAGCAGACTAGGAATTTTAAAGATAACAAAACCCCTACAACTTTATGTCATAATGTACTATATAAACCTGAAGAATTATTTCCTCTTGGATTATGGGCATGTGCCATCAGCACACTGCTGGAAAACTGCCTAACAAGCTGACAGCTTCTAAATTACCCTTGTGTGAGCACAGCTCAGGTTATCTATTTATAAAGTCCTACCACAAGTGTTGCCTACAGTGGCATATTACAATAAGCAGCAGTTAAAGAGCTTTTCTCATTTTGATGCGACCCAGGTGCTCAGTTGTGTCCTATCATTCTTTCTAGTCAGTGCTTTCAATTAGAAATTTGGGGAGCCTGGCATCTGGCACAGGAAGACAACAGAAATGAACATTACCATTTCCCAGGGGTCATGGATTAAACATGGCTTGCACCTGCTCTGTTTACTGCTGAGCTGGTAAAAGTAAAATAATCATTTTTACCCTTTCATTTGTTAAATTTTACAGCTTAACTACCCACCAAAGTATAGACCACTTTTTAATTTGACCCAAATATAAACTTCATTCCACACAAACCACTAGATATATTTATTTTTCTTAAAGATATGTCTCAAAAGGCTGATTCTCTGAATGTAGGTACAGAAAATATTATTTTTATCCAGCAAATTAACACAAGTCAGATTCCTACACGTTAAGTACTCCTGTCATACAAGAAAATATTGCAATGCTCTCTGTGCATAAGCAGTAACATCAATGTGTGATATCTGACTTTTCCTCTGCCTAGATTTGCTTATAGCTGTTGGAGATCAGGACAGTTACAAGAGCTTTCCTCCTCACTGGCTGGTGCCACCACTGGCAAAGGGCTTGGACACACATCCCTGCTGCATTGTGCTTTTCTCCAGCTGGCAAACACGAGCCCAGCAGCCATCTGTTAACATTCTCCACGCTGATCTAGATTCCCTGCCTGGGCAGACCCACTGCAGAGGAAATATCCACTCTGGGGATTCCTGGTCTCATGTACTGCGAGCTTTATCCTGTAGAAGAGGTGCTAATGGGAGAGAAAGTGGAGAAGTGTGCTGGTTTGGCTGGGATAGAGTTAATTTTCATCACAGTAGCTGGTATGGGGCTGTGTTTTGTATTTGTGCTGGAAACAGTGTTGATAACATGAGATGTTTTTGTTATTGCAGAGCAGAACTCACAGAGTCAATGCCTTTCCTGCTCCTCATCCCACACATCTGCCAGGAGAATGAGGGTGCACGAGGAGCTGGGAGGGGACACAGCCAGGACAGCTGAGCCCCACCGACCCAAGGGATGTCCCAGACTACAAGGCTTCATGTTCCATGTTTAAAGCTGGTTTCAGAGTGGTGTCATTTGCTTTCCCAAGTCACTGTTACATGTGGTGGAGCTCTGCTTTCCTGGGCTGGCTGAACCTGACTGCCCATGGGAAGCGGCGAATGAATTCTTTGTTTTGCTTTGCTTGTGTGTGTGAATTTTCTTTACCCATTAAACTGCCTTTATCTCAACTCATTAGTTTCCTCAATTTTACACTTTCAATTCTCTCCCCATCCCACCAGGCAGGCATGAATGAGTGGCTGCATGGAGCTGAGTTTCTATCTAGGGTTAGATGACAAGAAGGAAGGTCTCCAGAACATCAAGCTGATCACTGCAAGACAGGAGATCCTGTATGTACCCCACCATCACCTGCCAATGACTCCCAGAGAGATCTGAACAGCACCAGTTGCAGCCTGAGCCCAGGCTCACCTCTGTATGCTCTGGTGCTGTGGCACTTATGCAGGTGACTCAATTAATGCACACAGTTCTCCTTATAGAGCAAACTCTGAGTGAGAAACACACAGGAGCTCTGCCACAGTTTGGTTTAATGTCCAAAGAACTCACCAAGGGATATTGTTTCCCATATGTGCTCTAACTTATTTTCTGCTCTTTCTTACCTGTCCTTGTCTGGAATGCACTTTGTCCACTACTGAGAAATTCAGTGCCTCTCCAGATGGCTCTGGCTATTTTCTTCCCTTAAGCAGAGTTTTATATTTATTGCTGCTGTATAGAACTGCGTGACATTACAGAATATGAGAGAAAGTATGTTCAGTGCTGTACAATGAAAACACAATGCTCACTGTTAGAGGCAAAAAATCTAAATAAGACATAGACACAAAGGTCACCATTTGGAACACAGCATGTAGATAATAATTTACAGATTTGCTGATCCTATGATGAAGGAATTTTGCATTTAATGATTCATAGGTATATATAGATCATTCACATAGAGAAAGGATATTCATTGGTTCAGAGGACCAATAAATCAGTTGTTATACACTGAAAATGGCTTGACAGCAAACACTAACCCAGTTATGTTTTATTTTATTGCTCCTGCACAACAAGCAATTAGCATAAGCACTGGTGATAATTACAAATTAAAATATGCAATTGGTCATGCTTTTTGTGTATGTAATTTTGAGTCTAATTCATCATCTGGCCTGGGAACAGCTATCATATATAGTCACATTTATTTACAGAAAGAGACTCTTACACTGCAACTGATTGCTTTGTGCAGTGATTTCAGCATAAAGGAGACACAGTCAAATATCAAATGAATTTGAACAGTCATTCTTGTGTTCTCTGTCTACTGCATGATTATTGATACGCTTTTGCTTTTTGCCTTCATGGAACTATATTTGGAAACTCAGGCTCCTACCTGATCTTAAAAAAAATAAAAATTTCTGAGGAAGGATGGAACAGAATTGCACAGATAGATTTGCACATGATAGACATAGATGTGTAAGAACGCATACAAGATCCCAATGAAACAATGTCTACATTAGTACTACAAATTCTGTAAGCCTTTAAGCTGCCAGAAGAATCCCTCTTTGATTCTGCCCTTTGTTTAAATGCTACAGACTCCAGCAGCAGTTCCGGCCATTCACAGAGGGAAGGGTCAGCTCCGAGAGACTGATAAGATATTGCAGAGATTACTAGAAAGGAAGAAATACACCCACTTAGAAAGAACATGGAAGAAAAGAGTGCCTTTCAAAGAGAACTACAAGAAGCAGAAATCAGAATCTCTGGCTATGTTTAGAAGCACAATATGATCCTATTTATGCAAGGGCCTCAACCCAAATAAGTTGAGGAAACTCCCATTCCCAAAATTAGGAAAAGAAAATGTAACTTGCATACACTTAAGACTCCTTTCAGATTTGCTCATCTTTCATTATACAGTTTTGTAGATAATTAGTTCCTAACTGAGAAATTAAAGATGAAGCACACTAAGAGTGAAATAAACACAGTATGTGAATGAGATGAGAACCTAAGGAAAATTTCATATCACGTTTCCTGAAAGTGAGCTTCTGTCAGAAAGATGATCATGACTGCATTAACAAGCCCCCTAGTTATTCCCAGCCACATGACTTTCAACAGCCTTTGATACACATAATGACAGCTTTGCAGTATTAAAGCTTAATTTGGGGTGAATAGAATTCCTCCTTGATTTTTCTCTCCATGTACTCTGATGCAATTAATTCCCCTGACACTGCTGCTTATAAAACCAGGTAGGTCAAATTAAAGCAGTTAATAACAAATATGTGTAGACCACAAGTTTTTTTCCCCCTGCCTGCAGTATCCTGTGCATAATTTTACATAGAATCAATTGACTCTTGTTAAAAATACTACATGGTTCTTGTAATAAGAGGTTGGAGTTCTTGAGTCTACATAAATATACATTAACAGCCTTAAGAAGAAAATTGCTGCAAGTCAGAACTTTATGTAGCTTTCAGAAATAAGAACTGGATCTAGGTCAAAACTGAAGCTTTAAATAAATACCATAAAAGTCTAGACTGTCTAGTTCTGTAAACAGGAAAGATTATTCTGTATTTTCTGTGACATGTAGTTCACATTACAATACGGTTTGGAACAAAGAAGTGTGTGATCTCTCGTAAAACATTTTCCCTAAATGCTAATGAACCTATGGCAAACTAAAAAACAGGCAGGTCCCAGCAAAGATGCAGGGACCTTCCTTTCTGCTTAACCCTCAAGCCACCATCCCCTGGAAACTCACATTGTGCATCTTCAGGTCACAGAATGAGATGTGAGATATTGAATAAGGCTTCTCTATCCCACAAGCCAAATAAGTCTTTGCACTTTGATTCTGCAGGCAGGACTTGAACCCAATGCTGACTCATGTGCATCTTACAGGGTCACACAGCCCTGATTTGGTAATACTGCCTGGCAGTCAGAACAAGGGTTTCCATTGCAAAGTTCATTTTATTAAAAAAAAAAATAAAATAAAATAAACCCCCAATGTGAATATAATGCTCTGAAAAGAGCTGGATTAATGCTGCAGACTACAACAGGCTGAAATAGTAATTGCCTTGACTGTAGAGGCACCAAAACAACATGCTTTTCTAAACCAATCAGTCACCCTGAATTGGACCTGGGACATATATTGGCAGTTAGATACTATTAAAATACTGCTGGTATTAATTACAGTGTCATTAATACTGTCCTATCCTTGCCATCTCTATTAAGCTGTCACACATACTACCACCTGTGCAAAACTCCCCCTGAGCTGGAGCTGAAAGATGATGTCCAGAAACGGAGAACACATTTGCCCAATTTTCTTCATCAGTTTTTAATTATGGTAGTATTTGCAGTGAAACTCTGCCTAAGAGCTGAAATCATGGCCAAAATGCTATCTACCCAACGGGGCTTCCAGCCCCAGTAGCATTATACAAAATGCACAGAATTCCTGCATGGAATGACTGCTATGAATCACACAAGCTGGACTGTTTGACCAGTTTTAGGCAAGATTCTTGTTCACTCTCCATCCTAAAACTGCAGACACAAGATCAAGAGTTTATTTCAGCAGCCATTTCCCAGGTGCAATTCTCCCCCCAGGTGAAACAACCTCCTGTCTCAGCCACACAGGCAAGCAAAAAGATCTCTTAGAGTTGCAGGTGCCTTGCCAAGATGACAAGAAATTTCAGATAGTTTCCTGACATTCTGCTGATGGGAAGAAGGCCTGTGCACTTTGTTACCAGTAGGCCAAAAATTCTTTGCCAACCATCTGTCTTAGAAAATACTGCACTGGTATTATGACTTTAGACCATATTGTCCTTTTGCAGTAATCAATGCCCAAAGTCCTCTAAAGATGTGCCTCTGACCAAATAGCTCTTTAAAAATATTCTGAGCATCAAACAGCCCACAGAAATACCAATGGGACATTTCAATACTGAAATTGCTGTTCCTATCCTCTCTATTGAGAAATTACCTCCTAACACTCTCTGAGAACTACTAATTAAGACCTAATAAATCATTTTGCAGATACAGCATGCCAGGTAAATGCCAATCCTTTCTGTACTTTCCATACTTTTCATCCTTTCTGTACTTTCCATCCTTTCTGTAACTTTCCACACTACAATGGAAAGGCATGAGAACAGCAATAAGGAAACATAGTCAAAAAATGTTAGCAGATAACAGAAGAGCTATTGTATCTGAATTGGTAATGTTGCAGTTAAAGAGCTGTTTTTGCTCCATGGGGAAATGTAGAAGTTCTGACCAGAGCTGCTAAACTGTGAACACTGTTGAACTGCGGGCACTTTGAAGAGAACTCGGCCACTTTTCATCTGATGGAATCAGATACAAACTTATTACTCTTTCTCCATCTCACCGAACCTTTTGCTGCTGTCCTTCTGTCTAATTTAATTTTACATCTCTGAAAAATTAAGCATGATGCATTGCAACAACTAGTAATGGGTGAAAGGGAGAGCATTCCTTGAGCTGCACAGCCTAAGTCTCATCCTTGTGTAGGAGACAAGAATCTCTCTTCAGACTTGCTGCTGTGCTTTGCCTTCAGGCTCCAGCCACCACGCGTGCTACCCTTAGCTATTATCTAATCTAGAAATGCACAATATTTACTTTCTGAAAACAGTTGCTCCCGAGTCCATGATGGCAATTCCTCATTGTGCAAACATTTGGAAAATGCTTTGCATCACTCAGCTCTGTCTGGAGGCGCTCCCAGCCACAGCAACTGGGTGTGTGCAGACATGAGTGACTGGGGCCAAAAGAACTCCAGCAATGTCATTTCTCAACAAGTCCTTTATTTTTTGTTTGATGTTGCAGTCAGTGCCAAGAAGTAAATCTCTGATGGATTCAGGGGATCAGGTATGTAGGAGCATATTTCTTCCCTGGCTCTGCTGAAATTTATAACCTCACTGCATGGCTTTGTGGTGTGGCTAAAATAATTTCTCTGAAGAACAAGACATGCAGATTAGCTCAAGTAGATCTCTCCATAGGAAGTGCTCTGACTATTCTCACTGGCTGTGAATGACAGAAAAATACTGGAAATATGACATCCACAGGGGAACAAATCAATAAGCACAAAAATCAGTGTTTCTGTACTCTTTCTTCATATTAATACCTCTCTATGACAATCCTGAGAAGGTAGTTAGGTCCCGAGTACCTATGGAGTCAGGGTGTTCACACAGCAAAGCTATCAAATGTCTATTTCCAGGTCATCTTTGATTGTGAAAAGTGTTTGGTTATCATCTGGACATGGCAGGGCACAGCCTCCCCCTGGGCCTCACACAGGATATGCCCTGTCTCCTGTGGAAGTTGTCTTGCCCAGACAGAATGGCAATGTCAAAGGCAAGGTGAGATATCAGTAGCTCATCAGCAGCTCTGCTGGAGCATGGAGAGGTCTTCTGCATTTCTGCTGAGAACAGAATATTCCCACTAATGCAGTATGTAAGGAGTTTGTTAGGGAAGACAGAAATGAGAGGAGAGGGAGGGAGGGTGTCACTGAATGTTGAGGAAATTACAGAGTATAAAGAAATCTGTGATTGCACTGACCAAACAAATTCTGTTTGGGTGGAAATAACTCAGACGAGAGATGGCAAAAACTGCCCCAGCAGGATAGTGCTGAGGATCTTTTACAGCCTCCTTCCTGTATTCAAACTTGAATATAAATTATAAGAGAGGTAAAATTACAGGAAAGTAATAACTGCAATTCCTTGTTTAAGGAAGACTTTAACTTCCCAGACCTAAAGCAGAAAATTAATGCCACCAGTGATAGCAGAGCTCCATCAAAGACACAGGGATAGTATAAAGTGGTTTTCTTAAATAATAAATCAGCTAACAAGAGATGGTGTTGCTTGAGAATAAGCAATGATCCTTTGCTTTGACATTAGGCTAAAAACAGATGGGATTGACATATAAAGGAAGCAACAGTCTAACAGAAATTACAAGTCTTAGGAGAAACAGAGTATATTTCTTCATGCAAAAAACTATTGAGGAATACATACAATCTCCTCCCTAGCATACTGAAATAACTGGTAAATGAATTTACAAGTAAAAGCAACCAGTGTTTAGTGAATTTCAATGAAAGCTTGCCTAGGACTTCAGCATAGCAAATACAATGTTTATATTCTGAAATTTATTTTTACAAAGTATATATATTCTAAAATGCATTTTAAAAATTCAGTATAATGCTAAGTCTTAGAACAAATTCATTGTAGGGAGGCAAAGAGAATTTGAGAAAACATACATGGTTTACCAGAGCAGAAGATATCAGACTGAGCTGGTGTATCTTAAGTAAGATAATTGTCTCTCCGGAATGAAATAGTGCAGTGAACTCAGTCTATTGAAGTTCAAACAGATCATTTGATACAGTGTTGTGCAGGAATTCATTACTGAAAGTGGAGGTGATAGGGATTAATATAAAAACAATGTGAAGAAGGAGCAACATAAAAAAGGCGTTACAATAATGGAGCAAATTACCCAATGGTTTTCTCAGGGATCACTCTTTGGAGAAATACCATATAATCCACATTTCCATGAACTAGGAACCAGCCTCAAAAATTGTGCATGTGATAAAATGCTGGAAGGTATTTCCAGTTCTGAGGAGGACCAGATCACCACGCTGGAATTAGCTGACCTTCTTGCCTGCAGTGATAGAAATTTAATAATGTGAACTGCAAAGTCATGTTCTTGGGATTCATCAGCTGGAAGCAACAGAGAAGGAAAAAGATCCGAGTGTTCTGATAGACTGACAGTGTGCCAAATCTGCCAGTACAACACAGCTGTGGAAACAGATAATGAAGTGTTCAGATGGGTTAGGTGAGATTTTTAGCAGGGAAGGAAATATTGGCACTTTTAGACAAGGCATTGGTAAGATTTTGTGTGAAATATTTATACAGTTCCTGTCAACAGTGTTGAAAAAGATTAGCTTAAACTGGAATCAGTGCAGACTGACTATTAAAGCAATTACAGAATTAGCAGTCTTAGGGAGAGATAAAAAGAACATGACTTCTTCAGTGTGACAGTGGAGGAACAATATGCAAGTCCTTTATAAATAGATCTCATGATAAATAGAGTGGGAAAAGAACTGAAGTTAAAGCTTAACATGACTGTGAGATAAAATTTTTATAATCTGATCAACAGAATGTTTCGACTGAAAACTACAGAAAACACTTCTAGCTATTGAAGGAGATCACACTCTTGCATGGTCTTTCAAAGGGAGCAGTAAGGGCAAAGGACCTAAACAGTCTTAATATGGAACTTAATATTCCCACAGAAGAGTTGCATAACTAAGAAAATGAGTCTGTGGGCAATCAATGTCTGGGATATACCAACAGAAGCTTGAAACAAGACTAGATCTCTCTTGTTCTGTATTTCTTGTGTGTGGATCCCATGCTTCACAGAGTTTTCTGATTCCCAAAGTGTTCCACCAGCAGGGGACTAGCAGGCTCCTCCCAGTACATCCTCACTGCTGCACAAGTTAGTTTTTTGGATTTTTTCAAATTTCTCTGAAACACTGGGCCTTTGCCAGTTATTCAATTTCACCTCCAAAAAATTAAATCTGCCTGGGAAGTGCAGAGTACATTGGATGAGACACAGCCAAATGATGTATTTCTCCTCTCAGGCAGCTGGGATTTGCACCTGGCTGTACTGATGTGTAGAATGATTTGTGTAGGTGTGTGGATGGACCAACTCCTCCTCTCCAGGCCCCTTCTGCAGCACTGGAGCACCTACTAGTGCAGTATGGCTCTCCCTTTTCAAACAAAATGCAGTCTGTTCCATTACCCAAACTAATAATTGGATGACATTTTATTCTTTAAAATCTTATGGCTGAATTTTCATTTCCCAAGTGCCTGTTTTTCCATTCTCGCTTATATTGGTATAAATCTGGAGTAACTGTCCTGTAGGCTGGCCCTTGCTAACTGAAATTAAACGTGGGTTACAGAGGACTGGAGAAACTTGGCTTGCTAATTATGTTCTTCACAAATACCCTTTACCTCCTAAGACTTCTATTCAGCATCAGCTGCTCAGTCCCATTCTCTGAGTTATTGATTCTGCTCTTTTATCACAGTATGGAATGCGATAAAGCTGTGACGCTGCACAAGTTCAAGGACACCTTTTCTGCACCTGCCAAGGGTGATTCTCTGAAATACTGCAGGGTGTATGTTTGTATTATTCCTTTTCCTTCAGTTATCATCTTCCCCACCCTGTGTTATAAGAAAAGAAAGCCAGAGTAGTTACATAACATGTTCTCAACAGGAAGCCAAATAATTGTTAATGTTGTGTTTGTTTTATTTGTTTCCATGTCAAACCGAAAAAAAACTCATATCCCACTGTGAACTACCTGACCAAATGTAATTATTTTATGTCTGAGAAATACCTACAACATCTCAAGTATTTGTGGAAACAGTATTAGTAACAGTAGCAACAACACGTGTGCCATGGTTTGATCTCACTCTCTTACGTTGCTTTTCAACCCTTTCCCAATAATATCATAATGTGACTCTGAGGCTCTCACACAGCCTGCTTGGATTTTCCACCACATGAAATCTTTTCTTATTTTTCTGGAGTTTTGAACATAAAATTGGTATGAATAATTGTGGTTTAATCACAAAATCCTGTGTAAGTTGTAGCCTGTCAGGATAAGGTGATTTTTTTTTCTCTTAGTATTGGCATAATTTCAATAGACCCTGCCTGGACGCTTAGACACTCCTGTGTCCCAGTGGATATGGCACTGCAGGATATTTCAAATCCCAAAGAAGTGCTTTGTTTGAAATTGGATTCTTGATTCGAGGATCCAATGTTTGTCTACATAATAGAAGGCATCTACATAATAGAAGGCATCTACATAAGGTTTAGCACAGGTGATATGATTCAGGTACTGATGCCAATGGGAGCTTTTCACAGCTTGATGAGAGAACCAAGACAATAGGGAAAAATCTTTCTAGAAAACTGAACCTCCACTGCAGAGAAATGCACTAGGAAAGATCGCAGTGGGATGAAGGATCACGTACAAGACACCCTGGCAGGATGGAAAGGGTCTGGGCTATGTCAGAGCAGCTCTGTGCTCACCTGAGGGAGCCAGAGGACTCACAGACAGAGGTGACACAAAACAGAGCAAATGGAAGGGGCAGCCCTGGAAGCTTCCTTGACCTTCCTGCTGATATTTTGTCCCTCGTTTTTTGCGCTGCAGAGCAGAATTTAGTGTCCTATCAATAAATCTTCATGTCCATCCTCCTGGCCTACTCAGCAGTGTAAGAGGGGCAGCTTTTTCCATAAAATACGATTTTCAAACAGTTTTAGAGGCTCCATTTTTTTTACCTGACTACGACCTCAGCTGGTCTGTGCCGCTCGCACGCAGAGCCCGGCAGCTGCCGAGTGCTCTGCGGCAAGGCAGAGCCCAGCACCTGATGCCGCTGCCTGATCCTGCCGCTTCCCGGCCCCGAGGGACGACCCAGCCATCCTCCCATCCCAAAATCCCCGCGGCCGCGGCCCCAGCGCGGCAGACACGAGGTGGCGCTCAGCAGCCTCCCTGCGCAGGGAGCGGGGCATTCCAACAGCGGGAACCGTGCGTTCCCATCGGCGGGATGGGGAGCTGGGCATCCAGCTCCGGCATGTGGAACCGTGCGTTCCCATCGGCGGGATGGGGAGCTGGGCATCCCAGCACTGGGATGTGGAACCGTGCATTCCCATCGGCGGGATGGGGAGCTGGGCATCCCAGCACCGGCATGTGGAACCGTGCGTTCCCATCGGCGGGATGGGGAGCTGGGCATCCCAGCACCGGGATGTGGAACCGTGCGTTCCCATCGGCGGGATGGGGAGCTGGGCATCCCAGCACCGGCATGTGGAACCGTGCCTTCCCATCTGCGAGAATTGGGCATTCCCAATGGCGGGATGCGGGGCTGAGCATTCCGAAGGGATGCAGAACTAAAGCTGGGGGCAGGCCAGTGGCTGGGAGCCAAGCTGGGCAAGGACTGCACACTCTTAATCCTTGAGCAAGTGTTTTCTACATCAATGCAAATCCTTCATGACTAAAGGCTTTAGGTTTTAAGAAACCTTATGATGTGTAATAAACATATTAAGGAAACATAGTTCGAGAAAGAAAGGCAAGAGACATCTTAACACACTGATGTCAGTCTTGCCAGAGCTTGTAAGTCAGTGTTTGCAAGTTACCAGCCTTGTCCTGTTCTTCCTGCCCGGCTCAGACAACAGCAGCTGAAAGGAGAAAGATGAGATCACCTCCAACATGTAGTACACAACAGCATCTTGTTCACCTTTTCACTCTCGTTATTTTTCTGTCTTTTGGTCATTCCTTGCTCCCTGCCTATTTGTTTCTCTTCAGTCTCCATTCTCTGTTTTGGATGTACTGTCTCTCAGAAAGCACAAAGGAAGAGGACTCAACAAGCCCTGACTGACAAATCCAATACTTTAATCTCCCCATCTTTGCCACCATGACTGCAGCAGAGCCACACTTCCAAGTGCAATTCATGGATCACCTGTCCTTCCCTGCAGCCTGAAAACCAGCCTTTTTTTGAAGGCGGCTGATCACAGCGAAACATTCACCCAAAACAGTTCTTTATTATGATCACTCCCCCTGTTAGTTCTCTTTGCCCTGTACAAGCAGATCAGGCCATGTATGCTTCAGTCACACAATCATGTCCTCATGCATCACATGCAACACATGCTACCTGTGCTGGTACCAGCTGGGCGAGATGAGGTATCTGTATTTATTTATACCGTACTTCATCTTGGAACAGGTGGTCTCCCTGATTTCTTGGCATCGCCAGCATGTGAGGCCCATTCTTTCATGCACTGACGTTTATGGCTGCTGTAGATGTATGACTTACGCCTGGGTAATGCCAACTCCATCAAAATTATGTTTATGCATAAGAACTGCTTTATTTTTCAAGCATCCAGATTTAGTGCAAGCAGTTCAAAAATGCTTTCCCATCTTTTCTCCTTAAAACCTTGTCAAAATTTGATTAGTGCATTATCCCTTCTATTCTAGCAGGACCAGCCTTTAAGCAACAGAATGCACTCTTCTTTTCCATCCCATTCTTATGACATTTCCTCTTAGGCAAATTTTGCCTGCTCCAAGAAAAATAATCTAAAAGGAAGAAAAGAAAAATAATCTGCAAGGACTGGCTGTCAAGTAGGAGCAGAATTCAATGAGTTTACAAATAGTTAGCACAGACAAGTTCCCTGCTTGTTGACTGCTGCATACCAAGAACGTGTCATGGAGTGCAAGGTGCTTATTTGGGATTAATAATAGTCCACTGCCACTGCTCTGCATCACCCTCCAGGAGTATCACAGCAGCGCCAAAGCCATTACAAAGCCTCAGATGGAACTGTGCCACTCAACCTTGGTGACAACTTTCAGCCACCACTGAATAGCTCAACTGAGCTGAAGGAGACAGTGTTTATCCTTCTGCTTTGGTTTTAGTTAGAGCAATTTGCCCAGCTTGATCCCTCTACTGCTCCATCAATGACTCCCAACATACAGCACTCCCTGGACCATTTTAAGAGCAGAATACTCCATAGCTGACTTCTCCAAGAGCACAGTTTAACTTACACCTCATCCAAAAGTGAAAAAAAAAGCAGAAAGACCTCAGCTCCCACCCCACTGCTTCAGTCACTTGGGAATAAATAATGAACCTTTAAACACCATTCAGAGATCACAGAGATTAACTCCCACATTCATGATGACTTACCATCTTTTGAGTTGTCCTTTTGTCAATCCATACAATCCAAGTGATTAATAAATCCCAGCAGTTTCACAAAGGCCTGCTGAACACTCAAAGGTCAGAGCTGTCTCTCACAGTGGGGGAAGATGTGCTCGCTTTGCCACTGCTAATTCAGCTTTGGGAGGTGTGTAAGCCAGCCATAAACAGCTACTACTAATTACAAGTAGGCTCCAGATCTTCACCTGCCAAAGATAAATCTGCAATGTGTTTGTATGTTTGTGTCTTATTTAAAAGAGTCACAGTGTGAAAAACCAAAGTGCAGAGCTGCTGACGGGCTGATTAACAGCAGCCCAAATCTGTGTGATCTTTACCCACATTTTTACAGCAGCTTAGTCTGTAACATTAGTTAAAACTTTCCCCACTCCTGACACTAATCTGACTTATTTACATACTTATTCTTGCACCACTTCAAATCCTACTACAAGATCTACCTCCCAGAGATTGGATGTGGATTTGGAAAAAAACAATATAAACCTAGAACCAAATAGGAGATTCATTGTAGAATTGAACCTCCTGCTCCTTCTTTCACACAAATGCTATTATTCTGTGCCATATAAAAGTAGCTGTTGGGGTGCTGTGTAAAAAACAGAATGCTTTACATTTCTTACTTTTCTAAAAAAAAGCAAAACAGAGAAATTATTCTTTGATTACTCTGTCTGATGCTTGAGGGTTATTTTAAAGGTAATTTATTTATCAAAAAAATGTAATTTCCTTTAAACACCACAGGCCTTTTTTTCATAAGTCTTTCCTGTTACATAGTTCACAGAAAGTCACATATCAGGTTTTCCCGGTGAAACATGCTGAAAGAACAAAATCATTACTGTAGGTGGGGATTTTTAAAATAATTGTTGTGCCTGTAACAACCAATATATTTGATTAGCAGCAGAAAAGCAATGATTGGCCTTTTCCTTAAAAAGGCAGCACCTTGTCCCATCTCCTGACAGAACATGGCTGACCAGGATGTTGGGTTTTGCAGCCAGGCCACCCCAGGCAGTCACACAGTGAAGTTCCAGTGAAGAGGACCGGGTGTACAGGGCTGTGACAAGAAGGTAGCAAAGTTCAGACCTAACCCTGGCTCCAGTATGGATTTGTGAGGTGGAATTTTGGGCTTTATCCTTACTCAAGAAGCACCTTCCCCCAGCCTTGCCCACAGTTTCCCTGGTGCCCCTGCTGGGGTCACGTTGGTGCACGGTGGGAGGATGGAGGGTTAATGAAGCCCAGGGTCAGCATGTCACTGCTGGGCCTCAGCACTGGGGATCTGGTGTCTGCACTGAAGAATGAGTCATTTTAAAAGAATGCAGGTATCAAAATGCAGGCAGTTCTCCAGCTACATACAAGTTAGACTATCTGTTTCTTGCTGATACAAATTTTCACACACTAGGGGGGAAAAGTGCTGGTTTCATGCATCACTTTGCACTGGATTGTGTCCAGTTGCTTTACTTATCATTATGCAACTGAACCCAGGGCAATTCAACACCCAAGACAAAATTAGAAATACATAAACATATTTGCACTGTTTCTGTGCTCTCCACAACAATATTTGTTTCTCTCTCCAACCCAAGATGAACTGCACAGAACAAAATGAAATACAGAAAAAAATCCCCATTATTTTATTTTTCTGAATTGAGTTCTTTGCCATTTGTTTTTGGCTTGCATAGCAGATCAGATGGGACTATTTAATTTTAAAATAAAACTACCATCTTGATAGTTGGGAAAATTCATACATGGACCAAATCTACCATAAGGCAGCTCTTAATCAGGCAAAAGCTGAAACTTTGTCAATACAGGGATAAGCAAAAACTCATGACCAATGTAACTCAAATTCTGTTTCTACTAAACTGAAGAACTTACAGAAAAGCTAAAAGCTAAACCAAACCAAACCAAAACCACCTTGACAGCAAAACCAAATAGCCTTTATTCCAGTACAATTTTTCATCTCCGGAAATCATTAATAGTAACTGTAGAGTTCACACAAACCTTTCAGCCATTAAAGAGGCACTAATAAATTTCAGATATTTTCCCCATAATTTATAAATTATGATGTTGCTTTCAAGACTAAATCTTACTCCAGTCCCAGTAGAAATCCATGGGATTTCTTTCTTTTGGACGCAGGAACACTGTGTTTTCTGTGTATTGCATTTATTTCTGTCAGGGAAAGTTAATTGCATTCTGCAATCTTTTCTCCAGACAGCAGAGGAATGACAGCAGCAGCCTCTGAAAGGGCTGTGTCCACCCTCGTCAGCCACAGGAACTGTTACTGTGCTGTGTGAGGAGAAGGACACAGGGACATGGCTGGGCCCAGACAGACTGTGGGGCTGCCCAGGGTGAGATGTGCTGAGATCTCAACTTGATTCATTTGCCCAGAAAATCTCCTTCTTGTCAGAGAGACTCCTCAATGCAGAATAAAACCACCAGAGTAATTCTCTGAGCATCTTCTTATAAAGCTATAAATACAAAAATCATAAAGTAAAGTCTGACATACCACACACATACAGAGCCTGTCTTTCCCTGCACAGGGAGAAAAATTATTTTTCTTTGCTTTTCATTCTTATAAAGCCTTTGATTTTTCAGCATTGGGATTGTGGCTTCTTAGCTTTTTATTTTATTTAAATCCTCCCAGCTGAAGAACTTACAGAGAAACAAACACTCTTTTGTATTTGAAAGGTTTTATAAGAATGAAAAGCAAAGGAAAATAATATAAATAGGAGCTCACAATAAATTTCAGTGTTGTCATATTTAGTGGTGCAATAAAAACCCATATTATATATGCACTTTACCCTAATCAAAACACATTGAGAGATTGATTCCACAATCTGTATTCATTAAATTCCCAACCACTCCTTACCAGAGCTTTATTTAGAAATTTGCCAAGACTCTTGTTTCCTACAACTTCACAGCTGTAGAATTTACAATCCAATTTGCCACTAAGCAAATGTTGCCTGCAGAAATGTCATATAATACAAACTGTCTCAGAAAGATCCGGAAAGTGCTCTGTGTTCCCCAGAACAGAAATAACCATTACCACCAGAGAAAAATTCCTGTCACATATGATTCAAAGAAATGGACTTTATAATATTAATTGCAAGTATTTGGAAGTCAATAAAATACAGGCAGTATATTTGTTTGGGGAAGGAACATAATTTTCAGTGTTAAGAACAGTCACTTTGCCAAGGTTTTTCACTATACCAGGAATTCTACTATGATATTTACAGACAAATTTGTAAAACCCAGCATTTGGTCGGCAGCTTCTTCCTAACTCTAGAAGTCTAATGTTATCAGCTGTGAGATAAAGGCAGAAATAGCTCTGTGCACAGATGTGCTCTAGGCAACATCAGAAAATATGTCCCTTCTCCTAAGATTGTCAAGACTGCATGTTTTCCCTTGCATAAAAAGGAAATCCAAGGCTGCATTTTTAGCAGCACTATGGAGAAAAGACATTAAAGTCCTTGAGAGTTAAAGATTGGATGCATCTTCCATGTATTTACCTCAAAAATGTACCTCTTTCCCTAAACAGGCATAATCTGATAAAATTTGAAACCAGTGTGTGGGATGTGATCAACAGGAGAAGCTAGAAAGAATTTGGATTCTGGTGACTCTTTTGGGTACGGAGGCAGAATGTATTCCCCAAACACAGAACTCAGTGTTTTTGTTAAATATAGCCCTAAACTCTTACTGTGCTTGAAAATATGTTTCAGCTTTATCTGCATTGACCAGTCTGTAATTTTACACCCTGTCAGTGATCTGAAAAAACAGCCTTAACACAAACTAGGCTGAGAGCCTGTGCTTTTTGAAAACCCTAAGACTGGAGTAAAATTTGTGGTCTTTTTCAATTTTGTACTGTTGCTTTTGCGCCAAGATCACACCACGAGGCTTGTGAGCAGCAGCACAAGCACAAGTTCTTGCTGCAGGATTATTCAGCTTTGCTCAGTTATGAGCACAGTGGGAGGAACACACATGAACCTTAAAAACTAGAATTTAGAAAGAAAGCATTTAAGGGTCATAGAAAGATATTTACTTCATGATTTTGGTGGAGAGACTTTCCCACCACCAAGAAGGAAATATTAAGCTTCTTTTGTTTTCTACTGAATTGTCATTAATGAATTATGCTACTAGCAGCAAAAATAAAGAATATTCAATTCATCATCCTTTAATTTTGAGTTTTCTAATACTGATGCCAATATCCTTTAAATTAAAGGCTCTGCCATACTTAGGTAAACAAGTCTGATATTCACTAAGTCTGCATGGTTCTCTTAAGAATGGTGCTAAAACCATCATGGGGATTTTGGGTCAGCTGAGACACAGGATATCTGATCTAGCAGTTCCTTAGTTGGAATTTCCTTAGTAGCTGAAACAGTAGAGGACAAGCTGAATTATCAGATTCATCTGACAACTTAAAATGTTCTAAATTAAGTGGTGGTGTTAAACACATTGATTTTCCTTTGCTAGGCTGGAGTGAATGGAAACAAAGATCATTTTGAAAAGTATTGTTTGAGTCAAATTAATTTGATTGTAAATGGAGCTAACAATAGCTTTTGTATGCCAAGCCTTTTTCACCTAAACACCCTTCAAAGTAATCAGGAAAGAGACTACAGAGAAATTTCTTTGTTGCTTTAATTGTAAACATTTCTCATCTATAATTCTATGTTTTTTTAATCTCTTCCATCTGCTCCACATGTGTTCAGCATTCCCTGGATACAAAGAGACAGTTTAGTAACTATATTAGCTCAATTCTGTACTTCTTACATCAAGCCATGTCACGCCAAGCAAGCAGGTTGGGATACTCAGCCTTACTCCTGCTGCTTATGGCAGGGTTGTGAATCTGATGTAGGAACTGACCCACAGGCACTGCTCACACTTGGGACGACGTCAGATCTCCTCAGAGGAACAAATGGCTGCTCTGTTTCAGTGGGGCTTACCCAGATTAATTTAAATAAACCAGAAAATTCTCAAGCTCTGCCCAGTCATGAGACAGTGTCTCCAAACAGGTTTTGCTCTCTTGAGGAAGCTGAATTTCAGGCTGTTTTCCTCCCCAGAGGCACAGCTGAGCATGCTGTGCAGCACTGGCTCCACGCTGCCCAGGGACAGCTGTGACCTTCCTGAGCCATGGGCCTCAACTGGGCTTACTGGAGAACCTGAGCCAACAAGAGCCAAAGCACCATGGCCTCATTCCCAAGTCTGTCCTCTCAAATCCCACCTCTCTGGCAATATCCCTACACAGGTGATATCCCACACACTGCAGTCTCCAGGAGGTTTAGGGATGTTCCTTTTGTGGGAAGGTTGTTACAGCATTTTAACCTCTAAAGATTGCACCTTTATTTTCCATGTTACTAATTGTGTTTGTTTCTCTAAGAGCAGCCTTGCTATTTTTGCCATTGTTGTTGTTTATGCAGTTTTCCTTGGAAAACTCTAGGGGGTTGCTGAAGAACTGGCAGAATTAGGACACCAAGATACAAGTGCTGCCTGATTATCAGATCATGCTTTTTATAGTTCTAGGTTTAAAACTGGGTGACATCCAATTCCACTCACTCAAAGGAAATCCTCCTCTTGGAAGATGACCTGCTGGCCATTTCAGCAGAAGATAAGTTTCCATGTTTTCCTTTTGTTAATACCACTGAGCTGTCCATATACTCAGGGTCTAAATAGAAAAGTATTCTGCAAATAAATATAATTCTTCTGATTATAGAAGATGTCCAAGCAAATGCCCCAGAGCAGTGGGTCACACTGTGTACTGAGTCACTGAACCTCAGACCCAGCAGAGTCACTGCCCAGAAACCTCCCAGGACTGCCTCCACCAAAATGGAACAAATTAACAGAGACCAGGCTTATCATTTCAGTTGCTTGCATCCTTAAATGCACTGACATAACTGCTCATAGAGATTTTAATTTAAGAGTGGTGGCCTTATGCATCAGTTTCAACAAGGCTTAGAACAACTTTCAAACCTTATTCAATGGATGCTTCTCTCTCCATTTTGTAATGCCTACATATTTAATAGAAAAATCTACTTGTTCGCCAAATATTCATGAATGTTCAACCATGCCTAACTTTGTACTTTTCTCCAAAGCATGACTTGAACTCTTCTACTAGTTCTAATAATGCACACTCTTTAATTCCTATGCCAAAAAAAACCATCATTCATAACCAGAAGCATCCATAATTTAAATGACTGTCTCTGCTGTTGATGGCACCATCAATTACAGGGTTAGGTGATGGGGAAGATCTGCACTGATTAACATGCATTTTTCAACATCACTGCTCAGTAAGGTTTTATATAGATGCAACTTTCAGGAAGTAGCTGGGATCTGGTATTCTGAAATTACTTTGCCACGGTATTCTGAGATAACAGCTTGGGAGCATTTCTTAGTAAAGGCTTCACATTTCATTTAATAATCAAATTTCAGTAACATCACATTGGCAACAGAAGTAATTAACTTTCCAGAAAAAATTTTACGTGACAAATTTTGCCCAGAACTACAGCTTGTACAGCCCAGCTCAGCAAAGTGTAGGACATAGAATACATTTGCAAAATGTTCTTACTTCTCAAATTCAGCAAAGTACTAAGGCATTTATTGTCCTTATCACCTGCTTTCATCTACCTCTACTCAGAAAGAGACAAGCCAATATGGAGAATCCGGGAATCAGTAAGACACCTTCTGCTCTCACCATCTGGATTTTTAAATATGGATCTCACTGTATGGTATATCCAAATGCAAAAGTCAAATGAAATAATAAGTGAAATCTTTCCAAAATTGGGAGTACTCTCAGAGAATCAAAAGTGCATTGAGCACATCCCCATTTACCTCCTCATGTGTGAGCAGGAGCTCAAGCTCAGTTCCTCTGCAGTTCAAGGGCATTTTCTGCTGTAACAATGAGCCAGGCACAGCCAGGCTGGAATTCCTGTTCCAAGGAAGACAGGCCTCCTGCTCTAGAGATTCACCTGGCCTTTTCTAGCCTTTTTCTCCTTAAGCTTCCTGTTTAGTAAAATTCCTTTTTAAATGTATCCTTTTTAGCAAGGTGCAGTCATTACTATCATTCAGCTCAGATGAAGGAGGCCATTACAATTCAAGGAAAGACTGTTAAGTGAATTTATAACTTGAATACAATAAATTTAATTTTTCATTCAGAGCAACAGACTTGAAGTAATTTACTTTACACCTGACTGCAGCAATTCGCCAATAAAATCCACAGTGAATATAATGTGGTTTGTCCATAAATGGAAAAGAACAACTTGCATTTGCTGTCTGAGTTGTCCTATGCTACGCAATAAAGCTTGAAATCGCTGGACTATCTGGACACTGATATCACTCAGGAGCTACAGCACAAATGCAGCACTGTATAGGAAGAACAATGCCTGCTTCTGTCTTTTCATCCCGCTAATCCTTCGAATATTTGAACAGTGGAATCAGTTCATTGATGCACCATTTGATTAAACCAGGCTTAGCTCTCAAATGCTCAATGGATTCTTGTTTGTAAAGACTTGATGCTTTCATATCCGATGCTGTTATGTCTCTAGTACCAATTTCCATATTCATTCAGCTTTCTTTTCTATAGTCCTCATTCTAATTATTGTCAGTGTTGTTGGCAACATTTAATGAGGGACGAAGGAATGCTTCTGAGTTCCTAGGTCCGGGTGTTGTGCCCTAGAGACATGAACTCCACATTTGGACAGCACCCAAATACACATCAGCCCCTTATCATGCTCTAGTTTGCATAGAAAAGAAGCCCAGCATCCCAGGCTGGAAGGAGCTGGGACAAGTCCTGACCATTTCCCAATCTTAGCAAATGGAGGAAAAGGGAATTAAGTCACACCTCACTGGGCACCTTTAAGTCAGATTGGGTCCAGGCTTTGTGCACAGAGAAAGCAGCTCTCAGAGTCAGCATCTGGGGCTTTTGAAACCCATATATCCTTGGAATAGATATGCATATACCTCCTTGAAAAGCAACTCTGCCAAAAGAATCAAAGGCCCTGCTTTATTCAGCAGTATGGGTACCAGATCAGCAAAGCACAAATAATGACCCAGTTTCTTAACTTGGTGCTCCTGCAATTGCACAACCCAAGGAGCTGTTTCTGTTTATAGTGGGACCTGCTGTTTACACACTGGGATAAGGACTATACAAGAACATACAGACAGGCTGAAAAACATCTGAGTTCATTTCAAACACATCTATATTTGAAAGCTTGCTGTAACTGAGGATTATTTATAGTGCTTATAAACCACAGTCTTGGAGCAGGACTGCACCAGGCTACGTAGTGTAAACATACAGACTAAAGTTACCACTCCTGTAACAAGCATCGTGAGGGATTTTACCACACTGGATTTGAAAAACACAGCTCAAGAACAGAATATGGTAGATCAAATATTGAATAGAAGTTCTGTTTTCAGCATGTGTCTTTGCTTCCAACTTAGCTAGAGAAGATTGCCTTGGCAGAATTGATTTTATTTTCTACTCAAAAACCATGATAATCCTACACATACCTTGTTATTGCCAGTTTTATTTGGACACTTTCAAAAGTAATAAACTTGCTGCTTCAGAATTAAGGCAAGAAAATGGATTTTTTTTTGACACTTACTGCAAGTAATTTAAACCTATGGATAGAGTCATCTGGAGATTCAAATATCTTGTCTGTCTGTGAATGATTGTATCAGATTTAACAGACCCAAAAATCTACCATTTCAGAAATCAGTCAATGAGACTTTCTTTCTTTAAAAAAAAGCCTTTTTCTTTCTGCATCACTAAATGAACATTTTTAGAAAGAAACAGAAATGGAAGTGAACTGGAAAGGTTAAATTCAGGAATAAAATTTCTGAGCTACAGCTTCAGAAGTCACATAGAATTTACATCTGGCCCATATTCCTTTCAAATTTTGGAATCAGGATTGAAATTCCCATTTCAGATATGGAGGACCAGAAATTGTCTGATTTATGCAACAATCTACTTGGCTTAAAAATTATGTTTTACATATGTAGGAAAAATATGACTGAAAAAGTTTTGTACGTCAACATTTTACAGGGCACTAGGAACTGAAAAGCTGCATTGTAAATTTTTTGGTATCTCTGGAAATCTACCTCAGATGCTGAACTCACTTGACATTAGAATAATAGCTGGTGAAAAATAAATTACTTAAATGTTGTGATTCATTCAAGTTTGCAAAAATAAACCAGATGTTACCTGGTGTATTTCCCACATACGCCTCCTCCCACCATAGCAACCCTTCCAGCATTTTTCTTTACTCAGCATTTTACTGAGGGGGTAGTTATGAGGTGTCTACCAATAGTAGGTTAAGTAATATAAACCTAAAACCACTCACAAATATTCCCAGATCTTTCCGGGAGTTACATTCCTCAAATGACTGGAGCATGATGCATTAATATAATTACACTAAATTACATCTATACAGTTTCTTTCATCTCATATATACCCAAAGCAAAATACAAATTGGATGAATATTCCACTCTCACTGCTCACAAGCCATTTAACAATAGGTTAAACACATTTTGTCAGGGGATTCCTGTTCCCTGACTTGTGACCATGGATACCCCTATCAGAAGCACTCGTCTCATTCATCTGAAAATGGTCTCAGGCATGTACGAGGCACTAAATCACACTTATTTAAACTAAAGCAGGCACTCACACAACTCTTTGCTGCACTTTTGTTGCTCTCTTGAACATGATTCATATCAGCACTTAAAGAAAAATGACAAGAATAGATTATAGAACAATCACAGAATTTATGATGACCTAAAATACAGCTTTTCAACCTGGGGAGGTAGCTTCAGATGTTAAAAGAATTAAGGTTAAAAATGGGAAGAATAAAACAACTCCATGCCTCCAGAAGGAAAAGAGCCTTGAGTAAAAAGAAATGCTCAACCCAAGGGTTTAAAACTGCTTGTAGTAGTAACCTGACAGGCTGAAAGGAATATCTTTTCCTTACTTTTTCATACTTCCCCAGTTCTTGCCCTGCCAAGTTGGATGGCAGCTGCAAAGTTCCTAACAGTATTTGATTGAAGAAAGCAAAATTGACTAGACAGATGTTTATGCAATCTCTAATGTAGGGCTTGAAAAGAAAGTGGCTGTTGGAGGCTGGCTGTAAATAGTTACATGATCCCTGTGCATTTCACCAGTGCACATGTTCTGGATCTCTAGTGCCTCCAATCTTACTCCAATCTACTCCAATCTGACTCCAAAATTTGCTGGAGTCTGAATACAGCTGAGCAGACCAGAGCCATAAATCATTTGACTACATGCTTTACCCTTAAAAATGCAGGGCACAAAAGAAATTACCTTGTCAAAGCCTCTTAAAAAACAGAGCACACTCTTAAAGACTGCATCCTTATATGCTTCACATAAAGTTCAAACTAATGGCAACAGCCCACAGGCATTAAAAGAAATAACAGCAATCAATGCTATTTTTAAAGGGAAGAGTGGGGGCGAAGGGTTAACATATGTGGAATTAGCCCTGGGCAAAATGAGAAGCCATTGCATCTAAAATCAAATGCATTCTCTGAAATAGACACCAGGGACCAAATTCCCATGCAGACTCCTGCAGTCCAAGAGTTTCAGCAGAATTTGGCCTTCCTCTTAACTTAGCTTCATTAGGTCATTTCATGCCATCAGTTTTTATGTTGGACACCCTACGTACTGCACATCAGTTGTTGGCACTATGTAGACAATTTTCCAAACTGGAGGTGGAGGAAAGGGTGGTGTGTGTAAAAGGGAGAGGAATTTTTTCCCATTTAGAATAAAAGTCATTTCTCGGAAGAGTTTGAGGAGGGAAAGTGGTATCTGTACCCGTTCTACCAGATGTCACCAGTGACAACAAGAGTCAGTATTAAATATCTCTCCATCAAATTCTTCTTGAAATTTTTCAGTGTCAGCTGGTCAAAAACCCATTCAGAAAACAGGGAAAGCTGAAATTTTCCACAGCCATTCTTAACCAACAAAAGAATTATCTTCTCTGAAAAATAATTATCTGTGTCTGAAACTGTTTCATGGAGGACAGACTTGCAGAATTTTTAATAAGAAAAAAAAATTGTAGCAGTAATTTTTCTGCAAATGATATAGAATTTCCTCCACAGAGAGAATCTTTTGCAATGGTCTTTTGTTGCCTTTTGATCGGCTGCTGTCAGTGCTGGATGCACTAAGGCCCTGTAGGTACCCTCCATTTGTCACTTTTCTGTCTGGCACCCTGGTTTATTAGTGACTGGCTCCAGCGACTGGTTAGGTCTGTCTTCCATCTTAGAGGGAAATGCTTTGGAAAAAAGACACCTTGATACTCTCTCTGACATTAAGACAGTCAGAGAGAGTATCTGCACCATCACCTCTTACTGCGCCACCGCCTTAAGCTGTGATGCCAATTGCACTGTCATCCCTTGCCATCACTTAATCCTGGCCATAATGATACCTCGTGCTGTCATCCGTATGACTTGTCTTTCACTGCTCTGCTACCTCAAGGCACAAGTGAGATCCAAGAAGACAGGCTCCTCATCCAGCTAGGCTACAACATTCGTGGAAGAAAATTGAGATGATCAGATGATATCCATGAAAAAAGTTACTAGCAAAAAGGAGCACTGGGAAACAGCACTGGCCAAACAGTTCTAGAAAATAATCACTTCTCTGAAAGAGATTGAAGACAGGCCAAAAACTGAAAAGACACTCTTCAGATATTGTCATAGTGATGATGTTGCTATTGAAATTCTTCTCTCTATTCTGAAAGCAAAGATCTTTCATGTAGGGCTCAGGGACTTCTGTCTCAGAAACAGCTGGGCAGATCACAACCCCTTTGCTTCATACATACCCGACTAAACAGGTTGTCAGAATCTTGCATAATTGTAAGATTTTCTCTGGAAACAGCAGATGAAATACCCTCCCCCAACCAACTGTTCTGATGGATTGACATAATATTATTTTACCTCCTATAGCAACAAATTCACTGTGTTGTTTTTTTTTTTTCCCAAACAACAACAGATCAGATATTCTGGAGACAACATGGCTATTATTTCCCCTGATTGGTTTACTATGCAAACAATACCTGAACAGTTAAAAGGATACTTTTAATTTTTTCTTTTTGTTTAGTGCTCCAACGATGAAACTCTATCACACAGAGTGTCTACAGATATGATAACAAGTTATCACTTTTAAACAGTCATTAAAGACACCTTTTCAGGAGTTATTGTGCTTCATTTCATCTGACTCCTCAGATCAAGCATATCAGATGGTGGGGGCTTTTGTCTTGCCCTACATCACATGAAGCTGGTGTTTTCTGCTTAAATCAGAGGAAATTTGACATGACTCTGTTCTTTTTGCCTATCTGGCCACTTATCTTATTTCGTTTGCAAATATCGTATGTATTCTCTTGAGATAAAAATAGTGCAAGATGATTAGTTAGGCAAGTTCATTTGACACCATTCCCCCTTCGTGACGCTGAAATCTAAAATCTGTATATGGTATACAACTTAAAGTATATATATGCAAGCTCAGCTCTGCTGGAGATACACAGCAAGTACCTTCCTCCCAGCCTGACTGCTTCCTTATCCAGCCAAGAAGACCACAAAGGTAAGCTGATTAGATCTTCTGCTTTCAAAGAAACACAAAAGCAAAATGCTCCCTAAACTGGAAAGCAATTAAAGTATCTATTCTTATCTCAGCTTCCAGTATGTTGTATCTTTACAAGCTAACATAGGACAGAATCAGCATTTGGATCAGAGGATGGAACAAGACAGGAATGATGCCCCTTGTCAAAAATGTTGTGATTTGTAGGTTTTCCTTCAACTCTTCCCCTTTTTAATCCTGTCAGCAGTGAGAATTAAGTGAACGGACGAGCTCAAAGTTTTATTGCCTAATGCTGAGAGGGGGAAGTATTTTGCACAAGAACCCACTGGGACAAAATAATTAAGTAGTAAAAGAAAAGTAACCCAGCTGCCTGAGCCGGAGAAGGATTCATTGCCATCAGTGGGAATGTGTGCCATCACTTTCTTAACCATTTCTGAGATATTAAGAAAGGAACTAAAATGATTGACAATTTCTTGTGCTGCAAACCAACGGGCACAGAGGCAGACATTTAATATTTTAGAGGCAGTGAAACCTGTGTTTAGATCTCAAACCAGTGCACAGACTATAAATGGGTACCACCAGTTGATTCCTTCTCAATCCGCGCTTAGACAGGAAGAATGATGTTGCTGAAGACCAGTTAGGGATTAATAAAAATATATTTCTATTCTCTTCTGGCTTTCAAGAAAAACTTTTCTATGCCTTAGTCCCCTTCTTTCACTAACATGAATTAAGAGTAATGTTGCAAGTTTTAAACTGCAACCTGTCTACACTGGTGTGTGCAGTTTACAAAACTGTAAATGCATCAATGCACTAAAATTGTTTAGAAATTCAGGCACTATAGCATTTTGTTAAGTGATACACATTGCACTGGCAAACAGTTGCAGCTGTTGGTGGCTGAATGGGACAGAGTATTTTTCTCAAATTAATTGCTGCTGTGTCAGAAGAAAACACCTCCACTCTACTAAGAATGAATATTAAGTTATGATACTTCTGTTCTAAAGAAAACAACCTACTGAAATGCCAAAATCTGGGCAAAAATATGGTTTATTATAACCTATATGGAATGCAAAAGGAAAAGAACCTGAGAGAATACTGACAAAAACTTTTTTACAAAGCTTTCATGAAATGTAGTCTTTCAGTGATGCAGTAGCCCAGCAAGACACATTGTTGCAACTGAACAGGGGAGGAACTTGCCCTCCAAATTTACATGAGTAAAATTACTATTACTAATTCTACACTAATGTTTTCATTCTTTGTGAAGGTCACTGCATCTATTGATAATAGTACTAGATTTTTCACATACAAATTACACTTATTCCAGATACAGTTCTAGGGGACATACCAGCCTTATCTCTTATGTGAGCTGCAAATACACTCTGGGTTTTACTGAGTAATAATCCACCTCCAGGAAAACCCACACAGAAGTCATGAAGTTCTGCGGTGCTGGACACATTGGATGAGCTCTCCCGGCGCAGCAGAGGCATCAGATCTTCCTGAAGCCCCACGCTCCCGCGTGCAGAATTCCTCCCTCATTCCCAGCTTTCAGTGGAAGCACCTGCTCCAGACATCTGTTACAGCGTGCTCCACTTGCCATCAGATGAATAATGTCTCCCCTATCACACACTGTCACTGCAGCAACTTCAAATAGAGCCATGAAAGTAGGAGAGAAGTCATTTTAATGACTAAGTAGCTCACATTTAATTTATTTTACAGTTCAACAATGGCCATCACTGACATCCTCTCTGCTAAAGATATTGAATCTGCTCTCTCCAGCTGCCAGGGTAAGGAATGGTCGTTCTGCAGACAGAAGATGCATATCATTTTTATGTCTTAAGATGACATGCCTATCATTTTCCCCTTAGATTCCTTCCCTGTGAGATCTCTTTCTAAGCTACATTACAGTATATTCCCTTAAATTCAAAAGGTCTCACGAGTGGTGAACAGCAAATAAAGGGCCACCATTTCAGTTAGGGCTGTCTTAACACGAAGCTGTCAGTGTCTAAACCTGTTAAACACTTAAATTTAAAGTTGGCCTTGTCCTTCAAAATTTCAGAAAAAACCTCAGCTTGCAGAATGAGAGTGTCATTTGTGAAGCAATTATCAGTCTCACTTCTCTTAAGAGCTGCTCAGTAAGATCAAGCCAATTTTCAACATACTCAAAGAGCCGGTTTTTCTGTGAACTACTTACTCTTCTATCAAATTCTTCACTTAAGTAAGGACTCTATGAAAATTAATGAAGAATTACAGGAGTTGTTTGTAAGTCACAGCAGCACCCTCTCAATATTTATTATTAATTGCATGTGACACATTGTATGAATCCTGATCTAGCGGAATGTGCATTGTAGCAGAAAACTTCAAACTGGCTGAAAGGAAATATGACCACAGGCACAGAGTGATTAAAAAGGGAAATTATTATCCACTCTATCTGCTCTTTTGCTACACCAGGGAACAAGAGAAAGAGAGCAGGCTGATGCTTAAGAAAAGACATACATATTCACAAGGAGTACACACAGTAGTAGTGACTTCAAAGGAGAATATTTAACAACTTCTGTTTCTTCCAGCTGATGATTCCTTCAACTACAAGTCTTTCTTCTCCATGGTTGGTTTATCCAGCAAAACCCCTGATCAGATAAAGAAAGTTTTTGGAATCCTTGATCAGGACAAGAGCGGTTTCATTGAAGAAGAGGAGCTGCAGTAAGTAGTATTCAGCTGCTCTATTTCTTTAAACAACAAAAACCTTTGAACTTGTTTGGTGTCCTTGAAGAAACCCTCGATGTTATTTTAAAAATAAAACACAAATCCTTGTCTTTCCTTGAATCTGTGTGGATTCCCTCAGATAATTAGAACAGATATTACCTTATGGGATATTTCAAAGAGCAAAGCTCAAGCACAGCACCCTGTTATATTTCAGGCTGTTCCTGAAGAATTTCTCTTCAAATGCCAGAGCCCTCACCTCGGCAGAGACCAAGGCTTTTCTGGCTGCAGGAGACAGTGATGGCGATGGCAAAATTGGAGTGGAAGGTAAGACCTTGGAAAATTGATAAACTTTGTGGTTTAAAATGAACACATTTCAGGCTGCTTTTAAACTGGGTCATGAAGAATACACACAAGTACTTTGGTCTGGTACTTTCTGCCACAATTTTTGTATGAGCAAATACTCCTTTATTTTCATAGTTTCATTCCCATTTGGTCTCTGCTGCAGCAACAGAATATTTAGGCCCAGTGTAGAGTCTGGTCTTCCAATCAATGATAATAGCTTTGGGGTTAATCCTGCAGTGTTTCTGATCCATAGACTCAAGGTGCCATGTTCTTAAAAGATTCAGAACACCTGAATTTCTCAGAATTTCTATTTCAGCAGTGGATGCTCTGCACTTCTGGCCATACAACATTTCCATTTTTAAACAAATCTCTGCCTAAAAAAAAATTATTTCTTCAAGTCCTACTATCAAACATTGGCCACTATTACTGGGTGCTTAATTCACTAATGTAAAATATGACTGGTATTATTTCTCAAGGCTGCAACTGCAGCAGGGCAGCACAGGATTTCGTGCCAGAAAATTATCTGATAAGTGCACATTTCACTGGGCAGTCCTTTGAGAAACTCAATCAAATTCCTGAGGAAAACCTCACAGGGATGATATGAACTAGTCAGGATATTTCTTTTAGAAACTGCAGTACAGAAAAATAGGACATTATGCATCATGTATTAGAGATGAAGTCACTGAAAACAGGGCTGTCTCAGCTGAACTAGGACAGGTGGCAATAACTCCAACAGACACACGTGCTAATCTTAGCCAGATTTGGGAGGAGAGAGAGATACACTGTTGGGAGGAATTTGCTTTAGCAGCAACTTTTGCAGCTTCTGTTTATGAGCCCCAAATAGGGCATTGTATTATGCAGATCTCAGCCCTTAACCATTGGATCTCCGGTTCTGGAATTACTTCACTACAGATATTTTTTACTTGGAATAACAAAACAAAAAAACTCCTCTCACTGAGAGCTACAGGCTCCTCTTCCTTGGCTATTATCAGAGTTTGTAATGGGGTAAAGATAGTTTACCTTTAAGTCAGGATTTCCCACAAATACAAATTTACAGACACACTCCTCCTCTCTGCACTTACTCTTTTTAAGGAGCGAAAAATCTGTTACGCCCCCAGAATCTCAGTTTAGCAGTAGCTTGTGCAGTGTTATAATAACTTTGGGAGCCCTCCATGCCTAGGAGTTTTAGTCATTTTTATCTATCTTTTTAAAGATGTCAAAAAACTACTTTAAACAAGTTTTATTCCTTGCTTTTCTCATTTTCTTCCTTGACAGAATTCCAGTCTCTGGTGAAGGCATAAACAGCATTAGACCAAAGACAACCTTGGACTGACTCTGCCAATTACCTCGTCCAGCAAGCACTTCACACTCAGCATGTGTTTGTACATTTTTATATTGTTTCAGGCATTAACAGTTCCCCACACGTGAAGTTCACACACCTGATTGCTGAGAAACCTTGCAATGTTTTGGTCACATGGCATTGTTACATTTCCATTGTAAAGAAGGCACTTTGTGATTTTCCATCACTGATAATGTTGATATTGTGATTGGGAGAGGGGAGAAAACAATTAAAAAATCAAACAAAAAGACCCTTGGGGGAAAAAGCTGCTTTTAAAAATTTTGTTTAGGTTGTCCATCCTCATACCTGAGCATGCTGACTCACCAGACATAGTTTTGATCTTAAACCATATGATATCTTCTCAGGCTTAATTGTACTGATTTAATTGAGGTTATTTCTGTTTAATTCTCTGATACTTGAGGAAAAGCAATGCTTAAAAGATAGCTAAAAATTATTCATATTAAGTCCCAACCCTGCGAATATGAGAAAAAATTAAGACATTTAGGAGGAGTTCACACATAGCTCAAAGCACAGAATAGGTTTGTGGGTAATTTTCCAAAATAAAGTAGTAGATCACAGCGTAATTGTATCGCTAGGACGTGTTTATGGCCTAAAATGTGACTGTCCCTTAAGAAGATTTATCTTTCATGAAATCTAAGGCAGCTGTGAGATAGAGGAGAAGGGTCTAATCGTACTCTGACACTGTCACAAGTCATGGTCCCCTGACCACCTGGGCCACAGGCCTGGAGGTTTTTCTGTGGATCACGAGCCTGTTGCTTATTGTCTCTTAACGCATACAAAACAATAATATTTGCCACATCTGTGAATTTCTGTGTTTTCTTCAGATGAAACTATAGCCAGTCTTGTTGTCTGATTACCCTAAAGCTCTTACATTGTTAAATAACGGCCATTACTCAAGTATTTCATTTATTATATGAATTATTACCTATATGCTCCATCATATCAGCAGTTTTCTTCAGTCTGAAAACTAAGAACTAGTCTTCCCTTTGAGAAGTGTCTTACAGGACTTAGAGTTGGTTATAGCATTGTCTCCACTAATGGACAAAGTAAATAATGTTCATGGCTAAATGCAGACGTCAGCAGGCGGAGTAGATGTTGTGCATCTCTGGCTGAGTGTGTCAGAAATTTCCCCACCCTGATTTAGCTGTTTCCTTCCCCATGTCTCATACTGTGGCTCCAGCTCACAAGCACACTGTCATTTTATTACTCTTCACTAAAGTGAATGATAATTATGATTTGGCAGCTGTTTTGAAGAAGAGCAGAAACAAAGCCTTTGAAACTTTTATGTAACAGCCAGTGTTGGCATTTCCATGAATTGCAAGATGATTATGTGAAGCAAGCACAGCTTCCTCATTCCCAGGCACGTAAGAGAGCCGGTTGACCGATTTAAGATGGCTAATGCAAAAAAGGAATTCTAGCAATCAGACTCACTGAAGCCTTGGCAGAATTATAATGAATATAAATCCTAATTCTATCCCCACTGCCTTTGATGTTAAATCTGGGTTTAAATTATAGCTGCTGTTAATCGCAGCACTGAAATACTTTTCATTAATGATGAGACTCTGGTTCCTTTAACCTTAATTATTTCCCTGCTGAAGAAAAAACCTGGGGCAGCCTAGATCTGCAGCAATATCCAGATGTAATATATACATTAGCTCTTCACACTGCTGATCACTAAACTATCCTGTCACTTGCTCACGAGCAGATGGCACATACAGTACCAGAAGTGACAGACCTGACACTGCATTCCTTGCACCTCTGAGACTCTCATGTGGAATGCAAAAAATGCAAGACTGCACAGTGGCCCATACAGGGTATTTCAGAGATGCTGAACAACTGCACATCACTGCCTTGTGCTGACACAGGGGGATGAAGCACTCCCAAGAATCAGGAAATCCTTTTGTGTGCTGCAACTTCACCTATGCTTATAAGAAAATCCGTTCTTCTTAAATAGTGGCAAGAAGATGTGTTTTAAATCTTATTAAAATCGTCCAGCCATTTCATTCAAAGGAATTATAACAAAAATCCAAGAAGTCCCCAATTAAAAAAAAAAACCCCGTAGGCTTCAGCAAAAATACCACCTACTCTCTATTAAGGTTTCTGTTTGCATTAGGGTCCACATTTTAACCAAATTAGAAAAGAGCATTTCTCAACTAAAGGAAACAATTTTTTTAAATGTGACCTTTTCTGGCAAGGTTCATTTTAATTAACTTAAGTCTGTGGTAGCTTTCAGTTTTTTATGGAATATCATGGAGTGTTCTCTGAACTTGACAATGCAATCATGCTAGAGAAAAACTTTGATTGCAGGATGTCTATGTGAATGCTAACTGAAGTACCAAAGAGACACATAGTTGGTATCACAATGTTACCATAATTAAGGTACAGAACCAGTGAGTAATTCCTGATGGAAAGGTTCTCTGGAGGTCTCTGGTCCCTCAGAATCACTCCCTCAGAAGGGAGGGATGAAAGGACTATAATGAGTTTGAGTATCGTCAGGAATAGAGGTTCTATAACCTCCCTGGGCAATCTGATAAGTAAGAATTAAATCCTCTGCATCAAGCTGCTATGAATGAATTAAACAAATAAAACCCTGATGAGTACACAGTTAAAAACTAAAATTCTTTTAGAAATTGTTTATGCTACATCAAATCAGAAAGAATCTAACAACCCCTGGTATTTTCACATTGATCACCTGCTCTCAGGTTTGGAGTAAGACCATCCTACTCACTATAATAGTATAAAACTGCTTCATAGTTTCCAGCATAAAGGAGAAGTGGTTTGTGTGTTTTACCTTCACTTAAGAGAATTAAAGAGCAACCCAAATTGTGAGTGGTAGATCTGAGCTCCACTAGGAGTGTGTACTCAGACACTTCAGTCCCTTGAACACCCTATGGGAGCAATATAATCAATAACCCTCCCTATACTTATTATGAAATAAAGACATACTATGATCCCTTTAAGCAGGAAAAAAAAAAAAAAACACAAAGAAATCTACAGTCCTACATGAGCTCCTAGAAAAAGGATACAGAGGGCCAGGGTCACGATCCCAAACCTACTCTAGTGCTCTAGCCACTGAATTCACCATCTCTCTCAAACCAAAATTTTGGGTTGCCCTGAAAGAGGAGCAGAACCACGCATGAGATAAAACCTTCTGGTATTTAGTGGAAGCTGGCTGCCCCCTAATTTCATGTTCCTTTGGAAATCCCAATCCAAAAGCCATTTGTAAACCTGAGATTCAATTTCAGCTCTCCAACTGCTTGAAATCTCAGTCATCTTCTAACAAGTAGAGAGCACAGAAAGGGCAAGGGAACATTCATTGCACACATAGACTGGTACAGTTTCTTCTTTGAGATAGCAGCCAGCCCATGTGGAAAATCTTTGATGCAGCATCATCAGAGGTGCCTGGAACTCTTCACACAAACAGTGTGGGCAGAGGAGGCCAAGGCTGGATTAATTTCCTGGAATGGGTTACTGAAATAGACACATCTTGATTAAATCCCTGAACAGACACGTACCTAACATTTTCATGCTCAATTTTTCACATATTTTAAAACATTTTAATAAGAGGATACTGGGGAGCATGACCTAGAGTGTTCACATTTTATGAAACCTAATTTCCACATTAGTTTTGATCATAAGCACAGAAAGATACTGTTATATTGGTCTGGACTTTCTGGTACACTTTCTGCACCAAAGACCTATAGAGCACATCAGCAGCTGAGATATGGCTGCTCCAGAATTTTTGATTTGTTTGTCAGCATGTCCTACCCTCATGCAAACTAGAAAATCAGTCTTATAGATCAAGCTTCTTAAGAGAAAAAAAGATCACCACTCCAGTTACAATAGAAAAAGAAGGTAGCCTTGGACAATGCCTTTCCCTGCAGTTACAAAGGTATTATTGACCCTAAATTCAAAGGGGGAGCTTCTGTCCAAGTAGAATATGCAAATACTTGACTCAAAGGGAATCACATCAGTTCCATCACAGTGACGTATTGATCAGCTGTATTTTCTGGACACTGATTTCCTGCTTTAACTCCCAGGCTTCCAGAACAAATGGATTTTATATTTGCAATGATCTCCATAATGGACTGTAAAATTTAGCCAACATAAAAATAAGCACAGTAAACCCTAGTTTTGTTAGGCAGATTAAGTAACCTGTTCTTCTAAATCATCATAAAAGGAAAGTCCTCAGGAATTATCTCAGATTTGTCAGTCTAGTTTGTTTATATTCCTGTTCTTTCAAGTGATTTTCTAGGCCAGACTTTTAAATACCTGTTTCTTCCTCTCTCCCCCTCTGATGAACACCCTTCTGTTATCCTGTTCTCATCCCGGTCCTCGGTTTTCCCTTGTCCGTAGGTCCGCAGAGCTGTCACGGCTGGACTTGCCTGTCTTTGGTGCCACCTTCGGGCAAGTGGCGGTTTGCCACAGAAATACTCCAAAACTCTTCGCTATAAATGCTTTGTAATCTTGGTGTGGGCCCCTCAAAAGGTTTACTTCTTGAATGCTCAGTAATTCCCATACAGTTATCAGATTTTCTCTGATCCCAGGCCATATTCTTGATTATTTCCTAGGTACCCAACTCAAAAGAACAGCTAGCTCCCCAATAGAAAAACTGAATCACTTAATTTATATTTCCACCTGTTTGGGATAAAATGCCTTTAAAAGTAACTTGCTCAGTAGATCTTATATCATCCAGAAAACTTAGTCTTCACAATTTTCAATTTACCACACAGCATGGGTTTAGAATAATATAGTCAGTGTTTCTCTTAAAAATTCTTCTCTGGAAGAAATCAAGGGGAGCTGAGATAGATGATGTACCTAATTTTTGAAAGACAGCAGCTTTATGCTATAGTGATTAGAGGATAGGCTTTATTTAAAATGTTCTCATCACTCAAATGTTATTTAAACCTAAGCAATACTCCAGCCATGTTTACGTGTGTGTCAGTGTGGAATGTTCTCCCAATGGCTTTTTACACCACTGGCCAATTTCAACTATTCTCAAGGCCATTAAGTTCCAGTAAATTTCATTAGATAACTGGTTGGGGGCTCCTATTAATATCCAGTAAGAGAAAAGCTGCAGTTTGAGCTTAGCTGCTGTTTGAGACCTTACAGAAGTTTCTTTTCAGTACAGCAAGGAAGAACCAAATATCAGTGATTTCACTGCTCTGTTTCCCTCCTGGCCATAACTGATCCACTCTTCTGTGTCCTGCTGAGCAACTGACAGCCTTCATTTTGTAAATGGACACATTTACTAGGATGATTTTAAAGTGTGCACCATGCAATTAATTACTGCTGTGCAAATGCTGTCAAGATTAGACTTTTATAGCTAACCAAAGCTTATATAACAACTTATAAAAAGTAATTTGGGCTGAAGAAGTTTTGTCTTTGAGCTTGTACTTGTATATCAGAGATATCTATTACAAATGAATCAGCATTAATTTGTTTTGAAGAATACTAGGGCAACTGCAGGACTAGTGTTTCATGGGTAATTCATATCAGGATTGGGCCCTTAAAAGTCAAAGTCTACTTTTAAGCTTTCCATTTCTAGTTATCATTAAGCAATTAATTTTTTTTTATTTATACATTTAAAAATTCATTTCACTAACATACATGCAAGCTGAGAAGTTTTACTTCATATGGCACTAAACCTTATATATTGTCTAAAACACCATGCACATTCCTTTGGGATATAAATATCAATCTGATTAGCTAGCAGGTCTTGTCAGCCACAGTAACTTATCCCCTGGGGTATCTGAGCCATCACGTGCCTCCAGGACTTCTGTAAAAGGTCAAGGGGACTTAACTAAGGCCTATATAAGTACTTCTCTATGTCATTTGAAAAATAATTAATTCAAGAGAGGACTCTATTGATCTTTTACCTGACAATATTTTCTGTTCTTAGCTTGGGGAAATCTAAGTGGTCAGGTGAGTTCAATCTTTCCTCTGGAACTTTAGAAGAAATAACAATAATTCACAGAAAAAAATGCATGGAAATAACCAAAGATGTACAAATGCTGGGCAGTTCTATAAATACATTTGGCTTTGTCCTGAGCTTGTACACCTGAAGACTTAACTGGAAATGCCAGTGACTCAGATGCACGATGTGTATCTGAACTAAAGGATGGAGCAGCTGGCTCCTGCAGGGCAGCTCGCCTGCTCTGCCCTGGGACCTGGGCTCACCTCGGGGCCACCTCCACAGCTGAGACAGCAAGAGCAGTGGCAACTCTACCCAACAGTATTTTTCATTTTGCAGTATTCTTGACATGGCTCTTTCCAGTATCCTGACAGAAGCTGAAATTGCTGCTGGTCTACAGAGCTGTCAAGGTAATATTTATGTTTTAAATTTGGCTTTGCAGTTTATCTATCAAATTCCTTTGTCCTTGCTACCCCAAAGTCCCAATTCCAAAGGAAACAGAAAAATCTCTCTTACTAAAAACAGAAAAAGGACTCAAGGTAATGGAACAGATGCAAGTTTTAATCTTGGCCAACCAAGCTATGGGTACCCACCATCATTTGTGCACTGCAGCAATTTTAAGGATGAAAAAATCCAAAGGCTGAATCCTGCGTCAGAAATCATGTTTTTTTCAGAGAATAACAATAAAACTACTGCTGATTTCAATACAAGTGCAATATTTATCATCAAGTTCTACCAATATGTCTTTCAGTAAAGTATCTATTTACAAGGGTATGTTCTTGCATACTGAAGACCACAGTCATTATTTCATTACCTTCCTAGTTGTGAAACATCACTGATGGAAAAATACCATTTATCTGATATAAATTCAAGAAAATCAAAGACTGTTACTTGGGATTTATAATTACCCTCACTGTACTGCAGAATAGTTTGCTGCTTTTTGATCAAAAAGCTGATTTTTTGTTCCAGATTTTTGACTACTTTTCTTCATCTCCCCTTGTTTCCATCTGCCTATTTCAGTTGCTGATTCATTTGATTACAAAACCTTTTTTGTCAAAGTGGGTCTCAACTCCAAGTCCAAAGACCAAGTTGCCAAAGTCTTTGGAATTCTTGACCAGGACAGAAGTGGCTTCATTGAGGAAGAGGAACTGAAGTAAGTAAATAAAAAAGTTGCCAACAGGGTAATAATCTAAAAATCTGGTTTATCATCTAAAAATACATTATAATGTCAGAAATATTCCCTTTCCTCCTGTCCCTTTGGATGGCAGATCATCATGTGTTTGTGCACCTGTGTGTGAGTGCTGGTGCTGGAGGAGCTGCAAGTCAAATAACAAAGGCAAGGCTGGATCACAATGGGGAAACTGGCAGCACTGAAAATACTTGTTTCAGCAATGCAGCAATAACTGACAGACTGTGAAGATAAAAATAACAGTTCTGCTATAGCTGCTTTTTATTATTGTAAGATTTTTTTACCAGACTGAATTCAAAGGGCCATTTTTCTCTCATCTTTCTTCCTGACACATGAATTCTACCTTCCAGATCACATTCATCTGATTTTGAAGTTAAATATAAGGTTAGAAAAATTCTTGCTGAGACAATGCATCTTAGGAGAAAGAAGGAAAATAACAAGGGAGGGAAGATGAATTCTGCCATTATAGTGTTAACTTTGCCTTTTTAATTCAATGAAACCAAGATGTCATCAAGGATTTTTTTAGGCTGTGATGCAGCATCCTCTTACTTCCTTACCCTCACTCTCAATGAAGTTAGAGGAAGTTTTACCATTTAAATAGTTCTCAAGAAATGAATCATGCTTAAAATTTTGCAGCTATTACCAATCCAAACCCTGAATACTTTCAGTACTATGTCTCTCTCATTTGTTCTCTCACCTTTACCAGACTTTTCCTGAAGAATTTCTCAGCCAGTGCCAGAGCTTTGACTGATGCTGAGACCAAGGCATTCCTGGCAGCAGGGGACAGTGATGGAGATGGTAAAATTGGAGTGGATGGTAAGACTGCCCTTATTGAAATGATAATACCTGCCTTTGAGACTTCCTAAAGGCAGCTCTAGGCACCTGCCCTGCTCCATGTTGCCCTGGATGTTATGGATCAGATGCTGAGGTGCTCAGATCTGCTGTGTTATAGAGAGGATCTAACATAGAAACAGGTCTCTATTCTGCCCCTGGCTAAAGTGGCCAGTCCCTTTTCTCATCTATGGAGATTTTTTCAGGAATGGAATCTAAATTCAGTCTATAATTTCACTGCTTTTTGCTAGTGAACTGTGATACAATGTGACATTTAAATGCAACACTTCCTTTGCCTTTAGTATCTATAGTTACAATACACAATGTGCTGCCTTTAAGGAATGATTATCAGAGAAAGTAGCATTAGCTTCCCATTTTAACTCTAAAAATTAGGAGACAAATTTTTGACTGTGTGATTACAAACAGAGGTCCCATTTTACTACTCTTTTTTCTTCTTTTTCAGAGTTTCAAGCACTGGTCAAATCGTAGTCAGCAGTCAAGAAAAAGACCAAGACATATGTGCCATAAACAGTCTTTGCTATTGCAAACCTACCGTTTATTTACACATTCTGTACCCTGAAAGGTCATGAACAATTGTTGGCAAGTAGTTTCATATTGCTGGAAAACATCTGAAGTGGTACAAGCACTACTTAAGCCACACTGGCAGGTGTTTTAAGCAGAAGGTCTGTGCCACTGAGGGACTGAACTGGAATCCACTCTTCACATCTGAATTTAGGGCATTAAAGATATAAACATAAATATTAAGAGGAGAAATTGAAAGCATCTCTGTGGGCCATTGAATTTTCAGTATTTGTATAAATAGCTAGCATATATTGTAAAAAAACCCCAGAATTAATAAAATGTCCAGGTGTAAAACCTGTTTATGGTAACCGGTAGCAGTGGTATTTAATCAAGAAGTGTTTTAGTATTCCATATGTGTTTCTGTCATTCTTTATGCAAGTGATTGTGTTTCAGAGACTAAGTATATTGCAGAACTTTGCACTAATTAAATTAAGTTTAAATTAAATTAAGTCATCAATTTAAGATGAACTAGATCCAGGATTAATTTAGATTTCTGAAATAGCAATACATTCAAAATTCCCCAAGGAATCCCTCACCTTCATGCCCACCCGATGGCACTATTGTTCCACTGCTGAGAAGCTAAAACAGTATTCTGAGTGCTCGAATGAATTCCAGATCACTCCTCATGTCCCACCTGCCACTTCTGCAAAAAGCACTTCAATAACACCAGTCCCTAGTGCTCCATAAGAGCAAATGGGGGAATGTTGCCTAAATAATCAGCATTCTGCTGCTTTTCTTCTCAGCACTGAGAATAACACAATGCCCACAACTCACAGGGTTGTAAATTTTATGTTATTGTGGTTCTGATGCACAACATATTTATGATGAGACATTATGGAGAAGGATGGAAATATCAATACAATATTGGGGAAATCATATTACACAAAGTTAAAGCAATCTACAAGACTTTAATGAATACTCAATAATGTGTTCATGCTCTATACATTAGCCAAAAAATATTTCCATTAACTCAAATGAATCAGGTCCTAATATTGTAGAATTTTCTATAAGAGTGAAAAAAGAATTATCCATCAAGCAAATTGACATTCATTATTTCAATGCCATCTCAGAAGAGCAATTAAAAAAGGGAATTTTCCAGAATTAATAACTGCAGCCTGACTGCAGGGTTAAAAGCTCTCATTATTGTCATAAAATGCTTTGTTTCTCAGCTGATATTATGTTTTATGTTTTCATTGTGCAATATGGGTCACCCAGACATTTTCAAGCATTGTGCCAACATTAATGGCTAAATAAGAGAGAAAGGCAAAGACAGCTCAGATAACTTCTGAGATAGCAGGCAGCTCCTTTATTTAACCACACTTGCTTCTACCCTGATTAGCCTGCTAGGCCTACAAATCTAAGGCAATTTCACCACTTACCATTCCATTAAGAACAGTAAAAAATTCATGACAAGTTAAGTCTGGTATCAGCTTCAGTGATCACTCCAGAAAGTTAAGAGCTTGTGACTAGAGAGGTTTTTTAGACCTTTCCTTCTTCCAGCACTACCACTAAGCAAATCAGAGGAGAAAAATGCTGTTTTCTTTGCACAAGAATATACTCACTCAATTTCTTTTCCTCTCTGCCTTTCACTCACATGGGCTGTCAGGTACTGTGAAATGTCTGTAACTACTTACCATGGGATTTAAGAAAGCTCTTCAAATTGTGCCTCAGCTGGAAATCTGCTGCCTGATCACAAACATACAGTCCCAAACAGCTCCCTTACAGTGAACAACATTCTGCTGGAATCAGACATTTGGAGATCTGAGACACTAAATATGGGATTGCCTCTTGTCAGTGGAATTTTGTCACGTGCTTAGTGCATGTGTTTTAAAAGTTTGTCTGAATCTCCTTTCTTTAGCCCATTTCTGCTAAACAAGCAACTTTTGATGATTATTTACCATAAAGTTAACTCTAATGACAGGGTAATTTTACTTCAAACCTCACTAAGGGTTACACATCCTCCTACTGCTGAAATTAATGGCCAAAATCCCACTGAAATCAATGAGAACAGGCAGTGAAGACAGAAGTAGTTGGAAGCACCTCAGTGCTATTTGGTTTATTTTACCATGGTTCCCTACATCGTGGGGCACAGTGAAATGCAGCCATGTGCAAAGAGCCTTTGGTAACAGTAGAGTAGAACTGTACTAATCTTTTACATGGCACAAAAGGCAGCATCCAGATTATTTCACAGCTTCCAACATTAGGGCACAGTTAATACTAAAATAGAAAGAAACCCTGAACAATGTAGATTTTTAAAGATTGCTCCATCTGACACTGTCTATAATACTGACAGCAGACAGAAACATGTTAGACAATTACATTTAGGGTCAGAGACAGAAAATTGCATTACTGAGTCTCAGAAGAACTTCCAAGTGCTTTTAAAGACAAACACAAATCAAGTGCTGTCAGAGATCTTCCAGGACAGCTTTTTAAGTGAAAAAATATGTTTATCAGACCAGACTCTATGAATTAGTGACACTATTACTCAGCTATGTTAGTCTATTCTGCTGCCATTTTCAAACAGAAATCAAATTCACTCCCACAGACTGATAAGAACATAATTTGAACCAAGGAAAGTTCATATGGTATTTCCCCTAACATGAGAGAAGTACCTGTTTTGCTTTAGCTCCAGACTTACAGTGCTGCAGGATCTATCTTGTATCATGTGTTCTCTAGTCCAGATCTCTGCTCAGTGCTCTGGGTAATATCCTCTTCCTGCTGCAGGGAAAGAAAGCTTTGTCACTGGGGCCTGGCTTTCCTCCTTCATTGTAGCAAAACAGTCAAATACTACAGCATGTGCTCAGAATTTCTCTGTTAAAAATGGCAAAATTCTATGGCCTAAGCAACAGTTCAAATTAAATGCTCTAATTATTTCTTTATTTCTATATGATTAAAGCATTTGCCCTAAGAGACAACTTGAAGTGGCAGGATATAATTCATTTTGTTGTCAAGGTCCTTTTCAACGATTATAGTCGTGAACACACAAAGATTCTGTGCTGTCACCACTGAGACATCAACACTACTATGAACCACAGAGGTTACTGAGTATCTATTTTAGTTACTTCCAAACTCATTACAAAGGCAGAATCTGTTACCCAGGATCATGATACCATTGGCCCTGACACAACCAGGGCTGAAAGATGGAGTTGTGTGGGTTTGAGAATAGCTGCTGCAGCATCTCTTTACACTGTTGTAAGCTGGTCTCAGGTTAACACCTCTCCTCTGATCTCACCTGAGACAACTGCTGATGTTTCTTCTGCATCTGCCATGGCTTTGGTTGACTGCCACTGCTAATCAACTCTGTACTTTATGCAAACCAGAACACAAAGGGTACAAGACTAGTCCACAACCTGTCAATGCTTTGCCCAAACACAGCTTTCCTCTGATACTTAGAGAAGTAAATAGCGCTTAATGTGAAGACAATTATTTCATATGTTTAGATTCCTAAAGAACCTAGAACCTTAGCAAGAATTTATCAATATGAATATTCTGTATTTCTCAGAATAACACCTTCAAGGTTAATTTTGGAAGTCTGAAAAAAAAGAAGGCTTTAATATTATTTAATAAAGACACCTCAGGTGAAAACAACACTAGGTATGCAAGTACATAAATATTCAGATGATCAACCCAATAGAACTTTTAGATGTCTCTCATAGAGAAAAAAAATCCCCAAAACAACCAAACAAAAATTAATATTTTTTCCTGAATTTAATAGGAATGAGTGCTAAACATTCCTGGAAATAGTGCAGTACTAAGATTCTGTGTCAGATTTTGAACTATTGTTAACTGCCCAATACTTAGCAGCTGCTGTTCTGGTTGAATTATTAGGGATTTTCATTATAGTGTTACATTGTTTGCATGGCATCTTTAAAAAAAAAAAACACTTTCATAGATCTCTAGTTTTTAAATGCATAAAGTAATTACAACCACCTAAGTTAACACATAACCAAGAAAGAAGGAAGACAGGCAGATAATTTAGATGTAAAATAGATAATCTCATTAAAATATCCCTTTATATACTAACCCCTGATTATTGCATTCTAATTGTAGTGGAGGGAAACCTGTACTTCAGATGAAGTGTCATTAATAAATAAATAAAACCCAGTAACCCTAGATTCCCACCTGTATCAATGTACAGTGACATCAACTTGATTCTGAAATTCAGCTCTTTTAGGCTTTTGTAGACCATCTTTCCGCCAGGATTAGCATCAATTTTGTTGTTAGCATTGAATTTCAAACATTAAAAGATCTCTTCAAAAGCAATCATAGCAATTATCTCACTTTTATTTGAGATCATATTTGAATATAATACTAATTCTGGCTGTTCTACAACTGTTGAATACACATAAAACCAGCTCAGCACTCTGGGCTATGCCAGAGTGCATGAGGTAACCAGATGTCATTCTTTGAACATTTGGTGCTTATATTTTTAAACAATGCCCTAATTAGTTGCAGATATACTTTGAGCTTGAGTGTTATATGCTCACCTTGATCTTGTCATTTTCCTCCATTTCAATTCCCTTGTTCTCATTAATTGTCAATAATTAGCGTTGTACGGCAAGTTAAACACTTAGACAAAGAGAGCAATTCTATGAGTACTGTGTGGGAGCCAGGAAACAAGGGAAGTTTCCTGCAGAGGAACATCTATGGCACTGTCACAGAGGGCTGAAAAAACCCCTTTTTCTCTAGAAACATCTTGGCAGTAAAAAAAGGACTCTTCTGCTCAAACTCACATTAACTTGAGATGATCATGAATGAGAAAAAACAAAGAGGGTGTAAAAAGGTACCTAAGAGAATGAAAGTTATTTCAGGATGATTCTGGAGAAAGCACAGAATGAACTTCATCCCCACAGCCACTGCCTGACAGATCATAATACCATGGAAATCTCAGGCAGAAGGCAACATGAATATATAGCACTGAATGAAGAAGATAAATGGAAAGAACACCAAAAGATCTGTGAGCAGACCTTCAGCTTGTACACATCAGCACTGTTTAATTTGTTTTAATCACAAAACACTAATTTACAACAGCCCAGGGTTCGTGGGTTTACCAGTAAAGTGTTCTTCCAGGGCACTATAACCAGTTTCTTACTGGAAGCAATAGGACAAGTGCCTGTTTGTTCCTGGACAGCTGGTATTTGGGACCAAAGGTAAGTCTGAATATTTGTGACTTATGCCATGTTTCTTCACATGTAAAATAGGTAGCAAGAAAGTGAAAAGTACCATTAAATTATGTCTGCTTTTTGTTTTACTTATATCTTGCCTTTCTCTAGCCAAATTCAAACAGTGCTGTGGAACATTTGCTATGATTTACACTTTACTCACTGTCATTAAAACAAGCAGGGGTAAACCCACGGTAGTCCATTAGCTTACATCAGGGCTTAGATATATTTTTTACTCTGCTCCACAGAATAATTTGTAACCGTTGCTACTATAAAAATATTACCTCTTTGACATACCATGCTATTTCCATTTCTTTAAAAAGAAAACAATGTTCATGGATTAAGAGAACACCAGTTTAGATACCACAATTGACTATTACACCAAAATACATGAGTTTTATTGGTCTTCAACCTAGAATTTTGCCTGTATAAGCCCCCTTATAGATAGAAACAGATTTTTGTCTGAGAAGGAAAACCTCCCATCTGCTGTTATGAATTTTCTTAAGGTTTTTTGTTCCAAAAGTAATACTCCTGAAATATATAATAAACTCTTATTTATTTTTACCTACAATTAAAAATTTGTTATTAATTAAATAACATTTAATTAAACATATTTAATTTAACATATTTAATTAAATAACCATTTTCTGAATTACAGAAACAGAAACCAGTGTCTTCAGTGACAGAAAACTATGATCTAGGTAAAACTGAATAAACTGATCTTGTCATCAGTATTCCTTGGAAGATTATATATAATCAGTTGGCCTACTTAATAATCCATTTTGAGTATTTTGAATTACTTGAAATCAATAATAGGCTTACTAGGTGTAGCAAGTACTATAGATGTAGGAGTCAGACTTAGGTTGTGTGTGTTATAAAATGTATATACTACCATTTCCACACTAACAAAGTCTGATTTTACCTAGATCATAGTTTTCTGTCACTGAAGACACTGGTTTCTGTTTCTGTAATTCAGAAAATGGTCAGGAAATACAAAATGAAGCTTACTGCAGAAAGATCACCCAAATTAGAAAATGCTTTCCTCTACCCTAGTGACAAGTTATCTTTGTCAGAATGACACATTGGCACCTCTGATCTGTCATCTCCAACCTCCTTCATACATTCCAAAGGATCAACAGACCCAGGGAACAAACGAATTCATTTCTTTTCACAAGGATTTGACTGCTGGAGTCTTCTTCCAAAGAGTACAGAGGTTACCTGTTAACATTCTTGGAGCTGAAAGGCTGCTTTGATGGCAGAATTGTACTTAATTAAGCACTAGTGGATTTATTTAAAAAAAAAAAAAACTTCTTTTTGTCTATATTATCTTAGGATATAAATAGAAAGAAAAGTTTAATTAGTTAAGGAAGAAATTTGAGCCAAGTCTCAATTCAAACATTTGATCCATGGAAGTGTAACCTAAGTAGAGGTTATTGTCACCTTTTGAATCCTTTATAAGACAGAGTGGCAAGCCAAAGCCAACATTACTATTTTGCCTGGTATCTCCTCAGCTATTTTTCCTTTACCTAGCTGAGAAAACGCTAAAGGTGAGCATCTGACTTGAGATTAATTAAATAAAATTACTGTGTAGAGCTGCACCAGTAGTAAGTACAACAACCATTGTTCTAAGGTTTTTATTTTAATTGCTGGACTTACATATGGATGGGTTTTACATAGATAAGTATCAGTTTTCTTTTTATTCTTCAGAGCTGTTGGGGGAGATAATAGAAGTAAACTTTCTTACCTTTTGTTTTCCATCTGCATATATTGTTACTTGCATTGCCAGATTCCATGCATTCCAGTATGACTATTTATTAGATGAATGGTTACATAGAGTTTAAATATGTGCTGTATTTATAGAGGTTCCAGGTAAATGATAAAATATTGATCATAAACTCACAACATGGTTCGTGTAATCCAGCTCATTATCAACCATTATTTCTGAACTTCTATTTTTAAGGAAGTAATGTACTAAATCTTGTAATTTGTTAAGGAATACCAGAGATGTCACTTTGATCAATGAGATTCATCTACTCTTGTTGACCTTATAGTAATCTTCAAAACACAGAAATACCCAATTTGTTGTAAGATGCATTTGCATTAAAACTCTGTTTGCAATATTCTATTTTGCACAGGTTTAAAATGAGCCTTACAGACATTCTAAGCCCTTCTGACATCGCTGCTGCTCTGCGGGACTGCCAAGGTGAGAAAACAATTAAAAATCTCAAAGTCTCTTATTTTGTGTAACCTGGGGCAACTTTAACTCAGTCCCAAAGGAATACTGAAGAAATGCATACTTTAAACAGATTTCTGTAATCTCTTTACTCAGCTGTCACAGTATGTTTGTTCATAACTGGTTTATATTGTCAATTTGGAGCTTATCCCCACATGATTTTGTTGGATGTTCAGTAGGGTATGGAGCAGTATTGCAAATTCATTTATTCTTTGACAGGCTTCACCTACTAATCATGTTTAGAACAACTAAATTGTAACAAAGTATCATCCTCAGACCATTTAGGAACACTGAATGCAGTGGTCTGGGGTTAATTTCTTTATTAATTTATTTTCAGCTCCAGATTCCTTTAGTCCCAAAAAATTCTTTCAGATCAGTGGGATGTCTAAAAAGAGTAGCAGCCAGCTCAAGGAGATCTTCCGGATTCTCGACAATGATCAAAGTGGCTTTATTGAGGAAGATGAGCTCAAGTAAGGATTTTGTTAACTACTTGGAGGATATAAAAAAAAAAAAATAAGCACTTTTTCCATTCCAGAACTTTCAATAAATGTGAACACAATTTATGCTAAATGTTGATAAAACCTTCAGTACATCGTGAAAGATATATTTAAATCGATAATTCTTACAGAGAAAACCAAATTAGTAATACCTGCCTCTTATGCTCAGTATAGAATAAAGAGCAGCCTGTGGCTGAATTTTCATAGTGGACAGAATCAATTCAATCAGGGTTGCACTTATAAAGCAGAAATACATAAAAATATGATTTAACTTGCCAAGCAAAGCAGTGTTTTAAGGACTTGGCTATTGTGGCAAATTATTTAGAGATAGTTATCTCTTTGACTGTACAACAACCATAAAAAATACTATGGTGTGAAAATCTAAATCCACGTTGTTTCTCCCCAAGGTATTTCCTTCAGAGGTTTGAGTGTGGAGCCAGAGTGTTAACCACCTCAGAAACCAAGACCTTCTTGGCAGCTGCAGATCATGATGGGGATGGTAAAATCGGGGCTGAAGGTATTGACTACTTTAAGTACAGAATGAGGCACCTCAGGATGTTTGGAGTGATGTGGGATTCTCTATTGTGTTGATGGTACATTAATGTACCCCCAGTGATTTTACTGAAACCCTTGAACAGCAACGTGTTTAAGGGTGGAAATGGTCCCTGATCTTACAGGTTCATGTCTGCAACTCCTTTGCCTGAGCAAGTAAAAAGCCTTAAGGAACTTTCCTGTTGCCACTCACTCCCATATTTCAAGCTGTTCTGAAAGGAACTGCTCCTTATTTCTCCTCCCACTTACTCTAATGTAAGGCAGCACTGGCATCACTTGGAATACACAAATGCAAAATCAAGGACAAAAGAACCAGCTGTACACAGGAGAACAAACAGCTCATACATCAGCTCGTTTCCAGCAGCTACTGCCCCACAGAAATTCCACAGGGCACTGAAATCATTCTCAATATGCAGCATGTGGCTCCATATTTGCTTTGTGTGATAAGGATAACAGAATGATCAAGTGTCACAACCCCAGTACAAGATCCCACAACAGGATCTGTGCAGGGATGGCTGCTCTTTATCTTCAGTGGCAGGTTAAGATCCAGACAGGAAGGAGCAGCTGTTTAAGGAAGCCGCATACTGCGCTCACCATGTAGAAACACTGGTGTGATTTAATGGTTGTACAGTGCAGAAACCTCCTGATCTCCTAATTCCATATTTCTGTGCCCTGTTTTGGAGACAAAGCACACACACAAAAGGCCTGCAGCTAATGGCAACTTGTCCCATGAGAGCAGTGAGCTGCCCAGACGAGCATGAAAGGGGCTTAGGGAATAGCACGCAGGGAATGTGCCAGCATGCAGATTCCCCAGCTCACTGCACTAGCAGGACAGAACTCTTCTGTTTTTTTTCTTTGGAAGGAATCAAATCCAGTTCCTTAGGAACTATGCCAGAATAAACACACATGATTTATGAAGCAATCTGTGTATTAATACAGTCACTTAGGGATGGGACTAATCAGATACTCTAATTCATGGAAGCCAAACATTTAAAAGATCTTTAAAATAACAGTATCTTATTGCATAACTCAACATCCCAGGATCACACCACATGGAACTGCACAGTGGTTTTAGCTTTAGACTGTTCTCTAAATCAACACTTCTCAATGTCTGAAGCATTACAAACAGTTAATATAACACATAGACTCATTTTTTTTACTTGAGCTCTAAACTACTTCTTACTTAAATTCCATATAACCCATTCCATTATTTTTGTCTAAGATCAGTATTACGCAGAGAGAAGGCCAAAACTACCCCAAATATTTAATTATTCCCTGTAAGTCAGCAAAACACACTGCCTTTCCACATGTTCTTTAGAAGAGGATGTTTAGATGATGCCTCTCGTCCACACGTTTCTTCCCTGGTCATCATCATCAGTTAGGTAACTTTTTCCTGTTCATTCCTATTCTAAATCTCTTGATAAGCCATTAATCCTTTATTCCTAATCCTTTCATGTTAATATTTCTTTCATGTAAATATTCTCTTATCTTTCACAGAATTCCAGGAAATGGTGCAGGCTTAGAGGTTCAAAAGGACCAAACCCGACAGAATTGGGATGAATCTGCAGGAGACACTCCCATCCTTGAAAATCAGGAGTCCCTTATTTATCTTGACAGTGTCTGTTATTTTTTTCAATGCCTTAGCAACATAAAGAAACACTGATTACTGATTTTTTCATTGTGTGGACTATTTACCATGTTTTAGCCTCTACTTTAGCAGGCACTTCCTTAAAAATATCCAATAAAAATTAATCATATACTGTAGCCTGTGTCTATTTTTTTTACTTCTATATTGAAACATGAGAATTCTTAAACCAAAAGTGTTAATCCCTCCAAGATTTAAACTTATCAGATCTTCATATATGGAACATCTTTTGAAATGAGTGGGAGTTCTGTTTACAATAGCCCTTCTGGATTAAGCTTAAGTTCTCAGAACACTCGGAACACTAGGAGCTCAGATACAGTTGTGAGATAAGTGAGGGTAAAATCTCTCATTGACTTCCAAGTGAAAAGCAGTAATATATTTTTGCTTAAGAAGTGGCTTCTGCATGAGGCTGTTGCAGTTTTAAACCACTCTTTTACATCAGCCAATTAATAGATGAGGAAATCAAAACCCACATGCTTTCCTGCAGAGAGAATTCAAAGGAAAGCCTATGAGGACTTGAGGTTTTAGAAAACCATGAGGTTTTAAAGAAGCAGAGGGGAAGCAAGATATCTTCTTAGTGGTATTTTCTTGTTTTCTTAATAGGGAGGACTGGAAGTGTGGAGGAAGAATTTGTACAAATGCATGTTGAGAAATCTCCAACTCTCCCTGGCGGGCTGGACTGGTGTATTAAAAATGCCCCTTACAAATGCATTGTCTCTGAGAATGCTGAAGAAATGCCTTTTTATGAGCAAACAATTCATTCACTCTTTAGAAAAGGAGCTATTCAGATGCTCTGATGGAGTATTTATACCTTCACTTGCTTTCTAAACATTAGCAAGTTGCAGGTTACACACATGCAGCTTGCAGAGGCATCACAACACAACAGAAGCCTTTAAGTGAAGTGAACAGTCCAGTTACTGCAGTTTCAATGCATTTCTTCCTTTGCTGCAAATGACTACATTCAAAATTAACTGCATTTCTTCCTTATCAAAAGTCTCTATGAATACTGGCAATTGTGCACAAAACCACCAAACCCAGAATGGAACTGTTTATGAGATAACCCAGCTTTTCCTGGGCAAGACACTAATGAGTCTGAATGGATTTGTGAGAAGGACCAGGTATCTTTCAGAGCACCAGAGTCACAGAGTCCAACCCGTTAATGCTTCCATAAGCTGGGCCTTAGCTCTCTCTCAGCCTGTGTGTTGCAAAACTAACAAAACAGTGCTTGAAAAATTTCTGTTGATTAAAACATTCTCATCACCAAAGCAAAAACAGTTCAATAAATTAAAATTCTCCTATACTCATTGTGAAGAAAAGTTCATGCAGTGCCATCCTCCGAGACAGCCTAGACACCTTAACCCAAAACAAATTCCACAACGATTCCTCCCTGATTCTTCCTCTGCACTCTCTGCAGCTACCTACTCTTTTGGGAGCCAAGCAACAGCAAGCCAGACAAGAAACATCCATTGCCTCTAAAAAAAATGTACATATTGATCCACAATTATTGAGAGTTGACAATTGAAAACAGAATTTTGTATCATTTCAAGAAGTTTTAAAGCAGTTTAATTTTACATACAAGTTGTTTGTGAGCTGGTAGACTCAGTACATTTAATATGGTCATCACAATTTTCCTTTTATTGTACAAAAATTAACTGATCAAAATGAACACTGGGTTTTGATACTACTTCTTAACATTATGAAATATGCTCTAGAATATAAATATCTAGAGTATCAGTGACTTAAACAGAGCTATTCAGATTTACACAAGCCGAGGGTCTGACCCATGAACTGACCATGGCCATTCTCAGAACCTAAGATGGATGTCACAGGACAGTCACAAGAAATAAAGTGTGTCCTTGGCAATGAAACCACTCTGATGACAGAAGGGTCTTGGAGTAGTTCACATGTAAGTAACAAACAAACTGCTCTCCATTTCACTGACAATTAAGTGTCCTGATCTTGACTAATCATGTTACACCAGGCAGGCAAATGCCTGTAAAATAAAGAATTTTCCAGGTGCTGTTGCACTCTGAATTCTAGCTCCTTTCAGTGTCTCAGCCTTTGCACTGTGGACCTCGACAAAGAAACCCAGAGGCAAAGTACAAATTCTGTTATTCTCCACCGAGATGCAACAGGATGCTGGAGCAGGTCATCAAAAAGAAAAATACACTTGCCCTACTCAAGATATTCTGAGATCTCTCAAACATCCAAAGTATTGCAAAGTTAAAGAGAAAGTTAAAGTATTGCAAAGTAAAAGAATCTTTCCATTCTTTCCACCAGGAAAAAAGTACCTTAAAAACCCAGTAGTATAGCACCTACCCCAGCAGATTCAAGTAAGGGAAAACTTGTTGACTTGTAAGAAGAAACATTTAAAATGAAAACATCTTATCACTTCCCTGGGATCCTTGAAACATTAAATCATACTTTTGAATGCTCTTATAAAATATATGATAGTGGTAACTCAAACTGAATTTATTCACTGACAAAGATACTTGTCTGCTCCCTAGCCTAAAACAAAACACCACTGGTAAAGCTCCTAGAGACACGGTATGTAGAATTCCCGCTGCTTCCGGCAGGCCCCTTTAACTGAGAAAGCTCTTGGGCAGGGTTTTATTAACTGACAAGGAAAGAAAAACTAAATATACTGACCATTTTTATTCCCCATTTAACATATGGATATGGGTGCTCACTGTAAGTATATATTTAAAGAATAGGATGGAAATAATAATCAATCTACTGCATCCACCACAATTTGACATGAAAGGCAGCAGTCAGAAATCAGCCATCACTGGCAATCATGCTTACAGATTGCAATACAAGTTGCAACTGGATTTCAGAATTGCCAGTTGTAAGTTGCATACAATTATTCACTAGACAAAACTACTATAAAAATACATTTTTAGAAAACACCAGAATACTTATGATTCCCTTAAAATACAGGTCTCAAGAGTGCTATTTCATGTTCACATTAAATACCCCCTAACACCTTGTGCCAGTGTACCCTGTCTGTGAACAGTTACAATTAAGATTAAAAAAAATCCGGTAGCTTTATTCAACCTCTAAGCAGAAAAACGCCATGCCTTAAATGTGTCAAACTGTAACATCATTCTTAATGTAATTCTCATTTTTTGCAGTGCTCAGAATGGAAATAATTAACTTATTAATACAATCCATCTTGGATTGTATAAGAGTTGAAATTATTTTAACTGCCTAGCCCCTTCCTCATCTTTTCTTCCCAGCTTTTCTTCAGATGCAAGTTAGTAACGTTAAACAAACAAAAACATTTCAATATCTCAAGTTTTGCATGAAAGCAGTTTTTCAATAATTGCTACTCAGTAACTTTGTATTCTTAATCATAACCCAAGCTAGTGTGAAGTTACAGCCTTCCTTTATGAAATCTCTGGTCCTGCAAAGAAAATGCATCCATTATTAAACTGTTACTCACCACGACACCCCCAGTGCTGCTCACATCCCCTGACATCACACTAAGAAGAAGTCTGGGGGATGTGAAGGCTGTCTCAGCAGGAGCCCAGCTCCAGCTGCACTGTTGTGTTTTCCCACACAGCTCCATGGGCCTGTTGCAGTGTTAACAAAGCGTACAGACCAGGGATACACAGGCATTGTACTTTTTGCTGGATCACAGCATTATTTTGTAATTTATTTGCTAAACTAATCCCAAACTGCTGAGTCTACGCATTTGTTAACACGTTTAGACCACATACTGTCAATGGAACAGCTATTTGAGCTGTCAGCTGTATTTATTTAAAGCTGTCAGCTCTAACACCCAGAGTGATTTATAGTACACCTTTTTGTGAAGTCTGCTACTACACAGCTGATGGAAGTGCTCAAAATAGTATCCAGAAATAGGCTCAACAAACCAAAACATGTGTCTACACAGTACTATTTCTTACTTCTATGTATTTTTAAAAACAAATTGGAAAGCACTCATAAAGTTGTTAATCGTTTGTCCCTTGATGCAGGGGTTGTCCTGCAAATTCCCAATGTACTTATGCAGCAGTTTAATTTTACATAATCATGGGCTGGGAATCACATTTCAAACTCGAGGTGATCTGATGCCACTTTGCAAATGTCAAGGTGTGGTGTTACTGCACATACAATTAAGAAGATGGGATGAAATTGGAACCACAATCGAAGTTTCTTCATGCCCTGTTAATGTGCACATTAGAAATGTAATAATTTAATTGAATTTGTTATCACTTGCTCATTGTAGATTCTCACAAATTCTTCCACCGAAAGCAATGTCAAGTTACAGATGAGGTTGCACCGAGCAGAATTATATGTTAGCAATCACTACACATACATCAATTGCCTTCCTAGGGAAAGCTGGACATGGAAACACCTTCCTCAGCAATCCCCCTTTACAGTGAGTACCCAATGTCCAGCTCTATGTACCTCCACAATACATCCCTTGCAGCAGTGTTTGTACTGCAGCAGTAAACAGGCACCCCAAGTCACAGCCAGGATGTCCATCTTGCTGAGTCCTGAACAAACACACAGCTAAACATTTCAACCAACACATGCAAAAATCTACCGTCACCGCTGTTTTTTTAATTTCATTCGTAAGATATTATTTAACTTGATAATCAATACTACCAATTTTAAGAATTTCCTTGTTTTGCTGAGTAGTATAAGCAAATTAACTTCCCCTCTGGTCTGATCAACACGTCACCCCTGCCTGCAGAAAAGCACAAGCAAGGAGGGGAATTTGGCTATTTTTGTTTGATATATTCAATCCTGACTGTTCCCAGAAATTCTCCCAAGAGTGCTGCACCCTTCAAATGGACAGCCCTCAGTGAAAGGGCCATTCTGCACACATTGCTGAATTTTAACTCAGAACTGTAGGGTAGGAAACAAGAATTACCAAAAGTGGATATCTCATCCTGACACATTTGGCCTGATCCTTCCTCAGACGCTGCTCAGGGAAATGCTGGGGAACTCAGCACAGCAGGGTCTTCCTTCATCCTGCCTCGCTGGCAAGGGGAAGGAGTCATCTTTTGCTGTGACCTCTCTGAAAACACCACAAAATAATAATGCACATTCTCTCTGCAGCTTTGGAAACATTTCCTACAGCTGTTCCGAGGTGGACTGTCTGGAAATGCTGTGTCTGTGGTGTGGCTCAGCCTGTCATGTCACTCCAGCCTGTCCACGCCACACAGGAGAAGCTGCTCACTCTTGAGTGGTTTGGGTTAAATGCCACCCATGCAGGCAGGAAAGGTGACAGCCAAGGTGGTGGCGATCTCTGCACTCAGGGAAAGAAGCCTGCACACATCCCCATGAACTCACATATCCAAACTCCAAGCTGAGCCGTGGCACAAGGCAGGAGGGAAGGGATGGAGCTGAGTCCAGTGGGATTTGCAGCCATGGCACAAAGAATTAGGGATGAGATGGAGCTGACTCCAGCAGCCCAGGGGGAAACAGTGGTCATCCCTCTCTGGCTTAAACCGTTCACTTTTTGAGTGCACACATTAAATATTAAATTGCTGCAGTCTTAGAGCATCCCTATTCCACACAGTGCTCCTACTGCACTGGGTTGGATTCTCAAGGAATACACCAGCTGCTGAGGCTGAGGAAGACTACATAGGTGATGCTACTGGCAATGAAAGTAAATATAAACTAAGAGTGATGATAAGAACTGAAATAATAACAGAAGGGAAAAATTACAAAGTCAAAAATACTGTGTTTTTTCAGATTTAATTTGGCACAACTTTAAGAGAGTTTACTATTACATTCTTCAAAATGACTTGGTGGAATAAGATATTCAATTTTATCTTTTATACTTTACCCAGGTGTTTATTTAAGCAATTATGTAATCTTAGTTTATTCAGATTCCTAAACTTCACATTCCTGTGGAGAAGAAAATGATACATCTCACCATGTAGCCATTTTTACTTCTAGTTTAACTCACACTGAATTTTATCATAAGGGGAATTGAAAAGTAATAGAAAAGCTTACTTTATTAGTTAAACTCCACTATCTTAAATGTGCCAGACAGAACATGGAAAAATAATCACAATAGACATATCTATTTATAGCAAAAGGATTACCTGAACTAAGTGATGCTGCACGTCAATTCCTTCAATTTATTCAAACTTGGTTTCATCCTTCAAATCTCGGATTCTACCTCTAAAAATAAAGCGCTTCTACTTTTTGCAGCTGCCAGGCAGCTCCAAACGAGCCAGGGGGGAATGAACCACGCGTGGTTTTGCGCTTCGAGCAAGGGTGCGATGGCCGGGACACCGCAGAACCCTCGGGCCCACCGGCCGGAGCTTTCTGCCTGCGGCAGTCGGAGCGGCTGCCAGGCGGGGCTGTGCGGGATCCCAGCAGGAATCACGGTCCTGACCGGGCACGGGCCCCGGCTGAGGGCATGCCGGGCATGGGCCCCGGCTGAGGGAACACTGGGCACGGATCCTGGCTGAGGGAATGCCGGGCATGGGCCCCGGCTGAGGGAACACTGGGAACGGGTTCCAGCTGAGGGAACGCCGGGCACGGGCTCTGGCTGAGGGAACGCTGGGCAGGGGCCCCGGCTGAGGGAACGCCGGGCACGGCTCCTGGCTGAGGGAATGCGGGGCACGGATCCTGGCTGAGGGAACGCCGGGCATGGGCCCCGGCTGAGGGAACACTGGGCACGGGTTCCAGCTGAGGGAACACTGGGAACGGGTTCCAGCTGAGGGAATGCTGGGCACGGGTTCCAGCTGAGGGAACACTGGGCACGGGCTCCGGCTGAGGGAACGCCGGGCACGGGCTCCGGCTGAGGGAACACTGGGCACGGGCTCTGGCTAAGGGAAGGCCGGGCACGGGCTCCGGCTGAGGGAACGCCGGGCACGGGCTCCGGCTGAGGGAACGCCGGGCACGGGCTCCGGCTGAGGGAACACTGGGAACGGGTTCCAGCTGAGGGAACACTGGGAACGGGTTCCAGCTGAGGGAATGCGGGGCACGGGTTCCAGCTGAGGGAACACTGGGCACGGGCTCCGGCTGAGGGAACGCCGGGCACGGGCTCCGGCTGAGGGAACGCCGGGCACGGGCTCCGGCTGAGGGAACGCCGGGCACGGGCTCCGGCTGAGGGAACGCCGGGCACGGGCTCCGGCTGAGGGAACGCCGGGCACGGGCTCCGGCTGAGGGAACACTGGGAACGGGCTCCAGCCGAGGGAACGCCGGGCACACGCTCCCTCTCCCGCCGCTCCCGCGCCCGCCGTTGGGGGCGCTGCGGGGCGCTCGGGCCGGGAGCGCTTCCCGGCCGCTCCTGCGCTTCCGGGGCGCGGAGGCGGAACCGCGGCCGGGCCGGGGCCGCTGGAAGCGCGGCGGGGCCGGTGCCGCGGCGGCCTCGGGCCGATCCCCGATGGTGTCTGGCGGCTGCCGGCCCCAGGCTCAGGATGGCGGCGGCGGGGGCGGCCGGCCAGGAGAAGCAGCTCGCTCCGACCCTTCTCAGTTTCTTCATCTACAACCCCAAGCTAGGGCCCAAAGAGGGAGAGGTACCGGGGGGATTCGCGCCCGGGGATGCGGGGAAGGCGCGGAGGTCACTCCGTGCCCGAGGCCGCGCCGCAGCGTGTGCGGGCTCGGCGCTGTTCCTGCGGAGCGGCCCCGGACGAAGGCGGCCGCAGCTGCGGCTTTCCCGGCCCGCGGCCGCCGCATCCGTACCTGGCATTTGGGTACCCGCGGGGCGGGGACGACTGCCGCCCCCATTGGGGTCTGTCACTGCTTCAGACCGAAAAGAAACAGTAACCAGAGGTGTTGACTGCAGTCGAGCGTATGTTGTAGATGGGGAGCTGGACAGTCAGCAACTGTTTTACTGATGTTTTAACTTTGTCTAAAAATAACTTTCTCGACGTAGATACAATATGGTAGAAAGGTTACTGTTTAGCTTAGTTACAGTCAAGTTACTGCAAGTGTTTATTCGCCACTGTGTCCCTTAGTAAGGAGAGTCAGGAAGCTCTAGTCACTAGCTTTAGGTAACAGCGTGTTGTGTGGTTCCTGCTCAGCTTTAATCGTTTCTGAACAGAGCAGGGTACTTACATCCTTAGCAGTGACAGGCTGAGGAGGCTGAGCGTGCCCTCAGCACGCTCCTGGTGGCTGCGGACCGGGGGAAGCTGTTCCGCTGGAGGATGAGGTGCTGTTCGGAGGGACCCCCAGCGAGCTGGGGACTGGGCCGGCAGAAACCTCGTGGAGCTCAGCAAAGCCCCGTGTGTGGGGTGGAATAATCTGGCTCACCGTGGCGGGTCGGGGTGGACTGGCTGGGAGCAGCTCTGCAAAACAGGACCAGGGAGTCTGTGAACAGGTCCTACGTGAATCAGCAGTGAGTGCTTGTGGCTGTGGGAGGGAGGGTGGCTCAGCAGCTCCAGCCAAGCCAATGCTTTCCCTCTGTCCAGCACATGTGAGGTTACTAGTGGGTACTGTGTTCTTCCAGGGATTCCCAGAGCAGCAAAAATACTGGCAATCTGATGTAGCCTAGAGGAGAACCCCAGAGTCAGTCAGGGCGTGCAGTCTGTGGTGTACTGGAGGAGCCTTTGATAACTGCATTTGTGCAGCCTGGAGGAGAGACAATGTGGAAAGGGAGCAGAGGGCAGTCTCACCTGCCTGAAGGATGGTGGTAGATGATGGAGTTTGGTTCTTGAAGTGAAAGAATGAGGATGGATGGAGGGAAATTCTGATGAGATAGAAAAAAAATTCTTCATGGTGAAGTGATCTAACATCAGAGCAGGGCTGGAAAGTTGTGGGATTCCCACCTCTGGAGGTATTGAACACATGACTGGACAAGGCCTGGAGCAATCTGAGCTGCCTTTGAAGCTTGTCATGCTTTGAGCTGGCTTTGAAGCTTGCCTTGCTTTGAACAGGCTCAGAAGTAACTGGGGCCTGTGATTTCAATAACCTTCAATTTACAAAGTACTTTGACATATCATGGGATGATTGACTGCTTAAGTGTGCTTAATATACCTTTTATCTGTTAGTACAAAAGCCCATATTGGTACAAAATAAAATTCTGTCTAGGTTATTAAGGGATTAAAAAACAAGCAAACCATGAAATCAATATTCTTTGATTTTGTTAAAATGCATTTGCTTGGATTCTTTTTTCAAATTTTAGGAAGAAAAGAAGATTCTCTTCTATCACCCAAATGAAGTAGAAAAGAATGAAAAAATTAGAAATGTGGGGCTGTGTGAAGCTATAGTGCAGTTCACGAGGTAGGAAGTCTGCTTGCATGGGTGATTGTTTTGGCACAAGCACTGTATTTTAAATATCTTAGTTATATGTCTTCTTGTTGTGTGTATAAATATCTATATCTACTTATATGTTTTCTTTCCAGGACCTTTAGCCCAACAAAACCCGCAAAATCCCTACATACACAGAAGAATAGACAGTTTTTCCATGAGCCTGAAGAAAACTTCTGGATGGTCATGGTACTTATGCACGTGATATGCATATTCCTAAAACACCATCCTGCAATGTTCTCAATGCATTCTGCATTGTCTAATACCAGCCTGTTCCACTTCCTAGGTTGTACGGAATCCCATAATAGAAAAACACAAAGATGGAAAGCCAGTCTATGAATATCAGGAAGAAGAATTGCTGGTAATAATGAACTTGCCTTTTTTTTGATGAGTATTATGTTGTATTTTTGAGAGAACTTCCATCCAGAAATATCTTAATTTAATTCTTCTTGAACTGCTGTCAAATTGATTTTATATGTATCTATACCTATCTTCATAAATGGAAAAAGGGCAAAGTACATTTCAATAAAGTTTAAAGAAGAGCACAAGATAGAGAATTATCCAGAGAACATTCAAGATCATTCAATAAACACTGGTGAAATATACAGCTGTGAGATTTTTAGCTTGGAGTAGGTGAATATTTCTTAGGATCTATTTGTTTAATTAAGTTCTTAAATCTATGTATTTTTATTAGGTGCCAGTATATATGTCACTACTTTCTTAAGACTGCTAGTAATATTTACTAATAATCTGGAAAACCAAAAAAACTCATAACTAGGATGGGATTTCTTGTCCAAGCTGCAGAATCATTATGTTGTTCAGTTGCATACAGGAAGGGTATTTGGCCGGGTGGGATAATAATTAAAAAGCTGCTTGGTTATCCTGCCCCTGTTCATTACAGTGTGCATTACTTTTGTTCCTCTCTGTGTCCTAAGAAAAGGATCGGAGTCCTAGGGACTCTATTTTGCCAGTTAAAGTAGTCTTTTTTTTTTTTATTTGGTTAAGATCTCAGCCCCATAAAACCTGCTGTATTGTCCCACATTCTTCAGCCTTTGATTTGGATGAAGAGAGAGATGTCAGAAAGAGGTTTATTTTCACTGACCACTGGCCTCAGAGAAGGGCAATGTTTGTAACTGGAATCCTTGGCATGAGTTCTGAAGGTGCTTTTGGTACTAAATGTGAGTGAAGAAGGGACTCCCTTTATTGAAATCATACTTTGTAAATACAGAGACATTTCTAGATGTTGACTGAAAATGCCATTTAACTTTTCAGAGGTTGATTTCTCCAATTTATATTCTTGCTGGCTCTTTGAAAACACATGTTATGTGTAGCTCAGCCAAAATACTTGTAATTCTGTCTCTGCTCCTCCTGATGTGCTGCTCTCTTTCCTGCAGGACAAGGTTTATAGTTCAGTCCTCCAGCAGTGCTACAGCATGTACAAGGTAGGGTTAACACTGGAGGCTCAAGGCCTTTTACAAGACAAGAACACGAGATACTTCAATCACACATAAATTGTTGCCTCTTCTGCCATGTATACCTGGACTCTGCAAATCTAAATATTTTTTTCAGTAAAGAAGGGATACATTTGGGTTGATTGGAATATGTTAAGGAATGGGAGTTGTGTTGTAATCTATATTCATAACCAAGTTACAAGAAATTACTGTAAATGATTACCCAACTAACTGATTTTTTTCTCTTTCAACTGTTAGCTTTTCAATGGCACATTCCTGAGAGCCATGGAAGATGGGGGTGTGAAAGTGCTAAAGGAGAGACTAGAGAAATTCTTCCATCGGGTAAGACCTAACTTTTCAGGCACATACTGTGATTCTGCACTGGAAAGAAAACGCAAAAAAAAAGTGGCAGCAATGTGATTATAAAACCCAGGCAGTGGAAAAGATGTAGAGTCAATACAAAGTATGTGGTTACTCATTTTGTCAAATACTTCCTGCTTTTTCTGACAGAGTAGCTTCTTTAAGTGGAGTTGAACCACAAGCGTGGTTATGACTTGATGGAACATCTTAACTGTTGGATCATTTTTCTGATGGAATTGTGTTCCTTCTTTCAAAGTTCTGCTTTAATGTTTGAATTGGTTACTGTGATAACAGTTTGTACAGACCTATTTGAGTGACTGTTGAAGATTCATTGAGGTTAGAAGGAATCTGGGGAGGTTATCCAGTTCAGCCTCCTACTCAAAGCAGGGTAACACTGAATTTAAACTCTCCTGCCCAGTGCTTTGGGTGGTTGAGACCTGAAAACATCCAGGGCTGGAGATTCCACAACCTGCATGCACAGGCTTAATGTCCTTTAGTACTGTGAAATAGTGAATAGATGAATTTTTTAACTTCTCCCCACTACTCCACTCCCCCATGTGGAATTAGTAGCCAATCCTAAGAAGGCTTCAGGAAATATTGCATGCATGATAAGTAGTCTTCAGAATGTCATTTCATAGCTGATGTTTTAGTGAAAGGATGAAAGGCAAAACCTATTTTTCACATATAGTAACTGACTGAGTCGTCTCATCTGACAGAATTTTGAGTTCCTACATGAGAAGTTTCATCACACTTGAAAAGTGCCTGCCCCCATTTTTCTGGTTTGCAAGCAAGGAAACTACTGCTGTCAGCAGTTTGTGCTTTTGTAGTATTGAGATCTCTGATAATGATGGAGTGTAGACATTGTGTAACAGTGTTTAAAATTTTGTTCTTTTAACAGATTTTTAGAATGGCACAATGTTATGACAGTGTAAACTAAAGTACAGGCTTTGCTTGTGGATTTGGGGAGGGTCTTGCTTGTTTTTTGTAAGACTTGTGGTAGACTCCAGAATAAACACCACTGGCACAAGGAATACCATGATGAGCTGGTGTGTGCTACTGTCCAGACTAAATTAAAAGTAGACCTTTGCAAAAAAGAGAGTAATAAATTTTTATTGCTAAAACAGAGATTTACAAGCTGTGACAGAGATCTATCACCCTGTTGGTCTGTATTTCTTGTGGGCATTCAGTAATGTGAAGTGACTGTAGAGGGAGCCATTGGATAAAGCATCTTCCTCAGACCACTTGACAGTGCATTTGAAATCTCTTGCTAAAGGTTACAGACCATCAAGAAAGTGAATAATGGAAATTATTTATTCCATTACACATTGAAAGCATCTGTTCCTATTTCTACAACTGAATCTGAATTTAAATATCAGTAAGATAGGCTTTGCTTGCTTATACTCTCAAAAGATCTTGAACTTTCTTTAAAATTTGTTTTCATAATGATTAGATAAAAGCAAAGTGACACCTGGAATCACATTCATGCACTCACACATGGAATCACAGGAATCAGAATGGTTTGGGTTGGAAGGTACCCTTTAAGGTCATCCAGACCAACCTCCTGCCATAAGCAGAGATCTTCAACTAGATCAGGATACTCAGAGCTTTGTCCAACCTGGCTGTGAGTGTTTCTGGGGATGGGGCAGTCACCACCTCTCTGGGCAAGCTGTGCCAGTGTGTGAGCATCCTCACTGTAAAAAACTACTTTCTCATATCTAACCTAAATTGAACTTCCTTCAGTCCAAAACCCTTTGTAGAAAGTCTGTCCCCATATGAACAAGTGTGTCAGACAAGCAGTGCTGGAAGGACATTTTTTTAATTGATTTTTAGTCCAGATTGTTGGGAATTAGACTCAAATTTGTCATTTAAATCTACACCTTGACAGTTTTCTGAATTCTAAAAGCCAACTGTCTTTGTTCTCTCAGTACTTGCAGACACTGCACTTACAGTCTTGTGATCTGCTGGATGTGTTTTGTGGAATCAGCTTCTTTCCACTGGATAAAATGACTTACTTGAAAATTCAGTCATTTATTAATAGGATGGAAGAAAGTCTGAACATAGTCAAGTACACTGCATTTCTCTACAATGACCAGCTTATCTGGTAGGTACTTCAGTAATTCTTTTGTGTGTCTTCAATTTCTAATCCTATGAGTAAGTGCCATAATAGAGAAGCTTTTAAATTAGTGACAGAGTTGGATGAAAATGAGAAAACATGAGTCAGGCTACCATTCAGCAAGAAAGGCATTGGTCTGAGATAGAGGAAAATGTGTGATCTGAACTGCAGCACAAACATAATTTGTTTCTCTTTCCTCACAATTTTCTAGGAGTGGACTGGAGCAAGATGACATGAGAATTTTGTACAAATATCTCACGACATCTCTGTTTCCAAGGCACATGGAGCCTGAGGTAGCTGGGCTGGGGGTTTTGAGGGGCAAGGTGGTTGGGTGTTTTTGGTCTTTTCTTCCTGCCTATCTGGTACTAAAGGCTAAAAAATACCAAAGAGAAATCTCTCTTCTCTCTGTCTCTAAGCTGGTTTTTCCTATATGTTCTTTTTCCCCTCAGTTAGCAGGAAGAGATTCTCCAATACGAGCTGAAATGCCAGGAAATCTCCAACACTATGGAAGGTAGGTCTTGTTTTACTGTCACCATCTACTGCTTTTTGCCCCAGGGCAAAACATTTGGGAGGAGTGTGTGTGTTTTGAGTACATATTCCACACACAGTTCATTCCAGAGGATCGCACAGTAGTTGCTGCAATGTAAAACTTGACCCTTGGAAAAAAAAGAAAATGCTTCATTAACATTACTGCATATTTATTTTTATTCTCATTGTTCTTAATGCATTGTATGGCAAATTTGGAAATTGTTTCGGTCATTTCTTTTCAGTCAAGCACTCCAGACAAAGGTGTAGGTTTGATCTAGGATTTATCTATTTGTTCTTCCCCTGTACTCAGCATGTCAGTGAGGCATTCTCTACTTAAGCAAGTGGGTAACATTATTTTGCATAATTATGGGTTTGGAAATCCTTAATCACGAGAACTCCTAATTGCAAGTTTGGAGAACATCTGTTAAATTTAAGAAACTGAAATACAGGTATTCATCACATCTGACCTGTTGAATTATTTTCTAGGTTTCTTACTGGACCTTTAAATCTTAATGATCCAGAAACAAAATGCCGTTTCCCCAAAATATTTGTAAACACTGATGACACTTACGAAGAGCTTCACTTAATTGTTTATAAGGTATGACAGTTTCCTCTGCAATTACTCCACAGAATTAGGAATCTCTATGCGATGAAGGTGACAATGATGTGAAGTACTTCGGAATTGTATAGACAGGTGCATTAATAAGGCCAGGTTAAAGCAAAGAGACAGAAAACTGGCATTTCTAGCAACAAGCTTTAAAGCCTGAATTCTTTTCTCCTCTCTTCTATACCCTGTACAAAACAGTTATTTTGTTTTATTAAAACAAAATACCAGCCTTCAGTTGCTTTAAGTGATTTCATGCCTTGTTTTATATGAGATTAATAAATTAAAAAAAAAATTGTTCTTACATTAAATGTGAGTTTTTTGCAGATATCTTTGTATAAAGTGCATTTTTACCAAGTTTTATCTTTCCCCTACAACTTAAACAGTTAACTGAATTTTAAATCATAGCTGAATTTTAAAACCATAGCTAACCTGTGTTGTGCAGGACTGCAAAAAGGTTATCCTGTTGAAGTGTTACCTTGAAAAAAGATTTTTAAATCTCTTCTCACCTGTGTATGACCTCTCTGAAGTATTGTCATTTGAGTTAGTGAAAGTAATCTGTTGTAAATGGCTTTTTTGCTTTTGTTTTGTTCCAGGCAATGAGTGCAGCTGTCTGCTTTATGATTGATGGTAAGTACCAATTAGTATCAATTATTTGCCAAGACTTTTATATGTAAAATACTTTGACATGCAGCTTGTTTTAGCCTTGAAAAATACTCCCATTAATTTGTTATTTGAGTCTCTTTTTCATGAGTGCTTTTATCAGTCTTTTTCTTTGTTCCAGTGGTACAAGTAACTCATTTTACACAATAAAATTACTAAATACTGCTTCAGTTAGCCATATTCAAAATCACCCCCAAGGTTTTAATTGTGGGACAAATCTGTCCTTGGACTCTTACTGACGTTTAAAGAAAAAACTACAGAAACTGTACCTTTAGCTGTGGGAAGAGAATCTCACCTCTCCCTTTTCTCTGCCTGACACAGCTTCAATTCCACCCACACTGGAGTTTTGCAGAAAACTGGACAGCATTGTTGGGCCTCAGCTCACAGTGTTGGCATCAGACATATGTGAACAATACAACATCAACAAGAGAATAGCAGGGTTTGTACCACACTTCTTTTCCTCATTAGTTGGTGAAAAGTTAGGTTAAATGAACTGCTTAAATAATGGTAACATGAACCCAAATTCTGAAGCGTTAATGGTGTACTTAAAGCAATGCTTGTCTACTTTTCTGCATCTTAAGTGTTTATAAAGTGCACGTTATTGCATATTGGGGTCTCCCTGAAGTAACAATAGATGTTACTAATTTAGGAACAAATGTTTATTGTCTGGCTGAAAGTTATTTGGTTGCAGTGGAAGCTTTACCATTGAGGACTTTTCCAGAATTACTGCTTCTTGAAGTGTTGCCATGTATAGTAGGTGAGGAAAAAAAGGTCTTTTATTTTTCTATTTTGCAGGACTAAGGTAATTACTTGAGGGGCAAAAACCAGTCAAAAGAAAAAGGATGCTAATGCTTTGGAAAATATCTTTCACTTAGAACTATAGCTTGACTTGCAATAAAATTGCATTTATTTTTTGATAGATTTATTAGATGGGGAAGCAAGAACGGTATCCCATATGGCAACATAAAAGGAATTCAACCAAAGAGAAGTGTGTGAGTGAACTCAGTCAGTGGTACCATCCCAAATCAGCAAAATCGCACAGGATAGAATAGGATGTGCTTGAAATTGTGCCAATCTACTAAATCATTAAACTTGGGGTTTTTAAATGTCATCTGGCACTGGCTTTGGCAGCTTTAACTCTTTAAAAGTTTAATGCCATGGTGTCCTGAAAACATGATACAGTTCCTTGACACTAATGCAAGTGGGTGACAGAGAGCAGGGGTATCTGGTTGTTTGCTAGGGTGAGTGGTGTCATCACAGTATCTCCTGGTTCTAAATAATACATTGCCTCAAGTACCAATTGCTGCAGCCAGGTTTTGGCCAGTCTGAATGGTTGTGACTTCTACAAAAAATTACAGCTCTAGGTTTTTATATTAACTTCATAAAAGAGGAAATGGAGGAAGACTGCCAAGGCAGGAGTTTGAAAATAGTCTCTTGCTTGGCCCACACAAATGATGTGGGGGGAAATCTAATTGGCTGGATCAAGAAAGAGTTTGTTCTCCTGTTTGTAACAAATAACAAAAACATGAACAGAAGATGACTTATTGCTCAAATTAAAGACCCAGGATCTATTCAAATCAGCTTCGACTGGCATAAGGGAGAGCAGCAGGAACAAAATGGGGCCAGGAAAAAACAGCTCATTAGAAAAATGCAAATTAATTACTACTCCAAAGTGGGACAAGGCCTTCAGACTCCCCTGTGTGTGTTTACTGGCAGCCTGAGTGGCAGAAGGGGAAATACTGGCTGGTTCTGCAGGCTGTCTTTTGGGTTTTTTTAAAGTGTGTTAAAATGAATTTCAATCCCACAAGTCTCTTCAATGTGAAGATAAGTCCAGGCTGCGTAAGCTAGCTTTGCACTGGCTTGCTACCCAGTCTCTGGCAAGCCTGTGCTTATAGAGCATGTTGGTATTCAGAAATCACTTTCTTTTTCTTTTTAAATCTTCCTAGAGCTGAGAAGGAACCTCAGTTTAAGTTTATCTATTTCAATCACATGAACCTGGCAGAGAAAAGTACCATTCACATGAGGAAAACACCCAGCGTATCACTTGCATCTGTTCACCCTGACCTCATGAAGATTCTCGGTGACATCAACAGTGACTTCTCCAGGTAATGCTTAACTATTAAATAGTCTGTAACTCCTACTGTCAAGCAGATTTTTTTCTTAGCAAAGGAGTGGCACTTTCCAGTCTTTTTGTTGATGGCTGGCTGTTCATGTTTGATATTTTGTGTTGGCTAGACAAAGTCCATTAAAAAAAAAAATAAACTTCTACTGTCCTTTTAAACAGAAAATTAAAAGAGGGTCCGGGCCTCTATCAAAGAAAATATCTCATTTATTGGAAGGTTCAGAGTAGTCGTAGAAAATGGGATGTGAAGCATGACAGTCTGCCTAATCTGGGAAAGCAGTGTAAGGGACAGGGACACTTGCTTCTGCCTGTGTCATACCTGCCCTGACACAGCTGGTGGCTTCTGGGGGTGAGGCAATGGATGAAATGCAAGCCTTGCAGTTACTGCAGCCCTGCTGATAGAGAAGATAAGTGGCTTCTTGTCAATGCGTATCATGCTGCAAGGTGGGAGAGACCTTCTGTCACTATAAAAATTAAGAAATAACCTGACAATACTGAATGATTGGAATGCCCCTAACTCTAATTAGCAACAAGCTGTTTTCCCACTCTGCTTAAGAACAAGGTTTCCATTTTTCTATAAATGAAGAAAGTGTGTTTCATCATATTATGGAAGTACTGGGTTAGTGACAGCTTTATAGAAGATATCCAGTTGTTGAGCATAGTTTAGGTCTAGGTTTAACAGTTCTGTGAAAGCTTAGCATCACCATCCTATCTCCAGCTTTCAGTATTTGGTCCCTGTGTAGCAAATCCTCATTCTGAGAAGTGTATCCTTACCAGAATGGAGGAGAGGTGCTTTCTTCAGTGTTTTCACTGCAGTGTTTGGTTAATGAAAAAATTACTGATTGACACATTTGGGCATGTCCTAAGCAGCCATTTCTGAAGCCTTTGACCTGGACTGAATGATGGCCAATTAGAACTGGTGTTTTTGTTGATACTGCACAACCACAATTTCTGACATTGAGCTGTCCTAATGATTACAGATAAAGTTGTTGAAGATGAACTTGCTGGCACCTTCTTTACTTTTTAAAACTTCTTTCAGAGTTGATGAAGATGAGGAAATTATTGTGAAGGCAATGAGTGATTACTGGGTAGTTGGGAAAAAGTCTGACCAGCGAGAACTATATGTTATTTTGAATCAAAAAAATGTAAATCTGATTGAAGTTAATGGTAAGGATTGTTTCTTATTACCTTTAAATACAGTTACTCCTAAAATGTGTGTCCCTAGAGAAGTAATACAACCCATCTCATGAGAAATCTAGAGAGGGACTGATCTTTGATGGAGCAGGATGCCTAAGGTTTTAGTCTGCCTACTACCAGCTGTGAAAGGACAGCATAAATATTCAGCAGGCATTCTTAATTATTAATCAGTCACTCTTCCTCCTTCAAATAATAGAGGACAGCACTGTGAGCTTAGTTTAGGCATAATTTAAAAAGTGTATTACAGATGAGAGATGAATATATTTACATCTATTTGTCAGTGATCCAGGGTTAGTTACTTACGCATTGTGGCTGCCCTGTCAGTGATCCTCATCCATTGCTCTCATTTCTAACATGATTTTGAGAATGATTTACTATGACTAAGAGTGAGAATTAACATTAAGATGCAATAAGCTTTTACATTGCTATTTCTCTAAAAATCTGTTTGAATCTTGCAGCAATGCTAGGGCTCTCTGTTCTAACAGGAGGCAATGTGCTCGCTTAGACAATGGGAAAGAATGCCTACCTTGCCAGGACCAAAGCCTAGCAACCTACATTTTAAAAAGAGGAATGAGCTGTGTAACTTGGCAATCTTTCTGTAACTATCTTTCAGCATCAAACCTACCATACAGAAACAGTCAGTGAGTGTTTCTGTGCCTGATAAACCTAGGAAGTTTATTAGTCTACCAAATAACACAAAGCAAAAGTTTTGCAGACTTGATTTGCTGTAACAGAATATCCCAATTCCTCCTTTCTCTGAAAAAGGGGTTGTAATATACTCCCCTTAACTATATGTTAAGCTGAGTCTGCTGCTGTTGCAGTGTTTGATGAGAGGCCCATCATTTACACTTAAACCACTTTCAGACAGTGGGAGACATCAGACTTGCCTTTCTCCTATTGAAGAGAGACTAATATTAGGTGTATTTCTACAGTAGAAACTCTTAGGGCTTTTTCTGTTTGAATTTTATTATATTCTCCATAACAATCCCCAGGGCTTTTCTTGAGAAAGTCTCTGTAAAATTCAATACTGATGTATCTTTTTTTTTTTTTTTAACAGAAGAAGTGAAGAAACTTTGTGCAACACAGTTTAATAATATTTTCTTCTTGGATTGATCTGCAAAGGGCTGATTTATTGAAGATGTCAATGTCAGGCACTTGTTCAACATGAGAAGTTATTAGTCATATTATTGACTGGAATAATGACAATAGTAAAGCAATACTTGCTTTGTAAGAATCAAAATTTCTACTAAAATCTGTAAACTCTGACCATAAAATTTTTAAATTTTAAAAATGTTTATGTGCAAACTAATTAAAAACCAGTCTGAATTCATCTGTACCATTCCATTCTGATATGTTATGTGAATATTTTGCTGAAAAATAAAACTAATAATTGTTACACTTTAGAAGTATCTGTGTTCATTTGCATCGTGTAACTTCCTGCTAGTTTACCCAAAATCCTGGTTTAAAAAACTACTCCCTCTGAAACCAGCAATTCTTGTGCATATAGTTGAGCCATTCTTACAGCTTCCTACAAGTGTGGGTCTTCTGGGGTTGTTTTGGTTTGGGTTTTTTGTTTGGTTTTTTTTTTTTTATTTGAAGAGTACTTGCTTGAAGCTTCAGCAGTTGCCAGCAGAGGATTTCTTTCTTTTTCTTTTTGTCAGCAGCTGCCTTGGTACCTGTGGGTGCTGCCTTCTCTGTCTCTTCTTCCTCAGGCTCTGCTGCCTTGTGAGCCTTTTTTCTTTGGTGAGGGTTCTCTCTTGGGGGCCTCTTTTTTCAGCTGGAGACCTCTCCAGGAGAGGAGTCTCTCCCAAGATGACAAGGCTTGTTTCCTGGGCTCGACACTCCCCTGTAACGCAGCTGCTTCTTGCCTTATTGCCTCTTCTACTTCTTTTTCAGCAATAAGTCTGCATGAACAAAATTTGAATTTAAGGTACTCTAAGAGAAGGGAGACAGGTTTCCACTGGCTAAGCAACTCCAGCTCTAGTCATAGTATGAGCAGCATAAACTGCCACAGTGTAAAGAAGCAGAAAGTCTCTAATTACCCCCTCAAGTTCAAATATGTCTTAACTGCCTTTACACAGAGCAGGAACCAAGTGCCAGCAAATACCAGAGCTAAGTTTGTAACCTGAAAACAGCCTGGATTTGTTACTCCAGCCAGTAGCAGAAAGCACATGAATTACATTCTGTATGTTACTAATGAAACCTGTGTGAGTTTGTTTTCCAGGTACAGTATACTATATTACTTTCTCAAGCACACTTCTCATTTTCAATTATTTTGCTAGTGGAAGATAAAGGATAACAGTACTGCCAGACAAGATTCAACACTCACCTTTCCAGCTCCTCAGCCTGGATCTTTCTCAGCCCGGCTAATTCAGCATCCTGCTTTTTTTTTTCTTTTATTTTATCTCTCAGCACTATTTCGTGCTCAAAAGCAGGGAAGAACTTAGTTGTGAAAAAGGTTTTCACCTGACACATCCAGAAACTAAATAGCTCCCTTTGTTCATCTTTATCTTCTTTTGCTTCATCTGCAAGATGTAAATTAAACATGTTTATTTAGCAGGGCACCTCTATTTCAAAAGTGTTTTGGACTACAACATTTCAGCTCTGGTACTGTGCAAAGGGAAGGTCTGGCTTCTGCACGGTACAGAGGATGAAAGGTGTGAGACACTTTGAACTGAAAGGGGGTGGCCCTTTTGTGAGGCTTCAGTGACTTGGCCCTGGGAACGGCACAAAACAACAATGAACTCTTTCCTTTAATTCTGTGATAAGAGTCTTCTGCAGTAACCTGATGACAGTTCAGTATCTGTGACTCCTGTGCATGGGGGAAGGGATGAACAAACATGACCACCTGAAAGGACAGAGGTGTGTGCCCGTGTCCCTTGTCATGTCAGGAAACAGGCCAGACCCAGGTGACAAGCCCTGAACAGTTTTTCAGAGGTGTAATGTTTCACCCATCAGACTTCAGCAAGAGCTGATGACTACATGAAGATCCTTGTCTACCTCTGTTCTTGGATTTGAGTTCTGTAGCAGCAGAAAACATTTAACAAACACAAAAACCAACCCAGATGAGATCTGCTAATCAGCTGGAAGGAAGATGGTACAGAAAACTACGACCCTCAACATACCCAAGTGACTGAACACTCTTACTGAACATCTCTTCTGCCTGAAAGTTGGCCTGTCCTAACATAAGGCATCTTATCCCAGCTAGTGGTGGCACACCACTAATAATAATTCTTATTTTAAGTAGAAGCAGCAGGACATGGCAGTAATACATTTTATTTGTCCAAGCCACTCCAAAGACAGGCTGGCAGTTTGAGCTTCTCATAAAGTAAATACAAATTACAGCTTATAGATGCCCTACAAATTAAATGTAGCATTTTAAAACTGGGGAAACTATGTAAATGGGTACTTAAATGTCTCATTTAATTATGAAGTTTTGGGTTTTTTTTTTTAATATTTTAAGTTTTTAAAAAATCTTCGTCCAGAATTAATGCTCATTTACTGCCCTCTTGTGACAAGCTGAAATCTGCCAATACAAATAAAACTTCACAATTCAAGAGCTACAAGAGATTTGTGTGTGTGTGTGTTAAGTCCTAAAACAGTAGGATTGTTTTACCTATCAATTCCTTTTCTGGACAGGAATCTTGTTCTTCTTTTACATCCTTCTTGGGCAATGACACATTATCTTTGCTTTCTCCAGGAGTTATGGGAAATGAGAGAAGAGTTTCTGATATTGCAAAGAAAGAAAATTAAAATTACTCAGCCTTTAATCCTGTGCATGAAATTCCAAGTTTGATCTTCAGCACAAACAAATATAGGTTGTCATCTGCCCTGAAAGTCAGACCTGTGGTTAAAACACTTCTGAAATGATGAAGAGTTTGTTTCTAATGAAGGCTCAATGCAGACTTCAAGCTCCTGTTTCCATGTCCACATGAGTGCGACAGAACAGGAAGAATTAAGGTTTAAAACGCCTTTTAAGTTATTTTTAAGGAAAAAGTGATAGCTTCTAATTAAAAAGCACAGAAAATTCAGAGATTCCAACTTGCCCAGCCATCTGTGTACAGCAGGTATGGAAAGCTAAACATAAACTTTGTCATAATTGCCGAACTGAATGGAGCTGCCCTCTGTAACTGCAATACATCACCTGTTTCCATGATCAGCTCCTGTTTAATTTTTTCAAAGTTGCAGAAAAAGTGAATCTCCTCAAGCCACTTTATAGTTTTATAGCCACTTTATACAGTACTCACCCAGTAGAGAAGGTTGATGAGCAGGCTTTGTGTCTTCACAAGGTCTCGGTGGCTGGCAAGAAGTTTTGAATTCAGTTACTAAATGTCTGGGCCTGTGTTCAAATCATAAAGTGAAATCCCAGGTCCCTCTGAGTCATGCAAATTCCCATCTCCAAAGCATTCTGGCAGCCACATGCATCCTGCAATCATGCCTATCTCAAAACATTTATATTGCAGGAATGTTTCACCTTTTCAAGTACTACCAGGTAACACTTTACCTTCAATACCAGCCAGGCAAGTAGGATTATCCTATTTCAGAGCTAGGGAAAGACAGCACTACCTGTTCTTTGACCTGTTCCTCTGTTCTTACATGTTACTCTACATATTGTTCATCTACTGTTCATCTGCTCCTGAATGTAGAGCTCAGCTGCCTTGGAAATGTCATCATTTATGTCTGTACCAAATATACTTCTGCTGCACTAATAAAATGTAACACAAGAAAAATTTTAGCCTCAGTACATTTAAAGCAATTTTTTTTTTTTAACTATTTTAACTGGACCACTTCACTGTGCAACTGTGTCACTGCTTGCAGTGATGCTACAAGGGAATGGGTGCCTTGGGTGGGAACAACTGGCCAAAGAATGGGAAGTGATGGTGTACAGTGGCTCACGGAGGCTGTGAAATTATGTTCTGAATACTCCTGAATTAATAAAAATACTTTCATATTGTGCATAATTCCAAATAATACCAATTCATGTCTTCAACTACTCTGTACACACAAATTGCACCAGTGTCACAGGCAGCATCCCACAACCTACAAAATCCTTATTCAGAAGTTTAGCAAAAAGAAAAAGAGGACAGATCAACTGCTGGCAAACAGCAAGGCTTGCTACATACAACAGCTGCAATGCCATTTTTACAGGGCAATTTCAGACATTCAGTTTAATGCAGAAGAGACATATCTTTCACCAGCCAACTAACCTGTCAGTTCCCCTTCAGAAGTACTCTATGTGTATTTACAGTTATCTAAGACAATGTGCAAATATGTTAAAACTGTCTACACTGATGTTAAAATTTAAGGTACCAACAAACAGAAAAAGCAGAAGGACCCAATCAAGTATTTGTTTATGCAAAAAGGGGAAATTGGTTTCCATGGTCAGGAAACAGAACATTTTCAGGGCCTGGCTTCACTCTCTCAGTGGACACATAATAACACTGAACAGGTCTGCATCAACTTTGCCTGGGGTGGAGAATATTCTGTGAGAGACACAGCTGAGGTTTCCTTGGAGAACTCCTTGGTTTCAAAGCTACTTCTTTTCTGATTATCTTGAGCTTCTTCCTTCAGGATCATATCCTCAGTAACATGCACCAATGCACATTCAAGAAGAGCTTCAAAAAATTCCAGAAAAACCATCTAGAGTAAAACAACAGCAGTGGTAAATGAGTTCATTTTCACAAAATCTCTTCATTAACAGGCCTATATACCTGAGCAAGCAAAGAATTCAGAAGTGGTAGTGAAGCCCCTCTGGCCTCATTTGTCTAGTCAAACATTCCTTCTTCTGAAGAAAAACTGAAAATAGCCAAAGCTCAAAAAATTCAGGAGAGGATATGATGGGTTACACTTTATACAAGTCATATTGAGCTAAAACACTGCACTGATTTTTGTTGTATCTGGAGCTATGAGAAACTTCTCTAACAAGTAACTCACAACTACAGCTATTACAAAAAACATTGTATTTTAATTGCATGGGATGCTGCTAGAAACCTCAAAAGTGGGTTTATAATGGATTCCTTAGTTAGACTTCCAGTGTGTGCTCAGTTTATCAGATCCTGTTTAAAACAAATTCAGTTATGTCATTTACAAGAGACTGCTGCTAAGTAATAGTTAATTCTTTAAGGGTGAAAAACCTCTAAACTAGGCCAGTTCACAGGTAGCACAAGAGTCTTGTACAGTCACTACTTGACCTCACTGAGGTGGCAGCACCTCACATGTCACTAATCAGGTTTCTTGCATCACCAGATTTTCAGGATCAGTGGGTTCACATCTTAATTAATGATCCACCTTAACAGCCTCAGCAGCTGGAAGTGCAGTGATCAATCCCTCTGTGATTACTGCATATCCACATTGTCAGGCAGCTTCCTACAGAATCCACTGGAAATGGGATTGCCCTGCATGGATTATGGCACTCCCAAGGGTCTCTCTGAATGGTCAAGTATGCTGAGACTGTGCTAAGATGAGGTAATTAAGAAAAAAATAGAAGTACATGACCTGAGCTGAAAGATATAAGCAGAATAAAGACAAAAATAGAGGCTCAAGTTTTACTCTATTTTTTTAAAATAAATTAATTATTTTTCTTCCTGTTCCAACAGGTAGGACAGCATTCACAGCAGTTCTTGAAAGCAATTTTAACTGTTCCTGTAGCAACGGACTACGTTTTATTTTCCATACACACCTCCAGCTCCAGGTTGACACCGTGGATGCCAGGTAGGGAGGCACCAACTTTGACAAATATTCCCAGAACTCTCGGAGCAGTTAGTTGTTCACTGAGAAGTTTAAAATCCTGGGTAAGAATAAATATCACGTGTTAACAGCACTTAATCTACACACATGGACCTAATCTACCTCCTTTTCAAGCCTCTGCCAAAATTTCTAGTGGTTTCAAATGATACTTCCACATATGTAATTAACAGCAGAAATTCTAGTCCTATTGAAGCCAATGGGAATTTTCCCTAGACTGCAAAGGCAGTGTTACAAAAGAATTGAGAAAGCTCATAAACAAAAATATAAAAAATTACAATTTTGCCATCTGAGCTTTTCTTAATGAAAAAATTGCTCTGATTTATAAAGTGAAGCACCCAAACCCTAGGCATATCAGTGGGAATTGCTCTCTACCTTCATACTAATCTTGATCTGTCCCCAAATTACTGAGTTTTAGCAAAGAATCTCATACTCTTCTTGTAGTAAATACATTACTGAAATGGTTTACAGTGTTATCTCAATAGCTGTCAGTCTTTGAGTTCTAACAACAGGACATGTTTATATATACATTTTATAGATGGGGCAGAGGGAGACACAGTGGGGACCAGCAAAAATATTTATATTCCCTTAAACAATTTGTCTAGGATTTGATAAGAGTAAAAAATTAGAATTCAAATCCTGAAAAAGTGCATAAATAACAGTATATAACAGTAGAACAACTGTTCCTTTACTGCTCCTTGGACAGTTTGCACAAATAACCTCACTCCCACCTTTTCAACTATGCAGAAGCCACGGGGACTATTTTAAAAGGCTCACATGAACTGAACAAAGAAAGCACATCTAATCACACAAAACAAAAAAAAATTAGATTATTACATCCAACATCCAGAGGAATTGCCTCAGCTTCACTGTGGGTTCAAATGGAGGTCTGGGACATGGTCTACAAAAATCTCCATATATTTCCCAGCATTTCTTACGGTATCTCATTGCAAAAGATGTGAATTCTTCATCAGAATATAAGATACCTTTCAAAATGAATTGGCAAAAAATAACATTAACAATAAAACTGCAATGCATGTGATACTAATTGATGAATTCTGCAATAGCATTGGTTACCTTGGACACAACAGGCAGAGGGCAGAACATTCCTGGACATCATTTCTAAGAAACATTTCTGCAGATGAGGAAATTCATCTCTACAAACAAAAACACTCTTGTCTGGGAAGATTCAAACTGATTACACTGAAATAAATTTCACTAAAAGACAAAACTTACTTGTACTCTTCATGATAGATATGAAATGCCAGGTGAACAAGGTAGGATACAAATGTTCTGAACAGTAATATATCACTTGGATCATGTATGTCCTTAGGTGGTTTATCACCTGAAAAATTTTTAAAAAACCAAATTTCTCCTGTTCTCATGTATATTAAGATGCTTATAGGCATACTGATTTGTCAGCCTTTCTTATCCTCTCCATCTGCACCTATCACAGTGTAACAACACTCCTGGAAGACTCACACCAGACAATGCAGCACTTCCAAACAAATTTCAAGGGAGAACTGTCCACCTGTAGCTGGATCTTGGACAATTCTCTTTCTAGAAAAGCATCCACTCAGCATATATAGAAATAAAAGGGGATTCAAAGTTGCAGTTAAATCCTTCACATACTAAGGACAGTGCAGGTCTAAAGGGATTGATTGATTAACTGGCTCTATGGAAGACAATAAAAATACTACATGTAAACCAAAGTTAAGAACACTGAAAAAAAAATTGTTTCTCCTACTTCTCTCTCAAATTTCTCTCTCTCTTAAATAGTAATGGCAAGACCAGGGGTGAATACATATTTTGAACAGATAGCTCTTCAGTACAATTTTTATGTTGTATTTTAATTCTGTATTTTCTCACCTAAGGACCAGAAGTGCCCAGAGAAGTGTAAATTGATCCACTGAGAACTCATAGGCACAGAGGTCCTGACTCAGGACCACTTCACTCCCAGAGCTGAGCTGCCAGGAGAACTTGCCTCTCCAACTCTCCACAGTTAACTATTAAAATTCCTCCAATCTCAACCCTGCTCACCAGGAATACAAACCTCTCAACAGTCGATCCATTTCAGCGAGAGTTATGGAGGAGAGATGAAACTTGCAGTCCTTCAGAAACCTCCAAAACTGCAGCATAGTCAGGGTGTAAGTGCCATCAGGAGAAGGAGCATAGCCTAAGGTACTGTAGAAGCAGTAGGCTTTTCTCAATTTTGAAATATGCCTCAACACAGCCAATTCTACCTAAATAAAGCAGGATATGTTTTCAGCATCATCTCAAAGCAAGAGATCAGTTTGTATTGATCCTGTAACTGGGCAGATAATTATTTGACCTTGCAACTTTGCATATCTCTGGCTAAGTGCTCACAAAAGCATTAGTCAAAAGTAATGCTTGAACTCAAAAGGGCTTTGGTGACTGATAAAAACAAATCACCCTCTGTCAGCGGACAAGCCTTGGACTAGAGCTAAAGCTGGTTGCTCAATGCCCTTCCAGATATGTTAACCTATTTTTAATTGGCCTATTTTAGTGGAAGCTCAGAAGAGGCAATACTGTCTATTCATTGTTTTTGCTTTTCTGTTTTCATGGCCTTTGGATTTTCAATAATTGTTTAACGGAAAGAGTTACTTTAACACAAATAAACCAGCAATAAAACAGTATGAAACAATAGGGAGGAAAACTGAAAGTATCAAACAGTAGACTTATACTTGTTGCATTTCTTCCTCTCTGTCTTCCCTTGGGAACAAGACAAGCAGTGACGGTAAATCCAAATCAATATCTGATCCCAGAATAGAAGTCTTTCCCAAGGCATTAATGACTGTGGTCCTTTCTACCAAGCAAATAAAATAAGTTAGAACAAACTAAAACAAAGCTTAATATATGCACACACAGAAAAACAAAATGTGTATTATTCCTTCTTATATTACTGACTTGGAACAATAGATTCCTTCACAGTAAGAAGTAGAGATTTCACAACCAACAGCAGAAAAACTGAAGAGCAATTCTGTCAAATCAACCCCTAATTAAAAGGAAATGCAGACATTAAAAAAGATGTGAAACTTTCAGACAACAGTTCCATTCATTACAAGATGTGGTGTGGATGTGTCGCTTCACTCCAAGTGTCACTCACAGGAAACACAGCATGGAAGGAAAAGCCATGACTCCCATTTCTATCTAAATTCTTTGAAGAAATATGTCTGGTCCTTGAGTATGTACAAATAGTTTCATATTCTAGTAAAATGGAACAACAAAATGTGAACTAAGTAAAATGTGTTTTGTTAAGCTGCTCACTAATGACAAAACGCCTTCTGGGGCTAGTGGCTCTCTGGTTCTTGGCTTTCATAGCAGACCCTTGACGAGCAGGATATTCCACGAGACGATCATTTACAAACTCTCCTTCAAAACTGTGACCATTCTTGAAGAAAAGGATGCCCTACAGACAGATTAATTATAAATATAAAACAAAGACAAAAAAAACCCCAAACCACTAATTCTCTCAGCCAAGATTCTCTCAGAATCTTGGCCAAAATTCAATATATTAAATAAAATACAGCAAAATAGTTTTTCCTACCCTCTTTTATAATGCATTTTGTCACCTATTAAATAGGTTCACTGTTGGGATAAAGGACTGACTATATATTTGTTTGATTTTGAAAAATATTTTCATCCCAAGAGAAAGACTTGTTTTTACTCCTTAGGTTGCATATGTGGCACTCCACTCAGAGTTTTTTCAAAAGTCTATTTTATGAGAGATTTTAACAACTTCTCTGTGCAAGGACAGCTTGAAATCCATTAGATCACAGTGGAAGTGTGAAATTCTGACCACCCACTGCAAAACTCAAGACACACCTATTGAACTGAAAATCTCCACAATGAAATATATGTCTTTGTATAACCAAAACATATCTAATCACAGAGTCAGCCTGTGTCCTTGGAAGGTCTCCAACTGCTTTCAGTGGACTTTCTACCCTTTGTGTGGGGATTCCATCCACAATGCACACTGAATGTAGTTTGCTGTACAGAAATCTAGAGATCCACTATACAGAGCAGAACAGTTTGCTCTGCTATTGCCTGTAGTTCTGACAATACTCACCTTGCCATGCTTCTTATTATGCACCCATCCTCCACTGTACATTGCTCCATCAGCATAAAGAAATGTCCCATGTCCATGGCGCTCCCCTTTTACAAAATCCCCTGCATATTCATTCCGTAGAGGATACTGAGACATTTCCATTCTCTTCAAAAACCACGTGTGCATGCCAGAACCATGCTGAAAAAAATTTCTGCGTTTAAAAAACAGGTCCAGACTTTGGCAATTCTCTGAAATAAAAGCCCTCACCTGATGGCTGCAGCACTTTAAAGCAGGGACAGAGCTAGATCCTACAAAGGTGCACGGGAGAAGCACACAGACGATGCACTGCATCAACACATACTTGAGCAAGCTCTAGCAAGCTCTGCCATGGGACTCCTAAAGATATCCACCCTTCCTGAATCCTTCTCCTGTAGTGCTGAACAGCCAGGTGAGGAACACCATGCCACAGAGCCAGGGTGATCTACAAGCTGGACTCCCTGACAATTTTAAGCAGAGTGAAAAGACAGAGCAAGTAACTCACCTTCTTTTTGAAACAGAATAACAAATGGAAGGAACTGAAAATGCCACAAAATTGTCTTTCATCATAAAACCTTTCCAAGAGGGAACAGTGTGGACTAGTATTTTACAGGCGACACAGAAATAAACTGCCACACATACCTACTGCTGAAGTCATAGCTCAAACTAAGTCACAAACACTTCTTTAACTTCTTTTATTTAATTGAAAAATGTTTATATTTTCCACTAGGGAATAAAATTCAGATTTTGTAAGACTAATTCAAAATCCTTTAACAATTGAAATATTGCTAACATAAGAATCAATTTACAATAAAGAACATGTTTTTTGTTATCTCAACTGGCAAACTCAACTGGCAAAAATCGTACAAAGCTCCTTTGATGTTGCACAAAACTCCCTGTTTAGCTTTCCTAGAGTAGTGGACAGGTGCTGGACTAAAGCAGGGTTTCTGGGGAAGAAGTTAATACCTGTATGCCACACTCCCACTGTCCTTCGTACTCTTGATTATCTGTCAGCCATATCATTTTTCCATGTCCATGTCGTAGATTTTTCTTCCACTGACCGACATAAGTATTTCCAGATCTGTAACTGCAAAAAAAAACCAATAAAAGTTAATTCATATTAAATTCTGTGCTGAACTTATGGAAGGTTTATGTGAAACCTCATTGCTAATAAATTTATAATTTATTAAGTCTAAATACAAGCATTAAATGGAAAATTGACTCACTATGACATGGACATAGAGGTTTTATTGTAGGCACTGTTTACCTCCTATTTTTAATTTAGAAATCACTAAAAGTATTAACCAGCTCTTTTTCTCAAAAAGTCTTTGCCATAGCTATTAACAATATTTGTTTATATATAATTCTATAGATAAGTCATTTATTCATAAGGCAGCTTCATCTACTCAAATCAATCAAGTGTGTTTGTTTTTCAATACTGAATTGTGGTTTACCAGAGCTGATTTGGGATTTTGTCTTAAGCTGTTCTTTTGTGTGAACGGTCAGTAGAAATACTGCACATAAAAAAAAAACTCCTAAGGGTCTGTTTTGTTATCATAAAGCACTTTATACATTTTTTATTCCACTGCAGAAGGTACACACTACTATGAAATGACAGCATTTGTACCCACTTTAAACAACACAAGAAACTGCAACATAATACACAAAAATAAAAAATGTTGAGGGTAAGAACAAGTGTTATCATATTTACCGTCTGAATCCCCATCCTTCTCTGACATTATTTACCCAGTCACCTGAATACCAGGAGGTCTGTTCCTGATCATAATAAATATTACCCTGAAACAAAGAGCATAGTCAGTTTAAATACCTAAATATTCATCTACCTGAATAAAACACCACATACAAATGATATGATGCTTGTAATCACGTTCTAATACTTAAGGTCACTTTGACTCACTGTACTGAAAGCAACTGAAGGGATACAATTAAATAAAGAAAACAAGCTCTTTTTGATTAATATTAGGTAAGACCTTAAACACCAAGTGTTCAAAAGAAAAATCCTATTACATTACATCAAAGTCTACCATGTTTTTCAAACCTTTTGGAAATACTTTAAGAGAGCTAACCTTGGCATCTCAATTACAGTACTCAGTCTGAGGTAGATCAGTCTTCTGACCCATTCAGACTTTTACTTCCAACAGTAGGTCTACAGTATTAATTGTATTCACAACCTCAGAAAAGGTCCCTAGGAAAAATAAATCTCTACACAGCATAAGACCATGCAACAGAACAAAACACTTTTGCGAAAACTGAGCACAGTAACACTTGCTGTTCCTGAAGGTATCACCCAAGCCCATGCTCTCATTTAATTCTTACTGACCTTTCCATGTCTTTTGCCATTGCACCAGTAACCAATGTAAGAAATTGGATGGGTACCACTCCTGAAAACTCCATATCCATGCCTAAGTCCATCTTGGATTGATCCTTCATAAACACTGCCATCATTCCAGGTATAACGGCCATTATGCATCGGCACATTCTTAACAAATGTTCCCTGAAAGATGAAATTCAACATTCAAATCTAAGACTGTTTCCTAACCTTCTAGGACAAGTCAGGCTTGTAACTGAAATCACTGCCACAGCTCTGCAGTTGCCACCAGTATTGTACCAATTACTGCAACTTTTCTACTTTCCCTCATTTTGCACATCTAACTGGGTGCAACTGTGTTCAGTTATAATTTAAATGTTACTTTACCTCATATTTTACTCCATCAGCCCATGTGTAAGTCCCTTCTCCATTCATACATCCTTCAGAAAATAGACCCTTCAAAATGAAGAGAATAGCATCATTTGCAGGTTTGCTCTTACCCCAGCTGAAGCCTACAGTGACTGTAAGATTTTAAAAGAATGACACATTAATTCTCCTCCAACTACTAGTTTCAAATGAAAAGTTTTAATGCTTCTCAGTGCTCTTGAGAGAAAACTTACTCCGCTACCTTTTTTTAAATTTATACACTCACCTTGTATGTATTTCCTCCCTCAAAACATATAAATCCTTCGCCCTCATAGAATTCATCAACTTGCTCACCTTCATAGCTACAAAGAAAACAGACTAAGGATGAAGATTTCAAATCACTGCCAATAGACCTAAATCACATAAATGACCATATAATCACATAAACAATCATATAAATGATCATAAATGACCTTTGATTTACCATGGCCTACACACAGGTCAGCTGATGCATCTTGTGTAATGAACAACAAGAAAATTTTCAAATTTTGAACCTTCCTTGTAACAGTCCTCATAATTGTTGTGTTGCCTCAGACCCACATTTCCTCCAATTAAGAAAAAACCCACATTGGTAGTAGCATTTTCTACCTTACAGTCAGGCATGCTGGTATATGAAACATTAAATACAAGCATCACATTGAAATACAAAAGGATTTTGTTAACATTGCCATTCACCTGCTTCCTCAGTTTAGGATATTCTAAAGTGATATGAGCAGCCTTAAGCATTAAAAGGCAGCAACAACTAAAGATTACATGATATATTTTCCTTCACCAGTTACCTGTATACTTTAAGAAAACTTCACTGAAGGTGAACAAGCTAAAAGAATGAGGGTTTTGGCAGGCAGACAGCACCAGCAACACTCTAGGATGCAAGAAGGCAGCAGAATTCCACATGTACATCTCCTAAGGTGCCACTGCTACTAGGTCTGAATAACCTGATTCTCCACCTCAAATCAGTGTTTGTATGACACTGGCTACAGCAGATACTTAAATAAGAGTTCTTGACTTCACTGCTGTATTTGTAACAAGTGTACCTTTTTATAATCACTTGAGCAAGAACAGGCTCTTCGTGGATCAGGGGAACTGGCTGGACTGGTGGTTCCTCTACCTCTTTATCTGGTGCCTCTGGAATTGCTGGAGTTTCTTCACTCAGTGACTCACTCCGCAAATCTGTCAGCGTTGTTAAGCTACTATCAGTTGTAGTACCTAGAGATTCTTCTGATTTCTCAACAGCTGCCTTCTTACCATCTTTCTTGGCATCTTTCTTCTTGCCAGCTTTCTTCTTGCCTTTTATCATAGCTACTGAATTGTCTCAGTGTGTACTTCCCTTCTATAAAAATGAAAATTTATTTCTGTCTTACGTACATAATCTATAAACTAGTTTAAAAACCCAAAACACAGACAACTACCAAAAAACAAAAACAACCCAGAAAACCCAAAACCCACAGTATTTCTGTGATTATTACAAATATGGTGTAATAAAGTAATCTCTGTAACAGCAATTCCTCAAGCCAATGGTGTCAGCTTGTGGCAGGCAGGCCACAAGGTTAACAGGGAGCAATGTCTGTGAATTACCTCCAAGTTTTCCATCAAAACCACTGTGATGGAAGTGTTATCAGTACACTTACTTTTGCCACATGGAGATCTCTGTCTTTACCCGATTTTTAGCTATTACATTTAATTACATTGAAAAGTTGAAAGCCATTTCTCAAAGATATGCATTTGGCAAGTTCTGGGAAGTTACACCTCCACTACTATTATTGATTTAACTTGCCTTCCGAGTTATGAGTTGCAGACTGAAGCACAGCACAGCATAACCACCAAATCTTGTACTTATCTTGCCAGTTGAGAGCTACCTGAAGGTTACAGGACTGTCTGCACAGCTGCAACCCTACCACAGCCGGGTATCACCGCTTGGTAGTGCAAGGACCCAACCTGCGAGTGCCGCAGCGCCGAGGGCCGGCAGGGACAGCCTCACCTGTCGCCGGCACCTGAGCGGGGAACGGCGGGGCCGGGCCGGTACCGAGCCCTTATGAGCCCTGTCTGAGGGACATCGGGGCCTGGCCGGTGCCGAGCCCGGTCTGAGGGACAGCCGGACCGGTGCCGAGCCCTGTCTGAGGGGTAGCCGGGCCCGGTCTGAGGGACAGGCGGGCCGGTGCCGGGCCCGGTCTGAGGGACAGCCGAGCCGGTGCCGAGCCCTGTCTGAGGGACAGCCGAGCCGGTGCCGGGCCCGGTCTGAGGGACAGCCGGGCCGGTGCCGAGCCCTGTCTGAGGGACAGCCGGGCCGGTGCCGAGCCCTGTCTGAGGGACAGCCGGGCCGGTGCCGGGCCCGGTCTGAGGGACAGGCGGGCCGGCGCCGAGCCCGGTCTGAGGGACAGCCGGGCCGGTGCCGGGCCCTGTCTGAGGGACAGGCGGGCCGGCGCCGAGCCCGGTCTGAGGGACAGCCGGGCCGGTGCCGAGCCCTGTCTGAGGGACAGCCGGGCCGGTGCCGGGCCCTGTCTGAGGGACAGCCGGGCCGGTGCCGGGCCCTGTCTGAGGGACAGGCGGGCCGGCGCCGAGCCCGGTCTGAGGGACAGCCGGGCCGGTGCCGGGCCCTGTCTGAGGGACAGCCGGGCCGGTGCCGGGCCCTGTCTGAGGGACAGCCGGGCCGGTGCCGGGCCCTGTCTGAGGGACAGCCGGGCCGGTGTCGGGCCCGGTCTGAGGGGTAGCCGGGCCGGTGCCGGGCCCGGTCTGAGGGACAGCCGGGCCGGTGCCGAGCCCTGTCTGAGGGGTTGCCGGGCCCGGTCTGAGGGGTAGCCGGGCCGGTGCCGAGCCCTGTCTGAGGGGTTGCCGGGCCCGGTCTGAGGGAGAGCCGGGCCGGTGCCGAGCCCTGTCTGAGGGGTTGCCGGGCCCGGCCTGAGGAACAGCGGGGCCGGGCGGCGCCGAGCCCGTCTCTCCCGCGCAGGCGCGGTGCGGCGGCGCTGCCGTAGCCATGACAACGCCGCCGCCGCGGGGCCCGGGCCCGGCCGGGCCGGTTTCCGCACCGGCAGAGCCGGGCCGGTTTCCGCACCGGCAGAGCCGGGCCGGTTTCCGCACCGGCAGAGGCGGGCCGGTTTCCGCACCGGCAGAGCCGGGCCGGTTTCCGCACCGGCAGAGCCGGGCTGCGAAACCGCGGCTCCACACCAACACGGACCATTTGCTGAAGGTTCTTGGCCACAGCCGCGCTGGGTACCATGGGCACGGCTCTGCCACGTTGCTCGGAGAAGCAGCGGAACAGCAGCAGCATCATGGCCACAGCTCCATCAGCGGGCAATGGAGTGTGAAGGGAACATAATACATAAACACAGATTTCTTGGGTCAAATCTTGGTCCTACAGAACTGGAAGAGCACAGCTACCCGTTTTAATGGTTTCTGATTAAAAAAAAAAAATTCTACCTGTTTTGATTGTATTGAGATAGAATTTGGACTGACCTGACTGGCAGTGCTGGGTGAGACAGCTATTTTTCCCATTCATTATCAGAAAAAGATAATAAATGAATTCCCTGTTCTTGAAAAACAAGTTCGGAATTTGGAAGGGGACAATGATAATTAAAAGCAATGATGCCCAACTAATTATTCTATTCAAGCCTTAAACATGGATAACAGGAAATTAATAACTAAATGCAACATTAAAGCTCTAAGTCATTATCTAAAAAAACCCAGCTTTGGTATAAGAAAAAAATATTTTAACTTTTTTATCATTTTAATTTTCTTTAAAATTATCATATGCATGATGTATAAACATTGAAAACTAATATTTGGTTTATAGCATTGCCAGGGACTTGAATTCACATTCCACTTCATTTTCAGAATCAGTGTATTTGCTATAAATGAGGTGCAGCTACTCCTGATCTTTATATATAAATGTATTTATTTTATAAAAGTTTGACTGCTGCTCAAAGAAGTACAACACACAGTAAATTGCAATAAGAGAGAAGTTATTTACATGAATTCCAGGATGCTGGTATTGCTGACGTGACAGGCATAACAAGGAAACCCTGCTGAATGCCTCCAAGTGCTCTTGCTTCCACTTGAAGACTGCCTAAATTTTTTTCACTCAAAATAGGAGAATCATGATAAAAGCTCAAAATATTGCCAAGAATTAAAATTTAAAATGTTAATAAGCAGACACTGACTTATTGTGGTGAAATCAAGTCCAAACTGACTATGTGTCTCATAGTAGGCCTTCCATGGGGGCAGTTCCAGGGATGCTCAATCTCACCCATATGGGTGATCAGTTTTCTCATTTCCTGCACATTCAGTGCAGTTCCAATCATCACCTGCAAGCAAAGGAAAAAAAATTAATTATTCCCATTTTCCCTTTGCCAGCAGACACAGACCAGAGCAGTACTTCAGCTATGGTAGCAAATAAATTCTGTACAAGGCATTAAAAATAAAAAACACCTACCAGACAATCAGAAGACAAAACCCAGCTAACACTGGCTTCATGAGCCCAATAGTTTGGAACAAAATAAAAAACTAGCAGAAATATTTCCCACATTACACTAGATAAAAACATAAGGAGCAGAAGGAAGAATATTAGCTGTTGACACTCAGCAGTAAATAAATTTGCCCTGCAATACACATGCAGACACAGCCACCTGTACTACATCAGGAAACATGGTATTTATTTATTTATTTGAACACAAACATCAAGTGCAGTACTTACAGACTTCCTGCAAGCTCGAGAAGCAAACATCTGTCTGACCCTGGAGGGCCTGCACATCACTCCAGGGCAGTCACTCAACATGAAAATCAGCTCATCTATGTCTTGTGGACCAAAAGTCCAGTTTTTGCTTGTTGGCAATGATACCAATTTCACTCTTTGAGTTACAGGAGCTGGAAGGTTTGCAATGACAATAAAGAAACAGAAGTATAAGAAATTACTTTTCCTTGAGAGAAAAGCTGAGAAACTACTTTAAAATGTTAATATGATGTGATGTGCATATATACTAATGTTTAAATTTAATCTTTTGATGGATGTAATTAACTAACCAAAGCAGTAACTATGGCAGATGTCCTTTTAACATCAATCAAAAAGTTGTTTGCAAAAGCAGGAAGATCTACTTTCTAACAAACCCTTCAATTCCAAAGAAAAAGCAGTTTATGAAACTTTTTTGAGTTTATGTGACAACTCAGGATTTACAATGGTAAGAAACTGATAATTATTTGCATTTTAGACCAAAGAAACCTTGGGATATTCTGGAATGAAGACTAAGGAAAAAATGTGTAGTGACTTCCCAAATAGTAAAGTGGTCCCACACTGTGCATTTTCATTATCCTCACTGTATAAGGGAAACAATAAGGAACTTGCAGGTTACAGAATTTGCTCAAAAGAACAAAGCAAGACAGTACTAAAGTCATAAGGAAAGCCAAAGAAAATCAGTTACTAATGCTATCTATTTATTTTAAATTACTAGATTTACCACTTGGCCACATTTATCCCTGCAAGTGCACTAATAAAACAAAAGGATTTTAATGTAACATATCCAGAAAATGCACATCCAGTCATGTAACCAGAGTAACTCCAGTCTTCAAAAACTTCTGTAAAAAGCTGGTAAGATAAATAATTTACAATATTCTCGTCATGCAGAGAGACCACAGAATCATAAGTCTTAAAAAAATAAATCCTATATACAGTAATGCATCTTATTTCAAATCTTCTGGTCACAGCCCAGGGAATTTTTGCATAATAAATAAGATTAAACATTTGAATCTTTTACGTGCAGCAATTCTGGTCCAAACTCACCATTTTCATTTATGACAAAATCAAAGCCATTTTTTCTGAATATTTCCAGGTTTTCAATCAATACACTTTCATTTACTGCTGTTAAACTGAGATTCTGAGGCCTGAGAGAGAGAAAAAAAGATGGTGCTGCATAGATACACAGTGCAGAGCATTAAAGACAGATTTCAGAAACAACCTAGAAATACTTAATACAGAGCTCTGTAATAAAACTTTTCACTCTGCTGTGTTAAAAAAAAAAAAACTCACTACTGAGCAATTGCTTCCAAGTGTTACTGAGCAGATGAAGTCAGTTGGGCAGCATTCCTTGTTGCAGGAACAGTCTCCAATATCCCACCAAACTGTGGGTCGCTATGAAAGCCCATGAGAAATCTGTTTGACCACTGACTTGCTGCATAGCTACAACTGCATCCCTGGAATTTATGTTTCATGTAAGGATTGACTCTTTGAAACACAGAATATGAAAACCACTTCAGTCTCAAGTGTTCTGAATGTGTGAAATGCTACATAAACGTAAATCATAGATATCCTTCTGAAACACCGAATTAAACTTAAAACATGTTATTGTTAAAACACTGAAAATACTTACACTATCAGCTTCTGACCTTGGAGAACAGTGTGTTGTTGCAACATCTCAAAGTTGTATTTCTCATCAGTAGCATGTTGGTCAATTATGAAAAGATCAGAATTCAACTTTGCTATTATAAACCCCAAATTGAACTGGCCAACGATTTCCATTTTTGCAAACATTTCTTTACTGTATACAAAAAATATAAAGAGTTTATAAATGACACCCTTATCAGTTATCATGTAAAACTTAAAACCTTCTGTTTCTCCCCTGCAGAACACACTTTAGATTTAAAAAAAATCTCATTTAAGCAGGATACAAATGTTGAAATCTGCCAACGACCTATGAGGCCATTTCTGGCAGAACAAAATCCATCATTAAGACAGGATTCCCCCATTTGTGATAATAAAATTAGAAGCAGGCAATATGGCAATAGCCCAGATAACACTGAATGGCATTGTGGTTTTGAAGACAGCTGAAATATTTGCCTTCTTTTCACAATTAGAAGACTTTCCTAACACATTTTTTTTAAATCCAAATATTAACAAATCACAGCCACTGACTGTCCACTGATGACCTGAATGCAACTTATTTTTCCAAGTATGTGTCACCAAATTTCATTCACATAAGGGACAAATATAAGCTATGCAGTCTTTTCAGTGTGCCATCTGTAATGAAATTTCGTGTTTCTCTGACTGAACTGCAATTTACGAGGCTGATCTAAGCCAAATCTATTATGTTTGTGGCCTTTTTAGTGTCTTTTTCCACATTCTGTTTGCACATAGTTCAAGTAGCTGCTCTGTCAGTAAAATAACTCAAATAGATTCTTTTGTGACATTAAATAAAAAATAGACCCAAATCTAGCAGGTACATGTAAGCCTCTTTTCCACCCACAAGACAGGTCTTATATTTTTGCTTAACCAATTTTATTAACTGTTGAGCAAAATATATTAAACAAGTGAAAGAGAAATACCTGATCTCTTTTCTTAATTCATCTTCTGCTACTTTATTGTCCCCAGGACTAATTTTTGCTTTAAATCTTCTGTAATTTTCAGTTTCTGTATTTTTCTGTTGTTGCTGTATTACCTTTTTTACTTTTTCTGCCAAAACCTTCATAGAGAATTCAAGAGGCACAATTTTCTTTTGAACTTCCACCAGTACATCAACACTAATGCTCTTCACTTCAGGATATTTACCTGCCTTGGAATCATCTGCTTCACTTTTAAAGTTTCTGCTTTTAAAACGTTTTACTCTTGGGGAACAACTGTTGTCTTCTTGAGAAAACTTGTTTTGATCAGTCCAGTCATTCACTTGATCTAGCTTGGGTTCAGTGCCCAAGACCTGAACATCACAGTCCAGTGACTTCTTACTGCATCCAGCAGTTTTAAGACATTCCTTCTGCATCTCTTCTGTGCTACAGAATTCTTCCTCAGAATTAATTGCACTTTCACTATTGATGCAGCTTCCAGCTTCTGGTGTACTACATCCAGCATCCGACTCAGAAATACTACAGAATCCAGAATCTGCAGTATCTTCTAATTTTCTCAACTGTCTCCTTGGAATTGACACCTTTGAGTCCAACTTATGACAACTTTCAGCCTTCTTAGTCAAGACAGCCTTTTGAATCTTTACAGTGCTCCCAGTGGTATCGAGTAACCTTTGTCTAGGGGAACTGTGCTGCTGTTTTACCTTTTTAGAGCTTTGAAAATTACTTTCTGTTGCTTGATGGAGAGAGAATGACTCCCTTAATCTGGCAAGAGTCATTATTCTTTTGCCTTCACCACTTGGACTTTCAGTCTCAGAGTCAGACAGCATGTCTGCCTGAGGCTTTTCTGCCTCTTCAGGAAGTGTTTTCTTCAAGTTACCTAATAAAGTCAGAATACAGAGTATTTCAAGATTCTAAGTTAGCTGGAAACATGAATTAAACTCTGTGCTTCAGGAAAAGAAGTGAAAAGAGGTAGAAAAATAGCAAAGTGCTCAAAGGAGCCCTGAAGTTTCAGACAATGAGTATAGGGCTGAAATGCATTAATATCAAACACAGAAACAGTTACATCTTGAAGATATTAATGACACTACTAAGAATGAATTTGTCGTCTCTTTTTAAACTGGAACAGTAATCAGTCCAATCAGCACATTAATTTTATTATCAAAAGAGTTTAATGACAGAGCCACAATGAAAAGTGATTGCTCTTACACTTTAATGGTCACTATAAAATTCCATTGGCAAAGTGTTAAGGAGCTGGCACAACAGGCACTTCAGAGTAGATGGGATTTGCAGGTCATTAGAGGACTTCAACCTCATCAACTGCCAGTCTAACAAGGATTTCACTGAAGGTTAATTTAAAATAACAGTGAGAATCAGGCTACAACTGATTCTTTATGTCAGCAAAAAGGAAAATTAGAAGGGGCTCTTCTAATTGAATGAAAGGAAGAGAATGAGAGGATCTTGACTCGGGAAAGCCATCTTGCAAGACTACAGAGTCACAAGAGAATAATCAATTTCTGTAGATAATATAAAAGAATCAAAGTTTAAAATCCAATAAACTCATACTTAATTTTTGTATTTTATTTATGACCCCTTAAACATTCTTTCTCAAAGACATTTTCATAAAAAACCCATAGGTTTCTTTTAGTATCTTGGGAGAAATCTTTTGCAAGCATTATCAATTAATTCTGTGTGAATTTTTTGCTCACAAAGTTGACTGTAAATCCTACTGTGCTGATATGTGCCATTTCCATAACAATCACTTAGTAACTTAGGGTCCTTCTTTCTTTTTGGTTTAATTTTTTTTTCATTTCTTCTTTGGGTTTTTAAAAACATGTTTTTCCATCTTTAATTCTCTGCCATATATCATACTCAAAACTTCCACATTTTGTGTCCTACCTGCAATATCCAGAAGTTTCTGATTGACATTCAGTTTGTTAACATCACTACCAAACATCTCCATCAGAGAAGTCTTTAGAATTGCTAATAAAAACTTTTCCTCCTGAAGTAAAATTTGTCTTTTGTCAGGAGTTACATTGATGTCAACACACTCTGGAAAAAAAACAAAACAAAAATGCCTTACAAATAAAATGCAATGTTATTGCACAGAATTAGTTCTGGTTTGTTTGCCATTTTTTCTGCAAATCAGATTTAACTGTCTCAACTCAACATCCCAGTTTCAAGTTTTCTTGTATTTAAGATGACCTCTTCCTCATCACTTAAGAAGTTATTTTTGAGTATAGAAAAGGTGGAGGGGAAAAATAGTGAAACTACAGCTAGATTATATTTCTCCCTCACCAACTGAGCATTAAAAAATCATCAGAGTGCAGGAAGTCATACAGATGAAAATGACAATATTCTCTAAATACAAACATCATTGAAGAATAAATTGTAATAGCCTTCACTGAAGTTACTAAAAATTATTCAGAACGTACCAGAATCTACCCCAATGTTAAGGACAACAAATGGATACTGGTGTTTATTGTGTAAGTGATAAACTTCATTCACAATCTTGACAACCTGCAAAAAAGGTGAAAAAACAAACTTCAAAAATATTCTCTTCTACTTTGCACCAGTGTATATTAACTAATGTACTAAAACATATATTGTATGATTAAGATCTTGTTCATTCAAATAGACACAACTAAGACACAAACTTGAGACAGAGGAACTTCTACTACCAAGAAACAAACATACACATGAGCAACCAATCCCGAGGTTTTCAGAGAATCTTGAGTTAGTGGGGCTGATGCTAGAAAAACAACACCCTGACCTTGGCTGGATCGCAGGGACGTTGGTTGATAAAGAAGAACTGTCTGTCTGTCGTACTCCTTCCAACACCGTGATCACAACGAGAAATGAAGCCACTAATACTGTTGGATAAATAATGTAAGAGTAGGGGAAAATGGATGAGAAAAGCATGTTTAAGGGGAATGTATTTTATAAGGGACTATTATACAGCATCAGTGAATTCTGTAAATACACATTTCCTCTCCCAATTCCTTGTCTGACAAAGGCTACTACAAAACTGCGTCCTAATGTCTACTATGCTGTTCTTGGCTCTTTTCAATACTATATTTTTTTATTTTTTTATTTTTAAATTTTGGTTTATGGTAAAGTGCCACAGGCAGCAGTGGTTTGTACTTTCCTAATTACCTATAAAGATTTTGTGGCATGTCAGCAGGGTTGAGTCCATATTCTTCACAAACAGCATCACCAGGAGGAAGCTGAACAAAAGGAATAAGGCTCTGCAACTGAAAAAAAAAAGGGAAGGAAGTGAAACATCAAACCTATATAAATTTTTTCCTTTTAATTTATTGTAATTTATTAGCCTTAAAATTTATTTGATGAAAAATAGTGGGTTTTGGCTGACCAAGACAAACTCTTAAAATATCCAAACCTACTAGAAGATACTAGTACTGTTCACTGAGAAACAGAAAAATGCCTCTAAGAAATGCCTGTTCTTATCCTTTGATATCACAATGTGTGCTTTAGTTATTTCACAGACTCTTACATTAAATGTACACAGGCAGAACAACAAAATGATTGGCAGTTTGACATATATATGACCTAAACAAGTTTGATGCTAAAATAAAAGGCAAAAAGAGTAATAGAGGTTTCTTTTGAAGGGACAATAAAACTATTAGAAAATGTGTTATTTGAATCACAAGCTCCCTAAGAACGGTTACATTTACCAGAAACATTTTCCCAGTCATGCCACTATTATTTTTCTGCCATTACAGCAGCTATCAATTTAAGTATTCAATATTAAAAAACAGGCTATAAGCTTAATATTCTATTCAGATAACACTCAATTTTCAACTATGCTTGGTGCCACATGGCAAGACAAAGTTCTATCTTCCCTCTCATCTTTCAAGCGCAGCATGGACAGGCTTTGAGATCTCTGTATGGGCACTGGGAAGGGAAAAATTGTTTATCAACAGCCAGCAGCTATCAACCACTCAATATTTCTGATGACTGTAATATACAGTTGTAGGAAGGATGTTTTTGACCTTTTTTCATCTCTGCTCTCATTTAGAGGATAACAATTATTTTTATGGCTATTCCTTAGAAAGCATCACAGTCTACAGCTTTACAGGGACTGACTGCAATCCCATTAGAAGGTTATCCACAATAAAACTTAGTTTCATAGGAAGAGCTTGCAAAAGTGGATACACCTCAGTTTTCTGTTCTCCAGTTAAGACTTTCACATCACACCATTTCAAGGATTTTTTTTTTAATTGCTTGTTCTTCTGGACTTGTCACAGTCCATCTGCTGACACAACAGCTTTTAAAACTGGTTTCAGAGAGATATTAAGCCATAACCCCATCTCCTAAACAGTTTCCCTTCCATAAAACATCTCTGAGCAGAACCAGGACTTTCAGAGTCCGTGGAGGCTGCGGTGTCTCTCTGTCAGCCTGTAGGGTGTGCTGCAGGCCAACACTCCAACCTCTCACACCTTACTAGGTATTAAAAATCCCTCCATACAGCTACATCCGCGCTCTTTTCAGTAATAAAAGCAATACCTGTTTTTGTCCAAATACTGCTCCAATGTTCTCCTTTAAACTGGGACTTCCAGCAGTGGATATCACACAGCTTTTTTTCCCCTGGCCAACTTGATTAGTGCAGTTAATCCGCACTCCTTCGGAAACAATACAGTAGGCCTGTAACAGCTGGACCATTTTTGCATATTCCTATTGAACGAAAAAGAAAGTTCATATTTATATGAAATGTCTCTTTTTAAAACACAAATGTATAAACAAAGTATTCAATATCTGCAGGAAATAAAGGGGGGGAGTTTTATCCTTAAAATCTTTACAAACTAAATTAAAAATATATATGAGAAACAGTACTTTAAAAATAAATAGGATATTTACAAGACTGATATTTAGCCACAAACAGCAGTTCCTGCTTTTAAAATGCAGATAAGTGATCATGATAGGATTCTTTCAAAATCTGAGAATCTGAGAATGTACCTTTAAACCCAAATATTGCAAAGCCGAAGAGAAAAGCATACAAGAAGACTTTTATTATTTGATTAAGATGTAAGACAGGCATGAAATAGTCTGTAATCAGTGCATTCTACAGAGAACGGAATTTCATTCAGCAGTGAATAAATTCTGGGGGACGACACTCAATTGAATTGAGAATTTCTGACCTTACCTTTTTGATGTTTCTTTGGAACTCTTTATGCCGCACTGGTAACGTATAAAACAGCTGCTGGATGCTGACAGTTGTTCCCTGCTGTCGTGGGAAAGGAGTCCTCTGAGTAATTCTGCCATTGTGATCAAACACCAAACGAGTCCCAACCTTTGCTGACTTATGACAGGTGAAAATGGTAACATCACTAGTGGGAGGAAAGAGGCAGCAGAATTATTCACTGAGCACCATATTATTTTATCTATTCCTCATGACAAGCAGCACGGGAACTACAGCAATACTATTAATTTTATTAAAACAACTGTTCCCCATAAACAACTAAGAACGTGCCCTTTAGAGTCGTGTAACATTTTCCTAGCTACACATTCTTATTTGTATCCCTTTCATTCCACTCTTATAAAACTCAACGTTAAAATCTAGTTTTGCTGAACACTACATTCCTCATTCTAATAGATACCAGCAGCACTGTGTACAAAAGCTGATATAAAATGTATAGTTGGTATGAAAGAAATTTAAGTACAGCTTTAATGAGTTACAACCTAACAACCAACACTTAAATATTACAGTGCTTTACATCAGAGGATCAAATACTCATGCAAATACACACTCTCACCCCGTAAAGATCTGCATACTTAAGTAACACTAAATTCTGTACATAAAATGACCAATTAGGTGCTTAGAATAATAGAATAATTTTGGTTGGAAATGGCTCAGGATGTCATGCAACCTATTGCTCAAAACTGACCTAACAGTAAGGAACTGGAAGTCTTCAAAGCCTCACTTTATCAATAATGGTAAAGTGAAAGGGTGCAGTGTTTTTGTGCATATAGTAAGTTCCTACTACTAATAAATAATATTAATTACCTTAATGCACACAGTGAACTCAAAGCTTCACCTCGAAACCCAAATGTTTCAACATGTATTAGATCAGAAAAATCTTGAATCTTTGATGTGTAATGTTTCAGAGCTGGAAAAAGATATTTCAAATATATTATTTCACTTCAAAGTGACACGGGTCTATGCAAGTAGATTCTGTATGCATATAAACAAGAAAAACACCTTCTGTATTATTCACTGTATTTTACATAATGATTAAAGACAAAATGCTGCTTGCTTTCCCTTTTTCCTATAAACAAGAGCTCTTCAAACCCTCAGATGCACCTGCTATTTCACACTTACATCACAGATTTATTCAGCATTATTGGTAGAAGCTCTACAAGATTCCTCAGAGCAGGACACAGCACCTGCCTCTGCTGCTGCTGGACCTGTCACGGATCTTGTCCTGCCAGAAAACAGCTGCAGCCTGTGCTGTGTATGGTGGACAGAGGACAAGCACAAGCCCAGACCACCACAACAGCTGAGAAGGACTCAATCCACACCATCAGTGCAGCAGCAGGTGACAAACTGACCTAGCAGCAGCACCCCTGAACTTTCACTGTGCTGGAACAGCAGCAGATTGAGTTTCTGATGTACCAAAAATGTACAGTGAACACCAAAGTTATTGAGTAATAACCTATGGGGAAAAGATTCCTAGCTGTTTTGTCAAAAAAGAAATGCCAGTATTTCTACTGCAGTGGCTAGCTAGATTCATCAGACAGTAGTATTGTTTCTGCTCCCATTTTGTGCAATTCAAAACTAGCAAATGGAAGTTTGACAGTCAGGGCAATGTCAGCTCCCTTTCAGCAAATACTTGAGTTTATAATTCACATTTCCACACAGCTCAACTTTTTTAACAATGACCAATGATTAAACATTAATTAATCCACATGGACTTTTATATGATTTTCTCCTCTGTAATTATTTGTATTGCTTGTGCCACTTAAATAACCAAAGAAACCAAAGACTATTCCTGAGTTACAAGAACTATAACCACAAGAGCGCTACAGAAGATGAGTCTAGTGTTGCTCAAGTCTTGCAGGTAACACACACATTATGTAAAAGCAAAGTGTCCACTAAATATGATTAAACTAAATGCCCACATCTAAATTATGAAAAAAAATCAACTTACTCAAGCCTTCAAAGTTTTCTTCTTCTACTCCAATTCCATTATCTGAAACTTCTATCAGTTCTGCCCCATGATCTTTAAGTTTTATATCTACAAAATTGAGTAATAAAATATTTTAACTCTTTATGTTCACACATGGTGTTTGGTATCAATTCTGCACTTGAAATCAGTTTTTCAAAAAAACAGTTTTGCATGTCAAAATTGAATAATAACAGAAAGGAAAAAACCTGATAGCTGTCAAAAATTAGGTCAATCTAATGCAAACCAGTAGTTCCAGGTAATTCAGCTCCACTGAATTTCTGTCTGAACAGAAGTTTTCCCAGTTATCCCAGCCACCATCCCGGGAGCTCCGGAAACCAGCCCTGCCTTTACCCTGTGCTAGCCCAAGGCCACTGGCTGGCACACGCTGATCACCACTGCTGCACAGTGGTGGCCATACATATTTTTAGCAGCCAAAGGGGCTAGAAATTAAATAACACAATCTCACATGCTGCTAGGAAAGCAGCTGGAGTCTGTGAATCAGAATGTTTTACTAGCCTGAGTTGTAAAATCACTGCAAAGATGCTTAGCCCAAAGAGAAAGTATTTGCCCAGATTTGTTAACATGCACTCGGATTTGAGGAAAAAGACGTGCTTTAGAAGCCTATGAAAAGTTATTAAGTTCGAGGAAGAGTTACCGATGTTGGTAGCTCCGGCATCCAGGCTGTTTTCCACCAGCTCTTTCACGGCAGTGCCGAGGTTCAGCACGACCTGCCCCGAACAGATGCGATGGACAGACCCGCGGTCGATGGGCCGGATGGCCCCGGCGGGCTGCGGGCTGGGGAGAGGGACAGCAAACCACGGCGGTGAGAGCCGGCAGCAAACCCCACTCAGGCTTCCCCACGCGAGCCGGGAGGGGAGACAGGAACCAGGGGAAGCCGGAACCGCGCCAGCAGCCGGGGTACGGCCCGAGCGAGGAGCGCGGCTGCCGTGAGGGGAGCAAAGCGGCCTGGGCGGGGGGCGCGAAGGCGGGGGCCTGGGCCGGTGCACACACTCACCAGGGCGCAGCCGCCTCCATCGGGGCCCCGGCGGGGCGGGACGCGCCGCGCTCTCCTCAGGCTCCCGCCCCGCTCCGTCAGCGCCGGGAGCGGCCGGAGCGCGCCCGCCCCGCACGGCCAGCGCGCCCGCCCCGCACGGCCTGCGCGCCCCGGCCCGGAGGCGCGCCCCCGCCCGCCGCCCTGAGGGGCGCGCTCCGCGACTCAACGCCGGCCAATGGCAGGAGGGCGCGTGGGCGAACCCGGAGCCCATTGGGTGCCACGCGCGTCGGTAACGCGCCGCTCCGCCAATGGGCGCGGGGGGCCGGGCCGGGCCGGCGGCGGCGGCGGGGCGGGCGCGCGGCGCGGCGGGAGCCGCCATGCCCGCGATGTACAAGGTGCGGCCGCTGCACGGCGCGGGGGTGCTGGCGGAGCACCTGCCCAGCTGCATGTACCCCCTGCCCAACCTGCACCGCGCCCCCGGCACCGCCGCGCCGCCGCAGGTAGGAGCGAGGGGTGGGCGGAAGGACTTGCTTGGCCTGCGGCCCGCGGCGCTCGCCCTGGCCAGGTCAGACATGTGGCCGCTGGGCCGGTATTCCCTCCGGTGAGAGCCCCAGCCCGTGTTAGGGACCGGGAGGAGCCTCCGTTGCCGGAGAGCTCACGGGGCCGATTCTCACCGCCTCAGCCCGCGGGAGGGGCCCTGGCTCCGCCTCGCCGTTAGCGGCGCGTCCGAGGGTTAAATAAAATCAACGTTTTCAGGAATTTCTCGGTAATGTTTTTGAAGTGTTCAGCAGTTCTCATTTTGACTTTTCCGGGCTCTCGCGTGTGTCCCTGTCGCGGTTTTTATGTTGGAATGGCCGCGCTGAGCTCCCTGGCAGCCCCGGGAGGGTGCCCAGCAGGCCTCGTTCCGTCCTGCTGCATCATCGCTCTGCTGGCTCAGCTCGGGTTTCTGCCAGCTACACACCCTCCGCTTCTAGTTTCGCTTTATTTTGCCCTAAATAAGACAAAAATGCCAAATACTGTGTTACATAGGTCTAGTTGAGCAGCCTCTCCAGTGCCAGGAATACATGGAATTCTCACAGGCTGCTTGTGGCCAGTTTTAGCTTGATGCCATCACGGATTTGCTGTGCCCTCACCCAGGCTGATGGTGGAGATACTCAGTCGGAGTAACTTTGGGTCAGAACTTACCAGGAATGCTAAGGAAATTCCTTCCCATTGCAAAGTATGGAACTGTGTACTAACTAAATAATGGTCACTTAAGAGGTCTTCCCTTGTCTTATCTTTGAGAATATTAAGTGGATATAAAGATTTTACTTGGATACCTTGTTTATCTCTTCATCCACGATAGTTTGGGTTTGTTTAATTCTTATTCAGGATGCTTAGAAATAGGCTATTTGCAATTTTTTCTTTAATGTTATTTTAAGCTTTTAGACTTAAAACCTGCCACCGGAATATTTTTTCATCTTCTTTTAAAAGAGATTGTAAGATGAGATGGTTTTGAGGTAATTCAGATAAAAAGCTGCATTGGTATTAACAGGTAATAAAGCCCATGGTCTTTTTTTCCCCACTATCATTTATATTCTCTGAAACAAAGACTGAATCCACACAATATACCATCTATCTAAAGCTGCAGGGCTTTTTACTTTTATTAACTACCTGATTTGTCAAAAAGTTTCTTGTTTGGCCACTGTACCACAAACTTACTAACTTTGCTTTTCTGGGCTGACAAGAACCTGACAAGCTGTCTTTGATTTTTCAGTCATTGTTCAGCACTTCACTGCCAACTCTTTGTCTGATTTTGACTGTTACAGAGTTTGCCATAACTAATGGTTTAAAAGAGTCTATTAAGCAGTAAGATTTCAGGAATTTATTAAGTACACCATCTCACCACACTCGTACAGGCAAGAGACTACTGATAGACATAAGCCCATGCTATTCACTGTGGTCTGGCTATTTGAAGGCGTTCAGTCTTTCAAAATTTAATGTTAAGTGAGCCGTGGGCTATTTTGACACTGAGCTGAGTGAATGTTTACGTGTTTGCTCTTCTCCTGTAGGAAGAGGTTGACCCATCACTTGAAGCACTTGAATGCCGCCAGGAAGAGATTCTGAAGCGCTTGTATGAACTGAAGAGTGCTGTGGATGGGCTCTCCAAGATGATACAAACCCCAGATGCTGACTTCGATGTAACAAATATCATTCAAACTGATGAATTTTCTCCTTTGACAACAAATGGAGCAGATTTAGACCTGATGCTTGGAAAGGTAAGTTTAGTTGAGCAGTTACAGTGGTAGGTACTTTCTCAACATTCCATTTTCAGGACTGGAAGGGGGCATTAAAACCTGGGACACTCAGAACTCAATACACAACCTAAAACTACCATTTAATTTTGGCCATCCAGATTATAGATACAAACACTTATAAATACTAGTTCTGTGCTCATTTGGATATAATTTCAAGCGAGAATAGTTAATTTTTAAATTTCAACGGTTGGGTTTTTGTTTGTTACTAAACTGGAAACTTAAACATTTGCTTCATCTTGGAGTAGAATTTACCTGTCTTATCCTTTAATTACATGGCAAGGAAGGAAGATGTTTAAACATTTACACAAGTTTTAAATATCCAAGCTTGAATTTATTTACTTGACTATCATTAGAATTTCACATATACACATGCATGACTATGTACATTTTGGTGTCAAGTGAAAGCAATAATTATGAGTATGACCTGGAATGTGTCTTACTTGCTGAATGTTTTACTTTCCATTCAGGATTATGGAGCCCTGAAAGATGTTGTCATCAATGCAAATCCTTCTCTACCTCCACTGTCACTGTTAGTGATACACAGTCTGCTTTGTGAACGGTATAAAATATTATCAGCTGTTCACACACATTCATCAGTAAAAAGTGTGCCAGAAAACCTCTTGAAATGCTTTGGAGAGCACACTAAGAAGCAGCCACGTCATGAGTATCAGTTGGGCTTTACTCTGATTTGGAAGGATGGTAAGAATGACATTTGTAGGTCAATATTTTACAATAGATGAGAAAAAGAAATTTGTGCTATAAACCCTTGCACACAGATGCCTTGGTGTCCCTGTGCTGACATATGGTGGATACAAAGAAGCAGGAAACATTTTTGTTCTCTTTTCATAGTTGTGAACCATGCTGGGCCAGAAAAGGAAGATTCTTGTTCACAGTTACTGCTGTTACAAAGTGCATGTGGCATTGACAGGGTTGTTTGTACCCTCAGGTTTTGGGGTTTTTTTAAATGTTTTTTAGTTTCTACAAATAAGGTAACTAGAAGAGAAATTATGGAGGAGATTTTGGCTAAATTTTTAAAAAAGTGATCTCTTTATCCCCACATGACTGAAAACTGTTCATCAGGTTAATGATATTAACAGTGGTGCTGGCATCACAATGTTCATCATGGAATTACTGTTCTAGTTAATTTCTTTACTATGTTGGATTCACTGTTTTTTTTTTTTTCCTTCTGTTAATTTCAGTTCCCAAACCCCAGATGAAGTTTAGCATTCAAACCATGTGCCCCATAGAAGGAGAGGGGAACATCGCTCGATTTCTCTTTTCCCTGTTTGGGCAGAAGTACAGTGCAGTTACCTCAACTCTGATCGACAGCTGGGTGGACACAGCCATCTTCCAGCTGAAAGAAGGCAGCAGCAAGGAGAGAGGAGCAGTGCTGCGCTCCATGAATGCTGCCCTGGGCAAGAGCTCGTGGCTGGTGGGCAATGAACTGACGCTGGCCGACGTGGTGGCGTGGTGCGCGCTGCAGCAGACGGGCACTGCCAACACCGCCCCCGCCAACGTGCAGAAGTGGATGAAGTCCTGTGAGAATCTGGCACCTTTCAGCTCTGTGATGAAGCTGCTCAAGTGAGCCCCTATCCTTCATAGTGATGTTGTTTTAATCTTACTCCACCTCATGCCTGCTGTAATGTTTGAGTCCTTTCTGAGATTTATTTTAGGTATTACAGTTGGACAGAATCCTAAAATAATAAAAGCATTACAGCTGCCTTTTGGGTGTGACCCTTTTTGTAACTCTTGCGTAACATTTGTTCAATGGCTACGGTATGTGAATTAATCCCACGTAAATAGAAGTTGTGCTCTTAGCTTTTCCACTGCAACATGATTCTTTTCTCAGGAGCCTTTGGTCAGGGCAAAAGGATAAAATACCTTTTAAGAACAGACAGCCAAATGAAAATGCATTGAAGTATTTTATGTAAAAAAAGAAACATTTTATATAACTTAACACACAATCAAGGATAGTTCTTCCTGTGTTAAACAGGAGAGCCTAGTCTTGTTTGTTCGTCTTGCTCTTCAGAAAGCTGTCTTATTGTCTCCCTCAGCTTCTCTATTTCTTCTTCTTGCTGTCTCACCTTCTGTTGGAGGTTAGAAATAACCTGAAAATGAGATTATAGCTAAGCAAGGATATAAAGCCTTATTGACCTACTCAAATTGTGTTTGCAATCCACTACAGACACAGTGCAGCAGCACTCAGCTATTCTACATGCTTGTTACTATAACTTAAATCCACAAACCAGTAGAGCATGGAAAGGAAAAATGATTAGAAGTATCTGCAGATGTGATGGAATGCTTTGAAAGCCTTTCTGACCTACAAAAATACTTCTCAACTGTACAGTTCAGAAAGTTGCCTGATGTTAATGACCAGCTATCTCATTGCAAAGACACCAGAAATAATACAGTGGCCTAAACACTGTAATCAGAAAAAGAGTCTTAAGAGGAACATGTGATTAAGTTCAAAGCCAAATAAATATAATGCAGGCAGGGATACAAAGGGTATTTTCTTTTTGTGTTCATTTAGGCTCTAAGGGTTGGGGTTACTGGCCCAAGTTACCTGGTCTGTGGTGTGGAAGAGTTCACTGTCCCGAAGCTGAGCCGCTGTTGGGCGTTCTGTAGCTCTCGGACTGGTGAGGAGTTTCACATATTTGGCCTGAGTAGGCCATTTCTTGTAGAAAGTGTGAGGAATTTGGCCAGTCCTTAAATGTGTAAGAACTTCTGTTCTTTCCATTTCTGTTCCAAATGGTTGGAAGAGTTCTAGCAGGATAACACCCATGCTGTACATGTCTGACTGTTAATGGGGTAAAGAGAAAGTTGTGGGATAACTGCTGTTGTAACTTAGTGGGCTGCTTTTTCTCATAAAATCATTATATGAAAAAGTTTCACAACAGTGAAGTTTCATGATTATATGAAGAGTATCATGACACTACTAAACACAATCCAAATCTATATACATTCTCAACGTATTAAAAAAAAAGTTTTGCTTTAACAACAAATGAGAAGGCAAAGTTGAAATCCATGTTTCAACAAAAACACTAGGAGTGACAGGAGGAATATTTATGTTTTTGCCTATTGAAAGGCTTGCTTTATTTCTATTATCTATTGTGTTACTAGAGAAAAGAAGAAACAAAAAGTTCACTACCTTGAAATCATAGTGAGATCCCTGCAGTTGTTCTGGTGAGGCATAGAGGCAGGTCCCCACTCCTGAAGTATGTGTCAGTCCTTTGAAAAGCAATTGAGACTTAGCAAGTTTTGTTACTCTTGCAAATAAAAGTTTAATGATTTGAATACCATAGGAACCTAAACACTGAAAGCCATCACACTTTCTTCTCTTACCATTTATCCGTTCTGTCTGAAACCACTGCTCTCCATCATTCCAAAGAAGGTCTTTGCAGGCTAATCCAAAGTCACCTATTTTCACCTGATGATCTGATCCATAGAGAAAGATATTTCTAGGCTGCAAATGAAGAAAGAATACAATTTAGAAATATGTCTATATAAAGAATTACGGAATTTCAGCTGTTTCAAAGTCTATAAAATCCAGTGTTTCACAGGTATAAGATGATTATTTAACATTTTTAGTAGTGGGAGAGAAAAATAGTCATTGCTGATACCTAATCATGTGTTAGGAACACCATTTGGGCCAAAAGACCACATACCTAGAACAAGGATCTAGGAAAAAAGGAAGAAAAGCTAAACAGAAAAAAACCCAAGATTTAGTGAAAAGATTAAGTACTTTTTTTTCCCAACAGAAACTGGGAATTTTGCAGAACAGTAAACACAAACAGGCAAGAGTGGACAGTACATTTGACCAACTGATGTACCAGGAAAGATGACTAAATACCATTGGGCTGGACATAATACAACCAAAATACACTTTTCTGTATGATAAGCAGCTGCAATATGCTGGTTCTGGGAAGCTGCTATGAAAAACAAGCCAAATTATGACAGACTTGAGAGCACTGACTCAGAAAACTGAAACAGTTTTTATCCATATATTTTGATTTTAGGACCACTAAGGAGGAGAAATGCAAGCATTGTGTACCTAGAAAAATCCCCCAGCTTGCTCAAGTAGCACAAAGGAAAAAGTTGGTCTTTTATTACTGTATAAAGGAGATGTAAACAGTTTTAACAAGAGATGGGCAATCTCCATTCTTTTCCTTTATTCAATGCAGATCAAACCTAAAAGATGCAGCACTGTTGAACAAGTTGCTAGGCTTCTCATATCTACTGAAGTAAAAACATATCCAGGACACCCACCCACTGGGCTGCTGTTCTCAGAAATTCACACACTGAAAGACTTTCTTAGAATATTATCCCAGAAATTACAGTCGTTGCTAGCTATCTGCAAAATCACCATTAGAAGAATATATGGTGAAACCCATGAGAACTGGCTCAAAAGCAGGTCTGCAGTAACTGTATGGAATTCTGGAATTCTTTATTATAACTACCAGACTTTGGACAGTAAGGCCATGATGATGCTAAATGGGAAGGCAAACTGAAAAACTGTCCAGCCTGGAACAGCTGACAGAAAAATGAAAATTAATCCAGAGTGAAGATTCAGTGATTTCAAGTAGTTCCAAGCTTCCACATGTGAGGTTTAATAATCATGATTTCTTCATACAGCTGCTGTATCAGATGCAGAAAACCCGAGTAGGAAGCAAAGTAGGAAAACACACATTCACTTCCTTGCTATTCAGGTCTATCAGTAAGCAAGCAACTAGAACATATTTTCAAAAGCTAACTGTATGCAGTTAGCAAACTGAAGTGTAGTCAAGGGGCTTTGCTTATTTTTGTAATTACCTAAAATATTTTTTTTAGGTAATTAATTCCTACCCTAGTTAAAGAAAGACTGAGACAAAAGAAAACCTATCTGACCATGTCTGTTTCTGACAGGAAAATGGCTCCAAAGGAGAAAACACCTCCAGAGCTTAAAATCCACTTAAATCAGTGTAACTGAGTACTATGCTGGTAGTAAAGGAAGTATGGCACTGCTATAGAGGAGATTATGTATTTTCTCATATGTAACAACTAAATTCTTAAGAGCCCAGATCATCTCTAATGCAACTACGAAGTTGCTTTCATTCTCCCATAATGCAAATTGTCTTTGTTTTCTTCAACCTCAAGTAATAATTTGATGAACTTACTTTAATGTCTCGATGCATCACTCCCATACTGTGGATATAGCAAACTCCTTCTACTACCTCCTGGAAAATCTTCATTGTCCAGCAAACATCCACGAGATCGTATGGACCTTAAAACAATTTAAATTATTTCAGCTAGTTTTACTGAGTTATGTAAGATTATGGTGGTATTCTTGTTGAATTATCTTTATTTATACTGTGAAATAAATTTTTAACAGAATGAGCATATTTAAATATGGATTTTGCTATGCTTCTCGCAAGATATTATTTCTGAATCAGCCAAAAGTCACTAACATCAATATTCCAAAAAGGAAAGGTCAGGGAACATGAACATATATCCTTCTGAAAAGATTCTTCCAAACCCTATCAGATAGATCTTTGATTATGAATTTAACAAACTCTTTACTTTCATATAAGTCCTGACCTAGCATGAAAAACACAGTTCCAGATAAAATCAAAATAATTTATGTAGTGACACGCTGCCTGCATTGCTTTGCATTCTTCTTGTTTAGTTCCTAATCCTTCTGCTGCTGTGCTACCCTCTGAAATTCCTCCATCTCCTCTGGCTGTAGCTGTCCTAAATAAACTTAGCACCTCCTTGTTTTACCGTTTTCCACATTACTATCTTATTTAACTACATTGTCTCCCTGCTCTAATGACCCATATTTAATGTGTCTTTTTGAACACTCACCATCCACTCACATTTGGATTTCAATCTCTTTGTGTCTAGCCTATGATAATATTCACCTTTTCCATGAAAATGTGTGAAAACAGTATTTTGCATGCTCAGATGCTTTTGTAATTCTGCCATTTCCTGACCAGGAACATCATCTTTTAGCTCATGAAAGTTAAAATACTAGGATTACAGGAGAAATTAGTGGAAGTCAGCTGACAGTTTGCTGGTAAACCTGTCTCTATGAATGAAAACAACAGGTTTACCTTAAAAGTGATTAAAACCAAGATAAAACATTAATCACACATTTTGTTTTACAATCTGATGTGCATAGGCTGCTTTTATACAACCACCCCAGAGAATGGAACATGTCTACTGCCTTAAGAGCATTGGATTTGTTCTTCCACATGTCAACAGTTACTGATGACTGCTTGGTAGGAGGGCATGAGAACCCCGGGTCATTCAGAAAAATTCAATGTTACATTCTTTAACCTATTACAAATTAACCTGTCTGGATCAAATGATATAATTGTATTTTCTGCAGCAGATAACTTAGCCTTTAACCAGCTTTCTGAGAAGCAGCAGATTCTGTCAATAAAAAACTCTGTTCCAAATAAGGAGTATTGCCCAGACACTGATCTCCCCTGGTAACAGCTACACCTCAGGCATTCAGTCATCCTTTTTTGAAGAGCTGTCTAAAACTCAGGAATTACAGTTCTTTTACCAACATCTATCACACACAAATTCAATACAAGCTGCTATTTGATGAAGTGAATAAACAATTTAATAAAGATCTGTATTATAAGCTGCTGAAGTAAAATAAAATTAGATTACTGCACTTCAGATTACAAGAAAAAAATTACTTGCTTTACAATTAATAAGACAGTGAGGAATCTTACTAGAAGTGTCTTCTGATCTCTTGTTACATCTTTTATTACGGTCAGCAATCCAATCCCACAAGGATATTTCACACAACTGCATTTGTATATGAAGCATCAAATGATACTCCACCTAACAAAAAAATAATGGTCCATAATTTTACCATTGTAACATGAACAGTATTTCCTTAGTTATTTTCTTTAATGCAAATAAATTCAAATTTTATTAAACAAAAACAGTTACCAAAGGGATGTCAAGTATAATATTAGTAATCTACTGCACTCAAGAAGAAGATGCAACAATGCTATGTAGTTTTGGGGAGTTTTTTGCTTGTTTCTCAAATTTTAACAATTGTTATATGATAAATGCTAACAAAACTGCCAAATGTGTCTTTGATATTGGAATTAGAGTTTCAAACCTTCTAGAAATACTAAACAGATGTTTATTCCAGCTTAATCAATATAAAACAGCAGAAAAATAATCAACTTCTTGATACAGAATTTTATCAGAATCACAGAATTGTTTAGGTTGGAAAAGACTTTTGAGTCCAGCTGTTTGATTTATTACCATGAATATGTAGCTCAGTTTCTGGTAATGGACCAGTTCATCTGATAACCTGGACAACTCAAGCAGACACCTTTAAAACTGGGTTTCTTGCAAGAGGGAACTCCAAATGATAGCAAAAGCTTGAAGCATTCCAGAGCTGGCTGTGTTATACAAAACATATCAGTGGTATGGTATAAATGACAACAAGGTTTTAGAAGCACAAGTGATTCCCTGCTCGAATCTGCTTTTATCTCCTTCCCATGTACTCCTACACTGCATGGACACCACATGACATACCAAGACACTTTCATCATTAATAGCTGCTTTACCTTTCATTAGTGAAAACTAAAGATTTTCACTTTTGATGGGCTGTTTAATGCAGCAGTTCTAGTTTTTATTCATGCAGGTACTTCACGCGGGACTCCAGAGGCTTAACACATGGGAAGTTCCTCATAGATGCTGAGCTTTACCAGCTCCTCTGGTCAGCTTCCTTGTAATGATGTTACCCACTTAAGAAAATTTGTCTGAACTTTTGGCTCTACTTGCAGTCATTCCATTCTTCTAAAATTATTGTTATAAATCATTCATTTTCACTGTCTACTGCACTACTTTAAAAACATCACAAAATTAGACAGCAGATAAGGATACTTAAAGAGAACTGTATTTACCTCAAACTCTCCACAGAGTGCTACCTCATTTTTGGAGCATCCTTCAGAGCAGGACTTGCTTTCAGAGGACTCACTTTCAGTGCTAGCATCTTGATCCAGGCTGGAATGAGGTCCCTGTGTTGAATGATTGTCCACATCCGTTGATAAACTGTTACCATTATTTACAAAGCCTCCTTGAAGTTCTATGGATAATTCACCTTTATTTGATTTTACACTCTCTTTGCTATTGCTGTTTGTAAAGTCATTCCTTACATCCATAGTCTGCACTGATTCTCTATGCACATTTTTATGACTGGTACTGTCAGAGGATTTCTTTTCTTGTGAGGTAAGGTCAGCAAAGATAATTGAACTACCACTTTCCACACTCTGGATGTGACAGTGATCACTGAAAATAACAAAGGCAGAGAAATCCAAATAAGTACACAGTTTCATACCATCTATTTGTGATAAACCATATTGAATTTTTTCCCCCAATTGCAAACAGCACTTCCAAGTAAGAGTTCAGCTGCTTCCTCACATAAAACTCCAGGATTCCATAACTGTCAGTGCAGGCTCCAGCTGATTTAATACTTTCTACCAGCAGGTATTTTGGACAGCTGTCCCAGGCAGCAATGTCTGCACAGCTGAGCACACAGCTGAATACACAGCTGAAGTTAAAGTTGAATATGTTACCACTGAGATTAGTAATACTCACTTGCTATTCTTTTGCTCCAAAACTAGTGGCTGCAACTCCATTATTGTTTTACCTGTTGGATGCAAAGATAAATATGGTATTTCATAAAACAAAGAATGTATCCACATATTTACTAAAAATGACCATTTAAACTAGAGCACCTCACTTAACTGAACTTTGTTACCTGTGAATAGCTCTAGATTACCTCTATTTCTGCTGCTGCAAAAGGGGCTTGTTAAGTCTACTAAGAAGCTACCCTAACATGTATTTAATTTATCTTGAAATGAAAAGAAAATACACATTGTACAAAGTCAATAAAAGGGTTGTACTGGGCTTTCTTAGATATTTACTTAGACTACATCTTTCAGCAGCCTGTTCAAAGTAGGGCTTACAATGTATAGAATAACACACAGTTAAAGAAGCAGGCCACAAGGCATCACCCTTCATATCACACTGCTGGTGTTTTGAAGACACTTGATATCTTTAAAATAATTATAATTAAAATTGCATTTTTATATGAAAAAGCTGTTTTAGCACACGGAAGCAAATATAAAACATCAGTCTTGTAAGACAAGGGAAACCACTGTACCACCGAAGCTACCTATAGATTTCATTATGCACTTCCATTACCACCATTAAATACTTATGAAGGACACCCAGCATTAAACAATCGCTTCCCTTGAGATTCTCTAGATCATTGGTTAAAAAGTTTTGCCCGTTTTACTCTACTGTCAACTTCCTATGCATTTATGCATTTTCTTTAGTGCTTATGGCTGGCTGGGCAACAAGTCAGTGACTTGGAAAGCAATAAAGTTATACAGAGCATAACCAAACCTCCCACTAAGAGAGGATCAAAAGATTTAATTGCTAAAGGCATTCTAGGAAAGGACTAGAAAGGGACCAATGGATTAGGATTACAAAGGGACCAAAGGACAGAGTGTGCAAAGAGCTGAGAACAAAGAACCTGAAGAGAAAAACCAAGAAGAAAGTTTAAAATGAACACAAAAGTAGATAAATTCTCAACAGTTACAGACAGTAGCTGATACACAAAAAAATCCAATTGTTTTGTCAGTGCAGGACTATGAAACACAATTCAGCAAATTTAAAAAGTCTAACTTGGAAAGCAAAAGAAAGTTTTTGTGGGTGGTGGTGATCGTTAAAAGTAAATATTTTCAGGTTCTTTCCGTTTTTCTTAGATCTTTTCCAGATACGGAGAGAAGCATACTGGGATGCTCATTCTATTGTAGCTACATCTCTGAGACTTCTAAACATAGTTGCAAATTTGTGGGTTTTTTGTCCTATTCATCACTTTCCCCCCCAATATCTGAGGCAACTCATTCCTCAGCATTCATTCTTCTCCTCATGAACTCACCACTTCTTGCATTAAAAGGGTTTCACTACATTCCACTGACCTTCACACAGCTTTAAATTCCTCCTCATATATTACCACAAGTAAAGCTGATATTTCCACAGTTCCAAATTAATCACTAAGTAACAGTGAAAATATTTTCTAAGGAGGGATTGAGTGCATAGAAACACCTAGTGATCACCTGAAATTTCCCTTTCTTTTAGTTCTTTTAAGGAGGGAAAAATAGTCATTTTATCAGAGAAGTAATACTCTCCTGAAAATAACAGTACAGAGGTTGTAAGGTGCAAGCAAGAATTACACAATGAGCTGTACTTTCCTTTTGGATGTACTGTTTGAACTTGTTCCATCCAAGCAGTGTGATAGCCTACAATATTGGGATGCTGCAGCCCAGCCAGCACTTTGACTTCTCGGAGCACCTAAAAAGACCAAAAAACCCAGAGTGTGACTCCTTTATTCTGTGTGCTTAGTAAACATAAAAGGCTACAAAAAGTAACTTTCTTTGAGAGAAAGAACAGATGAAATTGTTACAGTAACAGAAAAAAAATTGAAAGCTTTAAAACAAATTGATTTTCATCATTGCAGAGATGACTAAATTCAAGTTATTAATATAGTTCTTTTAATGGACTTCAATGTGTCTCATTTACTTTTTTCTACAAGGTATTGATAGGCTCAAACCCTTGGAAATTCAGAATGCATAAAAACTTATATTAGCTACATTAATACATTAGAACAGAATAAGCTACAGAGTTAAAACAGGGACAAAACACAGAAAGAAGAATACCTTCATGCAATCTTTTCTTGTAGCCTTCTTAATTTTAATTTTTTTAATAGCATAGAACTGACCATCTAACTTGTTTCTGACCTGAAAACAATTGCAACAGGAGAAAATTAGATGTTAATGTGCTCGGATTAATTAAATCCTTTCGAACCCACTATTTTCTAATATTTTATTTCTGCACCCCATTCCTATGGAATATCACCTGTATCAGGGAATGAAACTGGCATTAGACCCCTGCTGTCACACAGGGATACTGATAGGTCCTGATAACTGCTTAACAAGTCCTCAATAAATATGTGAGACCACATTTGTCATTTCCACATGGCACATACCTCAGGGGGAACCTTGGGCTGGCCATACACTTCAAGTACTTAACACAATTCAACATTGGCTTGGACAGTTTATGCTCATACTGAGGCTCATTTTTTAAAAGCAGCCACAACTAAAGCACTGGGGAGTGCAGACCAATCACTTCTGATGCTGTTTAGAGTCAATGTATCATAATAATTCACATGTCAAATAGGGAGTTTCCATTCCCTTTAAAAGGGTCAAATACACAAAGTTAAAACATCTGCTATATAAAACATCTGATATATCATCTGCCAAACAAAATTAATTGCAACTGAGTAGCTTCTGAAATGAAACACCAGCTTTCTTCTAAGGCACAGATTTGCACCTCTTCTATTCAAAAAACATTTGGCAGTACAGCTAAAACAGTAACTCCAAATTCCAACAAAAAACTAGATATAAATAGAGTAGTTTTATATGGGAGGTAAAGAATACCTTGTATACTTTGCCATATCCTCCACTTCCTAGCCTTGCAACCTCTTCAAATTCATTCAAGTATCGTGAAGTCTGTGCTTCAAAGAGAACTTCTTTTTTCCTAATCAAGAAAAGTTAGGCTGCATTAAACTAAATAACAACTTACAAGTAAAATACAGCTGTACACATTCCAAAAATATTATTTATGTTATGAAAAGAAGAAAGTACTTTGACGTTACCATACTGTACCAGCCAGAGTTTCAGTGAATACTGAAAACCAGCAAACTGCAAGACCATGCACATGTGCTACAAAGCCATACTGTTTTAAATGTTTAGATTATTTCTTTTACATTGATGCCTGATAAATCTTCTTTTCTTAAACAGTGGCACTGACTGCAAGAGTTGTACTGAAGGACAAATTATCACCACATCATTTTGAGAATTTGGAGAAACCTTTACCATTTTTTCTGTTTCAGAGCCAAAATATGAAATGTAGTATTAATTAAATTCAGAGTGGAGCACAGAACTTTAGGGAAGGAGTTTATTTAGTGTTTCTACACGTTTTGAATACATACCCAATTGCAAGAGACTCTCCATTATCAAGTTCCTATGAAAGAACAAAATCCAACATAAAAACATGCCATATAAAAAGAGTAACATGTCTGCTGTGCCAGTGTGGACAGCTTCATCAAAACAGAAACTGCAACCTCCTTCTTGGAACAAAATGACAGCCATTCACATGCTGCAGAGAGCTTCACCAAATTAAAGTATTATTATCCCACTGGTAATCTGTTAACATCTCTCTGCTGGAGAGATTACTGCCCTTTTAGAGTTCTGCTGGCAAACAGGATAAAATGAGAGCTCTAAAATGTGCTTAAAACAAAATTAACTAGCTTAGTTCAAGCAGCAAGATAAACAAACAGGTCTGATTCAGCCTGAAGTACACAAACGACACCCTCCACTAATATAAATATGGGAGTGTTAGCATAACCAACAGTTTAAAGTTGAATCTTGATGTCTGTTTAAAAAATACTTACAATACCTTGCCTCTGTTTATAAACATTTAAACTTGCTTTATTATTACTATTTAATAAGGTACAAAATATTGATGGCTTCAAAAACTGGTTTGCACCTATAGAACCAGAGCATGCCATCCCAAAGAGCTAAGGAGTTATTTTGTATAATTATTACAAAGACCCAATCAAGTATTACAAGAACCTCTAGACAAAAGCTCCTTACTGCAGAGGTTGCCAAAGACGTGTAACAAAGCTTACCCCATTAAGTATTTCTTTATTAGCTGCTTTCATCAGTTCAGTAATGGCTCTGTTGTGCTGCACTCTTATAGTACTAAATTCATCACAAAAGACGAAAGGGGAGAGTAACCCTGTTCTTGTGAAAGCCTGACGAAGAACTGCATAAAGGAACAGACAAAGGTCAGAAAAACATTAAATAAAGCCATCCAATAACACCACATAAAGTTTTTAAACAAGAAATCTTATTTGAAAGATAACATGACTGAAAAACTGAACGATCCCTCCTACTCTAATGCTGCTCCTGCACCTTTAGCAATTAAAACTAATTTAAACCAAACTAGAGCTACTCAATGGGAATCTCTTCACATGATATAATTATTTGCCACGCCTTTCAGGGTCACAACTGCATCTCCCCTTCTTCCTCACCTCAGCAGATGAGTTACAGAAACATCCACCCATTCACTTACATTTTACTTTGGGACGTAAAAGAAAAGAAAAATTCAAAACAGGTTCACAATTAGGAGGATGGATTTATAATCAAAAGTGGTAATGTCAAGATTTTCTAATTCCCATCCAAACTCACACACTTGTGCACATACTCAGAGAATGAAGTCGCTCCCTTCTACCACTTTATCTTTCTCATATGGAGTAAAACTGTGGCAAACAAACCCTCATAAATGCTCGAGATGGGTGCAACTGGGATGCTATAAATGGCATAAATTTTAGCAATGAAAAACACATTAGATTTTATTGTCTTCAGTCATGTAAAGTAAGGGCAAAACCCTTGGATATGCTTTCTTAAATGGACTAACTATATGCCTAAATGAACAAAATACCCATGGTAAGTCATATGCCAAGAAGATATTTTAAAAAATGCTAATTCCCTGAATGGTATCAAGAGACTTTATGGCAAAATAAAGAACTTGCAAAGGTATTTACTCAGATTTTCACAGAGTATAATTTTGAAATATTTAGTGAAGACTCTACTGCAACTATTTCTTGATATTTTATTAAATTCACCTTCTACCAGCATTTTTAGATCACATATAACAGTAATATAATTTACCCTACTGCCCTTCTCATGATGCAACTCACACAATCTAGCTGGAGCAGAACTGTCTGATCCTTACATCTACAGCAATATTCTGTTACTGTTTTCAAAAATAAGGCAAGCTGTCATTGCCAATTTAGTTGATTCAAGGTATTCATCATCTTCACAGAATCACTCTTGTCCCAGTGGGATGAAACCTACAGCTTTGTATTGGTATTACACTGTCTACACAGAAGGGTCTGGTACACATTGCAGTAAGGCAGTTTGAGAGACACGGATGAACTCCTCTCACTAACTTCGGAACAAACCCCTGGAGTGAACGGGGTTGTGCGTGTACATGTGGCAGAGATGCTCCAGCAGCGACACAAGCAGCAGCTGGTTCTGGATGGTCGAAGTGAACTTCACAAATTTTTGCGACCCGTTTGCAACTCGCAGCTCCGCTGGCACATCCGAATCTAGAAGAGAACAGTCAGACGAATGAACTTTGGTCTCAGTACACGCCTATTTACCTAAACATGAAAACAATGTACAGCCACAATGCTTCAACACAACCCCGGCTCACAGAGGCAGCACTCGAGCTGCCACTGAGCGAGTAGCTTAAAAGGCTAATTAGGAACTTAATTAATTTTTTTAAGTGTTCACGGAAAGCAGCTAGCCGGGGAGGCCGAGGCGCCCCGTGCCCGAGGCAGGGGGAGCTCGCACGGCGGCCTCAGGGCAGGGTGCTGCTGAGGGCCTGCCTGCTCTTGCATCACCCCCGCGGCCGCCGCTACCTCAGAGCCGTGGGGAAGGACAGGAAGAGGAAGGCGACCGTTCTACCCTCCTTCCCTCCCTGCCAGCCGGAGAAAGGGGCGATTTCCCCGCTCACCCACAGGGCTGCCGCCGGCCCCGCTTACCGTCAAAGCGCGGCTCCGGGCTCTCCTCAGGGAATTCGATGGCGGGCACCGGCACCTGCATGGCCGCAACCCTGCCGCCCCTCACATGCCGGCCACCGGGATCCCATCCGCTGCGGCCGGCGGGGCCAGCCCGGCCCGCCGTGGGCGGCTCCGGGGGCCGGGCCAGCGTTTATGGCCGCTCTTTGGGCGCGGAGAGATAAAACATGAACTGGAGGAATACACCCGAGGGGGGAACCTTCGGCCCAAGAGGCAGGGACGGGCGGGCAGGAGCTCGTACCGAAGGTCTGCTGCGGGGAGCGGAGCGTCCCCTCCCCTCCGCCCGGGGACCAGCACCGCCGCGTGAGCCCCGCGCCCGGACCGGGGGTCGCCGAGCCCCCTCTAGCGGCTCCCGGCCGCGGCACAGGGGCGGTGCCGGTCCCCGTGTGACCCGGAGGCGCTCGCTGCTCCCCCCGCCGCCGCCGCCGCCTCCTCTCCTCCCCCCGCCCGCCTGCCCGGCCGGCGCCGGGCCCCGGATGCAAGAGGCCGGCGGAGGGACGTCATTGTTCCCCGACGGACTGTAACAGTAGGCGGAGCGGGCCGGGCTGAGGCGGGGGCTGCGGCGAGGGGGACCCGGCAGCGCCGAGTCAAGCGGGGCCGAGCCAGGTAATGGGGCTGGGGGGCAGCGCCGGGCCCGGCGGCGGCCCCGGCACAGCCCGGCGGCACCGCGTGCGCCTCCCGCCTGGAAATCAATGGGCCGGGGGGAGGGGCCGGCCCGGGAAAGGGAAGAGGAAAGCGACCGGCGGGAGCAGCCGGCTCAGCCCAGCCCACCGCGCCGGGGCGCGGGCCGGGCGCTCGGCCGCTGCCCTCCTGGCTGGCGGGCAGCCGGAGGGGGTGGGACCCCCGGGCGGGGCGGGGCGCCGGCCCCAGCACGCGGCGGAGGGACCCAGCCCCGCCGCCGCCGCCGCCGCCACCCCCTGGGCCGGCGGGACCGGCCCCCTCCCGGCGCGGCTTCCTCGCCCGCCCTCTCCGTTACGCGCTGGGGTCCCGCCAGCACCCGAATCTCCTTCCTTCTAGTCCAGCTGCTGTCGGCGTGGGGGACTTGGCGTGGCTCCCCCGCGTCCCGGCGCAGGCGGGAGGGCGGCCGGGACGCCCCGGCCCCGCGTCCCGCGGCGAGAGCGGCGCTGTGCCCCGCCTGGCCCCGCGTTGTTCCCGCTCGGCGCGGCGGCGGCGGCGGCGGCGGCTCCCGCGGCCCCTCCGCCCCGTGCTCGGGGGGCTCCGCGCTCGCTTCGCCGCGCCCCCACCCGCGTTGCCATGGACACGGAGCCGCCGTTGGGCGCCGCCGCCGCTGTCCTGCGCCCGGGCCGGGATGGGACGCGGGCCCGGACAGGTCAGCACGGGGCCGGGAGGCGGAGGCGGCATGGCACGGGCGGCATGGCACCGCGGGGCTGAGGGGCCGAGCGGTGTGAGGGCTAGAGGCAGAAGGGCGAGGCGGGAGCTCCTTCAGGGCCGGTTCCCGGCCCCCCTCGCCAGCGTGTCGGGCTGGGTTTTGTTTTGTGTGCGTTTGGGCTCTTGCCGCGCTGAGCGCGGACATGTTGCGTGCGGTGCCCGTCCCTGCCCCTGCCAGCGGCCTTTTACTGCCGGTGTCAGAACGTTTTCGGGAAGCGGGACCCCTCAGACGGGCAGAGTGAGGGGAAACCGGGTCGGTGCTGCGGGCTTGGCGCTGGCGGGGCGGTTCGGTTGTGAGCGGGCTCCGGGGCTCGGGGACGCCTGGAACGCGGCGCTCGCGGGCGCTCGCGGGCGCTCGCGGCGCAGGGCTCGGTGCCTCCACAACCAACGGCCCCGGGACACCGAGCTGGGAGCTACACCGAGCTGGGAGCTGCACCGAGCTGGGAGCTGCACCGAGCTGGGAGCTGCCCGGCGCCGAGCGCTCCCCGCCGCCCGCTCAGCAAGGGTAAACTCATCAATTACTATCGCCTCTGCTGCCTTTAATTTTGTAGCGAAAGTAAAACTAGCGCTGGGCGTGTGTTTGTGTTCCGCGCTGCCCCGGGTTGTTTTTGCTCCCGGCGGCGTGTGCGGTGCGGTCGGTGATGTAGCGAGGTGACTCTGCCTGGGTTTCTGCTGGAGTAGTTCCCTCCTGCCTCTTGTTTCTGCCTCGGTGTTGCCGTGTGCCGCTCTTGTTTTTTAACACTCTAACACTCACTGCTGGAAGTGTTTGGTTTGTACTGAGATAAAGATGCATACTCCCTGGCTGAACGCGGTTTTGTGAACGGGATGTTGCATAAAACCCTCCTGAGCTGTGATTTATTGTATGCAAAGCGGAGACCAAATATAAATATTTAGATCCTAGTATTAACTGATGCGTGTTGTGATGAGACTGCGAAAAAAGAATCTAAACAACGCTGATGCATCACTCCAAATGGGAGGAAAGCAACTGTCCTGTTTTGCTCGTCAGTATCAGACTGTGAGAAGTCTGTTGTGGGAATAGCAGAGGGGAAAAGAGCTCACATGTAAATGTGAATTTATGTTCAGCAGTGGTACAGGAGCAGAACCTGTATTTACAGCGAACAGTGGGAAAATAGCTGTGTAATGTTTGTGCTACTTCATCAAAGAGATGTTATATCCAAATTAATTATATTGCCAGATTTTGAAAAAGTGGTGGATCTGAGTTATTCTTGACATCCGTTGATATTTGCAGGTGTCTAGTGTTTGATATCTGCTAATCAGTTGTCAAGACTAAATTAGCAGCACCAATCAGTGCTACTCAGTTGTTAAAAATAAATTTAAAAATATGTGAGGCTTCCCTCATTGGTCAGTATAAGGCTAAAGCTTTTTTGTGATAATAGTCTTCTGTTTGCTTTTCACTGCAATCTTGATTCTGTTTTTTGTCCTGCAAATAAGTTCATTAGGTTGTTGAAACCCCTTCCCTTTCCATCAGGAAAAGGACATGTTACTGGTATCTGCAATTTGGAGTCTGGATCTTATGTGAAAATCACTAAGCCCAAGAACTGTCATCCTAGTCTTTGAAATGGACAAGGATGTCCTCATTTTTCAGTAACATATGTGAATTTTCCATTTTTTGTATATTATCATCTCTAAAATGGAAAATGTGTACATAGTAGATTTTAAATTGAAAATTTAGAGGGGAAAAAAATCTAATTAAAGGTTCCACACAGAATTTGTCTTTTGTGGTTCTAGAAGTTGTGCGATTTACTGTGCTTTGTTTAATCTACTGGAAGTTTCATCATTAGCAATCAAGTTGTGCCATGAATCTGAAACTGCTTTATGCTTTGTTCTCTCAGTTATTTTAGTGTTACAAAGCGGGTTATACTTTAAACCCTCAGTTAAGTTTATAGTTACCCTAAACTTGAACAGGCCCTACATGATAGAGTACGATAGTAGTAAAAATTTACATATAGGAGTTGATAATTGATCCTGTAATTATTCAGCAGCTTACTATGCACACAACATTACACGTATTTAAAGAGGTACCATCTTGAAACATAATCAGCATTTTGTAAAGGACTTAGTATCAGTTATTGCCTTTATTCTTGAAGGCTGAGGATTTGTTTTGCTTTCTTTTGTGGTCGTAATTTTCTTTTATAGTTTACATTACTCTTTTGTTTTTCCCTGGCAAAACAACTTTACATAAGTAGAACTGAAAAAGATGCTTTTGAATTCAACTTCTTGGTTTATAAGTAAGCATTGTAAATGATGGGTGCAAAATACCACAAGGAGTACTGCCAAAATTGTATCCAAATATTTCTTGGAAGGGCAGAAGAAACCCAGGTGGAAATAAATTTGTAAGTGTTTTCTAGCTCTTCTTTCCCAAGATTTCTCAGAGCTGTTTCCCATGCTCTGTGTCATTAGGGGTGTGTAGTTCCCAGGAGCAGGAAGATGTTGGCCAGGCAATTCCTCCTGGATCTCAACAGGCCGGCACTTGATTGTGCCACTGCTCACAGCTTCTTTTAAGAAAAAGATCTCGGTAACTATAGTGGTTTAAAATCCCATTAAAGTGTAAGAAATGCTATCAGTCATTAACTCTGCAGAAGTTTAAAAAAATATTGATGCAGTTTGGATGGAAAAAATCTACTTTGTGCATTCAGTTGTGTGTCGGGTGGAATTGTTTTTTTGTGTTTTGGGGTTTTGTTCCCTTATTTGTAATCATTCTTATCTGTTTAGTTCTTCAGGTTCTTTGAGGCTAAGGGACAGGATTTCTCTTGGTCTTTCCTTTCTGGAATACATTGAACGTTCTTATGCCAAACAGAACTTTTGCCTTGTTACAGATATGAACAATGACCATAGTTAACAAGCCAAAATCTTCAAAGTCTAAAAAATCTTCCTCAAGACGGTCTGACAAATCTATGAAACCCCGTACTAAAAAAATGACGTCTCGCACTGCAAGTTTGGGCCGGGTACCCCCTACAGAAGATCCAAACAAAGTCTCTGTGGACAAAGGTCCTGGGGGGCATATTTATTGTAGATCATCTCAAAAATCAAAGCCTTTTGCCCAAAGAGATCTAGGTAAGTGTCTTCTGTCCTCCCTCCTTTTTGTTCAAAACAAAACTAAAATAGAAGCAGATTTTAGTTGTTGCATTGCTATAAAATGGGACTACAGCAAATCAGGAGTTCAGCCACTGACTTCAATTTTGTGCATCCCCTAAGGCAGCTGCAGGGATAGGTGTTGCAGAACTTGGGTTTATCTACTTACAATTGATTTGTAAAGTATTTTTTATTTATGTAAAATCAAATAAGGGGAGCTTTTCATAATGCACAGATGTACCTAGGTCTCTTCTGTTCTGGAGAGAAAAGTACATTTTACTATGTTTATTCATGGCTTCCATTATTCACAAGTCTTTGAATAATAACACTGCCCAGGAAGAGATCTGGTATCTATGGGGTTACTTTTTGTGCTGCTTACTTGTTTATCTGTCTGATTTTTCTTACTGCATAACCACAAGTGTAAGTTTGTGGTTTAAGTTATGATAAGGGAAAAACCAGTCATTTAATTAAGAGATTAAAGGATATAGAGATAAAGAAATCGGATACTAAAATCAGAGTGGTAGTTTGTGCCTTTCATTAGAAGAATTAAAACAGATGAATAAACTATTGTCCAAAGAAGAGTGTTGACTAGGAAATTCACGTGGCAGTGTTAAAGCTGTGCATCATGTGTTGCTGTGTTTTGGAGTAGAGCTGGTTCTTCAGGCTGCTCCTGCAGAATCCTACTTGTTAAAATACCCTCTTTAAAACAAAACCAGTACAACTCTTTTTGACATACAAATTTCTTGCAGTTGTTAATGATGGGATTGCTCCGCCACAAAGAATTCTTTTTCCACCTGAGAAAATCTGTATGGATTGGCAGCAAACACAAAGTGTTGGAGTTGGACTGCAGAACCTCGGCAACACATGTTTCCTTAATTCTACTCTCCAGTGTTTGACCTACACGCCTCCTCTTGCCAATTACATGCTTTCACTTGAGCACACCAAGTCCTGTGAGTATTTTCTAACACTATAAATCTGCTGGACAGCTCCAAAGGTGAAAGAAAAGCAGGGGTTCTGTGAGGAAAATCCTTAGTTGTCCTATTTTGTCTGTAGAAGCAGTTTTTGAATGAGATCTTCAAGGTCTTTTCCAGCCTAAATGGTTCTATGATTTTGCTAACAAGAAGCTCAGAATTATAGGAGGCATATAACGTGAATTTGTTAATTTAATGTGCCATGGTAAAACTTAAAGAAAAGATCATTTCGTGCTTCATGTGAATAATGAAGTACATTGTAAATGATGAACATTTGGCATTTGGGTTTCCTTCTGGTAGAAAGGTGATAAAATTTAGGATGTTGGCATTGAAGATTCTTAGTCTTCACAGCTGAGATACTGCAGTGCACTAATACTGTGATAAATTACATGTTCAATGTTGACCCATTAAAAAACCCCAACATTCTAGAAAGCACTACAAGCTAATCTTTTATGAACTCAAATAGAAATCTGGGGGGAATGTATTGAAATTTAGGCTGATTTTATTCTAAATAATTAATTTTGTATTTTTTAAAGCCTGGAATTTGTGTTCTTTGAATTTTGTTTTTATACTTGACTTTATTAAGCCTAGAGGAGTTTCTTTTTATATCCATAAATGTAGATGTTCCTAAGGCACCTGTATGCTTTCTAGTCTGGTATCTTAATATGTATTCCTAGAAGTTTGATTGTGTTTTATTCCCATATATAAAAATTATTTCAGTTAAGTATTACAAAATTATTGGAAGGAACCTTCAAAATTATTTAGTTCCAATCCTCTGCCATGGGGAGGGACACCTTCCAGTGGGAGTGGTCCAGGCCAGGATGGATGGGGTTTTGAGGAGCCTGGTCTGTGATTTAATGAGTTTTATTCTGTACAGTTTTGCATAATAAAATGCCACAAAGCTGTTGGGATACTGACACCTTAGGAGAAGAGAATGTACTACAGAGAGTGGACATTGCACCCACAACTTAGATTATTATTATTATTTTGGGGTGAGTTTTCTCTTTAGCAATGTGCGTTTGACTAGAATGGGATGCTTTCTTCTTTCACTAGGTCATGTAGAAGGATTCTGTATGATGTGCACAATGGAAAGTCACATCAACCAGGTCTTGTGTTGCTCTAATAATGCCATCAAACCTACGTCTGTTATCAATGGCCTTAAAAGTAAGTAGTTTGGTATAGGTTTATATTTATTTTTTTAAATTTTACAGTGAGTTATTTGATGCATGTAAATAATTTTGATACTTTAAAGAAGAGTATTTTAGAAACGTGTGTTTTCTTTCATTCTATGAGAAATAAATATATGATAACCTTCTTATTTATTAGGAATAGGAAAACATTTCCACTTTGGCAGTCAAGAGGATGCACATGAATTCTTATGCTTCACTGTTGATGCTTTACAGAAAGCTTGCTTGAATGGAAGCACCAAGTAAGCATAAAATAATTAAATTTAAATCTTTCCTAGCCTCTCTTACTACTTTATTTACTATCATGAATTAAAATCTATGTCCTTGGTTTTCATAAAAATTGTTTGAGAAATTAACTCTGTGCTTTCAGTCTTCTGAGGTCTGACTCTAATTTATTTCCAGATTAGACAGATCTTCTCAAGCCACCACACTTATTTATCAAATATTTGGAGGATATCTAAGATCTCGAGGTACTTTTTTTAAAAATTTACTGTCTTTCAAACTGATCTGTGTCTTTTTTCTGTCTGTAGCAAAGGAGTTTGTAGTTTGACTAAAGTAATGTGTATTAATAATTTAGATTCATGCAGTTAGTCTCATTCAAGTGATGTTAAGCATTTGTATTTTGATTCCAGTAAAGTGCTTGAACTGCAAAGCAGTGTCGGATACATACGAGCCATTTCTCGACATTACTTTGGATATAAAGGTAAGAATGTGTGTGAGCGTGGGCTGAGATGTGTAAAGACTTGTAGAGCTTTGTTATATAAAGTAATTTTGCTTAGAAACTTACCTTGTTAAAGCAAAACAGCTTGGTGGTGGATAGTGGTGGATTGGACTTTGTTGTTCTGTGGAAGCCATGGAAATGCTCTCCATGTTTGGATTGGATTTAAGCTGGAAAAATAATAATTATGGCTACACAAACAATGATAGAATCATACTTCTCAATTATTCTACTTCAGTATACATCTATTGTTAGACTAATGGGTTTGATTGTTCTCATTATTGATGCCAAGGCATACCACAGATACTGTCTGGCATGGCAAAATTTATTTATTTTGAAATGAGGTAAATACTCAGTGAACTGTTTCTCTCTTCTCCTTTGTGGTGTTTGCTGGTTCACAGTAGGCCACTTATGTATAAACTAGCAAGGTTCTCTTGTGAAGTGCTTGTAAGTGCTTGAAATTTTGCAGTTCTTGTGACTAGTGTTCTACTTTCTTTCTACTCATGCAGGCAGTTACATCTGTCACCAGAGCTCTAGAACAATTTGTGAAACCGGAACAGCTGGATGGTGAAAATAGCTATAAGTGTAGCAAGTAAGATTATTATTAATTACACCTTAATACAAAATACATGTTCAGTGCAGTGCATGACTTGGAGGATGAGTTATCTCTTGACTTTGTTTAGCAATAAGACAGACGTGGCTTGCTGTTTCATTTAGTTTTGTTTACATAACTAATATACTGAAATCATTCAAAGCTTGGGAAATAATGCACTTGTTTCTAAATGAGTCATTTTTATATTTCTGTTTGAATATTTGGAAATACTTTATAAGAATTGTATTGCTCACATTAGACTTTTCTTCCTAATACTGTCTGTGCTGGGCCTTGTCAGCTTTCCTGAGTGTGAAGTTGCACACTAAAATACTCATGGCCAGAAGTTAAAAGGCATGTCTGATAAGTGGTGAGCTGGAGCACAGGGATATGGACAAAGATTTGGGATGGGAAGCAACACCAGCTTAGTCACACACAAACCCAGATGTTTAGTCTTTTTGTGAGTTTGAAAAGAAAGGTTTAGTGTATGTACAGTGTTGTTTCCATTGCTGGCATAATATTATATTAATTTTCAGTTTCCTTTTTGTTTTCTACCATTATTTTTTCTAATAAGGATTACTACTGCCTGAAACCTTAATCTCTAAATACAAGTTTTAGAATTTTGTAAACCACTTTTTTTTTTTGCCTTATTCTGGGCAGCTCTCTTATTTTGTTCATTGGCTTTCTCCACCAGTTTGGAATTCTGTACCTTGTATTTTGACGTCAGTTTTTAGAGAGACTGTTAAATCCTTTCTGTTTGTTACTCAGTAGTACTTTTCTTGACAATGTAAAGTGATGTCTTTCAGTCTTTGTGTTGATGGTTGCATTTCAGGACTGAGTCTGTACCTCCTTTGAGTGTGCAGCAAAACAAACAAAAGAAACAATTTTGTTTTGAAGGACTGCAGAGGGTTTCAGCCTTTCCAGGCAACCTCAGTACAAGAAAACTCAGTACTGTCCAATGTCTGCCTCTTGCAGAATGGCTGTTTCCTTCCAGTGGTTTCTTTACATTTTTTTACTGCCTTACCTTTTTGATATAAGAAAGATACATGTTCAGGCATTTATTTGGCTATCAAGAGCTAATGTCCTAAATCTTTTGTTCTGTAGAACAGTCTCTAAAATCCTGCTACATTCTCTGTATTAACAAAGCTGAAATGCAGTTAGTGGATTTAAGAAAAGATCTAACATATTATACAAGTAAAATATCATTCAAATAGCATAAGCATGTGTGAGAGATGAAAACTTGTTTGACTTCTGGGTGAGAAAAGAATATAATGTTAAAAATACATCTGTGCTTGTTTTTAAGGTGTAAAAAGATGGTTCCAGCGTCAAAGAGATACACGATACATCGCTCTTCCAATGTTCTCACAATATCACTGAAGAGATTTGCAAATTTTACGGGTGGAAAGATCAACAAGGTATGTTTGCAGCTGGAATGCTGCTTTATCTTCTTGGAATGAGCATTTCCCAAAGATGAATACTCATTTTGAAGTTGTTCACATTTCAGCCAGTAACTACAGTGTAAGAGAAGTCAATATAATAACTTAGCAGCTGTGGCTGTTACTTTCTTTTTTAATACTGATACAGTTCCTATGTGACCATAAGAACATACCTTCCCCTTAAAGAGCTAATTCTGTGGAAAATAGCTCCCTGCAGCTTAAGTTATTAAATGTTGTTTCTGAGAATAGGCATTTTTAAATGCATTGAAAAATATATTTATATAGTCCTAGTCTGCCTCTTTTTCAGGCTGTTACATGAAGTATTTCAGGATAACTTTTGAATCTTCTTTGTCTTTGTTTAGGATGTAAAATACCCTGAATATTTGGATCTTCGAGCATATATGTCCCAGTCTATTGGAGAACCCCTCATCTATGCTTTATATGCAGTTCTTGTACATAGTGGCTTCAACTGTAATGCTGGACACTATCTCTGCTTCATAAAGGTAGAGATCAGCTCAACTTCTAACAGGATAAAATTTTTGCTGGCAAAGAAATTAAAATGTAGCTGGTAACCACTGGTTTTAGGGGAAAACATTGCATCATGTGCTTTGTTTGCTTTGTTTTGGTATGCTTTGTTCTGCAGTGCTGTATCTCTGATGTCCTTTGGAACACATGCAATTCATCTGAAGATATTCTGTCTTTGTTTGCAGGCTGGTAATGGACTTTGGTACCGAATGAATGATGCCTCAGTAGAGCTTTCTGATATCAAAACAGTTCTCAATCAGCAAGCTTACGTACTTTTTTATATCAGGTAATAACACCAGATGTGCTCAGAACATTTTTATTGTCAAGTTGCTGATACTTTTCTTGTTTTGAAGTCTTTTTCTTTTCACTCTAGGAAAGTATTACTATTTGTATATTTCTGTCTTAAGTGGAAATTCCCTGTGTCATTTATTGCCTTTCATTGTTTGACCTTAAATTTCTGCACTTGGGTACGCTGGTTTCTATCTGCTCACTGTAGCTGGCCAGTTTAGAAAAGAGGAGAAATCCTGGCCATAGATGGTGTGAGGCTGGATCATTGCTCTGGAAAGGACAGTCATTGTAGGAAGACCATTATCTAATCTTCAGTTTGTAGTCCTGCCTAAATCTTCCAGATGTGTCTTTCGTGTCGTAGACACTGTTGCTGAGATTATGGGATGGGGTTTAACCCAGGACTAGGCTGAAGGAAGAGCTCTGAGCTCAGCTGCCCGCTGTCTTCGCAGGCGCTACGATCTGACGCTGGGGGAGCGAGCCTTTTACCTGCCCGCGCCCTCCTACCCGCGCTCCTTCCTGGGCCAGCGCGGGGCCAACAGCAAGCAGGCTGCGTTCATGGGACCTCGGCTTCCTCCTCACATGATTAAGGTAATTGGAGGGGGTAATTGGAGATAATAGCACTGAATTATAGCGGGCTTTGGTGTGGGGTGGGGCTTTTTGAGCTTAGTTTCCCTTCCACACTGCAGGTTTCTTCACAGCCCTCATGCTAGAGACAGAGTTACTCAAACAGTGGCTAATCCTTAATTGTGCAGCCATGCCACTTAGTTACTTTCTAGCTCAGCTTCCTAAAACTTGAGAGCTGTGCTCTTGAGACAATTTAAGTAGTCTATTAGTGCCTAAGTAATTTAAATTTTAAAAGTAAATATCTGCCCCATCCCTATCAGTGTCACTTTAGTTGAGACAGCGATAGAATGCAAATTGTCTTGTTCCTGAGTACTAGCAGAATTATTCCAGTGTTGTCAGGGAGTGTTTAAAAAGGAAAATAATTTTTTTAATAGCTTTTGTCAATGTTAAGTTGTTTGGATTGGTGTCAAACTGATACTCATTTAATACCAAAGGCAGGATTTACACACGCCTGTTGGATGTGCATGTATATTGGGAGGGAGGTGATGTTTCTTCTTAGGTGTGGAGGCAATCTGTAGACCTATTTAGTGTGAGACTTTAATGTTGTAAAACATCCAGTGCTGTGTGTTTGAACATACCCATTTTACAATCTCTTCAAATCCAGAGTTCAAGTCGTTTAAATGGAAATGGACCCTTAAAAGAGGATCCCAGTACTGTTGGTGTTGCTGTAAAAAGGCCATCTTCAGCTCCACCTACAGCTTGTGTTCAAAACTGGGCAATTTCCAGGCCTTCAATGACAGACCCTTCCAAAACCCAGAAGATCACCATCAGTATTCACAACAAGCTGCCCACACGGCAGGCGGTGCCGCAGGCGGAGTGTCTGAGCAGCGCTGTGGAGGAGGAGGATCTGAAGCCCCTTCCTTCAGCCACAATTACAAACTCTTCCGCAGCAGAGCCTACCTCAAACCTCTCCACAGTGTCAGTTGCTACTAATGTCTCCAAGCAGGAGGTTCCTGATGAAATCTTTGTTGAGCCAGCAGTGAATGGAAACCCTAAGCTCTGTTCTGATAACATGGTCCCTTTCGGTGCAGAACCTTCAGGAAAATCCGAGGAGTCCAAGGGCTTGTTCAAAAGGCATTGCAACGTCATATCTTCCAATGGAATTCTGATTGGGAAGATGGTCCGTACGTTGCATAATTCCCATTCATCCTGTCAGAATGCAGAAGAAAGATCCCAGCATGAGCTGCCAAAAATTGATTCCCTAAATGGTGCTATTAGTTTAGATAATGAATATAAAGAAAATGGACTGAAACTTGATGATTCCACTTGCCAAGTCCAACCCGTTAAACCTTCCGAGATTTTCTTCTCTAAAGCAAATGGAGTGCTTGAAGTGGTGAGTTACATTTGTTCATCTGGACTTTCTCACCTATGATATATTCAATATTCGTGAGCACTACAATGTGGAATACCAAGAAAACACAGCAGAGATTTAATTCTAAGCCTTTGTGCTATTATCCCACTGAATTTACAGAGCTAACATGGCATATGTTAACACAAGAGAAGTTCAGGGAGATAATGCTTCACAAGTTTCATAAAATACATTTTTGGGAGGAAGGGAATGATGTGTCGAGTAGAAATAGTGCAGGTATCTCTGTGATCTTGTTTAACATCTAATGTTGGAAATTTGTCAGCAGTAGTTTTCTACTAAAAATAGCTTTTTCTTTGTTAACTTCTGTGTTTTAATTGTAGGTGCCTAAAGCTTTGTCACCAGATCCTCAAGGTATCTTAGAATCTCTTACGTACAGCCAGTTGAACAGCTTGTCGGAGGAAAAGAGGTAAAATGACTACACTCTGATTAAAACAAGATTCCATACAAGTTTATTACTATTTTACCCATCTACTAGTAATACTTCAAAGATTTACATCAGTGCAGAAAATTCCACACTGTACATCTGGTACTGCAAGCATCAGCACTGGGCACACATTATTCTGATACTAAATACAGGCAGATGCCTCCTGTAAAACTTTCACAGGATGTTTTTACATTTTTCTTCCATTATCTGGAATACTTTTTCTATTCCTCTTTCCTTTTTTTGCATCCTAGGATGAATGAATGTGAATTCCCACAATCTGCTCTCCCACTTGGGAGAGTGGTAAATTCGTGTGTTTACCTTTTTTCTAATTGGGGGAAGAGCAAATACAGTTGTTCTGGCTATTGATGAGATTCAGAGCTGCAAGTGAAAGGAGTTGGATGTGTTTGGGATGGATTTTTTAAGGCACAACTTGCAAAACTGAGAGAAGAAAAACTTTCCATGGGGGCTGAGGGAGGTTTTCTAAAGTCAATGTCTTTCAGAGTTTTACATTAGCCAGTTTTTTTTTAAGGAGATTTTACTCCTAACATCTTTTAGATGGACTTTTTCAAGTTAAAAATATGTTTTTATTTTTGTGCAGTGTCTCTGGACCTCAGAAGTCTTCTGACAATGACGGAGTTACAGATACTGTAGTGATGGAAGCACTGTTTGCCTATGAAGAATCCAGGAAGGTTCCTTCCAACTTTAGCTGTGAGGTTGAGAAACTTTTTACTCAATCAGACTCTGAAACTATTTTTACCAAAGAAGAAGTTGCTGAAAGTATTATAACAAAAGCTGATAATGCACATCTCAATATCAACGGTCAGCACAAGGTTAGGAAAAAATCCTTGGATACTGAAGGTGAATTCCTTGGGCAGTGTGAGTCTGAAGACATCAGAGATAAAGACAAACTAAGAAGATCAAAAGAACCTGAACTCATTTCAAAAGAAAATCTCTTGTACATCAAAGGATCTCCTGAGAGCAAAGAGAAATTAGGGCAGATTTCCTCTATAAAGCCTGACATTGAATGTAGTTCTAAAAAACTTGCATCTCTAGATGTTACAGATAAATGCCAAGATATAAAGGACATTTCTAATAACTATGTAGAGGTACCACCTGTTAATGACTCTTCTATTACAAAGCTGGATAAAGTATTGGAAAGTCAATTTTCTAGAGCAGATGAGGGACCCAGTAATAAAATATGTGAAGATGACGATAAACATATGAAAAAAAATAAGAAAAAAATCCACGACTCTAAAAGAACTGACAAAGAGCACTACCGGAGGAAGAGAGAAAACTCGGACACTGAGGAGAAGGAGAGGCAAACCAGAAACAAACCAGATGATCATTCCCACAGGAGGAGGAGCTCTCACAGCATGGAAACAAACAAGCAGAGCCGTCATAAGCAGGAGTATTGCAGTGAGAGCAAGTACAGATCCTCCCACAATGAAAGAAACAGTCCCAGTAATGGCAGGAGCTCAGGAAAATATTCTCGTTACAGATCCCGAAGCAGAGAAAGGACAGATCCAGACAGGAATAGGTATTATTATTCCAAAGGAGACAGACCTTGGATTAGAGAAAGATACTATCAAGATGAACCACGGAGATGGGAAAAATGCAGGTACTACAATGATTATTATTCCTCCCATGGAACGAGGGATGGTAGGGAGAGGAGGTCCTCTCATTGTGATAAAGACTATGACAAATTGAGCCAAGCTTACAGCAGGTCACACAAGGATTATCATTGCAAAAGCAGATGGGCTCACAGCACACTCTCCCGAGAGGAGGATGTGCATCACTTCAGCAGCCACAGAGCAAACTTCCACCATTGTTCAGTACCTCAGCAGCACTCGGAAAAATACTCCCGTGAAAGGCACGCACTTCCACCAGTGTCAGCTCACTCACATTTTGAGGACTCTTCCCGGGAAAATGAAAAAGAAAAACTAAGAAATGGCAAAAGAAAATACTCCCACCAAGAAGAAAGTGGAAGTGACATAGAAAAGAAATGCCGAAAGACAGATGACCAAAGAATCAAAAAGTATAAGAAGGTCAAGAAGAAAAAGAAGTCCAAAGATAAACATCGAGAGAAGGATTACAAGTAAGCAAGGATTCCAGCATAATCAGCAATTTTTTCCTAATTATTTTCTGGGTATTTTTCATGTCTGCCTTTTTTTCATTGTTTCTAAGTAACTTATCTGTCATAATGTGACGGGATCATGTTATTAGGTTGGCCAAGAGAAGATAGGAAAGATGTTGCTGAATTGTGTTAGAACACTAGAGCTGGACAATGTAGACAGAATAACATCTGCACACCGTTCTTGATTAGGTTACAATTTTAATTTTTTTTTTTAAGCCCCATATGCCTGTTAACAATTTGTGTAGAAACCACGACCTCTTGGCCTTCATTCTGAGGGCTTAAGGTTGCTGCATCTAAATTAACTTAGATATGCAGAAAGTACCACAAAGTAGCAGACACTCTGCAAGTCGTCACCTGTGGTAAATAAATAACATTTCATATATACATCAGGTGCCACATCTGTTTTTCTATTTTTAACTTGCATGTTTCCTTCAGACTTTATGATTTGGATTGCTCTGTGCTCCACTTTGACAATGACAATCGCAAACATAAGAAAAAGAAGAAAAAGAAGAAGCACGACAGGAAACTGAAAGACTTATTGGAATATTTAGATCCTCGTTTCCAGAAGAAAACATGGGAGAAGAAGGAAGAATCCCGTCCTCCAGATGACCATTTATGTGAGCAATACAGAAACCAGGGCAGTAAACAACCCTACAAGGAAGAGAAGCCTTCTGGTGCAGGTGACAGCAAGAAATACAGCTCCATGGCATCCACTGAGTATGTCAGAGGTAAGGCCCTGGGATGTTGGCAGGACTCCTGGTTATTCATAACAGTCTTTAAAGGCTTGTGTGATGAAATCCCTGGGTTTTATCACAGCTTCCAAACAGTATCGTGACAGGGGGTTGGAAATAGATGATCTTTAAGATCCCTTTCAACTCAACCCATTCTATAATTTAAATAAAATACTACATTCGGCTGTTCATAGCATAGAAACAGTGCTGGTTGCTCACTCAGAATAACAGGAGTTGGTGATAATACTGAAATATTGTCAGTCCAGGTGTAGCTCTGCCTTCTCCTAAGCAGAGCTGTCAAACCTCCAGAGGACACTTCACAATTTAACACATGGAGAATGTTAAATTCCTGCTATTGTTTTATTCAGTTGTGGGGTTTTTCTGTTAGTATAGGCTTAACAATACATAAAAGTGGGCTGAGGAAACAGCTTTTTCCCAATTTTTAATATTTGAAAAAGTCTGGTGCTTCTTACAAAAAAACCAACTATGAATTTGTGTGCCTGACTAAATTTACACTGAGCTCTCAGCTGTTGCTTGTCATAATCTCAACTTGGGCTCACAGTAGATAAATTAATTAGTTTAAATTAATTAGCTCTAAAATTATGCAATGAAGATGATTGCACACTGCAACAAATTCAACATCTAAAATCAAACTTGACAACATTTCCCATGAAATTTTTGCTGAACAGAAGTGTTTATTATAGAAATAAAACTTTACTAAATGCCTGTTGTCTGACATAAACCAGTTCCAGTTACACATCTATTTTAATAGAAAACCAAAACAATCCCCTAACTATTTTATTCAAAGGTAAGTAAAGTAATCCCTGAAGAAGACAGCTCACTATCCAAAAGCAAGTTTGTTAAATTGTCTACATTTTATACCCACCCACTGTTTAAGAATTGGGTTAATGGTCAGTGACAGTCCTGCTCATTTCTATTTGTGTTGAAGCTGTCAATATAGCACATAAAACAAAAAAGTTGGAGAAGTTTAATCTTGAAATTCTGGAAAATTAAAATCTCTTTTATGGGGTTTCCACACTTAGGTAAACTGCCACAGTCACTGCACTGAATTCTTGCACTGAAAAGTTTGCTCAAGGCAAAGGGGAAGTTCATTTGTGGAAAACAAATTGTATTTTAAGACAGAGATAACCAAAAGTTGTATTGTAAAAATACAGAGTGGAGGGAAGGCTGATTGTTCACCCATTAGTCTTTAATGAGAAAAACTTAAGAACTGAATTGAGGTCTTTCAAATCCTAATGTTGTAAAAGGGGACTTCTTTTATGATACTCACGTCCAAAATAACCCTTATTGCACTAAAAGGGTCTGTTCCAGCTGAGAAATAGGACCTAAGCAGAATAAAATGCTTGTGCCCAGCAGTGGTTTGGCCTTTGATTCTCTGGCCAGCAGGTGGCAAACTCGGGTTTTTGCAAGGCAGTCAGGTTCAGTGAGGAATTCAGAGTTCTGCATCTCCTTGCTCAGGGCAGGGCACGGAGGATGCTGGGCCGTGCGGGGAAGGAGAAGGAGCTGTTTGGTCACTGCTGAACACGGGGGGAGACCGGGGCTGGCTGAAGCACTTTAAGTCTTGAGAATTTTAGTATTTCCTCAAGTCCATGGATGTTAATTAGCTCCATCTTCTGGAAGGTCAGTTTTTGTTTTTTTTTTTAGTATGGGTCTCGAGTAGTATTCTCTGAAGGATGGAAGCTGCTCTCAAGAGAAGCCACTTTGGCCATGTTTTTAGAGTACTGAATGTCTCAAGGTAGGGACAGGCGAGGAACCACCGAGGAATTGTGAAGTTATGCCTTTTCACCCAACTCCTGTTATTTTGAATAAATTAATGTAAGTTGTTGTTTAAGAAAAGTTTATACAGGATGGGGGAAGCAGCAGCTTTGAAGCAGTTCTTTCCTGCATTCCTACATGTTCTCTCCAGCAAGTTTCTGAAGGCTCTGCCTTTGCGGCTACAATTTGGCCAGCCTGACCACAAGACTGCTACTAAAACAACAATGCTTTCTAGGCAAAACTTCAATTACATTTGATTCAGCCAAGGTCCAGCACTTGCTGTTAAAGCAGGTGGCTCTGTCCTAAGGCTCTGTACAGTTCAGCAGCCTTAGCCTAGAACTGGGGTGCAGCTGGATCCTGTCCTGAGGGAGCAGATGGAGCTGGGACAGCTTTGAGCCTCATCAAGCCCCTGAGTCAGTTTAATGTTTAATGTCACAGCAGGACTGACCTTGTTTCCTTTTCCCTTTCAGATGTGGAGCTGACTGATGAAAGCCTTCAATACTCAGACTGAATCTACCACCAACCCCAACAACCCTTCACCTTCAAAACCAACAACTTCTCATCATCAAAACCAACAACTTCTTACCTTCAACGACTTCTTACCTTCAAACCTGACATTACCAATAGTGACCATCAAAACTTAAGATTTATTATCAATTACCATCAAGACAAAATCCAGTCATAAGTGGTGCTTAACATTTCTGTACAGAATTTTACCATATAAGAACTTTTTTTTAGTTTTTAACTTGAGACTTTCTTTTTTAAAATATACTTCTAATCCAAAAGGGTGAAAACTTTTTACAACTGCTGAACATTGTAAATTACCACATAAATATCTCACTGAGCTGAGATAATGCCCTGGAATAGACCATCTCAAATGCTGCTTAATTACAGACTCAGGTTGACTTTATGTTATTCATGTAATGTTACTCCAAGTTAAGACATCTGGTGCAAGAGCGACCAGGAATTATAAAAGTTGCAACTGACAGTCTGTATATTTAATTTAAAGACTTATTTAAAACTTCACAAGTTTTGCAAGAGCTTCATTTTTTTTCCTGTGGTCTGACACTAGAAACTAATTTACTTCACATTTGAGTTATATTCAAGATCTGAAGAAAATCTTCTGGTTTTCGACATTGTGAAACAACGATTATGCAGTTCTGAATGTATCTCTCAAGACTATTTGTATATTGTTCCATATGTTTTTATTACATTTTCTTAATATACTGTCATTTGTCTTAAGTCTCAGTTGTCTGTTTTGTCTCTCTAAAGTGTCTAGTTACAGACAAATTCATACTGTGATTTTTATTTTTATTATTAAATGCTATCAAACTGTGATGCACTTATTATTCACTGGTCCTGCATCAGGAGATGAGTGGGGAACCTGTATTAAATACAGTTCATCTGAATAATCTGTCTGGTTTATACAAGCTGTGTTGTTCAGAGATGTCTAAAGTTTGATCTTTGTTTTTTTAAAGATAAAAAGCACTTGCCCCACTGTAAATATATAGCATGTAAAATTTATATAGTATATAAATACAGCAAAGTTAAAATGGATTTTTACTGGAGTTTTACTTGAGTTATTTAACATGCACTGTGTCATGGGAGCTGAGAGCTGTCAGAGTGTGTTTGACACTCGAGAAGTCACATCTTCCTCTCAGTGTAGGGGAGAAGATGCTGTTGGTGTGAGCCAGAGATCAGTAACCTGGGACTGCAGTTGCCTAGACAAGGATGCTGAAGGCTTCTTTGAACTTAAAGCTTCCACAGCCAGGCACCAGACTGGCAGCTCAGCAGGAGCTTGGTATTGAGTATGACAAAAAAACAAAAACAAACAAAAAAACCCAAAACCAACAAAAAAAAAAAAAAAAGGCAAAAAAGAGCAACGTTAATGTCTCACTAGATACTTAAAAGTAGTATTTTAGTACACGGAGAACACCATAACGCCAAAGCATAATGTACCTGCATAATGTTCCTATGGCAACAGTTATGTGACTTACATAAAGTAACATGGCAAAGTAACCAAAATTCCTGTCCTGTATCTGGCTTTTTTTCCCTCTTTTGTCCCCTGGCTCCAAGATTTGGTGTCCTGTCCTTTGTCTGATGAGTGACTCCAGCACAACTGTCTAAAAGGAGTTTGTGTTGTTGCTGTGCCTCCCTTCAGAGCCCCACAGGCAACAGCTGCCCCAAGTGGCTCTGGAGCAGGGAGGGCACTCGGTGACACTGCCCCAGAGCTCTGGAGCAGCAGCACCTGTTTCTAATTGCTAATTGAGGAAACTAATTAATCTACTCCAGGAGCAGAGATCCGCTTCCCTCCCCTCACATCTGACAAACTCCTGGCAGGGAACTGACAAAAAAAAATACCCCAATTTAGGGTGGCTCTCAAGGGAAACCAGCTTTTACTGGAGTCACACTCATGTGGTAACACACTTTACTGAAACATTTTCCAGCTGAAGGGTTTTTTCTCTGAAAAAATTAAACCTGATAATTTTAAATTACTGTGCCTAAGGATAGGGAAAAGAGACCTTTTACTTACAGGAGCAGCTGTAAAATTAAACCTTAACCTCTTAAGAGTCAGCAATTGCCTCCCATGTATTCCTGGTAAATGAGGAGACAGTACAGTTTCACACTTTATTTTTGAGAAAATTGACAGATTTAAGCAACAGGTCTTAATGATAAATGAAAACATTAATATTGCAGTGCCTTTACATAAGAACATCACCGTTATAACAATGATTGATACAGAATATTTGTCATGCAAATCACTTGTATACATGAAGTAATACTCATATCAATACATACCTGTACAGTATTTACATTTTATATTTAAACTCTAGCTAGAAACATTTTCCAAGAAAATACAGAAATGAAACTGGTAAGCCACAAGTCTTAATTTGTAGTATCTGGTCTACAAAAGACCTAGCTTTTCCAGCAAGCATATCTACATAGATATGTAATAAATCTTAAAAATATGCAGTATTTTTTATATATGAAGCATTATAAATGCTGCTCACTTTATAAAGGTTCAGTTTTGTACCAGTTTAAAATGGTTCAAAATGCTAAGTGATGCAGAGCTTATTTTGCCAGAATATTGTAAAATTTAAGTCAGTCCAGCTGAGCTTAAGTTTTGTATACAGTTCCCTCCCAGCTGCACTGGCAACCATGGCTCTCACTGCCCTGCAGTTGCAAAGGCAGAGTCAAAGCAAGGAGCTCAAGAATTCCTCAAGTTTCAGTGCCACAGGAAGGGAGAATCTGTTGTCTCCAGAGGACTTTTCCTCAGAATGGCCAAACTGTAACAGATTCTGCTTTTAGGCCACCAAGCAGCCACTTTCAGTAGCCACCCCTGGACTTGAAGCCCAATAGAAAAGGGAAAGGTTGAGAGATTTTTCTTCACTCTCGTGGATAGTACCTGATATGGCCAAAATTTTCACAAGCCACTTTGTTTTACTGGCCTCATGGCCAGTGGAAATTTTGGGCCAGTTTCACTCCCTGTTAATACTGTTACAAAGAACATCTGAAATCAAATATTAACACACACCAAAACACTATTCCATTAGCTTTGGTAAATTAAATAGATACACTGAGCACCACAAGTAGCTGTGTAAGATGTTGCATTTCAATGTTAAGAAATAATATATTTCCTGCTATAATATCCTCAGTTACATGTTGCTCTAAATAATTATTTCTGCCAGATATAAGAACTTCAAACTAAATACAGCAAATGAACTGTCAAGGCCCTTCCTTCATGCTTATAGGCAGACATCCTCACCTGGCTAAATAAATAGATTTCCTCAAAGGTGGTATTTCAGATAATAAAAATTGATACAAAAGTGCTTCATGGCTTATTAATGCTTTTGTAATCTCACATTTCTCCAGAAATACTGTATTTGCTGCCTTTCACCTTTATGCTCACTAGTACCACTGATTTGGCTTGTCACTATTTGCATTACAAATCTACTTGTCCAAAGCTAAGACTTGATGTAGGCAGTGCTTGAAAACAAAATGTCACTGCAGAACAGAAGACTCAAAGCAAGTGCTGGCAGCAGCTCCATCATTGTGCTGCTCTGCAAACACAGGACACACAACTTAATTAATTTCTATAAAGAGTTTAAATGTGTTCCATTAAGAAAAGATATCCCCACATTGACACTTACTCAAGGATTCTACCTCCTCTGGCTGAGTTTTACTCCTTTGGAAGCACTAAGATTTAAACGTTCACCCAAGCAATTCCACACACCCTGGGGAAAATCTAAAACATAGGAAAGTTTTCTTTGTTCTTTTCCTCTCAGTCTCTTTTGCAAACATGCAATAAAGCAAAACACTCACAAGGCCAACATTCCATGCAAAACAAGGCAAATCAGTAAGACAGAACAGTGAAACAGACTCTCCCTTACAGTTCAAAAGAGATTTCAAACAGATCAACTTGGTAAGTCTGTGGGTTTGCCAGTGCAGCACATCTCCCTACAACAGACCCAAAGGTGCTCCTGTAACCAACAAGCAAAGCTGCTTTAACATTTTGGGTCTCCAATACATTCACTGGCACAGTGGGCACGGCTCAGGTCCAACAAGTTTGGGAAAAACTGAGTAGCAACAGAAGCAGCAGAGTCAAAACCTCCCACTTCTTGCCCCCATTGTGGAATTAGGGGCTTTACCTTAAGAACAATATGTGTGTTATCAACAGAAAAGCACTGGAGTAAAATCTGCTGCAGCAGTTATGTGTTCCTCAAAGACCCAGTAGTAGGACAAAAGAAAGATCTTCACAGGTTTTAAAAACAGAGACACATGCCTGTGGGGAAGCCTAGCTGCATCATGTAATCAATACTTTATTTTTCAGTAAAAATGTCTATTTTTTCAATTTCAACTGCCGTAGCACAAATCTGAAAACTGCCTTTAAGAATGCAATAAAAATACTGAACTTGTATGAACTTGCACAAACTCTGTATGTCCAAAGCTTGTTATCAAGCAAAGGAATGAATCCTGCTTGCTTAACTCTCTAGGGCTGCATCTTACAGGGACAGTTCACCTTCCTGGCTATTCCCTTTAGAAACATTGAATGCATGTGAAATTATTTGGGGGTGTTTTCACATGCAAGGCCCGAAATCACACAAGTCCTGTCATCTCTCTCCTTTAGTAGTAGCTTAGTGTTAATCAAACTACAGCATCTCCAACATAAGAAGGACATTACTATGTAAAAAGCAGATTAAACCAGTCATTAAACCCTGGTGTTTGTTGTGAGTGTATGAGCAGACAGGAACGAGCTTTAGCCAACTGGCAAACAACAGACCACATCTGGTACTTCACATCATGGCCACAGTCTCAAACCTCTGCTGCTGGGCCCTGCCTGTATTTCAGTGCACACTGACAAACCCTCTGGCACCACGAGGTACCTGCTGAGCTGCCAGTCCCTGTGTTTCTGAAGGAAAGCTATTTCCATAAAGGTAGGAGAGGAATCCTGAATGAAAGCTGCACTCAGCTGTTACTGTGAAACACACAGGACTGAAAACTGCCATTGGGATTGGGAGGTTTCTGCTTACAGGAAAATGCAGTTCCAGATCATGCTGTGCTGCACTGTTGGTGCTGCACTTAAGTGGGAACTCAAAGTCTTATAATAACTCCTTCTTTTATGGGAGATGTGCTCAGGTAACAGGTAGAGGACATTTTAGTGTTAGCCCAGACTCCTTCCCTCCCAACCTAAGTAAACTGGAGTTGTCACTAATGTAAGTGAAAACAAGGCTTCCATGTGTTCAGCTGAATTAAGTTCCAATATAATAATTCTCTGGGATTTGAAGCTTACGTCAAATTATATACCAGTAGCTATTTACCCTGAAAAGTTCTGCCAAGTTTTTATGCCATAGTAAAATGTGTGTGTGTATATATATATATATATATATGTATAAAAAATTTACAGTTGTCTTCATTTAGTTTGTCCAATTTCTTCTATCACGCCACAGTATGCTCAGTTATAGGTTGATGCAGGTCTACAAGTTGCTGTTCATGTTCTACTTCTTATTTGCAATTCTTCTTTTCCTTGTTGCTAGCATATCATAAAAGGGATCCCTGCTGATACTTGCTCTGGAAGAGAAAAAAGTAATCATCAGTTTGGTTAACAAATACCCATTAACTATTTCAATAGTTTTGAAAACTAAAACTTTTGTTCTCACTTCCTGGTGGATGACTTCACACTCATAAGATGGATGGCTGACTTCTAAGCACCACAACTTTTTCTTTAGCACAAGGTTCTATTCCACTGTGATTCGTTCAGAGCTCACACCTTCACATCTTGACTATTATTTATTTCTTTAAGCATAGGTCTGCTTAGAAACCTTCCAACATAAAGTCAAGCTGTGGAAGTTTAAAGCTGCATGTGAACATGCTTGAGATACATGTCACTAAAGTTAATTACTGGGTGAAGTAAGAATCCAACAGAATTAGGTTTAAAGGCAATTCAATCAAGATTTTACATTTGCATAGAACAATAAATCCGTATTCTCCTCATTTGAGTTAGCAGCAGTATTTCCTTAGGACCACACAGTAACAGATTTGTATCTTGATCCATCAACCCCACAGAGCTCACTATTAGTCCTCAAGGACACTGCCACATCAGAGTTCTCCCAACAAGTTACAACAATTCTCTTTGTATCATACTCCGTGAAGAGCTTACACTTCACTTCTGAAAGAGACTTTAAACTCACTTGATAGATTTAATCCACTCTTCCTTTTCTTCTGGAGTGGGAGCAGATATTCTGTACACTACATGGTTGCCTTCCACCACTCTACCGTCAGCTTCAGTTTTACACGCTTTGATTACTTGACCTTTATGACTGGGGTTGTAGAGCTCAAAGCAGTTCTGGAGGGTAGAAATGAAGTAATAAATTTAAAAGAACAAAACAAAACTGACAAATACATTCACTTAACAGTATAATTAAGTTCCATATGGTTTACTCATCTTTATTTAAAAAATAAATATCAAACTGTCTTACTGGTTTTCTAGGGTCTTCAACTTCTCTTATGCTAAGATTTTCTAATGGAATAATTCCTCTAGGTTCTTTGTCCTAAAAAATTAAGAAAATATCACATTATTAGCTACTTTTAAGTCTTGATTACAAAGAAAATTCACCGTGATATATACTCACTGTTGTGTATTCAAAGTAATACAGGCAATTATCAGTCAGAATAAACCATCTCCGTTTCCATGTTTTTACTCTTCCCCCTACAAACAAAAGGTATTCCAGAATTAAACATATGCTGCTGTCAGAGCTTCAACAATGGGCAAGGAAATCATTAAGTTTTGCTTATTTTTCAAAGTATGGTTTAATTGCTTAATGATAAATGGATCAGGCACAGATGCGTGAGGTTAAAGGAACAGTTACTGCAACTTGTCCCGAGGCAGCATCAACTATGGAGGTGCCATCAGCCACGAGAGCCATGGGCAACAGTGAGTGGCCAGACCTGCTCCCTCTGTCCAGGCCCTTACATGTGTTCACTGCACCAAAAATACCAGCTCTGCACAGTGCTGGACACAGCCCTTGCTGCCAGGGTGTGATGAGACCAGCCCTGGGCTGGTCTGACACCTGCATCCACTCACACCTGCACTGGCTGCAGAACCAGCAACTGCGTCCCTGCAACAGGAGCAACCCCCTCAACAGCTTGACCTGGGTGAGGAAAGGGTCCCAGAATTAAGGGCCTTTTATCACCTTCCTGTCACTCCACTCATGAGCAAAGATGTGATTAAGAAACTGTCTTTACTTTCAGATTTAACATCAAGTGCATTTGGTGCTCATAAACATTAACAGAACAAATATGATGTGTCATCAATGAGGAGCAAATCCTGTGCCAAAATATACCACATTTACTAATCTGTCATCTTTCAGCATTTTAAAAACATCTTCTTTTCATGGGTTAATATATCATTGAGTACATCTGACAGAAGAAATTGCTACTGCTCCAAAAATGCCAATTTTTCCTTCATTAACAGTTTAGACAACAGCAACTACAGAGTTCCTCTTCCTTACACCTGCTAATGTCACCCTGTAAGGCACAGTTCCTTTTTAGAAACAACAGTATTGTTTTGGCCCTCTCAGTTGTTTTTCTGCCAATGGCCGCTTCAGAACACACTTGGCTTCGCAAATTACATTATTTTAGAATTCATTTCCAAGAAAGAAATTGTAGATAGAGCATGCATATGTTATTAAAGGTCCACCATAGTTATCTGACTTCAGGATTATGTCACCACCTGTGCATCATCCATTCAGCAGTGATTTAATTTCATTAAGCCAACATTTCAAGAGAGTTGATCTTGCTATTGAACACCTGTGCACAGAACAGCACCATTAATGCACACAAGTTACCCAGTTTAATCCAAGTCATATAACCAAATTTAAGATATAAGCATAATTTTTTAATCTTTTTGTTCTGCTTAAGATAGCTGGGTTTTTGTTTAATACAGAAATCCAACTCAAATTAAAGAACAATTCCAGGGATGTCATGACATTTCTTGATACCAATCTACTGCGTATTTGCATTGCAGACCAAGTATGTTGCATGTTGTACCTTGCTTCTGCTGGGTTTCATAACCTCCACAATAACCCAGTGCTAACACACTGCAACATTCAATGTACTCAACAAACTTTGTTTCCACCAGATGCACTCATATCTTAAGAAAAATTTAATCTGCAAGCAGGTGTGGTGAAATAAGTGAAGGCAAAAAAGTGCAAGATGCAGAAGCCGTGACACAATGAATGGTTGAGTGAACTGGAGACAGTGAGGGAAGAACTGGTGGCATTTTAGTACAACCACTGTGACAGATCCTTAAATAAACATTGCAGAGATGTTCAAACTGGCACATAAGTCACTAGAAAAATTCCCCATCACCTTGACCGAGAGCTGGCTCAAGTATCAGGAAGCGTTTGGGCTTGGAATGATGAACTCAAGCTTGACTCACTGCCAGCCCAATGGAAAAGCAGCCACCGAGTCACGGTGACTGCCAGGCACGCCCTGCCGTCACCACAACGTGACTTGTGTTCACATAACCCAGGACCAACTGCCATGGCTTTAAGTCACGTTCTGCTCTCCAAGGTTAGCAGATTAACATCACTTAACATTTTTATGACCCTAAAACATCATCCTGTGTTTCAGGCTAACAGGTAACAGGCTATCAGAGGTCATTGCTTGCCCAGTTCTAGTAGGAAAATAATTCAGGAGGAGAGAGAATGAATCCAACAGGGAAGGAGGTTACTATCACAGAGCAGACTGACATGAGCAAAGGCATTTCTCATTAACTGTTATATCATGTCAAGACACAATTAAAAAATCAGTAATAACCATATATTTAAAAGAAGACCTGTTTATAATTTAAGAAAGAAACAACAGACCTAAAACACACACACCCAGAACAATATGAAATACCAAGCAGTAAACAGCAGTTGAGTAAACAGCTGAATGTTTTCTTGACAACATCCACTCTCTGGAAAAGCTAGATTTCTCAAACCTGAAACCTTTTGTAATCATGCTGCAGTTTTGAGGAAGCTTTTGTCATGAAACATCTCCCAGTTCCAGGGAAGCCACAAAGAAGATTAAGTATTTCCATCAACATCCCTCTCACTGCTCCCTTCTCCCTAAAACAGCCGGTAGCTCACTGGGTTACAGCACTCATGGGAGTCATAGAAGTAGACCTGAAGTGCCTGCTCTACCAAGCTATCAGTTACTCTTCCAAAGAAAAAAAATGAAAGTGAAAAAGAAAAAAAAAAGAAAGCAAATAGGCAGGATTTTTTGGCGGGATAAGGAACTACTCACATGTTAGTCACCGTCTCCCCATCCCATTACTGAGTTTCAGCTGTCAGCAGCACAGAAACTCTAATATAAAGCTCAAAATCTAATCTGTACTAATCAAATTTGCAGGGGTCACCACATCACACGTGTTTAATATGCCTTTACAATGGGCTGCAGCTCAAGCAGGTGGCTGAAAAAGCACTGTGGCCTGTAAACTGCACATGAGATTAATAGGTAAAAACACATGATAACAAAACATTCTTGTCCTTGGCTGAGATTGCTGTAGGCTCACAAAGCAACAACAGAGGGTTTAGTACCATACTTCATCTCTTATTCCAGCTCCCAGCCTTTTAAAGATTAAGACTGGAAGGAATTAAGTTAGCAGAAGAGGATCAAGAAAACCAGAGTATGAATCCATAAACATTTACAGAAATGGAGAGATAAGTGACATACTTCTGAAAGATCATGCTGATTACATAAATGCACAGACATCTCAAATGATGCAATGTAGAAGCACAGTATCTTCCACTGTAGGTGGAAATGTAAGTAAACTACAAGAAAAGGCTAAAAGGCAAAATGCACAGAAACAGGAACAGAAGCCCTCTTCACCTTTGTAACTCAACATAGGATTTTTAAACTTTTTTTAACTCTGGGCAAAGTACAAACTAGGCAACAACGTAAAAGAAACCATCTATAATAAAGGGAAAAACAATTAGAAATTACTTAGGAAACATTAATCTCCAAAGTAAAAAAGGCCTTAAGGCTAAAGGCAGCAAGGTATCTAAAGTTAAAAAGTTCTACTCAAATCTACAGCTCATTTATATAAAAGTTTTAGAGCTGAAGGAGAGAGATGCACACACCAAAAATGTATTTTTTTTCTCCTGAGTTCATTTAGATAGCACCAGACAGAAGAGACTCAGCAACTACACAGTTGGTTGGATCAAAGTCTGGCTTTCTTCTAAGAAGCACTGTCCCCTGACCACAACTCTGACTGCCACAACCTGGAAGAGCTTCAGTCCCCACAAGAGCCAAGCAGGTCGCGGGAGGCACCAGTTTCCTGATCAACCAGCCCTGTTCCCTCACCCCAGATTAGGGAAGAGAAACAACATCCTCCCAAGGACAGATGTGCTGGAACAAGCACCACTGGCGGGACAGGCCCGGATGTGAAGCTTTTGGACCATCTCCAAGCACTCCGTAACCGCCTGACTGGCAGAAAAAATTAACACACTCATGTGTCTGGCTGAAATCATTTCCTCTCCAGTTTGGGGGAATAATGTCAAAGTTTCCCTCTAAATAGAAGAAAATATTACACAAACCAAGCAATTGGCCAAGAGAAGCTGCTTAAGGCAAGGAAACACCTTCCTGGCAAAACAGTTTAACTTGGGCACTAGCAAAGAGAGCACAGGCAACAATTTCAAAATACCTTAGAGTGGATGGCATAAAATTTCATGGTATCAACACCACTCATTATGCAGAAAAATCTGAAGGCTCACAGTGTGTCAAGCTGCTCCAAGAGGACTCACTAGCACTCAGCAGCTTTCAGTTTTTAACTTGCTGCATTTATTTTCATTACACCATGCTTCAAACGATGCAGAACTGAATGATAATTGAGGCATACCAAGATAAAGATGTCTATTTAAAGGCACTGACTAAGTCTAGATAGATAAAACCAGAACTGCTGTCTGGCTGCCAGGTTTGGCACTCGGACTTAACGCAATCACCTCTGAACAATTCAGAGCAGCAAACTCTCCAAAAGCCTCCTGTACCCTCTCAACTTTCTAAAACCCACACTAGTCTCTTGGACAGATGAATTTTACAATATAGTAAAGTTTCATGGTATCTCTCTTCTGCCCAGAGAAAAATCAATGCAGTAAGAGATGGAATACTAAAAAAGGGGCACAACTACATAAATGGGAAGAGCTGACTATGAGAAACACCAGATACAAAAAACTGTCTTGATATACTCAGAGTCTGCAAGTAGTCTTAGTCATGTTTATAGTTTTATATAAAAACTTCCTATTTCAACTTCTATGTTTTATCACAATGGAGCACTTAAACCTTCATACAGGAGTTTGTTTCCTTGGCATGTCAACAATACACAAGTTTTCAGTATCAGGAGCTTCTAGAACTAAAGGAAACAACACCCATTTCACAAGAAGTGCTTCCCAAAAAACGGAGTGTAAAAATGCAAACTATGTGGATTGAGACAGCACTCTGAACATACAGTTTAAGACTCCTAGCAAATAGGAAACTTGAAGGAGAGGAAAGAAATAAAAGAGAAAAAAAATAAAGGGAAAAAAAAAAAAAACCTGTCAGGTTTATTTCTGGTCATTGCATCTAAACTAGCAGTGTATTAGTCTGTACCAGTCTGTGTCTGTGGAAAAAATGCAGTCTTTCACAGAAGCACAGCTCCAGGCATTCCCAGGCTGATTCACCAGAGGCTTCTGGACACGTTTCATTTCTTTATTCAAATAACCCTCATACCGTGGGAGTGTTACGTGTAACACCCTTCTGCTTCACACACCCTTTTACTACTGGGTTTTCTGCGCACTGTGCCTCATCTGCATCCTACACACTGAAGACTCAGGCAGAGTTTGCAGTCCTGACCTGTGGTTTATTGACTTTGCACCAGAGACAGACTGTACAGAAGTTCCTGGCAGCTCTCACTTACTTTCAGTCATCGCTTCCTCAATTTCTTTGTTCCTCTATTTTTTATTAGATCTCTTTTATGAGCAGTTTCTTCCACAGAGGATGTTGTCACTCCTCTACACACACTCACACTTGCCTGTACTCCCATCATGTGTAAGTCCATGAGGGAACACTGGCAACAGCATGGCCTTAAACTCAACCTCTTCTCCAAGAAGCACATTCCACCTACACCAGCTTGAAAGGCTCTTCTGTTAACCATCATCTCTTGCTACCAAATGGAGAAAAGCTGCAAAGTCATGTTTGAAATTGTGCCAGCTGAGCCAATACAGGTCAAAAAGCAAGAGCTTTGCTTCTTTGTAGTTAGAAAAGGAGCTCCACAGCATCTGTAGCACAGAGGTCAGAATTCGACACTGGGGAGCATGTGAATGAATTCCAAATGCTTCCTTTTCACATCCATTTCCTTCCAGCACAAGCATGACCACCAAGTTCCAGGTGCACTCCGCAGAGTGGGCCCATGGCTCTATCCAGGCTCTACTTTCACCATCCTCCCCATGTGCACCCCTGCACACATCCCTTTCCAAACTTTAGTCAACATTCTCCAAGTGCAAAGTTCCTTCCACTTCAGCACACTGAAGTGGCCAACAACTGTCTCTAGCGAAGTGTGTGCTGGTGTTTATATTTACAAGATTTATTGTCTTGAAAACAACTCTTAAAACAAAATGTCAATCTCCTTTATATAGGAAAAAAAAAATCCCTAAGGCCAAGTGAAAAAGTGAATCCCATCAACTTTACAAGTCTGTAAAAACAAAGGCATCTTACAGTGCCAAGAGACTGAACTACCTGAGGTTTCTGCAACCCTAAACTTGACGCTCATTTAAGACTCTGTTAAATAAGCTAAATGTATTAAAAAGGAAAACAAGCAGGAAAAAGAACAGCTTTTACAAATATGTAGTTCAAATGTTATCAATCTTTCAATAATCTATTATCATTGATTAACAAGTAACAAAAACACTCTGAAACTTCATGACAGAGTAAAACATGTTGTTTACTCTCAGCAGAGATTATTCTTTCCTTGTTATGTTCCTCCTTGAATGAGAAAAGTGTGCTGAAGTCATCCTTATTTTTCTGCTTTGCATGTAAATGCTCTCTTCTTTCGCAGAACACACCTGCATGTGAGTTACACACTGACATGCCAGTCCCTCAGAGCACCACTGATGACACTGTTAGTGACACTGAGTGAAAAAGCAAAATGCTACAACGAGTCTGATTTAAAAAAAAAAGGAAAAAAAAACAGGAGTAAGGAGGAAGAAAATAAAAGAATGAGCAACTGAAGAAGAGGGGACTGGAAAGCAATCAGATACGTACCTCCTAATGCAGAATAAGCAGAGACAGCCAGTCACAGAACAGAAAGGTGATAGGTCATAGGCCATAAGGAAAACAAGAAGGCACATTTAAACCACTCATTAAAAAATCATAGCCAAAACCAAACCAAGAGAAACTCACAAATAATATGGAAAAATAAAGACATACAAAAATAACTCTTTGAAGAGAAATCCTTTTTTTGTACACAGAAAACTGTGTTGAAACGTCACACACAGTTTTCTGAAATGACCTTATGGAGACTCAGTTGTTATTTATCAGTCACAGCATGTGGTAAATACCATGTGGTGTTTCCTTTTTGTCGACGAGTTTTTATTTCTCAGATCTCAGAAATAAAACTCCGAAGTTTGAAACGAGATTGTTAATTTGGGTATGCAAAATAAGAAGCAACAGCCTTCAGACATAAAGGAGCTACTTATTTTGGTTCATACATTTTTAAATACAAAGTTAAACCTGTTACCTTCACAAGAAAGCAGGAAGACACGGAGCAGCAGACATGCTAACAATGAACAAACATACAGCAGCAGAACTGCCCTTGTGACTAACCTAATTTCAGCAGCCAACCTTCTCTATCTGGATTAAAAAATGTATGCGTTAGATCATTTCCATCATCCTCTGGAATTTTAAATGGCTCATTCTTAATACTTTCATATAAATTCTAGAAAAATAAAAGAGGAAAAAGACCTCATTAATAAAAGTCTTAACAGAAAATGCAACCAGGATATCTTACTGCTTCTCAGACTATTAGTATAAAAAGCACAGGAAATATTGTCCATAAAATTCTGGACCACCCCCATCTATCTTTGTTTCCTACTCTGATCAAGTTTGATTTTAAACTACTTCATCTATAAGCAAGCCTCTCTTCAGCACAAATTTCTTAAGCACTCCTAGCAACGACATTTTTATTTTAGCTTCAGCATTCAGTATTTTGAAGGTTTCAAGATAGTTTCATTTAGTACAAGTTTTATCAAATAAATCTGAGTTTTCAGAAAATGGTATAGGCCATAACACTGTCTTAGAGCAGTTATTTTTACTGATTTCTCAAGGAGAGAGCTCCACAGGACGTGGGAAAATCTAGAGGCAATAAAGAAAAAAAAATTTTTAGTATTTTTGCTGATAGAATTGCTACTTTTTTCATAAGCAGCCAATTCCACAAGAATTTTGCCATAAGCAAACTACTGAGAGATAAACAGCTTTTTCTCTGAAACAGCCTGTTCTTAACAAAAGGTTGGCTATAGGCAGAACTAGCTCAAAGTAGCTGTGAACAACAAAAAATGCTTCTTTCAGCTACTCAAATGGTTACACATGCTAGAAAATGTTCTTTTGCCTTCCCCTGACAAACTTGCCTGAGAACTGTTGTACATACTTTTAAGTCTGCTATTAAAAACACAAAGCCAGGCTTTGTCCTACGCAGCCCAACTTACCCTTAGCAATTCCTCTGGAAGGTCTCCACCTTCATTAATTCCACGATTCATGGAGATAAACCTCTCCACTGTGGGTTTATCTCGCACGTTGTGGTTGTGCAGGCTGGTATTCAACATAATGATGGCAAATGAAAGCACATAACATGTATCTGAAATCAGATTTGAAAAATGGTTTTATCTTCCCATGTGTTGTGTGTACAAACCTGTAAAATTAGTACAGAGCTCATCTTGACTGATAAAGAAAAAGAAACGGTCAAAAAATCCTCAACACTGTACATAAAAGTCTAAAATTCTTAAGCTGTTGAAGTAAGCCCAAGAAGACAAAAATGTTACAAATCAAATAAAAAATGAGTATAAGAAAAACTGTATGAGAATCCCAAAAAAATTAAACTCTTATGAAATCATTGCTATCACCCTAAATTAACATTTCACTTGAAACACTTTAAGTGTTGGGCAAAATGTTCTCTGCACAGATTTTGCCTAAATCATAGTGGTGGATGCTATAATAAACCTGGTCCATCAGCCTCCTCCTACTCAAAGTACTTCCAAAGCTCTCTCCAAAGAGAAAGAATGGTTTCTTCAAAATAATATTCTGACTGCATTTAAAAAGACTGAAAATGACACCGACCCAATTCCTTGGCATACAGGAGGTAGCTAGCACTACTGGATAATATCAGAAGATGACAAAGGAAATCTCATCATGCCTCTTGACATGGTTATGATTATAGTAAATTCTCCCAGAATTCAAGTACAAGATTCTGTGTAAGAAAAAGCAGGATGAAAACCTGCTACAGAGAGGGAAAATGTGCCTGCATCTTCAGCAGTTTATCAGTAGCTGTTTTCCTCCCTAGCTGTTACAGACCTGCTTTATGCCAACCTTTTCCCATCCTATCTGTTCCTTAAATTAAGGGATCAAGAGCAATCTATTTGTGTATATAGCCAAACAGAACAGCAATGCCAGGGCATTCTGTGCAGTTCTGTGATCTTTTGTAAATGAAAATGCACTCTGACCGTAAGCTTGCACCTCCTGGATTAGTCAGTCACATTTTCTCATTTCTCAGTATTTCTCACTTCACACATTATTTTATCCCTAACTTCCAACTGGCCATTATCTCCTTGCATCAGATGCAGAAGAACACACACGCATATATAAATAAAAATTGTATTTGGATCATATAAATAGTTAAGCCCTCCTGTGGTTTCCTGTGACTGACCTGTAGACTGGAAGACTCCTGGGTTACAAAGGCAATAGCGTGAAGCAAAAGCTTCCATCATACGGTCAATTTTTTGTGCCTCTCCTGGGAGTCTGAAGCTCCACAGAAACTGCCTACAAAAGGGAAGAATAATTGTTAGATTCATTCCAGTATTTATATATTAAGTATTTATTACAAATAATCCAAAACAAATGGAAAAAGAAAAAAAAAATCAGCATTGTCTATATAGAATGTCCTAGAAATATGTTCTCAATCTCTCAACACACAAGTCAGGAGCTATTATAAAGCAACATGCACAGATGGCTAGCCCAGTAACTCAGCCAGCAACACTGCATGCTATCAGGCAAGATAATATGGCAGTTCATATTCTGAGGCTCTCTCTTTTTTTCCAGACTAGTAAACAATTTTCTGTATGCATCCCATTTTTGCCATGAGAATGCTATGGGGGGAAAAATGAGTTCAATCCTCCCTGGGTTTCCTGGCTACAAAAAGCAATGAACAGTCAGCTAGACTTTATTCACAATGTAAAAAGACACATTATACAAAATATTTCTGGTGTAAGGAGAGAGAAACAAGGAATACAGAAAGACTTAACATATTTACTTAAATTCATAGAAAACCTTCTAAAAATGGTAACAACAACAAGAAAACCCCACTGCTTAGAGAGGTGCTGCCTGTCCACTGTAAGCTCACCCTACAAGAATCAGACCTAGGCCTTAAAAAGAACAACTTATGTCATAATTTCAGTAATTTTGTAATATATGTAGCAGAATTTGCTGCTGCTTAGCAGCATAAACTGAAATACAGAATTTACTTTTGTAACTTATTATTTCTACATAGAGGTACACTGGAATGCATACAGGACAGAAGTCTTCACAAATTTATTTTGGCACACACTGTGGCACTAAAACGTTCCAATGAATTTCACCATTTATTCTTTTATCTCTTAGCAAAAGAATTATCTGAATTAAACCAGGATCTAAACCAGCAAAGTTACATGCTCTGCCATGCAAAACAAGTTCTCACTTCTCCCTGTACACTGGATGCCAGTATAACACCCATTTATTCCTGCCTTCATTGGTTTTCATTTTAGGACATTATACTCAAGTGTCACAGGCCATCTTTAGCTTGTCAGCTCTATGTACTGTCTTTTACTCACCTCGTGCAAGGTTCCAACCCAGATCACGAATTTTGTAAGCTACCAAAATACAAACATTTAATAGTAGCAGCTGCTAAGGAAGAATAAAGTCAAACCTAACATCAAACTGGGTAAAAGAGACAGGAATATGAAGCTTCCCAGACAAGCTTCAGCAGCCACAGAAAAGGCTTCTTTGGCCCAAGCCTCAGGCAGCTCAAGTTATCATCACCACATCACTCAACCATAGCAAAGCTGTTCTGACTCCACATCACAAGGCACTGCACCAGAAACAAAGATCACACGGACATTTCCATTTATCTGGTGTCAGGAGGGAGTCACTTGCGGCAAAAAAACAGGCAGAACTGTCTAAGTCAACCTAATTTGATCAATCTGTTACGGATTTTCACCAAGATGAGAAGGGATCTCACAGGGTCACTGTATGCAAGCATCCCAGATAAATCAAGGGAACTGTTCATGTAGCAAGGGAAGAAAATAAACTAAGATATCACACTTTCTTTCACATGACGAGTGGGAAATTGAGGCAAGCAGAAGGAAATCACTTATTTCAAAGTTTACCTCTCTGTGACTGAACATAATCAGTGAGTATGGGCAGTGGATTTCTCCCCCTCCCTGCCCAGAAGGACAAGTTGAGGTGGAATAAAAGGAGGAAGAAAATTACTTATTTAAGTAAAGAGTTTATTTCTTCTTTAACCTATCTCTGTGCTAAGATAGAAAACAGGTCTTCCACTGTCACACGGAGGATTAACAGCTGTTTTAGTTGTTTGTATTTGCCTGAAATGACAGGAGTTTTCACCCTCAAGGGCAGCACACACACAAGCCCTCAGAAGGGTTAAACAGAGCTGTCTCTGCTCACTTGCACAGTAATTTGTAGAGGTTGTGCTGAGCTGTCGAGCAGCTTTCTGACGAATAAATCAACACAGTGACTCATATAAACATGCAATTTGATAAAGGAAGCTCAGGTCAAAAACCAGAAAGAATTTACTCACCTTAAGGCTTGTACAAGATTGAGATCAGCGAACTCATGGAGTTCAACAAAAGCCTGAAGAACTTTAATATTAAATTCGTCTCTATGAAAGACAAAAATGGAAATAGACAATTACAATTCTGACCTTTAAAGACTTGTTAGTTATCTCAATTTGCTTCTGAAAATAAATAAGGAAATAAACACTCATACTGATTAAATAAAGCCATCAGAAATAACCTACCCATTTATTTGAAAGGTATTTTCCTATTTAACACTAGTACTTTGCCCATTTTTGCTGGTAGGTTAGCAAAAGCCAGGACATTTGAACTTGTTTTAAAACTGCTTATTTAAATGACCTAAAAATAGCCTTGCCTTCTTTGCTTCACATTTATTATTACTGTACCTGCCTTGACATAGGAGGATACCTGAGAAATTTAATGAGTAAAAAGCCTTTTGCAGAAATTGTCATGAATTCTTAAAACAATGGTTAATGTAAGACTAATTTCTTTAGCCATACAACATATGATTAACAAACTCTATTTTTTCCACTCTAAGAATAGAAAATATTAAAGCAGTATCTTAATTTATATACAAAGATAAGAAACAAAAATGCTTCTATTGATTGTATCCAAGAAAAAGAACAGCTTTTGAAAAGGGCTGCTTAGCATGTACTGTAGTCTTACTCCATTCCAAGAACTGGTACAACAAAGTTAACTAAAATCAGAAGAGGTTTTGAATGGGCTTCCTCTCACCCATCTCCTGTATTGGTATGCAAATCATGAGCCAAATTATGCTTTGTTTGATACAAGGGTGTTTAAATTCAAAACTAACATTTAAACATTAATGAACACAAAACTATGTGGATGGACAGAACTTGGCCCACACCATCACTGAGTTCCTGTGCCAGAAGAATAAAGGTTTATAATCCTCAGGGTGTGCTTTAAATACCTCACCAAGACAGAATGTTGTGTATCGGCCTCCGCCCGAAAACAGAAAGGTGTGCACCCACCAGGAATTATCTGTTGCTTTGCTGACTAACTGCATGGTCAGACTAACCTGCAACACTCAGGAGTAAATACCTTAAAACCAACTGTTCATTCATTAGAATGTTCCTACACTGTTAACAGAAAAACACACCACTCCAGTCAGCAAATCCAAGCAATTCTCATCAAATTTAACAATGCACAATTCAACTGGGCAGCTGCTTTTCAATGAAGTGGCATGAGAGTGTAATAAAAGAGAGCACTCCAGAGGGATATGTTTTTACTTTAAGTAAATTATTTATTTTGTTTATAGGCATGTGGTACTTGTGCTGGGTACACCTCCAAAGGCACAAGACAAATAATAAAATGCTCCAGGAAGCCACTTAAAAAAAAAGAGGTGAAGATCTACCCACATAGAAAGAAATCATAAGTCTTTTTTTTAGGATGTAATTCATCTCTTATTTATTATAATTTTTACTATATTTTTAAGTGTTACCTTATTCCATTTCAACATTCTTTTTTCAGCTTGTTGAGTGCTGTTAGACTATAGAAATCAGTAATATAGATTCTTTCTCTTTATGGCAGAATGTTATATAAATATTTCAGTCTGCTGACTAACCTGGTCTTGTCTTCAGCTATATTTAGCCAGAACACAGAAGTAACTTATGATGGGCCACTGAGAGGGGATGGCAAAGCAGGAGTGAATGGCCTCAGACATAATTCTGCTGTATAAAAACTGTTGACGTGTCTACATATTCTGCATAGAGACTTCATAACACAGATCTATTTTCAAAATGCTCATATTACAGTAAAAACTTTGAGTGAACCTATGAAAGCCAAGAGGAAACTGCTGAGCAAAAACCACGCTGTTGCTGCTGGAACCAGACTGAAGAGTGTCCCAAAAAGGGAGCTGCCAGAACCCATCACCATAGGGGCACATCCTTAAAGAGTCACCTTTGAGAGCTCCCTAGGTGGCACTGGAACGTGTGCCAGCACACACACACACACTCCAACCCACTGCACTGCTGCCTCTCTCAGCTGCCTTTTTAAAATCAATTCCTGGGTTACACAGCAATGGAAGTCCTTTGCATTCTGACTGTGTTTTGCAACAGTGTGCATAAATATGCACACTGCATGTTTATTGTATCAGGACTGATAAGGACAGGGCGCAGCTGTCCTTGGATACACCTGCTTGGCAACGTGTGTGTGTGCAGGGAAGTGACAACACCACAACCTGCTTGGAACTACTGTCCCAGGAAATACCTGTTTTAATAAGTAATTTCTTTACCATCCAATTATTAGTGACTGTAAATCATTCCTCCTCTGGATACAGGACTAAGAGATACCAGTAGTGTTGCAACACAACTCTCGGACATTCCAAAAGCTCCTGGTATTGAATTCTGCACTACAGACAAAAGTTTTGGCTTACTCAAAATACTAAATTACAGTTAATTAAATATTATTCCATGATGTTCCCATTTAAAAATAAGAACCTAACAGGAAGAACACCTATCAATACTGTAGCAGTTTTACATCCCCACTGTAGCTTTTATGGATCTCAGAGTACTTGAGCAGCGCTCTCCTGCAACCTGTGAAGGGGAACTACCCAAAACCTGTGAAAGGGCTTTGTAAGCTCAAGAGCAAAGTTCCAATATTTTTATTTTACCTTTCACCGAGGTAATCTCCAATTACCGTTTTATTTAATCCTTCTCCTTTATAAAGGAACTGTGCAATGTCTTCTGCAGTGTTGTGCAGGAGGTCATTTTCTATCAGAAACTGTATTCCCTAGGAAGAGCAAGTCCAGAGGAAAAGGAGTGTTATGTCTTCTTCCACAAGCATTTAAGCAAATATCACTAGCAACATTTGGTATTAATATACCGACACAGACATACACTTAGCACATTAAGAGTTACAATACCTACAGATTTTTACTTCTTTTAATAAAATGGTAAACAAATGTTTTTCAGTTAGATGAGCAATACTTAGTACTGGTTTTAAGATGAAAATGAAAACACATTTTTAAGGCTAGAAGTACTAGGCAGCAGTTTGAATCCCTCAACCCTCAATATTTGATTTGAAAGATCAAATATTAATTGAATAATGATTGCACATTGCTCTTTGGAGCTAATGTGTGAGCTGGCCTGTTCCCAACATTGCATCAATGTCTGCAGAGCTGTAATCTGCAAAATCATATAATGAAGAGGTACATAGAAACTACTTAATTACCACCATGACACAAAATTAAGCATCTGGTATCATCTACAAACTGCAACCCAATACATCAAGCCACTACTTGCAGTAGGAAGTCACAGGGAAGATACTGAAACCGGTTTAGAAGAGTTTATGCTGACACTGGGATTATCAGTGAATTCTGGTTGTGCTGGAACTAAACTATTCACAAAGGACTGGAGCTACACTACTCACAAAGGGCTGCTCAGTCAGCTGCTACCAAAGGCAGGTGGAGAGTCTTACCCTGTCCCTCCGAGGCTACTTGATCAAGCCCCAGGACTCCTACTCCTCCATAAATTACTGCCCTACAACTGGCACACGCTAGGGAAGCCCAGAGACTTCTCTGGAAAGTGGCAAAGAAAGGAGACTATGAGTTATACAGAGATTATGGCAAGGATGGGAGGGATGTTGTTCTGACACTGAGCAGGTCATGCAGAGATAACCACCCTCTGCACAGCCCACAGAGCCCAACACAGAGGCTGCTACTCCTGCTGACTTCTTCAAACTCTAACAACATGCTGGTGAAAAGTAGAACTGGAAACTTTAAGCAGCCTTAATGTCTTGGATTCCAAATATGTACAAAGGAGGTTAATAAATTATTACTAATATCCTCTGCTAGACTAGTTAATAATTTCAAGAATACTAGTTTTTGAATTTCTGCAATTTATTTCACTACAAGTGAAAAAATCCTGTTTTTTTTTTTTAATGGCATGGATGGCCCTCTAGTAACATACAAAAACATTATTATCCTTCTTTTTGATTAATTCTATATTTTAATAATGAAATGGTTACCTGCTTGACAAAGAAAGGTCAGTTTTCTGACCTAATTTAACAGGGAAAGTAAACTGTGATGTTATAAAGCTTGAAGCATTTTTTAGAAAGTCTGGAATTCTCTCAGAACAATGTCATCACCAACTGAAAAATTTCAATGCCAGGCTGGTACTCTGAGAACTTAATATTTTGATAAGTCATTTCATAACAGACATGATTTCTTTGCAAAGAATATATCCAGAAATTGCTGAGCTTTCCTCAAAATTGATCCCTTCAAAGCTTATTTATACAATATTTGACTACAAAACACAGTGCTTTTTCCCATCCCAAGCTATACAAAAAGCTCTCATCTCTGAAAATCAAAAGAGAATCTTTCCTCTGATATCAGAAATAGCAGATTCCCTTGGTTCAACACCTGGACCATATTATTCATGCTTAGTATAAACAGACTGATCTGAATAGGTTTTCTGAAGTTGTACAAGTTACTGATAATGGACATTACTTGAAGTATGGAAAACAAATTTCTGTGCACAGAAGCAGACACTTTACCATACTGCAAAAATCAATTTAATTTTCCTTTTCCTGGATTTTTTTTTAATTATTCCTAAGATGTTACAGAACCGGAACAGGAAAAGTAATTTGTCTGGGACAGCAACTTCAGAGTCTGGAATAAATGACAAAATAGGCCAAGCAAACCCCCAGCACCTCCTACACGATCTTTTGTCTTGATGCAAATTTTCTTTCTGTAGACTGACAGGAGACAGATGACAGCTGTACTAGTTTAACTTACCCACACAAAACTCATTGCTACAGACATTTTCAATATTCACTGCAAATATTGCATGGATTTATTTTTTTATTTTACGTCACTGCAATGAAATCTGCTTTGAATTTCATTGCTTTTACAGTAACTCAATTATAAATTTTGCAGTTATTTAAACCCTGCCTTTTTCACAGAGAACTCATTTCCTGGGCTCAACACAGGCAGTACCAACTTCAGCAAGATGAATTTCCAGCACAACTTTGTCTCTGCACAGGGATTCTTGAAGTGTTTTACAAACTTTACCATTACAGCCCTTCCCACAGGAGCTCACCAAACCCAAACTCCCAGGTGCAACACCCTGGAAGTACATAAAACACACCTATTTTCAGAGGGGGCAAGGGAGAATTGCTCTACACACACACATGAATGTCTTTAAAAAGAAGTGAGAGAAGAATATTACCTCACTGTGCTCCTGCTAATATGAAAACATGAGACCTCTGTTACCTGGTTTTAAAGGAGGAAACTTGGTGGATTCAACCCAAGTGTTATTACCCCAGTTTTTGGCATGCCTAAATCCAGAGACCACCTTCCCTCCTGTTGCTGAATGAAAAACATCCTTTTCCCAATGAACCCCAGGTAGCTTTTCCCAGCACCAGAAGGATGAATACATACTTCAGCTGTCTGTAACTTAATGTAGCAGCTGCAAGCAACACCACGACCCAGCTTTAGAGCAGACAGCTACTGCAGCCACCACTGATCACAGGCATTATTAAGAAATTACTACTCTGAGTCTGTTCACCACATTTAAATTATGTTACAGTAGCAATGTGGCCACAGCATCTATTTATAGAAATAATTTCATCCAGCAAGAACCATAACAAAAAATAGTTAATGCTGGAATGAAAGCATCTGACATCATCCTGTGACTTTGCCACAAACTTCTATGACTTGAAAGAGCTGGAAGACCACAGGAAACTACCAGGATATTTGGGGGTATTCTGCCCTCAAGAGAAGAGAAGTTAAGCAGTCACCAAAATGGAAAATAAAAATAAAAGACATGGCCAGCATTTTGGAAAGGGTTCTTCTACTTGAGAATTTTCGTTAAATTGGAAACAGTCTGAAGAACAGAAGCCATACTAGAAACATTTCAAAAAAGCCACCAAAATGTAACTGAATTCAATACAATTGGAAAAAAAACATGTCAAGAACACAGAAAAACAAATGCTAAATGATTTCCAAAAAGACCTCAGAGAATACTCTTCACAAATTCAAAATGGAATCTCATCTACAAACAATAGAGGACAATAAAACAAAGCAAGGAAGATGAAATATGAAAAGCAAAGGCTAAAGGTCAAACACATCAAAGAAGCTCTTTTAAACATCGCAGGGGAAGTCTGTAAGAGAATGTGCAAGTCCCCAAATTTTCCAGAAAATTAACAACTACTTAAGAAACAGAGAGGCACACCAGAAAGAACTCCATTACTTCTGGGCTACATGCAGAGCAGATTCCTTGAAACTGGTAACCAAGCTTGTGCAAGTCAGATAGGTACACATCTATATGTATACATCTATGTACAAAAATACAGATGCTCACACATGCCTTTTTCAGAAACAGGCTTTAGATATCCAAATATAAAAGTGTGCATGAAAACAAAAAATATGGCAAAGGTATTTTGAAAGATAAAATAGGAGAGCATTAAAGAAAAAGAAGCATGGCCTCACTAACAACCACACACGAAAAAAAAAATTTAACTGTATTTGACATATCAACATAGAACACCTCTATCAGGTACAAAACAAGCCAGGTCAATCAATACCTGGTATATTTGGTTGTTGATAAGTAACCTCCATTATCAAGGGTTTGTTAAAGTGAAAGAAGCACAACTGGCACCTGACCTGATGGCTGCTTCCAATTTAACCCTCTGCTCAGTGTGTTACAGGACATGCAAGTAAGGCCTATGAACTTATAGTATCAGAAATATTTCTTTAAAAAAACATAGAAGTTTTTGTCATAGATCATACTGCAAGCAGAAACTTGATTTCTGGCAAGTTAAAAAAAAAATTCTCTACCTTCTTAGGGTCCATGTTGAATTTCTTCCTTCCCATGGCTATTTGCTTATTTCTTTGTGTAGTTTTGCTACATACAGAGACAAAGAAGAAACAACAAGCACTTACCAGTCACTCTTACAAAAAGACTTCTAGATGACCTTATAATTTGTTTTGGCTACTTCGTATTTTCTACTACAAAATCAAGACATTCACTTTTTATAATGGAGAAAATTATGATACTCTTTTCAACTCCTTTAAGCAATTGCAGCTTCAGAGACCCATATCCTTATCAACCGGACAATACAATATTACACTCTATCCAACATATTCTCTATGCAAACAAATGACACGCCTGCATGGGATAAAGTCAAGCTTTATAACAGACTAAATAAAGGTAATCCATCCTTTGTTTAGCATGGGAAAGGTATTTTTACTTGCTGTTCCTGGAAGACCTGTTCCAAGGTCTTACTGAATCATGTCCATATGTTGGCACTACTTACCTTTCTTCTACACTAGTCAGATTATCAATTTCAGTCATAACCTCAGCAATTTCAAATTTTAATCTCTGAAAAAGGAAGGACAATACATAAACCTATATTAGAACATCTTTTGAAAACAACTATCGTACAATAATATGATCAATTAGATTTTATCTTCTAATATTTGTTATTTACCTGAAGAAAAGTGAACAATCTTAGGGCTTCCTTAGGAATTTAAAGATTTTATCACAACTGAGTGACTTAAACACATGGACCTGCATTCTCAGTGTGTGCTTGTCCCAGAGCACCAAGACCAAGCTGCCATTATCAATGAATAAGATTTCTTTGCCCCCATTTCTCACTCACTCCTATCCTGGATGCAAATCTGCTGTTTAATGAGTTTTTGATTACACAAATAAAATGTGGACATCTGCACATGTTTGCATTACATAAATTCAGAAGTTAATCTTTTTAAAGGCACACATATGATGCATAAATCCTGTTCACTATTAGAAGTACTTTGTTTAAGCAGTTTATATGCTTTTAAAACCATTACCTGAAATTCATATTTAGGTCTTAACTTAATCTACTGAAGGAGTCTTCTAAGGATTTTTACAGTAAATCAATTACCTCAATATCATCAATCAATTCTTTTTTCCTGCGACGAATATTTAAAAGCTCTTCTCTTTCTTCCATGGAGAGGTCATCAGGCACTGGAATGGAACAAAATGTACAATTTTTTAGCATTTGCATTTTAGCATTTGATACCTCATCATCACAGATAAAACTTAATAAACTGATTAGGAAAAATACGCTTATATGAAACATCAGGACATTTCTTTTACATCATTTTCAGGGAAAAACCCCAAAACAAATTGAAACAAACAACATAAATGAAATCTAAATTTAATACATTTGTAATCTGCTTTATAAAAAATCCTAAATAAGATAACTGAATTAATGACTATGGACAGAATCTATTTTTCAAAAGAAAAACAGACAATTACAGGAATCTTGTTATCACATGATGTGGTAAGATTTGGTTCTACAGCTTAATTGCCAAATTCAAGTTGGATATAATTCTATTACATCAGTAACATACCAAAATTCTTCATGTAAATTAATTATGATTCAGAAGATATTACTATCTTCCATGGAAAAAAAAGCCAAAGAACAGCCAATGCTATACACAAGAAATGTGTCCTGGTGCTGAATTCAGACATCCCCTAATGCCAGCAGTGCCCCCTCATTTGGTTGCTTTGAAGAGGGAAATGCAGGCAGGTACCCCCCAACACACACCCTAACACCAAATACCTCCCAGCAGCAGGACACACAAACACAGCAGCAGAATCAGTTATCTAACACAAACATGGGCTTTGCATAACATCTTTTAGGTGAGTCTGTAGTATTTAAGTCAATTTTAGGTCTCTCCTTGGCCAAGCTAAATGAAATATATGACCCTGTTGATAAAAATCAGTTGCAAATGTGTGTCTGTCACTCATCCTACCCTCACCCTGTGTCTGTCTGACAACCAGCAAAGACCAAAAATCATTAACATAAAACTGATGCTTTTCTTGAACAATCAGATGGTCCCCAGCAAGAAACTTCTTTGGACAGAGATTACTACAGCTCATTTGTACAGCACTAGACACCAACTACAAATATTTACTTCCTGTGCAACAATCCTGCACTAACAGTTCTAATGCTACCCACTTTCTTGGAAATAGCTCCTTAATTATAGAACAGCTTTTCCTTCCAGCTCAGTAAAATGGAACAACAGAAGTAATTAATAAGGTATGTGAGAGCAGCACACAACAAATGTAGTCATTTGGCATGGTCAAGGCCACTGTTTTATGTCCTATGCACACAAAACAGACTGTAACAACAGGATTACAAAGAAAAGTTCAGCTTGAGAGGAGAGTTTTAAACACACATTCGGAACAGAGCTTCTGTCCGAATCCTAACAATGACATATATTGATTATTTCAACATCCACTGGTTAAGCTCCTTTCCTTTTAGGATCCGAATCGTAACAAAATCCAAATGGCGACAGACCTTGTTAGACAAGAAATAATTATGGCAAATGATTTCATTTAACTACTCCAGATACAAACATGATTAAATTACTTTCAGTTTAGGAAATGACAGTCTTCAGCTGAACAAATACCAGACTTCAATATGTTTACCTGCTTATTCTCCTCATCAGAAAGCCACCCACTCCTAAAAATCTCTTGCATGCGAATAGTTGTAAGATTCTTTTCACATCAAGCCTTATAAATACACATCCCTACATCACATCTTTGTCTTACATGTTTACTCCAAGATCCTAAACCACAGAGAATTAATGCCTATACACACACTATGTACATAAATACACCACAAATATTCCAACTAGTTCACTGATAAAAAAAAAATTAATACTGCTACCCAGTGTTGATTATAAAAAAAAACCAGATCATGTTATAATCAATCTTAGTTAGGAAGCACACTCTGACATCCTTTAAAGCATTTCTGCAGTACTGTAGATGAAATTACACTGCAGCTTTACAGTAGCAGTACTAGTAAGAGATGCTAGATTTTTAACTCTTTGCTGAAGCAAGACATGTTGGTAACTCTCACCTTCTCTGGCAACTGGAAATACTAATCAAACCTCAAACAGAAAATCATCTTGAAGCAATAAATATTTAGAATTCATAGATGGTGCTCCTTTTTCTTCAAGGTGAGTTACAAAACCTCTGGGTTAGCCACTACCACGATACCTTCCCAAATCTGCACACCAGTGAGTGGTACTGCAGTTTCTTCTCCCTTACTCAAACATGCAGTGAAGGCTCCTTGGGACAGGTTTGGAGTATCTGGAACAACTGAAATTGCTTTTTTGAAATCAACACTAATTGTAACAGTTTTCTATGCTCAAGCAACCCACAAAAAAAGAGAAATCAAACACCTCAGTGTTTTCCTACAGCACACAAACACTGTCTGCTGTATTCTCCTTTTCTCTGATCACAGCCACAGTAGAGACAAGCCTCACAGTATAATTAATGATGCTGTTAGACAGAAAGGAAAAAAGCTAAATGGAGTCAGACTATGTTTTGCATTAGGGAATAACATCAAGTATTTATCTGCCACATACAAGACAAGCAGTCTGCCGGAAAAGAAAATTCTGCACTTGGAGAGCACTTATATAAAACTGGACATTATTGCAACATCTTTAAAGAATGGTATGTAAATATCAGAGCCAAAATATTTCAGTGTCTTTTGACAAGAGTAGAAGAGCTAGGATGTAACTGAGTGGGAGTTACAGTACTGCTCAACTTCTAGAAACTCTAGGTATGGACAGTATTTTTCTTCCCCTCACACTACCAGCACAGAGAAGGGATGACTGACTCCCCAGGGTCACTCCCAAGGGCACTGTCCTGTACTCACATGAATTGGCCTCTGTGTGATACTGAAGATGTCTGCCTCATTATCATCCTTCTTCTGGTTGTCTATCACTGCCTCCCTTTTCCTCAATGCATCAAAAAAAAAGTTTCTGAAGAGACTTCATGTGGCATTACAGCCTGGAAGGTGTCTGCTCCAGGAGGCCGTGGGACTTTATGGCTACTGTACCTGCTGTTTCAACTCGTGTGACTTAAAACAAAGGCTAACAGTATTTCTGTACTTCAATTAAGGCTTTTGAAATATTAACATAGGAGGTTAACACACAATGGTGGATTTAAACTTCTTCACAGTCCTAAGCAAACACTGCAGGTACATGGTAAGAAATTATCTACTCTAGCAAGACCCCTCCCAAGGCCACCCTTTTGCCTCCAGCAAACACTTCTTTTCAACCCTGTGTTCACATAATCCCCCACACAAAATAACTCATGGAGCACGTATTATGTATTTGTTCTGTAAAACTAATTTTCTAACTGTCCTCTGAGTCACTTCTGTGAGTTTTTTTCTTTCACCAATCTAAACACAAAGTAGACAGGATGGGAGGAGTTAGCATGAACATTTAAATACTAAAAAAGAACAAAAGCATTTCAGTACAGTGAACAAGCTACAGCTGCAGCATTCTTTCATGCTATCTTCTAATCTTTAAATAAAGACAGTGTTCTAATGTAAGTAATTTCTGTGAAATCTTTTCGCTTACAGGGAAAGCATTTCCTTTTTCTAGAACTTCAGACCTTCAGGTACTGCTAAATAGAAAGTCAATAAACTACTGGTATTTTATTCATGAGGAACACAGTTGTTGAAAATACAAATTATATTCTTGGCCAAACAGACAGAAACACACAACACCATATACGTTGCAATACTACTCCTACTACCAACAGAAAAACAAAAATATTTAATATATTCCATCTTGGCCCATATAATTCAATTCCTGTAACTGAACTATATGTACTTAAATGAACATCTTGTAATGCAGCATTTAATGAACACACTTTTAATATAGTTCTGTTTACTACACTGTGTTAGAGAAAACAAACTGCATCTCACTACAGAAATCAGTGTATCATGCATCAGTTGAGATGTCACTTGGTTAAGTAATTCTCCACTATGGACAGCCCAAGTACAATATCCAAAGAAGAGCATTATCCCTCAATATGAAGCATTTTTGAGCTAGCAAGTACCAAAAAACCCCGAACTTTCAGAGACTGAGAAAGAACTGCAACAGATCAGCTTGCTAAGAAAGTTCCCACAGGTGAGTGAAAACTAGGAGCAAATCCCATAATAGGAAACAGAAATCTAGTACTTTCCAGGACCATAATCATGATACTGTCCTCTTTCTCAGTAGTGAAATTCAAATCTTTTCCAGCTCTCCAGCAACAACAAGCAAAACTCCTGTGTTTAAATTCACTCATTAGCCTATTAATTGCCAGTCACCAGCCAGTCTAAAGCAATCTCACTTGGACCCCTTCAACTGACTTCAGAGTTCAGTCTCTCAAGAGGACACAGCAGAATATCCACAACCAGCAGAAAGCAAACATCTAACAATATCTAACACAGACAAAACACTAATTCTGTACACTAATTCTGTAACCCCACTTACAAAGCAATACAACACCCTGACTCTCATTGCTCAGCTAACTTCTTGGTTTCATAAACATTTTCCTTCTTTTGTGTCAGTCCCAAAGAAGTGGTCTTCAGTATTTGCATTCCAAGCAAAAAACAATTAGATGGAATTTAATTTTCCTTCAGTTGAAACATCTTGCAAGTGTAAAGATATTTACACAATGCAAGGCTTTAAACTAAACAAACCTTTCCTCATCCATACACAAAATGAGCAGACATGTTTCTTCTGGCCTTTAAAATAATATACATTCATCTCTGAGAACAAATCTGATTGTCTCAGAACATTTGCCTCAACGGATATTCTCAGGCTATTCTCTCTTCCTTTCCCCCCCTCCACATTCCCTTTTTTTAAAACTTGAACACAGGAACATTTTCCAGCTCTCAGACAAGATGTGTAAACAATGCTCCAACCACTTCTAGCTATTAAAAATTCCATAGAAGTTTTTGTAGGAGGACATCCTTCTGAATAGATTCACTTCACAGTGTAGAAACAAACTACATGTAGAAAATCTACATTAAATTCCATCAGTAAAATCAGCTGGATTCGGCTGCTCCCTTAACTACCTTACTATGTGAATCTGCTTTTTAGTCACTGCTGAGCATGTTCCAGCATAGGAGCAATGACACTTCCATTAAGGGGGGAAATAATCCTACACACAATATCCTTTCACACACAAAAAAAATCACCAGTTGGTGGTATGAGCAATCTAGGACAGAATCCATGGCTTGCAGAGTTATTTTGAGTTTTCAATCACAAGGGACTCTGTGGCCAGAAATCACATTAGTGGCCAAACCAGAAGAGAACCTCCAACGCACATCCATCATTCTCATTGTTTAGCTGCTGGAAATCACGCCATTACAAGATGTTCCTGAAAACATTTTTTTTCTTTAGGATAAGAACATACTTTGCAGGAAAGTTACAGTAAAGGTATTATCATTTTGTGCTTCTAATAATAGGAGGGGGGTAATCCTAAAAATATTAATATTATTACCACATAAAAATACATTTTCAGGAATTTAGAGGAAATTGTTTCTCCCTGACCTGCTACACCTTCGAGATTTTTTCCTTTTACTTCTGCTGCAAAGGAGGTTTATTATATCAGTGGTACATATTTGTGTAGGTTTTTGAAAAACAGACAAAAGCATAAAAAATTGAAATACGAAATACATTTTGTTCTATATAGAAAAGGTCCAGCAGGGTGACAGTACCATCAAGCGTGAAATCATCTCTTGTAAAAAACAAGCAGTATTTCTTATAGTCCATAAGAATTACTTCAAGTAAGGCAAGATTATGTTTTTGTTCTGGCCAGAAATAGTCCTACATAACTTGTTAATGTGTTAGTCTCTCTAGTCAAGCAGAAAGTAGGCAGTTGAAAAATTGTGCAAAATTAAGGTCCAGATAACACTGATTTGGAGGGAAGGAAAATTTTACCTGCCTCCCAAAAACCATCTTACTTCAGATATCACAACTGATATGCCCTGCCACGGCACCTGCAAATATTTCTGTCTACGGAGCACAGAAGGCAGAGGAGTGAGCAGCAAAGAAAGATGTGTCTTTACAAATGTGAGCAGAGACCAGAGCACCAACAGCTGTGCAGGGGAGCAGGGAGGGAAAGGCTTCCCAGAGCTCTGGCATGAGCTGCTAATCCTGCCTGGGAGCCACGAGCTGCCCTTCTTAACAGCACCAAAGCACCAAGAGGTGCTTTACAGCAGCTTCCAGATCTTCACCTTCCTGTACAGATATACACAAACTGGAGAGCAACTCCCTTGCTTTTTAGCTCTGACACAGATACTGGCCATTGGAAAGCAGGGTGTGTTTAAGTTAGGAAGTATTTTTTTTACTGTCCGTGCTCTTTATTTTCATGAGCACGCAGTACTGAAGGTCATGATTATATTATACTGACCTCTGTTAATTCAATAGTGTGTCTTATTTCAACATTTTATGTATTTCCATTAAGAAACCAAATGTTTTGCAGCAACTAAACAAAATAACCACTTTTAATCACACAAAGGAGCATCACTTGGGGAAAAAGAAGAAAAAACACACAGGGACAAGGTCTGAGCAAGATTTCACAGGTAATGAGTTGGCTCCTCAATGTTCCTGCACTGCTTTGCCATTCGATGCCTGGGCCGTTTTTTCTGAGTTGGCTTTTCCCCTGTTTAGCAGGACAAATGGTTTCACCAAGGGACCACAGAATTACCCAAGAAAATAAAACAGGCACAGCAGAAATTCCTGGCAGCACAAAGGTACAGGGGGACAGCAATCCCCTTGAGGTTAGCCAGCCCTAAAACCAGCTTAGCTCAGCCCCAAAACCCCACCCTTACAGGCTGTATTCTCTAAATACTAAAAGTAGTTCAACCTGATATTAATAATAGATAAGCATGGATTTCCTTTCAGAAGCATTTTTCTTTTGAAGTCACTCTACTCTTGCTTCAAGATCAGAAGATGCTTCTAGGCCAACTTTTCTTTCTAAAATATGTAAATACAAATTACTGAATATGAAAAGAAAGCTGAGTTTAACTTAACATTTTAAGTCCCTTACCCAAATACATTAATACTTCCATTAATAATAGAAAGTGTTAAAATATGCATAGCCATGCATATTTAAGAAGTGCAGAAAAATTTTATGCCAGCTAATGAGGAAATTAAAAAAGGAGATGTTGGCCACACTGTAGTGGCTGTGTGTTTCAGAGAGGGCTATGAGCAGATTAGCACAGATATAGGAAATACTATCCAACATAACATGTGCCTTCACCAGCACCAGTTACCAATTATTATTCAGGAATTCTGGTGAATCACCATTCTGATTTCAGTGTTACAGCTACACACTATCACATTATCACATCTTGACATCACAGCCCCCTTCCAACACGGAAAACAGTAACATTGAAGTAATGTGGGACAAATGCAATGCTGTGCAGTGCCAAGCACTGTAAGTAAAAATGCACAGTCTTGTATTGTGCTGCTGGCTTAGGGACAGTGGGGCCATCTATACTGCCTTAAAATTTTCTTACTCTGCTTTCAGCTTTTTAACAAAATGATTGCATCTGATTTCTTTTCTGCACAGCAAATAATGAGGGAGGGTGACCAGAATCAGCTTTGTGTAGTAATACCACCATTATAAATACAGATATCACTCTTCCAAAACAAAGTGACCGCAAGCTTTTCCTTTATGCTGCATCAAACCAACAGAATACTGTCAAACAGAAACAATTTTTCCCCCTCCTCATTATCTATGCTGCAAGGCAAAATCTCACAGATAAATAATTTTGGGAAAGCTCAGTCATAATTTTCTCTCTGTGGAGCATCTGTATGTGCAAAACTGGAGAAACAAATGAGGAACTTAGGTAGTACCATAGCTGAAATCAAACAAATTTTCTCTGATGTGTGCCTTTGAAAGCCTTTGCTTATAGTACGTTATAATTATAGCATGCATTAACACAAATTTAGTCTTTACAGAGTGGAAGTCTGCAAATTCTGAATTTCTTTTGTACACTTTCATGGCAAGATTCAGGTCACAAAAAATTTTAGCACCCCCTGAGGAAAAGAATGAGCCAGCAATAACACGTGGGGAGACCAGGGATAACAGCTGATAGCACATAGTGTATCCAGTGGCAATGCAGAACAACAGCCACTTTTCAAGTGGGAGTCTTGGGAAGGAAATCAGGGCTCCCCCTCAACACTATACAGGAGGTGAAAGGAACAGATCACCATGCCAACTATGCACAGCATAGCTAAGTGTCACATTAGAGATATCATGTCTTTAGCTGAAACCCTTCATTCACTACAGAGCAAAGAAAAGGCAGTAAAAGAGCAGTGGATTTTGCTCGCCTGCAGCAAAAAGAGAAAATTCTGAAATTAAAATGTGGAGATGCAATAGCTTTCCACAAGTAAGATCTTTTAAGCCACACAACAGAAGTAGGATGTGCCTTTTAACTTGGGGCATTTATGGTTTTGCCCAATACAACTGTAGTGTATTACTAGACAGAATTATACAAATAACTTGATGGAAAGGGACTGGATGGTCCCATTACTAATTTCTATGACAGCACAGCTCACTTCTGATTGAGCCAAGCATACAGACAACAGTGATAGGAATTGAAAAATACTTTATCTTTAAGCAACTCTTTGGATGACCAGCACAGGAGAGTGGCCTGCTCAGACTGCTGATGGAAAATGGGCAGAATAAGTGGGAGCCCATACACATTGGGAAGCTGGATAGCCTGAAGTACTGCAGCCACTGCTCAGGGTTTGGTTCTGTGGTCACTTCAGCACGTTTGGGTTGACTCCCAGCAGCTCTGCAGAGTGTGAGGCAAAGCTTAAACTACTGACAGGAAAAAAGCAATACTCTTGAGAACTTCTTTTCCTTATCAGTTAGGAGAAGACTCTTTCTCCCAGCCATCCCAAGTGTGGATGAAAAGGAAAGCAGGGACACTTCATCTCCCACTGGTACTTGAGTCCCAGTAGTCCCTGTGAACAACTGGACTAACCAGACATGTCCTGCTGCCAATTTAGACTTCTTTCAGCTCCAGGATCCAAGCAACTCAGATGGGGCAACTCCTCCTGAAAGCAGAGGTCATTTCATCACATTCTGCATGAGGAAGAGGCAAACAAAAACACTGATTCCTTTGGCTTTTGAAATGGTACGAGAAGGAAAAAAGAATAAGACTGTAGCAATGTGTTTCAGCTTTACCCTTACAGAAGGGCTGTGTTTCCCCAGTTACCCCGAGTTACTGGGAAGAGGAAGTGGTTGGCTGGCAGGTACCTACATTTTTTCCTAGGATAGACATTGGAAAATAGACTTGAAAAGCAAACACACCAGAGTAGTAGCAGACATTCCTGTCAGATCCATTTCGAGGAGCAGCATGGAAAATTGACGGGAATGTCGCTGAGCAGCTGCAGGGGGGTCCTGGAGCCCAGACCCTGTGGTCAGCCGCCAGCAACACCCCCAAATCCTGCTCAATATTCAGGCACAGCTCATCAGACCTACCGTGTTCCCAGCAAAACAGCTGGGCTCAGACAGGCTTTCTGCCACAAATTTCCAGTAACATCTACTCTTGGCAATATGGGATCTGCTCACAGCACTGCTCTCATTAGTGAAGAGCCTTAGCCGTTACTTAGGATTGCCGGCTGTTTCTAAAGCACGCAATCCAATTTTCAGAAAAAGCAAGGCAAAGTTGATTTTTCCCCTTCCCCCATCCCTGCCTGACACAGCTCTGGAGTTAGATTTCAGAACAGTATTTATTGCAGAAGCTTTCTATTTATTCATTTTCCGAGATTGGCTGCACACTGAAGGAGGTGAAGCAACTGCTGGATTTGAAAGCAATCTTCCTTCCCTGAGGAATGTCTCCAATGGCAGCTACAGAGTGCCACACAGGACTGCTCATCTATCAAGAAACTGCTTGAGCAGCATTTATATTCACCCAAAACAAGACAGATTCCAGGATGCACAACTCTGTGCACAATGTGATGCCTGACGTTGTGTAAGCCTTTGAAATTCCTGGAGTCTCCTCCAAAAAAAGTAACTGTGGCGCCTGCTATGGAAACCAGTGAGCTGCAGTATTTGGAGAGAAATGCACTACAGCTAATACAGTACCTTGCTGCTTGGCTATCTTAGGTTTGAAATGCTCCAGGTTCTTACTATTACATCAACAGGCCCATTGGTCACATTGCCTGAAGCCTGAGAGGGCACAGAGAGAGTCAGGAATTTACTAAGATTTGTTGGTGAAGGAATAGCAAAGCTTCGTTTAAGACTGCAAAACATTTTCAGATTCATCAGAAAAGAGTACACAAAGCTTTTGTGAATTGTTGGTTGCCATCACACCATGAAACAATTAGCTTGACAAGTCACTAATTCAGATATAAAAGAGCTTTTTATCTGGCCCACTGATAACAAGTCTGCTGGATGGATCCACTTACCGTAAGGTCAAACCCCTTGTCTGTCATTCTTTGCTTGGCAAAAGCCCATCAGCAGTCATACCAAATCTACTTCATCATACTTCCAAAATAGAGTACATTCAACATCTGCTGAAATTCTTCTAAGTACAGACATAAGTTATATGTTGCAAAAAGAAAAGTTTGTCATACTCCAGGCAGACCTCCTGGCATTCTGATCAAAAACTCTTTTGAATAAATACATTCTTCCTATTTAAACTTTCCCCAACCGTTTCAACTAAATCTGCTGAAATATTACATTGCCCTTTCTAAGCTGTTTTCTCTGCCCCTTACTGGCAAAATCACTGCATTCCTTCCAGAGATCAGTGAAAAATAATCTGAACACATAATCTTTTGTACTTTATTTTGAAGTAACTTAGTCATTTTTCTCAGCTAAGTACCTAACAAGAAAAGAAAAAATCATATCCATACAACTCCAAAGATCTAAGCAATTTAGTTTTATTACTCTCAGTGTCTCTGAGATTCAGCATTTTCCCTGAAAATGTAAGCAACTAACTGGGATTCAACCCTCAATCTCATTTTTAAGTCCACCAGCTCCCACTGGTCCTATTAATAAACATTTTTTCTAAGATTTCCACTTCATCCTGTCATGCTCAAATACTAAATATTTTTGTTGACTAGAAAACATTTAAGTAGGACTACATGTTTCAGTTCTGCCACCCCTCAACATGGCACAAAAGGTAATGATAAAAGATATCACTTCCTAAACAGGTAAAACCTAGAGCAAATCCTGATTTTTCACCTGCACCTACCAGCTCCATTGACAGTGTGGTCAGATGTAGACTCTGCTAAACACCCTTCCAAAGAGGTAGTGCCTTCAGAGCCGTGTTCTACCTGGCACAAGCTTTCATTATACAAAGACAAACTTTGTGTAAAACAGAAAAAATCTGACTCATATTAACATACTTGCAATTATCCTAAATTTGCCTTAGGGCAGCCAGAAATACCAAGCTGTAACTTCTGTTAAGCAGTCTGCAGCAAGTGCCTGCAGCTCCACTGACACAGCTCACATATTGAACAGTGGGAAAACTTACTAGTGCAGTTCAGAAATTCTTCTGTGTACCACAGCTATGGACAATGCAGCAGCGAGTACAAACCACCTGGAGAACACCATTCACAGGTAAACTCTTTATTGTTTAAATAATTTCCTGAACACTGAAAGAAGTAATAAAGGAAGTGGCACTATTAAGCCTAGACTTTTGTCCCCAAATAATTCTGACATACATCTGCACAGGCAGCGGTCTACAGTCCACTTGAAAATCATACAAAAACTACTTCTAAGAGATTCTTGAATCATAGCATCTATTCTATGTTTTTAAAATGTCTTAATAAAGTGGACCTTGAAACTTTGTTGAAGCATTTGAAGCTCAACCAGAACACCTAAGTGTTCAACTGACCTTGCAGATTTTTAACCAGGATCTCCATATGTCCAGAAGCTGTTTCTAAAAAATTACATTGTGGTCCTTTAAAGAAAAAAGTTCAACAAAAATATATTATAACAGTTTTTAATCAGGCTATTAAATTCCATTAGATCTGACTGCAATTATTTTATCATCAAGTTCACAACTGATAAGACAACTGGAATCATCCAATTTTTCTTTTTTTTGAATTCTTCCAAATTCCTTGTACCGCAAAGCAATGTCTTAACATGCTCTAAAGAACCTCAAAGCATAAATTATGAACTCACTAACAATGAAAGTCCGGCCATCCTGTGTTACATTAGCTAAGAACTTATGAAAATAAAACCTTATAATAAATTTTCCATTTTAAAGGCCAAATTGGTCACTAATGAAATCTAGAAATATTTTATACTGATTTAATGATGATGTACATGCTTTCACTAAACCCTGCAGCACGCAACTGTGCACGGCACACATAATATGCTCGTACTAAACAGATGACATATTTTCCATTAGAAATAGCACCAATGGAAAATGACAACTTATACAGACCCACAGAATATAATCACAACATTGTTCACTAATGCCTGCCACCACTGTTAACTCTATCCCAGAAAGTCTCGAGAGGAAGCTAGATATAGCAGCAGAAGCTGATGAACTTCCAGCTGTAAGGGGGTGGGAGAGAAAGGAAGCAGACTGATTAGTTGAATAGATTTATTGTATGCACATATTCTATGCTAAAACCCTGTATCTACTTCAACATACATTTTTTTGAGTCATTTGACTGTTCACAATTCAAATACAGGAAAATGCTATCAGACTAACATGTGTTTGTTCAGCAGGAAACCCTTTCTTCAAAATGTAAAATGAGGTAGTGAAAAGCCAAAACTTTGCTAGAATTGTTGTACTATTATTTCTCCAATGTGAGAAGGAGCTTTTGATGTTCTCCCATCACATTAGAAAATCAGATCTCCTAAGCCCATATGAGCTCCAGAGAAAAACACAATACAGTAATAGTTGCAGGGCAGTGTTCTCTCCCTCTCCAAGATGCAAGACATTATCATACTACTTTCTTCAACTCAGCTGGCAGATTTTATTCTCAAGCCACAAATATTTTCTTAATTTTCCTTATAATGTGTCATCAATACAGCCAAAACATCCTAAAGGAAATCTGTAAGCCAAGTTTCTTATTCCAGTTACTGTATTTTAATGGTCTTTGACATTAGCAGAGTCTACATAAAACCAATTTTGCAAAATGCACTGGAAGTTGACCTGCACTTCAAGAAAGTAATTAACTGAGAGATTCCTTTAGGCTCTTCACAATTCACATAAAGATCATAGCCTTTAAAAATTGGGAGAAAAGAACTCTAACTACTATTCTTACTAAGCAAGAATAAAAGGCAGTACTGGTTATTTAATCCCTGCAATTGTCAAAAAAAAAAAAAGGGTAAAGCAAATTATTTGCATGGTGTTCATTTAAAATATTTTATGCAAAAGAAGGACATCACAGATTTTTTTGCATTGCAGTTGGTTTGTGTTAGAAGTCTTCTGCCTTCAAAGCACAGCATTTGTCCACATTTCACTTCCACTCTGAAGCCAGAGATCAGCTTCTACTTGCTCAGGAAGGAAAATAACTTGTTGTTGCTGTTCTGTTCTAGCACTGAGGGGCAAAGCGCCAGGCTATCCCACAGCCAACAGACCCACCATAAATCATCTTCTTTTCTTTTTTATTTTTCCTCAAAAAAATTAGTATCAACAACCAATTAAGGCACATGGAAAGAAATGTAGAATCCAGGTTATGTTTGAGACAGTAATTATGTTTTAAAATTCATATCACTGTCAGTATTGATGGATATAACTTACAGTATTTGAAGTATCTTTCAGTCAATCAGGACTTATAATTTGTATACTATTGTTATTAAAGTTCTTAAATTAGACGAGTGCAATTACAAACTGATTGAGTAATGACAGTCAAAATTAAAGGCTTGGAGTAGCAGTAAAAGAACTCTGAAATTCAGGCAGCTATTTGACGGACTTCCTCAGCAAGTTAAGGTCAGAATGAAGATTTGTAAAGAAAGTAGATACCTAAAAGAGAGAGTTGGAAGCACCAAATATACCAAAGGTAAACCAAATTCTATAGAAAAATATTAGGCTTCTCCCCTTCTTACATCCTCAGGATCTGTAAAACAAAAACTAGCAAAACACAGCATAAGTGAAATTAATAAAACCAAACCTGTTAATCTACTCCATGTTGTAGCATTACATACTGCAACAATACTGGAAAGAGAGTAAAGAGACTAAAACCTTTTACTGTGAATGAGAAAACAGCATCTTCTTCCATTAAGTAATTTGAAAGAACAGGCACCTTCCCATTCCAACCAGTTCACTTCATTTCTGTTTAAAAAATTAACAAAAAACTCTTAGATGACTTAAAGTCTACAGCAAAATCTGAAGGCGTTTAAGTATTTCAGGATGGGATTTATGGCAGAGCTCTGAAATGGATACTCCTAGTTCCTGTTGCTTTTACTGGAATACTTTTATGGAGAGTCACTTTTTTCCCACCCTACCCTTTTCCTTTACTGAATTTCCACACAATAACTTAGATCTGACCATCACCGGACATCTGAGCAACAATTAAAAAAAGTTACAGCTGGATCCTGTATTAGTCCCAGCTGCGCAGGATCTTTGGCTGCCTTCAGAAAACAAGACAACCAATAGGAAAACAGTAGGAGAATTTCTTTTAGCAGCTTACCTCCAAATAAACTGGTTTTTCATATGCTACTACAACAAACTATTTTACTAGTCAATGCAAAAGATGTTGTTCTTCCTATTTTTCCACCTCATTTCTAAAAAAAAAAAATAAATTAAAAAAAATTAAAACTTCCTTCTTCAAAAACTTTACTACAAAATGCCAGAAAATAATCATCTCCATATGCTCTTTCAAGTCTAACATACCACAACGGATTGATCTGCCAAGTCCACCCACCCACAGGCTCTATAAACTTGAGAGTATTATTTGTATTTAATTTGGATTACCAATTTCACCCAACCTTTCCCCTTCATAACACATGCTACTTTTCTAGGCTTAATACCCAGGTAGAAGATACAAAAGGAAAATAAATAAGTTTTCAGCCATAAAAGAACAATAACATAATGTATACTCTCTTTACTTTGAATATCAGTGAATTCACAGCAGAAAAACTTAAACCAGTCTTTTTTAAATGTTTGCTCTTATAAAATATCGCCTAATCTTTTAAAACATTCATGTGATACTATGTCATTTATTGGTACAAGACCAAGACTAAACACTGCAGTCTTTCCAGCTTACATTGCACAAAATGAGAGTGAAGAAAGTTACATGAATTCTTATTAAAAAAAAATCACTGGGAGTGGGGAAGCTTCCGCTCAGATATTTAAAAAAAGAAAGTTACTATATTTAAGGCACAAAAATCCACTTCCTATAGCCAAAAAAATAATCAAATCCATATGCTCCATTCATCTATCCTTGCTAAAACATGTACACCAAACTGAAATGTCAGCTGCCTAGAAAGGCTGATCACACATAATACACAGAATACAGGCTTAAGACTCAGCCTGAGATTCCCACAATTCTGAGATTACAGAATTACAGAATTAATCAGCAACATCTACACAAAGAATAAACTACTCCCCCATACCTGCAACTTTTTAATCTCTCCCTTCTGTGACAGCAGAAGTTTTCCTAGACGCAAGAGCCAATTCCCTAAGCTTTGACTAGCCTTGGCTACCAGTTTCAACTTCCACTTATGAAATGGTTCATCTGCAAACTGCAAATCAGGGATGATAGCAGCACAAATGATAAGAGATGGTGGGAACATGAGCACAGATACTCTCCCTGTCCCCAGATGAATGTTGGATGCTGCTTTAAAATGCTGCTACTACATGATACGATAATTTTAATGACTAAAAGGGTATAGTAGGTCAAAACAGAATAGCAGAAGAGGAGGTAAAATGAAAAGTCTATAAAGTAACACAGTTGCTTTTGAGTCTATGAAGATATACTTCCATAATAAGGACTACTCATTTATGTATTTTCATGACAGATACCAAATGCAAAGTGAGTTTTCCCCAATTAGTACATACCAAGTTTACAAAATACAAGATTATAGCAAGGATTATTTCAGCCCAATAAAGGCTCCCGAAGGCAATCAAAGGCTTGTTTTGGATGGGTACCAAGCAGAACCCTTTCAGTTAAAAGAAAAGAAAAACCATTTAAAAAATTGAACCAAAAATACGAAAAATGTAAAGGGAGAAGCACAAAGCAGTAGAGAGGTGTCCATTCACCTACCCCACGCAGTGAAGTCCAGAGATCTATTCACAGATCTGCTACAATGGATCATCAGCAGGCAGGGTTTGCACACAGCAGCTCCTGCCTGGATTAGAGCCAGAGGAGCACTGCACCTGTACAAGAGAGGGGCCAGGTCCTTCTGGTATCTCAAGAAAGACTGAGAATGGTCCAGTGCAGGACCCAGCCCTGTACTGTATACATGAGGAGTTTCATGGTCAGAGAAGCTATCTAACTTGCAAAATTCTTCCCCAGGAATGGAGTTTCTCCTTAACAGAGCCACCATCTCTTCTTATGGCTGCTGTGGTTTAACCTCAACTTCCTGGGAAAACAGCTTTCCTCCACATCCCCTGGCTGGGCAGCTACAACACTGGAACAAAAACATGCAGCAGCTTTACAAATTCAAAAATTTCATTTGCAAGTGGTCAAAGTTGTACTCAGAGTACATGGCCTGGTGGGAAAATTCCTCCTCGGTGCAACAGAATGACTGGGCAGGAAGTTCATTAGGACAAACTTACTTGAATAAGAAAGAAAAAAGAAAAAACTTACTTGGAATCTGACTGCTGAATATAAGAAACACTGCCTCTCAAGCAACTATATTTCCTTATGTTTTAGTAACTAATGCTACTACAAATACCCCTTTTGAGAATTCCCCCTCCTTTGTGAGTAAGGCAATGGGATTTGTTTATGTCAGAATTTGACTCTGCAGACAACACTGATTGTGAGTTAAACAAGGACCTTATTAAGGAACATGATATCTACAATACATGAAAGCAAAAATGTAACAGCAAATAGACTCTTGAATACTTGGAATTCAACAAGAAAATAGCATCAATGGTATTTTGCAATATGAATCAGATATTAAAACAAAAAAAATTAAAATCTGCATTCTAGAAATTACACTAATGAGGCAGTTGTATAAAAACCTTAGAGGTGACTCATGAAGAGATTACATCTCATCGTTCCTCTTAGAGAAAACAGTGTGAGGCAGTTCCCTTACTTGCATATGCTAATTTTTTCAGCCTTTTTTTGTGCATGCATGTGTGTGAGAACAAGAGTGAGCACAAGAGACATTGGCCACATTTGTTTTCCTACCCATTAGCTCCTTCTGCCAAAGTACACCTTGCACAGCGCTCAATTTCCATCTAATTTGACTAAACAGAAGATGTTCCTACAAGCTGTGTGAGAACAAGCAGCTGGATAGAAGAGCCACCAAAACTAATTCCCACAGTAACTGTTAGCTTCTTCCATACCCTGAGATCAGCAGACTCACAGTTCATGATTTTCACACAGCTTTTTTGTTTTGTTAAGACATTCAACATAATTCATCTAAAAAAAACCAACACCGGTTTCTCCTTTTTTTATTAAGGACTTATATCAAAAAATCCAACCAACTCCTCGGGCATGACAGCAAAAGCTAGATCTGAATTCAGATTCAACTTTCACAAATGGACTGATCTTAAATTCTTGTTGAAGAATTTTCTTATGGAATTCAGAAGAATTATTAGTAAAAAATCAATAAAATCTATTTTCATTGGGACAATTTCCATTATGCTGCTAAATAATAGAATCAGTTTCAATTCTTCTACACACCTGGCATAAGATAACTATTTCTTTGTATAATAAACACCTGAAAATGAGGCTAATCACTAAAACCACACTAAGAATGCCAAGCTGTTGAAAAATTAAATCAAAACACCCTAAAATCCTAGATGAGATTATGATTTAGATTTCCCAAGGTTCCAGCATGCAACATTTCCTGTTAACTCTGTGAGATCCTACTGAATTTGTCAAACACATTTTTTTCCCCAGGAAATGCTAGATAACATTAGTGCTTGCTTTCAACATGTCAACTTTGAAAACCTACCCACTTATATCATACCTATTTAAAAGCACATAGCAGAAATTCGATGAAATTGTGGAAGCAGCTATGTATCACTTTATTTTCCTTAAATAAAACTTTGTATTAGCAAGTAATCTGCTTAAAGAACCTCAGAAAGTAATGAAATAAATGTGACACAGATGTTCACAAAAAAAAAGGAAGAGAGAGAACAAGAATGTTTTTACTTCATAGCAACCAAATAGGTCAAGCCATTTCCTTCTTCAGGCAAATCTCAGAGGACCACAAAACACATGGTTTTCTACCAGATTCTGTATGTCTATCCCACTAAGAGGAAACACTGCTGTCCAAAAAAATTTGCAATACTAAGTTTTCCCATGAAGTTGTTGAAATTAAAAGGAAGTCATATGCAATTAAAAACCATTTGCTAGATGTTAAAATTACACAAATGGCATAAATAAATAGACCCTTACTACCTCATTTATACACCTTTCCTGTACAATATATTGCTCTAAAAGAATGCACAGTGAAGAAGTCAGAAATGCCAACAGCACATCTGTTCACACAACTTCTCTTTTGCTTCTATAAAATAAATAAAACACCACGTGTTCTTCACTTCCCTGGGATCCCTGCCTCACAGCTCTATACACTGACAGGTTTTCCTAACAATCCAGCTGCTAAGCATTTATTTTTATCCTCTGTGAATGAAGCACATGGTCATTAGGTCCAAGCTCCTCACTAAAATTAGTGCAATCCTTTTGTACATGCTTAAGTACTCGTGAACTGCAGGGAGACAAAGTGAACAAGAAATCATTAACTATCACATTATTTTAAAAAGAAGGAAAAAATCCATACAAATTCACTCAATCACCACAAAATGCTAACCTGTGTGCTGCCTGGTCCCATGCAGAAGTCTACAGAAAATTGTGATCCCATAACCAGATTAAATCTATTTGTGCATTCAAACGGGAAGATTAACATTGCATAGGAAAACATATTTTATAAGTATGTCAATACTCTTGCATTGCCCTTTCAATGCCATTTTTATTACAACTCCCCTACAGACTATTTTTTAAGAAGGAATAAATTACAACATCTCACTATTTGCTTGTCAATAACCACTCGGGATGCCAGCATGTGTCCAAAGACATCAAAAAGAGGAAGTGGGTGGAAACAACATTAAGAGCTGTTTCAGACTCATTAAGTTTAAGATGACAATTACGCAATCTTAAGATGTCAAACAAGCCAACATTTTAGCTGGGACAGATGGTACTGGATCCAGAGCACACAGAGTATATGCTGTGACTCATCAGTTTAAATACGATAGTTCCACTCTTCTTTGCAAATTTGGTTATCCAGAAACAAGATGTAGGGAGGAAGAGAGCATTAAAGCAAGTACAGCGTCCTGCAAATCTTCACCATAAAAGTTGGAAGTAGAAAGATCATCTTCCAAATGAAAAAGCAAGTAAGATAGGAAGAGGAGAGAACTTCTTCAAAGAAGTAAAAAAAAAAAAGAAAGAAAAAAAACAAACCGAGATTTCAAAAAGAAAAATATAGTAAACAGTACTAGAGGCAGCTGGAAGTACAAAGAGGAGGAAGAGAATGTACCGAGTACAAGGGGTCAGGACAAGTGTGGAAAGGACCTAGGATAAACCTCGAGGAGATACTCTGAATTCAGAGAGTGACTGCAAGCAGCTTATTCAATGACTTCCACCGAGAAAAAGAGACGAGTCGTAGTTCATTCAAACGTTGGCCTTGGAGTCAAAGACGGGGTGTATAAAGAATCAGAATAAACCATTTTTCCATTGGGAGGGAAAAGAATGGGGCAAAAAAATGCAGCAGGTACGATGGAGCTACAGTTTAAGGGAAACGTTTTAAAGCTTTTCAAACTTTTACTGGACTAGGAAAAGAGAGACTTATAGGACAAAAAGATTGCAATCAGAATCACAGAATGGTTTGGGTTGAAAGGGACCTCAAAGCTCTTTTCATTCTACTCCCCTGCCATGGCCAGGGACACCTTCCACTATCTCGGGCTGCTCCAAGCCCTGTCCAACCTGGCCTTGGACACTGCCAGGAATGGGACAGCCACAGTTTCTCTAGGAAATCTGTGCCAGTGTCCCACCACACTCGTAATGAAGAATATCTTCTTAAAATCTAATCTAAATCCACCCGCTTTCAATTTAAAGCAATCAACCCTTGTCCTATAACCACACACCCTTGTACAAGGAAGAAAATGCAGGAAAGCCTTTTTTTTTTTCATTTTCCCTTGAAAAAGCATTCAAAATCCTAAAAAGAAAGAAGAGGAAGCAATAAATATGATGGGATTGAAAAAATTGATGTGAACTGCAGAATATATCTTGAAAATGACTGTGTTGTCTCACCTTCTGCACCCCTTGAATTGGTAAAAGATCTTGGAACTCCAGTGATATTAAGAGATTGCAATATCCATTTGGTAACAGTGGCCCACAGGGAGCCCACTTTCATGTGGCTATTACTGTGATTCCCAGCTGTTGTTCTGCAGAATACACTCGGTTCCTGCCTGTAAATCCTGCAGCTTTCTTTCCCAGCTGCAACAGTACAGACAGATGCTGTTACAGGCACCCTGTTCCCCTAAATCCACAGTGTGCTTACATTGCTGAGCATGTCACCAAATACCATTATATAACAATACATCAAGTTTGGCAACCAACCACCTCTGGAAACTCCAGCAGCAAAAATTTCACGTTTTCTTCCAAGTCACAGCTAAAAATATCAATCATTAGGCTAAGAAAAACTTAACAAGTTACTGCAATTAACAAGTACATTTTCTGATATCACCAAAAATAACTAGTATGTACAACATAATTGATAATACTTTATTATGACCTTTTTTACTGCAGTGATAACAGATTAAATGGTTTTGGGCTAAAAATTATGATCCTACTGAGCTGACAGATAATCCAAAGAAATATGAGATTAGTTTAGCATGAAGAAATATCTGTTTAGCAAACAAGAGACTTAGAATGCAGCTCTGCTGGCTGGCAAAAGAACACAAAAAAACTAAATTACATAAACAGACTATCTCTGTATCTGCTCTTTTTCACTTCCTAGAACCAAGCTGAGTGGTCAATCCAACACTCAGGTGCATTTTTATATTCTTGGGATTTCCCCAAAGTGCTATCTAAAATGACAAGCCCTCCTCTGAAGGATTTTTGGGACAACTTTTAAATAAAATGACTGGTACAAGTTATCCACTTTGATGAGTAGGGAGTGAGATATATTTAATGTTCTTCTGCACTAAAACACATTTGTTTAAATAAAAGAAACTTATAAAATAAGAAAACATGCAGAATTAAGTCTTAAATGCAAATGTCTAAAACCATGAGGAGACCTCATGGCCTCTGGTATCTTTAAGGCTTACCTTTGAAAGGTATTACAACGTGGAAAGAAGAGATGAGGCTGCTTGTATGAATATATATTTTTAATCAATTTTAAAACTTTTTTCTAAGAAAACTCTGGGTCATTTGTTCCATTTAACAGCTTTTACCTATAATTAGGTAACTGTCTTGCCTTGCAGAAGAGCAGAAGTCATCCTGCTAAGTCTGGTTTGGCAGCAAATCCACTCTCCCGAGTCCTCTGTGCGACAGTCTGGTCCCTTGGTGCCCCTCCTAATGAAGGACTGTCTACATTCTGTCCTCATCACAGACCCAACATGCTACCTGGCACCATTGCTGGCAAGCACAGCCAGCAACTAACAGAGCTTGGCAACCCAGCTGCTCTATCCCAGAAGAGCTCTGACATTCAGAAATAAAGCACAGAGTTTGGGGAACAGTAGGGAAACCTCAATGCCATAATTAGCGCTATAATTTGGCTTATTTGTCAAGTAGAAGCAGGACTTCAACCTTCTGGCATGTCTGTTCAGAGCCCTTTGTAGAGACAGTGTAAAACAAACATACAGAAGCTGGTAAGTATCCAATCTTGCAGTCTTTTTCTAGAGGAATGGCACAGAATTGAACTGGGGGCACTGAAGAGCTGCTGGATGACTAGAGTCAAATTCAGAAAACAAACAGGAGCTCTATCCTGTGCCTGCAGCACTGACTGTTTATACATTTTGACCTTTCACAGAGGATCACTCGCTCACTGTGTGACCACACCAAGAGCACTGTTGAACACGAGGGTCCTGGCCACTGGCACTGCCACCACCTGACTGTGGCCTGTGAAAAAAGCCACTCAAATCACAAAAGATGTAGTTTTAAAACAAGTGACAAGAGGGAGGAGGAGAAATTTCCTGCACTGAGCAAACCACAGAGATATTTTAATCAGGACACAAAAGAAAGTTGAGCCAAACACCAACTGACTCGGATCATATCACATCAATAATCCATGCACAGAGCCTCTGCTGAAATCAATGGGAGGCTTGTGTATAACATAAATGTACAGCCCTGTTTAGGGCTCTACATACAAGAGAAAAGGAGGTGCTGAGAACAAGTCCCTTAATTAGCATTTCTCTTCCATCAAGTGCTTCTAAAATAATAAATTCTAACTTTACACAGTTCTATTTTCATTCACAGTTTTTATCAGAGGTGGTAAAACAACTGACCCCATTTGACAAATAAGAGAACTGAAGCATAGGATGCAAATCAAACTGAAGAGCAGCGCAGCAGGCAGAGCTGAACTGGGAATAGCAGCTTACCTTCTGAATCACACTTTAATGTCCTAGATATTTACATGCTTATCTAGTTCAAGTCTCTAATTAGGGTGACTGTGCTGCCCTTAAAAAATTTTGCATACTTCCTAAAGTACCTGTGCAGAGTGATAAGCTTAGCTGTAAGAGTTTCCTTTTCAATAATTTAAATTTTATGAGGATTTAGAATGTCCTGCAGAAGTTCAAAACACTGGGCTGCCCTGGTCAGGTTCCAAAGGGAGTCTCATTGCTCAGGTACCACAAGTCTCATTACTCAACAGCAATGAAGAGTTTTAAAACAGGCTGTCAAATCCACACGTATCCTGTCACCAAAGAAAAAAGGGGGAAAAAAACCCAAACAAAATAACGACTTGACAATTCATTAGCTAGAAATTACCTAACTAGTCCTGGTGTTCCAAATTGACAGCAATCCCTACGAAAAAGCGAGACAGGGTCTCTATTCAAGAATAAAGTGCAATACTTACAAGAAGTCAGAGCAAAATGTCACATACACCAATTGCAAAACAGAATTCCAGTCTTACTTATCTGCAATTGTTTTACAACAATACACTATACTGTAGTTTACCCCAAAAAGCAACGTGTTTATTAAAGTGGTATCAGCTTCACTCGCATGCTAGAGGTACAAATCAGGCTTCACATAGAGAATCAGCATTTAGCAAATGCAAACTGTGTCATCCCCAGGTCCTGAGTATTTGTCCTCCTATGCAAATCCAACTTTGAAATGCTTAACATCTTATGGAAGATTCATTCAGCAATATGTCCACTTTCTAGTTTACATTTCGCACGTGATTAAGTACTATATTACACAGGGTAAGTGCAAATAACAAGCATGTTCATTTCCCTCAACTACAGATGCAAGTCCATAATACTGTGAAAATAGCATATTTTGAGTTAAATGAGCTTTCTGCTTTTTACAATTACAGTGTTCAACTGCTTTGAATAATAACTTTTCAGGACTGGCTCACTTTGTCTTTTGCTTTCGTTTTTCATTTTTTTTAAGAGTTATGTCTATCACTGTCAAAACAAGCAGAAATGCCTGCTGACAAATGGCCACATATCCAACCCACTGCTTGAAGAATTATTTTTCTGATTCATCATAGCATTATTTTTTCAAGTTGTCAAAACAAACACCACACCCTCTTGATTTCCGAGTTCTGGGTAATTACATTTAGAATTAGCAAGAAGCGCGCAACTATTAATCATACAATGCGTAGCCCTTACTTTACCTATTTTAGAGATCAGCCAAAGCATTCAAAGGCCTCCTGTTTACCATTTGGTTTAAGATCCGTTCTGCACCCCCACGGCACAGACGGGCACAGACACACTGAATACAGGGCAGGCCGTGCAGTCGATCCCTCTGCCCCAGGGCAGGATCAGCTCCTGCTCAGCCACCATTATCGCTGATGATACACAAGAACTGGTTATTTCAGGCAGCAGCTTTACACACGCACTCACAAAACACATTAAAATTAAAGGAGGGAAGCGTGTGGCACGTCTGCAGTGCCTTAAACTGGGGCAGCGCGCAAGCCTGTCTCCGAAAGATAAAAAATACAAATAAAAGCTTCCCCAACATGCGAGTCTGGATTTCCTAAAAGTAGTATCTAGCAAGGTTAACGCCGCTGCCTTTGAAAACAGTTCACCTTGTTTAAACTGGCTAAACCACCCCGTGATTATCACCGAGCCTCCATTAAGATGACACACACAAACAGAGCCCTCGCAGAGCTCAATTACTCTTTTCTCCGCTCCTACACCGCCAGACGCGTACTTTTCCATATTTTGCCCCTTCCCCTCTGGCAGCGGAGGAGCAGCTGCAGCAGCGAGCACGGGGCTGTCACGGCGGCGGGGCCAGGACACGCCTGCCCTGCCCTGCCCTGCCCCGCCGCCCCCGGGAGCGCCCGGACCCGCCGCGCCCCCGCCAGACCCTGCCCGGGCACGGGACACAGAGCCCCCATTGTGGCCCGACCCCCGCCCGCCCGCCCGCCCGGGCACTGCTCGGTAGCGCCGATACAGCGGCTCGGCTCGGGGGCGCCGGGCAGGACGGGGCAGCACCGGCGGCAGGGGCCGCGGCCGCAGCAGCTCCCAGGGGCTCCTGCCGTCCTGCCGCCCGCAGCGCTGGCTGAGGGGCCGCGTTCCTCCCGCACGAGCCCCGCACTCACCGCCGCCACCTCCGCCACCCTCTTCGTCCATGTTGGGACCGCGGGCAGGGCACTCCGCGGCGGCCGCGGCTCGGGGAGGCCCGGGGCTCGTTCCACTGGCTCGGCGCCTCGCGGGCGCTGCTACTCCTTCTCCTCCTTCTCTTTCTTCTTCTTCTCTTCTTCTTCCTTCTCCGCTGCTACTACCGCCGCCGCTCTGTGCTGCTACGCTCCGCAGCCCTGTCCCTCCCAGCCCCGGCAGCCACCACCGCCTCGGCCCAGCCGCCCGCCCCTCTCATGTGACCCGCGGAGGGGAGGCGGCCCCGCCCGGCCGCTCCGCCGCCACCCCCGCGCCGCGGGGTCGCGGCCAGCGCCGCGCTGCCCGTCCCCCTCAGCGGCCCGGCCGAGCCCTGCTGCGGAGCGGAGCCTCCCGCCTGCCCTTTGCGGTGTTCCCTCCTCGGCAGGTCCCGCACGGCGCGGCCCCGCAGCGCCGTGGCTCCTAAAGCGACTTGCCCGGGGACTGTCGGGGGTCACCCGGGCGGTCGGGAGCCAGAGGAGCCTGGGCCGAGTCACTTGGGCTCATGCCGGCTGGGGTCGTGTTTTGGGGTCTGCAAGAGCCAGAAAATGTCTGCAAACCCCCTGACTATTTTCTGGAGGTCTAAAGACTCCTTTGGGGAGTATAAGGGGAAGCGGGGGAGAGCGGGAGGAGACTGGAAGGTGAGGGCTGAGATGGCCTGAAGCACCGTAGCGAAGGGGGCGAGGTGGGTTCAAGTTTCTGGAGAAGAGCCCGAGACATCTGACGTTTCTGCATGTTTTCTGCTGGTTCTTGCTTGCTCTTTGTTCTTGTGTCCGGTGCTGGGTGCTCCCCTTGCCACAGGGGTCGTGGAGAGCCTGGTGTAGAAATAGGACTGTGCCCCATGGGCGGTGCAGGGGTTTGCGTTGGTGAGCATTGTCTGTGTGGATAACAGAAAGGACTCTCCTGCTTACTGCCCTAGGAGCCAGAGCATATGTGGGATTTCTTTAATCTTCAGTAAAGATCTTCAGTGAGTTACCTACCATGGGAGTCGGGATAGCAGCAGCCTCCAAAGTCAGTAAAGGTAAGCCGAAGTGTACTGGCGTACATCACTCTTCCTTCCTTCCTTCCTTGGCACCGCCCCTTATTATTTTTTAAAAACCGTTCATGTCAAAATTTTATTCAGAAAGGAAGCTGTGGGAGGAAAAGGTCAGCCAACAGGAAAATATCGGGTTTTTCATTTTCCTTTTGTAGGCTGGCATGGGACGGAGCACCGTCTAGGATGCAGTGTCAGAAGCACTCACCTCTTGACACTGCTGCTAATAGGTGGTTATTACAGCCCATTTTGCTGAGAGCTGAGGTTTTGCTCTGACAGCTGCTCTGGTGATAAAGTGTTTTACCTCATCTAAAAATCATAAACCTTTAAAATACTCCTCTTTGTCTTTTATATTTGAAATTAAATATTGTTACAAGTTTAGTAAGTTAGTTATAAAAAGGATATGATTACATAAAGCAGAAGCATCACCTTGGTAAGAGATTTATTTTGAAATTATGTCTATAAAGTGCCGTTAAAGGATGGTTTAAAATAAGTTTTAATGCAGATGAACTGACAGTGGGCTCTGAATATTTTTGCACACTGAGCAAACTGTTCGTTTACATTAGTGGGGAATCTGGTTCGTGAGAAAAATTCTAATTTTATAATCAATCACAGATTGTTTGCTTTCATTAAATTTATGCTGTTTTACACCTTCATATAAAGTATATGTTTTTATGTTCTTGTTTCTGTTTTCCATCCATCCATCCATCCATCCATCCATCCATCCATCCATCCATCCATCCATCCTCCCTCCCTCCCTCCCTCCCTCCCTCCCCTCCCTCCTTCCCCCCCTCCCTTTGTTTCAAGGAAAATTCTAGTCCAAACTAAAAAAGCATAATCACTAATTCTAATAGCAGGGGAGAGTGAAGTGTGGAGAGCACTCCTCCTCCCACCCATTCAGTGCAAAATTCCTGTTGACTTCAAGGAAGCAAAACTAGTTTTAAAACTCTCCAAATTAATATCAAAGCAAAAAATTATTTTGTTATGCAAGGAAGATATGAAAAATGTCTGTCCTATTTACAAGCGACCAGTTGCGATATTTTATAGAAACTTCTTGGTGAAATCCAATTCCAAACTCATGAGGTATGGAAAATTCTCTTTATTATACCTTCATTACTAACTTGAACAGAGACATTTTCAGTCTTTTGCTGAATATATAGCTTACTGTGTTGGAAGTCTGGAATATATGTCATTTAATACCTTCTCAAGAAGAATCTGTTCTTTCCAGTCCTGCTTTAGTAGACTGACTTATTAATGATACATAGTACAAAAGAGTACTGAAATTATAGTGTTCTCTCCAAGGCCGTGCTTCTTTGAAAGGATGGCAGATATTCCTTAAAACATTTTTCATTTTCATTCATGCTGTGTGCATCATAAATACACTTACTTTTGTATGGGCCCGATCCTACAAGTGTTCTAAACACAAAACTGATAATTCTGTGTACAAGGTGCTTTAGTGGACAAAGCTGTTCAATCTGTAGGTGAGAGGTGTCACAGAAACTTTTAAGATCAAGCCTTTCACTCTGTTGCCTCATTTTCCTGTGTATAAAGTAAAGCTCATGTCTGGCTGTAAACCTAACTATGTCAGGAGTAGATTTTTTGAAAATGTGTAAAATCAAGTAAAGAATTACAGTCACAGTTCTACACTGTAGCTATAGCAGTTCTACCATAGCAGAATTCCTCCTTGGTTTTTGGCAATTCAACAGTAACAACTCTGCTATCATTAAATATTAGGTAGTTCCTTACCAGCAAAGATGCCAGGAGCAATACAGGTTACAATCTCAGCAAATTCCAAGATAAACTCCAATCAATTATTTCCCGCTCATGTGAATAATTTTGTCTCATCTACTTTGTTTTCTGGAATTTTGATAATTCTTCTGTTTTGAAGTACATATGAATTTTAAATTTTTTCATCATATTATTGAGACTTTCAATCAATAGTTTTCTCAGGATTGCTTGATTTTTTTTTCCTTTTTGCAGTGTCTTCTATAGCCTTAGGTCTATTTTTACCACCAGTATGTTTTGCCAGTTTCATATCCACAAGTCTAATCTTCTGTGTTGGAAGAACTTTGTAGTCTGTCATTCATGTAAATAATAGTTCAACAGCAGGTCTGTTGAAATTATTTTTAGTGGAAAATTGGGCTTTCTCCAAAACCTGATGTTGTCAGGGTTGATTCCTCAATGATAAGTGTGGTTACTTGCTGAATTTTCAGGTAATATGCCTTGTCTTTTTTTTTTGTTGGGGATTTTTGTCCCTCTTTGGGTAGTTCAGTAACTGTTCTGATTCAATTTCCACTAAGAAGTAATTTATCATGTCATTTTTCATTTTAAGGCTTGACATAACATCTGTTATGGCATTTGATCCTTTACAGAGAGTCAGTGAAGACAACTGAAACCCTCACATCACATTTTTGTGGTCTATAAAGCTCATTGAATATTAAGCCGTTCCTGTGGGTTTCAGTTTGAACCAGATTCCAAGAGCAGTGAATGAAAATAAAAGTTTTACTATTATAGATTTCATAAAGTTTTTATTTCTAATCAAAAGCATGAGCTATGAGGATGTTCATAGTAGCATTGTATTCAAGTATTAGAAAGAAAATTCTGAATTTTCTCAATGCAGAAAGAAATAAAGTAACTGTTGGGCCATCAGACTGGATGTCAGTATCAGCCACAGGGAGATGGAGTAATGCTCCTTACTGTTGGAAGGAAGACTCACCTCCATGCAGGTATTCCTGTTTCTTGTGTAGGCAAGACATCACAAATTTGCAAGTCTGGCTTTCATGTGATTTCTGTTCGATTTGGTGAGATGGATAGTTACCCTGAAGGAAAGCAGTTCATCTTAGAGACATGAACATCAAATAATACATTCTTAGAGAATATAGATCTATACCAAAAATATAGATACATCTTAAACAATACAGATGTTGTGCAGTGTTTTATAATCTAGAACTGATTGGTTGATTTTGCAGCTTGCTCACATAGATGTCTCCCTTTTTTAGGAAAATGGTGCAAGCATTACATTTTCTAAAGCAACATCTTGTTGATAGAATCACTGTCATTGATACCCAGCCATTGTATTAAAGAATACTTTTGTTTCAAATCTCGACAATCAAACAATCAAACAGTTTTTATTTTTTAAGAAGCACTGCTTAATAGTTTCCATGCAGGAAAGTCTTAGACCATCAGCATGTCTTTTTTTTCTCTATTTTTTTTTGTTGTTGTTGTTGTTTTGTTTTTTTTTTTTTGGTTTTTTTTTTTTTTTTTTCAAATTTATCAGTATTGAATAATCTGGTATTCTTAAACCCCTCAGGCAAACTCTTTGACTTCCTCTGCCTAGCAAATGGGTTTTAGCCATGTATTGTTTCTTAAAATGTTTATGTTGTCACAATCATCCTATTTTTCTCAGCTGGAAGAACATTTTTGTAGAAAATCCTGTTCGCTGGTTGTCTCAAAGGTTTTAAAAGTGCTTGTACCTTTCATTTAGGCCAAAAAAATTTTACTTGGAGGTATTTTATATTGCTTTGGGGAACATCAAAGCTAAAGCTTAGCAAGTCAAACATCTTTCATGAATGGTGCTTTTTTTATATGGATAGGAAGCTAGTTCCATTAAAATAGTCAAAACCCCCAAGAACAAAGATACGTCTCTTCTAAAAATTTTGCAGGGATTTCTCTCAGATTAACTTTGAAAACATATCCTGAATTTTATTTGCAGTTGAGTTCCTATTCTTGACACATTTGAGGGTTTGTGTTTTGGTTTTTTTTTTTTTTCCTAAATGAGCTTTATCTACTCCTAGCATCAATTATTACTGGTTTTGGAAAGCAGTGGTTGTTTCCATTGTGTAATACTGATAGGGCCACTTGTGAGTCATTGAGGAAAAAACACCAGAATGTCCCAGTGAGGAAAACAAAATGCATCAAAAATTGCAAAGGTCTACCACCTCTGTAATTCTTCTGATCTGAAATACACTTTGCATTAGAACTTGTTCTACCTGTATTAATTATGCACAGTACTAGACACAAGCAGATGCTTTCTAGCATGAAAGCTGGGCCTAAAATAACAGAAAAAGAGGACTTGGATTCAAAGAACATGGGCTGAAACAGATCATGAATGGAGTTTTGCATGAAGCTGGAGAGGGTTTTCTAGCTCAGGAAAGTGAAAGAACTTGATGTAAATTAACTCTCAAAGGAGAGTGTGCTGATTAAGGCCAGACTGTTCCCACCCTGAGAAATAGCCACAGTCTGAATTCCCCTCTGCTGGCTAACTCCAGCTTGGCATGGTTAGATATATTCTCACATCCCACTCTCCAGTCTCAGCAAGGCCTGGGAATTTAAAATTCCTAATTCATCCTACAGTGGGAGCTGCACCCAAGCTGCAAACCATGCACGAGTCCTGCTCTGGCTGCATGGACATGGCAGCAGCTGATGGATGGGAGCCCCCATGGTTCCTTCTCCCTGCCTGAAGAAGCCTCTTCAGCCAAGTCCCAGGGCTGGCATCCCCTGCCACAGGTGGCAGCCAAGTGACAAGCTGAACTTGCTCATGACACACAGTGTTAGAAGGGTCACACCAGGTGCTCTTGTTGATTCACCAGTGAGTGAAATGCAGTGGCATAGCTCCGCATGAGCTGGCTCAAATCTTGCTGCTGGCTAGTCAGCAGTGCACAAATCTGGGTTTAATAAATATGGAACCATAAATTCAGACAGGAGCAGGAACTGGCAACTAATGATTTTGACTTCTTGTGGCCTCTGAGCTGTTTGTGCAGCTGTTCATGAAGCCATGCTGTAAATCAAATCACTCAATCCAGATTTTTAAAGTTCTGTCTAATCTAATCATTTTTAACCAGAGTTGCTCCATTGATTAAATTCGTGCTCTGGACCCACAAATGGTTGCATTGGCACAATTGCAGCACTGGTAGACTGTGACACACGGATGGTGTGGGAAGAAGGAAGGGAGGCTGCTGGATTGTAAGTTTGTCTGTGGGGACAATATCCTAATTATAACCTTACTGTGTACCACAGACTCTCCATTAATTTCACTTTCTGATCCCTCATGCTCAGCCCTTCTCAAGCTGAGCCTATACTCAGGCTTACATGCTAGTTATATCTCATCTGTGCAATCCTAGATCATAGGATTTGATCTAAATCCTAATCAATTTATCCAGATTAAATATGAACATGTATCTGCATTTCTCTCAAGGTTAGCAAGATATGAGTTACAGTGTTTAGACCAAGCTTTATCCTGGCTTTTTACTGGCAGCAGGAAGACAGATGATATCAACTCTAATGTAAAATCATCAGGAGGAAAACCACTCACCAGTCCTTGGTTTTGAGGGTTTTGGGTCTTAAATAACTTTATACTGCTAAGTTGAATTTGTACAAAGAATTTCATGCCACATTGCCATCCAAAAGTTAAGTTTATTGCATCATGAAATTGCAGTTATATACTGCTGAGAGTAGGCGTTCAGCTTCTCTCATAGGTTATTTTTGAATATACTTGTTGAGTCTAGGGGAAAGGAGATGATTCTTTATTAAAAGGTGATGTGTAATATTTTAAATTCTTATGGTCTCTAGCCAAGAAAGCTCCCTGTTTATTACAGCTGTTGCAGTTAGAAATAAACATATGGGTGTTAGGCTGAAAAGCATTACTTAAATCCTTACCCTTTCATGGTTATATGTACTGTTTTATGCCTTTCATATCCTCACAGATGTAAGAATAATCCCATACACATCTATACCAAATACAAAGGTTTTGGCATTTTCTTACCATAGCTGAAGTGTACTTTCAATGTAAAAAGCAGATCCTCACCTTAATTGTCTTTCCCCTGCAGTATTTCTCTTTATAGTCTTAAAGAAAGAAAAACTTTTCTCTAGGCACAAGAAGATGTTAAGCAAGGGAGAGTCGAAGTTAAAACTTGGCAAGAGCTAAAACAAAGAATTTTTCCAAGGAAATGGAGGAGACAGGTCAAATTAATTCCTTATGTAACTCCATTTACCTCAGTACAGTTACAGGAAGGATGAATTTGGTACCTTATACCTCTGTGGTCAGAAGAAGATTTCTGTGATCTCAATCAGCACAATATAAAATAATAATAATTCTTAAGAAACAGACTTGTAATTTAAGTCTGGTAGAACTGCCCTTGTTATTTTTAGTCTGTTAATATGATTGTAAAAGAATAATAGGTCTGCAGAACAACAAAAAGAGGTCTTCATAAAAAGATGAGTACATGATGATTTGTAGCTGACATCCTTGGTAGCATTTTTTTGTGGGAAAGAGGAATTCATGACAGACTGCTGAAATGGGCAGGGACAGCAGGGACAGCTTCTCTTTCTTGTACGTTCCAGAAGCTTTTCTCCAGTTTGCTGCATTGCAACTTCAACTTTTTACCTCCAATCTCATCCTTCTCCTCTGACCACCCCTAATTCAAATTCTCCTTTCCCTCAAGGTTGTTTGGGTTCCACTGTGTGTGCAGGGGGTTCTGTGGCTTCTCTTTACTGATGAGTTTTTTTAGATTTTTCTCCTCAGGCAGAAATATTCAGCCCCTTGGGACAGATAAAGGAGAGATATTTGGCTTCCACCATAATTTCTTTTTAGATTTTAAATTTCAATATGTTTAAATTTGAGATGCTTTAAAATAATGCAAATTCACTGTGAGAGCCCATCCTTCATGTGCCAATCTGTAGTACTAAAGTGTAGCTGTACCCAGAGATTATTTCCATTTTAAAACCTTATTATGAAACATCATCCTTGCCTCTCCACCCCACTGCCAAATTCAGGAAATACTTTTAATATCAATGTTAAGATCTTTTAATACAGTAGCATTAAAGCATTCATATAGTGTATTAGTGCAATGAAATTTAAGTCAACAGTCTGTCTTTTTTATCCTTACCAACTTGCTACTATCAGTTTTAATACAGAGGAAAGTGTCTGTGTATACAAGCATATAAAATATGTGAAAATACAAAGGCATTTATTGAAAACAGACAAAACCAGGAAGATGATAAAATAGCAGAAGGAAGTGGCCTCACATATAAAAACTTTTGCTTTGTATAGCAGAATTTATCACTAAAAGCTCTGGCTGGCAGATTGCCATGCTTTGGACCAAACAAAGAATGTAACATAAAAAAATTTGACTTAGTGTACGAAACACAATAGAAACAACAATGTCCTACAAAGTGATTAAATTAAACATTTTTTTCCTTCTATGTGGATCTTTAAAAGTTTTGTTATATTTTCAAATAGCACAAATCTTATTTGCACAGATGCAAGCTCTTCTCTTAAGGGTGTCTGCATCGATCAGGTGTGCCATTCAGCAGAATATATGAAATTCCTAAGTATCCAAATTAAACAATAACGGTGGAGCTATATTTTGAAAGCAAATAATTCTATTTCAAAATAGTGGAACCAGTAAAGCATATTTTATAAAAAGTCATTCACTTCAGTTTTAATGCACAAAGCTGCTCAAGAAAATGTGGGCTGCTCAATGTTTTCACACTGGATAAAGAATAAGTTTTTTAAATTGACTATTTTCTCCATTTCTTTTTATGTTTGTGGGGGAAATAATTAAATCATTAGGGAATAACAATACAGTTTTGCCTGAAAGACTTTTCACACACCAGTCTTTGAAATGTGCTGTTGATGGAAAACACTTCAAAAGCATGAGAATCTGGGATAGTTCCGTTTTTGTACCAGCTGAGAACAAATGAATTACTTTCTGCAAGGATGTTCTTCCCCCTGGCCTGCTAAGGCCTGCATTCTGGTATTCCTGCTGGAAGTGGTATCCAGCAGGACATGGGTAATGAGCACAGCTAAATTCTCATGACTAACAAAATCCTGCCCCTGCTCTTTACTCTGAAAGGCTTTTCCAGAGCTCAGCAGTTAAGGAAGACTCCAAACCTGAAAAACAAGATGGCAGATGACTACAATTAAAACAAACAGATAATTTTTTTCAATGTCTTAATCACATTTGCAAGATAAATACACTGCCAAGTACTAGTTATGTTCTTAAATATTGTCTCATTCACAGTTAAAACCTTTTCATCTTGTTGACAGGAGTGGTTATCTCCTCCATACATTAAATCATTCCATGAAGTATTTTTATGTGTTTCTTATGTCTGAATCTCCAGTGTCCTGATGCTTCTATTTACTTTCTAAAAAGTACAGTTGCCTGGCAGTTCTTTTTCTAGCTGCTGCTTTTTCCTGAAATGGTTTGGACTTCCTGCAAAATTTGTACAAAGCATTCTCTTCTATAAATGTAATTTTAATTTTGTTTTAGTAAAGCTGGGATATTCTGATACGAGTTAAAAAGAGATAAATTCTTCATATTCTTCAGCTAAAATAATGAAATGCTTAAACCAGCAGAAATGAGATAATATTATTTTTATTAGATTATGAAACTGCACGTACTGACAGATGCAGATAAATCAGAATTCTTAGAAATCTAAACTGCTAATCAATAAAAGATGTTACTCCGGAATATTGACCATAGGCAACAGCAATGAGTAAAGCAATATCTTCATCACAATGGGATTTTGGAAGGTCTGTATTAATTCCATAGTAACACAACAGCAAATAGAGGTGTGCTTTTACCATGCTTAATGCAACACCTACAGCTACACACTTGGGGTGTGTTTCCATTCTTTCTACTGAACTTTTAATCATTTATGGAGAGCACTTAAGCAGGAATATATCCTTGATCTAAGCAAGCAGATATTAATGCATGTGTATGTTTATATTTAAGTGTGTTTATATATAGTTACTACATGCAGTCAGGAAAACTACATTTTCATATTTTATGTTAACGAAATGGTCTTTTATCTCTAGATCACAATATTAGAGGTGTGTTGGGAGCATGATGAGCAAAAGGCTCCCTGAATGCTGCTGCAAAGCTGGTTGGACATCCTACCTTGGTTCCAGTCCAGTTTTGGACAGAGGCTTGTCCACTCACCCTCAGCAGTCACTTGGCTAACGGGAACTCTCCAATTTCCTTACAGGGCCCCTTAGTAAAAGTCTAGACACAAACTCCACCTTTGAGTTTGGAGTGTGCCTCCATTGTTAAAACAATGTCTCCCCCCCTTCTGCTAACAATCAACGATTGTTTAACACTTCTGTAGTACTTCTTTACCAGGATAACAGCAGCAACTTTTTGAGATGTCATTTAACATATATCCCTGAATAACTGATCAAAAGTAGTAAATAAAAATATTAAAATTACGTTTACAGCACCAACATAAAGCAAAGTAATACAAGACCCAGCATATAACAAATGAACACTGTGTAGCTGAGAAAGGAGAAAATTAGAATTTAGTACTCCAGGAAATAAAAAAGTTACACTTCCTTATCATAAAAAGCTTTAATAACCTTGTTAACAATTACTTTGAGCAGTTCATGTGAGAATGTCTAAAATTAAAAAGCAGTAGTGACCTTAAAGCTATGTAAAAAGTCTTGTCAAAAGCTGTTATCAATTTAACCATTCAAACAAAGTAGCAAATGTTGCCATTTTATAAACTGGAATGCCAAAGAGATTTCCCTTAGAAGACCATACATATGCTATAACTTTAGACATGAAGTATTTTATTATTATAATTGTCAGATGGTAAGTTCTCTTTTTTTTTTTTTCAAGATAATACACTTAAAGAGGGCTGTTCTATAAAGAGCAGAGTATTTAGAATGTGTGCAATAAATTTCAAGGCCCTTCAGGAACATGATATTGTCTCAGTTGGAATGGGTGGGAGGATTCACATTGACTCTGCTGTGCATAGGGCTGCACTTTTAACCCAGGCTAAATTTAATGATATTCCCATAAATCACCAAGTGCAGGCATCAGCTCACACAGGCAGATCCTCAGCTCCAGAGATCTGATTAAGTCAACAGGGCTAGACATCAGTACTGATCTTGTGTGATTGGATTACAGGATTGGAGCTGTGATTTGTCCTACTGAAACCACTCTAAGGTACTTAAACAGATAAATCCTCCTATCAGATTTCTTTTCTTATTGATTACACTTTCTGAAATGCAAAAAAAAAAAAAAAAGAAAAAGAAAGCAAACAACAACAACAAACCCCCCCCCAGCCTTGCTTTCTCCACGTAGTATTATGATAAGGTGCATATATGGTTGGAAGGACAACAGAAATACCTCTAAGGGAATAATAGTAAAAGTGTGATTTTCCTTTTCCACAAAAAGGTTGTAAAATATTTGTGCTTTTTTTATTTTCTCTGAGCCCATATCCAGTTAATCCCACCCTCCCTGTGTGATCTGAACTACTTGACAATTTCTGTTATAAAGGAAAATCATGTCTAGGTTGCTTCCTGTCTCAAGTTTTAATTCATACCTTCTCATCCTATGTTTCTGGTAAAATAACCTATCTAATTAAATCACTAACATGTTCAAAACACTTTTTTTTAATTGGTTGGTCTGTTTTTTTCTCCATGAGTTTATTCCTTGCCTCTCAGGTTTATATGTTAGGTTGAGAGGAGTCACCTTGTGTATCTCATTATCTTATCATGGCTGGAATATCTGCTAGGAGGCAGAAGAGCCCTTCCAGGCAGATCACCTGCTGAATTTAACAAACACATGTGAATAACAAAGATGGACCAGAAATATTGTCACTTTTTAAAATGTTCTTTTATGCTAACTATAGTAACAATAGCCATATGTAAAAGGGAATCAAACCTTTGGACAGTGCTGTTCCAATAGAGGCCTTCAGAAAAACCACTTCCTATGTGATGAAAGAGAAATGCTCAAAAATCCATTCAGGAATACCTACAATTCCTTATGGATATCTAATGAAAATATATTAGAATTAACTGTAAATGAGCAAGTAGCAAAAAAAGCTTGATGATCTGACTGTAACAAAATACCCAGTGATAAAAAGCTCTGCAGACTTCTGCTTGCCAGCACTGGCAAGGAAGTAGTTTAGCTAAATAGAAGGAAAGCAGAAGATACAGCTATCAACTGCAAACGAATGATTATAAACCAGAAAGAAAATGTGAGGAAGAGCTCTGAAAATTATGATTGACAGTGACAACACAGACCAGACAGCTTTTATTTTAAGCAACAGATTGTTGGGAGCATACACTGTATATCAAAGTGAAGGACTTGAAACCTGCTGTAGTCTGTACAGATGTTCTCACTCAGAAAGCAGCTAGAGGGAACAGAAGATAAAAGAAGGCATTCCAACTTCAAAAAAGGTTTGAATTTTCATTCTGTTTTGACAAGTTTCTGTGCTGGTCTCTGATTTTCAGCATGAGAGAAAATTCAGCATCTACAAACCTGACCTAAAGTGAGAAACACCTGAAGGGGTGCAAGCGAGCGCTTAAGAAGGTGCTATACAACATCATGAAATATTTTTTGTTGTTTTAATCTTAAGTGCTTTTATATTGAAGGAGGCAAAAATTGGAAATGCTGTAACTGTTGTAGCTCTGGAGCAGGTCATACGTGCTGGCAGTCAGCATGCAGTACCTGGAATGCAAGGCTAAGATCTGAGAGGCCATTTAGGAATCCCTGCTGCAGAAAAGTTTTTTTTTATGATACAAAGCAAGATAGGATTACTGAGCTCAGAAGGGTTATTTGTGAATAACTTCCAGCTAAAGTGATTAAGGGCTTCAGCCACTGGCCCCAGAAAAAAAAACAACAAAGAGCATCAAAAACATCCTGCTTGTCATTGCTGCTGGCTTTTTGTTCATTGAGCAAGAGGTCTGTGTTGGTTTTGGTCCTTTGCCCTTGGGGGCACTTTTAACAAAACATAATACTTGAAAGAATTCCAAAATGTGTTTGTTTTTTTTTTTTTTTCTTTGAACTAGGAGGTTAAAGATAAATAAAGGAGTATTTTGATATGTCTAAAAAATACTTGTGATAACAAATAGACAAAGCACTTCCTAACGTTCAGGATTTACCAGTGCACTTCACAAACATGCCACAGTTCTTGATAACAAAAACCCTATCCAATACTTTTTTTTTTAATGTAAGGTAAAACACTCCATCCTGTTTTAAAAAATCATCTCTCTAAGAAATGTGAATATCTTCAGCAGAATCTTTGGTACTTGTGTTTGGTTTAAGGTTTTGGAGTTTTTAAATTTTAAGCTGCTATAATATCTGCCAGAAAAAGCAAGAGCCAAGAAACGTACTGAAGAGATAAATGTTGTGATGAGTGTAAATTGGTAAGAAGTTCCTCTGGCAATCTCAGATTTGCAGAGAGGAAATTTGGGCTCCTGTCCAGATGAGTTGCTCTTACAGTATTTTACAGTATGAGATGAACAAAGAGACTACCACAAAGTCATAGGCCACCAACTTAAATCTGACTTGAAAGTGTTTCAGATCGCAATAGGAAGATATTTGGATATGCACAGAGTAGCATGTCTGTTTCTGAGTTTATTAGCAAAAGTATTGAGAGTTCCTAAGCATTGCCCATTGCAGGTATCATGCCCAATTATATAAATGTATGTAAAACTACTGATAAACCATCTGAAAGTGATGACAACATGAGTAATTAAGGCTGTATCACACCACTGTCACAGTGGGTGGCTGGAACATACGGACAAAGGTTACAATTTCCTATTTCAGGATCTGCCATACAAATTCCAAAAGCCATGAGGAACCTACAGTGATGTGCAGGGAGGACTGATAGCACTTTCTTAGCCATGGAGGTCTAACCACATGCCAAAACTTTATGGAACTTCATTAGATTTATTATATTCACTTTTTTCCTGTTTTGTTTTTTTTTCTGTTTAAATGCTTGCTTTCAGGGACAATATGATCTCAGCATTCATCATTAAGAAAAAAAGTACACATGAATTATGTACTCAGAATATCAGCATTTTCTTTGGGGTTGCCAATACCAGTTCTTTTCAGAATACAGCTCGTAACAATAACATTCTTCCTCTAAACTATCACTTGTGGCAGCAAGGGATCCCCAGACCAAATAAAAACTAAGTTTTTTGAGTCTAGAATCAAAAGGTCACCTGATAGCAGCTTTCAGAAGTGATCTCTGAAGGGTGAGTGGCTCCTGTTTTAATATATATTTTTAATGTTCAACATTTAGCAGAGAATACATGTTTATTCTACCCCCTTAATGGGAATATCTCATTTAATAGAAACAAAAGCTCTGGCATATCTGTTAATATCATGGTGATTTTAACTGTGCAGAGAAGCACCCAGCAATGTTTATCCTGGAAGATGCAAGAGAGTTGCTATGGCCATTACACGTATTTACTGTGGTTTGCTTTCCCCTTTAAAATGAAGCTATGCTGTAAGATTGGAGCTAGTTATTTAGGATATATTTTGGAAATACATTTAAAGTAACTGGCTTGTTAAGGCTTATCACTAAAATAAAGTGTGTAAAAAGAATGCCCATTAATAAACACTGGTGGCTAACATCATTAAACTAGCCTTGAGTTCACATACCAGATTTCCAAGGTCAGGTACAAGCATTGAGCCCTTTTATTCTCACAGAGGTTTTTAATTTGTTTGGTTTCTGTAAACACACATCTCTCAAACTGTACCTCTGGAAAAGCCACTCCCTGTCTGACTTCACGTTGTCAGAAAGACAATCTCTTCAAGTACAATTTATACAGTGGAAAATTGGAATGAGAAGCACCAAAACTACCTCGTCTTTTAAAAAAGATTTTTATTTCTGTTTTTAAATAGCTTGACAAAACCCATCCATTGGTACTCTGAGTTCAAATGTAAACAGTTACAATACATTACCGCCGTGTATTGATTTTCTACATTAACCTATTTGCAGTGACAATCCATAAGACAAGGCAAACTGAAATGCACTGTACTAAGATGTACTAACAATGCCATAACTGAAAATACTCCAAAGACTGATGTGTAACTCCCTCCTGTGGTGTGAGTGAGCAGCTTCTCCCTCAACAGCTTCTGGCAGCTTGGGGAACGCTCCCGATATTCCAAAGTCTCTATTCAGGTTCCAAGTCTGCTATGGAAACTTCCCTCCCAAGTTAAAAGTGTCACAATACATTTTTAAAATACATACAAAGTTGTAAACATCTTTCTCTGGAACGAAAAAACAAATGGTTTGTGCCAGCCTTCTCCACCTCCCACATTGCAATAAAAAATAATTATAAAAACAAAATAGGGCCAAAGACCAAGGCCATACACTAAAATTGTTCTGCAGTGATGTCATCACAGTTTACAGGAAGTATTGAGTATCAGCACTGAAAATTAGTCACCATCAGGTAACAGAACCCATTTTCAAGAAACGGTTTCACTCAACTTCAAGTGATGAATCAGGCACTAAATATTTGATTTCTCTACTTTTTAGAACAAAGGCTTAAACTACATTTAGGTATTATGTTTGATAATAGCTAAAATTGACTACAAACAGAAAATTAAACACTGATACTTTTGCAAGTTTGGGTTTTGACCACTTTTGCTATCAGGTTTATATGATCTACAAAAAAGGGAGGAATTTGCCAAACAGACTATACGTATATAGAGATCACACAAATAAAAGAAACCTTTTCAAGGCAGATTTTCTTTGTGGAAGTCCCTCTGGTCATTTTATAAATGTTTTAGCTTTTATATTTATTTCATCATTAACAATGAAATAACCATCGTAGTCTGACTCTTGTACCAAAAATACTAAGATAATTGAGATTTTGAGATGCAGTAGAGGATTAATTTCAAAGTACAAGAGGATTTGCTCTCACCAGTGCAGGCTGGTAAAGGATAGCATTATTCTAGCACTTCTGTATTTGTTACTCTTTTTTTCACACTGTAAGGAGATTGATGTCTATGACCTTGTAATTTAAGTATGACAGTTGATCATAAATATCAGTACTTTCATAGGCAACATTTGGTTTATTTTAAAGTTCTATCAAGCGCAGCTCTTCCTTGAGGATTAGAGGCTCTGCAGTCTAAAAAGGGCTCTCCCCCCACGCCCAGTTACTGGCTGTGCATCACAGAAACAAGTGGCAGAACACATTTTATTCTGTGCACTCTTAGGGGGGGAAAAAAAAGGTTTCAAAATATTCACATACTCTTTAATGTACTCTCTAATTTTTTGAAAAGTTACACTAAGTTCTAACCTTAATGTATTTTATAAGCCCCAGATTCTAGCTGCAGTTCTCAGCTGTCAGAAGTACCACATACTCAAATTAAATATTGGATTTTAATTGAAGCAGCTGTTTCAAAGAGAAACAAAGCAGAAATGTGTCACATTGACTACATATTGCTCTCTAAGTTATACCACCTGTCATACACCCTAATGAGAGGCTATGGACTCTTACATCTCTCCATGGTTTCTGTCAATTTGTTGTGCATAATTAATTACAGGACAATGTTTCTGAGGTGGAACAAAATATCAGCATATGCTTATGCTGAGAAATTATAGGGAGAGAAATATATGCATGACCAGGCCATAAAAACAAAAAGAGCAACCTGACAATACGATTATATATTAGGAGAGTACACACAGGCTTGCTTCTTCCAAAAATTAAATGTGTATACCTATAAGGGGCAGAGATGGAGGGAAGGATGAAGGAAGCAAACTTTGGGAAAGTTTAAGAAAGTGCTGTCATTACAGTCCTAATGATAACTTTAAAAAAACAAAAGAGAGAAATAAACCACAAATAAACAACAAACCACCAAATCTCAAACAACAGCAAAACCAAACCCAACACTGAAAAAGCAAAAGGGCTACAACATGTCTACAGCTAGAGCTGTCCTCTGTGCAGGATGATGCAGACACAGAGTAGCTGAGATTGCACTGGCTGAAAACCACACGGAGAAGTACCACCACCATCTCTACTGCATTTTGCACTGCAATGTCAGAAAGTAAATAAGCTTTTGCGTAAGCATCCCAACATCATACTGTGGTAAAACACTTTTTATCTACATGCAGAGCTCTGTGCACACATTTAAAAGTATATTTTCTTTTCATAACAGTACACTACATAGTAAGTTTTCACTCAAGTGTAACTGGTAGGAAATTCTCTTAATATTGAGTATTTTCTTATTTCTTTTCTGATGGCAGAAATAAAATTTTGCTATGTAGTGCAGGAAGGATATGGACACTAATCAATGAAGTTTTAGATAGCACAGGTTGTTTAGTAGAACCCTGACTTTTTGCTTAGAAATAACTTCTTCCTAGAGAAGGATGAGAGACAAAAATACAGAAATACGAAGGCAACTCCTGGTTGAGTATAAAGGTCCCTTACCCCTACTAAGAATGTTATTTTTCTGTACTGTAATAATCATCTGAGACAGCCCTACAGCACAGTAACTCAGGAAAGTTTTCCATATTGGACATAGTGAAGCTATGAAACTCCACACAAACTGGTTCTTGGCCAAGACACCTTCCATCTTTTGAGATGAGTTAATATAAAAAAATCTGTAGAACAGTGGCCTAAACCACATAGTGTTAGATTTATCTATAGTTTCAAAGGATGGATGCCATCCTTCAGGTTCCTTATTCTCCCTCCAGACAGGAAAAGCCATTTAAACATTGTCTCAGTCAGGGCAGGCAGTTCTGTTAGTGCAAGAACAGCGCTTTCGATCCATGGCCTCCCCAGGCTTAAAGTGCAGTATATTACATGAGATTTTAACATACCAAACTATGCTTTATTTGAATTTCAGAAGGAATGTTCAAGTTAAAATTACCTTTTAGGTTTTAAGCAATAAAATTGAAGGCAAGGTACATAAACTATCTTAAAATTGACTAACTCCACTTATTTAAGTATTCTTTGTATCTTATGGTCAATATACATATAATACACAACAAACATCCATCATTTCACTTAGCTGTATTGTATTTAAAGTGATCCTGTAATAAGTGATGAAAGGCCACACACTCAAACAAGACTTTGTTTAAAACAGGACTGTATTAGCTGGACTGTGATATGCAACACAATTCAATATTCCAAGATCTCCTCCTCCATAGGGTTGTAATAAGGAGAAAACCCCTGGCACTCTGCTGTACACACATTTAAATTCTAGTTTATTGGTGGTGTCTCTCATGTTTCATTCACCCCCCCTTTGAAATCACCATGAAAAAAGGTGCATTAAAAACTGTGGGTTTATGCCTTCAGCTACTCCCCTTGCTTATTAACCTGACAATCTCACCTACAAGTTCTTGTATAGAACTATGGCTCCCAAAACATGTAGTTCCCAAATGACATACAGCAGAGAATGTTCCAGGCCAAACCAGTCAGCTGTACAAACAAGGTTTCAAGTAACAACTGCAGGTACAGCTGTGCCAATTGATCCTTTGTACAGGAAGTCCAAGCACTCAAGTTTTGGCTGCAGGACTGTGTTCATGCACATCTTAAGGTAAGGCTCACCATACAGGGAGGGTATGGCTGTACCTATGGAGCTGCATAGAGATTAATATGGAGTTGCACAACATTGTCTTTAACAATCAAGCCAGCTTAAACAGGCTCCAACCCCTCCCAGCCTTCCTTCCTCTGCCCTCAACTCTGCCAAGTGTTTTTTCAGTCAGGATACAGGCAGACAGCAGCTTAACACCATAACTCTGAGCCACAGACATTTGGAGAAGTGTCTGTTTCTGGTGTTCTGGCATGTTGGATCCACATCACTTGAGGAATCCTGAACCTCTGCAAGGCTGATAAATTACAGCAGTGGAGATGAGAGTGGATGGCTTGACTAAGAGGGAACTGCTCCTGTCGGAATAATTACTTACGATACATAATCCAGTATTATTCTGGGGCTTTCGGTCACTCCGTGACAGGTAATTGCATGGTCAAAAGTCCACAAGTTCGACAATCATTTAAATGCACACCAGGGAGAAGTTATTTTCTGAATTAAAGTAAGTGGCATTTCATCTCTTACAGCATCCAAAAGAAACAAACAGCCAATGGGAATCATGAAAACACAACGTATCACTTAACCTAAAATTTAATATGTCTTATTTTCAGCACTCAAGTAAGATTTAAAAACTTCAACACTTCTCTCCCTAAGACTGATAATCAGCATCTCGTCTTTATAATCAAGGACTTCTCTACACACGTGTGCTAACAGTTCAATAACCACCACACTGGAAACTACTGGCTTTCCAGCTAAGTTCAGTTCAAACTAAATGCAACATCACTTCCTCTTTTTCCAAGATGAAGCAAGATCAGCTGGCAAAAAGGATACCTAGTGTGTGAATTACTGGCATGGATACCTAGTATGTGAACCACTTTACTCCACATTAAGTCCTCACTTTTAAGTCAGAGTCAAGGGGAAGCTGAAAATGCATCCTAACCCACACACCAATACCTCCCTCTTTATGTGAGCCTTTAGAGCACATTAAGCCAATCTACAGCAACGCCCCTGCTGAGAATTTTGGCCATCAAGTTCAAAGTCTGACCTATTGCAGAATGAGTTTCTCCACTGAAGTGCCATCAGGAGCCTATTCCTCAAAATTCTATTAACCAGCAGCGCTACGGATTCTAGCATTCTTGCCCCATTCTTTGGCAAACCTCATTACCACAAGCCCGTGCCAAAGTCAGGCCCAGAAGCTATTACTGTACTTCAGCAGTAACAATCACTCTTCCAAGGAAAAAAAATTGTTTTAGAAAGTTGCTTACAGCACAATAAAGCTCACAAGGTATTATTAAATTAGAGTACCATCCTTGGAAAGGAACACTGCTGAGAATTATGCTGTATTGAAGACCACCCTCCCAACAGCTTTCCAGTTCAAAGTGTTCTAAGGACTGACACATCAGTTGCTGTTGGATTCAGAGCAGGAATTCAATTCTACAAGAAACAAGTTTCATTGGAAATGGGTATAAATAGTAGTAGCCAGAACACTCCACTAATACAAACTCTATAGAAAACAAAGGACCTGTGCTAATCAAATTGGGTTTTAGTTTAGTGTTAACAGCAGACCTGCAGGAGTCCCAGAGTCTGAAGATTATGAAGTTCTTTACACTCAGATGTAGCTATTCCTTATAAAAAAAAAGTCCCTATTCTTCCATCAGCCAGTTTAACTAGCAATTATACAGCTATAGTTTTTACTTCAGCTAATTCTCACTAAAACCTGAACTGTAACCTTGTCTCTCTTATTTTCTCCTAATATTAAAAATATTTGTTATTAAAATCTCAGTACTTTTTTACCTTCACTACTGCATACCAGAGACCTGCTAGTGCAAAAGCTAGCACAGAGATTACCAGCTGTATGATGTGAAAATTATTAGTCACATACTGTATATTCACAAGCATTTGCTCATATCCAAGTGTTTGCTCTGAAGATACAAGGTTTAAGCAATAAAACAAAACACATGGTTTCTGGTTGTTTGAGAGTCCCAAAGCAGAGTTGTTCAGGGAGGCGACTGGATTGTAACAGGAATCAGGAAGTCCACCAAGCTCCAATGCTTTAAAAAATGCAAATAGCAATTCATTCTCTTTGCTACTGCTCATTTCTAATTCCAGAAACCACAGGTTTTTATTATACTGCAAATTTCCCAGCCAGAATTGTGCAAAACATACAAAGTTGTCTCCTGGGCAGCCTGAGCTGAAGTCTCCAGAAATGCTGCAAGCTTCTTCCAGCCAGCCTGTTACTGAAATACCACCAGTGCAGTGAGAAACCCTATCAAGATTGTCTTTCCCAGAAGAAAAATGCAGATGAAATGAATCCTTCCAAGGAGCAGCTGCACTTGAGTTCATCCCTGCTGATTCACTGAAGCTCAGAGGCATTTCCTTGCCAACAGAAGACAGAGGTATACTATTAAAACGAGAAAAATTCCTGGTGTTATATAATTCTTGTAAACTGCTACTATGATTTTGAGAACTGTCCAACATGGAATGCACGTGTGTCAGATGAGCTGCTGGCTTGTGCTGATCTGGGCCATTGTCACATCCTTGTTTCTGGATAAAATCTTCTTTCTTCATAGTCCTAGAGCACACGAGCACAGCTCCAGTTGCAGCATACAGCGGAAGCAGCACACCAAGTCACAAGTCAGTGGATCTCAATATGGACCTAAAGAGAAAGAGTGCAGGAAGTTATTACACTGATAACCCAGTTTCCTGGTTCCCAGTGTATTGAACCAAAAATAAATAACAATCTTTCACATAAAGAATAACCCAGCTACAGAAAGTAACAGTTGTCCCAACAGACAAGTCTCCCTACAGGCTGCTTGAGCACATCCAGAGGGGTAGGAAGCATGCCCGAACACCAGCTGCCCTTCTATAGTTTCAGTTTAATCTGCTACAAGCTCTCTTTTGGTGACAGGCATGAAAGTGAGTCAGCAAACGAGCAGCCAGAGAGATTCGCTGTGTAACAGCAGCGTTTCCCTTCACCAATAGACACACGGGCTGGGACTGATTAGAGGCTTAACAGGAAAGGTTAACATTAAAGTAATCCTCCTGTAAACAGAAGTGCAAGCTGAAATCAGACACACGACACTGGAATTCAACAAAAGCTTCCCAGAGGGAACTGGTCAGACTGGCTGCCCCAGCACAGTTAGCAGGTGTCAGCTGTAGCACAAAGGACAAGCTGGTGGTGCTCCGGGAGAGCCACTCTGTACCAGCGCTGATAACGAGCAAAGGCAAGGCTTTTTCAGCTACCAGGGTTACTAAGCTACCTGTACAACTCCTGGCCACGTGGCTCATTTTCAAGCTTCAGAATTTTAGGGCAAATTGCAAAAACAAAAATAGGAGATGCCACATTTTGACCTCTTCCCATTTCAAATTACCTTTTACAAGTAACAAACTCCAACCAGACTTGTTTTTCAACCCTTGGCCACTGGCCAGATGTCAAAACTTGCATTACAGCTTTGTTTACAAGGAGAAAGATTGTCTGGTCCTTGGCTAGTACAGATGTTTGTAGTGACAGAGCACAGCCTGTTTCTGCTGCCAGTGAAGTTAAATCTTTCATTTCATCACAAAAACAATGGAACTTCAACCCTACAACAGGTCAAATCTGTTAGAGAGTTCCACGTTTTGTAGAAACAGGCTCAAAACAGGAGAGATACAAATTAAATCTGAAGCATCTTTTTCATGCAATAACATTGGTATTTAAAACTGTCTGCATTTTCCGTGCTGCAACTGTTCTTGATTTCAAAAAACCCCAATCAACTGATGAAGGAATTTATTTTCTCTGCTCCTTACAAGGTGTCAGGACCGTGCTATCAAAGTGCACATATTCACAATTTATTCCCAGTATTTAAGTCAACTACGGCTTAGGAAAAGGAACAGGAAAGCGGCACGTTTGCTGCTAAGGCGCAGAGCAAGCAGCCCAGCGGGGCACTCGCAGCTGGCCACCGGCAAGGGCAAGGCTCGGGGCCGCATCCGTGCACAGCCCCAGCGGCACTGCCCCGGTGACACCGGGCGGGGCACAGCCCCCGCCCGGCGCACGGACGGACACTCGTTCGGGAGCGCTCCGCCGTTATTCGGGGGAGCGGCTGCGAACCGCCCCCGGGCCCGGCCGGTGACACCGGGACGCGAGCCCGGCCCAGCCCCGCCGCCCCCGCCCACCTGCAGCCGCACGTTGAGCATCATGGAGGCGACGATGTAGAGGTAGGGGAAGTTGATGCGAAGCTTCCAGGCCAGGTCGAAGAAGATGAGGAGAGTCCTGGTGAGCCCCTTGCAGAACACGCCGTAGGACCTGGCCGCGGCCGACTGGGAGAGCCTGGCAGCGAGCGCGGACAGAGCCGCCGCCATAAACCCGCCCCCGCTCCCGCGGCCGCGCCGCGCCCGGGCGCCGCCGCCGCCGCCTCCCCGCGCTGCGCGTGCCCGCCGGGCGCGGCGCGCGGCCGGGCGTCAGCGCCGCGCGTGCGCCGGCCGGGCCGGGCCGGGCCGGGCCGCTGCGGCGGGGGCGCGGCCCTGCTGGCTGCGCATGCGCCAGAGGCGGGCGCGGGGACCGGCCCCGCCCCCGCGGGCCGCCCTCACGCGCCGCCGCCCCGCCCCTCGGCGCGGCCCGGCCCTCGGGTGCCGGTGTGGGTGTCGGTGTGGGTGTGGGTGTCGGTGTGAGTGTCGGTGTGGGTGTGGGTGCCGGTGTGGGTGTCGGTGTGGGTGTGGGTGCGGGTGCCGGTGTGGGTGTCGGTGCCGGTGTGGGTGTCGGTGTGGGTGTCGGTGCCGGTGTGGGTGTCGGTGTGGGTGTCGGTGTGGGTGTCGGTGTGGGTGTCGGTGTGGGTGTCGGTGTGGGTGTGGGTGTCGGTGTGGGTGTCGGTGTGGGTGTGGGTGTGGGTGTCGGTGTGGGTGTCGGTGTCGGTGTGGGTGTCGGTGTGGGTGTGGGTGTCGGTGTGGGTGTCGGTGTGGGTGTCGGTGTCGGTGTGGGTGTCGGTGTGGGTGTCGGTGTCGGTGTCGGTGTCGGTGTCGGTGTCGGTGTGGGTGTCGGTGTCGGTGTCGGTGTGGGTGTGGGTGCCGGTGTCGGTGTGGGTGTGGGTGTGGGTGTCGGTGTCGTGCGGGCCGCTCGTGGGGTCAGCGCAGCCACCATGGAGGCCGGCTGCTGGCCCTGCACAGAGCACGCCGCGAGAATCCCGCTGGGTGGCCGGGAGCGTTGTCCGGACACTTCTGGAACTCTCGTCAGGTTTGGTGCTGTCACCGCTTCCCTGGAGTCTGTTCCAGCCACACCACCCTGTGGGGAGGAGCCTGCACTGATTCCCAACTTTAACCTCCCCTGGCTTACCCTGATTCAGCCCGTTTTGTGAGGGCTTGACCCAGCCGTGCTCCCCGGCCTGCTCAGTGACACCTGCACTGATGGATGTCGTGGAGCCATGGAACGGTTTGGGTTGGAAGGACCTTTCAGGCCACGCAGTTCCACCCCCGTGCCATGGGCAGGGACACCTTCCACTGTCCCAGGTTGTTCCTGGGGTCGTTCCCAGACCCATCCAACCTGGATGGACACTCTCAGGGCTGGGACAGCCGCAGCTTCCCCACAGCAGCCTGTGCCCGGTTCTCACCTCCCTCACACGGGGGAATTTTCTCCTAACATCTAAACCCACTCACTTTCAGTGTGAAATGTCAGTAATGGTTCCTGGGTTTGGGTGCGTTTTTTTTTATTATTTTGTTTACACAGCCATGTGATGTACTCAGAGAGCTACTCTCACAAGAACTGCTTGCTTTGCCTTTCAAATCAATACTTGAGTAACATAATTAATTAAAAATACACTGTTTAGGTCCTGGTTACACACAAGATTTTAAAACCATTTTGCAAACATTTCCTAGGAAGATCTTTGAGATAATTAGCATCATGACACTTTTCAAGTAGGCAAAAATGTCCCAACAGATGAACAGTTGACCAATATAATTTTTGGACGTGGCCCCATTTTTTTCCCCAAGAACTGTTCTTTACAGTTTCCATTCAATCAACTTTCAATAGCTTTTCAATAAAAATCAATACATTGACCTAAACTTCTTATAAAATACTGTTTTATTGACACAGACTCAAGCTGATGTATAGAGAAAGAATAATTCCAGAGCAGGACATTTAGCAGCTTTCAATTTCTAATTGGAAAAGCAGTAGGATACAAAAAGGTTAAATCAGGAAGCAGATTAACTTTATATTAACCCGTAGATGTCTGCTAGTCTTATTAGTTCTGGCTCATGTTGTACATTGCAACAGATGTGACACAGTATCAATTTTAAAATCTTGATTAAGAGTAAATTACTTTTTACACTAAAATAGGCAATATAATTACTAAATTAGGTCATAATAACAAGTTAGCATCAGTATTTATTTGGATCTAATTATTTCATTAAATAGTGAGAGTGATAAAACACTCTTTAGCTTTCCAACAAAGAAATTAGCAGATAATGCAATTGAATACCAATTGAAGAGATTTGCCAGATTTTGTCACGTGAAGATTTGGAAATTAGCTAATTATTTTGATAGTGAAACTAAACCTCAAAGGCATCCCACACTTCCTCTTTTGATTTCAGCTCTGTCGTGGTGGTAAAATTATTTTCAATTTAGCTAAAACACTGATTACTTTCATATGCAGAAGTCCAAAACTATTGACATGCAATTTGCAGCTGATGCCTATAGAGATCATTTTCCATTGCTTTAACGCCATCATCTCACTTTTGCTTCTCAACCCCGACTTGTGTTTTTCTGTTGCATCAGAGAACATCTTTATCTTTTCTCAACTGTTCATTTTACCTAAAATTTCTTCTCAGGTATTCAGATATTCCTCTATTCAAAGAAGGAATGGTGTGAGTCAACATGACTGAGTTGTTACATTTTCAAAACGTCCCCTTAAGCTTTCTCAGTGTATATCAATAATATTTAGTAGTTCCTCATAGGTTTATGAAAAAATTCCTTTTCTTGGCTCTGCAGCATGATACAGAACAATCCTTGTCCTTGAGATCAGGGCTCAAGGCCTCTCTCCAAGAACTAATAATGACACAGATAAATTGTGAACAGTGAGTGTGAAAATGAGACAGAGTAGGATTATTTATGCTTACAGTTCTTTCTTTCTGGTGCCTTTTATATCCACTGCTGTGTAGGCAAAAATTGCATTAACTGATTGCAAAAGACCAAGTTCAAAGAGGCACTTGGAAGAGGGGAAAAGTCAAATATCTTAGATTGAATAGGCTGAAAATTCAGTTAAAAAAAAAAGCCAGAGAGTTCCAACAAACCCCTTCTTGTGAGTGGGTTTTTAGGAGTGAAAGGAAATTTGTCATCAGCTGTGGTGGCCTGTCTGCTGCCACCATGCCTTCCTTCCCCAGCAGTGACCTGCCAGGACACTCCCAGGCACACCTCAGAGAGTTTATTGTCCCCAGTGACAAAAGCACTGATTTTGTGATGACGTCGAGCTGAGAGTCCTCCCTCTCCAAAACCTCTCAGAAAATGACCAGCACAACACACTGGGTTGGCACAACGTGACATGTGCAAGTGACAGTCACATACAGGGGAGGCCAGTGACAGCGGGGACAGCTCCCACACGACCTGCTGGGTTATAACAGTGTTGCACACAGAGACAGTGACATTAAAAATGCATAACAAAGGTATTTTTAATCTGTTTATTAAAGGCCGGATCTCACAATGATTCAAAATACCCAAGTGCCAGCAGTAAGCAGAAATACCCAAAAATACCCAGCTACATCTCTTGGTAAAACAGAAGGTGGTTGATAAATGTCACTGTTAGCATGGAGTGTTTTACAAACAGAACAATTTTGTAATTTTTATATTTAGGAAGTGGGGAATAAATCAAATACCTTTACTTTGACAAGTTTTCCTCTTTGCCAAAATTGTAACTTAGCAGCTTATCAGTATAAAATCACTGGGAAAAAAAAAAACTTTAGGTTTTCATACAATTTGTATATTCTATTTATGCTAAAATAAGTTATTTTGTATTTATTTATTATATCTATTACTCTTAAAAGTTCTTCAGAATTTCCACAAATGGTCCCAGTGAGTAATGGATTCCAGAATATATAATCAATTTTTGACGATTGTCTTATTTCTGTAATAAATGTGCATTTCTGTTTCAAGTGTTGACTGTCCTATATGATGAACCCCTGATTTTAATTTCTGGCTTTGATCTAATGTGCTATTTGAAGCGGTCTGGTTTTTGTCTTGCTTTCCACTCCAAGAGAAGCTGTTCAGTTGGGATGTGAGTCACAGCTGTGCAGCATGACAGGAGGAAGTAGGCTTCTTCCCATTCCATCTGTTCTCAGCCAAACCGACCACAGAAGGTTTGGTCCTTTTTTAGGTCCTAGCTCTGCTGAAGTCCATAAGCTTGTCTGCAAGTCTGGAGCAAAACAAACACTAAATCTTTCTAAGGAAATCAGGGGCCACATCACAGCTTGTAGCTTTTGGTTTTATTCATGTGAAAAATGTCTGGACAATGGAAGGCACCAAAACTAGTAATACCAAATGGGCTTATGTCATGGTTAAACCTTTCTATCCATTTTCTTGATATTTTAAGGCTCATTTCTGTGAAACGCATGATGTCAAGATAGAGGTTGAGGGGCCCTTGCAGCTTCCATGTCTGTGTGTTGCAGCAATGCCTCAACTCGGGGCATGATGCGATGCCTATAAAAGGCTTATTCCCATGTTTCTGCTGAGGGGGTTACCGCGATAGAAAACTGAAGAGACACAGAGAGAAGTCTCAGGTCCTTGTTTATAAATATATAATGATGCCTCTATTCCAAAAAGCTCACGGCCATATACAGGGGTTGCTGTGTGTAGCCCCATGGCCTTCCACAACAGTTGAAGCACTGTCTGTTACTGCTGTTACTAAACCTGAGGGTAGACATCAGTGAATGCAGAGCCTTATGTGGTTTTTGTAACTGAAATTCCTGACAGAAGAGAGATTGATGAGAACCTACCTAGAGAAAATACAGGACTTGTTTCTGTTTTTTACTTATACCAGAGAAATCATCTATGCTAGAATCACATGAATGGGATGCATTTATTTTACAATGCTTTATTAATAATGTAAAGATTTACATACTACTATTTGATTTTTATGCTCGTTTAATCTGTTCTTTCTGATGCAGCAAATGCTGACATTTAAAAGTTGTGGTTCCTTTTTTATTGCTGGCTTTGGTTCCTCTAGAGCAGACTGACTGCTATATTTGAACAGTGTACATATCACATGAAAGTACAGGGTTTTTTCAACACTCAGGAAACTAATCATGCCAAAACTGTTTGCCTGGAATATCTATCCATTACTTGTGGATTAGACTTGTGGATTTTCTGTCATTAATTTTATGTCATGGAACCTCTCCAAGTTCAGTGAAGATACTCTGAATTTCCTCCACACCAATAGTGTCACTTTCCCCAGTTAAAAATTTGTCGTCCATTAGCTTGACAAAGAGATATCAACTAAAGAATTCAAACATCATTAAGCAAAAAACTTGGAATCTCAGACAACTGTTAGGTGAGAAGCTTTAAGTGGTAGCTACTGTCCAAACAGCTGGAATAAGTACTACTGTCTGGATTTAAAAACAGGAGGGCAAAGGGGCTCAGAGAGTGACAAGCCAGAGAGATGGATAATACCACAGGTGGAACTAGAGTCCAGGAAGGAATTTTGGATGCTCACTGCCGACTAACATTGACTTCTTTCTGCCAGTTACTCTGTACCTAATAGTACATCATTAAATACCTGACTTTTGCCACCAACTCAAATTAGGGTCAAGCCTTAATTACAATTCTTACAGACAATTATGTCAGCTCTTTTAAGATGAAAAAGCATCTGGAAGCCGCATTTTCTCCAGTAAGGTAAGTCTCTCTGGTTTTGGGTGAGGTTTGGGTTTTTTTTCTTCTGATTTTAATAGAAATTATCTAAAGAAGAGTGCAATATGCTGAAAACCTTGTTCTACCCTCTAACACTTCACAGCTTTGCTTCACATAAAATTGGTTTTTGCAATTCAGTCCAAGCCCCAGGTTCCAGTGATTGTGAATTCCAGTTACAACTTTTCACCCTAAACTAGTTTTTCCATTATTGTTAAGAACAGAAGGTTGCTTTTGACCTCAGAATTATACATGCTGTGTCCTGCAGGCAACTGAACAGAACCACTGTCAGCTGGAGGTGTCATCTGTGAGTAAGGGAGCACACCTATGAGTCACTGCCAGGTGTTCTGCTTGTTTCCCTGTACAAAGTGTACCCTGGGCCTTCTCTACTTCTCTGTGGCTTCATTCATGAGCTGTCAGTTACAGATCACCGTAATAGTTGGGGATGAAAGATACTACAAAAGTGCAAATAATGATTGTCTCTGTAATGTTGATAGTCTGTGTCATGGTGAGTAGAACTTTCTGGTATTGCATCAGCGTGATTACCCTGCCACTCCCCATCCACAAAGGAGAATAATCCTTCCTCAGTGCCAGCACACACACAATACACACATTCAGGCAGTATCCCAAACAATCTTAAATAATGATTTCTTCTTGATGTCTAAGAAAAAGGCTTTCAACAACAATTGTAATGGTGAGAGAAGACAAGGTGATAGAGCATAGAATAATATAAGGACTGATCTAAGCCTCAGCTACATGACTCATGATTTTATCAGAGGTATGGAAAGATTTTTAATGGGTTATTGTCACTGCCATTCATTATTTTCTTCCATCCTACTCCTCTGTGAGGTGCATTTGTAACTATCCTGTATGCAACTCAGCACTGCAGTCATATCTATCAAACTGAGAATTCTTCTAATAAGTAGTCTGTTATTAACATCTCACTCCTTTGTCCTATGTTTCATCCTATAAGTTTCTTTTGTTAAACTAATGTTTCAGAATATTCCTTGTTGCTCTCTCTTGTCACTCTCAGGGAAAAATCCATACCTGCAAAGTGTTGAGTATTTGAAGCATAATGTAAGTTATCTTTTTCTCTTTAAAAACAAACACATTGCATACTAAGTAAACCAAAAAAGATGCAAGAATAAAATAAAATGTAGCTGAAATATAGTAATGTATCACAATAGAATTATTATCACATCATGTATTTTAAGGAGCATATACACAGTTGTCTGCCAGGACAAATAAAGCTACTGTAAAAGAGATATCAGCTACGATTTCAAATGCAAAATTTTTAAAAATTCCAGAGGCCTTTTTTATAAATTTTGAGAAAATAAACATTTACAAATGTGTGGAGGAAAATTGGCTAAATATGTTGCCATTATCATCATCTACCCAAACTGTAATATTATTTTTAATGACTAACAGTAAGTATTTCTGTAGGTATTTTCTAATGTTGTCAATTACATACCAAATTCAGTATAAAATTGTCAATTTAAAACCTATTGAAACCATGCCCTGTGTTTTAACGTAAGTATTTTTTAACAGTGCAAAACAATCGATCCCAAAACAATAGGGTGGATGAGCGCAGAAAAGAACATATGTAAAAAGATAATGCTTGTCTCATGACAGGATCATAAAACAATTAGTGCTAAAGTGTTCTGTCTGTTACAGCCTTCATCCTTGTCGTTGTGTGCTATTTTGTAATTGTATTGTAAATGCTGTTGTACCTCTTTTTCATAAAAAAAGCTCTAAGCATCCCTCTCTTATACACTGGATAAAAAAAGAACCAGTGAAGGAAGAGACAGGTGGTGGATAATCAGAAGCAGTTTTATGTATCTCTGGAATCGTCCCATGTCCCGGGTGTGACATCAGTCAGACACTCGTGGTGCTGCTCTGTTGCTTGCAGGATCTCAGAGGCCCCAGAGGCTGTGGCAGCAGCCAGGAGCAGCAGGAGTGCGGTGACCCTGCCCACACCTCCCTGCCGCAGCTCCCTCCTGCTGGGTACCGAGCCCTGCCAGGTCACTGGCAGAGGCCTGGCTTTAAAGATACTGAACTGAGATGACAACTCATTTCAGATTCCATCTGTGTGAGGGAACACGGACATACGAGTGTTGCAAAAATAAACTCTAGGTTCACAGTGATAGGATTTCCTCTCTGATGGGAAATATCTGAGAATTACCTCTGCTCAATGAAAGAGAGTAACTGTCTTGGAATGCTCTGTCCACTAATGAAGTTGCATTGTGTGGTATCAAAATAACTTAGAAATGTTCTGAAATTAAAAGGACATCAAATCACTGGAAAACCACTTCTGATGGTGGTTTCATTCATCCTCACTTTGCAGGAGTAGTGTGTGCATGGGTCCTCTCCTCACACTTCCTTCCAGGAACAGATGGCAATACAAAGGGAACAGTGCTTCTGTGCATCAGTCCAACCGGGACATGCTCTGGCAAGTAGAGCTATGGCAAGAACTAATCGTAGAAATTAAGACTCTTGGGATCACCAGACATGCTCTGCTTGACTTCTGCTTCAGTATTTCATGGAAATAACTGGTTTGCTTGAGGAAAAAAGAAATCCAAAGCTTTGTGAGGCCTGACAATCCGTGGGTTCTCCCATCTTGAGAAGGCTGTACATGCACTGATCAGATCTAAAACTTGCCAGCACAATTAATACCACACACAGCATATCGAGAGGAGGGAGGAAGGTGCGAAGATCCATAGATGAAGGGAAACAATCTGGCTCTGCAGTGGTGGCACAGTGAGAGAGATGGTCCCATGGCAGGTGCCTGTCTGGGAAAAGTGGGCACCTGCCCACAGCAGCAGAGGGGAACGTTGCGGGGAGCTGGGTTACACGCGCGGTGCGTCTGTGGGGTAAACACGTGCTTCAAGAGATGCCAGGAACGAGGCTGCTGCATGATGGGTGCCAGGCGTGATAGACGGGATACATGGTGGTGTCAAAGGCAGCTCTGTGTTCGAGAGCGACTTGTTACACGCGACAGGGCTGCTGTGGGACGATGCCCAGGCCCCTGTCCCTGACCGGGCTGCGGGCTTGCGCCAGCAGTGCCAGCGCTGGCATCCCCGCTCAGAACGCCTCCGCCTGAATACACCATGCACAGATCAATGGCCGGGGCTGTGCTACTGACCCAGTACGGGAGCGGGGCTCCAGGGCTCCGGAGCTCCGGCCCTCCGCCCGCTCCCGCCCCGAGCCGAGGCACCGCCCGCGAGGCGGCCCCGGCGCGGCCCGGCCGGATGTGAGCGCGGCGCCGCTTCCTGCGCCCGCGGTCCGCCCTCTCCCTCCCCGCCTTGGGTGGTGCCGCTGCCTCGTCCCTGCTCCAGGCTCAGGGCGGAGGCGGCCGCCGCTCCCTGCTCCGCTCAGCAGCAGCCCCGATGCAGGCCATCAAGTGTGTGGTGGTGGGCGACGGGTAAGTCCGAGGGACCCTCGGCCGGGCCCGGCCTGAGCCGTTCCGCCGGCCCGGGGGGTGTCGGGCCGCGGGGCGGGAGCGGCGCCCGGGCCCCGCCGCGGGGTGTGGGCGATCCCGGCGCGGGGCGCGGGCGCGGCCCGGCCGTCCTGAGGGAGCAGGGCTGGTTGGGGCCGGGGCCGGGCCGTGGCGGGCAGGCGGCCGGGGGCGGGTGGGTGGCGGCCGCGGCTTCCTGCTGCTGCTGCTGCCGGGCGGGGAGGGAAGCGCGGGCACGGCGGGGCCGGGGAGCGGGATGTGCGGGGGTCGGCGGGCCGGGCGCGTCTGGGGGCCGAGCCCCGCATCGCCATGGGGCCGGTGCGCCGGGGCCGGGGCCGTGGCGGTGGCCGAGTGTTTCGCCTTGGTGCGGGCAGAAGCGGCCGCCGTGAATGAACAGGGTGTGCTGGGCTGTCCGGGCCGGCCGGGCCGCGTCCCTGCACTGCCACTGCTTGCTGGTGTTCTTTCTTCACCGAAGTAGTCGAAGTGTATTAAAAGAATTGCTGTGGTTTTAATTATATGAGAAAATTAATATTGGTTTGAAATACTTTTTTGTGAAAGTAACAAACTTACTACCTTTTAAGATCTTGATTTTTGACATCTTGCTTTTGCAGTAAAACTGAGTGAAATGGGCTGATCTCTATGCAGATCATAAATGCTTTTGGACAGAAACTGGTTTTTTGCTGCAGACATCTGGTCTTGTAAGGCTCCTGTCTAAAGGAGAATGATAGGCCCTTGAAATACAAATAGTTAATAATATACTTGTCTGTAAAGAGCTGTAACACCTACAGTATCTTAATATGGTGGGGAAACAAGTTGGGGATGCTTTTTAGAATTGAGTTAACTCGTAAGTTTAGCAATTGGATTTCAGTGTGAAGAGTGCTGGAATTGAGAAAAGAGTTTACTATTCTGCTCTGCTCAGAGGGATTCTCTCTCTTCCTGGATGTCAGAGCTCAGGGGAGCATCACAGTCCAGCTGGAAAACAAGACTTGTCTTATGCAGTTTGAGTTGTTGTTTTTTTTTTTTTCCTTTTGGAGAAACAAAAATCCTAGTGTAGTCTGAGCATAATTGGTATCACAGCAAACGTCTGTAGATTACAGAGAAGAGTAGCTAAATGGACTTGGTACAGTGGTCTGTAATTTCACGTGGTGCCTTTATTTTTGAAGCTATTTGTGGGGGGGTGTTGTTGATTTGTTTTTAACGATGTAGAACCCCTGAAATGGCAGCAAAGTATGGCTGAAAAATAAACATTGCAGTGTGCCAAATTTGTTTTGAATTGCTATGTACAATTTGGAGCCATATGAACTTGGAAGTGGTATCTCAGTAAGTCATTGTCATAGTAGTGTAATTCTTTGATGCCAGATAGGATAACGGTGGACTGCTCTTTTGCTTATATTGAATTTAAACCCAACAAAATTGCTTTTCTACTATAGATATATCTACTATATATTTTTTTTTAATTCATCTGAACTCTGTATTTACAATGCTGTAAATAAAAGTGATGCATCGTGTTTGGGTGGGGAAGAGATTCAGTCTACTTCCTCCTCTAGAAGTGAGAACTCAGCACAAACCAGCTGTATAATGTTCAGTAATTGATTCAGCAGAACAGTTCTTTGCATCATTTGCTTTGTAAACCATCCTTCTTTCTAGCATTTTTGTTGTTCTCTGTTTTGGAAATGTAGGTGGTGTAGTTCAACCTGACTTTTGTACATATGTGTGAACAAAATACAGGACTTAATTTATTTTCCTTCCTGTGTAGTTAGAGACAAATCTTTCTGAAGGTTCTTTTCAGGTACTGTTGCTCATTTTTGGTAGCTTTGTATCATTCTGTGTTCACTGTTTTTAAAATATATTTAACTATTTGTCTGTCTTTGTGCTGTTGCTGCTTCAAGAGCTCCAGCATTGCAGGTATTCTAGGAAATGTCTTGTTTGGCTTAGATAAGGCCAAAGTTTTAGTGTTCCTGTGAAACAATGCAGGTTAAAGATTTGCTTATGTAATATAAAACTTGGGTATTGTTTTATGTATCCTCCACAAAGATCTGCTAGGAACAAAAATAAACAAAACTTTAGAAGTAGCTGTGGTTATTTTTCTAATTTTTTAATGAGTAGGCTGTTTCTCATATGTAACTCTTTTTTGTTCTTAGAGGTTTGACTAGTGTATGTTTGGACAACTAACTTGACTAGAAAAGTGTGGCATGTGTGCTAGTTTGGGCTATCGTATTTCCCCCTTGTTTTTTCTTTAATTTTGCTGTGAGGATTGTATGGGGGGAAATAAATGACAACTGTTGCTTTGAGCTGTCATGATAGAGAGTAGGAGGAATGTGCAGGACAGATGAGGAGCAGCCGCTGGAGTAACTGCAGGAGTTGCTGTTGATTGACACTTGAGAAAAAGCATTGGTGGAAGTTATTTTTAGCAGCTTTTTGTTTTCACTCCAAAAAGGCAGCTGTTAAGTGGTACAAAATCTCCAGTGATGTTGTGTAATGTGAGAGGTTCTGTGTTTGGAAGAAATTACCAATTACTTGATGCCACAGAAGTTGTCGCACTTCGTGCTCTTTTGTAAGCATTTTTTAATTGTGGAAATACTGTAAGAGCAGTAATGTAGGAGTCCTTCTTCGGAATTCTGCTTGATCTGAGGCCTTTGCTAAAGCTGTGCTTTTTTTGTTTGTATGCGTTTTGATGGCTCGGGGAGAAGGGCAGGGGTGTGGAGGGCAATTGGCTTCTTGCTGAGTGTAGTGCAGTGTTTGTGTGAGACGCTGAACACCTCAGATCCCTCCCGAGCCATCTGGAGAAAGTGCAGCGACTTGAAATTTGGTAACTTGTGTTACTGAGAAAGTTCTGTAAAAAGTAGTTGTTTTCTAAGTACTGAAGAGCATATTTGGGAGAGGGTGTGGCACAGTGAGTAATAGAGCTTATCTGAGAACCTTATGTAGCTAAACCTCCTATAGCAGCAGTGCTGAACTCTTGATCTGAGGGTGGTACTAGGGAAATCTCAGCTACTCTTTAATGTCTGAGCAAAGACTTGGGCTGTTGGGCATCACTTCTGCCAGAGGGGTAGGTCATGTGCATCAGAGAAGGAAAGCAATGGCACAAGCAAAGCCTTTTATGAAGGTTGCCACCTGTTTGCAGGTAAAACATGGCTCCAAGGAGCTCTGCTACAGTGGGGAAATTTCATTAAACTTGGCATAAATAAAGAGAAGATATGTTCTGTTCTTAGGAATTAATACATATGTGGTTATACATAAGTGGTAATACATTGAATCCTGGGTGCTACTCGGAATCAAAAAGGGACTCGGTGCTGTCTTTTGTTAAGGTAGTTTTTTTAAGCATTTAAAGCTGGATTTCTGTAGGCCATGTTTTTAATGACAGTCAAATGTTGCTAGTTTCATTTATGTAATAGTGGGTGGACAGAGCTGTGATTAAGTAGTTGCTAGAAATCTTATGACTAATCTTGGTGTTATTTTAGATTCTTAGTCTCAGCCTTTATGTATAAGGATTTAAACTTTGCCAAACGGTTGGAATTCTCTTCGGGGGAGTTGCTTTATTACAGAAATTAGTAGTCTAAAAAAGTTGATAAAGCACTTAGAGGATGTACTTTATAAAGGTAGGCATTAGTGTTTATTTTTAAGACTGGTGACCATAATGATCTGATTCATGTGGCAGTGAGCCAAAAGGCAAGGAAAGCAGGAAACCTGGATGGAGTATGTCTGAAATGGGGTTGTTGAACGTGTTTTTTCTTGTTTAAATTACTCTGGGCTGATTGGTGCTGCAGAAACACACTACAGGCACTTCTGAACTTGGAATGAAATATCTCACCACCTTTCTGTGCTGTTTTGATTAGCCAGAGCAGACTCGGGAGTTTCAGTGCGAGGTGGGCAAAGGAGCCTGGATGCACAGAATAGTTCTCAATCCACTGCTGAAAATGTTGAGTTCAACATTAATTTGTTGGAAGCTCAAATTACCTGTAATGACCTTCCTGGGAGCTGAAGTGTCAGCCCAGACAGGTTCCAGAGGCGTGAGAATGTGTTGTCTCTGTGCCTCAAGAGATTTCCCAAAGCATTTGGCTGTTGCTCCACTCGGGATCCTGAAGGTTTTCCCACCTGTCCTTTGTGAGCTGGCCCAGCACAGCCGGCTGTATGGTGTTGTGAGAGCAGCTCAGCAGCACATCCAAACTGATCTAACTCATCAGCAGGCAGCTAAAATAGCAACTTGTCCTTATGGGGGAGGAATAACTTTCCTTTACTCCTTGTTCTGGCTTGTTAGAGTGTTAGTTCAGGAGCTAAGATGGGATCTCCTCTTTGACAGCTGTTAAACAGGTATCTGTGTGGTGAACTGCTCCTTGATTTTTTTCCCACATAACTTTTTTTTAAGGGTAAATTCATCTACTTTTGAGCACAAGTATATCGCAGACCATTTACAACAAGGGAATGTTCAGAGATTGTACTTAATGAGAACAGAATTAAATGCCTCCTTTCATGATGCTATTAGAGCTTGGTAAAGAGAGTGTATGCTGAAAGGAGAAAGCCCTTAGACTGTGTGAGGAGCTGGTGTCTTAGAAGCAGGTGAGAAAACCAGGGTGGAAAACTGCATGGAATGATCAGAGTTACAGCAGATAGGGTGTTATGGCAGGTATTAACTAAGAAACGTAAAGCGAATTTCAGTTAAAAATGGGTGTGTGGGACAAAATCCCAAATCATTTTGCATGCTGAAGTGTCTCTTCCATAGCTGAGGCGTTTCAGGTGATGTCAGAAGCTGCTATCAAATACCTTCTTGGGCTAATGCAGTGAGGAGCTGCTGAAAGTTGAATGGAGAGACTTTAGTTAAAGGTTGAGCCATGACTTATTGGATGTGACAAAGCTCAAATTCACTTGTGAAAGATTTAGTTCAGGAGGCTCATGAGTCAAACCTCATACTAATGCCAGGATTACGTGTAGGTGCAGCAAGGTTTCAAAGTTACTGCTGACTGGCTTTGAGCAAATCGCTGTGGTGATAAAACATCTGCAAGACAATGCAGTTTTCCGTGCCCAGGAGCTGGAAGGGGGATCATCGGGCTGGGAGGCTGGCTGGCAGCATCGCCTTGGAGGAACATCTCTCACACGGTCAAAGGGCTGTGCACTGCAAGTGGGAAGCCTACAAGGGAACCAGTCTGCAGTGTCACACTCTTTGCAGACTCTATTTTAAAAAGGAACTAAGGCCCTATTTCAAGTTTTCCAACACTTAATTGAAACTGTAACAAAAATTGAATGCTGTGGTTAATCAAATGTTTGACTCCAGATAAGATGTGGGGAGGAGAGTAGAGGGAAGGAGTTGGCTGCCAGAGTTTTGAAGGAATCCTGGAACAGAGCCTTGTCCTGCCCTCATGTGAGACTCTTGTGAATTAGATCAGTAGGAAGAGGTTTGCTGTTCCAAGTTTTCCAGTCCTGGAATGTACTTTATCTATAAATCAGTTAATGAAATGTTTGAGTAGTGGGTGAACGCATGTGGGGAGTCACTTTATAATAGCAGTAAATACCATGAGAGTTATCATTTGTATTCCTTCCTTAAATACTCAAAAGTAATGATGTGTTGAGAAATTATACTTTTCAAGCTTTCTTTAACTTCACTTATACAAGTATACAATTTTCTGGAAAAGATAAGAGTTTTGGAGTTGTGTAAGGGTATCTGGAAATACTTCTCAGATTTTTTAATTTCAGAGAGTTGGAAGAAGGCCATCTTTCTGAGTATTCAGTCAGGTGACTAGGAGATATTAGTAGTCTAATTAATACATGTGGGTTTGTTGGGGGGTTGTGACTAAAAATTAACAAAATTTGGTAATTTATCACTTTACAAAATGGATATTTATACTAGATGTGTTTTCATTGCCAGTAATTTTAAAACTGCAGTCAGCTGTTTTCCTGCACAGTAGTGACTGGAGATGTTCAGTTGTCCTTAGGTGTCTGGATGTAATTAGTCTTCTTCCCCCTACAAGGAATATTATTTCTTGTTATTCAAGATGAATGTGTTTTACATGTGAACTTTCTTTCTTTGCAGTGCTGTAGGTAAAACATGCCTACTCATCAGTTACACAACCAATGCATTTCCTGGAGAGTATATACCCACGGTGTAAGTACTTGTAAGATCCAAAGAACTCATTTCTGTCAGCTTCTCAGTGCCTGCTGCCATTCCAGATTCCTTAACTGAATTGTTTAATTTGGCTGCAAGCACCCCTCAGGTGTGTATGAGGAACACTTTGAGGTTTTACTGTAGCACAGTCACCAGTGCTTGCTGTTGGTCCCTCAGTTTTGGCTCTCTGTGCCCTCTGGGCCTGGCTGATGAGGGACTAACATTTGCTAACATTTTACCAGATGTTGTTCTCTTCCAAAATAGTGTGTTTCTGTCTCTAATGTCATTCATAATAAGCAGTTCTAAGGCTGAGCAGCTTGTAAAACATTATATCATAGTCAGAAATAGTTGTCTTACATGGCTGGTGATTTTTTGTTTATTTGTTCCTTCCACTTTTTGTGCTACTGCCAATCCAGTGCTAAGCCAGCCACAGCTTTTTGGCTCCTCAGGCGAGACTGTGGAGACTCATTTATTCTGGTGCTTCCCTTTTTCTTTCACATAAGGATTTGTCAGTATCAGTATTAGTGCAGTTCTCTTTTCCAGGGCCTGTTGGGTGTGTTTTATACATGTACAGCTTCTTTGCCCTTTTCAGATGTCTCTGTATTTCATCTGGCTATGCTGCTCTCTGAGTATTGATGAGTTTTTTCAGACAACAAAATACATTCTAATAGGGTTTAAAGATTACTTTTGTTACCTGTCCAAGGCCTTGTTGCCTTAGTTACGGCTGCTTCCTCTTTTTTTTTGGTCTTTAATTCGAGTTTTTGCATTACAGTGTCTTGTGTTCTCAGTGAACTTAAAACCTTTGCACCCACAGCAGTGGTGAGATAAAAACGATGCTTCCACTGGCCCCTGGTTATGAACTTTGATATTTCATTGGAGGGGGTTTTGATTAGCAGGACTAATTAGCTTTTTCTCACCTACTGTTGTCATTAAGGATTTCTTGGTTGTTGTTCCTGTATCTTCTGTTCTAAATCTCACACCATGAGACAGATTAACTTGCTGAATGTCCCACTAAGACTGGAAAGTTCTTGCTAAGTACATCACCTGCTTTCCTGTACTGGCTGGGATTAACACTTCCTTTGGAAGAGCCATGACAGATCACTTCTGCTCAGACTGGACCAAGTCTGTTGTGTATAATTTTTTATTCCGTTACCCAATATCACGCTTGTTATTTAAAGAATGACTTTACTGTCTCCGGGGAGCCGACGGATGCAATGAAAATGTTCCCTTCCCCAGTTTTCCCAGTTTTTCCCTCTGTGAGGGAAAAATCTTTGGGTGCCTTATTTTACTGCAAGCTAATGCAGCTAACTCTCTCTTTATTTTTAGTTTTGACAACTACTCTGCCAATGTAATGGTTGATGGAAAACCGGTCAACCTGGGTTTGTGGGACACAGCAGGTCAAGAGGACTATGACAGACTACGCCCGCTCTCCTACCCGCAAACAGTAAGAGCTGCAGGGTGAAACAGTCTCTACAGCCTTGGCTAACAGAAAGCATTTTTGTTTTCCAACATAAGGTCAACATTGTTACACCTGGAGTTGTATTTATTAGAAACAGTCACCCTCTTTCATTTCTTGTGCTGTAGCTGTGATTTATAATCTCTGGGGTGTGTGCAGTTGTTAAAAAGTTAAAATTTGCATGCCCTGTGTATTTGTGTGTACTTGCTGGGTTTTGTGTAGTTGCAGCCTCAGAATTGTCTAGAATGTTTGATTTAAAATTAAAAAAACCCTGAAACTAACTCAAAAATTCTTGGTGAATAGTCCCATCAGCTAGTCCATTGATTTTAAGGTTAGCATGCCTGCCAAAGGCAGGGTTTGTTTTTGGTTTTAGGCATGTTTGGCTGCAACCTGACACTGTCACTGCTAAGCACTTGATATTGTTTAGTCTGTGTGAAGATGTTCTACGTGTGAAAGAGGCAGCACTGAATGAAGAGATTATTGGTATTGACAAGAGGCTGTGGTGTCCCAGCTTTCCAATGTACTTGAGCCCGTGGTTATTTATTGCTTGCTGTAGTTTGTTCTGTGCCATCGATACAAATGTGCTTCTGTCTTCCCTGTGTGCAACTGGTTAAGTCCTGCCTGCATCCTGCATCTTTCCATGTTCAAGGAGAACACTGAAGTGATCTGCTTTCTTCTTTCCAGTGTGACTTCAGCTACAGTTAATCTTTGTAAAGGTGGTTTTGTAATCTGTTTAGAGCAGTGGCTTGTACCTGATGGAGCTGTGCTATAAGTAAAGAAAGGGTAATTTGCAGGGTTTTCTGTTGGCACTGATTACTCTTGCTATTGACTGTCAAATATATGTTAATGCTAGTAATGTAAAATGCAAAATTGTTTCACTCTACAGCATAACTGCTCTATGGAATAATGTGAATCTTATTTAAGGAGCTCTGGTGCTATTTTCAGTAATCTTTCCTTAATTCACTGCTCACTAACTTACAGTCATTAGGCTTCCCCATCAGTTATGATACACAAGATTGATATGAATTTGCCAGTTGTGGGCAACTATAGTTGAAATGTCAGAAATACCTATCTATTTTAGAAGGAGAGACAATGGAAAGCTGGTTTTCTCTAATACTTAGATATTTATAGGGAACTTAAAACTTCGGTTTTGCTTAACATCATAAAAATATTTTCAAAAAAGTAGAAGAAGGTATGTTGAAAGATCTTTAGTAGGGACAGAATGCACATATATGTCTTCAGCCTGCTAAAGTAACTGTGGCTTTCTGGTAGACTGCAAAATAATTCTTTGTTTAAGTATCTTAGGGACAAAGTGTTGTCTGTGCAAGGATGTATAACTGTTCAGTACATTTATATTTGGAGTACTTTCAGTTATTTGGATGGGTTTTTTGCAGCAGAAAATGAAATGGGGTTGTAAGTCTTGAAGTTCTTGTGAAGAAGTCTTCAGATTTCAGACTAGTGCAGTTTCAAAGATTCATCACCCCCACAAAACTAAGAAAAAGCACCAAGGAAGAGAACAGTGCTGCTGAAGAAACCTGACTTTTTTTAGGATCTGTCTTCAGCCTCACTTTTCCTTCAATGTGCTGTTTAAAACTCAGCCCTTGCATGTTCTCGTGGCCCTCCTTTCTCTGTTTGTGCACCTGAAGGATGTTTTGGGCAAGGTGAAAGCACCAGGTGTTGGTTATTTGGGCAGTGTGTGCTGAGATCAGCTACCCAGCAGTTAACAGCTGGTAACTTCACAGTGAGGCATTAGTTTGCATCTTTTTCTCCTTATTCATATTTTTATTTTATTCCTTAAAATGTACAAGAACTTAATATCTTCTCCTTAACATATTTGGAATCTACTACTATTTCCAAATATTTGGGGAAGAAGAAAGTTGGGACAGAAAAGGTGGTCATGTCTGTTTCCTCGGGAGACCAAACCAAAGAAAAATTGTTACTTGGGTGCTTTTCAGGAGAGGTTTGATCTTGCAGGTTTCCCCTGACAGCGCAGAACTGGTTTCTGGGGAAGGCTGGTGTCTGCTCTGGGTGCAGCTGGTTGTGCTGAATTACAGGGCAGCGTCTCTCTTAAGAAGAAAATCCTCCTTGAGAATATCTGTGAGCCGAAATTGCTGACTGAAAACATTTTCCCTTAAACCCATTTGAGGAGTAACTTTATCTCCTACTGTTACTAGGTTGGAGGAACCAATGGTAAGAATATATCTTCCAGTCTGACAGATCAACCTATTGCCGTATGTAAAACTTTAAATAAACTCCAGTTCCAAGTTCTGTCATCTTGTCTTGCCTATGATAGTGATAAATTGGCCCCTATTTTTTGAACAAATACTTCCCTTGGAACTATCAAATTGCTAGATCTGAGAACTCTGTTACCAAATTTGTATGAGTTGCTAAGATTAAATATTTTCTTGAAAACAAATAGTTTTTCCTACTAGTGTGCAAGACACCTGAGATCTTCCAGTAATTCCTTGTGGTTACACCAAATCTTTTAATCTCTGGACCTAGTGGAGGAGAGAATCTCCTCAAGTGCAGCCCTTGAGTTCCCACAAACCAGCAGAATTGGAAAACAGAAGTAGTGGCCATAGTATCACATTATTTGATGTTGTTTCTTTCTTCTTCTGGGACGCTGCTACGGAAACTTGTTGGGGTGATGCATGAACAACTGGGTTGCAAGTGCTTAGCAGTGAGATGTCAGCTGCTGACCTAACAAAATGCCTTGAAATGCAGCACAATCAACTAACACTCTGCAATGCCTGATTCCGTAGCACGTTTGGTACTGGAATAAGTATGGATGCGGAAGTAGGTTGGGGAGAGTTGGGCTTGTTTGGGAGACACCTACCAACTTCTGGGTCATAGAGCAAGGTTGCATCAACACAGACGGAGGAAATGAGTGTTGGGGTTATTCTGAATGCCTGTAGACCTGGAGCGTGTCATCTGGGAAACCTGAATTCTATCCTGTGGTTACTATCAACACGTGCTCTGAAATGTTTTTATCTGCTCTTACTTAGACTCTTTTGCCTTCAGTTGAAAAGCAAGAGGTGCAAAATCCCTAAAAATACCCTTTTTTTTTCTTTCTCATTATTTAGAAAGGAAAGGGAGGAGCTTTGAGATTTTTAATGCCATTTTAAATCCTAATTTGGTTATAGAGAAATTCTAAATCTTTTTTTTTACTGGCATTCAGTAGGAGTGAAGTTCTATAAGAAGTTCAACAATCTACTTCTGATTTGAGTATGGAAGCAATAATTGTAGAAATTCTTGTGTGATTTTTTTTTTTAATTTCATACAATTGAAATTGGCCTTTGCAATTTAAGACTACATTAGAGTTGTGTATTAATAGTTAACTGTTTGCAGCATCCTATGCTGATGAGGTCAGTCAGGAAAATACATTTAGAGGAGAAAACCCTTGAAAGGCAGTGGTGTTAGTGTCCTAGTTGCTGGCTACTGCAACAGTTGATTATAAATTTGACTGCAATCTATGTGTTATTTTTCCCTCTTTTCTCTCTGGCTGCTTGTAGCTGCCTGGGAATGGATTTCCCACTGGGAAAGCTGCCTCTGATTATCACGTGCAAATGTATTGCTGACCTTGCCTTTTGCAAGTGTGGTAGAGCTGGCAGTGGCATGGAGATAACTGATGATACTGGCCTGTTCATGACACTCTACAGGGGCTTCTCTGTTGGGCTGACCTCTGTCAACTTCAACTTGTTTTCTAGGATGTCTTCTTAATCTGCTTTTCCCTCGTGAGCCCAGCTTCCTTTGAAAATGTCCGTGCTAAGGTAAGGATGAGCTGGTACTGTTTTATTTCTGAATGTTCATCGTACTGTTCACTTCACAGCAGAGCTTGGAAAATATTAGGTGCTTTTTTTTAGTTGTTTTTCCCACAGGCCCCATGAAATGCAGTTTGGAAAAGCAGAAATCCATTTGCCTAACTTGTGAGTCATGGAAGTTCAGGGCACATGACACACTTAAATACAAATTGTTCCTTGATGCATTGATAACAGTAATTTATGTGTTCAGCCAGCAAGGTGCTGAGATCACAAACAGGAGCTTTCCTTTTAGTACAGTTTGAAAAAAAAAAGAGTTTTAAAATAAATGCATGTGAAAAATTGGGTTTTATAGCACTTGCTCCTTGCATCAGCCACCCTTCTGCACATGCTCTGTGACTGTGGAGCATTCCATGTCCTCAGACAGCTCAGCTGCACCAGGAGGTGTCTCCATGGGCAAGGAGGGGTCAGGGTATTTCTGGTGTGTGAGGAAAATACAGCCCTTAACGAGCTACATTTTTAAAGTATATGGAATCATTTACAGTGATGTGCCCTTTTCTCATCCTGCCCTGATGGGATCTGGGTGCTCCCTCTGCTCCGACTGACCGAAAGTGAAGGACTGGGAGCTTTCAGCCAGGATGTTCCAGGGCCTCCAGGGAACTCTGCCCCCACACAGGAGACACCATTTTTTATTTGTCTTTTTCAGTGGTATCCTGAGGTGCGGCACCACTGTCCCAACACCCCCATCATTCTCGTGGGCACCAAACTCGATCTCCGGGATGACAAGGACACGATTGAAAAGCTGAAGGAGAAGAAGCTGACTCCCATCACCTACCCACAGGGCCTTGCCATGGCAAAAGAGATCGGTATGGCAGCAGAGGGGTTGTTGGCTGGATCTGGGCTGTGTTTGTGGAAGACCTTGTACCTTAATTAAATGGAATGCCTGGCTCTTGTTGTGGAGCCAGCTGGGAGCAGTGCTGCTGGAGCTGCGCAGAGCTGCTCTGTAACTGTGTCTCTGCTTCCCCCAGGTGCAGTGAAATATCTCGAATGCTCAGCACTTACGCAGCGAGGCCTCAAGACAGTGTTTGATGAAGCCATCCGAGCAGTGCTGTGCCCCCCTCCTGTAAAGAAGAGGAAGAGAAAATGTCTGCTGCTGTAAACATCACCCTCCCCCAGCCCATCAACTCTGTGCTTTGCTCAAACAATGGAGCATTCACATGCCAATTTTTTTCTTTATAAATTAGTTCTCTTCCATCAGTTCTTGAACCAATTGACAATTTCATGTTTTCATTTGTTTAAAGTATGACCCTTACCTTGCATCCTTCTAAGAGCAAACTCCTGAAAAGACACACCTATGTAAAGCCTTATTTTTAAAATCCTCTTCTTGCTCAATTAAATGTTGCCAAACTATCTGCTGAACTAAGTCGCATTGTTGTGCTACAAACACTAAGCACTAAACTGTTTTTTAAAGATTCTTCTTGAAAATGACTCTAATTTCTGGTAGGAAATGCGAAATCTCTTTCTAGTTTTTCACAGTAAGTAACAGTACCGGGGAATTAGCAGAACATTGCGCTCTAATGTGTTTTATTCTGAACTGTTTTCCCAGCACGGCCGTTGCCTCAAGGTGCATCCAGCACCCATCTCTGGCAATGACTGACACGCCTGAGTCACAGTGTAAATGCTTTACCATTGGTAAGGGCTTGGTTGCAATCTAGTTCTTGCTGCTGTGATTGGAAAATTAGCTGTTCTTACTGAAGTGTATCTAGTCATTTTGACAGCGTTGTATTGTGATGAATAAATGGAATATTGGGTTGGAGCAGGAGATAGTGCCAGACAGTATTTTGACACTGTACAGCTGACTTACACTACACTGCCAGAGTAGCTCAGCAACCATTTTCCCAGAGGTGCAGTAGTGGAGGGAGGTTGGTGTTCATGGGTAAATTCCTTTGAATTTCAAGTAGGGCATTCATGCAGGTACAATTCTGAATCAGTCATTCCCACTTTTATGTAGTAAGTGCTTTTCTTGTAGAATCTCTTCTCATTGAGCAATATAACTTGTATTTTAAAACCTTCTGATGGATAGAAGTTTGCTTTTTTTTTTTCTTTCTTTTTTTAGAGTAGAATGTTCAAGCATATCCTCATTTTCCTGTTATTTCTGACCCAGTAAGTTATGCTTTCTGAGCTTTTAGTCGATTAACTAGGTGTAAAAATCATGTGAAGCAGCTTTACACATTTTAGTAATTTTTATATTTTAAACCTCTGTAACTGACAAACCTTTCAACCATCACTATTTGCAAGTTTCCCCCACTGTAACATGACTAATGCAGCCAAGTGTTCTTTCTGTCACTCCATGTGCAGCATCGATTGCGTAACGGTAACTTGGGTCTGTGAGGTTCTGTAATTAGTGCTCATGTTCTGTACCTTCCAAACTGGCAGGAATAGGATGTTGAACTACACCCTTTCAACCACTAAAGCAAAATTTAAAAATAAAAGTTGCAAAATTGTGAAGTTTTTACATTGATCTTTTGCTAATGCAATTGGCAGTATGTTTTGCATGTATGACTTAATAAATCCTTGAATCGTAAGTGTGGTAATGTTTGAGTTTCTGAGCAAGTGTCTCATTCCTGTGCCACTGAGCACACATTCTTGTTCCGTGCCAGCAGCCCTCGGTGCACGTGTCTCCTCAGGGCCAGTGTGCAAAGCCCAGGCTGGCAGTGGTCCCCTGAGAACCCAAACTAAACAGAGCCCTTGGCAACAGCTCTGCAGAGGCCTTGCCCTCTCAGTGCAGTTGTTAGAGCTCCTGCTGCTGCTTGTGCAGCGGCTTAAAGCTGCTGGCAGCGGGGGGCAGCTTCTCTGTTCCACTCCCCTCTATGCAAACAGAAATGCTTTTCCTCTGAACCAGTCACAGTTTGTGCTTAAATGCCCCAGATTCCAGGCTTTTATTTAAAGCCCTGCCCTGAGTGTTGCCTCCCCTCCTCCAGAGGGGCTGCACCCAGGGCTGGTGCCCTGGGACCCCAGAAGCCCTGGAAGCAGCACAGGCCCTACTGCTGCTGCCTGGCCTCGTTGTTCCGACAGCCAGCACTGGGACCTGTCATTGCACCGGAGCCAAGGTTTTAGTCTGCTTTTAATTTTGTCTCCATATCGAGTATCACAGCAGGAACATCCATACAGTTAATTGTCAACCACATCATATTTTACTTACAGCAATTTCTTTTAAATAAATGCTGCTGAGCCTTAAAAAGGAAAAAAGAATTACACACTACAAACAAGGAATCCACTTTTTAAAAATCATTACAACTGGTTACACATTCTTGGCAGAATCAGAGTGGTGCTCAGTAGCTGGAACTAGAGCAAGTGACCAACATGATGCCAGGGCCTGAATGATATGAATGATATTTTTTTTCCTTCTCATCAAGTAGTTTTAGTTTAAAATCAATAAAAGCAGTGATTTAGTTCAACACATACAAAAGACAGATTAAAGAATATTGCACATGTATATCCAAGCAGCATTTAACCACAACAAGCCCTCCCTTGCAAGCCTGGGATCCCAGCACAATCTGTAAGAAAAAATAGTGCAATCACTGAGCCTGGCCCAGCCCCGCCTGGGCCGGGCTCACTCACCCTGCAGCCCTGAGCTGCAGCCCCTCGGCTCTGCCAGCCCAGGCAGCCAGGAAGGGACGTGGGAGCTGAAGTGGAGTTGCAGGTGGTGGATGAGGCCTGGCAAGGCTCTGCTCTGACACGTGGCCACGTCCTTCTCACACACATTCACTTTGGTCAAGCGTTCAGCTGCTGCACCAGTGCACACAGGCTCGGCTGGAGCTTCTCATCCTGATCCGTTCTGGAAAAGCCCAGCCTTCAGCACAGAGACACAATCTGTGCTTTCACCAGCACAACATTCCCCGAGGTCGCTGCAGAGGCAAGGGCACTAAGACCCTTGTTCATTTTATGCAATGTGAGAAAAGTACTGAAATCCACTTAAGCGTGAAAGTGGAATGTGTCCTGAATACCTGAAACCTGCAGAAAAGCCGCCCAGGTCGTCCTGGAGCTGTGGTTATACTGCACTGGGGTTGTAGTCTCGTGTTTGACAAGACAGACATGATGCATGTTCCTGAGACAAACTGTTCAGAGCTTTGAGCACAACATCTGGCATATGGTCTGTGATCATCTTGGGACTTATTAAAATGCTGCTGAAGACGGTTTCGTTTGACCATCTCGCCGTGTATTTAATATCTGAAGAACACAACCTAGGGAAAAAACACACCACAAATACAATGGCTCAGGTTGCTTTGTCTAAAAAAACCCAACATCAACAAAAAAATACACAAAAAAAGCCCTGAACACAACACTGCCTCAACAAAGCCACAATCCTCACTCTTCCAGCAGTTTCAGCTTTCTGGTGTCTTTGTCTCAGCTTCCTGCATCCACAGAAAAGCAGCAAGTAACAGGAAAATCTACAGACCATGTGGGCACAAACTGGGTCCTGGGGCAGCACTACAGGCAGTCCTGCACCTCTTTCTAATCACCAGCATTCATGGGACTGCTCAGTAACGAGTATTTTGTTACCACTGCACCTCTACCAGGACACACTGCAGATCTGCAGTCTCACTGCCACCTGGCAAAGCTGAACTTGCCATGTTTGTGTTTAAAATCCTCACTTCGCAACTGCAATAAACGGGCAGAATCAGGCATAAAGAGAACAGTGTCCAGGGCTTGAAGTGAAACAGACAGAAGTCGGGAGACACAGAATAGAAACTGAAAACTGGGTAACGTGCAATAACCAAAACTGGGTAATGTGCAATAACCAAAACTGGGTACTGGAGATGCACAGAGCTGGAAACACGTACATTGAAAGGGACAAGGAGCTGTAAGCAGACTTCAGGGAGACAGGAGAGTGGTATTCATCATTGCACTTACCTCCTAGAGCTGCATTCTTCAACAACGTGGATAATCTTTCCAGGCAGATAGAGATGAGGATACTGAGGGGGTGAATTCAAGTGTGGCTCCTCCTCAAGGGCGCTGTACGAAGGCGACCGATGAACCATTAAACTCTCCTCGGCCAGGAGGGGCTGGGTCAGGGCATCCTGGTTCCTTCCATCCAGCTCTGTTGGGAAGTCATCAGGATCTCCTCCAAATACCTCGTACCAACACCCCCGCAGCAAGATCTGGTACTGAAATCAGAGAGAACAGTCCAACTGAAGTTTGGCATCCCTTCAAGTAACTTATTCTTGTTGTGTGCTTGCACACACTTAATCTGAAAATAAAATTAAAAGATTAAAAATTACTTTATGCACATGCTCCCCAAATTTTGCTTGATAATGATCTCCTTCCTGAATTTTCCCCACAGTAACATTATTTTAACAGTATGGATCCTTAGACTCCAGTAATACTACAGAAAACATTACCATCTTTACCAGCTGAATTACTCTATGTGGATTCTTGCTCTGCAGGTTTAGCTTTTCGTGCACCTGTAACTTCTACCTGTCCATTATCTTATTCTGTATTTACGACGTCACACAGACCCTCTGCTCATCGCCAGGACTATATGGAAATCTTGTGGGCATGGCAGATTCAAATTCAGATGTTCAAAATGGCAGTTCTGAATCTTTAAGCCACACCTCTGTACCTGCAGTACCATCCTGCCTGGCACCACCTGATCCAGCACATTCAAAACTGTTTCCCGCTAACAGTAAAAAGAGGTAAAGAATTAACACTGTAACAGAGAAATATTTGCTTTCCAAATGAATTCTGACAGTAATATATAAGTAAAATCAATAATTTGCTTACCTCCTGGTACTAGTTATTACATTATTAAAGTAAGTAATCTTACTATCTTTTCCTAATTTTAGCTATTTGGGGTTTTTCCCCCATTTTTTTTTTTAATGGTTTCCTTTTATCAGCAAAACTAGCAAACAGATAATTTCAGGCCTTTGATGTTGTAAACCTGTATACTGGGAGTCCTACTGAATCCTAATCTCCACAGTTTTACAGGATAGGAGACTAATACAAATGTCACTGAATTAAATGCAAACAACTTTGTTCTGAAACACAACTGTAACTCTCAGCTTTAAGATCAAAAATACACACATCAGCAGTCACTGCATTAAATCTGGGGCTTAACCTGGGTAACAATTCCACAATTTTAACCAGGAACTGCATTTGGTTACCTTGGGCCTGTTGCAGTTTGCCACAATTCTCACTATTCTTCTCTTTAAATCCTCCATGTTGGGCATACTTAACCTGTTTAAACACACAGAACAAAATAAAGCAAAGCCTCCTATGGTCTACTATCAAACACATCTCCAAATATCAATTTTAAAGTATTTTCATCTCACCTTGCAACAAGGTCTTTTCCAACAATGACTGAAACAATGAAGTGCTTAGTGTAATCTGCAAGTGATTTGCTTAAAAAAAAAGGAAAAAAAAGAAAAAAGCAGTTTAGATAAACAAAGGAAATACTTTAGTTTTAGGATGATCATAATAATTCAGTAAAAATACAAGCATGTGGCAGCAGCATTTGCAGTCAGTGTCTCTGTGGGCGTTCAGACCTTCTTGCTGAAGGTGACAGAGTAACTCGGTGCTGACTCTAAGGGTGTGTGCATGTCCAACAGGCCAAGGCAGACAAGTCAGGTGAGTATTTTCCAGGAACAGTTATTTTAAATTCTAGTTGTACGGCCTGACAGAATACCCCAGGTGTGTTTCATTCTGGAATACTCTGCCACAAACTCGACTGTAACTCCAGATGGAGCAAATCAATTTGAGTGGAGAACATACAAACTCTTCCCAGAGTCAGCCCACAGCTACCAGCTAACACACCTGGCAGCTGCCTTGAACTTTTACAGCTTAGACACAGAACCAAGCAGCAGCAGCCTCTCACCTTAAGAGCCCTCCTGGAGGAGAGAAGGCGTAACACCTCAGTGTGGGGAAGGAGTTCCGGAGCATGATGGCCAAGATAGATGCTGTCCCACCACCCAAACTGTGACCAACTATCACAAGTTTATATTCCTGCAGACAGAAAGACAAACTTAGATGGACACAGAAAAAGCTGTGGGTAATTTTACTGATAAATCAAATTATTTGGAAGATAACTTACTGGGGCAATTGTGAAAGCCTGGTTTAAAATTCCATCATTTATTAGTTTTCGATAGATGTAATTTGCAGCTTGAGTTATTCCCTACAAGAGAGCAGTTCAGGTTAGAAGGGCGTCTCTAATCAGAGGTGTGATACATGTATAGTTTAAATACAACACCAGCACAGAACAACTTCTTTTTGCAAAGCTGGTCTTCTCTTTGACATCCTCGTGACAGAGGTCTGGTTATAACCAAGAGGTCTGTATGTATCGTATGTATGGGTTAAGAAGGTTTTGGGATGTTTTATAAGGATATTAAGTCTGACAAGAGGATTAAAAACTCTACCTTGCAGTGCCAGAGGCAGTATTTAATGCACCAAACACTGAAATAATTTGTGCAATCCATCTGACAAGGAGAACATTCTTGTGTTTAACTAAGGATCCCGGGTGTTTATAGCTTGCTACTGCTGAGCTGATCTACAAAGAGCCACAGGCTGCACACACCTTATGCACAAAGCCATTCTCCAGAACCTCCTCCAGTGTCAGGTCTTCGCAGTCTGCTGACAGGTCAGTGAGAATGTCCTGTGAACAAAGCCTTGGTCAGAGCTCCCTGCAGCGCTGTGTGGCTCGCGGGGTGTGCTCTGCTGCTCACCCCTGTGACAGGGACATCACCAGCTGGCTGCCAGGCGTGTGAGCAGCACAACACATCCCACCACACACCACCAACCCCAGCAAACACACAGCAACCACAGCTCCAAGCCTGGCAACTATTTCCAACTACAGACACCCCACTCACAGTGACCTGGAATTACCCCTGCCTGTCCTCCACTCTCTCTTCCAGTAGCACAGGGAGTATCACCCACCCAAGGGTGGGGGGCTTACAGCTTAAACCTGGGAGACTCGTACCTGTGAGTGAGTTATTTTAACATGTGCCAGCATAACACAATTTCCTCTAGGTACTGACAGCTCACTCATTTCTATAAAGCTCATTATTGATACCAGATGGATGATACCTCAAAAGACAAGGTTCCTCTCACGGCGACCACAATAGCTTCTTTTTTGTGATCCAAAGCAACAAAAAACGGAATCTCATAGATCTGGAGGAGAAAAATGTAATCAGTAAAGACACCAACATTTTGTAAGGGCAAGCACTTACAAGGGCAAGCTCTTACTGAGCTCCATACTGTACTATGGAAAGAAGCTGAAATGGTCTCTTATTTGGTTAGTCTAAGTGCCTTTTTTCAATGCTGAGAGAGATTTATATCAATGGTTTTGTGGCTGTTCTGTTAGATTAGAAAAGAAATCCAAAATTAATGTTTTCATTTGGCTTTGCATCTAACACTTCATAAATGCTGAAGGCAAACTAGACCCTTCACTCCTGGCTTTCCCTGAATTAATCACAACAGCTTGCCCAATGCCTGGCCAGACTGTTTACCTTGTTATGAAAACTGATATGAATGAAGTCTCTGTACTGCAGTCCTGTTATTTTTAGGATGGATCCAAAGTGAAAGTTATGACGATCACTTCCCGTTATATCAGAATCTGTTGGTCTATTTCTGCAACTAACAAACACAGAGGAGAGAAGCTTTCATGTTCCAATTTGTTAGATTTCCTTTCAAAGAACCAAACTCAGTTAAATTTGCAGAGGGCCTTCTGCCAGGAATCAAAAGTGCTTTCTTTTTGCAATAGCACCAGTAAACATTCAGATGCAAGGTGTTACCTCTGCCTTGTTACAGAATCACTGGCAGAGCAAACAGTGCAGTAAGAAAAGAATTCTTAAGATTACAAGCCACTGAGAGAAAATACAAACAAGGAAAAGGAAATGCAAACAAAAATCTACACAGCAATCTGATCTCATGTTTTATCCACAGTATTATGTGATAATTGTTTTTCTTCAAGTGATTAATATTTCAGTAGATTATATGGATATTTCATATTAGTAATTACAAAAATCATTCTTCCAGTCACAAATACCAGTGGTCACATACAGTAATCCTATCTAGCAATATGCAAAATTACTTACTGACCATAAACATTGCTGAGTAAAGGGGTCAAAAGGAATAAAAAGGAGATTGGAGGGACAGGGAACTTCTGCTAATTTCTTAGGACAGAGAAAACTACTGATACACTTTTGTTTCTGCATGTAAATCTGTGTCCAAAAGGCACCTCTAAAAAGCCTCATTTTAAAACATGTTTCATTTAATTCAAATTCTTCCTCTGTCATTTTGCTAAATGATTTTTTTTTTATCTCGACCACAAACTTTTCCCATGGAAAAAAAGCCAATCTGAGGGTGGAAAAACACTGGAATTTTGTGTCTCTGAATTTCTGAAAGATAACTCCAGCAGACAAGCTCATGTACAGCCAAGAGTGATATAATTTAATGCAACAAAAATACCACTATTGTAACTATTTTACTTCTGCTAAGACGAGCTAAATAGAAGGAAGCTATGTGTTTTTAAGCTCTGAGGTCAAACCTACCAGTCACCATTGAGCTTACAGAGTGCAGTATATGGGTTGGTGTACACGTAGTAGGGCCAGCCATAGGCAGCTGCAGCAAACAGCATGTAGTGAGCAGCATTCTCCAGCTCAACATCCAAATCATCGGTCTGGAAACACACAGGGAAAGAAAAGGAAGCAGAGAAAGGGAGGAAGTTGTGTTAGGCAGCCTCAGAATAAAACTGAACACAGGCTAGTGAAAATCAAAGCATTATGAAATACACACTACCCAAAAGGAAAACCTCAAGGTCTAAGAGGAACTAAAAATAGCCACTTGTATTTCAGGAAAAAATCTGTGTTTATTTATGTATCTACACAGCTCAAGGATCTTGAAAACCTCTCACTGAATCAGTTTCTTCCAAAGCTGATATATTGATAAGCTCAATGCTGAACACAACATCCACTCCAAATATGCTACCTAAGGATGTCTAAGGGAAGGCAAAAGAGTCTGCAGCAGATCTCTGTGGTACAGACTTTTAAAGCACAACCCCATCACACTGGCTGGATTCCAAAGGAACTTGACAAGAGATGCACTGGTTAAAGTAAAACTACATACACCCATGAAAACACAGGCTAAAACGAGGGGACAAATTTACAAAGGCACTTTTCCACTGAAGACCAGCAAAAATCAGTTAGGACACTAACCCACCACCTGCAAGCATTTAAAAGATGCTATTTTTGCTTCTTACCTTGTCTGGGTATTTGCAGCAGACAAACAGCCCACAACACAGACTAGAAGATTACCTTCTCAGTTGTATGCAAACAGTACCAAATATTCATTCTCCCTCTGTTCCCTTTCTCTCCCAACTATTCATCAATGATCAAATGGTTCCTTTTTTTGCACTTAATTCCCCATTCAAAGTTCTACTCATGGAAAAGCAGAAAAATGTTTTCGACCACAAACTCATTGTTTTCACTGCATTTTTAATAACGTACATCGTTATGAATTTTATTTTAGTGTTTAATTTTAATAAAAGAATAAAACAAAACAAAACCCTCTCCAGAAAGAAGTGCATTTCAATTTGACCTGGCACCACTTCCCAGAACAATTACACCAGAGGTTGCACCAACCCTCTCTTACCACAAGAGATGATGGAGAATGACACAGGACTTCTTCAGGCTCTTTGGGGCAATTTTCCATTTTATCTTGTTCTTGATGAAGCAGAATCAAACCAGCTGCTATGTCACTTGGCACCAGATCAGTGTCCTGTAGAAAGACATGGAAGACTCTGTAAAACCATCCCACACCTCAATGCAAAACTCCAAACACTTGGAGCAAGGCTCTCCCTCTTACTGAGAAGTAGTTGCGGAAGAGCTCGGCGATGCTGGTGAAAGCCACGCGGTGGTCGTCGTCCTGCACGATGCAGCAGCACAGCAGCCTGATCCTCTTCTCCCACACCCTGGTGGCAGAGCTCTTCACGTTGTACAGCAGCTGCCCCGACTGGCTGCTCTCCAGGTTGCGGCTCACACCGTCGGGCAGGTAGAACGTCTTCTTCCCCCCAAGGGGGTCAAAGACAATGACAACTCCAATGATGGTGAAGATGATGATAATCCAGCTGCCAGACAGGAGGGAGTGGGTTAACAGACTGTGAAACCAGACACCTCTGACAAGTGTGCAAGAAATCCCAACTGCAGATATTGGCAGACCGAAACCAAAGCTGGGTATGGAATTCTGTATGGAGACCTCTTGCTGCTGTGCTGAGGCTACAGCTCTTTGGACTGTGCTTGCAAGACTTTGGGCACCAGAACAAGGCTGTTGGCTCAGTTCACACAGGGCACCAAACCTGGACCCACAGCCCAGTGCTTTGGAAGCAGAGCACAGAGGAGCAGCAGCTCCATTTTCACTACCAGCTAAGTGATCAGGTTACTACTCTCTTCACATTTATCCAGTTTTCTACACTCCCATTGCCCCGCTTACCCTCTCTGACCTTCACCTCCTTTCCTTCACTACAGGACATGCTTTCTCTCCCAGCGCAAGCTGCTTTTTTAGGGAAGGATACCAACTCATTTTCCTTTTCCCATACACTGTCAAGCTCAGATTTGTGGGGAGGCACCTTTACCTTGCAATAACTGTCCCAATGACGCCATTTATCACAGTCTTCTCACACTGCACGCTGTTGTCTGACACCCACACAGCTCCTACAACAGCCCAGATAAATTCAGGGAAATAGAGAAGCAGGCGAGTATAAAGTATTTTGGGAAGTGATTTTCTTGGGCCTGGATTAGAAATTGTTCCTGAAATTAGAAAGAGAATTTAAAACAAGAACTGTTCATGAATGCACCTCAAGTACGTAAAATCCTATCTGGAAAGATGAACTTCCTGGGCTTTACAGAAAGTAAGAAACTTAAGTGAAACCATCAAGTTCTTTCATACTAATGGAAAGCTATAACTGAAGCTAAGAAAAACATCAGTGGATTTATAGCTGTGATTCTTAGAATCTACTCTCCTAAAGCCCAAAACAACTCTAGCCATAGATAGTTTTGCACTGAACTTGAGGCAGCAGTGCTGTGCCCCACATAAGCCAGAACTGCATCCAGGAGCACTGGCTCACCTACAGTTCCTCATGACTCTTGGGGCCTGCTTTTATTATTCTATTTAGCTTTTAGCTGGTTAATATTTCATTTTTAGATCCTATTTTGCTGGACTACAATGAATTGTTTTTACTGGAGCTACTAAATAATAATAGAAGAACAAAAGTAGGACCATTACCAGGACAAATACCTCTCAGGATATTTTCTGTATTGTTAATTTACTAATAACCTCTTAGTTTCAGCACTCTAAGGCAGTAAAAAAGGGAGTAACTTTTGGCCAGCTCATCTCTTAAACCAGTCTGCTGATCCCAGGGTAATGGGTAGCAGGGTGTGCACGCTCAGGTGTAGACAAGACATTTGTAAAGGCTGCAGAACTAAAACAACTTTGGGAACTGTTCCAATTACAAAGCTGTAGTTCACATCCAGTGATAAAGCTGTTTCAACAGCCCATGATCCAGAGGTTGTTTTTTCCCATTCCCAGGCTGCAGCCTGTCCTGCAGCAGAGTGGATGCTTACACAGACACAATCAGATGGAACTGCGCTTCCTCTAAACAACTTTTCCTTTCTCATGCCACCCCCAGGGTGTGAGGGCTCCAGGCAGGTTCCCTGCTGGCATCACCAATCCTCAGGACAGCGCAAGGGCTGCTGCAAGACTGAGCACACCCAAACCCACACATTCCAGCCACGTTCAACACACCTCACCCCTGTTTTCCTGGAAATACAGCCTCGGAATTACTCAATTTCTTAGTTACAATGGCCTCAAAGCTGTACTTTCACACTGAACAAGGTTTTTTATCACTGCTGTTTACAATCACATCTCTCACCTCTGCAGCTTTGGTTAGAGCCTGGTACTAACAACCCCAAGGACATGGCTTTGACCCCTGTATAGCTCATTCACTTAACAGCTGGACTCAACGATGCTTGTGGGTCCCTTCCAACCCAGAATATCCTGTGAAACTGTGATATAAACATCACGGTCTGGCTGATCTTACTTCCCCTCCTCTGGAAACTCTAGGAAAACCAGTGGTCAGATTCAAGGCCAGGATTATCATCCACACCTTTGCTCTGTCACAGCTTCACTTCATGCACTCTTAAAATTGCTTAAATGGAAAGAAGTATAAAAACTTATTTACAGAAGCATAAATACTTATTTTCAGTGAGTCATGAGAACCAATATATTAGAACTGTGGAGTCCTATCTGTTACTCCAGAGACCACACACATATTTCAAATTAATCTTCTTAACATTACTTCAGTGATCAGGTGCCTCAGCAGAAAAAAGCTTTCCTAGCAATTTTAAGCCAAAATGAACCATTTCTACAAATAATTAGAAGTTGCATTGCGGTCCTTACTTCTGTTCAGCCATTCATTTCAAGTTGTGGGTCCTGCTCTATTTAACAGTAGTCATTGTCAGTTTTATTATGACATTTATACAATTCACTTCTCTGTGTGTTTTTCCCCAGGCAGCCCACTGCAGCTAAGGGACTTTCACAAGACATGACTAAACCTGCCTATGCAAGGCAGAACTAACAGGATACTTCAAATGATTCTGGATACACTTCCCTAAATTCCTGTCAGAGAGGTAGAGCAGTGTTACATCAGAGGTCACACCTAGAGAGTTTTCAGGATGCTCTGATGGCAATGAACCATTAGCTGAACTAAGCTGTTGTATCCATTCATTATGTTAGATTCCAGACTGACAAAGGCAATACTGTTAAAGCAAATATGTTAATGCTGTTTTAATGGAGTTCTGCAAGTCTGACTGCCATTAAAACACTTCAAGTTTTAGGTAGTTTTTATGTCAGCTCTGGATTAAAAACACACTGTTTATCTACATAAACACACTATCTATTACAATCCTACTAGATAAACACAAAGCATCGTCACTAACTATTTACCTTGCATACTGATGTATACAAGAGCAAATAATGCACATATTATGGAAGCCAGAAGAATGATGAGGCCGAGCAGGTAGCTGTGCAGCAATCCTCCCCCGGGACAGTTAAACTGCCCCTTGTGAACCGCGTAAAGGACAAGAATCCCAATCCACCTGCCGGGAAGGGAGACAACAACAGTTACAGCAGGAAGGGAGAAGTGCCTGCTGCCAAGTGATCACCGGATCGACGGCGGTCGTCTTAATGCAAGCACTGCACAAAGATTAACAGCAAGGGACCTGTTACGTAAGGAAGGTGTCGGGATGAAGCCACTGCACGAAGGCTCGGCAGGAATCACAATTCAGCCACAGGCTCCCTGCCGGGTCATCACTGCCTCCCTCGGATCCCCGAGCACCGCGGCTGGCGCTCACCGAGCAGTCGCCGTATCAGTTACGAAGCCCCGAGCGCTCCTCGCGGGTTAAGCCCCGCGGGCGAGGGCGGCCCGGAGCGCAGCGGCAGCGCGGGCACCGCACCCTGCGCTGTGCCGGAGACCGGCAGCGCCCGGGCCGCGGCACCGCTCGTCTCGCCGGGAAGCGGCCGGGCCGGCGGGCAGCGGCCCCGGGACGCGCCTTACCACACCAGCCTGACGAACAGCTCGAAGGCCCCCGGGAGCACGAAGTCGTCGCTGCCGATGGCCCAGCGCCGGCCGAACAGCACGAGTCCCGGCATCCTGCGGGTCCCGCCGCCGCCGCTCCCCTCACAGCTCCCGCCGCCCTCAGGCCTCACCGCCCGCCGGGGCGGGCACGACCTCACGGGGCCGTGACGTCACGCGCGCACGCCGCCCCGCGGACATCGCCCCGCCCCGCCCGGGCCGCGCTGCGCACGCGCCTCGCGGGAGCCCCGCCCCGTCCCGGGGCGCGTGCGCAGCGCGGCCCCGGGGGCGGGCCGGAGCCGTGACGTCAGTGCCCGTGACGTCACACCGCCCCGGAAGAGGGCTCCGCTAGGGCCGCTGGATGACGTCACAGAGCGAGGCGCGGGCAGGCAGCGCGCTCCCGCGGGTCGCCGCTGTGCCGCACCGGGACGGACGGCGCTTGGAGCAGGGGAGGCGGGAACACGGCTCAGCTGGGCTCAGCAGCGAGAGCCGGCACTCACTGTGGAGAATGACGCAAATGACACTGCAGACAAAACAAACACTGCCAGCACCGAACCCCTCCTCTGCACCAGGCTGAAAACCGGAGCTCCTACCGAACAAGCCAGAACCCAGCCAGCTTTGCTTCCAGCGGTGATAATGCCCCTCAAAGCCTTAAAAACTTTTTATTTCAATACAGCAATGACATTAGGCAACTCGTCCTCAAAACAACTTTTCATCCAGTCCCAGGCAAACAGAGAAAACTTTCACGTTCAAGAAGGAAAAAATGAAAAAACCCCGAAATGTTTTCACCATTTCATAAAGTGTTTATTGAGGATGGTAACACAGGATAAATCATGCAACAGCTCAGTAAAAAAAGGGAATCATTTAAAGGATGAAGAATGGTAACTGGTGCTGCTGATTCTGAAAAGTTTATAAAAAAAATATTAATTGTCCAAAGGTGACATCGAAAACCACTTGAAGCTGAACATGGAAGTTGCTTATAAAGCATTCATTAATAAGAAAATGTAGATATTGTTTAAAATAATCACCCACAGATTTCTGTAATCAACAACTTACAAGTCTCCCTTTCCTACAGCTGTAATGGTGGAGCAGGGCTGGACATCCAAGGTATTTAACCTTCTCTTCCTGAACAAACACCACAGTCACAAACATTTCCCACTAATCCATACGATCACATCTCTTACCCCTCACGACCTGGGCTGCCAAGTGCTTTCATTGCTGGGGTTACCTTCCCAGACACCATGGCAGAACAGAAAGAGCCCGTCCTTGTGGCCTCAAGTGATTTCCTCACTGCCCTCTTGCCATCAGTCTGTTTTAGAAGGGGAACAACTTCAAAATGTGACTGTTCCCCTTCTAGCACCAGCATGTATTTTGAATAAGGAACTCCATGTCAGCAGATGGCACAAAGACTGGGCACCAGCACATCACATCAAACATTGGTGGTTTCAGATTTAGAGTTGACATATATTCGCCTTTTGGAAAAAAAAAAATAAATATAGTGGAATGAAAACTGAATCAAAGGGAAAGAACAGATGACTACCATCCATCAAGGATGCACATATTTGTGCACTGAAAAAAAAAAGAAAAAAAAAATCAGTCATTTCAAAGAAAATCTTGAAAATTAAAAAAAAAAAAAAAAAACGTTTGCACTTGTTCCTGGTCATAAACAATCTCACAAAAATCTCACTTTTGGAACTATTCCAATTGAAACCATACACTGAATTTATTAATACAGTATAAGTTTCTTTATGTAAAAAATCTTTATACATAGTAATAAAAAAGATAAAGGCAAGATGCATCAAACAGAAATCTGCTGGTTGTTTTTCCTCCGTTCTTACAGAGCCGCTGATGACTACCTGCACTATAAAGAGCTGTGTTTCTGACTTTCTGTCTCAAGCATCTTCACCTTTGCTTGTGATAAGGATTGTTCTGTCCAAGCATCCAACAGGACAGATGCTGGTGATGTTTTGGCACTTACGCTGGCAAACTGAGCTTCTTTCCCTTGAGAACTGCAAGGAGAAGTGGGAAAAAAAAACAGTCAGCAAAACAAAGTTGTGATGCAGTGTTGCAGTTCTTTAAGGAATGGTATCACCCCGCAGCAGACCCCACAGACAGGAATGTTAGAATGACCCGTAAACCCTCGAGGAAACCTACTGGCCAGAGGCCAGATGACCCCAACCCCCCAGAACCAAGATAAAAACCCACTCTGCCGTTGTTCGGTCTCTTTTCCCTCCTTCTCCCCAGAAAATAAACACATGGAAACTGAGCCTGTCTCTCCTGGCTTCTGAAGCTCTGCTCCTCGGCCGTCCCCCAAGACTGAGCTAGCATAACAGTTCAGGGGGGCAGTCAGAGGGGATTGCGTCAATGCAGGAGAAGCACACACTCTTAAAATGTCACAGGGACCAAAATCTTCCACACCAAATGGGTCCACTGCACAATCCTCCTAGGCTGCCTCTCCCTCTTAAATACATACTGGTAAAACTGGAATTAACAATTCTAACCTTGCCCTCTTGTGGCACCCTGGAGTTCCCACTTTTCAACCTCATAGGACATACTAGTCCCTCACCACAGCCTCTTAAGAATTACAACTAAAATAACACAGCTTTCTGGTTACATGATGGAAACTTTCAACTCTTACAGTATTGAAACCACTGAGAAAGGTGTCTGTAAACACAGGATCTGCACGTAACAGTGTACATGGTCAGGGGAAGCAGGAGGATCATGCTTATCCATAGAAGGCAACAGCAATATATATTTAGCCATACTTAAGTTTTTCCAAAAGTTCATCAGACCATTTATATATTTATATTCTACCCATACCCCCAAAAAAATGCTCAGAAATGCCCCAACTACCAGAAAGTGTACTCAATAAATTAAGGGTATTTCAGAACTAATTTGCACACAGAATTAGCGAGCTCGTAATGCTGATGCAGCAGACCCCTATGAACCTGTTAACTGCTACGTTTCACAACCTGAAGCTGGAAGTTACTGTATTACTTACCTTTTGTAACATACAAATAGAAGAAGTCACAGTACAGAACGGTCTGGACCACACCAGCAACAACAGCTATGAGGTCAAAAAATCCCTCAAAGTAGTAGCGCCAAATCCAGTTGACTAAGTACAAGGCACGGTACAGACCCAGGAAGAAAAGATAGTGAGTAGTGATGGTCTCTGCTTCCCCGGTTTTGCTGATCATAAAAAGTTGAGGGAGAATAGCAACCGATTCAAGATAGATGGAGAAGGTCCACAGTATCTGAAAGGGAAAAAGGACAGGTATATCCGACTGTCTCACTGATAACAGCAGGACAGAAAACATTTGACTTGGCTTGGCTTTTCCCTCTCTAACAATGTTATGGATGGATGAATACCTATTCGTACAGGTCCAGTATTTTGGCAAAGTTTCCCTGGTACAGGAAAAACTAAGTGAAAGCTTTATAATCAACCAGAGGATGGGAGGAGGGAACTCTCCTGGCAGACAGCAGACTCTCCAAACCAGCTCTCTGCCGAGCTGGCACACACAGGTTTGCTTGTGAGGGAACGTGTGTGCAAACAGCTCACATTACCATGAAATGCAGCTTACAGAGTCCACGCTGAGAAAGCTGCAGGGAAGATGAAGTCCATTCCCCTGCTTAATGTTCTTCCATTTTCTATCTATTTGTTTGAAGAATCAGTTAACAAAGAACAAAATTTAAAATATGCTTTAAAGTGTTGCAATTCAAATTCCCTTACTCTGTAATAAATTCATTTAACCCCAATACAAAAATACAGCTCAATCCACGTAAAACAAGCATTTAAAGTTACTCTCTATTTTGTAGGAAAAATACCTGTTTGAACTCTCTGTAATTACATTTTTAATATAATTTTTCTGCTATTAAACACATAGCTGCATTTAAAATAGAATCCAATTCTTTTTTATAGTCTAGACCATTTGCAATTCTATAAAATTTAAGTAGTAGCATAATTCCTTTTGTTTTCACCAGGTGGCACCAACTATTCAAAAACTGGGGATTTCTTTAACAAACAGAACAAAAGGAATTCTGAATTAATACAGCCATCAGCGTGTACTGGGAAAAACACAGTCTTCTGCTTAATAAAATAATCTATGCTGATAAAAATGCTAGTCTCCTGAGGTGCCTTAAATTTGCACAGACATCTGCACCACACAGATTCATTGAGGAAAGGATTAGCCTGAACCTACTAAACACAGACACCCTTCAACCATTCACTTGTCAGGCGAAAAATGCTCATCCTCACATTCTAAATATTTTAGCAAAAAAAAAAAAATATAATCTCCTGCCTACAACCAACTCACCTCCAGTGGAGAGAAGTCATGATTGACGAGAAAAGAGAGCCCACCAACAGGAACTATCAGGAACTCCACTCGGAAGGTGTCATGGTTTCCATCATAGGTGGCCTTGAACTTCATGTAGATCAGGTACACGGTGGCGTACGAGCAAGCGATGTAGATAAGCTGAGGGCAAGGAAAGAAACAACCCCAAACCAATCCACAGAGGTTCCAGGATTAAACCACACTCCCTGAATAAGTACTAAGAGGAGTAAGTGTGGTCTTTTTTGCTTCTTTGCATTGTTTATGTGGTTTTGCAGGCTGTTGTTGGTGCTTAACTTTTGTCAGCAGAGTAATAATTCAAAATGAGCGATTCTGGGCCCTACTGGTTTTGCTGCTTTAAAGGCATCACATGCCCATGGCTGAAGTGACTGCCCAAAGGTGAAGACCCTTTCCAGAACTAAGGAAGTGACTGGAGAAGGAATACATGTTCTGCAACTGCAGGGGAAGCACTGGCCCCAAACATTTAGGTTAAAAATGTGCAGGTGCATACACACAATAATGGAAGGGGCCTTTCTACATTCAAAAAGCCCAGAATGGTGTGGCTCATGTGGCAATTAAAAAATATTCAATAAGTCCCATTCAGACAACCTTTTAGTATATCACAAGTTAGCTGATTTGCTTTGGACCTTTAAACATCTATAAAATCTGAAGAGTGGCAACTGGACTCTGTTTTTTACAAGAGGCCACAAGACCTGCAAGATTGAAAGAAGAAATGAACCAGAATTCAATTTGAGCTGATGCCTAACTATTTTGAATGGTTATGGCACAGCAGACTTTATAGCTATTCCCTGTGGAATAAGCAAAAAACTTCATTTTACAGGTGAGAAAACAGAACTAGAGAGAATCAAAGACTTTGTAAAGGTCAATCTGCCATCATCAGGACAGAGCTCATTGTCCTGGAGTCAACACAGTACAGCAGACTAGACAAATATTTTAGATTCTGCCACTTTCAGCACAAAGATTAAATGTTCCAAAGCATCTATCACATTAAAAAAGGGTTCTTTGCAACAGAGAAGTAACAGATTAAAAATCCCACTGCTTGCAGATGCTATTAATCACTAAATGCTCTGCTCACAGACAAAATCCTACAAATACTGTATTAAGGAGCTCAGAACCCAAAGGCTCTGGTACACAAGCACCCCAGCTGAGTGGAGATAAAGAACCACAGGACAGGATACAGGGAACCTTTACTATGGGTGTAAACAAATCACAGCAGGTATGATCATAGAAGACACTAAGAGAGCATGAATTCCAAATTTCTTACATTACAAACGTCTTCATCTCAAGAAACTCAACTCTTGACTTCTCAACTAAAGTTCTCTCAAGTTCTCAACAAGTGTGTAACATTATATCCTCCTACATATAAATACATATAACACAAAACTGTGGTGGGACACCCAAGCACCTTCATCTTGACACTACCATAATGGGCTGAAAAGACAATTATATCCATCAGTCTTTCTAAGCATTAATAGAAGCTGCCATTTTGAAAGTTAGTATTTCCATACTCCTGCCTTTTCTGATTAGGAGGGCTGCAGAACAAAGATGTGCTCATGGCCCTGAATCACAACCAATAAGTAAATAAATGCAAAAAAAACCCCTACCTTCACCTTTAGGGCACCTAATGGTACCTTCCAATCAGAAATTACATATGGAAAAAGCTTCTGTTTCAAGAATATTTTATATAATCCACAGCTCTTCTTCTGTACTGTTAATATTAAAACTTAAGCATACACATTTCACTTGTTGGAAAGCAAGTGTGAGTTTAAGACACAAAATTTTATTTTACAGTATTATTTCCACAATTCATCCATACATTTTGCATTATTGATTATTTTAGTCTTTCCTCTTGGCAAAGTTATATTACCCTCTAAATTAAAGTTGAGAAGCATCAAGAAAATCCAAAAATAAAGGAATTGGATTAAAAAAACATAAACATACTGCCCTCTCCCAGACCACTGCTTTATTTTCTTGTACTCAGCAGCAGAAATTGCAGGAATGAGTAAGTAAAAAACTCAAATTCAGGCTCAATGACATTCAGTGGGCAAGTGACAGGGGTACAACTCACAGAAGCTACATTCCTTAAAGCTTACTACTCATGTCAACTTTTGATCAGCCTCTGACCAGACAGTTGCAATTCTGGCAGTGCATTCTGAATACTAATTTACCTTGTAGTGAATAAAAGGAGATTTACTTGAGCTTTAATGTCTCAAATGAGAAATACAGCTTATTTGAACCGTTCTTCCAAAAGCTTGCATTTTCAATAACCAAAATGCCATTTGTTCTAAATGCCACAGTCCTAATATAAACAGTTTTTAAAAATTGCATGTAGAGTGCAGAAAAAAAAAGTAGGATTTTGACTCCATCTTCCACATTCTTTATCCAAAGCCCATCTAGAGCTTTGGTGCTTTAGGCCATTAAAAATGGCTTTTATTAATGGAATTATGCACTCTGCATGCAACCTCACTAGCTTTTCTAACTCTTCAGCATACTCTACCTTCATAGATGTGTTATACAATGAAATGAATGAAGTGAAGAGGTCCAGGTAACGGGTAGTGAAGACCAGTGCAAACAGAAGCTGGCTTTTCCCAGAAATACCTAAAGTGATAAAGGAAATAATTAATCATTCAGAAAGTGATGAGGTGCTTTGAAACATTTGATGGCCGGGATGAGAAAGGACATATCCTTTATTTTTAAGCAAGTTGATCACAAAATCAGGACAAAATCCAAGTTCCCAAGCTGTACAAACGGAATTCTAAGCCCATAAAGCTCAGTAGTGTGAACACAAGTTACCCTGTGCTGGAAGAGGTGCTGGCACTACACAAGGTTTAGAAGTTACTCACAGCAGGTAGTGTCATCTCCAAAAGTATCACCTGCAAGCTATCTGTTCTGTCCTATCACTGGGCAAGGCTGCATTAGCTTTCAGTTCTCAGAGAGCTGTCACATGCCTCAGTACAATCTTTAGATGCTGAACAGCTGGAAAGGTACAAGGGCAATAGACAGAACAGACCCAGTGACAAGCAGAAGGTATGATGGCACCAATAACAGGATTTTAGAGGAATATATAGATTTTAAAACATAAGACAATTCAAGTCACAGACTCATTTGGCCACATGGTGAGAAAAACATCAAACAATCAAACCCACGTTATTATGTACTAAAAATTTTAAAAAGGAAGAGAAATGAGATACAATGTCAGACATCTACACTGCATCTTCAAAGCAACTTTCGATTCTAGGTCAAAGCCCCAGTGTCAAAATGTTTGTACTTAACTTCAGGCACTAGAGCACACTTAGAAGCATAAAAGCTTTGCACAGTCAGTCACTAAAAGCTTCCGAAAGCTGAGGTGAAGCATCGCTCCATAATACTGATGTGGTGGTGTGTCACAGCAGGGGGACAAAACAACCTACTCTGTGCCTCTATCTTGTTACTCCAATTATTCTTGTTTTCAGTCATCCAGGGCGAAAATAATTGCATCTGTTCAGCTAAGCATGCAAGTCTTCTTCAAAAAACAAGAGGGGAAAATACTCCGTAGGAGAGGCTGAAAAACCTTGTCCCTTTATACAGAGATATTTCTAGAAAGGCTTTTATTAACAGCACCATAAAGCAATTAGGAGAAGGCAATCTGCTATGGCTATTGAAGTCCTTTTTCATTCCAGCTTAAGGAACATGGAATAAACTGCTCCAGATGAAGGAATTTAACCTATGAAGTACAAGAATGGCTGAAACAGTAACAATTAGAAAGGGGTGTGTTTGCAAATTTCATATGTGGAATGTCTGCAAGGTGATCCTGATGTGCCACCTACAGAACAGCCCAAATACAGTACAGGGAACATAAACCATCTCAAAATCTGCAGGCTGTAAAGCTGTAAAACACAAGCTGCAAGTATTAAAAAAAAAAAAGGCACCCCACCCCAAAAGAAGAAAATAAAATAAAATAAAAAACCACAAACAAACTACCTCCCAAAGTTTAGGAAAAAAAATACATTTGACATTTCTTTAACTACACCAGCATTGCACAGACAGCTGAAGCAGCATTCTGGGCTCATCCCAGGTGTGCTTGTTGGCATCACAACTTGCCAGTGAAACCTCCCAGCAAGCAAAGCTGTCCTAAGGTCAGAATCCACCTGGACAGATTACAGAGCAGCGTACAGAATATAATTAGGCTAAATTATTTAGCATGCTATTTTCTTTTAGCAAATAACTGGGAACAGGAAAAAAAAACCCAAAAAACTAAAAACCAACCAGCATATAAGAGACATTAATTATTGATAACAGCTATACATTTGGATCTGGATATACTGTCATAAATATATACAACACACTTGACAAATTCTTCTAAACCATTGCCAATCTTACCTCCTTAGCCTCAAAGCTGTAATTTTTATTAAGGCTTTCAATACTCTCACTGATTTTTGAATCTTTAGAATAGTTGTGAAATCCTGAAACCCACCCTAGACTCAAGATAAAACTAATTTTCAAGTAAAGTAGACTAGACTAGACAAGATTTAAATTGTAAACCAAAGGCCCATGAAGGGATGGGAGAAACATCTAAACCACAAACAAAAACAGGGTGAGGGAACAGGTAAACACAACAGTTGTACGACTTGGACGCATTTTAAAACTTGAGGAAATGTATCAATGTATGTGTCACAACACTGACCCTGGCTCAGCTGGCAACAGCAATGCACTGAAGCTACAACGACGCTATTCTCATCCTTCTCCCTTTCCTTTTACTCCCACAAACATTACTTACCTCTTGAACTGAATAAAAATATTTTTATTTCTTCTTCCAAAGCTCTGGGGTCAAATTTGGAAGAACCAAACCTCTCCGTTTTGTTCCATCTTCACACATGGAAAAACTCCTTCAACTTCTGCACTCCAGCTTGGCTGAAAGCCATAGCATGAAACTTTAATTCAGGTGATTTTCACAGCCAGGCAGGAGGGCAGAGCTGAAATTGTAGTACTTTCGTATCAACTTCATTTTGCTGTGGTGAGTCAGGTAAGGAATAACAGGCAGGAGCAAAAGGCACTGAGCTGTGGAGTGTGTACAGCACTTACCAACTACGAACTGCACATCACAGCCATAAAACCTACAAACAAAAATTCTTCTAAGGAAGGTCAGTCCATACTTTGCCATGGAAACTTCACAGAATTTTAAAAATAAAGTAGTTCAGTTTTGTACCAAGTCCACATCACCCACAGAACCACAACTCCTTTGGTTCTGCTAATAAGTACCAGCATTAAGACTCCTGTGCTTCCAATTTAAAAACCCAACCTAATTTTAAATACAGATGTTCCAATTGAGAAAGAGAATACTTTCCTTCAAAGAGAGAGAAAAAATTTCAAAGCTACCTAAAGCAGCAGTTTTTGTGAAAATACAGACAAATCAGCAGCAGCCTATGGCAAAGTACTGTCAGAAGTCTTCATCTTAGCATACTATCTGGTCCACAATAGACACATAAAATTGAGATACAGCTACATTACCTAGCAAAAGTACTACACATTTACTATCTATACTACTTTTCTAGAGTATACAGCATATAATTGGACAGCACTGCAACCACAGGTCACCTTTAACACTTGATAAATGGCACAGAGAAATGCGAATCAATTTTCAGGCAGTAATTTGCACTGCAAAAAACCTAATTTGACTTGAAATGGGCAAGAAAATACAGTCTGGACAGGACAATGTTTGAAAGCAAAGGGTTCCTCAAGTCTCATGAATTTCCTAATTATGACATGATGTCGATAATGGAGTTGCCTACTACATTCTCCATGGCTCTTCCTAATGATTTTTGAACTGTTATTTTGAGCGGCAAACATTTTTCCAAATTCTAAATTTGGAAACTCAAATAACCAGACATGCAAAAAATTGTTTCCCTGCCAGGTCTAAAATTCTGAAGTCAAGATCTGATTTGCTTTCCCCTTGTTATCTTTTCAACCTATTGATTAAATAAGGAAAAAAAAAACTTTTTCAAACACAGAAAACACAGACTGCTTCAAAGTGCAGATGAGCCTAGCCTTACCTATCTTCTTCAATCAGAGGAGTCACTTCTTAAAGAAAATGGGGACTATGAGTCCCCAAAAAGCAGCAGAGGTGCACAGGCTGTCTGCCCCATTTGCAGCTGCTTTTACAGGCCTCCAGCTCTCCTGGAACAAAGGCCTCAGACACACACAGATGCAACCAGGAGAGGAGTCGGCACCATGTGGTTTGCCAGCTCTTCATGGATCACAGCCTGCAGTTCAGCCAGCACTTAGAAGCCCTTATTTCTTTTCAAAATCTCTACTGCTTCAAAAGTGCACGGTTAAAGCAGCAGCTGGTTTGCCTGCGTTTCCTTAGTCACCAGTAACCACGAGGTATAAGTTTATTTAATTTATAAGTGGTTCTAATAACCATACAATGTAAAGAAATGGCAGAAAGCCCTCTAATAAGTGGCTCTCTGTAGCTGCTTAACATTAACTGGTAACTACTTAGGGGTTATTGTCGTGCATGACTTTACAAACATATGCAAATGTATATTTACAACAGTTTAATCAACAGAAACCTCAACTGACAACAATTAACCACTAGGAGGAACCGAATAGAGCCCCAAAAATAAAATTCTTTGCTCGTGGTCCTTTGGGGTATTCACGTTCTTCTCATTCTAGACAAACTTGTTAGGCCTCAGACACCAATCTCACAGCAGCAACACAAATCTGGATTTATTCCTGAGGATTCAGACAGAACACCAAAGAAACACCCCCTGACAAACACATCTCTGCTTTTTTGCCTTTTTTTTTTTCCCCCTCAGGAAAATGAATTAAGAAAATATTTTCTACTGGAAGAGCTAATGCATGTATGTTTGTGTCCAGGGATGCTGGCTAATTTGGGAAAGGGGAGAGCTGTATCACCTATATGATACAGGCCTGTTTGCTCTTCTGTCTTGGAGAAAGCTGCACCAAAGATTGGTGTGAGGCTGCTTTCTTATGAATAAAGCCCGAGCAGTAGAGATTCTCAATCACAACTGGCTTAAGGAAAGCAACATCAGACCACTTTTTAAGCAGAAAGATGGGACCAAGTCATATTGTACTATACTGTGTAAATAACCTCACATCCAAAGGTCACTTAAGAATCCCTTGGCTCAAACCCTTTCTGAATTTCAGCCTTGCAATAGAATTTCACATTTCCTTTCTTCAGACATTAAATGACATTCAGTTTCTAGATCATTAACCCTCCTGCTGTTTGTATTCTCAACTGCATTTCTCAAGCACAGGACAAAGCTCTACTCAAGAGCTGGAGGAGGCAAGGCCCTCTCCTGCCAGATCCAGGCAGGATTCCTGTCATGCACTAGACCCTGAGCCAGGTAAGTTCATCAGGAAGGTGCTCTTGTTCTCCACGACCTCAGGAACAATAGTTCTGCACTATTGCTGCATGTGGGCCATGGAGTCACTTGTTTGACCACTTTTGTAAAGAACAGTTTTTAAGTCTGTTTAAAGCCAAAGCTATTAGTTTACTTTTTAAAAAACAAAACTATTCATTCACTCTTTGTTTTTGGGCTACCAAGTGATTAGCTGGTGATTTGACATGACAACATACAGAACCTGTACTTCCTCCTACCTGTAGTGTAAATCTCTTTCATTTCCCCATTCTCAGTTATTTCAGGTTACAACTTTAACTAATTCTTCATGCTTTTAACTGAAAACTTTACAGACACATCTGTTCAATGGTGCTAACCCGGTATTAGAACAGTATCGTCAAAACATGGCAAACTGATTTCAAGAACAATTGCCCTCAGTAAAGCAGGAGAGCTCACTGGAGAGCAGGCCAAGTCAAGCTCACAGTCAAGCTCCCGTGCACAACAAAACCGATCCACATAACACACACCGCAAGGAAATGCCCATTTTGAATGACAACAGCTCCCAGTTTTCTGAAAGAAATCAGCTACGCTGCAGTTATGGGAACTGCCTGCAATTCCCTGCAACCACCACACCGTACAGCCGAAGGGAGAAAGCGAACCACGGCACAAGGAACTGGAGCACGCCCGTTCCGAACGGGGGGGAAGCGGCAGCGGGGGGCGGCGGAGCGGGGCTCGCCGGCCGGGACCCGGCGCAGCTCCCGCTGCCACGTCACACAGGCCCGCGGCTCCCGCCGGGAATCTCCCTCCTACAGCTTCCTACTGCAGGCTGGCCCGGCCGACAGCAAACCCTCCACCAGCCCTAACAGCGGCACGAAGCACAGCTCAATTCCTGCACAAAAGCGAAGGACAGGGGGAGCGTGAGGCCACCGCGGAGGGAAGGGCAGAGCAGGGAAAGTTCAGAGGTTGCGAACGGCGAGTCAGCGGCGGCCGGCGCTGCACCAAACCGCGTACACCGGAGGCCCAGGGGCCGGGCGCGGCCAGGGCAAGCGAGGGAAGGGATGGAGGAACGGAGGGATGAAGAGAGGGCGGCTGCTCGCCCCGCGGGAACGAATAGCTTTCCCCCCCGCCTTCCAAACCGGCCTCCCCATTCATTCGCCTGCCGCCGGGCAGTTACGTAAGGAAGGAGCGACCCTCCCGGACACAGCGGGAGCGGCGGCGCACAGGGATTAAAGTACAAATAATGTCAACCACAACACCTTTCAGGGAAATGCAGCTCCCGCCGGCGCACCCCCACCCCGGAGCGGGGATGCGCCTCCTCCTTCCCCCTCTCCCGGCCGCTCACCCGCTCCGCCAGCGCTGGATTTCGAGGGGGCCGAGTCGCGGGGAGGTCAGGAGGAGGGCAGAGCCCCCTCCCCTGCGCCAACGGGAGCGACCGTCCCTTTTCGCCTGCCCGGGCGAGCTCTGCCCGCCCGCCCCGGGGGCTCTCGGGGGCGCCCCAGCGGGGTCAATGCCCTCCCCGCCTTTCCCCGCTTCACCAGGGCCCTCCCGGGCCAGTGCGACAGGCGGGACCCACCCCCGCCGCCCCGGCTCGCTGGGCTCTCCCCGGGGCGCGGCCCTTCGGGGGCGATCGCAGCACCCCGCGGCGAGTTCGGGGTATGCCCCCGGCCCCGGCGCGGCTCCCGCGGGGCTCTGCGGCCCGGAGCCTCCCGGCCGGTCCCGCCCCGCGGCCTCCGCACGCACCCGCGCAGGAGCGGCTCTTCCAGATCTTGAGCAGCAGGATGATGATGGCCGCCAGGTGGGACAGGTCCCCGGTGAGGCGGAAGATGTTCATGGCGGCGGCAGAGGCGGCGGCGCAGCCGGAGCCGGGGAGCGAAGATGGCGCAAGCTCAGCGGGCACCGAGCGACGTGGCCCGGGGACGTGGCCAGGCAGCCCCGCGCCGGTGCACGCCGGGAAGCGGGGGGAGCGCCCGCCCCGCCCTCACGGCGGGGCCGCCACGGCAGCCGCGGGCCCGGGCGAGCGGAGGGGAGCGGCTGCGAGACTCAGCCCTTGGGCCGCCGAGGAGCTGATCTGTATACATATATATACAATAGCGAATATGGTGTATGTTATATGTATATTTTATTATCTTTTGGAGGCCAAGAGTGTGAAAATCTACATGAGCTACTAGAGAGAGTCCAGCGGAGGCCATAAAGGTGATGAGGGTTCCGGAGTGTCTCTCTTAGGAGAGACTGCGAGGGCTGGGCCTTGCTAGTCTGGAGAAGAGAAGGCTGAGGGGGGATCTCTTCGATACGTATAAATACCTCAAAGGCGGGTCTCAAGAGGGTCACAGAATCACGGAATCACAGAACGGTACGTAGGGATCATCTCGTTCTGCCCGCTGCCATGGGCAGGGATGCCCCTCACTGGACCAGGGTACTCGGGACCCCATCCAGCCTGGCCTGGAACACTTCCAGGGATGGAGCAGCCACAGCTTCTCTGGGCAACCTGTGCCAGGATGGTGCCAGACTCTTTTCCGTGGTGCCCAGTGACAGGACAAGGAGCAGTGGCCATAAACTAAAACACGAGAAGTTTCACTTCAACACAAGGAAGAGTTTTTTTAACATTGAGGGCCACAGAACACTGGGACAGAACTAGGCAGTCAGATATTCTCCCTCCCTGGAGACATTCCAAACCCACCTGGACACGTTCCTGTGTCACTGCTCCAGGTGACCCTGCCTTGGCAGGAGGATTGGACTGGGTGATCTCCAGATGTCCCTTCCAACACTAACAATTCAGTGCTTCTCTGTAAACTTCCAAGAGAAAGAAAAAAAAGCAATTATTTCTTCAATAATCATGCCTTAAGAGTTAGCACACTGCTTCTTCAGACTCCTTAATCCCTAAAACAGGACATAACTAGTAAATTCAGTGGGCAGTTCAAAAGAGGCATCTCCTCTTAATAACTCTCCAATGTTCTCTGTAAAGAAGCCCCAAACAATCCAAACAAGAGCAAAGAAAAATAGGAATAGGATTTCCATTGGTTGTAGAAAATGGGTAAGTTTATTCCAGGTAAACAGTGGTGCTTTGCTGGGTAGCTCATTTCTTTAAAATCTCTTGCTTTACATTGTTTCACAGCCCCTTAGAGAAAATAGTGTAAGGACTTTACTGTTACAGAATTATACACTGAAAAGTTCCCACAGCAGAAGGTTATGGACTGTTTGAAATTTAAGAAAAGGATCCTAACTACAATCTTTTAATTTTTCTGTTTAAAATGTAGCACAAACACTGAAATCTTTAAAGAGTTTACATAATCCTGAGAAGGGAGAACTGTTTAATACCTGCTATTGAGTTTATCTTTTTTAGTAAGTACTCACTGTGTGATAAAAACAAATTTACTTATTTTCAGAGATTAGGAATCAAAGCCTTTTCCTCTTACAGCACTGTGTTTACAAGTACAGCAGTACAACTCCTTGACAAGCTCCATAGTATCTCTTACCACTTCCTAAGAGAAGAGGTTGTATGTTGCATTTGAAAAGTTTTATAGATCTGAACTCTAACAGAATAATTATTTTAAACAGATACTGAATAATTTTTGGCATCAAATAATGTTTGATGTAACCACCAGTGAGTTGTCCACTTGAGGATACATGTTAAAAACCCAAATATAGCACTGGGAGAATTTGTACTGAAGACAACAGCGTTGGGCAGAACTCCCCAAATATGTGGTACCAACTACAACAGGAGGGGAGAAAGTGCAAATTCATAACTACAACATCAGCAGCTGCAGTGCTGAGGCACTTCCATCACTGCACACGTGTGAGGTCTGAAAACACAGACATGTCTTAGAGCACTGGCTGGACCAGCCTGTTTAACACAAGCTTGACCCAAATGTGAACATTTAATATGTCAGATCTCAACAATTCTGAAAGGGTGAATACTGAAATAAAAACAGCTAATAAAAACACTGACAGCTGCATATCTGGAATCTATTTAATAGATACATTAAAGGCAGAGAGCTGACATCCATTCTCTCAACCTGCTGCTCAGTTCATGCAGTTCATATTCAGAACTTGTTTGTGATCTAAGTTGTTTTCTGACATCTGATTAAATGCTGAAACATGTCAAGCCCCAATTAAACATGACCTAGGGCAGTTTCAGCTTGTGCATCAAACCAGTGTGATTTTAACTATAGCAATGGCTATTCTTTGATAAATCAATACAGTTCACTTCCATATACAATGCTTAAAAATTAACAAGGAGAGCAGTACCAGAAAATATTCCCCTCTTGTATCTGTGACAGATTAACATTTTCCACTGCTTTCATATTTCTCATACAGGAATTTACTTTTGGCTTCTTTTCTCTTTGTCCCTCAAAGAGAAGTTTACAGGTATTAAGTGAGATGTTAAGTATTTGTAAGGCTAATTATACCAGCCAAAACATTAGAAAATAAATGTTATACTGTTGCCAGCAAAGCAAGAAATCCATCAATCACAATTCCTCCAGTTAATACTTCAGTGTTCAGTCACTTGGACTATGAGCTCTGAACATGCCTGTGCTCCTGCATCATCAGGGCAAGAAAATCCTCTCATTAATCCGGATTGGAAAAGCAGACTGATGCTGAACAGAAAGGGGCAGGAAGAGACAGATGGACATTGGTTGCTTTCTACTCATTGCAGAAAAAATGTAGTACGTTTTGTGGCTATTTTTGGGTACAAATAAAGAACCAGATGTGAACTTTGATAAAAATATCCTATGGTGCAAAACTCCTACATGTCCTGATGCCAGGCAAGGTCCAGTGGGGTCTTTGAGGCAGTCTCATAATTTCTCTAAGGATGAGGTAGAAAGATATGAAAGATGGTCTGATAATGGATCACAGTCTTAACTAAAATAGGAAATTATGGATACCTGGATAGCACACAGGTCTGTTTTGCTTTATGACAGGTTTGTTACTTATCTGCACTTTCCAACAGCATGCTGTATAACAAATGTAAAAAATACTCTTTCTGAGGACCAATTCCAAATGTTCTGGGGTACCAGTAAAAGAAATTTAACTTACAGTGGAGTTTTTGTTTATTCTTTGTAGACCTGTCTTTTCTATCCAGTTTCCCTCCTGCCTTACTGGAAAAGGAAGTCAGATCCCTCCTTTCCAACAGCACTGGAGTAAACAGTCCCCAAGGCTGTCCCACATCATATGGCACAGATAAGAATATTTTACTAATCAGGACTGTAAGGTTCTTAGCTCTCCTCATTCCATGCCTACAGATCTTGCGTAAAAACCAAAAAACAACCCAAAACACACATACCAAAAACCCCACAAACTTATCAAAAACATGTAAACATTTTCACTGAAATAAAGAGACCCCATTGCTTAAAGTTGTATACCAGTCTGGAATATCAACCTTTATAGAGAAAAAAAAAGAGGAAAAGATTATTTGAAATTTGATTTTTACTTCTAAGAACAGAGTATGACAGGGGTACTGCAGTTTGACATCTGTTCCTCGACTGCCATGGGGAAATTGGCAGTGTCCCACTGGGAAACAGTGTGTGGTATCTATAACCACAACACAGCGTGAGCCAAAATACCAACGGTGCACTACGGCCAGTTACCTGCTCAAGTGACACATTCCAGGTGACTGCTGATTCCTTGCTCCTTTACTCGAGTGAGTCAGGCCTCTCCCTTAGCCCCAGGTGCATTTGGCTGGCACACCTTGAGCAATGTCTCACATCTGCTCCACGGGGGCAGCCAGGGGGGCTCTGACAAGGTCCCAGCCTAACAAGATGGGTGATGGGGCTGCAATTTGTGTTACTGGAAAGTAAAAGAGGGGGTGATGATCCCTAGGCACAGCAGTGAAGTGATAAGCTAAATCTGCCACAATGCAGTACGTAATTGCCTCTGGAATATTTGAGCAGATTATACAGAGGCATAAAGGGCTTCTTAAAATTAAGGAAGGATGCCTTTTTTTTTTTTAACAATATATTTAGAGCCTCACACTGAGGAGCTGGTTAGCTCTGATGTGACAGATTGAGACCACTGGAAGTCAAACATTCCATGCACTGTACAAAAGCTGACAACAGCCATAATGCCAGCTTTGACAGGGACACTTTTCAGACACTGTGGATGGGTAGCTGTCTTCTTCCTTGCAGGGATTTAGAGATACTACAGATGTGCCATCTACCTCAGTACCAGGTCACAGGGATATTTTCTCTCCTGCTGATCCAGAATCAGTAGCCCTTTTCTAAATACAATTCTGAACATAAAGGTATCTGACACTGAAATAATAAAGCAACAAAAGATAACTCCTGAAGGCTCCTACATTCAATCACAATGAAATTCCTCCTCTCACATACTGCTGGACAGGGTCACCTGTCACAGGGCTCAAGGCACTCAGAGGAGCCAGGCCTACACCAGAGCTGTGACTATCAGCAGCTGGATGGTTGGATGTGCATCCCACAGGATGGAGGCACTGCCCAGCAACCATCAGAAGGGTCACAAGTGGAGAGGAGAGCTGCAGTTCTCACAGCAAGCAGATACAATTATTATCATGGTCTATATTCAAGAGCAGATTTATGCACAAATCCAGTTTTTTTTTTCTTTCTCAAAGATCTAAAAGAACTAAAAAGAATGTAGGAGAAATTAAGCTTGGTTTAAACAAATGTTACCCACATCTACAAAGTGCAACATTTCTTTAAGAATCAAATCTATACCACATTTCTCTGTAGTATATTCTTCCCCAAAATCCTGATCATGCAAAAAGAGAGGGACTGTGAGACATTTTTCCCATGAATGCATTCCAGTCAAAGTGATCATGTGCATGTTGTATGCAATACACATCTGCAGAGGGGACAGATGCCTGCACTGAGGGGTTCTGTGGTTTGTTCCATGGAAGTAAAGTGTGCACGTTTCAGTTTCCTCTGGCAGTGTGCAGGACTGTGAATGGATGGCAGGTCACACACACAGATTACATACCAAGCATACTTGGTATGTAATGCATTTCTCCCCTTTCCATCTATTCTTCCCACAGAAATTCAGTTTCAACAGTTTTGATGGAAGTGCCTAACGAATCCCAGATTTTGTAGAATGAGCTTTTCCATCAGTGACCTTTACAAGAGGGACATTGGCAGGAGTAAAATTGCTTTTCTACAATACTTGCCATCCAAAATGCTCACACCATCTCATGAACCAAACAGGATTTGCAATCTCGCAGTGAAATCAGTACAACATTAAGTCAGTGCTCCCTGTTTACCCCCCTACACTACTCTTATAAGAAATAGATAAGCCCTTGACCAAATGTAAATGCAATGCCAAAGTTCTTAATGTATTTATTAATTTAATAAAATATATAAATAATCAAGCAGTTCAGCTATTTAAAAGCACTTGTGCTTGAAAGAAATTACAGCACAGATGGCACAAAACAAAGAACTCACTCCTGCTCCAATTAAAAGTTAAACTCTGACTCACATAATTGCAAATGGAATCACTCCCAGGTATATTGACAGAAGAAGATCACTTGCAACTCATATAGATTTTTGAAGGGCTTGGTAGAGTTAAGTCACGGATCTGACCTAAGCAGCTGAACTGGAAATGCTGACTGTCTTCTTGACATGAAAACACTCTCCTGCATCTTCAGAAGTGCACACAGAATTTAAGTCAGGCAATTTCTAGAAATCAAAAAAACCTTTCAGTACTTTCACATCTGAGTGAGGCAGAACTTTCTAATGTGAAAACACAGATAAATCTTTATAATGCATTTGATCCACTTGGTTTTAGTGGACATTTGCATGTATTTGCTGGGATTAATAAAATAAACTTTTTTCTATTTAAATATATGTCTCAATCTCTTGTTTACATGCAGAAAAGGAAACACAGCTGGAGAAGCTAGAATCTTACAGTGAGGATTAGAGAAAAAAGTGCCAGGCAGTTTGCAGCAATCATAATTCTTTGCTTATAAAATGCAGAACTAAAGCATGTAGTATTATCTGTAACATCATGTCACACTTGCCAGGGTTAGTTATAGGCAAAGGCAGTTCCCAAAGCAGCAGATTGCTGAAGGGGGAAGAGGGAAAGGAGGGGGTGAGAAATGGTTCTCACTGCCTACTTTGCCAATAACTAAGCCCTGAGAATCAAGTTAGCCCCTGCTGCTGCAGGAATTCCAGAATATATAGGACTGTGGTGGGAACTGTTACTCCCAACTGCAGCAAGAGCTGACATTCACCTTGCCCCAGCAGCAGCTGGCCTCTTCCCTCCAGCTCTCCCTCACTCCCACTCCTATTGCTTCCCCACCTGAGAAAAATTTCAGTTCTACTTTCAGGGCTGAGAAGCCAGATGTAATGCTTGCCATAAAAGAAATACAAATTACAGTTTGAAGGGCATTTGCTACAGTACAGCCCTGAATGAAAAAGCTAAACTTTTCAGTCCATGCATTGCCTTTTTTAGTCTAGAAAAAATAAGACTTTTGCAATGGCAAAATGGAAAACTGTGCCATGTGTTCATGGTCTAAAATCATGTTGAACAACATCAAAATGTATGTTCACATGAAGAGGATTTTTAATATATCTTTTTCATCCCATTGTTTAAAATATTGAGAAGCTAATTAATGAGAAATATTGAGGCATGAGAAGCTAATATTAGAAACTTAAATCATTTGCTGATAAAACACAGGAAAATATCTATGGTTTATAATGATGAGAAATTTCTTTTTCTAGGTCTTTTGGAAAATACTGGATTGACAGTCCTAGTAGTGCATAGGCCCAGTGAACAGCTTCCCCTTAGTATTCCCAGGTGTACACTTCAACCCCACCTGGAGTGAAAGGACTGTCTCTTGATGAACATAAGCAGGTTTCCATGGTGCATTTTGTCACATGAAATACTCATAGTATTGCCAGTGCCCTCAGTGTCAACAGTTCTGTATTGAATACAAACAGCCATGGGGAAACTACGTTTTGTAGAGGTGCTAAAATTCTAAGAGCCTGTTATCACATCTTGTCTGAGCAGGATTTAAACCAGCAGCTCTGAGATGAAGCTATTTTATTGTAACAGCAGTAACTTTTAGTGCAGTTTCTACTACACCACACAGAAGGATAGCCCCTCCCCAGGGAATGTGCACTTGAAGTAAAAGAAAACCCAACAAAAGGACACAACAGTGTGACCAAATTAGCCCATGTAAAAAAACTGGGTATCAGACATCAGCCTCCAAATAACAGTCTTCTGCTACCTGTCCCCCTATAATTCAAATTCCTACCCACCACACCATCCTATATTTCAGTGATTTTCTCATGAGACAGATAAGCCATTTCCAGTTTTTAAACTCGAAGTATTTGCAGGGATACTGTGTTACTTGCTAATGGTAAAGCTATGGAAAGGAGATAGTTCTCATAATGATGGCAGATGAGGGTCTTGCTTGTGAGAATTTAACCACTCCGCACTCAGAATTCTCAGAGCCTCTTGATTCTAATGTTCAAGCTGAGCTGACACTCTTTTATCTCTAGCATCTCTGTTGTAAGCTCCAGGACACTGAAAATCAAAGCAAAGAAAAATATTAAGTCTTTTGACATGCCTTGGTTTGCAATCTTAAAGACTAAGTAGAATACTTAAGCATTTAGTTTGCCTAACTGGCATCTAAACTTCAAGCTCACCGGTGCTCTTCTTAAATATTAGCCTGTCAAAATGTTAAAATCCAATGAAAGTTAATGGCAATTAAACTGACTCACATAATTGCACTCTACTAAATAGAATTGTTTGTGGAATAAAATCTTATAAATAGCCTGGAACGGGTAAAACACAGAGTAAAACCAAGAATATGTTCCAAATAACAATGCAGTAATTGATTGGTGTTACATGGAGTTTTAAACATACCTTTGTTATGTTTGGCTTTACAATAATGATAAGATAAAGTGTTTTCCCCTTGATTAGATTCAGAGATAGTCTAACCAAGGTACAAGACACATTTGTAATACAGAAAAATTATTCAAGAATTGTTATCTTTGTATTCAAAGCAGGCAGAGGATACCACAGTCCTTCTTCCCTTTTACAGGTGATCTGTGCTTCTGTTATAAAGTTACCTCTAACTGAAAATATAACTTACCTCAAGCTCAGCCCTTGAGGGTTCAGAAAGGCAGGTGCAGTGTAAACACAGCACACAGCCAGATGCCAAAGCCGCTCAAACAAGGAGCACCTGGAAAGCAGAGGGCTTTATTTCTTAGTGTCACGCTACAGCTCAGGCCTAGGAGTCTTATCTACACCACCCCAAAGAGGTGCAGCAAATTCCAGCAGCTGAATCCTAGTTACATTCAGCTCTCAAGAGATGTCACTTCCAGTTTAACACACACAGCTCCAAAGAGAAGCATTTCACAGGGAGCCAGGAACAATGGACAAGAAACTCAACAACTCAGGTGATCTCCACCCGGAAAACTCCTCCCTTTGGCAGACCTCCAGAAGGAACAGGTCATAGGTGAGAGGGAGCTGGGCTCAGAGCACTTCCCAGGTGCTTCTGGGAAGGCCTGCTCTAATTCCAGCAAGGGCATCATAGCAATTTAGTTCCCCTTACTCCTGTTTCAGCACTTCAGCTTCCCTCTCTCTCCTCTTCCAACAGCTTATGTCTTGCTGGTGTCCCTGGAAGCAACAATTTTTGCTGTCTGACAGGGATAAGTTCTCAACATGCATGTTTGACTACGTGCAAACTCTCTCACTGTAACACATCCATTGACATTGCCCAGTATAAACTGAAATATGAAGAAGTAAAAGATTAAACCACTGAAGTATAGGTACTAATAGGCTTTAATTCCAAATAGGATGGGAATGGCAGGAAAAACTATTCAATGCCCCTTCAGTCTGGATAAAGATGCTAATCCACCCCAGTACTACCTCCTTTCCCACTTGCAGCTCTGCAAACAACATTCTGCTGCTCATAAAGGTTCTGACCTGAAGGTCCAGAGATGGAGACCCCTGCCTTAAATTCAGGCAAAGAATATGGGAAAGAAGGAGAGGGAAAAGCTGACTATTTCAGACTACCTTTTACACAAGCTAGTGCTTAGCACAGTGTAATGCTACTAGACAGCTGCTAATGCCATCTGACAGTCTTCCTCCATTACCTCTTGCTGTGGGTAAATCCAGCATCCTCCTGGCTGTTTGTCTTGGTCAGGCATGTGATTTGAGGCACGACTGTAGAAGCTGAGTAGTAAATTCACCCTCAGAATAGAGGCCTGACCCTGGTGCTTGCTGTGAGACCTCACACCCCACCGGTGTGTGCCCCTCCCCTAGGCAGGAGCAGGGAGGACTCCACTCACCACTGGGAGCCGGGGTTTGCCCCTGCTGGGGAGCTCCTGCAGTGCTCTGTGTCCCTGGGCGGCTGGTCCTGGCTCCATCCAGTGCCAGCCCCAGGCTCTGGAGCTGGGATGCATCCAGATGCTCCCGCTGTGATCCTGTAACCATGGCGGCGTTCTCAGGGCCCAGGTTTGCTATTTGCTCTGGGGACAATGCCTGAGAGGAACAAAAGACAGAAAAATTGGTTTAGGCTGTCAATTATAGAAGGCAGGTAAGGAATCAGAAGTCAGCACTGCCTTGCATTTGGAATGAAGGACATTAGCCTTCAACACTGTGTTGCTATAAAAGAGCTCAACAGAGCTTAAAAGAATCCTCTGTATTCATTTACTTCTCTGACCACTCATGTATCCGTCACCTTTCTCTTTGATGCTGGAAGCTGACAGCTTGAGCAGCTTTCTATGCCAGCACTGTATTGTGCACTTCTACAATATATTGCTGGAGTTTAATTTTCCAGCCATTTATTTTCTGATTTGTTCAAAGACTGATGGTGTTGTGCAACCTCTTGTGTTTTCATTTATTTCTTCTTATATCTGCTCCCAAGCAACCTCACTTGAACTTACATTTGACCTTTGATTATGGTTAGCAGTAGAGCAATGAGATAAAAAGACCCCATGATTTAATCTTATTATTTAATTTTCTCTTTTAGATTGAAAATCTTCCCAGTTTGTTCATATTAAATTTAAAAATTAAACATGGCAATTATAGTCTCACAGTAATTATCTTGTATCATATAGCAATTAAGCAGTTTGTAAAGCCTGCATTATTGAGCTTTATCTAAGCATTATTTGCTTTATTTCTAGTTAACATTCTGCAGTCACAAGCATTTTAACCCTCCTACACAACAAGCCTTTTTTCTTGCAACAATTCTGCATCCAGGTTCTACTTTGGAAAGACAAATCCCCCTTGCAAATAGGTCAGATGATGGAGCAAACCCTTGCCCATTTTTCCTTGTCTACCAAATGGTTTAAACTCAGCAAACTCATGGAAATGCCCACAAGGTCACACATTTTGAACTGAATATCTTCTTAACTCACTTGAAGTCCATAATACAATGTAATTTTTCATAAATCAAAATCTGAATAATTTATACAGCTGCAAAATGAGGCCATAAAAGACCTGTGTAAAACCAAAATCTTCTTTGAATCTTTCAAATATAGAACACTCTTCCAAAGAGGTACCCTGCTTTTTGTTAATCACTTTTTGTAGTATCATTCCTACTCTTACTAACAAAAATGTTGTTTGTTAGAAATTCTACAGGATGATATAGAGCTGTTTTGCTAAGAAATAGTTTCTGTAATGACATTTTAGGCTTATCTGAACTGTCAGTGGTACTGTGCACAGTTAGTGCTCAAGGAGTTTTTCTTTTTTATGGGCACTGACACAGTTAACTCTCTGTTTAGCTCAACTGTCCGTAAGTACATTGCTTGCCTGAGCATCTGAAAGAGACCAGCCCAGGCAGAGTTTTAATCTTGTCACTAAGTCAAAGAAAGTCAGGGGCAATGATCTCAGGATCCCTGTTCCAATTTCTGGTCCACATTCAGTACTGCTGTAATTAGATGTAATTCCTTTCTGATCTGTATCTGCCTGCACAATCTGTTTTTCAGAGCTAACTCGGGAGAATGGTGCCAGATTTTAGGTTAATAAAACAGCTCTTTCACAGTCAGCAGAGAAATCTGTAGCTATTACAGCATCCTTGCAAATGTTAATAAACAGAAACAAAAATTCAGATCTGAATAAAATGTTAGAAGATACAATGTCCATTCCCTGTTTTGTGATACTTGCTATTTCTTTGGGATGCATTCTGAAGGATGAATAAAGCTTGTCTAGCATATTTCATGGGCATCACAAATACAGATGATACAGCTGAAAGTTAATGTTCCAGATCTTTGATAGTCTCTCATTTAACAGATCACAGAAAAATTTTTGCCCAAACCGAAAACCTATAAATCAGTGCTGCAGTTTATTTATACTAGTGTAAAAACAACAGAAATTTAGTAACTTCTTCAGTAATCAAGCTCTTACTTGGAAAATTTCAGGAGGAATAAGTCTTACTGCTGATGGCTGGAAATAGGGCATCAAGCTTTTATCAAAAGCTTTTAATTCATCCTCATTCAAACCACCTAAAAAAACCACATAATAGAAACAAAACTCAATTCATGTTCTTTTTATTAAATTTATTTTTAAGGTAATATAAACTTTAAGGCCTTATAAAAAATATATAATATATGGTTTATTCCAGGGTGTTATATAGAGAAATGCTGGTTCTTTCTATGTTTTGTTTCTTTCATTATATTTCAGCATTACAAATCCTCTGACCTTAGCCATTGACATGGAATGTACTCTACTTGAATTACATTATCTTGGAAAAGAGAATTATAAAAGCCTATAAAATCATAAGCAATGTTATTAGGGAATGCTCATTCACAGTCTCTTCTGATCCATGGTTAGAGAGCATAACCATGCAATGGGAGTGACTTCACCACTTAGGTGGTTATGGTGGGTAATCATTGCCACAAGCATTGGGGATGCTAAAAATTCTGAGAGCCTAATGTGCAGTTAAACAATAACTGGGAAACAAATCCAGGAACAAAACTGGGAGTGACCTCTGGCTCAGGAGATCTCTGAGGCTGCAAGAGCACCACTCTGGAGAAGTATCACTCCAGGCCAATCCTGCCTCTTGCGCTCTTGCCTGGGCAGCCCATTCTTTCCAGGCAGGATACCTGGGCAGCCAGAGCACAGCTCCTCCCAGTACAGCCTGGTTCATAAAGAGTGACTGGATCTGGAATCCTGATTGGTTTTGCCTTCCTTGATTTACCCTTTCCAACTTATAGGACCCAAGTAACTTCAGGCTGTGCTTCCCAAGGTCAGTTTGACCAGATTTACAGAACCTTACAGAGAGTATCACGACTTTTCCTTAGTGCTTCTGAAATTGCTGGATGTCTGTCCCTGCAGGTGACTCCCCTCTGGAAGAAATGCCTTTTGCCAGTCTAGAAAAATCCCCAGCTAGGTGAACCCATCTCTTAATAGCAATGCTTCACAACCATCACCATCTGGAGTTGTAGCTTTGTTACCTGCTATAGTACCAATTTCCTGTAAAACAGAGCCATTCCAGCTGGTAGCAGCACCAAACACAGATTCTGTCATCTTCTTAAACTGCCTCAGAACAGGGGTGCTACAAAACAACAGGCCAATTCTTGCAATTGCAGCACTGCAAAAGGCAACAAGGTCATCATTAGAAGCTGCATTTACATGGAGTACTAATTAGGCCTGGAATCTGCTTAGCCTGCTGTAAGAAGACTGTAAAACCCATTTTCAATTTAAAATATTTATGCACAAATTGCATACAAACATTTCAGGTTTTAAGCAAAAACCTGTATTTCTTGATGCAATATTTAAATGGTGGGATATGGCAGAGGAAAACTATACAAGAACATCTTTTAAACAACTGCTGCATGCATTCTGCTTTTCTAAAAGCATTTAAAATGTAAAAAGGTGTCCTTTAGGCTCTGAAAATCTTGATGGAACAAAAATGGCACAATAAATTTTATCTATAGAGTTTCTAATAAATATTTCATTAGATATAAAATGCAGTACCTGAATTCAACAGTCCTTATGGATGTGATTTCTGTGGAGTTCAAAGCACATAGAATAGCTCCTAATCCAACTAAATCAAAACTTTTTAATGTGCTGATGGTCTGGCCAGAGTCATCTAGAAATCCTTGCAAAATAGCTCTTCCCTACAATAGAGGAAAGATAGTATGCATGAACAGGGTAAATATAATTGAAGGGTTTGTTACCAGAAGCTTAAAATCTCACCAGAAGCTATGGAGCATAAATATCTATCCTGAGCCTCCCCAGTGTATGACCATGGCCTTCAGGAGGAGCACTGTCACCACCTACACGTGACACTAAAACAGGGCACTGTTACCCAACCACTTGCTAAATGCAAATGGTGTGAAAACCCTCTGTACTTCTTCTGCCAGGTCACAAGGAAAGCCTTCACCAGAAGAAATGGTGCTGGACTGCCTCACAGAATCAGTCAAATTGCTACAGGAAAACATAAAAAACCTAAGGGGGTCAATATGTAATTTTACTATTTTTAATACTCAGGATGACTTGCCTTACTTAAGTGCCATATATGAGTGGTGACCTGTGTCAAGGATTAATTTTCAGATTTGAATGGGATATTGGTACCAAAGTGCCTTTGCAAGCCAATTTAGGATGGTGCTCATTTTAAACTAACTCTTTAAAAACTGAGCCCATCTCAAGCATGTCACCAAGGCATCCTCCAAAGCCAGTGAAAGAAACAATCATCTTCTAAGATTTCCAAATCTATCCACAATGCTGAGCTTCAAATAACTAGCTTACCTAGCTGCCTAAGTTTTAGACAACTGAAATTCAGCAGGATGAATCTCTTTTAACTAACTACTCTTACTGACAGCAGGAAACCTCAAAAGCAAACTGGTTCTGCATAAAATCCTCCCAAGTGCTTCCTTCTTATGGTGCCCTTCAGAACATGAATCCACTAAACAGATTTGTGGTATCCTGCCAAAACTGCCACCATGCCAGCATCTGTGAAGCCAGAGAGCCCTGACGGTATGGGCCACCAAGTCAGAAATATGCTGCCAATTGCATATATAAATAAAAGTTTTTAACTTTTATTATGGAAGTCCCATTGACATAACCAGAAGTTATTCAACAAAGAAACATGAGAGGAGTGTATCTGCTAATAAAGGGCTTCTAGGGCAATGGATGCTGGGCTTGGGGCACACTACCTATTCTGTGATTGTCCTTAGTTAGGAAGGGCTAGTTCTCCTAGCAATAGTGTCTATTCCAGGGACAGGAATGTGAGAGGAGCTGCTGACCTCTTTCCACTGCTTAGTGGACAAGTGCTAAAGAACACACTCATCCCCACCCCAATTAACAGTGATTGGTGCTGTCTTGGCCTCCTCCCCAGGGAAGCCCCAGCCAGACAGACACCAGTGCTGACCTATCTGGCCATTTTCACTGGGGTCACAGCTGCAGAAAAGCAGCAGGGAGTAGTGTGGGTCTCTGGATCTGTTTTCTAGGCAATTCCAGGACTCGAGTCCCAAAGGGCATGAATCCAGAGCCCTTCAGCAGGAGTACATTCAGTAACTCACTCACTCACCTGGGTAAAAGTCCACCCTGTTTGCTGACTAAGAACAGAAATGGTGTCGATGGAGTGCAGGTCCAGCTCTGTGATTTCCTGTTCAGTGAGTGCCAGAGCAATGCGGCCCAGGGAGATGATTTGGTAACTTCTCCAGTCTGGCAGCAAGCCCCAGACCTTTAGATGAGAGTCATTAATATCTGTTAGATTATTATGACTCTTCCTCTATATTCACCATTCTCAAACCTCTTGGTTCAAAAGTCCTAAAACCTGAATATTCCCCTTTGCACACAAAAGGCAGAGCTTAGCTATTGTAAAGGTTTTTGAGGTTCTACATCAATAATGATTAGTTCATCTAAAAATGCTGCAATTTTTACAGCTTGGACTTGTTGATGAGTCAGAATAGGAACTGCTGGAAGTGTGGCCGTAGGAGCAAAACCACTAAGAACAATAAAAATGGGAATCTGTGCCTAGATCCACACTTTTGTACTGCCAAGAAAGCAGCACCTGCACTACCCAGACTTCTACCCAGCTGCAATCGCTCCAGGGGATTGACTTTAAGTTGTTTTTGTGACCAGTCACCCTGACTCAGTCACTGACAAGGAAAGACAAAGTAGAGAATCAAGTAATACAGACAAAGAACCAGTTCCTAAAGTTCTGATTTCTAGATTGTGTTCGTACAACGTTAAAATAAAAAATATTTTAAAAGCATTTGTACAGACACAGTTAAATTTGTAAAGCTTTGTAAAAAACCCAAAGAAATAAGCAGGGTCTCTTCTAAACCAGTACCAATGTACTTAAACTGACAACTTTCCCCGCTTTTAACTTTGTTTGTGATAAAGTGACCGTGATTGAAAAGTTGTTGCTAAGCAGCCCGAAGGAAATTTTGGTATCAGGAAAAGTTCTGCCTGAGTAAAGAATAATAAAAGTCCATCAAGAGCTGAATTTTCAGAGGCCAGAACTGTCAATTACATTTCCTTGACAATGTAGAAGACTGTAGACAGTGGTCAGTATCTCCCCAGATGTGGCCAATTGCCTTTCAGAAAAAAAGACACGGGGTTTTGGCTGGAGGAAGTGACTGGAACAAGACCGGCACACATTAAAAAAAAAAAAAAAAAGCTCACTTTAAAGCTCTCAAGTACTTCAGCAACTCTGCTCTGTGTCAATGAATACATGACAGGTTTCCAGTATAACATCATGCTGCTAACTCTCCCTAGAAAATTAAAACTAAAAGCCCAGGGCTGGGCTACCATCTGAGTCAAAAATATTTACTCAGTTTTTGGGATAGCAACAATTTAAGTTTTGTTCAAAAAGTTAGAAAGGACAAAGCTAGTGGGGACTTGCTGAAGAGCATCTCTGCAGTTGCCTACTAAATAGTGTTTGCACCATCAGATAGACGTGGAGCTGTACAATCTCCAGAAAATACAAAAGTAGAGCTCAGGAATCTGGATCTCTGAAATTGAGTACTCCTTACACAGAGCTGCAGGCTCTCTGCTGTGCACATCCAGCACAGAGCAGCCTCAGCTGCCAGGCTGCTTTTCCCAGCTGTGACCCTCAGGTTAAGGATTTGTTTAAGAGATGCATTGCTGGACTTGTACCTCCCAACTGAGCTTCTACCAGATCTTTTATGTTGGTTTTACAATGTCATAAAGGGTCTAAGTCTGGGAAGCTTCAATCTTTTCCAAAGCAAATAGAGAGTAAAAAGCATTACCCCAATTTTAAAGCTTTTCATTCTCTAGCTTAAGAGATATGTGAAACATATACAGGCAAAAATGCAAAGTGTCTGTTTCCTGATCTAGGCCATAAACTACAGAATTTGAAGTACTTCATAAATAGTATTAACTGACAGGGCTGGGTGAAATCTCAGGCAGAAAGATATAAATAACACAACACATGAAACTGGAACACTCCTTTGTCCTCATTCACCTAGAACTACAGATCCATACAGCTGTCACTGCTGCAGAGCAGGGAGACCTTTCACTTACAAGTGAGCTAAGCCTCTTACTTTCATTAAGATACAGTCTGATAACTAGACTTTTTGAATTAATTTGGAACAATGAGTAGTTCAGGCTTAATGAAACCTTTAATCAAAGATGTTAATAGCATAACAGCATCTATGCACATAATTTCAAAGAGCTTTGCCTGCCCTGTCTCATTTCTCATGCTTCATGCTCAGTGTAACACCACATTGCATTCTGAAATTAATACACAGGAAGTCTGTCTTTGTCTAGCAGAAATCTGTACAAACACTCACAGACAGTGCCATTCAATGCACTACAGATCTGTGAGTCTTTGAATATAGCCAGTGAGTGTATCAACCTTGTTAGCAATTTCCCTACAAGTACACCAATATGTTGCACTGCTGTAAAGAGTAGTAATTTTCACTATGTCAGGGGAGCACTGTTTTTATTTTCTTCCAGGATTACATTTTTTCCCTTTTTCCTACCCACCTGTGTCCATGCTGACAGAGGGAAGCTGACTTGGGAAGACTATATTTGCTGCAGTTGTCCTCCTGCAACAAGGCAGCAGAGACACAACTGCAGAGTCACCATCTGCTTTCAGAAATCTGTGCAGTGCCACTTCTCTTCAAGAACCTGCAGTTCCACTGTTTTAAAAGCTGAGCTTCACTGCTAAAAACTGCACAGCTGGCCTTATTTACCCCAAATCCACGGTCAGCTCTACTGCTGGCTGCAGCTGCTGGTTTAAGGAGATGCTGCCCAGGCCCACGTTGCCCCCTGCTCCTGTTTTCCTCCAGAGGTCACAGCCCTCAGGTCTCCAAGCCTCTTGCACTCTGTACTACTTGCAGCCAACTGCAACTTGTAGATGCTTCCCAACCTCATTCTGTCAGAACGATCTGATGGAACCTAAAAAGGACTTTTACATGTTGGATCATTTTGACAGAGGGGGATTACAGAGTAGCCATGCAGAGATGGAAGCAGAGAACAGATAACCTCCTGCAGATGCTGCTGACAGGAAGCTGAAGCCAGGTTGGGGCAGTAGCCTCTTCACCTCAGTTTTCTGCAACGAGAACAATTTGTCTTACTGCACCCTAAGGCTTTTTCTTGCTGAACTAAAAGTATGGTTGGGAATTTGCCCATTCCCTGGCAGTGCAGGCAACCACAAAGCAGCAAGAGGCCACCCCAGGGAGAAGTGCAATGGCAGCAACAGGGATGGAGCAAAGTCTGACTTCTCTGCCAGCCCACTCTGTCTCAGGCAGGGCTGCTGAGAGCTCTGCTGATGGCACAGATCCAGGCAGAGTGCTGACCTGTCCCCAGCACAGTCCTCTGTCCAACTGTGCTCCTGGTAAAGACAAAATGTAGGTGAGATTTTTCCTCCCTATAATTTCCCACTGATGGGTCTGTCCCTGCCTGTGAGAAAGTGGGAAAAGGAGCTTTATTCAGCCAATAACTGCCTTTCAGTCAGTTTGGGTTTACCCCGCTGTAAGCTATATTTAGCATCCACGTAGACAGTTTAACATGCCAAGCTTAATTCTCAGCAGGGCAATCAACAGCCCCTAGTACTGCTTGCTGATTTTTCATTTATGAAAGGAAAGTGAGAAGCAAGCAGAAAAATAATTCAAAAGTAAAACCTCTTCACTTTTCCAGCTGCCAATAGCTCAGAACTACTTGCCTGGTGACTCTAAAGCAAAGGCAATAGTCTTCTATCACCACCTCACATTATTTTTCCAATAAACCATATTCTTGTGGCTGTAGTGACATTGACATAGCACAGTTATTTTAGAACTGCATAGTTCAATAACACCAAATCAAATTACAGATTTAATTTTCCTTCACAGACAGGACAGTTACCTGCTTGGCTTTTTCCTTCAAGGCAGTCAGCTGGGAGCTGTTAAAACCTGAGACACCCCCAAGAAGTTCCACATTTTTGTCAAAAGTCCCTGGATCCATGCATTTCAGTTCCTGAACTGACCAAAAGACATTTGCTTCTCCTAATTTAATGATTTCATTTGAAGAAGGAGTTCTGGTTCTCAGGCAATCTGAAAAAGGTCAAATAGCAAGAGTTTTCATCGAAGAGATAACAAAATAAATCAAAGCAATATTGATATTTAAGAGAGCAACAGACTATGAAAATTTACTGCTGCTGATGTGATATTGTTAAATTAATTATTTTGTAACTGAAGAATTTAAAAGAATATTTATATTATTAATGTTCTGGATATAAAACTATCAGTATCTTGCAAGTTTCTTTCAAGTCTAATTCTCTAAAGGCATCAAAACCCAGGCAAGGGCTTGTTCTGAGTTTAAGCCACCATTTGCTGGGAGCCTTGATTCAACAGAAGTGAAATGCAAATGTTTGGGATGACCCTGGTGGAAATTCACCAAAAGAGCTTCAGCTGAATAAACATCACATTCAAACAGTGGATCCAACTCAACATGAACGAAACAGGCATGAGAGGTCCTTGCATTCTGAAATGCCTGATAGAGATATATGTCTTGTAAGACTTGCCTGACATTTAAACAAGGTGAAGACAGAAGCTGATGTGACAGAGAAGCATGGTGCTTTTTTGCTATGTCAAGCCTGTTGTTAAAATGTCAGGATCTAGAGAGGGCTGTACACTTACCACAGCACTGTCTGGACAGACAAACTGCCTTTAAAAATCTTATTTACAGTCAGGTTCCAGGCCTATGCATTATCAAACCAGACAGTTTCCATAGTGTGTTTTAACAAATCCTAGTCTTTGTTGACATAATCTACCTCTAATGTTGATGTAAAGCAGAAATAAGAATCCTAATGTGGTTGTTTACTGCTCCCTCTCCTGTCACTAATTTAGGAAAACCTTATTAAATAATTATCTAAACCAAATAATCCCTACATGTCTTTGGATATGGTCATCACCAGTAAAAAGCATGAATTTCACAGATGTTGTGCCTCAGCTAATCTCCCCCAGATAAATAAATTAAAGCAAGGATGTACAAAGTAGATTTGTACTTTTAGAGGAGGCAGAGGAGGGATTTATTTGCATCAAAGGAAGCTGCAGTAGTGGGTAGAACACTGAAAAGATTGAATCTGTTGAGCAAATGAAAATGCTGCTTCCACTGTACCAGCTGATCTTTTGCTCTCCCTTCACCTCCCTCTTGTGCAGCTGCATTGTTTCCCTTTCCCCTGCTGCAGAAGGTCAGCTTTTCTCATGTAAATAATGTCATCCAGACACGGCGCAGCTCCCTTCCCCAAGTCATGAAAACCTAACACTAGGTGTTCTTGAAAGAAACTCATTGATTTTACAATTTTTAACACACAAGATACACTGATGCAATTAAAGAGGGAAATACTAATTAGATTTTTGACCTGGTGCCACTTTGCTGTTCCTTTTGCTATAGATTTAGTTTGATGAAAAACATATATATATACACATTATAACATCTCAGTGCTTGTGGTGAGAAACCTGAATTATTTCTCCAGCACTGCCACTGCCCTCTGGTAGCATCTCAGACACACAGTTCCCTAGTTTTGCTTTTCATGTTCCATCTTGCCTTAAGCACCTTAAAACCTCCTTAAAACCTTTGCTTTTAATCTTGATATAGACATAGATGCAAGAACTCTGTAACTGGTAATTGCTACTGTTATTAAAATTAGCTCACAACTGGTCTGTGAGAAATGCAAAATAGCATTGGTGGAATTAAAAGCATCAATGTTATTCAGGAGTAATTTTCATAATACCCAATTTTTTAGTGATTTACAAATCAGTAATTAAACTTCATTCCTTACTGAAACCACTGTGTGAGTTGTATGGAGCTGATGAGATTATGTTTGATAACAGAAGTTCAATACCATGTTTGGGCTGCAGAAGCATTTCCTTGAACAAACAATCCTTCAACTTCTCATCTCCAAGATTCCCCCCAGTTGAGCTCGTGCACCCCAAGTGGAGACTGAGGAGCCTCCATGGCCTTGGAACCAAGATATCCTTTGACAAAGACCCTCAGCTTCACTAGCATTGCTCTTGCAATGCAGATGAGAGAGCTCTGCAACTGCACTGGATTAGAGAAGTCTTTGGGATTCATGTAGATCCGGAGGCTTAAAAAACCAAAACACTTAGGGACACAGGCATACTGAAATACCTGTTGCTGAACCTCCAGTCCTATGGCCCATGTCTAAAGAAATATGGCTTATGCTCGGCTGATTTACTTGTTTAAGGAGGAGTGAATTTCATGCATACAGGTGAACTAACCCCTTGCTATTTCACCAGCTGAGTCCTGCTTTTTTTAGAGCCTGATGATCATGTAATGACTCCTCTAATAACTGAGTTCATGTTTTGTTTCAGGCTATGAAAAAACACAACTCTCAGAACTCCCTCCACCTCTCTCTGCCTATGAATACAGCGCTGTAAGAGGCAAATTCATTCCCAAAGACACACAGTCATCATTCAGAGTTCCTGCTATACAAGCAGATGGATTTCCAGGGTGGCTCAGGGCTTGCTGAGAGCTTGAACCTCTATTCTGCTAGGCAGAAAACCAAGGGGGAGATTTTCAAAGACAAAGGCAGACAAGATCAAACTCCTTGAATATCTTTGGGTCTAAATTCCCATTGGTGCTTTTCAAAAGCTTCTCCCACAGCAGGATTGTTTTCCATGGCATAGGATGCCACTGCTTACAAATTCTGCCTGGGTGAATTTCAGGTAGGAGAAAGAATAGTTGTTGTTACAATAGTAGAATATACTCAGAGTATCTATCTTATATAAAGAAAATAATCCATTTGTCACCAGAGATTCTAATAGATTCGTTTGGTTGCTAATTAAAATACCTTTTAGATGATTACCAACTTTGTCCATTTGGACAGAAAAAACACAGTGCCACCACTGTCAGATTTAAGAACAGATCAGTCACCATATGCTCATGTCTGGCAAAGGATTAACTATGTGTAATCTTTTGGCACAATGGTAACTTGTCACCTTCACAGGTTTTTAATTCAAGAGGCTTCAATTAGATTACAAAGTAAAAAATAAAAAAATAAATTCAAATCATTAATCTTTTTCCTTTGTGCACTCAGAAGGATTACAGGAAATGCTTAATTATGCAATCTTGTAATGAAAGTTTCAGCAATTGGTGCATTATACAACTCTGATGAGCAGCAGAATGAAGACTCTCACTGTTTCAGCCTGAAAGTCTGTAAGTTACTCAATTCTTCACTTTTATCGTTTGGGTTCTCAGAAGGCATTTGATGACAAAGTGAGACAAAGTCTGTTTGAGCTGCACCATCTCAGCCCCAAATGGCAGCACTTTGCAGAGGCCCCCAGTGCAATACTGACCAGCTCTGCTGACAGACAGGCGCACGCTGCCAGTGCCGTTGGAGACTGACTCGAACACAGCTGACAGAAGCTCTTCAGCTGAAGAAACTGGTCCAATTGCCTTTGCTATTTGTAAAACGATATCTGGGAACTTCAAAAGGAAATAAAGAATAAATAAGGCTTCTCTCCCTTTTAAAACAAATCAATTTGTGGAGAAAGACTTGTGCAGACCTCAGCAAAGCAGGGGTTAGTAACAGTTCAGTCTCGTCCCATTGTGCAGATGTTTCAGAAAAGAGTAATTGGCTGCTACTGAAAGGTCATTGGCAAACATTTGAAGGGGAAAAATTAAGAACAAAGCAAATTCTGAGTGATTCTCCCTCCTGTATGCCCTCCCAGCTTCTGGCAACACCTGAGCACTGGCTGATTGGTGTCTGAGTCCAGCCCCTCCTGGAGCAGTGAGTGCCACCATTTTAATTTGGGCTTCATTTCACTTGCCTTCAGTTTGCCAGATAAGTATATGAATTGAGGATAGGGACCCAATTAAATTCTGAGAAGTAACTTTGACCCGTTTGCCTTCTTTAGGCTGTTCTGACCTCTCTCCTCCACCCTGCTAGACACCTTCCTTTCCTTTGACGAGTCCAATTCTATCTGGTCAACTATAAGCATTATCTCCAGTGGGAAAGCTGCTAACTGTGTTCACATATTTCTGCTGAAGAATGAATCCCTCATTCCAGTATAGTTTACTCCTATGCATAAAAAAAATTAAGATTATATGAACTAAAGAGGGCAAGGAAATTACAAAGTGCAATGCTGAGGCCATCAGATATTGTTACTTGTGCTTTGCTGGCCCCAGGGCAAAGGGCCACATGAGTAAATGCTAATTTGATCAGTATGATCCATTAATAACAGGATAAGAAACACAACTTTTATGGTTGGAAGGCAGAAGGATAGAGTAAAGAGCACTGCAAGGTGTAAAGTACTAAAAATGAGTCTGCATCACTGTAAATGCCCCTTTTTTCCCCTATGTGACAATGTACAATTGTCATTCTACACATGCAAGTAATTGTTTATAGTAACATTACTCTCAAGAAGAAATCTCTTTGATGGAGTCAAGAATATGTGAAACATTAACACAGGTTTCCTTGACAAAAGAATTATTTACCTAGTCCAGCATTCAGGTTACTTAATTTAGACTGCATTACGACATTCACAAATCCAAGTTCAAAAATATATGTTACAAATTTAAATTTTTTAATAAAAGCATACCTTTTCAGCAAGGACGTTTAATTCCTCTTTTGACAACATAACTATGAATGGTCCAACATCTAATGTTGTTTCTGCTGTCCAGTTGTTTGAGGAGCTGAAAAAATATTTTGAAAATTTATATTAATAAAGAACATTACAAAAAATACTAAAACTTCAGTGTTTTTATGATACTTTATCATATAGGAAATATAATTCTATGACAATGTGATGATTCATTGTTATAAGCATCAGATTGCATTTTCTCATCTCTCTGGGCATAGGGCATTAGTGGAACTCACAATATAATCAGAAAAAACCCTTCAAATATGGTAGTGATGGAGCTCTCCTTCAATAGTCAAGTGTTCTTAGCATTACAGTGTTTGAACAAGGAGAAATAGAAATTTTGACAGAAATTTTAGCATTTTCTGTCAGTTCATATTGCAATAGTAGTCTGCAAAATGGCTATCAAAAGAGAAGTAGAAACATCATCCAAATCTGACAAATGTCAATCAACCCATTTGGGGGGTGACTTAATAAAGCCCTTAGATAAGTTATTTTCAGCCTGACAGAGCCTAGAGAAGAGTGCAGTAACAAATATGTAACTAACTTGTGTTCCCACAAAAAATTTTATTTGCTTTGTTGCTCCACTGTGAGGATATTTAAATATCTTCAAAATTAAATTATGTAAAATCTTATTTAGCACAGTGTGCCACAAGTCAATAAAACTGATTTGTATCAAGATCAGTGCAGGGATGGGATCTGCTGGAACATACAGCTATCCTATCACAGAAAAATTCTGACTAGCAGGAAGCTGAACAGCATCTAACGTGATCAGGTGGATCAAGTGACTGACTTCAGGGTGAAGCAGTGGTTAGAAACTGTGCAACCAGTCTCCCTTTTCAAATGCAAGATACTTCCAAGGGACAATGTAAAATAGAAACAGTATATTCTTGCCAGATAGAGGATGGCTTTGTTCTTTGCATGACTGATATCAGTGAGGTTCCATTTGCCCTCCTAATCTGAGTCCTTAGTGACACTCAAAACACTGCCCACTCTAATGCTGCAGATGCTCAAACTTTACATCCCTCTGCTTCTTCTCTACTGTCTCTTATTACCACAGGTGCTTGCAGACTTCTTTACTTGTCTTCTCACACCAGCACACCAAGTACCCCACTTCCATTGTCCCATTCTTTGCCTTCCTGCACCATTCTCTGCTTGTAACCCCTTTCTCTTGCCAGGCCAGTGAGTCTATTTGCCAGTCCCCCCCTAAACATTACACTTTCTCTCCTTTTCTCCTGGGACTTAAGTCATGCAGGGTGTCCTTGGGGTTGTATTTTGTTCCACAGTTATCACATTACACAAGAACAGCAATGTGATTCTAGTGGACAAGACTCTGAACTTGGGCAGTGACAGACACTGCTTTGTGCTGGTTTCACTGCAGTTCATCTGGGCAAAGTAAATGCTTGGTGTTTGCAGGGCCTAACCAGCATCATGACCACAGTGGTGTATCCAATACCTTACCCATATAACTGAAGGAGTTTGTATTTAATTTCAGTCTTCTGCTCGTGGCTGAGCTGTTGGCAAAATTTGAATTGATGTAGGGCTGCTGCCATTGCCTTCAGGGACATTCTGCCATGTAGAAAGGCTGGAGTTAAGTGGCAGATTAGATTTCCAAGGAGGTCAACATCATATTCATCAGCAACGGAGCTGTTCTGAAACAAGAAGCATTTGCCCTGTTGGCAGACCTAACCTGGGCTCTTGCCCTGTACCACTTAGCTGCATCACAACTCATTTAAGCTATAAGGAACAAAGAAACAACAGTTTGCACTGGCAACTTAATCTACATTTTCTGCTGAGACTGCCTTACATTTTTTGTTTTACCAATCCAACTGGTGATATTTCATAAGCACTTCTCAGAGCTTTCAGTATTCTTTATTCCATACTGAATCACACATAAAGAATGTGACCACCCAGCACCTGCAGAGCTGGTGCAGTTCTGTCTGGCAGCACAGCCCTCACGTGGCCCCTTGCAGCAGAGGGGCCCCAAGCTCTTGCTGTTAGAAGGCTGAGCTCTAAGGGGCTTCTCCAGCAGCTGCCAAAACACTGGGGATTATACAGCTGGTACTGTGTGTAAGGACAGGAATAGCCACAATTACATCAAAGAACTAGTTTCCCCTAAAAATTGGTGAGTGCTGCAGCTCCCAGACAGCAGAACTCACAAAATCCTCCTGGTACCATCACCTCTCCCACAGAGCTTCCTGTGCCACAACAGCTCTGCTTGGACTGGCACTGCTTGGACCCAGGGGAACAGCTCTAGGTGCAAACTGGTCAGCTCCAGGCTGTCCTGGCCAGCAATGACATTTCATGAGAACACTTTGTAACATGCATGGAGTCAAAGAAAATTGCTAAGCAAGCTATAAAAAGGTTTCCCTTAAGGAGCAAACAATAACATTGAAACAATACACAAATCCCCTCCAAAAATACAGATGGATGGGTGAAAAATTCATGTGGTGACTCTCTCCTCCTCCATGGTGTCTCCTCCTCTGCTGACCCCTCTCAGCCATACCCACCAAGCACTCCTGTACTTTTTGCAGGACAGCATCCCTTTTGTGAAGGCTTGGGTTCAGAAGGTCCATTCCAGTCTTCCCCACACGTTCAAGGAAAGGGACACACAAAGGGCCTGTAACATACTCCAGGTACTCAGAACTGCAGAAAGAATTCAGAAGGTCTCAGAATGTAAACCTGACCTTCCTAAACCCAAAACCATATGCATGAAATCTGTGATGACAGAAGTACTTAGAGACAAGGCTGGACTTGAAAAATCATAAACCAGACTGGCCAAAAAAATTGTAATTAACCCTTGCCTTACTTCAATATCTATCTTCCAGTCCATCAGGACATGAAATGAACTTCAAAAAATGGCTAAGAATTATAAATAGCTGCAAGTGTATGAAAGTGCTCTGAGATGCTTTAACACCATATGGAACAACAGTTTACAGGTCAGAAGCTTTTCCTCTTTCTCTGTTTTATTAAGAATAATTCTCTGATGAATGAAAATGTGGTGGGTGGCCTGAGGACCACAAGTAGTTTTAGAGTAGGTTTCCTTTTTATCAAAATCCAAAAATCCTGACAAATTAAAAAAAAAATTATGCTCTTCTCCACACAGAGTGGCAGATAACCTTTGCAAATAAAGCCACAGCCCACATCTGCACAGGCCCAGCCTTGACAGGGTCTGTAGGCACCAGTAATTTCTGATGGTCCTGAACAGCCAACATGCAATTGTTGCCAAATAACTGAGTGCTGCAGTTTGTAGGAAGCCTTGCATTAAAGTCTTCCTATTATTATTTTATAGCTGTTAAATAGAATAGAGCCTTTTCAAATGGAAGACTTTTCTTACTTTGTTCAATTAAGAAATATTCCACAAAAAGAATGGTTCTCGGTCCCTTTTATCCCCTTATGCACATAGAAAGAAAGAGAGAAAGGGCAGAAGAGACAGAAAGAGAAAGTGAGAAAGAGACAAGAAAGAAAGGAAGGAATTAACAAATTTTACAATTCAGGATTTCTCATCCATACACAAGTTATTTTTTCCTAAGGAAAAAAGCTGTCACTGAGAAGTTTTGCTAACTTACACAAATGTCTTGAAACACACTGGAATGTTTCCAACCATACAGAGCGATATGCTTCAGCAGTATCCAGTGGTTTTGTCTTATATATCCACTCTCAAAAAGACCCCTAAACAAATAAGCAAACCTAAACCAAATAAGCCTACCTATGGGGTAAAAATCCACCATTGTGATAAAAATGTACCGTACTAAAAGACACAAAGTATTACCAACTTTCACTTGAGACAGATTTTGCCTACAGTCAGAGACCACTTTTGATCAATTACCATTTATTTGAATCATCAGTTTTCTTAGGACTGAAGAGATTATTTGAAAAGTGCTCAGAAGTTAAGGCGGACTAAGATGTAACTTACGGAAGCGCCAGTAAGAGGAAGGGAGGAATGGATGCATTGGAGACTTTCCAAAATTTCCAAGCCAAACAATTAACCTAAAGGCAACAAAAATGTAGGATCTTAAACCTCTAGCAGTTTTGAAGAAGAATAAAAAATATGGCTTGTTTATTGCAGCATATATATAAATTAGCATATATAAGACTGTGCATATCATCTTCAGAGAGCATTTTTATCTGGGTTGTTTTAGTTTTCTTTTTGTAGACATCAGATATGAAACATTATATATTTGGGAACATGAGAACATTCGTATGTTTCTGAAACTTCTATGTATTTCCAAACAGATTACTCATGAATTAACAATTCAGAAGGGCTGTAGGAATTTCTTGCAATTTGTAAGTGACAAATGAAATTGTCAAAATGAAGTATGTTAATAGACAAATTCACACATAAAAGATTTAAATAAAATATGCTAACAGACAAGTTGAGACATACAGGATTCTGAAAAAAAAAATCCCAAAAAAACCAAAGACAAAATAGAATGAACCAAATTTTAATCTACCTAATTTGGATATTGGGTAGTATGTTTATGTACATAAAGTCTTTTTTGTTTGTTTACCTGATATGGAGAAAGCAGATGAAGATTAATTTCAAAGAATTTAAAATTTTTTAAAAATATGTCTGTGTCCATACTTTCAAAGAGTTGACAAGTTACTCCTTTCACAAGCTGTCCTGTGCTGATAGGAAAGGCAAATTTCAATCTTATGAATATTTAAGCAAAATCTAGTCCTTACTCTCCACAACCCCATCCTAAGACACAGTTTCTTCACCTCTCCCATTTCCTGTAATTAAAAAGCTCTTGAAAGTAAAAATGCAAACAAATTGAAAAATACCAACTTAAAATACCCAAACCTCTGCAATGCTTTGATCCTCATTTTGGTTTTGAAAACCCTTTTTAATAAGGAAGGTGAATTATCCTGTGGTATACAGGAATGAATAAACATAAGGTAATACATAAAAATCACATATTGTTTATCTCAAAGTTGCTTTCATCACAAAACTAGTCTTAAACCCCATTTCAAAAGAGATACAGCTCATACCTTACAAGGTCAACAGGATAGTTTTCCTTGGACAGTAATTCATACAGATACAAAGCCTGAAAATAAACCCACCATAATTAAAGGTAATTTTAGTTAATCCAGTTATAAGAGATATAAACTACTGCAAGGTTTTTGTACTCTGAGCTCTCTTATGTACTCTAAAGGTACTTCTGTGGTCCAGCTTGAGCAACCAAAAGGTTTGGCATCCAGTTTAGATGACTTTTTTCTTCACAAGACAAGCCATCACTGACTGGCATTATGGGATGATGTTAAAGCTGTACACAGCTCACAGCCACTCAAAAACTTAGGGCTGAAGGGAGCTCTGAAGATCATCTGATCCAACCTTTAATCTCTCTAGACCTTATATGCAAATGTCTAATATGCAGTACTGGAAAGAGACAATTTACATGGCAGAAACTTGGGGGCCTAAATTCAGCATATTAATGCTTCCTTTTCCATAGCACTGGAAAAGTGCTGCCTGGGCTTTAAATGCCCTTTGGTGTTTATGTTGAGATTTAACTGGGGCAGTTCCTTCCTTTTACCTGTGTTCCTTGAACACAAAGACATTACACCACTTCTCCAATTCTCCCATCACACTAAATTGCAGTGGAATGGGAACTGCATAACAATTTTTACCTGGCTGCTTCTTAGTTCTTTTTCTTTCAGCATTGAAGAATTATATCCAGTTTGCTTCCATAAACCAGAAAGAGAGACTTCTTTAAAGAAAGCTCCTTGTATATCTTTGACTGATGAAGAAAAATCTCCAGATGCAGCAATCTAAAAAGAGAAACACAGAAATACATGGCATTTCTGAACTGATGCTTAGATTTACAGGATTTGCCCTTCTTTCTATTCTGTGTAATATTTCTCTTAAGAGGATAAAGGAAAAACACAACAGTATTAAAAACTCAATGAAATAAGCAAGAGAGAGCCTTCAAAATACCCTTGGAGTTCAGAAAAAAAGCAGTAGAACCATTAACCATTGAGCTAAAGGACTTATCTTGGTTTAATTCATGCTCTACAGTTCTGGTTATGGTGCTCTTGTGCAGAGAGAACCTGCCACAGACTGGAGTTAATAATCACCTTCCTGAGGATGCCCTGTTGCTGTGCAGGGGATAAGTCAGACAAGTACTGGGATGTTGTGCCTCGAATAATCTGAGCCAGCTCCCTGGGGTTCATGCTGTGCAGTGACCGGGTGCCAATTCCTGTCACCAAGGCACCCATTTGGCTCACGTTGTAAAATGATAAAACCTGCAGGGACAACAGCACAAGCAAACAGGAAGTTTTAGTGAGACCAGCAGATGTATTTAAAAGCAAAAGTCAATAAATAAAGCAAAACTATTCTTGTTAAATACTTAATACATTTCTTGCCTGGGAATGCATTTTCTGTGTCTGTCCATGGAACAAATGCCTGAAGTGTCTCAGAAGTTCCTTTTTCTGAAACTTAAACCAGGACTTAATTCCTTGCATTACAGTATATTTGAATATACAGCCTCACATCTCTGATCATGCAAATTCTGTTTAGGGCAGTGACAAAATGATATAGACAACTACCAAATCCAAATACTCATTCTCTCTGTTATTAGAGAATCACTTTGGATGTACAATCTTGGATGCTTTTATTTGATTTAAACGTATTTTCCAGGCCACTAACTAAATTGAATTCTTATACTAAACTTTTCAAAATCTACAGTTATTGTTAAGAAGAAGCCATTTCACTTTTAAAAACAGAAGGTAGGAAAGCTGTTATCAGAGGTACCTTTTCATAAGAGAGATATTTACTGGATAAAATCATGACTTGGCTCTTTGCCCACCCAGAGACTTGGTTTAATGTTGCAACAGCATTATGCACTGCTTCAGGTGACAGAGATTCCAGCTCACTTGAAGTTAGTCCAACCACAGCATCTGACAGAGATCCAAGGGTATCATTCAATGTCTGGTTTTGCATGGCAATGTTCAGGAGCTGATATTTGAGCTAAATAAAACAAAAATAGCAGATCACAAATAAAAATCTGCCAATAACCAATTACCATTACCACCCAAAACATTAACTGGACTCTCTGGAATAGGCACTGGCAAATATTCACACACTTCATAAAATTTCAAAAATAGAACCACAGTTGTGAAAGGTATATGGAACAGGAATATGAAACAGAATGAGAAAATAAGCACCCAAAATGAATTTCTATTCTTTGCATTCTCCAGAACTATTTTCCCTTAAGTCCCAATAATTTTTCACTCATTTCTTTCCTTATTTAAGAACATCTTTCCTCCTCTGTTTACAGGATTATGTTAGGCAAGAAGAACAAGTGTTGTACACACCTCATGAACCTCGGCCTGGAAACCTCTCAGCTGATTGCATTTAATCATTTGATGAAGTAGAGCCCGGGCCACAGCTGCATCCATCTGTTCCAGGTCATCATAAAAACAAACCAACAAACCCAGCCTATGGAGCAGAAATACATTAGCTCCCTTCTGACATAAAAGGTGTCACTGTTAGGAAATGGAAACACAGCTTGGTACCCTCTCCTTGTGATCACAGCTTGAGCCATTTCTGTTTGTCATGAGTGCCTGAACCTGCAGTCCTTAAAACTTAGTCTGTAATGGGGGTATGAGAACATGCAGTGGCCTTTGTATTCAGCTGAAGCCTGCCTGGATTGCTTGTGCTTGAGAATTTACCTGTCCTGGTTCCATTTGTTCATGGCTGGATTGTCCCAGTTAATGACTCCACTTCCCTAACAGTATGATCTATAAAATGATGGAGGGCTATTACTAAGTCTCTAGAAGTGGCTTGCTGAGTTCTTATCTGGTTTGATTGGATGTTTTGAACTCTAAGTCCTGCTTGGATTCCACATGCAACACAATCCATTTGTGTTTCAGAGCAGCAGCTGGGGCATGACATGGCCTCTTTATCATTTTAGGATTAAACAAAGCCTGCTGTATTTCACATCAAACACAGGACTGGCCAGTGGATGGAGACCTGTCCAGTTCAGCACTGGTCAGGAGAAAGCACACTGAGGCTCACTGCCCACTTGTGCCAGAACAGCAATCTGCAAGGCAGGGTTCTGAACTGAGCTCATTTTCCTTCACAGTCCCCATGCTGTAATATTTAAGTCAACATTTCCATTAACCTTTGTAAAGTGCAACCACAGCCATAGTTTTTGGAGAGGAGGAGTCACACTACCATGGGGAAGTGCCTTTGGTAGGTGTCCTTCTGGCTTACACCTTGTGCTTATTTACTGCCTTAACCTGCAGCTCTGCAAAGAAAGAGCTCTGAATTGTGCATCACTGTGTCTGGATTTTGAACTTGATAGTGATGGGGATGAAGTGGTTTGTAGGAAGCCTGAGTCAACTCCCTGTTCCTGTAAAGTCAGCCTTTGCTTTTATAATTTACACAGAACAAGAACCTCAAAGGTATGTCCAAAACCCAGCTTTCCTTCTACAGCCCCTGGTTTTTCGCAGTTCAGTGAGACAGGCACAGGCAGAGTCTGGGCAGTAATGTCCAGATGTGAATCAAATCATCAGTGGACAATGCTGCAGCACTACCACAAACTCAGTCAAATTCTGCAGCACATAAAGGCTTTTAGTTCCTCCAGTGCCTCAGCATCAACCTGCCAGCGATATAACAAAACACTGCTTCAGCAGCACATCTGAATTAATGGGAGATCATCAAACCAACATACAAATCAAAGAAACATCTATAAGAGCATTTTTATAACAAATAATTACATTCTGATGCATTATTGCATAGCCACCAAAAGCTCTTAATCTCCTTTGGGATTAGCAGAAATGAATAACACTACTTCTTAAAAGTAAAAGTGCATTTAAATCAACAGTATGGTTAAAATGAGTAACATAAACTAAGCGTGTCGTAAAAACGGAATATATTAAGGATTATGGAGCATGACATTTCTCTCATCTGTGAGAATGTGGCAGCTCTTGTGAGTGACAAAATAATTTTTAAGATTTCTGACATTGAAATTTAGAGCGTGGGCATAACTCTTCTCTCTCTTACTCCTCTGACAAGAGCAATGCTTCACGGAAGTCATCGAGCTGCACTGCAGTAACAACAGGAGCTCTGAAGCCATAAAGCATATTCTCCATTAGTTTAAAACTCCAAGATATCCCCCAAGGAGACTACAAATAATTTCAGACAGCATTGTCTTGGGACTAAATACATCCATTGATATGACAATGTAAATGTAAATGTGGAGTGCAGAGCTCTCTCATGCTCACTGCGTATTTATGAGTAACAGCAGTTTATTTTTGTTTTTTATTAGTGTTAAAGTTAGTTCAGTGCAGATTTGACAGCCCTGAAAATTCAGTTTCCTGCTTACACACCCTAACATCCAAACATATTTAAGCATGGCTCATCTCTACACTGCAGGACGAAGAGGACAGCAGGGCAGGCTTTACACCGCTTCACTTTGTGGTTCTCTGGTGACACCCACGTCAGTTTAAACCCGCTTGCAGTCCTGGCTGGCAGGAGTTGAGATTTCCTCCTTCAATCCTAACTGTAACATGATTTCCACCAAACACCTCCATGTTCTGTGATTCAAGCAGCCAAGACAACTCATGTCCTGCTGTCCCAGTTTATTTTATTGCTCTATGATGTGGTGGAGCTCTGCCTAGGTCCCCCAGATACTGCTGCAGACTTCCTACAAATGCTACAGGCATCTCCTTACTGTGGAGCAGGAGACAAAGCATTAGCTTATTAGGCACACCTCCAAAAAATCATAAAGTACCAATTCTTCACTGTTGCTAAACAGAGCTGGATTTCAGCCTAGATTTTTCCACTGGAATGAAAAAGCTGTGCCATGCTATCAATTTCCACGTTCTCCTTAGTTAGTCGTTCCATCCATACACAGCCAGAAAAGAAAAAGCAAAGCAGCCTTGCCTGTAGATAGTTGAAGTGTTCCTCATATCAAATCCTGACGAGTTTATCCTTTCCAGGAGGGCCTGTGCAAGCTCTGGTGTGATATCATACACCGTGTCCAACTGCTTTGTCGCGTTGTCGTAGCTAATGAACAGTCTGATCTGGCCAGCACAAACAAAACCATGCATCAGCACTGTGAGACAATGAATCCTATAAAGTCTGTGTCTCACGCTCAAAATTAATTGAGCCTGTTCATGTTATAGAGAAAGGAAGAAGATTTGGATACACCAGTATTTCTGAAGGCATAGTTGAGTGAGTGATTTGAGTGATTCTCTGCCAAAATGTCATATAATTTGAGGGTCTTCTATCATTGGTCCCTTTCAGTAGAAGTCACGAAAGTCTGATACAAATAAATAATTACATATTAATGACAGGCCCTTTAAAATTAAAAAGATAGAAAAAATTGTAAAGAATACATTTATATTTCCCCTCTGTAGTTTCTCTTTATAATTAATTAATTAAGATATATTAAGTTATTTTTCATGTTTAAGTTTGCATTTGTGTTCATATTGTTTGCAGCAATAATATATCCAACCACACTTTGTTACTTACTTCATTGAGACTAATTTTCGGAATTTCTTCTAATGGGAGATGGACCATGTATCTTCCCAAAATCCATAAGCTTTCTGCACCGACCCAAGAAGTTGATTCATTGAACTCTGTTTTGTACAAATAAATACTCACTACAATGTTCAGAAAGTAATTACTTTTCAAATATATTTTACCCAGTATATTGTTATTGCTAAATAATAAAAAAATCTGCAAATCAGAAAAATCCTTAGCAGAGATAGTCAAATTCCCTCCATTTGCTACATTTTAGCACCAGACTTTTATGAGTCCATACATTTTTTAATAAAAATGAAATAGTGCTTCAAGTGTCTCAAATTTTCTCATACAAAAATAATTAATGTTTTATGTTGTCGAAACAGAGAATGGATAAAGTGTAGGACAGGAAAAATTTACCCAAAAGTATTAAATATGGAGCAGTGTTTTAAAATTCACTTTTCCTAATAAATTGCATTATTTAAGAACATCAGGAAGGCATAACACTTTATGTATCTTATATACTATTATTGATGATGCCACTTATTACAGCAATATGCAATAGCAATAATGGAGAAAATGAAAAACTGTTCAAATACCTACATGGAAATGGGCTGACAAAACCACAAAACACTGCATAACAGTTAAAAAATAGCATTCATTAAGTAACATTCTCCCAAGGATTGAAAATGAAATCAAGATCCAAATATCCCTGAGAAAAAACATATTTATGGACTCCATGGGTACCCTGAGCCACAAAGACTATTTTCTCCAGGCTGTTGTCATTTGGATGGCTCAGTGTGTGACACCTCTGAACACTTTCCTCGGCAGTGCTGATACTCACAACTCTGCTAAAATAAAATCATCAGTGCACTTTGAAGAGTTTCCAGTGCTGGGAAAAATCCAGCCTGCACCTATCAGAAGCTGAAGGACTCCATGAAGTGATTTTTTTGAAAACACAGATCTAAGATCCTTAACTGAGACAAGATGATGATCCCAGCAGACCAGTCAGGCCTGCATTTTTAAAGTGGTATTACCTCCCACTACCCAGAATATTACAAGAGTTGAAAGACATGGCAAGAGTGCTAAAGAAAAAAACAGCAGCATTTAAGGATGTCGACTGTGGCCTCTAGCAGAACAGACTTGCAGTTACCAGCCATGGCAGCTGTGATCCCCAAAAACTGATCCCTATCCCAGGTGGTTCCAGTGCTACCCACATATAAAGTGAATAAATCACCCTCCTGCAGGACTGTTCCTGCACTCTGCTGTGGCCTGGGGAGTGCACATAAACATGAGGGAGCTTTAGACTTCCAGTCCAAGTGTGCCTGCCCAGGGCTGATGGTTCACATGGTCACAACCAGCTGGGAATCAGCCCACACTTGGTGCCCTGGGGGTGGATTCACCACATATGTGCTGCTTTGGGCAGGTGAAGCAGCAACCAGGAGGAAAAAGAGGCACAGCAACTCCCAGTCCCTCCCAAGCTGTGTGACTTGCACAAATTGAGGGTTCACCAATGCTTCAGACACAACTCAAGGCGATGCTGAGGGATCTTCCCAGGACTGCTGAGTAGCACCAGGCAAATTCTGCATCTTTGCTTCCCCAGCAATGCACTGGCACTAACATCACCTCACAGCAGCAGCATGAACCTCCCCTCCACGAATTACTGGTTTACTCCGATATTTTGAAATGGCAGGAGACCCAGGAGGCAAATTTAGCTCTACTAAAGCAAGTGAGCATTTAACCTTTGATTTCTAGGGAAGGAGGAAGAACACACACATCTGTAAGTCTAAAATGCTCCCAGGACAGCTGTGCTGGGATGTTCAGGGAAACCCAGGCACCTGCTCTGATGTTCAGTGCCCTGCACAGCCCCCTTGTGGAGCCCATCCTGCCTGCCCCAGCTATGGAACAGCTGTTTCAAGCACATTAGCCAGGCAAACAGATGTGGGAATATGCATCCAATCAGAATTAATTAACTTTGGTTTTATCATGTCCCTTTGCTGATTGAGTTGGTGCCATGTGCTTTCATAACATCCTGAATTTCTTTTGTGTTTTTAAACAGTGCAGTGGATAATGTATCCTGAGCCAGAGCTGTTTTTCTCATCTGAACAGGAGCTCAGAAGAGAACAACATGCCTTGGCAGAGCACCTGGCCACTGTATCCTATTTCAGACTTAGAAACAGTACAGAGAGAAAAGACTGGAGTACTAGAAAAAGACTTTGTGAATAGCTCCGTGCAGAAAAGAAGAAGAGTCCATTGGTTGCACTTGATGATCCTGGAGGTCTTTTCCAGCCTTAACAATAGCATGATTCTACTCTACAAGTTCAAGCATCTCTGGAGAACTATTTGTCATGAATAACAAACACATTATATTTACTCTGTTCTGCAGAAAAGGTATTCCAGGCAGCTCTGTTACACAGACCTGTGTTAACTGGGGAAACAATTCAATACAATGGACAGGCCTTTTGCTGAGTGCTTTTATCTGATGATAAGCAAGAAGAAAACTCTTTGTAACATACCACTCATGTTGTAAGATTTCTGTAGAATCTGCTTCATCCAGCCATAGAGAGCTCTCTGAGTGCTCGCTGAGGTTCTGTCATAGAGGTCCTTGAATAATGATGATCTAAGTAATAAACAGGTTTGTTAGTTCACTAATGAGTTAACCATTCATTTTATTTAATGACACATGGACAAATGATTCTAGAAACAGCATTCTTTACACACAAGCAGAAAGCTGTATCTGGAAAACAGACTGAGACCATATAGCAATCTCTTTTTTAACAGTCAGCAAATCCAACATAGTATTAATTGTGTCTGAAAAATAAATGGCTTACAAGTTTCTGAAAGCATCCTCCAGCAGAAGGTTTGGGAGACTCCCAATGACATCAGGTTGGAGATAGTTCACTCCTGACACACGCAGAACCTGACTCAGGATATCCACACAGTCCAGGGCACTCAGAGCCAGGAAGCATTTATCCAGTGTTACAAGGAACAAGGTCCTGTTTACTCCTGGGCTTTGAAAAATTCTCTCTCTAGTCTTGCCCCAGTCAAGAATAATATTTCCTATTTCCTGCAAGCAACAAAGTGTTAAATCAACATCTCTGATCAATTCAATATATTGTTCATTTTGAGGCCTGACAGAAAGCACTCTACAAAGAATATGATGCTGTTCTCATGAAAAACAGCTGCAAACTACTGGTTGTTTGCATAACTTCAGATAATTCCTTTCTGGCATTAGGTAGAGACCAGCTTGAATTTTTTTACAAAACCAAAATTAAACCCAGAAAGATATTTCAAATGGCTGATTAACAAAATTACTAATTTCACTTTCTTTAGCCATCTCAGCTCTCTTTCCAAAAAGCCACCAAAAAGAAGATACTCCCTGAGAGTAACTGGCCCTACCTACCTTAGGTGTTACTGTAGGAGGGTGAACTCTTCTCTGGAGATGAGTTTCTCTCTATTGATTACAGTGAAAATCCAAATGACTGACTTGGACTTGCAGCAACCTTTAGACAGTATGAGTTAAATGAACTAAGTCTAACCTAAGAGGGGAGGGAGTCCTGGAATCCAATCCAAGCCAGGTAAGCAACTGCACTGTGAGCCCCCCAGTCTGTCCCTTTCCATTTGTCTAAACCACTGACAGCAGCTTTTCCTTTTCACATGTGGAAATTCACTTACAAGATGCTCCTTTTTGCTGTTGAAGAGGTACTTCATTGCAGTTTGGAACTGCTGCTGATCAAGCTGTTGCAATTCAGACAATAGTTGCCTGGGCTGGTATAAAAGGTTCTTCAGGTAACTTTTTATGGACATCTAAGTATAGAAAAAGATGTGTAAGATACATAAAACATACTATTGTACTTTTACTCCCTGAAAATCTGTGCTCAAGGAGAAGTAAGTGCTTAGCTCTGTATTGTCTGTGCTGCCAATGATCAAAATAACTATTCTCCACACAAACTGAAAACAAAAATAATCTAAATGCATTCTGAAAGACAGTAATTTTCAAATCCTATTCTTGGCTTCATGAACAAGTCCTCTCATGGGAGCTTTTTAACAAAAATGCCTCAGTTTCTCACTTCATAAAACAAGAATAATAAAGCTTTTCTGCTTCACAGAGCAGAGCTGTGAAAAATGAATCTTCTAAAGAGCTAAAAAAAAAGCCTTAAAAATCAGACATCATGTGCATGTTACTTAAAAAAGGGAAGGAAACGTGCAATTAGATGGGAGGAAAAGTCTCTACCAGATCATAAGCCAAAAATATTCTCTCTCACATCATGCTGCATTACCAGTTAACAATCTCATGCCTGTTTTGAAAAATTTAAGGGGAATCATAACATTGGAACAGAAATAAATTTAAGGCTCATTAGCAGCAGACTGGAGTAAAATCCCTTCTATTTCCTAACAGAATTATTTCAGGATTGGTTTGGAATTTGAGTTGCAATTGCTCTTTGCTGCATTTGCTTAACTTGCATTGCCACCACCAAATATTAACACAGTTCCTTTTATGCCTCGGGGTTCAGCCTGCTTAAAGCCTCGGGCTGCCAATAAACCTGACAAAGGAAAGGGGCAGTGGCAGGAAAATGTAGGTGAGGATGAGCTGTGACAGCGACACAGAGCTTGGGACAGGTTTCAAGCACTGTGGAGCTTCTGGGAATGCCTGAGGCTCAGGGATGGCACAGTTGACACTTCCCTGGTTCAGGGTGTGCAGGGACGAGGGAGGGGCTCAGGTTTGATTAACTGGGTACAACTCCACTTAAAGCAGCTCATCACTAACCCTCAGCAGCAGGAGGAGGAACAACAACTCCTTCCTGCATCACTTCCACATCGATAATTTACAAAAACAACACTGAGAGGAGCTTTAAAACATGGAAGCATTTTGTAGGATCCTCTGGATCCATGAGGAGCAGTGTGAACTACAGCCAGTCAAAACCTGGGAGAAACCTGTTATTTTCTGGGGAAACAGCATTGATGTACACTCAACTCAGAAACAATTAGCATGAAAAATCCTAATTCCTGCTTTCCATCAGAGGAAAAGCAAAAAGAATTGTTTTTATTTCTGCCTTGCATACTCCAGCAATGTCTGGGGAAAAAGACAACCTATTCCTATTTCTTATTTAGCTGCTACACTGTAGGTGTATGAATTATCTCTATCACTGACCACCTAGCTTTGGCTACAGAGATAGGTTATGTTTTTTAAATTCCTTTTCAAATAAAAATTTTCATGCATCTTAAATATCACAAACCTGCAGGCTGCTAAGAGTAAACATAACTTCCTGGGCATGAAAATATGCCATGACTTTTGTAAGCAGATCTGCTGTCCAGACATTAGAGCTGTAACAGAAAACAGGATCAAAAATGCCAGTAAAATAATATAACAAGTTAAATAGCAGATTACAAGAGTAAAAAAGAAAAAGGGTAACAATGAGTGATGCTAACACCATAATGACTAAAGTATTCAGTTTTTTGCCTATCCAGAGTAATAGCTGATCTGTTTAATGCAACGAAAATACATGGTTCAATGAGGAATGGAATTAATCAGTTTTTTTCCATCTAATTCCACAACCACACACAATAAACTCAGTTTTCCAAGGTGTTGCCATTAGTACCATCTCCAAGGCATGTGCTTTCTGGCACCCCATTATGCCTGCTCTGATCTGCTTGCACAAAGCACAGGGAGTAACTGCTGTGTTTCCTTCAGCAGAGTCATTAATTTCACTGTGTCTTCCTTACACAGACACTGATTCTCTCAAAATATGTAGGAGTGGAATGGTCTTTGAGGCTTATCCTGCTCTTTCAGATTTGGACAAAATTTGCATATAATTCAAAAGCCACCAGGAGCTGGAGGATGGGGGATGATGTGAGAATGAAAGAAGGAGGTGGACAGACAGCTGGAACTGCATCTAATTTCCTTAAGAAGCCATTTGGACACATGTGAGCAAAGTTAATTATCAAAACTTCTGAAAACTGTAGCAAGTATTTATTTTCAGCCTCATTCTATATTTTTTTCCTTTTTCGTGACAAACAGGTTTTTCCCTGCTAACAGGAAGTACTCCTCCCAGGAGACCTAAATCCAAGTAATCATGGGTGCCAATTTCATCCCATCTATAATGTTCCAGTTTCTGTGGATATGAAACAGATCATATCTGAAGTGCAAGATAATGTTGAAAAATCAAGATGGGGAGAGTAATACATTACCTTTGAAAATACAGTGTATCTAGGAGGGCTGCACATGAAAAATGGAACATAAAAAGTGATGGTGAGATACTGAGTTTTAATTCATTTTAGAAGCATACGTGGGAACAACTGTGTACATTACCATTCAAATATTTCCCAGCTATTACTTCCTCCTAAGGAAAAATTACAAATATATGTAATAAATTATTATTTTTAGATTATAATATAAAATGTTAGTAGAGAGATCAAATAAAAATACTAACCACAGCTTTGTGTAACAATGGAGGCAAATCTGTAAAAGATTATCCCATTATTAGAAGTTAATTTAATGTTTTATCAGTCAATTGTGTTACACAAAAATACATTTATTGTATGCAGTGATTATATACACACATATAATTTATTTGCAAACATTTAATGCAGTTTTGATTAAGTTTATTTACAGAAAAACAGTGGGGGTAAAAAAGGCTATTCAATAATAATCAGTCTTGATGAAATTATTTGCTGGTAGAGCTCCATGAAGCCAAGAGAGCAGAGACCATGGTCCCAGTTACTAAACAGCACCAAATTTATTACACACAACTTTTTCTCTGCTACAAATACACCCCTCAGATAGGAGTTCTGGTCTTACCTTCAGAGTTCTGACTGTGAGTAATCTTGGCATGATTAATTGATATCAACAAGAAACACATCTTCAAAAGTCTGGACATTTCTTCTGGTGTTTTTAGAATAAAAAGATATTTGGATTGAAGAGGAAAATAGGAAGAACAGAGTCAAAATGCAATATTCACCCCAAATTTCATAGCTATAAATCAGAGACAGCCTACGCTATGGAGTACAGATAGAGATCAGAACAATCCAAAGCTGCTTGCTCCCAAGTTTTTAATTTAGATCTTTTTCTAGGATAGAGATACACTTTATGCAAACACAAGTCCACAAAGAGTGCATGTGCAGAGTTATCTCCCTATAGCAAGTGGCTCATTTAATTTTCTCCCTTGTAGCACCATTTATTTACCAAGTTACACTGCACCTAAGTATGACTTCAATGCAGTTTTGTTAAAACAGGCAAACAAATCCTTTTAAAATCAGATAAAACAGAAGAGAAATTGAATGAAAAAGGAAATGATAAAGAAGCTTCAAACAAACCCTAAGCTTTTCCTAGCCGGTTAAGCTGCAGCATCACTGCAGACTTGGTCTGGGACCCTTCATTTGCAGATCTCTGAACTCAGGGCTGGAACAGCCTGGCCCTGGTCTCCTGTCCCTGCAGGGTGCTGCAGGCAGGGAGGGGGAAGGAGCTTCCCCTCCATGCTGCCACATTTGGCAAAAAGGGAGAAAACACCCTTATGCTCTTCTGAGGCAGAGGGAAAGTCAGACATTTGGGAAACTGCCCATGTCACTTCACCTGGACAGGTCAAAGCCATGGTCTTTGTACTCACAAGGTGTCCCATCAAAGTTTCTCCACCACCACAGACACAGTTTGTGTGGAAAGAGATGTTTTGGTAGCTCTTGCTATTCCTGCTGCCCTGTGCTATGCAGCATAAAAATCAGTGAAAGATAAATTGTCTGAAAGGGCAGTAATACCCAGAGCTTTTCACTGGGTTGTCAGTGATTGCCACCAGAAAAAAACTGAGTTTCACAGTTGTCCAAAAAAAAAATGAACGTGTTGCTTTTGGTCTAGTTCTTGAAGGACAAGGATACACACAGAACTGATGCAATGGGGTGGAAAGGAAGCAAAGACTGGGCAGGTTTCACTCACACAGGAGTTTCTGCAGGCACATCCCCTCCTCAGCTTTGAGGGCCATCAGCTGCTTCAATCCACACTGCAGAGAGGATTTTCTGCCTGGCCCTCTGCTCAGCCTGAGAATCACCACCCCCACAGGTAAAACAACAAATTAATCTGAGATATTAGATGATGCCTCCATCCACAGATGGCAACTTCTTACACTGGGATTAGTCCCTGATTTTACAAATGACACACAGGGTCCCACTGGCCGACTTGGCTGTGACCATAAAGAGACTTTGTTAGGTTTTGTCTCCCTTTCCCTCATTTCAAAGCTTTATTTGCAAGACACTGAATTTCTGCATTTCTTTCTGTTGCTGAACCCTGCACTCTGTTTTTCCCCCCAAAAGTTCTCTGCCACAGCTCAAGTTACAGATCTGAATATTTGATAAATGACACCTTTCTTGGACTGTTTAATCTCATCTACCAATGTACTCTTTTATAAAAATATCTTTCAACAAGCCTCCAGCAATACTTCAGTCTATTGCAAATACTTAACTCCAGTCTTGTAACAGGAGTGACTCAAACTGACAGATGATGAAAAATTTAAACATTTGACTTCAAGAAGGTATCACCTCTGTCCTGTTCTTACACACACTGAAACCCCTTTCAGCTACTCTTTTGGGAGCACCACAGTAAATGTCTCTCATTCAGATGTATCTGGTTTCCTAGACAATGAACTTGTGTTTGTTCCTGCCTGTGCCCTAATAATTTTGCAGTAAGGTTTGATTACTCTGCATAGGTTAAATCATGCTTCCAATGTCAGTCCCGGTTTGCTTATTCCAATTCATTCACTTTGATGGGGGAGTGTATTTTAATTAAAGCATGCTAACTTAATATATAGGGGGATTAGATGCTAAGGAAAGTGCTTTTTCATCCTCACTCAAGCGGACAATCAGCAGGGCACAAAAAGAGCTGTGAAAAGCCCTGCCTGGCAAGCCAATCTACAAGATGAAGTAGTTCATTTTTTGAGTCAAATAGGTCGGTTTGCAGCTCACAGCAACTTCCAGACAGTCCCAAATCACGCTGTGGGGATCTCCTGCAGATCCCATCCAGCTTTTCACCCGAGATCATTCCTTGCATATGCTGTGATGAGATTTCTGAGCTTTTCCAGCTTTTCCCCGGAGATCATTCCTTGCATATGCTGTGATGAGATTTCTGAGCCTCCTCGCAGGACTCCCTGCTTATGAGAAGCTCCCAGATTGCCTTCTCCTCTCACTCCCAGAACAGCCACCCTTCCATGTACAGAAATCCTAGACATTTTATCACTCACTCCATGCAGTCGCTGCCTTATCTGAAGCTCGACAACCAGAAAACTGACCTTACAATCACAACTCTTGCTGATAAGCCCTTGCACTGCCGGTGCCCACCTTCCCCCTTGCACCAGGGCTCTGAGAAAAAGCACCGCATGCAGTGGCGCAAGCCGCAAGGGGTGCGGGCTGGAAAGGGAGAGAAGGGCAGGAGAAGAGAAGGAGGGCCAGGACCCCAGAGAGCCTCACCTGCCTCTGCCGTGTGCGCCTCGGTCCCGGCACTGCGGGAGCTGGGCGGCTCCAGCCAGGGACCCTGGGCGCGGGGCCAGGCCCAGCACCGCCCTGCAGCCTCAGGCGCGGCCCGGCGCCCTCGGGGCTCCTGCGCCGGCCGCCCGGCACTCCCAGGGCAGGCAGGAGGGCACTCTTCTGTCCTGAGATGAATGAAGAGAGCTCAACAAGCTGTGCAGGGGAAACACAGGGCTGGTGCTGCCCTGCTCCCGCATCTCCCCAGCCCAAGCAGGGGCAGGTGGCCCTGGGTCCCTCAGAGTATGAACTGACCGTACCTGGGATCAACCGGCAAAAGGCAGCTGTGGTTTTGAGGGATGAAGCTGTTCCAACTTCGCTTTGAAAGTTTCTGGCTAAATCGTCTGCTTGCACAGCATCGTTTTCCTGCAGTGCAACACACCCAGCCCACCCTGACAGAACAGATCAGAAGAGTCCAGTCACTCCCCAGGGCAGAACTGCACATTTGTAACAGCACTGAAGAACACCTTGGATGGACACTGTCACCCACAGCAGGACAGGGACAGCAGGACAAGGCAGGATTCCCCAACCCAGGAGTAATGAATTTGGACATTGGAATTGCAACACTCGTTCCCTTAGATGCTATCTAAAGAGTATTTGGGGCAATTTAATGAACTACTGGAGTCCAGAGCTTCTTTCTGTGGGCTGTGAGCAGCACTGACTGCACACAAATGCTCTCTCAGTGCCCGCAGGGAGGAAGAAGCCCCTTCCCTCCCAAGGAGCTCTGGCTTTCGAGACACAGGTGTAGGGACAGTCCTGGGGGCTATTCTGCTTATTCAACAGGACTAAGCAGGTGTTTGACCCCACTTAATTCAGGCTTTGTAGAAAGATTTTCTTCATTATTGGTCATGTTTTAATTCCTCATCTCAAGTGTAAGAATACTTGGTTAAATAGAGTGAGCAAAGTAGAAAATCATAAGAAAGGAAAAAAATCCCTATTGTTTACATTGCACCTTCTGTTCCCAAACCTCTCAAAGCCATTACAAACTGAAATCCTCAGTGACAGGACTAAAAGATGAGACATGAAATGCAGTCTCTTGTGTGATTTTTAACATGTGGGATTAAATCACCTAAATACCTTTGAAGAAGTTTGTCTTACTACATATTTGCTACCTTAACCTAAATTAATGACATATTAAAAAACATTTTCCCACTACTGGATGAGTACAATATGAAGGTAGCAGAAGATAAATTAATGGATTCACTCCAGAGCATACATAGTTCATTTTCCCAACAGACAAATCTGATTGCACTACATGCCAAAATGCAACAGCACATTCTGAGATGAGAATAACACCAAGTCTAAATTACTGTTGAGAAGTAATTTGAAATTCCAGCATTCCTTGCCCCATACTACAGAATACTATTCCACAAAGATGACTGACAACAAAAAGCTAATAAATTGGCAGGAGAAATCATTAACCATCAGTTTGAGGTAAACCTAAAATGACATGTTAAGCATCCGACCTGGCATAAAATCACCATTAATTATAAAAACTACAAAAAAACCCCCACAACAGACAACTTTTTTAAACTTCAAAAGCAACAGAAGTCAGTTCTTACTTTACTTACCTAAGGTTTCTCTGCTCTCTAACACTTGCAACCCAAGCACTGCATGACATACACCTGCCAGGTCTGTACTACTTAAGATGTCTTTTGTTTTAAAGAGAAGTCATATCCCAACTACCAGAAATTATCCACTTAAACAGTTTTTTAAAACAAGATATGTTAAAATAAATAGCATTTATTTAGTGCTCTTGAAGAAAGGAAAACATCTCAAGCCCGTACAGCCTAATCCTCACAGGCAGTTTTACTCAAAAAATTTGCAAGAAACCACCTGCAACTTTTTAAAGCTGAAAACATTTGGCAACAACTTGCTTAGAGGGTTTGTTTTTAAAGCCATCAGTTTAAAGTGCAGTTTTGACAAGTTCTACTGTAACCCCTTTAGCTGGAAAATGGCAAATGCGAAAGCAATGAGGAATCATGAGGCTCTGACAGGTAAGAACATGAAGGGAACCCAACCAAAAGTGATACATTTTTTGTGCACTGTAATCCCATTAAACAATAATTAAATGCTGTTTAAATAAATGCAAGGTTGTGCTGCTACTGAAAGCTTGATTCTCAACACAAAGAGCAGCTGCTGCAGACAAGCATGGCTATGGTTACAAAAATGAACACAAAAGTTAATGCAAAAGTCATCTCAAAAAAGTTTATTAGCATGATTAAAAACGTGAAAAATGACAGTAAGAGAGAAAGTAACTTATAATGGAAGATTATCCATTTCAACAGTTTTATTCAACAAGGCTTGAACTGAATGGATAACTTTATTGCCAGATTTTGCTTGATTTCTTTCACAACAGTTCACACTGTATCAGTTTCACCATTATAAAGACTATTGCTTTTGTTTGGATATGATCCATATTGCAGATAAGTATAAAAAATATCTCCCATTGCTGCTGGATTGCAGAATGCAATGTTGGTTTAAGAGCTGGTAAAAAAGAAATACTCAGCTGAGGAGTCCATTTAAAAAACAACCTTCCCCCCCCACCCCAATCACACTACAAGAAATACATTATTATTTTGGCCTTTAAATTTCTTACATGGTATTTATTTAGCATGGCAATCCCAAAATTCCCTCCCTTTAAGTAACCATAATTCAAAATCCTCTTTCAGAGGCTGCTTCTTGGGTTAGACTGTGGAGCTTTACTTCACACAGGCTTACACTGGCTTGAGGACAAAGACAGCATCATCCAGCACGTAGTAGTCATTGTACATGTCACCTTCACAGAGGTAGGGCAGTCTGGTGAAAGCCTCGATGGCAAAACCAGCTTTACTGAAAACTTCTGGTAGGCTGTTCACCTGTTCTTCCCAAGTGTGCCCTTTGATTTCCAAAACTTCTGAGGGCTTTTCCCACTTGCCACCTACTGAGAAAACAGAACAGCTTTGTTTCAATTATAAAGAAAACTTTATTGTGTGCTGCATTTTCCTACAGAAAACATAATTACACTAATTATGTTCCATTCCACTCCAAACAGGAGGTTGCCACACCACTTGCAGACCTGTTGCAAGATCAGTTCCAGTTTATCCCTGCTGTTCAAAGCAGCTTCTTTAAGGTTATCTTTTGTTACATTTTTAACTAGAAGTGCCAGGAATGGCTAAAAGGTAACTGCTATTACTTATATTCATTAGAGGCTGGTGTCCAGCAGACAGGCACACAGGTAATTACAGTAATTAAAGTCAGCAAGTTGAAAACTATGATTTGCTGTGAAGCTTTCACCAGCAGATCACCCACAATACAGTGGATGGCTACTTTGTGCTTTCAGTGGCCACCTACCAGCTGATCTGCTAAAGGCTGCTTAGGGTCATATAAAATTAAGATGATTCAGTAGCATGCTGGAAAATGTCTTGTTATTTGTAATATCCTATGAAATAATCTGAAGGGTTATAGGTACAACTCTCAGGAATCCAAAATATAAAGTTCTTCACTCATTTTCCAAGTGATGTCATCCACAACAAACAGAAGCTTTCTGGTGTGGTCTGTACCTTTAACCAGTTTGCTAAATGCAGTAGTAAACACCCTTCTAGACAGGAAGTTCTACATCTTGTGATTAAGACAGTTCCGTGAATCCAAACATTTCCTAAGTTCCTCTTCCTTCAAGAAGATTCATTTCCACAGAGATACAAGACATGGCATCTTTCAACAAATTAAAACATGTGCTAATGCTGGTGTTTGACTGGATCCTGTATGGTGCTGGTAAGACTTAAAAAATTTCTTACATTTTCTCACTTAACAGCAGTTAAACAAGACTGAGAATTTTGTGGTTATGATTTGCAACACAGCTATGTAAGAAAAGCAATGAAAAGTTTTACTGAAAATCAGGTTAATTTCTGCTATCATCATATAACTTCCAAAGTACACAACTGCTAGCAAATGCTTTTTTCTTCAAAAATCTAAAATGCTGCTGTAACCTGTGATTTCTGGGTCAAATCCTGCTGCACTTCCCTGCTTGGAACACTCCAGCAGCAGCCTGGTTTCAGAGCAACTGTGTTTGTTTGGGTGGAGGGCTTGGGAAGTTCAGCAGGCAGCACCTATATGACCTGAGGCCATGGAGTTGTGCTCTGCAAGGACACCAGAGCCTGTGGATAAGGAGGAAAAGAGAAGGGCAACAGCGGCAGGAGCACAAGCTACTGCCTTTCATCACACAGGCTGCAAGTACACCCACAACTTACAATCTTCAGATTGCTGTAGCTGCTGTGGAATGCTCTGATATGGACCTGACATAGAATCAGTTTCACTTTATTCCTGTGGAAGTCACAGTCACTGAATCTGATTGGATTTAGTGAGAAAAATGGTGAAGGAACAATGCTAATTGTTCACCATGGACAGGTTTACAAATTGTGTATCAGCAGTACACAAAGAGATTTCAGTTTATTTATCTTCTAGTTTGTTATTTTCTGGCAAGCAGAAAAGGATGCTATTTAGATACTACCTTTATTCTCACTGCAATAACCTCAATGCTATAGTTTAAATAACTACACTATTTATTTGAATAAAATTAAATATATTAACACAGAATTCACATGGATTTCAATAAGGACATAAAAAAATCTTCCAGACTAGTCATATTAAACCCCACATTTTAGTTCCTTAATTAGAATGCTCTTCTCTGATTAACCTTCTTGTTTTCTCTGCACACATTTTTAAATGTCAGGACTAACAAGCACTATTATTCTTAGAAACCCAGAGTCAATATATGTGATGAAGTGGAGGAATATCTAGGAACTACTGTGAATTCTAATCAATGTTATGAAGTTGCTAAATTATAAATGTCTTGATTTATGACATTTCCACTGCCTACCTTCAGCTTGTCTGGCTTGACTCAGACCAGGAACAGTGGAGGAGAGAGAAAGCCCTGCAGAACTGCTCCACTGAGCAACTGCACTTAGGTCACACAACACCCACCCCCGCTGGCCAGTACCCTCACAAACATGCAGCAGTAAATCTCGGGCTAGAAACTGCACAAAGTATTCTTCTGGTCTTCTCCAGTGCCAAAGGAAACATTCACATTGCTTCAGATCTATCAGTCTTCTCTATTTTGTCAAAAAATAGAAAGCCAAGCACATTACCTTGTAGATAAAGGTGTTAAATGAGCACATGTGCAAGCTGTAGGAATTATCTAAAAACAAAGTTCGCTGAAAACAACCTTAATAATTTCAAGTTTGAAACAGTTGGTTTTGTCCTTTCCTCCTACCCTGAATGAACCAAAAGTAGTTGTTTTTTTCTTTTTAGACTGTTCCTGGCTTTTTAGCTGTCCCTCACATCACCAACTGTTCCTTCCCAACAGGTGTTGCAGGTCACTGCCAAGTCACTGTAACACAGCCCAGGTTTCAGCAAGCTGACTCCTCCATGAACGTGTCCCTAACGTGCACTTTCTCTGCCTCTGGATGCTCCTCATCCCCACCTGAAGTTCTGTGGTTTCGCTTTTTAACTAATACACATCAGACGTTGTGTACTCCTGGATGCACAGATCATCAGAAGTACAAAGTACATTCATCAAACAGTAACATCTTACTTCAGATAAAAAATCTGACTGTAGATGACAGCGCTGTTTATATCTGTGGAATAGCATTTTCAGACTCAGATTCACCCCTTTCTAAACAAACAGGAGATGGAACAGTACTAACAGTAACAGGTCAGTTGATTATTCCTTCTTAATGAAGCATCTTAGAAGAAATAAATTATCTTTTCTATATACTCTGTTTGTTTATGCTTTCAAGAATGACATTTAAGACGGAAATACCAACAAACCCATTAGGAGTAGTATGGCTATATTAAGATGTTATTAGTAAAACCAGAGGGATTCCACAAATAAGCATCTCAACCTTGTTTGCTAATTAGGCTGTCATACGATGAAGAGGACTCTAGAATTCTACAAAAGAAGTTTAACACTTATGATGTCTAACCGCACTCTACATCCTCTTACAGAAAGAATTTTGTGGCTGTCAGAAAGAAGTATCAACAAGAAAATGGGAAGTAGAGAAACCAAAACTTAGTAGAAGTTGCAAGAGAGTGCAGGGCCTCAGACCTGGGGATTCACACTGCCAGCCTGAGAAAAGTGCTCCAAACCTTTGTATCACTTGCCTCTAGTTAAGAAAGTGATGAAACTTCAATAACTACACTTGTTTTACATGCCTAAGACAGAAAAAGAAAAAAAAACCCAGAAACAGTCAGCTGGGTTATTACTTTCTTTATATTCCTTCCTTCCTCTAATTCCATTTCTGAACAGAAGTCTATGAGCTTTATTCAGATATACCTTTACAGGAGCAGAACACTGGATGCCATTCTCTCTCTATCCCTAAAGGAGAGGTTTGTAATCAAAACGAACAGGTCTCTGCTGCCCTTGCAAACGTATGAGCGAACAAAAGGAAAATGATCTCACTAAGGAATTTAGACTGAAAATTACCCAGAAAAATATTGATGGTATATGGTTTTTTAATTCCTCAGAGAAAGGGAACTGACATGCAGAGTCTTAAAAAAAATAAGTTAATCAGAACTGCCCTTTATTCTAACACTTCTTTTTAATAAAGGATCAGGGAAGCAGCTCAGCAAAGGAAAACTCATCTCCATGATCATCACCTCGTCCTTACTGTTCCTGTACAGCTCTGCTGTGTTCACTTCCTTTGTGGTCTACAAGGTAGGCTCAGAGTGATTTTCTGGTTTTGTTCATTTTGTAAATTGGTGCAGTTTTTATAAGGGGAACAAAAACACATTTCTACATTTCATAACTATTATGGTTATGTTTTAAAGAGGAGGTTGGCTGAAGTCCATGTGCTGCACACACACATCTGTGAACTCCTGTGCTGCATGTACCTGGACTCTCAACAGCAACCACATTTTCTTTTTTCAGTAAAGTGTCTAAAATAAAAGGTATTCTGAAGTTAAAATTATCCTGAGAGTATAAATTTCCAGTAAAAGTAAAGTAATATAAATTCACATCAAAATATTTATGAGCTGCAGTAAAGTTACTGCAGACTGACCTCACTTGTCTACTGAATCTCTTCATATATGTACAGAAGAGAGACTTTGGTAAAATTTAAAAGTATCAGAGACTTGGAAGAAGTTTTATGCTTACAGAAATAAACCCATTAAATTGCACAAGGTTAAAAGTTATGTAATTATTGTTTTTTTTTTTAATCTAAAACAAAATTTGTGTTTAGATAAAAACAAACAGAACTGCAACAGGAATCTTTACATGATAATTAGAATCTGACAGGAGAATCAGGACTTCACAGTTCTTACTGGTATGATATGGTAAAATGACTCTTTCCTGTAGTGACTATTGTCTAAGCATAAAGACAGGACTGGCTTTTTCATTTTTTTCTTTAGAAGTGAAGGTACAGAGTGAAGAGTACAGTGGGAAAAAATAAACAAGCCTTCTTCAGGGGAAAAACTGGATCTGTGATGCCACTGGTTTATTTTTGAGAATTAAGTAGTGTTTCAAGCAGGTCCCACTGTGCTCAAAGCAAAAACACTGGCAGTATCTACTACCAGAAGCTGAAAAAGGCTGCACACATGTGAAAACCTCTCTGATTTTTCCAATGGTACATGCTAGTGAAACACTTACGTACAAACTGACACTGCAAAAGGGCAACAATTTTAACTACTCTGCCAACTTCTCATGTTGTATTTTAATTGCTTTTTCATTTATTTTTCTTCCCTCCAGTTAAAACCAAAGCTGCTAAAGAAAAGTGGGAAAGACCAAACAACAGAGAACTGTGTATGTTACCATGTTATTTACTTTGTCTGTGATTCAGAGCTGCTTCTTCTTGTCTTTCTGAAGTATGTTTGGCATCAAATTTGTGATTAGTTGATGATTCCATTAAAGAGACATTCTGAGCTGCTAAGGCTTTACTTTAGATTTGTACAAAATTAGTTTTCAATTTATATTTAACTAATTTTAACAAATCAGGTAATTTATTTTTAACACACTGGATGCATGGTAAAGTTAATCTCTGTAAAAGCCATCTCTAACACACTGTTTCTTTAGGTTTATGTAAATTTTGTTCAAACTTCTGACAATAACAGGTTTTGCTATTAATCAACAACAACCTCCATCACTATGTATCCTTGTATAAAAATCAGAAGCCATGCATTTAAGGAGCCATTAAAGAAGGTGTATATGTTAAGTAATGCAATAATAATGTAATTTAAAACCCTTCTGCTTGCCAAACTGCATGTTTTGAAAATACTATTTAGTAATATTCCCAAAGATATATCCCGGTAAAAAACCCAAATTAGAAAAGTTAGAAAAATATGTTTCCTCCAACTTAAAATGTTGCACTGAACCAAAACATTTTAAATTATTTGCAGAAAATAAATAGCGGCCGAAAAATTTTTCAAGCAATTGCTCAAGAACTTCAAAAGCAGAGATATGCTCAACACTGGCAACAGCCTGTGAGTATCCACCCACCAATACCTAAATTTATGGGGAAAAAGGGAAACCAGAGGGTTTTAGGAGTTTACTGTAGCTATTTCCTTTAAAGTTGATAGAGATGTAAAAAAAAGTATTCTGAATGACAGAATACTGAAGGACATTATAAAGCATTCTAAATGGCCATATGCATACAATTACATATATATATTTATACATGTGTGTGTACATAGACACACATACACACATCCCTTTTTAAATGTATGCTTGTACATTTAAAATTAGAACTGCCATAAATTTGTACTTTGCCAAGAAGAGGTCTGGTTCTGTACTGTTTGGTAAAATGCATGGAGCTATTAAGAGGTTATGTTTAAAAGTATTGCTTTTTCAGCTCTTCTTGCTCCATTAACCCAGCGTAAGGGACAGAAACATAACAAAACTATTATAAAAGCTCTGTAATATATTTAAAAGTATTTCCCTTCCTCCAACACACTGAGCCTAAATTAAATATTCAACATTACTGGTAAAGCCACACAACTTATTTAATCATTCTAAATTTATGCCATTAAGTCTTATATGACAATAATTTTACATGTGCCATGTAAATTATTAAAAAAAAAAAAAAACAAAACCAACTCACACAACTTTAGAAATTACACATATTTGCAAGCAAAGAAAATTGCTTCAAAATCTTGCTTCCAAAATCTTGCTTCTCTTGAGAAACAATGTTAATTCTTTCCTATTCTGAGCACAGAGATAATTCAGAGATGCAAGGCGGAACCAAATGACACACAGACCAAAGTCAAACACTTCTCCTAGATACATTTCACTTCATTTATTTCCATACAGCTCCAATCATTTTCCTCTATAATTACCTCTTTAAAGCCTTCCAGTCCCTGCTGACATGACCTAGTCCTTGGTTTGACCATCAGATATGAAAATATGGGCTATGTTTTACTGCCCTGCGCTCCCTGGAGCTTAGGAAAAGCCAACAGGATAAGAAACATGTTCTGAAGACTGCAGATACCACATGGACAAAAACAACTGGATTAGAGGGGAGAAAGGATTTTACTGAAACACTAAAGGAATGGAGTTTGCCTCAAAAAAGAAATTCTGCCTTTATTTAAAAAAAAATCACCTCAGTAACAAAACACTTCTTCCCCTAGGATGATTTGGAAGATGACACTGTTTATCAGAACAGATGAGCACGTGCAGCACTTCAGATTTGTTCAACAGTTCTCCTGCATGCAAAGGAGCAGGTGAGGAAGTTAAGCTTCTTCACAGACTTCCTTTGCTTTAAAGGAAGAGGAGAAAACCTTGCAGGACTGTGTTCTTTGGGGGTATATTCTAAACAGATCACCAGAACCAAGTGCATTGTACCTTACATCTGTGTTCCATATTCCATTTTCCGTTTCCAAGAACCCTGGGAAGACTTCATCTTTGTAAGATAACTGCTGATGCTTCATGAAAGTTTCCTTTTTTAGTTTAGATTTAATTCTATCTTTTTTTTTTCTCTTTACATAAACTTTTATGTATTCCTGTTACACAAAACAGGACGTGAAAAATGTTTGACTATTGACAGTAACAGAAAATAAACTCATTTCATGGGTGAAACTCTGGATTTTCTCATGTTAATGGGTTAGTTATTGATGTAACATTTACAGTCCAACAGTAAATGAGCCTTAGAACAGCTTAAACAGAGAAAAACCTGTGTATTAGACAAGCAAGCAGAAAAAACTGACAATATAAACATACACACTATCCTGGCAAAGCTCATTTCGGATGGGAGCATCTTCCAAACCTATTTAGGAAAGTAATTGTTATTGTGAAAACATTGCTCCTCCAATACTAAAATTCACCTGCTAGGCTGACAACCCCCATCTCCCAGTCCCACCATTCTAAGTCAGGAATACCTGGAGCACCATGTTTTGCCTTTACAAACCTTTTCGACATGGATACAAGCACAAAAAAGAACTACACTATCCAGTAAAAGGCAGTATACTTTTTTAAAGTGCCTTTTTCAGCAGTTACTAGCAGTTAGCCAATCTGTAAAATCAGCACTTTTACAAGGTACCTGTTGGTACCAGGCATTTTCCCTTCTAAAGAACAGCTGCATCTTTTATCATAATTTAAATAAAACAAGGTTTTGTTTAACAAATGAAGTGGCATTTCTCACTTCTGCAAGATGAGAACTGAAAACTGAGACAAAGCCAGGGTCCATCTTACACACTATTGTGTTTCCAGCTCACTTAATAGTATTTCAGGAGAACAGAATACACACCTTTGCCTTCTCATCCCTGTCAATCCATTACAAGGATATTAACATGTTCAACAAGGAAATTTCACACTCCCAGGCTCCCAGTGTTCACTACTTCTGAAGTATGGCATGACATTTTTATTTTAGAGAAGTACAGTCATGTATTACCCAATAATGACTTTTCCTGTCTGTATTAGAAAATACAAAGGATTCTTATATGACTCTCTGAGACATCTATTAAAAATGAAGTTGTGGTAACACTTGTTCTTAGTGACTGGTCTAATACCTGATGAATCATCAGGCTCTCTTGCCAAATTTAGACACCTGCAGTAACTGCATTCCTGGTTGAAATAAACTGAAATATTGAAATATTCCTGGTTGAAACTGCATGTTGAAATAAAATTGAAAAGCCCCAGAGAGAATTTATGACTGAGCTCCTCTGGACTCTAGGTGTCACTGTCATTCCACAAACAGTGAGCACAGATCTGTATTTTAATTTCTTCTCCACCTTGCTTTGTTCTCTTAGAGCAGTTTTATGTTATTCACAGAAACAGCTTCCACCATTACCATCCCATTATACTGCATGTCATAACCCCTATATCTCATTTTGATTAAAATGATTTCTCCACTTCAATCTATGGATCTATCACTGGATCAAATACCTTACCTGCCCCAACGCTTTTCCATTTGGTCTCCCTCTACAAAATTAAAAACTTTCACTACATGGGTCCAAGCTGGTTTTAATGAGCTGCTACAAGAAGTTATTTGAGCTGTGGAATGTTCTCCTCTTTGAATGTTCCAAGTATAATTTTGTTATATATAAAACATATGTACATATCTATTTTTAAAATGCATCATGTAGAACAGCTGAATGAAAACACTGAAATTCTAAAATGGTTTTTGCATCATGAAGACAGTCTGGCAGAAATTGTCTGTTTCTTTAGCCCACGGTTAAACTGATCTTTAGTGGGAAAGCTGTAACTTTGTGTGTGCTAACCTGCACTGTTAACAGTTTATATGGGTCCATATTCATAATTGTGGCAAATAGTGGCAAAGGATTTCTACAAGGGGAAGCCATATTGTTCCACATTATAGGAACAACAAGTTGTAACCAAATATGCTTGAAATACTTTACAGATGCCTAAGTCAAACACCAAATCTAATTTAAGACACACTACTTTTCAAAACAGTTACAAAATTACAAGCTCAAATACTGTATTATAAGTAATTCTTCACCTGATGGCATTACTTCTTATACTTTTTTTCTCTTTTCCCATCAAAACACCACTAGCATGGTGAAAGAGAAAACCAGATTCAGTTTGATGTATTTGTGATTGCCAGAACATGATTAGTTCTGTATTTTCTGGGCATCCATGCCTTTCCACAGACAAGTCTTAACACTCAAGGAGAAGCAGAACAATGAGTGATGAACATCAGCCTCCTGGAATTCAAACCACCTTCAAGGTGCTTCAACCTCAACCCACAATCACAGGCATGTAAAAAGTGTGTCTTTCTAGTGTCTTTAGAAGTTCAGTCATAAGCACAGATTCATCTGAAAAATCTCTCATATATTTCTTTAAAATCCAAGTAGGGTAAATAATTGAGTTTTGGCACTGAATTTTACTTTTTTTATTCCTGTTACTAGTACACTGTAAATTCATACAATATTAATAGTGGTTGATACTTTGTATTTGTAGGGGTCCATATTTTACTTTGAGACCTCATGTTGAAGGTGAAAGTTATCTTTCTATGGATTTTTAGGTGGGATTCATCTGGAACACTTGAAACAGCTTGACCTGAATGGCTCTATTCAGCATTAGACAGTTCTGGTGGTTTTGCTCAACTAGTCACTAGAGACAGCTGGGATCACCTCTGGGTCAAAGGCCCTAATCAGGGACCAGTTTTCCCAAGTTGCTCCTCCAACACAGCTGAAATATGGTAACTTGCAAAACAGGATGTGTGACTTCAATATTTGAGCTTTTTGTTAGTGTCAACAACGTATTCTGTGGAGTTAACAAAACAGCTTACATCATGTGCCCTATTTACCTATGATTTCATACTTCTGAACATATCCTCTACTAGTTATTAGTAAAAAATCGAATACAAACATGTCTTTTATGAAACATTTAATTTGGAGATATTAGATCCTACGAATGTTTTCTTTACCTGCCTAAACAGCTATTAATCTGTGCACTTACCATTTTCCACATAGGGGTGAAATGGCAGAACCAGTGCTAGGATGACTCTGCCTCTGGTTGGCTCCAGTACACTTCTAATATCTTTTAATACAGTCAGTGGTTGATCACAGCGATCCAGCAAATTCAAACAGCTGATAACATCATACTGAAATCCTGTGTTTTGCCATTCATTTACACCAAGTACCCTGTGAAAGGAAAGAGATACAATCTGTTAAATAAAAACAAGCTGATTTCAGACAGAACTACTGAAGAGAAAAATTCCTCGTGGACGTGTTGATAGTGCAGGTAAGGTCAACCATTTAGAGAAGAGACAGACATGATTCCTTCTGGTCTTTTGGAAAAGAAAACTAAATCAATGATCAGCATGGCTGCATGTCCAGCCCTATGAACCTTTATACTGCCTGATAAACATCAGGTAATAAAGGAGACAAAACCCAACACTGGTAAGAGGGATCATCACATGTGTTTGTTTTTCTGCTTTTGTACAGGCTAACCCTTTCCATAACAATCAAACAATAAAGCAATTGACTGAAAATACTTAATATTCATTAAATTACAAATAGATTGCTTGCTGTAATGCCTGATATAAAGGATGTAGGAATTATTCAGTCAATACCTGTATTTCTTCTTCTGAAGCTGCCATATCATAGTTTCAGACAATTCAGTGGCATAGATTTCTTCAAAGTGAGGACTCATAACTTTAGTGACTTCTCCATCTCCCGCCCCTAAATCAAGAAGTCTGTGGGATTTCCATTCAGGATTTATTTTAAGCAGTCTTTGAAACTGTTCTGGGGAAAACACAAACATTGACCCCCTTCCAAGCAGCCTAAAATGTAAAAACAAGAAATGACCGATTTTGTACAAACTTTAACAGGACAGGCAGTGAAGGAATTTACAATGTGCTTTGGCAGGAACCAGTCATACATAATAGTAGACAAGGTCACTGCTCAGATAAATTTTAAATCCAGTTCAACTTGCCTTGCACTTGTAAGAGATCAAACACAGAGCCACATGCAGTTACAGTGGTTAAGACTCCAGAAGGAATTTGATTAGGTAAGGAAGAGCTCATGGGGTGCAGCTCAAGAAAATGATTGCATTAAAAAAAAAAGAAGGGGAAGAGCAAAAGTAGGAAAGATAAAGAATGAACCTTATTTGTCACATCTGCAGATTTCAATCTCTGCTACCTACCTTAAAAACAAAAGCAATAGGATGAAATAACAGAGGAAATAAAATGGCTGCAGACACAGAAGTATGCACAATGAATGAGGAATAGGATGTGGAACGAGGAGGGAAGACAGGGAACAGATTTAAAGAAAGCATGAGGGTAACGCTGCTGGAGGGGCAAAAGAGATTTTTTAAATTCTATGTTACAATGGCTTTTGCTGCTATCTGCAGATCCTGCATTCAACATGAAAAGCTGTGGAATAGAAAATAGACAACTCATTAAGGAATTGGGTAGAGGTGACAGTTGGATTCCTTATGGATCAAGTCAATGCCATGCCCGCCCATAACTGTTTGAAGACTACACAGTGACATGTTTCAGCTGTCATAGCAGAATTCAATGATGAAACAGTTAGAAGAACAGGCAGAGGAAGAAGAACTGGCCACTAATAGACTGCAGGTAGATAAATACTATTCTTTAAACTCCTGTTGGGTAGCAGGTTAAATTTAAAGACAATCAACAGGAAAAAAAAAAACCAAACAGGAAAAAAGGTAAACAGAGACAAAAAGACTCAAAAAATAAAAAATGTGAAAAGGAGCTGGCCTAGGAAAGACTGACTACTAAAACCCAAAGAAACAAAAAGGACAGAGTATATAAAGTCATAGAGAAGAAACTAACCAGGATATCAAATGTATAAAAATAAACAGACTACATCCAATTTAAGTAGAGCCCCCTTGCAGCACACATGTGTCAGTCCACACTGTATAATTGGCTCATAGCTATTATTCCTAACAGCATTATGAGGTGTTATTCAAAGCCCTGAAGAGCCTTTGAAAAAAAATAGAAGAGAAAGGAAGAAGAGACCAAAGGAACCTTTATATAAAGCTACACATAACTAAGAACACCACAGGGAAGCTCATAAAGTCATCTGAGTAGAAAATAAGGAAAAAGACTATTTTTCTAGCCCCAGTAGACAGCTCCTATTTTGTATCAGACTGTGCAGAAGTATGTAGCAGGTGCAGAGGTGGGGATACTGGAGAAATTGGCTAAATGTACCAAAATGCATTTTTCATAAGGTCAAAGCTGATAATCTGTTAAACGTGTCTGAATGGGGTAAGGTGAGCAGAAAAGAGCCCTGCCTTGTTTGAAAAAAATACTAAAGCACCCATGAACAAACTCCCCTGCAACTGATGCAATAAGAATAGAAGAATGCTGTTTTATCAACTTATGTTTTCCTGCTTTGCTGATGGTTCATAAGTCAAACATACTCCATCAGAAGTTATCTGTTCCAGCACAGCTTACACACAAATTGAGGTGGAATTGCTTTAGAGAATAAGAGAAAGGACAATATTCCACATCTGGTTACCAGGCACAGCACTTGGCCACCTCTGCAGTGTTCAGAAATGTGCCATGATTTGCCATGGACAGGCAAACACACTCCACTAGGAAGAGTTTTAGGTGCAATATTGAACAGTCTGGATACAGCCACCAGGACAATCACAACAGTAACTATATCAAAATGTGGCAGTAGGGAAAGGGCAAGGTGAGGGAGGGGGAGAAAGCTGAGGGAAGAGACACAGAGAACACGCTCTTAGAAGAAAATTAACACAAGCAATTGTTATAAAATGCATTTAGAATCCTCTGACTGCCTTGTATTAATTGCAATTACCCCCTCTGTCCCCCCACTGGAAATGGCGATCACCAGTTAAGAGGGCTGGGAATTATGCACACAGGAGGACATTTCACTTCTGACACAGCACAAAGGGAAACTGCACATTTTGAAAAGCTGGCAGATCAAGGGGTAGGGCTGAGCACTTGAAAACTCTAAATCCAAACTGTATTTAGCTTACCCAAGACCGACTTTTCACTTACCCATTGATAGATGTTCTAGACATAAAAAGGCTAAAAATAGAGGATACAAAAGAGTGATAGAGCTGGATAAACAGCCAGCCTGACTTCTCAATGCTGTTGTTTAAGAAGATCTGTGTTCCTTGGTCAAGGTAACTCTGGACAAAAATGGGCTGAAGGGATTCAGACAACTGTTCAGTATTGCAGACATACCACTAAAAAAGAGATAAAGGTTCATTTAAGAAGTTCAGCAATGTAAACCCAGAAGCAGTCAAAATTAATACATACAAAACCATTACCAATTTCCATTAATATGAAAATTTGCTTTTCTTACATAATTTCCAACAAACCTCAGGGTTAAATTAACTTAGATTTGTAACAAAGTGAGGACTGATTACTTGCTAAGAAATAGTGCTTTTAATTTTTGTCTTAATTATTACCCCGTACTTGGAAGATATCTACAAGGTAAATTCCCTAGAAAGCAAACATAGGTCCTCTATGCAAAAGTTATATTAAAAAAAATTCAATTTCTTTCTAATGAAGAACATCACTATTATTTTTCAGTTGCCTACATTTACATGGAGTTAGAGCCAGTCCTTCTCATAAAATGCCATTGTGTCCATTTTCTACCATTAAGAATTATTCTCTGCAGCCAACACCCTCTCACCTCCCCCTTAAGTCTTGCAATAACATTCCTTAATCGGATTGCATGTGTTCATTGTGCAGATAGGGAGCTTTAAGTATCCTAAAGTGAGATGTAGTGTTTTAGCAGAACCTTGGAAAAAATGCCCATTGAAGGACAGAAACTGGGGTAACTCCCCAAAGATTTCACACTCATGTGCTCAGATCCTGATCCCATCACATTTGTTTGCCTTGTTGGGAGAGGAACATTCACTCGAGGCAGGTTTACACAGCATTCAGCACAGTGGAACTTGCAGTCACCACTGGAATGGGACAGGATTCTTACTGCAGTGCCTGCAGCTTCCCAGCAGCAGTGCCAGCAAGCAGAGGGGAGCACAGGGTGCTCCAGGGTGCTCATCATCTCCTTATGCCAGATTCATGAGCAGGGGCTCCATCAAACACTGGCCCAGGGCAGCAAGGGAAGGCCCCTCAGCTGAGCAGCAAACGTGCCTGCTGAGGTTTGAAAACCTCCTGTACAATGGGCGCATTTCTGGCAGAATCAGGCTCCCAGCTGTACTTTCAAACACACTGGTGGGTGGAACAAGTGAGTGATCCTTTCCTCTGAAACACAGATTCTGAGCCTGGCACTGGGATCCCCAAAACTGCTGACTCACCAGTTTAGGTCTCTTCTCACTGCAGCTCAGCACTTGTTAAATAAATCAGCATAGAACACTGATTCCCAAAAGGAATCCTTAGTGGCTCCTGCAAAACCACTAAAGCAGCACTTTAGTGCACTTTGTCCATTCATTCAGAAGCCAATTCCAAGAGTGTGGCAAAAGCAAATGATCCCTAGGAGCTGAGGAGCAGGCTGGGATGTGCCAGGTTCACTCACAAGGCTGCTGCCTCACGCCACTGAACAGGTTTGGCGTGGCTCAGATGATTTGCCTTTTGCAATGTGTTGGCAGTTTCAACCCAGAAGAAAACCTTTTCAAAGGTTGGGAAAGAGAGGCTTTGTTCCATAAGCAGCATGACTACACCTGAGCTCATACACCTTGGGGTTCTGCACTGAACTCTCACCTGCAGTTCCACTGAAAAACAACAGTACTATAATTCTTGTCTTTAAAACTTCTAAATATTGACATAACCACTGGCAGAAAGATGATGGTGACAACTAACAAACCAAACTAACTAACCAAAAATTAGATGTTATTCACAGATCTCCAATTTCTTCTTCTCAGTATGGTTTAGTGGGTATGGTGCTATTTGGGAAAAGGTTGGACTTGATCTTGGAGCTCTTTTTCAACCTCAATGATTCCATGATTCTATGACCTCTCATGGTTAAGCTTGCCAATAAGGTTATTGACAACTACCTATATAGCACGGCTGAATAACAGAAATTCTAGCACATTATAAGAGGGAAAAAAAAAAAAACAACCCCCAAAAACCCTAATCTAAATTTCAAATTTAAAAAATTGGTGAAAAACAGCTTAATTCCAGAATTACTTCCTCAGAACAGAAACTGCTTTTGTTTTCCTTCATATACAACATATGAAAGGCCACTAGTTATGTGTCAAAGTGTGTGCCAATCTCTTATGTATTTTCAGATTGTTGTGCTAAGACCTTTGTTATAAAATATTATAAACATTGCAGCTCTTGCCTAATATTAGTAAAACGATGAAAAACTTCTTTTAGATAATTTACATAAAACTAGTTAAGTCAGTAAAACCGCAGAGAGTCAAAGTACCAGCAGTCTGAACATGCAACCCTTGCTTACCCCACAAACTCAGCAACCATAAATCTTACTAAATGTACCAAACAATCAATACCTACATTTAAAATCTAGATCCAATAAAATAGAGATGGAGATTATCCACTGCAGACCATCTACCTGTGAATGACACAGGCACCTCCACAACACATTTCCCTGACTTGTCCTTCTACTACAGCTTTTAACAACACAAAAGACTTTCAGATTTTCTTTGTTCACCAGAAGGAAGTTCTTCTGTAAACCTGAATTCTGCTTCTCTTTGTACTTATATCCTGAATGCTCCCAACAGCAGACCACAAGCATTAAATTCCAACAAGATTCTGGATGTCCGTGCCCACCCAGAGCACTAAGAAGGCTGCAGAAACGGATCGGCAGGAAGAATTATGGTCTTCCTTTGTACAGCAGTCCTCAAGTGTTTATACTACATCTTCTTCGTTAGCTCCCTTCTGCATATTTAACCTAGATTAAGCTGCCAGCCTCCTTCTGCACTAAGACTTTTTATTAGCCCTTCTAACTCCTGTCAGATTTTCAGCAGCGTTTCGCCAAAACATAGTGCGGATCTGAACACATTCCAGAGGAAATCTATCACACAACCACTGCATTGCAAGGGCATGGCCTCTAAGTTCTCCACAAGGTACCGACCCATGTGGCCACACTGCCCAAACACAGCACTAACCTTTAATCGCAGTGGGATCACATTGCAACCCCTCATTCCTAGTCTGCCACCTCCTACTGCTCCAAGGCCTCTGTGGGAGTCTCAGTTTCCCACTTTTTTTTGTTTTCCTCTAGATGCACGGGTACTAATTACAAACATCTCTGTGATCACAAACCCACCCCCGTCACCGCCACCTGCAAACTTCCCTGGAGCGCTCTCACATCGCTCACCGGGAGTGTGCATTGAAAAATCCGGGGTGCACACCCAGAACCGGGGTGCCCCTCTGCCGGGAGCGGCTCTGGCCGCGACCCGCCCCGCGGCGGGTGCCGGGACGGCCGCTGCTCCCCCCGCCGGCACCGCCGGGCTCGCCGCCACCCCCCGCGGCGCCCCCCGAGCCCGCAGCCCCGGGAGCGCTCGGCGCCGCGTTCCGCAGGGAGGGAGCACGGCAACTTTCTCACCGCAGGACAGAGCGGTTCCCTCTCTTTGTCTGCGCTGCCCGGCCCGCTGCCCCCTCAGCCCGCACCGGCGTCCCCGCTCCTCCCGCCGATCCCCGCCGGCGGACCCCCGCCCCTGCCCGGCGGAGCTCCCCGGGGGCGGGGGGTCCCTGTGCCGCCCCCGCCGCCCAGCCCGGCACGACGGGCAAGGCAAGGGAGGGGCGGGCAGCGCGGCCGCCGCCGGGGCTGTACCTGGTGGTTCTCCCTGGCGCCCGGGGCTGGCTGGCGGTGGCTGCCCATCATATTCACGTAGAGGGACCTGGATAAAGGGCTCCGCAGGTACCGGGCCGGGCCAGCCCACATCGTCCTCCTGAGCACCCACAGGAGCAGGGTGTAGCAGCCCAGCCAGCACAGCCACAGTCTCATGGGGAAGGGGCGCGATCAGCCCCGCGCGCCGCCGCCGCCCCCCGCTCCATGGCAGCGGCGGCTCCGCTCGGGGCCCGCGCACACGCTCCGGGCGGAACGCGCCGCCGCGGCAGCGGGGCCCGCCCGGACGCCTTCGCTGCGACACGCCGGGGCCTGGCGCGCACACCCGCTCCCTCCCTCTCCCTCGCCAGTGGCCGGGCGGGGCCGCGCTGCGTTCGAACCGGAGCGGGGCCGGGCAGGGTGGGCTGGCGGCGGCTCGGCCGGGCCCCTCGGCCGGGCTCCTCCTTCGTCCCCGCCCCGGGCCGGCGGGCGGGCGGCGGCCGCCTCGGCGGCGCTCGCGCACGTGCCCGGCGCCGCCCTGTCAGCCGCGCGTGCGCAGAGCGGCGCGGGCCGGAGGCGCTGGCCGCCCCCGGCGAGCGGCCCGGGGCTGGCTCCTGCCCGCCGTGGCCTGGCCAGGGGGGCGCTGGCCGCCCCCGGCGAGCGGCCCGGGGCTGGCTCCTGCCCGCCGTGGCCTGGCCAGGGGGGCGCTGGCCGCCCTCAGCGAGCGGCCCGGGGCTGGCTCCTGCCCGCCGTGGCCTGGCCAGGGGGGCGCTGGCCGCCCTCGGCGAGCGGCCCGGGGCTGGCTCCTGCCCGCCGTGGCCTGGCCAGGGGGGCGCTGGCCGCCCTCAGCGAGCGGCCCGGGGCTGGCTCCTGCCCGCCGTGGCCTGGCCAGGGGGGCGCTGGCCGCCCCCGGCGAGCGGCCCGGGGCTGGCTCCTGCCCGCCGTGGCCTGGCCAGGGTGGCGCTGGCCGCCCTCAGCGAGCGGCCCGGGGCTGGCTCCTGCCCGCCGTGGCCTGGCCAGGGGGGCGCTGGCCGCCCCCGGCGAGCGGCCCGGGGCTGGCTCCTGCCCGCCGTGGCCTGGCCAGGGTGGCGCTGGCCGCCCTCAGCGAGCGGCCCGGGGCTGGCTCCTGCCCGCCGTGGCCTGGCCAGGGGGGCGCTGGCTGCCAGAGCCCTCGGCATCCTGGCCTCTACCTGGAACCTCCCCGGATCGAGCTCTGATCACATCCAACCTTGCGTGTCCTGGGAAAGCGGCAAAACCGGAGCAACAGCAGAACATCGCCAGAGGATTTCTGTGTGCAGCTCATTTCCACTGATGTTTAACCCCCTTGAGGAAAGTTTTTGACTTGAGAGCTTTAGAGTTTTCCAGTGACGATTGTTTAGATGGGCTACAATGCCTTTTTGGTCTATTTTTATTTGGCTTGGGATTAAGACTCTCATTTCCATGCCTGTTCTTATTTGTAGACAGACTAGTTTATTTTTTCCCTCCAGGAATAAAACATCTTTGTAATCAAAATCCAAAATAACAAAAGATAAATTTGTTGCTTTTTAAACGGACATCTGCTCACAATATTATAAACCAGTAAATAAAATTAATTCAGGTTAGTTACATGTTCACAGGGAAACGTATCTTGGTTTTATCACATAAAAAATACAGATAATTAACTGCACACCAAATAAGTTAAGAAATTTGCTATCTTTTGTCTTTGCGTTGTTAGCGTACAACCTGGGTGTGTTTTAATGGAATTTTTCAAAATTGCTACCCAGCGTTAGATTTGTCATTAACATTCTGCTGCAGTAGTTGTATTCTCAGCATATTTTTCTCTCGACAAGCCATAAAGAATTCACTACTGATGCATTTTTAGGTAATAATTTTGACGTATAGTCATTTGCACTAAACTGGTGGAGTTGGAACCAACTACTGGACAACCTCAGCAAGGCCTTTGTGCTGTAAGCAAGCTTTGCCACTCAGTCAGTGTGCAGGGAAAGGATTCCCAGAAACAACAGAATCACTTTTTTACTTTCTGCTCCACTGTTTGGAGAGCGTTTTTCCTTTGTCCGGATGGAAAGTTTCTGTAATCAGTTGAATCCCTGGAGTTGAAAGGGTCCCAAGCACACCCAAGGGGTTGAAGCCAGCTGTTGTTGCTGTGTGCTGACCCAAGGAGCCTGGCTTCGGGAGCAGCCTCGGTGGCAGGGCAGGCTGCACAGCCTCGTGTAGTCCACGATGTGAACCCTCCATTTTCCCAATAAAATGTGATGCTTCAGGTTTTAGCTTTTATATTTTTCAGATTCTGTACTGCTTTAGTGTGTAGTTCTGAGCTTATGAGGGGATGCTGAGCTCTCTTCACAGAGCAGGGAGACAAAACAATTCCTTCTCCAGCTGGGGACCAAGGACAAATGATCCAAATCTCAGGCCCAAGAGCACAAACAACGTGGGCTGAAGAGAGAAAAACAAGAAGGATGGGACTGCATGGGCTAAAGCTGTAACTGGACAATGAACTCCAATATGCAAATGGAGCAGAACTTACAAAAGTGGGAGACCCCGTGACTGGTTGTGCATTTTGGGACCATTTTGGTTCACCTGGGGTGTAGCCCTGGCTGGGCTCTTGTGCTGCCCAAGGTGGATCCATTGAGGCCTCCTAATAAATCCCTGCTTTATTCTTTAACTCTGTCTAGTCTCTGTTCTAGGTCAGCCTTCACAAGGCATCAATGCAGTGATAAAACAACTTTCCCTTCTATTATTGAAACATTAGCAAGGAAAGGATTACCAGAAGAGGTCCCTAAGGTAAACACAGATATCTCAAATCCTCTCCCCAAAGGTAAGCCAGGAAGCCCAGCTGTGGGTCTCACCAGACCTTCAGGACAACTCCCCCCAGGCTCAGCTGTATGTTCCTTTAGCAAACCAGCTGGAATTCTTTTGCCTGCATGTACTACTGAGTCTTTTCCCCTCTCAAGCTGGCTTAATTATGCAAGGAAGTGCCTAGAAGTGCTTGTGGAGATGTGGCTTATCTGAAGTGTTCCTTCCCCTTCCTGCTTGTCTTTCCTGACAGCAGCCATGAGGCTGTGGAACTGTATTCACATGTAAACATTCCTACCAGCCATGTCAACACAGTACATTCATGAATTACTGAGCAGTAACAAAACCAGGGCAGCAAGAGACTGGGAAGGTCATTTTGTGCAAGACCAGAACAGAAGTGGGCATGTAAGCTCCACAAAACATCATTTTTCCTCACTTAAAATTAAATATGCTTTGCTGTCATTTATTCAATATTTCCACTCTATCACGGACCATGTATTATATTACTGCTATATTAGACTAACATTCTTTAGTGTCTATTGGGCAACACCCTTTTAAGTCTAGCAGACATTTCTGCTTATTGATTTTCAGTAAATAAACTCATTCAGTGTATTAAGTTCCATATTCTCAGAATTTATAGAGAAACTCTAAGAATGTAATTCAAGCATCACATTTCTCCTCCTCTGAGCTTACCACAGCATTTCATATTTTATCCTATACACACATTTTCAGCCTCTTTATCAGTTATGAGGCTATTTTAGACACTTAAATCATCCAGATTAAATTGAGGCATTTTTCCAGCAGTGGGAGTTCAAGCTCAGATACTGTTGGCTAATAAGGAGAGAAAGCAGGGAAACCAGCTGTTGCAAGACACTGAACTTTTGCCTTTGATCATCCTTTACTTGATTCACAGCCAAAACCCATCATGTAGGTTTAGCAGAAGATAACAAAGTTTAGTGGGTGACAGAGAAATGGAGAATAAGCAATGTCAGTCACAGCACAGTGCCAACCTTCTATTCCCATAGGAAGACCACCACCCAAATTTAAAGCACTCTTCCAGTCCTCTTTGGGATTGACTATTGATGCTCTGCAAGACACTTCTCCTGCCCTTACAGCAAGGGAAATAGGACAGACAAATGGGAGAACAGTGTATAATAAATTTGGAAAATTATTAATATTTTACATATCAAATAATTTGAATTGTGTTTCTCAGATTTTTTTCTAAACCAGTTTATTCTACAGTTAATGTCTTCTATCTTCAGGCTGTCTTGCTTAGAAATCTTTGATTATGTACTTTTCCTCTAGGAATTCTAGAGATGCAGCAGATTGTAGAGCCTGTTCAGCAGTGCATTGAGTCCTATCATTCTTACTCCTTTCTTACTTCAGCACATTACTGGTAACTTTATCAGACATTTTCCAGAAAAAAAATAATTCTGATGGTTTCAATGAATTCTTGATGTAATTTTTACTCTTAAAACCACTTACTAGATTTCCTGTTGTATAGCATGGTACTCTTCCAGTTGTACACTATTTTCTAATAACTTAATATTAGAAATAACTACCACAGTCACCTAACAAACCCTGTTTATGGTACAATAACATTATTTTATTGTATATGTTAAAATATATATTCTATGAAGATAGGATAAACATGGGAAATTTTGGAAATACAGAAACAATAAAGACAAAAGAGACTATTTAATGTTATTACCATTTTTAAAGGAACTGTCAGGGAGAAGAATGTTTCATATAATGAATCAAAGATTATATTAAATTCCTTCAACTTCTGCTCCTGCCTTTCAGGCATGAAATAAATGTATACAATGCAGGAAATCTTTTCAAATTCAAAGCCTAAACACACAGGCTGTACCTGCTCTGGTATTTGTATTTACCTATCCACAGAGTATTTACACAAGTGATGCTGTATGTGCACGTAATGCTGTTAGCATGCACAATGCAAATGGGCAACAGCCTCTCTGACAAGACAGATAAAAACCAGGTAAGAAAACTTCAAACTTCACCACAGTTCTGGCTTCTTACATTTTAACATAAATCTTCATATTTCTATCAAAGGATTCATTTGGATTTCTAAATATTTAATGATGATCCCCTTCTTTTCCATTCATCATCTTGAAAGCACTTCACACTTCAAAAAAGGCAAGGAAATAATGTTATTTCTACTCTGCAAATGTAGAAGCCAAGGCATAAATGAATGTTTTTTTCAACTCTGTTATTTCAAATTTCTTCATTAAATTATGCTGGTGTCCACCGAAATGCAAAGCCATTTCTTACACTCCTTTCTCTCCCAAGTTACCTGTCACAGTAAGTGTAGAGCCTTGAAAATCAGCTTGCTCAGCCTTTTAAAACTGGGATCCACACAATGCTCTTGTACTTTCAAGGTGCACTCCCTAAGAAAGGTGCTACTAAAACTGAGTTTGCCCAGGCAAAACAAAATACAAAAATGCAGTGATTGCATTATGCTAAAGGTATTTATCACTGCACAATTACACTGTGGATATACTGGAGGAAGAATAATATTGTTAAATGGGAGTACTGTAAACATGCCTACGTGTCTTTTCATTACAATGTGTGAAATGAAGAAAGGACTCAATGCTTTTGAATTTTTGTCAAAAACTCTTTATTTTATAAAAATCACAGGATTCATTTAAAATCTTAACTGATAAGAATTAATCAGAAATTATCTAACTTCAACTTGATGATTCAGAAATTAACTTAAATAGTCACACACCAAATGAGTTAGCCAATGTAACATGGTGAACAGGTTTTTAACACAGTGAACTTGGTTTAGTAACTGTGTGTGCCTGCATTTGTCCAAGAGCTGAACCCTACATCCACAGACTAATGCTGTCCTTGCCACAATGACATTCTGTATGAGGCACTAACTATAGGATACCTTCAAAATTATTTTCCCATTTAAAGCCAGAAAACTGCACTGACCTTCCACCAACCAGAGATTCTGAAAGCCAGTGAGGACTTACTGAGCTTCTTCCATATTGAGCAACACTGAACAGCATCTGAATGCTTTTCTTCTTCAGCCTGACACAGACTTTCACAGGGTAGTTAATTACTCTTGGCTCTTCCCGTGGTAGCTGACAGATTTGTCTTGATACTGGCCAGCTAGGTATCATCTAAATTTTTCTCTTTATCTCCTTGCCATCCATGAGGAATGTCCACTGGGATCTTCCAGATTAACTTCAGAGATCTGCCACTTTATCAGTATGGCAAAATTAATCTACCAGTAGTCTTCAGAAAATACAGTTCCCTTGAATTCCAGGTGCTGGGTTGGGATCCCTTTCCCTGATCTGCCATATCCTTTCTTCAAATGAATTAACAGGAATCATTATATACCAGAAATTACTTTAAATAAAGTAATTAAGGATAAATGCCATTAACAGAAAGCAACTGAACTAGGAAAAAACTTGTGTAGGCTCAGCATTAAGGCTGAATGTGACTCACAGTCTATAGAGACTGAATGAAACAGCTCAAACTGTGTTTCCTCCTGCATTTTGCTTTCTCACATGAAAAACTTACTGAACTCTCTTGTGGTTCAGCAGGAGATGCACTGACCACTGGTTCCATATTTACTGTGGAGCTGCCAGGTGGCTGTTCTGGATGGAAAAGGGAGTCCAGGTCAGGATCTGTAGGACTGCAATGCAGAGGGGAACCAGACAGACCAGGTAGAACATGGCATCATGGAGATCTAAAAACGACCTGCTGAAACAAATGAGAATGCAGCTTTCAATATGAAGATTAATTTCCATGGTCATTAAACAAGTTATTTTAAAATCATTCCCATTATAAACACAGACATGCTACTGTACAGTCAATTCTAAGTAAAATGAATAGAAGTATCTTGTGTCTTTTCTAATTTTTCATACAGATATGTATTATATATTGCTTTCTCTAGGTGGGAGGAATTCAGACAATTAGCACACAAAGAGTTAATTTTAATACAACCTAAGCAATCCTGTTCACTACTTTCCTGACTATGTAATATAGAAATCAATTTAAGCAAATTTCATCCAAAAAGCTTTAATAAGACTGAAAAATTTGGAAGAGAAAGAAAAGTAGAAAATGGAAGCAAACATTTGAACATGAAATTAATTTATTTGAGTTGAAATCTGTGCTACTTACTATCCACATAGTGGGATGTTTTAGATGCTGAATGCTAGATAGAAGTAATGATAATTGCACAAAATTCAGGTGTAGTTTCAAGGGCCATTTGAAATATCAAACTTTATTTCATTTGGTTTTAAAATAAATGATTACAAGATAATATAAGCCATAGAAAGAATAAATGTGAAATTCACACTAGTTTTCATTTTTTCTAGTAAATGCATGGCATTTCCTCATTTAAATTTTCTCTAATGAAAAATAAATAAAAGCATCAGCAAATATGAATGAAGAAAGAAAATAGAAGAATTAAATGAGCTCCCTTTTATGAGCAGTATGGTTTCTGACAGCTCAAAGCATGCATTTTGGCATTCATCTAGCAGGAATCATTATCTACTTGCATTCTGTTAATTATGGGATTCTAATTACTTAAATATCAGGAAAGTCAACTCAAGCTGAGAAACAGCCCCTAAGTGAACTTTCTCTCCATGAGGCAGTTTATGTTCGTTTCTAATTTTTTCCTTAGCATTCAGGGATGAGATAAGAGACTCACAGAACAGCCATGGACATGGTCCAAAAAACCTGAAATCTGTGAAAAATACCCAAACCTTGAACAGGCTTCTGAATAAAACCTAAGAGCTCCTCTGAATCATGAAAGAAATGCTCAGTTTAACAGAAAAAATGCTTACGAGCTCCAACAAAGCCCAGATCCTGTCCTTAGTACAGACACGGGCTCATAAATGAGCACAGTTTATCTCAAACCATGTACATGCTAATGCTACATAAGAAAACAAAAGCCCACAGGCTCACAAGTGAATCACTTAATCACTCGGGCAATTGCATTTGTGACTGGAAGTGCTCACTAGGCCACTGGTCCATAGCCAATGTTTATTGGCAGTGACAATAATTTACCATTTGGAGTTGTTTACTGGCCTGTATCCAACTGCATTTCCAGTGCACCTACAGGGGAAGGAGCCCTGTACGCAGCTCTGGCACAGCTGCCCCCAGGGACTGCAGGAGCAGTGCCAGCAGGGAGGCCACAGACACATTATTTAACCACCTAAAGATGAGAACAGGACCCAGACACAGTTAACAGGATGCTGGGGCTTGCATTTGGCCTGTTCTGCACACTGAAGAGGATTGCAGTTTTCAGTGCTAACATTATTCCATCTTTACACAAAGAACACCTGCAAAATCACTCACACGGTGCAATCCTGATTTGGTTTCACTGGAACAATGCTGATTTAAGAAAATAATATTACCTATTTTACTCTAAAACCTTAAGTTATTGAAGGAATTATGAAAAATATCTATAATACACAAAACAAAGAATGGGAAAATATTTCATTTAGGGACTGGGGTAAATCAAGAGCAGAGTTTGGATTTTATCACAATTACAGCTGAACAAGTAACTTCAGAAATTTCCACATCTACCTTTTTTTTTGCACACACAGGAATAAAACATACAATGTTTCCCTAAACAGCCCTAAAATCACTCTGAACAGAACGGCAGGTAGTTCAGTAATTCAGTATGAAAGCATTAACAGTTTAAAGTGTCTTCAATAAATAATGAAGAATTGCTGCCAAATAACTTTATTTTGAAGAACGAATTTGAAAAGCACTCTCAAGAGAAGCTGGTGGTAGTTGCAGTGGCTCTCCAGAAGAGGGAGGTTTTAAACTAGGCATCTTTTCCATAGCAAAGTAAAAAAAAAAAAAAAATCAAGCCAAACTAAAAAAAAACAAAAACCAAAAACCAAAAACAAACCCAAAGAAGAACAAAACACATCTCAAGCCATACAGGGCACATACTGCTTTGCTATGATGATGGAAGAAAGGAAAAATCAGGACACTCCATTCTGCAAAGAACTGCTCCAATTTTAAAGACATTAAAAACACTTTGCATGACAAAGTGCTAGACTTCTGTGCAGCGACCACATTTCCTAGGGATGTGGCACAATGTGTGAGCAGAGGGGAAGGATCACCTCTGCCCTGCTGCAGGACTTTGTCTAATTCCAGCCCACTCCTCCAGCCTGTCGAGATCCCCCCAGATGGCAGTGTCACCCTCTGTGCAGGTGCCACAGCCCCAGCTTTGTGTCATCCCCAAACTTCCTGAGGGTCCTTCCTGCCCCATCATCCTGTGTCACCAGAGGACACAAGGAAAAACGACGCACCACAGCTTTGGTCACCATGAAGAGACTAATTTATTTTTTCTGACTCCAATCATTTATAGTTCTCAAAAGGTGCCAGTGGATTGGAAGGTGAACGTGCCACCTCTCCAACGACTCTGGACAAACTACCAGTCTATCAAATTTCTCTGCCTCTATGAAAGAATGCAAAACAATAGGTTGTTTACAGAAAGTTGCGTGAGAAAATTCTCTACAAGAATGTAAATTCAGAAGGCTTTAGAAAATCCTAAGAAATCAGGGCGACAATCCTGGTCACCAGGAATGCAGCCCAGGCAGGCAGTCTCCACTGCCTTCCCCTGCCCACCAGGCAAGTCATTTAGCTGTAGAAGTTTATCAAGTTGGTCAAGCATCACGTCCCCTTGGAGGAGCCATGCTGGCTATTACTGATGATTTTATTGTCCTTACTGTGCCTGCAGCTTTCCACGATTAGCTGCTCCATCATTGTTGCTACAGTTTAACTCTCAGTTCAAGGAAAAGCAATAATTATTAGTAAAATAAATTATTAAAAATAATTCAGAATGCAGCAAATAGTGTGTAGACTGCATATTCTGCCTTGTCCCAGTAATCAACATTGCTGGAAACTCTTCAGACATATTTATTCAGGGCCCAAACATTTTGTTAATGCAGAATAAGGGTCCTCTGCACTATCTTCACAATTCACTGCCACTACACGTAATAAAGCAAATGCTTTCCAAAGCACTTAATAGATATTGCCAGCTTTAGAGAAGGAGGAAAGACAGAGCTGAGATTGTATTGGCATGGGTCATAATACTTCATTTTATATAATTCACGTGTCTGAAAAGCTTTTTTTCACCCAAAACAGTTTGGGCATATTTTAAACAATCTTTTGTATTTAATTTCTGTTTGTCCTCAAACAACTTGGTCCCTGGGCAAGTGTATTTTAACTGTCTGCCTATGGCTGAAATATGAGATCAGCCAATAGGTTTTTAATATATATAAGTAATTTTAGCTCAGTCAATGGTCTGAGAATAGTGCCAAGGGCAAACTGACTCCCTGGAAACAACTTTGAGCTTTCTGGTCTTCATGGATTGTGTATCAACCCTGTACTCCATTTGCATGCAAAGGAAAACCCATTCACACACTACATATACAGGAAACACAGGCAAACTGCTTCATATTTAAGAAATTATGTTTGCAAGGATAGGCAAGAGATATACTGTTTCAGGTGCTCTGATTCACTAATCTCAGCTTTGTATGTTTTATGCTGTTCCTGGCTCTAGTGAAATAAATAAAATTTCAGCATGACTCAAGTGAAAACACACGATTTATAGATTGAGCATTCCAAGTATTTCAACCTCTATATAATAAATTCATTGTTGCTATAGTCCAGGGGCTATTTACCAGGCAAAAAAGATTTATGACTACTGTGATTTAAAATCCTTCCACAAAGGGATCATTTCTCTGATTGAAAGGGATCAGAACTGCAGTTTTTATGTTTCAAATCTGAATTTCTCTGAATCATCAAGATGAATATATTCAGCCCTCTCATATCCACATCCAGTTCAACCTACCACTCTTCTGCAAAAATCACTCATCTTATTTGACATTACAATGAGGTTCATGTCCTCTTCACATCATCTCACTGGCTATCTACGGAATGCATTAAAGTAAGCTGTTCTCACACATAGCCTCAAACTTAAGCTGCCTTTGCTTCTGCCTGGATGCATTTCTGAAGACCACCTGTTGTTCTTTTATGTCATGCTTGTCCTCATACATTTGTTTAGAAAATTCCTCAAATATGGAATGTTCTCCTAACCTTAGGTGACACATAACCAGACCTCTCTCCCTCACGAGCTATCTCCACAAAAGTTCATATAAAATTTTGTTTATCTGTTCCTCCTAAAATTTTGTTTATCTGTTTTTACTAAAAGTTTAGGAGAGCTATGTAGCTCTCAGGATATTCATGTTGTACCTTCAATTAAATCCTAATCAGGACTGAATTTTCCATTTAGCCCTGACTTCAGTTATTCCTTATGTTGCCACTTCCTCCTGATGGTCATAAATACAGCCTGTGACCCTTTCAGTGTGGTTATTCCCTGTTAATTTATTTTTATAAAAGCCCACACATGTCCAACTAACCAGCAAGCACAGCTTTATGCTGTTTTAAGGTCTCCAGGGACTGCAATGAAATCATTAGCATTAGAATGGTAAGGAGTATTGGAGCCAAAATGATACACTCCTACTCGAGGCAAAGTCTCTCCCTCTAGTGATTATACTGCTTCCTCTCAAACAGAAACAAAAAAGGATCTGATTAACATTATATATTATATATTTAAGGAAGCAGGTTTATGAGGTAAACAAAATGCAGATGCCAGGACAACGTGTATCTTAATAAGAGCTATTAGGTGATCTCAAACATTTTCTACTTTTATTGCAAAAGGCCTGGGGATGAAAGGTATCCTTTGCTTTTCAAAATTAGATAGATATCCTCATGAACATTGTTTAATAAATGATTTACTCTTTAAAAAAACATTTGTACTTCTACACAGACAAAAACAGCTGGTAAGTATTTTTAAAATGTTTATGTTTTTGAAGTGCAATTGATGCAAAGTAATTGCTGATCAATTTTATTTTTAGATTACAGAGTATTTAATGTTATTTCCTAAGATTTAAAGTATTTCTTTTGAACTAACCTTATATCAGGATGACCAGGTACATTATTCAGGTTATAATATCCATAATGATTTAGTATTGTAACCACAACCATTGGAGCCAAAGATTGGGCAGGCTTGGTAAATAAAGCATTGGTACCAAAAACCATAGAGGAAAGTGGTAACCTAAAATATTTGGGGAAAAAACAAATGCACAACACAAACTTATTAGTGTATTAATTACAATTGTGAATTTAAAAAGCTTGAAATCTTGTTAATGTGCAAATCCTAAATATCATGATCCTTAGATTTATCTAGTTCACACATTACAGCAAACAGATCTACTCTCATAATGGAATTTAAATTTATTTGGAAATTAAAGGTTACAAACCTGTGTGTATGAGTGTATATATATATAAAAATATATATACACACATATATACACAGACACAGCTTGGCCCTAATTCTGAAGTGACTCGTACTTAAATTCAACTTTGTGCACTTTGAGTAATTATTGAAGTTAAATTAGACTGAACAGTGCACAGAGAATTAATTACAACTGAAGATTTTGCATGCGTAGGCCAGAAAATTTAGCCAGAGGCAATTTTTTCCTCATGAAAGCAACAGATCTTCCATTTGAGGGGCAAGTTCTTTAACAGGAGTGAATCTGCACTTACATAACAATTGATTGAACCAACAGGAAGTTATGTGCACTTTGATAAAAATCCAAAAGATCAATGAGTTGCAATATAATATTCTGCAGCAGGTTTTATCACTTTTATTTCAGGGAGATAAAGGAACCAGTTAGACTTTGAAATCTGCATTTTACCTAGCATAGGCAAAGCTTTCTTAATACCTTTTCCATCTTGGAAAGGCCTCATTCAGAAAATTCCACACATGATCATAGATGTACCTGGTTACAAAGTAATTCAATTGAAGCGAACAAAAATAAAGCCACAAAAATTGGAAGGACTTGGCTCATAATATAGTATAAGAAAAAATAGAAATTATCTAATAATCTGTTTAAATGACTCTACTGAAGGAAGTGCAGGAAACTTTACTCAAGTTCTGATCTTCACCTATGCTAAGTTGCTCTCACAAAAAGTACTTCTATATCAAGGATCCCAGATAATTTATTGTCTTTACATTGACATAATTTATTACCAAAGAGTAACAAGGCAAACAGCATGTTTTAAAAAATGGTAATGACTGACATACCTCCTCTTGTGCTTTATTAAATCTGCATCAACAATATCTGCCAAAGGCAAATTGAACAAGCTAAATGAAGCTTGCACAATTACCCTAAAGAAAAACAAAATATTGAAGATGTTCATAGTTCTTATATTCACTTTGTAATGAAATTGTAACTGACATTCTAACACAAACACACCAACACAGATATTCTGCAAACGCACAAAGCTGAGATGTTCCTTAAAACATGAAAGCATTACCAGATGTGTTCTTAGTTGAGAATTAGAAAACAATATGCAAACCTAGAAGTGGGGGATTTTCTTTTTTTTTTTTTTTTTTGCTGGACATTGGTGTAAAAGGTCATGAACGCTTTGACAATAAATTTATATTATCCAGTAAATGTCATTTAAAATGATCAGGAGAAAAGAAACACCTCAGAAAAAGGAGAAACTGAAAATTTGCTCTTGAAATCTGGAAAAGACATGACCATGTGGAAGATAAAACTTCAAGGTGGAAGAATTAGAATAGAAAGAATAGTTTGCATGCATTCCTATATATGTATTTACAGTGTATATAGATGTATATAGATATGCAACACACACATACAAACACACACATACAAAGCTGATTTTTAACAAATAGCCAAATGAAACAATAAACTCAAATATTACAATTTCTGTGTCTTATTAAATTTTGGGTGTGATGAGCTTTTACTAACAAGGTCATTTGGACAAGTAGCACTTTAAACACACAGTCTTTAGGTACCTCAGAATTTTTTCTTGGAGAAATCAAAACACATCTTCATCATTTAAAACATGCAGATAATGAAATTCAACTTATTGTTCACACAATTCAGTGTTAGAGTAGCCCACAGCTGCAATACTGAAAATAAGAAAGAAAACGGGGTGGGAAGAGAAAGATGAAGAAAAAGAGGGCAGGAAAGACAGCAATGGAGAAAGACAACAATGAGAGAGAACATGAAGAAATAAAAACAAATTCTTGTAACAGTATTCTGATACAAACAGCTCTTTATCTTGAAATAAGGTTTTCCATGTATCATTATATACTTATGTGAAAATACCACTGCTTGGCATCTCACTGAGCACCAGTGGGAATGGGCTCAGTGCTGGTTGCCCAACAGACACCTGAGTTACCCATACCTGCCTGCAGTGCAGCACACAAGTGTTCCTGCAACACAGGGTGAGCTCTGAGCTTTCCTAGCAAACAGTCCCTGGGGAGAGAGACTGTTTCCTCTGCTGAGCTCTTCCATGTCTGTGGAAAACATGAGATTCTCCTTCCCTTGCATCTCAGGTTAAAGTGACTGGAGGCATCTGCCTGCAAACCGTAATTGCTGTTTGTATTTTAGGCTTTTTTATTTCAAGCAGAAAATAAAAGCTGAAACAAAATAAAATGAAAGCCAAAAAAAAGCTGTAACTGGAGTTTCAACTTTTCTGGTAAGTGAAACAGAATGAAAACCATGAAAGCAGAGGCAGAATCTTCATGGTAATAAAAGCAAGCATCTACTCTACTGGAAGTATTTCAGCAGTGTCTATAAACAGGGGAGTGGATTTACTTACATGTTTGTTGTGACATAAAATGCCAGCAGGTAATAGTGTTCTTGCCCTAGAAGACACATGACAGCAGCAGCTACTCCTTCATAGTAAAAGGAAAACAAGATGATTTTGTAATAACCAAACTTCTTCAACGAAGAATGACTGAGAAGAACAAGGCACTGAAAAGATAATATATACACATATAGGATGAAAAGATACATACAGTGTCTCAGCATTAGGATAGCTATAAAACACAAACCTGGCATAATTAATATCCTTTAAAGAAAAAGAAAATGCAAACAATGACCCTTTCTAAGAGGTTTAACAATAGAAAAAAATAGAAATTGAACAAAGACAACTCTCTACTGGCTCATTCTACGCCACTTCTATGAGGTACAGTCTCCTTTCACTCAAAAACTAGCCACTGAGAACTGCTGTACCCTAAGAAAAACAGTTCCCCACAACGCCTAACTATTATTTAATACTTACGATCTTTACTTTTGATATCCCTTAAAATATTAGCTTTGCAGTATGATAACTGTAAATCAAGCATCTTGCCATGTAACTGCTGAAAATATGTATTTTCAGTAATTTCTTTTTCATTAGTATTACTATTTTCATTGACATTTACAGAAATCAAGCTTGATTTTTAAGTTGTCAAAGCAAGCTCACCAGGACAGCTTTAACTAAGCAAGTTAGAGGCTTTACTAGCAAGCAGAGAAAGGCAGAGGCCAGTGCTTGTGCATGACTGAGTTTTAATTTTGCCAGTCTTGGCAAGGAGTAGATTCTGAGAATCTAGTGACTGGCTAATTCATTAAAATTATATTAAGCACTCATTATAGTATGAACAAAATTTAAGTTCTTCTACATTGTTCCTCACTTTTCAGTTTCAATTCTGCAATGAATTATGTTCTTTTTGTTATATGGGCCTTTGTCACCATCTACATGTACATGTCTGTCACAAATATACAAACTGTACACAGATCCACATTTTCTCCTTTCTTCTGTGTTACAGAGATGAACTGTGTAATACTCAGATGAAGAACAGGAAAGAGTTTTCCTTGTACAATTGTTCCACACTGAACTGCTTTAACATAACAAATAAAACCAGGATGCTATGGTCAGACAAAGATTACCATGGCAAATGCTATTGTATAAAAAGCTCAAGATTTCTACTTGATCAGGGAGGTAAAACTAATCTGGAAAGGTGGTATAAGAAAAATATCTTGTTATAAGAAATTTAAAGCATACTCCTCCCGCTGGCTGTTTTCAGGGATTTTGCTGAAAAGTGCCTCCACTAGAAATATTAAGGGATCATCTAATGCCTGCTACTGTAAACACCATGTTCCTGTCTCCCTGTAATTGCAAAATAACCCTGTCTCAGGAAGTACTTATGACTTAGAAAATTCCTCACTACTTGCACGTCTTTAAGACTTTGTGTTTATAAGGAAAATACTAACAATGATGCAAATTCGAAGTTGTTTGTCTATGTTACAGCAACGTTTTCCTTGTGGGCAGGTTGTGTTCCTCACATCCACTACTAGAAGAAACCTAAGTCAGAAGCTGAATTCTAGTTTAGTAGAGGCCACTGAAGCAGAGTTCATAAAAAGGAGCTTTATTTTACAAGGGTCTGGTGTTTTTCGAGTAAGTGAAGTTCAGGACATTGCCATTAGATAATTCTCTTATTGTATCTTGAGCTCAAAGGGACAAAACCTGAGAAAACTAAGGTCACAGCAAACCCTCTACGGTTCAGTGACCTTCTAGCCAAAGAGTCTCTGAGGAGCAGAGACAGATGCATTTTCTGAAAGATTGTTCTTTTCACACTGTCACACTGATTTTATCAATAAACGTGATTGCTATATATTAAGTGCAAAATTATTTAAACTTTCCTAACTTCTGTAGCTTCTGATTTATTTCCAAAGTTCATTACCTAACTGCCTGAGGTACAAAAGAAAACCCCAAACTATTAAACCTGTGATAAGGACAAAAGTTGAAGTTATAGATAGTTAGGAGTTATGGAACAGAAGGTATGTTCAGGATCTGTATGTTTTATATGCAAAAGCCAAAATGGGAACTGAAATTGAACTATGAATTCCAGTTGCATTTTCATGTATCTTCTTACACATATTACTTATCAAAACCCATTACAATTCAATGAATATAACAGCCTGATTAAAAAAAATCTGAACACTATCAGTACCTATAATGAATGTCAGAATACTCATATTTTGAGTACCCTAACTTTCAACATCCAACAAGTGAACACAGAGAAAGTTTTTAAAGATCTAGAGAAAGAAGTTAGAAGGCAATGAACAAAATAATTTTTTATGTACTGCAGACAAGTATGGTCTGTGGGATATACTTTTGGTGCTCTTCTTGTTCTCACACATTACTCTTTTAGGTTCTCTTTCTCTTTTCAGTTCATTATTCCTCTCCTCATCCCTGACTGGACTCTTAAAAGTATGTCTCTCTTCCCCCTAAATACTACTGATCAAGAGACCAATCAACAAAATAAATGGGAATGTATTATTCACCAAAAGCAGCTATTCAGAGTTTTGTTTGGTTCCCATGACTGAGATACCACATATTTGAACAATGCTTTTCATACTTAATAATTTTTTTCTGGTATTTTGTGCATTTTATTTCAGAAACTTCCTGAAGAAGAGCTTAGTCTTTCATTTATAATACACAGCATTGGAAAACAAAACAATTCAAAAAAAGAATGCAGAATGCTGTAGATTTTGCTTTAGAAACGTTTGATCTTGGCCGTGTTTTTCATTCCTTTTTGCTTAGGTATTATAAGCACTGGAGGATACAAAACATTCATTCCTTGCCTACTCAAGTCTCACATTGTTTTAAACACATGTTCTAGCAGCCTGTCTACTCTCTCTACCTCCTACATTTGATCAGCCTGCACAGAGGTACTTTCTTCTTCCAGAGCACTGGGGAGTAAGATTTGGTACTCATTTTGGCAAAAGCCTTATGCCAAATACAGCATTTGCTCAAGCATTAAATGGATACTGTGAACTACTAAAACACCAGGTTTTCATATTTAGAAATAAAGTACGACTGCCTACCTGAGGACAAATAAAACCTGCTCCATACATGATACTTCTTACTGAGGAAGAAAGGACATCCTTAGGAATAAGATTATCTGCAAAGATCATCATAAAATTGTTGTAGAAGGCTAAGTGGAAGACTTGGAAGAAGTTCATTGTTACAAAACACAGAAAGTTCTTCTCTGTCATGATCTGTTTCGTCAATGAAACCACTGAGGCCAAGGAGAAAGCTCCATCACTGTTTTCCAGATTAGCATCCTCTGTATGAACATCCCTCTGCTCATATTGACTTGTGCTGTATTTACCTGTGCAACACATACAAGCTGTCGCAAGCGCTGCGATCAAAACAGTGAAAGCCTGAAAAGAAGCAAAGTTTTCCATATTATCCGATATGAGCCCACAAAAGAGAACGCTCGTGGAGCCGATCAACGTTGCCACTTGGTTGTACTTGATGAGCTGGAGCCTGCTCTCGTGCCTGGTGGAGCTCTCGGCGAAGAGCGCGCACTGCGCCAGCAGCACGAAGGTCAGCAGGCCGTCGAAGGCGCACAGCGCGACGACGAGGTGAAGGCCGCTCACCCAGTCGCCCTCCTCGTAGTGCCTCCAGGGGAACCACGGCAGCAGGAAGGCCAGGCCGTACAAAGGGGCTCCATATAAAATGGAGAACTGGCGCCTCGCGCAGCACTTCAGCCTGGAGTTGTCTTGAATGTACCCAAAAAGGGGATCGTTGATGGCATTCCAGATCATAAACACAACCTGCCACGAACAAGGGAATTTGTCACTGCTGTCATTCGTCTACAGAGGTTACGCAAACACAGCATATTTATTTAAAATAAATCTCTATTCAGGCAATAAATAAATACATAGAAAAGCTACTCTAAGTAGAACAAGTCTTACTGCAGCTATTTACGTCTTAGTAACGGCTACTTAGAGTCAAAACAGACTCTAAAATTCTTATTGGCATTCATAGGTTTATAGAAATTTTGAAAAAATAAGATGAGTAAGTAGGTAGGTGACCAACTACATGTGAAATAAACTGTCTCTAAGACTCCAGTCTTTCAAAACCTTATATATCTGGGCTTTCATCCTGCAAAGCTCAGATATTATTCTCACAGTAAGTTAATTCAAAACATGAGCTGGCCCATTACTTTCAAGTGACCATTTACAACGTGAGTTACTCACATGGATAATGACTTCCAGGATAAATGCAGTATTTAAGTACTTAAACAGTTCATAGGAAAGCACTAATGTCAAACTTACCTATGGAGCTGAGGTGCAAAATCAGTTTAGAAAATTACTTCAAGCTATGAAATGTAAAAATCTTTTCAGCAATTAACTCTGGAGATTTTTACTCTATGGACTGTAAATGATGTGCTTTATGTATAAGTTCCATTGCTTATGGATTAACTAAAGTCAAAGATAATTTACTGTTAATTAATTGCAATGATTCCAAAATTAATCTGTCATTAAAAGAATCACTTTGTTGCAATAACACTGACGCACAGCACAACATGGTAATAAAAATATTCCATTGTACAGTACCTGTGCTACATTAAATGCTGTTTCTGAAATTTTGTATCGGTTTAGGAAAAGCTTAACGTAGTAGAAATTAAAAATGCTGTTCATCATTCCCGCACCTAAGGTAGTCATTGAATATGCCAGTGCATTAGCATGAATTCCCCACAGAATCTTCATCTTCCAAGAGTACAGCTCTCTTCTTCCTCAAGTTGCAAAAGAGAATTACAACAATTAGTAGAATAATTTTCCAAATTAAAATAACATGGGGGACTTGCTTGTTTCAGAGGTGCAGAAATGTACTATCCAAGGAAAATGTTCCCATTCTTCCTTTTTTTTTACAATCAGAAACACATTTTACTGAGTTACAAGACACTGAGGCCAAAATAATAAGTTATTAGCTGACATTTCTAAGTATAATCAGTACTTAAAAGTCAATGGAACAAGTAGACAAAAATTTGAAAGAAACCCTTCATAACTGATGCACAGACTCCACTTAAAAACCTGCTATTGCAAACATTCATCTTGGTGTAGAGTTCAAAGAAATTGCTTACATTTGAGATCTTTCTTGCTGCCTATATATTCTTAAAATTATGGACTCTGTTGGAATGAAGTGACTCAACGCCTTATGTATTCCAATGCTATGAATGTGAAGTGCAGCATGCACGTAGGTGAATATTTCCTTCAGAACAAATACCAAGTTTTGCACTTCTATTTTAAAATACTAAATGTTAAGAAGCCATGGAAGCAATATTTTCACCTAATAAACCATAAAACAATTAAAACAAAACACTTTTAAATTAACATTTTCATGGTATGGAAGAGTGCATGTAAATAAAACATAGCAAGCAGCACACACACCATTTTATGTATGCCCAATAGCAGAGATTCAGCCCAAGAGTACAGATTTCTTTAATCTACCATTCAGATATTCAGCCAACAAATTTTTCAAATGCTGATCTTTTCCATCAATTAGCATGTTTGGTGTAAACTGTGGCATGAAAGGAGCCAGCTCCAGGGAACCTCTACCTTTTAAAGCTGTTTAATAGCTACCTAAAAGTAGCCCTTGACCATACTTGATTCTATAAGCCCAATACATAATTACTCCCAGGTACCTGTTTTTTAACTGCGGCTTTATTCATTTTTACATCTGTTGAAGGAAGCTGTCAGCTATTAATTCTGATACCTCAAGTTCAAATTTCAGCCTTACTATGCAGAGCTTTACAACCTGCTTTATGTCAATAGTTCACACTTTGCTCCTCTGCATATCAACAATTTTACCGTAAATGCAATTTTCACATATCCATCAAAACACCTACTTTGAATATCTGCTTGATCAGCAGCTCTATAAGCAGCTCCCTGAACTCCTCATAAAAATAACCATGGAAGGAACAGGAAATGAAAGCCAAGGCTCTTTCCAGCCTTCCTGTGGTTTACAAGGTGGCTGAAGAGAGGCTGCTGTGCAGGAAGGGAGGAACTTCCGAATCACCGGGCAAGGACCACACCAAAGCCACAAATCAGGTAGGGACTGGGGAAGATGGAACAGGCAGGTTTTCCATCCCCCCACCATGGGAAATGAGCTCTTGAAGAGCAAATAAAGTGTGGATGCACTTTTGCACATACAAGATGCTGTGATATGAAACATGATGCAAGGAGTAGGTAACTTCATTTTATAGCTAAGAAAAAAGTCAAGCTGACAAACAACTGGAACCCTAGGATTCATTTTATTAAATTTCTTTCTAAGAATATGACTGATTTTTTAAAATATTTGAGAATGACCATGATGTGTATCTTCAAACTTATTTTTCTACACCTGTAAAGACAATATATTTTCAGGGGACAAAATTTTGCATTTTTGTAGCAAGTGTGTTTCACAGTCTTTTACTGAGAAACCTAAAATGCAGGAAAAGGTTATTGAAAAGATGTACAATTGAACTGTTTATTTTTAAAAATAAGTTTGATATTAATATGAAAGTCATTACAATGAGTATGTTATTGGCAAGTGTCACATTTGCTTTTTCAAGCCTTCACAAATATATTTAATGAAATTATTTATATAGTGGATATTAGGACTTTTGGAAAGGTAGTCATTTCACCTCTATTTCTACCTGGAGCACCCTGCACAGGTCTTCAAAATGGAGAACCGGGAAACTTTACTTTACTTCAAATTCCACAAGCACCAAGAACAAAATTGCTTCACACTAACATTACCAGCAGTGATTTCTAAATTGTTTGACTCGATTCCTTCTGACCAAATAAGAAATGGTCCCCTCAATTTCAGAAAATTTGAAAGATACTTGATATTCCTTCAACAAAAAATTTCTTACAATGCACAAACTGGTCCCTAGTACCATGACTAATTGTAATATGCAGGATCTGACACAACTCTACCCTAATTGGTACATCTGGTCGTGCACCTTGTTTATGAAATAGGTTCAATTAGAAGTTGAGGTACCACACTTCCTTCCCCAGATGTTCCCTTTAATAGCACTACAATGAAATCATGCATGAGCATCCCCTCCCTCTTCTTAATAGTCAGCCTTTATATTCAGCAGGTTAAAGCACTGGTGAACATTTTGTGACTCACAGAAGGCAAATCGGTTTCAGAAATTTCTAGTGGCTACAACCGTGTTAATAGTCAGAGGCCGAAAGAACAGGCTGTTCAGGCCAGTGAGATGCAGTGTGACATTACCTGCGTTTCTCCCACAGCAGGATGACAACTGCTAAAAGAAATTAGAGCAAGAGTCTAAAGAAGAAAAGTGGATTCCGAGAGATAATAGCAAACGTTGCCTGAGGCGCACTAGCAGACATCCTGCTCTGCCGTTCTGGGTCCCAAACCGCTGCGCAATGCTCACAGCCCTGACAGACTGGTTGGACACACGATCTTCCTCATCCTTCGGACGTGACTGGCACCACTTTAAGACGGAAACCAGAATAAACGCGCTGCTAGTGCCGAGGGTAGCACTGAGGGGAGAGGCGCAGGAGGTGCCCACGGGCAGCCGGGCTGAGGCAGCGGCCGGAGCCCGCTCCGCCGAGCCCGCGCTGCGAGCGCTGAGGGGCTGCGCTCCTGCCAGCCGCGGGGCTCGGGGCGCTCGCAGGACTGCACCTCTGCAAGGGCTCGACTGTTCAAAGCAGGGAAGTTACGCTCGTCATTCTCAGCGGGTCCCGGGAGAGGAAACACGGCTCCCTCCGCTTTGTGCCGTAAAGAGGCGAGAGCGAGCGGCGGCCGCTCGACGGAGGAGCGGGGATGGAGCCAGCCCTTTTCGGACTGCAGGCTCCCCGTTCCGCCCTTCCCTCCTACACTCCGGTGGAGAGGCGGCCCGCACCTGGACGCCACACCAGGCCCCTCCTCACGGGGCTCTTCCCTCAGCGCTCCCAACACGGAGCAACCACGAGCCCCGGCTTTCCCTACGCCAAGTCGCACTGTCGCACCCCGGCCTGTGTCAGCTCTGCTCCGCCACAAGCCGCAGCCGACATCCCTCAACAGGCGCGCCCCACCATCCACGTCCCCGAGCGCCGCCGACCACCGCCCCTTCCAGAGGCACCGACCCACCTCTTCTGACGGGAGGCTGCGCTCCGCGGGGCGGGGCGCGGCTGCCCCGGGCCCACCCTCTCGTCGCTCTCATTGGTCGCTTGATACGAATTCGCCTCATGATTGGCTTAGCCTCCTTTCGATCTGTGCGGCGCGCGGCTCCCCATTGGCTGCCCGCCGGCGAGGCGAGGCGAGGCTGCTGTGTTTGAATCGCGGGAGGCGGGGGGCGGGCGGCGGCTGCTGCCACGTTGCCGCCGGCGCAGCCCGGCCAGAAGGGGGAGAGGTTCGGCAAAGTCCGGAACCACTCGGCAATGGCCGGAGGCGGCTGCTGAGGCGGGGAGCGGCTGCCGGCTCGCTCTGCCCCGCTCGGCGCAAGGGGCATCGTGGGTTGGGCGCCGCCGGCTCAGCCGCCCTTGAGGGAGAGGGGCGCGATGCTGGCCGACAGCCTGGTGGAGGAGTTCGAAATCCGAGAGGATGAGCCCTGGTACGACCAGCAGGACCTGCAGCAAGGTGAGCCGGGGCGGCGGCGGGGGGCGTGTGAGGGAGGGTGTGTAGCGAGCCGGGTGTGCGAGGGCAGGGGCCGCGTTGAGCGGGGCGGGTGAGGCAAGGGGCTGTGGGGAACCGCCGGGCGCAGGGTGTGTGAGGGCAGGGGCTGCGGGGAGGGAGGGAAGGGGCCGCGGCGGGCGGCGAGGAGGCAGCGGCACCGCGGCGGTGCGGGGCGCCGAGGGGCACCGGGCGGGGCGGCGGGAAGGGCGCTCGGGGGCCGGCGGCGGCGGGGCGGCGGCGGGCGCCTCGGTCGTGCCGGGCTCGGAGCGTCGGAGTTCGGGATCCCCGCGCGGCCGCGCTTCCCGCCGCCGCGGAATCGCTGTCACCGGTAACGACTGCGGCCGTCTTTGTCTGAGGGAAGGAGGTGCGGCAGCCGAGCTGAATGGTGCCGGGGTCCCTCTCCGGCCGGAGGGAGGGAAGCGGCTCTCCGAAAAGTTGCACCTTGCACAGAATGCGAAGGTGCCCTGTTCGGAGCTGGTGCTGGAAGCACCGGGGCCGGATGCGCTTATTGCGCCCTGTTGAGCTCTTTGTAAGGGCTTCCAGTCGATGAAGTTGTGTCGTAGCAATGCTCGATGCAGGTTCCTTATTAGAAACTCTTTAGGTTTTCTTATTAAAATATCAGATAACTCCGCTACGCCTCAGGAAGACACATGTATAGCTTCTCTATGTAATTCCATCAGTAAGTCTTAAAACACTGCATGCAAGGGGTAAATGCGGTTCATTTCACAAAGGAGAAAGGAGCCATAGGAATACAAGTACAATTGCACTAAAAATCTTTTAACAGGCTCGACATGGAAAGAATGTGCAATTTCCTTAAGAGCTTAGTGGCATTTATGACTAGTATTTACTTAAGTTACTTAATTCTACTTTTTGTTCTTAATCCCGAGTTTGTTTTGAAAGGCGAGTTCAAAGCTGTGGCTTCCTGCAGACCTGCTCCAGTCTTACACGTTTTGCTTTTATATTGAAATACACTAATTTTGGGATTGGTGGGTGCTGCTGTACTGTAAACCATAGAGAAAGCTAAGCAGTTTTCCCACTGAGATCAGGTATCTGACCACAGAAACTCTTTTTGAGATGGGGCCAGGTCTCTCTAATTGTATGCTATAAAAAATAGCTAACTGAAAGCTGTATTTAGGTACTCTTCACTCAAAAATGATGTTTTCCTGGCTCTAGGATATAAACAAATCAGTTGAAATAAGATCATGAAACTACAGTTAGCTGTCAAAGGGGAGAGAGTGAAAAGTTTGAAGATATGATTCAGTAATGTTTTTACTATGTCAGTGTTTATGGAGTTGAAGACCTGCAAAGAAACTTCACAGTGTATAACAACTGACTTCTTGCCTTCTTGATGTTTCTCTACTTTGATCTTTTAATTAAAATGAATGAAATATTCACCAGTTGACTCTGCTGTCAGCTTTTAAGAAACAGTATTCCATTCTAGAGGTTTAGTGCATTTTGGGGGTTTGGTTAATGTACCCTCAACATGTGGACACAATCTTTCTGGGGATTCTCTCTTTTTCCTAAATGGAAGCCACGAACAGCCTTGCCAAAAGGAAAAGGAGGAAAATAAAGTGATGGGCAAGTTGAAATGCAAAGAAGAAATTCCTTCCAGGAATGTTTTTTAAATGTTGTGCTGTACTTTATTTCTGGACTCTCAAGGATACTACTCCTCCTGCTGCTAAGGCTAAGACGTAGGGATGTGTGTAAACAGGGTAGTAAGTGCCTGTCAAGGTCTCGTGAAACTCTTCACAACCCAAACAATCAGTGCATGTTTAAAAACTGATGAGTATGGTTATGAGAACCTAGGTTATAAAACATGAGAAAGCACCCTGAAGCAAGTTTAAAGTCCTTGTCAGTTGGTCTTTGAAACTTAAAATTAGGGTAGGGGTTTTGGAAAACCTTGACAGTCTTCCTACGTACCAAAGATTTTTGCCTTGACGATGGAGATGGGCTTTTCTGGCATACTGCTCGTGCATTAAAGTGCCCATGGAATTCTTGTAAGGATGGGAACAGACATCCTTCTGCAATGTTTTGCTGAGGTATGCTGACCTTTAAAAATGAATTTTTTTATAGAATTTTTATAACAGCTCTTTTTGCATCTTGCTGTTACTCACATTTATAGAACGGGGGGTATTCTAAATACAGAACAGGAAATAGGAAACTAAGTAGAAAAAAAATGCATTTTACAGTTAGGTAAACTTAAACTAGGCTTACTTTTACATCTTGCACAATTAGTGCCTGTTGCTGTTTAAAAGAATAGGCTAATTTTAGATTGAAAATTCTCTTAATAATTTTCTTAGGTGGGTTATGAAAAAGTAGAAGAGAAGGATTTTGGTACTCTCTTTATCTTTTTTTCAATGATGGTAATGCAGTCAGAAGAGATAGTAAAGCGCTGGTAAGTGAGGGCTGTTCAGCATCACAGAAGACATCCTTGAAGTCTTGTCTTGCAGATTTCTGATGGAGCTGTTAAACACCAGTACAACTAATCAGATTTACTAAAACAAAGATCTTTAGATCTTCACATATGCATTTTGCATTATTAAAAACCTCTCTGCTTCCATGTTTATGGTGAAAAGGAAAAAGGCATGTCTGTCAGAATTTAGCTTTGCTTTGCATAAATTTACAACAGAAAATGCAGTTCTGCTTCTAGTGTTCTACCATAACTCTCTCCAGAGAAATGTAAATTAATACTTTCCATTTTGTATCTGGAAAACATACATGGCACATCTCTCTTGTAAAATTTGCTCTTTATAAGGCTTCCAGGTACTTGACAATGTGGAAAATGGATGCAAAAAAATTCTGAATTTTAGAAGAGATGAAATTATTTCAGTACTTGCTTTCTCTAGAGTTTAGGTTTTATTGTATGTTCCTGAGTGCTCCCACTTGTATTTTCCCCCTCAGAAAAAAATTGCCTTAATTATAAAAGTGTTTCTCCCATAGTAACCCATTTGTGCTTCTGCCAGTCTAGCAAACAGAATGAGTGTGAAGTATGACATGAATTCCATTATTCACCTTGTATTCCAAGTACTGTGTGCTATGTGCTATTTGATTAGTAGATGAGGGGGCATTTAAGAATGAAGCTGTAAACTCCTAAATGTACTTAAACATGAAAACAAACTTTCACTTTGGGAAGGGAAATGGTAGTAATTCCATTATGCATTATGTCTTTAACATAATCCTAAATCCTCTCTAAAGCTCTTTTTCTACTCTATTAATATAAAAGAATAGACTATTTAGTCTTTGCCTTGAATGATGCTAGTATTGTTTTAAAGATGGTGGCTCCTAGTAAAGATCTGTGCAGTACAAGAACTTGTGAAGCAGGACTCCATTTTCTATAGGATAATGAATTCACTGAATTTGAAGACTACAGTATTCTGTAACGAGATAGAACAAACAGCTTGGTGTTTGACTGGGAGTTATTCTGTCCATGGGTAAACAATGTGCAATCTGTTTACCAAATGGGAAAAATTTAAGCAGGATGCCTTAAGGTTTTCTTATCCAAATACTTTAAATCCTGCTTCATAATGAGTGGTGCTTCAGTGAAAAAGCACTGTGAGGATAAACTCCTAAGTACAGACCAATACGCCTTGTGCCTTCTAATTGTACATCTTTTGAAACTGAAGAACTCCCATGTGGTGGGATTTCTTTTAAATATTTTTTATGGCATTTAAGCTAAGAATCTGACCTTAAGGTAGAAAACAATGCATTGTGGCTGTAAAGAATAGCACAGCTGTTGTTTTGCCAGAATTGGACATCTACAACTTCATAGACAAATGTTTGTACTGACTTGTCCTTGTAAGTCTGAATTTGGTCTTTGGCTTATGTATGGAGATGGAGTAATCGTTTTGGACAAGCTGCTAAGCTGAAGGTTAGCACAAAACAATCTTGGAGCAGTATTGTATGTATCACAGTTCCTAGCTGATAAGATAACTGAGAGGGAGCAGGAAAGAGGTAGCATAACATGTTAAAAAAAGGGCATTGCAATCAAATGAAAATGGAATTAATGTGTTTGCTTCTCTGGCTGTAGCTACTGATGATGCAATACATGTCTCCTGTTTATTTATTTAAGGCTTCTTGATGTGACTCAAAGTTTTTCTTGATTTTTCTTCTCTTTCTGATTAATGATACAAGTTCTATGTGAGAACTAACTAGGTGGTATTGCATGCCTGCAGGTTGTGGGTCATGTGATGGTAAGGAGGTGGAAAATAACCTATTTCTAGAAGTCTGTTGGATCCTTGACATGTAGTACCCTCCACAGAGTAACCACAATTTTAGCATTAATACCAAGATTTATTACTTTGTCACATTATGTTAGTTTTTAAATTACACTTGTCTTTCAATATAATAATACAGAATATCTAGCATTTCTGGTGCTGTTGAGCAAATACCAAGCTTCCCTCTAGAACACAGCTGAGTGTTCAGATGACTTATTTCTTAATTTGCAACAGCTACAGTCACTGCACCCTGGAGGTGATTGAAGATGACTGAAGTGAAATTGAGATTAAGTGCCTGAGAACAAATGACATTTAAAGTGATGTTTTGGAGCACATGAAACAGTTCTTGTCACCTGAGTTTATGAGCTTGAAAAGCAGAATAGCTGCAAGTCTCCATCAGTTTTATGTCTTTTAATATTATTGTTTCACCATGAAAAGCATGTGAAACCTTCAATTAGCACTTTTATCCTGAGCGACCTGAACTCTGGTAGAGGGGTAATGGGGAGGAACAGTCAAGTCAATAAAGAGTTCATCAGCTTTGGCCTGGGTCTAGACTGATGAGCATTTATAGGATCTGCTGTGCTTATTCTTCTGAGTGCTGTAAAGAGGGTGAAGCCCAAGAGACCTTGGGCAGAGCTGGTGCAGACTGGGCACAGTGTGGGAGGTGAACATGGCCGGGTGTGTCTGAAGGGCCACAGAGGAACTGAGGAAGCGTCACATCATAAGAGTGTCCCTGGGTCTCAGGGCTGACTTACACTTGCATTAGTGATGGTAGATGAATGTTCTACTTAGGTATAAGCTAACTTCCATGTTGGGTACTGGAGATAACTTGAAGGAGTTGAAACAGCAAGAAGAAAATACCTCAAATATTTGATAACAGGCTTTAGAATTAGATTACATCATTGTTTCTCTCACTTACATGCAAACATGATTTCTTTGTTTAGATCTTCACCTTGCTGCTGAGCTTGGGAAGACACTACTGGACCGTAACACTGAACTAGAAGAATCCTTACAGCAAATGTATGCAACAAATCAAGAGCAATTGCAGGAGATAGAGGTAAAATATCTGAAGGACCCCCATGTGAAAGCATCTAGACCTGCAACATACAGTGTATAAGATTTGAATTTCTTGAGATCAAATGGAAAATACTGAACAGTCTTTCACCACTTCTGCTATTTTGAGAATTTAAGAACCAGTATAGGTGGCTCATACTTAGAACTGTTTCTCTGATCACCAGAAGCTTTGTTGCACTAAACGTTGGATTTGGTTTGTTTAATGACAAATGACTGGTATTTTTTGGTTTTGTACAGAAAAGGTACTTCAGTTTATTTTTATTGCTAAACTTTCTGATCTTGCCAGGTAAAATAACATTAAATTATATGATGATAAAGACATTAATAATTTAAAATACTACATGAGAATTAATGATTGCAGCAGTGAAATTTAAATACTGATAAGTGCAGAAATGAGATTTAAGTAAAATCTGAAGATATGTACTTCCAGTAAACTGATCTAAGATAAAGGGAGCTAAAGTCTATTTAAGTGTAAAAGAAAACCTGCAGTGACAAAACAAACAAACAAAAAAACAAACAACAAAAAAAACCCAGAAAAAAATCCCATTTAAGTAGTATCTAAATATAGGATATAGTTGATATATTGTTCCATATTTTCCAGGGAAAAAACCCAAAAAACATAACCATCCTTTCAAAACCAGTCATCTTTGGGTAACAGAGTGGAAAAACCTGGCTATTTTTGGCAATTTCTCTTTTTTTAAATATTGCCTGTGTTCTTGCAGACCTAGCATTTGTCAGCATAATGAGATTTTTTCAGCTATTAGAGGGCAATGCATGGTCTCTAATAATTAAATTATTAAATATTCAGGACTCCGCTGACTGACAACATATTGAAAATGTAGTCAGCATTTCCATTTGGTTCTGGTGTGAATCACAGGGAACAGGCTGTGACTGGTATGTACCAGATTTTTACAATATCTGAGTTCCTTTGTGCTAGCAGTACTCCAGTTAGAGATGTGCATTTTGTACAGCTACAACTTCAGACAAATGCTCACTATTGTAGTGGAAACGGGTAACTGAAGCAATCCTAACCTTAATAATTTCGAAATTATAGGTGTCTTTAAAGTAGTTGACACAAATGCAGCATTTTTAGTAAGCGATGAGGAATTTCTTAGTGCAAGTGTGTTTTTAGAAGTTACTTTTGTTTTGTACCTCATCTACTGGCTCTTTCTTCTATTATGTGCTAACTGTAATCTTTGTTATCCTATTCATTCTGAGATACAGTGCTTGGAATGGCTGATATTACTGCCACAGCGTTAGAAGATTTATTTACTTCTGCAGAGACTGAAAATACCTCATTGCCATGAATAGGTGTTAGAAAAAGATAATTCTTAAGGTGTAGAGAAGACAAACACTTCCAAGGTGCTAAACAAATACTGTACACAAGGTACTTGTATGAACAACCATATTTAAGAAAGTGTTTAGCAGAGTTACAACATACCTTTTGAAATAACACACCAGAACTTTGTGATAGGCAGCTAACCTGGCTGATGGAGTGTAGTTACTTAATAAGCAGCATCTTAACACTATCTAGAAATGTGGAAAATACATTATTGCTAGGCTACATTGATTTACAGAAAGGGTCTAGTGCTGTTAAGAATGCAATATGCTATTGGTTTAAGCCAGTTTACTTGCTTAAGCTGTTCTGGTGGTTCAGTGTTTATAGAGGACATAAGAGAGCTGCAGCTCCAGGAAGTGTCACCGATGTCCTTCCAGCAGTGATCTGTAGTTGCTGTGTTGCAGGGTCAAGTACACGTGCAGTCAGACAAACTCAGACATGACAGATCATTTTTTCTCTCAATGTCTTGCTCTACCAAGACTTGGTCAATGCTACTTTTTGAAGGCTTTATCTGATACCTCTTCAATCTCTTTCCTCCTCTCCCTCAAGGAGAGTAGATGTGCATTGGATTGTCCTATTAGCTCCCTCCAAGAAGAGAGGGAGAGAGTGGGAGAACAGTTTTTGTGATGCTTCTGATGTATAAATAGTGCCTGCACCTTTTCTTTGCCCAGCTGCTTGAGCCAAAGGCTGTATTTGTATCTGCTGTAGTAACATGCTGTCTTCTCAGTCCTATCTCCTGTCTCAGTATTTTCTCTTTCCCTGGTGCCATTTTAAAGTGTAACAGCAGCACAAAACTTTTCTTCCTCCAAAGAAGTTTCTCTTGCATCTGGATTTCTGGCAGAAAAGGGAAAATGAAGCCCTTGTTCAAAAACCCAGAGAGACCCTCCAATTGAGGAACTGAATATATTAGCTTACTGGCACAAGGAATTGTTACAGGATTTCACTGAAACAAATGGTCATAAAATTTGCATATGCAAGGTATAAAGCAGTTCAGTCTATTATTTTCATATCAGCATTTCTGGCTCTTGCGGGATCACAGGATACCCTGTTGCACAGGATACATGTGCAAATGGCATATTCAGTCTCTGTGCTTGATTTTTCCCAATTTCCAAGTGCTTGTCTCTGTAACCTACATGTGATCTTTCAGCTGTTCCTGTAGGTACTCCACTGAATTTCTGTACTAGATTTTTCAGTGCAGTATATCCATGTAAATCTTTGGGACTTTTTTCCTACTAATTTGGATCTTACGGGTAGCAAAGTCTAGAGCTGGCTGAGAAATCATCTGAAATACAGCATTGCCTTGTCTGTAATGCAGGGGAAGGAAGGGTCAAAGACTGTGGTGTGCTTAAGATTATATCTCATATATTAAATACTAACACATTAAGCATTTACAACTTTGGATCATTGTATCTGACCTTTGTGCTGACACGTGTGCCAATAACTAATCACTGTAGATATAATAAAGGCTGCATGGGAACAGCAACTTTATGCCTGCCTGAATCTGTTCTCAGCACTCAGACGTTGGAAATCCTGACACTCTCCAGTTTTTATGTGCTAGAATGCAAGGTGCTGCTTCATGTTAGGTGCTCAGTTGAGGGGGACATGGATTAAATGTATTTATACACCATCTAAAGTATTTGTACATCATCTTTGGTGGTCTGGTTATACCAGGCCAACTGGACACCAGCCCTGAAGATACTGGAGATGGAAGGTGGAAGAAGTGGTGCTTCATCCTTTCCATTCATCTCGCAGGTCTGCAAAAGCCCATTGTAATAAGTGGCAACATCTCTTCAGGCACCAAAGCCTTGGCTGCTGTGCTGAGCCACACTTGTATTACAGAAGTCTGAGGACCTCCAGCTCCTTCCTTCAGCTATAACCAATAGGGAAAGTTAATCTGAAATGGGTCACATTGAGATTCTACTGCTAATCTATGTTCTATTTTTGTGTAAATCCTCTGTCATGTGTGCACAGGCTACAAAAGGATCTAGCCAACAGCTATCATGTTGATCTTCTAGAAGTCTGTATGGAGCAGTTACTAGTCCTAGATTAACTTATTATCTGTTCTTAAATTGCCTAAAATGTAAACGCACCAATCTTTTAATGAGGTAAAAGGTTAAGTAGAATATTAGAAGTTTTGAGTATGTAATGGGCCTGTGTAAAGATAAGTAATTCTGCCTAGGAGTTTGCTGAACATGCCTACTTGAAACTTAGTTTTAAGAAAGTAACATGTAGCAATACAGAATATATTGGAAAATATAGATTCTATATAAGAACAAAATATTTCAGATTTAGGGGGTTAGACTCAAACAGAAAAGAACTGTCTCATGTAAATGCCCATGTCCTGGGTGGGAGAATATATGACACTTTTTTAAAGAGCTTTAGGTGATTGTGAACTGCTTAGACTAAGAATTCCAAGCTTTCTGACGTTATTCAGGAAACTAAACTGTGTGTGTAGTTAATTGTAAAACCCAAGAGGATTAAATTGAGAATACTTCATGTAAGGTTTTATTTTTTTTAAAAGACCAGAAGAACTTTGTTTGGGATTACAGTAACTGGCATAATTCCCTGTGAGTAATTAAAGATTTTAATTCAATAACTTCCTGACACATAGTAGCCACATACTGTCCTAAGAGTGACCGCAACCTAAATTCTGCTGTGCCGAACCTAATGCTCTTCAGACTGGAAGAACTTGGGTCAGCTGAAAATAAGTTTAATTATAGATGGTGCTACCCAATATTTCAGTTTTAATGTTGAGAAAATTGTTGGGTCAACACAGATAAGAAATTTCTGTTGGAGCAGACTGCAGCCTTTAGAGCACAGTGGACAGGTAAGGGCTGTGTTGGAGCCTGAAGGCTCTATCAGTGCTGACTGCAGCACAGCCCCATACAGAAGGCGTGGGCACAGATAAAGACAGTTGGCACTACCAAACCCAGCTCCTCCAGGTAAGGGCTGCTTCATGAGCCTGGGGTGACCTCCCTGACAAAGGCAAGCTGCCTAGTCACTGATAGTGTATCTTCAGCTTAACAAAGCAAACCCAGGAATTTGCATTTGGAAAACTCAGGAGTTTCTCTGTGAATGTGAGCAAAAATGCAGCATAGGAGCTGTAGCTTGTGTTTCAAGAGTAAACCAGTAACAGCAGAACTGTCTTGCAGTACCTCACAAAGCAAGTGGAGCTCTTGCGGCAGATGAATGACCAGCATGCAAAAGTCTATGAACAGCTGGATGTGACAGCAAGAGAACTGGAAGACACTAATCAAAAACTGGTTGCAGAGAGTAGAGCTTCACAACAAAAGATAATAAGGTAACAAACTTCTAGAGATTCCCTCCCCCCAGCTGTTAATATCAATAAAACAGTCCAGGTGTATTTGTGTAGTTACTGGGTGTCTGTCTCTGCCTAGTGGTGTTCTACAATACTGGCAAATTGAAAGGTTAGTTTTATTTAAAGGTCTTTTCACCTTTTAGCTTGACAGAGACTATTGAAAGTCTACAAACACACATAGATGACCTGCAGCGACAAGTGGAAGAACTGAAGAAGCCTGGACAAGGCCGGATGAGCCAGGAGAGATCTGAGCAGCCAAGATCAATGCACAGTTTCTCATGTTTGAAGGAGCTGTATGACCTCCGCCAGTAAGACTTTTTACCTTACATAGTAAAGGACACTGAAACTATTTTAAGCAAAACTTTAAAACCTAAGACATGAGCACAAATACCAGACAAGCTGGAAAAAAATTACCTGATATTCACAACTAGCAAAGTATCTCTGCTGTATGGTACTGTCATTACTTGTGGCCTGTTTCTAGACCACACCAGTATTGGTTCTCCACTTTGTCCCCAGAGCCAGCCATATCAAATGGTAGCCTAGAAAGCTTACAACAATTTGCACCCCAATGTTTTCAGTCAGATAAAAGCAAACACACAAATAAGCTGAAAAACAAACTCACTAAATGCAAAATATTTCCTGTAACTTACTCTGTCCTTGGATGTCCACAGATACTTCCTTAGCTTTTTTGAGCTTCAGTTGGTGAAAATGACACCTAAACTGGGAAGATGGTGCCTAGGCTGCTGGGCTGCCTTTTAAATGTAGAGCCATTTGACCCAGCTGAACTGCATTACTGGGGCCATCGGGACAATCACCTGGTAAAAGCTCAGACTAATTCCAAAGGGCGGTTTTATAAAGAAAGCACCTCCACAGACAGAACAGGCGCTTGTGTCTACATGGAGGTGATACACTAGAATAAATCATAAATCCAAAAAGAAGTTATTTCTTGACAATTCAAAAGATAACTGGATCCTTCAAGCTGCCAAAGGCTTGTGAAAATACCAGCCTCCAGCATTGCTTTGTCAGTTACGAAGCTTGTTTCTACATCAATAATGGCAAAAGTTAGAAGAGTGGAGTGCTGTAGAAAAAAATAGTGTCAGAAAGTACTGCATGGTACAGGGAGGCAGTGTGTATTTAAACTTACATTATTCAATCAGCTTGTCTGTAACATGAAACTGTTAACAAGCTGCCATTCTGCCTAGGCTGTGAGCTAGGTTTGATGGCATGTAAGTCCTTACAAACCCTGTTCTGATTACTAAATCAACTGATCGGTTAGTGCAACGGCCCCTGTTAGTGCTCTGAAGTGTGTTAGCACACAGTTTAAATGTATCATTAGTTACCCAGGACAGGAAAACTTTAGGTGTGGTCAGCTGTACTTCCTACGTTTGATAATCCTTATTTTGTTTCTGCAGGTATTTTGTTTATGATCACGTCTTTGCAGAAAAGATAACTTCGATGGATAGTCAGTTAAGTCCTCTAGAAGAAGAAAATGAGAAGTTAAAGAAGGCAGTGACAGTTCTGCAAGCCCAGCTGAATGTAGAGAAAGAGAAGAGAGTGACCATGGAAGAGGAATACAGTCTTATGGTGAAAGAAAACTGTGACCTGGAGCGGAGGCTGGTTGATACAGACTTGTATCGGGCTCGTGCGGAGGAGCTGGAAGCAGAAGTAGCTGAAATGCGACAGATACTTCAGTCTGAAAATACACTCCATAATGCAGAGAAATTGGTGCCAGAGTCCTTTTTCATTTCATTCAAGGAATCTCTAGACAGGGAGCTTGGTCAGAGCCTGGCAGATGATGGACTTCTGGCAGTATCGGAGCTTGAGAAGAAGGCACTAAAACGAAGCAGCAGCGAAAGCCTCCTGAGCAGCGCTGCCGGGGCAGACATTCTCAGGGGCCATGAAGAAACGTGTATTAGGAGAGCTGAAGCTGTGAAGCAGCGAGGGATCTCTGTACTCAATGAAGTTGATGCTCAGTACAATGCTCTGAAAGTGAAGTATGAGGAACTTTTGAAGAAGTGTCAAATGGATGAAGATTCTTTGAAACACAAGGCTGTACAAACACTGAAGCAGTATTCCAAAGACCTAAATGTGGGGAACACCCAGTATGATCTTTCAGCTAGCAATCAAGAATTCACAATTGCTGAGCTAAGTGACTCTTCCACAAATGCTCCCCCTGAATATAAAGCACTATTCAAGGAGATTTTTAGCTGTATCAGAAAAACAAAAGAAGAAATAGATGAACACAGAGCAAAGTACAAGACTCTCTCCTCTCAGCCATAACCTTATCTGTTAGTCAAGAACACACTTCATGTGAATGTCAGAAGACCCCCTTAAACTGATGTGTTTCTTGAGCACTCAAAATGAATGTTTTGGATAGGCTGGTAGCCTTGTAGTTGTTAAGCTAGTTAGTTATCAGCTAGATTCCCTGTTCCTATGTAGCAGTAGATTTAATGTTTAGCACTGTCACACAAACCAGTGGTTGTAAAGCAAACAAACATCATAGCTTTATGCTACACTACTACTTCGTATTACACTTCATCTCTGGCCAGAGCAGTGACTGACACTTGTTTCCTTAGTCCACTTCAGAAATAACAGAGCTAAGAACTATGAATCTCTCACAAGAACCAGATTAAAGCTTTCCTTTGGTTCACAGGGATGTTCTAGCCCTAGGACTACACTGATGTAGAAAATGAACAAAAGCAAAGCTCCAATAAGTCCCAGGGGCAGCATCTCCTCAGCTCCAGGAGGGGAACAGTCCAGTTGTTCTTGCTTTGACAGGGTGGTGGAAAGCTGTGCTTGCTTTAAGCCAATACCACGTTTTCACAATCACTAAGCTCTCCCACAGATTAGTATAAATGTCTTTCTACCAAGAAAAGGTTTGATGTAAAGTTTGTGTGGCTTTTTAGATACGGTTTCCTTTGTAGGGCACTTCGTCTTAAGGCAAGATACTGTGAATTGACTCTATGTGTGACTTGGGTCCTACAGTTCTCCGGTGGAATGTCTGCAGAGTACATTTTAATGTGTATTTGGTGAGTTAGAGAGTTGTTATTTAGCTATTTAACTTTAGAAGTAGCATTGACATAGTGGAGTAGCTTTTAATGTTAAATACCACAAACTCCAAGTGCTTGAGGAGACAGGCCAGGTAAAACCTTATATTGTTTGTCTGTTGCTTCCGGTGTTGGCCTCTCTTGACCTATTCCATGCTGCCTCGGGGGTGGAGGGATGGACACAACACTGCCAGCACATATCCTACTGAAAATGGGACCACACTCCTGTACTCCTTTCCCACTCCCTAATAGTAATTCATACAATACTTAATTTCTGAAAAACATTGAACATGGAGAAGGTTGTCCTTTGGAACATAGAGAAATTGGGAGGAAGGAAAAAAGGCACAGGGAAAGGTGACATCCTTCTCCTTGTAAAGGCTCTCATAGCTTAATGTGGCCAGCAGTTCTTGGGAAGCAGCTTCCTGCTGAGTTGCTGCGAGGTACCAAACCCTTGACCCAGAATGCTGACAGTTTCTCAGCTTTAGTCCAGCTGCTGCTGCTCTGCTGCCTTATGCTGTTCTCTATTCAGCTCGTCCTTCAGGTGCAGTATTAACACTTCATGTTGTGGGAGTTTCTCTAAAACATGTATTGCAGTCTGAAAATTATTTAAAAATGGGAATCTGAATATTTTTCTAAGCAAATAAATAATCCAGTCAAGCTACATGTGTAAGTAGTAATTATATCCATCTGTGCCAATCAGGAAACTGAACTTGGTGCAGCTGGCACCTGCATTATCTTGTCTTGCCATCTTTCCTACAGAGCTCAAATGGAGTTCCCATGAAATTTGTATTTTAGAGAAGTTATGCTACACAGAACAGGCCTGTCTAGGACAGAAATCCAGATGGAAGTGAGTAGTTTCTCCTCGTTGTGGTTTTTGTCAGTGCTGTTCAAAAAAAAGGTGAGAGCAGGGAGAGCAGAAAAGGTGCTCTGCCATGAGGTTACTGTCCTGTCACTGTGTCCCTGCCACCTGCACCCATGTCACCCCCATCTGGAGGCTGGAAAGCAGTAAACCTTGAGAAAGACACAAAGTGGTTCACTACCAGTGTTCCTTACCACTTTAGGGACGGGGGCAAGCCACACTTGCTGGGCAGAAGACATGTAAAAGCAGTTCCAGATTTTTGGTTAAATAGGTGATCTTCAGCGGTTTATTACTGTTGGCTAATTTAGAGCACTTTGATAGAAACAATTTCTATGCTTTAAAAATACCAAAAATATTTCCTCAGAACTTCTTGATTCTTCTGTACTGTACTCCCCCCTTGGCTGCCTGTTCCATTGCTGAGCTCTGGCTGTCCTGCAGCACTTACCTGTGCAGGCTGTGCAGGAAATCCCTCCAGGCTGGGCTCTTCTTAGAGCTTCTCCTGGAGCGTGGCTTTCCCAGAGAGCTTTCCAGCCACAGCCACTGGGTCAGTGCCAGTCAGGGCTGCCTGAACATAAAACACATCCCAATTTTATTGAGGCAGTTAATAAACTACACTAACCTATTAAATAAGGTAAAGTTTTAGCAGTTCAGATATAGCCATTTTCCACCAAAATGTGAAATGCTGCAAGTATGGGGACAATATTCTTAGCCAATCTTATCTGGATTAACTACCTTAATCTTCTTATTTTGGTCAACAACTCAACTCAGCCTTTTCTGAGCATAAGTGGATGAAATCAATAGAATCCCCTTTATCTTCTCATGTGATGGAAGCTGCAGCAGAGAACAGGAGCAGCAGTGACTGTGCTGTGCAGTGCCCACAGCAGACACTCCTGCTGGTACTGCAGGTAAGGCCAGTTCAGGACGAGCCACCAGGGCTGGGTCCCTGTCCCTGCTGCTGGGCAGCCCCAGGGAGCTCAGGGACTGCACTGCACTTTGCTCTCCACCTCTGTCCTTCCTCCCCAAGCCTTCAGGATCTAAAAGGAGCAGGTGCAGCTTCTGTTTCTTCTTGGACAAATACAAGGCAGGGTAGAATTGACCTTTGAGATAACATTTTATTTAAAAATTACACAAAATAGAGGTTTTACATGGTTGCCGTGTGGTAACTACAGCTGGATGCCTTCCAGAGGGTGCTGTCGGTTACTTACCTTGCTCTGTCACATACAGTAATTAACAAAGTCCCTCAAACCAACCCCATACCAGCAGAAGAAATCCAGTAGCTGTTCCCCATGTCTCAGATGTAGGTACTTCTCCAAATAACTCATTTCACAGACAACAGGTGAGAACAATGGTTATGTAGTACAGAACTCACAGACAGTGATTTTGTTCCCCCCTCCCAGGCTTGACATTCCCATGAACATGACTACCTGCTCTCTATGAAGAGGGCTGCAAGGGCTATGACAATGCTCACACTAAAGTATGAGCATCCAGGGATTTAACAAAAACTGGGATGTTTGTAAACAAATTTAATTTATTGGCATTACTTACAAAATAAAGTTTTAGACCATGATTTTCCATCATGTCTCTGTCACTATATGGTTTTATTTTTCATAACGAAACAGAAGGAGAATTGCAATACATTAGAAATCCCAGATGAATCAAGCTGCAGACAGGGTCCCACGGTGCCTTCCCGGCGGCTCCCGCGCCTCGGAGGCCATGCAAACTCTGAGTCTGGGGGTGTCAGTGGCTGCCCGCAATGCCCACGGGCCCCAGGGCAGCTCAGATCCTGCCCTAGCTGCCGAGGCCACGGCGTTGCTCCAGCTGTGCCACCCGCTGCGGGTTCCTCCTGCGTCCCCGAGATCACCCGACACCTCTGCCACCGCCGTCAGGACTGCACCGTCCCCTTAAGATACCACATTCCACCGTAGCTCACGCAGCAGTCCTGGGGAGACAGGGAAAGGCTCTGTTAGGCTGCTCAGGCCTTGGGAGGGGCTGCCATGGTGCTGGAGGCACCATCCCTAGAGGCGTGTAAGGGTGTCTGGTGCTGGGTGATGTCTCCTGGTTACAGTGGTACTGCTGCGTTGATGGTTGGACTGGATGATCTCAAAGGTCTCTTCCAACCTTGAAGATTCTATGATTCCAAAGTCCATAAAGTCTTGGGAATGACTGGCTGGCTCTGGGACAATACACACTATCAGTAACGAGCCCTTCTCCGGTGTAGAGGAGAGGGCATGAACCCAGGGCACAGGGTATCCCCACCCTGAAGGACAGATGGCTTCAATGGAGGGGACACATGACGGGGGGAAGGCTGAGAGCCACAGAGGGACAAATGATGCCAAGGCAGTGAGGAACAGCAGTGGCTCCTGGGGGAGAACCTGGGGCTCATGCAGAAGCCAGCTGAGGGAGGGAAGGATGTGTGAGGGCTGGAGGAGCAGAGCAGTGGAGGGGTAAAGAGGGGCTGAAGCTCAGGGGAAGAGGCTGAGGGGAGCAGCGGGACAGAACAGAAGGGTGAGGACAGTCACAGGATATGAAGCCTGTTAAGAAACCCTTTCTATGATAATGGAAGTGTCAAACCTCAGCCCTGCTGTGACCACACGTGTGCTATGCTTGCAGCACCTCAGCAAAGGAGCGCAGGAATTGGGTTGTCCTGGGGCTCATGTCCTTGTTTCTATTAGCTGAGCACAAAGTCCCTGGAGTTCTGAGCTAACAGCTTCCCTTTCTTTTGCTCCAACCTCCCTCTTAGGTAATTCAACACAGGCTCAAGTACTATTGCAGACCTGAGGCTCTGGAGCTTAAATGTATCTTTGTTTCTGAAGTCTTGGGGCTCATCCATAACAAAAACAAACCCAGAGGTTAGAAAGAGGGTTTGCAGACTGATCTATAAATGCAAAAATACAAACCTTGTCAGTCTGCTCCTCTGTGTATAAAAATGAGCACAGGCAGATGGGGAAATAGGAGTCAACAAAACCAATTTCACTCGAAGTGGAATCCAATCTCTTGTGGCTTAAAGAAGCCAGAAAACCTTCCCATTTCATTAAATGATACTTCTAAATTTTATTTCAGAAACAAAGGTAATTTCCCCTAGTCCTGTGACAAATGTATTCAAGGCAATAAAGCGTGCCACAACACAAGGCTGGTCACCTTCTGACTTACTGATTTACATAAAAACAGTGCCTGATGACTCGGGGGCAAGTATTTTTTTCTAGAAGTAGGTTATCTGTTAAATAGCAACAGCATCACGAAAAACTAATGCCAGTACATTGTCTAGATGTTCCAGGAGAGCTGATACTTGAGCTCATGTAGTCACTGACAAATTCCCCGGCACTGGAAGCCAAAGGAAATATTGTCTAGCAGGCAGAAATGTCTGAGCTTATTTTACAGCTAAGACGACCAGGTTCTTTCAAGCAAGACCAGTTTGCTTATTATCACAGCAACAGATCTGTAGTTCTTCAAAGATGCTATTATTCATTTGGAGATCACAATGTAATAAAGTACTTAAGCACTTGTCTTATTGAAGTGGGTGACAGTGAGCAAAGGCCCAGCCACAATGATTAAAGTATTACATTAGTTGGCAACTTTCTGCTTGGCCATCCTGCATCTCTTTTAAAGTCATGGCCTGTACTTTACACCTTAAACTTCTTGAGCAAGTAAATGGTGCATCTTCAAAGAGAGATGAAAGGATTTAAATAAACATTTACAATGAGATGTGTTAACTACTACTCTGCCTGCTGGTTTTGGCCAGGGTTTTGCTCTGTGCAAAGCTGCACATCGTGCTAGAGAATAAAATCCACTTCCTTCTGAACATGTGGCACTTGTGCTCTTCAGCACTAACCAGCAGTCAGTTGGTAACTAAAAGCACTGGGCAAAGCCCTCCCACCTCCTTAATGTTTAATTCTGCATTATTTAAAAAGAATTCAAGTATCACATTTACTACACTATTCTCTGCTGCTCCAAGATGACAGAGAGATTTGTTGCAATAATACAAAATAACGTGTGAGCCATTGCTCCTTGGAGAGAAAGAAGATAAGAGTGAGACAAGTGCATTTTTAAGAAAACAAGCCAAAACACAGGCTTTGTCCATATTCCAACAACAACTCTTCTATCCTTATAATTTGTCACTTCAAGGTAAAATATAATCCTTTGCTCAAATCAAGCATTAAAACTCATGTATTAATTGGACCAAACCCAAAGTGAACAGAAGCTTACCTTTAACACTCTATCGACCTCCTGCTTGTTGAGATCCTCCCCACACTCCTGACTCAGCTGGTTCTGGATGACATTCCTGCGCACTCGGTAGTTTTTCGAAAAGATTTCAAGCAAAACTTGGCGATGCTTTAACGGAAAATGCATTGTAAGTACACAGAGAACAATTATTCCTGTCTTTCTATCAAAACTGCCCGTGCCTTAGTCTGTACAAAACATTCCCTGAACTACATGAGAGGATTCTTGCTTAATAATCCTGAAACCATCCCATATATTCCTGCTCTCTGGCAGTGCCTTATCCTCCAAGGGCTCTACAGGGGTCCCTCCAGACCCTGTGGCCACAACTGCACCTGTTCTGTGACCTGGGGCTCCCCCAGGGTACAAAAACACACTGAAGAAGGCATTGCAATGTATTCCTCTCAAATGCTTGCATGGAAGTTCACATAACTCCAGGCAAGAGGTTGGCTAGTTCTTGCCTCTTTCCTATAAAAATGTATTCAGTTCATGGAGCTAGGAATTGCACTGCCCATCCACAGGTCGTTAGGCACCTGCCCTTTCACCTCGTTTACTCTGACAGCAGTTAGAACTCGGCACATGCTCACAAATGCTGCAATCATTTCCTACTCCTAGGTATAAACAGATACAACAGATACACCTGGTAATCTCTGGTTAATGTTGTATTACCATCAAAAGGAAAAAAAACCTTGCACTGGATCCTGATCTGAGGCTTGCAATAGAGAATCTTTTCTTCTCACAGGTTCAGAAACAGCCACTGAGATGGTTACTGACATGATTGCCTACATGTGATGAGCTTCCTTTCAACTGGAAACAGATTGGTGTTAAAAACACCAACAGAGAAAGAGGAAAACTATCTGCTGTACCAGTACCAGAAACATGGATGCAAACAATGCCAAACACTCAATAAAAATATAGTGGGGAATGTCACTTATTTTATCTTTACCTGATCATAAGTGTCACCAGCTTCCCAAAGTGCATAGACCTTTAGTTCATCTGGTGAGGCAGCAGTCTGTGGAGGAAACTGAGAACAAGAGGCTGTTAAAAATAACCACCTATTTAATGAGTTCTGCTTAATGATTCCATGATACTGTATCCCTGGACACCCATTACTGAATCAAAACCCTTGCTGCCATGGAATAATAACTGCTGAAAAACCCCAGCTGCTGTCCCACCCCACACTGGAAGGGGTGCCTTGGCTCTGGCAGCCCCGTGCCTGCTCAGCACCTTCTCACAGCCCCACTGACAGAGCAGAAACATGGTCTGTGTCACGCCTGTGACCCAGGGAATGGGATGAGCACCATGGCACCCTGAGGTTGTCTGATGGCTCTGGTCAGGGTGGGACAACCTGCACAGGGCACTGGTGCCACATCTGTCACACACCAACCACAGCTGGGCTTTCAAGGGAACTGCTGGACATACTGGAATCCCATGAACTGGGCATGGGAACAGTTTCCCAGTGGTGGGGAGTTGACCACCGCGTACCAGAACAATCCCAGGGCTTGGACCTTGCTTGTACCCATGGCAAGATACCTGTGGATTTTTCCTATCAGCAGTGGTTGCTTCCAGACTATTCAGAACAGCTGAGAGCACCAAGCACATTGCAGTGTCCTTCTGGTGGTTTTTACCTTTACAGTGTCAGGTTTTACAGATTCAGACTCCATCCTGCAGCTACCTGCTTCACTAATCCCCAGTCAGCATTACTGACAAGCAGGTGCTTCTGCTGTATTGCTGTCTCTGTTTTGGGGCAGACTACAGGACTCCGAAGACTGAACACTGAGGGACAGTGAACCAGACATTTGCTCATTTCAGGCTCCAGAAGTGACAGTGGTTTTGCGTGTTTTGTTTTTCCCCCATGTGCCAAGCTAGAGAAACACATTCAGTTTTTGAGGCAGAAGTTTCACACCCCTGCAGACAGGAAGAAGCACAACTGCCTCTCCCCCTAAAAAAATAAAATATCCCATTTGCCTTAACATTTCCCCTTGGAGCAGTGACTAATGAGCACTGCTGGAATATGCCTTCACTCCTGACATGTCTCTTCCTGTCTGTCACTAACAATTTATTCCTTGCTAACTGCCCAGATGACCTAAATCAATCATCTATGAAAAGCTAACAAGCCAGTCCCAATTGTTCCAGCATCCCTCAATCCTGGCTGCTGGTATAAACCAAACCTTTCTTCCCAGCCTCCCTCACCAGCCAAAAGATTTGTGCATTGCAGAGTGAAAAGATCAGCATTTCCTTTCATGCTCTGCCTCTGATCTTATTGCAAAGGGGAAGGGTTTTGTCCAGTGGGAGCTGCCTAGTGAGATTAGCAGCTTTGACTTTCAGGTTAGTCCAAATGACTGGGATATAACAAGGTTTTACACTTGGTTTTGAGCCAGGATTCAGGTTGACTAGGCTCACAGCACCTGACATAATTCTCCTCCCATAAGGACACTTGCTTTTGAGGAATAATCTCTCTTGTAGGTTTTCAGCAGAGATAAAATCAAATACTCCAGCTTCCCTCCACACAACAGCTGCAGCAGGAATGGCAAAGAGCAGCAGGGCACTGGGTGCACCCAGGCACAACCTGCTGGGCTCAACAATTGAGCCAGCACAGCCCAGGGTGCAAACTCCTCCTGCCTCAGCCACAGCGCTGAAACACAGCTGTGTTTATCCAGCCATTCTGTGCGGAAACGGCTTCCAAACAAACACAATACTTGGGAAGAAAAATGCACAGAATCTCCTCATCCCAGCCAGCCCTCCTTGCAAACTGCTGCAAGCCAACAGCTCCCTGCTTGCTTGCTCCTGTCACACAGCCTGGTCATGGGAGTGGGAAATGCCATCAGGGATTCTTCAGAACACAGCACAAACAGCTTCACTGCCTTGCCATCTGCTGTCCCTTTGCTGGTTTATGTCACCTTGATCTCCCCAGCCTCGCCTTGATACAATTCTCTGCTACCTTAAAATCCTTTCTAGAATATTTGCCCTGTGCTCTTTCCTGCCCTAAGCTCCTGGAGCAAGTGCAGGGCTCCTAGGAGATGAACTCCATGCTGCCCCAGGTCCCAGGGCTGCCACGTTCAAATGGAACCTCTCAGGGAGGAGCCCTGGCCTCTTGGAAGTGTCTCACTCCAGCACTGAGCCACTGCCAGGCAGCCTCACGTTATTGCTACACCAGAGGGAAGGGGCTGAGAGTGCCAGAAAAAAACTTATCAGCTGGAGAAATCCTAAAGGAAAACTGCTGATCTCACCTCTCAGGGAGCCTGGCATTGGCACCAGCCTGCAGGGCTCTCGGAGTGCAGGGCTGCACTCCCCTCCTGGCAGCCCAGCCAGGCAGCACGCACACAGCAGTTACATCATTTCCTGAGGCCTCAAAAATATCCTCAAGTTTTGGGCAGAACCTTGCCACTCCAGGGGCCACGGGAAGGGAGCCATGGCAGGAGCCAGCCACCCTCCAGTCTGCAGGAAATGGGTGTAGATCCTCAGGAGCCAGAGTCCTGCACAGACACGTCCCATGGGATGGGAGAGTGGCTCAGCTCAGGGCACAGGCACCAAATCCTGCCTGCCCAGGGCTCCTCTCCTCTCCTCTGTCTGTCCCCTCTCCTCACCCTCTCCCATGGCAGCACCAGCTCAGGATTTGCTCTTTCCTGACCTGTGCTTTTCCCCCACACTTGATGAGGGACAGCAAGCACAGCAGCCTGCAGGCATCCCCACAGCCTCAGCTGCAGCTGGAGTGGTCTCTCCTGGCTCCCCACAAATCCTGTTTATCTCACACCCCGGGTGCTGTTGGTCAGCTCTGTAATAGATCCTGCATTCCCCTGGTAAGGTTTCAATTGCCATTTTCAGCCACATGTTTTCTCTAATAGGTAAGCAGTCAAGCCAAGAGTGTCTTCACCTACCAAAGAACATAATTTTAATTACCTCAGATCATTGATTTTTATCACCAAAGCACTTCATATTACAGAAAACTAATGAGTAACTATGAAACCCCATGCTGAACAACCCTCCAGGCTTCCCCTGAGCTCAGGCGCCCTTGTTGGGTTCTGACAAAATTGTCCAGGGGAACAATCAGGAAACACCCAAGTGTCTGAGCCCATGCAAAAGAGTAAAGCCAGCCCCAGCACCTTTGCCATCTGCACAGAGCATCAGGGGAGGCTCAGGGGCAGTGATTTACATTGCTGACAGCAGTACAGGCTCATACACAAGAGCTCAAGTCTTGCAGTGAATTCTGAGTCAGCAGAACTAAAATTTGAAACAGTCTCCTCAAGAGACATTCCAGGGACCACTTCTGCACCTCTTCAGGTCTCCTGTGACAGGGTTTTCCACACAGAAGGAAGTTCCTGGCCACCTCTCTTAAGCAGGATTTTATTTTGCTTTTTGAAAAGATAAACGATCTCTTTTTCACTTCTTGTGTGGATTTTCAAAATCCCCAAATTTCCAAAGCAAACAAGCCCCAGTCCCAAGCAACAGAGCAAGAATGACCTCAGCTGTTTACCATCAGCATGGCAGAGGCACACATTACACCAGGTGCAGGGGAGAGCCTGGCCAGCACTGAGACAGTTCCAGGCAAGCACCACCCCAGGACTTGGAAACTGCCAGGAGAGGAAGCAGAAAGCACAATTGGTGCTCTCCCTAGTGACATTTCCAGGCTGTTACTTGGTTCCCAGGTGCCACAACATGTACTTTGCACACGACTGAACACGTTCCTGCTGCCCCCCAGCAGCTCCCATGCTCCAGGCTCTCCCAGCCCTCCTGCTTCCTGCTCTTTTGAGCGGTTCACATGTTCCTTCTCCTCTCTCCCCAAAGGCAGCTGCTCCCAAGCTCCTTCTGGTTGTAACCCAATCAGTAGTGCCAGATGTCTTGTAAAATTAATTTCCTTTTAGGCTCTTTCCCATGATGCCAGATTCCCTTTGCTCTCCTAAGCAATCCACTGTCTCCCAGCCCTGCTCTGTCTCACGCAATCACACCGGTCCTTTCCATACAGACAAAGAAACAGACAACACCTCTGCACAACCCAGGAGGAAACAGAGAGGCCAAGGAAACCTGCTGCAGATGGGCTTTGTCACTTCCCAGAGGCTCTGCTGGGTGTGCCCTGCTGCTCCCAGGCAGTCAATGTCACCTTTCCTCTCCCAGCTGGGTCCCTGTACCCAAGGGAAGGAGCTTGTGCAATTCCAGGAGAGCTGATGGGAATCTGGGACTGCCTTATCCTGTTAACAGGAGCAAGCTGGGACAGCAAATCACTGTGGCACAACACCTTGGATGTGGAAATGGAGCCCCAAGGACAACAGGGCAGAGTGCAGAGCCTGCCAGAAGCAGGACCCCAGACAGAATTCCAGCAGCTTCAACACATCCAATATCGGGACAGGTACTCTGAGCACATCTGTCCTTCTGGTCCAGCAGCACAGGACACAAATATTTCACATCTCAGATGTTTAACTCTCCCCCCCACCCCCACCCCTCCCCCAAAGCACACCAAGGGAAAAACATACTTACAGGCACCAAAATCTGTTTGCAGCCAGTGTCCAATACCATGTCCTGTAACATTTTGTCTGAAATGCCACTGAACAAGGTATGTCCTGGAGGCAGACTGGCTAAGTGGAGGTTAAATAACCGTTTAAGCTCACTCAGGGTGAGTACAAATTGTTTCTTAAATGTGGACGACACAAAGGCCTTCAGTTCCTGGGCGACCCTGTCGATGCAGCCCCCGGGCAGGTGGCCATTCACAGGGTCTGTGGAGCCCTGGGCCGGGTGCAGGCCATTGACCAGGCCGTTGTTCAGGCTCTCGTGGGCTGAGGTATCCATGGGCTCCTCCACACTCACAGGCTCCTCTTTAATGCGGATATTGGGAACATCCATCTTGGCCGAGCTGTCCTTTGATTTCATCTCTGCCTTCTGCTTCTGGAACTCCTTCTCCAGCTGCCCATAGTTCTGCTTGACTTTTGCTTTAGCCATGTTGACCCTTTGCTCCCCAGAAACCAGCAACGGATGAGCTGGTGAGAAACAAAAGGCACCATAAATCTCAGCAGGGCTCATAGTGAAATAGAACCAGGAAACATAATATGCTTATGAAATCTAAGGCATAAACCCAGTCTGTTGATTAGATTTTACATTGGAGGGTTTTGCTGGTTTTTTGAGGGCAGTGTGCATTTATTTTTCTAAAGCCAAGTGCTTGGGGAAGGGTGTTCCAGTCAAGGAATTCGAAGCAAAGTGTGTTTGTTCAATCACCAGGACCTTTTCCACATTTCAGGAAACCAGGACACAGACTGCTTACACATCTCTGCTTGTGACCCAAATACATCTTTGTCCAACAACTCTTCTTTTTGTCTTTTAGACTCACTAGTGGCTGGTGGGCCTGGTGCAGCCCCTGCCAGAGGCAGCACCAGGATGTCACCAGGTACAGGGTGGAGTGTGGAAGGCTTAACAGTGAACCTGAACAGCCCTGCAGCATGAGGTGCACAGCACAAGAGGCTGAGACCCTCTGCTTAGTGTTATTGCCCAGTAATGGGGAGAAAGGGACAGGAAGGAGTTCTTTCCCTTGGAATCCTGCACTTCTTCCCCTCTCCACAACCAGCCACCCAAAGGTGAAAGGGAGGGCATGTTGGCAGCAGAGGAATCCAGTCCTTGCCAAAGCAAGGAGTGCTTGAGGCAAAGGCATGCCCGGCACACATGCTGTTACCTTCTCTGCTGCTAGGCTCACTAATCCTCTCCAAGTAACCCAACACCTAATCCTTCTGAGCAGATCAGACACAGGGTATTGAAATGGATTCATATACTCCTTTGTCAGTTCTGCTTACACTCCTCAATTGCTCCAGTGTCTGGCACTGAGCCAAATGTCCAGTTAAAACTCTGGAATCTCAAGTTTTCACAATCTTTTAGGATTTTGGAGCAGGTACTTCAATACTCTCACCGCCAGCCATAGTAGAGAAGGATGTCAAAACCAGACAGCTTCACATCTCCTTACAGCCTCCTGCCATTACATTCTCCAGTAATTCCTTGGCCCTCAAGCATACCAGAGAGCCTAGTGCAAATGAGAGAAATAAAAACTCACCTCATTCACATTAAGTTGCATTAACATTGAGAGGTGAGAATTATCTGTGCACTGGCTCTGTATGTCCTCCCTTCAGGAACTGGTTACACCCCACAAACTGCCTTAAATGAGCAAATGGGTAAGAGAACCAGCTGATTTTACAGTGTCAAACAGCGAGTCCCCAGGGCCACAGACTGCTCCTGGCTCTGCTACAGGGATGCCACAGGAGCTGGTGTCACCCCAACTTCAGTGACATTAGTACAGACCAAGATCTGTCTTAAATATTCCAGAGGAAATAGTAAGAAAGAAAATACATTAAACAAAACCAGTCTCCACCACATTCAAAACCAGAGATGAACTCCAAAACATCACTCAGGAATATGGATGGGCAGATGAATACATGCAAGTGCTTCAACATGATCCAAGCACAATTCCATTTACCTGACTGTGCCTCTTGTTTCTTTGGTGTCAATTGCTCCTTTAAGAGATTATAGACCTTTTCTAATCTGAAAAACAAAGACACAATATTCCAGAACAGTTTCAGTTGTTATGTCTGCATGCAGCCATGCCAGCTTTAGCCATTAGCTAGAACATTCCATCTCTCCAGGGAGCCAAGAACCAGGAATGACTTGAGTGATGCAGTAACACCTCCCACCACACCACTGCCTGGGCACTGCGAGGGAGAAACTTGGAGGAAATGCAGATCAGATTATCTATAAGTGTCTACAGAACCTTTGTACTAAAACAGTTCTTTGTTTTTAGCTTATTCCCCAAAATACATTAAACCATTTACTTGGCCTGAATGCCCATCCACAGCATCTGTTGCCTCTGAACTATATCTGGATGCTTCTTAACAAAATCTTCATCGTAAGGGAGCATGAACTCCCAGCCTTTGTTTATTCTTGCCACAGACATGTGCTCTAGGAAGTCTTTCACATCTTCTGGGCAAAGCTAAAAGAAAAAGAAAAAGCATAAATAACATGGAAGTCAGTTTACACAGGACAGATGCAGCAGTGAGCATTGAGCACAAGACAGGAGAGCTGGGCAGATTTGGGGTGTATGGAGCACCTCTGTGGGCACACACCCAGCTAAGTCAGAGATACTCATCCTGCTCTGCAGCACAACACTTTCACACACTGTTAAAAGCCCAGGACTTCAGAGAGCCGTGGTGATTAATCACCCCAGAGTCAAATAGCTCATGGCATGTTTTGCAAAGAACAGGGAGTTTCCAAACTGAGATGAAAAGGCTCTATGGAGAAGAGAAGCATATTCTACAATGTTAATCTTATTTTAGAGCTGCAGGCCAGACATGCTGCACCTACACATGCCCAGCTTTTATGCAGCACTGGTTCTTACATTCCAAAAATAGATGGTCTGTGCATAAACTGGCTCGTGTTTTATCATTTTAGTGCATTTAAAGAATTTGGGGTTTGTCCTTTTGACTTAATGTTTCTCATTCATTTGCCACTTTTAACAGAATGTTCAGGTGGCTGAGTTGCTTTAAAGATTTTACTCAATATTGTAGCTGGCAAATGCCAACAGAAGAGCTGTTCTCAAGACACCCAAAGCAGAGCAGCTACTGTGGGCTGTGTAAGCACCTTCAGTCAGCTCAATTCAAACTGTGCCCAGCTTCCCACTGAAACACAGGAGAGGACGTGATGCATTCCAGTGGCTCAGCTACAAGGCCAGTCTCGGAGCTGGGGAAACTTGTGGGAGCTGCTCAGAATGTTTTTCTCTAGAAAGAGTATTATCTATACCTGTTCCAAATGGAGAGCAAAGCAGGCACTGTGAGGGGAAAGATGTGCAGCAGCATCCACTATCTACACCCACACAATGCCAAGCAACATTTGGCCAACTTATCAACAGCTTTGGATTTAGGAAGGAAAGGAATCCACTCACTTTTGTAACTGCGGCTACTTCCTTTCTCACAACCCAGCGGTCCTGTGTGAACTTCCACATCTAGGAAGGGAACAAAAGAGGAAAATCTAATAATTGCATGTAGCAGTAGCTTTACTGAAGTTGTAGCAATGATCCTGTTCGATATTACCACAAAAATAGAACCCCCATTCCTTCAAGAATGTAGAAGTGATTCTCAGCTAGCTAGAGGAAAAACATCTCCTGGCTCCTTCTGTCCTCAAACAGCCATGAACACAGGGCCAAAAGCTTTGAGAGTCCATGGTGTGCCTTGGCAAACCTATGACTACAAAAGCTATGAGGAATCTCTTGAGCTCAAACTCCATTTAGTTTCAAAACAAAACAAAAAACAAAAAAAAACCAACATAAAAACCCAAAAAAAACCCAACAAACCACTGTCACTTCTCCCATACCTCATCAACAGCCTAGAAACACTCTGCATGCACTCTTACATAGGGACCTGTGGAGGCTGACAACTGCTGCCTTTCAGCAGCACAGAGCCCTACAAAGTGCCTGTTCCCTTCTTCCACCCCCACCACAGTCACTTGCAGTGATGCCAAGATGTTCTGTCACTCACACACTTGTCCCCAGGTAGGGGACAGCCAGGTGCTCTGCACAGCAGCTCCTGAGGTCCAAATCCTGAGAGGCAGCTGCTGAGGGCAGGCTGACAGGACTTAGGCAGAACACAACATGACCTTTCATTGCTTCCTGTCTCCATTTAAACAAGCTACAGCCTCTTTGGCTCTGATGTTGTTAAGAACCCAAAATCTCATTACTGACAATTTCTTCCTGGCTTACAACGTCATCCATGCCTCCTTCTCTCCCATTCAGCTTCTCTCTGCCCACAAACAAACAAACCCAATCCACTCACTTTAGGGCACAGGGCATTTCTGTTTTAAAGCACAGGAAGTCCATAAGTGTTTTTTGAACTTATTAATTACTTTACACAAATATATCCAGGGAAATAAAGTTCACTTTTTAAGCTAGAACACATCTTCTCCACAGATGCCATATACCATTACATACTATTTCTGAGTCTTAAAACCATACATTTCTCTTTGTCTGAAAGCCAGAAATATTGATTCTTTCTATTTTCTAACATTTAAACTTTTTCCTTCTTGTAGTATTAATCAGGAAATTATTTGCCTTTAAGATCAACACAGATCCATTTCTCATGGAAGGTATATTTGACATAATCCAAATGAAAATAATGTATCTTTTCATCCTAAATATTAAAACAGTATCCCTTACTTAACTGAGCACAATAATTCTGGTCCCTGAACTTTACCCACGACGTGTCACCTAATCTGCTGTGTCCTAAACACTTGTGTCACTAGGTCACACCTGAATCCAGGTCTCCATATGGCAGTGTCTTGAGCAGACACCAAGAGACAAGGAAAAGTCAGTTTCAATCACCATCAGTTTGATCTTACAGTAGTACTGTAATACCCTTAAAGTCTCTTGCAGAGCATTCTCCTGTTCAGAGCTAAACTTCATGAACAAATTCTGCAAAAACAGGTCTAACTGAAACAAATGAGAGCTGTGCACTCATCAGATTTGCTCTGGTGGGGTGGAAGTCATAAACTGATTATGAACTTAGGAACTACTTAGGAACTTAATTCTTTCCATGGTTAGTGAAAATAAACACAATGCAGAGGTTGTTCCTTTTTGCTGTGGTTATGTGTGTGTTTAAAAGACCCATATTCATTTCATCTTCCATGTGCAGCTACTGCTCACAAAAGGTGCCTGGGAACAAAGTCCTTTCACTGATTAGCAGCCCTAGGGAATAAAGTCCTTTTTAAAGATCAACAGTGCATGCTCAGGGAGCACAAGGCTTACCCACACTGCCCTCCTGAGCCCATGGAAATAGAGCTGGAGAAACAAACACTTCATTATCCAGTCCTGGCTGTTCTGCAAGCCCCACATTGTGGGGGCAATGTGATAGTGCTCTACAGCATGTGTTAGAAAGGGATGAATGCTGCTAATGACAGATGATCTGAACCTGCCAGGCAGACACAATGTGAGCCTACACCAACACTCCCACGGCAGACTTGTAACAACACCTTCAGGATTAAAGCACAAACAACTTCCTTGCAGGAAACACCTCACTGCAGTAGAGAGAAGAGTTTTGCAATGCTGTGGCCTCCCAGGCAAGCTTCACCTGTATTTTCTTTTAAAAGCAACAAACACTTTTATACTTACAACAAAATCTCTCCCTCTACAGAGCACTTCTGCAGGAACTCCACTATGGGGACTAGAAGTATCTTTCGGGTACAGAACATCACTGTTAATTAAAAAGGAAGAGAAATTAGTTACTAGGTACTCCAGAAAAATGGCATTAGTGAAGATTAACATAACAAACATGCCCTCCCTGTTCTGCAGTTAAATTATACCTTTATCCAAAGCTTGGTTTTCATTAAAGGCATTAACATTGGTGTAATTACACCACTGCAATTACAATAGTGCAGAAAGGCTTAGACCAGCAAAGCACAGCCTTCTGGCAAGCAGGTGTGTGTTCCACACAGCTACAAGCTCTGCTTTGTTCTTGCAAAGCCTACCCTCCCTTGGATCATTGTAAACAAGACCAGAATGATCCTAAGAAGTGCTTAGGCTAACCTGGTATGCAGCCTTGAAGGCAGCATTTAGCCAAAATGCTGATGTACGGGCAAGACGGTTTTTTATTTCCTTCCCAGCAATCAAGGGTTTAGCAGAACAATATTACAAAATGCCATACTTGAATCAACAGCCCCAAGACGAACATTACTCTGTGTCTGTGTCCTTGTCTGCTTGCAGGGCCAGCTGTGTTACCAGGCTCTCCAAAGCCCCAGAGCAACTCAGGTTCAAGATCTTGATCCTACCTAGGCCAAAGAAATGGGTGCCCACTCTCTTCAAAGCTCTGATGTGTGCTGCTCTGTGCCTAAACACCTTATCCACCACAGATCCACACATCCTCCTCAGACTAATAGCAAAGAATCAGTTATAACCGGATTACCTGATTATCAGTTACAACCTAAGAACAATCTGAATGCTAACATACTGTCTTTTAACTTGCTCCCAGCTTCCTCCTGTGACAGCTGGAGGGACAGCAGGGTTGCTGTAAAAGCTGGTCACGTTGCAAATACAGGCCTCTACCACAATAGCTGAAACATCCTGCTGGCATACTTGGACTGGCACCTGATGCCATTCATCTTGACACAGCTATTCCAGAGACTGTAAATCTCTGCATGCAGGGCTCCACCCAGGTAAAAAAAATAATCATACTGCATTTTAGATTTCAATTCCCAGTATGATGCTCTATCCTAATAAACAGGAAGATGATACGGGCTCCAGCTCATGTGGTACACTCAGTAACCTCCATGCTTGATTTGCTGAGGGTAGTTTTCAGCTGACAAGAGCATCATCCACTGATGAACAACAACAGGACTGCACAGAGATCCTTACAGGACTGAATTTGGCTAAGAGATACTATAGCCGACATTGGTTTCATTTTCTGTGTTTCTATTTGATGCTAATCTCTAGAAGAACTCAGAACACCTTTCTCACAAAAGAACATGAGCGCAGTCATCAAAACCCTGTCACAACTCAGATGCAAACACAGATTACATCACTGCTCAGCCACAATCCCACCTGGGATAAGGCATTATCCTTTCACAGTAACCCTTTGCATACGGAATAGCTGACTGCACTGAGATGCAGACAACATGAAACCAAAGGTTCCACCCGCGAGATGGGAGCGCGGGTGCTTTGGGCCACGAAGGCGGGAACATGAAGCCCGGCCGGCGCGATGCCGGGACGATGGCGGGGGCAGTCCCGGAGCAGTGCCGGGGGCGATGCCGGGAGCGGTCCCGGGGCCGATGCCGGGAGCGGTCCCGGGGGCGATGCCGGGAGCGGTCCCGGGGGCGATGCCGGGAGCGGTGCCGGCGCAATGCCGGGCGGTCCCGGGGCCGATGCCGGGAGCGGTCCCGGGGCCGATGCCGGGCGGTCCCGGCGCGGTGCCGGGAGCGGTGCCGGCGCAATGCCGGGCGGTCCCGGGGCCGATGCCGGGCGGTCCCGGGGGCGATGCCGGGCGGTCCCGGGGGCGATGCCGGGCGGTCCCGGGGGCGATGCCGGGCGGTCCCGGCGCAATGCCGGGCGGTCCCGGGGCCGATGCCGGGAGCGGTCCCGGGGCCGATGCCGGGCAGTCCCGGGGGCGATGCCGGGCGGTCCCGGCGCAATGCCGGGCGGTCCCGGGGCCGATGCCGGGCAGTCCCGGGGGCGATGCCGGGCGGTCCCGGCGCAATGCCGGGCGGTCCCGGGGCCGATGCCGGGCGGTGCCGGGCGGTCCCGGCGCGATGCCGGGCGGTGCCGGCGCAATGCCGGGCGATGCCGGGCGATGCCGGGCGGTGCCGGGGCGGTGCCGGGCGGTGCCGGGCGGTGCCGGGCGGTCCCGGCGCGGTCCCGGCGCGGTGCCGGGCGGTGCCGGGCGGCGCCGGGCGGTGCCGGGGCGGTGCCGGGCGGTGCCGGGCGGTGCCGGGCGGTGCCGGGCGGTGCCGGGGACAAAGCCGGGCCGTACCTCTTCACCACCCAGTTTCCCTGGACCAGCAGCGCCACCTGCTGCACGCAGCGCAGCACGGCCGTGGCGTCGGTGCCCGAGCCCAGCAGACCCAGCAGGTTGGCGAACGGCATCACCTTCACTGCAAGGCAAACACAGAGTCACAAACACCGCTCACACACCCAGGAACGGGGATGCAGGGTGTGCACGGGCAAAGATTTGTCTTGGGGAAAGAAATAAAGCCTTAGTTTTACCCCGCTGTGCTGTAGGCATCATCTGTTCTGAAAGTATCTGCTAGTGTTACAGCAGGGTTGACTGGCTTAACTGGTCACAAATTAATGGATTAATAAAATAACAATTTTTTAAAAAAAACCTATGTCTTTGGCAATATCTATAAGCAGAGATACCTCACAAGGCAGGACGCTCCTGAGGCAAAATCCTCAGGATTTGCTCTCATCAGAGAGTAATCCTGAAGAGACAAAATAAAATTGCTAGGTGACACTCATTAAGAGTGTAACATTAAAAACTTCACAGAAAATGCCAAAGTACAGGCTGTACATGCCCAGACCCCCACATTCCAGGAGATACTTGCTGAATGTGTATCCAAAAAGCTATCACCAAATTAGAAATTTTTCTAAGAGTAAATTGATGGCAAGTGTATCAAGAGTCAGATCAGCTGTCACTGCTCATTTTAGGGAAAGGCTTGGATTTAGACTCTTCAGAGAATCAGAGAGCCAGACAGTCTGTCTGGTGGGGTGACAGAACTGGTAATACAGGGGAAGACACTTTATCTGAGGCAACCAGAAGTCACAAAGTGAAGTGCAAATGTATTATAAAAGCCACAAACCGTTCTTCATCAGGATCTTGATCTGATCAGCAAGGGGCAAAGTTCTCAGCTGGGCCATAGAAAGCACATTGCTTGGAGCCATTGGTTTCTCACTGCAGATAAACAGATTTGCAGACCATGAAAAGGAGAATCCAGCCAATGTGGACTTTGAACATTATGTACAAACACTTACTTCTCTTCCTCTACGCTTGGAGGCATCAGCATCATTAAATATTCACTAGAAAAGGAAACAAATTCTTTAAAATGCTTGTCTTGGGACTTGCTAGGTTTAAGTACAGTAATTTCTCACTTAGAGCAAACCTGCTTGTGTGAATCTACAAAACAAACATCTGCCTGAAAAGAGCTCTCCCTTCCATTCCCACCTCCTCAGAACTAGTAAAAGCTACTGACATCTGCTCAAAGTGAGAGTTTGAGGTAAATGTGAGTCAGAATCCCAGCTCTTTTGTAGAGCAGAGGTGTCCAAACAGAGGATCTGCACAAGGAAATATCTTAAACACAGGTGCTCTGACAGCCATCAGCAGGGTCATACAAAACCACAGACAGAGCACATCAGGCCAGCAAAAAGCAAAATTTCTGTCCCATCCATGCAATTACCCGTGCCTGTGAGAAAGAATCAGATCCAAAAGGCTCTTCAGAACACCTATCACTGATTTACTGATTCACAAGAAAAACATGCCAACACCTTTACCAGAGCCAGATTCTGCCACTTCACTATTACTTGGCCATGGGTGTCCCAGGTGACAGGGAAGCACTGACTGCATTATGGAAAGCTCCTGTAGAGCTGCAGTCACCAAGAAACAGACACAAACATCTTTCAAGTAGTTTCAGTTGTCACCACAAATCACAAAGGGAAGTTTTATAACATTTGCTAACAATGGAAGTTATTGGCTTCAGAGTATTAATTTATATTATCCAGAAAAAGCTTTTGTTTTAATTTTTGCTTTGTGGTATTCACAGTCTAAATAATGTAGGGCTGTGATAATGTACAAGAAGCTACAACCCTGAGTAAAAACAAGAGGTTTTAATCTCAAGGGTAAAGGGAAACAAAGCAACCTCAGTAAGATGAAAGCTAGTTTGTTTCTGTGTTTTTTAAACAATTCAACTTTTGTCATGAAGAGGATTTTGAAAGAGCAGATTTTTAAAGAATATACCTGCTCATTACTCTGAAAACAATCCCAACTAATTAATGCCATTTCTGTAGGAAATCACCAAACAATTACCTGGGAGATTTAATTAATTCCGTGTTTTCAGCAAGGCCATGACCTTGACTAAATAAATACTGGCGCTCGTGTTCAGAACGGCTATCCTGGAAATAGGGAAAAAACAAAGAGTCATTATCACATACTGAAAATACACAAAATGCCAGAGAGCTGGATTTCTCATTTCAAATCATGACCACCCTGTCATCATTCCACCACTCAAGTGTTCCACCTCGTTACCTGGTGTTCTGCTTTCACTTCCTTGTATGATGCTCATGTGATGTAGGAACATTTCCCTTTTTATGCCTTTGAAACCTCCTGACAGACATGCACAAGTCAGCCAAACAGGATTTCTCACACCTGACTGAATGGGTTTCCCAAGTCTTTCACAAAATCCAGTTTATAATCCAACGCCCAAGTGATTCTTACACCCAGACCCCCCCATTTATATTTGTCAGCTCTCAGTTTTGAAGTGTGGAGACCCCAAAGCATTATCCAGCAGGAGATACAGAGCACTTCAGGGTCTGTTCCAGCCTACAGACCTCCTCTTCATTCTTTTGATGATTCCCTGATTCCCACGGGCCCAGATTTAAAAACAGTTCTGGAATTGGCTGAGCCTTCAGGCCCAGTCAGCCTCTTCAGAAGCCAGCACACACCAACCTTCAAGCCATAATAATGTAGGGGAACCCAGTGCTCTTCTGCCTGTCTCTTCTGCAGGAACTCATAGGACTGAACACGTCGCTGCCGAGCTTGTTCGGTCTCAGGCCGGGAGAATCGGACCTAGAAGATTTGGGCATCATTCAAAACAGCCCTAAACCCTTAGAAAAAAACCCATCTGCATTATTGATTTGGTGTATCAGTGCCAAACTAGGGACCCTAGCTCCAATGAATCACCCCTTGCTCTCAGTGCCATCTTTATGCCTGTGCAACAAGGGCGAGTCCACCTGGCCTCCCCCACCCAAGCCCAGGTCAGCAGGACTAGCTGAGGTTTGCTGTCCTTTCATTTCACTCTGAAGTGAAATGTCAAGCTTTCTTGTGAACTGTTGCCTGAGCCAGCATAAAAAGGAAAATGTGGACATACAGTGATTTGCTTAACATCATCTTCAGCTTCATCCTGGGATGAATCACCACCTGCCAGAAAACACAAAAATAAACACACCACTGTAGTGCAAGAGCCAAAGCCAGTCTGGGGGCCCATGCAGGAAAGCACACTGAGAACTCCATACGCATGGGTTCAACCCCAGTCTGCCGAACTATGCCATGTATGACAGCACCACACTGCTCCTGTGACAGGACATCCTGTTGCCATGACCTTCCCAGTGGCAGTGGGGACACAGTCCCCACCACCACCCTTTGACACCACCCAGCACCTCCTATCCCTCTGCTAATCCCCCACACTGTGCTCATAAAAGCATTTAAGTAAAAAAAAAAACAAATTCAGTGAAACAATCTAAGAAATGGCCTAATAATGACTGAGTTGTTAGAATAAACACCTTCAGAACAGAATGACTCTTATCAGTCACATTATAGAGAGAACTTGTATCTCACCTCCCCTAAGAAAACACAATTTTGGAGAATTTACCTTCGTTAGCAGCTTCTCTTTCTCGGTGTTTTGCATCAGCCTTGTCCAAGTAGGTGAAGCTTGGCCTCAGCTGAAGAATTCCATGTAGTGGAGTCAAGTGAAGTTCACCTGAAAAAGAGAATTAATGTTGGTTAAAATTGATTTTTTCCACTGCACAAGGACACAAGTTTTCATTATTTTCCTGCCTCCATAAAGCCACAGCTTCAATTGAGCATAAATATTTAATACAGCAAAACGTAAAAAAGGATTGAAGTGAAAAATTCATCCAGTGCTCAGGATTTCAAGGGAATATGAAAGACCAAGACCTGTTTCTGTTATTTGCCTTTTGTGTTGAAACCAGATCTTGCAGAGAGCCACATTCTCGCACAGGCCTGACCCATAGTCCAGAAGACCCCTAGTAAAATAGTAATCACTGAAAACAATCTACACATTGTCATCTCAAATGACCACCAGACCAAAACTCTGTGATGGCCTCGGCAGTCAAGAGAGGGACAAAAAGTGCAGAACAGGAAAATGAGACAGACAAAATTAGATTAAGAAAACAATATAAATAATAATGATAATTTCATGCTACAAGTGTGTATTATTTCAGGCCACCGTGAACTGTTAAGATTCTGGAGGCATCTACAAACCCAGGGTGCTCTTACATGATATTTACAATTTTGCTAGACCTACTCAAGGACTCTTGGGACATTGATAAGGGAAAACTTTTCTTTCGTTAAAGACCCATCAGTCAATTAAACCTAGGCCAAAATAAAAGCTCAAATAGGTCTTATCTTAACACTGAAATGAGTATGTTGCCCTGATGGGAGGGTTAAGCAGGAGAAACTTACCTTTTTTATAAACAGCAGCTGCATAGCGGGAAACGTTACTGGCAGCTTGGGAAGAGCAGAAAGTTTGCTTGTCCATCAGCTTCCTGCACACAGAGGAGGGAAGTGAGATGGCATTCCACAGGCAATGTGGCATGCAGGTGCCAGAAGTCTGAAAGCACCAATTCTCAAAATGGACTCTCAACAACTGCACCAGACAAATACCCATCACTTCTGTCTGCAAATCTGAACTCATGATCCACCCCAAAAAAAGGTTACTCTCAAGAATACTTGCTACAGATCAGTGTCCTAAGCAACCCCTGTGACTGTACAGCCTCTGATGGACACACAGATATCTGTGCTCACCCCAAAAAGGAAAGGAAGGCAAAGAGGACACCTACGAGGAATAGGTGCTTGTTTCATCTGTACACGTGCCATCCACGTTGAGAGCAATCTGCTCTCCCTTGCTGCGACAATAGTTAGGATTCAAAGTATCAATGGCCATTTCGAGTTCAACCTAAAGAATATCAGGGAAAGACAGCTAATTACCATGGCATAACCCCAAACATATCAATTAAAACCCAACCCCACATTTTCTAACATTTTCACAGGTTTACAGCAAATTTAAGTACGTAAGCAGCATCATTCAAATCCACAAGACAAATCTCACACAGAGCTGAACAGCACATGGATGATGAAGGGCTTGGTACAGTGAGGTCATTTAAACAACAAGCTGGAGATAAATCAACTCCCATGTACACAAATGGGATCAGAAAAAGCAGAGTTCTTTAGGCAGCCCTGAAATACACATTCACTTTTCTGGATTCCTTCCATGACACCATCAGTCTAATTTACTTATCAGCACAGATCAGGTGCACAAACAACCTCATTCAAGCCTCCCCATCACCAAGGAACCATTCAGAATCCCTCATAAGATGGATTTCCTTCTAGTTTGGCTACCAAGAATATAAAGTAACTCTCTCCTCTTCAGAGGCAAAGGCCTCGATTCTGCTAACTCGAGACTGAAGCACTCAGCACTGACTTCAGTTACTCCTGGCTTTCACTTGTCAGAGCACTGTAACAAGCTCCAAATCTTTAATTATAAGAAGAACTATTCCCTCCCACTTCAACTTTAAATTTCAGACCAATGTCCAAAAATAAGCATCCTCCTGCATAATATTTCTATTTATGTACTATGACAATACAGAGCATATTCTTCTTCAGGGTATGTCAAAGCCCTTATAAATTTGTGTATCACAGCTACCATCTTATTTTTTCTTTCCCTTTATGTTATTCATAAACTGAACTAGTTTCAAGTCCCTGGATGAGGCAGCATATTTACAAAGGTTTGCACAGGGCTTACAGTGCAAATGTTTGCTGAATTTAATAAAAGAATTCATGAACACAACATGCATTCAAACTCCAAAGTTCACCAAAGCACTTCCCTTAACCATTTCCTAGAACGAAATTCTAGTAACACAGACATCTACTGCTGCAGCTTTAAAGTAAAATACTGTAAAATAATAGCCAGAGTTCTGGGATACATTTGCAAGCAAGCGCAATGATTGTGGTTTTGGCTATACTTTACCTGTACTGCCCCCATGATTTCAAAAGGACTCCCGATGATTCACTGCCAGGCAAGAGGGAAATCAAGACTTGCACTGACACTGAAACAGAGGATGGCTCCAAGGCTCCTTCTTCAACCCTTCTCTGAATCTGTAAAGACCTTTTCATTCAAGCTCTTTTCACACAAGCATCCACAGACTGAATTACTATTAGTAACTACGTTTCCCTGAGTGATTCTGTTTTCTGTTAAAATAGTGACTTTCCCACCACGATTTATAAACTTTTATTCCAAACTCTACCTTACAGATGCAGTAAAAGACTCTTCATACCTTCAAGCACACAGATCTGGTCCTGCAAGTAGCTGCATGGTTAGAACAGCTCAACAGCATAATGGGCTTTTCTTAAGTACATTCTGCACATCATAAAAAAACTTTTACAGACTGGACTCAAATGATGACCAACCTTTTGCTGCTTTGGTTTTATCTTCGCTGACAAATGTGTAACATCATCGTAGGTCATGGAAGCTGGGCGAATGGGATACTGGAAAACAGATAATTTCATACACCCCTCTTCTTTTAAAGATCAAAGAATTTCACAGAAATCAACTCAATTTCCCCTGTCCCCTCACATGCAGATCCACTTGCCAGATCTCAGAGACAAGACACCAAGACAAGACATTAATTGACAGATTTGTGAGTCATCAGGGGATTTAGGAGCATGACCTAGAAAGTCTGTTGTTTTCCTCCCAGCCCTCTGCTTTTGTCACTTCACAGCCCCCTTCCTGCCCCTCACACACCACAATAACCTGTAACATATTAGTCCCGCAAAAAAAGAAAACCTTATCCCTCAGCATTAACTCTCAGTAGAGTTATTAGAAATAAAATATCTGTGGGTATACAAGTAAATGTTATCTTAGAAAGTAGAGGTCACATTGCCGATCAGGAGAGCAGACCCAGGTTTAGCTACAAGGGTCTCTCTTCTGAGCTCTGGGAATGCTGAGAGGACAGTGTGGTACCCCAGTGAGATCTCCCAGCCACAGCAGCACCCTGCTAAAGCTGCCAGGATAACACCCCAGACCCCACCACCACCCAGCCTCACTCCTGCCTCCAAACTGAGACACCAACAGGTTCTCTATATCCAAGACCTTGGCAGACTGAAGCATTAAGTTATGCTCTTTGCATTTATTTTAAACAAATTATCACTGCATAAAAGTTAACTGAAATACCTGAAACAGATAGAGCTTCTCCAGTAGACTTCTGGCCAGGAACACGTCAATCTAAAAAGCAAAATAAATAACTTTCATCAGATGCCAACTGTAATAAAAGTATAACCCTTAGAGCTCAAATACTGACAACATTAGTTTTTCATTATGAACTCTAATATAAAATAGATTCGTGACTCTCCTGTCATAAGTTTCCTCTCTGCTGACTTTGACATGAAATTCTGCAGCTGGCCTTTTTAAAGACCAAACCTAAAAATCCCACTACAAGGAGGCAGCAGAGAGTGGCTCTAGCTGTGTTTTCCTCTCTAAGGAAACTTGGCAAATAAATATGAAAGAGGATTTTTTTTCCTCCAAGGATCTGAAGCAAATCTGTTATCACAATTATAGAAAGAGGAGGAAGTTCTCAGTTTGGCAGCATGACTGAAAGGTAAGTTCCTTACTGGTATTTTGACATAAAATCTTCCTAAATTAGACAAGAGACACCCACATCCTCAAGCTGGTTCAATACTTGCATTTGGCCATCAGAACTGAAAATGCACAGATGTTTCATGAATAAGACATATGGAAGCTGCCATTTCAGATACACTCCTGACAATTGCCACTCATTTTCTCATGGCTTTTCACCTCTATGGATTTGCCCTTCCTTGTGCTTCTAGTGTGTAAACTCACCTATCAAGTGACAAGACACTGTGGCTATTTCTTGGGACACAACAGTCCTTTAAAGAAGTCCCAGACTCAGAACACAACTCCTTACTTCAGCAGAAGGCATGAACACTGTAGATTCATGTTTAACAGATCAAAGTCATTCCAATTTTTTCAGCTCACATGCAATGGAGTTCACTGGAAGGACACAATGGTAGCAACAAATTCCCCACTTTCTCTTCTGCCATGGACAGATTACAAAGGGTGAAAAACCTGAGCTGCATCTGCCAACATGGACAAGACAATTCTGACAAAACAGATACCATGAGCCATACACTTGGCCCACATGACATAATTCTTCGTACAACCCCAGCCACTGGTTATAAGATAGCCACGGATGTTGATGACACATTGTTTCAGCAATGTAAGAATACTGAGAATTGCAGTAATTAAAATAATAAAAAATCCTCATGTACAATCACTGTTGCCACAATGCACTTTTACCTCTTGTATAATTGGATCATCTTCTTCATTTGCCATGCTAGGATAAAACAAAGCTTTTTCTCGGTTTATTCCTTGGCACAATCTGAAAGAAAACAGGAATGTCATATGAATCATTTCATCTGTGTCACATACCACATGCAGCCTGGAGTATTGTTCAAGTTAACTTGGCTCCTTTCAGTGATCGTCTGTTTAGTCTGTATTTTGAAGGAATGTGTTTGCATGAACAGGTCCCTGATACTCAACAACCTTGACCAAAGGTGACAAAATTGTAGAGACAAGCAAATGTCTCAAAAATAGGTAAACTGCTATAACTTCTGTGAAAGCTGCAGTTACTAAGAAAGCCCTGAACTAGTACCCTAAAGAGGGAAAGACAGCCTTTTGCACTTGCATAAAGTGTATCCTTTTTACACTGTGTAACAGTAACACACCAGCCACAACTGGCCCTGCAGGGTCAGTGTCTCGGATATTCCAGTCTGGGAATACCCTGACTTTGATTTCATGTCCCTGACAAGCTGCAGCCTTGTCTCCTGACCTGCCACTCTTCAGACTGTACTGCTAAATGAGAGCTCCAGAACACACTGCTCAGCCTTTCCTGGAGTCCTCTGAAACCAGCAGAACAGCAGACTTTTCTTCATAACTACACCAACTCCAATGAAAATAAGACTCTGATATTAACTGAGGACTGGATACTCTGGAACAAAAGGTCATTATGTTCAACCCAGTGCAGGAGTCAGTGTCGTGCCTGGTTCAGACCTCTGAATAAAAAATGATCTCTCAGCTAAATCAACAATAGTTTTTCCCTACTGAAATCAAACAAAAGGATTTACAAATTATTCAGGATGCCACTGCAACAGTGTTATGTTAATCAGCCAGTGTAGGTCAAGATAAGCATAAAAAAATAAGACCTCTCACAAACTGACCAAGCAAAGTTTTAGCAACAAAGATGATCAGGCAAAGAAACAAGATCTGTGTTCAGGAACTCTCCCTCATTGTCCTTACTCCTTGAGGACACCTTGCTTCTTTGCTGGACCTCCTATGGAGGAAGAGAAGGAGAAACAAGCAGCATGGAGGATCAGCTGGGAACCGAGCAGTAGGGAAAGAAGGAACCCAGCATCCATGTTACATCTAGAACAACGGCATTTTTTAAAAATGCTCAAGCCACCACACAATTTAGGCAGCTCAGTATATTTCAGTTGACATACAGGCTTCTCAAATATCACACTAATGTACACACAGGTATCTAAGAAACCTTTCAGAGAGGCTAGACATTCCGGATACAAGTGTTATTAACATCCATTCAGGCTTATAGTGTTTCTGCCATTCCACCAAGAAATATAATTCCGTATTTTTCACTTACAGACCCTCTGCTACCAAAAAAGTGCCCCTCCCAATACTGAGCTGGCATTTTCCATTTCTTTATGGAAGCATGTCCCAGGGTCTTTGTACCATACAAACGTATTTAAAAATTTATGCCTCAGTATTTCAGATTCCTATCTGAAGTAATTTTGTAGAAATGCAAAACACATTCACAGCAAAAAGCCAGTACCTTAACCACAGGCTGGACGGTGAGCAAAACCCTGAGTATGTGACATCTGACTGATATCAGTGTTTTCTGTGATCAGGCAACACTTCCTCCCAGAAATACACACTAATATGTTTTAAAGAAATAAGGTTTGTCAGTTCCATTTTTGCTTTCCCCGCTCACATCCCCGGGTGGCCCAACACCTGACAGCTCTGCAGACATGGAACAACTGCAGTTTGCACTCAGCTCAGAGCTGATGGTGGGAGGATGCCCAAGATGTGTGAGGACATGTGGTAACACCCAAAAGGTGGGACACTTGGGTCCAAACCCTCCTTCCTCACACCCCTGAGAGAACCGGGAACCACCCTTCCCTTCCTGACAGCCTGTATGCCAAGTATCTGCTAGGCTTGTTCTCTTCTGAGAAAGTTATTTCATTTCTGAGAAGAGAAATCGCTCCTGGGCTAAGGAGGGACAGAGAATCTCAGCCTGAAGAACCTGGTCTGGCCCATCACTGAACACTGCCTATGCAATTATACACAAAATCTCCTTGGGAATCCACCTGTCACTACTCAGGGGAAATGCTGTATTACAAAAACTACTTTTTTTTCTTAGTCCTGTAAAGACAAAGCATGACTACAGATCCTTTTACTGGAAAGTGAGACTGACACATCTATAAATAGGAAGCAGTGTGTCCCAGTACAATTTATAATACTCATGCAACCAGAAGAAATCCTCTGAATCAGAATGAAGGCATGCAGACACAATCCTGTGTGTACATACATACGTAGCGTTCATTTCCACACTTCCCATATATATATATATTTATGATACCACAAGAGTTACAGAATGGAATCAAACATTAAGAGACAGCAAACATGGTCAGCAGGTTCAAACTTCTTTTGGTAGAACCTTTTTGTTTTAAGGATTTTCCTTTAAGGTGCAAATCAAAGTATAATGTGAGTTATCAGCTAGCAGGAGGGCAAGACATATAAATCTTCTCATTTCTCCTGCAAAGTGACCAATGCAAGGACCAATCCATGAAACTGCTCTTTAGCTGCCCATAACACCATCAATGTAGAACCAATGAAGAAAAATGTTGTGGTTAAAGAACTGTAAAAATCAATGACGAAGCAACTGAATCCTGCATCTCCCTCTGAGCTTAGAAGCGCATTTGAGTATTAGAGATTTAATTTTATTTTACTACCAAAGACTTAAATGTAACTGCAAGAAGGTAAATTGCAAACCTGCACATCATTTGACACACAGACTTTTAGTCAGACCTGCAAGAAATGCTCCAGTATTTCACTTTTACCTAAATTTGTCAGTAATAATGGACCCCCAAAGTGCTAACACTGAAACCTTAAATATTCTTCATATAATCATGCAGTGCCAAAGAAAGGCCATGAATTCCTTCTGGATCAGTGCCTGCAAGTAAAAATGCTGAAACAGCGCCGTGGGAAAAGTGCCATCTCCTGAATCACTACCACAACCACCTCTGCCACCCGGGCTCCTCTAGAAGGGGCTCTGAGCAACCCTCTGGCTCAGGGCGGCCCATGGCACACAGTAAAATGGAATCCGCAAAAAGAAGCTGAAGCACCTTCCATACATTTATGGCAATTATCATTTTGACCCAATTACTTGCTTCATTTTCTCCTCGCCTGCAAGCAGCTTTGCACAGTCATCTTCTGGCAGTGAACCCAAGAGGGCTCCTCTGCACCAGGACCTGTCTCTGGAGGTGATGTCACCGAAGCAAACCTTTGGGGTTTAACAGATTATGCATCGAGCATAAACCTTTCTTCACCACCTCACCCCGTGTGTAGCGCAGGACGTGCCAGGCCCGCGCTGCCAGGGGCAGGGGTCACTGCCGCCGCCGTGTGACACTGCCGGGGCAGGTCGCGGCGCCCGTGCCGTGCTCCCCGCGGGCAGCGCTCCCCGCCGGACTCGGCTCCGCGCCCCTGGCACCCGCCCTCTCCTGACACAGCAGCCAGGCAGGGCAGGGCAGCGGGGAAGGGGGCCCCGCGGAGAGGCCACGGCGAGCCGCCCTGACCGCGGGGACGCAGCCGATCCCCCAGGCGGGACGGCTGGGCTGGGCTGGGCTGCGGCCCCGCAGAGCCGGTGCCACGCAGGGGCAGCCGCTGCACTTCGGGGCGGGAGCGCCGAGTCCAGTACCGGGGCTGCGGGCCCCGGTAGGACCGGCGGGGCTGCGGGCCCCGGTAGGACCGGCGGGGCTGCGGGCCCCGGTAGGACCGGCGGGGCTGCGGGCCCCGGTAGGACCGGCGGGGCCGCCGCTCACAGTCCCCAGAGGACCGGCCGGCAACCCCCGGTGCTGCTGCGGCAGGCGAGGGGCCGCGGCTGCGGCCGGACCCGGCCCGGCCTCCAAGCGCCCCGGCCCGTGCCGGGTCCTGTCAGGGCGCTACGGCCCCGCGCCCCCGCTGCCCCCGCGGCGCCGAGTCCTCGCAGCCTCGGCTCCGCCGTCCTCCCCGGACAGGCAGAGCCCAGCCCAGCCCAGGCCGCGCTCCTCCCCCGCCACCACCCGCAGGGTCCCCGGCGCCGGGGCGGCCCCGGGAGGCGCAAAAGCAGCGCGGCCCCGCGTACCTGTGTGCGGGCCGGGCGGCGGCGGCGGCGCCGCTCCCCCGCTCCCCGTGTCGGTGGGGCAGCGGTCAGGCAGCCGCCATGTTGGTGGCCCCCGGGCCGGCACGTGGGGACGCGGCGCCTCCTCCTACCCACAATGCTCTCCCGGCCGCGGCCACCGCCAGGGGGCGACGGCGCCGGCCCGCGGCGCAAAAAGGTACAGCTGGCAGCGGTGGGATTCGAACCCACGCCCCCGAAGAGACTGGAGCCTTAATCCAGCGCCTTAGACCGCTCGGCCACGCTACCGCCGTGGCAGCGTTGTTTTTTGGCAACACTTTTAGTCCATACGAGATTTTCCCGTCTTTCCCACACCTCTCCATCCCCAGCAACCGCTCTGCCCGAAAAATAAAATGCGGGGGCGTCCTTTTCAGCCCGCTCCCAAGCAGCGGCACTTGGAGCTGCGCCATGCACCCAGGGACGGACGGGAGGGAGCAGCTGTGCCCGAGCCCGCTGCCACGTGGATGCCACGGAGCAGCACAGCCGCCTGCGCCGTACGTGTGGCACCGCCCGGGCACCCCCTCTGAAAGCCTAAAAAAAGTTCTAAATTCTAATTGTCCGTTGCAAAGCCGGAGCTCCCTGAGTTTGCAAAGTCAAAAGTCAGCGGTTTATGGCTGGAGGGTTGTTCTTTTGAGTGTAGCACAGGGACGTGCTCGGCAGTACTCAGTACACTTGTGCAAACGGGTGGTAGCACACCTCAGCTGCCGGTGCTCCACGAACGTGCCGCTGGAAGTCTCTGGCTGCATTTTGCCTGAAAGTCTGGTGAGTTTTCTTAAAGAGTTAATGTTATTTTCACCACTTAATTACAACTGAAGGGTTGTATTTTGAGAAAAAATTCCAGCTTCTCTATGGTAAAGCCACAAAGCCTTAATGCAGCTTGATTTAATTCTGTCCTTGTGGCAGCTCATTTAAATAGGATAGAGAAAATAAACCTGCTGGAGCCCTGCTGACAGCATCATTCAGCCCTTTCCCCTGGCACCTCCACAGCCTGTCCCTGCAGCACCCGGTGGTGCCAGCTCTCTTTCCAAGGAGCTACTGAAACGGAAGCCAGGGATGGTTTGGTTGGGGTTGGAAGTGTCTAAAAAAGGTCTGATATTCCAACCCCCTGCAGTGAACAGGTGTAGGAATATAAAAAGGTAAAAGACTTTAGAAAGTGCAAAAAGGCCCCAGAAAGTAGACATAAAGCTCAGAAAGGCTGGGAAATTTCAAAACCTTCTCATGGGAAGCTAGGAAGTTAAGAACCAAGTGAATACATTTATATTTATCATAAGGAACAAGAAAGAACAAGAACTTACTGATAGTTCAAGATGTGAAAAGTCCTAGATATATGCTTTGCAAAGATAGAAGTTTCAATCTTAAATAATGAATTATTGTGTATTGTTTGAGGTTCATAGAAGTCCTTTTGCTAATGTTAAACCCACGTGGGTCCTTTTCTTATTGGTTAAATGACTTAACACCTTTTCTTTTACGCTATTGGTTCAAAGAATATGTAGAAAAAGGCTTTGCATAAGCTGCCATCTTGTCTCTGCTCTGGATTTGCATGGATGTTGTTATTTCCCTGTGTCTCTTGCTTTTGTATGATAGGGACAGATAATAAATCCTAAGTCTGCAACCAGTCAGGGTCCATCCCGTTTGTGAGACACGGACCGATCCGGCAGAAACAGGGACATCTTCAACCAGATCAGGTAGCTCAGAGCCCTGTCCGACCTGACCTTGAATGTTTACAGGGATAAGGCATCCACCACCTCTTAGGGCAACCCGTGCCAGCCTTTCAGCACCCTCATTGTGAGAGGCTGCAGCACTGCACAGTCTTGCTAAAAAATTCATTCACTGTCTACAAGTACTGAGGAATAACAGCATACACATGTAATCATGAACAAACTCCTCTAGTGCTGCTGAAGTTCCACACCCTCAGTTCAGTGCCTTTCCAGGATGTGGGGTTTTTTAAGAACAGAGGGAGCTGACTGCAGAGCAGCAGAAGGGGTTCAGGGAGGAGAGAATTAGGCAGACCTGAAGTGGCTTCACACAGCACATCACCTGTAACCTGTTCAGGCAGAAAAGTTTTGGCAGAGTCAGTTTTAACAGTCTCCAAGCCTGTGTGTGCAGGAGGCTGCATGGAACACTCATTACAAACTGTTCCTTACTGTGTGGGCTGCTCAGTCCCACAGGCCCTTTTGCCCAGGCGGTGCAAGGTACTAACACCCCTCTGAAAAGTGCTCTTCTGCCCTGTCACAGCTGAGCTCAGCCTCTGTCCCTGAAATGTGTCTGTGCCAGGCCACAGGGACATTTCTCCTGAGCACCAAAGGAAGCCTGTGTACGCAAGATTACTCCCATTAGCCACGTGTGACACAGACAGGGGCTAAGAGCACAGGCTGTCCCTTGGGGGTGGCAGTTGGGTCACCAGATTTTTCATTTCACCTGTGCAACATCAGTTATAAGACAAGACTTTTTCCAAATTAAAAAATAACTAACGCAGAGGAGAACTCAAACTGTAACACAAGCTACCAGCCTCATTACCTTGTTGTCCTGGCACAGGAAATAGCAAGGACCCAACACTTGTATCGAACACTCCCAACTAAGGGCCAGGCCCAAGGGTTACAAAGCCCTGAGCTGTCCCCACACAGGAGTTAGGTCCATCAGCAGGAGTAACTGAGAGATACCCCTGGACTTAAACCTGAAAATACCCTGACTCACCCCTGGCAGCACTGCCCTGCATCCACCCTGAGAGGTTCAAATGAAATTCTGTCTGTCCAAATTCAGATAAGTCGTGACTTGACCCATCATAACTACACCTGGCTCTGTCAGCACTCATTCTGCTCTGAGTGAAATTATATCTGTGGGGAAGAGAATGAGATTCTAATCAGTCCCACAGACCAGTAATTAAGAAACAGGCAATATACTTATTTTCACTTTATAAGCTGTAAGAGTTTGCCGTCTCCATGGTTTCTGAAGAATGCTATTCTTACTTTGTTACATTTGCCAAACACTCCATCTCTGTGACAGCAGCTATATCTAAAAACTGCAAAGGCAGTAAAGCCAGAGCAGTGCCAAATTTCACCATTTTTCATCTTAGTGATTCTACAGCGCAGAGGCCCAGATGGTACTTTTTTGTTAGGAAATTCTGCTATTTCACAGTGCCTTTGCTAGAGGATAATTTCACATTGTTTAAACTACACAGGTATAAGAAGTTTCACCTGTCTAAATATAACAATAAAAAGGCAACACTAAGAGTTCCCTTTTTAACAGCTTGAAAGAGCCTGTATCAAACACATTATTCTGGCACAAAAAGGGAAATAAATCATAGCAAAATGACAGATGTTGTATCCCACCTCAAATCGTAGAGCCCAGGAATTTCCAGCCCATTCTCAGGACTAAATAAAAGTTAAAGGCATAGGGAGGCCTCTGTAGCACCCTGCAAATGAGCCTTCTTGTCCTTATATTTTATCCTCCATTGGCTACAGACACTACATGTGTAATCAAATGCAAATCAGAGAGCACATCAACAATTTTGTTTTCTGGAGGAAAACAGATTTTGTTGTTATATGTCTAATAATTTCCTCCCAGTTAGTTACTTCTGACTGTTGAAAGGAAATTAAATTGGGAATGGAATAATACAAACAACAGAGGATTTCTGGAAGTTTGCAATAGTAGGATCAAATTTTGGCAATTCATAAAGAAAAAAAAAAACCCAAAAGCAAATACCCACAAGCAATGAGTAACGCTCTACTGAGAAAAGTGACAAAAAGAACAATTTCATTTACTAGCCAGAGTGAACCCTCACAAAGTAAATGAGACGACTAAGTGATGCAGGCAAGCAATATTTGCTTGTCTGACATACAAACAAAGTCTTCCATCTCCTTGTCCTTACCCAAGAAATATTCCCACTGACATCTGGAAACAATGAACCCTGGTAAGTTCTGGCAGGCTGAGCCTCAGATTTATTTTCACATTTTTAAAAAATACAGATTTTTATTTTTTCATTGTGAATAGATTAAAAATACAGCATAAAGCAATATAATTACAAAATCTTTAAAATATACAGTTTTTCCCTTCAAAAGAATGTCACAGAGTAAGTTGCGTGTATTTCTGTAAACAATTTCCATTTTCATATTATTGACAGTCCTATTTATTGTATGGCTAAATCATCTGATACATCTTAGGACAGAAGGTGCTCTTCATCACCAAAAAGTAGTATTTGCAAATAAAAAATTAATTAATTTTGCACTGAGTTGTGTGCACATTTACATACCAGATCTACACAGAGCTGTCAGCAACTTTAGCAACTACTGAATTTAGCAAATTAAACTACACCAAAAAGTGTCAATAATTACACTCGACATCCTTTGCATGTACATTTTGGACACTTTCAATCTCCTCCCTACATGGTTAGTGGTGTTGTAACACATGCTTCCTTCTCAAGGAAAATCTCAAAGATTTGGCATCACCACCTTTTGAGGGAAACACAAATCCTTTTGTCCGATTTGTAGTCCCTCCACTGCACAGGTTCTGCACAAAACAGACTATTCAACTGTCTTCAGAGGTGAGGGGCTTCACCTTTCACTGACAGCTGATACTTTAATGCTATGAACTGAAATAGCAAAAAAGGCCACATCCCAGAGAGGCTTTAGGCATCTAAAGCAGAACTTTGGATAGGCACTGAAAACATTCATCTGAATTGTAGTCCTCTGGTTCTATTTCAGCATGTACAAAAAATAGTAGGTCCAAAAATCTGATCATTTTAGTACCTCACTACCTAAGACCAGCTGAGATCTAGAAATGAGACCATCCTCCACTAATGGGTGACGAGCTTCGCCCTGAGTCTCAAAACAACACAAAAGAGAAAGAGGCCATGGGCACTACTTTCCCACAACCCCTGCTACCTACAGCAAAAAGATGCTGCCCCGTGTTGCAAGGCTGCTCACAGCTACCACTGCCTGGTGGGGACAGCACCAGCCAGAAGCACAACATCCAAGGGTAACTTTCCCTTCCCTCCTAGAAAGGATTCAAATTCTCCCTTAACCACCAGGAGTTCACCTCTTTCAGACAGTGGCAGAAGTTACCGACATCACTCTTGGATAATGTCTAAACAGCAATTCAAGATCCACTTGCCATAAAAAAGTGAAAATGGGAGCATAATTTGATTCCAGTGACAGGCACTTGGAAAGGAAAGGAAGAACTGATTTCTGTTCCCTGAACAGTTTCTGCATTTTACAAGAAATTAATATTCCTTGGCTATGCATGTGAGAAATCCTGATCAATCCTGCATCATCTCATGGCCTGCTTAGCTTTACACCTGCTTTTAAGAGCTTGGCTGAAGTGGTGAGCATTACAGGCCATCCAGCACTTCACAGGGGCTGCCTCTTGTGCACATCAATTTACACCTAAGGAGACTGCCAGGCCAAGGAGGCAGAAGTTTCCACCTTAAATCTCCTGCAAAATGACTGTTAACCACAACCAAGGAACAGCTTCTGTACTATCCACATAGTACAGCACAGCAGCTTTAGAATAAAAGACTGGATTTGAAGAAATTTTACCTCTATGCAATGATAATTCAACCACCACCAGGTATTTGTCCTCCCCTCACTGATTAGGATTAGGCAAAGAGGACACAAATTCAAGTGTTTGGGGGTAATACTGTTTTCCCTTTCTAAACAGTACTGTTTTCCCTTTCTTCTCTAAACAGTATTTGCAGATAAAATACCATTTAAAATATACTTCAACCATGTAAATTGTTTTCTGTACATAGAAAAGGTGAATCAACATCTCCTAACCTCTTCAAACATCCATCTGGAAATGGTGGAAAATGTGTTCTCATCTTAAGTGAGATGATCTAACTTCACTGAGATTTGAGATGCCACTGTAAAACTAACTTCAAATTACCCATATATTACAAATCTTGCTACTGTACATCATTGGAAAAATATAAGATCAGTAGACTTTTATACAAATAAAATTTTATATGGTGTAAAATGTGAAAATGAGAGAAGTAGCTGGATGCCTCACTTCATCAAGAACATGAATGATTTTCTGCAATTTTGGTAATGAATAAAACATTCTACCCTGAATATCCTCACTGCCAATCTGAATCATCTTCCCTACCCCTCCCAAACTAAGGATTCCATCTGAAATTCATTTGAGAATAAGTGTCCAATAATGTCAGCAAAATAGAAAGGGACTACTTATTAACATCAGTAGCTGCATACATAAACTGTAAATTTATGTTCATGTGCAAATTTGGTGAGATACACCAAAAATGATGAAGAAATGCTGAGAATTTAGGAAAATGTTTTTCTGTATGTGGGGAGAAGAAGAAAAATGTAAAAAACAGGATATGTAAAACTTAAACAATAAGGTCTGGTTTTCTTTTGTCAAAAAAACTAGGCCCCTCAGTTCTAACAGTAAAAAAAGTACAAAAGGTTCAAGTGTGTGTGTATCACAACTTTGAAACACAAAAATGGCACCCTAAATACTGCTTACATTTAGATTTCTACCCTCAAAAAATTATAAAACTAAAATACGAATCAAAACCAACCTGGTAACATCACATAAAACATCTTTGTAGCTGCAAATGCAGCAAGTCTGTAACAAATTTATATACAAGCATTGCTTAATTTCAGTGTCATTCTTCCATCATTGCCCAAGCCTCTTCTGCTTTTTGGTAATACTGATTTGCCAGTCTGCCCTTCATGGCTTCCATGGCTGCTTCTGCTGCTTCTGTGTAAAGCTCACCTAGAGAGGAAACAGCATCAGTTATGTTGACAGAGTAAAGAAAGAATATGGCTTTAGCCTGAAGCAAATAAAGGACAAAGGGAGAAATTGAGGTCAAACTTCAGGGCTGGGTGTGTGGGTGTGTTTTAACAGTGTCAGAGTTACATCAGCTGGGAACCCAGCCTCTGCTCTTCAAGTTGAAAGTTATACAACTGGCTGCTGATGGCTCCCCAATGTATCTGGAAGGACTGCAAACAGGACCAGCCTGTAGGAGCCCCCAGGACAGACATCTAGCACGTAGGTTACACAGCAACTAAGAGAATGTTGTGTACGGCCTTGGGAGTCATGGATGTAGCTCGAACTACAAGCAGCAACCTGCAGCTCAGGGGAGCGACCCAGAAGAGCAACCTCAGAGGGAGTGAAGGTTGCCTGGCAGTGACTCAGTGTGCCACAGATTTGTCCTGGCACCACCCACTACCCTGTCACTGCCAAGATCTCTTCTTTTACTGTTACTAGCCTTGTTACACCGAGCATCATTAAATCTGAAGGTACTGACCCTCTCTATGTTTTGTAACAGCTGAAGCAAGAAATCTACTTTTGGGGTACATGCTGGGGGAGAAGGAATGGAAAAGAAAGATTATAGGTAACAGAAATAAAATGAGGCCTCACCTGATCTCTGTGGATCCTTATCCAGGTTGAACCCTCCCATCATTAACATCTCTGCTTCCCTGGCCAGGAGCAGATACCGGGGCTCATCCTGAGTGCCATCATATTCACCTCCCTCATCATAGTCAGTCATGTTCAGCGCGGCGTTGTACCAGTGAAGTGCCTCCTTCCAATCCTGGGCTCTGAAGTCAAAAATAATTTCTTAAGATGGTTCCCTTAGGAAACAAATGTACTCTGCATTGGAGATTCAGCATCCCATTTTGTACTGGCTTCTCGGAGCCTTGATGCTCCCCAGGAAAGCAAATGTTCTCATGGAGACTCACTAACTGCACAGCGGCATTAGGTCACCACAGCAAAATGAGGCTGGGGTCACTTTATGCAGGAATTACAGGAGAAAGTATCAGACTGAAGTGTTTTGCTGAACTCCAGAGTCTGAGCTTCATTCACAGTTGCATCGTTTGGGCATTTATATTTGTGAGAGTAACCAATTTAGAAAACAACCTGAAGTTGCAGAGTCTTGTTTCATAAATTCTTAGAATCAGTTATTTTACACACTGAGAATACTCAGTGAACTTCAATTGTAAGTTTAATGTTATTTGACAGTGGGAAATTTGAAGAGTATCACTGTTGTGTGAAACTGAAAACTCGAGTAAATAACAAAGACATGCCTAAAATACAAAAGCAGAAAAATCACTGCCCCAGCCTTGCCTCAGTGAAGTACCACCAAGTTAACTTACTCAGCCATGCACAGTACCTGTCTGCACCAAGATTTACACCTGTATCATATGCTCTTGCTACCAGAATCATGGAAGGCCGGTCTCCAGCTTCTGCTGCTCTCAGCAAGAAATTAAATCCTTTATTTCTGTTCTCCTTTGTATCCTAGTAAAGAAAACAAAAACCTTTAAAATGCATGCTTCTAAAACCATCCCTTTACCATTAAATGCAGTTTCTCAAAGTCAGCAAGTATTTAGTATGCCTGAAAAATTAGCACAGCCACAAGAAACAAAGCAGCTGAACAGTAAAGGTGGCTTCAAAAAGCTTCCCAAAGGCATGCAGTAATTTGCTGGCAAAACCAGAAAGAGGCAGCATTTTTTTGCTGTTTTGTCCAAATCCTTAATTACAAAGTAATCTGTTTTCTCTGAAGAGGCTACAGAACACCTAAGTACGGTTTTCATTTAATCCCCACTTCCTGCTATTCTTATGTTATTTTTACAATGGACCGCAAATCTGCTTTTTGGCATCTTCCATACCTCGAGAGTGACCTCGGAAAGAATGTGATGTGGCAGCTGAGAGCACATGAGACCTAACCCAACGATGGCTTCCAGCTCCCCGCAGTCTGCAGCATGCTCCAGGTGGAACAGGGCTGACTCCTGATCCCATTCCTTGTCCTTCTCACAGAAGCGCCCGGCTTCATGATAGCGAACCATGGCCAGGTGAACCTGGACACAATTGCACAGGAGAGACACAGCATGATGTAGGGATCTGATCCTTCAAAAGCCCTCTGCTCATATTTTACAAGGTCTTAGAGCTAAGTCCTGGAGTAAGAGGAGGCTCAGGGGAAACCTTAGCACTCTCTGCAATTATCTGAAAGGAGGTTCTGGCAAGATGGGGGTCAGCAACTTCTCCCAAGCAACTGGTGACAGGATGAGAGGACATAGCCTCAAGTTGCACCAGGGGAGATTCAGGCTGGACATCAAGAAGAATATCTTAATGGGAAGGGCTGTTAAACATTGGAATGGACTGCCCAGAGAAGTGGTGGAATCACTGTTCCAGAACGTGTTCAAGAAACAACTGGACACGGCACTTAGTGTTATGGTCTGGTTGACAAGGTGGCGGTTGGTCAGAGGTTGGACTTGATGATATTAGAGGTCTTTCCCAACCTAAAAGATTCTCTGAAAAACAGGCTTCTTCCCACATCAAAAGGTTTCCCAGGATGTTCAGTAAGATTTACATCATGTTTTAGGAGTGGGCTTAAGGCCATACATAACCCCAAACTTAATTCACATTTGCATTATCTGGAATAGTCTGGAGTAAAAAGGGTCAGTCCATGCTACCAGTTTTCAGGAGCTCAGCTTTGCCTATGTGCAAGGTATGTGGGTCAGGCACAGCACACCCATCCCACTGTATCCTCCCTGTGTGATGCCTCTGGAAATGCGGATTAACAACATCAGGATTCTTCCCAAAGGAGCCCAGATGTTGCAAGGCCAAAAGCAGATGGAATTCACGGGTTTCTGAACTCAAATGTTTCTTATACAACACGGGTAGGTGACAGAAAGCTATAGATGTGTTATTTTCAACTGCACAAATAAATGCAAGCAGGGCAACATTTCTATGTACGTAATAAATACAAGAGGTTTCTCATTGGATAAAACTGTATTAGCAGACCCATCCCACCTTTCCAAGGACTGACTTCCCAATTTTCTTTTCAAGTTCCAGTGCATTGAGCCTCTGAATTTCTTGGGCAACACAGGACGGTCTGTGGATGTGGACTCTGGAAGAGTTGTAAAGATTCCACTTCTCCACACTGATCTGAAATACAAAATACACTATTATTTATATTTAAAATTTAAATTCCCATCCATATGGATTACCATCCAAGAATCCAAGCCTCTATTAATATTGTTATGTAGTAGTAAATACTGTATTTTAAAACACAGCTTTCAAAAGTCATGTTAGTAGCTGAATAATTGGTTATTACTCTTCATTAAAGAAATTGAGTAAACCCCTCTATTTCTAATCCAAACATCATCACTTTGAAGAATCATCTCAAAGTTCTGAATCAGAAATTTATGAATTTCTGATTCAGAAATTCTGATCAGAAATTATGAATACACAAATAAGCACAGTGTGAATAGTCACACTGCAAGCACTGAAGTTATCCATGCACAAAAAAAATTAAACCCATACTTTTCTGGCCAGAATTTCAGTTTCCAACACTTTAAGTGCAGCTTGCATTCTAGAACTCTAGAAAAATGAAATGTAACCATGCAGAAGATTACAGGCAGATACATGCATTGGCATTTCTCAGGAGGAGCAACCCAAATGAAGAAATTTTTGAACATAATGGATTGGTGGGAAACAGTAGCTGAAAATAATCCTATCACAATTAATGCCTTTGCAGGTACACAGAGGAAACACAAAGGAAAGGCTACTGGCACAGAACTTCAGTCTGTTAAAGCTGTTTCAATTTTCTGAAACAGGAATATATAATAATTAAAATGAAATTCTGAAAATTGTATCTAAATAAATTATTAATTGTTGTCAAAGCTCTGTTTTTTCTTTCCTTTCACAGTAGTTATTTGTTTAAGCTTATATCCAAGACCAATTATCACAGAAGTTATATTTTGTAAAATCATACAAGGTCTGGTCTTTCCTAACTCAGGTGACAGGAGCTCTCTTCACTGTGTATCTGTTTCAAACACTTCAAGTTTTTAAGAAATCATACAGCTACATACAGGATAGAATTCCAAATGTAAAGTGAAAAAAGGAAATAAATTTAGTTAAGCAGAAAATAAATCCACAGAGCTGTAATTTTTTAAAGTGAGAAACCCATGCATAAACACTAATTTATGAGAGAGGTCAGCTACAGAGATGACAATTTGTTTCACAGTACTTCTTTCGCAAGAAAACAAAGACAAAACATAAAAGGAAATAACAGAGTGGTAAATTGATATTAATAAACATTTTCTGTAGCTGAAAAGGAAGGGAAACCAACATCTGGTTTAGTGATATGGTTAGGTGGCAGAGGAGTGGAACACAGGACAAGCAGAGCAGCAAACTCAGTCTGTGAACATTTCTGCTTTATTTACCCTTGCAGAGCTTCCCAAACTGTCTTCATCAGACTCCTGCTTCCGGTTGTTGTTTGAATGGCCCTACGTTAATGTAAAGATTTGCATCATTCAATATGCAGCAACTGATGTGTGCCAGTTATGCCTCAAGACTATTCCTACCCTGCAGAATTAATACTGACAAGGACCAAAACTGTTTCCATTGGATCATTCACTTTCAGTGACATCACAATATATTAAGACACATACCAAAATGACAAAGAACTTGGCGTACATGGGCTTTAATCCTGTAAGCTGGAGATGCCACGACAAATACCTTGCCAAAGGAGACGACAAAAGGAGTGGCATCTCTGGAAGCAGTATTCTCTTTTCTGTCTTCTAATTAAATATCTTGTTAAGATCTTCAGGTCAAAAAGCATTTATTTAAAAATTTGTATTTTAGAGGAGTAACCAACTAATCCCCAGGAATTCTGAAGTTCCATATTATTGTTTGACAACAACATTAAGTTCTGTAATATTTCAAGCCATACAAAGTAGAGAAGGTATCTGAAAGCAGATCATATTAATGGAATCCACATGACATGAAGATGGCTACATACCCTAAATGCAATATGTCATACTTAAGAAACACACAACAACATCTCATCAAATAAATTTGAAATTAAGCTACTCATTACAGATCATTTTTTTCCTGTAAGAGTGTCATTCCCAATATGAGTAACTTTGCAACATGGGGGAATTTCTTTGTTTCCTCTGTTTTCAAAGTCTAGATCAAGATCAGCTCTAGATCAGGCAGGATACATAAGAAGATTCTTCTACAAAAACAGCTTAAGTAGGAGCAGGCCCAACTCTGCTACACCAGTCAGGTTCTTACCCTCTCTCTATGATCCAGATCTTCTGTTTCACTTCTCTTTTCACTGGGATATCCACTGTCTCCACCATTTTCAAAATCCTACAGAAGTCAAGAACAGAACAGCATTAGCATTATACTTTGTAAGGACCTCAGCTTGATATTTCTCACAGGGCAAACAGTTTGCTCTTTCAATGAAAAATACTGGATGGTTAAACTGGATGAAAATGATTGTGCTACCTCTGTCAGAAGGAGCAGGACTTAATGATACATAAATTAGTCTAAGATTGTCTTCTCCCTTACATAGATTAAAACAAATCTAGTACTTTCATATTTTATCAAATCAAGAATCCACTAAATATAGTTTTCAGCTTCAGTGATAAACCACTGACAGCCCCTTGCAGTAAGGTCCAGCTCTGGAAAATGTCCATTGCAAACTTCCTGCACCTCCTCAGGCAAGGTTCTCTAACATTCCATGCTACCAGTATTTGCAGGGACCTAATCCATAGGGATTCTTTAGTTTTAATTCCACAGCAGCTGGGACAAGCACCCAAGACACAATATGCAGGCAGGGGAAAGGCACATGCTTTAACTACCTGTTAAAATTCACCAGATGCAAATAAATTTCTGCTGGCAAAATAATGAATACTAAAACATTAAGATAAAATGTTTTTCCTTTACTAGAAACACCAAATGCACAGAGGTAACATGATCTGCAACAAGAGAAATAGGCAGAGCACCTTTATATGCTTTTACTGAACAAAACCTTTGGGAAGGTCTATAAAGACACATTTTATTAGGCAACTGCAGCCTCATTTTCTGTTGGAAAGACCCTCACCCTTTTGTTGTCGAGGTGATCCAAGTTATCTACTTCACTGAACACAGGCCAGCCTAGGAGAAAAAAGTATTTGCTGTTACTATAAGGATAACATGCTTGAGGAAAAAGCTCTAGATAGCATAATTTTATTGCTTTTTTTTTTCACAAAAGCATTTGTGCATTAATTATCTACACAGAAGTACACTCAGTCTTATTTCTGCTCAAAGAAGAGCATTAGAAACAACTGCTCTGGACTAAATTAATGCTGTTCTGCTTAAAAAACAAAGTAAAACAAAACCTAAGTAAGACAAGTCCGATGTTCAGGAACCCCCGCTGAGGTGATTGAGGCTCACTCACTAAGCATGTCCACCTTGTGGCTGTGAGGGGTTGCAGAGGAGGGAGAGCAGGGCAGGGAGTCAAATGCCACATCACTCATGCTTTCATCCCCAGAGTTTTCAGACAGGCGGAAGAGCAGGGGGGGCCGGCTCCCGGACACCGTCCTCACCCGGCTGCTGCCGCACTTCTCCTCTGTGCCACGGAGAATTGTTTGAGCAGATTCCTTGGCAAATCAACGAGAAAGTCCTGTCAATAATCCTTCTGTGTATTCTAAGCATTCCATTCAAGCCAATGTGAATGTTTATTAGGAGTCCTCTATAAATGTACACATGTATACAGAAGTATTTGCTTTGAAAAGCTCTACACTGCAACAAAATATCAAGCCCAGACATTTTTACTGTCAGAGAGTTTTGTTTAGGACTGAGTTTCATTCCAAGTGTTACATCAAGTCCCACTGCTACCAAAATCAGCTGAAACTGAGATCAGCTTGCAACAAGCATCAAATCAGGTTTGTGAGATCCAAAACTTATAAATTATTTCAGCATTCTAAGATCTACTTGGTCCCAAAGAAACACTGGTTACAAGGTCCCTTGTTAATTAAAGCTACAGTTTAATTACACTTTTTCATCAAACACTTACAAGCAATTTTTTATTATAATCCAAGGCATCTTTCTCTTTGGATGAAAGATCAAATGGTGCAAGCCCCATGCTTTTGCAGATGTTGTTGCAGAAATGAGAATGAAAGAACAAGGCCATACCTCGAACACCTAAGGCATTAAAAAAAAGTTAAGAAAGGATTTACTCAAATTTTTTATTACAATTTACTTAGTAAAAGCTGAAAGTCCCAAAGCTTTTCCTAAAAAGCCAAGAGAGAAGATGCTTTGTAGCACACAGCCTAACCCACTTCCATTTCAACACCTGTAAGAGCTTTTCACTCTCTCTGCATGAGAGTAAAAGAAGTGAGAAAAATCTTGGAAAGCTATGTATGAACAAGATATAACACAAACCTAATCCAACTGCATCACTGAGAAACGTGCCTAAATTTGATCCTGCTTATAAAACTTGCAGCATCCTATGAACAACTTCATATATAGACACTTGGAACTTCAAAAATACACGGTGCCTATCTTTCTGCATTCAGCTATATCCATTCCTGCAACATGGCAAGGAAATCAAAGGCCATGATTATTGTTCTCACAATGTAGAAACTACTTAATTACACTACTTGTTTAGGAGTAGGCCAGAAGATATGAGCCAGCTTTCATTTTAAAACTGCCCTTATATGACAGATAACCTGTACAGGACTCCTTACAACAGGACTTCCCCAGCTGTTTGCAAGACCCTCAGAAATGTGTCAGCTCACCCAGTGCAGTGGCTACTCAGCAGAGCTGGGAAGAAAAGAGAAACGCCCTTTAGTGAAACAGAATCATTGATTTTTACCTAGGTTGCCATCTCCAAAATCTGTACCACTCTCTGTATGGATCTGAGGGTCTGTGTAAAGATCTCCAACTCCCTGGATATCAACAACAATGAGCTGGTGTCCTGAGCGCTCAAAGGTGAAGTGGCTGAAGGCCTGGAAGGAACCATAGAAGATGTCTGAGAACACTCTCCCTTCATCTACTGAAAACAGCAACACATATTCCCCTGTTATAAATCTGAAAAGAAGTCTGATAACCCTATCAGTGAAATATAACTGGTATAAACATTGTGATGAAAGCAGCAAGAGAGACCAAAAGCATGTTATATCCTGTCTCTCCAACCTGCTCCAACTCGCAGAGAGGCTAAAAAAGGCAGAGTGAAGAGCAGCAGTGTGCATGGGCAGGGGAAAGGAGATTGCCTAATTCCTCATTTTTGTACTAGAGATTATTTTCCACTACGGTCTTCACCTTAGGTAGTGGGGAGCTGGCTGGTAGAAAAGAAAAACAGTGGGCTCTGAAGCCAGTGCTGAATAACTTCTGTATAAACATTCTGGCTGTGCCTGTGAATCTGCAAGCTCTGCATCTCTGGGACACTGCTTCCTTCTGCCAACAAGTATTAGCTCTGGCACAGTTTGGAGAAAGAACCCATAAATAAATGTGAGCATCCCGACAAATTCTTCTTCCCCTTTGAGTGATTCCCCTGAGCAACTGCTCTGTGTCTGCATTTGTGTATCAAATAATGAAATGTGCATTTGTGCTCTTGAAAGAGCACATTTCAAGAATCAGGTATAAAAAGCCCTTCTCTTTAGAATAAAGTTGAGATATCAGGAATCTTCTGGGAAGGCCTCCAAAAAAGCGTTGCCAGGCCTGGGGGAGGTGACTGGTGGTGACAGACAAACATTTTAACTGCAGCAAATACCAGGGAACATTTTGTTCCCAACCTGTGAAAGCACAGCACTGATTCAGTGCACAAATGACAGCCCAGAACACAAATTCTCTGCTTACATTAAGCCTCATGACAAATACCTTAAAAACAGCAGAAAAAATGTAAAGAACAAAACTATCAAGGCCCAGTAAAATACCTGTTACACTGACCACTTTGCATTTTTCAATAATATTTTAAATTTATTTTACAAGATTCAAGAATCACTCAAAATCTGTCCTTGTGTTTCTGTATGCAATCTCAGATTCAGCTATTCAGAGGCTGCAGCTGGAAAAATCAACATTTTTATATGCAAATGGACTAGATTTATTTACATGAATTGGGTACCAGCCACCTCTTGTGTATTACGGGATGAACCAAACGACAATTCAGTACATAGTACATGAGAGATCTCTTCACTGCCTCAATTTGAAGAAGTTTGATACACTTTGATGCCTGAAATAATAATTAGAGTCAAAGGGCTTAAGGTTTCCGAAGAGTATTAGCCCTGTTCAACTCAACTGTAATCAACTGAAATCCAATAAAGAAGCACTCAGCACTTGAAAGAGCAGGCCCCAAGTAAGGGACAGGCAAACTGCAAATAGAGAAATTAATCTGGCACTGTACTGCAGAGCCTGCAGTTTCCTTTCTTGGCAGTAATGCACGACCTCTGGAGAGTGCCCAGGAATTCTCTGCAGAAGAGAATTAATGGAAAGCATGGAAAGCATTAAACAAAATGGAAAACATTAAACAAAGCCTCACTTGTGGAGTTAGACGAATGTTGTCGTCTCGCACAAATCCAGAATTTGAGTTGTATTTGATGTATTTGCCCTCAATGTAATGTTCCAGATGAAAGAGAGGCTTTCCAGGCCTGTTCTTCATTTCAATAATACAGGTCTGCACTATATCCACCTGGGGAGGGAAAGAAGATAAACAATGACTAACAGAATACTGCCTTCAGATCAAAGTGTATGTGAATCCTCCAGCTGTGAAAACTTTCCCAATGCAAGAATCTGAACAATTGCAAAGATCTTTCTGTTTAACAAGGGGGTGGGGGAAGAGTCATGTGCTTCTTGAGTTACTGGAAGAATTCCATACATTAAAAGCAGTCACTTCAAAACAGCTCACTTCTGCAACAAACCCCTCTGAAAAAAATTCTTAGCAAGTGCTGGCTTTCTATTTTATTTTGTGGGTACCTCTGCAAAGAATCTGCACCCAGAGAACAAAACATACAGTCACTACTGCACAACTGGAAGAAATGCCTTTTCAGAGAAGGGCTGAGGGTATCTACTGTTCAGGTACCTCTGTATCCTGCCTCACCTTCTCCCTCTGTCCCATACACATTCCTAAAGCAGAAACCATCACAACTCTCACTCCACTTATATATTTTCTCCAACATGGCATTTAAAGCTTCTAGATTTGTAGATTTCTCTCTGCATGTTCCACTGTAGACCTCACATTGCCATTATGAGCCAAGGTAGTCATTAACTAACCCTTATAAGGGAGGCAATGCGAATACCCCACATATCAAAACCACTCATTTTGGCCATTAAAATTGCCAAGGCTTCCAGGAGGTTTCCAGCTCTTCTCAAAAAAATCAATGTTTGGATGGATGTAGAAGATTTAAGATTTAAGCATCTAGCTTCCTGGAGCAATAACAGTTAAGTGCTTGCTGAGACTGCTGCTGGCAATAAATTCTGTGACTTCTCTGGTCATCACAAAAGCAGCTGGGCACACATCAAAGAAAGCAATACAAAAATCATTTTATTTTGATTTTCAGTCAACAGCTAAGGACAGTCAGACATTTACAAACACACAGCCACTAGTGCTGGAAATATAAAGCAATTTCTGTATTTACTCCACTCAAAATCAGCTATCATTAAAAAAAAAAAACTACAGAAGGGCAAAAGAACCTATTCAAAGCATTTAAATGTGATGGAATGTGACTGAATAATTAATTCCCTCTAAATTATGTCTGAAAACTAACCCAACAGAAGAACAATATTGCATTTCTGCTTATCAAGATCTTTGAATGCACCTGTTTTGGTGGCTTGTGTCGGTTGTACTCTTCTCCCCAGAGTTTTGCTTCCATCTGCAGTCGAACATCCTCAAAATAAACATCCCTGCTCACACTCTCTATGTATTGCTTGGCAACATAATTATAGGCACCTTTCCAGTTCTGAGTGTGTAAGAAGTTGGACAGCTTTTTTCTGAAAGATAAATCAATTGTTGGTGAAAGGAAACCCAAGGATTTTAATTCAGTCTTTCCCATTTCCTTGCCTGCATGGATAGAGCCAGGCTCCAAGATGAACATTAGCCTCAGTCATATGCCAGGTATTCCAGCTGAAATGTGAAGCACAGGAAAGGGACAAGGGAAAATGTAACATCCCATGGGAATGGCTGAGATGTGCCAAACTGTTTGGTTTAGCTGCAGCTACTTGTGCTCTAAACTTTCTCCTTTTCTCAATCCCTTTCCCTTCCTGTTCCTCTCAAACCTGAAATATAAAGGGTTGGTGCCTTGTCAACAAGCTGTTCTAATGTCAACAATTATTTTCTGCAGAAATTAAAAGGGAGTGGCCTTTCAAACATGAACCAAGAAACCTCTCCTGGGATAAAAGCAATCTGCTGCTTCTCAACACACAGCAGTGACTGCTCAGTAACCCACGTACTCCCAGAAGGAAAACTGCACCTTGACAGTTCTCCTGATGCAGCTTTTCCCTTTTGTTGATGTGCAAATCTTTCATCCACAGATCCCTCCAAGGCAGGGGGGCTGGGGCAGGGGAGGTGGTAGCGTGTAGCATGGGAAAACTTTGATAAGAAAGGATCTGCTGGCTGCCAACAAATGCATTAAGCAGGTGCTTTAATTAGTAGCAACACTCAAACTCTCAACCCTTCCCCCTTCTTCTTTTTCCTCTCCCTGCCAAGAACTTGATGCAGACATCTTGGTACAGGGGACACTCTACAGGCAAAGTAACTTCATGCTGCCTGTCCTCCTGCAGGGATGGGCACACACAGTCACAGCAACAGAGGCCTTGGAAAGAATGAACAAGGAAATGAGGCAAGAATTTCAGCCAGATCCCAAACCTTCCCAGATCTTCAAGGAACACACTCCTCTGCATAAAACAAGCCAGCTCATGTTTTTCTGAAGTCAATATCCTCACATTGGTTCATTGGGCCATGGGGAGCTAATGCTGTCACTGTGTTAACGAAAACCTTACAGAGTTACAAAAATCTAGGCGAGAGCTCCAGATGGGAAATATCCCTGTACCACTGACACATATGGGAAACCCAGCAGTATGAAGCTGACATTCAAGTTATGCTTTTTTAGTACTAGAGGTTAACGCAAAACTGCCAACAAATTTCTGTTTATGGCATTACTCAAAATATTGTGTAATGGAGAGTTTGGTAAGTAACACGGACTAAAAGCAATGTCAGCAGGCTGAGATTTGTTACTTCCTAGGCTTCATTCACTACTGTATCCAGCAGGCTTTGCAGGAACAGAGCCACCAGCATGAACTGATACTGAAATGCCAATGCCAAACTGGAGCACTGTGGGGTTACTTTTCTTCCTTTTTGCTCAAGTTCAAAACATCATATTTCCATCTTTTAGGAGTGTCTATCTTTCTAGAGCTGAAACCACACATGAAGTGCAATTTCTCTGGATTCCACATATGGGAAGATGGGGGAATGTTTTTAAACACACACTCCCCAACATTTTCCAGGGAACATTTATCTCCAGAGCCTGGAAGGGGTGGGGTAATCTCTTAGCACACACCAATTTATAGCTGGATGCTGATCCTCACAATAACATTCGATAACACTCTCCAAGGAAGGAAGTTTGTCCTCAGTCTTCCCCCATACTTTATCTTTCTGGGAAGCACAACTGTTAGTGTTCAAGTTCTGCCTTACTTAGAACATGATGTGTGAACTTAGAACATGTTATATGTGATCCAAAGCAAACTCTAGGAGGATAACCTTCTTCACCAATGGAGGCTCTTCCAGTTGAGACTGCATCATCCAAATATTCTTTCTCTTTTCTCTGCCTAACTGTAGGCCTCAAGTTGGTCTCCAGGCTGCACACACCTATGACCACATATTAACTTTTAAGATATTTTAGCACACCAGGAACACAGAAATTAAGTGGCTGTTACTATACTTTCATGAATATTTTGCCTCCCAACAACAGTTGAAGTACAACATTCAGAGAACATTCTCCTTTCTGAACCCCGCTCCCTGCAGGTAGAGTCACACAAACTGGGATAAACCCCTCATCAAAATCTTTTAGAAAGGAGTCAAGCTTTACACAATTTCAACTACATCTAAGTGAAATTCCAGTCACCACAGAAAAAAATACTGCAAGGAGGCCAACAAAGATGAAGTGGACAGATACTCACGTTCTGAAACACTCTCGCATTGCTCCACGGCCAAAAGGCTGGGAAAAAGAAAAAAACCAAAAACTCAGCATTACCATTTCCACAAAGTTGATTTCTAACCAGTAAGAAACACAACCATGACTTCCCCTTTATACCATGCAGAAAGCAGTTTTCAAACGGGCTCTATAGAAATATTTCCTCAAGGAAAAGTGAAAACCCCTGGTAGCGTAAGCAGGTATCTGGGGAAAAGGCATTTGGATAAAATCCCCCTACCAGTATTCCATGGAGAAGAAATGGCATGTATTTTAAATAAGCTCTTTAAATTCTCTCCCCAGCTGGGAGTCAGCTCTGACTGCCTAAGGAAGCTTCACAGACTTCATGCTCTCTGCATTTAGGCTTCCATAGAGGATGTGCCAAAGAGAGCATCATCTCTCCCCAGATGCCAGATACTCAGCCAGCAGCACAGAGCAAGGCAACCCCAACACACAACCAACCCCAGGACTTAACTGGGAAATGACAGTGCCTTCTACCCTCACATACAGAAAAATAAGTTGGTTTTCATTCTAACAACAGAAATTATTTGGGAGGACACAAAATAGTAGGACTACTGCCAGGCAGGAAAATTATGCCAGAAGGAAATGGGAGGGGTGACATGGAAGGGAAATCACTGGGAATGGAACAAATGCCTCATGTTGCTCACAGGGAAGGTCTGACTCCATTTACTACTCTATTCTGGAGAGAAGGATACAAAGAGAAAGAGGCAGGTGAAAAGAATTACACTGAGACTTCAAAATTTCTATAAGAAAAACATCTTGATGCCACTATTCAGGAACAGAAAGAAAATTACAAACTTGCTGTTAGTAAACATGAAGGACAGTGTGATCTTACTTGAGAAGCCATCTTAATAAGGACTCCATCTTCAACCCAGTCGCCAGTAACTGCATTGTACCTGCAAAATCAGGAGATATGTCTCATAAGAATGCAAAGGGAACCCAAATCCTCCCATTTCCAGCACCTATCCTTCCTTCTCTGTAACTGACTCTGGAAAGTGCTGCTGCCACTCCCACATAAAAGCTTCCAGTCTTCCCACTACCCTCTGGCCCTCCTCATTTTGGGCAGGCAAGGAGAAACACATTTAGCTCTTTGAAGAGACTCTAAACCTTCCTGTCAATGAGCAGATTCTAAAGCAGAATTTGAACTTCTGTAACACTACAAATGAGACTTCATCTGCTTTGAAGTTAAACCTCCTCTGTGATGCCTGGGCAGCACACTGGGGGCAGAAACAGCCTCACCAAGCTCTACACACTGAACAGGTTGCCTCCCCCCAGTCCTGAGCTTGCATAAGCCTGGTTCTGGCTGGGTATTTGCCTTGGGGCTCTCGAGAATGTGAGCAGCAAGCACCAGCTGTGAGACGCAGTGGGGCCAGGAACTGCCCAACACTGCACTGAGGGAGGAGCGAGACCCTGCACAACCCTGTGATAACACAAAGAGTAGACTGTGGTTTCTCCCCACCCCTTTAACTCCCAACACAGTGAAAGCCAAATTGGGAACCACAGCAGCTGAGTCATCAACACATGATTGTTTCCAGCCTGGTTTCCCCAACCTGCACAGAGTAATTCATGCATGCAGATACATAATATAGAAGTGAGAATATGGGGTATCACCCCAGTTTGCAGCAAATAAACAGGTAAAAACAGCACTATCAGAGCCATCTCTTTTTAACAGGATATTGAGTAGCCCTAAATTAAATTATCACTTATTTGTATTTTAAAATATGCAAACTATTTCAGGACTGTGTGGCTGACCAGGGACAGATGCAGTCTATGGGGAAGAGCAGCACTGCATGACTGGTATGGGATTGGAAGGGAGGCCTCCCCAAACACTGATGCTAAGTGGTGATTAACTGGCCTCTAACCCCTAACCCTTCCTCTTAGAAACCTGTGTCAATAGAGTAAATATTTTGGCAAAGCTTGTCTTGAAGCACTGAAACCAGTTTCAGGGCCAAACTCCTTTTTAGCACGTAGACCACACTGAGCTATTCTGGGCTTTATAAGGATTTTATAAGGATTTAATGTTGCCACATGCAACAATAGTGCATGGACTAGCAAAACTGAAACTGCTATTTTGGGAAAGTCGTGGAGGGCTATGTTGCTTTCTTTCCCAAACTATATAAACTAAGTATGCTCCCTCTTAGTTGGGATTAATTTCCTTATTAGATTACATTTATGGCATTAACAAATCAACCAGAAAATACTTTTCAGCCTTGTTTCCTGTCTACACAGTGAAAGTTCTAGATATTGCTTACGTGGGAGAGAAAATGTGACAATGGTTTGCTGAAAGGTTTATTTTTTGATGATGTGCAGTATTTACATATTCCTGGGAGACTGAGTTAAGAGCCACTCACTTTGGGCATTATGAAAGCTGTTCAGCCATATATTCTGCACTACACAAACTCAGCCCTTGCACAAAGCAGCAGTCCTACTGAATATCAGCACCCAAAGCAGGAAAACCCACGGACCTGTAACGAGTGGCATGCTCCGTCTCAATGTCCTCCAGGTGAAATTCTGCCCAGGGATCAGGCATGTGCTTGGCTTTCTCAATAGCATGTTTCCAGGTTTCCTGAAGAAGTTACAGATTGGCACTTTATTTATAATCAGCAGCATCTCACAAAACCAGCACTTTCTAGAGCACATCAGGATCTCAATGCTATGGAGATGTGCAAATACACAAGCCCCCAAAGCACTATTTAGAGCAGGGACCAAGTAGTACCAAAGACCACTCTGACCTTTTTTTAATTTCAATTATAATGAAACACAGCTCAGATATATAAAGCATAGATTTCAGTTCAATTTGCATCACTGTAAAGTTACTGAGAACAGAATCTGGCACAGTATATACCAGATACAATTGAGAACACCTGTGGTAATTTGCAGGTATCTCTAACATGTTCTGCAAATGGCAATAAGGCACACCCAGATGATATTACTTCACCTTTTCTGTTTTGATTTTTAGCTTTTCATATGTAGCAGCATATGCTGGTTTTGCATGCATAAGAGTAAGTATAAAAAAGTCCATTAAAGATACAATTAATATGGATAAAGTAAGAAATTCTGTGAACCCCAGGGTCCCAGACTGTGCTCAGCATGAGAGAAGAAATTAGAATGTTGTAAAAATTGATTATTATAACAATTCCAGACAAGTAGCTATTTCAATGTTCACCAAGTCAAGAGTAAAATATCAAAGGAATTTTCTGGAGTACAAACAGTCTCTCTCTAGCAGCCAGTTTGGATGCTTTACTCTTAACATTTTGTTCTCTCTCTCACATTGTATATTTCCAAGAAAACTGGAGATATGATCCTGTGATGTGCCAAATGCCTTCTGCAAAGTGAGCAGGAGAAAAAGCACTCTGCACCCTGCCAATAAAGAAGTATTGAGCTCTAAGATACTATTACTGCCTCTCTGACTGAACTCCTAGTGTGCAGAAACAGTAAATTTTAAAATTTTGTGATTATTTTGTTTTTTATCTTCAGGAATTAAAATCAGTCCTTTTCTATTAAAAAAATACACTATAAATTTGTGTCAGCAATGGCATCAAGGAAGTTTTTGAAGCAGCTAAGCTTTAAATGTTTGTGTTTATTTTGAATTTCAGCTTTAACTATGCATACCTTGCAAATGATTTAAATGCTCCTCTTTCTGACAATAACACAAAATGAAAACAATACTACATTAAATAAAACTACTCTAAAGGACATGTTGAGAAAGATTTCCTACATTTCATAAGAAAATGAAGTTGCCTCAGGTCATGCAATGACAGCTCATATGGACCTGAAAATTTCCATACTTACATACCTATGACAGAAATAAGGAGAGACAGCAACAAGAACTGCTTGGTTGATCAGCTGTATCAAATCATTCTTGAGTAGATTCCCTCTTCAAAAGGTGATTTGTGTTCATGTTAGATGATAATTTAAATTAAGTTAATTACTTGTGCTTGATCACTTGAGGTGCTTTGTACAAAAGCTGTATCCTAATCTTCAAAGACTAGTTGGATTTCATGGAAATGGTGGTAACAGTGCAATTTTTCTCCTGCTGGAGGCATATGGCAGCCACACAGTGAAATTTCAGGGCAGAGAACAAAGGATGGATATTATTCCATTTAACAGGTACCTCTTTCAGTTTTGACTTGATGACTCTTATGGGCTGAGGCAATCAGTCCTCCCAAACAATAAAATAATGAACAAAAAAATTCCATAAAAGGAAAAAAAAACAATAAAACCAAACCAAAAAACCATAATGCATCTATTAGATATGCTGTTGACATTTTCTTTTTAACCTACCCGACCATGGTCAACCACAGAGCCATGCTTAGAACGATGTTGTGTGTCATTCTAAAGGATCCATGAGAGACATGAAAGTAGGAAAATACATGTGATAAGACAATGATTGACAAAGAGTCTTGGTTCTCTTTGTTAGTAAAAAAACCCCAAAAAACTTCCAGTTAAAAGCCACTCTTCAATTTATATTCCAAATTTAAGTTCATTCTTAGAACACCTGCAAAGAAACCTATTGAGGTAAGCTGGTAATTTTTTTATTGGCAAGTATTTATTAAAAGGGTTTTGCCTGTTAACTAGCTAATTAAATATTGCTGAGTCCTGTTTAAAGCAGAGAGTTAACTTCTCTATCTGGTTCTGCCTTTCATTACCAATGGCCTCACTGCCTTGCTTTAGCTTTGAGGTCTGACAGGCAGACTCTCCTAGGCCAGGCTGTGGGGTTTAGGATGTCACCAGCCCTGGCTGTCTGCTTCACTGTGCTGGAAATCACCATTCCTGCAGCTTAAACAGGAGATGGAGACTGGCTTGCTCCACATCGCAACATAAAGCAATTTATCTGTGAAAGGACCTATAATTCCAAACAAGATATTATAGAGACCAAAACATGGGAACAAACATTCTGCAGAAGCAAAATGACAGCTCAGGAAGGAGGAAATAATTGCAATTTCTGAAGTCCTTATCAGTTTTATCTCATACCACATGACTCAGAAATTGCACTGCAGACCCAGAGGCAAGAGTTTAGTACATGTTAAAATGTACACACAAATGAAGACTAAGCTCCCTATCAGGTCTTAACTTGCTTAGTTTAACATACACCAACATCTGTCCCATTTCTATCCTATGCTTTTGCTCCTCACCTTCCTTAGGCATATGTACCTTTTAATGTTTCTATTAACTAGCTTTGGCAAAACGTTCCTGCAGACAAGCCAGCTTCACTTTCAGTGTGTTACTCACTATGTTACCTGACTGAAATAAAACCCAGTATTTTTTCCACATTAAAGCATGCATTAGGCACAACCGAGATTTTAGAGTATCTATTAAATAAATGTTAATATCTATATTAAGAAATGTGTTAATAAAACACATTAAATATAGGAAAATCTAAGAGACATGCCAGTTTAGCATGTAAACACAAATAACAAAACACAAACTGTGTTTATTTAGGATATGTAAGTTACAGAGTGGATGTCACTTGAGGCTCCATTGCCTGGCCTGATCTGTGTGAAGGGAGCTGAGTGAAAAAGGACACACTGCCAAGGAAGCACCAGCTACATCCCCTCTGACCTCCATGCAATGCTGTAGCTGTGTTCATCCCAAAAAGTCAGATACTGCTTGTGTACACTGTCAGGAACTACTGCCAGTGTGATGCTTCACGCCCAAGCATGAAAATCAACATGTCAAAAGCTCCCTGAGAAGGAACTATAACAAAAACTTACCCTTACAATTTTATAATTACAATTTTATTTGTCCAACTAAAAATATCACAGACTAGCAAAATTCATAATAAATTATCTTCTGACAGGCCTCAATTTTTCTTACACCAATTGTATTATCTTTTGAATCTCCCAATCAACATACTGCATTGCAAATGGTTTGATCCTAATAGCAGTGAATTTTCTTCTGGACTGAATGGAGGAAGATTCCTTCCTGAACTGAAAGGGACAGTAAGCAATTCCATGGCAGTGTCAGACTATTGGCTTAATGGAATTAACTGCAGGTCTGGAAAAAAACAGATGAGTATCTTCATTGAAACGTGTTAGTTACAAGAGATGAAGCAGTTAGAAAATGTCTCATGCCAACTAAGCAAAACCAAAACCTTAATGAAGGCTGGAGCCAACGCTTACCTTAAAGCTAAAGCTTCTGGGAGAAGAGCTTGAACTGTACTGCTCAGTTTTTGCTAAGCTGCTGTAATAATTGTCTACTTTGGTATTGGCAGACTTGTTAGAAACTGGATCGTCAGTTATTGAACAGATGAAATAATTGTCTTCATCATCACTATCAGCATCAAGATAATTCCCAGAGTCCACTGGAGTCGTTCTGGCATTATCAATCCCTTCCATACGAAAAATAAGGTCCTCGTCTGCCATGTTTGCAGGAGGTTGGTTTAACTCCTGCAAGGACTGGAACACCCACTACTCCAATGCACATGCAAACAGGGGGAAGAAGCTGGCTGAGAGAGCAAAAAAGGAAAAGGTGGTTATTAAAAGAACAAATAATGCATGACACTGATGTCAGCACACTGGCAGAAAAGAAATATATTTGCATCTGGCTCTGTAAAAGTAATCCTCAATACCTACATGTAGTTTTGAACATCTCTGCTACAGCTGCTGAGAAGCAGCATTCTGGTTTTAAACTGCTACAGGACTGAGAAGATAGGAGCTTAGTATCCTTGGTTAGCTTCTCCTCTAAATGTCTTTATTCTGTCTTATATGAAATGCTGAGTTTCACAACACTAGTCTTAGAAACTTGAGAGAGTTTTACCTCAACCACCACAGTCAAATTTTCAAATCTTTTCAGGACAAGTCTTCTCAAGGATATTCTGTACAAGTTATCAGTCAAATGAATTAGAGAGTATTATAAGAACAACACAGAACATTTTACCACCATCCACAAGACTTAAATGGGCTTTTAGCTTACATACAGCCAATGGCCCACAGGCTGTTGAAAGTGTAGCACACTGCAGAAAAATGAGGTGGAGGAATGATTAAAGCCCTTGGAAGAGGTGGAAGTTCACACAGATACTCTGGAAATACTGGCATGTACAAAATAGAGGATTAGTGAGAATATTCAGAATTTGGCCCCGATTCTGGCTGAGCAATGGGATTTAATTTAAAACAGACACTTCTAAGTGTCACATTGTTTAGTTCTTCACCCACCTAGCAAAATCAGGGATTTTCTCACAGCTAGTCTAATAAAATAACCACACATCAAGGTTTTCAGTTCTGCTTTACAGTTATTCCTCAGCTCTTTGCATTTTTCAGTCTTCTTTCTGCATGAAACAGGAAGATGAATACACTCCTACAGAAGTATTCATAGCTGCTGACCTCACTGTCCAGTGAAAAAGTGGTCACCACAGAAAGAGCGCCTTAACATGAGGCAGCTTTCTCCAGCAGCACTATCTTGCTGGTTACTGCTCTTCTGACAGGGGCAGAAATTCCAACACTGCAGCCAGCAACACAGCTAACTCCAGCACTCCAGCAGGCAGCAGCTGCTCTGGAACACCACTGCTGGAGGAGGTCTCAGCCAGCTCACCTCCCTTTGCACTGGAGCAGCTCCGGCGTGCTCACCTGCTCTTCCAGCAAAGACCACGTGGGAGCTGTCGATTCTGGGAAGGTGTCACTGCACACACACCTGGCTGGGGAAGGTGTCACTGCACACACACCTGGCAGGGAAGGTGTCACTGCACACACACCTGGCTGGGGAAGGGGTCACTGCACACACACCTGGCTGGGGAAGGGGTCACTGCACACACACCTGGCTGGGGAAGGGGTCACTGCACACACACCTGGCAGGGAAGGTGTCACTGCACACACACCTGGCAGGGAAGGTGTCACTGCACACACACCTGGCAGGGAAGGTGTCACTGCACACACACCTGGCTGGGGAAGGGGTCACTGCACACACACCTGGCAGGGCAAGGTGTCACTGCACACACACCTGGCAGGGAAGGTGTCACTGCACACACACCTGGCTGGGCAAGGTGTCACTGCACACACACCTGGCTGGGGAAGGGGTCACTGCACACACACCTGGCTGGGGAAGGTGTCACTGCACACACACCTGGCTGGGGAAGGTGTCCTCAGCTGCCACTGCCATTTTTACTGTGATCATCTTAGCAGTGTGCACCGAGTGCTGGAGAACCCCTACTGCCTGTCACACACAGCCAGCAGCTGTCAAACGATGCTTCAAGGACGTGACTGTGACTAATCCAGGACATACCACCGCACTTGACAGCCCCATTACACCCAAGTGCTGTCCTGCACTCCCTTCTGCTCCTGCTGTCACACACATCAGAAAATCCATGGGGTTCAGGATAATTTGAGAAGCAGCAGCAATGCAGGAATGCGGGTTTGTGCAGCAGTGACTGCAAACATTCTGATTTCTGTGACTTGTGTAAATGAAATATCACCACACAAATCCGTTTCTATTTAAAGCTAATGGTGTTTATTAAAGTCTCTTGGTTTTTCTTGGAACCATAGTTCTTGTAAAGTACTTGTAATGTTTACTTTGGAAATGTATGTACCAAGAAGCACACTCACATAAAATGCTCTTCAAAACAGAATTCAATAACCACACTTTGAACTACACAAACACTGCTCTAAACCTCAGTTTGCTTGACAAAAAGCCTTCATCCCAAGGGTTAGAGTCTGTGCTTTTGCATTATAGCACAGAAGTTCTATTATATAGGAATTTCTGTTACTACTGCTGTTGTGTTTTGATCATTTAATCTTTAATATCCATTGCAGAAGCGTTCCTAAGGCTAAGCAACAAGGAGAGTGAGACTGCACTAAACCAACCCTGCCAGCCTGCATTATCGCACACAACCTATAATTTTAACTACCCACTCCAACCCACTTTGAAAATTTATTCAATTTTTTATCAACCTTGTACTATGTGAGTCAAAGTGCAGATAATTTAAAACACTGTTCTTAATCTGCTCTAGTCTATACTTATTTTTGTTTTTCCATTGCCTGTTTCAAGTGTTTTTCCTTCTCTTGCCTTTATACCCAAGAGCCACATGGCCAGGAGGGGCAGGAGTAGCAAGGACAACATGTGAACACAGATAAACAGCAGGGAAAATTCACATCACAGGGCTGTTAAAGCATGACTTCTTTTCTTGTAGGTGTCTGTTGTTACAAAGCACTGCTGGGTTTAGTGAGACTCTTGGCCAAAGTTCTACAGTGGCCTCAGCATCTAAACCTGCCTAAATTCATCCCAAATAGCTGAGTGATAGAAATACTACAATCAGCAAAAGAGGGAACAACTGAAGCAGGTCCCTCGTATAATACAAAATCCTTTTTGGTTTAATACCACATCAGTCAAAGCCATTTAACATGATACCTGTAAGAGTAACAAACAGGATTTTTCTAAAAAGATAGAAGTCACCTTTCAAATTAACATTCTTTTAAAGCCCAGATTCAAAATTTAACCTAAGCAACTATACAGACTATGCACCTTAAAAAGTACTATCAGCTTTATGAGCTACAGACCCAAAGCTACATAAACTTGTCCAGAACAATCCCACTAGCTATGTTAATGTCCTGTAGCATATTACAGAACTACTGTGCTTTCCAAACACCCAACTGACCACTGCAAAGTAAATGTCTGTTCTCCTCTGCACCACACACTGCAAGAAAACAGGTTCAGTGAGTCCAGGTAAAAGCTGTGATTAAAAAAACAAGATAAAAAAAACCCCAGAGATATCTCAACTCGCTATTTTTTAAACCGTGTCTTACCAAAGACAGATTTCTAATGAGAAGCCTTTAACACAGGTCCCTTCCAGTGTATCACTACCGCAAACACCACGGCACAAATCCCATTCAGTTTGCCTGCAAGCACAGCTGGGATAATATTTTTATTAGTCTGAGTGCTAGAGAGTAACAATGCAAAATTCATGAAGCAAAAGGGTGAGTTCAACTGCACCAGCTCAGAATACGAAGCATTTGAGACAAAACCCTGCGCAAGGAAACACAGCATGGCTTCAAACACACCAATGGCTTTTAGAGCTGCAGGCAGTGAGGCACAAGCACAGCCAAGTCCACCCTGCTGCCAAACACGCAAATAAACACTATGTTAAGAGGATCCAAAACACGCGGGTTGAGAAGGACAGAAAAGGAACCTCCAAGATAACTTTAAATATCCTTCCATTGCCATGAACAGACCCGTCATTTCAACTGGCTTTAAACACTCTGCACAATTACCTATCGTTGACTTTTTGTAGGCATCTGCACAGTACCCCACGCTATTAATTAAGTCCATGCGTTTATGCGGACTGAGGTATTTGAAGGTCCGAACACGAACCGTCCTGGAGCAGTCCCAAGCTGTCAGCCCCGCACACAGCAGCTGCTCCACGGTCACAGACAGTACTTGGCACTTTTAAACAACCTAAGCACCAAATTATGCGCACTGTCGTGGACAGATAAATGGACGAAACGCCAGCCTTCGGGTGTGAGCGCAGCACTGCTGCCCAATGCCACAAATCCGGTTATTTTTGGCCCGCGCAGAAGCCTGCCCGCCGGCCTTTCGCAGGCTCTGACCACCCCACCGATCGTCATTTTCCGCAATTAAAAACGCCCTTCGCGCCGCGCTTCCCGCCGCGGGCGGCGCTGAGGCAGCTTCCCACCGCCGCCAGGCCAGGCCCCGCACCGCACCGCGACGGCACCTACCGGCTTAGGAGAGCCCAGAACGGCCGCGCAGCCCCGTACGGAGCGACCCCACAACCCCGGCACCCCGCTCCAGCTGCCGCCCTGCTAAGGGAAGGCAGCGGTGGGAGGAGAAGCCGACCCGCTGAGGGGAGGGAGGAGGCGGGAGCAGCGGGGCCGCCCCTCACCGCCCGCGCCCTGGCAAGGCGCCGCCTCCCGCTCCCTCCGCGGCCCCGCGGGCGCCCGCCGCTCCTTTTCACAGCACCGCGGCGCCGGGACCCTGCCTGATACTTTATTCCAGTGAGAAAACCGAGAAAAATCTGAGCAGAAGCCCCTATCGCCCGGACAGGAAGGAGAGCGGCTGTGCAGGTCTCACACGATAGGTCTGGCGGGTGTCTGCTGCTCACAGGAGAGTCACCCAAATTTGCTTTTATTTCTGCTCCTGTTGGGCACGGAGCTGAAAGGAGGGGCTGTCCTGGGGCAGGTGCTCCCATGGGAAGCACCCGCTGCACGGCAGCCCCCCGAAGATCGCAGCCCCCCGAAGATCGCAGCCCCGAGGGAAAGCACAGGGAGCAGACGTGGGCCGCGACCACGGGGCCTGCTGCGCTTCAGGTTGGTCTTTTCAGCTAAATTAAATAGCGCTATTGCACATTTCCCTATGAGAAATGGCAGTATTATGCACCAGATTTCACGTTCTAAAAACCATGTTTTCTCAAAGCACTCACATTTGCATTTGTCCCCAGACACTGGCTTTCTGGGTTGAAAATGCCCATGTTTAATCTTTTCCTCAAGCTAGAATTTGTGGAAAATTTAAACAAAAGTCCTTATCCTTTCATGAGTTACATGGAAATTAATGTAAATAGGTTCTGGCTTAATTGTATTACTTGGCAGCCTGCAAAGAGTCTGCCTTTTTTACTGCTGTTCAATCCCTTACTCATGTAAATAATCCTCATTAGTGCTTTTTACCATGAATAGGGGTTACAGAACCGAGACTGGAAGATGTGAGTACGTCCTTCCTTCGTGACAGATGGATGGTCTCTTGCAGCATCACAGACAGAAAAATGCACATTCCCTGTGCTCTCCAAAGAGAGCAGAAAAATACTGCAGCTGAGATAATCTTCAGGAGGAAGATTACCAATATTTAATTAAAAACACACAGAGCAGATGCTCTGACTCTCTGCCAGGAAAACCCGCCATTACTTACATAAATTGAACTGTGTCTCAGCATGGGGACTGGAGGGAGCAGCACACCTGCAGGAACACCACCTGCAATTTGACTGTACCTGTAATTTTGTCACCAATTTCCAGCACCATGCTGAGGCTGCAAGCCCTGGTTTGAGAATGTCAAGCAGACACTTGACTAAGCCCCTGTTTAATGCTGCTTCCTAAGGGCACATTTTTTCTCAAATTCATGCAGAGTTTGAACTGAAACACATTGGCAACATTAGTGATTGTGCAGAAAAACTCTTGAGGTCCTAGTCATCTCCCAGCTGCAAACCACTGTGGTAAATCTTAGCAGTTATCAATAACTGAGCACTTTTGCCCTATGAGCAGCAGAAGCTGCATTTCTTCATTTTTCACTCTGCTCTCAGCCCAGCTGAGTGCCCCGAGGAGAGCAGCGCCCGCCAGGGCTGATGTTGGGATGATTCATGGCAGGGCCTGGGAAGAGCACAGACTCATCAAATGAATTCTGAAAGCCTAGAAGCAGCCAGATGTCCGGTTCCCACTGTGTGAAATTGTGTTGATACTGGCTAAAAAGTCCCCCCCTCCCAGGGTAGGCTACTGATAATGGTGAATACTGTAACTGGTGTGACACATGAGCACAACTGAACACGTCATGAGAGTAGCTCGTTTTAAACTCTGGCAAATCATGGACTCATTACGGTTGCAAAAGACCTCCAAGGTCAAGACCAACCTTTTACTGAATCCCACCACAGCTACTAGACCGTATTACAAAGTGCCACGTCTACTTGTTTTTGAACACTTCCAGGGATGGTGACTTCACCACTTCCCTAGGCACCCTGTTCCCATGCTTAACCCACTCTTTCAGTGAAGAAATTTTTCCTAATATCCAAGCTGAACCCCCCCCCCCCCACGCATCTTGGGGCCATTTCCTTTTGTCTTGTTACTTGGGAGGAGAGACTGGTCCCCATGTTGCCACAACCTCCTTTCAGCGAGTTGCAGAGAGCCTCCTTTTCTCTGAACACCCCCATCTGCTCCTCATAGGATTTACCCTCTAGACCCTTCACCAGATCTAATGGCCTTCTCTGAACACAAACTACTTGGCATTATTTTGGACTAAAAGGAACCCCACGGCTGCCTTCTGCCATAAATCCTCATGGAGAATGTTCTGCTCTATTAGGAACATAGGTTATGCCTTATCAAGCTACACATTTCTCATGCTTTTAAATAAGCCAGCTCTGCTACCCCAGTGCAAGGGTGCACTTATTCCCAGGTTTAAGCCTGGAGCTTTGCTTCTATTCTCTGTAACATTTTGTTAAAAGAACAATCAGTGATGATGGAAAAACTAAAGATGTTGAAATCAGGCATTAGCCCAGACATGCTGTATCTTCTAGTTTTAGTTTTCTATTTATACATTATGTGTGATATCCTTTACACTTAAAAGAGTTTGATTCAGTTTTTTTTTTGTTGTTTGAAAATACTAAAAATTAAATTTCAAATGGCAACCTAGGGAATCTGTGACCTGCAAGTCTAGTATGTTATTCTTCCATTGAGTATGTTCAGCACTGCATGTATTTTTTTTCCAAGAGCACTATAGCTTGTAAAGTTTCAGTAAGCTCATTTTAAACAAGGTTTCCTTTAGAAATCATTGTTCTAAGAAACTGTGTTTTTTGAAAGGAAAAAGGAAAGGACACCCCATATGATATTAACTTTCAGAGCAATTTTATTCTACATTCGTTTAAATCTGTAGATTTTAAAATTGCCTTTAAATCAATTTCCTGACAATTTTTGCCCTCATACTCCTATGGCAATTTGGTCTTACAAGGTAGATCAAGTTGGTCATAAGCGTCACCTCCAGTGAGGAGGTGCATGTAACACACATCCCTGAAACTTCCTGGGGCACCAATGCATGACTTTCTATGGGAAGGAGGGCAATGGTGGACATAATTTCTCCATATTGTTTTAATTGCATTGCATTTAGTCTTGATATTTTTACCTCTGTCCACAAAATAATTATACAAATTTCTCCTGCAGGCCTCCCAGAACATGAGAACTCGTCTTTCCACTCACCAGTGACTGAATCTGGCTCTGGTTGCCAAAGCCAGCTCTCTCGTTGAGGTGGACAGGGAAAGCACCTACCTGCCCACACCCTGAGCCCAGCTGCAGGTAAGAGAGGCACCGACGTGGCAGGACAACAATCTGTGTACGGGCAGCCCGACCACCAGCTGCCAGCGAGATAAAGGCGGTGGGGCCTCCCGTGTTGGGTGGGAATGGTTCAGCTGAGGACACACTGCAATGCCAAGCGAGCAGCTGCCTGGGAAGGTCACTGACCTCGCAGCGAGCTGGCAGCTCTTGGGCAGCACGTGTGCTCTGGTGGGCCAGAGAAGGCAGTGGGTGCTTGATAGGGGGCAGGACGGACCCTCTTCCTGGCCGGGAGCTGTGTGCACACCTGCCATCGCGGCTGCGAAGGCACCAGCCAGGGGCTGCCCTCTACCCTGCGTGACCACGGCACGGGCAAAGCCCTCCCGAGGACCAGCTGGAGCTGATCCACCACAGCCGCGGCTGCTGTGCGCCTCAGACCGCGCCTTGCCGAGGTGCGGGCCTGGGCCTGCCGCGGACAAAGTGCCCCGAGGCGCAGCCCGATGGCCCCAAAGGCCCTGGGGAGGAAGGGGCCGAAGCTCAAGGTGGGGCCGAGGCTCAAGGTGGGGCCGAGGCTCAAGGTCCGGCCAAACCCGGGAGAGGGAGCCGGAGCCCCGCTGCGAGCCCTGGCCAGCGGCCGCTCGTCCGGCTGGGCGCGGGGCCACGTGCGCAGGCAGCGCCGGGCGCGGGGCGGCGGCGCCACCTGCCGGGCGGGGCCGGGGACTGCGCTAGGCCGGGCCCGGCAGCGCCGCCGCGGGCACGGAGAGTGCGGGGCCGGGGCCGGCGGCAGAAGCGGCGTTCGCGGGGCGCTGCAGGCGGTGTGGTGCCGCGGACACGGATTGACAATCTGCACAGATTGAAGGAAAGAACGGCGGCGCTGCCCCCGTCAAAGAGGCCTGGCGAGCGGGTAAGCAACCAGGCGGTAGCGTGGCCGAGTGGTCTAAGGCGCTGGATTTAGGCTCCAGTCATTTCGATGGCGTGGGTTCGAATCCCACCGCTGCCAAGCTGTTTTGCTCCCTCCGGGGCGGCTCCTTTTCGCCACCCGCACAGCGGGAGCGCGGGAGCTGCGGCGGGGGCGGCCCGGGGCCGGCACGGTACGAGCGGCTCTGCCCGGGCCGGGCACGGCGCCCCGCGGGCCGTGGATGCCTGGGGGTTGTCGGTCACAGTCGTTAAAACCAATATTCTAGAAAGCTGTGATACGAACTAGAGAAAAAGGATTATCCACTGTGTGAGTCTCTTGCTTTAAGAATAAAACGAGAAACACTGTAATTTTCAGGGGTTCTGCCTTTCCACGCTGCTTTTGGGTTACAGCACCCCGACCCATGGGCCTGGCACCTGGGTTTTGTGGCATGCCCTAGACTCTCGTGGAGGGGAGGCGGCAGTGTTCGCACCCTCTCCAGAGTTCTCAAACCCGTCCATGATTACTCCCCTCCAGACCATAATTTCTGAAGCTCTCATCCCTAGTCTTTTCCCAAAATCTCTACTGTTCGCATGTTGCTCTTGGTTGTTCTCTCTCTATGTTACAGGTTGGAAAGATGCAGATGGGAAGGAGATTTCTCTGATAAATTCCCACCGTGAGTGGTGGATGGGAAGGAGCTGGAGCCTCCCAGACCGTGCTTTAGGTCCATTTTAGCTGAACAGTAATGTGAAAAGCACATTGTTCACTTTAGCTGCTGCAGGGATTTGCTCAGTACAACTTCAGAAATTCGGTGCCAAAACAGACTTCTGCTTTAAGTTCCACTTAAAGCAACTTAAGGAGCAGCTCAAGTGTGTCAGTTGTTGCCCTTAACTATAGGAGGTGAAGGAAGCTGTACAAAGGTCTGTGCAACCCATAGTAGCAGATTCCTCTACTGTGACATAAAGACACTTAACTAATGTAACTTACTTAGTAACTTCCAATTTAACTAAAATACCCAGTTTTGACCTGTGAAAAACCCTGCCATCACATACTCGCAGCTCTGCACCAGGGGCAGGGCAGGGAGCAGCTCTGGGAAATTGTGCAGAAGCACAGCATGGACTTCAGCAATGTTTCAAGTACACTTTTATTTTCCCTCAGATGTGGTGCTAGAGGTAATTAATGAAATCACACAGTGTGAAGTCTCTGTAGGCCTGGTGTGTGTTATTTGCAGTAATCTGTTCTGTCTGTGCCTTTGCTTGTTCCTCTGTTCCCCAAGGCAGTGAGCCATGACAGAAGCTGTGGTCAGTCTTTCTCCTTATTGCAGCCATTTTTCTTCACTGGTGAAGCACTGCAGGCTATCTGCAGCTCTTGTTTTTTCTTCAGGTTCTCATTTAGTTCAGCAATCAATTTGGAAAGCTGTTGTTTTGGTTTGAAATAGAGGCAACAATCTTGACTCTGATTGTGTTTGGCAATTATTGTTTACTGTATTTTAATTTCTCAGGTCCAGCCACTCATCTGTTATGTTTTTGTTTGTAAATTCAAAAGTAGCTGCCTGTTTGTTGCACTGAGCCAGTAACTATTGTAAAAGTTAGAATGATCTGGGTAGCAATACTGTGACCGTGCAGTTTATGCAGGTCAGTGTCGTCTTTCTTTAAAAAAATGCAAAACTGAAAGGTTATTAAGTTTTAAAGAAAGAAAAACCAAAATTAAAGTAACAATTAAAGTAAGCAAAATATTGAGGAATGGTTGATAATTCGAGGGTTGTGGCCTGGATTCAATGTAGTGGTCCACAGAGTCAGCAAAGTCAAACTTCCGTGGGCGGTACCCCAGCTGAGCCTGTGCCTTGTCTATTCGAAATGTGTGAGTTACAGAAATGTTCTGTACCTGCAGGGCAAAAGAGTCAACATACAAAGGAATGCCTACACAGGCAACTGGAACACACTGTAAATAGCAGCAAAGACACAGTTAGAGGAGATGTAGAATACAAAAAACCCCACAACATTATATCAATGTCCTATGAGTATTGCACACATTATTTTTAAAATTGTCCACTCAAAAGGAGATTCATGAAAGCACAAAGAGACATTAAAAATGCAAAGTAGAATCTGTAAATGTCTACGAAAAATGTTCTGCAAGTGTTCTCTTGCTTTGGTACTCAGAGAGTCAGATCAAAGCCATCTCATAGGTTCCTAAAGGCCCAGCCAAGTCATACAGGTCACTGACCCTTGGATGAGGGGAGCTGAAGAAGCCTCTCCCAGATTGCAAGCATAAGCTCTTTTCAAAAATCATGGCAACCAAGCACAATATATTACCTAAACTGTACACAATGCACATATTTGCCCTGGAAACTGGAGGCTGAGGTAGCACTGGGTGGATTTTACTTTCTACTGACTGAAAGTCTCCCTCAGATTAACACATATGGATCCCATGGGAATTAAGGAAAGTTTACAAACGTAGACTTTACCTCATTTCTGGTCAGCAGTGGGGGTAGGTCAACAACTGGTTTCAGAATGGCATGAAGGTGTTCCATGAATGTGGCTGCATAACAAAATGTTTCGATTTGAGGTAAGAACTGTGAATTGCTTTGCCATTGTGGTTGTGACATATCTCACACTGTAAATGCTCACTAAGGATAATCACAGACCTGAGAGTTCAGGGCACCATTACTAACACCATCTAACTGCTTGCTCACAAGGGGCTGGATTTAATCTTAATTATCGTGCTTGTGGAAAAAGGATTTGGAAAAGGGAAAAAAAGTTGGGCACAGCTCTAGTGAAAAGGTCATGAGGCTTCATACAAAATATGTCAACAGAGAACTCAGTTGGATTCTGTCTGAGCTGCACGGGGGGGTTGATTCTGGAGAGAGCAAGACATTTATCCGTGCAGCAAAGCAGATACTCTTCTGCATATTTCATAAAGTCATGGAGTTTTACATTTAACTTTTTGTATCATTAACTCCACAAAGTTATACGTCTGTTAGGTCCTACATAAAACCTGTTTTAATGAGACTTGACTAGAGATCATTCTGGTTTCAACATACTGCACAGAGGTGAGTTTTACATTGCTGAACACTAGGTGAGCACACGGCATATTATTTTTATACACGAAAAGGAAAATTGTGGGCAAATAAAATAATATTATATTACAGTTAGGAATGAGAGTAGCATGAACAGGAAAGAGAAATGTTGATAAAGTATTTTACCTGATGCATAGACTAAGCAAGTAGGAATACGTATCCATGGCTTACTGCAACCTAATCTTTCAAACTGAAAAAGATTTAAAAAAACAATGAAAAACCCCAGAAACTTCAAACAAGTTTTAAAGTTTCAATATAGAAGATATTTATGGAAATATTTACTGTTAAAACAGAAAAATTAATCATAGCTCTTAGTATTTATTATTTTTCATTTTTTAAGGAGATGCCAGTTAAATGTCACCCACAGAATGTATGTCATTTTCGTATCTTAAAAGAAGGAAGGAAATTACAATAATTAATCAAAATGTCCTGGTGTGCTGATACCTAATTTAACATCATGACATGTTTATGATTTTGAGCCTATCATGAACAACAACATGGTATTTTGAAAAGAATGAACATTTATATTTTTTGCCCACCCAAAAGATCAGTTATTCCCATCTGCATGCCCCATAAGTTAAGACAGGTACAGCTCAGGACAGGGTGCTGGTGGTCCTTTGGTCTCAGAGAGGACGGTTGCTTTAATGTAGTGTTTTGGGTGGGCTTTGTTACAGTGCTGATCACACTGAAATTCAAGCAGGAATTAAACCCACATTCAATTCCACATGGAACTCTCACACCCAAAGCAAACATACAAAATGTAGCACGCACACAAAAGCTGGAGTTGCATACAGTTAAAGAAATTAATGTACTTGGAGATCAGTATTGCACGTACAAGTGGAGTTAGCCATTCAAAAAGGTTGGATTTTTCACCATCATGAATGAAATACACCTGGCCACTCTGTTAAAGAGGCAGAGAGGAGACAAGTCAGTAAAAATAATACTGCATATATATTGACTTCTTTTTCTTTATCTCACCCCTTATGAACAACTTAAAAATAATACAGCAATATCAAATATGAGTGGGTGCACACACAAGTCACAAACTCTCTGCTTGTTTCACTCAGGTGCACTGCTGTGTGCAACAGAATTGGTGAACAGGTGGTTTATGTGGTTAACGTGCCTTGGAATAAATGGTTTATTACAGCTGTGCCTGTTCAGAGTGGCTGTACTGACTGCAGAGACACCACTGGAGCTGGTGCTGGATCTCACTGGTGCTGCTGGTACGTGTCCATCAAAGAGTGGGACACGTTCTGCTCTGGGTCTAGTTAAGGCTCACTGGAATCCAGAAGACTCCCGTGTAGCCATGGTCTGCATTCCTGCTTTCCTTTTGCTTTCAGGGTTTTAGAAAAAGTAGTTTCATCTACTTTGAACCCCTTTCTAATATACTCTCAAGACAATGCTTCTAGGTGATTAAAAACCTGTATTTACAAGGAGGAAAACAGTTGTGACTGTTTTTGAAAGCAATGAACCCAAATGAAATGTGCCTCTGTTAGCACATGGTATGGGAAGAACTGACCATCACAGTTCAGAACATTAAATCTGGACCTGTACGGGGGAACAGGATTAATCTGCCTGAACTTCCACTTTCATTTCCAACATAGCAAACATTCTTTGCTCATCTTCCAGAAATTACAAATATTGCATTTTAAAAATGCAAAGATGGAGACATTCTTACAGAACTGAATATTCCATCTCTTAACCAACACCAGCAGCCAGCACTGTGCCCCATCCTACCTTGCTCACAGCACATTGATCAGGTGAAAACACAGACAACAACACAAGCTGCAGGACAATAACTCTAATTACTGCAGTGGTTGCTATAGCACAGGATACAGTGGCAGGATCCACTGTCAAATGGTGATTTTACTGTGTACTTACAGCTATGTAGTTCTTTTCAGGTGTGAGAGCTTCAGCAGCTAGAATATGAGCTTGTACAAAATTCTCTACATGTATCCAGTTCATTTTAACAGTAGGGTCCCCAAACTTGAAGCTAAGTAACCTTCTCTCAATAATCTTCTGGAGATATAAACAAACATGAAACCATAAGAAAATGGATTTTAGAATGAGGTAAAGTGTACTTTCTTGTCCAGCTAAATGTAGGTTTAGCTCTACTTAAAAAAAAATGAAATACATTAATAAATTTAAATATTCAAGGGAACTGCTCCTGAGAAAATGTCAAAAGGTGTATTGCAATATGTCCTGAATTTACAAAAAATACAAGGTCTGTTCTAGGGCTAAGTAAAATACTGTATGGAAAGGTAAGTTACAGTTCTGAGTGGATCAAAAGTATTCACTAAATTGGATCAAATTTAAGAAATAGCTTTGGCTAGGAAAAACTGGAAGATACACTTTGGCTGGAAGGAAAGTGTCCCAGTTTTCAATGAACAGGTAAATTTTAGAAACTGCAGAACATGACATTTGCATAATGCCTTAAAATTGGCTCAAAACAATAAAGCTAAAAATCAAATAGAAATTTTATAATATTATATTTTAAAAGGGGCTAAAATAAAATCTCAGATTTAACTAAAATTATATTTTCCATTCCTAAAATTATTTACAAGATGATAACATATAATTTGGCTGACTGCAATATAATTTCCTGTGTCAGCCACAAACCAAAAATATCTATTATATAGTCAACTTGAATCTATTATTTCCTGAAAACTGTGTATAACTTTATATTACACTAATTCTTTTAAAATAACTGGCTCACAGAATTCTGCAGGGCTCATGTTCTAAACGTCATCTGTTGGCCCGGCAGTTTAAAAGCAAGTGAAAAAGAGTAAAATGTGAACACCTCAGCTGCTGCCCTTTGGTGACCTGTTGTACCAGAGGGTATTTCCAGCTCTGGAACCTGCTTCATTGGACAGTGAAAGCTGTTAATAGTTGAGACTGGAAATAAGATATTTTGCTGTATCTCTTTTCATTAATATTTAAAACCATTTGGTGTAAGTTGCATGTAAACAGACATTTGAAATATCATGGATTGGCCTGAATCTTACAGGAATCATTAAATTATAAAGCTAGATTTTCATGTGTTTGTATTTAATTTAAAATAAAAAATAGGCTTTTTAAATCTACACTTTACAGATATAACGCTTGTTAGAAAAAGTTATAATATCCTCAGTAGATGATTGAATTGTTGAATGGCTACCCAGTAAGATCAGTCAATTTATAATACAAATAAGTGATTCTCCTTCCAGCTTTTTACCCATATCATAGAAAACCCTGCTGGTTAAAAAATTCAGGCGACATACTGCTAGCCTTGGCAAATGTCTCTGCTCTTCTGGTCCATAGATTCCTGGTGGGCGAAGAACACATGTGTGGAGTATTCCACCTCCTAGAACATGGGATAAGATCATTATGAAGAGACCTTCACATCACTACATTGGATCTTTGTTTGCATGAACCAAAGGCTCAGGCAGCAGAACGTACTCTAAATTCATTTCACTACCTTAAAATGCAATATATACCAAAAGGTGCTGCATTAGGAGTCAGATAATAAGATGGGAGAATCAGATCATGCAAATTAGCAAGAAAAGATTCAGAGAAGTCCTGCAAGCATAGTTGTGTTTCTAGAAAATACCAGCTATTTAAAAATCTCTTTCTAATCAGTCCCTTGTCCCTGTGCCAGAGCAGTGAATGAATGTGTTGGCTGTGGTGATGAGTTCACTGAAGTGAGCAGGTTGTTCGAAAATACATTGGATAGTGGAATGAAACCAACTAATCCCCCATAAAATTATTGATGGGATGCAGTGGCCTGTTAGCAGTACAAGGTAGAGCTGAAAGATTCCCTCAACAGCAGGTGCAGCTCCCACTGGAGTGAGGTAGAAGCTCTTGACAATTTCAGTGGGATCATAAAAATCAAATATTCCCATGTACATCAGTTGGCCGTTTCATCATCTGCTAATAACTGTTCTTAATAGTACTTGTAAACATATAAAATAGTCATAACATGTAAACATATAAAATAGTCAGTCCTGCTGTGGCACAGAATCAAAATGGGACATTTGGTTCTATTTCATTGACAAATGCAGAACTGTTTATTGGTCCTGTAATTAGGAGAGGCTTTGATGTGAAGAGCTGCTAAGGAAATAAAGGGGAAAAAAACCTTTTCTTATTTTGAACAAAATAATTTTGGTGGGATGGGGTTCCCATCAAGGACTTTCTATCTGTTATAGCCCTCTGCAAGTATCAAGTGAAGAGTCTTTTCTGTAAGTTGTCCACAGCTAAATTTAGTTCAGTATCACTTGGTCACATAGAATCATGTTGCACTTTACATTAATTTGTTTTGCACTGGCAGTTATAGTATCTCACAGGTGAGCTTAAGTATTCAAGTGTATAACTGGCTTCCTCAACATGGAAAACTTTGGGAAGCACTAATAAATAATTCCAGGCCCTAGGCTCAGGTACCTACTTCAGATTTTAATATATAACTTGAGGGGCTGTGTGGATGTAACAATTTAATCAGCATTCGTGTTTTACATATGTTGCATGAGACAGTGACATTAAACACTTGTTTCTGTTTAATTTATAGCTGTCTTATTATTTTTCATTGACATACTGAACTTACTGCTACCATGCTAAAACCTTTTACAGACATTGCGGGAAAAGTTATTTTTAAATGAAAATACTTTAATTTGTGAGAGGGGTTTGGTAACTTAATTTCATAACTGGTGGGCAATCTTGTCCACTAAGGATTGATACAGGACACAGGACTTTGGGGAGGAACAAGAAGAGGAGGAGTAAATTCTGAATATATAAATTCATAAATTATGAATTCATGCTCAGACAAAAGTACCTTCTAGTGAAGATCCATTTGCTGCTAGTACCATTTGTTCTGCAATCGATTTGGTTCTGGAATAGTGGTCAACGAGCTACAGAGAAAAAGCAAATACATTTGTATCTGTTCCTGAAATGATGGGACAGAGAGGCATCTCTTCTTCACTAGTTTTCACTTAGCAGATGGCAACAAATACCTCAAAATACAGAAGTTGTGAGGTATTGGGTTTGGAATAAAACACATGTATATTTCTAGGGTAAGGAAGCATTTCTGTATATTCAAATCAGGTTAATTAATTTCAGCACATTTGAGAAGCAATAAATATATGTATGCTTTGAATGCTGCCAGGAATGTAATTGATCACTACTTTGTAATCTGGATTTCTTCTTCAGGTAACGGAAAAGTCAAAAGCCAACTTTTGAAGTCCTTGCACTTGGTCTGAAGTATCCTGCACACTTCCATGTGGCATTGTCCCAGAGAAAGTGTTATTTAAAATGTTATTAAAAATATTAATATTTTATCTCCATCTCTACTTCTTGAAAGATTGTGAAGTACCTGATAGAGAGAGGAGGGACACAAAAAACAACTGTGTACACAAAGCAGCCAGAAGTACTTTCTTTTTTTTAATCAAATGCAATAAAACCATATAAAAATAGGCTGCTTTTCCAGATCAGCTCTACCTATATGTCATCCTCTAAGGGAAAACCAGAAAAATCATGTGGATAATAAATAGCTAAAGAGGAACCAAGCCATACAACAGAATGCTCCTGTCCAAGTGTAATATCCCTGATGTTAATGCAGCACTGTGGGAGTTATTTTCCAAAATCAAGGCCTTAATAGGAAAACAAAGAATTATATACTTTGATGTACATAAAACTGATGTGCCAAGGTTGTAAATAGCATCTTCAAAGAGTGTAAAGAGTTTTCTTTTTTCTTTCATAGAATGACAAAATGGTTTGGGTTGAAGGGGATTTCAGCGATCATCTCGTTCCAGCCCCCTCTTCCATGGGCAGGGACACCTCCCACTAGACCAGGTTGCTCAAACTCTCATCCCACCTGGTCTTTCTTGTGCCTGGATGCTTGCATCAGGCTAAACACTGTCATAAAAACTCCAGGCTTTTTCAGAAACGTGGAAGTAAACAGAGAAATTTGAGAATACAATACAACAAAATACCTTGTCAATTGGGAAATATGGCAAAGATTCTTCATCCCCATCTTCAATAGGAAGCCCTCCAAACACCACATTCACTGAGCTGGTGTAGACCAGCCGAGGGATATTTTGTTGTTTGCAGGCTGCAGCAATGAATAATTAATTATTTTAGTGAAAATTTATTTGGGAAAAAAGTTTGTGTGCCATTTTTACTAAGAAAGTGTCAAATCTTCAAAGAGAAAATCCTCCCATTCTGTGACTGGGTGAGCTGAAATGCAGAGCATATTTAAAGGGAAGACATCAGTGTAGAAGCAAGCGATTTACTCGCTGGCACATCCTACGCTGGGTGCCAGCACACCTCAGGAGAGCTCCTCCAGCCTGCTGGGCATCAGGACACAAGTCCTTCTGCTTCAGGGGCTGCCCACTGCCTGTGCACAAGTTGCTAGCAAGCAGGTTAACTGCTACAAAATACACAGGGAATTGGTTAACTCCTTACATGGATACAGCTTCGGACATCAGTCAAACAAGGTGTTGAAAAGCTGAAGTAGTTGAACTACAGTGCTGGCTCTCATATCACACCTTGTAGCAGAATTGAGCATAACCCCCCCTGCCCCGTGACATGTTTCCTCATTTTCTGCCAGCAATGTCAAGTACTTGGTGACAGATAGAGTGTGCCAAAAAGGCCAACTGGCTTTCTCTAAATGGGATTTGATGTTTGATATGCTGTACTAACACCCAATGGCACAGTTAGATACATACCATTAAGGATGAATCTTGTTCCATTGATGTTGACAGTTTCAATCTCTTTTTTATGCAACTAGGAAAAGGAAAAAAAAATATTCATTTTATAGTAATAATACATATTCAATTCAATAGGGGGATGAATGTCCCCAAATAAACATAATTTAGTGCTTTGATTATTAAAAAGGCCATTTAGACTGTTGTTTCAGACTAATCATTACTTTTAAACTATACCTGTATTTTTCCTGTATTTTTACAGACTAGTCTGCTTGAAGCAAAGAAAATTGTAGTGCTTCTAAAAATATATGTCCACTTATTACATATCTTGCAGCAGTATGCTAAATATCTGTGTTTCAGTAGCACTTTAGTGATCAGTTGCCTCTAAACAGAGCAATTCAAATTATGCATTGCTCAGTGGCAAACAACTTCGAGTGAGCTGTTCTATCCAGACAGGGTAATTACTGAAGTTCCTCTTATTAAATAAAGTAAGAAAGAGGTGTGTTTGTGTGTGGATGTGTGTGGATGTATGTGCTTGTAACTCTAATTATAAAATTGTGACTCAGAGTCCTACATCAAGTGCATTTGTACAGCTTTTTACCCAATAGCGAACAATTAAAGACTTCAAATATTGATATAATTCAGATATATGAAATAATTTATAATTCAGTTAAGGTTTTATTCCTCTTAATGACCATACACCTAGGAGATCCATGTGAAGGTTTAGGGAAGAATCAGGGTTTTGGAGCGAAGCACCCTCCCTTGTCCTTCAGTTTGTCTTCACTGTATTTCAGAACTTCTCAATGCCATTTCCATCTCAAACACCTTCCCAGGGTGCTGGTGGAACCTCTAATGGAGAGGAAACCACTGCAAGCAGCCTGCTTGCACATGGCACTCCAGTTTGCACAGAGCAATTTATCAAAAGACTAGGGCAATATGAAGAGATGAAACGTGTCATGCAGTGTTACAGCATCAAAGTCTCTCACCCTCCACGTGGGCAGTCACACAGAAAGAAACCAAAACTCTGTGGACTCACCTGCTCTGTTCCTGACATTCCATATGAAGCTACGTGAAACACACAGTCAGCCCCTTCACAGACTGCCAATATGGCACTGTAATCCCTGATATCTGTCTGTAATACATAAGAAAAAATATTTGGACATGAGAGCAAAGCTAAGTATTTGTCATACAGTGGGTTAGCACAGAGGGAATCCATTTACAGAATGGATATATAGAACTGTTCTGGCTGTACACCTATCTTGGGATTCAAAACTGGGTACTCCTCCCTACTTGCTGATAATTATACTTTTCTTCCATAGAACTCAAAGAACTTTAAAGACATTCATTAAGGTTCACAATAGTCCTGTGTTTATTCTACAGGTGGTTAAACTAAGGCCTAGATGAAGGCAGGATCCTGAGGAGTCAGGGGTGAAACTGTTCCATGCATTACAGGTTTTGCTGGTTTCCTTATTTCAGATATACTAAAATCTATTCACCAAAACTCATGTGGGATGTTCACACAGTTAAAAAGGTTACTGAAATTTGAAATAATCAGCAATTAGGTATTTGGATTCTGTGAAAACTAGGAAGACCTTATGGAAAAGGCAAATGAACTAACTTTGACTGTTGGGAAGATATTATTTATCATACCTGCATCCACACCGCTCCATTGGGAATCGCCCACAAAGGCTTGTGTATGTCACACAGAACAACAGAAGCTCCTATGTTGGCAAGAGCACATCCCAGCTTGTATCCACAATAGCCACCGCCTCCTGTCACCACGGCTCTCATACTGGTTTTATTGAGTGTTCCAGCATGTTTGCTCTGTTTGCAGTCAGAGATTCGGCAATATGGTATTGCTACTTCGCTCATTTTTGGTTTTGTGTCAAGGAAATACTGCCCAGCACTACCAGATACAAGTAAAAATCCCTTCTACATGGTGAAAATTGCTCCATAGCACTCCTGGATGCAGACAATTTCAGGGAGTTTCATGTTGACAAAATCTAGTCACAGCAGCAAAATCTGGCTTTAATGCAGCCTGCCTAAGAGAGATAAAGACAAAAGCAAACCAAAATTTACAGTCCCTAGTTTACTGCCAAGACAGACATCTGAGAGAAGTGGTATTTCCAGCTTCTAAGTACCAGTAACTAAACATAAATTAAGAATACACTGAGTTGTTATCATTTGCAGTGCTGGAGTGAGATAGATGAGGATTTCAGGAGGGAAGAGGGATGCCTGATCCTTATGTTATAACTCTAGAAGGTGTATCAGAGAACAAGGCTATCAAATCCCTTGCTTTCGAGGGGAACTCGAATAAAATAGCTGCTATGCTACAGAAAGGGTGAATAACTGCATTAAGAAAAAAGTAACAGTGAATCACTTATTTTCTGAACATGGGGGTTCTTGCCCTTCTAGGGGTTCCTCACCGGCAGTCAGGACATTTCAGAGGCTGTGGCTACCCACTCTCTCCGACACCCAGTCCCTGCCCCGGCCGCAATTAAACATTCAAAGCCACCCGAGCCCCGCCGGGGCTCTCCGCATCTCACTTGCAAATGGGCCGGGCAGCGGCGCAGGGACTCGTGCTCGGGCCGGGCCCCCGCCCGACCCCCGGCCTCGGGCGGCGCCGTTGGCGCCGTTGGGGCCGGCCGCGGGAGCGGCTCCGGGCAGGAGCGTCCGGCCCCGCCGGCTCCCCGCGGGGTCCCGCAGCATCCCCCGCGCCCTCTCACCCCGCAGCATCTCTGACATCCCACCGCATCCCCCCGCTCCCCCAGAACCCCGGGGTCCCACTCATCTGGCAGCAGCTTTGGGATTGCACAGCTTTCCTGGGATTCTGCTCATCACACAGCATCCATGTAGCCCACAGCATCCTGGGGATCCTAGAGCATGTCACGGTACTCCTGGGTTGCCAGAGCATCCCTGGGATCCCAGAGCATCGTACGGCAGTTCTTACCTCCAAGTGTCTTCACACAGCTGTGACTGCTGCCAAAAGCATCCTGTCAGTAGTGAGGGCTCCGGTCACACTGAGGTACCTGTTGAACAGGTTGTTCAGGAAAAAAACACCACCTCCTGCCTACTGGTTGGACAGTCGGGGGCAGGACATGGCTCATAGAGATGCAGAACTTCTGAGACACCTGCAAAACAGCAGGACTTCCCAAAGAGGCACAAATAAACAAATAGGCACTAAGGTCCCTTTCCACCTGAGCCTCCTTATGGTCATTTGAGCCTGAGAGGGTGTGAAAAGGGTCAGGAGCTGCAGAATTTCAGTGACCCATTCCAGGCAAAAGTTAAGCTTTGAACACGTTTACCTCTTTTGTTACAGCTGTGCTATGTCTGCATGTTCATATTAAATTTTAATCACTTAAAGACACATTGCAGTTACGTTGGAGTAGGAGTAACTCAAACAAGAGCCAGCTTAAACTGAAACAGTAAAGACACACAGAAATAAGAGAGCTGGCTATTCCCAGCTGGTACTGAGGATTGTTTTAAAATCTCAAATACTGCATTTTTAAGAAAGATAAACAAATATACTGAAGCCAATTGTTGTTAATCAGTGCTGTTATAACAGTGATGTAAAAAGCATCCTACCCAAAATAACAAACCACAGGTTTGGTGTTATAGGACTGAAATGATGGAACTCCACAGGGACTCAGAAGCACAAAGCCAGTGAATTCCTTGGTTAGTCCTTACTGCAGAGCATCCAAGCAAGGTCAGAGCCTGCACTCCTGTGAAAAGTGGTGGTGTAATCCAGGATGCATCCTGAGCTATTGGTCCAATAAAAGTGATATGAAAAATTTATAAATAACTAATTTAGAACCAAATTGAATGTTTGCATGCAACTAAAATGCTCTCACTGGGAAGTAACTTTACACTTGTGGTTTTCTATTCTGCATTTCTAGGGAATAAAGGCTTACATGGTACTGCCTGCCTGCAGCACTTGCTGGCTCAGCTGCAGCTCTGTAGAGATAAATTGTGAATTTAACTGGTTTTAATCAAACCTGGATAAAGATCTCATATAGAGAGAGCTTCTTTAAGCTTCCTGTCAACTGCCAGGAATAGGAGACAGCCTGAGCAGTGCCCCTGCTAAATGAAGATACACAGTGAGAGCTCACTTTGTATGGACAAGGACAATCTCCAAATGCAAATCCGTAATCAAGAGCAGACTCTACTGCTTTCACTGCACACAGAAATATTTGTTTAGTGAACAGAAAAAAAAAAAACCAGAGTAAAACAAATCTTTGCTTACACAAGCTGCAGTGATAATTGTGGTTGCTCATGCATTTTCCTGTCACTGTGTATTGTCTTTTACCTGTAACCTTTATTCTTCTAGCATTACTGTTGGCTCTCCTGCATATTCTATAGATTTAGAGTGAGACAATCTCTATAGACATACTAGTCTTAAAAATCCTGTAAAATTCTAAGAAAAGGCAAAATGAATAGAGGGTGGATATAACCAGATGGCAGAGCTGTTCCATCACTGTCTTCCATGATCCACTGTGGCAAATCCAGCTCTCCTGGTTCACATGGGGTACAAGAGAGGGAGCAGCTGCTCCCTGATCAGAGCAAAGCTGCTTCCTAAGGAAAAACTCCTAACATCTTTAAGGTTTGTCTGGGCTACACCTGGTGTGTACATGCAGCACAGGTGGCTCACATAGCGCAATTGACCCAAGAAGAAACTGATGTGAGGCTTAAGAAAGGGGAAAAGAGAGAGGTTGGAATCTCACTCCTGTCTTGGTGCTTGGCTTCTCTGCTCACCCCAAAATGCAATTCCCTGAACACACAGTGTGTGCCAGCACTGCTACAGGGTTGTGGAGAATGTGACTCCAGAGAATGAATTCCACCTTCCTACAAGCTCCTTAAAAACAGGAGGTTCAGTTATTTGGTTCAGTTATTATTTATTATTGTATTGAAAGGATATGATTTGATTTACAAACACACAATGATATTTATTACATTTTTACAAAGCTTTAAAACAATACAACTATTTTACATAAATATTATTTTCACTCCTCCAATCACCTATTATTTATAAATATTTACTTTCCGTATTTTCCACTGTTTCCCAGGTCTCTGTAATTCCTCAGGCTAACTGACAGTTGCTGTAGCCATGGCTTCATCAGAAGAGTTGTTTAGTCGCCCTTTTCTTCACTGGAGCTACTGGACTTGTGATAGCACTGTTGTCCTGTGACAGTTTCTCTTCTTCTGCCTTCTCACCTTCCTGAATTATCATTTTTAGAAAATGCTTCCCAGCATGAAACATCACTTAATGAAGATCCATTAAAACTATTCCTGCACACATTTGCGGTGACCTCCTTTGCTGTAACACTGTGTCGCTCTTGGGGAACATTTCCTAATACATCCTATGTTTTCACTTTTCTAGTTGTTTTTTCTTTGGGTTTGTTTCTTTCTTAATGAGGTCAGAGAGGTGTCATCATAGTAATATGAATAACAAAGTCCAGAGTGGCTGAGGAATGTACTATGACCAGATAATTAATACTCAGAAACAAAATGAAGTTTTCTGGAACAGGTGAGTGGTTGGTTGATTTTAGAAGAAAGAAAGAATGATCAAGCTTAACAAAATGCCAAAAACAAACACCATTTTAAGGAACGTGTGATCTTCTTGGCAGGTAGGTCTTGTTTTTAGGTAATGATCCACAGAATCAGCAAATGAGAATTTCTTTGGTTTGTAACCGAGTTGATTTCGTGCCTTGTCTATTCGGAAAGTGTGAGTTACTGTGACATTCCACACCTAAAAGCCAAAAGGACAGTTATGGCAGTGACTTTAATATCCAGTTTTCTAGAACTTGGATGAAAATAGATCAACAATGATATTACAGTGGAAACAGAACAGAAAACAGAGCTGCAATGCAGACAATCCAAAGGGTGGATCACATCCTTAATGAGAATTCGAGTCAGAAATATAGAAACATTATCTTTTTTTTTATTTATTTACCTCATTCCTTGTCAAAAAAGGTGTAAAGCTAAAAACTGGCTTTAGTATCAGGTGCAGATATTCCATCACAGTGGCTGTGAAACAGAAATTACTTAATGAGACATCTGGTTAACAATAAACTGAGACAATGCTGAGATTTTACATCCTGTAATTCCTACTGGTAGAAGGCACAGTTTAATTTATAAAGTACATGATGAGTTTATTAATAGCCTTTAAACTTTATCTGCTATAATTAATACCACACGACACAAGTGATTATTCTCAATTAAAATAATGTTAATTTAAATACTTCCTGCAATTTGGGTCCCTGCATTTTATAAAACCACTATGTAGCTTCATAGGAATAAAAAAAAAATCAAACAAACAACCCACAATAATTAAGAATGTATTTTATTTTTTTTACCTGCTATATGAGCCAGGAGAACAGGAATATGTATCCAAGGTTTCCTGTAGCCTAATTTTTCAAACTAAAAAGGGTATAAAAAGAAAGAAAAACAGAGAACTTATACCAAGTTGAAAGTGTCAATGAGGCATGAAAATGGAAAAAAAATTAAAGAATGTTGATAAAACTTGTATGTCTAAACTTCTTTTTCCAGCTAGTCTTCCTGTCAATACAGGTAGTAAGAAATTTAATTGAAACCCACTCCTCATTCTTTGGTGCCCACCTCCCAGCCTTGATCTGCCATTGGACAGTAAAGGAGAGCAAAAGGCCATTTCCAAGGGGGAAGTGACCCAGACTGGAATACTGAACTACAGTCAAATACAGGCCCAATTTTCTGCTGCAGTCATGGCATTGCAGGATCAAAACTTTGGCATGCTCCTAGAATCCCAACCTGATATTTCTGAAAATACAGTGTTGTCTCTTTTTATCTAAGGTAAGATTCTGAATGGGCTTTGCCTCTGCTGCAGCTGATGCCAGGACAAAGGGATAAGCAATGGCTGTAAGAGTCCTGCCAGGTGCCAGTGGCAGAGCTTGTCATGCACTGTGGGTTTGCTTCATGAAATGCTCCGTCCTGCAGCAGGTTCTGGACCTCCCAGCTAAATCCTCTCAAAGCAATAAGGTCAAACTCCACAGTTACACATATCCAAAACTTCCCTTAACACCAGTGGAACTTTGGGACGTGCAGGTAAAACAGGACCGAGTTTAATGTTAAGTAATTCAGTAATTTCTGTGCACTGAACTTCATTTAGTTGGTCTGAGCCAGTGACAGGGCTCATGCCCACGTGGTGCTGGGAGCTGCAGGGCTGTGCAGTACCTACCAAAGGCACAATCCACTCAGAGAAGATGACATTTTCACCATCGTGGATGTAGTAAGCCTGGCCACTCTGGTAAAGAAGGAGAGAAAAACAGTGACAAAACTGTGCCCAGGATGGCATTTTCTGTCTCTGTCATACCTACTGACCTGTCATGATTTTGTGAGCAACACAGCAGCATGCACAAGGTGAATGTACACAGAGGAAACTGCCTTCACTGGGCTTCACTGTGGTAACCCCACAGCGGTGGCAGGGCTTAGGGTGATTAACCATGGTGTAGTGTAGATCAGAGCTCAGTTTCCCCATGTAGTAGCCCAGCTGTTGGAGCATTATGTTCTTCATGATGTACTGGGCACAGAATGATCTTTGTGAGTCCAACAGAAGGGGCAGCACTGGTGGCATTTAACAAACACAGCTCTGAGGTCGAGTTCCAGCTGTGCTCTGGATGAGGAGTCTGCCCAGCTCTGAGTACCAGGAACACCTGAGCACCCAAGCAAACCTGGGACTCTGGGAATGGCATCAATCTAAAACAGCTCTGTGGCTTCCAAGTGCTGAACTAATTGAGAACACATGGAGAGGTGTTCATCTGTGTCAGTACCTGTTTTCTGCATGTTCCTACCAATCTAAATGAATCTGAGACCTTCAAGAACTGTGAATGAAGCAGCTGCTGCAACATTGTCAGTTCTGTAATGCTTCACAGTCCTCAGATTGGTGTTGCAATTGTGACCAGTAGAACGAAAAGAAAAACCTTTAAAAATTGTCCATTAAAAATTGTCCAATCTCTTTCTGCAATTTTCAGCTCTGAAAATTCAACTGGAATGCCTCAGAATGGTTGCTCTAAATTTTATGCATTTAGGTCAGAACTTATTTTCAAGAGAATAACAGGATATGTAGATTTGTGTAATGGTGAATATATTAAGTTAGTTAAAAATACAGTTTCCTCCAGTAACCCAGGAAATTATGTATTTTCAAACCAAACAAAAACATCATCAAATTATGAGTGAAATGTATTTGCATTTGCACTGTCTGTGTGCTTGTGGAGCTACACACTGTTTTGGAGAATTTAGCATATGACTTTCTGGACACTCTTTGATCTCAAAACATCAAAAATGAAACCTGTTTGAAAACTCAAGCTAGTGGTGATTATACTGTTTACTTACAGCTACATAGCCCTTCTCAGAGGTGAGAGCCTCAGCAGCCAGTAAATGAGCTTGCACTAGATTTCCTATGTGAACCCAGTTCATCTGAACTTTGTGATTCCCAAACTTGAAGTTAAAAAGTCTCCGCTGGATATTTATCTGTAGAAACAGAAAACACAAGATAACTACATTATTCCTTTATTATGCACTATAATATAATTTTGTCTCAACCCAAATACTTGGAATTTGCTGCATTTGTGTACAATTACAGCACAAGAAACCTGCCACAAGGAAAAATCCAACTAGTGGGTGGTTTTGGAAATCAAAGACAGTTGCACTGATAGGCAGTGGCAAAATATAGTGACATTATATTTTTTGGCAGAAATTAAAGTGCATATTTAAAAGACAATTTCCATTAAATGGATAGGGATGCAAACCTAGTTCCTTTACCATGGCATTTCAGCCTTCCACTTTTCCTTTTCACTGAGAAGCCCAGCTTGGTCCTGGCCCACAGTGCTGCTTTCCTGGTTACCCTGCACCCCATCCCCTGTCCCCAAGCTTTCACCACATTCCTGCAGGAATGGTTAAGAACTGCAATCAAGGTACTACCACTTGTGTTATGCCCTTACAACTACTTGTGGTGTCCTCCAGAGCTGACTACAAAACACATACGGCTACTCGAGGCAGGTGCCGCTGCTCTTCTGGTCCGTAGATGCCCGGCGGGCGAAGCACACACGTGTGGAGCTTGTCCCCTCCTTGGAGAGAGAGCAACAGGTGACTGTCAGACGGCTCTGATAGCAGCAGAGGGCTGACACATATTGTCTGAATTTTACACTGTCAAAATTAAGGCTCATTTTGACCATTCTGAGAGGTTCAGCTTCCTGGGAACTTGATTTCATTTCTGTGTGAAATTGAATTCAATAGCTGTGACAGACCTGAGCTTAGCAGCCTGAAGAACCTTCTTGGGGTTACAAGAAGAACCCATTGGACAGTGCTTACAAATTGGTATTATCAGAACAGCTAATTATCCACTGAAGAAAGGAACAGAAGCAAATAAATTCTTATTTCAGTTAAAGTATACTATTGATAACTGAGCAACCAAAGAAAGGAATGCCCATTAGCACTCCTAATGATAGAAAAGCCCCAAAAGCTTTATATGTACCTTTGAGTAAAGTTCCATTAGCAGCAAGAACCATTTGGTCTGCAATTGCCTTGGTTCTGGAATAATGATTAAATTGCTATAAGGAAGCAGAATAAGATAATTATTGAATCTGTAAAGGCAAACTTATTGTTTATGACTGACAACTTTTCAATCTAGCCAGCTCACAGATATCAGCTGAGCAAAACAAAACTAGAAATAGTAAGATTTAGTAAATATATAGTTTATGACAAAAAACAGACTTACACTTTAGTGGCACAAGTTTAGCTTCAGAGTGAATTTGAGTCCATTCATATTTACTTAACTGTCTTTTTGTGCTGAATGGACTGAGAACATCTACAGTAAAACAGCTTCTGCTCTCAGAACAGCCTTCACACAATCTACCCTTTGGAGCACAGTAAATGCCACACCATCCCATGGACAAAGTACCTTTTCCAGTGGAAAATATGGTACAGTTTCTTCATCTCCTTCTTCAATAGGATTCCCTCCAAACACCACATTCACTGTACTGGTATATATCAGTCTAGGGATATTTCTTTGTTTGCAGACTACAGTGATACACAAAATAAATTATTTTAAAACAAAAACAGAGAGGGAGAAATAGATGAACTGGCAGATTTTATTTTTGAAAACAAACATTACAATTATAGAAAAAAGGTAATACTTTAATTTTAATGTTACCTTATCAATTAATATAATAGTGTCTTCCATTCAGCTGGAATTTTTCATCACATATACAAATATTACACATTGTGGTCACCAAGTGTTTCATGGTGAGGTACCTGTAACTATCATATCATGGATTGCAGTCACTGGGGAGAGGAATTATCTTGGGGGGGAAACTCCTCCTTGAGAAACTTTTCTTAAAGTATGTTCATTTTACAAATGGAATACAAAGGAGATGAGTAAGAACATTTGTTGTGGTACAGCCCTTGGGGCAGTGCTGTGGGGAGCAGCCACTCCAAGGCCACTGGGTTACCCTTGGTTCCATGAGCTGCCTCTTGCACCCCACTTTGATGGAACATGAAGTCACACAGGAGCACGGGCCAGCTGTGCCCACATGCCACAAAACTGCCTTGGTCTCACAGTCTGTTCATCAGTGACAAATGATGTGTTAACAGGAAAACATACTCTGCTAGTGTATAATCAGTCATACTTTAAATACAAAGGAAATTAATGTTATTTGCAAAACAAAGACTTAATTTATGGATTCCAGCCCTGTGTAGCCAAGACATTGTAGTAATCTGTTGCATATCTGTCATTGCAAACTTGAATAATGTAAATTTCCTTTTCATTTAACAATATTCCTAAAGTTGAAGAGAATTAAAACGCAAACTCAGGGATTTTTAGAATTTACAGAGCAGTCTGTCGTGCTGGTTCATTGGTTCATTTTGAAAATAAGAAATGTTAATTATTGTAAATGTTTGGGACAAAACACAATAATAAGGTGTATTATTAAAATGTAGATGAACAGGTTCATGCTCCTCCCGGTGTCTTGTTTTCCTGGGAGCCTATGGGAATTTGACATGACATGTTTCTGTGGGTTTGGAGGTTGGGGAAGGAAGAAGGCAATATGTGGCAACTCTTCCTTCTAACTCGTTTAGAGTTTTACTTGCCTACTATTCCATTTCTGCATTTTTTCAGTAATAACACACAGGCAGCATGAAAATTAATCTAAAGAAAAACTGATTTTGCTATTTTGCTGCCTTTTTTTTCCCTCCACTTGGTTTTTGAAGGAAAAACAAAGAGAAGGTAGCTTTGGTATTTACAGCACACTTGGAAAACTTTCTGGAATTCAAGATACTGAGAGAGATCTACTGGCATCTTCCAGAGACAGTAGTTAAGAATCTGTGTATAGTAAAAAGGGGTCACAGTAAGCAGAAAGGATGGAAGGTTTTCTGTATTAATGTGATAAAATAATAGCTAAATATACATCTGTGGTGCCTGTTACCAAATGTTTATGACACAACAAATGGTACAACAGCTCTCATGTTATTTCTATGAGGAAAGAGGATAACACTTCTCCATTACATAGAGTAAAGGCAAAAAATAACCAGTACATGGAGGAGAGCTTTAGTTGGACTGCCAAGGAATGAAGTCCAGGTTGAAAATCGATCCCCAGTTCAAATCAGTGGCAAATCTACCAGCTTTAATGGGACCTGCATATTCTGACAGGAGGGAGAGAAGAGCCTCGTTTTACTGCCTGATCTCCACAGGAAACACCCAGTTAGAAAGTTTTTTAATTCATTATTTGGATCAGATGCAGAGAAAGAAAATCTAGGTACCTACCATCAATTATTATTTTTGTGCCTCCAACATTTATGGATTCAATCTGATCTTTCTTTTGAAGCTAGAAATAGAATTTGCACAAGATTTAATTAATCAAACAAGTCACATTTACAATATGATGGTTACAATTGCCAGATCTAGAATAGCTGTGCTCTTTTTGTGATACATGTTACAGTTCTGACATACAGTGATTTCTGACAGTTCTCATTTTTATTGTCTTGTTCAGTGTATGAGCAAAGAAAGTTGAAAAATGAAAGATAAGTACATCTAAAAGGAAATAATAATACTTCAGTATTTGTCACACCCCAGATAATCCATGATATAGAAACAAAAATTACGGGCAGGGGTTATGCTCCCTGAAAGCTTTCACAAGTTCTTGTTCCAGTGGCAATCTGTCCTGTTCCTAGAAATAAATTAGTAGGTTCATGATTTTTTTGATAACACCTTCTGTGACTATCACTGTAATTCGGCATAACATAGAGATTGTGGTCTGTTTCCTCATGACTGAGTTCACAAGAAGAAAATGCATCAGTATTAGTTTTAGAGCAATGCTGTCACTCTTCTTCAGATCAGAGAAAAAGGCTACACCTACTTATCCAAGATCTTAAAACTATGATCTCATTTTTCTAGAATATTTTGTAGTACATTACTTTCACACTTCAACTTTATTATTTAAGGAATACCTCCCTTATTTCCTGTATGGATGACTTGGCCTTTATAACAACCTCTGACATAAATATTGTAAAATTACATTCTTTGTTACATGCAGACAGTTTTTTTCTTTCTCAAAAGTAACCAAAGAAAACTTTAGGAAAACGGTACTTGCTTGTTCCAATCCTGACATTCCACATGCAGCTACATGGAAAACACAGTCAACCCCTTCACATGCTTTGAACACTGCTTCATAATCCCTCACATCACCCTGTAAAACGAGAGAAGAATGGAACTTTGACAGGTAGAGCTCCTTATATTCTCTATAGAACTGTAAGGAAAATCTAAAGGTACTCTGGTCTGCTTTTCACAGTATTTAACAACAATTAAATAAAATATTATGAACAGGCAGAAAAAGCAGTGACTAAGAATTTTGCCAGTATTTTGTTGCAAAACAAAGATGACTCTTGTTGGCTTCAATTATAATGCGTATTTTCACACTTAGTCCTGCAGCCTCCAGGCTGGCAAAACTTGTTTGACTTGAATGGGAGCAGCAAGTGCTCAAGGGCTGGAGAATCCAGCCCCAGGGACAATAAATCACAGCAGGAAGGGTTCAGCTGTCTGCCTTGGAATCACCAAATATTTCAAAATATTAGGTATTATATTATTTCCTGCAATTAAATTGATAGAATAACATAGAATAATTGATAGAATAATATTAAAAGCTAATCTAACCAGTCTTTAACTCTCAACTTTTTTCTCCTAAGGTTGCCAAAGTATTTCACAAATACAGCTGACTTACACCTCCCACCCTCAATGCAATGCTACAGGAGCTAACCAGTATAAACAATATTAGCCATCTCCAAATCACTGCTCAAACCTCTGAAGTCACTTATTAATTCATTTACTAGGACTCCATAGTTCAATTTTCCGGGTAACTCTCCTACACTTTGTAATATTTATTCTTTCTAAATTGATTTATAAAAAACCTCTGTTCTAGAAGAACATTTGTGAGATCTCGAGTCCCCTTTAGAAGATGTAAATATCCACCCGTCCACAAACTTAAATCAAATTATGTAGACTTATAGCATCAACAAATCAAGCTTACATTGTTTGAATGGTTCTTCAATAATATTTTATGCCTCTTCCATATTCTGTAAAAGTTGTTTATGAAATTGAACTTAAAAACATCCTGGGTCAGACAAGATCTGCTTGGCTTGATATTCTGCTCTCCCCAGAATCATCCATCCCCCTCTGCCTCCCTTCCACCTGCCCCAGAGGGTGATGTAGCCCAAGGAGAAAACCTGGCATCACAATGACAGCCCACAGGACCAAGGTCCTGTGATCCCTTCCAGCTTTGCCATCAACTTCCCAGTTCTAGAGGGAGTGGCAAACACTCTTACAGTAACTGCTCAGACAAGATCAGCTGAGCAATACCCCGGGTTTAGCCAGAATTTGTGTGACATGACAGGGGCACCCAGAAAGTGCCCCCAGAGCCCAAACCTGAGCACCTGGAGCAGCTGTGAGAGGTACTGGGGAATGCGTTCTCCACACATGGCAGTGAGCTGTCAAATACTGGAGACCTCTTGTGTTCCCCCTTTTTTCAGACACAGTAATTCCTTGAATTGTTCAAAATCAAAAAGAATCAGTGCTCATAAATGGGTCCTGCAGGAAGAGCATGAACAGGGCAAGCAAATGTGGTGCTTTCCCCAGAATGCTCTTCTAGTCTTGAAGCATTTTCATTCAGAAGATTTCTTGAGCCTAATTTAATTTATCTATTCAGCAGTTTCCAATGGAGGTAAATTTTTCTTGAGGCTTTGTACATGCCTTGTACCCACTGCATGAAAAGCCACATCATTTTGTTTGTACTGAACTGACTCCTCATTCCTGATGGCCTTTCCTTCTTGTACTGGAAGGACAGTGAACAGTGCCGCTCACAGCCTGCAGACCTCCTGCTCCTGAGTCACCTCTTTCCCAGCTGGGAAATCACAGAAATCCCAGTTTCCTCAATCATTCTCTGCATGGCAGTCGTTCAGCATTTGTGATCCCTGTTATTGCCCTGTCTCGGCTCTCACCTTTTTACTTGAAATAATTCCCCTGAGCAGGAATTTATCCCTTCATTGGTCACTGTTTCCCTGGGGAGATGAATGGTACCTCCCAGCAGAGCATCACTGGTGACACTGGGACCCTGTTTGCCATCCCTTAATCATGTACTTATGCATGCAAGGACCTTTTACCACGGCCTCTTCTTGTCCTGAAAGGCTTTTCCATAAATGTTTTAATCAAAGGTCCTTAAGAGGATACCTTGATAATGAGCATTAGACACGTAACTCCAACCTACCTTGAAAAAATCCGCTCCGCTTGGAATTTCCCATTTAGGTTTCCGAACATCAAACAGCACAACAGCAATTCCCGAGCTAACCAGGGCACATCCCAGATTGTATCCCAGGTAGCCTCCACCTCCTGTCACCATTGTCCTGCTGCTGCTGGGAGCCAGCAGCCCAGCAGGCTCTGTCACTTGGCTCTTGCAGGGTGGGCTGCTGTGGAGCTCTTCCGTGGATCCCTCTGGCATCACGACTGCAACAGAGAAGATCTCTTGAAAATTCCTGCATAATGCTTGGAGGTCTGGGTTATTTCAATTACTTCCACATTACAATGCTCCTATACTAGTTTTATTATCTTAGTATGTTTAAAATGTATAAATTCATAATTTTGGTGATGGGTTTTCTACATATAATGTTTAATGAGTCTGAATACTTTTATATTCCAAGATTTAGTCTTTTCCTTATATCCCTAAATTTCATATAATATAGAAATGAAGAGAAATGACAGGATTTTAGAGCCATTACAGTTACCTAACCTTAACAGCTATGATGGCATTTTTAATACTTGGTTTAATCAAACATTTTATCCTTGAAAACTCATTAACTTCTGAGGTATTAATGTCAAATTGATGTTATCCTGCAAGACAGAAAAATAAACCAAGACATTAGATAAGCAATATAAGAAAGGATTCATTCTAGTTTTAAAATCAAATTTATTTCACATTTGGGTCTTCAGCAATGATAAAAGTTTGTTGCCATTTTAAGCTTTTCTGGTTATACATTAAATATATTTAGTTTTCTGTCCAGTTCTCACTAACTTTTGACCATATTGTTCTCAGCAGGGCATTCATAGGCAGCTAAACCAGCAAGGGGCAGAAGAGATAAGCCATCTTCCCCGTGGGTTTATCCAGTTGGGAAAACTAGAATATCATTCTAGGATAACAACTCCACGGGAGTTACCCATCTGTACACATTATTCTGTATTGCAAATTAGTTTATTCAACATTAATCACTTGTCCACAAAATTTAATTTTCCCACACAGAGAGCCCCTGTTGTCCTGATTCCATGCTTGGCCTTTGCACATTGGGATCTAGGTTCTTATACCCCAAACAAAAATCCAGAAGAAATCTGCAATCGTTCATGTCACCATGAAGTGGGAGCCCAGCTGCGTGCCTGCAGCCTAGTACAGGAACATGGACCCAGTCTCTGCAGATTATTTTGGTTTTCTCATGGTTGGAGACCTCCTCATGTGAGGGAGCCTCACAGTTCAGTACAGTTTGCTCTCAGCCATTTACACCAGGCTTCAGCAGAGCTCAGGCAGAAATGGGGCAGAGCTGGGAGCTGGCAGCTCAGTCACTTCCAGGTGACAAAAAAATTCTAGAAAAGTAACACAAAATGCAGCCACAGCACACAAAATTATGGACTACTTTAGCCATTGCTTACTTAGCATTTTATAATTTTGTTTGTGATATTATTCTTATTTCATATGTTGGGTTTTAGATTTCAGACACAGGAAAGGACCATATTCTCCATGCTGTTACATGGTTTTAACACCAATGTCAGCTCACTCATTTCAGTAAACTGAGTGGCATACCAGTGTAAAACACAAGCTCCTTATGTTGAAAAACATCCTGACATTTCAAAAATGAAAAATAATCCATGTTTCCAAACAAAATTTAAATTACAACTAATGTAATACAACTAAAGCAAGTATGCTGTCCTGTTCAAGTAAGGAAACATAAATTTGTATCTCTAGAGTATGCTATGCAGGAGTCTTAAGCCACATAAAATTCTTTTGCCTTCTCTTCTGAGAAAAAGCATCTTTTTATACACTGTAAGGAGAAGTAAAGTCAAGTTTATCACATACATTACAAAAAGACATTGGAGAAATGGTATATATTTAAATACTTGTCATTAATATCTCCTTAAGGTTTTAGTAAGCTGGAGGTTGCCTAAAAAAGTTTAAAGTTTTCTAGAAATCTCTTTCTTAAAAAGCACTAATAGCATTAGTATATTAATCTGCTTCATGGATTTAGAAAATTGTTTTCAAATGCTGAACATAAGCAGTTTTCTCTTTGAAAATGCTTCTTTTTGGAATCAGTAACTTTTTTTTCTCTGAATTTATAGGAGCTATTCTTATTTATTAAGGTATTCTGCATGATGAGCATAGTCACATCCCATGCAGCACATGTAGTGTGGGTTGCTCTTAGCTCCCCTACTGTCATTTCAAATATCAGAAATGTTCTAATTACTTCCCATAAGAGGTTAAAGTCAAACACATCAGGTTTTTAGAAATAGCTAAAGAAGTAGTAAGTACCCTTGGTAGGCTCCTGCTGTCAGCGCTCTCCCAGGCCTTCCTGTCCAGGTAGGAGGGTGAGATGTGTCTGTGCTGGACAATTCGTGACTCAAGGGCATCAGGCGCTCTCAGGCAGACAGAGAAGTTCACGTGTGCTCAGGCCTTTTGCTGTTCCTGCTCCTTTGTAGCTGGTGGTTGGCTGGAACCCAAAAAAGGGCAGGGCTTAATTTGTACATAATTTACGTTCCTTTTCAGGAAAAAAAAAACTAAAATTCTCCACATCAGACCATTCTTAACAGGATGGTAGCTCTCACTTGTCTGCTAAAAGTATGAGACGCTGCACAGCACAAATATACCGTTGGTACCATCATTCTGTCAATAAACTATTAGAGAAGGAACAAAATCCTGTTTGGCAGTGCTACTCTGCACTTTCATTCTGACTTTTATATCTCCATCCCCAACCCAATTTTGTATTGGCAGAGAGGCTTAACTGTAGGCACGTGGGTTGTTCTCTGGCTTCCAAGATGAATATGAAGGTAATAAACTACCTTGTACAGAACAGGAAAAGGTGATGTACTGTTAATGCATTTTAAATGAATGATGAATTAATGAATTTATTAATAATTATATATGTGCTGTGTCCTCAGATTTTAAAGCACTTTTAAAATATATATGCTTTTGCGAGTTAAACAATGAGAAATCAAAGCCAACTTTTTTAAATGGGTGTGTCTAAAATTAAGTCTCAAAACGGTAGTTAAGATGCTAAAGAAACACTCCCACATCTAAATATAAATTACTACAATTTTCAATGGTTGCATGTTAGAAATAGCTCAAGTTCATAGGTAACCAATTGCAATTTAAATGTAATTTAATATTCATGTGCTGACAAGAACTCAAACTGACACCTAGGCAAATGTATTTTCACATAACATGTGTGTTCTAAAGTCCCTATCAAGGACCAGAATTCCAGAATTTAGAACCAGAATACTGAACCTGTCAAATTAATCTGCACTTCTTGGATTGCTGAGTGAGTAACAAGCTCAGCTCACAGGAAAATCCCCAAGAACACCAAACTGTCTGTTTTGAGCTGTCCACAGCCCTGACAACTTTAACCATTTAATGCAATAAATAAAGTGTCCATTCTACCCCTCAACTATTCCAAAACTCATTCACAAGTCAAAGCAGCTTGTCAGCTTATTCAAAGGATATCAGTCCCTCACTCTTCAGTGAAATTTAACAAAGAGCATTTTAACTTGGCTTTGGTTTCCACCTTGGCAAGAAGGGGACACCTCAGGGGAATTTTCAGAACTGGTATTTTGTACTTCTCCTCTCATACTTATTCTCTTACCTTTAGTAAAGAAGGATGGTCATACTTTATTCAATGCATCCTGCTAAGTATTTCTGAAAGAGACAGAAGCTAAAGTTACAAGGAGAAAAGCTGCTGCATTAAGATTAGAGCTTGCTTTTGGCCTTGAATCACAACTCTATACTGCCTTTTTCTGCTTTTTCTCCTATGATCATTTATAGTTTATGTAGGCAGATAGAAACAAACCAAACATCCCATCCGGTACTTATAGCAGATGACTGTAAAATACAACAGGAAGGTGTCGGGGAGTTTGTCCATTTATTTACATGGAGGATGTCCACATTTCTGAAATGTTTGGCTTATCAAAATGTTACTCACATCCAGACTGTAAAGCAATGTTGAAATGTAATTGCACTGTTTCATAGAGGAACCCAATAGGCTTACACAAGTTCATTTCAAATCACATGCTGCTGGAGCCAAGTCTGAATTGAGTAAGGAGGATTTGGCATAAGACAGACAAGACAGTCTCTGTCCCCAGCATACAAAGCCTGGTCCCTGTGCTGGTTCTGAACACTGCTGGGTACTGGACCCCAGAGGGGTTTCAAACCATGGCCCAGAAGGCAGAAGTGTGAGACCAGGTCCATGTCCTGGTCACTAGCAGGTCCTGTGAACTTCACAGCTCTGCACGCCCAGGCCACAGAACAGGAGCTGTGCTCCAGCTGTGGGCTAACCTGAAGAATGGTTTTCAAGTGTGGAAGATCTTATGCAGAAAGGAGCCTTTAACAGAATAACCAGTGTGAAGAGCTCAGGAGAGGTGTGAGTTAAGATGACAGCCGGATATTTGGTGTGAGTCACAGGCAGGATGGGATGTTCTGGAGTGCCCAAGGGCAGAAGAACAGCAGAAAATCAGAAGAGACTAAGCTCTCTCTTAAACCTACTCAAAGACAGGGTTTTGCTGAAATACCTGCCGTACAAAAGATACCCTCTCTTCAGTTGACTTATTAAAAATTTCTGCACCTAAGCCCTAAATTAGTAGAGTTGTTCAAGCTTGCTGTGTTTTTGAGCACCTGCTCGCGCAGTTGTTCAGATGCAGATGCCCCATCAGAGGTACTGACACAGCCTGTGAACTCAGAGTGGTGAGACTCGTTTGGACAGGACACAGAGTGCTGATTCCCCAGAGAAGTCTGGGCAGAGCTGTTGTAGGGTGTAAGTACTTTTGACTAAGGGAACTTATCTCTTTGTGACTACAAAAACAACCACCCTCATAACAAGGATGCTAAAACAGCAGAGAGCTGAGAGAAGGGAGAAGAATAGTGCTCTCCTCTAACTATGTCTAGCTGTGCTTAGAATTTTAGTCAAAAAGATTAATCACAGGATCTGAATTTGGGAAAGGAATCTTCAGAATATTTTTCATATAACCAAATGCTAAACATTGGTACATATCTAACATTTCTAAGGCATGAAGTCATCCTTTAAAAAGTTTACCAACACAATATTGCTACAACAACAAATGCAATGTAAGACCCAAATTGTTATGATAACACAACATTCTTCACATTCCTTGCTAAGTTAGAAGAGTAAGACACAGAGGCAAAGCAACTTACCCATGTCATGCTCCAAGTCCAGGCCAGAAGGGAAAGGAAGATGCAGATCATTATTCCTCGCTGCAAAGCTAAGAGATCAGGTTCTTCTTAAATCCCTCCATTCTTCATTAACATACATAAATATTCTCACTCTGTTCTTCCCTTTTCCTGTTTCTTTGTGTATTTGTGTTACAGTTCTGCATATCTCACTGTTTCCTCATGGAAGGAATAAAGCACACATAAATACAGCCTTGGAATGTGCCCCATAAAATGCTTTTCAAATGACTTTGTTCTCATTTCCTTTGCATTCGTGGTTACTTTGCATGTTACACAGATTGATTTACAGGTCAAATGAAATGATAACTCTGAGCCGGCATTGCCAAGTCAGGATGGAATTACAGGAAGAAACAAAGCGACATCTCACAGCACCAACGAACATCCCTGTATCAGCCCTTGGCTCTTGTTCAAGAAGAGGACAGTTTATGCAATATTTGAAGGGAAGGAATACAAATGCATCATAAATAAATGTATGGTGTTACACTGTACTGAATAAAAGCACGTTTCTGTACAGTTAGCAGGGATCACAGCTGGGCTTGCTGCACACAGGAATTTTGTTGCACACAACAAAATGTTGAACAAACTAAACAAATGCATGTTTGAAAGAAATTACAACACCAATTCCAACAGGTTGTTATTTGCTAGTTTTTATTCTATTTAGAAACGCCTTGGTACCACATTAGGAGTGGCCATGGTGGCAGAGGCAGCCCATGTCACTGAAAGGAGATAAACTTGTTTCTTACAAGGTCTGCCTAAGCTACTTATCAAATTCTGGGTCGAATTTAAGATTCTAACTGATGAACTCTCACGTGACATGAGTTAGAGATTATCAGACTCCTTATAAATTACTTCTGCTAGCACATTCACTACCTCAAACCTAAATTATCATTACTCTAACAGAGAAAGGGGAAGAAAAGGGTATTTTCTGACGCTGGCAAATTTCTGGAATTGCCTTTTCCCTTCTTCCTCTCTCTTCCTATTACTTATTTATTTATTTAAACTAATCAGCAAGCAAACATCTCATAGGCATCTGTTTAAGGTGGTTTCACAAAGGACCAAAGTTCAATGGAACGAAATATACATCTGATTTAGGTGCATTCAAGTGATTCCATGAAAATTCCTGAGACTTAGTTGTATTAACACATTTGGGTGCCTAAAGTCTTGGAAGTTTGTAGTTACAAATCTAGATACATGCTGACAGTACCAGCAAGCTTATAAGGCACAGAGAAATTCTTACTGAACAGAATTCTAAAGGACACGACACACACTGCCATTACCTTCCTTTGAAGCAGCATCAGCTGCTGGAGGTGACTCAAATTCAGGCATATTTGGATGGAGGAATTTGTCACTATGCCAAGCTGTCCCACCCTTCTCCTGGAAGCTGTCCCCTGAAGCAGCTATGGCTGAACCACGCACAAAGGAGTTCCGGAACTGCCAGTCCTTGCTAAGGGTTATGAACATCTGCACCAGTTAAACCTAGCTCAGCAGCTGGAAAGTGGAAATGATGGCAGCACATGAGCTGCTCCACACAGAAGTTCCCAACTGCTGTGAAAGCAGCACTCTTCTGAAGGGGTTGCACACACATGTGGAGGTAGGAACTGGTTCAGCCATTTGTCTTTAATTCACTGCTCACAAATCAGCATATTCAGTGAGTCACAGCAATGACATGGCTTACAAACAAGCTGGCAGAAAAATATGTATTTGGTCAATTATAAATCTCCTCTTTTATTATGTCTTGAATACAGTGGGTTGCATTCCAGCAAGCACAAACCAGGAAAGCAAATGACACAGAGCTGACAGATCGACACTGAAGTCACTAACCGAGTATTACTCAGGTCAGCCCCACTGAGGCATCTCCTGAAAATGCCTTCCTGGATGAGCAGCCCTCAGACTGATGGGAGCAGGCAGGATGGGAGTTTCCAGGCAGGTGGTAAGGAGATGGAATCTGTATTCTAAAGGAAGGAGCTGCTCTGAGGAGGCAGCAGGGCAGCCAGCCTGTGGGACCACAGGGCTTCGGCTGCACAGGCTGAACATGCTTCCAAAAGAGGACTTGGATGGGGTGTAACGGCACAATACTGTCATACCTGGCTATTTTACAGCTTCTGTGCTTACACAGATTCTAACAACAACATTTGCTCCTTACTTTTCATTGCATTTTCTTGAACAGGAGGCTTAGAGTTCCCAACACCTACGTGGAGTGTGAAATCATGCTCAGGAGAACCAGAGAAATGTGTACTCTGCCCATGGAAACAAACACCCAGTCCAAGCCAAAACAAACAGCTCAGTGATGAGTATTAATGTAGGCTGCCCCAAATTTGGTTTACAGATCCACTGACAATCAGGCAATGGAGACACTGTGTAAATTCAATTTTTTGGATAGAGTAAAACCTCTGAACACCAAATATTGTAGTGGGGGAAAGGCTCTAAATGAGAGCTTTGACAATTGCAGTCTAACACAACACACTGAAATATTCTGATGCTTATCCACATTTGCAAAATCCAACCTATTCATTATAATCTTATTTCTCAAAGAGCCTCTGATGCCATTTAACACATCTGCATGAATGTGTTTCCTTTTAAGATCCTTTAAAATACTTTTATAGGAATAAGAATCTATGCTACAGAACTGTGACATTTCTTAAATAATCCAAGAAACAAATAAGAAACCCTTTTTGGCAATACATCCTTTCTACCTGGATTTACTGTTTTAACATTTCTGTTCGTACAAATTCTCATTTTATCAGTGATCATTATCTATACCCCAAACAGAAATGTAACCAATCCTATTAATTTACAATTAATGTTTCCGTATCAAATAATCTTAGCAGTTACACACAGCCACAACTAAAATCACAGAAAGTGACACATAGCACAAAGCACCAGTTTAACTGCAGCATTCTAATAAAGGCTGGCACTAACATGGAAGGCAGGAGTCACCTGATTCAGAGCAAACAACACTAAATAGATACATTTATGACAAGTAATTTTTAACTCTTTATAGAGACAAAAGAAATAAAGGGACAGAAAAGACACAATCTCTCACATCCCAGCACATCCAGTGGCACGCAAGAGAGGCAAATGGCTCCTGGATAAATAAAGATCAGGTATCTTGATTTTGAAGTATGAATCCATTTTTATTATATTACATATATGAAACACATGAGATGAATTTCTAACCCTCTAAAAGACAGCAGTGAACATCTACCAAATACTAGTGAGCTGTCATTTCAGAAATCAGTAAAAAACAAGTATATTTCACAAATCAACTGATACTGGAAAACATATTTTTAATCTTTCTAGACAGGAAATATGTAAGAACAGAACTGCTCAGAAGACAGGCAGCATCTGGTTATACAAACACAACCAGGCTACATCAGCAACAGGGTATTACTTTCTTGCATGTCTGATAATTTCTAAATCATCAGCTCTAAATCTTTCTTTCCTGCCAAAAAGCAAAGAGGTGAAATAATTATTAGCAAAACTTCTCTGTGTAAAAACATGAATTATAAGCTTTGTTTTCTGCCCTAAGGTAATTTCTTGGACTTTCTATGCAAAACTGGCATAAAGAATTCTCTTCCTAACATCACAGCCGTACATCCCATCTGTTAGGGATAATAAGCACCAGTAAAGAATTCTCAAACCAACAGACAAAAAGGCAGTTTAGACAGACCAGCAACTAACTGAAGAAATTATTAATGCAATATTGTAAAAGAGAAACAAAAGTTGTGATCCTGTATCACTACTGATACATACACTTATAAAATTTGTATTAGCTATATTGAAAACTATCCTCTACTTTAATTTAAACTTTGTTGAGTTCAGGGCTTGATTTACTTTGAATCTTGCAAAATCTGCAAGTGGTGTCAGTGCAGCACTTATCATCTGCAACTTCTTGTCTTGCCAGCTGTTGTGACAACAAAGAAAAAAAATCTTTCTTTCTGCTTGAAGCTGGAAGGTGTGAACACACTTTGAAAAGAAGCAGGTGAATGGCATGATTCCAAACACCTTCAGCATATTTTCTTCATCTAAAATTTAATCCTACAAGTGAAGCACAGGAATACTTTTAAAAATACAACTCAAAATATATAAAATGCATGGGCTCAGTGCCACCATTGACAAAATAGTAACAGAAAAACAATATAACTTAAACTGAAAGTAATCAAGTTTCCTTAATTATATGTTTAATGGGGCTACAGTGCTATGCCCTTTCTGGAGAATTTTAACAGGAATGCCTTCTTATGCACTTCACCAGCAATACAGTTTTCCTTGGGACACTGAGATGCAGAGAGAGTTGTGGAACACAGCCTTTATCTCTGCATGCCTGTAACAACTTCTTTGCTCCTATAGGATGGTTTTATATCTGCTCCCTCTCCAAGCATCTCTCGTGACTGATCAGCCCTTAAATGCTGAATTCTGCAGACTCAGACACACACACACTCTTGCACACCAGGCTCCAGATTCCACTCTCCATGAACCAGGCATTCTCAACCAGCAGGTGAGACTGGATTTTTTTTATTCCTTTTTGAATGACTGGGCAATGTTTTTGAACCAAAATAAAAACTACAGCTACAGAAACAAGGTTTTTAAAAACCCTGTCTTGCTCTATATCTGCCTTACCCAATTCCTTGATGAGTATCTTGGCAGGCCAACATTCTCTAGTGCAAATCTGCAGTTGTCTGTGTCCATTGTTTTCCCTCAAACAGCTCTGTGACAAGTGCTTTTGCCTTGTTTAACCCCGAGAAAGTATTTCCACCCAGCAATTTCTCTTTTCCTGTGGTTTTTACTTTGCCAATTTAAAGCAGCAGGTTGGCTCTGTGAGAGGTTCAATCTGCCCAGCTGCCTCTCCCACCACCCTGTAATGAAGTCCCATGTTTGCTGAGGATGTCTTTGCTGTTAGTGGGGTCCTTTGTCAGTCAGCCTTCTTCATGTAACAGATAAATCCTGCAGCCCATGCAGCAATTGTTATTACAGCCATTACATCTGGTTCTAACTCTCTAATGTGCTCAACTGCTTGCTAGACCATTACTAACTACAAATACACATCTGCCTTGCTCTTTTCACCACAAACAGTTCTCTTTGAACTCTTCTTTGGTTATATGGGGTTTTACTGTGGACTATCTCAGCTAAGAACTAAAATCACTACAAATGCTTCCAACTTTGGAAAAAGTGACTGCTAGAAATGAATACATTTACTAAAAAATTACCCTTCCACTGAAATACATGAACTATACATAAACTATGACGTAAATGTGTTGACTGTTTACCTGAACATTTTTTTGAAAGCTAGAGTCATCTTTTCGGTTTGTGTTCCACTTTTCAAGCAATAATCTGTTTGAAAGAAAAACAAACCCCAAAAAATTAACAGCAGTTTTTCACAGAGGCACAGAACACCTTGGAGTCTTTGTTTAGCCCTGTCCTTAGGTGACTTTTCACTGAGGAGGTATAATGCATTTTAAAGTCCTTTGCAGGAACTTTTGCCTACTATTCCTATTGAATTGGTGCTTTCTGGTTCTGGATTGGCAGTTAGGAAGGGTAACAATGAAGAAACATAAGGATCAATACAATCTAATTGTCCTTCACACCTATTCCAGACAATTCTCCAGGTCTATTTTTTTATATAACAGACACTGGCAGTCAGATATTCTTGTCTTCATTCTATGAAATAATAAATACAAAAATTCTTCATAAATACTCACCTCCAAGATTTTGCCTGCTTTAAGAAATTTCTAGCTTTTGCTACTTCTTCAGTAAGTTTCTTTAGATCATCTCCTTCAAAGTAAGGGAAAACTGGATTCTGAAAACACAGTTAAAATGTTTTAACTTGCACCTATTTATTATTTTCTGTTTCCCCAACTGAATTAACTGATCTAGTTATTTTAGATCCAGGTAACTGATCTAGTTATCTAGATAAATTTAACTGCTTTAAATTTCCCTACTTGCAGAGAAGGTCTTGGTCTTACAAGGGGAGAGCAGAGCAAGCCTAGATTGAACCTGGGTCTGTTCAGTAACATTTTTCTGCTGTGGCAATACCTGAGGTCTCATGTGGGAGAATTAATATGCTAAGCACCATAAAAGGATTTTACAATTAAATGAAACACAAGATGGGAAGGATAAGGAGATAGTAAAAGCTGAATTTAGCTTAAAAACTACATGCAGACACACAATATATTTTTTACTCCTCTTTCAAAACCTATATTGCACTGTGTATTCCTTTCATGGGCTTGGGCACCTCACCAAGGCAGTCAGCAGAAAGGCAAAAACAGATACTAAGATTTCTCTTTTTGGCTTTAATCTGAAATATCTTAGAAGTTTTGTATTATTTTTTCCTCACTGTTTTTCTTTTTAAGTGAAGTTTCTCTACGGATGAAGAACTAAGTTGCAAAGAAACGAAACAAACTGATTTATTTAACATACATCTTCATCATCCAGCCCCTCTGTCAATATTCTGTGTGCTGCTAATTGTCCATCTTCACCTCCAGAACTGCAGTGGAAGCGCCCTCCTGTTTGGGCAGCAAGCTTCTTCAGGAATTCAACAGCTCCTCTGTTAGCACAAAGTAGAAAGCTACTTATGGGAATTATTTTCTGAAAGCAACAGCAAAAGATTTTCTAACAACTCCTCAAAAATATGACAACAAAACAGACTGGAGGACATGGTTATAAATTCCTGTATGAAATGTAGGCTGTGTGGCAACTACCTGTGTCAGAACAACCTTCCCCATTACCATCTTGGTTACACAGACTTCTGACAATAAATAAAGTAGTCATTTCAAGAGATTTTTGTTTTCTTCTTGCAAAGTATCACATACCTGTCTGCACAGCTAAAACAAATGGTGTGGATTTTAATATCTTGTTTCTTTATCAATCTTTCAATTTCTTTCAAAATCAGACTGCAACTGGTGTCTGGTTTTCCATCAGTCAATAGATACAGTGCCTCTACACCTTGGAAACTGAAAGCCTTCTGAAAGGCAGAAAATAAGTTTAAATAATTTGTACATTTATATGAAATGCTATACTTCAGAACAAAAACACCATTCCAATGATTTAAGATAGTTTCTATTTGCCAATATATTTATATTTGATCATTAATCAACTTAAGTTTTGTCTTTTCATTTTCATTTCTTAGGGAAGGAGATCAAGGATATAAATTTGAAAATTTAAATAGATAATTTGTAGCATAAGACAACATATTTATAAGCAGGGCATTGCCAAAAATTGACTCATTGAAATAAGAAAATTAACTGGTTTTGGAGAACTACAGACAAAAGATTTTTACATCAAATTTTATGGGAGTTAAAGTTGTTTAATGTCTGAAAATCAGGCTCATTAGGACTTGAATGAATATTATGAAAATTTGCTACAGTAATTGACTCAGTGGACATCGCTGTAATACACACATGTCTTGCAGCTCTACTGGACTTCATTCATAATGAATGCCATAACATTTATTTATAGATTGTGCAAGGATGTCTGGAAGAAGAATCATTCATTAAGGGCAACATTTATTTTTCGATTCCAATTTAAAATCTCATGAAATTGCAAGTTCAGTTTTAAGTTATTATTACTAGTTGATTTCTACACTGAGAATTTTAATATGAGAAAAGTTTCTCCACCTGGTACTTAAGTTCAAGAATTGTACTCAAAAGCCATGAGATTCCAACAAACACTACTTGTTTAAAGCCCTGTTTGGGTCAGAGCAACATATCACAGCCACAGTTGTATATAAACATCAGTTTGAGCAACTGGCTATTTTCCCTCTCCAGTATTCTTTGAGCACAAATATTAACAAAACTATTGATATTTACTCTTTTGTTTTTTAAACTTAGTATGAGCAATTACTTTGAGTATCTATGAGCCCTGGGGCCAGAAACAGTGACTTGATTTCTAAACTGTTCAGTGATTTGCATATGAAGATGTTGCACACTTTGACATCATGATTTTCCTAGAATGTCACCAGTCAGGTGGAAGTGTTTTACCAGCACAGGACAGGATGTGTTCTCCAAGCTGGGGCACACCAACCTGTAAAGCTGCAAGGATGCAGGAGTTCCCATGAGCATGGCATGTGGAAGCCCACTGCACAGCATCATGGCAGTTTTCATCAGTTGCCTCTACAAGATTCTCTTTCCAACTCTCTGTATTTTCTGCAAATCTCAGCAGGTTAAACCTGAGAAGAAAGATGACCCACAACATTTAACCATAACCAATACAGTAAGTACCTTTGGATAAGACAGTTTTGAAAGTAAATACATAAAATTAAAAAAAAAAAACAAATACAAACCCAACAGTAAAAAAACCCAAACCCAACCAAGCCTCCTATCAAAGAGCCTGGTGCTGGATTAAGATCCTCAGCCTTGGAAGAGTCAAAAAGCATATCTTGCTTTGCATGAGCAGAAGATCCATGGGAATGCTGAGCCTAAAAGGGTAAACAGCATCAGCCTACAGCAGAGGCTCAGATCTTAGAGAGTTTAGAACTTAGAACTGGTAAAAGCAACAGAAAAAGCAGTTCTTGTCACATGCAAATTATAATCTAACATACAATAATTAACTGAATTGTGTTTCAGTGCCGTATTACTGTAATTATTAAGCAATCTGATTACATAATAATGAGTGCAGATTTCAGTCTTTATCAGTAATTCACCATACCTGACTTCATTTTTTCTCAGCTGTTCCCAGATAAGGGAGGCAAGTTCTTTTGTGACAGGTGGCAAATATGGGCCCATGGAACCAGATGTATCAATCAAAACACAGACATTTGCTTCTAAAATGGTACCAAACAATCTTCGGCTTCCTGGGCCAGAACATTAATTAAGAGTTATTATATAGACTTATTTTATTGAGCATAATGTAAATCTTCAGTCTTTAGGGGTAATTCTGGTCACATTTCTACATAATTAAGTCAAATCTATGTGGCAATTAGGTAGTTAAAAGGTTAACAACAGAAAAGTGTTTTGCCATTTCAAAACTAGCACTATCAAGCATTAATTACTAGCTAGTTGTAGCAACTTGCATTAAATAATTTGTCCTTTACATCCAGCAAAAAATTAAACTATTTCCCAACAAAGTTCTTTATGAGCAACAGAGAGATAAAAACAGTCTTCACTAGTAGTGATGTTGAACTTCTAAGCAGGGCACATTATTAGCAAAACATGCAGAAAAAGCTAATTTTGCTTGTATATGTTACTGTATATATTCTGTTGATAGAACGCTTCTACTCTGTATTCACAAACACACAAAGACCAAAACCTAATTATTTGTCAGCAAGCAAGATGTTTGTCAGCTGCACAGATGCTGAAATGTCTTGTATTGACAAAAATAAGTTTCAAAACAGAGAACCTTTATTCACATTGGAGGTTCAGAGTTACATTCAGATCCATTCTACCAGAAAAAGCAGACAAGAGGACTTTGTACGTACTTGAGCTTTACAGAAAACCAGAGGCACACCAGTACCTGAGAGAAGCCACTGCACTCTCTGGATATAGCGCTGCAGCACCTTCTCCAGCTGCTCTGTGTAGGTTTCCAGTTCTTTAGGCTGAAACTGCAGATGTTTCACAACCCCCTGGAAAAATTCAGTTTGTACAAGAGCATCTTACTTCAGGAAATCTGAGCTGAGCTGCTATATATGCATTGGACATCAGGGAGATTTTTGTCTTTTTATCTACAAAATATGGTAAGAAAAATTCTGTGACTCTGTTGCTTGCACTTAACTTTCTACACTTCTCTCCAGTCATTACACAAACTGAAACAATCAAGATCCAACATTTTCCCACTTGCAACTCACACATGATTTTGAAAAGTTTTACTTAAATTTTAAAAATTATTTTTCATACTGTATGAATGGAGGAGATGCTACACACTGTAAAGAACATGCAATTTGGACTTCAAACATCCTAAGTGGTTTCTTGTGGTGAATAAAAGACCTTCTCTAGCTTGCTAGTGGAAGTATGATTTACAAAGAACAGGGAAGAGTGGAGAGAAAAACCAGAACCATCAGTCAACATTCACTAAACATATACAAAGCCTTTCAAATGAGGTAGGTACCTAACATCTGCAAAAACCTACATTGATTTCTGCACTGGGGAAGATAGAACAGTATTTTGCTGATACTTTCTTGTGCAGAGACTCCACAGTTGTCTTCTGGTGGGTGCAGCTTGGACCAAACATCAGTCTGGGCAATTCCAGTTTAAGCTTTTTAATACTACACTTGGTCAGCCACTTGTAAGACAAACAAATAGAGCAATTGATTTTTGGCAAATATTAGAACAGTTTAAGTAATAACACATTGTATAGAATCACAATTAACATTTACATTAATTCAGATGGATACTTCCAAAATGGCAATTTATTAGCAAGGAGAAAAATACCTCTTTGCTTGAACAGATTTCCTCTTCCTCTGGCAATTTGACAGAGCAAACAGATTTTCTTACACACACTGCCTTTGGATACTTCCGATATATTACACCTATTTAGGAAATGAACAAAGTACCAAAAAAATCACTTATTTTAAAAAATTGTCACCTTCAAAAAATTCCAAACCAAATCTTCTGTAATCAACTAAACCATGTTCACAGCACTTTTCCTCTGAGCACCTTTGACCAAAAAATCTCAAGGGACTTAACAAAAGAAAAACCCAATTAAAAAATCAGTGGCAACAGTGGCAAAAAGTGCCACCCACCTGCATCCAAATTAAAATCCTTACCACTATTTGGTAAGTGAAACTCTCTCCCACTCACTGCTCAAAGCACCCTGGTTATCAGTGACTTACCATCCTGCCAGCTTTATAATGGAAGTGCTGATAAGAAAAGGGCTTTACCCACCCCATCCTGATAACACATACCCACATTTCTTCCTTCTTCAGTGTAAAATACAGACACAGAAGGCTCTGGCTGCTTCCTGGGTTTGTGCTTTCCTTTATTCTCAGTCTGAGGCCATTCTTTAATTGTTTGTGCTACAAGCAGTAACAGATAAAACACCCCATTAATTTAGCTCAGCTGGATAAAACTCTTACATGAGAAGAATTCAACCCTGTTCTTCTCTTCATATATTCCTATTACCACAATTATAAATGCTTCATTTTCTTTGATACTGATTAAGAAAAATCATATTATAGCACTACTTCAGCAGCTTTCATAGAAATTAAACTTTTACAAATAAGAAATTACCATCAGGAAGAATGTCACAGGAGTTAGTCTGAAAAAAATTAGAGGTTTGAACAAGCATAATATTTGTTGGAGAGACCAGTTAACTTAGTACAGAGCACCTCAGATGCAAGTATGAATCTAGATTTGTAAACACTGCTACATATCAACATCAGGAGGTTTGAAGACTCTAGTGTAAAGAAAAATAAATTGCAAAAGTTAGTGATGACAAAGAAAAACCACAGGAAAATGAAAAAAAAAAAAAAAGAAACGGAGGAGAAATGAATTGGGCTTTAAGGTACCAGCAGTAACTGGAATCAGTTTAAGAGCTTTTCATATACCAGCAGCAGCTGGAAGAGTTAGCATTTCAGGCAACCTGACACTGTGTTGTACTTTTCCTTCATAACTAGATCATAAATAAATCAAGTGGAACAGCATATTAATTAAAATGGGATCTAACAGATTTAGTGGCAAAATATACATTGAACCAATACCATAATAAATGTCTGAACTGCTGAGCCTTATGGCTTCAGGTATGCGACACAGCGGGGTTCCACCGTCCATCAGACACATCTGACATTTCCGAATAAAGGTCAGGTATTCAATCCTAGGACCTGGAAATCATTGCACAGCGGTGCAGAGCTCCTTCCTTGCATAGTGTAGAAGCAAATTAGGTAAATTATAGCTAAAATTCATCCCAAAGGAATTCCAAAACAAGCACGATCGTTCCTATAAATCTGATTAAAGATTACAATTCCAGGAGTTTCTAACATCTTAATTTAAATCTCTAATTTAAATACTGTCTTTTAAGCAAAACCCAAAGGAAACTGAAGACAAAAAGGCCCTAATCCATACGGACCTGGTGGAATTCCTGCTTTGGCACTAGGAGGACGCCATGCCAGTACTCTTACAGGAGTATTTCTCTCTGCACCATGGCTGTCTTTAACATCCTTAAGCACCTTTAATAACAACAACAAAAGAAGTAAAAAGTGTTTCAGATGGATCGTAACTGCATTATTCTAACCTGGAACTATGCTTCTTTTTTATTTAATTCCTGCTTTACTCTGGCTTTGACAAATCCACAGAATGCCATGACAACACATCAATTTGCAGTTTCTTGCTGGGTTAAGTAATTCTAATTGCTCTGTTTTAATTATCTTGCCAATATAATCTGCTACCATAAACCTAAAGACTAACATCTACAGGGAGAGGAGTTTGGACCATTTTTGCCACCTGAAGGAGCAGTCTAGTATGGTAATGGCCTTGCTTTATAGAATACAGTATTTAATATCTTCCTCAGCATTTTAGTGACTATTGAAAATCTAGTGCTGACACCAGTAATTTCTCCTTTGGGTTTGGCTTATCCCTCTGAGTCTGCTAAACAGCACAAGCACTTGTTTAACCCTACTGTAGTATGAGACTTGCTGTGACACTGAGCCTTCAAGCAACTGACATCTAAATTAATATACAGCTCTACTATAAATATCACCAAACATCTACGGACACCCTGTACCCGTTTTCTACAAGTTTAACCACTGCAAAACCATGCTCTGTTGTCATCTCTGAGTAATTCGCTTCTCCTGCATTTGTGAAGAGGTGTTGAGAATATGTCACTTTTGATTAAACAGCCTGCAAGACCTACAAAGCCTTTGCAAAATTCCCACACCTACGTTCCCATTTCCTACATTCCCACACCTACAATGCCATTCCCATTCCAAAGATGAGAACTGAAAGTTCCAGCAGACACTGGCCCTTTATGCATATTACAGATGTGCACACCTACTCAAAACAGACAGTCAAAATTAACAAACACTAGCAAAATCCCAGGGGATTCAGTAACGCAGCTCCATGGAAATAAGCACAGCAGGCAGGAAACAAATCCTGAATCCTGTTCTTGTTTTATGCTGGCTCTCTGTGAGGCCAAAAACATGCTACTGAGCTGCAGCTGTCTCATCTGTAAATGAGCAGAACGTCGTAATATTCAGTACCTTCTAGAAGGACTTGCAAAATAGATGTAATTTGGTAGAGCACATTTCTGCTTTGTCTTTGTTTGCATTAAACATTATTTTTTAAGGTCAGAGGAAGGATTATTTAGACACCTTTTGACACTACAGTGTGGTTCCATTATAATTAATTACTTAGTATGATGCAGTTTTTGCTATAGGTAGCATTTTGAATGCAAACAAATTCAAAGTACTATCACAGTGCTGCTCTTATTTCTTCAGATTTTCAGCTGAGCACTTCTCTGACCAAGAGGAGCATCCAATAGCTGGGCAGGATCTTTAATTAACACACAGCATATTAAAAATGGGACCATTTTAAACCATTCCAGCCAGACTCACAGCTGTGGGTTTAGGAGATGGCACCTTCTGTGATTTTTTTTTCTTATCCCTCATAAGCACATTTGAGTGTCCTTCTGGTGTGAAGGGTTTCACAGACTGATTTACTGAGCGTTGCTTTAAGGACTCCACTAGGAATGCACACTAAAATGGAAATCCACATTGTTTAGTAATTCAGATACATGGAATTTAAGGAAATGACACTTCAAAGACAGATATTTTGTATTTACTACTATCATAATAAATAAAATTCCTATCTGACAATGCTTAAGACCTCTAACGGAATAGAAAGCCCCTTGTACTGTGCTTGCTCAAACACACTATAGAAACCCTTCCTGCTCTGGGCAAACAGCCTAAACCAGAAGGCAGCAGGGTTCATAGACCAAGGCTAGAACAAAGTGGAAGATGGTGAACAAAGTATATGCAACTTTTACATGATAACAAACTGAACATGACAGCAAATTGAACAGCCACCAGCTCTTTTAAAAAAGTCCAACTTTTGTGACTCAGTCTTGCATCCAGCAGGGCTCTCAGCCCTCTGGACAAGGCTCTTACTGCAGATCTCTTGCTATGCACACTTGTTAAAGAAACAGGCACACACTGCCAGGCTGGCTGTACTGCTGCAGTTATTCTGTTGGGTATCTTTGAAAAAAAGTCATGTGCATGGAATATGGTGAGATACAGTCTAGTTCTCACCCTCAGTACATTGAGAAAACAACTGGTTTAGAATTGACAAAGCCATTGTGCTAATGAGAAGCCCTCCCTACACTGGGACTTAAAAAATGTAGTATTATTTATTTGCATATAACATATGTAACTTCATTATAATGAAGAATTAATTTACTTAAAAAGAATTCATCACAGGATTGGCTACAAAAAGGAGAATCACTTGAACTGTAAACTTGTATTTGGTATGGAATTATGGCTAGTCCAACACCAGTCACTGCAGTGCTATTGTGCTTTCTAGTCCATATTGACTCTACGGTCACTATTTTCACACTCTAGAACATTCCTGCTCATCATAAAAGGGTTTTGTGCAATTTCTCCTGAATTGTCAGCTGAACAAACTCTGTTAAATTTTTTTAGGAAGAAACACGTAATTTACAATGTTCTATATAATTCATACCTTTTGGGAATAGTTCTTTGCTTTTTCCATTTCAGATATAATACTGGTAATATCATCACTTTCAAAAATACCTAATAATCAAATAGATGCTAATTAGCATGGGTTTCTTAAAGTGTACAAAATAAGCTTTTTTTAAAATGCACAACTATTCGTACCACATGTTAAACACCAATGCAGAGAATCAAAAAACCTTCGTTTCCTGCAAGCCTGATCATCTGGACTTATAATATCAGTAACTATATTTTAAAGCATCTTTAAAAAGGCTAACAGAATATGATGAATTCAACTAGAAAAAAATCCCAAATGAATTCCTTCATTAAGGCTGCATTATGATATTCTGCAATGTGATTGAAAATCTCAATAAAACTATGACCTACGTTTATATCTCAGTGCTCTCAACATATCTTAAAAAAGTAAACTACTTGATTTGGGAGTAGAAAAGCATTAATAAATATTATTTCATCAATGAAAAAGAAGTATGTGCTGACTTTCCTCTGCTCATACCTGCTTCTCCAAACCAGTGAAACCTCCCATTGGCTGCCTGTACAACTTCTTTAAAAGCACTGGCAGTTTCCCTTTGGCTGGCATAGCGGGCTGGAATAATTGCACTGGAGTCAGTGCCCTCTGTTACACTGAACAGACAGACATGGAGCTGTAAATCCAAACCTTTGCAAGCCTCAGCCACATAAGCACTGATTGTGTGCTGTAAGACAGAGGAGAAAGAAACATCAGGGGTGAGCCTCTACCTCAGACAAGCTTCCATCTACTCCACTGGTTCCTGGCTGATGTACAAATGCTCCTAGTTGGAGCAGCTCAGAACAGGAATGTTCCCTGAGTAGTGCAATGCCTCCTCAGTCCATGCAGATACACAACAATTGTCACTATTGCTGGTTACAGTGGCAACAGCTCTACTGCAGGCCAGAGGTGAGCTGGGGTACATTTGGGAACCAAAGACAGAGATCGTGGACATCAATTTAGCTGTGCACTGAAGCAAAGGTGGGATGAAACTGTCCATTTGCCCCTCATTTTCTTGTCAACCATATGGGCTTTAATGATTTCTTAAGTCTGCCCAGAATTTCCAGAGGTATGGTAACAAAAGCAGGAGACACCTCACTGCACACATGCAGAAACTCAAGGCTGCGCACACGGATTAATGGCCACGGAGCACATTCACTACAAACATGGATCCTAGCAAGGGATTACTGGGATAAAAACAGGAGTTGTCTCAGAGCGTGCTATGAAGTTCCACTGGAAAATTATTTGTTCCATGAGTTGTACAGAAATGATAAATTACAGAAAATCAGCTTGCTCCAATTCAGAAATCTGAAGCGAAATGATGCCCAGAGCTGGGGTGGGCACATCTTGAAGCATGTCTTGAATTTGCTACAAGTTACCTATAATTAATAATTGCTACCTCCCACACATGACTAACTATTGCAGAAATGGAGGTTTGGGATCCTGACAGTTGTGCAGCCTTATGTAGGTAAAGAAGGAATATTCTGCCAATGAACTGTGATAACTGGCTATAAGGGAAAAAAGGAATAGGGAAAAAAGAGAAAAACAAAGTTGATATTAGTTTTGATAGGAACTTAGAAAAAAGTTGCCTGTGATGACACTCACTGTTTCCTGATCAGGTATTCCAGTAGTCAGCAGGTAGAGTCCCTGTGATTTGTGTTTATCTTTGTCTTTGAAGTCAACTTCCACAGCTCTTCTGAGCGCACTCATGACATTTCTACTGCCCTTGCACTCCAAGCCCAACACCCACCTAAACCAAGATGTTTACAGTTCGAAGAATGAAGAAACAAAAGCACTTGTTTCTGCTCAAAGCAATAAAAAAAATTAAGTATCTTAAATAACACTGCACTGGAGTCTAAAATTTTTGAAAACGACAGAGAGCAAAACCAGATTGTATAACAAATTGTTTTTCTGGTTTCTGTATTGCCAGCATGGCAAACTAGTTTTTAAAAAAGATACAAAGCAAAAAGAGGAAAGAATTCTCTCCTAATTTTATGTGGAAAAATATTAACATAGTAGAACTTACAGAAACAGAAATGAAACCAGAGGTATAATGAGAACACAGAAGATGTGACTCCACAAACAGAAACCTGGGATTTTTTTCCAAAGCATGTGGGAAAACCCCATTGTTTAGCTCTCACATCCCAACTGAACTTGAAGCAGTTTTCAATTCTTCATGTAACCTCTTCATTCCTTATACAGACATTTCTGTATCTGTATACACATGAGTTGTATATACATATGAAATATGAAGTCACTCCAAGCTTATTAATTTTTATAATGCTATTTTCACAAGAAAACACCATGAACAATCACGGCAGCCTATTTTTGTAACACGATAAACTTATACAGTTTTTCAGCTTGCAATTTTTCTCTGTGAAATTCACATACATGGGATAATTGTTTGATCCTACCTCCAAGCCTTTTCTAAGTTTTCTGGTTGGGAAGGACACAGTTCCTGCTGCCAAGGCACAATGTCACTCCCAAATCTTTCAAAGAAAGACAACAGCAATTAGTTTTCAGATTATGGTTTAGAACAAGCAGAAAGATAAAATAAATTCACTGAAGAAGAAAAATCTCATTTGGAGTATTACAGACATAAAACTGCCCGATGCCAACTATTTTCTATGTCAAACCATTTAATTATCCATGTTTATCCATCACCCAAGGTTTATTTGATTTTCTTTCCTGAAAAGTATCCTACATGAGCTGGGAAAAGCTCAGAGGAAGGATTGTGAAAAAGGAACTCCAACCCTCAGCTGCTGCCTGTATCTCTCTTGTGAGATAAGGGCTCTGTTCTCACACCATGTCAGGAACTCCATGAGCTGCTGGCTCTTAATTTTACCTGCCAGACACCTGCCCAGAGCTGCTTAGCAGCTGTGTCACATGTCTCTGCCTGCCAGTGCTGAGTACAGAATTTTAACACTATAATATATTAAACAGTATTGGAGTTACGGTAAAATTTAAAGGGTGCTCTCAGTTATGGTACCAAAATCCTCTTCTGGTAAGTTTCTGACAGGTGAATTAATACTGTTATGAACAATATAGCAGGATGAGTATTTGTTACAGGTATGATGCAATCAATTCCAGTGACCCTCATCCAAAAAAACTGATTTTTAATTACCAATCTGGTCTCCATACCTCTGATTCATGTACTCACCCAATAAGGACCAATCAGTGCTAGTCTTGCAAATACTTCACTAAAAACCATTAAATACTAAAATATGACTATTAGTAACTACAGTCTCTCAGCATACTTCATTGCAATGCATCACAGTTATTTTAAGACTCTTAAATAGTTACTTACGCTATAATATTGAAGTAATCCTTATTTGACATTTGTTCCTCAAGTAAAAGTCGCAAATAATGTTGGATATGAGAGATGTAGGTAGAGTTTGTCACTGATATATCAACAAGCACAACTACCCTACAGAAAAAAAATGCTATTCATTAAAAAAAAAGAAAAAAGCCTTATTTAATTATGTAGTCATATCTCCAGTGCACTCTAACTTGTCAGGGAAAGTATCTTCTACCTATGTATCAAAATGTGTAAACACTGAATCTATTTTTTTTTAAATTCTGCAAAACATCAGGTGACATTTAAAAAATAAAAATAGGAGCAGTAATGGAAACTCCTCTCTTTCCTAAACTATGGAATAGTCAGGGCACTGGCTACCTATTGCCATTACTGGCTCCTGAACCCCAAACAGCTCTTCCTCCTTTTCTCCGTACTTGAGTATCTAAAACCCTCTTGGAATGTGTGGATGTTTGCCACAAGGAGAGCTATTGGATACTTCACTCTCCTTTCCCAGCCAACACTCCAGGAACATATGGAATATTACTCCAAAGACAAATGGTTAAGATTTCTCTCAGCTCATCGGTGCCAGAGTGTTGCTCAGGAATGGACAGACTGATGTTAGTGAACACATTACCTGCTTAGAGCAAAGTGTTAATGATGAGCTGCTCAGCATGGTCAGTTTTAAGTCCTGCTTGCAGAGACAATGCAGGATGGTCACAGTTAATGGACACGGCATAATTTGGGAGCAGTAGTTTTGAAAAGACCCACAGATGTGATGGACAGTCAGTGGGATGTGAGTTCCCAGCACAACAGAGTGGCCAGATGGGCTAATTCAATCCTTAATCAATGAGCTAGAAAATCTCTAATAATAGGGGCCTCAGCTACCTTCCTTTTGTCTGAAACTCCATATTCAAGGAAAAAGAGCAAATGTGCAATTCGGGTTGGGTAAGGCCTCAGACAAGATGTAAACAAACACCTTCCTCAAACACATTAAGACATCAAACCTCACCAAAAAAAAAACCCAAAATGAAATACAATACCTTCTTTCACAAACACTTCCCCATATTCTTCTGCTAGCAACAGACAGCCACTCAATTTGTTTCTCATAGATTCTTACCATTTTAGCAAGGAGTTTCTAGGCATAAATAAAGAAAATTTATGTTAAAAATAGGAAGTTCAAGTATTTTATTGCCAGATGCTTAATACAGAAATAACAGCATAGTATTGAAAAAGAAAATTTTTTCATTCATTTGGATAGCAAATTTCATTCTTAGTACAGATATGAGAACGCAGTCCATGAAAAAACAGTGATAAACACAGTGATAAAAAAGCAACAAAGAGTCTAAAGGTCTGTATCTCCACTTCACTTTTCCTCTTGCCACCATATTCCAAAACAATGCTCAGGCATATCAAGAAAAGAAAAGAAAGAGCTTTAAAAATACAGTTTTTGCAAGCTTACCCTTTTTTCAATAGCATTTTTAGGCAGTGTTCATAACAAAACACATCATTTAACATAAACACAATATTCACAAACACATGTAATTCTTTAACAGTATCAATTTGATATTAAGGTAATTTGTCCAAACTTTATACACCATGACCTTTCCAAGTCTATGTAGGTATTATTATATGAGGGCATATCAAGCTAGAAAAGGGCACTGAACTCACAAAGAAAACTATAATTTAACATGCACCAAACACAATCATCTCCCAGTGAGCAAGGAGCCACAGAAGCTGCTTTTCATTTCAGCCACTTCACACCTTCCTTTTGGTCTGGCTGTAGAGTTCCACAGACTTCACATCACTCCCACTTCAATGAATTATTTGCCCTGCCTGGAAACATTCCCACTGCCCTTTGTCAAGACTGCCAGTGAAGTGGGAATGCAAAAGGACTGACAGACCACTATATAGCAAACCCTGCTGCAAACATCCCAGACAGCTTCTCTTCCACTAAACTTGTCCCTCTCTCTGATGATCTGCATTCGGATCTAGGAGGAAATCCTCAGCAATCACTACTGACTGTAAGAATCCCAGTGGCTGCAGACTTATGTGGACAGCTGTCTGCACGTGAATCCCTGCAATACTTAGCTAACAAGACAACTAATGAGGAATAATTAGATGGTAGTCTAGCCCTGACAAGGCCACATCATGTTAGACAACTCACCTGATACTTGTACAATACTGGCAGGTCAACATGGATATTTTTTACAGTTCCATCACACCACTCAAACTGCATCATCACTTTCTAGAAGGGTAAGTAGAGTTAACTGTTTACAGAACCCAACATGAGATAGACTAACCTGGAATTTCTTCCAGGTCATTCTTAAGAATGACATTAAGTATTTGAGTTGAATCTATGAGTCAAATCTCAGCCTGTAGAATTTCAGCTAACTTATAAAGTGATTTAAATTAAAAAGATGCAGCAATAGGAAGAAAAAAAACCCCACAAACCCAGGGAAAATGTTCCTCATCACTTGCCTCATGTAGAGTTGATGATACTGTTTTTTTAAGAATAGGTACAAAATCTTCCACAGGAGAGAAAGCATTGGGAGCCAGAACTTGATAAAGGTCTAACTTTTTAGCTATAGGAAGAAAAAAAATACATTAAATAAAATATACTCTGTCTTGAATTCATGTTTCATACCTGTTAAGCTTTTCTTTCTGTGCTACCTTTCAATCCATATGTCTTTAACCAGTCTGCTGAGGTTTTGGCCAGGATGCCTGGTGTTTGAATAACTAATGGTGCTTTGTGCTTTGGAGGCTTTGGGGAGAAGCTAGAAGGCGCTGTATTTGCAAATGCTGTGGAAACCTAAAACAGATTTCAAGAAAAGCTCTTGCAAGTTAACATAATTTATTTTTACCCTCAATTCAAAATATCCAGAAAGGAATCTTGGTGAACATAATTAGAACTAAAGTGCTGGGATTCCAACAAGCAAAACGCTTTGAAAGTAGCTATCAGTGCTCCTCCTAAAAATGGGCTTTTACTGGGGATACAGAATCTTCTAAGTAATTTCAGAGTGACTTCTGCTCCATAGCTATTCTACACAGTCCTTAGTAACAATGAGGTTGGAAGAGAGAAAAAAAATATATGCATACAACATAGGAAGGATGAGGGGAAATACAATTAGAAATTTTATCCACAAAAAAATTCCTCCAGACTTGTATAACAGTGCTACCAAGACAAGCCCTTATAAGTTTGCAATGGATTCAAGTGTCCAACTAAATCACACAAAAGTAAGTATCTTTTCTCCAATTTAAAGGACTGCTGGAACCTCATTTATGTGATCGTGAATAGAGTCAGGCTAATGCTCCTTAGATTCCCATTACAATGACAGGACTATTTTCTTTCCATGCATTTTGGAGAATATTTAGTAAAATGTCTCCTTTACTGATTTGGTTCTTAATTTCCTTCAAACAATTCAACACAGAATACTCAAAGTTCACATATCAAAATACCTGATCAATCATACAATTTTTTCATATTGTGGACAGTTAAAATTTCTAACCCTAATTATTCAAAGTACATCTGAAAATAAAAATATACGTACATCTGCTCTTTTACTACCAAGCAAGCCATCAACTCTTCTTTGAAAACTCTGTTTGATGCTCTTGAGTAGGTCCTTAGCCTTCTGGGATTCCTGAAGTAGAAGATGAAAATCACTGCTATCAAAATTCTGCAATTATAAAAACAAATGGGGAAAAATAAGTCAACTACTGTTCAAACACCAACTGAAAACAGCTTTCTTTCTTTACTGTGCAAACATCAATACAAGACTGCCTAGCATGGCAGAATTGAGTGTGAATGTATCTAATGCTCTGCATATAAATTAGTAATAGTTTATAAACAAGTTATTACTTTATTACTTTGAATCACTCTACAGCAAGGCATGACTTTTATCACCCGTAAGTCAGTAAACAATAACTGCAAAACTTACTGCATTTTTAGGAAATGTTTTCAGTTGCAGAAAGAACTAACCACAGGTCTATTGAGCACATCCTCAGCATTTCTATGACAGAGACTTTCAGCACCAATTCTTACTATCAACTTCTACTCAGGTGATAATTATTTTATCTTCTCAAAGTAAAGAATCATCAGCAAGAAAAATGCTTTGCCTCTCTCCCTGTTACCTACCTCTCCCTTGGAAGAGTAGCAATGATAACGGCCTCTTACAGCTTCTGCAAGGTTCTTTAGAACTGCCTTCATATAAAAATAGGAAGAGAAATAGTTACTTTGACTTTTTAGTCTCTTTTAATAATGTGGGTTGTTGGTATTCAGTTCTCAGTAGAGACAGAAAAAGAATATTTGATATATATGTAGTGAGAAAGCCAAAATAATTATGTTTCCATCATTTGCTTACCAGTCTTATTTTAATGTGGCTGAAAAACTGAGTAAAGGAAGTTACAACATGATGCTCCAAACAATTTTTTAATGTGTGCAAATATGCTCTGAAGAGAATAGAACACTAATTCAAGAACTCTAATGATTAGGTTAGCTTCCCCACAAGTTTATGAGAGAAGGCATTTCAGCTGAATAGGAAAAAAATGCACAGCAGGAAGTTAAGTATTAACACAACTACTTACAAGAGAAGCAGGGTTGCTGCAATCATATGTAACAGTGTGAATCTGCACTTTTCTCCCCAGCGTACACTGCTGAGCATAATCACATAACATTTCAAAAGACTGATCAGGGCTGATTAAAAAAAAGTAAAGAAAGAAGATATTAACAATGGCAGTAATCAAATGGAAAAAAGGCCATACTGAAGAAGACATATAAGAAAACTTGGGAAAGAAATAATAAATCATGGGAATTATTTAGGTATTTAGCATTATCATGCTTTTGGAGGGACCTTCTCTCCCTCATTCAACAATTACTGAGATGTCACTACTGGAGCTTTGTTCTGTCCTGAAAATCTGGATGATAACAAACCCACTAGGATTCTATTCCCATTCTTAACAGCTTGTGAATGAAATGTTCTGAAGTATTCCCTGCTAGCCCTGAAAGCTAAAGATCAGGAGTTGTGGCTTTGGCCACTGTGATAGAAAACCTTTCAGCTCCGGTTTGTAAGAATGTCTTCTGTTTCCAAAGACAACAAAGAAAGTAAAACTTTGCTTTATGTTTAGAACTTAGTGTCCCACACAGCTATCATTTCCTGAGCTCTGATGGCTAGTAAAAACCTTTCCTTGCAGCTACACTTCTGCCAGGGACTGAAATTAAGGAACTTTTCACATAGTAGGAACTTTATTTTCTGTTCATAGCAGATCTAAGCCTTGTAATCCATACTGTGTGTTCAATAAATAACCTGAAATTTAAGTTCAATTACTCTAAGTATCAATCTTGCCAAGCTTACACCATCCCCTTTTGCACATTTAAAATAAAACACAGTTAGTAAACTAGGAGTAAGGTAACACTCCTAGAATCCTTACTGTAGTCTTTTCCTTGTAATCCCAACTCCAATATTGGAATTTTCAAATTATGACAGTAGAACTGCAGAATTTAAGTCTATAACTTATATCATCTCACCTGGTTTCATTTATTTAATCAGACATTGTAAGTTCTCCATCAGCCCTACTAAGATCACAGAGAGAAGAATCTCTGAAAGCTTAATGCTATTTTATAGCAAAATCTATCTTATCCTGTAACCTTCCCAGAGGTGTGGACTCTTTCAGTGACATATTTAATGACACTTAATTGATGTAAAATTAGAGCTAGCAGGCCCTCAACAGATTACTGTGGTAAGTGATCTGCAAAGGAAACACATAGGTTCATAACAGAAATGAGAATATTTATAAATAGTAAAAAAAGGGAAGAAATAAAGGAATTCAAAGGTATAAACTAAAAAGATGTAATACGCAGATATTGAATTTTCTATTTATTTTGGTATCAAGTTCAGTTTCTTGTACCAATCCTGTATCCAGGTTAAATCTGGTTGTTAAGACAGATAATGAACTTACCAGCTTCCTACAATAAGAACCAAGGAATTCAGTTCTTTCATTGGAAGGACATGCCTTAAGGCTTTCAGCAAATTGCAGCCTCGACCAGGCTCCAGCTCTTGTACCCACTGTCTTGCTTCATGTAGCCTAGGAGAGGGAAACAAGAAAAAGAAGATTTAGGCGCTAAATAATATAGATCACAAAGATTACTACAAACCGCAGGAGGAGCTAAGATATTTTATATGTGAAAACCATCTTGAAACCACTGACCACATGTCAAATTCATTGCTTTTCTCCCCTCTTAAAATCACTGCAGGCACAAGATGAAAAACATTATTCCCTACACGAGACTGCTCAAATTAAATAAAGACCTTGTCTGAAATACCTTGATTTTTCAGAGAAATTAACTTACTTACACATGAACATTGATGGTTTTTGGACTCTCCCACAGTGGTGAAATTTCTGTACTGAATGAGAGGCAGTACAATTGCTTTTTATAACAAAGCTGCTCATCTATTAAATGCTAATAAAAAAAAAATTAATTACTACCCATAATCTTTTAAATCTTTTTAATCTTTTGCATAATAACCCTTTGGCAGGGTTATTATGCAAAAGATTAAAAAATAGTAATTTCCTAAAAATAGCGACAGCAATATTTTCAGCTACCACTAAAAAACTTCCAAGAAAAACTCATAGAGATTCAAATATTTGGTAAGGATAGAGACAAACCCTATGGCATTATAAATAATTTGCTAACCGAGCACGAGGCAGGGATATTTGTTGTTCTGGTACCAGTTTTTCTCTTCAGTTGAGGACCACATGAAACAGCAGTGATCTCGAATGCACATATTCACCTGCCAGGCAATTTCTAAAAAATTGTTAGCTCATAATCATGGATATGGCTAAACAATAATTCAGATATTCAGGCTAAGCAAACCAGATTATGGAAACTGAGTTTTCTTGAAGGAGTTTTATTTGAAGCACACAGATAAAAAAACCACAAATAATATAAATTGATGATAAGTAATTCCTGAATGTGGGAAATTTAATTGTACCAAGCGTCAAATATAGACATTATCTCTTCTTTCCTTACTGCAAAAGTTTCCCTAAAAACAAATAAATAAAGGACAAGTTTCTTCTGAGAAGACAGAAGATTATTAATTCACCAAGGTTCTGTCAAAAATTGTGTAGTGGGCCTTATTTCAGTAAGGCTTACTTACTTAAGTGTTACTACTTACTTACTTAAGTGTTACTACACTTAAGTAAGTGTTACTTACATTAACTTAAAGAAAACTTTATTTACTATGAATATCTCTATGTAAAATTTATCTCTATCTCTTACAGCTGCTTTTGTTAAGCAAGTTTATTCCGTAATGCTGATAGAATTGAGAAACTTTAACAGTTACACTTCCCTTAATAATATTCCCTTAATATTTTGAAATATTCTGGATTTGTTTTGGACATTAACAAATACTACACTTTCAAAGACATTTGGAGTATATTTTTCTACAACAGAAAATTTCTATTCTATTGTATATTAGGATTTTAAGCAGATTTTTTTCTATTTGGTTCCTGGCTTCTAGTTCCACAAAAGCTTGATTAGCATGTCAAAATAGGCAAAATTTGCTTAACTATTACTTACCAAAAGGTTCTTCTGAAAATCCAGTAGTCTAGGTCTATAACTCAAATGAGACACATCAACCAAAAGTCCAACTTTAGTTCCTTTTATAACACCGAACACCTTAGAAAAGTCACTGCAAATATTAGCTTATCTATAGCTTAGTAATTTTACTGTTTATTCTGTACAACACCATTTTTAGATCAAGTATTAGGTATTTATTTAAATTTTAAGCTTTTTAGCATAAAGATGACACACTGACAAAGTCAAGGAGGAAAAGAAGAAGAAAAAAAGAGTCCTACTGGCTCACAGTTAATCTTTACCACTGAATCATATTACCTTCTTCCCAAGAAAACTTATTCATTACTTGAGAGGATAATTAAAAAATAACTTTCTCCCCTTCAGGCCAAATCAAGCAACTTTGTGGAAACCAGATTTTAAGAGTGCTGCATTTCTCCCTATTCCCTTCAAGAGGGAGTTACATTCTGAGCATTAGCACTGCCAGGCACAGTGTGATGAAACAGCTGTGCAGGAGTGGGCTAAATGAACTACAAGAAGCTCCACTCCGCAGAGGTTAAGCTCAGCATTGTCCGCTCCCATTTGAATTGTGCTGAGAGGTCCTGATGACTAAGATTGCAAAGAGAAAGGAAAAGACTAAATCTAGAAAGCAGAAAATTGCATACCAATGAAAGGTCAGGAAAAACAATCCACTGCCAACCTCACTGCATATGATGTGGAACTTGTAGTAAATAATGAAAATACAAATGCTTTCTGGAAGCCACTTTTCACTAGTATTCAAAAGTTAATTTAGTCGTTAATGCCATATAGGGTTTCATTCTAAAAATATACTGCAAAGTTCAAGTTACCTTTCTGCTGTCCTGAAGCAGCCACTGAATTCGGTGCTGATATAGGTCAATCACTCTGACAAAAGGCAGAGCACACATTTAGCTGCAGCATTCTCTCACATTGGGTCACAATGTAACAATCAACCACCTGTCTTCATCACATCCCCTTCTCACAGATGCAAAATCTGTGAGAAACAGGTATTTTAAAATATGTTAAATATGCCCTTACACAACTACTGGTTGCAGGGCTAACCACTTAAATACTTCTTTCCCTAAAGCAGAACAACTTCCAACAGTTTAATATTAAAATAGTTATAACCTGAGGTAAAACAAAATACTTCCTGTTCTCTAACACTGTTTTACTTTGACCAATGGATTTTTAATTCCATGCGCTACAAGTTGGCAAATAGAAAGTTTAAGCCAATATTTTAAAGGGGCAAATCCATTTTGCTTTTTCAAAACAGAAAAGCTGCTTCTGCTTTATAAAAGCCTGACACAGTGAGGTATGCTGAAATGGTAGCATTCTTATAAATGGTGATTATTCTACAGCTTATTGAACCTATAAATTAAATTAAGTTTCTATACATTAAATTAAGTTTCTTGATTCTATAGATTTAAAACTCACTTAGAATACTTTCAACTTCCATGTCACAACTGCATCCATGACTTGAAGCTAATCCAAGTTACACTAAGTACAACCCCCAACTGCAGAGTGTTACCTATGGAAACCTGACCATGCACGGGCTGCCTTTCTAAAATGAGCAAACTGCTTCACATCAACACCTGGCTGATAAGCATCTTCCTTAAAAACCCCAAACCTCAGCTGTAGTGAGTGTAATTATCCCTTACTCTCAATCAGCAGAAGGGATTTAATGTTGAGAAACTCTGAGGTGCTCAGAGATAACAAATTAAGATTTAAGGTAGTGTCTGCAGTAATGGAGATACAGAATCACTTACACATCAAAACAGTTAAGAAGATGGATACTTACTCAGAAAGTCTGCATTCAAAATCAGTAACAGTCTCCTGTGTAAACTCCATCTCTTCACCAGCATCTCCTGAATTCCTGGAGCACTATGCATGGTTAACATCAGAGATGCACACAAGTTAAGACAGACTAGATAAAAGGCACTGTTGTACTTACAAAACAATATTGCCTTCATTTACCAGATACTCTAATGTTAATTGCAAGGATTCCAAACTGTAGTTTCTTATCCATTCTTCTGTTGTTTGCACCTTTTGAGATTGTGTTTTCTTCATTTGTCCTCTCTACAGATCAAGTGAGAAGAAATTACATGCAGTTGGAGAAATTAAATGTCCTATTTAAATGTGACAAAAATATAAGCCCTAAGGAGAGCTGCTGCTAGGCAGTGCATATCCAAGAACATAATTTTATGTATTGGAATACTCTTTTGAATGTGGGGTACAAAGGAAAAGAAGCTTTCAAAATACTCCCAGATTGTGAGCTAAAGGAGGGGAAAAGAGAGCTTAGTTTAGAGCAGACAGGAATGGAATGAAGACATGAAATAGGAGAGCTCAATAAAAGAATTATAATAAATACCCCAGTGATTTACCAGAGAGGAATAAAAATAAGCATCTCCCAAACACGACTCAGAGTTTGAACTTGGCTTCTGCCTTTTGAAGGAAAAATGCAGTATCAACAGTTGATCTCATTTATTGTTGTTTTGCCCAATTTGTTCTGAGATTCATCTCTGCAGAGAAGCTACATGCAGTCTCAAGACATGAGTGATCACACCATCAAACTAACTCTGTATATATGCAAATATATGTAAGGAAGCATATTAGTTGTCTATCAGTTTATTTACTCCCCACTGTGAATTTATAATGGGTATGCATTAGTGTACTAGCTGCTCCATTCTGTAGGAAAGCTCGCCTACCAGCACATCTTGGGTCTTGCTACTTTGTGTTCCCAGCAATCCATTATCTGGTCCTAGAGGAGGCACAGCAAAATCCTGCCATGGTGGATGATGACCCTGTGGATGGAATTTTGTCAACCTACAAGACAATAATTTCATGAGAGCGATTCATTACCCATAATATTCCTGTATTGTCACAAAGTCATTTCAAGTTTTTTTCTGTAGGAACTGTTCTATACTTTGTCAGTTGTTTAAGCATTAAGTTAATATATGATGTTTTGAAGGGATATAGTATATACTTCACATGAATTATAATTTATTTTCTATCTACTTATGAAGTCTCAACTAGATTTTGTAATGGTTTCCTCACCCAATTTTTTCCAAGTATTGATCATTGTCCAACAACCACGCCATTTTCTTGATGCGTGTATCCGTTATATGAATAGACTTAGCCTTGTTAAAAATAAAAATAAAGCATTAGAGCAAAAAAGTTAAAATCCTCAGGAATAAACACTATTAGAAAAGTATTAATATTGTCAGCAACTTAAATGATAATTTATATTGTATGTGGGACAACAGCAAACTAAAAAATAAAGAAAAGTTACAATTATCCATTTATAGAAAACACATTTAGGAACTATCCTGCAGGAGTTGCTGGTTAATGGATTTTATGTAGTTAATTATATGCATGCACAGCTGCTGGGAGACCGGCTACAGAGCTCAACCAGAAAAGAGATTAAGCACAGCAAACCCCAGAGCGGCGGCGGGAGCTGAGCCAGCCGGGCTGGCAGCGGGTGGGCGAGCTGCCCTCGGGTTTAGGCGCGGTACGAGTCACACAAAAACCATTAAATCCCGGTTTTCTCTTGGCTGGGCTCCACCGCCTCCCCCCGGCCCAGGCCACCCGGGCCCTTCGGCTCACAGCGGGTGTCAGCACAGCCCTTGCCCTCCCCGAGACCCTGCTTACCTCACGGGGGAAGAACCCTGGGATCCCGACCCCGCGCTGTCCCGTGCCCGAGACTCACCTCACCCCACCGGGGAGAGAGCCCTCAGCTCCTCCGACCCCGCCCTGCCCGGTCCCGTCCGCTGAGCCTCACCTGACCGGGGAAAGGCTCTGCCGTGCCCCGCCTCGCTCCCTGGCACCGCGCCAGTGACTCCCCAAACCCCGGCACCTCCCGGCACTGCCCGGACCCTTCCTTCCCTCGTGCGGGACCGGGAGCGGAGCGGCCCAGCCCGCTCCCCGCCCGCTGTTGCGGCGTTGCCGCTGGAGACGGGGCCGGCCCCGGTGCGCCGCTTCCCGCCGCCTGAGGGCGCCGGTGGGCGGGAGGCGAGGGGCCCCGCCGGGCGTGAGGGGGCACACCTGAGAGGGGGCACAGCTGAGATGGGGCACAGCTGAGATGGGGACACAGCTGAGATGGGGGCACACCTGAGATGGGGGCACAGCTGAGGGGGGGGCACAGCTGAGATGGGGCACAGCTGAGATGGGGGCACAGCTGAGGGGGGGGCACAGCTGAGATGGGGCACAGCTGAGATGGGGCACAGCTGAGAGGGGCACAGCTGAGGGAGGGCACAGCTGAGGGGGGGGCACAGCTGAGATGGGGCACAGCTGAGAGGGGGGCACAGCTGAGAGGGGCACAGCTGAGATGGGGCACAGCTGAGATGGGGCACAGCTGAGATGGGGCACAGCTGAGATGGGGCACAGCTGAGGGGGGGGCACAGCTGAGGGGGGCGGTACAGCTGAGGGGAGGCCCAGCTGAGAGGGGGGCACACCTGAGAGGGGGGCACACCTGAGAGGGGGGGCACAGCTGAGGGAGGGCACACCTGAGGGAGGGCACAGCTGAGATGGGGCACACCTGAGATGGGGCACACCTGAGATGGGGCACACCTGAGACGGGGGCACACCTGAGAGGGGCATAGCTGAGAGGGGGGGCACAGCTGAGGGGAGGGCACACCTGAGGGGGGGGCACAGCTGAGGGGGGGGCACAGCTGAGATGGGGCACAGCTGAGGGGGGGGGCACAGCTGAAATTGGGGGGGCACCTGAGATGGGGCACACACCTGAGAGGGGGGCACACCTGAGAGGGGGGCACACCTGAGGGGAGGGCACACCTGAGGGGGGGGGCGGAGTCAGTTCCAGTCAGTGCAGCCAGAGCCAGTCGCTTTAGTAGACAATTTATTTTGATAAACTTGCTCAATAACAAAAATACAAGTGAAGAAAATTATGTTCATTTTATACAGTTTGTATTAACATTTGTTCGGAAATCATTAATTGAAAAAATGCTCTAACCAATAGAAAACCACCCTCAGTAAAGGCCGGGGGGCGCAGGCGGCGGGCCCGGCCTCGAGCCCAGGCAGGACAGCCCGCCTGCAGCCACCATTTCCTTCATTGTGTTCATCCTTCACAAAGGCTTTAAAGGACAGCTTCCCTTTTCCCGTGTGTGTGTGTCGGGGCAAACAGGAACCTACGGTTGTGTTCTGGAGTGGTTAAACAGCGTCTCAGGAACACGGGGACGGCAGAGGGCCCGGCTCTGGCGGCACCACCTCAGCCAGGGGCCGGGGCTCGGAGCGTGGCACGCTGCCCGCGCCTTCGGGACAGCGGCACCGCTCTCCAGCTGGATTAACTGCGCAAAAACCACCTGAAGTGGTCAGGCTGCTGTGTTCTGGGAAGCACACCCTCCCCAGCTCTGAGCCAAACAGCTTCCAGGTGATTATTTCAGCTGAGCTCAATGATAAGATTTACACGGACAAATTTACTAGCTTTTCCTTCTGAAAGTATTTTCAGTTTCCAATCTTACATTTTGTTAGCCAAATAAATGACAAAGTGTGCACAAATTACGTTATGATGGGGTATCAAACCTTAGGGAGAATTTAGAAGCAAAAGAATAAATGCAATTCTCTAGTGATGTATGAAATGAGCTGTCCTTCAAAAAGTTAAAAAATAATGGCAGAATCAGAAAAGTTTATGTAAACACTCAACACAAATATGGGATTACCTTTGGAGAAGATTCATATGGAAACATTTGCTTTTCACGAACTGAAAAGGTCTACAGATGTTTAGGCATGTTCAATACGAACTTCCTGTAGTTCAAAACAAAACCTTGTGCAAATAAAACCTATAAATAGTCTTCAGCAGATTTTACAGTGATGCTCTTAGGTATGAAAAGAATGCACACAACTTTAAAACAAAAGTAACAGACATAAGTTTGACAAATGATTGCACCATAAAACAGTGTTTTATATACAGTTTACAAGATATGATTTTTCGCTATAAATTAATACTGTACTATATAGTACTTAGTGACCTTATTAAAAGCAACTGTTGACAGCTGTCTCTTCAATTACTGGTTTGGGTTTTTTTAAATGCATTTGGCCGCATCTATTTCTGGATTTGAAATGCTCAAATATTTAATAAATCTATTTGCTAAACCTTTGCTAACATTTAATAATTCATAGCAATAGCACTGGCAGATCAGATCAATTTCCAGTCAGCCAGCCACAGTCTGGGTATGCTCCAAGTATTTTTGTTTGGTTTCTTAATAATTATTATTATGATCCATTTAATCAAAGCCTAAGATGATGTTACAATAACTGAAATAAGTAAGTTGGAGGGGTGGGAAGGGAAAGAAATTTTAGCAGCTTAGAAACTCTCCCCACCCCCCCAGCTGTATTCCAGTCACAAAAATCTCGAACTATTTACAAGCGTAACACTTCTGAAAACGTAATTTATAATCCAAGTTTTAGTGAATACTTTATCTTAGACACAGTAGTGATAACACCAAAATTTTGAAAGATATCAAGCAGCTGAACCCTGCCTTTTCCCTCCACCACTATCACTAGGGGCCTCAGACTGCCCATGCAGATGAAGGCTTAAATTAGGAACCAAATTATATCTAAACCATGACTTCCGAGTAAGTGCTTGGTGGTATTTACAGATTAGTATACTTTGGAAAAATTTAGTGATCCATAAACACTCCATTCTACCTGTGAATGAGCTGACTGGGAAAAAAAAAATACTTAGAAACCATTCCAGTGGCAAGTTGGTCAAAAATTTCAAAAGAAAATATACATCAACAGATTACATTTTTGTATTAAAATACTTTGTGTGGGGGAGAGGGAAGAAATGGAGAAAGGCAGGGACCCACTATGGTCTGAATGGCACAGAGTTTAAAATAATTGTGCAAACTGTGTTAAACACTCCAGCTTATCTGGCAAGTGATTACTTTGGAAACTGCTGATTTTATTTTAACATAAATCTCATCCTAAAATGACTGTCTCTTCATTAATGCAGTTCCTCTAGTAAGCTCAATGAAACAGTGCTCAAAACAGACAATTTTTTTGTTTTCAGTATTAATCTCAGGCAAACTATGTATTAACTGGAAAACAAATACTGATAGTGCAGGCAGCTTCCCTGGAACACCAACCTAGTAGTGAATTAAGATGTCTGTGGATTCAATGGTTTATTCTTGTGTTGAAAAATAAAACTACTTTTAGTGAGGAATATTTACTCCAAATTTTGGTGGCCATTAAATCTACGTTTAAAATAACTTTAGTAAACAAGGCATACATTTTTAACAATTATATTGCTCATTTTTTTTGGCAAAGATGAATTAATACTCAGCTGAAAATAAGTTCATCCATCTTTGCAGTGGGATAGTGTTTGCATTACTTTAAACATTGCATTTTATATGTGCTAAAAGAAATGCTTATCTATGGTAAAATGCTGTGCTTGAACATGTATGAATGCTAATGTAACAATGAAGTAGAAAAAAGAGATTTTTCTGTACAACAGTTGCTAATAATTTAAATAGTGTCAGTTTCCCAAAATTAGGATTTTAAGGTATGACATGATCTCACCTTCTACCCTCATATACAAATAAATTACCATAAAAAGAATTTTAGCTTAACTTAAAATTGCACCTAGAAAGGCATGGGATCGTTTGTACCTATTACAAAAAACTGTTAAAATCAAGGGCTGCTACAAAGAATGAGGTAAACTGAAGACTCTCAGCTATGTGGCCTTCAGAAAAATGGCTTTTTTCTATTGAGTTCTAGTTTTGCACACCACAGTGTTTTGCTAGCAAAGCATTCTGAGTTCTTTTCCAGGAATCATTTGTGTGTATATACATATATATACATATGTGTATATACACACACACACACATACACACACACTGTATACTGCATCAGCAAAATATATATATATTTATAGATATATATATATTTATATAAATATAAGGACGAAATCCCCCTCTAAAATGTTCCTTAGTGTTTCCTAGAGCTTATGGGGGAGCAGGGGATGTATGTCTTTTTGCTGTTACATACATTGAGAGAACATGTTTTGATCTATTGGCTTCTTGGTGCAGTAATGCAAGATTGATCCACATTGGTGCCAAAGGCTTTGCTCATCAGAAGGAAGATGTAAAACACTAATCTCCTACAGTGAGGCCAGCCTCACTTGAGTTCCTCCACAACCCTCTGGTCCACCACAAAGTTCATAAATACTTTGACTTCCAAATTGTTAGACGTTAAAAACAGGAACAGTCCAGTAATGTGGGGCGTTATGCTTGTCAGTGTAAAGCATTCTTCACTAGTTCCTATCACAGTGCAGACCTGACTGCATTGAAGTATGCTCAGGAGATTAGTCAACGTGGTCTGTATTTGGTTATGGGAAAGGCTCTCCTTTTTTTCATCCAAAGTGCATAGTGAGAACAAGTCAAAGCATTCCTCTTTTCAGTCAGTGTTTGATAGTCTGATTTAGGCATCCTCCTGAGAATGCAATTCCGATGTCTTGCTCTTTTCCAAAATAAAGTCCTGCAGTCCAGACATTCATCAGCCAGGTAAACAGACTTTGCCAGCAAATAGAAGTCCCACTATTGTAAAGAAAATGGATAAGACAAACAGTACATACGAAGACCCAACCACTGTGTTATTGGGTAATTTATATGGTTGACCTCCGACTTCATTGATGTAAAATCCTATTGGAAATATTAGGGCTGCCATACAGAATAGAATCACTGCAAATAAAAGAAAAAGAAAAAAACAGTCACTGATGTGTTAAAATGAAACTATTTACCTGTTCACAGAGCGCTCCAGAAAAACAAGCAAAATATCCTGACTGAAATGAAGCGCTGAGATCAGAGCTATCTGAGCTGACAACTTGCTTGAAATGACTGAGTAGGCTTTACAATGGTTTCAAAACATCCCTCATCTACTCCCAAGAAAGACTAAAAGTCCCCAATTTTGACTGTAATTTCAATTCTGCTCACTAGATCATGAACCCTCTTTACAGAAGAAAAAATTGGTAGATATACTTCTATCACCATCTCAAAGTTCAGTCATTTCTTCTCTAGTTATTTTAGAGTCATTTTGCCCAGTCAAGATAAAGTAACATGCAACACTGAAGAAACTTTTTCTATTATCAGTTGTCTTTTTCCAACTGTAGTTGCCCTCTCTCATTGTTCACATATTCATTTTCTGTGAAAGCTTTGCTAAAAAGAGAAAACATTCAGATTGTCATTACGGTTTCTTTTAAGATTACAAGATACCAGTTTCCTAACGTTATATGAATGTTTCCTTAGATAATGAAATATCCTTAGAATTTCTCATTGTAATACAATGAAATGAAAGTTTTCTGATTCAGTTTAGTTCAAGCTTCTTAGTGAAAAACTAAATTCAGACTCTGAACAAAGAGACCAAGCAATGAGGGTTTTTATTTAACTTCAAACTCATGTATATGTTTTGTTCTTGCAACTGACTCTGTGTGAAAGTAGAAGAAATACAGAACTCCTGTTAAAGAATTACATTACAGATTTCACAGGCCTTCAAGTATCAATAGTAGCCAAGATTCCTCACAGCACGTTTCAATACCCTGATCAAATCCAGGAGAGAACATCCAGTGTTGTTTCCCACATTACAACTTCAGTGTTTCTGTAGCACCTTTGGAAAAGTAACCCTGTTTAGTTTGGATGTAGCTCTGCAAGACTCTATTGTCAACCAAGGCAGTGACTTCTAAATATGGCTCCTCTGAGAGGCAAGATATTCTTCACAATAAAAATTATTAGCTTTTGAAATGGTTTGATTGTATATGCAAGAATATAAAATTGGGTTTTTTTAATCAGTATTAGAATAAAACAGAATTTTATCTGATTTTACCAGTTCAGTCAAGTATTAGTGCTTTACTCTTATTTCACTTCTGTGTTTTTCAGCGTTCTTTCAGACATTATTTACTGTGAGTGGAACACGGCACCACAATACCTATTATTCAACCAAATTCAGCTAGATCTGAGGGGAGAGAGGAGCTGAACCTGCTCTGTTCTCTCACCAACCCCACAAATCCACATACCAGCATCATCTGACATGAAGCACAGCTCACACTGAAGCCCCTCCTAGTCCTCAAACTCTACCTATAACCTGGCCACACAGAAAAAAGCAAATTCAAGCCAAATTACAACGTCCTGCCAGAACAAAATGCATCATATGCTGACTTTTTCAGCTTTCTCTAGTTAACACAGGCTGCTGCTTTTAGTTTGTTAGTAAGGGACACAGGTGCTGTCATTGTCTCCTCTTTCCCTTCTCCACCACTGTAAGACAGGGGAAACCCTGGAGATGCTGTTCCCTACTTGAGCCTCCTTAAAAGTCAAACAAACAACATCAAAACCCACTGGTAACAGTAATAACCATCACCTTAATCACTGCAAGAAGTGCTGCAGCTGCTTTTCTTTCCAAAGGTATGTACAATAAAATCAGGAGCTTGCCTGTCCCCTTTGGCCTCACCAGAACAACGTTTCTAGCCTTCACAAATGAGGAAATGATTGGCTGGAGCAGCATAAATATTTTTAATGTAGCTTCACTACTGATCTTCCTCACTAAACACGGATGCTCCAGTTTATCCAGCTACAGTGCCCACACTAAACCCATTTTTAAATGGACTCCGTGTGTATCCAAGATGAACAGTTTACCACATATTTTGTATCTTAATGCTTACGATTTTCATAGCACAGGTCTCAGCTTTGAGGAAAAACCACTAATATTCTAAAAGATACTGGGCATGATGAATCTGAATTCAGAGCGTGTCCAAGATCTGGGCATAAGCAAAGAACGATGCTTTCATAGACCATGATCCACATCAGAACATCAGCTGCTCCTTGCCTTCCAAAACACATAAAGCAGCTTTCACAACACCTTGAGCCAAGAGCAGCCAGCACCAGGATCATTCCTTCGGCTGCCAGTGCCGAGCAGGAAAGCCCCGATGTTCCACTGGAGGGGGCTCGTGTCTCGCTCGCACCGTGCCCGCACCGCCGGGTTATTCTTCAAAGGGGAAGGGAAAGAGCACAACCAGAAAACATCTGGAACTGCACAGTTGCCACGTTCCTGCTCAGTGTCACCTCATTAGGCCATCTATTAGAACAGAACCAAAGACCCACACACGAGACGTTAAACAATGAAGAAAGTTTTAATCAACACAATAATTGGTTAATGTAATTCCACATGACACAACCTAATCCTTAAAAAAGTTTCCTTTTGTTAATTGTATCTCAAACATCTGAGTCCATCTGCAGAATGCACGGGTATGTGTTTCTTGAGCAGACCTATGTAAGCTCAAGAAGAGCTTTCTAGTCTGCATCTGAATGGTGGCTGTCAAAAAACCCAATTCGTTCCTCTAATTCTTTAGCTTGAAGTTGTTTTGAGCATCTAATGACAACTTCAAAAGAAATCTGGTCTTAAAAAAAGATTTCATCTTCAGAGGCTCACTGTAATATCTGCTTGCCTCTATATAGACACATGACATAGAAAGCAACCTGCTACAAATCTTTAATTACTCAAGAAGTACTTTATTCACTGGGGAACACCAGAGACAGACATTCACAGGATAGCTACTGTTAGTTAAGGAATGTGATTATCCTGCTCCATTTTTACTTGCATTCCAAAAAGCAGTCCATTATTACTCATGAACTTTTAAATCCTCAGGGACAAAAACCAAACCAATTCCAGACTCTCTGGTAATTGCTGGAAAAATGGTAGAAATACGATTTTTCTGTCTAGCATCTTCTCCCTCGATACATCTCAGAGAAGCACCTCATTCAGTAGTAGCAGACACAGAATTCATCCCCTTTCTAGTTTTAGCAGATGGTGAGAGACCTGAATCTGTACGATGTAAACAGATCTTGAGGGAGCTCTGTGAATTCCTGCAACAGTCAAAATTGTAATAACATACATGAGATCGCCTATGTGGCCTCCATGGGGAATAAGCTCTGGACATTGTTTCTATTTATGGAACTTAACAGTATCTGTCTGAAAGACCATGAAAATGACAACATTTGAGATTTCCACACCTTCACCACATCCTATCTTATCAACTGGAAGACAGAAAACAAGCACCCTGAAAAGGCCAGAGATTTACATAAATCTGAAGCAGAGGTAGCAATATAGGAGCAGTGTCAGAGACATGTGGAAAAATACCAAAGCCAGGTCACTTTTTGGCTACCAACTTGTGTCACTATGTGCCAGGGCATAATTAGTGATGAGATGGTACAGAAGCTGGGATGGCAAAAGGCAGTTCTGGTACACAAGCAAAGGAACAGCTGATCAGAGCTTTGCCTGCTACCTACACACCAGGCACAGCTATGGGTTTGTAGCACCCTGTTCATTGAAGAATCACACAAAACCTGGGCAGTGCACAGATGAACACCAACAAGGAACCCACTCTCCATTACACTGTATGAATGTGGTACTACTGAAACACCAGTGATAGTTTTGATGGTATCTATGCCCAGAGTGACAATACTGATCACATCAGTAGGAATACTGATTCCTGAAAGACACTTCTCTACAAAAAATGAAGGAAAACCTTCACATTTACCTGTATAAGACTTTTGTCACTCATGCAGTATGACCTGGAGGACAGCAATAGCTCTCCTCTCCACAAAGCTGTTTGCAGAGACGTCAGAAAGCGTAAGTTTCTGTGCAGTAAACCCACCAACAACTGGGGAATGAGGCAAATGCTGAGCTTGTAAATACCCTCTGGGGTGTATCCCTTCAGAAGTGTATAGAAGAAAGAGAACTGACAGGTTAAACTTCTGTCTTCTTCATGTCTCTTAGCTAAACAAGATAAACAAGACCACTCTCAGCAACAATTCATATTTATAGGTATGCAGATGAAAAAATTTAGCTATAGGTATTTACTTGAAAACACATGGAGTCATCCCAAGATTACAAGGAAAAATTCCATGAAAAATATAAGTTATGCAACTGTATATAAATTCCAGCATGGACTGGACAAAAGTGACCTCTTAACAGGCTTTCCCTGCCACTCTCAGAGTTGTAAGGAAAAGGCTGAGCAAAAGGATTCCTTTGCCTCAGATATCTACTCCAGACCCCCTTGCATTTGAAGGAACGGAACTGCCAGTCCCAGAGCTTCCCTTGGAAGCCCCAGCAGACTTCCCTGCCTGCCCAGGATAGCATGTCCTGCATTGTGTTCAGAAAGTTCTGTGAGAAGATCTAGCAGCCTGCGTGAGGCCACTGAGTTTTGAAATCACTTGCAGATGAGATGTAATACAAATACGAAGTCTTCCCTACCCCCTTCTAATGAGTTACACATTTTCATCTAAACAGCACTGGCACTTCACAGGAAGGATCTGCTCAGGGTATTCCAATGATTCCACATGGCTGCATAGTTCCTAATACTAACCTACAAATAGGTTACTAATTTGGGTTGTATCCAATGAACCCCAGAAGTCACTCTCAATAGCTTTTTAAAAAATCTAGAATTCTTCCTTCCACTCACTTCTATTTTTCAAAATTAATTTTCCTAACAAGTAAGTTCTGAGATTTCCCATCATCTTTGTTAACAGGAATGCAAAGGTCACAGAATTGTATGTATTGGAGATGAATACCAAAGACATTGAATTTTATAATTTCAGCAACACAGAGATCATATCTTAATAGAATTATGAATAATTCTGACTTGCAAAAGAACAAATTAGTGTGTTTCATTATTAAACATCTCATACCAAGAAGACAAGTGCTGAAATAAAAATGTCCTTCTATACTGAGACATCTAATAATGAACCTGTTGCAAGCCTGAAGAAATCTCTAGAGAAAAAACCCAAAATAAAAAAGCCTTAGAGTACCACACTTTTTGGCTGAACTAATCATCACAGCTGTAGAAAACTAAAGCTGTAGGGATGTGATGATTTCAGATATTAAAGAAAAACACTGATATCTAGAACTCAAACTCCCCTCTTTACCCAAGAGCTTTTACTCCAGCTCCCTGTAAGTATTTCAACTTTATACAGCATTTTGACTTTAACCCCCACCACATATATTAGATACACATGAAATATGTATAGATAAACAGGTGCACTGGAAAAGTTGGGATGGAATATTCAGTAATACTCAGGTCTACTATTTTAATCATTCACCGGAAAATAAATGAAAGTCAATCACAATGGATACAGCATTTCAATAGCTCAATTGTCTGCAAGAGCAGCACTATTAATTTAATATGCTGTGTAGCAACGTTGTCAGAAAGATGGCTTTGATTGTACAAGTGCCTCAATGAAGTACCTTTGTTGAAGCCGAGCACTTTTTAATATTATTCCCTTCCCAAAACCAAGGTTAAATCTAACTCGTATTAGATATCATTAGATGTCAGAGTTCCATTAAACCTTATTTATGCCCATGTAAACCACAAACTTGCATTTCTAGTTAAGTGTTCACACTACCTTTAGTGGTTTGTCATAATTCAAGTCAATTTAAAAGCCCTCAGGTTTTGAGTTTTTTCATGCTGTCATCCCCACCATTAAGGCACCATTTCACAGTTGGGCTAAGCCTGTAACACACACCAAGAAAAGGAAGTTTTAAAGTTATTCCCCTTGCTCATTATAACTGGTTTTTTTTGCACTGAAGTAGCCATAGGATATGTTTCCCTGTGTGCAAACACAGGGCTGCTGGAGCAGGGACAGCTGTGAGGAGTTACACTGGTGCTCATGCAGAGCACAGTGAAGGAGGCAGAAAAGCACTGGTACTCCTTCCTCTGGCTAAAGCACGGCTGCAGGTCACTTCTGGAAGCAGAAGTCTTGGTGCTGTGAAGCACAGCAGATGCTCTGCAGTGGGCAATCCTCCTGCATAGCCAATTAGGATGCAGACATTCTGAATAAAGCAGCTGCTGTGAGCATGAAGCAGAACTGAACCTCAACCCCGAACGAGGTGTTCACAAGACACCTGAGTAAGGACATGTTACCTCAGAAGTACCAACTGCCTCCTCTGCCTCAGAGAGGGAATTTTCAGTAACTGCAAGCTGCTAGGATTAAGTCCTGGATACATGGGAGTGGGGAAGTATGAAATACTACAACCACTCAAGTCAGAACTGACCTCTTCTATCCCTGCTCTTTTTCTTAGGTCAATTAATGGTACTGCCCAAGGAAGGTAAAGGGGTCAGGCCTTCCTTTCTTTCACACCATTATTCCCTCTCCCTTACAGTCACTTAAGACACCAACCCCTTTATTTCTGAAGACTTATTTTTCCCTCAGATGTGGTATTCAAAGAGAAGGAATGTTTTGCATAGCAGGAGCCCTAAGCAGTTGCTCCTTTCCAACACTATGGTGTTATTTCAGACTCCACCAGTTTATCCTGCATACAGGTCAACTGTGCAGTTGAGGTCACTTACTTCCAGTGAAAGCTATCCAGCGGGCATATTTAGTAGCTTCTCTTCGCCAGTGGGAAGCCACCAGCAAACCACATGTGACAGTTAGTGAAATGATTCCCATTATGATGAAAAATAACGTAGTGACCCACTCGGGAGGCAGCCGTGGAGGAATACAGGTCCTGTCACGTCCATGGATGGTTTGACACTGTCGCACAAGGCCAACTGTGAGAGCACCTGAAAATACATAGCAGAGAGGCAAGTAAACTTTCAAAATCCTCTCTGAGGGGCGCTCAATTGCAAACCACAGCTCAGAATTGCCCCAAAGTAAGGGATTCTTTCTTTGATGAACCTTAGTAAGCCTTTCAAACACGGAGGATGGGGGGCATGCTATAAACATCTGCCTTCATGTTCCTTCATCGCACGCTTGCACAAGCTGAAGTGAGATGACTGCAAGCTGTATCTGGTTCCCGAGTGGCAATCAAGGTCTAATCAAAGGGATAAAGCACTCGTAATAAAGCTTGCCAATATCTGCTAACGTGGTAGCTGACTTGCATAGAGGATCACTCCCTCATCTGTGCAGGATGAAGTACTTTTATAATCTAACAAAATGAGTTGCAGCCCCCCTAAAATGCATTTAATTGTCTAATATCTTTTTCCCTCATCTGTAAATACAGCTTTAAGCCTCTGACTCTTGCAGAAGAAACTGCATTTAATTCATGTATGACTAAAAAAACCCCATTTCTTGACAGTAACTCATTAAAAAGAGTCCCTCCGTGCAAGACTTGATCAATCCTTTTGACTGCTAACAAGAGTTACTACACACAGAAACTGGGATATCTACAGAAACAATCTATCAAAAAGATCCCAGGAAAAGGATAAGATTGGTACAGGAACCATAAAGATTTAACCAAAATTATGTATTTTCTGTTAAATAATAATTTTTAAAAATCTTCCTTTTAAATCCAAGTCAGCGCTTTTGAGACTCATAAAGAAGCTTTTAGTAAGCTTTAATAATGAAGTTATCTTTCTAACCCAAATTTAACATGCAAGATTAAGATCCATTTCTTCCAGTGTCTCTTAAACATTAAGTTCTAGATTTCTCAATTTTGTCTTTTCTTCTGAACTGTTGTCCTAAATAATCACAATTATTCTTTATCTACATTAGCAGCAAAACCTAACAGCGGACAGCATTAGAGTCAACATCGTTCTCCACAAATTACTTCAAGTAAATATGGTTTCAGTTGACCTGTTTCAAATAAAAAGAGGACAACTTAGACACAATTACAGTAAGTCTGAGAAGCTTAGGTTTAGCATGTCCTTTGGAGGGAGAAACATCTATCATACTTTCTAGCCTCTTTTTGGGGGAAAGAAAAAGTGTGAAAGAAAGGAGAAAGCCCATAGTCAAAAGATTAACCAGTCCTATGCACCTCCTGGCACCCTGGAGATAATTTCTATAGATCCTCTCTGCTCACACCTGAGCAATGAGTACCAGCAGCTTCTGAGCTTAGAATTGTTGGGTTAGGAGGCAGCATATTATGTTTTATTAGATGTTTAGAGTCTTATTAAATGTACTGCTTCATATCCCAGGGGATGAGAAGAACCAAAAGTGAAACAATTACAGAACCTGTTCTGTTGAAGTATTCTTGCAACATTTGTTTAGACTACAAAATCTCAGTCTTATTCAAAGATATCCTTTTAATTACACATCCATCGACTGAAAGATTCAGGGATGAATTTTCAGCCAAAAACTGAACAACTACAAAACCAATAAAGTTGGCATTTTCTACTCCAGCAATCACACCACTGCTGTGCACCAGGATCACACAAAACTGAGCCAGGGTTATACAAGCAATCCTGCCCAGCTCCATGCCTGCACAGTACAGTTTTGCATGAACTGCTTTTCTTCCATAGCTTGCAATGTTTTAATTGCACATCAGCTGCTGGGGCAGAAGGGAGATGTGCCTGTGTCCTTAAATGTCAAGCTCCCTGGAGCACACACACTGCAGAACCTCATACAAAACACTGAGCAGTTTCCTGTAGTTTGGGGATAAAGAGGCTATTCACTGCAGCATCACAGAACAGGAAATTAATCCCAATCACTGTGCAAGACCAGGATTTAACAACAATTTTACTATCCTTACAGCAGAAGTCAGTTTTTTCTAAACTGCAATTCTAATCAAAGAATGACTTCATAAAAATGACATCATACACTCAATAGATGTTTTCTGAATTCAAAGACCTCTCCTGACTTAGGTGGCAATAATTAAGTGCATTTTTAACTTTGGAAAAAGTAGCAATGATAAGAGTCACTCTGCTGAACATGGTTCCATTTTGTGTCTTAACTGAAACTGAAAAAAAACCCCAGAAATGACAATGAATAAAACAAGAAAAAAAATCTCTGAATTGTGAGTACCACAGTAGCATTCCTTCTTAATACACAAGGATAGTTGCAAGAAACTATTCAGAGGATGGCTTCCTAAACATCACTTCTGGTGCCCAAGTGTATTATTTTACTCTGGGGAGTGTTTTTTGTTTTGTTTTGTTTGTTGGTTTTGTCTTTTTTTTTTTTTTTTAATCAGAGTTTTAAAATGTCAGCAATTAAATTTCAAAATCTGACATTTTAGAGGAAATATACTGAGCTTTATGGTTAAGGTCTTTCTAGCCCACACAGAGTATTTTTTCTTAACTCTGCTTTATGGATTACAAATCTGAAGTCGATATACTCCATATTTAAGGTTTTGAACCTTGAGTATTCAGCCTCCAGGGAGCCAAATGGAGAGCAAGAGGTCTGTGAACCATTTCTAAAGGTTTCACAAAGGTAACTGGAAAATCAACCTCATTATGTGCTCATGAATTCAGTTAAAGTTCAAGTTGACTACACAGGAATACTTCATCAGTGTGCATAAACTGGGCACAAGGAAATGAAACCTCAGGGCTCATCCCATAGTGACAAATCTGTTGAATTCAGACTTCAAAAGAAGTGTCTAGTGTGGAAAAACAGAATTCATTTGCCATGAAATTCAAAAGAAGAGCGTGTTTATATGGTATGTTATTCTGTTGGTCCCATTCTGAAGCAATCAAGTAAACAGTTGCCAGGGAGCTGCAAACAAACTTGTTATAGAAAATCTTGTTTCCCCATATCTAGTCTGTCATTGAAAAGAGGGACAGAGATATGAAACTGCACAGACTCCTTCTGCCTGTTAGTTAGAGAACAGCTCAACAGCCCATCTCAAACCAATCACCAAGGTCCACCGAGATCCGTAAATAAAAGGTTTTTAAGTCATCCTCTCAGAACTACTTCAGCATAATTGCTGAAAATCCAAGCATCTAACACAGGTATGAAACAAACAGCACAGCTAATGCCAGAAGATTAGGCAGCTGAAAGATGGATCCAGCCCTAAACATCTGCAGCAAACACAGCTGCCCACCCACCTCCCCCTGCCTGCACGGCTCAGCCCTCGGGAGCCACAGTGAGAACCCTGAGGTGCAGGGGCTGCTCCCCTGCTCTCACCTGCCTCTCCCTCCCCAGAGCTTCTGAGACTGGCATTATTCAGGTCAGTACAGCTAGAGCAGGAGGTGATTAGGATAGATATGCTAATTACTAAAAATGAAATTCGACCTTTATCAAATCAGAGAATGCTGCACTGAGTAAATGTTACTGAAGTGGTCCTTATTCTTTTCCAAGTAAATCTATTCCCTGAAGTGCCAAAGCATTTCTTACACATTAAAAAATCCTCTCAGTAGTGACAGTCTGTGTATAACCAGGGCTCCAGTTAATTTCAGAGAAAGATTTTGTGATCACCCAACTCCTCAAAACCACTAGTAATGCTCATTTTCAACACTGCATATTTTTACTAGAATCAATAATTTGTCTTGAACAGATACCCCAACACTGGGGAGCATCACCTATTTAACAATTAAATTTCACAAAACCATTGAGGAAAAGAGGGGGAAGAGCACCAAACCAAGGAAAGGCAAGCCCTTATTTTCCCCCCTGGTGCAGATGTGCAGCTGCCAGGGAGCCGACCCCCAAGTCCCACTCCAGTCCCGCGGTGCTCTGCCATCCCTCTCTTGTTTCCCTGGTAACTACAGAGCCACCAAGGAGGAATCACACTCTACAGAGAGAAACAAAGATTGCTGCAGCCCTTTAACTCCCCCTCCTCTACATCACTTCTGAATTATTAAAAGTGGCACAGCGATAGCACGGCTGGAAAGCAGCAGCATAATAATGGCCACTCAGATGTTCAGTGTTCATCTGTTATCTGAGTGCCAGGGCATGTGGGACCAAGTGTGCCAGATGGACACAGGAGAGGTGCCAGTGCCACGAGGAGCTTACCACAGCACAAGAAACAACTAATATGGTAAAAGCAAGATGCAGTGAATGAGGTGGGGCTCAAATGTTAGGAGGTCCCAGAACTCAGCAGCTCTGCTGACACATGAACCTCCATGGCACAAACCCTCAGAACTGCTCTTGCTCAGCCTGGGGTACCTGCTCCTCCTCTGCACTCCCCTACTGTCCCAACTGGAAAATTAGTTTAGTCTTTACCATCATTTTAGATAAAATGCTATTCCTTGTGTTCAAATGCATCTGCAACTCCTTATATTCCTTGACAACTGCTTCCTTACTTCTACCTCCCATACATCAACCACATCCTTAGCAAAATGTTCAATACTAACATTTAGTAAGTATTACAGCCAACATGCCTTGTGAGGGGGTTAGAACTGGAACTGCCCCCAGAGAGCCACCTGCTCTCCCTCCCTCATTGTCCTGAGATGGGGTGGTGCTGCTGGAAATATCAGTTGTGACTGGCAGACAGTTCCTGCTCAAAGGAAATACTTTTCCTTAGTGTACTGTGGACTTGTTAAACCATCTTTGCTAAGTGAAAAGCAAAGTTTAGAGGTTTCTTAATGAGGTGCTGGTGACATAAATCTTAGAGCACTGCCAGTGTGGCAAGGACACTGCTATGTTTTATGTTTTAGTAATGAGCACAGTACATGGAGCTGTGTTATCTGGGCACACTAAAACATTCATTGCTGCTGGTTAGGTAACAGTCACATGCCAGGGAATGACAGATGTGAAGTTAAGGACAGCTCAGTTAATCCATTCCCTGTAACTCTCACTGGGCCACAGGCAAGGACAGCTTTGTTTTGGAAAATTTCTAAGTTCAATTCAGCTGATAAACTTGAATGGGTAAAGGTGTAGGTCCACCTAAGGGGAACAGGCTCCAGCAATTAGCAGAGCTGTAGCTTGTTGCCCATCCAAGTGGAAATTTGAAAGGTCTAAAGAAAACACAGTGATTTGGTCATGGCAGACTAATTCTAGGCACCAGTGCTAAGGATAACCATCAAGCTGGCACTGGCCAGCTTGCCTTTAACATGCTGCTCCTTGCCTGCAACCAAGTTCTCTGACAGAAGACTGCTTTCAATGTGAGTGAAGCATAGCCGAGGAATTTCTGAGAGGAACAAACAACACAGCATGGAAAGAATAGTTCCAATGCACCTACCCATATAGGAAACAAGGAGGAGGGACTTCCAAGAAGAAAATTTTCAAAGTCATTAAAGGAATTTGGCAGTTGAAGTGGGATGTTTCCCATTCTTACATATGGAATTTATTTTCCTGCAACAGGCACTTGAAGGGATGTTGCTGTACAAAGGGGGAAGAGAGAATGACTTCTTTAGGTTTATTTATATATATTTTGTTTTGGGCAGAATTTCTATGAATTCTATAGTCTAGGTAGTAGATTCTTGGAAACAGAGGCCTCTCGCTTCTGCCTTTCCCAAAATCCAGGGAACTGACAGTACTGATCATTCCCTACCACAGTCTTGGAGGTACTTCATACAGTTAATTCTACCTTTCCAGTGCAAAACAGCATTAGAAATCAGGCCCTCTTATGAGATTAGCCATGCTCAGAATAAGCAATGGAGGGGTTAGGGGAAAAGTTATGCTTCTGTAGGATAAGCACCACCTCTGGTGTGAAGGGGAAAAAGATAACAGCATCCTGCTGGTTAGCAAAACCAAGGAGGAAAAAAGAATTAACAATGCTGGGGAAGACCACCAGATCCTGTACAGCAAGGCCCACGTTGTAAGAGTCAAACAGAATCATGGGGTCTCTGAATGTCAGGTCCCACTGAATGAGGCCCACAGGCACAGCTCACAGAATTGCTCTGTATCTACAACTGTTCACAGTTACAGCCTTGTAAATTACAGTCCTCATCTCAATTTTCAACCTTGACCCACTAAATCAATTTTTAAAAGTTTACTGCCTCAAATAGCATCATATCAGGGCATTTTTAAAAACAGCACATACACATAATTAACTGCAACTAAGTAACTATATGCAAGTGGAACACCTTGTCTTCCACATTTGTGTTTCAGTCACCGTAGGACAACACAGTAACTAAGTTATACCTGGGTAGGTATAAAGGGCATATAAAAATAAAAAAATAAGATCAACTGCCAGTCTCTAATCAAGTATGAGAATACAATGTCTAGTACAATTCTTACAAAAATAATTACTTCTTTTGTGAGGAATGCAGGTAGTTTGAGTAGATGCTCTTTAGCACTTGTGCTGCTAAAATGACTTTGAGGTTACCATGCAAGTACAGTATTCAGGATGTAGCAGAACAGATTGATTCTTTCACTGCGGATGTTCCAGTACTTTGTTCAGGTAGCAGATTAACAGGAAACCAAGACTCACTAAAATAAGATTTATGAATGTTAAAGGATGATCTACAGGAAGGCTGAAAGATCAGCTGCAAAGGCACAGAACATAGAATAGTTCAAAACAAACAGACTATAAATTATCTTTCCAAATCTTATGCTTTTGGCCTTCACTCCAATTTTTCTTTCAAATAATCTAAAAGGTATCATAACCCTGGGAAAAAATCTTTGGCGTTTCTCACTTTGAAGAAGACCAGATGCAAGATCAATTCATATTCCCAGTGGATTTCTATTGGTATGAAGCAAACAGCTAAAAAATATTTATACTATGTTAAAAAGTCAGTTTTAAATAAAGATCTAGATTTGTCAAGTTCCTGTTATATCTAGAGGGCCTCTTTTAAGAACCTTGTTGTAAGAGTCCTTGTTGTAATAGTCCTTGTTGTAAAATTATGTTATACAACCTGTTATTTCTCTTCTACTCCATTTATCCCTTTCTCTCAAATCTGATGCTCACTTCCTTCCACACCAACTTTGAAATGGATCATCCTTCTTGCTCTAGAGATGTAAAGGATATTTACTTGCTTCAGGAACAAAGTACTCTTAAAAATATTCATACAGGTGAGGTAATATCCCTGGCTTCAAACACAGCTTATGTTAGCTATGAGGAGCCTACCAATTTATCTATATTTAACAATCTAATTTCCAGAGAACTGAACTTATTAGGTACCATTTTTGGTACTCCTTAGAAATCTTACTGACTTTTAAAGAGAAGAATTCCAAATTTTAAAGTCTAAAGCAAATGTCCAAAGAGTTGTGGTATATTAGCAGAAAAGCTTGCCTTGCTGCTGAAGAACATCTGGTGCCAAGTTGCCTCAAAATTTTTCAATTCTGTGTTTGTATCATGCCTAATGCAAACCAAATCCCCCCTCCACAAAACCCACAGTCTTCACCCTCCCTCTTCCTTTCCCAAGAGAAAAAAAATCAGGGGCCATCTATTGAGAAAGACTTACACATATTAGAAAAGTTTATTACTACAGATGACAATCATTATGATACATTAGTTCTAAGAGATGCCTAAATTGCAGACATTTGGACTAATAAAAAGTAACTTTATTTCTGAATTCTAGTAACTTTCAATGACTTGCTGCTTGTGTATTGAGTCTACTTAATGTTTTTTTAATTTTGCAACCCCTCTCTTTTTTCGATTTTTTTTTTTGTGATGAATCACCAGACTCTCTAAGAGCTACCCTCAGGCACTAATGCAGGAACAACTCTCCTGACACAACAAAGGCTGTGTGTTCCCACATATCAGAGCCAAGAAATCTGCCTGTGCTGAAGGTATTCCTTCCTTCAGAAGAAAGTATTCATTCCTACTTCAGAAGACAGCATCAATTAAATGTTGGTTAAAAGGACCTCTAATAAGCTGCATCATTCTGGTTGTTTATTTTCTAGCACTATAAGCATTTTCACAATGGAACAGTTTTGTCAGTGACTAGAATCTTTACAGTTTCTGAAGTGGCAAGGGCCTGGAAAAAAAAGAGAGAACTTTCCTAAAATAAGAAAGCAATGTTTTATTTAGTATAAAACACAAACAAAGAATCTAGTTATTTCCATTTTTCCTCCAACTAAAGTAGAACTATTCAAAATTGACAAAATTCACTGACTAAAAAAAGAAAGATCATAGGCAGTGTCAATATTTAAAAGTGATTTTTTGAGTCAGCCACACCATTTTACACCATATGTTCAGCTGAAAGCCACAAGCTATGACACCCACAGCTGTTCTGCCATTTAACATCTGATGAGCTTGTGTTCTTTTTAACAGTTAGTTATGTTTGGCTTCAGACAGAGCTGTAAAATGATACCTCTTTATCCAATACACCACACAACCCTGCCCCAACCTTCTCAGAAGTGGTCTGCTCAGCATCTGCAACTGTAAGGGTGGGTGATGTGCAAGTCTCTGAGGCTGCATCAGTAATGGCAGCACCAGGGTTTGCCATGTGGTACAACACAACACGACCAGAACAACACAAAAAATCTGGATCTCACAGTACAGTAGATGACCTTCCACACAGGTGTGTTAAAAGATGGCCTGTTCACAGGCTGGCAACAACTGGAATTCAGAGCCCTCCATTTTTAGCTCCTGCATATCCAAAAGCATAATTTCCCGAAGTTAGCTGAGTTATAAATTTATTAGATATGTTCAAGCAGATCAGGATGGATACACCAAAGTTCCCAAACCACACCAATTCAATGACCCTTTTATTCATGGAGCGAAAATAACTATCAATCCTCCTGGTTACAGCCTAAATCAACTTCTCTAATATTGTAACAAAAGCATTCAATGCAGGGGGAAGATTCAGGTCCTGGCTCTGACTTCAAGATTGCTTGTGCATTTTAATAAATTAAATTCATGTTGAATAAGGAGTCCTCTGTCAGGATCCCTCTTATGTCCTCTGTCAGACATAACTGTTGTACTTTGCACTGATCTCAGCTTGCATCAGACATGCTCCAAGGACACCCACTGATCTGGCTCCTCCATGGCCTCATGAATCACCCAGTGGTGAAGGTGAAAAGAGAAGTGTTGAAATGCATTTTGGCATTTATATGGTTAGAAACACATTTGCAAAGTTTTGGTGTTCTGCCTAAATACACCTTATGTGCTTCAGTGTTTGTCTACACCTGAGCATAACCTTCTCTTGGTCCACTACTGACAGAATATTTTAGGCCTAGATTACCTGACAGTACAACAGACTATGCTAAATAAAGAACAGAATATTCAAACCCCAAGCCACATGTACTAACAATTGTGGCAGTTTCTTTACATCACATAACTGATGGCAGGATTGTATTTATAGCAATAAGGACGTGAGAAGGGAGGTTTGCAGGTAGAAGTAATCCTTCATTAAAACCACTTGAAAAATTGGAAAGATTAAGCACATTTCTGGTTTTGTAAGTCCTTCCTCGGACACAGAGATTACCAACGCTGTACTCGCTGGGGATATACAAGATCCTGTCTTTATCTACTAGACTTGCTTTTTTCATAAGGCGCTTCATTATCAACTGAAGAACAGCACCTATTTGCCCAAAGAATGTATTTCATTGCAACCAGAACAGTATTTCAAGTAAAATAAAACTTAAGTTTTTGTTTCTAAAGGCGCTTTCTAACTGTTGCCAAATCAGTGTATGACATGCTTGTAACAACTGGGAATACAGGTTAAATGGCACTTCAAATAGGGATTAGGTACAGGGCCAAGATTTTATTATCTACAAGTAACACTTCATGTGCTGAAAGACAGACTGAGATATAGCTTAACTACATACAAGCTGTCCTTCAGGACTGCTGGCACACAGTTTCCTGGCTAATTAACATTTTAAGCCCCCACCAATACAAAAGGCAAACAGGAAAATAAACGAAACCAAACTCCAACCTTCTTTTGCAGTAGTAATTCTCAAATTTAGGCATTTACTTGCTGTTCACATCATAACAAAAATATTAAAACCAAAGAAGAATAGGAATGCAGGAAACATATTCAGGATTTATCCCAAAGTACATATTTTCTTATTGCTTTTGCTAGGGCAAGTCCTTGTTTTAGAAGCCTGCATAATTTAAACCTGGATTATTTAGGCAATTAACAGGTGCTGTCTGTGTGGTGATAACAGCTTCTCCCTTATCATAAACTGACATCTACAAAAATAGACTGTTAGAGTCTGGAGAGCTCTCTTTTTTTTCTTTTTTTTACTTTTTATTTTTTTTAGTATAAGAGAAGACAGACCATTCCTGAACAGTTAAATTTGCACTTCACTGAAGTAAAATACCATTTTATTGAAAAAACGAGGCTCAGTCCTTTGCAAGTAGGACTGTTCTTGAAAAGCAACCGAATGTTATATAGTGCTCCAAAGAATGCATCTATTAACAGATGTTTATAGAGTTGCTATACTGACATCCTGAAATAGATTCACTCTAATTTTACATTTTATATAAACAACGAAGAGATCCTCAGTTCTTATCACCAACTTCATCTTACTGAACATCTACTTACAGGGAACATTTACTTCAGATTACATTGGGCATAAGTCAACACACTTCTGTTTGTGAAACAGCAACTCTACTTCTGGCCTTTACTCTCTTTATTTCACCATTTTTCATGTATTAAGCTTCAAGGTGCTTCTTGAAATTGCTGAATGACCCAGCAATATTCCACTGAGAGAATTTATGGGACCACATTAGAAATTCCTGGCCTTTCAATCTCAGGTTTCCTGTACAATCTTGTTGCATAGTTTTTAAACTGAATTAAGTGTGGGTTTAAAAAATAAAGTGAAACATGCTTCTTCCCACGAGTTTCTACGATGGAGAGCACATCATTAACGCACAAATTTAGGTGCACAATTTGTTTCAGAATGCAACCTAAGGAAAATAAAAAAGTTCTTTCGTCACCCTTGTGACTTCTCTTCTCCCACAGCATGAAACGCCTACAATGCTCCTCACATCAACAGGCACAGAGGAAGCAGCAGTGCCTTTTCTCTTCTACAAGAAAGGAAATCAGATTCTTCCACTGTTGCAGTTCTGGAGCTGAACTTCCACTGACTGTGGGAATACTGTTGGATTACTGTCTATGACTGAGAAAAAATATCTCTTAATGCTCAATTTAGAGTATTTCTATTTCGTATAGAGCAGACCAAATATATAAAAGCAAATTTTCAAGTCACACAAGTCACCCACTATACAGAAATAATTCTTCAGCAAACTTGAAGCCCATGACAACCCTTTATGAATTTTCTTCACTTTACTTTGGTATAAAGACATTACAATTAGAGGTTGTTAATGTTTGATACATTAAGCTCACACTGATGAAGTCACAGACAAAACCATTCCCCCTTACTTGTACATTTGCCCTGCTTATCAACGAAGTCAGGATCCCTCTCATTTCTGTGTATACCAAAGATTTTATTGCAGAACTTAGTATATATGCCATCAATTTGAGAAAAGTACAAAGAATTTAGGTTCAAAACAGCCCTTCTGAAGTACTCACAGCAAAGCAGTTCTGAGGTACACTGAATGATCAGTTGTCCTGTTCTGATCCCACACCTATTCCTTAAAATACAACTAAATTACATTGCTGCCAATAGCAGAAAGTAGTCACAGCAAGAGAAGTGGAAACCACTCTAGAACATCCTGTGCAAAAGAAAGGAAAGCCCAGGAATGGGAACTGCAAGAATACAAACCGGGAAGCTGGCTCCATGATGAGCACTACAGAAATAACCTACCTGACTTTACTGTCCATGAACACTTGTCATTTGATTATTAAATTCTCGGATGTAGCAAACTTAGAGACAGCCCAGCCCAGCCCTTTTAATGCAGTGTGCAAACAATGGCACAAAGAATTGCTCACCATCAAGTAAGTTCAAGGCCAAATGTGAACTGTCTTCAACTGGACAAGTATTTAAACATCCAAGTGGGGTATTAATCACTACACCTTGAGAGACTGCCATCCTTAATGATCCCAAAGTGCTTTGTAATTTATGGCACAGAAGTGCAGCTACCATGAGGCTTTTGGGCAGCAGCCAACTGTTGCCTATTGCACTGGGCTGTGCTGGCTTTGAATACTGCAGTGAATCACTGGGAGGCTTTCCATGTCCTCATAAGGGAGCATTTTAGATCAGCCCAAGGACCCAGATGTAACAGACTGAGTATGTTTTGCTCAAAGACAGAACCAGGCTTTACACACACTGTGAATTTTGAACTCTTAGCAGCAAGTATTTCCTACTGGATTAGCCCATCCCACAGCAAATCATCACAATCAGACATCTCCTAGGGTACCCGAGAGACCAAACTCTCGTCATCAACTCTACTTACAAAATTTAAAATATGTATACAAGACAATACATTAGACAGGAAATAAAATTATATCCTAGGAAGAACCCAAAAGCTTCCCACAGATATAAGCTATGACCATTGATTCCATATAGATCCCTACAGAATCAGGCCAACAGGAGTGTTTGCCAGTCTAGCTTGTTTCCCTTCTCCTTAAAATAGACACGTACCCTGCACAGATCCTCTTCTTGGCCATATCTCCAGTTTTTCAGATCTGTGTATATCTCCATCAGTCAGAGGCTTGGGGAAGAAAAGTGAAATTGAACAAAGCTGCTGGAGCATACATAAGGGGATTGCTGCAAAATTACCAAAGAACTTTTTTCCTGCATATAGCCCTTACTAATAAAAAACTCTGTCAATTTCTAAATTTGTAGGCACTGTGAATGACAATAATAACTTACAACTAGGTAACAGGAAAATTATTTCCAAAATTATTTTTAAATTTAAAATTGTATCAACTAAAAATTTTAAATAATTTTATAGTTTTCCCAAATAACTTTGTAGAAGAATAAAACAGCCTCCATATTGTATTTGTTCCACCATACAACAAACATAATTTTCTATCTGTTTCTAAAATAGATAACAGCATTTATTCTCTGTGAAGTTCAATATACTTCCTGATCCATGAGTCACTTCAGTTACATTCTTCTGAAATACAAAGGTCTCATCCACTGCTGGAAAAGGATTCAAGAATGAGGCGAAGAACTCCTGCCTAAGATGAAAATCCTACACACTGCACAGCATGAAAATAAATGGGGGAAAGTTGAGCTGTTGTGAAGTACCTATGAAAAAAAAAAAGTAGGTCAAGCTTAAAAGTTTGACCTACTGATCTTCTTTGCTTTGGCAAAAGTACAAATGGAGTTTACATAATGCTGCTCACATGTAAGTGCTGGCTGGAAACTAACAATACAAATGTTTTTAATAAGCCCCATCCATTAACAGGATTCCTTTTTTTATTATTTCAGACAATTTTATATCTTTGTTTTGCAGTACACACTATTGAATCCTTAGTTTTAAGACTCATGCATTTAAGTTACTCTTGTGTTGATTTTGGTGTAAGTTTGTGGCAACAAATGTAATACACACACCTCCAATCAGATCTAAGTTGATTTTAAAAACAGAGGAAAGTCAGGTAACTTGCTGAAGCCACAAAGCTGAAGTTTCAACAAGGCTCCTTTCCCACAGACAAACCATCTGTGTATAAAGCAGCTTTACAGTTTTATACTTCTTGAGTAAAGCACAGGATGGACAGAAAACAAATCTTTATCTGCACATACAAAACAGAATTTAGTTCTCTAGGAACTGTGCACACTGCTGGTAAGTATATAAAAAGGTTATTCCAAATAACCAATATCTGAAAGTCAAGTACCTTATCCAAAGCACCTACTATTAGAAAAGCCAAATGAAATACCTGTTATTCTGTGATTGTTCCCCTTAGTTTAATATAGTAAAACTGTGATAGGAAACAAAAGTTAAAAACAAAATTAAATTAAAGCTTTGCTGCTAATGCTAATAGAAGTTACTGTGATAAAGATACCATCTCTATTTTACAGAGTAAGAAACTGGGGCACTACCACAATAATTTGCCAAAATCCAAAGTCAGCCATGCCAGATGCTGGATTTGAAAGTTACTGGCTCCCAGATCTGTACTCTATAATCAGCTATTTATTACCTAACTCTAATTAGAGAATGAGGAATTCAACAGGATTTGGTGGAAGGCAAACTAACAGTTTTGTACCTTTTTGTATGCTAAAGAAAAAACAAAACATGCACCTAATAGGAGCAGCATGAGTTTGTATTTGTTAAAAAGCAGATGTAGAACATCAGTTCCTCTATGGGCAAAAACAATTGGCTTTCTCACGTCTTCTCTGGCAGGCTCAAATAACCAGGCTGACACAGCTCTCTTTCATGAGATTCTTCCTACACATAAAATAGTTCCATATGTTTAAATGCTGAGTGGTTGAGTAAGCACAAAATTAATCCATTACAACAATGCTTTTCTATTGATTTTTCTTGTGCCTTAAGGCCTGGTCGATTACAGAACCCAAGCACAATTCAAACACTGTGCTTTGTCACATTTTTACATCCACTTGAAAGACATCTACAGACACAAAGTAGAATGGAAACGTTCCTTTTAAATATGGCACTGACCCTCCCAGTCCAGGCAGACCCATTAACAAGCTACTCTTATTAGAGTATTAAGATTATATGGGGTTCAGAATCTCGTTCTAGTTTGGGTTTGGTAGTGTTGTTTTTAAAGCGTTAGCAAATTCTCTGAAATGCAGGTGCTGCTGGCAGGGACTGCATCTTAGGAGCAGGAGGTCCTCATTCCTCACTGTGGGGATCAGCAACACATCAAAACCCACCATCACCTTTCCCTCCTTCCTCACACACCTGGGAGCATCCATCAAAGAAATGTGTTTTCCTGAAAATTATGTCCTACAATCTAATTTTAACACTCTGATGTTCAGATCGCTTGGGAGATTGCTTTTCAGCACTCACCTCTAGGACCTGATGGTACATAAATCTTCATTCTCTGTATCATCCTCCTTTTATTTGTATTCTCAGCATGCAATCCAAATAGGTTCATGAAAGGGCAAATAACTTCTCCTGTCATAGTCACTACATGATAGCACAAAAAACATTAGGAAAAAGTAATTTTGTAGAATTGCTTCCTATCATGTCCCATCACTTTCTACTGAGAAGAGCTGGGAGATGCATACTGTGTTTTTTGAGTATATTGCAAGGTGCTTAACAAATGATTGCCAGAACCCTTTTACAGACAATTTTTGAAAAGCCAACTACCCACATATCACAGGAACAACACTATCTCCTTCAGAGGACAGCACAACGGCTGCTCTATACCATGACTTGTTCTCAGGGGAGCACTGAACATGAACAGTTTCTCAGCACGGGCCCTAAAGGGCAGAAGTCACTGGTAATATGCCACACTGACTTTTACATATCGCTACTTTTTGAGCAGACAACTTCATTTAGAACAATAATGCCAGATGGAACTCAAGTTTACACCCTCCTTAAGCTGTGGATGCTTTATTTACTTTATCTGTTTTATTCTATTTAGAAGTACTGTTTCATTTGAGCACCTTCATGTGGTCTTGGGTTTATTCCATGAATAGTCAGTGCTCCAATTAGAGAAAAATATTTCAGTGGTCTCAAGCTCAGCAGGAGCCAGGAATCACTGCTTGGTCGTACTATCTGTGATAGGTCATTAAGCTGATCCCAACAAAGCTACAGTTCCTGTTGGAACTGTGAAACAAAATTCCTCACAAAGAGCTATGACATGCAGAGGAATAACACTGAACATCAGTAATTTTCCACTAAGTACTAGACAACTTATTCCACAGGAGCAGGGAGGTAACTGCCTCAGGAGGAATGGCCTGCTGTGCAGAGCCTGCTCTTCTGTAAGACCACTGATCTGAAATCATCCTTCAAAATAAAAAAGTAACTGAGTATGCAAACCCCAAGAACTACACAACACTTTAGAAGATACATAGAAAGGCAGCACTGGTAAACAGACAACTTTAAATAAATGTTAGAATAAATCCTAGACTTACAATTCATTATCACACTGTTACGGCACAGCAAGATACAGAAGGCAGTTTAAATGAAAAGTATAATTCCTAACACAAGTGACCTTGATACTTTTGTTATAGATTCAAGATGAAGTTGGAAGCTCTGCTGAACACAAGTATGCTGGGCATGTGCTGAGTGCCCTGGCCATAACATTCTACTGTGTGTTCCCTGGTGACCTGTGGACCAGCATAGGAGGGTGTGATATATCCTTGCTTTAGGAGTTACCCATCAGTTAAGCACCCCTAAATCCTGACATCCATGTTAACTTAATGACTGCTATAAAAAGGGTACACGTTGTTCTGTAAATTGGAATCAAATGAACAATCATGCTACATAGGAAGGGATGACTAAGCCACATAAACAAACTGATAGCTTAGCTTTCTGAAGGGAGATTTGACTTGATTAAATTATTCCCTTGAATTATTTGACCTATCCTAAACACCATAAAAGCATTTCAAATTGTCAATCCCCCCACATGTACAGCTTTTAACATCTCTAATTTCAACTGTGCATGCTATTCATACCATTTTCCTATAAAAGAGTTGAGAGCTGAAGCTAGAGCTGCTTCTGTCCCCTACTGAAGACAAAATATCAAAATCATTAAAGACCCTCCCACACAAAAAAAAAGGAACATATGGAGACAAAACTATCAGCTTATGAAGTTCTTTGTAGACGTGTAGAGATACAGGAGCAAAATTCCTTCCTACTGAAATCAGTGGCCCTTTAGGCACTGGCTGAAATTAAAGCCAACTCTGTCCTTACTTCTCACACACAGTGTCAGTTTGATAAGAAAAGGCAGTCAGTGCAAGAATACTGAGCAGCCACTGCTTTCCAGATTGGAGTTATCAGTGTTCGGTACTTGCACAGCACAAATAACAAAACCTCACTGAGAACTCACTGCAAGAAAAATCCATTTAATTTTCATCTTTCCTTTACCATCTTAAAGATGTATGAAATATCTGAAACCAAGTTAATGAATGAATGATTCTTACAAAACTGCATAAAGAAAAAGTGCCCAAGAGAGACTTGGACTCATGTTCACAAAGGTGTAGTTCCTCTGGCCTGAAGACAGATAAGCATCTGAGACCTTCAATAATCTCAGTTGCAATCCTTTGCTGATAATTGCTGGGGAGAAATTTTTATAGCCAACATTTTTCAAATGACTATAAAACTTATCTTTAAGAGTAAGATTTAGGAGACTAATCAGCCCTTCTATATTGATTTAAAAAAATATTGAAAACTATCTCCATTTTTCAGAGAAGCATTAAAGCCAGTGATTTATTTTGCTATCCAATTTAGCTGAAGCTCATCACTGTCTCTGGAGTAAGAGGTACATATTGCTTAGCATTCAAATCAGATTTTTTTTTCCTGAAACATAAGCCCAGGTTCCCAACCTTAGTGGCTGTAAACAGCTCTGAATGAGCCTTCCCAGGTTTGCCAAGACATCTGCTCTCTGCCATCCTCAAACAGCTGCAGTACTGAGGTGACCAGGCTGCTCCACGCTGCCTTTCAGAACCCCCAGGACAGCAGCCAAGCAGAGACACACTCTTACTCCCCTTCCTCCTCAGTACCAGGCTGACTTGTACAAGCACAATCTAGAATAATTCCCACAGGAGATGAACCTAAGAACACAGAGATAAAGCGAAGAAATATTTTCTTTTACCAAATAGTTCCTTTTACCAGCTGAGTGCAGGATGCTCCAAAAAACCCTGCTTCTTAGTGGCACATATGGAAGATGAATGCTTTGGATGTGCTCCAAGCACACTAGTCTGCTGAGAGTCCCTGAATGTCACCAGCAGCTGGGACAGGTTTTACCATCAGGGCTGTGCCCTCCTGTGCCATATCTCTCCCCAGCAGTCTCTGGGTAGTGAATGGCACTCATAAAAGCATTCACCTCAGAATTCAATACTACAGGAAGTCCTTGGTTCAATGGGCATCTCCACACTTTCTTTATTTACAATTTGGGCAAATGGCTCATTTTAGAGGGTCTAAACACCAGAAATACACATTTGTGTTGCTTTTAAGCACAACTTTTATAATAATCCATTGAATCCTACATCAATAAAAATCTATAAAAGAGTAATTAAGGATGGCAGCTAATTCTCCTTTATGGTTTTATCAAGACAACAATTTGCATGGCTTCAAAACAGAGCAAAGAAAAAAAAGGCTTAGGTCTGTCAAAATATTCTTTGAATAATGAAGTCCTTCAGAAAAATCCAGATTTCATGTTTGCCAACGTAATTAAAACTGTTAGTTGCACCTCAGAAATGGCAGATGATTCTTAAGTAATCATCCACTAAGTAAAGAAATAATGACTGCTGCTTAAAATATTTTAGGAAACAATTTTTGTATCACAAAGAGATAGAAAACATTTTTCTTTACAAAAGAACATAATGGACTGTGCTTAGTTCCCAAAGGACTGTTTCTTCCATGAGCACTTTTTTCAGAATACTTTTTGTTATCTTCTTTCTATACTTGCAGAGAGAATCCAACAACTTACACATTGCACAAGATCTGCTAACGTGAGGGAGGACTTCAGAAAGACATATTTAAATATTTGAAATTAACACTATTTTATTTGACTTTAAGCCCCTGAAGAAAGGCTCATTATTACAGCACAGCTGTTAGGTGGAATTATAAGAGGAAAGAACCAGCTATTTCATCTAGCCATAGGCAGGAAAATCATCACAATTAGCTACAGGAGGAACGGTGAAGTCACCCAGGGAGTTCCTGAAGGCTGCACTTTGGGAAGAGACTCGTTCCTTTCCTCTGAACCATGTAGGAAAGTCCGGGTTCTAGACTAGGTAATTAGAAGCAAATCAAATAAGACAGTGTGGTCAGAGTACAGTCACCAATCCCAAATAATTTTTAATACTCATTAGAATAAAGGAAATATGACACAACTTGAATCAGTTCAACCGTTCACATGCATGGAAGATGCAAGCCAGATGAAGAAAAATTTTCAAGCCCTCTGCAAGAATTTATGGCAAAAGACTTTACAGCCAGACCAGTTTTCTCGGTACTGACCTGTGGTTTGCTTGGAAATTATAAGTTTAGGAAAAGTCACAGAATCACAGAACCTCCTGAGCTGAAAGGGACCTAGAAGGATCATCAAGTTCAAGTCCTGGTTCTGCACAGGACAGCCCCAAAAATCACACCATGTGCCTGAGAGCATTGTCCAAACACTTCTTGAACACACAGAGGCATAACGCTGTGGCCACTGCCCTGGGGAGCCTGGTCAGTGCAGAGCACTCTGACACCCTAAACCTCCCCTGACACAGCTTCATGCTGCTCCCTCGGGTCCTGTGACCGGTCAAAGTGGTTAAGTTAGTTTAATCTGTTGGCACTAAGGATGGCTTCCTTTCCTGACAGGAGCTTTGGGTTCCTCTGAGACAAGAGATCAAAGAGCTGTCCTCCTCCTGTTCTCTCTCCCTGCTCCACTGATCACAACATGCAGGTCTTTATCAACGGACTGAAATACATTGTTTGTAGACAATTACATCATTAGTAAAAAGACAAATGCCCAAACCCTTGTTCTTTTAAAGTAAACAATGTCACACTCTAAAATATAAAAACCACATGGGATCTCGGCTTAAAAGCTGATAAAAATCGGCATGCAGGAAATACTCTGGGGGAAAAAAAAAAAGATGTAGGGAAGCAAGAACTTCCCTGCAACAAAGGAAATGTCAGTGTAGTACGAAAGACTCCAAACCTGCCGCAAACTAAGTAGAGACAGATCTCAATTCCCTGTCCAAGGTGACGGCACCTGAGAGGCACAGGCAGGGATGCTGCCCTGGCCCTCAGCTTTCCGGAGTGAGAGCGGGCCGGGGGACTCCGCAGGGCCCCGCGGGAGACCGGGCTCCGCCGAGGCGGCCGGGAGGCACTGCCGGGGGCTCTGCCCGGGGCTGGGGTCCCACCAGCTCCCCGGCCGCTTCACTCGCCGCCGCCCCGGGGGAGCGGCCCCGGGAGCGCCCCGGGACCCGGCCCCGCGGCCGGCAGCCCCCCAGGCTGGCCTCTCTTCGGCGCCTCACGCCAGCCCCACCGCCGCCCCGGGCCCCGCACCCCGCCCGCCCCCGAGCCCCCCGGGCGCTGCCGGAGCCCTCTCCCGGCCACCGGCCGCACGCCGCCGGCGGGTCCCGCTGCCGGCCGCCCTCACCCGCGGACTCGCCGGTGTTGATCCAGTCCGGGTTCGCCAGGCTGGCGATGGCGAAGATGTCGGCAGCCAGGAAGAGGCATCCTGAGATGATGGTCAGTTTGTCCATCTCCTCCGGCTCCGGCGGCACCCGGCTCCGGCCTCCGCCCGGCTCCCGCAGCGGGCCCGGGCCGGGGGCGCCTCACGGCCGCGGCTCCATGGGCCCCGCGCCGCGCTCGGCGGCGGCGGCAGGAACGGACCCCGGACGGCGCCGGAAGCGAACCCGGCGGGCGGGGGCGCGGCGGCCGCTCCGGAAGGGGAACCCGCCGTCCCCGGCGCGCGCCCCGGGCGGGGCGGGGCTTCCCCGGGGGGCGGGGCCGGGGCCGGGCGGGGCGGGGCAGCTCCGGCGCCGCGGCGGCTTTCCCTGGGCAGCGCGGGGTGAGGGGCGGGGCCTGTCCCTGATGGGCGGGGCCGACTGTGAGAAGGGCGGGGCTTGCGCTGGTGGGCGGGGTAAAGGGCGGGGCTGGCCGGGAGGCGCGGGGCGCGTGGGCGGGGCTTAGCGCCGTAGTGGGTGTGGCCTGGGCAGAGGGCGGGGCACTCGGCGAGGGTGGGGCGGGCGGCGCCCCAGGGCGGGTCTGCCGTGAGGGGCGGCGGCGGCCGCGGAGCCTGCCGCGCCTGGTCCCCGCCTGCCTCGGGCCCGGGGAGCCCCAGCACTTGCCCTGCCGCCTGGTCCTTCGCGGCCCTCAGGCATCGCGATCCCCCGAGGTGTTTTGGAACAGAAATCGGGCCTCTTGGTCAGTACCAAGGGCTGGGGAACGATCACAGGTCTGTGTTCACCACAAAAAACTGCTTGCTGTTTCTCGAGTCCCTGCTCTTTATCCCTTTGCAACGCTGGGCATGAGCTGAAATTGCAGAGCTGCTTCCGAAGCACTGGTGGGAACAGGGGACGTGGAAGGACTGAGGTTTGGCGGCCGTGGAGCCCCTCAGAAGCGCTACACAGCGTTGTGTCTGTGCCCTGTCTTTGGAAGGAAATCTTAATTAATTGTGACTGGAAATCTCACCCAAATACAGCCATTTGCCACGATGGCATGCTTTTCCATGGATTCAGCTATACAGAACTGTGAGAATCTGTAGCCAGAAAATGAACAATGCACCAAATGTGGGAAACCAGCCCGATTTTGGCCACGATAGCTCCGTGCCTTTGATACTGTCATTCTGGTATGGGAATGTTGAAGTAAATGAACCAAACAGCCCCCACATCTATAGGTACTTGGAAACATATCTGATAGTTTCCATTTGTTTCCTTCCAACAGTGAACACCCACCTGTTTTTTCCAGCGCAGCACAACTTGTCTATATGGAACATACTGGGAAGCCAAGTGGGCAATTGCCTGTGCCGTTTATTTTTATGTATTTTACGTAGATGGCAGACTGTACAAACAAAACGGAGATACCAGTAATCGTAAAGAGTTCAACAGCAATCAGTAGGATTTGTTCTTTGGAGGACAAGCCCTGTACTTAACTCCCATAGAAATCGCCTATACTTGACAAATTTTCTTAAGGGTGGAGAAAATTTTAAAGCTTTTGATGAAAACTAGCTGAAATTATTCCCTCTAAACCAGAAAAAATTGGTGCATGGAAGAAATAGTGATTTGAAAAATCCATTTGCTATAGGCATGCTGTATTTTCTTGAAGTCTTTAGTAGCTGGAAACTCCTGTTATTTGTGCCCTGTTCTCTACCTTCCCTGCTGTATTTTCTTGAAGTCTTTAGTAGCTGGAAACTCCTCTGTTATTTGTGCCCTGTTCTCTACCTTCCCTGAATATATTGCTGTTAGTAATGAATGCTTAAGTAACAGCACTGTTGCTCCTCCTCTTGGCAAAATGTGTGACTTCTTAAGAAATAAGTTTCTAAGTAAAAACTACTTTCAGTGTATTTATTTGCAGAAAGTAAGTTTATGTAGTCTTTTGGCAGCAACTCAGCACACAATGCTAGTCTAAGGAAATAACTAAGGATGAGAGGCTTAACTGTTTGGATACTTAAGAATGGGGACAGCACCTTCTCAAATGTCTCCTTAAACTTTTATTGAAGAATGATATCACACTTTCAGCTAGTAAAGTTTCCCTCTCATTTTCAAAGGGCTGTTGACAGCCCTGGAAAATTCTCTCAGCACACCCGGGTTGCAGCATTGATAGCAGAGATTGGGATGGATGAACAAGGACTAGCCCTTACAATGGTACGGGATGGGCCGTATCTCCCGATAACAAGCGTTGATGAAAAAAGTTCTACAGTAATGATGGAAAGCTGAAACCAGGTAAAAAGAACAAATAGTGATATTAAAATTTAATTGCATTGAAGATATCCTTATTCTGCATTTATACTTTGAGTCTCTGATTTATTTACACTTACAGACATCAAAAGAAACTCAGTTCAAATTACAGAGAAAAGAAACTAGCACAAACTGTATAAAGCTCAGTGCCAGCATTCCACTGTGATGAAATACCTGTGATCTTAAAATAGCAGCTATGGTGACTGTTCCATAATCAGTTCAAGATTTAAGCCTATACATCGTTCTTCAGCAAAAATAGATTTCCTATTCACCAGCAGATTTTTTCCAAAAAATATTTTGACTATTACCTTTATGTAGCAACTAGACTTGAATAACATTCTTTATTCTGTGCATTATTGCTCAAGTAATTTCATTCTACAAGTAACACAAATCTTCACAAGGCTTGAAATTAATTTGCCTTATTGTTTGCTTTTTCTCTTTATTACACTGAGTAGTTACAAAGTGGCACTAGACTAATCTCTGTGCTTTAACAATCCACACAGGTGTTCATTTGCTAAATGTTTTAAACCTGAAATGAACCGTATCAGAACTAGCAGACTATTACCAGTTATTAAAGGTTTCTTGTGGAACATCTGACACCTGTATTAAACTGGAAATTGAAAGCTCTGTAAATGTGAGTGCTTCACATGGGTCCCCAGCCCAATTACATTAAACTCATGAACTACAGTTTGGGGATGAGAGCGCGCTATGGTAATTCCCAGCATGAAATTGTCTCTTAACATTGAAATCTATGAAGCGAAGACTGTAGTGTAATGAAGTAATTTAGAAATTTACTAGCTGTACAGTGAAAATGCATATCTTTAAATTAGAACAATTTTCCTAGCAGTGCCTTTATAGTTTGGGCAGTCCTTTCTTCAGAATTGCAAGTACCAGGAAGAAATATCTACTTGCTCGATGAAATAAAAATGATCAAGTGAAGTTCTTAGCCTTTTCTTAGGAAAGCACTTTAGATCTGAGTAAAAAAAATCAGTGGAAAAATCTGGAGCATAAATTTGAACTAAATACTTTTTAATTATTTTCTTAGGATGTGATAGCATTCATCCATTCCCTGAAAAAAACCCCTTTGATATACAGAAGTATATCTATGATACTGATTTGGTTGTTGGTTTGTTTTCATGGGGTTTTTTGTGTTTTTTTCTCCACCTACAATTAGAATACTAATAATTGAATATTAAAAATAGGCATCACTGAAAGTAAGTAGTTTTATTTGCAACAATTTGAAGAAGGCAAGCATCAAAAGCATTTTCAATAAAGGCTACAAGGAATCAAATTATTTACAGCATGTGATGCGTTGATTTACTGCAGCAAGTACAGAAGGGTGTAAAGCGGGTTGAGGACTTGTAACAAACATTGTTCCTTTGTAGCTGATCTTAGTTTTTGGAACCAAAAGAAACAAGTTGGGCATGCTTCCTGGAGCACCTGGATCTAACTCAGGACATGCCATATGCAAAAAAAAAACCCCACACCAAACAGCTGAATCTGTTCAATTCATGTTTAGGATGAACTTACTTGTTTAGGACCAAACCTGTAAAATTTTGCATTAAATGTAGTAGTCTGTAGAAGCTCCATCTCTTAATGATAACACAAGCAGCACACTTATTTTGGCATTAATACCAATGCCCAGAGCATGGGGCTTGAGAAAAGTAAGCTGCACAAATGCACTACTTAGGAGCTTTTCTTGCAGCGAAGTAGATTTTATCTTTATGGACTTTTTTCCTCATCTGATTAAGATGAGTGTAATCTGAAAAGTTTCAAATAGTATTACTGCTTGTAGTGTGAACGAGCTGGTGCCACTCTGCTGACTTTAGGAGGAGGCAGAAATTAACAGAGCTAGTGGGAGGTACTACTGTCTTAAAATCCTACAGTTACTCACCAAACTGGCACGGAGGCATGCCTGTCCTTTCTCCATGCCAGCAAGAAGAAACAGGGCTGGATGATATGTGTGTCTCCTCAAAATACCTTCAATGGTGCAAGAAAGATTTATCTCCATAAAAATCTTCAGTGGCTGCTTTCTGCTGGAATGCCTCAGCTCTTGCAGATACCTCCTGCTTAACCTCTGGCTGCTCCTGACAATGTCTTGTAAGGTCCTTTCCTGCCTCCTCTGTCAGCATAAATTCTGGCTGGCAATAAAACCCCTGAAGTCAGAGATCATGGCCATTTGTAATGGACATTAGTGTAAAAAACACATCAAGACATAATCAGCTGATGATACCAAGATGGAGCTCTTACTACAATCCTGTACAAAGCTTATTTGTTTCTTAATCAATCGAACTCCCAGCAGTGATTAAAGATCAGGACGTTTAAAATTAAACAGGAAAAAAACCGCCACTTTTTGTGAGAGCCATGGCATACAGCTTTTAAGAGTACCTTGCTCTCAGTGCTAAGGGTGGTCCACACAGGTAGTAGAATTAATCTAGATGGGTTACAAGGCAGTTCCAAGTTTTCCCGAGGCACAGAGTTTTAACAGAAACAAACCTCAGAGGTAGGCGAAGGAACACAAGTATTAAAATGAAATAATTAGGCTAGAACAGCAGAAAGGAAGCTCACACAGCAAGGGACTTTCCAAGAGATTAAACCTTTATGTTTAAATAAATCATTTACTATGCTGAAAGAGCAGAAAAAGAAGAGCTTGCTTTTCTGTTGACTGAGCAAAGAGAAAGACCAAGGGAAAGAGTATACAAGTGATAATGAACAATAGAATGTTTGACACTAGAGGAGCTTCAGAATTGAAGAACTTTGCTTTAGAACAAGCATCTGAAAAAAAAATGCAGATCCCATAATTAGCTAACTAAATGGCTTGGGAATTACTGCATGTTCAAGTACTAGCATGCTGTGTATTTCCAGTGTGAGTGAAAACACTGAGGATGAAGATGACACTGGGCCCAGCAATGATGATGATATAGACTTGGATGCTTTTCAGAATAAATCTTCATAGTTGTAGTGTTGTGAGTTCATTCATGTTACCAGCAATATCCAAAATTTGGTGAATATCTGATACAGGCCAGACACCTGAGTAGGCACAGTGTGATGCTGTACTCCATAATGACCCTGGTGCACTGTGCAATCCTACATTCCAAGCCAGTGGTGTTTGACCTCCTTCATACCGAGACTCATTCCTCTTCCTCCTACGCTTCTGTGTCACGTGCATCCTGTCTGTAAGTCTTGGTTTGCTTCAGAACAGCTCAAAACTTGGCTTCTTCAAACCCTAAATTTTGTATGATGTATTGTATCTGTTTTCTTTTAATATATGCCTAGACTTCAAAAAATTTATGTCCTAGCTAATCCCTTCAAAGACTTCTTCCAGCACTACTTGTGGAGAAGTCATGGAGAAACAAAATCTCTTCTAGTCCCAGACAAGTAGGAACTGCAAGCTTTGTTTGAAGGCAAATCTCTTTACTTAATTCATATAAGGATGGCAGAGACAATATATCAAGAACTTTTCCTGAATATACAAGAATATATGGCTAACCAGTGGTAATTACTGCACTTGCCTTCACTGCAGTGATCATTTTTTACATAATTTTTTTTTTACATTGACCAAAACTCATCTTGTTTTTGCACTGTGGTTTTTACCTCCACTGTACAGAGCCAGATTTATCAGCCTTTTACATACCATTTTCAGCGAAAAAAACTTCTACATAAAATGTATTAACTCAGCACTTTATTTGATGAGTGCAAACCCACAATTACTCAAGATTAACTTTCTGAGAAGAACTGAATTCATAAATAACAAGTTAGTAGTAATTCATTTAGAACATAGGTGACTTAGACCTCAGGTCCATCTTGAATCAAACCCATCCCAGATTTGTTTTTATAACTCATCAAGAAAAGGAGTATTTCCCAAATCCCCAGAAGCTGCCATTGATTTCTTCCCACTGAGGAACTTCTTTGCAGCCTGAAAATAAATCAGGAAAGTGAATATGAGGAAATATTCACTACAACAGAGTTGATGCTACTACTAGCATCAGCTTCAAGTTACTAAAACAAATAACAAATCCTGGCACTGCTATATACACCATCATGTAAACAATCCTCCTTTTGCTGTATACATCTAATTGCTTCTAATGCAGATGCTCATTTTGTGATCTAAACAGAAATGGCAGATAGACAGATATAAAAGGCATGAACTCTAGAAATGGTTATTCCTAAATTAATTACTACACCATAAAATACAGTGTATCTCATTACTACTAAAGCTATTGCTAGTTGCTGCAATACAAATAAGCAATGACTGTGAAAAAACAAATTTTATATCTCAGAATTTCTCTTTATGATAGATTTTTAGAAATTAACTTCACATATAAGCAACAAGATAATGTGCACTAGCAACAAAGTTACATCTATTTATCACTGAAAGCTTAATTGTTTTATTAAACACACCCATTATTCTAGACTCAGGAATCCTAAAAACCTTGACACAGAATCACCTGCACTGAAACTAATATGAAGTTTTCCATGAATATTAGTTGCCAGTTTTGGTAAATTCAAGTGAAGAAGATGAGAATTTTACATAATTCCCAGCTACACTAGTTTTACAGTGTATTAAAGAGTCTTCTGTTAATAAAGTAAGTTAAGACATCAAAAGATACCCAGCTGAGATTCATAAATGAGCTGCCTTTTCTGTTTTTAAAGATAGCATACGCGTGTGTTTATAAACACACAGAAATGAGCATCAGTTTTCCATAAAAAACCTGACACAGTGATTAAGGAACACCTGTGGGTGCTGACACATACTTACATTCACAACATCAGCAGTGGCTACAGAGTCGATTTTCTGAGCAGCAGCAGATGGGGCTGTGTGTGTGCCAGAAACCAGGGACTCGGAGCCAATTTCGTTCAGCAACCCTTTTGAGGTCTCCACTGACATCAAATAGTTGGCTTTCAGCTGATTTCTGCCATCAAACAAAGCATCAACAATGAGCAAGCTTGCAAGTCCTGCTATTACCTTCCCTACCACCCCATAAATACAATGAGGTTTTGGTCCTTTTAAACTTCTCAAGATTCCATTTTGAAAGGTTTCCCTTTTCTAAAAGGGAAGGATTCCATGGTTAGGAAAGAGGCACCATAGACAGTCAAAGCATGAAAATGACAGGTACTTGAACACCTACTGTCTCCCCCACACAGTCAGAAGATCTCTAGCTCAGGATTTGTTTCTGTCTGAGGTAACTAATGTAGTTAGACAAACTATCAAGTTTAAATCAAATTTTCTCATCAAGAACAGATGCATGCAGAGCAATTTTGTCTTAAGCGACACAGAAGCAGTGAATGTAAATGCTCAGTCTACTCCTGTAATAGTTCAATGTTTTGTTAAAAGAGTTTGTTTTTTGTGTTTCATGCAGAATCACTGCTACATATGAAAACCTTATTTTTGTAAGCCAGTCCTTCTATTCTAAAGACAAAAAGATGGACAATTATTTATTCCAATAGCTTATTATTAAGTAGCTTGGTATTTCTGATTGAATTGCCAGACTCTGCAAATAGAACTGACTGGGTTTGGGCTTGTTGTTCTTTTTTTTTTTTTTTTTTTTTTCAATAAAGGAAAAAGAGGAATATAGGAAATGTATGAAGTCATTCCAGAAAGGAAACTCCAGAAAAAAAGAAAAAGAAAACTAGCCACAGCAGCATTGCATGTAACTCCCTAATGCCAGGCAGCTTTGTTAAAAAAAAAAGAACAAAACAAAATTCCACAAAACCCACAACACACAAAACAAATAACGCCCAGTATAAAAGTCCAGAATCCACCATTTAGCTACTAGTGACTAAAGCAGAACCAATCATGTCTAGACTATCCTATTCTGTGTAACTATGCTTTACACAGAGTCTTGTATTTTATTCATGCAACAGACAGTATTTTCATTTTGCTACTTGAGTCTGTACTACACCGTTGTTTTGCACAACTGCAGCTTTAAAAGATCAATGCACTTTAACACTACTTGGAGACCTCCTCCCCCAAATATTCCTAGGGGCATGTATTTCCAGCACTTGGTGTACCATCACTAATTCAGTGCTTTACACTTGCAGACCCTCATTACTCTTTTTCTTTGAAGTTGGCACAGATTGCGTATTATAATTGTTTTGGGAATTGCTCAAGTAACTGTAAAGGGAATTACCTAAATAATGCAATTTAGGATTCTAATTAAAATACATCTTAATACTACAGAGTATGATTAAAACGACAGCATCTGCTGACACTTGCTAATTTCTTACACTGAAACATTCTTCAGAAAATATTAACACTTCTCACTTCTGTGTTTTTATTAGGAAATAACACTACTGGAGAATCAGTACAGCTTTCAAAAAGAATATTGACAGGGCCTCAGTTTTAATGCAGGACTGAGAGTAGTTCCCCATGGAAATAATTACAGGGTAAGCTCTACTGTACAGAATAGTCTGTGTGTTTCACAAGCAGCTGCATGTTAAGAAAATTCTCTTTACACACTTAAGAATTCTTTACACACTTACTTTGCCATTTTGACATCAGCATCGGTGACACCGCCCTGAGCAACTGCCTTTACCTGGTTCAAAGCAGCTTTAATGACCTGAGGAAAATGAAATCATTTAAGGTTTCTTCCCACATCGAATTTCGACATGTTACTTCTATTATCTGCTATCTTGGAAACTTCAAGGGAAGAGCAGCTGACAATGTGCAGACTGTCTGCCTGAACACAATTCTGAGAAGTTTTATAACAAAACGAAAAACACTGTAATGAATGCCCAAAAGTGCACAAAAACCAGTGTGGATTTCAACTGCACTACAGCATTAATTTATATGGTCTCACCATTCTTCATGGAAGTGCTCAGTTCTGCCAGCTTAAAGAGACAGCATATTTTTCATTATATACTTAGGCTTACAAATGTATATCAGCAATCACAGTCAGCAATTCAAGGCAAAACTTCAGTTCATATTATGTATCTGTCCTTCACACAAAGCAAGTCTCATTGCCAGCTTATAGAGCTAAGTCATAACTGAATATGCAGCATTCTTATACAGGAATTTTTTTTTTTTTTTGATGAATCAGTCACTGTCTCAAATCATAACATTACTTTGAAGGTTATGTTGTTAATGCTTAAATTGTAATCAGCAACTCACCTCCCCAGCATTTGGAGCCTGGGATATGGTATAAATCCCAAAGAGCCCTGAATCAGAGTAATTAACATTAAATGCAGAAACCTGCAAAATAAACAGTAACTGTTTTAAGTATCAGAGTAATTCAGCATCAAGCATTGGAAAATAATTACTATTAGGATCTAAAATACTGTAATTAAAGAAGCTAAACTCCATCTGTGCTGAGGAAAGATCAGAGTGGAAGCTCTTCCCTGATACACTGTAATGTGTGCAAGAATGAACCAATTAAGATTCTAGCTGAAGGGAGTAACCTCTCAACGATAATACACATTTTACTTAAAAACCAGAATACAGTAATCCTTTGAACTTACATCAAATGGCTGGCTGGTTGCTTTAGCAACACCCTGGGCCAATTTGCTTGTAACATTGCTTCCCCTCTTGACAAGGGGCCCAGCACCTAAAACATGCTGAAGGACACTGAAGGCATTTGCTTCTGGGCTCCCAACAACAGCTCCTTCTGCTACAATAGCAGCATGGACAAGGCTATCACCAGTCTGTTTCCTGATTTCTCCTAGAAATACAACACAAAAAAGGTAATACAGTGTTCAATTAGAAACTACAGTACATTCACAGGCATAGAAAAGAAACATTTCCCTTTAACAAGAGAAGAGCAAGGCCTGAAGTTACTGCATGTCCCCTCAGGAAGGAAGCATGAGGCTGAAGGTAATTTTAAGAAGTCTTTTACATTCAAAATTTTCCTTGCTAGCACAAAACCCAGTACCTTACTATGCCTTATTTGAAGCTGACCCTGAACCATACACAGTGTGGGATGATAAAACTCAAGAGTCTCCATATAACAAATACCTTCTATTCATAATAATATTTATGCTGGCTTATAGAAACTGAAGTTATTCCAGTCAAATACTGAATGCTGGAAACTTTCTTTTTCCCCTTCATGTCTTTATGGAGACATCTAATACTCCAACTAAATAATAGCTGTTGGCAATGGTACAAGACACTGCTCTGACAAAGCTAAGCATTACTTACAACATTTAACACATCTTCCCTAAATAGAAATCCTACCTCCACTTCCTGACAGCCCTTAACCTACTCTTACAGAAATCTTACCAAAAAGGCCAAGAGAAACCATCTGGCAGCTTACTTTTCACTTTATAGAAAAAACGATGTCTCAGGTAAAACTTTGTTGAAGAGCTGGGTTCAGTTTTGTCTCAGAACCTTCCATGGTGGAATCTTCTGCCTATTTAAATGGGATATGCATCTGAACTGTCACTTCCAATGCCTAGCATTTAGTGCAATGGTATAGTTTTCAGTTGTAACTTTGAATGCTACTACTAATTTATAAACAGAAAATCAGTCACTCAGAAAAGTTTCAAGAAACATCCTTACCCCCTCTATAAACAGCCTTTGCACCAGGAGCACCAGATCCACTTCGGATATTTAGGAATTGCTCTGCAACTTGCTTTAAGGTAGAGTGCTTTATACCTGCAACACAACAGTTACTCCAAGTAATGCAATGACATTGAAAAACTACAGCAGTTAAATAAAAGTGAAGCCTATGGTAACAGTTTACGTCTACAGAGAACTCCAATTTCCCCAGCAGTTTTCCCATATGACCTGCAGTGTTCATTGAGGAACATACATACCTATTCCTACGAGAGCCATTCTTGAACTTGTGAAATTGTTCTGTACAAAATGGTGAAGCTGCAACAGTAAATTCGCATTTTAGGGTATTTTGTTTAAAGAACAAAAATCACGCGTGTTTCTGACATAGCCCCTTATACTTTTTTAAACAAATTCCAAAGATTTCAAAAGGAACTATCTATAGAATATAATTTATTTGCATTTCCCAGTGACAACTACAAAACTCTTTTATACAAGAACACCTGCATTTCATTGACAGTCTTACTGTCAACAGAAAGCCACTGACAGTAACCATCTTTTTAAATGCAAGTATCAGTTCTGCACCCAGTATTCAAAGTTGCATGGAAATAAATTATTTTAACACCAGATCACTAAGGTAGTAAATAGTGACTGTATATATACTAAATTGATTTTCTCTCACCACCTATTCCTGACAAAAAACTGGAACAGACATACAGCACAATACAAAGAACCCTACCTGCTCAGAGGTAATTTTTCCAACTCTGTAGTCTGGACAATACAAGGGGTTTGCCAGAGCATTTTTGTAAGCTGCAGCATGCAAGTTTTCCAGCACTCCTGAGAGGAACAACGTTTCAGATAATTAAGACAAGACCCACATGTAACAAAGGTTATGAACAAAACTAAATGAAGAAGCTGTGGTCCACTTTAGGGACCATACAATTTGCAAAAGCAGGTCTGGAATAATCCAATTCATAGGGAAGTTTCCAAATCCTTGGGCTGGAGCAATCTGGCCTGAAGCCTTCTATTCTTTAACTTATTAAAAAGTAACCAAAACAAACTTATATATATATAATAACTTATATATGCTCAACACTTTTTGGCTTCAACAGCAAGCTATAAATGCAATCAGTGTTTAGAAGAAGGAGAGCAGCATCCCATTAGTGATCATCTTCACTGCAGGCATCCCTTGCTCTTAAGAAAGATGAGACACCTCACAAAGCTACAAATCATATTCTAGACAGCCCGTTCTATCTCCCTACTCAGATGAAGGATGCTAGTGTCTTCAATTCCCTTCTCATTGTTTTTCTGCATTCCAATAGCATCCCTGTAATTCCTGTTTTGATATTCTCCTTTTATTTGCTCATACTTTTTCCTCAAGAGAAAAATTCCTTTCTTTATGGTTATGTTTCTGAACACAACTGCAACTGAAAATATTACATTACTATGAAAACCAACCTGCAGTTGATATAAGTTAAAATAAAAGATTATGAATAATTTAAAAAAAATACTAGCACTTCAGTATGAGCCAGAGATTTTTCCAACATTACACTGTCACCTTCAATGGGTTACAAAGGTAAACATGCTTCAGAGTGGTACAAATTTATGTTTATTGAGTAGAACTACCTGGGTGATCTTGGATGATGAGAGTTAATAACACAAGATATACTGAAATAGGCTTGATTTGACTGAGGCTTTATGTTGTGTTTCTTCTTTGTTTTCCCTTAAGCACAGAAATCTACATTTACAATCCTAAAGCTGGAACCCATTTCCAGTGTGATGAAAATACATATTGTTTTTATACCAAAATAACCATACAAATTCAAGGAGTCTTTTGCAGGATACTATTTTCACACCAATGAGTAATACCTAAATATGGTTTTCAGAACACAAGCTTCTGCAAATACATTGTCAACAACACTTATGACTTGCACATTCTTTGGCTGTACTCGAAAAGAATTGAAAATGCAAAATGAAAGCTGTCAAGGAGAATGGTGTAAGATGTCTTCAGCATGTTACTTGCTAAATGTTACCACAGGCTGGAAAAACCTGTGTATTAAGAAAAGTTCCATACCAATAAGCTGAAAAATTCAATGTTCATGTGACAGAGCAAAATGGAAACTATTTTTTCATTTTGAAGGAACTCCTGCAGAGCCAATACAGTGGATCGAAAATACACTTACCAACTTGAGGATTCTGACGTGCAATTGCTTTATCAACTTTTAATTGTGGCTGAAGAGCAGCTACTTCCCATGGTCTGAACTCTGGCGCTGTGGTAACATTCAGGAGATATTCCATTACTGTATCACTAGATAAAAAATGTTACAAAGGTATTAAACACAAGTAACATGTGCTTCTTCTGCAGTTGAAAGCAATTAAAATTAAACTCTAAGTAACATGTCAACAACAAAACATCACTCAAGCCAGAGCAATTATCAGCACTGCTGTACAAGGTAGGATAATTCAATTCTGTAGCATTTGTATGCTCAGTAACATGACATAGAAGTTGAATAATAATATAGTAATTTACTGATTTATTACAAAAGCATGAGAAGAGATATTCCTCCCACCCTGTAAAATGACAGGTCTTCCCTACCAAACAGTGTTAAAGAAGGCAGTAATTCCCTTTACAGCCCATCCAGATACCTACACATAGTCTCGCAGACACTCAACAGAGTAAGCCATTTGCTCTCTTGTTGCGTGCACACTACATGAGAAAAAAAAACAAAATCCATTTCAGCAAAGAACACAAGAGTGAATTCTCACACATACTCCCCGTTGATCAAATTAATCAAGATACAGACGAGAGTAATTACTGAACCTAAAATCTGTCTGGGATGACTGTTTAAACACATACAGAGCAGAAACAGACTTAATTAATACTCACATCTTCAGTATCCAAGTAATAATATTCAAGTAATAACAAGTGTCCTGTGACCATAAGAATTTAAGATACCACCATAATTCAAGGTAAAACAGCAAATAAGGTTGAATAGCAAAACATGAGAAAAAAAAAAAGTGTGTATGTATTAAACAAGGCAATTTAGAAATTACTCTCTTTTGGCAGAAAACATAGTTCATTCTGTCCTTTTCCTTCAACGTATTTGTTACTGACACAACCAGAAAAAGGGTAGAGTCATAAAACACTATTTTAAACCAAATTCTAGATAAAAAGATCTTAATGGATGATTTCAAGATACACTGAAAGAAAGCAGGTACAGTGAGATCCCTCTTTTATTCTTCTTAGTCTTGTTTTCTAGGCTTAAAACCCTCAAGTCACAAAAGCTAACTACAGTCTGTACTGTTCCCAAGGCTGCAATCTATTCACAAAAGATGGAAGAAGAAAAAAAATCTGACTTTAGGGAGTTTATTCACAAAGTTTGCAAAGGCAGAAAGAAAATTAATCTTCTAGACAAATTATATTTCTTCCATGTGCACAATATTTATATCTTCTTTACTGAAAGGTGTTTCTAAAATACAAATCATGAGCTCACGCTTTAAGCTTAACAGAACAAAAAGTACAAGATCTTCCTTGACAACATTCAGTATTCAAGTACCACGCTGAGCTTATCCACCTACACATTTTGGGCTTATTTTCTTATGGTCCCTTCAGTCCTAGAGCTCCCCTGCATCTCAGCAACACAGATTATCTTTCTATGTGGGTACAAACCTCAGGCTGCCCCCAACAGCTTCAATGCCACGAGTGATCCGGAAGGAGGAAGCTCCTTTAGTAGTCTATTAAACAAACAAAAAAAAAAGGCAACTTACAACTCTAGCTATTTAAAAAACAGATACTGAGTTGATGGCAGCAGTAAGAGAAACTACTCAGAAATATTCCACACATGCACAAGATTGAGTATGTATCAACCACCTGAAGTAATTTTTACTGCAGCTTAAGTAGAACTAGTTATGTGTATATTTGAATATAAATATACTATATATATCTAGTTTAAGACCCTAGAGAAAATAATACCCATTTATATGCAATTACAAATGAGCATTACTTCCCATCTTCCAGGACGCAGCATCATTTCTCCTGCACTGAACCACATAACCAAGTACCACTGTACATTGTTCTCCACTTCCTAAGATCTCTCACATTAAATTTTACCATACCATTTATTTTTGCAATAATAAACTTTTGACCATTTCACCTACTGTCAACATAATAACAAAGACAATAAACACCTACCAAATTAGATGCAAGACGAAGCAGGTGAGCAGTTCCCAGGTTACTGGTGGTTTCATATCTGCTGCCTGCTTTAATAAACACACCAATTCTTGAAGCTGGAGAAAAGTTTTCCAGAGATGCAATAACTAAGCCATTTGGTAATTTTGTGATCTGCATTAAAAAGAAAAAAAACTTTGTTTTCATTCCGTAGAAGTACTACCACAGCTCTGTTTTGACTGAGTTTTAAAAAATTAAAAAGAGAGGGGGAGAAAAAACAACCTGCATTTTTATACTGACCTCAAGATCCTGAGACTCTGGAGTTAATTTCACTTTTGCTGCAGTTGCTGAGGATGAAACTTTAGGAGCTACTTTAAGTGAGTAAAATCTCTTCTAGAGGAGAAAGCATAAGAGAATGGATTTTCTTCATTAGTTCATCATGTTTCCTTACATACCGAAAAAGAATCCGACTTTAAAGTAGAAATACAATGAAGGACTTCAAACACTGGAGTAAAAACAGTGATTGCCTTGTAATTCCTCTGATTATTTTTTACACCAGTCAAAACCTGTGCTATGACTTACTCAAGTTCTCTGGAATTTCAAGAAATAGCACTGTAAGGAACCTTTCCTCCCCTCCTCTTTGCAGCTGTGCAGTGGGTATCCCTCTCCATCCCATGCAGTCTGTAGGACACCTGCAGAGCAATTCACTGAACCAAGAGGCACAACAATCCACATATGCAGCACAACACCTTGGAGGTAACTTTAAATTCCTCAGGAGTAGGCAGTTCAGTTCCTGAAGAGCCACCTCAGAGTTCCAACCTGTCTGCACTGACTGCTGCATGCAAAGAGGACATGGAGGCAAGTCCCCAGCCTGCAGTTTGGACCTGTCAAAATAGGTCCAGAGGGGGCCACGAAGATGATCAAAGGAGCACCTCTGCTACAGACAGGCTGAGAGAGCTGGGGAATCCAGCCTGGAGAAGAGAAAGCTCCAGGGAGACCTCACTCCAGCCTTGCAGTACCATAAAGGGGCTCTTAAAAGAGATAAAGAGGGACTTTTTACACAGGCAGATAGTGACAGGACAAGGGGAAATAATTTTAACCTATCAGAGAGTTGCACTAGATTTTAGGAAGAAATTCTTCCCTGTGAGGTGGTGAGGCACTGAAACATGTTGTCCAGAGAATTTCTGGATGCCTCATCCCTTGAAGTCTTCAAAGCCCGGTTGGATAGAGCCTGGAACACCCTGGTCTAGTGTAAGATGTCCCTACCCATGGCTGGGGGCTGGAATGACATGCTCTCTAGTGTCCCTTCCGACTCGAACCATTCCATGATTCTAGGCTTTTAGTTACCAGAAGCAGTCCTTCACATGAGAGGTGAATACCACAAGAGCCCTGCATTCAGCAGCTGGCAACAGAAATGACAAGACTACTGATTTCAAATCTGAAATGCTGTTACTTTCCACCCACTTTAGAAGTTGCTTATACTAGTAAATTTACATATTACTCTTTTCACATTAAAAGATAACTTAATTCCTATGCATCTCAAAGTGAAAACCGAGTGACAGAAACACCACAGCACTCAGCTGTACGGATGCCAGTGATGTAATTCCCATTGCTGTTGACTGTATGAATCTAGGAAAAACTCCTTTCCTCCCGCAACAAGGGTTTGGTAAGACGCCTAGTTTTAGACTCTAAGTCTACTTATTTATGAACTACTACTGCATATCTAAAACTGACTCACACGCTGTCACACGGAGGTCATTCTCCATCCCACCTGAGCGCGTTTCCAGCGGACATGCAGCACAGGTTCTACCCAGCGGTCCGCCGGCTCCACGAGAGCCTTTGGGCAGGACAAGCCCTCTGCCCCCAACCCCCCCCGCCTCCAGACACGGCAAGTGCCAATGCCAAGGGCACCACCTTGTCTCAAGCAGCTGAAGCTTCTCCAGCGCGCCGGGACCCCCTCACCTCCCTTCTCTCCGTGCCCCGTGGGCCGCTGCCGGGCGGCTCTGGCAAAGCCCGGGGCGCCGCTGGCCGCGGGGCGCTCCGGGCCCGGCCCGCGGCCTGCCTGACCTTCAGCTGCCTTCCCGCCGCGCCGCCCGCCGGCCCGGCCCGGCCCGGCCCTGGCGCCCACGCCGACCCCGCGGGCAGCCCGGCAGCCCCGCTGCCACGACCGCCGCCCGCCGCCCCCTGCCCGGCTCATCGCCCCGGGCTGGCCGGGGTCAGGCTCGCCCGCAGTCCCCGGGCCCAGACAGCAGCTGGCACCGCCAGTAGCGCCTCTCCCGCACCGCGCACGACGCGCTCGGATCTCGCTCACCGAGAGGGAGCGCGCGGCCACCGGGAACCCCTTCATCGTCCCGCGCCCCTCGGCTCGGCCCCGGCCAGGACAAGATGGCTGTCCCGGAGGAAGACTCCGCCTTCCCGGCACACCCCGCGCCGCGCTGACCTTCCAGGGAGCGCACCCCGAACTCGACTGCTCCGGCGGGCAGCGCGCCGGGCGGCAGCAGCGCCACCGCGCGGGCTCCGGGGGCCGCGCACCCGCGCGGGTGTCGCCCCCTCCCGGGCACTGCGGGCCACGACACCCTGCGGCGCGCGGGGTCCCGGTGCCGACGGTCCCTCGAGAACGTGCCCCGGGAATGTGCCCCGGGAATGTGCCCCGGGAATGGCCTTCGGCACCATGCCTCGGGGCTCGGGGTCCCGCGGGCTGTCCCTCAGGACGCGAGGTGCCAGGGTGGCTGTGCCCAACCTATGTCAGGGCCATTCTGTGGAGTTCGCAGCCGCCTTCCCCCGAGCGCTGCCCGGGTGAGGCGGCACAGCGGCGGTGCCGGCGGGTACGGCAATGTCCGCGGCGCCGGAGCCGCCCTCGAGCAGGATTTCAGCGCGGACATCGCGCTGTGCGCCGCGCCCGTGAGGGGCGCGGAGGCGGAGCCGGCACCGGCGGGGCGGTTCCGCGGGGCGGTTCCGCGGGGCGGTTCCGCGGCGGGGCCGGCGGCGGCGGGGCCGCCCCGGCGAGTTCTTAGCGGCGGTGCGGGCGGTGCGCCGTGTCGCGCTCTCGGCGTCCTGTCATCCCGTCCCATCCCGTCCCATCCCGTCCCGCCCGGTCCCGCCCGGCTCTCGCCATGGGCTCGACTCCTCCCGTGTTCATCGGCGCCGAGGAGGTGGAGAAGCACCTGCACCGCGCCAGCCTCCTGCTGCCGGCGCTGGAGGCCGCCCTGGCCAACTTCTCCGCGGGCGCGGCGGGCGGGGTGGTGCAGCCCGTGCGCACCGTGCTGCCCGTGCCCCGCCACGGCGGGTGAGGGCACGGCGGGGCTGCCGGGCGGGACGGCGAGCGGGGATAGCGGCAGCGGGGGAAGGACTCGCGGCGGGGAAGGGTCCGGGTGGGCGGATTTGGAGCATCAGAAATGGCCCTCGGTGCCGAGTTACTGATTAACCGGCCGGTAGCGGCGTGACGGTCGCAGCCCGCTGGCTGTGAGCTCCCGTGATAACGGTGCGTGAGTAACGCAGGAAATTCTCCCCCGAGGTACCTCGGAGTCATGCCCGCGTACAGCGCTGCAGACGATGCGCTGACAACCAAGTTGGTGACTTTTTATGAGCACCTGAAGGACTCCTCTGTGCCTTCTCACCAGGCGACTGTCCTCCTTTTTGACCCCAGCAATGGTACTTTGAAAGCTGTAAGTCTCGTGTGTCCTGCACTCTTCTCTGCTCGTGCTGTCAGTTCTCACTTCTGCTTCTTGGAAGCTGGAGCTGGTGTAAATTGGCCTGAGTTTACCAACAGGATTTGTCCTGCCTATCTGTCGTTTCTGTTAAACTGTAGTCACTGTGCTATTTACTGCTGCTTGTGATTTGAATCTGATAGCTCAGAGTGTAACTGGAAGAAAGAAATTATTAGGAGAAGTTTATCTTGCATACGAAAGAAAAAATACCCCCCACATTGCTGGGTAAAGAATGGATCTTGAACCGTCTTAAGTCTCAAGTTGAAAGGAAGTTACAATTTGCATTGCTGGGAATAGTATTTAGAGTCTGATTACTTTATCTTTATTTAAAGAATTTAAGATTTTTTTTTAAGAATGGTGATGATTTGCATTGCATTTTAGTAATAATGATCTATTGAAGGGACAAAACTAGTCAAGAAAACTATCTTGTGTTCTTCTACCAAACCTCTTGGGTTTTGCCCCCATAATTAATATGTATGTAGTAGCTAATGAACATTGAGGCAGGAGTATCCCATGTGTGATGCACATTGAGGAATTCCATGGTTCCCTGTCACCTCTCTGTACCGACCAGGACAGTGCAGACTGGGGAACCACTGCTAGCTTGCAGTGCTCTTCCTGGAGCACACAGTATTGGAGTATCCATGTATTCCCTGTGCTGGAGAGCCAGGGAAGTGCCGTGCTTCAGGAGCTGGGTGAGTTAGAGGTGGCTCTTCTCTGACCATTTCCACTCCTTTTGTGCTGATGGAATGATATGGAAGAACTAGAATAAACAGAGGATCTGCCCAGTTTAGACGTGACTTTGTATGGTTTGTGGTTGCTCTGCTAATAATTGCTGTCTTCTACATGTGTATAACTTTTGTATCTGTAATATCACGTCATTCACAAATTGTTTGAATTGTGAGAATGTTTGGTATTCAATAATTGTGAGAATGTTTGGTATTCAAAAATTCAATAATTTTTCAGTGTTCAGTTCAGTCTGTTTGAATTTTTTAAAGGTCCTGGATGGCAGTGTCATTACAGCAAAACGAACAGCTGCAGTTTCTGCCATTGCTACCAAGGTGTGTCTTCTGTTCTCTAAGTGGGGCTTGGAGTTATAAAACAACTGGAACAAATGATGCAGATGGCTTTTCATTCACTACAGCTTTAAATTATAATAATAACGTGCACTTTCAGGGAAAACTTAAACTCACTGTTTTGAGTCAGTCATGTCTGGCTTTTACACTTTGTGTGTGATTGGAGAAGGAACCTGAACTATATTTTCGTGGCTCCTATTGCACCCTCTTCTAGGAATTTAATAAGCTGTCTTTTGCTGTATTTTCTTTCTTTTGTGTTTGTGTTAACATGCCCCTTTATGGCTTTGGGTGATGTAGCTGTGGTGATACATTGACTTTTATTTAGACAGATGCCTTCTGCTATTGGGATAGGACACATGGGTTGCACTGGACCTCTAAAGAGAGGGGAAAAGCACATTTCCATTTCTCTTAAGATAGATGATGCCCAGTATAGATGGATAACTTGTCCAGAGGTGCTGTCTGTCTGTCAGTGTCTCTGTTGTCACCGGAAGGTGTCCAGATGACTGTCCCTGACCATGGCCATAAACTTCAGTGTCTAAAGACAGGTGAGGTGTATTTGGCTGTGCATTGCTTTATATCACTGCAATTTCAGTTGGAAAGTGTTGTGTTGGATTTCTTTTTTAAAAGCTATTTTTGGTTGGGCTGCTAACATCAGGAAGAAAGTAAGTGGCCATGCATTGCACAGCAGGGTTTTAGCCTTCACCTCAAAGGCTGAGGCAGTAAGAAGAGGGCCAGAGCTGAAAAACAGTGTTTGTCACTCCTCAGCTTTGCATCAGAATGAAGGCTGATGTCACCGTTTTGTGAGGGGCAGTCTTCATGCCAGGGTGACTCTATTCATGGTAATGGAGCTGTACTGGCATAAAACTGAGTGAAGGACCTGTCCCCAGGAGCTTCTCCTGAACCAAAGGACAGAATGATTTACAGTGAACTCCTTGGACAGGAGCTTACAGGACCTCATTCATTTTGGCCATTCTGTATTTGGTCAGTTCTGTGTTTTTTACGCAGTCCATGCTGGCTTCAAAGGAGCTTGGCTGCTGAAGGTACTTCAAGATCAGATCCTTCATTGTCATCTGTTCTTTTGGAAATCTTCAGGAGTGTTTGAGTTTAGCTCATTTTTGTCATCTTGTCTTCTTTATGGCATTTGCTTTCCAAAGACCCATGCTCTTATGCAAAAGACCTTTGAAATCAGTGCTTCACAGTCTTTAAAAGGCACATTAAAACAAATTCTTACTACTGAAAAATGAGATCAATGAGATTTTTCTCCATTTGTTAGCACCAGAATAAAGCTTGGGAGCCTAGACAATTCTAAAGTTTTTTAGGCAGGAGTGAGTGGCCACAGCAAATGTGTAAACAAGACACAAAGATAGTTAGGGCTGGACTCCAGCAGCTCTGTCTTCCCCTTTGCCAAGTACTGGTGAATCACAGACTAGAACTAAACCAGAAAGCCAAAAGCAACTGAAGAACTGAATTTTATTATTTGTTCCTCAGAACCATCCCTACTTTTACAATGTCTGTGTATCATGGCTCTTGCAATGCCAAGATATGCCTGTGTCTTGATTTATGGCTTCAGTGAACTCAAAGCAGTGGATTAGTGTGGGGCTGCCAGGACCAGTTTACCCGTGCAGCTGCCACTCTCAGTACTGATGGTTTTTGGGATTCTGAGCCCTGCTTTCAGCCAGTGCAGAACACCAGCACTGTGGTTTTACACTTAATCAGCCACATGGCTCTGTTAATACTGGAGTGTGCTGAGGCCCCAGAACTTACTGTTCATGCTGCTGCATCTTAAATCTGAATTTCAAGTCAGACAATTCAACATTGGAGTTAAGCCAAGATGTGCTTTGGTGCTACTGATGCTTGCTTTTGCATTAAAAAAAAAAAGGCCCAATATATATAGTGATTGTTGAATACTTGTTTATATACTTTTTTGTTGTTTAAAAGGACTAACAATACTGCTTTATTTTGTAGTATTTGATATATATTTGTAATGCCTGTTAATATATTGTCCTTACATATTCTCTTTTATTTTTTATTTCTGATACTGTTCAGTTGTTAATGCCCGCGTTTGCAGAAGTGCTGTGCATTTTGGGAGCTGGTGTTCAAGCATACAGCCATTATGATATCTTCACAGAACTGTTCACATTTAAAGAGGTAACAGACACGTCTTAAGAAGATACATTTTTCTCTAGTATGTTGCTGGATTCATTGTAAAAAAAGTACAGCCGGTGAAGTTGTATCAGGTCAGGCTGGGATGGAGTTCCTGTTCCCCGGAGCAGCCCTCACAGTTCTGTGCACTAGCAGCTCCAGAGGTCTGATAACACCCATGTTTTGGCTACTTCTGAGCAGTGATCACACAACATCAAGGCTGTCTCTCCAACATTTGTTTCTGTTCCATTAAACTGCCTTTATCTTGACCCACTAATATTTCCATCTTATTTTCTCTTCCCTCTCCCTGTGCTGCTGGGGAGGGTAGTGATGAAACAGTTTTGCAGAAACCTGGTGTCCAGCCACGGTCAATCCACCATAAATGTTAAGATTAATCATATTTTGGTTCTGTTTCTACAGAACCCAAGAACAGTCAGAGCAGCAAGAATTTCTTCCTCAAATGTTGGTATTTAAAAAGAAAAAAGGTTGGAATCAAAGTTGTTTCAGATAGCTTTTTGTCTGAGAAGATCCTACTGTATATGCCATACTTGGATAAGTTTTTTGTGACTTTCCCTTAAATGTAATTTTGAGAAATATTTGCATTTTATAAGAATAATCTCCTCTACAAGGAGATGTTATTCTGGCATCACAAAACAGGCATGCAAATGTAGCTGAACACTCACAAAACTTACTTGTATGATAAGAACATTAAAGGAGAAAAAAAACCCCAACCTTTAGGAAACGTTTAACTATCAACTGAAAACTTAAATTAAGTGTTCTGTTTCAGCAAGGAGAAATTCTCCAAGTTAACCTGTTTTGTTTTTCTCCCTGCAGGTGAGGATCTGGAATCGCACCAAGGAGAGGGCGGTGCAGTTTGCCAGTTGTGTCAGCGGGCCCGTGCGGGTCTGCTCCTCTGCCCAGGAGGCAGTGACAGGGGCTGATGTGATCGTGACAGTCACAATGGCAACCGCTCCCATCTTGTTTGGAGACTGGGTGAAGCCAGGTGCCCACATCAATGGTATGTTCTGTTCCCGTGGTGTACAGCAGGTGTTCATTAGCACTTTGTTTAGCATCACCATCTGTTGAGAAGCAGTTCTCTGTGCTTCATGGAATGAATGTCCTTTACATTTTGACTTTTCCTCTTTAGTGAGGACCACTTTTCCCAGCCCTGTGCTCCTGGAGTCAGAATGCCTGCATAATCCAGCAGGGGATTTTTGCTAGAGCATGAGATTTGCTCTTTTGTCATAGTGGTGCATCATCTTTGCCCTCGTGTTGTCATTATTCTCACTTTGCTCTCCATTTAAGTAACCCATACAAATGTTCTTATTTCTAAGTAGTTACTGCTCATTGTTACATGGCGCTGGTGGTGTCATCTTTTCTTCCACCAATTTTATAATCTCCTCTATTTGCTTCTTTTGGGGCTGATCACACCAATTTACTTTTTTACTTGAGTTATGAAGGTGCAATAACTGAGTTAAGAACATAATAATTTAACCTCTAATTATAGTGTGGTTTGGAGGGGTGGTTTTTTTGTTGCCTGCCTTGTAATGATGTTGCCGCACTATTGTTTGGAGTCTCTGGACATGCCTCTGTTTGTTTTTTTTTAATTAATTGTGGGTCTTGTTCAGATGACCTTGTGCACTTTCCAGATAGCCTGGTAATAAGACAAAAGCAAGTACACAAAGGGAACAATTTAAAGAAAGGTCCCACATTCCAGCAGCATCCTACCAATTTTTCAAACTCGATTTAGTCCTTTGTCATTGAAAGTTGTTGTCTGTGCTGTGTCATGGCACGGAAGTCAAAATACAACAAAATCAATTAAGTTCCACAGTCACTGAGGCAACACAGGCACAAAGACTCCTCTCCTTTCCTTGCCTTTATTTACCCTTCATTGAGGCATTTGTACTGTTTGAAGAGGCGTTTGAGCAACAAATGCAAATGTAGCAAATGCAAATTTAGTGTTCCTTAACAGTTGGACATGTAAAAAAAATCTGAATACACTATAATTGGGTAGTCCTTTTAGTTTTTGTTGGGTTTCTTGTTTGCTTGTTTTTTAAGCCCAAAAGAAGTTGATAATGATCTTGGTGCTGTGTATAAAAAAATAAGCTCCTTGATTTGTTTTCAGTTTCTCTGAGTAAGTGATAATCTAATAAAGGTGTGTAAAATTCATTTGGTAATGATCTGATGAAAACAACAGTATAAGAGATAACAGACAAAGGGAGAGGATTTTCTTTTGCCTCAGCTACTCAGACTCTTCTGACAAGGATATTTTACTGATGTATCAAATCTTGAATGTTTTTTTGTTGCCCTATCAATCAGTATTTCTCCAAGGCTAACACTGGATTTTTTGTACATTACATTTTCATAATAGTGTTACTTCACACGTGTCTTTTGAACAAAATGTGGTTGGAATTTGTTTTAAATATTGCTCCTAAGTTCATCAGTTTTGTTGCTTTAGCTGTTGGAGCAAGCAGACCAGACTGGAGAGAACTGGATGATGAGCTGATGAAGAATTCTGTTCTGTTTGTGGATTCCAGAGACGCTGCTCTTACAGAGTCAGGAGATGTTATTTTATCAGGGGTAAGACTTTCTGAAACGATGAGCTTTATTTTTGTGGCAATTGGCTTGCATTTGAAATTAGCTGGTATTGATGATGTCCTGCACTGAAACCTTTAGGGCATCAAGTGTAACTGTTAACACTTTCCAGGCAGGGGTTGAAGGATAAATTGATTTCAAACTGTGACTGCTCTGTCTGTGACCAAACCATGCAACGTCTGTATCTACCATTATATGATACCATATTACAGTAGCATGTTTTCAGCATTGGCTTTTGATGATAACAATGTGTTGCTGTTGAAAGACCTACATTTCCTGCAGTGTTTGGTTATCATAAATATTCTTCAAATCTATTTATTAAAACCTGTAACTTTCTTCCCATGAGACTTCAGTGTGATTGACACTGAATGGACCAGCCCAAAGAATGGACCACACAAGCCAAGCAGACAATGATCTGCACAGATTTGCCAGCAGGGACTCTTTGAAGTTCAACAGAGTTTTCTTTTTCTCTTTTCATGTGTCTGCAGAATAAATATGATTTACACTTTTGAGGTTTAACATAAGAGCTCCAGATATGGTAATGTGTGTGGAATCCCATGTGTTTTGTTGGACAAGTAACAAGCTATCCTCTGTAAAAAAACTTACTGGCCGAGGAAAGTCTGCCAGCTGTTTTTCTTTGAAAACCATTCTGCTCCTCTGATTTCTGTCCAGTTTCTATATAATTTGTCTGAATGTTGGTCTGCTTCACCATGGAAAGTAATCAGTTTTGGGATGCAGCACTGGAGGAGTTCTTTCTTTTGAAGTCACTCAGAAGAAAAAGGGATTTTTCCTCTTAATGTATGTATGGGTATTATGTTTTTGTACAAATATGTATTTTTTTCACAGGCGGAGATTTTTGCTGAGCTTGGGGAGGTATTGAAGGGTACAAAACCAGCCCTGCCTGAGAAAACAACAGTGTTTAAATCGTTGGGTAAGAACAGCCCCCCCTGTGTCCAAGTCTGACAGAAAACAATGCCTTGTTCTTCATTAGGTCCCCCATGCGTGGGAAAGCTGCTGATCATCTTCAGAACCGCTGTGGCAATGCACTGTCCACAAGAAAGTAGACTGTGATTTGCATTTTCCCTTTTTATTTCCCTTCTTATTTATCTAGCAGGATTGATGTAATGAAAAGTGATAGGAAAGCAGGCAAACAATAGAAGTCCATTTTCCATTTCACAGTTGTTCAAGACATGACTGCAGCATTTATTAATAGAGCTGCAGCCCGACTGCCCCGCTGTTCCACCCGTGGGGTCTGTCTGACCTGAGACAATGTGACAGTGTCCTGTGGGGCTGGGGTTTGGGAAAGGGTGGCACTGGGGATGAATTGTCATGCTCTGAGCTACATGACATCTCCAAGAGGGCCCAGTTGAACGCTGAAAATTAGATTCCTACTGTTACATTAACTTCTTACAGCACACCCAACACTGCATGATGGCTATAAACTTTGAATGTAACACTGTAGGTGTTTGGGATGGGAAATAATTCCTGTGCCTGTCCAGTCAGATAATCTCTTGAGTCTTTCCTGTTCCCTTCTGAAGCAAAATTATTTGTACAGCGGAATAACTCTTTGAAGGGAACTTCAATTCTTTTTCAGGGATGGCAGTTGAAGACACAGTAGCAGCAAAATTTGTTTATGATGCATGGTCAGCTGGTAACTAAAGAGAAGTCTACAACGCCAATGAGGCCAAGAAAATCGTTTGCACTTAGTTTCCTTGAATCCTGTGTTAACAAGAAAGGCACCAATCCTATCTAAATGTGGCCCTTCCAGAACATTCAAGAAGGAAAAGTGAAATTTCAGCAATATACTAATTTCTAAAGTCTTCTAATTTCAAGTATTAGATACTTGCAGTATTGTTAATAAATGTCTCTCTTTTGTAACAGCAAGTATTAGATGTTTGCAGTGATACTAACAAGGGTATCTTCCCATATTTTTGGTATCATTCTGGAATCTTTCCTCTCTAATTATTTATGTAGCAGAAGCCTGTGTGTAGATTTCATGGTTTTTAGAGGGATAATCCATTCTGGTGTAAAATAGATCAGTTTGTAGAATGGACTCTGGCATCATATTCACCTGTGATGGTACTTTAAATGCAACTGTGGGTTTCAGTGCTCCAGTGACAGTGACTTTGTATTCAGCCTCCTAGGCACATAGCCCACCTCTAACTCCTGGACACACCTTCCCTTCCAGCTCACTGGAAGTCACCAATTTTTTTACCCTTTGCAGTCTACCTTCCTTTGCCCTCAGACTCGGTGGTTTTTCACTAAGGGCACAGTTGTGAGTGGAGGTTTATGTAATAACAATACCTCCCTACAGCTGGGTTTCTGCTCAGTACCTCCCTGAGTACATGCCTGCTGGGATATTGCCATTTTCAAATTGCAAGGAGTCACACAGTATGTGAGAACTAATATGTGGTTTGATTTAACTGTTATTTCAATTCCGTAGGGAGATTTTGCTGTTAATCTATGGTGCCTCTAAGTTGTTTTTCTAAGCTTCTTGAAGGCTGGAACCACACAAACTGATTTCAAGTATACAGGCAAATATTTTCAGTTTGTTTGTACCATGCTTCAATTGCTAATTGTTCTATTATCACAGATATTAGCTGGGGCAGGAGTTTTCATGATCCTTTCCTGGCAGAGGAACCCAGTGACATAAGGAAAAGTTCTAGTTTTGTGCTATTATTCAACTGCCTTGCAAAAGAGTGAGCATCTGCTGAAAAACAGCTATTGCCCTGGAAACAAATTCCTGTCTCAGGCTCACAAGTTGTGCCTTGTGAAATTTAATTGCTATTTGCATGTTATTTTATGCGGGCTATTAAGTGTTTCTTCATGCTATGGAAGAGTTGGATGACAGGGCATTTTATAACATGACAGTAGAACAGAGCAGAGCAACAGGAAGGAGGGTCAGGAGCAGCTGGCATTAAAGCCCTGGACGGTGCATAGGTAAGTGTAGAAGAGGTTAATGAGTACAGTGCAGGTGTGATGTAAATAATACTCCCAGTTGTAAGCCTGGTGTAAGCTAGTTGGAAAATGTGCTAAGTGGTAGAGGTAGCATAGAAAGGTACCAGACCACTGGTGGGCCTGACGGATGTTTCATGTGGATCCAAACTGAACTCCACTGATCCTGTTTATTCCAGCAGAAAAAACAACAGAAATTTCTCTGTGAGATTCTGTGTTTTAATTGTAGCAAAATTACTCTTCTGTTTTTACATGTCTTGTTTCTTCTCTGTCATTTCTGAGGTGTTCAGAAGTTTATGTGTTGACTTAGTTTGTTGGTTCATTCATGCAGAACTACACTAACCTGAGGTAAACATGAAAGCAAATGATGCTCCATTATTCAAGAATTCCATGGAAACTTGCAATAAATAATTATGACAGTATTATCTCAGTTCTGGGCCAGTGTTATACCAGATTTGAAATGTGAAGTGAGATGTAGTGTTTGGGAAGAAGACAAGTCCAGTTTATTTTCACATGTACTCCCCTACAGACTATGCACTTTAAAAAAATAAATGGAGCCAGTCCAAAGACCTGGTTCTGAAAACCCACATTGTTCTCAGCGTCATGGGCAGTGGGAGATTTTGGGAACCTGGCTTCAGTGTTGTACCTCTGATGTCATGAAGAGGATTTGGTTCAGTTACAATGGAAATTGCTTGGATGCCACCTTTAGATTTTCTGAGGGGAAATAATAGCATCAATTTCTATGTTTCCTTCTCTTACAAACTAACAGATCATGAAATTGTGTAACTTGCATTTATATTAAAATTAAATAGATACTGCTGTTTTTCTTTGACACTCATTGTGTTGTCCATTTCTTTTCTGGTTTGTGGTTGATTTATTTGATGACATTCTTGTCATCAAGAAAGTATTCAAGTTGTTGCAGTGACTGCTCTCTCAGTAAATGTGATCACTGAATATAAATGGAAGAAATAGGGAGTTCTCTGTTCCTCTGTGATACTCAGTTTTTCAGTTGTCCCATGCTGCACATTTTCTTAATGTCTGTTCAGTGCAGAGTATTAAATCCTTACGGAAGGAGAACCTTGTACTTGGCAGGGCTGTGCTCGTGTGGGATTGCCTGGTTTTATGATTTGGGTTTGGCTTCTGCTCTAGGATTGCACATGTAAAGTCTCTCCAACTGAACTGAAAGGAGTCACAGCTAGGATTCCAATGCTTCCAAACTCTAAAGGAAACAAAGATAAAATCTGAAAACAGCAAAGCACACGAGTGGAAAAGGCAACCATGGAAGGTTGCACAGAACAGGACTTTGATGTGATTGCTTAATATAAGAGCAAGGTTGATATGATAAGAACATATCAACAAGGTTGATATGATAAGAACATATCAACCTGCTGTGTACAGGAATCCAAGCAGGGAAGAATGCAGTAAAAAGTCCATCCAAGAAAAGATATTATAATATACAAATCACAGTCACAAAATGATATGGAAAGAAGAAACCTGAAAAAACAGATCATTTACCAGGATTAGCATCCACAAATGCAGCATACCCCTATGGAAAAAAATCATAGCTGGCTAATGAAAGATATAAAAAGATCTTTAGAGATAAATGTTCTGCTAATGAATGTGCATCTAAAATCTGTGATCTTAGCCAGAGCATGGCTCCTAAAAGCACTTCATTAGATTCACAAAACTCAGCAGGAGTGATTAATTTATATCTGATAGTGCTGGCTTCCCAAGGGAACAGGGGAGCCCTGCTGTGAGTGCCTCCAGATAGAGTGTGACAAGCAGGAGCTTCCACAGCAGCACAGCTCATTTTCTTTTTTTATTTTCATGAGCTGTGTGTGTGATACACAGCTCTCAGGCTAAGGCTGACAACAGCCCACAGAAAATGGTGTGTGATATGAATCCTCATTTCTGGGACTTTGCATGAAAAATGCAGCCTATAGGAACCAAGCTGGGGATATACCAAAATAAACCCAAAATTTTGAAAATTAAACCTCAGCTTCTTGTAGTTAAAAGTATTGCAGCCTTGATGACATTTAGGACATGTTGGGGGCTGGCAACTGGATCCAGTCTAATGAGACAAGAAAGGAATATGCAACTCACACTGAACATCTCTTGGGAAGCTACTTCATGTATTTTTAAATTATTGTCAATACAGAAGCAAAAACTTTACTGACAAATATATGAAACTTGCTGTAAATTAGTCTTATTTACATTAATTCAGAGGTGATCAGAGTCAATAAACCCCAGCTAAAATCAAGATCCAGATTCCTTTCCTAATATTCCATCAGTACAAGGAAGAGTAGTTTTACTGATCTTACAGAAGCAAATGGAGAAAACCCAGAGCTCTCAAGCTCTGAGAATGCTCTTTGCATTGTGGTTTTGTAGAAGAAAGGAAGGGCTTTATTAAGGAGTGCAGAGGGTCTGGACTTCACTGATATTTGAAATAATCTGGACCAAAAGAAATCCAATCCACATAAACAGTTCAGGGAGAAAAAGCTTTTTTGGTTTTTACCTTCACATTCTTGCTTTTTTGGCAGAATATACTTAATATCCTGTTCACCATAACTACCCATCCAGAGAAAAAAATTGTTATTCCTGCTGTACTTCCTAAAGCAATTGGTAATCTCTCTGCCTTTTGCTTTAACAGACTTCTGAAAAGAGTTGAACACTCTTTGGAGAGAGGGAAAGGTAATGAATCAGTGTGTAGGTTACAACAACAGGTATGATAATTTATAAGCAAGTATCTACAGTTTTTCCAGGGTTCTTGAGTGCCTGTTTTCTTTTATTCACAGCATTCAGGACTTTCTTTCTTGGCCCAAGCTCCATCTGAATGCTCTGTAGATCTTCATCAGAACACAGCATCAGGGCATCTAAATCAATTTTTTCCCTCATGAAGACTGGAAGAAACTCATCCAGCATCTGTGATGCCAGAAATACCTCAAGGGGCGTATTCTCTGTTTCCTCATCATCCCAAACGACTTCTTCCTCATTCCAAGGGACAACAGCACTGTTTTCAGCATCATCTTCCCTGCCATTCTCAGAATTTTCATACTGAAAGAGCTCACTGGCTATTGTAACTCTTATACTTTCTTTCTCAGAAGACACAGTTTCAGGATTTACCTCTGCAGCCAAATTCCTTCCAAACACAATCTTGCCAAGACCTGGCCGCTGAAAAATGGAGAGCTGACTGTCATTACCAGCAAGGTTTTTCTCTCCAAGGTCATTCAGTAATTCATCCTCCTCTTTCTCATCAAACAAATGCATCACACTTTTCCTACCCATATCATCTTGGTCATTTCTTTGAGTTTCCTGCCTTCTTGTGCTGTCGGCTGTCTTTTTTGTCTTGAGTTTCAAGGTATCTTTCAGGTTTTTAGTTAAAGTACTTGTGGTATTTGAAGCAAATAGACCGGGCAACTTTACCCTGGAGTGTGTTCCTTTGTAAGAATTCACTGTGCCAACCTTTTCTTTAATATAATTCCGGTTCATTTCATGTTGGTGTTTCTCCTGGCGCTTCTCACATTCCTTGATTTGTCTCTCAACGTTCCTCTGGGCCTGTGCCTTTTGTTTGGAGACCTTCTTTGGATTCAGCAAGTTCTGCTCAGTGGCAGCTTTGTCCAGGATCTGGACACACTCCTTGCGGTCCCTGCTGGCAGCTGCCTCCAGGGGAGTGCGCAGGTCGTTGTCCAGAGCAAAGATGTTGGCACCAAAGCTGATCAGAAAAGAGACGCAGTGGATGTGGCCGTTGCAGGCAGCGTGGTGCAGGGGCGTGTTCCCCCAGATGTCACACTTATCCGGGTCACCCCTGCCAGGAAAAACAGCACACAGTGAGCTGGGCTACCCACACTGAGCTCTGCAGTGGCACTGAACAGACACCAGACGTGTCACTCTGCTCTGCTCTGAGGAGAACAGCCCAGGGACAAAGGCTCAGCTTGGCTCCAGCCACTAGAACTGGGCTGCACCCACTGACACAAGCCCTGAGTGTGGCTGTGTGTGTGGCATGAGCTCTAATTCCTGCCCTGTGAGTTACACGAGTTCACAGGGCTGACTGTGACTGCATCGCCCCATAAGGGAGCCAGGGCATTTCCTTTGTTGTCCCAGGGTCTGGCAACTAAAAGTGGGCTCAGGCTTTGACTTACTCTCATTGGAATTACTGACAAAACTGTTACAAGAACATTTGCATGGAATATTTTAAAGTGCTCTTGGTGATTCTTTCCTTTTGCATGTCAAATAGAGGGCAATATTAGAAGGTTTCCTCAGTGGCCACAGTGATACACACTCAATGAGCTCCTGCAGTAATTTTTAGGTAGGTAATAGGTAAATGATCTGGAGTAAAGCCCTGATTACCTATTTGTCTCCATTGCTATTAGTTTAAGCCCAGAGAGATGCCATTGTTTTTCAACTCTTTTGTTCTCTGTAAGCTGCTTTTACTCATGATGGTTTGAAAAGCAGAAGTTAATTTGAAAATAAAATGCCACATTTTTCAATTGAATTTAAAGCCAGTGAAAAGTATTGCTTGATTTTTAACTCTTGCACTGACTTCACACTGAACTGCTGCCTGCAGACAAGAATCAGCTTGAATATTTAGATACACATTTGGCAAGGTCAGCCTTGGCAATGTTCAGAGCAGAGCTTGTGACCTCTTGTGACCAACCAACAAGGCAGCCACAGAAGCCCAAAATCTTTATTGACTTCAGAAACAGGGACCAAATTTACAAGGAGAATTTCTACTCTTGGGAGTTGAAGCATTTCAATGACTTGGAGGTTGGTGCCATGGCAGCTGTACTGTGAAAGACATGGTACATCCTGCCACAAAATGTCCTCCAGGCACTGATGTCTGGCTTTGGGGCTCTGAAGGAAAGCACTACCAGGTTTGTTTGTTGAGGGCCACATCTGAGCACATCCTTCAGCCTGAGCTGCCCCAGGCAGGGATGAGGCCAGGGGTCCGGCAGAGCCCACCGTGCCAGCCGCGGGAGCTCAGGCTTTGCCACAAGGAGGTGGCAGCTGAGGATCAAATTTCTCCACTCAGACATGTGGAAGCCATGTGTACATCTTTCTGCTTTTGTGGCTGTGCCCTGGGGAGCTGCCTGGCTGTGGCTGGGCGTGCTGGGTTCCTGAATTCCCACATTAGTGAGCTGGCTGGGCACCCTGAGCCTGGGGAGCGCCGGGTCATCCGTCCCCCCCAGGCCCTTCAGAGCTGTTTGTGGTCTCTTCTCCCCGTGGAACCTGCCAGCCTTTGAGTCTCAAACAATTCACAGACTCAAGTGGTGCTCCCAGCTCAGCGGGACTTTGGACAAGGTTTGACATCTGCTCTGGGTTCTCATACTCCTCCTTTCCCTGCTTTCCCAAGGAAAAGGCTCACACAAAAGAGAGCAAGCAGATCCTGCTATTTGGTCTTGCCTTTATTCATGTATCTGCAAGGCAAGCAGAGAAAATGTCTCCTGACACCTGGGAAGACAAATTATTTCAGGATGAAAGGGGTTTATTGCTAGCTTTCTAAGGGCCAAAGCTTAAGAGTCCTAAAATCTGCAACCACTCTAAAGAAAATTGCCCTGTACCTTAGAGCCTCTTTCAGGAAACCTCTTCAAGGAAAGGGTGAATTTGTTGAATATAATTAAAATGCTTTCTCACAAGAAAACATTAACTGACTGGACAACAGCTCAAACAATTTCTAAAACTCAGCTTCTCCCAAAAACACAATGAGAATGCAGCCGTACCTCTGATAGACACATCTTCCTGATTGTGTCAAGAAATCTTAGATTAAAATAGAGTTAAACACATATGCTTGAGGATTTTGAGGTGATACTGTCCCAAAGCTGTCCTCTAGCAAGAAAAAGACTTAGAAATACATGAAATAACAAATATACAGAAATTTTGATCTTTGTGTCATCTGCTGTGATTTCCGTCAGCTTATTTGGTAGGAGATATATTTTTCACTCAAAATTTACAAAAAAAACCCTATTTGTTTCTTATCTAGTTGTTCTGGCTTGCAGGTGTTCAGGGACAAACATTATTGACAGGTATTTCCTGGGAACTGCCTTAATTGCACAGGTTGAAAAGCTGTCAATCTATTTTTGCTTCTCCTGAGGACACAGCAACAACCATGCAGTCCAAAGGTCTTTTTCATTGTGATACCACAGCCACACCTGAGCCCAATGAGCTATAAAACAAATCTATGAAAAAAAAAATTCAACTCCGTTTTTAATAAAAGAAAACTCAGATACATCCAAATAGTTATTCAACTGTTCCCTGCAATCTGTTCACTGTTCTGCCAAAGAACATTTTATTAACTATCTCTACACAAGAGCAGATTTTCTTTAATTAGGTGTTATTACAGAATCACAGCTTAAAAGGTAGGCTCTGAGCAATGGAGTACTTATGGTAGAGAGGTAATTACCACTTCAATAAGACATTCTAACCATGTAAGACATTTAAATGATACAGACATTTTATTACTAGAAAATAAACCTGTAGAAAACCTTCCTTTCATTTTTTCCTTTTTTTTTCCTATTTTTTTAATGGTTTACAAGGGTCCTATAATGGCTTCTGAATCAGTATTCTCCATTTTAGCCTGATGGTAATTGTCAAAAAATCACAGAAATAACCATTTTAGATGTTACTGCCTCAAGGCTATCTGTCGTGACTCGCCTCTGGACAGCATTAAGTCTTCACAAGTGCCTACAAACTGTACTTTGGAAGCAAATGAGAGATATTTTTTGCTAAAACTGTTTCAAATTAGGGATTTCTCTATGAAACCTGTCTCAAGATACCCTCAAAGGTTGTTGGCAACCTTCTCCAGTGAGGAAAGGAAAGGTGCCAGGGCCCTGCTTCTCCGAGCTGCTCTCTGAAGGACACGATGTGGTCCTGTGGATGCTGATGTGCTTTCACTGACAGACCACCTGAAGGACTCTTCAACCCCTGGCTGAGAAAATATCAAAGAGACCTGCCTGCAGGCTCTGCACCTAGACCACTGCCACTAAAGAAACAGTCATTAGCAATGCATTAAAGAAATTACTGTGATTTTCAGCCTTTTGGGCCGGAGGTCACGGGGGCTTTAGAAACACGGCGCAGTAATTGTAGTTTTGAGGCCCAGGCTGGGAGCAGTGGAGGCCGGCTGACTTACCCTCTCCGGCAAATGACTTCCAGAGCTTCCAGGTACCCGTGGTAGGCTGCCAGAAGGGTGGGAGTCATCCCATCTTCATCAGAAGTGTTGAGGTCTTTCCTGGTGGCCTCTTTCAACAGGTCCACATTGCCATCGGCCGCTGCTTTGTGATACCTGCTCGACATTTTCAGCAGCTCCTGGTTTCCCAAAGCAGCTCGGAGCGATATCCGGGCTGCAGAGTCACTCTTCCATCACAGGAGAGTTCATTAATGATTACAAGCTGAGACATCCCTGTGAGGAGGGGAATGGGGAGGCAAAGTTCATCCTTGCAGGCTCTTTGTCTGGAGATCTGCGTAGGTAACGAGGCTGTGGTGTGGGGAATGCTTTCGTTTCCTGGAAGGTGGCTCTGCCATGTACAGTTTGTTGCATAATTGACTGCTTAGAGAGGGAATCCAGTCATCTTCTCCATGTCTTTGCCTGACTGTTCCGTGAGAATTGCAAAAGGACTTCAAAAAAACCTTCAAAAGGCCATGAATGTGAGCGTGAGCAGGTTTGACCCCAAGTAATAAAGTATCCCTGAGTTTGATGGGAGGAAACGCACGAGCAGTTACCTTTACTGGTGAAGCCTTTGTAACCCATATTTTACTGGGATGCTGTTTTTGAAAACAAGTCACTTCCCTGCCAAACCAGGCACTTCCATGGGATCATTTTGTGTACACAGACTGGAAATGATGACCTGGGTGATGTTTGGATAAAACCCCCAACAGGTCTGCAAGTCATAGCTGGCAAAACCACAGCTGTGTAAATTGCATTTCATCAGGAGGTCTTCAGGAAATTGGCAAATATAAAACTCTTCTGACAGGTATTGTAATCTCTGTTTAGACACAGAAAAAATGTGTAGGATTCCCTCAGGATACCAGGAATTCCAGAAAAGGAAACATGATGAGCCTGCACCCACTGCCCCAGCTGGGCACTGTGGTCCTTGCCTAGGACCAGATGGGTCCATCCCCCACCACAAATAGTGATTTCTTGATTTAGAAATAATTTCCCCTGAGTTCAGTGGCACTAAGGGCTACCTCTACAACTAGAAACTTACAGAATTAGACTAATTCTAACCTAAAGTTCAAAAGAATTACAAAGAGCAAGCCATATAAAAAGCCAGTTTTCAAACAGCAGCTGAAAAGTTGGTAAGAGGCTACTGCAGCTTCCTGGAGTGCTGTGAGCTCAGGGTTCTTCTGGCCACATTCACAAGAGCTGCCACATAAACATTACTTTTTGCCAAGCTGTTTTCTGTGACTCACTGAATTAACCTGGATCGCAGAGACTCTACCCTCAGCAATTAGCAGTGGGGTTTTGTTGATTGTTGTGCCCCCATTAGAGAATCACGAACCAACTCCTTGCTCAGCGTTGGTGCAATCCCCAAATGGAATTCTGCCACCTCATTTACATCCCATAATTCTGCCCCTGTGACACACCAGAGACCTCTCAAAATGGGCTTTCTCTCTTCATTATTTTCTCAGACAGGCACTGAAGGGCTCTTCAGGAATGAACTTGTACCAACCTTTGTCTTCCACGAGGACAAGGAGAGCCAGTCAGATCCCGTGACAGGTTTGAACCTTTGAACAAAGAGCTCCAGGTCAGAGCAAAGCAAAGCCCTGGATGTCCCTCGTGTCACCCCAGGCACAGCTGACCCTGGTGCTGTCCTACCCTCTCAGGGCAGTCAGGATGGGCTGTGCCTCACCCAGGCCAGCGTCCGTCCCCACTTTAGAAGACAGTTTTACACTCAGGTTCCCTGCACTGCATTAATACTTTTCTAATAAAAATGCAGCCATTTTTTCTGTTTTCTATTCAACCAGGCTCAGCACGGAGCTAAATTTACAGCTACAAGAAAAACTAGCTGTTGCAGAACAAAGATAGGTAATACATGTGTGTGTGTGTGTGTATATATATATATATATATATATATACACACATACATAAGATTAGCTGTTTATTAATGCCATTGAATTTTATTTCTTTTACTTGGCCTTTTTTCAGGGGTAAAATGATCATTATGCGCATACTGCATATAGCACCAGTGCCTGGTAGGAGAGAGGAAACATAATACACTCATGAAAAGTGATTTGGTGGCAGAAGGGTCTTTTTAATTTTCAAGATCCTCGGTTTTTACTACAGAAATACTTTGATTTGCTTTTCTCTTCATTAATGCAGCACACAAAATGTTGATCTTGGAGTGATTTTTACCATTAACATCTGAAAAACCTGATTTTAAACTTACCTGGTATGATGCCAAGTGGGAAACTATTGCTCCAAGTTTTAATTAGAGGTAAAGCAAACCCATGTCAGCTGGGGAGAAGCTTCAGACTTTGCAAGCTTTATTATTATTTCTGTCATAAAAGTGGGCATCACAAAAAAAGAAGAAAAAAGAAAAGACCAAACAAAATCTTCATCTGTTTCTAAACTCCTGGTACTTGTTCATTGTTGTCCCATCCAAAGACCTCAACTTGAAATGGAATAAATGATTCAACATCAAATGAGGCAAATTTCTCAGCCTGAATGGAGATTATTCTTTTGAGACTAAAGTTCAAAATTGTGAACTTTTTAAGCTCCCTGGATAGTTAGAATGAAGCTTTTCTTTTTGTGTTTGAAAAGAACTTCAGAACCATTCCACTTCCAATTGAAATGTCTTACCAGGCTCATGAGAAACTCTGTTGTGATGGTACATGGTGTTGTAAACTAATGAATTATTTAACCAGCAGCTTTGATTTTTTATTGGATTTCACTGTGTATATGGGTATTATTCTATTAATTTGAGAATTGTCTCAAATAAAATATTGCCAGTTAAACAAACTATTTAGATTGAAAGGCTGCAGCATCACCAGTTAGGTTGTTGCAGATAATGTGGAGCATAAATCTGCACAGTGATGTTGTGCCATCTGTTTTGCATGAGGTATTTTCCAGCACATTTCCTCATTGCAACTTTTATAAGCACCAAATGTGGTATGGTAAAGGCCATGCAAGGAGAGGCAAGTAAGTCTCTGCTTGCCTAATGAGATCTTTGGAACTAATGGGCTTAGAGAAGAATGAAATTAGTCACACTGGGTAATCGTGGCTACACAGTTCAGAGAAGATGACAACATTTAAAACAAAAAATAAGAGCTTATTTCTTCACTTCTTAGGGAGGCCAAACTTGTGTGCCCCAGGAGATGCTGCTGCTGGATGTCCTCTTGAGCAGCCAGTTCCCAGAGCCAGGCTGAGCCTGACCCACACCAGGCTGAGGGTCACCCATGCCAGGCTCAGTGTGACCCCCAGCAGTGCTGCCTGACACCCACCTGACGTGACTGCTGTTCTGCTGTGGGTCCAAGGGCACAGCCTGCACACAGCAGGGCTGGGAGCAGTGACATTAGCTGTTCCATCATAGGGACTTCTGCAGTTCTTGCTGTGAGTGCTCAAAAGTAGAAGTCCTGACCTGCCATTCAGGCTCTTTGCTTTGTTAAAATATTTTCCTTGGTTTTGGGCATCTTTTCCCCCATTATATCTTCACCAGTGTTTCAAACAGCTCCAAGGAAAGCCACACTGAGCTCATTGGTGTCTCAAATGCTGTCATGCTGGTAGAGAAAACTCCATTTAAAAAAATAACTGCCAAAACCGACATGCATTTTCCCTTGAAATATCTAACATGGGAATAAAGGAAATACATTATCAGAGCAAGAAAAGGATGCCTTCAAAATAGAACAACCCCTGTGAAAGACTTAGTATTACCTTAAGGTCTCCTGTGAGCTGCCCCACTACAGGAGCAGCAGGTGCAAGTGCTCTGTTCCCTGGGCAGCAGAGAGGTGGCACCTGTGTGAGCCAGACCCAGGGCTTATAAAACCCTCCCTGGGAAGCTGAAGACCAAGCTTGTGGTGCCCTGAAGAGATGGAGTTTGAGCAGCAGTGCTGGAGCACCTCAAGGATGTGGTGAGTGTGGTTTGGGATACAGGGGGAGGTGGGTTCTTTCCCTGCTGCTCTCTCATGTGATTCTCTTTTCCTTGCAGGTTGCTGCTCCTGTTTGGATTTTTGCTGTACTTAGCCCCTTGTGCTGATGGCCTAGGGGTTCAGGATTTCTTGGGTAGTGTGTTCTCTCTGGGCTGGCTGTGGGCTCTGGGTTTGCATGGAGTCATTTCCCTCTGCCTTGGCATGGAAGGGGCTCTGAAGGGTGCCAGGCTGGGGGGCTTGCAGGGTGTGTGCCAGGGTTTGCTGGAGCTCATGGTGGCCTTCCCTCTGCAGAGAATGTGACCTGCCATAGGCATGGGATGGAAGTTGAGTTTTCCAGAGAGCTTAGCAACTACTCCTGGCACGTGTGGATTGTTGGTATGTATTGCTGCTGCCCTGGCCCTTCTGCTGCAACCTGCCTGCTGCAGGGCTAATCTTCCACATCCCTCCTAGATGTGAGTGGTGGTGAGATTGTATCCTGTGACCACACTGTGGATTACGAGAGGCTGATACTCAGTGTCCTGTTTGTCAACTGCACCAGCCTGCAGGTAAAGGGGTCTTCATCCTGGGGAGCTGCTGTGATGGAGATAGGAGATGTTTAATTTTTTCCCTGGACAGGACTGTGTTTAATAGTGTTTCTATTTCTAACTTTAAGACTGGGGCTACTTATACTTCTGATAATCTAAAACTCTCTTAGGGGAACACTTCATGCCAAAAATTGAAAAAGAAAACCAAACCCAAAGCTACTGAAATTTATTCTTTCAACTATGCATTAAATCCTTCAGCCTGCTATAAATGTCATGCTCTGCTGTAGAAGACTCAAACTATGTGACAGGTTTTCCTGTAGAGAGGTGGACCAGGCTCAAGAGTTTCAGAGCACCAATCTGTTTAAATATGTATTGAAGACAATTAACACCATATGCTGACCATAGCAGTTGAGGTAGAGTAGTAAGTGGGAGGCCAAACCCAGATGCTTTACTGGTATCTGTTGCTTTGAAATATTTAAAATACCACAAGATTTTCTGCTGTTGATTAGCTTAGGTTTTTTTGGCCAGCTGATTCTCTGGCACTAAAACCTGCTACTCCTTGGAGTTGTCTTCTTGACTTCTGCAGTTATCTTAGTATTTCCTGCTCTTCAACCTAACCCTGTGCCCCACTGCTTTCCTAAAGAGCTCATCCTTTTCCTTTGGGCTTTTAAAACAATAAGTCATCTTGTCCTTGCACTGGTGCAAACACCTAAACCAACTCTGAAGTTAGAGTTCAGTCCCAATGGCTTTCAGGTGCTTTCATGCTGTAGTGAGTACTGCTGCCTCTTTCTAACTAATGTCTCTTGTCTGTAGCATGGTCAGCACCAGCTCTGGTTGAGGCTGATGGTGAATGACACAATGGGAGAGGAGGCAAATATCACCTACAGCACTCACTGTGACAGCATTCCTGTAGATGAAGTCACTACTCCTGTGTTTGCTGGTGCAACAAACTGCACCAAAGACTTCATGGCAGTAAGTAGAGGAGTGGGAGTGCTGTAGAGCCTGCTCTGAGACTTGCAAGGCAGGGTGGCTGTCTCCTGGAGTTTTGTGTCTGGGATCTAGGGAAAGCTCCAATGAACTGCAAGGAGGTCTCTTGGCTGCATGTTCATTTTTGGCTTGGCTGCTGGCTCTTTGGAGAGCTGGTTTGCAAATGGTCATTAATGATGCACCCAGTCTGGCTCCAGTCCTATTGCAGGGGAAGCTGATGCTGGCTGTCTACTTTGGGAAGCTGTAGTAGAGATTTTGCTGTGTGGCTGCTACCCTGCAAGTTCCTCCAGTCTAATTTTCATGATGTGTTTCAGGTTATCTTCCCAGGACTCATTTCAAGTCTCAGTGATGAGCATAAGGTATGTTCCTTCCACCTGGTGAAGGAAGCTGTGGGGGAGTGCCTGGGCTTTTGGCAAAAGCTGAGCCTGATATCCCCTAGTTTGGGCAGGGACCTCTCTGATGGACTTGCATCTTGTTGGGAAGCCTAGTTCTGCCCTGTCAGCCTAGGGAGCTTGAATGTAAAGCCTGGGAGGTGGCAGCCCTGCAGAGTGAAAATCTAATGCTTTGGTGCTTCTGTGCCTTCCTTCCCTAAACAGGGATTTCCTGCTTTGCAGGTTCCAGCCACTCCAATGTCCTGGAATCTGTCAGTTGATGATGGAACCAGAATACATCAGCTAAGCCTTGGACAAGCAACACAGCAAGGCTATAACTTCCTAGTTGATGGCCACAATCTGATCTTTCAGGTGGCCTTTGCTGCCACTGGAGTTGTGTCCTACAAGGTATGTGAATGGAGAATCAGCACTGAGGAGTTACCCAGCCCCTGTTTGGGCAGCATTGTCTCCCTCCTGTAGACCTGGGGGAAGCATTTTCAGGCCAGGGCCAGAGCTGATGTCAGGGTGATGCACTGCTGGGCTGAGCTGGTGTGTGTAAAGCTGTTTGGCTTTGCACAGATGTCACTGAACTGCCTGGCACAAGGACATGGGAAGGCACAGTGTGCACCTCAGACAGCAGCACAGTGAGTGGGAATCTTCAGAAGCAGAATTCTAGCTACAGCCAGCCCTGGGTACATCTGACTGGCAGTCTCATGATCAGCAACTGTTTTTAGAAAGGGTGAAGTGGGCAGAAACTGCTGTTGCAAACCTGAACCTGATGCAGTACGTGGCCTCTGGGATCGGTCTTGTGATGATCAGAGCTGAGCACTGTCTAATAGAGCTCCATCTTCTTTGTCAGCACGATGATAAGGTGCTCTACACTGTGGCACTCAAGCTCATGTATGGCCCTCCTGAGCGTAGACTGACTGTGGAGTCAAGAATGCTTTGTGCTCCAGGTAATGCAAGGAAAAAGCCAGAACCTGTCCTGCTTTTGCTTCAGGGAAGCTGATATTTATCCAAGATGTTGTTGCAGGTCCAGCAATCTGTAATGCAACACACATGACTGTTGCCATCCCAGCCTTTCCAGGGATCCTTATGGATGTGGATGTAGAGAATAAGACCATCCCCATGGATCAGCTTCAGGAAAATGGAATCACTCTGGACACACAGAGAGGGGTCAGGCTGTATATTAGCAGGGGAGTCCTGAAGTCCAGGGTGAGTTTGATCCTTGAGTCACAGGTGTTGGTGTGATCACACCTCCTTGGTGTTTTAAGACCCAGAGGCACAGGAGCTTTGACCTTGACTAAGCATCTGTCAAGTCAGTCACAGCCTTTACTGGTGAAGCCTTTACTGGCTGGCTGAGGGCAGGTGTGATTGAGATGAATGCAAACTGACTTTGCAATAGATAGGCATCATGCAAGGTAACTTGTTTCCTGGAGTCTTTTGGCAAAAACAGATGTAGGTGAAAATATTCCTCTTGGAGGGGGTAGGTATTTGGCATGCCTGGAGCAATGCAAATGAGCTTCTCCTGTGGCCACTGTGCTTTTCAGGCTTGGCTTACTTGCTAATCAGCTCTAACAGGTGCATGTGTTAAAAAGAGCTCTTGTCACACTCTGAGAGAATAACTCTTGTTCTTCAGCTGCGTGGGGAGAGCTGCTCAGGACTTCAGTACTACATGTCCTCTTTGAAACTGGCTTTTCACTTCCATGGGGAGACTGTGGCAATGGTGACGCACCCTGAGTGCCCCTGTGAGAAGCACACACCAATAGGTGAGTGACTCCTGCAGCTCCTCAGCTATGCTCCCTCAGCATGGCTCATTGTTACACTTTGGTGAGATGAACTAATCCAACACAACAGCTCCTGGCAGACAGAGCTGTCATTGGCTCACGTGACAACTTATGTGAACCTCTGTTACAGCTGCTGTATGCACCCACGATGGCTACATGGATTTTGAAATCCTAGCTGAGAGTACCACACCACTGCTGGACTTGGATACACTCAGGCTCAGGGATCCTGTGTGCCGGCCAGCCTACAAGTCACCTTTGAATGACAGGGTTCGGTTTCATGTGCCACTGAATGGGTGTGGGACCAGGCACTGGGTGAGTGTGTGGCCAGGGTTGGTGGGGTGGGATTCAGGTACTGGCAATGCCCTCACTAATGCTGTTATCTACCTGCAGTTTGATGGGGAGCAGATTCATTATGAGAATGAGGTGAGGGCATTATGGACAGACCTTCCCCTGGGCAGGATCTCAAGGGACAGTGAACTCAGGTGTGTCTGGAAACTTCTTTAGGCCATCCAGTACTACATTACCCACACAACAATATGTGACTTACCTGCTCCTTCCCTGTTACAGGTTAACAGTCATATGCTCCTTCAGCAATGGTGATGCCTCCCTCACTGTAAAAGTAGACAACCTTTCTCCTCCACCTTCTTTGGTGAATCAAGGTTCCCTCTCCTTAGTTCTTCTAAGCTACCCAGGTAAGGCTTGCTCACTTGGCTGGGAAGTATCTGGAGCTTGTGGAGGGGAGGGTGGATGAGTGAGCTGTTCTGGTATATGGGCTTCTTTTGTCCTGGTGTGCTTCCTTCCTGCTCATCCATGCTGCTTGAGCTTGAAGCAGGTACCCCAAATCTGTGGCTCTTGGACAGACAGTAGTTGTTCACCCAGCTGCTGTTGAAGAGCTTGAGACCCTCTTTGCACCTTGAGTTATTTAACATAAGTGACTTTGGCTCTTGCAGAGGACTCATACAGGCAGCCCTACCGTGAGGATCAGTATCCCATAGTGAGGTACCTGCGCCAGCCCATCTTCCTGGAAGTTCAGGTCCTGAACCGCAATGACCCCAACCTCCACCTGGTACTGGATGACTGCTGGGCAACAGCCTCCCAAGAGCCAAGATCGCTGCCCCAGTGGAATATTGTTGTAGATGGGTGAGTGCCCTGCCAACAAATGAAAGTGCCTTTTGCAGTGACTGTGAGGAGTCCCTAACTTCTCCCCTGCTCCCTCTATAGTAAGAGAGCCTTAAGTATGAGTGCCTTCTATATACTGCCCTGGGAGGCTGCAATTTTGTAGTAAGAAGGTAGCACCTCAGCCTCGAACTTGATCTGCTGCTTAAAAGAGTCAAGACCAACAACCCAAACCTTCTCTACCCTGATGTTCTAACTTGGTTTTTATTTATTGGCAGCTGTGAGTATGACCTAGACAGCTACAGGACCGTGTTTCACCCTGTGGGACGTGGTGTCAGCTATGCTAACTATCGCCAAAGGCTGGAAGTGAAGACTTTTGCTTTTGTTTCTGGTGACAAAGCCCTTCCTGGCCTGGTAGGTGACATTGGACTTGGATCAGTAGTAGGAGCAGTTGCTGTTTCAAAATGAATGGAAGTCTCATTACTCTCATTCTGTCCCAGGTGTACTTCCACTGCAGTGTTCTGATCTGCCACCGTTTTCACCCAGACTCCCCTTTGTGCATACCAAGATGTCCAAGGCCATCTAGAAGCAAGCGAGGTAATGTCTGAGTGGATTTTAGGTGGCACTGATCCAAGATAACCCACTGCACTGTAGGGCTCAACCGTGCTGTTTCTGTTGTAGAAAGTGGGATGGCAGCTGTGAACTCTGCTGTGGTGAGCTTGGGGGGCCCTGTTCTCCTCATGCCAGAGGAGTGGTCTGCAGCCCGAGGTACTGAGCCAGTGTGGTGCTGGGGGGTGTTGTCTGGGCTTAGTGAGGATCTGTCTCCACAAACAAACTGCCTTTCCCCTTGCTTTGCAGGGAGCACTCTCCTGAGCAAGGAAGCATGGGCTGGCATTGCAATGACTGCTGTTGGTGCTCTCTCTCTGGCCACAATGCTACTATTTTCAGCTTTTCTTAAATGCCTAAAAAGAAGAGCATACATGGTAAATGTGGTACATTAGTGTGTATTTCAAAATAAACTTGAAGTAGTCACTTGGTGAATTATGTCTGTCATGTATTCCTTCTCCTGCATGTACTTATGCAAATCAACACTGCTCATCCTCTGAATGCCTTCTTATTGTAGATTTGCCTTTAACAATGACTATAATACTTAATTTCCTGAACATATTTGTTTTGAAATAGACCCACTGCTATGTTAAATTCCTGTTGGACTTTGCAGCCAATTTCCTTTCTTGAATTGCTTATTGTTCACAATTGTGATTCCACTATAATTGGATTTTTAAAAATCTATATTGTGCCAGTATCTGTGGTATGAGTAGCTCCTCCAGCTGCACTTCTAAACATGAGCCCTGCACTGCACTTGTGTTAAAGCTTCACCAAAAAAAAACCAAAAAGCCCTTTGTCCTTATGGGAATCATAATTTCAAAAGGTCTTTAAAGGAGACAAACAGTAAAGCCTCCCTTTTCTGTGTAGAGCAGCCTAGAAGGACACTAGAAAAAAAACTGAAGTGGAACAGACTTCCTGCTGCCAGAGCTGGTCTTCTGATGACTGAAAGTTCCATTGGCCACTCAATAGGGGCACCAGGAGTATGTAATTTGGGGTCTCAAATTTGGGGGAGGGAAAGTGTGAGTACAGCTAAAGCTGTCTTGTCTGCAATACAGCTACAGGCAGTGCTGTCTGTAATGCTTGCCCACCTGAGGTGAGGCAGTTTTTCATGCAGTTCTTATTTTGTATTTTGTGCATGTTGCCTTGCATAGCCAAGGAAATGAGGCATGAAATAAAATTGCACGTGACAGAATGAAAGTGCTTTGTTGCAGTAGGAGTGTAACAGCCTTAGGTTAAATGTTGTCTGGCAACTTAGTGTGAGCAGGGAGAGTGACCATCACAAGTCCAGCTCTGTGGTCTCTGAGTGTGCAGGGTTTCAGATTAAATCAGTGGCCAGACCCTGACACTTGTCAAACATGCTGTGCATAAACAGCACAGGCTGTGGGCCTGTCTGCTACAGCCCCTACTTCACTTAGGCATTATTAGTGAGCTATTATTAATGCAATAGGCTTCAGGCTGCATTTTCTAAGTATTAATGTGTATTTCATGCAAAGAGTATGGAGTAGAGACCATGATTAACATGATCATTAGATCTTATGCTAGTATTTAATCAAAATGATAATATAAACACAATGAGACTATGAATCTCACATTGGAACCACTTAATTACAAGTCAGTTATTGTCATTGGCCTGATAGATGTTAGGGTTGAAAGGATTACTTAAGCTACTGTCCAGCAAACAACCTGCTATACTTAAGTCTTGTTGACTTAGCACTTGGCTGGAATATGAAGTATTTCTGCAAAAGCCAGGTAAGTGGTCCTTGATGAAGAGGGTTTATGTACTTAACTGTATGGGCTGCTTACCTCTTCTGCCCTAAATAAGGCTAATCTTCATATTTGCTCTCTCTATCCTTGTTCTGAACTGTGGGGAAAATATCTTTGTATGTTCAGGTAGAGAAGTTTCCTTGTTTCTCATTAATGGACTTTGAACCTTTGCTTTAGGATGGTTGGCATTTACTAAATAATATTAGTGACATGTAAACATGCTAGTTAACATCCCAATTAGCTAAAATATTTCTCACATACCTTGCATACGTGAATCTGCAGACTTGCACTAGTGGAAGTATTTTAAAAACTCGGGTACCTTCAGTATGGGAAGCAGTGAGAGCTTTACTTTTGCTCTTTGAGTTCTGTATTTTGTACTATTTTTACTGCCTGAGGAGGTGAGACAAAAAGAGCTTGCACATGGTGACAGCCATCTAGGTCAAAGAGAAGATTATTCTTGCCTGGCTTCTGCCCCTGGCTGATATTGTTTTTCTGGGGTAAGACTTCAATGTGGCATGTGAGAGGATATCTGTCCCTGGTTTCTGGGAGGGGTAACTATAGCTCTCTCAGGGTGGCTCATTTAATGCTTTTTAGGGATGTTGCAGAGGTGCTTTGAATGAAGACTCTTAATTGAAATCAAGGAAAACACAGGATTGTGTTCCTTATTTTGTACATAATTTACCCTAGAGTCCAGCCACATCAATTCCTTCCTGTAGCCCTCCTCCTCTGTGTGTGCTGCTGCCTCTCTGTTCCCTGTTAAAATGTGTTATCTGGAAAGTTTAAGCTTGTCTTACAAATAAAAAATATCCCTTTCCTGCATTCAGGAAGAGGTCTCTCTCTTCTGCCACAGGGCAGGGTGAGGTGGGGATGATGGTGCTGCAGGAAGGCAGAGGAATTAGGGAACCTGCTGCAGGTGGAGGCAGCATTGACTCTGGCCTGAGCTCAAGCAGCTGCTTCAGGAGCCATACCACAGTTGGTTGCTCCAGATCTCCTTAGACACAGGATGTTTGGGGGCCACAAGAGTGGCTGCCTATTAAGGCATGTTTATGCCTAAAGTGAACCAGATCTGTGAGAGCTGAGTAGGCTGAGCTGGTTGGGAATGGGGCCATGGGGTGGGAGTCTCCTGCCAGCTTCTTGGGGGGTTGGTGGTGTTCTGCAGAAAGCTGAGAGCAACTGAGAAAAAGGGGATTTGGCAGGATTGCCCCAGCCTGTCTTGCTAAGGACTCCTTAGGTCTACTGCAGTCTTTAATAATTCAAAGAAGAAAACAACCTCTGCCCTCCTTTTAAGGATGCATTACTGTCTCCAGTAAAACACCTACTCTATGCTGACCTAGTTTTTTCTTCAGCATCTCTCAACTGAAAACTTTACTCTGGTGATGGCACTGCAGAAAAAGCAGCCCTTGGTGAAAGGACACAGTGAGAAGCCTTGAAATGAGAAGCTGATAAGCATGCAAAGGTCAGGGCAGCAGGAGCAGAACTGTTCCATGTTTACCTGTAGGTAACTGAGAAATCACAGTTTCAGCTCCTGCTAAGTGCTGGTGACAGGAAGAATTATATAATGAAAAATAAACTTAAAATGCAGAGGGAAATAGTTCATGTTGGGTGAGACTGAGTGGGACTGGATTAACTTAGTTTAGTGTCTGCTGATTTTATTAAGTAATGCCTCTTCCCCTCAGAAGATGAGGGCATAAAGGAAAATGAGGGGAAAGGATTTAGCTGTGTAGTCATGTATGAGCTGTGCTACAAAGATTTGGAGTGTTGTAACTTCAGGCAGGTGTAAGGGCTTTATTGCTCTGTCTTTGGAGGTGCCTCCTGAAAAGCTCTTGCAGGCAGCCTTGCCTGAGGGCAGTCTGGGTATGTGGCTTTGTACTGTCTGCTGAATTAATGTGCCATTAAAAGAAAGGGCTCCTGGAAATCTTCTGGGGATTATTTCACTCTATAGCTGAAGTGTGGGGCCAGCTTAGCCTAGGGGCTGAAACTATTACCACCACTACTGTGTGAAGCACATAACAGCTCAGGTAGGCTCTGTGACCATGGTGTAGCCAAGTAGCAGTTTGGTTTATGCAAAACTAAATAAAACTAACTTAGACATCTGTGTTTATTCCTCCTTCTCATGCCTATAAAGGAATCTGCAGTTTGTGGCTTAGCAATGTTGGCCATATAAAATACTTTTTTCAAGGAGAAAATCTCAGCTCCAATTGTAGCCTTCTTAAAACAATATGTGAAAAATTTGTTTTTACTGTAGAATAAAACAGACTAACAAGACAATCTGGTTAAACAAACAGCACTTTATTAAACTAATATAGTTAGATACTTTCTTAATGCTTAAAAATATAATAACATTTGCAAAAATGAAAAAAGTTTAAATAACATACAAAGCTACAATTGAGAAGCAAACCAGGCAATTTAAATAATATCTAAAGAAGACCTAAGCATACCCCTGATATGATGAGGCAAGGAAATCCCTTTGGAATAACACAACATCTAAAGGGAGAAAAAAAGCTTAGACCACGACATATGCCAAACCCACTTTTCCCTTTATAATGAACATAAAGCATTGGCCTGGTGTACTCATACTATTTTAACAAAGGTTGTTAAGGCTTACAAATATTTTTCCACATTCAAAATGTTTCTACTGTTCTGAACTGTGATGCTTCTGTATCGAAATGACTGCTGCTATGTACTAAAGAGTATGTTCAGAACTCCAGTATCTGAGAAGTATCTCCCTCCCCTTTTCTGTCCACCTACTTGCCATTGACTTAACACTATTCAGTGTTACTGTATCCCTATACCAAATTCTATGGAACATTCCATCATGCACATACTCTTACCACTACACGGCTGCTTCTTGGTTATTCTTAAAATCCCTTTTACAGTGCCAGTGTAAGATGTATATTGATTTTCCTCAGTTTCCAGGAGTACACAATGACTGAATGCTTAATGAGTAAACAATTACGTAGCAAATGCTGGGATTGTACAGCTAAGTGCTTATGAAGTGGGAAGGAACCTACTTATTCACTCTTTCCAGTATTGGCAGAAAGATCCAAGCCAGGCTGCTTCTGTGGTAAACTTCCATTAACATCTTGCTTCCTCATCTGACCCCTGTGTACATGAGAAAAGAATGGTTTAATTGGCTGTTCCTCCCTAAGAGTGTCTTTTAACTTTTTGCTCAAAAAAGCTGAGCAATGTGAGCTGTCCCAGACAGGTTTATATCTGCTGCTGGTCTACCTAAACTTCTATCAAAAGACAGAGGAACATGAAAATAGACGGTATTATCTGTTTTAACATCAAATTGTACCTCAACAGGGCTGGTGTGCAGGATGGATTGTGCATGTGGATATGCTATGGAAAATACAAGGCTTCTGGAACTGGTGGGCAGTGTTGTGGATGTGGCAGCATGCCCTGGAACTGGGCCTTTCACCATGCTTTTGTCACCCTCCTGCCATCTCGGGCAGCTTTGTGTGTCCTCAAGAGCTGTGCAAACATGGCTGTGCTGAAGGAGCTAACTGACAAAGCCTACAAGAGAGCATCTGTGCTTTTTCTTCTTGCTCTTCCCGATGGCACAGTGATTACTGTGGTTCTTTTCCTGGCAGGTATTTCAGGGGGCCACAGGTGGCACTCCAGCACAGCCTGCTGCTGCCTCCTGCTCTCTGCTGCCTGGCTGAGGCAATGCTGACTGAAACAGGCCTGCAAGCCCAAAGTCCTGAGAGGCACAACTGGCAACTTACACAGTGCAGTATCCTACAAAACCTGTTATTTTTATTTTGACCACACTGTCCTCTGCCTACCTCTTGTCCATTGTAGCTCAAATCTACAATGAATTTTGTTCCCTTACTCTATAAATGCAGGTAAGCAGAGATAGCTGGGTCATCATGCAGGAAAAACTGGAAGGTTCATCTACACAGAATTCAACTTGGCAGCAGGCTTTAATGATGTTTAAAGCAACGCATTAGAATAAGATAAAGGTGTATTTTACTGCCTAGTGTCATGTTGTTTTAGCACATTCACATTTAAAAACCATTTATGCTTCCCTGTCTCAAAAAGGACAAAAAGGCATGAATTAATGCTCATTAGAATACCTACTGATGACCAAACAGATGTGTGCTGCATTTTAACCATGAGGGCAGCCCAAGATTCAAAGCATTCAAGAAGCATTGGTAAGCTAAGCAACACTGGCTCATCTAGAAAAAACATGGAACAATGAATGCAATAGCACAATTGCAGAGTTTGAAACTCTGATCAAGACCTCCATACTCACCTTGATGCACACCAGTAGTTGACCAGAGTTGACAGTGCAATGTAAGAAACACTCAGCACTCCAGAAACTCCCAAGGACAGGGCTCCCAGGCCACACAGCACACACAGCAGGGCTATGCCACCTATGGCTATGACAACACCTAATAAAACATCATTCTGTTACTTAAACAAGTCTATGTACAAATAGAAGAGCTGACATTCTACCACAACCCCAGTTTCAAACAATTTGGGAAAACCATCTTCTTCACTCATCTGGCATAGCCTCTGTAAAAGCTATGCATATTCAAGATAACTGGTTTAGGCATATCCTAATGGCTGAGATTAGAAAAGGAAAAGAGGATTTCCCCTGTATAAACTACACTTAATTAGATTACTATTCTTGTATTAAGAGTTTTACTACTGCTGAGACCTGAGGACTACACACAGAAATCCTCAATTGCTAGGACTCAGACTTCCAGAAGGAAAAATTAAAAAGGAAAGAGACAACACGCCTTAAAAGGGAATAGATAAGTACATCCATGCATGCATACAGTACCTTCCATGACTATCACACCAATACAGGCCATTACAGCTGTTGTAACAACAAAAACCAGGAAAAACCCAACAGGAATAGCTGACACTGCAATAAACATCAGGAGTGATAAGGCAACAAAAGGATGGTCATCTAAATATTGGCCAACGCGAGAATTCATAAAGGCAACAACCTGCAGATGAAAGAAAAATATTTCAGATTTTTTTTAATCTCTTGTCACAGATACCTTTCACAGATCACTGCTACTGTAGTGAACCACAGGTAGGATAGATCTTCTGTCAGCCTGCAGCTGGAATAGGGAGCATTTCTTGCCTCTTTGTTTCAAAAGCATGGGGCCTTGCTGCAAATTTAGGTAACTTCAGGGCAAATATAATTCTACCAACAACAGACATATTTTTCTTGGACTTCACAGTTCTATTCTGGCACAAATTATGAAAAAATACAAACCCACAATAAAGCAACCAATCTGAAAACAAGTAAAAAAAAATAATTCAGTCTAGCTGTAGCTTTCACTGGGGTCTTGGCAACCATTATTTTGAACTAGAGACCTCTATTTGTTAATTTTAAAAATCTGCAACATTTAAAAATGCTCAACTTTACTTTTATCCATGGCTTAGTAGTATCTGCAACCTGCTCATTTATTGAATCTAAGTACAGTGCAGGCTTGTCTGTATTAGAAAGTTGTTAAGAATTTAATAACATTACTGGTAAATAAAAAAATCTTTTTACAGAGGCAGTCATAGCTATACACTAGAATTTTACTGTAGCAGTTTTCCTTCCCTTAAGGAAACGCATTGTAGTTTTAGTTCTCTTTATAGCAGTGCAACCATTTCACTAAAATGCCACTCTACTATCTCAAAGGGTTATGCCAGTAAAACACAAAAATGCAGAACAGGCTTCCCTCTTTCCCACACACTGAAGGTGTGGGAGGACAGGCCTTCCCCCAGGCCTCACAGTGTTCACTTAAAAAACAGGGAGTGCATTTAAATAAATCAGGGTGTGATATACTGATAGTTACAAAAGGAATAGCTTCATAAACATGTAAAATTACAATCCAGACCCACATTTGCATTGCTGTGGATGGTCTGCATCATGGAGTGCCATTGCTTCTGCAGTTCCTGCATTTCTTTAGTCATGTTATTAATCCTCAGCCACGACTTCTTCTGAAGAGCCAGTTCTCACTCTGCCATCCAATTTCCCTTAAAATTAAGGTACAATTAGTAAGAGGCCCATACAAACAATTTTTGAAAACAAAATGTTTCCTTTGTATAAAGAGAGAATGCAGATTTCAGCTGAAGTGATACACAGGCTAAAACATTACTTTTACAAAAAGCACATCTAATGTAGAGAGCTTGTCCCTGCAAGCTCTTCTGAAACTCCCAAAGGCAAGCAGCAAGATACAGGTGACTCTCACCTTCTTCCTTTATAATACTAACCCCTTGCTTACCCGTCAGGGTATTCACTTACCAGTAAAAACATCACTTCTAACCACCTGCATGCAATTTGTTGCTATGTGTTCTGGAAACCAGTAACAAGCTAATGAGACTTATTTCTGTTGGTATCCTTGTACTCAGCATCGAGAGCATACCCCACACAGCTTCAAAACTCGGTGTATTAAGGCAAAATGCTTCCAGATGCTATGAACATATTGGATTGTGGCAGTTTCAAGGAAACCTCAGCTCGGTGATCTCCCTGAAAATTTCCAGCTGCTGTTGCAGGGGGGCCCTTACAAGGGGCAGGTTAGAGGATGCGTTTTCCTGTTTGCTACCCCGAGCAGCCAGGGCGCCAGTGTCCCTGCCGGTGGGGCACACAGGGGCCCGCCTGGCCGCTCGGCACCGTCACACGCAGCGGGCGAGCCCTGGCTGCCGGCAGCGCCAGGCAGGAGCTGCCCGCGGGGCGCGCCCGAGCCCGGGCGTTACCTGCGCACCGCCCGCGGCCTGCACCGCGCACCCAGGGCCGCGGCCAGGGCACCGCGATCACCCCCCTCCTCACCGCTGCAGCCACCCCCACGAACCAGCGCCCCGGGCGGACGGCGGGTCCCCGGCGTGTGTCCCCGGAGGTAAGGGGGACACGGCCCCGCGCCCGCAGCGCTGCCGGGCCGCGGCCCTCCCGCCGAGCCGGGCGGCGCCGGAGCCCGGGCTGGCGGAGCGGGGCGGCGCCCATCCCGGGAATGTCCCGCTCACCTGCGGCTGCCGCCCGCCGGGCCGCGGCCCCGCTCGGCCGCTCGCCCCCGGCTGCCGGGCCTGCGGGGCCGGGGCAGCGCCGCCGCCCTCCCGCCGCTGTCTCCTCCCCGCCGGGGCCGGGCAGGGCCCGCCTGTGGCGGCGCAGAGCGGCCGTGGGCGTGCAGCGCACAGACCGGGCTGCAAAGGCCGCTGGTGCTTGGCGGTGGCTGATGCCCCTCGGGAGTCCTGTCGTGCCCCCCTTGTTGTCCTGCCCTTCACCCCGGCCCTACCTCAGCCGCTCAGTACGGGCACCCTCATGAGTGTCCTAGAGGTTTATATTTTTTAGGACATGCAGCCTGGAGCTTTTTGGAACGGAGGGCGGAAGATGAGGGTATCTGCGGTCTCCGTGCCGCTGTGGAGGCGTGCAGAGGCTCGCTCGGCCGCGGCGCCAGCAGCGGCTCCGTGGGTGTCTGTAATGCCACCGGCCCCAGGCAGGCAGCGGAGGCAGCTCGCAGGGAGCTGGGAGTGTTCAGTCACGGCGTGAGGAGCGCTGAACAGCCGCTGTGGAACGCCTCACCTGGCTCCGCCACCTTCCCCCGTCCGGCGGCTGTTCCCACACGTCCCCAGCTCGTCCTGCTGCCTCCCGGTGTTTTGGTGCCCACGTGGCAAACCTGTTCGGGGAGATGTGCCATGTGAGGAGCAATTACGTTAAGAATTCAGCTGGGTTTTCAGCAAAAGCAGTGCGGCTACGGTGTCTCAGCATTTGGCTGGGACCGTTCTCGGCAGTGATGCTCGGTGAGGTGTGCCGCACGATGGTGTGGCCTGGCTGCTCTCCAGAGCCATCATGATGGTGTGAACAGGCAAGCGGGAGGCTTCAGTGAATTCCCAGCTTCTGCTACACTGATTTTTTCATGCCGCAAATTCAGGAATCAGTTAAATCAGGACTGAGTTAAATATTCATGTTTCTCGTGCCTGCTTTAATAATTTAATTGGTGCCACCAATGAGAGTATTGCAAAACTGAATGTTAATGGTTTCATTATTAATTTTTTAAAGACAGCAAAATAAATAGCATGTTTCATTTGAAGATTAATGCAAAAAGAGGTTTTATGAAGTATGGGGTTTAGACTTTTCAGACTGTTGGAGCTCTGTGTCTTTGAGGTGCTGATCTCGATGTTCTCTGCAGATACCAGGTTTTGTGTAGACAGAGGGAGTAGGATTTGCATATTAACACATATTTGGACTGCGGGGTCTAAAAGCCTAGCACAAGATACCTGCAAGAAGAGGATGATCAGGGCAAGTGTATTTTGCTTGAACTCTTAATGTGTTAATCTCTCATATTATTAAAGTGCATGGTGGATTGATTTTCCTGGTACGCTAGGGTATATAATAATAAATTTCTTGGTGTGTATACTTTTTAAAAAAAGTGAGCATAGGGAAAACTAGCTACCAGAATTGCAGTGTGACATAACTCAATGATAATGGCATTATAAAGTTTAATGGAGCTGAGTTTAAAGTATACTGGAGATTTTAAATTTCTGGCTGTTTTCAAGCATGCCATAGCTGCAGTTTTGAAGATAGTCTCATACTTCTTAGTAAATTATTTGCTTGCTATGCATAATTATCTCTTCTGCTAAAAATTCATATATAATCTTCCTCTATACAAAACAACTGGTTTTAATGTTTTTAAAGCAGCAGAGATAAGTTATTCAATTTAGAAGAGCATGCATATATAAGCATCCAAGTTGATGTGCACAGAGGAACAGTAGTTACTCTTAACTGCTGCTTAATTGAGCTTGTCTTCATGCCAGTGTCAGCTCCAATTAGCGGGAAAATACTCATGTTGCAAACCAGCACTGAAATATTTGAAGAGTTACAGCATACATTAGCCAAGCAATTACCAGCACCAGCAGTGCTGATCTTGTACCCTGCGCTGCTGGCCCATGTTTAAAGAACAATGGCCAACAACAATGTTCCACTTGTAGCTGGTATAAGGGCAAAACATAAGGAAAACTGTGCTGTTAACTCAGGGATATCAGCCATTCTCACAGCTCACAGAAAATTGGATGAAAAATAGCAAAGATTATGGGAAAAGGTTTAAAATTGAACTCTTGTTGTGTTGGCAGAACATGTACAAGGCCCTCTTGAGGGTAGCTTTTAAGAGACTATGCTAGATTTCATGTTGGATGGTTGTAATTCCCATTTGTGGAAGAATGTGATGGAAAACTCTTTCAGATGTAGTGATGACTGTGAGTGGGAGGCAAATGCATACTGGCTTAGAGGAATTGAGACTATCCCACCTGCTGTGTTCAGATCTTCAGGGAGTTAGATTCTGAATGGTGGAATAGTGGTAGAGGTGTTTGGATTCAAGATTTTGACTCTTGAATTTTTTTTGCAATTCTTCTTAAGAAAATTTGGGTTTATAGAGCCTTTACTGCTCTGGAAGCTCTGTGCAGTGCTTTCATGCAAAAGTAGAAGATCTCAGGTATCTCAGGACTACATTTTTTCATAACTTTCAGAGGTAAAAGGAGCCTTACAGTTCCTTATTGGTTCCTACCACAGAATCTCCCTGACCACAGCTTGGCACAACACTAAAAGGGGCTGTTTCCTCTCTGCTGGGGGAGGAGGGAATTCTGTCTCCAAGCACCAGCTATGCTGTAACTGGGGCAACCAAGCTGAGGACTGAAAGGCAGTGTCAGAGAAGTTCACCAAGCTGTGACAGGCAGAGGGACTGGTAACAAGGGCGCCTGCAGGTAGTACCTGCCCGTACCCTGCTCACCTGTGCATCCTGAGGATGTGTGAGGCATGCAGGGTGTCTCTCTCTTTCTCTTTTCCCATTCCTTCTGACATGCGCTTATTCTTGGCAATTAATGTGTGGTTCTGCTGTAAAACACAGCTGGGGGGCCCAGGATCCCTGGGCCATTAGAAGAGAAGAGGCAGCAGGGAGAAAACTGGTGTTGGAGGCAGTGGAAAGGGCAGGGTTTAAGAAAGTCTGGCTTGAAGGATATCTTGGGGGGAGTTAAAAAGTTTAAGGCAAAAAGTGAGCTTGAGAAGAATGGTGAAAAAAAGAGCATAGAGGTTTGGAGGAAGAGAGAGCTTATTGTTGTAAACAAGGAATGTGAGAGCTGATTTTTCTTCTGCCTGGCAACTGGGAGAGAAACTGATTGACACCTTGTGTAGTACCTGAATGAGCCTCTCTTTCTTTTCCAGTGCATGTAACAACAGGATGTTCACACTGAAGGGGAGGACCAAAAAATTCTAAGCAAACGGAAAAGCCAAAGCAAAATAAAGCAACACAGAGCTCGAGTATCCTGAAGGTAAGTTCCTTCTGCAGTGACTGTGAAAGATCAATAACTTTGTCAAAACTTCAGATGCAATTGGCCATTACTGGTAGTTAGTGGTTTGATACTGGAAGAACTCTTACTAAAGACACATGTTCTTGTTAAATATTCTTTGGACTTAATCCTTTATAATGTACTTTTTATTAAGGATTTTTTTTTTTTTTTTTAATATTAGATGTCTGAAAGGTTAGTTGTCATATAAGTCAGGAGTTTTTTTAGGATGAACGATGGCTTTTTAAATGACTCTTGTACCTTTAAGAATGAATGAATAGATATCCTAATGAACTGTATCATTTATTCATTTTTAAAGTACCCTAAGGCCCAATCCTTTAGTCATTAATCAAGAGGAATTCATGCTCTCTTTAATGAGTTATGTCTGGCAGTGATAATGTCTTTATTTCTGTGTGTGTGCAGGCATGCTGGGGAATACCAAGGACGTAAATCAAATCAGTCCTTTCTCAAATTTTATTTCTGAATGGACTCTACTTTGATATTGAGGAGGGCACGATTTTGTCTCCTAAAAAACTAGGTTCCAGCAGCCTCGTTTTTCAGTGATACATCAGAAAGCAATAACCATGTGCTAAAAGTGTGTTAAAATTATGTAAAAAAAAAAAAGATTATATCTTATTCAAACATAATTGTATTGGGTAATAACTTCCTCTTCCATGGTGATTTAACTCACTGGTGTTCAGATACAACACACTTCTACTTCCTTTTTTCATAGTGTCACTATGTATTCAGGAAATTGTTCCTTGTGAATCTCCTAAACAGGTTTCATTTAGGAAACTCAAAACAGACTATAGGTGAGGCTTTGGCCTATACCAAGGAAGGCTGCCATTCAAAAGCATCTTAAAACATTGTGAGGTTTAATAATTCTGTGAAAATATCTTGACAGAACTTTGTATGGCGTCCTGGAGGCCATCTCAAAGTATTGTCACCTTGAAGAGGTGAAGCATAATCCTAAAACATGTCAGATATCCTGACATTTGTACAACACTTTGCAGAGTACTTGTGAGCAATTTGTTCTTCCAGCAGCATCCTGGTAATAGCTTCTTGTATAATTGGCTCCTTGTAGACATTAAAAAAATCTAGAGGGTTTTTACCCCTCCCCAGTAATACAGTTCACACAACTTGGACTGTTTCACTGTCAATTTGGCAGGCTAGTAGGATTTAATATTCTAATAGCCAGAGTTTATACCATTACAAATTCCATGTGGAGTTTTAGTATAACTTAAAGAATTCAACTAATTTTAAGTAGTTTTCAGGGATATAAAAATAATAAATTTTTAAACTGGTATTTACTGGTGTTTAGAAGTCTTACAAAATGACTACAAAAAACATGTTTTGCTGAGGAACCCACCATGAAGAATGGCTGTTTCCTTAACATTTGAAAAGTTGCCATATGTAATTTTTGATGAAAACTGGAGGACACTGTTCCTTCTTCATGAATCTTTTTTGAAACAGAGTATTTCATAAATATCTTTGAAGTTGCTTTTCATTTCTGTCTAGACACAAAACAATTCTGTGTGCAATATGAGTCGTCCAGAACAGTCACCGAAATTATCATTCCTATGCATGCCATCACCTGCTTCTGCTTCAGATGCACCTTCAGACTTGTATGAGGTATGTGCTCTCTCCCCTGCTGTCAGGGTATGCACACATTCCATGTGCTGCCAAATTCCCATTCTTTGCAATGGGGTTCAGTGGGAGTGGTGGTACTGAGTCAAAGGTTGAACTTGATGGCCTTGGAGGTCTTTTCCAGCCTTAATGATCCAATGATTCCAAGTATATTCACGATTGTGTCTCTTGTACTTTTATCTCTGAGGGTGTGTTGAGACATGCATCTCATGTGCCTGTGAGGTATCTTGGTAAAGTTCAGACATCAGGTCTGATGAAAAGTTCATCAGTAAATCACCTCAGAAAACGTGGAATGAACAGACAAAAGAAGTCTACTACAAATCCTTTTGTAGAGAGAAAGACGAGAGCTGAATTTGTTAACTGGTACTATTCTTCACCTATTACAAGGACTGAGTGTTCAAAGTAGATAGGTCATTAACGAAGGCCTAAGGAATAGGAATTTTCTAAATCTAAGCAAATACAAAGAGAAGAAAAAAGCAAGATAGGGATGTGGGGGAGTAGAAAGAACTAGATAATAAACTGTGTTCTCTTATTTATAAAAAAAACCCTTGATTATACCAAAAAAAAAAAGTCTGAGTACGACCGAAGTGTTCTGTAAAATTATCCTTATACATGTGGAGAGCATAGGGATCTAAAAATAGATCGGTGGTCAAATGCATGTCTGACCTGTGTATTTGCTTTTTATACTAATTGATGTTTAATCCTGTTCTAGCCCTAAGAAGGCTTTTTAAATTACTGTGCTTTGTAAAACTTTCACTTTTGTTTTTCCAATTTCAGCTTTTCCTTAAGAAAACCCGTTATCCTCCTTTGATGCAGGAGTCATCATGGACTTTGGCAGCTCCATTCAAAGAACAGCATCACTACCGAAACCCAAGTGACTCCATAGCCAATAACTACAGTCCTACTGCACAGGATTTAAAAATAAAAAATATTATAAAAACAAAGTCCTTTTCAATGGTAGAGATATCACAGCCTTCACTGTGTATCCATATTTGAATGTGTTTATAAGTTTAGGCTTACTTGTTCTATGCATTGTTATCTCTAATTCTTTATCTGCTAAAGCATCATCCCTGGAAAACATCACTTATCCCTAATGAACACTTACAAGCTTATCACCTCAGAGTCAATATAGACAAATTTGCCAATGCATGCATGACTTCAATAAATGTTGCACATTTACTAGTTAGGTTCATCCCTCCAAATAATCACATGCACTGCTTCTCTGTGACATTGTATTTTTTTCTTATTTCATTATGTGATTAATTATCTTAGCTCTGTTTTTCACCAATATGAAACATCTTATTTGAAAAACATGTCTGTATGTGATTTTTCTTAACTGAGATTTAAAGCTGCAAGGAAAAAGCGGCGCTCGAGTTCTGACAGGTAACGTACTGTAATGTTATAAAGATATGGATTATTACAGTAAATCTGGTTTCAGCTGTGATTTAATACATCTTTTTACTGAATGCTGTGTTAAGCATCCAAGCATGAGAAGTTAAGGCCCTACAAAAAATGTATGTGCATCAAAACTGGCTTTTGAGTCACAAGATTTTAGTAAGATAATCACATGAAAATACATTATGATCTTGGGCAACCTAAATAACAATCCTGGTAGGTTTGACTCTGATAGAACTGCTCATAAAATACTGCCTGTCTGAGTGATACTGGGCAGTTGTAAGGTTTGCATGCTTGCATCCTTTATGTTAAAGTATTATATTGTATTATGCAATTTTAATGAGTGTTTTTTTATTGAATAATTGAAATACTTCCATAGGTCATACTTGTCCTCAGTCTGGCACAAGTGGTTTATATAATCCTTGTCATCTGTTCTTAAACATTACTGCTTCTTTATTCACTAAACTTGTATTGTTTTTTTCAAAAGTATTTTGTTAAAGAGTGTGAGTCGCATTTCACTGAGTGTATCTGCTCACACACCAGAACTGCATGTCATAAATTATACAAACAACCAGCCACTGACTCCAGAAGAACAATTTGCTCTCATGGATTTACATGAGAAGGAGATAAGTAAGCGAGAAAAGCTACCTTCAAGTGATGATTTAGAGGTATTTATATAATTTCTTTTTAAGGTGAAAGTAGCAGCAGTAATCATCTGCAAGATATCTAGAAACTGTTTACTAAAAGGTAGCTGAGGAAAGCAGGCAGTACATGAGGAGTAGGAGATGTAAATACTCTGTATAGCAAACTGCTGTTAAATATTGTCAACTCCTTTTTCATTTTTGGTAGCTACTGTGATTTTTGTTGTAAAGAGTTTGCAAGTTAAGTATCTTCCCAAATTCTTAACCTCTCATGTTGTTCTCTAGTACTTTTTTGATCCGTAATTTAATATGCTGAACTGAGTTCTAGTGGTCTATGTGCTTGCATCAACACCGGTGGACGTATTGTAAAGACGTCAGTGCTTTAAAAGGAGCATAGATGGATGCCCAAAATCCATTATATTCAAACACCTTTCAATTACAGAAAAGGCTCAAGTGATAGAAAAGCTAAAAATACTTTGTAGTAATTAATTGTCTGTCACAAAATTCATACAATAAGCATAATCTTTTATACATTTTTTAGCGGTACTGTCATTACATATATAATGGAGTGCGAGAAGACATGCTGGCACCTCAGGATAAGGAAGTGGTGAATAAAATTTTAAAACATATTCCAACTCACATTCTTCCTAGCCCAGAGCTAGAGAAATTTGTGGCACGTTTAAAAGAAGAGATTAGGAAAGACTATTGTATCAGCCTCATGAAAGCCATTGGTAAGACTCACAATCTCTAAACAGTCCAACTATGTAGACATTTACTGCACTTTGAAAGCAAATCTCCTTCTATTCTTAGCATCCATGGAGAATTCCTTTGAGGTCAGTAGAACTACAGTAGGTCTCTGAGAGAAAATAACCTGTGATCATGCTATATAGCATTCAGCATTTTCAACAAATATCTATTTATGAAACTTTACATCCCATCAGGTGGAGAGACTTAATGAAAAATTATTTCTACTCTCTCCTATTTTTAGAATCAGGACCAATTCTTTCTTTTTCTTTTCCCTTTAATAATTTTAGAGTCAAATTTGTAAATTGGTTATTGTGCTGTCATTTATGCTAAAAACATACAAATAACTATATGACTATGTTAGTTTTAAATGTGCAGAATTCTACTTCTTCCTGAACTATGAAGATATAGTGGTTCTGAATGTAGATTTGGGCTACATATGCAGTCTAACCATGATATATATGATTTGTTCTAGTTGATTATATCTTGTTGGATCCAGCTGAGAGGAAGAGACTCTCTATTCAAAGCTCCCCACGCCCTTTTCCCCGGAGAGTTGTCTGTGCACCGGTCCCATGGCACAACTCTTACAAAGAAACAAAAAGTTGGAATGAAAGCAATCTGTTCATAGTGAATTCAATGATGCCCACTTTGCAAGAGCTTTGGCTTTCTCAGTAAGATGGCTTGTTCATAGGACCTTAATGAAATGTAGCATGTTTTTATTTAATGATTTAGTTAGAGTGCATCTGCTGACTTCTCTACATATGCTACAGAGATCCTGGGGGAGCCACTAGATAGAAAGTGGCAAAATATGTATTTTTTTCTTGAGCCTCTAAGAATTTCAGCATAAAATGATTGTTTCCTGCAATTACTGAAGGCACATGTGTTACATGATGTGAAAAGATCATCCCCTTTGTTAAAAAGGTGCTATGCCTAAATTAAAATCCAGTGCTCAAGTAAATGGTGATTTGGAATTCTCCTCTTGGTTGCTGTTACGAACAAAATTAACTCTTAAAACTCAATATCTTTCAAATGTTTGTAGTTGAAATTTGCCCTGGGGACACTTGAAAATTGAGATGTGTTATTTTAGGAAGATAATATGGTAATTTGTAATTCTGAGAGCTGTTTTTGCATTTAAGAAGCATTTGCAGGAATTTAGACTTGTATGTTACAGACTGTGATATATGCCATGCTGCTGAAATTTCATTTCTTTCCCCATAGAGTAGTCAGGATAGCTACTTAATAATACGGAATAGAAGCAGTAGGTTTCATTCTGCATATACTTAAATGACTGGATACACTACTGAATCTAGGAAAAGGAGAAGGCAATTTTAGCAAAGAATTAAGAGTTTTAAATACAGCAAGAACAACTAAAATTTGTGAAACCCTTTATGTTTTTTGACAGAAAAACCCAATCAGAAATGCACTTGTTGGACAGCTTGGCGATGGAGTGATATTTATAAATGAAATTACATTTTTAGTGTTTGTTATACACTTGAGGCCTTCCTGACTATATTTCATGGATTTTTTTTTTTAACAAATGTGTTTCTTTTATAAGGATCTCCTGCGCGTTTCCCTTCCCTAGGTACAGCCACCTCCGGTTTGTTCGCACTGCAGAGGTGCTCTGTGGCCACCTGCCCCTGCTGCCCGCGGAGTTCGAGGACCTCATTCGAAGGCACTGTGTGGAAGCTCGTGATATCCTTCAGCACAAGTCAGTGCCAGCTCTGGTAGCTGTAGATAAATAGTGTCTCAGGGTCTGACTTACAGCAAGGCCTGTTTTTAAAACAGATCTTAGACTGAGATGACAGCAGTCCCAGCCACAAGGCTGCCAAAACAAAGCGGGGAATAGCCCTCAGAGGAATAAACACTGGGACACTGTCAGAGCCTTTGGAATTCAGAAGGTTTCTAACCATGAGAGGAGTGGAGTCTATATCTGTAAAAATGGTGATGGGATTTTTTTTTGTTTGTTTTTTAATTAGGGAAATCAGTCAATTTAAGAAAGAGGATATATGAGACACATGATGGAAAGTGTTTGCATTCTGGTGCCTGAGATATTTTCTAATCTTGTTTCTCATTTAATGCTAAGAATTGAATATTGTTGCACAATAAATAAAATAATATAATTTACTATTGTTTTGTCTATTACTATTAATTTAAACTAATCATAGTGCTCCATTATAACAAACATTCTTAGCTTTAAAACTCAGGTTTCCTCTAAGTCCTGGAAGGTATAGTTTTGTTTGATATCTAATTATTAATTCCCTTCTAGCCCTTTGGATTTTACTCATTCTTTGAGTAATTTCTGAGTTTAGATTTTGTTGCAAGGAGCAAAGTAAGACTAACGAGCCTTTAAAAACTTTGTCTTTGTATTATTTCGTTGTAGGTGGATTCCAACTTGTGCATCTATTTTTATTGATCAGAGACATATGTGGCTTCATTTTGCTCCTGAAAGGGACTCTGATTCCTCTGAGAAAGTTGAAAGCTATTTTAGCTCCGTGGCAGCTCTAATGTCACTACAATTGCGTGAGATGGTTGTTAACTCCTTAGAAGATCTGCTTGCATTTTTTATGATCCACAAGGTATGTGCTGTCAGGTATATGAATAGTTTTCTGTCTTACATGGAGATAATTCATTTAGCCATAAAATCTAGTGCTCTTTGAAGGCTAAAATGTCCCAGATGGCTCTTGCCTTCATGAAAAACTGGCTGTATCCTTCAAAGGCTTGTGTATACTCATTGGATTTTTTGCATGGTCAAGAACCGCTGACCTGAACGATCTCTTGGCAGGTCTAGGGTTACAAGTAAGGGTTTATAGCAGATTTAAACTCAGTCTTGAGTGAGTGTGATTTAGTTTATTTTAGTTTAGTTTTTTTTTGTTTGTTTAATTTTCTTGGACTTAACCAGTTACAGTATTTCTCTGAAAGCACAGAAACAATCCCCTTTGAAGACAAAAGTGTGCACAGTCACTGTGTAATCCTTTGCAGAGGTGATTTATGAGTGTGGTGTCCCTGTCTATATCCAGTGAGTGCCCTGTATTATTTCAAGTAATGCACAGAATTATAACAATAACCATTACACCGAGGGAGTTCTCACCACTGTTTTGGCTACCATAAAGTTGTTTCTTTGATGAAATGAGTTTTTTAAATATAGGATCGCCCAGGACGTACCTTGCTAAGACAAAATGAGTAAATATGGTGGATTAAATACTGCATTGCAGAGGATCAATTCAGTCACTCACTTGATGCAATTTACTATCAGACCTTGCACTAAGCCTTGCCACTAAGCTTTCAATCTGGATGATGATTGTGTGGCTGATGGCTGGGGTTTTAAATTTTTTTTTAGTTTCATCTGGTGAATTGGTTTGGGTGAGCTCTTCTATTTGTTTTGTTTTGTTGCTTGTTTTGTTATTTTTTTACTTATTATAACACCTACATTAAGAATCTAGTCATGGATTAGGACTCCATTATTGTAAAGGCAATTTGGGGGTAGTGCACTTCTTACTGACCATACGATTAAAGGCAATTAAAACTAGATTCTATGATTTATTTCTGATAGATATTATAGACTACTTTTAAAAATAAATTTTGTTCTGTATGATAATAGTGATGTACTTCTGTTACTTTAGAGAAAAGGCAATTAGGCTTAAATCCAGTTTCTTAATTCTAGCTTTTATAGATTCATTTTGGAGTCCACACCATAGGATCTTGTTTGAAACATCAGGTTTTGTATAAATATCAGGGAAGATGATCCCATTGTTGTTGTGTAGTAATGTTATTTGGGGAGTTTGAGCAATTTAAAAATTTGTATTCCTATAGACCACTTCCTTGTTCTGTAAATTTTCCTTCTTTCCCCTAAGGATGGAAATGACTTTAAAGAACCATATCAAGGAGTGCACTTCTTCCTATCTCAGATACTCACCATCAAGCTCCTTGTGAAAGAGCCTGATATTGTCTTTGAGCCGCCTTTGGGAGCATGTTGGGATTTAATCAGTCATTGCTTCAGGAAGATCCTGCAGAGTGCTGAGGAACTCCCAAAGGTGCTGGATAAGTTATAGCTGCATACAAAACACAATATTAATAAAAACTATCTTTAATATAAAAAGTTATGAATGAGGCTGAAGACTGCCAAATAGAAGATAAAGATGAGGATTGTGAATCATAAACTGTGCAAACGTTTTGGTTATAGAAGATATTTTTCAGATTCAAGTTATATTGAAGCACTGGTTTGATTTTCATATTATTTTCTCAAGCAAACTATGTGAGTTACCAAGTGTTAATTATGGATCAGAGCCTTTTCACATTGCACTATTTTTACCAAATAAGGATTTTTTAATGTGGTAGGTGAATAGGTAATAGAATACCTTTTTCTTTGCTATTTTGTGTCTTGTTACAGTATTTGTAATGATTTCTTTTAGGTAGAGAAACTTCTGTTTCCAGAATTACGAAGAGGTGATCTCACTCTTAATACAGTCAAACCACATGAGTCATTGTTTTTGGAGTATATAAACAAACTTGAAAAGATCTTTGAAAGCAACATACTTGGTCCAAAGAAGTAAGTTTTGGCTGCTAACTCCATTGCCCTTCCAAACCCTCAGTTTCATAGCACTGTCCATTTGACTAAATAGACAGTTTGAGTATATTTGTTTATTTCTCTAGAGAAACTTTGCATCAGAAACTTATGTTTGTTTTTGTGCATCAGAAACTTATGTTTGTTTTTGTGGTCTTCTGTGTTTAAGGTATTTAAATGTGTACAGGAAGTACAGCAATCTTTTGAACAACAAATCACGGCAAGATGTCTCAAAATTTTTGGAAAAAGTTCCTTCTTTAGATGCTTTAACTGAGGTAATGTGTTCCTGACAAGTGCAGCATGTCCATACAGCTGCTAAAACATCACACATGACTTCCTAACTTATTGCCTCAAGAGCAAATAACTTATTTTACCCTTGGGAATACTACGGAGTGCTCAATTTACATAGCTCCTTACTTTAGGGCTGCTGTGCAAATGGAGGAGGAGGTTTCTTTATAACCTCCTTCTATCTGTTTTGTTGTTCTTTCTTAGCAGAAAGGCTGCCCAGAGTATTTGGTCAATCTGCAGCTTGCTTGTCTTTTAAATGTCTGGTCCTCAGTCAGCCCTGTCTACTGTTTCCTTTGCATCCCTGAGTTAGCATATGGCTAAATGCTTCCCTAGGCAGCTTGGGGTCTTCCCTACTATGGCATTACTGTGCAAAGCTTTCAGCCCTGGAATCTGTGAATAAGAGCAGGTCTCTGGAAAGATAAAAAAGAGTTTTCCTACTTCTGTTTAGAATAAATGATCCAGTTTGTTGGATGGAAACTATTAGTTGTGTCATATTTTTCAGCTATAGACTTTCAGGAAAAATAACAAGATTTATTATAATCTGTTCTTAGAAGATTGCCAGCTTCACAAAACTGAAAGGAGAGATTGCTTCTATGGATATCACTGTTCCTCTGGCCATGTTCTGTCTGGATACTTTACAGCTGAATGAGGAACTTTGCAATCGGACCCAGAATCTCAAAGACACATTGATTGAATTTGAAGTGATGGAAAACAGACAGTTAAATCAAAGGTACCTGTTTGCATGGATGGTTCTTGGTGTCTGCCTGCATTGATGCTGTGTATCTGCGGATAAGGTACCTTTATTCATCTGCTGGGGATTTTTGTGCTCACCAGACTAAAGTGCAAGATGGGCAGCCTGGCTGAACAGGGAACTTTGGATAGAACTCACAGGAAAAAAAAAAGTTCAGTGTATGAAGATATGTAATATTTTTTTTTCAAAGACAAAATAATTTTACTAGATCTTGCCTCTCTCTTCATTTACAATCCCAGTGATATGTCTATTCTCTTTTTGTTGAAGAATTTGTGAGGAGTTTAACTTTATTGCAAAGAGAATGAGTGAGGTGCCCCAGAACACTGAACAGCTAGTGGAATATGAAGCATTCTTAAAGAAATCCAGTGAAGTTACTGTTGTTAAACTGAAAAAGGATCTTGACAAAGCAGCACACAGGCTGCAGATCCTCATGGACTATGCTGATCTCTCAGGTATGTCTAAGTACAGAATATAAAATTTCCATATGAGAATATTTATATATTGATAATGGGCTTTGCATGCCTAAATGTAGCATCTTCTAGGGTGCTAATGGAAAGTTCCAAAAGAGACAGAAGGGAAATAAAAAGAATTCAATAGAGGCCAAAATGTACCAGAGCAGCAAGGAATGGTAGGGGAATGGGACACAGCATAGGCAGAGCTTTTTAATATGTTTTAGGTATTATCAGATAATGTTATATAATCTGGCCAAATTATGTTACACCTCTCTGTTATTAAATAAAAATTCTCCACATAAAAGCCACGTGCCAAAGGCTCTATGACAGCATGTAGAAAGTGTGAGAACTTGCATCTCTGCAGCTGAGGATTAGATCAGAACAGGCCTTTAGTTGTTTTGCTGTCATGGTTTGCTGTTCTTAGTTAATATAAAGGCTGTTCTCTGAGACTGAAGATACATCTGTAGAAGTTACTTTTAGTTTGCATTTTAATTCAAAGCAAAAATGTAATTCACAGATGCAATCTTTTATTTGCTGCACCTAAAAAGGAAGGGCAGTTAAATGAATGCAAACCTACTTTAGTGTCAGGATGATACTGTTCCCTTAAGCAGAATACATTCTTGGATCAGGCGATGCTAGAAATAACAAGGATATGTCATGTTTATTAGACTTCATTTATGATAAAAATTAGGATGCCTATGGAAGCCAAGACAATTTTCTGTTACATTTTGGACTGGTAACATCTTATTTAGATAATTTCACATTCTTAACTTGATTTTACAGTTTTGCTGTCAATCAGACTTCAAACATTTATTCATCTTATGTAGGTATAATATACATTTAGTTAGGAGTGGTCTCTCTGTGTGTAGTTGAATGGAATTGATATTCTGGAATACCTGTTCTTACTAACTGTCTCTGCCTAGCTAACATCTTGTTTAGATAATTTCACATTCTTAACTTGATTTTACAGTTTTGCTGTCAATCAGACTTCTTGTAGGGAAGAGTTTCTTTGCAGTAAAGATAATCCATCCACCAGTTTCTTTGCTTATTCCTAAACATAGTTTAACTATTTTGCTTGTTAGTAGCCATTCTATTATATAATAACCATTCTATTAAATTATTAGTTAAAAGGCGTTTTCTTAAAGGTGACTGTATTTTTTATTTTAGATGAGGACATAAACCTGAACAGTGCAGTTTTCCATTGGCCTGATGAGATTAGGAAAATATTTGAAAGCAGTAAAAATGTGTTGACTGAGAGGAGGATTCAGGTGGAGAGGGCATTGTTTGAAAGGTATGTGTTAAGTAATTTTTTTTCACTGGGTATTTTTAGAGAAAAGAAAAATCTCAGTATGAGTAGAAGGGAGATAATTTCAAAGAGGGAAAACTTAGAAGGAACCTGAGAAAGTAAGGAAGAAATTTAACTTATAGTATTATGGAGATTTCTGAAAAATACTATTGATGAGTATCCTTACACTTAAATAGATCTGAAAGGAGGAATGTAGAATTGGTCCAGAATATTTCATATTTCATATATGAATATTTCATATTAATAATTTTATGTTGTTATATTGATTAGTACAGCAGTACACATAGGTCTGTTAAATTGTTTTCAATCTTCCTTTATTTTCTCCAGGTAGTAGAGGTAGCAAATATACGTAAAGTAAATAAATTGTGAGGTTTGAAAATGAGCCTTGAATTCTAATCCTGTGAACTGCATAGTATTGACATAAGTGATTAGTGAGCTTGCACTGGCATCTGTGTTTACACTAGCATTGAGATCAGATTTCATGTACAGTGCCTGTTGTAATTAATAAAATAATTGAAACCTGAAAAGGAATGAAACACAACATCACATTACCTTAGCTATCTTTATCTTAGGTGTTCTCAGTTTAAGAAAATTCTTGAAGGCTATCATAAAGAAGTAGAAAGCTACAAGAAGCGGGGAGATATCGTGACCGCAGAAGAATTGAGGAAGAATACTGAGAGTTTTGAAAAGTTAAATAAGAATATAGATAGTGCACTAGCAGAATTTGAGGTTAGTATTTATTAATTGAGTATGTAGTGGGTTACAATGTGCTGGATGAGCAAAAGTTGGGTTCCTGCCCTGATTTTTTTTTTTTCAGGGTTCTGGCCATATATTGTTAAGATGGCTTTAAAATTTCCAAATTCACCAAGATGTGGCAAATATCTTTGTGTGCCTATATGCTGATTTGTCCCAACTACTGAGTTGAAGAGCAAATTTTGGGAAAAAATATTTCAGGGAGTTTTTAAATTGCAGTAATGAATTTCGGTGTTTCCAAGCAGTCAGTAGTACCAAGATGCTATCCAGAGAAAACAATTCCTCCTGCAGAGTTGGCAGAGGCAGAATGTATGTGAGCTGGCATTTTCCCTGAATCATGGTTTGTGCACTGGAGCTGTGTTTTCAGTTCCTCTGCTTGTTCTCTAATTAAACCCAAATGTTTTTCAACTGTTTGTATAATTTCTATTTAATACTGATAGGCATTAAATATACATTTTAACACATAACAGGAATTTCAAATACTAAGAAACAAACTAAAGACCAAGATTTCTAGATTCTATTCAGGGCTCTCCATCCAATTTACTGTATCATCCTAAGTTGAACAGTTTGTCTCAGCTGTGACTCTGCTGGGAAATGAGAAGGGTTGTCTTTGAGAGATCTCACAGGCATTGTGAGGCTTAATTAATCTTCTAAATCACAGTCAGACAATGAGATTTCTCCATATATGGAGCCATAAGGGTCAAGATAATTAAGTTCCACTCAAAAGGAAAAATGCAACCAATTAATTGAGTTTAGAATTTAAATAAACTGGTAGTCCTACACACCAACACTATTAATCTGATTTAAATGCATCTAGTATATTTAATTAGTGTGAGTTTACAGCACGGATATGCTGTTATAGGTAGATCAGAACAACTAATTAAGCCTAAGTTTCTTAATACATGATTGCAATGAGAGGTGTAGCCACACAATTTAAATGTCATGACAATTAGCTCAGTGAATTTAAATACTGTCTTGGAATATGGATCTTTATATTTTTTCTGCCTGCAGCTCATATTGAATGATTACATATTTTATGAAAGGCCTGTTAGCATTATAAAAGCACAGACTCGGGACTCAATCTGAATTCAGTGTCTAAATTTCAGAAAGAATTTCTCTGTGCTTCACCTCCCTACCTGTAAAATGAAGAAGACAATACTTTTTTAAAATCTAAATCTTTGCACATTGATTTTTACCGTAAAATCTTTTGGATGAAGACAATGTCTTACCATGAACAAACATAGCAATTAACATCTGTTTTGGTGGGAGCTCCCAGATAATTCTGTAAAAGAAAAAACCTAATCATGAGTTTAAAAAAAAATCCTACAAGCCTTTCTAACTGAGGGGCTTACATTTAGATTTCAATGTGGATTGGAAACTTGTGAGCCTTGTTTTCACATAATTCCATGGTACATTATCTTATTCTAAAATGGATTTGGATTTTAAAATTTATTTGAGTAGTAAAAGATACCCACAAATGCTGGGTTATCCATTGGACTTGGTCTTTTTAGTTTGGAAAAGACTTCTATGATTCCATGAAAGAACCGGGGGAATTTTCAAGAACACCATTACTTTATGCACCTAAAATCCACAGGCCTATATCAACAGATCCATCTGGCTTTAAGGCATGTCAAACAATTGTGTTCAGTTGTCTGTTTAGAAGTTAAACAACAGTAGGAATTTTTGATGGGAATAATATACTTTTCTTTTTTCCCCTTAAAGGGTATTAATTATGAAGAAGATTTGCTTGGGAAGGAGAAGAGTCAATTTCCTCTCTTGCAATCTATAATTGCAACCAAAGAACCTTTTGAGCAGCTTTGGGTAACAGCATATGCTTTCCATACCAAATCTGAGGAATGGATGAATGGTGAGGCTTTGATGTTCATTTGAAGAAATGTGTCATTTGCAGTTACTTAAGTAGAAGCTGAGAGGTTTGATTAGTCATGAGAAAATAATTTGAAGGATTAAATGCTGTTAAGCAGTGTGAAATAGAGTTACTGACTTGGATTTTGCATTAAGATAATTTTCTGTAACACAATTTCCAGTTAGAGGACGGTGATGAAAATTAGCTGTAATGAAACCACCCTGGGAATCTCCTTGTGCTGAAGTGCCTGCTGTGCTTTTTTTATGCTGTTGTATTCAGGACCTCTTCAGCAATTGAATGCTGATGAAATTAATGAAGAGGTTGGGAATATGTGGAGGACCATGTACAAGCTCAGTAAGAGCTTCCCAGATGTGCCGGTGCCCAGGCGCATGGCAGAATCCATGAAATTCAAGCTTGATAAATTTAAACAGCATCTTCCTGTCCTGTCCATTGCCTGCAATCATGGAATGAAGGAGAGACACTGGGAGCAGGTACTTTAAACTCTGCTTTGACTGTGGAAATATTCTGCCATAGAAATTGACAGTCCAATATCTTTTATCCTGTGACATAATGGATCCAGTTTTGTAATTTGTAACGCCACAAGCAGAAGCTTCTTTAAATTCATAATTTATGGCAGAAAAGCAAATTAGGGCGTTGCACTAATACTTTGTTGGAATTTGTTGCTTGCCGTTTGAAAGTATTTTACAAAAAGGCATCTTGATAACAGATTTATTTATTACTTTATTTTCAGATTGGTGAAATTGTAGGATGTGAGATCAAACCGGATGAAAACACTAACCTTAAGTACATGTTGGACTGTGGACTTTCAAAATTTATTGAACAGTAAGTTTAATCTCATCTCATTTTTTAGACATTGTATTTCATAGCTCAGATACCAAATATTAGTTCTTTTGGGGCTTTGTGTGCTGTTAGAACTTGCTGTAAAATCAACTATATTTATCAAGGTGTGAACTGTCAGTTGTTCTTGTAGCACAGAGGCATAAAAATCCAGTTGTATTCCTAAATCACTTAATTTGCTCATTCAGAATTTTCTGTCTGTATTTGTCTTCCAATTAATGTCAATATCTCTAACTTGGTGAAACTGAAAGTGGAAAAATATTCCTTGAAGAAAGAATCTATGATATTATTAAGAAATTATTATGAAAGGTAGTCTGATAGGCAACTGCTTTTTCTACCTACAACTGCTTTTTTTTTCTTGCTCTTCAGCTATGTTAACAAAACATTTCAAAGATATGTTTCATTTCAATTTAGAATAGAACCTGTTGGAGCAGCTGCAAGTAAGGAATATTCCTTAGAGAAATCAATAGAGAAAATGAAATCAGAGTGGGTCAACGTGCACTTCGGTTTGGCCAAGTACAGGGATACTGTAAGTAAACACCAAATCAATATATATATATCTGAAAATAATTGCTTTGATTCTGAATACCAATTGAGAAATATTAGAGGGATGTTGCTGATGATTCTTTGTGGTGCAATGGAAAGTTGTATCTTAGCCCACAGTCAGGCAAATGTCTCCATTATTATAACTCCTTTTATGTGGACTTTAGTATCTGGAGAGCTTGGGATCTCACATACTCATCCCAACAAATCTGTGAGCCTGAGGACTTCCCCAGTATTGTATGGAAAGCTGGACAGTAGCGAAATTTTAACTTGCCCAGAAGAAAGAAGAGTCACGGTGCAAAAGATGAAGTCAGAAGGCACCAGCTTCCTATCACAAAACAGTCTCTGTCTGGACCTTTGAAACAGAGGTGTACAGAAGAGATTCCATCTGATGTCTTCATATGATAGAGTGGGGGCAAACAGGATGAGTGGTGAAATAAAGTGACTGCCATTTGACTTACCAAAATGTGATTTGTTTACAGGACACCAGCATCCTGTCGGCGGTGGATGACATCCAGCTTTTGTTGGATGATCACATTGTTAAGACTCAGACAGTGTGTGGCTCTCCCTTCATCAAACCAATAGAAGCTGAATGTGTGGTAAGGAAAAGCCAGTTTGACTGAGCTTGCATGTCTCGTAATAAGCTTTCCTCAAGTGCTTCAGGGTATTTTGACATGATAAGACATTAAAGAGTTGTTAACTAAGAACACATATTCCACTTTTTTGATTTTTCCTTGTTGTAATTTTGCTTAACTACTAAATGTTTTCATTGCAGGCTTGGAGAGATAAACTGTGCTTAATGCAAGATATTATAGATAGCTGGTTAAAATGTCAGGCAACGTGGTTGTATTTGGAACCAATTTTTAGTTCGGAAGACATTATAGCTCAAATGCCTGAAGAGGGCAGAAAGTTTAAGACTGTGGATTCATACTGGAAAAACATTATGACAGAAGTGGTAAGTGCTAACATTTCATGTATTCTGCATTTTTATGCCCACATTGTAACATGATTATTAATATCATGTGCATATACTGTTCTTTTCTGCAGTTGGTATTGGTATCAATGAACTGGAAAATCCTTTACTAAAGTCCAATGGATTCTAGTCTTGCAGTAAAATTGTAGATTACATCATTATTACATTGAGATTTCTGTAAAGGCTGGGTGTTAAAGGGTGAATCACAGCTCAAGGAAAATTAATTCTAAATTTTTAAACTTTCTTATGGCTAAATGGTCAGAATTAGGTAGAAAGATGAATGATTTGTGCTTTCAGGATGTGGTTACATCTTCACTGACAAGGTACAAAGCTTTGTCTGGATACAGTGAGAGTTGGCATTAGACTTACAAGGTGTACACACTTTTGGAGCAACTAAATTGATTTTTTTCATGTGATTATTCTCTAATATGTGACAGCATGGTTTTTCAAAAATTTAGTGAACTGTCACAGTAATGTGTCAGGTTAAGATATTAGGGATAGGAAGTGCAATTTGGTAACCTGTTCAATTCCTGTAAATAAGAAGTTGAGTAAGAGGCCAGACAGTGGTGGTGTGAGCTGAGATGTTTGTCAAAAACGCTGGGAGTGTGTGGTTGTATGGTAAAGGTGTTGAAATAATCAGTGTAACTAAGCAGGAGTTGAGACCTGTCCAACAGCTCAGACTCTCTGAATGATGAGGCCTGTACTGAAATAGAACCCTCTGAAGAGGTCTGTTATCAGAAAGACAGGACAGGGAATAATTGTTGTGTGCTGTGTCTCTGATAGAAATTATTTGTGAGTGGAAAACAATGTAGCAAGCTCAAGACACAGGAGCAAGTGCCAAAGATCTTATTTGTTGATATTTCCTTCATTAATGTCTATGAATTTCAAGTTGGTAAAATTGACAGTCTGAAAAGCAAAACTATCAAATAATGCAAATATATTTAATACCATGAAAGCACACTACAGAGAAGAATTACAGCATTTTAGCCTCCTGCAGTATATGTGATTGATGCTAACAATTTTAATGTAAAACTTATTGCAGTTTTTAGCAGTTTCTGCCATGTGTTTGTTTTTACAAAGGTGAAAGACACAAAGGTACTTGTAGCAACTGAACAACCCAAGATGTTAGACAGACTTCAGGAAGCAAATATTCTCTTAGAGGACATTCAGAAGGGGCTGAATACTTACTTGGAGTCAAAAAGATTATTTTTCCCAAGGTAAATTAGTTAAACAGGCCTAAGTTAGAAACAAGAAGCTGTAAGCTCTTTCAAACCATTTCTACTGAACTTAGAAGTCTAATTTTATAAACATATGTGGGACACAGTCCTATGCAGCAAAAAATGAAAAGCTCTTCTCATCAACAGACATAACTCATATTCCTCAGTTGTGAAATGCCAGAACAGGGCGGGATGGGGAGGCACAGTCTGTCCATCACAATGTAAACTTGGATTGGAAAGGCATTATTACTTACAAGGTATTTTTGAAGGAGCCTTCCCATGGCTGATATGCAATTAAGTCCCTGCCACACCCTCTTTAGAGGTGTGTGATGCGTGGGAGTCGTTCATGATCAAGAGGAGCAGGATTCAGGGTTTTTACAGGGTACTTAATGCCTGGCTGGAGCCATCTGGTCTTCCCTGCCTGAGTTTGAGAGCCCTTATTCTTCCTTTGCATAAAAAGATGATCACATTGAAATTCTGAAAAAAACAGATATGATGAGTTTTATAATGTTAAAAATTGCTTAAGGAAAGGGATTTGAGATAATAATTTCCTCTCTGATACACTAGTATCTTAAGCAACAATAAAACCAATTGTATGAGTAGATTATTAATGGAAATTTTCATTATTGGAAAGTAATTGTATTTTTCTGGCAGATTCTTTTTCCTGTCTAATGATGAGCTGCTTGAAATACTGTCTGAAACAAAGGATCCACTTCGAGTACAACCACATTTAAAGAAGTGTTTTGAAGGAATTGCTAAACTGGAGTTCACAGAAGATCTGGAGATCATAGGCATGATCAGTTCAGAGAAAGAAACAGTTCCTTTCATAGATAAAATCTATCCAATGAGAGCAAATGTAAATTGTTTTTTAATTTTACTATATGAAGTTAGATTAATATATAATACATTGCATAAAGTGCATGTTTTTGAGGGAATTAGGTTTAAACCATTTAGGATCACATCATGAAAGGAGTTTAGGAAGTGGGAGTGCAGACTGGTATTCTAGAATAAAAAGGATTTCCTACTAAAAGGAGTAAGGTAAGACATACCAGTTTTGCAGTAAATTCCTGTGAAAGGTGAGGCATGTTGTGAGTTACAGATACTCTTTTCCCTTAATCCTGTAGGAACAAGCATGCCCTGGGTTAAAATGAGCAGGCTTAGTTGATGATACAATCTGTGTTTTTTGTTTAAGCTTATATGAAACATATCCAGCTGTTTCTTTAGCTGGGTTGTCTTTAGAGTTAGCTTTATATACCTGCCTTCACGCAGTGTAAACTACAGTATTACCAGTCATATTTTGGGTAATTTCAGCCTTTATTCCTTTTATTTACAACACCCAGATCTGAAGAAAGCATATTTAAGCCTAACATATTTCAAATAATTTGTCGTTGAAGAAGAATACAATCAGGAAATATGTATTTACTCTTAACTGTTTTTCTTTCCTGAAGGGCATGGTAGAAAAATGGCTTCTGCAAGTAGAAGAAATGATGTTGGCCAGTGTAAGACAAGTTCTTCAAGATGGCATAAAAGGATATAGCCAGGTAATTACTCCTGAACTATGGTATAAGTTATATTTCACAAACAAATATACATGAATAGGTTGCTCAAATTCTTAACCAAGGAAACATATTTGAAGCTAAGTGGAATCCAGCTCTTCTTGTTCAATAGTACCAATCTGAAGTTTTAGTTCTGAAGTTTCAGGAAGAAAAAGTATTAAAGCTTTAGATGCTGATTCTCATTTATTTACAGCATGAGACAAAAGACATTTGAGGAAAGTAATTGTTCTCAGTACCATAATCTAATGTGTTTATATGACTTCTTGTGTCTGAAATTGATCTTTTGGTTTAAGGTTTCTCGGAAAGAGTGGGTACTTCAGTGGCCTGGACAGGCAGTTATTTGCGTTTCATCCATTTACTGGACAGAAGAAGTGTCTGAGGCTATAAGGAAAAAAGCTTTACAAGTAAGATTTTCTTCTAGCTTTCTATTTCTAGGTGTGGACTCTGATTAATTACTTAAAAGCTCCTTCTAGCAAAGAAGATCCTCAACAAGATATGGCAATTTACTCATGCAGTGCTTTATTTTGTTTTTCCTTTTGCATTGGGTCATAGCAGAGGTTTGTTCCCATTTGCTTTGGTGTGTGTCAGGAGAAATCCCACTGAAGGAAATTGTATTACTATATTTATGAGTGATACTGGTGTGAATTAAAGTGCCAAACAAAAAGTGACAGACCATTGTTAAGCACTATGTATTTTTATTTCTAATTCCTGTCTCTACATAGGAAGCCTCAGAGAAACATGCAGGCAGAAATCTCTCTTTACAGATGGGTGCAGTTATTTCAGAGAATCACAGAATCAATGATGTTGGAAAAGACTTCTGAGCCCATCGAGTTCAACCCATGACCCAACAACAGCTTGTCAACCAGACCCTGGCACTGAGTGCCATGTCCAGTCTCCTTCAACACCTCCAGGGACAGTGACTCCATCACCTCCCTGGGCAGCCCCTTCCAATGTCTAATCATTCTTTCTGTGCAGAAATTCTTCCTAATATTCAATCTAAACTTCCGCTGGCACAGGCTCCAACCTCCTTTCAGGGAGCTGTAGAGTGCCATAAGGTCACCAATGATTTCTCTGGTTATTGCTTGACTCTCCTGGTGAGGAAGGTGCAGCAGCCAAACTTGTTATTTCATGCAAGAAACTTTTCTTACTTGTTCATAGTGCCTCTGTCACTACAGCAGTTTTAACTATCATTTCCCTGAGGCTTTACTCAAACACCTGCTCAAGTAGTGGAAATAATTTCTGTTTAATTCAATGGGCTTTTCTGTGATCCTATTTAAGCTGGGTGGATGAGGATTTATTTGGAGATTAATTCTGTCAGCAGAATGTTTGGGCTGCTTTTTAAATGTTGAAATAGAAAAGTATTAATAAACTTTACATCAAAAACTACATTTTAATAATGGCTTTTGGTTTCTGTATCCTTACTGAATATCTTAGCTTTATTGTTTAACTGCAATTGAAGATCTTATTCAATATATCCAGACAGAACTAAAATGTTTATTACTTTCAGAGCAAGTATCCTGAATAATCCATAGCTGAAGAAAAATTAGAAGGAATCACAGAACAGTGATTACAGAATAGAATTCCTTCTGTGATTAGAAGGAATCACAGAATATAAGGGACCTCTAGACATGATGTAGTCCAACACCTGTTTAAAGTAGAGCCAACTAAACCATGTTGCTAATGGACTTTGTCCTTTATGCCCATCCTTTCTTGTGTGGGGGAAGCTAAACAAAGAATATCTGTTTCTCTCCCATTGTAGAGTTTTGTCACTTCCATTAGAAAGAAAGATAAGCCTTCTGCTAATAAGCCTTCTTTCAGGCCATAAATATTTCTGAATTGTTCATATTAAAATAAAATGCCAGTATACCAAAGAGAATTTAAATTGTTTGTGTAGTGCCCAGACTAACATTAATGTGTTCAGTTAGAGGGGCTGTCTCCAATGATTGCACCCACAGGATCCTAGGAACTGCTGGCTACAGCATCCCATTAATGCCTGTGTTTGTTTCTGTGACAGGATTTCTTGGAGAAGAGCAATATACAGATCAGGGACATAGTTGAGTTAGTGAGAGGAAAGCTGTCCAGTGGAGCCCGGCTGACCCTTGGAGCTCTCATTGTCATCGACGTGCACGGTAATGTGCTGCTGCTGCTACCCCTGGGACATCTGGGGCAGTGCTGCTGTCAGTAGCTGGGTGGACTGTTGGAGAGAGGCACCTAAAATGCTTCCTTTCACTTGAATCAGCCTTTACAGAGTTATTGCTCAGCTCTTTGGGCAAATGAGGATTGCTCAGTACTGCACAAGGGTCTCCCATCTACTTAGAACAGACACTGGAATCTAGTTACAATTAAACTGATTCCCTATGCAAAACAATTGCAAATTCCTCTCTCTAACATGAAAACCTGCCTTTAAATGTTAAATTACTCTTACACAGCTCTAAGTAAATGTTACTTTAATTATAAGTTCTTTTAAGTAAACTACCATAGCAGAAGTGTCTAGATTTTTTAAACAATCTGTGTCTTACCTCTGCAGCTCGTGACGTGGTCTCAAAATTGGTTGAAGACAAAGTCACAGATCTGAATGACTTCCAGTGGATTTCTCAGCTGAGATACTACTGGGCAGAGAATGATGTGGTAGTGCAAATGATCACGACAGAAATGAAATATGGTTATGAGTATCTGGGTAATTCCCAACGTCTGGTTATAACCCCACTGACAGATCGATGTTATAGGTAAGGACATACTGTCTGGGAATAATGTTTTCTTTTTTTGGATTGATCTGTGTTTACTGTCATTTGTTCTAGTTAATAATAGGAGGAACCTCAGCAGCTAACATTTTCTTGTAGATTTTGCCCAAATACGGCAAAAATATTTACAATATATAGCCTTCTAGAGCTGTAGAGTAATAGATTCTACTGTATCCAAGAAGGTGCTTTTGGAACTGCAAAGAATTCTACAGTAGCACTGGTCAATTAATTTATCTGAAGTAAGACACACAGTTTGGGTATGCCTGCCTGTAAGATAAATGAGGTCATTAAAAATCCCTTCACAGATACTTGAATGCAGATAGCTTCCTATTCCTCCACTGGCTTGCAAGAGGTTGTAATGGAAATACTTCAGTCCTCAAGGTTAAAATATTCAAAGGCATTTCATATTTCACTTCTGGTGAGCCCTCAATACATGAGTCAAAACCTTTGAATGAGGGTTTTGTAAAATAATCAGATCACTAAAGTATTAACAGGGATCTCATTTTAGTAGGATGTTCACTTGAAAAGCAACGTGATTCTCAGGTTTTTGAAACAATCTTTATGCTTTCTCATCCATTTCTAAAGATGGACTGAATTTATAAAGCCAGCTTCAAACTCTTGCCTGTTCAAGGGCCACTTGAGGGAAATGTGTGCTTTTGCAGACTCTACCATTTTGCTCATGGCACTGTTCATTTGCTTGTATACAACGTGGATGCATGTAATAAAAGCCTTGACATTCCTTTTATGCCAAGTGGCCTAATGTGTCCTTCCACTATTAGGAATCACTTATGAGACAATACTGGGTTTTTAGGGCAAGCTGTGAGGTCAGTAGAGAATCAAGTGAATTGTTTTCAGGAGAGCCTGTATAGGAAAATATGTATCAATCCATTCAGAAACAATCTGACATTAAAAATTGTTATTTCTAATGCCTGTGTTTTTAATAATTTAGGACATTAATGGGTGCCTTGAAATTAAATCTTGGTGGTGCTCCAGAAGGGCCTGCTGGGACTGGCAAAACAGAAACAACAAAAGATCTAGCAAAAGCTATAGCTAAGCAGGTACCAAAACTCCCTTTTTTTACTTTCCAATGTTTGTGTATGGATATCTAGATATTAAAATGCCATTCTTAAGCAAGTGCTGCTTATTTTGTAGCTATTCATTTACAGGTGGACTTGAACATCTTAAAGGTCCTTCCCAGCCTAATGATTCTGTGGTACCAACTATTCACAGGAATAGCTGGTAGCAAACTCCCATTTAGGACTGTGTCTATATGGCACCCTGATTTTCTGATCCAAAATTAGCAACTATAATCCCTTCCCATTTTAGATGCTAACGATTTTATAGTGGGCTTTGTGGTAATACTGAGAAATGTTCTCTGTGTTTTTGTTGTAGTGTGTTGTCTTTAATTGCTCCGATGGCCTCGATTACAAGGCAATGGGCAAGTTCTTTAAGGGGCTGGCACAAGCTGGGGCCTGGGCCTGCTTTGATGAGTTCAATAGAATTGAGGTAATGTTTTAACTCAGACAAATAAAATGAGAAAGCTTCAATTTAAGGCACAAGAAGTTTTAGATTTAGACATGACAACATTATTGCCAATTTTCTGCTTTTACTTGTGGTGAGGCCTCTTTGTTTTGATAATTAGTGATGCAGAAATAGGCACTCAGCTGCCTGCTCTAGAAGCACATGCCTACCTGTGCTGTGTTGCAGAAGTGTTGTGTTCTGGGTCAATTTAACTGGAAAAAAAAAGTTCCTTTACAATTTTTTTCTTTTGTATGTGCCACTCATTTGATGGGAAAGAAATGTTCTTGTCTTCTTGAGAAATCAAACTACAGGTGTGGAGTTGCATTTGTCTGAGTTCAGCACAGGACAGAGAAATCCCAGTGGAGGGATTCCTGTAATGACTAGAGCTGAGTGTCACTGAGTGACTTGATTATCAAGCTGTGTAAACTGACACAGCTAATTCTCCCCTTGATCTTACTCTGTTCTTTTTGGTTTTGTTTAATGTGGTCACTAACGACTTTGGATAAGTTTTATCTTTACTTTGATGAAATTCCATTTAAGTACATACTAGCAAATGTGTAAATTTCATTAAATTATATTTTGTATGTATTAGTATCTTTAACTCCTTATTTTTTCTGTTTTTCAGCTGCAGCTTGTTTTCTAGTGAATTCAAGCATTAGCATTTCTTTTCCAATATTCTGTTCCTTTGATACTTTCAAACAACCAGCAAGCCTTTTCTATTATTTACCCTCAATTTTGGGCATTGAGTGAATCAGTTTTTCTGGAGAGCGTGAACTCACTTGAAGGGAAAGTGCTTTTAGAGACCTCCAGAGGGAGTCCCTGTCCAACTAACTTATATGTCTACATTCAGGCACACCTTATTTCCCTGAGGAAGCTTTGAGAAGCCTCTGTTGATCAGTCTCTGTTAGTTGAGTAGAGAATAGTGGCACTAACTTTCATAGGATCCCCTCAATAGACAGCTAATACATAGGCTCAGGGCAATTTTTCCCTGGAGGAATTCAAATACAGTCATCAAACTATGTAAACAAAACCATTTTATATTGGTTCTCCAAGAGTCTTATGTTTTCCAATCTGTTCTGTCTGTATTAGGTTGAAGTATTATCTGTAGTTGCCCAGCAAATACTTAGCATCCAGCAAGCTATAATTCGCAAACTCAAAAAATTCATCTTTGAAGGGACAGAGATCTCTCTTAATCCCACATGTGCTGTGTTTATTACGATGAATCCTGGCTATGCTGGACGGGCAGAGTTGCCTGATAATCTGAAGGTAATCTGAAATCCTGCTTTCTTGTAGAAATTAAACTGAATTTGTGACTTCTTGTCTATAATAATAAAAAAAAAATCATCAACTGAATAATAAACTGATGTCTAATGCTTGCTTAGCTTAAGGAAGAAAAATGCCATCACTCTGAACATAGCCTCCCTTGCTACTTCAGCTGATAATGACCCCATGTGCTCTGGAATATCCCTTGGGTCAGCTGTCCAGGCTGTGTCCCCTCCCAACTCCTTCTGCACCCATTCTCCTGGCTGGTGTGGGGGTGAGGAGCAGAAAATGCCTTGACTGTGTGAACTCTGCTTAGCAATACCTAAAACATCCCTGAATTATCAACACTGTTTCCAGTACAAATCCAAAACACAGCCTCAGCCGCTACTGTGGAACAATGTAACTCTTCCCCAGCTAAAACTAGCACTGATAACCTATTCAAATGTATCCTGCTGTGCTTTTCACCAAGCTTTAGTAAAGAGAAGAAGGGTGTCAGTCTATTCATATTGATACCAGTTTACAGCTTTAACTGTGCTCTCCCTCATTGGAAATTCTCTGGGTTTACAATGGTTTGGTGATCCAAATCCCAATTTAAATTTATTATAACTTTGTGAGTTGGTGAGACACTATGGAGAGACTGGTAGGGTCCTGGTTCTTTTTCTGACATTGCCACAATACTTTGCATGATCTTGTACAAAGCATTAACCACACCATGTGCTGGATTGTCTGTTATGAAAGGGAGATTAATGTCACCTCCCTTTTCCTCTATTTAGTTCTTTAGAATTGACTCTTTCTAAGCATTTGTTACTGCAGTTCTTAGCACAGACCTCTTGAATCTCTTGACAAGATCAGAATAGAACAGTATTCTAAAGCAGTCTCATAGATTTCAGATGATTCATGAATTCTCTGCATTCATGAATTTATGGAGAGATGTTATTCTTACAAAACAGGCACAATTTATTACAATATTCCACAGTCAAAAGTTGGTATCTTACTTTTTTCCTTACAGGCACTGTTCCGAACAGTTGCCATGATGGTCCCAGATTATGCCTTGATTGGGGAAATTTCACTTTATTCAATGGGATTTCTGGACTCTAAGAGGTAAGACATGCTGAATTTTCTACCTTAGTTGAGTCTGATATATTTCATTCCTCTATAAGGCACATGTGTGTGTTTGAGGCAAATACAGAAAGCTGTCCATGTTTTGTTTCTCTAGAAAGTACTTTTTAATTTCCTGCTTTCTTGTCAATTCTCATTTTCCACCTCATGTTGCCAGATGTGCACTTCTACACAGAATCATTTGGAAAATGTATCAAAATATCATACAGAATTCCTAGATGATGCACACATTCTGTAGCATCGCATCATCTACAGTCTTGTGTCACCCTGATTTCTTAGGATTTTCTAAAGCCTTCTGAATTTACATTCTTGTAGAGAACTTTCTCACGCAACTTTCTGTAAACAACCTATTGTTTTGCATTCTTTCATAGAGGCGGAGAAATTTGATAGACTGGTAGTTTGTCCAGTGTCGTTGGAGAGGTGGCACGTTCACCTTCCAATCCACTGGCACCTTTTGAGAACTATAAATGATTGGAGTCAGAAAAAATAAATTAGTCTCTTCATGGTGACCAAAGCTGTGGTGCATCATTTTTCCTTGTGTCCTCTGGTGACAGTCTTGCTTCCCAGGTGTCTTGAGCCATCTCGTCAGCTGCTGTGTCTTAGACTCACTGCAGATTCTTTGTGTATAGAGGAAGGTGAATCATTTTCCATGCATGGTGAGATATTTTCACTCTAGGTGTTATATTTTATTATGCACAGTCTTGCCCAGAAAATTGTTGCCACTTACCGTTTGTGCTCGGAGCAGTTGTCATCTCAGCACCACTACGATTATGGGATGCGTGCAGTGAAATCTGTCCTGACAGCAGCAGGGAACCTAAAACTGAAGTACCCAACTGAAAATGAAAGTGTGTTGTTGCTTCGGGCTTTGCTGGATGTTAATTTGGCCAAGTTCCTGTCCCAGGATGTGCCATTGTTTCAGGTAAGGTATCAGGCCAGTGTGTTTTAGGTTTTATCAGGCCAGTGTGTTTTAGGTTTTATGATGATGAGATCTGTTATAAGAACTCACAGAAACAGGTCATTATCTTGATTTAGAACAGTTTGATCTAGATGATGCCATATTAGCGTAGAGTTACTTCAGTCCACTGATCTGGAGGAACTCTTTGGTTCTGTTAGGATTATTTTGAAAAGCAAACTTTCAATGGCGCCTTTAAATTTATACTATAAAATGTTTTAGATGATATCTTGTTAGAAATCATCTTGTGCTGTTTCATTCACAGAAATCATTCTTTGAGGTTTGTTTTCTGGCTTTGTGCTCCATAAGAAATGTGGATAACTAAGCTAAGGTCGTTTAGAAATCTGAATTCAGAATAAAAATGATGATGTTTCTGTTTGCATGCTGCTTTAATAGCAAATAAAATAAAATACAAAGCACTCAATATTGAGGACTAAAATCTAGGGTAGAAGTACAGCCAGAGTCAGTGCTCTGAAATTTTGGAACACATACCATTCTATTTAATCACTGAAATTCTTTCAACTACTTTCACATCATTTTGTGTAATCCTGATAGGGGCAAATTTGCAAAGGTTAAGCTTCTTTTTACAATAGCAACACGTTCATGAAAACTGCAAGCACAGGTTTCTGTTTCATATGTACACAATACTTCCATGGCTACAGTTTGCCTAAAAGTTAGTTTTGTCCAGCTGAGGACATCTGGTTTGAAGCTCCTGATATCTGCCTGAATATTGTTTTATTTGGGAATTTTCTCTTTTTGTAACCTGTGTTTAGATAGTGTTCTATTCTGTCTTTCCTTAACAGGGTATCATATCTGATCTGTTTCCTGGAGTGGTTCTTCCTACACCAGACTATGACCTATTTATCAAGGCACTGACTGAAAATATTGAAAAATTGAATCTTCAACCAGTGCCATGGTTCATTGGAAAAATTATTCAGGTTTATTTTCACATACTTCTGGGGAAGAAAAGCATGAGAGCAGAAACACTCTTCATTCACTGTCTGTGTCATGATGAATAGCTAATACTTTCCTCACCAATTAATGGAATATTACAAATGGGGTATTTTTACAGAGTACAAATCATGGAATAAAAGCCTGCTTTGGTCATAGTGATTTTGTAATTCAGACAGTCTGTGAAAGAGCTAATGTGTGCAGCCACATTGTGGGACTTGTGCTTCAGGATAGAAAATTAAACTGAATCTGTTACTAGCTGAGGCAGTGTAGTCTAGTGAACAGAATGCTGGACTGGGACTCAGGCTCTGTTCCCAGTTCTCTACAGTCTCCTTGAGAAGTCTTGAAAGAGGTGACCTTGCTTATGCTTCACTTCCAGCCCTCTGTTCCCATTGCCGCCCATTTCCTAGTATTGGGGACCTTTTAAACAATAATTAACCTTTTTTTCTTGTGCAGCCTAGTGACAGGGTAATGGCAAGGGTAAAAGTGTGTGGTCTAGGCCAGGGTCATCAGTGGCCTCTCCAACAGTAGTTCAGATTTCATGGCTTATGTTCAGACTTGCATTATGCTGCTTTCCAAACCATACTGTGTCTTTCATTTAAACAGGGGTAGTGTTAACTGGTTGGAAAGCTGAAATATGAAATATCAGCCTTAACACGATAAAAAAAAAAAGGTCTTCTTTGGGTTTATTATAGGTCTGCTTGATGGTGGTTTTGCTTTGACTTGAGCTTTGACAAGATCCTGGGGGGTGACTGAAGAAGTTACCACTCTTGCAGTCCAAAATCCGCCTCTATGGGACTGACCATATGCCAGATGCTCCAGCTGTAGTTTCAGTCCATTTTTGTCAGCTTCAGCGGTAACCACTGATTTCAGTTCAGGGCTGTGATCTGCAGTGTCTGGTTATTGCCCTCACACCCTGTATAGTGCTGCTGTTGCAGGTGAGGGATGACATTTAGCCAGGAGAAAGGGGGGATGCCTGAGGAAAATGACTTCTTGAATGGTTTCAGTGAGAATTGCCATAAAAGCATGACTGCCCTCTGATTTGGATTAAGGCTTTGGTCAGCCAGCAGAGTGCAGAGATCTGGTTGTGTCCCATCTGAATGCAGGAGGGAGGCTTCTATTTTCATTCATATAACATGTAACACTTGCTTTTGTGCCGTGCTGAGGAGTGGCTCTCCTGTCCCTGGCAGGTGTACGAAATGATGCTGGTGCGCCATGGTTTCATGATTGTTGGAGATCCGATGAGTGGGAAGACCAGTTCATACAAAGTGCTGGCTGGAGCCCTGGCTGATTTGTGTGCAGGTAACACTGTCCAGCCACGAGCTTCTCATTAAATGAAGTCAATTCTGTGACTCTTATTTTTCCTTTGCTGAGGTATGCCCAGGTTGTTAATTGTCCTATATTCTTCTTTCTTGACTGCAGAATTTCTAGTAATTTAACTATTTTTGTCTGATAGTATTTTTCTCTACATCTACTGGAATAGTAAGCCATACTAATGTGTCCATGTTTTATTGCATTTTTTAAGGCATTTTATTTGTGCATAATACTCTTGAAAAAATTAGCTCTGATAGGATATTGTAAGTAGCTCCCATAAATATATGAAATCTATGCTGCTCTGCTTTTTCTTTTTCACGTGTGTTTTTTTACAGCAGACTTCTTGCTTGCCTTGTACAAGTAAGGGAAGTTCTTATTTACTGCTACCTAGATGCCACATATCTGAGCTTCTCCTTTGAGCAGCTGAAGTAGGATCCTCAGAAATCATCAGCTGTTGAATAAAACTAACCTATCAAATTCTCCAGCTCATGTATTTGCCTTTTTACACAGCGAACAGCATGGATGAGTTTGCTGTTGAATACAAAGTTATTAATCCCAAAGCCATTACTATGGGGCAGTTGTATGGAAGTTTTGATCCTGTAAGTCACGAGTGGTCAGATGGAATTCTTGCAAAGGCCTTCAGGGAACAAGCATCTTCTACCACAGACGATCGCAAGTGGATTATTTTTGATGGCCCTGTGGATGCAGTTTGGATAGAGAACATGAACACTGTGCTGGATGATAATAAAAAGGTAGCCTAATTTTTTGCCTCTATCCTCATCCTTGAATAAACACACTTAATTTTAGTAGCAGTAATATTGTGACTACATTAGTCAAAGGAGGTGTGAAATTCAGGAGAGGCTGATGTGCCTAAAAGCACTGTTTATTTCCCCAGTTGTATGAGTGGGTTTAGATGGTATTAGATAATATTAACCCATTGTCTTGCTCCTTCTTTATTGAAATGAGGTTGATCATTGAGGCTTTTTTATTGATCCTTTTAGGAAACTGAAATACGTGTACTCAGTTCTGTGACTGAAAGCTGAACTTGCTTAAATTACCTCGAGAATAAATGAATTTTAAAAAAGCTGAAGGTCATAACTGCTTTTTCTTGCAGACTTATTTAAAGTTAGAGCATTGTTCTCTTTGTCTTCTCTTTGTCTCTGCAAGCCTTACAGTAAGACATGAAAAAGTTGAGACATGGTCATAAAATATCATGTACTGTAAGGATACAAATGAATGAATGAGGAGTGACACTAACTGGAATGTTCAGTGATTTTATGACAGACTTTGCTTAGACTGTACGATCAGCACTAATGTGACTAGACCATGTTTATATGATGCTCTTCTTCCAGTTATGCTTAATGAGTGGTGAAATAATTCAGATGAGCCCAAAAATGAGTTTAATCTTTGAGCCGGCGGACTTGGAGCAGGCATCTCCAGCAACTGTCAGCAGGTAATGTGAGAGCATTCAAGCTTGAGCTGTCCCAGCTTGCACGTGTATTGCTCTACCATAGGTGTTTGTTCTTCCCAGGTGTGGTATGATCTATATGGACCCACAACAGTTAGGCTGGAAGCCACTGAAGGATTCCTACATGAAAACTCTGCCTCCAAACCTGCAGGAAGAACACCGAGAGCTGGTGCGAGACTTCATTTTTTGCATAGGTGTAATTAGAAGATTAACTATAAGATGACATTCACAGTTTGCCCACTTGAAGGCAGGCATGCAGAATCAAAACTTTTTTATTATTACCATTAACAGTTTAGTCTTCCAAGCCTTTTTCACTCATTGCCTGTATGAAGGAGAGCTCTTTGTGCTGTGTATTGTACTATGTTTTCTGTCGATGCAAATAAAAATAGGTGTTGGTGAGAATCAGCTTTTAATGAAAATCTAAAATCCTTATTATTGGGCATTAAATCTAGTAAAATAATTAGAATAATATTAGGATTGGAGCTGTAGAAAACTTATTTATGTGTTTTGAGAAGACGCCTTTTGAGTTTTTGCAGGAAATTAGAATCAAATAACAAAGATGTACCAAGACTAGAAGAGCTCTTTATTTATAGTTTTCTTAGTTCATCAGAATAAAGTAATTATTCCTTAACCAACAGATAGCCTGACCCTTTAGTGCATCTCCTTGAGTACTAGTCCCTGGGAAAAGGGTAGGTCCTGATTTCTGTCCTGTTTTCCAACGTGAGTCCACAGAGCAGATACCACCAGCCATGGTCAGTATTTACCCAGATGTTGTGGCACTCCTGCAGGCACCAGTCAGCCCCAACATGCTGGAATTTCTGCTGTGGCACAGTATCTGTGCTGGGTCCTCTGTAGGGGGCCTCTTTTTAAGGGAGAATGAAACCCTTGCCTTTGTTTGTTGGAATAATTCTGTTGTTGCCTAAGCAAGATAGGAGTCTCTCTAGGCTAAGCTTCTGCTCTGCTGTCTGGATTAGTAACTGGGTAACAGAATTCCTGCTGTGGTAAAATAACTTGTTTTCACCATCAGATAGTGATGGTGTGACTTTGTGAACATTTTAGTACTGCCTCACATGGGCCCTTTCCTGATCTCTCTGCCAACCTGGACAATTTCTGATGCCTTATGTTTGACTGAGGGTGAATTGAGGGACAGTGGGGAATGTGGCAAGTCCTGCATTGTCACACAGCTGTTTCTTTTTCTCCTGGTAGGTCAATGACTTGTTTATGTGGCTAGTTGAGCCTTGTTTAGATTTTATTGACCATCATTGCAAATTTGTTGTAAAAACATCCTCTCTTCACCTGACTTACAGCTTGATGAAACTCTATTCTTCTCTCCTTGGTAAGTACCCTAAGCCACCTTGGTTTTTATTTCAATTTTTCTTTTTTTTCCTGCCATGTTCCAGGACAAAATGCAGCTTATAAGATGCAAGGAATTACCAAAGGAATTCCTTACTGTTGAGTTCATGTAACACAGTCAGTGATCTCACTGATCAGTATTATTAATAGTTCTTTGCATACAGAGTTTTTACATTTGGAAACTGGTATCATTACAAAACTAAACATGTTCTATGTTTTGCTTGCTGTTTGCTACCATCTGAAGAAAAGTGTTAGGACTATTTTTCTTCTAACGTTGTTTTTATTTGTAAACAGCATTTTACACAGACAAGGTTCTCCATTTGTAGATTGGCTCCATTCCACTGAACACAGTGCTCTACTTTTGTCTCAGGATACTTTTGCAAAAATGCATTTTGAATTGGGATTTATGGTTATTACTGGCTTTTAACTAAAATTCAAAATATGTGTTTTAGATGAAATAAAGGAATCTGATGAAGAGGACAGTGAAATCATGTCTGCTCAGCAGATCACCTCGTGGCTGCAGTCCCTTTTCCTTTTTGCATTGGTGTGGACAGTTGGAGGGATCATTGATGCAAACAGCAGAAGAAAATTTGATTTGTTTTACCGCAACTTGCTCAATGGAATGAATGAACAAAACCCACGCCCTAAAAATGTGAAGCTTAACAAAAGTAATATCTTCCCAGAAAAAGGTGCTTCTTCATAACTGTGCTTGCTTGGCCTTTTATAAAGCAGTAAGAAAGCTTGGCACTTGGTGTGCCTGGCAGATGTTCAGTTTGCAGCAGAGCCACCATCTGCCAAGCCTTGGACTGCACAGTTGGGTGCCCTTTCCTGGCTCTTTTAACCTGGAGTAGCATATGCCTCCAGTTATACTCAAACACTGTGGCTGAATCTGACCTAAAATCATTTGGTGATGATAATGGCACTGGGGGGGTGGGACTGGGGGTTGGGGGTGTATCTTGTGTACTAGACAGCTTCCATCACCTCACAGTTTTGGAAATGTCACACTAAAATTAATGAAGTTTATTTTTATAATTTTTCTATATTGTATTTTTCAATTAACAGGGAATGTTTATGACTTCTATTTTAACAAGCGTGGCCATGGGCAGTGGACTATGTGGACAGAATACATCACAAAGGAAGAGCAAGTTATCGCCCCAGGGGCTAAGGTGCACATTGGTATCTTTATTATGGAAAAGAATTGTTTGACTAAATAATTTAGAGGTATAAATAACTATATTAGGCTGTTTGAAGATTGCTTTGCAACAATTCATTAGTCTCAGTGAGCTCTCTTTCATGCTTTTGTTTCAGTTCTGGAAGTTCAGCTCTGCAGATGCACATGGAGCCTTGAGGTTGTCTGGTGGTTAAAATTTGGGTTCTGCTTTGTTCTCTAACAGCATTTGATATTGTGGAAACCATGGTGTGAAAAAACCAAAGCCTGAATTTCCATTCCTTCATTTCTCTTTTCAGTGGTTGATCTCATGATATTGTAGTATGAGTTACTTAGAGAAAGCAAGCAAAGAGACTCACTTTGGGATGTGGGGAACAGTATTGAGAGTTCTGGATCCCCTCCATTTCCAAATGGGGACACTCAGATTTTGATGGCAGCTGTGAACTGAATGGAAGGGGGAAGCACAGCAGAGATCTACAAATGAAATTTCAAGAGAACTTAAGCTTGTTCAACTTTTCATTCCACTGGTTGCCATTGTCTTGTCTATTGAGTACATGAGAAAAGTAAGATGACATTTCATTCTGCTGCCGAAAATCTTTTCTCAGTATCAAATTCACAGCTGCTAATTATAAGTAAAAAATGAGGAAGAGAAAAAAAATTCCATACCAGTGTTCCTTTCCCTTTGCATAGCAGGGGAGCAGAACTAGGCCATACTTAACTCTGTAGTTCTCCAGGCTTTACACAATGTCTGTGAACCATAAAACAGTAACACTGGTTGTGCTATTGACTGTATAAGCCCTGAACAAGAAGTAGGGCCATAGTATTTACTAGAACCTTGTTATAGCTTAGGTTTTCAGACAGTAGAACTTTTTAAAATGCATATATGCTACAGGGTTCCTGTAGTTGCTTGCAAATAGTCAAGCTGATTAAGGTATTAGATGTTTGATTTTCATCTTTTATTTTACTTTCCTGCGTAACAGGTATCTGAGCTGATCATTCCAACAATGGAAACTGCCAGACAAATGTTTTTTCTTAAAACATATGTGGAGCATAGTGTCCCTTTGCTTTTTGTGGGTCCCACTGGCACTGGAAAAACAGCTATAACAAACAACTTTCTACTGAAACTTCCAAAGGAAAAATACATCCCAAGTTTCATCAACTTCTCTGCACGAACCTCTGCTAACCAGACCCAGGATATTATTATGTCCCAGCTGGACAGAAGAAGAAAAGGATTATTTGGACCTCCAGTAGGGAAAGAAGCTATAATTTTTGTGGGTAAGACATATTTTTCATTTTTTAAAAATAATTTTTGTTCTAGCTTTAGGCAAAGGAAGTGGTTCACCAAGACTAGTAAATTTGGATTGCCTCAGTGCTTTTTTCAGGCATCCAGAGAATCGTAGAATCTCCTGAGTTGGAAGGGACCCACAGGGGTCACTGAAGGATTAGCACTGCCCTTGCTGAGAGGTTTAAGCCGTGGTTGTCTTCAGAATAGTTCTTAGAGTTGCAGTGGGACATGGCATGAAATAAAACAAAATAACCAGCCACTCCTAATTATGTTAATAATAATGTTAATAATTATGTTAATAATAATTAAGTTAAGCCATCACTCCTAATTATGCCTGTGAGGTGTAATGGTATTTGATTTTGCTTAGTTCGATGAGAAGCAGGAATAACAACACACAGCCTTTTTCTACCTCTAGTACAGTTATTTTTCCTTCTTAGAAGAAAACTGAATTCCCAAACACTGAGGTTTTTTTATTCAATGTCTGTGTTCTCCATAGATGACCTAAACATGCCTGAAAAGGAAGTGTATGGAGCCCAGCCAGCTATTGAGCTTCTCAGGCAATGGATTGATCATGGGCACTGGTACGACAGGAAAGATGCATCCCACATCAGTGTCACAGATGTCCTGCTTGTCACAGCTATGGGTCCCCCTGGGGGAGGCAGGAATGACATTACAGGTAAGAAATACATTACTGTGGCAAGGGGTTATCTAGCAGACTGGAGTTAAAGGGTGGGTTCAGGTTGGATCTACAGGTGCATTCACTGAGTGGGTCATTCCAAGTACAGGTCTGTTATGTTCAAGTTCAAATCTGTACCTTTACCACAGGGAGATTAATCACCATTAGAAACAGTTTTTACAGTTGATGAAATTGTGAATGACAGAAGTTATTCTAAAATTAGTGATGGAGATTATTTTCTATTCTTTGGAAAAGAGAGGGAATACGTCTGCTTGCCATGTCTCTGGCAAGTCACTTCTGAAGTTGTATCTCCTGCTGCTAAGCTAGGCTGCCTGCATTTATTTACAAGAATGTTACCTGCAAGTCCATGATTCCTGTCACAGCACCATAAGGGAGGTTATATTTTCTAATGAAAAAATTAAGTAAATAAAAGCCCTAATGTAGCTGCAGCTACATTATTATAGGCTGTATACAGCTGCATTGTTATAAGGCACTTCATGCTGCTTTGCTTTTTTTAAACACTGTGATAGAGATATAACTCTGTGTGTTCTGAGGAGGCTTTATGAAAATAACTCTTCTGATATAGCTAAATTTCTAAAATCTACTCATGTATAGACTGATTATTTTTAGGTGAAAGCCAATAACAAGATGCTTGGCTTTGTAAAGCTTTTACTGTATCATATCATAATCAAAAGACTGATGTGAGCTGAAATTTCAAATTGGGTAATAGCCTTGTAATGGAGATTCATGTTTTACATATTCAAAACAGTTGTTTTAAGCTAAAAGTTAAAATAGAAAATGTAATCCAGTTTATATTTCTTTCCTTCACTGCTAGGGCAAAAATTTGACAGAAACAAAATCATGAAGCTTGTGCCAGATTCAAATGTTTTTTAAGGCAGGCAAACCCAGAAGAAGATAGCTGAAAAGTGGAAAAATATTTGACCATTTAAATCTCTCTGCATCCTTCTGTGTGTGTTACAGGACGCTTCACACGGCACTTGAATATTGTCTCTATCTGTGCTTTCAGTGATGACATTTTAAACAAGATTTTTACTGCAGTTACTGACTGGCACTTCAGCAAAGGCTTTGATGCTTCATTTCTGAGGTAATGGGATCTGTTTCCTGCAGGACCTTTGTTGTCTTTTCCCTGTGATTTATCTGCAGAAGTTAAAACTGTGTTTCTTTTCCTTCTTAAGGCTGGGTAAGATGATGGTCCAAGCGACGTCAGTGCTTTATAAATTGGCAGTTGATAATTTTCTCCCAACTCCTTCAAAATCCCACTATGTCTTTAATCTACGGGATTTTTCCAGGGTTATTAAAGGAGTTCTGCTCTGTCCACACACTCATTTGCAAGTAAGTTGTAGTTTAATTATGTTGATGTAGGAGAGAACAGTGAAAAATGTTAATTATTTTTACAATACATGAACTATGATTTCAATAGATTTACAGGGTTTAAGATCAGAATAGTCCCTGAATTCCTTGTTATATATTTTCTGTCTGTCTCTGAGGGAGTGAGCTGTCATTCTGTTAATACAATTTGATTTGATATAGTAGAGAAAAAATGCTTTGACATGAGAGTCCCAGTTTGTGTTGGCAGGAAGGACAAGATGGTAACTAGGTGAGGAATCCAGTTAAGTTAGCAGATGCTGAGCCATGTGCTGAATGGCTTGGGATGGAAAGATTCCCACTGAGTTTAGTACAAGGTGTAGTAGGGTCCAGATGGACATTTCTAACCTTTTCTTTTTGAACAAATCCTGCCTGAGCTATATTTACCCATTCTTTTGTATTTCCAATTTCAGGATGGAGATAAACTGATCAGACTTTGGGTTCATGAGGTTTACAGAGTTTTCTATGATCGCTTGGTTGATGATGATGACAAGAATGTTTTCTTTCAGATGGTACAAGAGACAACATTAAATAGCTTCAAGCAGAACTTTAATAAGGTATTTTTGGGTAATGTGCTGGGACCAAGATGATACTGATGCATTTTCCGAAATACTTAAACATTGAGATTAAATCAGTATTGGAGGCATTTTTCAATATTTTGATCAGTGAATTTAAAAAGTATGGACTATCTTCTATTCAGCATCAAATATTCATACCAGAATGATTCATAACTTCTGAGGGATTCTGAGTTAGTAGAGAGGACCAGCTGGAATGGAATAAATGTCTTGTACAGCATTTATCTGTGCTTTTACCCAAGATAATGATTTGGATGATCCAATGGGTGTAGTGGGGTACCTTTCTGAGAAGCCTTTTTAGAACTATCCAGTATTTGACAGCAGTATCTCTCTGTGAGGTATGCATATGTCAACCTACAGTATTTTTTTCCAGACCAAGGTTGTAACTAGAACAGTGAAAAACAGTGCTTTCTGTATTAAGTATTAATGTATTAAATGTTATTGTTAATGTATTAAGTATTCTGTATTAAGTGCTTTCTTTCTGCCAGCAGTATTTATGCTATACAGATAAGGATTATCATGACTTTAAGGAAAATAATTCTCTAATAGCTAGAATTATCTGTTGATTCTTGTCTTTTTCCTAGGTACTGAGTCATCTCTCACCTACTGGAAAAGTTACTGATGATAATATTCGCGCCTTGTTCTTTGGAGACTATTTAAAGCCGAGCAGTTCTGTCAAAATTTATGATGAAATCACAGACCTAAAGCAGCTGACAAGCGTGATGGAATTCTACCTTGAGGAGTACAACAATATCAGCAAGGCCCCGATGTCCCTGGTCATGTTCCAGTTTGCTATTGAGCACATCTCCAGGATATGCAGGGTACTGAAACAGGATAATGGACACCTGTTGTTGGTGGGCGTTGGCGGGAGCGGCCGGCAAAGCGCGACCAAGCTCGCCACCTTCATGAATTCCTTTGAGCTCTTCCAGATCGAAATTACCAAGTCCTATGGCATCAGTGAATGGAGAGATGATATTAAACAAGTCATGCTGAAAGCAGGTGTTGGTAACAACAATGTGTCCTTTTTGTTCTGCGATAATCAAATAAAGGATGAATCATTTGTAGAAGATATCAACATGCTTTTAAATACTGGGGATGTGCCCAATATTTTTGCAGCGGATGAGAAAGCTGAAATTGTTGAGAAAATGCAAAGCGCAGCAAGGATGGAGAGCAGGAAAATTGAAGCCACGCCCCTTGCTATGTACAGTTTCTTTATTGAAAGGGTGAAGAAAAATTTGCATATTGTCTTAGGTCTGTACACAATGCAGTGTTTCTTAGAATGGTTTTATTTAGCTTTATTTGTTTTTCTGCTTCCTAACTGCAAAGAAACTTAGGTAACAATCATGTTTTTATTTTTGTAGCCATGAGTCCTATTGGAGATGCATTTCGGAATCGATTACGGATGTTCCCTTCACTGATAAACTGCTGCACCATTGATTGGTTCCAAACATGGCCTACAGATGCTTTGGAAATGGTTGCTAACAAGTTTTTAGAGGATATTGAGCTCAAAGATGACATTAGAAAAGAGTATGAGTTTATTTCTCAAGAAACATGTGAAGCAAAAGTTTGTTCCCCCGCCCCTTGTGTTCCCAGTGTATTTGACCTGTCCTTATAAATGGACAAAGCTAAGCCAACTCTGGGATTTCAGTGCAAGTCAAAGATATTGAGACAAATGTATCTGATGTTTCTCAAAATCACACCACTCTTTGAGAAGAGTCCAAAATATTTCTAATAATGGGGAAAATATATTTCTGCCTTCCCTAACACTAATATAAGTTCATAAGCTTAGAGTAATTTTTTGACAGTTGACATAAAGACAGACTGTATTTTCAAAGTAATGTGGAAAATTTTTCCCTAGGGTTGTGTCAGTTTGCAAATATTTCCAAGAAAGTGTGAGAGAACTCTCTGTTGGCTACTACGCTACGCTGCGCAGACACAACTACGTGACACCAACTTCCTACGTGGAACTGATTCTCACCTTCAAGACCCTGCTGAATAGAAAAAGGGAGGAAGTTGGCATGATGAGGACTCGTTATCTTGTGGGACTTGAAAAGCTTGAATTTGCATCTTCTCAAGTAAGTTTCGGATGAAAATGCTGAATATGTGCCATATGCATACTTCAGTGTGGGGTCTGTGTGGTTGAAACTTATAAAAATGAAACTTATTAATTTGTTCTTCACTATATTCATGATGCTATTGATAGCTTTCTGTAGAAAGCCAACAGGAAAAGTTAGATTTCTGCTTAGTAAGTTGAAGAAACTGTGATCTCTACATTTGGATTATAGCTCTTAATAGAAAACAAAATTAAAATGAAGATACTCATTAAATGTTGAAGGAATAAATATTATAAATTTCATTATTTTCTCAAAACCTTATATGAAGAATCCACCTCAGTGTTCTAGTACCTAATACCCTTTCCATAATAGGGGAGAAACTGAAAAACAGTGCAAGACAATATTAAGCATTAATTCCTGAGTAGATTCCAACTAGGAAATTGATCAGATTCCAGATAAATAATTCCTTTTTCAACTCATGTGATCCAGGGATTGATCTTTCCAAGATACAAACTAAAGGGGCTTCTACATGCTTGCTGGGTGAAGATGAAGATCCAGTTTGCAGCTGTTTCTGTCACAAATTCTGTGTTCCATTCGAGGTTTCTTTTGGATTTTGTTTTCCACCTGTGCACTAAAGCATTATTTCAACTTTCATTATCTGAAAGTGATTGTGAGGGAAAAATAGAATTAATCAATATATTTCTCATTATTTACATTAATGAATCTTAAAAAAGCAAGTGTATTGCATAGATCATGATAAATATACCTTTTAAAATCTAATCACTTAAATGAAACAGCTCTTAGCAAAAATAAACTAGAGAACTAATTTAGATCAAATGTCCTTTTTTAGATTGTATTACTATAGGGTCTTCCAATCTTTATTCCTAAGACATCAAGATATGAAATGCAACCAATGTTTGCACAGATTTCTTCTTGCTTTCCTGTTGTATTCATCAGGTTGCAGACATGCAGAAAGAACTGACTGACCTTCAGCCTGAACTGATTAAAACGTCTGCAGAAACAGATAAAATGATGGTCAAGATTGAAAAGGAAACCGTTGAAGTAGATGCAAAAAAGGCAATAGTGTCAGCAGATGAAAAAGAGGCCAATGATGCAGCTGCTGTTGCCCAGGGTATTAAGGTAGAGCACAAGGGCTTGAGTCTGGAGCACGATGGGTTCCAAGTAAATGGGAGCTGTGATGATGTGATGATGTGTTAATGGGGTGAGCCAAGCTCTTAAAGTAACAAAATTGCAGTTGATGGATGACAGCTCCTAATAGAAACACAGTAAATTCAGGCTGTTTGGAGTCTGACTGCATCTTACATCCTGCATAGCTTCCCTTTCTAGTTCACGTTCCAAAAGCTGTATAGCTCTTATTTCTCTACTAATATATTCTAATTTTCAACAGATTGAATAATGAGTTTAACTGTTTCCAGTTAATTTAGAGTTAGCTGAGGTAATTTGGCATATGCTGCATGTAGTCCTATTAGGCATAACTTTAGAGGTAATGCCATAGCCAGACATCTGTAACACAGAATTTCCTGTGGGAAGATTCCTCAGTATTGTTTCTGTAACTACCTGGAAATGGCAGTGATATTTAATATGGATAATTGCTGAGATCAGAGTATATGATAAAGAATTTAAGCTACACAGTATCCATTTTTCACCTGATCAGCACTGTAAGATCTAAATAAGAACACCTGTATCTAATCTTTATTTTAATTCTCATTGCTAAACCAAAGAGACTTTAATCTTGAAAGCTTGTCTGACTTTTTCAACTATCAGTTCAGTTTATGGAAGATACTAATTTATCTACAAACCTTCCCTCTTTAAACTGTGCAGTCAAATTGTGAAAGCAGTTTTCTCTCCTAGAAACACAATGTTGTGAAGAGTGTATTTAGTGGGTATTGAACAAGAGAGAAGGTTCTGTGAGGCTGTGCTGTAGTGGGGTGATCAGGCTGCAGGCCTGGTGTTGTGTGAAGGTTTACAGCTTTCTGCCCAATGTCTTCACAGGACGAATGTGAAGCAGACCTTGCAGAGGCTCTGCCAGCTCTGGAGGCAGCAGAGGCAGCTCTTAACACCCTGAATCCTTCAGACATCACTCTTGTGAAATCCATGCAGAATCCACCTGGTCCTGTCAAGCTTGTCATGGAGAGTATCTGCATCATGAGGTCAATTAAACCAGAGAGGAAACCCGACCCCAGTGGCAGTGGTAATGACTTTTGTCATTAAAGCTTTTTTATCCCTGCCCCAGGAATGTGTGGGTGCTGCTGTGCTGTGCTGGTGAGGTGCTTCTGGCATGAATGCAGCTGTGTGCACTGGAGGTGCATTTTGCTGGCAGTGACAAGTCCACTGAGTAGTGAAGAGCTGCTTTTGCCATGCTAACATACTGCCATTGCCTGACACTGTTGTACAAGCTTTGTAAAGATGATCCCAGTCACCAGCACGAAGCCATCTCTTCAACTTGCTTTGACCCAGCCTTGCGATTTGCATTGCCTTGAGGAACTCTGGGTGCTGGAGGTGTGCTGAGCACCATCTGCCTGTGTTTCCCTTTGAAATCCCTGCTTCCAGACTATCAGTTATGCTGGGAGAGGGAATTCTAGTTCTACCTCTGCCAGAGGTGATTATTCTAACAAGATTTTCCTATGGTTTAATATTGCTATTGTGGAATTGCACAGGATTTGCAAGGTAGAAAAGAGACCTTTTTCTTTTGCTTTTCTTCTATGTTATACCTATACAGTTCAACCCCTCATAATTAAAAATAAGAATTATATAAATGCCTTTTATCCAAAATGATCTTATCTAGATTAAGAAGGAATACTTCCACAGTTACTGATTTATATAATAGGCAATGTTAAGAAAGACTGAATAGTAATTTGTTTCCCTTAATGTGCTTGGTTGATTTAGAATTAATATGCAGTTAATAAATATGACATTGGTTAGTGATGCTGAAGGTCCTGTATGAATTCCTTTAGGTAATGATTTTCCCAAACTACTTAATAACCTTTGCATAGTAAAAGTCCATTGCCATATCATTGACATTAATTCTTCATACTATGTTTCAAAGTATTTTTTTCAGTTTGAACATGCATGTATTGAGCCTGATGTTAGTCTTATTTGCAATACAGGTAAAATGATTGAAGACTTCTGGGGGCCAGCCAAAAAACTTCTTTCAGATATCAAGTTCCTTGACAGATTAAAGTCATTTGACAAGGATAGAATTCCTCCTCCTATAATGAAGAAAATTAGAGAGAAGTTTATGAATCATCCAGATTTTCAGCCAGAGGTCGTAAAAAACGTCTCATCTGCCTGTGAAGGCCTTTGCAAGTGGGTGCGAGCCATGGAGGTCTATGACCGTGTCCAGAAGGTGGTTGCCCCAAAGCGCGAGCGTTTGCGAGAGGCTGAAGCAATCCTGGACGTCCAAATGCAGAAGCTGCAAGTGAAACAAGCAGAACTTAAAGAGGTTGTTGATCGCCTTCAGGCTTTGCAAGATGAGTTTGATGAAATGAATAACAGGAAGACAGAGTTAGAGAATAATATTGAACGTTGCTCACAGAAGCTTGTGAGAGCTGAGCAGCTGATCAGCGGTCTGGGTGGAGAGAAGGAGAGGTGGACAGAAGCTGCACGGTTGTTAGGAATTCAGTACATAGACCTAGTAGGGGATGTGTTGTTGTCATCAGGAACTGTGGCTTATTTGGGAGCCTTTACTGTCGATTATCGCCTAAAATGTCAAAAGCAGTGGCAGGATCTGTGCATTGAAAAGAACATTCCCTGCTCCAGTGATTTTAGCTTAAGTAATACGTTAGGGGACCCAGTCAAAATCCGTGCATGGCAGATTGCTGGATTGCCAGTTGATTCTTTTTCCATTGACAATGGTGTAATTGTTTCTAACTCAAGAAGATGGGCTTTAATGATAGATCCTCAAAGGCAAGCTAACAAGTGGATTAAAAATATGGAGAAAACTAACAAGCTGTCAATTATCAAATTATCTGACACACATTATGTGAGGACATTAGAAACTGCTCTTCAGCTTGGAACACCAGTCTTGCTAGAAAATATTGGTGAAGAATTAGATGCTTTCTTAGAACCTATTTTATTAAAGCAAACATTCAAACAACAAGGAGTAGAATACATGAAATTAGGGGAAAATATAATTGAATATTCAAGAGACTTCAGGTTTTACATGACAACCCACTTAAGAAATCCTCATTATTATCCTGAAGTGGCTGTGAAAGTTTGTCTACTCAATTTCATGATTACACCTTTGGGTCTTCAGGACCAGCTTCTTGGAATTGTAGCTGCAAAGGAAAAGCCTGAGCTAGAAGAAAAGAAAAACCAACTCATTCTAGAAAGTGCAGCCAATAAGAAACAACTAAAGGAATTAGAAGATAAAATCCTGGAGGTCCTTTCCTATTCAGAAGGAAACATCTTAGAGGATGAAACAGCAATTAATATTTTGTCTTCATCCAAAGAGTTATCTGCAGAAATCTCTGAAAAGCAAAAAATTGCCTCTGTAACTGAGAAGGAAATAGATTCTACTCGAATGGGGTATAAGCCAGTTGCTGTTCATTCAGCTGTTGTCTTCTTCTGCATCTCTGATCTGGCTAACATTGAACCTATGTACCAGTATTCATTGATTTGGTTCATTAACTTGTATGTTCAATCTATTGCTAAAAGCAGAAAGAGTGGACGTCTACAGGAGAGAATTAAAAATATAACTGACCATTTCACAGTAAGCATCTATAATAATGTCTGTCGTTCCCTGTTTGAAAAGGACAAGCTGTTATTCTCCTTCCTTCTAACAGTAGGCATTATGAAGGGAAAAGGCCAGATAGAGGATGCAGTTTGGCGTTTCCTACTGACAGGAGGTGTTGCTCTTGATAATCCTCACCCCAATCCAGCTCCAGACTGGCTGTCTAACAAATCATGGGCTGAGCTCGTACGTGCATCTTGCCTGACCAACCTGCAGGGACTAATGGAACACGTAAGAGACAATTCTTCCAAGTGGAAGCCAATCTATGACTCTGTCAGGCCCCACGAGGAAGCCTTCCCAGATGACTGGAACTCACTGACAGGGTTAGATCGCATGGTTATTCTCAGGTGTTTGCGACCTGACAAAATTGTCCCGGCAGTGCAGATCTTCATTGTGGAAAACATGGGAAGAACGTTTATTGAACCACCTACATTTGATCTTGGAAGAAGTTACAGTGACTCAAATTGTTGTGCCCCTTTGATTTTTGTATTATCACCTGGTGCTGATCCTATGGCAGGTGAGATTGGTATTAGAAAAATCTTTTTCTGTCTGGTTAAATGTCACTGAGTCTGACTAAACTGTTAATAGTGTAGGCCCCCTCATCTGATCTTTAAACTGTCTTTAAAGTACAATACAGCAGTGTTGGAATATCAAACATTGGCATCTGCCCATATATAAACAATGATAGTAAAATTGTTAGAGGGTGGAATGAAAGTAGTGGTAAAGAAATGTCCCAGTCACTGAGCAGCAATTTGGGGATCTAACAGACTGAAGCATTCAGACCAGTTTATAATTTGTACTTGCATTATAATTCTTTCAGTGGGTGTTGGAGGTTTGCCTCAGTCGTTATTGCAACCCTTCCTCCAGTAAGTTTCCTCCCTCTCAGTTACTAATTAAATGGTGTATAGGCCACACTTAAAAACACATTTGTTGAATGTCCTTTAAAGTATAACCACCCAGATTATTTTAAAATCTGGTTTTCTGCCAAAAGAATTGTGATACGTAGCCATACCATAAGGATGTATTTCCAGAAAGTACTGATTTTGATAGCAAAGCTGGAGGTCTAATTTTAGCCAGATCTAAAGATCCAATTTGCAGCTCAACCCCCATATAAAATTGTACCCATCCAATAGAGAGAGTCCAGGCAGTTGTGCAGCCTGGAACTGAACACTTGGGGCCAAAGAAGAGGTCAGCCATTTAACCTGGCTAATTTTTGGGTTGTTTGGTTTTTTTTTTTAATTAATGCCTTATACCCCTAAATTTTAGTATAGTCCTCAGAGACACAGTGACTGATACAGCATATGATACTACTTCTGGGTTGTTGAGGTGTGGTTTTTCTTTTGGTGTTTTCTTTTTTTTTTTTAAATTGAATAACATATTTGTTGATTTTTCTCCCTTTAATTACATTATAAAAACAATGAATATAACATATTCTACTTTCTAATAGACTTTGTAATTTTTCTTTTTGCATGCATAAAACTTGCCATCACAGGTTTGCTAAAATTTGCTGATGATGTTAGCATAGGAAGCTCAAGCATTCAAACAGTTTCACTGGGCCAGGGCCAGGGCCCAATAGCAGAAAAAATCATTTACCAGGCTATTACTGATGGAACCTGGGTAGTGTTACAAAACTGCCATCTTGCAACCAGCTGGATGCCTGCCTTGGAAAAAATCTGTGAGGAAGTTATAGTGCCTGAGAATACCAATGATAAGTTCAGGTAGGAGTCTTAGTATTTTGCACTTTTTAATGTAAGCATTTTCTGTTTGCTGAAGACACTACTAAAAAGAAATTAAAATTCTTCTGTAAGAATGCCTGAGTATGACAATCATATAATTTATGTGCAGTGATAAAATAAAGACCCATAATTAAGAAGTCATCTTTTCTACCTGTCCAATAAAATCCACTTTATGCTGGCATTTTAGACCAAATTTAGATGTTATCTTTATAGTTAAGCAAGTAGTAAAATTTATTCTTCTAAAGATCAAGATGCAGGATTATATTATTGATTTTTAAATTATTATTATTATTGCTACTACTCTTACTATTATATGATTTTTAAAATAATGTGCTTGTCAAAACTTCTTTTAGGTTGTGGTTAACTAGTTATCCATCAGAAAAGTTTCCTGTTAGTATCCTCCAGAATGGCATCAAAATGACAAATGAGCCTCCCAAGGGCGTGAGAGTGAACCTCCTTCGCTCATACCTGAATGATCCCATCTCCGACCCTGTGTTTTTTAAAAGCTGCCAAAAGCCAAAAATGTGGCAAAAACTACTTTTTGGTCTTTGCTTTTTTCATGCTGTTGTGCAGGAAAGGAGAAACTTTGGCCCACTGGGTAAGCTTTAGATTATTTTGCACTTCATTTCAGAAAAAAGATTTGTGCTTTTGAAATGCCTTGCTGGAGTCATTCTGTAAAAGGCAGTACTGTTAACTGGAATACTGTTAACACTATTCTAAGAGTGCAATCTGCATTGCACAGAACATCATAAAGTCTAAAAGCTGTTATTTGCAGGGATTCTTATTCAGACAAAGCTACTTTTGAAGCTATTAAAAGTCTTACCCTGGGGAAGACTAGAAAGTACTTTTTCCAAATTAATGTATTATAGAGTAGTTACATGAAATTATAGCTTACTAAATTCTTAACTTACTACTGTGGTTCTTAGTGACAATCAAATTCAGATCTGTTTTAAATTTTTTAATTAAAAATATGCCTTTTTCTATTCTGCTTTTATTACTTACATTCATACTTCGTTTTATCAAACCTAGTGCATGTGTTTACTTGGTGTGAAAAAAAAAACTATGTAGCTGCAGTGTGTTGTTTATAACACAGCAATGAAAAGATATGTATTAATGAGATTTGTGCTTCAGCTTTTTCTGTAATCATCAAATATGTAGAAAACTATATAGAATTTCTGTATAGCATATAAATGTATGGACTTAGAGAATCCATTTTTATAACCATATAAAGTTTATGCTCTGCACTTGTGTAAATGAAGTTCTCAGTCTTCCATTCCAGCTGAGTCTCTCTTCCCTCATAACAGGTTGCTGTTAGGAAATATTATATTTTGACTGAAAGCTACTGCCATTATTTTAATAGTCAGCTGTTTAAATAAGCACTGAACTTCCAGTATGAAAACACTCATTTATTGCTTTAGAGTAAAACTGAATTTTCTAGAGGCCATTTTCTAATGTAACATCTACTGCTAATGTGACCCACTATCTGGGTGAAGAAGGATAGTTTCAATAGCCCTGTTTTTGGTTTGCACTAGGGATTTAGGCTTTCTGAAGGATTCTTTTATCTGGAGTATGTTCCTGTTTGTTTGTCCACTTGCTTGCTTGTTTTGTTGTACTGTTACTGTGAATGTCATCTGCAAACAGTATTAATAGATGGGCAGATTAAAAATTGAAATCAATAAATTGATTAAAGCTCCTGTTCTCATTGTGTCCAGATAGCAACAGATTAGCTTAAAGCACCAAGCAGGTAAAATATAATTTTCAGGAATATTGTGATGCCACAATGCCTATGCTTAATAAACAGCCCGGTATATTCCGGGCTGCTTCTAGACTATCTAGCAGTTGTATCTTCTGCTCTGTAGGAGCAGTGTAGTACCAACACCACCATTTCCTGAGCCCAGCTGTCAGTGCATTGCACCACTGCCCTGTGTATCTCTTCTGAATTGAACAGGTTGGAATATTCCATACGAATTCAACGAGTCCGACCTCAGAATCAGTATGCAACAGATCCAGATGTTTCTGAATGAATATGAAGAAATCCCATTTGAAGCTCTGACCTATCTAACAGGTACAGACATTACATCCTCTCACATGTATTTGTTGACTTTGCTGGGCAGTTTCAGATGATACACTGATAAACTGGTGAGTTCTTAAGAAATGGAGTGGATTCCACACTGGTTGGTTTTACTGGGCTTCCACAAATAATGTGGTTGTCATTGGATGGATATTGGAGTTGGGCTGTAATTGGAGTTGGATCCCAAACCCTCAGATGTCATTGTTGCTTTGACTTGTATATGGCTACAATTACTGATGGCCCAGCAAACCTCCTGGTTTTTGCTTCATACTCATCAAATAAAACCATCAATGGCCTCTGGTTCACCTTCACTGAGCAGTGTGAGTCTGACAGAGGAAGCCTTGGGGCATCACCAGAGGATGTAGTAATACTCAGGGGTTTAAAGCAGGAGGTGGTAATGTGGGTAAATAACTCAGCTGCTGTGGCTATTTTGTTCTCTTTCTCCAGGGAGATAAGCTGCTTTTTGGCACCTCCTTTGTCAACCTTGTCATTCTTGATTTTTGTTAATATTACGATTAGCTTTATGAAAAAGACTTTTGGGACATGAGTAGCAGTTTCTCAGACCAACTGATAGTGTTCCTTAAACCTTCCATCATCAAGACACATAAATTTGGCCCATAGATGTTCAAGTGTCTGATTTCCATTGAATCAATTGAAGTATAAAACCTAAAAACTTTGGAAGATCTGGAGCTTTGGAGCTTCAACTTCATAGAGTTTCACATTATTGCAAAACAATTTTTATTTGTTCATTAACTTTCAGTTTTTTTGTCCTGGTTTTGTCTTCTTCCAGGGGAGTGTAACTATGGAGGCAGAGTGACAGATGACAAAGACAGGCGTCTTCTCCTGTCCCTTCTTTCCATAGTCTACAACAAGGACATAGAGCAGGAGAAGTACATGCTTTCAGCTGGAAGTGACTACTACATTCCACCACATGGCCCATATGAGGTGAGAAGACAAGTGTAAATTCTCTGAATTATTGGGGAAGAACTTACCGACATTGTGCTTGGATAATGCTGAATACAACAAATAGAAAATACACCCCATCATATCATAAAGACATGCCAGAATGTATCTTGTGGAGGAAATATGAATCTGGTACTTAATATCTTCCATACCCCAGTGGGGATGTAGAGATCATCCAATACTCTGGCATTTGTTGATGAAGAGAGAAACCACCCCTGTGCAGGTTTCCAATACAGTTCTAGAAAGCCAGCAGGAGTCAGGCTGCAGGAATTTACATGGTACTTCTGCACTTCCTTGCAACCAGTCTGACATTGAAAGCAGCAGTCAGGAGGCAGAGGTGGAATGGCATGTGTATACTCAATTTCCATTCTCTTTTTCCCTTCTAACAGCTGCAGAGAGATAATGAATGTGCTCAGATCCCACAGTTGTAGGGATGACACATCCAGCATCCTTCTGTGACTCCTACCAGCACTCCTTGGATAGTTCTAATGTACTTTCCTTTCTCCTGCCACTTACACGAGGGTGGTAATAACAACTCCTCCGTGAGTTTTTGAATCACTCAGAACTTATATATTTATCTCTGTGGAGAGTCAGTCAATTCCTGGATGTGTTTAACAGGGAACTACCACCTTTAATTGTAAATGGGAGGGTTCTGTCCCAGTTGGATCATTTATGGCTATCACATTGTATGATGTCTGGTATCTGAATGTTTGTTTTACAGTCTTATGTTGAGTACATACGAAGTTTGCCAATTACAACACACCCTGAAGTGTTTGGACTTCATGAAAATGCAGACATCACCAAGGATAACCAGGAGACCAACCAGCTTTTCCATGCAGTGCTCCTGACTTTGCCTAGAGAAGCAGGGGGAGCTGGCAAGTCCCCTCAGGTAACTGGGGAAGAAAGATCAATTTGCACTCTGGAAAGGTGCCCTTTCCTGGCATGTCCTAGGTCTCAGAATAATCCAACACCTCTCCTCTCATGTCTGTAGCTCTGGGAGTAGATGTGAAAGTCCCTGTAGAGAAGCAGATGGATTTGTCATAGCACCTTTAAAGATGGAAGATACCTTCATGACTTTGCATTCAAACAGATTAATACCACAGTCCTGGCAGCTCAGTTTACTCAGGCCAAATCCATGCCCCTTTGAGATATGGATAAATAACATTTCGAACCTCTCAGATTTGACATCCTACATTTTATGTACAAGTGGATTCTTGAAAAGTGGAATTGATGGAGCCTCATTTCCTGCAGGGTTGTCTAGTGATCATATTCTCTGATGTCTAATATTCTGTAAGTAAAGTTTCTCTTGTGGCTGGGTTATTCATGGGGTCTCCCCCTTATTTTGCTCATGCTGCATGCTTCATCTTTTCCTTCATTGTGGCAGTAATAGGATTGTGCTTCTCTGCTCTCCTGCCTGCCTCCTTAGAATTTGGCCAAAACCTTGTTGCAAATTAAAAATTACTGACAAATTTTAAATTATTGAGAAGGAAAGAGCAAGCAGGCACATGCAGAGACAGACAGGATGATGCTCAAAGTGAGTAGGAGCATAAAAGCAATGTATCTTTAGGAAAATGGATTAAAATACCTTTGTGGTTATACAGAAAAATATGTAAAATCTATAGTGGATTGTGGAATTTATTCAATAAAAATAGGAGGGGAAAAAAGGAATATTTGTTATTCACTGCAAACTTGTGACTTCAGGAAGTTGTTGAAGATTTGGCACAGGACATCCTATCCAAACTACCAAGTAGCTTTGATATGGAAGAAGTGATGAAGGCATACCCAGTACTTTATGAAGAGTCCATGAACACAGTTCTTAGGCAAGAACTAATTCGATTTAACAGGTATGGCTCAGTGTTTTGTGTAGTATTTCTTAAACTGAAATATGCTTGTGTTCATTGGCGCTAGCTGCTCACAAACCTTAAACAAGCCTTTTACAATACATTTTTCCTGACATGTTAGATTTTGCTTTGGGTGAGTCTTTTAAAAATACTTGAAAGCTGCAGCTGAGTACCTGAATATAGCAATAGTACTTGTATTGTTGGAGTATGAACTTAAATCACATTTGAGTTTGCTGTGCTGAGGTAGAGCAACCTACTTTAGTCTTTGTGATACCCAGGCCCTGATATTCACAGCACACTATGACAATGAGTGCTGCAAGATTGTCACTTGATTTCCCTTGTCTAGAGTGAAAGTTTTCACTATCTTTTATTTGTGTGTGTGTGTGTGTCTCATTTGTTTGCTTTTCTAAAGTAAGAATTACAGATGAGATAAGGAATTTCTGACAGGACATTTACCACTTCTATCAACCCTTCACTCAGGTTGGATTGAGGGGTATTTAGCCAGGTAGTAAGAAGTAAATAATGGCAATTCCTTTGTTTTCTCTGAAGGCTGACTGAAGTTGTTCGGAGCAGCCTCATTAATATAGGCAAAGCCATTAAAGGCCAAGTGTTGATGTCTTCTGAGCTTGAAGATGTTTTCAACAGCATGCTAATGGGAAAAGTGCCATCAATGTGGGCTGCCAAATCCTATCCATCACTGAAGCCTCTGGGAAGTTACGTGTCCGATCTCCTCTGTCGTTTGGAGTTCTTCCAGGTCTGCTGAACCGAGACTGAGGGGTCTGGGGAGCTGTAATTGAAAGCTGGATGGGGAGAGTGTGTCTGCTGTCCTTCCTCAGCAGTCCAGACTGTGAGCTGCTCACACACACTTGTGGCCAAACACACTCTGCATTAGCAGCACTGCAGTTAGCTGGGCAATTGCTCAGGGTCCCTTGGTGCTAATCCAGTGCTGCTTTTGGTGGTTTCTATCTTTCTATTTCTAGAAGATTCATGTTTATTTTGAATTGGTGTAGCAATGACTTCCTTGCTGAAAGGACACTGAACTGGGTGTGAGAATGCTTTAGAACCACTGTATAACAGGCACTATGAAATTTCATATATGTGCCTGTAAATATCTTCCAAGTTTCATAAAATGTGACACCACTTTCACACGCTTTTTGAACAAGCTATTTTATTTTTAACTTGCCATTCCATTATTTCCCTTGCACTCTTAAAAACTACTTAAAATTTTGGGTGTACCTTATATAGTGAGCTACTGAAATGTAGTGAAACCCCATAGAAGTCAGGAGAGGAGAAAGCTAGGAAGAAGTGTCTGAGATTTATATAAATGGCAGGGTTGCCTGTTTGCTGGATTAGAGCATTGTACAGGCTTCTTTTGACTCCAAATAACTTAGAGTAGTGTGAAGACATTCTGCCTTTGTTTTGCTTTTTCCTACTGCATTGTGTGAACAAGGTCCAAGACCTCCTTGTCTGGCATCTTTGTACAGGAATGATTTCCTCTGCTAAGATCTGATGTGTAGGCTGTAGTGAGTGCCCTCACAGTGATCAGTGAAGAATGTAAAAGAATTTGGCCTTTTAGGAGACTGGTTTTAGAGGCCATTATCTAGACTTAACAAAACATGCTTATACTACTTACTGAAATTTTTCTCAGTGGCATTGAGTTCTGGTTGTTTCAGAATGAGTGATTATTTTTGCTGCCATCCTAAAGAACTGACTTCTGTGATTTGTTGTGTCTGAAAAACAGAAAATTTATGGAAAGATGCAGAGGGTCCCATCATGGCTTAGATCTCATTGTGCTGTTTGAGTGAATCTGAAAAGACATCCTTTTCTGGTGAATTGGCACAGTGAAACCACAAATATACTGGATTTTTTCTTACATTTGTTTTCTCTCTCCTTATTCAGGATTGGGTTGACAAGGGGCCACCCACAGTCTTTTGGCTCTCAGGATTCTTCTTCACTCAGTCTTTTTTGACCGGTGTTTTACAAAACTTTGCCAGAAAATATACCATCCCAATTGACCACATTGGATTTGAGTTTGAGGTAAGAAAAATGCAGAAGAATTTTGATTTTCTTGAGCAGCTTGAAACATGTTCTGGGTCAGCAAGAATTAGAGTTTTCAGATGAAACGGTATTTTATTTAAAGGAGCAATTTTAGACTGTCACTTACAGGATTTAGTATACTCCAGACAAAAATAAAATCAAGCAATGGTTTAATCATTCTAGGTGATGAAACAGGAACACACTATGGAGAAAATGCCAGAAGATGGGGCTTATGTGAGAGGCCTTTTTTTGGAAGGTGCACGGTGGGATAGAGAATCCTTGGTAATTGGAGAATCACTACCAAAAATCCTCTACGATCCTTTGCCCATAATATGGCTGAAACCTGGAGAAAGTTCCAAATTTCTTCATCTGAACATCTACTCATGCCCTGTATACAAGACAAGTGAAAGAAGAGGTGTCTTATCCACCACTGGGCACTCAACCAACTATGTTCTGTCGATTGAACTCCCTTCAGACAAGCCCCAGAAACACTGGATAAATCGAGGTGTGGCAGCCCTGTGCCAGCTGGATGACTGAGAGGGTGCAATATTGAGATTGAAAAGATCTGCTTTACTTCTCAATGGCTGCATGGCTGTTTTTGTTTTTTTTTTCATGAAATCGGGCCTAAAGAGTTCTGATGCTGATTTTACTGGGAACCTACTTTACAACTCTTGCAAAAAGATTTTGGATTTGCCTACCACTTCTGTGTTTCAGGAGTATGTATGACAAGGAGGGAGGAGATGAAAATATTCTGTTGTCAACATATGAAACCCATCCTCCAGTCCTCAGATAGATAGAATGAACTACGCAAGCTGTATTATAAAACTGTAGTCATTCCTTGATGATGTGTCTCAGAATTTCCATGGAAAACTTCTCGACAGCACATGTATTTGGGAGCTGCCATTTCACAGAACAGTATGCTTGTGACATATAACTTTTTTTTTCAATATTATTTACCTACATATTCCAGGTACCTGATACATGGAGCTGTTTTCTCTCTCCCACAGTCTCACTTTTACTTCCTGCCAGCAGCTCAGCCCCACACAGCCATTCACTCACACCACTATCTCATGGGGTGAGATAAAGACAGTTTAATAGAGAAAGCAAAAGCCATGCACACAAACAAGGCAAAACAATGAATTCCCTGCTTCCCACAGCAGGCAGGTGTTCAGCCATTCCCAGGAGAGCAGGGGCCCATCACATGTAATGGTGACTTTGGAAGCCATCACTCCAAATGCCCCCCTCTTCTCCCCCACTTTACACACTGATCATGATGTCACATTGTCTGCAATGTCCCTTTCCTCATTTGGGGCCACCTGTCCTGGCTGTCTCCTCCCACCCTCCCAGGGAACCCCCAACTTCCTCCACAGCCTGGCAGTATGAAAAGCAGAAAAGGCCTTGGCTCTGTGCAATCCCTGCTCAGCAATAACAAAAACATCTCTGTGTTATCAACCCAGTGTTCAGCACAATCCAAAACACAGCCCCATACCAGCCACTGTGACCAAAATTGACTCTACCCCAACTTCCTCATCTTGCTCTCTTGCATGTTGGACTAATAACTGCCTGAAATTTTGTACTTGTTTAAGCCCTTTCATCAGAGAAGCTCAAAGTAGCTTGCAAACATTAATTAAAAATAAAATAGCCCAAACATCTTCAAAGAGCTGTGCAATCATTAACTAATCCCCACAGCATGCCAAGAAGGTACTAAAGATGCATCATTAGACTTGTTGTGTACACAGGACAAGAGAATCACAAAGATCAAGGCAAACATTTAAAAAAAACATGCACTACACAGACATCTGCTAATTTGGGGTCTTGTATTTTTTTTCACTGCCCAAATTGCAGCATTTTAATGACTTGCTGGAGGCCTCACGAAGTCAGAGATTCAGCCATCATTTGGCAGTTCCCAGTATCCTGCTCCAAGCATTAAGGGATGCTGCTACAACTCCTTAAAAGACACAGTTCTTGTCACAGGAATTTGTCTGTTGTGTTGTCCTTAGGTGAAAACAGTTTGTTATTGTTTTATTAACCACTGGTTTGTTTTATGCAGGTATTCATAAAATAGTAACTGTTTTGCAAGGTCAGGCAGAAGTGTTGGGGGTATGTTGTGCAGTGCTGCTCTGCAGGAAGGTGCACGGGTAAACAGGAGCTTCACGTAGCACACCTGACACCTCATTAACAGTCCAGCACGCAGGCATTTGGTGCATCATTGGTATGTGGGAGTAGGGCAAAGATGTCAGGCCAGGACACCTAAAGGATGTTTGTTTTAATAAAAGGGACAGACATGTGCAGGTGTTTCAAATTACTGAGAGGAAGAAACTACTCTTAACAAATTAGACTAAATGATATTTGGCACCTATACCAAAATGAAACTTGTTTATGAATGTTACAGCACACTCATCCCAAACAGACATCAGTTTTTAAGATGAGAATCGTGTTTCAGTAGATCTATAAATAAATTAAAATTGGTCCTTGAAAAAATTATTTTCTTAGACTTCATAAGAGAGATACTTTGTAGTTTTCATATAATTTTAATTAATAGAAATTTACTAAACATTTAAAAAACATTGTGGTGACTACTGTATTTTTGAATGTCTGCATCTATTTGTTGTAATTGCATCAACAATTCAGATCACTGATTAGGTCACTGTGGCGTCAGAGATAACAAACCAGTCATGAGCCTCCTTGTATGGAAGCTCTGTGTGCAGGCCAAGGGGGCAGGACCTGGCTGTTAAATCCTTCCCTATGCACTGATCAGCTCAGTCACTGCTCTCAGAAGGGTCTTTCTGCTCGGATGTAGATTCCGTATCAAGGCACTAGTGACACCTCACCTGCTGAAAGGGAGGCTGGGCCAACAACAATTAACTCTAAAATGAAGGTTTGTCAATCCTCTTACAGATAAGTCTTGCAAACAGTCCTCTAAATTACACCATTTTTAAAAAGTCAGATTCACTACCTAAATTATATTTTATGGAGATCAATTACTTTTAAACTGTTAGAAATCTGTGTAATAGCTTGCCATGTGGGTTGCTTTTTAACCCCTCTTTGTGAACAAACAGTAATTGATAGTTTATTAAATGACACAGTTGTGGTTCTTGTGAATATACAGTGACTTTGCTACGACATGTCCTTGTTACTGTGTTGATTTTCTAAATGCTGCCAGTGTGCTGATGTTTAGATTTGATACAAAGGCATCTCTTGGAATGTTCAAGATGTATTTTAAGCTTTTGTAGACATGATAAAAAATATATACATAAGAGAGGAGTCTGTAAGAGAGGGCTTGTGCATCCCCTTCCCCAGGGATCAGGCATGGCTGAACTGCTTTAGATGATGATTACAGCAGTACATGATCTCCTAGGCTGCCCTCCCTAGTACAGAAAAAGTAATGGAATTTACTGTCAAGGGATATCTGTCTTAGAGGTATTTTTCTGTGGTTCTTTGAAATGAGCTTCCCAACCTTATTTCCTTAGCATTGTCTGGACCTTCCTGGAGAATTATAAACTGGCTCAACATTAGAATTCACAAGCTTTCTTGGCTGAGATGCATTTAGAAAAAAGAAAAAGGCAACTCAGCTGCCAGTTGGACACTAAATAGAAATGTGAAAAATTTTTGGACAAACTAAGTACCTTGTAATAGTAGTATTAGAATCCTTGGATTGACAGGTTTAGAATTTTCATTCCTTAATTAGAAGCATTTATTAAATAACCACAAACCCCACCTGTAATTACTTCAAACTGTAGATTTACAGCCTTGGTAATAACTCAAAAAGAAGCATTACAGAGAAAGAGGTATTTTTCCCTTAGCAGAGACAGATTTCCAGCTAGGGATGCTGTAAGACAGACATGGTTTGTATATTTTCTTGGGAGACTGAAACCTTCCTCTTATCTGTACAAAAAAAAGTACTACCCCTGTAGATTTTAACACTGTTGGGCTGTTAAGGGGAAAATTATACAATGAAAAAGCAGAAGACAATACAAAGGCTCCAAATTCTTCCACTTATAGCTAGAATATTGGGCCTAATAGGATTAGAGTTACTAGTAAAAGTTGCAGGTCTCTGCTCTAATTAGCATTCTTGGAAATGAATGTATAGGTATGATCAAATAAGTGACCTTTCTGTCTGTGGATAAAAGATGGATGTTACTGCTACCATTTCTGATGGATACATAGTAGGGCCCAGGAGACTGAGGTCCAGCTTATTTTCCTCGCATCTGAAAGGTATTACAAGAAGCAGCTTGTATTAGTAGGCAGATGGATCAGGTAACCTAACCTGTTTTGGTGCTGTGAAGCTGCCCTGGGAATTGACTGGGGAGCTGCTGCAGCAAAATGAGCATTTCCTCATCCCCAGACAACATCGAGGGGGTGATTCAGTAAGGAGGTGCCACGTCCACCTTCTTAAAAGGCTGTGTGCTTGCTAATGTTAGTCATAAGTGCACAGCTTCACAAATTACAACCTTAGTAATGATGGATTTAGGGACAGAACTTCCAGAAAGGAGGTGTTATTTAGGTATTCAAGGCCAGATACTGTGTCAACAAATTATTACTGCCTTGCCCACCAGTTGGCTTGCAGGAGAGTTCATGCAACTGACTCAGGACTTTTATTTTTGAAGAATATAAACTTAATGTCATCATTTTCTTCTGAATTATTCTAAAGCATCTCCTGACTAGGGTGATAAATTGGAAAATGACAGTATTTACTGGAAGGGGAGTAAGAGAAGGTTCAGCAAGTACAGGACAGAGTGTACACTGACTGAGTGAATCCAGTGCACTACAAATTCTTCAGAAAGCAGAGGCATTTTAGGACAACCTGTTTTTGCAAGTAAAATTAATGTGTGGGAATGACATTGTGCAATCACTGGGATACTTCTTGACAGAAGTTATAAGGGCCTTGGCATCTTATACAAGGGTACCAGCTGAGATGTCTGCCTACTTGCTGGACTGAGTTGCAGATTAATTTTTTTATGAAACTCCCTCAAGATGGTAGTTGGTCAGTTTGACCTCCTAAAACAAAGGATTTAGTTAGATTCTCCTTTCTGTACCAACTTTAACTTAAGCTAGGAAAGAAAAGGTTTACTCTCTAGATTTGAAAAAAGAGGCTGATCTAATCATTCCTTTAGCTGAACAGCCTGAAGTTTTAACAAATTTCAGTCTTTGCCTTCTGGTGATGGAGAGTAATGAGGATGAAGCACCTGTTAATAATTTTGCAAACCCTTTGAAGAATTATTAGGCTGTCTAGCATTTTAAGGCATCTCAAATAATGTGATGCTGTTACTTGCTGGTTTCTCAGTTAAGCAAAGTGGATACTCATTTGAGCTACTCGATGGTATTTGAACATTTTTAAAATTGCTTCTTTGTATTTTCCTTCACAAGTAACCTCAATCTCCTGTTGTTATTTCAATTTGGTGTAAATCTTCTGTAATTTTAGGGCTGTTCTTTGGAAATAATCTACATCTTACAGTATGTGCTTAGGAAAGAGTTGTGACTATAACCCAGACAGTAAATTTAGACTGCTCATTTCCATGGCTGTTTATTCACCTGATGTGTCAGAGCATCAGAACCTTCATTAGTCACATGAACTTCAGCAATTCAAAAGATTCAAATGATAGTTTAATGACAAAAGAGTGAGCTTAAGCTTCCATTCAAACCCCTTGCCTCTGCACATTTTGGTTGGGCTCAGTTGACACATCCCTACACTGGTGTATCAGAATTAGGATATCAGATTAGCCTGTAGTTAGACTTCTTTCAATGAAGAATTAAGCAGTGTGTGCAATCATGTTAAATTTTTCTTTCTTTTTTTATGCAATCCCCCTTTTCCTAGGATAAAGGAGTTTTGTTTTGTGTCTTCCTGGCAGCAGTAAATTTGCAAAGCTTCCACTGACAGAACAATGGCATTTTACCTGTTACTCCCCACATGAGGCATTCCCAGGAAATAATTGTATGGGAATAGAGACCTTTGTGGACTAGAGCCATAAAGGGTAGTGAGAAATTGGGCTAGCCAGTACCTGTCATGCTGATTCACTCTTCTTATTGTTTTTTTTTATACTTTCTCATCTGCTTGTACTTTTTTCACTCTTGAAAGTGCATTCTTTGGGGAGGCACTGTCAGTCTGTTCTGCACAGGACCAGTTCTAACTTACTTTTCAGGTAGACAGCAATATTTCTTTATCATTGTTTATTAGAGCTTGGAGAGTTTTGAATGACTTGGCGAGTGCAGAAATGAGATTTCATTGATTTCTCCCACTTAAAAAGGAAACCATACACACATGCATATTTCAAATTTGCTTTTTTCTTTTTTTCTTTTTTTTTTTTTTTTTCCTTTTTGCCACTATTAAAGTCAGGCTGGAATAGGTTGTCCTTTAAGTACTCTGGAATGTGCTTAGGTAGTGTCCAGTACAGTGTGGCCTTTGTCCAAGCTTGGTCTCACTGGTATTTCAAGCCTGAAGGATGGTAGCTCCCCTAACTCCCCTGAAGAGAACTTGTCAACAACCTGGTAAAGTCAGAGGACTGCAAAGGAGACAAAACAACTGGTAGCCCATGAAAAGAAAATTAATGTCATTTTACTTCTATTCATGAGGCACCTGGGAAACAGAAATACCCCTCGAACTTAGGAGACCTGTAGATACTTTCTTTTGTTGGGGTTCAGTCCATAACATAAGACTTAAAACCTTATAACAGTAAAATTAAAATAATTGTTGAGAAATCCAGTATGCTGATTATGCTGAAAAGCTGACCATGTGAAAACATACAGTGAGGCCACCAAAGCATCCTAAGCTTGTTCCCATAGTGATACCCTGAAGGCAGAGTTTTCAGCCAGTCCATACATGGGAACCTGAGGAACCCAACACTGGAACGTTTTACTCAGAGTTGTGTAATAGCATTCCAAACTTCGCATTTCACATCCACACCCTCTCCAAAGGAAGAGAGAAAAAAGCTGACATAGAGACTCTAGGCCACTCCTCTGCAGTTTGCAAAGGAGCAGTGGCACTTCTGCTGTTTCTTTTCTACTGTCCAGAAACAAAACTTCCCCATAAGGGTACTGTGAAACTGGAGCTCTCCTCCAGGGACAGCAGGCAGAACAGGGAGCAGAGAGGAAGGAGAGCAGGTGCATGCTGCAATGACTGTATTCCCACTGGCATTCAGAAGCTCTGGAGGAACTGTGTCTGCTTGACTGTCCCAGACTTCCTTAATTTTGGCTGACCTAACACAAGACACAGTCTTGAGTCACAACTGAGCACAGAGACCCCTCAAACCACCAGAGAACCTTGTTACAGATAAACAGAGTTTGAAATCCTGCTGCAGTTTGTCCTGATGTCAAAGTAATCTTTGTACCACACTTCACTCCTTAAAAAGTGTTACTTTTATTGACAAGTTAGTGGTTGAAATGTAATAAATACTAAACCAACCTTATCCATCATACACAATGGATCAATTGGCTTTTTGGCCTCAGGAACTACGTGAGCAAGTGACCACACTATTCACAGTCATGCACACAAATCACCCGTATTGCAGTTCACAGTTTAAAGGATGTGATTACACACCACAGCTTAAAGGGTGGCTTATGAAACTTCATCGTGGGATTTCAGATATATTGGCTTAGAAAGCTTCCTTAACTTCTCCTGGTGTCGCAATGTACGGCCTTGCTTATGGGCAAGGCCCATAGGAGGCAGATGGATCTGGAAAAGAAAATCCCACCAGTTAGGTGCATATTGGGAAGAAAAATACAGACTAAGCTTCACTGAGTTTTAAATCATTTCTTCACACTTTGGAGAGGGTAACTCTATTGTCTCAAGCCAAGTTATTAGATTTCTAGGAGGAGCACTCTCTGAGGAGTGATTAGTGGTGTAACTTTCAGAACTAATTAGTGGTGTAACTAAAACAGAACTAATTGTTCTGTTTATTAAAATCCTATATATTTTAGGCCTTAATAAAATCCTGTATACGCAAGGCTTTAGTAACTTTGTTTTGCAGTTTGGTATCAGACTGCAATGATACTTGATGAAATAGGATTGCTGACAATGTTCCAGAACAGTAAGAACTAGAAACCCTAAAAATTCTTGAGTAATGTCTTGAATCACTGTGTGATTTATTCATACCTACTTAGCAAGTTACAAAATAACCCCAAACTGTATGTACTGAAAGCCTGCCTTTTTACTGTCATGATTATATATATATGGCACATTAAAATGCACAATCAATGTCATTGACTCCATAAGCAGAAGGAGCAAAAGGTGACAGACTCTTCCTCTGATTGACAAAGTCTTTATATTTCATATGACTGTTAGTGGGAATCATGCAGCTGTAACCCTGAAATGACTGAAAAATGTAGGTGGTAGCAGTCAGGTGTTGCTGAGGCTGTCATCCTGTAAGATGGGTGTTTAGGTGCAAATAGTAGTAAAAGCACTGACTAAAGCAGCAGTAGAGATTTCTAGAATCTGAAAAATAATAATCATCCAGTTTGTCTGAGAGAGCAGATCCTTTGGGATTTTGAAACCACTGCAGAGCACACATTTTAGGCCCATTTCTAGGAACATTGTTTGCCAGCTGTGCATTGCTATTCTGTATACAGAAACAGATGGTAACAGTGACCATAGTCTAGGCAAGCATCTGATAAAGATACAATTTAATTTTGACCATGACTGCCTTGATAAGGGAACTATAGATGTGAAAATATAAACTCATCAACAGGAGTAGAGAGGATGTCTCTATGGGAGGCAGCATAAAGTATTACTGACAGAAGTGACTGGGCAGTGAGGAAACTGCATTGAATGCTGCTCTAGAAAACTTTGCTGCAAATTCCAGCATCTCAGTAATCTTGGACGTGTTCTTCTGTAGGAAGAAGGGAAAAGAAGCAGCAACACAGACAGGTATTTCATAAGGCCTGATTTGTGACCAGGAGAACAGTTAACAGTAATGTAGGCTATAAAAATTATTGTACCTGTGGCAGATGTAATTAGGTATTTTTATTCTCTCATTCTCTTCTATTATTTGATTACATTACCATGTTTCTCTGTATTCATTGGTTGGCTAAATATTCAGAGGCCTTGGGAGTTTAGTTAATACCACTCCATTTAGGCTTTGACTCCTTACTTTGAGAAGAAATTCTCCAATTTACAGTGGAAGATAAAGAACATCTCAATGTACATTTGGCTGTGCTTTAGCATACATGTAGCCAGCTCATCTAAAAATGCAGTGCAGTGAGAGTGATGGAAACTGATGGTTTTCTTGTACAGGGAAAGCTCAGCAGGTATCAGTGAAGACTTTGTGATTTATACTTACAGGTCTCGGGTAGGGGATGTTATAGTGAAGTCCAATTTCTATTCTTGCCTCACATTCTTCTATGCACTGCTTAATCAGCTTTGGATCTGTTACCTATGATGATCAGACAAACAAGTGTTTTATATGAGTACAGTAATTAGCAATTGGAAGCTCAAGTGTAAATGATGCCCAGCATGTGGCTTTCCTTAGCTTATTTTGGCAAACTCAAGGATACAATGAATTGTACTTTTCACACCCATAAAAGGTAACACTGGTATTTTCCTGGACTCAACAGTTCTGGGCTTGATGGCGCTGAGTGTTAATGCCCAGAGGCTTTCAGGGCTGAGGCTACAGAAGGAGTTTTTTACCCAAACATGGTATTTTCTCTGTAAAAAGGCAATACACATGTAAACTACTACTACATCTATGAAAAAACAGGCTCATCTGTTTGTCACTCTGTAAGGTCACCAGTGGAGAAACTGCTTGGTGTACATTTTGTTATCATCCTATCCAGAAACTCTCTTTGAAGTGAGAAATGTGGTGTGAATTATGACTTAAATTCATTTTTTTTGATTATGCATTACTACAATTTAGTTCCAGACCAATATGGGATATAAATAAGTGTTGTGATCTTGAATTACAAGAAGGGTCTTTGATTACGAGGGTTTGAAATTTCTTTCTTAAGAAAAAAATTAAAGTGCTTCTTTTAAAAGAAGTGCCAATAATTGCAGCTTTGAAAAGAAAAAAAGAAGCTGCTGAGTTCTGTTTGCCATTGCATGGGTAATGATACACTTAGCTAACTTTGTAAAGATCAAAAGCTGCTTCAATTACACAAGCAGTATCTTTGGAATTTAATTTTTTCTTGGCACTTTTTTACTGAAAAAAGACCTTTTAGACTTCTACGGTAGTTAATGAAGAGCTGAAATGGTTTGAGTTTTTTCAGGGATGATATTTAAACTGTAACCCAAATACACCAGCATTTAAGGTGAATGAAATTTTGGGAACTCAACCCTTATATTCCTATCTTAGCATCCAACCACAGAGTGCAAAGAGCAAAAGAAGAGTAATTTGGAAATTCAACACTGTGAGGACACTCACGTTGCTGTTTTTTCGGAATAATGTTCTGGCTTCATTTCTAATGTACTCTTTCTCTCTCATGGTTTCTTCAATCTGTCCTGATGCCGACTGCCAGTTTTTGGCTATTCGAAAAACCTTGCGGTAGAGGCCGAGAACTTCTTGTCGAGTTGCTGGTGTCATCTAAAAACACAAGACAAACCCCCCCAACATATGCATGAACGTTTGAGTTGCCAAAAGGCCAGCAAGCAGGACATTTGTTCACACCATTAAATTAGTTTAAAAATATTTCCGCCATCCAAAGATATGCTGAACTATATGAAAAAATCCCTGAAATTGCTGTGAACAATAATTAGCTGTTGAAAGTTGGAGACTCAGTCCAGCAAAGTATTTACACAGATACTTAAATCTATCTCCATTAAAACAGCTTGAGCTCTTGCTCAAAGTTAAGCACTTGGTTTAGTGCTTTGCTGAATCAAGCCTGGTACAAGAATGCCTGGGTTCTGTTTCACTGATGTTTTGCAACAGACATTGGGCAAGTCACCGAAACTCTACGTGTCCCCCTACCTGAGACATTGTTGTACCAGTGCTGACCCTATCTTTGCAAATCTGTGAGCGAAATACATGATAAAATCACCACAATATTGCTGAAAATTTGTATAGGCTCCAGCGACTGAGAGGCTTGTGATACCATGACAGTAGGCAGTAATGATTCAGCTGGAGTTTGATGTGATGAAAAGGTAATGAAAGCTATTTTATCTAAGCACTCAGGAGAGGCAGACTAACTGTGGATTTAGGAAAGTCTTGAATGTCTTGATTTTCAGAGAGCTGTGCACCTTCTGAGCCCACTGAATCAGACTCCAGGTGTGATAAGATGATTTGTCAGAAGAAAGAATGAAATCTTATTCTTGTTTTATGTAAGGGAGTATTTTATCATGTAAGTGGATACACTATTTCATGACAGACCACAAATATCTCTGAGACAAATCCACTTCTGGATAACCACATTTCTGTCATAAATCAAATTTACAGAAACAATGACTTTTGCTAAAGGGGCACTGCAGCTGTCAAAGGTGCCTTACTGTCCCGAAGGAAGGTGCTGCAGCACTGCCAAGTAAGTACATGGATGCAATGAGGAACAAGTGTCAGGGACAGGACATTATCTGACTATCAGGATCCACTTGCCAACCTGGAGCTCTAATTACTGTGGGTGAATCTACCCTGAAATCAGACCTGTGTGCTGGGAATGGACAGTTTGGAGCAGAGTAATTCAGACAGCCTGACCTTTCCCCTGGAGGGGGCACACTCTTGGCCATGAGGAAAAGCTGCTTCCTAATGCAGCACCCAAACTACCATGGGAAGTTTGGCAGTGTGCTCTGGCTCAAATCTCTGCAGTCTGTGGCAATTCCTAGGATTCTGGGTTGTAAAAGAGGGGCTAGAGCCAAAGGCCTCTCAGGCTGTACTGTTCTTGAGCTCCAGCACAGTGGCTGACCAGAACCAGCCTCCTGTGGCTCCAGACATTCACACCCTCTTTCCCTCACCGAAGCTGGAATTACAGATGCTAACCTGAACACAGGATTTGGCTCATGTTTTTTTTTTTCATAAAAAGCCTGAACTATAAATTCCTAATTCCTAGCTTTATCTTAACTGTTGCTGTCATCTAAAGACCTTTCGTGTTTTCAAGAACTATTTTTCTCTTATTCTTACGAGTGAATATTTTTGTTTTGCTACTTGTATTTTAACATGTTTAACCAATCATATATTTTTACCCAGATAGAAAATTATTCTTCCTACACAGCAGAAAGTACTTCTAGTAAATGTTTATAGTATTTCTAGGAAATGAATTCCACAATAATATAACTAGGTAGTCCCAGCTCATCAAACAGTTTGGAATAAGTGCTTCACTTTATCCAATCTAGAGCTCCATTTCAGGCAATGAAATCAGTCAGACACTAAGGCACAGATGTACATGTATCTGAAAAATCACTGCTTCTCCCTGCTAGGTGCATATTTTGTACAGAAAAGAAACAGTTCAGTTACAAGGGTTAACCTAGCACAAGCAGAGTCCTAAATCCTGGCCTCACCTAGAGCCTCTCCTGACTTCCCTCCTCTGCTTTTATCTGAAGGTGTCACCTCTGAGAAGCTGATAACAGGTTAGGTTTTCATGTAATCCATAGAGAAAAGGAACAGTGTTGGTGATAAAAAGGTTTAAAATACAGGTTTTAATTCTGATCTATGCATCAGAGAATTTCCAAAGTGACAGCTTGGAACAGCACATGCCCTTTGTTCAGAGCTGACTGTACCTGCTGCCCTTGGATTTTAAACATACCAAGAATCTGTTTAGAAAGATTTTATTGAAAAGTCTAGAACCAACAATTATTTTCCCCACTAGTTGCTTCCCCTCCATCACCTACAACTTACTCTTTTGTTCTTTAACTCCTCTGTGCTGGAATTGCTACAGAACTGTGTAGCCCCTCATCTAGGCATGGGCTGCACTTCTGCATTCTTACTCTCCTTCTCACATATGCTGGATGATGTAAAAGACATTAAACAGCTATTCATCTATACTCAGAAACCAGCTGCTCCCAGGGCTCATTTAGTCAACAATTCTTATCATTACAGACCTGCTCATAAGCCATTCCTGCAAAGATACATAAATGAAGGGATGAGGAGCCCTTTACAGATCGAGGACTTCTGTCTGTGACAGGAAAGGATGAGAGCAAATAAGACAAAATCCAAAGCCTGGGTCAGATTCTGATCTGAGTGGGAGTATAAATAGGGAGTAATTCCACTGAGAGCAAAATTACTTCCAACTTAAAATGTTGTAAATGAGATTGAAATTTTTCCATTGGTATAAACAGAGCCCACACTGACAGAAATGTAAGTGATGGTACAAGTCATATATCAGGTGCAATTTCATCAAGTGACACTACTTGTATTAGTTTTGTGGGTGTGCAAAATGATTCTGAGTGGGATAGAAAGGAAGATAAGGGAGGCTTTCATGTCCTTGTAGTTACTCATCTTGCAACTTACATCTTTGGCATTTAAATCATAATTATATTTCACATCTCTGGAATGCTAAGTGGATGTTACACCACTTTCCCACTAACACCCATCTTGTGGTAGTCACACCCATTGTTTAACTTCTACCACCCTTCATTTTACTGCAGCATGCAGCCCACAGAGGTTAACCACAGGCGTTTCTGTCAAAAAGTACAGGGCTATTGTATTTCGGGTGTTTACTGCCACAAAGCAAACCGGGAGAGGTGAAAGGTAGGTGTGTCCGCACAGCCGTGTCGGGGGAAAAGCGGAGGTCGCAGTTCGGAGCCCAGTGACGAATCCGGGCTTTGGAGGGAAGCCAAGGGCTCCCAAAGGAGCCCTCCCGGATGCTGGGCAGGGCCGACAGCGCGGGGCTGTGCCGCTCCCTTGGTCTCCAGCAACCCCCTTTTATCCACAGGCACATCAAGCACCTGAAACATCCCATCGTACCCAAACTCCAAAGGAGATCTGAGCACTTAATGACTGACTGCATGGTGAACATGCAAACTTTTTTCACTGTTAATTAAAACAAATAGTCCCTCAGACTATAAAAGGCAGTAGTTTTTTCTTTCTGGAAACAAATAGACATGCCTTTGGATTATTAAATGGCTGACCCAAAAGTTCAATAATCTGAATAATCAATGAAACATCAGTCTTATTTTACTATTTGCAGGCTTGTCTAGAATTTAAACGAAAAGTTCATATAAAAATAATAAAAGAATATGCCAACTGCACTATCCAATGACCCCAACAGTGCAGTGTCAAAGCACAGCTAGGACAGAAGACAGGCTGCACCAAGACTGACTACAGATCCAGGAGCAGCTAAACCACAGCGGCTTCCCAGCAGGGAATGCTTGGTTGGGAACACATGTCCAGCACTCTCCTCCTCTGCACAGCTCCTTTGGTGAAGCTGTAAGTCTATTTTATTTCATCCTTTCTTCTCAAGTCAAGCATTAGCTACTCACTTGAAGCATAAAATCTGCCAGCAGTGAGTACATAGAGGATTTTAGAAAATAAAGGCTGAAAGGAAGAGCCCATGGGGGAAAAAGGGTATTTCGAAACAACTGATCTCTTCTTTCACATCCCAGCTAACTGGGGCATGTGTTAGTAACACACACCTAGTATTGGTGCTGAAACTGGATTTGCCTGGGGGAGGTGGGGAACAAAACCTTGCATGAAGTAATTTGAAAAGGCAGCTTTGAACTTCTCAGATGTAAAATGTTTTATTTAGGAGCAACACAACTTCTATTTGACAGCTGGTTTGCTACTGGAAAGGAGTCTAAACACACAGTGACAGTGAGAAACTGCTGGGCTGACTGCCTTCCAAACTAAGCTGTGGTCACATCTCTGTTACTGAAGTAAATGATGTCATTCAAGACCATGGTGTACCACCACTGTAGTAGGGAACACCACCATGTTCCATACTATGTGCCCATAAGACAATCCAGCCTGTATGCCAACCTACAGCTCCTATTTTCAAATGCCCTCTTTGGCTAATGTTTATTTAAACAGATGCAGAAAAATTCACTTATCTGGGTTTTTTTAAGGGGCTAAACGATGCCACTTAGCTAAAAAGTGACCTGCAATCACTCTCCTGCTGCTAATGCAGCAGATAATCAATCATTCCTTTCAGAGCTCTCCACAGCAACAGAGAGGTCAGTAATCCATATTCCTCTTTCATGCAAGTCTGCCACAATGAGCCTGTGGTTCCTAAAGCAGCGGTGGATTTGGGCTGTCATTTCCTTGAGGGCCAACAACTGAGACAATGAGTTCCTGTAGCACAGGGGGCAGAGAAGGGGTCAGAGATTCCTGTGATAGCTGGATAGGTCATATGCCTTCCAGCAATACTAAGTTTCAAAATCTAGTTTCCACAAAAGTAATTTTGTCTTCTTTTACCCAAATCAATGACTCAGTGGCCTGTGACAGTACTCTGCAAATGCTGACCACACATGGCTATGGTATGTACTGGCAAAGTGAAAATTTCATTTGATTTTCATTCTTGATTCCTAGCAAAATCTCAATCACAGCTAAAGTATTCTATCTCCACACAGTGAAAAATGACTGGAATGAAAGATCATGTTCTTCCATGATGGTGTTACATCTTCATTTCTACCAGTGACACAAGCCTGTAAATTTCCAGACATTCCCATCAATTTGACTCAAAGATTTATTTCTCACTCTTTCCATCTACACTTGCAGTCATAAATATATGCAGATTTGGGGAAAAAAATGAAGTTACTGAACCAAGATATTCTGTAATAGTATCTAAAAGAAGGGTGACTTTCACAGGGTTTAGGATTTTGTCATGCCAGTATCTTTGCTGGCCAACTGAAGTGATCTGAAACCCTGATGAACACCTCTGAACCAGACTCCCTAAGTCATTGTACTCACACTGTTCATCAACTGGGATGGGAACTCTGCTGTTCTGTCTGTGCCTCAGATTTCTGACTGAACTTGGATCTCTTTTAAGCTTGCTCTTGCATATGGAGCAGTCTTTTGATCAGAAAAAGCAAACTGCATGCAAAGAGAATATAATTAAGTAGTAAAAGCAAGGACATGGATTTTATCACTGTTTCCTGTGTCAGTTCAAATAAGCCAACTTGCACAAAATTAAGCTTCTACAAAATTTTTTTTCACTTGAATAAAAGAAGGTGGAAACCTTAACTAGTTGCTTTTGATCACTGGGTTTTCATTCTCTTAGTCTGAGGTGGTCAAGGCATTATCTGGTTTTAGTAGGACTTACAGACTTGCCCTGGGAGTGCCTCCTGTGCTGCAGGAGCCTCAGGAAGAACAGAAATGCTGACTTAGACTGTGGGAAACAAAAAATTTGCTTTACTTATTTCTTAGCTTTCTCATGAAAAGCACACAGTGTCCAGGTGAACTTTAAAGCAATATGAACTTGTCTCTAGTCTTGTCCAACTCTGTTGTTCATACTTTCACACCATTTTCTTCTCCTGTGTGTTTAGTTCTCTATTACTTACAAGCAGAGAAAGATTTTAATGCAGAGAAATTTAGCAGAGAAAATGAATTCTCAGCTATCCTTGGATGGCCTTGCTTATATAATATAGAAGCATACAGAAATATAACAACATAGACATAGGCTCCAGTATAGATTTATGCACCTTATTCATACCTTGGCTTCCAGCCAAATGCAACTGAATGCCTGAATAGAAATATTTCCCAGCATTGGAAACACTCCCAAGCTTGAGAACAGGTATAAATATTAATGCTAGCAGAGACAAGATCCTCCCTGACCCTTTTCTTACTTAATTCTGAGGGTCACTCAATGAAACTCATTGATAGACATGATTTTTTGTTGCTATTTGAGAACCACAGCACGGCTGTGGGCATGGAGGGCTGTGGGACACAGAATCAGGTGAGTTAGAAAAGACCTCTGAGCCCATCAAGTGCTGTGTGTGACCAAACACCACCCTGTCAACCAGACCACATCCAGTCTTTCCTTAACACCTCCAGGGATGGTGACTCCAGCACCAAACTGGGCAGCCCATTCCCATGTGTAATCACCCTTTCTGTGATGTTCTTCCCTCATGTCCAACCTAAACCTCCATTGGCGCAGCTTAAGACGCCGCCTTCTCCTCCTGTGGGTCACAGACTGCTGTGGGTCAATGAGCGCTGTGGGTCGATGAGGGCCAAGGGCACCGGGTGCTGTGGGCACTGGGGGCTTAGACTGCTGTGGGTCACACACTGCTGTGGGTCACACACCGCTGTGGGTCACACACCGCTGTGGGTCACTGAGCACTGTGGGTCACTGAGCACTGTGGGTCACACACCGCTGTGGGTCACTGACCGCTATGGGTCACTGAGCACTGTGGGTCACTGAGCACTGTGGGTCACTGACTGCTGTGGGTCACACACTGCTGTGGGTCACACACCGCTGTGGGTCACTGACTGCTGTGGGTCACACACCGCTGTGGGTCACTGACCACTGTGGGTCACACACCGCTGTGGGTCACACATTGCTGTGGGTCACTGACTGCTGTGGGTCACTGACTGCTGTGGGTCACTGACCACTGTGGGTCACACACTGCTGTGGGTCACACATTGCTGTGGGTCACTGCACGCTGTGGGTCACTGACTGCTGTGGGTCACACACCGCTGTGGGTCACTGAGCACTGTGGGTCACTGCACGCTGTGGGTCACTGACTGCTGTGGGTCACACACCGCTGTGGGTCACACACCGCTGTGGGTCACACACTGCTGTGGGTCACACACCGCTGTGGGTCACACACTGCTGTGGGTCACTGACTGTTGTGGGTCACTCACAGCTGTGGGTCACACACCGCTGTGGGTCACTGAGCACTGTGGGTCACTGACTGCTGTGGGTCACACACCGCTGTGGGTCACTGAGCCCTGTGGGTCACACACCGCTGTGGGTCACACACTGCTGTGGGTCACACACCGCTGTGGGTCACTGAGCCCTGTGGGTCACACACCGCTGTGGGTCACACACTGCTGTGGGTCACTGACTGCTGTGGGTCACACACCGCTGTGGGTCACTGACTGCTGTGGGTCACACACTGCTGTGGGTCACTGAGCACTGTGGGTCACTGCGCGCTGTGGGTCACACACCGCTGTGGGTCACTGACTGCTCTGGGTCACACACCGCTGTGGGTCACACACCGCTGTGGGTCACTGCGCGCTGTGGGTCACACACCGCTGTGGGTCACTGAGCCCTGTGGGTCACACACCGCTGTGGGTCACACACCGCTGTGGGTCACTGACCACTGTGGGTCACTGAGCCCTGTGGGTCACACACCGCTGTGGGTCACACACCGCTGTGGGTCACTGAGCACTGCCCGTTCCGGGCGCCCTCACGGCCGCTGCCACTGTCAAGATGGCGCTGCCGGCCCCCATGGCCTGGAACCGCGCGGCCACTGGGGGGCGCTGCCGGTGCGTGGGGCATCCTTGCGCCCCCTGGCGGCCGGGGCGGCCCTGCCCCCGCAGCCGGACGGAACCAACGCGCGAAGCGGGGGGGGGGGGGGGGAAGGGGAGGTCGGCCCACCGCACGCCCCTTCGGCCTCTCCACTCCCTCCGCCCTCCCCGCGTGTACGCCCGCCTCGCCCCCTCCCCGCTTTACCTTGGTGCAGTCGCGCCGCGGCCCCGCCCCGCCGGGTGCCCCCGCTCCGGTGGGCGCGGGAGGCGCGCGCCGCCGCCTTCCCTGCCCTCACCGCGCGTGCGGCGCCGCGTGCCCCGCCCCTCGCGCGGCACGTCACGGCACGTCACGGCTCGTCACGGCTCGTCACGGCGCGTCACGGCGCGTCCGCCAGCTGAGCGCTCGCCCGGAAGTGATGCGGTGGAGGCAGAGCCGCTCGGCGCCGCGGAGGTGAGTGAATTGGACCGAAGCTCTTCCCGTCCGCCCGGGCTGCGGGCGAGCGGCGGGGGCGGCGCGGGGCTCGGCTCGGCTCGTCCGTGCCCGCCGCGCTGCTCTCAGTCCCGCAAGGGCCGGTTGTGCTCGTGGGGCCCCGCGCCGCCGCCCCCTCACGTCAGGGCCCCCCGAGCAGCAGCCCTGCAGCGCCGGGACAGCCCGCCGGGAGCGGCCGGGCAGGCGCTGCCGCGGTGCCGCGGGCGGGGCGGTCCCGGCCGGGCGCTGCTCCGGGTGGTGCCGGTGGGGTCCGGCGCCGCCGGGCCGTGCCCACCCCGCACTCATCCCCGTGCCCCGAGCGGCGGTGCTGCCTGGCCCCGGGGTTTGGTTCTCCTGCTTTTTCCGTTCCGGTGTGCACCGTCTGCGGGCTCCTAAAACGTCCCTTCCGATGGTGGCTGCGGGCGGCCCCCGGGCCGGGCAGAGCGGCTGCTTTGTTCGGGTGCGCTTCGTGCCCAGCCTTCTCACGTGTCACGCTAGAGCGTGAATGTTCGGCGTGTTTTCAGGAGAAAGACAGAGAAATAAACTGCAAAGCGATTTATTTCCTAGGCAGTTCTCGCCATCTGAACATACTCCCTTTTGCACAGCCGCTTTTTTTTCCTGCTTCAGCTCTCCCTCCCTCCCCTGAGCGTGTTTACCCTTCCTGTGCAAGCTGCAATCTGCATTAATCACTCTCTGGGGCTGTGGTGGTACTAATAAGCTACTCGTAACAACTTAAATTATAACTTGCATAATCAGTGTTTTGAGCAAATATTGGTTGGAAGAATATGCCTATCCTATCAGTGCTGTGGTTGCTGGCTGGAAAGAATCATTGATTATCTTTTAAATAGTTAACACTGCTGATATGCTGCCCTTCAAAATGTTACATTGATAACTGAGCAGGCTGATGCCAAGTGTCAGAATACAGCATTGATCCACAGCTGGTAACTTTTTTTGAATGACAGTATCTGTCACATAAATTAAAGGGGTAATGAGTTAAGTGCTCTGAAAAAAAAGGGTGCATAGCTGTGCAAACAAAAAGCACCGAGCTGCCCTACCTTTTTGAAAATGACAGGCCTCACTGGCATGGTCTGTATGTTTTTGAGAGAACAGTTGACCAAAAGACGTTATCTAAACAAATTCTTACATGTTTAAAAACCTCTTTGTTAAACAGTTAATGTGTAGCTACAGTATTAGTGTTTTATTTGGGCTACAGCAATGGGAAGAGAGAGTGTCTGAGTACTGTGTCCCTTGCCTGCATCTGAACACTGCTGCATGTTTGCCTGGTGAAAGATAATCCTCAGAAAAGGAAACGCAGTCCCTTAGTTAAGATTGCATGTGAAAGTAAAGAGATCTCATGCCATGTTGTTGTCAGTTCAGTAGTCTGTCCTCAAAGTCTCCCCCACACACGTGTGTAGTGGTGGTCTGTGGAAAGCATTCACTTTTACATGACAGGCAGCTCACAGTCTAAAGCAAAGGTTTTCTGCACATCAGCAGAAAAGGGAGAGCTTGTGGTCTGTGTTGAATTAGTTCGTATTTGCAAAGTGCAACTGGATTTACAAACTTACTGTAAATACTGGCTCTTGCAATGATTTCTAAAACTCTGATTATTTCCTAATAGCAAGTTGTACATAGGCATGAATACTGTAATTCTTAAAAAAAAAAAGTAACACAGCTAATAACAGGGGAACGTACAGCTTTGGTACTACTTGGCTGCTTTCTTTGTGAGACTGACAGCCTGCAATATGAGCTGTAATCAGCTCATGTAATCAGGATCTGCAAGGCTGTGTTAGGTGCCTTTTCTGCCCAGATTCTTGCTTTATTTTGAAGTTGAATGTTATGTTCGTAGCAAATTCTCAATGATTTGTGTCAGTAGTTCTTATAATTTGTTGATCTTGGAAATTTGTTAATAATTACATCTTGCTTCCATTTAGCTTGAATTGTGTTGAAAAAAGACAATCAGATGAAGGAGTGGCTTTGAGAGAAAAGTAAGAACAGCTCTTTTGGAAGACCCTTATTGAAATTAATTGAAGAAGTATATATTGAGCAAGAAGTGCTGCCAGACAGTTTGACAGACTTCTAAGATGTGTTCTGACAAATTTCTGAGTGGATTAGTAAGAGGCTTGGTTCTGCTGCCTTCTTTGGCTCAGCTTAAGGAAGAGGAAGAAATCCTCTGTGTTGGGTATGTGTATGGGGGCAGTGGGGTATAAAGTAGATGGAAGAAGAAGGAACAGACATGGCTTCTACACATGCATTTCCTCAGGGCAGAAAGGAATGCATGGAGAGTTTGGATACAGAGATGCTCAGCTGTAGGTTGGGAGGAGTGAGAGTGCCCCAGCACTGCTCAAATCTGTCCCACACTGAAGCACTTGATTTTCTTCACTGGTGCCAGGGAAATGTTGGTAAATTTAATTTAGAGCCTGGGAGCACTATAAAATCCATCATGGTGGGGTTTTGGCAGTTTGTAAGAACTTGCAAATTGGAGAAACAATGTTATTGTTCCATTAGGAACTTGGGTCTGCATGTGAATGTAACAGGAAAACTCTGCTCTGAGTAAGAAGCGACTGTAAAAATAGAAGCATGGGATATTAGAAAAACAGTCCTTTCTTTCATCCTCAAAACTACAGAAGGAGCTGAATATTGGTAGCCAGAATTCTTGGAAGGCTGAGAGAATAATCTATAAACACTCAAGGGACTTGGTAGTCACAGGAAGATAAGGGGGAACCCCCTTAACAGTTTCATCAGAATTCCCTGGCTGGGCTCCTTCTCTTTGGCTGCTGCTCCCTAGGGGTCTGCATCTTATCTCACTGGCTTCCTTTCCTCTATTTGCCTCTGACTAATGGGCTTTGTCTTCTGGTTACTGGAAGTCTAATAAGTTCTTTTGTCTCTTAACCCTTCCTCCTTTTTAAAAATACTGGATTAATGGCTGTAATGTTTTGCAGACTGTCTGCATTGGTGACATGGATTAACTGTGTACTTGACTCTTAAGTTACCCAGCAGTAATGACATAGTAACTTGACTTGAAACAATGGTAATTTCATGGCAAATGTTCAAGGCAAATGGTTGCCTTCTGGTAAAGTGCCAACTGCAATTTATCTCCTGTGAACATGTGACACAAGTAAACTGTCTGTGCAGATTTTCTCAGTGTCTTGTGTACACTAAGTTGTCTTGAGTGTGTCTTTTGAAACAGTGATCTCCCTTTTCTCCTCCCCCCACCTTTCTTTTGACTCTCGCTTGAGTCAGGTAATTACAAATCTGGGTTGAAACCTTCCCAGGGAGTGATCAGGAAAGCCAGGATTTGCAGACGTGGTCTGCATTGCTCACTGGCACCTTGGCTTCCCCCTTCCCTGAGGAGGATTTGTGGATCCACTGAGCTCTTGGCGATGGGCTGTGGGTGAGTGAATTGGAGAGCCCCAGGAAGGTGGGGGTTGGCAAAGCCAAGGGGAGCCCTGATTTTCTCTGCACAAGTGCCAGTGTTCTTTGTGGTCACATGAGGAGGTTCTCTTTGTTACATGTGGCTTTGGTGTGATAGTGTGGCGATGTTCTTATATTCTGATCTCAGTGCTGACCATAACAGAACAAATAAGGAATCAAAGCCTCTTGCCTAAAAGATAATCTGAGAACTGACCCATTTAGGTCTCCATTTTATCTATGTGTCTTGGGGGGCAGCTCTTTGGTCCAGTGATCTGCATCTAAAGGAAGCAGAAAATTGGATTTTAGTTAAAGGTTATTTAATTGCAATATTCTGCTGCTAGAAGAATGACAGTTAGGGGACTACTTAGATGTAAGTATGAAAGAACTATTTCACAGAAGTAGGAATACTGTAGAGAAACCAACAAAAGCATAGGTGCTGAGACAGGACTCCAGTAAAGAGAGTAAGCTAGTATAATCTTCTGGTGTCTCAGAAAGAATAGTTATAAGTGCTGTTCTGTCTACAGCATCTGTTTTGTGAAAGACAGAACTTACTTTGCAAAATGTGAGAATGCTGTTCCTGACCTCCTGTCACAGTTCGTTATTCCCACAAAGTCAGACTGCCGGAGACAGTATGGCAGTCATAGTTGTTTGTTGTCTCACTTTTCCTGTTTAGTGAACAGAAGTGGGTTTTTTTTGAACCAAAAGGATTATGTGCTCCTGAAATACACCAGTCTTATTTTTGCATCCATGTAGTAGCAGAAAGTGACAGGTTTTATTTTTTTTTTCTTTGAATTTTTTTTGTGTGATGCTTTTCCTCCTGCAACTTTGGAACTAGTAATGCAGTCAGTCTTATCCTTTTGTTTTAAAATGGAAAGGGAGGGAGAAAATCATCTTAGCACCTATGATTATGGGAGGCATGTGTAGCTTAGTAATAGACTCACAAACACAAATGTCCTAGCTCTTGGTTTTGGTCATATGCTGACTGTTCAATATTTTCATTGCCAGTGTGTCTGTACAGAAAGCCTTGAGTATTCTGGATCAGCATATAAAAGGGTGGCCTGGAGTGCCAAAGGTCTGATGTATTCCAGCTTCCAGCAGTTACCTGTGCTTGGACTTAGTGATTATGTCTCGTGAAGCACAGGGATAGATACCTACACACCTGGTCTCTTGTGGGGTGCAAGATGTCAAGAGAAATCAAGAATATGTGAAAACTTATGAAAAAAAAAGTATGTGTTGGTTAAAGCTGCCACCAGATTTCTCAAGGAGAGGTGAGAGTCTTTGTTATAACTGATGACCAAGTTTGAGTACTCAAAGGAGCTCCTTTGAAGCTCCTGTTACAGTTAGCATCAAAATACCGCAGCATCCTTTGTACAGTAGGAAATGTTGGTGTTGTGCACTGAAACAGGGAAGCTGCAAATCAAATCAGGAGAGAGAATTAGGGCTTCTGCAGGTGGCTGTGTGTATTTTCTGCTTTAGAAACTGCAGTCAGTTTAAAAATCCAAGCATATGCTCTTAAGGCACTTTCATATGTTAGTGCTTTCACTTAAAACAATTTGTTATACATAACTTAGATATGATTCCAGTATTTATATGGTCAGCTGGTACTGAAGTTCCTATACAACTGCGTGCAAAGAGTGATTCTTTTGGCTGGCAGCCTGTAAACTGTGTTACACTCACTGAGATGCCAGTGGGCCTTCTGTAAATTCCTTATGAGCATCTGCTGCCAGCAGGGATCTTATGAGGTGGTCTGGCTCTTGTCTTTAGACTTGTCTCTTCAGTGTTAGGTGCCGTGTGGGTCACTGTTCTCACAGCTGCCCTGTTAAGTGGCTGTGTGGATCGCTGTTCTCACAGCTGCTTTCTGCTGGAGAAGGGAGACTTAGCCAGAGCTGCTAGAAGGGCTTCCTTTTTTGTGTGACTGCTGTCTTTTCTTCATGGTTGAGAACAGCAAGAAATATGAAGTTATTCACTTACTACAATTAGTTTAAAGCATATCCTATTATTACAGGAGTCACTTGATATATACTTGAATTATATTCAGCTGAATGTAATTGGTGAAGGCACCTCAGACACTGCAAGGTGAAATCTGATAGCAGAACTCGGTGTAGAAGAAAATCTGTGCACGCTTAGCTCAGTTTAAAAGTAAATGTTTTTCTTTCCATAGCCAAGTAGATTGTAGACCGAGGTGGTTTTCCAAAGTTATTCTGGTTTAGCTGCAGAGAGTTGCAATTTTCCATAGGTTAATTTTCAGAATGGTTTGAGCCAGGGTAAGGTAAATATTTGTAGCACAACTACCGTCAGATGCTTTCAATGGGATGCATCTCTGTCAAATACCCAGGGGCTGTGGTTTCTTTTGGTCCCATAATCTGCAGTGTTGCTGTAGAGATGTGAACTGGTTGTGTCAGCACAGAATAGCTCTTCCCCTGGCATGAGCTGCTTTAATTATTCATAATATATACTGAGGTGTTAAAGGTCTGTCATGCTGTGCAAAAGTTACAGTGTACCCTGGAAAAATACCAAAGGATTATTCTTTTACAACCCTTTGCACATGAAAATGGAAAAAAACACACAAACTCTCCTTAGAAGATTATTTGCTTTTTTTGTACGTGCTGAACCTTTTATGGCCTTTGACAAGGATCTTGAGGGAGAAGGAGAATATTGGTAGTTTTTAAATGGATGGAGATAAATTGCTCAGTGACTGAACCTTTGTTTTCTGAGGGTGGTTGAATTATGTGCAGTGAAATAAATGAGTTTGTTCATGTTTAAGTATGTACAAGGTAAGGAATTAGATGGAATCTAATTTGGGTTCTGGTTTTAGCTTTACTGAAAACTGATGGCATGATCTTGAACAGCCCTGTTGTTTGGCTGTCTTGATTTCCCCTCTGCCCATTGTCTTGCTCATAGCTTAAATAGACTTCTCAAAACAAGTACTGCTGCTGCTTGAATTAGTTCATTAATTTATTTACATTACAAAAGCACCTGAAGGCACCCTTCTAAAATTATATTCTGTTTAGCTAACTGGACTTGGGTTTGTTCTTTGAAAATGCAATAATCCTAACAAATCATTCCACCCACCTAATAAAGAAAGATGAAGCACATAATAGGAAACAATTGAAAACTTTTTAATGGGGCCAAATGGAAAAACAATGAGAAGTAATCAGTAAGTAAGGTATTGTGTGGTTAGAGAGTGTAAAGGGAAGGGAGGGATTCAAGGATGATGCATTTGTTTCTGCTGAAAAAGCCACTTAAGGAATGTATCTTCCATAAGAAAAAGTAGTAAGGTGATAAAGTCTTTCTCTGCCTAACATTTTTCACATTATTATTCATTTTTCCTTAAGCTGGCCTTACACAATTAGCTGCACACAGTGAACTACAGATCTGAAACATCTGTTCCACTTTTTCATGAGACTACTTGTTGAACTTTGAACATGAAATGTGGTGTCATGCTCTGTGAGTGCATGCAGAGTCAGGTGCTCTTCAAGAGTGCAGAAAGCCGGTTTCTTCTGCCCAGCATTGAATGGAAAAATCTCCTTTGATGAGTAAGCTGTGAACTTGGAGTGACAGCACAGGTCAAGGCTCAGGTGTTGTAAAGAGACTTTTGCCTGCATCCTGGTGACTGGGTGGGGGTTCCTCTGGGAAGAGATTTGGTGATAGCTCTGATTCTTGGCCCTGAGACCTGGCCCAGTTTTATGGACTGTAAATATGGTGAAGAATATTATTTCTGATTTTTTTTTTTTTTTTTGTACCTGTCCTTCCCTTCCAAAGTAGTTAAGCCTTTCCAGTATGACTTTTCTCAGAGAAGTCCATTTCTCATTTGAGGAAGTATTCAGGCTTCCAACATAGCTGCTGCCTGGCTTGGTTTTCCCCTAGACTGCCATGTACGCCTTCTGCCAAGTGGCAGCCAGAACTCTGCATGGTGCCTTTTCAGGTGTCTGTATAACTAGCTTCTACTCTATGCAGGCATGTTCTGTAGAGACAAATTTTACCCAGTTTGATCACATTTCTAAAGCTGTTTTGTTTCCAAAGCCCAGACTGAGGTTAATCAGAAATAGTTTTGTTATCTTGTTTTGGAACAGACTGGTCAAGTTCTCATGTATCTGCCCACAAAACCATTACTGTCTGCAATTCATTGAAAGGTTCTTCAACTGCAGGAAGCCTCACAAACTAATAATTCATTTTAACTAATTGCAGCAGGACCTTCCTGCTTTTAGACTTCCTCTTAAGTAACTTTGCATAAAAGTATTTGTGCAGCAGCAGTGTGGAGCAGATCAGCGTGACACAGGTGCTAGCGCAGCGCTTGGTTGGGCATGTGGTGAGGTGTGTTCTGGGCTCCTGAGAGCCCATAATGTGCCATTGTGCTGCACTCAGAGGGCTTCTGCTGAGAAAGTGTCATTGCAGGTTCAGACTTGAAATAAGCAGTTTCTGTAATGTGCTGGCTTTGACTGAAGCTTGGTTTGTGCTGTAACACTTGTGCTCCAAGTGCTTGGAGCTGTGGTGTAGAACTCTGAACTACACAGTGAAAGCTTCCATTTAGATCTGATCCTTTCAATTTCTGCCTGCTGAAGAGGGAAACAATACCATTGTTCCTTCACTGATTCCCCACGGGGGAGCAAAGAAAGTTGCTTTTGGTGAGAAGGTTGCCTGCTTTTACCTCTGGGAAAGCTGCTTGGGGTGTGGAGGGCCTGCACTGATCCTCCTGCCCAGTGCTCAGGAGAGCCAAGTCCCAGGGGCTTAGACACAGGTGTGAAAAGAGCCAGATGAACAAAACAAAAGCCTCCATCATCCCAAGGGTCCACACTATTTACTTACTTACCTCCCCATGGGTTGCTGAGGGGTTGCTAGTGAGCAGTGCAGGCTGTAGTCTGAGTTACTGTGCTGTGATGCTGCTGCTCCACAGCAGTGCAGGGAGAGGGGTGTTGGTGACCTCAGCCTGCATCTACACCTTGCAGCTCTGGCCCAGGGACTGAACCAAAACCTGTGCCACCAACGTGCTGATGCTTCTCTCCACCCCCGCTGCACTCACTGTACATGATTTAGGATGAAGTCAATGCATTGCTGTGCTATGACAGCCTTTAAATACAGCCTTGAAGAGCTTGATCTTTTAACTGCTAACTCATACTAACTATTTGTTCCATGTTCCATGATTGTGTTGTCAAAGTTTACACATGCTACTGCATAAAAATTTTGAAAAGATTAAATGGACAACTCAGAAGAATAGAAATATAAAGAAAGGGGAAGAATTGTAGCAGAAGGTTCTAACATGCTAAAATTTCTGGCTCCAGTCACTGTGCATGTGTGTATAGGTCAGCAAACATGGAAATTACTTCAAACAACCTGAAAAAGTTTGGCTTTTGCTGGGTGGGGCTGATCTCCATCAGATTCAGCTTCTTTTGAACTTGAAATAAGTGTTTCCTTTCAGTACGTGCAATAAGTCAACTGGAAGTGTAGATTTGGTGGATAACAGGATCATAGATGTCTTGCAAAGAAATACAAATATGTTTGAAAACTAGCTCATTGCAAAAAGTTGCCATGACAATGATTTTTCAAAATGTGTACTGTGAGGTGTTTAAACAGGTTCCTGGGGAATGAGGCTGCATAGCTGTGTTCCTCCATGGTGATTTATAAAAGGAATTATTTAGATGCAGGAGGCCAAAAAAATTAACATAGATGTACCAGATGTTGCATTTTCTTAAATTCTTGGAATTCATGGGATGCTATAGTCAAAGAGGAAGAAATTCAAGCTAGTACTTCCACTGTGAGAGAGGCAGACACTCCTCTGCTCCCCTGCACATTAGCCTGCCTGGTAGCTGTGCACCCACTGGAGTGTCTGCTAAAATAACTGTGAAGCCATGGAGGAGAGAAAAAGGGTTGGTTGGTTGTGTGGAAGATGAGGTTTGGGAGCAGAGTATATAAACCCAGTGTGAAGTAGACTTTTTGGTCTCCATCTCAACAGTAAATGCCTAAAAACAATTTGGTGGAGATATGTTTTTGCTCTGTGTGTGTATATAAGTGAAAGTACCACTCCAGAGTTTCCAGGCATTTTGAAATGTTTGGGGCTATTAAGCTCTATCAACAGCTTTGGTCTGAACTAGGTTTTATGTGTCAGTCAAATTTTCCTAATCCACATATAGTATTCAGGTTTGGGGAAAACTCATGTGGAGATTGGCATGTGTGACAAGACGTTGTTTCATGGTTGTCTTTCTATATTCACCCCTGTTTTTCTGCTGAAGGATGCTCTGAACAAGCTAATGTTCCTACTTGTTTCCTAAGAAGTAAATCTCATGTAAAAGGTAAGTATGCAGCAAGGCAGCTTTTGATCACCTGTCTGCTCCCTAGATGTACTTCGAGCTGTAAAAAGGAGATGTTTTAGTGTTTACGTTGTATGGTAGAGCAGGGGAGCTTTGCCAGAGATTTCTTGTTTGTTGTGTTTTTCTACTAGATAAGGTACAGAGGTGTTGACTAGGGGCTGCAGTTTGCAGCTCTTGCTACAAAAACCAGACATACCTTTGTCTGTCTTCTTCAGAGGTTTCTAGTTATACAGCAGAGCTGCGAATTTAAGAGAAGCGAAGTGGAGCCAGCTCGACTGAACATGGGAAAACAAACATGGAAAAGAATGTGCTAGAGAATGAAAAAAGAGAATTACTCTCCAGACCCAAATTATGCTTTGCTAGGTAGCAGCTGTCTGGCATTCACAGATTAAACAGTGCTCAGCTAACATGCAGTGACAGTGATAGCATGTCCTCTGCTTTGCTTTGAGTGCATGAAATGAGGAATTAATTCTCCCATGCTGAAAGCCATGAAAGTATCCGGAAGTGTGTATTTACTCCAAACAAACATCTGAATTTGTCTGTTGTTTTCAGTACCTGTTCTATGGTTTATGACAATGCAGAGTTAATTGTGTTAATGCTACTTTGTAAGTCAAAAAAAGTGAAGTAGTTTTTCATAAAATGACTCTTTGAAAAAATGGAGTTTGGCTCTGAAGAGTTTTATTAAATACACAGTTGATTCTCAGTGATTTGGTGTATTTCATGGTTTTCATAGCCTCTTCTAAATGTAAAGATTTGTGTGGTCTTTTGTCTTCCAGCATTCTGTGTGGAACCCAGGGAGCCTGAAGGAAGCTGTGAAGCTAGTGGAATGATTCCCTGTGTAGCTGAAACTGTGTAAGTATTAGATGTTTGCTTACAAGATCACTTGTCCAGCACAATTGTTAGAGCAGCGATTGCCTCTGCTTCAGAGCAGTGGTCCTCTCCTGCCTCCCCACTGGGAAGCTCCGTGTTCAGGGCTGGAAACAGAGCATCCATGATGCTATTCCCTACTCTCAGCTGTCTTTAAAGTCATGTGTCCCTATCCATTAGAAGGTAGATAATGCATAGTGGAATTCTGTAAAATTCTTAGACTATGCTCAAGTGTTTGTGAAAACCTGAGGCTGGGTTGAGGCTTAGTTAAGCTCTAGTTACGTTGTCTTTGCCTTAGCTAGTGAAATGCTTCTTGGAAAGGGATTTAATGGTTGGCTGAGCTGTCTCCCCTTTTGTTATGAGATCTCCTAAATTTGTCTTTGAGGTCTTCTTGAATGTGTGGAAAGCTTTTTCCTCTACTTTCTCGATGCTTTCTGTGTTTTGAAACTCACTATAAGTACCTTCTGATGCAACACTTTATTAAACAGCATAATGCTTGTTTTGCTTATTATTCCCTGGACATATCCAATAATTTCTATTACTACAATAACATCAGTCATTATAGAAAAATACTGGGTTACTTAAATATGTCCTTTGCGTCTTCTCTCCTCCTGCCAGCTCCCCCCCCACTTCATTACTGCTGTTTTCAATTGTGCCATGGTGTGCTTGTATGCTTGAGAGTTATTACTGAGTCACTTTGTTTTGCTCCCTTCAAATTTTGGGTTATGTGTGATTTGTCCACTTGCAAATGGAGGAAAAATGCTACAAATTCCTTACAGCACTTAGAAAAAAGTCCCACACAAAACCCCTACCAAATCAAAAAGCCCCACCAAGCATTAGCCAAGGCCTTTGTAATCTCTAGGTTTTCATTTAATGTGTGGGGCCATATGGCTCTGCACATCCTTTGTTCTTAGAGGGTGACTTTGCTTTAGCTGGCTGTATTCACCAGCACTCATCTTCTGTGTTCCCAGCTGCTGACTCCTTTCTAAAAAGGTGCAGAGAAGGTCACTGTGAATCTCTGCTTTGAAAGGGGAAAATGGCCTCATGGGCATCTTGGTGATTCATATATACTGGAGATCATTGCTCAATACTTTTCTGAGTAATAGACTTCTTTGGGAGCACTGCATCCTGTAGCACGGAGCGCATTCCAACCTTAGCCCTGAATTTTGATCCTTTTTAGTAGAATAGCAAAAGCAGTGGTCACTGCTGCCTTCTATGTCTTGCTTTTATGCTGTACAAGCCTCTTAATGATTTTGCTCTTGGGAACTGATCCTTTTGGGATTTGATCCTTTACACCAATCCAGTCTAACCTTTGGGTACACAAGAACTTTATACTCGTAGTTCCTAATCCAGCTGGGAGAAATCTCTCTGCAGGTCCTTGTGCTGTGTGACAGTCGCTTTGCTCTGCAGCTGAACACACAGCTCTGTTCACCTTCCTGAGGGTGCTCTCTCCCACTCCTTCATCTCCGGCTTCACTGCAGCTCCTGATGCTGCAATTAGATCCTCTCTCCAGCCTTCCATAACAAAAGGGCCGGCTTCTCCCACTTGTTTCAGTCGCTTTCCAAGGCTCTTGTTCCTTTCATGCCTTGAAACCTGAGTCACGTAGGAAGCGGAGGTGACTAGTTAGTGAAGTGGATCCAGCTCATGAAGGCAATTTACAAAAGGGTAACTGATGGACTGCCAGAAGACTTTTCTCTTACAAAACCAGATACATGCACAAGCTGCCAGCGGATGCAGTCTGGATTTTTTTTTTTTGTCCAGGCTGGTTTTGCTATTTTTGGGGTAGAATGCTTCTAAGTATCTGGCACATGGCATCAAGTTTCTAGCAGAAGAAAAGTGAGGAATTACAGCAACTGTACATCAGTATGTTCTAGTGTTTGTTCATAAGGAGTAGGACTGTGCTCTGAAAGCTTCCTTGGTGGGGAGGAGGAAAGAACTCTGTTACTGCAGGGAAGAGCAGTGAAGAGGAAGGGAAGAGCTAGCAGTGCCCATGCAGTGGCTGTTCAGGAGCAGCATTCAGCTCTTTGTAAGGCAAGTAGGAGTGCAGAAGATGTGTTTGTTAGAGGGGTACAATGTGAGGGAGGTGGATAACTTGCCTTCTAGGGGTTAATGCTACTGGGATTGCTTGTTTTTGGAAACTGCCAGTGGGACATCTCCTTACATACAGGTGTCTAATAATGCTGGCAGATCTTCCCTCTGTGAATCGTAGTGCTCTTTTTGTGGCAGCAAATGACTTTAAAGCCCATCAGTTTCATCACATTGGTGATGTAACTTTGGAAACCTGAACATTAGATTGTTATCATCATTAATACAAACTGTTGCTTAGGAAGCATGACAGCATGAGTCACTTTTATTAGGAAAATTATGGACACAGTATGTCAGTCTTGCAAACTGCCTTTAAAAAAATTCAAATTGAGATTCCTCAAGTGAATTACATTAATCTGTCAATTACAGTGTGTGTGATTTGACTACTTTAAAGGAAAGTACTGTTCACTAATAGGCAGCTGTTCCTTAACCTTCCCCCATAGGGAAAAGCTGCTCCAAATCACCAATTGCTAATAACTGCTGTTACATCTTTGAGCAGAAAGTTTTCTATACTACCTAAACTCTGCTTTAAACTCTAATGCTAGTTTGTACTCAGGATTTTTTATTCTGTTCTTTTAGCTGCATGCTTCTCTCTAAAGAAAAAATTGTCCAGTGTGGTGCTAGCTGCCTCTGAGAAACCCATGGAAGAACAAGAATTAGTGTAGATTGAGCATTTGAATTCGGATGAATTTAAAGATTGGGAGGGGAAAGCTGGTATGTGGGAGTTAATCACTAACCAGTTTTTACACTGCCTACTAATATCCTGTTTGTTTTGGTGTAATGAAATAATGACTGGTGTAGACTGGAGAGGATGATGTTGCTCAGGCACCTGGCAGCACAGAAATCAATGCCAGGCTGTGCTTTGCAACTCACAGAGCTGTGAAATACTAAGGACCAGTGAAATTGTCTTATGGATCATGTATATTGACATGCATATTTTTATAAATCCTTTCAAATACAAATTATTGCAAATTTCTTGAATACTTTAAATTAGATTTTGCTTGCCTGTAAAAAATGATGCTGCAAAGTAAATCTTTAAAGCATTGAGATGAAAGAGTATATAATACTTTTCTTTCTTTGACTGCTTAAAAAAATAGGTATTTGCTAGTTTCGTGTGTGGGTTATGTGCTTAAGAAAAGGGACTGGAGAGGGAAAGGGAAGCCAGGTAGTCAAAACCAGTATCTTGGCTATTGTATTTACACTGATAAAAATTTTTTGCTCATGAAGGTTCACACGTGCTGTTTTGTCAAAACAGGTATAATGGCTGAGAGATTTATTTTTGTAATCCTAATATCTGAGAATTCATCTGTACTTGTTGCTGCTGTTGGTTTACAGCTTTAAAGAGGACTTCAATCTCAGTAAAGCTTTGCCCAAGAAAGAATACAGTAAAATTTCCATGACATCTATTGTATTTCTTAATTTTAAAATTTTTATCTCTCTTCTTTCTTGTTCTAATTCTAAACTGGAAGGTGTACACAAAGTCAAAGCAAACCCAATTTTTATGTTTGAAGCTTTTGCCTAACTGACAGCAGAGGTGAAATGCAAATTAGTGTGTAAAGGAGGACTATGATAAGCAATTGCTTTCTTGGAGCTGACATTTCTGAGAAACAGACTGTCCTTGATGTGGCTGCTCACTGATAGGGCAGTGTCAGTGTTAGCTTGGTTTTAACAGGGAAAATTGGAGAGCCTTTTTCTCTGGGCAAAATATCTTTTCCAAATACGCAGGGCTTTGTGATTTATAAAAAGAGAGTGTGATGAAATCATTTTGGCATTTTAATTTTTGTTAAAAAAAACCCTCTGAACTGGAATTACTGCTTCTTATCTGCATGTGTGTCGGTCTGAAGATGTTTCATTAAGAAAGCTTCCTCCCCTTTCTGTCTCCTTACCTGAGGGGAGGAGCCCACTTGAAACAATGAACAATTTCTGAATACCCTCTTGCATAAGAAGCGTTGCCTCCTTTCTGCAGACACACTTTGTGTATGTTTTAAGTACAAAACCTAGATTCCAAACTCGGTTTAAAAACAAACACACAACTTTCACTCTCTCTTCTCCTCCCCAAAACCAGCCAACAGCCAGCTCCCTCCTCCCCACTTCCCTGAGAAGTCCCTTTTGCTGATTTGCTGGGGTTACAGTCTAGATCCAATGCTTAAGTCTCTGCCAGGTGGTCCCAACAGTGTCCTCTTCCTTCCTTCCCTGCTTTCAGTGTTTTATATGCTGTATATGAAATGTGGGTATACTTTTAAAAACCATTTCCTTTAAAGTATTTCTGGGTTAGAGTAGTCTGTTGTGACGAAGCCTGTACATGAATCAACCTCTTTGTAACCTATGCTGCAGTAAGAATTTTAGGAATTTCCTTTATTAGGACCCGTTAGTATAGTGTAGCCACTGAGTGAGCTGCATTGATTTCTAGGTAAAACAGCCTGAAATTGCCTGAAATTTATGGTATATTCCAGCCTTGTGTACACTGCTCCTTTTCAGTATGCAAATCTTAAATATCCTGAAGTCGGTCGCTTAATGGCAAGTGTTATCCCACATTTAATACTTCAACTATTCTTTATAGAGAGACAGCAGTTTGACTCTGAAACTGTTTTTCAGGTTAGCTGAGTGCTGCTAATGGCATGGTGAGATGTGTTGAAGAGCAGCTGCGAGGGTGTCCAAGGGCAGGGGGACTACGCTAGGAGCTGGGCTTGCAACATCATGGGCCAGTGTGTCACCAAGTGCAAGAACCCTTCTTCTACCCTTGGCAGCAAAAATGGGGAGAGAGAATCTGGCAGCAAGTCCCACAGCAAGAGAAGTGCAGTCCACAAAGACGATCATGGCTCAGCTTGCGGGAAGGCTTCAGGAGACATTCTTGTGAATGGGACAAAGAAAACAGACGCTGCAGTAGAGTCCAGTCAGCCTCCGACATTTTCTGGAGATACAAAGAAAGACTCTGTTTGCAGTGCAGAGGAATCTTCTCTTCAAAGGATTGGGGAGTTATTCAGGAGGTATAAGGACGAGCGGGAAGATGCCATACTGGAAGAAGGAATGGAACGATTTTGCAATGACCTCTGTGTTGATCCCACTGAATTTAAAGTACTAGTTTTGGCTTGGAAATTCCAGGCTGCTACCATGTGCAAATTTACAAGGTTAGTTCTTGTAGAACTTGTAATTATTTTCATATGTTAAAGTATATCCTGTCAGCACTATGTTGGAGAGACAGCCTCATTAGCTTCACTTACTTATTTCTTCTAACACTTGCATTTTGATCAAATTAATTCCTGCCACTGCAGAAGGTAAGCTTTGGTCTTCTTTTCCCCTTCCCCTCACACTGGGTTTTAGAAGATGTAGTTTTGGCCATTATGCTGCTAGTGATGAACAGTGTAGTGAGATTCTGTAGACATTAATTTATTCTTGATTTACCAGAAGCAATTTACTGTATCCAGCATTATCTTGGTGATGAGATTGGACACTGAAATTAATTTTTCCTTTAAAGTAACGTGAGATTCTTTAATAATTGCTACTAACTCTGTTAACAGTCTGTGAAAGAATGACAGAATTGTTCCTGTCCTACCAGTGTAACACTTAATGTCTTTTTCCAAGAGTAATCTTGTTAAAACATAGAGAGGGAAAGAAATGTGAGGGTTTTGACACTTGTAGCTCTTTCATACGAGCTGACAAATGATTGCTGTTCAAAGTGCTTTGTGCCCTTCTGGACAAGGGGCTCAGTCAGCAGGCTGACAGCATGTGTCATGCTACAGAAAACAATGGAATGGCTAAAACTCCCCCCACTAAGCAGTAAGCAAACCCAAACTGCAGCAGAATCCCCCAGCTTGATCAGCAATGTCCAGGTAAGAGCAAGGGAAGACTACCTACCAGGACTGGCAGGGAGAGAAGGAATTTTTTATTTTTTGGTCTATCTAGATTGGTTTGAGTCATGCTGCTTATTTTTACTGAGCTTATTACTTCGGTGTTCAGAGCCTTGACCCAAGCCTCTGCTGTGCACTGGACAGCATCTTCAGAGTCTTTGTGGCTGAGGGTGTGTGTCAAAGGGATGAGTTACTCTGGAATGCAAATGTGGATTTACTGGAGGCTGATGACGCAGGTATTTGCTAAGATGGTAAAGGCATTGTAAGTAGTGTCTGTGATTCTGCACAACTACCATGAGTATTATTAACATGGTTTTAATTTCCTTGGAGAGGAAAAATGTAGTTGAGAGAGGTTATATTTATTGAAGGTACAGGTATATTTATTGAAGGCATGCTCCATGGTACAGGTGCTGATGGATTCTTCCATCAAGGAAAGCACTGTGGCCTGTTCTCCTGAGTGCTGCTCCATCTCTTATCTTCCCTCCAGCCCATCCTGTGTCAGCCTGCTGGCTCTCCTGGCTGGTTGTAACACCTGCTCACAAGCATCAGAGACACTGGAGCGAAACGTTTGCCACTTGGCCACTTGGTACAGGGCTGGTGCTTCGAGCAGTGTCCATACATTGTGCTGTAGCCCCTGTGAGGCTGTGCTTCCTTCCATGCTCTCAGCAGAAGCCTTGCTGACTGACACCAGTGGCCCCCCTTTGGTTTTGCAGGCTGAAAGAGCAACCAAAATCCACCGCAAAAGTAGAAGTGAACTGTTCTGTCCCTTGCAAACAGCTTGCTCAGAGCATGGGCATTTAGACATCAGTAGTATTGAATAAAGCTGGAGTAAATGTGTTAGTTTCAAACATTTAGAATTTCTTCTGTGCCAAATTAGATTCACTTTTTAATGTGAAAGGCATTCCAGGATGTGGAAGTGTCCAGAAAAGCCAGAGAGCAGAACCTTTGAAAGGTTAACGGTGCCCCAGCAGACCTGGGGGTTTGTGTGTGGTTTCCCAGGCCTTAAGGAATGCCTTGTCTGTCTTTCCAGTGGCTCTTGTTGCTAAAATCTGTGTGCCACTGGGGCTGAGGGTACACCTTGTCTTGTCCAGATGACCCTCTTTGATTTGGTGTAGCTGAACGGATACGGGACGTGTTCGTGAGGTTGGTGGGAAGGGCTCACTCTAATTTTCCTTCTCTTGTTTAACAGGAAGGAGTTTTTTGAAGGCTGCAAAGCAATAAATGCAGACAGCATTGATGGCATCTGTGCAAGGTTCCCCAGCCTCCTTAATGAAGCCAAGCAGGAGGATAAATTCAAGGATCTCTATCGTTTCACCTTCCAGTTTGGCCTGGACTCTGAAGAAGGACAGAGGTCGCTACATCGGGAAATAGCCATTGCCCTTTGGAAATTAGTCTTCACCCAAAACAAGCCCCCTATTTTGGACCAGTGGTTACACTTCCTAATCAAGAACCCCTCAGGAATCAAGGGAATCTCCCGGGACACGTGGAACATGTTTCTAAATTTTACTCAGGTGATTGGACCGGACCTTAGCAACTACAGCGAGGACGAGGCGTGGCCGAGTCTCTTCGATACCTTTGTGGAGTGGGAAATGGAGCGAAGGAAAAAGGAAGAGGAAACCAAATGTGTTCTGTCTTCGGACACAGAGGGCCTGTGTGCGGACGAACAGACTTAGCGGCGGCGAAGCAGCAGTGACAAAAGCAGCTTGTTGCCCTTCACAAAATGTAAACTCTGGATGTTTCTGGAAATTACCGAGGCTCCAGATTTTTCTACTTTACACCTTTTTCTGCCTTGTCTTTGAAAGGGCTCTAAAATGCTGTATCATGTTTTAGGCACTTTCTTAATTTTGGTTATTCCTTTTAATCTTGCCCTGAAATATTTGACCCTGGCTACAAGTTAAGCTTTTTTTTTTTTTTTTTTTTTTTTAAGACTTCAGATTAGTATAAGTAAGTCTGATACTTCTTGCACAATGTAGATCTTTTTAGTTAGGTTAAATTAACATTGCTAAATTATACAGTGCCAGATTAAGTTTTTCATACTACATCTGTCAGGGCAGGTCTGTACTGTGTGTAGTGCTGTTTACATTGTTGAAATTTTAGGCTGTAATAATTTTAAGGTTTTATACCGAGATGAACAGCAGTGTTAACTATAAATGCATTAATCCTGGGTAATAAGGCTCTAAAAACCAACATAAGCAACAGCTTTTTGTAATATGGCTAATTCCCATTTTGAGCTAACTCCTAGTGAATGAGTCCAGATCATTCCTTTTTTGGACTTTCAAACTAAATGTTGGGATTGTTTTATAAAATTACTGTACCTGTCAGTCAACTGAGTGGTAGACGATGATTTATATCTAAATCTCTTTACACATTCACATAATAAAAGAGCAGTACTACCTCAGTTTTACTGAAAGTGGACTTGTTGATGGACTTCCATTTTCTCTGGAAGTTGTATTTTTGTGGTTACATGAGAATATTTTTACTTGACTAAAAGAACCAAAGGTTCTGCTTCTTAAGTTTGCTAAACATTGAGAGAAGCAACACACAAATCCTAAGTCTTCAAGGAAAACTGTGGTATAATTCTGCTTTAATTTGTTTGATTTATACCTAAAGTATTACCTTACTTGTCTGGCAAGCACAGTACTTCTATGTAAGGAACTATCTTTTGCATTAATATTGACAAACCAATTTTTTAAAGCATATGTTTAATTGCTAAATTGCAGTTGATACTCCACACTTTCTGGAGCAACAATATCGGCATCTGATGACAAAGTGAATTCTTAATGTGTTCTTAATGACAGCAGTGTAGATGAGTCATTTTTAGACTGATTTGATAATATTTGGATAGGAGTCAATTTATTATTTTACAATGCCTGTATTGGGACTATTTGCCTGTTGAAATTGTTGTGACTTAAAGGGAGTTTTATTAACACTGGTTGAAACTTTTTTGGTTATTGATGCTACCTTTTTTAATTTTAGTATGTCAACTTTTTTACACCTTTTGGTAAAAGGTTTGATTGCCAAGGCTTTCTGTATAGCCAAGTGTTGGCTTAATGATTTTGATACACTTCCGTTACACACCTTTTATTTTCAGAGCTGCATTTCAGGATCATAAACCAACTTCAACTGAAAAAAAACAAGACAAAAAAAAAAAAAAAGCCTGGACAGTCATCCATAGCATCTAATGGCTTTTGTGATATAAGGGTTTTAAAACTAAAGGGAAACAGGCTTTAAGTGGAGCTTGTCACCAGGTCCAGGGTGTCATGCTTTGCACATCTGTTGTGCCCCTCAGGGGTTAGCAGAGAGAGGAGTAGGATCTACCCAAATTCTGGGACTGGCTTTGCTGGTATTGAAGCCCTGCAATAGCTTGGCTTGGAGGTCATAAATCACTAACAAAATGTGGGTAATTCAAACTGTTTAAAAACAAACCCACAAGCCACAGATAACATCTCTTTCATCTAATAAAAGGAGAGTTTGGTCCATGCTGCTCTTGCTGGGAGACAAGCTGTGGAAAACAAATGTAGTTGTTTTAGATGCAGCTGAATCTGTCCCTTTGCAGGAGAGCCCTGAAGTTGCTGTTTCATGGGTAAACATACCCAAAGCTTTGTCCTCGCTTCTCTAAATTTCTGTGGCACAAAAGTGTTTGGCAGCAAAACCTTATTCTGATTTGGTGAGCAAAGCAGGCCAAAGCACTCATGCTGGAATCATTCAATTTATGGTGAGACTTTTGTTGGTGCTGTTATTTTTAAAAGACTAAAATAAATTCCCCAACAGAGGCTGCTTTGTTAGAATAAGTTCCAAATGGAGACTGATTTGATAGTAAAAGAAGACTGTATTTGTCAGTTTGAGGCTCTTCATTCATTCAGCTATTAAATGCTTTGTTCGTCACTTATTTTTTTCCCCCTAAAGGAAATTTAAAATGCCCAGAGTGTGAAGAGTGACTATTCAAATGGGTAGCTCACCAGATGGCAGCTTCTGATTTACACCCTAGCATGCAGCAGCCCCAGAGGATGAGGGATAGAGCTTTTTAAGGAAGGTTTTTATCTTGTGGGTGGAATGTGGACAGCAGTAAGGAAATCAATCTGTAGTGCATCAGGCTCAGCCATTTTAATGTATCAGAGGTAATACAGCTGCTTTTTAAAGGCAGGGGTGAACACACAGGAAGGGAAAATCTGGTTTCCTGTTGGGGAAAGGACATACCATTACCCACGTGTTCAGTGTGGGGAACAGCCCTGCTCCTGTTCTGCTGCTTCCAGCCAGGCAGGAGCAACTCCACCCACTGGGCAGGGTACTTGCAAAAATAGCCAGATGATCTATCTAGCGAAGTATCGCTTATCTTCAGCCTGATTTTAGTCCTTTAATTACCATTTACAGAATGCAAACCAGACCTGTGTCAGTTTTAAACTCCTGAAGCAGGAGCTGAAGGTGCAGCTCTTTGGCAGTGAGTGGGGCTGTCAGACCTTCTCTTGGATTGCCTGGGGATTTTGTGATCCCAGGCAAGACTGCCTGGACTCTGTAATGTTGGGGTGAGGGAGCGGGGTTTGTGCGTGTCTCTGAGAAGTCTTTAATAATGTTGGAGCCTCTGAATATATGCTTGTTTAATGGTTAAACTGTGAATATCTGTGGAACAGGCCAAATACATTCACTCTTCATTTTTATATAATTTAATTCTTCATTGTGTATGGCACAGGACTGTAAGTGAGCAGTGATGCTGATGAAATCCTTGAAACCATTGCAAGTGTTTAATTTTTTAAAAATTAGATTATGCATTAGGAAACTTTATGCATGTAGTGAATCTGCTGCAACTTGGGATAAATAACTATAGATAACTATATAGGTAGTTGGAGTAATATACTGGAAAATTGGTCTGATATCCAGAATCTCTGGCATTTTACTGCCTTCTCTTATATGCAAAGAAATACAACCCCTGTAAACTTTAGCCCCTAGTAATAAAACACTGACCACCTGCACCATACTATAGCTTGCAACACCTTTAAAATGTGGCTTCCAGTTCAATTGGAGGCTTAATTGTGCTGATTTTTACTTGTGTGGGTACATTTCTGTGGTCAAAGACTATCTATCGATTCAAATAAGGATTTGAAAGATCCTGCCCATAGCTGGCCATAAAACATGAATGAGGCAATGAGTTGGAATTGAACACCAAATCCAGAGTTTATTTGCTGCTGGTGCTATTCTACATGGAGAATTACAGCTTTTTAGTACTGTGCAGTCCTAGTGAAAGGACCACAGGAAAATGACCACAGGTCTGGCAGGTGGCACAGAAAGCAGCTGGGACTGTGAGAGCTGCTCCCCCAGGCTGGCCCAACAGATCTCCTGGATCAGCTCTGAACCTGGACAGTTCTCAGCCAAGCACAGTTCAGAGCGTGAACTGAGCTCAGGCTGTTCTGCTGAGGACAGAGTGGCTCGGGTTGGTGGCAGAGGGTGCAGCCCCTCCTCCTGTGGACAGTGCTGGGGGGCAGCAGCAGCTTTACTGGGTGACTTTTATTTCACTCTGTGTGTCCATCAGAGCCTGAAGAGCCCATGGATCCAGGACTAGCCTGTCACCCGTGGTTCCCAGGCCTGTGCACTGACCAGTGACCTTAGACTTTTTGTGACACTGTCAACATGAGCCTTGTTTCCAAAAAAAGCCCCACAAAGTTAAAGAAACACCATGTAGTTAATAGCCACCTCAATTGTGATACAGTTTGTTGGCTGAGTTACATCATTCCCATTCTTTGGTAAATAATAAGTCATTGTGAGTTTCTGGGTCTTGCAGCCTTGCATTGCAGTGTGATGCTTTTTTAGAAGGTCCTCAGTAAATTGGGCACCCAGTTCTTCCCTTGAGCTCACTCTGCTCAAACTGTGTGCATGTGGATTTAGCCTTTCATATTAAAAAGGAAGATGCTTAATCTGAAATTCAAAATTCTTCAGAGTAGTGCTTCAATATGGAGAAAAACATATTTTTTCGAATAAGTATTAAAGCAAAGTGTCTACTTAAATTTTGTTGTGTGCAAACAAACCCACCAGTGTTAACATTTTCTCTCTGGTCTATTGAAGATTGAACCTTTGGTTTTATAGTGTGAGCTGAAGTGAAATTCATAAGATTGTAAGACAGAAAGAAGGCTGTAACTCCTTCATCATGAAGTACGTAGGTATCTCTACCTCTTGTTCTTAGACTTGAATAGTTTAAGGCTACCATCCTTTGTCCCAGGATTTTATGCCTGGATGAGTAATTTTTTTTTTAACTGACCCAAGTTAAGTATTATCTATTTGCCATAGTTTTTGGTATCCTGTGATTAACCTGTATGCAAAGGACCCTTTGGAAGGGGGCCGGGTCAAGCTGCAAACCAGAGTTGGTCCTCCTGGGTGCTACTTTTGGAGTGCAATAGAGCGACCAAGCAGAGCTACGTGGCCTGTGGCTCAGGGGCTTCTGCCACCACACATCCTCTTCCCTGGTCAGGCTGCCTGTACTGGCAGTGAATTGAAGATAGAGCAGCTGCTCCCCAAGAGGGAGCCATCAGCCTTTTCATTTGCCCTTGAAAAGCTTTAGGAACCCACCTGATGCAGTGCCATGAGTGTATTTGTCTTTTAATCAGAAATACTGTGTTTTGTTCCATGTTGGACTGGACTTGTAACCACCCAGCAAAGATGGGAGCTGCCAAAGTGCAAAGGCTGCACGCATCCTTTTTTTCCCTGAGGTCAGAATCCTGCTCAGAATAAAACCCTTGTGCTTGAGTAAAGCTGGAGTGTTCTCAAGAGAACTGGAGATGCCAGAGTGGTTTTGGTGCTCAGCTGTGTTCATTAATGCATTGGGGGGTATTCTTCTCCATGCAACACATCTGTGCCCTTCCTCTCCTCTCCCAAAGCAAACTGCAGCACAGTTGCTGTCGTGGCAAATCCCCCATAGCGTGATGCTGTGGCAGCTGCTGCTGCAAGATCCTTCCAGTGTGAGGGCTGGTTTTGGGGTGTGACCTCTTGCACTATCAGGATGGGCATGTATTTTAAGAGAACAGGGGAACATGTGAGACAGTAGGTAAAAAGAGCATGTATGTTCTTGTCCTAACAGCTTGCCTTAAATCACTGACATTGCAGCGGTTCCTTGCTACTATTGCAATCCGCAGTCTTTGAAAATCCAACAGGTTCTGTAGGTAATACTGTTTTTTGTTTAATTTGTAATAAGTTTCTATTTTTGCATAATTGCACTCTTCAGATAAGCCCTTTTTGGATAACGTGTCATTTCACACACAGGAAAAATAGTCCATCTCCAGTGTTTGTGCTGTAAAGTGTTTCTTTTTATGCCCTGTAAATTATATCTGGACTAAAGGTTGCCTACTGTTGAAGCGGTGTCTTTACTTGAATGTTGCCATTTTATGCAGTTAACAACTGCTGACTCTTGCTCTTCTCTGGGCCTGTGAGAGTGGAGACGGCGTGACCAGAGCTGGCAAACCAGCACAAAGAATTGGTGGAGCTGAAGGCTGGCTGCTACTCCCATGTGTGTTACACGTTAGAGGACTTCACAGATTAGTGCTCTGTATTTGGAAGTTATGACTTTTTAAGTCATGCTAAACAAAGTTATTTGAAAATACACTTGCTTTCTTACCTGTAAGTTTGAAATAGTCTTTAAAAAAGAGATGGGCTGGCAGGAGGGTTGGAGGCCTCGTGCTGTAAGTTGTTGAGTAACTCAAGTTCCAGGAGGCATGGATGGGACTGGCAGGATTCTGTCCTGAGCCAGCACTGTTGGGGTTTGCACTGGCTGGTGTTGAGGGCATGAAGCAACTGCAAGGCCTTGATGGGCTGTGTGGAGAAGAGTCAGCCTGGGAGCACTGCTTGGTGCAGCCTCATTTCTTTCTTGTGGATCTTGAGGCCCCAGTTCAGCCTCAAGTCCCTCTCTGTGGAAGGAAGGTGTTTTGGTAGTGTTTGCTCCCAGAGAAGTAACTCAGCGTAACGAGGAAGTAACAGGAGCTCGGCTTTGTGTGGCTGTCACTGAGCACAGCTCCCTGATGGGCCTCTGGGCTCCTCAGTGAACCAGCCAGGGTGGGCAGGGTCACATCTGCTGTTCTTTGTGCCTGGGGGTGTTTTGCCTTTTCAGACTTACCCAGGAGATAACCCTGTATGAGCCAGTTTTCTCACTCTGGGAAATGATGAATGTGTCGCACATCACGGAGCAGCCCCGTGGTTCCTCTTTGGGACAGCACTGTCAGAAGTGCTGTGAAAATGTAATGCTTGAAACCAGCTGGAGTAAATTCTGTTTCATGTAGGATCTTTATTTCAAGGGGATGCAGCCAAATTTGAAACCTGATCTAGAGGAGAATTGGGAGAATTCCAGGGCAATGCATCTACTGAATCCCAATCTACTGAATTGTAGTTCTACAAGTTACCTTTCTTACATCAAATTTTCTCACCACTGGTGTCTGGAACAGAATGGAAACAGCATCTTATGGAATGTGCAATCTAAGGCACAATGCAAATAGGGTGTGATAAGAAGGTTGTCTTTACTTGATAGCAATCCTGAGTGCAATGTTTTTGTTGTGTCCCTTTTGGAAGAAGAGCATTAAGTACAGTCTGAGGTTTTTCTTTTCTTACAAGCAAAGCATTGGTTTGTCCATTAATGACTTCTTGTGAAATTTGTGCCAGATGTATATTAAATATTTTGGTGCTTTTTCTAATCCAAGCTGCCATTCATTTACCTGTGAGATTATTGTACTTCTGTATATTTAAATGACCAACCCCTTAAAGAAAAAAACAAAAAAATTCCTTTAGTCACAATGTATCCTGACTACTGTAGCCTGTAAGTGTTCCAAAGCTTCTGGGTTTCCTGTATTCCAGTAAGGTCTGAGGGGAAGGGAACAGCTACAGAAATCTCACCCACTGGAAGGGGAACTCGCACGCTGTTCTGTGCGTTACTGAACAAATGAGTAACATTTGTGGTGTTTACATAACGACACATTGGTGTTCACTTTTTTGTGCTCAAGCTTTGTACAACATGTCTTATTTAAAGCTGAAGTCCTTTTTACATTTTTCAATTAAAAAGGGACAAATTACTTATTTTTTCATGCCTATGAATAGGACTCTTGCTAGTTTTATTTGTCATGTGAGTTTCTCAAGCAGGACTCCTGGGTGCTCACTAAATCCTGGCAGAGAGGTGACCACATAATTTTTAAGTGTGTGGAAGGAAAACTAGCTGGGTTTTTTTCAACTTTGCAATGCAAGTGTCTGCAAAAAGGAGATGCTGGATGTGAACAGCCTGAACAGGAATAAATCCTTAGAGAGGGATGAGTGCTGGGGTCAGTCTGCCCTTCACCCCCTGCCCTGAGCTGCCTGAGCTCCTGGTCTCTTCTGGACTGGCTCAGCAGCAGGGGCTGCTGTGCAGCTGAAGGCATTGGCTCCCTTTCATATTCTGTAGTAGCACTGATGTTGTTGTGTATGCCAGCTGGCAATAGCTGCAGCCAAAGGAATGCCAGGCTCACTTGGTGTGGCCAAAGTACCTTTGTGTGAGGAAAAAATTGGCTGCATTCTTCTTGCTGAATAATAGATTTAATTTTCATGTGGCTTTAAATACAGTCATTAATGACACTGACATGAGCATCTCCTGCCTGCTCACTGCTGCTTCTGGGCTTGTGCTGAACTTACCTTTCTCCTGCTTTCCTGTATTTGAGCCTGCTCCTCCACACAGCAACTCCCACCTTCCAAATCCCAATATAAGGAGAGAGCCCAGCACAGTGAACTTAGGGTTGGAAACTAGAAGGGTGTAAATATTCCATCAGCTGTATTTAATAATTTCTGGAATGATAACTATTTCAGCTTTATCCTGGCCTATTCCAATTCACATGAAAAAATCCCTCATCTTATGGTCAAACCTTTTAACAAACATTTCCTTTTAATTTGTAATTCTTTTTCTGAGTGCCTAAAACTCTCCTAAGCATCTTTGTGCTTGGAAATTCTGTATGTTAACAAGAGATGCTCAAGCAGCCTATATTTCAAGTGGCAGTGGCTGCAAAAGATAGGTTGCAAATCACCTCATCCTGCTTGGAGCTCCCCCTGGAAGGTGATGCTGTGTGAAGTCCACACAGCCATGTGCTTTCCTTACAACATCCCTCGCCCCTCCCACAGCCACAAGGGAACTTTTTTCTTTTTTTGTGTGTGTGAGGGGAGGGTGGGGGTGGTCAGGGAGGGAGGAGAAAGTGGAGATTGTCCAAGAAGTATGAATCACTGATTCCTCCTTTCCATGGACTAAGTACAGCACTTTCCCAGAAAGGAGGCAGTGACTCCAGTTCAGGAGTTGGCACTGCACAGTTCCAGAAATCCACGCAATTCCTGGGGTAGCTGTTAACTGCTGAGCAGCTGCTGCAGGTTCTGCACTGACCTGGCTGGCTGGTTAATGTTCCAGGGGAGATCCCCAGCTGGTACCTCGGTGTCCAGCAAGGAGTGACATCCACAGGCCAATCCTGCCCAGCTCCTATGGAGCACGGCTCAGCTGGCCCCAGCGCTGCCTAAGCACCTGCCTGGCTCGACCTGCCCAGAGCAAGAAGGGTTAATGGAAAAGGTTTTGTGCTTTAAGACACTTTGAATGGCTTTTATTTTTAGATGTTGTAGAAGATACAGAGTGAAAGCCTATTGTTCTTATGGTAAGAGATCTTTACAAAGACATCAATATTTAAAGTAATTAAAAATATCTTAACAAAAGACTTCGCTTAAAATCTTGGCAGTTTAACAAGCACTCCTCCCTTCATCGTGTTTTATTCCCATCAGACCAAGGCCGGATTGTGATCCTTGTGTGCTGCAACACAAACAAGAAGTGTGTTAGTTCTGCTCAGTTCAGCCTTCATGCACATAGCTCTGCTGGGCTGGCACTGAGAGGCCTGCAACCCCCTGGGTCAGCACATGGAAAAAATAATTATTTTTCCACCCCACAATAATTTGACATTCTTTTTAATCAAGAAGCCTCCTCTGAACTGTTGGTCCTCAGGGAAAACAGTAATAAAGGAACCTCACACTTGGCAAGAAATCTCTTCCCAGCCTGAGATAGAGCTCCCATCCAACCCACTCAGCAGCCTGAGAGTGTGAGCCAAACTCTGTGGGCTTCCACAGGCTCCCTGTGGATGAAGATTCCTGAATCCACCTGTTCTGTTGGTGGGATTCCTACCCCTTGGTCATGGAAGACTGTGCTAAGCAAGAATAATTGGAAATGGCCCTTGAAAAGTAAATTGGGACGTGCTGAGCCCAGTGACTCTGCTGTAAAGGACACAAGGTGTGGACTGCAACTCACAGCCATCCTTGCCTCAAACCTTCCCATGGGGTGACAGGTGAGTGTGCAGGGTACCTGAGGTGATACAGGGTGTAGAGAGACAAATTATTGCTCAGAAATTCACAAACAGATGCAGTTTTAGCCCAAAGAAGGCAGAAGGAAGGTAGATGTGACCTTTATTAGGCTGACCAGTGACAGTGAGAGCACAGAAGGCTGTTGAAGTATGTCCTCAGTAACCAGGGCTTTGCTTAGGAAAGATTGAACCTTTCTGGTTAATAATTAAACAGTGAGACTGTGGCAGTTCAGGCCCAGGGGCTGAAATGCAGGAAGCCCACTCCAGGGAAGTATATCCCTGACAGCACTGCTGCAGCCCAACTCCAGTGCACAACTTGCTCCTTCCTACAAAAGCTGAAGGACTGTGAACAAATTTGGGTTTTCTCATTTTTGTCCATCATATGAGAACAAGAGCATGAACCACCTCCTTGACCAGCTGTGGCTGAAGCACACTGTGGGGTACCACAACACAACAACTGCTAGGTGAGGCCTTGGCTGCAGTAATTAGGTGGTTTTAGAAACCAAACACCCCAAAAATCTTCTGCCTGCTGTGGAAACTCTGCTTGATTCTCTCATGGCCACATTGTCAATGGGGATGAAACATCCTCTGGGGGAGGTGGGTGAACTGATAAGATCTCTACAATTAATCAACACTGTGGACCCTCAGATACATGAACTGTGACTCAAGCCTGCTTTGTGGGCAGAACTTAGGGCTGAGGTTTTATTGGCCCAACATGAAAGTCAGATTAAGTACAACAGCTTCTTCAGCCTTTCTCTTGGGCTTTCTCTTCCTTGTGCAGGGCTTTAATTTTTAATAGATTAAGATAAAAATATTCAGCTCTGTATCTTCCTTGGTTATTTGCAAAATAGGTAGCAAGTTACCTGTTCACTCCAGGAAAGAGAACAACACACAGGGTGTTATTCTGCAGGCTCCTATAAAGCTTTTTGATATGGTGGTCTAACTTCTTCACCTTTCTCCTTAAGTCCTGTTCCTGCATAAGAGAATAGAAGGAATTAAGTCCCCCATTCATCAGCAATTATGCTTCTAAGTGAGGCACAGGTGAGGGCAGCAGTGATTCTGCTCCTGCCTGGCACTTGGCAGTGCAGTGGCCCAGCTGCAGGGTGCTCAAATGGCACCATGGCAAAAATGGGAGCTGCACCTCCAGAGCTCTCAGCTAGAGCTCTTCTTTCCTGTGCAGCCACACAGCCACTCACCTCTCCCTGTGACTCCTGTGCTGCCTGTGCCCTGTCAGCTCTCCAGTGCCAGGCTTCAGTTCCTGGGCAGCACCACCCACTGCCCTGTGCAGCTATCTGGTTTTAGCATTATGCAGTGCCCTGCAAACATCACGTTATCTCGTGTAGTTTTATCTCTCAAACTGCTCTGTGGGAACTGATCCTTGGCAGCTCCTCTGCTCCAGCACAAGGAGACCCTTCTGTCACAAGCAGCTCTGCACCTCAGTCAGCTCAAAGTTACCTCTCCAGGTTCCCAGGGCAGTCTCTCCTCTCTAATTGCAACAAACATCAGCAGAGCCTCACACTCACAGAGTCAGACAGCTGCTCCATTTTCTCATAGAAGATGTGCTTTCCTTGCTTCCCATTGCTGTGATTCATTTGCCAAATCCATCTCCAGAGGTGACCTGGAGCAAGGGCATTCCTACTTCTTAGCTTGCTACCCTTCATGGTCCATCCATTTATAGCTTCAAGGGCATCCACAGCACTCTGGGTTTTCTGGAATTCTGAAATGCAAAGAGAAGGGAACGTGGTTTGGCAATGCTGTTGCTGCTCTCCTTGGCACCTGCAAGGCAGGACTAAAGTTGTGGAGCAGGAGGGAGATGAGAAACAAATCACTGCAGCAAGCAGATTCTCATCTTGCTACAGATAAACATCAGACTAGAAATGCCAGTTGGCTGCAGCAGCACTCACTGAGCTGTTCTCACCTTTCAGAGGTGGTTACTGGGCTGTGTGAAGCTGCACAGTAGCCACCCCTCACGTGGAACTACTAGAGTCTATTAGTTACCCTGGAATTTTTCTAAGTAAATGTTTGGGGTTTTTTTAAGCAGGTGTTTTTTCCTCTTAAATATTTAGCTGTAAAGTGCTCCTCCAAACAATATGTGCTTTCACTGCAGTATTTTAAATACCATCCCTTTGAGCCTACCTGGGTTTCAGCAGCTCTTGCTGTGTCTGTGCAAAGTCCCAAGGGCTGCTGAATGAGCTTATTTGAAGGAAATATGCAGGCTGTGTGTGAAGCTACTTACTGAGGAAACAGCAGTTCCTGTGCTTTCCACTCTGAAGATCCTTTGGCAGGAACAGTGTTTCCAGGTCTTTCAACTGGCTGAATTCTTCTTGCAAGTCTGTCTCTGTTAATGACTTCTTTAGACCAGCCACATAAATCACACCTTCATTTTCTACATCCAGTTCTAATTCCTTAATCAGAACATTGCAGTCCAGCATTGCTGCAGTGACTGGTCTCTGGACCTGGGGTGGATGCAGCAGGAATAAAAAGCATGTCAGCCTACACTGCTCTGTGTTCTGAGCTTCTATTTTAAAGTATTTTTCTCCCATTACCAAAAGTAGACAGGTTATTTTCCATCACTTGAAATGAATATGACTAATGAAGGCCAACTTAATTAGTCACGATAAAGGAAGATCATATTTGTAATGCAGAAACACTACAAAACTAAAATGCCATAGTCTATATAGCCCTGTTACTTGGATCTGCCTTTTCAAGCTGCAGCTGGAGGTCAGAACTCTTTGTAAATCCCTTCTGCTGACAGGCAGAAAGGGAAAAAAGAGGGATCTAGCCACTTCCTTTCTGCCAGTGGCCCTGAATTGTGCAGGGACAGGGAGATTGTAACAGCACAAGCATTTGCCCAGACACACTGCTGTGATGTTTCAGATGTATTGGAGGCTGTGCCTGAGCTGAACATAACTTTTGCTGTTTGCCTTTACCTTAATGCAGGATCCTGCTACCTCAGCTCCATTCAGGCTTTCCACAGCAAGCTGGGCAGCTTCCAGCACTTCGTATTGGATACAGACATATGGCTTGAAATAGCAGAGTAAGACACTTCAGGTTTATCAGTGAGACACATTGGCCCTCCCTTTTAAAAAGTCAGGTCTCAAGAAAGTTTCGCTTTCTTTTAAAACTAGAATAATATAAAAAAGTTTGAGGGTAAAATATGTAATACTCCACATACTCTAGCTGTTTAAAACCCCCTTCAGTTAATACTGCCCTTTTTTTCTCCTTTGGCTATTAAAGGCCTTAACACATCAGTTCTCTTTAGAAGGACAAAAATCACCTCAGCTTCCCCAGCACTCAAAGTCCTCTGAGCAGCACATGAGCTGCACTTGTTCTTATCATTGTGTGGAGTAGCTCTTTAGGTACCCTGGATGATTGTAGCTGATGACCAAACTACCACAAAAAAAAAAAAAAAAAAAAACTCTAAACAGAATAACTGGTATTTCTTTGGTTCTAATCCATGTCTTTCCAAGAGTTTACTCAGACCTTCCAGGCCTGTCAGCAACCTTTGAGTGCTCCTCACCTGGAATGTTTCAGTTACCACTGTAAGGGACTGGATTGGTCCACACCTCCCAAATTCTTTCTTCACAGACTTCATGCAAAATTTTTCTTCAAAAGGACCTGCGTAAATTGTCAGCATGTCAGTCAGCTTGCTTCTCACCTGTTGGAACACAGATTAGAGAAGGCACTTCACAGAGCAAAGGAACTAACTACTCAGTGCCTCCTGATAAATCACATCTCTCTACAAGCTCAGCATGAAGGCTATACTCAAACAAAAAATAATACCTTTTCATGAAGTCCAGCATGAAGGTGAGATGCAAGGTACTCTGGACCCAAACTGAACTGAATGATACTGAATTTGGACAGGGGAACATCTTCCAAGGCTCTTTGAAGGATCTGGAGGGACAAAAGCAAACAAGGCTCAAAGAGGTACAAGACAATTGTACTGCAGAGGATCAAAAACAAGGCTATTGAATTTAACTCCCAACTTTAATTTTCATTATTGTCCAAGAAAGTCCTCAGGCAGAAATTCTCCTTTGGTGAGTCATGAGAGGATGCAGAGGATCAAAGCTCATTTCCGAAATGCTCAACTGGATTTAGCTAACCTGGTATTAACGCTATTGCTAACAGTACTGTCAGTCAGCTTTTAAAATAGGACTCATCTACCCACTCCCAGAACAAGAACAACTTTGAACTATTTTGATGCTTAGACCAACCCACTCTAAGTCCATTCACCTGTTTATTTGAAGTGCTCAGGTTACTCTGACACAGGCCAGAAGAGTCTAATCCCTGTTTGCCCAAAAGGAGGGGTTTTTGGCCAGTCACCTGCAGACAATCTAAAAAACTAGCAGAGAGAAGTACACTGTGAATCACAATACTTTTCAATATGGGGAATAAAAACTTTCAAGAAATGCTTGTCAGAGAATTACAATGCAGTTAAGAAATTTGAAAGACAATATCTTGTCCACAACATCAAAAGAAGCCTAGGAAATACTCTGTGAAATTTAAGATGAAACTGCTTAAAGTTTTTCAGCACTATGCTGCAATTATTTGTGTCTGTCTGAAGATCCTGATGGCTTCTGAAAAACATAAGGCACTTGTTTTATTTTACTGAGGATTCAACCGAAGTAAAAACATACATATTTGAGAATCTTATTACCATGGTTTGGATAATGGTGGAGGCTCATTCAGCTGTTCCTGGAACCCACATCCTTGTGGCTGTAGCACAGCTTTATTCTGTGAGACCTCAGCCAGTTTTTCAGCTGTCAGAAGCATCTCCAAGTTTAGTTCTGCTACCTTGAGGAAGGAAGAAGATTATTAGCTGGCTTTCATCTCATCAGCTAATTGTAGCTGACAAAAAGCCTGTGCTTTCCCTGTGAGTCACATAGGCACACTCCAGCAGTGAAGAAACATGGACATTAATTTCTTGCCTTATTATTTTCTGTTGTCATTTTCGAGCACGCAGCACACACAGCATCAGCAGGCAGTCATCTCCAAAAAAGTTCTCTCAGAAATCAACAACACAAGGGACTCATCACTGAATCACTACCACAACACACAAGGTCTCTGTCTTCTTTGATCTAGAAAAATTACAGGCATTCCTGCAGGCTGGAAATGTCTCAGTCCTTCTTTACCCAGGGCCCCTCTTCAGGATCAGCAGCAATGCTGGCTGATGTCATTGAGTACTGAGCACTGGTAGTGCCCAGGTTATTCAGGTACCTGGATATAGGCAGGAAGTAACAAGCTGTCAAAACTGGGCCCTCTATCACAGCTCCATTTTCTCTTTTAAATCAACAGGAGGATGGGATGCTTTTCTTCACAACAACATTATGTTCTGTAGTTTAGGACAGAAATCTTAATTAGATATAAATACCTTTGTTGGTCCTTGTTCAATGAAGAATTGAGCTAACTCCAATGCAGCTCTAGCATCTTCTGTAGGATCATGCCCAAGCTTCTGTTCACACTGAATTTCCTTCCTAGGGCATCAAAATTAGGTGTACAGGCAGGTTATCTGTTTTCCACACTGACCAACATCCTGTCTTTTCTAAACTGGGTCCTTTTCGGGCAAAAGAGCTTTCCCCTCTCCAAAAAGGATTTCAGTTCTGTGCAGCAGCATTCTTGTGAAATATTCCCAAAAGTTACTGCAAGAAATGTTTTTGCAATGTTGAGCAAAATGGTTTATGGAATGTATAGAATCACAGAATCACTAGGTTGGAAGAGATCTTCAAGATCATCAAATCCAACCCAGCCTTAACACCTCAACTAAACCATGGCACTGAGTGCCACATCCAATCCTTTTTTTAAACACGTCCAGGGATGGTGACTCCACCACCTCCCCAGGCAGACCATTCCAGAACTGTATCACTCTTTCTGTAAAAAAATTTTTCCTAAGATCCAACCTATATTTCTCTTGGCACAGCTTAAGACTGTCCTCTTGTTCTGTCAGTTGCTGCCTGAGAAAAAGACCAAGCCCACCTGGCCACAGCCACCTTTCAGGGAGTTGTAGAGAGTGATAAGGTCACCCCTGAGTCCCCTTTTCTCCAGGCTAAACACCCCCAGCTCCCTCAGTCGTTCCTCACAGAGTTTGTGTTCCAAGCCCCTCACCATCCTCCTCTGGATGTGCTCAAGCATCTCGACGTCCTTCCCAAACTGAGGGGCCAGAACTGGACACAGCACTTGAGGTGTGGCCTCACCAGTGCTGAGTACAGGGGAAATCTGACAGAAGCAGTGTTAATACTTGCTACTCTGATGCATGGTTATTTTTAAATTTTACTTCTTTCTTGACCAATGGCCCAACTCACAATTTGCACACAGAGAGGAAGGCAACCTCCAGTTCAGTGAAATTTGGCACTGCAGAGTATGACCATTCACTGTGAGCATGGGGAGAACTAGCTCACTAAGATACTATCCAATGGTAGCTGATACACTGAGAAATATGATTTAAGTCAGTAAATCAGACTTTCATGCATTGACCTTTCTTTCTTGCCAACGGAAAGCTCTCATCTATGTGAGCCAGAATGCCTCTGTTGTTCTACAATTCAATACACCTCTACAGCCCTGCAGGAAGGTGAGTTTTGCTGGGACTCAGATCTGGTTGGGTCACAGCATTCTGCCTGCTCAAAGACAAGCCCATTTATTATGCTGCCTGATGTTTCAAGCAGCCAGTAAATTCCTTTTTACTGTGTCTTACTTGCACAACCTGCTCCTTTCTTTTGAATCTTAGTAACCAAATAATAATTCTGATACTGTTAGTAGCAGAGTAAGATCCTATGACCCACCATGACAGTTTCTAATCTTTCCCATGACAGTACAGTAATAATCTTACCCTAAAACAGCTTTGGCTAGAAATTTTAGCTTAAATCTTCGACCTTCACTCCTGGCAAAAAGCAGTGAAGTATCAATAACACTGGGGTGGATCATCTGGAGGAGAAAAATCATCACAACTTTAGTTTAAGAACAGCAGACATATAGAACTGGACAATAACTCCACAATTTTCTGTGCCTCTGCCTTTTAATTTCAGTTGCCAGTTTCTCCCTGAAAGATACCTCATTCGCAAGAGAGCAAAAGGAATAGTGAAACAAGTCCAACTCTCCTTTCTATTTCCCACTCTAGTGGGAAGATTCAAGCATTTTAGACTGGTTAAATTACCCACAGAAAGGACTTCAGTTCTCCCCATGACAGAGCTATCAGAAGCATCTGGCTGAAGCAGGGGGTAAAGCTTCATTTGCAACAATATCTGTATCTGGACAGACTTCTCTCTTTTGGGTTCTGAACAGTCCCTTGCAAATTTTATAGCTGCAAGGAGAGTTCTTGACTTTTAAATCCCTACAGACTTGGAGCTATTCATAATAAAAAGCAATTAACAAGTGTTAATGAATAAAAAGAGCAATTGTTAAAGAGTTTTCAGGTGTGAAATGAGTAACACAGGGTCAGGAAAAACAGTCTTAAAAACATACTCACTTCCAAAGCCTGAAGATCAGAATTTAAAGAATGACCCACCAATACTGCATCATGGGGAAGCATTTTTTTTAGCCTGGTTTGGATGTCTGACAGCCTTGTCTTCACTGGAAGAAGCATTTTCTTTGTGATTCCTGAGAATCTTCAAAACAAAAGTTGGGTGAGTTAAAAGCAATACAATAGCAACAGTGTATGCTGGAAAACATTACAAGCAGGTCCTGTAAAATATGAACTCGGTGTAGCTACTCACAGAATGCTATTTACAACATGCTCCAACATCAGAGGATATACTGCAGCTAAACTGCTGAGAGTGCTACCACATCTGTTTCAAAAGTTTATTTCCCCCAGGTATTCTTAAGTAACGCAGTTGGCATCAGATAGCACAGGTAAGGAAATACTGCAAGTCTGATGGTGGAAGGAGATGCTTCCAAGTAACCTGAGGGGACTGGGACATTACCTCCTGGATAAAACCAGGTGAAGTTTTGAAGAAGACAAGCCTTGAGTTTTGCCTGCTTTTGTTATAATCCTGAGCCCCACCCTAAAGGTGTGTACAAGCTCTATGCATTTTTTACATATGAGCAAATTTAGCTATGGACTCCATCTTATTTTATAACCATGAGTGAAGAGTAACTTGTGCTGTGTATCATTAATTTGTTACTGAACTTTCCCATGGACACTGCAGAATGGCAATGGTTCTGCCAGGCAGCCCCACGGGCACCGTGCAGCACGTTGTACACATAATGTTAGTCACTTTAGTCACACAGCAAGAACTATATTCCTAACACTGAGGGAAATGCAGCAGGCATCTGTGCAAACCAAGGGGTTTCTGAAAGGTCCTGTGTAACAGGCTGAATTGGAAAGGGCTGCAGCTCTGAAAGACAAAGAGATGAGCAAGGTTTGTGCAAGTGACCTGGTGCGGTAGTTCACCACTGTGCTCTCAGGTTTGACCAGCTCATTCAGGAGGCACTGACCCTGTGCATCCACCAAAGACACACGGGTGACTTCGTTCCCTTTTGCAGTCAGGCACTGTCAGGAAGAAGCAGAGGCAGTTGTAGAATCAGCACGATGCTGCCACTCAAAAACCTTAACCAACATCTGCTTTGGCTGCAGCAGCATCACCGAGGAGTTCCGTGACTTAGAGATCTACCACTCACAGCTGGTGGGTTTATACTCTACTGTGCTTCATTTTAATTGTTAAATGTGCACTGTAAGCACAGCAAACACACAGGCAAGCACAGCACAGCAAAGCATTGTAAAGAAGTGCTGATTTCACAGAATCTGTCTGTGCTCTGCACTGCAAAAGTGCCACTGACAGCACCAGCTCCAGAGACATTGTACAATTTAAAGGCAGAGCCCAGGTTGTATCAATAGTTACTCAATGCTGATGCCAAACAGGCATCTCTGCAAGGCTAAAACTGCACTAAAGGAGGACTCTTCACCACAGCAGCTGCCACAGGAACTGTGATGGCTAAAGGAAAGATATGTGACAGGGAAGTATCTTTCCTTTCCCAAACCTTAGAGAGAGCTGAGGAGGAATTCCACAGCAGTCTCATGGGTTATTGCAGTATTGCTGACAGGCCTGGCAGATCCAGCTGCTGCTCTGGGAGCCAACAGAACTGAGCTCTCTGCTCAGGATATTATTTCTGTCTCATAGCCAGAACCACTGCTGGGGCCTCTCCATGGCTGCATTAGTACTGGTACCATCAAGGAAGGGACTGGCAGCAGATATTAAGATATCAGAAGTGATTTAACAAATACACAGAGTGCTTGGCTTACTTGGGAACAGCTGATAAGAGCTGGGTGCCTGACTCTATTTTGTAAGGTCACACACACTGATTTTTACCATTTCACAATCCAGACCAAAGAGGGGGCTGCTGTCTGTCCTCTGCTGATCACACTCTGTGGAGATGTAGCCCTTGCATCCAGGGGAACCTGGAAGGAAAACACACCTGGGAATAAGAAAAAGACCTTTCTTCTACAATTCATATGACAAAACATATCACTAAACTGTCAAAACTAAAAACAACCGCCAACACAACAAAACAACTCTCACTCAAAAACTGACCTTCTATGGGATAGTCATTTTTTTTCTGCTCTTCTAAAGTTAGAGTATAGCTTGTAAGGCCTTGTTTTTTTTCTCCATATCGCTGAATGATGGGATCACATTGCAAGTCTGAGCTTTTAGTAATGCATTCACTGCTGGTGGAAGTCAAGCCTGTAAAATACAGAAGCATCTGTCAAGCTCAGCTTCAGGCATCAGATCAACACTTAGAGGCTGCACCATTCCAAATCATTACCAGGAACAACAGATTGGAGAGAAAGGGTCAGAGACAAAGACAGTCTTCTCAGCTCAAATCGAATTTATATCTCTGTCTCTCTGATTAGAATGGGTAGTAAAGCAGCAGGGATTGGGATTAAATACGTTAAAAACTTTCTCTCATTTTGCATTCACTTTGACAATCAGCCCAAAATGAGTTACTGAACTAGTCAGGGTAAGAAGTCTCATGGTTTAAGCCATTGCGAGTGCTCCTTTCTAAACATGTTTACCATGGCAGCACAGTGGGATTGCAGGGGATGCAAAGTCATAAATTTCTGTTCAAATTGAGTCACTGTCTTGAAAGAGACAATGCAAACCCAAACAAAATACCTTGTGGAGTGTTTTGAGGTTTCAGGTTTGTTCCTTCTCCATACAGACTGACTGGGAAGTTAGCAGAAGGTGCTAATGTGAATCTCTGAAAAAAGAAAGTGTGAAAATGTGTTAGTGACTTTGAAAGACAGACAGAAATAAGAAGAAAATGAGGGGTCCATTGATCGCCAAGCCAGCCAAATTCAGAGGAGGATGAAAAAAGAAATAGTGGAAATACATTTGGTGTTTTATCAAGTAGACAAACCCAACACAAATCAAACCTGTTCCGATTAGGGATGATACAGGATTCTTTGTACTACAGGACAATTTGCCTTGCCTGATATGATCAAGAAGGCAAATCTCAAGACCTTTGATAGAAACTAAAGCTAGTTCCAGTCTTTTCAGTTAAGTTGTGATTTACATTTGCTGCAGTTCAGGAAGAACTCTCTAGAAGCTTATATTCAAGTCCTTCTTTCTTTCTATCTTCTTTGAAAAATGTTGCTTGTAAGTCAGAAAATTAAAATAATTATTTTAATAATCTTTTTGGGAAATGGGAGAAACTTGACATAAAGTGTAAATAATAAAAGTGATATTTTTCAACCAGTGGGACTAGCATAACTCTATTGAGAGTCTCCTCACTCAGAGTAAATTCCAAATTATTGAAATTATTCCAAGATATTTATAATCTAATTGGCATCCTGTAGATGCAGGATACATAACAATCAGAGGACTGAAACATCAATAAGCATTTCACCTGGTAAGGCCTCAAAGGCATACTTGTTGAAATCCTGTTCCTAATATCAAAGCCCTGTCCTTTGTTCTAAGCTGACAACTGCTGCAAACAGACCCTGTCACTTGCTGTCAAGGATGGCCACATCCTTGGACAAGGCAGTAATTCCACTGCAGCCATTATCCTTGGGATGTGGTTTCAGGACTGGAAGAAGTTTAGAAGACAACAATGCAGTCTGGGGACTTACATGGCGGAACACTTTCCTGAGGTGTTTGAACTGTAAATAGAATCTGTAGAAATGGAGTTGGCTCATTTCGTGTAGAACAACCACCACAACCCCAGCCAGGTGGCTTTGGTGATAAATACGGCACCAGCTGCAGTTAAAAAAGAGCAATAATTAAAAAAAAAACCCTACAAACCAAAAACATAAAAATCAAAGCAAAACAATTATCAAGCACTTTAAAAAAAAAAGTTGGAACCAGCCCAGCTTTTAAGTCAGTAAATGGCAAAGTGCCAAATGACTTCAATAAGAAAAGTCTTTATAGCTTATCTTGAACAGCCACATATCCCTGGAATCAACAGAGTACAGGAGACAGAGAAAGAAGAGTTATTGCAAATTTCTGCTGCATACCATTTCAAAACATGTATACCTCATTCATATAAATCAGAATGTAAATATACCAGCAACTTCAACTATAGTGACGCAGTCTGGTGAATTAATGAATCAAAATAAGTTTCACAAAATTATTTTCTATTCACTATTAAAATCTAAAGTGGGGTATTTTCTGCTTGGAGTTTCATCTGAAGATTGATTTCATTTCATTTTTGCCATTCAAAGTTATAAACCCTCCTCAGTCTTTCCCTTCCAGTACTGAGAAGTGGCCCAGAGAAAGGGAGAAGTGACTAAAGTTATTTTTTTCCTAAAATGCTCTAGAACACTCGGTTTCAATTATATCTAACATGAAATGCATTAATATTTGTGTTAATATTTTAACAGGGTATTTTGTTTCTCAATGTGTGGAGCTTCTTCAGTTCCACAGCAGTCATTTAATTTTTCAAAGCTGCATGAAACAAAACTATGGAATTGTAGGATTTCTGCCAAAAGAGGAATTCTGCTTCCTGGCCAAATCTAACAACAAGTGTATCTGCACAATCCAGGCTGCCGTTATGGTAACTCCCCAGTGAGTGCTCCAAAGCCAGCATGGCCAATACTCCTCCAGGAATGCTTTCACACCAGGGGAGAACACACCAGGGGAGGCCAGGCTGATTGCAGCTGTGGATGTACCTGGGCTGTGCTGCGCTGTGGCATTTCCCCAGAGCTGCATATTTCAGCAGCTCATACAGCTGGTCCTGGCTGATTTCAGAGTCCTCGCCCAGCAGAGCTGCTGACAAATGACACGACTTTTCCTGTGGAAAGGAAAATGCTGGTAAAGAGAGGTTTCATGTAATCACACCAGTCCATGAAAGAAGAAGGAAAAAGAAAGTACTTGGATACAACCAGCTACATTTAAAGTAACTCTTCAACTCCTTATGGGCAACAGTTTCCTTTCAGTAACAACTTTAATATTACATTTACTCAGCATTTCAGTAACCCGGGTACTCTAACTTCAAAGATTTATTTAACAAAGATTAACACAAGCAGATGTATGCAGTAAGGAGACAATTGAAATGCAAAAGCAATATCCTGGTCTCTCAACCCTTTCCCCCACTTGCTGCTGTAGAGCTTTAAACATTTGTACAAGTGTTACACTCACTCTGTGGGAGGTTTTCTCTATCTACATTGTGGGATCTGCTGCTGTAGAGCTTTAAACATTTGTTACACTCACTCTGTGGGAGGTTTTCTCTATCTACATTGTGGGATCTGCTCTGCCACAAGGGTTTGCTGACCCCTGCAGGGAAAAATGCTTCAGTAAAATCCCAGGAAGATGCAGAAAGGAAGCACTGAGGAGATGAGGTGGGGACTGTGCCACACAGTTCTACATAGCAGTTCTTTAAGCCTAAATGCACAAATTCTTCTAAAGGCTAACTAGCAAGTACATGTGGCATTTTGGTGACTTCCACTGACCAGATGGCCTGTTCCAAAGAATTGCTGTAAAAATTTTAAAGATATTCTTATTATAGGTGATGAAAAGACATCAAGGCATACAGGGGGAAAAACACCACACAAAACTAGAGAATGTAAAACCTCACAGCATGAACAACCACTGGAAGTTCTTTTCCCCCACACACTAACAAGCCGTGTGCTCAGTAATTTGGACATCGCCTGCCCACATGGGACTGGGCTGGTGTGCTCTTCAAGACATGTGTCACTGGGTAAAGAAGTTAAAGAGAGGTGACAGTGTCCGTGGTTCCAGTGGTTAAGAATCATCTGGCAATAACAGCACAGGCTGGTGTAATTGCTAGTGCCTCATGTCTCAAGCTGAGACAAGTAATGACACCGTTGTTTTCAATACAGCCTAATTAAAGCTTTGCAAAAAAAAAAAAAAAACAAAAAAACAAACCCACACAAAGAGCAGAGGTTTTGGTTCACCAAGGAGAGGGTACTGCCAACCACAGGAATTCGCCTCTAACCGGGTACAAACAGGACTGATCTCACAGGCTGGAGGCTCCTGTTCCACGGGCACTGACTCAGTGGGCCCTGGGTGAGGTGTTACTGTGGGGCTGCTCTGCATCCTTCAGCGGTGCATATGCTGAGCACACACAATGCTCCTTTCAAGATCGGCTTTGTTTTCGAGAAGATTATATTGGAGAACGCACCTATTTTTTAAACAAAATTCCTTAAATGTAATGCTGAGCACTCCAAATGAGTTATTTTCCACATCTCTTGGAGCAGAATCCAAGCCATTAACAGGCTCCGCAGGGCAGCGGTCACGGCCCCAAACCTGCCAAGGTTCGAAAAGCTTTGGACAATGCTCTCAGGCACATGGTGGGTGGGATTGGGCTGGCCACAACTCCAGGGCCAGGAGCTGGACTCGATGAGCCCTGTGGACAACTCAGGACATTCTGTGCTGTTACCTGCAGGCACTGGCGTACCCGACCCTCCCCGTGCACAGCCGGTGTACACGGCTTTGCTGAGCTCCCAGCACCCCAACGCGGGACACAGCAGCACCCCCGAGAAGCGGCCGTAAGGGACACAGGGCCCGCACCCCGCTGCTCCCAGCGCCGGCGCTCGGCTCTCACCTCGGGGCCCAGGCCCGGGCCGCCGCCATCTGCCTTCCGCCTCTTCCGCGCCGCCCGCGGCCCCTCCGCGGCTTCGCCGGGCCGCTTGCACCCATTGAGGCACGGCCCCTTCGCCATGGCCCGCGCGGGAGCGGCGGGCTCCGGCGGCCCCTCACGGCCGGGCACAGCCCCGCGCTCCCCGGGGCCGCGGGATCGCGCTGGGCGGCGCCGGGGCCGCGGCCGGAGCAGCCGAGCGCCGAGAGCGCGATGGGGGCGGGCCCGCGGGAGCTTTGAAATGGCGGCAGCCCGCTGAGGCGGCGGCGGTGCCCATGGCCACCAAGCGCCTGGCCAGGTGCGCTGTCCCGGCGCGGCGGCGGCGGCGGCGGCGGTGCCCATGGCCACCAAGCGCCTGGCCAGGTGCGCTGTCCCGGCGCGGCGGCGGTGTCCGGGCGCGGAGGGGCCGCGGCGGTGGCGGGCGGCCCCTGAGCTCGGTCGGTGTCCGCAGGAGGCTGGGGCTGGCGCGGAGCAGGGCGCGGAGCGGGGCGCGGGCGGCCGCGGGGCAGCGCTTCTCCTTCCTGATCGTCCTGGACTTCGAGGCCACGTGCTGGGGCGACCGCGGGCGGCGCGGGCCCGAGATCAGTGAGTGCACCGAGCCGGCTTTGAACCGTGTGTCCTCATTATGTGTCTTCCGTGTTGTTATATTACTTCTAACCCCTGGCGTTTCAGCCTCGGTGTAATGGAGTAATAGATACATAAATAACAGAAATGTCTATGTGTGTATATATCACAGAATATTCTGAACTGGAAGAGGCTGACAAGGATCATCAAGTCCAGCTCTTAAGTGAACGATCCACACAGGGATCAAACCCACAAGCTTGGCCATATCAGCATCATACTTGAACTCCTGTGTTTATATACACACACACACACACACATATATAGAATAGAACCATGGAATATGCTCAGTTGGCAGGGACTAATATGAAAATGGTCTTATTCCTGTGAACAGTTTTAACCTTTCTGGCTTTGTGTTTTGGTTCTGTTTTGTTTGTTTTGTTCCTTCTTTTCCTTCTGTGTTTTGTGCAGTTGAATTTCCAGCAGTCCTGTTAAACACCTCAACAGGAGCAATTGAATCTGAATTCCACATGTATGTTCAGCCCCAGGAGCATCCTATTCTCTCTGAATTCTGTACAGAACTAACTGGCATAACACAGGTATAATTGTGACTTAACACTGTTTTACAATTGTACAATTGCTGTTTACTGTTTTATTTAAAGAGACCTTTAAACGGCTAAAAAGAAATAAACCTCAAATGAATTTCAGTGCATTCTAACACATACATGCTTCTTGTTCTGTTCCTTGAAGAATCAAGTTGATCAAGGGGTGCCTCTCAACATTTGCTTATCACAGTTTCTGAAATGGATTCAAAAGATACAAAAGGAGAAGAAAATTACGTTCGGTACAGATAGTCAGAGTAATTCTACTTCAGAAGCAAAAGCGTGTGCCTTTGTCACATGGACAGGTAAACAACATTTTCATTTGCTTTTTCTGCATAGTAAAAACATTAGGTGGCACTAGTGACATTGTGTCTTCACTTCTACACAGCCGAAATCCTATTACTAGCTATTAAAAATGTGGACTATTGGTATAAGACTGAAAACATGGAATCCTGACATGTTTGCTGCATCTTTGACTCCAGGGTCTAACACTGTTACATTTTTTTGCTTTAGTGAATTGTATGATCATTCTTAGTGAGTCCAAAGAATTAATGATGTCTTTGAGATCTTTAACTGTCTGAAGTTAATTACTAACAACAGGGGTTTGCTTCTTCTGGTGTCCCATTGCAGCAACCCCAGTGTTTCCCTCAGACAACCACTTGTTGCCTGTGCCTCCTGCCATTCAGCAGCACAGGATGCTGACAGTGTTGGTGTTATGTCCCTTTATGTAGGTTTTTAGGCCACATAAAGGGATACATAGGCCACATTATGTGGCTTTTAGGCCAGTTCTGCAGTGGTGGATTGACTGTGGTTTTCCCTGCACAGACTGGGACCTGGGTGTGTGTTTGCACTACGAGTGTAAAAGGAAGCAGCTGCGCAAACCTGACATTCTGAATTCCTGGATTGATCTCAAAGCAACATACAGGGTGAGAGGATTGACAGACTGAAACATTTCTACCCACACTGACCTCAAAGCTGACTGTACCTGAGCTTACAAGGCAATGCTGTATGTCCCAGTGACCAGAGTAACCTGGTTTTATTTAGTGTTGGTACTGCTCAGTAACCAGCTGCCCTAGAACTGTGTGAATTTGAATAGGAAAAGATTGTTGTTTGATAAAATAATGATAATTATGAGAATTTATGAGCTGCCCTTCCTTTCCTGATAGGTTTTGCTCTCCTTGCTTCCTATATTTTTTTGGTTTTTGTGCTCTTATTGCTGCCTTGTATTGCTGTGTAGGAAGTTGTCATTATAGTCTGTTTAGAGGTACTCAGAGGTACCTTACAGGTAGGCAGCAGAATTAGGTCTCTAAAGATAAACAGTGTGAATATTCCCCCTTTCTAGTGATCAAATCAGATACTCATATCAGGAGCAAGAAATAATACTCACTTTTTTCAGTTACAAAAAATCCATACCTATGCCAAATATATTCATGCCCATACCTTTGATTGCATCTTAAGTTATTATTTATAGTTGCATTGTTCAATGCTTGTCTGTTAAGACTTTCATCAGTGTAAGCCATAGAGTGCAGACAAATGTCTCCAGAGCTCAGACAGAATGGATTTGCTTAAGACTGAGAGAAGGGATTCATGTTTATTTCCATTCTGATTTCTAACAGGGTAAGTAACTTATGGTCTTATCCTCACTGTAAAATGCAGATACCCAACTCGCTTAATTGCCTTTTGAGACTTATTATTCGAAAGGGGATATTTCTGAAATGGCTTTGCTTCACTAGGGAAAGATTTTAAATGTTTCATGTTAAGCACCTGCATTTCTTTCCTTAGACCTTCTATAACAGAAAGCCTAAAGGGCTAAATGGAGCTTTGCAGGATCTGGGGATAGCTTTTGAAGGACGGGAACATTCTGGTAAGTGTGATGATCCTCATTTTAATATATATAAATATATGTATCTTATAAAGCTTAATAGTACTATTTAGCTCTAGTTAACCTAAAGCAGCTAGTTATTACCCTGAGTAGTTACTACTGTTTCAGGTTATGCCATGTTCTATCCAACAGACCATCAAAACAAGGAAGGCAAACTGCTCTGAGATAAGTTTGTTATTTCTAACCTCATACTTCATTTCTGAACTCTCTTCTACTGCTATTGAAAGTATGTTCACAAGATCAATTTATGAATTGCTAGGATGCAAAAGAAAAGAGGTGGAGGGAAGATAAAGAAACTTGATTTTACCTGATCTGGATATCATGTTAATGTGAGAGAATTCTAGAACAATATGTTGGGGGTTTTTTACTTGATTAATAAAAAGAGCAAGGATATTTAAAATTGTGAATCGATATTCAGCTCTGGATAATCCTTCAGATGTTTCAGCACAGAGAATTATTTGGAACTGTCTACTTCCATTCCCCTTTTTTGAACTAGATCACTAAGTGTCACAGTTCTGTGACTCCTTGTCATTCATGTAAGGCTTACCTAGATTACATTTTTCCAGTAATAAGAACTATCCGCGGTAGCAGTTAAAAAGAAGACATTAATATAACCATACTTTTGAAGGGTTGGATGATTCCCGGAATACTGCTCGTCTTGCTTGGAGGCTGATTTGTGATGGATGTGTGCTGAAAGTTACTAAATCTTTGGATAAGGTTAGTCACTACTTTGTATCTTCCTGTCTACTTGCTTTGTAGCCTGGAATACAGATGAAAGGTGAGCTATTCAAATAATAAACCCAGCATACTGACTGTGATTTGGAAAGAACATCCTTAGGCTGATACGCTTATTAATTTTGTGCATTTATTCCCAAAATGTCTGGGTATTCACTTTCCAAAATCTGCTTTTGTTTACTGACTCCCTAGGCACGTCAGAAGAGTAATTTAATTTCCAGAACACTGACTGTAAATGTCACTGACAAGAGTCCACTGGGAAGTAAGAGCAGACCTGAAACATCTAGAGATGGAACTTGTGAAACAAAATCTCTGGCTGAGAACAAACACAAGAGTATTGCTGGAAACAAGATAAATTCTAATGTACAGACAGGGGAACAGCAGATCACTTGCAGGGATCCCTCTGCAGATGTCCATGTTGTACCCAGCAGCGGATCAAGGACTGAATTCCATGCTCAATCCCAAAGCTCTTCAGCAGCATCTCCTGACAGATTTCCCATTCCTCTGGGTCTGGCACAGCCATGTCCCAGTCCTGCATCGACAGGTATCCAGCAGGGACTGAGCATTGGGCAGCCTCTGAGAACAGCCAGGCCCAGCCTCCCAGCACAGGGATCAGGGCTGGTGCTTGTCTCCACCACCATCCCCTCAGTTACTCTCTCCAGTGGGGACATCAGCACCAGTTCTGAGTGCTTGTCTCTGTTGACAGACTGGGAAGATGTTGCTTTGATACCAGAATCTCAATATGAACAAAATTCAGACTCTGTTCAGCTCAAGGATGACTCAAGTACAGACAGTCTAACAGTGTCTGAAGAAGAAACTACTTCAAAAGAATTGGCTGTGACAAGTTCAGATAATCAGAGTTTGGAGGAAAGTGTAACACCCATGGAACCTCTGAGGTCTGTTGTTTACAAAAGTCCTGATACTACTATCTATAATATAGGGACAGTACAAAGGCAGACTTCAGAATGTTCAGCTTTTAAGTTACCATCTGCAAAAGGAAATGCTGCTTCAGCACAATCAGCATTATTTGGAAATTACTCTACTCCTTTAGAGGCTCCTAAAAGAAAGCCAACTAGTCCAAAAACATGCCCACCAGCAAAAAAGCAGCCTTTTTATATATATCAAGAGAAAACTTCCTCTTTTGATCACTCCTTACCTTTGAGAAGTTCAAACTTGCCCAGAGTATTTCCTGCAGTTCTGAACTCCACAGTCAATCTGAATGAGTCTGTAAGAGCTGTGAGAAATGGAAAATCAACTCCCCCTCTGTGTAACTGCGGCCGAAGAGCCAAAAAACTCTCTGTGTCAAATGCTGGCCCAAATCATGGCAGAGCATTTTTTTGTTGTCCTGTTGGCAAGCAAGGAGGTAATAAGAAAAGTTGTGGATACTTCAAGTGGGAATATGCGCTTCTGAAAGAGAAATCTAGTGGTCTCACCTTTAATGCAGATGCTTTGACCTCTCTTAGAACTGTTCCTAGTAATTCAGAAAATTCTTCCAACAAAAAGTATTTGTGTCTTAGACCCTCTATGAGAACTTGAAAACAATACAATTTTTTGTCTGAATCCTAAACTCTCTAAGTTTCATGCTTAATGGAATCAGGACAGTCAAATGATGTCAGATATATGTTCTCAGAATGGAGATGAAAAGGACAGCTCTTGGTTAACATAGAAAGGAAAGTTGCTCAAACACACAAAAATACCAGCAGGTCATGAAGCAACTCCTTAATGAACTGTGAGAGAACTATAAAGTGCTAAAATTATAGTATGAGCAGCTGTTGCTACAATTTTAAAATTTCTGTTCTATCATGTATTTTAAATACTTTACTAGTCCAGTCCTTAAAGGTTTCAATGACAGATTTTATTTGCCCTTTTTTTTCCTAAATATACTTGTGATGCTTATAACTTTTAATTTTTGAAACACTTTAAAATCTCTTTACAAGATGTCACACATCAAAAGTGATTCTTGAAGTAATAGTATTCTCTTAAACTCTTACAGAGTTTTTTATCCTTTAAGTAACAATAAAGACAAGATACTGATATTTCATTAAATACTTTATTTAACACACATTACTGTTTTGCTCTTGCCTCTCTGGGTTTCCCATTTCATTTGTATCAGTGTCTGCTTTAGCTCGTTGTGTAGCCCCTGGGACAGACAATTGATAGGAATCAGGTAAGAATGTATTCAAACCTAAACTAAGAAGGATATAGTGTAATGTCCTGCTTTACATTACTGTGCAAATCTGCAATGTCTTTCGTTGTAAAAAATCCTGCAAAAACCAGCAAGTACTTTAATTTTTTTTCCACTTCTAGCACAGTTTGCTTCCAGTGGTGGTTTTCTTATGTTGGATTTGGACCAACTGCCTTGGTCAGTTTTTTCCACAGATCAGAACCTGTAACAATTCTTACCCCCTTAATTGTCCAAGAAACTTAAAAGTTACAGCAGGGAGAGGCGGCTTTTACTGACCGGGATGCACACCCACACCTTCCTTTAGGAACTACGCTACGGGCCACGACTGTTCTGTTAGCACATGTTCCGGTATTTTTCCAAGCCTCCCTTTACCTGTTCAAAGTTTCGGGTTTAGCTGGTCCCTCTACGCTGGTCCCTCTACGCTGGTCCCGGCAGTGGGACAGGCAGGGAAGTGGCCGAAGCATCTCCGTCCGTGCAGCGCACGGGTCGGTGTCGGACGCGGCGTTGCAGAGCTGGACCGAGGGCTGCTCGCTCCCCCTAGCGAATGTCCGCTCCTCTCCCCTCCGCTCCGGAGTTATTAACGCAGACTTTAACTCTGGAACCGGAGCTCGGGGGAAGCGAAAGCATCAAGGTCCACGAGTTTGGCCGCGGCTGAGCGCGCCACCAGAGTGCTCGCCAGGCCGGGTCCGCCACCCGGGCTCGGTCCCGGCGGGTCGGGCCCCGCGGTCGGTCGGTCCCCGCAGCCCGCGGCCGCCGCTCCAGGCGCGGCGCTGTGCCGGCGGGGCGGGCGCGGGGCGGGCGCGGCGCTGACGCCACGGCGGCGGTGCTGGCGGAGCTGCCCGATGGCCGCGGCCGAGCCGGCGGCGCGGAAGCGGCGGCCCAAGGGACACTTCGCGGCGGGGGCCGGCCGGGCCAAGCGGCCCCGCGGCGCCGGGCGGCAGCTGGAGGCCGGCATGCGCGGCATCCTCATCACCTGCAACATGAACGAGCGCAAGTGCGTGGGGGAGGCCTACAGCCTGCTCGGCGAGTACGGGGACCTGCTCTACGGGCCCGAGCAGGTGCGTGCGGCCGGGCCGGCGGCGCTCGGGGCGGGCTGGCGGGGCGGGGGAGCGGCAGCCCGAGGCCTCGGCCCCGGCCGCGCGTGTGGAACGAGCCGCGTGTGTGCACCACGCCCCCGAATGTGGCAGGTTCTGCGGGCGAGCCCCCTCGCAGCCCCGCTGCCCGCCGGATCAAGGGCCCGGCCCGTGCCGCGGGCCCAGCGCGGGCTGTGAGCTGGGCGCTGCTGCTCGCTGCTCACCAACAAATGGTGCCTGTGTGAAGTTTTCAGATCACGAGGAGAGGCTGTCTGGAAGCGACAGGGAGGAGGATGAGGATGACGTCGAGGCAGCTCTGAAGAAGGAGGTTGGCCAGATCCGTGCCTCGACGGAGCAGAAGCTGCGGCGGTTCCAGTCGGTGGAGAGTGGTGCCAACAACGTGGTCTTCATCAGAACCCAGGGCATAGGTGGGACTTCAGCTGATACTGAGTAATGCAAACTGCTCTCAGCACTGATAGTAAAAGGCCACAGAGTGTGGCTTCCAAGTGACACATGTATATCAAACAAATAATCTTCCCCTTGGCCGTGCCACTGAATTATTTTGTTAGTGAGGAAGCTAAAGGTAGAGGAAACTGCTTTGATGAAATGCTTTGATTCTCTAGTTTTGGTATAAAACAATGCTTTACATAAAAAGATTTGAGGCTGACAGCAGTACAGCCAAGTTCCCAGCTTATTATTTAGAAGGGGAAGAGAAGAGATAATGGCTTCAATTTGTTGCTCATACCCAACTGTTTTTCTTGTAGAACCTGAGAACCTGGTGCACCATATACTAATGGATATGCACACCACTAAAAAGAAGAAAACAAGAGTCATTCTGCGCATGCTGCCCATTTCTGGAACTTGCAAAGCTTTTATGGAAGATATGAAAAAATACACAGAAACGTTTTTTGAGCCTTGGTTTAAAGCCCCTAACAAGGGTACTTTTCAGATTGTTTACAAAGCTCGTAATAACAGCCATATGAGTAGGGAAGAAGTAATTAAGGAACTGGCAGGTATGTATGGATTTCACACAAAACAGAACAAGTTTGCATGCACAACATGGGTCAGACTATTAAAAGAGGTTGTAATGGGCATACACATTTTTTGCTTAAAACCTCTATATTGATTCCTAAAAGCTTCTCTAAGACTTAAAAAAAGCTTGACATCAGTATTCCTTGTTGGTGTTGATGTCTTAAGAGACTGTAAGCAGAAGAGAGAACAATGCTGAATATAATTTGCAGTATCAGTTACATGTGCTTTGAAGTGACTGCTATTAGGCTTTGGATGCTGTGTTGAAATAATAATGTTACTAATTCTGTTCAATATTTGACTCATATAAAAGCTCCACCTTACTTGAGTATTTTAGAATGGATAAAAATTAAGAGAAGAGGCAAGATCCCCCTCAGTTATAGACAATTATTTTTGTAATTGCTTAAAATAGCAGAACAGAGCAGGAGTCTTAGAATGTACCACCAGTAGGACTGAAGTAACTGAAAAATTATCTCACTGCAATTACTGAGAAACAAGACATGCTTATGCTCTTAAAGAGTTTTCCCAGCATCTTTTAAGTTGCATCTTCTTTTACAGGAATTGTGGGCAGCCTCAATCCAGAAAACAAGGTTGATCTTAATAATCCACAATACACAATTGTGGTGGAAATAATAAAAACCGTCTGTTGCTTGAGTGTGGTGAGGGACTATGTTCTGTTCAGAAAATACAATCTACAGGAGGTGGTGAAGAGCAACAAAGAAGATGCACAACAAAACCCATCAACTGTGACAGAAGAACAGAATTCAGAGGTAGTTAAAGCAGAAGCTGAGCAGCAGGAGAAGAGCTCTAAAGAAGTAAAAGAAGAGAACAAGAATCAAAATGAAATAGAATCTGAGCCCAAGGGGACTGATGCTCTGACAGTGTAGAAAATGGGATATAAGGGAAAGGTAAATGTAATCCAAACATATAAGAAAAGTTGCCGTAGAGTTCTGAAATGGTGTTGGAATGAGGAGAGGCGTTTTGTTTTGAAGTCCTGGTTTTAAAATCCACATGTGTAAGAATTTTAATGCTCGTTGCAGGTGGAACTGACATTTCAGCAGATGTAAGGGTGCTCAAGGGTGCATCACCTTTCTGGTGAAGCTTGCTGTCCTCCTGCAGCTTTGTTCTGCATTTCCTGTACCTGGCACACAAAGCAGGGGTCTGTGCATGTATATGTAGACGTGGCCACCCTGACATGTATGGACTCTGCTTTGTTATATCTGAAGGCTACAGAAGCCAAAAGGCAACACGGAAGCAGCTCTGAGCTATTATTGTCAGAGAGAGATCTGGAAAAGAGTTGGTTGCAGAGGGTTTTGGGAAGGAAGTGAGCTGACAGCTGCAGAACTTGGTAACATTTTTTTGTGTGAACAACAGAATGAGGTAAATCTGATAACTTGCTGGAGGGATTTATACATATATTTATATATACACACAGATATGCTGTCTTGAATGGAAAGAACTGTTATATATATAAATACTTGAATATTATGAGATTATTTAGAGTAAAAGATTGGACTGTTTTAGAACAATAGAAGTATAGTGCAGGCATTGCAGATGGTATTATCAAAAACTACATGTGTGTTTACATTAGCTGTATGCAGCACTTACTGGTTTATAGTAAATGCTGTACTCACTGAATGGAATCCTTTTGAGTAATTCCCTGCAGATAGCCTTTTGCTGCTCTTTCCAAAGACTCAATCCTTGGGGGATTTTATAAAGTGTTTCTGGTTTTATTTTTTTTTTAAGTCTCAAAGTTTGAATTTAAATACTGATTGGAAGTTTCTTATGAAAGAAGTTCTCCATTTTACCGTACTACATAAGGGGAATTAAATTTTCTTTTTTGGTACAGTTTTAGCTTTTTGGTATTAATTTTGTTTCAGATTGAAAGTAATGCTAGTGAGCCTTTCTGTTGTCTTACTGTTGCAGTGGACTTTCCCTGTGACTCCTAAAAACCAACCAAAACCAGTGCAGCTATACCTTGCTTTCCAAAAAATTTTTTTTGAATATGCCTCCTGTAGAACTTTCTAGCTTTAGTATTTCATTTCTAGCATAAAAGCCTCTGTGTTGCTAATGGGAAAAGACTTGTCTTGAAGAACACAATATGTCACTTGTCTTGGTTTAATGAAAAGGACGTGTTCAACTCTTTCATAATTTATATTTTCCTCTTCTTTCAAAAATGGTTTCAGAAGTTGGAAAATGAAGATGACTTTTATTTCCCAGTCCTATCTCTGTTGCAGCCCATTTATTAAAACTCTGCTTTCTTATGTCCTGTGGTGTTTTCTTTAAATTTTTGAAGATTTTTGTGTGTGGATTAAAACCATCAATGTCTGAGTCACACAAAGGAGAGAACTATCTGAGACCAGACACAAAGGCCAACTGTGAATGTTTATTGGTGGCTGATGTTGGTAGTTATGATTCATGACAGCCTACTTAACTTCTAAGGACAAAACTCAGAGTGATTACTGGAATTTTTTGTTTTCTTTCCTCCTCTCTCTCATTGACCTGTCTGTCTACAGGGCTTACAGTTTACTTCTGATTGTTCACAGTTTGCACTTACTGAACATTCATTGTTTAGACTTTAATTCCCTGGCTTTTCTGCTGTGCCATCACTTCTGGGCTCAGTGGTTCCCCCATGGTCAGATGGTGCTTCAGTGTTTTAAATTCAAACCTTCATGGACAAACTCTAAGACATTACATGAAAAGCCAAATAATTGCTGTCACTGTCAGTGCTGAGGAAAGATGTTATAGTACCCAAACATCAGCTGAAGAGGTGACACATTGATGTTGGAATGTGGCATACTTAATTTGTCCTAATGCTGACTTGAAACTCAAGGATCATCCTTTTGTATGAAACCCTGTCCCTGAGATTCACTATTCCCCTTGTGCTAAATTAAAACTCAGATTGGCTTGAGAAACTTGAAGATAATTTCTTCTAAGAACAAGCCAATCTCACAGCCTCGGTGTTTTCCAGTACTGACTTGCCTTTCTTGAGGGTCACAGCTGTATAATTAAAATATGAATTTACTTGTAATTCAGTTCATATATCATTTCAGTGGTGAAATACAGTAGGGGAGAGCTTTAAGTAACACCAGTAACTCCCACTGATTGGGAGCAGCTGGTAATATCCTGTGCCCAAAAGAATCATGCTGCAAAATCCTTCCTGTATTATATTCCTATTCAATGAGCAAACACCCTGTGGTTATGCCATCTTAAAACAGCTAATCCTGTAAACCTAAGAGACTTAGTTTTGTGGCCTGCCTGGAAAACAACATGAAATATGAGCAACTGTTCATTGTGGGCATGGTGTTCTTACATTTAAGACTGCTCTTGGATCAAACTGTGGCATGGAATATACAAAAATGGACGAAAAACGCTCTGCCAGGACTGCTGTTTGTTGGCTTGGCATGCAATAACTGCCCACTCCTGCAAGGTTATGTGTGGGCAGCCTGCCTCCCCAGCCCAGCCGTGTCCTGGTGCTGCCTGGTGGCTCCTGCTGCCCAGGAGCTCCCACTCCAGAGCCCCAGAGCCTCCTGGCCAGCTCAGCGCTCAGCTGAGGACTTGGGCAGCAGGGAAGTCAGGCCAGTGATCCTGCCAGGTAGGCAGGCTGCCAGTGATCTGTCTCGAGGATTCCTAAAGGCATTAAGTTCATTTTACAGTACCCTTTTTAGCCTTCCATAGTGAAAAGCTGTTTATCATTAAGTTTTAGGAATATGGAATAATTTATATAGAATATTTGTGTTTTAGAGAGTAAACATGCCACAGCTGTGAATAGAAGTCATTCCTGCCCGCTTTTCTGTATTTTATGGTCTTATATAACAAATCTAGACATCATAAGGCTACTTATTTTATAATTAGCAGTTTGGCTATTCCTTAATGTTGCTTCTGTATATAAAAAAGAGACTAAAGTGCCTCTTCTCCTACCCCCTTAGAGGTCTCTTATTCATTAATGAGATACAAGTGTACAAGGATGTTCAAACATGAGGAAATTTTCACTGGAGATAACTTTAACAGGATTTAGGTAGAAGGCACTTACTTGAGCAAATGGCTGAAGTTCAGCCACTCAGCCCTGCTGCTTTCAGACGCAATCAGCTTTGTTTTCAGACTGGCACTTGGATGCAACCGAGTCCACCACAGCAGCAAGAGCATGGATTATAATAACACACCTGGCCTTCAAAGCCAGCAATTGACAGCAAATGTCAGGCACTGTCAGTTGTGTTGTCCCTGGGGTGATGATAACACCTGAAAGTGCAATAAAATTAGAAATGAATTAGGTATTTTTCCCTTTCAGTCCTGATCACTTCACAGCTTTTCCTGATTTGCTGGCTACCAGCACCATACAATCCAGAAACGAGAAGGTGGTAAAACAAGTCTCACACATCTGAACTTGAATAGAGATGTGCAGACTTGAAGGACAAAATAGCTCCTTTGCTACAGGCACAGTGAAAGCAGGATGCATAACTTTGAGGCAGAAAACACTGGCAGCTTTGAGTCTGTCCCAGTTAAACTGATTTAACCCAAGCCACAGAAAGTGAAAGAAAAATGATGATGGTAATTACATCAGTTGTTAGAGACTACCCCAGTCCCCCATTTGATTGTCAAATGTTCAAGCAAGGAAGTCAAATAAGAAATATAATTGTTAAATGAATTGTTAACTTCTGGCATAGAAGGTAATAAACAATCTACCACTAGGAATTACACAATTACACAATTCACCAATTACACAATTCACCTGTTTGAATACAAGCCATGCTCAGCTGCCACCCCTCTGGGATTCGGAGGCAGAATCACTAAAACTTGGTCTCCTCTTTGCAGGCTGCATGGCCCAGAGAGCACATTGACCACTTTTTGGGACATGAAACCCAGCTCTTCAAAGCTCTATTTAATTTCATCTCCTTTTCCATTTCTGCTCCTAAAGAAATAAAGTCTCAACTTTCCTCTGGTTTCAGTAGTGCAAGCTCAGATCCATTAAGGTTAATGTAATGGGCACAGCATATTTTGCATTTGTTTTCTATTTTTGACCTCAGACACTAATGAGCTTGGTAGCTGGAAAGCAAAGGAATATCTATTTCAGGGCTTGGGGGTGTGAAGGAGGCAAGATCCACCTGCAAAACCCTCCTGGCACAAGCCTGGGACTTGTGTTTATTAGCCAGTTGATAACAATTAGTTGTCCTGAAAGGTCATGTGAACAGTTTTACTACACAGCACATTTGCTGTTTTCCCAGGCTCCTGCGACCAGCAGATATGTTTATGGGTTGTGCATAGTGGGTTTACAGCAGAACATGGAAAATCTGAGACAAATAACCCTGTGCTTTGTTGTTGCTGGGGTTTTTTTTGTTTTGTTTTGTTTTTTCTTGGTTCACTGGTGTTCTTGTGCTCAATACAGCTGTGGTCATAGAGTTCAGCTGCTGCTTATATCTTCTGAGTCAAGGGCTGTAGCAGCATGGTGTGAAGTGCAAGGGCTACAGAGAGGTAACAGGAAATGTGAGATGTGACCTAGCAGGGATGATCTAAACCTCTGCTGTTCCCATAACCTTGGAACAGCTTGACTGTTATGGAAATATCTCACAGTCAGAACTGACACTTCAGTCCAGGAAATCCTTGATTATATTTAATCCTGAAACTTTATGCAACCCAGTACTGGCTAGACCTGGAAGTCTGATCACCAACAATATTAAAAAACATTCTCACAAAATAATATTTGGCACAGACTTACCTATATTGTGGCTTTCAGTAACAGCACTGCAAATGCAAAAATAAGGACTAGTCCATTTTCCCCTCTTCTATCACCATTTTCTCCCATGTACATTTAAAGTTATAGAGAATATATTGCTTTAGAAATATTTCAAAGCAGCAGAACAGCAATGTGTATCTTCCACCCTTATTGAGAAGGCTGTCCTCTTAAGACTGACAGGAAACAGGATGGAATACACAAAATGGAAAACACAAAAGTCCAGGATGAGCATGTTCTCATGAGGAGCTCAGCAGCAAAGAGCACCACTCTGTGTTTCTCAGTTTCTTCCTCTGAATGTTCCCAGAGATCATCTGTGTTATTGAACAAACCCCAACTTGTCTGTGCAGAGAAGAAGCAACACCACTTAGCAGTTTCATTACAAATTGTGCTCCTTTTCTGTGGCAAGCCTGCAAATTTAAACGCTTCAGGCTCTTTTTAGAATTTAGTTGGCAGGTAGCACATCACTCCCAGTGCCCAGCAAAAAGACTAAGTTCTATTTTAGAGAAACAAGGAATATCAGTTGGGTGACTCAGTAATTCCTCAAGTCAGTCATGCAGGACAAGCAGACACCACTGAAACTGAGCACAGCCTTGGCAGCAGCTAAAGGGCTTTGTGTGTTTGCTTGAAACCCTGGGCAGTGTGACAGAGCAAAGGCTCCTGCCCACACATCAACCAGAAATGTTTTGATTCACCAGTTTGTTTCTTCCTTTTTTTCCTGGTCAGGTTCAGGTTATCATTGCAAAACTGCAAGAACATGTTGGAAAGTCTGTCTGACCCAATATGCAGACTGAGGAAACCTCCTGAGCAAGCCCTTCCCTGCTGGAAGGGACAATTTGTGCCACTACCAGGGCTCAGGGAAAAGTCTAGCCAGGTCTGTTTAAAGCCCAACACAGACCAATACCAAAAACCTAGGAACGTGTTGCAGGATCATACTTCTAAATTTCCTTTACAATCAATTACTTTCAAAGTTCATAATTAGATTATATTTTAGAATTTATTACTTACATGGAATAAATGTATTACTTTAAAAATCTGATCACTTCAAAGTGGATTACTTTTCCAAATAGTACTCACATTTGAAATCTGAATGCCCTTAAAAAGAATCAGATGCTGAAATTGTGAGCAGATTACATTTTTCAACATGTTTTTTCAATTGCACTTAAAGATCTAATCCAATTTCTTGTTATTCTGTCCAAAAATTGATTACATTTAAAATACAACATTACATTTAAAATATCCAACATGTTTTCCTTCTGTTCTGACTGAATGAAGGAGAGAAAAATTAATCTCTCAGAAGAAAGCTGTAATACAGGAAAAGGGAAGGGAAGTTTAAAGCCCTGTTACAGCCAGGTTTGAGCACAACCTTATTTTGTCTACTTTTCTTCTGCTAGAATCACGTTAAGCAAACTACTTGCTCCTATGAAGGATTCAGTTTTCTACACTCACTAGAAGCCTGTGAGATTGTGTTTGAAGATAACTTGATTTTGGATTTTAAGGACTGTAAATGTTGTAAAGGAGCCCAGTAACAAATTAGCAGCTGCTGAGCTCTGTTGCTCTGCCAAAGCCGATGGAAGCTCAGAGTTCTGAATCTTAGATCTAACACTTGAGTGTGATGGCCAAACTTGGCAAATTACCCCTTCTCTTACTGACCTTTTCAATAACAAACCCTTTTCAAACAGATAAGCTTATGTACATTTCATTTATAGATTCATTTTTTATTCTTACAGGATGACTATTTAGACCTAGATCAAGTATTAGCAGAAGAGTTGGTTTTATATCAATAATCTGAAATCCTTTTGAATAACTAAACCCAAACTCATCTAAAGGCTGCTCTTCTTTTCATTAAAGCTTAATTCCAACTTTTGGTATTGTGGGAAAGGAGATGAAGTTGTAGATCACTTATAAAATGCTACTGCTCAATGGACTGGCTAAAATAACTCATGCAAAGTCACAAAAATCACGATCCAGAAAATCTGAAGGACCAAGTTCCAAACCCATTCTGGAGATGTATTAAGCATTTCAAGACATAAAACTAAATATTAACTTTCTTACTAATGCAAGCATAGCAATTTTATGTGCCGAATGCATACCAAACCCATGTATTTATGTACACCCTATATATGTATATGTGCAACATTAAGTACATACTGTGAATTTCTACAACTTACTAATTTCTCATTATGCATAACAGCATCATCTGTTAAAATATTATTTCTCACACACTGAACATAATCTCAATTCCAATTTCATTTACCTCAGAGGGTTTTTTTTTTAAAGCAAAAGATGGCATCTTATGTTCATATCTATTTCAGAATACTTCCAGCCTTGCATTAAGAATTCCACTCCTGGCTAGTACTTGGAAGATACAACACACTTTCAAAAGAAAGGATACGTACACATGGTTCTCATCCTACCAGCAAAAATGTGGATTTTGAACCTATCCAATAAAACTGCTAATCCCCACATCTGTAACAATGCATTTTTGGGACTTTTACTGCTGCTTTTACTACTACTATCCAGTGGCACCAGAAAAGAGGCTCTTTTCCGACCTCTTCATAATGTTGTATTTTTGGAACCCATATAGTGACCATACCAGTCACCATGTCCTTTCCATAAGCTTTGGATGTCAGGGTAAACTCTCAGGAAATAGCGAATCAGAGTATATTTGACGTAAAATACCTTTTCAAATGCAGGCACTATAGTTTTTTGTTGTCTCTCAAGAATAACATCAAATAGAAGCTGGATGCAAGAGGGATGGTGAGGAGGTCTCAAAGGGAAAGGCTACTGAAATTGTCTATTGAAAATTTTATTTTTCGCCCAAAATAATACAATTCACTCAGGTATTGACATTGGAAACTCTGCAAGCAGGTACAAATATCACATCTTGATGTTACCTGTAGTTTTTTGATGCTCAGGCACTTAACAAAAAGAGATGAGAATAATGGCAGCTATAGTAGTGAAATGTATATAGTGCTAATGGAATTAAAGAAGTTTTGTTAAATACCAAACAGTGCTATATCCGCCCCCACTCTTTGTCTCTTAATTCATTCCTCTTGATCTTCCCAGTGACTGTCTTTGGCAGCTCTTTGACAAATTCCACCTGGATAAAATAAAGAGAGAAAGCAATGCAGCATGTTCTACAGAGTTGGTGTTCTAAGACTCTCCAAGCATATGTGGAAAACTGAGAGGACTCCCATCAGTAAGAACTGCCTGCCTCAAATCCAAGCCAAACCAAAGAGCACATTGTGCCACTTGTGAAACCATCTCTGGGCTGCCTAGATGGCCAAACATCTGTACAGCTGCCTCTCAGCTGACCAAATTGAGTACAGTAGAAGGGCAAATGCCTGAATGGTGCCAGAGGTCAGAGATGAATGACAAAAAGAAGAAAGAAAAGGATGTTACAGCCCCGAGGTCTTTAATGGTTCTTAGTTCTGTGAGTTCTGCTCAAGTGAGCTGAGGCGTTGCAGTAGCTCTTTTCCTGTGGTGCTGGATTACTAAGAAACACCAAGTGTATCCTCTTGGGCTTGTGTCTATTTATCAATTGTGATGATCAGTAGATACAAACTTATTCAGATTCAGTCATTTGCTACCCTAAAGGCACTGGCAAGTGCTTGTTTGAAGGTTAAACACAAACCAGAGAATTGTGATTGTGAGTCTGACTTAGAACATGGAGATCTAACTGGGATATACAAGACCTAGAAAACTTTGAGAAGTTTGTAAAAGTACTTTATGCAGATTCATGAAAAACAATCTAAACTAATGTTATTTAGGAAAGGTCTGGAGCCAGTGGTCTAGATGTATCTTTACTGATGGTTCTTTCAAGTGAATCATGAAAATTTAAATGGTAATTCTCCTGAGCTATAGGGAAGGATGCCCTGTTTTAAAGGTTCTCCTCAGAAATGTTTACCTTTCTAGGGTATTTATAGGGAGCGGTAGTTTTCTTGACATGGTCCTGCAAGTCACGAATTAAGCTCTTCAGGTCAGTGGATGAAAAGGTTGGGGACAGAACCACAAATGCTTTCACAACCTGTAAGGTAAAATTAACAAAAGTGATCTGATACCATCTGTTTTTTAAGGTACCAGTGAGCAGTGCTGCTCGGAGTCACAACAGTCATGAGGAACAGAGAAACCAGCACATGATAAGAAATGGTTGTGCCCAGCTTCTGCATGTGTATATGCAGAAGCTAAAGTTTAAAGGACAGTTTTTGTGCCCTCATTATAAATAAGGGCCTTTCCCCTTCTCAGCAGCAGCTGAGGACAGCAGCTGAGCTGTCTCTGTGGAGTTCTCTCTGAAGCTAAGGGACATTTTATTTCTCTCTGAAGTTTGCTGAGGACAGTAAGCACTGTTATCCTGGCACAGGATTGTGCATTCACCACACCTGCAGCCCATGTCTAATGCTTGGGCAATTGCAGTAGAACTTCGGCTACACCAAGAAACATAAATGACAATTTAAGTGTATAGACAAATGCTTAAGAACAAGGGCAAAGTAAACACCACAGTGGTGTTCTCCACAGAGAAGACCTTGGGATGAAAAGAAACTCAGAAGAGCAAATGCATGTAAATGTGAAGGGATTTTGCTTGTCAACCCCACTAGGATTATCCATGATGGGAGCAGATGGGGTGCTTAGGGACACGGTGTATTTGTGGACCTGACAGTGCTGGGTTGACGGTTGAACTCAATGATCTCAGAGGTATTTTCCAATCTAAACAATTCCATGATTCTAAGAGGACATTACTGCCTTAGAGCTGTAAGTTTTTCAGTAAAGTAGAAATTCCTTGATATCATTGTATATTTGGACAAATGCATTACTTTCCCCCCTCTATTCAGCATCATTACCTCTCCTCTGAGGGGGTCTGGGCTGCTGACAACAGCTGTTTCTACCACAGCTGGGTGCTCTATCAGGGCACTTTCTACTTCAAATGGCCCAATGCGATACCTAGGTAAAGAAAAATAAAAATGAGGTTGGCTCTTATTTTTTGTCGGATAAAAACAGTACCAAATGTTTTTAAATTTTCACGTTGAAGAAAAAAAAAAAAAAAAAACAAAGCCAGAACAAATCAATAACCACCTATAGAAGTTTTAGGCAAAATGGGACAGCTGGCTGGATTAGAAGTAGAAGCATTTCATAGTGGTCTTTGTGGCAGAGGACTGCTGGGGCTGTGGATACTTCTCCATCTGTCCTCTCTCCTTGGGGCTCTTAGGCTGGAGCTCCATCCCACCCTGTAGCTGGGGTCTGCAGCAGCATGTGGTCCTGTGCCACGTTTTGGAATCCCATCATACAATATTAAGTTCTTTCCTTTCAACATGTTAAAAATAAATTGTTTCAAAAGCTGTTTGAATCCAATAGAGGTTCCTTCAATTTTAGTCAAAAAATAAACTAGATAAACATCCCTCCTTTGCCAACTGAAGTCTTCATTCTTTGTTGAAACACAGGAGATATTGCAGGGGAAATGGATCCAGTATCATCACAGAAATGATACTGCGGGTCTGTGAAAAGCTAATAGCAACAGCAAGCACTCCAAAGTCAAGAGGTCAATACATTCCTGTCACAGGATTATGATGCCAGAAGCTCATGTGTAAGAATACACAACACAACATGTGAGAATATGCAATGGCAGATTTAGAATGGGTGTGTGCATACTAACCCTGAAGAAATGATGATGTCATCGTTTCTGCCAATAAACTGGAAATATCCTTCTTCATCCATAGTCCCTCTGTCTCCAGTGACATAAAAATCCCCACGTTCACTTTCTGCAGTTTTCTTAGGGTTATCCTTAAAGTGGTTTACAAGCAGTAGTTTAGATTTTGTGCATGCATTAGCTATACATTATGCTATAACACACATAATATCAAATCCGCTGGAACTTAATTTTCAGTAAGGATGTGCTGATATTGCTATCAAATACAATAACATAGGTTTAAAATAATTCATGTTCTTTAAGAAAACATTTAACTTGATCCTAAATTATTTTCGTTCATTTTCTAACACGATCAATTCAAATAAACAAATTACTCTGGTAATAAATAACAAAATGGTGAAAAATGTCCAGCCTTTAGGACGATACAATTGGAGAGCTTTTGGGGAGATTGGTAGTGGTGGTGAGGAATAAAATAAAGTTCTTACTAAATATTCAGAGAAAAAACCAAGTGGCCTTATAGGTTTGCTTCTGATAGCAATTTCCCCCTGTTGTCCTGGAGGCAGAATATTGGCATTTTTGTCTATGATCTAGAATGAAAATCAGTTCTTATTTTAGTCCAATGGAAAAACAAACTCCAAACACAAATACAACCAAACAAAAAAATCCCCCATGACAGAATCTAAAGAGCAGTCAACAAACCTGAACATCATAAAGGGGAGCTGCTTTCCCCATTGATCCAGGTTTAATCTTCATTCCTTTAAAACCAGAGCAGATTACTCCCTGTAAAAATCAAAATCAAACCAAAGCTGTACAAAAGAAAATGGCTACATTCACACTTAATTCATTAAATGTAGTTTCTAGTCCAATTCCAAAGTAAGAAATTAAGAATCATAGGATCCTATATGTCAGTGCTGTATGGTACTGATAAGCAAAATCATAAAACTCCCTGAAAGAATCTTTTCCCATTCTCTGTGAAAAATTCATGTCCTCTGCTAACCAGTCTTCTTCCCTTAGATTCAAACCCTGCCCTCTTGACTGACACAGTTCCTTGGAATTAGCTTAAGGACTTTTGTGGAAATATTACAGCACATTCCCTCCCAAACCCTCATGTTTCTGGCAGGTTCTGTGAGGAGAGCCCTGAGAGGGAGTTCTTTCAGAGGTTACCAGGGAAGGGAATTACTGAAACATTCACAGAAATGTGGAGGAGAAAACAGACTGTGTTCTTACAAAGCAAACCTTACAGCAAAAAGAAATTCCAAAGATGTAATAGGCTATTGTCCCTACACAGGTACCATCTCAGTCTGGCCATATACTTCATGGATGTCCAGCCCAGTCTGGCTCTTCCACTGCTCCATGACTTCTGGGTTGAGTGGCTCCCCTCCGCTCATGCAGTACTTCAGCTTCATGAATTTGTATCTTCACAGGGAGTTAAAAACAAGAAAGTTAGGAGAGTTAGTGCCACAAAGTGGGGAAATCAGAGGGGCCCTGGTCCTTCTGCTCCTGATACAGCAAGGATATCACTCTGTGCTCAACACTCTACGTAAGTAGCAGTCAGAGTTAAGCATGTGAAAAATAAAATTTTTGCTGAAGTCAGCGGGGATTATAAATAACCAAATGCTGATCTGCTGAGCCAGGGCCCTGATTGCTGACCCTCTGCAACAGGCCAAGCAAGAAAGTTCAAGAGGGAAAGAAGGAACAATGACAGGCAGTGAGAACTGGAACGGGGGTGAGGAACAAATGCCACAACAAATCATTCCCTCCGTTATGCTGACATGCACTTTCTAGAATGAAGTCCTTCTCAAAGACTGGACAATTAATGTGGTAGACAAAAATTATGACAAAGTATTTAACGGACTCTCAGTTTCATACTCACAAGTACAGTAGCATAAGTCTCAATTTTCTGAGGGAAAACATCAAGTTTCTCTGATCAAAAACTCAGCAAAACTCAAATTTTGCATGATGGTCTTCTCGTGAAGGATATTTTAAACCAAATTATTATCCTATTTTGGGTCAAGCAGTTAGATATAGGAGATGACTAAGTTTAGGTAGGGTAAATTAAACATTACTAAATTTTTTTTTTACATACTTGGACAGATCATTTTGCACCAGCATGCGGAACAATGTTGGAGCACCGACCATGGCATCAATTGGGAATCTGCAGAGAGTCTAGAGGGTTAAACAATAAGAAGGACACGCGAAGCTCAGACAAAAAACTGCCTTTGGAATGCACAGTAAACAGGTGACACAGGAAGGAGAAGTATATTTGTCCCCCGTGTAAAAGCACCACAACCTCTGTTGGGTGAGGAACCCTCCTGCAGTTGGTGCAATATGCAGAGATTGTAGATTTGATTACAAAAATCCCATCCTAATACATCTACCTGACACCAGCACCTCACAGTTTGGGGCATGGCCACAATAGTTCCTCCTCTGCCTACATCATAGGGAGGTCTTCACTTTCATCTTGGTTGGTGTGGGCACAGAAACACTTCATTTCTGCATTAATACCCACTGATACTATTTCCATGGTCACTAGAGTGAATGGCAGGCATTTAATGCTGCTTTTGGAAGATTTTTGTTCATGAGCTCACCAGCTATGAGCAAAATGTATGAATGGATTGCATGTTTGTTCCCTTCTGTATACATTAAAAATGAAAGTAGGGCTTTACACAGCAAATACAATATCTCAAGCACTACTATAAACACAACCCTCATGAAATCTGTGGATGCTGTCAAGAATTGGTTTTGGCATGCTTTCTGCAGATGAATACATTTCCATGAGTTTTTCCCTTACGTTCAGGATGACTTTTGAGTCAGTCTTTGGTAGGTTATGTATGAAGACGCATGATCCGAAAACCCAAGGATCAAAAAAAGATGCTATTGAAGTTAGTATCCATCCTGTGTCTGCAGTGTTCCATATCATGTGAGAGGGAGTCAAATCCAGCCAGTACCTGATAGGGAAAAAAAAAAAAAAAGAGATAACAAAATACCCAGAAAGAGGGTGAGAGATATTAATTGGAAGATTGAGACAGTGGGGTGATCCTAGTCCCTGGCAATTTGATGGAGTTTTTACTCTGATTTCAAAGGGAGAAAGGCTGGGGATGTACACTGGTATTTCTTATTCAGTAATTTTTTACAATAGCTCTACTATGCAGCTTCAATTATCTTATGTTCAACCAGGCTTAACTCTTTCTTACCTTTCACTTAAAAGGGGTCTGAAACCAAGACTACCCTGGGAATGTTGAGTCATCTTTGGAGAGCCTGTAGTTCCACTGGTAAAGAAGATAATCATTGGGTCTTGAATCCTTGTTTTGATGCAGGAATGGTCAGCAGATTGGTTTCTATAAAAAAGAGAATGTAATTATAACTTCAATGGCTGTAGTCGATATAAATGAGCACTTGTGGGAACAGGTCTGCTTTGTCCTCGTGACTGCAGTGGCACTCAGTCATACTCACTGGTACAGCTCAGTGAAGTTCAGCCATCCCTCCCTGCTGCCTTTGGACACCATTAGCTTGGTTTTCAGGAGCTGGCACTGGGATGCCACCGAGTCCACTGCAGGAGCCAGTTTGTCAGTGGTAATGATGCACTTAGCCTTTGATGCCTGGAGTCGGTACAGTATGTCTTTGGCAGATAATTGGGATGTTCCTGGGATTATGACAACTCCTGGATGAGAGATAAAGTTAGTTTGTGTTGGCATTTTTTCTATGTCTGATTCTTTTCTAAGAACCTAAGCTATTAAATTTTCCCAAACTGATCTCTGATACGGATTTGCCCTGGTGTTCCCCAGCCAAAGAGTTAGATTAGATTAATGCAGATGCCTGTGCTCTCCTGTCAGGAGTGAAATGTGGACCTGCCTGGTGACTTCCATGGCTCTTCCCTGCCTTCTGGCATCTTCTTGCCCACTGCATGAGCTACCTTTCCTATGGCCCCCAGTGAAAACCCTTCAGGACTGCCTGGCAGCTAGTCCACTCACTGGATTATTACACTATTTTTCCTTGATAAACTATATCCATTCTTGATCCTCTCAGCTCATTTGCAATGACCATTTGACCTCACTGACCTGCTCGCATACAAGCCACCTTGACCAGCCACCATTCTGGAATTCGTGGTAGGATCAGGATAAGTCTGTCTCCCTTCTGCAGTCCACAATCTTTAGTCAGTACATTGGCCACTTTCCGAGACAGGAACCCCAGCTCCTCAAAGCTCCACTTCACTTCTTCTCCTTCACCATTTATCCACCAGAAAGCAGGGTTTGATGGTCTCTTTCCAGCCTACAAAACATAGGAATTCAAACAGAAAAGAATTTCTTCTGAAAGACCGTGAAATAATAATGCACAGACATCTGTAAATTATGGAAGATCTGACTATTTGACAGCTGGCATATAAGCTATATATTTTTTTTTTGGTCCTTAAAGGATCGAGATTTGCTATTCATCAAGCTCAGTTATTCCCAAAAGATTCTCCTTTTCTGAAGCTGAAATGTTTACCAGCCTAATTGTCTCCAGACTCAAGTCTTAGTCTGGATCCTATTTCAGTTTAAACCTTTTACTGTGCATTAATGCTCCTACAAAATAACAATAAATAAAACAAGAAAGAACAAACTTTTGTATAATTTCCTAATGCAAGTTTGGTTTGGCAACCGATTGTTTTTATAAAGAAAAAAACCCACCTCATTCCAAATGAAATTTAAAATTAAAGTATTTCATTGGCACAACAGAAGATCACCTACCTTTTCAATCTCAGACCATTTGTCCAGTACATCACTTGCAAAGTTAAAGTACTTTGGTATTTCCTGTTTGCCCTGTCTGATGGACTCATACTGGGAATATACATCAGAGGAAAGCAGCCTGGGATGTCCATGGAAAGTCCTATGGGGAAGCTTCAGAGTCCACAAGAGTTTTAGATTCTGTAACTTCAGCAGCAGCTTCATGGCAGAAGACTATGTGTCTAGATGCTGTAGACTATATAAGAAAATTGCAGAATTGTTGCTATGAATCCTGCAATAACAAAAACCCAAAAACCAAACCAACAAAAAAAGAAAAATAATATTGAGATTATCCAAAGATAATCCAGTTATGAATAAATGAGTTCTTCATTAAAGTCACCTAGGCTAGTCAGAGCCAGACTGATGATTTTAACACGCTAATTAAATGTTAAGTTCCCTATCCTGCTTTCTTGTATTTTTGATTTTTAAATTAATTGCCCACAACTCTCCATAGTAAAACACAACATCAGATGTTATTTTTTACATTAGAAGAATGTTCCTGTTTCATACATTCAGTACCTGATCCTCTATTAATTTTTCTTTTCTGCTTGTTTCCAGACTAGTTCCATCAACAATCTCACTGCTTTAGCCTCAGCAGTTGCTGACTGATTCAGCCATTCACTACATCAATCCCAAGAATCTTCACTTTGTTATGCAGCCCCTGAGTTTGATAGAGACTTTTCTACTCATTTTCCTCACCTGTCTGCTGTGGACAGGAGAGATCAGGAGCTGCTGGGGGAGATCCTCTTCATTCATTTCACTCACCTGTTAGGACATGTTTCCCATATGAGGCACTGTAAGGATCAGCTGTTCCCTGGAGATGTGAAACCTGGAAACTCCTTCATAAAGGTTTTGGAGTGAAACTCTTCTGACTTTATTGCTCACTTCTTCTGGAGTAATGAGAACAGAATGTGGCACAAAACAGACCAAGCAGCAGAATTCTTTCTGTGGAGTAACTTTTTTTCTTGTAATCATTTACACCATTGTTAATTGTGCATAATTTGCACCTTAACCTAAAGCATTTTGGGTCTTCTTTTGCCTCAACTTTAACCATTTAAGTACATCACAAATTCATCATGATGAAGAGAAGCATTAAAAAGAAATTTATTTTTTCCACTCTGAAAGATTTGAGACTGTTACAGTGGTAGTTATTGACAATAATATGTCAATGTGCTGCTGATACCCACCACAGGACAAAGATTACTTTTATCAATTTCTTTTTTATTTGTATGTAACTAAGAGTTGTAGTTACACTTTGAGTGTTTTCTACTTTTTCTTCCACAGTTTGTTTTTTGCAATGTTTGCATGTGTTCTGGGTCATAAACATGTGCCATGTTTGATATGTTATGGTTGGTACAGGTAATGGAGTATTTTTCTCCTTGTTTTCCAGATCACTCTTGCTCTTTTTATACTTTTGCCCACTCTTTGCTCCTTAGAACATTTCTCTGGATTTTCCCAGTAACTGTCTTTGGCAGATCCTGAACAAACTCCACCTGAAATGCAAAAATACGTCCTGGTTAAATTCCCAGCTGAAGGAATGACACGCTTTCATTATGGCTGGGGATAAAAGGATGGGAAGCTGCACAGCCAGGGCTGGGATGATGAAATGCTGATTGAATGCTTTGCCCATTTGAGCTGCAGTGAAAACTCCAGGATTCCATGAAGAAAGACTGGGCCCTCATAAAGTAAAATTTCACAACCATTGCCTCCCTCTGGGTCCATTCTAGCACACACAGCCGACCCAAGGCTACAGCTGCAATAGACCCTGTCATCGACTTTTATTTTGTCTAACTCTGGTTGGAGTGTTTGTCAGAAAGCTGTTGAAAAAGAGCTGAGGCAGGACAAAAATTGCTCCGTTTCTGGCACAATGAGAGAACCTGTCTTTTTGGGCTGCACTTACCTTCCTTGGATACTTGTATGGTGCAGTCACCTTCTTGACGTGTTGTTGAAGCTCATGAATTAATTTTTCTGGATCATGTGATACAAAAGCAGGAGCTAAAACAATGAAGGCTTTGACCACCTGTGCCACAAAAATGAAGGGGTTCCATTAACTTCCAGAGGTGGCAATAAGGGAATACATTTGTTGTGAAAAGTGAGTGACAAAATTCAGAAGGCCAAAATGTAAGCTTTTCTTTATTTTCCCCTTTCATTAGCTGTTTATTACAGAATGCTGTGCTATGAAGGATCCATTCTGCAGCAGAGGATCTTTTCCATATTTCCAGCTTTTTTTTTCCCCAATGTTATATCCTAATAAAGCTGAAAACCTTGACTCTGTTGCTCAAAGAAATATTGCAAATGTAGAAAAACACTCTGGATGTCATTGCTACAGTGCACTAAGTGACAAAACAAGAAATAATCAAAGTTTCATTGCTTAGACAAAAACATGTCTTTATTAGTCTGAAAAGCCAAACTATTTTTCCACATGAAAACCTGCAATCAAAGAAATAATTCTGATATTGTAAGATCTATTAGGATATGGATTTAAAAAAATTCAGCCCACGTAATTTTAAAAATATGCAACATATTGAATTCCAAGGAACCCTAGTACATATAAGGAAGTTGATACTTAGAAGAAAGGGTATTTATTTTACATTTTTTCCTATTTTGTTTTACCTCCCCTCGCACTGGGTCAGGACTGCTGACAACAGCCACCTCTGAGACTGCTGGGTGCTCAACCAATGCACTCTCCACTTCAAATGGGCCAATGCGATACCTGGGGAGCACAAAGAGAGCTCAGCCCAGCAGCAAGGACCAGTCCTTTGCTCTTTCCAGGCTGCATTTCATGAGGCAAATCTAAAAGGAAATGCCTTACCCAGCAGAGTTAATGATATCATCAGCTCTTCCAACAAACCAGACATATCCCTCTTCATCCATAACGCCTCTGTCCCCAGTGACATAAAAATCTCCACGCACAGTGGCAGCAGTTTTCTCAGGATTATCCTGGCAACAATCAAACATTTCAGAAAAGGTATCTGATTATTAGTGAATTGTAATGCATTTCCTTAGCAGTGGTGCAATAAATGGTAGAAATATTTTTTTCAGTTCTTCTCAAAATGAGTGTGTTCAATACTGTTTCATATTTTCAACTAAAAAACTCAGAGCCATGTTAATTAGCAGCTTGATGCCTGAAGTATGTGACAGGTGGAAAAGAGCACCACACACTAAAGAGTGTATGTAGAGATTTCTGTTCTAGAGAGAAAAGGTCGTGCTCTATCAAAATGCCCATCCATCACAGCAAACAGGTAACCCACAAAAATGTGTAACGCACTCTGTCCAGGGAAATGATTTATCATTGCAGGGGGTTGCCACAATAACCTCCTGTCAAAAGGAACTTTTTACCCTTAACTGACAGGACCAAAACTCAAATGAGGTCACCTACTGGAAAAATTTCATTATTTGCATTGTCTTATGGGAGCTCTACATCCAGTGTAACCTCTTGGTTACACAGGAATGTGTAACCTTGGTTACACACTTTGACAACAGAAGACACAGTGAAAACCAGAAGCTATGGTATTGAACTTGTAGAAGTTTCTTATCACCTAGCAAGAAAATACATTTTACAAGTTGTTGTTTGAGGATGCTACAAGTATCCAAATATTATGGGGGTTGAGAAAAGGATAAAAAAACATAGATAGGTCCCCCAAAGCTTATTCATTATGACAGTTCAGTTGCAGGGGAGAATATCTTTAAGTTTGCCTGAGTCTACTGTTTTCTTAAGAATGTCCTGCACCTCAGCATCACCACACACTAATCAGGCTCAAAGTTCTCAAGTAACCCAGTGAGACTTTCTGAGGATCCTGCATGGAATTCTGCTCCTGGCAGACCTTGCCCTGGGTCTCTCCCGAGTCTCCCAGCAGACACAGCAGGTCAGGCTCACCAAGTACTCGGAGAACAGACAGAAGGGTCGTGTGGGTTGCACTCGGACAGCAATGGTGCCCTCTTCTCCTGTAGGCACAACAGCCCCGTGGTCATCTACAATCTGCAGAAAGGACAGACACAGCAGGGGTGCTTTGATCAGCTCAGAGGAACGTCTGCTGCAGCTCAGTGCAGGGCACAGAAGGGACGCAGACAGCACTGCCTTACTGTTCTACCTACAACTGCCACATACCTGCACATCATAAGGGGGAACAGCTTTTCCCAAAGAGCCAGGTTTAATTTTCATTCCTTTCATATTGGCACAGATTGCCACCTGCAGAAGAGATTTTTTAAAGATTTTTTGAAATTGTTGCAACATCTTGTGAATTTTATTATTGTCCTGTAAACACTTGACTTTTATTTTGCAGGACAGGAGATTATTACTACAGATCTTATTTCAATACTGGGACAATTAATTTGGGAACATTTCAAGGACAAAAAAGAGAGAAAGCCTGAGATCTGGCTCTTAATAGTTTTGTTAATGTTCACTTACAGAGAAATCTGGGATGTGAGCTGGTTTAATATTTGCCATTAAAAACTCAGACAGGCCAAATTGATAGCTGGAGCAAATCATGTTTTCAGGTTTTTTTGAAGTAAAGAGGACAAAGGGATCTCCTACAACTTATTTGATCAGAAGTGTCTCTGGCATGGTTTTTGCAGGGGTCTAAACCATTAGAATTTGCAGCTTGCTGATTCTGGAACTGTATAATCATAATTAGAGAAAGTTTGTTGTGTTTTTTTTTTTTTTTATCATATAAAAGATTCTCACTTTTTCCATTGACTTACCAAGGACACAGTGGCTCTGGTATTCTTATCTTTGAATGGGTATACTACAAGAATTAATGGAAACGTACTGTTTCGGTCTGGCCATAACCTTCATGGATATCCAGCCCTGTCTGGATTTTCCACTTTGCAAATACTTCAGGATTGAGTGCTTCCCCTCCAGTTACACAGTGCTTCAGACTTGGAAACTTGTAGCTTGAGAGGAAGAGCAAATGAAATAATTATTTTAACTCCTAAAATGAGCAGTGAGCAATCTTAACTAAACAGACTTCCTCAGCTTTCCAAGCACACTGAAGGCTGAAGGAAAGGAGGAATAGGAAGACAGAGACTGAGCTCTCTGCTAAAGCTGGGTTGGCTTTTGGCAGGATGAAAGACCTATGTGACAAGAATGAGTACCTTACCAAAGATGTGAAAACTCCTTGCAAACCACTTCTCACAAGCTGGGTATTTTATAGAGTAACAAACCAGCAAGAACAGCTGCCAAATAACTCTCAGGATGTGGAACTCCTCTAACTGCTCCCTTCATTCTCAAGCATGTGAGAACAACTCCACTATACTCCAGTAACATCCTGATCCAATGCTGCCTAAAACATTGACTTAAATTGAACTGTGAAGCCTAAGTTCAGAGGAAGTGACAGCTTAAAAAAATCTCCCTTGTTTCCTCTGTGCTGTCTATTCAAAGACCCAGTCCTGATGCCCAAGTAGCCTACGGTGTGGCTAATTCTTCTCACATTTGAAAACGGAGAGCCTTCTTTACTGAGAGCAAGCTTTGCTAAATAGGTTTCCTTGAACTGAAAAAGAGAATTAAGGAAGCTAAGGAACTAACCATGCAGAGCTGTCCCAGCATTATACCCCAGCCTCCCTCCCCTCCCTGCTGTACCTGCTCACATCATGTTGGACCAGCATGAGGAAGGCGGTGGGAGCTGTGCAGAAGGTGGTGATGGGATATCTTGAGAGAGTCTAGAAAAATAGGAAGTTATTGTGCTGAAAAGAAAGTGTAATGCTGGGTCTGACCTTGTGAAGGTGATTAACACAATTTACATGCTCAAATGTCTGCAAGATGAAAACCCTAAAAATGCTGTACCAGGCAGTCCAACTCCTGCAGAAATTATGGAACTTTCTGTCCAACAGAAGTCACTCATGTAAATGAAGGACCAGTGAGAGCAGTAGTTCCAATTAAAGTGTATTTTTTGGGGTTTTCCAAGGTGTCTGTGTTCCAGGCTCAAGACTAATTGGTGATAGGGAACTATACCACAGCTTTTCCGGTATTATTCTTGGGCTAGTCAGGGTTTCTGCCCCACACAAGAGGCCAATGTTGAGGAGAATCATCCAGCTGAGTGGTTTTGAAAAAGACCTGGGAAGAGGAATAGGCATTCTGGTACCTTTGGATTGCTTGAGATGTGGGGATTACTCACCTCTGCAATAACTTCTGGTTTAAACTGTGGCATATTGTGTACAAAGACACAGGATCCACAGATCCATGGTGAAAAAACACTGCCATAGGCCGATTTTGCCCAGCCAGTATCAGAGGTATTCCACATTACATCTGAAGGAGTCAAGTTCAACCAACACCTGATGAAAAAGCAGAGATGAAAAAAACTTTCAGGGAAAGCAAAACAGTACCAAGCCACAGATCTAACTTTTAAGATATAATAAAATGGCCCAAGGTTGCTTTGGTTCTCAGGGAAGGTTGACCCAACATGAGAGCACTTGACTTCCTTTGGTGTGGTTGCAGGGGCACTTTGCTTATTGCTCCTCTGCTTTCAGCCCTGCAAGTGACACAACTCTGCACGTGATGAGTTCAACTGGAACTTCAAGAAGTTTTATTAACAAGGGTTTTACCATGAGAAGGGAAAGATGAAGGAGGTGCAAATCCTACAGTCATGAAATGCCTGCATTTACTGCAATGTTATGGCAATGTTCAGTTTAATGCTGATCACAGCACTTAATCAGGACCCTGAGAGGAACTGCAAGATAATACCTGCCAGTGGTTGCAAATCCAATACCGTAACTGCTGTGGGAATGCAGCACCATTTTTGGGAAGCCCGTAGTTCCGCTAGTAAAATACACAAGCATTGGGTCTTGACTCCGCGTCTTGACACATATATGGTCAGCAGATGCAACCCTTCAGAAGAAATTATGTATTCCAGTCACTACATGAAGTTTTCCACTAGGGAAGCAGTATTTTAATGTTTAGGAGTTCAACAGGAAAGCTGCCCCAAATTATATGATCTTACTAAATCCATTATGTATCACAGTGAAAAGTTAGAGAACACATTTTGCCTGTCATGTACGCTCTGAATCACAAGGCTGAGGAGCAAGAAGAAGCTGAAGGACCTGAACTTGGGTTCCAGAATCTGGGTTGCATGAATCTGTACTTAATGCAGTGTAATTACAATGCTGGAATTTGATGGAGAAATGTAACTCATTTGTATTTTGAAAATTACCCCCACAACTCAGCAATGTCACCTGACTGATACAGCCCCCTTCACCTGAAAGAACTGGAAAGAAAAGAGCTGGATACTCACGCAAGGAGTTCTTTGAGGTTCAGCCACCCAGCCCTGCTCCCTTGGCCTACAATGAGTTTACTTTTCAGGAACTGGCTGCCAGGCAGGACAGATTCCACTGCAGGTGCCAGAGTGTCATTGGTAACGATGCACTTGGCCTTTGAAGCCTGGAGTCGGTATGAGATGTCTTTGGCTGTTAACTGAGATGTTCCTGGAATAAGGACAATTCCTGGAAGAAAGCAAGAAGCAGTGGAGAAAACTCAGCATTTCCCCAAAATACTTGATTATGTCTCTCTGTTGATGCTGACTTTATCCATCATGGATGTTTATCCGTTTAAAAGCAGAGCAAAATAGATATATTGAATTATTAATGGCACTAATTATATAAGTCCTTCCATTATAAATTCAGCTCCCTTCCAATGTATGTGGTCAAGTCTGGCCTTAGGTTGCAGCCATTCAGCCCTCACTGGCTTCACCTGAGGATGCTGTTTGACTGGACCATGTCTGGCCCTGTGCTTCCTGTGTCGGGGCTGCCAGTTCTCCTTCTAGGCAAAAGATCACTTGTAGAGGTCACAACAGAATATTCCTGCTTGCATTTTCTTCACCCCAGTCTAACACATGGCTTGTAGGCTCTATTTGCTTTCTGTCTGCACCCACCAAGTCAGTGAGTCACTCACCTGCTCGCATGCAGGCCACATTCAGGAGCCACCACTCAGGAACACGAGGCAGAACTGCCACAACTCTGTCTCCTCTCTGCAAACCACAGGCCTCAGAAAGGACATTGGCTGCCTTCCTGGACAGAGAGCCCAGCTCCTCAAAGCTCCACTTCACCTCCTCTCCCTCATCACTGACCCACCAAAAAGCTGGATTTGTTGGTTTTCTTCCATTCTACAACACATGAGAAGATATTAAAATAAGAAAAACCTTAAAAGTTTTCACTTCCATATAAAATAACTCTAAACTAAGCAAATAATCCCTGGCAATCACTCTCTTGGGGTGACACCTGTGTTTCTGATAAATAAAATAAAATAGTGCTTTCCACTCTGCAGCCAATACTGCCCAGTACCCATGAGGAAAACGGATTTGTATAATTTGACAATTGTTCCACTGTGTCCTCATTTTGGCTGGAATAGAGTCAATTTTCTTACTCTGTCCTGGTAAAGAGCTGTGGTTTATGAATTTAGGATCAGTGTAGTGTTGATAACACACTGATGTTTTAGTTGTTGCTAAGCAGTGCTTACTGTAAGTCAAGGGCTTTCCAGTTTCCCACACTCTGCCAACAAAGAGGCGCACAAAAATCTGTGAGACATCATAAACAGGACAGCTGACCTGAACTGCCTGAAGGGATATTCCACATCACAGGAGGTCCTGCTCAGTTTATAACCTGGGAGGAAGTTTGTTGGGAGGTGTTTGGAGATCGGCTGGGCATCAATCAGTGGGCAGTGAGCTACTACTGCTACTAATATGATTATTATTATTATATTTCAATTCTTAAACTGTCTCTTCCTCAACCCCTAGGTTTTACCTTTTTTTTCCTCCTGATTCTCCTCCCCATCCCACTGGATGTCTGTGTATCTATGTGTGTGAGATCCAGGGGCTCTGTGGTTCTTAGTTGACAGCTGGGGTTAAATTACAATTCAATGTCTATAAAAGAAAAGACACATACTACCTTTTCCAGTCGTGCCCACTCATCTAAGACATCACTTGCAAAGTTGAAATATTCTGGCAGTTCCTTTTTACCCTGGTTTATAGATTCATAATGGGAAATAATCTGAGATATAAGAAGCCTGTTGTTTCCATGGAATGTTCTGGAAGGTGACCTGAGAATCCACAAACACTGAGGAATCCAGGATTTAATAAATGCTCTCATGATAAATGATGTTTTATCAGACGGTGAGGGGAAGGAATCAGGTGTACACCTAAGGAATCAGTCACCTGGAAGGAAAGAAAATACATTTAAGCCAATCCAGTTATTGGATGCTCTCCCATGTATGATGTTGGATAAATGAATGCAAACCAGCTTGAAAAAATAGGTTGTTTATACACATCCTCATTTTGTGTCATGTCACCTGTATTTTTTGATGTGATTATTTAACATTATGGTATAAAGAAGGAATAAGCACAGTCATCATGAGGTTAATGAAATTAGCAGAGTTGTTGCTATGAATCCTGCAACAAAAACAACTGTGGAATCCCATCCAGCTGGGATAAATGGTGGTTTAACCTCAGCAGCATATGCAGGGGGCATCAATCTGAGGCCATGGGAAACAGGACACTGAAAAAAGGACACGTAGCCAGGTCATTACAAGAAGAGTGGGGTCATGGGAGTCAATATGTTAATAGAACTATCCTATATTTGGTCAGGTTTCTGGTTCATCTTCTCAGCTGGTTTGGTACCTTTTACAAATAAGGTCATATTCAGATTTCGCCTTCCTGATTGGATCCTTGCCCTCAGAAGACCCCTATACCTTGTGGTGTTCGCCATGCCCCCTCCATCCTTGGATCTTGCCCCCAGACTCTGTGGTTTCTACGTCTGTTACTTTGCTATTAAAGGATTTATTTTTCAGGCAAAACCATCATTCCCATCCCTTATTTTGCCAGTTACCCCAACCAAGCTGAACTAAGGGTCACAGAAAGTGAAGACTGCAATAACTGGCGCCCAAACAGGGACCTCATATTGAGGGATCTTCTTTGGTTCTATTTGGCTGGGTTTTGGCCAATCAATTGGACCTTTTTTTTCTCTGCTGTGGATTAAATTGGGCCTGACATGGTTACAAGAACCCTCGGAGTTGGCTCAGATCTTTAGGATGCCTGCCCGAAAAAGCAGGTAAGTGGAGAATAGAGACTTATTCCTGCTGTTCCTACCCCAGTCAGGTGGGCACACCCCACCTAATCCCAATTATTATGGGAATAAGACTGTCAAGACTAGACAGGGACATAGATAGCTTTAAATTTTTCTTAGCAGTCCACAGAAGAAGGACCCAAAATCGCGAGGTAAAAAACCTCCTAAAATGAGTGTTTTGGAACTTTCCAGCGACTGCAGCCAGTAGTGCCGTGCCAGGCTCTGCCGCTGCCAGGGCCCCACACTTGCCCGCCCACCGGGCGCTGCCTCAGCCCAGCCACTTCTGCCTCGCCAGCTGCAGCCCGTGGGACAGGCCCGCCTGCTGCCAGCTCGGCCTCACACAGCGCTGCAGAAAATGGCATAGACTGTGGAATTTTCTCTGCGGGATTTTGGGATTTTGTGGATGTCACGCTTTATGACCTAGCTACCAAGGGGGACCCTCTCGCAGCACGTCTGTTGCCTGCTTTCTGTGTGATTCTCAAAAAGCTCTAAGCCAAAGAGCAACGACTCCCAGCGCTCGGCCCCTCCCCGGCCTTGCTGGTGTGGCAGGAATCCAGAGGGTCCAGGGCCACTGCACCATGCAGGATCCCTTCCCAAACTGAGACTGCTTTTAACCCCTCTAACCATGGGGAGAGAACTTGAGGGTGGAACCTGTCCCAGACACAGGAGGCAGTGCAAATCTCAACCCCTGCCCCTTTCCCCATCACAGAGGAAAAGATATAGCAAAATTTGGGACTTAAAATTGTCCCTCAGACGGTTACCAAATATTAATTGGGTTAAGCCTTAGCTAAAGATCATTAATGAAGATTTAGTCCTGCTGTTTGTTTTGTTACATTCCTTTTTAATTTGGTAACTGATTCTGCTTATTTTACAGGTATCGTTGAGAGAGCTGAAAATTCCTTCCTAGAGACAGTTGCTAATGATCAGTTATACTCCTTGCTTAAAACTTTAATTTTTATTCTTTCACAGAAACAGCATCCCTGTTTTGTCATGCATATACGTTCTCATTCTTCTTTGCCAAGATTCCTAACAGAAGGTAATAAACAAACATGCATTGTCACTACATGCCCTGACTGCCAGAAATATTCTCTGCTGTCTGTTGAGGCAGGAGTAAATCCTAGAGGGCTTCACAGTTTACAAATTTGGCAGAGCAATGCTACCCATTATGCGTCTTTTGGTCACTTTAAATGTATACATGTTTCCAGAGACACTTTCTCAGGAGCAATCTTTGCCTCTGCTCACATAGGTGAAACAGCAAATGATGTTATTAAATATTTCCTACAAGCACTTTTAACTCTAGGCATCCCACAAGAAATAAAAACCGATCATGGGCCTGCCTATGTCTTGTACCCTTTGTCGCATGTCTTCAATTGTAACTGTTTATTCTCACATATTTGATGCACGGATCTCAGCATTGGTCAAATTTTACTCCTCAAGAAAAGTTACTTATTTAACATTGGAACTATTGCCTTATTCTTTAGTAGAACCTTATACAGTAATATTTAATCTGCCTATCAGGCAAATGAGTTTAAATACCCAGAGCTTAACACAACATAATCTTTTCAGTGATGTCTGCCAGCATAAACGATCTGGATGCAGATTTTTCCCCCAGAGAGATATTTTGTCAAAAGCAACAGAAATTCATGATGTTCTCCATAATCCTTGGACATTGTGGCAGAGAAACACTGACAAGTTGTAAACAATCCTTAATCACTTAGGAAGACGTTTCTCCTTTCTTAGTCTGCTCTAATTCTCTCATTTAGCTATAACTTGCATATTTCAGAGCATTACAATGACAAAATCTACATAATAGCCTATGAGAGAAAGAGAGGGGACATAATATTTAGAAATACATAGGGAAATTATATTCAAGACTAATAAGATGAAACACATTTAGAGTTTGGGATTCCCGAGTGCTCTACAACAATGTCTGCCAAGAAGACTGTGTGAACCTTCAAGTTCTTAGCACTTTCTTACCTGCAAATGTTGAGGTGAAAATGAAGACAGAAAACTGAGGAAAAGACCCAGTAATGGCAAACTTCTCAGAATGAGAAGTGAGAATCAAAAATGATTATTCCTTGTTTATTACCATTTGCTGTGCTCAGTGATCATCAGCACGAGTTCAGATAAATAACATTTTCCTCACCTGTCTGCTGTGGACAGGAGAGATCAGGAGCTGCTGGGGGAGATCCTCTTCATTCATTTCACTCACCTGTTAGGACATGTTTCCCATATGAGGCACTGTAAGGATCAGCTGTTCCCTGGAGATGTGAAACCTGGAAACTCCTTCATAAAGGTTTTGGAGTGAAACTCTTCTGACTTTATTGCTCACTTCTTCTGGAGTAATGAGAACAGAATGTGGCACAAAACAGACCAAGCAGCAGAATTCTTTCTGTGGAGTAACTTTTTTTCTTGTAATCATTTACACCATTGTTAATTGTGCATAATTTGCACCTTAACCTAAAGCACTTTTTCCTCCAGTTTAACCATTTAAGTACATCATAAATTCATCATGATGAAGAGAACCTTAAAAAGAAATTTTTTTTCTTTCCACTCTGAAAGAATTTGAGAATGTTACAGTGGTAGGTTTTAGATGTTGATTAATTGCTGATACCCACCTCAGGACAAACATATCTTCTTATTAATTTCTCATTTATTTGTAACTTTCAAAGCCTTGTAGTTTCACCCATTTTTTAAATGAAGATGTTTATACAAATTGCAGTAAAAAAAATTAGACCTGTGTATGCACTTGAGTCTTTCTCTCTCCTATTCCACACTTTGAATTACTTGCACTTCCTTCCTTCTGAACATTTGTAGGTGATGGCAAAAGTGGTTCCAATATCATATATCCTCAAGGATGTTTTCTCCTTTTTCTTCCATAGTTTGTTTTTCCTGATGTTCTCATTCTGCTCTGGGTCAATACAACCTGCTCTGTGTCTTGTGTTATAGATGGTACACATGATGGACAACTTCTTTTCCCATTTTCCAGATCACTCTTGCTCTTTTTATAGGTTTGCCCACTCTTTGTTCTTTAGAACCTTTCTCTGGATTTTTCCAGTAGCTGTCTTTGGCAGACCCTGAACAAACTCCACCTGAAAGGCAAAAATGCTCCCTGTAGCCAAATAACTTGTGAGTAATTTCCAGGTGCAACAAAAGATTGTGAAAATATTTTTAGCATAGGATAGCTGGAGATAAACGATGGGAAGCTGCACAACCAGGGCTGGAATGATAAAATTCTTTCCTACACCTTGTAGCTACTGCACAGACAGTACTTGCAGGGAGACATACCACAATCTCTAGGAGCTGAGTGCTTCAGCTTTCAGGACAGGGAGTTACTGGTGTCATTCCTAGTGAGAAGACATGGATTCCAAGCTACTGATGCTAGCAGGAACTTTTGTTTTGATTTAGCTGTCTGTCAGAGGAGAGCTCAAGGTAGAGCTGGTTAGAATGGAATGTCTTGCCCATTTGAGGTGCAGTGAAAACTCCAGGATTCCATGAAGAAAGACTGGGCCCTCATAAAGTAAAATTTCACAACCATTGCCTCCCTCTGGGTCCATTCTAGCACACACAGCCGACCCAAGGCTCAGACCCTGTCATCGACTTTTATTTTGTCTAACTCTGGTTGGAGTGTTTGTCAGAAAGCTGTTGAAAAAGAGCTGAGGCAGGACAAAAATTGCTCCGTTTCTGGCACAATGAGAGAACCTGTCTTTTTGGGCTGCACTTACCTTCCTTGGATACTTGTATGGTGCAGTCACCTTCTTGACGTGTTGTTGAAGCTCATGAATTAATTTTTCTGGATCATGTGATACAAAAGCAGGAGCTAAAACAATGAAGGCTTTGACCACCTGTGCCACAAAAATGAAGGGGTTCCATTAACTTCCAGAGGTGGCAATAAGGGAATACATTTGTTGTGAAAAGTGAGTGACAAAATTCAGAAGGCCAAAATGTGAGGTTTTTCTTTAATTTCCCTTTTCATTAGCTGTTTGCTATCAACTGCTGCGCTATGAAGGATCCCTTCTGCAGCAGAGAATGTATTCCTATTTCCCCTTGTTTTCTTAACTTTATACATCATTAAACTTTCAAAAAGTTTTAGTACAGAAAATAAAGAGAGATTAAAATATCATCCCAGTTGCTCAAAGAAATGTTGCAAAGCTGGAAAATACAAAGCAACAATTAAACACTCTGGATATGATTGCCACCATATGCATAAGGGTAAATGAGAAATAATCAAAGTTTCATTGCTTAGACAAAAAGATCACATGATTAGTCTGAAAAATATTTTTTTTCCCTACATAAAACCCCACAAAGAAATAATTCTAAAACTGTGATATCTGTCAAGATATGCATTTAAAAAATATTTATGCCCACGTGATTTCAAAAATATGCAACATATTGAATTCCAAGGAACCCTAGTACATATAAGGAAGTTGATACTTAGAAGAAAGGGTATTTATTTTACATTTTTTCCTATTTTGTTTTACCTCCCCTCGCTCTGGGTCAGGACTGCTGACAACAGCCACCTCTGAGACTGCTGGGTGCTCAACCAATGCACTCTCCACTTCAAATGGGCCAATGCGATACCTGGGGAGCACAAAGAGAGCTCAGCCCAGCAGCAAGGACCAGTCCTTTGCTCTTTCCAGGCTGCATTTCATGAGGCAAATCTAAAAGGAAATGCCTTACCCAGCAGAGTTAATGATATCATCAGCTCTTCCAACAAACCAGACATATCCCTCTTCATCCATAACGCCTCTGTCCCCGGTGACATAAAAATCTCCACGCACAGTGGCAGCAGTTTTCTCAGGATTATCCTGGCAACAATCAAACATTTCAGAAAAGGTATCTGATTATTAGTGAATTGTAATGCATTTCCTTAGCAGTGATGTTAATATTGTACTCAAAATGGGTGTGTACAATACTGCTTTATATTTTCACTGAGGTGTCACTACCTCAGAGCCATATGATCATAACCATGTGAGGGCTTTCTGCTGTATCTTGTGTTTGTGCTGTTGATCTTGTGCACATGTTGTGTGTGACAGGCATTTGTACAAAGGTTTCTCTGATTGCAGTGCCTGCTGGAATGGGGGTACCTCTGATAGTGGTATGAGGGAATAAAATACCTGTCCCTTGGAAAGCCTCCCTGCCCTTCTGATGTATTGGAGTAGAATTTATGGGCTTGCTTCAGTAACGTTTAAACAAAGATAGGAATGGAATAGAGAGAAGAGAGTGATGCTCTGAACATGAAACGCATGGCACATATCAGGAACAAGGTATCCCCTGGTTCAGGTTGCATTTTGAAGCTACACTCTGTCAGTCAGTTTGATCCTGAAACTATGCACTGATCAGGCTCAAAGTTCTCAAGTAACCCAGTGAGACTTTCTGAGGATCCTGCATGGAATTCTGCTCCTGGCAGACCTTGCCCTGGGTCTCTCCCGAGTCTCCCAGCAGACACAGCAGGTCAGGCTCACCAAGTACTCGGAGAACAGACAGAAGGGTCGTGTGGGTTGCACTCGGACAGCAATGGTGCCCTCTTCTCCTGTAGGCACAACAGCCCCGTGGTCATCTACAATCTGCAGAAAGGACAGACACAGCAGGGGTGCTTTGATCAGCTCAGAGGAACGTCTGCTGCAGCTCAGTGCAGGGCACAGAAGGGACACAGACAGCACTGCCTTACTGTTCTACCCACAACTGCCACATACCTGCACATCATAAGGGGGAACAGCTTTTCCCAAAGAGCCAGGTTTAATTTTCATTCCTTTCATATTGGCACAGATTGCCACCTACAGAAAAGATTTTTTAAAAGGTTTTTTGAAATTGTTGCAACATCTTGTAAATTTTATTATTGTTTGCATTAGGCATCTTTCCATGACTTTGTTGTGACAAGGGCTGAATCAGGACCAAAGCACTGTGATTTTTTGAGAACATCACAGTCTGGGATGTGAGATGGATAGGACACCAGAGTAAATAATCTATTTTAGCTTTGCTTTTGAAGTAAAGATGGTGAAGGGTTTTACTACCAGTAATTACATTTATTGCAAACGTACTGTTTCAGTCTGGCCATAACCTTCATGGATATCCAGCCCTGTCTGGATTTTCCACTTCGCCAACACTTCAGGATTGAGTGCTTCCCCTCCAGTTACACAGTGCTTGAGACTTGGGAACTTGTAGCTTGAGAGGAAGAGCAAATGAAATTATTTTCTTAACTCTTGGGAAGAACAGTAAATAGACTTAACCAAACAGCTTCCCTCAGCTTTCCGAGGAAGGACACCTAAAACTTCAAAAGCTCCTTTGGAAATGACAATCATCATCCTGTTGTGCACACCTCAACTAGAATCCTAGACTGCTTGAGTTGCCACTGAAGATGATGTGGTTTATCTCTGTGTCAATAGAAATAGGCTTTTTTGCTGGAAAACACATGAACGAAAGTGTTTCCTTGGGAGAGTTGACATAAAAGGAGGAATCTGAACAGGCACATCAGATGTGTGTGGAAAGCTGAGTTATGTGCCAACATCTAAGATCAGATATAACACAGAGAATTTTCTAGAGCAAAAGGAAGGATGAATAGATACACAGAGGCTGAGCTCTGCGAAAGCTGGGTTGGCTTTTGGCAGGATGAAAGACCTATGTGACAAGAATGAGTACTTTACCAAAGATGTGAAAACTCCTTGCAAACCACTTCTCACAAGCTGGGTATTTTATAGAGTAACAAACCAGCAAGAACAGCTGCCAAATAACTCTCAGGATGTGGAACTCCTCTAACTGCTCCCTTCATTCTCAAGCATGTGAGAACAACTCCACTATACTCCAGTAACATCCTGATCCAATGCTGCCTAAAACATTGACTTAAATTGAACTGTGAAGCCTAAGTTCAGAGGAAGTGACAGCTTAAAAAAATCTCCCTTGTTTCCTCTGTGCTGTCTATTCAAAGACCCAGTCCTGATGCCCAAGTAGCCTACGGTGTGGCTAATTCTTCTCACATTTGAAAACGGAGAGCCTTCTTTACTGAGAGCAAGCTTTGCTAAATAGGTTTCCTTGAACTGAAAAAGAGAATTAAGGAAGCTAAGGAACTAACCATGCAGAGCTGTCCCAGCATTATACCCCAGCCTCCCTCCCCTCCCTGCTGTACCTGCTCACATCATGTTGGACCAGCATGAGGAAGGCGGTGGGAGCTGTGCAGAAGGTGGTGATGGGATATCTTGAGAGAGTCTAGAAAAACAGGAAGTTATTGTGCTGAAAAGAAAGTGTAATGCTGGGTCTGACCTTGTGAATGTGCAGGTGATTAACAAAAGAGGCCAATGTTGAGGGGAATCAATCAACTGATTGGTTTAAAGTGCCTTAAGGGAAGAATAGGCACTCTGGCAACTCACTGAAAATTCAGGAAAACAGCCTTAATTCAGGTTTATGCTGTATTCTGAATACTGGCCCATACTCAGCCTAACCCCAAAGCAGATGGAAGTTCATACCTGAAGTAAGCTTTAGGTTCAATTTTGGACAACACAGCAGTGATCCCAAGACCTTTATATCCTGCATCCTTATCCAATTGTCCTCTACACTCAAACCATGACATATGGCCTAACCAGGAGGGAAAACACTTGTCCCTTGAGCTTAATGGGCACCAAATGTAGGGATAATTCCTTGGGATGTGGGAAGTACTATGCCTGCTGCTACTAAGCAATGGCACCCATGGACTGGAGCCCAGTTTGCTTCCTTCACTTTTGAGAAATGGAAATAAATATTACAGTGTAAAATGTTAAGCTTACCTCTGCAATAACTTCTGGTTTAAACTGTGGCATATTGTGTACAAAGACACAGGATCCACAGATCCATGGTGAAAAAACACTGCTCCAAGCTGCTTTTACCCAGCCAGTATCAGAGGTATTCCACATTATATCTGAAGGAGTCAAGTTCAACCAATACCTGATGAAAAAGCAGAGATGAAAGAAATGCTGCAGAGATTGGGAGAGACTCAGGCCCAGGTCACAGCAGGAGGCTTCCATTAGAAGATGTGGTATCAGCAAGTGGGGCTCTGTAGAAAGTTTGAGAGAGTTGAAGAGTCTTAAATATTTTCTGATTTCCCTTCCTTCCCTCCTGCTTAATATTTCAAGCATTTATTTTTCGTGTGAGCAGTGCAAAACTTCTTTGTCTTGAGTTGCAGAATCTGGATCTAGAGCAGAACCCAAACACATAATCTGAAATAGGCTTTCCCTACCTGGTGCAGTTGAGACATCAGCTAAGTCACAGCTCATTTCTCCAGGCAACTAAACAAGTTACTTCTCTGGACCCTGGATCACCAGCTTCCAACTCGGAATGCTTTGGGAAAGGTATCCTTTAACTTTCAAGATGAGGAAGATGCAAGATCCTACAGTCATGAAATGCCTGCATTTACTGCAATGTTATGGTCTCATGTTCAGTTTAATGCTGATCACAGCACTTAATCAGGACCCTGAGAGAAACCGCAAGGTAATACCTGCCACTGATTGCAAATCCAATGCCGTAACTGCTGTGGGAATGCAGCACCATTTTTGGGAAGCCCGTAGTTCCGCTGGTAAAATAGATCAGCATTGGATCTTGACTCCTCGTCTTGACACATTTATGGTCAGCAGATGCAACCCTTCAGAAGAAATGATGTATTCCAGTCACTACATGCAGTTTTCCACCAGGGCAACAGCATTTTTATTGTTTAGGGGTTCAATAGGAAAATTGCCCCAAAGTGAATGATCTCACTAAATACGTGGTAACACAGGTAAGAACACTTAGAGAACACATTTTGCTTGTAACAAGTATGCCCTGTATGCCATAACTTTTAAGATATGAGCATCTACAGAATATTTCAGTGACTTTGTCTGCAACTGTTTTAGCAAGGGCACCCCAGATGCTGGTTATGGAACAGCAGCCAGGAATCAGTGTCTGCCTCACACAAGCAAAAAACAACGCCCAACTTGAAATCGATAACTGAGGTTATTGTGCCAAGGACATTGGTCTTATTACTAATAGTATATCATTTATGTTCAAGAGACCGATGGACAATTCAGGTCCTCTGAGCTACCAGGGCAGTAGAGGGAAGAAAGAACTGAGCACCAAGAGCTGGAATGGGTATTTTCCCATTTAATCAAGAGAGATTAGAATGGGCTCCAGCAGACAAGCTCATAACAATTGTTTAGAACCCTGTGTGCTTGTCTGATGATCACAGTAGAAGCAGAGAGCTTCTAAAAACTGGCAGGCTGCTAAGCAAAGCTGAAGGACATGAACTAAGTACCCAAAACCTGGATTGGATGAACCTCAACCAGTGTAATCACAAAACAGGGAGCTGACAGAGGGATGCAAAAATGTAACTCATTTGTATTCTGCAAATTACCCCCACAACTCAGCAATGTCACCTGACTGATACAGCCCCCTTCACCTGAAAGAACTGGAAAGAAAAGAGCTGGATACTCACGCAAGGAGTTCTTTGAGGTTCAGCCACCCAGCCCTGCTCCCTTGGCCTACAATGAGTTTACTTTTCAGGAACTGGCTGCCAGGCAGGACAGATTCCACTGCAGGTGCCAGAGTGTCATTGGTAACGATGCACTTGGCCTTTGAAGCCTGGAGTCGGTATGAGATGTCTTTGGCTGTTAACTGAGATGTTCCTGGAATAAGGACAATTCCTGGAAGAAAGCAAGAAGCAATGGAGAAAACTCAGCATTTCCCCAAAATACTTGATTATGTCTCTCTGTTGATGCTGACTTTATCCATCATGGATGTTTATCAGTTTAAAAGCAGAGCAAAATAGATATATTGAATTATTAATGGCACTAATTATATAAGTCCTTCCATTATAAATTCAGCTCCCTTCCAATGTATGTGGTCAAGTCTGGCCTTAGGTTGCAGCCATTCAGCCCTCACTGGCTTCACCTGAGGATGCTGTTTGACTGGACCATGTCTGGCCCTGTGCTTCCTGTGTCGGGGCTGCCAGTTCTCCTTCTAGGCAAAAGATCACTTGTAGAGGTCACAACAGAATATTCCTGCTTGCATTTTCTTCACCCCAGTCTAACACATGGCTTGTAGGCTCTATTTGCTTTCTGTCTGCACCCACCAAGTCAGTGAGTCACTCACCTGCTCGCATGCAGGCCACATTCAGGAGCCACCACTCAGGAACACGAGGCAGAACTGCCACAACTCTGTCTCCTCTCTGCAAACCACAGGCCTCAGAAAGGACATTGGCTGCCTTCCTGGACAGAGAGCCCAGCTCCTCAAAGCTCCACTTCACCTCCTCTCCCTCATCATTGACCCACCAAAAAGCTGGATTTGCTGGTTTTCTTCCATCCTACAACACATGAGAAGATATTAAAATAAGAAAAACTTTAAAAGGTCTCACTTCAATATAAATCATCCTTGGCAACTACTCTCTTGGAGTGATACCCATCTTTCTGACAAACAAAATACAATGGTGACAGTACTATCCAGTACCCATTAATAAAATTGTAGCATTTGAGATTTGTTCCACCATGTCCTGGTTTTGACTGGGATAATGTAAGCACTGCTTAGCAACAACTAAGTCAAGGACTTCCCAGTTTTTCACACTCTGCCAACAAGCTGGTGCATGAAAAGCTGGGGGAGATCACAGACAGCACAGCTGACCTGAACTGCCCAAAGGGATATTCCAAACACAGGAGGTCCTGCTCAGTTTATACCCTGGTGGGAAATTGGTCAAGGGGTGCCAATCACTGTTTGGGAACAGGCCAAGTGTTGATCAGTGGGCAATTGTGTTGTGCATCATTCATCCTTTCTGGGTCTTCTTTGGTCTTCTTTGTTCCTCCCTCTTTTTTTTATCTCCCTTTTCACCACTACTATTTCTACTAATACTTCTACAATAGTGATAATTATTATTAATATTCTTCTTATTACTATATATTATATATATATATATATATATACATACTATATATATTATATTTTACTTATTACTATATTTGTTTCAAATTATTTCAAAATTCTTAAACTGTTCTTTCTTCAACCCATGTGTTTTACCTTTTTTTTCCTCCTGATTCTCCTCCCCATCCCACTGGAAGTCTGTGTATCTATGTGTGTGAGATCCAGGGGCTCTGTGGTTCTTAGTTGACAGCTGGGGTTAAATTACAATTCAATGTCTATAAAAGAAAAGACACATACTACCTTTTCCAGTCGTGCCCACTCATCTAAGACATCACTTGCAAAGTTGAAATATTCTGGCAGTTCCTTTTTACCCTGGTTTATAGATTCATAATGGGAAATAATCTGAGATATAAGAAGCCTGTTGTTTCCATGGAATGTTCTGGAAGGTGACCTGAGAATCCACAAACACTGAGGAATCCAGGATTTAATAAATGCTCTCATGATAAATGATGTTTTATCAGACGGTGAGGGGAAGGAATCAGGTGTACACCTAAGGAATCAGTCACCTGGAAGGAAAGAAAATACATTTAAGCCAATCCAGTTATTGGATGCTGTCTAGTTTCTGATGCTGGATGAATTAATGCAGACCAGCTGGAATAAATAGGTTATTTGAACACATCTGTGTTTTCCCTATTATTTTATGTTCCTCCTTTTCTTGTAAAGGGATTGTGCATTGCTTTTCATTAGAATATTTGTCCTCTACTTTGTCAGCTGATGAATGACTCTCATATTTCATCTCTAAAATTTCTCTTGCCAGTCCTTTTCTCAATATCTATGTCTGTATTCCTGTAAATTTTATGTTACTTTGCCTGCTTACAGAAATAACACACCACTACTTTTGAAGTGTTTTAGGAGACTATCACCTTGACTTAAGACTGTCTCTGTAATTATGTTATGCCTTAAACCTGCACTAGATGGCGAGTCACACTGAATTTATGCACCGATAAAACTGATGAATCTCTGATTTATTTTCTTATGAGTTCTATTTTCTTTGAGGGCATGAGATAAACACAAAATAGACAGTAGGTGAGCAAAGGTGAAGTGCCAAAGACTTGCATTTGCTTTGCACTTCAGCTGAAGTGTGCAGCTTGGGAAAAGATACCCAAGATGTTGTAAGATAAACTTGCAAAGGAAGTGCCAACATTTCCAGTTTATCCGAGTCTTTCCTACACAACATACAGGTACATGTGGAAGAGAGAGAATGGATAATGCCACAGGTATTTAAAGCCCAACCCTGAAAGTCAAGAAAACTGGGTTTTCACTCACAGGTGCTGAATCATCAGATAAACTTGTTTTGAGTGTCATGAAGTCCTTAAGGATGTATCCATATATCTAAGGGAATTTTTCCCCAATTCAATGAAATCAGCTTTGCACTTAAACTTTTTTGTGCCATGATGTTGTCCTTATTTAACAGCCAACAGTACATACCTGTCTCCCAGGGATTCTATGCAGTTACTTTCACCTCTGCATTATTTATTGCAAGCGTAGGTGTATTGAGAGCTTCCAGTCTTCAGTGCCAATAAATAACAGTAACTGGGATCACTTGGAAATCACTGTATTTGTGAGGCAAACCTGAGAAATTGAGACAGAAATTGCACATGTGAGGCACATCTCAATGGCTCTTGACCACATATTTGGTAGGGTGTGAGTGGTAACTAAGCAGAAGGCTCTAGAATATGATTGATCCTGAATCCAGTGTTTCCTGCTGACTGGAGTCTGACTTGTGCAGAGGGCAGATTTTCCACAGCTCTCAAATTACAAAGCACAAAAAGCCAAAGCTAGCTAACACTGATGAAGAAGTGCACAGAATGTGACCGTACCTGCTCTATGTCTAAAAGAAAACATTTTTCTCCACCAGTTCAGTTCCACTAAATTTCACTCTTTTCCTCATTGCAAATCCTTCCTGGCAGAATGGACTGTTGGATGATCTTCCTTTTTCTGCAGTTTCCTTTCAGGACACAGAGGTTAGAAACCCTCTCCATGATGGAGCCTATTTCCTGGTAGGAGGTTTCCAGGAGGGATTTAAGTTGATGGCTATTTGTTTTAGTGCCAGACAGGGGAAAACCAGCTCTCTCAGCAAATGGTTTTGTCATCCTACCTTTCTTCTGGGAGCCTTAGGCTGTGTTCTGAGCCTAAACACTGACTGCCCAGATCAAACAGGCCTTGTTAGTTTTAACCTGCAATTCTGAGAGATGCTTTATAACCTTACTAGTATGTTGCTTGAAAGACATCTTTGAAAAGGAGCTGTTATGAAGAGAAAGAGACCACAAAGTCAAATGGGAGACTCTTATCTTTCTACTTCTTTTTCTCCTTTAGTACCTGATTGCTGAATCTGTATTTATGAGTGATCTTATCTTGCAAGCAGCCTGAATACACAGCTCCTGATTTCATTAGGCACGCTCTACAAGTACTAACAGGAACACATCTCAAGGTGCATTACAATGCAAAGCTTTTGAGACCGATAGAATAGAGTTTGCTGGAAACCCAGCCCCACTCACAGCCTGCATGAAAACAGAATAAATTACAGCAATATGACCCCCAAGATCCTTCACCCACTGAAAATGAAGGCTACCACATCAACCGCCATTATGAACATTCCTTCTTTTTAGTGGTGCCCTCCTGGATAAAAAGTCTGCTAAAGGCACGAGGTGCAAAGAATCACTTGCTACTCCTCAAGAAGAAGAGTCATTACAGAAGGAATTTCTTCTTGATTCTACTAATCCAGACCCACCTGTTGTCAAGTCAGCTCTGTCCTTTGTGCCACTGAAACAACACTAGAATACCTGGTCTCCTCTACCAGCTACAGCTTTGGGGGTAAAGTTCCCAAATTTCATCAGAGTTTAAGGGTCAAAGATGTTTCTGCTACAACTACAGGCTGGCAGGTATTTATAGAACTAATAATTCCTTAGTAAATTGAAGGAATTCCAGAATCTCAATATTTATGCAAGATATTTTTTAAAATGTTCTGGAAGGACTGTCTAGGGAGGTCTCATAGTTCATGTGCATAGCTGATAGCTCTCCTAAGGATGAATTGGTACATTTAGCCCCTTCCATTTATTGCACAGAAAACTGTTCCTACTGAAAACCAATGGCAAAATCTTCTGGTTTAACCCATGAAGTAGTATCTTACTTGAGCTACAACTTGGCACTTTAGTACAGAGGAAAGCTTCACAGACAAGACATTGAAGAGTTACAGACATTAAAATTACCTATGGAAAGAAGTGACACTTTTCCCCCGACTTCACTCTCAGATCCACAATTTGTATATCCATAAGTGCAAGAGACAAGCAAAAATTAGGCAGAGAAGCAGTCCTCAAATACTGTGCCAGGTACCTGACCTGCTGCTTTGTCTGCAGCCCTGACAAGAGAAGGGTGTCTAATTACACCAGCACACTTGGAATCCACTGGTGCTTCTGTAGGCAGGTGTTTCCTCCTGTGCTCTCTCACCTTCTCCACTACTAAAGATGGGGAAGTACTTAACTAATTTAATCTTCCCATGGAAAGGTGCAGTTGGCTCCACTGGTGGTAGACTTATCAACCTTATCAGCCTCTTGGTTTGGCTGATACAGCTGCAGACATTTGAGCAGCAAACCCTATTGCTGAATGCTCCTTTGCTTCGTTCTTTCTCAGTATCTGGATAAAGGCAGGACAAGATGAAGACACATCCATTTTCCCTTCTTCTATTGTTGTTTCTCATGGTCTTCCTGGCAGCAGACAGCATAAGCCCAAATGAAGCAAAGCTAAAGAAAACCAAGCTCCCCAAAATAAAGAAGGAGAACCATGTCCTCTTGCTAAAAAAGAACAACTTTGACAGAGCACTGAAGGAAAGCAAATACCTCCTGGTGAAGTTCTGTGAGTATCAATTTCCACTCCCTCACCCTGGTGGCTCTGCAGAGAATGACTGATGTTGGGGCACTAAAGAATGCTTGTTTTACCATTCCTTTGTTCCCTGGTAGTCCTTGTTTGTTTTGGTTTCCTCTATGTATCTATTTCTGATTGTAGCTACAGTAATTTATTCTTTTTTGGGTGGTTAAATACCAGTCTGCTATGTAAGACAGTGCTGAGTTGGCATTCTTTGTTTCCACTGCCTAATTTTTGCAAGTGTGTGTCTCACAGTAGTGATGGGTAAAACATATTAAAAAAAACCCGACCAAACAAAAGTTAATCAGAGAGTGCTTTTCTCCCTCTTACATTTTCATCAGCACTTTGTATGAGATTTTTTGGATGGCATCTCTCCTCTGTGAGCATTTGGGCATCAGGGATTGTCTTTTTACAATATTTTGATATTTGTAGTTACATTATAATGTTATTTTTCCCTGAAAAGAGTGCTTGATTAGGTAAAGGCAGGTTTGTGGTCCTTCTTTTAGGTTCATGTTCATTCCTCCTGGGCAGAAAACTTGTGGGGTTTTTGAATAACTAACCTTGTTATAAGGTCTGGCCATCAAGTGCATCACAAAGGCCAAAGCCAAGAGGCAGATCCTTGTGATCTTACCCATCTAAAAGTTCAGCTGCTGCATAATTTCCTGTGCCACAAACAGGGATCTGCACTGGCCAGCAGCTTGCTGGTAGCAGAAGCCCTTTGATCAACATAAGGCAGCGAAATATTTGTTGCTTGGGCTTGACCTTGCTCTGCTGAGGCACAGTCCCTGAGCTCAGTGCACACATCCAATTAACCTTAAATTATACAAACACTTGCAAACCAGACCCCCTTTGGAAGCAGGTGCCAGACACAGGCACAACCTGAACCCCCAAACTTTTCCATAATTGGAAGAGATATTCAAAATTAGGGCAATATCCTAATTTTGCAGAAGTGCATCTAATTTGTTCTTTTGCATCATTACCAAATGTGGATTTTACTGCTGTTAATATAATGAATATAATATAATATAATATAATATATACAATATAATAGCAATTATAACATATTATATAAAATGAAATATTTATTATCAATATGAAAATATAACAATATATACAGTATAATATTATGGCAATAAACAATAAAATAAATAATAACATTAATAAAAAATATAATGAAGACAATGAAGACAATAAAGATTAAAATAATAATAATAGTGATGTTGTGTAGGTCAGGCTGAAATGAAAACACTTGTATTTCCAACAACAAAACCTAAAAGACACAAACAGACTCAGGAAACTAAAAATATGTTTGGATCATACCAAACATTTCATTAATCCTGAAACAAGGTTATAAAACTTCAAGTATTTTTAATCTTTCTGAATAATCAAATTAGAAAATTATTTAAAACATGGTGTTTAAAAATTTTAGATACTTCTGAAAGTGTTGAAATTTAGGAGGATTTTGTTTACTAATTCTGGAGGATTTAAAGCTATTTGTTCAATCTGCAGTTGTGTACAGTTTTATTTCTCTGATGATGCATAATTTTGGTGAAAAAATAACTTATCAGAAAAACCTTAGTCATGCTGTATTCTCACCTTTGTAAGAGCTGTTTCAAAGTACAGGATCTAAATGGCCAGGTCAGAGTAGTGTTTGTAGACAAACTTAGTACTGGCAGAGATTATAAACAGGGAGATATTGCAAAACACTTCAGGATTGCAACCAAGCATGAGTGAAAAATAGACATGAGAAAATGCATAAAGGGACAGGAGATGGAGAAGGAATTGTTCTCCAATGGAGAACAGGGACCGGTAGCCCAGGGACTTGGGCACTCCAAGGATGTGGGATGTAAACCAGGCATCCTTGCTCCTTCTTCAGAGCAGAGTCTTGGACCTCTCTAATATCCCCCACCCTCACTCCTGGCTTCTTCAGAATGGAAGGACAAACGGACTCTTCCATTCCCCACCACGTCTTCCAAAACACAGAGATGAAGCTCTGCTCCCCAAACACACCTTGCTCCAGTGATCCTCATCACTCTCTGGTTTGGATCAAAGGCCTTACTGGAAACTCATAGACTGCCTTTCCCCCACAACCATAAAGGCATCCACAGTCCCTGGAAAGAATTATGGAATCACTCCCAGGAGTGATGAGCTCCACAGCACTGAGCCATGATGTGGAAATCACTGGCCTCAATCTCTATAGCTCCCTTTGCAGACATGCCACTAAACAGCCTCTGGGGCAGTGGAAAACTATCCTGCAGTGAAGCACTGCCCTGGGCTGTAGGAAACCTGACTCCACAATGCTGAGTGAGCTGATTCATTTGCTGTAATAATTTCATTACCACAGCACAAGGAGACTAGAGATGAGACCTGCACAGAAAACCCATTCTATCCTACTTCTAAAAAGTCTGTCTAAATAAACAACCTGTGTTAACAAGGAGCTATTAAAGAAACTTAGGTAATGTCAGAGAAAACAATATTCCCCAGATCACCCAGGAAATCTGTGAGGCTGCCAGGAATTAGCTTCAGAAATCCAGAATGAATGTGAGACCTGAGATCTTTTTCTTCCTCCTCATTAGCGATCACAGAGACATAGAGAGTGGGAAGGAATCCCAAGCTTCCCAGAAGATGGGATTTCTTCTGGTGCTGTACCAAGAACAGAAAAGTTGGAGCTACAAACTTTCATTCAAGACTGTGCCTTAGACCTGTCAGTTATAAGAAAACCCCAATGCTTTCCCTGTTGCATCATGTTATTTACTTACCAGTCCCACAGTATTTGTCAGGTGAGGTCTGCCTTGATGTTTTCTACCCAGTGACGCCCAAGCCTTTGTAACACCTGTCAGTTCCACCCTGACAGGTCTGCCTTCCTTCAGGAAGGGTTACTACAAATACATGCTGACTTTCAGCCAGGCAGCGTACAGATCCCTCTGGAGCTGGGCAAAGTTCACAGGACAAGTACTCAGTGTGAAAGCAAAGCATGGACCCAGAAACCCAGCACTCTTCCTCCCTCATCCCAGCTGTTCTGTGCAACAAGACATGTCTGAAAACGATACAAGCATCACCCAGCAATGTGTGAGTCCTGCCCAGCACCTCATCTCAGCACTCAATTGAAAGTGCTCTTCTGCTGCAGGCTGTGGCATCTCCTAATCCATGTTAAACTGATCTAAATTCCACACAAATGCTTATGAGCACGGGGAATTCAGAGCACTTGTCACCAGCAGAAGGCAGACCTTAGATCAGTGCTGCCTGCATGGGAGAGATTCAGTGTTTACACTACACACTACCTGAATATAAGTCCCTCTGTTGACTTTCACTGCAGAGAAAAGCAAATAAGCACCATAAAAAGTCTTGATCACTCTAACAAATATGTCCATCACAGAGAGAATGAACTTTGTACACTTACTAAAAGCACAGCCTTCAGAGCACATGCTAACATTATTTCCTCCAACTTATCAGAAGAATTCATGGAAAGACACAGACCCCAGTGAATGCTTGATTCCACAGGCTTCTGAGAATGCCTGCTGCTGTTCTTTCCAGTGAAAAGTTTTCAGATCCTAGATAAACATGGATAACCTAAGGACATGCACACAAGAGGTGCAGACATTGTGTGCTAAGCATGCTCTCATTTATGAGAAAGTGATGTTTACCTTTTCTAGCAGAACATTTGTACATCTAGTGAGGCACTGGGTCAGCCACAGAATTCCTGTAACCTGTGACTGAGATAATGACATTTAATAGGCAAGATGAGGGTTACTCTTGAAGACAAACATCTCATTTTTAAGGCACAACAGCTGAAGGTGATGTTATTAAGAAGAAATTGCAGTTACCTGCAGCAGAATTACTTATTAGCATGAGTCCCTCATGTAGGTGCCTCTCACACACACTTATTTTAGTGAATGCTTACAATAATCCAAACTTAGAATAAACCCCGATGTTTAGAAAGAAGGAAATCTCAAATGAGCTGCAAACCTCAGTTAAGAAGTAGAGAGGTCAGCACAGAAGGTTATGCCCGTATTTCACTCTAGAGGAGAAGGGGAGAATTCAAGGTCACACAAGCAAGCTTGCAACTGTAGCAAGATTAACATGCTTCTACTCTGATATGTTAAACATTAATCTATCCTTCATCTCAAGAGTCTTCTACAGAGAAATTTATATATCTGTAGTGCAACTGTAAAAGCAGCCTGCACAGATGAGAAATGGGACTGCTGAAATGGTTTTGTGACCATGTCAGAAACTAACAGGCAGGAAATCAGTATCTGGCAGGACAACAGGCACATTCACAATGACTGCAACAGTCCCTAAACCATCAATTCAGACAGAATAATGAGATTGGAGGCCACCAGCAATTAGCTAAAGGAAAATTAACTCATTGTGCTTCTATGTACACCCACTTCAAGAATTCTTTAGGGTCATTAAACACATTCATGTGTCAGCAAAAGATTTATCTGTCCACATTTCAATGTATTTTAGCTCAGTAAACTGCACCATGAAAAAGAAGTAGCAGCTTACTCAGCTTGTCAATGTACTGAGGAGGTAAGAGTCAAAACACAGGATGTATGGTTCTCTTCCCACTTTTAATTTTCAAACCTTACTTTATCCTTGTTTTTATTTACAACCCAGCTAAAACTACTGATAATGGAAACATTCTCCCAGGTTAATATGATGCTGTTCTTGAGCCTTTGAAGGGCCTCTTGCTTCTGGCAGCTGTGGCACAGCTGTTACACAGGTGTCCTGCCACCCACACTGCCTTCCCTGGTGACCTTGTCACCAGCTCTGTTGCCTCTTACCCGTGTCTGCTCTTGTTCCCTGCTGATGCTCCTCGAGTTTGGAGCCTGTGATGCCACATTAGCCCCAGCAGCTGCTTCCTCATCCCACGGCCTGAAGTGATTGGTGTCAATAAAAATCTAAACCAGAGGAAGCGAAACAAAACTCAAGAAAAGGCTCCCAATAAAAGGAGTGATGATTTCCTGCAACACTCAAATGACTTGAAATATAAAGCACCTGGGAGGCAAACAGAGAATGAGTGGAATGAAAAGGAATTGATGGAGAGCTGAAGAGCAGTCTAATCACTCAGGAAAGCAGGGGAAAGGTGCATGATGGATGTTTCCACATGATTTCTGGGTAGCCAAGGAAACAGTTTTTATCTGTCTGTTCACTCACTGAACTTGTGTCTCACAGTTAGCAGGTTAATGGTACTTAAAGTTCTCTTGTCTCTGACTGCTGGAGTCATTCACTTCTCCCAGCTGCAGCATGGAGCTGCTAACTCTACCAACTCATTATCTAAGCATGCTACTTACATTCCTAGTTAGCTGCAACTCTGGCTACTCAGGTCATTCAGTGATAAGAGATCATTCCTAAAATATCTCTTTGGAATTAAAATATTTCAGAGAAAAATGGATCCTACACCCTCTTCCCCACAGACAATCTACCTAAATGTCTAGTATCTAAGCTTAATATTTCTTTTATGTTTGTGGAATTTCAGCTTCTGTTTCTGGAGTTCACCAACAGTTTCTTCTGCCCCTTCTTATTTCCCTGTGCAAAAAGCATTTCAGCTTCCACTTTCCCAGCTGTGGTAAAACAGCTGTGCAACCTCAGGTTATTAGGAAAAAATCATTACACTGAAACTGCCTCTGGTGTAAAACACTGCATTAGAATTAGCTGAAAGCTGCTGGATCCTGGTTTGCTATGAAGTTTCCTGCTCCTTACTCCAGCTACACTCTGTCCAGAGCCACACACCCTTCCTCTTGGAAAGCCCAGTATCTGTTCTGGGCTAGCCCTGCCCAGTTCTTGGCTAGCCCTGCCACCTGCAGTCTCTGTTTATCAGCACTTTCAAACTGCATTGCAAGTACTCCATGTCTTATTGAATAGTCCAACTTTGCAATCATTTTCAGCAAAAATATTTCATAAAGGCTCAACACACTGTGTCTCCAAAAGCAGCAGTATTTTTATAGGGTAGATATGCAATTTCTTACATTGCCAGCTCAGAATTGCAGGTTTTCTGCTTTTGCCTCTAGAGCATATTGAGGTACAACTGGAGATATTTTCCCCCTTTTTTTGGTGCTAGGAGAGAACACAGTACAATCCTATTGAGAGAAAGGTTCATAAGACCATTTTTATCAATTAGAAATAGGAAATTAAAGTTTGGGTAAAATTTCTTTGAAAAATCATAATAAGCTTATTTGACGAAACACTAATTTTGCAGGCAATTAGAACACAACTTGGGTTTGGACTGTTGTCTTCAGGCTCACTTACTTAGAGAAGCACCCTCTCTTCATCACATGGTATCTGAGTATCCCCTGAGCAGACTAAGTTTTGTTCTACTAACAGGAGCCCTTTGGTATATTAGCAGCTAGAGCAGCTCTTCCAGTGAGCCTCTGCCAAGATGGGTCTGCTTGTGGCTGGATGTGGAAGGGCCTAGCACTATCACTTTAACATTTTGAGAAAGTAGCATTATTTGATGCTAATCTTCACGCTTGCTGCAGTAGTAAGATGGGAGAAAATGTTTGATGGCTGGGATTCAGAGCAAGGATAATGATGAATAATGCAAGGAATGTAACTCAGCACTGAGTAAAAATATGGATTTATCTTTCATGTATTAAAAGTCTTACAGAAATGTCCATTTACCTTTTGGTTACAACCACACTGGGCAATGTCTTCACAAGGTATGTTCTAGAGAAGTGCATCTGCTATTTTGTGAAAGAACAAAAGACGGTTGTTTTGTTATATTTATGCTTTGGTGTGTTTGTGTGTGTGCTTGTGCAGTTATATATCTGAATGTGTGTATACACAAAAACTTCCATCTATATACAAAAGAACAAACACAATTTTATGAAACCAAATTTAACTGCATGTTCTTAATCTCTTCCTATTTGCAAAGTATATTGAAGAAACAAAATATTTTATGTGCATAATCTAAAGAAAAAAGTTTTGTTCTTTATAATAAAAGCCAATTAATAAGACAGAGTATCTCAATTTCAATCAAAATTCAGTTTTTTTTCAACCCAAGTTGCAAAATATAAAGCTCCAGGTCTTTATCTCTTACTTGTCTTTAAATGCAGAGCAATCTATGTGCCTGGTTTCCTTCTCTTGTCCTTTTTTCATGTTAATATAACTTTACAGCTCCAGGGCCCAGCCTAGGATGGGCCCTCTGCTTCCACCAAACACACAGGTGCCATTTGAGCTGGAGAAGGCCTGGCACACAGGACAGCATGAGGAATACACTGCCAGCCTTTCAAACACCACACTCTGCTCCTCTCTTTCCCTCCTCCATATCTCATCTGGAAAAGTACTTTCTGCATACAAAAGTTTGCCTCAGTGAAGTGCTTACAAAAATGGGATCATGGAGTCCCAAAGTGAGCAATATTTAACTCTATCCTTTACCTCTCTTAAACTCACATCCAGCATAGTCAGACAAATTACTTTTTAATGGCTCCACATATTTTCCCAACAAAGGAATATTGAAATGTTGCTGGTTGTTCATCGTGATTGGTTCAAGGACATATGGAGTGGTGAAAAACCAGCATCAATATAAAGAAGTAAATATAATCCCTCATTTATTTCTGAGTCATAGTAGACCTTATTCAAACCCTCCAGCTACCACTTGACACAACAACCTCCACTAGAAAGCTTCACACTGTGGCTTATGTAACCCATTTGCTTTTGATTGGCCTTTTCCAGATGTTACTTTATCTCAGTCTTCTCAGAATGTATCTGAAGAATTTGCTGAGGCTGCACGACAGCTTAAAAAAGAAGCTCCAAGAATCCAGTTTGGCAAAATTGATGTGACATACCAACATGATTTGAGAAAAGAATTTAATATTCAAGCCTTTCCTACTGTGAAGTTTTTTGTGAATGGCAGCAGGGAAGATCCCATAGACTGCAAAGGTAAACTGTCTCATGCACTGATAAGATAATGATATGTAATGACAGGATGTACACATCTATTACCCTGCTGAGAAGAAAAATATAGATGCTCAGATAAAAAATACACAAGGTGGGAAGCTGGTTTTGCCCATGGTGTTAAATATGCAATTGCCTCTGTACCAATACATGAACTTGAATCTGAATTTATCTTCCAAGGCATAACTGAGTATCTTCTCTATATTAAGTTCACACAGTCAAATTAATTACTGGTGTTATTCCACCGAGTACAGAATTGCCCCAACAAGACAACTTACTCCCAATTATTACAATAAACATTAATGAGCTATGCCAAAGAAGAACTGGGTCCCCAAACTGCTCCATTACTCTTCTGGTCCACTGCAATTCCCATGGGCAGTGTGCCTACAGAAACAGGCTGGAGCAACACTACATCTAACAAAGAACTGGGAATTCACAGGGTCCTTAACATACAGGTCCACTTCCTAAGCTAAGGAAAATAATTTTGCCATTTAGCCATCAGAGGGAGCTCATATGTGGCTTAGAATACAACATGGAATAATTAGAAGTATTTTACAGAAAGCTATTAAGCAAAGGCAACCACAGACTTGAGCAAGCCTAGAAATCCAGGTCTTATTAAACATTTCTGTTCCCTTACAGTACATACAATAAAGGTTATGTTTTTCATAAAATGATGAGCTTTTACAGAGGTGATAAAAACTGCATGACTTAGCCAAGCATCTCATGGTGTACTCTGAGCATAGGTGAGTCACAAGTTTAATACAACAAACAAAAAAAGGAACCCAAAGTTTGCCTCCTGAACTTGTACACAAGCTAGTGCTAAGATATCTTTAACTGCTGAGCCCCCAGTGGCTCCTGCTGAAACCTGATCTTCAGTATTTTTAGCAACTTGCTCCTCCTTGCTATTGAATTTCTTACCAAGTTCCCATCACCTAGACTTGTGCAAACAGCAGCCTCTGCACAAATGCCACCGAAAGCGTGATGTGCCATACTGAACTTTTATTAGAGGTGCTGATGCCTGAAAGCAAAAGCCCCCACCTTCAGTCTCTGATTAAATCTACAGCATTGACAAGAAAACCTCTCCTAAATTGGTAAACCTGACAGATTTTCTGGTGTGAAACAGTGAGTACAGAGAATTGTAACAACACACACAGAGTTGCCCTGCAGCAGAGAGCTGCTATTTCAGGCACACTTTCTAACAAGATGCAGGAATTAGGAAACTGGCTGCTGCTCTGTGCTTTTTACAAGGCAAACAGCACCAATCTTTGGAGGACATGTGCCACCAACAATGGCTTAAATTACATTTTGTTCCCTGGTAAATGCTTATGTGCAAAACTGAGTAAAACCTCACGTACCATGTTTGCCTTTTAAACCACTGAGCATTGGCAATTGGAGATGTGCACTGGCCACCCAGTGACTTCTCATACAGGGCTTGGTACATCCTTCATACCACAAAAGAAACTGCAGACCTTGATTAAATCAATAACTTAATTCAACTCTTTATGGAAGATGGAATTTTTGAAAGGTGTCCCTGGCAATGGACATAACATGAGAGCCAAATTCTAGGCTTTGTAAAATCATCATTTACAACTGCAAGGTCAGAATTTGGCCAGGCTGGTTAAAGGAACTCAATAGAAAGATTAACCACACAGAAAAGATGCTTAGGGGCCATAGCACTGACATAAGTGACAAGACCTCAATTCTGCCTTTAGACAGCAGAAGTCAAGCACTGTGTGGCCACTAGATACTGCTCTGCGCTTTGTTCTGCAGCCTATACACTCCAGAGCAGATGACTGCCTGCTTCGCTTAAAAAAAATAAAGTATTTTAAACTAGTTGCAGTGCTGTCTGCTGCAAAATTGTGCCAGTAAAACAGTCTGACTCAATTTTGATCTTGTCAGACTGCTAAAATGCACAATACCAGGACTTGCATCTCTGATAATCCACTTGTACCATACATCTTGACTCTAACACTTAACTTTTTCTTTTTCATGTATGATTTTATTTAACCCTTACTCTGGTCCAACAAGCCTGTCTGTCATACAGGGATGAAAGGGCTAATATTTTAATGGCCTGAGCCTCAGTTTGTTGCCCCAAATTCCTCTGAAAAAATGACAGTTTAAAAATTTAATTTTTAAAGAGACTCAATACTCTAAAACTTCTGAAAGCTTAGGACAATTTACCAAATAAACAGACTGACTATAATCTCAGTAAAACAGGTAGTAGTAATTTGGAAGCCGAAAGATGGAACAATCCAGAACTAAATGACAACTTTGACACTTCAGCTTTGTTTCTTATGTCTAAACTGAAGTGATGCTATGGCCCCACAGAGGAATTTTAACATGTCTCTGTGCCTATCAGATCCCTCCTGCAGCATCAAAGGAACAATTTTGACACCTAATGTAATTGAACAAACAGTTCAATAAAATCTGCAATTGGTTTGAAGTCATTGTGGATTAAACCTTAGGTCGATAGCACTTTATAGCTTACTGTGGTTTTGGGACACATGAAATCTTGCAGGACAGGTTTTCTACCTGTCTGAATTTCCTCATCTCTATTCTCCATGTGTGATTAATCATTTAACTGGACATAAATCCATTTGCAGAGGTCTCAGAAAAAGCTGTACAGATCCACTGTTGGTCTTCTAGAGCCACGATAGTTTAAATGGTGACTAGAACCTGAGGTTGAACTTGGATACCTCAAGTCCCCTCTCAATCAGCTTCGACCTCAGTCCTAAGGAGCCCAAGTCCATTTGTATTCAGCATCCCTCTGCATCTCCACTGCCTCTGTCCTGATTGCACAGAAATTTCTGCCATTCATTTTGATTTTCATTTTAACTCTCTTTTCCTTCCACAGGAGTCAGAAAAGCCTCAACCTTTATTACATGGGTAAAAAGAAGAACAGGACCTAGCACTGTTTTAATCAACTCTACTGATCAGGCTGAAGCCATCATAAAAGCTGATGATTTAGCAGTGATTGGCTTCTTTAGGGTAATTATCTGGAAAACTCAAAAGGCTGGTTCTGTTCCAGCTTTGGGATATACTGCTTGTTATCACCACCAGAGCCCACACATCCTAAAGACCAAGAACTCACCAGAAAAATGCAGACCCTCAGCTTTCTCTACATTTGGAAAAAAAAAAATAACAGTCTCTATCTATTTTTTCACACTTTTAGACAAGCAGCCGAGGCAGAAATAAGGAAATCTTACACCACAGCACATTTCCTTAACCAGTACCTGGGCACAGAGACCCTGAGAGCAGGGTACTCCAGCAGTGTTTGCACAGCTCCGGCTGGTCACAGCAGTGTTTCCTGCATCCTCAGAGAAAGGCCTTCTGCCAAACACTCCCAAATTTTCCTGATGTGAAGAAGGCCAAATCTGCATAGATAGGAAGTCTAAAATATTACCACTGTATATGATCCAGCACATGTAGTCCTTTCTCAAGCAAATTCTACCAGTTTCCAGAGCAGAATGATGTTGTTAGGATTTGGGCTGAATGCTAGTGATCAACAGTCAATAGAAATGCTGTCAGAGTGGATAAAATAGGAACAGTTTTTTCCTGCTTTTTCAATGTGTCCTTGAGATCTTTAATATCTGGAAATTCAATCAAGGATTTTCTCTAACTAAAGAGACTTTTATTCTGATATCTCTTTGCCCAGTTAAAAGCACAATGTCTGGATTCATACCTGAACTGATAATATCCCAAATGTGCTGGCTACAGCAGATAGTGCAAGTTCTGTGGATATGGAAAACAGGATTCATTACCAAAATGCCCCATAGTAACGAAGCTGGTGAGCACATAGAACATAACAGGACAAAATGTGAAAATGCTCAGTGCCCAGAATTTTGCTTTGCAGCAATCTGCTTGCAGCTGTTTAAGAAGAAAGGCAGTTTTTCAGTGCTGGGGGAAATTGAGAAGCTCTTTGTATCACAGTGAGGCCAGTGAGTTCCCTGAACCACACTGATAGCAGATATTGCCTGCAGATGTGTTCGACTGGACACTGGTTTTGCTTGGGCTGAAATGACAATAGATGAGCATGAGCTAGGGCATGTCAGAAATTTAATGGGTGAAAGCCAACAAAACAGCGTCCAAGCAAATAAAGAGCCATATTTGGGCTTCTATTACTCACAGATTGCTCACAAATATGAGTGCCAGGATGTGTTGGAAGGTCTCAGCATATAAATTACTATTCATCTAGCATGAAATAATTGTCTGATTAAATCAAATCTGGAAGTGCTGTTGCCTTTCATCCTGCTTATTTACTATTAGTGTGAGGGTGGACAGCATAGTGACTATTTGACAGATGCAGGAGTCAAGGTCCCTGCCTTGAAGAGCACTCAGTCAAAAGCCCCAGATGTGCCAGTCAGCTCCTCTTGTGAGCAGAGAGCCCTCCTGTAATCCCTCACTCCTGCCAGCTGTGCAGGGGGAGCAGCTGCTGGCACCATCCCTCCCAGCCTGCAGAAGGCTTTGCAGAAGGTGGCAGTGCCAGGGGAGAGCAGGGAGGATGAGATCAGTGCAAGGAGGACAGAGGGGACACCACACCATCCCTGCTGACCCAGGCCAGCCAACAAAAGCTGTGTCTCAGCACTCCTAGGTTTCCCCCTTAGAGGTAATCCTGGAAAGCATTTTCCACTTTACAATTATACTCTGCTCTTTACTTCACAAGATTTTAGGGGCCTGCTTCACCTGGAGCTCTAACTCCTACACACCTTAGCAGGATGTAGGGAAAGTCTTAATAAATACTCTTTCTGGGACTAGGAACTTCACAATGACAGTGTGGAAGTTTTCTGTGAGACAGCAAGAGATGTGCCAGAGATGCCTTTTGGGATGACAGCCAGTGAGGATGTCTGTGCTAACTACGGTGTCCAAAGGAACTCTCTCATTGTGTTTAAGAAGGTAGGAGTACAAAAGTCTAGCAGGTAAGGTGTCGTGACAGCTGTGGGCTCTGGAAAGGCAGTTTGGGAATTTTTTAGGTTATATATAAATTTTATGCTTAAGGATCTGGGTATAATAGCTTTACTTTCCAGACATTCGCCTCTTTTCTTGGGTGTTGCTTTTGACCAGGAATTTTCTTCCAGTCCACAACAGAAGAAGTGACCAACAACAAAACCAAAACTACACAGAATAGCAGCAATATTTAGACTAGGAAGTAGTCAGACCAATGATTTCCTGAGCAAGCATATCTCACAGATACTGTGTATAGATGTAGGAAAGATCTTTCAGTATGTCAACATTACTGAACAAATTAAAGCTGTCAGCTGTACCTTGAATTTTAGCTGTAATCTTGTTCTGCAATCTAGCTGTGACATTCATTTTACAAGCTATGGAATTTCGGTTGCTGAGGATCATAAAATTCACTTTTAAAGCCTGTCATTTTGCTCCTATAGTTGATAAGGCCACCAACCTCACAAACTTCACTATCTGTCCAGGGAAAACCTGTGCATAATGAAGTGCTTGAAGATGGTAAACAGAGCAAACTGGGCCTGACGAGGCTAATCAAAACCTTTACCTTGGATTTGGTCACTGAATATAATATTGAGGTATGTGCATTTCACTGTTTTAGCAAAACCTATGGGAGAAAGACAGAAATCCATGCAGAAAGAGACCTAGGGAGCTACTCTGCACCTTAGGGAGTGAGAGTTTTCTTTGCTTGTTTGACAAGGCCACTCTTAAACACATCTAGAAATGCCAGCAGAACCCAGCATGCAGCTCTTGGTCTAACCCAGGCCAAATGATGCTTCCCTCTGGCAAGATGTTGTTTCCTAGAGGAGGTGAGGAGGGGCTGGTGGAACAGTGAGCTCTGAGCATGCAAAGACCTCCCTCCTGTGGAGCCATCAACAAGGCCTAGGCTGCTTCTGCAGCAGCTAGGTGGGGTGGGAGGCTGGAGGGTCAGTCCCTAATCCTGGCTCCAAACATTCCACCCCAACGCAGCCACACGGAGCTCTGGGCCAAGGCAAGAAGGAAAGAAACCAGCAGTAATTGTTGCTAGTGCAGGTAGGAAAGGAAAGACATGGAAATACCTGCTTGCCTTCAGAACACCCCATTGCCTTTGATTACAGGGTAGCATGAGAAAAAAGGTAGTCCTGAGCAGGGAAGGAGATACAAGCTGCTGATGCCACCTAGAAGGGAAGGAAGTGCCCAGCCAGGTCTTTCCCCCACAGCAGCTGGGCCTCCCTGGGCAACACCACCTTTTACTTTCAGCATTAATTCTCCTGTGTGTGTTATACGGGAGGTCAGACTAGAAGATCACAGTCCCTTCTGACCGTAAAAATCTGTGAATAACTATGAGGTTTTTCCTGGAACAGAAAAAAAAAAACAAAAAAAACCAAAAAAACCCTTAGCAGCTGCTGATTCTCCTTACTTTATCTGCTTTAAAACAATGAAAGAAAATCCAATAGTTATGGAAATGACTGGGAACTGAGTCTTAAAAAGTAAAATTTGCAATAGCAGAGCCTAGGGATACTGGTATGCTGAGCCTCTGATTCACTGTTCTGCCTACAAAGAGTGGAGCAGATGTTGAGTCTTTTATTTCCCAGACATCTGTGAAGATTTTTGATGTCCCTGTTGAAAATCACATCCTGCTGTTCACCCCAATGAACTCGGAGACATTCAATGAGATTTACGAAAACTACCAGTCTGCTGCTACAGAATTCAGAGGAAAGGTTTGTAACACTGAATCCAGATTTGCAAATAGGAATGCCAAAAAATCAGAGGAAAGGTTTGTAACACTGAATCCAGATTTGCAAATAGGAATGCCAAAAGATCAGTGGAAAACCACTCACCAGTATGACTGGTAAAAATACACTGCTGTCAGTCCGTCTTCAAACTCTACCAAACCATTTAAAAACAGTTTCAGTAACTATTATTTGAATTTGTTAAGGACAAGCTGAAAGATAAACTTCACTTGGAAATGACTCTTTAAAACACAAAGATCACAAAAAAGAGCACTAATTCCAGCTGCTCCAAATTAACCTGTTTCTGATTTTACAAATACCATTTTCTGGGAGCAACTTCCAACCAAAGGTAGTTTTAGCAAAATTCTGGCAATTTCTGGCTCTACCAGGAAATACCACGAGGATCTCAGAATATTGCCTGAAGAAAAGGCTGGAGCCAGCTACAAAACCTGAGGAATATTGCAAGGTATGTGCATAGCCTTGCCTGCAGCAACATGTTTGCATGTATAGAGACAGTTATAGGCAGTATATGCAATAACCAAGTATTTTGGTTTTCTGTGGTGATACTCCTGCTCCAGATAGATGAGACACTGAAGAACAGTAAGTCATCTTGTAGTCAAATATCACATATTGGTAAATACATATGGATTACAGGCATTTCAGCTCTTCTGTCCTGTTAAGATTTATGAAGAAGAGTAATAAGCACTGTGGGGGGTAATTTAGAAGTGTTACTGAAAGACATGATAGCAAAGCACTGTGAAGGGACAGAGGGAAAAGCTTCAGTACTTCTGTCTGCTTTAGCAGTTGTTGTTAACTAGGATCAAGGTGTAATAAAGTCCACAGAGCTTCTGGGTTTTGGTCTGAGACCAAAAACAATTCTTCACAGTTCCTTGAATTTAAGGTTAGATCCTACCCCACTGCCAAGCTCCACAATCCATTTCTCCAAAATGGCTAAACCAAAGCTGGAAGGTTCAACCAGATGCATGATTCTCTCTTTATCATCAGATATTGTTTGTTTTGGTGGATACTAATGAAGCAAGGAATGGACGGATTTTTGAGTATTTTCGCATCAGGGACATTGATGTTCCTGCTGTGAGAATCCTAAATCTGACCAGCGATGCCAGGTACAAAATGCCTGCGGATGAGGTGACTATGGAGAACCTGAAAGAATTTTGCCAGAGCTACCTAAATGGAAAAGCAAAGGTATGTCCATTACTAATGAGACAGCTCTCTACTGCACCAGCCAGAACATAAACTTGACAGAGCACCCCCTTTTAAAATTAGAACAGTGTCCTGTTGTGATCACTGGTTTATTAATCCACTGTCACCCTAAAGTATTCATCTACCATCTACAGCTGTTGACAGAGCATTCCTCTGTATTTAACAACTGAGGTGGACAACAAGTCCTCCAGTGTAAATCCTGGATTGATCATTTATGCCCAATATTTTAACTGATGCCAGTTCTTTTATTTTAGTGGTTTAAAAACTCCCTATGCCTCTATCTTTCCAATACTATAACGGAGATATTTCCTTTCCTTTGCTGGGGAGAGATGCAAACAATCATTGCAACAAATTTTAAGGTTACAGAAAAATCCAGTAAATCGAAAAGTGATGGTTTCAGAGGGGATTAACATTTGGTATTTGTTTAAAGTAAGTTTAGCAAAGTGAATTTTCCCAGGGGGATCATTCCCAATGGTAAATACAGCATTTGTTGCCATAAAGAGGCATCATCACACTCCTGTGAAAAATACATTAAAACGTTGTGCTTATTCAGTGCTCCTCAGGGTGATTTACAGGGAGAAAAGATAAAGCAGTCAGTCTGAGAGCAGGCAGAATTTAAGAAATGTGAGTAGGTAGATCCAGTATTTAGTGTTGGAAGGGAGCAGAAGGATGGAAGCAGAGGGGATGTGGCCTCTCTCACCAAGATCCGCTTCCATGAGGCACATGTGCCTTTCTGCTACTGTGCCATGGTGTTAAAGAAGATAAATTCCCAGCTACTGCACTGTAAATTGTAGAAGTCGTGGGGACCATGACTGGTGGTGAAGGCAGAGATTTAAGCATCAATGCACACTTCCTGGTGTGTTTTACATCACTTTTGAAAGCCCACAACACGTAAACTGTTCAGTAGTCCAGCTTCTGAACACTGGGCAACAAGAATTCAGGACAAGGAATACAACTGTGTTCCAAGGGATCATTTTCAGACAGTCTGCTACAGAGTCTGCATTCAAGAGAGGGACAAGTAGTTCTGAGTACCAACTACCCTGGGGTGTGAGATCCCAGCTCCTGCTGAAGGGAGAGAAGGTGGAACCATGGCTGACCAGGATGTAATGATGTAAAAGAGTTATCAGACAGTAGCAGAGCACATTAGGTGATGTCCCATCAGTCTCACATTAACTTGAGCTAGAGTACAGTTTCTCAATGTTCCCTGCATTTTCACAGCAATGTTTCTTTTTCAGCAACATCTCCCTAGTGAAGAAATTCCACAAGACTGGGACAAAATGCCTGTCAAAGTGCTTGTTGGGAAGAATTTCAACAGTATCATCTTCAATAAGACCATGACTGTATTTGTTATGTTTTGTAAGTGTTGTAATTGAATTCAGATTTTAAGCTGCTATAACATGATCAATTGGAAGGAAAAAATGAAAGCTCATGCTTATACATACCAAACTAATCTTTGCACTTTACAGAATCTGAGCTCAATGAATTTTTAGTGTTTCTGGAAAGAATTGAAGAAAAATTTGTGCTGTATCTATGGAAATGCTGTGATACCTTTGCTGACTTAGTGTTGCACTGAGTAGCACTGGATCTGTTCAGTAAATATTTGTCAAGGCCATATGAAATCTCTCTGTTGAAAGACAGGACACTGGAACGTCATGGTGTACGATGGAAGCATGTTGCACAGCATGAGTCAGGCTGTCTTCCAAGGCAGGGGGAGAGTTAAGTGAAATTGTCTGGTTATAATGCTCTAGGATTAAATCCCAGATAGGAATTGTGGTTTAGGAAATTTTAACTCTTTTTTTCCTCCTCTATCTGCAAGGGATGTGGCTTCCTTACATGACTCTTTCCAGCAAGAAACCTCTGCCCTATCCTTGTACCAGCCAGCAGGGATTAGTTTGTGCCTCAGTTACTTCAGTAAAGCAAACGTGCATCATTAACAGAAGTATAGACAACTAGTTGTACTGCCCTGAATTCCAGAAATACCTTAAGGTAGTACATTCCTGCCACCCTCCTTGCTGGCTGCAGCTGTGTCACTCACACAAGTAATTTTTACATTTCAGTATCATGAACAAACTGAATGAGCTAAGCAAGAATTGAACCAAGTCCTCTGGAAATGAAAGGCAGGGAATGTATTCAGTCAAGTACTCCTGAAATTGCAATTCTGTACGAACCAAGTGTGAGCATTGTTCTCCCAACTGAGGGACTGCAACTGTGCTGTGAGCTTTTTAAAGGGACACTGGGCCCTCAGCAGTTTGCCTTTCTGGTGACTTGTATCTGTGCAGTGCTGAGTCAAAACAGCACCGTGACTCAAACTTCTCTTTCTAGAGTCAACATAGCATGGTTTATGAACACAGTTAATTTTAGTATGCAGGAAGTATTTTGTAGTTCTGACAAGTATTTCAACACAGGAATGATGCAAGAGTTTACGTGGGTTGCATTGGTTATCTGGCACGCCTCTCCAGCAAAGTAGTCCAAGTTCTGTGTTTGTTACAGTCATAAAAGGCTAAAGCAGCACTGCTATCAGAAATGTGTTCATGAATAATAGTTATCACTACATGGAAATGTGAAAATCATGAAGGGCAAATGGTTTCAAGCAGATATTCACCACAAACCCTGTTAACCTGAAGGGCTAGATAGGTCCTTGTGATTGCACCACCACGTGCACTTCTGTGTCCTTATAATTTTATTTTTAAATTTGCAGATGCTCCTTGGTCCCATGAGTGCAGAAAACTCCTGCCGATCTGGGATAGGCTGGGAGAGCAATACGAAAGTCACAAAGACACAATGATTGCAAAGATTGATGTCACAGCAAACGACATCCTGTCCGTGGGGCTGGATCGCTATCCCTTCTTCACGCTCTTTCCTGCCGGGTCACACTACCAGGTGAGAAGCTCTTGGGGGAGACTGGGGAGGCACAGCTGCACAGCAAGGCAGGGGCTGTGCTTGCACGTGCACGGGTGTCACAGGGAGAAAGGAGTCCTTTCACTAGCAAAGCTTTGGTCCTTTTCTGCTCACGCTGGCTTCTGAGTAGATATTGCTGCCAAGAACCTGAATTAGAGGAGAAACCCTTCTATTGTCTCATCCTATATATGAGGCTGTGGCAAGAGCTCAGGTATCGTTTACTCACTTGGACTACCCACATCCTAAAGTTTACCAATCTCCAATCAGCTTGTTGGGTTCTAGCAACAGCCTCAACTTGGAGTGAATTTACAGATACCTCCCAATGACTGCAGTGCCTTTTTACCTCAAACCATGACAAGAGAAGTTCTCTCAAAGAACTACTTGTGCTAGTTGTTTCCAGAGCATGTATGATAAATGTCTCTAAAATGTTGGTACTGCTCTTGTTATTTTCCTCTACATTTTTACAAAACCCAAATAAAAACCTTTCTTCTAAACATTTAAGCCAGTAATTTTACTTCATTCTGGTATTCCAGCCTCCACTGGAAAAAAAATATTTGTTGTCGAGACCAATGATTTTTGCAATATGCTACCTAATCAATCAGCTATGTTACAAAATAATTAGAAAATGCTGCTGAAAGTGGAGGCAAAAAATATTAAATAGGTACATTCGCCATCTATGTAGATTATCTAATTAAAAAGAAAATATCACTGAAGTAAAAAAAAAAAATAAGATACCACTATAATTAAGGCATTACTAAGCTTTTCATTTTTCTTTTTAGTAGTAAAGTTAAATTAAATTCTAAGTCATTTACCCATGTCCTCATTTAATCTTTGAGAAATATTCCTCTCAGATGTGCATGCACAACTTCTGATGAATTGAAGTGCACTCCTGCACACTCACACAATATAAGTCTTCTGGCAGAAAAGCAGAAAACCTTTAAATGCTCAAAATAAATGTCAGTTGGCAAAAAAAAAAAAACAAAAAACAAATACACAAACAAAAAAGCCCCAAACCAGTAAAACATTCATTAACTATTAAGGGGTTGTTTCATAATTGAAAATACTCTGGAATCAAAGGCTATTTGAAATCTCAAGTTCTTCCTTGTGCACCATGTTTTTGCACTACTTCCCTCAAGTGCAGAAATTTCATCTTGTACTTGACTAGCAGTGCAGGTTCCTGCAGATGTCTGTTTCTATGGGTTAAGTAAGAAAAATACCTTTTCCATACTCCTGTGCACAGATTACTGTAATGAAAAGTGTTGACACACATCCCCAGTAACCACTGCAGGAATCAGCTGTTTCTCTGGCTTTACAGACTTGAGGCTCTGAGAAACTGGTGTTCCAGCCTTCATCAGAGCTGATAAAAATCAAAACTCAGCTGAGAATGTTACTTGCCTCTGGAGAAATAAAATAATCTTTCTTGAGAAACTAAAACTTACAAATGTAAAAACGATTAAAAAGTAGTTTCAAAGCTGCCACAATTTTTTTTTTAATGGAATGAAAATACCAAACTTTTAGTATACAAAAAGTGTACCATTTTAGTAAACTCACCAGCCTGGAGGTGTTTTGTTTACAGTCCTTCAAACTCAAATCAGGTGTGAGAGTACCCAATGTAAAGAAACACGACTTTATTGGCCTCAGTGAGAGTCAGCTTAACCCAGCTGAGAATAGGCCATCACCTATTTCTAAATACACTCAGAAAACAGCAGATAATTCCCAGTGTCATGTACATGAACTTCTACAACTTTTTTTCTAAAAAACTTTTGCAAAACCCTTTTACACTTCCAGAGAACAAAGGTTTTTTGGGGAGGAATCTTTAAAATACAATATAGTGCCTAGAGCCACTCAGAAAATTTCAAAGATCTAAACTGAAACTACTTCTTTCATTAAACTTCCTCAGAAGAAAATCCTCAGGAAATCTGCAATTTAAGGTGAAGAATAAGGAAATTAATGCCACTGCTCATCTTCAACCTCTTCTTACAAACTGTCCAACAGAGTATTTCAAAATTTTCCAGAGTTTGAATTCCGTCAAAATCTTTGAACAGCTTTGAATAGCATGGCTGGACACTTAAAAGACTCTGCTCTTCAGAATATCTTGCCAATGTTTATTGTTAAGCATAAAAAACCCCACTGATGTCAGTAGCTGGCAGGATCCCCAGCTAGTACCACAAAATAATGGTTGTTTTTATACAAATCCTTTTCTTCTAAGGAATATATATCTATTTATTCTTTACACTTAATTTTCATATAATGTTGGAACCTGCTGTGCCTCTGTGCTTGCTTTCTAAACTGATCACAAAAGTCTAGAGTTTGGTCAGTCTAAAGAACCAAAATCCTCCACCTAATTTTGCCATTATTTCCAAAATTTTGTGTACAGTTACATACTTAACTTTAATTTTTTTTTTCAGGAAGTGGCCTATACTGGAGAATATACATTGGAGGCATTTTCTGAATTCTTAGAAGAACAAAGAAAGACAAAAGCAGAACCAGGAGAGAAGGTAAGCATTTGATCCAGACCTGTTCTGCTGTGTACCCAGGCAGGTTCTCAGCTTGTGGAGACATTCCTGAGCTGGCTGTAGCACAGCCACTCTCCTGGGCCCCTGCTCGTGCCAGTGCTGGGGTGGTTCTTGCCAGTTCATAGCTGGTTCCATCCCCACAGCAGCTGCAGTCATGTACCACAGCCTGGCAGGCACACACCCACTCACATCCTTGTTCTTGTCACACAAACCCCTCATCTCCCACTGCTCATGTTATCCCTGAGTCACCACTTCAACACTGGCAGTAAGCACTGCGAGGCACAAAGGAGCCTGCAGCCTGACAGGTGTGCAGCAGCACTTGTTCACAATTTTAGCTGAAAAAAACAAAGCCCCAGCTAAGTGTCAGAGTTAGAGTTCCAATCTCCATTGCTCCGTTCATTCTGCTACATGCAGTGCAGCTTCTCTTCCTTGTAAAACAAGGACACAACTGAGAGCACATGATGTCCCTTCTCTGAGCAATCTGGTTGTGATTGTCCAGTTCCTTGACCCTTCCTTCTGCACTGTGAACCAGACCAGAGAAATATTTGCTGTCCCACAGCTGCCTGTTATTTAATCACAGACACTTCACTGCCAAAAGACATATGGTAAGTGAACAATGTCACTGATCTCCACACAGAGAACTGCAAGCAATAGAAAAAGTCCTGACATGTAAATGGAGACACTGTCCACCCAGTACAAGAATCCTGGGCCCTTTCTGCCCAGAACCAAGTGGGAAGCAATTGTTATTAACACTCTTTTCAGCTGGTAGGAAAACTGTCTGTGCATGGAGAAACAGCTCTGAGTTTTCAGACTTATCTCCACCAGAGGCTTTGATTTTCTCCTGCATACAGTGCTTCAATATGTAGTTACTGATGGAGAGAGATGACTAAAGTAGTACTGGGACACGGAAGGCTGCAGAGCAGGACCAGACACCCACCTTTGCCCAGTCACTGCACAATTCTGCTTTCCAGTACCCAAAGCCTACACCTGATGTCTGCCTCTTGCGTGTTCCTTAGTGCTGTGTTTCAAGCAGATCTGTTGAGTTTTATAGTCTTTTACGTGTAATATTTGAGCTCTGTATATTCTGCTGTCTCTTCTTCATGCTTTATTTCACATAAGAGAATAAGTAAAAAAGTCAGCTTAGAAAATATCACTCAAAACCATGCTCTGTGTAGCAAAAGGAGTAAGTAATTGGCATTTTCTCATCTGTTCACTTTTTCCACCCTTACTTGACACCCACCACATTTTCCCAGAAGATTGCAATACTAGACCATTTGCAGTACAGTGCTTGATATGAACTTCCCTCTTGAAGTAATTCTTCATCCTCACCTCAGGGCATTCCCAAACACACAAACAAGATAAATAGGGTAGTTTATTTTGAGATTGCCAGAGAAAGGCAGTCTTGTGCCCATCAGCACACGTGGTATTCTAAGTTCGTATTAAATCTTCATACAAAGCTTCATTTAAGCTTTGCCACAAACCAGTGAAAATATTTAAAAACAAAGTGCATTTTAGCAACAGCTGCACAATTTCTGACCTCATTAACAAGACCTCAAGTTCCTTGGTTGAAAAGATGAAAATCTGCATTTCAACTGATGTTGAAAATGTTTGGTTTTTTTTTTTTTTAAGAATTACTAGAGTCTTTGTGAATATTTGTAATAAGCAATTTTCCTTTTGCATTTCCTCTTTTAAAAGGATCCTTCGGGAGGAATCAAAGAGGATTTCAGCCAAAAGGAAACTGTAATAACAGAGAAAGAACTTTAATAGTACAGAGAAAGAGAAATATTCTCAGGATTGTGAGGAATCCTTCCTGGAAGGAGCTCACTGGAAGAACGACTCATCTCAAGTGAACATAGAGCTGAATAAAAAAATAAAAGTAGAGAATTTAGTATCCATAGCTTGTTGTGTGTGACTTCTCTTCTGAATCCAATTTAACTCCTAAGTTTTACTGGGATCAGTTCTCATGGGTTCTTAAAATACTGTCAATTTTGCTTAAACAGTGGCTTTATTATTAATAAAACTACTCTTTAGAAAGGTGTGTGTATGCTGTGGCAAACAGACCAAGATATAAAATGACACTATCTGAACAAGATCTGCAACAGGATTGCAACTGATTGCTCTCCAAAACAGCCCTCTTGTTTTCAAAGGAGATTGAAGAAGGGTCCCAAAAAGAAGGGACTAACACTGCAAAAAGCATACCTAGAGTGATCTTCAGAAGAAGTAATTGAAGCTAGGGGCTGTGCCCAGAGGGGCAGCAAGGAACAGCTCATGATTTTTTTATTATCAAGTAGTAAAAAATGCAGAAATAGAGATAAAATTTAATTCCAGTTAGAAAAATACCATAGCTAACACACAAAGTCACAAATATTACTCACATTTTAGTTATGTGAGGTCCCTTAACCACTCCTCACATGTTGAAGAAGTGAGACAGGTGAAACTGCTGGACAATAGTAATTTCTTCTTGCAAGGACCAGATAAATAAGAAATTATTCTGAAAATTTGAAGCCTTTTCTTACACAATTAGGGAAGGAAGAACACTTACCAGAATTTCATTTCAGGAATAAGTGTTCAAAAATCTCTCTTTCCAAATTGTTAATGCTAATAATCACATTTTTACGTAAGCAGGGGAAAAATGGGGAAAACTTAGAAAAGGAAGGAACACCCATTTGAATGGAAGAAGGCTCCATCACTGCAGTGAAGAATACAGCACTGAGAGGAAGCATGGAGACCTCCTAACCCTCACCTGTCACACCAGTCAACAAGAGAGAGACAGTTTTAAAGTACTGGACCCCTTACATTTTATGATGGTTTCTAAAAAGTGCAGTTCACGACAGGTGGCTCGTTTGCTATCCAGGTTGCAGCATGTAATTAAATAAGCACACTTCGAGATTTAAGGTGAATTATTAACTTCTTTACTTCACAATTCTTGCAAATAAATAGGGCTCCACATGCACCACACCTCAGGAGGCTGTCAGCTGCTCTTCACTGATGAGGAGGTAACAAGGAGACACAGAAAGGAAAACAGTTTATGTTGATTCCCCATGGGCACATCTCTGCTGGGATTAATGTTCATTGGGATTGCAATTAAATCCACTTAATGGAAGAGGATTCTTGTGGAAGCATGTTCAGTGCTAGACCATCATTCCTATATTTGGTCCACCTGGGCTTTATATTTGGTCCAACCTGGTTTAGCCCTAGGCTAAACCTAGGGCTTTGACCTAGTTCTGTGAGCAGTTTACTGAGATTTTCTGAAATGGGTGAAGACCAGGGGCCAGATGGGCTCCACACATTCAGGTTTTCTGCCAGGAACATCACCTACATGGGGAGAAGGAGCTGAAAGTTCACAGCAAAATACAGCTTAAAAGTCAGCACAGTAGAGGTGAGAGATGGGAGCCACAGCCGAGTTATTACTATCTGAAGAAAAATTCTTCTTTGAAGATGACAAGTAATCATTAATTTGCATGTTTTTAATACAGAGTAAATTTTGATAGAACTGCAGTACAGTAGAAACCAAATCATACTGTCACTTAGTGGCATGAGGAAAGGAAGGGATGGTTTTAAAGAGTTCAAGCTAAGTTTGCTGTGGGAGAAGCTCCAGCTGGACAGTTGGGTTGCAGTTGGCAGTAAGTGTTTCTCAGCACCCTTATTAAGAGGACTTCATTTACAAATATCACAGAAACAATGACTTGCCAATTTGACCACTGAGGTGTACCAAAGCTGCCTCTCTGATACATGCTGAAGCCAGTTCTCCTTTGGATGTCAAACAAGTTCTCTGGGACAATCCCAGTGGGACCCTGGGCAAAGTAAACCTGATCACTGCTGGATATTGGGTTTCATTTGACTTTCATTTAACATTGGGCATTCATTAATACACAGAAGCCTTCATTTGATATCCTGGGAGATCAGATTAGGAAGAGAATGAGATGAACTGAATCCAAAAGAGAGGGAAGTGTCAGTGTGCTTTCCCTTTGCTGCTTGCAACATGATGAAATCTGAACGGCAAGCACTGCCACCAGTATATTTTGACCAACTATTAAACACAGAAGCTAGAATCTTTTAATTAGTCTCCTTCCAGAAAAATAGAGCAAGCAATGTTCAGCACCAGTCTGTATCTGGCAGATGGGTTTATCATTCAAGATAATGAAAAAAATTAATTTTCACTGCATCTACTCACTGTATACAAGGTTCAATCCTGAAACTGCTATCTATCCTTTTATGAGGTGCAAGATTACATTTTAATGAAAACATGTGACATCTCACCAATGATGTTCTCATTCTTGTTCCAGCCACTCTCGGATGTGGTGCCAAGACAAGGGGCTGAGGGCAGACTCACATGCCATGAATTGACACATGACAAGAGTTGCAAATCTACTTCATAAAACGTGTGCTAAAAGCCTGCCTGAATCATCTCTTCCTTGGTCAAAATTCTGCCTTACTGACTGAGCTCCTCCACATCTCAACCATGGTAGAAGGAGCCCATGGTGCTAAACAAGTGGCCTGGCACATTACCTTGTTCTCCCTGTGACTCAAGTCAGCTATAGAACATAACCCTGGAACAAAAATTTAAAAGGGTCACAAGGAGAACTGAACTCTAAGTGTCTGAAACGCAATCACTTCCTCAAGCTTTGCTAAGTCAAACATTACTTCTTTTATTTCAGTCTAAACATGAAGAGAATCTGTTTCATTTTAAAGAGTACATCATTATAACCGTGCTTAGACATTCTAAATATTACTTAAAACCATAAAATTTTTTAAAATCAATATTTATTAGCCAAACTTGTTTCTGTAAATGAATACCAATATTTTGAATGCCCCACTCACATGAATAATCTCCTCATGCACATAAATAAGTCCTATCAATTAAGACAGACAGGACTAAGTAAAGAGATATGAATGCATACCAGCAATGGAGCTGCTTTAATCTGCACTGGTTATAAATATGGAGCAGCAGAAGCAACACTCTCAGCTATGAATCTTAATTTTAAAAAGCATCACAAAGTTTAGTACAAAAAAGGGACAAACTTGAACCATCCCCAAGAAATGCTGACTTGTGTTTTTTATTCAGTGATAGCCTATTCTGCCTTAAAATACAAGCTTTGAGCACCTTGCAGATAGGAATTCATCTCATTAAGTTCTATTCTTAAATCCTGGAGAAGAAAAATGTTGTTCAGAATTGACAATCATTCATAGATGCTCAGATGAGCAGGAAAGAAAATAATCAATCTTAATGAGAACTATAGTAATTCTTTTCCTCTTTACAACAGATTAATCCTAGCTTAATTTCCCTGGAATTACTTTCAGCTGGCATTAGCATAACAACAATACATTAAAAAAGACTAATACAAATACAAAACAAATGCAACAACTGTTCAAAAAAAAAAATCCCCTTGATGTGTGGCAGTGGCATAATTGGTATAAACCAAAAGGTCTGGCTTGGAGGTCAGAAACTCCTGTTGGTAGAAATAGATGTGTGCTATATGCCTGAAGGCTGATGGGATAATCAGGGAGAGGGGTCTAAAGTCAGTATTTCAGGCATTTCTTTCAGACTATTGCATTGTCAAACTCATTAGGAAGTTTGATACTCCTGTCTTTCCTTTCTCTCACACTCCTGATAGCAAAGAGAGGAGAGTTTGCTCCAAGGCCACAATGATTTAATGCAGATATATTAACAAAAAGGAACGACTCACATGTTTATAAAAATGTGCTCTTGTGTTAAATCAAGTGGAGTTGGGCCAGTGGAAATTACTCAGATCAGATATTTGAAAACCATGCTTGGTATAATCAGCTGTGACAGGGGCAAGGAGCCTGTGATCATTTGCGACTTTGCTGTGGGAAAAGCTTCAAACTCATTTGTCCCCCGGCCTTGTGGCCACGCTGTTGTAGCTGTGCATCAGGAGTCTCACACAAGCTGTCAGTCATTCACTCAAGCTTGTGTCCAACTCAGAGGGCTTCCAGGAGCACCTCACTGCTCACGTTTTGTACTCGATTCAGCACATCTGAGAAGTGACACGGCTGAGGAGCCAAGCCAAACGCAGCTCTGTCATTGGCTTTGGAGCAGGCAGCTGTTCCTCCTGGTGCAGTCCTGCGCCAGCAGGGTCACACATTGCCCAACGTGCCCTCAGCTTGCACTTGCTGAGGATCACCTTGGAAATATTTGCTTTCTGTGAAACATTGACAGAGCTAAAGCTGTGCCAGCGCGGCTGCCCGCTCCTCCCGCTGCTGAACAAACATGCAGTGGCTGCCTTTCCCCAGAGCCTGCCAGCTGCCACCAGCTCCTGTGTGGGGAATTTACTGCACAGGGACCCTCACTATTCACACACTGGACCTGCATCACCATTTCAACACCACACAGTGAACACAAACAGCTAAAGAATCATTTTCTCCACATCCCCAGGAAGAAACTACATGCTGTATTTCATTTGAGCTCTCCTGGGCAAATGCATGTTACCAATAACTACTAGCAGTGAATAATAAATATTAATAAAGCATTTAATTGGAATCCTGTTGAAAAGCACTTTCTCCAGCACAGCTGGCAAGAGCCCCCTTGAACAAATGCTGCTTTCTTGCCAAGTACAGCACAGGTAGTCATAACTAGTCAGCAGAGGCTAAAGACATATGTGAACATCATGGCTGAAGCCTGAGCTTTTGAAAGCATGTTTATAGACTGAAGTAATCTGGGAATTCTGCCTAAATTTTCCTCCTCTGGCCTTGTCCTTTTTGAGAAGATGCTGGTTATTTCTCAGCACCCCCACCACATGCTAACAGAGTCCTGAGCTAAACCAGCACCGTGGGACAGCATTCCCTCCAGCCTCTATGCGCCAGGGCTCATCACCAATGGTTGCCAGAAAAACAGTTCTTTTAGACTAGTAGCAGATGAAAGGGTTCACAAAAACTAGTTAACTATGATTTCCTTTCACTTAATTTGACACTGGTGGGTCTCTGGGTGCCTTGCCTCACCCTCCTTGCCCCCAAAGCACTGCTATTTGCTGAGTCAGGAAGAAAACCCACCCTCTTCCACATGTCCTGATCTTTTTCCTAAACAGCTCTTGGCCAAAGTCTTGTAACTTCAACAGGCCAAGGTATTTGCCCAGAAATCACATTTGCTTGGAAGAGTCTGAGCACATTGCAAAAATCTGTGCCACTGTTTTAGCCTGGCTGCACAGCATCAGGTGCCTCTGGGAATACTTGGATTTTAGGGTGGCAATTACAGTCTTTGTAAGAGCCAAGTGTGGGGTGTAACAGCTTTCTAACTGGCATTAAATACATAGTCTAGTCTAAACTATTTTTGTTCTAGCCCTTAATAATTTCCATGTAATCCTTTAAAAAGACTCTTTGAAAGAAGAGACTTTTTAATGTTCACTTAATTGACAGCCTTTGCTGTAATTATGTCCGTGTATTTTTCTACTTTCAACACTTTGACTAAGATGCTGCTTGGCATGACAATTCTTAGGACAAATTCCTCAGAGAACAGACTGGAAATTTGAAGGATGTGCTCCCCCAGCAACCAGAGAACTTCATACAAGACAAGGAAGATGGTCTTCTGTGGAACACTCATTGGTGCAAGTGAACAATAATTTGCAATACACTAAAAGAACATCCCTTGTGTTAAATGAATCTCTTCATTTTGAAATTTTGCAACCTGAAATCTTCTCTTCCAATCAAGAGCCGCTGGGTTTTTTTGAACTGAACAAATTCTCATATATATTGAGAACACGCAAAATACTTCCCCCAGTATGTTTATTCTTCTATAGCCTTCGTCCTACGAATTTATCCAAGCCTAGTAAAAAACATATTTCAATCATAAGGTCAAAGATGTGAAATCAGGCCGTGTGGCTTGGGAAACCCACACGGAGTGGTGATCGGCAGGAGCTTAAGGCCATCCCCGGGTACCGGGCTCGGGGCTGTCACAGGAGCCGCCCAGGCGCAGCCTTTGGGGCCGTCAGGGGCGAGCCCGGGAGCCGGACCCGGATTCCCGCAGAATTCCCACGGCTCCACCGCCACCTGCCGGGATGTCCGGGCATCCCAGCCCGGCTCGGGACCCCGGGACGCGCCCTGGCCCGGGAGCGGCACCGGCAGCGCCGAAGGACGGAGCGTCTGGAGAGAAAACAGCGCCCGGGCCACGGCACGGCACCCTGAGGGCCACGGACACATCCCGGCGCCTGGGGGAGGACAATGGATGAAGACCTACCGGATCCTGCGTGCTGGATCTACCGGATCATTTGTACTGGATCTACCGGACCCTGTGTGCTGGATCTACCGGATCCTGTGGGCTGAATCTACCAGATCCTTTGTACTGGATCTACCGGATCCTGCGTGCTGGATCTACCAGATCATTTGTACTGGATCTACCAGATCCCGTGTGCTGGATCTACCGGATCCTGTGGGCTGGATCTACCAGATCCTTTGTACTGGATCTACCGGATCCTGTGTGCTGGATCTACCAGATCCTTTGCACTGGATCTACCAGATCATTTGTACTGGATCTACCAGATCCTGTGTGCTGGATCTACCGGATCCTGTGTGTGGGATCTACCGGATCCTTTGTACTGGATCTACCGGATCCTGTGTGCTGGATCTACTGGATCCTTTGTGCTGCACCCACCAGATCCTTTGTGCGGGATCTACCAGATCCTGTGTGCTGGATCTACCGGATCCTTCGTGCTGGACCTACCGGATCCTTCATGCTGGGTCTACCAGATCCTTTGTGCTGGATCTACCGGATCCTGTGTGCTGGATCTACCAGATCCTTTGTACTGGATCTACCGGATCCCGTGTGCTGGATCTACCAGATCCTGTGTGCTGGGTCTACCGGATCCTTTGTACTGGATCTACCAGATTCTGTGTGCTGGATCTACCAGATCCTGCATGCTGGGTCCACCGGATCCTTTGTGCTGGATCTACCGGATCCTGTGTGCTGGATCTACCAGATCCTTTGTACTGGATCTACTGGATCCTTTGTGCCTGTACGTAACACACACCCGAGCTCTGGGATGGCCAGAAACACCCGCAGAGTGCCAGAGCATCTGGAGTGCCAGACAACACAGTTAACCAGGGACTTCCAGTAAATGAACACTGGCATCAAGCTATTTAGGATGGGTTTAACTTTGGCCAGTTGGAACTGGTCTGACAGATCGGAAAGCAAGAAAAAGATTCAATCTGTAAAGCAAAACTGAAAATATCTTTTTACCTCGGTCCAAGCCATACTGTGCACAAGTTATAACTGTACATCAATGCATAAAATCACAACAATGTCTTTTTTAAGAATATAAAAATATTTTCCCCCTTTCTACAGATTTGAAACAACTGACTGGAACTACATCAAAATGTCTTGTATGGGACATGCCAGACAATTGGAACATTGGGCAAATTGAATTCCTCATGTGAAAACACATCACTTCAACAGAGCTACCATGTTAGTAATGCATGGAGAAGCTGCAAACTCAGCACTGCTATGTCTATCATGAGACCAGGCTGCAGTTGACACTCTCTGGTGTTTGCAGAAAAGACAGAGCTCAGCCATCTTTACTGAACTACGGTCCTGACAAAACAAATTCACAGCAAGGGTGATATCCCTGGACAGCTTCCTGATCCTACTAAACCAGCCATTATGCCTGGTCTAGATTTTTGCTCTTTTTAATATCCCACTGGCTTGTTCCTCCAAGATGTTCCTATTTTAGATGACTTCCAAGATCTGCTCAGTTCTTCTTTACTGTATTTTCATTACCGTTATTTCCTTTAATACTTCTTTAGCATCCTGTCTCTAATATCCTCTCCCGTCTTCCTGGGGCTAAACCTGGCATGCTGAAAGGTCGATGCCCTTGTGCTTACAGAAAGGTGGATCTTCAAAGACAGCCATGTACTGAGGCCAGTGGAGAGTATGTTACAGGTGACCAAGGTTCATTTCTGTACAAATTAATTCTTTGTAGGTGGAGGAAAATTCAAATACAGGCAGCAAAGTTACAGCTCTCTCTGATTTTGCTCCCTCTGCATTTTTCAAAGCTAGGTCAAAAATGTAAGAATTTGTTCCCAAATGATTAGCTGACTGACAGAGTCAAAACACCATCTGCATTCATTGCCAGGCTAGGAGCTTCCCATCAGCATCACTGTCGTTGTAATATCACACTCAAATGAATTTACACATTTCTCAAGGACACTGACACACAGCCATTCTGCTACACTCAGAACTCAGCAAGTGTTTGAATTAACACTTGATTGAACTGATTACAAATAAAACCTTTACAAGTTTACATAAACACTATTAAGCCTGTTGTTCACTGTTATTTTCCTTAGAATATACTGCGTTGGAAGGAACCCCCAAGGATTATCAGTTCGACTCCTGTCCCTGCACAGGACAGCTCCAAGGATCCCACCCTGTTCCTGAGAGCATTGTCCAAACACTCCCTGAACCCTGCCAGCCTTGGAGCCCTGACCACCTCCCTGGGAGCCTGGTCCAGTGCCCGACCACCCTACCTTGCACCATGGCAGTTTCTAATGCACTTCATTTTCTGGTCACCACAGCTCCTGCACCAAGGCCATGGAACTGCAGAGAATTCTCCTCCTGAACCAATTCCAAAAAGAAATTTAAAATATGGAAAAAAATTTTTTCATGGTCTTGAATTTTGTGAGATCTGCATTTTGAACTTAAAGTTTTTAAGCGTTAACTTCAAAATACCCTAAAATACAGTGAAATTAAAATTGACATGACCTCCTTACTTTAATAGAGTCAGAATTCTCATCTGGCCCCACCGAGCTTTAGGAGGTCCTGGGACAGGTTTAGCTTAAAAGACAGATAAGTAGGTGCAAAAAGCTGAGGTCCAGTTTGTGCCAGAGTTTCAGTTTTCTCTATGTATGGGAAACTTCTCCAGACTTTTGAAGTTTTCAGGAGTAGCAGGAGTTCTGCTATTTCTCCTTTTTCTTCTTATTGATTTGTTGATTTTCATTTCCTGTTGTAGAATTTGATGACAGCAGCAACAGGATGAGACACATGCTCTTCAACTCATGGAGCTAAGCTGATGGATACACATTGGGGATCAAATAATTGTTTAAACTTAATTTGATTGATATTGTCCTAATTCTAATTTTTATTTGCTCATCAACATGACTGACCACTAAACACACTTAATTAAAAGTTGCTCAAGTTGCTGTGTTGGATCAACCCTTCCAGTTTCTCTGACTACAGTTTTGATTAAAGAAGCCAATTTTTTCTGCTTTCCCCTCTCTCTGAGGAGGCAAGAGGGGAAAAGGTTATATGTTACAGCTTTACACTTGCTCCCTGTCATGGAAATGAGGGAGGCAGAGTTTGTGTTTCCCTGCAGAAACCAGCTTTTTTTTTTTGTACACAAACACCACTAATTACCTTCTCTTCATGTCTGAATATCAGAAAAATTATCTATATTTAGCAGACTCAATATAACATTAGGAGTAGGATGAGGCTTTGGAGCAAAACACAATGATCATCTCATTCAAGAGAAATCAGCATTTCTCAAAGCTTAATGCTATCAATCCATTTGCTTATAGAGAGAAGAGAATGAATTTGATTAAAATTTTTGCTATCCTTTCAATCTTATGGGTTCTCAGTAGAAATCTTTTAGAGGACAACACGAAAGACTTATGCTCCGTGCATGTTGTTCCTTCGGTGGATCACACTTCTCTATACACACCACACCATGCTCAAGCAGATAACAAATGACAGACACAATCTCTTATCTTCATCGTGTTGTATCCCTTTGTCCCTGTCATGTTCTTCTAGTGTCACAATAAATACAGAGGGAAGGTCAGAGTAAGAAAGGTGAGGAATATATGGAATGAAGAGATCCCATGGGTCTGGTGAGAGATCAAGCCACTGACTAAATATGGGACTCCCATAGGAAGGAAGCTTACAAGTGGAAGGTAGGACAGGACAAGTAAAGGTCATGACAGGAGGTATATATAAGTATGAAGAACTGAAGGAGAAAAAAAAAGAAAGTTTTATAAAAGGGGAGAAGCTCAGCTGCTGGCTACTTCTGTATCCAGTCCCAAATAGAGCCCTCAGACATCTCATACACACAAGACCAACTATCAATGCAAGCCTCCCTCGACCATTGCTGAGAAGAGCCTCTGGATTCCACTATGGAATTATTTTGGCTTGATTTAGAAAGCCTCTACTTTGGGGAAACAGTTTTTGTGCCGTTTTATTGAACCCCAGAAAAGTGACAGGCAGCAGAGAACATTTCAGCTAAACCTGCAGTGAAAACTGTCAATAGGATATGAAACCAGTTCCCTGAAATTTTTCTGATTGTGAGGTTTCTATTAAAATTGTGCATTATACTCTGTGGAAGTGTTACACCAGGCTGTGCTGGGTTATTTCCCAAGTACAATCAAGTACAGCATTGTCATGTTGTCAGGATAAACACCGAGTACAGCTGAGAGGTTATGACATCCCATAACAGCACCATCCTTGACTCAAGCCATGAGAGGTAAAATGTTCATCTCAGGAATGGTAGAACAGCCCTCATTCTCATTCCAGAAGACACCGACAAGTGGGTTTTAGTTAGAAGTACTGTAATTATCCACTTTGCAACAGCTAATGTTCAGTGTTTCTAATTAAAGGTAGGTAACCGTACAGAACTTTGCAATTACATGGGATAATCTTTGCATCAAAATAAGACATAGCCCACACTTCATTTGCATGGGCCATGTGCATGCCAAAAACATTTCACTTCTAGCCAGCTATACCAAAAGCAGAGGTACAGACGTGTATGAAGAAGATCATACTCCTGTAAAATTCATTTCACTCAGGCAACTAGCATGCACACACTAATTTGGGTGGCATAAATAGTACCTACAAGGAAAGTTTGCCAGGCAGATCACCAGATACAAACTGAAGCTTCAACCATACAGTTCCAGACCATTTCAATGAAATTATTGGGCATCACTTTGAGGAATAGAGCCTCTGGGAAGTGTCATTTCATCTTAACCCCCTCCACAATTGTTTCTACAGTCTTGAGCTAAGCTGCTTTCTGTCACAAACCCTTTAGCTTGGCCAGGTGGCCAACAATAAGCCAGGCAGAGAAATCCCAGGCAATCACTCTCCTAGACAATCTTTTTTTTTTATTATCTCCTAGATAATCTTTGAGTAGGAGCAGCTATGCCCAGAATGATCTGTAGACCATCAATGTATAAGTTATGCAATGTATTACTTGATGAGAATCAGAGCTGCACATTCAAATCAACAATTTGTTCTTCATTTTCTGACTATCCTGTCCTCAGGGCAAATCACTTTGATGGTTTTGTATCCTGCCTCTGTGTGCTTATGGCTGCTCCTTCAGTTTCTACATATTTTTTCTCCTTGCTTCAGCACAGGGGTAGGAAAAGACAATGATTGCTTTGAGACAGTGGTAGAGCAAGGTAACAGGGAGCAGTGATGAAGGAATGTGGATGGAGGTGTTACCATGGTAACAGGGGGACAGAGAGTTTTCCTGCTTTGGGAAAGCAAGCACATTTTTCATCACTGCTTCTACTCTGAGTTCTGAGCAGCACTTGTGACTTTTAGGGTGAGGGACAAAAGTGCAAACAGCATTTGGCCCCAGGGAGCTGTTCCATCATTGCAAAAGTTAAAGAGCAGCTGAGAAAGCCACACAGAAATTCAAACCGGTGTTCAGGTCAACACCTTCAGCAGAAACTTATGATACTGAATTGTGTAGTAGATCCATAAATCCATTATTTTTTAGAATAACTTCTAAAAATACAATTCCTGTACTCTGAAACAAAATGTTTACTATCACATTCCCAAGCACTGGCTATATCTGCCATATGGGTCACATAGGCACTGTACAGTCAGCATTTCCCTGCCAAATTTGAGTCCAAGGAGAAAGAGCAATACATAGCAACAACAGTAGTGAAATAATCCCATTACGAGCAAGGAATATAACAGGAATATAACAGAAATAAGAGCATCTATTGATAGTCCTTTATCAGTAGTAACTTTGCCCCCTTTGGATGGTGCAAGTTTTGCAGATGAACAGCACAGCACGAGGGATGCACAGAAAGCTACACGTGGCTGTGGCACAGTTTAAATACAACATTCCCTCTTTATCAGACATAACAGTGAGGGTACATATTACACGCACCAGCTATCACTTACATTAACTGTTGCTCCTAACGAGCCCAGCACAAGGAAGGCCAAAACCAGAACTCCTTTCCCCCCAGTAAAGTTATCAAAAGATCACATGACTGACCAGCTAACACAGCTGTGCTATGGCAGGGAACACCAATTTTCATTTAAATGTATATAAAAATAGCAATGCTTCAATGCTTTTCTGAGTTAAAATGAAAATCTCACTGCAAGGGTGTGTCTTTATGCATTCTTAAATATAAAGAAGCTGTTAAAGGATGAACCACAATATAAAAAAGCCTAAAGGATGAACCACATGAACTCTGCAAGTTGGCATAAGATTTACAGAGGTGCAAAGCTGCCAATTTTCAGAGAACACCTCCTGGAGAAAGCAGTCTACAGCTTGTAATTTCTGAAAGAGACTGTGGGAATGCTATTTAAGAGAAGTGCTGTTTGGAGTAAAGTAACAAATGCAAGAAATTGTATTTGAATATATAGGTCTCCAAATGGTCAATGCCAACACATTTTTAAGAAATAATAATAGTTCTAATGTTAAGGTAAAGGCTGATAATATCAGCAAGAAGATGCAAACCTTTCACCTTCTTAGGGACGTGATACAGCTGACAGTGATACATGATATAATCTCTCCTGAACATGACAGATAATCTCACACTGTTTATTTTGGAGAAGTAGATAAATTCACCTGGAGAGCCATGAAGACCCTTGTTGAGGTCACAGCAGTTTTTGCAGGATATGCCACATCATTTACACTTTCCAATTTGTTTCTGACTCTGTTCACAATCAGACCTCAGCTGCACATAGAATGAAGTCCAGAAAGTTTTAAAATTTGAAACAGCCCAGGAGCAGGAGGCTCATGGTATTAACACACCATCAGTAGTGCTTGCTGAGGCATTCAGGCTGCTGGTCACAGTAAACAGAAAACCCACAGATACTTTGCCTGCCTCTGGCTGACAACTCACCTAGGGCAGGAAAAAGCAAATCCTGTAGCCTACTACTTTGCATTTGTGGGATGGGAGCATTAAAAGACTGAATTGATTCTTCATCCACTGACAGTGAACACAGTTGTGATCTCCAGGTTTTCTAGGGCCAAAGGATGCTCAGTTGCTGTGCTGCTGTTGGTCAGGATAGAGTTAATTTTCTTCACAGTAGCTGTACATCTTGGATTTGTGTTGGAGACACAGCTGATAGTGCAGAAATGTTCTCATCATTGCTGAGCAGTGTTTACACAGAGCTAAGACCTTTTGTGTTCCTCAACCCATCTCACCAGCAAAGCGGCTGTGCAGGAGTGCACCCCAACTGGCCCAAGGGACATTGCAGACAGCACGGTGTCATGCTGGGGAAAGAAGAAGGAAGGGGAGAATGTTTGGATTGATGGTGTTTGTCCTCCTAAGTCACCATGACATGGAGCTCTGCTTTCCTGTGATGGCTGAACACCTGTCTGCCCTTGGGCAGGGATAGATGAACTCTTTGTGTGGTTTGCTTGAGTGTGTGACTTTTGCTTTACCTATTAAGCTGAGCTGTCTTTATCTCAACCCAGGAGTTTTCTCACTTTTCCCTTTCTGATTCTCTCCCCAGTCCCACTGGCAGGAGTGAGTGGCTGCATGGGGATGAATTTCTGTCTAGGGTTAAACCACAATAGCTGCTCTCAGCTGGGCAAAGCCTGTGCTGAAGCCTCTGCAAGCCTTTAGAAGAAATTCTATGGGTACAACTATCACATAATATCCCATACTCAGGTAACCTCTGTTATCAAAAACACACAGTACACTCCCAGGCACCTCACACTTCTCATTTCCCACATCTGGTCTCTGATACATTCCACTTGCTGGTAAATGTGAAGTACCAACCACTGGCAGCTTCAGTCAAATACACAGGGAAAAAAGAGCCTCATATTTTCTGAGAGGACCCAACCTCATCCATTGATCTAAGGTGGATGAAAATCTGGAATAACAAATTTGTCTCAGTCAGAAGATACAGAAACAGTTCTGTGTGAGCCTAGATGTGCCTCTGGGAAAATGAGAGGTCAGGTAGTAGCTGTAAGAAAATTGATATGGTCACCAGCTTTGTACCTCCCAGAGAACTGTTCTCTGGCTGTTTATTAACTCCCAGGAAAATTGAAGTTATGTGGTTTCAATTGTTACAAGCAACCTTATCAGAAATAACTACCCTCATGCCTTAAATTATGGCTTTCTTAGTCAGGCAGAGTACTCCTCTCCCCTTCCTGTATCCCCTCAAATGGTAATCCTACAATTTAACAGATGACAGTGCTTGCAGAAGAAGTTTTTTCACTTATAAAATGGTTCTTGACAGTTCCTGCACCCTCACAGAGAGCATATTTATATTCACAGTGGGGTAGGTACCTTCTATACTGGCAGGTTAATACACTATCAGACTTTTCTAAATAAAGAATTCAAATTTTCCTTATTAAAACCTCAGTCCTCAAAGGAGTTTTCTGCTACCAGCCTGCTAAAGTGGTCTGGATCAAAATAATGTGGTGGCTGCAGCCAGCTGGTCTAGCAGGAGGATTTTAATCAGCAACCCCTGAGGTTTCTGTGGAGTGAGGACTTCACTTACACATGGCAGTCACAGGGAGGAATGATACTGTGCTGCCTAAATGTATGCATTTTGGGTGGGAAAAGTTCATCAGCTCAAGTCTTGAACCTGAACTCTGCTCCTAACTTCCACACACGAGGCAATAGTGAATGCTGGCTACAAGTATTCACTAGGAGAATTTATCACCGGGAGGCTTCATCCTCCAGGCAGCAACCTGACCAAGTCATTGCCCAGGATGGGCTGGAGGTCTGAATAACTTAGACCTGAACAAACAGATGGTCCCCAGCTGCTCCAATATCTCTTCTTTCACACCTGGGATGAAAAAGAAAGAACTGTTTTGCACTTTGCCAGCCTACCACCAAGCCATGTTTTCCAAGCAAACTGAGTGATCTTGGATGAATTTCTGTAATGCTGTACCAGGTGTTCCTGTAATACCACAACAGCAAATCAAAGTAAGATATAAACTATGGTTGCCCAACTTTTTCATGCAACTATAACCTTCTGTCTTGCTACAGAAAAAAAAAAAAAAAAAGAAGAAACAAGAGAGCATTCCCCAAGCATTTCTCTTGGGGAAAAAAAGCAAAAGGAACCAAACAGAACAGATCCAAGCAAATTCTGCCACACATTCTTCAATACTTTTGGAGCTTAACATGGAAGAAACACTGAAAACAGAACCACAAGATGCAAAGTTTTGCATTTGCTTCCTATTTCTTTTAAAAATCCTGTCAATAACACCTCAGCTGGCAGTTCCACCTTACCATAGGCATCATCTCGTCTTCAGTCAGCAGATGTGAACAGTTTTCTTTTGCTTTTGCTTCGGAAAATCCTCTAGATGTACTTGGAAAGGAAAATTCCCAGCTCAGGAGTCCCCTAAGCCACAAGGCAGCAGAAAAGCCTCAGCAGAAGGGGGTGCTGAGCTGCTTGCACCAAGTGCTGCAGCAACACTTCCAGGGCTGCAGGACAGAGCTGTGGGCTGAGGAACTGAAATGCCCTGAAGTCCAGACTCCACCTTGTTCCCTTAACACAGCACCTGGCCTTTGTGAAGCAGTTTTTTAAAAAGCACCATAGCTTGGGAGGAAAAAAAGCCCTCCGGAAGCAATGAAACAATTTTCTAGTTCCTCCTGCCTTTCCTGCTTCATTCCCAAGGCACACAGCAGCCCGGCTGGCCATCCTTCCCTCTTCCACCACTAAATAAACTCCAGGTAAGAAGACACTCAGCTCAACAGAGCAGCACGTTGTCAGAATTGATTCCTTCCAGCCTCCAAGCTGACTCCCTGACTGTGCTTTATTCAGTTAGTGCCTCTGACCATGACAGCACAGCTACTATGTCTATCTTCTTTTGACCTAAACTTCTTTAAATAATTTAGGCACACAGGGGAAGAAAAAAAAGAACAACAGCAAATAATTTTATTCTTGCAGAACAATCTATTTGTAGGAGAAAAGGGATGGTAAATTGCTGCCACTTTACTGTCTTGTTTGAATAATTTTCTGTAGGAGAATTTTTAATGCCTTGTGTATCAGGAAGGGGCAGCTGCTCCGTTTTCCATACGGGTATTATGGTAGGAGGCACTGATGCAATTTGGAAGATGGACTATTGACTGTTGTGAAATGATGCTGAAAATGATGCAATCAATTTAATTCTCTAATGGCCTAAGTAAAGGAGGGGAAACTTTCTGGGCATTGTTTGACCTGCCTTATGAGAGACTGAAATTTCTGTTCTGAGTAATCAGAAGATGGATCTCATTTTATACAACTTTTTTTGATTCAGTAGCTGAAGGTGGAAGAACTGAATCTCAATTTATAATTCTAGTTCCTTCCACTATTACTCAAAATGAATAAAGATGACAGTTTTCATTCCAAAACCTGGAGTGCTTCAAGCCTTTAGATGACCTTCAACAAAACAGCAAGACAGACTGACTATAGCCATCAAAAGATTTCTGGTTTAATTGGTTCTTGCAGAAGTGTACTCTTCTATTATATATTTTGTGGCAATGAATTGGTTTGAGCTTTTCTATTTTAAAAAAATAAATACAGAGTGAGATGGCTGTATCACAGGATGAAGGGAAGCACCATTTCAGTTCCCTGTTCTGACCAAGACAGGGATACCTGGGATGAAAAATTACCTAAGTTTCTGAACCTCTGTGTGTGAGTTAGAGGGTAACTGAGAGAGCACATGCATCTTGGTATCCAACAGAAAAATGGACTTTCATTCTGAAAATACAAATTATGGCAATTCTACATTCACATTAAAAATAAAGGGTCCATATTGCTTCACATCAAAATTAACATATATATCAAAATATGAAAACTGGATGAAATTAGAATTGCTGCCTTTTCATCAATAAAATACTGACATCAAAAAAGTGGGAAACTGTCACATCCTCTAGATCAATACAGATTGCTTCAGGGAGTGTGTGTACCACAGAAACCATCATTTCTGTTTCATCATTAGGTACAGTGGAAGACAAAGATCATGTAACCACGTTTCTTTCTTTTTTTTTTTTTTTAATGAAGAATTTACTTAAACAAACAGGAAACTACAAGCTAGTTTTACCTCACACCTAGTGAATTGAGATTCACAAAGGCCAGGTGCTGTGTTAAGGGAACAAGGTGGAGTCTGGACTTCAGGGCATTTCAGTTCCTCAGCCCACAGCTCTGTCCTGCAGCCCTGGAAGAGTTGCTGCAGCACTTGGACATGTTCAAAATAGGTAACATTTAAATAAACCAGCCCTAAGTTCAGAGCACTATCTGCTGCTCTACATCTGAAGAGCTCCTGTGCTCCCGAACCATTCCCTGGGCCACACTATAGGGACAGTTCTGGTATTTCTCTCTGTTTATTGTATCATGAATTATCACTTTGAAATGTTCTTCTGACCCTAAACACATTAAGCTGAATTGTTCTCAATCAAAGTCCAGGGAGAAAGGCTAATCCAAAGTTTGTGTGTTGGCATTAGCTTGGTGCTGTCTCTAAAGGAGACTAGGATTCCTGAGTTCTGTTTTTAATTCTCAGTTCCACTACAAGTTTCCTGAGCAGGGCATTTAATTTCATTACAGCTGTCACCTACTTCAAGCATACACTTACTGCTTAAACTGTAAATTATCCAAGACAGGGCTGCCTAACCCTGAGTACCTGTAACAGCTGGCAGAGAGCAGAGAAAGAGTCACAGCTGGACTCCACAACACCACTTTGTGTTTTGCTACAACACAAAGCAAGGTCCTCCCAGACAGCGCACTCCAGCTGGGCATTTCTCCCACTCTTTCACAGGCATTCATAGGCTGAACATGCAGTGAGATGCTCTGAACAAAAAGTCAGACAGGACCTTGCTGGTTCAGCCTGCCTGCCCTGTATCCACCACCTTTATAATGAGTTTTCAGGATAAACAATGCCTGAACATTTTTGATTAAATGCTTTTCAAGCTCTTAAAGTCCCTAGCAAGTGAGTTAGTTTGCTCTGTGATATTGCATTATACAAGAATGATTGATTGAAACAAACCTTTTCCCCCTCTCACTCCATAGCTATTTCCACAAGTATTTTGAATCTGGCAAGAAGTATGACATTATTGATTTGCTCTGCACTGCTTGTTCTGGAGCCTCATCTGCAAACACATTATTCTTTATTGCTTCAATAATTTCCCTGAGTGCACAGAACTCCACTGTATTTTTTTTAACTTAGCATGTAGTGATTCTTTAAATTTTTTATGTGCTCTGAAGCAGAATATCAGCCATTTGCAGTGATTCACTGGAAGGCAACCAGAAATTCAGATGTTTCCATAGACATGTAACTACTACTTTTGCTGATCCAAAGTTCCCCACAGAGGTTTTGCTTGGTCTGGGACACTGACAGCACACTGCATGTAGGCAAGGCTTTATTTAAGTGGTGAGGAGGACTGGACAGAGAAGAGAAACTCATTCTGAACTCAGGACAGAACTCATTTCTGTGCTCAAATGGCTCCTGGTCAGTAGAAGTAAGAGCAATGTTTGGTGCCTCAGCCAGGGCCTCAGCAGACCCTAGCAATGGGTCTCAAAGCACCTTCATTTTAACCCTTTTCCTTCCCAAAGCCCTCTGCTCACAGTGCTGAATGCACAGCACATTCTTAAATTGCATTAAATGCACAGCCTTAAAAACCCTGCATGATTTGAACACCTGCTCCTTGAGAGGTGAACTATAAACCCAATGGGATTGGAAAATCAGTGCTGGGAGAAGGAGCATCTACAACGTCAGGCTATGAGGCATTCATCCTAGAAGCCACTTCTGTATGGAGGAGATAACAGACTGGCACTGGGGTCAGAAATGTGCTGGAGATTCTGAGGAAGTGCAGTTCTGTAGCCCACTCAAACTAAGGGAAACCCAAGAACACACAAATGCAGGCCTGGTGTGACTTGAAGGAGCTTTGGTCCAGTGGTTTTGTGATGGGCCAAACCTGTCAGAACCACTGAGTGCTGCTTATTTTCTCAGGCTGCTTCCTTGTGTTTCAGCCACCTGCTGTAACCCAGCCTGCAGGTTGGGGACCAAAACAATTACGGTAAGACATAAAACCTTCCACTCTCATTAGAGATGTGAATGAGCTGTGATCTTCACATTTAGATGCATTTTAAAGTTTCCAGGATACTGCAACATACAGAGTTACTTAGCAGCCTGGAAAGGTCACATCTACTCTGCTTCCCATCACTGTTTACAGAGCACAGTAAGCATCAAAAACAATAGATCATGTATTTTCATGCTATAGATTCAGGAGGAACAAAAAATGGAAAAAAGAATGTGTTTGCAAAATGACAAAACTGTGAATGGGGCAAGCAGACAGTAAATTCATCTTATGCCACATGGAAGTCGCCTTTCCCTGGTCTTAAGAGGAACACTGAACATTTTCCACATCTGAGGAATCAGATTCAAGCCTTGGGTAATGAGCCAAGAATAAATCCACAGACTAAGATTTCATTATACACAACATCTGCCCAGAAGCCATTTTACTCCTTAGTCTTTTCTTTATTACCAAAGAAATTATCAGCTTTATGTGAAGTGTTGGGCAGTGAGTTCATAAAACCAAAACCTCAAAGCTTCTCTTTGTCAAGCTGCTAACTTGTCTATTTTGAGTAGCAAAGGGTGTTCCAAAATAAAGAACAATTTTACACCCCAAGATATTCCAGTATGACACTTCAAAGATGCAGGGTCTTATAACAGAGAGTGTGGTAATCTTCCCATGTAGAAGATATATTTCTTTAGAGGGTATGTTTAGAGGAAGGAGAATGCTATAAATTGTGCAATGCTGCAAGCATATACTGAAACTCAAGATATAAAACCTTCTCACATGTTTTCCCTCTCTCAGAGCAGCTGGGAGATGTGATGCAACAAGACTGACTCATTCCCATTGCCATTAACCCTGGACAGCATTTCCTTGCAGGGTGGAGGCAGAACATCATCCCAATAACCAGCCTTACTTCTAGAAGTGCTTCACTTCACTGCAACCATCTCCTTGCCTACTTTAAAAATACGAGATCTCTTTTTAGCATAGTGGAAATCATACCTAAATCCTCACATAAACAGCTCTCCCATGAAAGCACAGAGCCTGAAACTGAACACAGAGCCTGGACTGCCACTGTAACTGGCCCTGCAGCACGGCTCTGTTGCATTATTTGCTGCAGGCACACACAGAGCTACTACTCAGAGGGTCAGAGCAAGGCTGCATTAAAGCACCAAGTTCTGGTTTTGTCTGAGTGAAAATTGGGTCAGGTCCATTGCAATCAGCAGAGTGCTGCTCCACACCAGTGAGGAATCAGGCTCAAAAGTAATTTTATAATATTTTTTAAGATTGTCTCAGTGGTCTTAAATGTATTTCTTTGGTTGTGCATTTTTTGACCTTATTTAAGAGACTTTTCAGCAGCTCTAATCTGCGCATCTGTTCAATGCAACAACAGGGCAATTACAAAGGCAATTTCAAAAGATACTTCTAGTATTTAGGAATGACAGATTCTTGCAGGTGACAGCTGTTTTGCCACACTGCCAAGTTCACAGCAAGCTTTGTATCACACCAAGAACAGCTCCAGGAAAACTGTACCCAGGCCACAAGTCTCTGTGGTGACATGAAGACTTTGTCAATGGCTAAAACATCACACGGTCCTGCCAGGGCACGAGGGAGGCTGGGCTCACCTCAGCTCACCTCCAGCACTGCCAGCTCTGTGGCACCATCCCCCTGTGCCAGCAGCTCTGTGCTTTCTGGACACAGAAACATCCTTCTTCTTCCAGACACGTTTGCTACATCAGCATCTTTCAGACACACTTGGGAGAAACTGAAATGAGGGGCTAAGAGGAGACATTATTTTTGTCTTGTTTGCACATTTACAGATTTAGGGGTACATATCTGCTGAGTTCAGGGAAATCAGGGGCAGTTTAAAAACTCTTGAGCATTTTTTTCCTTTAAATTAACACCTACATTTGTTTTTCCATGTTTAATACAAACCTAGCTAATAGCAGCTAGATATTAATTACCATCCTGCAGGTCATCAGGCAGCATCGAGCTCAGTGAGGGAGAAAGGCACTGACTGCACAGCTGCAGTATCTGCTACTGATCAGATCACACCAAGAAATTGGGATGTGCTATTGATCACAGCTGCTCTTCAATGGTCCTTTAACATCTGTTCTGCTTTAAACCCTTTCTTCTGATTTTAATTCTTAGGGCAGTCAATGTCATTGCAGTAAGTGGCTTCCTTGTCCCCACCCCTGCTTATATTTGTATTGAATTATGTACTTTAAGAACATCTTTCTAACTGACTGATCAAAACTATCTTTGCTGGGTGAGCTCTGGCTTTAATATTGTATCAGAAACATGTTGAGTCCTTATCCTGTTGGGAATAAACTAAGTTTACTGAAATATTGTAAGAGGCTCCTCTCTAAGAAGTCATTAGGGCAAATCACTTTCTCTGGAAGTAAACAGACATACTTCCTATGAAATACTAAACATTTCCTGCTTTCATTACTTCAGTATGAAAACTGTGCTTTTGTTTTTCTAAGCCATTTAGACCTTCAGTTTGAAGGTCTAAATGAAGCTCAGATGTGTAATGTCTCTGCATCTAATTTAATATTTACCTCTACTGCAAAAGTTGTTCTCAGTTATTTTGATTTTGGATTTGTGAGTCAAAGGAAATTATCTTCTCATTGTTTGCACATTCCTCCACAGAAATGGTAGCTAATATATTTAATGAGGACTGGAATAAAGAGAGTGAAGTTAGGTGGGAATTTTTCTCCCTCTTTGTTGCCACTTTCCTGATGGCATTCCTTGCTTCCCACCCTGGACAGCACCAGCTGCAGATAACTACATGTCAGGCACATTTCTAGAGGCCCCACAACTGCCAGTTACAGAAATCTGACTTCATCTGTTGACTGTCAAGTGCTGTATCAAAGAACAATTCCATGGCTAACAGCAGCATCTCTTCAAAATATGACTCTTAATACAGTAGATTTAAAAGCTGTTGCCTGACTTATTTAAAAAATTGCATATGGTTTAGAATATACATATTCTTTGCTATTTCAAAGTGCTTTTAAAATGAAGAAAGAAGATAAATGAATTACTAGTAGGGAATAGTATAGGGACCTATATAATAGAGACACAGAAAATCACTGCGGAGCACTGGAGAATAATACAGCCACTCTCCTCTCTCACACAAGGCAGTCAGTTGACTGAAATCACCATTTATAATTCCATTTGCATCATCTGAAGTGAAGCAGTGTGTTAATGTGCTTTGTCAAATAAGGAATGGTGGAGATCTGTCCAGCACTTACACAAAAAGATGGTGCAGGAGTTGATTCCTGAATTCAGTGTGTAGGTAGCACTCAGAACCTGCCCCTGCTCTGCACCAGGAGGGCAGACTGGGGACTTTCCTCTCTATCTGCTGCCAATAATCTTCTCTGGTAGTTGTTCATTTCTCATAGAATCTCATTACCTTTAATAAGACAGGAAAACAATATCAGACTACAGTAAGAGGACTCAGCACCCTCTTTGCCTCTGTTTTCCCTACAGCCTGTTCTCCTTTGGTTATTTTTTTCCTCAGTAAAGGGCAGCAAATCAATTATATAAGAAAAACTGCAGCCCTTGGGGTTTTTTTGGACACTTGGATGACTTTAGGAGAGGACCTGTTTTCACAAGTTGAGTTCATGCCCACTACACTTGTGTTTTTATTCACAAGTATAACAAAATCTCCTACTCTGCATTTTATCTGGCTCCATGTGTCATTCAGTTAGGATGAGGTGCCAAGTGTTACATTTTCCTTGGCCAAACATTTTATGAAGTATATATTTCACCTACCCAGGACACACTGATTAATCCAAAATAAAACCTTCTCCTTTTGAATGGTCTCTGTTAAGTAAGCAGGAGCAGGAGACCCCAAAGCTGTGCTAATGTAGCACTGAGCACTCTGAGTGCAGAGTGCTCTGGGGGCTTGGAGAGCCTCCTGCTTCTGCTTGGACTTCAGATTAAATAAGGGCAACTGGAGTCCTGATCAAAGCTCTTCACAGACATTTACACTAAGCTGATCCCAGAGGATAACAGCTAGGAGACAACCATGCTGGACGGCAGAACTTAGCCCCACAAATACAGGGAGATATTCCAGGATGTTTCCTGTATTCATTTTCTCCAATAAATTTGCCCAATGATTTGAAGGAATTGAGGTTTTGTGGTTGTTTTTTTTTTTTTTTTTGTTGGTGGTGTTGTTTTTTTAATCTGAGGTCAAACCAGAAGACTAGCAAGTTTTCTGTCAGCAGTTTGTGTGTGTTCACTGCCTATCTAACTATTTACTGGATTTAGGTAGTTATACCCAGTCTGCCAATATCTGATTTTCTGTCTAGATTTGTGAAGGAACATAAATCTGGAGAATGAGTGCAGATCCTCTTTTCTTGAAAAATCTAATTTTATTTTCAGCTTAGTGCTGATTCATATAACAGCTGATTTTTAAAAAGCACATTTTCAGATATTTCAATCTTACAAGTGTTTTTAAATTCAAGAGCTTCATCCACTTTGGAAAACCACTCAGAGAATACATACAGAAAATTAATTAGAGTTCAGTTCCTGACAGAAGCTGAGCATCTGCTGAGTACACAGATCCCATTTCCAATGGGAAATAAATAAATAAAAAATCAAACCCTAAATTAAATCAATTTGTATTACAGGCACTCAGAAGCATTCAGAAGTGGGCATTTGTGATCTAACTTTAACACAAAGATGTTCAGAGCTAGCTGGTGTAAGCAGCTTTTTCACACCAGTCCTACCATCAGTATAGCATTAGCACTAAGCAGTTTGGGACTACCCCAGAGCAAGCAGGAGCTGCCTGTTAGCAGTGACCTGGATCATGCCCAGTTTTGATTAAAGGCTCAGGTATTTTATCACACACTGTGACAGATAAAAGTATGATAATTGCTATTAAATGCAGCTGGTTTTATAGCAGATTTTAGTTCCTTGTCAAGAAACAATTAAACCCTCGGGCTAAGTTTTTAGTATAATTCTCAGTGATTTAGCTCTGGGATTCATTGGAAGTCACTTTCCTTAAAGCCTCTATGTTGACTGTGAAATTTTGGCTGTTGTTTCAGATTTTCCTGTTATCTCTCCTCTCTGCAGTTCATATCAATAGATCCCTTTCAGGATTACCTTTGTACTTTATTCTGTGTATTAAAAACACCCTCCCACCTGGGCCACTCATATCATTAACTCCCAATTGTACATGTTCTTCCCCTCTCTAACCTCCACAGGAAAAGCATCTTATGTCCTATAAAGATGGTAGCACAAATCCATGTATGAATGTGAATTAGAAGATCATTTAAAGAAACAGGTTTTTAATACACATGATTCATTCAAAGACAACACAGTTACCCAAAAGGTATAAAGATGAAAATTTTAATTTCAGAGGGTCATTAGTTCATGAGAGCAGGAAGGAGCAGATACAACCTTTTAGGGTAATTAACTTTGCAACGCATAGAGGAGCCTGCAGACAGGCCATGCTCAGATCAAAGCACCATGCTCACTGTGCTGTTACATGCTGCCAGTACCTAAGTTATTGATAACTTAAAGTGTCATTATTCTAACTAGGTTATTGCTGCCCCAAAAATGCCAATAGATATATAAGACTCATTCAATATGAGTTGAGTCTACTTGTGATACACTGGCAGGGCAGATACAGGTTTGTGTGCAGAGCTTGGAAAATACTTATATCCCCAAAGCCCTGGCCTTCAAAATTCTGTCCTGGACAGACAGGCTTTGTTTGTAACATGGAACCAATGTCTCAGGAGGGAGAAATAGTAATAAATTATGCAGCTCTTACTGTTTTAGGCTGTTGCCTATTCATCCTTCCATTCTCTCTGTTGTCTTTAAAAGACAAAATCTCTCACTAAGCATCCTGTAGATAACCTTTGGGCATTTTTCAACACAGGATCAGAAAACAAAACCAATAGGGAAATATACACCGTCCCTACTTGGTAATTAAAAAGGATGACCAGTTACAGTCTAAACCAAAATCTTTCACATTACTGAAACAGTGCAGGATGGTAATTAATAGCAAATTGCTGCATTATTACAGCACTAATGCAGAGCAGTCATGTGGGAATACTGAAATCCCTGGAATGTGAGAAGAATTTAAAATTCAGCTGATAAGGCTGTAAATCATCACTCAGTCAGTAGGGCTGCAGGTATGAATTGAAAAAAACAGAGTGGCAAAACTCCATCATTCATTTTGTTATATTCTTTCCCCTTCTAAGTCTCCCTCCATCTCCCCAGTTTCAATTTCTAACAAAATTATGGCAAAATTCATGTCCTTTTCCATCACTTTTAGCTCTCTTCTAGCTAGAACTATCATTAGAATGAAAAATGCTTTCTTGCTTTTTCACTGCCTTTAATAATACACAAGACTAATTATTTATTTTGCCACAGATTACTTTGCAACCAGAATACAATGACGATACAGTGCATGCCACCTTGCCAAAAAGACAGGGTAACAGTAAACAGGATGATCAGTTGACATGGTCAGGGACAGGCCCACAGTTTAGGGCAATTTTTATTACCCTTTCTTTTTTAATCTACCATAACTACCAACTGATATGTAAAATGGATCCAAGACATTTTTACATTATTTTAGTTTGGATATAGTCAGAAGAAAGAAGCTGGACCAAGTCACTGTTTTGTGAAGTTTAGAAAAATCTCACCTGAGCCACAGAATGAAGATAAAGTACTGAGATGTCAGCTGAACTAGGAGATTCTGTTCTTTGCAAAATTAGATAACTGTAGGCTTCAATGAATTTTTAAGTGACTGAGTTGGGCCTACTTCAGTACAGTTCTGCCTTTCTAGCCAGCTCTCCTGTACTTGCTGTTCCTCTGAATTTGGAAGTGGTTTATGACATTTTGTAAATAATTACCTGGAAAGTTAGTACTGGCAAAAAGTGCCTAGAATTCTGAAAAGCCTTCTCTTTAAAAGTTGATGTGTAAAAAACCACATAAAAAAAGTCTATGCAAAAAAGCTATTCCTACTGCACACCAAATTGTTCTCTTCTGCCTACATGAAAGCTTTCCTTTCAGAGGGTCATTAGCAGGGTGGGTGCCCTTGAACTCACACAGGACTTGCAGACTGCCCAGCTGGTGCTGCTGGCTCAGACCTGGTGCCTGTGTCCCTTTGTCCACAAGGAATGAGCAGCTGGCTCCAATGGCACAGGGTCTCTGCAGCCAGGGCTTGGTGTCCTTTGCTACCTGACATCTCCCCCCTTGCCAAGACCAGCTTCTTAGAGGTAAAAATTCTCCCTTCTACAAAGGGACAAGCTCTGTGCCAGTCTTCTCCTCTCTGTTCAGGCTATTCCTTGCCCAGTACAGCTAAAAGTGCTTTCTCCTTTTTTTTTTTTTTTTTGTTTCAGAAGCACAGGTAACACAGGGCAGGGACAAAATCATCACGTACACAGCAAAAATGAGAGGAAGTGTTTTCTCAGCAGGAGATAGCAGCTGCATTATTTACCAAGACTTAACCAACACCCTGAGAGGGGAATAACCATAAGTCAAGGAAAAATATCACTTTTCAGAAGCCAGGTCATGCCTGGAGAAGTACCACCTATAAAAAGGTTTTGCTCAGGTTGTTGCAAGCCATGAATAATGTTCTGCACACATCCAAGGTTTTATGAAATCAAGACCTGAATAACTTCAGAAATACAGATTGAAACATCCTCTGTACTATTGATGTGTCACACAATGCTGAGCACATTTTAAGATGTTCTTATTTTCCACCAGTATCATATGAAAATACATTTACTATTTATTATACAAGAGCATAGCAGAATCGTGGGTTTATTCAGAAGATTAGTGGCATTGCAGTATATTACCAAATCCATGTTCCCACCAGATCAAACATACCACACTTTAGATTGGCATTTAATACAGATATTTGTAGCCTGCAGGAATAATAAATGAAACTAATTAAGTTTAATAATTCAAGAGAACTTGGCATGCCTGATTGCTACATAAAGGCTAATTATCTTTCTCCTTTTCTTCCAGATCTCTCCCTCCTCTCACCAAATTAGTCTGGAAACTTCATAAAATATGAAAATATTAAGAAAAAAAATCATAATGGTAAATCTTTTCAAGACACAGAAAACTCCCTGCAACAGATTTACAGATGATGCAAACTTGACTAAAATCCTACAAATGTTTTAAAGAGTAATGTTTGTTTTTACAAATAGTCAGCTCAGTCATAAAGAAGATTTATTTTCTTATACATACTCTCATCAAAATAACAGGGCCCAAAAATTTTCTTAGGCAGACCTTACTAAATCCAAGTCATCAGCAACACTTCAGCAGAGATCTCAGATATTGCAATCTCTGTACCAATTATTTCACATGTGTTGGCACACAGTAACTTTTATTGAAGATTTACTTCATTCAGCAGTGGACTATTTAAAACACTTATATTTCTAGAAAATGACTGCTCTCTTTTTTTCCTACATTTACCTACCAGACAGGGTCAATCAAAACACAAGCCTGAATTAAATGTTTGAAACCTTAATAGTGTCTTAGGCTGACAGAAAAACAATTTGCCAGTTAAGAGAAGATAAAATTGAGAGAAGGCTTTATCAGAAGCACGGGACTCAAGAAGGGAAGTTTATGTGAAAGGAGTTTGCCCTGGATACAAAATACTCAGTGTGAAGCACTCCAGATCAGCAGAAAGCTGATCCACACAGAACGCAATATACAGGGTGTTTCATTCTCACACAGAATGTACCGCCAAATTACTACAAAACCCAAACTCCAATTCCAGCTGCCTCTATTAATTTTCTTCCACAATCCACTTCTAGCTAATAGTCTTTTTCCAAGGTGAAGAATTAAAGAAAATACTCTTTAACTTTCATTTACAGTACAGTGAAAATCTTTAGAGCCAGAGGTTGACTTAGATTACCTTGCTAACTAATAAAGAGACCAGGTTTTAATTAGGTTGCCTAAAGCTCATTCTCCCTTCATTATTTATGGTTCTTCCTTTGCACAGTGTAATTATTAACAGCAATATATATATAGATGTTACAAAAAACCCCTACACATGTATATATGTATACAGAGAGAACTCCATGCCAATAAGAATTTTCCTCCTCCTGCACAGGTGTTTCTACTGAACAGTAACCATGCAAAGAGAGCCTTGACACATGCAAACATCAGTTTTCTCTTTGTCAGGTCCCTCTTCTCCTGGGACATCTACAGGATACATCCAATAGGAGTGCTGCTCCCATTAGATAGGGCAGTGTAACTATAACCATGGTGTTTCTTCTCATTGTGTAGATCCATTTGATATTCACTTTTGACTGGAAACTCTTCCAGGCAAGGCTGTTTTCTCTTTTAGTGCTTAGCAACATGGGGCCTTGACCAGCAGTGATGGATTCTCAGCAGCATCATGAAACCCACCATTTTTTGTGTGTAAAACACGTACAACATTTGCCTGATAGAATAAGCACTGAACAGGGCTGGCTCCCACACTGATGTTTGAAATTCCTGGAATGGTGTGTTTCATGTGTACATAGTGCAGGATGTGCAGAGAGCTGCATAAAGGCTGTGAATTATTTACCATTTTGGCATTATTCGTTGCAGAAGAGTTGCCTTTGCTCACCAAGTCCCATGTCTCCTCATTTACTATGACCAGCAGGGAGGCTGTGTCAAACCAGCACACATCCACCCAGAGCCTGTGCTAGACTCACATCTCACCCAGGGCTGGAAGTAGAGCAGCTCTGGGGGAAACTCTGCTGTGGGGGAGGTACCAGAGCCAAGCAGCTCCTCTGGAATGTTGAGCTGTCATTATTTTCATTGTTTTCAGGCAGAGATGGCTACTGAATACAGGCAAGAAGAATGAAAGCCTACATGCCACTAAAATCTGCTTCTCAGGCTAAAAGGATTGTTTGCCACGTCTTCAATTGCTTCAACCACTGCTTAGACCAACACCTGCAAAGGCTCCACACTTTCCACAATATTTGCTTTTGTAAGAATCTTTGGGACAGACTTTGTTGACTTCTGTATTTCACCTGTGCAAATTTCTTCATTTTCCTCTGCTGTGCCAAGAGAGATCATTTGAGGCCAGTAATCACAAACCCACAGCACATCCTCCTGCTATTGTACACTATGCTTTTTCAAAGTTTAATAAGCCTCTGAAAAAATGAGCATTCCTGCTCAGTTGCATTGGGGTGTAATAAAGTTGTTTATTTTTTTTCCCCAAGGGTTGAATTTATTCATTCCAGCACCCTGCCTATGCAGATATACTGCCACCATTATTTGGGCACAGGGAAAAGAAAGTTTGTGGCATTGTTCATTTGCATTGTAGCAGTCCTAAAAACCCTGTCATTGACCAAGCAATGCCTCTGGATCCTAAGAGACCAGGAAGAGCAACTCCAGTCAATGGGCTCATAATCCAATTTAAGAGGGAAATTTTTACTGCTTTTCTATCTCTGGCTTGTTAAAAAACAAACAAACAAACAAACAAACCAAAAAAACTGCTTATTAGGCTCAGTACTTCCATGTACTTTGCATGCACTAATAAAAAAATCTGGTGCCAGTACATTAAAAAATAAAGACCAGAAAATATATATTAAACCATCAACGAATATATATTAAACCAAACAAAAAAAAAAAAAAAAAAAAAAAAAAAAAAAAAAAAACAAACAAAAAAAAAAAACCACCAAAAAAAAATCAATCAACCAATGAAAAAACCAAAAAAACAAACGATAATTGCTTTTTGCTTAAAAGCACATGACAGGGGTAGTAGAAGGCAGTCAGGCTTGCTGTTAAAGTAGCTTAGTAGCTTATAAACATATGGCACAGCAGCTTCCCAGCAGAAATGCAGGGGCTCAGTTTTCTGCTCAGTCAGACTGGCGTGCAAGGTCCTGCTGCAGGAGGAAGGAAACTGCCAGGGGCCTTTTCTTTGCACCACGAATGCAGACAGCAGCTCAGGACAGTCAACCCCACCACACAGGCATGGCCACAGTGAAAAATGCACTTGGTGGCTTTGCTTTTTCCCTACAATCCATGCCCAAGGAGCCACACAACATTCTCCTGGCTCTGGCTATCTACAACTGTAGTAACGACCTCTGGGGCCACAAGTACAGGAATAAATCAGTTCAGATATAAATTAGCACAGATCCGTGCCTGCCTTGGCGCAGGGCTCTCTCTTCTGTTCAGATCAGCATATTTCAGTTACCTGTGAGTGAAACTGGACAGCAGAGAGGTCAGGCTGAGATGGCCAGTGCAGGGTAGACACACTGTCTGCAGGAAATGCAGGGAATTGCTGAAGGTCTCCCTGGCTCACTCCAGAGAGCTTTTCCCCCATTGTCTTTATAAGATTTAAAGAATCTTACTCCCCAAATGATTCTTGTTAACTTGTTACTTGTCTCTGATATAAAGTTTCCCTGCTTGAAGTGGGTCAGCTCTTCATGCAGAAGATTTTCTGTTCCTGTAGGGAATTACTCAGCAGAATTTTGGATTATCAACAGAATTATGGTACAGTCAGACTTTCCCTTGCTGATTTTATAATAAGAAGAGTCCTTGCCCTTCTTTTGGCAGCTTTGTTCATTTGGCTAGTGGATCCTCAAACAGTTGAATTTTGCATTCCTAGAAGTCTGGTATTCAAGCCCTCAAAGTATATCATCTCCCCGGGAAAAAATTGAATGTATTTGTAAGACAGCAACAAGAGCCTTCTCTACTTAATCCTGATCTGCCAAAGCACTAATTCTTGTTATACCTACTTACAACTGGTACTGCAAGCAGACTTCAAAAGAAGAGACTTGGAAACAGCTAACATGTTAGTTATGATAATTCCAGGTTTATCTTGCTCATGAGCTGGTGATGAACAGTGAGCCTTTCCTTCCTCCCTGAGCAGAGATAAGTAATACAGAAATTTGCATGTGTACACACATGGTTTTAAAGCAGGGAAGAGGTACTGGCACTACTGAACTCCGTGGACGTTCGGTGCACAGAATTTTGTTGCCTACCATGCATTCAGTCATGTGCCTGCAGTGCTCCTGGCAATGCTTATAATTGCCCATAGTTGATTTACATGTCGCATTTTAAGCACTAGAGATGAGTGTAAAGTTGCCTGAAGGTTTGAATCCTTTTGAAAACATTGTATATCATGTTAGGGGAGCTAGATGAACAGTTCTCTGACAATGAAACAGCAGGAAGAAAGCTCCCTCCAGTACTTCTGCAGCATCTATTCCATATATCAATGACTAATTTGGACTACTATAACTTCACTTAGGCCCATCCAGTCACATTGAGAAGAAGAATTATACCATTGCGTCTGTATAAGGGCTTATTCCATGCCTATTGCAAAAATAAGTGCCTTTTAAATATATACATATTGGTGAATCCAGCTTAGGCATGAGGAATACTACAGAACAGATTCCAACAGTGTTACTGATTTGGGTTTGATAGCCTATCCCTCCAGTGGGGCTGTTGTGTGAAGTCTGCACTGCTTGGTACAAGTGAGACTACCCAGAACCTAACCCTGCATTAGTGGTTCACCCAGGAAATGTCATGAAGCAGCATCCTTTAGAACCTCAAAGGCATATTCAAAAGTAAATACGTATGTAGATTTATAGGTATGATCCTGCCAGATACTGTCAGAAAGGTTTCACTCCCTGTTCTGGATAGATCCTTTGTAATATCTGGTTAACTTTAAACACATGCTAAAGAAACCAGTGGGAAATAAAGGCCAGCCTTTGAACAGATGCTTCTGTCCAGAAAGTCCATTGGATCAGAGGCCTATATTTACCAAAATGCATGTTATTACTTATCAACTCACCAGGAAAAAAAAAATTAATTCAATATCTCCCCATGCAAATTTTAATCACTTTTTCAATGTCAAACCTTTAATTAGGTTGTTCCTAGGAAGCAGTATAACCAGGCCATTAGCAATGCAGCCATAGAACAAAACTCTATTAGGAAAGTGACACTTTCACTTCAGCAGACTCATACACCAGTGTAGTTAATCTAAATCAGATTCTAAGTAAAAACAAGAAAATACTGCAACAGTGTTCTGAATGCCCTCGACTGCTCATCAGAACTGTAATTTGTACATATATGATACAGTAAAAGTATACAGAAATGCCAAAGAGAAAGTCTAAGTTTACTAAAAAGAAAATGTGACACTATGTCATTTTTGAAACTGTTATGAAATTTCTGTCAGAAGCAGCACTTCCTTCATTTGCATCCACCACAGGGAAACAGACATTTCTTCATTTTATGTAGAAGAGCACTGGGACAACTTGTGGAACAATGAACTTGCAGTACTGAAACACTGAATGAGCACATAACCACAACAACAATTGCTTACACTAATTACAGGGTTGACAGACAAGGAGCTGGACTCCTCCAAAACACACTAGTTTGTAGTACCTAACAATAAATCTAACCATTATTTGAAAGAATGCTGTCCTCTTGGGTATTGGGAACTACTGCCCTGGTACTTCTTTCTTCAGACACACTTGTGCATTCTCCAGGGTTCAAGTTGTATTGCAGAGAACTGAAGCAGAATACAGCCTCACAAGGGCATGGCAAAACAAGAAAGACAAGCAAGGAGAACAGGAAGGAAAAGAAAAAAATACCATTATATTCAAGTTGTAAAAGGGTGAGCAGAAAATAGATTTTAAACAGAAAGTGGAAAAGCAAGAAAGCTATAGCTAGAGATTAAAAGAGGAAAGTGGCTAGACCTTGATGACTTGAAGAGAGTTTCTTTGAAGAGCCTGAATGGAAACAAAAGCTCCTCCATTTGTATTAGTAATGGAACAATAATCAACCCTCTGGGCAAAATATGGGAGCAAGGCACATCAGAGCTCAAGTGCAAGATGTGAAAAGTTTATGCTCAATCTTAGAAGTGAAATGTTTTTATCTGAGGAGGTTATTGTAAACAGTTTTATTTTAGGAGCTGCCCTTTAGGAGATGCACACAGAAGAAAGCAACATGCTTTTCTCTATTTGAACTTTGCCTTAAAAAATGCTGTTTGCTATTTATAAAAATATCTGAGAGCTGGCAGCTCTTAAAGCATGTCCCCATACTTAAATGCTTTTATAGTTTCAAAAATCTCAAATAATCAAGTGATGCTCATATGAAACTCATGAAGAGCTGCTGAGTCTCTTACTGTAAAGCTGCAAGTACAGCCCAGGAGAACTCATCTTTGCTTTATGCATTTAGAAATATGGATGAGTTCAATTCCAATTTTAACATCCATGGTCAAAGCAGTCTATGAACCTCTCATGCACCAGAAGAAACAGTTTCCATTAATCTTCTATTTCTTCAATAAGCAATAAAATACAACTTATTTGTTAATACTTACCATTTAAAATGGCAATGTGGAAATTGCCAAGAGACAGAAGTGCAGAGACATTAGACAACAGGGTGCAGTGAACTTTATGGGACATGGCAATTGTCATTTTCAGGAGTATTAAATTTCACAAGCATCAGAGCTCTGCTGTGACTTTGAGTTTGGTACAATGAACTAGCTCTTATTAAGGATGGCAACACAGAACATCTACCCAAGTTCATCTTGGCTGTTTATGTGACTCCAGTGTAGAAGTTGCTTGTACACAGCTCTGATATGCAAAAATCAACCCCAACCCAAAACAAGACAAACTCTCCTCATGTAATGATTGTTTGAAACTCAGAAAACAGACTTCTGGAGCCCCACTCCCCTCTACTTCCCACGTCTGACAGCCAAGTCCCCTAACGTGGTACTGGGCTCTGTACCATGGCCTGAGGCACAGTTCTGGGGACACTTTCTCTAAAGCATCACCTGGAATGATTTTTTTCTTCAGCAGGTTATTTGACCAAACTGAGCTCTATGACAGCAGAAATACTGCTCATGGATTTTTCCCCCCACAGTATTTAAAAAATTGATTCATTTTTATACCATACAGACCTACAAAAATGCTTCATCAGCAATTCCCTGCTTCCCCACAAGCTACTCTAACTCCAGCATCTTGATTTATTCCAGCTAACTCCAGGAAATAAAACAGGAGCTAAACAACACTACCTTCAGCCATTAACTTCCTGAAAATGGAACATGGAACAGTTTCATACTCCACGATGGAAGAGGACACCTGGCACCAGATCCATCCAGGCTCTGCACTGTCAGCCCAGGGCAGGCTGTCCCCAGCACACATCCCATGAATGACACTGATGGAAATTCTCATGGGAGCATGTGCCAATGGAGACTTGTTAATTTGCTGTTAAAAGCAAGTTGCACTTGGCTTTTCTTGTCAAGTGAGAAAAAGAGCCAAAGGGGGGAAAAAGCTGGCTGAGGAGATCCAGCAGCTACAGCTCTGCTTGGAGAGTTCTCCTCCACCTGCACACCTACTCCATAGGGACTGCAGAGGGTTTGATGACCCTGAATATTAACAAAGATTTCTCTACACCACCCAGGTAACCTTGCTGATGTACCTGAGCCATGATGGTGTTCTACCCTTGAAAGTTCTCCTCCCAGACACATCTCACTTGCTCTATAGGAGACAGTCATAAATTCAGTGATGTACTCAGCATGTACAGATCCTGGCTGAAGTGCAGTTTTACTGCCATGCATGAAGTTACATCAGAATAATTGATTCACCCCAGTAAGTTAGATTTTAGCTCACTGTCTGCATCCTTGCTGCCTTTCAGAAGTGTGTGTGCAGTCAGCCCACAAGGACAGACTCATTGCTTGCTTGAACTCAAGCCCTAGGAGGTGCTCTCATGGTCAGGCAGAGCAGGCTAAAAGGCCCAAGTTCACCTGGTGCTTTGGGAGGTTGGAAGTATTTTTTCAATGACATGCCCTGGCAGGCAGGCAAAGCCTCCAGCCTGCCACAGAAAGGCAGAGAGCAAATTTTGGCTATTCCTGAATATAAAAAGCCTCTAGGTTAGATCTGTAGCTCTTATTTCGTGTATGTTAGGACTTGGTGATCCAAAGGATCTAAATTAATACGGTGGGAATGCTCTTGAGAATAACTGATTTTTAAGTTTTTTTTTCTTTAAAGAGTACAAAGATTTTCTTTCCAGAAGCTCTTTTCTTGTTGATGGTGAGGTTTTGGGTGCCCTTGCCTTCTTGTGATCAGTGGGACATTCAGCAGCAAGCACTCTTTGAGATTCATTGATATTTTCAAGGGTAGGAGAGAACTTCACTCCTTTTGAGAACCACTCAGACAAAGATGAAAAGCTTCTGAGGGTGCCAATTATATAACCTGGCTGAGCCATCTTGCCAGTGAAAAGCTTTGCAAGATGCATTCTGGCTTCACAAGATGAAAATTCAGCTTTTATTCAAGTAGTTTGATTTGGTGACTTCACTGTTTAATCCATGTAGCCACAGTGATCGGTCAGAAGCAGTAGCTGAAAAGGAGGTGGCTCAAATTAATTCCACCAGGATTTCACAGTGTTTACTATTCTGTATCTCTCTGGCAGCATGCCAGTGGGACAAGAGTTCAAGACAACAGTTGATGTGCACTGCACTGGAGACAACATATTCTTACACTACATGACAGAGTCTTGAGCTCAGCTGCTGGATGAGCCCCAAGTAGGTTCCCACAGTGCAGTGGGCAGATCTGGCCTGAAAGTTGCATAGCCACATTTGTGCTGAATTAAACCCAGATCAGTAAAACCTGTCTCCTGGCTTATTACTGTGGGCAAGGTACCAAGACATATACAGCCAATACTATTTTCCATTCTAAACTGGCCTGTGTGCAGCTGACTGTGTCACTCAGAGACAGCATTTCTCCTCTCCCCAGTCTGTGCATATGTGGACTTTAATAATTAAAGTGCCCCGGATTGCCAGGCCTTTGGGACAGGGACAGTCATTTTCTTACAGGTCTGGTGGTACCTTCCATCTTCTATCTCACACAATTGCACAAGGGCTTCTGCAGTCAAGTAACAGCAGCTCTTCCTTCCTGGAGGCTGAGCAATAAAAATGCTGCTCTGATAGAAACTGAGAGAAAAATATTATCAAAATGTATGATGGAAATGAAGGAAAACCAGTGCAGAGCTTATTAGCCAAGTTGCATACAAGCTTAAAAAATGTATCAGCCTAGACCTGGAAATTTATGTTCAAAGCCATGAATTCAGAGTTAATTTATTATGCAGTAGATTTCCAGCTCCACTGAGCTAATGGGATTTGTTACTCTGTTAAATGGGCTTTTCCCTCAGAGCACCTTGTTTAATTAGACCATTTAACAAAGGTTTGGGAGAATGAGGTGTGTAAACACAGCACAGCCGTGCCAGCTGCCTCTTTGTTTTGCACACTAAAGTGCTAATTCCTCTTACAGACTATGGGTGCACATGCACTGCACTCTATGCAGGAGCCATGGGGATTTCACTTTATTGAAAGCTAAAGAGAAAGTGCAGAAAATTTCTCAGATTTCTTGAGAGAAAACTTTTCCAAGTGTGTTTAGAGTTCAAAATTGGAACAACCTTCCTGGCACTTACAGTGTTGATGACGGGTTCTCCAGGAGCCAACTAGCAACTTTCAGAAATGGCAGATGTAAACAGAACTGACTATAATTAATAACACTTTAATTAATAACAGGACTAAGTGGACCAGACAAAATCAAGCCCTGAGAGTCTCTGTTTTCTGTAAAGTATCAACACTGAAAAAAAAAAATAAATAAAAGGAAGGTGAAAGATCAAGCTCCGTTTCATGGAAGGGAAACCAAGTCATGGAAGAAGCACATGAGCCTGGCAACAGCCCCAGGAGTGAGCTTGAGCCCTGCTTGTTCATTCAACAACCAAATGAAACTCCTTTCCTGATATTCCTCACAGCACCCTACCCCAGTGTGCCCAAACTACATGCTCTTCTTCCCAATGTCTGTATCTCTGGTGAGAAAAGAAATACTTTCACCCCAGAAATAACCGGAACATTAATTTTCTATCAACTTTAAGCTTTTAAAATGAGAGTTCTTTGCCATTCTGATCAGCAAGTTGAGAGTAAATTTGTAAAGCAGTGCATCCATTAAGGAGACATTCTGCACCTTTTCAGGATGCAGTCTTATACTATGCAACTGATTGACCTCCATATTCCCACTGTTTACAATAATTCAATTTTCAGTTATAATGTTTTGATTTTTCCCAAGGAAAATTTAAAGCAATTCCAGCAGCTATTAGGCATTGTCAGTGAAACTCCATTCATGGTAAAAATAATAAACCTGACAAAACCATCAAGGAAACCAGGAGAATCAGTGTCTGCATTCCTGACAACATCAGGAATAACAAATCTATTTTTAAATGGCATGAGTTTTCTCCAGATATCCATTCTGTAACTGGTATAGAATAGAAATCTTGTTGAAAATAAAATTAATGTATAGAACAGGGACTGAAAAAATTAATAAAAGCTGTGGGACTTGAGAATAAATGGTTTCTTTCTCTGTTGCTTTTATTTGTGTGTGCATTCATGACTGTGTATAAATCTAAATACATTCCCAAGCCTGAGGGCAATGTTGATTCAGAAAGACAGAATAATAATAAAAGAACCAATGGCCTGTTGAAATTAATGGCAAAACCCCCTTGACTTCAGCAGAGACAGAATTTTGCCTCAGATATTTGGGCCAGTTACCAACAGCCAGGAGGTAGTAAATTTGACCTTTGAAAACCAGTAAACAGAAGAAAGGAAATGGCCTTTGGATCGCCCACCTGTTCTGTAAAATCTTCCTGAAAATATAACAGAAAGTGTTCCAAACTTGCTTCCCTACCCCCACTTTGTTTTAATCTGGTGCTGTTTCTTTCTCCTCTGCCTTAGGTGTAAGCTCATTAAGTAGCTGTGTTGGTCTGGAGTTAGGTGGGGTAATTACACCTTCAACTTTAAGAAAGATAGGGCAGATAAGAATTTACTTTCAAGACCTCTCAGATGGCTTCACCCTTTGTGTTAGGAGTGTGCAGTGGAGGGGAAGATGCAGAGTAACCCGTGGTGTGCCCATCCATGGCACCGTGTACTTCCACATGCAGACAAGCCTAAGCTGCTTACCCGGAAGCTTCTCCCCTTCCCACACTTAGTCCTGCAGCTGCTGTGCTCAAATACAGAGAAGAACCACGGTCCCTCATTTCCAGATGGAGGCTCTGAAAAAAAGAGAGACTGTAACTCAGCATGCTTCGTGTATTTGTCCTGATTTCAGGAGCTGGGTCACAGATGCACGGGGTGGAAGATGGCCTCGGAGGTGCCAGTCACACTCGGGGTGTGGGAGGTGGGGAGGGACAGCCATCCTCTAGAACCTGGGAGTAGGTTCCTCCAGGGGACAGTGAGGATGGTGATGGGATGTCACCAGCTCCCCACAGACCCTGTGTAGAGCCCTGGCCCACCCGAGGTTTGGCACCTACTGCTGGTGGTCCTGTGGTCCCAAGCTTGTCTCTGGCACCCAGCCCCTGCTGAGGATGGCACAGCAAAAGGCTGCTCCCTCTCTGTGGTGCCAGGGAAAATGAGAAGTAGGCCAGACACTGGCTTGTTACAGGAGGCTGCCTGAGCTCACAAATGAACCTTCTTTCTACTGGCATGAGCCCAGCTCTTCTCTCTCCTTGTTACTGTAAAGCAGCAGCCACCAGACAGGTAGGATTTAACAATGCCATTATAAGAACAACAACAGTCTTCAGGAAGAGAGGAAGCCTTGGCAGAACAAAGCCCAGCTAAAGGTGGAATAATGCATGCCTGGGACAACCCCTACTGCTCTAATTTTTCTTATGTATTTATGTTTAATTAACTAGTGATTCAGAATGGCTCTGGGAGTAAATCCCTCCTGGACAAATCCCAAGGTCACTTCCTTAGCTGCAGGATGGAGAAATGCATTGAAGCCTGGCCAGCTGATAATCTTTTGCTCACTTATACCAATTGAATCCTTTTTTCTCTTGGATGAACTTATCTGGGAGCTAGCTAGGCTGTAGGCCCCCGTTAAATAATGATGGTTATGTTCTTTTTGCTCACTGTCGACAAAGAATTATAGCCCCTCATTTAGAGCTCATTTCAAAACCATAAGATTCTGTAATTGAAAGTGGCTGAAACTAATTTGATAACCCAGTTCTGAGCACAGCTGAATAACTACTTTCCCTTTGTCCTTTCAACAGTAATGGCCTTGTCAGGAAAGTCTCCTGTTCTACTTTAAAGAGAGCAATTATGACAAAGGTTAAAAACTATTGTCCTGTGACAGTGTGCAATTTCAACATTGCCTTCAGGTTCCCAGCAAGGCCAGGGCATGGCAGGAGGGTCAAACTCCCTCCAGCCACAGCTGCCCTCTCAAACACCCACCCAGTGCTCACTCTCTTGACTGACTCTGTTGCACTCCCAGGATACAGAGCTCCATCCAGGAGAACATCTGACTCTTCCTCTGATGACAATGGAGGTTTGCTGGGCTCTCCCAGGATGGGAGGGGAAGAATGCCTCAGTGTCTGTGTCTTGCCTGGCAGCTCCTTCAGACACACCAGACCATCTGCCCTTGTGATTGAAATCCCACACCAGGACACCCTGAAGGCTCCTTCTCCCTTACAGCAGCCCAGCTGACTGCACTGGTGGTGCAGGACAAGGTGAATCCCAGAGATGGATAAATTCTTACAGCACAGACAGGCAGGAGAGGAGCTCCCCCAGTGAACAGCCCCATGTGGACACCCTGGCCCTCAGCAAGGGCAGAGCTAACACCACCCAAGACAGAACATAAAGCGTAAATGGGATGCCCACCTGATGCTCTGTCTGCTGTCCCTGAGACTGCCTGGCTCTTGTGATTAACCCTGACCCCTGAACACATTTACTGGTACAAGCAGCAGTGCAAGAAACCCCTTCTGCCTCCAGTTCCTGTCTCCTGTTCTCACCTGCGCCTGGGTATTCATTCAGTGATAGCAGGAGACGAGAGCAGCTTTCCTTAAGCCTTCTTTCCAGTGATCATGCAGGGAAACTCACTGATTGAAAGATGAATATTTCTGATACCTTAGTAAATTTTCCTTACGTATTTTGGATTCTGGGCCTTTCCCAAGGTAAGTGGGCAAAATGTAAATAACATGGCAAACATTTCTCTAGCCATAGCCTGGAGCTGTGCTCAGAACTGCTCTGGCTGTTGTAGTAATTAACACAAGCAAATTGCTAAATTGTGTGCTGTGATAAAATGATGGATTACAGCATGGAAGAAATCATTAACTCATTGATTAGCAGCACATGCCTTCAAAACCACTATCTTAGCAAATTCTGAGCATTGTGGCAGCTTTGTAAATGTTAGAACTGCTATCTCCCATAAGCAATAAAAATATATAAATCACAAAAATTAAATTTTAACTATTAAAATTGGTTCTCAAATGGTTTCTAATATTTACTGTATCTGCTCATGTGGGGCTCCTGTTCTGTGTCTCCCTGCACTCACAGAAAGGAGTTACATGTAAGTACTCACACTTACATGTTGAGAGGATCTCCTGCTTGAAGTCAGTGTGGTTCACTGGCAGCATCTGCTTCTAGGTATTCCCTCCTGGTGGCTTTAATAATCAAAGCAGCCCGTTATTGCATATCTAATAGCAGTAGGCTCCAGTTCTTATTCAGCATAAGTGCTCATAGTTTATAAAATTACTCATTTAAATGGGCTTCCTTTCATTAGGATTAGCAGGCCAATCCCATTCCTCCTCCCCCTCTTGCTCCAAGTAAGATGAGACACTGATATTGAATATTAGTACATCATTGTAACAGAAATGTGTGTGTCAATAGTGGCTGTGAAAGTGGGATAGGGGAGCTCTCCCCACAGCTCTGTGTCAGCATGGATCCCATACCTAATCCCAGAGGATCCACAAATTCATTGTCAGTAGAACAGAAAATCAACACCAGGCTGTGATTTCGTCTGTTGGCTTGGGTACAGTAGAGAGGAGTGTACCTACAGCCACACAGCTTGCTGTGGTGCTCACTGCCAGTTTGAACACCCACTGGTGGGAGGATGAATCCAGGGGCAGGGACACCAAAGGGTCAGTCTAGGCTGGAGAAATGCTCAGCTGGGTCCCTCCCTACCTCTAGCCACACTCAACACCCCTGACCAGTGTGATTCAGGGAACAACCCCACCTGAAAAGGGCCAGGTTACCACAGCTTGGTGCTGGGGAGGTTCCCCTTTGCTCCCACACTTCTGTCTGCCTTTGTCTGCTGGCATTTCCAGCACTTCCCTCCAGCCAGCTCCTGCACCTGCCTCTGCTTTTTCTTTATTTCTGACACCATTACACCTTTGAAAGGTGCTGGTCTCTCCCATAGTAGGGCCAAAGATTTTGCTATTCTGATTATTTTACAAATCCCACAGCCAGGTCATTATATCTGTTTCTGGGTCCTTCGGTGGAATGGAAAGGAAGACGAGAAAGAGATCTGAAAAACATTTGCATCTGTTTTGCCAGAGGTGACTATCAGGGTTTCCCTTTGTTTCACTGTCTCATTAAATCATAGACATGGGAACTAGTGACCAGTGATTTCAGGGTCTGCATCTGTAAATGAAAGAGAGTTTCAATATGAGGGCAATTTATTTCACTTAATTAAACCTACTGATTCGCAGTATGAATCCATTCAGTAAAATGCCCTTTTAATAAGTAAAAGAATACCTTTCAGAATGGATAGATCTGCAGTTGTGATCTTCAGTTCCCACTTCAATTCTGCTGCAAGGCTGTTCTTGGAAATGAGAGGCAAAGCATTCCTCTCCAAGGAAAGTCCATTTTATCAGTGTCTGGTGGCATACTTATCTGCTCACTGTCTCTCTCCCAAAATCTAGCATCTCATTGGAATTCTATTTTTTTTTTAAATAATTAGGCAATTTTATACATAGTTCCAGGAGTACCTCTTAGGACAGCATTAATTCTAATAGCATCTTAAAATGACAAATTCAAGATATGCCACTAACAGTGAATACATGCAGTTAATAGATTTTCTTCATGCTGCTCTTGCTTGACACTACATTTGTCATAGCAGTGGTCCTGTTTCAGCACCATTCTCATCCATTCTTTATCCACTGATTTTTCTATCATAACTTATCTTTTACTAGCAGCATAATTTCTGCATTACCATACAGGCAATGTCACATACTTAACAAACTCTTCATAAACATTTACATCAGCAGCTGTCTGTTAGACATCAAATGTTCTTTCCTGAAGGAGTCTGCAGTTTCAACTATTATTATTATGGTAAATCATCTCCCAGAAACAGTCTTAGGAATATCCCTCATAAATTTAAGCATTGTTACCTTCCACAAACAGCCTTCCCTCAGCCAGCTGTGGGAAATTGTCCCGGTTCTTTCTCAGCAATAAGGAATGTGCAGGCTGCAGGCAGTGCTGAGGAATGGCACAGTAGCCACCCCCTCCACTAGGTAGCCCCCATCAGACCAGCCTGACTGGCCATCTCATGGCACAAGTCCCTGTTTTCCTATTTGTACTAGAATCTTCCCTTTTCTGCATTTCTTCAGAGAGTCTGGACCACTTGATGTTATTTGTGGCTGTTTGAAGAAAAAGTGCTGGTTTGCAGTGACACAAAGCAGCATGGTAACACCAAAATTTGTCTTTCATGCTGTTTTTGTTAGGAAGGCTGGTTTATAAGACAAGGCTTGTGGGTACTTACTCAAATGGGGTTTGCACCTAAAAGCTGAGAGCAGAAACAAAGTTTGGTGCCATTAGTCACAGAATAATGCAGACATCAAAAATCTGAAACCCAGGAAGAACAGTTCTGTTTTACAGGTATGTTTGGGTGCTTTCATTTGAGTACTTACAATAGTTTTTTGGTACTTCACGCTGGAGGTAGCCAGGAACATCACAAGACTTCAGAGCTGAAACTGCCTGCCATGCTCTCCTGCACAGTGTAGCTATCTGGTTATCCACTAAAACACAACATTTATTTTCCTTCTAGAGCCATCTCAAATCTGGTCAACTGAAGAAAAGAAAACAAAACCACTGATAAATCTTTACAGTACAAAGTTATTGCTTGAGTGTTTGACTTTGGGTTGTATCTCACTGGAGCCTGGCAATAAAGTCTGCAACTGGAGACCTAATGCTATCCAGCTGGGGCAAGGAGCAGGAATGCACAAGGATGGAGGCTGCAAAAGGGCTTGTGTTTTCTTCCTTCTGCTAAAAGTGCATGGGGACAGTGAAGAGGGGAAGAAAGCTCATTTGTCAGGTCTGGAAACTACTCCTCAGGAGAGTCAGCTGAAGGAAGTTGTCCTAGAGATCCTTGGAGAAGACAGAGGGGAGGATTTTTATGTATGGAAAGAAAACACCTCTGTAGGTTTAGAGAGATGAGATGAGAAAGAAAACAGCTGACCTGGCTGCAGAAATGGGAGGAATGCCAAGCAGCAAGTCTTGCCCTGCCGTGCAGGCTTCCCCCCTGCGCTGTTTCCACCCCTCCCAGCCATCACCTACCTGGAGCCAGCTGATGCCTACAGCAAACAGGAGTTCAGGACACAGCAGCCTCCTTAGGAAAAGCACTATAAAGCTGTGGTGTGTTAAACATTATAGTTGATGAAATCCTCATTCCATTGAAGGCAATGCCCAGACTACCTCTGATTTCAATGGAGCAAGTATTTTTCCCATCCCGCTGTCTCTCCGATCAGATCTCTGCTCCCTTTGTCACCCATTCTATTTTGCTGAAGCTCTTTCGAACATTTTCAGAGGAAATTAACTGATTTCATCTCTCCTAGTTTTAACATTTCTGTAATATAATTGTATTCTTTGTCCTGAAAGGGAACTCTGGCAGTATACTTTTTGAGTTTTCCATCTTGCACAGTTCATTTCTGTAGGAATCAATAAAGGTCACACTATTTAAAAATGCACAGTCTGAGCAGAGTGCAGAAAAGACCACAGAACTGCTCAGTGTTGCCACAGCAATGCATGTATTTTTTTTCAGCAGCAGATGGTAGGGCTGACATCTGCAAAAGCAAAGGGCACAGCTGGGTTACATCTCAGGTTATGGAAAGCAACAACATCTACTATGTGTCACCTGTTTTGACTGCATAATTCATTTTTCTCTGAGAACAAAGAGCTTCCCCTATGCATAGAAAATGACTCTGTGTTTCCTATTTAAAGTGATGCCTCTTACTCCAGTAGGGATAAAAAAATCAAGTGCCTATAGTACTAACATGACATTCATATCAAAAAACAAAGCTAACAGCCTCCAAGGTGTTTTCTACATTCTGGAATTAAAACCATTTTCATGACAGATATTAACCTAAGAGCAAAAAATCAGTATTTTAACAAAAAAGGAAGGCCGCTTTCTGTGGGATTGTGTGTGTTTCATTACTGCACTCTTTTTTAAAGCAACGGTGATGCTTACATTGAGGATGCCAGCTGATGTGGTCTTGTGGCTGGAGCACTGTAGGAGCAGTGAGAGCTGGGGAAAAGGGGTGCCCACATGTCCAGGGGACACCAGGAAAGCCCCAGCCCTGCTCCCCCTCCCCAGCTGGCTGCAATCTTTCTACCCAAATGGAGAGGAAAACAGCTTTTGGTCCTGGGGAAGGAGCTAGCAAGCAAACCCAAAGAAAGCACACAGCAAGTTTCCAACCACTGAGCAGAAACTGGTGGATTTTAGATCACACTAATTGTATCTTTCTGGCTGTACTGTCCAGCATTGCTGAAAAGAGCTTTTATAACTCTGTTGTGATTCAGCCTGTGCCAAGTGCTTCCCAGTCTGGATTCCACCCCAGGTATTCTTCCTCTGTGCATTACTTGGATGTACTGACCCAACACACAACATCACAGATAAGGAACTTCTGCAGAGGAGGATATTCCTGAATGCAGAGCAAACACCTGATGCTGTCAGATGCCCTAATCTCAGTTGTGTGCATTCAGAGCAGCTGACAATGCCATTTGGTGTTTCCCTGGAAGCAGGCAGAGGGCATGCACTCTCAGAGGAAGAGATGCCATGGCTGCAAGAGCACCCCAAAGTTCAGTCCCACCCCCTTATTTGTCCTGTAATAAAGATACTCTGTGTGCTTTCTGTCAGGGACTTTTCTGCATGCTGGTGATAATGTTGCCTTGTTCAGAGGGGTCAGCAAGAACAGTACAGAGTATTTTCCAATTAAATGGTTGGAATTACCAAGCTGAGTCCTTTTGTTTAATTTTTTTTTTAAAGTAGCTTAACATTTCAGCAAAACAAGATCTCTTTGGCTTGATTCAGGCTTGCATCTAAAAACAAAAAGGGCAAGAGCACGAATAGCATCCTGTCCTTGGAGTGGGAAATAAATCTGAAAGTGAGGTTATGCCTTCTGCAGCTACCTCCAGATCTGAACTCCTGATGTCAGAGCTCGGCACTGAGGTGCTCATACCTCAGGCATTCTTGGTTTTTTCATCTGAGGTATACATACATAGCCTCAGTGGTACAGCATTTCACAGCCTAATGGGAATCTGCAGGGCTGTGCACAGCTTTTGAGAGGGTCCAGAAAATCCTACAAAATAGCAATGAGATTAGATACAAACAGTAAGCTATAAATACCTCACACTGAGGTAGTCCAATCACTATCTTGTTATTATTTATATTTGGCTAATATCAATAACTATCAAGAGTGTAATACTACACTGTCAGACAATAGGTCTCTATCCCCTAAATCTGAGAGGCAGTTGATACCCAGCTAACAGAGGCTAGTGCTGATTAGGAGAAACGACAGTGAACAACAAAACAGGATTTTCATGCATCACTCAGGCCTGGAGATGTCCTTGGCCTCTAGAAATTGGAAAAGATCTCCCTAGTCTTACTTGTCAAGGCAAAACCTCTGCAAGTATGGCTTTGAAACCTGGGCTAGGGCACCCTGGGCATCCTTCTCAAGCAGAAATCAAGTGATTGGCCTGTAATCTCAAAAGAAATTTGGATCTTCAATAAAGGAGACAGTTTAGGTACCATTGGGAGGATCTAAAAGCTGAAAGAGCAGTATATGCCTTTTAGGGGCCCAGTGACTTTGGAGCCAGCACTGTCTCCTGCAGCACCAGGAAGAAGGGCTCCAGGACTGCCTCCTCTGCAGCTACAGACTAAAATCCTACATTCCTGGGGACAGATCCATGGAGCCACTGGCACTGCAGGCATTTGAGGAACTGCAGAGTAGTCTCTAGCTGTTCTGTTTTCTCTGTCAGATGGAGAAACTTTTCCAAAGGAACAGAGACTCTGCAGTAGATGGACGATGTCTTATAGGGTGGGGTAAGAGCAGGAAGCAAGAAACTGGCTGGCTGGATTAATACTACCATTAAATAATAGCAATGTGTATTTAAAAGCCTCCTTTTGCAGGGCTTCAGACCTCTCATTTTGTGCTCCTTATAACAGGAACAACCAAAAGCACCTGTAGGGACCACAGAGAAGCTTTCCTCAGCCTTGCTGTCACCCTGGTGGCATGCAGGAGTGGGTTCTCATCCAATGCTGTAAGCTAAAGGTCATTTTCCAGCTGAAATCAGTGAGAGCTGCAACACCTTCTGTTCTCTGCTTCTCCCTTCTACCCAAGAACAAAATTCTGCAAGACTTTCAGATATTTGCCTTCTAAACAGATTGAACTGGATTTGAGGTGCCCATCATCCTTCCTCCTAATCTCCCTGTAAAAGGACACAAGGTGCTCCTGTCTCTGAAAGTGACATAATCATAATAAATGCATTTGCTGGAAGAAATTAAACAACAACAGGTGTCCTTCAGAGTCCACAATGACTGTTAAAGGAATTTACATTTGTGAATAAATAGAAGCAGAAATTCTTTTTCTGACAGCTTCTCATTATTAAAATTAGGACCCTGCTTAATCCTGCACACGTCAGTAGGACCCAGGATGACCTGCTAAGTGCTGGTCACAGAAGTTAATGTTGCATAAGGGAAGCATTAATGGAAACAGTGCTTAAAAAAATAATATAAACATATTTTGAATGTTGAAGTCAATAGCAAAATCCCTCAGCTTTCAGTGAAGCAATGAAGCAGAGCTTTTAGAGACTGTCTGCAACCAGGCCCCTTTGCAATAGCACAGATTTAGGGACTTACACTGGGAGGAAGGCTGTTCCTATACAGCCAGATGTGCTCCACCAAACAGTGCCCAAAGCTGAAGCTGCACATCCACTTGGAGAAAATTCCTTATCTGCTCCACAGCCTTCCTATCACCTTGACAGACCTTTCTCCCCTCTGCCTGCAAAATGAGGATGTTGTGGTCATCTGTACTTCTAATACGCTTTGAAAGTTAAATACACTTGGAAAGTTTCTCCGTAGTGTTGTTAAATTACCCATTTTGAGAAATAAGATATCCCACAATGCCATAACTATGAGTGAGACCTTAAATTCAAACCCTGATCACTTAGCAGAGAGCATATACCACATATGCTTAATGAGGCTTACTGTGAGCAATCTTAAGAAAGGTAGGGAAGCTTTTATGCTGACTAGCTTTCTTTTTCTTTTGTCCCTGTATATTTTATTGCTACTCAAAAGTTAAGGATTGATAGGAAAACCATGCATTTGCAGCAGATTTTTCAAAAGGTAAAAATATTGATTTTTGAAGAAGCTTGCCCACAGTGTAAAAGTAAGTCAAAGTTAAAATCAATAGGGATAAATTAGGACTTCTCCAGCTATATAAATGTTGCAATAACAGAGCCTTTAATGCATAAAAATACTGTACAGCAGATGACAAAAGTAACTTTAAACTTACTTTTTACTTAAATTTTAAAAGATTAGGTAAAATGTCCATTACCTGCCAGTCTAAATTTTGAACAGTAGAGTAGGTAATTTTTTGAGAGATATTATTTTCCATATATAGCACCACGAGTCCCATCAGTGCTTGTTATCCTTACATGGTCATGCTCAGCCTCTGCTCTACCAACATGGGACTGCACAGCTACTCCTTGGGGAAGATGCTCTTGTCCCAAGAGTGCAGAGAAACACCAGTTGGGCAAATTTTATAACCCTTTTTGTGGCCACCTTCAAAGGTTTCCACCTGTCTGTGAAGCCCTTGTCCCAAATTCCAGAGCCATGTCCCACACCAACTTGGGGCTTCTCACCCCGAGCTGCTCACCAGTGGGATTAGTGAAGGGATAACCCTGTTCTGAGCCTTTCTGCTAAATTAGGTGCCACCATTAGGATGATATGTCCTTAATTACTTTTTCACTCCAGAGTGCATGAGACATTGTCCTTCAAGAACTTCTTTCCTACTCCTGGGCCTGTATTACACCTGTTCCCATCTTGTTTACTCATTTTTGTTTTTCAGCAATTATAGCAAGTGTCTAGCATAGCCCCTTGCTTGATAAGTTGTCCTCCTGCTTCCCCCCAGTTATTTCAACCCTGTGATGTCAGCTGCATTAGGCTAGAGACCACAGAAGAGCAGTATTTCCCATGGAGCAGCAGATGTGGCCACTCCTCTGACCTTGCCCCATCTTCCTGGAGAGTTTGGGCTGGTAATTTAAAATGTCTCCTTGTCTCAGATCACTAAACAAGGGTAGCACTGCCCCTCAAGCACTTTCTGGCACCAATATGTATTATATGAGTATTTTCCTGTATATGAAATTCTTCTAGGGACCTAAAGAAACACTCTGGATTGTTGGGAATACCCTGTGACTGACCACAAAAAGGGTCAGCCCCACAGGTAGTCTGAGGGCTCAGCTGTGGTGAGTGTTTGCAGGAAGAGATGAGACAAAAATTCATCTTTTCCAAGTGCTGCCTGTCTTACCAACAATTCAGCCAGAACAGTCCTGTGAGAGAAGGTCAGCAGCTATTCCCTTGAGCCTGAGAACAGACTGTTTAAATACTTATGATGGGCTTCCAGACCATACATTTTTGCTGCAGTTATGCTATTCATGAGAAGTGGCTCAAAGGAGACTTTTCAATTGCTTATATGGGAAGAAGCATTTGGCAACCAGACAGAGAAAAACAGATTTTTTTTTTTTTTTTGGAGGTGCCTTATCCCCAAAGTACAATTGTTTTGTCAGACATTTCTTTCAGTCTTTCAAGGTTGAAAAGTTTTTGGCAGCAATAACTGTGGAGCTTGCAAAATACATGGTTTCCAGCTCATTGTGTCAGATGGCCCTAATGAGACAGAACCCTGGTGTCTGTAAGCGGGTCCAGCTTCATTTACAATGGGACAAGACTGAGTTACACTGCAGAAGATAAGACCCAAAATGTTTTAAACTTGGAGGCTACAATTATAACTCTGAACACAGTTTTATGGCTCAAACCTTTACTCTGCTTCAGTACTGTGTATGATGCCACTTCCATGAACTGTGGAAATGAAAATTATACCACTACAATAGTTTTGGTTGGCTTCTTCTTTCTCCTTTTTTTTTCTCCTTTTTTTTGAGGTGGTTGTGTTTTGCATGTAAATAGATTTATTTTACACTTCTGGATATAAAATGGCTTTTAAACAATATTTTCATTGCATCTGCTCTAGTAGAAGATCAGGCCTGAGAAAGGGAAACCTTGTTTCCTGCACTTTCTTGACTAGAGGCTGGTGAATGTCCTGGTGCCAAGCTGTCCACTGGTATTACCCACAGTGAGGGATGCAGGGTCATGGTGTACAGGTTCAGCTGTGGAACTCCTGTGGAACTCCCTGGTAATTTATCTTAGGAAAAGTGGGCTCTAGGGCCTATTATCTTTATCTGAGAAGGCATCCCATTCTTATGGCTTTTCCTTGCTAGAAAGGGCATAATCAGGCCCTGAGTGTTAAGCAGCAATCTAGATCTATTCCCCATGTTTGTAAAATCCGACAGAGTTTGAGCTCTCTAAAGAGTCATTATGTGCACTTTACATAAAATGTAACTAATTTCTTTATAAAATTCTCCATACAGAGCTTCCCAAAATGTTTACCAGTGCAATAAACCATTACATGGATTGTTTTAAGTCATTTGCCTCCAGACAAAACAGACATTTTAGAGCATTTTGATTTCTGCTATCTAATAAATGAAGTGCTACAATTCTAAACTTAATATCTGTCATCACCATTATTTTTCCTTACATCTTTCCTAGAGGTTCATTATGACACAAAAAGATAAATTGTTGTAATATTTTCTGCACATAGGGCAACGTTTATTTTTTCCTCCAAGTTTGTCTTTCAAGATGACTTACTGTAGGTTGCCTTTTTTATTTTCCAAGTATATTTAGTTTATAAAAGCTTGACCTCTGATTACAGCCTAATTCACTGGAGCTTAGAAATGTCCTGTAATAATTGAGAATTGTGAATTTTTGGACAGAATCCCACTGACTGTGAATAGACCTTGTCCTTGAAGAGCCTATCACACTTGACATTTCTTCATTTATTTAAAGCATTGATACTTTTAAATGTGAGCTATTTTACATTTTTCCCTGTATTTGTGATTATTGTAAAAGAAAATTTGCCAATGTCTTGTACTGTTATATAAACAATCCCCACCCTCACCAAGGATATTTTAATTGATGCAATTGAGAATTTTATGGCAGCTCTTTCCAGACTGAACACTTTGGCAGCTCATCATTATTCTACAATTGACCAAAGCAGTTAAGTTTATGATGTCCAGTTGCTGACTCTGAAGTTTGTAGCAGAAGTCCCTGTAGCCTCTGAGTCTGTGTCCATCTTGTATGACACAAATGCTGGGACACAACCTCAGTGCTCCTCTGGAAAGGACCCCAGTTGTTATCCTTCATCCCTCATTTCTCTCCATCCCTTCCCTGCCCCTGCCAGCACCAGCTCTGCCAGTGTTAAAAGCCATTTCAGCAGGGATCACCAGCCTCTGCCAGTGCCAAGACACAGAGGGTCTCTTTGACCTTAAATAGGGTCAGAGAAACCAACTGTCAAAAAGTCCATTCCACGGTCTTATTTTCTCTTCTAAGTTCTGCCATCTAAATGCCAGCAAAAGTTAATGCTTTACCTCAGACATGGTTCCCATGTTTCTCTATAAAAACCTATGGCTGTGGAGCTGCACTCATTCTTTCATCCATCACCCATTATGTCACTTAGCTCTTAGCTTCCTGCAGCCTTACAACTTTAAGACCCATATTGTAAGGGCTGTAAATACATTTGATGCAGCTTCCCTGCTATTGAAAATAAAACTAAGAGATTGGAAATGGGAAAACACTAAGTCCAGGCATGCTTTATACAAATTACATCACACTATATGAATGATACCTGGGGAAAAAATTTGAAAAATTAACTGAGTTTCAGTGTGTATCCGCGAGGTACATAGAATTTAAGAGCATTCCTTTACAGGGAATCACATATTTCAAAGCATTAGTTTAAAAAGGTAATGTATTTTACATTCTTAAAACCTAATTTATATCCAGTGCAATCTATGTACATCATCCTTCACTGAAAGTTTCCACGTGATGATTTCAGACTGCTGTGCTCGGTTCAGCAGAAGCCTCCTGGTTACCCAGTTTCCCAGCCTGATGGGGGTCACTCCAGGCTTTGTGTAGTCTCACTTGTGCCTTGCAAAATACTTCACAAAAATATGTGAATCCTGCTTCCTGATCCATTGCCTCCTCCAGCACCATCTTCAGGGGGTTTTATTTACAAGGAGGATTAGTGTCTGGAAGAGCCATTAATTATATATATTGAAACCATGGAGACTTGGTCATCTACATCAATGCTTCCTGAAGGAACTCGAGTCTTCATTTTGCACAGGACTGATACAACAATTGTACCATGATCAGAAATGTACCATGACCAACAATAAACTGTAAGACATCTTTAAGCACAGAAATTAGTTACCAAATTAGAGCCATTCTTGACCTTTCTCTTCAGCCATTTGCATTTCTAGAAAGTCTCAGCTCTTAAATACTGCCAGAGAACATGCCAATAGAGTTTCTCTCCATAACATGCTGTAGTCCTAAAACTGAAAGTAGAAATCATTCTTTATTACCAGCTCCAAAGCAGCCACATCAGAACTTTACAATATTAACAGAATGGATTCCTTCTTAATGAAATGTCCCAGTGTTCACCTGTAACAGCGTCAGCTCTCCCAGCAATCTTCTAACTCAAAACGGATTGTCTGTCTCTATTCTGGGATTAGACTGACTTCACTCATCAGCACCATCAATGCATAATCATAACTTCTGGTGCCAATTTGCCAAAAAGTGACTTGACACAAACAGAGCCCATGTTTGCATGCCTCAGTATCTGGTATGTGCTCAGCTGCACTGGGAGTGGGCTGGAAATAAATGTGGGGAGGAGATGGCAAGGGCACCAGAGACTGAGTCATGCAAGCCCTAAAGGAGTTTGCAGAAAATCTGCCTGACTGGTTCCCTAATGATGTGCACCTCGAGGAGCCACTGCTTGTACCTGCTCCTGCACTCAAATCAGAACATGCACCCTCCACACCCACATTCAGAAGCATTTCAGTGGGGCTTCTAGGAAAAGATAGACACAACACATTAAAAATGGGACTCTCTTGTGGAGCTGCCTGGGTCACAGGGAATGTAGGGATGCTCCTGGTCCTTCTTCCTGGAAAGCTCTTCACCCCACTCTCTGAGTCACAGCACCATCACTCAGGATGGGTTTTGTAGCTTTTTCTTAACCAAAGGTCCCTGTGAATAGTGCAGGCACAGCCTTCTCTGCAGATCAACTCTGTCCTGGTGTGTTCACTGCACTGCCTACACCCACACCTTACAACATCTGAGAGCTGCTCTTCCCTCTGCCTCCATGTTACTATCTTCAAGGAGATTAAATAAAAATTCAGACAAAAAAAATTTCTTTGAAGCTGAATTTGGAGGATTTCATCTGCAGTGTTTGTTTCTCAGTGGTTGAGATAGTAATGAAAAAAAATAATACCAGAGCCAAGGTCTAACTTATCTCTAAGAGAGAGGAACACTGGCCTTTTTATTTATTTATTTGACCTTTGTATTGCAGTGCTATTATGAATAGAAGGAAATAAATACAGCAGAAATTAACTTGAGCTTGTGGAGTTTATTTTATTCAAGGCTTTATTTAACTCTCTGCTTTCTAAATATACTGTGGTACTCTTCTTGTATCTAGTTTTGTTTAATTGAAAAAAAATCCCTTCCACTGTCAGTCCTGAAAACATAGGAAAAGTGTCTCAGCAGAATGCTAAGAAAATGATGCAGTGAGGTATTTGGAGACAGGAATGTACCTTGATAGGGGCAGCTGGGATTAGCCTCAAGTTATGTGATAGGAAAATGCATGCAAATAACAAACTCACTGTCATTTTCTTTTTTTCCCTTTCCTCCTCTCACTGAAAATTCATTAGTATGGGGATTGCTGAAAAAATCAACACTCTCCCCAAGAAAGGGAAAACGGAGGTGCCAGGATTAGCCAGTTTCTATTATTTCTGCTTGATGAAGTAGATTAAGGGCAGATGATCATGCAGTGCACCACAACAGGGCTCCATTTTTTCTATTTCTGCAGCTAAGAGCTGACATTTACAGTCTGCTGAAGTACAGGGGACAGCTCCCATCTCTGTAAACTGGCACATCACAGTGACTGCACTGGAAGGAATTGCTTTATACAGCTGGAGCAATGGCTATAAAATCAGGGTAGGTGCTTGTTAGAATCCCCACCTTTTATTTCCAAACACTGGGGTAGTGACGACTGATCTTGTCTTCTTCTCATCAGCACCAGACAGCTTTGTGTTAAGTGCATGCATTCATTTTTTTGCTCCTCACGTTTTTCTAGCTTTGAAAGTCTCCCTTAGGGCCAGCAATTTATCATCAAGGCTACCAAATCTCTTTGAAGAGTAGCAGCACTCTTCCTCAGGATTTAGGATTCCACCAGGTCAGTCAGACTTCAGTTTAAGAAGCTTAATAGAACAAATATTAGTTATTAATGAATTTTACCCTTAAGAACTCCATTGCAAATCTGACAGAAGTGCCTGGATGGATCATTATCAGGCATCTTCATTTTAAGACTGAAAACTACTGCTGGAGTGGAAACAGAAAAAAGAATATGCAGAACAACATTCCTCACTTTCAGTAATGTTATTTACCAGCCTGTTACAACACCAAAACATCATCCAGATGTTATTGCAGCCCTTTCAGATCTCTATACATATGTCTCAAAGCAGAGAAACTCAGGCTGAATATGTAACAGCCATTACAAGAGACATCTGCAGCACTCTTTATTCCACTGGAAAATTCTTCAGTTATTCTGTCTTGGGTTTCTCCATGTTCTTTAAACATGATTTGGCAAAATAATTACAGTCAGAGATCAGAACAACACTCTGTTGGAATGCACTGTCTTTTATTTCTTTGAAAGCATATATTGCTTCATTGGATTTCACGTCTGCGTTAGTGTTTGCAGTGTTCAGTCAAATTTTGTACAGCATGCCTTAGTGTTAATCTTGATTTCATCTGTCCTTGTTCAGGAATCCCAGGGTCAGAGGACTTTCAAATCTCAGCAGCACAGCTCCTCGTGCCTGTCATATGTATCAGACAGATACCTGGGAAGCACAAAATGCTCCTCCCAAGCAGAAAGCTGACAGTAAAGTGGCTTCTCCCTTCTGCTCCTCACTAGGGCTTTTCCCAGGAGACAGGGACTCCTTCAGTACATATTCAAACTGATTTGTAGAGCTGAATCTCATTCATCCTCCCAGAACACCATCAAAGCTATCCCTTGGGTGCAAGACACAGGCATGCCTGGGCCCCTCCTGTGAAGCCAGGAGGCAGCTGTGGCACCCACAGCCCCCAGGGAACAGCTGGCAGTGCTGGAGGGATGCTCCCCTCGTGCTGGCCTTGCAAAGCCAAGTGAAACCCTTCGAGATGACAGCATGAACACAGCCCCCCACCCAGCCCAGCCTGTGCACACTGTTACTCAGTACCATTTACACAGTTTGCTGAGGTAAAAGCAGTTCTACAGCAACAGGCTAGAGAGAAGGCAGCTGAGTTCAGGACATGGAGAAATTCCCTGGATTTGGCATCAAGTACTGAAGGTAACATGAAAAATACAAATTCCTCTTCCTTCCACAGACTACTGCACAGTCTGTTCACTACTCCAAAGCAGGATACAAACTTTTCATCACACCAAGACTTTAATTGACAACAAAAAATATTTGTGCAGACTTGTCTGCCCTAGATGGATGCTGGGAAGAATCTAAACACAGAAAATCATAACACAGGCTGTGAGTAGATGCAGACTTCTACACCTGAATTTATTCTGACCAAGGATTTCAGAGCCATCAGGTAACACTGAGAAGGGGCCTTACCACAATTTAACATAAAATGAGCCATCAAAAGAGGTTATGTTGCCTTCCATTCTTTCCACTGGAACAAACCAAGAGCAGTGCACACCTTGATGCTGACAGAGGGATCCTTGAGCATCCAGCTCTATGAAGAGATGATAACATACACACATATCAAGGAACAGAGCCCTCGATTAGGAAATGTCCTAAAATACTCTCTAAAATTAATTCATAGTGTACATTTTAAGAATAGTAATACCCTCCCCCCTCCAGTCTCTTCATTAGCCTTTACCTGTGACTCTTGCTACCCAGGTCTCAGCTACACAGATATGCCAGGCCGGGTTTGTCCTACCTGACATTTTCCCTTTGGAACCCTGGCATTTGACATTTTAGAGGACTGAAACCAGAATTATACAGAATAACAACCTGGCCTCAATGCAACAGTGGAAACAACATAGAACAAGGGACCATGGCTGCTGTAGGCAGTCTAAGTGGGTGCTGGTCTTCACAGCAGTCACCCAACCACCTGCACACTGGCAACTAGGCTTCAGTCTGGGTTCTGGATGAGTTTTGGTTGCATCCTCAGCTATGGCAGTTTCTATATACTCTTTTTTCCCCTTTCTCCCAGCACCTGAACTCTCACATTGGCAGATACAAGCTCAAGAACAAAATACGGCTTAGTCAGAGCAAAGCCTTCCAGAGAACAAACCCCTCTCACTGCTGAGGGAGTGCCTGTCCTGTGTTCAGCACAACCTGCAAACAGTGCAGTTGGCATCATAAAAAGAACCTGGTAGCAGATCACAGGAAAAGCATGCCGTATTAGAGAAGACTCCACAAGATTTATAAAGTCTCTAGAAGATTATAGTCTAACACAAATACATCCCTGACCCATCATTCTTGATGTCCAGGGTTCACAATGTTGTCTTTGGGACAGCCCTTGGAGAATAATAAAAGCTGAAAGAAATCACTGCCCACCCAAGTATTTCCAAAAGCAGTTTGTTGGTGTTGAAAGCAGCTGTAGGTATTTTCTGGGGCTTTTTGGTGAGTCTGTGGTACTGTATGTGGGGCCAATGTGCTGTAAATCACAGAATAAGATTAACTGATTAATTAATTAGAATGAGATTAGCTAACAAATACTTTCTTTACAAGCATAGGGCCATGGAAACATGCAGTGCTTCTATGGTCTGAAGTCCTGCAAAACATCATCGTCTCTAGGGAGTTACTTCTCCCTAAGCATGTAGAATAATTGCTTTGTAGCCCGAATCTCTCATTTAAAAATTATTTCTTCTTCTCTTTTCATCATCCATTTTATTAAGACACACAGTACTCCTTTTCCCAGCAGACAAAGATTTGGATTCACCAGAGATGACCTTCTGGAAGTGACAGCTTCCAGATCTCTACCTGCTGTACAGATGGTAGGAACTGGGAAGCCAGAAAATGGCATTTATCATTCAAAGGAGAGTCCTATTATACTTACATTAAACCATCTTAATAGCCCCTAATGGGAGGAATAGAGAGAGCAGATATTCTCCCCAGCTGAGCTGAGCTGAGCCTGATTGCAGCCTGACCACCTTTAGTGTGAAACTTCATGAATGGAACACACAACTTGTGTGACTTGGCTCCCAGGACAAGCAGGAACATATCTTTATGCTGTGCAGTTGTTCTGACCATAATGACAATGAATGGCATTATCTGGTGCTGATCACACTTTCCTCTAGACAATCTGAGCCCTCAAATGAACATTAGGCTAATTTGATACTCATTGATTGAGGATAAGGCCAGAGACAGCCATCTAGTTTCTCTGTGCTCCAGCTTCCCATTTGTAAAATGGATATGATATTACTTCAGGGGTGATGCAAGGACAAGGGAATTGCAATTTGCAAAGGTCTTCATAACTGTTACTGATGGGAAAAGGATAGGAATAATTCTGATAGAGCTGTGACCATGCGCAGGACAGCTTTCCCTGCAACAGCACATCCAGTGCTCTGTGCCCAGTGTATAGGTCCTATACATATACATACACACATATATATATGTGTGTGTGTGTGTATGTATATGTATATATATCTATATATATCTCATTATACATTATTCTCACTGTGTCAATACTGTATATACAGCTATGCCTGAGAATACAGATAGAGGTAACTCCAAAAAACACAGACACTTTTGTTTTGTTTTGTTTTGTTTTGTTTGTTTGTTGTTGTTTTGTTGTTTTGTTAGTACAAAGTGATCTTGAATTTGATCTCCAGTGCTACCTTAATCCACCAAATCATCACAGCCCACTTCATTGCACACTGGAGTTCTCCATCTAGATAGGTTTTCTGCTTGAAATTAGACTCCATTACTAGCAGGTTTTAGAAGAATAAATTCATAATTTCAGGCTGGTTTACTCATTCTCATGAAGATTTGATGACACAGTTTATCTCCTGATCTCCTGAAAAAATATTTAGCATTCAACTAACACAACCCATCCAATGAAAAAGGTAAATAATTAAAGACATAGACAAATACTCATACCTATAAAATCTCTGTTATTAAAATCTCTGTTATTAGAGCAGTGCTAGCCTACAGCTACAAAGTATTTTCATGGTACATGAAGACTCTTGACTTTCACTTAGATCTCTGAAGAATAAATCAAGAATTAATTCCTACAAACTGGGCAACTCTAATGCAGGAATTATTTCAGTGACTTGAGAGGATCTGTCTGTCCTGAGCTGCACCAGCTGATGCATCAGGTCACTGCAGTTAATTATGGCTGTGAAACTTCTGAATAAAAGGCTCCAGAGAAAAATGTCCCAGCACATTCCTCAATTATTTCAAAAGTAGCACCATCAAGGCTATCTAGACTGGGTTTTAGGCTGAGCAGATCTTTAGCCTTGTGTTGGTTCATTAATGCAGGGAACCACTGGGGTGTGACTGCTCTATTTACCACACTGGTTGGAAAAGCATCTTATATTGCTGCAGATAACGTTGCTCTGTAGCTAGGCTTCCTAATAGCCAGTTCTCCTTTGCTACGACAGATGAGAGCTAGAAACAATGATAATACTTGCAGAATCATCTTTTATTATTTTTCTTTCACAGCAAAGCAAACTGAAGCATATGAATATACACAAGAGGCAATAAAAATGGGGAAGAGAATATAGAAGGTTCTTATGAATCAAATTAATAAATTAATGTAAACCTATGCCCACATTGTAATGTATGCAGATATATGCATATGCTGATGTATGCAGATTTTTTGTTTCATGTACAATGCTACCAGGTTACTCACTGGTTCCAACACTTGGGCATCATCCCCACCAGGCATTACTGGTTGGTCCAGGTGAGCTGCAATCCAAACACAGGCAGCTGCAGTGATGCTCCCAGGTAGTTACTCCAGAGCACAGACACAAACACAGTTTGTTTTGAGCCCCTTTCCTGACAGCCTCTCATCACCACAGCACTCACCTGCTACACATAATGGCTGGGGTAAGCTCCAAAATGTCTCAGCAACAAATGCAAAATTCAGCTTTTTGTTGGTGCCAGGGAGTGTGTGGGGAGAGGTGTCTCTCTGGGAGATCCAAGGTTTTCAAAGCCTGTATGCATAGAAGTCAGGATATAGCAGTGGAGATAAGCAAGGCAAACAAGTGATGGTGACAAGAGAGGCAGGGGAGTCACCAGGAGATTTGGGGAGCTGTTGGGAGAGGAAGGCTGGGAGAGGTGAGTGGGATTTTTGAGGGGGCTGCAGAAAAGGTTTGGAAATGAGTGTTTCTGAATCCTCTCTTCCTCTCTTCCTTTCCTGCTGCCTCAGGCATGGGACATTTGATGTCATCATAGTCTGACCCCCAGCCCAGCACCAGCATCCTCTGCAGTGAGGCTGCAGAAAGGACACAACCAGGAGGGGACAAAACCCCGGAGATTTCTGTTTCTGCTGCCAGGGAGAATGGAGGAAAGTATGAAGGCAGCACTGGAAGAACCAGTGAGAGCTTCCTGCTTCTCCCTGCTCCCCTGGCAGAGGGCTGGGGGATCTGGGAGTAGTGCAGAGCTCTTCTCATCCCTCCCCATGACCTGCCCATTTCTGGTAGCCCTGGAGAAGGAGAGGTGTCCCCTGCAGTCTGGCAGACCTGGCTCCAGCCTCCTCTGCCTGAGCTTGGGACAAGTTCTCTTCCCAGCTCCATCTCAAAATATTATATTTAGAATTACATAACCCAATTCATGTCTAATTTAGCCTAACCTCATCAATGATTAAACAATAAAAATTATTATTGCTCTTCCACCTAATCCAGGAGGCATCATAATGAAATAGCACATCTGGAAGAAACGCAAGCAGTTGAGCAGTTGCAGACAGGGATCCAGAGGAGGGATGAAAGCCTAACCAGGGCATTTAATGAGTTCCTGGGTTACCACTTCAAAGGGCTTCATTCCTCCAGGCTTCCCTGTCCCTGGGCATCTTGCAGACAAGGTCACTGCTACCAGCTGCCAAATGCTGGTTGTAAGCGTCAAGTACAAATGAGTGCAAGCGTTGGATCAGAGAAGCTGAGAGCTGCTGGATCCTTCCTATCTGCAGGTAACAGCCATCCCACCACTCTGAACTCTGATGGTTTGGGACCTGGGCAGCAGAGAGCTGGCCCTTCCTCTGGCACAGCTCAGCTGTGACCCAGCAGACAGGAACAGGATTCAGTTTTCAGCAGGCAATGGAGCACACCGACATCGCTCCTTACTGGAGCTGCTTTGGTGGAAGAGCATATTCAGTGATAAGGAATTACCAGTGAGAACACTTCACCTATGGAGAATGCCTTCCCCCTTTTCCTGCCAGATTTTCATGGCATGCTGTATCTCTTGTCTTTTCTCTCAGGCATTTTGGAAAGCTGGTCAGTTAAGGACAAGGAGGAAAAATCAGTAATGTGCTACTTTGGCAAGGCTCTGAAGCTTGCCTTCATTTAAAACCTGCCAATAGCTCCACCAAATACAAGACAGTTTTCATTAAAATATTGCCAAAACACAATTCATTCTTTTAGAATATCATATCCATGTTAAAAAGAAAATTGATGCAGAATTGTTAGTCAAATCTTTATATCTCAAACATAAAACTAATGTCTTTTTCAAATTTTCTAGAAATCTGGAGGAAGTTGAATTAAAATTCCTGGACCAAAATCCCTCTTCAAATCTGTTATTCTGTGTAGCATTCAAAGCACAGGCTCTCATCGCTGGCTATCATTAGATGCAGCCCAGGCAACAAGTATTGTGTGTAGAGCTGATATCAACAAAACCTGAACCTTTTCCTCTAGCTCACTGCTAATCCTTATAAAGCCAGTGCAGAGTGTAAGGTTGCTTTCTTACACATCTGGTTTGTTTTGGTTCATTTTCATCCTATTATTTCTCACAATCACATGGTATAATTATCTGATCTATAATTTATGCTGCTATTCAGAACAGTATAAATAGTTTACTTTATTGCTGCAGGAGCACAGCATGTCCAGATAACATCAATATTTTATTTATCTCTGTTTCTGTCTGTGTTTGGTTATCTAGATGCTTATTAAGTACGGAATTATTATAATAGCCGAGAATGAACAGCAACTGAAAAGAAACAAAAATAAGACTGGAAACATGTGTCTGAAATTGTGTCTGCTCTTTCTATCCAACTCCTGTCCACCAAGTATCTGAAAAAAAAGAGCATTTTCAGGGAATTTCCAAAGAGCTAAACCCACTTCCATGGATGGAGATGGATAATTCTCATTAATGGTGTCTCTCACATTTCCAGAAACTGTAACGACTTTGTCTTAGCTGGCAGGTCTAAATTGAACCACTTGCATTTTCAGTTCTTAAAAGCAAGTGAGATCCTTCAGGGTATTGTTTTTAATCACCAATTTGAATTTCATCATCTTGACGGTGATATAAAGTGACACCTAAAATTCAAGCAAGAATTGAGTTGAATGGAACGTCATACAAATAGACTTGTTTACAAGAAGTGAAACAACTTCCTAATTTATTAAAAAGTGACTCGGGTAATTAAACAAAAATTGGAAAACTCTCTGTTGGTTCAATTTTATCTTAATACAGCAAGAACGTTAACAGCTCCAGTCTTCTGACACATTACACAGTGATGGTGGCTCCTGAACCACTTAGTTTTTAATGTAGATTCCAAGTTAAGTGGGCTAAATGCATACAGAAAGTGGCTGAACATTTCACAAAGTTGATGAGCCTCATCCTGCACTGCTTGTGCATCATGAGCTCAAGCAGATCCAACCCCATGTGCTAATCTATTTCATGAATTGTTCAATCACATTTACTTTGGATATATAGATGGAAAAAGAAGCATTACTCCCTGATAGAAGGGAGAAGGAAGGCATAACCAGCACCAACAACTTCCCATTCAGTGGTATGGTTGTTGTCTCATCAACAGGAAAAATTAAAGTTTGTGAATAATAATGCAGGCACACAAACAAATTATTATGTTACAAACATATACCCTTGCTCAAAATCACTTCCCTTTTCCCTTTTGAGCATAGAAATATTTTCTGAAACCTAATGATACTCATGTAGAAATAGCAATGGGTGATTTCAATGAAATGCTTTTCCTGCAGCTGCTCAAATTTTGTCAGGTTTTAAGAGAGAATCTGCAGGGGGGTTTCACTGTTACAGATAATGAGAAAGTAAGGGAGGAAAAGGTGCAGATCCAACACTGTAAGGACAAACTGTAAGCACAAATACAGAACATTTTGGAGTTGCTTGCTCAGCCTTTGAGTTGGTTGAAATTCTGAGCAATCAACTTATTTTCAAAAATCTAAATAGCCAGTAAAGAAATGCAAAAAAAGAAATCCACTCTTAAAATAATTTTCCCTGATTTTTTTCCCTTCCACATGATTTTCAGAAGCTTCCCCAAAACCAGTCACTTCCCAAGCTCTCCAGGTACTGTAGTGACTGTATTGTCACGGCTCTCCTGTGGTAGAACATCATCTTTCAAGCCACAGTACAGCCACCATAAAGACAGGATCCCATAGTGGGACTGCTGTCACGGTGTGATATAAAAAATTACAAGGATTATTCAGAAAAGAAATTTCAACTCTCACAGTCCCTCACTTTCTCTTCAAGAAATAAAGGTGGTTCTGAAAAAAATAGGCTAATATGATTTATGTACAATGTTATTCATTTGTTTTGGGGTGGGCTTTTTGCATTTCACCCATATTTTCTAATATTAAATTGTGGTTTTACTACTGCCTGTGTAATATAAGCTTCTTAAAGAACAAATGAGTACCAAAGGGAGCTGTTTTCTGGGACACATATATAGGCTTGTGCAGGTAGCCCATCATTACCACGGTTAGCACTACACAGTTCCCATCCCACTAGAATATTCAAGTAAAAAGTACTGTAGGCAGAAAAATAGCCATCCTGCCAGCAGGCCATTAGTTAGCTCACGCCAGACACTACATGTATTATTTGTGACAGGCTTCTACTTTGAGAATAATGATAAAAAAGCTTGTGATGAGGACAAGCCCCAAATGGTCCATCACTAGGAGTTGTATGGCTTTTGCAAATACTTCATTCAGCCAGCCTGATGTGGCTGATGTACCTGGCACCAGGTTGATAAGAGACTGAGGTCTTGAGAAAAATAATGTGATTTATTTGAAGAAAGATAATGTTCAATTTCTCTAGTGTCAGAAAGCTTCAGAGCAGAGGACCTCTTTGAACCCAAGGCTGAGAGATTTCATCACCAAGAGCTACCTTCCCTGTGAGTGGGTTAATTCAAAATGCTTGTACCTGAACCTGGACACACTCAGGAGCCCCAGCCATGAACAAATCCTTCCTTCAACATGTCCTGCAGACATACACAGAGAGCAGAGAGACTGAAGTCTGTTCTGCCTGGATTCACTCCAGAACCAGGAGTGCTGGTGCAGAACCATTCCAGTAGAAAACAGTCATTTAGGCTGTGAAGTTGTCTGGTTGCATCCACAGAGTTCCCCGCACATGCATGCACTGTGCACACAGATCCACAAGCATGAGTTAAAACCCAAAATCTAAAATGGTCAGTACTGAAATGGGGCAGGAAAGCGAGCTCTAGGCTCTTAATGTTATTATGGGGGCAGGTTCCTTTATAGAAAACTGAGAATGTGTAGAAAAGCAAAACCTGACCTTCTCACTTCTAGGACTTTTTTAGCTGCCTGAGCAGAGCTTTGCCTCTGCACAAACAATGGTTTTCAGAGGCAGCAACAACTGCAACACAACTGATGGGCTCAAGAATAACAAGCTGATGAGTGGATTTGGCATCCCCACAGCCAGAGCCCAAAGATTTATTGCTCTGGAGTGGTGCACGTCAGTTTTCTTTATCACTGGAGTCCCACAGCAGATTTATACATGGTGACGTTAATTGGAAAGGAATAAAGACACACATTCTCCTAACAACTGAGGCTCAGCATCTCTGACTGGCAGCCCAGCAACCACTGCTCTCATCAGGGTCAGGCACCTGGCACTGAGAATAGCCCTTCAGAGAAAGAGGGTCACAGCTGGGCTCTGTGTTGAAGGATGCTTTAACCAAATGCCAGCTATTTCCAAGGAATCTATTCATCGTGTACAGCTCTAACCTAGAGTCCATTAAATGCAGCTCTTCCCTTGCTTCTCGTGACTTAAATGGTTTATGATGTCTTCTTTATATGCCTAAGAGAAGATGGGCTTCCCCCTTGTTATTTAGTTTACTCTGCAGAGCAGTAAAAGAGCCCTTCCCCTGCTTTACAGCAGTACTTGTTTCAACAACATACCCTGGCTCTGGCCCGGTTTTTTGAGCCTTCCCACTGCCATTTCCATTACTACCAGAGAGTCACTCCACGTGTTCTCTTCTCTGGGTCATTTGCCAAGCTTGTGGTAGGCACTGACTGCTAGAAAGAAAACCTGAAAACCAAGTAGAATGGAGTAAATCAGCAGCAAACTGTTCTCTCTTCTGCATGTTAAAAAATAAGTGGGAGTTGTGCCTGATAATCTTTCCCTAAGGCCAAATGCTTCAGCAGGATCACAGAGCCTTCTTGCATAAAATATAATTCCAGTTCCTGCTCCTCCACAGCACATGGCCAGGGGACATGGCTCTGCTCCCTTTGAAACCCCAGCTATTTGTCTGGGAGCAGTCAGAGCAGCTCCTTCAGTGCTGAAAATCCCCTGGGAAAGCCCAGGCTCAGGACCTGCCTGGATACAGAGTGGGCTCATGGACCCTCCTGGAAGGTGCTGCTTTCACGAGCTCATCTCCAAATTCCTGGCTTGGAGGGTAAGCAGCTGCTCACAGGTTTTGAGAGGTTTTTTAGGGTTATTCTGTCCTGATGGATACCTGTGAGTTCTGCCACTGACTCAGCCTACCTCTCCCTGTGCCAGGGACCAGCCACCTCCCTGCAGGGAGGAACAGCAAATGCTGTCCCAGGCAAAGGTAGTTTTATAAGGAGAGAAGCATTGTTATTTCTTCCCTGGACCTTATTGGCTTTTGTGGTTTCCATTACATTTTAGGAGTTTAATAAATATGCCCAACTTTAAAAAATAAAAGGTTTTCCCAGCCTTGTAAATTGGATTTCCATGTTGTTAAAACGCACAGCTGTTTTAAACTGTTCACCAGGAGAAATCACTGAAACAACACTTCTGAATATTTTGTGTTATTTCATTGTAAAGAACACATAGATTATTTGGAATATAGTCTCTAAATTGATTGTATTCACTGTTGTATAAACCCAGTGAAAGAGCAAAACCAGCAAAGAACATCTTTACCTATTGGATGACTTGCCTTAAAGTCTTTTCTGCTCAGCTGCTCATTGGCCAAATCTTAAACATAGTGACTCCGTTCATTAGTGTATTTAATCTCCTTTGTGATGGTAAAAGTCAAGCTTAAAAATAGCAGGATCAACACAGTGACTCAATGAGACTTTACATAAAATCAGCTGGAAGTGTTAATGGTGCTCCTGTCTCAGAAACATGTAAATGATGGCAAAGAAAAGAGATCATACCCAGATAAAATCTAGTTTGCCTTGCAGTTTTTCCTTCGGAGCTCACCAATCCCACAATTACTGGAGCACAGTGGTAGCTCAAAGTCACCTTTGTTAAGCCAGCCAAGCTTCACTCTGTGCATGTCCCTGCAGCCCCAGCTCTGCACCAACGTCTGGCTGAATTAAAATAGGTGTGAACCCTTCCGAAAAGCTGAAAGGTCTTTTCAAGGACTAAAAGTGTTACTTGATTATAAGTAAGGTGTCAGCTGATATAAAAACAGCTAATTTAAGGATAGCAGGACCTGAAAGCAGCCCAATTGTCCAGAGGGCTCTGGCAAGTGAGGTCAGGTACGGTGCCTGTCTAGTTACTCCCCCTGGGCTAAATGTGGACATGAACATTGGGTCACTATTGAAAAGAAACTCCCCTGATTCTCAATAGCTACAAAAATTTAATAGCAACTTACTAAAAACCTGCATTTCTTTCTGAAAACTCAGTACATATTTAAATGCCTTTCCCATAAACCCGGATTTATAATCTAGGAATACCTGGATTTTCATCTAGCCTCTGTGGAATTCTGCTTTATCCAGCCTCTTCCAAAACAAACCTAATCAGTTTACAGCTACTGCAAGTCCCAAGAAAAATAATGTGGAGTGTTTGATAGAAATTGAGCTGCCTTTCCTGATGATTCCCATGTTACTGCACTGGGGTAAACTGTAATGAAATATGGGCAGTGAGATGAAGGCCTTCCCCTCTCCTCAGCTCATGTTCAAATTACTATTATAAAACCATTTCCAGCAAAGCCATATTTATTTGGCCCAGGCTCTAGGGCAAAAATTCTCTATCTGATGTTTAAATAATGACAACCAATTTGCAGGATACTGGTAATCTTTTGCCCACAAGCTGTTAAAAAAAAAAACATTAAAACCCCTTCTCTGCACACTCTTCAGCAGAATGTGAGCAGGCTGCAAAGTGGGAAAGCTGCAGAGCAGGGAAAGAATGGAGAATCAGACCAGCAGGCTCAGTGACATTGTGCAACCAGCAGCTGCAATCCGGAAGAAAATGCTATTTAAAAGTCCACTTCCAATGAAACATTTGTCTTCACACCTGTAAGCTACACAGAATAACTCACCTTCTCCCACAATTTTCTTCCTATGTTTTTTTTTTCTTAATCTTCTGGCTGAAATGTTCAGGTTTTGGGTCAGCTGGAACACATTCCCCTCCAATGCAGCCCTTCCTCAGTAAAACAGGGCACGGGGTGGCAGAAGTGGCTCTGCAGCCCACGCTGCAGGGCACAGCTCCCCTGCCCTGGGAGCAGCAGTGCCCATCCCTGCAGGGAGCAGGCCAAGCAGCACCAGTGGGTCAGTAAGGAACCATCCTCGCACAAGACAGAGAACCCAGGAGGTCAGAAGACTTTGAGCTGCTCTGAGTCTCAGCTGCACCCACCCAGTGCAGCCAGGCTCCACCTGTGCCATGGGGGCTGTCTCCCACAGGCAGGGAGATGTTCCTGTGACCCTCTGAAAGGAGAAACAGTGATCTTCCCCCAGGACTGTAAAGCTGCCCAACAGAGTTCCACCACAGAGACAGAATTCTCTGTAAAAATCTGTATGGCATTCAAGTAGTTGCTACAGAGCTCTGCTCTCTTCAAGTGCATTCAAATTAACAAGCTGGGTACTTACAGATTAAAAAAAAAAGCACAGTTATTTGGTTTTGCCTCATAAGCAAGAGTTAGTTACAAAAATACTTGGTATTTTTAGTACAATCTGGGAAATTGTAACTGGGCTACATAAAATATCTCATTTTCTAACTTCTGTTTCTCAGCATCAAGATTAACTCTGTCCCTCACACTTGCTGTCGATTGCTGCAGCCTGTGGGCTGTCACTGAAACAACTGCAAACTGGACACTTTGGTTTCTTCTTTCTGATCACACCTGATTAACTTCAAGTTCTGAATTTCAAAGAATTCCAGTAAGAAACAGTAAGGAACTCTGTAGTCTCAGTAGGTGAGGATAAAGCAGGATTATACACCCACTGCTGCTGTCATCCACCAATGTACCTGGCTAACAGCTGCCTTCTGTCATAAAGCCACATTTAAAGGACTTGATCAGCCCTCAGCTGCAAGAAGGAAAATTCAAAACAAACCTGCTGACTTCAGTGACTTTTCAGTGACTGGGTGTAAGCAAGATCTGAGTGTGGAGCTGTCTCCTTTTGCTAGCCCACAGCTGTCTCCCACCACCAGCACGCACAACATGGAACTATGCCAGGCGAGGTGGCCCCTGCAGAGGATTTTTTTCTTTCTTGCTGCACATCCCAGCCAAAGCTGGACCTTTTATTTGGGGAATAGAAGAGCCCTGAGCACAGAGCTGTAGGATTCCCTCCGGCAGTAATTCAGCCTCCCTGGAGACAACCAACTTAATGCAATCTTAATGTGATAAACTGCTAACTTGATTGGATTCAATGAGATGTAAATTATTAGATTCAATAAGTACACAGAGACCATTTCACCTTACATTCTGCTCAAAAGGGCTCTGCCTTCAGTCTCTTCATCATTCCTCTTAATTATATGCAATGCATCATAAAGATGGGAACAGTTTGGGACTTAGGCTGTCCTCTGACTCCTCACAAGCATCCACAGCGTTCCCTTCTGGGTAGTGTGTCTTCTATTATAACTTTTTTCAGAACAGCTGCCATCACTTACAGACACAAACTGATCTTCAGCATGGTCAAATTTGATCTAAAAACACTTCTGTTCACCCATATTTCTTCAAAATTTCCACATGTTTTAATGCCTTCCAATGTGGATTAATTTTTAGTAACCAAAAACTTTGTGGCAACCAGCAGACTTTTATAGCTTCTTATTCACTGAGAGATTCTTTAAAATCTGTTCTGCTGAGCAAAGAAATCTGCACTACCATTCCAAAAAAGGGGAAAAAATGATGGGACACTAAATACGTACAAAGAGATTCACAAAAATATGAGTCCAAAGCAGTGTCTCTGGGCTTGTAAAACTCAAGTGGGATTTACATTCCCTTGTGGTTCATAAACATTTTGGAAAGATTTCTTCTTATAACCTTTTTCAGATTCTGACTCAGACAAGTGATTTTTAAATTATATTTAGCTGGCATATTTCTGATCAGAGAAAAGTGTTGGTTTACACTTTGTGCACTTTCTGCCACTCACCTTCTCCTCACCTTTAATTTCCCTGTCTGCCATTTGGAGGTTTCTTTACCACCCAACTCCTCACACAGTATCTTCAGATGTTTCCAATTTACCAAGAAGTAATTCATAACTACCACCTTTTTTTGACAATTAACCTTTGCTGTGAGGAAGGCACACCTTCCACTTTACAGATGTTTCTTTTTCATTGAACAAGGACCACAGACTTTTCATTTCCAATATATTGTCCTTCATGTTAAAAGCCTTTGAGAAAATAACACATAATCTTTTGATCCTATTAAGAACACCATAGTGTACCATTTAGCAGAGATCATACGTATTCCTTCACTTCAGGCATCTCTGAAAGGAATTCTATAAATAAAAAACCTCCTACTTGAATTTGTTCAACAGTTTTATACTGAATAAGGCTCTGTCAAAATAAAGATTCTGACCGATGTTCTCAAAGGATTTGTTTAGGAGTTCAAAACCAAATCAAAACAGTTAATTTCAGACTCCACACCTCAAGCTTTTTAATTTTTCCTTAGAGGAGTGTTCCAGAGATCCCAAGTGATGTTAAGGCTGTTGCCCAATAGTTCCCCAAATGCAAGCACTCAGCATGACATTCTCCATGTCATCTCTGATACTGTTATGTGTTTCCTTGACAAATGGAAACCAAATAATTGCCTATGCAGAACAGATCTTTTGGGACAACATCTGAGGAAGACAGCAAGGGATTTCCAGTTCTCCTATAACTCATTAGCCCTCAGAGGAGAGGCACAAAGCCTAAGCAACTCCTCCTAAAAGCCTGCAGCAGCCAGCCCCATTACACCCACACTTTGCTTCTCCTTTTCCTAGGCTGATTTTCTGCTGGCTTGGCCTGGATTGGAGCTGCTCAGGGTCTGCCATCACTAAAATCAGTTTTAGAGTCCCAGCTGGCACCACACCACGGACACCACCACAGCTGCCATGGACTCGTCCTGCACATGTTTTACAGCCTGATGAGAAGGTGGATTTGTCTCTTCCATCTGCTAAGAATCCAGCTTAAGTGTGAGAGGAGACTGCTGGTTTGTTCAGCTGGTCCTAGATGACTGGGGTTTCACATATGGCCCTTCTCATGGGACTTTCAAATGGATGCTTAAGGCACTGATGCCTCTCACTTTGAAGTTATCATCTCTGTTTCTCCTCTTTCAGCTTAACACAGAGTTTTTTGGTATTTTAGTGTGCAGTTGCTAAGCAGAGGCATGGCTAAGAAGTCAGCAACACCAGCAGTACCTTCAAAATGACAGTTCTGCACATGTAAGAGCTGCTCATGCTGCTCTTTTCACTCAGACTAGAACTGAGTTTCATGCTCCCTGCCATTCTCAGAAATGCAACCTGCTGTCTGACTTTGTGGGCATTCTTCATCTCATTTGTTTTCTTACACTTGCTGACAGGTCAGTTATTTCTAGTTTATTGCTGGTGAGTAATGAGCCATTGCACTCCCAGCTAGAAAATCCCTTTGGGATGCAAAGCCACAAATGCTGCAGTATGGACAGACAGATCATTAGAGGCCAGGTCAATGCAAAATCCACTGAAATCAAGACACAAGAAAGGAGGAAGTATACTCAGTAATTGCTGCTCAAAAATACCAGTGCAACTTCTGCAGGGAACCTGTTGAAGTATCTCTAAAGTATTTTGGTGGTGGATTTGGGAAAAAAGTCAAAAAAAGAAAAAAAAAAGGAAAAATTGGGAAATTCATCCAGCTCTCAACGAGGACCTCTACAGCCATCACCTCACCTTGATGGTGAAGGAAAATGTGAACCTCTTGAGGACAGCCTGAACTGAGAGAGAAGCATTTTGGGGTGTGAGGTAGCTTAGAAAGAGGTCAAGCCTGAACAGGCCCTTAGCTGGCAGTACTTTTACAGGCTCTGCCTCCAGAAAATTAACTGCTCATCCAGAATTGTGTGTTTCTTTCCCAAGTGCATGCTGCCATGGGCTTCTCTGAAAGGTCAGAGAGAAGCATTAGAGCATCATTTTCACACAGGTTGTTAATACTCAGCCTTAGAAACCCAAAGGAAGGCACTCTGCTCACTCTGCTAGATTAATACAAATAGGGACTTTTATTTCCCATTGACTTTTGTGTACTTAGCCATATTATCACCTGGTACTAATGTGTAGCCCAAAGGACAGGATTTGAGCCCAGCTTTAATTAGTTTACTGTAATGAGGTAAACCACATTTCACCTTTCCAAGGAAGTAATTATTTGCGCTCTTCTTGCTTTTCAGTACTTGCACCACCTTCTTCATTTACAGTGGGGTGAAGCTACTGCCTGATTTATCAGAAATTCAGCAGGACCAGTACATATATACAAAAATGACAGGGAAAAGCTCCTGAAAAGGACAGAATGGAGCAGAGGTAAGCAAAAGGGCAAACCCAGCCTTAAGAGAAAGTGCTTTTAAGACTTGTCACCTCATTAGCATCCAGCTTTGGCAGGGAAGAGGCCACTCTGCTGCCCTGTGGTCCTCCAGTGTCCCTGAGGCACCTTTAGTGCTGAGCTTGACAAAAGCATTTCCACGAGCTCTGTGCCTTGCAGAGAGTCTGGTGGGGATGTCCTGAGCTCATCCACCCCTGTGGCTCAAGGCTGCAGTGCTCCAGGGGAGGCTCAGGTGGACAGGACCTGCTCAACACCACAGCCCTGCTGCTGTCAGCCAGCCTGGGAGGAGGAAGGAAACAGATCTGCATAGGGCTCATGGAAATGAAACAAAAATTAGGACTTTGAAGTTGTTTTGGCTTCACAGGGCAGTTCCTCTTACCTGGAGATTATGCAGCAAGGTGTTTTTATTCTAGGATCCAATGCACAGGAACACTTTCCATTTTCTGAATGCAATAATGTGAAGGATCCCCAAGCTGGGGCTTCTCCCCCCCACTTTCCCTTAACTCAGAACACTTACATGTGTGTAAAAGCAAGCTAAAATCAGAAACCCAGACCTTGAAAAAAAATTTGGTTATCAATAAGGTACATTGAGGATAGTTAGGGATGACATCTGCTAAGGGGAAGCTTTTAGTTTTTACAAAAGAATAGGACAAATAAAATATTTTTTTAAAGGGGGGCATTTTTTCTTCAAAAGTGGTTTAGACCCTGCTTTCACACAATGCCAGTCCCTGCAGGTGCTAAGCGGTTCCTGCCCTCAGGGGAGCAAATGGGCCAGGGCTGCCCTGATAATAGAGATTTTTGTCTCCATATGAAATAATCACATGCTTTTAAAAAAGTATTCAGAGGGACTGTTGCCTAAGCAATTCTGAAAATCCCAGTTGCTAGTCTGGTCTATAGATATCTAACTATCTTTTAAAATTTTGTTCTAAATAAAATTGAGTAAGCCCACCCCCCAGCTCAGCATACTCCAACTAAGCTCTTCCTGGAGATTTGCTTTTTTCTTTTTTCAGAAAAGGTATTGCTGCTGCGAAAATTTAACTCAGGTTTTTAAATCACCTCATCTATAAAAAAGGATAATATTAAACAAGAGAGCCATGAAATAAGAATGATCAAATACTTCCATGTGTTATCATCAATAAGACTGTAAATCTGGCCACACCAGTTCACTTCAGGGCATCTGCTCACATTTAATTGAATGATTGTTTTAATTTTTCATTGTTTAAAACCACTCAACCACTTATCAAAAGCCAGTTCTGCTCCTAGAGTTGGGCATAAAACCTTCTTGCTCAGCTCCATTGAAAGGTCCCTGTTTTTTTCAGGAGTCCTGGACCCTGTGAGAGCTGCATAAGTCCAGACCATGGGGCTTCTCAGGCAGAATTCCATGTGTGGGACCAGATCCTCAGACATCTCCTTGGGGCTGTTGCTTGCTTTTATCAGAGGAAATCTGGGCGCTATTTCCTCCCCAAAACTGTCAAGAGGCTGTTTCCTCTCCAGCTTTTTGTTTATTTAAGAAATCTCAGAGGCTGAACTTCACATGAAATACTGCAGATAAAGGATTGGTGTCCTTCTCCAAACAGCTTTAGTATATGGATCATTTTCTGTAGGGTCAGATGTTTTCAGAAGGTCTGGAGCAAGTGATACAGCAACATGGACCAGTGCTGGTACCAGAAGTGTAGCAGTTACCTCGTTAATACAAATGATGGCATCAGTTGACACCTATAAGGCCTGAAGTCCTCAGCTCATACTGGACACTGCACAGATAGCAAACTGACCATCCCTACCTTGAAGAGCTTCCATTCTATAAAATTTTGGCAAAAAAAGAGAAGAAATCCTTGTCACAGTGGTGCTGGCAGAGCCGCACAGTGACGTGGTCCCTTCCTTGCTACGTTCAGAGAGCTCTGGCAGTGCTGCGGGAAGGGAGGCACAGCCCTGCTGCCCACTGCAGCCCCATGCCATTGTTACCCTGGCAAAGCCTGCAGGGGCTCAGAGCCCGAGGGAAAGCCCCGAGAGGCAGCAAGGAGCAGCAGTCAGAAAAAGAGCCACATTCAGGGTCAGCATCCTTGGGCTTCACAAAGTGATCTAATATAACCTCAAAACTCCTGTGGAACCAAGGCTTAGATTGCATTTTTGAGTCCTGCTGATTACACCTAGGAAGATGAGACATTCAGGTGATCTCAGTTTGTGGCAAGAAAGCCAAAGGAAAGGAAGTCCATAGTTCTTGCACACATCAAAAAAACCCAACTTCTGCTGTCTTTAGGAAAGAGGCCACATTCTCAGGAGTGCTGGGTTTTTCTCCATTGGTACTAAGGGCACAAACCAGTGCAGCACATCTAAAATCCAGCCTCAGTTTATTTTTCCAGGGCAGCTTTCCCTGCAGCATTCATCCCTAAAAAACCTGATCTCCAGAAGAAGAGTTGTACATATAATGGGTGTATAATTTGTCAAATCTAAATGTCTGTACCTTCCAAATTTTAATCCCTATTGTTTTGTTTATTTTCTTTGTTTAATTTATTTTCTTAATAGCAACTCAATTTTGGAATGTAAACACTGTGTCAAAGCAAAAGCTAAGATGCTTGAGAAAAAATTATTCAGCTTATCCAAAGCAAAAATCTCCAGTTTTTCTCCCAAAGTATTTGCTGAACATCATCTGAATTCACAGAAAGCTTCAGATCTGCAGAAAATGCTGTTGTTGGGTTTGTGACTTTTTAAAAAAATAGTACTTTGCATTCACTGAAAGCAACTTCCCACTATGAGATTGACTCTATTGTGAGATGGATTCTAAAATCATGAGATGGTAAATAACAAAAGTGAGATTCTTTAGTCCTCTGGCCTGAAAGCCTTGCCTCAGCTCATCTGTGCAAGCTACTCTGCAGTACAGAAACTTATTTTTTCTTTTAAATGAAACTGAGAATCTTATGTAATTGAATGACTCCAGCATCAAATATTGTGATACAATCTCAATGTGGGAGACTTGCAATTGCAGATGTCTTAGGGCTAAAGCCTATCATTTCCCTGAGTCTGGACTGACTGTGTAGAATTACTGTGGGCTTTCCTCAGTACAGCAGATGATGGAGGCTCAAGGGAATCAGTTCCAGGTCCCTGATTCTCCTTCCCACTCATGCCCTATTCTTCATCAAATGGTCCATTATTTTGCTGCTGGCAAGGAAAATGCCCCATTCTCATGCATGATGCTCACCTGATACTCAGAGACGACACAAGCAGAAGTGCAAGGGCCACATTCTCCTGAAGGTGCTCACCCCAGCCTTCCTTGCATTGTAGAAATTTGCTGGGGTCAACCTGCAAGCAAGATCAGATGCTTGCCCCTCCCCAGCCCTATGTGGCACAGACACACTGGAATCACAGGCAACAGCCCACCTGAGATGGCAGCAGGGGCTGAGAGACCACCAAATTACCCCAGATGGATGGCATAACTGAGGAGAACTCCAGATTCACAGAACTATGAAACCTCTGGGGCCCAGTGCAAGGCTAATTGTCTACTTTAGGTCTTTGAGTGCAATTACCAGCACTAATGGTTATGGGAACAGATTCCAGGCAAGCACTATTTAAAAGTCGGAACTGGAGGGTTTGGGATAATGCTAAAGCCAAGCAGATAACCTTTATAGAAGAAGAAAACAAAACCGTGATTACACCAGTGCCATGCTCACCTGGTATTATAAATTTTGTGGAAGTTATACCAGGACACACAATACTGAGAAGGAACAATCTGGATTTTTTTTTACAAATGCTGTCGGTGGTTGATATCCAGACATTGGTCATTAGATCTAGTTTTATTGCAGCCATAAAAGAAGTGAGTCAACAGCTTAGTCACATCAGGCAGGATATGCTTCAAGCACAGCCTGAATGAAAGAATGAAGTTAAACACTGAGAAATACAAGGTAATTAGAAAAATAACCTAATAGTTTCTTCCCTAAACCAGCACGAGGTAACGTGCAGGACAGTCTTCAAGCCAGACTGCACGGCACCCTGCGAGGCAGCAGGTATGGATTTAAAGGAAATAAGCTGGGCTTATCAGCATGTACATCAGGACAGCAGTTTATTAGCTATCACTACAGGTCTTCTGGCTTTCAAGTGTATCAGGTATCTTAATTTTGTAAAAGAAATGCAAGGAAAGATATGAAATCTGGTTCTTGTCCTATATCTGCTGCCTGTTGACTCTATTTGTGCAGATGATCTAACTACTGAAGGCAGGTTCTGTCAGTGTGAAGACTGTAGAATAAATAAGAGAAACAGGTCAGCAGGCTCTGGTAACTTCAACATGGCACAGGGGTCAGGAGTAACCTTTCAAGAGTGATCCAGAAGAGTCTGGTGGATAGCTCAGACCATTATTTATTTATTTTAACTGAGTAGTAGCTAAGCACTGTGCCTGCAGGAAGAGAAGAGAAAGATACAGTGAGTGGGATGAGAAGAGGGGAAGGCAGGAAGCTTCTGCAGGTAAGTCAAAATTATCATGTCACTGCAGGATTAGAAATAAATCTTTCCCAGACAGCATGGCAGATTTATACTGTTCTAGGCTTGACTCCAGGAGGCTGGAAAGTTGGAGTGAGTTTTTCAGAGTGTCATTTTATTTCAATGTGGGTACAAGACAAAAACTCAACACTGAAGAAGTTTAGTGACACTATATTCTCAAGGGAAACATGAAATATATATAGACCTGGTCACATATGCCTCCTATCTGATGGGTAGGACTAGCATTTTCTATTGCAATAGAAATAATGAATGGGATTGGGCTTTTGTGAGTAATATACTGGGAAGAGAGCAGGGGACTCTCGATCTGCTCCTGAACCCCTGGAGGCCATCAAAAGGCCATCAACGTTTCTGTAAGCAGTTAACAAGGTCTTTGCACAGCTGGTTTGCAGTATGTGCAAAAAGGACTTTAATTTATCCTTTGGGATCCACAGATGCAAAGGATCTGTGAGGAGAGATCAATATGGGTAAAAGTGGATATGCCCCCAGAGGACAGTGAATGAAATGGGTTTTGTTTGTAAGAGACAAGGTACATGGATAAAACCACCAAACCAGCTAAATTCTACACTTAACCAACACCTCCTGGCCTGATGTGGTGATTCACTTTCAGTTTGATGCTGGAATGGCTTAGTGGGAACCAGATCTGCGTGGGTACAAAATCTCTTCAAGGAAGTGTCCAGTCAGTGCCGCTGTGCTGGGAACTGCACGTGGGTGAGGCAGGGAAACAATGACCTATGGGAGGAACCTTCCCCCAAACACACACAAAGCCAAAAGCATCCAGCAGAGGGGAAGCCTCCTCAGACTCCCAGCACAGATTTTCTCAGGCACACAGCCAGGCACCCCTGCAGGCAGGGCTGTGGGACACAGCACCACCCTCCCCAAGGGCTGCTCTGCCCCGGGTTTGTGCCAGTGGGACTCACACACAACCACTGCTCCACCTCCACCTTGCTGTCAAAGCATCCTCCACCCAAGGGAATATCCTTCCTATGGACTGGGAGGTGAGGGCAGCTGCTGCAGCTCTTCTGCTTTATTCTGCTTTGTCCTCAGTGTGCAATTACCCAAAACACAGAGTCATAAGACACAATTTACAATCCCTGCAGCTTTTTGGCATCCCACTGTATTGGCTTACAGATAGAATTGGTGGTAGGATGAAGCAGATAGAGACAACACTCTAATTACAGATTTACATTAAGAGGAAGGTTTAAAAGCTAATAGGACATTATTAGAATAATGATCCCTCAGTGTTCTCCCAGCTGAACATCTGCCATTACTAATTAAAAAAAAAATTAAAGTCAACCTGTTCAACAAGAAATCAATATTTACAGAAACTAGATACCACCCTAATGTTACACATGGTGCTGACCTACAAGTCCTTTCTCACATGCCACACCAAATCAAGGATCTCAAAAACCATCTTGGTTATAAATCAGAGCCTGTGCAAAAACCACCTTTGTAAAACTGACTCAGAAATTTGACTTATGTACAGCCTGTATCTTTCATTAATCAGCTGCCCAACAGTTTTAAATGATTGCCTCTTAAAATGATAGGTTACCCACTTTCTCAGACTGGGGTGTCATTTTTCCAAAAGCAGGTTAGAAATTGCATTTCGAGTGGCAGATGAAAATAATCTTGCCGCCTCTGTCTCCTCGGTTTGCATCCCTGATTGCTATTGAACAGAGTGTCATTTTGTGAACAGAATCTGCATCAATCTCACTACATGGCAATGTAAGAGTCAGTCCTGGAAGTGAAGGCATACAGTTACAGACAGAAAACAATTAGGCAGAAAAATTACAATAGCAAATAGCTTTGAAATCCATTAGCTACCTCAAACTGCAAAACAAGTGCTTATTTCATTGTGCAACCATCACAAAACACTACAAATCTCTGAAAATGGGGATGCACTCAGCTGTCTGATCCAAAATGTATTCTAAGATCTACCACCAATATCATGCAAGAGAAATTTGAAAATATGTGGGATTAAAAGAAGAGCATCCAACCCACAGCTGCAGGCAACTCCTTGCTAGCGCAGCACCTCATCAAAGTCTGCCTGCACAAGAATTAACAAAATTCACAGGGGGTCACTTGCATCAGCTGGCCCGGGACACTGGCTGGTACAAAGGAAAAAAAAAAAAAAAAGAAAGGGTTGAAATCCTCCTATGATTTGCCTTTCCCTTCTCACATAAACTCAAATCTATTAAAACATATTAAAGCCAAGTCTGACTCTGGAATTTAATTTTGCCATTGATCTGACAAAGCCCTTGCATATCAACCAAGAGGAGCATGTGCATGATGATCAACTTGAGGCCTCAGACTGGAATTGTTGGCCACTGACAGCTTCCACAGGCGAAGATCAGTGGCCCCTTTGGAAAACACTGTTCTGTTCGTGTCTGGAAGAAAAGCTCTGTGATCAGTAAGTGCTCTCGTGTTCCCAGGCCAACAGCAGTGGAAGAGAAGAGTCAATGGCAGAGGAGACTCTGCTTTTATAGCAGTGCCCAAGTTGGACTTCAGGGGCCAATAGCAAGCACTGCATGACCCTGCATTTCTGATTCCATAGGCTGTATTATTGGAGACTTCTGTGTTTGCAGTGTGGGAGCAATAAAGAGCAAAGGCAAGAAATAAAGAGCCTCCGGGTGCTGACATAAAATTAAATCCTGACTTCTCTTTCAAGTTCAAGGTAGGAAAATCACAGCCGTATGTCTTTGTCAAAAGTGTGCCCAAGCACTAATATCATCAAGGACAGAAACTTTTACCATGTAATCTTACCACACAGTGTATATCATCCAGAGCTTTTGTGGACTTGGATGTAAAATAATCTACTAACCCTCTTTAAAACATTCCAGCAAGCAGGATTTGGCCCCATTTAAGTAACTTTAGATTACCGATGCCTGATCCACAGGGAGACCAAAACTCCCTTCAGGGCAGTATCTGATTAGAGGAGAAACAGTTGTTGGCCTCTAGGAAACTGCAAATAATTTCTTGTTCAAACCCACAGGGATTTTTGCAAGGCCTGCTGAGCCAATTTAAACAGGGGAAAATATCTGAGAACCCTGCAATGGTATTCTCTGCAGTTTTCTAAAACCCAAATCCTGCTCATCCCACTCAGTGAAGCAATCTTACTGAAGTTAATGGAAGCAGTCCCCACCTGGAAGCCAGGCTCACTGCAGCTCTGCTGCTGCACAGAGAATTGCTCCACGGTCTCAGCTGAGTTGAGCCACATCAGGTTGTTTGCAGTTACATCCCTCTCCCTACTCATACTGACAAGTTCAATTTTTTCTGTTTGTTTTCCTCCCCTTTTTTTTCCTTCCTTTCTTCAATGATGTGTTCCCACATTTTTTCCCTCCCGCCATACACAGAGGCAGGTGAACTGCAGAATGAATATAAAGATATCAGAGCACTGCACCTGCCTGTAAAATGACATGAATTTAATCAAAACCATTTCTAGTCTCAGGCACACGACTGGTCTTGTTGCTCTTCCCCTGGGCAGCTGCTGGTGGTGCCTCTAGTGTAGGCTTGGACATATGTTTGACATCAGCAGCAAGCACTAAGCTGAGCTGTAGGGGGATTGTATTATTTGATTTCTGATTATGTAGAGCTTCCTTCCTTTGGTGCTCTCATTGACCTCATGGATTACAGTAAAGCTGTGGCTAACCCGGGACAGATTCTGCTTATGCCTCACTTATGCCAAAGTAAATCAAGAGAAACAATGGCACAGCTGGTGGAACTACACGAGAGTAAGACTGGATAAAAAGCTCATTAACATTTTTAATGGCACTACTTTTTGATTAAACAGTTACTCCTTTTACCCAGAACAATAACAACAAAAAAAATTCCACCCTGAAGGAGGAGAATATGTGTCCATTGACAGACAAATTACTCTTGCTGAAAATTCAAAATATTATTTTTTTTTTATATCAAGGAAATAAAACTAAATTACTAGTGGCTTTTATAACCACTTAAAGCATCAACCTGCAGGGATTTTTGCTGTATCTGCTACGTGTGGTACCTAAAAATACCCACAATACCTAGAAAGTGAGAAAAAACTCAGTCTTTTTTCTGATCATTTTATAATAGTTACATCTAATTCAAAACGTATCAGACAAGAAAAGCAAAGTTCAAGGTAGCCAGAACCTTTAATCTTCTTAATTAATAGGGGGATAGCATGTGAAAGCTTTATGTAAAATGAGAAAGTAATCTTATTCTGCTCAGGCTGGCTGCTCATTTGGTGGACGGGCAGAAGTTAACAAGGGGCCTTGCAATCTATTTAATTGGCCATAAAATCAGAGTCTGCATCAGCTCCTTTTCCATGGAGCCTCACTCCCTTGTGCCTCCTGTTCCTTCCTGCAGAAATGAAGGTGATGCTGCAGGACCTTCCTTCATTCCCAGCAGAGGCTGGCAGCACTCAGCCGGCAGGCGCTGCTCAGAGCGCTCAGCACTCGCGCAGCTGCAGCACTGCAGGGCTCGCAGGGGCTGCAGGGGTGCTGCTGTGCGTGCCCGTGACAGGCACGGCCGTGCCAGAGCCACCCCCTGACAAGAGACCCTCTGTAGGAGCCGTGTCACCAGCCAGTGACGCCTGTGCCACACAGGAGCCCCTCCAGCCCCATGAACAGGAGCATTGATGTGGCTGGCGCTCGCTGCGCTCCAGTGACACAAAAGCACCAACAAGTAAATATGGGGAGGATTACGTGTTTTCTTAAATAAAAGCTCCAAATCCAAATTATGTAGCTCATTCTGAGATGTGCAGGGAGGATTTAACCACACCAGCCAGTGGCATTTGCATAGGAAACCCTAAACTGCAGAACAGAGCACTTAACTTTGTGACTTGATCCTGAAATGAAGCGTAATAAGGTTTAGCATGGCAAATAGTAATGCATTGAAATGTTGTAATAATACATTTTTTTTAATAATTAGTAAAAATTATTGGTACAATGATTTTTAAAATAAGAGATCATCTAAACTGTTTTCACCCTCCTTCTTGGTATTCACAGGCTGGAGTTGATTTCTGCTCAGCAACAGGGTAAGGAAGTGTCACCTCCATTTGTCAGCATTCCACTGCGAGGTCTGTGCATGCCACACCATTTCTACAGGTAAACCACTTGGAATTTCCAGCCCAAGCAAACTTGAACTTTCGAGTACTTTCTAATCCAACTTTTTAAAATCACAGTAGAGGAAATGCAGAGTCTGTGTCATGAATCTCAAGTGCTTTCTTTTCACCTTGGGAAGAGGATAAATTAGCCTCCACCTTCAGAAATATTTGTCAAGTAGTTACATTTTAATACTATTTTTTTGTGTCTAAATCCAGCAAAGGATCTAAGCATATGCTTATGCTAAAGATATGAATTAGCCGAGTTATTCCATAGTTAAGCATCATACAAGAACACCATACAAGCTCCTGGTGGATCCATTTCATTTTCTTGTCTTCCAGAAAGTTTGACTTCTATTGTCCGTAACAGACTCATTTTATCTGAAACACCACCTATATGCTGGCTATTGCAAAAAGAGCACTAATTTGTCATAACCACTGCAAGCTGGACAGGTCAAATGAGTTTATCTCAGTGCACATTTCTATCAGATGTTTTCAATGTAACCTGAAAATGTACAATGGAAAATCAGGTGTATCATCGACCAATTAAACACAAACAAAACAGTTTGTTTTGTAACTCTTCTTTAAAACAACAGATGTTAGGTAAAATCTCATGTTCAGGCATTTATCACATCTGCTTTCTGTTCCCTTGGAAAATGTACTCACAATAGAGTTCAAATTAATTACAATGAGATTTGTCAGTTGAAACCTAAAAGGGAGTTCAGGGAATAAACACTTAATTCTAGAAGGATATAATTGGTGTTTAAAAGCTTTAAACTTGTTTTCAGTAGGTTCACATAGGCAAAGCTCCATTACAGTGTTTGAGACCTGTTGTTACCTTCATGGTGTCTCCAAGGAGATATGAGGCCAGAGGAAGAAGAGATGAAGTCTACAGGGCTGTGGAGCCTGAGGGTGCAGGCTATGGACCTGCAGCACAGGCTGCAGAAGCCATGATGTACCCACAGCTTTCCCTGGCAACAAGAAACACTTCTGGCCTTAAAAATGAATAAATCTTCGCTATTCTCTCATAAATCTGGAGCCTGCCAATGCATAGGCACTGAGGAGGCTCTAGTAAAGAACTTGCATAATCACCTTTTTTTACCTTAATGGCTTTTATGAGAGCATAGAAAGGTCTCCCTCACCTTCCAAGTCTGGAGAGACCTGCAGAATGCTATTGATAACTTCTTTAAGTTCTTTAACTATAAAGGAGTAGTATTTGACTCAATTATCCTGCATGCTAACAGTATGGAAAAATAAAAATATTGCTTTGAAGAAAAGGGTTTCATAGCAGCAAAATTACATACATCTAATAAAGTATAATTTAAGACTTATCCTTCCTATAGGTATCATTTTCTCTGTAGCAGCTCTGAGTTTAATTCCTGTAAGGTAAGACAGCCTTGATCAGGCCCTGAAACAGTTCTCTTACCAATGGCCTCTTGTAACAGCACACATATTTTGGGCCAAACGACACCTCTTCCTTTGAGAGACTCCTCTACCCTCACACAGCCTCTCCCAGTCCATTTACACACTCCACCATTGCCCTTCCAGTTTCACCTTTGCTATCTTTCAGGCATGTTACTCACACCAGTGTGCTGCAACAACTCAACATTTGGCTCTTCCCAACTCCCTCAGTAAATGGCATTTGTCTCTTGAAGTCACCACAGCCCGAGTGGATGGGGGTGTGTGTGACTAACTTGTCACTCCACCCTCCTGCCCCCAGGATCACTGTCTAGCTGTTTAGGAAGGCTCATTTCCTCAGGGAAAAAAAAAAAAAAAAAAAAAAAAAAAACCCAAAACAAAAAAACAAGAAAGCTAACCAAGTTCAAGTGCCTCTGGAATTTTAAAACTAAGTACATCCGCCTGTTATTGTTATGTAGCATGTCATGATAAGAATAAACTGCTCTTAGGAAAAGAATAAATATCATTCACTGTCTAAGCATGTGGCTGTTTAGGAGATGAGCTTCAAGAACTGTTCTCTTCAAGGCTCCAGAGGCATCTGTTAATTCAGCAGCAGAGTGCCCTCCTCACTGTGGCCCTGATGTTACACATAAATGTCATTCCTTTAGAAAACAGCGAGAAGCTTAAAAATAAATACCTATAAGTAGAAGGAAGCATTGTGGTTAGTTTTGAATTGGCTTTATTGACATTTCTGTCTGGGGTTCTGTTACTGCACAATTCAGACAGCAGAACAAGCAAATTCATTTCATTTAGGTCAAAAGTGGTTTGAAGTTGTTCGAAGGACAAAAACTCCTCCAAATACTATTTACACACAGAACACAAAAGCACTCTTCACCTTTACTTTGGGCCCTTAATTCTGATATATTACAAAGTATTTCACTAATTTTACTTTGGTGAAGCAAAAGCAAATCAGATGTGGAAACCCAGTTCATCCTGCCTTAGAAGCTCTTGGCGCAGCAAGGCAGAAAAGTTCTTCAAGAAGCTTCAATTAAGCCAACTGAGGTATGAGGAGCAGATTTACTTTCTGTGGCCTCTCCATTTGCAGGGCAGGAGAGAGGGAACCATTCGTGAATATGACCAAATTTCCCGGTTTTCCTCCTCTTACAACATAGAAACATGTCATGTGCGTCAGAGCCTCCTGTGAGGCTCTACTGAGAGCTCCAGATGGGAAGAGAGGAGAAGATTCTTACTACAATCAGCTCTCCTCAGCACATGAGCAGCTACCTGAACTGTGCCCTGGAGACAATCCTAGCTCTGAGGAAACATATGCTTCTATTATAGAAATAGCCCTCTCCAGGGAAGCCCTATTGCTCAGGATGTTCAAAACTAGGCCAGACTTAAAAGTGGCAGCAGCACAACAGAAAATAGATGGCAGAGGTTCCTCCTTTGCCTCCAGCTTCTTGTGGCATTTCACTGTTGTTAACTGGAAAGTTGAGAAACTCATAGTGCTGCAAACTGGATGTGGCACTTTTTAACCATCACTTACTCCACTGCCATCCCCTTCTTTTGTGTTTTGTTTTGCTGATGAGCTTCACTTAGCTTCAAAACAGTGAGTCACGCTTCCAGCCCTGCTGATACTCCCCCCAAGAAAAAGCTCCAGGAAAAATCACTTCTTTTTCAGGAGGCAATAAAAGATCTCTTTCCTCCTCAGGTCTGTTGCAGAAACATGAGAAGAACTTAGAAGAAAAGAAAAAAAGGTTCTACAGCTGGGGGAAAAACCAGACAAAGCTGAATTCACAGGACTTTTTACTATATAATCACCCCCACATACACTGCTTTATACACTTCTGCTGGTTATTTGAATGAATGCTTTAGAAAATACTCTTTTCAAAAGGAATACATCCACATAAAAGCTGTACCAACAGGCTCTAACCTACCTTCATGAAGGCATCCACTGAAAAAGCAGAGAAAAACCATATTTTTTTCAGCATGTTTAACCTGGGAAGGTGGACAGCAGTTTCAGCACTGTTCAAAAATACCTATTAAGCATTTAAGCATGTGAATAATCTTGCTGACTTTCTGAGCAAAGTACTTAAGTCTTCACAAAACCAGAGCCTTACTTCCTCCTGGTTGTGTTTCCAAACAGAAGCTAAACTCCTTTTCAAACAAGACCATGGAAAAATTCAAAGGTGCAGAAGCCCTTACTTAGTCACCTGATGGTCCATCATTATCCACCCTAAGCAGTCAGATGTTTTCAGAGAGAAAGGATCACATCTTTATTTACTTCTGTGAGCCACCTACTGTATCTTGTGTGTATCCCATCAGACACACCTCCCTGACCAGCCTCACACACACAGCACTCGTACATCCCTCTTGGCTTTTTCTGGCAGCTTCAGAAACCCAGGGGGTTCTTCCAGCACACAGTGCTGGTCTGTGGGGCTCAACCCTACACACTTTGGGTGAAAAGACATCTTGTTTTCTGCTCAGTAGGTATGTACTGCAATGAAACATCTGTGTTATCACTAAACCATGACCTCAGTAGCACAAAGGACAGGGCTCAATCACACAAACGTAACAAGCCTAACTCTAATCCTTTATTAGTTATATATGTACTGACGTACACAAGCCTTAAGGAATGGGTGAAGAAGGTTTTAGAAATGCTGATTTCCTTTCAGCATTGTCCTGCGGGAGCCGTCCACGGGGGCGTCCCTGCTGGAGCATGCTGTGTGTCACTGCTGGAGCACGGCAGTGTCCCCGCTGGAGCACGGCAGTGTCCCCGCTGGAGCACGGCAGTGTCCCTGCCGAAGCTCGGCTGTGTCCCTGCCGGAGCTCGGCTGTGTCCCCGCTGGACCACAGCTGTGTCCCCGCTGGAGAACGGCAGTGTCCCCGCTGGACCACAGCTGTGTCCCCGCTGGACCACGGCAGTGTCCCCGCTGGAGCACGGCAGTGTACCCGCTGGAGCACGGCAGTGTCCCCGCTGGAGATCGGCTGTGTCCCCGCTGGACCACGGCAGTGTCCCTGCCGGAGATCGGCTGTGTCCCCGCTGGAGCTCGGCTGTGTCCCCGCTGGACCACAGCTGTGTCCCCGCTGGACCACAGCTGTGTCCCCGCTGGCCGCCCCGTCCTTCGCCCCGCGGCAGTGCGGGGAGAAGAGGGGGACAGTACAATATCAACCCGGCTCTGCGTTTTGATGCCGCAGATACAAACGCCCATTGCTGGATGAGCCCCTGCCTCCCCAGGCGGTCTGAAGCACAGCCCAGGGCTGCAGCCAGGCACGCCGCTGACAGCCCTCGCCTCTGTCCTTCTCCTATTGACTCGTGCACCAACTTGGAGGAAAACCCCCCTTTCCTGCTGCTCGCTGTGGGGCGAGCCCGCTGCGCACCGGGAAGGCGGCGGCTCCCGGCGGAGGTCTCCGCTCGCAGCCGGGCTGGCGGGGGCGGCCCGGGGCGAGGGCCGGTCCCGCCCCGCCCCGCCCCGCCCGGCCCGGCCCGGCCCGGCCCCGCCGGCTGCCCGGGGGCCGCGCCATGTGCCGCCGCCCGCCGCGGGGCCGCGCCGCGCTCGCCGCCGCCGCTGAGCGTGCGAGGGGCGGCCCGTGCGGCGGAGCGAGCGCCGGCAGCGGGGACGGCGGGTCCATGGAGCACAACCACATCCACCTCCACAACGGCTCGCTCCTGGCGCACCACCGCTATGGCTGCGGCTTGGGATACGCACCTGTCGTCTACTACAGCCTGCTGCTCTGCCTCGGGCTGCCGGGTGAGTGCCGCGGGACGGGCGAGGCTGCGGGGCCCCGGCAGCGCCCGCCGGAGCGTTCCTGCCCGCTGTGCGGGGCGGGGCGCGGCGACGGGAGCGCCCGCGGTGTCCTCGGGATGCCCCGGGCTCCGCGTGCCCGGCGGGATGAGCGCGGGCGGTTCGGACAGCAGCATCTCCCGGACAGCAGCATCTCCCTGACCCCAGCATCTCCCGGACAGCAGCATCTCCCTGACCCCAGCATCTCCCGGACAGCAGCATCTCCCTGCCCGGCTGCCGTCCCGGCGCTGCCTCCCTCGCCGGGGTTTGTCCCTGCCTGCCCTCGCCCTCCCCCCGGCTTCGGGCATCCTGACTTTGAACTTGGCATACAGAGTCAGCCTGTCGTGAAGTTTGTGCCATTGTCTTTTGGCCATGCGAGTACCAGAGCGGTACCCAGACGGCCGGGTCCCCACCGAGCGCCTGCCCGGCCGGCAGCGAGCACGACTGTAGCTGCCGAGTTTTTCTGCTGCAAATCCCCACCCGGCTCCGTGGGGCAGGGCTGGCTTTAGGAAACGACGCGCCACCACCACGGAACTTGACTGGGGAAGGAGCACGCTGTCAGGAGCTTACCAGACAGCCTATCCCTGTGGCTGGTGGAACAGGACAGGAGGTACAAAGTCCAGTCTTGAGGTCAGTGTGATGCAAAGGCAGTGGCAATGCTGACACTGAGACCCCTGAATGCAGGTACAGGGCTCGGAAGAAAGTCCCAGCTGACAGGCAGAAGTCTCCAGAGTGTATAATCCTGATCAGAATTTCCTGCTTAAAAAGGGGACAAAGACGTTATAGAGATGCTTGGAACGAGAAAAGCTAGAGACAGCATAAATAAGGAAGGAAAGGATGTCCCAAGCTTGGATGTGAGCACCTGTGAGGCAGCAGTGCCAGCACACAGCCCCAAATGTGCAGATGCCACACGAGCATCACATCGGCAGTACTGTCTGAGCCCAGACAGGGACTGAGCAGGTGCTTCCTTCTGGAGGGGGCTGCCTTGGCTGCCAGTGAGATGCCTCGACACGCAGGACCGAAGGGAGCTGCTGTAGTCACAGTGGGCAGAGCTGCCATCCCAGCACAGCTTGGGTGGACAAACAGCATGTCTTGCTCACTGGCTTAACAGCTCCAGCCTGAAAGTGACTTAGAGTGATCCCAAGGACAGGTAGAATAAGTTGGGGAAAAGTTCAGATGCACCAAGGTGAATTGGTATTTTAAGGGTGATAAAGGAGAGTTTGGTTGTGTCTGTGTAGAGCTACACATTTTAAGTGCTATGTGGAATGGCCATCAGCAATGATAGGTAATACTCTACAGTTTCTAAATGCTTGTTCACCTCAATTCCTTCTTCAAGCAATTATTTCATAGGAAAATTTTTAATCAGACATGAAGAGAAGCCTGCCTCTGAGCAGCATGCATGCAATTACCACTCTCCATATGAATTTATGTGCTTTGTGTTGTTTTGGTTTGGGATTTTTTTTTTCCCATTTCTGGCTTTTAATTAAAATTTGCCAATTGGCTAATAGTTCAGAGAACTGGAAAGTTAAGTCCTGTATTTACCTACAGAGGATGCAGGGCACATGCAAGTATCGGTGCTCCCAAGCATTGATGAGTCTCAGCCCTGACCTGAACAGACCCAGCCAGCAGGGACAGGAGGTAGTTTCCTCTTTATTAATTCCTATGGGGCTGCTTAGATGTCCATAGTAATGACAGGCTCTGATTCACCAGTCCCCTAGGAACTGAGCAAGACCCTCTCAGGATTATCAGGTGAAGAAGTAGTCATGAAGCACTCTGTGGCTAAGCTTACCTTTGTAGGTTTCTGAAATGGGGAAAAGTCTTGCATGCACAGACAAGAAAAATCATTTAATGAACGTTCTGCACATACTTGCACCAGCTCCCTGAGGATACTGCATTGTAATTACAGACCTAACACTGTCATTCTAAGAACATGGTTAAAATCAGACATGATTAGCAGTGGTCCAAATTAGCAGTGGTCTCCTGCATTTTTCAAGGGATCAGACCTCAGTTGATTAGAGCAGTGGCACTAGTGCCAGTGCTTTACAGAACTAGCCAGAGCATGTGGTGGTGCAGCACTGCAGAGTTCAGTGGGCTTACATCAGGTGTGGATGTGTCCAGAGCACATTGTCTGAGGACAGCATTGGCACTGACCTGGACTCACTGCACATGTACAGTATGCTGAGTAAATGCACAGTGTGCTGAGTGCATGAGAAATTCATGAGACTGCACAGAGATGAGAACAAGCTGGATGTGCTTAGGGGAAGACTTACACAGCCAGGCTTCATTGAGGATGGGGTACAGGGTGACAGCAGTGTTAAAAAGAGCTTTTCATGTTTTAATTTGAAGCTGCTCTTCAGTTTTTAACATTAGAAATTTGTAAAGGTAGCACACTTTACTGGCTGTTAGAAAAAGAGTCCTGAACTATGTGGGATCTTAATTAGCTCCGTGTGATGCCAAGAATTTAAAAGAAACCCTGTCCTCAAACACAGCACTAGTGCAGTGTTTTGCTGAAATAGAGTTAACTCCTTGCTACAAATCTTGAAGAAAGACTGAGGAGAAGAGAAGCCAGTTAACTGTTTCTACCTTTCCTGCTGTACTGTCTGAAGGAAATTTCACTAACTCAACAACTCCACGTTGAGGCCAAGCGCTGCCAGGCTTGGCTGTGTGCACAGTAGAAGCATCCTCTGCCTCCCACCCGTGTATAAACCAGGCACCTCAGCAGACCCTGTTCTCAGCAGTGGCTCATTCTCCCTCTCTGTTCAACCAGGCACCAGAAAGCCTGTAAAGAGCAGAGAGGAGAGAGAGCAAAGTGAACTCCCTTCAGCCCTGCTCTGGCAGTAGCACACAGAGACAAGGGCCAGGCTGCACCCTACAGAGCCACCACTGCACACTGACCCTGCACGGCTGCTACTGCACCTGAGGTGCCTGCAGCCCTACCAGGGGTCAGCATGCCTTCAGACTGCTGGGCCAGGAGGCTGCTTCTTTTCCCTCTAAGCAGAGGCTGGTAAGACAGAGACAGTTTTTTGAAACTTGAGTGCAGGCGTGCAAAGGTGTCCGGCAGGTATGCGGTCCTGCTACCAGGAGTGGGGGGTCTCAGGATAAGGCTGCAGGGAACAAGGAGAAAATGCCAGTGCAAACACGAGGCAGAGGCACTGGAACTGGGGTCCTCTCCCATTTAGAGGGAAAGGTTTTATGGAGCATTTTTGGAGCTGTTCTGCAGCCCCTGCTCTGTTAACCCTATACTCCCCTTGTCTGTCAGAGAGAACCTCTGAAGCACCTGCAGTGAGCTGGGAGGCAAGAGAGGGGCTGGAAAAAGTCTTAATAGAAGTATTTCTTGCTTTAGTGTGAGAAAGTGCTAGGGAAGGGATGGTGTTGGATATGGAGGAGGGAATAAATTGCTCTGATTCAGTCCAAGAGGGGGCTGGTAAAAGTGAGAAAGCAAAGATCAACAGGTATCACTCTCAGTCGGTCCCTTTGTCAGTGAGAGCTGCACAAAGCAGCTGCACCAAAGAGCTCCTTCTGTGGTGGGGCCACTGAACACAACCAAGAAGGTCAGGCACAGAAGCAGCACTGCTTGCTGCAGACACCTGGCTTTGACCTTGATTCCTGCTTCATTAGGAGGAGCAGCAGCAATGGAGTTGCCTTGTATGCAGTCACTTTTCCATCAGGAATAAGAATGTATTGCTGCTGAAAGGACAGAGCATCAGCATTTCCTAGATCAGGGTCTGGCCCGATCCACATTCCCAGGGCTCATCTCATCCTGACAGTGTGAGAGACAGAGTGAAATCTGGCTTTCTTAGCCAGTCCCAGTGGGATTGCTGGTTCCATTTTGCTCCCCCAGATGCCTACGTGGAATGTGCCTTGGCTCCGGGGATCATTGCATCTCAGTGACACAAAGCACAACACCTTTACAGCATCTCCAGGAGGCAACAGACTCACAGCAATACCCCAGGGAAGTGCCGCTCCAAACTTCAGGAGCCTGGTCCACAACTGTTTCTTTTATTTGTGCTTTAGGCTTTTGCATTAAACCAGTCACACTGATCTAATTGTAGATTCAGGACTTCACAAGCTTAGGAAAACGGCCTGGACATGCTTGGATGCTCCCAGCTAGAAGGTGTAAACAGGTAGTGTTCATGTCAGACTTGCTGCTGAACAAGGTGACGTGGAGATGGGGACAACCTGGGTCATTCAAAGCCCAGCCAAGCACAGAGTGCGTTCACAGGGCTCCATGTGGAGGGAGAGAAGCTGCAGTCCTCACCTGGAGGAACATGTCAGCTCAGCAGGGGTGCCTAACTGGTTTAACACTCTGTGAAGAGACAGATACACGTTATGGACCTTGCCCTAACAGATTACAGACTGGCTGTCCTTGCACAGCAAGGCAGATGCTTCCTAGGGTCTTGGATTGACACACGGGTGCACTGTGCCTGTGCAAACTGCAGTATAGTCATAGGCAAGCTGAAAAGATAGAGACCTGATCCTTCTGGAGCCTTCTCTCTACATAAAATTTGGAATTAGGAGGATGTCTGGGAGATATGCATGACTGGGTCATCATCTTGGCAAGGCAGGTACTGTTGGTGGGTTGAGCACCCCTGATCAAGAGACCACCACCATGCAGCAGCCCGGCTGTGTTCCCTCCACTCGTCGGCTGTGTGGGGGAACAAGAGCTGGAGAGCATTGCTGTCCTTGTGCCCACAGCCGTGACCCAGTTGGTACCACGAGCAGTAAGGGGGACAGGTAGCAATGTTTGTTGGTGACTCACGTGGCGTGTAGTAGCAGTAAATACCAAAGCAGGCAGAGGTAGGTGTACACAGAGCACACAGCACTGTAGAAGTGTCTGACTCGTTTTGGATTCTTGCCATCTACTGCCTAGTATATTCTTCTGCAATCACAGTACAGGCTTCTGATTAAAGAGACCATTTCCAACACCTGGATAAATAGCCTTTCTCATAGCAGCATACCTGAAAAATGGAAGTGCTAAAGGAAGATCCAAAAATATGAGTGGGAGAGTTGTTACAATGTAGAGTTATGACCTTGAAAAAACAGCACTCTTCTGCTGCCGCTCATTAGTGAATAAGAACCAAACCCTCCTGAGACCTAATTCAACCACCCTTATTACTCAAAGGCCATATATTCTCTGACTTAAAATCTGAATTGGACACAAGGCCAGTACATTGCATCCTACTGAAAAGGGGACAAATAGGTTGCCAGAACTTTAGCTTGGCTATTGGAGCAACTAAAGAGCACTACAGCTCATTTACAGTAGCAGTACTGGACAGAGGGGAACAAAACTGCTGCTAACATGCTTGAGTCATTTCCTATTGTAAAATGAATGCTTGTTCTTTAGGAGAGAAGAACCATTATGAAAAATAATAGATTCATTCTGTTCCTGCACAGAACTGATGACAGCAGAGGTGTGCAGATGGGAGTGATTTTGTTTGGTCAGTACATACGGAGACGCTAAAATCTTGCAGCCTGAAAGGCAGCATGTGGCTGAATCCATGCTAATGCATGGATTGTGGAGAAGTTGATTGTACATTTCTGGATGTCACTAGACAGAGTGCAATTGCTAACTTTGGATTTCTTCTGCCACGTCAGTAGGAAGCAACACTGTCGGGGCTGTAATGATAATGAGGTGCCATATTTGGGAGGCTCAGCAGACTATGAAGTGCACAACCTTGCATGGCAGGCTGCTAAAATGGATTGGAAAGGAAAAACTCCAAAGTACATTTTTCCTTGAAATGACAACGACACAAAAGAGAGAGCACAGCCAGTTTTCACGGTAGGTGGGTAATGCAGAGCCCCCAGTTGTTAAGTCAAAACATTCAGAAGCACTAGGCAGTCTAATATCCTGCTGTTCTTCATCCATCCCCTTACTTAGTTCTCTCCTCCTCATCCTCTTTCTGCTCCCTTCTGTGAAATGGAGGTGAATCAGCAGAAACAAGCCAGCAGAAGGCCTTTAACCACACACGTCACAATTTGGTGTAGGCAAACAAACAACACGGAGATGTCCTGGTGGGGTGTGTGCTCTGCTTTCACACGCCAAAGACAAAGCAATCCCTGTCCACAAAAGTTTCCACCTGCTGTTTCAGGTGGTCTTTTTGAGCCTATAATCTCTTTTCTTGTTAGCTTTGAGACACCAGAAAAGGAAACAAAGCCAAAATGCACTCCTTGATCACAGGTGGCCTTACACACAAATCAGTTTTCATTTTGCAGAATACAGATATGTTCTTATATATACTAAAACCCAATGTCTGGAATGCCCTTGGTGCTGTTCTTGGGGTGATTTCATGGGAGAAGGTGGTATTAGATTGCCCTTCAGGACCCCAGTGTGGTTATGCAGAGAGAGTGAAGTGCAGACAGCCAAGCAGGACCAGAATTGGCAGTACAGAAGATGACCGAAAAGAATTTTATCCCTTTATCCATGGAAGAAAAGAGAAGCTTGCCTGTTGTAATGCTGAAATCTTCCCTTCTACCACCTGGAACAGAGTCCCTGCAATGTACAGTCATTAATCCTCTCCATCTTTTCCATCATATGGAGTATTGCCTGCATGGACAGGCTCTAGAGGTTGCTTTGGGTCTCAAGACAAATGACCTGTCAGTCAGTTACATCAGACTAAGATATTTCTCACATATTTGTTCACTCCAATTGTGTTTTCTTCAGTGTCCTGACTACTACACCAAAGAGTGATATATCTAGTGGGGATGCAGTATATTCTCCGTGGGGGAATAAAGCCAAACTGCAGTGGTTTTACAAAGCCTGTAATTTCCTGCACACTGTGTAAAATTGGCGTAGTCTCTGAGAAAGCTTGGCCATGGGGTTTGCAAGCATGAGCTCCTATTGCATTACCTAATGCTTTAGGAAGACATAAAGACTGGTTTATTTTAGCAAAACCACAATCAAAGGTAAAATCCTCTTAATTATTCATGTTCAGTAAAGAATTCATGGCAATGCCCTTATGAAATCACATCCTCTCTCCATCCCAGTCATCCCATGAAACACCTTTGGCACCTGCCTCAGTACTTTGGCATTTGGTATCAAAAGGGTAGAATGGTTTTGTCACCCTGGAGCTCGAGTTACTCAGCTTGAGACCCCTTACACTGCCCACATTTAGAAGCCACAGACACGTGCCAAATGAGACACCCACATGGCCTTGAAAATCCCTGTCTGTCCAGATACGTTGCATGAATAACCAAATTCCTTTTATGGTTTCTGCATCATTTTGCAGATCACTTTTTCTGTTCCAGGACCAGTTTCCATTAGAAAGCTGTACTGCTCTAGTAGCAAGATGCAAGGCTAAACTTTGAGATATGCATTTTAGACATTTTGATCCTTGTGTAGCTACCTCTAAATGAGGCTTTGGAGTAGCAGGAGGAATGTCTGGGATTCATTAGAGACTTTCTGCTCTGTAGGGCCATCTCAGGAAAGGTGGATAAGGAGGGTGAAGATGGCAAGAGGAGAACCAGATCCCTGTCACATTCACACACGTGTGGCCTCAGTGAGCCCAAATCAGACCTCCCCACATGCCAGCCTAATGTTCCTTCTGGGCTATTCTCATACAGCAGAAATAGCCCTATTTTATACAGACAGCTCCAGAAAAACTCCAGTGGTCTAGGAGAGCCAAAAGCAGCACAGTGTAATGACACCTTTCTGCCAGACAAGCTGCTGCACTCCAGCCTCGGTGGCTGGCAAGGCTCAAAGGGAGTATCAGCCACTGGCAGCTCCGTGCCATTGCTGTGTCTGTGCCCTCCAACAGTGAGGAAGTGCTTGTGCTGGATTGAAATCCTTCTCTGGCCTCTGTGCCCCACTGATGGCTAATGCCAGCTGCAGAGCAGAGTGCCTCATTCACTGCATCCTTCCCCAGGGCCATCTCAGCTAATAAATGCTGTCAGTGAGAAAAACGGCCCCAGAGGCCAGATTTCATTGTCAGAATCTGGCCTCTGGCACTGACTGTCTCATTCACTTGTGACTTGTAAGCACAAGGCCGTGCTGTGTTTTCCTGGCAGTAGCTAACCCAGGCTTCTGCACACAGGAGGGAGTTTGGGCTGTCCTGGACAGGAGCTTGGGCATCCTCTACCTCCAGGTTCTCTTCCACCCTCCGAACTGGCATGGTCTGTCCCTGCACATGGGATTTTCTAAGCACAAGCCACACGAGGGCCTTCGTACAAGATGTGAAATCTCCAGTAGCAATCCTGCATCCGTGCCTGCCGTAGTTTTGTGATGCTCTTTTTTTTTTCTTTTTTTTTTTTTTTTTTCTTTTTTTTTGGCATATATCCCCTCTCCATTCCCTGGGAGATGAGGCAGGCACTAGCAGAAGCTGACAGCTCTTCCCTCATGGGGTGCCTTGCTGTGTGCTGTTTGACAGCACTCAGACAGCTGAACAACAAATAAATCCATTTATTTTCAAAAATCAATCCTCACAGGAACTCCCTGGGAAGACAAAACTTTTATTGCACTAATTATATTCTATAAAGTATCCATTTATGCTTCTCAACAGTTTAAGGAAGGAACTCAGGAGATGATACTAAAAGAGAGGAACAAACTGAACCACTGTTCAGTCTGTGCCCATCTGCTCTAGTACTGAGTTTGATCTACATTGGTTTTAAGAGGGAAATGAGGATCTACCCTATCGTCTTTAAGGGCAAACAGCATCCACAGATCATTTAAAAAGATCACGTAACCAGCTATAGCCAACATAAGTAATTATAATGTATTTACATTGCCAAAGTATTCTTGGTTGTTTTTTATTAATAACCTCTGTTATATAGCACCTTTGTCAGAAATCACCCATTATCATCAGCTTCTCCAGAGAGCTCCCACACAAAGTAAGTGCTGAATGCCATCCTCATCTCCAGTCTGGCAGCTATTGGTGAGCAGCTGTGTTAGGAACCGTGGTCAGATCTGCCTGCTAGACACAGTACCTGTTTACATTTGAATATTGCCTCCTAGCTTAGAGGAAATCATCAATTCCCATCAAGTCAGAATAACCCTTTTTCTCACAGCTTATTTTTAGCATATTGTACTTACATTCTTGGAGTTCTTAAATCTGAAAATGAGGTGTTACTAACATTTTTTCTGAAGCAACTTAAAATGTCCCATTTGTAAGCTGTCTCTCTGTGCCAGTCAGGTGACTACTGCTAAGCCTGCAGAGAAGTTTCACACGTTACACAATAATTTGTGGCAATCCTAGCAACAACTGTGTTGGGTAAAAGGTATCCATTATATTCCATGACCTAATGTTTATCACGCTCAGTGATCAACACTCGTGGCTGCTTCATGTAGGTAGTTTGTAAAGCTGAACTGCTGAACTACAGCACCAGCCTTGTTCCCAGTGCAGGGAGCTACTGCTGGTGTTGTAAAGGCCACTTGACTGCACAGGCTGCTGTGTACGTGCAAAGTGCTCTCAATTAAAAAAAACAAAACCCACAAATAAAGGCCAGAACTTTGCCTTTTTTTTCTTTAGACAGATATAATCACTCCTGATCAAGCTCACATGCATTGAAAATAGTGATTGAAAGGAGCTCTTCAAATCCCCTGCAAAAGCTGTGTTAGACACTGTTTGAGTGATGATTGTAATCCACAAAATGAGAAGCTGGGGGCAAAACTGTGCCCTAGGGCACAGGCACTGCTTTGAGGCACAGAAGACTGCCCAAGCTCTGCAGCCAAGGCAGCACAGCTTTGGTATGGGAAGTAAACCCAAATCCACGCAGGGACCAAAGTTACTCCTAAAGGAAGATCCCTCTCAGACACAAAAGACCTCCAATGGCATGAATTTTGGTGCTGCAGTTTGTACTCAGGAGCTGATAAAGTCAGAAGAGGTGTCAGAGGAGGGATGTAGGTGTCCTGTGATGAAGCCTGGCTGAGTTAGAAGGTTGCCTTAGAAGCAACCTGGAACAAAGGTGTTTGGGTATCAAAGGTGTCTCAAATGTCTCATGTCCTCATGTCTGGAGGGAAAGAATTGAGACTGCCATTTTGTACAGTTGCTTCTAAATCTGCCAGCAGCACCTCAAGGCTTCAGCCAGCTAGTCCCCAATCAAGTCCTGGTTCTCAAACAGATATTTATAAATTCAGAATACTGCACTGCAGCAAGTGATGCTGGAATAAATTCCCATCTGTCATCCCCTAATCATCTCCCAGCACAGTGATCAATCTCTTTCAAATTCAAATGATCTTAACCACTTAGTATCTAGAAAATACACTGCAAGAAATGGGCAGTGTACCATCCAGGACAATTTAGGGGTGCTGACCTATCCAGCAGCTCTATGTAGCTCCACCTACATTACAGCAAAGACAAATATTTTTGTATCTCCATCATCATCATCATCATCTATGCCATAGTTCTTATCACAGACTACCGTGCTAGTGCAAGAATTAGTGTCAGCAAGATTAAAATTTGGCCACAAATACTCTTCTATCATCTTTCACCCCCAGTGGGTAATCTTTGCCCACAGGAGAGCAAAACACTGAGGAGACACTCAGGAGTTACTGAGAGACTGGCACAAGGACACAGTTGGTCACACAGAGTGGTGTGCCCACCCACTTCCCATTTTTACTGAGCTTTAGATACTGTTTCAGGACACACCAAGGACCAACTTAACACTGGCTAGGAAATGGATGAAGGACTGAGGCATCCATAGCTCATCTACACTTTCCCTAAACAGATTGCAGCAGGAAAAATACTCACAGACCCTGTGCTAAGACATTGGCATACTGGCAGCTTTCTGCTGCACCCCAGAATGTATCTGTTTTCACAAAGTAAATGGTGTTATTGTAATGATGATATTTCATATCATCCAGCAAGAAAAAAGCTCTAATGTGATCCCAGGGAAAGCATTTCCAATACAAGATACAGTAACCCTTGCAGAAAAAAATTGGGTAGATCTTGTGTGTACTTGTCAGATCAATTATCTAATCTGCCTCATCAAGCAAGGCTCACTGGCCTTAGATAAATAACTTGCATTTCAGCACACTGCTGTGGCTGGGATCCCTGAGAGAGGCAGGGGCAAAGGGTACAAGGGACTGCTTATAAATCTGCTTCTGTAGCAAAACAGAGTGGGGTTAGAACCATCAGCAGGACCCCTGCAATAGATAGAAAGTGTGAGGAGCAGGGCTGCTGTACCTGCACACAGCACGGCTTCAGCATCCCTGCAGGAGCTGCTCTGGCCGTCAGGCCAGAGTTACCAGCAGGGACCAGCGCCTTCAGACATCCCCCTTGCTGCTCACTGGCTCCAGCTGCTGGGACTGGAATGAGTCAGGTCCAGAGGTTTAAAGAGAAGATACACCCCGTGGGTCACATCCAATATCTGTGAAGCTGAGCCAGTCAGCCTGGCTGGCCAAAACCAGCAGTGGCTGCAGAGCCATGATAAACACTCCAGCTCGAGGATTTCCTTGACAGTACATCACTCACTGCATCTCCAGGGCTCATCGGCAGGCACAGCAGAGGCATTTCTAAGCAAGTAAGTGAAAAATGACACAGCAGTTCTGCCTGTATCACCTCTTGTCTCCCACGTCTGCGCTGAGCTGAAATCAATGCAGTTGCATTCACGTTAATGGAGGACAGAATTGGGAAAATTCCCCTGAAGGCAATTTGAGAGTGTACCATTGGAAAGATCGTGCTTCTTTTTTATTTTTTTAATATAGGAAGAGAGTCAGTTGATTGTCATGTTTGGTCTCAGTTTTTTTTCCAAGATACAAAATTAATACATTCAGTTAATGCAAAAATAGGTGAGGGCTGTTAGTCAAGATCATTCACTCTGCTGCAGTTCATTTCCCTGGTGGCAGAAATCTGCTCCCAGACAGCAGGCTTTGAAGGCATTCATGAAGGAGGAAGTTTTTTCAGTGCCAAGTAAAACAGTTTTTAAAAAAACAAGCATTTTCAGTTGTAGGACGTGTCCTAGGCCATCATTACCTTTATGTTACCAACTTCCTTATTCTCTGGTTTAAAGGCATCTTTACAATTATTGTTGATTTGTTTTGGGAAATCCATCAAAGCTGGCAGAAATGTTTGAAGCACTGAATGCACAGAAGAGGTGATTTACAGAACTTGGGAAAGTATCAACTACAAACATTTGGCAGTCACTTGTACAGTAAAGCAGATCTCTGATTTTTAAGCACTTCTTTAAGTATTCTAGCCAAGTGATACCAACCTCTGATGGGAACAATCTTGTCTGTCTCATTCTAGCCAAACTGATAGTAGGAATAATAGGAATTAATTTTTTTTCCTATTCAAGACTACTCAGTAAGTTCTAGTAAATAAGAGGAAGTAGTTAAAATTTGGCTACACCTTAGTGCTCCAGCAAATCCCTCAAGTACTACAAGGGATGTTTATATTCTATATTAATATAAACTACCCTTCTCATTCATGCCTTGTTATATGAAAAAGTGAAAAAAACAAGGTGGGAAATAAGAATAAATGCGTGAGTGACCTTTTTTTCTCCTGCTACCACTCCCTTTGTGTGCTCAGACAGGAGTCCCAGAACCCCCTGCTCAGGGGGTGGATTCACAGCTGAAAGCAGGACCACATGCTCCTGTCATTGCAACAGCTTCTCTGAGAGACCCGACTGGGGTGTTTTCCTTTTGGTTTCTTGAACTTTATTAAGGTGGTCATGTTGCCAAGTGCTTGAAGAACTTCAAGGAAGTGCTCAGAATAGCTGATGTTACATCTTAATAGCTTAACTCTGTGTTTCTTTCTCCACAGCAAACATCTTGACAGTCATCATCCTCTCCCAGCTTGTAGCTCGCAGGCAGAAGTCCTCCTATAATTACCTTCTAGCTCTAGCTGCTGCTGACATCCTGGTTCTCTTCTTCATCGTCTTTGTTGACTTCCTCATGGAAGACTTCATCTTAAACAAACAGATGCCTCAGGTACTGGACAAAATAATTGAGGTTTTGGAATTTTCTTCCATCCACACGTCGATTTGGATTACGGTTCCGTTGACCATTGACCGGTACATCGCTGTGTGCCACCCCCTCAAGTACCACACGGTCTCCTACCCTGCTCGTACTCGCAAAGTCATCGTCAGCGTCTACACCACCTGCTTTTTGACCAGCATCCCCTACTACTGGTGGCCCAACATTTGGATTGAAGACTACATCAGCACATCCATGCACCACGTCCTCATCTGGGTGCACTGCTTCACTGTGTACTTAGTGCCCTGCTCCATCTTCTTCATCCTGAACTCCATCATTGTGTACAAGCTGCGGCGAAAGAGCAATTTCCGCCTGCGAGGGTACTCCACAGGGAAAACGACAGCCATTTTGTTTACTATAACTTCTATTTTCGCCATACTGTGGGCGCCAAGAATAATCATGATATTGTATCACCTCTACGTGTCCCCTATAAACAACAGCTGGCTGGTCCATATTGTGTCGGACATCGCCAATATGCTGGCACTGCTGAACACTGCAATTAATTTCTTCCTCTACTGTTTTATTAGCAAAAGATTTCGCACAATGGCAGCTGCCACCTTGAAAGCCTTCTTTAAGTGTCAGAAGCAACCTGTGCAATTCTATACAAACCATAACTTTTCCATAACAAGCAGCCCTTGGATTTCCCCAGCCAACTCTCACTGCATCAAAATGCTTGTTTACCAGTATGATAAGAATGGGAAGCCTATAAAAATATCACCATGAAAAGGCCAATAGTTGGAGTTTCCGGGTGCAAGTTCCTTTCAAGTGGTTACATCTTCAGGATGTAATTTTCTGAAATGGCTGTTTTGAAGAGAAGTCATTTGATTTCATTTCCTTGGGTGGCCAGGGGTAGATCAGACTGTCGGGAGGAAACAGGAGCACTTGATTTTAGGAGCAAAAGTGAGAAGGCAAACAGCTCCATCTCTTATATAGCATTTTGAATATGCTTCAGAGTTCAAGTCTTAATGTTCAGTCACACTCAAACGTTTTGCATCTCAACACCAGTGCAATCCAAAGTCATCAGAAGGGCAAAGCCACAGCAGTGTTTAATTACAACCTTTTAAAACACAACAAAACCTTACTTGACCATCAATTTGCTATCAAGAAAGAAAAAAGATGCTTTTGTGTACTGTGGAAGGTGCCATTTCTGGAGTGTGCACTTGACAAAAATTATGTGTTGATTCTGGCATGAAATGCCACCACACACAGTTGTGCTGTCAAGACCTCCTTGCAGGAGGCAGCCTGTGAGACACAAATGGTGACAAGCCTGGTTTTGGCTCATTTGAACAAAGCTCGAGGACCGATACAGTACCTGTTGCAGCCTTGGCATGGAAAGCAATCCTGCAAGCTGCCAATATTTGTGTGTTTTAAGTTGTTACTTAAGAATGTGACTGAGACAGGGGAGCTCGAGGGAGGGAGGGATGTTTCTAGAGCCAAGAACAAAAGCAGCATCTTTCCCCAACTATTTCAGTCATGGTGTCTAAGGACTTTCAAGGGTGAAACCAAGTCCTGCCTAAAGCAGAGTTCTCACCGAAACTACTCCTGTGAGCAGTGATCAGAGCCTTCAAGTTCCTTCTTAATCAATACAGATTCTCAGTTAGTTGTCCCCTGTGTTCAGGCCTTTAGGGATTAACATATAAAAACCTCAATTTAAGATTTTCTCCTGGTGGATGATGCCATCCTATTGCAGATTTGCCATAGTTGTTAAAAAAAAAATGTGAAAGAAATCCATTTAATATCCAACAGCAGTAAAAACATTAAAGCCTTAGTTTAAGCTGATCTAAGTATTTAACTTATTTAAAGGAGGTTAATTTCTCTTCCTTCACACTCAAAGACCAGCATCCTATAAATGCTAAGTACAGAAAATAAGAGATTTACAGGAAGGCTGAAAATGCATTTTTTTAAATTTCTTTCCCTTTCAGATCTTGGCATGTGGTCTTTTGGAGCCACGTGCCACAAACTCTTTATTCGTTGGGCACTTACTAGAGCCTCACTGGTGTGAGGGCAGTGAAGGTGTGTGGTGAACACAAGCCCAGCGTGGTCAGTGCACAGGGCAGATCCTCAGGATCAGTGGCAGCTTGGTGCTAACGCTCAGTTTGTGCCTGCGCCCATCTCCAGTGCCAGCAGGGAGCTTGTGGTGCACCAGGAACTAACACAGAGAGGTCCTCTGAGGAGGGATCCAGCCAGTCCCGCTATGGTGGGATCAGGGGGCTGAAAACATCTCTCTAAAACACATGGATGGCTCAGCTTTGGTGCAAATCCCCTAAGAAATGCCAAGTCCTGCTGAGGACAAGAGCCTGGCTCCCTTGTGCCACAGAGGTCGTGTTTGCATGATGCCTGGTACCCACATCCTGGAAAAGCCAACCCCCCAAACCCAGGCTCACCTTCCCCAGAAGGGAATGGCAGCAGAAGGCACAGGCCATGGACACCAGGCCCCCAGGCAAAGAGGTGTTCTCCAGAGAGATCCGGGCTCGCTCAGGGCAGGAAGGGGATGCCCAGGGCCCCAGGACCACACGCTGCCAGGGCCCTCCCCGTGCCAGAGCTGCTCAGCAATTCTCTGTGAGGTGCTGAGGCACCCCAGGGACCCCCGGCCAGAGCAAGGAGAGGGGCACTTCTGGGGAAATGGGGGCTGAGAGCAAAAGCTGACCCTCTCCAGCCTCACCCGCCGAAGGGATGGTATCCATTTAAATGTCCCCAGAGAGAAATGAGGAGCTTCTCAGTCTGTTGGCTGTTCATCCTTGTGGTCCCAAAGCTTCACCCTTGCAATAATAAAGTGTAAAAGGGATGCTCAGTCTTGCTGCATTTGCCATGACAAGGTTAAAATTATTGCTCCCTTTATAGTGTTTTTACAGAAAATCAGTTTTGTGGCCATCCTCCCTGCCCTTCTCTCAGAAACCTCCCCCTGGTCTTTGTCAGTTGGTAGAAACCAAAGTTACCTTATGGAAAAGGTACTGTATGTTTCATATTGGAAAAACACTGTATTTATAACTTATTTTTATTCTACATTTGTTATGAGGAATGCTTGTCTGAGTTAAATGTGAATGAGTCTGAAGTGCAATATCTATATAGATAAGTGGTTCATTTTTGAGAATGTATCTACTGAAAAAATACCTATTTATACAAGAAGTTCACTATTCTACTTAATATAATAGTAAACTTAAAGAAAATAGTGAATGTTTAGGGCTTTTATTTATTTAAAAAATTCAATTAAGTGCATGGCATATGCTGCCATTCACATGCTGTGACTTATTAATTTTTGTAACATAATGTTTATCCTGCAAACTATCAGTGTCATCTGATTTTTTCTGTCCTGATAATGTATTTTTGTAAATTACCGTATTTAAAAACAAAAATCTTTCTGCATATTTTTTTTTTCCCTATGAAAAATAACGCATTTAATTCTTGTAACTTATTTGGAAAAACTCTCAATCGTTATCCATATCCTTTTAGAAATGACAAGGTGCAATTTTCCTGTACAGTGGATTGATCATTTCACTTCAGATAATTTAGGGCTTTAAAAGCTTGCTTCCAAAGCCCTTTGAAGTCAAAAGGGAAGGTTTCTCCTGGGTTTTGTGGTTGGTTTTTCCAATCCCCATCGTTTTAGGAGGGCTTTGGATCAAGCTGTATCTTGTTAGCAAACATTCAAAACCTTCTTAGAGTCCAGTTTGGATAATAAAGCCTTGACTTTTTAGTCTGCCATATGGGAGCTGCTGTTGATAATACTTGCCTTATTTTTGGTTGTGTGAAGCATCTTGCAATGACTGTTGCTAACTAGCCATTGTCTTGCTGTATTATTTGTACATCCTAATTTTCCAATAGTAAAAACTTAACCAAGCACACATAGTGTCATTATTTAGGGAAAAAGTATCCTGGAGACAAAACCATCTTTGTTGTGGAGATGGTCTTTTGTACTCTAATTTATATTTCAGATATCTACAATTAGAAAAAATAAGCTGTGAATGGACAGTTTTACAATTACTAATAGTTATACGTTCTTGAAGACCACAGCTAGGAACAAAATACTTTTTAGATGAGTTGCTGGTATATAAAATTATGGGACCTATCACCTATTTAAATTGTGAATATTGATATTTTCATAAGTAGACAATATATTGTGTTTGACAAACTTGTTTGTATTATAATAAATTATGGTGCATAACTTACTACCGTGTTTGGAGCTATTGTTTGATTTATGGATTCTTATTATATATTTCTGATTTATAGATACTTATAATACACTACAAATAAGAGATAGAAAGTGGATTCTGACCCTCAGGAGACTGCACATGGAAGAAGCCAAATATTTTTTCAAATTAACATGACTAACACTGCAAATTTCATACCCCTGGCAAATGCAAAACTATCTGGGATCAAGCTCCTTATTTCTCTGGAGAAGTAAAACGACAAAAAATACTAAAACAAAGCAGAGAATAGAGAAGAACCTGACCAGAAATTTTCAAGAGATCAGAAGAGATCAAGAGACCAGAAAATGTCTTAGAGCTCAAACACTGAAGGGTTAAGCACACCGAGAGGACCATGCAGGCAGTGCTTGTCAGATTTCCCTGCTGTAAAAGGCTTGGGAACAGGTTTTAAAATACAGCTTCAAAGAGACAAATGAGGGGAAAGGGGCACTGTCAGGCTTGATGGAGCTTATCTGAGTTGCTCCTTAAGGAAGGAGCCTGGGGTCTGCCTGTCTCGATTCTTTCATTAACAGCTGTGGCATGAGAAGTACTGATGAAGTGTACAGGTTATAAAAATGGAATTATACTGCTGGCAGAGGACTGAAGGACAGGTGTTCCATGTAAGAATCAGATGACCTTGCAGATTGCAGTGATAAAAATGGGATGAATCCAACAGTAATAAACACAAGGTTCTCCCCTTGTCTGCCTCTAACAATACATTTGCTATAAAACCTCAGCAGTCAGAAACAACCAAGAACCCAGTTGTGCCAGCTGGGCTTGAATGACAATGAGTCACCAACACAAAGCAGCTGAGAAAAATCCCAGACTGTAATCACAGACACTTCTAACGATACAGCAAGGTATTAATTGCATTTTATAGCACTTCATGTGCTATATGCATATGTATATAAAGGGATAAATAGAAGTGCAGAAAAATTTGATGAAACTGAGCTAGAACAAAAATAAGCAGTTACAAATTTTCCTCAGGTAAATGTGTCCTGGAAGTTAGAAGACATTCTAACAACCAAAGCAGGGAGACTCAGCAAAAGCCTTGCTAGCAGCCCAGATCTCCCCACTGGTTTTAAATGGAGCCTGGTGGGTTCAGGCACAGAATTATGAGAGGAGGCAGGTGGCAAAACACATTGGGACTGTGCTTCCTTGGAGCTGGCAGGTCCCTAACCCAGCTCAAAGGACAGCAGAAGTGTCCATTGATCACATCTCATGCTGAGGGGCAGCATAAGCCACAATTCCTTCAGCAGCTCTCACTGTGGGTGCTGCAGGTGGGACCACTCCAACACACCCCACTGAACTCACACCAACTCTGCCTCAGCTTTCAGTTCTTCAAACACCTTTTGAAGCCCAGCAAGAAGAGTAGAATTTTAAATATCAGCCTCATATAGTCCTGAACAATTAAATAATTCACTCTTAGCAGGCTGGGGCTGGATTTGCAGGATCTACATTTCTGACAGCATGCAATTAATTCCCAGGAGTTGCCAGACACACTAAGGGGGTTGAAAGGCTCCAGCCTTTTGTAATAAATAGGCATCAAAAATGAATTTACTATTAGCTTCCTACAGGGAACCAAATACACATAAATAGTTATTACAATTACAAAATTTTATCAAAAATACCCAAGGCTCATGTTTTCCTTCCTTACCAACAGGCTAGAAATGCTGCTCCACCTCTTTCTCCCAATCTGCACCCTTTTCTAGCAGACTAAATGGACAAGATGAACTGCAGGCAGAAGTATGATAGTGAATATTACAGCCTTACAGATTAATTTGCTGCATACTGAAGACCTTCAGCTGTGCATGGCTCAGCATTGGCCTGTGCTGTACAGCAGCATCATGAGACAGCCCCTGGTCTGAGGATTTTGCAGGGACAGGTGGTGTCCAGGCAGAGCCTTGTGCTCCAGCAGGTCCAGCAGGTCCAGGTTTATCACCAGAGGACACAATGAAAAACGACGCACCACAGCTTTGGTCACCATGAAGAGACTAATTTATTTTTTCTGACTCCAATCACTTATAGTTCTCAAAAGGTGCCAGTGGATTGGAAGGTGAACGTGCCACCTCTCCAACAACACTGGACAAACTACCAGTCTATCAAATTTCTCCGCCTCTATGAAAGAATGCAAAACAATAGGTTGTTTACAGAAAGTTGCGTGAGAAAGTTCTCTACAAGAATGTAAATTCGGAAGGCTTTAGAAAATCCTAAGAAATCAGGGTGACACAGGTTAGCCTTGGAAAGGGGTGGTGGGAAAGGCAAAAATGTGGAACAGAAAGAGGCACACTGTGATGCTGTCCCTGCAATGGCAAGGAGAGAGACCCTGGGATGGGTTCTGCTGCTGGAACCTGGCCCCAAACGGGGTGGTGACCCCCAGGGGTGGGCACAGCCCTGCAGACAGACAATGGCCTTCACACTCCCAAACAAAAAGCAGCAAAGGGTTACAGGAGGGATCTAAAACATCATTGGTGTTCTAAAACATCATTCCTCCCACCCTTCCAGTGTCACAGCACAGTGAGGGAGCCCATCAACAGGAGAAGTGCCCAGGCCCCTTGCTGTCCCTGCAGATCTGCCTTGCAGCTGGGATTCTCATGACATGAAGATGACTGTCATGTAGAAAGTTCCCACTAGCCACTCATCCCAGCCAGCAGAGAGAAATTCATCTTGGCCACTGAAAATGCCCAAAGTGCAGCAGAGGGGACATATGCCATGGCCCCAAGCTGTACATCATACAAATGAGGACAATGAGCCCTGCCTCCACCAGCCACCCTTCCCACTGGGAAAATGGCAGAGAATTTAAACAGTCAAGATTTTCCTTCCTGGATTTTGTAATGGAGTTTGCAGCCCAGCCTCAGGACAACCAGACTTTCCAACAACAGGATGGAGACATTCAGCCTTGTGAATAAAATATCACTGTGAGCCTGGTGACAGGCAGTGGCTTCCAGCAGTACCTTCCTGGTCATTTGTCACCGTCTTCTTTGTAAATGTAATTGATTCTGCTGGACTGAGCTCCCACAGGTTTCTGTCCTGCAGGTACAGACCTTCAAGGTTGCTACATTTCTAGAATAAAAGTATGAGTAAAAGACCAAATCTGAGATGTCATGTTCAGGAGGAAATCCATCAGCCTATGACTAGTGCACATCTCGGGTATTGGGCTAAATTCACACAGGGCTGCAACCAAACAAAATTGTACATTTTAGCAAACATTGCTTAAAATTATCTTTAGCAGACATCCATTTTCCTGAATTTCTTCTGTGTTCTTTTAATAGGTCTCCCCTCTCCCCCATAACCTTTAATGAAGAAAAATAGAGTACATACTGTGGAGTTTTTCCTCATTTTTCCTTTCTTTTATCTACTTATGAGTTTCAGCAACCTAAGTGAACTGTGGGCAGTTTAAAGGAAGGGATGGCTGTTCCCACTAGCACAGGAGCAGAGGAGCCATTTGTATTACCTCCTCTTTTAAGCTTTATTTCTGGGGTCAATTTAGACAGAAACAAACCAACCCCCTGTCTCTTGCTGTGCATCCTAAACAGGTCAGATGATGTCAGATAATTGCTTTGCTTGTGTTTAAGACAAGAAGTTCACATTGGTGATGTTGAACCATGAGGTGCAACATGCCCCAGCTCCTCCAGGAGCTTCTGCTCTTCCTGAACTATCAGCTCAGCTCCAGGCTCAAAAATGGTCACCTGTCCTCCCACTGTGACCTGCACAGCCCAGCACCCCCACTCAGACCCCCTTTCCCTGCTCACCCTGTCCCCTGCTCACAGACAGACAGGGCTTCTCCACACCCTGTCCCTTTGTCCAGCCTGGCAGGGATAGGGTGTGCTACATGGCAAGTTTGCTTGGAGGGGGAAATGGGGAAATCTGGGGGGGTGCTGCTATAAGCAACCCCTTAATCCCTAGACTAGAGAGCATTATACAGAGCCCAGGGGTGCAGAAGCCAAGACCAGAAGATGCTTCTATTTTGATTTTAAATTGTAGATATCAAACGAATCATATTGCCTACATCTCCCCAATCTGATAAAATATCCACTTTAAAACAGCATCTGTTGATATTTATCACCAGTATTAATAGAGGTTGTGCAGGGGGAAAATAGCTGAAATTTAGCTTTATAGCTGAAAATTAGCCTTACAGATTAAAGCTGACTCAGATTAGAAAAGCACGAACTAAGTCAAGAGAACCAAGAACTATCCTGATACATAAAAACATTTGAAAGGAGTCCCCCTCAGTGCCAGCACAGCTCCGAGTGGACCAGAGGTGCATCCTGCCCCTGCAAAGCTCCACACACCAGTGGTGAGGACAAGGAGCAGCCCTGTGTGCACGGATGGGGTGCAATGTGCCCAGCTGTGACCAAAAGTATCCCCAGCCTGGCTGAGCCAACCAACAGGCACAACTGCAAGTCATCCAAACCATCTTTTGAAGCTGCATCCCAGAGGATCTCCAGCAGACATCTGGCCACAGCTGGCTGCTTAATCAGCTGCCTGCAGGAAGAGCCACATGCATAATAAACCAATTTTCATTTAAGCCAATCTTGCACTGGTGTGACCTTTTCCAGGAGTGCATTTGGGCAAACTCCAGCAATCAGCAGCCCTAAAGCTCAGCAGCTGCGTGCGGGGAGCGACCACTGAGCGCTGGCAGCCCAGCCCAGGGTGCAGCGAGGAGCAGAAAAGCACGAGGTGTTTGTGTCTGCGTCTGTGAGCGCTGGGGAGAGCGGCACTCGGGGGACACGATAAGGCCACACATCTGCAGGCTGCCTGGAGAGGCTGCTTGACATGCAAAGCCAGCACTCGCAATGGGAGCTGCAGCAGCGCTGACTCAGAGGGGAAGCGAGGAAACGTGCAGTTTAATTAAACTACTCGGAGTTATCAAAGTGGGGCAAACAGAGGAGCAGCACAGGGCAATCCAGGGGCAGAGGCTATCACCTCATACAGGAGCACACTAGTGTAAATAAAAGAAATCCAAATCAAGAGCATCAGTGGGTCTCCGGAGGGAGGAATCCAGGAGGCACCAAGACAAGGGTTAGGCCACTACAGAGTCACAGAATCGTTGAGGTTGGAAAAGACCCTCCATCTCCTGGAGTCCAGCCATAGTACAAAGCAGCAGAAAGGCCAGAGTTCCTCTGATTCACCACCTCAGAGGGGCTGTACGAGGTCCCTGCAGACTGTGGGTGCTGCAGACCATGCAGGGGGACCTCTCCTTCAAGGCCTGCCCCCATAACCCTCAGTCTTGTCTTAGTTATGGCCAGAGTGAGTAAGACAGCAACACTGGAGCAAAGTGCTGCTTCCAAGTTACATTGGTTTTGAGTGGCAACGTTTTGGCAGCAGGGAGGACCCTCCTGCAGCACAGCCTCCCCTACCCTGACCCACGGCACAGAGGGCTGCCCGTGCTGGACACTGCAGGTTGGTTTTAAGGCTCTGTACAAGCAGAGACATTAACAGCAGCACTTAATAGAAGGTCACACTTGTTCAGTAGCCGCCCCACATCTGCCAGCCTGTACCAGCTACTGCATTGCAACCAGCAGACACACTGCAAGGCACCCCTAAGCACGGATGCAACCACAAGCCAGCAGGTGAAGGCAGTGGCAGAGATGACAATCTATCAGTGCTGCTGAAGTACATTAAACAAAGCCAAACCATTCTCCACTCAGGCCTCTCTGCACTACTTATCCTCTTACACCCCCATAAAGCAGCTAAGGAGAAATATCAGTATCTTAGAGGGGTTTTTAACAGCTGAGTTTATCATCATTTCCCCCCACTTCATTAAAGTCCTGGGGAGATGTATGAGGACAAGTTACCCTTCTCTGTGGTGAGTCATCCCTGGCCTTGCCCACTTAGAGAGGTGTTTGATTGATTCAGGGTGAGAAAGCCCCGGATGGCAGAACATGCTGCCTTACCAGCATTCCCACTGTGCCCCTTCAGCAGTGCAGGACTCACCTGCAGGGACCCAGGATCAGATTCATGAGCATCAAGAAATGGCAGGGCTCTGCTCCCATTGGAGCTGGGGTTAAATTCCAAGAGAGAGCTGAGTGAAGATATAGCTCAAGCAGCTCCACATGGTTTTGGAACCAGGTTTAAAATATTTAAATGTTCCAGGAGATGAAAGTATTGACTACTAAATGGATTCAACAAAACTCATCCTCATATTCACAAGAGACTGAGCATTTAAAATCTACATTGCACACATTTGCCAGTGATTTTCTGGAAAACAAACTATTACAAGTTAAAGGACTTTGCTGTACTTTTATTTGTTTATTTTTCTAAAAGACAAAACTCAGGCTAGTTTTGACCATATAGTCCTCTGCCTCCAGGAGGCCACCAGACATCCCTCTTGGCTCACAAGCCACACATCTACCCATGGCCACACTGGGACCACAGCAGGTTCCCTCCCCATCCATTTCTCTAATGATCAGTGGGTCACAAAGAGGAACATAGACTCTTTTCTTGTTAATCAATGGTTTCGGGCAGTCGGTATCAGACAGGGAAAATCCAGCTTTTGAATTCTTAGAGGTGTTCTGACCTTGTCCTTCAGAGCAGGTCTTTACACCCAGAGCTCCCACCTTTACCTGGAGCCACACCAGCCTTCTGCAGCAAACAGCTCTGCTGACTCCAGGGAGCCCTGAGAGCTTGGCAGCCTCTGACACAGCTCTCACATTATGGGGAAGCAGGTGGAGAAATGAATGTTGCTGTGGGTTCTCAGACTGGTGTATACCAGCCTCCTGATGGGTGGGAGTGCCACCACCCCCACCTCGCCTCCTGGCAAAGCCATGTCCTGCACCTGCAAAGCCCCATCTACTCAGGCAGCACTAGCACATTCCCAGTGGCCACAGGATGCTCATTGGTGAGGTCTGTGACACAGCTCACACACGCAGGGGCTCGGAAATGTGAGCTGCTCGTGTCCAGTGATCAGAAGAAATGATGTTTCAGAAGCAGCTCATCTGGATAAGCCTTTTAAATTACATTGTCCTCACCAAGACATCTCAATTTTTACAGTTCCTAACCCTTGATGTAAATAAACAAGCAAGAGCTGAAGGCTGAGTTAGTGCAGAGTCAGACAAAGGACATGCCAATATCTGCAGGCACACGAGCACTTTGTGAATCCAGTTTATAATGAATTGGGCACACTGCTAAGGTTTGGCTGGCCAGGCTGGCCTCCCAGCAGGTACAGAGATTTGCTTCCTGACCTGGGGATAGACAGCTGCTCTCCATGATGTGGGGATACTCCTCAGGATCACTGCCTGTATTTTTTTAATAAATATTTTGTTTTGAGAACTTCATTGATGCAGAAATCTGCTGTAAGGATTACTGCAAATAGATGATCCTACATTAAAGAGCCACTTTAGAGCCAATGCATGATTTCCAGAAGACCCCTGCCTCCCTCAGGAAACCACAATGTACACTCTGCATGCAGGGACAGCTGCACTAAAGTCAGTGTCACCTGACAAAGCTGTAGCAAGCTGAAGGTGGCTCCATCAATAACACCAAATACTGTCTGTGCCACATCTGGTCACTTAGGACAAGTTTCTGTTGCGAAGACACTTTACTTTATAGCTTCATTGTAGAGGAAAAGCTGAAGTTTTTTTCAGTGGTTTAAGGATTCAGGAACAAAAATTCTGCATATTTCCAGGGAACATATTCCAACATCCAGCATCCAGCAATTTAGGTCATGCTGGCCTTGTTATGCTGAAGACTTCTGCTCTGAGACAAGCAGCTAGCTCCAGAGGACAGGGCCCTAACACATCAAACCAGGTGATTAACACGGACAGGCCAAGAGCTTCATGCTACACTTTTTGTGCCAAATGCACTTGAAGGACTAATATGAAACACTAAGAGAAGTCACAAATGGACAGAAGGCTACAAACTGTGAAAACAGAGCCAGGGCTGGGAAATCCAGGAGACCAGGCCAGGGTGTACTTTCCACAATGGCTGTTAACGCATTTTAGCCCTTTCTACCATCCTGAAGTCCCTGGGGGGATGGTGGGGGAGCGCCACCTTGCAAGTCCTGAGCAAGCATAGCAATCAAGTGCATAGAGAGACTGTGCTGGCATGTCCTGCAGCCCAGCACAAGGTGGGAAATCTACAAGTAGGCATGGGACATCTCAGCCACCCAGCAGCAGAGCAGTGACGCTGATGGCAGCTCTCAGCCTGGACCATGTCCCAGACCTGGCACCTCACTCAGCTCTTGGGACACAGGCCACCAGATTATCATGTAATGACACTTCACCAGACATTGTGATAACTTCACTGTCCTGGGAATGGTCCCAGCATGAGCAGTTAACCCGCCACACCTGCATTTCCTACCTGCCAGAGCAGGCTGTGGCGCTCACCACTGTGCTTTGTGGACATTTGGAAAGGTCGTGTTGCCACGTGCCCTGGCAGTGACTGCTGCAGCAGTGAAGTCCAATGTGAAGCAGTCATGCTGCAGATCTGATCCTGGTGGAGCAGAGTGCTCCAGGGAGTCTCCAGATGGTACTTCTGGCACTGCTTGATTGTATTTGCCAGGGACACCCCAGAAAACAGTATGCAGGCATTGTAACTCAATGAAACTAGCTGCTAGGCACGAAGGGTTAACAGTTCATCTAGAAAGATTAATTTATGCCCAAAACCCTTTCTGTTGTCACTCACTGAGAGAAAAAAGTTAAGCACTGTAAAATGGGCAGCGATAATTGCATTTCCTTAAGGACGTGTCTGGCAGGAGGTCGCTATCTGCTCCATGAAGTACGTGACCATGATACTGTCATTTTGACAGAATCAATGTATGTAGTCATTAATCTTACAAATTAAAAACCCATAAATCTCTGTTAAACCCACTGTCATTGATTAGGAATTACATTACCACAATACACAGAAGCCTTTTAATTTTGTTTTTCCTCCAAAATGAATAAACAGGTCTGTTCAGTTTATCTTCTCCTATGCTGGAGTGATAAAGGGCAAAGCCATTTCATGGCTATGCATCATTGTTTTGGAACAAAATCATACCTAAGAAGCTCAGGAAAGGGGGGAATGAAGAAGAAAAATTGGTTTCTAGGGATGTCATTTAGCCCAATTAGCTATTATTACTTCTCAGGAGTACCAAACACTGAGGCAAACCTTAAATCTTGTAAATTTGGTTGCTATACACCCTGTGAATAATCCAGCATGTCTCCTCATGAAAAGGATAAGGACATCTTTTCTGTTGGATTTTTACCTTGTTGGCTACTTTTTTAAATGCTCCTAGCCACTGGAAATAGTCCAGTTTGATCAGTTATCCAATGAATCGACCTTCCAAGGTAACAGATAATTACTTCTCATTGCAGTAATGACTCAGTAATTCACATAAATGACAAGGAAATCCACTGCTTTCTTCTGAATTTTGAAATCTGGGTGGTGCTCTAAAATGCAAAAGCAGACATGAACTTCAGAATAGAGACAATACAATTAGAGGCAGGGATTGATGTTCTGATAGTTCAACACACAAGTGCTCTGCTAGACCAGCCTGACTAATCTTCACTACAAACCCTGCAGTTCTGGCGTGATTAGGTCACCACTTCATCTTGTTCAAGTATTTGGGAAGCAAAGTAAGGTCTTTCTGGTAATTAGTAATAAAATTGGGACCTACTGTTCAGATTTAGCCATCTGTCAGTTTTACTGCTGGGAGGATACATATAATAGAAGACTTCTGAGGATAAGGACTCAGACAAGAACCTTCTGGAGGATGTTTCTGAGAACAGCTGGTGAGCACAGGAATGGGAGAGTGAGCACCCATGAATACACACCCAAGGCAAGACCAATGTCCCAGCTGCATTCCAATAGCTCCAGCAGGAAGCAGAATGGGCTCAAGGATTGAAGCTTGTTCAACTCTTCTATCTTCTTCACTCACCTTTTCTAACAATGCCCATCCCCCTGGCTTCAGACAAGGGGGAAAGAAACTCTACAAGCTGTTGGAGTTTGGATGCAAGCACCTCGATGGAGGGTAATTAAATATAGCATATGTTCTCTTTTAGTACTTGTTTACAGCTGGAAGATCAAATGATTTTCTCAGACTTTGATCTTGATGCTTCTCCTTGAAAAAACACACAGACACGTTCATTGGACCCTAGTTAGAACTTTTTAGGGATGATGTTGATTGGATTCAGTGTCCTTTGGCAGAGGTGCACGCCTTCAGACTGGGGAAATAGACAGTTTTTCTAGTCTGTAAGGGGAGTATACCGACAAATTAAACTGAAAAGGTGGGAAAGTTCAGGGTGCAAACCCCAAAACGGCAGCTTAGGAACAGAAGTTAAAGAAGCAGCCACCCAGGGTCTCATCCAAACCTCAGGGCTGCTCTCTTTGCTTTGTCCCATTCCTGCTCTGAAGTGTTGGCTGGCTTGGGACAGACTTATCATTGCAACTGCACCAAGGACAGTAGCCTTTTTTTAATAAAAAAGGACATCTATTTTGTGTAAAAAATCTTTTATTGGCACAAACAGGTGTTATGCAAGAATTTATAATGTTCTCACATAGTTAACATCAGTAAGTTTTCCTGATTTTCTAGCTAAGCTGTTGCTCTAAGGACACAAGGCAAGTTGTATAATTTAAATTGTCCCCAAGACCAAGCCCAGCCAGAGGAAGCTATGGGATACTGACACCAGTCAACAATTTAATTTGCCTGAGGGCTAGAAAGTCAGAGAGTAGTACAAGATCCTCTGAACACCAAGTAGCCCTAACAAATATCCCCCTTCAGAAACATTGCAGCTGAATTTTGCCTTTGACTGTGTCACAACAAGAGCCACTTAGGAGCTTGCCACTTCTCAAATTGGCCAGCAACTCCAAGCCAATTCAATTGGAATAGGAATAGAAACTTTTGTCAGAGTGAAGCAAACCACACAGGATCAATAATATAGATCCTGGGACAAGGAAAAATTACTGTGTCTGAAGAAAGAAACAAATGAGAGAAAAATCCCAAATCAATTTTTGCCAGGATCAGGGGAAAAATGAAATAGAATGTGGAATAGCAGAATGGCATTTCTGTGTGAAGTGAGTGGATATGGGGCAAAATACATGTTTACTTTTTACACACAAAAGACAACTCCCACTCCACATTCACTCAGCTCCTTCCATAGCTGCATGCAAGTGTAGAAAGAGCACATGCACTGGATTCAAAGGCAAAATAGTGAAAACAGTGAAAATTTCATGAGAAATGATGGGAAGGTTAGCTCCTGCAGATGCACCTTTCCAAAGGGCACAGAATGAATAATGCCTGAGCAACCCCCACGGGGCTTTGAAGAGAAACATTACATCCATTTGCTGAGTCTACTTTGAGTGTTAAATAGAGAATTTGATAACTCATTCCTTGCAAAAACATACAGGAAACAGGTAACAAAAGCAGCTAATTACTCTTAATCACCTGCCAGCCAGTGACAGAAACAGTTTGCCAAAATATGGACTTTTGGTATGGTTCTATACAGTAACCCCTACAAGAATGGGATGTGAATAAGAATTGCAACAATGAAGCCAGGCAGATTTTCAGGGATATATTCACTCATACATATTCAAGATAATCCTCTTAACCACCCAGCTATGATTTACAGCACTTAAGGTGGTTTCTATTGTCATGGACTTGAGTCTACAGGATCAAATTTCAGTATTTTGCCTTTCAAACCAATTAATGATGACCTGTCTTGGATACTAGAGGAGAAGGTGGAAGGAATTCCATTTTGAACATTATTCAGTTTATGCAACAAAATAATTATGCATTTTATGGCTTATTGGAGTCAGAACTTTTTCTGTTGGTATCATCTGGGAAAGACCTGCCCCTCCAGTCATAGCAACAGACAAAAGATGTCATTTGCTCTGTGTGCTTGATCTAAACTTACAAAAGCAATGGAGTATCTAAACGATTGCAATACAGTTTGAAATATTAATGTTTTACCAGTGACTAAAACCAGAAGTTTTTTCTGTTCGTGAATTAGTCAGCTGCTAAAGTTAATTCCTCTATGAAGTTTAGATTGCCAGGGACCCCATAATTTGTAAGTCACCAGACTAATGTTGCTGTTTCCTATAGCCAGATTTCTAGTGATTCCAGTGTCAAAAACCCTGTAAACAATCTCATCCTATTTAGACAAATCCATATCACCCTTCTGCAAAATCCAAGTCTTTGCAGTCTTGTTCACATGGGAGTACAGATTACAAGGCAGCAGCTATCAGCTGGCACAGCCTGCACTGCATACAGTGCTCTCCTGCTTCCTTATATAGTTTTACTGAGCCCACAGGATTAATGGATGTTTTTCCCCACCCCAAATGTGATTTCCATGCACAAGGCACGTGTCTAGCATGTGTTCTGGTAAGGCCTATTTGCCACCAGCAGCAGTGCCAGTGCAGAGACAAGAGTCCTGCTCCAAACACACTCCCTGAAGCCATTCCAGCATCAGCAATGCTGCCTGGGTTTGATCAGAGTCACTTGCTGAGTTCATCATTTCAGGGGAGATAGGAAGCCAGTGCCCAAATCAAGACTTCTAAACCAAAATCAGAGCTTTCTTCCCACCCCATATTAAGTGGGAGAGAGATGCAGGGACAAACTTGCAAGTCACTGCATTGTCTTCGGTGATATGGATGCAATTTTAAAAAAACATTTTTGTGTGTCTCAACCCCCCTCCAGATACTAAACCCAAACGCCTTAATCCTTCTCCACCCCATCTTGGTAGTCTCTCAGCCAGCACAGCTTTTACAATGACATGCTCCTTCCCTGACTTATGCTAATGTTCTTCTGGAATTGATTACTAGGGCAAACTGCTTAGTGGAGTCTCTGCAAATCAATATTTCACTGTTCTCAAAGCACTCAGTTGTCCTCCCCCAGAGCAGAAGCCCATGTGAAGTGCCCAGTAACTTCAGCAGAAATTCAGTGAAGGCCAGCAGTGCAGATCCTCCACCACACTCAGTCGATCAATCTTTATGGATTTCAGTGGAGCTGCACTGATCTGCACTAGCTGGTGATTTGACCAGCATCATTACCCAGCAAGAGCCTAAAGATGTTTTTATACCTTTTCACATCACCTATAAAGCAAGGCCTGGTAACATGTGCAATGGGCAGATCTGCAGCAGCTCCTTCTGAGTAGTTTACAGCCCACACAGCAGCAAATCACCACTAATGTCTGGTTCTCACATCACATGGGGCTACAGAGCAAAACCACCTCCAGAGCTGCATTCAGAACTGCTGCAGCTGAAACTCCAATCATCTCCACAGAGGCCAACTTGATCATGCCTTAAAATCCTTCCTCACCTTCCCCTTCAAGGATCTCTTTTGGAGCAGAAGCAGGTGCCCCTAGCTCAGGGGGCTGTGGTGGTGGTCACACAGGCAGGGAAGGAGAGCATCTCCTAGCTCCACCTGTGGAGATGAAAGTCTGGGGTTTTGTAGGTATTTCCACTCACAGCAGTGTCTGGAAGGGGCAGTATTGTAAAATGCAGGCAAACCCAATGGGAAGAAATGATAATGTCCAACATCAGCTCAGAAGGCTGAATGATTTCTTTATTATAACTATGCTATAATACATTAATATACTATAAAAGGAGATACTAAAACTACATAGCTACTTCAACTACCATATCTAACTACTCACAACCTGTGTCCTTCTTCTCGAGAGTCCAGACACAGGTGGATCTGATTGGCCAGCAGGCTCAAACAATCCTCACCAGAATCCAGTCAAGCAATCACACCAGGTAAACAATTCTCAAAACACATTCCACATAGGAAAAACAAGGAGCAGAAATAGAAATTGTTTTCTCTTTCCTTCTCTCTGTGCTCCTCTATGAAAAATCCTGAGAGAGAGAGAAATGTGCTGCCACAGGGCAGGATGTAAAACCCTTTCCAGTTTAGGTCATGATGAAGAATGTGATTCACAGACCTAAATGCAGATGAATGCAAGGATCTGTCCTAACCCACATACAAAGAAGGTGCCAAGGTGTGGGTCCTACAGTAATTTGATTTCTCCCCAATAAAATGTATCTGGGCCTGAAGCCAATTACTTCAGTGTATGTTTCATGCTAACATTTAGGTGAGAAGCAATTGAGTTAAACAAATTCAAATTCCATTTGAATTTTTAGTCTTTATTGTGGTTTGCCTTAAAAGAAGACTGGTTTTCAGAAAGTCCCAGGCAACTGAGTAAACTGAGGCATTTGTAGCCTCAAGTTGGGCACCCAAAAAAAGGGGAAGGGAAGACATGAGCACTGCTGCTGGGCACTGGTCTGGTAAAAGAGGAAATTATTCCCAGCTCCCAAACTGTAAAGAATTTGGGTAGAGTTTCTTGTTCTGTAAATGTGAATTTATTTTAATTAAAACAGTTTGGCATTATTTCAGCACTCTTTAAATTATTTTGGCCAAACTAGTAAATCTGATAATTCAGGACTGAATATAACCAATTAGATTTACTGTATGATACACTATAATCTGATCAAGCAATCTCAAAGGATTTGACTTGTTAGCATTTCAAAAGCATAGGAGGTTTTTGAATAATTTATTACATTTCTTTCAAGCTCATCTTTGTCAATTCATTATGTAAAGATAAGGCAGATGTTTTACGGAGACTTGTGCCATATCTATTTTAACTTGTATTAATCTGTTGCCAAATACATCCCCTTATGGCAGACAGCTCAGTGGAAATAACAGGTACTGAAAAAGTTTTAGGAGCAGATGAGGGTTGTGGCTTTCAAAATTCAGTTTCAAAGATAAGGGAATTTCCCACAAATCCCTCCACCCTTTCTGAGAAAGGAGTTTTGTTCATTTACTTCTCCCTGATTTCCTGCCTCCAGCCACTCTGTCTCACTCAAGTTTAGTTTTAACACATCCACTCATCCTTCTACTAGGAGCTGCAACATTTCTTGCATCAAAACCTCTGGAAATAGAATCATTAGCTGGGTTAAACAAACCCACAGCACCTCAGTTCAGCCTGATGGAGGTATTCTCCCCCTGCCCACTAACAGGGGTTGTGAGCAGGCATTTGCTCACCCAGCTCAGTACCAGACATCTCTCCCTCCTCTGCCTCACAGCATCTGTTCCAGGGAGGCAGCTTCCTGCCTCCCTTGCACCCCCAGGGGACACTCACCATGCGTTAGTTTGCTTTGTTCTTATTCTGTCCAGCAACGAGTTATTCCTCAGAGACTTGGATTCCTGAGAACAAACTTCACCGAGTTCATTTGGAAAAGGGCACATGGTCATTGCTTGCTCTCTTTTCTGGGAGCTCAGGGCAGCAGGGTAACTCTCTACAAACACACATCTCAGCACTGGGGCTTCCTCTACATGTCAACACCAGATAGTGACCAACTGTGCTCACCTGGAAGCCCACAGTGAAAATCATCTCACCTCATAAGTGGTAAATAGTTATCACACAAGCAGCTGCAATTCAGACACTTCTCTTGGAATATGATGGATCTGGAGCTGTTTCTTCCTATTGGATATAGGAATGTAGGCAGTTACCCTAAACTTGGCAGATGTCTACACCCAGGATGATAGAAAACCCAGTGTTCTTCAGCTAGAACAGGGGCTAAAATTCTGCACTTTGAGGCTGCTGTTGTGAAAAACAGCTCTGCTGATGTGAACAAGCAAGATTATTGCCTTACACAGGGGAAAGAAGAAATTACTTGGAGATTTCCTAGAAATCTATGCCAGGTCAAAAGATTTAGGCATCTTGAAAGGATGTTTGATGGAACTGAAGGCTTCTTGAAAGCAGAATTGTATTAGCAAAAGCTACAGACATGCAAATGAGAACTCTGTAACCCAGCAAGCACAATTAATGAGTAAACATTACAGCTCTAAGTGAGGGCTGGGACCATCTGAGGAAGTTGCTGCTGCATCCAGTTCAATATTGTGCTACAAAACAACCCTTCATGGGAAAACAGCCATTTAAGTGTGCTTTGAACCAAGGCTGACAGTGCTTGCTATCACAGGTCAGCCCAATTTCTCCATTATGAGTCTTCTGAGGGTCAGGACTCAAAGTCCGGCTAAGTTACATGTCAGCATCTGCACAAAGAATAAAAAATTGTGAATGCAAGCACACAGTAAGATGGCTTTTTAACTCATATCTGATGATGGTCTTGTGCAATACTGAGCTAAAAAAGAAATCCAGCAATAAAGCTGGAATAATCCCAACATCTAATAATCTTCCTTAGCAATTTAGAATTTTTTTTTAAAAAAATAATGAGCTTTGAATTATATCATTAGCTAGAATGCAAATTCTGATCCAGGAAGTTGTATTTTATCTTGATTCCATTTTCAAAACCATCTGGACGTAAACCACACAGATGAAGTAGCATCAAAAATACACGTCTATTACTAATTATGGTATGCTGTGCCATTTCTCCCACCACCTGCTAGCAATGACACAACATTACTCAAGAATCAAGCTTGATAAGCTTGATGAATAATTTTAATATTATTTTATTCAGCTTGCAAATTATCTCTGAGCAGATTTTTTTCTCCCCCCACCCCTCCCCATATCTATCTTGTTATTTGAAGTTAGTCACAATGGTTTCGGTGACTAATTTCTGATCTGTAACTTGTTTATGAGAACTGTGTTGCAAGCGTTTGAGATTTGAAATTCAAAATTTGGTGTAGTTTAGATTTGACATGTATTTCAATAGTGGTTTGCTCCCTGACTAGATAACAACCCAGTCATCCTCCCAGGGTGGATATTTGCATGTGAGGACTCAAAGCTCAATTTTTACCAATGTGTAGTGGTTCCTTACAGTTTGCTGGACCTTCATAGAACATTCTAAGAATGCAGCAACAATGAAAATATTAAGGAAGCTTGAGGGTTGGAGAAAAGGAATATGTAAGGAATTGCCTGAGGTTTTCTGGTTTTACAGGATTAGCTTCAAAAACAGCACTAGAGTCAGCTGTTCCAAACAATGCTTCCAAACATGTTCACCACTGGATCAATTGACAGGAGGCTTCACGAGCACCTGCAGGCAAAGGCAGTGACCTTGTGAAAACAGTCCCTGTCCCAGCCATCCTCCTGCACAGCTAAGAGTGGCCTCGTTAGGGCACAGCTCTAATCCTGTCAGAGGTCACACCCTGCTCACTGAACGAAGGCTTCTGCTTCCTCACATTTCCCATCTTTTAACCTCCAGGACGTGCATCAGTTTCATTTTGAAGCTGGACATATTTGAAAGCACAACGTAACTGAGTGAGGCATGTCTTACACGGGAGGGGGATAAAGCAGGAGTATTCCTACCATTCTCCCTTATTCTCCCCAGCTGCTCAGATCCCAGCCCACATTTACAGAGGAGGCTTACAGCCTCCTCTGTAAGCCAGAGCAGCTCAGGAAGCCTCCCAGTTTCCATTCAGCCCTGTGCAATTCTGAAGGAAGCTTTAACACAAGGCAGGCAGCCCCAGGAGAAGCATTTTCAACCTGCCCACCTGGAGCAGAATGCTGGGAGAAATAAGTGCCTGGGACTGGGGAGCTGAGCACTGAGAAAGAGCAGAGCCACTGCAGACCACAGGGTCAGACCTGCTGCCACCCAGCCTCCACAGACACTGACACTATTCCTGCAGTCAAATATTTCTGGAAATATCCTGCAGCACATGCTGGATTAAAAAAAAAAAAAAAGAAAAAAAAAAAGAAAAAAAAGTAATAATAACAATATTACAGAGAGCATTCCCTGGCTGATATTTTGCAGGGGTCTGAAGTACTCTAAAAGGATGATACATTAAACTTATGAGAAAAAATTGCACTTTCAGTACAAAACAGACTGACCAAAGAGCAGAAAGGGCTTATGAGGCAGGTGTAGCATCTACCCTATCAGACAGGCAGCCCCTCATGTAACAACACCCTGGGCCCAAATGCTCTCCCAAATTATCTTATCACATTGGTTATTTACTTAGGGTGGCACAAGCAAATCACAAAGGTCCCTCCAGCCTAATGTTTATGAATGTGTCATCACAGAAGCTTCTAGAACTGCAATGCTCTCCCAACTGCCTTGTCACAGGCATTTGAGAGCATGCAAAGATGTGTCATAAACAACATTAAACAATTATTAATTTAAACACCTGAGAAGAGTTAAAGTTCAGTATTAATTTTATTCTATTAATTATGATTAAAGTACTTTTCACAACTTGCTAGTAGCATTTTCTTCATTAAGGCAGTAATTTCACTCATTAGTTTTCATCTGCAAGTCAGTTTCACACTAGTACTTGGGTTTGCTTTGTAAAAATAAAATAATCAAAAAGAGGAACCAAAGCCACGCTTTCCAATGAAAAGGTCTTCTATGCTTCAGCTCAGGAAGTTAATTCAGCTATATGCTCCTAATTTACAGCTCTGCCCCAGGGAGATGAAATGCACAGTCAAGTTCCTTACAGGTTTAATTGAGTAAGATAGGACCACTTTGACAGAAGATTTAACTGAGAAAGAGGGGGAAACCTCCTCTAAGGTAGATTAACACTCTAGTGGTTGCTTCAGATTAACTCACATGTTCTGCCTGCTTCTCAGCTCTGCAGAACAGTCACATGTTTGCAGTTTCCTTGGGGAAAAAAAAATCCTGAAAGTTTTTTGTCCTGGTGTTCCTGGGGTGAAATGCTCAGGTTCCCCCCTCCACAGTGAGGTTTCCCAGCAGTGCACAAGATCTTTGGCTATCTGTCAGAGTGACTCACACATTCAGACTGCCTCCTGTTTGATGTTACTCACCAGGAAAACAAAGCTTTTGCCTTCCTTCATATGACTTCTTTATCCCCAGATCATAATTTATTGTGTCCTCCTTACCAAGGAAAATTTAATTTAATGGAGAAGAAACCAAACTAGGTTTTAGAATCATTTTGCTGAAAATAAAATGCTTTGTCTGGCACAGTTGGGCATGGACAGCACACATTACTGGCAGCAGCAAGTGGCTAAAGCAAGGATAACAAACATGAAAGGATAAAATCCAACAAGTGTGGAAAGGACCTTGGCACTAGGACTGCAGGCTGCAAATCTGTTTCCAGTTGCTGTGTTTAACCCCAAGGGAAAGGGGAAGAACTGGGGTTTGGGTGGTTCTGTGGGACCAGGAATAGGAGCCTCCTCTGGACAAAGCCCTGCTGCACCAGGGCAGCAGGCACAGCCTTGTCACCACACAGTGCTGGGGGAGCAGACACCACCAGGCACAAGGTGAACGGCTCTGGGCTTTACCAGAAATTGCAAACTACTGTAAAAGGGCCTGTAGGGGGAAGGAAAGAGAAGAAGAGACTCATCTAATTTTTTAGACCTCCACCACAGCTGCCTAACTTCAACTGACTTGGGAAATGACTGTCATGGGGCTCAGCTCTCCACCAGTCAGTGATATTTCTCCTACTCAGTGCCTCCCAGAGAGCTCAGGAAAATGTCAGTGGTCTCAGACCCCTAAGCCACACACCCACTGTGATCTCTTGAATGTCAAGGCTATAAAAACACAGTCATTTCCTCAAAAGCACCTGCTCAGAAACAACCTGAAGTGTCTCATTTTGAAACTACATGAGTACCCACACACATCTTTAAATATGAACCTGGACTTCACACCCAACAGGCTTCTGAAGAGCCTGAAAGTCACCCAAAGGATTTGTTCTTGGGGAGTCCAGCCCTGACACCATAGGAGCATCCAGGTTTCGTTAGCACAGCTCCCGCACATTTAAGAGCACCACGGACCACCAATCTATAAACCACAGAGCCATGCTCTAAAGACAGTAACAAAGCTTGTAGTGCTTGCAAGCCACAAACATTAAATTGTGTGTATTGTTTATTTAAAAGCATCACAAGGTTCTCATCTGTGTGATTAACAACCTGCTCAGTGCTATAATCAAATGAAAATCCCGGATCTTTGCTGACCCCAAAACACTTAAAACAACCAGGAACAGCTATATAAGAACTGTCCTCCATTTTACTTTCCTATTTTACCTTTCCATAGAGCTTTCTTCTCTACAGCAAGCTTCTCTCCTCCCCACCAAGATGACATAAGTCCTTCCAGGTCCTTAAAAGCATTCCCACAGGCCTATTTTTAAGCCTGCTAAAGTCACCTTGTTAATTGTGTCTTCTCAACTTCCTCAGCTGACCACTGCCAAGGGTGACTTCATTTTAGGGAGGAATTTGACTGTTTATGTGGATATTTGCACAGCACAAACTTCAGCAGAACAAACATCTGAGCTGGGTCCTGATGTTCTGTCACACAAGTGTTAACACCAGCAAGGCTGTATTTTGGGGTTGAGGATTTCCTGAGCACCTGTGTTGGTAAGGAATGTTAAACAGCTCATGCTCAAGGGGATGCTGCTAACTTGGTGTCTTAACCCCCTCACTGTCTTACCCAGCAGCCAGGGAGTTGCTGTGCATGGCTCAGGTGTAGGAGACAGGCAAAGTACCTGAGCTGATTTTAAACAACCCCAAGCTGGAATTAATAGAAACACAGGAGAGAGCCTGGCTGGCCCAGTCCAGCCGGGGAGCAGAGCCTGGACCTGACAAGTCACCTCGTGGTGCTCGTGTGGCTGCAGCCACGCTGCTGGCAGTAAATCAGCTGTCTCCAGCAGAGCCCACTCAGGGGGCAGCACAAACCACATTCACACTGTGTTTTTTCTTTGCCCTCAGACCCACCATGTCACCTCTGCGGTCACCGAGGCAGCAACAGGAGGCTGTATTAACTCTGCTTGCTGTCATCTTACTTCCTCCTCTGGGAACGTTTTGAGCCTCCTAACTCTTGCCACCAGCTGTCAAGATAATTAGACTTATTGTTTATCACAGCAAAGCCCTTTGATTGACATCCCTGTGAGAGGGCAGAGCTACGGTCCTGTGGCAGAACTGGAGGTAAGCACAGAGTGACATTAGTTTTGAGGCAGGTAGAGAAGAGCAAGGATGTTACTCCTCCTTTGGCTTCCCCTTTATAGCTCTTATTTAAGAGATGACAATGCTTTTTCTTGAGTTTAGCTTTACCTTAAGTGGGTCAGACAGTCCTGACTGCTGTTTCTTAATGCAATGCTACATCCAGAGAGGGAAGAACAAAGCCCAGCAAATCTTGGGAGGAAGATGCATTTTCACACTTTTATAAAGGGCCCCAGCATCAGTTTAGAAGTGTCAATGAAACTTCTCTAACTCTAGCCTCAGGAGCTTTGTTAGGTCCTTGGTTCTTAGTCATACACATTACAAAGCAAGAACAGACATAAATGGCTTAAAAACACTTTTACACAGGTCAGCATTCCTTCCCTGGGTTACATCTAGGAACTTTCCTGGGTTTTATCTCTATGAATCTACTCCTCAAATAATGTTTTGCTATGGCACAAAACCCCCAAGAATAAAATAAGAGCAGGTCTGCAGTAATGAGGGCAGACCTGGCTACAGGAGAAAATGCAAGAAAACAAAACTTGACATTTTGGCTAAAAAATAACCTGCTGAAAGATTGCGTTAGGAATTGAGGTTTAGAGTCTGTTATAGTTTACAGTTTGTATGAATACCCATTGGACTTTAATGCTTAAGAAAATGTGAGATACCATCAGCTGGTTGGGTTCACCCAGGACAAGCACAGCTTTATTTTCATCTCAGGTCTTTCTCCTCCATGCAGAAAAGTAAAACATTTCCCAAAATGCAAAGGTGACATAGAAAATTTCATCAGAAATTACTGTGCTCTTATAAAGCTGCAATAAACCAAAACCTGGCTCAACAAATCAGCAAGTAATTGGTACCTTCATTGAGTTCTGTTTTTCAGTAGATGTTGTGGCATGCAATGTCTGACCCCTGAGCCCAGGATCAGGCTCTGGCAAACACCCATCCTAAAAAGTCACAACTCTGCTCTCTATTTCCAATATGCATTAACAGGAAACAATGCTCAGCATCTGACCTTTCCAGATACATTATTCTCATGTGAATGTACTATAAACCTCCTACATGGCTGCATTCACCCTAAACTGTCTAAACCAGCTGCTATTCCACCACTTTTACTCCCACTCAGCACCAGGCTGATGAAAGAGCATCTCCTAAGCATTCCTCACTCTAAGATATGTAGGGAAAAAGAGATCTCATTTTATGAGGCATCCTAATCACTATCAAGATCTATGTTCAATGGATATTTAATGTTTTAAAATAGTAAAAAAAAAATGGCTGAGAAGAGTAAAGATTTTTCAAAGGTTTAAAATTGAAGTTGGCACAAGCTCCAAGATGCTGTAGTTTGTTAAAAGGGAAGAAGTGGGAAGAATTTTAATAACAAGTTCACTAGTCCATTCCTGATTAATAACATGAAGGAGTTTACACTACAGCAGGGTGATTTTGGGTAGAGAAAACACAATATTAGTAGTAAATAGATATTTATATTGTATCTGTATTTACACTTGGGCTCAGCATTGGAAAGCACACCCAGAAAATATAAAGGAAACCCCAGAGTTCATCCATTCTCCAGCAGTTTCTGCACTCCCTATTTTCTCCCTTTTCCCCATAATGTGGCCCAGAGCTCTCTGATGTAGCACCACAACCCATGTGCTCACACCTCCCTGGGGCTCCAGCTGGACCACCACGACATGGAGCTGAACTTCTGCCTGGGGGTCTGTGTGTCCCACTTCCCCGTGACAGCACCAGGCATCCAAGCCCTCTCTGCACTCACACTGAACTCCTCCTAGAATAAAAATTAAGCCAGGCACATTAATTAGCAACAGCCAAAGTCCTCCCGCACTTTTTGCCAGGCAAGAATAGGGAGGCAGAAACCTGCTGCTTAACTACATCTCCATACTGTAATGACCTGCCATGCCCTGCCCTTATTGAAGACAGTGGGGTGGCCTTGATCCCTTAAAAGATATTGGCTCTCAGTGCACGATGAGCATCTGCAATTAGCAGCACAGACTGGTTTCATCCCTCTCCAGTGCCCGGGGGAGCCGGCTCTCAGAATAGCTCCAGCTGTTTAATAAAGCTCAGACCTGCTCTCTAAAGGTTAGACCCTTTCTAAACCACAGCAAACACTTCAGGTGGCCTAGCTTTGTGGGCCACTTGCACAAAGGACTCTGCATCCCTTGTCCTTCTGTGATTTAATGGCATAAAGTGAATAGAGCAAGAGGCAGAGCTGATGGGAGGGTTCCCATCACCCACAGAGGAGAGGGCAGAGAGCACCACTGCCAAAGCCTGGGACACACAAAGGACTGACAATACACTAAAGGGCAGCTCATGGGCTGCAGAGGGAGGTGGAGCCCAAGAGATAAACTGCACACAGTAACAAGAGATGCTGAACACCTCCAGGCACCTCTGCAGAGGGGAGAGGATACTGCTGCAGTTCATCCTACTCTAATGATGGACTGTACCACACAAAAACTTGTAGCAAGCTGGTGTGCAGTTCAACAATGAAAAACCAAGCCATGTCACATTAGAAAGGGATGGGGGTGATGCCGATTAAGAGAGCAGAATTGTGTGCAGCCTCTCAGGGAGGTACCACCCTCCCAAAGCAGACATGCCAGGCATAGAGCATTCATCCTCCTTCAGATCAGGCCCTTGGTGCAGGCATTCACATTTGTCGAGGTCTTCTCACCCATTTCCCATCTTTCTGGTGTGAAAACAGATACTATTCAAAAGGAAAGAGGTAAAAATCCAGAGAATGGGGAACATTTGCATGAAATGAGATTGGAGAAGTTTTCAGCATCAGTTTATGGGTAGTTCAGGGTGGCTGCTGAACTATCAATTTTAGTATCTCAGAATCTAAGTGGAGCAACACTGTTTTTGAGACAGTGGCCTTGACACAACTGTTATTTCTTTTTCCTTTACTCTGAAGTTTCATACCTGCTGTGCAACATCCTGCTGAGGCCAATGCAGCTGCCAGACACCAACACCAGCACTCTGTGGGGCAGCTGAGCCATTTGTGCTGTCCTTGGAGCCTCCATGGCCTCACTTGGACAAGCAGCTTGTGCTCTGCATGGTTTTGGCAAAGTTCCACCTACTGTCAAACTGCCACCCTCAAGCAAGTCCCCAGGAACCTCAGGACCAGCTCATTTAACTCAAGCCTCTTTTGCTCAGACCACTGCAGGGCACCTTTGCAGCAACACAAACCAGTGTCCCCACTGCACCCTGGCTTTTAAAGAGTGATGTTCAAACACAGTACCCTTCTCTGTGCCTCACCGAGCTAAAAAAAATAAAAATAATAAAAAAAATCTCCTTCCACTGCTTGCTGAAGGCTGAGATGGGAAGATAAGTTTCCTTAGCCAACAGAATTGGGAGAAAGCTTTTCTTTCAAAGAGTCCAGGCTTTCCTGGACTCTGTCTCTGCTAATGAAATATTATACATTAAGAACCAATTTCAACTTAACAGCACAAAACATTTACTGTCCATGCTTCTCCTGATAAGCAGATTAAAAGAAACTCGTCTATGTGTGGAAGGCTGAGAAATCAAAGATATACAGCCCATAGCACTGTACCTGCACACAGGAAGACAAGCTATGGGATCAGCCTCTGGTAAGCTCACCCTGCTTCCCAGAAAACAGAAGCGAGGAAATCGTCCCAGCATTTTCCCCTTGGGTCTTATTTGATGACTCTTTTCCCTAAAGCTAAGGTTCCAACCCAGCAATGAATTTGTAAAGAGAGGAGCTGGACAGCAGACAGCAGAGCTCAGGACAGCTGGAACAAGGAGGCAACACCCAGCAGGCTGAAATTCCCTTGGAAAGTAGCAGCTACAGCCTGGCCAGGCAGTGTCACTGACACCAGGCAGGGCTAAACACTGCCAGCAGCATGTGCAAACAGTGATTCAGTGTCTCCTCTGCACTTCTAAAGGAAATAACCTCTTGGTATAAGGATGGGTCAGTCTGTCTAATCAACCAGAGGTTAGGAAAGAGCAAAATGGGAAGAAAGGATGAACATAGAGTGCCAATTATTTCTTTATCCTCATTTTGGAGTCTCTCCACCCCCACCTGAGTCTCTATCCCTTACAGCCTCTAGCTTTTTCCCCTCCAACATCATGCATCACTTTTATCACTCCTGCCATTTGGTTTCTTAAGTCTGGCTCATCTAATCAGAGAAAACTTTATCTGTCTCTCCCCAAAACAAAGTCTCAGGGAACTATTTTGGAAGAGATGCCGAGAGCATATCTTTGTGCTGACAGGCAAAGTCTGAGAAACTGCCTAATCATGGTCCTGATACCTTGTGTGACAGTCAATTCAATGCATTAACTGATACTTCATGGCATTAAAGAGATAACATAAGTTTTTTTAAAAAGCTCCTGATGCCTAATCTCTGGTGACATCTTTAACTCCGACTGCCAAAACTTGTGCTTACTCATCCATTGTTATTCCCTGTCCCATGTTTTCTGAATGGGAAGTCAAAAAGCTGAACACATTTGAACCTAAATAAGCATTCACTGATATCAACAGCAGCAACAGCTATACATCACTGACATGATTTATATTTTAAGGGGAAATGAGTTTCTTGCACTGTATTTCAGCTGTTGCCCTTCCCAGGGAGAAGCAGGATGGAAGTCAATGGGGTCAGTGCTGGGCAGACAGGAGCAGACACAGCAGGCAGATTGTGAAGAAAGAGCTCAAAGTGATTTTCCATAGAGAGACAAGCTTGAACCAAAGGTAGAAAAACTTACCTAAGCATATAATGACATATTAGTGTATAGTTATAGTGTTATAGTGGGTAATAGGGTAATGTATTTATAGAATAAATATAATAACCACCTGAGCTTTAAGTGATACATTAGTAGTAGCTACAGGAATTTCACACTGCATTCTCTGAATCAGCCCAAGGTCTCCTTGGGCAGCTCTGGGCTGGTCCTGCTCCAAAATAAGTATGTCCATGGAATGGACAGAGCTCCAACTGCCCCACAGGCTGCTGCTGCCCATCCCAGGACCCACTGCAGGCTGTGTGCCATTCCCAAAGGACCTACAACCAATCCCACCCCCTGCATCAGCACAAGGAACACTGGAACAATTCCAGTAGCAGGCCAGCACAAGTCCACTCCAGTTTGCTCCTGATCATCATGGAGTGGAGATGGGAACAACTGGGCAACAGTCATTTTCCTGCAACAAAAGGATATTTTACATATGTTTCTCATAACATCATAGCAAATGTTAACCAGTCATTATACAGTTATAGCAACTTATTTTAATTAGTTATGATAAATAATCTCAATTTTTCTGCATGTAGTCTATTATCCCTTCCTATCCCAGCCCTACCCTATTTTTCCTTTACTTTACACTTGGGTTGTATTGCAGAAGTGGGACATGAAATATTTACAACTATAATACCCCCAGAAAATATTGCTTTCCAAATTCAAAAACTAGTTCCACTGAAGGCTTTGATTAATATTATATGTTAATAAAAATCTTGTAGGAAAAAACCCCTTTGGAGTAGCTCTTGCTGCAGTTCTTACTCATGCCCCTGTCAGCAGTGCCCACAGCAGGTTCTGCCAGCACAGGCTGGCTTTGAGCAAAGCACGAGCTTGTGGCAAACGCCTTGTAATGAGTGAGGGACGAGAGCAGCATAAGAGGCCAGAAATGGAAAGATGACAAAGCGAAAGATGGAAAAGGAAAATCCTCTCCTTCCCAGCGCCACGAGCTGCTGCCAGGAGGGCTGATGACCCGGGCAGGCTGCAGAGTGCCTGGAGGGATCCGAGAGCTGCAGCGGCGTTCGGCAGCCGCGCTCTGCCCCTGCTCCGCCAGCCCTGCCCGGAGCTGTCCCCGCCGCGCTGGCCGGGAGCACGGCAGAGGCTCCAAAGGCCAAAAGCCTGCGGAGAGCAGGGTCCGAGGCAGCTCTGGTGCCCCGCTATTCTGAGCACGAGGGACGCACGTACCCTCAGCACCAGGAGAAGGCTAAAGCTGGGGCAGCGGGTACCCCAGCTGAAGACACCCGGGAGCAGCTCTCCTCGGGTCCCTGGGGAGACAGCTGCTGGCTCCCGAGTCCTGCGCGTCCCATCCTCGCTCCTGATTCAATGGTGCCACCTAGTGCCACCAGCCCGGCACGGGACAGCCCGGCTGGTGCCACCCGGTGCCACCAGCCCGGCACGGGGCAGCCCGGCTGGTGCCCCCCGGTGCCACCAGCCCGGCACGGCACAGCCCGGCTCTCCCCGCACTGGGACGCCTCACTCGCGTCCCTCCCCTGGGGCAAACTGCCCAGCGCGGGCCCGCGCTACCCCGATCTCGGTGGGGTCGGGGCATCACCCATCACCACACTGGTAAAGGGAAGAGGGCCGGGGGAAGGAGCCATAGGGAGCAAAACTCCGGAGCTTTGGGAGCCGGGATCTTGGGGACACGCTCTGGAGTGGGCAGCTGTGGTGGTGCTCCTGCTCCCTGTAACAGCTGGCCCTAACCTGACCTTCCATGGCCTGCCTTCACTGGGCTTCTTCCAGGGCACAGAGACACCCTGTCTGGTGTCACCTGTCACCACCGCAGCCGGCCTTCCTCCTCACAGACCCCCTCCACATCCCCAGCAGGGCTGCCCACTGTTCAGGCCTTCAGGGGCATTGCAAACCGGGAGTAGTCAGAAATCATGTTGCACACAAGCCGTAGGTTAAAATCTCACTTTATGGGCCCAGAAAACCTGCAGACAGTCAGAAGGTAATTGAACTGTCAGACCTCCTTGAACTGGGGATCACCATCTCTAAGTGGAGCTGCCTGGCTGGAATGCCAGGGCCAGTGCAGATGTGCTGGGCCAAAAGGAAAGGCGTTTGTGGTGACACCAGTAGAGATGAGAATCTCCAGGGAGGTTCCCATGTGACAAACAGTCGCTGGCTCAGATGACTGCGGCAGCAGACACATGAACAGTGATGCAGCTGCTCTGGGATTGCACCAGCACCAATCCTGGATGCATTAGCCAAGATCCCAACAAAGCCTGCACAGAGCAGCAGGCAGGCAAGCAAGTCCCAAAAGCTTTGGTGCTTTGCAGGAGCAAGACCCTGTGCAGAAACCCAGCCAGTTCCTGGGTTTCACTGTGCAGGCAGAGGCCAAGCCCCCAAAACCAGGAGGCAGAATGGAACTTCAGCCCCACCAAGACCACAGCCATGTCCCACTGACACTGCTCTAAGGGCAGTAAGGATGGGAGAAGCATGTTCACCCTGCTTCTCCTCAAAGCAGTGGTATGTGACAGAGGCTGGCTTAGACACAAGACTGCTCAATACCCCACTCAGGAAATATTTTCCTGGCATCTCTTTGTGCTGTAAGCTGGAGCTCGCAGGCTGAAGGCAGAAGAAGAGAGGAGATTGGCTGCCTTGCTGAGTTTCTCAGCTGCCACACATGAGTACAATAAACTTATCAACACCACCCTCCAGGACAATGCCTCAGCCCAAGAAATTAAGATTTACAGAAATTTGTTTAAAGGGATACAGTATTGAATTTTTTTTTTTCTGAAATCACTAAGACTGCATCCACTGGAAAAATATTCATGTGAGAATAGAGCCAAAATTTTGTTACTATTCCAAAGCACAGCCATGCATACACCAAAGATAATTTAAACTAAATTAAGGTGAATTGATATCAGCATCATTTCTTCTACATGGAGGTGGGGATCAAATTTTACTGTCAACATTAATTAGGGGAACTAGTCACTTGATTGTGCATTTATTCAAGGGTTCCCCTGGGTTTCTGGAGAATCAGCCTGGTCTGTGCTTTTCAGGGGTGCACATGACCTGAAAAGGAATCACTTAATTTCATGGCCTCGAGATACAAAAGGGCAATTTTAGTTTTTGGCAAGAGAATGAAGTTGGGTCTGAAAGATGGGGTACTCATTTAAATCAAAGTCCTGGCCAGCCAGCACAGTGCTGCCAGGTCACAGATCAATGCCCAAGCTGCTTTTGAGTCTCTTAATAATTGGACTTGATCGATGCCTTGAGAGGCTGCTCATGGCTCACCCCATCTCAGCCATGCTTCCTGGTGATGGGAGCCATGCAGGCTCTGCAAGGCTGGGTAGCGACATAATGAACTCCTGTAAAGTGAATTTGTTCAGTTCTTTGAATGTATTTTCCCATTTTCCCTGTTGTCTTCTCTAAGCACTATTATTGTTCAACAGCAGTAAATTCATCAACAAGTGCAGGCAGACTGCAAGGACACAGGGCCAAGAGAAGCTGGCACGCAGGGAGCACGAGGAAGGTGTGTGAGCAGGTTGGAGTGTTTGTGCAGGTCCGCACAAACATCAGCCTGAGCAAGGCAGAAAACATCCCTGTGCTGGCTGTTGCTCCTAGCACCACCCCCTCAACACCCTGCCACAGCTGCTGCCTCTGCCTTGACACCTCTCCAGTGTTAATGCCACCATAACTCACAACCACAGCCACAGCAGCCACCAGGATCCTCCCAACACCTCTTTGGGGATAGAGAGGAAGGAACAGACCTGTCAATTCCACCTGTGAAAGGACCAAGAGTTCTTCTAGAGATGAGTAGATGCAAGGGCCCAGGTCACCCCAGCTCCTCGTGGCCATCAGCTCCTAACCCTGCTAGGCACAGGCTTCACCCAAATCACACACAGCACATCTAGAGTCCTCCCCAGGCAGACACTGTCCTCTCCACCTTCCTGAGGGATCCTCTGGCTTCAGATACTCCTGAGAGAGGCTGTACCAAAAGCAGCATGACTTCAGTTTGCAGGGAAAAAGGAGTCTCCCCCTCTCCAAGCCAGGTCAAGGGAGCTCCTTGCTGAAGGGGAGGCTGAAGGGAGCAGGGACAGGAAGGTCCACGCAGCCTTTCCTAGCCCAGAGCCAGCCTCACTGGCTGCAGGCAGAGCCAAGCTGGGTTAAACACAGCGTCATGTGTATTCCCCAGGATGCAGCAGTTTAGTTACACTCCTGAAGAGACATTGTGCCCTGTGCCACTGAGACCAGGTGACACAGGTGGCACCCACTGTCCTCCCTGCTGGGGTTCAGTGGCTGTGCAGGCAGAAGCCAAAATCCCCAAAACCAGAGGCAGAGTGGAACTGCAGCCGCACCAAGGCCAGAGCTGTGTCCCACTGACAGTGCTGTAAGGGCAGGATGGATCCTGCCAGCCAGATGCTCTTGGGCTGGTAGGGATAATCACTGAAGCCACGTGAAGCCCGTGCAGGTTGTTGGGGGGAAAACAAAACCCGCTCTGATTAAACGGGAACACCGCGGGGGAAAGTACTGGGAGCTGGGAATCTCCCTGAAACCCCTGTTCCACGCGTGCCTTGAGCTTTCGGTGGCAGCGCAGCACCATCTGTTGGGAATGCACGGAAGCCGGCCAGGCTGCTCCGCAGCTCCCGGGGCTGCTGGGGCAGGCTCCGTGCCCAGAGAAACCCCAGTGCCCTGGTTCACCCCTGTGGTTATCAACCAGAAGCTGGTAAACGTGTGCCTCCCCCTCAGAGGAAAACGTCTTAAAACCCTATCAGATCTGACATCCACTCCACACCAGGGTGCTCCTTCCTGCTGCTGGAGCTGGTGACTGCATCAGCAGGAGGACGCGGACGTGGCCCTCGGCAGTGCAATGTGAAACGCAGGAGCCCCATGAAGAAGAGATGTTAGAGAGGGGTCACCACATCCTGAGCCCGTGCCACAAGCTGCACAGACAGCATGGCTCATGGGAAATTGCTCAGCAAGGGATGATAGATTTGCTCAAGGAACAAAATTGAGCCCTTTGTGATCTTTTTGGACACAGGTCTGATCTTTATACTTGGAAAGGTCGACACAGATTGAAACAAAGAATTACATATGCATTATGGCTTTCTCATGGGAGATCTCTGATTTCTTGTCTGAAATTCAGTTAGGGCAGGCCAAGTGGCACAAACCTCCATTCTCCCTCCCTTCCCACCAGCAGGCACAGTGCCCTAGCACCAGGGAAGCAGCCGTGATGCCAGAGCAAGAGTGTTACCTGTGGAAAAGGTGAGCACGCTGTAGCGGTCCTTGTATGCTGAGCAGAGTCCATGTTTGGATTTGGGCTGATCGCCGACTACCTGCCCAAACAATTCTAAACTTTATTTTCACTGAGAAAAGCCCTTCTCAGTGTCACGTGCCAGCTTCAGGGATCTCAGAGCAGTGAATGCTGCTCTGGGAGCTGAGCTGAAGCATTCGCTCCACTGGGCATTCCTGCCATGGCCTCTCTGGGCTGTGCCCACACACATTAAACCAGCACTAGCACTGCCCCCTCCTACTGCTGCCATGGCAGAACTGCCCCTGCCCTCTGTCCTGCAGCTCACTGAACACATTTCAGTTTGAAATGTAACAAACAGAAGCAGATTTCCAAGGGCTGTGTCTGCTGACCTGTGCTGCTGGGTGGCCTGGCTGTGCCCAGCGCCTGCAGGGGTGTTGCCATCTGCCTGCCATCCAGCACTGGGGCTGCAGCAGGAGGATTCCTGCTTCACTTGCTCCAAGTCAGCAGCACCTGGTGATTCCTGGGCAGGCTTAAATGTACCAACCTGGAGACCCTCCTTCTGCTTCATTCCCAGCACCTGCAGTGACACAAGCTCCAGTGCTACAGCCAGATTCCTTCTCTGCATCCATGCACTGCCTTCCTCCCCTGTATTTCCATTTTGTGTAATTGGCCATGTCAAAAGAGCCCTTACATAACCACAGCCACCCCAGGCACATGTCTCAAAACACATGCATGCCTCCCCTCTCTGCCAGTTGGGATCTTTTTCACATGGATGGATTCAGCCCTTATCCGGGAACTACTAAAAATAAAGAAACCACACTGGCAAACATCAGGGACTCACAGAGCTTGGCATAACAGTTTTTCATGTCTCTCTCAGACAGTGTCTGTACACTGGAACATAAAGACCTGGGCACAACACATGCCAGTGGGAAAAGAATAACTTGCTTTACTGAGTCGCCTTCTCTGCATTCAAGCAGAGAAAGTTTTCTTAATGAAAATGTTCTTTTTTAATCTTTGCAAGTGTGCAAGCCATTCATACAGATCAAGGACCTGTGCAGAGGCTAAAAACACTTTGGACAAAGTTATTTTAATCATCTAAGTGATTCCATTGATTTTCCTGGGCTACTTGCATATCTAAATTAATCTGAACATTTGCATAACTTCTGCCCAAAAGTTTACTGTCTAAAAGCATTGGCACAACTCCTCATGAGATCAGCTTTATCGCTGGCACAGGCAATCACACTGACTGCTCACACAGATCATTTGCAGGGGCAGAGTATCACTTACAGATGAAACAAGCTGGAGCCTGTTGGGCAGTGGCGAACCAAGGGGCAATTTGGCACCCACTTCAGGGAAAGCCAGATCAGGGTCTAGATAACCATGGCATGATTTGTTTGCAAAGCCAAGAGACGCTCACTCCACCTGACCAGGAACTACAGCCTCACTTCTCTCTGACAACAAGACTTGGTAGTTTCTTTTTCTGTTCATCTCCCTGCTCTGCTACCACGTCCCTTGTGTCCTAGCAGGTGGCACTTCTCACCCCTGCCATCAGTAACTGCAAAGCTGTTAACTCCATGCTAAAAGGAGATGGCATCTGATCACAACTGTTAAAATTATTATGGCCACATACAACTTCCAGAATGCTGAAGGCAAACAGTTTTTTGTTCCTTTTTATATTCAGCATTTCATTTTACAAGGCTCATTGCAGCAGCCCTTCAATTCCCTACTAAAGACCAGGCCTACTAAAGACTACTAAAGTGTTGTCTGGCCTGAAAATCTTCCTAATTTATGAGATGATATCAAAGCCTTGGACTTAGGAAGCTGTGCTGACATCAGTCCACCTAATGATGGTCTTTTTGGAAGGTTCACAGATTGTGTTAAGGTTATTGATGGTGATGGAGTCCCCACACAGAGGCCAATCAGTAATCATTTACTTACATGAATGACTTTTCCAGCCCAGCAATTCAGCTGGCACAGAAATGACTGACAGTGGCTTTCTCCTGCTTGGATTGAGGTCGTGCTGGGCTTTGTCCAGACCTGGACGTCAGCTCACTGTCGGCCCCTGGGCAGGACTCTCTCTCTGAGATTCCCAGCAGCAAGGCTGCAGTGCCCAGCAGGTCACACTGCATTGAGGTACTCAGCATTTAAAGAAGGGCAGGAGAGCAGGGAATCTGGGGGCAGGAGATGCACTCCTTTGCACTGAGATGCTTAATTTTGCTATTTTTTTTTTTTTTTTAAGTTTAATGGATGCAAGATGAGTATGACTTAAGTTACAATGTTGAATTTAGATTGTCCACACTAGAAAAGTCACCACATTAAGGCAAAACTGTTGTATTCCTGATGGAAATATTCAGGCAGTCGTGCTCAACAGCCCTTCCTCAGACACAGGTGTTGGGTTGGCACCTGTGGCTGATCTCTGGCTCCTGACTGTGCAGACTTGGCAGTAATCCACATCTTCGGGGTGGCTATGGGAAGGAACAACTAATCCAGCTGTCAGAAAGCCCACCGCTCAGTATTTCGACAGAAAGTTTTCAGGCAGCTCTAATGAAAAATCAGAAATCCCCACGGGCCTCCTTTGGCTGCCACCTCGCCACCCCCGCCCGGCTGCTGTCCTCGGGAGAGCTCTCCGTCTTACGAGCATTAATGAATTAACTGCTCGCACGCTCGAGCTGCTTGCTGTGAGGTGAGGCAAGGATTTCTGGATGGCTTTCCTGCTGCGGGAGCGCAGCCATCCGTGTGCTGCGGCAGCGGAGCCCGCCGGAGCAGCCGTGATGGGGAAGTGTGGCCATGCGCTCGGGAGCCCAGAGACACCAGAGGCACCCACTGGAGTTTGCTTAAGCTCAGTGCCTTCCTCCTGTTAGGAACGGTGGATGGGCTTTTTCTAATCTGGCTGAGATTCCCAGCAAAGCTATTTTACTTTAAAAGTTAAGCTCCCTGTAATAGCAGAACTGCATTCCGAAGGATCAGCAGCCTAACCACTCATCGAAGCATTTTATTGCACTGTTAGCACTGAGAGAAAACACCCAATATGGTTTTTGTTTGCATTTTCCCAAAGATATAATTCAATCATGCTCAGTCAGAGTTAAAGCAAAGCAAATGTTGAGCAGAGATAGGGAAGCACAACGCAGTGCACACAAGCACTAGACAAACTAAAGCCCGTTTTCCTCCTCCTGGCTTCCCACAGATCCTCCACATCTCTGCTCCCAAATGGACAGGACTGTCATAGGAATAAATGCATGAAGGCTGCGTGTCCTGGGCTGCAGTGGTAGGTAGGACCATAACACAGAGCAAATGCCTTGCCAGAATTACAGAGGAAAAATTGCATAGAATTGTTCATGTGAGAGAAGCTCAGCTCATTTAGCTTCAAACAACGTCTAAGTGAGTTGTTGACCCATTTCCTCTTGAGGCACAAGGACCTTGCTGACCAAAAACAAGTTTACCTCTGAGCCAGCCATCCACATTCCCAGGTGTCAAAGTCAGGAACTGGGATCTGGCAGCTGTGGTCCAATACAGAGTTCGTCATGCTCTGCACAAACACACAGCAAGGACATGAGCATTGACATAAATATGCTCCTATTTTTGCTGGGGTGACACTGGGCTTCCAGTGACAGCTGCCAGGGGGTAACCCTGCCGACCCAGGGACCAGCACAGGAGGATGCTCTAGCTGGGAGGCAGCCTGGTGGTTTCAGTGCTGTGCTTAGCAGCAGTTTGGGTAAAAATGTTAAATTCACCCCAATTTTTTAAGTCTGGTTCAGTATAGAAAAGTTTCTTCAGATTGAACAACTAATAATGTTTTAATAACCAATCCATCTTTTGTGGCCAGTCACCGGCCTCCCTATTTACCCCATACAACCCCCTTGTCTACTCAACCCTGCTCTTAACTTTTCCTGTGGGATTTCAAATCTGCACTTGGAAATTTCATTTTACCATCTTTATTTCCCACCTTCCTTTCCTTTCTCCTGTAATCAATGCCATAGAGCAAAACACTGGGATGCTTCATGGAGCTGTCGTGAAACCAAAAGCCCTGGCTTAGGAGTCCTCCTCAGCAGGCTTTGTCAGCTCTCCCAGTTCCAGGAAAGTAAAGCTGGGTTGAGTCAACAGCACAGCTCGTGACAGCACAAAGCATCCATCTCTGGGGATAAACAAGTTATTTGCATGCTTTTTCACTCTTCACCATCGTGCTTTCCAGCCACTGTAAATAGCAAAACAATGCCATGCTTCATCCTGCTGGCCAGAGGCCTCCATCTTCTGAGGGTGCAATGGCAAACAACAGGCAAGTGAATTCTCTCCCAAATACAAACAAAACAATGATTCAACCCAGTTGTTGTTCTTTTTTTCCACATGGGTGTACAAATTAAGCTGCCAGATTAGGAAAGTATAAGTATTATGTGGGTGCATCTCTGTGTGCAGCACCTGGAGCTGTGTTTGGAGGGAGCTAGAGCTCTCACACCCCCAGGAGTGGGACCTCTCCAGCGGCCAGGTCAGAGCTGGAAAATACTCGCAGTGCCATGACACTTGAGGGACTTGCTAGCAAACACAGTGCTGCTTGCATCCATGTTTGCAAAATCAAGCACCTTAAATGCACTTTTAGGCTTCAATCTCTGGCTGTGGCAGCCCAGCTCCTGCCCCGGGGCACGGTCCCTGGTCCTGCCTGCCAGCTGGGAGCACTCCAGGGCTGGGGTGCACAGCCAACAAATGCTGCCCTTCCAGGGATGCTGCAGAGACAGTCTGTGTGCACACATCCCATTCAAACACAGACTTTCTGCCTGGGCAGCACCTGTTTGGATAGCGTTCCTTAAGGCCAAGAGTTCATTAAATTTAACCATTAATATTTCTAAAATGAAGTTTGTAATTTTCTGTCTCTTCAGTTCCTTCATTTTAGATCCTGAGGATAGAAAGGGCCTTTTATTCTTCCCTGCTGCAATATTAACCCAAAGAAAGAGCAGAAACCAGAAGGAGCCTGGAAGACTGTGACCCTCGATGGCCTCAGAAACATCAAATGTCCTCCAAAGCCCCTTGCAATATCAGCCAGATTTGCAGCCTGAACCTGAATAAAATAAAATCCTTCTGTATCACGTAGGAGGAACATCAGCTGGCCAAAGGGAGGGGGGGAAAAAGGGCCACATTTCTGCAGCTGTGTTTGCTAGGTAGCTTTGCTAATGATAATTTAATCCATAGCCCCACTGGTCTGGCTGTATCTGGTGGCACTGAGTGCCCCTTCAAAAGCTGCTGTCTCATTGCAGGCCTCAAACTCTCCAGTTTTCCAGCTGGCTGCAGTGAGGACAACCTGCCCTTCCATAGCTCCAGGGAGGCAAAGGAAGGGCCCAAAGTCCTGCCCAAGAGGCAGGAGGGAGCACACTTGGGCTGCCTCTTGTCAGCAGGGCAGTGGCTCCTACAAAAGCATCCTGACAAATGAGTGTCTCAGGCCTTTCATTGCCTCTCAAAGTGTGACAGCAGTGGCATCCTGCACCAAGGAGACGAGGTGAAAGGTGCAGATCTTTGAATTAGGTACACCTAAACGTCTCCCTCATGGTGAGCTCCATGAAGAAGATCAAAAGGCTTCTGACCTCAAAGCCAGGCATCACCTGAAAGAGAAATAAAAATTTAAAAAAAAAGACAGTTAACTTTCTAAACAAATTCAAAGTCAAACTACTGGTGGCAGAACATGCTGCTCTCTGCCTACCTTATTTCAAGGCTTGGCTGCGAGTCAGTGGCGTTTGAGCTGCAGCCAGCTGTGCCTGTCCAAGTGGATCCCTGGGGAGCCCCAAGCCCGGCTGCTCTCTGCCCACGCCTCTGCAGCGTCCTGGTCTCTGTGAGACAGCCTGGATGCTGTGCTGTACACTGAAAGTCATGGCTGAGTCTCCCCAAGAAACAGCACCTTCTCCAAGCTGCCCAGCCCAGCTGGTGTGGCTCCCCCGCTCCTCCCCAGGCAAAGGCAGCATTCCTAAGGGCAGCTGCCAAGGAAACCTCCTGCATCCATAACACAAGAGCTTCACTCTCCTTCCTCAACAACCTCAGTCAAAAATGCTGTGCCTTGACCAAGCCCCAGCAACAGCAACTGTGTCAGCCCCAAGCCTTGGGCAGACATTCATCATCCTAACATTGAAGTACAAGACCAGAAACAGTCCCTGTTAACTCTGGGGCTGTTTCTGAGGGAAGGCACATGAGCAGGATTGGCTCATCTCCCTGTGATGGCCCTGTCACCAGAAACATCACCGGGTCCAGACAGGCTTCAGGTGATGAAAACTGTAATGCTTTTTAAAAAGGACTTTTGACCTTCAATTCTCCTTTGCTGAGATACTTCACTGTGTTCTCACAGCTTGAGCAGTGCCTTTGCTGAATCCATTTGTGACGTGTCATGTTCTTGCCCAAACTCCATTTCCTTCCTTCCAAAGCACTAAGATTTGCTTATGACTCAGCCTCAATAAAAGACACAGCAAAGACCATCAAAATGTATGTGCAATGCAGGGATAAAATTCACAGGCAACATTCTTTAGGCTAGAATCTCCATTGCCCTTTATCTCACCTCAAAAAGAATATTAACTCACACTTAGGTCTCAGTGCAAAGTAAATCTACCAGCAAAAGAGAAGTTTTAAAGGGAATCTATCTCCCTGTGATAAATAAAGTGATCGATGGGGCTGCAGAGGCTGTGATAGCCCTGGAGAGCCCACGCTCCCAAGCCTGTACAGGACTTAGAGCAGCAGAGCTCCCCAACCATCCTCTGCCAGAACAGAGATCCCACCAGCTCCGAGGAAATCACTTGCTGAGGAGTGTGGGCGGGAAGCAGAGAAGGAAGCCACGGGGATTTTTTCTAGTTTAGCATTCACAAATTTGAAAGGAGCATTTCAGGCAAAGCCTCGTTTATTCTCAGTGAAGATGGAGAGGCTGTGGGTTCTCCCTGTTGGTGTTTGAGAACTGGCCCCAGGGTCTACCTGGTTGTGAGCCAGAGCTCTTCAAGCTCTCTTGACACAGAATGGCCTTGAAGAGCTTTGCTCTTTTCAGCAGTGCACGAGAAGGGAGTAGGGAGGCAACTCTGGGGCAGGTAAATGGCATTATCTGTCCTGTACAGGGGTGGAGACTGAGACTCAGCACCCTGTATTAATCCACCAGTTTCAAAAGTCTCTCATGATATGCATTTGAAATCTGATCCTAAATTCTTTGAAGTTATGCTTTTCACTGAATTTAGTGGAACTTCACACAGTCTCTAATCTCCCTGGTTTTCTTTTTAAGCAGCCTCTTGCTTTCATAAGACAGACATCCAGGCACCCCGTGTTCTCCAGCAACAATAAAGCTTGTAAGTGTCCAAGCACAAGAACAGAGTGAAGGGAAATAAAGGGAAATTATAAACTAAAAAAACAACCAGCCATAAAAAAGCCCACCAAACAAATAATTTTAATTTCTTATAAGAAATAAAAATATGGCCACTTTGCATAAATTCACTTCTAGGGATTGACTCCAGAGTCAAAAAGCATCTTTAAAGTGCATGAAATCTATTTTTTACTGATGTGAACTGAGAGGCTTATGGAAAAACATCCATTAAAAATCTCTTAAAGTTTCAGTATGACATGGGACACTGAACTTGAAACTTACTTTAGACATGTTTTCAGGCAGCAATACCCTTGTGTAACACCCAGTAAGCTGAGGATAATTGTAATGAAACAGCCTCTAAGGCACCAGCTTTCCTGTCCAATCAGCAATCCTGCAGGATGCTGGTAACACAGCTCAATTACTTAAGAAAAAACCACAGATTTTTGGGAAGAACTCTAGAGAGTGGTGCCCCACCGGAATAAGAGGTGCAGTTCGGCACCTGTTGTACAGCGCTGAACTCATTTCTCTGTCTGAAACAGAAAAATCACGACTGAACAATGCATTCCAGGCACTGTAGTAACCTGCTCTCAGGTCTGGGGGGAACAGGGGAGCACTTCTCAAAACGAGGAGAATAAAGCACCCTGCTGACCCTCATTCCAGCTGTGAATTCAGACTTGCTCAGATTTTGACCAGCTGAGATTCTGGCCCAAAGACTGGCAGAAAATGAGCTATCAGTGACAACAGACGGAAGGGCAGGACAAGGGCAGGGCTGAAAGAGCTTTTCAGAGCAATTCTCTTCCTTTCCTGCAAAAGCTCTAGTGTAGATCTTCAGTAAAGGTCCTTTGATTCCTGTTGAGCTCTGCTGGTCAGTACAAAGTTTTGACCCTTTCCTAAGGTCATTTTGTATCCATGGTTTAATGTGACAAAAATCTGCCAGAGGCAGAATAACCAGTCTTTTGTTTCTTTTTTTTTTTTTCTTTTAACCCTTTCCCCTGCTTATTGGTTATGGCTTAGTTTGCCATAGTTAAGCTTAGTTAAATTTACTGGAACCAGCATTTTACCCCACATGTTCACTGTAATGAGAACTCGGTTTCCTTTGCATTAAAACTCCATGAAATTTAAAAGTTTTATAAATGAGGAAACTTTACTGGTCTACCTCCATTTATAGAATTACCATTCTGTTTAGAGTTAGATAAACCAGGAACATCTCAATGTGTAATTTCTAAAGGCAAACCCGAGTATTTAATCCATCAGCTTCTGACGTTTTTCCCAATATCCTGGCGAGCTTCTCTGTGGCCAGCAGGTGACAGTCTCAGCAACAGAAACCCTGAGCACATCACGAAGAGGGGATTGTTCAATCATCAGCGGGGATACAAATTTTGTTTGTTTGTTTGTTTTAGATACATAGACAGTCCACAACAGGGGCCAATATTTTTCACCAAACATGCCACTAAGGAGGAAGGCCAGAAAAAAATCTGGGTGTGATTTCCCACTTCCCTGAGGAGATATTACAGGTAAGGGCATTAATGACACTGCATTCAAGAGGTACCAGCACCATTCTTAGCAGCATTCAGAAAAAACCCTTTACACCTTAGCGTAGGTGTGAAACCAGCAGATGTAAATAAAAGCACTTTTAAATCAAGCTCATTTGAAGCATAAGTGCATTCAAGGGTGGCACAGTTACCCTGGCTGATATCTTTAATGTGTTGAGGAGTGAGCAGGATGTAGAGAATCTCTATGTGCATTGTAGGTAACAATTCCCTGCAGCAGTCACCCTAAGAAACCTCACTGCACCCAGCACCATCCACAGATACACACCAGAAGGAAGCTCAAGGCTCTCCAGCAGAAGTTGCTGTTCTTGGCCAGGGTCACTATCACCCCAACACAAGGAAGTTTTCTCATGCTCAAAACAGAAAGCCACTAATCATTTGCTTGATCAAGTTCATTTTAATACAACTGGGACTTTGTCTGTGCAAAGGTCAAGTATAAACTTTTCAAATCCAAATGGCTTGGCCAGCTTGAGATTTATCTAGGCAGAACCTCAGAGAGGCTATTGCCATAACTCAATATACCAGAGACATGCTGATTTAAACACCTATCTCTGGTGGTTTTCCTTGTGAAATGAAGATTTGAAGGTGTGCAAATTCCCAGTCACAAGGACTTTAATGCCATGCCTAGTGTCACAGACCATCTTGATTCAAACTGTGTTTTAACTGAACTCTTACCAGCTGCATTAAATCATAAAACTTTTCCATGTTTCTCAAAAGTTTAAAGAAAGCATTTATGCATTACTAGTGTGATAAAAGAATGTGTTGAGAAAACAAATAAATATCATGTTGACTGCACTGTAAATCACACCTTCATTGCTGCTCCCTTGTCCTGGTGTTCAGAGCTGTGACTGTTAAGTGGAGGAGACTCACTGCCTTCCCTGAATAGCCAAACAAGTGGTGGGGTGAACCACAGGACAGGTTGAATTTATTACCAAACAGAAAAGGAATTATCAGTAGGTGCGCTGTTGTAAAAGTGTGTCTTTACCTTGGTTTGTTTAACCCAAGCTGAAAAAACAGGTATAATTTGAATGTGGATGTGACACCCAACACTATGGCCATTTACCCACACTTTCCCTCCTGAGAGCACCTTTCTTTTGTGCCACAGATGGTTTTCCCAGATCATGTTTCTCCATAATGTTTCAATAATTCTTTCTTTCTCTGTCCTCCATGCATCCATCTCCTTCCTGACACCCATCCTTTTCTCCACAGTGATTTCACGATTCTCCTTTCATTTCCCCTTCACTAACCCCACTTGGTGACTCAGACCCATTTCACAGAACGCCGTGGAGAGCAGACTCTGCCCTGGGCAGTGCCAGGAGTGAGGTGTGAAACCCTCTGCAGAAACAGAGAAACCATCTCACGGTGGTCACACAAATCTCACTGCCTCCTTGATGCTGCCAACCAATGGGAGCACCAGGATTTGTATCCTGCCCTGAGAAAAAGCAGGGCATGTATTAGGCAAACTAATCACGCTGCAGGGATTTGTGTAATGAAAAGCACCTCTGCCCGGGGCTCAGAAACGGTGTGAATCAACCACACACCATTGCCAGGGGCAAATTCACCTGGTATCTCCTTATTCTCTTCTGTCGTATTCCTTACTGCAGCATCTCAACCCCCAGGAGCAGATAGCAGAGCCAGGCCACCCCATGATTAAGGCACTCAGTCTCAGGGCAAGCTGCAGTGATTTACAGAGGGCTGGCTTCCCCCTGTGCCTGCAGCCCTGTCTGTGCCTGGGGCCTCCACACGCTCCCTAATGCAAACAAAGTAATGCAGACTTAATGATCGCTGTCATTTCCATGTGCCTGCTGCTGATCTCTTAATGAAATACCCCACTTAAATTGCACTGGCACAAGCACAGTTCCCTGCTGGCAGGAGCTGCAAAACCGGAGTAGCCAGTGAAAAGGTTCTGCAGTACAAAGGAAAGCTGGTAGTGAAACACTGCTCGACTGTTTTTGTGCCTGCTCCTGCAATAAACACAACACCTGTCAGGCTTTCTGAAGAGTTAGAAGAGAACCAAGGATGGAAATTGCCTTTATCTCAGGTTGGGACACGGGAAAACCAGCTGAAATGAGGATGGCAGTCTGTGGGGATATGGATTTGGCATTCATGGGTGGGTGAGTGGTGCCTGCTCAGTGCTGCTGTAAAAGCTTTGCTCCCTCCTGTCAAATCCTGCTGGGAGCACTGCTGCAGAAGAGAAACACTGGGAACATGCAGCACCACACAGACTCTTTGTTTACCTATTGTCACAAGCAGTAAACCAAATATTAGTGGGGGGAAAGATAAAAACTAAATGCTAAATTTGTTCAATGGCCAAATGTGTGTTGTATAGGAAATAGGAGGAGTAAAATTACTGAAAGCAGTGGGTTTTTCAAAAGTCGACTATATTGTACACTCCGTTTAAAATAAAGACAAATAGATACTGTACATGCTCTTCATTATTCCAGAGATGAACAAAAGCATCGAGCTCACCTTTTTTTAAGCCATCAGCTCTGGCAGAATTGGATGGTATAAGTGGAGATCTCTAAATTTTGCCTCTGCTTTGGCCCTGCACACCTCACCCCTTCCCCAGCCTCCTCTAAGCACTGATCACATGCAAGCAGTCACTGGCTACAGGCACTGCAGGGTCCCAGGAACTGATGTAGGAGTAGAAAGCACCATCTGAAATCAGGGAATTCACACAGTCTGCCTGGGTCACAGCACCCACTCCACCCTTCTACCTGCTCTCTCACAGTGAGGAAATGCTGAAGGTGCTGATGAGTTTGTGGTTGACTGATGGAAATACTTTTCCCCTAAATAAAAGCCTATTTTAAAAGCATATTTTTTAAAGCTAACTAGGTGGAATGTAATGCAACAGGAGCTGTGATTTAGTCCAGCTACTCTATGAAGCCCTTCTATAATTTCCTGGATGATTTGGAGTCCTGTCCTACACTTTTTCATGGCAGCAAACACTAAAAACTGCTTCAGCAGGCGAGAAATCAGCCCTATTCAGTACTGACCCACTAGTAATGGTTGAGAGAGGCATTAACTTCCCTCTTCTATCAGTAGAAGGCAAATGAGGGAGGCAGTTTCCTTCAGGGAACCAGGGCAGTGTTAGAGACACAGGAAGAAGGGAACAATGCCCAAGATTTGCATTTGCTGAAGGGCTCAGCACATTGCTCCCTTGTGAGCCGGCCAAGACCGACAGCACATGAATCCTTGTGATTCATCCTTCCCCCTGGTCTACCTCTCTGTATCCAGCACGGCACAGAGAACTCTGTGTGTTTATTTATACACAAAAAGGTCTTTACTTGGTACTGTAGTATTTGGGTGCTTGGCTTAGGCTCCCAAGATGGAGCAGGGGTACAGACTGATCTGTTGAACCAGTATTTTCCACTTTTCTGCCAGACTGCTGGGTGACCTTGGGCAGTTTACAGCAACTTCACCTCTCACCACCTCAGTTTCTGTTAAAGTATCCTGCTTAACTTTGAATGGAGTGTAGCTGTCAACTGATGCAAGGGCAGGATATGTTGCTTACATGTGACTCAAAAAAAAAAACCAAACAAACAAAAAAAAACCCAAGTGTCTAAAACCTGAAAGCAGCAAGATAGAGAAATTGAGAAAGAACAGAGCAGAAATGTGAAATTGTCCCTCTGCCTCAGCTTTTCTTTGCCTGCTGCCCTTCCTAAACACAGGCAATTACAGTCCACTCCCACCATCCAATTTACTCCCTGTCAGCCACGCTGAGAAGTTCAGGTTACCCCCCAAGGCATCATAAATGACAGGTAAATAAGCCCAAGCATGTTAGGAAGAGTCTCTTTAAAGGTTACAATTCTGCTGCGCTGAAGAACGCACATTTCAGGCAGATATTTCCCTTTGGAAGGCTCTGGATACGGGAACTTGGCAAGGAGGGCAGGTGTTCAGGAAGGACACATTCCAGGCACTCCCTGCTGCTGATGCCATGTCAGCTGTGCCTGCCCAGACTGTCGGTAGTGGTTTTAGGGGAAGCATAACCGAGGGATGCAGGGGTGCATAACCCAGGGATGCACAACACGGTGAGGCTGTCGGTCACGGACGTGTCAGGCAGATGGACTCGAAGCTGTTGAAAAGGCTCATGGGTTTCTGCTGCTCATGAACATCATGTACAGAAACTGTCTTTTCCTCCCACAAATAACTCCTCCCGGAGTTATTTGGAAGCCCCGTCTAAGTGTTCTGACTGTCTCAGGGTGAAGTGTGGAGAAGCTGAAAAGCAGGACAGCAGCTGCCCGTTGGGGGTAGGAGGCAGACACGGAGCAGAGCCCAGCACCGCCTTTGCAGGACCTCGCAGGGGCTGACGCTGCGTGTGAGGCGTCACTTGCACCGTACACGGGCTCCCAGCGTTTTCTCTTCCGAGTGTTTGTTTAGCTGTTGTCTCGGGCTGTGGCAGGTCGGAAGCTGCACCTGGAGAAGGTTTGAACGTATCCAGCCCTTTCAAAATCTCCCGTTGCCAGAGGGCTGAAAACCCCCTCACCTCTGCAGTCCCACACCTGGCCGTAGGTGTGTGCATGCCCAGCCAGCCTGCCCGGGAGGGGCTTCCCAACCCTTGCTCTCGCACTCCTTAGCGGAGACAGGAGCAGGCAGGAATGCCCGTCCGTGTCCTGCCCCCGTGTCACCTGAGCACGTAGGGCTGCGGCCATGCCTGTGTCCCCTGTGCAAGCCCGCGCTTCCAGCGCCCATACGTGCCCGGCTGCACACGCAGCGCGGGGTGCCGGGCTGCGGAGTGGGAGAGTGGGAGTGTGAGGATGTGGTAGCGTGTTTGAGTGTGTGTGTGTGAGCAGTGTTTGAGTGTGTGTGTGTGAGCAGAGTGTGTGTGTGTGTGTGAGCAGAGTGTGTGTGTGTGTGTGAGCAGTGTGTGTGCGTGAGCAGTGTGTGTGCGTGAGCAGTGTGTGTGTGTGTGAGCAGTGTTTGAGTGTGTGTGTGTGAGCAGAGTGTGTGTGTGAGCAGAGTGTGTGTGTGTGAGCAGAGTGTGTGTGTGTGAGCAGTGTGTGTGTGTGAGCAGTATGTGTGTGAGCAGTGTGTGTGTGTGAGCAGACCGTGTGTGAGCAGAGTGTGTGAGCAGAGTGTGTGAGCAGAGTGTGAGCAGTGTGTGTGTGTGAGCAGTGTGTGTGTGTGAGCAGTGTGTGTGTGAGCAGAGTGTGTGTGAGCAGAGTGTGTGTGTGTGTGAGCAGAGCGTGTGTGTGAGCAGGGGATGTGTGTAAGCGTGCGCCCGCGCCCTCACCGGGCCCCCTCCCGTGGGAGCCGGGCAGCTCCGCGCAGCCAGGGCGCCCCGGCGCTGTGGGACGCGCCGTCCCTGTCCCGGGGTGCCCCTGGCCCGCCGAGCCGCGTCGGGCCGGGCCGGGCCGTGCCCGGGCGGGGCGGGGCGGGGCGGTGGGAGGGCGCTGGTCGCGGGGCCGTAGCGCGGCGGAGCGGCGGGCGCAGAGCGCGGCGGACACCGCTCTGCTCCGCTCCGCACGGCGCGCACCGGGGCCGAGCGCTCCATGAGCCGCCGCGGGGGCCGTGGGCGCTGCGTTCGCTCCCCGCCGCGAAGCCGCCGTGCCGCCGGAGCCGGGATGTGACTTGCGGAGGGCTGGCGGACAGAGCTGCCCCGCCGCCCTCGGCCGCAGCAGACAGCGGGTGAGCCGGCGGCGGGCGGGAGGACAGCGGCCCCGGAGCGGCTCCGGGGGTACGCCCGGGGTAGGGCTGCGGGCCGGGGGACGCAGCGGAGCCGCTCACCCGGCTCTGCGCCCTGCGCTGCCCGCAGAATTAGCTCGGTGGCCGCCAGCCGACAACAGGCTGGATATAGGAATCCTGGGGGGGATTAGACGGGATATAGGGCAGGACGGGGGGAGGCTCGGAGCAGGGGGCTGCGCTGCGAGGAGCGGGGCGAAAGGCTGGCGAGGAGGGCAGTGGAGTTCGGAGAGGATGGGGAAGAAGAGCGGGGACAGACGGGGGAGGAAGAGACGGCAAAAGGAAACCGAAGAGAGAAATGAGCGAAGGGACAAAAGAGCGGAGGCTGAAGTGAGATAGGTATCGTCCAGGAGGAGGAGGCTGCAGGCGGATTAAGGCGAGCCCGGAGCGGAGGCAGCCGCGCACCGGCCGCACGGAGGGGCCGCTTGGCCTCGCACCGCGGTCGTACGCGGGGTGGTTGCAGCCAAGCCCGGCACCTCATCGCATTCCCCAGCGGGAGCTCAAGGGCAGTGACAGGGAAGAGGTCGAGCGGGAAGAGCCTTTTGTTGGCCCCTGGCCGCCGCGGTCCGGTCCCGGGGCTGGCGGGAGCTCGGGCTCGGTGCGGGTGCGCAGCAGTTTTCTCTCTAGTTAATGAAAGCCCTGTCTCTGTGTTACCTCTCCGCAAAGCCACGCAGAGAGGGGATTTAGCACTTATGTGAACCCTTTGTTTACACCTGCCCTTAATGTTTATCCCAAGGCTAACAGGATTTCCTGCGTGCTGAACCCAAACACCCAGCTTGGTGATCAGTGCTAGTAACGAGTAGCTGTTTAACGGGGATCCCCTTGCTGCTTACCAGCAGGGAATATCAGGGTTGAGGTGTTGTCTCGCTACATCAGGAGAAATCAGGTGACAGATATAGCCATCTGCTAGAAGGCTATGACATGAATAGAAACATTCTGAGATTTAGCAAAGAAAATAAAAACGTTGATTACTGTAATTGCTATCGCTTGTGAATTCAACACCAGGCACCGTGGTCAGAAGTACCTAGGCACACGTGATACACAGATTCTGACCAAAGGGAATTCAGCTCCTAGAAAATTAGAGAGATAATTTCATAGGGTATTCAGCATCACAAAGTATTTCTAAATGAAAGCAGTACCTTTTCCGCATGTCCTTTTTGGAGTAGGGTCTCTCGTGTTCTGTAACCACGAGGCTGTAACAGAGCATGATGTGTATCTGATGCAGGGGCTGTCAAAATCACTGCTGTATTGTTGCCTGCAAAGCACAATTGCACTATTAATTATTATTCTGGAAATACACATGTCTCTTGAGTAGTCTGATCTCAGCTTGGCTGTTGCTGCTCTGTTATCAGTCCTGGAGCTCATTCTTCAGTTCTGATCAAAAGCAGCTGGCAGAGATCCTGTGTTGTGATTAATTCCTCACTCACTCGCATCTCTCCACAACACTTCGTGGCGGGGGTGGTTTTCTTTTGGAAATTGCACAGTGAAGCAGTCTTCTGCCTGTGTGGCAGAGCAGGTTACTATCTGTGCTACTATTGCTTATATTTACTAGACTGTTTTTCTTCTCTGCCATTGAATGCATCTCCCTGTGTCAGTTGACTAACATTTGAACTCCAGGTACAGGAGCAGATAATGCATCTCACCATGAATAGCCTAACCTTAACTCTTTGCGCAATTACACATTTATTCTGTATATATATTCTGTAGCAGCATACAGCCATGTCTTTTTGATCTCTTTTGGTCAGAAGCTTTGGTCAGAAGACTTTAGCTACAGAAAGCCTCATTGATTTTTAACCGTGACAACTTTTGATGACAACTATGAGATTTTCTGTTTCTGCTTAGTTGCTTGTAATTGTAGTTTGTCCCCGCTGGGGCAGCTTTGTGTCTGCAATTTCTGTAGTGCCTCTATGCCAGATAATGTAATGTAATGAAGGGGACCTCGCTCTGTAGAAAACAGTGGAGTTATTACAGCTGTCATTGAGAGCAGATTTTCAGCCAAAAATTGAGTACTGGATTTGAAGCTGTCCTGCTAATTGTTCGCTGCTTTTGCCTAAAATCTGTAAGGCTTATTGATTAGAATATTGATTGTAAGTGTTCCTGATTGCTCTGGTTTCAGGTATGTTGCCTTAATGGCTTTACCAAAATAAAATTTTGGAGAGGAATCTGGAGGGGGAAAAAAAATCTCAAGTTGCTTTTGTTCCCTGTGCACAGTTCATTCGAGTATGCAGGGGATGTATCGGTGCCACTGGCTGTATCTGTGCTGGAATGTTTCTGTGGCACTCCTGTGTAACTGTAGTTCTCTGGCAGCAGGAGTGAAGTGCCAGCCGAATAGAGTGCTATTGTTACTACTGTGAGGTTGCATAACTTTTGTAAGAGCTAATCTAGACATAAAGAGGTAAAAATACTCTTCCTCTACAGTTACTGATTTAAGTAACAACCAGAAAGAATGTGCAGTAAAATTTTACTATAAAATCTCAAGAGGCACAGAATTCTGCCATCCTACCCACTGCACAGGCTTGAGGAAGATGCTATTTTAATAAAACCCTCATAATGATGTATTTCTGTTTTTTGCAAAAACAACTTTTCTGAAAAATAAACTTCAGAGTTTTCCCTTAAAATGATAGAATCCGTGGTTTTAGATGAAGCTGTGGTATTCACTCGCCAAACTTGTGTGTTGTAATGCAGTGTTTTCTCTTGTTTTTATTACTGTCTGTGTTCAGTGCTGAGTATCATCACTAGAAAGAGGATTTTTTTTGGCTGGTTATGTTTCAGGGGTTAGGTTTTTAATATTGCCTGTTTTTACCCCGTTAGGCAGAAATTGGTAGTAAACGGGTTAGAAACAAACTGCTTTGTTGATAGCAGCTAGGAGGAAAAGATTCCTCCTTTGGAGACTTCAAGCTCTTCTTGCCAGCTTTGGTCTGGGCAGGATTTAGAGTTTAGTGAGACTCACTGACATTGGGCTGGAAATTATTTCACCAGGAATAACTGTCAGCAGCCCTAGAGATTTTCGTGGTCCGTACTGTGGCTCTCTGGGACCTTTCTAAGAGGACCACTGATTCTGTCCCATCAGCTTTCCCAAAAGTAGAAAGTAACTTGGGAAATCTCGAGTTGAACACCTCTATATTTCAGAGTACGTATTTTGAATTCTGAATATATTTTGTCACAGCTTAATTCCCCCTTTCCAAAACTAACCACTTCTTCATGGAGGGGGAAATACTCAAATTCATTAACCCTCCCTTCCCCCTCCCAAACACTTCCAAATAGGAAGAGGAAACAAATGATGGCCTGACAATATGACTGCTTACCCATGCAGCACAATCTCCATGGAAACAGACTGTCCTAGAATAGCTCAATCACATGAGGGTTACATGACATGAATAAAGTAACCAGAAAACTGGAAAATATCTTAGAACTGGGGATACTTGCACTTAATTAATTACCCCCAGGTCTTTGGAGAGTAGCTAATAAACAAAGCTAGTATTGAAAGCAATTTAGTCCATGCTTACCATAATTTGTAAGTGATGGGATAGTGGAAAATTTACATGACCCTCACTTTAGGGCTGTTCATTGTTTCTAGTTTGGGTGACATTTAGAATGAATTTTGAATCATTTTCCACATGACCTCCTAATTCTTGAAATGGTACCCTGGTTTGGGGCATTGCCTTAGTAGATCCCAGTGGATTTCCCCCTTTTGTGTCAGCAGGCACTGACCATTTCACACTTTTTAGGACATTTCAAACACTCTAAAGAGGAAATTCACTAGCTGCAGTAGGAATTGACTGTGCATGAAAGGAATCGGAGAAGTATCTTCGGAATGTTTTCTTCTGGTTAATTATGTACTCAGAGGGCAAGGAGATTTATTGAGCGTATATTCAATACAAAAATGAGTATATTTCACTGATGATTAGTTTTCAGTCTGTAAAGTCAGAGTTTTTAACGTGGGTGTTGCAACAGAGTCATTGAAGAACCTGTTACACAAATCGGATATAAACAAGTGTATATTCTACCAATCCACCATAAAGTAACTTACAGATAGGTAGAAAAAACAAATCATTTGTCCTTAGCGGGTCATTGCATCATTAGAACATTGCAGCCCTTCCAATAGTGCAAAGATTTATTTCTGTGGGCTGGCAGAGATTGTCCATTAGCCATTTCCTGTTTGTCCAAGCCCACATCACACAATTTGTCACAGCTTTACTTCTGAGATGAAGGTTTATAACAGGATGTTTTGTACCCTGTGTGAGTGAAGAGCATAGAGTCGATACAGGTTTATATTGGCATGTTGGCTGCTTTGGTGCCCCTGATAGGAAACCTCATAAGCTTCATCATCTGTCTCCTGATAGAGGCTGAAAATGGCCATTGGTCATGACACAGGGAAACACTGGTTTGAAGATTCAGATCCTCAGGATTTAACTTTGGTCATTACAGGACTGTAAAGCGTGAGAAAATCCATAGTTCTCATCTCTAAGAGACACAGTACAGTTTCAGACAGCCTATGTAAATAGTTTTTGTGTTGGTTATGACTGATAGTGCTCAATGCAACATTGCACCACTACTTTAAATAATTTTCAACTCTCATTAAAGTTTTCATTAAAAGCAGTTCTAATCTGTGAAATCTCTTTGGACAGGTAGCCATTTAGGGCTGTTGTATGGCTTACAAAAGAGCTCCTGATAGTTTGCTTTTCACTTTGCATCCTGAACATGTGCCATGAGCTGCGTGACTCACATTGACTAACATTACTGCTTTTCTTCCTCATGGTCACACAGTACCAGTGGGAGTCTGAAACGTCCCTCACATCAATGAGGAGAATCCTGCTGGAACCTGCAGCACTAACTGCTGGTGAAGGTTAACAGACTCGGGTTTCATATCTGCTCCTCACAGTGTTTACTCCAGACTGCCCTTACAGGGCTGTGGCTGAGGCAGACTGGGAGTTAAAGGTTACATTTTTTAACAATCTCCTTTGCCCTGTTTTGCTTAATGAAAGCAAAAGCCATAATGTGTATTTTTAAAGCACCTAACTAGTGTTCTTCCTAAAACTAAGTTGGGATTTGTCCAGGCTTTTGGTCCTAGTGATCAAGTGGGATGTATTGAGTTCCTGGAGAGTTTACCACTGTCCACTCTCTGGATCCAAGAAAGACATGCTCTGGTTTTTGTTATTTGTTTCTTTTGAATGGCTTTGCACTGGCTAAGAAGCAGTGAGGCATTTATTTTTGATTAGTTAATTGATGACACTGCATGTTTGCACCATTGTCACAGAATATGGGATTTTTCTAGACTACCATTCCCATTTCCAAATGCAATCCAATATCTGGGCTTTGGAAGAGGATGAAAAAAGTGAATATGATAACTGCCTATTGACCGAGCATGAAAACAAGATTTTTCTTTTTTTAAGAATGTACAATGTTTATTTTCCTTGGATTGCTTTATCCTTTAAAAAGTAATAATTTAAAAAGTGGGTTTGACTCTTTGTTCTAGTAAAAGGAGCAAGGCTGTGGGACAGTCTAATTGTGATATTGCTCACACCTGCATCAGGCCCAGTGCCACTTAAACACGCTTTAAGAACTTTGATTTGAATGGGGTATTACATTTAAACAGGTAGTAAGTGTCCAAGTGTTACAGGTAATGTAATATTTGCAACAGGATACATAATTTTTTCTGGCTGTGTCGTAGGCCATTTGCAGGGTCAGAGTTTGGAAATGTTGTTTTCAATCTGTGCAAACAGAGCAATGAGTCACTTTTCATTCTGAGTACAACAGGCAAAAGCAGCTTTTGGGAGAGCAGTGGAGGGGGCTGGGGGAGGCTGTGCCAGCTGCAAATCCAGTGCAAAAACTGTAAACATGGGCTACTGAAACAAGCTGGGCTTCAGTGGCTGTGAAATCCTCCAAACTCAGCTCTAGCTAAACAAATACTTTGTCTCAGACAGAAAAATGAAAACCTACCCAGCCATTGGTTTCTTCCTCCTCTTGGTGATCAGCTATGGCTCTTCAGAGAACTCCAGTACTCCTCGAGGGTGCGGACTGGATCTCCTCCCTCAGTACGTGTACCTGTGTGACCTGGATGCCATCTGGGGGATCGTTCTGGAGGCGGTCGCAGGGGCAGGTGTGCTGACCACGTTACTGCTGATGCTGATTTTGCTGGTGAGGCTGCCCTTCATCAAGGACAAAGAGAAGAAGAGCCCCCTGGGAATGCACTTCCTCTTTCTCTTTGGGACTCTGGGACTATTCGGGCTGACATTTGCTTTCATCATCCAGGAAGATGAAATGGTGTGCTCTACCCGAAGGTTTCTGTGGGGAGTTATCTTTGCTTTGTGCTTCTCCTGCTTGCTAGCCCAAGCCTGGAGACTTCGCAGACTCGTTCGCCATGGGAAGAGCCCGTCTGGCTGGCACCTGGCTGGGGTGGCCACCTGCCTGATGCTGGTGCAGGTCATCATTGCAACCGAGTGGCTGATCCTGACCATTGTCAGAGATAACAAGCTGGCCTGCAGCTACGAACCCATGGATTTTGTGATGGCTTCCATTTACGTGATGTTCCTGATGGTATTTACCATGGGATTTTCGTTTTTCACTCTCTGTGGGAAGTTTAAGAAATGGAAGAAGAACGGAGTATGCCTCATTATAACCCTTTTCTTTTCCATTCTGATTTGGGTAGCCTGGATGACTATGTACCTCTTTGGTAATGCTGAGCTCCAGAGAAGAGACAAATGGAGTGATCCCACTCTGGCTATTGCACTGGTGTCCAGTGGCTGGGTGTTTGTGATTTTTCATGCCATCCCAGAGGTCCACTGTACCATCCTTCCATCACAGCAGGAAAACACACCCAATTATTTTGATACTTCACAGCCAAGGATGCGTGAAACCGCTTTTGAGGAAGATATACAGCTTCCTCGGAGCTACATGGAAAATAAAGCCTTTTCAATGGATGAACATAATGCAGGTAAAAATTTGCTATAAAGGACTGTATTTTTTTGTAGTGTCAAGAAGACTCTCTGTATGAGACATTTTTAAGGTGTTTAAAACAAACGTCATGATAAAAACAATCATTTTCACACTACACCTTGTTCCCTTTTACAATTTTCACTAAGATATCATCTAGTTAGAGAAAAATGCAGACGATACATAGGTTAAATTATCTTCTGCATGTTGATTTTTCTTTGAAAAACTGAACAATTTAAAATGCAAAGGCAACACCAAAATAATTTTAAAAAATCATTGTGGAAAAAAATAACCTTTAAATAACTTAAATGACATTTTTTGTAATTAGAAGTATTCAACATTTGATACAAAATATTTTCCCAAAACCTCAGGAAAAAATGAAGTGGTCTATGTTACAAATTGCTCAACCACTTGAGCAACAAAATAATTATTATTAATTATCTTTCCATTGAAATTGATTCAGTGCCACTTTGTGTCCTTGTGGGGGAAAAAATGCCAAGTGGCTTACAGACAGTTCAAAGACAGCCTTTGTTCTGAAGGCTTCAACATCTGAGGTTTCACAGAGGTTTCGAGGTAATTTGCCTTCCTTCTTGTAGAACGATGTGTGATCACACATCATTAAAATTTGCAGTGGAAATGTTTTTGAGTGATTGCTGAAAGGACCAGCAGCAACTGGGTGCTTCAGAGATCCAAACCCTTGCTGAACGCTTAACCCGTGCCAGGAATGCCAGCGTTGCCTCTGTGACCAGCAGTGGGAAGCAGGAGCCCCGTGGTGCTCCTAGGGCGGCTGTGGTCCGGTGCTGCCCCACACCTGGAGAAAGGATTTTGTTACAAGTCACACTGATTTTTTGTCACTCTAACTGAGAAGAACACTGGCCTGGTAGCCCAGGCAGTAGTTGCCACATTGCTCTGGCAGCCCCTGAAAGAAGGCTTAGGGCGCGTGGTCCAGGCACTTCACCTTCCTATTCACCTTTTTGTGTCTTTGATTTCCTCCGGGTTTGATGTTTCCCTGGGTACTGACCAGACACAGAGGAAAACAGCACTTTTGTTTGGCACAGTGTCGGGTCAGGAAGGCATTTTTTCCTGTAAGTTTTTTAGCAGGAACTTTAAAGGTCTCCTTCTAGTAGGGAAGTTTGTTCTGTGAGTAGGTACCATAAGGGCAGTAGTAAAACAAAAAAAAAAAAAAAATCACATGAATAAAAGAATGGTTGTTACTACTAATGTTCCAAAGCAAGAGGCAGTTGTAATATGGACTGTTAAAACCACTCCTTTTTTTTATGTGGTGTTTTTTGGTTTTTACTGTCCTCCATCCCCCATTAAATTAATTTCATAGTAAACTTAACTGCAGTGGCTTCAGTGAAGCTATTTCTGGCTAAGGCAGATCTAAGAACAAAATTGGATCTTTCACTCTGTATCATTCCCATTCATGGATGCATTTTAAAAAAAGAACTGGAAGCTCCTTTTTGATCTAATCATTCAGTAATTAAGGTTGTTTTTTTTTTTTGTGAAATGGATAGATGTATGATAGCTACAAAATCATTATACTGTCTATTATAGTGCAATTTATGTTCTGTTTTAATCTATCTGAATTATAGTACAATACAAAATAGATTTCCTTATCTGATGCCCTTGTTAATGTATACCGTAATAAATGCCTGTCATTCTTATTCCCATGGCATATAGGAATTTTTAATACATCAAAACAGATAAAATATTCTTTGCAGCAGTTCTTTAGGGACTGGCTTGGCAGAGCAGGGTTTGGAGACAAAACTTAGTAGCATGGTAAAGACTTAAAATAAATACTTTAATAATAATCAAGTCACTCACTCAGATCCCCGTGCTGATGGTTGTCAGTGGCAAAGCACCTGGAGTCTGTGAGCAATTGGCTCTGCAGGTATGAAGAGAATGTTCTCTTCTTTCATCCATTTAATCAGACTCGGTTTGAGAATTCATCATCAAGAGTTTAGAAATTATTGGAAGGGTACTTTCTTCAACTATTCCATACTTAAGAATGATGTTTAAGAATGGAAGACTAGTAGTTTTAACATTTGGAAGACATGATAAGCAGAAAACTGTAATACTTGTTTCAGTAAATAAGTAGAAAACATGCCTGGACAAACATATTTTCCATTAATTCTTTTTATTTCCACTAATATTTGTATAAAACAATTTCATAACTTTGCTCCTTTTAAATATTTTAAGCAGAATTTCAATAATCTGAACAGCATTCAGGTTCAAACAAGCCTATGTCCTTGATTCCTCCTTTCTTAGCAAAAATGTACCTTCAAGTTATGCATTGCAACAAGAGCTGCTCTATTCCAGGAACAACATTAAGCATTAATTAAGCAAACCTATTTTAAAGTCCCTAACTTAAACATCATTTAAAGAGCATACTAATCTGGGATTTTAATATTGATATGATAGGTTGAAATATCTCTTTAGAACAGTTATTTTCATAGGTGTGCCTTCTAAACTTATATTAAAGTATGTAGAAGGCTTGGACAAAGAGCAGTTGAGTGAGTGAGTTCTCAGTGCTCCCTGGAAGTGCAGTGCACACTAGTAGGGCAGCCTCTGTAGGCAGAGAGAATTTCCCTTAAACAAGAGAAATCTGGATGTGAAATATAGAATGCTACAGCTGTCGGGAAACCCAAGCCCAAGCAGCTCTGGTATAATTAAATTTCATTTAATAACTTCTAGTACTACCAGTCACTGTCACAGCCAATGCCTAAAAGCAAAGTGAACAAAATTTTAAATGTGTTAAAAAGAGGCTTTGACAAATATCAAATATCCTCAGTACTGCTTGTTTTTTACCTATACATATGCTATGCAAGTGGATTTATTAATTAGTAATGTAAAAAGTACAAGGAAAAATAGTAAGACTAGTGTGAGAAAAAAAATCCAAAATGAGTATTTTGTCTACAAGCTTTGTCACAGATTCTCACATCAAAAAAGTGTAGCTGTTTGCAGTAATGGGGAAAGAAAATTTAGCAATATGAAATTGAATTTACTGTCTCTTTAAGATAGCTTTGAAGTGATCACGTATATTTTGTGTAAATATCCTGTATAAATATTTTAATGATGGTGTGCATGATACAGGTTTTTTTTGTGTCTGTGTGTACTAGCAAATACCAGTGCAATCATGTGTGTTTATCATAAAAGAAGTAGTCAAATAGCAAAAAAAAAGTTACTGACCTTGAGATGGTTAAACACCTAATAAAAAATATTTAGTTCCAGTTTAGGCATTTTCATAACTTTTTCTCCCAGTGTTCTGCAAAAATATGTTATTTCCAAATAGAGAGCAAGTGAGGGTCTATATGTAGCTGAAGTCAACAGCTGAGCATTTGCAGGGTGGAATTTCTAAATTTCCATGCTAAATCAGTACTGTTCTTCATCTTGGTGCACAACTCCCAAAGGGAGAAGTAGCAGTGGATAGAGGACAGCATATGGCACTAGGATCCATTTAAATCTTCTTCCACACAGAGCAGCTACATTGGAGATAAATCCTGGCTTCATTAAAGTCTCTGCTGAAATTCTCATAAACTTCAGCTCATTCATGATTTCAGGCAGAGACTGTAGAATTGTAATTTGAATTAAATCTAAGAGAAGTTCTTGCCCCAGGTGCCTGAACTGGGCATGTTTCTGTTTAGCAGCTGACAGATGAGTTTTTGAGTTTTGCCCGTTGTGACCACGCACGTCGTGTGGATAAATGAGCTCTGTTCCCTGGCCACGACCGAGTTTGCTGAAGTCATTATTTACCCTCAAAATTAAAGAGGGAGTTTGTATGTGCCAATCCCCAGACGGCTTTAGAGAGAGCAACATGTCCCTCATTATGCATATCTCATTCAGAATTTACATCTTGAACCCAAACTTGTACTAAAATTAATGGGGAGACTGTTTTATTCCTGTATAAACATCCAAAAGGACACTCAGTTATCTTCTCTTTGGCTTCAGTGATTTGCCATGTTTAAGCTATTTGAAAGCAATATTTACTCCATCTTTCTAGTTTCTCAGAGTAAATATAATCTGAAACATCTGGAAAATCCTTATATGCTAGTCATGCTGAAGTAATGCTCAGGGGCTTGTGAGCGTTGCTTACTGGCTTGAGCAAGGCTTTGGATCCCTGTCCACTGAGTTTGAGAGAAAGCAAAGTGCAACACATTTTACTTAACCCCACAGTATCCAGACCAAATCAGGGAGCACTTCGCAAAATGAATTGTGCAAGATACATCACAGGTTTGGTGACTAAAGACACTGAGCTCCCACTAAAATGAGATTAAGCAAGCTTCAAAAATTTGGTTCCTTCTTCCCCCTCCCTAGAAAAAATTCATTTAATGTAAATCCTGAGATCCGTTCCCAACGTGGAAGGGAAACAGCTGTTCAAAAGCAACCTGGAAGTTAAAATCGGTAGCAAAGTTCCCAATAACTAAACTGGAAGGAAGAGACTCTGTGATTGCACAGCTTTAATTGTGTTCTAAGAGTGATCTCTCTTTTCCAAACACAGCGCTAAGAACGGCAGGATTTCGGAACGGCAGTTTGGGAAGCCGGCCTAGTGCTCCTTTTAGAAGCAATGTTTATCAGCCAACTGAGATGGCAGTTGTGCTAAATGGTGGGACTGTAAGTATCAAAATGTGATGATTTAAGAAATCTTTGAAATGCACTGATATATACAACCATTACTAGTTGAGAAACCTGCTTTAGCTTATTCACAGCAGGGGGAAAGCTATAAATGAAAATTTAAGGCAGCAAGTATGCATGTAATGCTTCCCTTCCCTCTAGAAAATATGTAGTTAACAAGTATTTTGCATTTGTTTACTTGGCTATTCACATTTTGCAGTGCAGCTTCAGTGAACCAAGTTTTTTTGTAAGTCAACATATTCAATGGCCCTTTCAAATTAAATTTGTGTTAAGGTATTTAACATAACTATTAGGTGGCACCATTTCTAACCTGATTTTTTTCAAGATGGTGTAAGTCACACATATGTTTTCAGGCAATACATGACTTAAATAATTGTTGTAGATACTGGTTGTCTCTTACATATATTCCATTTTCTTGTAAAATACATGTAACTCTTTGTAACTTACAGATTTGTACATATTTTGAAAAGGGATTCATAAAAGAGGAAGATAGAATATTTTCATGTTAATAGCATCAATTTTTCTTCATTGGACAATGGTTTGGCATATCTTTGATAGGCCTATATTTTTGCAGCCTGGTTGTTGTAAGATTGGTTTAGGGATGCCAAACGGACTTTACAAATGTTTTTCACATTATGTCTAATTTTCACCTAAGACATTTCATTTAGGAGGCATACTGTTGAAAAAGAAAAATTTTCATCCCACATTTTTCATGCATATCTACATGCTTCTTAAAAATCTACTCATGAGCCAGTTTGTACTCATGTGAGTTGGGTTTTCTTTCTTTTGAATCATGAGCTGATTCCATAACTCAACCTCTGCATTTAAAACAAGTTTAAAATGAACTGATTGCAGGTCTGGTTTTGTTTTTAAGTACGTAAAGTTTTGGCTGATTTTAGTGGACAAGAGGGACTAGATACAAGAATTCTCCTCCATGGGTGAGACTGTGTGAAACATGTCAACTTGAGTCAAATGAAATGGCTTGGCTTTGCTGTCAGTAATGGATTGCATCCTTCTGATGTTTTAATTCATCTCTGCCAGAATGTGCAGCTCAGGGAGAAGGCAGTTAAAGGATGACAAGCTTGATAATTTGGGGTTTTTTTTTGTTTTGTTTGTATTGCTTTATTCTGAGCTGGATACAAAGCTCATGTGTATATATAGTTATGGTTTTACAGAGAGGAAAATGCACTGTATGGGTGGAAGATGAGTTTCTTTGTATCACTTTGCTCTAGAACTACCATCTGGAAAGCTGTCGTGTACGTGTAGTGTGATAACACTGATTTTTGAACAGTCTAGATCTCTCAGTTATGGGTTTATTATCCTTATTTCCAGATACCAACTGCTCCGCCAAGTTATACTGGACGACACCTCTGGTGAAAGGCTGTAGGCTGTAGAGAGTAAGAATCCTTGTTGCAGATGTTGTTCCCTGGCAGTGTGTCTTTGAGGGAAGGAATCCATAACAGTACCAGAACAAAGCAACAAAACACCCAGGATCTTTCTAAATCCTACAGAGGATTTTGCCTAAATGTGAACACCATTGAATGGAGAATTGCAAAAGGAAAATTGTGAAACTGAAGCTGAATCTAATTTAAAACAGAAGTAGGCACACCTTAAATCGGCAGAGGGGATATTGTATTCTGAAGTGTAAGATATTCTCTTGTCTGTAACTTGTGTGCCAGGCAAGCCTGGTTTTGGTGGTTGCCAGTTGCTTGCAAAATACCTTCCTCTCACCTAAACTGAATTCACGTTGCCACAAGAGATTGCCACTACAGTGTGAAAGCACGTGGGATTTCTTTCCATTTTCTCCTTTTCCTGTCATTTCCAACGTCACGAGAAGTCCCCTGTTTGCTCCCTGCCGAGCTGTACTGTACAGTCACAGCATCGTGTGTAGGCAGACGCGGTCCCTCTGTGGCAAGCCCGTCCCCGTGGCTGTGCAGGCTGATGCTCTGCTCTTCAGAAGCTGGCCCGGAGCTGCAGTTCTGGAGCTCTGTGCTCTTACGGAGCTCCTCGGGGCAGACGGGAGAAGCGTGGCTCCTCCTCGGCCCCGAGGGCTGGATTCCCGGACACGCAGCCCCCGGGCGGCTGTGAGCAGAGCCCCGCTCCCGCAGGCGCAGCCGTTCCTCGGAGGGATGTTTTGGCAAGGGCCGGGCTGGGAGCAGCCGAGGAGGGGAGGAAGGCGCTCCGGAGCCGCTGGGCTGGGCTGGGCTGGGGGCGGGCAGGGGCTGCGGAGCGCCGGGCAGCGGAGAGGCTGGCACCGCCGAGCCCCGGTGCGCACCAGTCGCCCGCTCCCCTCGGCTGCAGCTGTTCGTGCATTTACATGTGGTTGTGCATTTTAGTGCCTAGGGAGTAGAATCTCTGTGCTGGAGGTGGTTTCTTGTTGTTTTTGTTTATTTAAGGTGGTTTCTTCCCTAGTCCTCCCCTCCCCATGCATTTTCTTGAGTTGATATGAGGCAGACTTTTCAGAGCTTTTCATCTTTGTTTTCTCCAGGTTATTTAAACGGCTCCCATTGCCCATTTGTTGTGCCACGGTTTTTCATTATGTTCAAGCAATCATTCCTTTCTTTAACATTTACTACATATCGGACATTGAAAACATCACTGTATCCTCACTGTTTGGCCAATGTTAATCTTAGCTTTCCTCAATACTAAAAAGCTAAATGTTTTTACTTGAAGGCATAGGAAACGTATAACAATTAAACTTTGCATATGCTGTAATAAAAATATATATTTTCAAACTAAAAATAAAAAGTACAAATAACTGAATAGCTTAGTAGCTTCACAGAGAGAAGTTACTTGCTGTATACTGCAGAAGAAAGACAAGCTTTTTATTTTTCAAGAGTCTTCCTGATCCCTCATGTACCTCCATTTCTACTGAATTAGGAGCCTAGTCCTGCAGACTTGTACTCCCACGAGTAGTCCCATCGACACCAGTAGGTCTACATAAGGTACAGAGGCTGCAAGACCAGTCCCTAAGTGTTGCACACAGATATATGTATTTATATATATGGAAAAATATCTATTGCCATTCTTGCCATGATCATCTTATGGGGTTTTATTTCAAATCCCTTCTCCTCCAGAAGCAATGTTTTTCTGTCATGCATGAGTGAAGGAGTATGTCAGCTCCCCCCTGCCCTCCCCTCCTCGAGGCAAAGGAAGCATGTGCTTGTTTTAGGGATCCTTTATTTCATTTGGTATGTAACTAGATGGCCTTAGTAACCAAGTAGGGTTGGGGTGGATATTGCATGCTATCCAGTGACTTAGAAATACAGTTTGCTTGTTATGAGCAGAGCTTTGATCAAATAAGATAATATTTAAGATAATGATAGCCACCCAGAAGACACATAATTTGGAACAATTAAAAAAACTGATACCATCACTTGCCTGCAGAATTTTGCTTTTAAAAATTAGTTAGAAAAAAATCCCTCATAAAACTCTTATCATAAAAACATATAAGATGACCATGGCATAAATGGTAGGACAGATTTCTTTTTAAAAGTTTATCATGCTACAACCAAGACTTATGAATTATAATACACATTTTACAGACCTTTGACAAAATCTATACAGGACAGAGTTATCTTAAGAAACTTTCTTTTTCTTTTTCTAGATGTGACTGAATTGATAAATAGAGTTCCCAATCCTGCTTCTGATGAAGTTGTTTGGAATTTCAGGGTTTATGCAAAGATATGGCCAGATCTTACAAACTGCAATTCACATGACTAGTCTCACTGGGTTAGTCATGTGGATTATTCACTGAATTAAAAATTAGCAGGATTGGGTTTAATGTGTGGTGGTGAAAGTGTGGCAATAGATTTAGGAGGGTCTTTATTTTCCAACTTTATACAAATAGTAATGAGCAACTTTCTTTTTGTAAGTCACTAGCCTGTGATGTAAAATGCCCCAAAATAAAACTGTAATTGAAGAAAGGCACCTTTATGTTAACTTATATTTTTGTTACAGTATTTACTTTTGCCTTTTTTGAAAGTTTTCTAGAATGTAGAGCATCTGTGAACAACATGAATAAGTAACTAAGCACAAGCCTTTCGCAGTTCTCCTGGTTATAATTAGCTTTTATACTATAAAAGCTACTATGTTGTCCCTTGATGGTTATGTGCTCATGGTGTTTCCATGAAGAAAAAGGAAATCAAAAAGCATCTGACAAAAGCATCTATTAGCAAAACAAGATTTAAAATGACCAGCTTTTGATCAATGGCAGGAAAAGAGTTCAAAGTCCTACAGATCCTGTCCTGCTTTCAGATGGGTTGGGGCTATTTGACACTTGCCAGAAAATATGTAGCATCTTCAGAAGAACACTCTCAACACATCCAGCTGTTTCTATAAGCAAGGTACATGAAATACTAGAGAATTAGTTGTTTCTGCTTTTAGTCTAAACACAGGCATCTTGGTTGGTTTTGTTTGAGCTCGATGCCTTGGGTCTAACCAAAGGCCATACAAAAGGGAGCATTGTAGCTTTTATAATAAAACAATTGGATTATTCTACCAACTTACAGGATTACAAAGCAGGTGCTTTTTATTAATTGATGAGAGCTAAAGCTCATTTTTGATAGATAATATATATTTGTTAAATGTATTAACGTGTGTTTTATAACGTACCCTTTTTTCCGCTGATTGTTGCATACTGGTATCTTATTAAGGACATCTTAAAGGATTTTCAAGACAATCAATGTGTACCATGATGACTGTACATAAGTATACAAAACTACAAAGGTTGTAAAGCATGGGCAAATGTTTTATTTTCAAAATGCTGTTCTTAACGAGAATAAAGGCTTTACTATTTACTTACAATGTTTGTGTCCACTTGGTTTTAAATTCCACACAGATTTTTTTTCCATTGCAGTGAGCACTGCTACAGACAGAATTGCCCCTTGGTGCAGTTCCTCAATGTAAGCAAAGATAAACTGAAGGAAAGGGCTCCTAAAGCACATTCCTCCACCTTTGGCCACATCCCCACACTTACCCTTAGCTCTGGCACCTATCAAACCCATGGTGAGCCACTCAAGGAGCTCAGCAGCCAAACTCCTAACACAAAAGGGATATTTTCCCCCTGTTGGCTCAGCAGTTTCCTGTTCTGGTTCAATTGCCTGTGCTTGTCAAAAGAAGGGGACAGAATAATTCAGCTGGGCTTGAAGAGTGCAGAATGAGAGTTTTTTCTTCAAATGGTTTGATTTTCCAGATCTGGTGCAAGAACCATCATCACCAACCAGGAGGAAACCCAAGGGGTGGGTACTGGTGTAACAGTGAAGACAAAGTCTGTGCAAGTGAAGGAAGAAATCCATGTGGAACCACAGCAAGTGCTACAGACCACCCGTGTTTTATTAGGTGTTCAGTCAAAACAACTACACCTTTGACTTACATGGAATTATTTGTAGTTCTGCTACTATCTTCTCTAATTGTGAAATTATAAAGGCATAAATAGGACTGTTCTTGACAAGGCTAAGTTAAAAAAAATAATAAGGATTCCTTAGCAAGGGGCCCAATCTGATTTTAACTGTGCTTGGACCTGATATAAGTAAGTAGCCTGCATAAGATTGCTGAAAATGCTGACACTGGGATCTTAATTCTACACTTTCTCAGCACATGTGCTAAGTGGTAACAAAAGGGCCTTTGACTTTTCTCCCCTGCAAAAATGCAGAGCAACCTCAGCTCTGATTGCCTTCCATTGGAATTGCAGGGGCACAGTGTTTCTGCAAATTAGACCATTCTGAACAGAGCCTGGATTTGTGTAAATTGTTGGAGCTCTGCAGGAGTCGGAAGTCCAGTTTATGATAAATGAAGATTTAATACTTGCCTACGTGTGGGTAGAACCCCATTTAATTTCATCCAGAGTTTTGTTCCTGTCAGAAAAGATTTTAAGTGAGCATTCAGGAACACAAGATAAACACAGATTCAACATTTTTGGCTAGATGTGCACCAATCCATCTGTTTTAACAGAATTGTGCTCATTTAGACTAAGACTGAATTTTGTCTTGGCATGCTGGGTCCTTACATAACCTGCCCTTGATTTACAATACCCCACATGTAAAACTTTAATGCTAAAAGCGTTTCTAAATCAGTATCACAAAGTCCATGAGCTCTGTGCTTTGCAGTTTTAGTGAGATGTTGAAGGATTTTGTGTACGTTAGTCCGGATCTTCTGATTTTCTTCCCACTGCAACCATACAAAAAAAAAAAAAATTAACAGGGACAGAAACAAAAAAGAAAACATCCATACTTCCACAGCAAATACTCTGTTGTTCAATAAATAAATAAAAATCCCCTGCCTGACCCAAAACGTGTATTTCTTCTTTGCATGGCATTTTTTTTTTTTTCATGTTTTGATACAGCTTCAGCACTCAGATACTTGCACACAGATCTTTGTGCCAGCTGTGGGAGTTGTGCATGTGTAGCTGAGGGCAGAGCTGTGTGCTAGTAAGAAGTCTGTTAAAAAAAATTGGAAGCAGCTCTTTGAGGTTTTTGCTTTGAAGAATTTTCAATTAAAAGTCAGTGATGAAGTCATTCAGTTCACCTAGCATATATTTATATTTTTGTCACTTAGGACAACAAGCAAGGTCAATAAAGAATAGTTTCTCTATGTCTCAGTGGAAAGAAGAATGTTATCCATGTGATTGCAAAGGCTCTGCCAAATGGGAAAAATCAGTCAAACAAAGAGCACAGGGTTGCTTGCTGGAGTAAACAATTCTAAATGAACAAAAGCTCTACATAAAAGTAAAATATCCCACCCCCTAGTGAAAGCTGTTTTCAAAGCTCTGTATTCTTTCAGAATGTTGTAATACAGATTAACCTAATGTTTTTCTTCAGCTGATACAACAGTCTGGTTCCTCATTCTACTTGTGTGATTTCAGCTATCTTATTCTGGTTTTGATATTTTAAAATTTTACAAACTGCCTTTCAACTTTAAAAAATCTGCTTTTCTATTTCCTACACTTCAGAAGATGTGTCTGTACTATACACCTTTTATATCAAGCGAGTTTATTGGGAGATTTAAATATAAAAGCTATGCTAGAGGCAAAGAAAGCCAAATAAACCCCCCAAAAAATCCCCTTTTGAACATACAGTTTCAGGAGAGCTTAGTTACCCTTCCAAGGCATGCAATTGAAAACCAGCAAACAAAATCCTCTTGGTACATAGCGGGAATACTGGGCTGCAACAGGCCCATGTGCTAATTTAAGGTGCTCAGTGTGCTCCCAGCCTGGAGAATGTCAGCTCATAGAAAGCATACAGGAAGAGTGCTGTATGAGGGGGGACACAGCAACCCCTTAGAAACCCCAAATGAGACTGCAGCAGCAGGAGAAACCCTGTTTTACAGTGGTCAAGGCAATACATGCCCAGTGCCTCGATGGCACAAGACCTTTCTGGATTTTAGGGTTTCTGTTTGTACAGTTAAGGGGAAAAAATTGAGAGTGGATTTAATATCCCATATAACTATGTATGTCCTGTATACAAAATAATTTCTGTTGCATTGAATTTTAGCTAATATCTCTTGATGTGATGAGGCTGACATTTGCAAATATTTAATAAAAATTGCAACATTCAGAAACCTCAGGGCTCACACACTTTCACATTAAAATGAGCAGGTGTTTTAGGTATCTGCTAGCAGTGCTTTTAGTCAGTAGTGTCCTTGTCTTATCATAACCTGTGTTACTTAAGCATAACAATTTCCAATCACATCACACCAAGCAGGAAGCACAGGCTGTCAGCATAAATCTGGATTTCAGGCAGTTATTTAAATAGTTTTTGACATATACTTGCTTCCTATGCAGATAGAAAAGTAAGATGTCCTCAGGATTCAGATAAACTGGAAAGATGGAGAAAGAAGCTGCCTGGCTATGTTTTTTTGCTAGAAGTTCCCATTGGAGAGATGTATTTTTCAGGCTGTGACACCTCAAACTGAACTAGCTCGCTTCAAATATTTTGAAATGCCTAAGGAAGATGTTTAGAACAACTTACACAACCTGATAATCCAGCCCGTTTCTTTCAGACTACACACATCTGAAGCAATGAACATTGTAAATGTCAACATCAACAACCTGGCTTACAACTGCGCCATTCCTTATGCTGAATTTTAGCTATTTCCATCCTAGAAGTCCTATGATTCTTTCCACAGAGCAAGAAACCCATTTCAGTTTTCAGTGCACTTCAAAAATTATTAAAATCTGACCTTGAGCAGCACGGTTCCCATTCCATCTCTGCGTGCCCGCAGTCACCGTGTGCAGTCACGCAGGGCCCGCTCCCACCACTGTGGGAATCACAGCTACGATTCTGCTGCAATGGAAACCATCCCCTCTGCTCTGCTGAGACTTCCTGCACGCTGGGAAAAGGTGTAGGGATGTAAGTGGGCAGAACAAACTGCCCCACGATGCCATTTACACAGTGGGGGTTGCAACAGCGCGCTGCGGCCAGTCTCGGGGCAGTGCCAAGAAAACTGTTCTCACAGAAAGCTGGATTCAGGAAAATCACAAGCACTTCAAATCCCAAGATGTTTGTGTGACTGAATGTAGGAAAATTATCTACAGAGAATGCCTAATTCAAGGAGGCACAATATTAGAATTAAATAACAAGATCATGCTCATGGCAGCATGATCAGTATTTCAAATACTTTTAAAACATCAGCTCCTGTTTGAAATCCTGAGACATAGAGGAACTGAGGCCCTTAAGTGCTGTAACAGTGTGAGTTAAGACAAAAATTAAATCTCACATCTCACTTACTTCTTCTAGTACTGGTATTTCTACCTGAATAGGTCATATGGTTTCTCCTATCAGAACAGTTTTTCATAGTCAGAAAACCTGACTATGAAAAACCTTATTTTTTTCATAGTCAGAAAACCTGATTAACTATGCTTTAGTCACATGCATGTTCTAAATCACAGGACACTTACAGCCACCACTACAGTAATAAGCACCAGTGGGGATGGTGATTAATTTCTTTGGAGGTGAGCTGGGGGTGTTCTTGAGGAGGACAACTGTTATCTGCTATTTTTGACCTGCTACTCCTACTACAATAAAGTTGTCTACTATTGGTCTGCCACGTTCCTTGGGAATGCAGCTCATTTGATGTAGTTTTTCATGTCTGTGCTGCAATGCTGAGGCACAGATGATGGATTAAGGAAGCACTGGAATGTATCTGGGAAGGGAAAATTCAAAAATCTGCAATATTTGGAGTGGAATTTTGTCCTATTTATTTAAGCAATAAGTTCAAACACCCTAATCATCTAATTTCGATGGCAGACATCATTTTCCCTCATCCTAATGTACAGGACTGATGTTTTGGTTTGACACTTGGTCGTTCCAGCATAACAGTGAATAAACTGTGGCCTACTTTGGACACTACTGTATAACACAACTGGCTTGTGAAAGTAGCTTAGGAAAGGTTTGTGCTCCCACACTCTATAAAGAGCGCCCTTCTTCTCCATAGAACTCTAAGAACTACATTTAGTAATTGAAACAGTTGAAAACAGTAATGAAAAATACTATAGACTCAGACTATAAGAAGATGAAAATCCATTAAAGAAAATCTATTGGAATAACTTATTAGCAGGGACTTAGTGTAAAATATATATATAGAAAGGAGTTTCACCCTAGCCTCCAATGAAATGCCAAAGAAGCCTGAACATGAAATTGGAGCCACGAGCAATCTTACTGAAATAAGACCTGACTTTTAAAGAGACAGTTTTTTCATAAAGTGTTTATAATTTTAGCCTCTTACTATTGGAAGTCTGCCTGTATACAATTATTAGTGAAACCTTTCACTCCAGGAAATATTCAGTCACTAGTGATAGGGAAATGATCTACTGAATACAGATACATTAACCAAACTAATGGAAATTATACCTACCCATAGACACTCCTCTAAGTCATAAATCTGAAATGGAACTGTTAGAGGATCACTCAGCATAAGAGGCTTCTGCAAAACGGATTTTTAAAAGAGACAGGACAAAGCTAATTCTCCAAATCAGGAGCAGAGTTTGCCAAATGCTTAGTCTTGCTTCCATGACTGTAGAGACCAAAAAAGTTTTAGGGCATTTTTAAAATCACTTAGGATCAAATTAGCAAAGCAAGAGCTGACATACAGGAGACTTCCAAACACCAACATTCAGTGATGCACATGGGAAATATGGGCTGAAAGATCTCTAGCAGAATTAGTATGTGCAATGCACCATTGCTTTCTTCATATTTTGACAGGAAGCCTCAGAATTCATTAGAATATATCTGAATGGCATTTTTACAATTCAAGGTGTACAAAAAGAAGAGAAATATGGGAAGAACAAGTATTGGAGTAGATGAACAACAGCCATCAATACCTGAGTTAGGAGAGAAAAAACTACAGAAATGTACTGGAGACTATTATTTAAAAGTATCCAAGTGTCCTCCAAATCATTCAATGACCTGAGATTTATGAAGAGACAGCCACAGAAACATAACAGTTTATGGAACACAACCCTGGACTGAGAAGAAAATCCAGAATGAAGGCAACCAGCACATTTCCAGAGCATCTGATTAATGCAGATTTCAATGTAAATACTCAAGATAGAAAAAGAGAATGATGAAAACAGAAAGAACTGACCAGAAATAGAAATCATCCCAGAGTGGCAGGTCCTCAGCTAAAAGCATTTGGGGATTTACAGGCAGAAACCAACATGGGCAGAAACCCAGAATTCCAGTTTTGCTGGGCAGCTTTGGGAAAACTGCATTTATACCCATTAGCCCCTCTTATTTCTGACACGATTCCAACTTGCAAAATGTGATAGGTTCTGTGAGGTTACCCAATTGAAACTCTTGTGCAGACTAAAACAAAACATCAGGTAAGAAAGCAGACTTTTACATCAGAAAAGCTCCTGGGTTCTGCAATCTGTCAGACACTTCTTTGTATTCCCCAAGTCCTATTTCAGCACTCCACTAACAGCTCCTGGTCGTTCTTTCCCTGCCCCACTTCCCCCCTTCTTTCATTTTAACCAAGAGTTTCAAATGTTGTTTTGCTGCAGGACTGTTTGGAGGCTTTATTTTTCAGCTGGTGACAGCCTTTTCTCGAGGCTTCTAACACATCTCATAGTTATAAATAGAAATTTGGGGTTTGCTTATCTAAATGGCTTATAAAAAACACCAGCAGCATTTTCAATAAAAATGCTCCAATGTTTTTCACTTTTAAGGTTAAAAGTAGGAAAAAACCTAAGAAGATTGCAGAACCCATGAAGAATTTATCTTCTCTTTAAAAAAAAAAAAGTTTATATAGTCACAGAAAAATCACCAAATTGCAATTTTCCTTTTTTTTTCCCATTACAGATGATTATTAACAACTGCAGAGTGATGAGTGAAAATAATCTTTGGTACTGGAGGATTAGTTCAGACTTGTGCTCACAGGCCCACTGCTGTGCCTGTGCAAGCACAGTTCAGATCACGTGCTGTAGTTTATCTAAATGGTCATATTTCCTTTTTATTTTTTCAAACATTCCCAACATAGTTTCAGAAATTAAATGTTACTGTAATCTTTATAAATTTTCAAAGATGTCTGAGTCCAGGGTGTGGACCAATAAATTGGATTCTGTATTATGAGTCTTATGACTTTTATCACTACATTCTCAGCTGTTAGTGCCAAGATTAAACTTTCAAAACATCTCAAGCATTTTGAATTAAGCTTGATGAAAACCACCAGCACATACTCAGCCTTCGGTACTGCTTTGTTCTTTGATTTTCTTTTTTTTTTTTTTCTCCTTAAAAAAAAAAAAAAAAAAAGAAACTTTAAGGTCTTTTTCTATGTAAGTTGAATTTTACACATGTGCTTTTAAATCAAAAGCAATTATGTATATGCCCCCTTTAAAACCATTTTGACTGCAGCACTTTTGCTTTCAGAAAGAAAAAACCAAATACCTGTAAATACAGTCATGTTTTAAAAAAAAGGAGAGTGAAATTATTTTAAGTGCAGCGTCCTAGTGACAGCAAGCAGCCTTCCACTTTTAACCTGTTTATAAAGCTTAGTCTGAAACCAAATTATTAGAAAAAATACATTCAACATGTAAGAGCTTAATATATATATGTGTGTATATAAATCTGTTATATAACAGATTAAAAGTGTAAAATCATGGAATATGAGGAGGTCATCACAAGAATTCCATTATGAAATTAATTAAAGAATTACAGCTGCAATAAAATGAAGGCAGATGAAATTAGAAACAAATTATTTTGTTTAAAATCTTCCTCAATTATTTCAACCACCCTTGGTGAAAGTGGCAGGGGAAAAAAGAAACTCTCACATAAAACTAATTAATTCCTTACATTTTACAGGCCTGAATTTTCCTAAATAAACCACAGAGATGCAGTCTTTAAGAAATCCGTTAGCTATTCAGAGTATGCCTTTTCCTAATCCAACATTATTACCTGCAGTAATTTTAAATATTATCTTAAGCCTAGTGTAAGATTTCCCATTTGTAAATATATCCTCTTTTCAATATTTTCTTTGGGAAACAACTCGGTCCTACAAACATGCATGTGGTTGTAACTTCATTTATGGCCCCAATAATAAGGATATTTATGGAATGAATTTAAAGAAATTTCACAGTGTAGCCATTTTTTCTGGGTTCTGAATTTAACATTTTTCCCTTCTCCAATTAATTTTGCTTTGATGTGATATGATTTCATACAGGCATCCTTCAAAGGTATGCAGACTAGACCTCCCCTGTTCAGTTTAACTTGATATTAAAGCTTTTGAATCCTTCCTCATGGTTCAGGTGGAGCCATCACAGCTGTAGAAGGAGTGAGTGACTGCATTTCTTTGCTTCTTGACACTATGCATCTGTTCCTGCTCTAGCACCAGAAATATGCAGCCTGTTCTCCCTTGTATCTCATTCATATTTGCAAGGACTTTCCAGAACAACTCCATTTTGAGTTCTTCAGAGGATTGCTGCATGCATATACCCAAGGGAAAAGATTATTGCCATGAAAGAAGTGTTTTTAAAATCTCTCCAGATAGGTAAGTAATAACTTCTACTGCCAAAGGAAAAAATACAGCTTGAGAATTGAATAGAATATAAAAGAATATTCCCTCCTGTATCTGGAAATCACCCCCCTCACCTGCTGTGAAGATTACTTTCTATCTTATTTTGATTTAAGTACATTTTCCACACACTGTGCCCTCTCTATTACACAAGTGCCTTGCAAAGCCCAGTCTATGGTTGATTTATAAGACCTGCCAGCTAACAGGGTCACAATTGGTATTGCCATAAACCCAGGGATATTTTTTTTCTTTTACTATTTTCCCTAAGAATACTGATTTTTAAAACTAAAATTTTACAAATTTAATGCAGATAAGAACAAGAAAAAATTCCCTTAGGACATAATATAGCTGAAAGTACTGTTTGTGTAACAGCAGCAATGGTCTTTCCAACAGCAGAGAAGTAACCACTGCAAAAGTGTCAGCAGAGTGTTTGGTCACATAAGTGATGAATGAAGAGTTTGGTATTTTCATTAAAAAGTTTAAATATTTTTCAAATTCCTTTCATTTTAGGACAGACACTTCTTCAATTCCAGTGCTTTTCCATCGGTACTAAATCTGCACAAAACAGTGCTCAGAACCAAAATCTGCTATTTACTCACATTCTCTGGAGGTTGAGTTTTAATTAACTGTATTTTCTGAAAAAGCAAACTATTTTAATTCTGAAAAAAATTGTGGAACAAGTTTATCCCATCAGCTGTGCTATATTAGAGAAAATTCCTTCTCCCTTCAAGTCTAAAGCTGTGAGCCACTAAACTGAGTCTTAAGTGTTATGCTTATCTCTATATTTTCAGTCTGAAATTGTTCAGAGTAAGGACTGTCATACCTTAAATATAGATCATTTTCTGGAATGTAATTTTACACAGCAGTGAAGCAGTATAGCAAATAAAATGCCAGCCAAGAATGCTGTAGCTTTATTATCCTGGATACATGCTGAAGGAAACTCACTTTTTTCTTTGCACTCAAAAAGAAATTTTGCCAGCATATGCATTAAGAGGCCAATGGTGCTGCAAGGTGCTATTAATGCATAAAGTAATCCTCATGCAGTTTTCACACTTTCTATCCTAGAGCATTTGGCAAAACTAATGGTAAAGAGTATAAAAGATGGACTGAGAGAAGACTAAAGAACTTCACAGGAACAAATCGGAAAGTTTCTCATGCTGTGAAGCAGGGGGTGAAGCAGTGGTTTGCATGAGGCACCCTCACAGCCCTGCCTAAAACCATGCAGAGTTTTTAGAGAGTGGGCCACGTCCCAGGGCACAGCAGCTCCTCTGACACTAAGTGGCCATCACAGAGGGGCACTTCTCCTCCCCTGCATCACTCCTGCACGGTATCCCTCGTTCTGGATGTAGCGGCTGTGTCATTGCTGTCGGTGGGATGGTCAGGCTGAGCCAGCAGAAAAGCCTCCCAGGGGTGGCAGAGCAGAGCAGAGCAGAGGAGCCTCTGTGAAGCCACCAGTGCCCCTGCCAAGGCAGGGGAGCATGGCAGCAGCCTTGGCCGAGGCAGCACAGGGCTGCCTTTTTAATGGGGACGTGGCTGGATCACTCCATAAAAACGAGACTTTTGGTCTCAGCTGGAAAAAGAAAAGACCCTCCAGAAGTATTTCATTCTGGTGTAGTTCTAATGAAAACTGAGCTGTTCGTTTCAAAATTAATAGACATGTTTTAACACACTTTCTGAAACCCAAAAAATAAGTGAAGAATTACTTTGGATTTGTTAATTACAATCCATTTACATTTCTAATGTCTTCTTACTATCTTTTTTAAAGTATCATATACAAATCATTTACAATTTTCATAAAATTGTTTTTACCTAGAACATACCCTTGCAATTAGGTTTCATTGTGCTGAAAATCCCAACAAAGCAGACTCTGCCTGTTAGCTCACATTAACCGAGTCTTTGGCTGATATTTCCATGGAAGGTATGCTGATCTTTCTAGTAGTGTCAATAGAGTCACATTACTGCTCGAGTCATCATTTTCTAAAAGCTATTTGGCAGCTCACCATTCATCCCCTACAGTTAGATTCAACACTGTTTACTGCATCTAATAAACAGAATTAGTTATATACAAATTAAAGAGATCCTTCATTATTTTTCCTAATGTGGTTAATTTCATAATAAAATGCTGTATCTACTTAAAAATGCTACTTTTTTTTGGACCATGCATCTTAATGCTTTATTTGTGATATCTGAGGTTTTAGTAACAACAAATGCTTTGTCTGCTTGATACAAACAGTCTAGTGGTTTAATTAAAGGGGAATTAATTAATGAATTCAGTTACACCAAATGCCTAGAAAGACAAGGTTAAAAAGTAGTTGTGTTATGCTATTCATTATTGTGTGAGTGTTCACAATCCACTTCAGCACAAAGTCAGCTGGGTTGGATGGAATCACTGGTAAAAGCAGTTAAACTAACCTTGCTGGCTTTACAGTGAAATAGGGTTTAATGACACTAATAAACAGCAGGATAATAAGAGCAGAAAAAAGAGCAGCTGGAGCAGTAACAAAATTAATTATGGCATCACAGCTGAGATTGATAATGAAAACCCCTGGACAGTAACTTCTCCAACTAGTACAGCTGCTTCCAAATAGCCATCTGTCTGGGCCCCAAGGCTATTTGATGTGTGGATACTCTTAAATTAACTTAGCAGAGCTCAGTTAAGAAATTACAGAAACAGTGTGATAATATTGAAAGCTGATGTGATATTAGCAATATAAACTTATATTGGTTTAAGAAAAAAAAAATTGAAAAGGGGTAATTTTGCATCTTTCTTTGATGTGATGACACAGCTGTGTGTCCTAGAGTCCTAAAATAAATGTTTTGATGACAGGAAAGCTCTGTGAGAGTGATTAAAAGGAAATTTGTTTTTCCTTTAGAAACAATTGGCAGAGGAAGTCTTATCACTACATAAGTCTCCAAAACAACTTAAGTATAGTTTATAGGAAGATTAAATTTCTTCAGACACAGAAGTTTTTTAATCAATTGAACTGTCAAATGACACAGTCCACCCTTAGCCCCTATTTTTCTTCGTTGCAGTATTCTGAGAATGGGTTCACCTTGTCCTGTGAAAATGAACTTGTAATTTCCCCTTTTAAAATTTTAGATGCATGAAGACTGCAAACTATGACTGTGTAATCATCTAATATCTTATTAATCCTTTTTCACATTGGTGTGTTGTAATATATAGATTTGTTTCTTAGAAGTGGGAAACATGCATCTCTAACTTTTACTGGTATCATGGACAATGGAATGTGGGAAAAAACATGCCTTGATGAGATGATAAAAATATTAACAAATTGAAAACAGCCACAAACATTAAATTGCAATCACTTAAAAGGCATTAGCAAGCCTGCAGCTCAACCTCTATCATTATCTCCAGAAATGCAATTTTCCAACAATTAACACTGACAGAATTAACTATGTATTGCAAAGAGAAAAAATTATTATTTTTTCTTTTATGTTTTAAATTTATAATGAGAAAAAATTTATGCTAGAAAATTTGAATTCACTGTTTTGAGATACTTAAAGCCAGACATATCCGTGTTTTCTTTTAAAAAGAAAAGATGCCTACAACTTTTTACCAACTCAGAATAAACTGTAGTAGAGAGGCTATGAAATCCCACTTGAAGAAAATCGGTTGCTCTGCCAAAATTTTCTTCCTGTGTCAGTCAAGTCTGCTGGAAGACAATGTCTTACTGATTTTATCTTTTCATAATTTTTTGTGCACTGTTACTACATTATTTAATCTTCTAGGTCTAAGCTACTAAAACCAAGAATTTGACTGCCCTTACAGCATATGAACAACCCATATATACAAACACATATAAACACAGTTTTTCCCTGTTGTGATATATGATTTTATTCCTCAGAATTAATTCTTTTCAGCTATAAAATATCCCTCAGGCAATTTCAAGGATTGGTAAATAAAACCTGATATTTCATAGATTAAAACTGCAACATAAATATAAATAAATGTTTGAAGAATCTACAGAGCCCTCGTAACAAAACTCCTATCACCAACACTTATGACTGTCCTGTAGTTCAGGGCAAAGATTGGCCATGTGACATTACAGTAAAATGCAGCAAACCCTGGCTCAGGGAAGAAATTAGGTTGTCTGGCTCCAGATCAGAAGGCTAAAGGATTGCTTTATTAAAACTCTACTATATTACATTAATATACTATTTAAAGAGATACTGTACTATTCCACATACTTATTTTTACTTATCTATCCACTAACTAACAAACTCGTGACTCTCTGCTGAGAGCCTGAGCCACAGGTGGATCCCACTGGTCACTGAACCCTAACAACCTTCACCAGGATCCAACCCAGCAATCACTGCAGGTAAACAATCTCCACACCACATTCCACATGGGGAAAACAAAGGAGCAGAGATAAAGATTGTTTTCTCTTCTTCTCTCTGTGCTTCTCCTGACAGACAGAATTATGTCTCTCTGTCCAGAGAATGTGAATGCCACATGAGAGCACAGCTGTGACAGTGCCATCAGACTGCAGGGCACACAGTGCTGACTGCTACCACATCACTTCCCTCTCTTCCACACCTGAACACCCCAGCTGAGCAACCTCACACCTCCTCAGCTCCTGCCATGGGTGTGGAGGTCACTTCCTACATGGATCAGGGCTCAGTCAGCCACAGAGGTGGGAAAATGCAGACTGGCTGAGGAGCCGGTGAGTCCTGCATTAGCAGACAAAGAGGCTGAGCAAGTAATCATAATTTGATGATCATTATTATTTGTGTGCTTAAGTGAATGGTAACTTGGCCTGTCAGTAAAGCCTTGTCCACAAACAGGATAAAAAAAATAACACATTACAGTGCCAGTTCTTGAAGCAATCTGGCCTTATTTCCCTTGGCAATTTTTTAGGTTGTTTGGGTTTGTTTTCTTTTTTTTTTTTTTTTAATTACTGTACAGAGCAAATTCTGCTGTAAATAACTACAGGAAAATGCCAATAGAATATTTACCAGATAGAAATCCACAGTTCAGAAAAACTGTACTACAACCCATCTGGTAAAAATCAGCTTTACATGATGAGTAGCTGGTAGGTGTCTAATCATGCCCTAGAAAATACTGTGCCAGCAAATTGTCATAGTTTTCCAAAAATATTGAATTTAGGCCCTATATTGTATTTTCCATTGTCACTTTCAGCTGCACAGGCAACTCAAGTAGAATGAGTATTGATTGTAAAGAAACAGCCAAGCATTTCCACCAGACATTACCTTCTTTCTCAGGATTAGTGTCCTACTGTGTGACCTATTTTTTAATACAACTCAAAGTATAAAAATTCAACACAACGTAAAAAACAAACCAACCAACCAAAAAAAACCCACAATTGAATTCACTTACCTTTGGCTTCCTGTTTAGCCCAGAATTTTTTCACTACCTCATTAATGTGCCTCTCCTCTCTCAGCTTCTTTTGCCACTGACGTAGCTCTTGTATTTCACTATCACAACGAACCTGTGAAAGGGGAATCAGAAAAGTAAACAAAAATTATATACATTTGTGTTATCCAGGATGAGGATACAATTTTTTTTCACAAGGCTGTGGCTAGGCAAATATGTGACAGCCATCCTCTTTGCTGGGCCTAAGGTAAAAGCAAAATCCCAGAGGTTTTCAGTTTCCAGCTTACACAGAAATAAAATCCACATAATTGACAAATCCAATTGAAAACATAAATATGTCTATTAGGGGACCACTTTGATTACCAAGGACTCCTGAGAATGAGATTGCAGTGAGATGCTAATTCTTTGAGTTAATTAAAATTTAAAGCCTTATGCTGAAGGGTATTAGTGTCTTTAGAAAAGCATAACACTATAAAATCAACCCACTGACCAAAATAATAGAGCAGAAGAGGAGTGTGAAGGGTCATGCAGAAGAAAATTTATTCCATCAACCTGATTCACACCTGCCATCAGCTGCAAATAGGCTGACTGGCAATCCCACCCACACAATTTTCACAAACAGGAGAGCCATTAATCTGTTATTTAAAGTAATTGGACTGCATTACCTGGTATCTATTCTTTGTCAGTCAATCACCCCATGAAAAGCATAATTCTGCTTCCACAAAAAAAATTACAACAGTCAAAGGCCTTGATTTCATTTAGATGTAAGCTGAATTTTTCTAGCATTGTTTTTGTACTGATGTAGTTCCTACTAACATAGAAGTGAACTAGCTCTGCATCAACAGCTTTTACCACTCTGCTACTTACACTTGTAAGCAGGATTTGATTAATTAGCAGTGTGTTGCCTATGGTTGGCATTCACACAATTACTGCCTTCAGCGCACAAAATCCTGTCCTCAACAGCAGTGGAAAGGGACATGCCAGCATTACCTTAGACACTGAGGATTATTATCTTCAAGTCATACTCAAATTGTAGTAGAATTATTTTTAAAATGCAGTTTCTGGTGTTTGGGGTTTTTTCCTTAAATGTTACATATAAAAATGTCATTATGCTTCAGGACTACATTTAGAGAAGCTGTGGCTGCCCCATCCCTGGCAGTGTCCAAGGCCAGGTCGCATGGGGCTCTGAGCAACCTGCTCTGGTGGAAGGGAAGGTGTCCCTGCCCATGGCAGCAGGGTTGGAAATGGATGGTCCTTAAGGTTCCTTCCAACCCAAACCATTCCATGATTCTAAGGTTCAATGTCCTAGTAATTCAGTCTGAAGTGGAACAACATGGTAGAAACAAGCGGCAATAAGTTCAGTTTCTCCTGGAGACATTTTTGCTTGCAGGAAGATAACTACTTAGTTCCCTAGAACATTTCCAAATAAAATTGTACATCTTGAATTCTTACAGGATATGGTGAAGAGTTTGCTCTGTGACTTGAACTCTATTATAAGCTCTTCTCCATTACACTCTGATTTTCTCCCACTTTACTAAGACACATAAAGAGCAAAAGAGCACAACTTAGTTTTCCACTAGTTATAAAAACCCTAAACCTTAAAGAAAACAGTTTAAATTATTTATCAAAAGTATTCTTTCCTCCCAGGATTCCTCCTCTGTGCTGCATCTAAGAATGCAGTAAACAGTAGCTGAACTCCCATAGCACTTTTCAATCCACTTAGGACAAGATAACTTGCTATGTTTCAGACAGTGCACTGGCAGAGCAGAAATACAATACAAGGTTACTCGATCAATAAAAACAGACAAGACTTTTGCTCAGTGACTTGAGATCAGATACATCTTAGACCTCCAATAATATTCCATTATACTGATATAGTTTTGTTGTATCTTCTATAAAAGTCACAAGGACTTCTTACAAGGTTTCTATGAAATTTTAAAAATTAAAGAAGTTACAGATACTAGTGACACCTTCAGCTATACAAAAAAAAAGAGATAATTTTCTATTACACTCATCAAATACTATTTGGAAATATATAATCTAAACACAGGATAATTTATTTAGGCTTGCAAGAGACATTTTTTCTTTTATGAAGCCGTGTATGGTTTTATAAGCAAAATAATTCCTTATTATATGGAGTCAGTTTGTCTGAACAGGAAAGGGTTAAAGAAATGCTTATGGGACACAAGTATATAAATGACAGAAGTGCAAGAGGCAGGGAGATAGAGAAATTACTACCTCTATATGTAAATACAAAATTTCTGAACGTGATGTGTCCATTTACAACTTCAGCTGTGTAAGACCTGTATTTTGGCCCATGACAGGGCCACAGCTGTCTCTGTATATTGAAAATAAAGACAACAATTCCTAACAGTTAAAAGATAAAAGGCAAGTATAGTAGCTTCTGTATAGTCTCCCTAAGCAAATAAAACAATGGCAGTGCAGTGAAACACCCAGTGAAATACAGAGTTCTGAGATAAAGCAGAGTCAGATACTCAAATACTCCAAAGTCAGCATTAAATCCAAGCAGTAAAATGAGCTCCCAGAACAAAGTGTCTGTTTAGAAAAGTGACCAAAAAAAGGAAAAAAGAACACAGATATGCCACCTGCAGTAAAACAGGTGACAGGAATGTAACAAAATACATTTAAAAGTTCCAAATATGCTTAATAGATTATAGTTCAGCATAGTTATAATGTAGTTTAGACTACTGATAATGCCTTAGAAAGTTTTTCTGCTTTGAAACCAGAGTGCAATGCTAGCATGATGAAAAAGCCGTGACTTAGCAGCAAAATCTCCAGGCAAATACAGAGACAGTCCAGAATCTTGTCTAATGAACTGACATGTCTCTCCTGCAGACCAGCACTGCCTGAAGCCCTGGAGGGGTCTTAGCTTTGAAGGGAGAGCTCACTCCTACACTGGCTGTGAATAACAGGGAATATTTGTGACCTTCTGGGTTAAAGCCTTTGCTGGTAGCCACAGCTTGCTGGAAAGCAATATAAACTGTGATAGCAAAAGCACAACTACACCTGGCAAGATACAAAGCAAAATTGGAACATTTTTATCTTCAGCTTTTACTCAGAGTATGTTTAGTATAAAATAACACTGAATGTTTACATAATGCTGTCCAATTTCACCTCTAAGATATTACAAGATTTAGTCCAAAACCCCATGCTTTCAGTGCTAGGTGAGAACATGTAGCACAACAGATAAGGACAACACTAAAGGTTCACCCCCAGACATCACAGGAAATTCTGTAAAGGAAAAATTTCTATTTGTCTGGAATAGTTATGCAAATTTTAAAGATTAAAAAGATCCCATTAAAAAATGGCACTAAGCAAAGAATCTGCAGTAGAGGGGTGAAGGAATGTACCATATTTTGCTGGAAAAGTGCCTGGAACATTGACACCTAGCTGAATACTGCCTTGGCCTGTGACAGATGAATGGAACCTCAATAAAAAAAGGATGGTGGAAAGTGAAAATGAAGAATTCTGATGACAAAGCTGTCTCAAGTCTTGCTTGAGTGCTCCTCCTGGCCCTCAAAGAGCCCTCTCAAGATGATGTCCCCCTTTCTGAGATCGCCTCAGAGAACTCAGCAGCTCCATTTTCCACTGCTATTTGTTGTGGAATTCAGTTCTTGATTAAACTTGAAATAATTGTCAGAGTGCCCATCAATGTCTTTGTATGAAAGATTGTAGCAAGGACTTGGTTGATGGCAGCCATTAATTACTACAACAATTAAACAAGTGTTTTTCTGAATGTGCTGCAGATAAGGATGAATTTACTGTTTTGATCATGCCTTATTATCAGAGTTCTCAAGATTCTGTATCTATAGCTTTTTTCCCCCATCACATAGAAAAAACCTTTACTGCCTGAACCATTTTTGCATTTTTTTGTCATGTGTTTTTGATACTGGCATGCTCAGACAGCTGGAGGTAGCAGAAACAAGTGAAGTATCAAGAGAAGACTGATGCTCAGTCAGTTATATAACTAGATAAACTCTACTGCCTAAATCAATATGGGCAAGAAAGTACCTAAAAAAATTGTCTCAATCCATAGAAAACGTGTCTTAGAAGACCAAGGATTTAGTACCCTGTCTCTCCATCAGTGTCACATATCTGTGTGCTCATGTTTAATTATTCAGTCTTATCACACTGTGTAAATTTTTATTTCAAAAGCAGAATTTCAAAGTTCTAAATCCTCTGAATTAAAAAACAAGTTTTAATGAAAAACTTCAGAAAATGGCTTAAACTTTGACACAAAAATATCTTTAGAATGCAAAAAGACATTATTTGTGAGTATTCAGTTATCAGCTATTAACATTAAATCAGCGTTAGCTGACTGGGCTATTTATTTTAAAAGCAAATAATCTGAATTCTTTCGTAATTTTTCATAACATACTTATCATTAATGTGATGAAATCCCATTTAAGCTTAGTGTTCTATTAATCTGCAAGCCCAAGGATAACACATTGCCCTATGCAGCAGTTCATTACTAATGGTTTTTATTTTATATTCTGATTGCAATTTTTAATTTTTAAAACCCCATGTTCTTTCACCTCGAATAAGGTAAAACATTAATAGCTAATTTTATAGCCTGAATTATTTTTTATGTCTCCTACCTTTTATAGCTAGAGTTTCTCTCTCATTTCTGGGAATTGGTTTAGAATGATAAATACCAGTGTGAAAATCGTGAAGTTCATCTATGCAAGGAAGGACTGTGCCCTTCACAAGCTTTCAGAGAAGCAGAAGATATCTGAGCAACCTTGCAGTGTTCAGCAAACATAGCTGTTATTGGATAATGGTTGCCCCCACTGTAAGGATGCCTGCAGGGATACTGTCAGTGCTAATTAATGTTAGTGCCAATGCTGTCTCTGTTCAAAAAAAGAAAATAATGGAAAACAAACAAGCAGAAAGAGTCACAAAAATCCATCAGTCAAGAAGAACATTTCAAGGTATTTCATTGTCTTTGGCTGCACAGCACATTATAGGAACCACTTATATATTCATGCTTGTTAAAAATAGTAGAGAACTTAACAGAGAGTGTTTTAAACTATTGTTATTTAAAGAACACCTGACCTCCAGAGATGTCTCACTGTCCACCACAACAAAATTGCTGCTATATCTGGAGGCTACTTAGAAGCTTAAGTTTTGATAAAGGAAGTCAAAGACATTTCTTCATCACCAGAGTCACCTGTATTTCAAGTCCATTTCTTCCTGAAATGTGAAGGTATTAGAGCTCTTAAAAAATATATTTGATAGAACTTGTTCAGGACTTTCAAAATAATTTATTTAGTATCCTAGGGTTAGCATGGCTGTTAGTCTCCAAAATAATAGCATTGGACAATTTTCTTTGCATTTATTTTATGCACCTTGCTCTTCCCCCTTAAACTGGGAATGGCACTAGTGCTGTGTTACTAGTGAGCCTTAAAACATCTGCTTGTCATTTCTTTCCCTTTTCCTTGAACAACAGTCTTCATGCCTCTCATAAATCTCTTGTCTCATTCTTGGTCTCAGTTCCTTGTCCTTTCTTTCTGTATGCTTTTATTTCTCAACAGACTTCACCAATCCTTCTCATGCATCTCCACACTCACTCACGTATCCCTGCATGAAGCAAAATAACACTCCATCCTTGAGAACTACTCAAAGTAGCTTTCAATTAAAGAAAGAAAATTGTTCAGTGTTAACTGTACTTTGGAAAATCGAATTTCTGTGGATTTTGTGTTGTTGAGGAAACCAGTGAGATTATATCAGCATAAATACCTATGAAAAAATTGTAGTCACTAGGCATAAGGCAGAGCAACATCCAAAGCCAATGAACCATAGGGGTCTCTGCAGCTATTTATAGTATCCCCTACTTAAAATTTATGTAAGGATTTTCCCCGGGGCCTTCACAGTTCTACAGTTTTCAACATCAAGCAAAATAATTATAGATTACTCTTACCCGATAACCTCTCCAGAAGGACTGAATTAGTATGCTTGCTTCTTCTTCTGATAGAAGCAGAGATAGAGGAACTGCTGGTCTAGGACTTAAAAAAAAAATTAACAGACAGCCTATTAATGTAAAACACTTTCTTCCCTAACAGTATATTTTATCAAGAAGAGAAATGTTGTTCAGGAGCCTGAAAGATAGCTTCTTGTGGCTCTGAAAACAAAATGCACAAAGAATGTCTCCTTTACAAATATATTATTATATACATTACGAGAATTCCTTCTTAAAACAATAATTTACAAATGGCACATCAAGCACAGTCATCTTTCTTATTCTTCTACATGTATTTCAAACTCCCCCTATTATGGTAAGGTTTGGGAGGTGGGCAAGGGAAGCAGTCTGTCATTTGTAAAGCAGGGAAGGTTTTAGTGTGTGTGCAACAATGAACAGACTTATGATGTAAATGTTTATTACATGAAGTACACAGAATATAAACACATCTTGGTACATTCATTTACATTATGGTGCCACTTTAAATTAAAATGTGCTGAAAAATAATGATTATCATATCTGCACAGCATGAATCCATGTTTAGAAATGTTTAAACAATTTCTTAAAATGCTGAAATTTTAGTTTTGATACCATATACACTTTCTTTTGGTGATAAAAGAATGTAATACATTTGTGAACTCAACCATTTTCAGCCAAAATATATGGTAGCTTGAAAGCACATTTGGTGATTCTGTTGCTACCAATTTTAATGGGAACAAGCTAGTAATTAAATTCAGCCATCACTAGCAAAACCTCAAATTACTATACCAAACCTTGCTTCCCAAAAGCCATTTTCTATGGGCGTTGATGTATTTCTCAGACACAATGATAAAAAAGAAATCATCCATTGGAAAGGACAAAACAAAATTTGTTTCTATACGTTCTTTTATAAGAAATGTAATTTGCAGCCAAAGAACTACAGCGTAATAACACTGCAACTCATGAAAACACCAGTTCTAAAGAGAAGACTTGGCACAGCATTGGAATGGCTGCCAAGAGCCACTCTCCTGCATGGGGAACAGACTGAACACAGCCTTGACTTGGAAGAACACAACATGATGAATTTGGATGCAGCACCCACCTACAGACACACACAGCCCATGCAGGAACATGACCTATAGTATTTCTATTATAAACACACTGCAAAGCCCATCAATAACAAGCTATTTATTTATGCAGTCTTATATTTTCTGGCTAAAATGCTGCAATATCTTTTGGAAATTTATTTATGGCATATTACAGCCCAAGCTAGGAGGCTTGACAGCTTACATTTTCCTTTCACTTAATTTCATTCATATTAGTCTCTGCCCTAGTAAGCTGCCTATGCTCTCTGACGTCTTTCTCTTAGGGCTTGTCTTCACTGCAGGAGCATTTCAACTTGGAGCACAGCCTTAGCTCTTATCTAATGCTACACTGACTCCACTGGTTCACTCTGTGTACTCAGCTAAATTGGTCTCATCATCATGTCAGTTGGGTTTTGGCCTACATTTATTTTAATGTGAAGTAAAACCTTGGTCTGTTTGGAAAAGTTGAAATAAGGCAAAAATAGAAAGCAGTCTCTCCATTCAGATAAACTGTCTTAGCTCTGTGAACATTAATTAGCATTTCTCCTGCTCAGGGGAAATCATAAGTGCTGGACAAGCAAGACTTCCTGAGATAACAGCTTCTTATAATCAGACTTAAAAATCTGAAGTTGGACTGTGCTGGTTTCCCTGATAGACTTTCATCCTCTGTTCTATTTTAGATCTTTTTGAAAACCAAAACTTAGGGAAAATCACAGGAAGACCTACATATTTTACAGCAGTTATATCAAAGACAATGAATTTTCTCTAAGAATAAGTACATCTCCAAAGAACAACTTGAGATTTCTCCTAACCTGCAAGGTCAACTCTAGCATTTCTTTGCTTTCATTTTCAAATTATAAAAATGTCTAGCTTATAATCCAACACTAAAACTGAGAAAGCAATATAAAAAAATCAAGCAAGAACAGGATTTAATTTTTAGTATGACAGTCACTGACAGACATCAATCCTTTCAGTGGCACAGCTTTAAAGACCAGAAGTCATGCCAGGTCCAGTTTGGTCTAAGAGAATAAATGGAGAATATACACAGCTGTCTGCAGGTCAAATAAAAATAGAATCTGAGCAGAGGCAATCACCCCTCAGCAGCCAACAAGGGAAAGAGGAGCCTGGCATTTGTGGCAGAAGACAGCTGGATGCCTGCAAGATGCAAACTGACAGTACAATGTACACTGACTACATGCTGCTTATTTAGTCCTTGATTATGCACAATCTTAAAAGCCCACACATGAAACAGTGCTATCTATTTAAATATATATGTATTGTTTAACACAAGTTGCACCTGTAAAAGAGCATGAGAAAAAAGATTTTTCTGAAGTATTTTATTTTACCAAATCTGCATAAAGCAGACACTGACCAAAGTTAAATTCCAGAAACATGTTTCTTGCTTTCTGAGCAAACTTGTACAGATCTTGGTTCTGTGAGATATTCACTACTTATATGACATTATGAAAGTGGAATTTCGCACCCAGAAGATACAAAACAGACTTGCACTAAATAAATGTAGTTGGAGAATGTTCTTAATGAAGACATGTATCTGTATTTCCTCATGGACAGAAGATGGGGTTCTCAAAGAATTCTGAAAATGGAGAAGAGTCCCTCCATTTTCTTGTCTCCAAAACAGACAAAATAATCTCTGGGGGTTCATAGTCACAGTGAAGGGGACTGAATTCAGGCAGCATTTCCACACACTAATGCCCAGAAACTCTGATTGTCTTCACATTGTGTCTTACAAATAGACCTGATTCCTTCCTTGGAAACAAAATATAAGAAAAAATGCAGAGAGCAGCAATGCCTGGGGCTCCTGGTGTGCAGGTGAGGGTGGAATCTCCAGGTGCAGCCATGGAATGGCCTGGGTTCCTCTCTGCTTTTAGAAAGCCCTTCTCCAGAAATATTGAAGCGACCCTAATGCAAAGGATGAGGCCTCCTAAGTTTCAATACAGTGGCCACGGCCACATTCACTTCACCTTTAGCTTGACTGTGATGGTAATTGTTCTTGAATATTTAGATCATGTACAAACACAGGCAATGACAGAGTCACTGAAAAAATCATAATCTAAAGGAGCAGACCACAGAATAAGGGTAAATATAAGACACACAAGTAAATTACCATAGTGATCTACATAACTCTTCAAAAAAGGATTCAGAGAAAGTCTTTGTTTCGGGAAATACTCAAAAAAAATCACATGCTGGTCTGAACAACCAAAAAAACTCTGCTGGAAATTTCTCAAAGTACTTATCTTTCATATTTGCAGTATATCTTATTCCTAATCATAGAATCTAGAAACACTACAGCAACAGCTGCCTTCTTTAGGTCTTTTGTTTTAGATGCCTATCCAAATCCCCAAAAGTGTGCAATAATGAAAAAGTATTGCTTTGATACAAAATAAATGTCTCAAAAATCTCTGCTTATAAATACTACTAAGGTCATTTACCCAAAAAGCAGGAAAATGGTGGTTCATTAGCAATCAGACACTGAAATACTGATTCATCTGACCTGCTATTTAAAATTAATTACATATATTGATCAAATATTGTGCAGACAATGTATGAGCCTCTCAGATTTCCAGGGGAATATTCCCACAGACACTTGACAAAAGTATCCTGGAACATTTTCACAGATCAAACGGAGTGTGAACCGAGACCTTTCTTTGTAACATTTTCAGTATTAGTACAACTATTCCATAGTCAGAAATAAATTCCTAATCATTAGTTTCCTTTTGCAACAATCTAAATGCACAAGAATAAGATTATTAGTATTTGAGGAAAAAAAATCCTTACAATAGACAAGAAAAAACACTTTAGTGCACTATATGGAGAGTACATTTTTGAAGGATTGTAAATGTGAGAATAACGAAATTTTAACTTCTTAAAAGAGGAACTGCAACCAAGTAGACATCTTAAAATGTGACTCCTGCTAGTTAGCAGGAGTCTGAACTCTTCTTCTCTATCATCTTGTCCAAATAAAAGGTCCTTTATACTGTCAATAGTGAATTGAATTTAAAAATGTTCTATATACATTTGAGAGTGTTATCAAAGTGACCATAGTGTTAATATGTATTCAACTGCTAGACACGTACCAACTATTAATATACTTGCTTATCTATTTATAATGAAGAAAAGACAAGACACCGTGGAACTAACATGAGAAAGTTGTTATGTGGGGAGGCAGAGTCATGTAACCAACAGGAGACTGAGGCAGAACAGGTGATTTGTAACCAGAATGTCAGAGGAATTAGAGGAAGCACAGCAAGAAGTCTCTGCAATGAGAACATGCCAAAAAATACCAGAGCAAGAATTTTTTGTCTTCAGTTCTGTCTGAAAATTACAGTGGATTTCTTGTCTCAATAGGCTCTCCTTGGGAGAACGTGCCCACTTTAATGCTCCAATTCAGCTCTCCTGTGCTTGCACACTTGCCACACATTTTGGAAGTCACAAAGCATTGCCTCAGCTTTCTCTCTCGTAGGAACAATATTTATGTAGTCTGTGAGAGTGTCTGTGGGCCTGGACTGAAGGAAACCAAACATGGACCTGTTCCAAAGGCCACTCATGTCAATGGGAAAATTCCCACCGATGTTTGTGTACTTTGGGTCAGACTTTGTAAGCTGAAAACATGAAAAACTCCCCTTAGTGCTCCAACAGCAACATTAGGAAGATGTCACAAAGCACTAATAAGTTTTCAGTTTTCTCATTGCCATTTTGACAACCTTTACATAAATTAAAGCTTTTTAAATGCATCAGATATTACAGCCATAACACCTTCAACCCCATAAAGCACCACTACAAAATATAAATAATTTACACAGAAAATTTCTGCAGTCTTTCAAAACTTCTCCTTTGTTAACCTGAATTCTGCCATATTAATTGAATGGCAATTTTTACTTGGAAACACACAGAATAACATCCACAGAGATGTATTTGTTGGACTTCCTGTTATTACAATAAAATGTTATGTAAAGCTCAAATTATTAAAGAAAATGAAAGAAGAAAATATAAGGCAAATCAAGCATACTCCAAACATGGCTGGATTAGATACAAACCAATGAAATATAGCAGTGTGCAGAAAGCACAGCCTGTAGAAACTGAGCATATTATGGAAAGAAAAAAAATCAATCACCCGTGCAAAATTACCCCTATTGGCCATCTGAGAGCTGACAATGAAGTCAACTGTAAAGGCAGCTGAGACCAGCAGACTTCACCCAGTTAAAATATCTGGGGGAGGGAGAAAAAGAATAAGCAGTGTATATATATGTGTGTATACAGATATTTGGCAAAAAGCCACTACTCCAAATTTAGTAATCATTTATATCTTAGCTGCCCACTTCAGTAAAGCTATGATAAAGTTATTTTCTCTGTGTCTGTACACTTGTTTTGGTACACACAGATAGATTAAACCAGGAAATGTGTCCTTCAGAACTGGGTAGCAAGTAAATAATAAAAAATAAGAAAATGCAGATTAAAAAAATCTTGTGAATTATTTTTTTTCTGAACTTCAAAAGCCAGGAAATACTTATGCTTGTTCTAACATAGGTGCATATACCATATACCATTCTCTCTCGCTGGATGTAAGGTCGAGGGTTATGGTGAACAATGCTATCATATTATTAAATTTACATGACAGGCTTTTATGATATCACAGTTTCTCGGAGCAGAGGAACAGTCTTTTATTGGTTTCCTCCTATTTCTTATATTAATATGCTAAAGAAGGTTGGGAAATGATGCTGTCATGTTACTCAGACTACCTATGCCAGAAAAGTAAAATTTCAGAGGGATCAGAGCATAATCAAAGCTCACTGACTTTCCCTGGCCCCAGCTCAGTACACACAGCTTGGTTACTTGCAACTGAGCTTCAGTGCAGTTCAACCAGAAACACCACTGGAAAATGCTGACAAAAGGCAACTGCGGTGCTCATTAGCATATTTATAGGATTACAAAACATTCCCAGCTCTAATTCTATTTCTTCACTTGGTTCTTTCAGCAGCCTCGAACGGAGGAACAGGTACATCAGTTTGTATCCCAGCAAGTGCCCAACAAATGTGTGCTGGTTTTGTGTTCAAACTCCACTTTCCTGCCCTCTGAAAGGTGCAGCTGTCCTTTAAGGCAACAGAAATGTCTGGCATGTGATATGGGGATTACCAGTCAGCACTGAAGCTGCTCCTTCTATTGCTTTTGAAATCTGCTTGGGGAATTGAAGATTCCCAAGGGATGGAATATTTTGTCAGCACTACTGGTAACATGCAGAACTCAGTGGAAGACAAGGTACCTATACTAAGATGTCACAGCTATTATTACACTAAAGCTGGAAACAAATTCAAATTTTACAAGCTCCTTCACCTACAAAAACGATTTTGAAGGTACAAGGTTTGCATTTAAAATTCTGAAAACCAGTGCAGCATTTAGGTCTCCATATCAGGGAAAAGTAGGCTGCAAGATCTCATTTAGAAATGGATTGCGCAGAAAGTAAAGCTCATAAGATTGTGGCTTTGACTATTCTTTAAAAAAAAATTGAGCTTCAAAGAAGAAACTGGAGGCACTGGAGGAGAGCCAAAAAAGTCATACTCAAATATGGAATATATTAAAAAAAATGGATCCCGGATAGAACAAAAACAATAGTCCTCTGGGGGTTTTTTGTTTTGGTGGTTTTTTAAGCATTAAGACTGCTTGGCACTGATAAATCCATCTAAATAGTTGGGATAAGGATGCTTGCCATCAAAATTTGACCAGCACTTTTTAGAATATTGTCTCTTATATATTCTTAATCCTGTTAAAAAAAATAAAACTCCTTTAAAATAGAAATGGAAATGCCAACAAAAAGTAGAGAATCAATTACATTTTAAGTGTGATAGCTGGAAGGAAATAACAATAAACTATTTATGACATATCCAGGACATAATAATAAATTCTCTTTTTTTATTCTTATTTAATATTGCAGCCTTTCACTTTGTTCCAACAATATTTACTTCAGAAGCAGCATTTTTTAAATCTGTAATTTTAGGATCAGATCGCTAAAAGTAGCTATTTAATAATAATTTCAATAATTATTATTTTAAGGGCCAACTTGTTCAGAGGATTTAAGATGAAGGGTATCAGCTTAAGTAGGACTCTGACACTCCAGTGTCCTTGTGGAGCTGTCAGTACGTTATTTAGGAGCACCACCACTAACAGAAGCTATGAGTCATCCAGGCTGTGATCCCACAGTGTATTTCTCTTGTTGGCAAAGCTGACTTAAGCATTTCCTGCCACCACCTCTCTATCTTAGCAGCTCATTTGTTCTATTCACCTTGCCCTGAGCCCTTCATTTTAATCCTTTGTTTGTGCCAATACACAGGTTTGCCACTCTCCAAGGTGAAGCAGACTGGAGAAATGATCTGTTTTCAATAGCTGTACAAACCCTCCTCACACATTTTGGCAGAGAGATTCCAAACTCAGAGTAGGGCCCTGGTCAGAATAATCAAGCACTCTACCAAGCAGACAAGGTGGTATTAGGGTGGCTACAAGCAGGTTGGGGTGAAGAACAGGAGAGAGCAGGGAACGTTTTGTTGAACTCCAAGAGAAATGTTTGAAAAACTGTGACTTTAAAGATTTTATCTTTGGTACAAACATCCATCCTCACCAACCCACGGTACCAAAACTGCCGTACCGGCCAAGGGCTCTTCTGTGTGCTTAAGCAATGGGTACAACAGCCAGGCTGCACTTCATGCTCACTTTACAAAGCACTAAACCACAGCCTTAAACGGGCATCTTGTTGGCAAGAACTGTGTTTTGACAGAATGAAACAGATGTGTCCCACCAGAGGCAGGTTTGAACAGCAGGCCAGGACAGCACGATGGCTGAAGGTACCAGAGTTGAGATGAAATGGGTCATTCTCCAAAGGGGTCCTGTACTGCAGAAATGTCCTACACAGCTCTGACCACATGACCACCTCTCAGGGAACCAAGGTTAGCCCTTTTGACACAATTGCCAGCTTATCCACAAAGACTGTGATAAGGAGCTTTCCTCTTGCTCCATTGGTGTCTCAAGGTTCCAAGTGTCACACGTCAAGAATTGAAAAAAGTTCAATTTCCACTTACATCATGTAACAAAGTAAATGTATCTACAAAGATATTAATCTCTATGTTTTCACCAATTATCAATCCAGATTCCAGTTAAGCTTTCAAATTGAAATTTTTCTTTAAAATCTGACCTCTCTTGGTTTCTTATTCCCTCACTGTGGACTAATCCTTTGCTTTTCTCACACAGCAGCTATATTTTAAAATAAATGCAGTCTCAAGGACAGTACCATTTCTTTCAAAACTGTTGTGCTGTTTGGTTCTAAGAAAATAACAAGGAATATATGATTGAGGCTGCCAAAAACAAGTGCTCACTTCTCAAAGTCATAAATGTCTGCAGAAATGCATCCTGATGCCAAGGATTGTTACAGGTATTTAGAAAGCAGCTGCTTACAGTTAGAGAAGAATTTCTTGACTATACTTTCTAAGATTTCCATAGGAGAAAGCAGCACTGAAAACATTGCTTTACTCCTTAATACGAAGATGTTCATAATACTACCAGACTATTAAAATGTCTTGCATTCTACAATTAAAATGTTTAGGAATTCAAAATTAATTTATCTGTGAACAATTCTGGTACAAAATACCTTGTAAGTAATACACTGGCCAGTTAGAAACTATCACATAGTTCTTTGTTGCACACAGTAAAGGGCATTTTTGAGGTCGCAGCTGCAACATATTGAGGCTCTATTACTTTTTTGGGATATCAGAGGCAAAAGAATAAAAGAATAAAAAGTTATTCTGAGTACTGCGATAACTTACTGGTCCTTTAGCCAGTCCTTAACAAAAGGAATGGAAAACAATCCTGTGAATGACTCATCTTTCCTCTTTGGATTCTTGCTAAATAAAAAGGAAAACAACTCATATTAATTTAAATTTTCAGCTATTCAATTTGCAAATTAGTACCTTGGAATCACTGAACATACTTAGTAGCAAAAAACATGATTAACTTACTTGTATAACCACTCAGTTAGGAAATCAGAGGGAATAAATGTTGTTCTTTTTCCCTAAAGACAGAAGAAAGTTTCAAATTATTTATTATCTTTGGATTGGTCATATGTTTAAGACAAATTGACTGTTTTTATTAAATGAAATATACAGTACATTACTCTGTCTACGCTTTAGTGCTACTGCCAACAGTCAGTGGCTCAGCCAAAACTTTAGAAATTTTGTGAAATGATTTCAAGACAAACGATGAGTGAGAAAATTCTACATATATTATCTTGATATTTGCTGCAGTATATCTAGAACAAAGATATCTGAATGGTGCTCTAAGGGGGAGTATCATTGTGAAGAAATTGACAGAACTCATTCATACATGAAAATATGTTGTAAATTCCTTGCCATTGTGTTTAAAGTTCTATTATCTTACTCAAAATACTTCATTTCTTCCAAAGACAGAGGGAACATTGATTGGATATTGTTTTCTCCTGCATGGAACCAGCTTGAAGATGTTGTGAATACCCACAGGCAGAGAATTGTATGGCTGCTCTGACCAAACCATCTGCTGAGTCCAGAAAGAAAGCAAAACCAAAGGAAGGCTTTTGTCTGTCCACAGGCAGAGAAACCATGGACATTACAGAGTACCAGGTAAAAAGTTCAAAACCTGGAGCTTCACAGCAAAACATTTGTGCCCTTTGCTCCCAGTTCCAAATCTTAACCAACAAAGAGAATTTTGCAAAATGTTTTTCAGCAGGTTGACCTTAGGGGCTCGAGCAGCCAGTACCACAGCCAGCCATTCAGAGCCTGCATTTTGATAAAGCCAGAATGGATTAGGAAATCCTTTTTTTAAAAGCACTTCCTCTGACATTCCATCTTGACAGATTCAATGTATAAAAGATACAGGTGCTCATTCTGCTTATCACAAACCACAGTAACCATAATGTGGAGAGCAGGAGTTCTGGTTGGAATAACAGAAGAGCTTGATCAGCAGCTTCAGAACCCCTCTGACTTGAGATGTGCCCTAGATACACGCAGTCACAGTGAACCCTAAAAGACATCGAGCCCCTGCAGCCCCGGGGCACCAAGTGCTTCATCACAATAGCAGCCACTGAGCTAAAAAAGCAAGCTGAGCTCCCATCCCAACACTTGCCCTATCGAACAGGAGATTCAGTTGTAATAATTGCTTCTTAGGCGAACAATTCACGCTGGTCAAAAGCTTTTATGAAACTGCTTAATGTCACAAAAGAGGCTGAAGTATTGATTAAAATGTAAGAGGTTAAGATACTACTACCACTTGCTAAGGAAAATACAATAAACATGTAATTGAAAATCTAATGCGTGAAAAATGACTTTATTCTATGCATTATCCTCAGATGTGAACAGAGAGGCAGGAAAAAATGTTCTACATAGTATAATTCTTTCAGTTCATGGTATATGTCATAATCTGGGGGTCAGCCACAGGTGAAGTGGAAGAGGAACATCATGTGAGGGGCTGACTGCCCAGGGAAGAACACAGGGCAGTCTCGTAGCTGGGGGATGACAAGTGTGAAGTTTAGTGCTGGACTGCAGGGCAGTCCTACAGGATACCCAGGAAAGCTTTTAATCTTCTAGGAGAATCTTACCCTTGGTAGAAATACAGTCTAACTCCAACAGAAAAAAAAAAAAGAAAAAAAAAAAAAAAAAGAGAGCTTTGAAAAAAGAAAGCAGAAGAAAAGAAGAGATCATCATAAAACAATTATTAATCCTAAGCCATATGTGCCTTTATGATCTGTTTTGTGACAACCAAAGCTTTGGGGTACAGGTAGGGCTCCATTAAGTGCTTGGCTGAGAAGAAACACAGATCCTCATGCAATTTTCACACTGAGGCTAATACCAAATGCTGTTCCAAGAAGCCCAACACCTAAGCTTTAAGAGACCAATACCTTCACTGCAGAGCTTTCTTTGAGTCATTTCAAATGTTAAATGGACAGATCTTGACTTGCACAGAATCTGTAAGCAAGCAGCAGAGTCTGATCGTCACTGTACAGCTATTCTCAATCACAGGATGAAAATGGGTCCCATTACTTAGGAAATTGTTTCAGAGAATAAATTCTACACTTTGACAACAAAATTTGATTTAATCTAGCAGTTGTAATTTAATCTGTTTTAAATAAATTGCTTGTCCTTTGCAATGGGAAAAAATTATCAGAACAGGGTTCTCAAAACAGCCATCACCAAAGTGATCAAATTCATCTTGTTTTATCCTTGTTAGAGGCAGTGAACTTAGCAGAGAGGAATTCAATCAAGCTGAATATTTTTTATTTTATTTTCTTTGCCAGGAAACAGTTTGTTTTGCTAGTGAATCAAATCATTAGTTGCACAGCAGTCAACATTTATAAAGGGAAAAAATTACATAAATTGCCCTGCCTTTGACACATTCCTCCTATGCTGCATGAATCCAGATTAAAAACAGGAAATATCTGTACAATGTGCATTGTTAACCTGCAGATGTGTTTATAAATTGTTTATATTCAGAATTCATTTTCCATTTTTCAGTTTAAATATGATGTGCTTGGCAATAATCATGAAAATATACTGGTGATCAGAAGATGGCAAAGTCATTAGGAAATCTTCCTCCATTCCCTTTCCCTGATCTATCATAATTTTAAATATATTCCATTACAGAGCCTGATACAGCTTCCTCCTTCTGTGATAGCTAACTAGAAAGAAAAGTCAGAGTTATTCTAATAAAAACATTTATACATTGTTCAGTTTAATGCTGAAAAATGAATGCATTAGTTGGTTCTCATGAAAGAAAAGGTTTAAGAAAATAGTCTTTCCCCTGTAGGCATTTGACAGCAGATGGGATAAAACACAGGAGAACTTATGGTAGGAAAAAAAAATCATTGAGGGAATACACTGGGCAACCTAATAGGTTTCTTTCATCTCTAATTTAAAAATGAAGCTTCTGCAGACTGTTCTCATATTTATGTCAGTTTGAAGTCTGCACATATATCTAGCACCTGCTGGTTTTTCTAGGCTTTAGCTTTTCAGATTTTTTGCATGCATCACATAATTCAAGACAGCCTATTTTAAATTAAATGTATACATTGTTATGTTTCTTTATCACCTTCAGAAAAGATCTTTCCTACACAAATCCCTGCTTCCAGCATAACCATTTCCCTTTCCTGACTTTCCCATGTGATTGTACAATTCTTCCTCTCCAGACATGGATGCACCTTCTCTGATCTCTCCCTTGAATTCCCCTGTTGGCCCCAGGATTTGATTTCCTTAACACAATTTCAATTGCTCAAAAGCTCTCCTATTTAACTTTTCCTTCTCTTCTCATTCATCCTAATTTCCTTTCAAAACATGAAAACCTTTTGTCCCTCTCATCAAAATCTCACTCTTCATTCCCTCTCACCATTCCCTCTCTCTTCTCCCGGGCTCATTCAACATTGATTGCAGTCAGTCAGTCAGAGTATTCCTCCCTTCCTTCCAGTGCTTCTTCCATTTATCTTTCACTGGTTTATTCTGTACAGGTGACCTTTACAGACTCTAGTGACTCACATCTAGCCAGAATTCTCTACTCATCCTTCATGATTTCTGTTAGCTTCATCACAATTAATCTTCTTCATGTCCTGTTGTCTCATGAACTCCATGAATCTTTTGAATCTTTGTTGTCCTCTTATTTTAGGAAGCTGTACTCTAATGTGTTTATCATAAGATCCTTTCTCCCTGTTCCTACTTTGGGTTTGTAAGGATCCTGCTTTTGATCCTAAAATTCAGTTCAAGTTATTTCATTAGCCATTTTAACACAAATTATAGCAATTGGGTTTTTTTCCCTCCAAATCCACACATAACAACACATTTCTTACCAAACTAAAGAACAACTAAAAATCACATATTTATGCCAGATAAGGAAACAGAATGTGCAAGTTCAAGCATCTGGACAACAATGGAAAAGAACATAAATATTCAATTATATGGCAAGCATAAAGGGCTATTGTTTTCCTAGTTATTGTTCAAAAGGAGGAAGAAATTATATCACAGTGGAAAACTATCACCTGACCTCAGCTTGCTTTCCTGAGCTTGGCTCCCCAGTAGCAGACCATCTCTCCACATAAGTGTGTTTTCTATAAGCTGAACTCATTTTTATCAAGTTTCTATACATTAGAAAATAATTGCTTTTAGTAGTTTTCTACAAAGCAGCACACAGACCCATACAAAATCCATTTTCAGCACGCAAACTTTCTCATATACCACTGAAGATCTGCAAAATTTCTCAGATTAAAAATAGACAAAGTAACCTTAGATTTGTTCTGAGTTTGAAACGGGAATATTTCTAAGAATTTCAATATATTTAAAATAACTTTGTATTTAAGTTTTATTGCCTTCAGAAATAGCTAACATCTATCAAAGCCTGTATTTTAAACCATTTGTAGGACATGCCTTTCTCCTAAAGGTTACATGCTTCCAAAAAAACCCCAAAAAGTATCAAAATAGATTTTATTAAAAGTATGATGAATAATATATATGTTCAATCTGTTCTTGGCTAGGTAATGTAAATGTGATGGCAGGAATGACAGACAGATGTCATATAAATGAACCATTTTCCTATTTCACCTGTATTCATCACAGCTTATAGATACATATACCCACATGTAAATCCATCAGTTTATAGACACACAGAAATTTTGTGAAGACTGAGAAAAATTTGAAATAACTGGTATTAAATGTACAGGTTTGGATCTGAAATTCAAATTGCCATGGTTTGAGAAAACAGCAGAAATGATGGGAACCCTCCCAGCTCCCAGTACCTAAGCTATTGCTGGGGCTCTGCTAGGCTGCAGTGACACAATGAGGAATGTATTTATGCTTTATTTTGCACCAGTCCTAGTGGGTTTTTAAGCATTCCCTATAGACAGTGAGGAATGTCTCTCTAGACATACACTGAAAACAAATTTATAAAAACACATGCAGCAAACAATTATTTTTAAATCTGCATTTCTATAAGCTCATTCATGCCGAATACTCTGTCTTCTAGTTAAATGGAATTTACAGAGAAAAACAAGCTAAAATAGAAAATTTTTCTCTATTACAATGCCAGACCAGCAAAAATAATTGAGTCAAAAGGAAAATTCAAGTTCTGTACATCACCCTCAAATGAGTGAAATGTATTAATGTGAAAGGAAGCCTGTTCCTCTAAAACACAACACTATTTAGGCTAGATACAATCAGATATTTAAGGAGGGTTTGTAGAGGGCTAGAGATTGTCATAATGAACTAGTTCATGTAGAATGTAATCTGTTCTGAATTACTGGAGAAAATAACATTTAAAGCCAGATCCAAAAAAAACCCCAAGATATGTAATATCATATTATTGTGGATAGTTTTCTTGCAAAAGACCAAATTTAGAAAATACTGCCTGTGAAATAAAAGGTCTGTAACTTCCTGCCAGTGATTTGAAATGAAAACTACAAACTAACCTCAAAACACTTTTCCTTCTCTGCCTCATGCAGAAGTGCAGCCAGTCCTGGTAAGAGCACTGGGAAGATGTAAAACTCCAAATATTCTCGAGGAGAGCCTGAGCAAAACAGGACAGCCTTCACTTACAGCTAAGCACCTGGATTTCACAAAAACACCACCTTAAGATATCATAAAGTCAGTACCAGTCATTTTGTCCATACCACCACAGCTTGGACAACGCAGATTCATTCCCTTCACATACAGCCACTGGTCTGTCTTCACTTCTCAACAAACACAACACAAACTTGGGTAAATTTCAAACTAAATGTGCACCAATACTGCAAACTCAGTGTGCCTCAGAGATGTCAGATTTAGTTTTAAGTGAATAAACTCAGACACCAGAAGCAGTTTAGTCACAGAAGTGAAAAGCTCTGTGAATTAATTTACCCTGACAGGAAGAAATTAGCCTGTGCTGAACTCAGTACTGCTGCAGTTAGACCACTTTGGTCTCTCATGCCCTTTACAATCTGCATTATCAGAGTTAGTCATAAAGCTGAATTTCTAGACAGAGGAAAAACCAAAGGTTGTATTTTAGTGCTGTGATTTCTCTGTCATAAATTGCTTCATACTTGCCAGATCCTTCAGAGATTTTAACGTGACTCCATGTATCCAACCTTTCCCCTCTCAGAGGGCTGTCTGGGCTGGCACCTCTCCCCATTCAGGCAGCATTCAGGTTTTGGTGTGATCAGCACAGATTAAGTCATAGGAGTGTTCTCTTCTGGCAACACAGCTGAAACACTGAATTTGTTCTCAGCTTTATACCTTTAATTGGGTCATATACTGCCAGAAAACACTCATAATTGGGAGGACACTATTTATGTAAAAGCCAAGGGTAACACTGCTTCTGACTTGCACAAGGAATTCCTAATGAGCAAGACTGAATGGAAGAGAAGACAAAATGAAGGGCTAAAATGCTTAATAAAAACACACTGCTGCTTGGTAGATTTATTATAAAGTATAGGAATTGATAAAAGTGGAAGAACAAAACTTCAGAGCTGCTTCCATTCTCATCTGTAATCAGATGGGTAAAGACAGTATTTTGACAGCAGTTTTCAAATTCAATTGTCTACCTAGTCTATTGATCTTAGTTTTGCATTATTAAATCAGAGGAAGAAATGTCTGCCATTTCTGATTTAAGTGCCTAAATAAAAAGTCACTTATTCAGAAGAGCACAGAACTACCTTAGCTAGTCAATGCTATTGGTTTGTAATGCATAATTTGATATTTCTTCCATTGACCAAGTGGCCAGGCTGGTTCCCTGTTTTCAGAGCAGAGGCTTAACCATGAAAATTCCACACAAGCAAAGTTGTTGTTGCTGTTAACACTCTAAATTAAATAAATTACAAATCCTTGCCATATGCAAGACAAATAATCACAGCAGGGTTCAAGATAATATACTCCTACTCACATTTTTTTGGATCAGGGGGTTCTCCAAGGGGAGCTTCCCCGAGTATGGGAAGCAGATATTGGGCTGCAGGGGCAGAAAAAAGTTGTTCCATAGGAATAGCTGCTTCCAAAGGCACCTGCTAAAAAGAAATGTATCCTGTCTAAATACCCTAACCGACTAGACAAAAACATACAAACCAATTAAACAGAAAAAAATTATAAGGTCAGTTAAAAATTATGGAATTAAAATCTCTAATTCAAATATTGTATTATTTATGTATTTTCTGAATACTTGAAAATATATAACTACACTTTAAAAACTTCTGCAGTTTCCAGCACAGTAAAATCATCCAAACCTTACAGAAGGCATATGACTCCTTTTAACAGAATATGGTGAGATATCACAATTTTAAAAATAATTTATCCATGGTAAGAAATAGTAATTATTTGGAAATTAATAGTGGTAGCACTTTCTGAATAAGTATTTTCCACTCAGAAGCTTAAATATCTCTTTCACATTGTTCAGAAGTGCTGACATTCACCTTTTAAAGAAAATGAACTTTTCTTGTTAGCATTACCCAAGTTGCTTTAAATACAAACAATTATTTGGAATATTACATTTGTTGGTTCAAAGAAGTTGTTTGAAAAATAATAGTTTTGTTTTCATTTTATGAATGAATCTACCCTGTGGGTACCTAATTTTCACATTTAGTTGTTTAAAATATTTTAAATCAATCTCTATGCAGATTTTTTTACTTGAACTGTACTCACTGATCCTTGTTTTGATTCAGGATCTTGTTTTGATTGAGGAACATCTGACACTTGAGGCTGTTCTGCTTCATGCTCTAAAAGTAAAAAAAAAAGTACAACAAAAGTACAACCAGGAGACTCTAAAAAAATATTTATTTTCCTCCTAAACCAACATTTTTAAAGGTATTTATTTAGGTTTGAAAGAATAAAAGTTAGTATGCAATAAATATTTGTTTAACATGAAATCTAACGTTTTGAAACAAGCAAGAACTTAAGATACTCATGTCTTCTCTTGAGCTTTATTCAAGTGCAAGGTTCTCACTGACAAAAGAACTCGTTTTTGGGAAGAAGGTTTTTAACCAAAATAATAATTCAAAATATTTCAACATAAGTAGAATGCACATGCTTGCACTGAATTAATTAACCATTGTTTTTACTAGTAGACAAGACTACATTTCATAGTGGAGTCCTCTAGGAGCCGTTAAGTCCCACAGACATTGCTAAGTATTACTGACTCCACTTGGAAATAAAAACCAAGTAAACCTGCACACACGAATAAAAAAAAAACCGACGAACTAAAAGCTGTACATGACCCTCAAGGATACTGAGAGACTCAGGCTAAGAAAAACAAAGGACCAAGGCAAAGAACCTGACATGAGAAAACCGACAGGTTGCACAGTGCAGACCCCGAGAGGCAGCAGGCTCAGCTCCGCCACGGCACTGAGGTTTAAGGCACCACCAAATCCGTGGGTGCTGCAGGCTTGGCCCAGAACCTGGCTCCAGGGCTGAACACGGCTATTCCAGCGCAAAACGCCGGCTTTGGGCGTTTAGACTACTGAATGGAGATAACCCGGCCGGAGAGCTGCAGGCCTGCAGCGCTGGTCTCCCAGCCTTGCAATCTCAGCCTTCTCAGAGCCTGGGAGAAGCCCAGGGGCTGTGCTATCAGAACGGTGCTCTGAGAACACGTTTTGTATTCATTTAATGTTTGTGCCAGCGATGACACAGTCGGCTCTCTGCTTTCCCGAGGTAAAACCCATCTCCGTTACCGGACAACCCACAGAGCACAAGGGGCAGCTCACAGCCGGGCAAACCAGAGGCCCTGACACCCTCGCAGCAGAGTCACACACAAAGGGTGTCTGTCGGAAGTTATGGCAATAAAAACAACACAAGACCCACGAGCACAACCGCTCGTGGCCCTGGTGCCGGTGGGGATCAGGGCGGCTTTGGGCACTCTGTGGGGCGGGCACAGCCCCGCGCCCGGCCCGCAGCGGCGCTGAGAGGAGCGAGCGGCCCCAGGCCGGGAATGGCCGGGCAGCGGGGAGGGGCGGCCTGAAGGGGCCCGAGGGCCGGGGGAGGCAGCGCGGGACCCCTGCCCGGGGGGCTCGGAGCGGAGCCGGGGCCAGGGCCGGGGCTCCCACCTGCGCCGTGCCCGCCCGCCGCCATGGCCGCGTCCCGCGCGTTGCCGCGGCAACGGCTCCGGCAGCGCCCGCGCGGGACGGGGCGGGCACGGCGCGATCGCTTCCGGGGCGGCGGCGGCGGGGCTGCACGTGGCCGCGGGAGGTGAGCGCCGCACGGCCTGTCACGGCACGGCACGGCCCGGCACGGCCCGGCCCGGCCCGGCCCGGCACGGCCGTCACAGGGACCGGCCCGGCCCGGCCGCCACTGGGACCGGCACGGCACGGCCCGGCCCGGCCCGGCCCGGCCCGGGATGCGGTGGCGGCGGGGCCGAGCCGGGCCGGGCCGGGGTCCGGAGCGGGGCGGGACTCGGGCTCGCACCCCCTGGCCGGGGTGCAGCCGGTGGGCGGGCGCGGTGAGCCCGGGGCCGAGCGGGAGGCCCGCACAGACAGCGGAGAGCCCTCCGTGCCTCCCTGTGCTCGGCTTGGGGCTCTTGGCGGGGTTTGACAGGGTGCCTCAGTGACACTGTTGTAAAGCAAGTGGGAATAATTGAGTTTCTCAGTGAGTGGGTGCTAAAGGCTTCTGTGTTGTAATCAATTAATTGGCCTAAGTGTCCTGAGAAAGGAAACGGAGAGCAAGGATAAGAAATCACCGATAGAAGCCAATTTAAGGTAATAATTCCGGTGCCGTGGAAGGGTCTTGTAATGCTGAGGGGGCAGTAAAGCGGTGTGAAGTTCAGTGTTAAGTGAAAAGTCACAGGTGTCTGGAACACTACTCCAATTGTATTTCTGTATGCACACGGATGTGTTTTGATGTGTTTGGAGGGTTGGTATTCATGTGAAAACGTTATGCTCTGTTGCAGTGAGGCAATTAGAACCTTGCAAACTAAGACAAGGTAGACTAAACAACATGATAAAAATGATCACCCCAGTAAACAGTATTTTCTGCATGTGTCTGTATGTCAGTATGTTCTGGTTCCCCGTCGTGGAAAGCAGACTGAAATTAGAGTGTCAGGGACAATGGGAGATCAGGAATGGTTTCGGAATAAAGGAAGACCAAGTAGATTAGGACTTGCATCATCTCTTTGAAGCAGTTCACTGACATCTTCATTTCCTTTTTTAGAATGATAATAAAGAAAAAGAGAAAAGAAATTCGTGAGAAGCCTGTACAGAAAAAGAAAAAGGTGAAGACTGTCATTAAAATTGAGGAAGATGTTCAAACTGTCATTAAAACTGAGGACAATGGCCATCTCAAGAGAAAAACTAAGCCAAGGAAAAAGGAAAATTTAAAAGATGAATGCTTACACAAATTGCAACCAAAGAATAAGAAAAAGAAGAAGAAAGTTGGCTCTGAATTACTCAGAGAAGATAATTTAGAAAGCTTTGTGAATATAAAAGGTCATCTGGATTTACAACTTCAAAAAGAATCAGAGGAACAAATTAAAATAATCAAAAAGAAGAAAAAAAAAGTCCAGTGTCATTTCTCCTTGGAGAATAATGAGAATAGTGATGTGGAGCTTTCAAATCACCACACAAATGGTACTAAGAAACATGAATTCTCTTTAAAAAAAAAGAGAAAGAATACTGCTTTGGATTTGGAATTGGATAGTGAGGTAACAAAGAAAAAAAAGAAGAAATGCAGTTTTTCATTAGAGGGCATCCAGGACAGTGAACAAAGGCAATCTGCAAAAGTCTGCAAAAACACCCACAAATGCATTTCACAAGAAGCAGTTTCTGTGGGTGAAGACTATGACAGAGGTAATGCCCAGAATGGTGGGAAGAGTTGTGTGAGAAGAAAGAAGAAAAAGAAACATAAATCTGACTGCTTTTTACCACTGGCAGATAATGAAGACAACATGCATCGAGTTCCTGGTAGCCCCACTGCATTAAGTGATTTCAGAAAAAAGAAGAAATATAATTCATGGGAATTTACATTGAGAAGCAGAGAGGAAGAGGACAAAATTAAGAACTTTGGGCGTATCAAAGAGAGGAAGAAGAAGAAGAAGAAAGAAAAAGCTGTTTCTTCCTCAGTTTATGAAGATAAGCAAGACTGCAGTCCCAGCATTCCTGATAAGCATCTCCCAGCACAGCAAGAAGTTGAGCTTGAGGAAGAGCTGTTTGGAAAGAAACACAGGAAGAATTTCAAGGATAATAATGAAGTCAGTAAGAAGAAAAAGAAGACGACTAAGAAAAAGGAGAAGGAAACAACATACTCAGAATTTTCTTTGAAGAATGACAGTGCTTCTAAAAGCCAAAAAATACTACTAGAAAGCAATAAAAAGAACAAAGAGAGCGAAATGGAGCGAGCTCAGTGTGTTACAGGGGACACTGTAGATGGGGCATTATGCAATAGTAATCCTGCACTGTGTGACAGAAAAAGGAAAAAAGTACCACCACAGGACTTAGCTGAAGAACCAGGTTCAAAAGCAGATGCAAAAAAGATCAAGGCAAAATCACCATGGAATGAGTCAGTGGTAAGTTGCAGAGAGAAGGGCAGCTTTGCTCCCTCCTGCTGAGGAATTGAAAGCCTTTGGGGCAGTTTCTGCTTTGCAGGCTGCTCTGCCTGTTGGTAACACTGAGGGCCCCCACTGGGTGTGGGGAAGCAGGATCAGCTGATGTGTTTCAGCATGTCATAGTTCACAGGACCACAGGACATTCTGAGCTGGAAGGGACCCACAGGGATCATCACATCCAGGTCTTAAATGGAGGGTCCATGAGGGATCAAACCCCAGCCGAGCTGGTCCTGTACGTGTGGGGAAGTACGGATGCCTGCTGCTGTCATCACACAGTGTTTCAGTTGTGAAAATGTAAATATTACAACTAGCAGCAAGTATTGGCCCCAAAATAAAGTGGGTTTGTACAGTCATAAATGCTCAGTTGCTCTTAGCAAAGTGGCAACACTCTTCATAAAACAGGAGTTGAATTCCATGTCATTTACCCTGGGCAGGTGGGAACCCTGGCAGCATGAGTTCATCTGTTTGTTAGACTTTCCTCAAGCTTTGCTGCTGTCACTGCTGGAGTCATGTAATATTAGAAACAAAGGGGAAAGTTAGCCAAAACCTGTTGACTAATTCCAACAAAACAACAGAGAAAATCTAGGAATCCTAAGTGTAGACTGGGCCAAGAGCATTGAAATATCAATTCTGATAGAAAAATACTAAAGACCTAAACACACAGTTTTAATTAAAACAATAAACCTATGCAAGAAAATAAATAGATGTGAGAACTGTGTGAATTGTAACTGAGGGTAACTGGGATTGTATCCTGACTTCCTGGTAAAGGACATCCCATCCCAGAGTCTTGCAGTATGTGCCATTTCTGAGGTAAAATGATCATGGGGAGGAACTGATGAAATATTTGAAATACAGACTTTATCTGATCAAAGTTATATTTTAAAGCTAAGGTTGCCAAAAGTTAGTATCTGCATGCCCAGCTTCTGTTGTTATCATTGGAAATTAGCTGTGAGATGCTCAGAAAAATCAATAGGTATCTATTGTATTTTTAGCTGCTTAATTTTGAAAACAGCACATTACAAGTTACTAGGAGGTTGTTTTTATTCCCATAGGTAATGGGAAGCTGCACTCCAGTTTATCAAGAATTTTGAATGCTTGGCTTATTTAGATTTCAAGCACTAGTTAAGAAGGTATCACTGAAGATTTTTGCAAGTTAAGGGTAGAGCAGACCATAATGTGAGCTGCTTTTCAAGCTCACTTCATGGTGTGCTTTGCTTTGTCATGCACTCAGATGCAGTTTCCTCAAGTTCTGTGGAAACCTGGCATCTGCCTGGTGTCTCATGCTAATAATTAAATATAGATTCATGTGGAGACCCAGATACAGGCTTTTTTCACAGGGGTTTGTGAGGGGAGTGTGTATGCTTATCAGTCATGAGGTGAGCAGATGTTTGGGGCTTTCAAGTTGGATTTCTTCTTTTGACCTTTCAAAAGGACAGGGTGGTTTTATTGCTGGATATATTTTCTAATTAAATTGGCATTGCCTTTTTGAGATTGTTGGACATTATTTGGATTTTGCAGCTGCTTACATTGTGTAGAGGCATGATAAGCCCTACAATGACATGTAAACTTTCATGACCAGTCAATATGGAAACCACAGCAAATACCTTGCAAACTGTTGAGAAGAAGGGAGTAGGGTGATGCATGTTTTGTTCCTCTTTCCCATAGGCAGCTCCTTTAATAATAAAAAACAACTCAAAAGAAAATCTGAAGATTGAGAGGTATGGGTTAATCAGTTCTAGCAAGTTCTAGTTCCTGCCAGGCCAAAAGACACTGCACCAATAAATGGCTTATAATGTGCTCTTGCATTTAACTGTGCCACAAGCCTGAAATGTTTTCATCTGCAGCATGTCACATGCTCTGCATGCCTTGAAAAACCCTCTGTTGGGCTTGCCCTGCAAGTAAAAGAGCAAATTTTTAAAGATGTGGAGTGATACCCACTTAATATCAGTGATAGGTGTTTTTCTCATTGGATGCCATTGCAGTCAGCTCGGGCAGTGAGGAGGAGTGAGGACTCAGTTTACTGCTTTGATGCTGTGTGCCAGCAGACAGCATAACCCTGCCACATGTGAATGTGCTCCTTTTCCCTGAAGCTGGAGGAAGCTTGGCACACCTCCATGGGGTAGTTTTTTTCCACTCAGTAGCCCTCAGCATGTCAGCACTGTGCTGGGAATGAGCAGAGATGGGGGTGCTCCCTCCTTCCAGCTAAAAAGAAGAAATATGCTGCAGTTGTTTGCAGAGTCCTGTCAGGACAGTTTACCTGCTTGTTTTAATAGATCTGAAAAGACAGTACCAGGCCATCTAGAAGTAAACTGGGGGTTGGTTTTGGTTTCTTCTTTTCTTCCAAGAGCATGAGCTGTCCTTCCTGCAGACAGTGTTCTCTCATTTTAATAGTGCATGTACTTGTGTGTGTGTGTGTGTGTGTGTGTTAGTTAAAGCAGTGTATAAAAGGTAGCTTTGGAAAATGAGGCAAATCACTGATAGCTTTTAATATAACTACAGCCTTAAAAAAGTAACAGCAGGTTCTGCTGACAGGAGTGTGTTACAAATCTTTTCCTTGTTGTTCCCATGGCTGTTTCATGCTTGGTTTATGATGTTAGCTGTATCAGTAGATCTTCCCTTTGGCTGCTTTTTCCAGGCTGGTCTAAAGCTTATGGCTCTCATTTACCACGGTCCTGGACTTACTGCTTACCCTGTTGTACTGGATGCCCAAAAAGCTTCTCCTCATTACAAATTTGGAAGAGAAAGGCTGGGGGCAGTGGTTTAGGCACGCCTGTCACTGGGAGCTAAAGCTGCAGAAGAGCTGCACTTTGTGGAGGTGTGATCAGGATCTGGTTGTGTGTGGACTCTCAGATTTACCTCCTGCCATCCAGCCCATCCATTCCTTCTGGAGCTGCTCTGTCTCTTCCATCAGCTCCCCGTTCCTTGCTTTCTAAGGTGGAATAATGTGCTGTTGGCACATTGTAGGGGACAGTTCATGTATGAGTCCTGCCTCTCCCTCTGCTCCTTCCACACTGGGAGCTCCCTGGGGACTGTCATCCACACAGGAGCACAGTGCAGCTGCCTCTTGATTGGCTTTTGTTTATTTGTTTCAGAGAGCTTTATTTATTTTACCCCCAACTTCCATTTTTTTTAACTTTCACTGTTTCTGTGCCTTTCTTTAAGTATAAATTTAAGCTTTTACAAAATGGTTTAATTTGAAATTACTCTGCCTGCAAACATTACTGTGCGTGCCAGTTTTGTTGGCAGGTCCCTATTAATGTATAAATCTAAAAATCATTTATCTTAATTAAAAGAAGAAAATCTCTGTGAGGTTTTTCCATAGGAATACACAGATTAAATTGGCATTTTCATCTTAGAGCTGAGTGTTTTTTCTTGCCCCTGAATAGCACTACTGATTGCTTACTGTTTTAACTACTTTTGTGGTAAGAGCTGTGTAAATTCTAATTAACCAGAATGTATAAAAATAATCATATAAGCTTTTTCCTGCTTTACAGGAACATCCTGATGATGGTGTAATTATTGTGCAGGAAAAGAAAGGAAACTGTGATGAAATTAACATAGACAAGGTATGCTTTGTCCTAACTGGGTAAAATCTAAAGCAAGTCAGCATTTAACATATGCATAGGAATTGATACTAAAAAACTGCTTTGTTGCTTACCTATGCCTAGATTTCCCAGAATAAAGCTCTGCTTGAAATGTGCTTTATGCGTGGGTTAAGTCCAAAATGTAGTCAATGTCAGAACTAAGTAACTTACTAAGTTAAAGACACATTTCTTTGTGCCTCTCTCAATATTGGCAGTTAGAAAATTAGACTTATCTGATACAGAAACCACTCATTTCATACACTAAAAAATTACAGTTCTCATGTTGAGTGTGTGAAAGGATCCCAATTATTCTTGCTAAATTCTGAAGATAACTAATTATTTTGTTTTTCTCTTATTATTTCATTGTGAATTAATTGCCATTTAACACATGGGACACAGAGTCTTATACTGCATGTGGAATTTTTCTGCACACTAGGTGAGGCGGCAGGCCCTGCAAGAAGAAATTGACAGAGAATCTGGCAAAACCAAGGCTCTCAGTTCCAAAGTGGGACAGGTAATACATGAGTTTAGACCTCAGCCTGATGGAAATACTGTCTCCCAGGGCAAGTTCCTGTAAAAAGCACTGTGCTCTTTTTTGTATGTGGCTCATGTACAACAGTGTTCCTTCTGACTGCAGATTTCAGGTCATGCTATAGAACAATTTGGTCCAATGCCAAGAGACTGAGAGCTGAGCAGTGAACTCCTTGCCATTGCACAGTGCTCTAATTCCCATCATCAGTCCTCAAAAGCAACATTTTCTCTGGTTCCTCTGGAGAATGAGCCATCAGAAATTGCTACAGAAGCATTTTCTGCTTACTGTGAAATGCAAGTAATTTTTGGGCTATGGATGCAGCAGTCACTGAAGTGTATCTGATTTCTTACCTGCAAGACTTTGCACACATTCAGCAACAGGGGCACACCTGGAAAGGTAAAGGGGGTGGCAACTGTTAACACACGTGTGTGATATATAGAGTCAGTCCTCTCATGGCTTCTGCATCTTCCCTCCACCTCTTTGGAAGATGATTCCCGATTCTTTGCTTTTGCATTCTACTCAGCCTGGCTCCTGACAGATTCACAGTAAGGTAGTGGAAACTTGCTGCAGTGTTTAGCCAGGGGTAAGAAGATTGAGGTGGAGAGAAAGCTTTGCTAGTAATTCAGGCTTCTGTTGTTTTGCAGGACTGCCAGAATGCCTAGAAAGCTGGAATATGCCTCAAACAAATGCCAAAACCAACTTCTGTAGATCTAACATAGTGGGAGGGAGTCTGCATAGCTCTGGAACTACAACTAATAGTCTCTGAAGCCATTGAGAAAAATGACATCCTTGGCAGGAGATCTCAGTTCTTTGGCACTGATCTGTCTCTGTTTAGTAGTATGCAGAAGAATAGAAGCTGTGAAAACTAATTCATCAGCTCCACAAAGTGAGCTGGAAATGCTTCAGCAAAACTGGGTGTACCGCCTGCCAGCAGCTCACTTAAAAACAGAGTTTTGACAAGCCATCATTTTATTTGCATCTGTGCATTTGTCTCCCATTGCAAAGGGGGGATTTATATTTATTTGTGTCTTGTGTGTATCTGGATGTGTGCATGTATCTTTGTCACAGACTGGGCTTGTGCAGCAACTTGCAAGGCCAAAAGGCTGCAGTATTATGGGTTGCTTTCTTTCAATACCAGGTATTCTGGCCTATGATAGTGAATGATACTCCAGCCTTGCATTTCTTTACCTTAAAAACCCCTGCTGTAGCTTGCCTGCAGTTGTGTAGCATGCTGTGTGTCATGTTGGCTGTCTGCTGGAGAATGACTGTTTCATGCAAGCTGCAACTGTTCTGTTGGAAGGATTTCAGGCTGACATAAACATACCACTGTATTCACTTTTTTTTCCTTTGATGTAGCCAGCTTAGTCTGTTTAATTAATAATTGGACATTCTGCCATTTAGTATCATGCCCAATTTTAAAGAAAAAATTCTGAGTAAATCCTGCCAAAAACATTTATAAGTGACTGCAAAGCTATAGCTCAGGAGTCAAATACACCCTTGAATAATGAAGCCTGTTCTTAGGTAAACCAAAAGTTCATGAACTCTCTAAATCCTATGGTGTATCTGGGGCTTTCCACAAACAGCTGAAATCTCATTTTAGCTGGGTATTGCCTCCTCAGAAAGGGGCCAGAATCCGCAGACAGAAGAAAAATCCTGGAGTGGTGAAGTAGTTCAGAGAGTGCAGTTAAATGCAAGTAAATACAAAGAACACAGCAAACTGCAAGGGAGGGGAAGCTTTGAGAGAACTAGAATTAGTCCTGTTGGATAGGGGAGGCCCTCTGGTTTTGCACCCTTGCAATATTAGTTGTAATTAGTAGGATGAGAATTACTTAAAGCTTGTAAGCCAGATTGAACAGTGTCCACAACTAACAAAACACTGCTGAAAACAGCAGCTCCCTAACTAGGCAGTGGGAGAATGAAAAGATAACCCTACAAAGTGACAGTGAAAGAGGATTAAATCTGACAGTTTTCTTAGAATAAGAGATGCTGTCTGGCTCTTGGAGCAGAGAGGGAGCAGAAAGCCAAGATTGCTAAGGACAGAGGGCAAGGAGATTCTCAAAGCTCATTAACCCCTGGCTCCAGGTGAAATGGCTGAAATGCTGATGAAGGTGCACTCAGGCAGAGTTAGGTCAGTCTTTTACCACATCCCTGGAGAGACACTGCCCAGGGAATAACAGCTTCCCAGCTCTGTCCCCCTGTCAGGCTTTTGTGTTCTGTTCTCATGGTGCACAGCCAGAAATTGTCTTCCTTGGTCTTGGTATTTTTAAATTTTAGTGTTAACTTTGTTTTGCCTCACAGGATATGAAGCTTGGACAGTGGAGTACAGCTACTTTTAAAAGTTCTGAGGAACAAAGGAAGTTTTTTAGACTGATGGGTGGCTTTAAAAAAGGTTTTGTGCCTATCCAAAGTCCCTCAGCAACTACAAATAAACCAAACATGGCTCTGAACCAGGAAGGGGAGGAGAAGTTACAGCAGGCTCTGAAGATGGAGTTTGATAAAGCAATGGACTTGAAGCAACACAGAGGAATTGGTCTTGGATTTCAGCCTAATGCCAACAAAAAAGTATACATAGACAAATACACATCTAGATCTATAAAATTTGAAGATTAAAACTCAGGCATAACAAAGAGTGAAATTTCTTTTTGCCTTCTACATCTGTTTACTTGAAATAAAATAACAAAATGCTGAAGAAATTTCATTTACGAAGTACTTGAAGTACAAGTTTTCAACTGCATATACCAGTGGAGCTGGGTCCTCACTTCATCCAAACAGTTAAGTTTTTCAAACCTTTATCCTGTTCTGCAAGGCAAGAGACAGCCTCCTTCAAAGACTGAAGATGTGTGCCATGCCTGCAATTAGTTGAAATTCAGTAATTTTTTTTAAATGCTGATTTAATAAACTTTTATCTATAAAATCTTTTTGAATCACTTGATATTGTTCTGTAAAATCTTCACGTTTTTTTCACGCAGTGGTATAAAATGATGGTGCTTTACTTTGAAGACACTAGTGGTGTGCTCTCAAATTTGATGAGGGCAGACTTTTAATTCAGAAAGCAATTCTTAAAAATCTAACATCTTCCTTATAATAAGAGATAGCATTGAAGATCCTCTATATTTGAACTGTGCTCTGGCAGTTGGATTTTCAATCAGCAGCTGTTATCTAGAAGTGAAAGCATTTTGGAGAGTAGCACCAACAGAACTAGTACATTTCTTTATCTTTTAAGACAGCTTCACTTTTCCACAATAGTTTTCTGCAATGGTCTGCTCTACCTGAAATCATCTGCCTCCAGCAGAAAACACACTTAACAAAACAGCACTTGGTTCTGATGCATTTTGGGCAACTCTGGCGAGGAAGTGAAAATTCTGCTGAGACTCCATCTTAAGGGGTTGCCATGAATCCATTCCCATATCTGGGAAGAGGAAGATGCTCTTCCTGCAGGGTCTAAACTTCCTGGAGAAAACCTTCTCCTTTAAAGTGTCATTTAAGCCACCACTATCTCAACATGATGCTGATTTGCATCAGTGCTCTCAGTGTTCAGCACCAGCTTCCACCAGCCCTTCCAGGTTTTGGCTCTTGTTTTACTGAAATTCAGGTAGTTAATGTTCTGTTTTCTCTTCTGGTTTGAAACAAATGCTGAAGTCAAGCCCTCAACTACTTGCCTGGCAAGGAGGAAAAAAAAAAAACACTAAGCAAAAGTAGCAATAGATGTAAGGTCTTAACATGCCTCCTTACCATGGGGAAGAGGGAGTGAGAGAGATTTTATTAGAAATAATAACAGTACATGTAACTAAATTCCAGAAGGGTAAGGTGATAGATTTGTATACGCAAAGAAATTTCCCCAGAACACACAGATGAACTGCAAATTCTTTTATTCAGTGATAGCGTACTTTGCAAATATAGAGGACTTTGCATCATTTCCATTTTCCTTTGCAACACTTAAAGATTCCTTCTATTTTACAAAACATCGCTGGACCAAAATGAAAACATCAACATGTCTGTGTAAATGTATTGTAGAAATTAGAACAATAACACCTCAGCCATTTTCCTCTGCTATTGGAACCAGCCAGGCAAATGCTGGCAGCATCCCAAAGCAGAGGCACAACTTAGTCTGACTGTTCTATGGAAATGCTGCTTTCTGCAGAGGAGAATGACCATTCTGCAAGAGGGATGAAGTTCTGAGGCTGTGAAATAATTTCTACAGATTATCTTCCTTTTTTGTTAAAATTACAACAGATTAGATCTCAAAAGGCTTTTGCAACCATAGAGGTTCAAGATACTGTTTACTGAATGTAAATCAGCATTTACAATAACAGTACTATGGTAAAACTGGATACAGAAACTCAGGTTAAATTATTGCACTCAGAACAGTTTTACCTTTGCTGTGCCCAAGTAATTTTGTCTAAGTAAGGAAAATAAAATACACTGAACTCCTGCAGTGAGAATGTAGATCAGTGATTTTTGGCCTTGGTTCCATGCTCCCTTGTGCAGGTGACTCCTTGGAAGAGGCACTCATCAGGTCCTGGACTGCAGAGGAAGCCGGAGGGCCAAGTCTGTGAAATGACTCATTTCAGGTTGTTTGCTCCTCCTCTTGATGTATTCTAGGGTTTTCACCTAGATGTGAAAAGAAAGGTATTTGGAGATTCTCAGTGTCTTTTTCATAGCCATCAGGTCATCTTTGTGAAAGTGTTTTATCATGCTCATTATCATGTCTATGTTTCTTACAGCTCTCAAATGCCACTTTACAAGCTTTCACCAGGCAGTTCCTCCACAAAGTAAAAATACAGTATTTCTCTTTAAGCTAGTTTTCTGTACTGAACAAAAAGTTAAGAACAACCAACATTTTCAGATTTCTTAATGCTTGTCATACTATTAAAATTCTAGAAAGATACAGACCACCTGAAATAAGAGAAGCTGCTTGTTCATTAAGAAGCATTTAAAAGAATAACTTGTTGGGGTTTTAAGATAACTTGATTTTTTTTAACATAGTAGCTTGCAAAGAGATGAGGTTTATTCAGATCAAGAAAATGTTGCCTTTTCCCAAATAAAGAGTGGAAAAAGATATTAAGAACTAAAACCTCTCTGCATTATCTGTCTCCCTCCCTTACCATAGTCTTGGTGTCAGCAAAGCCATGCTTCTGAGCAAGATTCCAGAGATTGACTAAAAGCTGGTTCAGTCTGTTGTTTCGTAGGTCCCCATGAGCCAGAATGGTGTTAAAGAAAAAGAGTGCCAGCTGGCTCTGCCGCTTCAGGGTCTGGGATGAAAACAAAAATATTCCCATGTTACTGTACACTCATCCCAAAATACCCAGCTTAACCTCACCAGCTTCTCTGAGCCCTCAGAAGTTCAAAGGGCACTCCTTTTGTAACACACAGCAATAGTTACAGACATAAGAATACAGTCAGAGTTTTCATATTCCATTCAAAATGCAGCAAGCAGCACTAGCTGTAAATCAACCAAAGCTGCTGTAAATAAAATAATTACTCAAGACTCCTACGTCTCATACCACTTTGGCACAGCACAGTATGTAGGTCTGACACATTTACAACTCCAGACTCCCTACAACTGCAGAGAAATCACCCTCCCACCCACCAACCTTGCACTTGGAGCACCCTAGCTGTAAATTTGTAGAGAGACCACTGTCATCAATCTAAATTAATGCAACTTCAGGCTTTTTTTCCCCCCAGTCTAATCTACTTTTATTTATTTATTTCACCAAAGATGTTTTTTCTCTGCTATTCTTTCACTGAAACTCTGGTGATACGAACATATTTGCACCATATTTGTAGCTTCTTCCCCTAAAACTGCTGAGGAGGGACCTTAAGGAGCATAGGAGCAGTTTTCCCCCCACACAAAGCAGAGAGGATTCACTGTTACATGTTCTCTTGACCAGAAACAGCTTGAACTTTACAGAACTGTCCAGAACAAAAAAATTCCATTCCAGCACTGTCACATAAATGAAGCATTCTCTAATATTGGTGAACAGACCACACTGTGTTAACAATAAGATGCATTGTTCTCTTCCAAGTTGCCATTTTAGTGAAAGGATTTTATTGTGAGAAAATAATTTATTTTCCTTCATAGCTTTTAAAGGAAATGAACCAATAAAAACACAAAATCATTAGAGCCTTCTTCATTTAAATGAGCAGTCAACAAGATGAACAATAAAAGGTCACCAACACTGAAGCAATCCAAATACCAGTGATTTTATGACCAGCTTTACTTTAGCACAACTAGAGATCTCTGACAATATTCCCATCACTTCTATTTCCTCAGCAACAACAGCTTCCTCAAACAACTATTCATTCTTACAAAGCAATTTTTATCTAAATCTCTGAATGATTTTCACTCAACAAAACAAAACAAATGGTCCCTCTTTGCAAACAAGGATGGCCAGAGGAGCAAATTCAAGGCTGCAGAGGCAAAGGCAGGCCAAGCACCTGTACCTGTGCTGCTCAGCCTTAAATCCAGTTTTCTATGCAACAGCCTCAGTGAACTAACACAGGCTCTCCCTACTCAAAGCATGCTTGAAAGGAGAAAACAAACAAAAAAAAGGCCTTTCAGAAACCATAGATTTCAAGCCCTACAAACATTCCTACCCACAAATTCCATACAGGAGTCAGATGCAAAAAAATCCCTAATATACAACCCACAGTCCTGAAAATTTTATATTTTCTTCCAAGACCTGGAACATTGGACATTCTTAGCTGTGCTAGAATGGTTGTTTCTCTTGCTACTGTTCTGAAAAAGAACTACTGTTCCTTGAGGTAATGTGTACAATGATGTAGAGGATTTGAGCAAAGGATATTTTCATCTTATATCTCTGCCATTGCCCAAGGAAGGACAAACAGGATTGCAAAAGCAGAGAAAAGGCTAAACTTAGCCCAGTGTCCTCCCAGTATGTATCACTGAACACATTCTGTATTGGCAAACACTCTGGGCTACTGTGCAAAGAGCCCATCTAAAAAATTCCATCCCATCAATCACGCCCTGCCCTCCCATTGCAGGCCAGGAGCCACAGGATTTCTATCAATAGAAGCCATCCAGTAAGGGCTGATTGGAAGCTGTCCGTTCTCACAAACAGGTACATTAACAGAACAGTGAGTTCTCATTATTTCAGCAAACATCATCACCTGCCTTTCACATACAATCCATTAAGCTAGGTTTGATCCCTCAGAGCCTCTGAATTCCAATCAAGAAATCCAATAAGCTGCCTAGAGTTTATTTTATATTCAACAAATATACCGAAGTCAGAGTAGAGACAAAACAACTATTTCCTCTGTACCTCTCTCCTGACATCATCTTAGTGCCTGGGATCTGAAACTTTTATAATTATAGGTGGCTTTCACTGTATTTTCCCCAGTAATAAACTATCTGTGAATTCTCACTTTGCTCATTACAGAATTGGACATCATTAGGTGCCCACCACAAGCCTGCTTATGTGATGGTCTCACTTTCTAAACAGGTTAAAATATCCAATTTCTTTTGTTAGGACGTTGCTGAAGCTTTTGAAAAGACCAAGTCCTGGTCAAAGGTGCTCTGTTTCTTCAACTCCAAATTACTTGTGGTTTTGTATTGAATCAAGCTGAGTAAGAACATACCTCCTCCTTTCCCAGAGTTTTCAGGTGATCCAGGATCTGTGACACCACTGTTTCACTCAGTTTGGTAATTTCAGCCAGGAACTTGGAGTCTCCACCATACAGAGTATCATTGGAATCAACTGCAGAGATGAATTCAAGCTCAGGCCTGGCCAAAGAGCTATACATTTATTTGCTATTGGAAACATCACATATTGATAGAAGACCACATTTGGAAGTCATAAAATGCCCCTTCTCCATGAAACACAAACAGAGCTGTGTTTTTTAAGTGCCTACCACTTGGTTGCCTACTATGTCCTTTTGATTTTAAGAGCAAACCACTGAGAAGAATCTTTTAGCTTAAAGCCAGTCCTGTATTCCTGGGTGCAGCCAGGCTCACAAATATCTCCCAGACATAATGTTAAGCAACATACCATGTCAATTTTCAGGTTTTCCACAGAGACAGACTCTCCCTGCTTCCATCACTTTAGAAGAGTGCGGACATCATCTACAATGGTACCAGCCATTGTAAAACTCAGTTTGTGTTTTATTTAGTGAAAATAACTAGATTTTCAAAAGAAACTGCATTTTTTTTCCTTAAAATAAACCCATGATTAACTCAAAGTGATGCATAGAAATTCAAGAAGTGTATTTTCCATTTCAAAGACCTTAAAGGGTTCTTAGGAGGGAGAGAGCTCTTCAAGATTTTACAGCTTAAATAATTGTGATTTTAAACATGCCTTTTGCCCTAATTTATTTATGTTCTATTAAGAAGTAGGGTAAAAGAAATGTTTAGGTTTAAATATATTCTAGGTAAATCAGCACAAAAAATTAAAGATAATCCCCTGTTTCCAAGCAAACCTCATTTTAAGAAGCTAAGGTACAAGGTCCACCTAGAAAAAAACCCATTGCTCTACTACAGGGGGGAAATTACCAATTTGTATTTCCATGCTTCTCTCCATTGAAATCTAATTAATTTAGATTTCTCATCTTGGGATTATGCAGCTATTTTGGTCATATAGAAAATGGAGTGAAAGAAAAAGCTAAAGCACACTTCCTTACAGAATTTGAACAGCAGATTTACTACAGAGTAGCACTTCTACTGACAGCCATTTCCTGTGCTGCTAGCTGCAAGAGGGATTTTGTCATGGGTGGTAAATCTGACAGACTGTTCACCAGAACTGCAGTACACATTCCAGCCTTCCCCTCTGTGAAAGTCTGTGCAACTGAAAGAAAAAGTCAAACTATCTTGGCCTGTCTGACTCATTAATCTTCAGGGTGCTTGAAAGGATTTTTATTTATTCTCCACCTTAATTTAGTAATCTATAATCAGAAGGCAAATATTCAAATTTTAGAGCATATATCAAAATATTCCAAAAATTATTACAAGAAAGATGACAGATATTTTTCAAAATGTAAAAGCTTTAGAATTTTCTAGCTATGCAGAATATTTTTATAAGTTACTGTAATTTCCAGAACTCAAAGCCTGCCTTCAAAGTAGCAAATACATAATTTAAATAATGAAGACTAGGCTTTACATTCTGAAAACTGGAGCTGTTAGTAAATGTGGATGAAACACCAAGGATAAGTATAAATCAAGTTGATTCTTTTAGACTTAAATAAAACCCTTCATATGCATAATCTTTACTTGAAAAGTTCACATTTATAAGCATTTGCACCAACACCACCAGCAGCAATCTAAGTAACCCACTCTGCACAGATTCACTTTAAAGAACAGACTGCAGCTGTTCAGAAGCCAACTCCTGGGATTATTCTAAGTTCCAATACCTGAAACTGGATAGAAAAAGAATCCATTCTGTGAGACTCATTAGCACTGGTCTTCATTAACTGGCTATGGTGATAAGACAATACTGCAAATGTCCTGGTGGAATGCAAGGAGCCAGAGCCCCCCTTAGGTATTACCTTTATCTACATGGTAGATAAATGCTTCTTGAGTCATGGCAGACAGCAGATGCAAAACATTAGTATAAATCCTGACTTTGTCATCGCTGTTATCCTCCCAGGTATAATCCTGGATCACATTCAGTAATCCTCGCACAAGAAACAACACTCCTTGTTCTGGATGGTCCTACAGAGAAGAAAAAAGATAGGTCAAAACCAACACCACAACCCCAGAACAAAAACAGGATTATTTGCAGTCATTCAGTGGTGTAGAGTCACAGTTTGAGCTCTAAAAAAGCAGAACTACAATATAATTAAATCTGACAGCTACTTTTCTTAAGTGTGCTTCCTGCAAATCCTTTAAATTTTTTTTCCAGTTTCCATCTAAAATGCCCATTTGACCCATAATTACAACACGATCCAGGCAGCCTCCACAGAAAAACTTTGAAATGCTTTGTTTTGTAGTCATGGGGGAGCAGTACAAAATTAATTGTCAGCTTCTTAACAGCTAAGCCTCTAAAATTAAACACTGAACAGATTTCGTTATTAAAATCGTATCAGTAAGCTGTAGTGTATTACTCATATAATTATGAGTTTCAGAAGAACTCCTACACTGGAAAGTCAGTTACAGATAATAAACAATCTTTTCACATGAAATGAAAAGAAAGACTCTGCTTTACATAAGCTGGGAGTTTTTACAAGCAGCTTTATACTGCACCGAGCTAATTCCAGCTGGCAGTTGGAGCAGTGGCACCAAGACACACAGGACAAATCACAGTCCACTGGGGACACTGCCTTTTGATCTTCTGTAAATAGGGAACAAAGTTAGGGAAGCTAATTTCTGAATGCTGACATCTCATCTAGTTATTTTTCCTTACTGAATCTCAGAGGCTGTATCACTCCCTTCTTCAATCACCTGCTAACGATCCCAGTCACTCCACAGCCTTCCCTCACAGCCTGAGTGCTGCACTCTGGAAGCAGTGACAGCCCAGGGGCAGCTTCCCCTTCCCTCCCAACAGCACAGCACAGCCCCTCCACTTCCTGAACATGGGAGACCCCTGCCACTGCAGCAGGGGGAAGGCACAGCTCTGACAGCAAGGATTTGAACAGCACCACACAGTGTGCTGCTTCACCAAACAGGCAAAGGAAAAGGAAGGAGAAAACCATAAGGGAGGTTTCAGTGAGGAGGAAAAACCCACTCTCTATAAGAACAAATGAATATACAGGTAATTTACAATTCCCCCTCGTCTTTTAGATATAACTGAAAATACTGGAGAGAAAATTACATCTCTCTCTAAACCTGACAGTTAGTTAAAAACTGGGAAGGATGTAGAATGGTAGTACTATGTGAAATAGTCATCAGAAGAGGAAGGTTATGCCAAAACACATCTTCTAATTATTGTTTTCACTCCAATGATTAGGCAACCTATACCAAAGTAACTGAAACTAGTAGGAACTAGAGCTCTGTATTTTCCCCTCCTCATGTATTAGAGATTTTTGAATACTTAGCTAATGAACCAGTAAATTATGTTTACACAATTAAACAATGGTGAGATTTCACTCTACCCCAATTCCATGTCTAGTGAGGTGTTGCTGAGAGTGGCAATGCTGTACCTCCACCCACACAGTTCTTCTGCCTCCCCATTTTGCACTGGGGTGAGTGATTTTGCAGTCAGTGAGCAGAACAGTTCATCTTTTCACAGAAAACGAATCCCTGCATTTCCCACTCCAGAAGCCCAGTCTACTCTAATTTTTTAAACAGGAAAGTCAAAACAGTCTATACTAACCTGTGTGCTATTCATACACACTCAACTTACCGGAACAACTAATAATGTGGAAAAGAAATTACACAGGAATTCCAGGAGGAAGGCATCAGAAGGTCGCATCTTTCCATCTACACTGATCATTTTTGGCACTTCAGGAACAAGGCTCACTGCAGCTTTGAAGAAAGCATCAGCTACAAAATAAAAATAGAGTTGCTGTTATATCACTCCAGCTGTGATGGCAGCCATGCCTGTAACCCAATGGTTGCTTTCAATTTGTTTCAAAATTCAAAGAAATTACAGAAAATGAATGTGCTGAACTGCAAAGAAACCCAAGACTCAGCAGTGGTCTGATTCTTGAGAAATCTGTTCATTTGAATGATGCTGTTTCTCCAAAAGAAGTTCCCACATCACTCCAAACTTCTGAAAGTCTAACTCTTCTCCTTTGCATAACATGGAGACACCATCATTTCATATGCATTGCATATACAATAAGAAATTAGCACAGGATTCAAAATTGACTTATCAAAAAAATGCTTATGCCAGGAGAATGGGGAATCCAAAGTGGGGGCAAAAGGTTCATGCTACCTTGTTCACCAATTCATTCACAAAAGGCTGTTAAGTTCTACAGAAGTACCAACAACTTCATATTTCTAATTATTCATAATCCCTAAAAGTAAAATATTAATATAGTACCAGAACCTGAGGTATTGCTGGTTACCTAGCTAAAAGAATATTTTCCAAGAATAACAATACAGGAATTAGAGAAACCATCCACCATTACAGCCTTGGCAAAATAGCTATTAAGAGGTTTTTCATAACTCTTTATTATGTCTCTAATCTTACAAAAACATAAATTCCAAACTACAGAACATCTATTCCTAAATTTAATATTCACAAATTAAAAGCAACAGTATTTTCCCTCTTACACTAGAAGCCCTCCTATATATGCTGAGTTCACAAAAAAATTTCTGACAGCAACACTGTTTTGCACTTTCTTGGCAACATTTCAGAATATCCAAGTATTCTCAAGTTGTTGAGCCATATACTTCAAAGCATCCTTCAGAATGAATATTGTATCTTTATTTTACAGGAACAGAGACCCAGGCCATGTAATCAGCTTTTATCAAAAGCAAAAGGAGAATTCTTGGTGAAAGCCAAGAGGTGTTACGTGGCTGGGATGGAGATACCACTGACAGGCAGGCATGGGCATTTCCAGGAGCACAGCTTGCTCTGGAAAAATTCATTTGAGACTCCAAGCAAATTTGCTAAATATAGTACCAACTGATACCTAATTTAAGCTTATGAGGAATACCAGAGAAACATGTGCTTTGGAAAAACTGTAGTTCTTCTCACTCTTGTTTTTTCAGCACACAAGTGCTCAAGGACTTTTTGGTGCTTAGAACGCAGACTCCTTCCATCAAACATTGTCCTTGCTTTTATTCTGCACATTTGTCTTTAGGTGAAAGAATGTTTATTTCAAACTACTTATAAGTTTAGACAGCCAACCCAAAGGAAGGTAAGTAATCTTTCTCTGCTTTTTTTGAGGAAGGAAGGCAGCAGCAGATGTTCATTCTAGCACAAGTAAATGAATCGCTGTCACTTCCACAGTTGTCTCAGCAGAAAAAAAAATAAAAGTGCACGTCTCACATCACCATACAATAAAAACATGTGACCAGACAAATGAAAAAATGTGCCTTAGAGAATAGTCTGCATACCAAAGTACCCATGTCTGTGCAGGGAATGCTCCTGCCTTCTGAAGTTATTTCATAACAGGAGGAGAATGACCTGCGCAGCAATCAGCATCCACAGTGAAAAAGAGCTGCAAAATACCTCACCCTAATTTACTGCCTGCTCTCCCAGCAATCACAATCCTTCACATTCTCCTCCAAACGTCTGCCATAGTGCAAACCCAAAACCTCTTCTCTTCAATTTGAAAACCTGAAATTTGATTCAATTTACTCTTCTTGCCTCCCGCCGTGTCTGTGAACGAGAGCTGCCTCCTGCTCTGGCTGAGCAGCTCCAGAGCCAGGAGCTCCCTGGTTCCTCGGGCTGCTGAGAGCAGTGCCCAGCTCCCTGCAGGTGCTGCCACCAACTCCCTGGGCTTCCATCTGTGTCCTCCCTGTCCCTGGCAGTCACAGCTGCTGCTCCCGGGCTGTCTCCCCATGGCCGCTGCCCCACGGCCACAGGGTCACCCTGCAAACCCCACACATTGTCCCTGCCCCAGCACAATGAGGACACTGGGGCTCCTGCCCCACACTTCTAATCCTTGGTCCTTGCCTTTTTCCCTCTGCTTCCCCCACTCAATGCAGCGAGGCAAGCCAAAAAAGCAATACAGCACAAAACAGTTGTATTTCACTGTGGTACATCCAGAACTGGCAAAGGAGAATATGTTCATTTTGCAGTAAGTCCTGCCAATCTGTGCTAACCATGGAATGGTTTTATGCTGGAACACTAAAAGCACATTTATCCAAGATATAGGTGCTTCAGAAGAAGAAAAAAAAATACAAAAAAATAAAAAAAAAAAAAAACACCAAAAAAACAACTGTCCTCTAAACATTACCATTCTGACAGAGAGGTGTCAGAGTATGCATTACATGCTCTGAGTTTGGAGAAAAGCCTCACTACAAAGGTTATCACAGACATGCTGCTTTTTCAAGTATGAAATGAACATCAGTGTTTAATTCTGAATTACATTAATTATGAGGTTATGCAATGATGGATTCTCTGTATCTTTAAAAGCAAATTTTTAAAACTATTACTGTAGAGATGTTTTAAAACAAAATCATACATCACTTTTCCTGGCTACCAAAAGATATAAGGAACTACTTAGAAAGCACTAAAAACCACAACAATCTTATGTTTTTGATTAAAAAAAACAAAAAGAAGATAAAAAAGGCTTCTTCTGATGAAGGATGCTGTTTTCTTATCTGCCTAAAGTACAACACTGCTTCTTCAGTGAAGCACTGTTAAACTGGGTAAGGGGAGAGCAGGCTGTGCATCACAGCGAATCTCCATGATGGAGCCTTCCCTGCCTGCTGGTAATATCTTGTGCAGTGCTCTGAACCTAACATACTTCATGCTTCACTACATTCATCCTCTCACAGCAGCTCCTTCATTCTGGTTGACCATAATCCTATAAATCTTTCCCCCAAGCATACATGCTGACCTTCAGGCTACAAAAACTAACAGTCTTGGATATCCAAGTCAGCACTTCCAGAATTAGCCTCCTACAGAAGAAAAAACAAGTGAAATTGGTGCTGAATGTTCTGCTATTGGCAATATTCACTGTGACACATGTACAAATTTAATTATACCTACACACAACTATATGTACCTCCATATATTTCTATATATCAATCTCTCCAGATATAAAAATTCAGCTTGCATTGTATTTTCTGTATCTCTGATAGCTGATTAAACTGTACAAATTCAAGACTTCAGGCAGGCAAAAATAAGGAGGAACAAAGTGACATGGGAAAACAATTAAACTCCTTAAGGCCACCTTCAAAGAGCAAAAGGGAGCGAGTTTAACATACCTACCCAAAGTATTTTTAGTCACAGCTACAATTACACCAGGCTAAGTCCACCCAAAGGACAAAACCAAGGACCATGCACATCTTTTGCATTCCACACCACTTCCCCGTCTTACAACACTGTCAAACCTAATTTAATACTCTGAAGATTTTGCTTCCACATCCAACAGATGTTGGAAATTTAATGAAGCTTGTACTCCAGTGCAAAAAATTATTGGGAAGCAAGCGTGGGGGGTTTGTTACTCTCTTTTTTCTGTTAAATAAATTAATCCATTACTGTTTTGACAACCAAGCACTGTAAACATTTGAATCTTTTTCTCATATTGGTGAGGCCACTGTGAGAGTTTTGCCACATTGTTAAAATGTGGTTTCCTCTTGAACTACTGCTAATTGTTCTCCCTCTTAAAGATCTCTACACATCACTTCCAATCCAGAAGCAACCAAGAATTCTTTGAAGGAAAAAACTTGGAATTGGAAAATGAATGCACTGCTGCTTGGTGAGCTGGAATGTACTGTGTTAACTCATACTATGAATTAGCTGCAGATAAAAAGGGAATTATGTGGATGAAGCTCGGCAGAGCCAGCTTTAGGCATAGCTTGATAAAGATTGTTACAAGGCATTAGTACTTGGAGACAAAGGCCTACAGAGGCATAAGTGAAAGATTCATACAGGGCCATCAGACAGTATCAGCAAGGACAGTGGACACAAGAAATTTTATTCTTAAGGTGTAATCAGTAAATGCAATACACACCCCACCCCACTGGCTCCCCTCCCACCCAGAAAAAAACCAACCACAAATTACAGCCTGCCTCTAAATTCTACATAATCCCTAAAGACTATGAGGTACCACATCAGCAGCAGTCTCTAAAGAAAGCTCCACTAGTAATGAAAATTTTGAAATAATAAGTAGTGCAGTTAAATACTATTGTTTCTACTGTTATTATGAGGCAAAAAATAAAAATCAAATGAGCAGACATACAAAAAATATGATGCAAGGCTGGAAAATCTTTGCAGAGAGACATCATTCCTCAGAAGTCTTCCAATTCATTCCTTTCTCAAGTCTTCAAAAGAATCAGTGAGATTGTGTTTAAAAGTAATTCCATTTATAAACACTTAGATTTTAAAAAACTTTTAATATTTATCCTTATAGAAATGGCTCTTCAAACAACTAAGCTGAAAGAAGATAAGGAAAAAGGTCCTCATGAGGGTATATAACTTAAGAAAAGATGGGGTGGATGGAGGAAGGAGAGGGAAGAAAAAGTTTTCACAGTGGAGCAAAATAACTACTGCATTCCTTAAGGTTTTGCAGAGACATGTCCTGAGGATGAGCTGGGAGGTGACAATGTTTGCAGACTGGACTGGAACGTGACTGCAAAGCATCACAGATGGATCTCATGATTCTGAGCATTAAACAGCAGATGAACTCTAATATTAGTATGGCATGTGGGGAAAGAAGCAGCCCTTGCTATAAGTATAGAAAGAGAAGCTCTAGAAAGGCTATTTACACTCATGGAAGATTTTGGAGTCATTATAGATGGTTTCCTGAAAGCTACATCCTAAACAGCTGTTGAAAAGGCAAGGCAATTATAAGAATCACTAGGAGAGCAAAGGAAAACTGAGGTGCCATTGTATCATTCAGATTGCTGTTGGGCATTTATACCTGGAATAATCAAATCTAGTCCCAACCTTCCCATTTCCAAAAGCACAAAAAGATAAAAAAGGTGCTAGGGCATGGAACTGTTTCCTTATTAGAAAAAGGAATACTGACAACTTCTTCAGGAACTTTACAGACTACATTATCTCATAGATAGCAAGAAGAAAATGAAGCAGGAATGACTGAATTCTGCTCCAGCAGATCAGCTGCATGCTCTGAGCCACTCACCTAACATTTAACATAAATGAATCCCTAAAGATTCTACTTCCAAGCAGCAGGTCACTGTGGAACTCACTATGACATGAAATTACAAAGACCAAAAAGTAAAATTTTTTTAAAAATATTAAATGCCCAAAGACTGGTCCATCTATTTTATTAAATACCACAGTCTAGTCCATACACAAGCTCTGTTGAAGGATGTATTAAATCACCTGCACCTGAAAGCCAAGAAGCATCATTCTACATTATTGTTTCCCTAGTAGATGCTACAAGACACTTTCAAAAACAGGTCATGGGCTAGACAGACTTGAAGAACTGACAAACTGCTATAAAGTACTAGTCTGAAAAGCTTACAGAGACAGAGCTGTCACCTCTCTCACATCATACAGAAAAGTGACTGGCTGGGATAAAGAGAGGAACAAGAAAAAGCTCATGGAATGGGAGAAGTCTCCCTCTGTGGAAGTCCCAGGTAACAGAAGAGGTCACAGTTCTGTCCAAATGAAGCAACACTTAGCATTGCTAGTAAGGAAAACAGTATGGCATCATGCTTTTCCCAAAGCTCTTTTACTGCCTTCAAGGAAAGCAGTATTTAAAAAGATAACAGAGTCACCATTCTCACCAGAGAAATATGAGCCAAGAACTCCTAGTATCTGTAATGAGGAAAATCTCTTCACGTTCCTATTTCTCTAAATTCATCATCTCAAATTCTCTCTATTTATATTCCTCAGATCTGTAAAGATTTCAGGAGATTAAACAGAAATACTAAAAACTGTTATCTAATGGTACTTAGAAAATACTCTAAACCATGATTAGACTATGATTTAAAATTACTTATTAAATATTCCATACCATACTTTCTCCAGAGTGTGACTGAAGCATTTAGAGAATACTCCTGGAAAATAACATTTTCTGCAGTAGAAATGAAATTATTTTCCAATCTACTAGGTGTAACTGTGTTTTAGCCACATCTGGAAAACAAAACAAATACCTAGAAGTGCATTAAGCACTGTATGCTTCAGAATTAAAATCTGCATTTTCTAAGGAAAAAGGTCTGCAGCAGTTGATCTGAAGGAGAGGCTCTCCATTTTTATGAAGTTTAATGTTTGACAATATGCCAGTGAAATCAGTCAGACAGAATCAGATGAATTACCTTATTCACTCAGCATGATATTTCTCAAGTGAGGCAAAGATTTCACAGCCTTTAAAACAAAAATGCTGCTTAACACACATTACCAGCAAGTTATGTCATCTCCACCACCTGCTGAATGCTGTGACCAAACATTAAAAACTCATGCTGTCTCTTTTTTTTTGACAGACAAAAGTAGCATTTCCACGGGGAGGAAATGTGTGCAATGAAAATCATACCTATATCTCAGAAGTCCAAAAGAATGACACAATGGAGCATGCATTTAATCTCAATTTAGTCCAAGCACCCCCGTGACAGAAAGCATGACCAATGAGAATTTATTATTCTCTGTTGGCAGCATGCAGTGCTCAGTGGCTCAGTTAAGAAAAATGAAAAGCTCATCTCTGTAAAATCTAGCATCTTCATTTCAAAGGTGGGGTCTTAATAGGCTCTCCAGAGGTACAAACTATGCATCCAGGGCAAATTCACCTAAAACATTTTAAACATAATTACAGATTCATTTCATTTAAAGCAGGTCTTGGGATCTGGAGATGAAAGAGACAAAAGTAATTTTTAACACATTCTGAACATTCCCAGTCAGACATCCAACAGTGTATTAATGCTGGAGTTTCATGAGCCTATAAATTCACAGTTCTGACCAACTTCATTGTCTTAAAGAAAATCTATTCCATGAAAAAATACAATTTTCTAATACTGAAGTATTTGGATGAGATCAAACACTTGATTTGATTTAACAGTGTGGCAAATCCAAGCAAGCAAGGCTGGGACAGAGGAAATGGGAGCAGCGAGACACAAGGACTGATGGTTACTACTGCTGCCCCTTGAAACTGGGAATGAGGCAAAACCCAAACTTTTCCAGCTATAAGCAGATTAGCTGTGGCTCTCCAATTGCTGATAGTTTAGAATGCAATCCTCAGACTCATAAATCCATTTAATGTTACGACCTGCACATCCTTCTTTTTCAAGACAGATACATTGGCAATTTTTAGAAATCTTCCTATTGCCAACAGAAGTTGTGAAACTCAATTTTGTTATGTGTTTAAGTGAAAAGTCAACTCACTGAAACAGCTGGACTTCCCACAGAAACTTAAAATTGAGAAAAATCCGAGACTTTACCTTGCTACAAACACCAGCTGGAGTCTTCAAGGAGGAAGTGCATGCACAAAACTCATGCATGCACCACTGCTGACTGAGCTATCAGATCAGGTACATTACCTTTCAGCTTTATTTCTCTTCACAATTTTAAACCGATTAAGCTCATTCAAATCAGCATGAAATAAAGGTTACAGACAAGGCACAGTTTCCCTTCCTGGCCTAATGCTGTCATTAATGGCACACTCTTAAATCTTCACTTCATGCTGCATTGGTTTTAGCAGATCAGTGTCTAATTGGCACCAGTTAACTGACTGGAGTGAAATTTGCTGTTATGAATTAATCAGTACTTCTTACTTATTCAGTTGAGATACAGATTAAACTGTGTGAAAAGTAACTTTCAAGGACACATTATGTGACTACAGTGCATCAACATATGGAAAGACAGTTCACAAAAAATGTCCCAAGACAGTGCCTGTTTAACACATGCTAAATTAGTCGTGCAAGTGACACGTCTCTGAGTACAACTTATACCCAAATAGCTTTGCTAGGGGAACAAAAAAGTGAATAACTATAAAACCTTGGTAAATGAAGTGAGTTACTGAACATCAGTTTTTCTCTTGCTTCATTTTAACAAAAGCAGAGATCAACCAAATGCTCCTCTAGCTTGTGGGTCCAAAATTCAGCAGAGTGTGGTTAATGAACATGCATTTTAGAGATTGACTTCATAATACTTTGTATGTATCTGCTACCTTAAAAGACTTCAGGATGGGGATCCTGTAAATTGTTTTGTGAGTGCACTGTATTCATGTGTCGAACAACAGCTGTGCACATTTGTAAACCCCCATACCAAAAAATCTGGGCAATTGTTGGGGCCCAGGAGTCTCACCCAGAGAAGAACTGGATCACAAAAATAGCTGAAAAGCAGTTTATAAGTTGAAAGATATTAAATCACAGAGTGGGCCCCAACATAGCCAGGGAATAATTCTCGAAGACCAAATATTACAGAAAAACTGCTTTGGATTTGCTTCCAATAAAAGAAGATCTGCAACACAGCAACAATAACAAAAATTGACACACAGGATAAGGTAAGCTGGTCAATTAAATAAAACACCATAAAGAGAAAAGGTGAGCCCATTTTATGTAAACTCTGAAAGAAACTGCACAATGCTATTTGCACAACAACAGACTTTGCAGATCTTTTATTTGCACAACAAACTTGGACACAACAGTCAGCTTTACTCTAAATCCCTCTGCTTTGCTGTATGGGCAACATCAGATTCAAAACAAAGAAATGCAATAGTCACCATGCACTAAAAAGTCTTAATCAGCACCCTAAGTCAGCTTGTTTGTGCAGCTGGAACTTGCTGGTAAATGCAGAGCTTGGAAAACAAGCTCTCGTGAAGAAGCACAGAGCTAACACAAAGAATTAATAGCCACAACAAAAGATGTTGCAAAGTAATCCAATTTACTACTCTCACAGCTCCACTGGAAACATGTAAAGGAAAAGCATTTACTATCGGAGAGCAGACATTTAAAGTCAGGATTAAAATTGCAAAACAAAGTAGAATGGCATCACTTCAAAAAGGAAAAGAAAAATACTGCAAGTAGTTAAAAGTATATGAAGACTCCTAGAATAGATAATTGACTTCCATTTGTAACATGAATGAGATCATATTAAATGGTGATACAGACTTAATGCTCATTCTGATGCCAGAATAGCTCCCATTTTTCTCCCCAAATCACTTTTTGTCAGAATCTACTATTACTTAACACTGCACTAACAGAATGGCTGAAAGTGTGCTCCGGCACATTTCAATCAATAATTCAGATCCAAAAAAAGAAAATATATTTTTCAGTCTTCATATGATCTGGTATTACACCATTGTTTCACTCTGATATAGTGACACATTTTCCTGGCTAAGCATTTATCATGCAGGTGCTTTGAGAGCAAGTTTCTGCTGTCACTGACCTAATCTGGAATTCTTTTCCAGCTCATTGGTGAATTTTGTCAGGCTGTGAACTACTAAACAGATGGTTTTATTTCTTTTTGTCAGTTATAATAAAGCACATTATTTGTGATTAGAGTGCTTGCATAATTATGCAGGAGAAAAGCTTTCCATGCTTTCCATAATTCCTAAGGCATTTAGGACAACCTACCTCATGGCCAGGACTATGTCAACCACATTCAGCTCTCCTGGCTGTTGAGATCACATTGAGGAGCTGTTTCAACATGACAAGGTTTTGCTTTAACAGTGTTTGAAACAGAGCTGTATTTTAATTGCATCATGAATATACATATGACTTAGGATATCAACCGAGTTATTATTCAGTCAGAACTATTTCTGAAATAAGAGAACCTTTAAGTAGACAAATTCATGCCTTACCTTGTGAAAGGCACTGATTTGCCAGAGCAACCTGTCCAGAGTGTAGATACAGATTGAGACGTGTGAAGACACTGCTCAGAGATGGAATTGTAATGAAGCAGAAGGCAACACAAGCCTAAAGTAAATTTTAAAAAATTGAATTAAATCCCTATCTCAGAGTTATAACAATCTTTACTGATTTAATACACAATTAGGAATCAAAATCTGTAAATCAGTTTTGGAATGGATTTTCAATACAAAGCAAATATTAAGTGAAGTCCAAAATCAGCAATTTTAAATTTCTAATGAGTATTTCAATAATTATATATTTTTTTTTAAATTGTTACTATGGCTAGATAAGGTCAAAACTGACTCTCTATTACTGTAGCTCAAAATGTTCCTCTCTCCTCAGATAATCACCTTGCAGCTCAAGACCAAAAGCTAACTAGAAAAGGAGATTAGTGTCCTCAGGGGGAAGCCATCTGCCAGAGCGGTCAGAGGAGGTGCCCCGAGTTACAGGGAGGAAGCAGATGCAGCCCAGGTGCTGCAGCTGCAGACCTGTGGGCACAGCCCAAAGCCCTGGCCACAGCAAGGAGGCCCCAGGCAGGGAGAAGCTGCCCAGTGCCAGCCCAGCCAGTGCCCAGGACAGCACACAGGTGCCAGGAACTGGAGTGCCCTGCACACACAAACAGCTTCCCACATGCAGATGGACACACCTTGGTTGCCACAGTTCAGGTAAGAAGGGAACACAAGCAACCTGGATATCCTGTGATGGCCTGTGCACAGTTAAAGCACATTTGACCATCTCTTGAAAGGAGCACCTTATTTGAAATTCAAATCCTGATTTCAGCATATCAGCACTGATATTATGAGACAGAAGTTTGCATATATTTTATACCCCATCTCCCATTCTCTCTGTGACCGAGTTACATAGAAATTTGGTATTTTATTTCAAATATAATTTGGAAAGCTGAGCTTTCCAGAATTCACACAAACACCTCTCTGGTGAACCTTCCTTTGGAGAGGGAGTCAATCTTGCTGCTCTTTTTCAACACAAAGCTGCTATTAGATGGTTTGGGTCTTTTTTTCCTTAAACAGCAAGATTTACCTTTAGAGAGGAAAGACTGCTCTTAACAAGAGAAAATGGGACTACAAACAGTGTTAAAAATACTAACATACTGGTTTTGCAAAAATTATAAACTTAGGTGGCAGCAGGCAGTATTATCTGCAAAGAAAGCAGGCTCAGAGTTTATTAGCCAGACCTACCCTGACAAATGCAGCAGTCTTTCTGGAATGATTTCCTTTCATCACCCTCCTGGTTTCCATTGCTAGTTGGTTCACAGACTACACGCACAAAACAAAAGCAAACCATTAAGAAAAATGCACAGCCTCAGTGGCAAATAACAACCTGCATGTTTTACTGCATGCATTTAGAGAATAGCCAGTGTCCAAGGAGCCCTGATACAATGTGTCCCCACTGTACTAGTTACCTTTTACTGGGAGAATTTTAGTGACTGCTCCTTAAAGCAAATATGACTCAATTTGTGAAAGCAGACTTGTTTTAGTCAAGGCTCTAGCTTATCATTTCCTTCCCAGCTATAGTGCTGTCACCTCCTTGCTAGCATAACCACCACAATTTCTAGCTAACACAGATTAAAGAACCATAAACCAAAATAACAGAAGGATTTAAGGGAAGATACAATGTTGCAAAGGAATCAGATGCAGCTAATGCACACCTGTGACTCAATACAGAGACGCGATTAACCTTCGCAAGCACAGCAGGACTCTGCCTGGATCTGCAGCCAGACTCAGTCTAATCTGTCCTAGATGGAGGATTACAGAAGAGGCAACCCAAATTCTGAATGCACAAAAGTGCCATTTATTTTATTATACATGAAATCTCTTGCAAGATAGCCCATTTTCTTTGTTGCAATGATGCCATGCATGCCTGTCAAGCAAGAGCTTCAGAGTGTTTCAGGGGATAAAACCAGAGATGAGAACAAAGTTCACTTTATAAACACCTGATTCAAATACTTCAGACTTATTTTGCAATAGACCAGTAATCTGAACAGGGAATGGGAGAAATGCAAATATATCCCCATTTATTAAGGAAATGTAGACAAGTTGTGGCTTACATGAATCAGCTGGACTAGAACAGGTTCCAGATTGCAAAACATTGACCTGGCTTCAACATAGAAACTCAGCTGTTGCTCAAAGTCACGGCCAAATGAAACCTGTAAGAGAAGAAAGGCCCCTAGACTTTACCACTGTAGGCCTTAAATATATGTAAAAGTGCATGCAGATAAACCACAGATACTCAAAAGTCAAAATCTCCATATATTGCCAAGGAGAAAACCCAGCAGTAACAACAAATAGCAGTCAGATAATGTCTGCTCTTTTAACTGTCTGCAATACTTGAGCTTCAGGGAAACATGAAAGTTTTACTGGTTTGGTATTTTGGGTTTTTTTTTGTCTATGCTCCACATGACGGTCTACTTTACAGATCAAGTATTTTTCAAGAAAACAAAATTTAAATCCTGTTTGTGAAGTGTTTTCAAAACTAGCACAACTCTTGATTCTTTATGGGAGAGACAAAGGCTTGGTTTTGATCATACTTAGAAAGCAAGACAAAAAAAACCAAGAATAATAGAAATAGATCTATGAATCTGCATTCAGATTCCTCTAATTTCTAGTTGATAAAGGGCCTGCAACAGAAAATAGCATTTTTCCTAATTAGATAAACCCATATGAAAAGCTGGTTTTCCTCAAGTTTAGTTAATTAATACATGCTTATATAGCATGGCAAAAGCCTGTAACCTTGCATTCTGGCAGGAAAGAAGGCAAAAAACAACCTTTGTGTGAGAACAACCCTCTTCCAACCCTGCAGATTTAAAAAAACCCCAGTGCTGTCAGCTGGAGTGTCTCAGCTGTCAATTAAAAGCAGAGCATGAGGAACAGTCTCCAGGCAGTTTATGTATTCTATTGCATTTTTTTTTTCTAACAGAAGTAAAGGTTGCATTATTTATCATTTCTCAAGTCACACGCAAAAGAATTTTTTACAAAATTAGAATAAAATTTACATTTAATCCATACAGTGAAAGATCAAAGAAATTGCACCAGAAAACAAAGGATTGCTTCTCACATTACAGTCTTTGCTTTTCCTCTATTTGTACAACTGCTGATTCTTGAGCCCCAGTCTCAAGAAAACATACCCAAAATGATAATTTTTTCCACAAAAAGGATGACTGTAAGGATGACTGAAACAATTGCTTTTCCCTCCACATCTTAATGTGTGCTGGTTTAAATGCATAAATAGTCATTCTGCTGCTATGGGATTTTTTCCCCCAAACCAGGACTATCAAGACACATCAAATTTTGTTCAATGCAAGAAATCCTGCTAAAGGAAATTATACTATATTATACTGCATGTAAAGCTTAATAAAGGAAGATTATATTATAACATTAATTAGCAAATTACTATAGTTGGAAAAAAAGCAACCATCTAGAGTAAATCCATAGAACTGCAACAAAGAACAAAGAGGACAAGTAGACACAGAGCCTGTCAGCTCTACGTGAAAGGAAAAATAGGCATTGAGAGTACATGGTTAGAGAATACAAAAAACTTGAGAAAGTCTCCCTAAAACACCCTAACATCTCAAAGCCAACAAAAGATTTATTGGAATAAGAGTGAGGGATGGTTTAAAGACTAATTTCAAGACAAAACACCTGGGGTTCTCCTGGGACTACTAATTTAAAAATACAAATAATCTTATTTATAAATTAAGACAAACACAGATCGAATAATAAAAAGCTACACTTATTTTGTATTTTTGAAAGCTGGTATTGGTTCCATTTGGAGCTAAGCAGTAAACCAGTGACCTCTCTGATCTTTCAGCTGCTGTTTAACTTTTAAATACGTGCTCTGTTTTACAGGAGATTTACAAAACTAGCAGAAAATATGATTAAATAAACAACATGTGTACTTAAAATTTACATCTTGCACGGAATCAGCTCCAGCGCTGTGTGACATTTCCTTGAACACAGACACACTTATTTCACTGAAATGCACTGCCTGTGGTTTTCAGTGGTTTTTAAGTCTCTGACTCAAGCAAGTCAGAGGCTGGGCTCTGATTCAGCCACAGGCACCTGTTCCTCACAAGCATCTCACAAAAATCTGAGCTCTAAAGTGCACCCAACACTTGCACACGATTGTCACTCACCATTTTTATGAATCCATTTATCAGAGCTGCTAACATTCTTTTCTCATCCTCAAGTGTTAGTGCACTAGAAAAAAATTATTTGGTAAATTTTAGAATATTTTCAATCTGATTTATCTATATAGGTTCAAATTATACATAATATTTTATAAATTTTTCTGTACAAAACTAATTTTTATATGAATATCACCATGTCAGCCATGAACCAAACTAAATTACAGATTTTTTAAAAAGTAAAAATTGCTGAGTGTCTTTAGATTCTCTAAAAAATTCAGACATTGGCACGAGGAGAAGGAAGCTACACAAAAGTTTTTTATTTTAGCAAACAAATGGCTTCAGTTGTGTGCTGCAACATGAGAACTTGAGGAAGAATTAAGTCTAAAAACCTAAAGAAATTATTAAGTCTATTCTTAGAAGAAAGTTATCCTATTTAAGGAATAAAACTTCTGAAATACCCTTTAAATATTATGCACTGTATAACATTAGTTTATTGTTTAGTTTGGGGTTTGTTTTGCTTAAGGTTTTTTGGTTTTTGTTTTGGGTTTTTTGTTTTAACTTTTTGCCTCAGAATTTAAGAAATAATTAACTTCACCTTGCTACAGTGCTGGTTTTCTTTATGTTTTAGTAAGGACTGTACTAAACTGCTATGTAAAAAAGGAGTTTCTTTTCAAAACTATCACAGATACCTATTCTACATCAAGAGTCCAAAATGTGATTTGAAACAAATTTACATCACACAAAAATCCAGTCAGTCAAACCTGTTTCACTGAAAATGGATGAACAAAAAGTTAAATTACAATTAACTAATACAATTTAATCCCTTTAGTATTACATGCCTGGCTCCAGCTTTGACCTTTAGTGTATCAGTTACCAATTTCCAACTCAGACACCAGATGGGAAGAGAACAATAGTTTTACTATACAAATTCAGTAAGGGAGGAAAGAAAAGCTCAGCATGATTAGCTCATTAGTGCATTGCCAATCAAAAGAGTCAAGTGATGGGCTCTGAAAGGCTCAGAAGGTTTGTAATGAGATCTCCAGGTCAGTAATAGGTTTCCAGTTCAATTGTGAATCAGACCCCCACCACTCTAAAGGCTGTTATCCTCCAACAGCTGTTAAGGGGTCAGCGAGCCCCACACAATGGGCTGGGAGTTTCCTGAACCAGGATGCAAAAACAGATGCAGGAGTTACTTAAACATATCTGGAATTTAGGATGATTTACCGAGAGATGTACAACCATCTTAGCTCAAGGAACTGCTGGTTTAAGGGATTTTAAATGTCCCAGTAAATGATGAAATTGTTTTGGCAAAGTGTCAGAGGAAGGACAATATGGATTGCTATAAACTGCTTTGCTTATTTTAATAAGCTGGTTTAGGTACAATATATTGTTCTATTTAAAGGCTGAAGTGGCTTTTAGTGCAATATACAGCCAAATAAGGTACTCTAACACAAAATAAAGCACTCTAGCTGGTCTAAGTTTGAATTACATGCTAAATCTGACCCCTTTATTGACAATAAATCTTGCATTCATGGCCTATCAAGGATGAGAAAGTTTTAAGTTCCTTTGCAGCATCTGCCACACTAAGAGGCTCTGGGCTCAGAGTGGCAAAAGAGACTGTGCCCTTACATTTCAACCCAAACCAGAAGGAAAGAAGGGTTTATCCTCTTGAGAGCTAGAATTTGCAGCACTGTGATCCTGGCTCTGTTTTCAATCAGACACAGATTTCAGTGTGATTTTTGCAAATTACCTATAAACCACACTGCACACTGCTTTCCACACTGCACAACAGTGAAGGTGCAACAGGGCACAGGGGAGCCCAAACAACCCCAGCTCTCAAAGTCAAGGGCAAAATAGAAGAGGAGGAATTAGGAGAAAGATATAGATGGTTCAACAGCTTCTCAGTTCTAGCTTCTCCTACTGAAGTTCCTAGAGATTTTCCAGGTATCTTTTTAAAGATTTCACACCCTTTGTAATGGCTGAAAACACTGATCCACAAAAAGGTATAACTGAACAAGGCAATCTGTGCTTTAGTAGCTACACATTCACTTGAATCTCAGAAAAAGCTTATTATTCACTATAACTCAAAGATTATATTGGTTTCACTCTCCAAGTATTTAGAAGATTGGATTGTAAAGTGTGTCTGCTTCTGGAAAACAACAAAACCACTGCTACTTCCTTTTTAAAATTCTGCTTCAGTATTCAAAATACAGCAGCAATTGAAGAGCAAATGGTACGTGCTGCCACTTCAGTGCACAGCTCTTCCCTCAGCACTAATTGGATTCATGTCTTAATCCACCTTGAAACAAACAGCCTCAGAAACACGAAAGCACATCAGGCAGCCCAACTCTGCATAAACGAGAGCTCTCAGTAGAAGTTCATCTTACTTCACAGAATCGTGCATCGTCTTACAGATATGCAGGAGAGCATTGAGGATAACAGGATCCTTCGTCGACTCCTGCTGATGCCTAGAAAGTGTTTCAGAAAAAGTGGTGAAAAATCCTGCTCTGTCAAAATGGAAAACAGTGACTAGAATAACACCCATTTAATGCATCATTTCAGTCACCAGCACCATATGACACTGCACAAGTTTTAGATCCATTTGTGTCCAAATGAACACCAATGATCACACGGTTAATATGGGTAGAATTCCAATAAATACAAGCAAAGAATTATTATCTTAATATACACATTTGCATTGCCAAGCCACAGACTCTGACTCCTTAAGGGACACAGTAAGGATATGTGATACATTGAGGCAATCCAGCAACGCCAAAATAAAACAATCCTGCATTTACCAAGATATATTTTAATTTCTCAGCTACTCAGGGACAGGCAGGAAGGATCAGAGTCAGGTTTAGGTACAGAGGCACATGTGCAGTACAACTCCACTAAGATGATTAAGGGGCCACAGCCTCTCTCACATCTTGGCAGTAAAGCAAAGAGAGCTGGCCCCGTGTGCCCTAGGGGAAAGAAGGTTTGGGGAGGCTCAGCAGTGAATAGAAACACCTGAAAGGAATGTGGAAATGAGAAAAATGTTTCAAGAAACTTGTTAATTATTTGAAAAGAAAAGGACTGCTTGATTTTCAGAACAGTTGAACGTATTTTCATTTTTTAAGTTCATTTTCAGCTGTAGCAATACTCTATTCTGTGCTGTCACAGCAACTGGAATGTGAAATAAATTTCATAAACCAACTAAGGCAACACAAAAAAAAAAAAAAAAAACAAAAAAACAAGCTCAGAGAACAATTATTCTGTTAACCCACAGCAAGTCAGCATCAATAAAATTACTTCAACTTTCTTTGTGAACAGTCAAACAGTCCATCAATAGATTAACAAAACTGACACATTTTCTTTTTTCTTTCCCATAGCCTGGAAGACCGTCTTAAATTGAATATCCAGTATACTGACTCCTCTTCCCTAGACATGTTTCAGTAAGTTTCTCAGAGCCTCCAGAGTTCATTTCACTTCAACAGTCTCCACTTACTTAATAAAAGATTCCATAATGCACTTGCACACCTCCACTCTCACACTTTCCTTCTGGAACATATCCAGAAATGGCAGGAATTTCTCCTGAAAGTAGAAATACATAAACAAGTAATATTAGGTATGTTACAAGCAACACACTTATTTCAGGTAAGTTTTATAAGCACAGATATTTAGGTAAAACTATTTTCATCTGTTTTGAAAACAGTAATTGATCTCAAAGGATGAAAAAGTGGAACTAATGGGAAAGGACTGATGGCTGAAAGATGTATCAATTTATTGATCACAGAGATCCAGAAGGGAACACAAAATACAGAACTGTTTGAATCAAATGTTGCACTTTATTTTTAAAAGCAGTCATATGCTTTAAACAGCTTAGGGTCATCACAAATTCAGACATCTATGGGAAAAAAAAAGTTAAGATATAAACAATTAAAATAGTCTACACATCATCAACAATTTCACGTCTATCCAGAGCAACTTAAGAAGGTCTAAGACATACAAATTTCCTTCAAAAAACAAGGGTCTAGGTTGTTTAACATACTAAAAGACTTCATTTCTGCATCATCTCAAGAATATAGTGAGGGTAAGTTTTTCAGAATTGTCCAAGCAATTTGTGAACAAGACTTGATCCCAAATCCACAGCATCAGTCTTGAGTTTCACTCTTCAAATGGTTTCTATACTGTGACACACACTTGCTGTCTTTGTTTCTATTTTTCTACCTCATATACAGTCTCTGACCTCCCTGAGTTCCACTTGTTCAATGCCAAGTGTAAGTGCTATGAGAAGGTATGATAAGAATGTATCACAACACAGAAACAGTGTTAATTACATTAACACACACACAAATAAATGGTATTTCATCTTCCATTTATTGTCACGTATGCCACAGTAACAAACAAACTTAAAGAATTTAACAGCCTAATGAAAAAAATACAAAATACTAGAAAGGGAATAATAAGTACTTGAGTGGTGAGCAGCAGAAAGCTCACAAAATATTTCTGCACTTAGCTACTTGACAAGAAGTCCTTTCATTCTGTGAACTTGTCAACAATCTAAATATCCCAGTCAAGGTAAATTCTCTTACAGAAAAACTGCCAAATAGTTCTTCTTAAAAAATTTATTAAAGAGACTATCACTTACCACTGAAAAAAGCAGAGCAAAATCATAGATATAGGTAATTACTTTCTGAATAATTGACTGCAGCTGAAGGGGAGAAAAAGGAAAAGTTTAAGAAAGGGGAAAATTATTGTAATATGTAATATGTAATATGAGTTAAATTCAGACTATCCACACCAGAGATTATTCTTATTTAGTTATTCATAGAAGACTCTTTGGAAAGATGCTTCAAGCATTAATCCACATAATTTCTTTCCCCAAAGTGGGACGAACTATAGCTATGCTGCTCCGACCCACTTTTCCTACATACCCTTAGAACCCATCTTGAACAGAGGCTGACCAGCCTGCCCAGGCTTTATTGGTCCTTCACTTCCATAGTTAGGCACATTTTTTTAGAGTCTCCATGTTCTCCAGCTCTAAAAATCTCAGGCAAATAAACAAAGAAAAAACACCCCAACCAGTTTGTTAAATCTTCTGTTGTAGGCACTTTTTCTACCCACGAAGTAACCACAAAAACCTTCTCCACTAATCCAGATCTCATTTGGCATTCAGTCTCAAGAACTGGACACAATAATTCACTGAAGCCTTAACAATGCCTAGTAAAGACGGACTATTTTATGGTTTATTTCTGTTTAAACAGCCTATCATGATTGCTAATTTCATTCAGCAAACACCACTGCTGATGTAGGAGTTAACTATTGCTACTTCTAAATACATAAATCATTCAAGTTTAGCTTTTCTCAGAATTAAAAGATTGACGTGCATGGAAAAAAAGGAGGAATAAATCGTAGCATTACAGTGTTCCAATAGGCTTCCCAATTTGTAGTTAGTGTTTAAAAATAATTATTTTGTTACCAAAGTTATCAGTAATGTTTAAGAATTTATTCCATTTAAGAAAATGCAGACCAGATTTTTACATACTTGGCAAAATAAACTCTTTACCTGTGGGTAAGCATCTTCAAATGCTCGATCAGGAGTCATGTGTTTGATAACATCAGCCAGAACTGTATTGACCTCTCGCTTCTGTGTAGCAAAAAACAAGGTTACAAAATTAAACTGGCACATAAATCAAGTCACTAAACACCAGTTCAGTAGGAAAATTTATTTCCATTTGCCAAAGCATCAGCTTTTTACAGAGCTCTAGTTAAACCAGGAACTTTAACCATAACTCCTTACTTAAACTGATTCATCTGCCATTAAAACAAAAGGACAAGAAATGTTCAGTGCTGTGGGGTAGTAAAGCTTCAAAGCCGCATCTTTTATCCCCATTCATCTTTCATGAAAAGCAACGTATTTTTTCATTCCTACACATTTATACTGAATAGTCAAAGCCTTTCCATCTTTAATACCAGACTGCTAACACAGCCACTTAGTCTGAATCAGAAAAATTCAAAGGAAACAAAGTAATTTTCACCTACCGTAAAATGTCTGCAGGTATACTCCACCCACACTTCAGCACAGTTGATGTAATCCTAGAAATACATGTGTCTTATGATTACCAATATTTGCAGGAGACTGTGAGAAATACACTTGCAAAAATTACACTTAAAAGAATTAACTTCTGACGTATGATTCATGCAGACCTACAGATCTAGAACTCAAAAGTTGCATTTGTGTGATAATGTTGTGTAAAATTAAGTTATGCTTTGGCAGAGCTAAGAAAAGCAGGGATGATCCAAAGACATTACAGCCATCACTAATTTTTTTGCAACTGTGTGTATTTAGAAAAGGTAAACAATGTCATGCCTGAACAACTGGCTACAACTTTGCTCTAAACACAGAATCAGTAGTGAAACAGAATGGACAGTAACTCACCTGTGGATTCTTCAGCTTTGTTATAACCTTCCAGGCTTCATTTAATATTTGAAGGCGATCATTTTCAGGAGGATCAGCCAATGCCAAGTTTAATCCCAGGGAACGAAAGAGGAGATGCTGAAAGTTAATGAGAAATTTTTAATTAAAAGCAGACAATCCACGTCCATCCAAGACTGGCTGAGCAGGTGCAGTGTGCAGAAAGATTCTCAGATCAAACCACTTGAATAATTTTATTCAAGTGACACACAAGTTATGTAGGCAACTAAGAGCATAAAGGCCTCTGTCAAAAGGAAAGGAATTGGTACAAATGAGATACAAAATGCTACCTTTGGGAATCCAGACTCATCACACTCTTTAATCATGCCAATGAAGTCCATTGATCTCGCAGCGATAAACTCTGCTCTGAACGCCGACATTACTGAATTCAACAGCAAAGCACTGCAATGAACAACACGGATCAATACAGCTCAGCAGCACGTCAAATTTAGTAGCACCTGCATTTACATTAATCTGAACTCCCTAGACTAACAACTGTCCAGCATCTAGCATAAATTTAAAAAAAGAAAGATAATAAGGAAAAAAAAGAACCTCACACAAACTGAGCTTGCTTTCATGAGGACTAATAATGCATAAGCAAACAAGAAAACATTAAGCCACCAGATAAGGAAAGGTAACACAGCCTGTAAAATACTTCTTCCACACAGGTGTTTTTGAAGCCATCATTTTAGCAGGAATTTACTGGAAATATCAAGGAAACCAGGAGTAGCTGACATTTAGAAACTTACTCTCTGTTTAACTACAGTTCAGAAGAATACTTAGGGAGGGCAAATCCCTATTGACACTCTTCTTAATTAATTATATTATATACGCATTATAAAAACCACATTTCTAGCAGCTGCATTGTTAGGATTAAGATAAATCCAAAGTCATGGTCATGGGATAACTGGCAATGACATATTTAGACATTTCTGATTAACCATTCAGACAGGTATTTGTGTTGCTATCAAGCCAAAGCCACAATGAAAGAGTGAAGTCACTGCATCCCGGTAACATCCAGTTTACTCAGCCATGAGTTAGCTCAAGAAGCTGCCTCACTGTGCCCTTCACTAGTCTGAAACAGACAGTTTGAATACAGGGCTGTTTAGCTTGAGGGAAATTCTTAAAGTAACCCAGCAGCTTCTGTGTTTCTGCCCGAGTCTTAGTGGTCCCATCACAATTTGACTGGAATTTGTATTTTATCATTAGACAAGCACTTCCAGGTCATTAGGTATGTGCTTTGCAATACAGAGAGAAGGCTGTCACTTTTCACTTAGATGGCTGCAAAGTATCTCATGGAACATACTGAGATTATTTCAAGATTTATATACTGATGCCTCTTGCTTTGTAGTACCTTGACAGTCATGGGAAGACACAAATACACAGAACTCCACTTTGAAAGAAGACTACTGTTTTAAACTGGATTACTCAACTTCCCAATAAAAAAGACATGTCCCAAAAACATTTCTTTAAAAAAAAAACCCTCATTATACTCAACATTTTATCCTTCCTTCAAAGAGAAAACAGGAACAAAGAGGAGGAGCTCATCTTTACAGTGAAAAATGCTGAAAGTTGATTTGAAAGTAAGTTCCACAAAACAAATCAATACCTATCCAAAACAATTTGTACCTCAGAGCATGTGAATTATTTTTGTCTGTTCTACACCCTCTGACACAACACCACTTTCACAACACATTTTTAAATCATGCTTTCCCCACACACCTCAGCTCAGTCACAGAATGCTGGCATTCCTCAGCTAAGAGATTAACATATTTTAGTTCCTCAGCTGCTGCAGAACTGGACTGTGCAAAGCACATAAGAAAAAAAAAATAGCTGAAAACTTCCAGAGAACTCAGCCAAGCTACCCAATAAAATGCAGAGAGGAGCCCATCAGCAGGCCAGATTGCAATCACAAAACCCAGTAAGTACATCCAACTTTCAGACCAGATCATCTTCCTGAACACGACTACCCTGCACAAAGACTTCTAGGAGATATTTAAGATACTAATTTTAATGTTAAAAAAGCAAATCCCTAAGTATTACCACCTTCCAAAGATTGCCAGCAGCTTTACAACTTCCCTTGCTGAATGCATGGATGGCCTGACTGTAGCCAGTGGAAGACCGGGGGAAAGAAGGGCAGGAAAACCCAGAAAAGTGAAGCAAAATCAAGCATCAGAGACATGGCTAAGGGAGAATACATTAGATGTCCTAGACTTTGGCTTAGGAGCCACAATGCAGCAACCAAGTTAAACTAATTAACTTGAGCTTGACAAGTAATCTACCATATTTTAGAATTCATCTCTGGAAAACAGATGTTCATAATCATGATTTAGTAAGCTACTGGGAGAATGAAAGCTGCACTATGCATCCAAACTGTTTCCAAAAGAGGAAGAGAGAACATTATCCAGGGACTCAGGGGTACTCATTACAGACTCCTGTCTTCTACACTCTGCAACACTTACTTGTTCCCCAACTTTTTGCATCTCTCCATCATCTCAGTAAGCAGAACCTGGAACAATTATTTATTAAAATTAGTGAATAGAGACTTTGCAAACATATTCAGCTTTATTTACTGTACTGAAATCTGCTAAAAGCTGTTTTAATTACCTTTCCAATACATTCCAACAGTCCTGTTTTACCCTGTATTTACAGCACAAGAAAACAGTGGTGTAGCTAAACATAAAACACATCTTCTGGAACAGGTACAGTGGCATTTCAATCAAAACCACCATTTTATGGAAGTCAAATCTGCAATCTTTCATCCATGGCATTACTCCAGGTAATCACTATTTGCCAGCCAGGTCAGATATCTCTGGCAGGAGGGGTGAAAACTCTGCCAGACTGACAGAGAATAAAACAGCTTGTTCACTATGTTAAGTTACAGTTTAGTCAAATCATTTGTATATCTGTGGGACAAAAGAAATGGATGAATTCAGGAAATAAAGATTAAACTAGCTAAAGGACAGCAAGAAACAAACAGGAATACTGCCTCTGACCTTGAAGTGGTCACACTTGAGCTTTCTGGAAGCAAACATTCTTCCTGTACAGAAGGGAGCATCAGACAGCCCTACATAGGCTCTTTTTACTTGCCTTCACACTCATGTAAAAACTGACTGAGGGGTTGTTTTTTAGTAGGCAAAATTAACTCTTCACCACAACTTTAGTATTGAGCATTACCACATTCACTTACATCTGGAGCATGGTATGCAATACACTGTAAAATCCAGTCTATAGCAGGAGAATATAGGGTCAAATACAAAGGGATCTCCACACATTGCACCACTAGCTGGTTCTGAACTGTATCCCCATGTATCTGTGGAAATAAGAGAGAAAAATATGTTGCTGTGAAAAGGTATTTAATGGGAGATATGATAAACTGGTAAATGGAAACAAAACAGATGATACACAAGGTACAGATATTCTGAAGTATTCCATGCAAGCTGGGGAAAAAATATCAAGCTCCTAACATCTATTATTCAAATCTGGAAACATGCTGAATAGAGCAGTTTCCACTTACCAGAATATATGTAAAATTTCCCATACTATAGCTGGATACAGTAGCACCCCTAAGTCTAGATTTGAGAACTTCCAAGATTTTTTTGAAGTATGTGGCAGTTTGATTAAGGAGTATATTTATCAGATTTTGCAAATAAACCGCTTATTTGCTTACCTGTTTAAATGTTAGGAGAAAGTCAAAAAAGTTTTTATTCAGGCTTTCTTTGAGTTGTGGTGCCACTTCCATCCCAACCTGTATTAAAAGAAAAAGACTATCAGCATCTATCAATTCTCCTTCAGAGTGAGATAAAGATGCATTTGCTGAAGGAATACACCCAAGTCACACACATCAAATCAACAAACAGCATTGAATTTCACTGATTATTCCCTTGCTTACTATTATAGTCATGTCCACTAACAACTACCCTGAGGCAGTTACAGCTGTTCTTAAACGTGATCCCAACATCAGCTCCAAGTATCTGTAAGCACTGAGGAAATCAGCAGCTACTCCAGTGCACTGCAACAGCCTACAGCAGCACAGAAAATTATTCTTACTTATTACAAACACTTAAAGAGAGATTCCCCATCTGTAAAACAGAAGAGAAATAATTTTTTGTTTGTTGAAAGGAAGAGACAGGCTGCTGACTACTTGAGATAAAAGCAGTAGCTCCCTTGAAGCAGTGGCAGCACAGGCTGCAGTAAATCTTTGGTACAGATCAGAGGAGGTAAATGACAGCCTACCCTGCAAAGGTATGCTCTGGCATAGACTGCAACCAGTGGATCTCCAATTCCTCTAATCATAGCTGTTAACCGTGGGAGACATTCCGAAATGCCCCTGTTTTTATCAGAAATGAAAATGAGCTTCAACAGTCAATAACAGAATTATATCACCTACAGATGACATCAGTAGCTGCCTTGTAGACTAACAACTGAGCATGAGTTATAGAAATATCTATCAAAGAAGGAGGATACTAGCACAAAAACTTATGAAATAAATAAATTTTTCTGTGTACAGTAATACATATCCTATATTCAAACTGCAGTGTTTGCTATTCAGAGCAAGACAAATAAAACTAAAGAACTTCTTCTCCAGCTTGGAGAACAGCAGAGCTGTGGAAAAGCTGTAACTCAGTGCAAGGAAAGGACATGCTTAAAGCAGAACTAGAACAGGCAGAGCTGTACTAGTGCCTGGATACGAGGCCCACTAACTCCAGTAAAAGAACTGCTTTTTAGGGATAATAAAGTTGTCACTACAGTAGCAATTTGGCTTCCAACACTCATTTCAAAATATAACTGAAGAAGGACAATTACAAGGGAAGGAACATTTTCTGCAAAGCAGCTGGCACTGTTTGGCAACACATTAAACTTATACCAAAGTTTTCAACAGATCGTGGTTCATTGCTCCTAAATTATTTCTCCTCTCTGTCTCTCCCAGTATGATATCAGTATTTTCCTTTCAGTTTTCTAATCTTTCTCCTACACTCCTATGTCAACAATCTTCCTTCCCCTCCACCCCCAGAAGCCACTGGTTTTTAATTTGCACTGGGATTTGTGACACCTGGTGTCACATTTGTACATACGTTTGAAAACTGAGAGCACTGTTGTATTTCAAACTATGTCACAGTTCACCTTTAATTTTTTCATTAAAAATTCCAAAACCTCTCTGTAGTGCTTCTTGTCAGTTCTACTAAGACCCTACCCACCATTAATCACAGACCTCTCGTGCTTAATTCATTTAATTAGTTCCTAAGTCTGCCCATTCCTCCCCATACTTAGCATTATTCTTACGTTTTGGACAGGAACTTATTGCACTTCAGTATTGCTGCTTCCACGTAACTAAAATTGAAGCTAAGTTAAGGAACAAAACTAAGGGTCACACCACTAAAAAACCATAAGCAAACATACACCAAATGGATATTGGCCAAACTATTTTAAGGCCTTCTGTATTTAATGTCACTACACTTTGCTGATTTTTACAATTTATCTACAAGATTTTGTTTCAAAATTTTTCATACATCATCTCTGTCACTGCCAAACTGCTCAGAGCCAATAATTAAGCATTCAGTTTACTATGAAACATGACTCAAAAGTACATTCAAAACATACAGCCTGAAACAAACAAAACAAAGCCAGTATAAACATTAGATCCTGTGGGTTTTATTGAAACAAACGTTCACTTCTGGAAAAATCCACAAAAAAGCTGCAGACACACTGTGAGGGTCTCATTTGACAAGGATACAATCTGGGAATAAGTTCTCTGATTGAAGCAATCTTGAAAAACCAGTTTAAGCAAGTTTCTTTAGCTGTATCATTAACACTCTCTGGAGAAAAGTTATCTGGGAAAAAAAGCAACCCAGAAATAATTACATTCTTTCTGGAAACAAGTTACTTTTCATGTTAGGTTTAAAACTGTATTCTCTTTCCATCTGACAAGAAATTAAGTGCACAATAATAAACTCGGCAATACATTTGCTTCTCAGCTCTCTTGAGCAGCAGTCAGAGCTGAGTACATAACAAGAAAAGGTACAATCTTGCAGTAAATAACATTTCAGAATCTGAATTCAAGCACTTGGAGCTCATCTCGGAGCTCCTACTGAGAAATCCAACCTCTGCCTCTGCTCTTCCAAAATCAGAAATTGTAAGAAAAAGAAAATACAGAGAATCTGTAACAAACACGTGTATACAAATCTACAATGACTAGAGAACATACAAAAGAGATTTAAGCACTCAAATTGTTTATTTTAAAATGCTAATATAAATTTTAAATAATACTATTGCAAGAAGTAGGAAATACTGAATATGGACAGAAACCTTGTTTCTGTACCCTGAACACTGAACACATCCTCTTACAAACTCCTTCTGAAACCATTTAAAACACCACTCCTGCCTCCAGAAGGTGAGAAGCTCCACAAAAAAGTTTCCAATTTCCAACAAGAGAGAAGCCACATGTCAGAACTCCCTGCACTCAGCATCTTTCTCATCTAGGACCTCAGTTCTCATTGAACTTGGTTTCACTTGGTTCCCAAGGGACAAGCTCAGAGGCTGAGCCTGAAATCCCCAAAGGTTCACATGCACAGTCAGCACAGCACAGATTTTCCTTCTCCCTCCCACTTCCAGAGCTGCTTGGGAAGTTCCCACCAGCAATGCCTCTGGCAGCTGTACAGCTGCAGCAGGAGCTCAGCTCTCCAGAACAGAGGTAACTGTGCCCAGAAATCGTGACGTGCTATGGGAACTGCCTGCCTTCATTAGTGTTTGTAAGAGCAGTTCGTCAGACCTGCAACAACCACGTTTATCTCAACTATTTTCTCTGGGTTCATTTCAAATTTCAGTATTTGCTGGTTTCAAGTTTACAGCTCCAATCCTATGGATTTAACTGCAAACTAATGGTACTGTTCCACTGCCAACTACAGAATGTTTCATCTTGCAGGGATGTGCACTTAGTGCACTTCAAACTGCAAGGAAATGCCTTTCCATAGAATCTTTCAATGTCTTGCTTAAGAGGCTCTTTCACCTACAATGTCAAACTAGATTTTTACATTGTGTTGGAACTTCAACTGAAAAAAGAAAAAGGGCCCAAGTTAAAAAGATTATGCTAGAAGCAGCCTGCTGCTACTTCCAAAATCCTTCTTTTATTACAGCAAAACTATCAAGCTTCTAGTGTAGCAGCAAAAACACCTATTTACTAAAAACTGAGATTCTCAGCTTTGATATATTTCTACCATTAACTTTAATCTACTAAACTGTAGTACTTTCAGAAGAGAGCATATAAGACAAAAGAGGAAAAAAAAGTCTTCCTTAATCTAATTTGGCCACTCCTGTTTAATTCTCCCTCCCCCTAATAAATTCTGTATTAGAGAACTTACATAATTCCTTGTGATTTCAAGTCTCAGGAAGACTCAGTTTACATTTAGTAACAGCAGAACCACAAGCATACTTTATTATATCTTAGGTATATCTTCCACATTTAAAATGTAATTTTGCATGAACACTGTGAACAGTGGAAGCTGCAAGCAATGGATTTTACTCTGTTAAAAACTAAAAGCTGCTAGATTCAAATCAGAACCTTTTCTATAGGAGATAGAGTAGCAATGGTCCTCTATTTAACCTTCCTCAAGGTTGGACATGATTTTTTCTGGAGCACAGTGGAAACAAACACAAAGTTACCTGGCAGAGAGACTCGGTTATCCGCACACATTGACAGAATTCTTTCATACACCAGTTTCCCTGGTTTAAAAAAAATAAAAAAAGAATAATTTAAAAAATCAAAACAAATTAACAAACTGTAAAACACAAAATGCTGACACAAAGGTTCCCTTTCCACCATACAATTAAATGAGAGGGAAAAAACTTCCTAGAACACTGACATTTTGCTGCCCTCTAGTGAGGCTGAAATGTTCAGTGTGATTTAGCACTTCTCACACTACAAAAACATTCTCTGGCTCCCTTAAGTGCAGAGGTAACACACAGGTCAGATTTCCCCCAGGCCAGGAAAGGACAGCTGCTGTCCTGACTTTGCTGAGTTTGGATATTATGTTATCTCTAGCAGCCTTCAGCAAGTAGGAAGGAGCACAAAGAGGAAGCATGACCCGAAAGAACAACTGGATCTCTGTTGTAGCATATCCTGCTGGCACCAAAATGCTCTTCAACTTTCAATATCATTGTAAATATTTTCCATAACATGGCAGAAAAATAAGAGAGTCACATGAAGTTGATGACAATTTCACTTACAAGTTTAAGAACATATTAAAAAAATCAATAACTACATTCTGATAATTTCATAGTCCCTATTCAGCCAAAGAAAACTTTCTGACTTCTATTCTTCAAAATACAGTAATAATGAAATATTGAGTCAAAAGACTGCTAGAACCCAAAATATTTTTATAATGACAGCATGTTTTTAATTTCAAAATGCAGAGATCATGATTTTTCCTTACATTTTTTTCGAAATATTCACTAATATATAAAGCATAGAATCACAAAGGGAAATGTTTTCGTCTTAAGAACTTTTGGCTCTTAGGAGATATTTTACAATTATATACCACGTTTACCACTGCTGTCCAAATGTTTATGTTGGAAATATTTCATGTTAAAACTAAAAGTCATTTCAGCCCTTTTTGGATAACTTTGATGCTTTCTAACATTGCAAAAAAAAAATCTTATTAACAATTGTGTAGTAAGAGTGGCACAGTAGATACTTACCAAAAGTATCAAGGATATCTGTAATTAAAACAAATTTACTTGGATAAAACTGGATTACTGTTGTGTCTGAAAGAAGCTTAGAACACTAGAAGGGAAAAAAAAAAGAAACATTTTTAGAGGCAAACATAAGTTTGTGGTTTTACTGCAGAAAAGCTGGAATGGATGATTATCCACAGGTGAAAAGGGCCCATATGAACTATGAAGCCAAAGGCACAAGGACATCTAACATAACAGACCATGGTGCTTGTTGTCATTTTCAGGTTATTCTTCATTTCCAGAGCCACACAGACCTGGTTTCCTTTATGCAGGGTAATCTAGAATGCAGAGGTTCAGCTGACCATGAAGATCTGTGCATTTCTTCAGACAAGACAAATTCTCTCCCAAACAAAGCATTAAAGGGCACTTCTTCTCTAAAATCCCTTTCTTTAAGGACACTGTTCAGTTTTTCACCACCTCTCTAAGCATCCGTATCAAACACAGAATGTAATATAGATTACATTAAGAAAATATTTTAGAAGTGTAGCTAATGAGCTTTCCAATGCATTTTTGCAGCTCACATAACTAGTTCAAACATTCTGGAAACAGACTGAGCTACAGCCAGCTCCAGGAGGACTCTGTAATCAATCACCACCCACTGGGACACAACCTGATCTTGGTATTTGGACTGCAGTGATGGCAGGGACATAGTCACATCTGAAAATGTATTACCCCCTTAGTCCTACTCTCACTGGGTGTTCAGGCCAGGAAGGAACGTGTCCATTGATTGCATGAATTCAAAATACACAATGAGCAATGAGGATATTTCTAAGATACTTATTAAATTTTGGCAGAAGGTTACTCACAAAAAAAGACCAGCTTCTACCAAAAGCAAATAAGTGAATGACTGACTGGGGAGACAAATCCACCTCTTCCTTGCTTAAGCCAAATGTGGCCTCTGGTCCTGAGTCTTCTCTGGTCTCTAAGACTGACAATATTTTCTATGAGCCCCATCCTTTCTCCCTCCTTCACCAGGAGACAGTTCTTCAATCTCAGTGGAATAAATAAAGTTTAAACTTTTGTTACATTTCAAAAGTCCAGGAAGCAATCCAATACCTCACAAGACTGCTCTGTTTAAAGAAGGAAATCACATCATTTGAACATGCTTAAACAAGGGGTGCACTTAGTCTTTTTGCTTTATTCATCAGAGTAACTTAAAGAGTGCACCAGAATGACAGGTGAGAGCATTCACATCTACAACCAAAGCAGAATCTTCACTGCTGTGTGGTAAGTCAGTCACCTTCAAAGAAAGATAACTCAGTAGCTGTTTAGGATCTACACATAGTGCAAACACTGAATTACCACTTTTCTCAGAGCTCACACACATAATCAACTTAGTTCAGCTTACTCTAAGTAGCTTAGCATACTCCATCTTGACAAGTAAAGTATCTTGCAAAAAGGCACATGAGGAATCACAGAATCATAGAATTGTTTAGGTTGGAAAAGACTTTCAAGACTGTTGAGTCCAACCTTTAAACCATCACTGACAAGATCACCAATATAAAAAACATCCCCCAGTGCCACATCTAGACATCCTTTAAATACCTCCAGTGATGGTGATGCTACCACTGCCCTGGGCAGACTGGTCCAGTGATTGAGAACCCTTTTGGTGAAGGAATTTTCCTAACCAGAAGCCAAACTCACTCCTCCTACTGCATACTAACCAGTCTGTAATAATAATGGCAGACTATGTATAAAACTACAGCCTGATGACAAGAGAACTGCTCAGCTCTATCAGAGCATACAGCACTCTGCAGGAAGAAGCACAACAAGTAAAGTTCAGTGAGGGTTCTACCCTATCCTGCTTTATAACTGCAGAATTATTATCCTTCGTGAAAATTTTAAATTCATTAATTACACAAGTACCTATTTAATTCTTAGGCAGTATTTCAATTAGTGATGAGCATCTGCAGCATTAAGGGCTAAGTGAACAACACTTTAGCAGAGATAAACACATTCAGCTTTGGTACCACTTTCCCAAAAGGAAGCACTGGATCCCATGTTAGAAACTGCATTATTTCAAAATTGTTTGTGAACCAGTTGCAAAAGAACATATGAAAGTATCAGTGCAGAGATTATCACTGCATTATCACACACATATATATATATTTCACACAAAGCACTGTAAGTACAGTACATCCCTGCTGCTCTTCTCATCCAAAGACCATATTCACACTTCACAATCCAAATATGGATTTTTTTAAAAATAACAATAATAGTGCTGATTTCATAGTACTACAATAGTACATTAGTCACCCTAGGTCACATATAATTGTTTGAGCTCACTTCATTAATGTTTCATTTCCTTTTTTGTCTTTACCACAATTTAAGATGAAATTACTTCAAGCAGTTTTCACAAGAGTATCCAGAATGACCAAAAAAATCCTGACTTTATATAACCCCACTGGATGACTATGAGCATTACATCAGTTTTACAGCTTTTAAGGATGTCATTATCTCATCTGTCCTCTGCTGCACTCTCCCTCTGGCCTTTTTTAAAGGCCAAGCCAAACAAAAGAGCATTAAACTGTCCTATTTCCCCATGCCCTCCCCAAAGCACGTCACCCCAAATGACCCAAAGGAAGACCATGGACAAGTTCTCAAACAAACAAACAAAAACAAACCCCATACACACAATTTTAAAAATCTGGAGCTGTTTCTGGTAGCTTGCTAAGGTGCTAAATCCCTTTATTTAATTGCCCTACTAAGTTTGGATGGGTAAAATGCTGATGTTCAAAAAGCTATTCTGGTATTATTTGTAGGGGGCAAGGGGCTGAAGGGGAAGAGGACAGGAAAGGAGATTACACATCCTACAAAGAACTGATTATCACGACATGATATTTGTTCTAACTACCTATAAGCAGGTAAAATTTCCACATCTGTCATTTGGTGACTCATTGAGAATTCCATCCTACATAACCTAGTCAAAACCAATATGTAACAACAAAGCTGAAAATCCAACTACTGTCAGAAGTCATAAAACTCTGAAGAAATGTGTTTCAGAGAAGAACAAAAGAAAATAAGAGAAAAACAGTAGAAAGTCTTCTTTTCCCAAGAAGGCAACTGGATAAGTTATATCACCAAACTCACTGGTTCTGCATAGAACAAAAACATAAAACTGACCTGGATGACTATTTTCAGAGCTTTTACTTTCTGATCAGAGGACCATGCATCCTTTAAAGACTGGTTCAGTTCTTCAATTCGGTTCATGTAATCCTGCTGAGTCAAATTCAACAGCTCTTTCTGTGATCCCTGGCAAGAAAACACAAACCCTCTCAATAAGAGCAGGAGGGAAGGAAGGAGAGTGCTGTTGTTATGGACTCAAATCACCATGTTGTTGAGGACAATCCTACAAAATTTATTTCAACTTCCCTTCAGGTCTTAGGAAAGTAGGTTATGAGACATCTCACCCTTGCACAGTAAAATACTGCAGCTTGAGAAATAACTTCAGTACTCAGCATTTCTATCAAGCTCATAATTGTAACTTAAATTAAATTCAGGTAGACATATGCAGCTTCTGCAACAGGGGCAACCAGAATTATCAGATGTTAAGACTACGGGGCTCCACAAAGTTTTACAGCCATAAGAAGTTAAATCAACAGCAACAGATCATGTAAATTTTCAAATCACAATTTCTACTGATACAAAAACATGATTCTGCCCAAATCCTGTAACAATAAGGATTAAAATTACTAGAGAATTCCTATAAAAAGTACATATTCATCTAAAAACTGCACTTGCAAAATCAAGACCTTTTAAAAAGGTTTCACAAAGATATTTCTTTCACTATTATAATGATGCTGTAATTTCATCAGAAAACTTTCTCACCTCTTCTAGATCATCCAGTTCTTCTAACCTTGTCCTCACTTTTTCAGAAACTGCTGAACCAGTAGTGGTGGCTTTTCCTGCAAAGAATTGCAGATTAAATTTCTTTAAAATTTAAACACTGGGACTTCAGAAGAGAAACAAACCTGAAGGCACCTGACAGGGATCAGTCAGCTTCTGTGACAGAAGACAGGTGGTTCCTTTAGTGACTACTCCTGAAGACACACATCTAAACACACCTACAGTGCATTCACTTTGAACAGGGGCAATGACAAGTGAGCAAAATTGAATATGAGTGGATTTTTCTGCAAGTTTTACTGGTAAGAAAAGAATCACCAGATAGAACCATAGGATAATTAAACACAGAAAAGCTCTATGGAGGTGTGTGTCCAACTCTCCTCCTCAAAGCAGGTCCAAATCTGAAGTTACAACAGTTGCACAGGGTTATATCCAGTTAATTTAACAATATCTAAGGATATAGATGTCACATTCTGCCTGAACATCCAGTTTCAGTGTTTGACCATTCTCATTGCAAAAAAGTGTTTTCTATTTTTGCAGATGTTGAAATGCTGCATGTTTATACATATAGAAAAATCCTGATTCACTATGCTATGATTACCTAGCCCAGATTCCCTTAGCTAGGAAACACGATAAAATATTTAACATTTGGTTCTTTTTTAAACACCCAGCATACAGTTGAAATCACTTCACTTTCATGTAAAGAGAATAACTGAACAAGTTCCCAAAGTACTTGTTTGCTTTCCTTCCAGCTAGCAGAAGAGTTGATAAACATGATTGTCCAAACATCATTGCTCATTTAAATGGAAAAAAAGTTTTAAGCTACAGTGGAAGGCAGTGCAGTGAAATAATCACAAATTCATCAGCCCATAGGAATAAAAGACAAGGTGGTCAGGTGGCTTACTTCCAATAACTATTTTAAACAAACATCCAGACATCTAATCCACAAAAAGCAAGGACCACAGTGTCAGAATGGGGGAGGCAGGAAAACACATTTCAGCTATTCTTGACCACAAACTTGTCACTGCATCCTGCCTCAAGCAACCTCTGGTACTCTGGTAAGAAAGTGCTCACCTTTTTCAGAGCCCATGTACAGATTCTGCGAGGAAACAGAAAAAGCAGACTGTTAGAAAACATGTACTCACTAGCAATCCAAGAATGCACAGGGTAATTACACTGCTAATCAACCCTCTAATCATTTAGAAGTAGATGCAAGACTAGAAGTTATTTGCATTGTTACAAAAAGACAAAGTGATGGCTTCTAGATATCAAAAGACTTGGACTCAGCTCTAAAACAATCTTTACAAGTGAGAGCTTGTGATTCAGTTTTCTACAATATTAAAACTGAAATTTAGAGAACCAGTATTTACCCACAAAAGAATTATAAAATAGCAATATCCAAAATCCATTAAAGGTCTAGTACAAATAAAAACAACTGTGGCAGCCACCACTTACAATAGAAAGCTTCTCTGTTGTTGTGTATCTAGCAAGGATTTCACCACGTTTGCTTGACCATGGCTCAAAGTCACTTCCTACTGCTGAGCTCTCATCTTTATCCCGTTTCCTTCGTGCGCCATCCTGTTACAGGAGTACAAGTGCAAAAGTTAAATACAGATCTAGAAAAAGAAGAGAAGGCTGAAAAAGGTCAACTAAATGTTTCAAGTGCTTGGTGATCCTTTCAGAAGTTACAATATTTTAAAATATCCATATTTAAATAAATATGTCAACATAAACCAGATAAAAGTAGGAAAATAAAATAGAATATTATATTAATATGGTATATTTCCTATATTAACCTCTTCAGTGGTGAGACAATAATTTTTATCCAGGGTTGGCTTTATGGTTTTGGTTTGGTTTTGGTTTCCTTTTACTTGATTGAGATAACAGCCCTCAGAGTTACCGTGGGAGGAGCAGTAGTCACAGGATCTGCAGCTGCTGCAAACAGTGACAAGGGGTCAGTGCCATCCAACACACTGCTCAGAGGGTCCATCATTGAACTGGAGGAAGAGGAGGAGGTAGAAGAAGTACTTCCCTTCCTGTTCATCTTCTTTGTCTTGGATTCAGTAACCTAAAGAAACATTCAGAACTATTAAACAAAAAGGCTTTCTCTTCCCTCACTTTTAATTCCTTTTCTTCCCCCCTTTTCCCTGAGTGTGGAGGCACTCACTCTTCAGTAGCATTTCCACTGGGTTTTTTTTTTTTTTTTCTTTCCAATTTTAGGTCTACAAAATTGTAAGAACAACCACTCTGAATATCTTTCTAGTATCCCTTCCCTATTTTTTTAGGTTTGTCCCTGTCCTCCAAACTCGTTTTTGCTATTTAATTTTCTCTGCCAATTTCATCTTTACTTTTCCTGTACAACACTCAAGCCTGGAACATCAAATCCATACCTCAGGCCAACATCTTCTCTCCCTACTGACCTTCCTGAGCAGAAGCTGCTGCCCATTTATCATTCATTGGTGCAAAACTCACCTCTTTGAAGCTGGATTTTTTTTTTCCTGTACGTCTTTAAAAGCCTCTTACACATCAAAGAAATTATAAATATTTTAAAGACACAGCTGACTGGAAGCTAACCCAAAACCAAACCTTACATCACACAATTATGCAGGTCATTTGTAATGCAACAATTTGATTTTAAATTTATCGATTATTCAGCATTTAATGCAACCAAGAAAACCTACAAGATGGAGGTGCTGTATTTGTCAGGAGACTGTTTCTGTCACGTAACAGCACCAGCAAACTTCTGAGAAGGGCAAACAGAATAAACCTTGATGCCTCTGAAACAGGCCACTAACACAGAAAGCAACTTCACAAGTACCACCACCAACCTCAAAGCCTTTTAGTTTTAAAAGAACAGATGTAAAAAGAACAATACAACCAGTCTAAATTCAGATTCCTTTTCCAAAAGCACAAACAAACTCACTGTAATGGGTTTCAGTGGATGGTAATCACCAAAATCCAAGGGTACAGATTCCAGCTTGCACACTTCAGATTCTGACACATAGTTCCTTGATCTTGCATGCCTTAAAAAGCAAGAGTGAAGGGAAAGTATATATGCATATAAATGACCACATACTAAGAGAGAAGCATTCCTACATCTATACAGGTGCTTATTTACAAAAAAAAGCATATTGAAAAATAAGCAAACATAAAACACATCTTTCCCACAAGAATTAATCCAAACTTTCAAATAATTCCATTCCTACTGAAAGGCATAACTCATTTGGAAGATTTTCAGCAGCACTAAGCAGCCAGCTCTTCTACAGATATTCTACAGATACCATGTCCAAGTTTCCTTAATAATGAATTACAGATTAGACGATTTATGGTTGTGCCACTCCAAGGAGAAACTTTTGACATCTAATGAGATAAAGCAGAACAAGGGAAAGAGTCCAGTGAAATCCACACGCTTATTTGTTTTGTTTTCTTGATCTCCAGTTCCTTTTCTTTTTGCTATTGTCCCACTGTTCTAGGACTCTTCTTGCTCATTTGCATCATGGGTTAATCAGCACCTGGGTGGAACATCTTTCAAACTCTTTCTGGCCACACAATTGTAACATTTCTTTAACTGCTGACAGTTCTCTCAGCATCCCCAGGCCAAAATCAACTGCACTCCAATTTAAGCACACTGAGCAAGTGCACATGGTAATAATACACACGTGGGAGTGAACAAGAGCTGCAAGCCCTGCAAATAAGTCTTCAAAAAGTACATTTTTTATAACGTGGCTATTCAAGTGATAAGACAGCTTGTAACAGAGACAGCTTGTACAGAAGACAAGAGCAAGTTTGCTCTGGCATTATGTTCTGCTTACTCTCCAGGGAAAGGAGATTAAGCATTCCTTTCTTGACCACAGCAGTGCAGCCAACTTTTGAGAGGAAATAAAAATAAGACTCTGGTCAAGCTGGTTTCATCCTCTGTGCATCCTACAGGATTACACCCCTGCTTCAGCTGCTCTTTTAACAGTGGATTTCAAACTTTCCCATACATGAGCATCACTGCAACTGCCACCACTCTGCACCTTCAACACCTGCCAGCCTACAAAGCTTTTTCTCTCCTCCTGGTAAAATATCCTTTTGCCTGGGACAGCTTTCAGGCACACTGCACCCTCCCAGAGCCAGTGCTTATCCTAAAGCAAAGCTCAAAAAGCTCACAGGGAGCACAAAGGAGCTAGGCATATAAAATGGAAGAGAGTCCCTTTACAATACTAGACATGTATTGGTACTGGTAATACAATGAAGCACATCCCATACTGACTGTACCTATCATTATCTGAGTATCAGACATAAAACCAAAACAATTTCTCTAGATATTTATGCACAGCTATTATAAAATTGCATTGTAGCCCTGCACTTTAAATTATTCTATATACTTTTTACTTCTTTAACAAATTTATTGAAATTTATAAAAATTGCTTAATGATTATTATTTAATACAACTATTCAGCACCAACAGGTGCTATTTTTTCCTCATATGCAGACTGATGACTGTGCAGACAATAAATCTGCAAAACAGCTTTTTAGCATTAACGCAGCTTAAAAATAGCTGGGGTTCTGCTAAGCCCCATAACATGAAAATATATTCTGTATTAGGTAACAGCATGATGGCAACACCTTACTCTGGTAAAGGTCTGGTTATTTCCCCGTGGCCACTCCTACATCAGTGTCAGACCTATTTATTAGGCTGTTGTCACCTTATTGCTGTACTATGTAAAAATAAAATTTTCAGTTTCTCTGCTGCTCTGCTCTTTTTGCTACTGCTTTTGTCTGTAACAGAAAGAGCGCCTCTTTTATCCTTCCTTTACCAACCAAACACTAGACTAAGTAATGCCATGTCCTACACAGGGCAGCTTCCTCAGATGTACACATCTTCCTGTAAACGCACGCTGCTAGAAGCTGACTCTGTCTCTGTAGCCCCTGTCTAGTCCTAGGGAGCCTGTGAAAGGTAACAGAGGCTATATGCTCTGGAATCGGTGAACACCCCGCACAAGCCCCTCAGCTCCACCGGCGGGCGGGGCAGCGGGCCCGCAGAGACCCCGCCCGGCGGCGGCGGGCGGAGCGCTGCGGCCCCGCTCCGGCCCTTCGCTGCGAGCAGGACTCGCTCCGTGACAACAGCCGGCGGGGGCCAGCGGCGCTCGGGGAACTCCTGCTCATTTTAGCGGAAATAACGGGAGGCCGGCGGCCGGGGCGCCCCAGCCGGCTCACAGCTGCGCCGCCGGCCCAGCACCCGCGTAGCTCAGCGTAACGCCGGGGTGCCGCCAATGGGATCTGCACCCTCGGGTTTCTCCGACAGCAGCGCCGGGCTGAGGTCCCACGGCAGCGGAGCCGCGGCACCCAGCGCCCCGGCTGCCCCCGCCGCCCGCGGGGCTCCCAGTCCCCCCAGGCCGAACTGCCCCGAGCCCCGCGGGCGGGGAGGCCCCGCACTTTCCCCTGTGGCACATCCGTGGCCGCCCCCGCCTTAGCCCCCCGGCAGCGAGGGTCGCCGAGCCCGCAGCCCCCAGAGCCCGCCGCGGGTCCCTCCGCGGGGGAGCGGGCGGCCCCCGCTGCCCGCCGCCCGCCGCCGGTCCCTCCGCGGGGGAGCGGGCGGCTCCCGCTGCCCGCCGCCGGTCCCTCGGCGGGGGAGCGGGCGGCCCCCGCTGCCCGCCGCCGGTCCCTCCGCGGGGGAGCGGGCGGCTCCCGCTGCCCGCCGCCGGTCCCTCCGCGGGGGAGCGGGCGGCTCCCGCTGCCCGCCGCCGGTCCCTCCGCGGGGGAGCGGGCGGCTCCCGCTGCCCGCCGCGGGTCCCTCCGCGGGGGAGCGGGCGGCTCCCGCTGCCCGCCGCCCGCCGCCGGTCCCTCCGCGGGGGAGCGGGCGGCCCCTGCTGCCCGCCGCCCGCCGCGGGTCCCTCCGCGGGGGAGCGGGCGGCTCCCGCTGCCCGCCGCCGGTCCCTCCGCGGGGGAGCGGGCGGCTCCCGCTGCCCGCCGCCGGTCCCTCCGCGGGGGAGCGGGCGGCCCCTGCTGCCCGCCGCCCGCCGCCGGTCCCTCCGCGGGGGAGCGGGCGGCTCCCCCTGCCCGCCGCCCGCCGCCGGTCCCTCCGCGGGGGAGCGGGCGGCCCCTGCTGCCCGCCGCCCGCCGCCGGTCCCTCCGCGGGGGAGCGGGCGGCTCCCGCTGCCCGCCGCCCGCCGCCGGTCCCTCCGCGGGGGAGCGGGCGGCTCCCGCTGCCCGCCGCCTCACCAGGGGAACGCGGCCATCTTGCGCCCGGTCACATGACAGCGCGCGCGGGCCGCACCTTCCGCCCGCAGCTCCGCCCCGCCGGGCGCGGGAAACGCCTGAGGGCGGGCACAGCTCGCAGACAGCACAGAAACGCACTTCTCCTCCAAGAGTAAGAGTTTATTGTGCAGAATGCGGTAAGGAAAAGGCGAGACTCGTGAAAGTGAAACAAAGTACAAAAATAAATAGACTTCTGTAATGGTATCACAATTCCACACAAAATAAAAAGATAAATATGTATAAATACAAAACAGCAAGTACAAAACCAAATTCTGGCACTTGCCAAGAGAAAGGCCTCATGAAAGTTAAAAAAAAAAAAAGCATAAAAGACCCTTGTGCTATAATGCTTTATTACACACTGGAAACATGCTTGAAGAACAAGAGGTTTAGATGTGAAACCCTAAGAGAAGGGAAACATTCATTTCTACTAACACACTAAACCTATCTGTGCATCAACATATCGCCTATGCTAATAATAAATACAGCATGTAAAACATCCATTAAAAGCATCGATCTATAGTGCTGCTATACCAACAGCACCTTCTGTCATCTGTGACACAGGTACTCTTGTCACTGTAAATTCTTCCCCTCTTGAGATGTTTTCCACTAAAGCACAGCTTTGTTGCCCACCGGGTGAGCAGGAAACTTGCCTGGGGCATGTTCCGTACTTCAGCTGCGATTTTAAAGCACCACGGCATTTGCATGAAGGAGGCCGGTCTTCCACTGGCTAAACTCTTCTATTTACACCATCAGGGGAGGCCCTGGCCCCAGGCTGTCAAACCAACCGAGCAGCGTCATTCCTCAAGGTGCTGGGGCAGTGCTTTTGCCATTTTGCAAGCGTGCAATTTGGGTAACTTAGTGCCTGGTATAACACACCTGTTCTGAACAGCATCACGAGCTGCAGAGGACAGACTTGGTGGCAGACAAAAGCCACGGGCTGGTGCCACAGTCAAGCCAATCCACTCGCCACTGCCCATGAAATAACTGTCCTCATCCCATTATTAATCTTCCTCTTTCATGCTATTTACCACAATTAAATTTTCAGTTCATCTTCTCTTACATTCATGTCAACACATTACAAAGCCTCCAAAGTTTAGTGTGTTGTATTATATTGACACTGGGAAAGTAACAAAATATAACCTAATTTACATTCTGGCAGTCAGTTCTCTACTGCAAAGATTACACAGCCGAGCTTTTCTCTCTAGAACTTTGTTAATATCATGTCTCAAGTTCATTAAAAGAAGGTGGAGAATGATGCTCTCCTCAGGTTGATGGATAATATCCATCAGTTGGAAGACTAAGGCAGAATATGACCATCATCTGTTAATGTTAGATATTCACAAATATGAAAGTGTTGTGATTTGGTAGGGATTCCCCACCTGCAGAAATCATGACTACAAGGGCTGTTAGATCACACAGCAGAAGATAAACTGCTCAGAAAAACTGCCACCATCCTCAATGAAATGTAACATATCTGAATTACTATTACAGACTGAAATAACTATTTAAGTCTGAAATGGTAAAGCAGTTAAAACCTTACCTTCTGAAGTTTTTGTAGAACATACACATGTCCATGTTGGACAGATGTTGTTTCCACAAGAAAATGGAGTAGACAGCAGGGCAATACAAACTCAGGGCTCTTTCAGTAGAGTGGTTTGATCTACCACACATATAAATGCACATTTTTGGTTTGATCAGCGTAAGAATGTCCATCAGCCCAGCAGTGAATTTGGACCACATCTGTCCAGCTCAGCAGAAATGCAAAACATTTGGTACAAGGCCTTTAGTACTGCAATTGAGCTAATCTCATTCCTACAGAAAAGTACATTCAGAACAGCTTCTGGCAAATTCACTGACTTGAAAGCTCACTTTTGTTTAAATTAAATTTGGGAGTTTTTTTTCACATTGAGCTGCTTTAATGTTATGGTATGAAACTAAATATATACCCATGACTTACTTATGGTGGCACTCACACACAAAAATTGCAATTTAAGTAATGCAAAAAGCATATGTCAGACACTAGAACTAGGAAGTGTGGAAAAGTCACAAATTACCTTCATGTTGCCCCGTGCTAATCTTTAAATAAACAAGAGTATGAATCTTTTATATATTAATACTATTCTGTACACAAGTTCTAGCATGCAATTTTCCCACAAGCATTAGAGCTTCAAAGCAGCTTCAATATGATTGTGTTAATGTGTCATCTGAAAATGACAAAGTAGGTTTCTGATGTCTAAATATACATCTGTGTGAAGAAGATGCAGTATTAAAAATCAGTGTTGACAAAGCCATCATTAAAACATAGCCATTTTATCCCAATGAATGTTGTCTTCTTAAATTATCACAACATTTGGCTTCTTTCTTTGGGTTCTTCCTGCATATGCTCCTAAAAGTAAGCAGAAACATTACCATATTAGAATTAATAGTAATGGGTTTTGAAACAGGATTATCCAACAAAAATAGCTGGAAAAAATCAGGACTTTTTTTTTAAAGCAGTAATACACTTTCAGTGACTACTTTTTAAATGACAGTTTTCATAATGGTACACCCCAAAAGCCTTATGAAAACTATCTACAGGTATAAAGTAATGACATTTTATAGTATTGCCTTACTTGATAACTATTCTATCTTCTTTTCTGCTATTCTAAAACAACTACAACCACAACTTAAAAATTTTTAAAAGAACTATTGCATAACCAAGATAGATGAAATGGCTGATTAAGTTTAACTAGGCCATGTATTACTTTTAAACAAATTATCAATTAAAAATATTATACAAGTTGAATACTTAGCATAACTGCTTCATTTTGTCAGATTAATTAAAACAAGAGACAGCTGTAGACTCCCCTAAGTCAGTAAGACGACCAGAATTAGAGGTGCAGTATGAAAATCATCAGGCAGAGCCCTTATAAAAGGAAGGATGCTTAAGTAAAAAAAAAAAAACCAAAAAAAAACAAATAAACAAGTCCTTCCAGAAGGAACAAGTATATACATACATGTATTAAAAAATCCATATTATACTATGCATAGCACAAGTATCTTCCAGTAATGAGGGTTCAGCACTGCAGGCTGCTAACAAGTAGCACAACTCAGCATTCTTTAGGTTCAAGCAGTTATCAAAAAAGTGCAGCAGTGTGAGCAAACATTTACACAAAGCAGTGAAAAACATATCACAGGGTGCAGAGCAGTGGGAATGGAAGACAGCCATGGAAGAGAAATGACTACCAGGCAGTAAATGAAGGTGACAAAGGGAGTGCCAGTCCTTTTTGGGCTCTTTGGTTACTCTTGGTCAGAGCTGCAGTGGTTACTTACAGGTGTCCCAGGGCTACCATGAGCAGAGGCCAAAGCAGCTTTGGGAATGCCCAGAGCCCTCCCATCTCAGCAGGCTCCCACTACACAAAAGGCATTCTCACTGGCCCTGCCCTCCCCAGTGCTGTGCTCCTCAGATCACCTGGGATCTCGCAGGACAGACAACCAGGCTGACAGACACAGCCCTTTTTTAGTGATTAGCACTACCCCTTGACTCACTCAAGTGTCCTCCAAGTTATATAAAAATGTCACACAACTAACAGGATATTGCAGTAATAGCATATGAGTGTGCAAAAAGCCCACAGCAATCTAGACTGAGGAGTTGCAGAAGGCCAATTTGAATAAAAACAGTGACAGTTCTGAAAACAATTATCACCCATCCTTTTCCAGTGGCAAGGGGCAATCCCATGAGGCCTCTCTGCTGGGACAAAGGACAGACCTGCTGCTCACACACAGCAGGTCTGAGGCTTCCTGAAGTGCTGGCCTGAAAGCCAACACACTTCACAGCCCCCTTCTCCTCAGATGGGCAACCTGTGCCCTTGGCATAGCCAAGAGCTGCCACCACCCAGATATTCTGTGTGCCTCCTGCCCTCTATTTCCTTTCCACAGGAAAGGAAGCTGGGCAGAGGAGATGAATAGGTCTTGTTGCAGGAGCAACCTGATCTCAACCACCTTCTGTCTAACACAATCAGAGTTCATTAAATTCCCTGGCTGGCCCCACTTGCAAGCTATTGATGGAACATCTCGACCTGAATTAAACTAATTGAATTTTAAAAAAATACTGATTTATGAGTCTGTACTTTTCTCTTAAGCACAGAACTTTGGACTGAAGAAGTAAAAACCAACGAAAACTAAGTTTAGGATTGCTACTTGATTCCTAAACAAAATGTCTTCTTGCCAGAAAAAGAACAATCACTCTGAGCAGTATTAAAGCTGCAAAGCACTTTGCATATAAAATTTAAAACAATAATCAGGAGAACAAAAGAAAAAAACGTTGGACAAGTATGTTATTTTCTTCTGAGTGTTTGTCTCATATTGAAGTTGAATGTATTTATAATAACTGCATCTTACTAGCCCTCTTTCCCCTTTTGCCCCTTTAATAAGCACAATTTAATTGGCAGTCAGGAAAGAACAAAGAAAAGAGATTAAATCAACACCCTATTTAACATACTGCCAGACTTCACTATTCACATTTCATGCATATATAAAGGAAGCCATATTCTATTTAAATATATTTAAATTAAGTTCTTTCATTATTGCAAAATTATGCAGATTGCTTCTTTAATGCCCATGTAATAACTTCAGAATGCATTTCTATTCATTTAGTACAAGAAGTCTAACCTATTTCTGAAGGAGCACACAGAGGTGTTGGTATTGCACCACAGGAACATGTGTGATGTCCAAGCTCTACATGAGGTTACACTGAGCAACCAGAACTAACCAGCATAAAACTGGTTAGCCACATCTGCCTGAAGTTCCAAGCAGGCCACTGCAGAAGGCATTCAGTGACTTTCCAGATACACGACACACAGCAACAAGGCAAAGAGAAATTTGGAGATATATCCCAAAGGATTTTTTTCGTTGCCAAGGATGACCTGTCACAACTTTGGTAATTATGACTAAGATAAACCCGGGGACTTCCTTAGCAGAGCAGCACACGCTGCCAGCACAGAAGAGCGCTGAATGCTTAATTGCATGTCTGGTTCCAGACACAATGTAAACACCACTGTGGTTCATCAGGAGCTCAGTGTGAACTACATGAGTTTGGGAATGGGACCCAAACCTCAAATCAATGCCAGAGCTGACCCTGACACCACCCTAACACTACTACTCTTTTACAACCTCTGTAATACTGTAACTGGTAGAGGTTCTGATTGTTTTGTTGTCCCTGTTCTTCAGCATGCTCCTTTACTAGTCAGTAGCAAACTTGCAGATGAACACTTGCCTTAATGGCTACCTCTGGTTGCTAAAATTATATTATTTACTTTATTTTCTGCTTTATATTTCAGGAAGATTATCTTTGCTAATTTTTCTGTAGAGTCACTGAGTCCAACCAAACAACTGTCTTGTTCTACTTTGGTGATGACAGCACTACCAGGAGAACTAAGTACAGAAAAATAAATGAACAAACTCTGTTGTGATCTCATCACCTGCCTTTTATCTCCCCCTCTGATACTGCAGTGTTATCTATGTTTATGCATACTGCCTCACTATACATCCTTTTGTGGCCACTTCTTTCGACTTCACAAAGTAGCATCTGGGAAAACATCCTGTTTAAACAGTGTAAAACACACTGCGCTCAAACTCACTGAGACTCCCTGCCAGCACTGCTCTCGGGCAGCAATAAATAAGCATTTCTCTTAAAGGAAAGGTTTGATCCTTAACACATACAGATTATTTAAAACATTATGGAAAACAGTTTAAATCCTACATTACACATTTCCCTTATTAAGCCCCAAAATTCTGCATTTTATACTTGACTTGTGGAACTCTCCTTTGAGAACAAAGTGTAATTCCGATCTTAAATAGTTTTAAAACCTATCAACCACTTTGCCTTTTGATAAATCTAGGTTTATCGCTTAAGAAATTCAAAATCTAATTAAAAAAATAGAAATTGTGTAAGACCATTGACAGTGATTTATTAGAGGTTCAGCACTATTATCAAACCTTTTATATAAAATGTAATCAATCAGTAATCTCTGTAAGGTAGCACAGAAATACTCCACTTTTAAACTTGGGTCATTAAAACTTAAACATGCTGTAAGATGCTACAGGAATATCTATCTATATATATATAAAAATAAAATGTTAGGACTGTATGATGAGTGAACACCCTCTGAGGAGTCTGAAACTGTCCCTCCTGTCCTTTCAACACACTCCATGCTGAAGGTGTGTGCACAGAACTAAGAATCAATCGACATGAAAGTTCTAATCCAAGTCTATTTTGACTACTAGCAATTTCTCAACAGTTCCAGTGAATGTATCTCAGAACCTTTTTTATGACTGGGCATCTGGTGAGTGAAAGCAAATGAGCTGTGCAGCACATTCTAGGTACTATGTTTACAGAATTTGAAAGTGGATGGTTCAGTTACCAGCGCAGGTTTGTTTGAAGAGATAGGTTAGACTTAAGGCATAGCAAAGCAGGTGCACAAGGAAAGGAAAACAATATATTGCCAATTTACTTTTTCTAGATACTAGTAACTTAATTACTATAAGATCCAAGCACCAATTTTCTACACACCTGAAACAGCCTTGTTAGGCACTCTGCTCCCTGAGGCCTTCCTTCTATTTTGCTCAACCCCATTCCATGAGGTCTTAGGGGTTCTAATTAAATATAAAACAGTTAATAAGTAATTTGCAACAAACTTGAAAGGCTGTATACAAAAATATAGACACTATCAAAATGTGTTTGGCATGAAAACATTTTTACAATGTCCCACAGAGCCTCTTCCTGAGCACCAGTACAGTTCCTATTGATATTATTATGGCTTACATAGATACATTAAGTAGGAGAACATCTCCCCACAAACAGATTGAAAAACTCCATTCAAGAAACTGATTTAGTTTAGACACCATGGCATTACAGTCTACAATATTTCATTAAGTGGAAGCAAAGCTTCATGGAATGAATGTTACAAATAGAAATGTTGGAACAGTGTAGATGAAGACAATACACAAGAGGATGACAACAATAAATATTTCCCTGTAGTATAAAGTAAAACAAAGCTTCATCACTCTCTCAAAATACTGAGAAGTAATTATTTTTACTCTGAATAACAGCTGTACTGTTATATGTACACTTTATGTGTATGTTATATGAAAACATTATTCATCAATCACGGTTCTTGCACTTTGAAATTAGTTTAATCTTTAGGCTAGAAACATGCTGTGCTCTTACCCTTGTCTGCAAAGCAGCCTATGAACTGGAGCATTCTGTCCTTGGTTTGGTTGAAGTATGCTGTTAAAACACAAACTTTTATTAGTGCTTTTTCCCTTTAAAAATAAAAGTCTCTCAAGAAATACCAAATTATGCATCATCTTCCACATAACAAATTTCAGAAAGGCTAACAAGTTTTGTAATGCAAATGGCATGTCGGCAAACTGGCTGAAATTAAAATTCCACACTAGGATTACTACTTCCACTATTTAAAACAAAGCACGCAGATAGATGTCCCTCAACAGTGCCTTGGCTTCCCAGTCATTGCTGAGAACACACAGGAAAAAGGGCTGAATTGCTTACAGTAGTCCTTGAAGGCTGAACTGTATGAGTAGACAGCATGCCTTCAAAGCTTTTGGGTAAACCTGGGATAAGAACTGTTTTTAAGGGATGCCAGGTATCTGACTTTTAATAGGAGATAAACGTGCAGACAGCCCTCGTAAGAGAGCAGCTGTTATCTGCCTGAACAACACGTACTGAACACTGTAACTTCTGTGATCTGAGCAATCACACAGTCAAGGAACAAAATTTTCCTCACACTAGAAAGCCACTACTTTTCTGACAGCTTTCTAAAGATAAGCATTATCTATAATTCCACTGCAAGGTAAAGGGTATTAGGAAAAGTAGTAGTGCCAAACGGAAGTTTAATAGTGCATCTCAGAGAAAAACCTTAAACCTGAGCACCAAGATTTAAAGCCATAAATAAATAACTTCTGAAGATAAAATTTCAGAACTGACTCTGAAGAAAACATTTTCCTAACTTATAATGAGCTAATAAACCCTTTTCTTAGGCCATGGTAAATCAGATTTCACTAATTTTCATGACAATAGCAGCAGGAATTGAGCTGATCAATGGCAAAACAACAGTACACATCATCACAGAATCCATTACTGTAAGACAGTTTCTTAAAAGCATTTTAATACAAGTAACCATCACCTACCGATTTTGAGGAGTTTTTTGTTTCATTATTATTTTTTTATTTGGTATTCCCATTTCTGAAGCCCTGGAGAAACAAAAGTATTTGAAACATATTTCAATTAGCAAATCATCATCTGGGTCTTGAACAGAAACACTCAGAGAAAGCCTACAAGAGGAACTACACCGACCTGTAATACTGCCAGAGCAGTCCTACAGATTATCACTTCTTTACTCAGGAGCAAGTGTAACAAGTGTCCACCATGTTGCAAGATAAAGCCTGCTACCATTCCCCAGAAAAACTTTGCCAGAGATACTCCATTAAGTGTCTCTGTTGCCAGGCACTTTAGATAGATAAAATCACTTGGGGCACTTTTTACAGTTTGCAAAATCAACCATAAATTACGCATCCACCACTGCGCTATAGTGTAAATGCACAACTTAGAACAAACATTTTTCTCCTTACCAACAAGAAGACTCTTAAAAATTAAGAGCAAAATACAATTAGCAAGACACCATAAACCTGGAAAGCTTTCTACTCATTCTTCCTAGCAGAGATGTGAGTTTGCAAAGAAACTGTTATTCCATAAATTTCTCCTCACTATTTCCTATGCCTCCTACTTCTTCCCTTGTAGCCCTTCCACCAACCCTCCCCACCCAAGGGAGAGCTGCACATACTTCATGTACTTTTTCCTGTCCAGAGATTTCTGTGTAGCTGTTGAAAGTGTCACTCGCTCTCTTGGGCTCTTTACTTTATCCTAAAAAAAAAGGATACAGAAGAAAGTTAGCTACAAAAGCATAATTAAAAATTTAGATTTAAGAAACATTGTACATGGTGAGGAAGAATCTCTTAAAAGCAAAACGACTCAGTACTTAAAGTCCTGAAACAGTTTACATTCCCTGGAAGATAACACACCATTTGCCTGAGCATCTTCTCTTTACGAACTTCACGATCGTGACGCAGAATATTCATTCTCTCCGACGCGCCCATTGTGAAAAAGATGTCATGGATGTCATACAGAGCAGCTCGCAGCTGGAAAGAATCATTAAAATATTCATTAAATAATCAAGTTTACATGCCCATGGTTTTGTACATCAAGCTCTTTTTGCTTTCAATCTAAACAAAACACTTCATAATTTTGAAAACCATTTTTTGAAATAAAATAATTTTGCATCAAGCAAAAAAATGGAATCTTCTCTTCTTTAAACGTTTAACTCTAAACAAAGCCACTCTCAAGGTTTCATGTATTTGTGTTACAAAAGCAGAACAGTTAGGAAAGAGAAGAAAAAAGGTTTAAATTGTGTCACCTGAGCCATTACTCTTTCATGAAGGGATGCATCTTGTGCTGACACACTTCCTCTTTTCAATGGGGCTTCAGACTGAAAAGTTTTTATGAACTCCAGAGTATCCTGGGAAAGACAGGAAAATAAGAGTAAGCACCAGGCATAACCCTTCATAACAAAACGATCATTACAAACAGTACACACAGCAAACAGATTCTTTGTTTGACTTGGACCTTGTGACACTAAGCAATGCAACACTCAAACGTGTTCATGTGCAGCCCCAAAATCTTCCGAGAACAGAAAATGCAGGATTTCATCTGTCATTGGAAGGCAGGAACAAAACCAAACAGAAGCAGCTGCCTATAACAAAAAAAAGCTTATCTTACTTTTACAGTTTGCTTAAGATGTTTCAGTTTTTCTGTCTGCAGGAGTCTACGAGTGAGAAATCCCTTTGCCACTGCTGTGATCTTGTCGAACTTCATTTGTATCTCTGGACTGAAAACCTTAAAAAAAATTCAAAACTTTTTATAAAAAAGCAAGAATTATTAATTATTTATCAAATAATGTCCATGAAGTGACATAAGTTTCCAAGTAAGAAAATACCTGTTGATAAAGCTTTGACTGGGCTAATAGTACCCACTGTAATTTAGCAGAAGCAATATATTGCTATATGATTATTTTGCATATATGAATAAGAAAAATAACCTATACAGCTCTCTAATGCAATCAAAGTTGACACAGAAACAGATACTAAAATTTTCTGTTACCAGTGCCTCACAAAAACATGAGGGCCTTTTAAAATAAAAATCAATGTCTTTTCCCTTACCTGAATCCACCTAGTTTTGATCCTATTACTTGGCCTGCATACTGAGGTCTTTATAACTCCACTACCTGATGGTCCCCAGAGATAGAATGAAGTTTCACTTGTTGAAGAAAAGGTGTTGGGTGTTGTATGAGCAAAACCTGCACAGAAAGCAGAACACACAGTTCAACACACACTTTTGCCCACGACATAATGCCTGTGTCTGTGGATACACTCAGCTTGAGTATCACAGCTTTGTCTACAAGGTCAATTATAGGAAAGAAGCAAACTGAATATTTCTGATTGATTTCCATGCAAAATTTGCTAAACAAAAGACAGAACAAAACACCTTTCACAATGTTCTAGAACAGGTGAGAGGTGTTCCATCAGCTTGCAGTTAGGAACCCCTGGCAGAGCCCCTCAAAACCTTCTACACAAATGTGACCACCTGGCCCAGTGCTGTGCAGCTACATGGCATGAGGATAATCCTTCTGGGACATGATGCAAATCCACATCCTCACCCTTGATCAAAGGAGGCTATTCTTAGCTTGTTCTCCTTGGATGTGCCCTAAAACAGTTACATAACAAATGCAGTACATGGAGCTGTTCAAGGATGGCTGAACCTGTGCTAAATGCCAGTGACACAAAGATGCAGCAGACTGTTTCACAAATGCTGCCCCCAGCTGAGGGCAGCAACCCTCTGTGTACCCTGAGCAGCCCTAGGGCAGGAACACTGCACTTATCCACACAGTGGGACAGCTGGTACAGTCAAGCACTGTAGAACAAATTATATCACAACACTTCATCTATACCCTTCTCTCCCAGTTTTACCAATGCTGGTGGAGTTTGTGTTATGGACTGTCTCCAGCTGAGACTGTACACTTTCCAGCAAGCCACTTTCACTTTTTTTCCTCCACTCCAACTCCATCCTGCTGTTAATATTCACTTTGGAAATTTCTATTTCCGTTGTAGTAACCTTCTCTCCTTTTGAATTTCTCTTCTGCTCCTCCAGTTCCTACAAAAGGCAGATTCAATCATGAGACTATTTTTCTAGCTCTACAAAGCAACAGAATATACACTCAAACCCAATTGCTTCCTGACAAACTTCCATACAACACAAAACCTTTGCTTAGAGTTTTTCCTGTTGACCTTACCTTCTTCAATTCCTCCTGTTCTCTCTCTTGTTCAGCCATCAGAATCGACAGTTGTTGTGCATGCTGTTTTTCAAGTCTCTTTTTCACTTCTTCAAAGGCCAGCACGTTAGTTTTTAAAATATCTTCTGAGAAAATACGTAACAAGGAATCAAATATTAAATACCCTCTATATGATCTTTGCCAGACACATCCATTCTTTATCAGAGGTAATTTGCATCATCAGTAAAAAGTAAAAAAGATGCCTTTGATATCAAGTTCCCATTATGTACTGCACAGAACCCCATCATTTACTAGTCCTTCAAAATATCTGCACGTGCATATTTGTGCATAAACCTGTGGATAAACAGCAGTAACACCAAAAGCCAATATTAAAATAGGGACATGGAAAATACAGCTCTAAGAATTCTTACACTTGCTGGAGTGAATTAACATTATTTATACCACTTCAGCCTCATTTAGTAGAGACACACGTAGACGTAACATAGTCTTGAATTTGAAGAAAATATCTATATGGTTTTCTTTTAATTTACACAGGCTATCTTTTCTTTTAGCAGTCTTATTTAGACCTTGTGGCATAAGACAATTGTCTTAGTAAAACTAAATTCCAGCTTCTAGATTGAAATGGGAAATCAGTATTTGTGGAGTCAAATTAAATTAGAGAAATGAGGATTCTGAAAAGAAACACCAATAACTAATGACCACTGGGGATTTTCTAAAAGATTTATAAACTGAAAAGTAACCCTCAAGCACAGGAAATCTTTTACCTTTTGCCATATTTTCAAGGACTGCATTCTTGGTAATGTAAACTGATCCCACAGGATATTTCTGTTCTTGCAACCATTGCTTTTCTTGTTCTTCCATTCCACCTCTGAGACCACGGGAACTGTTTTCTTTCTGGCAGTAGTCAGTGTCCAAATCAAGTCTACGTTTTACCTTTTCAAAATTTTCTGGGAACTGCTCATTTGCTGAGGAAACATTTGGAGTATTATCCAGCTGCTGTCGCACATTCTTGCTCTGCATTAGTAGTGGAGATGGATTTTCCACGTCATAAGATTTATTGAGTTCCATTGGAGAATTACATTTAGTGTTTTCTGCCAAAGTAGCTGGTTTCATTTCACTCACAGCCAGGATCCTCTGTGTCACTGCAGACTGACTGATGGCAAAGGGCTCACTCACTTTTGGAGGTGCCATACTAGTAGTGCTCTCTGCTTTATACGGCCCTCTGCTGTCCATCACCACCGGTCCTTCCACCATAGCCGACACTGTTCCTCTGCTTTCAAAGGGCCCGAAGGAATGGCGCTTTGGTTTGCCAACCCCCAACCCATCACAAGGGCCTGAAGAACTCCTGCCGACACCAGGAACTCTGCCCGGGCAGACCGTAGTGAAGTCCACCATGAACTTTGGCACTGATTCAGACACATTGTTTTTATCAGCAATATCTTGCATGATTAAATCCATTGTTCTACCCTTGCCTTTAGGACTTAACTCGTAAGCATTCACAGGGTTGTTTATAATGATGTGTCCCATGGATAAAGGTCTTGGGCGCCGTCGGTGCATTTTAGGGCTCATGCTTGGCTCTGGGCTTGGCAATTTGGCGTAAGAGCCTGTGAGGCTCCTGACAATGCTACTGTCATGCTCAAACATAGAATTCTTTTTCAATTCCTCATCTGAATCAGAATCCACCAAAGGGGGTGTTCCAACCCTCATAGGTATGTCTACTTTAGAAAAACTGGACAAAGTGGACATACTTGTGTTATTTGTATGTGTAGAGGCACCGTGGAGAAGGGTATTTGATTTATTAAGACTGGGTTTATCAAGCATCTGAGCAGTGCAACTCCTGCCTGTAAGCTTTGCCCTCTCTTTCCCAGAGTCAGTTGTTTTAACACCATCATTTTCCTTATCCGAATTACTTTCACTCATACTCCTCTTTGAATTGCTTTTTGAGGTACGCTTGCTCTGCTCTTTCTCTATGTACTCCCTAGACTTCTTTATCAGGTTCTGAAGACTCATTACACATGGATCTTGGACATCCTCATCTGATGGTGACCCCACTCGTCCCTCCTGCTTCTGCAGAGCATGAGACGGGAGCTTGTTACACACCTTGTCAGGAGATGCAGCCCTCGGACACGGCGTATCTTCCAAGAAGCGACTCTCGCTTGGCCTTGAAGAAACATTTTCTTCTGCTGCTTTAACTACTTCTGTTACGTCTGATGTCACTTGCCCAGCAGTACCTGATGGTCTAAGTTCTGATGTCTTTTCCAGGTCCATGGAACTCTGCCGTTCAGTACATGCTGAATTGATATCTGATAGAGCTGTGAAGTAAGTCAAAGCCTTTGAATCCAAATCAGGGCAAGAACTCTCAGCCTTTGATGTGTTCACATCTCTCATGCTAGATGCTTTCTTCATCTGCAAATTAAATTTTTTTTAAATGACAGATTTTCAATGAAATCTCAGAATCTCAGATTCCTGCAAACTTCACCTGAACTTAAAAAAAATATAAAAACCAACTTTATTTAAGTGAGAATTACATGTTACTTCCAGCCAGCATTTGTTTAAAAGGATTTTCACACTACAATTATCCTATGAGCTGTGTCTCAGTTATCAAAAAGACACATTAAAAAAAAAAAAAAGCAAATTTATATTATTTTTGTATTGAACATACTTTCCTGGTCTGCTGGTCAAACCCCAAGCCAGCTGACTGTTGCCACACACACAGAGTAAACAATGCAAACTACAAAGTGTTGTTTGCCACCTTGGTAACTCAACAAACTCGGTATTAACTGTTTAAGCAACAGTTTATTCTAAAGGCTGTATTACAGCTGTTCCAAAGACACATAATAACTCCTTGATTAGATGTATACAGTAGTCTTTTAAATTAAAACCTCTACTAAATTCATCATTGAAGCAGCAAAGAAAAAAAAATAGTTGCAGTAAAATTTTAAAGCACACAACAGAATTAAAAGTTGTTGTGAAAATAATTTTAATTCTGTAATCATGAAGTTGAATATAGATTATTTTATGATTAAGCTATAAGCTTGCAAATAAAGCAGCTCTAACACAGAGGAGTTGTTCACTTGTTTTAACAAACTAGTTGATTCCAACACTGTTACAAAAGAAGCAGTGAGTTCTTTTGCATACAGCAAAAGAAGCAGTGAAAAGCAAGTCCCATGCCCGACAATGAGTATCAGCAAATGATCAATTATCAGGACACACAGCACGAAATACTAGCAAATGCTCGTTCTGGAGAGTTAGCTGCTATTCATTCCATGTTTATCTTGGGGAAAACTTAAACCCCAACACTTTCTCTAAATGTCTATAAGCAGTGATTTTCTTTAAATCTATGAGGCTGCTTTGGACTAACACTACCTGGACATTTTTGACAATCTCCTCAACACGATTCAATAAAGCTTTTTTCTGGGACTCCCGTTTCCTGCTCTCCAGCTCCAGTGCTTTCTCCTTATACTGCTGTATTTCCTTTTTCTTTTCAAGGCTAAGCTGCAAAACAGAGGGTAAGAAATATGGTCTATATCACTAAATGCAAATTTCAATACAGAATTACAGAAATAAATTAAAAAAAAACCATAACAAAACAATTAGAAGAACAGAAAACACCTGAGATTTTGTGCACATGTTAAATGCCAGCTTCTTCTCAACCAATTTTTTAGGGGAAGATATACAAAATGCCTTCTTGGCAGACATGCAAATGAACATGAATTTAAAACACCATTTATAAAATTTTCCATGAACATTCCATGCTACAGTATCAATCTGACACAGGATTCAGAGATTTTTTTCTAAAAACCCTTACAACATCCATGCATTTGTAAATGAAGAATGTGACAATATATCCACAATTCATATCTGTATCATGACTTTTGGACATTGTTTTAAGAGACTCTCCCATTTCTTCCCATCACTGAAACAAGGAAGTCAGCTGAAGTATTGCAGGAACTACCAACAATCTTCAGCTTAGCTCTGTTTGCATTAGCACAGAATGACTTAACATAATTGATGAGCCTGTGGAATACATTAGAGGAAGATGCAAATACATGCAAAAAGAATTTCCTTAAAAGCTTTTTAACAACCTCGGTATTTCTTATTCGCACACCAGGGAGGAAAAGGAATAAAAAAAGGCCTTACCAGAGGGGAAAGAACAGGAACGCCATAGAATTGAATGAGGGAGATATTTTTGTTCTGAACAGTCAAAGAGGTTTTTCCTTTTATTGCCTCTTCTTGGATTCTGGAAAGATGCTTCCTACAGAATATTTCATAGTCCTCCATCTTCATGTTATCTAAGCTGCAAAGAATAATAACATTACTCTTCCACGTACTTCCAAGACATTGAAGGGAAAAACAACATCACCACTAATTCTGTGTCTCTATGTTTTGGGAAGCAAATTCTACATTAGAAAACTGAATTAAGTTTCTCTTCTTCCTATCATTAACAAAGCCTACAAAATTATTCTTTATTTTCCCCTATGAAAGAAGAATCTGCATATATGATCAAAAATTATGCTCACATGCACACAGAGAAGAAAGCAAGCATTGAGATAATCACGATTTACAAAACTGTACCTGCTATAGATAATTTCCATCAAAGACTAAACCTCTGAGATCTTCCACAACGAGACACATCCTATCAAATGTTACAAAAACCCCAAAACCCAGCCCAAACAAAACTGCAGCCCAATTTGATTAAAAAAAAAAAAAATAAAAGCCTTTATATGTCTAGGGAGCTGAGAGGAATTCGTGTCTCACTCCCGTGAGCCTCTGTCTCTATACATCCCTGTATGAACAGACGCCAATACTTACACCATTGAAAATAATAATAATAATAATTGCAGCCTTGTATCCTTAAAAGCGGCCAAATATCTGAAACGTGTGTCACTGCCCGTCCCCACCGGAGCGAGCCCCGCAGCGCCGGGCAAGGCCTGACAACGCTTTGTTCCCTGGCACGCCGCTTCGGCCGATTCCTGCCCGCCCGCTCCGGGGCACCGAGCCCGGCCCAGGCTGGGCCCGATGCATCCCCTCCCCTGGGCCCCGGCGCTCCCCCCGCGGGCCCCGGCACGGCCCCGGGCCCGTCCAACGCTCGGTACCTGCGCGGGGCGCGGGGCTCGGCGCGGCTCCCCGGCAACCGCCGCCGCCGCGGCCGGGCCGCCGCACTACGGGCCCCAGCGCGCCCCGCGCCGCTCCGCTCCGCCCCCGCTGCCTCCCGCGCTCCCCGAGCTACGCACAGGCTCCCGGGGCGGCTGTCACCGGCTCCGCGCACAACGGGGGACAGCTCTGCCGCGGCTGGGCGAGCGCCCAGCAAAGGCAGCCCCAGCTCAGCGAGATGAGAGGCGCTGGAGCGCCATCCCGGTGCTCCAATTTCCAGCCATTTCCACCCACAGCTCTCCCAGACAAGTTCCCCTGTTAGCACGCGTGTAATCTGTTCCGCTTCATCCCATCACACGGCTGTGCACTCCTTCTGTAGTCAGGACCACGAATGTGCCGCCGCAGGTGTCAGTTTCAGCGAGCACGCTGAGATGAGAGAGATAAACATGCGCACCTGTTCCCGTGCTCTGTGAGGACAGCATCCACCAGGACAGAATCCATGAGGGCATGACAGACATCCTATCCCTCCCGCCCGGGCGGCAGCCAGCTGCTGGTCTAGCCAGTCCAGCAGCAGGTAACACTCACCTGTCAGGCAGGTCAGGTGGAAGGAAAATCCACACTTGTTTGCCAGGCATAATTAACTTAAATATATGGAAGCATCTAATTCCCAGCATTTAGAGCTGTTAAAGCTGTCATTCTTGTTTCAAAAAACAAGTTCGTCATCTGTTACCTCTTCAATGATCATTGAGGGGATTTATTTTTTAAATTTCATCCTTAATCTTAACAAATGCTGTTGTTTATCAAAAGGTTTTCTAAATATGTTAGACATCTAATTAGACAGTCCATTATTTCTTGTGCATCTGCATACATATCTCTGATTTTTCTTCAGCTACACCAGGCAGAAACACAAAATCACTGACAGAGTATCTGAGATGCTCAGAACCAGCTTGGACACTATGTGACAAATCTTCATTTCAGCAATTTAAAAAAAAACAAATCTAAACAAAAAATAAACCCACAACCGTTCAGAACATGGTCTCGTGCCTGTTCTACCTCTAGTTGGTCAGAGCTCCTCACTGGAAAGTCAGTTGCTTCCCATCCTTCCCACAGATACACACACCAAAAAGAGGGTCAAACCCCCCACTTACGTTAACACAAGCTGCTAGTTCCTCAGCTTCGCTATTCCACTTCTAGACTAAACATGCCCAGGTTCTCCAACCTTCACTTAACCGGTTGTTTTCGCGCCTTGTTGCTCATCTCTCTGGGTTCTTGGCGGATGTTCACACAGGTGTCAGGGGCCGAGCGCTCCCTGTCCAGCGGCACACCCGCCTCTGGCCGGGCAGGAGGCACGGCCTGCTCCTCCCACGGCTCCTGGGCCTGGCCTGTGGGCAGGCACGACTCCACAGTCAGCCACACAAAACACACTATATATAACGTTGTGTAAAACAAAGCCAGCAGTCAGTTGGAAAACAATCACTATGGACGTTATGTTTCTAATTGGCTAGCTGGCATAGCTGCAGAAAGCCCTCAACACTCTCCATACACACGGGTGTTCTGCGACTCCCTGGACAGTGCTACCTTTCCTTCCATTAGCACCCTTTATTTTCATCTGCCCGGTGTTCCATCAAGAACAGCCCGTTCCCCTCAGCGTCCCGTGTTCCATCAGGAACAGCCCCTGTTTCCCTCAGCGCCCCGTGTTCCACCAGACACCCCCTGTTTCCCTCAGTGCCCCGTGTTCCACCTGACACCCCCCGTTTCCCTCAGCGTTCCACCTGACACCCCCTGTTTCCCTCAGCGCCCCGTGTTCCACCAGACACCCCCTGTTTCCCTCAGCGCCCCGTGTTCCACCTGACACCCCCTGTTTCCCTCAGCGCCCCGTGTTCCACCAGACACCCCCCGTTTCCCTCAGCGCTCCCCCAGGCACACCGCGCCTCCCGCCTGCCCCTCCCGCCGTTACCTGAGGAGGAGCCTGGGGCCCGGGCCCGCCCCCAACGCGGCCGGCGGGCGCCGGGCGGACACTGCGGCCGCTGATTGGCTGCCGCGGCACGCAGCCGAGTGCTGATTGGCTGGTGGCGCCGCCGTCGCCCTCGGCGTGAGGAGAGGCGGCGGCCGCGGTTCCGGCCGCGCACCGGCCGTGACCCCGGGCCCGGCATCGCCATGCTGTGCCACGGGGAGGGCCTGCTGAGCTCCCTCACGGCTCTGATGGCGCTGGCGCTGGCGCTGAGCCGCAGCCCGGCGCTGGCCTGCCTGCTGCCGGCCGGGCTCTACCTGGCGCTGCACCTCTTGGCCCTGGAGCCCGCGGCGCCCCAGAGCGCGCAGCGCGTGCTGCGGCCCCGCGGCGCCGCCGCCCGCATCGCGCACCGCGGCGGCGCGCACGACGCGCCCGAGAACACGCTGGCGGCCATCCGACAGGTCAGCACGGGCCCCGGGCTGGCGGGACACGGGATCCGCCGGGGGGGCTGCTGCGCTGTGTCTGGTAATCCGCCCTTCCAGCAGCAGGCCGTCCTCACCGTGAGGAACTCGGGCCGTTCTTCGGTAGCTGCTGGAAGCTGTGTGGGCGGTTGATCCTTCATCCCAAAGGGAACTTCAGATCCGAATCTTGCGGGAGCTGTTACAGCCTTGGTGCTGATGGATGTATTCACAGTGCAGCGATAGTGAAATACTGTATTTCGTTGATGTAGCAACAGCACACAGAGAGTGGGCAGCAAGTCAGGAACAGGCTGTTTGTTTTTTTTAAACCTTGAAGATCTGTGATGAAAATCCACATTTAGGGGAAAAATCTGGTACCAAAAGTTCACTGTGGTCACCCCTGCCATGCCTTACTGCTGCCTCATCTGCAAGGCACAGCCAGGGTTCACAGTCTCTTTCTGAGAATCATTTGAAATAGTGATTATCAGTCTCTGGAACGCAGTGTTTCTGTGAGGCACAGACGTTGCTGCTCTGAGGATCTCTTACCTTTGTGTGAGACAGGATTCTCAGTCCTGATAAATTCTGAAGCTGCACAGTCCTTACGAAGCAGACACCTGGAGGTAACCTCTGTACCCGGTTTTTCTTTCTGGTGCATTGTCCCTTTTCCCAGGAGGGCATTTGTCCTTCAGAGCAATTGGTGGTGTTAGCACTTCACTCAGGTGTTTTTCTGAAGAGTTCTTGGGAAGGATCCAGGGCAGGAACAGGGTGTATGAAATGTTCCAAGGTAGCCTGGCTACTTCTTGCTCTTTGATAAGGCCATTTCTCAGAGAGGAGCAGGGGTTTGCCATCCATCTACTGCTTGGAATACATGTGGTAAACAGTGTTGACTGAGTGTTAAAGTGTAGATGATTGCTTCTCGTCTTTTAGAAAATAACATAAGGCCTTCAGGGTTATTAGATCAGAAGCAGAGAGAAGGATTCTTTTCTGCATTTTTATCCTGAAAGTTCCAATCCCAAGACTGAGGCAGAATCATTATGGTTTCAGCTGTAAAATAGATTAGATGATTCAGCTGATTTTTGAATGCTCAACAATGACTTGGATAAAACCTGCTTTTTTCTGTAGATGAAGACTACTGAAAAGTACATTAATGTTTTATTATTTTTTACCAAAATACAAGCTAATTATAGCTGTACCTGTGTCAAATCTATAAGGCTGTCTCTTCTGTTGTGTGTGATTTTTTATTTTTTTTTTAAGGCAGCTGAGAATGGAGCAACAGGTGTGGAGCTGGATCTTGAATTTAGTGCAGATGGTGTCCCCATTCTCATGCACGATGACACAGTCGAAAGGACAACTGATGGGGCTGGGAGACTGCGGGACCTGACTTTTGAGGAAATCAGGAAGCTTAATCCATCTGCAAAACACAGGCTACGGTAAATGAACTGCTCTGAAATTACGCTTTCGACAGTGGGAAGATAATTCTTGATGAACAAAACTATTGATTTGATCCATCACTGATGACATTTTTTTAAATTTACAACTTAGTCCTATATTTTACTTCTAATTTTATTTTAGAGGCATATGAGACTATATCTCCTTATTCATCAGTAGATTAGGAACAGTGAAACACAGTCAAAATAAACAGGCTTTCAAGGACAAAATCCACAGGCATCTAATGTGAAACAGCTCAATATCTACAAAAGCTTGTCCTGAATTGACTGCAGGACACTGAAGGTGCTGGGATCTTCAGGATATGTCAGAATTGGCTAGAGGAGTTACTTCTAACATTAGTTTTATTCACATGTATTTCTTGACTGATTGTGTTTTGGGGATTCTGTACCTCAGGTTTATACTGTTAAAGAGGAGCTAGACAGATTTTGGGTGGCCTCACTGTGACCCTAGAGGCTGATTAGGTCCTTCCTAGAGGTATGCAGGGTAAAATATTTTTATACATTACTAAGAATTTGATAAGAATGTTATATACATGTAATATATGGATTTAATAATACATATAATAATATATACATATAGGTATATAACATATAATGTAATATACATTACTAAGAATTTGATAAGAATGCAACTTCTGCAGTATCATAAGTGAGTCCATTTCAGAGGAAGAACTCGAAGTGTGTGCTCCTGAGACTGCATTAGGGAATTCCAGAGCTGCAGAGGTGCCTCTGTGAGTGTGTGGCACAGGGAGTATCTTCCCTGTCTCACTGGAAAGGTGATCACCTGGGCCACGCAGGGGGAATTTCCACAGGCAGTGACTGCTGAGCAGCTGCTGTTCACTGCAGGAATGAGTGAACTGTCACCCCATCAGGAACGATTTATTGATGGGTGAAGCTGATTCTGCTGAATCCTCAGCTCTGCCAGGATCTGCATTTCTGGCTCAGGGCTGGGAAGTGCAGTAGGAGCAGGAGGAAGGCAGCAGTTGGGACTGAAAGCTTATGTGTGGGAGTTGGGGAAGGAGGTGAAGAACTGGGGTTGGTGTTTTGGGGTGGGACACAGGGCCAGTGAGCACTGGATCCCACCTCCAGTTGCAGTGCAGCAGCACACTGTGTTGGAATCAGCCCTGTGTGGTTGGCAACATGCAGGCCCATGTACGTGCACGTGTGTGTTGACTGCATTCCAAGGAGTTCTCTGTTTCTACAGGAGCCAGTTCCAAGATGAAAAGGTGCCAACTCTGAGAGAAGCTGTTGTGGAGTCTATGCATCACAATCTTACCATCTACTTCGATGTCAAAGGCCATGCAAATCAGGTACTGCTCACTGCAGCATGACACCTCCCCTTGCCCCTTCTGTGGGTTTCTGACCTGCTGTTGGGTTGGTCTCAGACTGGTCCCTGTGGTACAGTCCCTTCTTCAACATGAGCAAGCCCAGGTCTGCTGCTCGTGTCACCCAGAGTTGTCCTGGGATGATTAAAATTGTGCAGCTTAAAATTGGCACAAGGCTTGTGCAAGTGTTGCACTCAGCTCACAGCACGGCTGTGAGACACAGCAAAGGGATTTCCCTCTGTGCTGAGGGGAGTCAGAACCTCATCTTCAGCCTCCAACAAGGGATCTATAATTTGCATTACTGAAGGCAGATGCAAATGATCCATCACTAACAATTTATATAAATTAGAGTACTTTTTTTCTTTAGCCTAGCAAAATATAGGAATAATTTCCCTCTTCAACTTAAGCTTAGGTAGTACTAAAAAATTATATCCACAACATATTTAAGGGTATTTCAAACACTGAGAATCCTACTCATTGTTGTAAATAGAGTAATGAACAGAAATTCTTTTGCTAAAACCCAAAATATAATTTCTGTGTTAATGCTATAAACAAGATGCTGTCTTTCTTCTTCTCCTTTTCTATTTCAATCTGGCAACACAGCAGGGAAGTGTTTTTAAGATTGTTGTAAAATGACTTTGCAGTGTAAATTAAATATGAGTGTGTGTATAACATCTCTGTGTGTCTCTAATTGCAGGCAGTTGATGCCCTGAAACAACTCTACCAGGAATTTCCACAGCTGTATAACAGCAGCATTGTCTGTTCTTTCATGCCAGATGTCGTTTATAAGGTGATGTTTCCTGAAAGTTTCTTTTTTCTTTTTTTAGTCCTGTCTGGGAATTTCATATGGTATTAACCTCCCAGTTCCAGGTTACTTTTTGGCTGTTCAAATGCCTAAGGCTTTTATAAACAAATGAAGCATAATGCATAATCTTAATAGATCACTTCACTCATAAGATGCAAATAGGAATCTCCCTTTTGAAAGCAGTGCAGACAAATGTGCTTTGTTCTTCTAGCTGGTGTCTGGCCAGGTATCTGTGTGCAAAGTTCCTGCTAAATAAACCTTTTATATTCTAGATTACTCTTAAAACTCTGTCCTCATTGCCAAGTCTGCTTTTTTTTTTTCCATTATATACATTGCATGACTGCTATGTAATTTCTTTAACATAAGTGCTCGTGCTTATTCAGTATGATTTGGAGGGAAAAAACCCTATAAAATATAAACATTTCTCTAAAATAGTTAGAGTTGTAAATGCAAGCTAGGACTTTTTATCTAATCCCTCAAAAATTGTATTTAATGCTGCTGGGCTTTTGGATGAATTACAGTCTTTTCTCCTTGGTCCTCCAGATGAGACAAGCTGACAGAAATGTTGTGACAGCACTGACACACAGGCCCTGGCAGCTGAGTCACCTGGGAGATGGGACACCCCGATTCAATTCCTTCTGGAAGCATTTCTTGTACATGGTGATGGATGTCATTCTGGACTGGAGCCTACACAGTTTCTTGTGGCGATTGTGTGGGGTTTCAGCTTTCCTCATACAGAAAAATTTTGTTTCTCAGTAAGTGTTGAAGTTTGCTCATATGTCAGGAGATACTCTCTTCTGTTAGTAAATAGTGTGGAGTTAACACAGTATGTGCTTATCAAAATGTTCCATTTAGTGTTGATGAGGTGTCTTGATAATTTCTTTACTCCGTGCTGTTTTATGATTTTAAGCCTCTTTTTTATCTGTATTTTTACCTTCTGTTAGAACCTACATTTAATCTTAAAGAGAAAAAAGTATTTGTTGCTTTTGCCTGTTTACAATAAGAAAACACAAAAAGGTGATGTTGCAGAACGTGACACGCTGTTGTTCCTTGATGTGATGCTGATGCAAGACCAAAAGTCAGCTGTAGCCTCAGCACTGTTTGCCTTAACTCTGTGTAGTGTCAGGCTCCTCTCAGGGTGTCTCTGTTCCTTGCAGGGACTACGTGAGGCACTGGTCTTCCAGAGGAATTCGAGTGGTTGCCTGGACAGTGAACACGTTTGCAGAGAAAAGCTACTACGAAAGTGTCCTTGAGTGCAGCTACATCACCGACAGCCTGGTGGAGGACTGTGACCCTCACTACTGACCCAGCCCGCGCACACTGCCCTCCTGGGGCAGCTCTGCAGCCATGAGGGCATCCACCTGTGCTGATGGACTGCTGAGGAGAGCTCTGGGGAAGGCAGAGCAGCACTTGGCTTCTGCCTGTGGTCACATCTCAAATGCAGGAACCTTCTGGTGCAGCCACAGAGTGATTTCTGAGGAAATCACTGTAAAGTGAAAGAATCAGATTTGACAACCCCGTTGGGCACCTTCTCTGTGCAGGTGGCTTTATAATTCTCTGGCTATTCCTTGGCTTTGTTTAAATTTTGGTTCTAAATTTTGGTGTCAGCAATTTTGGTGTCAAAATTTCAAATCATAACTTGATGCTAGTAATTTTAACAGCATGTTCTGCAAGTGTATACTAATTTGAGGTTGATTTATAGCACCTTAAAATAATTTACATTACTGTTCTTAAAACAGAAAGTGGAAGTAACAGTACAATGGTGCCAAAATAGAAGATGAGTATATTTCCCTGCCCTGTGTGAAAAGATGGCTGTGCTGAATCCTGTTGAGGAAGAAAAAGCCAACTTTCCATGTGTGATGTGATGTGAAGGTTATGAGAATTAACAAATAAAACTCGAGTAGCTTCTTATCTTCCAGACCTTTTAAGAGAACCAAGGGAAGATAGGAATTTGTTTCTTCTAATGAAGAAAAAACACAGCACATGAATGTATTTATTTTTAAGATAAAGCTATATATTGAGTGCTGGTAAGCAGTAGAACAAATGGAGCTGAAATGTCTTTTTAGTTTGCCTTCGGTTGCATGATTGAAGGGCACTCAGAGGGATATGGAAACTGTAATCCAGATTTAACTTGAACTCCAAAGAGTCTGCAGTTACAATAAACAAGTCTTTGACAATGCATCAGGAAGTGTTCTTTATCAGCTGTGCAGGGCTTTTGTATAAAATGTCAAAATTAGTGCAGATTGTCCCGCTTAGGGTAAATCCAAACTTCTGGAATAGCACAGATTCATGCTATGACCTGCTGGGGAGGGATGGATTTTTTGTTTGTATCCTGAGCTCCATCCAGGCACAAAGAAGCACAGAGGAGATGCTTTTCCCTGTCAGGATGACAAGGAGCCATTTGTTCACTCACCCTCCTGGTGCACATCCTATAGAATGTGTAGGTTTGTGTCCAGATCCTGTCCTGCCCCTTCCTGGGTACTGTGGCCTCTGCTGTTACTGCTGAGCCCCACAGGGGCTCCCCACGTGGCCACTGAAGGGCAAATGACTCTTCTTGGCAAATGGCCCTCGCTCCAAGGGTCCAGCTGTTGTTGCTGCTTGAGTTTCTGGCACTGCTGAGTCACCATCCTCAGTGCAAACACCAGGTCCACCTCCAGTGCCCACAGCCAGGCTCCACAGCTGCATGTGCAGGGAAACAATAACATTGAATCTCTGCTCTTGCATCGTGTGTAAAGCCTGTCCTTTTCTCTGTGCCTGTGGTGGCTGGCTTTGGGTTGTCTTTAGCCTCAATTATGAGCAAGATGAAAAGATGTGCCTCTTCCCAGAGCAACAAGGGAGGAAAAAAGCAGGCACTAGTAGAAAATGAGCTAAACAAAACCAAAAACATTATCATGGTGGTGGCAAAATTGTAGCCTTGAATAAAAACAAGCTGCAGCAAATCTCACAGTCATGTATGATAAAAAAAATAAGTCTTAGTTGTGTTACTTCCAATCAATCCTTTAGAGGAGAAGGCATGTAAACTTTCAGCTTACAAGCAATAGTTTTACACAAATGAGAATTTGATAAGTAGTCACTCTTAGTTCTGATGGCTTCATCAAAGCTGCTTTTAAGTGACTGTAATAAACTAAAAATGGCTCAGAAAAATGAACCCAGTTCACACAAGTTATTTCACAGCCATTGCAATGTCTCAGTCATTGAAAGCAACTGCACTTTAATATACTTCTGTTTATTTGACCAGTACATCAGATAAAAACTGATAAAACAATATAACTGTTAGAAAAATATTTTTAAAACACAACTTTTATTTACAGTTAGGCACAAGTTTCCTTATATTTAGTCAACAACACGTGGTCAGCTGTGGAGGGAGCCTTAGTGCATCGAGGTGATGCCAGTCCTGGGGGAAGGCTGTCACTGAACACCACTGCTGCAGAACAACCCCAACAGGTGGATATTCCCCATCACAGTAAAAAACCGAAGTCCCGACACATTTTGCAACCTGTTCTTCTATTTTTTCTTCCCTTTAGACGTAAAAAAGATGTTCGAGACATTCTTTTAGTCATTAGTGCAAGAGAGGATTGCTTCCTGCAGACAGTGCCTTCGCCGGTGCGCGCTCAGGGCTGCCATCCCCCGCTGCCTCCGCCGTCCTCCCGCAGCGCCGCTTCCCGGGCGCGCAGGGCGAGCGCCAGGGCCCGGGACGCGCCCGGCTCCCGGCCTGCTCGGCACAAGGCAAAGGGCGTTACCTGCGCTGCTGGGCAGCCATCCCGTGCTCTCTGGGGATCTCTTCTGTCCAGTTTTCCAAATGAACTTCCATGGAAGTTCAGACTACCACGCAAGATCCCATAGCCTTATTTTACTCTAAGCATGATGATGTTCTAGGGACTCTACAGCATTAGTGACCTCTTCTGAGATTCACTCCAAGATGTGAAGTCTGTTTCTAAAGGATTTAAAGTTCTTGCCTATCGGCTGGGTGCTCCCATAAGATAAAATGGCTCATTTACCCAGGAATTTCACTCTCTAGTAAACAGAAGCTGGTGGTCAGTCTTTAGAAGTTAACCACCGACACCAGAACAAGCTACCAAAAAGCACAACCTGTAGAAAAAATTCACCCCACAAGCCCAGTCATTTTGTTTTCTCTTTACACAAGATGCTAAAATGCTGTGTCCCTGACATGCAGCTGTCACGCACTATGTCTGTACATCAAACATTTTTACTGAGCTGAGCTGAATAAGAGCTTTCTGTGTTTCATCTTAGTTGCTTACCTGGTGGAGAGTCACTGCTGCTTGAGATCTCAACAGAAAAGGGATGCTGAAAACAAAATTTACAAGCAGATTTAGGTCATGATTTACCTCCCGTGTGTGTTATCTTGTATTTGAAAAGGAATCAATCAGTTATCTGTAACCAAACCATACTCTCCAAGTCTTGAGCAGGTGTGTGATTATGAGTGTTCAATAGCTATTCTGATCACATTTTTATATCTGCTCAAGTTAATCTTTAAAGTTATTTCCATGCATACAGGACTTTGCTACACATACACCCATCACCTATGCCACACCCCAGATTCTATGTAGGAGAATCTACACTTCCCTCTCTTGGCCATCTCACCTCATTGTAGGATGTGTTTTGGTTTCTGTCAAACGCCCTTTCTGGGTAGCCTGGCACCTCCTGGGCAGGCTGCCTGGATGAAGAGGCACTTCTCTGAAAAACAGTATTTGGCATCAGCAGTCTGAAATCTGGCTTCCAGTTGTGACTGTGTGGTCAGCACGGATCATCCTCCTTGTCTCAGGAAGATGGCCTTTCTACTAAATCCACAATGAGATCATTCTGGCATCTCCTTCTGAAATCTGACCTTAGCAACTACAAGAAAGTCCACACTGGGTAGGTGACCAAATCTCCCTCTCAGGAGTCCCTCTCATGACACTCAGCAGGGGCACATGTTGTTTGAAAATCCCCAGCACATAGAAAATGTCCCTTCATATTCAGTTTACCTCTTTACAGTCAATATTTATTTGTATTATCACACACATATTTATAGTTAACAACAGTTCAATAGCAATTATTATCCATATTTGGGTTTTTATTTCTGTAATCATTTTAATGATAGCCAGTCATACATGGGGATTTGGTTTTTTGGGAAGAAGGAGAGGAGAGGAACCTGCCAAGCACTTTTTCTCTATCAGTATTTAGGTCAAGGAGTTTTTACTCAACCCAAATAAAAACACCAGACAGCACCTATATGTCCACATTTTAACTTTAGATTGATGTCAGCACGCGGGATCGCTTTGAAAAATAAATTCAAGTTTAGTTATCAGTGTTGTATGGGATTTAAATTGGGGTTAGGTCAAAGCACTCAGTTTTACCTCAGCTGAAAATTAACCACAAATCACAACCCCCTAAGGAAATCCATTGCCGGGCAGGAAGGCAGCCTCCTCCTTAGCCTAGGCAAGGTTCCAGTGTGACCAAACCCTTTGGTGACCATCACTGCACATGAACATTAGGAATGTTTTCTTGAAGTTTCATAACCATAAATTATGTCTGGTGAAGGTAAGGACTTTTCTATATCCAGATTGAATTCCAGCCTGGAACAAATAGTTAGGGAACTTTCACAGCATCCTTTTGGAGTTAAGTAGCAAACATTTAGATGAAGCTTTAAGTACAACCTTTTCCCAAACCAGCAGCCTGTTTGCACAGCTGGAGGAGACCCATGGACCTGTACCAAGTAATTAAACAGCAGAAGCTGAGCAGTCTGACTGACCTGCTGGCCTCTTCCTCCCAGTGCAGATGAGCTTCGCTTTGCCCTTTGCAGTGCTCGTAGCTTTTTGAGCAGAAATATCTTATCTTTTCCTGCCTGTAGTCAAGACATATTTGATCATTAGCTGGAATGCATTAATTATCCTTGAGAGGCTCAAGGCCTGTAAGTAACCAGTGACCAAAATAATTCCTTCTATTCTAAAACAATCTGTCTACAGAGGGAGCTGCAGCAGCACATATTGAAGATAAAATTCTTTTGCTACAACTCTATTTGTGCATTACATTTCCCTGCAACGCCCATGGGGAAGGCCTCCCACCCTTCTACTACACACAGTTATAGGAAAAACAGGTTGCAACCCCACAAAGCTGGATGAGACAATCAACAGAGAAGCCAACTTACACAAATGATACAAACAAAAGCCAAACTTACATTATTAATTTGCTTACGTAAGAGTTCAGTCATGGTCTTTCTTCCTTGTATTATTTGCCAGTAAAGATAAGTAACAATTCTAAACGAAACAAAACAGAAGGTCCATCATATGAGCACTTTATTCTAGTCGGTGTCTAGACAGAAATGTATCTTGTTCATTTTAACCCATTAAAAGACATATATACACACATCTCTGTACACACACACACAGAAAATAGATGTATACAAATACACAAGGAATGGCAAACACATGGATTTTCCTAAAACGTGGCAAACGCATGACATTGCTTAAAATATTCTTTTGGAAAAGACCCAAAAATTTACGGACTTGTATTCAAGATAAGAGGTACATTTAAGTGAGTCAACAATACAAGATGCATTTCAGATAACAAAATAACATAGAATGACTCTGTCATTGCCAGTTTTTTCCACTTAAGGCCTTTTTCTGGTTCTTTTCATTAGCAAATACTTACAGTAAAATACTAGACAGGATGAAGAAGAAAAGTTCACTTGAAATTAAATTATGGTAGATCCACACTACCCATTTTGAGGCAGTGTAACTTTCCAGTATTTGTACCCACTCATCGACTGCGGCATACATAGAAGACAAACCTCTGAAAGGGCCACATTCTTCTGAAGGTTTTAACCTGAGAGTGTGAAAAAGCAGCTACTTACTTCATATGTTAACCAGTGAATTAGTTAATACTGTGATTTTGTACATCAAGATGCTCCTCAGTCTTCTATAGCCCTCTACTGTCTTTGGACTCCCAGGGTACTTCCATGATCTGTATTTCATTTTTAACTTGTGTTCCTCTCCAGCCATTAAATGCCCACCCCAGACTATGCAGTGAGACATGATCCTTGCTGCAATGGATCAGTACCAAGCCCTGTAAGCACAATCTTGACATAAATATAACATGTCAATCACTGTAGCACATGCTACAGGAAATTGAAAAACTGGATTTTTTTAACCCTTCACCACAAGGTGAAATCATTTCACCTTGCCTTCAGGGACATGAGTCACTGCAGATCTTCAGTAACAACAGAAGGTGGTAAAATAAGAGAGCCCATTATAAGAATTAACATTTTTGGGTAGACTGAAATAGGAAAGTGTTTGCTTTGAAACTGAACCACTCCAGACAGTCTGAAATTCCCACTTGCCATCTGGAAATGATAGCTCTGATAGCTTTCATCCCATCTGGTTTCCCGTGTAGTCACCTGTCTCCCTAAATACCAAAATCATGCTGCTGACTATTGTCAAGAGAAAAGTGTATCCATGCTGCCCTCCTTCCTGTGATCAGAGTAACACACACAAAACCAAAGCAGCTTTAAAATATGGGTAACAGCCTGGATTCATTACTACAGGGTCAGCACTGCCTGCATAAAGAGCCTCTGAAGTTCAGGAATAATCCAGAAGCTGACCTCAACTGAGCTTTCCCAGGTGTTTCTCTGCTGCAGACCCAGAATCACCTATTCTATAAGTAAGCTAGGAACTAGGACTTGGTCACAAAAACTTTTTTAAGAGGAGGAAAAGTAAAATTTGATGCATTTAAATAGGAATCCAAAAATTCAATGCAACTTTGTTTCTCCTCCCACTTTCTCATGGGACAAGTTACTCAGTGAGCCACATTCTTGCAAGCTCACGGAGCAATTATTGTTTTTGGAATACAGAACATCTCACGAACACCTGAAACCTTCCACAAGCAGTTAATATAAACTTCTTTTATAGAGAAATGCAGACTCTCTGCCTGGTGTCAGGTCACACAGCATAATTTAGTAGGCCTGAATGGCAGTGATCTCCCATACCTCCAGACAGTGACTCCAATGACAGACAGGACTCCAAGGAAGGAAGGACAAAACAGCAGGAAAATGAAGGATGTCATCATTTGAGCAGTTCTCCAGACTTTGCGAGGGGGCTGGCAATTCCTCATCAGACTGACCTTTAAAGAGATGAAGGTACTTTGCAATGCTGTTACCTGCCACTTCAACTTGGTTTAAGTCAATCCCACTGAATTTGCTGAAATAGCAACTATCAAAAGTTTCCAAGAAAAACTTTTATGTGAATTTGATATAGTGTAGTTTTAGAAAACTTCAAGAATATAGTCTTAAATTAGTAAGAGGCAAAATGAGGTCCTGATGGGCTCTTCAGAAGTCTGCTGGGTAAAGTTTGCTTTTGCAGTATATGCGAACTCATGGTTCAGGGAAATTTGAATCCATCTTTCTACCTACAGCTCTGTTCTTCTACATTTAACACTACAAACTGCTTAATTACCTAACAAACAACTTATCATCTGGTCATACTACTGAGACAAAGAATTATGAAAAGAAGACATTTCCACCATGATCTTTAGCTGAATCACCCTGCCTACACCTAGATGACTTCACAGGGAGGAGTTGCTGGGGAGCAACTGAGAGGCCAAAGTCACAGCCACAGGCTGAACATCTATATTGACATATGCACTTGTCCACTGTTAGTTCTCCAGCCTTTAATTTTACTACTTCATTATTTATGATGAATACATGCAAAGATTGTTACCTTTTTCACAAAAAATACTATAAAAAATGCTATCATCTGGATACCAGGCAACAGAGGTGAAAACAGGATACCAATCCTACAAGGAAGGATTTATAGGAGAAAAAAGTTACATCTTCACTATTCACCATTCAGTTCTCAGCGCACTGAAAGCAGAAAAATACCACAATAACTTCATATACAGATAGTGTGGGATTAGTTGGAAATGTGGTTTTGTTACCCTTGATCCTCTAGCAGTAAGTCCACCTTGGAAATGATGCAATTTCAAACACGCATATCTATGTACTGATCTGCAGAACCCTCTTATAACTGGAGTAACAGACTCATTCTTGGAAATAAGGCATCTTTTCCATCTTTTAATACTGAGACTATTTCAACAAGAACATCATCCCATTGAGGAAGTAAACAAAACTCCAGGATATTCCTGCAGGAACCTCTCAGGTTTCTCCCAGACCAGGTGGCCACCAGGTAAGCTACTGACTGAAGTTATTGTCGCTGTCCACATAATTACCTTGGTAAGTCACAATCCTTACCAAAGGCACTGAACAGCTCATCTCCCATTTATTTATCCTATTCTTTCTGGGAAACACCCACAAACATCAGAATAAAAATTTTTCCATGATAGTTCTACATGCAAATGAAGTTTTGGCTGTAAATTTAACACTTACCAGGTCAAAGTCTGTGCATAGATCAAATCTAAAACATTTCGTCCAATATCAAATTCTGGCAGCCCTAGGCTCATGCAGACTGTAGTTCCAATAATTCTGGGGGGGAAACAAAAAAACTATAGCACAACAGCATTTGCTAAGTGACAAAGCCCTCTGTAGAAATCCCTGTAAATGACCTTCTGAAAACAAGCATCAGTGACAAATTATTCAGAGGCTACATTAGCATCATGGAAAGCAGCCACAGCTTGTTCATTAGACAGCACAGCAAAAATGAATCAATTTGGCAAAAAAAAAAAAAAAATCCTGTAAAACAAAGCAGGGTTGAAGTAAAACCTAGGATACATTTCACACAACTGAAACAGAAAACCAACAAGGATTTCTTACTGTATCAGTACATATCTGTACTATAGTAACTACTTGTTACTTTAAGCACAAGTATCCTTGTGCTTAAGCAGCTGAAATGTCAAAGGATCTCAGAACAAAACTGTAACAGCTTTTAAGGTCCTGAGAATTTTCAGTGTCAATAAAAAAAGAATTACATTTGTACGCTGATACTCTTAATGTACCCTCAAATACATCCTACTTCAAACTAACTGAGCTTGCAAGGAACTGAAACAGAGAGGTAAGCAACTACTGAGAGGATTCCTACTGAGGACCAACGATCTCTTTTAGTCACCTCATTTTTCCTGAGCTGGGGAGACTCAGTGTTTTGCTTGTTGTGGCAAGAGCAATAAAGATTTTGGTAGCTATCACATTTTGATACCACCTTATCAACTACATCATCAACAGAGCTGGGCTTTCAGGAGGCTACTCTGAGCACAAAATATCAAATACAAGCAATTGTACTTTGAACCTTTCACATGTCTACATCAGGTGCTTTTGCCCAGCTTACGGGAGGCCTAACATTCATCACAGCTGACAGTGCAGTTTTCGTTCTGTGACTTTTTGCTGGGAGGTGTTTTCCTACTGAACACAAGAACAGGAGGATTAAAGTACACTGGCAAGAGCCGTGGAGGAAAAGTCTTCAAGAGCTTCTCAACACTGTCTTGTATAAATTTAAGAAAAAGTTAACAAAGCCCTACCTTGTAAACCAGTCTTGTTCAAATCATGAGCAGAGAGCAAACAATGGATCTCCTACACAAAAGTATGGCCAGGGATCTAAATGCTCTGTAGAGCTGGCAAGCACTTAAATGCTGCCTAAGCCATAAGCAATGTTTGGCACTAAGAAGGTTCACACAACAGATGTCAGGAGTAAATTATTTTTCCCTTACACCCAGTCCACAATACTTTTTCATTTATCATGTTGGAGACCTCTACCTTTGAGGTCATTATATGCTTAATAAGACTGATAAAATCAGATTTTAAACTTGTGAACATTATAGTGACATAACTAAGAGGGGGAAAAATCACAATGGGTACAGCAAGGAAAGACAACAGTGTGCAAAGACTTATGCAGAGAAGATGGATTTGTGCTTGAGACAGCTGGTTGTCACCTCAGTCTCAGGAAACCCGTGAGAGTAGAATGCGGCTTCCTCCCTGCTTGTGTTTCCATCTCCAAAAGGAAAAAGGACACACTGACCTCCTCCTAAGGAGGAACAGCAATATACACAAGACATGTACACAGAGACTCTGCCTGGTAGGGAAAATTAAGGAAACTTCAGTGGTCCCACAGCCATACTTCTGCTGGACTTCTCTCACGTGGAGAAAAGAGATCATATCTTTGGTTAATGAATGAAAAGAAGATTAGAACAGTAGTACTCACCTTCGTAAAAACTCCCCAAAGAAAGAGCCAAGCAAACAAAATATGAAGTCAACTAGAACAAGACGATAAATATCTTGGCCAACCAAAGTTTCCCAGCACTTTAAGAAACAGAAGGAAAAAAAAAAAAACAAAATCATACTCTAAGTTAAAAACTATGCTATTTAAACATTGTTCCCAAATGCTTGGGCATCTGAAACTTGATCAAAGATCTGAAATCTTGATCAAATATATTCTAGCAGCCTGGCAAATCATAGTTGACTTCTCAGTGAACAATGCTGCCATCCAGCTGAGACTTGAGCTGGGCCATTCACTTTTTTCTACAGTTGATTTCCCTCAAGTTGCTAATAAAAATTGTTAGGGGTGGAAACTCAGCTTCCCAAGACACCACGTGTGCTTCTCTTTGCTGAAGCAAGTCCCTCATCCAAGTGGTTCCTAACCTGGCACTGCAAGTCAGAGATTTGTGGTTTTGAAACTTTACCTGTGACTCTGAGGTAGCCACGATGTTAAGCCAGTAGTAGCACAGTATTCCAACAACTGACATTTTCAGGATGGTATTTCTAAAAAGAAGAAGTAACAGTAACTGCACCAACAGCTGGTCCATACCTGGAGGGAGTGATGACAGGATGACCACTGGTTACACTTTTTTACCTCCTCTTGGCACTGCAGAGTGCCAGGACTAACAGGAGCTCTCCTGGGAGCTCAGGTGTGGCATTGTTCTATTGTCCTGGCAGAAGGGGAGCTGGGCACGACAACCTTGGCACGACATCTGCTTAACAGGCTGCTGACTGGGTGTGGGGGCTCCTCAGGGGAGGGAGGGCTGAGGGACACCAGGGGTTAGGCAGTGTAAATTCCAGGCATCTGTTTTTAAGTGAGATGACCTCAGTCTTCTCCCTACTTCCTTTCCTTTCCTGGGGAGGGGCCAACAGCCCAGGGGTCATCAAGGAATGCTACAAGCCCAGTGTCATAATGCACCCAGCTGGGAGGGAAACCATTCCTCATCCTCATGCAGAGATATAACATCCCAGAAGCTCAGGAAAGACAAAAGGTCATGATGGCAAGAGTATACCGAAGCCTTTGGAGAAGATTAATTCTCCCCCATAGCTCCCTATTCCCCCCACACCACCCAGACACAGCTTTGTACTGAAAAGAACTCAGCTTCAGGCCAAAAGCACCAAGAGGTGGCAGCAAAAAATACCTGGTAATAGTGACATATATGTGTTGTCCTGGAGTCTGAAACTTCTCCAGGTGCCCAAGCCAGGAGAAGAAGAATGGGATCAATGTGTTGAGGAGAGATACAATCACAGGTAGCACCAACATGGCAGTTTGGCTCTCTAGATCATTTCTATACCCTTTCATAAACAGCTAAGAGAGGAAAAAACAATGAAACAACCCAAACTTAGAGCCTTAACCAAAATGCTGCCTCAAGGTGTGTCCACAGGAAAGCCCCCGGCTCACCTCCCTGTATGTTCTCAGGTTAGAGACTGTCATGTTTTAGGGGCCCATGAGCAGCAGCACAGTGACCCTCTCCCCTTCCCCTAAATTATATGTGTACCAAGGATGGGAGCCCCAGCTCAAATGCAGCTCCTGGGGAAGAAGGGGCAGGTCTTGCTGGGGCTGCTTCTTGTTGTTTCTCCCCAGATCACCAGATGCACTGTCCCTAAGCTGACCATGGTCCCAGCCTGCTGCTGGAGAGAGGAAGGAGATTTGCTCAGACCCCTCAGGTCCCTCACTCCCGCCATAGTGCCCAGTGGGGCATGCCTTGCAAAAACAGCTCTTTAGGCCCAGCAGAATTTGTGTGTGCTCTGGCAGCAACAACAGCTCTGCTGCCCTGTGCTCCTCGTAGTGAACAGAGCAGTGCTCACACTCAGTGTGAAATATCTACGTAGAAAAATGCAAATTCTGGCCTTACCTCGAGGTTATTAATGGAGAGGAAGTAAACACCAGCACAAGCAGCTGCTGCTGTTCCCAGGGAAGCAAGCCAAGCAAGAAGATGAGTAGCAATACGAACAACTCTCTCCATCACAGAAAAATTTCGAACTTCTTTGTTTACTTCAGTGAGCCCTTCCTGCAAAGAAACAATTCCTAACTTAGTCAACAGCATAAGGCAAAACTTGTTTCAAGGCACTACCAGAGAAGCTGAATGAAAGATTATTGTTCTAGAAGATGGGCAGAGTAATACCCTAGGAACATTTACTGGGCAACTTTGTGTTCCTATCCCAGAAGTGAAGTTTCACAAATAATATTTCCAGCCTGCCTTTTGTTTATAAAATATTTAAATAGCAGGAAGGAGAAAAACCTGAATAAATACTCTGTATGGCAAATATTTAATAGTCACAGAGACTCGTTCAATAGAACAGAAGCATAGAAATATTTATATGTAGCTTCATAAGAAAAGGAAAACAAGGAGCTAAGCCAATGCCAGGAGCTCAGAACAAATGAAACTCAGGAAGTCAGGAAGATTTAAATCTCTTAGGCACAGGACTAGCACACTTGTATCACTCTGCCAGAGACTTGTATGTGCACACAGAAGTTTGTATGCACAACTAAGTCTCTAACAGAATGACTCATGCACATTAGTTTTGTACCTCTTGTGGTATATACCTTTATTTGTGTGTGGAGATTCTTTTGTTGCAGTTTCACAGCTTTTTCATTAGTTATATTGAAGTCCCAAGTGCAGAGCAGCTTGCTGGCATTCACAGAGAATGTCTGAGGGTTAATGTTCCTGGAGAAGAATTTTGCCATGCTGCAATGAAAATTAAATTGGTCAGATGTGTGATAGGGAAATTCATCAAGTCTGTACAGCAGGGCAAGGAGGGAGATTTGCCAGCTTTTCCATCCCATCACAAGTTTATTTGACCTATGTCAGAGCATGTCACATACAACAATGTGGAAAATAAACTTTAATGTAAGAAATTCTAGCATTTCCATCTCAAGACTGTTGCTGACAATCTTTACCTCTGGAAGGCCACATCAATAAGAAACAATGTTAGGAGCAACAGCTTACAAAAGAGGATCACAATACTACCAGTTTGAAGTGGGATTCTCTGTATGTCCTTCACTATTTTGCAGTTATTTTTAATTTCTGTAATAAAGGTTTGATTCCTGGAGACTGTGTTTTGAGCAGAAATTTCTACTTAAACTCCACACCTGTAAATAAGGACTTATTGGAAACATACTCAAGTAATTATTACTTCTAACTGTTGACAGGATGGAGTTTTTTTATTGTGTGGCTATTTTCCACTTAATATAAAAGAAACAGGAATTCACAGTCAGTTTACCTGAACAACAAGATAAGAAAACAGATGACAAAATATATTCCAACAGTGAAAATATAGGCCAGTTGCATGTTGTAAGATGGACCATTCTCCACTTTACTGATTGTAGCATTGGTGTAAAAGCCATAGTAGAGCACTGTTTGTTGAAAATAACCCTGAAAAGACAAGGACATCATTCAGAATATTTGCTGTCACCTCCATGGTGGAAAGCATCATCACCTGAAGACCAGTTACTGGAGGTGGGAGCTGTCCTATTCCTTATCATGAAATCACAGGTGTGATTAAATTCAAATACTTACAGCTCCAGTGAACAGCTCCAGGCCCGTGAACGAAAGGTTATTTGGTTCTGCTGCAAGAAACTGAGGAATTGTGATGAAACCAAAGTTTATGAGGAATGAGATGATGTTCAAATTTAGCAGCCACTTCAAGAAAACAAAGTAAGAAAGAACACTTGTTCCAAACTCAGCACCAATGATCTTCAGAGTCTTGTGCCACAGCCGCAGTTGGTGAAAATATTCTGAAAGGTTATTTCCAAATCGCCGAAATGACTGAAGGGAAAAAGAGGACAGAGATGAATCTCAGCAAGCAAACAGGACTCAATTTCACATAATAAAGCTTCACATTTTAATGTTACCGTTTCATTTCAATGTTAAGAATGGATTTGCCCCACTCCATGCACCATAAGATGGTGAACTGGTGCTCCTAAGTGCTCCTGCAGTCATTGCTAATGAACACTGCAGCAATTAACTGGATCTTTGATAACATGAGGCAAGACACCAGATTCCTCTGGAGACAGTGGTAGCATTGCAGCTGGAGTGGTTTGCTCTGTTGTGACTGACAGAAGTTTCTGGCACTCACCACTGCTGCTCCCTGCAGACACTGTGTACACTGAGCACCACGATGCCTTGATTTTTTTGTTATTTCTTTAAGAACTTTGTTTCTGTGGAAGAGCAGGGCAGGGGTGACAAGCATTATAGTATGAGTCGTAATTGAATCAAGAAGTCAAAGAAGATGCTGCAAATACAGTTTCACCCCTGTGCACATAAACAGAATTATTACAACATGGAGATGCTCTTACTGGTTCATTTTATATTAGCTGATACCTTGGCTCCTGTCCCTGCTGTGACAGCATGTTCTAACCCCTCCACTAACTCACATGGGCAGCAGTATTTAAATATATTTTGTGAGGAGACAAAAGGATGGTTGAGACCATGTGGTCTCTTCTCCATTTTCAATGACCAACATCCAAGTTTCCTTTGAAAATAAATCTCAGGTCATCATTTATAACTAAATCTCAGGACCTTGATATTCTCTTTTCTATTACCAGGAGAGATTCTTCTTATCCCCATCATTAAATTATTTTCTCTTGCAAGACATTAACTTTTTTAAGTGCATTAAAATGTACTTTGTCATAGAGTGGCAAACCAAAGCTCAGCAAACAGTAAACCCCCATAATTGATAGCTAGATTTTGCTAGAAGTAAACTTTTTTAAAACCAAACAGATAAACTTTTATTTTTACCTGATCTCTCTCTTTTTTCTCATGGTCTCTGGCATCTTCTGGATTGTTTTAATCCTTTCATTGGTGGACATACTTGCAAGACTTCTAACTAAATCTTCCTCTGCATCAAACCCATGCAAAAAACAAAATTTGGGGATAAGAGTACAGTAATTTTTATACACGGCCAGAAATGGATATAACAACATCCCCCATTTACACTGCTACCAAGGTGTGCAAGCTGAGACTTAGTAATATTGCCCAGAATATCTTCAGCTCCTGCAGAACTCTAAATGAGATGCAAGTAGTCCAACAATGTTCACAGAAAGAGCTGCAATATTAAGGAAAATAAAATACTGACAAAACTCCAAGATTCTGGTCCATTGCTTGATCACTGTTTGACAGTGACACTTCTATGATGCTACATATTGACTTGAAAGCTAAACTTATGCTTTCTTTCTTCTGTAATTTCAGTTGATGTTAGTGCCACAGACACAGCTCTCTGATCTGACAATCAGGCTGCTTCTGCATAGTCGGAATTTGATGCTAATTCTAGCATCAAATCAACAGTATCTAGCATCAACAGTAGCTGAAAGCGATCTATTAGCTCTAATAAAGAGCTTAGCATTTCTTTCTACAATTTAACACCTTCATACAGCATTTCATTTATCATGGGATTTGAGTGTGTTAGGAGAGCACAAAAAATTAACCACTACCATAACACAAACCTAAGCTGTCCCCATAACCACAGAAGGGCTGTACATGCAGTTCTGGTGAGAAACAGAGCAGCAGTCATCACACCATCCTTCTACAAGACACTGTCAAATACTGAACCCCTTATCTAAACCCCTACCTTCACTGCACACTGGATCTGTTTCAAACATGCTGGAAGAAGTCATGAAGATCTCATCAGGTGGTCTTCGGTTGCGTCTCCGAATGAAGCTGTCTGAATAACATACATGTCCTGACAATTTGACTTCAGAAATTCAAATTTCACTTTCACAAGAACAAGTTAAAAGTCTGCACTTGAATCTCACCAACTTCATGCAAACACACTCCCCCACTCACTTCTTTCCTGGTCGTCTTTGACAAGCACAAACATGTTTTCAGATAAATGCTGGAAAAGAGGAACTGGGCCCAGTCTTCAGCTGTCATGGAGAACTCCATCTAACCCATTCACAAATGCACACATTCATTATTCAAGACTTTCTTCCTAGAAGACAAGGCCTTTCTTTAAAAACCCTTCCCCAGCCGTCAGAGGGATCATTTTAGTATCACACTCCATCGTGCTGAGTAAGTTATATGTGCCAAACTCCCATTTCCCTGGGGCCAAAGTTCAGCTGCTCTCTCCACCTCCTTTCATCCACTTATTCAAACAGGTGACTACACTCCTTAAAAGCATCTGCCTCCAGCCATGACACAGATGAGTTTAGCCACAGCTTTCCTTGCCTGACCATCCCAGCAAGATAATGGCCAGTCCCAGTGTCACATCCCAGTGTGGAGCTCAGCTCTCTGATGTGGAAGGACCCTGTTTATGACCCCTTTTATTATGTGAAGTTATTCATGTCTGAACAAGAAGAATTTAAAATATTTTTCAATATTATTTTACGGAGGGCAAGATTGACATGCAATATTGTGATGCACCACAATCCTTACCTTCTGATCCACTGGAAATTCCATGAGTGTAGGGATAATCCAGCATATGGAAGGTAGAATAGGGGGTGTAAGTCTCTTCTGGCTCAGGCTCAAAGGAAAGACTGTCTGTTGAAGGAAGTCAGAGTGACACGAAATTGCAAACTGCTATGGGTTATTTACAGACACAGACTGCCAAGCCTATGACAAAATACAGATCTACAGATCCAACACAGCAACATATTCCCTCAACAAAATTTCCATATTCCACTCCAATGTACATCCTCATACTCAACAACTTACTCAGTCCAAACAAGACAATATTTATTGATCTGTTAATACAACAACCCATGGATTTGCTAATAAAACACATTGAACTGCTTAAAAAACCAAAAAGCTAAAAATATTTTCAGAGTTGAGCTTTGCAGAGCAGCAGGACTCCCTCAGGACAGAGCCAACTGTTTGTTCCAGGCACTCTCTAAGCTGGTCACATGAGAAATTACGTACCTGTGAAATTTCCATATGGACCTGTTCTGGGTAAATCCTGGCTGTAGTCAGAGCCAGGTCCCAGGGAATCCATTGGGATGGCCACAGGGTAGTTCTGCTCCCTGCCTCTGTGTTCTCCAAAAGAACCATGCAGAGATGAATCATAAGGGGTTTGGTAAGATAATCGATTCCTTTGAGAACTCCCCCTGTGTAAGCAATAAAAAAGAAACCCCTGACTGTCATAAAATCCCTCAATAGGTAACCTGAATAATCTGCTACCTATTATCATCAACTCTGAGTACATTATAAAACAAACTATGAGACTGAGAGATATTTTGTATTTAGAACTTCAACAACATAATTCTGATTTGGTCATAAAGTGAAATAGGAAGGCTAAAATTTTCTCCACCTGAAGTTAGCTTAGACTCTAACTAAACAGACTCTAACCTGCTTAGAAAACAAAGATATCCAAGGTTATAGCCCATTGTGAAAATTTCTGAAACAAAAAAATATGTACAACATTATGCCATACATACATTTAACTGAAATTCATCCAACAGGTAAAAAGTAAACACACCATTTACTTTGAATGCTGCCTTCCTGGTAACAGTTTTAAAATTTTGTCTGAGAATGAAAGCATAAAGGAGGGATTAAACTAAATCCACAAATTAAAACCTCAGAGAAGAAGTATCTTCTGCATAGAAATGAATATTTCTTATGGCACAGTCACAGAGTAAAATTAAATAAACTCACCTTCTATCAATTTCCAATGTCTCTGAGAAGTGGTAGTCTGGATTTTCAAAGGCTTCATTGTAATGATAAGACATGACAAGTCCTTGGTTTGAAGGATGAAACCTTCCTTATTTTTGTCTCTACTGCTTCATTAATATGTTAAAAGGAAGACTGATTACAGACCTGATTACAAAACAGATGCAGATGCATAAAAATTAAAAGGAAGGAACTCCATTGTAGCAACTTAGAAGATTCTGTTATTCTAATAACAAATAACATGAAACAGTATAAATCAGCAGTGGCTGTAACTTCATCACCTCACCATTGGGAAACTGGGGTGCAGCAGAAATTGCAGGTCAAACAGGAACTCATATTCCTCTATAGTTAGGTCTCTCCAAACCTACAGAACTGCAGTGCCATATTAGTTTTCCCAACACTAATGAGGCCAGGCTTTAGAAGCATGTCAAAACATTAAGAAAAAAATAAAGTTCTCTCTCTCCTCCTTAAACAGCAAAAGCCAAATACACAATTTTTCCCAAAAAATTTAACTACATTTCCAAAACAAAAGAGGAGGTGAAGCCTGCTAGCAGTGCATCTCTGAGCCTTAGTTGTGAATAAGGGACCTGTGGGACCATGCCTTTGTACAGAGTTGACGATATCTAGAGACTCATTCATAATGAGGGCTCTTCTAATGGTTTAATGCCTCAATCCTTTAAAAAGACCTGGTTTTAGATTTCTCACAGAATGCTCCATTTTAATCTTAAACGAGCCAGACTTATTCAGAATTTATTGAATGGGAATCCTCATGAGCAAGTAAAAAGGGAATGCTACATTAGAAAAAGAGAATCCAAATGAAGCAGGCATTTCTTGCAAATAATCAAAAATCATACTCAAAATAAAAAAGCAAACTATTTTTAGCATTTCTTCTTAAAGGCACCATGCAAGTTTCCTAAACTGGAAAGCTATTCCACAGCAGGGAAAGGAAAAATAAACTATAAAGGGCATAGCTGGTAAAACCCAGCGGACCCTATTTTTATTTCAGCTCCATTCCTAGAAAAGCAGAGCTGAATCTCAATTAACAGTAGAGTCTCAACAAACTTTTTCATTTGCAGTGGATTTTATTTATGACTTTTAGTGTAGCAAAGGAAGTATTATATGAAAAGTATCTTCAAAATGGGTAATTATAAAGTGTCTAGTTTCTGAGGGCTTTTCAAAATCTTATTCTGCAAAAGAAGCTCTTAAATTACTATTGTGTTATTTACATGCCTTAAGAGCTTGGCACACAGTCTAAAATCTTGCAGTGTGACGTAGTTGTAAAACAATGCCCAGGTTTTGCACCCTGACTTGCAGAGTTATGCTTATAAACACGAGGGATTGACTGAATTCAAAGTCCTACATTTTAATCAGAACACTGACTACACTTTGATTACAGCATGAGGAAGGGTGCTCTGAGGCCCAGGTACTCAACACATCCAGTAAAAGCACACCAGGTAATGGGAACACACAGCGCATCACCCCTACTTCTGCAAACAATGGGGTGTGATTGCTGCCAAAAAGAAACCATAAATGGTCTCTCCTAAGTGACACTTGTGTCTCTTCAGGTGACAATTTCACACCTACAGAGACAGAGTGAGATTCTCATGAAAGCACAAGAGTAGTTAGCAGAGCCCTCTTTCCTCATCTCCAAAAAAAACTTAATAAACACCCCATGGATCCAAGGCTCTTACTTAAAAGTCATGAGAAGCTTAAATCTCCTGAAGAAGTAGATTTTCTTTGGCAGGAACCACTTAGCTCTTGGTGATCTTTTGAGAACTAGCTCAGAATATATCTGAACTTCTGCACAAACCCTTCAGGAATTAGTACATTCTGTCCCTATATTCTATTAAAAAGCATGGAAATTATTCTTGAAAAATATTATCATGGTCTTCTGCAAAGGCTTGCTTGGAAAACTAAACATCTCCTATAAATGTGGTTTATATTTCAAACTGCAATGAAAAGCTGAAGAGGGAAGCATTACTTTCTCAGGGGAAGAAAATTCTGAGACAATTCTCTTTGAAGAGTGTGCAAAATTACATTTTTCTAATTTTTTTTAACTGGTTTCCCAGGAACCCAACTCTCTCTGACTCAGCTATCCAAAAAGCTGGGAAGCTTGCCAGCAAGGCAGCTGGAAAGCTGAGCACTGATCTAAACAGTTTGCCAACCTGCCTGGTCTTCACTGGAGCTGTAGCGAGCACAGACATTTTGATGGAAGTGTATGGGTTGTGCAGCCTCAGCATTACCCAGAAGCAAACTGGCAGAAAACATCAGCCATCCATATCAACCAGCTTGCTGACATCAACCAACCAGAAGAAACAGATAAGCCTGGCTGGAAAATGGATAGAGCATTTCTTTCTCTTACTCATCTGAGAGACCTCAAGGCTTATCCATAAAGGCTTCTTCAGAAACTCAAACAGGCCCAAGATATAGATTCTCTGCTGGCTCTGTCATTATCCACTTTATTTTCTTTGAGTCTTATGATGCGCTGCATGCCAGGATCACTATGAAAATCCACAGGGACAATTACAGTCTAACACTGAACCCAGCATCTGAAAATACAGTTTTTTCTCCACTCACAAAGTTTTAATGACTCGAAGTCAATTTTCCACATATGCTGAGGCAAATTCAAATCTGGCAGTTTATACATTTCTGACCAGTCATAGCTCGCTGGAAAGAACCCAAAGCAGGGAATGCTCAAACTAAACCATCTCTTTCTTCCTTTTACCCTATGATGGAAAGCAGCAAACCATAGTTCCAGGAAAACATAGGACATTTAGATTTAGTTTTCCCTTTAAAAAATTATTTAGAAGGAAAAAAAAATAGCTGGAGGACAGAGGTTATTTGTGAAAGACAGAAAGTGGGATCTTGACAAATCTTCCCTTTGCAGAGTGGCATCCACTTGTGAGTTATGTTTTTGGATTTCAGCAAGCAACTTATCTTGCTGAAACAAACAAATCCTGTGCACTGTCTCTGGAGTACAGAAGCATTTAAGATCAGTGGGTTTAATGATCATTGATATGTAAATAAGTTAGAAGATCTGTGGAGGGCAGGTGCTTTCCACTTAAATCGTTCAACCCTGTAATGATATACAGGAAACTCCAAGCAGTGCAGACTCATACTTCTGAATCATCTCCCAGAAAAATAACTGCCTTCAAGTCACAGATCAACAGCCTTGACAAAATATTCCAGATTAGTTTCATCCCTTCCTGTGCAGGTAATGTTCTGCTATAGACACTAATCTTCATGTAGAATATAATAAAACAAACATGAATGTCTTGCCAAAATAGCACTTTGTCCTGGCATCAAGTTTCAGGAAAGCCACTTAAAGCTTCAAGCTCCTTACCTGTAATCCCTTAGTAAAAAAAAGATTTCATTAGGTAAATCCTATTTGCACACATCTTGAAGTGGAATAAAAACAGGGAATTCCAGAACTACACCATAGATAACTTAATAATGTTGAATGAAGGGAATAGAACTCATGGAAGAAGTGATTCAGAAAGCTGAATGTGCTCTATTTCCATAAAGATAGTTTGGTTTTGTAGGGTATGACTACACAGGGCTTCAGCATTACCCAAGTTTTATTCATGAATGCCTGTCCTGTTTAACATGTTCCACACATCTTCATGATGATAAAGAACCAGAACGATTTCTAGAAGCCAAAAGTGAGATTGAGAGACAAGCCGGAGTTTTACATTCTGCATCAGCAGCTGGATTCCAGTACTGATCGCTACTCTTCCACTGTCTCAGTCCCAACAGTTTCAACACTTTTGCAACAGACCAGGAAAGCCTCTCAGAAAATCTAAAGGGCCTGTGTATTGACACTAATCAAACACTACACTGGAGAAAACCTCATCTCTAAATGATGTATTCGCAATGGAACCAGCGTGAATCATACACGGAAGCAAAAGCCACTTATCTTTACTGCATCTTGCCAAAGTACCCAACCAGCACCAACAAACAACACCTCTTACAGGCCTCCCTTTGTGGTTTTATTGAGATCAGCAGGGTCCATTGCAGGAATCAACATCAACTCTGTTATTTTACTTCTTGGATTCAATTTAAGCAATCTGAATTGTGCCTCTGCTACAAGAGATCTTCCCAGTGACAGATGGCATGCAGCAGCATTAAAGACTCACTTGCTTACTATTGCACAGGGAGAGATAAACAAATTGGGAAGAGAGAGTGACAGCACCCCCCTCACAGCCACCATGCTGCTGTCTCTCCCAACAGCTTGTTGAGTCTGGACCCCAAATGGATTTACTTCCTACTCTTATGGTGCTGTGGCACCTACCAGAATCCAGATCCCACTCTGCCTATCCCTCCCTGTTCCTGTAAGAGTCAGGTCCAGAGAGCAGCCAGGCACAAGGAAGCAGAAAAGTGTCTGTTTGCCTCCAGCTGTTTTTCAGTATCATCTCTGTTCCTTACTTACTCTTTATCCATTTTTCTGCACCTAGTCACTTTTTTTGCCTTATCCCTTCCATTTAACAGTCCTCTTGTAATTCCCTCACAATATAGTAAGACTACAGTATTTTGATCGTGTTCACTTTCTTTGCAAATTAAATCCTTCCTATCACCTGTGGTTGCTTAGATAAGGTTTTTTGGGAAGGACTGCCAGCTACTTTGTGTTTGCAGTGTCTCAGAGGTTTCTACTTCTTCACCTGAGTTTAGAAACCTGCATTATAAACATGCCCCAGAAACACCTAGAAAATCGTTACAAGATGTAGTTAAATTTTAGTGTCCAGTAAAGTGTTATTAAGTGGAGGCACGTACAGTTTTTGCATAAAGGGAGTGGGTAGAAGTTCAGATACTTCATTAATTCTGTGAAATTCATAGTACTCTCACTAACCTACCACACAGATCTCTGCTTCTCCACCCAAAAGGCCCCACAGATACAATTCCTGCGGACTGAAGCACACATGACAATGACTTTGAATGATTTAATCCTTTACCTGAAGGCTCCTATGAGAGCAGCTCTCTGTGTTTGCTGCTTTGTTGCTTTTATTCTTCTAACTCTGACCACAAGGGCAAACTTAATTCATTGGGAAAATCATAAGCACTGAGATATATAACTACTAAAAATAGAAAGAGAGAGCTGAAGAGCAAGAACAGTATACCTGGCAGAGAGAGGAAGGGTTAGAGAATAAGAAAAAGAATTCTACATTATTTCTTTAACCCTTGAAAAACATTACCTAGCTCATATTGTGACCATTATGGGGAAAAAAGACTGAAGCAAGAATCATTTCATATCAGTGCAAGTCAGTCTTGTGACTAAATTTCCAAATTGCAGACTGTCATGTTCTTCGCATTTAACAGGACTAAATCTTACTTTGCAAAACAAGTTTTTAAAGTCTATTAACCAACATTACCAGCTACCTGTATTTGAAGGAAATAACTGCTTAAAAAAAAAAAAAACAGAAGGAAGCGAGTACCTGGTTAGAATTAATTTTCTGCTTTCAGTGGAAAGGCAGCCAACAACATCAGGTCTATTAGAAGATACTGCTTACTAGAACAGTTCTGACTGAAAGAAAGCCACAAAAGAAAGCTCTTTTCATTCTGCACTTGCTATGGATACCTCTCCACTGCAAATTGTACTTTAATGAGCAGTATCAGTTACAGGAGTATCATTCACCATTTCAAGTGGAAAAGCTTATGAAGACTACACATATGATCATTTTGGATAATAAACAGGGGTTGAATACACTCAAGGATCTTGGACTGGAAAAGGACATTGTTCTGTTTGTAATTTCTGGCTAAACTTCCTGTTATGAATATTGTTGTCCTGTTACTATTTGCACAAGCAGCATTTAACAGGACCCTGAGGGAAAAAAAAGTTTATCTGTCAGAATATTGGGAATACCAAGAAACTAGATTATTTCTAGGGTGAACCAATCAAAAGAAGAGAACTGGTTTTGTCAAAATCCTTATACACAGTTTTCAATTTTTTTGACAAATAATTTCACATAAGCTGAATACTTTTTACTTTTCCAGACAAAATGCAGCTCCATTAAAATCCAGTGTAGCCTACTAGCATGTTAAGGGTGTATTCTACAATGAACATACACAACCTATGGACTATACAAGTGGCAATTAGAGACTTTTTCACCAACACATGAAGAGGACACCACTGTAAAGTTCCAGTTCCTCTGATACCTGCCCATACAGCCATACCACACCAACTCAGCACTTTATCACTTTCCAGGGTAAAATTCCTTCTGACAAACTTACTTTGGGGGAAAAAACAACCAACAAAACAAAAAGCACCAAAAGACTAAAGCCATAACTGAAAAAAAAAGCTCAAAAAGTTAGAGATGAATTGCTTTGGGTGGAGTATTGACCTACCAGCCCAGAAGTTTTGTTTCAACAGCACTCCTTATCACCTGCAGCCCGCTGCTCCCCTCATCCTGCACTAGGGCTGTGTCGCACGGGCAGGGACTATCACCCACAAACTGTCGCACCTTGAACGTGGCTCTGGAGCCACAGACCGGCTGCTTCTGCCACACGGAGCAGGACCAGGCTGCCGCGGCTCGCAGGGCTGGCACAGGACACTGGCGACACGCAGGCAGGGGAAGCAGAAGTCAGCACGGCTCCCGTGCAGAGCCACTGCTTGCAGGTTTGCTTTACTAACAGAGCATTACTAATGACAGCGGCTTAGCCACAAAACCCAGCACGTGAAGATTTGGCTTTTAGAGGTACATTAAGTATTCTGCAGAGAAACGTTTCAGCCTTTGTAGGTGAAATAGTGTGTGTTTTGAGGGAGTGACAGAGTGAAGGACCAGAAAGAATACGAATACTGAAGCCCGAGATTTTCCCCACCTATTTAATACAAATTCCCATTACCTAATGTAATACAAAAAATTCAGAGCCTGCTACTTGGAAAATACAGTGCCAGATCCATTCACTAGCTAGCAGACACCAACACGCAACCCACACTGAAGTGAAATGCCACGCTCTAGGCTGTGATCCCAGCCAGGCTGGTGCCACACCTCAGAGGGAAGGGTGACACACTGGCTAAATACCTCAGGGAAGTGTGGCTGGTTCTCCCATGGGACCTTCCAGCAGAAGGCAGAGGAAGCTCGGATGTGACCTCCGGGCGATAAAGCTGTGAGGTGCCGTCGGTGCAGCAGGGCTGACACCAGGCTCTGGGCGGTTATTCACCTTTCAGCGAGCAGAAGCCGAGTACACCCCTGACATGCCCTCAGCCCGACCCTTACGGTTCCATCATTCTACATGAGCAGCAGCCGTTTGTAAGCGACAGCCACCTGTCAGGGCTGCGGCGGCTCCTCCCGCTCCGCTGCGCGGAGAATCCGCCCTCCAGCCCCGCCGCGGCGCGGCCCCCGCTCGGACCCTGCAGCCAGCGCTGCCCGCTGTAGCCCCCGGCCCTGCCCAGCCCCTCCGGGACGCAGAGCCCCGGAGCTGCCCTCGCAGCCGCTTACCTCGCTGCCTGGCTGGCCGGGAGAGGCTGCCCGGCCCCGGCTCTCTCGCTCCAGGTGCCGCCGCCCCGCCCCGCCGGCCGCCCCTCCCGCCGCCCGGTGCCGCCTTCGATCCCCGCGTCGGGGGACCCGCTGTGGCCGCCGGCTTCCCTTCCCTTCCCTTCCCTTCCCTTCCCTTCCCTTCCCTTCCCTTCCCTTCCCTTCCCTTCCCTTCCCTTCCCTTCCCTTTCCCCTTCCCTTTCCCCTTCCCTTTCCCCTTCCCTTTCCCCTTCCCTTTCCCCTTCCCTTTCCCCTTCCCTTTCCCCTTCCCTTCCCACGGGCTGTGCGCGGAAACGCTCCCCCGGAAAGGGGAGCTGAGGTCCTGCTCGTACAGCTCAAGAGACAGAAAAACAACTCTGCGAAGTTCTTTGCTGTTACCTACCGTGCAACACGTTGCTATGTTTCTGTTTGAGCTCCAAGACGTTCACACTCCTTCTCCCACGAATTTAAACATGCTTTCTTTTGGCCTGGGATAGCAACAACACCACAATAAAAGGACAGAGAGAAACAGTTGTCAGACACAGGATGCATTACCTTTATCCCTGGATTAATCATTTGTAGAACGATCTTTCCTCACATATTTTTTTACTTGAATTAAAGGAAGACTCTTCTAAGGGTGAAAAATTACTTCATTCTAATGAACTCTAGCATATGCTGTCTAGCATAATCCACAGTTCCTGGACAGAGTGTTTAATACCAGCCCTTCCTGTACTCTGTATGGACCAGAAGGAACTTCTGCTTTAGTCTCACACAGTGATACTGATTCTTCTTGCCTTTCTCCTTTCCCTTCTTCTTCCCATTTCATGCAGACGTATGAAAAACTACGGATTGGACAAATCTCCAGCTGAGTATCAGGCAGGGTGCAACACGAAGAAGCCAACAAAGTGCTGCAGTTGTGCTTCTGACATGAATTTCTATCCCAAAGCAGCTTAGCAGGGATGCCTGTCTCACCTTCACTCACTCCCCTGCAGCTGGACTCAGGGATACCCCAGCACACCCAGCACACTGCAGGCACTTCCCAAAGGCCAATGCTTTGGAGCAGGAGCATCTTCAAAGTGAACAAGGGGCCAAACAGCCACGAGTGGAGTAGGCAAAGACAAAGCAGCAAATAGGGTAGGGAAAACACTGGCTTTGCTGTCCCAGATCTATGGCCTGCCTTTTCCCTTTTTGCTAATACTGTATAGATTATAGACCCTCAGCTGCTTCTGTGTTGATATAACTTCTTACGCCATTTTTGCATATTTTATCTCCCCAGAAAGCCACACATCTTAAAACTTCTACCAACTATTCCTAAGTAACTTCTTTGGTCAGCAAGACTAAAAATGCAAACAGATGAAAAATACCTGTCAGCCTGTGGACTAATGCCAGCAAGGAACTGGTAATAAATCAATCAATCTGCTCTGTGTTCAGAAGCTGTGCTGGTGTAACTGCTGACTTTTACCAAATGACTAGTGCTTTTCCAGCTCCTGAACTCGGTAAAACGTGTTTATCCTGTACCAGACACATTCTGCATAGACTTAAGGGAAGTTTTCTAATGCTACTTTAAGATTAGGTTTTTGCCCTAAGCAACATTCCTGGCATGGCTGCAGAGGACCTGTCTGCAGATCTCCTGTACTGACCCAGAGCTGTCTGCACCATGCACAGGCCACAGCACAAGGTACCAGGGTAGTCAAACATGAGATCCCCCAAAAATTAAAGCAATGACTCGAACTTCCCTGAATGCTTAGAAGCATTTTTGATCTGTGGCATTAGGAAGAGGAACTATACAATAGAAATATTGTCCTGGAAATGGATGGTGTTACTAAATGTGACAGACCTATCTCCAACATGCTGGGAAACAGAATATGGCACTGGCTTCCATGCTCAGCACAGACTGAGCGCTGCTGCTTTTGTGGATAAGGAACACTGGACAGATGATATACAAGTGGAACTTACCGCATTCCCTGCATGTGACTGTTGTGCTCTGGTAGAATCATCCATTCTCTCCTCCTCAGCATGTCTGTCTTCCTGTTTTTCCACCTGGGATTGCTGTGATCCATAAAATTCATTGAAACATTTCCAAGTGTCATAAAAGCTTTCTCAACTGAAAAAAAAATAACGTTAGAGAATGTTCTCACAAAATTCCTGGGGAAGTCGATCTTGTTTCAATTCCTCCAATCTTTATTTAAATTTGTTCTCATGGGATCATTAACACAATACTTCGCTAGCACACAGAGTTTCAGAAAGAGTTTATTTAACCTCAAGTGTATTATTCACCTTTCCTCTTTGTATTCTTCTTGGTAAAAAAAGAAACATAAATATAAAGTGAAACTGCCACCCCAGATGACACCCCAGGGCAGCTTTACCCTGCAAATATTCCTATTTAGGGCCACACAAAGACAGCCCATGCTTGGGTGGCTTCAAGGCACCAGTAACAGTGTGTACAAATGCACATTCTTATCCAGCACATGAATCACAGGCTCAGCAACACTAATGCTCAACAACACTAAATGATTTTTCAGGAATGCTGCTGAGGGGTTTTATTTTCCATGCCCTGAGTTTTTCAGAATGATCAGCTGGGAGTTGTTCAAATGAATCCCATGAAATGTGGCGCTCAACCAAGGAACCACAATCACCTGTGCAAATGTATCACTGACGTGTCCAGCTCTGTCACCAACACTCCGATCCTGCTGACACTCTCACAGCATCAGCCTTCGCTATACAAAAACTCCCACCTGGCAAAACTCATCCTGATCTCTGAAATCTCTGAGCTCTCTGAAAATGAGAAGGGAAAAAAGTAATAGGCCTCCAGAGCAACTTATAGAAGGATGAGGGCAAGTTATAGGTTGTTCTCATCAAAAATAGCTAAAAATCCATATTATTTATAGAACCATCAAGGCTGGAAGAAACCTTTGAGATCATCACAAAGACAAACCTGCCAGTACAAAGGCAAGAACACTGCCACAGTGTGTTTCTATGTTGGTTTTTTAAGTCATTCAGTGCAATAAGGAAGTTGCTGTGCTTTAATTCCATGTCTCTGTATTTCACAACAATTCCCCTTAAGATATACCTTTCACCTCTGCTGGTAACACAGATTACAAACATGTACATCTAAATTACTTTGAGAACTTTTATTTTTATCAACAACATTTTATGGTTTTATTATGAAAATAGATTACCGACATAGATTGTTGCTAGCAAAACAATTTGAAAATTACATACCTGAGCTGATGACACACAGCTAACAGAAGAAACATGCTCATTTGTGTCTGATTCAGCATTCTGAAGCCTCATAATGACTTATTTTTAAAACTACTGCAGAAAGTGCATGAAGAATGTTAAGAAAAATCTGGTTATCTTTTAGCTATCAGTAGAATAAAGTAAGAAAGGCTAGAAATAATTTTCTCCCCCTCCACGTAAGGCTTTCGAGACTTCTGGAGGTTTCATTTCTTTATTTGTCACACATGCTGTTATTTTCACACAAGAGGCAAGAATTGTTCCAATAACTAAGTCTCTCTGAGACGTTTACTACAAGTTCACACAAAACCCACCCTCGCTCTCAGATGGGAAAAAAGGTTCAGCATCTACTGACTTCATTTGCTCCAGTTCACACCAAGTTTTCACATTCAAGAGTAAAGCTGTGCTGTTTCCACTGCAGCCTGCGCCACTGCGTCCAGTCACAGAACAAGCTGTGAGTTCGGGCTTGTGACCTAACGAGAACTGACAAGGTATCGGAGTTGGTAAGTTTTTACAGCACCCAACACCAGCGCGGGCAGTTAATACTGACGGAAGACATGGGAACTAAACTTATTTCCAAGCCAAACGTCGGTGAGATGCCCAGCTGGCAGAACACCCCCAGCCCCGCACCTGGGGTGCGTGAGCCCCTTCTAGCGGAGAGGGCGGGCTGGTGGCAGGAGCCTTTACACCCTGTATCTTCACGGAAAGTTTAAAACAAGCCCGGGCTAAGAGGAACAGAAGGACTCTGGACTCCCGAAACGCTATCCTGCTGGCTGCGGGCGCCCCCGGCGGGTGTGGGCCGGGGGAAGGCGGCCCCGGGGCAGCCTCACCCCGCCCTCCAGCCCCGTCCCGGCAGCCGCCGCCCCACGGCCCCGCCGCGCCCGGAAACGGCCGCACGGGCGCGGGGCTCCGGCTTCCCCCGCAGACATGAGCGGGCTGGGGGCCGCCGCGGGGCCGGCATGGCAGCGGGACAGCGGCGGTGAGGGCGCGGGGCAGGCGGGGCAGGCGGGGCGGCGGCAGCACCGGCGGCCCCCGCAGGTGGCGGGAGGATGGAGGGACGGCGCGGCACGGGAGCGGAGCGAGCGGCGCTGCGGGGTCCCGGCTGCCCTGGAGCCGCGACCCCCGACCCGCAGCCCCTGCCTCTCTCTCCCTCGCAGGGCTCTCTCTCCTTGCCGAGGAGCCGCACGGCGCCGCACCTGTGGATTTCCTGCAGGAGCTGCCCAGCTGCCAGTCGGCGCGGAGGCGCCGCGGGGGCACCCAGGAGCGCCGGCCGGCCCTGCTGGGCACCGCCGGCAGCCGCGGGGACGCGGCCCGAGCGGAGACAGTTGAACTGGCTGATCGCCCTGCCAGAGAGCACCCGAAATCCATGGCAGAGAAGAGGAGAATAAGGTTAATCGTCGCGCGTTTCTTCCTTGGTTTGGTTTTTTTAAATGACTTTTTCCTCAACACAACCCAGGTGCGCTGGAAGGGTGAAGCAGAACTGGGTTTGGCTGTATCTGTTTTAGCCTGTGGCATGTGATTCTGACAAGAGGGTGCCCGAGTGCTCTTGGCTGGCTCGAGGGAGTCGCTGACTGGGGGCAGAAGTAGGTTGAATTGGAAGAAATTAGTCAAAACTGGGAATTACCTGTAGCAAACAAATGCGTTTCTCACTGTTTTCCGTTTTGGTTTTTTGTTACTTTTTTTTTTTTTTTTTCCCGGGGTTTTGTGCTTTCAGGGGTCACTGTGAGTTATCTGCATGAACACACACACATCCCCGCACCCCCCCCGCCCCCGCTGCTATGCGAGTGCTGCTGCTCTTGAGTCTGCTTAGCTGTCTTACACAATGCAATGTTCTCTCTGCTGTGGCTCTGTACAGTTGATAGGAAACTTCCCAGCACCTTTGCTTCTTTTTATCTTCTCTCCCCGCCCCATTCCTTTTTAAATGACTCTTTCCTGTGGGCTGTTCCTGCCCCCCTAGTGGTAACCCCCCGGAGGGAGGGATTGCAGAGACCTTGCTTTGCCCCGCCTGAAATTCAGTGCTTGTTATCTCGTGTCTCATTGCTAAGCTGAGAGCTGCTTTGAGAACAGAGGATACAGGATGTGGTTTTGCACTGTCAGACAACAGCTGCACCTTTAAATCAGGTACATTGTAGTTCAAGTTATGAACCAGAAGAGAGGTGGAAGTACAATTAATGTCTGGTACTCCAGGGAGAACAAGAGCTACACTATTGCAAGAGCAGTAGCAAACAGCCTGACCCTGGAGTTTAACTCTATAGCCTGTACACAAGAAACAGTAGAAGATCTAGGTCACGGTAAAGGAAAGTGCTTGATACCCTGAATTTGTATTTGAAGTTGGGTACTCAAAGTTCAGTTCTTTAATAAAAAGGAACTGGAGGGAGGAGTGGAGTTGCAATGTCCCAGGCTTGTTTACACATGTTAGCACTGAGAGATTCTGGTGGGGCTTCTTGGCACTTCTACAGATCGGTGATCTGCATTTGTGCAGCAGCTGCCAACACAAAGTGCTTGGCATAAACGTCCTGAGAGCTGAACACTCAACTTCTGTAACTCAGATGAATATGCAGCCCACGCTTCTATTTACAATGCAAACCGAGCATGGACCAGACAGTTCTGCTCTGCGGAGTTAAAACACTGCAAACTGCAGCCTGTAGTTTCCACAGAATGAAGTCTCTTGAGAGGAGCTGTATTTGCTCTTAAAGCTGAGGTCATCTGCTGCCTGATTGTTTGTATAGGTTTAATTTGACTTCCTGCCAAAATGCTGGAAGGATGAGGAAGCAAGCAACACAGAGCACACATGGCATGCATCCCTTGAGCACATGAGTAGGGTTGACTACAATCTTTTAAAACTGAAACCTTGGTACCCCAGCACCGTGTCCTCACGGGTACTTACTTAACTGCTGCCCTTCTTCAGTGGCGTCAGAGGCTGGAAAAGATTTGCTGCATACAAGTCCATTTTCAAGCTATGTTTCTATGAAGTTTTGTCTGGTTTTAAGGTTTCTTGAAAGAAACAACAAAATGAAAACTGAGCCACTCAGAATTCTCCTTGATGCTGTTGCTGACCAGGCAGCAATTTTTAAAATGCAAATGTATTCATATAGTATGAAAATCCATAAGTGAGTGGTTAAAAATTACAGACAGTGGCACATTCTCAATGTTTCTTTGCAGCTTGTCATTAGAACAGGGTATCCCCAGAGGTGTTGGCAAAAAAACATTTTCTCAAATTCATTGAATTGGCACTTTCCAGCAAATTTTTCAAAAAGTTATTTTCAATTTTGTTTTGTTGGGGGTTTTTTGTATTTGTTTTTTCTCCAAGAGAGGTGAGAGTTTTTCATGAGAGAGCTTGCCCTATTTGAATTAAGTTGATGTTGCCATTACCAGCAAGATCAGATGGGGAGAGCTTGTGTGTCTGCAGCTATTCCCCTGAAGGCTGTGGGCAGGCTCCATCCTGCTAAGCCCTGTTACATGGAGAGAAAAATTATTTCTTGTGCTCAGTAACTGTATTTCTGGCTTCTTAGGGACTCTCAGCAGGCTGATACAGAACATTTATCTAGATGGAAAAAATGGAGAAGAACTAGCAGTAAATCATTGAAAAAAGCACTCAGTGAAGTCAAGGGCTTGTCATCTTACCTGGTGCTGTGGCGACATGATATTCACAGCATAGAAGGTATTTCTATTCTGATGTCCATTTCTCCTCTGGAAAGTTGCTTCTGTTATTGGCAGTTTTACCTGTGTGAGCATAGTTTCAGATATAACTACATGTGCTTAAAAAGTTACTTTCTTCCCTTATTTTTGCTGAATGTAAAATCCGTTATATGGTAGAAGGAAATACATTGGAAAAAATTATTAATATGTCCAACCTGCATTTCGATTATATTGCTAAAAGTCTGTAGTACTTAAAACTAGCTTTAACAATGTTTCTTCGGTTCAGTGAAACTGATTTTATAATCTGCTTTCTCTGTATTTTCAGTGGTTTTATCATCTTAATTATTGGCACGTTTCTTTTATTCCCAGGGAAATTTGGTACTGGCATCCAGTCCTACTTCTCCTTCCTGCGCTTTCTGGTCCTGCTGAACTTTATAATTTTTATCCTGATGTTCAGTTTTGTTACTCTTCCCACCATAATTTCTAAATATGGAATATTCAACAGTACCATTGCTTACATTTCTCCAAAGAACACAGGTAAACAACTTCTGTGTGTACAGCTATTGTAAGATTCCTGCTTTCCGTCAGCTTCCTCTCCACCTCCCTGAAAAAAAGGAAAGCCTTTTTATAAGAGTGGCATGTTTGAATTAACATGATCTTGCAGTTCAGTGGGCGTTACCATTTGAGTGACTTTTCATGCCTTTCTTTTGACAGATGATACCTGCACAATTTATAAACCTAGTGGTAATAAGGGACTTATTTACTTCTATACTTACCTCAAAGATTTGCTCAGTGGCACTGTAAGTAATTAGTTGTTTTTTTTTAAATTGTCTCATGTAGCATCTAAAATGAAAAAAAAAAACTTGTGGAATGAAGCTTTGATAATTTTGAAAAATGGTAAGGCATATGCATCACTGGGGTAGGTTATTTCTGAGAAGGGCAGTTTTCACACTGACTTTTACTGAGTGACCACAAGGCCTGGCTGGCCACGTGCTGCAGCCTGTGCCTCTCCTCCCCAGCTGCTACCCCTTTATTATTCTGGAGCACACTGCCTATTGTGCTCTCTGTGTAGGGTCCCAGTGTCTGTGTCCTGCAACTCTTTGACTGGAGAGGGGAGGGATTTTAAGGACACAGTGCCTGCACTACAGTTTGGTAGAGGCAATGGGAGTATTTAGAAGCTACAGACTTGTAGCTTGCTGGGGGCCCTAATTTTAATTTTGCAAAATGATTGTTTAATGCCAGGTTGGATTTAATGGGGCAATTGTTGCTGTTGTTACAAATTCTATTTCAACTTCATTTTCACAGGGATTCCTTGAAGTGACAAGTTTGTTTTATGGCTATTACTCAATAGATGCTGTATGGATCAGTATCATGAGGTACAACTTGCCACTCGCATACCTGCTGGCTACATTTGCCTACCTTACCTTAAGCTCCCTCTGGATAATAAAGAGGTAAACATGTTGGTGTTGTTTATTTACTGTTACTTGTTGCACAGTTTCGGTTGTATTCCTTCTTGAAGGGAACATACTGTGTTCTAGAGCTGTTTATGTGGAAATGGGGAGTCTTTTTTCTGAGGATGCAGTGCCACAGTAGCCTTGGAGTGCTTGGGGAAAAAGAAAGCAATTTGAAGTATCAGTTTTTCATATATATGCATACCTACAAGTAAAAGCTCCTCTACTATACTGAATTTTTTGGAGGATTTTTTAGGGGTTTTTGGTTGAGTTTTATTTGTGCCATCTCAGTTTCCTTTGCTGGGTCTGGGTGAGATGAGAAGGTGTGACTGTGGTGAAGTGCAGGTAGGAATAACCTGTACCAGTCAGGGTCAGCTGCTGCAGAATCTCACACTGAGAGAGTCCCAGACACTGGCTGGTACTAAGCAAAGGTGACAGTTTGCTCACAGAGGGAGTCATTTAGTCTTTGATCAGCCAGGTTGCTTGTGTGTGTTTTTCCTGTGCATAAAATACATCTTCTCACAAATTTCTCTCTAGGTCTGTGGAAGGCTTTAAACAAAACTTAGTGCATGATGCAGATCCATTTCAGAGTTACTGTAACAAAGTCTTTGCAGGCTGGGACTTCTGCATTACAGATCCAAATGCAGCCCGGCTGAAACATCGCAGCTTGCAATATGAGCTCCAGGTGAGTAACTTCTGCCTTTTTGTGATTATGGTTTCATACAGCTTAGATGGCTAAAAAGAGATGGGTGCAATTTTGCAGATAAGGGAATAAAGTTAAGAAGGATTGAAGTTGCTTGTTTTGGGGGTACAGTCCACATCCTCTTGCATGCTTTCTAGGTAGCTGGAGTCGTGGTGACATGAGAAGGATTGGCACGGATGTTGTTGGCCCTTCCCCCATCCACTGGGGACCCACGCCAGCCTGTTAGCTGCTTATCTGCCTCTTCCTCACACTCCAGTCCTGCTTCCTGTGTTAGTTTCTGCGTAGTCCAACAGGAAAATCTCTCCCAGCTGCAGGCAAAACCCTGCAGGGATCAGCTGGAGTGTTCTGGGATTTAAGCATGCAGTGCAGTAAGCAGTCATTTGGGGAGAAATAAAATTCAGATGGTGCTCTTTGTACTGTTTGAGAGCATTGTTGCTGTAAGAAGATACTGAAAAATTCTCACTAGGTGTCTTTGGCACACATGCACATACAAAATGCTGATGCAGCTATAGATTTCCCAAATCGTAAAACTCTGAAAAGAGTCTGAAAGGCTCTTGTGGTAAAACAAGGACCTTCTTTTTGCTCTCTGTACACTGGAAGCAGAGATTTGTGTAGTGAAAAAATTACCTTTGAGAAGATGCTTCCACTTCAAACCACAAAGTGGTAATTGCAGATTTCATAAATTACAGTGAGTTGCTTTCTGCTCTAGTGGATTTCACAGTCATCTATTTTCATCACAGAATCAGAACCTACTTCACTTGCTACACTTTTGCCTCCAGAACACACATCTTAGAACTAGCCCCTTAATGTTACTGTTTGATGGACATAAGTCCTCTGAAAATACACTCATATGGGTGTTCCATGGGTTTGCCCAGGTTAAATTGCCTTCACAGGAGATACTGTATTTTCATGTCAGTTAAGGTGAAATACACCAAGTTTACATGACAAGCTGCTCAAGACTCTTCTTCCTTCTTTCAGTGCCATCCCCCAATTTTTTCTTCACAAAGAGTAGAAGAAATTTTGAGCCATAGTGGTGAGGGCTGGTTACTTGCCTGCAGAAGTAATGAGATGAGTGACTGGTTTACCCATTTCAGAGTTTAGTTTCAAGCTGAGATCCGTCTCTCTCAGCAAACAGGCAAACTGTCTGTCCTCAAGGAAATGTGTTACTGATACAGTAGAGAGAAGAGGATTGCAGGACACTTGTCTTTGGCTACAGAGCCCTCAGCTCGAGGAGGCTGAGCACACAAGGGCTTCCATTCCTGCATGGACCTGTTTTGTCAAAGAAAAGACACTCGGTTACGTGCGCTTGGGCAGGCACTAGAGTGACTCTCCTAGAACAGGCTACAGATTTGCACTTCTTGGGGTAGAAGACAATGTTAAGTGTTGTATGCTGCACCAAAAAACTGCATGTCTTTTTCCTTTTCTTTGTAGACAGACTTGCAGGAAGAAAAACTGAAGCAAAAAATAGCTGAGAGGAAAATGGGAGAAAAGCTACGCATCTACTCTCTGAGAATATTTATAAATATAATTGTCATTGCCATTTTATCAGGATGTTTTTACTCAATTTATAGAGTAACTGTCTTCTCTCAAGAAAACTCCAATGTGAGTATAAGAAATGACACTAGGACAGATTCGGTGAAGGCTGGTGATTACAGCAAGAGGAACTATTGTGAAAGAGTCAAGTATCTTAATATAGCACCTTTCATGCAGGGATGTGAAAATGCTTTCTACAGACTTACAGTTTTTTTAGTAGATGAGAGCAGGAAAGATGAAGAACCATGTGCCAAAAAAGGCTCCCCAGTAATGTCTCCCACTGCTGCAGAGGCTTCAGTGTTGAGTGCCTTGGAGCTGACAAGAAGAGCAGCCCTCACTACCCTTCCCTTGTAACTGTGCTCCGCTCACTGTGATCTGCTGGGTCTGGACTGTGAACTGGCTGGGAGAACTGACCTGGTTAAATCAAACTTCATCATGATCTGTTTCACATGATCTGGTTCACTGTCAACTGCAAAAATGCACTTCAGGGGAGGGCAGAGTGAAGATTGGGATCTGTCTTGTGGCTTGAGTTACCACTGTGTGGGGCAACAGGAAGGCTTTGATCACAGCAGTTTTCAGAAGCAAAGGTTCTTGCATCACTAGCAGAAAGAATCAGGTTGAGTTGGTTTTACGTCCGTCAGGACAAGCACATGGAAAGAGAGGTTCAGAAGCAGAACAAAGCAGACAAGTTTCTGGTTGTGACAGCTTCACAAAAGTAACTGACTTCTCTGTAGAACCCCTGGGTTTGATTAGTCTGGTAGAAATGGGGACCACCATTTTTCTCTCCCCTGGGTAAATTCCTGGTGTGATGGACTTAGCTGCTCACAAGGAAAGTTGTGCTCATGAACCTAACTCTGAACTTGTGTAAACTGCCAGGATTGCACAGACAGAAGCAGGAAGTGGAGGGCTAAATAAATTTATATGTCAGAAGTATTGTTTGAGGGCAGAGAAGAGGACTGCACAACACTGAACAACTTCAAGAACAGATTCACTTACTGTGGGCTTTAAGTAGAAGGGTTGATATCTTGACCTTGTCTTAATGAGCAGTCAGGATGCTTGTCAGGATGGTAGAAAAGTCAGGGGAGTTGCTTGGCACCAGTAAGAATAAATTGAAAAGTGTCTGCACTTGGAATGGTTGTAAAACCTGGTAGCCTTGGTGTTGGTTAGCAACAGTCAGACACAAACCTTGGTGAGTTGAACGTCTTTAAACAGAAGCTTTGAGGAAGCACAGAAATACTCTTACCTGGAGGGGGAGGGAGTTCCGGGTGAAAGGAGTAGGAGAAAGCAAGGGTGTGTAGCAGCAAACTGCAGAGATAGCAGTGATCAGGCTCGTATAAAGGATAGAAATTTATTTTCCATGAAACTTGCTTGTCTTGAGGTATTCAGAATCAGCCCTTGGTTTGCCATTCATGTTGCACCTGGTGCAACAGGTTTCCTATTGCTTGGTGCAAATGTTGGTGGAGGATGAAGATGGAGTAAAAGATGCTGTCTGAATCCTGGACAAGGCAGGCTGGTGTGTAGCTGCAGCTAGCATGCTCAGGAAGGTGTCTTTCTCTGAGCATTGTGTTTGTCTCATCTCTTATCCTGCAGGACACTGGCAATGAAAACTCCCAGGTTAATCTCTTAGTGCAGTATTTGCCTTCCATGGTGATCACACTGGCCAACTTCATCGGTCCTCTGATCTTTGCATTTCTGATCAGATTTGAAGACTATACACCAGCCTTTGAAATCAAGCTGACACTCTTGAGGTAAAGATGTTTTTATTGTGTCCTTGGATGTTTCAACAACTTGTTCTTGGTAGGCTATATGTATTGTAAACATTGAAACATCAAGAAGCAGAGAAGTTGGCACTGGAAACCAAGGAGGCATTGTTTTGCCAATGTTTAATTGGAAACTTTAAATCTGGGAACAATGTGTTTTCATGACAGTGCAGTGCAATCCAATGCAGTGTCCAAATTTTTTCTTGGTCCCATTTAGCTGTGTGGTCTGGACATCTTCAACCTGAATAAACAGTCAGCAGAGAACTTGTGGCTGCAGAGCTGTGGATTCACTGCTTTGCATGAAGCAGTTCCCTAAATGAGCAAAAGTGAGTGTGCAGCAGGGACTGAAGCACAGCTTTGCTCAAGGCAGAAGTTAAAAGTTTTGGGGTAGAAGATGTGTCAGTGTAAGAGCTGATGTTTAGCAGCTTAAGGCAGTAAGATCTGGGTTGAAGCACCTGAACTCTGCAAGTCCATGGTTTATATCTGTGATTTGGCCAAGTGCCTCAGAAGGCCTGAAGCTACATGAAATGGAAATGCTGCACACAGAATTGTAGCTGAGGGAATTGCAACCCATTGCAGCATCAAGATCTGCATCTGAAATGACTGATCTAGGAACACTACTGAGAAAAGAAACAAGGGACTGTAGCCTAAAGCTGAGAAGGTCAAAAGCAATTTTAACTTACTACTAAGGAAAGAAATGTGTTTATTGTCTGGCTGGCTGCCCTTTTAAAGGTCTGCATGACCCTTTTGTGTTTTAAGGCTTCCTTGGACTCCTGTACAAGGTGAGCCAAGTGTTAACATGGCTGTTTTTTGGCACATTTGGAGTTAGGTTTTGCCGTTCTTCCAGGTGTGTCTTCGTGCGGTTGGCCAATATTGGCGTTCTCTTGTTCTCACTGTGGAGTCAGATCGCCGGTTGTGGCAGTGACAAGTGTAAGCCCTGTGGATACAATTACAAACTCTATCCTGTAAGCAGATTTATCTTGGTGTTTAATCATCTGAACTTGTGAACAGAGATTTGTTTTCCATGAGAGTTGCTTGTCTAGAGGTGTTCAGTAGGAGCCCTGGGGTTGCCGTTCATGCTATACCTGGTGTTAATTCCCACTGCTCAGTGCAAACCAGTACGGTTGTTACACATATATCCTTTGCTTGTCTAAAACTCTGATTAGAGTTAGTCCAGTGACAGATGATTCCTTAGACATTCTGTCCACCACAAGGATTGTCTGAGGTAGCCATGTTTTGGAGACATTGTGCTATTGCCTTTTGCAGCATTAATACAAATGGGTTTTCCTCAAAAGAAAAAGAAACAGAAAAAAACAAAAAACAAACAAAAAAAACCCCACCACCAAAAAAACACCCCAACCACCAAAAACAAACCAAACACACCCAGCCACCACCCTACCCCACCGCCGCCACCCCACACAAAAACCCTAAAATCAAACAAAAAAAAAAAAGTGAAGAGCTTGGCACGGGAACTATGAAATATTTGAATATTTTAGAAATTGCAGTTAATAGCCTTTGAACCTTCATGGTGTTAACTGAGGGGGTTATTGCTTTAGTGATAGACAGATTTTTCACTTGTTTATTTAGACTGCTAATCTTGTTTTTCCTGACTTGTTTTTATAGTGCTGGGAATCTGATGTTGGGCAAGAAATGTACAAACTGATGATATTTGATTTTATTGTAATCCTTGCTGTGGCCCTGTTTGCAGACTTCCCCAGAAAGTATGTATCTCTGCTTTTTGAGCATATTTTTACAAATGACATATGAAACACATTTTCTTTTTTCTGCTTTAAATTCCCCATATTGCTAACCAAATTACTAGTTTTAAAATAAAGCATAAACATATTTCTGGTGGTTTGAGCACATGTTTGCTATTCAGATGGCTGTATAGGTTTTGATATTTGAGAGCTTTTTTCTTCAGACCTTTTCTATTATGTTGTCTAATGCTTAAATGCTAAGTTGTGTGTGTTTCAAATGTGTTAGAATGCATCTAAATTCTACAACTTCACTTCAGGACTAACAATATTCTTTGGTTTCAGGTTGTTAGTTACTCATTGCTCTTGGAAGCTTGTTCAGTGGTTTGGACATAAGGAATTTGAAATTTCTGACAATGTCCTGGAAATCATTTATGGGCAGACTATTTGCTGGATTGGAACATTCTTTTCACCGCTTCTCCCTGCAATAGCAACTATAAAATACTTCATCATCTTCTATGTTAAAAAGGTAATGAAGGCACGTGCTTGATAAGGAATTGAGTACATCTCTGTGGTTTTTTGTAATGCAGGCATATAGATATGCAGATGATCTAAAACCAACAAAAAACCCTAAAACCACCTGTGGATGCAGTGGATGGAATGAGCCAATGATATTCCATTTTCAGTAAGGTTTTGTGCTTTTAACAGACAGTAGAATTTTGCTTTGAAATCAAGCAAAGCCACATTTCAGTTACTACTTCTCAAATTATTTGCCTATTTTTTAAAGAAAAGCTTTTTATGTAACAAAGCTAGTTTATAACACTTTCCTACAGTAATCTATTAACTAGCAACACAGCTTAGAACTTGGACAACATTTTGCAAAATATGCTAAAAATTTGGGAGCAAAATGGAAAATCCAAGCTGGGTTGGATGTTTGTGATTTCTGACTATCAGAAGTTTTGCTCAGTGACCACACAGCTCCTTCTGTGCCTCCAATTCTTGATGATGCTTTAGGTCTTGCAAGAGGGGATGTATCCACTGAAGATGTGGCAGAACAAAGTCAACAACAGTGCCATGGATCATACACCAAATGCCTGTGTCTGTTGACTCTGTGCAAGTGTGTGAGGTCCTCTGGATCAAATTCTTACACAAATTGGGAGATGTTGACTTATACCAAAATGTGGGGCAATCTTGTCTTAGCCCTTCTCAGCCCATACACATCAAAGGATGTGGTTGTGTGGTAGCTGGTGGCATGTTTGAGAGCAGAAAATTCAGTTGCTTGGGGAAGTATATTTGGATGTATATCTATATAGATGTGCTGGTAACAGTTTTACTCACCTTCCCTCTTCAGATTGTCTTGATACACACACGCAAACCTGCAGCAAGGCCTATAAGGGCATCAAGTTCCAACTTTTTCTTCCTGGTGGTGCTGTTGATTGGGCTCCTCTTGGCTTTTATCCCTCTGGGATTCAGCATAGCACGGTAAGTGACAATTTTAAGTTCTGTGAAGTTGACACTTGTTCTAAGCTTGTCAGTTCTGTGAAAGCAGACACAACACTTTAGAATGATTAATGGAATAAAATATATAGGGTATAACACATAAACTTATAGCTTAGTTCATATAAACAAAAATTAGAGTTTTATAGACATAGGACACTTTGACTGCATCACCAAACTGCTGCTGGGCTTGTGCTGGATTATTTTATCTTCACATTTTGGCATAACATCTTACTGTTCTGCTTCTTTGACAGTATCCCCTCTTCCAAGGCATGTGGGCCATTCAGGAATTTTAACACTTCGTGGGAAGTTATTCCAGATACAATACTTCAATTTCCAACAGGTCTGCAGCAGATCCTTTTTGGCATAGCATCAGAAGCCTTTGCAGTGCCTTTTTTTGTGATCCTTTGGTGAGTACTGTGGAGACTTGATTCACTTATGCAACTCATACCAAGAGTCTATTGACCAGATTTTCCATTGCAGTCAAAAGCATCAAAACCCATGTGAATCCTCAGCCCTTATGTCTCTGCCCATGTGTTCACACTCATCAGCTTTGTTCCATTTCTTCCTGTACATCCCATATTCAACACTGTCTTTCTGAAAAATGTTAACTGTGAATCCTCTGCAAATTAATACTGTAAGCCCTGTAATCACAACTTGTATCCACAAACCCTAGTCTGTAAAAAACAAAACTCCCAAAACAGTTACTCTGTAAGATGAAATTCAGTGTAGAATCGTAGAATTTTTAAGGTTGGATGTCACCTGTAGAGAGAATCTAACCCAATTCTCCTGTTCAATACCTGTTCTGGGTATGGTAGAGCAGGAACCATACCCAGTTAAATTTTCAGTATCTCCAAAGATACAGGGACTCCACATCACTGTTCCAGGGTCTGGTCAGTCTTCCAATAAAAAGGAGTGTTTTTCTTAAGTTTAAAGTTTTTTGCATTTCAGTTTAACTAAACGGTCGGCAAATTTTGGAGCCTTATTACTTGATGCTTTCTAAAACTTCTATGCTTGAAAAACCATGTGGCTTATTTAGGACTCCACCCAGCCCTTCCTTTTGTAGCACACATTTATGTGTTCTCCTGAACTGAACTTGTTAGTACATACATAGGAAATCTCAAGTCCTCCCTTTTTGTTTGTTGTTTACAGCATCATGATGTTCTATGTTATTGCCTTGGCTCGAGCACATAAACGAGTGGTTGAACAGCTGAGAGAACAACTGGTTTTGGTAAGATCTGACCCAACACTTTACTGACACAACAAAGAGAACTTTAGGGGTACAGAAATGAGGCATGCAGAGGAGTATTGGTTTTCATAGTCTCCTGAATATTTGGTGTTTGCAACAGGCAGTAATGTATGTTTTACAAATTACCCAGGAAAAATAACCAAAGCATTGTGGTATTTCTCAGTGGAGTTGATTTTCTCGGGTACCAGCTGCAACTGCAACAAGGTCTGGTTATATCAGGCAACACACATGCAAGAGATTTGCCCCTGAGAAGCTGCGTCCCTGTTTTTCACCTGTTGCCTTGTTTAAATCCACTTATCTCCGTGGTTTTTTTCTGCCAAAGAAGAACGTGAATCCTGTGTTACCTGTCCTCTCCACCATCTTGCACAGCCTCCACTTCTGTTTCCTTCTCTGCCCTCAGAAACATGCACCCAACTCCCTACCCTTCTCTCCAGGCCTGTATTTCTACTGCATCTTTTCTGGTCTTGCTCTTGAGGGTAGGCCCAGAAGTGCTTGAGCAGGCACTGAAAGTGGAACAAGTCACCACTAATCAGCCCTTTGGAGAAGGGTGCCAGTGCAGAAATGCTGCTTTGTGGCCATCAAAACCCGTTTTGACAGCATCTGTGTGCTGTGATCTGACAAACTGCTGGAGTCAGAACTCAGCCTCAGCAGTGAGACTTCTCACTTTCTTATTAAATAGCTCATTTCTTGATATGTGCTTCTTTTAGATATGGCATTTAACCACCTGTGTGCAGAAAAACACTACTGGAGGAGATTTTTGAGGAGTGAGGAACTTAGGAACAAAAGCCTACCTGCTTTTTGAAGGGTTCGCAAATCAGCTGGGAATTCTGAAAATTCTGTGCTTTTTATTTTTGTTTGCTTGCTCTTGTTCAGCTTCCTGGAAGCACGGTTTTAAATGTTGAGGTGTGTGAGATGTTTTTACTAGGCTCACTGCAGAGCTGTTAATGTGTAACCTGAGGTGAGATAAATGAAGTCAAGGCCATTGTAAGCTTGAAATTGTTCAGGCAGTTGAGAGTGTGCTGGGGGAGTACAGTGTGGTGAGTGCACCTACTTCTAATGAAGAATTGAGCTGTTGTAGATGACTTGTATTAACACTGTTCATGTGGAGCATTCTTTTCTTCTGTCTTTCCAGGAGAGTCGTGACAAGATGTTCCTAATCAGAAAGATAGCAGAAGCTCAGAGGTATCCTTGAAAACCACACAAGCCAAAAGAACCTGACTTCCTGAAACTCTCAGAGCAGCAAGATAACAGCAGAAGCATTTGCAGCTCCTAAAACCTGAGCAGCTGACTGGCACCCTGGGACTGTGGTCTGTGTAACGGCTGCTTGTGGTCTGAGGCTTAGCGTTTCCAAAACTTGGAAATTCAGCTGATTTATACTGTGTTAGAGCTGTTCAAAAAAGGATACTTTAACGCTCATACAGCTTCAGGGTTGTTGGGATTTGTTACATCCCTATTTTTTCAGGGAGTTTGGGTAAAATATGATCAGAACTGAAATCCTTTTGTGCTGTTTTTACAAATTATGCTATAAGAATCACAAGAGAGGGAAAAGGTATGGTTTTACATGTTTTCATTTGCTTTGGTTTTAAAAAAGATCTATGGAAGTATGTTGGAATAGTGCATAGGAAAAGAAAATATGGTATGGGTTTGACATAAATGTTCTAAATATTTTTAGACATGAGGGTTTGTTCTGAAGCAGCAAGAGCAGTTGAACACTGGATAACTGGTCACAAAATGGCTCAGAGAAAACAAACTGATAAAAGAGCTCTGAATAAACACTCAGGATTGGAAGAAGCCAGCAGGCACAGCACTGTTGGGGCACCAGCCTTGCTGCTGTGGAGGGGCCTTTTTTGGGTTTTTTAATGTTTTAAGTCATTATTATTTGTGTTTTATTCTTGTATGAACATCTTCACTACTGGTCTGTGTGTCCTAAAATGTGAATATTTCAGAGTTAAATTATTGGTTGGCAATACTGTGTGTCAGTACCCCTTAATCTCTCATTTCCACTGTCTTGCCCGAACTGCTGGGACCGTGCGTCCCTGTAGGCTACTCACCCAGTCCTTCATTTAAAGACTGGGATTAAAGATTTCTTGTACAAAACTGCGTTTATTGTTTGAAACCTGCATTAGCCGGCTCTCAGGCAATGTGAGACACTATCCTTTCAGTACAACGTTTGGGAGTGTTTCCTGTGCTCACTGTAAAGGACGGGCCGTTCGATAAACGCTATTTATTTTACCCTAGCGCCGTTCCCTGGCCGCGCTGTGGGGCCCGGCCGGGGCCGCCCTCAGCGCTCCCGCCGCAGTTCCCGCCTCGCCCGCCAGGCGCCGCCCTTCGTTCCCACGGCAACCAGGCCGCGGGCCTTGATTGACAGCTGCGTGGCTGCTGCGCTGGCCGCGCGGGGCCAATCGGAATGGCGGCAGGCGGCGCGCGGAGATGACGCGGCGCTCAGCGCGATGGCAGCGGCCGCGGGCCCGGCTCTGGCTCTGCGGTGCTCGCCGTGGCAGCGCCGGCCCCTCCGCTGCGGGCCGGGTACGGGCTCGGCCCCGCTCCCTGCCCCGCTCCCTGCCCCGCTCCTCAGGCCGTTCGGCTCCGCGGGTGGGAGCGGGCGGCGGCGGAGCTCGCGTCACCTTTGTCTCTCCGACAGGTCTGCGGCCTGTGCCCGGCGGAGGGGCTTCCCTCAGGCTGTGCAGCAGGCGGGTGGCGCAGGGGGGCATCAACAAGCCCGTCGTAGACCGCATCATCCGCGTGGACCATGCGGGCGAGTACGGGGCCAACCGCATCTATGCGGGGCAGATGGCCGTGCTGGGCAGGTCGAGCGTGGGACCCGTCATCCAGGTGAGCGGTCCCCGTGGCTCTGGTTCATTTGCGTGTGGTTACAGGGCCGGATGATGGTGAAAGTTCGTAGCCTTCACGGCAAGATTACTGTCCAGATTTTTCTGAGCACTTGCGAACGTGCGGGTTTATAAAGAGCGGTGGAGTACTTGGTAAGGGAGTTAGCAGTGCTGCAGTTGCTGTAGTGTTGTCCTGTTTTGCAAATGTTTTTATGTTACCTTCTTATAACGATCCTCTCTGTCCTTTTTATAACGATCTGTACCTGCCTTTCTCCACCATTTCTTTTCTGTGATGTTACAGTATTGCCTCAGCTATCACAGAATACGTGGCCTGAGCTGTTTTGTTTTTTTTTTAGTTTTATTGGAAATGTTTGCCTGTTGTGGCTTTATACTTCTCTGTGATCTGCCTCTCTTGCAGCAAATGTGGAATCAAGAAAAAGACCACCTGAAAAAGTTCAATGAGCTCATGGTTGCCTATAGAGTTCGACCTACTGTTTTATTGCCTTTCTGGAACGTAGCAGGTTTTGTTTTAGGTGAGTTTGGCTAATTACTATTATTGTTGTTTTGTGAAGCCTTCAATTGCGTTAAATTATTTGTTTTGCTTCAGATTTCATTGTGCTCATGTGTCTGGTACCCCAATCCCAGGGGCTGGAAGTGCTTTGCTTGGCAAGAAGGGTGCCATGGCTTGCACAGTGGCTGTGGAAGAGAGTATATCAGAGCACTACAACAACCAGATCCGAACTCTCATAGAAGAGGATCCAGAAAAGTACAAAGAGCTATTGCAGGTATTTAACCATGACTTAAAAGTAGTTTAACAAGCTGATTGAATTATCTGATGTGATTTAGTCTTTTAAAAATAATATGCCTTTAGAATTTACAGTGGATCTTCTTGTTCTGTCACTTAGAATGCTGAAGCCAACAGAAACTATTAAAATAAAAGGATGCTTTTTCCTTCAGCAGCACTAAATTGATCAAGCACCAAAATTAAAACATATGTTGGATTATCTTCAGCATGCTTTCAGTAATGCATTGTGTTCTTTTCAAGTGAGAGAATTATGCTTTAAGTTTGATTAATTTTAATTGAAAGGAAGGATTTAGAGGGGAAACAAAAGGAGGAAACATTGATTGATTGCACAGTAGCTGTGTTGCCTTCCTCTGAAGACATTTCAAGTACCTTCACATGCTCCTTAACCTGTAGGGCCCAGAGCTGCTCAGGGTGAGCTCGAGGAGGTGATTCCCTCTCCAGCCCCTCTGCCCATGCTGTGTTTGATACACCCCGGGGTGGGGTTTGCCCTCCTGGCACTGCTGCCAGCCAGCACCCTGTTCATGTTCTAGTCCTGGGTGCTCTCAGTCTGTAAGGAGCTGATGTTTCTCAGCTCTGTGAGAAAATAATTTCCCAAGCATTTTGGATATCCAAGTGGGACACATTCCTGTAAGGTGGTTGTGGGAGATGGAGCTGTTTCCACAGGCAGCAGGTGGAACTGGTTCATTTCCAGCCTTGCTGGCTACCAGTGTGTTCAGTTGTGCATAGTGTAACGTAGCAAAGTCTGATTATTCCGATGTATCCTATGTTACAGAAGTTGTCTCTGAAGCAACCACTGATGCTGGGGTGCATCAGGGGAATACCACCCCTGAAGATAATGATATAATGAACTAGATAGAGATGGCACAAAATAAAGAGAACAATCCAGGCAGTGAGTTTATTCACAGAACCAGTATGAGGAGAACTAGGGGGCACACCAAAAGCAAAGCAAACCTGTTGGGCAGGGACAGTGCCCAGGTGTCTGTAAGTGCTGAGCTCTTCATTAAGCAATCCTGGTCATCTGCAGGCCTCTCAGGAGAAAATCCTCTAAACCTTTTTGTCCCAGCTGAAAAATTAGGAAACAAACAATTGTTCTTTAGAGTATGCTAGAATGAACAAAAAAGCCTGGTTAGCTTACAGGGGAACACCCTTACTGATTGGCAAGGCAGGGACCTTAATTCCTTTATTCAAATTGTCAAAGTAATGTGGGGGTGTGAAACTAGTCAGTCTTAAAAATAACTATGGCTTTTTAAAAAAAAAAACTATAGATTTTTTTGGAACAGTGAAAAAATAGTGATACATTAATTAAATAGCAGCTTGAACTTAAAGACTTCTTTGGAGACCACTAGAAGAACTTCAGGTTAGGGGGATGCTATAAATAATTCCCTTCTTGCTGAATTGGAGGTTCAGATCTTTAAGAAGTTTTTGAGAGACCCTGGCTTGCCATGGTGTACATAATGGACAACAGCATCTAGTTTTGTGTACTGGCTGCCTTGATTTCTCTGCAAAGCAGGCTCAGTAGCTGCTGATTTTACAGGTAATAAAGCAATTCCGGGATGATGAGCAGGAGCACCATGACATTGGGCTTGAGCATGATGCAGAAGCTGTGAGTAGAATGTTGACTAATTGATGCTGTCAGTGAGGATGTGGATGTGCTGCTCTTTACTTAGAAATTGGGATGTGATTCTTTGTGGTACTTAGAGATTCCTTTCTTACGCAGAGATTGGGATGTGGTTCTTTGAGAAGTAGAAAATAAGGCTCTTGATATTCTTTCCCAAAGATACATATAAGAATGTCCTGCGTGTTATAACTTTCACTTTTCTAGAACAGAACTAAATCTGTTGGAATTCATGTCAAGTGTTAAAAGTGTTTTGATTTTTTTCCTAAGAGGTGTCCTCTGCAAATTTTTAAATTTTCTTTTAATTTCAATTTAAAATAAATATTTTTGAAGATAAGGCTAATAAATGCTATCCATACAGGGCTGGGAATTGGAGGTGTCATCTTATTAGGAAGTGTGAAATGCTGAACTAAATTCTGTGCTCCCTTGGATACTGTATGGGGAATATGTGACTTCTCTCCTATTTTTTCTCTTGACTTATATTTGTGGAATATTCTGAATAGTTGATAAAGATAGTTCTAAATAGTTGAGGAAATATTCTGAAAAGTTGATAAATTTTAATTTAATTTTCTCTAGGATAGATTAGACTGCAAATACAGGTGGGGTTTTCTTGGCATGTGTGTGTTTTTATTTTGATTTTTTTTCATAGTGCTTACTGTTCATTATCACAATCTGGTTCAAGCAAAACACTACAGTAAATGTATTTAATCTTTTGTTCTTTTTACAGACACCAGCTTATTCTGTTTTGAAGACAGCCATACAACTTGGATGCAAAGCTGCAATATTTTTATCAGAAAGAATTTAGTTATATTTTTCATAATAGCTGTGGCAATAAACTGACACAAAAGCATATGGAAATTGTGGAAGACTCAGCTATTTTATTCGGTCTTTTAAATTTTTCTGCACTAAGCACTTGATTCAGCCATCCTTTGTCACATTGAGTCCCCATTTAAAAAGCATCTATATTAAAGTCACTTGAGCTAAATGTGAATAAAGGTGGCAGAACTGAGTCTGTGAGAACTAAAGCTCCCTATTCAGAGACTGTTCACAAGGTGGCAGCACAATATGTATATACATGGTTTATATATACAATATTTGTGTATGGATGCACACACATAAAAATGATAAATACATTCTCTGTTGCCTTCAAATTTATGTGTACTTGAAATAAGCTGGAGCAGCTCATTTTAAAATAGTTAATACAGACCAAGAAGAATATTTGTTTTCAGGATGAGGGAAGTAATAGTAAGTATTTATTTTCAGTCCATCTTGAATAAAAATTGGTATTATGAGACCAGTTTTGCTTAAAGAGTTCTTTGTGGTTTGGGGTGGGCTTTTTTTCAGGCACAGTTCTGAGTTCTTTAAGTAGAATTTTACTTACTATGGTTTTTTGTTATCATTGTGGTGGGGATATTTTTGTTGGTTTTTGGTATTTTCTTGGGTTTGTTTGGTTTGCAGTTTTTTTTTTTACCTGAGCATGTAAGGAATTGATCCCTGTCATAAAACAGGTGGAGAGAGCAATTTGGAGCACTGTGGAATTGCATTCAATGTTCTATTAGAGCTTTCAAGCTTATCTTGCTTTGCTTCAGACAGCATTTAATCCAGGTACCTCTGAGCTTGCCTTTTTTAGTAGTTCTGTTAGTGTTTGTAGGTACTGATGGGTGTGTAATTTGACAATAAAGGTTTCTTAAAGAGGATTATTTACTCTTTTTTTGGTGAAGGAGCTTAGGCAGAAGGTTAAATCTTAATATAGAGAAATTCCTATTCTGTGTGATTTTGTTATGACTGTCACTTTGTATGTTCTTTAAAATTAATATCTCTCAAACTGTTGCGAGTGTCACCTTGTTAGACTCAAACTAGTGACGTTATTTACTTTGTTCAATCAAAGTAGCATTTGGTTCTCTGTCTGTGACTGGTTTGGAATAATGTGATGTGAGGAACTCAAAGCTACATCACAGATTCTCAGGGATTGCAGAATCAGAAGATAACTCTGAGGGAGTCTCATTTTACTGCCTCAGCCCTAGACAGTTGTGAGCAGTGTGTGTAAAAACCCAAGTTTACTGAAGGTCCATCCTATTACGCTAATGCAATATCTTCCCTAATTTGACCATTTCTCTGAACAAAACTTGCATCTAGCAGATTTCTTGCCTTAATTTCTCAAAAGTGTAAAATATGCATGTGGACAATTCCCAGGTGATTTGTAGGAGAATCAGCAAAAAGAATGATTAGCTGAAGTGGTTAGAGGGGTAACAAGTGGTGCTGGAAGCTTGTGCAGTGCAGTTGTGTAAGTCACAGGCTTTAATAATTGAGTAAAAAAGGAAAAAAACTTGCTTGATGAATAGTTTATTGTAAAGTCTTTCATAGCAGGGGCAGCATGGGATGGCATCTTTTATAAGTCCATTATTGCAGGGGAGGGCAGGGCATGGTGTTTTTTCACTCAAAACTGCATGCCCATACATACAGTGGTCTTGTGACATAAACTGGAAACTGAGCCAGACACTTCCTGGTCTCTTAGCCATTACATCAGGGTTGAAAACTGAACAAGGCATCTGTGGGGGTTTTCCAAGAGAGCTGGTACTCAGCTGAAGCCTTGTATTCTCCAAGGCTGTGGTTGCAGAGATTCTCTGAAGATGTCTGTGGTGTTCAGCAGTGGTGGGATTGGCTGGTGACAGAGGGACAGAGAGACATGCTCATGTGATTGTCCAGGATTTGGGTATTGGCTGAGACCATTGCACACTGCTCACTTGGGGCAACAGCTTTTAAGAGACAAATCTCATGTTAAATATATTTCATTTGGCCAAGGGCTGGGAACATCAAATACCAAGAAATTGCCATGTGAGGACTGTGTTTGGTCATATCTGCTGTAATTGAAAGTGCTCATAGAGCGTTCTTTGTCCTCAGCAGCTGAACACATCCTGCACATTTGAGAAGGGTGTCAGACAGTAACACTGTCTCCAGCTGCAAGCATGAACTGTGAACTGAGAGATCAAATCTGCTTTATGCTTCTGAGCAGCATTTGTTCGTTCTTTAATGGAGCAACAGATTTCTACCCATCCATTAAAGTGTGGGTGGGCTGTTCTGCCACTTCCAAAGCTTGTGCATTTTCCTGCTCACTGGCAGTTTACTCTTTTTTTGTTGTTCTTTTACATAGAAAATGGAGTTGCTTTTCATTTTTCTCATGGAAAGGGGACTTTTTTTTGTTTAAAAACCTGTTTCAGATTTTGAAAGACTAAAAAAAGTGGTAAAAGGTTACAAAAGAACAAGAGGTGCTTAGTGCTGTACAATTCTATTGTACAGCTGCTGCAAGGCTGTAGTTACTTCTTTATGTTGAGGCAGAACTAAGCTGAGTAATACCAGCCATCCCAGCAGGGGTTAATGGCAGGCAGAGGCCAAAGTATATAGCTTTTACAAGTCTGTTATCATAGTAATCCTCAATGAACTCTGGTCGTGTTGACAGAGGAAGGGGAGCTTGGATCAGAGAAAGGCTGTGAAATGCTGCATTTTCAGAACAGGGAGAGGGGAAGATGACTGGGTCTTCATTGTGCCTTTGAGTTCTGTGGCTTCCTTGTAAATGATAAAATACACACATAATTTGGGTTTTATAATATACAGTGGGATGAAATCCTTCTCCTCATAGTAATGAGGTCTCGTGGTAAGCCAGGGCTTGATCCCAGTTTTCTCCTGCAGATGCAGTTGTATCTCTCAGTGAGGAGGGCAGCAGGTACCCATCTGTGTGTGTGCAGGGCTCTAGGGCTGTTACCTGCTCTGGGAACAGCATCTCACCTCTTGCTGGTTTCTTCTGCAGGTGGGGCTGGGGAGCCCCTATTCGCCAAAGCTGCTCTGAGTCAGAGATCAAGGTAACGATGTGCGGGGAGGGGAGTGGCAGATGGTGCAGGCCCTGTGCTGAGCACTGGGGCTGTTCCTGGAGCAGGATCTCTGCACTGTGTAGGCACTGCAGAAGGCACGGGGGAGGCCTTCGATGTGCCAGGACATGTTTCAGCAGCAGCCTGGCAGAAATCAAATCCCCGTGGCTGGGATTGAGGTGATGCTGACACAAGCTGAACGGACTTTTGTCAAGGGCATGTAGTGATGGGACAAGGGTTTATGGCTTTATGTTGATAGAGGGCAGGTTTAGATTAGATAGAAGAAAGAAATTCTTCCCTGTGAGGGTGGTGAGGCCCTGGCACAGGTTTCCAGGGAAGCTGTAGCTGCCCCATCCCTGGGAGTGTCCAAGGCTGGGTTGGATGGGGCTAGTGGAAGGTGTTCCTTCCCACGGCAGAGGATTGTGGAATGAGGTGAGCTTTAAGGGCCCACCCAATCCACTCCATGATTCTGTGATTTATGATGCAAATTATGTAAAATGAGACTCATAGGATTGCTTGGCAGACAGCTAAATTGTTGTCTGGGTTGGGCTTCATTTTTGTCTGCAGTAAATCTGTGTGGCTCACTTGAGCAGACAGAGCGAGACTTGTGATCAGCAGAGGATGTGCCATACAGTCCCTGTGCTGGGGATTACATGGATTGTACATCTCTATTTGTTCTTAGTATTACAGGAGTTATTTAATCTATATGCATCTGCCTTGTAACTTGACTTTAGGGAAGACATAATTTCAAATGGCAGTCATTTTTTGTCACTAGCTTTGAAGTTGTGGCATGTCACTTGCATTGAATTCTGCGGATATTTTTTAGCTTGGGAGGCTTAAAGGGCTGAGGCAAAAATATTGGCCAATTTAAAGGAGGAATGTGTGTTACAAGGGAGGAGATTGTTTAAAGGAACTACCATTTTTCTATTTGTTACTTCAGTTTTCATTGTGTCTGATATGAAAAAGGATTTAGGAGAATGACAGCAGCTTTGTAGTTTTACTTCCAGAGTGGCAGAACTTAGCTTGTGTTGGAGAACACTTGCTGATTCTCTTTTTTAGAGTTGTGGGGCTAATCTAATGTTGAGTAAATGAATTAACAGTTCAGTTTCAGTGGGTAGTGTATTTCTAAAAGCTTCACTGTGATAGAATGAAAATTCCAGTTGTTATTAGGTGCTTTCAATAAATGCAGCCTCCTGCTCACTTCAGTTGTTTTTGGGAATTACCACCTTATGCTAGAGTTTTGCAGAGCAGGTAGGTGATACCTCTGTGTCCAGAAATGCAGCTTATGGCAGCAGCAGTGTTTCATTGTGTTAGCATGCAGATTAATACACCTATGCTGATATTTTAAAAAATGGGGAATTTTTTTTTTGTTCTGAAGGTCTTTATCTCACCAACTCTGGCCATGGCACTGCCTTTACTTGTTCTTGTTCTTATCTGGAAGTAAATGATGATCTGATGGAAGCCCAGGTGTCATGCAGTGTTACTTGGAAAGGAGCTCTGGAGGTCATCTTGTCCAGCCTCCTGCTGGACCCAGGACTGTGGCCAGCCCTAAAGCAGGTCAGCTGTGATTTTTTCCAGACAGGTGCTGAAAACCTCCAAGGACAGAAATTTCACAGCCTCTGTGGTCAGCCTGGTCTGGTCCTGCGTTACTCTACCAGTGGCACATTTTTTCCCTGATATCTTTCCTGAACCTTCCAAGACTGTCACTGCTGCTGCTTGTTAAGTCATGTAGCATCATGGAGAAGAGTTTGCCTCCACTGTCTCGGTAAATACCTTTGGAGTAGTTTTAGGCAACTATTAGATCATTGATTTGCTGTCCTTGCAATGCCTGGTTCCTGAACTGGCACAGAGGAAAGGAAGAGATGCATCTAATGACCACTGTGACAGTCTCACTGTCTGCTTAAGACTTATGGCTTCATATGTCTTCTCTCCTTGCAGGTATTTTCCACCCAACTATTTGAATGTCAGTGATTTGTTTTTCAGTGTTACTTGTGCCTAGGACAGATGGATTTATTGACTTTATGGTACAGGTGGACACTTGTAGTCCAAGATATTAATGAAAGCAAGTCATACATACAGTGGGTGGTTTTCATATTTAAAGTACCTTCTCTGGACTGTAATAAAAAGATTATTTCTGGTACTAAAAGTGCTTTTCTGTTTTCTCTGTGGCTACTGGCCAGCCATCTGCCTGGGCTGTCCAGGTCAGAGCATAGGCAGCAGTGGGTGAGGGGGATTTGAATTTTCTTGCAGTTCATTTTGAAGACAAGCTCTGCCAGCAGTGTTTTAACAAGCTGTCAAGAATTTTCCCAAGCATGTGGCTTGAGGGCACCTGTATAGTCAGAGGCTGCTAACTGTATGTAAATGGATAAAACATTTGGTGGAGTGAAAAGCCTTTGCTTATAGGTGCAGACAGACGTGCAGTGTCAAGGCAGATGACTCAGTCCTGTTGATCTTTGTTGCTATCTCTGCATTAAAGTGAACTTCCTTTTTAAGCAGTAGCTTATGTCTAATTTAGGGCTGTGTCTCATCTTGCTGATGATAAATTGTTTCCTCCCTCCTGTGGGGCACAGCCATGTTCCTACCAGGTCTGTGGCAGAAATACACTGGAAATACAGTTTGAGAGGAGCTAAATCTCCCTTGTGGCTCTATTATTGTCCTAACCATATAGCACTCGTGGTATGTGAAAATGTGTTGACCTTGCTTCTTCTGAGTTGGGTTTTATCCAGCAAAAGAACAGCAGCAGGATTTAAAATCACTGGTGAGATTATTCTGCAAGTGTAGCTTAATGGCTTGATTCCAGCCCTAACCTGGAAAGGTAACTGCTAGTGACAGATGAGGAGCTGTCTTCCACATCTTATCTTGTCAGCTCTCATTGTTCTGACTTTGGCAGGAAAAATGCTGTTTACTTGAATACTTTGAAGATGGTTGAAAGAAGACTTTAGACGTGGTTGAAATGTGATTTTTTAAAAATTAATAACTCTGCTTTTCAATTCCTCTCGCCCAAATATCTCAGCAGTACTTGCTAATGAGAAATAATTATGTCTCAATTTTAAGTGACACAAGTGCTATTGTTTACACAAAATGTGAGAATCTTGTAAGACATGGGGCATATGCTTGGAGGGATAATGCATGAGAATCAGTTCTGCCTTCTCAGGGAGCCAAGCCTTGCAGAGGAAGATGACAGATACGTGTGTTTGTATACAGACTCTAGAGCTGGCTGTGTTTGCTTATCATTTGTCATGAATGCAGAGACTCGCAGCACAGAGCACTGGTTCAGCATAAGCTGGAACATATGGTCCTCTCCAGCAGATGTGACACAAATTCCAGCACTCACTGGATCTTCCAGGCTGATGACCAGCAAGAGGATTTATCCTGGTAAGATGGAATATTCTTGAAACTTTCCTGTGGATTGCTGCTCCCTTTGGGATTTTTCCATGGATAGGGCAGAAAGAGTATGGCCTGGTTTTCATCTTGTATTGCTGGCAGTTCACAGCAGCTGAAGCAGCTACCTGGACTCATCTGATACATTGCTTGGACATGATGTTGCAAACTCCTGGGATAAAAATACTTACATGAAGCTATTGCTTTGGAGTAACCTGATAGTTCATTCTTTCTTTCCAACTGACTCATCATTCTCCACAAACTTGGTATTCAAACAGAAATTACTCACCAGACCCAGTGGTGAAAGCCCTGTGTGTTGTTTTCCTTGACTTTCCAACTAACAAGAAAATTCATGGTTATATTCTTCCCTTTTTTTTTTTCTCCCCACGCTTACCAAAATGCATGTGATGCTGCTACAGCCTTTGCTTTGAGATGATGTGTTATGACACCCTCCATGTATCACCTAGAACTGACCTGTAGTGAGTTAGGAATAATTAGTAGAACTCCTAACACATTTGTCCTTTTGATTTACTAAAAAAAAAAAAAAATCAAAAAACCTAACCCCAAACAGTCTAATTATCCCAGCCATCCCAGCCAAGAGAAACTAATAGAACAAATTACACACACGACCTGCATGTGTTATGAAAACTGCATAAAACCAAGAGAAGAAGTTTGCAGAGATTTCCTAGAGAATATTCATCCACATTGTAAAACCAGTGATAAATTTTCCTGCATCTGGCAATTATTATGCCATACTCTGCTCTTACTCAGTGTTCACCCTGTTCATCTTAGGCAACACTTTCTCATTCCTGAGTTCTCTCACATACCAAGATATTAATCTGCTTCTCATACCAACAGTCAATGATGTGAAATTGCTGCAGCACACCAGCACAGGCTTGATTCAGTATCTGTTTTTGTTTCCTTTCTTTTGTGTGTTGTTAGGGAGAAAGAATCTAAAGTGCATCAAAGTCCATTTGGTGTCTGGAGGTGCACTCATGCCCCTTCTTAGCACCTCTGTGTTTAGACTTGCATGCTCTGAGGTTTTAGAAGTCACAGCCACTACCCATCTGTATTTGCCTTAAATCAAAAAACTTCTTAAATGAATTTTAGGTGTTTCATTTTTCTTTGCATTCTTGGACATAAGTTGGGTCTGATTTTTCTTGGGCTTTGCTTTCCTTGGCTTCTAAAATAATTTTATAAGGTGTTGCTTACTTGAATCACGTGGCCATTGGCAAGTCCAGCTATGCCCCTTGCCCAGCAATGCCTTGCTTCAGGGAGGTACACACACATTCAAAGTCTGCTCCAAAGGTAACAAATTGCAAGTGGAAGCATTATCATGACAACTGGCTGTCATTATTGATGGGTTGGTGGAAGTATCTGTGCAAATACATATCAGTGTGTGCTTTATCATACAGCTCTGCTGACTCAAGGAGTGGGCGATGTGCCTTTCACTCAGAGCCTGCTCACAGAGATAAGTGCTGCTATGGCCTGAGCCACGTTTGGGGTGGACTCAGCTGCACCTGGAGAGCTGACAAGGGGACAGGTGGTGGCTGGAACACACTGTAGTTGGAGCCATTTACATTTAGGAGGGCTGGCAAGACCCTTTTACTGGCCCCATCTTCAGGTCTGCTGGGTGCTCTCCACTCTCCTGGAGCAAGCAGAGAGCACACAGGTGTATTTATGTCTGTCCTGGACTCAAAGCCTTCCAGCCCTTCTTCATGAGCTGGTGACAAAGGGTGAGTTTGCACTGCTGAGCAGGAGCTGGGCTTCCCTGGAGCAGAGGAGAGGTGGTTTCATGCTGTCCCAATGAGCTGCAAGCATGGCTGGAGGCCAGGAGAGGACAACCTGTCTGCCTCTGGGCTTCCACATAGTGGGCCACTGTATATTCAGGTATGTTTTGAGCTGGATGCCTTGTCTTTTGCTGATGGATGAGGACAGGCATTAAAACTAAGTTATGCACATTTCTACTCCCTGTCTTTGATCAATGGAGAGTCTGTAAATGGACTTGTTGCCTGGGTGTTTTGGGACATACCTATTTTTTGTAATATTCATCTACTTGGGGAACTAAATCAAGAGAAATAAATTCAGTGAAGCACTCAATCATCATGAATAATTCATTGTTCTGTAATGTATTTAGGAGTGATAATTAAAATATATTTATTTGGCTTATAATTCATAAACCTGTCAAAAAATTGATCTAGAAAGAGGGTTTATTATTTATTCCAGAGCCAAAGGCTAAAGTGCTGAAATTGTGTGAACTGAAATCTTTTAGCAAGATGAGATACAGTCCTTAGTATTTCATACTTCTTAAATGACTAAAAATATTCCCACAGAGATGAGCTGTTGAAGCTGTGCTTCCCTCAGAGCACATCCCAGCAAAGCTGTAACCACAGCAGTGCGCAAGGTATGGGCATTTCAAGTGTGTAACTTCCAATATCAAAGTGCTCTTGGAGAGAGCTTGAAATTCATGCAGCCTGAGGCAGCTCTCCCCAAGCCTCTGTCATCTGTCATGCTGTGGCAGCAGGCAGAGCAGGGAGATGGAGGGAAAAACACATTAATATGAGAACAGTGTTGTGTCATTTAAAGAGATGCAATCTGAGCAGAAGCTTGGTTTTGGGTAGGTTCAGTTCTTTGTTTTTCAGTCCGTGCTCTTCATTCTTTGCCCACCACGGGTATCCCTTTTCTGTGCTACCCTGGGGATCAGAAAATTATTGCAGGGGTGGCTGGCACATCTGTGCTCTGCAGCACCACATCCACAGTCCCTAAAGAGGGATGCTGCAATGGGCTCAAGTCTTCTGCTGCTCCACGCTTTCTTTAACATTTAGGTCCTCCTTCAGTTGCAAGCATATTGTTCTCCATTCAGCTATAAAGATCCCATGGGCACTGGTGACCCTCTGGCTAGGGAAGGGACTGGTTCTGGGCACTGCAACATGAGCCCGGTGCTGGTGAGATGTTTGTAAAGCCCTCAGTGAGGGATCCACTCCCTTGCATGGGTGGGACCTCAGCCAGGTCATGGATGTGTCTGTTCACACGAATGCTGAGAGGGGAAAGTGAACCTTTTGCATTCACCATTCTCCTCCCCTGTTTGCAGGTACCACTTTAGGGATAGCAAAGGAAACAGAAGACAGAATGTGTTCTGGAAGTAAAGAAATAACATTCAAACATGAACCAGCTTGTTGTAAAGGCAGTTTGTTCTTGACCTCAGTCTCCCTTAGAAGAGCCTGGGCCATTCCTGTTGTTCCAGTGGGTATGCTTTGCATTTGTATCTATGTGAGAAACTTGTATTTTACAGTTCCAGGGAGTAAATATGATGCCTTCTGTATCATAAATTTTAAAAAAAGAGATTTAAATTGAATTGGGTAGGACATGAAAGATGCTCCCACCTCTGTTCAAGTGGTTGACACTGTAATAATTAAACCTATGACCCCATATGTAAAAATAGCTGTCATTAAATGAGCTCATCTGAATGGCCTTAAAGATAGCAATATGCTGCCCTTGCTGCCTTGCAAATGAAGTAATTGTGTTGCTTTGCATCGATCTGTGCAAAGTTTAATCTTAGTTAAAGAGACGCAGCCTGAGAAACCACTGTGGAGAGATGCTGGAAAGAGATCAAATTTAGCCCTCCTGCTGAGATTTCAGGCTCCATCACTGTACTGCTCATCCCCTCACAGGGCAGCCAAGCAGGTAAAGAATTTACTTTGAACCAGAAAGATTGGGTTGAGGCTGATTTTTAGCCATGATTTCAACAACTCCATGTGCACACATCTCCTAGACCAGGCACTGTGCTGCAAGGTTTTAATTTCAACTGATGCTGAGCAGTGCTTGCAGCATCCCCCCAGCATCTTTCCACCCAAATTGGGTGTGTCAGAGCAGTGCACAGCACACTGCTCTCTGTGGGCTGGTGTCACTGGGGTGGTGTTTCCTGATGGAGATAATCCAGCTGGGGATTGCTGCCAGGCTCCATGTGTGGGTTTGGGTGTGGTGTGAAATCTCCCTGAGCCCAAGGATCTCTGCTCCTATCCCTCTGGGAATGCAGTGAGAAACAGTGCTGGCTTGGGTCCTTTGATAGTTTGGGGTTGCTTTGTCTTCTCTGCAGGTCACTTTCTTTTTAAGCCATTAGCTTTCCCCTCTCTGTCCTTGGCAGGATGAGGTGAGGGTCCAGGACAGGCCTTCCTAGAGCTGCCACTGCCCTCCAGCCCTGCAGAACAGGTCTGTGATCCAGAGCATCCGCTTTTCCCACCCTAATTGCTGAGTGCTGATAAGCCAGCTTCCCCAGACAGATCCTCCCTCACTCAGGTTTTCTCCCACGCTGTATTTTCCCTCCTTTTCCCTGGGTGGGTGATCCAGCTCAGGCTCATCAGGAGAGCGTCAGCTGAGCCAGGATCATCTCATTATTTGGGGCTGTAAGCCGATAACAGAGCTTGTTCCCTGTTGTGTGCTTCACTTTGATTCTGTGAGCTGAATCTCATCACTTTGTGCCTAAACTTCAACTTTGTAGCTCGCTGCTGCAGGGTATTTGTCAGGCACAAAACCCCTTCTCTAATTTCATGGCAAGCTTAGGGGTGCTTAAACCCAAAACAGGAAGACCCAGTAAAGACAGTGACTGAAGGGGACAAGGGCAGCTGCTGCTGCTGCTTTGCTCTTTGGAAGCCACCAGTGATGCTGACACAGCCCTGCTGAAACAAGCACAGAGCTGTGGGACAAGCCTGGTGTCTCTTCTCCAGCTGCCTTGCCCTGGTTGTGAAAAACAGAAACGGCACAACCCCAAACTGGTATAATGAAACTGCTACAATCCTCATTTAAAATACTTTGCTTTAATCAGTAAATTAGGGCTCAGCTATGCCATCACTTTTTATTAGTTAAGCAAGTTATGGTGCAAATACACATTTCAGTGACTTACCATTAATTAAGCTAAACTGTTTCAGTCAGTGACTAAATTCACATTTGAACACACTCAAATGCATCGAAGTTTATTTAGATGTGCATTGAACTGTTTTTTGTTAAACTATTTTAACACAAGCACATGCAAGGTTTGGCTCTATGTGATGTGATGCTTCTTAAACCTGGGGAGTCCACAGTGGGGATCCTCAGACCCACAACGTCTGCTGAGCCCTGGGGGTGGCAGGGAAAGGGAAGGGCCGAGGAGGCTCCTGCATGGAAGGTGACACACTGTGGCCTTGGCACTAGCACAGCGTGACCACCTCCTTTGCTGCCCTAGGAGAGTTAGCAGGGCTTGTTGGCTGGAGTGTTTAGATTCAGCACTGGAAGCTGTGACTGCTGTCATTCAAATGTGGATTACATCAAAAACTGAACTTAAAGAGCAAGTGCAAGACTTACAGTCTTGACCTGGAGAGCTTTCGTGTTTCCATTTTCAATGTAAGAAACATTCCCCATCTCTGCTGATAACCCTTGTGTATGATGGTTGTGTACCTGCACTCTCCTTGCTGAAAGGTGCTTCCTTTTCATGATGCTGTTGCTGGAATTCTTCACAATATGAGCCACTTCAGCTTCATGGAGACCACGGGACAGCAGAGTCCCAGACTCACAGCTCATCAGACAGAACTCAGTGTGCCAATGACACTGATGCAGATGGGCTGGGGGTTTCATTCCTGACTCACTGCTTAGCTGGAAATACATAGGCATGTCTTCCTGAATGCCAGGTAATGGGTAAGTATTAAATAAATGCCCTGCTCAAACAAGTTTCTATGCAAAAAAAGTAATCCTTGGGGGTTTTCAAATGAGATGGAATAAACTGGAAATGAACCAGCTGATGCTAGTACTGATCACCAGCATAGAGCCAGGATATTTCTGTTTGTGATAAGGACAGGCTTCGACAAGAGATTGTTGTATGAATTTCTCAGGAAGCCATCCTACAGAAAGGAAATCCTGTATTGAGCTGCATGTGGTTTACAGCAACCCAGTCTGCTTGCAGCCTCTCAGATTAAGAAGTGCTACACCCTGCTGATAGTTAGTGAGCAAACAGACTGGCAGAGGTGGCAAGCACATACACCCTCTCCTGTTTTCCCATCCCCTGCTGCTGTGGCTGGCAGAGATCTATTAGTCCACAATAAAAAAATGGATTTATGTCTGTCTGATGCTGTTGGTTTGTACTGTAGTTAATAGTATCCCATAAAATCTTGAAGTCAGAGGAATAGCAGGCAAAGGATATTTATTTTGATCATGGCATCTCCTTGGCTGGACCATCCAGTGGGCTGTGGGAGATATGTGCTGGTAGCTTTGCTTTCAGAGGAAACAATTAGAAGAGTAATTACTGGGACATGAAGCCAAGTGACCAAACATTCAGACTCGTATTTTTTTTGCAATCAGTCATTGTACTTTTCTGCTATAGACTGTTTAATAGTGCATTATGAGAAGATGGAGGTAAAACCCATTTGCTGTAGAAAAGCAGCTGTACACCACTGGGGCAGGAAGGGATCTCCAGAGACTTCTCCTGCACCTGCAGTGGACTGTGCAGCTCTGGTTCAGCAGGGCAGATACCAGCCTGGGATAGCTGGGAGGAAATCTCAGGCTTGTGTCTCAGGTAGATCATACAAGCATCAGTCAAATATCATCACCTGTTGGTGCCTTCTGTCTTTCTGCTTCCTTCCAGCTCCTCAGGTGGTGTGCTCTGCCTGCATCTCTGACAGTGGCTGGTGTACTGGAGCATGAACAGATCAGTCACACAGAGGTATGAAATACTGCCAGCTGTGGAGAAACTTTAATGGATGCTCTGACCCACTGCTTTCTTTTGCCTCTGCAAATCTCCCCCAGGACTATCATGAGCTATTTTTAGCTCAACTTGTTTAAGAATAACATTATTCCTTATTTAGTGAGCAGGATATCCTGTATATGGGACATTCTGGAGTGAGTGTTTAGATAACATTTAAACAATGGGTGATTTAAACAATGGTATAGTAAAAATTGATGTTATGAATTCTCTCTGGTCACAATTTTGAGGTCATGTTTATTAGTGTACAGCCTATTATTTTTCTTGAGTACGCAATTGCTATTAAAAACTTCATAAAGCTGAGCACCTCTGGGACGTCTCCCACCTCTGATGTACTTGCATTTTTCCCAGAGACTCACCCTGTTCTCAGGGAGTCATGAAGCAGCCAATGTCCCAGAAAACCAGCCACTGGCCATCTTTCATCAGCTCAAGGCTCTACAGATTTCATCTTGCCTCTGGCTGAGGAGGAGAGAAAGGACTAATTTAATTTAAACAGCAGTGGTAAAAATCAGTGCTGTGGATTCATTCTGGTTCTGATGTTAAGGTCACATAATGAGCATTCAGTCTGTTACTCTGCAGCCTGAGAGAGTCTCCCCCAGCAGCACCTGGGCGTGTAGAAGCACGTGCTGAGTGTGTTTACACTGCCTGCTGTGGCTGGTCACAGCTCTTGGCCAGCTGGCCCCGGGGCTGTGCCACTGGCTGGGGTGACATCTGCGTTTCCTGCAGCCCGTGGGGCCCACGGCTGGCTGGGAAGCTGCAGCACTGCCCCGTGCAGAAGTCCCACAGGGATAACTGCTGTGCTGGTAAGCTCTAGGTCCCCCGTGGGCAGCAGGCATGAAGGGCTGTGCCAGCTCCTGCAGATGCAGCTGTCTGTCTCCTGAGCGTGGCTGTGCAGCTAATCACATCAACCCTGCATGAAAAGAGAGCGCAGACCGTCTTGGAAAATCAGTGTGCCTGGAGCAAGGCCCAAAGGCATGTGAAACATGCTGGGCTTGAGGGTGAAACAAAACCACAGGCTAGTAAAAATTGAATGTATGAGCCAAGGGTTCAGAGTTCAACAATATTTTCCAATAAAACCTCTTGAAGGATCCATTTAATACCAGGACAGCTGTGTTATTTAAACAGTTTGGAGTTTTGGGGGTGCAGGACAAAGTAAAGTGATGGGTCACAGGCAATTAGCAGAACAATGAATGGTTTTGTCCCCTCATTCAGCCTTGTGAAGAAATAGAGGAAAACATGAAACAGGGAATGGGAAAGAAAGATGCTTTTCATTTCCTGGGTTTTCTTTGCAAGATGTGGCTGTTGTGGGATGATATTTCTGAGTAGCAAGGCTATGGACTTAGCTGGCTGGAGCTGTCAGAAAACATGCTTTTGGTTGTAGGACATGCAATATTTTGCTGGCTGAGATGTTGTAAAATTGCCTGCTGTTTCTTGCCTTTACATCTGCTTTATTTTTAATTTTAAAAATCCCCAATCTCCTGATTGTAACTCCAAGAGTCAGAATTGTAGTGATTAGGATTTCTCTTTGTATCTCTCAAGTGTACTCTTGACTCTCACCCTAATTTGGCTACCCATGAATTAATTCAGGCTGCTTGACCTTGGTTACCTAGTTTGCCTTTGTGTGCTGCATCTTGGCTGTGCAACATGTGCTACTTCCTGTCAGGTATGATTTTTATGTACCTAAAGTCATATTTTGTTTCATATAAACACAATTACACAACCAAACATTTGTATGGCATATCTCTTGGTTCTCTGATCCATTCCATGTTACAGCATTTGCAGCTTGCTGGGTTCAGTCTCTTGTGTTCAAGCACTGCTTTTCACTTATGTGGAGCCACCCATGGCACTGTGCAGATGGAGCAGCAGGAACTTTATCACCTGAAATTAAACTGAGCCGAATGCTTACAAAGATGGTCCTTAAACTTCAGCAAACAGCTTCAAAACTCTGTAAATATTTATTAAGCAAACAGAAATTGAGGATGATGACCCTGTCCCCATCAATATTTGAGGCAGTTTAGCATACTCCCAGCAAACCATGTGTTTAAAAATCATCTCAAGTATCTGCGTGGATTTAACCCCTGGGGTTATTTCATCTCTTAATTTGTTAATAATTTGGGCATAAGGTAAAAAACCCAAGGCTTTTGAATGATTCTATGACTGCAGGCAGCTGTTAGTACGGCAGCAGCCCGTACACCCCCTGGTGCACCGGCACTAATGGTTTTGCCGCTCCTTTGGCACCGAGACCCTCAGGCAGAGCTGGGAACGGGCGGGACTCGCCTGCAGCGGGCCAGGCCCGTAACACTTATTTGAGGAAAAACGTGCAACGTGGAGCCTGTGACACGACACCGCCGTCCCCTCAAGCGGGGGCACAGCAACTCGCAGCTTCACAGCAAAACGCGCTGCGGGACGCTGCTGCAGTGAGGGGGGCACGGAACCCGACTCTCGCTCCCCTTTCGGGGCCGGCGCGGGCAGGGCTGCGGGGGCTCTGCCTCCCTGGGCGGGAAGGCGGGAGAGCGGCAGATCGGGAAAGCGGCAGATCGCGACATCGGGAAACCGCGACCGCGCGGGCGGCGCCGCTCCCCGCCCCGGGCCGGCCCCCGTCGGACAACGCCCCCGGCCCTCGGGCCGCCGCCCGCGGCATTTCCTCTGAGCTCAGCCGGCGGCTGACGCGGGGCCGCGTCCCTCGGAAGAGGAAGCCGGCAGCGGAGCGGAGCGGCGCCGGGGCAGGCAGGGGCGCGGCGGGGCGAGGGGCAGCGGCGCGGCCCGCGCTGGGGGCGGCCGGGGCGGCGGAGGAGGGGGCCGGCGGGGGCGGGCGCTCCCCTCCCGCGGGGCTGGGCGGCGGCTCCCCCCGCGGCCCGAGCCCCCGCCGCGCCCTGCCCGTTTCCCCCCTCCGCGTGCGGGGCTTCTGGCCGCTGCTGACCGCGCTCTGCACGGCGCTCCTCTGCCTCTTCCAGGCTCTGCGCGGCAGCGCGACCGGCGAGGGCGCGGGGGGCCCGGAGGACGCGGCGGCGGAGGCGGCGGGGTCCGGGGTGCCGCTGCTGAAGGGCTCGGCGCTGCTGCTGCTCGGCTGCCTGCTCGCCCGCTGCTGCGGCGCGGCGGGCGGCGGCCCCCGGCGCGGCGGGGCGCGGTGCACGGCGGGGGCGCGGCGCGAAGCCCTGGAGCGGTTCCACGCGCGGCAGCTGCGGGTGTCGCCGCACGTGCTGGGGCACAGCAAGGCGCACGTGGGGCGGGTGGTGGCCGAGCTGGTGCGCGCCGCCAAGGCGCAGGGGCTGCAGCCTGGCCCGCTGGCTCTCAGCCTGCGCGGGGACTTCGTGCGCATCGGCAGCGCCTACGAGCAGCACAAGGTGCGCAGCCCCGACTGCTTCGACATCCTGGTGCCTCTGCGGCTGCCGCCGCACCTGGAGCCCCAGCCGCGCTGCGCTGACGGGCTGGGGCCATGCGGAGCCTTCGTCTGCGGCCTGCGGGCGAGGGACGGCTGGACACGACGCTGCCGGCCCTTTGCCGAGGGTTTCTGCGTGGAGCTGCAGGGCCGCAGCCACCTCTCCTCGGGGCTGGTGCTGCGCTGGTTCCAGGGCCATCTGCAGCGGTGCCTGGGAGCCGTGCGGTATCGGCTGCAGGAGCGGTGCCGCGTCAGCCTCTCGGCGTGCCCCGGGCAGCCGCCCACGCTGCACATCGTGCCCTGCTCCGACTACGTCTGCTGCCACATCTCCATGGCCGTGCGCCTCATCCCAGCCATCCCTCTCGGCGACGCGCTCTACCTCACAGCCCTGCCGCCCGAGGGCCCCCACGGCTCCCTGGCCCCCGAGGCGCTCTGGGGCCTCAACGCCTCGCGGCAGGAGCAGCGGCTGCTGGGCTGGCTGAAGGAGCAGGCCCCGGCCGCCTCCTGCCACCTCAAGTGCCTGCAGATCCTCAAGGGCCTGCGGGACGTCCGCAGGCACGGCCTGGAGGAGCCCTTCTGCTCCCAGTGGGGCCGAGTGCTCTCCTCCTACATACTGAAGACGGCCCTCTTCTCCCTGCTGCTGCAGGGGCCCTTGGAGGCCTGGGATGAGCAGCTCCTGGTGGAGCGGCTGGAGGACCTGGTGCTGTACCTCAGGGACTGCCTGCGCAAGCAGGTGCTGATGGATTTCTTCCTGGGCAACACCAGCATCCCCGAGGCCGTGGCACTGCCCCGGTTCCTCAAGGAAGCGGCCCCCGTGAACTTGCTGTCTGCCTTCGACGGGCCCACGCTGGACCTCGTAGCCTTCCAGCTGATCAGCACGTGGATCCAGGCCCCGCACATCATCAGGATGTACAGCAGTCCCCGGTACTGGCGCCCGGTGCCCGCCCCGTGCCGCCACATGGCTGAGGCCAAGCGGGAGCCGCCGGGAGAGTGAGCTGGTGGCTGGGAGCGCTGCTGGCACCCCGGGACTCTCCGGGACATCGCACGCTCCCAGCTCGCTGGTGCTTCAAGAGCCTGCGTCTGCCTGAGGATGGTGGGACTGATGAAACGTGCTTCTGTGGTTCTGTTCCTGACCCCAGAAGAGCGAGCCAAGACTTACTGAAATTGTGATTCTCATTCTCATTGCTTGTACGTGGGAAAATTCTGACAAATTCTGGGGAAATGCCTTGGTCCGCAAGTGTTGCCTTCGGTCGACACTTTGCAAACTAAAAGGCTCAAACTGACATTTTTAGAAATCCATGCTAGTTTCTTGTCTTAGTGGCAAAAATAGAGCTTTTTCTGAGATTTTCTTTTTATGATGTAAAATCCATGTGGGATTTAAAAATTTTCCAAGTGCAAACAAGCACCCCCCCATCCTCAGTGTACCAAGATGTTCTTCAAATGTGATAAGCACTAGAGCATAGGTGTGGATCACAGTTTGAAATGCTCAGTGGCATGCTTTAAATTTCCTGGGTAATCGAGCACATTGTGCTAAATAGTAGTGTAACACATGTTAATGTAAACTTGAGTGAAGTGAAACTGCTCTGATAACAGGATGAAGAATCTAGTTTCACATTTGTGTTCAAGTGAAGGTTATACTGAAGAATTGAAATGCAGATAGAATGGAACAAATAGCACTTTATTTTCACAAAGGCCTTTTTTTTGATAATTGGCTGCACTAAATATTGCTATTGAGGAGGCATTCGTGTTTTGTTAAAGGAGTGGTGTTTGAATTATCCCAAGGAAAACCTTTTAAAAATACTCTGAGGTTCATTTGTTTGTGGGTTCTAGTTGAGTTTTAGTATTTGTTTCTGTAGTCAAGTATTATTTCCTTAGAATATGCTTTACCTCAAGGACCAACAACTAAATAAGAAATTCTGTATTATATTCTGGAACAAACCTTAAACCAGTCCAAATCTCAGTGCCATAAGTTGACTCTGGCATCTTCCTGCTCCCTGGTAGGAGTTTGGTGGGATTTTTGGATGACTACCTAACCAGTTGTCTTGATTGTGTCAGTGTTTGAACCAAATAACCTTGATGGGATTTTCTAGTGCTGTACTATAGCAAATTGTTATCTTGTTATGGGGAGAAGAAAGTAAAATATTTCAGGGTACTTCAGAATTATTTAGCACTGATTCATGGTACAGTAGCAGTCTTGGGCTACAGATTCTGGTGCCCTCTGAGTATAAGTATCAGGCAGATAATTGCCACTTTTTGTCTGGTTATGTCCCAGTTGCTGGAATAACCTTGAGTTGTGATGCAGCCGGGTTTACAGGTATCCTTAGCTACTACTGCAGGTGTGCCAGGGTGTTAGAAAATTCAGAAATTCAAACCCTTGCTTTTTTTTGGTCACCTGCTCAAGTATTTGATGTATTAAGTCCCAAAATGTGTTGCTAAATTGCTGGTGCTCAGGAAGCTAAGCATGTGCCTTATTACCTGCAGTGCTGTGTCCTCAGTGAGCACTCTCAAATTGTGAAGGACCTAGTGTAACTTCTGGGAAGCTTTAGGATAGCCTGAAGTAACTAACTTGCTCTTCCTCTCTCCCTGTTTATTGGTGTGCCTTACTCACAGTTCTGTGCATCAGAACATGAAACAAACATTCTCAAAATCTATGAAGCTTTATACAAATCTATTTTTCTAAATGGAAACTCTCCCTAGGCAGATGTTTGCCTACTTCTGTCTATTTCTTTAACTGCTCTTGCAGTCATATTTTCAGGTAATTATGGCATAGGTCACACCCACAAGCTGGGTTATTTTTGTATTCGAAGCCCTGTGTTTTTTTCTACAAATACAAATAGTGTATTTATAGGTAGTATTGATCAAATGTTCTTTGCACATGGTATTTAAGACTAAGTCAGCTACATTCTGGGTTGTTGGGGTTTTTTTTTGTAGCAGACCATGATATGTACTATTTTTGCAGGCTTGTATTTCTTGGTATTTAAAATAAGATGCAGTTCTGCAATCAAAGCCATTGAATTTTTTGCCCAAAGAAGAACTAGATGGCCAGCCCAGGGTATTGTGGCTGCCTGAACTCGTGACATGAAAATCCTTGAGCTGTTAATTCTGGCATCATGATCACTTCAGTCAGCTGTCTGTCTGTTCATATCACTGCATCCCTGTCTGAAAAGGGATCTTTTCTCTGGAAAGGGGTGTGCATTTGTTTAGTATTGCCACAATACATGGAAATCTGTAATGGACTTGGTAAGGACTTCCTCACTAAAATGTAATAAGGTCAGGAGAAGAGAGTTGCATTGGAAAATACGTGACAAGAAGAGATGGTGGAGAATGTAAATAGTTTAGAAAATGAAAGTTGGGCTGAGGGTTGAGTGACAATGATGGTAAACTCTCAGTGAAGATGCACTGCAAACAAGCCAAAGGACATGGGGTAAAATTGGAGAACTATTGAAAGTGTAGGGTAAAGAGATTTAAGTGGGTTTTGTTTTGACAATATTTCCAAAGCAGTTGAATCCATCAGGGTAAAAAGTGATGCAAACCCTCAGTTCATTAGCTATGCAAGTAGATCTTCAGTGTGAGTTTTTGCTCAGCAAGGCATGTTTTGAGTTCATGATGGAGAAAATGCCTGTGTTTGCTTTCACCTTAAGCTTGGGTGAACCTTCTTGAAGTGAGGGGGCATCCTGTCCTGGGGCAATGTGTGTGCACTTGGTGGCTCAGGTGTACAACTGAGATATTAAATGTATTCCCCATATCTGCTCTAAAGCATGTGTTCATGAATAGGATTGATGAAAGGAGCTGATAGAAGTTGGGTTTCTGTTAGAGCATTCATCTTATTCCACAGAAACATAACAGCACTGGTGCCTGCTGTGTGCTGGAGCTGTTACAGGGCCTTATCTCCAGGGAAGTGGAGAGAGCTTGACCCATATGAGTAATCCTGTGGCCCTTTTGCCTTCTTCCTCCTCTCCCAGCCCATGGATACACAGCAAGGTTATGCATACCTGTTTGCTAAGGCTGTAGCTATTAAAATGTACCATGGATTCAGTAGGGTTGCCTGTGTGTGTGTAAACAGAAACACAAACACAGAAAAAAGAGCATGTTATTTAGCACTAACACGGGCTTTTGGTTCTCTTACCTGCAACCTAATTTTGCAAAAATTGTGCAAATGAAGTTGTTTTTATTGAACATTGATTGGGGAGAGGAGTCAGACCTGCAAGAGAATAAGTTAATTTACAGTACCAAAATTCATATATGTAATTTCATTTTGTATTGAAAAATGCTCTCTATTTCTCAAAGACGTTATATTTTATCTGACCAAATATCTTGCAAACATTCCTCTTTTGATTTTGAATCTCTGTGGAGTAATGTATATTTTAAGTATCTCTTTGTAATGGACATTCCTGGTACAACTATTTTCTGCTGGTTAATCATAAGACCAAAGATGAAACTGAAGTGTTCAGCTGCTGTTGTTTTGGTTTTTTAGGTGTTTATAGGCTCAAAGTGTCAGCCCATTTTAATGAAACGTTTATAAATTCATTTTCTATTTAACTCCAAAGTACATTTGCACTTTTATTGTTTCCATAAAAAGTTAGTGGTTTTGTTTGAATATTTCGCTGTAATAATAAACAACTGTTTCAAAGCATCTGTGCCTCAAGATTTAAATTCCTTGTTGCCTTTTTTTCACTAATAGCTACCTGCAGCCACAGAACTGTAATTGGCAGGTTTATGTGCTCTTTAGGAGGAGACTACTAAAGTAGCAAAAGGATGGGAAAGCAGGAAGTCCACGCCTTGGGAGTTGTACAGAGGGATGTGGAGGAGAGCCAGAAGAGAGAGTGGAGCGCGGCTGGCACTGTCTGTGGTGGTGCTGACTTCTGAAATGGAGCACCTTGGGGTTTGTGGTTGGCTTGCTCAGGGTAGTTGTTTCCTTGGCTCCGGTGCTGGGTTGCTGTAAGTCTGCTTTTTCTGGTGCTTGATGAAAAGTGAGGACTTCATTTCACAGAATCTGTGTGATCCTTCAGCATGGCACGTCCAGACACGTCTCTGCCAAACCGTGTAGGTCATGCTTTTATTAAATATGGAAGAAGTCCTTCTGAAGCCAGCAGGAGTTTTGTGGATGGGCCAGCAAATTACCTGGCCTTTATTAGTCTTTGGTAAGATGCAAGAACTAAACACACGGCTTGTGCTGCTGTTCCCTATTAATGAAATAACAGCAGGACCCCGAGCTTTTAAGTCATTGAATCAAAGCCAGGCTGGAAGTGGCTTTCTCCAGGTCTTTGTGTGCCTGTCTTTACCTTGCAGGAGCTTCTTCTGTGAGAGGGGCAGCAGTTGCTGGCACAGTGTGGGTAACAGGCTTCTTGCTGGCAGAGTCTGGAAAAATGTCAACATTTAGTGTCAACACTCAGCCACCCAAGTTGGCATGGTGAAAATGTATTTAGAATTTGACCTCAAATAACATTATCTCCTATTAGTGGCTTCCTTAAAAGCAATATCCCTCCTCTGGTCTCCATTCAATCCTAGCTCTGAAGTTACTCTGAAGCTCGAGTTCCTATTCAACAGGAAAGAAATACAGTACTTTCCTTTTGTGATAAATGTGTTAACAAAAAAATTAACTGGCCTAAGGACTTGCATGCTTGGTGTTTAAAGAAAAGCCTCTTTGCATCCAATGCATTGGATAAATTGTTTAAAATCTTTCCATCTTTGTGCAAATATCTCCTTGTAATGCAGCCAAGGTCAGCAGTGAATTGCTGATTAAATACTGCTAATGCAAGTTAAAGCTGTCTGGAAGGGAAGGGAGTCTTATTTGTGCATCCCATTTTTGTAAGGCTCCAAAAGATTTCAGACATGGGAAATTTCCTGTTCCAGGCTGGTTTATTTCTTGTGTCACCTCTTTAAATGTATGCCTGGTGAGTCTTCCTGAGGTGAGTGGCATAATTTCAGTAGCTGGCAAGAAGAGCAGCCAGTCCCACTTTTCTTGGGCTGACAGCACTGGGAAGGTGGAGGATGAGAAAGGAGTGAGGACTGGCAGCCCTAAAGCACAAGGATTCTCCTTCAGTGCTTGCTGATGCTTTGGAGCACGGTGCTGTGCTTACTGGAGAGGCTGAAGTAGCCCCAGCTCTAAAATCAGCCGGATATGGAGGGCTGACCATGGATAGACCTGTCTGGGTTTCTCAAACAGATGAGCTGGCTAATTAAGACACTACCTCTGCTCTTGTGCAGGTACCTTCAGTGTCCTATTTTAAATAAGTAACCAAGAGTTGGCATATTTGCAACTGCTTTCGAAGAGACCAGCAGCAGAGCTATACAGGTAATGTGTGTTCTGTGTCTGTAAACAGCCTGTGGACTCAAGAAACGATTTCTATGCAAAACACTTAAAGGTTGTTAGCAACGTGTGTGTACATCAAATGTCATCGTGTACCAGGCTCTGTGTTCAGCCTTGGTTTTTTCCTTTTAAAGGATAGCAATGGTGATTTAGAGACTTCGAAGAATTTGGTGTACTCCAATGACAAGCTGCTTTTCTTGACACCTCTGGGAGTTCCTCCTCCCACCCCCCCCAAAAAAAAAAAAAAACAAAAAAACCCCAAACTAAACCAAATTAAAAAAAAAAACCCACCACCCCCCCCAAAAAAAAACAAAACTAAAACAAACAAACAAAATAACCAAAACCACCACCACCAACAACAAAAAAAAATCCAGCCAAACACCAAACCCCTGAAAAAATGGGACCAGAGCTGCATAGAGAATACTCTTCTCTCTGGGCTGGGCAGGATGTGACAAGGGTTTGTTAGTGAATTCATGATACTTGTGATTGTCTATTGGCTTTTATCCCTGCCACGGGGTCCCCATGATGGGTGGGGGGAGGGAAAAAGGGGATGCAAGGAAACGAGCAGACAGGCTTGATGGAGATAGTCCTGGAAAGATTACCAGCTATCAAATTAAAGAAGAAAAGTTACCAAAAATTTATGATGCCTTCCTAGAGGAGGAAGGAAAAGAGTTGCTTTGAGAAGTCTCACTGTACTGACTGAAAACAAATAGCTGTAGAAACAGGAAGAACAGCAGCAAAGTCCAATCAATAGCCCACTTCTCCCCAGCAAATTCAGTCCACTCCCTTTAGTTTCAAGCAGGGGAGAAGAGAAACTTGGAGCTGAATTCACTGGCAAATCCATGTGTGTACTGCTTCAGGGGAGGGCAACAGAGAGGGCAACTCTTGGCTCTCTCTTTCCGGGTTTAATCCTGTGCAAAATGCTGAAATACAAAACTCCCATCGAGGGAGGGAGTGCTTGGGTGCAGTTTGCCAGTCTGTCTCCTGTGCTCCACCAGATGACAATCAGGGATCACTGGTTTTGAAGGCAAGTGAAAATTCAGTTTGATGCTGGAAGCTGCTCTAGAGTTTCCCAGCTCCTCCTGACATGGCACAGGGAGCTGCTCCGCTGCCTGTGCGAGTGAAATGCCGGAGCAGCCGCTACAGAGGAAATGAGTCATTCCTCTATTTCTGTTGCAAAAGACTTCTCTGTGCTGTGCAATGCATTTAGGATTATATTCCTACTGCTTCTTGGAAGTTCTCCGAGGACCACGTTTAGGCATAAAACCATCAGCAAATGAACAGGCACATTACAGACTTTTTCTTCATTTAAATTGGCTGTGCAGGCTTGGCTTTTACAGGAGGGATTTTCAGGAACCCTGACTTTTGTGCAGTTCTCACCTCTGGGTCTGTTTGCTGGTGGAGGGGCTGCTGCCCAAGAGGTTATTGTACGGGGGTATGAATGTGTCTTCTGAGCATCTCTTTTTGTCATGCCTTGTTGGAAGTTTGTTGAAGTGTATTTCAAAAAAGAGAAACTTGCTAGTCATAGGGATTGTGAATCATGGGCACTTCTCCAAAAAATATTTCTGCACAGAGCCTGTATGTTTTCCCCAGGAGCCACTTGAGCTCAGCAGTCACTCAGGCCCTACCAAAAATAATGACATCTCCTGAACAGTAAAAAAAAAAAAAGGGGGAGTGTGGAGAAGAACAGCAGCAATAGACTGAGAAAGCAGCAGGCCCATTTCTTGCTTTTTATTTCAGTGTGGTGTTTTGCAGAACACTGTGAACAGACACTGCACTGCCTGTTGGCACAGGGTGGATGGGGCAGTACTTGAGAAGCATCAGGCCTCTCTGTGTCCTCACTGCACAGACAGATGGATGGTTAAATAAAGTGAACTGGCACTCAGTTGTAGCTTCTGCTGTGGGAACCCTGGAGATCTTGGTAGGAATTTGGCAAATTGTCCATTTTCAAATCTCTCAGGAGTCTGACTTGTTCAGGAATGAAGGAGGTCTTGGCCGAAGCTTTGTATGTGCCTAAGGATGAGTTTTGTCCGACAGTCTGTTTATCTCTTGGCTCTTTGAGTGCTGTCTGCCTTGAAATGCAGACTCTTCACAATGTGCTGCACCTGGCTGGGGGCACCAGTTCCAGCAGAGCAGCAGCAATGCAACTTTACTGTGACATTAACCCCTTGCATTTTACAGGTGCTTCTTAGAATGTTCCCACTTTCAGTTACATGACATGACTTTCAGACATGGTGAGTGCATAGGGGAGGGACAGAGGGAGACTGATAACAAAACACACTGACTTCTGTGGTTTGCTCCTTGAAAATGCTACTAGTGCTCCAGGAAACCATATAAATCTTGTGTGCAGAGCTTGTGTGCACAGCAGCGTTTTAAATTTGCCTCTTGAAATAATTTTCGTTACCCAAAGGGTGTATAGGGGCACATAACGAGCTTTTAACACTCAATTCTGCAAGGAAGAATTGTTATGGCCTTCCAAAACGATCCCTGTGGTAAGTGGCAATTAAGAACTAATTATAATGAGATGCTGTTGGATGAGATTAGTATCTGACTTAGAATGGCAACAGAGACATCCAGGTAGATAAGCTGGAGGGAAGATGGTGGGAGGGAGGGGTAAGTAGGGAAGGCAGCAGGTCCACTGCAGGGAGAAACAGGTGATCACCTTGGGGAACATGGTCACTGCCTGGGTGGTCATCAGAAGAGTCAGCCCTCAGTGGAAAACATGACAGTGTTCCTGAGGGAGAACCATGGGATTTGCATGAACCTCTTCAGCCAAAGCTGTCAGGGCTTGTAACTCTTGTGAAGGAGATGTGGTGTGAGCCCTGCTTCCTGCCCCTGAAATGCCAGCTGGTGGAAGTGCTGCTCACCTGTCTCTGGCAGCTGGAGGGACTGAGAAAAAGGGTCATTTCGGTGGTGAAATTTATCTCTTTGGCTGATAAAGACCTTCATAATGAGAGTTTCACTTCAAAGGGCTCTGGCAGTGCAGCAGTTTGAGTATCTGTTTGCCTGACTGCCACTAGAGTAGCTGTATGTGAAGTGCACAGGTATTTTATTTGTATAAAACTGCTCACTCTCAGAGGTCACCAAACACAGCTACCCCAGAAACTTTCAAGTTGCAGAGCAGGTTAATTTTGAGTGAATAAGTTGCTTCTCTGATTGAACGCAGGACCCTGTACAAACCACAGTGTGCTGTCCTGACTGCTCTGGCACATCTTTGCCCCTCGAGAGCACCTAGGACTTGTTTTCAGCAGATCTCCCTGGTCCAGGCTCACAGAGGGAGCAGGCCCTTGCAGTGAAGGGAGCAGATGGATGCCTCCTTTCTCTGTGCTGCACAGTATTTTCATAACCTTTCAATGGCATCCCTGTGGAATGGGGACAAGTTGGCAGTCACGTGCTGGCCACAGCCACTCCGGTTCTTCAGTGGGGGAGGAAGCCAGGATGAGATCAGATTTACTTTTGTCCCTTTTCTGCTTGGAAACTTATTTGTGCTGCTAGCGAGGTCCCCAGTCCAATGCTGTAAAAGGGATGCTGCAGGGAGGAGGAGAAGTAAGCTTCCTCCCTTGGGAGAGGGCGAAAGCAGTCCTTGAGTCATATAAACTGCTTTGCTGGGGCCAGTGGAAAGAGTTTGTCACCCATCATGGCAGGTGACACAGACTGAGCTGTTGGCACAGTGGGATGAGGTGCAGGGTGGGGCTGGACCCACACCAGGACATTGCTCAGGAGCAGGGACACCTTCCCTGACAGCATTGCTCCATCAGCTGCGAGTTACTGGGCACATTCTGGGGGAGGAACATAACACACTGCTGCCTCTGTAATATAAGGAGCACCCCCAAGATCACAAGCGTTCCCATCTGATCTGTAAGAACAGAGTTTTCAGTCACACACCCAGGGGAACTCCCAGCAGCAAGGAAGAATGTTATCACCTGGATTTTAGCAGACTTTTTCATAGGAGCCTGGTTCTGTCTGCAATGAAAACAGGTTTGCCTTCCAAGCTCGGCTCTGAATGGCAGAGCACGGTGTGTGTTGCTGTGTGGGTAGTGATTTTGGTTTCCATTAATGTCCAAATAAGAGATTCCTTGTGAGAAGGAAATTTTAATTTGGAAAGGACTCCGTTCCTTTATATTGATTGCATTTAGCTGGATTTGCAGCCTCCCTCCTCAGCAGAGCTGTGTCCCACTGAAAACGATGCAGGGTAAATGCATGGAATGGAGAGGAGGGAAAGAATTCAACAACAGAGACAGGTGAAACCAGGGTCCTTTCCAGGCAGAAATATTCAGGAATTCCATTTATTTCTCAGCTACAGCACTGCAGTGCTTTAGAATGCAAATTGCCCCTTTAGCCCACCAACTTTAGCTCTACTGCAGGATACAGTATTTTGCACATCTGCTTAATGAAATGTGCAAAATGGGAAAACCAGATGTAATGGTCTCCACTGCTGAGAGGAGACGACTGGAAAACAGAACCTTTTGTCATAAAAACAGTCATGCCCTTCTGAACCTGTTGAATTCTGAAGCTGTCTTGGGCATATTTTTGCAAATCATGATTTGGTATTTGCAGCTGAATGATCCTGAGCATGGTCTTGTAGCTGGTCCTTTGCAGCTCAGAAGTGGGGTTTGCTGCTGTTGATGTGGGTTTTTTCAAAAAAAATTAAGCAATCTCTATTTTTCTGTTTTGTTAATTTGTTTCATAAATTAAAAGCTTTTCTCTTATGAGCTATATTTAAATGGCTTTGGATAACTTTTCCTGTATTTCACAGATGCATGGCCCAGGGCTCAGTTACAAAGCCTTGCTGATTCAGTTGAAGAAATGTGTTTGACCACATCTGTTTCTGTGTTAATTTACATTTTAAAGCCACTGCTGGAAAGGAAAAACCTGTAAATTCTAATTCCTTCCCTGTCCACTTTCTAGGTTTGATGTAGTTTTTAATGCTTCTATGAATATGAATTGTGACTTGCCAAATTAGTGTGAATTAAACGGGAAGAGTCATAGCACAGTTATTCAAACTACTTCCAGGGGATGAGACTCTTCTTCTAAAATAAGTCATCCACGAGTCTGTAACACAACCAAAGCTCTCAGCATTTATTTTATAACTGTCCCTGAGTCTCAGAGAGGTGATGTTCAGACAGAGTTTGCCTTATTCTATAAAATCCACACTCTGGCCTTTTTAGAAGATATGATCTTATTTTTTAAGGTGGGCACTGAAAATATCTTGAGTACCTTTATGTCTAAAGTTGTGTCACCTTGAAGCCTAGGTTCTGTCCCATTTGCTCAGCCCCTTCACCAGGATCACACTCAATCCCCCAGGGCTTGGGAAGCCACATCTGCAGCTCCCACCCAGCTCCTCTTGGTAGGAGTGACTCTCATTCCACAGAGTTTTTCTTCCTGAGAAACGGGGACCCTGCTTGGCTTCAGACTGATGGTCCTTGTTTCTCAGCCATCAAAGTGAAAAAAGTATGAAGTAGAAATTTACTTCTAAAATAGAGCTGTCTTCCTTAGGAATTTGCTTCAGTGGGGACTGGGAGATATTCCCTCTGTAATGATTTATATTACAAAAATAGTTCTTTCCTATGTCTGCAAACAGAAATGTGAGCCTGGAAAAGCAATCTAGCAGCTAACTCCTCAGCCCCACAGCTTAAATAAACCAGTCATAAACAAAATGAATTACAAAAGCAACTGAAGAACTAAACTTCCCTAGAAATACAATGTTCTCTCCTCGGAAGTCTGAAAATACTCTCGGCTTTTTAGCCTGACCCAAAGCCTGCCGTATCCAAGCTTTCTTGGCCCCGGGGCGGGGAGTGAGCTCCGAAGCGGCAGTCTCGGTGGCGCTGTGCCTCCTCCGGCCTCTGGCCCCGGCTGAGGCTGTGCCGAGCCGGGGGACGGGTCACACAGCTCCCATCTCCCCTGCAAAACGAGGTCGTGGAAAGAACACGACCTCACATTCTTATTTATACATCTGACCTAGCAGTCGCCGTGCCCCTTCAACACGTTCTGCTGCTGACGCCGGCTCACACAAGTGACACTGTGTGAAGCCACCGAGGGCTCTGCTGCGCCAGACCAGCGCTGGTCAGCGTGCTGGAATGGAGCATGACCTGACGGGCGGTGACAGCTCCCTCCAGGGACAGCTTTCCCTTGAGCAGCAACTTGGGCTGGAGTGCTTGCTACAATAACACACGGCGCTTGCTTCCTCGGAGCCCGCGTGCCCTTTGGCTGCGGTTTTTATCTCTGTTTACTATAGAAAAAGCTTCAGCAGATTATGCTGTGTCATTCAGTTCCCTGCCAGAGTGTATGTTAGAGAAACTAGAAAGTGTGTGAGTGCAAAAAAAGTAGCTGCAATTTTTTTGTGGCATAGGCAAGGTCATTACAAATTATATGAGGCAATGAGGATGTGAGGATTTTAGATCAAATTTAACAGCTTTATCTGGAGACTTAAGCAAAAAATGTGCTTTTACTGATATTACCAATTAGGGAGCTGCCAGGTGGCCATTTAATAACCCAGATGTGCTACAAGATGCAGCATCAGCAGAGGCTGTGTGTGCAGTGAAGCACAGGAGAGTTTTCCAGGGCACAGCACCAGCCAGTTCCTCCTGGCTACGGGCGTGACTTGGGTCTGGGAGATGTGACAAGAGGGGGAGCCCGGGGTAGGTAATGCCAATCCATAAAGGGATAAGAGCTTAGGAAAATTGCAGAGAAGAAGGAGGGAAATGCAATGAAATCTCAAGAACAGTTGGCCACTGGCAATGCAGAAGCCTGGAAACGTTGTCTTGACTCCACATCAGCAGATGCACGGGTGTCCGTGGTGTTGATGGGCTGATTTAGAGGCAGCTGAGACCAAAGGCTGGGTGAGTCAAGGAAATGGGTTGTAGCACCTTCCCCTTTTGTCACTAGCTGGAATCTGTGTCTGTCACACTGATGTCAGCCCAGTTCCTGCTGGAAACTGCATCATCACTGGCACAAGATCAGTTGCTGTGACTCTCGTGCCTCAAGGGACCAGAGCCTGAGACTGAGGCGCTGGAGCCCAGGCTTCTTGCTGATCCCTGAGGTACACCAGGAATGATGTAGGAGAAGAGGGTAACCTTCCACTACAAACTGAGCTGTCTGGGCATGATGCCCAGTGAGAATTTGGGAGAAAGGATTGAAGGGATCAGCACGTGAGCCTGGGTGGCAGCTGGCAGGGTTGAGCTTGCAGCTTTGCCATCAGCAGGAGACACAGAGCTCAGCTCAGCTCACTTCAGGCATTCCCTGCCACTGCCCCTGCCACGGAGTCAGTCACAGAGCTAGAATAAATACAGGTCCCTATGGCAAAGCCAAAGCTAATCCTTGCTGCTGACAGACTCGGGGTGGAGGGCTCTCCTGGGTTGCAGGAAACAGTCCTGCTCCTGGCTGCCCAGAACTTCTTGAAGAAAACCTCCTGGACTTGCTTCTTCAGAGTACAAACCCAAGGCAGAAAAAAGCCTCAAAATCACACAGGGAAAGAAACTGCATTTCCATGAAGCCTGTAAAGAGACAAACATTGCTAGAGATGGTTCTGAAGAGTTAATTGCAGATAGCTTTATTGGAGGGATGCTGCTGTGAGGAAATGAAGTCAATTCTGTAACAACAAGAGAAGCTGGACCTTTATCAGCTGCCACTAACAGTGGGGAAGCACCAGCTACAGTGGCTTGCCATTTATAAAAACATCTGGAGATAAGAAGCTTATTTTTTGGCAGAGTGGTAGCTGGCTATTCCATCAGGCTCAAGTGATGGTAATAAGGATTTGGCAAAAGAACAGCAGAGGAAGACACCTCATCTTACCTTGCATAGCTTCTGTTCTTCTTGCTTCCCCCTTGCAGCAGAAAGCGCTGTCAACTGGTTTAGTAGGATTCAAATGAAAATGCTCTGAAATACCTATCAGATTGCCTTCCTTTGCTTTCTTTACCTTTTCAGAGTGATGCTCTTTTCTCCTAACTTTAAGGCACAAAGAGGCTGAAAGTCTTTGGGTAGGTTTGGGCATGGCATGGCATTTTGAATACCAACATCCCTGGTTTGGTTTGTCTGAGAAGCTGCTGAACTGCTTTGCTGTGCTGGAGGTAGATTTTGCTGCTTGCTGGGCTGGTTGTAATGATTCGAGTGCGTGCTTTGGATGTAGCTGATGTTATTCCCAGTGTGTATTAGTAAGAATAGAAATCTGCCATTAAATCATGTTCTGCAAAAGCAGTATTCATTTCCTAGTTTTCTGCTTAAAAAATTCTGCATTTGCAAGCCTCGCCATCTGCATCACAGCCATTACATGTGGGAAGTATGGAATGTGTCTTATCACACACAGAGCGTGCACAGCAAAGGACATCCAAAGGTTATGTTGTCATCATGTCAAATGGATCTGTTTATTCTGAGTGCTGTAGAAGCAGAGCTTAATCAGAGCATCAGCCATATGCAGATTTGAAATTAGATTTTACAATAACCACCTGTCTACTGTTTTGAATCCTTGTCATATTCTGTGGGTTAGAGCTGTGCTTGCTTAGTGAATGTGTGTGCTGGGAGAAAATCATCTAAAAGCCTTCATGCCATGATGTAAAAAGCTCTTAAATGCATGTATATGTATGAGTGTGCAAGGGGAGCACATGTATCTCATGACTTTGTGCTACGAGCTGCTATCAAAGCATGTGAAGGGGAAAAGAAGGCATTCCTTTAATGTAACAATCAATAGTATTGGCAACTCCACATATAAAGGTCTTTTGCTCTTCTTTTTTGGCTCATAATTTTTATATGTGTCAGCCAAAAAAGTCACTGTGAAGTGATGCAGCATTTGATCTTTCTCTTCTGTAAGTTTTTAAAGGAGTAAGTACAAACATGCACATAATGTTTGTGTAGTGCCTGCCACAGTTTTGTGACTCACAGCATTTTGCCTTTAAGGAGTCAAAAAAAAAAATCTGTCTGAAAGCTTAAGCCTCTCTCCTCATTATGTTGCAACATAAAAAAAAAAAAAAAAAAAAAAGAAAATCTGTGAGTTTGGTTATTGCAAGCTGCATCAAGGCGGTGGTGAAAAGAGCAACGATAATCAAAGTAGAGGTTGACATTTTAAACACTGGCACTTGGAAAGAAGTGGAATTAAAAAGAATTGCAGAGCAAAAATGGACAAAAAACTTGTACCACCACTTAATCATATGCTCAAAACTGCCTGAAACAAGTAAGCACTACAGGCTTTTTCTTGCTTATCTCCACTGTGATAATTATTCTTCTAAAGCAGTAGTTGCTCTCCCTGGGGAAAACAGAGAGTTCATTTTTTTTTTAAATTCAGAGTATGGCCCTTCCCACGGAAGTCAATGGCAGTTTTTCATTTAATTCAATGGGAACTTAAAAGGGCCATTAAACGAGATCAGTAATGCAAGAGCTTTCCAAAGACATCCTGGGCCAGATGCTCCCTCCCAACCACAGGGAGCAGCAGTCACCAGTTCTTAGGCTAGCCAATATCTGAAGCTGTAGTGTCCCCTTCTCCAGAGCAGGAGATGTTTTTACCACTCACCAGAGTAAACTGAAATGTGGTGAGTCAGAGCTGTTGCGAGTCAGGGAGGCGCTCTGACCGTCCAGCTGGGCTGAGCTGAAAGCTGCTGCCTCTCTGCCTCTATCCAGGGTTTAGCATGAATCAGTGTATCAGGAAGGTGCCAGAAGTGTAGCCTGAGAGCTTCCTCCAAAACCGAGGGCAGAAGCCTTTGTTTATACCAGGATGCTGGGAAGCCTCCAGTTTGTGTGGCACCAAGGTGGTGATCAAGAGAACGGCCAGAAAGCTCCACTTTTCTTGTGCTTTCCCTTTCAAGAGTTTGACCTCAGGAGTGTTTTGCCATGTGAGTTCTCCAGGTCCAACCACCCCCGTGGTGGGATTTGCCCATTGCTGGAGCACGTTCCCTCCCATCCTGCCTCTGGCTGGACCCAACACATCAGCGCAGGGACAGGATGCTCTCCGTGGTCTGTGGGTTACAAGCTCACTCCTCGCTCCAGCTCCTCGTCTCAGCTGGGGAAGGTGTGAGTTTGTATGTTTTGACTTTGTTCATTCAAGCTTACAAAACAACCGCATCTGTCTTGAAACTCAGGTGTGTCCTCTCATCCAGCGAACTCTTCGCGGGAAAGCGCTGCTGTGAAATCGCTTTATCAGCCACGGCCACCGCTCGCACCTGCCCAGCCGTCCCTCGCCTCCTCCGGCACCTCCCGCGCCGTGTCCCGGGGGCCAGGAGGGGTTCGCATCCCTGAATTTCCGCGCGGGGCCCTCTGGAGGTCAGTGTTCGCCCGCGCTGCGGCGGACCTGTTGCGGGCCCGCGGAGGCTCCGCGGGCAGGGCCGGGCCGGGCCGGGCGGGAGCCGCCCGCCCGCTCGGAGCGCCGGCCCCGCGCCCGCCGCCCGCCCCATCGCCCGCGGGGGCGGCGGGGCCCCCGCGCTGCCGGTGCCTGCGCGGCCGCGGAGCCGCCGCTGCCCGCGGGGCCGGCCCCGTCCCCCCGCCCGGGGCGGTGCCGCGCTGCGGCGCGGGTGGGGCCGCGCGGCGGGAGGTGCCGTGCGCGCCCGCGGAGCCCCGCGGAGCCATGGCGTACATCCAGGTGCGTGCGGAGCGGGGCGGCGGCGCGGCGGGCCGGGGGTGATCCCCGGGGGATGGGGGGGATCTCTGGGGCGGCTGCGGGACGGGCGCGGTGCCGCGGCGGGGCCCCCCCGTGGTCCCTGCCCGGTGCAGGTGCGCAACTTCGGGTTAAGTTCTGGGGAGGAGTTCCCGGAGGCGACAGCAGCCCCCGGCGCGGGGCCGAGCGGGGCCGGCAGCTATTGCTAGCGAGACACCGGGGCAGGAGAGGATCCCCGCGGGGTTGGCGAGCAGCCCTCCGGCCTCTCTTTGTTGGGGGAGCGGGGTGGCCCCGGGGACGAGGAAGCCCGTCCCGATCCCGCACAAGGACTTCTTGGAGAAAGGAGGATGCCGAACCCCGCGGGCAGACCGAGGTGCGATGGGCCGCCCCAGCCGGGGCACGGTCCGGCGGGTGGGGGGCACCTGCGGGGTGGGGGGCACCGGCGCCCTAGGCTGCGGGGAGCCCCGGGCTGCGCCGTGATGGATGGGCTCTCCCAGCATTGTGGGGCTGAATTCTTGTCGGGCTGGCTCAGACCCTGAGCGACCCCCGAGCCGCCCGCTTCCCAGCCTTTGCCCCGAGCGCAGCCGCACAGTTCGCGATGAACCCGAGCGGGGGGGACATCTCCAGCCGGGCGGGCGCTGGTACAGACCCCGCTACCGACGCCACCCGTGCCCCCTGTCCCGCGGGGCCGTGCCCCCCGCGGTCCCCTCCCGCTCGGGGTTGAGCCCGGCGGATGGGAGCAGGGATGCTGAGGGAGCTGTCCCGGGAGTCGGGCTGGAACAGCCGCGGGTGGACCCCGCCCGAGATGTCCTGCGAGGCTCGGGGCTCCCGGCGCCCCCCGGCTCGGCGGGGTCTTGAGTGGGCCGGGCAGGCCTCCAGCAGCACGGCCGTCGGGGCCCGTGGGTACAAGGGGGGGTACCCGAGTGCGGAGCAGGGCATCAGCAACGCCCCGTTATCCCCACACCGGCGTCTCAGTCACGGTGGGGTGGTGGGAGATGTGCGGCTGAGGGCACCGTGCGGTGTCCACTGCCGATGGAGGTTGTGAGCCTTTCCCGGGGTGTAACTGCGGGGGCAAAACGCGCTCTGTGACCAGCGAGGACCCCACCCTGCTGCAGCATCCCTGGGGGTACTGCCACGATGGTTTGTTGTCACTGCTCTGAGGACCTGGCTGGGATCGGCGGCTCTGCTAACCTGGAGCAGGTAACCCCAGGCAGGGGCCCTGCAGCAGGTTGTGGAGATGGAGTCCTGCCCCCAGCCTCGCCCTTGATGGGGGCTCACTCGTGGCTGGAGACTCCCATCTGGCTTGTTCTGTGCTCGGCCAATTGGGATGACGTGGCAGAGCATGATGGTGCCTCCCTGGCCCTGGAGACTGAGCCGCTCTCCAGGGGTTGCTGAGCACATCGCAGCTGCTGTGCTCCCGGGGATCCCCCGCGCCAGCCCCCGCTGCTGCAGCCTTCCCCAGCCCCTGTCCCTCCGCAGCCCTGCCCCTCGTGCCCGGTGCCGGCGAGGTGGGTGAGCAGGTGGTCGTGTTTGCTTTCCTTTCATGGGCCCCTGCAGTTCAGCCCTGCATGGTGCTGGTGACTTGTTTACCTCTTCAGCACTACCATACTCAGTTCTTATCCCTGCCCTCCCGTTTGGGGTGGCCTCAGGCTGGCTCTGTCCCGGGATGGCTGTGTGCCCTCGGGGCTGGTGGCACACAGGGTGCTGTGACCGATGGTGGCCAGGAGGGCTGTTGGCTGTGAGCCCGCCGTGTCCCTGTGGGCCTTTGGAAAAGCCCTCTCTTTGCGTGACATGTGCTCGGCGTTCGATCGCGTGGCACCGATCCAGCCGCTTTGTTTTAGAGCAATTTAAATATCCTCCTTGCAGTTCTGCTAAACCACTGGGCTTTGGCTGCAACTTTGCATTAATAAGGAATGATAAAGCCCTTTTAACCATTTAGCATCTTCTTAAACAGTTGGCCCATGGGTATCTGTAATCACTGTCTTGTCTCATTGCACCACAGCTCTTCTAGTCTTTTAACTGCTCCTAACAAGTGGTGGCTTTTTTGACAAGCACTGGCTTCCAAGAAGTTTAAAAGGAAGGCTTGCACCAAAACGTGGTCCATGGCAGAGTTCTTGGAACAAAAGGCAACTTCTGCATCCCAGTTCCTTCAGAAAAGGCTGCTAGTGTCATGTCATGAACGTAAAGCTAGGAACCAATTTCTACATTTGGAAGAGTAGGATTGAGTTTTTTGTGGGGGTTTTTGTATTGCTTTGTTCTGTGGTTTTTGTATTGGTTTAGGTTGGTTTTTTTTTTAAGAATTCCTGATGTACAAAGCCAGGACAAATAGGAAACTTTTAGACATGGTCAAGGGAATGCAATAGCTAAGACATTTCAGCAGGTATCCAAAATGCTAGTGAGTCTCCAAAGGAAATGAGTCCATTATATATATATATAATGTTTCAAGGGTGGCTTTGTGAATAAAAACTGGTTTGTGATGCCTTCTTCCTTTGCTGTAGATTTTCTCTGTGGCTTAGGGGAGGTGGCTGCAGTGCAGATTTTTGAAAGGGAGTGTGGGAATCAAGCCTTTAACTTCTATCTTTTGTGTTCTTCAAGTCACATCTGAGGATGAGGCTGAAGGTGCCCAGAGATGTGTATGCAGTGGAGAGTATTCAGTTTGTACCCTTACCTAGAAGTGGTTTTTTAATGAGTTGGCATTGGAACTCCATTGATATGGGCTGAATGTGGAGAAAAGCCTTTTTTTCCACTGAAAAAATTTGGATATGGTTGCTGTCAGCAGCGAGTAGTTGCTGCAATTAGAGGCAAGTTACTAAAGAAAACAAAATAAGTGGTTGCATGTGATACCCATTAGCAAGAAGCAATGAGCAGGATTTTCATGCTTCAGAATGGGTTTGGGAGTTTTGCTTGTGGGAAAGGAGGAGCAGAAGGAGCTTTGTAGGGAAGGATTGGAAATGGCAGAAGCTAATGCCCAGTCAGACCTCTCCTTCCTCTAACATCTACAAGATACTGTCTTGCCAGAAATTCAAACTCATCCCAGACTGGGGCGTGTCATGGCAGAAAATTTAAAGTTGTTTGAGCATTGCTAACTTGTTTTTGTCTTTTTCATTTTGTTCCCCTTTGCTTCATCCTGGATGTCTAAAAGGACAGTTGGAACCAATAAATGAGGTGAGTTAATCTGATGATTCACTCCCCGCTCTGTCTGCTTGCTCCATCCTGAGGGGATTGTCTCGTGTTTTCTGACTCTTTACTGATGTCCTAGATATAAGTAATGCACTGCATTTTGGGCTGGTAATTTTTTGGTTTGCAGTGCCCAGATTTTGTTTATGGGGAAAAAAAAGTGTGTTTTACTGTAGCAAAAAGCCATGTTCCTATGAAATCTTCTCTGCAGATCAGGTTCCTCTGAGGAAACCCCTCCGCATGGTCCACACTCATGAATGCTGCAAATGTCTCGAGTATTTTGGGGAGATAACTATGGAGAATCTCTCATGCACTGTATTTCTTCAGTTTCTCAGGAGCATTTCAAGGTCACATACAGCTGTTAAAGCAGTTTGACCCTGGGTGCAGGTGCTGTGCCCTTGCAGCTGCCGGTCTCCCACCGTGCCCACAGCGCAATGCCCTTGTGCTGCTTAATGAGCCCTCTCATGAACAGCAGAAGTTGGGGCTGGTGTGGGTGGGAAATGAGCTGAGTTTTGGCTGTCTGCTCCTCTCAAAGCAGAGCTTTAATGTGGGGGGAAGGCTGTGGGGATGGCATGGAAATGGGGCCACAGGGTGCTGCCGCTCCGATGGGGAGCTGACACAGCACTGGTACAAGTGGTGCTGCCAGTGCTACCACAGAAACCTAAGAAATGAGAGACTTTTCTGGGTCAATTAGTCTTCTAAAAAAATATCATTGAAGGTTCTTCATTAAATTAATCATGGTAGCAGAGCAGAAGCATGAGGATAGTGTGCTCTGGCTAATCCATTTTAGTGGTGAGTTTGTTGCTCCACGTGTACGGATTGTACGAATATTACTGGTACATCTACAGGGATGAAGTGTGTTCACATTACTGTGTTAATTAAATAGATCCTTGCTGGATTAAACTGATGCTTTCACTCACCTTCTGTTTTTAATTCCTTCTGTTGTCTATTTGCTGATCTATTAGATTGTTGATGTGTGTTGAAAAATATGCATGTTTCCACTCCAGCATATTGCTGTGCCATAGTGCTTTGTAAATCACCCTCTTGCCAACCTACATAATAATACATTGCTACTAGAGAGGAAAATACCTGCAGAGAATGCTTATTTTCCTGCCTTGTTACGGCATCAGTGGGGTTGGGCTGGTAACTGCATAGCACTTGTCTGTTGGTATAGATGAAATAAATATAGTTCTTAATGTTCTGTTGCAGAAACACAAACACAGCTGAGTGTTTTTTCTCAGTAGCTATTGATGGGTTGTAATCTTGTACTTTGGTTTGCAATGGCTCCAGGGTCTGCTCGCTCGGATCTCGGATCTCTTGCTGTGCCGGTGGACTTGCAGGAATTGTTGTCAGAAGTGTTTTGACTGTAGCTGTTGTCAAGCAAATGAAGATGAAGTTGAAATCCTGGGACCTTTTCCTGCCCAAACTCCAGCCTGGCTGTAAGTTCAGATGCATGGTTTCCTAGCTTTAACCAAGGAGTAGGACTGCTCAGCTGTGATGAGAGTATTGATATGAATTGCAATGGGACATTCAGAGGATGCCACTTAGAGGGTGGGAATGCAGGCTACTCCTGGCATGGTGAAAAAGGGCGGCTCTGTTAACTCAAATAGCAAGGTTAGTCTTTGTAAAAACTGTTTCTGATGGGTAAGACAGAAGTTGTTTTGTAAGCTGGCATAACAAGGATAACTGGTTTAGCTGTGCCCCCTTCTCTAAAGATGCCTTTCCTCTTCCGTCCTATTTCCTCTTCAAATGGACCAACCCTTTGGAGCACTTCAACTTCAAATGCTGATGAGGTTGTTTAGAAATACTTTCTTATCCTAGCATGAAGGTGATTATCATTTAGGCAGATGAAAGGCATAGCTGCTACAGGCTCTGAAGGGGAAATTCATTTAAAGTTTCATTTAGCAGGACTTGATCTCCTGCATCACCGTAGTACTCTTCAGAATTTCTTCTCAAATCATTAAAGAAACACAGCACCTGGTCTTATCTGGAGCTTTGATTAGTATGTTTGCAAATCCACTACAAAGGAAGTCAGTGAAGTCTTCCCTCTTTTACTCCCTCTCAGTCAGGAATCTGCAGCAGAGAGGTGACCCTGTGGAGGCAGTAGTGAAACCAAGAAGGGAGCAGAGCTCTCTGGTGGTTTAGTGGCTGCCTTGTCAGCTGAGCTGGGCTTTGTGGAGCAGACCATTTGATGGACACGGCTTCAGTGTGTCCAGAACTTGTGGCACAGGAGAGGCCTGCTCGGTGCATTGTGTGATGCTCAGACTTTGGTACCTGGGCACTGAGGCACTCAGGTAATTTTATCTACTCGTGTGAGTGTGTGCTGTTATTCTCTGTCAGCTCTGGAAGGGTCATGTCTTGGTGCTGCATGAAATAAATTTTTTCACGTTTAAATTGCAGTCTTGTCCATGTACTCTTTCGAATTCAGGTAGAACAGGAGGGTAATTAATACTGAAGCAATAAAAATAGAGCTGTTCAGGATGTGTTAGAGTGGTTTTTAGATGTGGAGCAGCATATTTAACAGTCTGATATATGCTCAGAAACTGATTCACCTGCAATTAATGGGGAATGGAAACAAAATCAATGCTAAATAGGAAAGCATCACGCACAGGAGAGCACAGTGATGAGGTTGCAGTATTGGACGTGGAAAGATTGGTGCAGGAGCAATTACATCTTGGGAACAAGTAGCTGGGCTTGTGGTGAGAGGGTGATTCAGAGCTTATCTGGTGTGCTGAGCAGCAGAAGGGACGTCCTGTGTGTTTTGGGGTGCGGAGTGATTGTACCAGGGTGTAGTTTTTGACTCCTGGATTCTTCTGTCTGGATAAAGGGCTGATGTGAGTGCTGAAGCCCTGTTCTTATCTCAAATCTCAGATGTATGGTGGCTTTGCAGATCAGTTGGACTTTGCCACGGGCAGAGAACGTGGAGAGCTTTGAACTCACAGAATGCTCTCTCCAGCCTGTATTGTTTCTCCCTGGTCCTGCTCCATCTAACGCCCCTACGATAACTTCATGGAATGGCCATAAGCAGAGGACGACGCTCTTCGATGAAAAACAACCCAGTTCTTCAACCCTGTTGCACTTTATGCTTCACACACAGATGCTCACAGCCCTGGGAAGGGTCCCTGTGACCCCAGCCCAGGCCATTTGTCCATCTTTCCCTCCAGCTCCAGGTGGTTTGGTGCAGTTAGGGTCTCCCTGTTCTGCTCTGTGCTGACAGAAGGTGAGTTCCCAGAGGTGAAGCCTGAGAGGGGCAGCAGGCACCAAAGAGGAGGACACAGGACACAAGTGGCTTTGCTTTGCCTGGAGACCTGGATGCTGCTGTGCCTCAGGGTCACTGTGACATCTCCTGTGACACAGTTCACACCTGTGATCTCCAAGGATGCCTTTTGACTCACAATTGATGTATAAGCTGCAGATAAGGCTTTGCTTGCTTGAAAATGCCGTGGGCTCCTCTTGTGGACCCAGAGTGGTGCCAGGCAATGTGATAATGCTTTGTGCTTCCAGGGGGATTTTGCTGGAAAATGGTGAGGGAGCACAAAAATTAAGTGAGGAGGACTGACTTAAGATGAGGGGAGATAGGACAAAGAGGAGATAGGTCCTCTGCTTCTCCCTAAGGAGATGTGACTGAGAGGAGAGGGGGAGAAAATGAGCCTGGAGAGGAACAAGGGTCTGGAAGATGAAGAGGAAAAGTAAAAGGCAGGAGTGAGATTTGGTATGTTTTGTTTGCTGACAAATAGGAGACCCAAGCTTTTTGTGTGCATGTTTAAGGTAGAAATGATCCCATGTTGACTCAGAATTCAGAAATCAAAGAAGAATTCTGTTTTCACTGTGTTGATCTTATATTTTTATATCTGTATATGCATTTTTGGATGTAGGGAATGATCTCTGGAGTTAGAGGAGTTAGTTACTCTGAGTAAGAATTTGGACTTGTTCTTAGAATAAGGTTTTTAATGTTTTTAAGTCCTCAGAGATCTGTGTATACCAGTTGAACCCCCCCTTTTTTTTTTCTCTCTCTTATTTTTGGAGAATGGGGTTTTGTATTTAGTGGAAACCCTACAATGAAAAACAGGTTTGATATCACCTTATTTTACGTTTAGATGCGTACATTGAATTTGGGAACAAATCAATTTATTGTATTCCTTGCTTGCAGCCTGAAAGTATTTTAAAAATAGATTTGTGTTTTTCAGCTGAGGTCTTTCCATCTTGCCTATTCTTCATGGGCCTAAGACACTGGTGTGATGTAGAATGCAATTTGTGCCTTCCTCACCTTCCTACCCACTCCCCAGGGGAAAACTGTTTTTATGGTCCTTATTGGTGAATGAGCAAACATATAAATGCCCATGGTTAATGACCCATCCTTTATATTTTGGCCCTAGGTTTTCCCTTTGGCAGCTCTGAGACACTTCATTGTCCTGGAAATTCAGGAGTGGACGATAAAGCTGCAAGTTTAAGCCCTTCCTCTTGGGAGAAATGGATTTTTCTGACTTTCTGATTTTTTGGCAGTGGCAGCTTAGGGAAAAACAAACAAACAAAAAAAAACCCCTTCCTGCAGTGAGTCCAGTTGCAATGACTTGAGTGCATGGTAACTTCTTGTTATTTCATGAGGAGCACTTCCATCCTGGTCCTTGCAGAAATGGCCTGGGAATGAGGGTGGATGTTTGAGCTGCTTGTTATGGAATATTCTACAAACCCCAAAGATAAACAGTGCACACTGGGAGACTGAATTGAAATCAGGACATGACTCCTCTTTGCAAAGGTTCAGATTAAACAGAAACAGAGCTGCTTTAACCAGAGCCAAAGTTTATTTGAGGAAAAATTATTGTGGCTCAGTAGCAATTTCCTTACTAAAGGTCATCTGTATGTTATTAACTCACTATTACGTTTACCCATTGTAGAACATCCTTAATGCCTCTCTTCCTGATTCCCTTTTCACCCTGCCTTGTTCTGTGCATTTGCTTCTCAAACACAGGCATATCCAAATGCCACCTGTGATTGTGTGGACCTGCATTTAGGCATGAAAAAGCTATTTGTGTTCCAAGTACTGATCATATATCAAACTGTATGGTTTGGACTGCCTTTAATGGGCTGCAGAGCTGTGCAAATATTGTACGCCCCTTTTAGCAGAGGCTTGGGTTTTGATTATTAACAGAATTTGTTTTTTAGTGTGGATGAGTTGTGTGAGTCTGACTTGGTGAAATATGCATGGATCCTGCTGTGAACTTTGTGGCTTGGATAAGAATTTCCAGTTGGTTTTGGGGGTTGGCTTGTTTCCTAATGCTTGTTGGGCTTTTATGCAAGTTTACTGCTTTTTGCAGAATATATCAATTGCTCTGCTCCAGTCATTGGTTATTAATGAAAATGATTCAATATATTTCATTTATACTCAGCTGAGTTGTGCACATAGAAAGGGTGGCTTGGAAGCAAAATTCACACAGAATTCCCCTTTGCTTTGCTCGTTTTGTGCTGATGCTTTCCTTGTGATCTGCTGCTATTTTCTGTCTGGTGGCCTGGCTGTTTTGCAGGATGCACCACACGTCATGGACCCATTGTGTGATTCCATTTCCATCAGCAGCACTCCCCTCTGAGCACACAGCTGTAGACTTTTCCTCTTGCAGTTGTTACTGTCTGCTCCTGCCCTGCTTTCAGTCAAAGTTGGGAGATCCTCACTTCTTTCAGGAGCCACTGAAGCTGGGACATGTTGGAGTTTTTAACCAGAATGTTGTTTTATATAAAAACAACTTGTGTGTACATGTACTCCCCTTTCAGTTTGTTTAAACGTATATATGTGGACTTCTCCATGATGCCAGCCTTCTGTGGAGTCTTCTCCAAGATGCTACAAAACTTGCCTTGTCATTTAGATCCTGCCAAATTCCCTGCTCCCACCCAGATCTCTGGGCAGCACAATTATTGTCTGCTGAGAACCACATCTGGTTTATAGAAGTGGATAAAAAGCAGCCAAATATTAAAAAAAGGCACGCCAATGAATAGCAAATAATTAATTGTGTCTGTAAGATCAAGTTTTGAAACTTTACTGGCAAACCTGCAGTGTTTTACCAGGAGGTGTGTGGTAGATTTGGGATACCTGAGCATGGTGATTTTCTGTGCTGGTTCCTTCCCAGTGAAGTCTGTGCTTCCAAAGTGTAGCTGTGAATTACAGCAGGAAGCTGCTGTTTGAGGTTTTTGGGGTTTTGGTTTGATTTTTTTTCCTTAGAGAGAAGTACAATATTTCTGATCAACATCTGAGTTAGATGTGCCTTAGTGGCCTGTGTCATGCTCTAGTACTAAAAAACTGTTAAAAGTACTGATAAAACTGTTTGAAAGACAGGCAGAAAGGTGAAGAATCTGTTTTTTGCATAAGTCTGAAGTCATGTGCTCAGCCTTTTGCTTGCCAGACTGATAAGGAGATAGCCCACAGCATCGAGGGACGAGCACCCCAGAATGCCAGCACACGTTGTTATTCTGTATATACTCCTTGTACTGGGTTGAATCATGCAGAGGTCTCTCATTATAACAGGATAAGCAGCCAAAATGAGGACAAAGATGGAGACTCTGATAATACAATCAGCGAGCTGCCTCCCACTCTGCAGGATGTTTCCCCTGACAGAAGGCGGTCGTCCTCAGATACATCACGGTCCACTTACAGCCTCACGCGGCGAATTTCAAGTAAGGCTGTCCTTCCAACATTAATGTAATTCTTGTGGGGGAGAAAATCAAACTGTGGTGCTTGCTCTTTCATCTTTTGGACAGGGAACCGAGTCAGGCTGAAGGCACATGGATTAAAATCTCATCCTGTTTTGCAGGAGCGCAGTGGAAGGGGCCAGCCCTGTTTTTCTTGCTGAAGCACGAGCATGGTAATTGCACGTGCAGGTGGACAGGGAGGGAGAAGTGCAGGCCAGCTTGGGTTTCAGCGTGGCTGAGGGTGCTGTTAGTTGTTGGCAGGGCAAGGGGGAAAAGCCTCACTGTGGAGCCTGTGCTGGCATTGCACAGACACAGAATAGCTGTGCCTGTAATTGCTTTAGTGGACTTTCTAACAATCACATTGGTGTGCTTCTCTCATTCAGGTCTGGAGTCGAGGAGGCCAAGTTCTCCACTAATTGACATCAAACCCATTGAGTTTGGAATAATAGGTGCTAAGAAAGAAATAGTTCAGCCAACTATCCTGCGAAAAACCTACACCCCAGATGACTATTTTAGAAAATTTGAACCAAGGCTGTACTCTCTTGACTCGAATAGTGATGACATGGACTCCTTGACAGATGAGGAGATCTTGTCCAAGTACCAGCTGGGCATGCTGCATTTTAGCACACAGTATGATCTGTTGCATAATTATCTAATAGTGCGAGTCATTGAGGCTAAAGATCTGCCTCCTCCAATTTCTTACGATGGTTCAAGGCAAGACATGGCTCACTCCAACCCCTACGTGAAGATCTGCCTCCTTCCTGATCAGAAGAACTCCAAGCAGACTGGAGTGAAACGCAAAACGCAGAACCCAGTGTTTGAGGAGAGGTACACATTTGAAATCCCCTTTTTAGAAGCCCAGAGAAGAACTCTGCTTTTAACTGTAGTGGATTTTGACAAATTCTCACGCCATTGTGTTATTGGCAAAGTGTCAATGCCCTTGAGCGATGTAGACCTTGTGAAAGGTGGACACTGGTGGAAAGCCCTTGTGCCTAGTTCTCAGGTAACAGAATTTATCAGATTATTGCCACAGTTTTTCTTGTTGTTTTGGGGGTTTTTGTGTGTGTGTGGTTCCTTTGCCTGTTGGCAAGTAATGCTGTTTCTAATTAGTAATTGTCATCTTGTTAACACAGCATCTGCTGGGTTGGGATTATGTGGGCCTGTGACTGGTTTTATAACTAACAGTGTGAGGTAGAGAAGCTGTCTTTGATAGTCATGAGCAAAGATCCTATGTCAGCTTAAACAAGAACAACTCAAGACTGCTCTGGAAGTCTGCACTTTGGGAAGGTGTTTCTTGTCACTGCAGTGACCTGCATCCATTCTCAGGAGTGCTGTGGCACTGTCCCACCCAGGTCATTCCTGTGCTCTGAGGACATGAGGGGAACTGCTGGTGCCAGTAATGATTTGATTCAATAAAACATGTAGAAGATGAAATCTACCCAGACCTGTGCTATAATGCACAAGCAACAATCTGCAAAGGAGTGGTAGATTTGTTTTCATCAGATCCCTGAAAGAACTACATTTGCCATAAATATTTATCTGCTGCAAGTGGAATGTTGCATGCATTTTGGGCATTTCAGCCATTCAGTGGGATGGGAAGAGGAGATCAGAGGCCCTGTGTGCTTTCAGCTCTGTTCTCAGGAAAGGGCTGTTCTGTGGAAGGATCTGAGTTTTGCAGCCAGGAATGGTGGTTACCTACCAAACTTGCCACTAGTGCTATCACCCACATAGCTAGAGGCACAGAACCCTGTGAAAAACCATAAGAACATAGTGTGAACAGCTCTCAAATGTTTTACTAAGGACAGGAATACAACACAAGATTGGTGTAACAAGCTTGCCGCCTTTCCCAGTTCCTTCCCAGCTCACAAATTGCATTTTCCAAGGAGTCTTTGCTGAATTAAACCCAGTTGGGTGGTTCACTTTTTCTTTCATTTTTAGGTGTTCACAAAAGGGTGCCATAGCCAGAGATACTGGATGAAGTGAGCAGTAAATCATTGACCTCATTGCTGTTTTACGTGTGGGTTCAAGAGTCTGATTTGGAGTGGAAATTTCTCATCAGACACTTGTGGAAGGGGAATTTTTGGAAGTTGTTGGAAGTGAAGCCAGCTGGGCTGTGGCTCTGCTCTGCCCCCTCTGTGTGTGCAGAGAGCTGGGAGCACTTTCTTCTCTTGCTCAGACTTGCTGCACTGTATGATGGGGAGGAGGATCAGGGCTCCAGGTGACTGCAGGAGAGCCAGCTGGATTTCCTGAAACAGGAGTGTTGTGGGATTTGCTTCAACAATGTTCAGGCAAGAAAGGAAAATTTTGGAAGTTGTGCACAAGTCAAAACCATGGGGGTCCCTGAACGTGAGTTTATGTAGGGCATGTCATTGCATCCCATTATCCTCCTGTGGTTTCCACCATGCAGTTTTGCTTCTCCCCCTGCTCCCTACTTTTGCATGATAAATACTTCTCTTGTATTTTGCATCTCTTGATGAGTAACATGGACTCATTCCACAGCTAATACAGACCTTGATTAGAAAAGATCATCTCTGCCTTCATGTGCCAAGCTCCGAGCCAGCTCTTCCTTTCCCCCTCTCCAAAGTTTCATTGAAAGCTGCTGCTGTTTTCAGCAGTGCTGTCTGCTTCACCAGCATTCAAGATAAATTATCTATGCAGAAGTTGGCATTTCTGGTATTTATAAAGGGAAGGAGAAAGACAAAACTCCATTTAAATGCACAGGCTTAAAAGCCTTTTGCATTTATCCCCTTGCTATCATATGGAAAAACTTAGGCAAAAATTCCTCCACACTTTGATCAGTAAAATGGTCCTTTCATACCTTTTTGCTGGTTTTACCTCAGCTGGCAGACTGCAGCTGTAAAGGGATCAGCAGTGCTTATGCAGGGCATCCAGGGATGATGTTTCGCATCATCTTCCCATATTTTCTCAATGATGAAATTTTTAAAGTTCATTGAGTAAGGAATGTTTCATCCTAGTGGTGATTAAATTAATTGATCAAAGGGTTAAGATAAATCCTGGAAGAAGTAAAACAATAAAGCTTATTGCTTTGAAAAAAATACATTTTAATGTCTTTCGATAAGTGGTGTTTGTGCTGGAAATTTCTGAGGGATTTTTTTAGGCCTAGTTGGAACCTTCTGCCTGTAGAATGATAGATTTGACATGTTGACAATTTTTTTATACTTCTCACTTTTTTGCTTGATTAGCTGAGGGACAGACAGCCTTTATCAGTTTCTTGTTGGATTGAACCGGAGCCTGCTGAAGTGTGCTTTGTGTTGAGAGAAGCTGATAGACAGGGACAAAAAATAAATATCTACATGCAGTTGCATTTTATTTTGCAGAAGGTGTCCTTGGATCCTGGAGAGCACCACAAATCACTGTGGCGCGGTTCTGATCTTTAGTCAGGAAAATTTGCCAGTCTGAGGCTGTGACACGGAGCAGCAGCTGGAAGCATCCCCACAGCCACAGTAGAAGAGGCTGAAGCAGGTGCTTGGAAAAGCAGTAACAGGAGGGAGAGAAACACAGACAGTCATAGGCATGATATGTGAAGATGAAAGACACAAAATATGTGATTTTTTTTTTAAAAATAGAATTTATAGACAGAAACATCATGAGATGGAGGAAAATGAATCCAAATGGCAGGAGCTGTGGAGAAGTTTTCTTTTCATACTGGTGGGAGTGGGAGGGCGGCAGGCATTGTGAAAGAGCACAGAAAGTGGCCAAATGACACGAGCTAAGATGAACATCTGCTTTGCACTTGCTGTCTCCACCTGGAAGCCATTGGCACAGAGTGTGCTGATAAAGTCAGGTGCCAAGTCCTTGTCCCACCATCACACTGAGTTCCCTCGTGCCAGAGCTGGAACCTGCCTTAGTACAGGGCTGTGCCAGCACCTGTGAGCTGCAAAAGGTGGGGAAAGCCATGAATCCTTTGGTGCATGCAGTGTCAGCAGGGACAGTGAGCTTCTCCCAGGTGGGGCACGGTCCAGCTTCTACAGCCAACAGCTCTTGGCTCGTATGGGAGCTGGACCCAGATCAGCTCCTTAGCCTGTGGATGGGATGTACAGCTCCTCATTGTTGGAGGAATATCTTCATGGCCAGCTCATGGAGCTGCTGTGAGTGAGCAAGCAGAGCATTTCCCTGGTGTAAGGAGGTGCTGTGCTGTACTGTCCTGCTCCCTGTCAGCAGCGGGTGGCCCGAGGACCCGAGCACAGCTGAGCAGCAGGCTGTCCTCTCAGCCTGAGGAGCCAGAGCTACAAACTGCTGGGTGCCCAGCCTCGGGCAGGAGGCTGTACCTGCACAGAAGCACCTTCCGAGCTTGGATCCGCGCTCGGCGCTCAGGGGGATCGAGCCCAAAGCGGAGGCACGGCAGAGCTGCTGCCCGATGCATCATCAGAGCCAGCAGCTAAGCACAAGGACTTCTTGTGGAAAATGTCAGTGCAGGTATTGCCAAATTCTTTGTCCTTGGTAGTTCTGGGCGCTTTCTCTTGCAGGGTAATTATTGCTTTTCTAAAACGCAGTAGCTGCTCATGGAAAGGCTCTTAAGTCCAGTCCCCATAGGAACACTCTGCACTACTTAAATATCCCCTGAAATGTGTGTGGCTTTGCTTAATTACCATGAATGAAGTTGGCAGGCCTCACTGTAGCTGGGCTCAGATTCACATATTTCGCCGCTAAAACTAATTCTGAAGCACATGTTCAGGACCCCAAGTTTTATTGACATATGATTCATTTCTCTTTTGGCAGATTTGAGTGGGCAGGAATAAATGTTTTAGACCAGCAGTAATGAGAGCTTGGAGATCATTCTGCAAAAGAAAAAAAAAAGCCTAGTTGTGGTGGGAAAATAGCATGAAGTTCCTTCTTCCCTCAAATTAAGCCATTTTTAGTAGAGGTAGTGTGTATTGGACTTGCTTTTTTAACCTCATACTATGAGTGCACTAGAATGACCTGTCAGTTCTGATGTTCAGGATGGTACAAGGTGGTTGCATGGGGCCATGTTTGCTCACCAGCTGGAGGTTATAAATCACCCTGGTAGTTTACCTGTGGCCATTGGAGGAGGTGGCCCTGGGCAAAGCCTGGCAGAGGGCAGGATACCCCCACCCTGCAGGTCACTGGAGTTAGAACTGTGATGGGATGCTGTGATAGATGCTTGTCCATCATGATAACATTTTAAGCTCTTAATCTATGGTTTGTTTTCCTATTTTGGCTTGTGTTGTTCTATCTTCTTTTATTTCACTCTGTATGTTTGTTTTTCCTCAGTTCCATTCCAGTGGTTTTTTTTCCCCTTTCCTTTTTGAGTCTGTAAAGCTCCAGCATTGAAAATTTTTTCTTCTTGTCTGTTTCTCTTTATCCTTATCTGTCTTCTTGGTCACCTCATCCGTTCCCCTCAGTGCTGTTCACTCCTTGACCTTCCTGCAGAGAACTAGGATGCTGAGGGGTGTATTTTGTGGAGGACGAATCCAGAGGAGAGGCTGGTGGGGTCCAGGAGCAGGACCTCTCCATAGGATATCTTCTTCCCAAAGCTTTTTGCACAGTAGAGGCTTTCTCGTGGCCTTTCAAACTGAGGCAAAGACAATTTGGCTTTAGAAGGGATTTTGTGACTCTCTTCATCATACATCCAGTTGGTGCCAGTTATGTAGGAAGCACTGCTCCTATTCAGTGGTAAGGATATTTTTTCTCAGGTTCTGGTCCTTATTAGCTCAACCTTCCCCAAACAATGGCTCTGTCACAGGATGCTGTAGAAAACCTGTTAGAGCCAACTGTTCTAAACCATCAGTTTTCTAATGTGCCTGGAGGTACCAACACAGATAACCTTGAGGAGGAAAATCAATCTGAAACTTCATTAGGAGTGATGCATAGATGTCAGTGCTGATGTCATGTGCTCTGGTTTGGGAAGGCTTTCAGCTGCAGAATTTTGCTGGTGTTGTAGCAATGCACAAGGAACCGTCTGGGGGGCTGTGAGGAAGGAATTACCTGGTCCAACCAAGATGTGCATTAATTAAAAGCCCATCTTCCTTTGGAGGCACCTCTTTGTTTCAGATATGACAGGAAAGAACAGGAAAAATTCTGGTTCAAAACCTCTGGGTTCAGCCCAGGCAGTAACTGGAGAAGGTTCTGGATCACAGGCGAGCCCAAGGCTGCAAATCCAACCTGGCAGTGTAATACAGCCGGGAGTGAAATGTTAATCAGACCTTCAGGAGAGTCTCAGACATCCCAGACTTGGTGTCACTCCGGCATCTCATCAAACAGGAAATTGCTTTTCCAGGGTCATCTGGGATCTCTGCACGGATCAGCTCGTCATCAGCATAATAATGGCAGCTGAAATGATGCCTTAGCATAGAGGGGCACCTCTGCACGCTGTCTGCTGGGAGCAAAACACTTGGAGGCAAAACCAACAGCTCTGCAGTTTCCTGATGAAAAGACCTAGGAAACACAAAATTCAGGCACTTCCTTGCCCTTCGGTGAGCAGTGTGCCGATGGCAGCTCTTGTGCATGAACTCCATCCCCTCTTCTCAGCTCAGCCCCTACAGGAGCCGGGGCGCTGGGGATGCCCCAGTGTGAGACAGGACAAGGGTGGTGATGTTCTGTGCCCCCACAGGATGTCTCTGAGCTCGGCCTCGCTGGTTCTGGCAGCACAGCGTGTTTCCAAGCTGGGTGAGCAAGGCTGTCACAGCAGCAAAGGGAGCCATGGCCCAGGAGAGGCACAGGGAGCTGAAACCTCCTGCCTTGTACCTCCTGCTTCTTGGAGCAGCCCGGGAATTCTTTGTTGTTTGCTGCCTATGGCAGGTGACTGAAGCACAGAGGAGGCTGTGAGCGTGCGTGGCACGGAGGGGACAGTCCCAGCCTATGGTGACAGCCAGCCACTGATTCATCCTCCTGTGCTTGACATCCCCGAAGGCTGGGGCGGCGGGTGAAACATGTTTCCCAGATCCTCGTGGCTGAGCTGGAAGTAATGCATTTATAACATCAGAGGCAGGTGGCTGCTGGCATTGAGTGCCTTGAAAAGGCTGAGTCACTTGTCCAGGGAGGTGAGCTCTCCGGGAATCTGGGCTTCCTTCTGGAAACACCTTCTGGTGCTGCTGCTGCTCTGCCTGCAGTGGGGCTGCCCCTCCCTGCTGCCTCTGAGCACCCCCATCCTGCCATGGCCTTTGGGCAGGGGCTCTGTTCCTCCCCTCAAAGTAACTAGCCCAAATGTGGGAACTCTTGGAGAGCATCAAGTGGCAGAAGGTGCTGTTGAGATTTGTGAGATCAGGCTTGATCTGAGACTGATTAAAGCTGCTCATAGTCTGCCTGCTGTCTTTGGTGGACCACACTTCTAGAATATAACATTTTATATCTCTCCTTACTCAAATTTAAGCCTAGATAGCCAAAAGGATTTTTCTAGAGGTGCTGAAATCCCTGTTAGGTTAAGTCCTATGGAAAATTAGGTCCTACCTTTACCTGTGGAAGGCTGGGTGGGTTGGGCAGCAGTGTGATGGTTACGCTGTAGTGGCTCCTTCCGTCATCTCTGCAGGGGTGATGGGACATGGTTCTCCTGCCAGTGCCTAAGTGGGTGTTACAGATCCAGCCTGACCCTGTCAGTGTACAACATTGGGCTTTTTTTTTGTAAATGGATCATAAATGCAAATGAATTGGAAGCACAGAGATCTGCCTTCCCTCGCTGAGCTCCATGGCTCCTCTCTGGCCCAGGGAAATGCCTTATTTCCTGCAGTTCTTGGATAAGATCAACAGGTTCCATCACTGGACAGCTCCACAAGGAATTATCCCAAATCTGAATGCAGATTTTCAGCACTCTAAGCCTGAGGTGACTGGAAAGGCCCTACATCACTGCCCCATGCCAGCTGCCACCTGGCTGTGCCAGAAGTTTGGTATTTGCAGCTGGAGCTGTTTGTCTCTCCCCAGCAGGTAATAAAATCACTGAGCAGTTTCCTAATTTGCACTGTCCAAATGCACCTGAATTTCTAAGAATTTAAGCTTGAATGGAACCTGACCTGCAGTGATTGCATGTGGAAGTAGGACTGGGTCTGTTGAAAATGTTGTTTATATGGTGGAGGGTTGCCTCGTGTGGCTCCTCTTGAGGGTGGTGGTGTGGGCACTGTGATGCTTCCATCCTGTCCTGGTAATAGGATTAAAAATCACTGACCGTTCTTGATGATAAACATGTCTGCAGGCTGTTGCAGCCACAGACCTGAGAGGAGCATTTTTAGGCAAAATCAAATGAAAGATGATAGTTTAAATCAATTAGATGGTGTTTAAACCACCTGGGATGTGAGACTTGGATCCTTGTGTTGTGCCACCACAGGGTACCACGGTGTATGTAGAAATGTGAGTATTGTGTACCTATTGGGTCAGGCGGGTGTTGGGGAGTGGCTTTTTGATGGAAAGAACTTAAAACATCATATATTGAACAGCACTGTGATGTGGGAGCTGGCCCAGGTTGATGGAAGAGAGGTGCCTTCAGGGTGAGGCAGAAATACTGTAGCAACAAAAGAAAATACGTGTGGTAAATGTGAGTGTGGGTGCTGTGGAGTCACAATGCTGCCCCACAATGTGACCCACAAGCTGCTGTGACAAAAGGAATTTGTGTTAAGAAATCAGATGCTTTTTCTAGTTGGGTTTCCCTGAGCCTGATGTCTTTGCCATCATGTGCTGTGCCTCATGTGCTGCCCCATCTGCTGATGAACCTGGTTCTTTGGGTCAGTTCAGGCTGTGGCTGTTCTGAGAACCTTTTACTTTACTGTCTACCCATAGTGTCTGGTTTCTGTAATCTAATATTTGGGACATCAGTAAAGATATTTAAGCCTTTTGTTATGATTGCAGTACCACTGCAGCTCCTCTTCCTCTTGGAGTGGGCTCTGACACCTGACCTAGGTTGGTTTTGGGCTGTTTGACTATTTGGGATGAAGCACTAGCTCTGCACTCCTGCCTGGACCTGGCACTGGGCAGTTGGATCAATTCCTGCCTGGGCTGCCCGGTGTGTTTCCAGGCTCCAGAGTGGTTGCAGTGTGTGCATTTTGCATCTGACAGTAAGAGCCTCTCAGAGCCAGGTCATGGCAAGGGGGTAGAGGTTATTTTAAGCCCTCATGTGTGAGGGGCAGTGATGTGAGCTCTCCAGCTCTCTAATTATTAGTTTTAAGCATCATTAAGGAAAAGGAATGGTGGCTGAACAGCTGTATTGCTGTGGAGCTGTGGCCTTGGGGCAGCTGGTGAACAGCAAGGGCACAGCCAGGCTGTGCCATGGTCTCTGGTAGATGCCAAGGGACTCTGATCTGCCTTGCTGTGACCCAGGGATGCATTAACCACTGCATGTCTGAATTTCCCAAGTGGCTGCTGTGGCCCATAGGGGCTGGGGAGGAAAGAGAATGTTTTCTCCAGTGGGTCCGTGTTCTGCACCTTGGTAGGATCAGAACTACCTGGAACCATTAAAAATGGAGCAGGTAGAAGCCACTGACCTTGTAGCCCTGCCTCCTTATAGATCCTCTTTGCATGGCTGCTGGGAAGCTGGTGAAGGATTGGTGATTAGAGAAAGCTCTTCTTTTGGGGAGAGTTCCTTTCTTGTTTCCACTTAGCACGAGGTACCAGCAGATGGTTCTTGGTTGCAGTTCAGAGCATGACTAAAATTCATTTTTCAGGCACTTAGACAAATGGGATTTATTTAATTTCTCTCCCTTCTCTTCTCCTCTGAGCTCTGTTCTAAATCTCCACATTCTCTTTTCCCTGCAGAATGAAGTGGAGCTGGGAGAGCTGCTCTTGTCACTGAACTACCTACCAAGTGCAGGAAGACTGAACGTGGACATCATTAGAGCAAAGCAGCTTCTTCAGACAGACATGAGCCAAGGTTCAGGTAAAGGGCAGTGCATTTCTCACATTACTCTTGCACAGATTATATGTGCCTTTAAAGCAGATCAGTGAGGCTGCAGTTTGTGGGGGACCCAGGGGGATTTGATGCTCAGTTCCTGTTAATACAAGGCTCTGGATGTTCATCTTGTATGTACAGACAACAATAATGAAAGTATTTGGAGCGCTTACTCTGAGATACAATGGAGGGTTTGCCAAATTTAAAGGAAAGACCTCTGAGCCAGGCTGAGGTGAGGAACCAGGAGCTTTGATCCCCCTGTGCTGTGCTGTGTAAGGCAGCCCATGGGCATTGTTCCCTGCTGGCCCTGGGCACTCTGGCTGGGAGCTGCTTTGTGCCTCTGTCCTCAGGTGGTTTTCCTGTGTTCCTGCCCCCTCTGCTGCTGCCAGAATCTTGGCATTTTCCAAAAAGAACAGCATGCTTGGTCTCTGTCAAGGCTGACATTAACTGTGGTTTTGGCAGGAACTGTTTTTAATCCAGCTGCCTGACTTTTGTCCCCAGTGCAAATCTCTGGGGGCGGCGTGGGGGTACCAGTCCCAGGCATTTCCAAAGGCCATTTCCCAGCACAGTCCATCCCTGTGGTGCCCAGCCCTCCTGGGCAGGGCTGCTGACTCACGATCCCCATAACACAGGGCTGTGCTTTGTGCTCTTTGCCAGATCCCTTTGTGAAAATTCAGCTTGTTCACGGTTTAAAGTTAACAAAAACCAAGAAGACCTCCTGCATGAGGGGCACGATAGATCCCTTCTACAATGAGTCCTTCAGCTTCAAGGTTCCACAGGAAGAGCTGGAGAATGCCAGCCTGGTGTTCACAGGTAAGAGTGCTGCTGGTATCGGCTTGGCTCGGTCAAGCAGCCGTTGTGGGTGTGCAGGAGACTGCTTGCCCCACCCTGCAAGGGGTGCCCATCACTGGGGTCTCCTGGGCAGCTTCATTAGCTCTTTGTCCTCTGCAGAAGCTGTCGCTGTCCCCAGCAAGGCCAGCCTGGCTGGGAGTCAGTCCTGTGCTTAACTGGTGCCGTTCAAAATGCTCCTGTGCAGAGGAAGAGGAGCATTAATTGCTCTTCTCAGTGGCACCCAACCTGGGCACAGAGTCAAACCTGAGAAGAATGAGGGGAGAGCAGTGAACAGGCACTGGTAAAATAACTTCTGGTACTTGACGTGGTTTGCTGGCGAGAGGATGCACCTACAGGTGTTCCACAGTGACCTCAGCTGTTCTGTGAGCAGGGCTTGCTCATGCCTTTGTTTCTAAAGGGCTGGGACTCCGTGCCAAGCCCTGCATGGCACAGCTGAGATGACCCAGATACAGACCACAGAGCCTGGGGGCCACGAGCAGGCTCAGAGCTGACCTCACCCGAGAGCTTTGTCAGCGCTGGAGATGCTTGGCTGGGATAGGAATTTCTATTTTTAAGCAGTTTCTGAATCTCCTGTATTTGTTCTTGAGGCACGAAGACAGACAGTAGAGCCTTGGTGCTGTGAGCAGGAGTGGCAGAGCACTCCTGGTTCAAGGAGTTCAAGGAGGCTTACTCCAACCCATTAGTTTGTTTCCAAACATGTTATAACAAAAAGGGATGCTGATTAGCAGCTTAAATTTTGCCCTTCATGCTCAGAAATTTCCTCAGCAAAACAGCTATAGTTAATCACTGCTTTGCATGCATGTCACCCTGACTGTACCTTGCATGTGCAGTGATGAATTTGTTCTTGGAAGCTTCCATCAGGTGATCTTGTGCATCCCTGGATTCTTTGTTTTCCCCTTTTCCTGCTGGGAGCAGAAAAGGCAAAGAGAGTAGCAGCTCTGCAGTTGGGAGGGTGAGGGGAACTCGCTGCTCCTCAGCACAGTGAATGAAGTTAGGATTGATGAGTGGGTCTCTGAGTATTTTTGTGTGTGCACAGGGGTGTATTCCCAACGAGCCAGTGGGAAGTTGGCTGATGCATCACCCTCTCACGCAGTTGGGTTTCAGCGCTGAGCCTCGTGAGTGAGGCTTCATTTTCTGAGTGACATATTGCTTGCTTTGAATTTGCAATAAATAATCCCAGGCCAGAAATGTCCCCAGCAGCTCCAAAGCTGGGAAGGAGTGTGCAGAGCTCTGGGAGGAGCAGTGGGGCCAGGTTCCCCTGGCTGCCCTTGGCCTGAGTGAGGGGTGAGGTGCAGGGTGGGCACGGCGCTGCCTGGGCTGGGGCTTCTGCTGTGCCTGGGACACTCTGCTGTGGGATGTGTGGCTGGTGTAGCCAACAGAGAGCTGGAGCCAGGGGTGCTGGTCATGTTTTTGTGTGTACAGCCTTCTGCTGGGTCATGCCTGCACTGTCTGTCACAAGGACCTCTGGGTCAGGGGACATGGTGGTGGTGAAGGTGCCGAGCCACATTCAGTGTTCATCCAAGTGACAGATTTGCTCCTGATGGTGGTGGAGGTGTGTCTCCAACAGGGAGTGCAGCACCAGTTTATTTCTGTGTGCATCTGTGGGGTTCTGCTGAAATGAGTTTCTGAAGGTCTGGGAAGGGGGTTGTGGAGTTCCCCACAGAGCTCCTTCTTGGCACCTTTCAGTATTATTCAGCTTAAGGGTTCGTGAAGGGCTTTGGGATCCTCTGTTAAAAGATAATCAAGAACAAATGTTTGGCAGTATGGGTATCTTGCAATGTGAGCATCTCTATTTTGCATCTCTGCATAGCAGGGGTGTAGTTTTGTTTTGTTGTTTTTTTTAACTTAGGTGCTTTGTGGTAATTTTTTGCTGCAGTGGTGGTTCTTTCTGTTATGTGTTTGTTTGGAATTGTTTTTTATTTCTTTTCTCTTCTAATCCACATCTCTAGTCCATTAGGTCAGTTAATTAAATTTGCTGTTGAGTCAAAGTCCAATTGAAAAGCAAAATAATCCTGCTTGAAGGGTGGGTGATGATGCTTTGAATGGAGAGAGAGAGCTGTAAAAGCAGCCATGGGAGCTAGAAGTGAGTATGTCTTCAATAATTTAAAGGAACCTTTATTGTGGCTTTGTATTTTGGACCCAGTCTGCAGCTGTCTTTACATTGGCTTGGCTTCACTGGAAAGCCCTGGAGCTCTGCCAGTTCCCATCAGCTGGGGCTCCTGGCTCCCACTGGGGCTGGTACCACACTGCAAAGGAAGGCACTATCCACACAAAGTAAGATGAATTTTGTTTTCTCCCCTGTGTGTTTTATTCCTGTGCATCTTGTATCAAGCTGTCTGTGTTCAGTGCACTCTGGTATGGATTTCGCCACTGTTTGCTGTGAGTTACCAAGGATTGTGTGTGCAGACAGTGGAGACACACGGTAAAGCACCATCCCTGCTTTTCTGGTGGTGCTCTGGAGAGCTGAACTCCAGGCCAAACTCAGGGCTGAAGCACAGCTGGATTTGAGAGAGGCCCTGGGTGCCTCCAGGATGTGCACAGGAAGAGCTCTGCATTAGCCAGGATTGGAGGAGAGGGTGGTTGGGCTGCTCCTTTGGTCTTTCCTCCTCCTTAGGCACACAAGGATTCAATACTGTAAATTATTGGCATTTACAGGCCAAAATGCTTCTCCTTCCACACTGGTGCAGGACACCTTGTACCAGCTGTCTTCCTGCCTTCCCCTCTGCTCCTTCCTCAGATGCTACTGGAGCTCACTAACTCACATGTTCCAGTCCAGTGCCCAAAATGAGGTGGGATGAGCTCTGGTGGAAATGGCCTCTCCAGGAAAAAGCACCCAGGGTCAGGATTTCTGCTGCAAGTACTGTCTGACAGCTTTTCCCCAAAAGAGGCTGAAAGCAGGAAAGCCACTGATACTCATAACAAGTCTAATGTCCTGACAAAAAAGAAAAAAAGTGAGGCTACAGCTGGTGGAGAGGATGTTTGATTTTGATTTACTTCATCAAACATGTTGTCTAGGTAATGAGCAGCCATATGCATATTGTGACAGAAATGCACTCTTTTGGGTGGTTCCTTTTTGCACTTTCTGGGGTTTTTTTTTGGCAACCTGACACATATCCCCCATGTGCCATCTTCTGCTTGAGTGCAGGCAAGTCATGGGCTCACCTCCTGCAGAGGAATGGGGCAGGCTCTGAAAGGTGGGGTGTTCTCCTAACCATGTACACCTGTGAGCAAAGCTGCTCCTCTGTCTGATGGCAAGGGGAAGGGGGAGTTTGGCCCTGACAGCAGCACTGGCAGCTGCTGCCCAAGATCATTTCCATGAAGAAAGAAGAGTATTTGAGATGGAAGGACAGCTTCTGTGCTGGATGATGGGCACCCAGAGACCCTGTGCTCTCCCCACTGAGAGATTTTGGGCTGTCCAATAAATCTCAGTCTGTCAGAAAGCTTAGGCTGTGCAGCAGGAAGGCAAACTACACCTGAAACCTGAGCACTGTAGTATTTTGTTAATGATTATAACGCTGTTAATAACAATCATCAGTAATGCTGTTTGCACTGCAGTAAAGCCCAGATGGCCCAATAAAAACCAGCAGCACTCCAGGGCAAGCTGTGTCTCAGTGACTCCTTAGCATCTTTTCATCACTTACCATAAGAAAAGACAACCTTCAGCACTCACAGTTGGGGTTGTGTGCCTCCCCGAGGTCCTTGTGGTGGCTGTGTGTCTTTCTCCATTTAAATGAGCTGTTTAAACATGCATGATCCTGCATGTTTGCATGGCAGGATCTTTAGGGCTTGTTACACAGGCAGAGTCCCCAAAGAGGGAGAAACCATCTCCACGCCCTGTGTACTCTGTGCAATTGTAGAGGGAAAATCTGCTTTTCCTTCTGGCCTGGCTGAAAGGGCAGCTGAGCTAGGACAGCCCTGGGGCTGATGGAGAGCAGTAGTGGGGCTCATCCCACTGCTGTTCCTGTCTGGAAAGGGGCCATGGCTCCAGCAGGGCAGGATGCTCTGGGGAGGGAAGCAGGCTGGACAGGGTGTGCTTGCTGGTGAAGAGATTGACCTTGAAATGTGTGTGACCTGCACTGGTGACATCTTCACAGTCACTCCTGGCTGAGGGTGCAGCTCATGGGCACTCTGTCTTCTGGTAGGAATTGGTGATACTCCTCACTTTTCAATAGGTTTTAAAAATTGGCAATGTCTCTGTTTTCTATAAAGATTTAGGACCTATTTTTCCATTTTATTTCCTTTTTTTTTTTTGAGTATTTTTGTTCCCAAGAGTGTTGAGACTTTGCAGACCTGTACCTGTGGTTTCAAGGGCTACAGCAGAGAGGCCCTGGCAATGCTAGCAGCCACCTCTGTGCCCCAAGTGCTGTAACGTGTGTCTTCAGACCCCTGGATAACTTTAATGCTTTACTCCAGGGCTCTAATAAACTTCCAGTTAATAGGCAGGACTTGATTAAAATAACAGATTGCTGTTCAATAGCAATATACCTGGTTCCAGTGGTGGCTCATTTTCAGTTGGCCTTTAGGAAAAGATGGGGACCATTTAATGAAGTTTGTCTTTTGAAAGGGGAAAAAAAGTAACTGTTGGTGTGTATTGATAATGATGCGGGTCTGGGTTGCTTTCACTGAAATGTTTTCTTTTTGAAGCAATGCTGCCTGTTTCAACAGGATGCAAAGCTAGTGGGGCTTTTCAGTGGTATTTTTTTAATTAACAGGCTGATTTCCAAATGTCCCAATCTGCTAAGCAGGTTGAAATTTGATAAAGTTTTTGTCCCGAGGCATCTCCAGAAATATATCTGAATTCTGATTTCCCTGGCTATGTGGAAGTATGACCTGGAGATACCAGCATCACCTCTAGCTGCTGTTTGCAGAGATGGAAAGCACCATGTCTGGAGTCATCACACGTCTGCATTTTGACTTGCCCAAGTCTCCTTTCTCCTCTTGCTTTTGCTTTCCCACATGAAAACCCAACAAACATTCAGGCACTTTGTCTTTTGCACACAGATATAGGGAAGAAATCTCTAATATATGAGTCAGATTAAACTGTTTTTTTCCCATGCTGGAATGCAGGAGGAGGATTTGATTTCTCCTTTGAAATACTATCATGTTGGGCACCATAACATTTCTTAGATGGACGGATAATTAGACAACTCACTGCTAGAAAATTGTTTCTTGTAATCTATTAAACATGTCTTTTGGAAGTACTGGACTGTCTGTATATTCCCCATATCTAGAGCTCAGAAGCAAAATGTAATCCCTGATTAAACCTGTGTAATCCTATCTTAGCCAAAGGAGAAAAAATGGAAAAAAACCACTGATGTCAGCACTGTGTTTTCTGAGGCTTTATACCTGTTTAATTTAGATCAGAATTTGGCCTTTGTGTCTGGTGTTATAAAACACTTCATTCATTTATGCAGCAGCCACCATATGGTCCTTGCCCAGGCCTGGGGAGGGCAGTGAGCTCCTGGCTGGTGCCTCCCGCCCTCCCAGGCCTTGCTCCAGGTCTGGTGGCCACACGAGGTGGCCCAGCAGGTCCTGTGAGGACACGGGGAGAGGGGCTCGGGGAGATGTGCTGGCAGGGGAGACCCCTGAAGCCCAGCAGAGCCTCTTCACAGTGGCTCTGGGTGCATTCCAGATGTACAAATCCCCTTTGGGAGGAGAGGGGGCCCCACTGCTCTCCATGCTCAGTCCCTCTGTGACTTGCTGGTCTCCATGGCAGGTGCTGGTGGTCACCTGGAGCAGGTGACAGCAGAGGGTCGGTCAGAGAGGCTGAGTGGGGTCCTGCAGGCCCAGTCCTGTTTTGGGTCACTCAGGGAACATGCTCTGGGGTTGGGTTTGGCTTTTTGCAGCAGACTGACTGCTTTAATGAGGAGGAGTGAAATGCCATTAATCAGGGTGAGAGCAACAAGATGCTGACCCTTCCTGACCCGATCTGTTGCTTGCTTAGAAGGCAAAATTAGATTCATCAAGTTGCCTGACTTAGTTAATAAATGTACTGCATCTGATGTGGCAGAAACTGCCTGTCCTGAAGTTCTCTGGAATCTTTTGATAATCTTTTTCTCCTAAAGAAAGGAGCAAACCCTCCCCTCTCCAGGCTGATGATAGGTGCTTGCTCCTTTTGCCAAGCCTCTTAATTTAAGCAGTGTCATGTCTCTCCTGCCCTCAGCCCTTCATCTTGTTTGGCTCACGCTGCACTGAAAGGAATTGTTCAAATGTCCTGCAAGGCCATAATCAGCCTGTGCATCAAATGAAGAAAAGTCTGGGTGGCAGGAGCTGCTGTGGGCAGCAGAGCAGTGTCTGGAAATGGAATGCCTGTGCCTGGCCCTGTGGCTGTCACAGGAGATGGATGGTGGTGCAGGCAGAGGCTGCCTCCCCTGCACGGCTGTCCCTGCCTGTGTTTGCAGGTGCTGTGTGGCACTGGTGCTGGAGCCTCTTCCTGTGAGCTGTGTAAATATGCTTTGTTGGATCTGGGGCTCATAGTGCAGAGAAATAATATGCAGTTTTTAAAAAGGGGAAGTGGCAAAAGCCAGCCATAAATACTCCTTTTCTGTATCCTCTGGGCTGTTGCGATGGATGCATCCAGCCCATTATTCCAGTGTCTCCTGATGAGGTAATTCCATGAGTGTCATCTCTGCATGCCCTTGAGATCTCTGCAAGGCACACTTGTGCCTTTGCACTTGCCCTGCACCCTGGATCCCTGCTGTCTGCTCCAGGACTTCCCTCTCCCTGTCTGAGAGCAGACTGTGATGGGCACACACCTGGTTTGGGGTGCACGTGCAGGGAGCCCCAGCCAGAGCACAGGGGCTGCCCCTGAGGGAGGTTTCCAAAGAATCTCTTGCTGTGGCACTGTCCCCGGGGGGCAGCAGCTGGGTCTGTGTGTGCCCAGGGACTCCAGCAGTTCCTGTTCCTCTGGAGCTGGGCAGGTGCAGCCACTGCAGGGAGCAGTCACACAGAGGAAGGCTAGAAGGAGAGTTTAATGTGCCCATCAGACCCTGGTGGAGATTAAATTGATAAATGGGAAACCATGGCATCTTCTCCCGTGCTTTTCTTTCCTCTCTACTAAATATGACAGGCCATGCTCGAGGAGCAAGGGCAGGATTTGGGCCGTGCCTGTGACCTTCTCAGTGTGCATCATTAGCCCAGCTGCTGCTGCTCCTCGTAGCACCTCTTTGTGCTAAACAGCCTTTTAATATTGATGTCAAGCAGTTCAGCAGCAGTTTTCAGTCCTGCTTAACCTGGCAGCTCAGCCCCACTGGCTGAGGCAGCACTGGGCACAGAAAGGGCTGGGCGCTGGGCACTGGGCACAGAAAGGGCTGGGCACTGGCTACTGGGCACAGAAAGGGCTGGGCACTGGCTACTGGGCACTGGGCACAGAGAGGGCTGGGCACAGAGAGGGCTGGGCACTGGGCACGGAAAGGGCTGGGCACTGGCTTCTGGGCACTGGCTACTGCCTGCCCATGGGCAGGTATGTGGAGGGGGCACAATTGTGAGACCTCACCAGCCGCTGAGGCTGAGTGGGAAGTGCTGAAGTGTTGATGGGTCAGTGCCAACAGGGTTGTGGTTCTGCCAGAGAGACCACACAGTCCCATGAGATCTGTGTCCTCAGGGGGACTCTGTCCCTCAGTTGCCCGTGTATGGCCTTGGGCATGTTTTTGCTGGTTTTTCTTTTCTCTGAGGTAAATGGCTTTAGTTGCATCGCGTAGGTGATGGTGTAGGTGGCTGAAGAAGAGCTAATCGTTTGTGGTGGAGCTCCCAGCTGTTGCAGCATGCTGACATTCTCCTGCTGGTACTCCTGGAGAGGCAGCAGCAGAGGCGCTGTGTGGCTGTACCGGGCGGTGCAGCACCACCAGAACTGCTGAGGAACTGCTGAGGAACCGCTCAGCACACCTGGCAGGGCATTTGCAGGAGAGGCAGATGTTTCATGGCCCCAGCTGCAAGGTTCACACTTTTGCCCATCCTGTAAATGATACTGATAACCTTGAAGTTAGCTTAAGGAAATTTTCTTAGTTGATTCTCCTCCCTGGTCATTCCAAGGATGCTGATATGTCCAAAGGATGGATGATTTTCTGAAATGCCAGCTTAAATTCTCCTGTTGCACGTGACTCATAGATGATGATTTGCAGTCGTGCTCTGCACAAGTGCTCAGTGTGCAATTCTCAGTGTGGAGGCAAAGGAGAGGGAAAGGTGAAAGGCATTTTGGCTGGATCTGGTGCCAGGGCTGATGCCACCTAGGCAGCCTCATGGCTTAATTACATAGTGCCATGGGAAACAGCTGACTGGCAAAAAGTGATTCCATGTGACTGAAGCTGGTAGGAGACAAGGGAAAGCTCAGGCTGGAGCTGTCCCCAGAGCAGATGCTGCTGGAGCTCCAAGGCCCGTTGCATCCCTGGAAGTCCCTGCCCTGCGGGGCAGCAGCTCTTGGCTGTGCAGTGCCTGGCATGGCTGTGCCCTCAGCCCTGCAGGGAGCAGGTAGCCAGGCTGGGGGGCTCAGCCTTCCCTCCTGTGCAGGAGCTCTGTGGGGCACATGGGCCCTGACCCCAAAGGAGCATTTCATGCGGCACCCAGGCCCCCATCAGTTGGATATGGATCATTCAGGAACGCTGCATCAATAAGTTCATAACATGAAAATGTTTTATCTACATCATGTACCTTGTCTTCAAGAATTCGGCCCTTTTAATGGACATAAGTAAAGGTGATTTTCTTCTGTATTTCAGCATTTCTATTCTAAAGAATGTCTTTTTAAGAAGCCTTTCTGTTTCCAAATGTGTCCTTCTGAAGAGCAGCTGCAGAAGAAATTGGTTTGACCTCTGCTTCTTTAATTGCTTTTTGCTCTGTGTTGGTCTAGAAATGGATGTTGCTATTGTGTGAATTACTGTGACGGTGGAAAAAGAGCTCATGAGATCAGGTGTGTCGTTTCCATCAGGAAAATATGCTTCTTAAATGGAAAGCACCATCTACCAGTTCATAACCAGAGTCTGGGTCACTCTGAAAATGACAAATGTTAATTACATTATTTTCTGCTATTGAGCAGCTCCATGGTGTCACTGTTTCTGTGGCCAAGGGCAGATTGAATCTGAAATTTACTATGAGCTCCTTTCAGGCTCTGTCAGGGGATGTTCAGACATCAGGGAACACAGCTCAGTCCCCTTGTACAGTCACCTGGACTCAGTGTGTGGCACAGTGCTCAACTGCTGCCTGTGGAGCTCCTCCACCTTCACCTGTTGTGGAACAAGCTGGAAGGAAAGAGCAGGGGCTCTTTACTCCCCCAAGGCTGAAAATGTGAGTTTGTGTGGAACTGGCCCCTCTGCAGGTGGGGATGCAGCCGTGGGGTGTGTGTGTGTATGTGGGGCAGTGTGTGCAGAAGCAGAGCTCTGGCTCAGGCTGCTGCTCAGCTCTGCAGGGCTTTCCTGCTCCAAGGGGCTCCCAGGTGTCCCTTGCTGCCATCAGCAGGACACCTGGCAGCCAGGGCAGCAGCCAGCCCCCCAGTGGGGTGCAGCTCACCTTGTGTCCTGTGGGGCTGTGCCTGAGCCCCCGCAGTGCTGTGGGTCCCTGGGTGGCACACAGGGCTCCGTGTGTGCAGCAGGGTGGGCTGGCACTGCTGCTGCAGGGCTTTGCAGCAGGCTCAAGGGTCAGACCTGAGTGAAATCCGTGCAGCAGTGCCTGGTGCTTGTTGGTGCTCAAGGAAATGGTTCCTCGGTTCCTCCCCTGTTTGAGAAGTGATTGCTGAGCCAAGGGAGGAGTGGGGGAGATGCTCCCCCTCCCTGTGTCAGGACAGGAGCACCAGTCTCTGCTTCCAGCTGCTCACGTGGACCTGTGGGCTCCTACCATTCTCTTTTCCAAGATTTCTTGGAAGTACTGATGGCAGCAGCAGGGAAATGGTGCTCCTGAATGTGAGCAAAGGAAAGGCTTTGTTTTCTCAATGCCAACTGCAGCCCTTTCTTGGGTAAGGTCCATTCCACAGCTTGGTGAGCTCAGCCATCAGCAGATTGCTCAGCAAATCCTGGCCATTTAGCAGTGAAATACAGCAGTTAGCCACCCAGAAAGGCATGTCCTTGAATTTAAAAGGCTTCTGAACTGATGAGTAAAGTTGAATTTTTGGCACACAAGACCTCTCATCTGAGAAAGCTGCTGTGGTGAAGCTGTGAGTGTGTAAACCTGAGGTCAGTCCAGTGCAGCCTCTCATGGTCTGTGTGTGAATGAGCATTTGGCCTTGGAAAATGTCTTCCCTGTTCCTCAGCAATAAGTCTCTCTGCTGTCTACAGTAGTTAATGATAGAAGCAACAATGCTTGTATAATTAGCCCATTAATACCCCAAAGGAGTCAGCATGCTAATTACCTGACACAATGAGATTAGCAAGTTGCATTACAGGAATTCAAAATACTTGGATCAACAGTAGAAGAACAGGTGCCCTTAGTTACCACACCTGCTTGTTTTACAGTCCTGGCATGGAGTATTTTGAAGAATCAGTATGCCTGGGGTACTTCTTCTCCACTGTTAATTTATCCTGTGATTAATTGATGGCCTGTAAGGCTTCTTGGTTTAAATTACTTGGTGCTGTCTCCCAGGATTAGGCTTTATCTTCCTTAATTTTGCATAAAAAAAAAAAAACCAAAACAAAACAAAGCAAAAAAACCCCCAAACCCAACAACAAGACCAACAACAAACAAACAAACAAAACCACAAAAAAAGGAAAAAACATCCTATTGAAAAATTTTGGTTTGGGGGTATTTTTACGTAATTTTATCACAATATTTGATTTCTGTAGGCTAATAAATCATAGCAAAACATGTAGTATAGTCCTGCTAGCTACACTTGTGATCCATTGCCTTGTAGGAGAACTCATTAATAACCCTGACAAGCTGTGTATTAGTTGGAGATGGATGGCTTAGAATTCCTGACTGTGTCCTCAGAAGGTGGCCTTTCCAAAAAACACCAGCCTGGCCTCTTGACAGAGGCACTTACTTGGCAACATGTCCTGATGGCATCAGCCCCAGATAACTGATGGTGACAGGCAGAAGAGATGCGGTCTTCCTGCTGGGGTGGTGAGCCCCACATCATTTCTAAATGTCGTTTGAAGATGGACTTACAGGGCTCTGAGTTGCTGGGTAGATTTTTTAGAGCAATTATTTGAACAAATTACTTGGGCATTTGAAGGTTTGCTGTCACCTAAAATATCCACATGTAATTTGGTGAGCAGAAGCATCTCTGCCCACAAACTGTGTGTGTCAGAGCTGTCGGAAGGGATCAAGTGAGATGTAACCTGGCCCTGCTTGATTTCAGGACTGCACTGGCAGGTGGTGCCTGAGTCAGCCAAAGCAAGATCCCAGACTGGTACAGAGGTGAGGAACCAGCCTTGCAGAGTGTGGAGGTGGCAGAGGGGCAGCTTAAAGTAATGCTGATCAGTTGGGGGGTGTATTATAATAGGAAATGCACAGCTTTGGCAAAGGTGTGTGGTTAGAAGTGAGGCTGAGTGTGTTGTGCTCGGTCTCCTGCCTGCCTGTGAGGGTGTGCACACATCAGGGTGATGCCATGGGGGTTCCCAGAGGTTGTTTTGCTGCCACTGCTGGTTTCCAGCAGCCCTGGAGAGCTGGTGCTGCCGGCAGGGGCTCCATGCCAGGCCGAACATGCTCTGGCTGCACCAGCCCAGCTGGATTTGGAGCTCCTGTAGACATTTGTCCTTAAAAATCCCTCTCTTTCCTGAGGAGATTTTTTAATCGTTAATATTCCAGGCAGTGCCTGTGGATATCCTGGCTTCAGCTTGCAAAGACTTAATTTCAACTTTTTAATGAGCTGAGGCAGGGCTTCAGTTTGCAATGCACAAAGTGCTTTTGCTCCTGTCTGGTGGGAGTGCTCAGCCTTTCCCAGGATCAGGCCCATCATTAGGGTTTGCTGCTGTCTGCGATCTTTCCTTCCAGGAGACTGGGCTAATCCAGAGGACGGGGTGCTGGGATGGTGTCTCTCCCTCAGTTGCTTTCCTGGACATTTAACAAGTAGCTGCAGTGATAATTATGGCAGATCGTTACTGTGTAAACATCCTGCTGACAGCCTGAGTGTGTAATTCCCGTCTCGGAGCAGGGCAGGCTGTGGATTAGCTCTGGAGTGCTTTGTGCAATGCGTTTGGAGGAGGGCGCTTTGCTTCTGCCTTCCCCCAGCCTCAGGCTGCTGAGCTCTCTTTGTGATTTCATGATGCCCAGGCAGAGCTTTTGGCACTTCTTTACACGATGTAATTCTCATTCAAGGCTGGACAGGACTTTGAGCGGTCTGCTCCAGTGAAAGGTGTCCCTGCCCACGGAGGGGGGGTGGAATGGGATGATCTTTGAGGTCCCTTCCAACCCAAATCATTTTATGAATCTACCTATTCATGGTAAATACTGTGGTAACTGTGGATTTGTGTCTTTATTTGAATTGTATTTCAGTCTGTAGTACAGCTTATTTTATTCCTTCCAAGCTCCTGTTTCTCTAACATTTTTCAGATGCTGAGTTTCATACCAGAAATGCTGGCACCTGGCACCTGCTGTAGGGGGACATCTGTAGGACATTTGGTTTCCTGGGGCAGGGCTCTGGCTGGACCAGCGGTGCTTTTGCCTTGACCAGTCTCTGTTTCTGCTCTCCCCAGTGTATGGGCACAACGTGAAGAGCAGCAACGACTTCATTGGGAGAATCGTGATCGGGCAGTACTCGACGGGCGCCCCCGAGTCCAACCACTGGCGCCGCATGCTGAGCGCACACCGCACGGCCGTGGAGCAGTGGCACAGCCTGCGCTCCCGCGAGGACTGCGACCGCGTCTCGCCCGCGTCCCTCGAGGTGACATGAGGCGGGCGACTGACGGCAGCCAGACCGAGCGGGCAGACGAGATAACAAACCAACCAACGACTCACACACCCCACCTCACACCCCACACGCACCCCACAGCAGCTCCGTTGGATTAATGCCAGCACCCAGCCAGCCGTGCTGGCCTCTGATCCGTGTCCCACTGGCTCCAGCTGTTCCCCTGGGGCCGGAGCTCTGGCTGCTTGCCCCCGGCCGCGGGGCCGGGCAGCACGGGCTGTGCGTGGACGTGCCGTGGGAAGCACGGAGTGGGTGGAGGAGCTGGGAGCTGCCTCTGCTGTCCTTCCAGTCCAAATCCATGGCTCATCCTCTCGGAGATATAAGTACCCGTGTGCTCTCATTGGTGAACGTGGTAATTAGGCTAGAATATTTTTTTAAACGGTAGAACCTGTGGTGAAATCGATTCTGACTGCAGTTTTGTCCTTGTAGTAGTTTTAACAGAATTAAGCTGCTGTTAGTGTGTGTGTTTGTGTGCCGGGGCACACGTGTGGCCCCACGTGGGACAGATCCCGTGTCCCGTCAGTGGTGACCTGCCAGTCTCAATAGCAGTCTGTGTGCGTAGTAGATTCAGTGCTGATATAGCAAAATAAACATTTCCAATAGCATTGTACTGGGAAAACCAGCTCGCATCCTTTCAAACATGTGCTGTGCAAAAAAATCCTGCTCCAGGGACTTTGGCGGTTAAGAAGACCCAGAAAACACAATTTTAATTCTCTCACAGACTGCAGTGGCTCTTTCTGTGTTGTGTGTGTTTACCCAGGTAGTTCTTCAGGTCACCAAGTGAACTTAGCTACAGTCAAGCTGTCCTGTAGGTTGCTTCTGTACATTTTATTTTTCCACAGCGTATTGTCTGGTATGATGCAGATTGTATATTTATTGAAAATAAAATTCTATTTAATTGTGCCACATGGATTGGGGTGATACTTGTTGAATTCACCTTTGTGTTGAGCTCCCTCAGTTATGCTTATGGCAGAAAAAAAAGACAAAATGTTGGCAGTTACCCCATTGTCACTCACTGCAGATGAACTGGGAGCACTTTGAGAGAAACTGGGCACCTGCTGATGGAGGTCGGTATGGAGAGCGAGCTGGATGCCTTGGCCTGGCCATGGTGGTTCCCAGCCAGACCCCACATAACACCCTGGGGTTTGGATGTGTCAGACTCCAGAGATGACATGTGGCAGGATGGGCAGCACTCATCTCCCTCCTCTATTCATTAAATGAAGCCCAAAATGAAACCCCAGTATCTCCTGTGCTTTTAATATTTTGATTTTTAAAAAAGAAAAAACAACACACATGACTATTTCACCTGTTTGTTATTTAGCTGCAACAGTTAGGGACAGGCGAGTCTTAAAAAGCAAAGCAAAACAAAACCCAACCACACCAAAAAATCCCAAACCAAAAAAGTGCTTGCTTTGGCAGATGTCAGTGTGTGGGCCAATAACCCCTGCTGCTGTCCAGGTGTTCCTGCTCCAGGGCAGGTCTGTGTGGTACCTCTGATATCAGCATCCCTTCAGCACTTTGCCCTGGCACCTGGCTGCCTGCTGCTCCCCAGCACAGCTGCTCTGTGTCAGCAGCACACAGCAGCGGGGCAGTGGTGCCTGCAGGGCTGTCCAGGGCCAGCCTGTTTCTGAGCACACTGCGGATGCTGCGTATCAGTTCTAACCTGCCTCTCTGCAAGGTGAATTTCTTCTCTGTCCTGCAGTGAGGTTGATGACAAATCTCTGTTCTCTGGCTTCCTCCTGGTTTGTCTCATAAAAAATCACAGTGGCGAGGGACCCCACAGGCAGTCCTGGGCAAACGTGTGCTGCAGGAGGCTGAGCTCTTCCTGTAACTCATGAAGGCTCAGGCAAGGGGCCGTGGTTTCAGCAGTTACTGTGGCTGACATTAATGTTCTTCCATGTGGGGCCTGTGGACAGCAGAATGAGCTCAGGACATCCATGAGAGCAGACACAGGCTTTGCTCAGCCCTGGGGATGAAATGTGAACAGAAAGTAATCTTGCCTGAGTCTGTCCTTGAAGTCACGAGGTGTCTGTTCCACAGGGTGGAACAGTCATGTACACAGGATGTCAAAAATTGGTGAGGGTGCCCAGAGGGAAGGTCAGTAAGAGCAGAACAGAAGCAGAGTGGGGAGCTCCTGGCCTGCAGAGCAGACAGAACAGCATGGGAGGGAGAGGAGCAGGAGGGATGAATTGTGGCTGTGCTCCTGGGGCTGCAGCCAGCAGGTGAAGCACATCTCATGTTGGTGAAGCTGGAAGGTAGCCCAAAGGGCAGCTGCAGCTCCAGCTGGCACTGCATGCACGCCGTGCCTGTGCTGTCCCAGTGCTGGGAGCAAAGCTGGTGCCCAGCTGCTGTGCCAGGCTCAGGGCTGTGCCTCAGGGGCAGCTCAGTGCTCCCAGCTGCGCTGGGGGACGCTGCTGCCATGAGTCTGGCTGTTAGAAATCAGCATAAAAATTATTCAGGATCTCTGCTCCCTATTTAAACATGAATATTTGTGCTTTGGGAGTAGATTAATATGCTCAAAGATTTTTGTTCCATAGTTTGCTAAAAGTTGTTTATAACACTGGCTTTATCTGGGGAAAGAAGGGAATAGGCATGCCTTGACTTCTAATAATCCCAATGCCTTCATTTTTAGTGTTCTGCTGTAGCAGTAGGCTTTTCCTTGAGCCAGATAATTTCAGAACAATGCATGGAAGGGGGGAGGTGTTCTTAAAAGGCTTTATTTAATATGAAGAAAACTTAATATAGAAAAGTTGATTGAATGAGTTACTGTCTCTGGAGTAAGTCTGGATGCTTTACTGTACTGAAAGCTTGGTGTCACCCCAAATTGTTTATACTTGAATCTCTAAAAATGGGTCCAAAATGCTGAAAATTTTAATCTGTAGCTAAGAATAAAAAGGGAACAGCATTGAGAATATTCCAAAGCAGTTCTTTCAGTGGTGATTTAAGGCATTAGTTGGAAATTGAACAGGACCACTAAATTGTATCATATTTGCGCCTGTACTATTTCCCTTATGAGTGCAACAGTTAGAAAAGGATTTTATACAGTGTTTTTAAAAATCTGAAGTTTATGTCTAACAAATGTTGACCACAGGAAGGAGACATGCTGGACTGTATTGGTACAGACTGCTGCATCATATCAGGTTTTCTGCTGTTAAATGATGGCATGGACCCAGCACGGGCCTGGCAGATGGGCACAGAGCAAATTCCTGAAATAGCCTTGGAGCCCTGGGCACAGCTGGGGGATCCTTCTTCCAAGCTGTTTAAGTGTGTCAGCTCTGAGAAAAAGATCCCAAACCAAACAGAGGAGAAAACCCAACAAACCCCACCCCCCGAAACCAAACCAAACCAAACCAAACCAAACCAAACCAAACCAAACCAAACCAGAGGCAGCACACAATGGGGTACTGCCGTGTTAAACCCCACTGCCCTGCAGCCCTGCGAGCCTTTCCCCTGCCTCCCTCCCCGGGTGCCCGCCGCCGCCGCCGCTCCCCGATGTCATCACGGCCCTCGCCCTTCGCCGCCGCCCCTGCCCGGACCCTGCCGGCAGCGGGGTCCGGTCTGTCACCCCCGAGGTGACGGGCTGCCCCGAGCCTCCTCACCCGCACCCGGGGGGCGCCGCGGGATGGGGACACCGAACACCGCCCGGGGCTGCACCTGGGGGGCCGAGGAGGAGAGATGTCCTGACTCGCCTGCGGCCCCGGCGGGTGACAACAGTGCTGGGGGGCAGCGTGCGCCCGAGCCGGGCCGGGGGCGGGCTGGGGCAGAGCCGGGTGCGGGTCCCTCTGGGATGCGCTGAGCGGGGCCGGGGGCGGGCTGGCGCAGAGCCGGGTGCGGGTCCCTCTGGGATGCGCTGAGCGGGGCCGGGGGCGGGCTGGGGCAGAGCCGGGTGCGGGTCCCTCTGGGATGCGCTGAGCGGGGCCGGGGGCGGGCTGGGGCAGAGCCGGGTGCGGGTCCCTCTGGGATGCGCTGAGCGGGGCCGGGGGCGGGCTGCGGAGGAGCCGCCGCTCGGGGGAGGGGGCAGCGCGGCCCCTATATCCGCCCCGCCCGGCGGCCGCCCCTCAGCCCGCGGGGCCCGCAGCCGGAGGGACCCCCACGCCGGCCGGACCTCGGCGGGAGCCGCAGCCGGCGGGACCCCCGAGCCCTGCGCGACCCCCGCGCCCGACGGGCCCCGCGGCGGAGCGGGAGCGGCGCCGGGGCTCCGGCCATGGGCAGCGGGCGGGCGCTGTGCGCGCTGCTGGCCGCCGCCCTGCTGGCCGCCCAGGCCTTCCCCCAGACCAACATCAAGATCAGCCAAGGTGAGTGCTCGGCGCTGGCCGCGGTGACTTGATCGGCGGTGGTGGCGGCAGGGAAGGAGCGTGTGTGCCTCCCGCAGGGCCGGCAGCGGGCTTCCCCCTGCTCCAGAGCTCCCTGACTTTCTCTGAAATCAACTTCCTTTTTCACCATGGGGACGTGCCAAGGGCAGACCCGGTCCTTCTTCGGGATGCCAAAGGTCTCTGGGCTGGCTTTGTTTCTGTGAGTCAGGTGAGCTCTTTGGCCTTTGCCAACGCGCGCTGCCGCGGCTCGGGGCTGTGGCCCTGGCGCTGGCGCTGCCGTGGAGCGGTGGCAGGAGTCACTGCGTGGGGCACACACATGAAGGGTGCAGGGCTGTGGCCGTGCAGCCCAGCAGGACAGGCTGAGGGCCATCAGGGCTCCTCCTTTATTCACAATTACTGCGTGTGGAACAAACACGGGATTCTGCCTTATTCCCCTCCTTTGCTCCGAGCTGCTGCTGATTGCTGAATGCCGCTTGGGTTTCTTCCAAACTTTTCCACGGTGGCAGTGCAAGTGAGAGTTGCTGCACCAAGTTTGTTTGAACCCTGTTAGGGTTTACTGGGACTGTGAGTGGAAGGGGATTCCTTAAGTGCTGTTCGGTGAGATCGTGAGAAAAGGGATCGATAGAAGCCTGGCTTTCCTGCCAGACGCCTAATCCGTGGGAGCTTTGCCAAAACTAATTAAGGAGAAAAAAACTCTGTGAGATAACTTCTATCTGTCAGTGCCAGCTGCAAGAGCATTGCTGCTGGTATTGGCTGTAGCCTCACAACTCCAAACATACAGAGGATTTGAAGCTGTAAAACCAGCTTGGTTTCATTAAAGAATTTTAAAAAGGAAAGCCCTCGTTGTGACAGGATGTCCCTCCCAATGTGCTTCAACTGATGTGTAATATTTTACTTGAAAACTTGTGCCATGTGCCTTAAAAACACTTCAGGGTGTGTAAAATATTGCCCAGTTATGAGATTCATGTCCATCAGTGGACGTACCTTCTCCTGCAGCTCCATACAGCCCCCAGATACACGGAGACCAAGGTCCCTCCCCTGATCACATCCTTCAAAGGTGGATGCTCAGTGTGAGACTCTTTCATCTGTTAATGAAAAACAAATACTGTAAGTAACATGAAGGTGGCATTGTTTGGCCATGGTGACTAGAATGTCAGGGCTTAAGGAGTTGCTTCTAAAGCCATGCGTGAGTTGAGACATCCCAACATCACACAACAGCACTGTCTTAGTCCCTGCCACGTGCTCCTTCCCTCCAGCCCCCTGTTTAAATGCTTATTCTGTGGGTTTACTCAATAAGGAGGATGTGGTGGGATGGACCTCTGGCTCAGCTGCACCCCCAGCTTAGCCACAGGCAGTTTCTGCTGAAGTCATCCTGGGGATGGGTTCTGGGGGTCCCCTGTCCCAGCCCTGTTCTCTCACCCATCCCTTCTAGCTCCCCACAGCTCCAGCAGTGCTGAGCCTGGGTAAAGCCCTGCTGCTGGCCCTCCCCGTGGCCTGAGATGGTGAGAGGTGACTTGTGAGCACCAGGATGCTGGTCCTGAGCCCCAGCTCTGCCAGCTGGGCCCACTGCCCATCGCTCACTGTCACCACCACAGCCCTCGGGTCCTGGTGGAGGGGTTCTGCCCTGGGAAGGCCCCAGACTTCCACATGACAGGATCTCCTCTGTTGAGGACAGCTCTTCTCTGTTGACATGAATTTCAGACGAGCCTTTTGGGTGTTGATGGACACTCTCCAAACCCAGCTGCTTGCCAAGAGCTGAAGAGGTTCACTTGCCTTTTCAGGTCAGATGGCAGCATTAGCTTATGGATATGCCAAGGGGGGTGTCTCCTAGCACCTCTAAGATTTGAGGAAAGCTGTCAGCTGTTGATGAAATGGAGTTCTTTGATTCTCTGCAACAAGAAGAGTGTCTGCTGTCCAAAACCCTTTGATGAAGCTGCAGCCCCTCAGGAGCCTTCCTTGCCTGGGCATCTCTTGCCAACCTTGTCCTAGCCTCAGATTTCACATCTCAAACCTGCAGATCCCTGGAAGTGAGGCAGCATTGCTCCTTGGGATGAAGTTTTCAGGAGCAAACCTGCTCTTCACCAGCTGAGTCCAGGGGAGCCATACAGCTGGTGGTAGGTTTTTTGTTTTTGTTTTTTTTTTTCCCAGTAGCATACTGAAATGAAGAGAAACCCTTGTGAAACTGGCTAGGATTTTCTCAGTTAATTATTTCTAGTTGGAAATAGGCCAGCTGAGGAAGTGAAACTTTTTTGGCAGAGCAATGCCAGCTTCTGTAAGATTTTGAAAAGTGATTTTCTTGGTAGTTTACAGTAGGGCTCAGCTAGTAAATAAATAAAAAAGACTCCAATTTGGCACTGACACAAATGCAGAGAGCACAAAACTTTTTTTCTGACCCCAAATATTTGTTTTCCAGCTTTTCTGAGTTAGTAACAGCTGCTTGATCTGAATTTTATCTTCAGCCAAGTCTGGACAGCTATTTTGCTGGTGCTGCTTTAAAACATGGTCCTGCCCTTAAAACTGCTGCACTGTAAATTAAAAAAAAAAAAAGGGAGAAAGTATTCTTGCCATCATTTTTCACCAGGAATTTGGGTGCAAATGGATGGAGTGACTTGGGGTTGGCAGAGACCCCCGTGCTGCACACACTGGCTGTGCTGATCCTGCCCTGTGTGGAGGAGCTGATGTTCTGCTGGTCATTTAGACCCAATCCTCACTTTCCTTAAAAGTGAGGATTGGGTCTAAAAAGCCCCCAAATGCTTTCCCTGTCACCTTCTAGATCAAAATACCACACACAGCTGCTGGCTTGGGTTGTGAGGCTTTCCTGTAGAGCCATGAGTAGGCCCCTGTACTCACAACCCTACATCAGATTTCTTATGGTTTTTCTGCTACAAATATTTCAAATAAACAGCTCCCCTAATTGATCCTGCCTGAAAAACTGTGACCAGTAGTTCTCCTCCAAAGAGACAGACAAAGCCTCTGATCCTGACCTAACAGAAAAGATGCTAATTAAAAGCTGACCTCCCATATTTTCCTTTTTGGTATATTTAACCTTAAATTCCTTCAGGCACCTCTGGTTCACTGAAGCTCATCAAATTAATGCTACCTAATGGGAACCAGTACGGAATAACAAAGCAGGGCTGTCTCAATTTCTGACTTGGTCTCAGCTGCTCTGAACAAACATGAGGGTGATTTTCCCTGGAATTGGGGTGCCTGGCTTTGAGCCAGGACAGTGGGACATCCACTGCAATTAGCACTTGGGAGTGAAGGCTCCGTTTGCTGGGGGTGCTGCTGGGTGAAGCCCTGTGAATTTTGCCACCACGCTGCCAGAGGTGAGGATTTTGTCAAGGCACTATAATAAAACCCCAGTTGCTGGAGCAGCTGGTGGTGCCTTGTCTGGCACAGACCTCTGGGCTGTCCTCGGCAGGAAGGAACAGCAACCTCGAGTCTCTGCAAGCCAGGACCAGATCCCAGCCCTGTCCTTGCTGGGGGTACATGCCTCACCTGTGACCTGGGGATGAAGCTGAAGCCTCATAGTGAAGGTTTGACCCTTGTTCTGCTTCAGCTTTGGTGGAGACAGGGAACCCTGGCCAGCATCATGAGGGGAGGAGGGCTTGGCTGCCAGGAATCACATCAGCTTTTGGAGTTCCTGGTCCTGCTCTGTTACTACAGTGAAGTAATTTGCATCTCCTAGGGCTGTTCTAAGGTTTTTCCCAGTGCAGTTATGGCTGGGTGTGAATCGGAGAACTGAACTCAGCATTGCTGCTGAGCTGTCTTTATCTTACCCACTCTCCCCAAAAGCTATTTTGCTCTTCCAGCCCAGCAGGCCTTATCTTTTATCCTCCATAGTCCAAAATTAGTGCTGCTGAGGATGGGAGAGTCCCTTGAGCCCCTCAGGGGTCTGTTGCTGTTGGGTGCAGAGCTGCCCCCAGTCTCAGCTCCTCTGGAGGCGTGGCTGGGGGTCCCAAGGCAGGTTGATGGGGTGACAGCCCCACGGGGCTTGGCAGTTGACTTGGCCTTGCTCAGGAGAAAAAAAAGACTCTTTGCATTTGTAGTTTGTCACCTGGGAGGGGGGTGTGACAGCAGGGACCCCGTGGGCTGGCTGGTGGCTGTTTGTAGAACACTCAGAGAGCCCCACGTGGAAAGAGCTGCTGAAAGATGAAATTATCACCCCGAGCTGCCAGCACTGGCACAGGGAAGGATTTGGCTCCATGAATGCTCACACAGCTGCTTTGGATTCACCTTGCCTCTCTTCTTCTCCACGCTGTTGCTTCCTTTGCCACATCCCTTGCTGCTGCTGGCAGTTTTGCTCTTTCCACTCCCAGGGAAAGCCATTCCCCCTGCCCCTCAGTGCTGGAGCACTGCCCTGACCTCTCCAGGCTTGAGGCTGTTACCTGCTTGGATAGTCTGATGGCATCTGACGTCTGCCCTCACCCCCTGCACGCCCACCCTGCCCACTGCCCCACTGGCCTCAAGAGCAGCACTGACCCCAGCCCACAATCCCTGGGCAGGTGGGAACTGGCTCGGGGGGGGCTGGCAATTCCCCCACGTTCACAAACCAGCAGCTCAGAGAGTTAAGTCTGTGTGCCCCAAGACTTGAGGCTCCCGAGTGCTGCATCCTCCCCACACGAGGGGGAGCGGAGCACAGAGGAGGTTGGAGCAACGTGTTAATGCCACTGCCGTGTTCAGACAGCAACTACAAAGGCTCCAAAAGGACATCCTGCCCCCACAGGGGCCTCTTCTGGGGCAACTTCCCCACTGTGCTGAAGAGCAGCGGGGGAGCAGCAGCAGCAGCGTGGCCTGGCTGTTATCTGCTGGTGGGATATCTGTGGACAGGCTGGCACCGCTGCCGGCGGCCCGCGCCTCGCCGGCTGCTCCCGTGCCTGCGTGCACGGCTGCATCCCGGCCAGGGACGGGGCATGGATGGGGCTTTCCTTGGGGGCAGGAGCTGCAGGCTGTCCTTGCGGGAGGGCAGAACACGGCCATAACCCCGCAGCCCTGGCTGCCAGCTCCCCTCCCAGCACAGTGGCTCCGCTTGTGCTGATAGAGACAAGAGGAGCCCTTATCTCGGTTTTCCCAGCAGCAAATGTCAGTGCCTTTATTTTAAGCATACTCTACCTAAAATGATGTCAAGCTAGCTTGGAATGTCCCTCTTGATTTAGGCAGATGCTGAAACTGAGAACCCCACAACTTGTTTAAAATGTATTTTGACTTCTGCAAACTTTTGCGTGGCTCCTGCAGCAGCTGGGTTTTCCCTGTATGTGTTTGGTGCTTATTTGCCTGGGTGGGGTGGGAGAGCAGGGCTGGGCACTGTTGCCACCATCACCTGCTCAGCTTCCTGGCCAAGCTGTCTCACCGCCAGCTGCTGGATGTCCTCTGCTCTGCCCCCAGCCATGCCTGAGCCTGTCCACGCCTACTCCTGCCCACTCTTCTGGACGGAGTACGAAGGCCACTGCTACCGCTACTTCCCCATCAACAAAACCTGGGCAGAAGCCGACCTCTACTGCGCCGAGTTCTCCATCGGCATCAGGTCAGCCAAGCTGGCCTCCATCCACAGGTGAGCTGTGCAGAAACATGTTGGTTGTCCCACGCTGACGCAGCCTGGGAGGAAGGAAACTGGGGGCAAAGTCCCAGTCCCACATCGCAGCCTCTGTGTCAGCTGCAGGCTCGTGTTCCAGCCCACACATCCTGCTGCAGCAGCGGCCCAGTCAAGGCAGATGCACAGGTCTCAGAAAGGCAGTATAGAAATTAAATGCCTTTCCTGGACTGGCAGGAAAACTGGCATAGTATTTCCTAAATTTCTCCAAACTGTGTTTTTTTACTCATGAAAAAGGGATAGAAGTACGACAGGATTCTTACACGGGCTTTTTTCCCCACTCCCTCTCCCCAGCTCTCACCAGCACTGTGCTCCTCTTGCACAGACCTGGGAAAGTTACCACCAGCAGTAAGAAGCAGGGGACCCATTTGCCCACGGGTCCTGCGGTAGGGTGAGTGCTTAGGGACACACCTGACCATTTGCTGACATATCCTCTTGATTGCCCTGTATTGCTCTGTTTTGCCAGCTGGGAAGAAAACGTCTTTGTGTACGACCTGGTGAACAGCCGCGTGCCCGGCATCCCCACCGACATCTGGACTGGACTGAACGACCTACGGCAGGTGGGAGTTCCCTGGAATCCTGTGGGAAATGGCTTTGAAAAATTCACCTCTCTGTGTTTTCCTCCTGGAAAGCCACTTGGTTTTCTTCTTTGCCCCTTATACCCCTTTAATCAGGAGATGGCATAGAGTCAGTGGTGCAGCACGTAGAGAAACTTATTTCACCCATTCCAGTCTGCTTTTAAAAGAGAAGTGTTACTAGAATTGATAGATTAATCTATAATTACTCATATCCCATTTTATTACTGGATTAATAGAAAGAGTATTGTACTGCTAATCCAAGAACTGCACATAAACTGAAAAGGTCTTCAGTGTCAAAAAACACCAAATTCCATTGCTTTAGTGCTACTCTGTGACTATTGAAAGCCGACATGTTGAAAATATATAGTCTTATATGTTAGAAAGAAAAATGGAGACCATCAGGAAAACAGTCTCATGCCAGCAAATTTTTTGTAGATACTGGAAAAGGAATGGAAAATGAAGAGGAAAAGGAGTGTAGAACTGGGTGGGAGTGTTAAAAAATATATAGATTTAATTTCTGGGCTTCCCCTAGTGAGAACCGCAAAACCTTGGGCTGTTCTTGGCAAGTTTCCAGTTGTAAAACCCAAATGTGCTGTTTGGACTGTGCTGAGTGGTGTCTGTCTGTGTCCCTGAGCTGTGTGGCACTGGGGATAGGAATGGGATCTGCTGAGTGGTGACAGTCCCTGCCCATGTCCCTGGGCTGTGTGGCACTGGGGGTGGGGACCACACGGGAGCCCTCTGCAGTGGCAGCTCTGTGGTGACAGCCTTTCTCCGCTGGCCTGTGTCAGGAGGGTCACTTTGAGTGGACAGATGGCTCCTCCTACGACTACCACTACTGGGATGGCAGCCAGCCTGACGATGGGATCCACTCCATCCCGGAGGAGGAGGACTGCGTGCAGATCTGGTACAGACACAGCAGTGGTGAGTGCCCAGGGCATCTTCAGTGTTATTTGTGTGTCAATAAATTCAATCCACCGTGCCTCCTGCTTTTCTGAAGAGGTTGCTGGCAGGCAGAGGATTTGCATTTTAATTTTTTAGTGGTTTTTTTTCTTTACAGTGAAAACGTGTTTTCCTTTTCACTCTGTACATACATGCACACATACTCATTTTCCCTCTGCTCCCATCTCCCTCTCCCATAGTAGCACCAGGGCAGGAGCATCAGCTGCCTTGTCAAATTACCAAATTTAGTCAAAGGTCGAATTTTCCTATTTCCCCTCCCCCACGGGAAACCTGTGGAAACACTCATTGTTTTCCAGCTTTTCTCTCCCATACTTGTGCCAGGACATCTTGCTGAAGTGGGAAAAGACCCTGCCTGTGCAAAAATCCCACTTCACACCCTCCCTGCTGGTGAGACCAGCCAGGTGTGTCCGGGCCCCCCAGATGTGCCTACATGTCTTGTCCGTGGGCAGCCCGTGGATAATTCTGGGGGAACAGGGCTGTGTTTGCAGCTGCCCCTCCACTACCAAGTCCAAGCTGGGGCCCGGCCTCCCGTCTCACATCCCCCAGATGAGGATGCTGGGAGGAAGCATGACAGTGAATGGCACAAATGAGAGCATCCAGGGAAAGCCTCCCACAGGGGCAGGAGGTCCTAGTCCCAAGGGCAGTGCATGCTTCCCTCCTTTTGCCTTTTTTCAGCTAATGCCTTGTGTTTTTTGGAGGACAGCACTGCGCTCCTGGAACGACAACGCCTGTGGCAGAGCCTTCCCCTTTGTCTGCAAGATCCCCTCACTGGCCCTGGACTGAGGCTGCTGGTGCTGCCCACACCCCCCTTCATTCTGGGTCACCTCTCCAGCTGTGCCAGGGAAGAGCGGTCAGGATGTGGCATGGGTTGGGAGAGCCATGGAGCTGCTTGGATCCCCAGCCAGTCCCTGCCTGCAGAATCCCAGCTGGGAGGATGGTGGGGATGAGCCTGGCACTCAGCAGTGACAGGAGCTGCATTCAACATCAGAGGAGCCCCCAGGCCCGAGGCTGGCTTTGGATTTCAGATCAACCATCACAGCGTGTTAGAGGAAACCCATGATTTTACCAATACACCAAACTGTTAGCACCCAAAAATAGCCGTGTGTAGGAAATGCTTTTGCCTGTTGATCTGCAAAGAGTGGAGGAAAAGTGTTCTTTTCTGTTAAGTTATGCAAAATGCCTCTTGTCCATGTTATTTTTCTCTCTGCTAAAATAAACAGCAAACAGCAGGTGGAGGCTCCGCTCTTTCTTGCACTGGAGTAGCAGCCATTCCCTGGGGGCTTGGGGTTTCATGTGAAAGAAGTTGTTTTTTCCCTAACCTGCTCTGTGTTACAGAGGTGTGTTGAGGGGGAGCAGCTGCCTAGGAAAGTTTATTTTACAGACCCTGACTGATTTTTGGGGTGTGTGGGGCAGCCTGTGTGCTCACCCTGCCCTTTGCCTGGCCCCCAGCAAACACAGAGGCACCATGGAGGGTGTGAGGGGCCAGGCAGTGCCCCAGGGCTCAGCAGCATCCCTGGGCAGGCAGGTTTGGCCCTGGCTGCTTGGAGAGGACTGAATCAGCTGGAGGGCAGGTGAGGGGCTGACACACACTAGCTGGGGGTCAGCCCATCCTCACAGCCCTGTCCTGGCTGGGGAAAGCTTGCAGTGTTTGCTGCAGCCCCGTGTCCTAGTGAGAGGATGTTTTCTCCCTAAGTCCTTGCTGCTGTCCTCTGCTGCACTGGCACCACAGAAGTACTTCTGTCGCCCAGGTAAATATTTCTAGGGGCATGTGTGGTTGTGGCAGCTGCCTGTGCCTGGTTTGACCTGCTCCGTGTGGAGATGGGACACTCCTCCTGGACGAGGGTGGATTTGCAGGGTTTGGTGTAAGTGGGGCTGTGCTGGTGCCAGGGCCCAGGGGAAAGGCAGCACTATTGAGGGAAAACCAGGCTTCTCCTTAGGGGACACAGCTCCTAGGGCACTGCTGGACCCAGCCAGGCACAATAAATCCAGTGTTCCCCCAGGCTGTGAACCCTGATCCCTCACAGCCCTGTAGCATCCAGGTGGCTTTGCAGGTAGCCCTGTGCAGAGGGGCCCCCAGAGAGGCCCCTTGCCCCCTCCTGGGAGCCACGAGTCCCTTTTGTCCCTGCTCTGGCAAAGCCACGGGGTCTGACCCATCTCAGCTGCTGCTGGCAAAGATGAGTAAAGCATTGCCGTAAAATTGTCTGGTCCCCCTCGATGCCACCATCTTAGAAACACAATATTCCAAAACGAAGCCTTTCCAGAGTGATCACACTGGATGCAATGGAGGTCAGTAGCTGAGGCTGGCTGGGGGCTTGGAACTGCTTCCTCAGATGGCAGTGGAGCTTTCAGCTAAGATGTTTCCTCTGGAGAGAAACTGGAAAATTTGGTAGGGGTAATAATGATGTGGTAAAGTGCAATGTGTGTGCTGGAGCCAAGTTTCTAAAATAAGAAAGTGCTGTCATCCCTGATTTTGTATTTTTATCTATAAAAACATTTTTATATATAATATATAAATGGATAATACATGTAAATGAAATTATATTATTTTAACGGGATTTTTAAAATTATTATACACACTATTCATATATTTACATGGAAAGTTAGCCATTTGTGTAGTTTTCAGTTCTGGATTTCAGCATTGGATGTGTTTTCTAGAGGCTTTGGTTTCACCTGAAAATAATAAATTATGTATGGATGATAACAGCATGCGAAGAAACCAGCTGTTTAAAAAGAAAGCTCTGGGATGCAGCAAGGTGGATAAGGTTGATGTGGTCTGTGGCAGAAAAGGGTTTGGAGAGCCAAGTGTGGTGCAGGACGTGTCAGATGAGCTGCCGGTTCTGAGCACCAGGGCTGGGCTGTGCTCCTGTCTCTGCGCTGGAGTGGGCACAGCACAGCCCAGCGTCCCCGGGGCTGGCCGTGCCCGAGCCCGTGCCAAGGGCAGGGTGGGGCTGGATGGACAGCCAGCAGCGGGGAGCCGCTGCTGCACCGTGCCAGCCTCGGCTCCAGGCTGCCCCTCCCCACTCTGGCTTCGCTGTTCTGCTGCGTCTCCTGTCCGGAGGAGCTGGGAGTTCATCGCGGCTGGGGATTGGTATGCCTCGAGCCAAACAACTGTCTTTTTTCCCTGCAAGTGGTATGAGATGCTTCAAAAGAAAGGTTAAAACCTTCCCTTGGGAAAGTGTTTGAAGATCTGGGCCCTACTGTGGTTAAAAATATTGCTAATGGAGAGCCCAATGAAAGCTGTCACCTCCAATTTACATCTTCATTTCCAGGTAAAAAGAGCTGAACATGCATGACCTGAAAGTCAGGACCAAAGTTAATAGGGGCTTTGTTTGCCAACCCCCCTGTCTTTCTCCTTTGCCTCCAGGGTCCTTACTTAAAAATCAACCCTCTGTCCTTGCCAGTGTCTTCTGTTTCACGGTAATCAAATAAAATTCAGAAAACAACAGGAGTTTTCACCTCCTTAATGAACTTCTAGTGGGTCTGGCTTGATGAAAGATGGGCCACGCCCTTTCTCTCGGCATGGACGGTTCCAGACTCTGTATAGCCTGGAGCAGCTCCAGATTCCAGGCTGAACTTCTTTATTTTTCTGTTCTCCTTGTCCCATAACCCCTCACTCTCTTGTTATCTTGAATTTCTCCCTTCTGACTCACTCTGTGGTGCAGGCAATGGGAAACCTGGCAGCAACAGGACTCTCTGACACCTTTCCTGCACATCACTTGCGAGTGACTGATTCCCGAGGGTCTTTCTATGACACTGATTTTCTTAGCGGTTGAACACATTCTTTTGTAATGCATGAAGGCTGGAGTAAGTGTGAACAGTGTGCGATGTAGCCTGGGAGTGACCCAGTATAGTCTTTACCCTCCTTGTACCCTATTTCTGAGCTGTAGAGGCAATATTGCCCCCAGCCCTGGCCTGGTAGTGGGCAGGGATGGGCCTGCCTGCACCTCTGACCCTTTGATTCCTTTTATTCCTACTTTGATTGTTTCCTGGGACGTGCTGCTGGCTGTTGTGACACAGGACATGGATGTCACAGCCTATGGGCACACTGGTGCTGCCCTGGCACAGCCTGGTGAGGATTTTCCTCCCCAGTGATTATCTTGACTGCTCTGATGCCTGGCTGGGCTGGGCTGGGCTGTCCTTTCCTCTATTAATTCAGTTAAGATTTTTTTTTCTCCCGTAAATGACTGGAGAATAAGGGCTGCACGGCTGAATCATGAGCTTTTTCTTGTGCATTTCCCTTGGATTTAATTGCCTGAGCAGTGGCTCAGCTCCTGCCCTGAGGCCAGGATGCCTCAGAGTGGTTCCCTTTGACAGAGAACAAAAATATCTCGGGACCAAAAAACATGGTTTGAGCAGCTCAGAGAGTGCATTACAGACTGGCTGCAACAGTGAGCCCTATCACCAAAAAACCCCAAGCCACAAAGCCCTGTGATAAATGACGTTACCCATCTGTGCAATGGGGTTAGTATTAAATCCCACAGCTTCAGTGCATCCCAAATGTCTGCAGCAGGGAGAGATGGAGCGGTGAGGCACGGGGAAGGTGAGCAGGATTTGTGCTGTGTGGGTCCCAGTGGATGCTGGCCTAGAGATGCTCCTGCTGTTCTGCAGGAGGGTTTTCCCATCCTGCCCGATGCCATCTGGTCCCTGCTGCTGCCAGGGAACGAGCAGGGCAGTGGGAGCCAGTGGGGACAAACCTGCTGGGAAATGGATCTCCTTCTGGGCAGCCCGAGGGCTCGGCTGCAGCAGCCATGCCTCCTGGAAGAGGCATGAATCAGGCTGGATTTATACAGCCTGGAAGCTGCTGTTGTGTGATGGCACCTGAACTAATTGCAAAAGTTCAGTGAAACTTCCAGCAGCACCAGTTCCCCTCGAGAGGCTCATAGCTGCCGGGAGCTCCTCCAGGCTGGGGGACACTGGAATGGGGCTGGCTCAGCACAGGAACAGTGTCATGCCAAGGCCCATTGTGCTTTTGATTGTTCCCTTTTGATAACCCCAAAGTCTCCTCCTATTTTGTGGCCAAGGATTTCCAGGCCTCCAGAGAAAACTGCCTTGGTGGGGAGAGCTGGCTGAGGGCCAGTACCCCTGCCCCTGCTTGGCACCAGCTCTGCAGTACGGCCACCAAGAAAGGGTGGTTATGTTTTTCATTAACCACTTTTGCTTTGCTGGGGCTCAGTAACTTGGCTGGTGTGGCAGCAGCTCTCTGGCCACAGAGAGCAGACACAGGCTTTTCCAGGCATTGTCCTGGGCAAGGCTGTGAGAAGATCAGAGAAAAGAATGATAAGCAATTCTTATCTCCACTTGTTGCACCTGCTGTTGGGCACATGTGGAATGTGTTATGGAGATTTGTTTACCAAAGGGTGATTTCTTAATTGGACACTGAATACTGTTTGGATTCATTGACCAATTAGGTCAAAGCTGTGGTGGACTGGTGGTAAGGGTTACTGAGTTTCTTAATAAGTATAATAGAATATCATATAGGATGATTTAATAAAGCAATTGATCAGCCTTCTGCAATCATGGAGTCAATGCTAATTATTACCCAGCTGGGGGTCTGTGGCGACAGGCTGGAAACTTTCCTGGGTGCAAATTGCCAGAGCTGCCACTGATCAGAGGTGAAGCACGGATCTGACAGGAACACAATTCCCACTGCGGTCCCTGCTCGGAAAGCTGGTCAGTCTTGAAGGACACAGAGCCAAAGTACAGGTAACGTGAGAGAGAAAAGATCCACAGCTGGCACCGTGCATGTGAGTGCCTGGAGCTGGTCAGAGAGGACAGGGCTGTTCTGGGCTGATGCTGAAAGAGTGATGCTGCTCAGCAATCCTGGCTGTTGTCCCCAAGCGGGGTCCTGGGCACCGCGCTCCTGCTGTGCTGGCAAAATGTAGCTGTATTTGGGAATCTTCCAAAAAAGTTTAGTCCAGCTCTCAGGGTTACCATGGCAACTAGATATTTGCTCATTTGTATATCTTGAAAATTATACCGGGCTGCTGATTGCCTCGTTTGTGAAGCTCTCTGTCAGGACGCCAACAAATCCATGTTTGTCAAGGGCTGTGAGGGAGCGAGTGGTGCTGTTGTTGAGCAGATTTCTGAATGGGAACTCTGCTGGAGTGTGGCTGTGTCATGGCAGCATCCCTCCCACAGACACCCAGGAACGCACCCTTGGCCTAGGAAGAGGGTGCTTGCTCTGCTCATCCCCTCTGACATCCATTTGTACTTGTGCTGTTGCTTGGGTTAACATAGAATGCGAGTGTCTTGTCATGGGAGACCATGAATGGGATGGGGGAAGGCTTGACAGGAAGCTGTCCTTTTGCATGGAAAGGACACAAAATATCCTCCTCTGGCTGTTTTCGAGAATCAGCCACAGGGCTGGAAGGCAAGAAGTTTAACTGTCTCCAAGGGAGGACGTAAGAGCTACTCGTGGAGGGGCCCCAGGAGCTGCACCCACCAGCTGAGGTGGGCTGGCTGTGATCCTGCTCACAGGTGAATAACCACCATCCTCTGCTTCTGGAGTGCACAGAGACTTTGCGGCTTGGAAAAATGCCAGCCCAAATTAAATGCTTACTGGGTTTTAGTATTGCAAAGCTGGCACTAACTGTGGAGCAGTGGGAAAGGATGATGCTGCAGGGCTGGCTGGAACTTTCAGAGGTGGCTGGAGAAGAGGATAGGGCAGGCTTCTCTTTTTATCCTGAAGGAAAAATTAATTTGATTTGGATGCTGTTTAGGCTCTGTGACCCGGGGTTCCTGAAAAGGAATTGACCCACAACCCAGCAGCTGTTTAAGAGCTCAGCATTCCTTGTCAAGTATTCGCTTAGTGACAAAAAGCCACTTACCATGAGCTCCTCTTTTGTTTTGTTGAGATAATTAAATTAGGGGCTGGTCCACATGAGGATGTAAGAGCTTCATGGGGTCCCACTCTGCTCAGAGTGCTGGCACAGGTGCCCATGTGGAGCACAGGGGCTGCTGCACCTCATCCCCATCATGGCCAGCTGCCTCTGTCCTCATTCCACCTGCACGGGCTGCGCCCAGCAGATTCTGAATGTGAAGAACCCAGGCAGAGGGAGAGGAAAGAAACAGCAGCAGTACAGGTTACAGCAATTAAATGTGGTATTTCATCAGTGTGGAGGGCAACTGCTTACAGGAAAGGGCCGTGGCCTTTATTAATCTCCAAAGCATTATATGAAATCATGGTCCCAAAAAATGCTGAATGCAAATGATGAATGTAATAATCCAGTATGGATAGCTGCCCTGGATGGGCTGTGGAAGTGATTATAATATAGTAATAGCTATAAGATTAACAGCTCTAATGAAATCTTAAATGCCAACTTTGCAACCTGCCCTTTTTTTCTGCACTGACTCCATCAAGGGATCAGCGGGAACTGGCTGGGGGCTACGTGTCCCTTTGTGCATGATCTGATCCCTCTGATTCCCCATATGCACCTGCCCAACTGGGATTTCAGTGTTAGGGCCCCATATCCACACAGATGAGGCAGAGCAGCTCCTGCCCTAGCAATAACACAGTTTGGGCACTGAAAATCCTTGCTCAGGTTTGATGGTTTTGGGTGTATTCTGCATCTACAGCAAATTCACCCTTCACTGCGCGTTGCCCTGGCCCCTTGGTGCTCCCTGCTGCAGGCATGTCCCTTGCAGGATGACTGCCAAGGCAAAAGCCACCGGGCTCCCAAAGCATCCTGGTGCTGATGGCTTTGGTCCCTTTAACCCTGGGTGCCCCCAGGATGTCACTTTTGGGAAAGGACTGGGGAATTTTTGGGGAAGGACTAGAGAATGAGTGGAGTGGGGTGAGGTGATGATGAAGGATGCTGCAGTTCTTGCACTCCTGGTTTTAGGATACAGTCATACAAGACCCAAAATGCCTGTCAGGGTGGGATTTTTAACCCCAAAATGCCAATGCAGGCTCTCACTGCTCATGTTGTCTGGCAGCTGCAGCCACTACATTTTCCCTCCCATTACTTTCTCTATTCTTCTGGTTTAAACTGGGAAAACCCAAAAAAAGCTGCTATTTTGTTTGAAGAGTTCAGTGTAGTGAATGACCTATTTTTCTTCTTGGATGAGTCATGGATCCTCCTTTGAAAGATCTCATTATTAATATGCCATTTGGGGGATATCTCTGAATTTTCCAGCAGTGGCAGCAGCCTTGTCTGTGCTCACCAAAGAACCCTCCTAATGAATGGCATATGCCAAATGGTTTCATGCAAAAGATTTAATGTCTGTGTACTTTTAAAGGATATTGCTTTCAGGCTTAACACTTTTTCCTTATTAGAAATGTGTTGAAATTCTTCTCATAATGAGGAGAAGGGGATCCCTTCCCAGGTGGTGCTTCTCACAGAAGAGAAGCAGAAGAGGAGAAGGGAGGGATTTTTAGATGTGCAGAATTGTCACTGAGTGGGGTTGCAGCTCAGGGAGAGTGACCATCCCACCTGCATCCAGGGTGTATCCCAAAGTCCTGCTCTTTGCTTCTTACACAGACCTCATTGAACTGTTGGCAAAATGAGCCCTTGTGACATTTCCCATGAGGGGAAATGCAGAGTCCAACAAGCAGAGAACAGTGTCAAGTCATTTCAGGAAGAGGCCAAATGAGTCATTTGGGCTGTCTGAACCCACCTCAGATGGAGCCAATATGCCCTTTTAAAAATGGTATCTTTATTTGTGAGCTATGTTTTCCCTAATATTTGTGGAGCTCCAGCCTCCAAAACACCACCCAAAGTGTGACTTTAAACACTCCCTTCCTAGTCTAGGGGCTAGTATGGTAATGCGAGGGTACCAAATGCCAGTTGGCAGAGGATAGCATTCCTCCCATTTTCAATTTGTTGTTTTTTGACCTGAACTGCACTTTCCAAATTTAACTTCTCTGGAGCATCTTGCCAATACTCAGTCTCCAGCAAGCCTAGTGAAATCATGGAATCATAGAATGGTGTGCTTTGGAAGAGACCTTAAATATAATCTCATTCCAACCTCTCTGCCATGGGCAGGGACACCTTCCACTAGACCAGGTTGCTTTGAGCCCCATCCAGCCCCACCTTGTTCTCTCTTTCTCCCACCCTGTGCAGAATAACCAGCATCGAGGTCTCCCATGGACATTTCTTCTGCAGTTACAGAATCACAGAATCACCAGGTTGGAAGAGACCTTAAAGATCATCGAGTCCAAACCAGCCCCAACACCTCAACTAAACCCTGGCACCCAGTGCCACATCCAGGCTTTGTTAAACACATCCAGGGATGGTGACTCCACCACCTCCCCAGGCAGGCCATTCCAGAACTTTATCACTCTTTCCCTAAAAAACCTTTTCCTAATATCCAACTTAGATTTCCCTTGATGCAGTTTGAGATGAGTTGAATCCAATTACATGATTTTGAAGTTCTAAAGATGTATTTGGTAAGATTGACACTAAAACCTAATTTCAGGCTGATTGTATGCCACAGGCAGATGTGGTGCATATCACCTCCTTAGCCTGATTAGCTGGCTGAGCTGAATGATGAGAATGGCTGAGAGAAACAGAGCCAATAAGGTTTTTGGCAGCATGGAGATTTTGGGGCTATGCAGGTGCTGGGAAGGGCTCTGTGGATAAGGGGCTGTTTGTGCAGCTCAGCTCTGCTGGGAGACTGAGACATCCTCCTGTTCCATTTGTTTTTCACACTGAGCTTTGCCCTTTATTTTACCCAGTCCCTTGCTTATTGTGTATCTGCTGAAAAGAACAGATCTCTGTCAATTCTGGAGTGGGGCTTGTGCAATGGGGAGAGCCTGGCTATGTTTCAGTCCTCCCTGTCTTCCAAGGGGAGCATTTGGGTATGCAGGGGGGGTTGTATGGGAGGGTTGTACATGGGAGCTGAGCCCACACAAGTTATTTCCACGTGTATCTTAGCCACTCACATTAGAGGCTTTTTAATTATAAATGGAGGTGGTATGCATGTGTCTGTCTGCCCTGAGACTCTCAGTGTGTGCTCAGAGCACCCCTAGTTTAGTGTACCAAAGCTGATTTAGTGGATTTAGTGATGGTGCTTGCTAGGGCTCCTCAAAATGGAGAGTGCATTGTGGACTCTGACCCATGTTCTGACCTGGGGGGAGCTGTGGGATGGCAGTGTTACCTCTGAGATGTGCGACAGGTTTTTAAAGAGGTAGGTGGGAAAGGAGGCAGGCACGGAGCCCTGAGGGGTGGAGCTGTTGGCACCTACTTGGGAGAATGCTGGAATCTGCTGAGGATCAATCCTGGCCGTGTCCCACCTCAGCCCCTCACCACTCAAGCACCAGCTTTCTGGGGCAACTCGTGCTGGCCACTGGACTCTTCTGTCCCCTCCAGCATGGTGAAATCTGTCTTGAGCTTGGCAGCAAGGCAGAGGCAATCCCATGTACAGCTTCATCAGGGAGAAAATTATGTCGGATTTGATTAAAAGGTGGGATAGAGAGGGAGAAATAAATCAAACCCTGTGGCATTCATCACCCTGGGAAAGCCAGTTTGCATCTTTAGTGCCTCCTGGAGTGCCCAGCAGAGCTGGAGAGCAGTTTTCCATCGCAGGTTTCGGGGATGGAATTTTGGCCTGATAACTGGGAAATCCCCTCTGGCTGCTCTCTGCTCTGGCAGTGTCTGCAGGCCCTGGGGAGCTCTGTGGGTCAGGGGCTCTGCGGGGGCTCAGCTGGAACAAGGCTGAGTCTCACTCTCAGGAAGGCTGGGGCTGCTCTAGGCTGTTGTATTACAAGCTATCATCATGCAGACACTGCAGCACATCTCCACCGCGTCCCTGGCAATCTCTGACATCAGTGAGATTTCCCCTGCCCTCTTTTAGAATACGATTTTCAACAATCAGCATGTGATTCAACAATAAGAATGCTAATTACATGGCACAGCCACAGGGTTAAATGAGTTTCAGCCATCACCAAGGACTTACTGAACGTTTGTACTTTTGCACAGTTATTGTGATTTTCTTTAAATGCTTTAGTCCTGAATCCAGAGTGGCTCTCTTTAAACAGGATTTGCCCTTGCTTGTGTTCACGTTGCAGTAGAGTTCACAGTGCTGGTGCTGAGCTGGAGCCCAGACTGTTGCAAATGCAGCCCCAAAAGAAGTTACTAAAATATGTAGCAATCATTCCTGAATTGCTTTAAAAAGAGGAAATGAAAAAAAAATAAAGGCAGAAGAAGAAGGCAGACAAAATGATATATTGATAATTCATCTATCCCTGCCTGTGGCCTGCACCAGGCTCTCATTTGTAGTCTGCTGGAATGAACCCAGAACACCACCATTAATGGCAGTGGAATTGTTTCTAGATTTATGCCTTTACAGTCTGTAATTTGGGCTAAATCACCTTTGGTGTTTCAGGAGAAGTGAGACCATCCAGGAAAAGAGAAGGATCTAAACAAATACTTTTGGCAAGATGGAATCTGACCTCTCTTAATTTACCAAAGGATGCAGGGTTTTCTGTGGGTATTTGTGGCTTGCATTCCCTGTTAGAAAGTCAAGCAGGCTCGGTGTGAGTAGTGCAGCTCACGCAGGTGAGACAGTGGGAGGGGGGATGCTGGATGTAGGACAGCCACCATCCTTTCCTGGGCTTCACGTGTGTCTCCAGGCACAGAGGGATGAAGGAGCCCATCTGCAGCCACCTGCCCACTTTGTTATCAAGAGAGCCCCTTGCCACCCTCCCTGGTTTGGCACGTGCTGTGTCTCCCTCTTTGCATCCCGAGTTTCTGAACAGGCGTTGCCATATGTTGTATGAGCTATAGGCCGTCGGGGATGAATCACGGCTCCCACTGCTGCAATCCTCTCCCGCCGGGATCTCGTTGTTCTCGATGATACACAACTGTTTAGGGCGAGGGTGGGGTGGGCGGGCAGTGCCGCGGGGTTGTGATCAGGCTGGGAAGGTAACCCCGAAGAGCTGGGTTGGACTCGAGCATGTGGCACAAAGAGATTGCAGAGCCAGGGCACCTCCCCTGCTGGGGCTTTCCACACCTGCCAGATGGGCCCCGGGGCGCTGGAAATGCGCAGCCCTGACCGGGACCTCAGTGCACCGCAGATGAGATTATCCTAAGGCAGGGAGCTCCTGGAGAGCCGCTGTGCCCTGTCACCGATGGGCTTCTCTGTAGCCAGCGGCTTCCCCTGGGGACAGGCACCCGCGCCGCCCACGGCAGGGCACCACTGCCACCCTGAGCCTGTCCTCCTGCGGGCTGCTCTGCCGGCTGAATTTACCTGCAGCTCTTGGCCCCGCTTAGCTCCTTCTGTTTCCACAGGGATTATGAAGCACAGCCTTGCATCTGAAAGCAAACTTCAGGTTCTTCTGTTTCCAAAGCCGGGACTGAAGGCTGTGACCTCAGGCGGTGGCAGCAGCCTGGTGGGGTCCCAAGGGAAGCGAGTCGTGTTGGAGTACAGCAGGCTCCTGGGGATGTGCCCCAAAGAGCAAAGCCGGGCAAGAAATAGGGACAGAGTAGGGGAAAAAAGCAAATGGAAGCAATCATCTGATGGATTTATTTTTTTTGGGAAACACTAAGATTGAGGTTTTTCTCTGATGGTGCACTCAAACAAGAAGTTGGTGTGCACTGGGGGCACTGGCAGCTGCACTGTGCGAGGGATGGGGGAAGGGACGCATTCCAGATGCACAGCTTGACCAAGGATGCTGTTAAATTATTATTTTTCTCACCCAAACAACACTCAGAAGATGAAGAACAGGCCACTGACACCTGGAAAACGCCTGGATGCCCGGCCCATGATGTGCTCAGGGCCGGAGGGGATGACAGTGCCATCAATGGATGAAGTGCCCGCAAAACATTCCTGCCTTGTCCTGTGCGGGTGCCACTGCTCGGCGGTGACCGGGGGCTGCACCGGGGGCTGTACCAGGGCCTGTACCAGGGCTGCAGCGGGGGCTGCAGCAGAGGCTGTACCAGGGGCTGCACCAGGGGCTGCACCGGGGCCTGTACCGGGGGCTGCACCGGGGCTGTATCAGGGGCTGCACCGGAGACTGCACCGGGGGCTGTACCAGGGCCTGTACCAGGGGCTGCACTGGGGGCTGCACCGGAGACTGCACCGGGGGCTGTACCAGGGGCTGCACCGGAGGCTGTACCAGGAGCTGCATCGGGGGCTGCACCGGGGGCTGTACCAGGGGCTGCACCGGAGGCTGTACCAGGAGCTGCATCGGGGGCTGCACCGGGGGCTGTACCAGGGGCTGCACCGGAGGCTGTACCAGGGGCTGCACCGGGGGCTGTACCAGGGGCTGCACCGGGGGCTGTACCAGGAGCTGCATCGGGGGCTGCACCGGGGGCTGCACGAAGCAGCGGCTCCGTCCCTGCCCCACGCGGCCACCGCTGCAGCCCCGCGACAGCCACCCTGGGCGTGTGCGACAGCGGCCGGGGCGCAGGGATGTCCCTCCGACGTGCCCCGCCGCCCGATCCGTGTCTCCGTTGGCAGGAGCGTTTCCCATCCGTGAGAGCGTGCTGCCATCTCTCGGCTATGCAAATCGGGAGGCGCAGCCGACTCGCAGCGGCTCCCATTGCAGGGGAGGTGTCCCTTAGGCATTGCTCTTCCGTTCCGCGTTCTTACCACTGCTCCCTTTGCCCTGTGGAGTGACCCTGGGCGCGAGGGGACAGCCCTGAGCACCGCCTGACGCGTCACCGTGGTGGCTCCTGACAGCCCAAGCTGAGCATCCAAGAGACCACACCGGGTAGTGGGATGCCAGGAGCTCTTTCTTTCAAAAACCTACTCAAGTGGCTTTTTAGTATTTAAAGCCAACATAGATAAAGATTTTCTCTAAGTTTGAAAACTATTTACTGAAAGAAATGGAAAGTCTCAGGCCCACCTGTTTGCTTCAGGGGCACATTGCAATATCTGGAGCCACATAATGACCACTTTCCTAGACTTAAAAATGAAGCTTACAAGCAGCAATCAAGTGAGCATTCTATTTTATACGCAATGTTTAGTCTGTGTGAGGCCCAGGATAAATGGTTAACTACAATCACCAGGCACAACAGGCTTCAGAAATGAACTTCAGAAAGTAGAATATCTGATCCCTCTCTGGTGAGCCCCATCCAGAGCTAAGCATGAATCAATCCGTCCATCCATCCCCACAGAATCCACCAGTGTGATTTCTTTCAAAAGAGATTATGCTCTGACAGCTCCAGGGTACCAGCAGCTGTAGAGGTTATTTGTTAGAATGACAGCCCTTCTTTTTCATTTGTGTAAGACCATATAGCTCATCTGTGGTCCTTTGAAAAGGAAAAGAGAAAAAGGAAAATATTGGAAAAATGTGAGTAGTCGTGGCTGCTGAGGCTGGATGTAGGAAATGCAACCTGACAGCTCACTTCCCACACCAGGCTGGAACTGAGCTGCCACCCACACTGCAGTGGCATTTTCTGAACGCCCCTGGGGCTGGTTTGTGCTGTGTGATCCCTTCTCCACTGGAGAAGCACCCACCACTGGTACTTGGTGCAGCTCCACCAGTGGTTTGGCTGCAGCTGCAGCAGGGCTGAAATACCTCCTGGGGGTTCACTCTGAGTAAAACTCTGTTTTGGGTTAAATGCTTTTGGGAGAACAGCCCAGTGACAGTCATCCTGACCAGCTATCATGAGCATGTGTTCTAGAGGTTCCTCCTATCCTTCCCATGGTGATAAAAGCCAACGTTTGAGCAGCTAAAAAAAAAAAAAAAAAAAAAATTGCCTGGGGTGATTATCAAGTCAAAATGTGCCAGGTATTTTGTTGATGCAGATGTGATCCATTTGCGTGTGATGTCTCTGGTAGTGATGTAAGCTGGTTTCCCAAATATAAGGCTCTCAATAAATTACTTTTCTGATACTGAAAAATAAATTTCAGTGATGCTCTACTGAAAGGAGGTGGGGGGAGCATGGGATGGAGATCTGCTCTGAGCTAATAGCCCATCGCTGAGAATAAGAATGTTAAATTGGTGCAATTCAGGCTGTTTTTCTTGCCTCTGCCCAAATCAACAGCAGTGAGTCATCACGGCAGACGGCATCAGCTGCCACGGTGCTCGGTGCCTCAGCGTGCAGGCAGCTGAAACCTGCTGCTTTCTCTGCTGCTGCCTGGAGCGGGACTGATCCCAGCCAGCCTCAGCACCCAAACCATCATCACTCCATGCAAACATTGGCTTCAGAAGCCAGACACCCTACGTTTCATTTTCAGTACCAAAGAAGCAGTGCCCTGCTGCTGTGCTGGGATGGGAGGCTGTGGAAGAGTCTATCCGAGAGGATGCTATGGAAGAGGAGCCATGAGATGGGAGGCCCAGTGCCCTTGCCTTGCCAGTCCCACAGAGGCAGCCCCTGAGGGTCTGAGTGTTGTGGAACTGTTGTGATAGTGATACCAGAACCCTGCAAGAGGACGCAAAGCAAAGCTCTGCTTTGAGCCTGCCCTGCACCACCTGCACTCTGGCCACCCCTGTGCCACCACAGCGCTGCCAGAGCATCCCTGTGGATGCAAAGCCAGCGCTTCACCTCCCCACCCCAGCTCAGTGAGGATGCAAGTGGAGCAGGGTCAGGCCCAGCTGAGCTGTGCCAGCACCCTTTGGGCCCGTGCAGCTGTGTGCCTGCCTCAGGGAGCCTGGGAAATTGGGTGAGGAGAGGGGAGTCTGGCACTCTGGTGCCCTGGCCCATCCAAATTCAAGATACCTCCTGACATGTCTCCAGATCTATGACTCTAACACGCTGCATGAACCCACTTGCACAGAGCCAGTCAAGGCTGGTGGGGTCGTATCCCTTCCTCATCTGGAGGTGGAGTCCCTGTCCACAGATATATTGTAAAGGCATGTAGATGTGGCACTTAGGGACAGGGTTCAGTGGTGGACTTGGCAGTGCTGGGTTAACAGTTGGGTCAAATATTCTTAAAGGTCTTTTCTAACCTAAACTATTCTACGATTCCATTATGAGTGCCCAAGGCTCCCCACAGCCCTGTAGATAGGAGGCACCACCACTGCCCACCCCAAAACTTCCTGGCAGGAGGACCTAGACAGTGCTTGGCAGGATGGAGTGGGCATCCTGGGGCAGTGCCAGGGCTGCAGGCACTGTACGAGCCCTCTCTTCCACATCTGAACACACACATGGCCAGTGACTGGGGAATACCTGGATTTATCCAGGAAAACTGCAGGACATCGATGTCACAGAGCAGCTTTTCTGATTTAGAAAGGAGCTCAGCAGGTTGATATGGTTTAGAAAGGAAGCAGAAAAGCCTCGGTACTTGTCATTTTCCAGGCTTGACCAGCACAGCTTAGGAAAAGGTCAGTCCATGGCTGGACATGACCCAAGGTCCCTGCAGGTACAGGTACAGCCCCTAATATCAGCAAAAACAGAAAATGATGAGACCTGCTGGCAGGACCTGGGAGGGCCGAATTCAGTTTGCTACGAGGTAAATATTTCAGTAGCTTTTCAAGGACAGTTGAGATGTCATTTTGCCTTGCAAGTCCTTATCCCCACAGATCCTCTGCCTCTTGCTTTGGAATGGAAATGCTGCTGAAGTTGAAGGAGCAGAGCTGAAAGCTGCTGCTTCCTCCCAGCCGGTGCTGCTGCTACACACAGAGCCATGGGCTGGGGAGAGCCTGAGCCTGCATAATCATTGCTATCAAGACATCAGCCTGACTGACCGCTCTCCGAGACACTCTCCCTTGAACAGCAACCTCTCAGATATCAATCAACCAGCAGGCAGATTAGATTAACTGGATTTCTGCATCTAAAGCTGATGCTGATGTCCACTGATTGGAAACCACTCCAGAGCACAGGCAGTTAAACAGGAAGGTGCTTCCCGTTTGTTTGTCAAAGGAGATAAGGGTACACAATAAGAGGAGGCAGAGGAGACTAAGCAGCTGAATTAACAAAAAGTTTGGTATGCTTCTGGTCTGAGGGTTACAACAGCCTCAGGAATTTGCTAATTAGCTGTGTCAGATCATTATCTTGCCAGCCAGTGAGTGAAAAAGTAATTCAGTTTAAGCACACTATTTTTTTTTTCCTCCTTGGATGCATACTTGGCACTCCTGCATCTCCATGTGCTGTTGTGATGCTGCCCAGGTTTCAGCTGATGGATTCCCCGGGCTCTGGGGCTCTGTAGGACACAGGCACACAGCTACCCCCAGCCCCTGGGGTGACACTGCATGCAGCCGGGCTTCTTGCTGCTGCAGGAAAGCAAAGGAGGAGAAAACACCAGGGTTCGGTTTTTTTGGTTTGGGAGGAGTTTGCTTTGCATGGGGGGGTGGGGGAGGAGGTTGGGAGGTTGCGGTTTTGATTGTTTGTTTGTTTGTTTGGGTTTTTGTTGTGTTGTTGTTGTTGTTGTTGTTGTTGTTGTTGTTGATTGCATCCAACAGGCCCCTGAATTACATCTCAAGCATGGGACCCTTTAGAAAGGAGTTCAGTCTTTAACTGCTTTCAGTCATGAAGGACCACATGTTTTGGATATTATTGAATTATTTTAAGAATACATCTTTGGTTTTCTGAAGGAGACACTGTGATAGATTAGGACCACAACTCCCAGTCTCTCTCTTTAGGTCTGGCAGGGGGTGCCCAAAGGAGGCTGTGACCCCATGGAAGCCCAGGCTGGAGCAGGCTCCTGACAGGACCTGTGGAGGGAGGAGCCCAGGCTGGAGCAGGTTTAATGGCAGGACTTGTGGCCTCGCAGGGAACCCACACTGGAGCAGGCAGTTCCTGAAGGACTGCATCCTGTGGGGGACTCAAACTGGAGAAGTTCATGGAGAACTATCTCCTGTGGAGGAACTTCATGCTGGAGCAAGGAAAGAGTGTGAAGAGTCCTGTCCACGAAGGAGGAGGAGGAGGAGGAGGAGGTGCTGTGGGTGCCACAGCAGAGGTTCCTCCACCTGCTGTGGTGCGTGGTGAGACAGGCTGTGTCCCTACACCCCATGGGGAGCCACGGTGGAAATTGTCCCAGACAGGACAGCAGGAATCCCTTGCTGCAGCTGGGAACAAGGGGAGGAATTCAGTGCCATGTCAAACCCCATAACCCAGCCCAAAGGGACTGGGGTTGACATCCTGCTCTGCTTTCCCCTGCATACAGCATGGGAAGTTAGCTGAAGAAGCTGAAACAATTGCTTTTGAATACATTCCAAAACTAATTTAATATACGATGTCTGCTGGGACTGGGTGAGTCAGAGCACTGTGATGGGACTCTGAATGTGCTGCAATTTATTTGTACTGAAGTTTAAATAAGATTGATGGAGCCATAAAGTCATTATTGAAGAGGCTTCATGGTGGAGCCCAGAGGGAAAATGAAGCATAGCAACAGGCTCTTGATTCTGTAACATCCTCCCACCTCACTGTGGGGTTGTGATGGTGGTAGATCTTCTTTCTTGGCTGGGTTTGGGTCCTCAGAGAGCTGTGGGTGGCTGTAGACTGGTGTGGATGCCTGGGACTTGTGAGAATCACCAGAGCTCCGCAAGAAGATTTCCCAGGAGATGAGGGGTGGCTTGTAGAGCTGTATCTAGTAGAATCATGGAATAGTTAGGGTTGGAAGGGATCTCTGGAGATCATCCAGTCCAATGTCCCTGTCAAGGCAGGGTCACCTGGAGCAGGTCACACAGGAATGCATCCAGATGGGTGTTGAAGGTCTCTGTAGAGGGAGATTCCACAGCCTCTCTGAGCAGCCTGTACTGGTGCTCTGCCAGCTGAGCATTGAGATGTGAAGTTGTTCTTCCTCATGTTGAGGTGAAACTTCTTGTGTTTTAGTTTATGGCCACTGCTCTTTGTCCTGTCACTGGGCACCACTGAAGAATCTGGCACCATCCTCTTGGTACCTGCCTTTGAGATATTTGTATACATTAAGGTCAGTCTGGATTTTCTGGTTTGATAAGAGATTTTGTCAGAAGTTGGCCTCGAGGAAGAAGGCTTGCAGCCCTGGTGAAGTCTGAGGCCAGCACAGTGGGGATAATTGCTCAGTGGTTCCAGTGCCTTCGCCCTGCAATGAACCCCACCAGCAAACCCAACCAGGCTGGAAGTTGTAGACTGCCCATCTGCCACCAATGCTCTTGGAAGCAGAGCAAAGGAAATTGGATGGATGGTATAATAAAACTAGAAAGGATTATTGGCTTTGGTTTGCTTTTCAAAAATTAAGAAGCTCTTTCAAGTGTCTTCATTTATCACCTAGATATAGACCAGCACAGACAAATACATTTACGGTGCAATATATCTCTAAAGGTCTTTCTTTATACTTCACAGCTGTGAGGTATCAAACCCTCAGCTTTTTTGTGATGATTCATTCAAAGTAAGCTGTAAAGAGCAGCAGCAAATATAATTGAAGCTGTGGCAGTCTGCAACCACAGGCTGGGCATCCCAGGTTACCAGGCAGATCCACTTTCCCAGCAAGCGCTCAGTGTGCAGGGATGGTCAGGAAGGGTCACAACAAACCTGCTCCAAAATGTTTACAGGCCTCCTGTTTTGGCTGAACCCTCTCCATTTGGGTTTGTAGAAAGGTTTAGTGGCAGCTGCTGCCTTGAGGTTTCCAATGCTGCATATGTGTGGCTGACATGTATGGTATTTCCCACTTGGAAATCTCTTTCCAAACATGCTGAAACCTCAGCTTCAGGGCAAGAACAAGAAAGACTGGGGATGCACCAGGATTTCCAGCTGGGATATTTCTATCATTACTAGATAAAAAATGCTGAAGCAGAAAGCTTCTGGGTAATTCAGAGTCTGCAACTGGGTGTCTGTGACTTACCGATATGTTGACACGTACTCATTTTAGTAAAATCTGCTGTTTGTTTCACTAGTAGTGTTGATGTACAAAAGGCATTGTAATTAACTGTTGCATAATAAAGATCATTTAGGTTTTACTCCCACTGAAAATGACACTGGTATTTGGATGACATGTGCACCCACATCTCCTTTACACTCACAGGGAAATTTATGGCCCAGCTGCAGAGAGGCCATTTTCTCTACAATGAACATCAAAATTTGGTTTCTAGCTCTGCTCTTTCTCCATTTGAGTATGTTCTTGAGTGCTGGGAGTAAGGTCCTGGAAAAAATCAAACAGGTCAGTGCCAGCTGGGAGCCACCTGCTGCTCATCAGACCTTGCTGCCTTTGCCTGGGGCTTCTCCTGGGTGAAAAAGGAGCTGATGATCCACATCATGTGTGCTGGCTGCAGGGGGAAACATCACCTGCCATAAGAGCTGCACCCTGGGGTCAGAACAGCAACTTAAGGCAAAGAAGAAGCACCATCCCAAGTACCTCCAAGGGAAGTGATGTGGGGTCAGTTTGCAAGGCTGGTGCCTAGGGCTTTGTACTGCTTTTTTAGAAAAAGATGTGAGGCAGAAGAACGTGTGGTAAAGGTACTTGCCTGGGTTACCAAGAGCACTGAGTTAAGCATGTCCCAGTTTCCAGGGGCATCCCTGTGTGGGTGTCACCAGGCCCTGGTCATTGCTGGTGTGCTCCTTTGCTGGTTTGAAGCAGGGAGCTCTTGCTGTTGATTTTGTATTCATGCAACTTTGTACAACTTACCCAGGATCTTGGGCCGCTGCTTTAAAAGAAAGTGGTATTTCAAGGAGTTAAACACATCTCTGGGGTGCATTACTCAAAGTAATCCTTAAATGTGGGGTAGCACCTGCCTGGACTTTCCTGTTTCTGCAGTTGGTGTTGCAAGGAGGTGAAAGAGGCTGTTACTCAATGTCTGTGACTAACCAACCCTTCCTGCCACAGCTCTTGACAGGATCACACTCCCTCCATCCCACCTCAGCCCTGCTGGAACCCGGCTGCCCAGCATGGTGCTCTGAGAGAGCAGACCTGGGCCAAAATACCCCTAGGGAAAGGGAGCTGGGGGGTTCTTTCCACCTAAAATTTCCCTGATGTGGTTAAGGGGCTGGAGAGGGGCTGCAGCCATGGAGGAAGGCTGTGCTCAAGCAATGCCTTCCTGCCAAAAGAATGGAGAAATGGACAAAGTGGGGTGATTCTTGAACTGGATCAGTTAGTTCACTGGCGTGGTTTTGCACTGTGCCTCTCCAAAAAGGTGTAGTGGCTCACTCTGGGCAGGACTGGTAGCAAAGCTGGTGGAGAGAAGGCTCTCCCCTTGTGATGGGGGCAGCGTGCTTTTACCAAACAGATAAAGCACAGGGCTCCTTCCTGCCATTTCTCCCTCTTCCACACCTAGAGCTTCAAACACTGCTGCATAGAGTGTACGGATCCCTTTTCCTGTGTTTTGGTTTATATTGTCTGCCATCCCTGCATGGGGAGAGAGGCAAGCTGGGTTTGGTACAGATGAGGCACAAAAGTGATTTCAGCTGCTAGGAGCAACAGACTGAAGAGACAGAGGGAGGTGTGTGCTCTGCCTCGTGTTTGTAGTTGTCACTTGTCATTTCTAACGGTGTGCATGATTTTGTCAGTTTAATCGAATTGCTCCTTCTAACACTAGATTTGCCCGGGGTCTTCTTTCCATTCCTTCCTCTGAATCCAGCGTGGGCGGGGAAGAGCCCGGCTGGGGGCACAGGCCGGGGCTGGGCACAGGGCACCGCGGTCACGGGCTGCCAGCTGGGCTGTCCCTGCCCCCTGCCGGTCCCTGCGGAGGCCCGGGGCAGCTCTCGGCCACCAAAGGCGTTTGTGGCCAGTGGCACAGGGCAGCAATAAGAGCTTGACGTCACTGGCCACGGCTGCTCGGCTCTCTCGCCTGCTGGGGACTATTTTTAGCATTATCTCAACGGTGCCTCCTCGCCGGCTGGAGTTGCTTAGCAGCCGCCGCTGCCGTGGTGAGGGTGGGATGATGAAGGCACACGTGCAGAGATGTCCGGGTTCTGCCCCCGGCGCTGGTGTCCCCTGCGTGCAGCAGTGACAACCCCGGTGGGGTCTTGCATGCCCTGCCCTGCGCTCACCCCTCCGGCAAGCAGACCCTTCCCTCTGGGTTTGCTCTGTTTGGGAACAGACATCGGCAAAAGGGGCTTGGGCTCAAAACGCGCCCCTGTGGAAGCCTCGAATCCACAGCCAAGGAAACGCGGTGCGATAAGCCTTGGCAGGATGCTTTGTTTACCCTTTGGTGAGCCCCTTTGCTTTCACATGATCTGTTTTCTCTGACCTAATGTAGAATTGCATGTGTCTAAAGCTGTCTACCCGAATTGCTGGTGTCTGAGGGGGGAATTATGTTTGTTGTAAAGTCAGCGGTACCCTCAGTTAGAATTAAGGCTCTCAGAAGACAAAAGCAGTTATTTTCTCGAATTCAAAACTCTGGTACTTAAACTTTATCTGCTCAAATTGTTCAAATCAGATTGCTGAGCTACAGATAAGTCTGTAAATACATTAAGCTGAAGAAAGATTTCTTTTATGTCTCCATGCCCTGACAGGCTCCTTTTAAAGCAAGAAAATCCTGAAAGGAGTTACTGCAGGTACAAATACAACACACACACAGGACTGTGAGGGACTGGTTTCCAAAATGGCAGGAGCCCAAGCTGATGCACACTTGTAAGCATGTCCCATAATTTGATGAACCTGAAAAATTAGGCTGAGGCTGTGTGTGCGTTTTGGGGCATATCCTATTCCTGTCTGCCCAAGACCCTCCAGGACATGCTGCAGCTCCTGTTCCTGCACTTGCATCCTCTCATCAGACATGTGAGGGAGTGTGTCCAAGCTGGAGAATGGTGCTGCAGAGCCACAGGGCTCTGAGCACAGGCAAAGGAGGCTCTGGGAAGAGGAAGGCAGCAAGGGTGCGCAGGGAGGGCTGTTGGAGTGGGAAATTGTTTGATCGGGGCAGCTGAGGGAGGGACTAGAAGCTCCTTGCTAACCCACTGCCTGGTTATCAGGGAGGGTTATTGCAAGGACAGATGCTATTTCAGGAGGATGCTGCTTGTGAGACACAAGGTCTCTGTCAGGCACTGGGGCTGGAACACTGAAGGCAGGAGAGGGCTTCTGCTGCGTGTCAGGGGCTGCCAGGAGGAGTCCAACAGCATCCAAACCAGAGGCTGGATTTCTGCTCCAGGGAAATGCTTGCTGAATATCACACCCTGTTTAGTCTGGAGTATTTTATGCTGCTGTGTTTTACACCCAGGATCCCATCTGGAGTATCTTTGCACCCCTCCTAAGCTGTGGGGAGGGGTAAGAGGTGTGAGCGCTATCATTCAACATGAAAGCCCTCTGTGCATACCTGTAGTCCTATTATTTAGCATAAGAGGCAGAAATCAAATATCAATTCAACCTTATTTTCCGGCTTGCAAACCCAGATCATGCATTTTTAGAAAGCCATCCTACATTCTTTCTTCTTGAGATTTATAGGCTGCCACTGTTGGTAAATGTCAGCCAAAAATTAAGTAGGGTGTGAGAATGGGGCAGTCATGCATTTTCTGCAGTTGATGGTGACACCAAGGACCTTTCCAGCTCATGCTACTACCCAGCTTGCTGGCAAGCTAGCACAGAGCTCAAACAGTCTGAGGAAAAGTAAAATCCAGTGCTACACAAGTAGTACACAAAGAGGCGTTTTGGTTTGGTTATGGTTGGCACCCTGGAGTAATCTTTAATCACTTTAAGATAAAATGGCGATTTCTGAGCTACTGGAAAGTCAGCATTTAAGGGAAATCATTCCCTTAAAGCATGCTCAAGTGATGGAACTTTTCCCTCTCACTTTGTCCTCTTTAACTGATGTACAGTAAAGGATGAGGAGCCAGTTACTGAGTAGGTTTTCCAAACAACCCTGGGGAAGATGGATCTAGTAGACTGTCCACCAAAGAGTGGACAGTCCTGTCCAAGGCAGCCAAATGCAGGGGTGTGTTTTTGCCATCGTCCCCAGGAGAAGATGGAGAATCCAATGCTGAGGTGTTTGTGCTCCCAATCCTCTGCAAGTGCAGCCTTGTTTTCAGCGTCTGGCACGTGTCCTGGCTGAACCAACCCAGTGTGTGCCCGACTGTCTGCACAGACGTGCCCCGGGGTGATTCCTTGCCTTCTGGCTCCTGTTTGTTGCATTAGCGCTTGTGCCCCTATTGATTATTTTCAGACATTGTGCAATGCTAAAGAGTGCAGGTAAAGCCCCTCCCTCTGCCCCTGTGAGACACTGAGAGAACAGCTTTGTGTGCTCTCCTTCAAAACAGCTAAAACCATGAACCTGTGCGTTTGCCAACCCAGGCCCTCGCTGGGCCTTTTGACGTGTTTAATGAAACACTTTCTGCATCCAAATTCCAGATGCCTCTGGCTCTGCCACCTGCTGCCAGCTGCTGCTGACCTGGGCTTTGCTGCAGCTGGGTCAGGGCCTTGGGGGCTTTTTGTATCCTGTAAAATAAATTTGAAATAAGAAATAAGGTTTACGTGGTTTAGGACAAGGCTTTATCCTACTACTTGTTTGCTTAAGGCTCTTTGCTTTGGCAAGCATGTCAGGAGTGGGAAAGGAAATGAGTGTCACCATTTGTCACACATTTAGTAATGTTGCATATAGAAAGGTAAATGCCAAGTGTACATATGCCATTTTATAAATAAATGCTGGCAAGGAAAGGCGATTTCTACCCAATAATGTGCCCTTTTGGATGTAAATGTTATGTATGTGTGGTAATATTTGGCCATCTGCTGCTGACAGCAAGAATTGCACGGGCATGGCAGGAGGGAGCCCCTTCACACTGGCTCCTGCAGAAGCTGTAGCCAGGAGGGGGGACCCGAGGGACCTCGGCACCCTGAGAGGTGTTGGGATCTGCTCCACATGGTGGGAGGGGGCTGACAGCCTCATCTGGGTTTCTTGACATCTAAAGAAACCTAAATCCAAGTTGGAGCTCACCATCTTGGTCTGTAATAGTATCTGTGGGTGACAGCCAGCAGCTGACCCTGCTGGCCCGTGGCAAGCTCTCCCAGGCTGCTGGGAAAGTCTGTGTCTTTCAGTGGCTGGAGCTGTTTGTAGGAATGCATCTGCCTGATGTCTGTGACCTACAGGGTCATGGACCTGGGAGCAAAACCAGGGTACAACCAGAGAGGAAAAGGAGAGGTGTGAGGAGAAAGAAGGGGAGATGAAAAAACCCACAGTGTGGGAAAGGTCTAAATTAAAAGAAGGTGGGAAAGTTGGTATTGTGCTTTACAAAAACGTTCTGTAAGGGCATGTGATTTTGCAGCGTGTCCAAACGAAGGCACTCAGGTGAGCTCTGACAATATCTGAGTGTCTGATCCTCCTCCCATCAGAGGAAGCTCTCAGAAGCTCATCCCTGGCACCCCATAGCAGGTCTGGACATCTGAAGACTGTCAGCTTTGCCCACATGGATAAAAGGCATTTAGGAAATCTCCCCTGGCTTTTTAGCTGTGTTGTGTTTTCTGGGCCTGACCCGTGTGCAGGGCTGTGCTCTCACACCAAATGTTCCGGGCTCTCTTCAAGCACTGTGGATTTAATTGGCTTCCCAGGCAGGCACCTTGCACCATGGTCTGTCTAGTTGGCAGCCTTGGTGATATTTTGCCATTGTTCTTTCTCACTTGGCACACAAGTGTCTGCACACAGTGTCCAGAGTAGCCAGGTCCAAGTCACTGATGACATCATGGTCTCTGGAAAAAAAACTTCCTCAGGGAGTAGGGCAGTGTGTGCAGCTTTGGGCTAAGTACAATAAAAATCCCCTGCTTTGTGTAGAAAATGAAAAATATGCTCAGAAAGACCACAGGGAGTAATAATGCTGACTGCTAGCAGAAAATGTGCTGGGTGAGCCCAAAGTCAAGGTGCTTGTACTTTATTCTGTCCCAGCAACTACATGTGTAGGATGAATCCAGATCTCAGCAAATTCATCCTTGTGCCTTGGTGGCCCTTTCCCTCTCACAGGGCAAACTGTGGTCCAGAAGGACCTGCCAGGGTTGAGCAGCAGCTGACCTGCAGGAAGGGAGGGCTCCTCAGCAAGTCTCCTGTCTGGGGAACCTGGCACTTCAGGACTAGAGCCTGCCGAGCCCCAGGTACTCGCTGTAATTTCCCTTTTCCTTCTTTTTCTTTCTTTACTCTTATTAAAGCTGACTGCTGGCAGAAAACTAAAGTCCTCTCTGCTGACATTGCTGTAGGAGGATCCACAGGCTTTTCCTGGTTTCCAGGGAATATTGCAAACCCCAAGGCAGGGAAGAGTCAGCAAGGAGGGAGGGAGGAGGAACACAGCTATTCAATGGTCCTGGGAGATTTGCATCTGACAGCTAATAAATGCAGTAGGATAACAATGGAATTAATTTAAAATCACCTAAACAATCCAAGAGCAATTACTTCATTTAATTATAAGCAAGATGAGGGAAACAATAGAATTTAATTTCAATAATACCTCTACCAACTCAGCTATTAGTTTAATTTAATTTAAAGTGACAGAACTTCCTGCGTTGAAATACTCTGCCTGAAAATACCATGCTTTACCTTCACCATTCAGTCAATAAACCACGGTAAGAACTTTGCTTAATATTCAGTACCTGATTGAAAAAGAAAACAGGGCCCTACACTTTGTTTTAAAATTACATTCCCAAATCTGTGCGGCAATATCTGTTATGAGTGCCAAAGTTCACTGGGAGAACCCAGCACTTAACTGAATGATGACCTGCTTGTTTGGGTATTACTTATTAAGAATATTTTTTAGATCCCCCAAGTACTGAAGTTCTTCTACAGAACACACAGCCATCTCAGGCTCTCCCTGAAGGGGCTGAGTACTCAGCAAGATGTGAGGGGAGTCTTCCAGCAGTCCCAGGCTGGAGTAACATATCAAAATCTGGGCAAATAGAAAGTGACATGAGAGTAAAAGTAACAGCTGGATTTGTTGGCTGCAGGCGAGTTGGTGAGTGGCACAGCTGGAGAAGTTCTGACTTGCTGTCTCCTGATTTTTTGTCTTTGTAGTTGCAGGTTTTTTGGGTTTTGGATTTTTTGCTGATATTTTTAGCATTATTCCAGTTTGGTAGCACTTAACTTGGTTGCTATAATAACTGCTGCAGAAATTGTCATGAGGGAATTTATTCTGTCTTTGTGAGTATGTTTGCACTGCATGAAATAAAGAAGGCCTGAGGCAAGCTATTGAAGAACAAGGAAAAGACAAAATATTGACTCAACAATTCAGTGAGCATCATCTGCCCACTGTGCTGAACAAGGCATGGGTCCTATAAGAAAAATCTCCTTGATCATGTTATTAAAGAATATCTTGAAAGGCAAAGAGACAAGAGTACTGGAGACAGCTGCATGGCCTAGAGTAAGACTGATAATTTTTGAATACTTGACTTTACAGCATATGAATATATAAAATTCATACATGATTCATATAGGTATGTAAAGGAACTGATCTACACAGACATATATTTCTAACTCATGTAAATCAGCGTTAGTGGTTTAATTTATTCTTGTCTTGGTGCTTGTTGCTTTCATTAAGAGCAACTCCTTCTGATGTCCTGAGTCACTTCAGAGAGAAGGACATGAGGATCCAGCTTTAGCTCCTCCAGGCAGCTCTCTCAGTCCCATGCTTGGGCTGTTGTCAAGGAGACATATCTCTGGCATACATCGGCATACATCTTCCCTGTGGTTTCTCCTCTTAGTATGCTTTTTCATTGCTATGGAGACTATCACAAACTCATTTAGCAACTCCCCAGTGCCCCACGAGGAATATGTATTTCATAACTCACTCCTCAGAACAAGGAGTGCTATTTAATTTTTGGCTGCTCACCTGCATGTCCAGCCTGGCTATGCCAGGGACTGTTTGTGCTGAGCCCTCATGAGCTGACACAGCATGGCTCTAAGGGCAGGGCTACACAAAGGTGTCTTCAGTGGGGATGGTTTGGAAGCTGAGAAAAGCCTTGTGTGTGGGAGGTAGCCAAATTCTTGCCCTGGCTACTCAGCATGGCCCTCCAAGTCCAAACCCCTCTCATTCTCCAGGTTTCCAGCTGGCATTCTGCTGAGTTCTGAACACAGGTGAAACCAAGAAAAATGCCTAACTCTAATAGTGCAAAGGAGAGGGAAAGAGAACCACTCTGCTGGCCTCTGCTGCAGGGCAGGAGCGAGGGAACAGTGCAGCAGGGCTAGCAGGGGGCAGAGAAGCAGTGAGGGAGCATCCGTGGCTGGGTTTTGTCAGCCTCCTGATGCTGCAGATGGGCGGCACCCCCCAGGGCAGCACCGGAGTTTGTGTCAGTCACAACAGTGGCACTTTGGCTCCAGGGAGCTGTGGCACAACTGCACTGGAGACAGCAGCAGCCCAGCAGTAGAAGTGGCACCAGCAGCCTGGAGGAGCCCAAGTGTGTGCATTCAAACCACTTTGACCAGCATAGAAGTGTAGGCTTTAATGAGAAAAGTAGGACATAAGAGAAGTTACCACTTGGGATTTGCAACAGCTGCTGCACAGGAAAGCAGTCACTGCTGGCTGAAGGGCCTGCAGCAGTGAGTTTGAGCACACCAGAGTACCTTCCTTCTGAGACACAAGGGAGAAGGATCCTGGCAAAATGGTCCCACAGGGACTTAATACCATGGAAAGATCGCTTCCAAAGCTGATACAAGCAAGCAGGCAAAAATAAATAGGGCAGCCTATAAAATAACAAGTCCCATGTTCAAGGTGACAATTATGGCTCTGTGGTGAGATGCTGAGATGGCAGCTGAGCCTGTGGTTCCCAGCTCCTTACCCTGTTTCCCCACTCCAGTGCATAATCTGACATATTAGTATAATCCTCAATTCCAGTTTGCATTAATATGTCAATCTATGCCCTGCAGGAGCACACAGACTGTCATTTGGCTATTGGGGCAGGAAGGCCATAGCAGGGCTCTGAGATGGGGACAGTGACTCTGTTACCTTCCTTGTGTAAGTCAGAGTCCATCTGTACCCAGAAATCTATAAGTAGCCAGACAGCCTCCAAATCTCCACCTTAGTGCTACACAGGGCCATAAATATTCAACAGGTACGAGGAACAGCTGAACCCAGCTAACAGAATATAAATAAATAAAATTAAGTAATTAATCAATTCAGTCATTTAACAAAAACGTACAAATTTACATATTTTACTAAGGCACGTGATTTCTAATGAAGTAGGGTTTGGGAAACCCAAAGGATTCACATATACCCTGTTACTTATGCAAATCACTCTCTATTCACTGATTTATAGCATCAGTTGGCTGCACATGAAATTGCTTTAAAATGTTGATGTGCGTCTCCCTGATGTGTATCGGGCTGTTTCCATGTGCTGCCCTGAGGCTGGCTCAGCACAACCCAGAGCTGGGCTGGTGTAGGATGTGCACCCCAAAATCCCCCTCTGCATTACAAAGCTGGCACACTCACAGGTAGTGGAGAAGGAAAAGAGGAGGGAAATGCATTAGAAATCTACCCTGAGCAATTCATTTCAGTGTGCCTCAGCAGTTATGGGCTGCTTTGTAATTTGCTTCAGTGCCATTTTTAATCTTGTGAAATTCAAAAGGTAAAGGATATATTTCACTCAAACTTAGATTTGTTGTTTTCAACTTGGATCCCAGATTTGAAGGAAGTCAATTATGTTGATCCAGTTAGTATCCATAGAAATGTATGTATGTATACACTACACATGGGATTGCATTTCATGGGGGTAGCTATGCCCAAGCAGCAATTCCATGTGCAGCCCTGGTTCATATGGCTACATTTCTCAGAGGCACTTTTTTGTCTCATCATGGGTTTTCTTCTGGGTGTTTAAGGGCTTGGCTTGCTCTTCAGCTGTGTGTTGGTGAAAGCTTACAGCTAGGATTTATGGATTTGCAAACATGTCATTAAGGGGTCGGTGGATTGGGTCTGCACAATTGGAGCTAAATTCCATTTATCTGGAGAGCAGGTGTTTAACTAATGGCACATCAGACATGGAATAAATGCAGGGCAGCTTCTAGTGTCATTATTTTACAAAAACATCTGAATGAATGAGCTGAGAGAACAAAACATCGACTGTTTTTATATTCAGTGAACAGAAATAACAAGAAAAAGCACCATGTTGAAGCACCATCTTTGTGCATTAGTGATTACTGCAAGGTTAATTTTATTCATTCTGAAGGATCACCATATCTGTAAGACTGTGGAACAAGTTCAAGAAACTGAAAGAACCAAGTAATTGCAAACCATATGTTGAAAACAACCTAATTAATATCTCAAATAAGAATTTAAAGGAACTTATGTGAAAGAAAACAGTAAGTTTATGTAACATTTCTAGCTGAATGAAAGGCTGATCGTGTTTGTTAACAGGGCTGTGATGCTCTGTGTGCATTGGCTGCACAAGCTGTGGGTAAGGAGGATGGTAGTTCTACAGGGAACTGGGAAAAAGTGTAGCATAAATGTGGTCTAGGAAAACAATGAGAAAGAGAAGGAGAGAGATATGCTCTGTTTAAGGCCTCATTCTTCTTCAGATGCTGAAGCTCTCTTCCATAGCAGAATTATTAGACAATATTATGTTATGTTATGCTTAAAGATGCCAACCTGATCAAGGTCTGACTATTTGAAACATAAGAAAAAAATGTAATTTCTGCCTAGAAAGCTTTAAGATATACAGCAGTTTATAAAATAACATATTTTTATGTAAGAAATCACAAGTACTGGAGACTAAGGAATATGACAAAAATTTTGAAAGAACATGTCAATAGGGCTTGATGAGCTCTGCTGTCTTTCTTTTGCTTATTGCTGAGTAAATCCTCGCAATTTTCTCTGTAAACATGCAAAAATTGAATTGAAAGAACTTTATGAAGGCTGAAAAAAGCAAAAGTTGAAAATCTGAGAAAAAGTCAGAAATCAGGTTGACTAGGAATAATGTGTGTTTTTCATGCACAGAGCCATATGCTATTTTTTCACCCCGGCCTGGAGATGAGTCAAAGCTGCTTTAGAAGGAAGCTGTGGTTTGTAAGGCTGTTGTTAGAGAAGCTGCAGATTGTAGTGATTTATACAGGGCACTAAGAGAAGATGATTTGGTGGTTACAATGCGTGTATGTTATTTGGGAAATCAGATTCTCTTTTGCATAATGCTAGACAGCTCTCCCACACCAAGCTTTTCATAGGCTCAAAAGAATACTGAGTCCTTGCACTGCATGTAACTGGCAGTAAAAGGCAATTTATCCTCCTTTGGTTCAGATTGAATTGTGTCATTATTCAGACATGGACACAGCCTTTCTCACAAAAATAACATGCAATAACAACTATGCAGGTGACCAAGCAGTGCCTGGGGCCTCAATTCCCCTTGTGGAGACTTTGAACCCTCCTGGGTTTGCTCTAGATAGTGCCAGTGACCGCTGCCACAGGGATGCTTGTCCTCTGCAGCACCCTGCTTGCAGAAGAACCAGAGAAACTGCTGTTGCTCCTTGTGTTTTCCCCGATTTTATCCACATGCCACAAGTCTATCCAACTCAGTTTGTTTTCTGCTGATGAGTGTTTTCCCACCCTGTTAGCAGGTTATCATGCAAACATCCAGAGATGTGAAAGATTTTGTCTTTTTAGCTGGTTTCATATGAAAGCAGAGCTTACATGGTCCCTTAGCCAGCAGATGAGTCATGGGTCCTCTAGGAATTACTTTTGGTCCCATTGCCAGCTTCATGGTTGGACACCTCAACTTGTGAGTTTCCACAAAAATGTCCTTAGAAAGGCTGTGAGAAAACCTGTGTGGTACTTGAGAAATGTGTGCAAAACTGACAGAAAATTTGGTTGTACCTCACATATAAAATTAGTCCCACAGAACACTGTCTGGGTCAGAGCACTAACTCTGAGAGAAAAGGACCTGCTGCTTAAATCTCGCTTTCTGGACTCGTGGCTCCTCTCTTTCATGCTCTGATACTGTGATTTTTCTCATAAAGACTGGTTATCAAGCTGTCTCACGAAGTATGACTCAAGTGACATCTCCACTGATCTCATCAAAGTCTTTCAGAGGCTTCAAGGAAAGATGGAGAGATAAGGACTTGGTAACGTTGAGATCTGGAACACATTAAAAAAAAACAGGTAGGAAAATAAGCCTAGAAAAAGCAATTAAACTTAGAGAAGATTAAAGGATAAATACCTTGGGGGAGTTTACTGTATGTTTCACTTCTATTTGTACTGCACCTTTTAGACCAATTTTTCTTTTCATTTTCATAGCACTCCACTATCAGCATAAGCACCAAACTAAATTAACACATTGGATTCATTACAACATTCAAACAAATTTCCCTGGGCTTATTATGCCTAAAGGCTTGATACTTTCCTGGCAGCCTCTTTCAAATTACCTTTTCAACAAACATGACATAAACTTGGGTTTGCAGAGCATGAAAATTTATTTGCGAGAGCAGTTATCTTAACAGGTGGAAATTCTCAGATTCACCAGGAAGATGAAGCATCAAGTACACCATTAATTTTTCAAAAGGGCTTCACAGTATAATAGTCTTGTACTATTGGCATCCATGGTGAGAGATAACTGCTTCTTGCTGCAACTCTGCCTTTCTCTGCAGTGCAGTACAGCGCACGCCAGCTCTGCTCCACCACTGTGCAGCATTTCATAATGTGAAATTGCTCGTGAGCCCCGATTCAGCTTTTCCCTCTTGCAGTGCTTCTTAGGCTTCTGCCCAGGCTCTCAGGAATAATGCAAGCAGCACAAATCTCCCCACAGCCACCTGAACAGCCAGCTCTTGCAGCACCATGAACTGCAGCCACGCTTGGCTTGCAGGTAACAGAAACCTCGGGCAGGACAGCACTGTCTCACTGGGCAGAGGAGAGGGAGCTGCTGCTCGTGGAGCACCTTGCAGTTGGTGTGAGTAAAAGCACACTTGATTCTCAGCCAGCACTATCAGCACATCAGACATTCAGCAGTTCCATGAAGTTTGATTTTCAGAGATGTTGAAAAATTTTTGTAACTGAATTTTTACATTGTTGTCAATTTAACTACGTAACACACTGCAGGCAGGCTATGACTTTCCTCTAAGGAGCTCTGTGTGGATTCCAAAACTCAGAAAAGGATTGCTGCAATTCCCATTCTCCTGAAACCAGCATGGACACTACTGCTTTGGGTTATCTCACCATTTTTACTCTGGCTGAAATTTAATACATATAATATGACTGCTTGTATTGACAAAAAAAATTACTCTCCTACTATTTTTCCTTGGACTTTCAGGACCTAAAGTTTTAAGGACCTGAAACTGGTTTAAGCTATGTATTTGTCAGGTCAAAATTACTGCAACAACTACTTGTTTAGAAACCTGTCACTTAAATGGAAGTGCTCAGTTTGTATGTTATGTATGACTGTTGCTGGTAAGATGTAATAATATCCAGGACATTTAAGGAAGTATACACTTAATAAAAAGAAAAACATACTGTCAATAAACAGAAAATGAAGAAACAGCTTATACACAAAAACAAGTACTACTGTAGCCCACGATGTAATAAATCTGTGACAGGATGATGTCTGTGACAGGAACTCAGATATTTACTCACATACTGTACATTATGCTAGGAGATGTATATCTCACGTAGGAGATGTAAAATGCCTTAAAGATGTAATAATCATAAGGAAATTCAGGAGAGCAAGTTCTAAGAAATTTAATGTCTTATATTTGTTGCTCTGCTGTAATGGAATACTGTTCAGGAAAAGATATCCTCTGAAAGACCTTGAGGAAATGGAGCAGATGGTTGCATGTGCTATCCCACTTAAATTCAAAGTGGCTTTATAAATACTCAGAAAAAACCCCAATGTTTCCCTAGTCTTTTGTACAAATAAAATAAGCTAAAAGTTGATTTTTGTTGATATTCAAATTGGAATTCCAAAACAAAAGATTGACTTTTTTACACTAAAATTATTTTCAACTCAAAACTGGCGGTGAACTAATGGTTCAATATGCATTGTTATTAGAATTATTTGTACGTTGGATTTCTGTATCAATACACCTCATAGGATAAGGAAAAATTCCAGTTTGGGATGAGACAAGGTAGGCCTCAATAGGGGCTGCATCATTTGTTGCTGATGGACAGTGTCCCTGCTGGGCAGAGACCTCTGTGGATCCTTGTACCTGCACAGGTTTTTAATGAAGAGCACAGTGGGAGTCCTGGGGGAGCTCCTGTGCACGCCTGGGGGCTGTGCCTGAGCCACCAGTACAACGTGTTCTGGACACCCTGTGCTCTCAGTGCCTGCACAGACTGGCCACACGCCACATGTGCTCTGCGACTGCTATGCCCGGAAATAGTCTGTGGGACCATTCAACTGAAAATTTGGTTGGTTATTGATAGAAACTGGATTCTGCCATCAAAACAGTACAATTGGCAGGTGTGCGGAGTAACTCCTCTAAGAATCCTGTCTAATTTTTAAGAGGCATCTATCTGAAATACACAGACTACAGGATCTTGGCGACTGGTTCTTCTCTGCTCTAGTTAAATACTGTTTTGCTCCTTGGCTTCTGTCCTATTTCCACAAGAGGATATAGCATCTCTTTCCCTCTCATGGTTGGTGATTGTTTTTCTCTCAATCTGTAGCTTTATTATGGATCAGAGGGAGCCAAGGGCCAGGAGTGACTTGCAGTCCTCAGCACATGCTGGTTTCTCCAGACATACTGCTTAGTAAGGAAATAAATTAGCGAGGGGTAAAAGACGCAATATGGTGCTTACCACCCTATTTCAGCACATTAAATATATACAATCTGCACTTCATTCCAACTAAAAATAACACTCAGATTAATGCAGCTTTCTTTGAAATATTAAATTGAGAAATCATTAGCATGAATTACAAAGCAGGAAAAGTGTGGTTCACAGTGTCTGTCACTCCAGAGCTGTGCATTAGGATGGATGTGGGCAGTGTGATGGGGTGGACTGAGCATACACCCGGGAGTGAGACAGGGCACGTATCTCCACAAGCATCATCGACTCTTTCTGGAATTTAAGGCAGGTCTTTTAAGTACATATATTTCTATTTTGAGAAAGTCTGTATTTAAACACTTTATTTTTTAGCAAGATTTCAGAATGTACAGCTCCAACTGATGTCTGTGCTGGCTACTCCGTATCCAAGTTCCAAACTTGAGGACTGAAATTTAGAAGGTAGTTTTGAAAATCCTGGCCTCATCTTCCCTGGGTTTCTTAATTCCTAGTGTGATATCTGAGTGGCCTTATCCATCTTTGGCTGATTGAGATCTGCTACTGAGAAAATGCTGTAGGAATAATTATTACTCTATCTCACAAATCTTGATGAGTTTTTAACTAATATCTTTAATACCATTCTAATTTCACAATATAATAACCTTTGTAGAAACAAATCTTTTATTTGAAAGAAACCCATTTATGTAGAGACAGCTTTTATTTTGGTTGCTATATAATATTTTGCAGTGTTAAGGCTGTGCACAAAAGCAGTTTAGAAAGCTGAACATCACTGATCCATTTTACAAATGGAGACAACTGCACTCTGAGGAGGGATCTGCATTAGACCACACAAACTGCAGCAAATTCACCACTAGAATACAGGATTTCTGATACAAAATTTACTCTACTGAACACTAAATCAGTGGTTCTTAAACTCTTGGTGGACTCAGGCAGTTGCTGGTCATAGTATCCAGGTTGCTTTTGCTTTCTTGCCTCCCCTTAGTAAATTAATTGGATGTGTAGTTAAAAATACATTGCTACTATTACCTTTTCCCTTAAGTGATTAATGTTTGTTACCACTGGGATGCTACTGAGTGGTGAAATGAAAATAATCACTTGCTGCATCACTGGGGCAGAGGATCTGCTTGACGTAATTGGGAAGGGTCAGCAAATTTGCAGCAGGTATTGTTGCCATACTTACAGAAAATAATTTTGCAGTATATTGTGTAATTCTGGATGTCCATCTCAATTATAAAGGACGGGGAAAAAATCTGTCATGGCTCACAGAATTGATTGGTTTTGCAAAACTAATTCACTTAAGATACACAAATGTACATCAGTTGAAAGTCAGACTGATGGGCAGGGGTCATTGCATGGAAGTGGCATTTTATTTTGATGAAGCCGTGTGATACAATTTTTTCTTTTTGTCCTGAAATTGATTTTGAAATCTCTATGTCTTGCAGGCATTGCTAACTGACAATAGGCAATAGGACTCTGTCAGCAGGATGAGGGCTGCCCAGCAGAGTCCAAGGGAGGCGGCAGGATGCCATCTGTCTGAGAGAAGATTCCAACAGAACCCTGGCATATTAGGAGGATTTCTAATATGGAAATAGGCACAGGAGAATTTCAGAAGTCTCCTCAGGTCTTATAGCGATCTCAAGCCTCGGATATTGCAATTGAAAAAAGATTTTGATCTACTCATGTCTCTTTGCTGAATATCTGACCAAACTATTATGATTTTTCATAAATAAGGAATAGTCTGCTGTCAGGAATTGGACTTAACAAATCAGCTAATGTAAGTTTCCAGACCTTGCAGGAAAAATAAAAATATGCCAGAGACAGTGTACACACCTTTTTTTTTGGGAAATGTCCTTAGAATATCTACCAAATGGAGGCGACCTTTTTCCTCTCCTCAGAATTGTCTGCCTTCCTGGTAACAGACAGGCTTTGCCAACAGTGGGCATCAAATGCCCTTCCAGCAAATTGCCCTTCCAATTGTCTGTGCTTTGGAGGATAGCACAGATAACCATGGAGATACACAGAAATGTATCCGTGCTTAGAAAGACACTATTTTGCTTTTTAAATGCATTTTACAAGGTTCCTGTGAGGAAGATGGGGAAACCTTGGAGGTTCGGTTAGTGTTTAATGTGGGCCTGGTCAGCTTTGTGCTGATGGCTGCTGAACATCAGAGTCCCTGTCCCACAAGCACGGGCGACGTGCCCTAATGCGGAGAAGCGTGGGGATGGGCATCTGCTCCATTCGGAGGGACACAGCTCCCTGCAGACCCCAGCGAGGCCTGGGGCAGCACAGACAGACCCAGAGCGAAGGGGGGAGATGGCAGCAGGGCAGGGTCCGCCCTCCAGCCCCGCTCAGGCCCTGTCAGCCCCGGCTGCTCCCGGGGCTCAAGGGCCTCAGGCCCCCCTCACGCCTTGGAAACCTCGGCCCCGCAGCGCCGGGGGCCGAGGCTCCCCTCGGGACTCGGGGTCTGGGATCCCCTGGCTCCCCTCGGGACTCGGGGTCTGGGATCCCCTGGCTCCCCTCGGGACTCGGGGTCTGGGATCCCCTGGCTCCCATCGGGACTCGGGGTGTGGGATATCCTGGGTCCCCTCACAGCTGGGGACTGGGAGCCGCCGCCTCCCGCCATGTCCCGGGCACTCCGGGGCTCCTCAGGCGCCAGGGTGCCCTCGGGGCCCGGGATACCCTTATCCTCGGGATGGGAGGACATCGTCTTAAGCTGTGCCCAGGGAAGGTTTAGGTTGGATATTAGGAAGAAGCTCATAAGAAGGATTAGACACGGAAATGGGCTGCACAGGGAGGTGGTAGAGTCACCGTCCCCGGAGGTGTTTAAGACTGGACGTGGCACTCGGTGTCATGGTACAGTTGACGTGGTGATGTTCGCAGAGAGGTTGAACTCGATGATCTCAGAGGTCTTTTCCAACCCCAGTGATTCCGCGATCCCTGCACGCTGCTGGCGTTGGGACTGCCCTCCCGCACGGGCTCCCCTGGCAGGTGAGCGGCTGTCACCGACTCCCGGCAGGGCCGGGGGCTGACACCCGTCTCACCGCCCGGGGCGGTGCCGCCGCCGGCCAGCCGCTCCCGGGGCGGGCGCGGGCGGAGAGCGGCGGGGACCCCCCGGGCGGGGATCCCGTCCCGCGGCTGCCGGAGGCGGAGCCGCCGCCCCCGCGCCCCGTGCCCGCCCTCCCGGCGTGCCCCGCGGAGGGGCGGGCGGCTCATGTCCGCCATCCCGGCGTGCTGCGCGCCCGGGCAGCAGCCGGAGCAGCCGCGGCGGCCGCGTCCCCTCCCTGCGCTGTGAGACAGCAGCACCGCCTGCGGAGCGCGAGTGAGGAGCCGCCGCCCGCGCCTCTCCCCCCGCGTCCTCCTGCTCCTGCTGCTCCTCCGCCCTGTCCCGCGCCGCTGCCCGGCCGGCCATGCCGTCTCGGGCAAGGTAATGAGCCGCAGAGCCCCGGGGTCTCGGCTGAGCGGCACCGGCAGCAGGCAGCACTACCACCCGCGGGGCTGGAATGACTGGCAACCCAGGTGGGCAGGGCTGGGGCCGGGGGCGCGGGGTCGGGGCTGTGAGAGCGGGGCGGGCGGCTCGGCCGGGCCCCACCGCCGGGCCTGGGGCAGCGGGGCGGCGGCGGAGCCACTTCCTGGCGGCCGGGCCTAGCGCGGGAGGGCGGCCGGGCCCAGGCGGCGGGACGGGGCCGCGTCTGCCGGAGGCGGGACGGGGCCGGGTCTGTCAGCGCTCGGCGGGGTGGGAGCGCGCCGCGCTCCCCCGGAGCCCCCGCTCCCGCGGCCTGTAACGTGTGCGGCCGGTGGCCGGTGTGTGGCTGCGGGCAGCGCGTCCCTCCCTGGCGGCCGCGGGGGGCTGCGGTGGCGGGGAGCGGGGGTGGGCTCGGGTCCCGTATTTTCAGCCTGTTTTTCAGCTGGAACAGAGCCAGGGAAGGACTGAGGCTGCACGAGTACTCGTAGTTTTTTGAGGGATAGCATCGTACTACATAGGTTTATTTGATGGGTTTTTTTCTCTTTTTTTTTTTTTTTTTTTTTTTAATCTGGGGAATGTAGTAGATCTATATAAGCTCTCACCCCAGCCTACTTAAAATGTGTTGTAAGGCTTTAGGTGTGTTTACACGTGTGTGGCACGTTTTAGTAAAATTCAGTCTATACACTTCTTTAGTTAGATCTAGAGAGTGTATTTCAGGTCTTAATTATTTCTAATATATCTCATGCCAATGTATTTGCTCTACTGCTCAGCCTTGCTGTTTTCAGCGTCAAAATTGTCATGTAGAAATCCTATATAAATGTGGTGTTTCTTAAGTTTTTTTAAAAATATGTGGATTTGAGGGTTTTTAAAGTGTTTTTGAAAGTTGAACACAACATGGGACCCTACTTACAAACTTTCTGCTAAAGAACAGAGTGGCATATGCTTGGGAATATATCGACAGGTGATGGTCCCAGTCTCATGTAGTTTGGACTAGAAAAATTGGGTGAATGTGAAGGTTACTTCAGCATTTACTGTGAAAGAAGCTTTCCTTTTGCTTGAACAGCTAACAGCACGGCCTCTAGGGCCAGTGCTAGAGGCTGTTCAATTCTTAATGGACTATGGGGCATGGTTATTTAAATTCTGATTTTGTGATTGAAATACTTGGTCACAAAACTTACTATTTTTTCCTCACTTAAGAACTTATGAACCTCATTGGTGGCATTCTCTTAGAGCATCTAGATTTTTCTGGGGAGAAAATTAAGAAGACTGATTTCTTACTCCTTACCTTCTTCTTTGCTTCAGTTTGTAATTCTGAGCCCTAACTTGTGACCTTTCCACCTGGAAGAAATTTGTTGTGTCTTTGCAGTGGATGACTTCTGTAAATGCATTTTGGTTGGATATATGAATTTGTCACGAGTTCTATCTTTTTATCTAAAAATAACATCTTATGAGGGTTAGGAAGCTGATTTTATCCAGTGTAGTATTGCCTACAGTGGGTTCAGTGGAGTTAAGGGTGAAAGTAAGACAGTAGCTGCAGAAATGCTGTGCCTGGTGATAAGGCTGGTTTAAGAAATTACCTCCATGTGTGGCTCTGGTGTGTTCCCTGTAGTCTGGTGCCTCCTTAGCTCTCAAGTACAGCTGTGTGACCTGGCTGCTAAAATAATTGTCCACAAAGCCACAGCAGAATCAAAGGTCTGAGAGCACCAGAGAAAGTGTGGCAGCCTAAGGGAGCCTCAGCATGGATAGAGCCTTGTTCTGTTTCCATCACACTGTGTGATCAAGAGCTTCTGCTAAGAAATAGCCAACACCTCTACACTGGTCCTGACACTTCTCAGAATTTAACTGTATAATTTCCTTTAAATATTACATTTTTTTAAAATTATTAATATGGTGGGGGATACCAGGAATCAGAAACATTCACAAAATCCCAAGTACAGCACATTTTCATCTGTGTGCAGTGCTCCATTTTTTTACATCTCAGAAATACTGGTGATGGGAAACCTGAGTCTAAAGTATGAATTTAAGGACAGTGCAGATATTAAATCAGTCTGTCAATTTGGTGTTAACTAATTTTTAAAAGTGATTCACACGCATGCTTGAAAGGAGATCTGTTATGTAAAACTGACAGTCTATGTTTCTTTCATAATTTGAAATATGATCTTGGACAAACTCCACAACACAAATATACCCACATATTCTTTCCTACCCCTTTCTGCTGGCTGTTTGTTTAATTTACTTCAGGTGATACTGCTGGTAAATGCTTTCTTGCAGGGTGTGGAAGAGGTGAAGGAAGTGGCCCAAGTAGTGAAAGCTGTAATAATTGTAGTTGTTTCAAGTTCCTAAGGGCAAAAAAAGGAACTGCTGTTATATGGGTGCATCATCAGATGGATTGTTTTCAAGTGCACATTTTTGTGTGTGTAAAAGTGATTGATTTTCATTAGTAGGTCCAGATTTCCTCTCAGTTTTTAGTAATGCTAATCAGCACTGGGGCTTGTGGTGAAAAGGGCATGAAACTGGAAGTTGGAGCACAGAGCTTTTTCAAGGAAAAGTAGTTTTTAATTAAAATGATACCTTGTGTGTGTGTATGCAGTCATACATCAGGTGAACATGAACTGGTTTTCCAACAGTGTGTGTAAGAGCTGTCTGTGTGTTACAGAGAAAGAAGCTGTCCTGATGTATAGGGGCATATCACTTTGTGCACTGCTGTGTACCAGACTCAGTTAATAGCAACACAAAAACTTTGTAGACAGATGTTGGATGGATGTGACAGAGAACAGTGAAGGGTTTTTTGAGAAGGCTTGATAAGAGCTTGTTCCTCCTTCTCCTAATCTTTGCAGCTGTCTAGACCTTTGCTTGCTTCTTTCTTTCTTTTCTTGTTCAACAGATCTCCTGTTACAACTCTTGGGGCAAAAAATAATTTCAGCGTGCAGGCCTTGTGTGTGAAAAGAGTTAATTTGTTAGAGTGCTGAGGGCTAATTATGTACTGAAACAAGCAGTACTGCTCTTTGGGAGGAAATGCAGGAGTGTGAGTGCAGGGTAGCAGGTTAGCAAGTGCAGAGTGCACCATGGCATTCTTCGATGAAAGTGTGAAAAGGAAGATAAGATTTTAATTAACAGGACCTCTCTCCCCTATCATAAATGTAGGTTAGCAGGGGAGGATTGTGAAAAAGTGTAAAACTACATATTTCACATCTGGGCAAATTTCCAGAAGTGTCCTATTAGGTTTTAGGACTGAAATCATGAAAATGGCGTGTCCTTCTCCTACAACATAAGTCAGTGTTATGAGTTACTAATTTCTGTTAGCATGGTGCTTGCCAAACCAAGTTACTGCCTGGTCCTCATGGGTTTAGACTTGATGAGACAAGACAGTAAAATATGGTCTCCTTCCAGGTAGTTTGTGGCCTAAGCAGGTGAGCATATTGGCTGGAAGTTTGTAACTGAGCACAAGTAAGTACCTTGTCTTTAATTCAGACAGGTTGGGATATATTGGCAGGGAGCAAAGAAACCCATTAGACCAAATGGCCCAGGAAAGTGCTGTTCAGAGCAGTGCTTTTCACATGGCTGTGAAGGGCAGAGGCATGTCTTTTACAAAAAACAAGCACTCACTGTGGAAATTGTCTGATCATAATGCTGGATCCTGGCAGTGAATGACAAGCAGGTGCTGTATAGAAGGAAAGTTGAAACAGAGACTCTGTTTCTTCTGTGCTTGCATGTACAGCAAAGTGCCCGTAAAACGTTTGTTAGAAATAGGCTGAAACTGTAATTTGCACAGGTGAGAGACCTGAAAGTTGGCAGCATAGAGGTGTTTGAGGATGTTGCTGTGATTACCTAAGAATGGGTGTAGAGCCATGTAGGGTGAAAGTGGATATGACTTCTGTGCCTTCAGGGATAGCTGAGAGAGAGGAGAGCAAAGACTGCGATAGGGAGGGAGAGAGAAAAGTAGTCAGTGATGTTGAAGGCAGCTTAAAGAATGAGATGCAGGATCAGTTGTAAGGTGCCATTGTGAAAACATCAGTGGAAACCTTGGTAAGAGATTCAGCAGACTGCATGTGGGAGATGCTGAACAGGTATGGGTTCAGTTCTGGAGTTGCAGCCATAATTCTTGATCTCCTTTCACATTTGTGTTAAATATGCTGATAACTCTTTGATTTCACACCTTCCCAAGCTTTTTTTGGTTTTTGGTAAAATGGAGGAGCTGAAATGTGTAATGTAAAAACCTTTGTTTTTAATGTGAAGACAGAGGAGAATGAGTTGTGAGAAAGATTAAAGAGTATGAAAGTGTGTTAGTGGGAAGCAGAAGAAACTGGGAGTGTAGATTGTTTTCCATACAAGTACAGCCATACTAAATCAGACCAAGGGTTTAGCTAGTTCAACATCCTGTACCCCAAAATGTCTGTTGGAATACACCTATGGAAAAAGAAGAGGATGTATATGTGTGATACCTTTCCCTGACATTCCCTTCTCATAATGCCCATCGTGGAATAGAATGAAATTGGTGAGCTACTGTCTAAGAAGGGAGTGACACAGAATCAAGAGGTGATTTAAAATGCTACTGTTATGGCATGTAGATGTCCAGCAATGGAGATGGCAGAATTGCAGGAGGAAGAGAGTTAATTAGTTATTTCATTAATAGAAAACACAGCTACTTGTATTTTCTCAACACAGGAGAAGAAGCAAAAGTAGGCTTTGAGGTGGGCTCAGCCAGGCTCTGGCTTGGCAGGGTGGACCAAGTGATGAGAAGATCATGGTGAAAGGAAGCTCTGCATGCCAGTGGCAGAACAGTCAGAAACTTGGTGGGAAGCTGTTAATTTGTGTGAATACAGTGACTCTTTTAAGTTTAAATATTTTACTGATAAAGAATTTCAGCAATGAAGAATTTATCCACATTACTTCAAATAAACTTGGCAAACAGAGGAAATAAGCAAATAAAATCAACTGACTTAAACAATAATAGATCTCACACAGTGGAGTTGTCTTGGAGTAAATATTTCATGTAGGTCCTGTATGTGGAAATAAAATCCAGTTGAATAATTAAGTGATTTTTGTCTCAAAATAATGTCCCTGTGGCAGGTTGTTCTGAAAAAGCTACACATAACGAACAGTATACACCAGATTGTACCAAGTTTCTTGGACAAAATTTCTTAAGGCTTTCATATAACTAAAGTAACAATATATTTTTGTTTAGGTAAAGATTTTTTTAGGTAAAGATTTTTTTTTAAACTAGATGTTCTTAGCCATGCTCTCTTAAGTCAGACATATTGGCAAGTCAAATCATATTCATACTTTCGATGAAATGAGATAATAGACTTATTTTTGAAAAGTCTGTTTCCTTCTGTATGCCAGTGGGAAAAAAATAAGCCGCCTTTTTGGAGAGGAAGGACACACTAGTGGCTATTTCTGCTTATTTAGTGAACTATTTTCTTTTCCTGATGGACCAAGGCAGGTTTAAAATCACCCTGCAGAAAATGTAATGCAGTATCTTCTTTTTAAATGATATTGCTAAAACAGTGTCTGCAGCCAGTTGGTGGTGATGGGTGATCTTCCACCAGAGCCAGACTCAGATGAAAACTCTCACATGAGCTCTTGAAGTACTTTGCTTAATCTCCATCCGTGAGATTTTCAGGTAGAAGTAATACAGTGTAGTCTCTCATAGAGTGCCATAAAGTTCCAAACTTTGGAAGCTACAATATAAGATAATCATAGTCATGTTCATCCTTACAATTTCCCATTTTGTCTAATATAGCATTTATATTTTTGCTTTTGCTTATCTGTTGCTAACATTGTACACTGAGACTCTATTAATATATGATATTTGTTAGGTGTGTGGCAATGTCAATGTATGTAACTTAAATTTGTTGTTACATAGGATAATGCTGAGCATTAGGTCTGTCGTGTAACCTGCCATCTGCTTGGTGCAATGCAATTTAAGTGGAAATATCACCGTGTGAGCAGGAACAGAAATGCCCTCCTGAAAGGCAAGCATGAGCTGAGGTGACCAGCAGCACAGTTCTGCCCATTGCCTGGTGGAATGGCTGGAGGGAGGCAGAAAAAGTAATTATTTTTAAGACTTTGGCAAGGACCTGAGCACAGAGTGCATGCCTTTGAGTTGTGAGGGGCTGTCTTTCAAAATCATAACCACATTCCTGACATGAAAAAGGTATCTTTCACAAATGGATTTGGAAATTGAGTGTGTCTGCCTGTGCATTCAGTGAGTGTGCACAGCAGTGCCCTGTGTCACCCAGGTGTCTGGATTCCTGGGTCAGGGAGCACAAGGGCAAGTAACAGGTGCTGGGTCACAGCCCCAGGTCTTACTGAGCCCATGCCACAAGTCCCCAGAGTGGTGTTGCAGGTCCTACAGTACAGCTCAGGAATTCCCTTCCCACTGAGAAGTGGTGTGTGTCACTGGGCATCTGGAAATGGACTGGCCCGTCAGGTCCTCGGTTCTTCTTCTGCTGTGCATCTCCTTGCAAGCTCCTTCCCACTGGAAACCCTCTTTTCAAGCAATATGGGCCATACAAGTCAGTTGGGTCACAGAATACCAGCATCTTTCCAGGATGATTTTTGTCTCTGCCTCATAAAGATAGCCAGGAGTTTCTATCCAATCTAAACTACACATTTATTGTAGTGGGAGTAATGTTGTCAGTAGGCATTATTGTCTTTTAAATTGATATATAGGAGAACAATTACATATTTTTTTACTAAAATTGGACTCACCTTTTAGTTGGTGATAAAGTATGAGCACGTTGGCTTGCAGGTAGCTGTTCCAGAAGCCAGAATGAAGTGTGTGTGTGGGTTTTCCTGGGGAAACAATAGGCTCATGTATTTTACCACAATGGAAAATGTTACAAAGCATTCAAAGGCTGTCCTGTGGGAAGTGGGGTTAGCTGAGAACATTTGTAGTCCTTCAGTTGATAGGGATTCACAGAACAGTGTTAAAAATTATACATTTAATCAGCTTTTCTTCAGACGTAGGAATTTCAACGTTAATGGTTGACAATTGGAGATGATTCAGTTTATTGCACATTGCCTAAAAAAAGTGATGCCCTTTGGGAAGGTAAATGTAAAAAGCCATCAGTACTTAAATTTGCCAGCTGAAAATTTGTCAGCCTGTTTCATTGAAAGGGTAGCGTAATTGCTCAAAGTGAACTGGGAGGTTTTAGGGCAGGGAGAAGATCTGGGGTCTCTCTGTATGTCTGGAAATTTGCACATGATTTAGTCACATTTAAAGTTCATACCATGTGAAGTGCAGAACTTTCCTGTTCAGCATAGCTTAGGTGAATGATGATGGAACAATTGTATAAAGATTTTTACAATCCTAGTTAACTGTCATGAATAAAGACTTTTACTAAGGCTTTGCCTTTACAGTAGCATAGCCTATTTTTTAAATAGTCCAAGCAAGTGCCCAACAAAGCAGTAGATGTGATGGCACAGTGAATACTGAGTGAGGAAAAGTGTCTTGCTGTGTACGTCTGAAAATGAACTTGCTTACAGTGCAAAAGGGAATAATACCTGCCAAGCAAATCTTATATCAACTTGCACTGAGAACAGGGAAAAAGCACAATTTTCTTATTGTTCCAAACTGATAATATCTAATGTTTTTTAACATGCTCAGGAGAGTAAAACGTGTGTCTTTAATTCCAGTTGGTTTTGCAAGTGTCAGTGCTCATGGTATTCCTCTTCCAGTTGTACTGTGGCCGAGCTGTATTGGACAGTAGCAAGCCTTTAGCACTGCTTAAGTAACAACTGCTTATCAAAAAGTTTACCTGTGTTTTTCCCTTTTGACCTTGAGATGTATTTGTATTTGGCTCCTTTTTCCCTGAATTTGTCTACCAGTTCTAATCACAGAGCTCTCTTGAAAAGGGAAAATGAAAGACATTTTCTTAATGAACATGTGGTGTTTATCCTTACACAAATTGTAGTTAATTTACAGGAGTGATCTGTCCTGCTTTTTTGTTAAATAATTGAATGAACTATCCAAAACTTTAAAAATAGATCTTTAGAGTAGGGAAAGCTTGCTGTAAATAATCTCTATAGTCTGATTCCAAATACACTTGAGTTGAGTGAAATTCTGCTGATTCCCCCTTTGGATGGGTATTGCTTCATTTGTTTTCATGTCATCCCCCCATGATTGCTTGTAAGAGTGCATTTAAAGTGATGGGTTGAGTTTATTTGTGATGTCTCATGCATGCATGTTTATTATTAAAATCCTGTATATTTCAAAATTAAACCACTTAATGTGTCCAGAGAGAAGAGTTGATTTCATAATTTTAATCTTTTTCCTTAAAAGTTTAGTCTGGTCTATATCAGTTTTCTGATATGAGAATGGTTTAACCCTAATGCAGATTTTTTTTTAACTTGCTTTTTATCTGCAGACATTTATGCTTAAGGATCACAACTCTTAATTTACCTTTCAGTTTTTTCACAGTAAAGCCTTCTTCCTTGCTTTGCAGGTTTTATTTTGTAAAAACTTAATATGTGATTTTTGTGCTGATCATTACATTCTTCCATTTAATAAAAGGGTTTATGTTGCTGAGTAAGACCCATGGCATATTATATAAATTTTCATCCGTAGATTAGTGATGACTTTCACAAATGGTAGGCACGGTTATCATCCAGCTGTGATACATACCTGGACCTAGTTGTGTTTTATTTGTCACCTCTGGGAAGTAATTTTTTCCTTGTATAGAAATGCAACTGAAAAGAGACTTGAGCAAGTCATAAGAAAAGGCACTGTCACACTAGAATGCATTTCCTTGGCATGTTGCTGTGATAATTAGTCAATTCCCATCCCAATGTGAATTTAAGGTCACTTTTTAAGGAGCAGGTTAGACAAACAACTTTCTTGACACAGGGAAATACATTTGGGATTGTCATTTAAATATGTTGCATTTATAAGTGAATGTGAATCCCACTCCTGTTATATCCCTACATAAAAATTTTTTTTTTCTCTTTGTAGAACTGACAGTGCATCAGCTGACCAAGACAATTTAAAATATTCTTCATCCAGAGATCGGGGCAGCTCTGCCTCCTATGGATTACAACCCTCAAATTCAGCTGTGGTGTCTCGGCAAAGACACGATGATATCAGAGTCCACACTGACATACAGAATGAAGAAAAAGGTACACAGAATGCTCTTTCATGTATGATTGTGAGGGGATGATCAGGGAAAGGCAGTTAACTGAAATGGTGGAGAAATTATTTTATTTTTTTTTTCCCTCCCCCAAAAAAAGGCAGCAAACTGATTTGTCTCATTGCCACAGTATTGCTGTTTTGGGAGATTTGTCAAAGAAATGTTGTGGTTGTTGTGAATACTGAGAAAAATGTGCAGTTGTGTTAGGAGAAGAATGCAAGAGAAGCCTTGATAAGTTAACAGAATAAGTACTTTTTTCTGAAGCATAATATTCTGGAGGTGTCTGGTCTTCAGGCTGTAATTTCTTGCTTAGTAGTCTCCAGTACTTCTGGTATTGGATTAAATGGGCTACTAGACTGATCTATTGCCTGTTGTAGCTTTACTGCACCAAACTGCAATCTTTGTTCATTAATCAGATCTATATTCTTATCATTAATGGCAGTTTCTACTTTCATGTACCTCAGTCTGACTTCATGTAAATCATGTGATGTGTGATTCATACATTTTTACTGTTTTTTTTTTTTTTTTCATTTTTAGGATGTAAATACTATCTCTAGGAAACAGCTAAACAGTCAGAACCATATATTTTCTGTAATTATGAAAAATCTATATTCTGATTTTTTTTACTGTAATTATGAAAAATCTATATTCTGATTTTTTTTTTTACTTTAATTGCCAAATGCAGATATCAAATTGGAGGATTTCTTACTTGCAGAGTCACTTTTTGACTATGTAAATCCTCAGGCAGGCCGGACTCAAGAAAAAAAATCTCACAGGAATAGCAGTGTGGAAGTTTTTGTTCAGGAACCTGAAAAGTATTTGAACTCCCCTCACTTCTCTGGCCTGTAACTGACTGTAAATAATTGCTGTATCTTAGGGGAAGTTAAGTGGATGCAAATTAATTTTTTTATAAGTAGAATGTAGTGTTAGTAGGTGGCAGAAGCATGTTTATCTGCATAGCTTGAGAACCTTAAGATTTGTTTTACTTAAGTAGAGAAACTGCTTAGAAGGCGAGTGTATTTGTCTGCTAATGTGGAATGTTGTACTGTGTTTAACACAGACTGGCATAGGAGGTTGGTCTTGTGATCTGAAGGGTGCTGGTATTTAAAGAATGTACTGGCAGTGCAGTGAAATAGTAAGTTTTGGACAGATTCAGGAAGGTAGTTTGTGGAGTTGCTGGGAAAGTGCCATTTGAGAAGAAAAATGTACCTGGCTCTCCCTCCAGTGCTGTATCTTGCAGGGCATGTCTCTGCTAGCTCAGCACTTTGTGCTGTTTTGTTCCGGCTTGAAAAAAGGTGATTAGGATATTCTAACTATAAAACCAAGTTCCAGGTGTATCTAGTTCATTTTTATTATTGTAGAAATTTGTAAGTGTAAAGATGCAGAATAGTTTCTTTGTTTACTAAGATTTTTCAACTCATCTGTTGGAGTCTGCCAGCATGGAATTTTCATTTGAGATTTTCTGTTCTGGCTTCCATACACCCCCTGTCCACCTCCCCCCAGTTTCTGGAGTTAATAATAAAATCCACTCACAAATTGATAATTTTTGCAAATTTTTCAGATTTGAAAACCTCCAAGGATGTGACTCTTTTGTTAAGGCTCAGATGCATTAATTGCTGTTAGAAGTTACTTCCTTCATAGGACAGTGTGGTTTGTTCTGATAAAATAATGTAAAGGTAGCACACTTGCTAGTTTATGTTTAAAAACTGAGCTGTAAAAAATAATGTTGTAAATCTAAATAGATGCAAACTATCCTTACTGTAATTGTAGTTAACCAATTGCAAGTGAGACTTTGCACAGGGTTTTCTGTAATGGTAGGGTAGCCCTTGGGTATAGGAATGCACAGATGTATGCTGGTAGTTAATATCTGCTTTTTATCCAAAGCTTTGCCTTAAAGAAACATTCTTTACATCTGCTAAAATCCAGGTTTGCCTCAAAGTTGAACTCTATTTTTTTGTCAATCCTTTATTCTCAGTGGGCAGCCACCTGTCCTTTTCCTCAGACCTTCTTTTTTATATTGAAGCAGATGGACTTGTGAAAATATCTTTTCTGGTAGAAATCTTGCATATTTTTTGTCATCCTGGGTTTAATTTTATTAGTTGATTCTTCCCTGTCTTGGAAGTGAGCTCTAATACATTGAGTAAAGGATTGGGCAGGCTCAGGGGACAGTTTCACTTCTCTACAGTATTGAGGGGAAAAACCTGCCCCTCAAAGTGGTGTGGCAGGCTGGAAAACTTCAGTCTCAGCATTTGACTTTGTTTATTCTTGTGGATATAGGAGTAAGATCAATTGAGTTACTCAAAATTATGCTTTTATTTTCATTTTATATTGTTACCAAAGATGTATCTTAAGTGGGAGAATGTAGGATTGAGTTTAATTAAGGATTACCAATATTAGTGAAAATGCTGACTTTTTTATATTTAGGAGAGTTGTTCAGTCTGTGCAAACAGATAATATTTGTCTTTCCAAAAACTTTCTTTTTTTGGCCATTTTACTTAGCTTGTGTGGTGGATTCATAGTAAAAACAGAATGGAGATTTCATGTGCATAAAGGAGCAAGTAAGTGAAAATACCTAGCCATGTGTACTAGCAGTTTGACCTTGTATTTTACAAAGCCTTTCAAGTCAAAGTAGTAGTAAGAAAACATTAAATGGAACAAAATTGATGTTAAACTTTATGGCAATAGTGGTTTTTTTTACATATTACAAAAAAAAAGACAGATGAGATTTTAAATCTGTGACCTGGAAACTTACAGGATAAAACCAAACATTGATGCATGTAGAAATGAAAAAGGAAGCTAAAGGAGGTGGTAGAAGATAGAGCTGCTAATTTGCATATCAATTGCATAACTCACAACTCACCACCCTGGTAAATATGTGGTCTGAGAGCCTGTTTTAATGTCTCATTGGTTTGTCCACAGGTGGCTACAGTGTCAATGGAGGATCTGGGGAAAATACTTATGGTCGGAAGTCGTTGGGGCAAGAGCTGAGAGTTAACAATGTGACCAATCCTGATTTTACCAGTGTTCCGCATGGGAATCGTGCTTTAGCCACAAAAGACATGAGGAAATCACAGGGTAAGCACAATGCTGATTTTCAGGAAGAGGATATCTCTTTTGGCAACATTTCTTGTGTTCAGAAGATGAGAAGTTGTTCTCTGTAGTTATGCAGTCTGTATGGATTTTTTTTTTGTGATACATTATTAGATGGTGTTGATGGATACTTGTTTTGCTCATTTTTTGTCTTGTTTTATTGTTCCTTGTGCTGAGGCTTCCTCCACAGGTTTGGCAGATCTCTCAACTACCTGGCTTAGGCTGTTAATCTTTCAATTTCCTTTAGATGGCTTTTGAACTCTTACTTAGGTTAGTGGTTAGTCAGATTTGGCAGAGACATCTCTAAGAAGGAGAACTTGCTTTGGATTTGTCGCAAATTGATGCCTGAGTAAAAAGTTGGTAATTAATGAGCCCCAGTGTGGGAAGAGCAGCAGTGGCTGGAAGCAGCTCAGCTGTTCCCTGTTCTCCTTGGGCTGCAGGACAAGCAGTGATCATGTCCTGTCATCGTGTGTGTCCTCCTGAGCCTGCCACTGCTTGTGCTCCCTCTTGCTGAGGAATAGAGGCCAGGGAGGAGCTGGAAGTATCCTAAGAATGTGGGCAAGGTCTTGGGAGATGCAGCAAGAACAAATTTGGAGTTTCAAGAGGGTGCAGGAATGCTGGGCTTGTGTTTTTGAGGAAGAAGGCTTCACTCTTCCCACTATTTGAGGTTTGAGTCATAGTTAAAAAAAAAAAACAACCAAAACCACAAAAAAACACCCCAAAAACCAAAAAGAAGTTATTCCAAGCATTTTTGAATGAAAATAGAAACTTTATGACTAAGCACTGTCACTTACTGCATCACTTAGTATAAGTAGTAGTTGAGCCACTGGTAAAAACTGCCTGCATTATGCCAGGCACATTATAAACATAAGGACAGGCTGTTTCTTCTCAATAATTAATATTTCAGAGGAGAAAAATGAATGTTCAGTGTGCTTTGCAGGTGGAAGAGCTGAGATGTAAGTGGTGACAGGACTGTTTAAAAAATGTGATTTTTATGAATGGGTTAAACTCAGACTTTATAATCCCATTCTGGTGTCGTGGTCTAAAATTATGTAGTCCTTTTAGTGTCTTTTTATGTCTATGTAGAGGAAATAGGAAACTCTTTAAATAAAAAGACTTTCTGCCAGTACTAAATAACAGTTAATTCAGACTGCTTTCCTGGGTATGTGAGCATCTCTTTAATACTTAAAAGGTTAGGATATATAATTTTGGATGACTGAAGTTGCTGCCTATGACTTGTATGTTTTCTCTCCTTGAAATGTCAGATTTCAAGAGTTTCTCCTTTTGAACTTGGCTGTCTTTGATTGTTGTAGATTTCAGCAAGTCATTTTGGTTTTTCGTATCTTCTTTAAAATACAATGGGATTATGCTGCAACAAGATTTTGGGTTTTAAGTTCTTTGATGTTTTCTTGTTAGTATATTCATTAAACAATTTAAAAAACAGTCTTCTGTGAGTTAGCATGTGGCTGAGACCTTACTGAATTTTCACAAAGTGGATATCACAGGTATTTAATTAGTGCTTTGATTAGTGTAGCTTCAGTCGTGTCCTTGGTTAGTGGTTGCTTGGTTTGCTTCTGTTTTTTTCTTAAAGTTGTGATTGTGACTTAACAATTAGCTGACACTCTTGGGAGTAATGCCAGTGTAGATTAGCTATTAACTGAATAAAGACAAAGCTGCATTAGTCACATCAGATGACTGATGTCTAGCAGAGTAGAGCGGAAAGCTCTCTGTAGCTGTCTTGGATTTTCTCATTAGTCATGTTGACTAAGGATACCTCATCACATTCCATGAATCCTCTGATTTGAACCACCACGAAGCATCTAATGTTAAACTTAATGAAAGAAATTTGCTTTCCTATTTGCAAATGAGGGCAATTAATTATTTGTATGAATTCATAGGTAATTTGTCCCTGAAGCAGGTGAACTGTGTTGTGACTTTCTCTGGTATTGCATGCTGTTGGCCAAGTTCAGTGAAGTGTTTTCTTAGGAAGGTGTTCATTGTCCCCCATTGTGATCTGCTTAAGTGAACAGCCAGGTCGCTCTTCAAGCAGGGGGCTTTTGTTCCTCAGTAAATGAAGAGCAGATCTATTTTCCTTTTTGAAGCAGAACCCTGCTACCTATCAGAGAGGTATAGGTACCTATTGCTTCTTTGTAGTTGCTTGAACTTAAATCTGGATCTTTGCTTCAAGAAGCAGCTTGTTTTTTCCACAGGGTTTTCAGCTTGTTTTTTCCACAGGGTTTTCTTGAAATACTATTTGTTGAATTATTTTTGTTTATTCAACCGGAAGTCTGGTTTAATCTTACCCCACACTATTTTTTTTAGTTCCATTTATGTAGAAGGAAACTAAGTCCAGGTTTTTGTGTAGAAGTTAGACAGTTCTGCTTAGTTTTGAATGAGTTCAACAGAGGTACTGGGCTGTCCCCATGAAGAAATGAAATATTTGGTAGCTAAATTGGATTTTACATTTAACTTTCTCTTTATGAAAACTTAAAACCAGTCAGGATTTATTTTTGTTTTCTTAAATGACTATTATGACTTACTGATTTCACTCATACACGTATTGGACAATACTGTACTGTTGATAAATGCTGTAGGAAAAAATAAATAACTGCTGTTTTCAGAGCGACCGTTGTCTTATTCTGACGAGTCTCGACTGTCAAATCTTCTTCGGAGGATTACTCGGGAAGACGACAGAGACCGAAGACTGGCTACTGTAAAGCAACTGAAAGAATTCATTCAGCAACCAGAAAACAAACTGGTCAGTAATTCTTCCTTTTCATAGCATTGGGTATTTCTTGTTTTATAAAACTGTATTTTTCAAATCTGAGTATTGGGATATGTTTGCAAGATTATCTTGTATACAAATAATTTAATTCCACAAGAAAGGAGAATGTATTTCTGGATTGTCTGTCTTGTTTCCATAATTCAGGAGATGTTTTATTAGGATGTATTGCCTTAAACTGCTGAATGCCTGAACTATAGGAATTAACATTGGCATGTGTGTGGCTTTCTTTGACTGCTCTTAGGAATAGCCTCTGGATCCCTCAGAAAGGAAGCTGAGGGAAGGGGAAGTAAAGTGTTACTGACTTGTTCAAGAACTGTTTCTGTATTTTAAATTAAAAATACACAGGTATTTAGTCTTGTGAACAGCTCATCTTAGACCTACTCAGCTTTGTAACTAAACATCTCTGTATGTGGGAAGAGAACGGAGTAAATCTTTGTTTTCATTACATCTTTAGGAGTTTCGGTGGTTTGCTGAAGTCTTTAATGTCCTCAAGTGTTTTTTAAGGATACGGGGATGGGAAGGGATGTATCCCACTGTGGGTATAAATTTTTAGTATTACATATTTTGAAATGAAATATTAAAGAGCATATTGTCTGACACATCTCCCCCACTGTTTTGGAAAGCTTAAGAGTTCTCCAAGTACTGAAAAAGCAGGAAGTGATGGTTTAATATCCTGCCACTCATTTGCAAGCAGTGCTCTGATACTTTCGCTGTGGGATCTGTGTCTGTCCTTGTTTGTAAGAAATTGGTTCATTTTCTCATTGTACTTTAATTAACTAGTGATAATTGTGTTCTTTTCCAAAGGATATGAGACTTGAATATGGGGAGTATTCTAGTCTGTGCACTTAGATGTAAGCAGCCCCTCTGCAAGCCTACGTAACCCTTCAGCTTTCCTCTTGTTACTGCAAGGGTTTAGGAAGTAAATGCTTTCCCCAGTTATTCCACCATGGTTATTCTTTTAGTTACTTCCATTATTCTCCATGAGGTTTTCCCCATTTTTAAATTCTGTTTTGTAACCGTTTTTTATTTGGATTTATTGGTATCTCAGAATGTAATGAAATTGCCATTCTAATGTCTAAGTCAGCGATGACAAACTTCGTTAGTGGTCAGAATATTAGTTTGTCACCGAGAAGCTTTTGGTTAAGCTCTTCTGAGCTCACTAATGAGAATAAGATCAGATGTCAAGTGATATCAAGGCAAAAACTTCATAATGGACAGTGTTTTACCTAGCAGTAGTTCCTGCAGGTCTTTGCACTACTTAGTGTAGTTTAACTGAGTTCTTTTCATCTTCAGGGTTGAAATATGAGTTCATAATAGAGTAGTAGAAGTCAGTAGTCACTTATCATATAACAGAGTCCTGCTTTAGCTTCTAAATCATAGAGATGTCTTTTCCTTTTTCACCTCTGTTGTGGGTACCAGACACGTTGTCAAAATGCTCTTATGAGTTCTGAGGGGTGTGGATCTCTGTCCCTCCACCCGCAAAAGCATGATGTTGCTCAAAACTTAAAACAAAAACTGTGTACCATCCACTGTGTTAGAGGAATGTCTTTCTGAAGAAAAGAGAATAAACCTTGTTATTAGCTTGTCAAGAAATCTTCCTGTTAATATGTTATGCGGTTGCAGCTAATGTGTGATTTTTCAATCAGATCACTAATGTGGCAGGGGTTTAGTGCATAGTAGGAAAACAAGTCTTTCTGGTTATGTTTACTGAGAAGCAGTGGTTCATCAATAATGCTTCATCTCCAAAAGTGTATTCCATTTCACTAAAATGCAGGATTGCCTAAGTAGAAACTTTAATACTTCGGGTTATATTATGGGTTCCATTAAATTTTCCAGTGATACAATTGATTTATTAGTATTGGAGATTTGGTCTTTAGTAGATGCTACTCATGAGCTGTGTGATGAGTCTTCCATGGTGATGTAATGTTGTCAGCAGGAACAAACCTTGATAGCAGGCTGCCAGTATTTTCATGGCTACTGTAAATAAATATCAAATATAATATCTAGGATAATATTGCAGTGTTGCTTAATATAGTTTATGCTAGCCTGCAGTGGCCGTGGAAAGCATAATGGCATTCTCTTGGCAAGGAGAGCTGGCAGTGTTGTGTTTAATGTGGGTGTAAACATAGGACCTATCATGGAGGCAGTATTGGGCAATTAGTGTGCTTATGCCTTTTATGTCTCTTATATTACAGGTACTTGTTAAACAACTGGATAATATCCTGACTGCCATTCATGATGTGCTCAATGAAAGGTAAGCTGGAAAAATGCTCTAAAGGGGGAAAATAATGACAGCATTAGGTTTTAAAGAGAGAGGGAAAAGTTTGAGAGAAATTGATTTGCTAGTTTTGCATGGGTGTCCCATTGCAGGAACACAACAAAATTAGGGGAGAGGAAAGGCTCTTAGACATATCAACAATACGGTTGGGCTGTCTAGAGTACCTCCCTTGGAGAGAATGTGAAGGCACAAGTGTGGGCAGTGTGGAGTCTGTCTCAGCTGGTGGAGCTGTGCAGTGCTGTGGTGGTGTAGCTTCCAAAATGAAATGTTTTTTTACAAGCGGACTCATTTACATGCAATTAAGAGTGTATATAGAGGATGCTGAGATCTGTGTGGGCCTTTAGGTGCTTAGGTCAGTATTATTTCCCAGAGTCAGCTGTGTATTAAGAACTATTTCTATTGGATAGTGTGTTGGAAGTAGAACAGCACATTTGCATACTTTTATTCAAGTTGATTTACTCCATAGAAATAATAGTTCTTAGAATTTTATCTTAGCTTTGCCACTGCTGCCGTTAAGTAGGAAAGAAGCAGCCTCATTTCTGCATATATTTTCTTGTGCTTTAGAAAATACTTTATTTTGTTCATGCTTCTGTTCTGCTGTCATGGCTGGAGATCCCAAGTTTTTTTCTCTCCAAAAATACAGTAGCAAATTGCTTCAGGAATTGAGACAGGAAGGAGCTTGCTGTCTTGGCCTTCTTTGTGCTTCTCTGAGCTACGAGGCTGAGAAGATCTTTAAATGGATTTTTAGCAAATTCAGTTCATCCACAAAAGATGAAGTTAAACTTCTTTATTTGTGTGCAACCTACAAAGCACTAGAGACTGTAGGAGAAAAGAAAGCATTTTCATCTTTAATGCAGGTAAGACTACAAGTTAAAACATGATTATTAATGATTTTCTCAGTGCAATGCTTGAATGAACTTTTTAAGCTGGAATGAACAGTAAGTAATACTATATTGACATAGTAAGTAAATATCATTACAGCTGGGAGGGAACTTTCTGGCTGAATGGGATTCTTCAATTCTGATTGCATTAGAAAAGAATGACAAGTCTTTGTAGGGTACACATTTGGTGCAACTTTCTAGTATTTATGGCAGATCCAAGAAGAACCTTGTTGAGACCAAAAAGATAAACTTAAGCGATTTGATTTGACCCTTTGATTGTTTTATGCCACCTCCTATTTACAATTTGTAACTGGAATTGTGGATAGATCTGAGAAGGAGTAGGATGTATGTAGACAAGATGAGATCCCCTTGTACAAGTTTTAGGGTTTCTTATTTTGGGTGTAGAACAGCTATGGCCAGGTGTATGCTACAACTTAATAATTACTTTACAGAGCCAAGAAGCTTTGGCAGGAGAAGTAGGACTTAAAACAACACAGATGTTCTGTGGCTAAAGAGCTAAAAAATGTCTTTCCTGGGTCTGCTGTATATCAAGAAAATGCCCCCTTGAAGTGATTATTTTCATGCTGTGTATGTGATGCTTTTTACATTTTGTTCCTGCAGAAGGAGTAGTTTTGTTGATTGAATCAAAGTAGTTTGGCACAATGTGTTCTCTCTCATGTTTTAATGTGAAATATCTGCTGGCTTTGCGTTACTTTTCAGCTTGTAATGACCAGCCTGCAGTCCATCTTAGAAAATGTTGATACACCAGAGTTACTGTGCAAGTGTGTCAAGTGCATCCTTTTGGTGTCTCGATGCTACCCACACATTTTCAGCACCAATTTTAGGGTAAGCTTTCTCTGTGCTTTGTATTTTCTTTCTACAATAGAAATGTTGGTGCATCAAATTGGGTAATGACTCTGTTTTCACATTTGCTTTCCAGGACACAGTGGACATACTGGTTGGGTGGCACATAGATCATACTCAGAAACCTTCTTTGACACAGCAGGTGTCTGGTAAGTTTGGCCAGAGGAGCTCATGGCGGGTCTCACAGCCTGCTCTGGCTTGCAGATGTTGGGGGTTTACTTACACCAGTTTGGTTCTTCTGACATGGAAGTTGACGTAAAACCAAATTGAGATTCTGGCTACATAGCAAGACATTTTGTTCCTAACTTTTTAGTAAATTTGCTTTTTCATTTTATGCTGATTCTGGAAAAATGGGATGATTTATTCAGGGTACATTTAAACACCTATTGTTTTGTACAATTTTATAACAATCTTTAATAAATTTCTAGGTCTTAGTATATCCTCTATGAAAGGATATGTTTTTTCCTATGTACTTTTAGAAAATCTTTGTCATAAAGATACTGTACTGACATTTAAAAAGTGGGGAGAATTTTTCCAATAGCTTTATTAGTTTTCTTGTGAGTTATTCACAGCAAGTTTATTATGCTTCTTGTGTTATAGGCCTAGATTCTATCTTTGGTGTTTAACTCCTGTGGGGCAGAACTGAACATTAAAATTATTTTTGCAAAAGGACAGAAGAGGGAGATACAATTTATATTTATTTTAAAACATCTGGTGTTAGTATTTTCATGTAGATTACCTCTTAGCTCAGCAACTTTTCCCCTCAGCAATATGCAACTAAAATTTAATGATTGTATGTCACCCTGTATTCATTGGCTTGGTATTTTTGTACAGGATGGCTGCAGAGCTTGGAGCCCTTTTGGGTGGCTGATCTAACTTTTTCTACCACACTCCTTGGTCAGTTTTTGGAAGATATGGAAGCTTATGCTGAGGTAAACAAGACTTTATGGTATATACCAGAGTTAACTGTTACAGTTTTCTTAATAAACCCGCAGCTGTGATTTTTATGGCTGTATTACTTTTGTAGAAAATAAAATTACGTGGTGTTCCTGGGGAAAAGAGGACCAAATTACAGAGTATACTTCAGTCATGTACAATGACCAACTGCACAAATACTCGTGAACTATTTAATTAGCATCATAACCAGGCCTTCAGCTATTGTTGATTGAGAATATAGTGCTGTAATAAAACTATAAACAATTGACCAAACACAATGCCTTTATATTTCAAGAGCTGATGTGAAGACAATTCATGGTCTTTCCTTGGTGGTTTCTTTAATTGTCCAATCTCAGAGTGTTTCAGAGCTGGTAACTGTTGGGGGCAGAGAGGAAATCTTAATGCTTGAAACGACTAATGTTAAATCTGTCTTTTTAAAATAAAGCAGCAGATCGTATTGTGCAGGAAATAATGCAGCAGGAACTGATGGAAAACTAGATTGCATTCATTTAATGTACTTCATTTTGACTTTGTAACCTTTGTTTAGTTAACAGCACATAGTGTTTATCTGATGCTGTCATTAAAGGAAGAGCTTTGGGGTTGGGGGTGGTGCTGTATTTTAAGGTGTATGTGCTCATATGAATACACACTTACAGGTCTATTATACTACATTGTGTATGTTAATATGCAGGTCCTGTAGGTAAAATTGTGCTTGGAGCATAATTTGTTTCCCTCAGAGCAGAATCAATAATTTGGTCAGTGTCCTCTGTACCCCAGGGCCTTTGCTGGGGCAGCTGGCTTGAGGATTCACAGGGCAGAGCAGTAAATCACTGCTTATCAAGCTAGCTGCTGCTCTGGTCAATGTGTGTATTCTTAGTCAGGGAAGAGTTTTAAGATAATGTGTGCTAACGTGGAGGAGGTGCTTCCAGCCAGTGTGTTTATCTCACAGTGGGGTGGAGCAAGGCTACAGCCCTACTAATGAGATCAGCACTTCTGGGAACCTTCCCAGGCAGCGGTGCCAGCTGGCGTGGAGTAGTCTGTTAGTGAGCTCTAGGTCTCCAGATAACACAGTTTGTATGTGTGATGGGAATGGCCAGTCAAACATCTCCACTCCAGTTTGGGGATGGGAATTTCTTGGAAAAGTGGTAAAAGTGTGCAGACAACTGTTGTAACAGTGCAGCAATAGAGATAATCATGTTCCAGAGACCAGGAACTTCATAAGCCTCAGGTTTAATTTACAAGATATAGTCTGGGTACTTTCAGTGGCTAAACTCATTGCTACTCTGGGACTTCTCGTTGTCATTGTGTGCCTATATTCCTCCTTTGTTTGTGTGTGTAGTTAAGAGATATTGGATAAATACATTGGTAATTGGATTGTACAGTCTAATGTCTGGAAAAGAGATGAAATATTTTCAATCTCACATTTTGATATTTTACTTATGTGTAAGTTAATGATGTGTGCTGATACATAAACCTGGTGTGCTGTAGGACCTCAGCCACGTGGCTTCTGGGGAATCGGTAGATGAGGACATTCCTCCTCCCTCGGTGTCGCTGCCCAAACTGGCTGCGCTTCTGCGGGTGTTCAGCACCGTGGTGAGGAGCATTGGGGAGCGCTTCAGCCCCATCAGAGGACCACCAATTACAGAAGCTTATGTAACTGATGTAAGAACTCCATTTGCTTTGGCTTTCTTTGTTGCACGCCTGTTTTGTCACCATATAGCAATGCCATTGACTGAGTTGATTTAGGTTTTACAAACGTTATGTGAATATGTATATTCTCAGCTTTGAGTAAATCTATTTTTTCAAGAAATATGCTGCAATAATTTTATTAAAGTATAGATTGTGATAGTGGCACATGGAAATCGTATCAGAAACTAACTTTTTTATATTTTTTTAACTTCATGTGGCTGGGTTTCCTTGTTATCTTTGAAACCATGTTACTGTTTATTCATATAACCGTGCCACTATAGAAACTTGAATTCTAGTTATGAGTTTAATTTTATAAAATGTGATGATTTTTATTTCCTTTGAAATTGTATCTATTAAATCTGATAGCAAACTTTTCTAGCTCTGTAGTATAGGATGGTGTAAACTCAAAATAAATATTATATAATATGCTAAGTAGATGTTATAGTTCTGTGATGGGTGAGGAGATCAGATAAAAATACCTGCAGTCAAAGTCTTGTGGTTGCTGGATGACCTGCACTGCTAGAATTTATGCCCTTGCAGAATTTTGTGAGGGGAGCAACTTCTTTGGTAAATAAGTGTATGGATTTTCCAGTTGAAGACAAGACAGTTTTGTAACTTCTGCCTTAATCTGCAGGGGATTCTTGTTACAAAAGCCCAAGAAAACTCATCTATCTTTTGCAAGGGGAGTTCTGTTGGCATTAGTTGGAACTGAACAGAACTGTCAGTCGTGAACTTGGGTTTTGTAGGTCTCTAACTGAATTGGAAACCAAGCACTTGAAAGTTTGTTTTTTTTTACACTTCGGAAGTGTAATGTCAAGATGACATTATTCAGAGTAGAATTGACCGAGCTGCAGAGCAGGTGATGGGACAGGCTATCAAATGGGTGTGAATGCAGTTAAATAGCATCTCTTTTTAATGGAGTTTAACTCAGTTGTGTTTTTAATTTTGTAGGTTCTGTACAGAGTAATGAGATGTGTGACTGCAGCAAACCAAGTGTTCTTTTCTGAAGCTGTGCTTACAGCTGCCAATGAGTGTGTTGGGGTTTTACTTGGCAGCCTGGATCCCAGTATGACCATACACTGTGACATGGTCATCACCTATGGATTAGATCAAATGGAAAATTGTCAGACTTGTGGCACTGACTACGTCATTTCGGTCCTGAATCTGTTGACATTGGTTTGTACATGTTTTTATTGCTATGGGGGACTAGAAAAACAGCATTTTGATTAATCTTTAATAATTAGTAAAAATTACTAAAGGTAAAGTTACTTATTTTGGTTTTTACCCCCAGATTGTTGAACAAATAAATACAAAGCTACCATCATCATTTGTAGAGAAATTATTTATCCCAGAATCTAAACTACTTGTTCTTCGTTATCATAAGGAGAAAGAGGTAAGAGTAAGTAACTTCTGCAGGTATATTCCAACAGCCTTCATGCACTTCCTAGAATAAATTAAGCTGTAAAACTTAAGCTGTAAAGCTCATCTTAAATACCTTTTTTAGTCTTAACTGAATATCTGAAACTTCTGAAAAGGCAGATAAAGCTACTTCTTTGTTTTAGCATTTAGATTTGAAAAGAAACTGGTAAGTTTGCCATCATTCTAGGTAGAGAAATCCTTAGTTCATCTGGCTTTGATATTCAGTGTGTTAGTGGATGATCTAGAAAGTAATTAGTAGACTCTGTAAGTAAGAGGTACAGAAAACTAAATATAGGTATCTGTATCAGACTAAGCTATTCATAGATAAAGAAGAGTGATTTTAAATTCTTTGTTGCTGTTTAATGTATTTTAAGATTTGTTTTAATCAGTTATTGCTGTCATTTCATTCTCAAGGTTGTTGCAGCAGCCCTTGCTGTATACCAAGCTGTATTGAGCCTGAAGAACATTCCTGTCCTGGAGACTGCTTACAGGTTGATTCTAGGAGAAATGACCTGTGCTTTAAATAGTCTTCTCCATAGTTTACATCTTCCCGAGGCCTGTTCCGAAATCCAGCATGACTCTTTCAAGAAGCTCATATCCAATGTGGATAATGCCAAGTTTGTTGTTATATTTGACCTCAGTGCTCTAAGTACTATTGGAAATGCTAAAAACTCATTAATTGGGGTGAGTAAAAACTCAACAGACAGTTCATGCAATAAGTGTAAAAAATACTTGGTTACTTAATGTATTACACCAGTAGGGCACATATGTATAACTAAAATGATCATATTTGTCTCCAAACTTCCTAAGTTTCAGAAAAACTTTCAGTATTAAAACTTAGGGGAAACAATGGATGGATTGTATCTCTAGTTGTTGCACAATGAAAAGCAGTTTCTAGGGAAGAGCATCTTATCAGGGCTATTAAGGGTTTAATGCTAAGATCATCATAGTAATTGCTTTTGAAACTCAAGATAGATAAAAACAACTGTAGTGTGTCCTTTGCTAGTATATCAGCTATACGAAAACACTTTCCAGATCTTTCCATACAAAAACATGAACTACTTTTAACAGACTTGTAAAAAATGGGAAAGAAAATAGTTGCAGTCAAAAAACAATAGAGTTAAATTATTTCCTCTGGGGAAAAAGGGAAAGACATTAATTGATGGTTATGAAAATTACAGTTAAAAGTGGATCCTACCTTTTAAGTTTCTGTGCTTGTGTTGCTATTGTTTTATAGATGTGGGCCCTTTCGCCGACTGTGTTTGCACTGCTGAGTAAAAACCTGATGATTGTTCATGGTGACATAGCAGTTCACTTCCCTGCTGTCCAGTATGCAGTGCTCTACACATTGTACTCACACTGCTCCAGGTATGAGGTTGAATAATTCAGCAGTATGTTAAGAGCAGTAGGATGAACTGATGTCACTAGAATATATTGTTGGAGAGATTAAGTTAAATAGGTTGTGACAAGCAAGCTTTTGCCCAAACTTCCTTAATTTTTACTTTCATTAATTGCTGGGAAGCTGTATCTCAGCCAGGAAACAATATCCTGGTTTAAAGTTGGCCTTTTATTCAAAGGCAGATTAGAAATCTTGTGTTTGAATAGAGATAACTGAGGGAGAACTCTACTGAAACTAAATAAGGGAATATTATTTACTATTTTGCTTATTGAGAGATCTGGGAGAGGTAATGAGGTGTAAACAACAGATGTAAATACATTTTAAACCTTATTAATACAGACTGTTGTTAAAGCAAGGGAATATAGAATTTTAGCTGTTACTCTTTACATTCTTAGCTGTGGTCATTTTTCATTAAGCATTGGATACCAGACACAATTGAGAACAGATTACTGGCCTGCATGGACTGATGGCAAATTGTAGCTTTGTTCTTTTAGGCTAGGGTTCAAAATATTTGGATTTTGACAGTGTGATTTGTGTGTGTATGTGTTCATATAACTTTTGCTGCTGATTGTTGATGTTTTCTCTCCTCCTGTAAACTTTAGGGAAGTATGTCTAATCTTGAGGTAGTTTTAGTTTGTTTTTCCTTGCCCTTTCAGGCATGACCATTTCATATCCAGTAGCCTCAGTTCTTCCTCTCCCTCTCTGTTTGATGGAGCAGTTATAAGTACTGTAACTACAGCAACAAAAAAACATTTCTCAATCATACTGAACCTTTTGGGGCTACTGCTTAAAAAGGATAACCTTACTCAAGATACCAGGTAAGGAAAACTTTCTTAGAAATTGGGAAATTTTTGTCCAGTAGAATACATTAATTCAAAAAGGGTAATTTGAATTTGTAAAACTTGGGGTAAATTTAACCAGTCAAATATTTGGGGTTTTTAAAACATTATTAGGGAAATTTTGGAAAAAGGTAGCCGCTAATTTTTACACATGAAAACTAGAGAAGTTTAAACCATCCCAAGATCTATCCAGCAGAAGCAGAGCTATCAAACTTTACTGAAAGAAAGGGTTTGCTCACTGAAAGTACCCTTTTGCAATAGTTGCCATCCTGTATTACCAAAATGCTGTGAAAGCTGGGGACATCTTTAAAGTTAAGAAATACCTTGTTTAGAAAGTGTGCGCTATGGTGTGATACTGATGAACAACGTGAAGTAGTTTAAGTTCTATCAGAAAGCACCTTTCTGTAACTGTGTAGAGTGACTAACTCTTGGTTTTTGAAGGAAACTACTTACAACATGGGCTTTGGAAGTGGCTCTTCTGATGAAGAAATCAGAAACATATACACCGTTATTTTCTCTCCCATCTTTTCATAAGTTTTGCAAAGGACTTTTAGCAAACAGTAAGATACTGAATATTTTTACTTAACTGTCTTTTACATTTCAAAATTAAGTGCTTAAATAGCCTTGTCCCACTGATGGTAGCAACTGTACTTGTTTAATTTACTTTAAAGGATGCTTCATGGTCGTATTGTGCAAGAATTTGCACACTTTTTATGATTTTTTTTAAGTGGATCCCTGCCTGTTACTTAAACAATTAATTTTCTTAAAACAAATTGCAATCTTAAGAGATTTGATGCATCACTAACAATTTTGGTAGATCAATTTCCCAGTCGCAAATCATTTATCAAAAGCACTGGAACAGTTCTATGATGTATTCAGTTCCAAAATCTGTAAATAATTTGGGAACAAATGCAGAGTAATGCAGAAATTACCTAATTCCAGTAAGAATAACTTTTTTTTTTTCTCCTTTCAACTCCTTAATTCAGCACTTCTGGAAGATGTGAACATTTGTCTTCAAGCATGTAGTAGCCTCCATGCCCTGTCTTCCTCCCTTCCAGATGACCTTTTACAGAGGTACTTGCACAGTGTTCTGTATGTTATTTGAATTATGCTGAAAATGGGGATATTAACACCTCTTTCCTTTTTGCTGTTGCAGGTGTGTTGATGTGTGTCGTGTTCAGCTTGTCCATAGTGGTGCCCGTGTGAGACAAGCTTTTGGAAAACTTCTGAAGTCAATTCGTTTAGACGTTGTGTTGAGGTGAGTTGCTCAGACCAGCTTCAGTGTAAATAATGGTATTGTTTTTTCAGAGACACTTAACCTGAAAAATAATGCCAGTGGACTGTCATCATGCTGTCTTAGTTCAAAATCAAAAGGCATGAGCTTACAATGGTAGTTCTGGGTTGATGGTTGGGCTTGATGATCTTACAGGTCTCATCCAACCCTCTATGATTCTGAGTGTCTTGCTATCTCTCCTGTGCTTTTATGGGTCTAAGAACAGTATGTAGTACACAAAGTAATTAATAAATTTGGTAAGCTGTGCATCACTTCTTGAAGCAAACACTGAGTATCTGCAAAGTCCCTGTTACCCAGAACTTCAGCAGTATTGTGTCCTATAATTTGCCTTGAAGCCCTGAACTCTGAAAGCACTTGGTATTAATACCAAAGCATGTAATTACATCTGGTCATTACATATAGATACAGTGTGTGTGTGACTCTTACACAACTTGTTTTGGTTTATTCAAGTATATTACAGCCTGGGTTGTTTTCCCTCTCTTCCTGCAGTAACCGTACCCACACGGAAATACAAGAAATTTCTTTGGCTATAAGAAGTCACATGAGCAAAGCTCCAAGTAACACATTCCACCCACAGGATTTCTCTGATGTCATTAGTTTTATTTTGTATGGAAACCTCCACCGAACTGGGTAAGAACTGTCTGTAGAACTGAAATCTATGAATGTTGGATTGATAGTAAACAAGTCCAAGTTACATTTAGTTTAAAATTTGTAATTATCATTACAAGCTACGTTGCTTTGCTTGCAAACTTTTTTTATACTCTTAAGTATTTATAGATGTCTTACATACACACCTTTTGGCATATTTTCCTATATACATTGCTGCTTGGAAGTTAATTTTGTGAAAGATTTGTTTGTGAACAATAGGGAGATGAAGTGTGTACAGTATAAACTTGTTAATGCACTGATGTTTTCTTTCAGGAAGGATAATTGGTTAGAAAGGTTATTCTATAGCTGTCAAAGACTAGATAAGAGAGATCAGCCAACCATCCCTCGGAACCTGTTGAAGACTGATGCTGTGCTGTGGCAATGGGCTGTCTGGGAAGCAGCTCAGTTCACTGTTCTCTCAAAGCTACGAACTCCTCTGGGCAGAGCCCAGGATACATTTCAAACAATTGAAGGTAAAGTTAAAAATACACTTTATTTTGTGGAGATTTTTTGGTAAGGTTGTGAAGCAAGGTGTTCATGTCTAAGCCAAGAGGCACAATGGCTTTATTTTTCAGTGCTTATTGATTTTAAAGATGCTGCATAATTACTTTTAAGTTGTGGTAGATTTTGAGAGGTAGCATTGCTATCCCTTTGCACATTTAAATACAATACCATCTGGTAATACTTCTTCCCCTGTTTTGGTAAAATGTGTAGGTATTATTAGGAGCCTTGCAGCCCACACGTTAAACCCTGATCAAGATGTCAGCCAGTGGACTACTGCAGACAATGATGAAGGACACAGTAGCAACCAGCTCAGGCTTGTTCTCCTTCTGCAGTATTTGGAGAACTTGGAAAAATTGATGTACAATGCATATGAAGGATGTGCCAATGCCCTTACCTCTCCACCCAAGGTTTGTCTGTCTTGCAATGCTGATGTTGCTTGGAACAGTCTGGTGAATGAACAGTGTCTTCAGGATTGTGCAGTTCTTAGCCGTGGAATTCGAGAAACTTCTCAAAGTTTGAGGCTTTTAAAAAACACTGGCTTTAACTTTGGCGTATTCCTACAGAACATGTTAAACCAGGCTTTGTTTCTGGAGTACCAGCTTGTATAGTGGTACAAATCCAGCATGCCTGTAGTACCTCTGATTTGTAGCAGTCACTTACTGGTAGGTTGTCAGCAGCCCTATTATAAAGTAACACAGTTATTTAAAGCTTTAATTGATTTTTGGGGAGCATAGTAATTATTTATAAGCAACATACCCTGTTGTGTATTTCTAAGTGCAAAGCATTCTTCACTGTTGAAATAAGCTGTTTAATTACCAGACTTTGATGTGACCATAATACATAATTTACAGTCTGTTTATATTTAAGACTTTGGGCCTGCCACTGTGCCTGGCCAGTTGCATGCTACATGTGATTCCAGACCATTTACATTAATAAAAGTAAAGATTTATTGAAAACTGAAGGAAATAAACTTTCCTGCCTTTGCTATCAATCTTAAGTAGTTAACTATTTTGGTTTGTGCAGAAGAATGTTGTTGTGAAAATTCTTTCCTGTCTCTGAAGGTTATCAGGACGTTCTTTTATACCAATCGCCAGACATGCCAGGATTGGCTGACACGGATTAGACTTTCCATCATGAGAGTTGGATTGCTGGCTGGCCAGCCTGCTGTGACAGTCAGGCATGGATTTGATTTACTCACAGAAATGAAAACTAATAATAGTATCTCTCAGGTACTCTCTTTTCAAACTCTGTAGATTATTGCAGAAATATTCACCATGATATTCTAAAAGAACTAAGCTAAGGCAACCAGTAGTTACTAAGCCAAGTGGCATGTAAAAGAATGAGTTATTTAAAGGCACATTTTTAATTGGTATGTTTTTACTGTGGTTGTGATACTGTGGATTGGAGGTTAGGATGTATGAACGCATATTGTCACATACTACGCAGGAATGAATGCTGTAGTTAATTGACGTTTTCAGTTGAGCAATTTCTAATTTAGTGGAAACCTTGTGAAACTGGTGCTGCATTAGTGTGAGGCCATCCCAAGCTTGTGGTAGTGTGATGTCCTTGCTTACCTGTGGTATGAGAAGTAGGGTTGTGTCACTGGGGTATCCTTCCTCTAACTAACAGCTAAGTTCAGGAGTGGGATGGGTGGATAAAGTAGTTACAGCCTTCTTGAAAGGGTTGAGTAACTTCTTCAGTACATGACTTGATTTGCTTAAATGTTTTACCAAAGGTGTTTTGATAGCTATTTGGTACTTTGTGCTCCCTTATGAATTCTCATATAGGTACAAAAACCATCACACCGTGATTGCTAACCATTGATGTTCAGGCTGTGGGTTCACAGCACAAACTCTTCCCTTGGCTCCCCTGCTCTTCCAAAAGCAGTGCAGTGGATGGTTATCAGGAGCACTTGTAGATGTGTATAATGAAATGCTGCTTCACCATTTCTGAGTACTCACTCACAGACACGTGGCTCTTGCATTAGATGAGTTTTGTTAAATAACGCTTTTGGTTTGGATTTAGGGAAATGAATTGGAAGTGACAATTATGATGCTGGTAGAAGCATTATGTGAGCTCCACTGTCCTGAAGCTATTCAGGGTATTGCTGTCTGGTCTTCTGCTGTAGTTGGGAAGAGCCTCTCCTGGATCAATTCTGTAGCTCAGCAAGCAGAAGGGCGGTAAGTTTTCACAAATAATGGGATGCTACAAACTTGGTCGTTTTTTCCTTCTAGGGAAAGTTCTGCTTCTGAGTCTTTTAAACTGTGGCACGAGTCAAGGCTGCTGATGAATTTCCATATCAGTTATACTCAGTGAACCTTTTCAGAGATGTAATATGTATTTAATCAGTATTCAGCTCTACTCATTCAGATTAAAATTGTGACCGTCAAATATAAAACTCATGTATTTCCTTCTATCTCTACTTGATTTGAAGTTGACATTAAAACTTTTGTGGACAAGCTTTTATCAAGTGCTACAACCTGGAAATTCAGCCAATAAACTTGTGTCCTATCTTAATCCCTTTCTTTTGCTGAAGGTGATATGAGCTTTTTGAGTATTGGAGTAAAATAATGCTCAAAATCTAGTCTATTTACAAAAAAAAAAAAAAAAACCCACCCCAACCTGGTTCTTTAAGATGCTAACTGAAATATTGAACTGTTTTAGGTTTGAAAAAGCAACTGCGGAATACCAGGAGCACCTCTGCTCCATGACTGGAGTGGATTGCTGTATAACAGGCTTTGACAAGACTGTTCTGAAGTTGGCCAATTCAAACAGTGTGAACAATGCCAGCCCAAAGCATTCCTTGAATGGTCAGTGTTTGTTTTCTTTTTAAGAGAAATACAGCTGCATGTGTAAATGTGTGTGCATAAATGAGAACATTCAGTGGTAGAGTCATGGTAATGTCTGACTCTGAAATCTGCAAACCTGTTTCTGTCTGCAGTTAAACTGAACCACTTTAATGCCCTTGAAACCAGTATTATGTGTAGATAGGAGGGTTTGCAGCACTGAGGTCTAGCTGAATGAAACTAAAGGTAATAGGTAACATATTTTGTAATTTACTAATTTAAATCTAGTTTATTTTAGATTATTGTAACTTAAACCTTAGTGTTTATGACATAATTGTATCATAAATGCACTAGTTACTCAGATATTTTTAACTTCTAAGACTTTGTTGCAGTATTCTGTTTCATCTTTGAAAACAAACTTCCTTTGTTCTTAATTTAGTTGTTCTGTTTTTCTGTTTTGATGCTCCTTTACAGATATAAACTAAATTTATTTTGAAAAAGTTATTTTCCCTTAGAAAAAGTGTAAGAGTAAGTATACTGTAAAAGTTGTGTAATTATTTGATTTTTTTTAAATTAAGAGTTTTTCTTAACAAAAGACATAGAAATAATGTTTGAGTAATAGAACTGCTGTTTGTAAATATATATTTAAGTGCATGTTTATATAAAATTTTTTCATTTCACAGGTGAAACTAGAAAAACTGTTCTGACTAAGCCAAGTGACTCTTCACCTGAAGTGATAAACTACCTGGGTAACAAAGCATGTGAATGTTACATTTCCATTGCTGACTGGTCTGCTGTTCAGGAGTGGCAAAACATGGTCCATGAGCTGAAGAAAAGCAATAGTAATACCTCAATCAATCTGAAAGCAGATTTTAACTACATAAAGTAAGGGTATAATTCCTTTATTCAACAGTACCTTAGAGTTCATTGTTTTACAACTGGAATATTAAAGTTTTAATGGATTTTAAAATTTGGATGTTAGTTTCTAAGTAGAGGCATACAAAGAAGAAAGGTGTGTTCTTGGGAGGGTGAAAACGTGGCCGAGGCATTTACAGATGCGTGAAGAGGTAACATTCTAAATAGCTTCTGTAGCTTTCTGGCTGCTGAGGCTGCTTGGTATTCAAGAAGAAAATCTTTCATTGAAGAAAAAAAGAGACCAAATTTACTCTGCTTTACTAAGCAGAAGATGAATCCTTTTGCACAACTTAAAAAATGTCTCAGTGGTTCTTAAAAATAGCTTAATATACTAATTTAATGGGAAAAGTATAGGAAAGAAGTGGTCTTGGCTGCTGAGTTTTTTAGTTTTGTTTCTTTTTTAAATGAAATTTAGAATTGTAGCTTGGGCATCTATTTCCTGACCTTTGATATTTTTCTAGTTCATGAAAAAATACATGTAACATTGACTAGACCTTCAAAGTTTAAGGATAGTTTATTTTTATTTGGCAACTTGATTGCTTTCCATTCCTGCATGATTGTGGTAAACATAGTAAAATCCTTTTGGCTGAAATTTCGACTTGAAAATAAAAGCACAGAAGGAAGCAGTGAAATAAAATCTGCAGGTCTGAAAAGGTGACTGCTTCTGTCAGAGAAAGGGGCTCTTCTTTCCTTTTGGTACAGGATTCATTCATTTGGTGCAGATCTAGTGCCTTTTATTGAAGTATTATGATAATTGAGATTTTAGCTTGGATTAATCGTAAGTGCTCTGTAGGATTTGGAGTTAGTCTTGAGTCTTCTTTTTGCTGTGTAATATACTTGGCAACTGGAGTGGAGTAAGAAATATGAAAATAAATCTATAAATGTTGAATTGCAGATCTTTGAGCAGCTTTGAGTCTGGACAACTTACTGAATGCATTGAACAACTGGAATTATTACCAGGAGAAAATATCAACCTGCTTGCAGGGGGATCCAAAGAAAAAATAGGTATAAATGCATTAATTATTATTTACTTCAAATGCAAAAGTAAATATTTCTTTGTATATCTGTCTCTATAAATGACAGACTGAAACTTCTGAATGCAATTTGCTGTGTTCATTGGACTGACCATAACCCTTATGAATCAAGCTTCAAAATGATTGGCAGAGGTCATCTTAAACATTGATGCAAGTGTGTTTTCTGGAGTTTATGTGACTGTTTATAAGTAATCTGTGATGAATTTCTATTATGAATACATACACATATAAAATACGTATTTTAAAAGAGGGTTTTTTTTCCTAACTTACTGTGCAAAATGCATTATCAGATGGTGAAACATGATAAAATTTGGCAGTTCTAGTTGGTTTCAATTGTTTAATCTCCATGTAGACATGAAGAAGCTCCTTCCTAATATGCTAAGTCCTGATCCAAGAGAACTTCAAAAAGCAGTTGAAGTGCAGCTTTTGAGAAGTTCAGTATGTCTGGCAACAGCTGTAAACCACATAGAGCAGGAGCAAAAGTGGCAGTCAATATCTGAGTAAGTTGAAATGTGCTATGAATTAATGTAACGCACTATGAAAACCTGTACTAGTTTGTTAAACATAACTGTGTAAAGCTTCAGCATCCATGGCAGTGCTAGCTGTTGTGAGTTATAAGCTTACTGAGGGAAAATAAGATGATGTTTAACTTGGAGTTCATGCAGTTTATAATGTACTTCTGTGTGTCAGCTTAATAATAAAGTATTGTAATGTAACTTGTGTAATATTGCAGCATTTTCTCACCATCCTTTTAAAGATACTGATTTTTTTTTTCTTCAGTAATTTTGATACCACTATTTACTCTTAAAGTGTAGCTAAGAAAAATGACTGTCCTGATTGTTTAATTTCAGAAATCTTATAAAATACTTAAAGCAAACCTCCCGCATTGCTATTGGGCCTTTGAGACTTTCCACACTCACCGTGTCTCAGTCTTTACCAGTGTTGAGCACTCTGCAGTTGTACTGTTCGTCTGCTTTGGAAAACACTGTATGCAACAGGCTGACATCAGAGGTAATTCTCTGTGTTTAAAACCTAAATTGGGGTAATGTCTTTTGCTATGTCGTATTGTGGAGTGTTGAATATAAAACATACATTAGTTGTTTTGACTGTTAATCATACTGTAAAAAGACCTCATTTCGTTTTCTAATGTGCCTTGACCCAAGTTTTTATAAGTTTACATCTCAACTGGACTTCTCTCTATAGTTATAAATACACCTATCTTTCAGTTACACTTACAGTATTTTTGAAGTGTTATTGATAATTGCTTTTCAGAGTGTTGGTATTTCTTCTCTGAATACATTGTAGCATACACTTAATTTACTTTCAAGGCAACTTAAAAATACTCTAATAAAAAAATCACTTCAGCAATTAAAAACTCAATGTCAGACTTCAAGTGCTGTGAATGTTCTAGATGTAATTTCTAATCACATTGCTCAGAAGACATTTCTGCTTGATTTTGAGCAGTTCTTAGTGTTGTCCTCTCAAAATCAAGCATAAAACATATTTCTCTTATTTAATGATAAAGTGTGATTGCTGTTATAAAAAAGGAGGTTTGCTCTAAAAATGGTCTTTGGTTTTAATTAATGAAAGTGCATTGTAGTAAAGTTGTCTCTCATGACAGCTGTGCAACTTCTGTGCCTCTTGCAGGACTGTCTTATACCTCTCTTCAATGAAGCGTTGAGGTCATGCAAGCAGCACGATGTAAGGCCATGGATGCATGCCCTGAGATACACAGTGTACCAGAATCAGCTGATGGAAAAGCTTAAAGGTCTGTAAGCTCTCATTATGGTGTTCAGAAAAGCAAATGCAGAATTTGAACTTAAGTTTTCTGCTGAAAGCAGCAGATGTGTATTTTTCTAGTATTTTAGATGGAGTACTTTCTAAAAGCCAAGTTTTTTCCTTCCAGTGTCTTGCTTTACTGCTCACTGTCTTGATTAGTCTTGTGATGTAGACGGTGTCAAAAATAAAAACAACATTCTGAAGTATTGTATACTCCTCTCCTAATAACCCCTTACTTACTCATCACTTTAACTGCTTTCACTTTTGAACATTTCAACATTATGAGTAATGGGTCTTCACAAACAGTCATGAAAGCCATTTAAATATGCAGTTTGATAAGAAAATGGGAGAAAAAAGTTCTGTCAGGGGACAAGAAGGTTTATTAGTTAAGAAGAATGGTTGTAGTGGAACAAAATCTTTTGCCCAGCAGATAATCCGTAGATGGAATTTTTGTTTGAGATGGGGTATATAAATGTTCTAGGCAGAAAAGAAGTCATCTAAATTCTGAAGCAAAAACTGATGCCCATGTACACAATATATTGGGCAGAAATTCTGTGTGTCAGACAGTGGTTTAATACTTCTGTTTACAATGTCTTGCTCCTTTCTTTAGAACCAACAGTCCCAATTAAAAGCCACCTAATGGAACTGGGCTTAACAGCAGCAAAGTTTGCACGGAAGCGAGGAAACATCGCCCTGGCTACACGACTGCTCGCCCAGTGCAGCGAGGTTCAGCTGGGGAAAACCACCACTGCACAGGACTTAGTCCAGCACTTTAAAAAATTGTCTGCACTGGGTCAGATAGATGAAAAATGGGGTCCTGAACTTGAAATTGAGAAAACAAAGTTGTTATACACAGCAGGTGAGTGTTATGTTCTAGTGACTTGAACTTTTTTGCCTTAAAACCATGCTAATTCCCCTCACCTTGAAGAAGTCACAATAGGACAGTATCATTAGGAACTGATTTAATCTCATTAGCTGTTTGTCTGAGAGTGTTTTCATAAGTTTTTTCATGCTTGTCCTGCTTAAAAAGAGAATTTTCTGTGTAAAAATATATTGCTACAAGTTGTATCTGAGTGTGCTGAATTTCAGAATTGTTTTAAATAATAGCAGTGTACTAAAGATGTGTTTTTCATTATATGCAGGCCAGTCAACACATGCCATGGAAATGCTGAGTTCTTGTGCCATATCTTTCTGCAAATCTGCCAAAGCTGAATATGCAGTTGCTAAATCTATTCTCACACTGGCTAAATGGATTCAAGCAGAATGGAAAGAGATCTCAGGACAGCTGAAACAAGTATATAGAGCTCAACAGCAGCAGAATCACACTGGCCTGTCTACCTTGTCTAAAAACATATATAATTTGATTAATCTGCCAGCTGTTAATACACTAGAAGATGAATATCCTAGGATTGAAAGTGAATCTACAGGTACATTTGTTCTCATTGTTTTTTTTAATTAGTTACTGATATAGTGAGGGATAACACCAGTTATATTGATAAAGACTAAGTGCTCCATCACTTATGTTTTTGTTTTCCTAATACATGTGTCAAGGGTGTGTATTTTGTGCAATAGGTAACTATACACAGTTAAAAAACCCAAACACCTTAATATTGATATTTCACATTTCTGTCACATTTTTCTCGTTAAAGTAATGGTGGCCTTAGGAAGAAACTGAGATATGTTTATTTTGTATTGAGGATATCTGTTATTGCTGTGTGTGTTTGTTTTCAGGTTGTGTATTTGCTAAAGTTTGAGTTAAGATCTTTCAGGTTTTTAAGCATGGACAGTATTTATGTTATGAAGGCCCCCATAAGTGTGAAAAGTACTTTAGGTTTTCTCATTATCTTTAATCTGTACTAAATCTGAACACTTCTGCTGTTGCTGCAGAATGTGTTCTCATTCCTAGTTTCCAGCAGACTTTTCTTTAAAGAAATACAGTATTTATCTTAACATTTGAACATGGGTTCCTATATAACTTCCTTCCTCTCATGCAGAGTCAGAATTATTGTAGAGCTGTTGGTGGATGTTAAACAGTAGGTGCTTTCTGACTTGATGGTGAAGAAAATAAATATATACACAAATAGACACAACCACAGTGCCCTGGGTACTTCATAGAAGTCTTCTCTGTGAAGCACTGTGCTCCTTTGGAGGTCATGAGTTCCTTGCCTCAGTTCCACCTTTCTGGGAAAGAGGAGGGAATTGTAGAGAGTCTGCAGTGGTTGTTGGCAAATGGAAACTAGGCTTTATTTTGAAGCTGTGTCAGAACTGAAAAAGAATTGCATTTTGGAAAATTTTGCACTGTTGGGTCTTAATTTTACTAAAAAAAAAAAAACAAAACAACTGTATACCCATAATTTTTGGTGTTATTTTCTGTGCTAAGGAAGGCAGAAGTAGGTTTTACACTGTAACACTTATTACTGTATTTCTCCCATCACAGTAAACATTGGAGTTGGAGAACCAGACTTCATCTTGGGCCAGCTGTATCACCTGTCTTCAGTACAGGCACCTGAAGTAGCCAAGTCTTGGGCAGCCCTGGCTAGCTGGGCTTATAGATGGGGCCGCAAAGTAGTTGATAATGCCAGGTAAATACAGCCTAATGCTTGAATTTACACAGTACAGTTGGTTTTCTTAAGATAAACCTTATCTGTGTATTTATGATTACTGTTGTATGTGGTCTGAAGTTTCACATGAGCAGAGAAATGAATATTCTCTTGGTTAGTTGCCCTCTGTAAAACAAAGCTAACTTATTTCTGAGATAACGATGATTTCTTCCTTCAAAAAGTTTTATATGTAGACTTGCAGTAGCTCTACAAATACTCATGTAATGAGGATCAATAATTCATTAAATGTTACAGTCAGGGAGAAGGTGTTCGACTGCTCCCCCGGGAGAAATCTGAGGTGCAGAACTTGCTTCCAGACAACATTGCAGAGGAGGATAAAGAGAAAATCTATGGCATTCTTGGGCAGGCAGTGTGTCGGCCAGCTGGGATTCAAGTAAGTGTAGATTTATTTGCTTACAAAAACATTCAGCTTCAGCATGAACCTTATTTTCCTCATTCTTTCAGTTCATGTTAACTCTTGTAAATGTCTTTAACTTAAAATTCAGACACTACAAGAAACCACCTGTTAGCTGTGTGCTAACCTACCTGTTGGATGAGCTATGGTAATGTGATCCAGTAATGCTGTTGCACGAGCTGCTAGATAAAAACTGACTTTGGAACTAAGATTGCTTGTAGAAATTGTTGGAGGACTTAATCAAACCTGCTTTCCTTTATTTGCATTTAGGATGAAGATATGACTCTACAAATCACTGAAAATGAGGACAATGAAGAAGATGATATGGTGGATGTGATATGGCGTCAGTTATTAACAAGTTGTCCCTGGCTTTCAGATCTTGATGAAAATGCAACAGAAGGATTAATTAAAGTCTGGAGGAAAGTTGTAGACAGAATCTTCAGTCTCTATAAACTGTCCTGCAGTGCATACTTTACTTTCCTCAAACTCAATGCTGGTCAGGTTAGTATTGATGTGGAAACCAAGTTACAAAGTTTTCTAAATGAGTATATGAGCTATATACTTAACTTAGAGGAGTATTTCTATGCTTCAAGGTTCCACTTGATGAAGATGATCCCAGACTGCACTTAAGAAACACCTCTGAGCAAAGCACTGATGATGTAATTGTGATGGCAACCCTGAGACTGTTACGATTGCTTGTGAAACATGCTGGAGAGCTTAGACAGTATCTGGAGCATGGGCTAGAAACTACACCTACAGCTCCTTGGAGAGGTAAGCATATGTTACCTAGCTGTTAAAATCGATTTTGAGACATTGTCTCTAAATGCAGAAAGGTGTTCATTGTGCTTTGATAAAATTTTTATTTAAGTGTGAGGAAAAGAGACCCTGTTTTTTACTAAATGATGTCATTGAAGATGTTAAAGTCTGCCATACGCTCTGATTGTAAAGTAGATAAGTAGCACAGGTTTTGATCCCCTCCTTCCCCCATTTGAAGACATAGAAAGGAGAAAGGGGATGTGGTTTGTGAAGTATTACATCATTTGACCACTCTAAAAAACAAACACGGTGGGTTTTTTCTAATTTTAGTTGAGAAAGATGTGTGATGAAAGCCACATGTTTCAGAAGTAGTTGTTTGTCACTACACTGCAGGTTCTGGTTGTTCAGGGACTTCCCCTCAAAGGAAGGGGAGTTAGTGTGAGAGGCAAAGAAGAGGCACCTATTGTAAAATTGCGCTTAATTTTGGACTTTTTTGTAAATTGGTAAATTTGTACTTCTTTGATTTACATTCTCCCTATGCAAAAAAAAGAGGCATGCTTTTAAAAATAAAATTCTATCTCATTTGAAGAGGAATGAAGTGAATCAGCACATTTCCTTTTCCCCTTTCTGCAGGAATTATTCCCCAGCTTTTCTCCCGCCTGAATCACCCAGAAGTGTACGTTCGGCAGAGCATTTGCAATTTACTCTGTCGAGTTGCTCAGGATTCTCCTCATCTCATCCTCTATCCTGCAATAGTGGGAACCATTTCACTTAGCAGTGAATCCCAGACTTCAGGTATGGAGAAAAGGAAAAAATGTTCAAATAAACTTAAGCTACTATATTTTTATCTGCTGGGTAGGATGATACTGAGGTGGGTTTTTTTGTTTTCTCAGTTTTGACCTTAAGAATATTTTTATTATGGGAACTCATTGATATCCTTAATATGATTTACCAGATTTTGCAAAGTTTTCTTATACTTCACCAGTACTTAATGGGGACCTGATGCTGAATAAACTGTGGAGTGATACATTTTACTGTAGCTAATATTTTATCATCTGGTTTTAATTTAGGAAACAAGCTGCCTTCTGCCATCCCTACTTTGCTAGGTAATATACAAGGAGAAGAACTGTTGGGTGGTGAATGTGATGGAGAGAGCACTCCAGCTTCCCAAGAAAGTAGTAAAGATGATACAAAAGCTGGATTAAATGAAGATCAAGCAATGATGCAAGATTGCTACAGCAAAATTGTGGAGAAACTCTCTGCTGCAAATCCAACAATGGTTTTGCAGGTAAATAATCCAAATGTATGTTGCTTGGGTACTTGAACCACAAATATGTGATTTGTGTGTCTTGGGTGTTGGCCTACTGAAAGTTTGCCGTGTCTCTGTCTTTTTTCCAACTTGTTTATCTATTGAAACAGATCTGAATTTTAGTTCTTTTGAAAAGTGACTCTTGCTTTTTCCAGGTTCAGATGCTTGTGGCTGAGCTGCGCAGAGTTACAGTTCTCTGGGATGAGCTTTGGTTGGGAGTTCTACTGCAGCAGCACATGTACGTCCTCAGACGGATTCAGCAGCTGGAAGATGAAGTCAAGAGGGTCCAAAACAACAACACTTTACGGAAGTATGTCTGCTTCAATAATACAAGGGTGAATTATAACAAATGTTTGTTTTTGGGGAAATAAACAGTCAAATGAATCAGCAGTGGTGTTGTTCCTGAATCCATACTATCCCAGCTGCTGCTTTGTAAGCCTGGGACCTTATTTCAGGAACATTTTATGCTACAGCTACTTCTCCAGTCAAATGAGAGAAACGGTCTACCTGTGCATCCATGTTGTGATTTCTTTAGTAATAACGTGTTAGAACCCAATGTATATTGTGTTGTGGATGATGAGATCCTATAGTTCTCCATTTCCAAGTCAGATGAAATGAGTATAAGCATGTTGAATGGTGTAATCTATTTAGACATCACTGTAAATGCAAATATTTGGAGTAAACAAGAATGTCTTAATCTTATTTTAGTTTTCAGTGTTGAGCAAGGCTTTTTCCCTCACCTGGGTTCTCCTGTGAACAGAGCAGTGGAAGAGCAGATCCATTCACTGGGCACCTGGCTAAACTTAAAACTGCTTCTTGAATTCTGTAGTCAGGACTGACATGGAATGGGAGAATAGAATGATCTGAATGTGCCTTCTCCTTCTTTATAGTGTGGTGCATCCTCAACAAGTAGTAGTAAAAATGTCCTTTATTAAAGGAAATCAGTTGCTTAAAGTGATTTCTGCTCAGAGTTTCTAATCAGGGTTTCTGGTGGTGAACAATGGATTTCAGCTTTTTTTTTCAAGTGTGGTTCAGAGGAACACTTTTTTCAAGGTGGAATGAAATACTCTTCATTTTAATGTGACCATAACTGAAGACCTCATTTTAGAGAAATAATAATTTTTGTGAGTTCTTCAATGTCTCTTTTGTTGCTTAATGCTGTCCTTATGAGATAACTTGGTTTTATGGCATTAAAAGGAGGTTTTTGTGTGTTTTTTATAACAGAGAGGAGAAAATAGCAATCATGCGTGAAAAGCACACAGCTCTGATGAAGCCCATTGTGTTTGCTCTGGAACATGTGAGGAGCATCACTGCAGCTCCCGCAGAAACTCCTCATGAGAAGTGGTTTCAGGATAACTATGGAGATGCAATTGAAAATGCACTAGAGAAGCTTAAGAATCCTTTGAATCCTGCTAAACCTGGAAGCAGCTGGCTCCCATTTAAAGAGGTATTAATGCGAGAGGAAGAGTACAATGTAGAGACCCTTGCTGCTCTTGCTGCACCATGTGCTTGACCCTCTCCTCTTGCTGTTCTCTTACCATATCAAAATTGCAGCCTGAAGCTTTTCTTCTCAGCAGTCAGCACAGGCAAACTGGGCACTAAAGCACCATAATTTTTTGCCTTTAGCCAGTCATATTGATTGTCTGTTACTGCATTTCTACCCATTGAAATTACATTTTTCAAATCTTGCATCTTCTGTTGTCTGGGATGCTGTCAGCTTTGGGAGCAGAGGGCTTTCTTTCTTTTAAATACTGTCTTTCTGAAACTGGTATTTGAGTTTAGTTGATTTAAGTTTTAACAAGTCAATTATGTGTATCTAAGCATACTCCTTGGGCTGTGCAGCAACCTTCAAGTGATCAACCCTTCCTAGAGGACCTTTGTCAATTTTGTCATCTTCTCTTAGTTTATGGGTGTGAAGAGAAACAAATTATTCACATGTCTATCCAGAGCCAGCCTGGTGTTTTTAAAACCTTGCTAGACAGAACAGAGGTTTTACATGCAAATAGACCTTTTTTACTTGTACTTCCTCTTCTCTTTGCAGAGAACAAACAAGCATTCAGATACATAAACAGGAGATTGCTGAATGCTGCTGCCTTCAACCACAGCTCAGATATTTATAAATACAGGAGCAAACCTCTTGAGGAGCATGATTTGTTGTGACTTTAGTTCTTACCACTGCACAGGGTATATTTGCTGCATAGAGGATGTTGTTTAGTTTTTGTAATCTTCATCCTAAACAGTGTCTGGATTAGCAGCATGGCAAGGGTGCAAAGGAGTTTAGGAAAAACTTTTGTTTTCTGGAAGATGACCATCATTAAGTCTGGTTTGACGGGTGTTTTTGTTCTTACTGCTAACTGATAAGGTGAACGTCAGCCTAAAAGAAAAAAAAAATTTCTTTGGAATAGGTAATGCTGAGTTTGCAGCAAAGAGCACAGAAACGGGCCAGTTACCTCTTACGACTTGAAGAAATCAGTCCTTGGTTGGCTGCCATGACGAACACTGAAATAGCACTTCCTGGAGAGGTGTCCACCAGGGACACAGTCACCATCCACAGTGTGGGCAGCACCATCACCATCCTGCCCACCAAAACCAAACCGAAAAAGCTGCTTTTCCTGGGTTCAGATGGGAAGAACTATCCCTACCTGTTCAAGGGTAAGTAATCAAATTTTTCTCATACCAGGTACTGTCTCTTGTTATAAATTAGACTGTATTAAAGTTAGGAAGATTGCATGATGCAACTCTAGTTTTATTTGCCTGAATGATGCAGAGAAAGAGGAGTTTGAAGCATTTGCTCTGTCTCTTCCCTACCTCTCACTTCACCATATATTGTTCAAGGAATTTTGCTATGTGAAACTGTAAGTCAAATCCCTTCTTTACAAGGCTTTCATCAGAAGCAATGCTCTGCTTGCATATTGATAGGATTAGCTGAATGCAGTTTTCCAGAAGCTTAACGTAGCCCCTAAAAGAGAACTTTAGAGACATTTTGTTTTTTCTGCAAGGGAAAGGCCTATTTGTTATGTTGTAACTATTGTGTGTCCTACTCACACAGCAAGATGGCATAAACTGGTAGGTAAATGCCATGTGAACACTTTGGTTTAGGCCAAACAACTCATCCTTAATCTATGTATTATAAAGAAATTCATAGACTGAAATGTAGCAGGCTTAAAAAAATGCTACATTTTGGGCTTTAGGTGAAATTTCTTGTTTAGAAGCTAAATTTTAAACAAATTTCTTGCAGGTTTGGAAGACTTGCACCTAGATGAGAGAATCATGCAGTTCTTATCCATTGTGAACACCATGTTTGCCACGATCAACCGGCAAGAGACGCCGCGGTTCCACGCGCGGCACTACTCGGTGACACCCCTGGGGACAAGGTCAGGCCTCATCCAGTGGGTGGACGGAGCCACACCTCTGTTTGGGCTTTACAAGCGCTGGCAGCAGCGGGAAGCGGCTCTGCAGGCACAAAAGGTAATGGCTGTGTTCTGTGCCAGGTAGAACAAGGCAGAAGAGAAATGGCTTATTTTGATTTGCTTTGTTGATTCTAAGTCATGTAGACTTACAAGGATTGTGTTTTGTTCATAATAATGCAGGAGGGTTCTGTGTGTTCATGTATCTTGGGACGTCACCAGAAATCAATAAAATTGCATCTCTGTTATTCATATATAATGACAGTATGTAACATAAAAATGCTGTTCTGGCATGATAATTCAAGAGAAATGTTTTTTACAAATAGAATTAACCTTGGTTGAAATTATTGTAGTTCCATATCTTGTTTATTTATTTCATTCTAAATACAGTTTTTGCAGTTATATTTATGAGCTCTACTTTGCGAGTAGAATTAGGCCAAAACAATGTGTTTTCAGTCTATTTAGACCTTAACTGCTGAATTTTGAAAGCAGTCTCTGAGCTGAAGAAGTCATGCTCAAGGCATTGATTTCATATTTCATTCTCACCAAAACTGAATTTGGGTTATGTTTCTGTGCTAATACATCAACTACCATTTTTCATTTCTTCTAGGCTCAGGACTCTTACCAGACCCCTCAGAACCCTGGAATAGTTCCTAGACCCAGTGAACTTTACTACAGTAAAATTGGACCTGCTTTAAAGGCAGTTGGGCTTAGTCTCGACGTGTCACGTCGTGACTGGCCCTTGAATGTCATGAGGGCTGTTCTGGAAGAGCTGATGGAAGCAACTCCCCCGAATCTCCTCGCTAAGGAGCTCTGGTCATCGTGTACCACACCGGATGAGTGGTGGAGAGTTACGCAGGTGAGTTACAACAACTGTATTTTACATAGGAGAGGCTGTGGTTTTAATGGGACGAGGGGCAACAAATGCCTGAGGTGTGGTACTTGTGAGTTTGGAGAGCTGGTGCTGCTGTGAGTTTGAATTTGTGCCATCAAATTAAAACATGGGTATAGACCAGATAAGTCTATTATTATACTAGAATTATCAGCCTAAAAAATGAAAACTCCTGTAAAATACCATCAAACAACAAATAGAAAACTGCTTGGAATAAGTTGGGCTTGATTTGTTTTACACTTACACTTAAAATAATGTTTTAAGATGGTAGTCAGTCCAATGTGTTGGCAGAGGATTCCCACAAATAATTTTTTCCTGAAACTCTCTTTTAAGTCGTATGCAAGATCCACTGCAGTTATGTCCATGGTTGGCTACATCATTGGTCTTGGAGACAGACATCTGGATAATGTTCTTATAGATATGACTACAGGAGAAGTTGTCCACATAGATTATAATGTTTGCTTTGAAAAAGGTAATTTAAAAAATGCTCTATGTTATTCTAATAAAAGGTTTTCTTTCTTGGTAATTAAAAGAAACAACTTAATTTTTTATCTTAAAGGGAAGAGCCTTAGGGTCCCCGAGAAGGTTCCGTTCCGGATGACGCACAACATTGAAACAGCACTGGGAGTGACAGGAGTGGAGGGGGTGTTCAGGCTTTCTTGTGAACAGGTATGGTAGGAGATTTGAAAACTGAGGGCCAGCACTGGCCTAATACTGTCTTAGAACTTTTCTATTCTACATTCTGCTGCTGGTTTATAGAGGCTTCACCTTTCTGCTGTGATTTTAATTGGGCTTACTGTAGCTATATCCTGTGGTATGTATTTAAGAAACATGAGATTGTCTAATAAATGCACGTGCAATTAGTGGTACAACTAAAATTTAGGGCGAAAGGGGGACTTGTAGTTGTAGATTAAAGTTTTATATTTTTCCTGAATTTTTTGAGATATTTTGCTTGCCCTCTTCCTGTGGGACTCATCCTGTATAAACATGACAGGTATGTTTTTAAAAAGAAAAATGCTCTGAAGAAGGGAAATTTTCCCTCCTTATGTGTCTGTGTCTTCTGCATAGAGTTTGTGTGGAAAGCTAGATCTTCCCACAGGCTTAGCTGCAATTGTACCCACTGTGGTGTTCTTCCTGTCTGTGTAGCAGTTAGGGATACATTATGGATTTCTCTACCTGCTCAAGTACAGTATTTTGCCTCTAAGTTTCCACTATTCTACAAGGATAACACAGAATCAGAACAAGTCTGTTTAAAATACGATGCAGGTCCTTCATATTATGCGGCGTGGGAGAGAGACTTTGCTTACACTGCTGGAAGCTTTTGTTTATGATCCACTGGTGGACTGGACAGCTGGAGGCGAGGCAGGATTTGCTGGGGCTGTCTATGGTGGTGGTGGCCAGCAGGCTGAAAACAAACAGAGCAAAAGGGAAATGGAAAGGGATATTACACGGAGTCTCTTTTCCTCGAGGGTGGCCGAGATAAAGGTGAGTTTACTACAATAATTTTCTATTTTTAAACCAAAGTAGATGCTGCACTGTCATTTTATTTGTGTTTTGGGAATGGGGGAAGATGTGGTCATATATCAGCACTAGTTCATTAATTTTATTGTGAAAAATTGAGTTTGTGTGAAGGGAAGTGTTTGTATTGAACTTGCAAGTGTTTAGTTATCAGTTTCTGCATGCTTAATTCTAAAACATGTTTTAGTGCTTTGCCTGAATCTGAGCTAGGAGAATAAAAATACAGGTTTAGAGAGCAGTTTAAAGAATGTCTGTTAAGATTTGGCAGTTGTAGCACTGGAGGCAGTGCTAGATGAATGGTGGTGTTGAAGGTTTAAGTTCTGCCATATCTTACTTTCTGTTGCCAGTTTGATTTAGTGCAGTTTGGTAACATCTGTGTCTTGATTGCAGGTTAACTGGTTTAAGAACAGAGATGAAATGCTTGCTGTGCTGCCAAAACTTGACAGTAGTTTAGAGGAGTACCTGAACCTGCAGGAACAGTTAACAGATGTAGAAAAGTTGCAAGGAAAACTACTGGAAGAGATAGAATTTCTGGAAGGTGCAGAAGGAGTGGATCATCCCTCCCACACACTTCAGCACAGGTACAGAGGAGCCAGGAATTCTGTCAGAAGTCTCACAGTTCAATACAGATGGTGTTTTAGCAATGTACTCTTACTACATTTAACAAATGTTAAAAATCTGTGCATGAGTGAATAGCTGGGTAGAAGCTATTCTTGCAGTAAGCAGGTCATTCCTTGTACAGAAGAACTACTTTTCCTACTAAATAATCTTATTTATGTCCTGCACTTCATACTCCGTCAATATAACCTGTGCTGGTCCAAGTTCCACACTTGATCCTTAAGGCAAGAGAGGGAATGTTCTGAAAATGGTGTCCCATCATTATGATCCACATAAGGGAGCTATTGATAAATAGCACAAAAATATTTTCTTCTAAGTTTCTAATTCTTTAAGTTATTTTTGAAGGTTATTTGAAATTTATCAAGTATTTCAGAATTGCATGAATAGGCACAGGCATTAATTATTTTCTAAGAAAGCAGAATTAATTAATAATGCGACATTGTTAGTTTAATGTAATTGGTGAGAACGTGTTCATTTCCTGGTTAACAGTTGTATTGTTCAATATTGCTCTGTATTCTATTGTGTTAAGTATTTTCTTTCTTGTAGTACTTACTTGATTCTGTGGCTTCAATAATTCAGGTATTCTGAGCACACACAGTTGCAATCTCAACAAAGAGCTGTCCAAGAAGCCATCCAGGTGAAGCTGAATGAGTTTGAGCAGTGGATAACCCATTACCAAACTGCCTTCAGTAATTTAGAGGCAACACAACTTGCAAGTCTGCTCCAAGAAATTAGCACACAAATGGACCTAGGTACAAAATAGTATTTCTGGGGGTGGTTTTAATGGTTTGAAAATAACTTGAGGTTAATATCAGGAGGCATTATGAGTATCCGCTAGCTTAAAGGCAAAGATCTGTATGTAATAGGTTAAAAGAAAGGGGCTCCTTCAAAGTATGATTTAGAGCACTTCAGGGTTTCAGTGCCAAGCTGTCTCGAGGAATTTCTGTCTTCTCCTACTTGGGCATGAGATTCTCTTGCCCTGTGCTCAAAATTCCCAATATGAATTCTCTATGCTCCTTTATCACAAGTTAAAAAAAATATTTTTGAAAAGGTGTTAATGCTCAGTATTTGTATTGTATAAAAGTGTCTTCAGACATGGCTTTATTTTTATTTTTAACCTTCTTTCTTTAAAGGTCCTCCAAGTTATGTCCCAGCAACAGCATTTCTGCAAAATGCAGGCCAGGCACATCTAATCAGCCAGTGTGAACAACTGGAAGGAGAGGTTGGTGCTTTCCTGCAGCAGAGAAGATCTGTGTTACGTGGTTGCTTGGAGCAATTGCACAACTATGCAACAGTAGCTCTGCAGTATCCCAAAGCTGTGTTCCAGAAGCACCGAATAGAGCAGTGGAAAACCTGGATGGAAGAGCTCATTTGTAACATGACAATAGAGCGTTGTCAGGATATCTTTAGGAAGTAAGTTGACAGAATAATGACTTGTTCAAAGAAAGTAATTTTCAAGCTACTACCCTAATTTTATAATCTAAATAAATACTTTTGCAAGGACCTATCTAATTATAAAGCAAACCAACAGTAAGTTGCAATTCTGGAAATTCGGAGTAAATATGAAAAACTGCTTTAAAAGTACCGTTCCAGCATTTAATCTGTGTGCTTCAACAGGAAGATGAAGTGACATTTTCCTGTAATGAACAAATGGAGAAGTCACCTTTGTGGCTTCAGAGTAGTGATATTTTGAGTTTCAGAAACTTCTAGTATTTAAAAATCAATAAGTAAAGGGTTTTTTTTATAATCTAGTAGATTTTCAAGCAGTTTCTGGTTCATTTTTTCTTCTTAAGTCAGGTTGTTTCAACATTATTATGGCTTGGCTTAAAAGGTCTTGATTATATTTGAGCACTTCCTCTGAAATCTCTTTCTTTTCTTTTTATCTTCTATTGATTCTTTGCTTCAAGGACAGTTGCCTTATGTCCTTGCAAATAATGTGTGGAATATGGTGCATTTTAGGACCTTATAAAAGCATTGTTAGGGTAGTCATCAACCTCTTGTGGTATTTAGCATTAAGGAGTAGGTGATTTAGGAACGGTTCAAACATGGAGTGTGTTTCCTACCTACAGAGCAGAATGCAGTCTGTTACCTCGTGAGAAGGGGAAATGTAGTCACTGTCCTTGTGCTCGACAGGTACGAAATGCAGTACGCTCCCCAGCCCGCGCCGAGCGTGTGCCAGTTCATAACGGCCACGGAGGTGACGCTGCAGCGCTACGCGGCCGACATCAACAGCCGGCTGATCCGGCAGGTGGAGCGGCTCAAGCAGGAGGCAGTCACGGTGCCCGTGTGCGAGGAGCAGCTCAAGGAGATCGAGCGCTGCATCAAGGTGTTCCTGCACGAGAACGGCGAGGAGGGCTCGCTCAGCTTGGCCAGCGTCATCATCTCCGCTCTGTGCGCGCTGACCAGGTGAGTTCCCTCGGGGAAAGCTCCTGGTGGAGACCACGTCACAGGGATGGTCGGTGATGGAATTCTGTGAGGAGTGCAGCAGCAGGCACGTTGGCTAAGTGTCTCAATTCATCTAGGCGAAACCTGATGATGGAAGGTGCAGCGTCCAGTGCTGGAGAGCAGCTGGTTGATTTGACTTCCAGAGATGGAGCCTGGTTCCTGGAGGAGCTTTGCAGCATGAGTGGGAATGTCACGTGCCTTGTGCAGCTGCTGAAGCAGTGCCATCTTGTACCCCAGGACTTAGATATTCCAAACCCCATGGAAGCATCAGAAGCTGTTCACTTAGCCAATGGAGTGTATATCTCACTTCAGGTGATTCTTTTATGTTACATTTTCCCCCTATCCTTCAAGACTTCAGTGAAGCCATTCTTAATAGATTCTTCCTTAATGGGCTAAATGTTTATGGTGCTGCTGAGAATTTTTCATAAGTCTTGCTCCCAATTACTTTATTTGATTGAGCTGAACAGGCATTTGCTTCTGTCATTTACATTTTTATTGGTTGACAGAAACTGTGTTGATCTATACATGAGAAATTGCAAAAAACTGCTGTCAAGTAAGTAACCACGAGGAAGATGTTGGTATCAACTTTATAGGCACACCAGCTTCATGTCTCCTTTTAATTTTTCTGTTCTGTTACTGGGAGTCCTGATCAACTTCCAGACTCTTCAAACTGTGTTCTTTCTGTTTTCTGCTCCTGCTAAACTTTACTTATTTTCACCTGAATCAAACAGTTTCAAATAAACTCAGAAAACCTGTTTTACAGGCCCCTGTCTCCAGTATTGGGTAGGAGAAAAGTGCATTTATAATTTTGTGGTTCAGAAATGTTTCCACATTAATAAAACAAAAAACCCATGAAGGGCAGTCTGAGTGAAATATCTGCTGAAGACTGATGTACTTTATGAACTGTGGCTGATTAAATAGATTTTTGAGGTTTTTAATTTCATTGTATTTTATTTGAGAAATATTTTCCTCTCAAGCTGCCTAAGTGCATTTGGATTTTTGTCACTTTATTTTTTCCCTCTTTGAAGTTGTAACATTTCAGGACTGTTTCAGAAATGTGCATGGCAGCAATTTCACTGCATTGCAGTGGGGATCTTTCACCCACACATGGTTGTCCTCCCTGTGAGCTCCTAGATAAGATGTACTCACTGAACTCCCTGCTCACTTGGCAGTCAAGATAACCTGTCTTTTTGGTGTGTTTCATCTCCTTTTGGAGACAGAGCACGTTGGTTCTTTCTGTAACTGCCTTTAGCCCTCTGCTGCATTCTGCTTGGGGGAAATTGCTCTGTGCCACTTAAGGTACTGTTTTTCTTCCCTGCATCGATTTCTGTGGCAAAATAATCACTACCTGTCAAGTTTCTGCTGCTTTTCCTTTGTCTAGTCCAATCAGTTTTGCAAATCACAAATTCAGTAAATAATTTAATTTGCTCATAGTTATGTAATGGAAAAGAAAAGCTGACACTGATGAAACCAATTCACAAATTATGAACTCTGTGCCCCCCAGCCTCTGATGAGGATGGCTGTCAGGTATTGCTGCTGGTGCTGTGGAGATGGTTGTTGGTACAGATGTCAAACCTTTGGCTTTGTACAGGGTTTATTGTGTTTCTGATTTCTTCAAAGTTAATCCAAGAGCAGAATTTTGACTCTTGGCTGACCACCATCATGTTATAATTTTAGATAATATGTGCTGCATGGTGGTGTAGTATTAAAATGACAAAAGATGTTGCATGGGATACTTTTTGAGGGAGAAAAGTTCTTACTTTTTCATACTTGCTTCCCAACAGGAATTGAACTCAAACTTCCGACAGATCATTTTCCCTGAAGCACTTAGGTGCTTAATGAAAGGAGAGTATACTTTAGAAAGTATGCTCCATGAATTGGATAATCTTATAGAGCAAACAACTGATGGAGTCCCTTTGCAAACATTGGTTGAATCTCTTCAAGCCTACTTGCGAAATGCTGCTATGGGTATAGAGGAGGAGACACACACTCATTACATTGATGTTGCAAGGTAAATCACCTTTTTTCAGTCCAGGTGTGAGAGAGTGAAAACTGAAGAACATTAGTTTGTCTAAAAGTATTTTTTGTTTGATATACAGGCTTTTCTTGCCCAAGAATACCTTGAGCAGAGTGCAGGGTGGAAAGTGTGCTCTTGTTTCTTCTCTGCCTGTTTGTGTGCTTATCCCCATGCATACACAGAAATGTGGAGCTGTGGCAATTTACACTTACATCTGCTTAAAGCTGACTTTTGGTAGTCATCTTCTTGCAAAATACGTAGTTAGGATTTTATATTTGAAGTTAAAGGATGCTAAAAATAGGAACTTGTTCATTAGTTTGTGGGAGGTACCTGTGAAAGGGAGAGCTTATAACCATGGCACTCCTCATCAGGAGGTTTGATGAGCAGCTTTTGCTTAATGAGCCAGTAGTTTGGTTAAAAAAGCAACATGAGACAGAACACTGAGCAAACAGACTTGTGTATCTTGTACTGTGCACCTGCATTTCTGGGTAGGTGCTTGGTACACAACAAACCAATTCAGAATCTTCAAGTGGTATTTCCCTTGAGCCAGTTGTGGTGGCTCCATCAGTGGTACAGCGCATCTGTGGAATCAGTCAGTTTATGAAAATTCTGTTTATTGTGGACTCAGCAAAACCATGTAAATTTTTTTTCTTTTTTTCCTTTTAAGAGTACTTCATGCTCAGTATGGTGAACTGATTCAGCCAAGAAATGGTTCAGTTGATGAAACTCCTAAAATGTCAGCTGGTCAGATGCTTTTGGTAGCTTTTGATGGAATGTTTGCTCAAGTGGAAACTGCATTTGGTTTATTGATTGAAAAGGTATGGATTTGTTCTTTTTGGAGTACTGTTTGAGCCAGAATTAGGAAACATTTAAAAAACCAAACTAATTAATTTCCTTTACATTGCTCAGCTAAACAAGATGGAGATACCTCTTGCTTGGCGTAAGATTGACATAATTAGGGAAGCCCGCAGCACCCAGGTTAACTTCTTTGATGATGACAACAATCGGCAAGTCCTGGAGGAAATTTTCTTTCTGAAGAGACTGCAGACAATTAAAGAATTTTTCAGGCTCTGTGGTACCTTTTCTAAGACACTGTCAGGTAAATAAATTATATCAAATATTCACTTTCCTTTATCTGCTTCTCATCCTGTTCAGAAGAATGTAAAATGGTCACTTCTGCTGTAACTTACCCTAGATATGTGGTAAGGAAGCAGCAACTAAAAATGAATTCCTGTGCTTTTGCTGTGTTTGTAAGTTGGGTATGGATGCATCAATGTTTCCTTTATAACAGAAGTACTATTTCTTTCCCTTTAAAAGGAATCAGTTCAATTGAAGACCAGAATGCAGTAAATGGACCTGTTCAAATTGTCAATGTGAAAGCCCTTTACAGGAACTCTTGTTTTAGTGAAGATCAAATGGCCAAGCCAATTAAGGCTTTCACAGCAGACTTTGTGAGGCAGCTTTTAATTGGCCTTCCAAATCAAGCTTTGGGACTGACCTTGTGCAGTTTCATCAGCGCTCTGGGTGTCGATATCATTGCTCAGGTAGAAGCTAAAGACTTTGGAGCAGAAAGCAAGGTTTCTGTGGATGACCTGTGCAAGAAAGCCGTGGAGCACAACATCCAGATTGGCAAGTTCTCACAGCTGGTGATGAACAGGGCCACAGTCCTGGCCAGCTCCTACGACACGGCCTGGAAGAAGCACGACCTGGTGCGCAGACTGGAAACCAGCATTTCCTCGTGCAAGACCAGCCTGCAGAGAGTGCAGCTGCATATTGCCATGTTCCAGGTGAGAGCCCAGCACAGGCTGGGGACTTCAGATGGGGTCTGGGAAAAATCAGCGTGAGTTAGTGTCTGAGCACAACAAACACGATATTTTGTTGAATAAATTCTAAGGTATTTTAATGGATTTTATATGGTGTTTTGGTTATAATTGTGCTGTAAATATATAAGGAACAGTGTTATTGCTAGCTTTTCTGGAAGACTAGCTGCTTTACAAGAAGCAAATTCTGTAACATATAAGTTTTCTTGAATCAATAAGTGTAATTTTTTCAACAGCCATTAAGTTGGTTTTTAGAAAACAGGTCATTCACTGGCTTTCTTAGCAGCAATGCTGTCCTGTTCTCCCCATTTTTCTCAGATCATGACTTTAAGGGAGAGGAGATGGCTTAGAACAGAGGGTATGAGTTGCTGAATGCCATTTTGTACCTTTCCTTCAAAGTTTTAATACATTGACTGTCTCCTTGCTCCACTCTTTGCTTCATTGAAAATACAAATAGCAGCAGTATCAGTCCTGAAAAATGCTTTTCTGAGGCTTTAGCAAAATGCCATTGTGTCCCTTTACACAGGTATGCAGTTGTGTTGTACTGTCAGTGATCTTTACTTTATAGTGATTTGTAGGTTCAGGGACAAGGCTTTCTCCAGGTCAGTTAATAAACCATTTCACAGACCAGTAAGAAAAATTATCTTCGTTTTAAGGTATCACAAGTGAATTGTTTCTGAATATTGATGGCTTTTCCTTTAGATTAAAAAGGTGTGTGTAAATCACATCTAGTAAATTAGTGGACTGATAAATGGTATAAACATCCAAGCCAGCAAAAACATAGTTTGCAACTACTTGTGTAATTTAATGCTCTTGAATGATTTAGGACTTTGAGCTGTGCTGGTACTGTCTGACACAAAGCCTTTTCAAGTGCCCTTACTTATAAAGGGTACCAGAGCAGTGGAATTGCTGTTTGTGATGCAAAGTATTTTGTGCTGAGCAATACTGATAATCAGGTGTTGCTGTTACTTTCTTAGTGGCAGCATGAGGATCTTCTCATCAGTCGCCCCCAGGCTATTTCTGTCACTCCTCCACCCCGGTCAGCAATTTTAACCAACATGAAAAAGAAACTTCACACGCTCAGTCAGATTGAAGCTTCCATTGCAACGGTCCAGGTATGACTGTTTTGGGGAGGGTTGTTCAGCAGCACATTGAGATGTGACTAACACAAACTGCAAATCATCTGCCACCTTCAAATTACGTTATCTGGGTTGCTGTCTTACACAAATGTGGGGGTACTGTCATTGATCTCTTTTGGTCTGATGGGTACTGTTATACTGTCTGATTTTGCTGTCTCATCCGTAATGTTCTATTTGGAATAGCAGTAAATCTTTTTGAAGAAAAATACAAATCTATGAAAGTATCTTTCTTTCTGAAGGCTGCTAGTGCTTCTTTTCTTTAAGTTTGTGTGCCTTAGGTTATCCTTACTATTGTTTTTGCTAGCTAAATGTCAGAAGTTCCCTTTGCAGAAATCGGCATATTAATTCTTCTGTGTTCAGGTTTGTGTGCTATGGCTTTGCTCAGTATTTTAGATTTCTTTGATGCCAGTAATATAGAATATTTAATTGTTTGTTAAATACTGCTTAGCTTTCTCAATCTTAATTTCCTTTTTTAGTTGTAAAGGTGCTGTTTATAATAATTTATTGAATTATTTGCAAAATAATGGAGGGACTCCTATGATGTTATATAATTCTTAGTCTAGAAATCTGATTACTTTTGTTTGTGTTTTTTTTTTTTTCCATGAGTTAAAGTCTAGACAGGTAGACTTTATATAACAATCAAATCCCAGTGTGATGTGTACTGGAAATAAACTTTTAAACTACATAAACTAACATTTGTCAATCATGAATGCCACAGTATTTTAAATATATGGGATAAGAAAGTGTCTGCATGTGTAATGTATACATAATTTATTTAAAGCCAGGCTTAGAATGCTGCATATCAGTATGAATTATCTCTACGGGCTTTTTTCTTCCCCAATGCAGGAGAAACTAGCAGCACTTGAAGCAAGTATTGAGCAGCGTTTAAAATGGGCAGGAGGTGCTAATCCTGCACTGGCCCCGGTCTTGCAAGATTTTGATGCCACTATTGCTGAAAGAAGAAACCTTGTACTGAAAGAAAGTCAAAGAGCAAGCCAGGTACTACAGATAAGTACAGTACTCTTGACTTCATGAGTGTGTTCACTCTTCATTTCCTACTCGAGGTTTATGTAGAAGATACTTTTCTGCTCTGCATCTAAAGAGCAAACATAGATAACCAAATACTTCTGGGAATCCCACTTGAAAGCCATAGGAATAATCTTTGTGAGAATTGCTGCAGGGCTGGGTGACCCTGGGATGATAGTGCTACTGTAGCAGAGCAGTATCTGTGTGTTTAAAATCCTCACTTCAAAGCACATGAAGAAAATGCTGTTTGTCTAATAGACCGTTGAAGTGAAATAATTTTTCTCACTCTGCCTTTGATTTTTCAGGTCACTTTCCTTTGCAGTAATATCATTCATTTTGAGAGTTTACGTACCAGAACAGCAGAAGCCCTGAATCTCGATACTGCATTGTTTGAGCTCCTCAAACGCTGTCAGCAAATGTGCTCCTTTGCATCGCAGTTCAACAGCTCCGTGTCTGACCTGGAGCTTCGCCTGCTGCAGAGAGTGGTAAGCACGGGGCAAAGCAAAGCATGGAACCTTTCAGAACCACTGCAGGGAGTTCTCAGTTCTGTCTTCCACTCTCTGTGTTATGTATACCTGCGGATGGAGTGCGGCCCAGAGTTTGTGCTGTCAGTTAAACACTTGGCAGTGCTGTTACACAGCAAGTGAATTTTATCTCCGGGTACAGATAAAGAAATGTTTCTGTTACTTTTAGGGCACTGGTCTCGAACATCCTATTGGCAGCTCTGAATGGCTTCACTCAGCTCACAAGCAGTTGACCCAGGAGATATCTACACAGAGAACAGTACAAACAGAAAGAGAACAGCAAATAGAAACAGTTTGTGAAACAATTCAGAATCTGGTGGATAGTATTAAAACTGTGCTCACGGGTCATAACAGACAGCTTGGAGATGTGAAACATCTACTGAAAGCTATGGCAAAGGTATGCCCGAAACATCCTTAAATTTATTCTCCAAACCCATGTCAGTACAGTTTAAGAAAAATAACAGTTGTAGCTATGTGCTTTGTAAAGTTTCTAGAAACAGTAAAATGTTTGTGCATATGGAGTTCAAGACATAAAGTTCATGTTTAAGAATTCATAAAACTTTCTAGCATTAGCCTTAGCAGGCTTTGGTTGAACTGAACCTTTACTCTCTCTTGGCAGTTGAAACATTGTGTTTTTAAATCCTTTTGGTTCTAAATCTGGAAAAAATGTGTAATTTAAAACTCCTGAAAATTATAGTTATTTGTAATCAAATGACAAACTGAAGGACTGAAAGGGCTTAGAAATCTCCACTCTTAGCCAAAATATAGCAGTTGACCTTTTTGCACATCTTGGTTACAGGATGAAGAAGCGGCTTTGGCAGATGGTGAAGATGTTCCCTATGAGAACAGTGTTAGGCAGTTCCTGGGTGAATATAAATCATGGCAAGATAATATTCAGACAGTTCTGTTTACATTAGTTCAGGTTATGGGTCAAGTCCGCAGTCAGGAGCATGTTGAAATGCTGCAGGAAATAACTCCCACCTTGAAAGAACTTAAAACACAGAGCCAAAGGTAAGAGAGTTACCTTGTCTCAGGTGAGAAAAGGCATTTTGCATACCTGCTTTCATGTAGCAGGGACACATCATGGTGATATGAACACATACTTGATTTTCTTAGCACTCAGAAATCTTCTTGCAAAATTTGAATTAATTGAATTTCTGGATTTTCAGTAAGTCAGGTACTTGCATGAGTATTTATCAACTCCATTATGTTTCCTAGTGTCTACAATAATCTGGTGGGGTTTGCATCACCCTTAGTCACGGATACAGCAAATGAATGCTCCAGCCCAACTTCGGCTGCTACATATCAGCCAACCTTTGCTGCAGGTAATACTTGCAAAAGTACAAATATTAAACCACCTGGAATTGATATTAGAGAGGGAATCATAGCTCTTACTGAACTTTGAAATGCAGACAATTAGCTTAATATAAATAAATTCTTAGCAGTGGAATAAAACTTCTTGTTTATGAAGCGAAAGAAATTAGAAAATGGAAAGATTGAAAACTGGTGCAGAATTTAAAATGCATTTGTTCTGGAAAACTGATAGGTCTATTTGATATGTATTTAATTGTGCTTTTTCTTGCCTCTATATGCTATTATTTTGAAGATTTGAAGCACTTCTAAACTTTCTTTACAGCTGTACGTAGCAATACCGGGCAGAAAACTCAGCCAGAGGTGATGTCACAGAATGCAAGAAAACTAATTCAGAAAAATCTTGCAACATCAGCAGATACTCCTCCAAACACAGTCCCAGGAACTGGCAAAAGTGTTGCTTGTAGTCCCAAAAAGACAGCCAGGGACCCTAAAACAGGAAAAGGTAAATACAAACCTTAAAAAAACCAACAACCCTACCACTGACAGCAACAAAGAAATACCTCAGTGGGTTTCTGTGCAGGAGTGTCAAGTTGCATTAACTTTATTTTGTACTTGTAGCTGTGCAGGAGAGGAATTCCTACGCAGTTAGCGTGTGGAAGCGGGTCAAAGCCAAGTTAGAGGGCCGAGATGTGGATCCCAACAGGAGAATGTCTGTGGCTGAACAGGTGAGTTGAAAATAAAGTTCCAGTACTGGTCCTCGCTTTAAATACATGCTAATTAGCAGGTGTGTATGCTGAAGTGTGCCTTCAGGGCCGAAATCCTGTTGTGAATGGGGGTTCCTTTGGGGGTGGGAGCTGTTGCTGTGCAAATCGAGGTTGCTGCTGCCTTATATTGCTGCTTTTTTTTATAAACTGTCATATGCTTTTGTTTTTCATATGGGAGGTTTATGTAAAGCCGTGAATCAGATAAAATTGTCTTTTGCCTGTCAGTAAGCTAACATTTTTTCCACAGCTGCTGATAGCCAGGGAGAACACGAGATCTGTACAGCTGCCCAAGGGACAGAACTTTTCTGTGTTCAATAACAGAACACAACCACTCCTGTCTCTGGGCAACGGAGTCAGGGGACACAGTTGTCCACGTCTATTTGAGAATGGTGTGGCTACTTCCAAGATAGGGGCTGTGAATGAGATGTGTGATTTTTTTTTTTTTTTTTAGTACAGCTTCCTGTTTCTTATGTGGAATGCACGAAGTTATGTCTACAGTTACTTTAGCTTTTTTTCAGTGAAATGCAGGTGGCATTTGACAGTAAATTCTAAGATCACTTAAACACTTTTAAAACTTTAGCTTATTTTTAATTCCTTGTTTGACCTTTTTAATAGGTTGACTTTGTGATTAAGGAAGCAACTAATCTAGATAACTTGGCTCAGCTGTATGAAGGTTGGACTGCCTGGGTATGAGTAGGGAGACAGCAGCTCGGTCTGGTTCAGCGAGGTCAGACATCCACCAGAATCAACTCGGCCTCAGGCATCCGTAGCCGCACCACAGTCGGTGGTGATGCATACTGGGGCTTAATCTGAGGAAACCTAGGAAATCTCGGTGCACTGGGAAGTGAATCCTGCAGGATAGCTGCACTCAGGGATACGCTAAACACAATGGTCTGCAACCCCCACGGTCAAGGGTGAAAGCTCACCGCTTGAGCAACACGGTTTGTCTTTCTGCTACGGAAGAACTGCAAACGTGTCTGGGGGTCAGCTGCAGAAAGAAATCAGGATGCTACAAACGGCAGAGTGATTTGGAACTCAATTCCACCTGACCCTGTGAACAATTCAGGAAACACCGAACCCTGTTCAAAGAAAAACAGAAAAATGGGGCCATGAAGAAATCACAGCAAGGGCAGATTTGAAGCATTCAGATCCTTGTTCCTCTTGTTCTGTGGCAGCAGTGCTGGTTGAGTTGACCAGTTAGTATGGGAAAAGGCTACAAAATGTAAACTTCAGAAATGGACTGAAAGCAAAGAGCTGTACATCAGATACACGCTGCATTGGAAGAACTTCTGAGATAGAAGAAAAAGCCTTTGTTCTCTTCTCCCTTTCCTCTTTCCTTTCACTCCTCCCTCCCAGCCTCTCCTTGCATACACCCCTCTTGGCTTATTCTTGTAGGTTAGGCGTACTTCCAATATACTTTTTATTTCAATCCTTCTACTTCACAGTTTAGTCAAATTAACAACTTAAATTCTGTTTGGTAAACAATTTCTCCAAAAGCACTGAAAATACAGAACATCAATGATTACTTATGAGTTGGATGGTCAAATGCAAAATGTAATTTTGGTTATTTTAAAGTCATTTTTGTGATTCTATTATGTACAGTTTCTCAAAATTGTCACTGTGCATTTAAAAGTAATGATTCCTACAGGCATTTGATTTAATGTGCACTTCCCTCTGCTTGCGGTGTACACTTTTTTGTAATTTCAAATTGTCCCTCCAATCTCATTCTACTGTGATTGCTGTAGTTTCTTTCGTACGACGTAGCTAATCCAATGTAATCTTTGCCTTTTTAAAAACCAGGATAGAGTATCTAGTAGAGTTTTACATTGTTGATGACAGATAAACAATAAAGTGATGTTCTGGTGGAGGTAGAGTGATACGCTTTTTACTTCATTTTCCTAATCCTTTTAGTTCACACTTGTAAATTCTAGTGCTTCACTTCACAGGGGTATACATATAATCCAAGAAATGAAGGACTCTCAAATTTTTGTTCAACTAGATCTGTAAAGATTTCTGCTAAGTAGTTTTCCTTTGCCATATTTCTTCTATAGATGGTTGTTCAGTAATGCATCCATAGGGAATCTTCCAAGTTTTTTTTTTAATCAGTTCTCAAAGTGTGATTATGGTCAGAAAAGTCTCTCTAAAAATGGCATCATCTTCCTTGGATCAAGGTCCTGCTTGTCTGCTGGTTGTCTAAAAGACTTCTTGCTTCATTTTTTAAGTAGGACACCTTTAGGAAAAGGCAACTTCCTTTTCTTAGAGCAAACAAACCCCACAGAATTCTGCAGAACTGTAAAGGTGCCGATAGCTAAAGCAGAAATGCACCCTGGCATTCTGAACCCAGATAAATTAGCTGTAGATCTACATAAAAAGTTTGTTTTGTAAACTTGGTGAATTCATTATGCACAGTTGCTGAAAAATGTGGGAAGATCCTTAATGCCATTTTAGTCACTTTTCAGAGTAAAACCACACTTTCAATACAGCATTTTTTCAGTCAAAACCCAAGTATTAAAAGATTTGAGCCAAACCCACTACTGGCATAAAATTAATTTAATTGAAAGGGTTTGCAGCAGTTCATCTGAATAGGAAGCTTGGCTGGTGATTTTTGGATAATGCCAGCAAACTTCTGTTCCTTTCAGTATTTGCACTATGCTGACTGCTCTGCCTCCGCAGTAGGTCTTAGAATTCACTTTCTCCTCTGTTGCCAACTTTTTGTGGACATGCACTTTGAAGTGTTAACAGTTTTCGACAGTCATATGGCCTTCCTTGCACTCTGATTGCCTGATTACCTCTAGGGAAGTCACAGGCTTTGCATCTAACAGTACCCGTGCAAACGCATTCCACTGCCACTGCTCCCTGACCCTCTGCCACGCACGTCGCAGGAAAAGCTGTTGGAATGTTGCAGTGAAGAACATTCGTATGCAGAACAGGACACTTGATACTGTTGGTCCTTTTCATTTTTCTCCAGTTAAAAATAACCTTATGAACAATCTGTTGGAGAAGTGTAGTGACAGGAGTGTGTTGTACCTGCTGTTTTGTTTCTTGGAAGCTGGGGGGAAGGGAGGGCTAATGCACTCACCTGTGGCTCGTGTATTATACCTCTGCCATCCAGAAATGAAACACTTGTGTGGAGATGGGTTCTTACTGCGTAATTTAATAAAGTTTTAAAAAATACAAAAGAATGTGTTTTTAATTTCTTTCTATGCAACACTGTGTGGTTGTGAAAATTACAGGTGTTATAAATGCCAATCACTTGTTTTTTAAAATTTTAAAAGTTTAATAATAATAAAATGGTTATAAAAATAGTAATACAATTAGAGTAATGAAAATTTAGAGTTAGGACAATTATAAGACAATAAAAAGCAAAGAATTACGGACGTCCGGATGCTCTCGGGCACTTAAGCCCGATAAGCATGCCTTGTGAACAAAGGAATAACCTTTAAAAGCAGTAGCCTGTTGCATATTCATACATCTCATACATGATGCATAAATTCCTTGCAAATGAAGAACTTTTCTGGTTTTTGTCAACTTCTTCCCCTTAATCCTGGTGGTTCCATAAAGACGGAGAGAAGGTGGAAGAATGTTTGTCTTTTCCGATAAGGAGGCAGTAATTCTTTATGGGCCCCCATCCTTGTCATCTCTGTGTGAAGAGTTTCTTCATTATCTCATCTCTTGCTTGAGTTAGTAAAAAAAAACCCCCACATACATAGGTTCTATTTTAACTACAAAACTACATTTACCATACTATTAAAATGTTAATACAGCACTTCTAATCAATATAACATAATACATATAGTATTCAATTTAATATTTGTGAAAAGCCAATCATAAAATATGCATTTTTCACACAGGGAAGAATAAAGTGCCTGATACAAACAAATACAAACCAAACCCCAAATTAGAGCAGGATTCTCCAGAGACTTAAATTTGCATAACTAATGCAAAGGAGACAGCTCAGATGTGCAGGAGTTGGTGAGACTGTCACTGTCGACTTGTGTGCTGACACTTTTTTTTTGGAAATGTTGACAGTATGGGAGGTTGGTACAGTCTTGATGAAACCTAAAATTCAGGTTCTGCTCACACATCCTACATAGTAAATAAGCCTGCGTTAGTTATATTCTCTTAAAAGATGCTTCTTACAAAGACATAAGGGTACTCACTTTATTTTGAGTAGAGCTGGTGTTTATTTTGTCTGCAGTGAGGCACACCTAGAATAATGCAAGTCTTAGAATCACCTCTCTAAATACGTACAAACCAGCTGAAGCTACAGAAGTCAAACAGTTCAACTGAGGGCAATTTTTTGCCTGCTGCTTACCTGCAGTAAATGTTAACCAAGGGACCATGCTATAAAGTGGTTTCTCAAAGCCAAATTCCACATAGTTCAGCAGTTTTGTTACCCCCTCACAATTCTGTAGGCTCGTGGTTGAGATGCCCTTTGAAAATCGAGTTGTTTGCCTCTCTTCCTTGTCCCCTTTTGGAAAGCCAGGATGTGAGCATGGCTCTGGCAAATGGGTTGCTGGGATGTGTTAAACAGAAGTCGTCAGTGGTGTCCTAGATTATTTTGGTAGGATAATGGCATGATCAATACAACAAATGGAAAATGCAGCAGATCTATAAAGTTAACAGAAATTAATTTTGTACTTTGTAGGGACTTCATGGTCTGGTTTTGCTTTGCAACAATTGGTTTTGCCCTCAAGGATTATCCTATTTAAATAGAATAATGTTTTGTCTGATTTTTCAAATGTCTGTAAAAGACTCAAGTCTCCCAAGCTGAAGCTGTTTTTCTAAGTGCTGTAGTCTTTAAGGTTAATTTACTTCAATTATTCATCAATATGTTCTGTGCCTGGTACATTAGCCATTCTGTTTTAGTGTACTCAAGTACTTCAAAGGTTTCTTTGCTTTATTTTTTTCCTTTTTTTTGTCAAGCTTTTCCTAAAATTAGCAGACTGTTAACATTTTAGCTAAAGAATTTCACAGAAATTACAGATATTAGCTACAAACTACTGCTGTGTACATAAATGCATAGCTGATTCGAGCAATTTGCCATTCATCAGGCTAATTTTTTATTAATAGCATAATAAAAGTGTATTAATATGCTGAAAGGGTGGAGGCTTGACATGTAAACTTTGTGTGCCTGTTCTAAGTGCACAGAGCAATTGCACTGCCCCTTTTAAAGGTGCTTTGAAGCCAGCTTGGGGATTTAATATTCTGTGCATCTGCTAAGAGAGAATCTTGCTGCAGGAAGAATTGATCCCATTGCAACATGGTCTGTGCCATGCATTGAGAAAGGAAAAGAGTTGGGTGTAGCTCAGGTAAGGTGCAGGAGGTACTGAGCTACTGCTGATCCTCTGCCTCCTGCACCATGGCTGAGACTTTAACAATGAATTTTCCATGAAGGCACCGTGGCTGAGATTTTAACAATGGAATCTGTGAGTTCCTGTACATGTAGGCACACATTTTTTAATTTGAGGCATTTTAAATTGTGAGGCACCAAGTGGTGCCTCGCTTGGCCTGGCTGCTGAGCGAGGGAGAGGCGGGCAGGTGGCAGGGCCCTGCCCTGTGCCATGTTCTGCAGTGCAGTGGCCCCTCAGGTGTGGAGCAACACGTAATAGCAGGGAAAAGCACCTCCAAAGCCCTCTGGGATGAAGAAAAGCTGCAAGGGCACCCGGCTGGGGAGCTGGCATTTGGAAAACTGGCTGGAGATGATGGCAAGGCCTGCTTGTTCTATTGGTGAGTGCTTGGGTTTTTTGTGGTGAGAATCACATAAATGGATGAAACCAGGAGCTGGCTGATGGTATCTCATAGCCAGAGCAGTGTTGCTGCAGGGCACTGCAAATACCTGTGGAAACTACTGCAGCACAGAATCACACAGTGCTGAGGGGTTGGAATGGACCTTAAACACCATCTAGTCCCAACACCCCTGCCAAGGGCAGGGACATCTCCCAGCATTGAATCTCCCCAGGCAAACCTGTTCTCACCACCCTTAGTAAAGAATTTCCTCCTAATATCTAACCCGAATTTCCCCTCTTTCAGTTTGTACCCTTTACTCCTTGTCCTGTCGCTACAGTTCCTGATGAAGAATCCCTGTCCTTGTAGACCCCCTTCAGACACTGGAAGGTTGCTGTGAGGCCATGCCTCTGTATGACTCCTTACTCTTTTAAAAGACTAATAAAATTATTGCTGGCATCATCGCTTCCTTATGAAATCACCTTTTGGTTGAGCTTTGCTGTGGTAAAATTACAGATTTTGAGAGTGAACTCCACCATTGGTAAGTCTAAAATATTACACAAAAATACTGTTAGCTTTTAGCGGCATGTGAATGAATTTGAAAATTATTCAGTATGGCATCTGTTCTTTACATGTGTTCTAGGGTGAGTGAGAAGCACCCTGTGAAAGACCAAACCATTCAGGATAGACATATGTTTGCTTTTACATTGTCCTTAGTCCTTTTTGTCTCCATCAAGCTAGTGCCAGAGGAGTTTTGGTGCCCGAGATGTTTTCTTTGCTCTCATTATAGCCTTGTGTGGCATCCTGGGCACGGTGATTACGGTCATTAACTCACGTGCCTGAAGCATTTAGAAAGCTGAGTCAGAAACAATATTTATATCCCAGTGCCTTTCTCCTGTATTTATTCCCATGCTGCCACAAGTTCTGAAGGAAATAAAACACCTTGCTGGGCTTTGATGTTACCAACAGAATGGGCCAGAGCTGGGCACTGCTGAGGGCACAGCTCGGGTGGTGTGTCCAGTTCAGAAGGGACACTGAGGGGCTGGAGCGGGCTCGGAGCGGGGCAGGGAGCTGGGGAAGGGGATGGAGCGGGTTCGGAGCGGGACATGGAGCTGGGGAAGGGGATGGAGCGGGGCATGGAGCTGGGGAAGGGGCTGGAGCGGGACATGGAGCTGGGGAAGGGGCTGGAGCGGGTTCGGAGCGGGACACGGAGCTGGGGAAGGGGCTGGAGCGGGGCAGGGAGCTGGGGAAGGGGCTGGAGCGGGTTCGGAGCGGGACATGGAGCTGGGGAAGGGGCTGGAGCGGGGCAGGGAGCTGGGGAAGGGGCTGGAGCACGGGTGTGCGGAGCAGCAGCTGAGGGAGCCGGGCGTGTTTATTCGGGCCACAGGGAGGTGACCTCAGGGAGGTGACCTCAGGGAGGTGACCTCGGGAAGCTGCTCAAAGGGGCTGGAGCCGGCTGGGCGTCGGGCTCTGCTCCCCGGAAACAAGGGACAGGACAAGGGGACAGAGTCTTAAGCTGGGCCTGGGGAGGTTTAGGTCGGACATTAAGAAGAATTTCTTCACAGAGTGGTAAGACACTGGAACGGGCGGCACAGGGAGGTGGTGGAGTCACCGTCCCTGGAGGTGTTTTAAGGTAAGACCCGATGTGTGTCACTCAGTGCCGTGGCGCAGTTGACAAAGCGGTGTTCGGTCGCAGGCTGGACTCGGCTCTCCCCCAGCCCAGCTCGCCCTGTCGCTTTTTGCTGCCGCTGCCGCTCCCGCTCGGGCCCGGCGCCGCCTCAGCCGCACTGCGGCGCGCGAGGGGGGCGCGCGCACGCGCCGCGCGGTTCGAATCCCAGCAGCCAACCGGCGGCCGGCGTGGCGCCGGGGCTGACCAATCACAGCGCTCAGGCCGCCCGCGGAGGCTATAAAAGGCGGCGGCGCGGCGTGGTGCGGGAGGGCGTGGCCGGCGGTGCGGGAGCGGCCCAAGATGGCGGAGGGCGACAACAACAGCGTCTACCAGCTGGTGAGGGCGGGCGGCCGCTCGAGCCTGCTGGGGGCGGCGGCGGAGCCAGGCCCGCCCTTGCTCTGCTCTGCTCTGTCCTACCCGCAGCGGCGTCTGGCGGAGGCCGCTCGGCCCCGCGCTGTGTGACGCGGTTCGGCGCTGGGGGTTCGGTGTGGGGTGGGCTCGGGGCCGGGCGTGGGGCGGCTGCTGCGGGTGCAGGCCCGGGGCGCGGGAGCGGCGGCTGCGCTGCTGCTCGCGGGCCGGAGCCCCAGCCCCAGCGGCGCTTGGCGTTACGTGATCTGCGGCGGTTCCCCCGACTGTGTGTGTCTGTCTGTCTGTGTCAGTCTGAGAGTTCGTGTGTGTCTGTCTGTGTGTGCAGCCTCCCGCTGCGGGACCGAGCGCCGCAGCGATACCGGAGAGCAGCAGGCGTTGGGTGATTCAGCTTAACTGAATGTGCCAAGATATGCTTGAATAGTTAAATAAACACCAGGCTATATATATATACAGCTATGCCTGAATTGGTAAGCGGCTGCCGTGGGAAATGGGAAAATCGCTGTAGAAACCTGTGAGGGGGCAGAGGCTGGACGCGTTCGAGCGCTGCGGTGCTGCACACCCAGGCTGGGCGCAGGGAACAGCTCCGGGAGCTCAGGGCTTGGGGGGAGGCTCCAGAGTTTGTGGGAAGTCCAGGAACTCTGTTGTGCTTGTTACTCTAGTGGCGTCGGAGTTCTTACTGGAATTAAGAGTAGCACACAGCTGAGCGTGAAACCTGTTCTGTTAGCTCTGCACGGCAGACGTGCGTGTCTTCATGACTTTCCTGCTCTTAGTGCTCGGGCAGCAGTCGGCTCTGTGTACGGTTTACCTGAGTTTTGTAATCTCTGAGCTGCTATCTCCCACTGAGGGGAGACTGTTAAGCTCTGTGAAGTGTGGAACACCTCAGGAGAACTGCTTAAAAAGCTGATGGCAGCACAAGTGGGGCCGCCTTGCAGGAGAGGTGTAGGGATGAATGTAGGAATCACGTAGGAAGTGGAGTTGAAAGGCTGTCTTGGGCAGCTTGTGGGAAAACTTGCTGTCCAAATGTGATCAGTTGGATAACTTTACTGTGGATTCTGAGTCTTTATCCATCTTCCGCATAATAAACTGGCATTGGTCAGCAGCTAGAAAGCTTCAATTTAATGTGGTAGAATTGTCTTGGAAAATACATTTATTTTTAAACAGGTCTCATATTACAGTTTTCCAGTCATTGACACTGAAAACATGAGAGGCTTTAAAACCTTTCTTCTAATCTGGGGGGATGGGGTGTGGTAAATGGGAGATTAGGGGAAAACACCTTGGCAGAATCTGGGAGGAGGTGTTGTTTGGCCTATACATGCTGCTATGATCTTGACTGCTTAAAGGCATCACTGCTACAATGTCATAACTTAGTACAAAACTCACAATATTATTACTAATTTAATTACTCAGAAAGATTTGTGGCTGGGATCTTTAATTATTTCACTGGGGTTGTTTTTTAGCTACTTCAGTGTGGGGATTAATTTGATACTTGGTTAGTTAAAGGAGTTTTCTTTTTTTTGTGTAGGCTTCTGAAACTGCAAGCTTGGAAGAGCACTTGCAAGGATGGGGAGAAGTGATTTTGATGACCGATAAAGTTCTTCGCTGGGAGCGAGCCTGGTTTCCTCTGGCACTGATGAGTGTTGTTTCCTTTTCCTTCCTGTAAGTACTTTCTGGAGGGAGCCTGCAACATCATGGCTGGTACCAAACCTATTAAGAAAATTAGTTGGACACCTGGAGAAGTCTAATAGAAAGGCTTTTACTCTAGGTTCTTTTTCTTAAAATGTGTGAACTTTGTTGGAAATTAAAAACAGAAGTAATGAAAGCAGGAAGTAACATGATTCACATCCTGCTCAGGATGGTTTCTGCAAAAGCTGTTTACCAGCAGTAGTTGCTGGGGTTTTTATTGTGCTCAGCTGAATGTTCTTCAGTGGTGCATTCATGTTCTGCCCTCATTCTTTGTACCCTGCTTCTTAGGCAGATCTCATGATCTGCTTTGGCTTCCCCCCCACACCACCAGCAATATCCTTATGGAAAGCTTGTTTCCATAGGGCAAAATAGCCTAGAGTTTTCTAATATTCTGTCATGTGTTTTGAGAAAGGGGAAAAGGGAAGACTGCAGGTAACTTCCAGTTGGCAGGGTGGAAGGATGTTGCCTGATTGGAGGTGCTGGAGGCACTTGGATGTGTCCTTATGTAACATGGTAGTAAAGATGACCTGACTGCCTTGCACAGACAGCTGTTTGTGCCAACTCTGCAGTTTGCCAGTTGTAACTGTTCCTGCAATAAGGAGAGAAATTACAAAAATAAATGTTGAACCAGGTGAGGCAGGGATAATTGTTCTTTTGGCTAATATAAAGTTTTTTGCTTTTAGGGGAGATGAGGAAGGTGGAAATCAAATGGAAACTGAAAAGTAACATTTAAAAGAAGCAATGTGTGAAGTTTGGGGTATTCTGTTAAAAATTCTGCTATTATAGCAGGGAAGATCTTGTAATACTGAGTAATACTTTGTGGAAATGCAGAACTGCTTCAGGTTCTGAACTCAGCAAAATGACCTTGAACACCCATCACAGATGGGTGCAGATGTACAGAACAGCCCCACCATGGGCTGGGTCATTTCTTTGCTTTTACTGTTTCAGTTTTCAGGAAGTTCTGTGAAGTACAGTTGAATAGCACAGGGCCCAGCTGGGTGTTATCAGGCACTTAGATCAGCTGGTTCTTATCCAGTTGCCCTTCTGCTGTGTTTGAGTGATGGCAGACTGAATATGGAAAATGCAGCACTGCTTTAAGTGGAGATTGGTGGCCTCTTGTCCAGAACAGGTTTGGCTGGCTCTCCCAGGAGAGACAGAGCAAATGACAACCTCTAGTGGATCTGAGTTCTGTGACTTGAGCAACAAAATTAGAGCTTTTACTCTGCCTGGTTATTTCATATGTTCATTCACTCATCCTCATCCCTCAATCAGTGTAAAGTTCACTGTTGGTCAATTTCTGAGAGAATAATAATAATGATGAATTTTTACTTCTACTGAACTTTGTATGTTATTTGCTTGTAGCATATTCTTAACTGGTATATTAAGAGAAAAAGGCATTTTTTAAATTTTGTTTGAGGTTAGACAAGAGAGTAGGTCTGCTATTGGAAGCCCTGAGCCAGTCTGAGGAAGTGACCAAGAATGTCTAGTATGGAGCAGTTTGGGCACTCAGAAATAATTTCTCTTCTTTCTGCAGGATGATCTACTATTTGGACCCATCAGTTCTCTCAGGTGTCTCCTGTTTGGTTATGTTCCTCTGTTTGGCTGATTACCTGGTTCCTGCTCTTGCTCCTCGAATCTTTGGCTCTAATAAGTGGTGAGGAAAGCTTCAATCGAAACCGTTTGTTGAGTGTAATTATGATCTTTATCAAAATGGATATCTGATTTGTGGATATCAAATAGTTCTTTGTAGAGTCATTGTAGTGAGAAATCAGCAATCTGTCATACATGAAGTGAGGACAGTAGCAACTGTTCTTCATTCTTTTTCTGGAAGAATACTACTACAACATATCTTTATTCTTCCTTTTCTTCTGGAAAAATCAGATTTTTTTTTTAAGAAGTAGGCACATTGTTTACTCTCCATCAAACATGCTAATTAGTTCTGCTAGTCTAGTTTTTAGTAATTAATGGATAATAGATACTAAGAAATAAAATTATGTGGAAGAGTGCTGATTGTATGTTTGGAAAGAGACAGTAGTAAATGTGATGAAAAAAGAGAGTAAGAATGTGATTGAAACAGATTTGAAAAAAGGCAAGTCTTGTATAAAAGCAGTAACTTGAAGAAGAACTTTATTTGAGCAAAATTGTGAGTTAAAGGTGAATTTTAGCATATCTGCTTTAGGATGACTAATGGATAAATTAGTCTTATGTCAATATGGATTATTTGTGTGTATCACACTGGGATCAGATTAAGGTCAGTAGTCTTTGGTTTGGATGTGGTTGCTCTTTGGGAGTAAATGTAACAGAGTCAGCACACAGGCAAATGACATGGGCACTTCCTTGCAGTGCTCAATGAGGCATCCAGCTAAGCAAAGCAAACGCTGGGATGAGCACTGGGTGCATTTTTACTGAAAAATGCCATGGGAGATTAAAAAAAAATAATTTAAATCTTTAATTCTTATTTCTGGCCTTTTTCCCTCCCTTTAATAAAAGGACCACAGAACAGCAGCAAAGATTTCATGAGATTTGCAGCAACTTGGTGAAATCTCGTCGCCGGATTGTTGGCTGGTGGAAGCGCCTCTTCACTCTGAAGGAGGAGAAGCCTAAAATGGTATTGAGTTCTAGGAATTAATCTCTATTGTCTTAAGATTTTGTCTGATTTAGCTTTGTCTGAAGTATTTTAGCAAGGCACGTGCCTGAATGGTATTCCAAACCAAGAGCTGGCATTTCTGGCTATGACTTGATTCTGGTCGCACATTTTTTCAGACCTGGAGTGGTAGGATACAAAACTTAAAAACTTGCAGTTCTGTGTGGTTTAGGAGCATACCCTTGATAATAAGATAAAGGAAGACTGGATTTCTCTGGATAGGTAATTTTTTGGAAACAAGCTGTTTCCAGTGTGCACAAACTGTCCAAAAACCTGGATCTTTAGTAGTGTGTCAGCTGGTACATGAGCTACCGAGCCACTGGCCTAAGAACAGCTTTGGGGATGGCACAGTCTGGCACTAAGGGATAGCTGGGCAAAAAGGAACGTGCACCCTGTCCAGCTGATGGTCTGAAAATAAGAGAGAATAGGCAGTTACAAATTGAGATCCTGTAACCTCAATTTTAACGTGCCTGTGCATAGGTATCACATGTGGAAGAGCCAGAAAGGTTCACGTTAGTTTGAAATGTTGAAGTTCTGCCAATACTGCAGGGAAGGGAGAATACCCAGCATGTCTGTGGTAACTCTTCCCTTTTCACTTGCAGTACTTCATGACCATGCTCTTCACTCTTGCTGTGGTTGCCTGGATTGGACAGCAAGTTCACAACCTCTTTCTGACCTATCTTATTGGTAAGTGTGGGCATGCAGAGCAGAAGGATCTCTTGTTAGCTGCCTGAAATGGATTGAGACTGGCAGAAGTAATTTTTGGTTAAGTGTGGTGGGGTGGTTTTGTTGCAGGGTTATGTTTCTCTCTTTTCAAGCAATTAATGGGATTTAAGGGAAGCAAAGAATTGCAGAGTGACAGAAGCTTGTTAAGTATTCTTTTTTTTCCTCCTCCTTTTTAGTAAGCTTCTTGTTACTGTTTCCTGGACTAAACCAACATGGGATCATCACAAAGTACATTGGAATGGCGAAAAGGGAGATCAACAAACTTCTCAAGCACAAGGAAAAGAAAAACGAATGAAGACTTAACTGCTGTTCACTCTAGTAGAAGGTTTTCTTGGGAACAGTTTTGAGAATTAATGTATAATTAAGACAATAGAAGTTGTATTGCTCACTGACTTTTTTTTTTTTTTAATTGGCTCCCTGATGAAGTGAAAAAGTCATTCCAGCAGCTGCTGTGGGTTTGTCTTTTGCTGTGCTGAGTAGGGTTCTGCAGCCTGGAGCTGATCCTGTCTGATACATCTTCTTCTCTGATGTGTGGAGCTTGTTAAGTGTCTTCATCAAACAGAGCCTGGGCATAACTACCCCAACAGCAGAGCTGTAATGCCTGATAGTATTTCTGTAACTGTGTTAGATTAGCTGATCATTAATTGTGGCTATAGCAAGTGTGAGAGGCAGTTCTGAAGGCTGATGCTTCTTGGAGGCTTGTTACTACTGATCTTTGTGGCAGGAGGACAATAAGCAGAGTGAGAATGGCCATGGCTGGGGCTGCACATCCAAAATGGGGGCAGAAGGTTCCATTGTCTCACTGAACCTGTTTGCTTCTTTTGGCTGCGTGTGCCTGAGAATGCGTGGAGTAGGGGTCTGGAATATATATAAATTTGTAGTTCGGTTATTTAGCTGTAGTGTAAACTCATTGCACTGAGACTGTAGAAAATGAGTGAAGGTGTGTGTAACCTTAAGAGCTGATTGTTCTGGAAACTGCTGTTGTCATGGAGCCTTGTAGCACGTTTGGTTTTATGAATGTTTGTCTGTATACAAAATCACTCTGAATATGCTGAGTTTGACTCTGTAAATAAGCCTGAATTGTTTGTGCTTTTCTATGATCTCTCCCTCCTTTTTTAAAACTGAACTGTTTTTCTTTAAAAAGCTGAAACCTGTGTTAATGTTTTAAAAGTTTACTGTTTTAAATGGACTCCCTTCAGTGTGTAACTATGAATAGGTAAATACAGACTAAAGAGAATCTACTTGAAGCCTTGCTCCTCATCAGTGTACAGAGAAGGGTGTCGATGCACTTCTCAGTGTGGCAGGAGATCTGGGAAGGGTTGAGGAAGTGCCGTGCTGAGCGGCACAGCCTGTCGGGGGAGAGATCCTGGCTGTGTGCAGCCGAGCGGTGACAGGGCGCGGTGTCCCGAGCTGGGTTCCAGAGAGCGGCCGCTGCGGCCTGCGCGCTCCGTACAGACCAGCCCATGCATCAGCCGGGGCTGTGCCCACCGCAGCCCCGCGTGGCGGTGTCCCGGGGTCCCCGCGTGGCGGTGTCCCCGCGTGGCGGTGTCCCGGGGTCCCCGCGTGGCGGTGTCCCGGTGTCCCCGCGTGGCGGGGTCCCGGTGTCCCCGCGTGGCGGGGTCCCGGTGTCCCCGCGTGGCGGGGTCCCGGTGTCCCCGCGTGGCGGGGTCCCGGTGTCCCCGCGTGGCGGTGTCCCGGTGTCCCTGCGTGGCGGTGTCCCGGTGTCCCCGCGTCCCCGCTCCGCCGTCAGGAGCTCAGCTGTGCGCTCTGCTCGGCGGAGTGCAGATTTTTGTCCCTCGCGCCCCGCCGTCCGCGCGCGAAGCGTCGCCGTTCCCATGGCAGCCGGGCGGCGGCGTCGCTCCGGAAGTGCGGCGCGCGGCCTCGGCCAATGGGAAGGGCCAGGCGCGGGACGCGGAGTCTCGCGATATCTCCGCCCGCCGATGGCCCTCCCATCGCCCCGCGCGGCCCGGGCTCTTCCTTTTCCGCCATCGCGCTCTCGGTGAGTGGGGCCGGGGCCGCGGGCGCGCCGCATCCGCCCCGTCCCGCCGCCATCCGCGCCCCGCGCCCGCCCCGCCCGCGCCGCCGCGGGCAGCCGGCACCGCGCTACCCGCCCGGCCCGCTTTGAGCCGCCGGCACCGGCCCTGGCGCCGTCCGGAGCCCCCGGAATGCGGGGTGGGGGGCGGCACCTCCCGCCCGTGGCCCCGCGCTCTGAAGCGATGCGCGGCGGGGAGCCGGGGCGGCGGCCGGGCCCGGGCCGGGGCTGCGGGGAGCCGGGCCGGGCAGGGCGCGGGGCAGCCGCGGAGCCGGTGCGCTGGAGGGCGTGCGGATCGCGCGGCCAGGCCGGGGAGGAGGTAGCGGAGCGCGGGGCAGCGGGCGCGGTCCGGGCCCCGCGAGGAGGCGGCCCCGGCGCGGGGGGCTGGCGGCTCTCGCCCGGGGCGGGAGTTGGCTCGCGCGGTGCTGGTGTCCCAGCCGTGGAAGTGCTCGTGTGCCACGGGCTCTGCCCCAGCGCCCGGGCAGCGACAGCTCTGGGGACGGTGCTGGCAGCGCCCGGGCTCTGTCAGAAGGGTGGCAGTGCCAAGTCATCGCTGCCGTGCTGGGCGTGCTCCGAGGCTCCTTTTCGCGAGCATCTGAGAGCTGCTGCCCGCTTTCCCTTCCGAAGTGTTGTGTTTGTGCATCTTGCAGGGTTTTTGCAGATGAGTGAGCCGAGCAGCGTCTGTTGATTAAACATCACGTAGGATCTAGTTACTGCACAGGATTGGTACCGTGCAGTTGGGTGTTAATTGGGTGTTAAGGCCAAACTGATGTACCTGAGGAGATGTCACACTGCTGGCATGGTGTCTGGATGGTGGTTTTGAAATCGTGTGTGTGCTTTGATAAAGCCACGTTTAACTGTCTCGGATTTCCTGACGTGTTACGGTAGTGGTGACTCCTGAGCGTGTGACTTGGTTTGCTTATTTAGCTTGAGAGTGCTTTTTAAGGTTTAATGCAGCCTTCTGTCAGTGTTGGATCTTTTAGATGTAAAGTCAGCCCTGACAGGAGCGCTGCTCAGTGTTTCTGTGCCGAGGAGCCGGTGCAGTAACTGCTGCCCTCCCTGCAGGCACCATGGTGCGGATGAACGTTCTGGCCGACGCTCTCAAAAGCATCAACAATGCAGAGAAGCGTGGCAAACGCCAGGTGCTCATCCGGCCGTGCTCCAAAGTGATCGTCCGCTTCCTGACCGTGATGATGAAGCACGGTAAGTCCCGGCCCGGCTCCCCCCGGGTGTCTGGGGGTGCTGCTGCGGTGGAAGAAGTGGTAAATCAAGGTGCTTGAAGTAGTTTGGTGCAACATAGTTAGTTAGTTGTGTCACTGTAGCTGAGTGTTCTGTGTGTCTGTGTCTGCTGGTCTCCTGCAGGTTACATTGGTGAATTCGAGATAATCGATGATCACAGAGCTGGGAAGATTGTAGTCAACCTCACAGGCAGACTCAACAAGGTAGGATTTGTCTTCCTGAATTCACTTTTCTAAAGGAGTGTTTAAATGAGACTTTATGTTTGTCTGCTCCATTTTTAAAAGAACTGCTTGTAAAGAAGGTAGTATTTGTTGAATCTGTGTGAATAAGAGTAGCATGGATGCTGTCAATTAAAAGGGTGGTTAATTTGTCTGGATTCAGAGTGATATGGGTCACTAATTACATTTCTTTTAAACTCTGACTGTGTAAGATAACGCTTTCAGGGAAGTCTGCTTGCAAGTGCTGTGTATTTCTGAAATCTCTCTTCAAAGGCTTTCTGGCTACCTAGTGCTTTCTCAGTTTCTTTGATATTTAAGCTATCTGGAAGACTTGTCTTAGGAGATAGGGGCTGAGTTGGTTTCCAGTCAATGTTTGATAGCTGCAGATGTGGAGAAGACAAATCTTTCTCCTGCTGCCAGGTGGGCTTTGCTTGCAGTGAGGAAAAGTTAAATGTTACATTATTTGGTGCCTGTGAAGTTCCTGGGGCATATGAGGCATTCGTGTGTGTTTTGGAAATTCTTAAATGCTTTTGTCTCAAACTACTGAGCTGTGTAGTTCTGTGGTGACTTGCTGTGCATCACTGTTTGCAGTTAAGCTCTTCAAGTGAGAGTTGGCTCTTCAGTAAAGGAATAAAAAATATTTCTTGGTCAGAGTATGTTGGGGGCTGTCCTCATGATAAATAAATATGCCATCTGAAAATTGCAGAGGGTATAAGGCAGATAATGCTGACACCCCCAAAGTACTGCAGTAGTTACAGTAAAGACAGTAATTGCAGTAGACACAGTGTCATGTATGTGTAATAAAAGTGATGTAGGTCAGGTTTGAGGGTAGTGTTCCTTGAACTCTTCCAGGATGAAATAGATCTTCCAGGCTAATGGATATAATGTTTCTCTCATTCATTGCAATAAGGGAACAGTTGTTTAGTTCAGGAAAAGGTGCATGGTGCAGGAAGGTGTGCTTCTGGTTTGGTGTTGGATAGTTGTTAAGATAACTGGAGCCAGTGAGGTAACTGGCAGTGGTGCTGGTGGTCTTGGTCAGTAATACATTTACCTCGAAAATTCCAGTAAAATGTTCATTTCTTCCTGATTCAAATCTACATGGGTTTTTTGATTTTTTTTTTTTTTTTTTTTGCTAACTGTGTATGATGGTTAGAGGTGGAATATCCCTGAGCAATCCCAGGAATGTTGCTGATGTTACAGTGTGCTTTTGTGCTTCCCCCAGGTGTGTGGGTGGTGTAGCTTCAGCAGCAGTTTAGGGCTGTTCAGGTGAGGAGGAGGAGGGGGTGAGGCTGAGGCAGGAGCAGTGTGGAGTTGCTGGGTGTGAGGTCCCGGCTGGGAGGAGGCAGCACTTGGTGTGACAGCACTTGGTAAAGTCCTTCAGGCAGGGAGCTGGGCTCACACTGTGCAAATCCATAATGTTCTTCAGTTTGTAACGGAATCCTCTCTTACAGTGTGGTGTAATCAGTCCCAGATTTGATGTGCAGCTGAAGGATTTGGAAAAGTGGCAGAACAACCTGCTGCCTTCCCGTCAGTTTGGGTGAGTATGAGGAAGGGTCAAACGTGTGTTGTGTGTAAAAATGTTACACTTACAAACTGCCTCAGTTAGACTCACCTGGCACCTTTTCCTCTGACCAGCCTGGAGTCAAATGGATGGAGTAAAAATCCATCCTCCATATAAATGCCCTTTTAAACCAGTTTTACAGGGGGCACTGCTAAGCAAGGATCTGTTTCTGTTTGGCTTTGGTAAAATCCTTGTTTGACCATTTAACAGTTTAATGGAAAGTAGGACTTTTCTGATACTTGTTTTGGTTTTATGAATGGCTGTTCTTAAATGGGGAAGGAGTTATGTAAGTTACCAGGTCAGTGAAAGTAAATTGTATTACTTGAATTCACATGTCCTGACTTTGTACAAGTTAATCAGATTTGAAATGATGAGGAACTTGGAGCCTCAAGCACAGGAAATCTTACTGTTATGCAGTGTATCTTTTCTTCACAAAGTGTATGGAATTGAGAGCTGTAATTCCCAGTGCACCAGGATGGCAGAGCAGGAAGGGTCTCCAGGGCCTCAGCCAGTCTGTCCCATCAAAGGAAGGATTAAACAGTTCTGTGCTGTTTCTGTTCTTAAAGCTCCAGCAGTAACTCCTGCTTCAGCTGGCCCTGTGTAGCTACTCTGTGTTGTCATTTGAAGTTTTAAGAGTATTTATAGGGTGGTGGGACAGGAGGTTCTCAGACATGGAGCTGTGTGGGTGAGGTGTGTTGGTAATGCAGATGTTGGCATTAGCAGTGACAGCTGCTGGAGATGCAGATGCTGTCTGGCACTGTGGCACCTCCCTGCACTGGGGAGCAGCATCTGTGGAGGATAGACGTGGACTTGGGCTAGAAACCTATCCAGCAGCTGGACAGGGACTGCCCTGTGGGAATGTGCAAGGAAAGAGGCAAATAGCTGGGGAGCAGAAGTCTGTCAGTGTCCTGTGTGTGCTGCAGAGCTGTGCTCGTGAGAGGAGCTGCTTTTGCACTGTTGATGACCCAGTCTCACTGCGCTGGGCCCGTTCTTAGAGGAGCAGGCCTCGCTGTTTGCAGCACAGATGAAGTTGGTGCTGTCAGCTCTGCAGCAGCCTGGAACAGGGAGATAAACTGAACATTTGCTCTCTCTTGGCAGGTATATTGTACTGACAACCTCAGCTGGCATCATGGACCATGAGGAGGCGAGACGAAAACACACAGGAGGCAAAATCCTGGGATTCTTTTTCTAAAACTTGTAAAAAAAGAGGATACTAATAAATTGTTCAAATGGACTCTGGTGTTTCCAGTCGGTGTTTTAATGACTTCAAACACTGCCTGTGACAGTGCTTGTAACAGCTCTTCAATAGTGCTGGAGGTCCAGCTTCACTTCAAATGATGTTTGGGTTCCACACCATCCCTGGTCACAATTCTGTTTCTGTTAATGGTATAATGTACTTCTAAAAGTTACCACTGGAGTGGCATTTTGGGGTCACTGTACAGGAGAGCCTCAGCAGGGAGCTCTAATGCTAATCCCAGCTGTCCTGCTTGGGCTCACCTCACAGGTGTTCAATGCACGTGTCTGCAGTTACCTGTGTGTGATTCTAGAGTTTCACCTTTTGCCTCAATAATAGAAGATGCCTTGCCAGAAGGGATTTCCTGTTTATGGTTTAAAAAGTTGTGGGATGTGGGATTCTGGAATAATTAAAATGGTCGAAGTTTTGATTTCAGATCACAAACTTGTTCCACATTATACGGTGAAAGGAGTAACTGAGGTTGGGAGGAGTAATTATTTTCCTTAAAATTTCTACTTTGAAAGTGTTTTGAAACACCAGAATTTTGGGTAGAGTAGTTGCTGTGCAGCTGCTTTGTGTGTTGGCACAAAGAAACAACTGTTTGGGATTTCTTTACGTTTTCAGAGTGAGGAAAGAAGGTTGTCTGAACCTACAGGTAGGGAATATTTAGTATTGAATGAGTTTGTGTTTTCTTTAGGCACATGACAGCACAGTGTCCTTCATGCAGAGAAATCAGATGTGTTTCAAGGCAGTGCAACTTGGTAGAGGATGGGCAGCAAGCTGGGCTGATTGCATTGTCCTCCAACAACAGCTGGAACTGCCCTGCCTTGTTTCACTTCGTTTGGAGTCTTACCAGGAAGGAGCCTTTGGAAATGTAGCAAGTGTTTCAACACACTAAACCAGCTGGTGAAATCTGTGATTCTGATACAAACAGTTGGAAACCAAGTTTTCCTGCTTGCTGATACATCCCCATGCCCACCATGTACAGTTGCTTGAGCTGGAAGTGCCTTGAAGGTGATACTTCATCACAAACCTTGGCATGGAAGGGACTCTTCAGGCACAAAGTCTGAACTCAATAACTCTGTAACCTCTCTTGGTTCAGTCTGTTACTCTTTATGGAGAAAAGGAGAAGGTGATACTGTTAAGCAAAAGGTCTTTACTCCGGACAGACGCTGCTTCCCGAGGAACATGAGAGCCAGCAGAGCTCTGAAAGTGCTTACAGGACATGTGGAGGCACCAGCATCCTGACCTGAGCCTGGCTGAGAAGAGCAGGGGCACAGGCTAAAGCTGGTTTACCTGCTGGGTCCCAGCTGTGATGGTTAAGGTCACAAAGTGGATTGGAGGCAGCATCAAAACATTCAAATGGGATCACTGGTTCTCAGTTTGACTGGAAACAAATCTGCTTAGCTGAAGGTCTGTCTGTTCACTGGATTAGAGTAGTTACAAAGTCAAGAGTCTGTTTCATCCCCCACTTTTGTTGTCAAATGGAGCTATTTAGTGACAGGTGGGGTTCTTCCTATCCTTAGTGGAGTTCATTCTGCAATACCAGGCACTGACACCTGAGATTTTGTATTTCTTGCTCAGAGTAACCCTGAAGATTGTATCAAGATTTCACAATTCTTTTTTATAAAATCTTGGTTTTTATCCAGTCTAGAATAGAACATGTTTCTCATACCTAGTGGAAGAAGGCCAATGACAGTTTCAAAACTTCCTTTAGATGAATTTATTATGACAAGTTTCCTGCTAGTTTGACAGCTGTGTTTTAAATCAGTTTTACACAGGACGTACATGGTAGTTTTTCTGACCTAGCTTAGCTGTGTGTCCTTTACTCCCACAGATACTCCTGAGGTAACAATTTCTGATGTTCTCAGTTGACAGATCAGTTGGGAATGAACTGTACATTTATTCCACAAGCCAGCCCAGCAACTTTTATAGACTTATTAAATGGAAATTAGAGCTCTGATGTAACAGACTTGGAGGAAAGGAAGCAGCAGCAGAAGCACCTTTTCCACAGGATATCTACAAAAGTAACTGCATCCAGGCTTACCACATGTGGAAGTTGATATGGCTGATTTGAGTTCATGAGATGATCTCTGAGCTTGGGCCTCACTGGTGAGAGCTTTACTCCTGGGCTGCTGGCTGAGATCCATGAACTTTGGAACGTGGCCTTGGGAGCTGACGGGAGAGATCATGACAACACAACAGCTTTAAATGGGTTTGCAAGAATTCTTACTCCCAGATATGTTTAAAATCTGAAAGTGGTGTATTTTTTTTTAACCTCTGATGTTTAGTGGGCTGAAGGCATGTATATACCTTGGGCAAGCAGTTTGTAGGTAAAAGCATTTTGGGTAAGAAAAGGATTGATAGAGGTGGGAGGGGAAATGGCACAAAGCTGAAGGTGCAGTGTGGATTACAGCGGTGATCAGGGGCAGGTGTTAGTTCAGAGAAGGGGTTTGGTACCTGTGGGGCAGAGGGAACATCAGCGATGGAGGAGTCCCCTGTGGGGCAGAGCACCCTGACCTGTCAGGGTGGGTGTCCCGTGAAGAAGCCCCTGAGTTACCAGCTCTGCCCTGATGCTGTCCTGGCTCCCCTGTGGTCTAACACTGAAGTGGAGGCGATGGTGTCACCTCTGTGCCCTGCCCAGCAGCCCTGAGCCCTCTCTCCATGCCTGGTGCCCTGGAGCAGCCCAGAGCTGACACAGAGCCCGTGCTGAGCTGCCCTGGCTGGAGCTGCCCTGCCTGCAGTCCCGTGCTGCTGCTCCACTTGAGCAGCCATGTGGCAGCATCGTGGTCCAGTCCCAGGGGTAGAATGGGTCAGAACTTAATTTGGTTATGAAAATGAGTAAATTGGAAGTAGTTGGGGGAGGGTTGGTGATGCCCCCTGCGAGGTACAGCCCAGGCTCAGGTGCGGTCAGATCCATGTTTTGGGCTGCCATTGCTCCTTATGCCCTGGTTTAAGAAGAGGATGAAGGATGTTCAAACGAGCTGCCTGCTGTGGATCCAAACCCCGATTTACTGGTGCGTGAGAAGGTGTCAACAGAGGGCAGCATCCCACCTGCAACCACTGTGAGGAGAGGAGTAGCCTGATTTCTGTGCCCTGGTCCACAACGAGAGTTTTTTCTGTCTTTGATGCTTTGAGCCTAGTTTAAGGTAATATTGGAGGTGAGAATAAGTGCGGATCTTCAAAAGACTGCAGCAGGCTAAGGAGCCTGGTGTGTGGCAGTGGCTTGACTGGAAATGCACCTTTTCCTCCTCATCCTTTTGTCTGATGCTATTTAGCTAATTTAGATGTAAGACAAGGCTATGTCTTACTGCCAGTTAATCTAAGTATCCGTCTCTCAATAAATACCTGGGTGGATTTGACCACAGTTTAGTCTGAAGAACTATTCTAGTGAAGTCAAGGGGTTTTAGAGGCTGCTGGCCTCCATTCATGCCTCTGATGTTTTCTCTGCTCAGGTGCTGCTCTTGTATTATTAATGCAGTAATGGCTGTAATTATCCTGATCCTCAGGACAGCCCATCTGATCAGGCATGTGATGGAGTTGGGAACAGTGATGCTGTTGGTACATTTGAGCTGGGGCAGGATTCAAGTTCCTAGTCTAGTTTAGTTACATTTTATTGAGGCTTTTATCGGCTGGTGCTGCACTTAATCATTGTGTATGCATTCCTGTGGTGTTGTCTGCCTTTGGACAAGGTGCTCTAGCAGGGTGTGTGACCCCCCTCTCCCCCAGCTTTCAGACTCCTATTTTAACAGATTGGGGACAATTCTGTGTGAGGGCCGTGGAAATGGAGAGCATTCCTGCTACTCTGTAATCCATTGCTATCGCCTCTTGGACTTCTATAATGTATGACTAAGGGTTGATTTTTTTCATATTTAATTCACTCAATTTATTGTTCCCAGTCTGTGAACAAACCATACTACACATTTTCCAGAAAACTCTTTTCCAGGAGCTTGCAATCCCCTGCCTGTCATCTCTAGATGTCTCTCTTGCCTTAATACAAAAAATATGAAAAAGGCAAAAGTACCAAAGTACTTGGTATGTGATCCTGGATAGAAATGTATATGTTCAACACTCCTGTATCTTCACCTCCCCAGCTAGATTAGAGTGGGATTGGCCCCTTCATTTGTGGGGAAGAAACATGGCACAACCATTCTTGCTGTCTTCCACTGATGCAAGTTAACTCTGCTTTCAGCTGGACCAGGCTGTAAGCAGGAAGGGGCAAGGATTATATTTGGGAGTAGGGTAAAAGTAGGTGATGGATGAGGTTAAAGAAAAGCTGCAGCTGAAGCTCACCTCTGGGCACTGTCTTAGTCACATTAGCTCCATGGATGGAGCTCAGTTTGTGTTTGGTCCACTGTTCTGTGCGTGCCAGTTTAAAAAGCAAAGTCCAGGAACATCAATGACAGCTTTAGGTTTTCAGTACCTTTACAAATCAGGCCTTTAACCATAGGAATGAAAAAAAAGGGAGAAATTAAAGGTTATGTTTTCCTTTTCTCCCTACTTCTCTGCAATTCACATGGATGCTTGTCTCCTCACTTGCAGTAACATGCCCAGCTGTATTCTTGCATAACAGGATCCTCCACACGTGATCCCCACGTCTGTGTAGGCAGGTAATTAGCTCTGGCCCTCCTGCAGTCCTTGGGATTCCTTCCTTAGGGCAGCAACATTACCCCCTCAGTTAAGCATCTGCACTCCTCAAGTCTGAAACCATTTTTACCTCACTGGGGCAGGCTGTGGGTGTCAGAGCTGACTGCACACCTCGTGGTGTTCGTGCTGGGACCTGTGTTCTGGTCAGGATGTGCCCATGGATCTGTCCCTCTTGGGCAGAAGCCAAAGCCTTGCTTGTTTTCCATGACTGGTGGTGATTTCTGACTCGGTTCTATTTCCAGTTTAACATCCTAGGCCAGCCCAGGTAGCGGGAGTTGGGGTTTTATGTGAAGCCTTGTGTAGTGTGTGCTACATCAGGGGAAAGTGGAGATGTGTGCATAAGACCACTGAATTCATCTGCAGGCAGGTGTTTGCTCTGGGAGGGAAGCAAAAATCAGGAAACTATTTTTAGCTCTGAAATACTTTTCTTGAACGACATTCAGTCCTTGCCAGCCTTTGAGGAGCAGTGGAATAATCCCTGAAGGGAAGAGCTGGAGGTGCCTGGATCTGTGCTGGGCTGCTGACAGCTCCTGGGACAGCAGCCACCACCTAATGCAGCACGGGCTGAGAGAGAATTGCTGGAGTGCAGGAAGGCATCTGAGCATGAACAGAAATTATTCTGAGCACATTTTCCTGAGAGAGACCCTGTCCTGTGGGGCTGAGAGCCACAAGCTCATGGCACATCAGGAGTCAGCCCCAGGCCCAGGCCAGAGAACCCATCCTGCAAACTGCTGAATTACAAACCCAGTGCTGGTAGGTGGTGGCTCCAGAAATAGATACAGAGATAGCACGTAACGCTCCCTGATAGCTGAAATAAAAAGAATTAAACTGTACAAAAGTGTGCTTTAATTGCTAACTCTCTCCTGTCTGCTTAAATCACTAGAAATAAAGGTCTCCTCCTTAGTGATGAGCAGTTCCAGGCAGAACAGACGTGATGGGGGAAACATGTTTGGAATAAATACTGATGTGAATGACACTTATTAGCTACAGTGTGGCATATTTATTTCTCTGTAGTTAGCATAATAGCACAGCTTGAAATGAGAAGAGTTCTTTACTTGCGTCTGTGTGTGCGTGCATAAAAATAACAATGGGTTGTTTTGGGCAGAATGCAGATGATTCTGCTGTCTCTGCAATTACCACTGGTGTTTGGGTGGTGTCAGCTGCTGTGGCACTGAGAGAGGGGCCCAGGCACGGCTGTGCTTTGGGCAAACCCCTTCCCTTCCCTTCCCTTCCCTTCCCTTCCCTTCCCTTCCCTTCCCTTCCCTTCCCTTCCCTTCCCTTCCCTTCCCTTCCCTTCCCTTCCCTTCCCTTCCCTTCCCTTCCCTTCCCTTCCCTTCCCTTCCCTTCCCTTCCCTTCCCTTCCCTTCCCTTCCCTTCCCTTCCCTTCCCTTCCCTTCCCTTCCCTTCCCTTCCCTTCCCTTCCACATGGGACAGGAACCAGAGCAGCACCGCTGGCTCCTCCCGCCTCAGTGCCCACAGTCGCCTGCCCGCGGGGGCTCTGCTCTGCTTTTGGGGGCTGCAGGGCTCCTGCAAGGGCAAAGCACCCCCTGCCAGCCTCCCCAGGGCTCCTGGCAGGGTGACCACAGCCAACAGCCTTGACTGGAGCTGTACCTGGACTGGGAGTGGAAACGTTCTGATTATCTCACAGGAATTCAGCCCCAGGTGTGAGGGTGACTGGGTGGAAGCTTTGCTCTCTCCTGGGGAGCCAGGGGGAGATAAGGCTGGCTGCTGGAATGTGCAGGTCACCTTTACCTTCCCTGCTGCTCCTGGGAGCCTGCCCACCTTAGCCTTGTCCTGCTGGTCTGTGCTGCAGGTGCTGGGGCAGGGATGGTGCTGGGGCTCTGCAGGGGTGGTGCTGGGGCAGGGATGGTGCTGGGGCTCTGCAGGGATGGTGCTGGGGCAGGGATGGTGCTGGGGCTCTGCAGCGGTGGTGCTGGGGCAGGGATGGTGCTGGGGCTCTGCAGGGATGGTGCTGGGTGCTGCTGGCTGTGCCAGGGTCTGGCAGCCCTGCCCCTTCTCCTTGCCTGGGCTTTGGCATTTCTCCCCCTCAGGGAGTGAGGGCCTGCAGTGAGCAGTTCAGTGAGGACATCAGACACTGTTGCTGCCATATCCTCCCCAGGATCCTGGAACAAGGAGAGAGGGAAAGCTTTGCTGGGAGTCTGTGTTGGGCAGACAGTGCCAGCCAGCACGGGGACAGGGGTCCCCTTGCAAGAGCTTCCAGACAAATCTGGCACCTGAGTGGTTCAGTGGGTGTCATCTTTGTGTTGTTGCTTTGAGACAGCAATTTCTCCTCTCTTCTGCATACATTTTAATGTAAGAATGAGTGGATATGGACAATCTTGGACCTCTACTGTCTTGCTTCAGCCTTGAGTGAAGGTGTCTGGTGGATTGCACAGCTGCTTGGGGAAGGGAAGACAGCAGGGTGGACAGACAAAGGGACTGCTAGAGCCCTCTTTCCTTAAGAAAAGTCACAAGGCATTTCAAATAAGGAGCCAGGGTGTTCTCAGGTGGGCTGTGAATGCTGAGCACTGTCTCAGGAGCCATCTCACAAGCCTTTTTGTTGAGAGGAATAATTATACTGTGGTAAAAGTATTTACTTGCTAGGTATTTCCCTGTCTTTTTGTACTGTATTCTTCCATTGCTGAAATATAAGATGAAAAACCTGGGAGTAAGAAACTTTCTGTTTTAAGCCCACTTGATTGAGTGCTTGGTTCAGAAATACCATAAAAGTGCCAGACCAGAGCTTGAAATATCACATTACCAGGTGTCAGGCTGCTTATAACTTCCACTCTGGGATTGTTGTGGAGTTTTTTTTCCCTGCTGGTCTTTTAATGAAAATGCCAAAGGGGGAAAAACTATTACCAAAAAAAAAAAAAAAAAAAAAAAAAAAAAAAAAAAAAAAGCTGCTTTGATTGAAAATAAAAATGCTGAGGCAGCAGCAACTTTCAGTAGTGTTTGTTGTGTTGCACTGCCCTGACACAGATTATTTCCCAGGCCTGGGGGATGCTGTGAGGGTCTGGGCTGGCACAGTCCTGCTGGCTTTTGCTGTGTGGGAGGCTCTGCAGGGCTGGGAGGGGAGCAGGCAGCTGATGTCAGCAGAGGAGGCTGGTAGGGAGGGAAAGCTCTGGTGCTGAGGTTCCAGTGCTGGAGTCACACAGGTGTGTGCTGCACAGCACGGCAGCGTGACCAGCTGAGGGGACCTTGCTGGATCTTTGGTGGCTGCTGGTGACCCGTGACAACGTGGGGCCGCTGCTTTCCTGCTCGTGCCTTCCCTTACAGGGCTGTCTGCTCTCCACGCTCTGGGTGCCAGTGCAGATGTGAGGGAGCTCCTGGCACTGCCAGCCTCGGTGCAAGGGGTGTGTCAGAGCAGGGAGGGACTTCCACTGCTGGGGACCTGGGAAAGGTGCTGAGGAAGCAGCTTTCACCTGGGAAAGGTGGCTGAGGAAGTAGCTGAGGACCAGTGCTCTGGAGCATGAGCACCCAACAGTGCTGCTAGGAAAGAAGTGTGGGCAAGGCTAACACAGAGTGCTGCTAGAGAGCTGGGGAGGTCACCTCTGACTGAAAGGAGGAGGAATATGCTTAGTCAGAGATTTATGTGGCACCTCAAGAAACCCCCTGGGGTGGAGAAAATGATGGTCTGGGAGGATAGTCTTGCCCAGATCCAGTTCGTACCGACTTTGGGTGGCATCAGTGCCTTGAGTCCTGGGCTCCAGCAGTGCTTCCCTGCTGCCTGGACATTTTTCCAGTGGGGTGGAGGATCTCCGTTTCATGCTGGAGAACGTGCTGTCAAGGATGGAGGTGTCACAGCTTGTACACCAGCACTGGAACGTGCTGGCTGCTGGCAGCCTGTGATCCCCTGGCTGTCCTGTGCCCTGGCACTGGAAGGTCCCTCCTGCTTGGGACACACAAACAGAGGTGCTTGAGGACACCAGGAAAGCACCTGGGGAGGCCACGGTGGCCCAGGGCAGCCTGCATTTGTGGGGGTTTCTGCAAGGCTGAGCAGATTGCTCCCTGGGCCTGCCAGGGGCTGCAGTCCCTCCTTTCAGCAGTGCTGGCTCCTTCCACAGCACGGCGAGGGAAACTCCGAGACGTGGCAAACAATTTGCAACACTTAAAGCTACACCAAAAGCATCTTGCATGGAAAATCAGACAGAGCAGGAAAAACAGCACTTACCATCAATATAACACAGCTGAAATCTCTTTCTTGGAGATAATTATCTCTGACTCCAGCAGTAAAAATAAAGGACAGAAACTGGAAGAAGCCAGAAGACATGGTCGTGGGAGTGAATGCCGGTGAAATGAAAATTAAAAACACAATGAAAAGCACAGAATTGCCTTAAGTCAAACCAGCTGGCTGCCCAGAGCACCACCCGGGATGCTCGGGGAGGCACAGGGGTGTGGGGAGCAGCGGGGCTGGGGCCGTGCCAGGGCTCCGCTGGGAGGGCACGGGGCCGAGCACGGGGCCCTCGCCCAGGCTCGAGAAGGATCGGCCCCTCAGGGCTCCCAGGAGCCAGGGGACCTTCAGGTGCTGCCTTCAGCTCCCAGCGTGGAGGACAAAGCAATTCAAGGGCCAAGGGCTGATCGTGGCTCCGGCCCGGGGCTCTGCTGCCCTAGCCGGACACGCTGTGCCGGGCTGCCCTCAGCAAACCCCCACGCTGAGGGCTGCGCAAGCCGGGCCCCGGCCGGGGCTCCAGCGGGGCAGGGGAAGGTTTCTGCTGGCCCGGAGGGGCAGCACCGCCAGCTGGGCCGAGCCAAGAGCAGCCGTGCCTTCCCCATGTCCCTGCTGTGTGGGGGCACGGCCTGATGCAAATCAGAGCCGCAAAACGGGGCTCTTCATGCTGTTTCCTCCTTCGTTTTTAAGTGCCGCAGGAGATGCACAGCCTTTTATCAAAGGATGCCAGTGTCTGGTGTGAATATGTATGTCTTTTGACTATTTCAGGCTGACCTTGATGTGTTTGTTATGCTAAGTGTCATAAAAATCAAACTGCTAAATTAACTAGCTGCTATTTCCACAACACCAGGGAAGCACCTGGGGCCCTTTTGCTCCCTGTAGACAATGGCTGAGGGAGGCTTATGCAACTCCTGCTCTGCTGGTGGCTGCTCCCTTCCAGGGCTGGCATGGTATTTTTAGATGCAAAGGAGAAGTGTCTCCTAACTATATGCTAATCACATTTTCAAAGCTTCAGCTGATATTAAAATGATTCAGCCGTGTCCTGAATTCACATACTTTTGTTTGTTGCCTTTTGTATGCTCTGTGTAGCTTTTCATACAACTGTGCCTATTTTCAACCAAAATCATGGTTTGGGAGCTGCTGTACGACAAAGGATGTTTTTATCCTTTTTTGAAGATCTTTTGAGTTATCCTTAGCCCCAGCTATCTGAAATACAGACTCATGCATATATATTCTCTCTGCAGGCAAAGAACAGAGGCAGGAGCAGGCTTTACAGCTGCGATTCTCAAATTTTATTAAAGGGCTGCCTGACCTTCAGGGGAATAGAAAGTATTTGAGAACCATCATATCTGATGCTGCCACCCTGATGTTCATTTATGGCCAAATAACTTTTTGATAGGATTTTTTTATTAGTTTTTCTTGCCCTTTTGTGTACTCTCTTGCCTGACGGGAATGTGCTCAATAAATGTCTTTGTGTGTGTCTCCCACGGCACCCTCGGGTCCATGCTGAACTCGGTCTGCAGCCCTCGTGGCCTCTGCCTCGTCAGTCTGGTGTGCTGTGTGCCAGGCTGAGGAAAAAAGTCACTTTACTACAGATAGTCTGCTGAAATTAGTCCTTTTCTTAGCAAAATGATGCCACATACTCAGCCCAGGACATTGGTGCTCAGGAAGTGTCCTCAAATTCAGTCCAGCACACAATGAAGTCACCAAGTACTGATACAAGCAGGGAACACAACAAGGGAGTGCTACAGCTTCTCCTGGTGAGGACTGCAGCTCAGAGCAGGGTCCTTGCTGGTGGGGTCATTGGGAATGAAGGAGAAGTGATGGGAAGACTCACCTGGGTTTACTGGTGTTCCTGAGCCCAGCTTTACTGGTGCTTCCAGGCTCAGCTGGTGGGGCAGAGGAGAGCCAGGAGCAGCTCTTCACAGAGGTAGGTGATGCTCTGGGGATCCCCACATGGGATGGTGCTTCCAAAACCTTGAAAATGGTCTTTCTGTGGCCAAGAAGCACCTGGCTTTCCTGTTCCCTCCTGGGCCACCTTTTCCCATGGCTGAGGGGACACTGGGCCCCTCTCCCAGGGATTTTGGGATCTTCGCCCTTTCCAGGCTGCTCTCCTGGTGCTGAGTCCAGCTGTAGGCTCAGATGGGCCAGACATGTCTGGAGGCCCTCACTGCTCCTAAGGAGGTTGTGCTGATGGCCCAGCACAGCTCCTGGCCCACCCAAGGTTTAAGGGGCTGCAGGCAGGAGCCCCCAGCCCTGCCCAGCTGGAGCTCCCCCATTCCTGTTCTCCCATCTCCCCACTTCTCTTTGTCCCATCTCCCCACTTCTCTCTGTCCCAGCTCCTGCTGTTCCTGTAACTGAGTGCTGCTGGAGGATCTGTGCTGTGCCCCCTCTCTCCCCTGCACTGCTCTTTTCCCCTCCTCCTCTTTTAATCCCTGTCTTGTTTGGATTCAACTTTTTTATCCTGATCTTCAAGGACCAAAGCAAAACGCTTCATACAGCTCAGGAAGCTGGTCAGATTTGCATTTAGCATATTTAAATATTTAAATATGTAACATATTTAGGGTTCAATTAAAGCAAAGGGAGACAAAATTGGGAGCAGACTGAAGAATGAGTGTGTGTGTGTGTGTGTGTAGGGAGGAATAAAGGCGATGTGTGCAGATATGCAGGGAAAATAAAACATGGGAAAGGAGACAGAGCCTGCCTTGCATCAAGCACACTGTGACTAATGGTGATAATTTCCCATACCCCCCCAGTACCATAATAGAAGGAAAAACCTAATTGTCATCTGCCACCCACTGCTTGTAAAGCAGCTTCTCTTAAATAGTTCTTATGTATTGAGTTCAGCTGTCAAAAGGAGCAGCTTTTTTTCATGGTCTGCAGAATGCATTTCAGTATGAACACAGCTCCATGCAAAGGTCACCCCATCAAAACTGTTTCCCTCAGTAGTGAGCATAATGGCAAAACTCAGCATTTTGCAGTCTATTCTCACAATTTTACTTGATGTTTTTAAAATGTTAGACAGCTGGAGATTAAATTCCCTTTGATGGGCAGGATTTGAGGGAGAATGTTTTGTAGTATACTTTGGGTTTCCCCCTCCTCTCTGCTATGCTGTGGTATGGGCTCTTTAGTAGCTACTTATGACAGGTACTATGAGCCATAAAAAGAGCAGGAGACAGAGGAAAATTGCCTATTGTTCTTCAGATTGGCTATAGTTCCTTAGGATATCAGTGTGTGTCCTATGTGTGCCAGTGTTTTAATGCTAGTTTGGATTCTGGATGCTTAAATTACTCTCCCTGTCAGTGTTTCCATTTACTTGACACGTTCCAAAATGAAAAGACTTTGGGAGACAGCCTACAGTGAGAGGGAGAGCACAAGAGTAAATGTCACTGCAGGCAGTAGGCAGGGGTCACACAGCAGCAACAGGGAGGTTTTCTGCTTCCATTTCCCCAGGAGCTGGGGTTAGGCAGATGAAAATTATAATTACAGGGGTGCCTGCTCTGTGTGTGTACCCTCCCACATAACCTGGCAGGGATAAATAAGACATGGTCAAGACTGGCTTCTGCTGGGCATCTGAAGGTGGGTGTTACATTTTCAAGGATATAACTTGCATGTTTCATCCCCATTTTTACAAAAACTTTGCTATGTTGTTGAGTTGTGGACGGGAAGATTGGAAAAGGTTTTATTTGCCCCTAGAGGAAATGTTTTGTGCTGTTGTGCTGCCTGGATTAACCCGTGGTGACTCTTGCCCAAAGGATTGTGTGTAGACCATGAAAACAGTGCTCTACATCAGCTCTAGCAAATATGTGATGAGTGAACTTCTGAGACAGCAGGGACAGCTGGGATAATGCCAACAACACCCTATCTGCAGGAGATGCTGCCCAACACACCATGAACAAGTTCTCTAGTGGTACAGGTGTTGCATTTTCTCAGCCATGCATCAGGACTGAAAACTTTGTGTCTCTCCAGGCCTTATTCTTCTTGTAAATGTTAGATTTCCCCTTTTTAAAGGGCAGCTGTACCACATGTAAAAAATCTTAGTTACAAGTGTGCTTTGAATGCAGCAGAACCTGCTTTGTTCTGTTGTACTGGTAAAAATGTCTTGACAGGGACAGGCATTGAAGTCCTGGCCTGAATAAACTGGCCTGGATTTAGGCAGAGCATGTTTTGCAAGGGTGTTCCAGCTGGGCAAAACTACACAGTCTGGTCTCTTTTTGCTTCTATGCCACTGTGCAGTCCAGAGAGCTCCTTTGTTTTAGGCTGTGCTGCTCACGGCTGAGTGACAGGGTGAAGGAGCCTTTCCTTGGTCTCGGGCCCCTCTGCAGGTGACAGTGCCACGAGGTGGCAGTGGCCACCACATAATGTCTGGCCAGAAGCAGGCTGTCCGGGCAGTGCATTTGTTCAGCTCTTTGCTCTATGATTTAAGAGTGGGAGCACAATCCAGCCTCTAAATACCAGCTGAAGCACTGCTCTACCTTATAGCTGTCCTTTGACTTTCAGGTAGACCCAAATTCCAATTTTGCCATTCCCACTTTTTTGAGCACCTCATCAAAGTCAGGGTGAGAGGAGACCAAATTCTTGCTGACCTGCGTCTTGCTCTTCTGTGGGCACCCTTCAGAGCCTTGCTGCTCCGGCGGGGCTTGCTCATGTTCAGGCTGCACATTCCCTGCAGGATTTTTTTTTTTGGTGTGTGTTTAATGTAGTTGTGCTACTATTCTTTTTCCAAGATATCCCATTTCTGGCTGACATTTTGCTCTCCTGTGCCTGGGCTGCCTGGGCTGGACAGTGGGAATTGCAGGGCAGATAAAAGCTGCATTGCTTGATTGATGGTGGCTCCACTGCCTTCTCACAGGTCTGTGTGTCTGAAGGGGCAGAACTTTCCTGCAGTTTGCTGGGACTTTTTAGAGTAATAGAATATTTTAGGCTGGACAGAATCTTTAAGATAATTGGGTCCAACCATTAACCCAGCACTGCTAAGTCCACCACTAAACCATATCTCTCACACATCTTTTAAATAACTCCAGGGGTGGTGACTGCACTGTTTTCATGGGCATCCTGTTCCAGTGCTTGACAACTCTTTCAGTGAAGAGATTTTTCCTAATGTTGAACCTAAAACTCCCCTGGTGCAACTTGATAGATAGATACATCTTTACCACGCAGTTGATATTTTTTGCCATCTTTGGCATAACCAGAGTAAAGCAGGAACCAGTCTCTCTAAGGAGAATGGCTGAGAAAGACAGGATTTTGCATTCCGCAGTCAAGCTACTCAATAATCTGAAGGCAGGCCAGGAAGGTGGAAAGAAGGCAGGAATCACCTCTATTCTGTTTTTTTTTTTTTTTTTTTTTTTTTTTTTTTTTTTTTCTGCTGATAAATCAAGCACTACAGCAAGAACTCAATAAAACATTGTGACATTTTAGGTAGAATGTTGCACATGGGTAAAATGATTTGCCTAGCTGTGATGGGGGCCTCACTTTCCAACAAGGGGCTGGTAGATTCTGTGCGCCATGGATTTCTGTCGGCACACACCCCATTTCATGTTCCTCTCTATAAAATGGATTTTGCTTCACCCAGCAGGGGTGATGTGAGGAAATGTTTTGTTGATGTTTTTGGGGTCCTCATCTATTTTTGGGAGAGTGCCATGAAGGGCTTGAATGGCAAATTCTTCCTTGTCAGAGCATACCCATAATTAAACAGGTCTGTTTGTCCGTGAGACAGGCTTATTATTGCTTTTTCTAACCTTGATCTAACAAATTGTGCAATGTGCTCTGCCACACATCTGCTGCTCTGTGCCTGCTGGGGAGGGTGGACACCTGGTGTCAGTGGAGGAAGAGCAATGGAGTGGAAACAGTGGCCTCAGTGGGAATTTCCTTTGAAGGTAAAAGCCCTGCATGGCTATTTGTGAAACACTGCAGCATGGGTAGGTTTGTTGTCAAGCAAGAGACGCTGTAAAAGCAAATAACTGCAAATTGGCCAAGTGCTGGATGAGGATCTGTGAGCTGTGGCAGGTGAGCTCAGCTGGCAGCAGCCCAGGCTGTGTCACATGCTGGTGGCTGCTCAGCAGACACCTTTGTGCAGGTACCTGGTGCACGTGTTGCTGCTGCTTGGTGCCAACCTGGGCTGCTTCTGTCACACTGTGTGGGCCAGACAGGAAAATGACACGTCATCATGTGCAAGGACCATGACTGGTTCTGCTCTCCTGAAGTTGAGGGGAGAAAGGGGAATGAATATCCCCTTGTGGACAGAGTGCTTGTGGAAGCAACTGGTTGGAAGAAGGGTGGATGCCAGAGTGCTGCATGTGCCAGAGTGGACACTCGAGCCTTTGCAAGATATAAATAATGGAAAATGTATGTGCTTTTCTCATTGTGTCAGTCAGAAGGCCCTGACCCAGCTGGAGGAAAATAACAATTTAAACAGAGATGTCATCAAGCAAGATGTTCCAGCTCATTAGAAAACAACTTACAGTATGCTTGAAAGGCACCTGCAATGCATGAAAAGCAACGGCTCACTCCTGCACTGGAAAATCTAAAGCAGAATAGGCAGATATGACCTCATCTCTTCATGGTGGAAAATTACTGCTTCTTAACCTGATGTTCTTGCCATCCTAAAGCAGTTACTGGGAAGTCAGTGATTTAGGAGCAAGTGTAAATGTGGCTCAGCTGCTTATCTAGTTGGAGCAGTTTCTTGGATGTAAGTATGTGTAATGAATGGAAAAACAGTTGAACAAGCAATATTGTCCCCCTTTTTTGCTGGCTCTTCCAGGTGTCTAAAGAGCTTGGAAGGGAAGAATTTGAAGTGAACTGTGTTGCTTGACCCTTGCATTGAAGGCAACTATGTTCTTGCTATTCACAAACTTCTGCTTGGGTGCCCTAGCAGTCCACTTGGGAAGCACATTCCCAGTGCAGACACTGCCACAGTGTTTGGGAAAATGAGCCAGTTCCATGATGCAGGCACAGTGCACATTTTGGGGATGATCTAAGTGGTCTAACAACAGATGGCACAGATGGCTGTATCTGTCTCTCCTCCCCTCGTGCCAGTGCAGAGTACCAGCCTTTTGCTTTCACTGCAGAGCTGGGGCAGACTTGCAGGTGTGCTCAGCTCACAGGCTGTGTGCTGCTGGCAGGGGACATCACCTCTCTGTGCTGGGCTGTCATTTTGAGGGGCTTTTGGCTGGAATATGACCTCTGGGAGATGACCCTTTTATGAGGAAAGACAGCAAAGACTGTCCTTGAGAGAGTCCTGAGGAAGGAGAGAGTGGTGGCATGGCTGGAGGGAGCTGCAATCTGTCATGTGCTTCACTCATTAGTGCTTGAATATAATTTTTTATTCAGCATAGTCCATAGTTCTAAAAAGCCCAAACAGGATCTGTCTCTGAGCATAAAAGCTCAGGAGCTCCAAGCCTGGAGGTCCCCAGGTCCCACTGGCTCAGTCAGGGCAGTGAGAGCTAAGCCCTGGCTAGAGAAGATGCTCCTTGGCTTCAGATTCTTGTTTCACAGCAGGACCCAGGTAAGCCAAAGGCCCTCAGCCCCGAGTCAGGCCATGTGGGATGGGACCACTGCACAATGTCTGTTTGGCACGCTTGATATGCAGGGATAGATGAAGCAGACCAAAGGATAGGAGGGATACACTTCCCAGTCTGCCATTTCTCCAGGGACGCTATTGCTTAATTACTCTCAGTGCTGGGAAATAAGCTTTTATTTCAAAGCTGGATTTCTTTGACTTCAGTTCCTGCCCATCAGGCCCTATTTGCTGAGGCTCACTCTTGGCTCTTCCCTGTGCAATTACTGGTGAGTATCAGTTGAGTTGTGCCTTTGTTTTATTCAGACACATTCAATTCCCTGTGTCTGTGCAGAAATTGTTCTCCAGGTTCTTCTTTCATGCTGCCTGTCTCTTCAGTCATGCAAAAATGACAGCAGCATTGCAGAGACCATTACCTTCTTCTCTGAATCCTTGCTTTCTGTCTTGTAAAGAAGACTTTTTTGGATCCCAACTCTACAGCCTTGGGTTGTGCTCTGCAGAGGTAATCCACCTGTGCCCCGTGCCCACCTCTGCAGACAGCACAGCAGGGCTGTGAGCTGGGGCTGTGTGGCTCTCGTGGGCACTGGCACAGCCTGCCAGGCTGCTGCTTTCTACAGGTCTGCTTTCTGGCACTCGTGGAAATGGGCAACTTCTCCCTGTGGCCTCCGTTTCACAACAATTTTGAATATGAATTTGCAGCTGAACTGGTGTTTGTCAACATTAGAAAATTCCCAGCTAGAAAATGTCTTCAGGCTTGGCGAGATTTCAGCAAAGCAGGGAAACAGGAACTGCCCTCTCCTTTGGCTGGGCATTTGCTACCTGTCAGGGAAAGGTGGGGATGGGAATGAGGAGGGAAAGCTGTGTCTGATACCCACCATGGAGGCATGAGGGCACTGCTGGGGTGGCTTGGTTTGGGTGTGTGAGGTTTTACAGGCAGCTCCAGAGAGGAGCTGCAGAATGAGGCTCAAAGCAAACGTCTGCTGTGGGCAGGCTGTGCTGTGGTTAGGGGAGCCACCTGTGCTTTTGATGAATAATTTTCCTTTGCTATGAACTCCCTTTTATTTGGCAACTTACAGCAAGAATTGGTGAGCCTCTTGAAAACTCTCAGAAGATGGGTAGCATGCCCAGGAGTGGATGTTTACGTAAAGGTTAAATTAATGTGTCTGCCCCCTTCACGGTGTAATCCACATGAGCAAAATCTAGGGGAACTGGAGAAGGCCAGGAATCTCCTGCAAGACCCAGTTTGCAGATGAGAATAGTAAATGTCTGAAGTAATCAAACAGAGCTGGAATGAAATGTAGGTCTTGTTTTTCCCTCCTGTTCTACATCTCCACTGTCTGCAGTATATGGGTCTCACTAAAGCTGCTGGGATTTCAATGCAGTTCTTGGCCATATGCATAGATTCTAATTTCTCAGATTTAGGAGGGACTTGTGAGATTTAGGAGGGAATGTGAGATCTTTCAACAGGAAAAAAAGGTACAGAAATCCAAACCAGAAGGCAGGGTATTTTTTTTTACATAGTTTATATTTTCCTGCTGAAATGCAAATATTTATCATTGACACCCTGCTTGAGGACAAATAAAGTCATTGCTCCTTGTGGCTGTGCTGATTTTTTCATTTGAGTCTGCTGCTATAATGGTAGTCAAATTAAAAGAAAATAATAAAAAAAAAAGGCAGACGATTGGGCGGAGATGGGATGTTAAATGTTGTGGAGAGCATGGAAACCCTGTGTCAGCCCAGAACTTGTAAAGGGAAAACCATCTCTTGGCAGAGACAACTTAATAGGCTTGTAAAGTCTGGCACCATCAAAACCACGTTTTGGGTTTTATCAAAGCATGGACATGGAGCCTTGAGAAATGACAGCTGTACTATCTGTCTCCAGATCATTCTGAGAGCAACATCAGGAACAGGCTGGAAACAGTTCAGGAAATAATTTTATACTGAGGGTTTGCTGGGGGCAGAAATGTATAGGGGAAATTGAAATGAAAGAATTAATAACAGTATCAATAACCTTCCTACCACAGCTATCAGACATGACATGAAAATTACTTGAAAGTTGTCATCTACTGTGTATTTTATTCCCATCAGGAAGATTTGAGGCATGAGAGAAGAATCCAAACAAGGCAATTAGAAGAGTGGAGCATGTTGAGAAAGGAAGAAATGACTAGTGTGGAGAACCTTTGAATGCAAATTTCCCTGCCAGACATAGAGGCTGGGCCAGATTCTGATACAGTGGAGCAAGCATTGGAGTGTGCAGATTTACAGAGTGGCATCAGGGACTGCAGTGTCAGCTGGTGTGCACAAGGTGGTCTGTGCAAGATGCTGATTGTTGCAGCAGAAGATATAATGCAGCTCTTCCTAGAGATGGATCCTAGGGGCTGAAGATCCTAGCTAGAGTTTCTCACTCACCACCAAAATGATTTAAAATCACTGGAGTCATTGCCAAGATTTCCAGTACTTTTTCTGGGCTGTGGACCAATCCTGCTTAGTGCAGTCCAGTTTGTGTGAGTGTAGGGGATGGTAAAATGTCCTACTTTTTTCTATCCCTGTATGTTGACTCTCAGCCATTTGTACTCGTTCTTTTGCTCCAAGATGACTTGACTCCCAGCCAGGAGTTCAGTGTACTTGTCTCCAGATTTGGGACTCTGGACCCAAACTGGAATTGTCCATAGCTACTGGGAAAGAGAGCCCAGCACGTAGGTTAAACCACTTATAAATGATGGCATAGCAGAGGCAGCCAAGCTCTATTTCTGCAAGTGACATAGTCACCTAAGAAATGAAACCGCACTGGAGACGCTCCCCTTCCTGTGGCGCAGATGCTTTTCAGACATTACCTAAGCCTTGAGGCTGTGATGGGACAGACTACTGGGATCCCATTTGCCAGTTCCAGGTCATTAATAAATGTGCAGAGGAGAAGGGATTCAATTTTCAGACTTTCCCAGAGACAGCAAGTTTCTACTGGAGTTTATCTTCAAACTTAACCTGTAAATCACCCAGAATCAATGTTGTTTTTTGACCTATATTTAGGTATATTTTTTGCCACATAGCTGGCCAAACTTGTGGTGTTTCCAAGGGAAAGGGGAAGAAGTGAAGCTTGCAGTCTCCATTTTCTGAATTAGCAATTGTATGTCTGAGAGGAGCTAGTGAAGATGAGAAACCACTTGCAGGAATGATGGTGAATGCCAAGGCACGGGCTCAGTTGCACAGGGCTGAGAATACAACAGTATGTACAGAAGAGAAAAATTGTAGCTTGCTTGTCACTTTAGGAAGCTGGTCATTACTTTCTTTTTGGCTCCCAGAGCAGTCTCTCTACAATTAATTGCCTATTCCTTAGTAATGGAGACAGATAAGAGGTTTATGCTGTCGGGTGGTGCACGGGCACTGTGCTGAAGAACAGGTCCTGTCTGTGCTGCACGAGACGGGCTGAGGGCTGCCCCGCAGCTGGAAGTCACTGGGAAAGCAGGGGAGCAGTTTGGCAGCTGGAGGGAGGTTGGACACCAGGCTGCAGCTCAGTCCTGTGCTTCACTGGTGACAGAACCCTGGTGACTGCAGGCACACAGTTTGTGGTGATTGGGAGTGGGGCTGGCCCAGCCTCATCCCCAGTGGGCACAGCTGTGAGAAGCAGGTGAGCAGCATTGACAGCAATGAGCCATGGAGTGCCCAGGGGCACTGACCAACCACCAAAGGGAGCAGAGGGCACACAGGTGCAATGTGTGAACATGAGGGGATAAAAGCTTGGGCTGAAGAACAAGAGGGGCAGATGCTTGCAGCCTTCTGAAGTGATGTTAGTCTGTGTGGGCAGATGCCTGAAGCCTTCTGGTAAGGTACGGTGTTACTGTGTTTGGGGGAATGATTAAAGCCCTCTGAAATTCTGTGGTGATACTCTGTGTGTTGTGGCTATCTCAACTGTGACATGGGCTGTGACAGCACCCTGGGCTGTCCAGCCCTGGCCCAGGTGTGAGAGCCTGGGTTGTGCTGGTGCCCAGAGCTCTGGTAGGCACAGACATCCCTGAGAGATATTTGTGCTGCTGTGGAGCTGGAGTAGCTCGCAGGGAGAATTCTAAAGCAGAACAGGGCTTTCTCCATGTCTATTCCTGTTCCTGTAAGCCTGGCAAAGAAGTGAAAATGCCTTTGCAAGGGAAAGTACTCAGTGTATTCACTGGTCACAGTATTGGTGGGCTCATTTGCCAACATAATCCATGCATGCCTAGAGTAAGAAGAGACTGCTGTGGCACTGAGTCTGTGATTCGAGGTCCTTTCTCACTTTGATCATGTGTTTTTCTTCTGCAATCTGTAGTTGCTTGGGACTTATTCAACGGTAGCTTCAAAAGATCAAAGGCAGATGGAGTCTTTATAGCACTCATGGCTCTGCCATTCAGCTCATGCAGATATTAATGAGGTGTGTTTTATATGGCCTGACATTCATGTCTTTCTATTCACCCTAATGAGATTGTTCTGCTGTCCCTCTTGTTTTAATAAGCAACAGAGTCTCCAAGATCAATTTCTAAAAAGATATTTTTCCACTTAAATATTATCAAGAGCAAAACTAGGAATGATAACTTTAAAAGGCATAAACCACCCGGATCTTCTGTCTGATGCCTTCAAAGCAGTGCATTCTCCTCTGCCTTGCCTACTCTGAATTATCAGAGGTTTCAGGCTAACACATAAATTTCTTGGCCTTTTATCTCTCTAATTGTTTTCACAAGTTCATTAATGATTTTGCAAATGCTGTAGTGAAACTAAATGACATACTCATAAACCCTTAAAGGAGAATATACCCGACTGGTGCTGGGAAAAGTCTCATTAGTCTTTTCAAATTGCTCCCAACAGGTTCAAACTTGTTAGGTGTAGATTCAGATTCAAACTTGTTAGGTGCATAAATATGCTTCTCTAATTCAATTTGCTGTGCCGATTGTGTGACAATTGAAGTTTGCTCTGCTTTTAAGTAGCCACAAAATATCACCTAAGGCAGATGTTTTGAGAGCCAGAACTGTTCTGAAATCCGAGGGTTTTTAAAAAAAATCTGTGGAGGTTCTTGGGGTGTTGATGTCACCTGTACTTTTCTTCCAAGAAAATCCTGTGCTGGCTTTTTGGAAGAACACTGGGTTTCTCACTGAGCTGGGAATATTGCAATAGGTTATGATAAAGCTTTTGCAAGGTATTTTCAGGGCTGCAGATGGTGTGGGATTTTTGCTGGGACAAGGACTAAATGATGTGTTATTAATCACCAAGTGGTTTGGGGTCTCTGCAGGTGATGTGTTCTGACACGTGGGGAGGGGAGGAGAGCTGGGTGTGAACGCAGGCAGCTGCACCTGTGGGGAAACGTGCAGGGTGTCCCAGGGGACACAGCCCAAATATCAGTGAGCAGGGCCCTGGCACACCTGGCCCCACCAAGGAGGCTGAGGAAATTAAAGGTCTTTCTCAGAGCTGTTCCTCAGCAGGGCTTTGGGCATCATCAGTGGTGGGAGGCAGAGCCTGAGGCAGCAGTTCCAGCACAACAAGACATGGGGGAAGGCTGGCCTCAGCCAAGGAGCAGGAGAGGAGCAGTCTGGGTGCAGATGAGCCACGGGCAACCAGGGCCAGAAGGTTCAGTGCTTCTGGAAAGCACTGGGGACACCCTGAACTGCTGGAGCAGCACATCTCCAGCCTTCCTCAACTCAAATCTGTTCTCTCTGTGCTGAGATAAAGAAGGAAAATTATTTTCAAGTCTTGAGAGTGCTTTCCTTTGAGCTCATTTAGATGAGGATATTTCTACCACACAAACCTTAATTAAGTATTTGATTTCACTTTTGTATGTGGAGTTAATTTATGTGACATGATTAAAATACATGTTATTTATACAATAGGAACTTAGAACTGGAGTAGATGATTAAAACAAGTGAACAGGCTTTTCTGAAATTCTAACTTTGCTTTATCCTTTGACAGGATATTCTAGTTGAGTGTTTTTGAAAGTTAAGATAAATATGAGGATGCCTTTTAGATGAGAACATTACCATGCAAGCTCTATTTTATGCCTGACACTAGAGGTCTCAGATTTTGATTGGTGTAAGCAGAAGATACTGATACACATTTTGGGCCTTACTGCTCACAGTTGCCTGAATGAAGTTGAGCTGTCTGGTAGTGTTACTTCAAAGGGGTGACACCCCTCTGGCTGTGTTCCTTGTGTGTTGTGTTGTCACCTCTCCATGTGAAGCTACTCGGCACCACCCTGGCATTCTCACATTAGAAGGTGAGGAGACCTTGGTGACACAGAGGAAAACAAACCTCTTTCCTCAAGGAAGCAAAACAGACACATCCAGGCATCCATCAAAACTAGAAACCAAAATGCACTGAGTCAGGTTTGCATCACTACCAGTTACGAAGTGCTCAGCACGGAGCTGAGAGATCCATTTTCAGTAACGGGGAGCACAGCTGTTACTGTACCTGTATCTCTTGGAAAGGGGATTCAGCTCTAGCTCTATTTCTAAGGCCTCACTTTGTGTGAGACTTTGCTGGAGTTGTAAAGGCTATTTCTGGTGGCTGTAGCTGACAGCTGCTGTCACCTGCACTCTTGCACAGAGCTCTGGGTCTCTGTGACGTGCAGCCCTCAGCCCGGGCTAGCTCAGAAACACACACACATCCACTCATGTTTGACCTCACTCTACTGCAAAAAGCAAAGCCTTTCCTGGGGTTAATTGCTCAACTGAAATGTCTTGGGCTGGATGCTGCCTGTGCAGGGCTGTCCTGGCCATGGTGAGCTGAGCAGGTGGGGCTGCAGGTGACCTGCAACCTGACTGTGCCTCGGCTGGGCTGGGCTGGGCTGGCTGCTCTCTGAGCACAGCTGGGGTTCTCCTGCTCTTCAGGGCTCCCTGTGCTGCTGTCCCCACCTGTCCCGAGAGGGTCAGAGAGCTGTGGCCATGCTCACCCCTGTGCATCCCAGCTCAGGTTTATCAGCTGGGTGGTTCTGATAGTTCTAATTCTCTGGAATCACAGTAGGAAGTCGGTGTTTTTCAGAAAGGGAGGTCACAGGGACATACTGGTTTCTGCAAGTCTCCCAAACCAGATTTTGCTGGGGACTGTCTGAAACTGCAGAAACAGGATTCAAAGTTCTGTTTTTAAAATATGTTTGGCAAATCTGCTTGATTCTGCAATAGAGCATTCAGGATAGTAGATGACACTCCTCAAAGCTTTTTGGTGTTTGTTCGTTTGTGAAAATGTTGAAGCCTTGACCTGATTTCTTGTGATTAACTAGGGAAGGGAAAATGTATTTTTTTGTGTTTTTTCTTTTTTTTACCCTTGCAGGACAAGAAATGCTTCCCCCACAAATCATTTAAGCTCTCATTATGGTCACAATTTCCAGTTATTCTTTACCATGGGTTACCTTTTAGTGCCTAGCTTTGGTTCATTGTTTTCAGTTTCTGTAAGAGAGCAAGTTTCTCCTTTCTAACAGTGTAGTTGTGCCGCTGCATTGCTGTGTACAAAGTCTTCTGAAACTTTTGCATAGGAGGTACAGCTCAGTGGAAAGTCCTTCTGTTACACATGAGAAATTAATTTGCAATCATTAAGTTGTTGGGTGAATTCCTCCTTTGTTCTGTCTAAAAATGGTCTGTGAGCAGATTGCTAAATTCTCAAAAAATTCATTGCAACAAATTGTGAGTTTCTTCCCTAAATAATTCCTAGTCTAACTAGAACAACAGCTCACGATGTGCAAGTGGAATTTATAATCTCTTAGTTTCTTGAGTGACTAATATATGGACTGAAGTTCCCCAGTCAGTGTGAACTGCAGGTTGCACAACATAGGACTCAAAACTTGCTTTTAATCTGTGTTTTAAAACTGAGATGTTGGGTTGTGACCTGAGTTTTCATTAACTTGAGGAACTGAGCCCAAAGAATAGAGGGGTGTGGTGTTTAAAACCCACCTTCAGGTGGATATTTGCAGAGGGTGGGTGGCTGCCTGTGAAGAGAGCCCAGGTTCTGGGATTTTAGCAGGGTGGGATTAGTCTCTGGCAACAGATAATTTTAAAAGTCCCAGTGGAAAGAAAAAAAATGGACATATTCTTTGGTGGAGGAAGGGAAAAGAGCAAATGAGAAGTGCTGTGTGGCTGGGAGCTGAGGTACGAGGCAGCCTCGGGATGGGGAGCCAGGACAGACTGGCCACGTAGCTCGTGTCTGGTAGTGCTGGTGGAGGTTGTGTGGCAGAGCACTCGAATGCCAAGTCATCACCCAGCCTGTCCAGCTAGTAAATATTAGAGGAGCTGAAAAATTAATGGGAACCTAACAGCAAATGTCACCAGCTGTGCCAGCAGCTGAAAAGGGCTGGACTCAGCGCTGTGGTGCTGGCAGCCCTTTCTGCCACTGCTGCAGCCACAGCTCCTCCATGCTCCTTGCAGGCAGCTGTCAGATAGCTCCGTCTGCATTCCTTCCCTCCTGGTATGTGGAAACAACACAGGATGTTAAAATGGAGACACCACTTTTATTGCACTGTGTTGCTTTCTGCCCATGGGGGTTTTGTTGCCTAACTTGCTACGAAGGCTGGTGTGACCATTTTCTCTGCTGTACTCTAAATTTAGTGTTCACAGCACTCCTCTCCCAAAGAGTTGCATGTGGCCCCACTACAGGCTGCCCGCGCTGGCTCGGGACGGGCCGCTGCCGCAAAAGCAGCGCTGCTAATGAAGATGGAAGTGCTGGCATTCACGCTGCTGCTGCTTTACCCCTATCTGCTCTCGCCGCCTCTGCCCCCCGTTAAAACCGGCTCGGTAACATATGTCACAGTGTTCGCTTTGTCAAAATGTTGGCTGTCCTAGATTAGTGCAGCTCCCAGACCGACCGCGCTGGCATCAACAATTAGTTCATTCTGCCTCTGTTTATTAAAATAAGCTAAGAGTATTGCGCGTTATCGTGGCTTTCAAAGGCATGGGGACATACTTGTGTCTATCAGCCTGTTCCCATAGCTGAGCTTTGCTGAGTGATTTGTGCTGCATCTGTGCAATGGTTGCTAAACCTGGAGTGAGACGGGAGCCACAATTAGCGGCACCCCAAGGATTCTGCTTCTCGGCTGTCCCTGGCGCGGTGGCAGCCTGTCCCTGGCGTGAGCGCTGGGATGAGGCAGCCGTGTCCCGCTGCCCGGCGGCGAGCGGCAGTAGATGGCACTGTCAGACCTGCCTGCCGGGCCAGCTCGGGATGGCGGCTCCGGGCTCGGCTTCTCTCCTGGGCAAATCTGCTGTAAATGACAGCTGGACCTTTTGTCCCCTTAATGTCGGCTGCCAGAGCCCCTGGTCAGGCGGGGGATGCGTGGCCCGTGTTTGACAGGGGAGGCTGCAGTCCTGGAGCGCTCTGTCTCCCCTGCCCGGGCATGGGGCAGGGCAGCTGCGGGGGCTGCACGGACACCTTCCCCACGCACCCAGGGACTGCCCCGATGGGATTTGTCGGGGGAGGGCTGGCGTCTCCGCTCTGGTTTCTGTGGAGCTCACCGGGTGTTTCCAGGGGCAGGGACCAGCACGGAGGCCGTGTGCCATGGAGAGCTGCACCGGCTTTTCTGGCTGAGCCTGGCGTGTCCTGAGTGGCAGTGGCTCTCCAGGACTTCAGAATTGCAATGTGGCTTTACAGAGTAGCCAGTTCTGCACTGCTGATGAGATAGTTTTCTAGGAATCATCCCTTAGGAAATGAGGCTATCTAGCATTGCTGTGAAACAAGGATTTGTGGTTTAATGGTTATCATGAAAGCAGCTCCAGGAATCCCTCTGCAGCACAGCCACCATCCTGCACAGGCTTCTGTTCTCCACGCAGTACTTTTCTTCCAGCTTCTGGAGCAGACATGGAGCTTGACGTCATGTTCATCTGTCCATGTACCATAGTATTGCCAGTGACATTCAATACTTCAGGGATTTTTGGCTGCTGACTTTCAATGACATTAGGAGCAATCTCCATAGCCAGTGTGAGATCCTCCTCTGTGCTGAAGAATATAAAGGAGACTATTGCATTTAATATATTGGAGTGCATGAGACACAGCAGCAGTTTGTGTGATTTATTGGGCGGGCAAAAATGCATCATAACATGTTATGTAAATATAAGCACAAACATATCGTGCTATGTCCCACTGTAAATTTCCTTTACTGCTAAAGTGTCTAAATTAATGAATGCAGGAATAATGCATAGGTTCTGTCACAAGCTACTTGGTCGTTAACATGGGAGCACACTCAACTGTCCTGACAAGGACTTCAGAGGATGGTGACATGAAACAAAGCAGCACATCCCTGAGGGTATGGCCTGATGCCCTTGAGCCTGCCAGAGGTGGTTAGTCCTGAGGAGACTGAGAAAGGGCTGCCGTGGTTTCTGTGCTGCAGACCACCCCCTCTTACCTCTTCATCCTACAGAAAAGACTGACTTGCATCTCTCACAGGATGCCCTCCCTTCACATCATGCTTTTAATGTGTATCAGATACAAGTGATTCCTGTGTTGTAGTGTCTGAATCCCTCCCATATTGGATTCTTAAGTGCTTCTGATCTCTTTTAATCTGGAGCTTGGGAAAAGGGAGAATTGCTTTCCATTTCTTTGGACAGATTCCCAAAAAGGAAGAAACAAATAGATAGACACATAAATTTTTAAAAACAGCAATAATTTTTACTGGTGATGAGGCTGACAGGAGCTGGCTGATGGGAGGCAGCGTGGCATGTCTGTTATCACATCTCGTATGAAGTTTGATGGAGCCAGCTGGCAAATACCAGCGACTCTCCTGAGTTCATAGCTCACCCTGTTTGTGTTGACATTTCTGGCAAGGAAAGGTAAAGAGCTATCCCAGCTGCAATAACCTGTGAGCTCTCCCTGTGCGTTTCTCTTAATTTGACTGAAATCAAAGTCTCCCTTGGCAGGAGTGAATCAAGTGCCAGAATTTGCCATCGTGACTGCTTGGCTGGGGGACCTGCAGGAGGGGGGAGATGTGGGAGGTGGCACCTGGGGACATCCAGATCCAGAAGTGCACACCAGTGGCCTCATAGCTTTTGCCTTCCTTTCCTCCCTCCTAAAACCTGCCTTTGCTGTCAGCAGGCTCCCTCCAAGCACAGCACAGAGCTGGTGTGAGGTGCTGCAGCCCCCTGGAGAGGCAGGTGCACACACACTGCTGTGCTGGACTGCACCAGGGCAAGGGTTCCTGAGGGACAGACACACGTGGGACCAGCTGCTGGACCATGCAGGGAGTTGTGCTGAGCCAGTGCTGGACAGACCCGTTGTGAAGCCCTTGATAAGCAAACAAAAATACTTTCTAATCCCTACATATGACACTTTGCCTTCACAGAGAGGAGAAGAAATTAAAAAAATTAAAGGAAACCCAAATGATTTGACTCTTGTGCCAGCATCCTATGTTTCCTTGGGCTTTGCTCCAGTGCTTGCTTTGTCTGTACTGTTAATAACACTGTGTTTCTCTGGAAATTGGCTAATTTTTTATTCTTGCCTCTTTTAAAAAATTTGAGCTTTCATAATTGCTGTTAATCTGTTCAATAAGGAAAAATAATAGAGAAGGCAAAAATCATAACCTGGTCTATGTTCAGTCTTTGCTCACTGTTTTCTCTTTCAGACATATTCCCCCCACCCCTGGGAATGCTAACCCCTGCCTGGAGCACTGCTGGGAGCACATGGCTCCTCCTGTCTGCATCCACTGCAGCCTTGTGTGGAGGCAAGCACTGCCTCATGCTTTGCATTAGTCCTTCATGTCCTGCCCTTCCCACTGCCCTTTGGACCTGGTATTGGATTCAGTAGCCACAATCGTTGTCCAGCTCAACCTCCCAAACCTAAGAGGCCACTGTGTCACACATTCCCTGGGGATGTGCCTGGGGTGCAGCTTTCTTATTCAAAACCTCAGGTTTTGATGATATTCCTGTGATCAAAGCTGGCCCTTAACTACCTTGTACTTTGTTACATGCTTTACAGCTTTAGAGTTTTAAAGCTCCAGATATTTGACGGATGGGAAGTAGTTTATTTCAACCCTTTTCAAGTAATTTCACTCAGTCATTGTGATTTTCCTGAGCTGGATCCAGACCAGTCCCTGTCCACCAAGTGTCCTCTTTGGAAAAACCTCACATGGTACAAAGTGAACAAATGTTGAGGAGAAAGCTGGAGGACAGAAAATAATTCCTTTCCTCTCATTTTATCCATGTATAAGATGACCGAATCTTTCCAGAACCTGATGCTTGAATAATTCTCCCCTTTAATGCCTGAAAGCTCTATTCACCTTCGCCTTGCTGGCTGACTGAACTCTCACTGCTTGCATCTCCTTCCAGGATGACAGCCAGGAAATTATTACAGTACAACTTAAAGACCATAAAGTACAGGATGAGCAGATGGCAGGTCACGTCTCCTCCCGTGAGCAGCCCATGTCACCGTGGCACTGCTTCAGCCTTGCTGAGCTCTGCTCACCGACTCCAAACAAGGAGCATCACCAGTGGAGATGATGTCTGTCAAGGCAACACCCCAGCAGCACAGACCTTACCACTGTGGCAAAGAATTCGGGCATTGGCAAGAAGCTTTAGTGACAATGAGCTTTAAATACCTGCTGTTAAGATAATCACAATAATCTGTCTGCCAGCTTTTTCCTAATGTGCATTTTCTAATTCATTGTGGGAGGCAAAAATCCTTTGACTGGTGGAATGAAGACATGGCACTGTGACTATAATTTACATTGTTAAATAAGTGGAAGGAGCAGCTATCAAAAGCTGAAACCCTACCCAAAGCAGGATAGCTGCCTTCACAGACTAATTTTTTTTTAAAGACAAGAAATTATTGTTTTCATAGAAAGGAATTCTTGATGGGAGGAATCCTCAGTTCTGTGAAAGGGATTAAAAAATGAATACTGCAGTTGCAGGATTTGCTGAGGTCCTGATCTCTTAAAGTCTGCCCTTGGAGCAGATATTTTACCCTCTGCTTCTCATTTACTACTCTGTGGACTGCTGTGCTGCTTTGGAACAAGAGGCTGAAATAGCCATTATGGTCATTCCTGTCATCCCAAAGAGGATGTTTTTGAGAAAATTAATTTCTCTTCTATCTAATTGGGAAACTCAAGCAGTGATCTGTCATGTATTGGCCCTTGGTGCAGCAGTCAGGTTGATCCCCCTTATCCTTTCAGCATTAATTACAAAGCCCCTGTGCCCCTGTGAGCAGCCCTTTGCCCAAGGAGCTGTGTGTTACCCATTAATCAGCAGCATTGGGTGTGTGTGATGCACAGGTGCTCTCCACAGAGTCAATGCCTTCCTTCCTTTGCTACTCGTGGTGCTAGAACAACAGACAGATCTGGGATTTGTGGAGAGTGGAGTTAGAAGTTTGGTAGGGAAGAATCTTCCCAAAAAAACCCACAAACAACCAACTGAGGAAAACACTACATCGAAATGAAGCACTGAGCCTGAACAGCAAGGCCAGCAGGTAAGTCATGTGTACTGAGAGAAGCACAGCTACCCAGAAATCATTCTTTACACAGTTTATTTTCAGTTAATGAAGATGATTCTTCATTTTCTACCTTTCACACTCAAAGGCCCCTCTTTCCCCACCCCCACCCCGAGGTGAGTGAGGAACAACTTGTCACCCTGCTGCCCAGGTGGCAGCTCGGATCCTTGGTCCACCAGCAGTGCTTGACTTGCATGAGACCTTCTCATGCAGATTTGGATAGAGCCTGAAAAACACCTTTTGCTTGTTCCCCTTTAGGTGAAATCTGCTGTAACCTCACCCTGTTCCCTGGTGAGCACATCTGTGCCCTGCAGAGGCTGTGTTTGACACTCTTGTGGGCAAACCCTGTGAGAGGCAGATGTTTATGGAGCTGGGATTTGCAACTCCCTGGTCACCTCTGGAAATGGCTCTTTCAAGGACTTTTTCAAAGCATGTTTGCAGAGGCTTGCGTTGCTGCTACTCTCTTCATGCTGAGGAATAAATTGGATTTGACTATCTGCAGCTGCTTTTGGCACCTTTCACTAGTGCAGAAATTCCTGTTATGATCTGTGAAAAAAAAACCACCAAAAATCCTTAATTTTACAAGAGGTATTCCTGGGAAAAAATGTCACTTTTCATATAGGCTGGCTAAACGTAGCCAGTTGTGCTATTTATTCAACAGGGAGCATTATAGTTTGCAATTTTGCACTTCTAAGAATTGAATATGCTAAATGGAGCACTTCCCACTGACAGAGCCAGCTTGGGCTCTGCTCTTTTTTTTATTTCTTTTCCTTGCAACTGGAAACCATTTTTGCTTGTATCACAGAGCTTCTTAGCCCTGGTGAATCTGGCTTAGTGTTTCTCAAGGGACAGAGGCAGGATTACTAATAGCTTTCCAACCCGCTTTAGTCTCTCCCTCCATAACACAAACTCTCAGCAAAACAGACTGGAGCAAGGTCTTTGTCCTGGATGACTTTTTGCTAAATAAGTTAGCAATGCTCTACTTAGCAAAATCTCTTCTCTCCCATGGATGGGTTCAGACTTCGTGGGAGCCTGCAGCAGGGCTGGGACAAAGGGAATGTGGGCAGGGCTGACAGAAAAGCTGTGGCACATTTGAACCTTAATGCAGCCAATACCCAACGTGTGGTCTCAGACCTGCTGGGGAGGTAAAGAAATATTTTGATCTGAATGAGAAAAATCTGTCATTTTCTCACAGAGAATCTGAACCTGGTCCCTCTTTTTCTCTCTTTCACAGATGAGCAGACAGAATAAGCTGTCCACCTTCAGAGTATGAGTTAACTTTGCATTTCAAGAAGAACATTTGTTTCTTCTACATTAAATTTATTAATAAGTGTGGTTTTCACAGCAATCTTAGTTCCTAAAAATGTGTATCCCAGGGTTTGTTAGATTTTTTTCCTTAAGACTTCTGTGGGAGTTGAATGCTGTAGGATCATGCAAAAAGGAGCAAGTATATGTGTAAACTTATTGTAAATGCTTCCAGATGATATTATTATTTTTTTTTTAAAGCTTGTTCCCATCTTTCAGTGAAATGAATCTTTAGATGACAGATACTGGACTCTGACAGGCATCTCATCTTGTATTGAGGCTAGTGACAGTCTGAAAGAAATTGCTCATCTGAGTCAACAGCCAGCTTCTCCAACTGTGTTTGTCTTTGGTGCTAATTTCATTTCTTTGCTCTGTTTTCCTGGAATCTGGGCAGGCACACTGACCTGATAAATAACTGGAGCTGGCAATAAAGATAAAGGAAAGGTCTACACTTCAGAGGTCAAGCTAGCCTCCAAATCATATTTGCCTTAATGGAGAACAAATTCAACACTACCAAAAGTCAAATGAATGTTTAGTCACCTGAGAAAATACCATTATAAGCTGAAATGAGCTCTCATTATTTTTTCCATTTTTATTCTTTAATTTCTCCTTGGCTTCTGCTACAAAACTGAAAATAGGGGCATTAGTCACGGGGTACTTCAGAGGCACCCTCAAGGCAGAAGCAAGGTTCTTAGGTAAATCATAGCTGGTGACTCTTAAAATGGATGAAATCACTTGCATTAGGCCTTCAGGATGCATATTTTCATTTATTTGATTTATTTCTATTGTTTAAGCTGTGATGTGAAGTGGCACAGGCACAATGGAGCCAGGCTGATGAGGAACTTTATAGTGAGCTGTCAGGGCAGAAAATCCCATTGTGAAGAGCTCCTTTCCTCAGGGCTGTTTGTGGGGAAGGTGCAGCAGAAAGCTGAGAGAATGATTTAGAAGGGGGAAAAAAGAACAGAAGATGGGGAAATAGACAGGTAAATTACCTGATGTGCTGCTGGCACCAAAGCACTGGACCACCCTGGTGCAAACAGCTGCAGAGCTGGGCAGAATCAGAGCCAGGTTATCCCTTCCAGGAGGTGAGTCGGATGTCTCAGCCCCTCATCCTGCTCTTCACAGGAGCTGATTTGTCTCCAGAGGTTTCCCACATGGGCTGGCCCCCTCCTCCTCTGCCCAGCCTGGGAGAAGCTGGTGACTTGTTTCCCAGGTATAGCTACAAGCCTCCCTCTGCCTTCTTACATCCTTTGAGTGTGTGAATGTCAAGGCTGGGAGCTGTCTAATGCACTGTTTCTGACAGCCAAACTTGTTTGTTTTGGAGCTCAAAAGGAAATTAGTAAATGTCTTTTTTCTGTTGTTGCTGATGCCATCAAGTCCCATTCTGTGTAATTGTTTCACCAGCATCCTAGAAAAGACCTCCTGGGTGAGGCATCTGGGCAATAATGAAGTCTTTTATTGATAAATAAGCTTCTTCTGCAGAAATAATAGAGCCAGCAGGGCAAAACAGTACCTTAATGGCATGTCCAAGACTTCCTTTTGCAATTTATATGTTGGAAATTCCTTAAGCCACGTTTATTTTGTGAAACATTGAGAGAGTAAGGAGTTACTGTGGAAGCAGACATTAGCAGGGACTGGGGGAAAGCAGAGAACCTTTTATGTATCCCACTGTGCCCCTGTAAAATCTCAGCACTGTCCTACCTCACTTGATATATATTTTGTGGGCGTGCAAATCTTAATTGGTTTGAGAACTTTTCTACTCACTTTAAGTGCAGTTGTGAAATTCATCAAGTTGTGAAATTCACCTGCAGAGCTTAAGTCTGTACACAAAGGATGGAATATTTTGTGTTCTGTGGATGTCATTTATTATAGAAACATCTTTGTAATGAAACTTCATCCGTTTTGTTCATGGTGGCAAAAGTGCTTCTGGATGATTGACTTGTGTGTTAATGTGGTACATGGAAGTGTGGACACATCAGCAATGTTTGACTTTCTGTGCTACAAAACATATGTACACCACATTAGAGCTGTCAGCAAGCTGTAATGAAGCTGACTTTACTTCAACTGATCTTTTTCACCTATGCAAGATAGGGTGTGGGTTTTATAGGAAGTTATACTGGATCAGCTAAGTGAGGGCTTATTGTATTTTATGGCTTTTGTTTCTTCATTTGTGCTGCTTTTGTAATGGGAATTCATTTGGTAGAACTTTCCTGTAGATTGCAAATGCAAAATCCTCAAACTAAACGCCCAAGCAACTCCTTGCTCCTGCTTCCACAAAATAGAAATACATTTGGAGGAAAATGTTTATTTTAGTCAATAATTATTTTTTCTTCAGGAAGAAAAATCCACGGTATATCATGGTTTGTTTCAATATAAACAGGTATTGATCTATTGGGCATCTTAGTTTTTGCCCAGCTGTATACAGAGGTCAGCAAGAGTTGGGTTTTTTTTTCCTGTTTTCCCCATGCAGGGGGTCAAAGACAGCTCCATGAAGGCATACGACTTTCTGACAAAATGTATCCTTAAGGACAAAAGGACAAATTCCTTTCTGGACAGGCAGGCTTGATGATTTTTAGTTGCAATGGCATATTTATTTCAGGGCTAAATTTGGCCAAGTGTTCATGAGTGCACACAAAATCACAGATGTAAATGCGGTGTATCTTGTTTGATACAAACAACCAAGGGGATGACTCTGGGGGTTCATTTGCTATCCTGGGCACTTCTCCATAGATCAGTAGAAGGAAGAGTACTAAAAAGGCTGCTTCTCAGATTTTAATAAGAAGCTCTGTAAAGATTGCATTTTGGCTTATAGTACAATATTTCATTTTCCTCAATTCTTTAGAATCTTTTCTAACAATGCATCCATGTGTACATTTTGTGTCACAAGCATGTTTTATGCCAATCAATCAAGCAACATTAAAAAAAAATCGCTAACAACAAATCTAAAATATTGCTGGTAGATGGGTGCAATAGCTCATCTGGTAAACAAGCTGTTAGTGAAGAAATGTTACTGGTACTGAGGATGACAGTTATGGCAACTGAAAATGTTAGTTCAGCTCCATGTCAGCAGTGCCATCAGGAGGCAGATGGCTTTGAGGTGATCCCAGTCTGACTGGCCACGTCGGCTCCAACAGCAAAGATAAAGTTGCTTTTCCTGTCCCTGTGTTTAGCATAGCCCACACCAATCCAACAGCCTGTTGATAACTGGTAATACATCTCAAAAACTCAACCATTCAAAGCAAATCCTTAGCTTTCACCCAGCACTCTTTCTTGATCTTAGAATGGAGCTGTGTGAAGTGCAGGGCTCTTATTCCAGCCATCCAGTAGGACCAGATTTCCTGGAAGCTGAAGGCAAGAGAGATTCTTAAGTAGCGTTGATTTGAATTTTCTTCCCAATATTCCGATCCTGGCTGCTCAAATATTCACTGCACCAGTGTGGTGTTTCCTGGAGAATATTTGCAGTGGTGGGAAAATGTTCTCTCAATACCTGAGCTCAGCAGCAGCACCTGTGTCACCACTCCCAGCTGGGTGAGAAAGGTGTATTCTCTACTAGCAGGCAGCAGGACAGGCAACCCAGCAAGTGCAAACTGCTTCCCTGAAAATTGCTGTCACTCTGTCTGGGCTGGCAAAGAGTGACTTTACTCTCTTGAGCTGAATGCTCAGAGCTGGTCATTGCTGCTTTAACTCAGAGTGTGCAGAATTGAGCAGAAAATGTCATTACTTTTATGTTAAGTGAGTAGAAAAGTGCAAATAACAGAATATGCAGCAGTTTTTTAACTCTCTTGAGGAGAAAACAGATCTGTATAAGCTCTGCTGTAACTTATTTTCTTGTTCATCTTCCATTTTACTGTTCATGGACACCTCTCTTGCCAAAGTTTAATTTAGGTAATTTTTCAAGAAAAGAGAAACTCTTTCTGTGGGTCTGATGAAACAGAATATGTATAAAGAGCAATCAAAAATGATTTTAGGATGAATCAGAAATGTTCTATTCTGCTGGGAGAATTGACACCCAATAGCCACTGACACACAGAGGAAAACTCAGAGCAGCAAACAGTCACCAACAGTTTAGGTCCTCTTTATATCCGCCTTGGGAGTTGTCTGCATTCTTGAATACATTAAGCAGCTGTGAGTAATGAACAAACATGTAATAATTAATCTGTTTTTAGGAGGGACAGTTAATGAGCTGAAGAAGGGCTAAATTTCTTGAATATGTAATTTATTTAATGAACAGTTTGACTCAAAAGTATGATGCCTCTGTTGTAGCTTGCAGCTGGACCTAAGGGGCTTTTAATATTTTACTCTGGTATAAACTGCCTTCTGTATATTTTAGTGCTGCAGCAGCCTTCTGGCCTTTTCAGCAGGGTGTGGGCAGTTAGATAATGACAGCAAGCAGAGTGGAACAGTGGGGTTAAATTCTGCAGCATCACCACTGCAGCCAAGGCACAGAAGGATAAAAAGGGGATTGAACTTGTAATTGCAGTAGCAAAAACATCCTGAAGGCTGATGGAAGGACCCCATGTGCTGTCCTTCAGGCTGTAAATGAAACTTTATTGGTGGCTCAGGTGAAGCTTTTTTGGAATGAGAACAAGAGCTGCTGTGTCCTGCTGCAGCCTGTCCTGGAGGGATCTGGAGCTGCCTGGTGTCCTGTGGCTGGATCTGTGCAAGCCAGAGGCTTGATCTTTTTGGCAGTTCTCATGGAGTTCTCTTTACTCCTTGTAGACACTTCCAGAGCAGCCATGGTGCAGACAGGGATAGCAGAGTATGATGGAGAGGCAGCTTGTCTGTTCTCATGACAGGTTGTTAATAATTAGCTTTTCCCAAGGTGTCTGGCTGGGGAATCCCATACAGTAATTCCTGTTCTCAGCCTTCCTGTGCTTAAAGATAGATCTTCTGGGAGAAAAATTCATATTTCTGCCTATTTGCTGATGCCTGCAGTGGTGTTTCAGAGGGAATGGCTGACCATAACTCGCACACACAAGCCAGGCAGAGCAAGTCCCCAGACAAGCTGTGTGGGCTTGTGCCAAGAAAGGCACCTCCTCAATCTGCAGCGTGTGCAGGGGGCACAGCACTGCCATTTCCCAGCCATGGGAATGCTTGCTCCAAGTCACTAAACAGGACTAATGAATGATTGTTCTGTTGATTAAAAACACATAGCATTTGTTGAGAGAATCAGGTGCCAAGATGAAAATGTACTAATGCACTAATGTGCTTTTAGCCCTGAGTGGAGGTGCAGCCCTTGGAACTGGGAAAGGATATGGTAAAAAGTAGAAAACAGATCAATAAGGAGGTCTTGGGGAGGAATGTTTGGTGCTGGTTAAATGGTCAACCTGCAGGGAGCTAGAGAAGGAAAAGCTCTATGCAGAAGGATGAGGACAGCTGTTAAAAGAAGGGATTTAGCTGTTAAAAGCAGGACCATACCCAAATCAATTTTTTTTTCATTAAGAAAAAAAACCAAAAAAAACCCAGAGTGAATAAAGCATCAATTTTCCTACGTTTTAAATGAGATCTAAAAAAGAACTCAGTAATAGCATTGGTTGCCATGGTGTTTAAAGGTGCAGCTCCACAGACACTTCAAATAACAGGAGATGCTTTTATCTGCCAATGTGGCTGAGTTAATTTTCATCTGCTGGAATTATTCATTTAGTTTGCTTTAATTATTCTGTATTTGCAGTACCATAAAAGGGCCTGGTCCTGCCATCTTAATACAGACAGTACTCTTTCTAACTCCAGAGGAGGAAAGGAGGATTAGATGTAAGCTCAACTACTCAGGAGATGCCAATGGGAATGCTGTGGCTCTGGGCTTGCAGAGATGCCCCAGAGGTTTCTTATACAGGTTAGGGCAGAACTGGGCAGGGAAACATTGTCCAGGTTCTGGGGGTGAAGGTGCATGGAAAATCCACAGAAGAGGTGCTGTGTGCTGTTAGCCACAGGCACTGATGCTCTCCCAGCTCTGCTCAGGGGCACTGTTGAGGTTAGAAGATTCTCTCCTGTGTCCCATCAGGTTTTGTCCCTGTTTTGCTAAAGCAGTAACATCCCCAGCTGGGCCAGGGGACCTTGGAGAAGCTCACAAAACCTGTCCCTTGCTTAACTCACCTCCAACCCTGCCCCAGCCAGGCTTCTGAACTCACTCCTTTTGCATGTCTTCTGTGGCACTGGCAGTGCTTATTGACCAAATGAAAAGGCCACTACTTAGATTGCCAAATCCCTAAACTTTGGCTTGAGTTTTGAAGTGCCAAGCACTTGACTTCTCCCTTGGCCTTCTCTCTTGGTACCTGCTGGGAGGTTGTTGACAGCACCACCACTTGGGTGAAGGCTAAAATCCCTGCTCCTGCACTCCAGATTGCAGCAGCATCTCTGTGACCACAAGGATCCTGCAACTTGTTTCAGATCTTGGTTCACATACAAAGTGTACTGATCCTGTGCCTTACTACCTTTGTGTCTCACCAGCTTAGCTCCCTCTGTCCCCTTGTCTTTTGGATGAGAACAGCCATCAGTACTGGCATTGCATCTCTAAACACAAATACCTCTAAATACAAATACTCTTTCCTGTGCTTGGCTTTACTTAAAAAAAGGAAGGACCCAAAAGAGGAAGAGTTAGAAACTGGTGGTGTGAGACTATGCAACCCTGTGTAACTATAATATGGCTGTTGTTTGAAGCAGGATATCAATAAATACATTTATAGTGTTTTCTCTCACAATATTAGTTGTCACATAATCTGCAATGAAATGGCATTCAGAGTCTCGAGATCTTTTCCAGCAGCCTGTCTATGCTTTATTTTATTGATGTTTTTCCTTGTTCCCCTAGAAGCACAAGTCAGGAACCCTGTGTTATTAAAAGCAGTCCCACTAGCACATACCTTTCATTTCCTTTGGATTACATTAATTGCCTGACAGCTAAAAGTGATCTGGGTTTTTCAGTCCTCAGCTCTGGACCACAAGAAATATTTACCAGCCACAGCAGATTTATAAAGATGCCACCGAGATGCCTTGAGACTAACAATCAGAAAACACAGCAGCAAAACAACACTATTTTTCAAGGTTAAATGCTCAGAATGCTAAAAAAGGAATTGCACATAATAAAGCCAAGCAAAGGTTTGGATTCAGCCCATATTTTCCTCTACTTTTGTCACATAGAAAAAGGTGCCAGTGGTTTAAAAATGATTACACAGCATCACACGGCAATTAGAAGTTTAATAAGGGAGCTTTAATTTTAATTTCGTTTTGGTTTTGTAGTTCAAATGTCTGTTAGTGTCAACCCCCTGCCTGCATTGCACAGTCATTTCCTTGTCATGCATGCCTGGCTCTGTGTCTTGGTGAGACTCCTTTGGCTGAGAACGGCTGGATGATGCTAAATAAAGACCAGCTAAGTGAAGGGGGGGATTGGCCAGGCTGATGTAGCAGTCTGGAACTCAGACCTGTCCTGCATGACTTTGAACAAAGCCATTTAGTCTCTCTGCATCCCCTTTCCCAGGCACTGTGGCACCAGGGCCAGGAAAGGGGTTTGGACAGAGGGAATACCCAGTAGGTGTGTGCTGGGAAGGCAGTGGTACCAAATTTGCAGGCTTCAATTCATCAACTTTGCAGCTTTGTTTCAGTGCCAAAAAAAAAAATAGGCCTGATTCTCATTCAGCCACAGCCACCACATTTTGTGTATAAGAAGACCCATCTTAAGGGCTTGCATCACTGGCAGGGATGCTGCTCTTGGGCCATGGATGTATTTGGGTCTTTTTCCCTCCCTTGAAGCAGGGACTGGGGTTCCCATAGACACAATATGAAGATGTTCCCTGCCTTTGTGTTTTTTCAAGTGAAAAAATGAAACTTTAACTTCAAGAATTAGAGGTTTTCTGATCTTGGTGTAATTTATAAGTCAAAATGCAATGCTCTGTGTTTAAACACTCTAGAACTGAACCATTTAAAAGTGGTCTGCTAAGGCAGTATAGCCATTCTTTACTGGTACCCAGTGAGAAGAGGTGATGTAAAGTATTATAAATTCTTGTCTGAGTGACCTTGTAGCAATTGTTTGTGTTTGCCAGTGTTCCAGATAAATGCTGCACACTTACATATTTATAAATTATTGTCCTTTGAAGGGACAGGGCTTGCTCACAGGGGATGACACTTGAAGCAGCACACCTGATCCCTCCTGCAGTTCTGAGAACCAGGGAGAAGTGAAGAACCTCCCAAGGTCAGTGGGGATTTTAAGTAGCAGAGGTGTCCACACCCTGGCTGTACTGCTCTTAGTTTGGAGGCCATCAGCAGAGAAGGGCAGCAGCAGGGAAAATCTGGAACTGGTGATGTTTTCTTCCTATCAATGCCTCACGCTGAACCTGAGAGAAGCTCTCGTGGGCTGCCAAGCTGGGTGAGTAAGCCATCTTCCTGGGGATGGACAAAGTGCCCCCAAAGGCAGCTGAAGCTTTCTCAGTGGTGAGGAAATTGTTGAGCCCTTTGCTGGTGTCTGAACTACATCTTTGTAGCACCAGAAGCCTGTGCTGGGAGCAGGTTTGGAGACCATCTTCACTAGGAAAAAGGGAGGTGAAAAGTTCCACAGTGCTTTAGCCTTCCACTAAGAACAATTGAGACATCACTGACAGGCACTGCTCTCTTTCCAAGCCTTCCTTGAGATTTTCATTTCCCTTAGGAGGGGGATTAGGCTGAGTCCATTTGCTGGTAGTTTTTCTGCAAGGTGCTGTGTCTGCAAGCGAGGGAGGTGAGCACCAGGCAGCCCAGTTTGGCTCACCTGTCCCTCAGCAGTTCCTGGAATTGCTTTGGAGCAGGCAGGTGATGCAGGTGCTCCCAGCAGGGCAGAAAGCTGAGCTGAGGGAGCCCTGCAGGTTGTTCGCAGCCCTCGCCCATCTCACAGGACAGAGCAGTCTACAGGAGCTTTACACTCTGGTTAACATCTATGCCACCTGCCTGTGTGTGTGAGAGAGGATGAGGTATACATCCCAACTATTTTAGGGAAATACATCAGTACTATGAATTAGAAATACCTACAGGGGCTGGAAAATTTGGTTTAAACTCTTGTATAAACTGCAGATCTTATTAATTTTGTGTGGGTATATCATGTTGTGACTCCAGGTTTATTCTTCTGTAATGAATATGGAAAGCAGATTTTCAGTTCTCAATGCACTAGAACATTGCACCTGTTATTTTCTTACTTTCCTCCCTCTGCCTTTCAAGTTGGAATGAAGCCCTCTGCCTTGGAAATGTGTCTGTGTGGGCCTTCAAAGCCTAAGGCTGGCTGCAGTAATCCTGCTATATCCATTTTTTAACCCCTAGGAAGAGCTAATCATGTGAATCATTGCTCATGTGAATCTGCAGTACTGATTTTGTTATTGTTCTCAGTCCCAACTTTCACTGCTTTTGATGATTCAACTCAAAGTCTTATCACATGTTCACATTTAAGGAAAGGCTTTGGGGGACTTAAGTTCTTCCTTAATCCTACCTCCAGCTAACAAAATAGTGAACCTTTAGAACAGAGGAAGAGAGAGTGTGTGTGTGTGTGCATGTCTGTGTAGGCTGACCTGCTGGAGAGATCATTTCTTATCTGTTTACAGATTCACTGAGGCCAGAGAAGGATTATACCCAGTGATCTTTGGCTCCAAATGATTAAGTCATCTCTAAATTGGAGATGCCTCGGCAGTAGACAAGGGAATTGAACCATTGCTTTTGCAAATACAATTAAAATGGTATATTTTCCACATAATTAACTGACAAAACAAATTGCTTTCCAGATCAGGTACTCAGGAAGAGTACTTGTGTTTGTGGGGTCTGCCCATGGGCACTTTCATTTCGGTATTGTTTGTTCACCTGTTCTGTTAACCTAAAACCATCAGCTAAATTGTTTACTCCCTGGGTATTGGGGGAGGATGGGGAGGAAATGGTCTTTAAGTTTTGCACAGTTAATCAAAAGTCCTCTGAGGCTTTGAGGAAATCCCTAGCTTTGAGGTATCCTCCTCCTGCACACAAGCAGCAGAACAGTCCAGGCAGTTCTGTGCTCCTTTGTGTTCTCAGCAGCAGATCCCTGCATCATCCCCCTTCTCCTCATCTGTGCTGTGCCAGGGAGGAGAGGAGAAATCATTAAAAGTGGGGGAGATGCCCAGAAAAGAGGGCTGTGGGACAGCAATGGGTGCAGCAGTGAGGGAAAGGAGCAGCAATGCCCTTGAGGAGCTGGGAAGAGTTCCACCAGCAAAAAGTACCAGTTGTTTATTCAGTCCATTTCCTCTACTTCAAGAAAATTAGAAAAAGGTAGGAGGTTAACTTACTTCCCTGTCTGAGAGGAACAATGCTCCAGGGAGAAGAGACTTAGTCTCCAGAGCAGCCCTGAGGTATGAGGGCTGGTTCTGATCTTCCCATTAGGGTGAAGAAATCATCCTTCCCATGCTGAAGCAAAGCAAATGAGCATCTCACTGAACAATTTGAAGCAAATAGCTAATAAAATCTAAAATAAATGAGATTACTGAATCAAATCATAGAATGCAAAATATTTGTGTAATTGTGTAATTCAAAGCTGTTGCAATATTAATGAATTTTATAATAGAATGATTAAACACAGGATTCATTTTCATTTTGCAAATGCGCTTAAGCCTTTAATCTACCAGGGTATTACAACATAGGTAAATTTTGTTAAACCTTTCTGTGAAAGTATTTTATTTAAAGAACCACAACAAACCTCTTCCTATTCAAAGCCGTCATCATCACTCATTGTTTTCTTTAGTCTCCTTCTTATTGTTTTCTTTATTCTGCTTCTTCCCATGGTTTCTGGCTCACCTACTGCAGATAAAATGAGACAATATGCAGCTGACACACTGAGCAGTCCAAGGATATCGTTCAGCACAGCTGAAGTCCAGTTGCCTAAAGCACCCTTTTATTTAAATCCTGACTTTTCCTTTAGTCTGAGATAGCCTCTTGTAGAAAGAGTTTTTTCTCTGAATAATCTTGCTGTTCACCACGAATTGTTTCAGGAGCAAGGTCCTACTTAATGGCAGGAAGCATGGCAAAAAGTAGCCCCCAGGAGAAACACAAAACTCTCAACTCAATCCTCACTTATCTCAACCACTGTTTATTTAAATTTTGTTTACACATGCTGAAGAGCAGAAGGGCAAGCTGTGGTATTTTTTCCTATGAGGTTTTTTGATCATCTTCTCTGCGATAGGTTAAAAATTGATGCTCAAACACCTTTGTGTTTCTTTTGAAACCAAGGAAAGTTCCAGAACTTCAGTCCAGACTGAGCAAAATTGATTACTCCTATCTTCTGTCTGGTAACTAATGGAGCCTTGCTTTAAGTTGCTCTACAGAGCTTTTGTGCTGTTGTAAATCACTGCTGTTGTCAAGATGGAAACGTTTTGAGCTTTCATGCTCAGCAGGGCAAGGCTGCAGGCTGAGCTCTGCTTGCTGGATCCTGGCAGGCAGAGGCACAGATTCCTGGGCTGCAGCATTTATGTTTGCACATAAGCACAGGCTGGGTTTGCCCTCTGTGCGGGGGTGAGGCTGAGGTTGTGCAGCCCTCGGAGTACCCTCCTGTCAGCTGTGTGTGACTCTGCTCCTGGCCAGGCCACAAAACCGGAGCAGGGTGTGCAAGCATCTCTCCTGGTTACTGGAAAACCAGTGAAGAAGGAATGGATGGATCAGGCCTAGAAATGGGTGAACGTTTTTGTTGCCAGGGGAATTAGTTATTTGAGCAATTTGCATTGGGTTGTGCTGGAGTCATTGTCATATGTAGTCCTTAAAACTGAGTGCTTTTTCTGAGAAGATTATCTTTGCTGAGATGGTGTCTGGTGAAGGACTTACTGGGGGCAATCCTGTCACATGCAAGGTGGAGAAATCAGCGACCATTCTAGTACCTTTTAACACTAAAATTGATATAAATCAGTGCTAGGAAGGTGTGTGAACCTCTCCCACCCCTGGGCCACCCAGAAATCAACTGTGTGGTGTTACAATGAAGGTGTGAGGTAGCTCTGTGCTTTTCACTCCCCACACCCATCCTGCACTGCAGTGCTGCTCCATCTCCACTCTTTTGTGTCTTCATACACCTACAAAAAGAGGGCATTGGTTGTCCTTTTTATGCACAATTCCTCCAAAAATATTGTGTATCATAGAGATGACTAATATCATCCCATTCATCTTTATAACATTGCAATCACTGCACCATCTGAGAAAGGTGTGGGCACCTGTATCCAAGACAGGCTAAATCAGAACAATTCGAATAATATTCTGAGTGCTTTGATGCAGGAGAATAAAAACCTTCCTAGAGCAGCTGTAATACTTGCTAGGAATGTTTTTTTGTCCTAATGGAAATATAGCCCATTGTTTTTAATACCAGTAAGATGATGTGGTAGGATCCATTCTTTGCAGGTTGATGAAAGGATCTGTTGAAATGACTTGGTTCCCACAACAAATTGAGATATTTGTAGATCTAAGCTGTACAAGGATCTGCATCTCCCCTTTCACTCCTCACAGTAGCAGAGCAGACGTAGCTGTCACTTTCTGTGGTACACAAACAGGCTTTTGTGCATCCATTTGTAAATGTAAAACAAGATTTTGGTTCCTGGCTTCAAACCCTGAACACACCAGCCTGAGGTTCCTGGCAAAACAGTGGGTGCTATAACCATGCTATTGCCTCTTACAAGGAAAACATTTAAAAAATTAATTCTGGGGGAAATGCAGGTAAAAGGAAACCCAACATCATTCCAACCCAGATGTTTTATTCAGCTTGAAATGAATAAGTAATTTTATTTTCAAATGATCTAAGCCTTTTGCTTTTGCTGCAAAAAAGAAAAGAACAAAATTTCTGTGGAATGCAATATCAGTAATGAATCTTGAAAATATAAAGTAAGGCCAGCAGGCTTTCAGTGCTTCTCCTTCTTTGATAAAGTGCTGGCTGAATTCAATCCAAATTTACAAAGTGTGAGTTTGCTATTAATTCAGTTTTCTTTAGCCCAGCTTACAGCACTGAATTACTGAATTACAGGTAATAGTTCAGTGCTTGCTGCCAGCAGACAGGGAGTTCAGGAAGAGTCTGAGGCTGGTCCTGGGCTGTGGGGACAGAATGCAGAGTGAGCTTGGCCCCTGCAGAGTCCTTACTGGGCAGTAACAGCATCGTGTGCGCCAGGTTTTAGGCTCAGCCGTGTGGTTTTGTGCAGGTTTATGTTTAACAAAGGTCTGGCAGTGCAGTAAGGACTGTCTAAGCTGCTTGCTGGGTAAGGTTTGACTGCACAGTGATGTTTGATTTCCCTGTCCCATCACTCAAGACTGTGGTAACAGCAAATCCTATTTCCTGACAATAATTTTCTGAAACAGCTTTTTCTTTTTCTCCCTCAAGCTCAGTTTTGCACTAGAAATTACACAAGCCAGTAAATGAGTTGCAGGAACAGATGGGGCTAATTGCACCTGTCTGACAGTGCAAATTTTCCCTCTCTGAGCCTTCAAAAGGCTGTGGATCCAAATCACAGTCTGCAAAACAACTGATGGGAAGCCTCTCTGAAAGTCAGGTGTTGGCTGGGTGTGACTGGGCTCTTCCTGAAGCTGTTCAATCAGTGACAGGTGATGAGCACTGCTGGAAATTAGGCTGTGAGAATTTATATCTGAGCTGTGGGAACTCTTACAGAGAAGCCTCGGGAGCAAGTAACCCACCCTCAAACACAGTCACCACCTTCTCAGTGCACGGATTTTCACACCCATTTGCATCAAAGAAGTATTTGAACATTCCTGTTGTTTTTTTGCACTTCTCCTCGTTGTGTTTGCCCACCTTGCCTCTGCAGTTCTGGTTGGGTGGGGTTTTTGTCGTTATTCTCTCCCAAACCTGCAAAGCCCTTGGGTGGGCTGTGTCACTTGTGCTGTTCAGCTGCAGCAGAGGGGGAAAGGTGAGGTGGGAGAAGGAATTGTGGAGGTGGCAGCAGGAGTGGGAACCAGAGCATAGTCTGAACAGAGTCAGGGCCCTGGGAATGCTGTGAAGGAGGCCAGAGCAGTCAGGCAGGGATTAGAATAAAAGGAACTTCAAGGAACTATTTGCATGCAATTTCTTTCTCTCTGTGGCCACAGTGATTGTCCAGAGTGGCCCCATCAGTTTGGACACAGGAGTGAAGGTGAGGGTGGGTGGACCTGTGACAGCAGGACTGTCCCCAGACTGAAGAGATGTGGGGTCAGCCTGAAACCTGGCAGGAGAGGAATGGTGTGGAAAGGCAGAGGTGAACAGAGCACTGAAGGTGTTGAGATGATGTATGTGTACATGGGCATCTTAGGGAATGAAGAGGAAGAGTGATGTGGTCAAATCACCAGGTAGCTGCCTATGGGGCCAAACTGAGAACTTTTTTCCCTGCATTGGCCATAACTAACCTATTTTATTGATGCTCTGTGGTTTCCTGGCAAGGGAATGCATTTCTCTTTTGCCATGGTTTGTGTAATCCATGCTGAAGCACTCCTGGGCATCCTACCTAGCTGACACTGTATTGTCATATCCTTGTGTGATCTCCCCAGCTGGGAGCACTGGGCATGAATCACTGCTGGATTAGGGCTTGTTTGTGTCTGGCACTGGCAGCCAAAGCAGGTTCAGCTGTGCCCAGGATGAGGGGCTGTGGTGTGGCTGGGGCAGAAATGCAGTGAGGGAGAAAGGGCAGGAATGTTCAGAGCTGCCCTGCGATGGGAGCTCTCCTGTAGGCTCTGATGGATCCATCCTGTGCCCGGTGGTGGCCTGGGGCCAAATCACCCATCCTGAGACTTGCCATCTGAACCAGAATTTACATTTTCTCAGCATTTTGAAGGCATGTGCTCCAAGGACAAATGCAGTTTCACTGTAAACATGGCCCAGCCATCATTTTGAATGGGAATAGAGCACCTTCAGAATGAATTGCATTCTGCTGCTGCATTGAGGTGTTAAACTGTTTGGTGAGTGTTTCAAAGCTGAACCTCTGCCATGATTAGTACCTCAGCACACAGATGATGCACTGTGCCCTGTCTGCAGGGCTGCCAGGAGTGCCAGCCGCTCCCTCATGGGGTGTGACTCTCCCACCTGGAATTCCTCAACTTCCAGCTTGTTCTTGGATTGCTTAGGCTTAAGCATGACTCTGCATTTGGGTGCTCAGTTTTGAGATGGCCTCTGATGTTCAGACACACTCCTAATGTATCTATCCCCAAAGGATGTGGTCCCCTGGCTTCCTGGAATTGGAGCTGTTAGTATTTCCCAAACCTGGGAACATCTAAGCACACAAGTCACGTTGGAGAGCACAGGCTCTCATCCAGCTCTCCCTGTAGTCATGCTAAAATAACTAATTAGTATTTCTTTCATCCCAAAGCTTTGAAAGAAGATGCAATTAGTTTAGGAGGACTGTGACTGTGCTACCTGGTATGAGGCAGGGATTGCTTCTTGCTTGTGTTTTATCAGAGCTGGAATAGCCTACAGGAGCTGACAGGTTTGGGCAGACAAGAAGAGCTCTGTGATGAGGAGCAGTGACAGACAACCAGCTCTCAGCAATCAGGCAGAGAAGCAGTGACATCCACTCTCCTTTTCTGAGGGAGAAGTAGGACAGAATGTCAGCAGCTGGCTGGATGACCAGGGTGCTGAGAGAGACACAGGGCTTCCAGGTGGTGGCACACAGAAGGTGCTGCTGCAGTGACAGTGGAGCGAGCGCCTGGAACTCCTGCTGCCTCAGGAGAGGAAAATCAACCTGTTTGCTGCAGAACTGCTCTGCTGCACTGGGCTAGCTCTCCTCCCTTGGAAGTACTTTGATTTTATTGACAGCACAGTGAGACCTAGCATTAGAAACACTCAGTCTACCTCTCAGCCAGCATTTTCCTAGCGGTGGAAGCAAGCATCTGTGTAACAACCAAAATCTGGCTGTGGAAACCATGACCTCATTTGAGATTATTTTATTTAACAAAGCAGATGCTGTGCCTTTCTCCACGGCAGTGCTAATTCCCCTTGAAATCCTGTCCCTCACAGCTGTATTGCCTCTGCTCAGACTGGGGGCTGCCTGTTACATCTGGATTTGCTGTGAGCACTTGTGTGATTGTTCTCTCATTTCTAGGCCCTGGCCCAAAGGCCATCTTTGTCATGCACAGTCTCATTTGGCATGAAGATGTTTTCCTCTCATTTCCCTGGTCAGATATTTACCACTGTAACTCTGGCCACAGGAAGGCAGAATTAATGTTTCCTCTTGATGTTGCGTCAGGGTATCACATAGGAAGCTGAAAGGCTGGAAGGAGGCTCCAGAGACTTTCTAGCTCAAGGTGCTGCTCTGAGGAAGGATCAAGTCAGCCCACACAGCTCCCATGACACACCACAGTTTAACTGCTCTCCACAGCTGCAGTGAGGCGATTTTTGCACATCCAAAGGCAGTGTATCTCAATCCCTACTACCTTAAGAAAATATTTTTCTTACTCTCCAAAAAGAGCCTTTGCTGCTAATAAAGCCCTTTTTATTTCATGTCCTTTTTTTTCCTGCTTCTTCAGCCACTAGGGCAGAATATAACCTAGAATTTATCATCCTTTAATAAGGATGTTTAATGTATAGAAAGACTATCAAGCTGTCCTATTTGCTTTCTTTTTTGTAGATCAAATGAAGTGAAGCCACTCATTAGTGCTAATTTTTCCAAATCTTTCCCCATTTTGGGATTTCCCAAAAAGCCCAAATCTCAGAGGACGATGAAAGGTGAATGGAGCATCACTTCTCTTGGTTACTGGGCCCCAGTCATTTAAACTAAGACTTTTTTTCTTTTCATTTTGGGATTGTTGAACCTATAAATATAAAAGGGAAAAAATCTGGAAACGTAAAACTCTCACAAACTAAAATCTGTCTGAACTCATATGAATTTTTTGACAAGCAAAATTGAGCCTCTCATCTTCCCATCCTCCAGCTCTCTTTCAGACACTGCAAGAAAGTTACTTAAGGCCAGAGCTATTTTCTTAGTCAGCTGGCTTCTTTCTTGGAGCCTCCATCTGCAGGCAATGCTGTCTGCAAGCCTCATGTCGTCTTCAGCCTCGCTCTTCATTCTCAGCTCTGTCCTGGGCAGTAACTGCCAAACACACTCGTTTGTTTCTTCGCATAATCCATACGTGCTCTTTTCAGAATGACAGTTTAGAAGCAAATAACCACACCCTGGCTCTGATAAAGGCATGGCTTTAACATGATGGATACCATTTTTCATTCTATGTGGTGATATTTCTTGAGCATCCTCATCTGCAGTGAAACCCTAAGAGATTTGCCAGTGTGCTGCAAACACTCTCTACTGAGTGAGTGCACTCTGGGGGTCCAATCCTTCTGAGTGACAGTGATGGATAGCCTTATCAGTAATCCTCCCACTGCATCCCCTGACTGGCTGAATGCACCTCAGAGTAGTTAGAAAATTCTTTGCTGAAGAAAGGAACAATTAGAAAGCATTTTTAGAACAGCGAATGGAATGTTTTTCACAGCTGGCAGTTCTTATTTATGACAAGTAATAATTGCCTCAGCTGGAGAAAAAGCTCTGAAAAGGAAAAAGAAGGTATTTTTAAAGGGAATTGGGTGCCCTTGGATTTGAAAGTTGGATTCTGCAGGTACTGGGTAGCTTCAAGCAAAAGAATGCTGAGGGAGAAGGAGTGGGTCTGCAGCCAGGCGCTGCCTCCCAGAGCTGGTGCCACACCTACAGACAGGTGCAGCCATATCCTCACCAGATGAGGATGGCAATAATTGGATTTGTTTGTGCTTATGTTGGGTTTGTTGTTGTTGTGTGGGGTTTTTTGGTGGTTTTTTTTTTTTTTTTGGGTGAGGCAGGGATGAGGGTTCTCTAGAACATCAAGGCATGAAATAGCACCTGCTATGCAGTAGTGTATAGATCCCTAGGCTGCAGAGGATATAATTACAGAAACTGCCTCTGAAATTGAAAGAACTAGACACTAACATGATGCACTCACTTCCAAGCCCGTGTCTGTTAAAGGAATTTACAAGGTGTATTTGCAGCTAATGGATATGTCTTAGTCACTCACGTGTAAATATATGTTGGAATTCAAGAGATGTGAGCTCCTGTGGCTTCACAGAGATTTTTTTCCCAGCATCACTCTTTTAAACTGCAATTTTTCTTTAGAAATTATAAGACTTAAAATATATCTGTAATGCTGTAAGATTATAAATATCATGGCCTTTGAATCTGGACTCAGCAGAACAACTGTTTCTGTGTATTGTTTCTCAGTTGGGTGGGTTCTGTGAGTACTGTTTAAAATATAACACATTTTAAAATGTCCTGGCAAATACTCTTATCAAAAAATTTCCCAATGAATCACCTGACAGCACTTACAGCCAGCAATGAGCAAACAGGGAGATTGCTTTTCAGGGTGGAGATGAACTTTCTCCAGTTCTTTTTTTGAGCTTCTTTTGGTGGGAAGAGAAAATCTACCAAGGCATGCTGTCCTTAGGATCTCTGGCTTGTAAAGATATTTTACTTTCTGCTAAAGACTATTTATTTTTGTGCAGAGAACGTTGCATAGCCTTTTTAAAATGGAAATCATACTTTTTATAGTTCTTTGCTGGATGGCAAGCAGCGTTGCACATAACCTTGGCTGAGAAGGAGGGTCCTCCAGCTCCTTGGCAAGGAAGACAGAAAGGACCTGCCAGGATAATCCTGCAAATGCTCAGGGAGTGCCTCTGCTCTGTGCCTGTGTTTCCAGGCGTCACAGTCTGACTTTCTTTCCAGTCTCTGCTGTCTCTTCCCGTGCATGGGCACAGAGAAAAGGGAAAGATTTGTGTTTCTTGCCCTGGTTGTGGCATCTGGGTTGATAACATCTGAGAAGTGGCTGGCAAAGTGTGAGCACCCAGTGGGGCTAGTCTTTTATTTAGACTGAATTATTCTCTGCAGAGATCCTGCATCCTATTGTGTCATGTGACATTCTGGGCATCATTTCAAGACAAATAAATAAATAGAAACAGTAATAATTCCCTTGCACTTTTCTCTCAGCTGCAGGATTTTGGGAACCCTCAGAACACATTTCTTCTTGGTCTTCACTTTTGAAAGTGCCTAGAACAGCGAGAAGAAAAACAAGCATTTGGCTCTAATAAAAAAATGGACAGTTAATCTTTCCATTAGATCTCACACAGACAAAGCCCAAAGCACCCCAATTTCACATCAGTATTAACAAACCCATAACAGCTAGTAGTTTCCTGGAATCTAAGACCCTTTGGGCTCTTTAGAAAGAAGTCAGCAGGACTTTCCACGTGCTGCAACTAATATGTTTTATGTGCTTTCTTGGGCTGAGGAGTCTCATCATTGTTTTCTGCTGACACCTTGGAGATTTTCTGGATCTCTGTGTTCCATTGTACAACTGACTACTTCTGAAAAAGCCATTTCACTGACAGGCTAAAAGGGCTATTCTTGGAAGAGAAATAAGTAACATATTTGTACAGCCCTCTCTCTGCAGAGCTGTATGTGGGGTCACACCTGACTTTAGGTTCCAGGGCTATCAAGACACATTTTCATCTGACATCTTGTGCAGGAGTCAAAGCAGAGCTGTGACTGCTCACATTCAGCCTTTGTAGGGAGCATAAGAAATTGCTTAAAATCCCATGCTGCTGCAGCTGCAGAAATGGATCAAAACTGGTCAGAAATAATGCTCTGCTGCTTTTTGACTTAGGCTGCACAGGTCTGGGGACTGGAGTCTCAGACAAAAGAAACCCCTCACTGACTCCCTCCCTAGAGCTGGATTTTCAGAGGCAAGAGAATCCCAAAACTGACAAAACACTCTGGTGGAGGGAAGGAAAGATAAATGTAAGGGCCCAAAGTGTCTGAAACATTAATGTTTTTCTTTTTTTTTTCCTGTGAGAGAAATTTCTGTTAGAAAGGGCCCATAAAATAATGAAAGGTTCTCCAGTGTACTAGCATGTGATTTATTATGCCCATGTGTGCTTTGTGTCTCCCTAAATGCAGCCAGGCAATGGCTTCTACTATTAGGATGCAAAGGTTTGAGCATGAAAAAGAGAAGTCTGAGATGGATTTTGGAACCTGGAAAGCAAAAATTAACTCTGAAGGGGGTTGTGTGTTTTTGCTGGGAAGGCTGGCATGGGTGGAGAGAGGGCAAAATTGCCTGGCAGCAGAGGTGCAGCTCCTGCCCCTCCAGAGGTGACTCCAATCAGGCTTTGCTGCTCACTGAGACCTGGCCTGGGGGTGCAGGGGTGTTGCAAAAGGAAGATAACAACCAGCTATGGTAAGAATTGCCTTGCTGGAGGAGAAACTGTGAAACAGTTTTAATTATATCTCAGGAACCAGATATTATGTGCAGATATTATATGATGGATTTACCTACTGCACTGCAGTTTTCCTATTTTGCTTAATAAATACTATTTTTCAACATGGGTTGCTGTTTGGGAGTGGGGAAAGTAAGTCATTGAACATTGCAAAGAATTTTTTACAACTTCACAGGTTTCTGGATAGAGACCTGAGCCAATGGTTTGCTTGCAACCTTTATAAACACAACCTTTTGGCAGTCAGTCAGGTCTTGGCAGGAGACTTGCAGTTACTTATGACAAAAGTTTTCATGTAAGCATCTCAAATTTAACTACACTTTTTTTTCTTTTTTCTTTTTTTTTTTTTTTTTTTTTTCAATTGGGCCTTGATTTTGAATTTTCTCCAAATAAGATTTTTTTAATCCTCTGGCTAAGTCTCCTGGATAATTATTTCATTACCAGTTAAATATAGTTTCTCATGTAGAACACATATAGTTGGTTTGGACTTGTTCTAAATATCTGTCATGTTTCTTTCTTGCTATATTTTTTGTTAGAGCTTGTATCTGCCACAATAGGATTTAGTGTCCTTTTTAGAGCCAGTGCTAATAATCCATCAAGGATCACAAAAACATCAATGCACAAGTGATGATGCAGGCTGACACTTGGCTCTTTTTGGTTAAAGGAGCTTGGGGCTCTTTTTTGCCTCTCTACTGGTTCTGTTTCAAGGGGAGGAATGTGCCCATGTGCTGGATCTGGTCCTCATTCAGGGGGTCATGCCTGCTTTTGGGGGAGAATTTGAAATGGTTGGAGGAAGGGTGTGTGTGTCACCTGCCTTGTGCCTGTCTGCATAATCCACCTGTAGCTGTTCCAAGGGAGAAAGTGTTGACAAATGCCAGCACTTTTTCAGAACACATAAAACCTGAACTATATTTGCTATTGTTTTTTGCTGCCCTGGCTATAGGTCTGCTCCTGGGATATGTATCAAGAGCAATCCCTCTGTTTGCAGTTTAAACATGAGCTATGGATTACTTACTCCAACTGCCAGTTTCCTGGGAGAAATGTTTGCAATGGCCATCTATTATCTTGGCTGCAAAGAAAGTAAACTCTTAACTGCATATGAAATTAAGTGATTCTTTTCTAGCAGTTGGAGTTTGGGTTTGGTGATAATAAGTGTGGGTTTGTGATTTAATAGGTCATTACCAACTTTGCCCATAATCACAAAGTAATAAATAACTATTGGCAAGATGGATAATAGCTGGGTCCAAGAGGCATGAAACAGATAAAGCAATAGGCACAAAAACGTAATTTATATTCATAGAAAATAGGGCCTAGCCAAGAAAGGCGATCTAAACTGATAGGAGAGCAGATTTTTATTAGGTGCCTCTGATTTGGGGAATGGCTGAACACCTACTTTCACAAGAGGTAGTTGTCTTTCTGGTTTATAAAATGTGTTTTGGACATGTTACATGGGAGTTTCCCTTTCTGAAGAGGTAATTCCGTATCTCACAGACCCAGACTCATGGTCCCATGGACCTAGACCTCCCCCTGGAAGACCACTCCAGGTTTTTGGGCTCAATTAACCAAAAGCTGTCAATGCTTCACTGTTCATTTGCTGCCCCATTCAACATCTGTTGCAGCTGCTTTGAGTTGTTCTGACTTCTGGGGTACAAGGTGCAGTTCCTCATGCCTTCCTTTCTTGTGATACCTTACTCAGTTCATGTCAAACAAATAGTGGCATCATTTATAATTTTTTGTTTTCCCAGCCATTCTTGTTCCCTTCTGCGCAGTGTAATAGTCATATTATTGCAGCATATCATATTACATCAGTTGTGTCATCAACTCATCACGTTTTTTATTACCTCTAGATATGCTGTGCAGAGCTCCAGGCTTGCTTTGTAGTGTGCAAGAAAATACGCGAGAAACTGAAATCCAAATGTGGCAACGAATTTCCCCAGGGCTGGGCAGGGAGGATGGTGTGGCCATGGTGCTCATCACCAACTCTTGAGCTCACCATTTTTTCCTTCTCTGCCTCTCCTCTCCACTTAATTGGTGCCAGAAAATGAAGATGCAGGCAATGTGGAGATGCCTTTGATGTGGTCTAGTTTGGAACATGTGAAAAAGCAGTTGTGCAGTACTGAGCCTGACATCTAGGTCAGCTGGGGGCTTTGTTCAAATTTTTTGGATTAATCAAGAGGAAATACCCATCTTCTTCCTTCTCAGAGAGGTTCAAAGAGAATATGTCTTTGCATATTTTAAGGAGGTGAGGAGATGGGGGCAGGAGTGAGATGCCTGAAAAAGTGCCAGTGGATGTTTGTTCACTCTGGAACAGGGAGAAACAAAAAAAATCCTCTTCCATATTTCTCACCAGCCTCCCCTGTTTCCAATACGTTCACTTTATATCAGTGAACTTTAAGAACAAAATGTACTCAGGGATAAGAAATTAAAATTGCAAAGCAGTTTCCTTTCCTATCAACAGAACTGACAGGAAAAAATGACAAAATGCTTGTGGGAATGATTAGAGAGAGTGAATGCTCTCATTCATGTCGTGTCGGATATTGCTAATTTATATGTATTTGTTTTCGAACCAATCTGGCAAATTTCAGGAAAGAATCTGCCAGGAATCAATGGGAAAAATGGGCCTGTATTCTTCTGGAAATTAATAATAAGTATTCACTGTGTTTTATTTGGATTTTAATGATATCTGTGATGAGTGATGGATACCAGGAATGGAAACAGCCAGTAAGAAGAGCAGGAGGCTCACGGCAGGGCTCTGGAGATCTGGGACCTTTTGCTGTTTCTGCTGTTGGCCTGCTGAGTGCCCTTGATCACTCAGTGCACCCTCCTCCAGTGCTCCATTTTTTTCTACAGGAAAATGAGGAGGGGTGAAAGTTCCAAATATCTTCCATGAGGGAGGAAGGCTCCAGGCTTTCCATACCTGTTAAACATATCAACCTACATAACATATGTGGCTATTGACTTTTTGGAGTTCCTTACATCCTTTCCTCTCCTTCCTCCTTTCTCCTTTCCTATCGCTCAAGAAATCTATCTAATCACTAATCACCGAGTGATAGAGCAGTTAATAAATACAAAATTTAAATTGGGTATAAAGATTTCTTCACCTGCTAGGGCAACACTCTCCTCACTCATCTTTTGGCCACTCCAATTTTCAATGTGTCACTAATCTGCAAATACAAGATTTTCACCTTATAATTTGACTTTTTCCTTTCATTTTAACCCCATTATTTGGTAACACTTCCATCCATCACTCTAAACGTCCTTTAATTTCCTCAGCTGTAATTTTGTTGCTTTTTCTGTAACAAGCACAGAGCTATTCCAGTGACTCTGATGATTTCAATGACATAAAGTTGAAATAAAATTCTCCTCAAAAGCCTAAGGAGAAAAAAAAATTAATCTGGCATGTTCACCTGACTTCTCAGAACCATCCAGGGGCCCAAATCCTCTTGATTTCCATGTCTTTGGAGATTTGCCTTTAATGGTTCAATATCCTGTAAAGGTGCTGATTTAATTTAATTATCATTCAGCCTGGTTATACAGATTAGTTTTTCAGTCTTTCCTGGAAAAGTAGCACCTACAACTCCTTAATCACTTCTGTTACTGATTTTATCTCCATTACATCCCAACCTGAATTTTTGGCAAGGTTGTTGCCTTCTAGGTTTTTCAGCCTGATTGTCAGGAACATGTTATGGCCAAGAATAGACTGGAAAATATGGTTCTTGCTAGTCTGTTTCTACAGAGAGGAAATTAAATTCGGTGCAAAGAAGCACTTGCTCTCTAGCAGAACTCAGTAAATGTCATGAAAAAGGGAGGAAAAAAAAAGTGCCTGTGAGGGTTAACTGTGAGGAAGTTAATGAGAACCCAATATGGGAACTCCAGAGAAACACCAGGCAGATGGTATATCACCCCAGCAAATACTTAGGCTATTTTCCTGTCTGAATCCACTGATTTGATCTGAGGAATGAGCTGTCTCTACTCTGTGCAGCTCTCTTTTTCAGAGATGCTTTGACAATGCATCTCATGTGGTGGTTCAAATTGCATTTCCATGGCCGGGGGCTGCTGAGGTGTCTGCAGGAGGGCTGGGGTGCTGCGTGGCAGAGGGAACTCCCTGCAGGGTCAGTATTTGCTTCCTCAGGGGAGATCTGCCTTCTTGCCTGGCCAGACTCGGTCTCACAGAGCACAAATGTCCTGTGGGGTCCTTGTCCTGGGAGCCTGGATGACCCATCTTTCTCCTTCTTTGGCAATGAGAAATCGCTCAGGTAGCCCAGGGAAGGGCTAGGAAGGGCCCAGGTATCCTGCAAGGGCTGCAGACACCAGCACAGCTGAGAAGGACCCCTTTCCTCACCAGAAAGTTTTGTCTTTCCAAGGGACTTAAACTGGAAATAAATGTTTGATTAAATGGTGGAACTCCTCCATCTCCCCAAACCACTCTATTGTGAGTGCTAAGTTTTCTTTTTCTCCATGCTGTGGGGTTTTTCAGAGCTGGATATGTCTGGTATGATCATGTCATGCTCTGGGGGTGGAAAGAACATCAGCTCAGCATTTTCAAAGGAAGCAGAAGCAGAACTAACCCAGCTTATCCAAAAGCTTGGGTATGGGAAAGGGTTGGGGAGGAAATCTTGGTCTTGGAGGGCTGATGGATTAATTTACTGGAACTGTTTGAAGTCTTTCTGTTTGGCCTGGCTCTTCGGTGCCTTGGTGTAACACAGGAGTTACCAGCCAGACAAAACCATGTAAAAAGCAAAAAGGAAAGGACACTAAGGGACATGACCTGTGAGTTTTACCCACGTTGTTCTGGAAGAAAAAGTGTTGTAAAGAGAGCACAAACAATTAGAGCATATGCTGAGTTTGTTTATCATCAGAAGCATGCGGTAGGTGTGCCAGTGCACTGGTGTTCAGCAATTAACAATAAAGGCAGACAGCAATTAACCACATGTCTGCTGTGAGTGGTAATGCAAGTTATTTGTATTTAACCTCCATGATTCATGAACCACTTTCATTCTGGGAACTAAAGAGAAAGGGAAGGAACATCTTAGAGCCTGATGTCACCATGTGAAAAATGATCAGACTTCAGTAGTCAGTAATGAAAAAACTTATATACGTAAATAAAAATAAATAGATTTTTTCCCATTATTGGCAAATGAAATATAATAATTTATCATACATATACAATTATATATGCATACATAAATATCTATGTATATTTTTTTTGTAACAGTGGAGTTCTGTTTCTGGGAATTGCAAGCTTAATTTCCTTTTAGGATTTCAGCTCATATATGTACTGAAACCAGTGGAAAAATCCTTATCAGTATCAATGCCTGTTGCATTTGGACTGGTGGTATAAACACCACCATAGGAGCTATAGACTTTAGAAGTTTTTTTGGTTGGTTGTTCTTTTTTACCCATGTATTTATGAAGAAATTAGACTTCTTTGAGAAAAGCAGCCTTTATAAGATTCAGTATTCAAGGGAATGTGATGGGACACCCAGACTGTAGGAATTAAGTTCTGATGCCACATCTTTTTCAAGGGTTTTGAATTGACAGGCAGCCTTCATGATTAACTGTCTCTGGGACAAGTACAGAGCTGGGTCTTTTGTGAAAGAATATCCTGGCCACAGGGGAAGAAGAGCAAGAAAACCAAAGGATACCTGTGTTATCCTCTGTTAAAGATGAAAGAGCCACTGCATCAAGATTACATACACTCTAAGATTACCTTTTCTTTTTCCCTGAACCAGAGTTCTGTCACAAAGCTTATTTTTGGTGGGAGGAGGTTTAACAATAAGCTCATCTTATTATAGGTAAGCAGATACATTTTGGACAGTTTTCCATTGAGCAGCATATAAATCTAGACTTAAATGTAATGAACTGGCACCAAAAAGTGTACTGGAGTATTGATTTTTGTGAATTAATAAGACATTGTTTTCTGGTTTTTATGGATTAATACTTAGCTACAAGCTGTTTGGGATTTGGGTAGAGAATATCCTGGCGGTAAAAAGCAATTTTATTTTGGAGATGGAAATGCTTCAAGATGGAACAATTGGATTGGTGGACATATTGTGTTAAAGGGTAGCAAGGGAGAGACACAAAGTGCTTTTATTGCTTATTCTTTCAATTCAAGTAATAACTATTGATGACCTGAAAGAAATGCAATGCAAGGGTCTTATGAAAATAGAGTTTGGAGGGCTGTTAGTCTTGTCTGTGCCTAAAAGTGTCATCTTAGAAAAACCAATTAAAATGAGGTATTTTGGCAGGAAAACAATAATCTTTTTAGCATAAAAAGAAATAATTTAAATTGTGTTCTCATTTATGAAAATGTGTAACTTAGCTTGGATTCAAAAGCTTATTTAACACTTCTAGCAAAATGAAATCTGCTTTCGTCCTGCTGTCCCTGTTTCCATTGGGAACTCCAAAATTTTCTAATAAGATCTTTTTCAAAGGTGAATTTTCTCAGGGGAATTTTCTTTCGAATTCATCTAAATAACCCATGTCAGGGAGAACTTCGGATGTTCCAGAGTGAGATGAAAGGAGGTCAGGGTGTTGTACAAGGAGCTGAACGATGAGAAGAGTGATTTGAGCTGCAGACTGCCAGATTTGTGGGGGCAGCTCAGCAGTGGGCTAAGCACGATGGAGAGGCTGAGGGGCAGAAACAAGAACATACTCCAGTATCTGTGATCACCCTGGGAAGCCCACTGTGCTCTGGTTACCTTTGAGCTGCCAGGCTCTGCACCAGAGGAAGGGCAGGGGTGTCAGCTGGCATCAGTGGGAACAGGATTTTGAGTTGTACTCCTCCAAAGGATCTACACACAGCCTTTGGGAGAAAGCAGCAGAGCCAATGAGCTTTGCCATCCTTTAGTTGTCTGTAATTGCTCAGCTCTGCTAGTGCCTGTTCTGATCTCAGATGCAATGCTGGGGTAGCTGCACTGGTGTCACAGGAGTTTATCCGCAATTGTTCAACGGAGAGCGACATCAAGGCTGTAATCACTACAGAGCAGTCATAAACACAACAGCCACTGGCGTGGCTTCAAGAAGTGTGTTCCATCAGCTGTTATTCTGCCACGAGAGGACCTGTAACGAAGCATTCCTGTGGGAACAGGCCGCACTTGAAATGTAAATCGAGTTCAATATCATCTTGTTAGTACAGCCTTTGGTGCTGCTGGATAAAGAGACAGCACAGGGAGCCCTGACACCTGGCTGGGCATTCATAAAGCACCCGGTCCTGCAGCAGTTTAACTGGGAGAGGGAGCAGAGAGCCTCAGGAGTGGCTGAGCTCCTGTCTGGGTGTACTTCAGGAAAGATGTGAAAACCTTGGGTGTCCTTCGATTGCCAGCAGTCTTTGCTGCATCTCAAGGACAGGAGTATGAGCATCTCTGCTCCTAAAACTCCAAACTCATTGTGCATTGCTGTCAAAGCAGGTCTGCAGGAAGCCCAGCTGAGCACAGCCCATCAGGCAGAGCGTGCAGCTGAGCTCTGGGGAGGGATTTGTTGTGCAGTCACAGGATTGCCTGTGAGAGCTCCTTGATCAGAACAGAAATATTTAATCAGGTCTGTCTCCTGTAAGTGTCATGTAGAGAAAACAAGGCTACAAATTGGATTTGTGTGATCAATGGGCAAGGAAGACCACTTTATCCACCTCAGCAGTGCTGACATACAACACCAGGCTTTGGTGACAGCAAGGTGCCCACATTCTGGCAGGACAGACTCTCTCCTGTCTGGGGACACAGGCTGTTCTGGAACCATACATTGATCATTTTTAAATTTTAACCACAATCGTGCCTTCTTGTATGTCAGTAGAAAATCAGCTGCTGAGTTTGGAAAGAGTATGATTTTTCTTACAGCAAAATCAAAGGAAGAATTTGCACAGATTGCGCAGCAATATTTAGGTACATAAAGATATGGTTTGGAAATTATTCACGTACATGAGTGAATTAGGAACTTGCACACAGTTTTTGAAGTTCAGGGCTACAGCTGAGAGCATGGTACAGGGGTCTGACTCAAACAGAAAGGGGCTCAGAGCCTGAGCAAATCCTCTGCAGCCAGGTCTGGCGCCACAAAGCCAGTGTTAAACAGATCTTCTGGACTTGACACTTTACAGTTCCCAACATTTGCATAGCATGAGCATCACAGCAGGACTTACTGAACCTAATGGCACAGCAAATTTAGTAAATAAATAAATAACATGCAGCAGAGAGGACGGGAGCCGTGTCTGAACTTTGTGTCTTACTGAGAATTGGCATGGTGACTTGGCAGGGTCTTTGGAAGGTTTTCAGTTACCTTGATGAATAACAATTCTATTTTAACTTTTTTTCTCTTTGTATATTATAATTTATATACTTGTAAAAGAGGGACTGCCAGTTACAGTCTGTCTGTCTCCCCAGGAGTCTGGAAGAGGTTGATAGGAGGAAGTGTGCAGCTGTGGACCCCCCCAGAGCATGAAGATCTGTAGGATCCATTTGGACAAGAGCACAACTGAATCCAGGTATGAGAGGGAAATGGGTCATGGATACCAAATGACAGGTGCAGCAGCATCAACCTCTGCTAATGTTTGCTTTGTGGAAAAAAAAAAGGCACAAAAAACACCTAAACCCCAGAGATTGGGATCTACAGAGACCATTCCTTACTTCAGGAAATGGAGCTTTTCTGAACAATACCATCTTCTGTCATGCCTAATCAAACTAATTAAAGAACACTACCACACTTTATTAATGTAATTTATCTCCTGCCTGAGGTGAATTTTATTTATGCTCCAGTTACTCAAACATCACTGTTCTGTGTTTGAAGGAATGATGTTATTCAGTGATGTTTGTGTTCCACAATATCTGGCAGTAATTGAACAAGAGCCTGGGAAATTGAGTATTTCCTGCTTTGGAAAAGCTTCTCTGGGGAATGTGCTGTTGCACAGGTGTGTTGGTGAACAGGCTGGACTTGGGCATGTCCTTATTTGAGTGGAAACTGGAGGCCTACACATGCCAAACCTTTCAAGCCAAGCAAGCCAAAATCAATCTCTAAGCATTGAGCCGGTGAACGGCCTGTTTAACTGAACACACATATTCACAGCATTTAATGAATCAGGGCTGGGAGGCCAAATTTATTCCAGCTGAAGTTCTGGCAGGGAAAGGCTAATATGTACTGAAGGAGGAAGGAAGGAAGTTAGTTCTAGAGATTAAAAACATTTAAGAAAATGTCAATAGAAAGAAAGTATTTATTTTAAAATAGATTAATGGCTTCCATGGATATCCTCTGATGTGGCCACAGCTGCAGGGCTCACAGGCACAGTATCAACCCCTCTTTTGTTGGAAGAAGAAGTTTAACATAATTTATGGAGCAGGACATCATGAGACATTGCCCAAAACTGACTGAGGGGTTTTCCTGGTGATTGCTTGCAATTTGTTGCTGTCTGCTTGATGAAAGCAGAAGACAGGAGAGAGCAAGGGAGGCAGCACAGAGCTGTCATGGGCCTGGCCTGGCCAGAGGGTGAGACAGCTCCTGGGTGTGCAAGGCTGGAGGCGCAGGGAGCTGGCAAGGGAGGTGCAGCCTCCTGCCCTCGCTACACACCTGGCTTTGTCAGCTGAGCTGAGCTGGCCCAAGGCCATTTTGGCCACCTGTCCGTGCTGTTTGCTCTCATTTGAGGCCAGCCTGGCTGGTCTGAGAGAAAACCCCGCTGGGGCTTGGTCTTAAAAGTGCACTTGGAAAGGACATTGCAGGTGTCCTTGTGTACCCTTCCTCACCCACACTGCAGGTGGGTAAGATGGGCCCTTCCCTACCAGGAATGGCTTTGGCTCTTTGAGGGCACCTGAGACTGGCAGACATCTGGACCCAGGACTGGTCCGAGCTCAGGTATGGCATGTGCAGAGTCACAGGAGAAACTGGCACAGGCACAGAGGAAACAGTGGGAAGAAAACCTGGTTAGGGACATGGAGAAGCAGACATCCCACCTCGAGCTGCAGCACGTTTCATCTCAGGCCTGCAGGAGCAATTGCTGTCAACACGTTTCAGAGGCATTCTGCTGGCTCTCTTCCAGCCCGTGCACTGGGCATTAATGCAGTGACTGTGCAGTTTTACTCACGTTGATTTAGAGAATTGCACAACCAAATTTAAAGCACTGTTAGGTAGGATGGCGTGTGGGGAACAGTACCATGATATTTTATTTTTTTAAAACTTGGGTTGTGTATTTACTGCTTTCCCAAGTGAGTTCTTAAAAAATATCTGACAAGTAGATTCTGTCTTGTAAATAGGTCCAAATGAATTTTATTGAGATTTTTGGGTAAATCTTTGCTACCCTGCTCCCAAGCAGATATTGGCAGTTTAAAAAGCCTTCTAAGAACAGGGAAAAGGAGCTTTTATTCTCTGTGAATAAATGAACTGCAAATTTCCTTGGGTAGTGGTTAAAACTGTTTTGGATTTTCCTAAAGAGAACAATGACTCACATCCATTGATAAAGTACACCTTAGCTCTGTATTAATAACAAGTGCAGTGGGCTGGATCAGATTGCATCTGCCATTGAGAACACAGAGGCTTGTTTGGAGGACAGAGCAGGACTGAGCTCCCAGCATGTCCTGTTTATGGCTCCAAAACCAAAATACAGTTTGGAGATTTGTCCCAGGTCAGAGTCTCCTTGGCAGCCTGTGCACTCTTGCATATCAAGTGCTCCTGCGTAAAAAAGTTGGATGGCAAAAAGAAAAAAATAAAATCCTGGTGCTTTAGAATAAAAGACAAGTCCTGATGTCTCACACATTCTAGGAATATGCCCCCCAGGCTGCCAGCTCAAAATTTAGGGTGAAAACAAAATAAACCCCCAAAGCCACGATGAAGATGACAGGATGATGTGTAGGGTGCAAACAGGGAGAGCCTGTGGTAAAAGAATAGAAATTATAGAACAAGAAAGAATAGAAATTATTTTGAAATAGAAAAACATGATTGGGAAGGTAGCTGAATAGCATGTTGAACATGCCGATTTTTCTTCCTGATGATTAAAACAAGAAAAATCACGGTACAGAGCTGACTGAAGGTTGTGTTGGTTGTATTAAACTCTTGCTGAATGTCCAGTGATGATACAGCCTCTTGGCATGATTTGAATAAGATCTTACTGTCTCTGCTTTTAGGAAATGAATCCTGTTTAAATCCCTGTCTGTCTTCATGGGTGCTGCCCTCTGGCTCCTGGGTGTGTGCAAGGGATGGGTTTGGGGGTGGCAGCAGGCTGTCCCTGCCTGCCCTTGGCGCAGCCCCTTGTCCCCAGGGAGCAGGGCTCCCGGGGGAGCTGTGGCAGGACAGCAGGCAGGTGGAGATGCCAGGCCCTGGATGAGATCTGCTCTGGGCTGCTCTGCTGCTTGCACTCGTTGAGCATCCTGTGGCACTTGGCAGCAGTAGGGCCACTAACCTGAATGTCCTGGCCAAATTCCAGCCTGCCTAATTGCACGCTGCCCGCCAGGCTGCGCATTCCCGGGGAAGATTCAGGTGAGAAAATTGCTCTTCGCTCCCTCTCCTAAACAATGTTACACAAAGGGTGTTTAGTGCTGAAGATTGAAACCTGTTTTATTCAGAAACCTAAATCTGGATTTAGGGATGTAACAGAACGCAGAGTCTTCAAAGCAATGCCCAGGCTCCTGAGCAGACTCAGGTGCAGAACGTGGTTTTTGTCTTCCTGCAAAATTTTCACATTTCTTTTATTAATAACAAATCTCCTAAAATCTGTTTAAGATCATTACTTGCAGCAAATAAAAATACTTCACACAAAAAGGAAACAGATGGTCCTGAATGCTGCAGATCTGTTTGAAATGTATTTTCAGCCCACTGTCTGGAACTTGTCTTGAGTTGTAAGGGAATCGAAATTTAATTTCAGGCTCTGCAACACTAACACTGTGTAGCCAGAGGATTCTCCCATCTTTGTGTATCAACCTAAATAATGATCTCTGTATCATTGCAAAGGGAAATATTTATGCATTTGTTGGAAGGAAAATAACGCTGGGTCTGAGGGATTCTTCTCTGTGACCAAGTTGTTCCTACATTAGAGTCAAGAAGTTTTGCTGTTAAGCTGGAGCAGGCAGAAAATTTGTATTATCTGGGCAGACCTGGCACCCCACCTGTGTGTGTGGTGCTCCTGGGTGGTTCCTGCTGACTTCACGTTTCCACTAGCGACTGAAAGCTGGGCAGCTGTGCAAAGAGCCTCAGAGAGCTCAGCAGCTGTGCCCTGTGTGTGCAGGACTGCAGCCTGCAGTGCCTGAGCCTTTCCAATGTCCCCAAATTTAAAGCTGTATCTGGGGAAGCGCAGACTTTAAGCAGAAGCAATGGTTATGTTTTCCCCACAGGGACGCCTCAGGAGGTTAATTCAATCTGTGTTACTCAGACTCCATGCTGGCACATCAGCCAGTTTTCATAGTCAGTGTCCTGCTTCCAGCTGAAACAGAATATGGTGCTTTAAAAAAAAAATTGAAAAAAAGTCACACAGCTGCTGTCATGTAGGACGTTGTGCTCTTAGATGAGCCATGGCTCTCATCAGGTAGATACGATCACCCAATGTTAATGGGTGGAGGAGGAAAACCTGACGGCAGAGATGAAGCAGAGGAGGGGCTGCCTGTGGGGGCCCCAAGGACAGCATCTGCAGGGCAGGCTTGCCCATTTCTTGGACTAATAATAGTAATAATAGGTTATCACCAAATTGGTCAGGGCAGAGCTGGTGAGTTTGACTTTTCTCTGGCACACCTGAAGTTGCTGAGCAGTTGGCAGATGGGATGTGAGTGGTGCTGCCTCTCCCTAGAGCTGCAGTGCCTGGGATCTCTGATGCTTCCGTGCCTGGCTGGATGCTGTGCGCCTCTGTAGCAGGACAAAAACAAATGGTGAATAAAATGCATCTGAAAGGAAGCTCTAAATGCGTAATTTCAAGAATTACAGACTGCTGAATGAATTTATATTTGAATAACATCAGTGAATAGCAGTCTGGTAGTCAAGCACCTATAAATAAAAAAAAAAAGTTGTCAAGTGAAGGGTTATTTTAGAAATTAATGACTTGTAGGATTTTTATGTAATGTATTTTTGTTGAAATCTTATTTTTGCCTTAAATCTAGGACTTGGGTTTTCTCACTTCCTCCCCTCATCTTTTCACAGGAAGATTGGAATAGCTGTAAAAAGTGAGGGTTTATGGAGGAGGCATTCTCAGCTTCTTTCTAATAAAATTATGGAGAAAGAAAAGGTCAAGCAAAGTTTCACTTATCAGATTTTCGATCAGTTTTTCTCCTTTACCTTAACTGAAAATAATGAAAAATGAAAGGTATTTTTAAAAATAATCAAAATGAAAACTTCTGTTTCCCAGAAAATAATAATGCAGAATTTTATCTTGAAGAATGGTGAGTGACAGGTTTCTAACCTTGAAAATACTTATTTTCCCCCCTCTCCTCCTTCACCCCCAAGTTCAGCCAGCTCTGGCATCATGCTCAAGTGAAGCACTGAGGAGATGTCTCATGGCTACTCTCTTTGGCAAAAGAATGTTTCTGAGGGTTTTTAAAATGTGGATGATGATTATTTTGTTTCTGCTTGTTTGTTGTTTTTTGAGACACAGAAATCTCTATTGTTGCAAAACAAGCTCACTTATCCTCATTTATCCCCAAGGAAAAGGAAATCCAACCAAACTGGGTAATAGATGTTTCCTGGCTGAGCCCTTGGGCTGCTCTCGTGTGACTGCAGGTGGAGAGTTCAGCTCTCAGGGGGCTGGGGCTGGCAGATCCCCTGGAGCATCATCCCACTTTTTGGGGCTGCTCTGGCTCTGCAGAGGCACCAGCATTGCTCAAAGGACTGGTTTTGAGGGGTTTTGGTGGCAGGCTGCACAGTTTGGCTGCCTGAGGGTTTTTGATGGTTCAGCCTCTGTGCCTGGTGGGTGGGATTAGAATCTCCTGCATCCTCAGCCCAGGAGCTGCTGCAGCAGCCCCAGAGCAGGGGTTGGTGGTGTGACATTGTGGGGAGTTTAGCCAAGCCCTTCAGTGGTGTCTCTGTGTGTTCCTTCTCCAGGGCTCAAACACATTTCCCAGGGTTTTCCCCCTCAAACACACACCTGATTTTATTATTGCATTTGCAGCAAAGGGCACATCTCCACACACCCATTTCATAGCTCTAATTATGTTCCCCCTATTAATTTTTAAGTGCCCATAAAACACGACCTCAGGAGGAGCCTGAACTTAGCTGGCAGCAGCCCCTGCTTGCCCTGGGAGCACAGGGCAGGGCTGAGCCTCTGCCAGCCCTGCTGGGCTGGGGGCTCAGGTGAGCAGCCCAGAGGGGAGCAGCTCTTCCTCCCTGTGCTCCCCAGGCCACGGGGCCATGTGCAGTTCTTCTGTCACTGCTGCAGGTCAGGGACAGCAGCTGGGTAGCCCTCACCTTTGCCTCAGGTTAGCGAGGAGTCTGTGCTGGCACCTTGGCACAGCCCAGCTTTAACCTGTGTGCAGACGGTGCCTCACTGCTGGAGCTGAGAGGTCACCTGTGAAACACTCGCTCTGTCTCTGCTGGGGAGGCTCGGGATCCACCCGGATCCTGGAGTGTGAGCCTGAGGGGGCTGAGCTGCTGTCAAGTGCCTGCCCAGACAAATAAAGCCCTGGGAGGCAGCGTGTTGGCACCAGAATTTCACGGAGTTAAATCAGGTTTGACAGTCTGAAACAATACCATCATCTGATGTCTAGTTTTCAGTTTCTTCACCAGATAATTCAGATAATTATTTTTGTAAGAAAGTGACAAACTAGAAATCCTTTAAATTTGTTTCAACAGAGTTTGCAAATTTTAAAATTTACAGGAATAAATTGAAAGGAATACAACTTACCTACAAGTGCTTTCTGTTCCTTGGAAACATCTTCCTCCTTCTACCAACTTCCATATGACCTGTGGGACCATTCCAGGGTAAAGCCAGAGTGTCAGCCTGTGAAGTGCTCTGTGGCTTTATGTTCTCTGGTGTTACAAGGGGTCACCTCATTGCTTCAAGCAGTTGGTGTCAGTGACCTTGGGTGCCTTGATATCATGATGTAGTGGCCATTTCACTTGGGTGAGATCTGCCCCTCAGTGTGTACTAGTGGCCTCAACATCTCGTGAAAGACCCATAACAATCGTGATTTCTGGAGCCCTAGGCCCAAGTTCTTCTGTGGGTAAAATTCAGAAGGCAAGGGATGCACTGGTGGGGTGGAAACACTTTCTCATGGGTGATTAATAAACTCCTCTTTATGCTTATTCTCATTTGATCCCTTCCTCGCTGCTCTGCCTGCAGCAAAAAGATGGTATGTAATATATATATATTCAGGACACTGATGGAAAAATAGATTTCTTTCAATGTGATATCAAGTAATGCTCCCAACCCTGGGGAGAACTCTGTATTCAGTCACCTTTTAGATACTGTCCATGAAAATCAATCTTCTTTGGTCCCGGTGCTCATATTTTGTGTGTGTTGCTTTGTGTTACTGTGTATCTTGGTTTTGTCTACTTACTCCTTACTCTGGCACCTTTCTCCAGGATGAAAGTGTTATCTTGCTTTGCAGATGGTCCCCAGACTCTGCATCAAGAATCCAAATGATGGCATTTTTCCTAGGAGCCTGGCTTTGCTGCTGCTGAGATGATCTCCCTCTCCTCTCCCCATCCTTTGCTCTGAGAGTGTCAATGAAATCTGTGTGCACCCTTGATGCTGCTGAAACCTGCCTCTGGTGTCAAATCAGGAACTCCAGTGCCTGAACAGCCATGTGAGGTCCTCCCAGGATAAATCCATCTGCTGGGGACTTGCTGCTGTTCCTTCCTGCTTGGTGCTGAGTGCTCCCAAGCAGCCCTGCTGAGGCCACCGCAGGAAGGACCGGTTCATCTCCAGGGCTTCAGTAGGGCCTTTTCCCCAAGGCAGGAGTGGAGCAGGGCTTGCCTGGCTGAGAGCCACCATGACATCAGTACCTCTGCACTGTGGAGTCTCAGCCCAAGCACTTTCAGCAATTTTAACTTTTAGCATTTTTAACAATTCTTGAATGTGCTTTGTAGCCTTCCAAAAGACGGATTTTGCAACTTTTCCCCAAACACGCAATTCGAAAACCCACTTCAGAGCGGGTTCTCACCTTCCCTGGTGTAGATCAATGCACTAGGAATGGCATTTAATGAAAATATCGAAAATGAACTAACTAGTTTTTTGATTGCCAAATAGTAGGAGTTTGCTTTATACAAAAATCACCAACCCCTTCCTATAGAGTTTTGTTCTTACATTTGGACCTGTGATCTAAGATCATGCACAGCAGAGTTTTTCTACCCACCTTGTTGCAGACACTTTCTTCCTGAACATAAGCTCATTGTTCTCCAGATGTAATTAGACCAAGTGTTATGACAGTTGGTAGGATTACAGCACTTTGATAAATGACTTGTTTCTCAGAAGAGAAGGTTTGTGAAAACAAGACCATTCATCTCATTTCTCACTCATTTCCTCTGCCCAGCTTCCTTCTTGAAAATATGCATATGGACTTGGATGTGAGCTGAAGGGAAGATTTTGGTGTTTCCCACAGCCCATGACTCCCTCTGAGTGGCAGCCCTGCCCTGGTTCAGCCCTTCACTCCAGGATGGTGTCATTCCAAACTGGCAAGAGGGCTCTCAGCTCCTGCAGGTCTCTGATAAAGAACCCAAGGAGGACAGATCTTGGTGCAGGCTCCTAGCCTCTACAACCCAACCATCCATTTCTTTCCCCATCTAGCTGTCTCCTCCACCGTTTTTTAGATGCACATTAAATTGTATAAAAGACTGTGGGAGGTGGTGTTGGAAGTACTGTGAAAGACAGGGTAAATGATGATCAGGGGCATCCACAGCTCCCCCTTACCTGCAGCTCCAGATGTTCTCCCACAGCAGCAGTCAGGTTTGATCAGGCATAGTTTACCATTATTTAGACCATTCTGATTGATCCAAGCTGATGCCTTCTCAGAATTCCAAGAGGAGCCTGTAACTTTCTCAGCAACCAAGGCGAAGTTGACTGCTCCCCAGACCATCTTTTTGGACTTTTTTGCAAATGAGTGCAGTTTGTTGTTCTCCAGTCACTGGGGACACACCCAGTCATGACAATATCTCAAAGATGACAGGAGTGGCCTTCTTATAACATTGGTCCTTTCTTACAGCACCCTTGGTACACCTCACCCGGTGCTGTGAGCCTGGAGTCAAGAGATGGGCTGGAAAATCTTCACTTTGTGATTTCCTAACCATAGGTGAAGCTGGGCTGTGGAGGTCAGGGGCACTCAGAGCCGTGTCCCTCCTAGCCACAGCTGCTGCCATGAACCTGACAGACCTGTGCTGTGCATCCAAGGGAGCTAGACTTGCCTCTCAGCACAAATTTACCTCCTTACAGGTGTTCTGATGACTGATCATCAATAGCTCGCGTAGCCCTTTCTGGCCATGCTGGAGCTTTAGAGAGATTTCAAGGTCATTTGCCCATGACTGCTTTACCAAGGTGGTTGGAGAGAAGCATGAGGGCTTCCCTGTGAAGTTCTGCATGCTGGTGTTAATAATTTATCTATTTTCTGAGTAATACGTGTGTCAGAGCTCAAGACAGTAGCTTTTCAGAGGTTTGAACAATGGTGACCATCCATTCCACTTTACAGCATAGTTTTTTATCTGAAATTGGGTTTTAGGCTTTCCTCTGTTGAGTTCTGTGACTGATCTTAAAAGCTTCTTGATATATTACCCAGGCCTATTAGATTCTACTAGACCTCTCCATCACCAAGAATTGATTTCCCCCTCCTCCCCCCTTAATGCTTGAACTCAGAAGGCCCTTAGGGTTTCTGGCTTAATTAAAAATTAAATTTACAGATCATTTCTCAAATCATCCCTTAAGCAGCCAGTAATAATGATCACCTCTGAGTGGTGTGTGTCACTGTCATTTTAATGTGCTGTGTAGTAAATAGTAATGTGTCCCCTCTGTGAACCCTGTGTGGAGCAAGCTGCCCTATGCTGCTCTCTGTTTATTTATGTGTATAATACAGAAATCGGTGTGTTTTGAGTCCTGGGGACCTCTACCACACTCTATCTTCAGTCACTTTTTCTTCTTACCATAGCAAAGTAGAGAGCAAGTTGTCCTGCATTTATGAACACTTCTGTTTGTTTTGAAAACTATTTTCATCTCCCCCAGTTGTTTCCCCTACAATTTGAAGATTATTTTTTTGTTCCCTTTGCTGGGATATTCAGTTTCTGGAAGTCCTTTTTCTTTCAGTTGAAAGGAAACTCGTGTTCCACATGAAGGGAGTAGGAAAAAGCTGCCAATCCAAACTGGTACAAAAGGTTCTTGCTGTGATGCTTCACAGCAAACACACTGCTGAGAGGCTGTGAGGTACTTCAGTATTACAGGTGGCAGAGTTCAATGCAAACAGCTCATCCAAATACCTGTGCCCCCTCCTATGAGCATTTTCTGTAAGCCAACCCACTAATGGCTTGCTCTGTAAGATTTTTCTTGGGAATAATTTGCCTGAACTTCTTTAATATGTGATGAATCTGTCAAGGCTTTTCTCTGATTATTTACTATTCATCTTATGCAACTGATTGCATTTGCTTTTTTTTTTTTTTTTTTTTTTTTTTTTTTTTTTGTTGTTTTGTGGGTTATCTGTGTGTTTTGAAATAGAGAATTAACATTAATGAATGGTGACTAGTTTTGCTGATGCCCAAGTCTCTGCCCTCATGCAATTGTAGGTGTTTGTATGAAGCCACTTTGGGCATTTGTGCAATAACATGTGGGTGAGCACAGATTTGTACTGCAGATTTGTACAGATAGACATCAAGGGCTCCCTCCATGTTTGCTTTCTTATCAGATAAGTGGTTTCCTTCCCCTTGTATATTTGTCCTCTCTATACTGAATTTATGTTCCCTTTCTGTATCCTTTTTCTCTACCATTCTCAAAGGGTCTTACCTTAATATTTGAATTTACTCTGGCTCTTGAGTTGGATGTGCTTTTTTCTAACCTGATCTCAGTAGTGCCATGTGAAGCCAGGAGCCCCTTGTGCTTATTTCTTGATTTGGCCAGCTTGAACATTTTTCTGAGCTCCTCACAAGTGTTTTAGTGAGCTGTCTGTGCTATGTCACTCCTTTTGAGCTGTCGTTGGTGGGCCTTCGCTCCACCAGTCCGACCTACACTGTGTTGCTCTGATCTGTGGCTCAATTTTGCTGCTCTCTTCCCTCTCCAGGCACCACTCTGTTCTATTTCCAGATATATTTTTACTCATTAAACTCCTAAAAGAGAGGCTGATCAGAAGACAGTCCCAGGGAGGATTTGGCCCAGAGATACTTTGCCAGATCCTCTGCACTGGAGGTTGAATTTTGATGGGGATGAACATTTAACAGCTCTGCAAGTGGTCTATGAGCCGAAACCCTGCAGTAATAGTGAAGAACAGACTTAGGAAGAGAAAAACCTGACCCTTTGAAGCCCTTTTTACCAAGGTAGTACATAGTTAACAGTTGTTTGAATTACTCCTGTGAAAGCCCCTTGCACTCTAAGAAACATCACTGGAGAACAATGGGTTAGCCCCAGCTGATTGCCAAGCCATTAACCTCAGCTGCTGGAGTGCCTGCTCGTGCCTGTGTGAATCAGCTCTTCAACTGGTGCCACCAAAGGAGTGCCTACCCTCCACATTCTGGGGAGTAGAAATGTCCAGAGTATTTCCTAATCCAGCCAGGGCTGCTTTAAAACAGTGGCTTGAATCCTCTGGGATTTGCAGAACCCTAAATCACCCCCAGTGATTTGAGCTTCTGCCTCCAGTGAGGGTCTTTTCATCACCCAGATCCCCTGGAACAGGGCAGAGGAACCTCTCCCAGTCAGTTGCAGCCAGGCTCAGGGATCCTTGGCTCCTGACCCTGTGGCTTCTGGGGCTGCGGATGCAGTGGCCCATGGGAAAGGTTGTCCTAGAGCCAGGGGATGCTGAAACTCCCCTGAAAGATCACCCCCAGGGCAGATCAGCTGAAGAGTGGTGGAGTAGCACGAGGCCAAAGGAAAATGCTCACAGTTCCTCTCCTAGAGCTGTTGTGCTACGGCAGATGCAGCAGAGGAGTGTCAGTGTGCAGCCCCTGCCGTGGTTTGGGCTTTGAGAGGCAGGGCACCACTAATGTCCCATCAGCAAACAGTCATGTTTTCATTTCCTTCCCAGCTGTGCAGGATGAACTCAGCCCTCCAGCTGCAGCGGTGCAGGGGGGCTTGGCTGCCTGTGCCACTGGCACCCCTGTCCTTGGCTCCTGAGCCACTGGCACCCCTGTGCCACTGGCACCCCTGCCCTTGGCTGCCTGTGCCACTGGCACCCCTGTCCTTGGCTCCCTGTGCCACTGGCACCCCTGCACTGCTGGCACCGGGCAGCTCCCACCCCAGCCCCGGGGGCTAGAGCATGGAGACCAGATGGACAGGTCAAGGTTAACCACACCCACCTCCCCCTCCAGATAGCTTGGTGGCTCTTGGAACGAAGGAAAAGGCTTCCCCTGAGTGTTGTTCTGGAGTCTGCATGTGTGTATGCCACACACAACCCCAGGGCTTTCTCACAACTTGGACTGTCACAACAGATAGACTCAGAGTCTGAGGCATCTTTTGCATCGCTGATTTGCTTTTTGCTCTTCCCTTCCCTCAGTTAAGGATGTTACTGCAGGAAAGCCCTTGTTCCCGATCTCGGCCACTCCAGGGGGTCCTGAGTTAATAGTTAAGGTTATTGCCTGGCTAACCTAGTTGATGTGCTGCTGTTTGAACTTGCTTGCTTGATGCTCCAGGTGGGAAGGCAGGAGAGCAGCATCCCTGCAGGCAGCTGGCTCGCCTGAGGCAGCCTGGGCACGGCAGCAACCTGCGCTCCCCTCGCACGGCTCAGGCCAGCACTGCCCTTGCTGCTCCCCCAGCATCCCACCAAGGATGTGTCCCTCTCACGTGGCTGCTGCTCGTGGCACTGTCTGCCAGCGCCGCCACACTGATCTCGGTACAAATCCTCGATGGAGCAGAAGTCCTGCTCCAGCAGGAAGGGCAGGGGATGCTGCTGCCCTTGCTTGTGTGCTCCTAAATAACAGCCTGTTTATCGGTGCTCTTTGATAGTGTGTTATTTCCTAGAGTAATGTTGTGTATCAAAATAGCCCAGAAACATCTGATTGCCCGTAAAAGAGAAAAACTATAGATTGCAAGTGCTCTGAAGCTGTTCTAAAGTAAATCTGTTCTGTGTAACTGCAGAAGATTATTGAACATAGCTAGAAATTGTGTCTGTGGGGCTCCTGTCTTAGATTGGGTGCATGTTTCTGGGTGTCCTGAGACCAGTCCAGTCCTAAGGGCACCTGTATATGGCTAAAATACAACACTGTACTAGGCTCTCTTACCCTGTCTTCTAGGATCCCTAGTTCTCTTAGACTGCCTGATGTGAACTCCCTGAAACTTTGGCAAGGAACCCTCTGACTCGCACAATTTTCCCTGGGAGAAAGATCTGGGGTGGGTGAGAAGAAGAATGCTTGTGTGGGATCAGTCAAAACAGTGATTTTAATTCTGATCTGTTATCATAAGGCATGTTCCCATGCCAGACTAAAAAGGATTCCAAGTGAAAAGTAGCATTAGGGAAAGAAAAAAAAAAAAAAGATAATCTTTTGCAATAATGCTTTTTTTTTCCTCATTCCTTCCACTTCTCCCTCCTCCTTCTCTGTGATGTTCTGGCAAAATTTCTGGTATCTTGCCAAGTATTTAGCAAGAAAATGGTTCAGTTTTAGTATTTTTTCGACAGATCCATCACTGATCATTCTCTGGAGTCTGCCCTGTCTGCTCAACAGCTGGTTCTGTTCAAAGAGTCTACTGGAACTATTTGTGCATATTTGTAAATGATGGATTTAGATAATACCCACAATAATTGTAGAGTCCTGCTGTTTTGGCACAGTAACATTTTACATTTGCTTTGCGTAGGGATAAAGGATGATGCCAGGTACACAGACATGAGCTGTATCTTCCTTTAATGTGTACTCAAGCTGCCATGTGAGGTCGTGGCAGGGCTGACTTCTGTGGAGGGAACAGTTGAGTCTTGCTGGGCTTTAGGGGAGTTTATACTGAAGCAAGTGAGCCCTGAATCTTCCAGTGCTGCTTTGGGGACTGGTTTTGAGCAGCTGTAGCTTGGGCCAGTCGTGGTGTTCAGATACATCTCCCAGTGATGGATGCAACAGGTATCACTGGCACAGGAATGTAATTATCCCATTATCTGAAATGGGCCCCTTTGGCTGCATGTGGGGTACAAACAGAATTTCTGGGATTCAGAGGCACTGGTTCAGCTCTTGGGGCTGTTAGGTTTGGGGATGTCGCAGTGCTGAAAGAATGGTATTGACTTTAAACCTGGTGCCTGTTGCATGTGTTCTTGGGTCCTGATCCAGCTTCTCAGGAGCCTCTGGCATGCACCAACTCAGCAGCAGAAGCTTTCCCTCTGTCCCCCAAGCTGAGCAAGTCTGATTTGTGCCTGTCCTTCCAGCTGAAGGCATAGCTGGTGTTCCTCTCCCTGGCTGCAGGCTCTGCATCCAGGGCAGAGCTGGTTACCTGTAGACTGCTTTGCAGTGAGGCAGCAAAGCAGCTGGTGTTCTCTGTATTGATAAAAATGCAAAGAAATTAACGTGTGTGTCCCTTTAATGAATAGAATTAAACTCTGCTTCCTCCTCTGCCTTCTGCTGTTTCTCCTGTCAATCTGTGCCACCAGTCCCACTTGGAGGCCCAATTCCACTAATGCTGTGCTGCCTGTTTTTTTATACATGCTTGTGTAAGCTTGTTTGATCTGGTTGTTTCAGAGGAAAACATTGAAGTAGCCCCTGTGCTGCACCACACTGCTGTGTGTCCAGCACACCTGGGCTCTGCTGTAACAAGATAAGCAGAGCAGCCCTTTCAAGCTCCCCAGCAGAGCTCAGATGGTCATCTCAGGGGACTGCTTCGCCAGCAGAAATCTCTGCTTGTCCTGCTGAGCCCTGTGTCTTGCCTCCAAGCTTGTTTTTCTCTCTACTGACTTGAAGTAAATTAGTTTCCACTCTCTTTCTCTCTTCCCTCCCAAAAATAAAAAAAGAGAGCAAAGAAAGGATAAGAGCTAGCTTGGGAACTGTTGCATATGTGAATGCAGTTTTAGAGTTCATCTGTGTTTCTTGGAGGCTGCAGTTAGTGTGTGCAGCCGTGCTGTTTTCCCTGCTCCCACCAGGCTCCCATGTCAGTGCTCCCAACAGTCCTGTGAGGTCCAGCTCTGCTTCCTGTCCTGCACCTGAATCCTAATGCAGCAAACTGGGAAAGTATCTCCTCATTGCTCTGCTCCTGCTGAATGCTGCTCTCAGCTGGGTTATTGCTCAGCCATGGTGATATTGCTGCCTGATTTATATGGCCTCTCTCCTTCTTGCTCCTCTGCTGCTTGAGTACAGCCATTATAAAAGCCATCTGCAGCTTGTGCCTTTATTCCTTGGGTTTCTAGGCTGGCAGATGGTATGGACAAAAAAAGAGCCTTCCTCTGTCTAAATTAAGCAATAACACATCAACTTCCAATCACATTCTTATTATCACCTCGTGATCGCACTTTCATAAAATCCCTGTTTCCACAGCTAAGCATGATAGATATTTCTCAGCCTTATGGCTTGTGTCTGAAAGGAGTCTCTGTGCCACAAGCCCTAAAAGGACATTTCAAGAAATTACACACCTGTCCTTGCCTCCTACTTTGCAGTTTGCAACCGCTCTGTCCAGCCAGCCATTTGTTGCTGCTGAAATAAAACCTGGATAAATTCCCGTGTTTGGTGGGGTCAGAGCTCAGCCTGGCTGCTGTGCTGGTGGCTGAATGGGCTGCTCACTGTCTCCTGTGCCCTCATTTGGTGTGAGTTTGGGTATCACTGCAATTCAGAAATTTCATTTTAGAGCTTTTATCTTGTCGCCATAAAAAGTAATATTTTGATTCTGTTCATTTACATATTTTTTTTCTTATTTTGACCTGCTGGTTTATTATCTTTTCCTCATTTGCCCTAATTAAAGTGCTGTGTACAGCAGCTTGTTAGACTTAACTACATTCCTGCATCTCGCCAGGAAGTGCCTCTTCACTGATGGCTTCAGCAGCAAGATTGGCCCTGGGCAAATAATTTGTAGCAAATCACTGAGCATCACCTCCTTTTTTGGGTTAGGATTAGTCTGTGGCAGATCGTTGTTCTTGTTTCTTGTAATGATTTCCCAGCTAAATCCTGTGACTAATTTTTGGGCTGGGGTTGCTCACCCCTGACTCCCTGTGACTCAGCATTTGTGGCTCAAGCTTCTCCAGCTGGACCTGTAATTTGTAGACAATGCTTTGGTTACTTGATTGAATCAGTCTAACCACATCAATGCTTAACGTGAATTCCAAATTTTCTTAGACATCCTAAGTATTTTATTCAATCTTTCAGCTTTTCTAAAGACTTGCTTTGTTGCATGTAGAAGTTGAAGACAGAATATAGAAATAAATTAATTACTGAAAATGTTTGTTTTATCCCTGGCTATTTCATTATACACTTTGGGGTTTTTTTCAGTATTCCCTTGGTTCTAGTTCCTAGTATCCCCATCACCCCATGAAACAAGCTGGTTTTTTTCCAACTTGGAGAGACACCCTGCATCCAAAACCTGGGGAAGCAGAGATGATGCTCATGTATAGGTGGAGCAGGGGAGACCTGTGGCCCAAGGTAAACTCCTGTGTCTTTATTCTGCAGCAGATGCTGGAATTTGCCCACAAAGAGCAGTTGCTCCTCCTCGGTTTTGCCTGAGTGTGAAGCAGGCTCGGAGCAGAGGAGTTTTGCAGCTGGGTGCTACACGCTGATGAGGCACTGGGGCTCTGTGGTTCAGCACAGCCCTGCAGGGTCACACCCAGTGCTGGGTCACCTCCAGCACTTGTGTCTTCCTCTGGTGTCTTCCTCAGCTGGGGCAGCTCTGTGCCCTCCAGGTGAGAAGTGCCTTACTCCCAGGAGGAGGCTTTTACTGTGCAGCAGGGGACAAGTTACGGCATAAATGAAAACAAAGTGCTTAGCTCTCTCTGCACAGTGCTCTAATGGAAAAATATGCTGACTGTTTTCTGCTCTTCCCTCAAAAACTGATGTGTTTGTAAATTCTAAGCAAGTACTGACAGGTGACTAATTTATTTTTGTCAGCTTAGCAACAAAGCCTACCCTTTGCCACCACGTTCATTTGTTATGGCAGTGCGTTGGCTGACATTGAGATTCATTTGGGTTTTTAATGTATCTCAGTGATGCAGCATCGTAGCTATTCAGCTGCATTCCTCTCTTTTTCTTGTAAAACTAATTAGTGTCTAATTTCTCCCCATTATTTCCTTAAGCTCTGTGTGCATCTACAGACAGGCATTTATAGTTTTCCTGAGGTGGAGAGCCTAAAGCTGCAGTTTGGAGCCTCATGAGGTCATTGCTGACTTCCACCTCTTTTTTTTTTACAACCCAAAATGCAAGGAGAAATGGAGAGGAATAGAGGCAATTTGATTTTTTTTATTCTTTTCTGGAAGATGCAATGTGCCATTGCCAAAAAAGATCAAGATTGATGTGCCAGCAAGCCCATGGATATGTCAGTGGGTGCTGTCAGAGTCAGTGGGAGCCTGGAGCAGTGACCGCACCGAGCTCTGTGCCGGCCGCTCCAGGCGGGTGTGAGCCATGAGAAGCACAGGGCTCGCTGTGAGCAAACCCTGCACACCATCTCCCACCTTCTGGGGATCCTGTCATTGCAGGAGTCATCTGGGAACAGATCCAGGGCTGCTCTGAAAGGGAAAGGGCTGGGAAAGTAAAGGGCTGGAGCTTTTGTATTTCTTATGCTTCTCCTGCGTGGCTCACATCGTATGAGTGAAGATCACCTCTTGACATGCTCCTGCTGTTACCTACCAGTGGCTGTGATCCCAGGGACAGCAGGACCCACCAGAGCCAATGCTCTGATGGTCAGTCTGGGGCTGGCTGCAGCGTTTGACCCTAGGCAGTGGTGCCAGGATGACACAAAGGTGGCTCCCATGAGTCTTCTCACCATGGTGGGCTGGTTGTGCCCCAAGAGCGTGTCACTCACCCAGAGAAAGCCACATGTATTCTTGTCCTTGCTGATGTGAAACCTCCTCCAGATGTGCTCTGCTCTGCTGAGGGCTCGAGTCAGCTGTGCTGAATCCTGTCCAAAGTCTCCAAAGTCTCTAGGCATCCCTTGTGCTGGGAGAGGTAACTCACTGCCCTGCTTCCCACTGCCTTTGGAGGACCTCATGTGGTCAAATATCCACTGATCTCACATTTGACAGGTTTGCTCTTTAGAGTTTCTTGTCAGTCTCCAGCAGGAGCTTGGATGCAATGTGGAAAAAGCCAGAGGACATGGTAGGCATCACTTTTGCTCACTTGTGTGCTGCTTTCAGCATGTTAGTGTAAATAAGGCTAGTAGCAATCTTGGAAATTATTGGTTGAGATTTTTTTTGCACATCATCCTTCAATATAGCAAGTACAGCAATGGCTTGAACAGGTCTATGTCCTTTGACCTTCATGCAGCTGGACCTTTTCATTATTTTCAACAGAGTTGCTGGAAACATCTAAATGTTATCAGTACCCATGTCAAAGCATATTTTTATAGCACATTTCTAGACCCTTTAACTTCAACAAAGCATTGAAGAGCTTTGATGGCGCCATCTCAATTATCTGTCCTCTGTGCATTCCTCTCAGCTCTCAGACACGAGCCCCGTGCTAACCATACATCATTATTAGACTGACTTCATAGCACTAATTGACACAGAATGAAATTCAGAGCAGGAAACAGAGAGACTTTAGCATTCAGTATGAACAGACTGCAAATTAGTGTTACTGCTGTAAAGGTTAACTGAGATTGAAAACTGTTCTATTGCTGCCATGTAAGCTGAATGTTTCCCTTTTTTTGGGAAATACCCACGATTGGCATCTGAGGAGTGGAGGGGATGCAAAGGGAAGGAGAGCACCTGAGCTTTAATCAGAAGTGGTTATCTGAACTTCCCGAGCAGCTGTGAAACTCCTGAATTGGGAGGTCTTAAAAAAACATCCCAAATCTTGCATGGAAGGGAGCAAGTAAATTACAGCTTAGTGAGCTGCAAGTCTGCGACATCTGGAGCCAAGCCAGGGTAGAACTGAATGCCCAAGTGTACATGGGCACAATGTTTATTTCTATTTCTTACCTTTAAGTCACAGATTTGGATGACTGAAAGAAAAAGTTATGGAGCAAGTCTTGCCTTTCAGAAATTTGTCTAAAGTCCTCCTCCATTTTTTGGCAGTTTTATGTTAAGGGTTTACTGTAAACACCAGAAGTAAATATAGCTGAGTCCATAGAAAATGCTAATTTTGGTTCAGGATGAACACACACTGAACGTTTGCTGCTGAAAGCAGACCACAGCAGAATCATCACCTGCATTATGCAGATTTTCTCATATGATAACATGGCAATATTTTCCATGATTACAATATTAAAATTCTTAAAACTATATTTTACCTTCAGTAGCAGTCTACAGCAATCCAAAAACATCAATTAAAGGGTTAGCAATACATATAAGAGCTAATAAAACAGTTACTACTTACAAACAAGCTCATTAAAACAAGCTCATATATATAAAAAATATTTTTCTTCTCTGTTACTGTGGTGGCAGCTCATCCAAACCAAACCCACAGCTCATGTTTTGGCTGCAAGGTGAATTTCCGTATGGCATGAGGTGTCATTTCTGCTGGCGTGCACACAGAGCCAGTAAAACCCAATATCAGAGTGCTTGTGAGAGTGCATGGGGAGGCCAGAGGTGGTCCAGCCACCCTTTAGTGCTGGCAGGAGTGTTCAGACAGAGCTGAGGAGACAGTTCACTAATGACAATGTACTGCACAACTTGTGAAAGCAGGGAAGTGCTGTGGAAATGCTTCATCAATTTCACTTTAAATTAACCATAGAGTAGAAAACCGATTACTGGTAACTAGAATAATTAGACTACAAGAAAAACTCATACAAAAAACCCTTTTCATCTTATATGAAAAAGGCATGTGCTTCAGAAAGGCCTGTGTAAATGCTGCCTCACACCATGGACCTTTTATTTTTTCCTTCTCCTGGCCCCTTGCTCAACCATCAGCTGATGTAATGCAGGAGGAGCCCTTCAGAGATTTGACCCCACTTTGTGAAATGAACCAAATCTGCTTTGCCCATCTGCAAGTTACAGTGCCATGGAGAGTAGGTCTCAGTGCTACTCTCTTATCCTTTCAGCAGAAAGTGTAAAAAGCCAGAGCACAGTCTGAACTCCTCTCACATCAAATTCCTGCTGCTGTCATGGTCTTTAGCAGCAAGTTTTTTAAGGTATTGGACTCAACATGAAAGTGGCCAAACACTCTGTAGCTTGAACTTGATCATAAAATAAGTCTTGTTTATAATTTTAAGTGGAAAGCTACTTCTGCATTACCCGCAGAAAACATAAATGCATTGCTGCTTCCAGCCCTTTGGCAGGTGTTATGTCCAAGAATGGACTTAGGATAGGTACTTGCAGCTCAGAAATTCATACCTAAAACTGTCTAGCCTCTTTTTCTGTTAGCTAAAAAAAGGAAAATGGTGTATGTTTCACTTAGGGTTTTTTTTTCATTTTTGTTTTTCTTGAAATGCATGCCAGTGCACCAATTAAGTAATTCCTATCTCAGTTTTAAGAATAATTTATAAGGAGATCCTCCTGAGTTAAATCATCTTTTGTGAAACATTGCAATGGAAATGTCTGTCTTCACTGTGATCAGACAGCTTGACTCTGAACAGCTGCATTTCACCAAAGATGACTTCATGCCATGACTTGCTAACAGCAGCCTGTGTTGTGTCCTGTATCTGTACTATTAGCTTACCAGGAGATGGGAAAATAATATCAATATTCAGTGATGAATTTAGCACTGACATATTGCAAAACACAGATGCTGAATCTTAAAACTGTGAAATGAATGGTTCACAGGGTCTGATATTATCCCCAACATTCACAACATGTTTTGGTTTATTTCTGAATGAAAATATCTTTTTCCATTTCAGCATCTCTCTGGTGTGGGGAGCACTGACCATGTCCAATCCTCAGCACCTAAAAGTTGTGGGGGGAGCCTTGTCCTAACAATGTCATGATTCTAATCTCATTCAGCTGGACGCCTTTCCAAAGGCCTGACCCTGGCTGATCTTCACCCATGGAGAAGCTGTAAGGTATGGACAGGTGTGAGTGTGGCAGGGTTGCTCTCTGATGAGCAGCTGTCTCTGTGTGGAATAGTCAGAGGTGGGTTTTGAGAAGCAAAAGGCTCAGCAGTATCTAAACCCCATGTTTTGGTACAGCCAAATAAGGCAATAGCAGTAAGTGGTGGAAAAGCTGAATTTTTAGAAACTCAGAGTGCTTGGAAAAGTGGTGGAGGTGGGGAAGATGAGGCTCCTCACCTTCCTGTGAGCTTTGATTTAGAGCCAGGCAGCTGATGGTGGGGCTGGTGCTGGGGAAGGGACAGGGAGCTCAGGGAACCTGGGGAGCTCAGCAGGACACAGCCCCACGGTGCAGGGAGGTCTGCAGAGCTGACAGAAAACAGCAGCAGAGCCAAGCTGGCTGTTGGGCAGCAGGCAAAGGGAAGGTCCCTGGCAGCAGTAACACAGAAGCTGAGCCGTGCCAGGATTGTCCTTCTGCAGAGGGAGCCTCTCACTGCTGTGCTGCAGAGCAGGGCTGTGCTGGGGCTGCTGCCCCAGCCCTGGCAAGCTCTGGTGGCTCTGAACGTTTTACACCAGTGCAATGATATTGAACGAGGTACTGGTATTAAATAATTATATCAAGGTATAAGAACAGCCCCAGCACTAGCCTGTTTTCAATGTCTTGTAACAGTTCTCTTTATTATTTCATCTAATTCCTCCTGGAGGTGGATTTTGTTTCTTTCTTGAAATCCGGTGTTTGCCCTGTGCTCCTTGCTTCCTTCCCAGTGCTGTGATTTACAATGTAGCTGCATGTAAACTCATTACTAATAGCAGATTTGGTTTCATGCCATGTACAAATTCTTTTGCCAAGAACCATGTAGTAACATATTCTGTCACTTTGCTTTTTGGGTCCTTAATGCCTTTGCTTTCCTTCCCCTCCCTAAAGAGCAGAGGGATGAGGATTATGCACTTAAACCAGAGTGTGTGCTTAAGGCTTGTGGGTAGGAGAGGAATATGTGTATCAAATGATACACACTGAGGCCAGTGAGTATTTCCTGACTAAATAAAAGGATGCACCAAGCCCCATAAACTTCTCTCTGTAGTCACTAGGAATGACATTTCAGCAAGGCCGAGTTGTTTTCCCCACGGAAGCAGCGCCATGGAGTTGATTCATACCTGTCACCAGGAGGGAGCCTTCAAACTGTCATCCTGGCCATTCCTTACAGCTCTCCAAGTTGCTTTCCACAGCTCGCTGTAAAACACCCTCCAAAGCTGGAGTTTGGCTCTTGATGAAGAGTTTAGGTGGGCAGTATGGGGTTGCATATTCTGCAGCATGGGTGTGGAGCAGGTGAAGAACAGGATGGCATTGTCAGGCAGGGCTGCCCGAAGCTTTTGTCTCAGTTTAACTGCCATGGCAGGAGGATGCCATGGGGTTGCCAGAGGGTTTAGTGGCTTGTGTAAATAATTCCATGCTTCAACTGTTGCTTTTAGAAACCTGTGCTATGGCCCAAAACCTGACTGTGACCCTCTAGCTGTGAGCACAGTGCCCTGAGAGACACTGCACACACCGGACTCCTGCACTTCAGGCACAGAAAAAATATTGAAAAACTTTGTCCTTAAAAGAAAACTAATAATAAAAAACCCACCATAGTTTGGGTGCAGTTTGCACTGAAGAGAGATTTTTAACACAGGGTGAAACTCATTGTCCTTCAGAATCTGGTTTTGTTTACCTCAATCAGTGCTAAAATATTCATTAAAGACAGCAGAACTGCTTTGTATTATGCAAAGAAACTTCATATTAAGTGCTGTCTGTATGTGTTCAGCATATGAATACATTATATTCTTAATGCTCAGACACTGCAAATAGTTGTTGTGAAAAGGATTCCAACAACTTGCTAAAATATGTATTTGATTAAAAAAAAACCCAGCCTCAGGGATATAGCACAGCTCTGGATAGTTTTTATATGAAAGACTGGACAAAACTTCCTCCCAAAGTTTTTCCAGAGGAATAAATTGATCAAAACAGAAAATGTGAGATGGACAAAACCAACCAGCTGCTGTATCTTTTCCAATAGTTGTTGTCTTTTGTTGCTTTTACAGGCACTCCTCTGTGTGTTTTGGTTTTGCTTTTGTGGATTATGGCCCTCCCTGCTGGACTGGTTCTCCCTAAACGTGCTCCCCAGGCAACACCTTAGCAGCAGTCTTCCAATATGAAGGAATGTCAGGAATGTCATTCTGGTAGCATTAGTCCCATTTTTCACTGAAGCAAATAAAAAATGCTTTGCAAAATGCACAGAAATGGTTTATAATCCTCAGCCTAAGAAGCTAGGGAATTCCAAATTAAAATTGGCTTTGGACATGTGTGTTGGTAAGTGGCAGATTGAGCTGATGCCCTCCCACCCTATATTTGTGTCCCACTGGCAGTGTATTTCTTGGAGCCTTTGTAGGAAAATATGTCTGATCTGCAATACATCACATTATTAGGGTGGTTTTTTCCACCAGATTGTCATAATATTTTAGGAAGTTTGTGTTGATTTTGCTGTCAGGAAATGAAAGTGAGATTCATGAATAAGTACAAACTAATTGGGCATAGAGATAAATCTGCTTTCTCTAACAGCAACAATGTTAACTCTGGAGTAACTGAGGGTAGCTGACTCCTCATAATCAGCTTTGCTTATTGTACAGAAGAGCAGAGCACCACTTGTGCAACTTATAACAGTATCTAATAATTTCTGAAAGAGGAGTAAAAGAAATGACCAGATAGCCACTTAATGAGTGAGTTTTTAGTCAAAATATTGTTTATCCCTTGCAACTATGCCATTCAAGTTCCCTAATTTGTTTCTTTTTGCTATTCTAATAGACACTTAGTTATTAATACCATTATTGAGATGAAACTGTGGTGAAAATTTCCTAACCATTTTTATTCATCAAATGTCCTGAGCATATTCTTCTGCCTTTTGTCATAATCTTCTACAGAGCTACTTGCTAGTGAGCTCTTTGCTATTCCCCCAATTGCTGTAACTCAACATGATGGCTTTCAATATTGGAAAGCCCTAAAATATGATGGAGTTAAACAAATTCCAGAGGAAATAATGTGAAAAATATTATTTGGATCAGATGCAGGTCTTAGCTTTGCTTTTACCTGTCCACTGCTGCATTAAAAACTATTCCTTTTATGATCCAAATCAACAAAATATAAAACTCCTAAAGGGAAATTTCCTCGCCTGAGGAGTGAATCAGCATTGCTGCTTTCCATATATTTTATTAAACAGAATATCATTTAATGTCTCTTTTATGTGAGGACTTTTAAGCATACTTGGTGGCATTTGGTTTTCATTGCTACTCAGGTTAACCAGAAGGAACAAGCAGGGTGGCTGAGGTGGAGGTAAATTGGGATCAGCACACGCCTGGCTGCTGGCTTTTTGTACCCTGGTGTGTGTGCCACGGCTGTCATGGAGAGAGCAGTGTAGGTTGCTCCCTGCAGGTCTGCAACTGCAGGTTATTCCTGGTTATGGCAAAACTCGAGTGGGAAAACTCAGGGGACACAGGTCAGTCTGTGGTTTTGGGTGTGGTTACCTCCCCCCCATCTCAGGGCATCCAGGCAGCCTGTGGGGCACAGGGGTTTGCTTTGGCTCTTCAGATGAACAGACAGAATGTGAGAGCTCAGGGATGGCTCTGGAGGCACCTTTCTTGACTTCTCCATCTGCAAACCCTGGGGCTGCTGAGTGGCTGTGCTTGGCTCAGTGACCCTTCAGCCTGGCCTGGCAGAGGGCACAGAGAACGTGCCTCTGCCAGAGGGGCACTGCCAGGGTCACGGAGCTGCTCAGTGAGGAAAATGCACCTGTGCCAGGTTAGAGCATCTGCTGCTCAGCACATAGCACAAATCCAAAGACAAGGGTGAATGGCCATGATTTATATTCTGCATTACTATGGGCATGATGATTTTTGTGGAGCGAAGAGGGACCAAAACAGGTGATATGTCCAAGAAGAAAGGCTGTGCTGACAGCTGGACTGAAGCCAGATGCATCCTTTACTGCATCAGTGGCCAAAACCAGGAGCACAAGTGCTTAACTCTGAGGGATGCTGATCTGCCCCTGCAGTGATTGCCGGTGGGATTGAAGAGAGGATGCAGATAAGCAGGCTCCCCACTTGGTCCTTACCTGTGTCTGCACTCACTGCCTGACTTATGAGGTAAGCATAAAAATATTTCATAAAACTCTTTACTTACAAGGGGGAAAAAGGAACAAATGCTCAAAGGAAGATGGTAGAAGGAAACTCTTCAGTCTAGGATTCCTGCTAGAATAAGCAGGGAATTATTAATTGGTATTTTGGGAGAGGTAATAAAATTTCAATGGCTAAAATTAAATCCTTATCTCTTTGGCAACAGAAACAGAAGACTACAGAGGATATATTGGGAAATGTTACACATGTTATCCAAGTTCATGTACCCTTTCAGAGCAGGAACACTTGCCAGCTTCAGTACCAAAACTTCCAGCAGATATTTTGTTTTTGATAAATCTGAATGGTTTTCTTCCATGGCTGAGGGGTTACAGGAGGCTTTGCTGACTCCATAGGGCTGACAGGGTCCTGGAAAAGCAGAAGGAGCCCTCAGGGAGGGTGGAGAAGGGGCTATTTCTCACCACCAGCCATATATAATTTTAAGATCTGAGGGAGTATCTCAAGGTGTCAGCCCATTCCCTAGTGCATAGTGGTGGTAATTGTATTTACAGCTGGATGTAACCAGATTTGCACAGTCCTATCAGAGATGAAGAGGCTGATGAGGTGTGACTGCCACATGGGCAGAGGTGGGAGGTGCTGTGGGGAAGCTTCAGGGGCAGCTGGAGCTCTGTAGCTGTGAAGAGTCTGCTGATGGTATCCCTGAGTGATGGCAAAATCAAGGAGACCTTAAACACAGTTTTTCTAGATAAAGTGCACATGGTATGTGCAAGAGAAGCTCAAACATACATATCTTCCTTTAGCTCTGATAGGGGAATGTCTGAGGACGGGTTTTGTTTGCTCTTTTGATATTTTATGATTCACACGTTAATTCCAAGCTTTGCCAAAAGCTCTGACATATTTTGCTTTTAAATAGAAATTTCCCTTTTTAGTTCTTCTCTCGTGCATTCACAAAGCCAGTGGTTTATAGACATAGCCTTAAGCAGTTTCTGCAGCTTCCCAGCATGTCAGCCAAACACAGGGAGCACAGGTCCTGCAGGTACAGCCTTTCTCTGTGATGTAAGGCTGCTGGCAGTGCTCCAGCCCAGCCCTGAGAGGCAGTTCCAGCCCTCTGGCTGTTGCTTTCCTGTGCTGCTGCTCTCCATCTCTGCCAGAGCCCATCTGCCCCAGACCCCTTGGTGTGCATTAACAGGTGCATCCCCCTTGTGTTTTCCTGCTGTCTCTGGAGGTACCTTTCAGTACATAGCAACACATCTGGACCTTCAGTTAAGTTTTGTCTTGACACCTTTGAATTTGATTTTTCACTTGAGGTAGTGTGTAGGAGATACTGATCTTGGCCAGATATTTGACCCAAATCACCAAAACTCAGCCTCAAGCGGCCCCTGGCTATGTGTTTAGGGACTGGGGCGCTGGGGCAGCTCGCAGCATCAATAAGTTGGTGGAGCTGCACTTCCCTGAGGTGCGTGGAGGTCCCCAGCAGATGAATGTCCATCAGCCTGGCTCAGGCAAAGCTGGTTTTCCTCTATTGCTCCTAAAAGAGCCTGAAGCAAGCAGCTCAGCCATACGACAGTAGGGGAGATGAAGACACTGAATCCTTCCCAAGCAATTTTGGTCTTGCCAAGTATTCTGCTTTCTGGGAAAATGAGTATTTCCTGGGCTGGAGAACAGAGGTGAGGTGCCATTCTAGAGAGGGTTTCTCGCACCTTTTTTCCCTGCATATTTTCAACTGAGTATTTTTATCTAAAATCCAGAGAGCTGGTACCAGTGCTTTTCACCAAGGAGACATCTTTCCTGATATTAGTGTTCCACTGAGCCATTGAAATATGCCCTGTGCATTGCCCTAGAAGGGATGATTAACTTCTTATTGCTTAAGATGAAGGATTTTCCCACAGGGCATTTTCCCAGCCAGCTTGTACATGCTCCTGTATGATGTGCAGTGTGTTGTGGACATCTTTGATCTGGTTGTTTGCAACCTTCTGTCCTGGAGGAAACTGCACTTCTGTAGTGGGAGAGTTATACAAAAATCATATGCTTTAGATGTCTTCAGCCAGAAAGACACAAGAGACCATGCCATGAATATTACTGAGACACCAGCTTGGAACCTGGAGTAGTTCTTGCTTCAGACAGTTATTCAGCTGTAGGTTTTTCTGTGGCTGCACTGATGGATGCTGCAAGGGGAAAAATACCCTTCAAACTTCATGTCCAGTTACTTGAATGAGAAGGGTAAAGAGTATTTATAAATGCTGCTGGAATTCTGAGAGGAGAGAGAGGTTTGAAGGAGTGTGACTACATCTATCCTTTAATAGAAAATTGAGGTGTAAATCACAGTTGGATGAGAGCCTGTTGAAGTTTTCCCTACTGGCTCCCCCTTGCCATGAAAGGACTCTCAGTGAGTCTTGCTCCTCTCTCTCTGCTCTGTGTTCTGTTGAATGCTTTTCTCAGTCAATTGAAAATGGGACATCTGTAATGTGGAGGCATTCTGGCAGGCAGGGTGTCAGCAAATCTGTGTATGATGCTCTTGTAATGATGTTTTCTAGTGGGTGCAGCTTTTGTCAAATGAGCATAGACATCCATCCACGGTAATATTCCATAAATACATGATACAGCCAAATCACTGGGCAGTGCAACACATGGGCTGAAAAGGATTTAGCCTAGAGTTGAGCATTCTATTTATGATAGCTCTTTCCCAGGCCATCCTTACTTTGCTTTTATGAGCCTCAGAATGACTGGGAGAAAGTGATTGCTTCCAGTGGCCCCTGCATTGCTCGGTGGTGCTTTGGCTTCTGGTTTTGAGCAAACGTTGCTGTGTTGGTTGTCATCACCCTCCTATCCTTGGCACCCCATTTTGTTCTCATTATACACGATGGTCATGATGTGCTGTGCAGTCTGGATGAGTTCTCCTCAGGTCTCTTGCTGCCATATGTCTAATGGCAGATAAGCAGTATGCAGCTTGTTATCTCAACAGAGAGGCAGAGCCTGACTGCGGCCGCTGGAGCCAGGATAATCTGTGTTGGCTGAGTCTAAAGCATCACTGCAAGATTTTGGTTTGCTTAATGCACTTTCCTACAACTGAGCTGCTGGATGAGGGGGGCTGGGTTGGTTTTTGAGGTGGTGATTTGAGCAGTAGGATCAGCAGAAGGTATTTCTGAGCAGCTCTTAACTCTGGCTTCACTTTTTAACTGCAGTTGTACGCTGGCACTAACTCTATTGCTGTTGTAAGGGGATTGATAGAATAACACTGGAATACTCAAGAATACAGGGTAGGAGCTGTGCTCACACCCTGTAGGTCTCTCCAGCTATCATCAGTTCACCAAGGCAACATGTGGTAATCTCCTAGAAGAGTACATTTCTGCCTCTCAGCTAAAACCACATTTAATCTGATCTATTTGTGGCACACTATTACAGAATGTTGAAGTTTTCTTGTGTAGATTTGATTTGTTATTTTCACCATCTGACTGCTCTAATATGTCAGATTTATGATCTAATTATTTTACTTTACTGTTAGATCCCAAATTAATTTACATTGCAGTGGTGCTGGCTCATTAGCAATATTCATTGGGGTCATCCCACACACATAAGCATATCATCAACCTAAGGACATGCATTTCCTTTTTATATTATCACATTATTCACTTGTCCTTCGTGCCTCAGTGACACTGTGTTACTCTGTAGCACCAAAAGGGCCCACTTCTCTGTCTCACTGCATATTCTCCATCATCATCAGTTCCCATGTGTGTTGCTGGGATGTTTGCTCCTGCTGGGCAGTGTATCTGTTGCAGTGCTCACTTCTTTCCTGAGCCCTCTGCCTTTGCTGCTTGTGTGCAAACCACCATGCCTGATGTCTCTGCGGGAATCAGTTGATTTATTTTGCATGCAAAAGAGATATCTCACTGAATTCTCCTACTTTGGCAATAACTAGGTATCAATATATCAGTTGTCAGGTCAGGTCTCCTAAATAACATCTGGCTGAGTGTGCTGTTCCTTTATTTGCTAATAAAGCCATTTTTTCTCCTATCATCTTGTAAAGTGCTATTGCTCAGAGCTTGTGTTTTCTTTATGTTGTGGCTCTGAGTTTCATTTCAACACAAACCTCTAAGCCCCAGTTGTGATGGGATTGTCTGTCAGAGATGGTGTTTATCAAATACTGCCTCCACTCTGCAAAATATGAATCCCCAATACCTTAAAGTACTGTGCGTCTCAGACAATTCAAGAGCCTCATGGCTGCACATCATGGTCTGAGACAACGACAAACTCATGTGCTAGACTCTAGATATTACCTAAAGATTTGAAAAATGTCTCTCTTTGGGAGGTTTTGACACCTCTGCCCTGTGTTAGATTAAGTGAGGAAGAGCTCTAGTGAAGTTTTGCCATCCTGGTTGCTGTAATCGCACTGGGGTTCCCAAGATCACCCACTCTCCATGAGCCTGCAGAAAGCCAAGCTTGCATGGCCCTGGAAGTGGCACCACTGTCCTCACCTAATTCAGATTGGGAAACAGAAAGCCAAAGACTTCCTCTGGTTAATTCTTGCCTGCATTAGGTCACATGCTGCAGAGAGCAGGAGCCAAGTGCAGTCTGAGCTGCCCATCCTTGAGTGTGTGAGATTTGTAAACAAGCCTTTTCCCATCATAACCAGACATGTATTTGCTATAGAACAACCAGGAATTGGGAAATGCCCCTCACCCATGGCCAGTAAGGTGTTTCTATCACTTGGCTGGGAGCTTGGGGAAGTGCTACAGGACAGGCAGCTGAGGCCTGCAGAGGAAACAGGGGTGGGTTGCTGAGCTTTAGATTATATCACCAATGTTTTAAGAGTTCAGCCCATCTGTCAGATAAAGGTCAAAAGGAATGGATTAAAATTTCCCAAAATAAATTTGACCTTGTCAAAACATTTTCATCTCCTTGACCTTTATTTCATCAGTGTCTTTTGTGTTTTGAGTCACAGCCCGATTTTGAAGCCTGAGAATTTCCCAGCGATGGATTTTGTTCATTCCCATCATTTGGAATGAACATGAGGACATGGTGGCTTGTGGTGGCCTCCTGGGGAGGGAGGTCTGGACCCCATGAGTGCCTCTCAGCAGGAGCTGCTGGGCAGTGTCCTGGGACTCTGCTTTCCTGAACTGGGCAATCAGTAGGGCAGGACTGAGGCACTGGCTGGGCCTCCCCAGGGTCATAGCAGCTCCCAGAAGGGGCTGCTGGGTGTGAGCAAATGTGTTTTAACAGTGACACAAAAGTAGGAAGGGTGAGACACAGACACTGAGAGTAAAAATGTGCCAACCAAAACAGGAATGTATTTTCTACCCTGCAAGGAGTGAGAAGTCTCTAGGCAGTGTAGCATAGCCCTCCCAGTGGAGCTTGAAGATGATGGTACAGGTAGTAGATACAAAGGAAAGGGCAGTGGGCAGTATTTTGGTCATGATGCTAATCAGAATTGTCCTTGCTTATCAGATCTACCTAGTGGCTGGGGTGCCTTGACCTCCTCTGCCATAGCTTCCTTGGCCTGTCCATTTTGGAAATGTCAAAATTAAATTTCCCAATGACCCCATAATCAATAAAGAGGTCAGCTTCCTTCACAAATAAAAGATGCTAAGGAGACCAGAAGCAGTTGAAGACTGTATAAAGCTCCTAAGCCCTCCATTTAGAAGAGTTTGAATTGGTGTACTTTGCTATCTAAGAAGTTTCTTGCTGCAGGCACTGTATTGACATTGCCAGTATCTACTGCTTGTGCAAGGAGAATGCACCTTGAACAAGGCCTTTGAAAGTATCAGTCTGTTCAGGAGCCAGAATTGGGAGCTGGAGCCAGATGTCATAAAGATATTAACATTTCATTTAATTGCAAACTGCTGTCTCTTTCAATGACCAGCTCAGGAATAGGTCCAGAATTTCCACTTTCACTGAACTCTAAGACTGGAATTGTATTTAGGATTACTGATGGGCTAGAAGAGGTCTGAAGGGAAAATAGATGTAAGCAATTCATTGTTGTTGTTAGAGATATCAAGGTTACACAAAGAAAGTTACTCTAAGATTTTGGCTTCCTTTAAGGGGAGACCGATATATATGTAATAAACAGAGAAAAAAAAATTCTTGAGCCTTTAAAACATGCAAACAAAAGCACCCAGATCCCTAATATACCTCAGTGCATGTCTGTAACCAGTCTGTAAATGGTTCACTGCAGTTGTCCTTCAAAGTTCCCAGGCTGGGATTGCAAACAATTTGGAAACCAATTATTTAGAGAGAGGAAAGAAAGGGTTTAGCATCTGAAAGTGTAATAAATCCTTTGGAGCTTGATCTGGGGTGGAGGAAATACTTGGGAATGTCTCCAGGTCAAAACAAATGTAACAGGATTTTGATTTAGCAAGACCCAAACCCTGCTGGCCCTACTGCCAATTCATTAATTGCAGCTACCTAGTGCCATTGCACTGCTCTCCCCTGGGAGTGTGCCTGCTGTGAGCTCATAGGATTGGGATTACAGGTGTCCTGGGGAAGGAAGGGATAATGCCACTCATTGGTATGCGCTTTAATTGTACAGTTGTTGGATCTGGAAATGAGAAGAACGGCAAAACCTCTGTTTAACTAGAATTAGTTTCTTTCTATGAAAGGGAGAGAGACTTCATTTGATTAATTTAAGTCTGCTTCCTGCCTTTCATTAGCAAATAAAAGCTTCTTTGTGTGCCGGGGTGGGGGCTGTAGAGGTAGGGAGAGGGAGATCAAAGCTGCTGCTTTCTGCCGGGTGCTTCTCCGGATCAAGCCCGCAGGAAGCAGCCAGGACTGGAACTGCTGCGAGGGGACTCAGACACAGATTGGGGCTGGCAGGTTTGTGCTCCAGGCTCTATGAGAAGCCTTAGTCAGAAACTATTTTTGTTTAAAGCATTTCTCACCCTCTGCATTATTCAAGACTTGAGGCCTTTTGCAGAGTCCCTCCGGCTTCCCCCTGCACACAAAGGCCCATCTGTGCCCTGGCTGCCGGCCACTGCGGATGGCCAGGGGAGCTTCCGTCCTCCCAGCCCTCAGAGCAAACCCAACGAGCAGAAAGAGACCTTGGCACTGGCGAGTCCTGACGCTGGGGACAGTGCAGATTCGCCCCAGAGTTTTACCACTGCCTTATGGGGTCGTAAATGTCTGCAGGAGTCTCAAAAGCTTTGTGTTTTAGATGAAGCTGGATCCAAATTTATCCCAAAGTTACATCTGGCAAATGCAATATGAAGTTAGAGCAAGGCAGTGGTTTTTTTTGTTTTTGTTTTTTTTTTTTTCTCCTTCTTTTTGCTCAGGAAAAAGTTACCTGCAAGAAGCATCATGCTTTTCCTAGAGAAGTCACTCATCTTTGCGTGCTCTGTTAGTTTTAGAAGAATGAAGTTTCTGTTACGTTATGCAGACTGAGTGGTTTATACAGACATGAATCTCCATTTCTTGTCCCAGAAGGATGTTCAAGACTGTTTTCTAACTGGTAGTTAAAGAAAGCAAGATTTTCTCTGAGATTTCTTGTGCTTTTGAAGAGGGGAGGCCCTATGTCCCATGGATGGTGCAGAACACAGTGAGAATTGCACCAGAGCCAGTCACCAGACTGGAATATTGCTGTTCTTGACAGTGTCCTTAGGACAAAAACCCTTGAGTACTCACGTTGGTTAGGCAGACAGCATAAAGATGTTGGTTTTAATGATGGGGTTTCTTAATTCTGTCACAGATGTAAAGGTCACATGAAACATGCACTGAAGGAAATGATACCTGAAGGAAATGAAAAGAGTGCTCTTAGCCTTTCCCTCCTCTAAATCCCAAGTGTCCATCCCTGGACACCATAGGCAGAAAGGGAGACTGAAGCAGGGAAATGCTGAGCAGCTCTTGAAAGCCACAAGGCCCTTGCTGAACGTTGTTTCTGGACATTGCTGCTCTCTGGCAGAGCACATTCTCACACTGCCCTTTGGTGTTTGGGTTTGCTTTGCTCAGTCCTTAGCCCTGAATATCTGTGATCTGAAACCCTCTGTGGGGTGAAGAGGATCAGAAACAACACTGTGCAGCAGTGTTAAAAGAGATGCTTTAAAAAGCACACATAAGGGAACAGGGATCTTGCACTGAATCATTTCCTACAGAACGGAAAGTTGTGTACTGAGCCCTCTTGACTTGAGTGTGAGTCACAGCCTCCCAGCCACACTCTGGTCAGGAGAAGGGGAGTGCTGGCCTCACAGCAGTGACTCTCAGTTCAGAATGATCAACTGCTTCTGGAAAGTCTTCTGAAGATGAGTCACAGCTCTCCCTTTGCTCTGCAGCCTGTGAGCAGAGCCATGTGATGGGGCAAGAGAGAGAGAGTGAAGGTGTTGGCTTCCTTCATGGAGCATCAGGCTTTTACTGTGGATGAAACTTGCCAGTTTCTTGTAGAGCTGGACAGTCTGTCAGCATGGCAAACACTGTCTCCCGTTTTTTTGTTGAAAAGAAAAAAAAATTGAATGGAAACAAATCTAATGTGATTTTACAATTTCAAACTGTGACAGTACCCAATATTTTCTATTTTTAATGAGCTGTTAACTCTCCATCAGAAGATGAATGCAGTGGTTCCCAGAGATGGTGGAGATGTGTCCCTGCAGCCTGCTGTGCTCTGCAGGACTTCCATGACTTGTGGCTGCAGGGTGGGGGCCTCTTGGGCATGTCCCTCAGGTGGGGTAACTCAATATTCTGTCAATATCAATGCTGCTCTAGAGGGGGGCTGGTCACCAGCAGATATGGGCAGGTGTTAAGGGCACAGGGGTTGCTCTGAGCTGCTGCTGAGCCCTCCTGTGGTATCAGCAAGAGTACCACTGTGTGTAGCTTGTCAGACACAGGGGGCATTAGAAACCTTAGATGGAGTAAAGATGATCCTTCAAATACATTGGGCCATGAGTAAATTCTGAGTAAGGGGGTGGTGCTCTAAAGAAAAAAAAGATAGTGGTCAGAATGGGAGAGCAGAGTTTCTAAAGGCTCCAGCACATCTGGAAGTCTGAAAAAGACTGAGCAGCATTTTCCTCTGCGTTTGTCTGTGCTGAGCTCTGCCACAGAGGAAGATGGCCAGAGGGAATGTTTCCTGGACTGATAGCCCTGATGCACTTCACATGTTTGAATAATGCTGGAGTAGAACAGAACCTGGTCTGGGGCAGAGGTTTTGGGGATGCCATCCTAACATGGCACATCTCAGAGAGGATGATTTTTAACTGAAGGATGTGGAAGATGTGTGGAGCTGCAGCAGAACCGATGAGTGACTGAGGTTGAAGCATTCATCTGGAAATTTTGGCAGGACTCATGGAGTTTGTGATGAAAGACTGGATTAGGACTGGGATAGGGAACAAAGCGGCCTGAGATGATCTGTTGGAAGATCTTGAATTAACAGCGTGTAGTGTGACATTCAGCTTGCTGTGGAGCACAAGCAGCTGGTGTGACCTCTCCACTGGGCAGGTGACCCAGCTGACACACGGGTGGGTGTCAGCAAAGCTCAGGGGCCCTGCAGAGAGGAGGTGGTGTGGAGGATCCTGCAGTGCTCAGGGTCACAGCCTGCAGAAACTGCTGCCTGCTGGCTGCAACAGAAGCAGTTCAAGCACCATTGTGGTGCTGCATGGGAGATGACAGCCTGAGCTGCACAGGATAATCCATCAGATGAATATTATCACTGCAGCAGAAGATGAATGGGCTGGGAACCTGAAAAGGAAAGGGACACGTACTGAGTTTAAATTGAAAATTGATACACGGTCCCATGTATTATCAGAGACAAAAATTGTACTACTGAAAAGGGAGTCATATGGGGTGGAAGGTGAGCAGGTAAAACTCTTTGGTTTTTGGGGATCAGCTAAAGGAATGTGAGCTGAAGGAGGCAAGGGTAAATAACTGAAAAAGATTTTGCCATGATAACATCTGGGAAAAGCACTTGTTATCGTGTTTGAGTATATTCAAGTCCTTGGTGCTTTTAAATCTGGGAGTTAGTTCACTGGAAGGTCAGCGACTGAGTTGGTGAGAGAGAATTTAAGGATGTCTCCAGGGAATGAGAAAGTCTCAACAGAACACGCCTAGAGCTGAGAAAGCCCTGCTGCCTGAAGCCATGTCTCAACAACCTTTCCCTTCTGCTGTGGCAGGAATGAAAAGATGAGCTGAATTTCTGCTGTTGGTGTCAGATACTGAAAATAAGTGTGTTCACTTTGGCTTTTATTGGTTATAGCAGGGGAGAAAAATGGAATATTTAGCTAGTGCTGAAAGAGGTAAATTAAAAGTGAAAACTCTCTACTGCTGCTGAAAAAACCTGAATTGCTGGCTTGAGAGGAAGCAAAGCAGAAAGGGCTGCTGTGGGCAGCGTTGCTTTATCTCCCTTGCACCAAACAGCGTGTTCAGCACTGCCATACCTGCAGCAGAGCACCAGGACCACTGAGCCTCTCCTCCCAGAGGTGGAAGCTTGGTGTGTACCCCGTGGGTCTCGGGGGTACACACTTCACAAGATGGGATCTGGAAGGGCTTGCAGGGAGCTCTGAGAGTCAGGTCAGCAGAACTGGCTGTTCTTGCTCTGTAAAGGCCTCGAGACCTGGATGTGTGCAGTGCTTTTAAAAGCAAGGGGAGTCCCAGCCTGTTGCAGAATGAGCAGCATGTGCAGGCAGTGTTTGTTAGAGGAATGAGTGGCAGTGTGTGCCTGGGTGCCCTTCCCATCTCACAGAGCTGTGTGGGTTCAGAAGGGACACAAGCAAGAACTGTAGCATGTTATACAGAGCAGATTGGATCAGAGAGCTCTGCAAGAGGGAGCAGCAGCCCCAGAGACAGGGATGCTGCAGCACATGATGTTCTTGGGCTTTGTTTCCCTGCAGGAATGGGGACCAGAGTTCAGCTATTTATGTCCTTGCTGGTATGTATTGGAAGGCAGTCATCATAAGGGCAGGGGGGTTCTCAGAGATTTAAAATCCCAGTAAAATGTTCTGCTCTTTCCATCTTTGAAGGAAGCAGGGACTGAGTGAGCTCACATATGCAAATGAGGATGAAATTAGTGACAGGTGAATTAGCCAGGCTTGCTGTGGACAGGAGCTACTCATGGCTTGTCACAGAAAAGATGTGATTTGCTCTCACACTGTTCATCTGAGTGCTTGGACAGGGTGTGAGAGGGAGGATTACATTTGCTTTCTCCTTTTTTTTTTGGATTTTAATTATTCAATTTTTTTTAGCACAAGTGAATGGGAAATACATTTATTTCCAGAAATGTGTTTGCAGGAACTCCTAGGAGGCATTGCAAACACTCAGGCATTCCGGCACACCCCGCAAAGAATAAATGGGGAATTGATAGTTGTGAGCAGACTGTAGGTCTGAATAATCGTCCTCCCAAATTCTCTCCAGGGAATGCTGTTAAAGTCTGAACATTGTGGGAGGAGAACTAGGATTTATTTGGTGAAGATTCACTTACCATAAATAAATAAAAATAAATAAGTAGGCTAAATTAGTAATGAATAGTTCAGCCAGCTCTAATGCTAAATAAACACACTGAATTGTAATGAAAATACTAAAGCCTGTTTGAACTGGAGCTAGAAATCCAAGGAGAAATAACTGTGTGGCACTTAAATTAGCACTCACCATAAAATATAGATATATTATATAAAATATAGATTTTTTTTTTTTTACCTCATGAGATTTTAAAGATTCATCTGTTCCCTGTGTTTGTAAGGCTCAAACTAGACACTATTCAGTGCTATAGTGTGCCATAAATCACTAAAGAATTATAAAATCCCTTGATGTATGCTCTTGGACAGTAACTATATTTGTAGAGGCTCTCATGGGGGTGCATTTATACTGATAGGGGGCTGTTTTAAATTCATACAGTTATCTCCATATAAAGCATTTTTATAGGATTTTCCACATTATGGGGGGTTGTGTGACTTTAATTATACAACTCAGACTCTATTGGTAAAACTTATAGGCAAAGATAAGCCGTTTAGCAAGGCAGACTCCTGCACTTGAACTTAAAAGAAAATAATTTTCTTCTTGTGAGTTCCCCTAAGAACAGCTGGAAAAATCAATATCTGCTGTGGCAGGCGGGAGAGGCTGTGTTTGCAGCCAGCCCAGGGAGGTGTGGAGCCAGCCTTGCCCTGGGCTCCGAGCCCGTGTGGCTGGGCTGACTCCCCTCGGAGTGGCTCGAGGCTGCTGAAGGGCCACCGAGCACGAATCAGCCTTTTGTGGCCACTTTAGAGCATTTATTAAACTCTGCAGAGCTGCACTGGAGCTGCAAACTGTAGAGTCAAAGACTTTAATGTAGCTTGTATAAAACCGTGCAGTCGAGGCAGAGAAAAGCAACATGGAAACAGAGCTCTCAAAAAACTGAGTATTTCCTTTTATTGAGGGCAAACCCCTCAGGTGACAGGGTAAGACTGGCTGCAGGCCTGCACTTGTGGTTGATGGGCTGGGGATGACCAGCAGTGCTGGTGTTTAGGTCTCATTGGCTTTTAGACCAAGAGAAACCAAGAGGCCCCATGGCACTGGAGCTCAAGGGGCAGCTGGAGACCGATACCAGTTTCCCAGTGGTGGAAAGAAATATCTCAGTGTGCAGACTGGCAATTATGTGCCTCTGAGGGTGTGGCCAGTTTCTGGCAGTGATGTGGAAAAGAGCTCTCAGGAGTGAAGATTCAGTAGTTCACTTGATAAAAATAGGATTATCTCCATCCCTAAGTTCAGCAAAGCAGCTTTTAGCAGAATATATAGAATATATCTGTGCTCTCTGACTGCATTACACAACAAAAAGAATATAAGAACTTAGAAGAAACGAGTAAGGTATGTAGTATCCCAATGTGAACTGAAAATGAAAAAATGAGAGAGCTTTTTGCTTTATTATAATAACATGGAGCAGAGTGAAAGAATGGCTCTGCATATGAAATAGAGTTAGGAGGATAATCAACCCAAACCTCTTATGATCCTACAATAGAGGTACCAACACTGGAGGCATGCAGGAGAGTTAATAAATTAAGGTGCAACTAAAATAGATTCATGGTCATTTAACAATGTGTCAGGGCTCCTAGAGAAATGAGTAAAATGTATTTAAGCCTAACGTGAAACCAACTTTAAACAGGAAAGAATGAGGGAAGGAGAAAATGAGAGAAGATTTATTGCAGCAAGCAGCTGAGGTTAACTTGCTTTCGCAGGAGAACAGGAGAAGAAAATGGCACACACATGCCTGGAGGTGGCTGTAGCACTTCCACCTTCCTTCAGGAGGAAGAAAAACACATTGAGGAAGTATCTGAATACCCTTAAGATGAGTTGTTCAAGTGCCTAGGAATGGCCAGATGGGATTTCTCATCTTGAATACTCCCAGAGCAGTCACTTTCTGCTGAAGCCGACAACCTCACTCACGCCATGAGGACCAACCCCAGCCCTTCTACTCTGAGTACCAGCTCTGGGACTTGGCTGCCCAGCCAGCATCCACACGGGTTTGAGGATTTTTTGTTTGGTTGGTTATTTTTTGGTGGGCAGGTAGAATGAGCCATCGATTCATGTACTTTTGGCTCCCCCTGCATTGTTTTCAGCTTTGAGGAGTCGCTGTGTCTCTTGGGTTTGCTATCAAAGGATGATAATCTTCAATCCATCTCAGGCAGGACAGATGGGAGCCCATCTCTGTCTGCAGACCCTGGCTGGGTACTTTCAGAGAACTATATACAGCAGTATAAATAGTTACTTGAAAGCTCTGCCCTAAAGGGAGTGGGGAGAATTCACCTGTGCAGGTGTTCAGGATGGTTTCAGGTTGGCTGTGGGAAGGGCTGGCTGGGTGCTGGGAATGCTGTGGGAGATGTTTGTGGGCAGAAACCCCTTTTTGCTGAAGGAGCAGCCATGGGCTGAGCCCTCTCTGAGCACAAAGCTTTGCCTTGCAGAGTTCCAGCACAGCTGTCACTGCTGTGCTGAAGGGTGAAGGCACTCTGCCCTTCCCTTCTCCTCCCAGGAGCTGTTGCACATGGGTCACCTCTGTGGTGGCCCAGCCCCACCCTGAGAGCCTCTGCCCTGCCAGGGCACCCTGAGCAAGGCATGGAGCCAGCCCACACTGCTGCAGGGTTAGTCCTCACACCTCCCCCGGGCTGCTTTGCAATGAAATGTTTCTCATTCTGGCTTCATTCTCTGCCCTGTGAAACAGAAACTGGGGGAGCACACAGGACCCTTGCTCCTGCAGTTTTTCTCCTCCATCTTCCCTCCATGCAGGACTGTACCAGCTCTGATGCTGTTTGTGGTGAGGGAAAAAGGGAATAATTCTATTTCTTACAGTGATATTACTTTCTCTGCTCCTCTGAAAGCATGTGTTTGCCTAAACATGCTCCCAAGAGCTGCATTTTAAATTATATATAAGTGAATACCATAAAAGAAAACCTATCTTTTTTTTTCTTGATTTTAAGGGATTAAAATAGACACATTAATTTCAACATTTAATGGTTTTACTGTGGTGATGTTCACAACCCTTCCATGTTCATTTTTTGTGACTTGTTTAGCACTTATTGTCAGTGCTGTTCACTGAAACAGCACGTTGCAAGAGAGCAGGCTCCTAGATGACATGGATTATTTATAAATACTTTATACAGTCAGAACGTATTTATGCAGGACAACAATTTGTTTGGTTATTTCCAGAGGCTGAGCCACTAATAGTTACATTAGAGAGACAAAAAAGACTGAACTCGTGCTCAAGAAGGGCTGCTTTGAGCTGTTACCCTAATGAATCTACTCTTGCTAGATAAAAATAGATAAAAAGTTTGAGCTTCAGGCTTTGTCTGCTTCAAAGATACCTTAGAAAAATGAAAAATACCTTAGAAAAATGAAATACAAGGTCTTGCATCTTCTAAAGTTGATGTAAAACTTCACTGATGTCAGCAGTGCCAGTGTGAGGCTTGGGAAGAGTTACAGTGTGAGCAATATTCTTGTTCTTTGCTTTATGAATCAAATGTTTGATTTAAATTTATAAATGTACTTTATACATCCCTGGTTTAAATTTCTTACTTGAGGCAATAAGTTATCTTATGACATCGAGGTAAGTCTAAAAAGAAACAAAGGAGAAGCAGATGTAGAGAAACGTAAACCTGATCCTGCTGTGAGATCTCAGCAACCAGACTGGGATCCCTGGGCCAGCCACTGGCCCCTGCACACTGGGATCCACCCGTGTGGATCTCAGCAGAATCAGTTTTGCTGCCAAACCCAGCAAAAACTTGTCTAGATCATGTTTCTGTGGTGCTGCAAATCTTCTCCTCTGAGTGAGTTTAGCAGGAGCCGTGGTGCCAGGGATGGCAGCTCACGGCTCTGTCCAGGCAGGTGAGTTACTTTGAGTTTGAAAATAACCTTTGTAGTTAAGCTGTGAGTGTAACAATGCAAGAGGCTTGTAGGGGAGAATTTTGTCTTGATTTCTGTGACTCTGTCCAGATGCAGCTTCTGGAGGTGTGTGCCAGACACTGGCTGACCCTTTGCAATTCCTGGGAAGTTTCCATGTTGCAAAGAGCAGAGCTTGCTGCAACATCTGGGAGAATCTGCAGTGTTACTCTCTACAACAGGGCAAAATTAACACAATTGCAATTATAAAAATACCCCTTTCACAATTCCTGCCATTTCCAGTCCCTTAGTGGACTGGAGTTACTTACACACTGCAGTAGAACTTCATCAGGATGCAGGACAGGTTTACAGAGGCCTTTTCCCTCCCGTTCCATCATCCCTGAAACTGCTGCAGATCTTCCCAGCAGCTCTGCTGGCTTTGTTTGTTTATTTACCTTCCATTATCCTCCTTGTTCCCCATACTTTGAGGTCAGTAGATGACCAGCAGATCTGCCCAATTTATTCCTGTGTATGACAAAAGAGACCTGGGTCAACCAATGAGCCATGAACTTCTATTTCTATTTTGCTGGGGTTGTACGTCCATGATCTGCACACTGCCAGTCATCCACCATATTGATGAGATTAGCTGCTAATTAAAAACCCAGCCAAGCCAGGCAGAGGAAGATGACTCAATTAGCAGAATGTCACTGAATCTAATTTACTTTGCTTATCACAGACTTATTCTCTAATGAATTAGAAACGAAGAGCAGGACACCTTCAGAGGGAGATCGAGGGGCTTAAAGGCTTAAATGCTTTCTAACCCCTTTGTGCTCACGGTTTGGGTTGCAGGGAGTGTGCTGATACTGCTAATCACACACCCGAGGGCTGCTTCCCAATACCTGTGTCCTGAGGGAGTGTATCCAGGGAAGCCCTGCTGCTGGCTATTTCATGTGACAGGCACTGATTAGGTCAGACCTTCCTTTCTTTATAAACCTACATGTACTTATAAGCTGGGAGCAAGCAGGGGCTTTGGATGGCACATCACTGGAATTGTGCTCAGGGATGATCTCTGATTGTGGAACGGACACTGAATGTGGTGGTTGGCCAATGAGAGTATGAGGGATTTCCTGGAAACAAAAGCATGTCAGAAATAGACAATTCCCACTGTAATGAGTATTTTAAGGCACTCCTCAATGCTTTTCTCATTTCATATATGATGTTTGGATGATTAACAATTAGAATAACGTATTTTACTGGAGCTCTTTGGAAGTACTTTAAGAGAGCATTGGACAGATGCACAGCTGAATTTGTATGTTAAGTGGAGACTATAAACCATTATTTCTGCTGCTGTCTTCATAGTAGATAACAGAGCATATTATGGCTGATTTAAGTGAGGATATTACTGGGCTCTAAGCTTTTAATCTGATCTGCATGACAAAGCCCACATGGCTTCATGAGCTTTACAGGGCTCACAGGGAGTGTGTGGAAGTCTGGACGTGCTGGTCATGCCACAGGATCAGGGCTGGAGGCTGGGAGTTTGTTACTGCCACTGAGCTTGTGTAACACTGATCAACAGCTGGCCTTTCTAGCCTGGGTTGGCAAAGAAAACCATTGGACCAAACAGTCTCATTCTCACAACTTTGTTCTAGTAATAATCAATATAGCACAAAATATGAAGATTTTAAAGCTTCTAAAGCTATTTGGGAATCTCTCTCCAGAGACTTAATCCACACTGGCTTCTCTAGCAGTCCTGTGACTGGTCTGGAAACTGCCATGGGCTGTAAGCTCTTCTGCAAGCACGTATGTATATGTTGATTGCAGGAGGAAGGGCAGAGATGGAAATGAGAATGGATGGGATGGGAAGCCTTCTCTATTTCTGTCCTGAATCTGTTACCAAGGTATGAGAAACATTGGTTCAGTGACAGTAACTGTCCCTAAAATTCACCACTTTCACTAAATTTATAATGCAGTTTCTGCACAGAAGAAAAACAAATTAAATGTAGATTACTGTGCAGAGATGGACACAAGTACTTTGCAGTTTTATATTTTACACATCCTGCTAAATATCCTGCCATTTTCAATCCCCATTTCCTTGTTTCTTTCCCCAGTAGTTCTCCATTTTACAGAAACCAATTTCTTTAGCAACATGCAGTCATTGGAGAGCTACTTGTCTACCACATCTGGGTGCAGCAAGCCATTTCACAGAGGTTTGACCATTGCAAACACACCTCTATAAACTGTCCTGGAGGAAACAAAACTCAATAAGATATTCTCATTAAGCTAATAATGACAAGGAAGTCTTCCTCTCCACTGAGTCACTGAAGTTTAAGTGCCAGCAGATATCTTGCCATGTTCAAATGCTGTCCACAGCTCTTGGTAAGTGGGAATTTTGGACACATGCAGTTACTGAGATCACAGCCCTGAGCCTCCTGTTAAATTAAGTGAAATATATAAATTTATGATGAGGTGATTGATATTAACAATTATTAATTCTATTCTAACTCTGCTGTTAATATGGTGATTATCCTTGTTATCAGTTGTTAGTTTTGTTTGTTATCTGGAGAACAGTGTCCATACACATTGTTCCTCTCAGGCATGTAAGCCACAAAGCCCAGCTCAAAGACCCTACAGGGTCAGAACCAGATCTGATCTCCTCCCAGTGAGCAGAGATTATTCCCTATGTTTTTCTGAACTTTCCCTAAGTTTTTCTGAATTTTCCCTAACTTTCTTGAGGGAAAATGTGAATTCCACAGTGGCATTCCAGTCTGGCTTCAAGAAGAATAAGATAGGCAGTGAAAGAGATTTAATAGTAATTTATTTTTCTTTTGGGTTTGGCAGCTGTGGAGGCTGGGATTTTCCTGGTTTCTGTCAGTGAGCAATTTCTCACAGGTTTGGAGCAAGGATTACAAAATTCAGATAACTTTTGCATGGCTCTGTTGTTGTAACTTTGGAGCTGGTGTAGTGTTAAGTGGAAGTGTTAACACAAAGAGGTGGGAGTGAACAGAAGTGGTAGAAAAAGCTGGGGAGCTCCTCAAGGATAACCTCAGTGCTGTGAAACAGAAGGAACAAGAGAAGTTGAAGGATCAGCAAAATCAGCAAAACTTATGCCAGCAAAGATGAGTCTGGGCTGGAAATGCGAGGAAGCCTGCAGGAAGATGTGCTGGGTGATGGCTGGGCTGTGGCTGGCTGCTGCAGGGGATGTGCCACAGCAGAGGAAGGAGAGGTGCTTTATAGGCAGGTGTAAATGTCTGAACACCTATCAGCTAAGAACAAAAGAAAGATGTGATTCAAAGCCAGTGATATTAGAGGAACTGATGGTTTTACACAGTGTAAGTCTCAGGGAAGGGACGGATCAGAGGGGAGGGGATCCCAGGTTTAGGAGTATTGAACTCAGGCTCTCCCCTGAGGCACTGGGGCTGTAAGAGTCAGTGCAGGTATCACTGTTCCACTCAGAACCACTGAAAAGGACTGTTCAAACACTTCCTAAGCCCAGCTAGGCAGCATTCCTTGTCTCCCTGGGATCTCCAAGTGCTTTAAAAGTCAGATACATCAGGAAAAGGTCTCTGCCATCCAAATATTTTTTAAGTGATATCATTGGCAAATACAATGGATAAAAGGAACTTAAACCTCTCTGGCTTGTGTGTAAACCAGTGACAATCATCTGCTCTGATGTTCTGGAGTATATTTTTTGGATTGGCCTCATCCATGCACGGCTCTCCCATAGCTCCTTCAGGGATTGCACCCATGGTCCCTCTCCTCTGCAGTGAGGCAGCCATGGTTCACTGAGCTGGAGAGCATTTGGAGGCAGACAGAGGCTGTGTGGATAATAAGGCACAGGAGGGCCTTTTATTGCTTCATCGGGAGCTGAAGATGAACACAGAAAGGAATGGTTTCACTGACACACGGCAAACCTGACACCACGCAGTGTCACTTTTAACTCTCACTCTGTCAGTTCGACAGAGGTGACAGGGAAGCTCAGGCTGGGTGCAAAGCAGAGTGTGCAGAGCTGTTCCCCACTCCCAGCCAGCTGTCCTGTGGTAAGTGGGGCCCACAGCCTGGTGTGACAGCTCATAATCACCATTGCCTTTCACCCTGGGAGTGCCAGCTGGTGATGGGGGCACGAGGGCTCCAAGAGCCCAGCCTGGATGCACTGATGAGGGGGAATATCCATGACTGCTTCTCTAGAGTCACATCCTGGCAAAACATGGCTCTAGAGGAAGAACATCAATGTGAGGGGAATGGGAGTGGAGTGCAGGGATGGATACAAGGAGAAGCATATGGGAAGACAGGACGATTTCTGCCACCTGCAAGAACAGGAGTGAAAATTTGAAATTTTGTGTGTGCAGAGCTGAGGACCTACTGGGATGGTGCTGATAGCTTCCAGGGGTGCTCAGTTCTCCCATGGCTCACCTGCCAGAAGGCAACTCAGCAGCTCAGCTGAACTCAGCAGCGTGGCTGGCTGCAGATTGCATTTCAACTGGGAGTTTTCTCTTCCTAAAAGTATTTCCTGACATCTGTTTGCCCAGCCACAGAGCTGCTCCTTGCACATTTGAATTAATGTATTTTACTCCTGAGCATTTCAGGAGGAGGCCTGTGGGGCTGGCCAGTGTGTCTGCCCTGGCTGGGGCTCACCCACTGCCTGGCCCCAGAAGGGTGTCAGGGCTCTGAGGGGGCTCGGGACGGAGAGGGGGAATGAGGCATTGTCTCAGCACAAGGATGTGCTCTGCCAAACCCAACAGACTGAGTAGGAAGGCACCAAGAAATTTTAACATGACCTAATAAAAACACTGCTGCTAGCCTCTGCTGCAGCCAAGGAACCTGTCCTGCAGCTCTGGGGAAAACCCGAGCCCTGCAGCTGTGGGAAGTGAGCACAAATGGGGAACAGAAGACACAAAAGTGAGAAGGGGATTGGGACGCCTGAAGGCCTTTGTCCCATCTCTCTGACAGCTCCTGTGTGCTGGGACCTAGAAGTGGGACAGCTGAAGGCAGCCTGCCCCTTCTGCCATGGCACCGAGGCTCAGGAGGGGAAATGCACAAGGATTTACAAGGAAGGTATTTCCCTCCATCATCTGAAAAGAGATACCTTAAAAAACCCAGCCAGCCAACCAACCAACCAGCCAACACCCAGAAAACCTACCAAAAAAACCCCAAACCCACAAAAAGCCCTCCCAGGAGTTGTTTTACTTACCATGGAGAGAGTTAATGCGGGCCTTGAACGCAATAAGATTATGAATCCTTTGACAATGGTCTCTATCTGTGTTAGCCAAATAACATTTCTGTCTTTGACCCAGCCTCTCAAGGCTTTCTACAGATGAATACCAATGACCCAGGCCTTCATTATCCCATCATTACACAAATCCTGCTGTTAATTTATGTATAGGAAAGAACTAGCAGCTACATAAGGCTCCATCAGCTGCATAATTACTGCATATATTATAAAACAGCAGCAAATGCTTCCTGTGAATACAAACCATCTCTGCTCATTAGAAACCTTGCAAGAATTAATTAATGAAGGTGTGATTCTGCCACTTGAAGCCATGGGTATTGTCCCAGTGTGCCTCAAGATTCAGCTATCTTGGGTTTTCATATTACTTTAATGTGGACTCCAGAGAAACTGAGAAGAGCACGTGGCCTAAGCCAAAGCTGAAGGAGGCAAAATTGGGTGGTGGAGTCCCCAGCTAGTCCTGTGGCTCCTCCCAGCCTGATCCATGGAGATTTGCACGGCCGCATCTGCTCTGCAGAGGTGTCTGTCCCTGGTCCCTCCCAGCAGGGATGGGGAGGGCCTGGGTCTGGATGCATTTTCAGCGCTCAAGCTCTTGGGATGCAGGTCTGGATCCAACTTGTAAAACAAATGAAACAATCCTGTCATTCAAATAGAAGAATGAAAGGATTTAGGAATTTTCCACAGTGACATTTGTATTCTACAATTAATTTGCCAGCACAACTTATAACTTCCCAGCTTTCTGTTTGCTTATGTACGAGAAGAATGTGCTCTGCTGGACTGACTGTAGTGATTAGTTAAATTCCTCATACATCCATTATTTTAAAAAGCTTCTATTCTGCTTTGCATCTGTATTTATATAGTGCCACCTGATATTAACTTTCTGCTTGAATGATGGCCACTAATTCTGTGTGGGGCTCTGGAATGTCAATCAGCAAAGGTTTGAAAGTCAGCTCAGTCCCCCGGGTGAGGGTGGGGATGGGTGTGTGTTCCCATGACACGTGCTCTCATTCCATGGGTTTTCTGTCTTGCCATGGGAAGGGAATTTGGGCTTTACCTGGTGTATGAGTGGTACAGATTGTTTGGTGCCTGTATCAGTGGAAACTGCGTGGAAAATATGTAAAAGAGAAAAAGCTCTGCGGGTGGGAAGTGCCAGCCAGGAATACTGGGACAGAGGGCTAAAGAATTGCTTCAACTCTTGATCCTAATTTTGGGGGAGCACTGGGACTCTGGCTGGCAGTCAGACACAGCAACACTGATCATGCATCTCACGTGGACTTTCTAACCAGCCATGGGAATAGCAAACCTCCTTTGAGCCAAATCTGGCTTAAAGGGTGGAAAAGCTGTTTCCCAGGGAGGAGAGTGCTTACTAATTTCAAGATAATTGAGATTTTGAATTTGTTGCTACTTTTTTTAAGCAAAATTCATGTTCTGAACAATTGAAAAAAATGCAGCTTTGACACTGAATATGCTGCTTTTGTTGGTGTTTTGCTTGTGGACACATGTAAATAATGCCTCTTTATTCACACTTGAACTGTGGGCATATTCCTGTGTCCATTTTTTCCATGTGAAAAGCCATTTTTGCTTTCCTGCTGATGGACATTGTGAGAGCCATGGTGCCTCTTCTTCCAGAGGGAGCCTGTGAAGGGCTCCAGAGTGGCTTAAAATAACTCATTCTTGAAGCAGCCGCAAAGGACCAAAGGCAATCTAATTCATCAGGCAGGAACATTTTCAGTTTGACTATTTCTTCCTCTGAAATAAATAAAGCATGTCCTCATTAAAATGAGAGGGATACTTGGAAACTGATCAAATTTGATTTGACAAAAAAAGATAAAACATAGATAAAATTTATGTATTACTGATCTGGAAGGCATTTACCTTTCTTGATGACCCTCATTTTTCAGGGAGTGTGTTTATTAAAGATACAGGTTGTGAGTTTGTACCTATATTTATTTTTGTTTCTCTTTCACATGCTCTCTGGCTGACAGAGAATCTTCCTTTCAAATGCCTGTTGTCTTTGAGAATTGTCTTCTCATTTATTTACTTTCATTTTGCCTGCTGGAAGTTCCTATTAATAGTAAGAGGACAGTGCCATGCCAGCATGTCTTTATTGGGGGCTTTACAGATGTTGTCAGTTTAATAATATAGCAATAAATTCCATTTAATGTAAAGCAGGACTTTGCCCACAGTGTCTTTAAGTGGTTCATTTTGTCTTACAAATGTAAAGGTCTTGCCTTGCGTTGGCTTGCCATGGTGAAATATTACAAATATTGAGCTACAATGAGGCCTTTTTGTTGTCTCTCAGGCTTCTGTGCTGTCAGGATGCAGCTTCATTATCAATTCCCCATGAATGTTTCAGGAAGGAGAAAAGGAAAACTTCTTTACAAGTGTTGTCACTTCTCTTGTGACTCCATTTGGGTTTTTCTGTGTATCAGATGGCGTGTGGGGGGACACAGAATTTAATTTAAAATCTTTGACTTGTTCTCTGTAATCTCACCCCAGCATTTTGATAGCTCTGATGTATTCATCATTTTAAAGGGTATGTAAGCACAGTAAATTTTATACTGCCAATAAAACGTGTTGGTGAGTTCACTGAGAAATTCCCAGATCTTGGGGCCAGTAATGTTTGAAATACATAGTAACCTCTTTATTGCAACATTTTACACATCTACAAAATTAGGTTACCAGTCAGTAGCTAGCTGTAAACTGCAGTGCTGCAAGATAAACCTGAAATAGTAAATATTGTATATTACACTGTATGATCTTTTTAACAGTCTAATTTTCAAAAGAGTCTTGGAGAGAAAATGCTTACTATTTCCAGCTTATTTTGAAATACAAATAGTGGAGATACATAGCTTATTAAATGGCTCTCTGACATATGGCAATTATGCTGATTCTAATGATGGTTAAAATCTAGCTCCAGCTAAATGCTAATAGAGGTAGCAGCCTTAATTAAATCCACATTTAGGTACTGCTGTTCATGCTTCCTAGCCATCTGAGCAAAGCTCCCACTTGCTGCCTAACCAAGTTAAGTGTGTTGGGTCCCTCAGGACTGCATCCATGCACAGAAATACCTAGTGATGGCTAGGGAGGGGTGCTCCTGTGTCCTGGGACTCAGAAATTGCCAGGGCAGGCTGTGCAGCCCATGTCCTTGACAACAACCCAGTGATCTGGTGAGAGGAGCATCCCCCATGGAGGGGCAGCACTGGGAAATCTGAGGTAGAAGCTGATCCAAAAGACCACCTGGCTCTGGTTGCTCTGGCTGCAGCAGAGTTTTCTGCCAGCACAAAACACCTCTATGGCTTTAACCCTTTCCATTCAATATCCCTTTTTATCCTGCAAGAATTCCTTCTTCCAGAGATCTGTTTTCAAGCTGCTCCAAGACCCTCAGCATTGAGGTGAGGTGTTACATCTCAAAGAGATGCACTTTGACAGGTGAATTATTCTCAAAGTGAGAGAAGGAATTACGTTTGCATGTTCTTAATGGTCTCAAAGAAAATAAATTTTAAATTTTATTGGAGGGGGTGGTGAATTGCAGGTGAGTTTGCTGCGCTGTGCAGTCAGTTCAGAGGGAGCTGGTGCTCAACCACTCCTGTGACATCTCTCCCAAACTGAGGGCATCCTCTTCTTCCCTTGTAGCACTGAGCTCTGGATCATTCACCTCTCTTAGTTCCATTCAAAGAGTCAAACTGTTAAAATGGCTGGGGAGGACTGTTTAAGAAACTCTTCACATCACAAATTGCACAGTAATGAAGTTCTTTGCAAGATATATAATGAAGAGCTTGCAGCTTTCTGTCGGTAGCTAAGTAAATCTGTAATTATCAGCTCTGCAAGGTAGAAATTTAGGATGAGGAAGGCTGATCTGGTGCTATAAATGCATTGGTTGATAGTGTAATATAGATCACATATGCCTCTCTTGAGAATTAGAGTTTAGATGCTCACATTATTGCTGCCTAAACTGTAAAGGCAGTTTAGGGAAGTTGAAAACGTGCCCTGGCATGCTGCTCATTCATGTCAACTTCATACAGACTCTTCTGGCTTTTGGTCAGTGGGAAGGCTGGGGACCAGTGAAAACTGAAAGCAGGGTCAGACCTTAACTCCTTCCAGAAGGCACTGATAAACAATTGGTGCCATTCAGGGCTGCAGCAGCCTTTTGGCAGAAGACTTCTTCCGTTTTCTTTTTCTGTCATTGACACTGAAGCATTCATTCTTGATATTCCTGTCTAGTTAATGACCACTTTTAACAGCTCTGTCTTCCTGAGGAAGCTCAGAAGGACTAACCTAAGGCCAACCTCAAATTCATCGACAGGGAGGCACTGTTGTATGGGTTTGGGCCAGGACACAGAATATAAATAATGATTTCTTGATCCTAATGGGCAGAGGGCAGAAATCTAAGGCCTTTCTTTGACATTCTGCAAAACTCAGCCACAAAAACCAGATATTGCTGTTCTGTCAAAAAGGGAAGCAAGGTCCAGAGATATCAAAGAAAATATATTCCTTGTTGAGAACTCACCTAAAAGAGAACCTTTGCCCCTCAGGTGCTGAAGTCATGTTAAGAAGTCTTTATTTCTTTTTCCCCAGTGATATTCACTATCTATTTTAAAAGATTAAGTAAATATATAACTTTGCTTTCACATCACCACATCCCTGCTCTCTGTCTGACTTTCCCTATAGGTGACTGAAGCAAGGCATATGTGCTGTCCGTGTCTAATGGGCTTTTTATCATCTCTAGCTGGAAAAGAAGCTTTGTTCTAACCTACCTTAGGTGAGGTAGGGTTAGACCCTACCACGCAGTGCTGTAACTCACCTGTGGTTGACTGGTGCTTTGGACAGGACTGAAAATCCACCCTGAGCTTGCAGTGTGGGGGTTAAAGCTCCTCCTGCAGCACCTCCTTACTCCCTCTGCACAGTCAGTAAGCACCAAGTTCCTTTTTCAGGTATTTTGGGTTTTGCCTCCCAATTTATGCAAAGAAACTTCCCTCTGTCTTCTAGGACTTGCCAAGCACTTGTCCCAGTTCTGGCAATCATGTATAAAGACAGATGAATGCATCATAAAATGTGTATGGCTTGGAGAGACTTTTTGGTCTTTTGAAGAGGTCTGCTTGCCTTCCCCACAGTAAGGCACTTTGAGCCCTGTGGATGAAAAAGCCCAGCACAGTGTAGAACAATGAAAGCACTAACACTATCTGGGATAAATCCTACAGGATTAGGCAGGCCTGAGATAATTATCCTTTTCCAGCAGAGGAGAGAGGCAGTAAGCTGTGTAGACTTCTGAGTTTTATCTATTCTCTTTTTGCCATCAGAAGAGGAACTTTCATGCTCAGTTAGTATGAAAAATATGTAATGAAACTCTACAGCAAGTCACTTAGAAGCTAAATAACTCAATTAGTACTTCTGTCCTCCACTTATGTCCCAATTTGTGCACCCCATCAGGTGCTGGTTAAATCCTCCTTTATTTTGTGTTTCTGTCCATTACACCAGTGATGACTTGGATGCCTTTGAGGTTTATCTGGGCTGCTCCAGCAGTGCTGTGCCTGGCTGGGAGTGCAGACTGGAGCATGGAGCTGCCTTTAGACAGTGTCCTGCCCACAGCTGTGTGGCTTCCAAAATTGCCGCTACCAAAGGTTGTCCTCTCCCTTCCCCCAGGTTTATAATTTGCAGTGAAGCAGAGACAGAACCTCAGAATGGCTGAGGTTGGAAGTCACCTCTGCAAACTGTCTGGTCCAAACACCCCTGGTCAGAGCAGGGTCAAATAAAGAGTGTTGCCTGGGGCCATGTTCAGGTTTTGAATATCTGCAAGGATAGAGACACTACAGCTCCCTAAAAAACATGTTCCAGTGTTTGCCAGAGAGATCAAATGTAAGATTAAAAAATGCCAAACATTTTCTTACGTTTAAATGGAGTCTCCAATATTTCAATGAGTGTCTCTTGTCCTGTCACTGAAAAGAGCCTGGCTTAGTGTTTTTACTGCTTCCAATCAGATATTTACATGCATTAAAGAGACACTGCCAACCTTGAGCCTTCTCTTCCCAGCCTGAGCAAACCCATCTGTCCCAGCCTTTCCTCACATGAATGATTCCAGCCCTTGATCATTTTAGTAGCCCCTCACTGGACTTGCTCCAGAACTTACTTGTCCAGAACTGGATGAGCAGTGCTGCAGCCCTGTCTCCGCAGGGCTGAGTAGAGGACATTAATCACCTCCTGTGTCTGCTGGTCGTGGTCTTCTACCAACACAAATTGCTGGAAATATTTGCCTTCTTTACATCACAGGATTAGGCAGGATTAGGCACATGGCTCGTTCATGTTCAGCTTGGCACCCACCAGTACCCAGAACCTTCCTGCAGAACGGCTAAACCTACACATGACTCTGTTTTGCCAGAGAAATACAGTTAAATGAAAATGTTCTTATCAGTAGAGTGGTTTTGCTTTTCTTTAAACAGGCCCTTTGATCAGAGCTGTGTGAAAGAGCTACCCCTGCATGGTTGTATTTGAGAGGGCTGTAACCTGTGGTACACCTGAGCTGTGATGTCCCAAATGCTGCTCCCCTCTTCCAGCACTGTGCTGAACGAATGGTTTCTGTCATTTGTGCAAACATGATGTGTGACTTAGCCTGGTGTTAGCAAGCCAGGAACCAGCAGCAAGCACACGAGTAGGTCCATGAGGCAGAGCTCAGCAAAGGCACTGGCTCAGGCCCTGGGGAGCTGTGTTAGCCCAGCACAGCCCTTCTAGCAGGGCCAATTAACCTGAGCCTTGCTTGTCACTGCTCTTCTGGTGCCAAAGCTGGAGCTAGTCTGCATAGGGATGAAGTGCACTGTATTTATTGCATGTTGTAAATGTGCCTGTAGGTTGCTGTTTCACTTAGACTGAATTCCATGGAAGGATTTGGATACTCAGTTCTGTGCCACCAACAGGAATTAAGCATCCAGCTCTGCCTGAAGATCTGGTCCTGAGGCTCTTAGGTCAGTGCTGCTCAAAAGATATTCAATATGATTCAGTGGATATAAATCACCATTGTTCTCTTTATCTGAAAAAAGGTTGCTTTGATTTATACCAGCTCAGGAGCTGGCACGCTGTTTGTGTAGGAGAGTGCTTGCATTCCTCCCGAAGCCTGTGGCAGTGTCTCAGAGTGATCTGTATTCCACTACAGCATAAAGTTTTTTCAAAATCTGGGAGCCATTTGCAACTTCAGTGCCATGCTGTGACATGATGCATTGCTTTGTAAACAGGGCCTTAAACAACTGAGGTCTTAAATCCATAAACTGAGGCTTGGCAACACTTTGAAAATCTCTTTGCCAAATAACATGCATTACAGTACCCTTCAAACAAGATCTGACTGTAATGTTCAGGTTCCTTCTGATGCTCTACCAAGACATTATGAGACTACCTAGGGCTTATTTCCTCTAAAAATAATAAGAAAAATGTATTTGTGCTATGTGTAAAGTGATGCATCTGAAATGCATGACATTCCTTTGGTGTTTTATTTCCTCTAGGATAGCATCCTTTCTTTTAAAAAATAAATGATTGCTATCAATTTTGCGTTTGGAACCTGCTTGCTAAGACATCCCCCAGATAATATCCTCCCTGAGACACTCCAACATTTGTGCCTCTTCCCTTCCCTCTCGGCTCCCCAATCTCCAGATGGAGTCAAGTGGGGATGGTTGCTGTAGGTATCGATATGTCTTCTGTTATTTTTGTGAACACATTTCAATTCATCTGCTTTCAACAGTTGGGGTTGTTTTTCCCCTCCTCTTCATGAAGACATGGCTATATTTTTCTGCAGTTTTACTTTTCACTAAGGCATCCATACGACCCTTCTAATTTATCATTTCACAGCACTTTGCTGCTTTTAAACACTAAGTTGTCCAGGAGCACTTGTGTTTGTCAAGGGATGTGACTGCCTCACAGAGAGCTCCAACTGCTGTCCAGGCTCTTGGTAATGAGCCTTCTCCAGCCTTGATTAGTGTGGTTACATGTGCTGCTGCTCTGCATTCTTCTTTGAGACACGTGCTTAAGTCTTAAAAGCAGGGGAAAAAGTGAAAAGTGAAGAAGCAGAGTTCTTTGACACAGGTTTGATTTGATTTTTGGCTATAAAATCCTTAGTACTGTAAATTCTGCTTGTTTCAAAGACACAGTGCTGAAAGCCAACTCTGCAAGTGCACATGGACACAGCAGCCCTGAGGTGCATGCAGCAGTTTGGTTTTCCTACTGCAGCCACTTGAAAAGCGGCAGCTCCTAAGTGGTCATACCCAGTAATGGCCTCGTTGTGACCACATGCCAAATTGAAGTGTATTGTAAAATCTGAAAGAAAACAGAAGTTTTAGGCAGGCAAAAGCTCTGCACACTGGTGCAGTATGTTCAAAAAATAATAAAGAACATTTTCTGGGTACACCTGCATGTCATTCAGCATGGAAGCAGTTAATAACCCAATTACTTCACAGCATCCTCTTCAGCTTCCACTTCCATTCTCTTTTACAGCAGTCCAAGGGCTGTTTCCAAAGTGCCCAGACATTCTTAGAGCTACCTGGTGAATCATAAATCTGCAGACAATGTTCTCTGAAAGTCAGCAGACACAAATGATGCAAAATGAACTCCTGCCTTTTGCACCAATACCTCTCAACATTTATGTTCTTCCTTAACTGATTTTATGGACTCGAGGAAGGAGTAGTATATTTTGGAATTTTTGTTATTAGGCTTTGTATCGCTCATAACACACCCAACTTTCATGTAAGAGGAAAGTGTTCTTCTGTGGTTGTCCAGAGGCCACTTGGCACTTGAGGAAAACCAGGAGCTAATACCCAGAAAATACAAAGCATGTCTGGAGGTGGGACAGTTTTAGACCTTCCTTCTGGGCTCAAAGCCAAATCCATCATACATTATTTATCATATACTGAGAAAACAGAGAGGACAAATCAAGATCTCAGCCAAGTCGCTGATGAATTAGGATGCCTGTATCATCCCAGCCAGCACTGCTGACTGAATGACTGTAAGAACCCATCTGTGCCTGGGGCCACCTAATTGTGGAGGTTATTGGCAGAGCCTGATTTGGGGCCAGCACAGTAGTGCCCATCCTGTCATTTTGTCATTGTTCCTCTCAGATCTATCACCTGACTTTTCTGCACACAGAGTCAGACTTGTCTCAAATGGGAAAAAATTATGTTCAGTAATACAGATCTTTGGTTCTCTTTATGCATGGACTTATGGAACCTGAGTGGTTATTGAACCAACAATCAGTGCCACACGACTGCAGATGGAGGCTTTTTTGAGCTGTTGTTTAATTTTGGCATGCACTGCATGAAAGAGCAGCAGGGTGTAAAGGGTGCTCTTTCCTCCTGCCACTCTTCCTTCAGATTCATTCCTAGGCTTTGATCCTTGGCTGCCCAGGATGTGATAAACAACTATTGCAAGCCTTTGATAGATAAGCAGGAGGTTTTGAGGGAGGAGGATATACTGAATGGTGAGTGAGAAAGGCTTTATGCAAACTGTTTTTCACTTTCATGTCCCCTGGGGTGGCCTAGCTGAATTCAGTCTACATAAGGGCCTCTGATGCCAAGATATGTCTAACCTGGAACATTTCCATCCCTCCCTCAAGCTGCACAGTGTTAGCAGGAGTATAAGAGCAGCTGTGGCCTCTGATTCTGGAAGTCCTGCTTGCTCCAGGAGCTCCTGAGCAGCTCCAAAGTTCAGCTCCTGCCTGTTTCACAGAGAGCTGAGGTGCAAGCAGCCCCTCCTAGGTCTAAAACCAGTGACTGTTTACAGAAATTTCCTTCAACTCCTCTGTGGGTGCTGTTGGGTCAGGGAGGGGGCCTGGTGTAGCCCAGATGTTTTGACCACTGCTGGCTCTTGAAAATGCCAAGAGTGTGGCAAGCAGGCAGATCTCTGCCTCCTTCCCCGGCTCTGTTTCTCAATGTATGCAAACCTGAATAGAATGATAAAAAAGTGGGAAAATTTACAGACAGAGCATACAATAACAGAATTATATTTGGAAAAAAATTATGGAGATTTGTAGAAAATCTATAATTTGCCTGAACAATGTGAACAAGCAAATCACCTTCTATCTGACTCATTATGTCTTATTGAGAACTGAATTGTAAGTCTTCCTTGTTCAAGCATGATTAAGACTTACATGTCTCTTGTTGGCAAGATTTCCTATTGAGCAGAGTAGCAGCCAAAGAAAATGATGGTACAATTTTATGTGATTAGGACAAATCCTTAAAAATCTGGGCAATTTTCAGTAACTATGTCAAGACAGTAACTAAAACAGAAACTTTGACACTTGTCAAAGCTTCATTGTTGGATCAAACAAATGTTTCTAATTGATGGAGTCAAACTGTGTTTATTCATATCTCTGTGTTTTCTTCAGTTTTGGTTTTTTCTTGTAAACATCTGTTAGTTTTGTTACTGCTTACGTAGTCTTTTTATGCACATTTCCAAGAGTGAAAACATAATTCATTCCTCTTCAGCTTCATTTAGGGGGTCTTCTGCACAATTAATATTTTTCTTGTAATTTTCTTTTCTTTATTACTTTTCAAATAAATTCACAATAACAATTGGGAAATAATTAGGATAAACCAATAGGATTTACAAAAAAGCCTTGTGTTGGAGATCTTGTCATGCCAGTGGGAGTATTCTGTACATACCAAAGATGAGAAGGAGAAAAACAAAACCAAGTCTGCAAATGAATCTTAAGCTATTCCTTTCTTCAGCAACTGGAAATTTAAACATTTAGCTCAAGGAAAATAATTAAAGCAGACACTAAAGGAAAGGAAAACATAAATAACTGGTAGGTTTGCCAATAGCCTTCGAAGGCATAAACAGTGCTGGGCAACAGCCAGCCAGTGGAAATGCAAAGAGGAGGCTTTGTAGCTGGTTAAGCCAGGCTCAGGCACTGTCCTTGTCAGTCTCTTCTGGTTTGGGATGAGCTCACAAGGGTGTGCTATCAAAGCCTCAGGCTGTTGAGTTGTCTCCATCTGTAAAAAGTCTTAATCCTGTTTACTTCCTCATGGATGTCTGCACCTGACTTTTGCTGTATTTATCTTGGAATCAGCCTGGGTTTGCAAACACAGGGGTTCATCTGCCCTGCTCCACTGCCAGTCTGTTCAAAGATCAAGAGTTCCTTTGTTTCAGGTGAGCTGTTAAGCTGTTCCTTAACCCCTTGTAGTTCAGCTTGGGAACATCCTTCTCCATGACACCCAACCTGACAGCCTCAAACTGCCATGAGGAAAGGACAGGAGAGCTGTTGCTTGGGTTTGTTTGCTGTTAGCACTGGACAGTATCAGCCTCTCTAAAAGCCTTTTTTGGCCAATTTGATTTGCTATCAATATGCTAATAAAATCAACTTATCACACACATTTCTTTTGTCATATCAGAGGGAGCTTCTTCCAGTCCAGCTCCTGATTTTTCCTCTGGGACATGACTGCGACTGTGTTATTTCTCTATTTTTGATGGAAAAGGTTCATGATTGCACCTAGTAATAAATTCCTCTCAAATCTCAGGTTGCTTTCTGAACGAAATTGCTATTACATGTAAATAGTATATATCTCTTTCTTTATTTTATCATCTTCTGCTTTGCATGTCTGTCTAATGACTCAGTGCCTTTTTATCACAGCTACTATTTCTTTTCTCCAGTAATAATTATAAATTATCTGGTTTCTTTTAGAAGTTTAGTTTTGTCATCTTTCATATTTTTCTGTGCTATGTAACCCTCTGCAATTCTCTAAACAAATTTTAATACCAGAAATTGTTAGCTGCAGTTTACACGCCCTTTGATCCAAAATGTCACAGTTAGACCAAGATGTCCAGAAATATTTAATGTCTTTTTAATTTTAGAGCAAAATCTAAATGCTTTTACTCCATTTTGCATTAGTCTTCTCTCTTTTGTGTTTATCATCAAGATTGGGAAAACACTACATTTTTTAAAAATTTGAAATCAATGAAATTGTCAGGATAAAAATATGATGCAGTTGCATGATTGGTAGTGCTGAAAAAATATATTGCTGTGTCCTTCTCCAATTCAATATTCTTCCTTGAAGTGAAATCCCTTGCAAAATTAAGGCCAAACTAAACCTGGAGAATCACCTGTAGAAATGTCTTGACTTGGGCTGTCAAATAACTCTGACTTCTTTTTAGTTTTTAGAGTGGAGACTGGTTCAGTAGTTTGTTTCTTAAGCAACACTTCATGTCTTTCATAATTTTACCCAGGTTATTTTTAAAAGTATTTTGGTGAGACCTAGGAGCAGAGTTGCAATGGTTTTGATCACTGCCTGCTTCACCTAGCAGCTGGCCAAGATAAAATGCTACTTACTGCATTTTTTACCCTGTTGAGTGCATAATTCACAGAGCAGTAACAAAGGTAAAACTTGTAGGAAAAAACCCAAAAAAAAAAAAAAAACCAAAAAAACCCCAACAATCAAAGCCCTGTGAGTAAATGCTTGTACAAACAATCACAGAGAATGTGTGTGTCATGTTTTGAGGAGAGCTCAGACCCCAATGACAGGGTGAGAATGAGCCCAGCAGGGAGCTGTGGATGTGTACCTTCAGGGTGAAATACTTTTCCTAATATAGACTCCTGGACCCTATGAGATACATATACAATATCATAATTTTCTGTACTGTAACTTATGTCCATTGCTGTGAGTCCTTCTGCCAAGATTTAGGTCTTTCAAGGCAAAGTTTAATAAACAATCATCAATGCGTTACCACTACTACTCCAGTCCAAATAATAAGCAGAAGAACTCTTCTTGAGATGGAGTTATTTAAAATGAGCTTCTTAAAGGTATTATCATGCATCAAAATGCAAATTGGAACCCACAAGCACTGCAACCTCTCGAGTAGGTGTTCTGAAATCCCCCCAGAAAGGGCACTACAGGGCATTACACCTCTGCAGGTGTGTGTGAGGCTGCTGCAGCAGCACGGTGCATTTGTAGGTGAAGCAGTGTGAACACAGCAACACTGTGCACAACAGGTTGTTTTAAATAACAGGCAGAAGGCCCCAAGAAGGAAGTTAAAGCTGGAATTTGATTGTGTGTGGGCATTTCCACAAGAGAGAGGTGCAAAGAAGTTGGCTGCAAATGAAGCAGGCTGTTCTCAGGCACCCTGAGGAAAGCCCCGGTGTGAACCAGGAGCAATGAATACAAGACAAGCAGTTTCAAACTAGCTTTCCATTATGGTTGGCTCATTTTAAAAATCTGAGCTGGGTTTTCCTGGGTGTTTAATGTTTGCAATATCTATTGATTTCAGCTGGTGTTGGTACATGCTTGACAGTTTCAGAAGTGTTGGAGCAGCTGCTGTGCCCAGCCTGCTGCACATAATTGCTGAGCACAACAATCTCACGGCTCTTTTGGGTTCCCTGCCCTTACCCAGCTCACTATCTCTTGCCTCTTAAGGGCACTGTAATGCCCTTAGGACAGGACTATCTCTTGTGTTGTGTGCAGCAATGAAATGATAAAGATCCTGGCTGAGGCTGGTGCTTCTAGGAATTACAGCAAAAAAATTCCCGTAATTATTTATTAATATGGTATACATCAATGCAAGACATTTCATTGGCTTTAATAGGCTTTGGATCAGATTCCTTAGTACCTCTGGCCTTTTTGGGCTCCATTATTCATGAAGGAACATGTTTAATTCAGAGTTAGGGACTGCCAATATAACGAGTGTACCTTGTGCTTTTATCTGTGGCTACAGAAGTTATCCCTAAGCTTGGACCTGCTGCATCTGTGTGGATGAGAGCACGGCAGACTCCCTTCTCAGGATGCTTGTGTTGGTGTGAAATAAAGATGGAGTTTTTCCACCCAGGGTGGAGAATTTTCTCTCTTTTGCCAAATGATGGGCAATGCTCACCTTGGGCCTAAATGGCAGCTTTGCCAAGTCAGCAGAGGAGTTTATCTGGTCAAAGTAAGGGTCATGCTCTGCTCCATCCTATTTTCATTCAGGGGCAATCTTCTTGTCAACCTTCCATTATCTTTTCCCCAGCTTTTACTTGAAGATAAAAAGAAACAGCTTATAATTCATTACAGTTCATTAAAATGAAAATAAAATTTATTTTGCATCAAAATGAAAAAATATGACTTGTTCATTATTAGCATATAAATGGTATTTTTTTATGTCACTCTGCCACAAAATCACTTACATTTTCAATGATCACAGCACACAAAATTAATTTTTGATAGCCTTTTGTGATTTGGTTGAAAATTCTCATTTCTTTTTGTGCATTAACAGCAAACTGTATCCACTGCTATTCATACCAAATTTTAGATAATGAAGCAATTAAAAATACATGGATTGAAGATCTTATCTCATTTTTCCTCTGGCCTATTTCTGCTTCATTATTCATGAAGGAATATGTTTAATTCAGAGTTAGTAATTGCAGATATATCTAGTATAAATTGTGCCTTATACTCTTTTACCCAATTTCAATTTATTTTAGCAAATAGATCTATGGGGAAAAAAAGAGCAGTAAAGACAAAAGGGCAAAAACTACATCTCAGTGTCTCCAAACAAAACCTTACAGGTCTATTGCTTGTAAAGTATGTCTGCAACTCGGGGAAAAGTTGAAGCATTGAAGCTCTGTACTTGGCATATTAATAACCTGGCATTCGTATCAAATGGCTGAATTAAATTATTCTGATTTGAGGCAGTTTGAGAGACCTCAAGCCTCAGTGTTTCTGTCACTCTGCTGCTCTTTCCACAAAGTCAAAAAGTCCCAAATCAGTGAAAATCAGAAATAACAGAGATATAAAAGTAAAAAATAGCAGAGTCAAAATAAAATTAAGGTGTTTTAGGCAAAGTACAGGAACCTTGGGTTGCCAGAAAGTGAAAATGAGTTTGGCTGGTGTGTTTCCACGTGTCTGGAGTGAGATGTGTAACAGCTTGATAAAACATTCAGATCCTGAACACATAAAAATCACGAGATCTGTCACCGGCTTTGGGATCCAAGTTAATAAAAGCAGAGTGCAGCAGAGTGGGCTGGAGGGGGCTACCAAAGGCTGCTCTGTGGCCAGGTGGCTCCTGCCTGCCCCTGCCAGCAGTGCCAGGGGTTGGCTGGGCTGGGAGGAGGGCAGGGAGGGAATGGCAGAGGACACGGGGCAGGAGAGGGCTCCGAGCAGCATCCAGGGGCTGCCAGGGCAACTGCCCCCAAAGGCCAGCAGGTGTGGGGCCAGGCTGAGTGCCTGAGCTGGGGCACAGCTGGGGGTTTGGATGGTGCCTGTGGAAACAGCTCTTCATGGGGAGGTGCTACCAGGACTAATTTTAACCAGGAATTCTAAAGGTTAATTGCTGTTGGTTACTGCAGTGCCAGGGTCCTCTCGTTGGGTTGTAGGCTGTGCTTAGGAGTTGTCACAATAACCCCCTTGTCCTGAACCTTCTGCAGAAGAAAAGAGTGGCACAATATGGGTGAGGTTCCAGATGTTCCTCTGACCACGTGTCAGAGCTCTGGAAGAATCTTTTGTTTGAATTTCTAAGGACACAGCCCCGAAACTTCCTTTATACCAGTGGAACTTTGTGTATGAATGTCTCAGACTTGAAATAGAGTTTGTGGAATTAACAACTTGGATTTATTAAACATTGTGATCAGCACTTTCTGGTGCAATTATTAATGCAAATATTTCGGCACAGTTATTTGATTAAATGAATAACTTGCAAAGTGATGCATAGCCTTTTCTGCGTAGTCCATGATTCATAATTTCAGTAAGTTAATTAATTACAATCTTATTTTCTCTCTTAATGAATTCTAGTTAGCTTTGATGGCTTTGGAAGCCTTAAACATGTTGTGAATGATTCTCAGTTAAAGTTTCAGAGGGGTTTTATGTTCTATAGGAAATAGCTTTTGCAAACTCTCTATCACCTTTTGGTACAGAGCACTAACAAAAGTTCTGCCCACCTTCTGCTCCCTGTGCCCTGTGAGGAAAATCCCTCCCTTCATGGATGAGCATCCTGCTTTTCCTAGATGACACTGACAGGCATGGCTCTCAGATAAATCACAGTGCATTCAGTTGCTCTGACCAACAAAAGCTGAGCTGCCCCGGGTGAGCAGCCATGGGGAACCTGTGCCACCAGAGCCCTGTGAGGCCACGCAGGGCGTCTGACCTGCCTTGGTCTGCAGTGTCACCCCTGGTGACCCTGAGCATGGCCCAGGCCTTGTGTCCTGAAGCTGCCCATGAGTGCCTTGACTGCTGTCAGAGCCTGCTCTGGTTGAAACTCGCTGTTGGTTCACCACATGCCGGTGAAACTAAATATAATGCAAAATTCTTCCAAGTGCATGACATCTGTTTTCCTGGAATCCCGTCTTTACAAAGTGCACTAGAAGCAGATTTCCTGGAAGAGGAACTGGTGCACAGAGAAGGAGTTTCCAGCAGAGTTGTGCTGTGGGATGGCTGTGGCTGTGCTGAAGCTGACCTGCTGATGGCTGCTGGGGACAGGGACATCAGGGTGCTACCAAGCCAACAGCAGTGCCTCTGTAGGAGGAGACAACTTCTCACCAAATGGCCCATGCTTTTCCCCACTTTGGCATGGTGGTTCACTTGCTCCTGCAGTTTGACCTTGATTTTTTTCCCTACTCTGTCCTGTTTGGATTTGGTCCTTTATCTTTTACTGTATCTTTCCAGATTAAGGCTCTTTTTGGAGAAAGGTGGATGGAGGCCACATGTTTGGAGATTATTCCATTGTCTCAGACCATATCTCCTCCATCTCCTCCTCCTTTTTCTGTCTCCTTTTTTGTCACATGAGTGTTTCTGATCTCTGCCTTGCCCCCCATCACCACAGTTTGCTCCCTTTCCATTGTTCCACTTTCCTCTATCCTTTTGTGGGAGGGTGGCATGAGAGAAAACACCACTGAGCTCAGAGCAGTCATCCCCTTGCCCTCCATCCATGCTGCAAAATAGGTGGCAAAAGCAGTCCCAGCAGGTGTCCTTGAGAGAGACCTGGTGGCTGGAGATGGAGAGGCTCAGACTCTGAGCTAATAACCATGTCTAATTAAGAACCGGGTAATTCAGATACCCATCAGACACACTATCTGATCATAAGCACGAGCTGGGCACAGGCCTAGATCTTCCCTCCTCAATGACCTACTCTGCAGTGAATGGTCATCCAAACAGTCCCACAAAGCAAGGCTTCATCAGCTTTGCTTCAGTAGAAACTAATTAGAACCATCACCCCAAGCTGGAAAGATGTCTTTGAAGTACAAATATTTCCTCAGCTTTTCTTAATCAAGGCTCTCTTTTTATGCCCCTCTATATATGCTGATCCCAGCCAGCACATGAACTAGAAATCCTGGAAGGCTGGGAGGGAAAAACTCCTCTTGCTGTATTTCCAATTGGATGAAAACCAAAAATCCATTGGAAATCTCATGATTTCCAGCAAAATGTACTGGCCAAGAAAATCTGAAGAAATTGCAAAAAAGCATCCAGATGTCTGGATAAATCCCTGGACTTAAAGAAAAAAAATCTGTGGAGATTTTTTGTTCTTAATACAGAGAATAAAACCTTATTCATCAATATTAGTAAACCGCTCAAAGAGCATGGTGCCTTAAAGGCAAAGAATTAGCTGTGTTGTTTGTGTTGATAAGCTTATGGGCCTGAGGGCTTGTTTGGCCTGGACAAACATATTCTAACAGGAAAGCAAATTGTGAAAGGCAACTTATTCAAGAAGGTAACCTGTGCAAAAGAGAGAGAGATGTGTGTATGGTTTTTCTCACCTCTCCCACGCTGGCCAGGGAATGTCCTCTACCTACAGCCCAGTACTGTCAGTGTCAGGAGCAGAGTGCAGGGACACCATTGCCACTGTCCCCTTTTCCTCATGCACCAGTGGCCAGGACAAGTGGATGGCCACGTGTTTCCTGCATTCCACACTGCCCTGAGCTGTGGTGGGAGGTGGGGAACATTACCTGAGGTACAGATCCAGGACGGGGCCTTTATTCATACATTTTCAAGATGCCTCCCATAAATTCACTGCAGAGTGGCTCAGATGTCTGAAGAGCGAGCTGTGACGTGGCCTTGCTATTTCAGATGTTTTTGTTGTTTGCTCTCTGCATCTTTATTAGCAGCACTCTGTCAAGGCTGTTGCATTAAACATTGATCCACCTTGACAGTGGGAGCAGGGTGTGCATACTGAAGGGCAGGTGTCACCCCTTGCCAACAGCATCCCTCACTCACAGATATTTAACCATTTCTTAGGCTCCCAGGAAAGACACATGGAAAGGGCGTGCAGTTTTCCTCCCTGCTCCCACACGGCAGGGAGGAAAACTGCACTCCTGAATTGTGCACCTGGAAACCTGCCAAACAAGAAGGAACCTCAACCAGCCTCGCTGCTCTCCTGTCGAGGCGCCGTCTGCTCGTTCACATTTGCCAGGTGGGAGCTACTTATCATTTCACAGCAATTCTGCAGGCTGAAGCCTACTGACCTGTGGGGAAATTACTCAAAGGGCGTTTTATAGCACTTGAAGCTTCATCTGTGCCTAGTGATGGGCTCACTGCCCTAGTTTTGAAGGTGCTTCCTGCAGTGATTCTTTCATGAATTGCCACTTCATGGGATAGTTTCGATTTCTAAACATTCTGGGGTCCCCTTGAAATAGCCTTAAGGGAAGTGGCAGGTTCTGAAAATCTTGATGCCCTCTTGAAAGCAGTTCAGATGCCAAATGTTGGTCTCAGTACTGGGAAATGAGCAGAGGGCTCTGCCTGGCATGCTGGTGACTGAGGGAGATGGGATCTAACCTTTGAGGATGTTTGAAAGGGAAAATACTAATTGCTGTGTTTCTGTGAAGGGCGTGATGAGAGACACAGATGGGCAGGGTGTTTGTTTCTCTGGCTTCTTGTTTTTAATTTAGCTAAAGGCACTGGGAAATTTCATAGGCAGATAAGAAAATAGCTACAGCAACCTAAGCGAGCCCTGGCAGCTGCCTTTCTGAATATTTTAAACTTCCCACTGCAAAACTCACCCCACCTTCCTAAGTGGAGCAATCCTCTCACAGCCTGGGTGCACTGGGCTCACATTTTCTCGCTCTTTCAGCCGAAGTGCCACGAAGCCCTAACGTCCGCTGACTTTGCTGCTGCTGAGCAGGGGCGCTGCTCCCTGGCCTCTCTCGGCGCCTTTCCCCGTGCTGGTCGCAGGGCTGCCCTCGCTCGGGGTGTCAGTGATGTGGCTCCCCTGGCTGCTGCTGCTGCTCTGGGGCACACGCGGTGTCCCCGGCAGCGGGACGGAGCAGTGCTGCAGGCTCCCCTCAGGACGCGGCCCCTCTCGGGGCTGGGCTGTGTCCCTGCCACGCTGGCCCTTCGCTGCTGCTCCAGGCCCTGCAGCGGCCCTGCCCGGAGCTCTTGGCAGGGCCGTGAGGCTGGGCCCGAGTGTCTGGCAGCGGTGCAGGCGCTGGGAGCAGCAGAGGGGCTGCGGGGCTGTGTGGTTCTGCTGCCAGCTGGCATCACTCAGGCAGGTGCCGAGAGGGGACCAAACCCACCCCGATGACATGGCCCAGATGAACCTTGCCGCAGCCCCACCATTCCTTCATGCTCTCTGGGCTTCGTAAAGCACCTTGACTTCAAGGTATCTGCTCACAGCATGTGCAAATTTGGCTTGAACATCTGATAACTTTTATTTGTAAGTTTTAATTTTGGCAGAGTTTATGTGTGGGGGTTTTTAAGCATTTATATGAATTCTCTGGCTAAGGAAAAGTTTGAGGCTTAAATTACACAGTCGCATTAACAGCAGTCTGTATGTTAACTACAGCAGTTGGTGGGCTTTGAAAGGTTTGCTATAAATCACCTCGACTCATGGCATTTATATTCACTGGGGCTGCTGCTGCAGGACAGCCTGACACCCAGTGCGTGTGCCCTGTGCAGGACGAGGGGGACTTGTCCCGTTTTGGTTCAATCACAAATATCATATATTTTTTCCTCCCTCTTAAAAAGGGCTTTAAAAATGAGAGCTAAGACCAGCATTTGCAACTTTTTTTTTTTTTTTTCCGCTAGGGTTGAACTCCTGTGTTTCAACATGAAATTTTTAATCCAGCAGTAACGCCTGGGTGTTGCCTGGACCTCCAGGGACTGCTGGCATGTGTTTCTCCAAAACTGATGTGTCTGTTGCAGGCAATTGTTCTCTGAAGTCTGTTCAAGCTCTCAGCTTGTTCTCCACAACCCCCTCCACCAACCTGACAGTGCTTCAGCTGCTTCTGTGATGGAAATGCTTGATGGCATGTTAATTAATGCATCACCTTGTCAGTTCTATGCAGTCTTCCACCCACCTGGCCCGACCCTTGTCTTTTCTCCTCTCTTCTCTTTGGGTGGTGACCCCTCTGGATGACCTGCCTCCATGGATCTGTGTGCACCAGTCATGGCACTGTTCCTAAAATACAAAGCTTGTGAAAATGTGAGAGGACGCCACTACATGTGCCCTGGGAGGCCACCAGCTCACTTTCAGGGGATGCTGGGGCAGTGAACAGCACACAGAGCTGCCTGTTCCCTCCTCCTCATGCCCCTCACCCCATTAAGAAGTGAGCAGTACCTGCCCATGATGATGTGCCCATCCAAAGCCCAGAAGTTCCTGAAGGTGTCGCATACATTAATAATTTTAGCATCCTTCTATTTCCTCACTGATCTGCGGAAATTTTAGTGTTTGTGCTAGTCTTTTTCAAAGTCTTTTTCAGCTTGTCCCATGGCTCATTTTGGAAAGCTGGGCCAATCAAAGTCCCTCATAACCTCATAATATCAGAAAATGAAGTCCAGGGTTTCCTTTCTTCTCTGTAGTCCTATGGTCTCTCTTCTTTTTCCAGCATTTGTTAGTTTGACCATCCTGAAATTCCATTTTTGGGAGGTGTTCTCATCTTGGGTGCATTTCTTTAATGTTTTAGTTATACCTTTGTGTGGCCACTCGCACCTTTGGGGTATAATTTGTTTTCAGTTTTTGGGCAAATGATTGGCAGGATAAGAAATATCTCAGTAATACATAGTGAGGGATGGCAGTTCTTAAAGGTGTCAACCTTCAAAAGAATTAAGATAACTTTTATGGGAAATAAATTATTGTTCAGTCCAATGGATGGAAGAGACTGTGGATTAAGTGGGGCCAATCCCTAGATAAATTACTGGAATTTTCATGGGGGGGAAAATGTCAGTAAAAGTCAAAATGAGCTGCAGGCTGCTGTCCTGCTGCCTTCTGGGTGCATGAGTGCAAGTGGGACCAGGAGCCCAGACCAGTGTGTTGAGGATTATTCTTTATGCCTGGGTGACTCTCAGGCTGGACACTATTGCGTTATGCTCAGTGTCTGTGTCTGGTGTTAGTCATGCACATAGCACTGAAAAACACTTAACAGGGGGAAAAAACACAGAGAAATGGGAAAACCAAATAAAGTCCTAGAAAAAAAGCTTTGCGTTTTGACTGAGTTTTGCAAATAGCTGGAGAGTGAGAATATGGAAAGGTGAGGAAGGACTGCTAGGAGATGGTCTGTGAGGAAAAAGCAAATTTAACCAGATTGAAAAGGGTAAGGAGAAAAGAGGGAGTGGTGGGTTCAGACAGTCTATGGAAAGGCCACAGTGAAGCCAGGAGTGTCTGTGAGAAAACGGAAGAAAAGGTGGTTTTGGAATGAGGAAAGCTACAGGAGTCATATGAAGAAAGGAGAAGAAAGTGTCACGTATATTTATTTTTTTTTTCCAAGTGATTTTACCTCATTCACTTTTTAAACAGGAGGGTGCAAGTCTCAAGCAGGCAGAAACTCTCTTGAAATTTTCATTGCTTTCAGCTTCCAACCACCCTGGAAACCCCTCAAGAGCAGGCTCTCACAGTAATTCAGCACATCTGCCTCTGGCTCCAAACGTGGGGGAGGCTTGGCTGTGCTCCGGGCAGCTGCTGGGACAGCATGAGAACATGAAACCAGAGCCGACCCAGTGCCCTGGAGCACGTGGGAAGGTTGGGCTCTGGCTTGCTCAGCAACAGGCTGAAGAAAGGTTCATGCCAACTCTCATTATGTTCAGATGGATTCATCTATCACTTTATGGTCTTTCTGCTGACACTGTTTCTGAGGGGTCAGGCACCCCCTAACTGCTGGTGATGGGCAGCTTTCCTTCCTGAAAACCCCACTGGAAGAAGTGATTTGGGATTATGGAAATTGGTAGCTCACCCTAGAAATTCTTGTGCAGGACTCTTAAAAATGAATTATTTGCATGGTTACATATACGTTTGTAGAGTATCCAGGCAAACTCTAAGCACTGAGCTTTTGGGCTTGTAATCTTGCAGAATATGAAGGCTTTTCACTGGAAATGCACTTTGTTGATAATTTTCAACATTAAGACCAGCTGCTTTCTTGCAGGCATTTTAAGTGTTTGTAACTCTGTACAGTTTTTTACCTTTTCTAGTTTTGTAATCATGCAGTTTTCCCTTCATTGGGTAAGAGCAACTTCTTGATGGGATTACTGTGGGTATTTTTTTTCCTTGGTGAGGGTTAAATGCAGCAAGTGGCAACAGGAAGAAGTTGTAGGTTTTAGCCTGTCTTCCTAGGATAGTCTGAAAGCTCAAACATATATATGAAATAATTAAAAATTACTTTGAAAATGGTAATTTCCTTTTCTGGATCCTGGATTATTTATCTCTGTTGTCTGGGTCATGCTGCACCTGAGCACACCATGCACAAGGTGAGCCTTGGAGCACCTTACCCTCTCGGGGCAAAATCAGTATTGGGAAAAGCATTTTGTTTTGGCTTTAGATCTTTGCTCTCTAACGCACTGAGTGGCTCTGCATTCAGTTCCAGTAGCTACGTGTGTCTTGCCTGGTACGTGAACATCTCTGGCCAGATGTTCAGGTCATCTGCCAGCCACAGGCCTCTTTCTGCAGACCATTCCCCCAAACAATGTGGTGGTGTCAGAAGAAGGGGAAAGCATGAGTCTGTACCATTTTGTGATCTGTAGTGTCAGAAGAAGGGGAAAGCATGAGTCTGTACCCTTTTGTGATCTGTAGTGTCAGAAGAAGGGGAAAGCATGAGTCTGTACCCTTTTGTGATCTGTAGTGTCAGAAGAAGGGGAAAGCATGAGTTTGCACCATTTTGTGACCCCTGGTGTCAGTGGCCCCTTGCATTTGACATTCCAGACGAGCAAATTTCCAGCTGGAGCAGCCCAGCCTGCTCTGATTTCTGTGTGTGCAGCACACAGGCTGACCCTGGTGTGAGATGGACGGGCTTGAGGAGCCACATTACCTTCCTTGTGGGGTGGCAAATGCCTGTGCAGTTTCCAGCATGGGGAGATGACCCTGTGAAGCTCTCGAGCTGCTCCATCTGTCTCCTCCTGGCTCGCACAGCCTGAGCTTTGCCTTCCCCTCTGCAGGACCCGCTGCAGTGGCAGCAGAGCCTCACACACAAAGGCCAGGACATCTCTCAGCAGAGACAGTGACTCCTGCCCCACGTGTGGCCCACGTTCCCCCTCAGCTGTGGAGCCACGGGCACTTCCCTGCAGTGGTTACAAACTCTGGAATTCCCCAGCGCTGCCGTGATTCACAGCAGCAGAGCCAGGCTCCAGCCCCCTTGTGCTGCACTCTGAGCAGATGTTGGAGAGCTTAATCGAGGCATTAGCTCCTGCAGAGTACTTCAGCCAGCACAGTGGCATTTTGCAGCTACAATAATCTCCCCTTAGCACTTCCAGTTGTGTCACTGCTGCAATTAGCAATGCGTTTATAGCACTAAAAGAGACCAATAAGAGCATTCAGGCTGGTTCCTGGTCACTGAGCAGCAGGGTTTCTAACTTTCATTTGTGATCATTAGGCCTAAACACAAATTATACTGACCTTTAAGAAGTGGCCAGGGAATTGTTAGAGTGCATGGGATTTAGGAACCAAATGTTCTTCTAAGTTCTTTGTGATACGCTAACCTAAATCTTACATCCCTTTAAAAATCTCAGTGTTAGATTTCACTGAAAGCAAATTGATTTTTCCTAGAATCATAAAAAATTGAGGCTAAAAGGGAGTTGTGGAGGTCACTGTTCTCAACCTCTTGATCAAGACAGATAGTTTTAAGTGTCAAACTCTGCTCTTGACACAGAGCTGAAGTGGAAGAGAGGTAAGAGGCCTTGAAAACACTACCAGAGATTTCAGTGACCATTGAAAAGGGTCAAAAATTACTGATACTACATTTTGAATGGTCCTCCCTGGTCCATGCTATTGAGCCCTTCTCCAGGCTCTTCTGTTGTACAAAGGGGGTTTTGATGTTTTCTGTGCTCACCAGAATGGTGTTGGAGTTTGTACAGATGAAGTGTTCAGTTGACTGCTGCTGGTTACCCTTTGAAGCTGCAATTGTGCAACAGCCCTTTGGAAAGCTGTTTGGGGACAGTCTCTTCTCCTTGAATCCCAGGATCATTTAGAAAGGTGGTGTAAACACACTGGACAACTCCTACTTCAGGCACTGATACCAAAGTAGAGGTTGAGTTTTTTTGACATAAGCTATGTTTTTATATTCCACTGTTATTCCCCTGCTCCATTATTAGCTTGACCTTTCTTCCCCATCTCTAATTTGTTGCCAACCTTCCCCTGTAAAATAAAAAAAACTCCTCTATAAAACAGTTACCATGTTTAACTAGGATTTTTCTGCCCACAGCCCCTCTCCTTCCCCTGAGGATGCTGTGCCCAGAGCCCTGCCCTGCCCTGGCATGTCTGGGCTGCAGGTCTGCATGGCAGTGCTCAGACATGGGCTTGTGGTGTCCCTGTCCTGCACTGGGTGAAGGGTCAGATGGGTCTGAAAGAGCATCTGCTTCTTCAGCACACAGAGCTACTCGTTCAGGAGGTGACTGCACTGCGTTTTGTTTACAGAGAAGCCTGGCTTTGAATCCCAGAGAAATATTCCTGCGAAGGGCCTGTGGCTCATGGAGGAGCTCTGTGGACACAGACATTGATTCCCAGGGAGACCCATTTAGGTGATACTTATTCATCACTCGTGGGAGGTAGGGGTGGAAGTAGGTGCACTTCGACATCCCAACAAAGAATATTTTAATTTTTTTCAGTTTAAAAGTGTGTGTAACTTACCAGTGTAAATGAAGAACAAAATGGAGAAACGTCTGTGATGAAATATTCAAGTTCTTCACATCTTGGTTTTTTCATCTCTGTACCTCGGAGGGACAGCACAGTCTCAGAGGCTGGCTTTGTAGTGCTGGGTAGCAGCAGCAGCATTTTGTCAGTGCTTGCAGCACCTCCCCAGCCTGCAGCCATGTGCTGCTGCCAGCTGGGGCTCCCGAGCAGGGGGAGCGGTGCCCGGTGCTGGATCCCAGCTTCCCAGCATAAGCACTCGTTACCAGCAGCCTGAATTAATTGGCTTGGAGAATTTATTAGGTTAGCGAGGAGTGACAGTGACCCAGAGAATGAACTCTGGCAGAGAGGTAGAAACAGAAGTTGGGCTTCTGCTTGTCCCCAGGAGAGTTTTGAAGTGTTTTATTCAGGGAAAAGCCTGCAACAAATGGCACCATGGAAATGTGGGGATTGCTCAGGGGCAAGTATTAAGGTTGGATTTCCAGAGACAGCTGTTTATGCCATCCTCATCTGTAAAATTCAGTGGAGAGCATTTTACTGGTCCAGCTTTGTCAGCAGGTGAAAGAGAGGCACACAACCCTGTGGAAAGACAAATTTTAGGGGACTACAATGGATGCAGGGGCCCCTGTTGCCTCACCACCTGCAGCCCTCACCCTGTTCTTCAGCCAAGCTGCCCAAAGACTGCAGCAGCCAGGTTTGGTGAACAGATATGGACACTCTTTGCAAAGAAGTATGATAAGATGGGAGAAAGAAAATCATACCTTCCAGACCCTTTTTCTGCAAAGTCACAGAGGCAAATCAGAATATGTCTGAACAGTCTGAACCCGAGCTTTTGTTTCAGGCATCTAAGAGAGTTTTTCATTGATGAGGGTGTCTTGTCTCTACATGTGTGCATGACTGCCAGCAGCTCAGAAAGGTTTTGCCTTGGGAGCCAGCAGAGATGACATCCCACACAGTACAAATGAGATGCTTGCACCATTCCCTGATGTGCTTACAAAGATTCACAGCAAAAAGCTTTTCCTCCCTGCCTCCTCTCACACCATGACTGCAGTGCAGGCTGAGCCCACAGACTGGGTGTGGAACTGAGGAGTGCCCCTTCCAGCCCCTTCCAGCTGCCCATCCTGCAGCTGCCCTTCAGGCTGTCTCTTGTGTCTGGCCCGAGGATGCCAGAACAGCTTCCAGGCATCTGCCAGACACAGAGACTTCTGCTCTTTGTCTGGAGAAATGGACTGCACAGCCTGAAAGGCAAAAATCTGTTTGTTGGTATTCATGTAGTATCGAGAAACACGAGAATCTGAGAATTACAGACAGGAACAAAGAACAAAGACATTAAGTTCCCAGTCCTGGTCTTTTTCTGTGCTATTACTCCAGGAAGAAAACCCACTGTGACAAATGGACGGTTGAAATAAGAAATGTCATTACACCAGGTTGCTCTATTACAAAAACATGACTGGGCAGGTAAAACAAAGACATGTGGCTTCTTTATCTTTGGTGTTGAATAGTCCAAATTTCACCTCCAAGGTAAAGTATTTCTTGGCTTGTAATTTGTAGTGGGGTTTTGATTTCTCAAATCAGCTAGCATTCTTCATTCATTATAAACATGGATTTAAAAGCAGAGAGTAAAACCATCTAGGGCTTATTCATTCCTGGAGATTTTTTATCACGAGCTGCAGTCTTCATTATCTGAATTTTCTATTAGTTGCTGGAAGGTATGCATTTCTCATAGAAACTACCACATGAAAATGTGAGTAACACATAATAGAAAAGTGAGGAGGAAAAAAGGGCCTCTGACTGCCCCTTCAAATGGAGCTTCACAGCTTCACAACTGAAAAAAGGCAATAAATACCCAGTAACAAGATTCCAGTCTGCTCAGCTGCATCTGTAATATTGGCATAGATTTTGAGCTTGGTTTTTTCCTTGCTTCAATATTTTATCCTTCTGTCACCCACAAGCAGGTTCTTGAGTGACTTTTTGGTGATGCCCAGGGTGGTACTGTTGCTTCAAGGCGCTGTGGCACAGAGACAGCCTCACACACCCAGTGTTGGATGACACTTTAGGTACTGAGCTCCACAGGACACCAGGGAATGTGGCCAGGGGTGCAGCTCATCCCACCACCCACAGCAAACACGGGGCTGGGAGCACGGCCAGGGACACGCCGTGCCAGGCCGTGTGGCAGCCACAGCTGCCTGTGCAGATGCCTTTTGGCCATGGGTGAGAGCTGCACCACGCTGGGCTCGGGCAGTGGGAGCTGAGGGAATCACAGCACACCTGCACAGGGCAGGGTCCTGCTCTGCTGCCAGAGCCAGGCAGGGCAGGCTGCTCTGTGTGTGCTGCTGGCAGTGGGCGAGGGGCAGGGTGCTGGGGCAAGGTGTCAGTGTGGTTGTGAAATAACAGAAGAGTGCTGTGAAGAACCCCTTCCCTGCTGGAGGCACTGCCAAGCACCCTGCACCACACGCTGCTGAGCACAGGCAGGACAGGGACCCAGGACCCGACCTGCAGGGCAGGGCAGGCTGAGCAGCCCTGGGCAGCAAGACTTCTGCCATCTGTGTATGATCATGAAAGCACAGCCTGCCATAAGGCACTGAGTGGGATCTTTGGAAAACTGGGAATTTGAGCAGTATGGAGCTATGGAGAAGAGGGTGAAATTATGGTATATCACATCATGCCCTTGGTCACACTATGGTGGATGAATTGCTCTTCAGGAAGGAGATAGATGCGTGGTTATGTGAGTCCTGAGGGTTTGTAATTGCAAATATTATGGGTATTTTTATTGCATTAATATATGTATTAATATATCATTGATATAACATAAAATATATTACGTAATTGTATTAATATTGAGCTGGCAGGTGAGAGCTGGATGTAGAGATTAGTTCCTCCTCATCCTGCTATATTATGCAAACCTATAGGAAAATTATTATCTCATTCACTTAATAATATATTGAATAATATCTCATACACACAGCTAATTATACCTGGGTCAGGTGTGTATAAATTATCTGCTGTCATACATAGCAACCAGGTCTGAAGAGAAACAAATGTCTGATTCAAATCTGACTAAAATCTGATAAATCACAGCTGCAGCCTGCATCTTCACATTGCACCTGGAAGGGAGTGATGTTTCCTCTGTCCCCATAGGGAGCTGTGGGATTTAATGGATGTTAATAAGATATTTGGGAGCCACAAAGGCTGGGTACTGAAATAAGCATTGTGAGTGATGCAAAGCTGATAGACAGTTAAAGAAAATGGAAGAAAATGAATTGAAATCCCTGTGAGACAACTCCAACCTGACCCAGAAAGACGGTATCCTCCAAACTTCACGTGCTCTTGGGCAATTCCACTGGAAATATTGACTGCAAATGCCTCTGTGCTTTGTATTAATCCTCAAGGCAAAAGTAAGGTCATTGCTGCAGAAGAAGTGGTAGCATTTTCATTTTAAAACAAGCCTAGGGCTTACTGAATCTTACTCTAATTAGGAGGTCTTTTTTTTTTTCTCTCTCTCTGTTCTCCTCTCTGCGTCGTGCTGCAAGGCTGGCTTGTTTCCTTGGCGTTGAAGTGGGGGGGAAAGCTTTTGTTGGAGATTTTTAAACTTCTGGCTGGTTTGATGGCTGTGCACAGGTCACAGGGAGCAGGCTGTGAGATGTGTCTGAGTGGTTTAGGAGCCCCTGAGAAGATGTGTCCTGATCCTCTTGGTGCTGCACTGGGACCGAGGACCCTTGCACTGCTGATGTTACCAAACACCAGGGCAGGGTGGCTGAGGATTGTCCCTGGCTCCCTCTGGGAGCACTGTGGTGGTTTGAAGGCAGTCACTGAAGCTCTGTGATTCAGGGCGAGTTTTGGGTGAATGTTGGCTTTCAAGACTTGAGATTTAAAAGCAATATGTTTGATCCCTGTTAAAAACAGGTATCAAAGGCCAAAGGAAAGCAACCACAGTTCTGCAGGCTGTGGAGTGATCAGCTGCCACAGGGTAAGCCCTCTTCTGCTGTGCTAAGAGAGGCATTGCTCTGGCTGGGGCACTGGTGGGTGTAAAACAGAGTTTCACTGGTGTCTTGGAAGCTCACTTATTAATAACTGTGCTTTCACCACTTAGGTCTCAGGCTGGAGTGAAGTGGATGGTTCTGGGATACAGTGCTGTGTTCACAGCCATTTTGGGGCATTTCTTCTCAGGACTGGAGCTATGTAGGGGTGGGTCCCTCAGACAAGCAGGGCAGGAGCAGGGCTGGCTGCAGCTGGGCTGGAGGGCTTGTGGGTTAGGAGCACACCATGACTGATAAAGTATGTGAATATTACACCAGCCAAGTGTGCAGGGAGGGGCCTCACTTCTGTCTAGGCTACTCCTTTCTCAACTCAGAATGAACTTTACCAAGTAGGAAGAGGCTTCTTTTTTCTACCACACTGTCATCTTCTCTGGGTTTTTAATTTCCTCTGCCTCTGTCCCATTAACACTAGAAAAGTGTACTAGGGAGATAAAAATCAGCTTACAACTTTATGGACAGTTGATTGGGAAAAAAAAAAAAAAAAAACAGAATGCTGAGCATAGCTGGCTCAAGCCTGCATATAAGCTCTTAAAAATTATTTACTAGATACTCAATAAAGTTTACCAGAATAGCCTGTTAAAATTGCAGAGGCAAGAGCCTCGGGGGAGATTTCTGTGCTTCACCCTGCGCCAGCCCAGCTGTGGCTGTTGGTAGCATTAGGAGTAAACACAGCTCCAATTGACACACAGTTGCTTTCTGCTTGCAGCAAATTTAAGTATGATATTTATAGGCATCTCTGATCTCTTTTGAGCCATTCTATCCATTTGAAGAAGCTGTGCTTTGAAAAAAAAAAAAAAAAACACAACAAAACACCGTATTCCTCTCTTCAGTGGTGGAATTAGAGAAAAATGCCAAGACACCAACTTTCAAAATGCTTTTGATGCCTTTAATGTTTATTTTAGTGCCTAAAAATATCTGAAGGCCTGATCCAGCAGCAGACATGGGTAAGGAAAGCAGCAGCAGATCTTCTTGCCCATGAGTTTGTGGCTAACATGTCTCTGTAGTGCCAGGCTCAGGGTTATCACACATACTCCCACCTAGAACATGAAGTCCCTGCTGGAGCCCACGCGATGTAAATACATTTGTACCAAGCATGCTCCCCTGGCCATGCATATTCATGACGTGCCATAATGCTCCGTGCAGTGGCACCATTATCAGCCCTGACTGACAAATGGATCTCTAATCTAATGTATGTGTGTCACACATGGATCAAGGAACTTTGAAGGGAAATGCGTTCCTGGGAGCTGAGCTGCTTGTGTCACAGCACAGCACTAGTGCAGAGTGGGACAGTCTCCAGTGGTTGGTGGCACTCAGCAGCTGACAAACAGGACACAAAGGCACCTCCCTGTCGCTGGAATTGCTGCTGCTGTCTGGAAGAGGAAGCTGTGCTAGGAGCAGGAGAGGCTAGTGCAAGAGAGGAGTTCAGAGGAGAAAATAGCATGGCCCCCTCTGAAATACCACGGCTGGAGCCTGGGAGACCACAGACTGAGTGAGGCTGAAACGGAGTTCCTGAGCACCTGGAGCTCAGCATGCCAAGGCACACAGGAACCAAGGTTCTCCAGCCCCAACCAAATGGTGCCTTCACAACTGTCCTGTGCAGCCACACCACATGCAACTCCTTTGCCTGTTTGTAAAAAGAAAATGTGGTCTTGAAGGCAAAGGTGTCCATAAAGGATTTGTGCCGAGAACAAACCAGGACATGCTCAGGGTGTGGCTTGGAGGCAGCCAGACCATTCAGCTGGTGCTGGATGATCAGAAACTTCTCAGCTCATGAGCCTTTCCTGTGCTGCACATATTTACACATCCAGAGGGCTGTTTTGTGCTCAGTACTGAGGCTGAACAAGGCATAGCACAACTGATGCTGCTTGCTGTGTGCACACAATAAACCATCAACAGATGGTGGGTTGCTTGTATCCTTTCCTCTGTGTAATTCCACAATCCTGCCCAAGCAGTCTCTAATAAGCACCACAGGTAACACAGAGGCTGAAGAACCCACATCATCCCTTCATATTGATAGTGCAGCATGAAAAGCTTTAATGAAATAATTGTTCTATTGATGCAATCAGAGCATGGCACATTGTCACTGCCAGCAGGGCTATAGCAGTTAAGAGCAATCAGTTAAGTGTTAATCTTGTGCAGTACCAGAGCATGCTTGTGTTCTGAGCTGAAGAGCAAGTGATGATAGAAGCCATATAAACAGCACCCATAAAGGCAGCAACAATAACCTGGTGGAGATTTTTCAAGATTGTGGTATCCTCTGTAGCCCAGCTTTTTCATCCAAATGAAATTCTACCACATGAAATCCACTGGAAAGCTCATGTCAGCTCTGAACACACATAATTGTTATGCCTCATTAATTTGGTGTGTTTATTTGAATTGGCTGGTGTGTTCCTAAAATACGTAATCTAGCATTTAAAAATATCTGATTGCTTCACAGAGCTTTGAATGGCTCTAAGTGAAAACTGTTCTGTGGCTCATTTGTCTTTCTCATTGGAATGCAAAGGATAGCTCACAAATGAACAGGACTGGAAAGGTGTTTAATTTATGAACCAAGATGTAGTTCTAAATAATGTCTAATTAAATTCATTCATGACCTGGCATGTGATGCCTAGCTTAGCCTGGGCATTGTGAACCATTAGTAAACAATTTAATTGTAATAATTGCCACTGGCAGTAATTATTTTCAGGAAGGCAGCTAATTTCAATCAGCAGAGGGAATCTGAAAGGTGAGGAGCACACGTCCTTGTCTTTTTGAAGTACCAACAAAAGCAGCTGCACACCAGAGTGACAAATACTGGGCAGTGCTTTCTAGGAGCAAGGGTGAGGTTTGGAGAAGCCGAGGACACATCCCAGGCACTGGAACCCCCCTCCTTCAGCAGCAGCCCCTCAGGCAGATCGAGAGGGAGCCATGGAAAGTGCAGCCAGCTGCAGGACAGGCTGCATTTGGAAGATGTAAGGCACAGACTGGGGGATGTACATGCAATACCCTTCCTGTTACTGCCATGGCTGCCTGTGCTGTCTCTGGTTCATTATCTGGGCCAGGAGCCAGCAGCCTGCCACTCTGCCGAGGAGGAGCTGCCAAACTCTGAGGGAGCTGTTTAGGCTGGCCTGAACCACCTCCATGTTGATTTCTGGAAGATGGAAAAAACTGGACCCATGTCCAGAAACTGAGAATTGAGCTTAGGAGTGTTGTCAAATGCTGCAATTAGACACAGGCCTGTAGACAAGGAATAAAGTGCACCATTATTTCTTTGTTAAATTAACTTTTCCACCAAAACCCTGTGATGCTCACTGGGAAGATGTCACTTGCAATTTTTTTTCCCTGTGCACTCAGTGTGGTTCCGTCTTACAGGCACTTTAGCACTGAATTAATTACTACATTAATGGATGTCTATAGTCCATTAGTAAATTAAGACCTGATGCTAATTCTCTGGGGGGAAAAGAGAGGGGCGTCTATTTAGTACCAAATAATTCAGTTCATTGCCAATGGACTCTAAATGTTCAAAGGCAGGAAGAGAAGTACATCAAAGACACTTTAATTTGAAAAGCATAGAGGAAGCTGATCTCCAAGCCTGTCCATGTTACAGACTGTACAGCAGCACATAAATTACCTTTGAATTTATAATCAACCACATCACTAGGGAGTGGGTAGGATGAACCTCTACCACCAGGCATTTTCTTGAAATAGCACCTGATCATGCAGGTTTTGGAAGGGTACAGGTAGCCTGAAATTTTGTGGAGATATCAATTTAAATGAGGGAGATTTTTCCTGCCTGCTCTCCAAATCTGACAGACTTGATCAATCATTCTTGAACTCCAAAATAAATTTAGGAGAAGCCAGCAACACAAGGGCAAAGAAAACAAAGACAGGAGTAAACACAACATTGTTAAAATTGGCAGAAGTCTGCTTTGGACCCTGCCCAGAGGTCCCTGAATCCTGAGTTTGTCTCTACGTGTCAGGAATGCTGCTGTTGTTCTGTGGGGTTTGAGGTCACCCCATGGCAGTGGCTGCAGTGATCGTGGCCAGGTTTGTGTGGCTGTGCCCTGCTCCATCCCCTCTCCCTGCCCTGGGAATGGGCAGCCCTACCCAAGGCTGCGCTGCTTCCTGCTCAGGACACCCAAATAACATCTACATGCTCAGATCCACTCGTGCCAGAGCACTGCTGCCTTTCCTGCTCTAGGAATGCAATCCACGCTGATGAATTTTACCTTTAATAGTATACAAAAATGAAATTTGTTCCGTAAGGGAGGAAGTCACAGTCCAAAAGCTGTTCATGTGGGTTTTTCCTCTCTGCCAGCAAAAATATAACAGTTAATTAGGCTGGAAAACCCAAAGGAAAGTGAATTCTGATGGCCAATCATGAAGTGGCATGGAAAATATCTCCATGACAACAGAAATTTATAGCACTTCAATTTTAATATGTCAATGGATAAGGGTAGTTTCACAGGCACTGTGCAGAAGATATGCCCCTTTCTCCTTCTCTTGATAGTCCCTGGATTAAATGGGAGCCATGTTAGTGTGGTCCCAGATGTGACAGTGAATACAACATTATGAAACCTGAAAGTTCTGAATGCAAATACACCACCAAGGTGAAAACTGACTGTGCTGTGTAAGACAAACATTTGGACCTTTTTTTTGTAAGATACTGCAGTATATTGTTGTGATTTCCTCCCATATTTTAGTGCTATGTACCTGTTTACCAACTCAGGGCTCAGCTCAGTACATGTGGCACAAGGAGGTGCCAGTTCCTATCCCAAGAGCACAGTCCACTTCTTGCAGAGGTTATCAGTAATTGCCATCTTCTGATGTTACTGTTTTATACCCCATAATGAATTCCAGGGTGCAGAAGAGAAAAGAAAGGAAAAGATGAGCTCAGAGATCATTGATACCTATCCCAAAGTCTGACCTCCATTCTCTGCTCATGAGGAGCAGGACTATTATGCTTCCATCTTAAATACTGTACTGAATGTATTTTGTAAATTAATCCATGGCCATGAATGTCTCTTATAGGAAATGTATTGTAGTATTTAGTAGTGAATGAATCATTCAGACATCCATGGATATTTCATTGATGATTTCACTAAAATTAATCTATTTGTATTTTAATTTAAGTATCAAACTTAAATATTGTAGTATTGGCTGTTGGGAATATTTACCTTTTGTTGTTTTAAATCCTGACAGGAAACACATCTCTTTTGATCAGACTTGATAGGATGCTCCTGCCCATAAAAGACTCATGACTTCACCTACAAAGAGCTTATCTCTCATTTTCACACACTTGAGCATGTTTTGTGTGGCTCCTTCCCACCAGCCATGCCTTGGACTTGGCCTCTTGGGCAGAGCTGTCTGGGAGTGCTCAGGGAGAGATATGTGTCTATAAATATATGAAAATGGCAGGGTGAGGCATCGCAGCCTGCTGGTTTGTTTTCTGTAATACAATATGGAAAGCGCTAACAGGATTAGCCTTTTGTGATGAGTGATAACAATGTATTAAAAACAAATGTTAATAGGCAGCATGAAATTGCTAACAAAGTAGAAATTTGCTAATAAAATTCAATGGACCTAATCTAAACGTTGATAATGTATCTAGCCTTGAGAGCCCTTTTCCACAGAGCCAGCAGTGGGATGGTGAAACAGGAGGATTTTCGGTGCAGAGCCCAAGGCTGCCATGCTTCTGAATTCTTACACTTCTTTTCCTGCTGCAAAGTGACCCCTGGCACCTGGGAAGTGAACATTTCCAGGTTTTCAAATAATCCAAGGAGGGTTGAACACTGTCTGAATGTGTTACCTGTGTGGAAACCAACCTGAGCAAGTACCTCTCCAAGCCTCCCTGAGACTCGGGGCTCTCTGGTGATACAGTGGCAACAAGAATGGGTGGAAAACTTACCTTTGGGGCACATTTTGTTTACCTCTGTGTATTGCCCTGGACAGCTCTAAAATTATCCAGGCTCCCAATGAATCTGCAGAGCTGGGAGGAGGGATCAGAAATCTGGGTGAGCTGGGGGTGAGCAGACTGGGGTTAGAGCAGGGTGGGACCTGGGGAGAGCAAATAGCTGATGCCTGCCCTGCAACACCCTGGGTACTAACTCTGCAGGGCATCTGGGCTGGCTTTGTCCTCTGTTTCAGTCTTCAGAAAAACTTTGGAAATTCCATTACTAAAAAAAATAAATAGATTCAAAATCAGCCCATTTGGGAAGGAAGTGAGAGCAAGGGCTGAAAAATGAGACAATTCATGGAGGGAAAATTGGTAAAAGCAGACAAAGGAATCTAAAATGCAGAACAAATAAATTAATTGGATAAATAGTAAGACAAAAAGAGGCAAACCAGAACAGAGACACGTGTGCTGTAATAACTCTTTCAGAACTACTCAGATTAAAGGAGAAAGTAGAGATCAAATGAGCTAATTTAAGCAGATGCCAGGCTCAAAGGATAATGTGAACCTTAATTACTTACTCTTACTCTTCCTTCTCTTCTTAACTAAGTGAATATCCCAGACAGTATTTTTGAGTTTTGCCAGACAGGAACCCAACTGCACATTTCAACCAAGGGCTTTGGCAAGGTCCTCTTCCTCAGCACGTTCTTATTTCCATTTTTCCTTAGATTTAATTATTTTCCAGCCTGGCCTTCTACCTGCTTCCATGCTGAAAATCACTTTAAAAGGTATTTATGAGCAGCCCAGGGAGTGGCTCAGATGCTGTAAGGCCCTGCTCCTCTGTCAGTCAGGATGTCCTTTGCTGTTCCTCCGTGTTCCTTGACCTCATCTCATCCCCATGGTTGCAGACAAAGGTCCTGCCACTGGTTCTGCTGCACCCAATTTCTGCAAGCTTTTAGGAGCACTTTGCAGCATTTTCCCACTCATGTTTGAGCTTTCATGCACTTCCTCAGTGTGGGGCACTTGTGAACTTCGGGGTCATTTCAGAGGGGTTTGGATCCCCTGGGGCACTCCTTTTCCTGCACGGTGAGCTCAACATTTGCAGCTGTGGGGCTGCCCACCGAGGGCTGGGAGAGTTCAGTTCTGAGGAATGTCCATTGCCCACATCACACTCGAGACTGAGCTTCTTCCCACTCCATGTGAGTTTTCAAGATGTTAAAGAGTCACTGCTTTTCCACAGGAGTAAATTGGAAATATATGTCAAGTGAGGTACGACAGAAAATTACATTTTTTAATAGGTTTGCATTTTAAATGAATAATCAGTCTGCTGATAAGATATAATGACTTGGGACCACAGAAAAGATTCAAGGAAAGGCAGTGTTTTCCTTTTGTCTCACAAGTGACTCTCAGCTGAGAGAAATAATACTCTTTCTAGAGCAGCAACTATAGCAACAGGAGGATTTGACTGGATAGAGGTCAGGGAGTATAAGCTGTTTTTCACTGCTGATTTTAACATGCCATCCTCACAATTGGCTATTACTTGTGGTGTTAGGAGCCCTTTGTTGCGATTATATTTCATCTGGTCCTACAGTGTGCTGAATAATTAAAGCTGTCAGCACAAAAATGAAATATCTATACACCTTTGAGAACAACTCCAAAATAATTTGATGTCCCAGTTATCACAAGAAAATTATTAACAAAAGAAGCTATCCACAGGGCAGGAAAAATAAGCTTTGAGAGCATCTCTGTGTATTTTCCACATCATATTGCCTAGAACATTGTCACTAGTGGCAGTCACATGAAATTTCCTGGTAACTGCAGGTGTGTGGTTTCTGTAAGTGTGTTGGGGTAAAATTCATGCACCTCCCATCAGAGTAGGAGAGCACAAAGCAGAGGCTTGAAGGTGAAGCAAAGGGGTGTTCCTGTACCCAGCCACAATGCTCATGACCCCATTGGCCTTTAGGAGGAAAAGGTACATGGCACATTTTCATCTTCATGTCCCAAGCTATGGCCTGACCTGCTGTGATGCTTTGTGGGTGTTCTCAGATCTATCAGTTCAGAGCCACCTGTGTCCCACCAGGATGCAGGCAGGCAGAAGAAAGGCTTAATGCTGTCCCTCCTCTGTTTTTTCCCACTGAGCACACCTGTGAGCACTCTAAGGTCCTTTTCTGATAGTGAGTACCACTATTGTGTTATTTTCGAGGAGTGGGACAATGTTGGGAATACACAGCTTGCTTTGCAGCCACAATAACAATTAGAGTTTAAAGAACATTGACACAGGCTTCTCCAGACAGGAAATTCAGGAGGAGCAAAGCAGAAGCAGCAGCACTTTCCTGGGGATGGATGGGGGGTGTTCATACACCACGGGCTGTGTGTTTGCTCGGGGTGTGCTCCCCGTTGGTGTCGGGCTGTGATGACAGAGGGATGCCACTGCCACTTGTGGCTTTCTTCTGCAGGGAGGGACATGCACAGCTATCGAGGTCTTACTGTAGCAGAATCATGCCAGAAAAACACTCCCTCTCTGAAATTCCTTGCTGACAGTAACACAACCCAGTTATTCCAAGCACTCAAAATCTCAGTGCACAGGTCAGTACAGCAGGCTCCAGCTGCTCATATTGTAGGACGACATCAGAATTGTGTGAAAAATGTGCAGCTAAATAGAGGAAAATACAGTGGCAGTATGCTCTGCATAATGTTCTGGGGCTGGCAGAGTTTTCACAGGGCTGTAAGGACTGGCTTAGCTTTGCCATAACCTCCCACAGAAGTGCTGTGCTGCTTTCTTTTTTCATTACACTTGTTTTTAGGTCCTCTGCATCATAAAAGAAATGGGTGCCTTGTGTGGTTCTGTACAATAATATCCCTGTAGCTCATGCTGAAGTTGAAGATAAACTCATATCTTCCCTGGGTTTCTTGCATGAAGCTCCACAAATCCTGAAGCCATTAAACACAAACAGACTTGGGTCTGTCAGTGGAGCTACTTACATATTCTGTCACACAAGTTTGTCCAGAGGCATTTAGCTGCTCAAAGGCACAGAAACCTGGGTAATGCCTGTTTGCAATTATGTGTAATGGCTGGGCACATGGCTCAGCAGGAGAGCTGCCATTTGCACCCACCAGTGTCCTTGGATGTCACTCATGTGGGTATGTGCCATGGGTTAGCTCCAGGGGGCAACTCAGCCCCACAAAGCCACTGCCTCACTCGCCCATGGTGGGCTGGGGGGCAAGCAAAAGGGTAAAAGGGAGAAACTCGTGGGCTCAGATAAAGACAGCTGAGTAGGTAAAGCACTCGGAGCCATCAGGGCAGCCCTGTGCTGAAGAAGGGCAAGAATATTTAATCGCTAAGGCCAATGGAAAGAGTAATTTCCCCAGAAGCCAGAGCTGCTGTAGGTTGTCCTTTTGCTGGAAACTTGGTTTTATCTGTGTTGAGCTCAGGAAGTTATCACATGCTCAGAGTTTGGGGTGGCTTTAGAAACAAGCCTGTTTGTGTTTGTGTACCACATGGAACAGTTTAATATTTGGGTTTTTCATGAAGCGCCAGTGTCTGCTTTTAATAAAAATGGCTTGCAAGCAGTCAGATTTGCTCTTGCACAGGGGAATAAATGACTCACGCCTTTTAGGGGTCCCATTCCTTCAAGGCAGACATAACAAGCTGCTTTGCCTCCTGTTTCTGTCTAGGGCTTCATTTCACTCTCTATATACCCATATATATATATTCTGCACTAAATACAGAGTGTAGAATAAAGTGTATACATGCATGTGTATGTGTCTGGAGTCTGGAGACAAAGAAATACATCTATATATAAATACACGGAGCTCTATATATAAACACACAGAGTTAATCTCTTGGTAGGGGGATTCAGCTGTTGAGAGGCCATTGCCTTGGTGTCAGTGTGTCCTGTGGAGGAGGCAGCACAGCAGCACACAGGGCTTGCCTGAAGCTCCTGTGGGCACACAGCCCTGGGGTGGAGCCCCAGGGTTTGCTGCTTTTGCTGGAAGAAGCTCAGGGGGCTGCAGGAGCTGAGCCATGGGGATACCTCTCAAATCCCATGTCCTGTTCCCATTGCTGCCTTGCATCAATTTATGTTTAGCTTGTGACTTCTGCCCTTTCTTCTTTCCTGCCAGCCTTTAAGGTTTATGGTGCTTGTTTGGCTAACCAAGCCCTTACAGCAAAGCCCATCTCCTCCTGGACAGATGTAAAGTGCACTGCAGTGAATGGTTGGTGCATTTAGGTCATGCCTCCTCACTGGCACTGCCTGGCTGTCCCCAGCATGGCCACTGCCTACGTGGCACATCCATCATTGCCTGTGCAATGGGAATGGCAGTGCTGCTCCTCCCTGCTGCTCTTCTTCCCCGGGGACTTTTCCCCTTCCTGGAAATCAATACATGCTGCTGAAAATTGCTAACTAAACTCCAACTCTTGAAAATGGACATAATGGGCTTCTTTCTCCCTGCTTACATCCCTTGTTCAGTGCAACTCCCCTGTCCCTCTCTTGGCATTTAGCCATTTGTGGGGTTTCTATAGGTTGATGATTATTAAGTTGTGTTCATATTGCATCACAGCATCCTTGGAAGTGATGCCACTTGCCACAAGGACAGCAGATGGACAGAACATTATGTAAAGAAAATTAATCCTCCTGTGGTGGGAGTTCCCCAAAGTGGCAGAAAATCAAGGCAATAAATTAAGTGCATAAATATTTGCATCAAAGTCTAAACCTGCAGGGCACACAGAAAGAGCACATATTGTTAAATCTCCCATTTTTTATTGCTTTATCAGACAGGGCCATTATTGCATTATAAAGGATATATACTTTCCCCCTTATGAGGAGGAGAGAACTGTACAGCACCAGTAAATCAGGTTATAAATTGCTGAGATAGATAAGACTTGATTCTGAGCCCACTGGAGTTGAGGTCCAGGCTCTCATGGCTGAGAAGGTGTGCATTTGGTTACATGCTTGCCCCTCTCTCTTTATTTCCAATTGCCTAGAAGAAAATAAAAGACTTGGAGCATTACAGATGGTGCTGTTTAAGGAAGTAGGGGCCAGCTTTTTGGTTATAAATAGGGATTATTTGGGAAAAGCAATGGACAGTGCAGTGTTGATCAAATGTTGAGGCCGTGTCTTAGCTTTGGGAATGTCCCAAGCAAAGCAGTCTGATACTGAGTGAGCAAACCTGCTGCAGCTGCAGTATTTGGAAACAAATGAGGGCCAAATTCATTCCTGCTGTCTCTGATGTGACCAATCTGAAGGGGAAAATAACCCACAGATTTTACAGTCAGCTATTTCTGCTCCAGAAATAGAGGAAGCCACAGCAGTGAGTACCTCACACCCCTGTGGGCTTTCCCCCCTTCAGAATCAAAAAGCAAGGGCAGGATCTGCCTTCTGTGAGCTGACACACTGCAAGAAATCCAGTGTTATGTTCTGTGCGCTGAAGAATGTATTTCCATCTAGATCCCGGAAGGATCTAAATCAGACCAATCTTTCAGTTTAATGGTTAAGTGGAGAATAATAAAACATTTCTGTGAGTTAATGTGGGGCTGATAAATGAAAAAATAGGAAAATAAACAGCCAACGGTTCCCATTTGGGATCAAACAGGATTATTTTTTTGTCAGATTGAAATTAAAATTATGTTTGTCTGGGTTTTTTTTTCTGTTGTTGCTGTCTTTCATCCTTCCTTAAAACAGACATTAAACTCAATTCCACAGGAATTTACTTTAGAACCCAGCAGCAAGGTTAAAAGCCTAGTCTTTGTATGTTTTACCGGAAGAGAGAAAATGTCCCTGCAGTGTTGTGGAGGCTGAGAAGCAGAGATGTGCTGGAGCTGAAGTGCAGTGATCACAAGCCCTGAGCAAGCACGTGAGCCCTGCCCAGGCTCCTGCTCCGGGGGCCTCTGCCCATCCCTCGGGTGCTCCTGGCTCCAGGTCTGGGAGTCACTGGGACTGGTCCCAGCAAGAGGCCAGTCCTTGCCATTGGGAAGGCAGATTCATGTTAATAGTTTACGGGAGAAAAGCCTCATTTCCCCCCAAAAGTACAGCAGGAAAAGCCCCAGCTCTTTGTGGCTCTCTATGGGACACAGGGTTGGGTGCTGCAGGGTGTGCAGGTAAATAGGACTGGAGAAAACATAGCCATTGACCTTGGTGGTTTTTTGGACTGTTTTCAAACAATGAACCTTTAAATGTGGGTTAAATGCTTATAAAATGGTGCTGAGCCAAGTCCTGTTTCTCTGGAAGGGAAAGACTAGAGGTTTGTGGAGGAATGTAAATTATCACTATTTCTTTATGTATTTCTTCCATCCCTTTTATTCAGGATTGAAAGAGTTAATATAAATTGGACTAATTTTTTGCTCTGCCCTCAAAAAAAATTTTTTTTGTAATAAGAGAAACATTAGGTATATGAATTCAGTGATGTTTTGCTACAAATACATCTGCCTACAAAGAATGTACTGAGGATAAAAGAGTCCAGCAGAGTTAGATGTAGTGAGATTTGATCTAGGGGACTAAAACATCCACAGTTACCAGCTTAAGAAAAAAATACCCTCTTTTCCTGCTTTGTGCAGCCTCCCAGAGCTTTTCTGGGAGCATAAAGAGCACTGCTGGTCTTGGGGGCTATTTCTCAGCCCCTGAGATGGTACAGGTGTTAGACAGTGGAAATGACAGGTTTTGTCTATCTGAAAGAATCCAGGACTGATTTATTCCATCTAAAAGAGTTCTGGGATATGCACAGAGCAGAGCTGAGCTCTTGGACAGTGCAGAGCTCCAAGGGGAGCATTGCTTCTCCATCTCCTGTGTTCCCCCACCCTGCAGGCACCCAACCCTGAGGCTACTGGGGAAAAATGTAGAAAATGCCATTCTCCTTTGGGGAACTTTATTTTAACTGTGCCCTTAAATGGAAAGATTCTGAATCAAAGCTATTTCCACAGGAACCAAGAATTCAGGGTGTTTATTTATCTCCTTGTCACTAATAAAACCAAATTGCCTGTTAAAAATAGTCCTTGTGCTTTATGCAAACAGGCAGGGGATGATGCAGCAGGCAGGGAATGAAAATGAAAAATGAGTGATCCCAAAATTACTTTGCTGTCTGCCACGAGGTTTGGGAAAGGTCTCAGGTCTCTGCTTTGCTGTGTGAAGCCTTGGAGACAGAGCATCCTCCTGCCAGGAGGTGTTTGCTGCTGCCTGGGATGTACCAGCCCTGTGGTCACTCCAAACAACCAGGCTGGGAACCACCAGTGCTTTTATGCAGACATTGTTAGTGCCAAAACCTCAAACAAGACTTGGGCTCCCAGGATGGCAATCTCCTCAGGAGCTGATCAATTGAATATAGCAATTCCTGTGAAAACCAGTCATTTATCTCTCATTAGGTGTGATTTTTTATACCAGACCCTCCTGTCAGACCCAGCACATATTTCAGGGAGTGCTGGGGCCACTCCTCCTGGTGCAAAGAGCGGAAGAGAGGAGCCACAGAGCTCCTTCCCTTGCCAGCTGTACCCTGCTAAACAGCAGCCACGGAGTCTCCAGTGGGAGAAAAAACCAAAATCACTCCATGTGCTGGAGCTACCTAATGGGTTATTCAGTATTGTGTAGCAAGCTGCAGCCAGGAGAAGCAGCAGGGCTGTTACATCACTCCTTGGATCAAAGGTCTTGCTAAAGCTCCTGGTGGGTCAGAAGAGGAATGAGGCTCAAAGTGCAGGAACAGGAGAAAGGATGGGACAAACCTGCAGAAGCAGCATGGCCCGAGCCCACACAACATCGTTCAGCTTCTCCCCAGTCACATTTGCTTTCTGATGTTTCATTTATGCCCAGCTAAAGTAACTCAGGCCCTGCAGGGACAGAGGGGAGGAGGCAATGCTGGAGCACATGGAATGCATGAGGGAACTGCTACACAGGCTTGCATTTGCAAAATGTGTTTAAACTGCTTATTTGTCAGCATGTAAATGCAACACTGAAAATCATTAGGAATAAAACAGCAGCAGGAAGCTGTGGACATGACCAACAACTGGCCTGGAATCTTTCATCTTTATCCACTGAGCTGTATCTGGGATTGTGTCCATGTCACAGAGACCTTCTGAGGGTTTTCCTCATGTGACACAGGCATCACCCAAAGGACTGTCACCGTTTCAGAGACACCAATGCCTTTCCCTTTCCATGTGTGTGTGTGTGTCCCCAGCATGCTGCAGCTCTGTCCCCACTGCAGGCAGGAAAACCCTGAGGCAGCTCATGGGGCACGTGCTAATATTTATCCCTTTGCTGGTATTGATTACTCCCTCAGGGACTTACAAATAATTCAGTCTGAGTAACAGCATCCAGAGAGTGCAGCTGCAGTGACTGGTGATGCATCAGACCTGAGGGAGAAGAAAAGAGCCTTCCCTGGAAATTTTCATGCATGGACAGGTGCTCTGCTGTGTGGGTGGACATATTTCACCACCCTTGCCATGCAGTGATGGATGGGTGACAAAACACCTCCAAAAAGACAGAATAGGAAAGTTGCAGCACAAAAGAGCTTTCATGAGACTTACCTAACTATGAAGCAAAACCCAGAGCAGGGCAGGGTCACCATGCTGGGATTTAGGAGCACAGCTTGGGGTCCCCAGCCAGCAAAGGCTTCTTTCACTTCTGACACATTCTGATGCTGCAGCTGATTTCCCAGTTAGGTTTGGAGATGACAGGGCTGTCACTCAGCTATGCTTTTTCACAGTAGTTTAAAAGTCAGATAGTAAGCAAAACTCCCAAGCTCCTGATGATACCTGTCTCAGAAGGGAGTTTTCTCACCAGAGGATTGACTGGTGTTCTGCTAAAAGGGATATATTAAACCCCAGGTCTCCAGGTAACTCTAGCCCAAACTTTGCTGAAATCCAGAAGAAAAAGGGATTCCTTGGAATTATGTGTTACTGAAATATTCTCTGGGGTTAAGGTAAGTGAAAAGGTTTGTCCTAATGTGATCAGAAATGTCACAGAGAGAATTTCATGCCATTCAAAGTCTTTCAGCTTAACAGCACCTGCACGAGAGGGGGTCTGAACCCTCATCCACCAAAAGTTGAGCTCATACACCCTGTATCACCTTTTCCCACTGAACTCCCAGAGAAAAAAATATTAAGAACTAGAGAAAACCAAACTAAACCAAAAACACCCCAGACTTACAGACCATGCTCTCCCTCTAGCATGCTCTTGAGGTGATTTTATTAGCCTTTAAGGAACTGTGTCTCATATTTCCCCCATCCCTCCTTACTTTATAAATATTCTAGAAGACCTTCAAGAGTTGGTCCAGAGCCCTTCATCAGCCCTGTGGACAGGAACTTTCACAGCACTGCAATTCTTCCAGCATGTCAGAAAAAATTCCTTTAAACATCCCCCGGTGTAACTCATCCGAATTAGTCCTGCTGCTGGTTGTGGGAGGAGAACCACTTGCAAAGCAGGGAATGAATCACTTGAAAATGAATATTAAGCTTGTTTGGAAATGAAACCAAAAGAACTGAGTCAGCACAGACTCTCCTCCCCGTGGGAGACAGAGCTGCTCTGGATGGCAGCAGAAATCCCCGTATCACAGCCAGCACACGTTGGGTGTGCGCCGCATCCGCACACAGCCCGGCTGCACGGTGACCACCGTGCCTCAAGGGCTGCACCGGCATCCCTTCCTGGGCTCTCCTGGCACCACATTGCAGGGATGAGCTGAAACAAAGTGCTCCAAGTCTTCCACTCCACTCCCCAGGGGCCGTGCCCCCACCTCCCTCACAGGGGGAATGAATCTTGCTCGTCTTTCCCCTGGCTGTGACAGCATCAGGCTGCTCCAGAATTCTTGTTCATCCCCATGCAGACACAGTGGGGCAAGACAGGATCCTGCATGCTCCAGGGTGTGTGGGATGGCTGTGCTGCTGTCACCCTGCCAGGCTTTCTGGGCTGCCCAGGGGGCTTTTGGCAATAATGGGTGGTTTTCTATGGGAGCTACTAGGTAATGCTGGGCGTTCTGCAGAGCCACACTACAAAACAGGGATGAACTTGTCAAAAGACACTATACTGTAATGAAGTATGGACATGGAAAGGGGCCAGACTCAGCTCTTCTTCTCACAATAATTTGAGTTATTTTGATGTATTTTAAATAGTTAATGACTTTGTTGTTTATTCAGCTCAAGCAATCTAAAATAATAAAAGAATTAGAGGGAGAAAACGCAGTTAAAGGTTGTCAGAAATCCAGCCAAAACATTTGGCAAATAAAGAAACCCAGCCTGCCTGTGTGAGAACAGCAGTATTTGGGGTTAATGACATTTTTTGTCCAGACAGGAGCATAGAAAAGGAAATTCTCAAGACTTAAAAATATTGCTGTAATGCAAACCGCAGTTCTCAGCCAGCTCTTGTTCTGAAGTTATTTATTTGCCATGACTAATTTGCAGTTTCAAATGCGGTCATCGCCTCACACGTGGCAGTGCCGGAGCTCTCTGGGCACCGGGACTGGAGGCACTTGGAGCCCAGCAAAGGAACTCTGCCGGTTCCCATGGGCAGTGCCAGCCCTGCTCTACAGCCCAAAACCAAACCCAATGGGGTTCCTAAAATGCATTTCCCAGGCGTGCAGGGACGCTCACACACCAACATCGAAGTGCAGATGCCGACTCAGATCGCTGCCTCGCTATTTCTCATCTTGCCCTGCTTGGTTTTTTTTTTCCTATTTTCAATTAATCAGCCCAGGGATGCATTGAAGCCAAGTGTCTTGACAGCACAGAGGTAATGTGGGAAGGGCAGGCAGGCTGCAAAGCTCCCAGCAGAGAAACCAGCACTTGGCTCAGCTCTGCTGTTGCCCCTGGTTTTAGGGTAAATACGTTGTTAAGTTTGTTCAGCCAACCATCACTTCCCATTTTCCATGCCCAGAGAGCAGGATGAAGCAGGCAGCACTGCAAACACAGGTGGTTTAAGGTGTTCTCCCCACCCTAAATCTCCTCTGTGAGGGGTGAAGAGAGGGTGTCCTGATGCCCCTTTCCCAGCACAGACAGTCTCTACATCTGCCTTTAATTAAGATGAGAAAGGGGGGCTTGGGGGGATTCTGGATTCATTTCTGGCAGTGCCATTTTCAAATTCCTTTAGTTATGTGTGACGCACATTGGGCATGAGCTGAGATGCACCAGGCAGAGAATTGGGCTGAAAATAAACCTGGAGTTTATTTACTTATTTTATTTATTTATTTATTTATTTACTGTTGTGTCAGTCTCCTGTTGATATTTCTTGGTTTATTTTATGACATCTTCGAGGCCAGTAAAGTGTGGGGGGAAAAACAAAACAGAGAGAATGTTTGTTTTTTGAGGATGGATTAAGAGTGAGCTGGTACAAATTGTGTCATTTCACTGAGTGGATTCAGAGCATTACAGTCACTGTGATGCTGGTGCACACTCATGCTCATGCACTCTAAATAAGAACTATACAGCTTGTGTTAACTCTTAATGCATTATTATATTGATACGAATTTAACTGATGTTAATTAATTAAAGGAATGGACAAACTAAATTAGCACTTACCTATCCATGTGAAAGAAAGAGGCTGTGTTGAAGCTTGGAGTCAGCAAGTAGCTGAGTGCTGGCTCCCCAAAGAGAGACCAGGGGAATGTGAGGTGTTGATCCAGTGGACCTTGGGTTAGGGACTTACTGGATCTGTGGAGAGAAGGACCAAATCTGACAAAAAAAGCTCCTAAACAGAGAATTCTGGAAAGAAATGCATGCTTTTTAGTGCATTTGGACCTTGCATCAATTGCCTGGGGGTGTAAGGTCTCTGCAGTGAGCAGGTCACAGCTGCATCCCCACCCTGTGATGGGCTGCAGTGATCCCTGGTCTGTCCCTCCCCAGGGACACCTGCATCCCCCATGGCTTGGCTGGTCCTGCTGTGGCCAGGCTGCTGGGAAGTAGCTCACAGCACTTCTTCTTTTTTACTGGAGGCAGAAAGTAATTTCTTCCTCTGAAGGCTAGGGCTGGAGCTGTCCTCTGCTAATGAATGCAAACCATCAGTGAGCAGTAATGGAAAATTGGGGATGATGTGGCAGGCAGTGGCTTGCTTTCATGGCACCAGAAAAGCACTTTTAAATTTAAATTTAGCAAAGAATTTAAAGCACATATAGGCAGACTCTATTAGAAAGTGAAATATTTGATCTTGGCTATTAATCTGTTATAAGAATACTTTCATTTCCCTGCCATGTGTATCCAGTGATAGACTTTCATAAATGAGATCACATAAAAATGTACTTTATGTTTCTAGTCAAATCTCTTTTATTATTATGCAAGTCCTGGTTATGAAAAAAAAAAAACAACCAACCAACCAACCAACCAAACAAACAAAAAAAACCACCAAAAAAAACCCCCCAAAAAACCCCAAAAAAACCCCAAAAAATTGCAGAAGCAGACTAAGAAGAGCACATTATTTTAACTCATTTATACAAGTGAAATACTGAGTGAAATACTGCTCCTACTTGAAGGCTGTACATTGTGCACTACTAAACACCCTGGGAAGAGGTTGCTCCATTGCAGCCATGCTACCAGATTTGGGATAATTTATGGGCAGTGGAAATACAAATAGAGTCTAAAACAGCTCATGTGGTGTGGGGTACTGCTATGTGTATATAGACACAAATATATATGTCTTTTTATATGGAATATTTTCATATTGAAGTATTATATTCATATTGAAGCATTACATTTGGCCTCTGTCTTACTGAAGTCAAATATATTTTAAGGATGGTCCATAATTAATGTGGGCTGTCATTCCTGACACACTGCACCACAAGCAAAGTGTTTTAGGAAGTTTCCATGTGCCCAGGGAGGCTGGGAGGCTCTGCTGCCCTGGTGCTACCTGTGGACACGTGCAGGGATTGTGTCAGCCCAGCTGGGCCAGTGGCTGAGGGCTCTGCAGAGCTGCACTGCCTGCTCTGGTGGAGGCATTAATTCAGAGAAGAGACCACTGGCAGCCTGGAACCAGCACAGAGCATCATGAGGGATGTTTCAGGGCGAGAAGGAAAAAGTGCTTTACTTTGGCTGATTAGGCACAAATGCCTGTTTTAAACCACAAATCTGGGCAATCATAATCCTGCCACTTTTCCATTCAAGCAGCCTGACAGAGAGCTAGCAGGGGCCACAGCATCTGCTATCACACTGCTGGAGCAGAAAGCTTTGCTTCCAGATTCACCAGGGCCGTGGATCCAAACGCTTCCCCAGGATGGGGCAGCCATGGTGGACAGTGAAGGTGTACATTGACATCATGCTTTAGCTGAAAAGTCCAGTCTGGTATCTTCCAGAAGAGGGATTCAAGCTCAAGGCTTGAATCTGCAAAATGGAGGATACTTTTGGATCATGTTAATGCTATTAATAAATTAACCTGAAACTCCTTGCCTGTGAATTTAGGATGCTGGCATGACTCTGCTTTGCTTGAGGCCTGGCCAGAACAAACTGGTGCTGGGCAATTTACTCCAGGACATGAAGTGTCTGAGCCTTGTCCCCCCAGAGTCCCCCAGCTCCAGGTTCAGCCCTTCCCCATCCAGGTGGGATTCACAGTTGGTGCCTCAGCTGTGCCCTAGCTCAAAGGCCTGCAGTCAGGGCAGGGAGCAGCCAAAAGGCTGATTTGGCACCAGAATAGCCACGATCATCTTTCCTGGAAGGATGAAAAATTGCCATCCATGCCTGGTTTTAACTTTAGTGCAACCTCAGTACCTCATCCTTTTTAATAATTCAGAGACAGCGAAGATTTACAGCTTTTTGCATTTGTGAAGCCTCAGATTACTAACAGCCTCTGATTTTTAGAAAATAGGTTACAGATTCTTTAGCAACAGATGAGGAAATGCTAAATTTCAAAATCCCCATTGTCAAGGCAATTAAATACCTCGTTCCTGTTGCACTTGGTTTACTGTGCAGCTATTGGCAAACGGCTTTGCCCTGGGTCTTGTGTCATTGTGTGAATTAACCATGTTCTAGACTATAAATAATAATTACAGTAAGAGACCTTAGGCATGGCAGATGCAGGGATGTGGTGATGGTGTTTCCAGCAGATGGAGAGGCACAGCCTTTCCTGCCAGTGTAACACTGCCAGGGTGACACTCTCTCAGACCACCCTCTCCGTGGTGAACTGGGATTCCTGTGCCTTACAGAGCAGATTCTCACTGAAGTCAAGGCAAACAAAACACCTGAGCACCTGGTAGCCTGATTTCCAACTGCCCCCTCAGTCTTTCCTTTAAAGTAGTGGCCAATGACGCATTTGGAGATAATTAAAACAAAGGTTGAGGGTTTTTTGTTTTAATATGCCATGACTATTAGCAGCTGGATTAGGAATAAGCCAGCACAAAAGCAGCATACTTCTTATACCAGCTATAAATAAAACCAGGCTTCAAATTTGAAAGCAGGATTTTTTTTCCTTTTTCCCCTCCACAGATCTTTCCTTTGTGCCAAGACTAAAATATTAGCACTGTGTTCCCTCCTCTGTTTAAACAGACCTCTTTGCATCTAAGTGCCAAAAAAGTGGAATTCCTGAACAGCAGGTGAAAAGAAAACACAAGATCAAATGCAGTTCTGGCTGCCAAGAGAACCTGCAGCACGGCTTGGGGGTGCATGAAAAGTCATGCAGCTCCTGGTGCTGTCAAAGACTTCTGGAAGGTCATCAAGGAGTTTTTTTCAAGCATCCCACATCAAAAAGCTGCACAGGGAGACAAATCTGAAATACATCATGGGGATGGTGCTAAAGATACCAATCATCCACTTTTAGGAGAATTTAACTTTTCCCCCATCACATCTATTGAAGCAGCTCTAAGAAATCAGTGCTCTGTGTGGAGACCAGGGTATGGAAATAAATGTAAGTGCTCACACTGGGTGAACATTAGGCAATGGCTGGTTTGGGTCCATAACCCAGCAGGGGCTATGGAAGAAATGTGTCTTTCTGAGCTCATCCTTGCACTTAAGGCAGAGGACACATATCTTGCTGCTCTTGGAACCAGCCACCCTTTGCATTAATTCATATTTCTGCACCCAGCTGGACATCTGTAAGCCCATGACAGCGTCTTTCTCTTTGGCTGATGCACCCTTTGGGGATGCAGGGAAGAAACTGCTCCAGCATTTCTCATGGTCAATGGCCTTCAGGAAACAGACTGCAGTTGAGCTCCTTGTTGATCCCTTTGCCTACCGTTCCTTGTCATCACTGGAAAAGGCAGAGAGGCTCTGGCCCAAAAGCAGACATCTGGGTTTGAAAACAAGAATTTGGACGTTTCTCTGGGTCCCACTGTGCCAGCAGTGCTGAGAGCCCTGCAAAGTTCATCCACCTTCCACCCCTGCACTGGGGGCAGCACCCAGGTGAGGCTGCAGCACTGCCTGTGAGCAATGACGGATTCCCAAGAGGCACTCATGAATGCTTCCCCCATACTGGCTATGGCTGAGAAATGACTGACCAGGCAGCAGCACTGGGATCACAGGGTGAAGTGCTCAGGCCCATTTTTCCTCCTAAAAATCACCAAGAAGCAAAGTTCTTTCAAATAAGACACACGTGGGTGGGGTTGAAAATAATACAAAGTGCACATTCTCCTAAAGACAGCCTTTTTTTTTTTATTTTAAAACTCTGCATCTGAAAACACCGTATGACAGAAAGCATTATATACACTGCAGTGTTTTTGGTATAATACAGTATTTCATACATCCATTTTTTCTGCAAAAAATTTGCTTTGTTGGACAAACAACTAAACTCCCATTGACAAAGAATACAGCTAAGGCACATTGTTTCTGCTAAATGAAAGACAAAAGGGTGCAAAAACGGGTAGTGCAATAATTGCTGAAAATCACATTCTACTACAAGAAAAGCATTCTGACTTTGAACTTTGATTACTGGTCAATTTAAGACATTTCAATATCTCATAAAATACTCCTTTAAATAAATAGCAAAATATCTACATCTTTCAGTGTGTTCCATTTGAATTTCCAATTTTCTTAAACTTTTTTTTTTCTCCTGTATATACACGGTTTTCTTTTTTCTTATTCAATAGATTACAAAATATTTCTGTACAATTTTATGCATATTATGATCTATAACAAAATAGTTATTTCTTAAAACTATATTACCACCAGTCTTTGAAAATGACAGAATAGGAATAACTTATTATGGACTATGTTAGGCAATAGAAAAATCCAATCAAACCAAAACAGAACCAAAAGGACAAAGTCAGAAAAATAATTTCATTACATTGAATTAATTATTTTAGTTTCACAAATCTTGTTTTATATGTAAACCCTTTTCAGTTGCCTTTGGGTTGTATCCACACATGAATACCAACATAGGACAGGATTTGGGATTCCTAAAAGCACTGCAGCCTGCCGGGAATATTGGTGCTACTCACTGAAACACAACAGTTCTCATGGAGGAAAGTATTAAAGAAACCCAACATATACAAGCCTTAGCAGAAGTCATTGCTTTCTGCTTACTTTGACAACCTTTGAAAGAAGCTCCAAAAGCCAGATTTTTGGAGATGCATTTATGAAAAAACAACCATGTTCTAAATGTACTGTTAGATTCCCAACCAACACCCAAAATCTGGCCCTATGTGGTCACGTTCTTCAGATTTTAAGACCATACCATTAAGAGGATATTTCTTCTCTCAGCTACCAGTACAAATCTGAGAGGAATGCTACTACACCATGTTAAAATGTGTGAAATTACTCTACAATTTGTCTTGTGCATCTGAGAGCAGTCTGTCCTGTTGTAGCCTGAAGATAAATTAGAAGTTACTAAGTTTGTACTTTGTATGTAATTAAACCAAGTTCCTTATCTACAGTGACTTGCAAGAGACAGAGCTCATATTTTCCTAAGGTTTATATGAATGTCTGAGACTGCCTTTTGCCCGAAGGGAAGGTCATTTTCTTTCCTTAAAGACTGCATTTGTAAGCAATTTCCATTGTATTTGTGAAGTGTAAGCTGACAGCAACACAACTGAGCTGTAATAGAAATCTCAAGGTGCCTTTTATTCATTCCACAACAAACAGAGAAAGTGAGCAAGACACAGACAACACCAAAGTTCCTAACACAGTTTAAGGCCACATTTAGAAAGGATGGAAGTAAGGCTTTCTTTAAGGGGCAACACACTGGATGCCACAATGGGAACAGACACCGAGCGATCCAAAGCTGATAGGATTCATCCACAGAAAAGCTGAAACAACACCCTAGTTTTGGCCAGCAGGTCTCTGCCTTTTTTTGGATCTAAGCAGGAAAATAAAATGAAATGCCATAGACATCCTCCTCTGGAATATTCCCAGCAAACTGAAGGTGCTCCCCTAGCAGAAGTGCTATTGTCTCCGTCAAGGGTGTTAATTACAACAGAACCAAAGACAAGCCGAGTCATTACAATATACAAATGCAGCGCCATGAACTGCGCCTAGAATTGTCACTCTGGTATCAGAGGCACCTGTACAGTATCTTGCTGTTTATTTGGCAAGGTTACAAGTAATACTTCTAGGTTGTAACAAAGTAGAAAGAGAATTTGCATAGATTGTACATTCAGTTCAAGGAGATTTCTGGTACCTTTTTTGTTGTTCTCAGGTAAACGTGTTTGCAGACACAGTGAGGTAGCAGCTGTGGTAGCACCCATGAGCAAAAGAAGGTAACCAAGGCAGAAGCAAAGAGCAGAGCGATCAACACACTACTGTTAGTAAGAAGGAATGGAATCAAAGTGGTACCTGCAGTGCCACATCATGAGGGTAACTGCTCCCAACGCCACACATAACTGAGGCTGTAAGGCCTGGCAGCCTCAATTTTAAATGCTGGTTATTCAGCCTGATTATTCTTTCCCTTACTGTGATGATGGTGGTGAAGGTTTTGAAGGTCAGTCTCTTCTACAATACACCTTTGTAGGGAATTACAAATCAGAGTGTTTGCCTTTGAAGATTCTGTAGGAAAATGTGCTGTCCTACAAATTCTTCCTTGCTATCCTCAATCCCAATTCACATTTCTTTGCCTCCTCTGTGCCTGGCTGCAGCAGCAGCTGCCCTCAGGGCTCAGCAGCAGGCATTCCTGCTCTCAGGAACTCCTCCTGGACCTCTGGAAGGGCAGTGCTCTGTCCTCTCTAACACTGCATCGCTCCCTACCCTCTCTGTCAGCATCATCCCTGGAGCTGCCTTGGCAGAAGCCTGAGGGTTTGATTTGCAGAGGCTTTTTCACATGATGTTTTCAATTGTCATTTAATAGTGGCTGAAGTCCTACTAATCCTTAAGATTACACTGGAGGTCTTGAATGGTAGAAATAAAGACACATACGGATCACTATCTTTTCACAACTGGACTGAAGCAAAGGCCAGTGAGAAAGGTTGCCAACCATGTCCCACCAGGTCTGTCTTACTCTTTTACTGAAGTATCAAATAACCAAGTCTCCTCTCACATATATCAGATTCCCATGCCTGAAAATCAGGACAAGGTAACTGCTGGCTTTTACCAACTCCTTCCTGTGTGCAAGTACTGAACTGACTGAAAGCTGCTATGAAAAGCAAACTTTCCCCATCTGCAGCTGGGTTTCTGAAGAAGCCATGGGGATTTAGCTCACTCAAGTATAAAACTTCCTGCTCTATGGAAAGTGCTGGGGTTGGCCAAGGTTTTATGTGGCCAACTGCTGAAGCTTTGGGAGCTGGGAAGACAACAAGGAGGGCGTGTTAGCCAGTGGCAAGATGGCAATTCTCTGATGGCTGTGATGAAAGAGAACTAGAGAAATCAACAGAAAGCTGGTCCTCATTGCTGGGCCACAAGAAACATCTGGATCTTCTTTATCTGGATCTTGTCTATCTTGTTTATCAAAGCTGAGATCTCAGGGAATCAATGGTTTTTAGCCTTGCTGTGCAGAAGGAGCCCAGTTTGTTCAAAGGTTTGTTGCAATGCAATTGTGTCAAACTTTTGCAAAGTTTCAGCATCTTGTCTACCCTTTCTCTCTCCCTTAGGTCAGGTTTACACTATCCCCATTCTGATTCACTGACTTCACTACTGTGCTCACTATAATCGTGGCTAAGAGTGATGGAGGCTTCATTAGGATGGCAATTAGTGCTGCAGGAGATAGAGGGACAGTGAATGCACATTAGTTGGTACTTTTGAAGGTGCTGCAGGATCACTGTTAATACACCATTAAACAACTGTACAGGCATTGTGCACTGAAGCCAGTACCCAGGAAAGTCAATTTGTAACACACGAATGCACATTCCTGTATCTCTAGGCTTAGCAATAATGAAGACTTAACAACAGAGATACAGAGGGACTTTCTTGTATAACATTTGCTATCATGAAGGAATTGTTAAAATTCTCTGCTTGCTGAAAGCACAAAAAATAAAGACATAATTTCAATTCTAAAAAAAAACCCCTTGAATCTCAGAAAATGAAAATGCAAATATTACTACTCAATGTCCAAATGTCATCAAAGAAAGAATTGGACAAATGTGAAAATAAACTGTCATTTGAGCTATTTCGTTTAGCCTTGGGGTTTAACATTACCATATAAACAGGTTTGCATAATGCTGGGACTGACTTTGGACATAATTCATTAAATCACCTATGCAGATGTTCTGCATTTTGCCACGTTCCCTTTCTATGTAATACAGATTGATCACAGGAGTGTTACATGGCTGTCATGCAGAATGGGCAGGGAATTTAAACAAGCAAAGCATTCCACACAGAGGATAAATGTGTGCATATGGAAATATAAACCCCTCCCATTGAAAGGAATTTTGATCAAACCAGGCTTCCAGCTGGGATCCTGTTCAGCAAGGACTGGCCAGTGTGACTGGAAAAGAACACCTGCACGTTCAGGTGAGGATGCATAACTCTTGTGTTTTGTACCAACTGTGGGTCCCTGCTCTGAATTCTCCTTTTCACCAAATGTAAGATCTGTGAAGTTATTATCTTCTGTCCATTGACAATGCTCATCCCAAGCTCCCAGTGCTGCCATTTCAAACCAGAGAAGCCCCTAAGCAGGACTAAGCTGGGCTTAACAGCATCACCTTGGAGCCAGCTCTGATCTCTGATGCAGAGTCTGGCTTTATATGTTTTTTATTCACAACTACTGACTTTGTAACTCAGACACTGAGTCTCATATATATCTTTTGGATCCATGTCTGAATGATAACAGCTATTGTAGAGGTGGCTGTTTAGGTCCAAAACTTGACACTGCCCCCAGAAGATGTTCCAAACATGGCAGCTTATCTTTTGATGGATTCAAACAGACAACATTTACCCATAGAATACTGTCATAACCTTTATTTATGCTGGACTTGCCTCTGAAATCCTCATTTAGCACTAGCACTCTGGACGTTTTTCTGGAGAAAGGACTGCAGGATCAACCCATCAGCTCCACATCCTATATTTTAACAGCAGCACTGGGATTACCAGCTTGCTACAAAACTTCACTGTTTAAATGCTTCTTGCCTTTCAGAAAATAATCTCATATAAATTTTCTTTGAGATATTTTAAACCTAGCATATAATGCAAATGGATATATCAGCAACCATCTGTTTTCTTTCCTTTTTTTTGTACTAAAACAAAATATTTTGCACCTTATTCTTTAAATGATAAAAGTGGCAGTTTTTTTCCTAACCGCAGAAGACATGATTGTTGTCACCTTCTGCTTGGTCTAGTTAATGAAAACTTACCAAAAAAGCACTTAAAACATTCCTGCATAAGAATAAAAACAAGTATCAGATTTAAAAACGAAGTTATCTGCATGCATGTGCGTGGGTGCACCCTACACATGTGCTTATGTGCAAGACAGACTGAAGATTTTGTGGCTACCTCAGGAGTCTTACTGAGAACAAGCACTGCCTGGGCTTGTTAATGAGTTTTATTGTGTGCCTTAAATGTGACCTTCTTCATTTAATCTGCAGGGCTTGGACCGTGCAGTCGCCATTGCATCAGTGTGACTAAAGCCCTGGATTTCACAGTGAGGATTGGAGGTCCCCAGAAAATATGAACTTCACAAAGGAATGTTACATTAAAAACAAGCACTGTTAAAAACCCCTACTGAATAAGTAATAACATTGTGATTCTATTACATAAACCTGTTGGCAACCCTGGTTTCACACACGCTTGCCTCCAGAGCTGGTTGAAAAGCTGGAACATTATCTTAACTGGAATATTCCAATCAGCTCTCATTGCTACAAACTTTCCTAAAGCTACTGCTCATGACTGACAAAATCAAGACAAAAAAAAAAGGGAAGTGTGAGGGGAGGAAGGCCTTTTCTTAATAAAGGCAGCTTCAGTTAGTAAAATAACATAATCTTCAAGCTGCAAAAGCAGCACCTACTAATTAGTCATTGACTAAAACATAAATAATAAATACCTAAATTGTTCCTTCTATGCATCCATTTTTGTGCCAGATAAACATTTCAATGCTCTGCCTTAATGCCAGCACAGCTGACACCACAATTTCAAGTCCAAAGCAAACTGAAGTAGCTTTAAACCAATATGACAGAGATACTACAAGCCACGGGGATCTGTGTGTTACAGTCCTACTGCAAGTGTTGTTTAAAAGGGAATTCAACCTTCCTGTGAGACATGATTATGGAATGATCTAAGGGTCTGTTTCCCTCCTGATGTGGACACTTCAGTCTCAGCAGAAAGTTATCCATGCACACAGAAGGCTGAACAGATACCTTCCTTTATGACAGCAACAGGAGTTCTTTCCTAATTAACCCAATGGCTTTTGATGGTCTTTTTTGGTTCTGTTGCTAACTAGAGATTAACACAGCAACAGCAACAAAGTGCATGTTTTTGCTAATGTAAAATACATTAGTTGGAGATGAATTTGTATATAAAACCTGTATTTTAAAAAGTTCTTGGAATGTAAATTAATTTTTCCTTACTGTAGTAAATGCAGGTTGAAATGATGCAAAAACATGACTATTTAAAACAGGATGCAGCCTGCTAGGAATACTGAAGACAGGCAAGAGTAGATTGTTGACAGATTAAAGTAAAAGCACAGAGAAACATGGCATTGTTCTCCTTCCCCTGGCTTTAGGCAGTGACCCACATCCTGCACAGCCTTCCAGGTGCCCTGGCAAAGCCTGGAAGGATCCTTCTTTAGGAAGAGATGGAGATCTGAGACCAAGGAAGGGAATTAGTGTTAAGACTTACTAGCCACTACTCAAATTAGGGAAGAAACCTGTTGTTGCTAATTTAGGTCCCAGTTTTACCATTTTACTGGTTTACAACTCCACTGCCTGAGAAAAAACTCAGCTCAGCTCATGAGCAAAGGGTGTGAGCAGACACATCACAACCCACTCCAGCCTACACATACACACCTGCTCTACTGGCAGCCTGTGAAAATACTCAGGTACTGGTGGCTTCCAAAAATGTCTGCAGATTTGAAAGTGTTGAAATTCAAAAAACTTCTTTGTTCTTTAATAAATAATCTTAGTACACTGACCCTGAACCCGACTGCATGAGACATAAAAGACTACTATAGTAAAACACTGGTTTCATTTAGAGTTTATCATTAAATTAGTCTGAAAAAAATCTCTGAAAGGAATCTGAAGGTTTCTGCTTTTGCTTGTTCTCTCTAACTAGAGTAACAGACATCAGCTGTGTCCAGAATTACTTTGTGTTATTAAAAACCCAAGTGAGGCTGTACCATAATTACTTCACATTCTCTGAGGTCATGTGGCCATACAGACTTCAGCCTGCAGGAACCAACCTCCCCAGGACGTGTAAGAGGAAGGGAATTTTGATGTGATTTATTCGTTGTAGCAAAGTAACGAAAGCCTATGAAACAGCAGAGGCACGGACAAATTTATTTAAAAAAAAACCCTTTAGCAGCTGCTCCTTCACTGCCCTCCCCATGGCTTGGTGCTACTGTTTCCAAGCCCACAGGCTGGTGGGTGCAGTGGCACGTGGAATGGCCGGGTCCCCATGGGACAGCACAGCCTGTGGCATGAGGCAAGCTGCTCCCAACAGAGCTGATGGAGAGGGCAGTGCCGAAGGCCTTGTCAGAACTTCAGAACTCTTTTGTTTTGTTTTGGTTTTGTTTTCTTAAAATGAATTCTATTACAATAAGTAACAAAAAAATGTAACTTTCCCTTAGGTTTCTGAAACCTGGTGTGAGATTCACAGAGAAGCGAGGTTCAATTCCCTTTTAAAAACCTATGCCGGGGCAGAGCGTACCGGATGCTACCTCAGGCGGCCGTCGGGTTTGACGGGGCCCAGCTCGGACTTGGGGTCGGGGCTCAGGGAGCTCCAGGCTGTCTGGGCACAGCCCTGCAGGACGGGGCAGGCCGTGGGACCCACGCTGCAGACGTCCACGGCCGACCAGACGCTGCTGACCAGAGAGTCCACCCAGGCGTCCAGGCGGGCGCCCACGAGCCCCGCGCTGCGCTTGGCCTGGTCCGCGCGGGCCGCGCTGACCGGGATGTTCAGCACGGGGTTCAGGCCCTGGAAGCTCTGCTCCATGTACGCGTTCTTTGGAGGCCCGCTGTGGAACTTGATGGCTTCCTCTGGAAAGGCAGAAGCAAAGCCCAAAGTTAGTGCATTGAAAAAGCCACCGCTAAGGACCTAAGTAAACAAAAAGACCAAGGTTTAGTGGTGAGCTCTAACCCGTTTCTCACACATTGCATCCCAGGGGTTGTGCTCAGCTTTGGCACTCTTTGTGCTCAGTACAATGGATTCTGCTCCTGCAGATTCTCATCCTGCAAGTGCTGCCTTAGCAGGCAAAGCTCTGACCCTGAAAATAGAGCCACCCTTATTATCAACATGTACAACCAGCATCCCCAGAGCTGCAGGACATCCAGGACTGCCTGCACCTCGAAATGAGGAAACAGTTCAAGGACACCTGGTGCAAGAAGTCTGCCAACCCCTGTCAGACATCCAAGTGCTATTATTGATTTGTCTAGAAGAAAGACCCAAGATCTCAGCCTGTTTTGTTGTGGGTTTTTTTTTTTCCCTAAACAGATGAACCTTGCCCTGCTGTTGGAAAAGCCACAACATTTGTTAGCTCTATCTGCCTACAAAACCCAGGTGGTGCCATTTATGGCACTAAAAGGACAACACCATGGTCTTGGACAAAGCAGACCATAACGAAACACATGCAGCCCCAACCTGATTCCTGGAAGTGCTCCACTCTCACTGGGAAAGTCGTCGCCTGGGAGACTTATGTTTTCAAGCTCCTACTGTGCTGAACAGTAGATCACAACCATTCCCTAATGACACTTTGCACTGTGGTTGCTTTCCTTACCTATCTCAGCAAAATACAGTACAATACCCCAGATTTGCAATATTGCAGTAAAAATCAGTATCAGGCTGTGACAATCCTTTCACAGACCTAAACTGGACACCGTGGGTCAGGCTGCCCCTGTCAAAGGTTGGCTGACTTCTGAGAGTCTGAGTGCACCAAGCTGCTGCTTATAAAATCAGGATGAGACCCTTGAAAAACGTTCACCAAGTGCCTGTTGGGAACAAATTTCCAACCATTTATTTTCGCTCTCAGCTGCCTTCCCCAGCATCCTCACTCTGGCAGCACAGAGGATATGTTTAGCTCTGCCAACAGACACACTGTCTAGAACAGAAAATGGGCCCATTCAGGCTGCTCCAGGCGAGGAAAGCCACCGCGCTCCGTGAGCGTCAGAGGCCAGGAATTACATATTCACAGCTACAATTCCTTCCACATGTCCTTGCTGCTTGCACTACAGCCTGACACTGAGTCCTTTCTTCCATGCAGAGGACAGCATCTCAGGTGCTGGAAATAAATCTGTGTATTTATTTAGAGGGAAAAAGAGTATAATTGGAGCTTTGCTGTTACATTTGCAAAGTCTTTAATGTCAAATACTCTGCAAGTCTGTTACTTCAAATCCCCAATTAAACTGGTTCAGCACAAGCCCATTACCATTATACATAATTTAACTGTTCCTGCATTTATCTAAACCCCTCTTTTTATTTTAAATGGTAGATACGCACAATAATCTGTAGTCAAAATGAGTTCAATCTGTGCACATGTGTCAGGAATGTGCTCTGCCAGAGCACTACAGTTTAAGAAATAGAACAAGTACACATGATTAAATTTCCTCCTTTGGAAGCAATTAAATATGGAAGACTGTTTGTCAACATATTAGTTAAACAGGAACATTCTGAGTAAAAATTCCCAAATAAATAAGAGTTGGCATTACTAGCAGGATCATCTGATTGAAACAGGCAATTCAGTGAACTTGTTGAATCAAAGCCTGTTGCGCATGTGTTTGATGCACAGAACAAGAGAGATCTTTATTCAGACAAGAAAAAGAATGAAATGGAACTTGCTGTTCTCTCTGGCTCAGCCTTGTACATGTCCCAGGCCTCAGGACTTGGTGGATTATCAGGACTGGGAAGGATGAAACCTGCAGAAACTGCAGGACTCAGTGCTGGGCAAAGCAGCAGAAGTTGTGTTAAGGCTACCACTGCCCACAGTGAAAGGTGCTGCTCCAGTCAGGACACACGGAGAACCCTGATCTGCTGGGGCTTGCCTGCCCCACAGCTGAGCAGCACCCCAAGTCAGGTGTCAGCATGTCCTCGAAAGGAAAAGCTGGGTAACAGCAACCTGAGTGCAGAGTCACATGTGGCCATCAACAGGAAATGCTGGGGACTGGACCCAGAACCCTCTCCTGGAGCCTCCAAGGCTTTGTCAGACAGCTCATAGCAGAAAGCAGGGAGGATGCTGCTCACCCGAGCAATGGCACATGGGCTGTTCATCTTTGCATTAAAGGAAAAATGACAGAGAATCATGACTCCATAATTTACCGGCTGGTACAGAAGAGAGACAGTGAGGCTCCCAAGCCCTGATATGCTGTAAAAAAAGGAGGCTGGAGCTACTGGGTGTGCTCTTGAAGCACTGACACTTCAGTCAAGTGTCACGAGGAAGAGCTCATGAAAAAATAATGAAGAATGTAAGGCTTGCCTCTAAATGTTTAGACATTTAAATCTGTATAGTTAGCACAAACAACTCAAAATTAGCTGAATTGCAGACATTAAGCGAGAGTTTTTGTGCTGGCCCTGTGACTTCAAGAGGATGTGTATCAATGCAAAATATATTCCTCTGACTTGAAAATATAAATTAAAAAAACTTGGTTATTCGTGACCCCTATTTTTTATTTGCTCTTCACTCACATGTAAGGACACATTTCTCAACTGGCTCTTCTTGGTCTAACTTTTTTGGATTAAACACACAGCCTATAGCCAGCCATACAGGCTGGGATTTCAGCATTTTTGTGTGGGTTCGTTAATCATTTTGCAGAAAAAGCAAATTAGTTTAGACAGAGAGTGGGCTAAGGAATGAAAAATATGGTTTCCTTGGTACACATAAAGGCACTAGACCTGTGGGTTTTTTAAAGCAACATGAACATACAGCTTTATTTCTTTACTTGAATTGTGTTAAAACCCTCTGGCAAAGATGTAATTTTTTATTGACATTTGTTTGTTTTCTCTTGCAGCAAACAAGACAGTGCTGCATTTGCTCATTGTGGAACTAATCGACTCCTTGTCAGCTGGATCTGAAGTAAATTTCAAAGCAAATCCCTGTCTTCAGGGTTTTTCTCGGAATGATGATTCCAGGGCATGTCTGCTCTTCTGCAGTCATGTGCCTGCCTGCTGCTATTACTGCGTTTATCAAGAACATGTCATGTTACCTCTGGTTAATTTAAAGAAATCACAGCAGTTCTGACACAAGTTGCCACCCACTTTATAATCAGTATAGATGCAATTAGAATTGATTGAGCCACTGCAAACAACCAAGGGCAAAACAAAGGTTTCCCAGTATCTGCTAATTGAGAGGATCTATAAATATGGATTAGGTCAAAAGGCCGTTGAGGTGCCTGAGTGCATCTCCCATGTCTGCTAATGCTGCCAGCCCTTGAAAGGGGGCGTAGGGACCAGGCACTGGTATTTCAGGATCCATGGGAGCAGCAAAGATCAGCAGCCCCATGCCCAGGACATGCCATCAAGCTGGAAATAGAGTGGGAAAGGTCTCTCTTAAAGCAAAAAAGGAGGTTGCTCTTTCTCACTTCTCTCCTTGCTTGAAGGAGGAAGGGCTTTCAATGTATTCATTTATTTACAATCCAGGGTTTACTATCATCTTGAGGTTTTTGGGCTTTTTCTGCCCCAGAAGTGAACCTGCTACTGGCTCACAGTAACCTACTTGGCTTTAATGGAACAGGTACTATCCATTAAACGGATGACAACTCATTATCGGCGCTCCAGCTGGGAGAGCGCTGGGGAAACTTTGCTGTGAAAATAAAGTCAAATTTAAAAATGAAATTGCTTTGGCTTTTTCTCTTCCCCTCACTGTGACCCTGGGAGTCAATCACACTTGGCCTTTAAAGAGCAGGGAAGGGGGGAAAGTGGGATGATGGGGATGCAGAGACAACCTCTACTGAATTTGCTGTTTTCTTAGGATTTGAAGTCTGCTGGGTAGCTTGTATTATAGTCTGTGAGCTGCTGGCTAAGTGCTCTGAATGATACCTGTTGTTTGCTTCTGCCTCTGCAGTCCACTCGCAGAGGAGCTGGACATCTGGCCTTGAGTCTCCAAGTACTCAAATTCCTAAAGCTGCCAACAGAAGTCCCCCATTTTCGTGTGATCTGCCAGTGATCTTACACGGTTCTGCTCCGTGTTTTGTCTTCTCCACATCCCATTCCCTCTTTGTCTTGGCACAATTATTCCTAGAGCATCCTGCTGGTCCTTGGCAGCCCTCCTGTGTCTTTACAAGCATGGAGTACTTGGCTTTGACACACTCAACCATATGGTGAGAACCTCAAAATTGTTGTTTAGAAGAATAAATTGGAATCTGTCTGTGCAGGAGGTAGAGGGAAGGAGACTCTGATTTGACTCTGGAGAAGGTGAACCTGATTTCTCCAAATGATTTATCACAAATGCATCTAATGTCCTTTTCTTTTCTTTTTTACTTTCTCCAACCAGGCAAATACTTGCAGGCACTCCTGAGCCAGAATATCTGCTGAAGGCAGAGCTGATCAGTGACACAACTCAAAGCAGAGAACATAGACACAGATTTGGATGACTGGAGGGGGAAAAGGACCAGGAAGGAATAAGTAACATTAGATTATAGACTCTCCATGGAAATACCTTAGGGAGCCATATTTACAGTGGAAATACCCCAAACAGTATCCTCAGTAAGTCCATGTAAGATCTGAGCTCTCAGAGATTCAGGTTTTGAAAAGGTTAATGAATCTGTGTTTTTAAAACAATTTACATTCTATCAGCTACTCACATCTGGTCACAGCATCAAAGAAAACACTCACTCTTGATTTCCCTTTATGGCTTTACTTGCATGCAAATTAGGCCAAAATTAATAAATAACTGGAAATAAAAAAACTGAATAAACGAGTGGCATATGCTGTTTTTATAAACTGCTAAACAGAACATCTTTGCTGGCAGCTGTCCCATGATTATTTTTTTATTTTTGAATGCAATTATGAATTCTGAGAGTCATGATACAGGAATGAACGTGTTTTACTTTAATTATTCAAAGGAAGAGCCAGTGGCTCCCTTCATGATGCTGGGAAACCAAAACAACTTTTCCTTGTTGTGCTCTGGGCTGAAGTGATGTGTAGATAAGCAATGATTTAGGAAATACAGGGATTGTTGTCATGCCCATGTTCTCACAATACAAGATGTTAGTGGCTGCTGCCAGTTTTGTGCAAATGCTTTTTAGAATGGCAAAAGCAAATTGCACATAAGATCATGGAGAGATTTTCATGTCTGTAACTTTGTGGACTCCACTTTCTATATCTGGAGTGCATAAGACAGAGGGGGCAGAACCATTATTGAGGAAATGACATGCAAAGTGCTACAAAATGTATCAGTCCAGGGCAATCTTTCTGACAGGAGTTGTTTTTTTATCAGGGAAGGGGAGGACAGGGTGGGGGTTGGTGGTGGTGGTGAAGGAGGATGGTTGGAAAAAGGAAAATTTTAAAGAAATCCCTAATAAAACATATTCCCCTCTTCTACTGGCAACTCCTAGCTAAGTCTGATGTATTTTAGTTCTATTTTCAATGTTAAGACAAGAAAATAATACTATTCCTTCATTTCAGAAGATTTTTGGCAGGTTTTGCATTGTTTACAGTAACAGAAATCGTTCTATTTGAAGTTCTAATTCTTCTGTCATACTCTCATTATGCCTTTATTTGGTAGAAAAAATATGTTTAAAGAATAAAGTGGTGACAAACTGACAAAAAGCTGGAAATTAAAGGCAAATCATGGTTGCCTGCACAGAGCACAAGTGTCACTGAGATAGAAAGCCTTAAAAAAAAACCAACAGGAATTTGCATTGTAAATACAATTCTAAGTACAGTGCAGTGGCACTACCTGCCCCTGCAATTAACTTTCTTCTCTACCTCCATGCCTCAGTCATCTACAGATTACACATCACATCATCAGAAGCAAATCACTCTTGACACTTTCTTCCTAGATAATATTGTTCCCAAGCTTTATATTTCAGTCCTGTAGTAGATTCTAGCTACCACAAGTATAAACAGGCTTCTTAACAAAAAATGTGAGCCCAGTGTATCAATGGGCAATACAGGGTAGCTACACATTTTCAGTGGAATTATTCCTGATTCACAGTTTGAACCAAAGGGAGTTTTGCCTTTACACCATAAAGTGTGGGCTAATTTTTGAAGTCTGACACATATTTACCTGTCCATGGGGCTCTCACATTGTAAGGAAAAGCAGCAAGGTTGCTGGCTACATGCCACCTTTTCCATCCAATTTATGCCTTAAATGTTAAATTACCAAAGAACATGGAATTCATTAATTTCCAGCAGACAAGTCGATAGCAGCTGTATTCAGCAGCAAGCTGCCTCAAACTTTGAAAATGTATCCCTTCTTCACATGGTGTCTGTTCACAATTTATCATTACCTATTAGCTATTAACGGCAGTGGGTTGGAGGTGATTTAGTTTCTGCTTAAGAAACGATGCCACCAAATGTTAGCAGCAGAAATCAGTAAGTTCACTCTAGTGCTGGAAATGTGTGGAATCAAACTCCTGTTGAGTGAGATAAGGGCTGCATTAGCTCTCAGCAGTTGGCTGCTGGTGTTTGCATTACAGAAGCAGCACGTTATGCTGGAAGGTAAATGCCTGACTCAGTTTATTTGCTGCCTTGTCAGGAAGAAGAACTTCTGAAAACTTAACAGGATCATTCATGTATCTAGGAAATTTAAGATGTCTAAAGTTATGAATATTAATACTGGGCAGATGGAAGCACTTGAGCACTTTTAGAAGAATGGTAAAGATATTCAGAGCAACAAGCTTGTTTGATCCTACTGAATAAAAAACCAGGTGTGGCAGTAAAATGTTCCCTCTTCTCCAGTAATGTCCTGGGCACTGGCTGCAGACCCAAGCATTTGGATGATGCCTGTGCCATGCAAACATGGGAGCCTGCAGAGCCTGGCAGCCCCAAAATGGCCTCTGTATTTGGATGGCTCAGGGCTGCTGTGGCAAGGAAGAAAACAGTTTCTTTCTACAAACTGTCAGTGTGGGTCTGGTCCCAGGACTGTGTTTGTAGATATTTCTGTAACACAGCTGCTTGGCAAGTACTGAGCAGGTTTTGGCAGGTATCAGGCAGAAGTGAATGTCTGGACCTGACAATATGTCAGGTGAGCTCTGGCCTAGGGTAATTTTTTCTAATCCAGCATTTTGCATATTAATGCGTTTATTGTTAAACACACAGGCTTTGTCAAGAAAACAGTCTGAACACATGTAAGTCTCTAAGAGGAAACATGAATGAAAAGCAGCACCAGAGGTCACCTCTCCAGAGGTCAATTTTTCTTTGCATTTCTAAATGATGGCTTTTATGATAGCTGTTAGATTATTGAGAGTCTGAAGTTCTCTGGATTCTGACCTGTGCATAATTTAAAGATACAAATAGTCTTTTGTTCAAAGTGGCTGTGTTTTACAGATTTGGATACAGTCACTTCCACTTATCTTAGTGCAAGAGTTTCTTCTTAGTATCTATAAAATCCCTTTCTTTAATCCTTTTCCAATACACTGCTACTTCATTTTTAACAGCAACATTTACAGTGAATACAGACAAAATATCTATATTATTCCTGCAGCAAATAATAAAACTTACCTTGTTTGATAGGCTGCTGATTTGAGAAGGTGAGAGGAGTAACAAGGAATTTGGTTTCAGCTACCTGTACCCAGTGGTGCAGAATTTTTATTGTCCAGACACCAGGTCGCAGGGGCAAATTCAGAGGTGGTTTGTAGTGAGTAAACTCGGCACTGGATTCAATGAGAATATCGTATGTCGCTGCAATTACATTAATGGGATCCACCCAAATGACAGTCACGGTGACATTGGGGCCTTTCCCCCACTTCTGCATCCCAACGGGCTCGTCCATTGGCCCAAGGAGTCCTCCGAAATTCCGGAAAAGCCTTTCCTTGGCATCCCACTCAGTGCCAATCTGAAATGAAAGAACACAGTGCTGCTAGCATCATCTCTGTAAGCACCTGAGTCCTTTATGGCAAATAAGGGCTCTCAAGAGACACAAATGATATTTCTCTAATCACATGAATGATACATACATATAAAAGCAACATGACCTAAGATCATAATGCGTACACAAATTGTGAGACAAGTAAGAAGGCTTGCTTTTTTGCTCCCTTTCTGATTGATGAAAAGGTTTTCTATATCTTAGAGTGACACAACAGGTGATAGCAGCTCTCTCTCTCCGTCACAGAAGCAGTCAACAAGAGACCAAGCTAGTGGCTGAACACAACCTATGCACAGAAAAAAAAAAAAAAAGTGACCCATTCTCTCCTGGGTCATGAAAACGTATTACACGTTTGAGACATGGACCCTGCAGTAGAGACCTGCCCAGCTGCTGCTAAGACCAGGGAAGACACTTCAGCTGCTAACTTTAGGACAAGTAAAATCAGGTCCTTTACTACAATCCACCCATAAGATGCTGTCTCCTTGTACTCCCTTCCTGCCCCATGTGGGAACTTATTTCTTGTAAACTCTTATTGTCATAATAGTGACATTGTTTTTCATTTATTCACTAACAGTAAACCAGATGATTCACAATCTAGCGTAAATATTTAATTGACCTTTCTTTTTCCTAGCAGCTTTCATGTTCCATGCCCTTTATATGAATTTGAATGGTTCACCCATGCAAACTTCCAAGCTGTTGCCACTAACACTTGTGCACTGCTGAAAACAGCACCTCAGACCAGCCAGCTTGGAAATGGAGTAACTGCCTTTCTTAGGCCAATGGGAAGACTTCAGTATCCCAGCACTAAAGCCAGCAGGTGTTTATGAGGCTGGGCACTAAGTAACCTTTCCATAAACTCTCCTGTGATCATAGGACTGAGGGCTGCACTTCTGCTTTTGGAGGCAGTTCTGGTATGAAACCCCTCAAAGTCCTTCTGGTCTTCTTTTGCCCTACTCTCCGAACAGTGCAGATGACAAAGAGTTGATTTCTTCCTTGTTTAGAAAGTCTCTGTGGGTGACCTCTGGAGACCCCTCACACACAGGCAGGATCTCCACTTTCAAATTTGTGGATATTGCAGATTTTCCCCACACAGAGCTGTCCTTATCCCTAGGCTTCACCTTACAAGGGCATGGTCAAAGCCTGTTTTCCTGAAAGCATAAGAAATAATTGTAGCTCATTTGCTTCGGAGATTTTTCTTCTAGATTTCGTTTCACTTAATGAGAATAAGTGATTCCAATATAATGCCTAAATCCCCCCAAATCCCCAAAACATTATGATTACCTGATGCCTATTACCTGTACTGGAAACTGTCCAGTCTCCAGTCTCTTCTAAATAAATCCCTGTGGTTGGCAGACAAATTACAGGAGGACTGCAAGTGAAATGCTACAAGGTCAGTAAAATAAAACCCTACCATCCTAACTCTGTCTGTCATCACACAAATTCCTCCTACTGGGCTGTGACACTGCAGAGTATGAGACAAAATGAGCCTTCCACTACTCTGCAATCAACACAGCATTTCTGGTATTTCAGAGGTATTTCACCCAGCACACCAGCTAATCAAACCAGACAGCATAGCCCAGATATCAGACCCAAGCATCGAATGCCTCGAGGAGCTGTCAGTGTGTGCTCTCCTGACAAGACTGACTGAATATGTATGGAAATAAGCTGAGAAAGAAAATTTCCTGACCAGACTTTATTATCTACTCTGCCAACCTTCACTGAGGTGCAGCCATATCACACCTACCAGTGCTCAAGGGATCTAGAAAGAATAAAGACACAACACGTGAAACAAACCTACACCCTCCTGGGCAAAGAAAAGTCTGTAAAGGAAGCTCTTTCCACCACATTCAATATATCTTACTGAAGAACTCATTGTAGAAAACTTACTTCATCCTCAAAAATTAAACATTTACTCCTGACATCCAACTATTTCCCCTCTCTTTAGTTTCTCATCCCTGAGAAAATAAATCAGAAAGTTACAGTCCCCTTGCTCCAACCTCCAGGTGACACTGCTTTACACCAGGCTGCACCAAAGATGTTGAGATTTGCTCACAGGAACAAAGGTTTATCAGACTGCTCTGTGGAAGAGCTAAGCCTGCTTTTGGGGAAAGATTGTAACACAATTGTTGTCTGGTTGTTAAGCTCTGCGCAGGTGTGGCATTGGGTTCCCTAAAGCAAACCAGAAGTTACAGCCGAAGGGCAGGGGGAGAGGGGAGGGAAGGACAGGTACCCCCATGTTCCAGGTGTGCTCCAGGGCCAGGGCTCACACCAAGGCTCCACAGGCACCTCGGGGAGGGAAAGGCAGGGAGCTGTGCACTGTGTTCATGGGACCTGCCTTTATGTCTGATTCCCAGCTGGGGACATACTTTCCCATGCTGCACAGCTTGCAGTACCAGCTGCTTTTAGAAGCACAGTATTTTATAGGGAATTTTACTTAAAGCACTGGTTAGAGGTTTATAACCCTTGAACTTTACACAGCTGAGCTCCCAGTACTGAGATGTCCGATTTTACAGGGCAAGAGATACTACAGCCCTATAATAAGTTTCACAGCTCTTTAAAACATTGTGAGTAGGCTTTCACTTTCAAATAGAATACACCAAGTATGGGATTGAATCAAGCAGTAATGAGTATCTGATAAATTATGAAGGGATGTGGCACAGAAACTGACATTTTCCACATTATTATTTTAATCACCTTTACTTTGGGCTTCAAGAGCAAGCACTGTGTACAGGGTATGCTTGGAAAGCTGGAAATCTCTAATTGGCTCAAAATTTCTGTTTCTATCTCTGTTCGAACCCAGATAAAATTTTTCCAAGATAAATTATACCCTGATTATGGGTTTGTGTCTCATTGCTCACCACAAACAGGACCATTAGGTTCACACAATGCACACTAATTGCCTGCCACCTAGTTTATTTTATTCCCTGTGATGAATCACAAGTCTTAACAAGACCAGAAACAGCATTTAAGTGATAGAGGGTGAGCTGAGACTTTTAGTTGTGTGCAGCAAATCAATCCCCTGCCCTGCACGGAGAAGTTGCCTGAACCCAGGCTGGCAAGACACATAGTGTGTGCATTGTGCACGAGCCAGTTTTAGGAGGTGTGGGAGTTCCACGCTTGGAAATCATCTCTCTTGTATTTCCTGTAAGTTTATTTTATTTGACTCAGCCTGCAGGAGCCATGTGCCATCGAAATGCTGTCATTAACTCCCCCCTAGGTGTGGGGCAGCCCAGGTAGCTGATGGCTTCCCACTTGTCTTTCCAGGGTGTGGGGTGAAATCTGCTCCTCAGGAAGTGAAGTCTGAGAGCAGCAGAGGGCAGGGGCTGGAGAGATCCCATAATCTCTGCTGCAATCTCAGTTGTGCACCAGGGTCACAAATACACTCGGGAGCACATTCAGTGCAGCATATTTGTGTGCTCTTCCTGCTGGCCCCAGTGCTGTGAGCTGGGAGAGAGGAGAAAGTTCCCAGCTAAAATAGCCCCATTCAGTTTCAAATTCCTGCCAGATCATGGGGTGAAAGTTATTGAAGAACAAGCAGTTCTATGTCTCAATAAGCATAAATCTTAATTTCATCTTCTGTGAACACTGATGCTTTCATCTTAGCTAAACTGCCAAGTTTGTTTTCCACATGCTGGACCTTGACAAAGCAGTGGCATTTTAATAAGCAGTAGCAGATCAGAGCTTTCCAGCCACACTGAAGCTGAAGAAGTTAACATTGGATTTATAGCAGGGTAACTAAGACAATTATTTGGCTCAGAGGCAGAGATCCCCGCAGGCCAAGGGAAGGCAGAAAGTAAAAAAAAAACCAATTAAAATTTAAATAATTTACTCTGTACCTCTTGGTCTTTGAAAATATCATCTATGAAAGGAGAGGACAATGAAACAGGTTAGGTGAGGAAAATAAAATGAAAACAAGTAAGCAGCCACCAAAACTCTTTTTGTTGAGTTTCAAACAGAAGAAAATGTTTCCTTATGCTCAAAAAAGCTTACCAGTGATTAAACTCTTAAAAGTACTAAATAAGCAGAAGAAATATTCCTACAAATCACAAGAATTGGAGCTTGTATGAACATTTATCACTGCATGAAATGGCAGGGCTACCATCCGACACATTGATAAATGAAACACACTTTCCATCCATCTCTTTAATGGCACATTAGTGTCATGGATTTGCCATGCACACCAAAACACTGAATCACACCTAGGCATTTCTTAATTGTCCAAGAAGATGGTAATTTATGAACTTAGCCATAATGACTGGAACACATTTCTTCAATCAATTTTATACCTTAATTGAAATTTGCGGCTTAACAAGAAAAATCATGAAATTAACTGCTCAGACAGTTGTATCTTTAAAGCAGAACACAGATGTCAGGTCCTATTAGTGGTCAACTTTCCTGATATATTTTAGGTAGATTTTTTTATACTCTATGACAGACACTGGGACAAATTTCTACAAAAATAACAGGATTTGTGGGAAATCTCAACCACTGCTGTGATAATTTTCTCTTTTGTGTTACAACATCAATATTCTGCTCACATGTGGTATCAGTACCTGACTACCACTAATTTTGAGAGGCTTTTTCAGTGTACTCTCGAGAGACACATTTAAACATGCCACCATTTACATCTGGAATTGCAGAAAAATGGAATTTTCCCCAGGAGCCTTTTACAGCACTTGCAACAAACACGGTGGCAAAACTTTTAAGGTACTTTTAAATTACTGCGCCCCTTTGACAACAACAAAAGGCTTCCATTTGTTTTTAAAACAGAAGGGAGTGAGGACACTCAGATTAAAGTAAGAAATGAGTGTTGACCACAGATCTGAACTGCCAATGGTATTTCCTTCTATGATGAGGATGCACACTATGCTAGAAAGCCACTCTCACCTCAAATTTACATGGAAATACAGTTTCCAAAGGCTGCTGATTCACTCTTCCCTCTTGTGATGCCACAGGTGTGCATGGGTGGCTATGAACACTCACCTCTGAGAACTGCAACCTCCCAAAATCACTCGGTGGACTTGCAATCTTGAAGACTTTCTTGGGCATCACCCACGTTTCCAAAGTTTCCAGTTTACTGACAGCCAGATTGGTTGCGTGGTGCCTGATCAGGAAGCCTTGGAAACGGTCAGCAAGGAAGTAAAGGTGGATGGAAACTGGATGGCCCATGGGGTAGTATCTGTAAAACAGCACATGCTCATCATTATGTAAGAGAATGAAAACTCCATTTACTTGGAGCTAGTGGCTTAAGAAGCATTCATTTCAACTAGAAAATCCACCACTGTACATTAAGAGATTTCAAATGTGTTCATGACTCATTATCAAATATTCTTAGGCCGTTCCAATTACCCCATAACGTAAAAATATGTTACTAAGAACACAGGCTCATTAATTCCATATCCACAGCTCAAAGCTCTTTAGGAGGTCCTTCTGTGTGCCAGAGAGCTCCTCTCTCTCACCACCTTTCCTGGTAGAAAGTGGCACCCAGAGACACCCAGAGATTGTTAGGGTGCAGCACTGTTTGCTCGGATAAACTGTAGGATAAAGGATGCCCTAGGATTGTGCCTGTGCTCCAGAGCTGCCTTTCCTGCCCCAGCAGGGTCAGTGCCTGAGTGCACAGGACAGCAGGGAGTGCCTGTGTGACCAGGGACTGACCTCTGGGCCCCCTCTATTCCCAAACCTCAAGGGCAGGGCTCTGCAGGGTGGCACTACAGTGAAGGACACCAGGATCCTGTCTCCATTCTAGGTCTCTGTATTTTAGGGAAAAAACTTCACTTTAAAGACTTGAGATTGCTTTTGCTGTGAGTTTTTTACGCATAATCAAAAAAACCCCAAAAAACCTACTTTGAAAAAGGGTCAAACAACTAGGCAAAACCAGCCATTGAGAAATCTGGAAGCCTTCAGTTGAGATTTAAAGACATTGTAGTCACAGATTCAAATAATTAAAATGTATGGTTGATTGTCTGCTATGGCCTCAGAAACATCTGTAACAATGTTTGGGTACATATGGATGAATAAATAATTAAAAACATGTCATTCATAGCTCAGAAATCAAATATTTTGCTACTTTACAGCACTGACATTAACTGCAAAACAAGTTAAACTAACCAGCATCACACCTTTTCAGTAAGTCAGCTAAGCCTGACTCCTCAGGCTTGTTACCACAATTAAAGGATGAGCACTGAGGAGGACTTTCCATTGCACGAGGTCAGCAACACCCCAGAAGAAACTCTCTAGAGCTGGAGAAATCAACATAAGAAGACAGGGTACCAACAGGGCCAGCACTGATGGACCGAGCAAAACCACTGCAAAGCTAAGCAGCCAATGTCAGCAACAATCTGACTTCTGTTCCGAGTACTAAGACCTCCTGTTTTATATGTGTGCAGCAGCAAATATTTACAGTATCCTTGAAATAGTCTGAGTAAATTGCCTCTTGGCAGCAGAGAGTAAAAATGCCTAGAGATGGAAAAAATGAATTAAATCTCAATCACACATTAATGTTGCTCCCACGGAAGATGCTGACACTCCATCTCCTTTGGCACCCGAGCAGTCTGTGGGGGGCACAGCTTTCTGAGGCTGTGGGCTGGCCCTCATTAGGAAAGTGTGCAAGGCAGCTGCTCTTACAAACATCTCCTGGGCTGCTGTGGGTGGCAGCATGGGCCTGAGTCCAAGGGGGATCCGAGGCAGGAGCCGCTTTCCTTGCAGCGTGAGCTGGGGTGCTGCATGCACAGGATCAGCCAGCCTGGGGCCATGCTCAGCCCCACAGCAAAGGGAGCACTGCCGAGGTGCTCAGCCCAAATCCATCCTTCCATTTCTGCATTAGAGACATGCAAAATCACAAGAGGGAAAGAGGAAAAGTATGGGTGCAAACACCCAGAAGGACAGCGCAGTATGACAGGAGAGGAGATGTGAATCATAAAGCTGAAGATCAGCCATCCTTTTCTGATCTGAACTGGATGCTGACTCACAGTGTCTTGAGGGGGCTCAGGTAGGTATGAAAATGCTCCATATCACTGTTTGCAATTCCTCCCTTCACTGTTTCATGAGGCTCCAGCCTGCTGTAAGGAGCTGTGCTTTATTCTGGAGACAGTTGCAGTCACAGTGTTCCTATCTATAATCTGAGCAAGCTTGAAAAGCACCTTGAGTTCCTGTGCAATGGAAAGTTCCTCAGAAACGAAAGTGATAATTGATATAAATCAGCATCAGAATACTGGCAAAAGGACTGAAGAAAAGTAATTGTCAAATTATTTCAGTACTGGTTATACATAGTCCCCATCCTCTTTGCTGGCTTCACTCTGCAGGACAAATGACCCAGGACTTCCTTTATTTCATGTAAGGAAGGCATGCTACTAGTGATTATTTCTATCTAATTGTTATTGATCTTTTATTACTTTGCACCGGTAACCTTCACTGACAAAAGTCTAATAGGAATCTGGAGCACTTATTGCCACATCTTTCTAACTGGGACATTGCTCAGCACTTCCATGACTAATTTAGGAAGGTCAAGGCACATTTGGTTCTCTCTCAAGAACACAACAGGGGCAACGTCCATCCATCAAAGCACATGGAGTGTTTGCTGACTTAGGCTCTATGTGTTTTTTATTAGGATAAAAAAGGACAGGCTCCAGAAATACATTCTGAAGATGGAATAAAGAGATGGTAAAGTAAGACTTAAAAAGAGGAACCATCTCTGCTTTGAATCTGAACAGATCCAGATGTGTTTGCAGGCAGCAAACATCTATCATGAAGAGAGCCTTTTCTGTGCAAGTCTAACTTCAGGAATTCTTCCTTCAAATGCCTTTTAGACTGAATTCTTCTTAGCCAGGCTTATAGGTGAATAAGGAATCTAGAATATAGGAGGAATTTCCTTTTAAAGAATAAGGACTTTCATTTAAGAAAATATATCTACCTATATAGATATATAAACACCTACATATATTTTATGTATTTGATGCTAATAGACCTTACCAGTTGCAGCATTTCGGCACAGAGAGCTACACCAAGCAGGTGAACTGAGCCAAGCAAGCTCTCTGCACTCCATGTGTTCTCCCAGGGGAACAAACAAGCAAGGACCATTAACCTGCCTGTGTTCAGATTTGTTCTGAAATCCTGTCCTTTGCTTTTGGTAAGCATAATAGAGGTGAACATGACCTCTGCTGCAATCACACGGAGGGTTTAGGAGCTGAGGCTATAATACACTTGCTGAAATTAATCAAGGGAAACGCAGCAGTGGGGGTAGCACTGCCCAACTGGATCCTGTCAGTCTTCATCAGGCTGGAGAGGAGCTCCTTAAAAGTGCAGCAAACAGGTCACATAATGTCAACCCGGAATAACCAACGCTTTATTATGGACATAAATACTGCTGGAAATAAGCGCTGTGCACTTGCAGCTGCCTGGCCCCGCTCGTGGCTGTAGGCTCCAGCCAGCAGAGCCAAGCAGAATGAGCCTCCCGCAGAGCCTGGCGGTCCCTGTGACCCCAGAGCAGCGAGCAGAGGCAGCACTGACCTGCAGCTGTTGTCCCCAGCAGCATGGAACGAGGTCTCGGCCCTGTGCAGGCCCAGGCGGGAGAAGGAGTGGAACATGGTGAGGGCCACGTCGCTGAGGGTGCCCAGCCCGTCGGGCTCCTCGTACACGTTCTCCCAGTAGGAGCGCAGCCCCGGCGTGCCCGACGGGTAATTCCCGTACAGGTAATAGTCCAGCTGGCCAATGATCTCCTGATTCACCACGGCCTCAAACTTGCGGGCGAAGAAAGTTGGCCTGGCAGTCTGCTGTTGGGATAGGACAGGAAAAGACACTTGTGGCAGCAGCTCTCTGGCCACAGAGAGAAACACAACTTTCCCAGGCATCGTCCTGGGCAAGACTGTGAGAAGATCAGAGAAAAGAATGAGAAACAATTCTTATCTTCTCTTGCTGCACCTGGTATTGTGAAATGCAGAATGTGTTATGTAGATTTGTTTACCAAAGGGTGATTTCTTAATTAGCCAATGGTGATGGTGTTTGGACTGGAGGACCCATTAGGTCCAGCTGTATTGTAACTGTCTATAAGAGCAATGAGCTTCTTAATAAAGAGATTATTAATCAAACTTTTGCGAATGATGGGCTCTATGCTAATTATTACCTGGCTGGGGGCCCATTGTGACAATAGACACTGAGTTCCCATTTTCAGACATGACACTTTTTTTTAAGCAATGGGTTGGAGTTGAGAACTGTTTCTCTCCACGGGCAAAGATGACTTAAAATGTCACCTTCGGGACCATTCATTGTTAGGAGTGATGTTAAGATTCAGCTAAAAACTGAATTACATAATTACCCCCTGAAAATCCTTTCAGACCAACAGCCACCCCATGCTGCCTGGCTCAGGAAGGCTCTCCAAGTCCCAGAGGGGTGGGGAATGCTCTCCAAACCCCCATGTTAGCCTGGAGACAGTGCAGCACCGGCACGTGTTATGCAGGGAGCAAAGTGCACTGTGGCACTGGGGCTCAGAAGAGGCAAAGCAGCATTTTCTGTGTATGGATTTGCTGCCAGGAGGTGGTAAGAGGTGTCTGGGAGAGGTGCCATTTGTGGCTGAGGTTTCTTTACTTCTGAGTGGTCCTGCCCAGATTTTTTCTCAGTGCTTGACTCAATCTTGGGCATATAACTGCTTTATATGCTACTCAACTACCATTAACTTTCAAAAAGTCTTTGTTTTGCCTTGTTCATATTTGAGCATGGATCCTGAGGCGCCAAGGAGTTCAAGAGTGCCCCAGATGGTTGGAAAATTCTTTTGAGGATGCTCAGTTTTGCTCTGAGATGGCGCATGCTGTGGGCTTTGAGATCTCAGCACACTTTGTGCCTCTGTGGGAACAGCAAGCCCCAGCCTTCTGGTGCCGTGTGATCTTGTGAGGGGCTCTCTCACCAGAACATGTCAGAAGCCGCCTTTACATCTATTCTAATTTTGAACTTTCCTTTCCAGCTCAGTTTACCTGATTGTTTCCTGAAATATCATTGTGGGTTCACAGCCTGGGACAGGTCAGGCTCTGCAGTCTGGCAGGAGTTTTTAAAGACTTGCCATTTATTCTGTGCTGGAGATTTCCCTGGGATTGGTGTTTGGGACAGCAGAGCCTCTTTTAGATAACATCTCATTTGCTCTTTTTGTGAGTGCCTGTGTCACTGACTTCAAGTGTGCCTGGTAGACAGCACACTACAGTAAAGAAAAGATCTCTGTTTCAGAGCAGTCATCATTTCTGTGCTGTAGGGTAACACATATCCCATCCCATACAAAGCCTGAACAAACATGCTTTATGCAGGGAACCCTGAGGGGCTGGAGGGATGGAATTGCAAATCTGGTGACCTTGAAACAAGTGGCTGTTCATTCTCAATAGAAGATGCACAGGCCGGATACAGCCTCGAGACTGAGTGCACCCTGGAGCACAGGACTCGCTCTCGTGTCTGCCTTGAGGAAACTATCACAAAGGAGCTGATTAAACCTTTAAAGACAGTCCTGCCTAACCTGGGTGATCAAAACCTCATGACTAAGGCTCCCAAAATCACGAGATAAACTTTAATATGATCGTGCTGATGAATATAATAATGAAAATGGATTTGCCTTGTGCTGTGTAAGTCTCTAGTACACACACTGATTAACTTCTAAGCTTTTTTAAAAGATGATAAACATTGCTTAACGCTGAAAGCCAAGAGTGCTGTGAAATGAGGAAAGCACCTGAGCTGAACATTGGAGAAAACCTTTTGCAATGAACTCACAAGAGTTATCAATTAATATTGGTACAGTCAGAGATGTGTCAAGCTTCCCTCCTTTCTAGCACAGCCAATTATCAATGCCAAGGAGTCCAAAGATTTGCTTTGTGGCCATACCATGCTGTGGTATGTCTCCAGGGCCAAAACACAGGAGAACTTATCTTTCATTCTCCTGAAATTAAGATCAGAATTTCCTCCCATCTCTTTCTCCACCTGCCTGATGGAGCCAAAGCTTCCCTTCCCTCTCCCTGCTGCAGCCATGCATTCAGCCAGCTCTCCACCCAGCACGGGGGGAAGAGCCTCTGCAGGTGTGTTCAGTTACCTGGAACCGGTGGAAGTCTGCTGGTTTGAAGTCGTTGGGTGAGCAGCCACACCAGTCAACAATGTGCTTGTACTGACACTTGCAGCCCAGCTTCCTGTTCCAGTTGGTGATGCGCAGGTTGTTGTCCACCATGGAGTCACAAAACGGGCTGTTCTCCAGCACGGTGTGAAAGAAGGACTGCAACAAACACGGAGCAGATCACCATATTTAGCTCCTCAAACTTCCATTTTCTCCTTCACTTCAGCTCATGGGCCCAAACCTAATGCAGGTGACCTATTTTCGTTTGAAATGACAGGATTCACAAGCTCTGTTGTTCTGCCACATATGAAACACACTCTGTGTGCCTGTATTCCATAGAGCATGGAAAAATCACAACACTCTACAGACCCAACCCAACTGTAAGAACACATAGCTGAGGTCTTGCTCTAATAACCTGGCACAGAATAATTGCACTTCTACAATGACCAGCTTTGGGCACTGGCAGCCCAAAGGACTCCAGGAAAGGCACCAGTGCTAGCAATCATTTTGTTTTTATTTCAGCTATATGAGCAATTCTAAGAAATGCCCATTATTTCCCTTCTGTAAGTTGCTCCTTAGTCTAACAGATTTAGGACTATTTTTCTGAACAATGTGCTAATGGCATATTTCAAGTTGTTTCCCAAAACAATTGTCAAAACTGCACCATCACCCTGGTTACTCTGATAAAAATACAGTCTCAGACAGCTCTTATGTGGGTGTCTTATCTCCAGCACTCTGAAATGCATTGCTTGTTGAGTGGCTTTGTTCTGAAACACGCAGTTCACCCTAGGCACCAAAAGGACATTCTGCCTCCTGCATTTACGTCTGAAATCATAAGTCTTCATTTGCTGACTCATGGCAGCATGGAATTCCTATTGGGCAATCCTAATGGTATCATCATAATAACAGCTATTACATAAACCGTGTGTAATGGGGACTGATATAGCAGGTTAACAGGTCAGTGAAGGCAGGGCCATTTTACAAAACCAGCTAGCTACCTTGCAAAGAAAACCTTGTAGAAAAAAGCTATGGAATACCATCAATTTTAGCCCTGCAAGAGACCATTTTTGGAGCAGTGACTTCTCTTTAAAATCAGCAATAGTAAGATCTATAAATAACCAGCATAACATTAGCATGGCTGGCCCCCAAATAATCCCACTACCCTTTTTAATGTTAAATGACAGCCCAGTGAATATGGATTTTATGCTTGAACTGTTTGGTTAAACCCATAAAGGCATCCATTCTCATTCAAGCGAGAGGGGAAAAAAAACCCTACCCAATTACCCATTGCCCTGTGTCCTTTCATAGCAATACAGGAATTTCTCTAGATAATGGATGAAAAGGTTATCAGAGTAGAGAGAAAAGGTGATTTTTAACAGAAACAGGTTTAAAAGAAGATTATGCAACATGTGTGGGGAATAATAAACTTCTATCAAAAGATAACAATTGCTGTGCTCCGCCAGAAGCTAATGAGCAAGATTTGCAAGATTGGTGTCATCCATCCTTCAAAATGTTCAGGAACCAAGGCAGTTATAGGTTTAAAGGCAGTCATCAGTTCTTCCTTGGGCTGGCTGACTGCTGCAGCCTGTGGAGCAGAGCCTGGCAAGCCAGGGGAGCAGTGTACCTGCTGGGGCAGGTGTAGCACAGGCTGCCAGCCACGGCTCTGTGCTCTCCCTGCAGATAGTGCACATTGCTGACACATTGCTGCACGCCAGGCAAAACCCCACACTGCTGTGCACTCCCTTTCTGCATCACTTGCAGCCAGAGCGACTCCTGAATGATCTAAATGATTTGTGACTGTGCCTTCTGGCTGAGTTTTGAACAGAACAATAAACCTTTGTTTGCAGGGTTTATATTTTTTAAAGAAAAGTGCTGGATAATAGCAAGGAAAGCTACTTATGAAGACAATTCGCCATCTCTAATATCCTTCAAAAGCTTTGTGCAGGAACAATTTGCAAGCAAAGGGCAGCTGGATTTTTGGTTGTTCAGTAACAGATTAATAGGCTTAGAAGTATAAAACAAAGCCACTCTTTGCAAAAAAGTCCCACAAACAAACAAGGCAATAAACAACTACAAAAGATGTTCTAACCCTAAAGGGCTTACTTATTATAGAAGTAAAATTTTCATTACCCACTGTGGGATGCTCCAAAGCCCACTGACATCAGGTGAAAGCCCCTCTGATTTCAGTCAGATCTCTGGGACAAGCACAAACATTGCAGGTTTGAACACAGGGAGGGATTCTTTGCATCCACATACCTCGGCAGGAAGCAGCGTGTAAGAGTAAAACCTCTTCATCTTTGTTACCAGATCATCATTGGAAAAAGTGACATATTCCACAAACTTCCTGTTCAGGAGGAACCAGTCCGACCCTCCATCGACTGTGATTCCTTCTGGGATCTTGCGGTCCCCCAGGCGCCACATGTGCGTGTCGCACTCCAGGAAGAGCCGATCCAGCCCTTGTTTTCTGATAAATCTGAGGGAATACAAGAGGAGCCATCAAATGTTAATTTGTATTTTGCTCTCATTGGGAGCTTTATAAATAAAAAGCTACTTTCTCAAACAAAAAAAAAGGATCAAAAGGTCACTTGTTTATATTTCTGTTCTACTCATAAGTAATGTAGAGAGGTTTAATAAATGATTAATCAGTTCTGTTACAGAGGCAAAGATCAACAGATTGCTTTTCAACATAATTTACACCTTCTGCTGTCCTAACACAGTGCAGGTGACAGAGCTCTAGGGCAGGAAAGTCCATAATGTTCATTAACTCTGAACAAACCACCACAGAAGAACTGCAATATGAACAGGAACTAAACACATTCTTCTCTCTAAATAAATTCAGTTTTTAAAAAACAGGAAAATGTACATAAAGGTAAAATGACCAATTTTCTCCTATGCTATTATGTCATTAATTTTTCTATAGGGATACAGCCAATAAGGAAAAAATACCATTGTATTGGTATTTACTGTAGAATGAGAAAGATTGCTCCATTTTCAAGTCTCTGGGGAACAATGTTTTGTTATTGCTGAACCATGAATAAGAGGAGCAACTGCAGAGCTGCAAAGTTATGGAAATGAATTATTTGAGACCAATGTAGGAGAAGAAAAGCTGGGAAATCAATCTGTGTTTGAAAACACTTTGGACTGAATGCCCTCTCATCTTTTGAGACTGTCTGATCCAAGTTTCTGTCTGTTATTCCATTTGGGAATGATTTCCCCGAAGGAGAAGCAGCGCAGCTGTGAATTAGCACCGAGGTGGGCTGAGCACCATCCACCCTGGTTGGATGTGAGCACTGGACACATCCCACACGTTCTGAGCAGTAAGAAATGCTCACTGACCACACACTACAGCAACCCACAGCCCCAGCCCCCAGACCTCTCTGGGTGCAGGACCTGCAGGATGACAACAGCTGTGGCACCTACAGGAACAGGGGCACAGCCTTCTCTTCCTGAACCACACACAGCTGTGCCAGGGTGCTTCAGGAGTAGCAAGCCAAGATGACATTTTAGTAGTCCTCAAACACTTCCTGCTACTGAAGGAAAGGGAAAAGAATAAAAGTTAAGGAACAACAAGCACCAGAGCTTTCTGGAGTCCTGCATCTGGAGAAGTGAGCATTAACCCCATAGGCCAACTCCCTGGTTCAAGTTCTGTTGTGTACCAATCAAAGAACTGAGATGCAATTATGAAATGGTGCATATTAATTTTCAAAAGGACCGTGAATGACTTCAGGGTCTATGTCCTACTGATAGCTATGTCTCTTTTCATAGTATGAGAAGAGCTCCTCTGTTAACACAACACTGCTGCAAACGAGTAAATGAGAGTCGAGAAATTTTTCTTTCCATGAACAAGTTTCTAATTTCATGTTCCATTATGAAGGATAATAGAAAAGTCTTGCAATTTTAATGCAGTGCTCTGGAATGTAATCTTCAAATTCAATATTTATGCAGTTATCTCCAAATCAAATATTAATGTGCCTGAAAGTTTGGTCATTTATTTATTTCTCTTCAAAACTAAATGCTCATTAGAGTTAATTATTTTAAGAAAATAACAGAACTTTATCGACTACATTTAAATAGGAACATAAAGTTCTTTTCCATTAAGTAATTTCTTTCAACTGCTATCTCTACCAATTTATCACCCTTTACTCTCCTTTTCAAATGAAAGGTTCTTTGACTGCAATAGAAACCCTCAATCAAAAAAAGCCACCTGGCTATTGCAATAACTGCTCTGTGTAGAAAATGCCTCAGCCTGTGTGACTTGATCCAGCTCCCAGCTCCCTGGTACTGTAACAGCTTCAGCCTTTTTGTCTGAACTTGGCAGCAGAGGAGCATGACCGTGATCCAGATGAGAAGGTCCCAGCAAATCCTGACTCACAGCTTCATGTTTTCCAAAGTAGTTGACAGGCTCTTTTTTTTTTTTGTATACATGCACAGTTCTATGTTGGTTTTTTTTTTGGTTTTTTTTTTAGCTAATGGCTTGGACAAGCAAATCTCAGGATATGGAGTGAAATAAGCCAATTCCTGGAAGTACAACTATTTTCACTACAAACCTCAGCCCCCAAATCTTATACAACTGGGTTACTAGAAGAAAGTAAATGTACTTTCCAATCACTTATCCTCCAGTAAGGCAGCACAGCCCAACTAAAGAGCTGCAATGCCTTTTGAGATCTCCCAAAAAATGCCCCTTTTGCTTGTGCTTCTTGAAACCCTCCTAGAAACACCACAGGTTTCAGATATATAACAACTGAACAGAGAGCAGGTGTTTTTCAGGAGGATCACCCTTACTGAGCCTCTTCACACACAGTCACAACATCTCAATGGAATAAGGCATTAGCAAAGCAAATAATTTCTGTGGCCTACAAAGCAATGATTTGTCCAAGGGGCTGTGAAGACACAGCTCTCCACTGGGCGATGGCTTGCTGCTCATTTATGTTCCTTGGCAGCCAAGGGGACCAAGTGTACTTCAGACCTGCTGGAAGCTAAATAGGAGAGGCTGCTGGCACAGAGAGCTGAACAGCAACCAAAGTGGAAAAGGTGGATGAGGCTCCCTTTTTTCCCTCCAGGCTCGTCTAGGATGACTGATGCTCCCAGCTACTCCAGCAATAGTGATTTTGGCACTCAGGAAGGCAAGAACTTACTCTAAGCATATTGAATACTGCCTGAGGGAAAGGGAAAGGGGTATTTGTATGCCACACAGGCCTTTCCAAGAAATGAAAAACTCTTGGACATTACAAACAGTTCATAAAGATTCTTGACTAGCCATCCGAGAATGATGACAGCCACCTCTGAAAAGAAAGATAGGAAGATGGAGGGCAAAAGCATGACCCTACTGATTTGTTTCTAGTCTTATGCTGTATTTCATTAGTTTCTGGTTATGCTCAAGGGAATACCAAATCAGTAAATTTTATAAAGCCAGGCCAAGCTTCATAAAGAGCAATGAAATGCAAAAAATAAAGGGTGATTTTTCCCCTTGTCTTTCTCTCTTGGGTCTCACAAAACAGCTTGCAGATAACTCCCAAATTAAAAGTAGGAAAAAAAAAGGCTTAGTAATAGCATTCCCTTAATCTTAGTCAAAGTGGAAAAATTCAGGTGCTTCCTGTCACCCTGAACATCAGGTAAGACTGGCATACCTCTGCCAGCTGCAAATGCACTGGCCAAACAATGACATCCTACTGAACCAAGGTATGGTTGGCCAAATACAACAGAGATTATAATCAGCTGAAGACAACTGGCCTTTCTCCTAATCTAAAAAAAAAAACAACAGGAGGAAAATGAGAGGAAAGAGTCAACCAGGAGAAAATAGAATTAAAAAAAGACAAGGATTAAGAAAAGCATGCCATTTTGCCCTATTCCATAGAACACTCAATCTAAGACATCTTATGCTTCTCCTTATCAATTTTAATTCTTCCTAAAGAGCCTCCAGTTTTTGAGGGCCTGGGGTTACACTCAAAAGTAAGGAGGAAACACAGGATATTAAGAAGGTGTGTCAGCACCTGAGCTCAGCAATCAGACACTGACACACATGAAAGGTGCCACTGTGCCCTGTGTGTGGACGCAGCCTCACAGGTTCCAGAGAGTTATTTTTATACTTTGCTAAAAAACCCTACTGCCTGCAGCACGTGGTCTGTCATTGAGTGTAGATGTCAGTCCAGGCAGCTCATGATTGCAATCCAGTTCAGGGAACTCCCCTTTGTAGTTGATTTAAATATTTATAAATACATTTCAGACAAGATTCTAGGACTGTATAACACATTTGTAACTTGTGTAGCACATACTCCTGTAACATGAGTATAAACAAAGCTCAACTCTTATGTTCTAACTGCTAATAAATATTGCCACACAGTTACTTAATATCAGCAAAAATATCACAATCAAATATCCGACTTTTTGATAGTTTTCTCCAAGGGACAGTGCAAACCACAGAAACTTGTAGAGACCCTTGCTCCTGAATGCTCTACTTACACAGTAAGTCAGAAAGTTTGCTGTTTTCTTTTTCCTGAAGTTTATGAATGAGTAAAACTTCCTAAAATATCAGAGGCTATCAGACTGCTAAATGCTATTTACCAGTAACTTTATCACTAAAAGGTTTTTTCTGGAAAGAATATATTTTTTAAGGAGAAAAGGTTTCTTCCTAAATTTTTCCTGTTTCTCGCCTCTTGCCTAGAAAACCTCCCATTGACATTTCACTGTTAACCAGGTGTACCTACCCAGGACCTCCTCATCATTACTCAGGATTTAAGAGTAAGAACTATGAATAAAAGTTACAAAACTCCAGCAAAACAATTCCTCGCAAGTCAAAAGCCAATGCCAATGTCAAAGTGAGAATCTGTAGAGCTAGGAGCTCCACTAGCATTAACATCCAAGTTTTCCCGAGTATATGTGGACAAGGTCTGCATGCTTTGACTTTATCTGCTCCTCTTTTCATTGTCTTTATGTGAAAATTTGAGGAAGAAATTCCATTTCAGTGCAAAAAGTCAAGTAAATATTTTTACAGATGAGAAATGTGAGAGTCACTTGCCAGCAGTGTTTGCACAGCCACCCTGGAAACACCAGAGTCAATCAGATGGGAAGCACAAAACAGTAATTTACAGTTTAGGTGACCAGCTAGAAAGCACTGAAAAATAGTTTGACAATCTTGAGTGTAGCAGTTACAAGAAGTAATTTGTGAGCAATCTCTAGGCTACCACACATCTCCATAAACCAGGCACTGAAAAATTCTTTATAATAAGCAGACTAATGAATCCCAAACCTGTGCAGAGCAGAATCATTCCCTGCCTGCCCAAGGTGGGAATCCTGGCCTCCAATGAGTATGCTGAGTCCAGCTGACCCTGATCTCACTCCATTTCCATGAGTAACTCTATTCTACTGTGGGAACCCAGGGCAAGGGGAATATCCCCCTGTCTGCCCTGGGGTGCTCTGACCCCCAGAGGAGCACTAACTTTGACCCTCATTCATGGAGAAGGCCTCCTAAGCCTCAAAGTAAACTAGAAACCACAAAAGTGTGAAATAGATTGTAGAGAGTAGTGTAGTATGTCACATGGGTGAGAAACTTAGGTTTTAGGATTTTTAGTATGTTACAGATAGGTTCAAATGGAGGATATAGGGTGTTGTCTTGAGTTCCCATCTTCATTCTTCTTCTTCCTCTTTCTTCTTGGGTTTTGGTGGTATCTTGTAATTGGGTAGAAAAATCCGCATTGTGGGTCTTTAGGGGTCAGTTATTGGGTTAGAAAGGAAAATAATTTAGGTGTCACTTCTTGACTGGGTAGCTTAGTTTTTGATTAGACTTAAAAAGACCTTGCAGCACGAGCTTTTTAGCCATTTTTGTGCTGTTTTCACACATGCAAGGTCTGGGCACAGACAGTGTGCTGAAGTTTTGATAAGATAACAATAAACAGAAGCTGAAGACTGAAAAAGTCCAATGCGTCTCTCGTTCCTGACACAGAACTGCTCCAGGAGGGTCTCCCCTGCCAGGGGAGCCCCCAGGGAGTTGCCCAGCTTGGGGCCCACAAACACTGAAATAATTAACAATTGGCTATTTAAACACAATGTCTATATGGTACCAGCTGTTAACCTGTTTTTCTAAGGATAGGATGTTGCAGTGTGTTTCCTGAGACCTTCCTGTCATGCTGAAAGCCTCCAGGGCTGATCCCCCAGTCCCAAAATGGAGGTGAAGCTTGAAAAGGGGAACAGTGTCAAACAGAAATAGCACATACTTAGTCTGTCAAGATGAGGAAGATTTCTACCCAGTATGACAGGCATCGTGAGGAAAGCACAGAACAAACAATTCCTGCTGTTTCAAAAGGCCTTGAAAATAACTCTTGGTACAGACAGAAATGATGGAAGAGAAAGAATAATTGTAACTTGCTTTTCAATGTGCTTTAACTGTGACAATCCTAAATGCAATTCTTATGAGGTCAAAAATGTTATGAGAGCAGAATTCTTATCTTTTGTTAATTCCCTTATTCAGAAGAAAATATTTAAACACATTACTATCTCAACAATCCCCTAAAGCTTTAATGACAATGCAGAAAAAAACATCAACAATATCAGAAAGAATTTCTCTCTTGACTGAATTTGCTCTAGTAAGATTGGGCTTATTTCCTGATTGGGCTTATTTCAGGAGCAAAAGCCAAAGCCATAAATAAGCAGACAAATTGAAATGCTTTTAGCAGTTCTGCCCACTGTGCTAAACGCTCAGGAGTTACCAAGAAGCACAAGGAGATGTCACTTTCAGATGTGATCAGTGTTTGTCACCTGTATCTCCGCATGGCCCACAGCACAGCCCGTGCAGGGGAGGGATGGGCACAACTTGCACTGGGAGATCACAGCTGCCCCTGGGCTGGGGATGGGCTTCAGAGCAGAAAATCCAGGTTGCACAGCCACCCAAAGTAAGACAGAGCTGAGAGATGCAGCTTGTGATGTTTGTTCCTGGAGTTTCTGTGGCAGAAGTTGAAGTGCAAGTCATGGGAACAAGGAGCTCTACTGGAAGGATTTTTTGACAGTCCATGTTTTCAATGTATGTTAAACACTTTTGTGTTTAATTGCACACATGTTCAGTGTGCAATTAAACCTGGGGCAGACTACTGCTGCCACACCCACTGGGCAACAGAAAGTTTAGATCATTTACAGTGCAGCAAAAATGGTACAGTAATTTGAATATCTCTTTCAAGACAGAAGTTCACCTTGAAATATTATGTTCAGTGTGTCCCTTCTCAATCAGTGGCATCTTCATGGAAGCCAAGCAGCCATGGCACTTAGGGTATTCCACATAAGATGCTGCTGAAAGCTGATGAATACACACATTTTATCTGATCATTATTCCATCTCTATATGGACATGATTAGACTTTTCAAACTTACAATATGTACCTCATATGCTATATAATTTGTTTCTGCTTCTTTCATATGCAGTCTTCCCAGAATATCCATTTAATGCTTTAGTCCTAGCACATCTTTGCATTCTCTTTGAAAGAAATTTCCCATGATTCCTTCTTATTTTCCACCTTTTTCTACACATTAACTTGCCCTGGCTTTGAAAAACTTTTCTTTCCACCTTTTCTCTTTCAGAGAAGTCTCCTTTTCAGAGAAAGTGTTAAAAAGCCTCAATGTTTCTCAATATTTTAATGTTGCAGGCCAGGGAGCAAAATGAAAAACCCTCTAAAATTCTTTAGTTGTAGGAAACTTGCAAAGTCTATTTTTTGCAGTAATGACTCTATTAGGAATTGCCTTGTTTTGTCAACAATTCCATGCATTTCCTTGTGAGCATAAAGCTCGGGAGAGACTTTAAAAGACTTTCCTGTGGGTTTCTTTACCCCACTCTTCACTTACTCTGTATCTTTTAAGCAATAGCTTTTAGAAGCTCAAAAATGAAATGGCTTCCTCTCACCATAAGGGAGGCCACAACTCAAATGATTCTGTTTCTTTTTATATTAAATAAGCAAAACTGCAAATTATAGTATGCAGAATGTAGCACGAACTCAGCACAGACAGACTCAATGATATTAAACCTGACATTTTGCCATCTGTTTGTCTCCAATAAATGTCTTCTCTGGAAGGTTTCTTGTTTCCTCACCTCCTTTCTAGTGACTGAGGGCAAGTGTGAGTCCCTTCTATAGGGGTTTTCAAGCTACCAAATCAGGCCGCTGACTTGTGGGTACACCAGGGCCAAAAACATCTGTGCAGTTTCAAATGATGTTTCCTGTAATAACCATTTTATAAAAAGCCTCAGGACCTCAGATGACAGGGCTGCAAATGAAATGTGCTGCTCAATGTTCTTAGACAGCAATAAGATTCCTGATTATTTTACCAACATCTCAATTTTCACCTTCCTGATTCTGTCCTTGCCCCATAATGGATGGCTACTTCAAACCTTCTCACTTGAAGCACCTTCCTGAACCAGCAGATGATCTGGCTTGTATACTGTAAGAACAAAGAACATCCTGCTTAGTCCCACACCAAGATGTATGGCTGCTTTTGTTTCTCTTTGCAATGACAGCTTAGAGCTCTGTTTTCCAAAACTGAGCAGAAATAAAAGCCCTACAAGGAGGCAAATTGTCAAGCTGAAGCCGTAAAGGCTTTATGGCTCCCCTAATGCTTAGCATAAAGCACTAAGAACATTTGAAAGTTAGCTGTAATGTCTAAATTTTTAAAGTGCAGTCTCTTTGCAGAGAAGATGCATGTTGCTATTTCAGTCGCTACACTTCTCATGCAACTGTTGTGCTGAACTACTTCCAAGCAAAAAATAGATCTTAGTCCATGTGCTCCGGAATACTCAAGTGTTCTAAAAAATTTAGCGAAAAAAAGTATGAGGCTGAGGGTAATTTGTGCCAAAGGAACCACCAAATATGTTTCATGAGCAGCAGTGTAAGTGCTGCTAGGACATGTGGTTAAACTATTCCAACAGCAGTGATAATTAATCCATTTTTTTCTCCTGATATTTGGGTACTTACTGGGCAATTCATCAGTGCAATACACAACAGTGCTTACGGTGTGATCCATTTTCCTAACAGACCTCCAAACCCCCATCAACCCCATGTACAGCACACCAACAAACAGTGTGTGCCGCTGAGGAAAAAAGGCATGTCAGAAATGGGGGTGAAACAGATGTGTGCCAGCAGTGCAGATTTTGGGAACATGCTCCAGTCCTTCAGTAGCTAAGGCTTCTCCAGCCTCTGAGAGCTGGGATGGGATTGTGATGCTCCTTGGTACAGTTCACCAACACCTCTAAAATGATCTGGAACCCAGAGACCAGAAAGAGGACAACACAACTGCAAAGAACAGCAGTAAAGAGGAGAAAAAAATCAGCAGAAGAAATGAATACAGACACTTAACCAAAACTTTAAGGGCCTTTTCTTTAGCTGTTTGTATTTTACCTACGAGCTCAAGATTCCTCTAAGATCTAACAGCATCCAGCCTTTTCAGCATGTTTACACTGTTTCCCAAATGACTGCTGTGGAGAGGTTTCTATACAAGCCCCCCCCTTCCTGCCTGTCATTGAAGATGTCACATTTGACTGTCTTTATGTTTTATAATACATCCGACAGGTGCTGCTCCTGCCAAAAAAGAAACAAATCCTCTGCATATTCCAAACTGCAACAACTTATACAACTACCAGGTAATTCACTTGCTTTTAATAGTCTAAGACACTGAAAATAGAAGGAAATGTGCTGCCCACTAAGCACTATGTAACAACTCCAGCCACTGTGTGCAATTTAATTTCATACATCCACCTCTGTCAGGAAATAATGCTTCTCCAGCTGAGTGAAGGAGCCATTTTCATGTCCACTCTCTTTGCTAAAGCCACTAAAGGAAAATCAGAGTGATGCACTTTTTCATTACTTTGGCATAACTAAAAGAAAACTTAACTCTATAGAAGGAAGCCCGGTTTCTCTCCTTATTTGGCAGTAAAACAAGTACTGATTGTGAACATGGCTTGAATAAAGAGTATACTTTAATTGAGCTCTACAAGCATTTCAGGTTTAAGATGGCACTTCTAATCTTTCTCTGTTTTATGATCCAAAGACTATGATGACTTAAAATTAAGAGTTTTCAGTTGTTTACAAGGCAGACTTAGACAGTTGAAAAGCTTATTGATTAGGTGCCATTATTCATCCACAAATTAAAATTAAAAGTATCAGCAAGGGTTATACACCGCTTTCAATTAAATTTAGATGCTGTGCTCCTGTATTATTAGTTCACATGTTTTGAGAAAAACACCTTGGACCAACTAAGTCATTATTGTACACAGGGCAGCAGCTAGTATAGGCCAGTGTCCTCACCCTTATTATGGCTTCAATTTGTTGTTTTAAACAAAATATTCTGTCCCAGTGTGTTTTGAGATAGGACATCCAAAGGGAGTTTTCTTCTATCGCCCAATAACATGGACACTGGCCTGTGTTCTAAAAGCTGTCTTTTTTTTTTTAATTTCTTAACTTTTTGCTGCTAACCCTTGAGGCTGTTGCTTCTCTTCCAGACCTTACTAAGATCTTGACCATACCATTCTCTTCATGGGGGATTTCTTTTCCCCTGGGCTGTGACAGGACAAAGCAAAGAGCAAAATTAAAAAGCTGGAAAAATTAGTAGGGAAAATCCCCCATCCCTTGCTCTTATAACAAGCAAGTTGCTGAGTTTAGCTGTGGCAATTCCACAGGCAAAGTTCACAAGAGGTTGGGAGAATACTGTAAAGCAGCACCACTACACACCCTCGTGCTCCCTGGGGACGTGGACATGGGGTGACAGCCTAGGTGGGCCTCTGCTCTTGGCTCACCTGCCTGAGCTTGTAGGAGGTATTTCAGCCCAGAGAACTTCCCCAGTCTGACTACAGGGATAAACCTCACTGGTGTGAGCACAGCTTACACACCTGGGCACTCACTGAAAGCCAGGTGGGAACTGTGTGTCAGGTGGGGAGAGCAGAGGGTACACTGACCAGGTTAGTCAAGACTGAGTCACTCAAAGACTAAACATGAAATATCAGGCTAGAAATCTTCACTTTACATATTTCTCTCCCAATGGGTAGATGTAGAGCTGGAAATTCACCCACAATACAAACAGGGGAAAACTACTTTTTGATCAGGTTTTGGAAACAATGGAATTAATTTTTACCCAACACCAGCATTACTCAGAGGCACTTGCAGTTGCTGGCTTTAGTGTGTCTACAGCTGGGCTGTGCAGGAGGAGGGAAACCACTCTACCTCCCTATAGAAAATTTGGGGACATGCCAAGGGGTAATGTGAAAGGATCCATTCATCCAGTGGTCAGCAGTGGGAGCACTTATGGGACTCAGGGATTAGGCAACCATGGCAAACAGGGATGGCAAATCTGCACTCATGTCCCAAATCATGTTCCCTGATGCACAGGGAATTTATGGTAGAAATCCAGGAAAAAAAAAAAACAACACAGTGACATGTTGTAATAAGCTAAAAGGTATTTAGTTGTTTATACAAAGAGAACCATTGAACTACTAAATGAGTTTGCTATTCCTGTGATGGAAGGACAAGTAGCACATTAGCTCATTTCATTATTAAATTAATATCAGCTTAGTATGTTTAATTTATCTAAATTGTTCTGATCCAGTTGAAGTTGGCATGTTTGAACCAGCCTGATGTTGGTGTGTCATAATCCATTAGTTATTTTCCTTAGCCAGCTCAGGGAATTTGAGAAGACTCAGGAGCACCAGAGGAGCAAGGAGGCAAGAGACCAACTGCTTTTCCCTGGCTCTTTCTCTCCTCTTTTCTGCTCTAACTCTGCCGTCGATCACTATTGCCAGCTAGAGCTGAGTCTGCCAATCACTCTGACACTCTGCATTTCCCAAACCAGGGACTCTCCTGTGAAAACTGTTGACTTGGCTTTAAATATGACTCCTCACAGGATTATTTTTTACTATCTGCTATAGAATTTGTGCATGCACAAGATGAATGCTCATGAGGACTTAATTTCAACAGGAACATGACAGAATTGATAAGTCTGGTGACAAGAGTAAGAACGGCCAAGAAGAGAGAGAGACTTGTGAGTTATTCTGCCTGCCTGCTGTGCTGAACACACAACTCAGTGTGTCACATTCTCTGGGTACACTTGACATTTTACAGAATAAAGGGAAGACCTGGTGACCCAAACAGAATAAAACAATATTTTTAGATGCAAAGGCACCAGGGCTCAGCATATGGAGTTGCTGGTAGTGCAGCAGGACTGCTGTTATGGTACAAAACCAGCAAAAAAGAGGAATAGCAAAACTATGAATAAAGAGGAAAGCAGGACCACAGGAGTCAGATAGGAAACTTCTTTCAACTGCAGAGGTTGTTAAAGCCTTTGGAAGATAGTGTCTGGTCACTGCTGCTCCTCCAAACCACAATGGCAAGTTCAAGTACTAATGATGAGTGGTGGGAAACACAGCACATTCCTTCTCCAAGACTTGTGCAGGGGAGATGAAGAAGGATTTTGATCCAAATTTTAGTAGACTGTGATAAGCTCCAGCCACCATCCTCACTCTTACTGGCACTGCAGGCTGCTACAGGCTCCCATAGCTGGGGCTCTGCCCATGCAGGGCTGTGCTGCAGAGCTCAGCTAACCCAGCTCACCAGTGTGCCACCAGGTCAGTGCTGGTGTGAGGGGCAATTGCCACTTGCTCACAAAACATCAATCTGTGCCAAGTCCACAGAAGGATGCAACATCAGTCTGCTCAGCGCCTCTCTCCCCACAAAAGCATCTCTGACTCTGGGAAGGGGTCACTCTGGGCCAAGAAACAACTATCCTCAGAAAAGGGTTTCCTCCTCATTCCCTTCTCTTTCCTGGAATAGGGATTTCTTCAATCAGGTGATGCTGGAAACCATCACCATACAATAATTCTCAGTGGTCTGGTTAAAATAAGGTGAGGAAAGGGCCAACTCACCTTGCATTGTCCCTCCCATGTGATTTCAAGAAGTTCATGTCACGGTATCTGGACAGGAATGCCACGAGCTGATCATTTGTCCTGTGAGAAGAAGAACAAAAGGTGCACAAATGACACTGTGAAAACCACTGCATCCAGAGCAATTTATATATTTATTGTTCTCATTTGGAAACCATTCTCAGATTCTGAAGGAGGTGGTTCCAAAAAAAAACTTCCATCCTGCTGCTAAACTTCAATGACCCCCTCTGCTCAGGAAAGCATACTTGGAAGCAAGCAAAGCTTTATTACACCTTAACAAATTTCTTATCAACCCTTGGCAGGTATTTTAAGCACTATAACAGAGTATGCATGAAGTAATACTGCTCAACACTTCTTAAGTATGAAAATCCAGCTGCAAGATGACTGCATTGATAGTTCCATTTTACATGCTTTGCTAGATAATTCCTAGGGAATTTAGTTCAGTATCTATTGGCATTTTATTTGTTTTCATTGTGTGATAGAGAAGAGGCCAAGGTTGGAATGCATAACGCAAGAGAATTTTGATGTCAAAAAGGCAGTATAATCGACGGGAACAAAGGAATTTAGAAGGTTAATTCCAATTAGTATGACAGGCAATCTGACACCAGCATTTTCAAAATTTCAGCTGACATGTCCAAGAATGTATTTATGCTTGACAGCTTTTGTGGTCTGTTCTTTCTTTAACAATGGAGCAAAAATGTTCTCTGTTTATCTAGGTCAGCATATTTAGGAAAACTGAATAAATCACATTAAAAAGATCTTAATCTCCTGAATTGCATTCAAATCCACAACCTTATGGATACAACACCATTTAAGCAATGGTCTGTAATGAATTTGGTGGCAGAAAGACTCAAGATAAAAGAGCTGTCAATACTACTGTATTTTGAAAACATTTCATTATTATAAGCCACAGAAAACCAACTTAAACCTGAATGTGTTTAACTGTACAAAATGTGTTTAACTTCTGGGGTCAGGCTGCAACAACCTGGAAATGTTATCAGCCAAGTAAACTATTTTCATAATCTCATTGATTTTATCCAGACCAAATGAATTATCTGTCAATCAAGCATGCTGACAGACAGGGCCCTGAGACCCTCCTCCTTCACTCCCTCATGTGAGCTGCAATACCTCCCAGGGTCAGACTCTGCATCTCAATTTGGCAAACTCAGAAAGTGCTTTCTGTATAGTAAGCTGTGCAGATTTTCACATTTGCTGCTCCAGTGACTCTCCATCTTACTGGGATGAATAGGCATTTAGTGAATTTACTTAGCAATGCTTCCACATGAAATGGTTTCAATGGCTGACATCTTCGGGTGAGTTTCTAGGCAAAAGCTGGCATGCAAAGATGATCTTTAGAAATATAATCAAGTTTGGAAGTGCTTGAGCTTTAATTTCCTTACAGGATAAAAATCAAATCAACCAAAGTAACAATCGACACCACTCAATAAAACATCATCCTTTCTAAATTGCTCACCAACCTGTATTTTGCTATTCTGCAGTACTCTACCAAGTGCATCAGAACTTGGGGCTGCCATACAAACTTCTCACTGCTTCTCAGTTTTTAGGTAATTCTTATAAATGTCCAAATGATGCTTAGCTCTTGAAGTAATCAATAACTGACATTTTCTCTCTTCTTGAAAACACTGGTGGTATCTTGGTCCTGCTTTGAATATTTTTAGTTTTTTGTTTTAAAAAACTTATGCAGAGTTTTACTCCTTGTCCATTAATATGCTTCTTTTCATGTGCTGACAACATGGAACTAAAACATCATAGTTCCATTGGGTAAAACTTTTTAGTTAATTGACATTTATATGTATGCAGTCAGCCAGTTCTATGCTCAGCATGGCACCACACTGAATTTCTATTAAGCTTTCACTCAAAGTGCTCCTTCTGGCCCCAACATCATGAGGATGCTGCACATCACCTCTGACTTATTCCATCAGAAGACATTAAGAAGAAAATCAAAGGTATTGAACACGCCATCGATGTAAATGCATTTGTTAAAATCCTCCTCACTTTTCAGAAACCTTTGCCTTGAGGGGTAGATTTCCTAAATGCCTCTGGCACAGATTGCTGCCACACTTCTTCACACAGAGCAGCAGCAGAGTCTCTGCCTCGGCAGTGCCTCTGGCACCAGCTATTTCCAACGCCTCTGGCACTCCTTTGGACAAAGACTGGAGACGTGGGCCTGCTTTTTCTCTAAGTAAGGCAATCAAAAGCTGAGATTTTCAGCTGAAGACATCACGGGAGCAACAGCAATTCCACGTTGCCAAATTAAATTCTGCTGTAGCTCCACAAATTTCAGGGATAATTCACTGAGCATAAATTTGGCACAAAATCTTTTACTAACTATCACGGTAAAACAGAAAGTAAGAAGTGCATATAGCCTTCCTAAGAAGGAAATAAAGTCATGTGGAGAGGGAGGGTAGTTCATGCTACTGATTAAAAACGCACTAATATTACATATCACATTCCTATCAGTTTCCCCAGTGTGTAACACAGCATGAATACAGATTGAGGAAAAAGCCCTTCTGCAGTCGGTGCCTGAGGCTGGGCCTGATGGATGCATCCACACCGCTCTCACTTCTATTTCCTTTGGCTATTAAACTCACTTGGAGGGCAAGGCACCAGGGAGAAGGATTAGTCAGCTGGTTACCTGGATCATTAGCAGGGAGGAGGATGGTGTGAGTGTAGAGAGGCTGAGAGAAAAGGGGCATTTTCAGGTGTGCAGCCCACAGGGAGAAATGCAAAACGAATCCTCCAGTGAACTCCAAGAGTGCAGTGAGCTTGTGTGTGGGGGAGGGCTGCCACGAGAAGATGACAAGTGAGGAAGAGTGATGGGAAACAAAGCATGTTTGAGTTCACTGATGCAGATCTGGTGCTCAGCAAGGGCAGGTCTGCCAGCTGGGATGGGGGTGGCCATCTTCCCCAGACCCTTGCTGAGGTCACCTCGGTGAGGTCCTACAGCTCCCCTCCTGCAGCAAGGGTGACACGGCTGGCAGGGGCACTGTGCCCACCTGCTGAGGTGCCACTCACCAAAGCTCAGCCAAACCCCCGTCGGGCTGGGCTAAGGATGGCAGCACTCAGCTGGGCAGGCAGTGAGCCTTCAGAGGCTGCAAAAGTGACTCAACCCATGGCACTGCTCAACTGGGGATGTGGCTGAGCCCCTGGGCTGGGACTCTGCTTGGGGTTACAGGTCTAAGGGAGAAAAAAAGGTGAGTCCTCTATCCAGAAGGAAATTCAGAAGATATTTCCAAAGCAAAGCAAAGCAAAGCAAAGCAAAGCAAAGCAAAGCAAAGCAAAGCAAAGCAAAGCAAAGTCTGCTACCAGTGTTTCCTCATGAGCAGCCCCTGGCCTGGGACTGAGGTGTCCCAGGGTGTGAGCAGGCAAACCAGGCACTCAGTAAGCACATGCTGAGCATGGCAATAATTTCAGAATATAGTCTATACACTGGGGACTGAAATGAACAACTGGAAGAAAAGCAGTGACTGTGTTTGCATTGTCTGAACACGCTGGAGGTCTGTGCACAGAGTGGTCCCTGCACACACCCATGGCCTGACCCTGCAGGCAAGAGGCAGTGCTGGTCTTGCTGGTTTTAAGCAAACCCTCCAACCCTAGTGACTAATCCAAGCAAAGAGCAGAGATGCCCTCAGTCTGCAGCTGTGAAAACAAATTAGGAAAGCCTTTGGAGAATATGAGAAAAGGAAATCAAGATATTATTACTTTTGGAGGATAGTGATGGCTAATAAAAATGTTCTGATTCAGCAAGGTACTTTAACACATGGGCAACTTGAGGGATGTAGGGAATAGCAGGCACTTCAATGGGGTTATTAATATGTCAAAACCTATGCAAGTTAATAACAATTTGGCTAAGTTAGATCAAAAGTTCAGAAGCTTTTGGCAGCACACAGGTATGGAAACAAGATGGTTTGATTCTGTGAAGGAATGAGATGAAGGAAAGAGAACTGCTCTGAGTTTATTAATTATTCATCTTGATTAACTTAGGGCTATCTAATGACAAGTCTGCTGGCTGCTTCACAGGAGGAGTTAGTGCAGGGAGGGGATTAGCCCTGGCCATGGTGAGCAGTGGTGGCAGCAAACACAGCAGTAGCTCTGCCTGGTGTGGGGTGCTGGAGAGGCAGGTAAGGATTACAAAAGCAGCTGAACAGGCGAAAAAAGAAACACAAAGACAAAAGTGTTTGGAAGAATGGGGCAAGGAGGCTAATGTGGTTTGAAGCAGCAATGAAGGGCCTCTGAAGCAGGGATGATGAAGGCAAACATACAGTCAGAAGAGATAATCCAAACTGTTACAAGCTCTCCCAGTGCCCAAAGCTTTGGTGTTTCCACCCGTCCCTGCCTGACTCATGCCCACAGTTTCCTTTCCCAGGACTCCTGTGCCTGTGTGAAGGCACAGCCCTACAGAACCCAGACCTACAGCAACCCCAGCAGCTCTTTGCCAAGAAACTGTTTCTACAAGGTTGCTACAGAAGGAAAAGACTGCAGGGAAAAAACCTGGAATTATTGGGCAAATTCACCTATTCAGAGTTAAGCATGATATTAATGATTAATAAGGCTAAACACAGTTAAACATGCAGATGTGCACACAAGAGCCTGAAAGTGGAAGAACTGAACACCCTAAATTCTGCTACCTTCTTTTCAATAAATTCTTACAATGGTACTTAAGCTCACTGATTCCAGTAAGTTATTAATTTCATATTCATTAACCCAGTATTGTAGAAAATTAGGGCATGCCATCACTACCAAGCCCCCGTGGCAGGAGAGTTCCTTCAGGAGTGTTCCTTACCTGTCTATTCCTAGCCCGGGCTATTGTTGCCCTGATTTGTAAAAGTGTTAAATTTTCTTTTATAGTTCTTTTGATTTTAAAGTTCTCATAAAACTTCTTTAGCCTTCTGATAATGTTTACATATTTGAGAGTCAGAGTTCCCACACAATTTCAAGCATAAATAGAATAGTTTACATATTTCTCTGTAGGTAGAGAGAAATTATTAATTGATCTTTAGACTAGTGTGGTTGGAGAGGTGGTAATTCCATCCTTCAATCCACAGTCACCTTTAAAATTCTATAAATAGCAGATGTTTGAATTAAACTAAGTCTTTTTCTCTTTTAAACTTACCAAGCTTCTGTGTACTCATTTTGTGTCCAATAACAACAGGCTATCCCTCTCCCTCTTACACAGGGAGGTAAGCTCAGCCTGGCTCCCCAGGTTCTGCAGCTGCCTGACAGTCCTGCAGCACTGCAGGGCACAGAGGAGCTGGGGAGGAAGGAGAGCAGCCCAGGAGACAGGGAAGGGGTTTTGCCAATTGCTGCACACCTGCACAGCACCCAGTGCACTCTGAAAGTGGACCCCTGCTGGGGCACAGCCGCACTCGTGGCATCTTCCCACTCCTGAAAGGGATCCTGACCTGCTCTGCTCCCTCCACCAGGCCACTTTGCATGCATGTGGGCACGGCATGTAACCTTACAAAAGGATGCAACAGACAAATGATTCAAGAGAAAGAAGTAAAAATCTACAAAACGTCCTCCTGGAACACTTACAGCAAGATGATCAACCCCGCAAATGCAGCATGAGGAGACTATGGGAGAAGGTTTGCAGGGTTCAGCTTTCAGACCCTGGATAGACAGTCTGAGCCTCTTACTGGTGCTCCCAAGTCCTCCTGCCTCTCCAAAGGCAATTTAGCACAAGGAGAGGCTCAGCAGAGCCCGACCCAGGCTGAAGTAAGAAAAAAAAACCCCAACAAGTCTGCCATCTAAAAATGCAAAGAAAGGCGAAGGCTATACTTAGCCTTTGCTATCCATCACAGAACAAAGATTAGCATGGCAGGCATTTCTCAGCAAAGCTGATTCCTATAACAACAGCCATTCATAAAACAAACCAAATAAATGAAAACAGCAGATACGATTTCAGAGGCCAACTGCATGAGCAAGGCTCTGGGTGACAGTTAATACCTCTGCTTTTACAACAGTGTTGTCTTAAATGGTTTGTTTGTCTTTCAAGTCAGGTTCAACAGAGAAACAAGATAATGGAAGAAAACTATTGCCTTAGCAGCTCAGCTGCTGGAGTACTTGGAGATCAGAGCTGTGCTCCAGCACGAGCTCTGCCATCTGGGCTGGGAATTCACACCTGTGTGTTTCAAAGTGTCAGCCTCCTGCATTTGGATGCTGCAGGCACTGATCACTCATCACAAGGGACGCAGCTACTCTCCTGCAGCCTTGCCAGTGCTGTATGATGCTCAAGACATTCTGTTAGTTACAGTCATCTTGGCTGTGCTTTCAATTACAGCTTCCCATTCAACCATTGTCTGCTTCCTATGGAAAAGAAAAGAACTCGCATAGTCAAAAAAGAGTGGAAGTCTTTTTTAGATGGCACATGAATAAACCTCTTCTAGTGAGAGTACATAAATGCCTGGGGACAAAGGAGATCTGCTGAGAGAAAATAGAATATACTGCATCGTCTGCTTCCTGAGCCACTCCAACCTATCTTCTATAAATGCAAGGCTTCAGATGGTATTTATAAAATAAATAAATAAGCCCACTGCTGAGAAACAGCAGCGCATGCTTAAATGAAAATCCTAAAGAGAATTCATATAAGAGAATCCCACCAAGGATTAATGAACAAATGTGATTAAAACTATCTACAGCTCTGGACTGCTGCCAAAACGCTGCCAGCAGTGTTTGATATGTAAATGCTTAAAACATTTGCTGTGTGTACTGCCGTTGATGCGAAGCCTCTATAGAGAGTTTCTCCATCTAATTAGAGATATTGGTTTAGCAAACTTTGGAGTCTATAAAACCCTCAATGTCTCATTATTCTTTTAAAATAGAATATTCATTTGTTTGGAATTTTTTCCAGCTATATCCCATGAAACCCTGAAAGGCCCTTGGCTAATGAAAAACTCCAGCCCTGTATGAGCTGATAAACCCTACAGCTTTTATGATAATAAAATTCTCACCACATGCACTCATTAAAACTTTGTAACATCACTTTTGACTTTCTTTTAATATTCACTGGGAAAAAAGTAAATTACTCAATTTCCAATTATTTTATAGCACAATTTCAACACAGGCATTTAAAATCTCCAGGACCTTATCAAATACACCATACAATGGTGCAATCACCGTGTCTCTGATCTGGTGGAGCCCTGGTGAACAGTAAGTGCTGAACTGTAGCACACTTGGAGCTCTCCCAAAATGATGCAACTTTCGCACTGTATTGTCATAAATTACTTCATGGGTCAGGGCCCACATGTCCACGTGTCCAGAAGCAGAATGTGCAAGGATTACACACGAGGTCAAGAGCTGAGAGCTGTCCTTAAACTCATCTTCAATCTCTTAGGGGCACAAGTACATTTATTAAGGAGACTTTTCCAGGGAGGCCAATCCAGTTATAAAACAGATTGTCCATCCCCACCACAGATATGTCACCAACTTACCAATGTTTAACTCACTGGTGTTTATGAAACATTTTTACAAAATGCCCTCAGTATCTTTGAATTGATCCTAGGAATTAATTTGTCTGTGACAATGACATTTTCTCAGCATCCCTGCTGCTGCAGTAAAAAGTAAATAAGGAAAATACTACTCTGTAATACCATTTCATATGCAGCTCTTTTTGTCTGATTTTAAAGCCATTATTAGTTGCAAGTTACTATATTTTAGAGTAAAACTACAAAATACATTAAGGTAGTTTTCCTTTCATAAATCTAATTGCATGCAATTGCTAAGTCTAGATTATTTGTATGCTTAACAAGAACAAATGCACTGAAAAATACTTGAATAACAAAAGCTTCTGAAGTACCTTCCAAATGTGCAACTGCGTAAGGCCTGGTAGACACGAAAATAATCAAAGAAAATTGGCTATGTGCAGGATGACTTATTCCCTACATAACCTGGTATTGATGCATGCAGCTCAGAGGTATTTTGCTAGAAAGGAAGGAAATGTTTCACTTGGATTTGCTAAACAATTTTCCATTCATTTTTCTATTTAAGTTTATGAATCATCAGCATATCACCACCATTATTTATTTTTTCATCTTGCTAGTCCAGAATTTGTGTGCCTGACAGATAGCCTTTGCTAGAAAGGCCTATAAATGCCTATTTCAAATAAATATTTTTAAGTAAAGGCAGAGATGTGTGTCTAACTTAGATAAGGGCTAGAAAACTTATTAAAGGTATATACTGTAGTAAAGCAAAATTCCTCTCCCACCACATTCACAAGAGATGTCAGTTTAGTTGAACTGCATGGATGAAAAAAAATGCTTATTTTTATCAGTGCTGGCAAAAACTGTTTATCAAGCCTTGCTGGCATTCCCATTATTTAAATTTGGAAATTAAAATAATGCAAATTAATGCAGAAGAAATATAGCAACGTGGGGTTTAGACTCTTCAACTTACACTCTGATCTAAAATGCTTAGCATTCATAGAATCACGTGATTACTCAGCATTATGTCAGCTCCAAACATAGAATCATAGAAGTACTTAATTTGAAAAAGACCTTTAAGATCATCAAATCCAGCACTGCCAAGCCCATCACTAAACCCCATCCCCCAAGGCTGCCACTCTCCCAAACGAAGGTGCCAGCCTTGAGTAAGCAGATTTCCTTTTGGCAGTGGTGCAGTCAGGTTCACAAGCAGAAGTTTCTGTTCAGGGGCTTGTGAAAGCTGTTTAAGAGAGAGAACTGCCACATCTGCCTTCTTCCCAAATTAATGATACAATGGAGGAGAAGCAGCAGCACAGGCAGGGGCAGGTGAGCCTGCCCACACTGGGAAGAACTACTGGGAATCTTGTCACCTGCAGGCAGATGGGTTCACACAAAGCACAATGAGGCCAATGTTCCCCTCAGTCACTTTAGCTGACCTTCCACTAATAGCTGCCATTGACACTTGAGTCAGCAACTTTCCAAGGTAGCTGTGCTCAGGATAAATGGAAAGAATTGTGGTTTTCATGCCAATTTGGTGGATGACACCAACAAGTCCAAATACAAATGTTTTTAACCTTTTTCTGTTTAGAGTGTAAGGACTGATTGAAGCAGAGTGTGGAGCTAATGAACACATTCTCTCTGCTGACAATTTGGCACAGAAGGGCTGTTTTAATATCACACTGTCAAAGGTCTGTGACATTTTTCATTTCCATCAATAAGGCAGTTGAGTGTTGACATAAATGATCATTTTGATGGACAGTGAGAAGGAAGCAGCCGTGCACCTGAACAGGTTACCTACACACACTTCTATTTACATTGAGACACATGTCTGAAGAGGATTCATGCACAGAATGTCTAAATTTAATGAGGTTATTTACTTAGTTTTAATCCTGTAAGGAAAAAAAACCACCAATCTCTCTTTTCAGCATTTTTCTATTTTAAAACTTTTATGACAATAAGGGCTTTCTCTCACTAGAAGAAAAACCTATGGAGTGACAGAAACATTGGTAAATGCACTTTCTGCCCAAAGTGCATCTTTGAAGAAAGCAGTACACAAATTACCCACATTTTGTTCCTTAAAATATTTTTAGTATCTTCAACAGTGAGACAAGTTCCCTCTTCCAAGTCCTTTAATCAATGAAAAAACCACTTTTTTCTATCCTCTTTCCTACTGATAAAGCACTGTGCAAAGGATTTTATTCTGTTTTCATATCTGTAATGCTCCAGAATCAGTGCAGTGCACTCAGTTTATGCTTGTGTAAGCCAGAGCATAAACCCAGCTCTGTGTTCCTGGAATAAGCTGTGGGAAACCATAACAAAGGTTCTGTGATGTTTCCCAGTTTAGAGGCTGTGAAAACGTATTGTTCCACGTGTGACAGCATGTTAATAGATAAACATCAGCACTGCCTTCCTCTCACTCTGAGAGGTGCTCTGTCTTTCCTTGCCTTGTCTCATGGCAGGTAATTCTCCATAGGAAAAATTCCCAAGCAACCATTTCTTTCCTTAAGGCCCATCCATTGTGTCAGAGTGGCAGCAAATGTAACTGCTGCCAATTACTACATGACTTCTAAAGCTGCTGAAAAGTATTTGCCAAGATAATTTGCTTTTCACAAAGTTGCCTTTGCCTGTTGTTATAATGACAAACCGTTCCATTTCCAATCACTGCCTCAATGCAGGGATCAGGATAGAGAACTCCCACATTTAACTGCCACAAACTCTTGATGGGCCAAAGTCCTATGGATGCTAGAATATCACTTGTGAGGATGCTGCACTACAAAGAGTTAAGACAGACAGGATTATCCTGCCTTACAAAAACATCTGAGTCCACTTAATATCTGCTGGAAAGTATCTGAAAAAAGAGAGTACTGAAATACTTGACTAACCAGCTGCTAATACCCAAGGATATTTAATTATTAAAAGTAAACATGATATAATTTTAGCTTTATAAAAGCACTGGGATTTTATTTAGTACAGAATGATGCTCACTGCTTTGTATTTTTCCAGTGTTTCTCTGCTGCTGCATATTCATGTAGAACCTCATCTGCCTACACGATACATCCCATTTTGATGAAAACAATAATCACTGATTAAATAAGCAAGTGGAGTGAGCTTCAGAAATGATCAAGTTCATTACTCAAATTAGTGAGACTTTGTATAAAAAGAAAAAAAATCTAGATATTGGGCTGAATAGGAGCTTTTTGTTTGTTTATACCATGTATATTTTACATGGCATGGTTTATATTCAGCAGTTTTTTCACCATCTCTAAAATTAAATTATCAAGAGTTTTGTGCAAAAAGAGAAATTGAAATTAAATATGAGCACAGATTTAAAGCAACCATTCACTTCATCCAATTCACACATTCCCGCGTGCATCTGAAATTTTATTTGTACAAGTCAATACGAAAAATGATTTGCTAATTGTTGAAAAATGGTTTGATAGTTGTTGAGCAATTATTATTAAAAATGCTCAGTTTCTTTCAAGAAAGTGGGAAGAAAGAAACCTCCTTCACCCTGCTTCTCATGGCAGAGCTCTGCCTGGTGGGGTCTGTCAGTCTGGGGGTGCAGCCCTGCTGTCCTGCCACAGCAGAGACCCTCCAGCACCCCACGTGTCACTCGGGCCAGTTCCACACCAGGGATGGACCTGTTCAGCAGATCCAACTCGTATTTAAAGTCCAACATGTGAGCTGTGTGTTCCTCCATCAGCTGCAACAGTCTTGCAGCTTAAGACTCATGAGATATCTTTGCTTTTCTGGATGCAGTTGATAGGTTGCCACTTACTCAGCTTTACTGTTAAATTTTGGTAATTTCTCAGTTTTTGAAACATAACTTGCTCCCTCTGACTGTGCTGACGGTGATTCACCCTGAACCCCACCCTGTCACACCAGGAAACCAGAGCCATTCCTACTCTGCCCAGGATACTCCCAAAGCCAGCACCAGCCCACAGCCACCAAGGACAGCCCATGCAGGACTGTGGAAACACCTTCCCTGCACTCTCCCTGCTGAAGCCGCTCTGCCCCAGCCCTTCTTTGCAGGGCCACCTCTGGCTCCAGCAGGGAAGGCAGGACAGCCTGCACTCAAATGGTCCAGCCCAGCATCCTCTCCAAAGCTCACAGACACTCCCTGCTGCCACACCTGGAGTTTCATGTCTATAAGAAGCAGAAACTGCTCACCTAAGCTTGGAAGCAGCAGGGAGCTGAGACCACCCTCCTCTTGCTTCTAAAAGGGCTCAAGGTATAAAACTCAGCACTTCTGGGTCTTGCCATCTCTTGTTTAATTTGCAGGGTAATCCTGGACAAAAGCTGGCTGGCTTTGTGTGACATTGCCCTGAGAGCAGGTGCTTCTTCTGATGCAGTGGGGAAGGTGGACCTGGGTAAAGAAACATTTTCCCCCATCTCACACTTTCTATGGAAAAGACCAGAGGGAATACACACTCATCCAGTGAGCAGCTTCAATCTCCTAACTGGAGCTATCCCAAGGGGGCGTGGTGGGACTCCACCAGCACAAGGTCGCTGCCAGGGATGAAGCCCAGGGCTCTTCATCTGCCCAGTGAGACCCCACTGCTGAGGCACTTTCACAAACTCCTTTAAAAGTAAAGCAAATTATTACAAACCAGCCCCTGCCTGAAGCTCCTCGTGGGCCTGCCACTCCCTTTGATCCCTGAGCTGCTGAATCAACCTGTTGGAGTGCTTCAATTCAAAGGACTAAAAGGCAAAACAGGGAAAATGGGGTCAGGCTAATGGGATTTAATATCAATTCTGCACCAAGCCTGAAAAGATGGAGGAACAGGGCCTGGGGGGTGAAAGGGATAATGAACTGAGAGTTGATGGAAAGAAACTTAATTGGTTTTAACAACAAAAGGTCACATTTTTTTACCTTTATTTGGGTTGAGCAATGATCTTATTGTGACAATTTGTGCCACCTGATGACTTGCCCTACTCTTGGTTGGGACTGTTTTGGGGTAAGTCAGTGAGGAGTGCAGAGCTAGGGTATGAGGCACAGACCTGTGGCAGAGAGGATGCTTGCAATGGGAATGTACAGATCCACTACCTGATATAACTGGGGCTGCTGAGAAAACAACTGGCAGGGTGGGAGGCTGATGCCCCTGCTCACTGCTGTGCTCAATGAGCTGCAACCAACACAGTCTTATTCCATCAGAAGAGAACCAGGGGTTCACTTCAACTCAAGAAAAAACTCTAGAAAAGGCACATGAACTTAAGTGATGCAGTCTGTCACCAGTGATCTCCTGGCACTGCCAAGCAGACAGGCTGTGACACAGAGCCATTTCCTGGCTGCCTCTCTCCTCTTGGGCTGCAGTGGTTCACAAATGATTCTCCAGGCACTTTGTGATGATACCCAGCACTGGTATCTCATGACACACCACATGTACCAGTTTCCCACAGAAGAGAAAGATCGGGGTGTTTTAGCCTTCAGCTGCAGCTCTACAGCTGCCACCTGTAGCATGACTTGAGCCCCATGGGAACAGCTTCAGTGCCTACACAATACCAGCTGTGCAAAGGTTCAGCAATGAATCGACCCTCACAGAGCAAGCAGAGCCACGGTCCCTGCAGGCCCTTGCCATGGGAATCATCTGGAAGCTGCCTTGCACCTGACTGGCACAGTGCATCCCATCATATGAATACAATGATCTGAGCCACTGCCAAAACAACTGAGGCTGCCTCAATTAAAGCCATAAGGTGACACAAATAAGCAATTTGGATTTATAGACCTTTTAGTCTTCAGCTGTCCCAAGAATGCATTGTTGCAAGATTACCTGCTAGAAGTGACTTTGGGGCAGCAAACTTTTAAACCAAGATCAACTCTGCATTTGGAAAAGACTTGGCCCCAAACCAGTTCCTAATGTGGCAAAGAGTGCAATTATCCTGATGAAAGCTTAGGGGTGCTTGTGCCTACAGCTGGTTCATCAAGTAATGCTGAATGATGGATATAATTAAACTGCGTGCAGCAGAGTGGAACGTGCTACAATGAACCATTTAGGGCCTCATCCCCTCCCATCAGCCTGGAGCTACAGATGGGCCATCACAAACAGTCAGTGGCATTCAGCACTGCTATTTATACAGGGAGATTCAGAGGTATCATACAAATGCTCTGTGCAGGTTGGGCAGAAAAGAAGAATTCCACTGTAATAAGGTGCAATTGTGAAAGCAGCTAGTCCCTATTTCTGCCTCACATCACACAGCAAAATGTCCGTCTGGGATTTCTGCACTGCCAGGTCAGAGCTCCCACAGTATCTCAACATACTAAGTTTTCACCAGTTAGCACTGGTCAGAACTATAACATAAAAAAAAAAAAGAAGCTTTGGAAAAAGAGATGCATTCTGCAGCATGTCCCTGAGGACAAAGAACACCACACACAGAGGTGCCCAACTCCCTTGTGAGCCACCCAGGCTCTGCAGCACTGGACAGGCTCACAGATCCTGCATTTGGCCTACAGAGCTGCGAGAGCTGAAAAGTCTTCAACATCAAATACCATTCAGCTCTTAGACTTTTAGCCCTATTTTCAAGGGAAATAATTTATTCATCTCTCCCTCTCCTTCCTATTTCTGTATCACTACCAAAAGACTGAATCAGAACAACATTTTGGCTCACCCTTTAATGGCCTTTTGGTTCACAACTATTTAAGAGTGACTTGGGAAAGGTATAACAGCACATGTTGTGTTATCTTCACTTTGAACTGCCACCAGATATTATTTTGCAGCTGTTTTATTGTAAGTGGCATCCTGAAATCTAAACAAAAGAGTGTCTTAATGGCAATTTCAGCAGATTTTTAATTTCCTGAGAGAATTCAGCGGGACCACAAAGGGAGAGCATGTTTAAAAGGCAATGCTGTAATAGGAACACTTCCCTCTTTCAAGCACTTTTAGCTTTCGGAATTTGATAATGATTTCACTGAACTTTCTAAAAAACCCAACAAAACTCAAATGAGTTGAAAAGACATTAAAATTTCTGCTCACAAACCCCAGGTAACCACCACAAGGACCTGTTCCTCTGCAGCTTCTGTTATCCACCTCAGACTTAATCCAAAGTAAAAGTCACTTGGAGCAAAGTTGTGGGAGAGCACACAAGAGAGAAAGTCACACCTGGGAATTCCCTGATGATCAACATCCCACTACAGCTCAAACTCCACCGGAGCTTCTTGCCCAGGAATGCAGAGAGCAACTAAATGCCATGGGAAAGGCTTGCCAGGATGGGGCAGCTAGTGGGGAATTTTTCTAACCATGGCTTTAAAGTACAAAAGCCATTCTGCACAAAGGACTCTTTTCTTGGCTTAGTCATCCCACACTATTTGTCCACAAAGACAAGTTGTAAGTGAAATACAGGTTTTGTAAATATCCCTGGAGCTGTGAAGGAGAAATACAGAGCTGGCCAGATCCCTCATGCTGCTCATTGCCTTACTCTGCCCCAACACATTGGTTACCCTCACAGAAATACTATTCCAGGCATTACTGGAGCATCCTGATGACAAAAGATGGAACTGTAGCCTAGGAAATGATGGTGCACATTACCATAACATTGGTGCTGTTACTGTTTATAGATCAGACTCACATTTAACTTTTTTCTTTTAGGAGACAGACATTTTTCTCAGTCATAAATAAGTAAAAAATAAATTACATCCAGAAAGCAAATGGCAAACAGATGAAAACCCTTTGGGTCTTTGCTTGAGGACCTCCCTGTGAGCAGCCCCAGAGCCAAGCCAGAAGAGAAGAGGCCACCAGCCAGGCAGCCCAGCATGGGCTCAGAGGCTGCAGTGCCCATCAAACTGCACGTCTGGCATCTGGGGCTCTTGTCTGCCGGGCAGATCTCCCAGGGGTCCAGACACCAGCTCAGATGCTTCAGTTCTCATGGGAAGAGAGAAAGGGCTCCATGTTCAGTACTGTAATCAACAGTGCCAATGCTGCCAAGTACAAGAGCACTTGGAGTAAAAATCCTGTTATAAAACCGTACCCTACTGACGCATTTCAATCTGCAGGCACAGTAAAGATGCCTGGATAGCCAATTCCAGTTTGGGGTGCATTTATTTCTGTTGCCAGTTTGAGGCTATGGAGCACATCTCAGAACTACTAAATACCCAGAGGAGTTACTACGAGCTGCATACGTCAGTTCTCCAAAGCAAAAGCTGCTTTATATCCTTAAATCCAGGAGGGGAGGGCAGAAGAAATAACATCAGCTGCTGTGGCTGCACAGAGGAAGGGTGGGCCTCCCATCCATCCTCCATCACTAACATTTGCCAGCTTGAAGGCTGGAGTTTGTATGAAGATTATGTTAACATCAGGGTAAATAAAATTTTTAAGCCACAATAATTTCCACATTTTACCACACCCATTTGTGACCATGCACAAAACCATTGCTTTGCCAACCATTGATAACTTAACAGTAAAACAGAGAAGTGGAATAGCAAATCAAAAAGATAACTTTCAAGATATATATAAATCTCAAGCAAATATGCTGGCAAAGTGATGAAAGAAAAAAAGAAAAGGTTATTTGAGGGATTAAAGAAAGAAGCAAATCTGAAATTCTCAGAGAATGCAGATTCAAGAAAAACACTGATAAAGTTCCTTTTGGACAGGAAAAAAAGATTCCCTGAGAAGCATTAAGAGTGGATTGGCATCTGGCTTGCTAGATAACAATATTCTGAGCAAACAAAGCCACATACAATGTCAGTGACAATCCTGAGATAAAAGCCTCAGGCACTGGCATCTTAACAGATGTTGTAGTGCAAAAGCTACCTGTGCTGCACTCCCCTCTCCATGTAGGGAGACAATGGAGCAGTGCTTCAGCTCAGGATAACATTCCAAAGGGCACTTTAAAGAACACTGTATTATTTGCCTAGTGCCTGGTACATTATTCTAGTGGCAAGGCCTGCTTTTCAGATCAGCACTGCAACACTTCCTATGGGGTGTAAGGTCAAACTCAGCCCTGGAAAGTCAGTATCCTTTATCCAGGCTTTCATGTCCAGCACCAATTTATGTAGTGCCAGGAAGGAGATATCTCTAGAGGACAGCTCTGAAGTCTGAATCTCAGTGAGAAATAGAATTGTTAAATAAAGTCCAGTCAAATTGATGAGAAGTGAGACATAGAGAAACCGGAACTGGCTTTTGAGCCAATGGCTTCGCCTTATTTGCCATTACACAGCTCTCATCAGCCCTGCTGGCTTTGGGATTTCTAAGCTCACAGCCATCAAGGGGGCACAACTGGTCTCAGACATTTCTCCCAAAGCTAGAGTGCTGTATGTCAAAGCTAAGTGCTTTGTTTCAGTTCTAAGAGGAGATTTTCCTGTATTTCCAATATTGCATTTCAAGCCTGCACATAGCAAAAGCTGAGATGTTTAGCAAGAGCAGGTGGGTAGCTCCAGTCTCATGTACCCACTCCATGCAAACTGTGCTCTCTTTTTTTCTCCCGGTCGCCTGCTCCAAAGGTTGTGTAATTTGGTCACAGGTTAAATTGGGGCAGGTCTTGGTGAATTTGACAGAACAGAAATCATCCCTGATATAGTTTCTATAGAATGGTAGTCACCCATGCTTTACAGGAGCTGAAACTGAGCCAGTGGCAGAAACAAGGACATGATCTCCCAGGTAGTTCTAGCACCTGAAAAATAACTTGAAAAAGTGCTAAAGCATTTTTCCCAAAGGTTGAACTTCTTCCTAAAATCTGTTGGTTGTAATTATTTTCACCTACCACAAGAAGAAAACCTGAAGACCTCTTCCCTGCATGCCCACCTTTTCACTCTCGGCAAATATTCTCAGGCCCAGCGACCTCATTTAGAAGTCATCACATTGTTTTTTTATCAACCAGTGTTACCTTGACCAAGAGAGGGCAATACAATGAAGCTAGTGCAGGTCAGTCAATAGTTATTTGCTAGCTCAGTTTTTTAAATTTCTGAGTATTATTCTGGTTGGCAAAGAAAATCTCCATATTGGCACCTGTTTAAAGGACCAGGGCCAGTCAGATCATCCCATTTACTCCCTGCAGTGTGTAGTACCTCAGGTACTATTTTTATTATGCTACACCTTCCATTCAAGTGCCAGACCCAAACTTCTACTGACCATGTCTCATTTAACTGAGGCTTCCCACACAAGCTTTTATGGAAAGTAGGGCTACACAACTTCATCCTAATATAATGTCAAGCAGCAAAACACAAGTAATTTTCACTGGGTTTCATTTAAGTTCTTTTGTTATACCTGATTGCCCATAATGGAAAATGTAGTTGTATCTGCATTCCTGGCTCCATCAATAAGACACTTTATTTTCTTACTGTTCTCAAGCACTCCCCAAGCTTCTGCTAATAATTTTGCTTGACCTTTATTAAAGACCAAACATTAGCTGGCAATTAGATTTGGTGATCCCTTTGGTGATTGAGGCTCAGTGATTTACTGCAAATTATAAATAGTTCAAATGTTTCATTATGTTTATTCTTTATACAAGCTCTGTGGCCAGGTAAGCACTGACACAATATTCACTGTTAAATGATCTCATTAAACTTCTTAATTTAAGTGGTGCAACACTTCACCTGCCACATTATCCAAGGACTCCTGCAATGCACATTAAACATTCAGCATGAATAGATGCTCTACCATAGTTCACCTTGTTGGGAGTGAAATTTCAGTCCCTGAACATAAGGTTGACTACTTTATGCTGTTTGTCAGAGACAATAAATAATGCAAATAGATAGCCATGTAAAGTAAGAGGTTGAAGACAACAATAGCTTTCCCATAAGGTTTCGAAAGAGGCTCTCAAAAGACTTTAGATCGTGAAAAAATACCACTAAAATAAAAAAGCTAAGGAAGGAAGGTGCATTTTTCTTTCATTTCTTTATGAATGCAATGACTGTGAGAGATAATTTCTTGAGAACCCTCTGAATCTGTTCCTCTTTTATTCACGAGCCCAGAGCAAAAGGTGGGACAGTCACACAATCTCCCGTCTCCGAGTTGCTTGTGGAGGTTTTTCTTTAGCCATTTCACCCCTCTTTTCCTGCTGAGAATGTTTAACAGAGCTGAATGAAGTCAGGATGGATAAAGCACCACATCTTTTCACTTAGGCCAATAAATAACATATTGCCACATGATTAAAGGGAAACACTTTTGTTGGAGGCACCTTTATGTGCAGACTGTTTGCCAGTGGTTTGTAAGAATGAGAAGCACATGGGTTAGAACCTCCTCTGTGCTAGTGCTGGACCTACAGACTCCACATACAAAACATTCAGTCATGAGGAGGAATAATAAGGGTATCTGGATTTTCCTGGCATGCATATGCTTTCTTTTACACATTTTTAATTGTTTCCCTCACAAAATGAATAGTTCTAATATTTTTCTCCCATGCCTTTATATTTTATGATGCTTAACATCTGCTTCTGGACATCTCTTCTGAAGGATGAAAGGCTCCTGGCAATTCTGCTGTAGTCTGTGAACATACCAGACTGCTCCCTGGACAGATTTAGGCTTCATCATATTGTATTAACCCCACATACTGAGTATGGTTTTTTGACTTAGAAGGCTGGATTAGCTTTTATTATCAGAAGAGAAGTAGTAAAGGTTTCAGTATTACAGATGGAATGGCAGATGGGAAGCAAAAGCTTAATATGAAGCAGCTCTGGATAAAAACTATTAATCCACAAAATTCATATGTTCTTATGCAGGGAAACCTAGCAAAACCCACTGCAGTATGATTAACCAGAGAGAAATGTAAAGTGCCCCTTGCCCATTATCTGACAAACAATGGCATGGGGTCTGAAAAAAAAACAGAATCCCATAAACACCCTATTTACTATTTCCTGGAAAAACAATCAGCTCTCTCTGGATTATGCGGGGAGGTATTGCTTTCCTAAAGATTATAAATAATAATAATTTACAGCACTTCCACCATGAAAATTAAATGGACTCATATATATAAAATATTTGATGAGACAAGATTTTCCAGGGTTTAAAGCTGTAATATTCCATATTAAAAGAAATACTTAACATTACTGTCGGTGAAGTTGGAGCACTGAAAAAGGTTTATTATTTTTTGTTGAAGTGCATCATGGTATGAAGAGGAAGCACGTTCCCTTCAGTTCTGGTAACAGAGTGCTTTGGCAGGAAGGGAAGTGAGCACTTCAGAGCATGCCTGGGTGCTGAGAGCCCCCAAGAGCCACCAAGAGCCACTGAGAGGCCACCACAGAGCTCTGAGAGCAGCTGCAAGGGGCAAGCACAACCTTCCAGAGTTCCCCCTCTGAAGAAACAAGTGCCTGGAATTTCTCCAGCAGAGGTGGAATGACGGCAAGACAGCGTGGCACTGTCCCACCGACTCCATTAACACTGAACCAACTGCATCTGCCCCACAAAGGTGATGGCCATGTCTGGAAGCCACTGACCCCATCCGGCCCTGTGGTTTGACTTGCTCCACAGGGAACTAGGAACAGTGCAGACTGCCCCAGGTCATGGCCTCAGCATTACATGGTGGTTAGGGTGGACTCAACACCACAGGATAACTGGACACACCTGCTGGCACTAGTGTACAACCATAACAGACCTTCAGCACTCTCCTACAATTTATCCTGTTTAATTCACAGTGCCATCACCTACCTCTTCTATGATCCTGCATTAGTCCACTGTTTAGCACCAATACAGCATTCCTCACCAGGAAAGTGAATAATAGGGAATAACTAGCTAGCTTTCCCCAAAACTCAAGAGCTACACAGAAAACTACATACTCTCCCTTATAAGCAAGGTTGATGTGTCAAAATTGTTAGTTCTTTTCTTGTTGCACATCAAAAGTGTTTAAATACTATGATTTCTTAATTCAAGTCCCCATGTTCTAACATCAAGGCAGTCTCAGTAACTCTTGTGCTCTAATCTTTCTCCCCAAAATGTGTTGCATTTCACTGAGAGTGCTTAGAAAAGGGCATCAACAATAAAGCCTTTTGTCAGTCCTCACAAAATCCTTCCTAAGGCATAGGCTCAGGGGTTTTGTCATTGTTCACTTCAGTGGCAATTTCTGTCCAAGAAACACCTTCAGGAAGGGATTCAGACTTCAAGAGAGATCTTGAAGAAGCCTAACCAGTTGAAGCATATTTCTCTTCCAGGAATATTAAAACCATGTTGCATCATCACTCATCAGGGAGTCGCCCAAGAAAGTCACTTCCGCTTTCATTGGTTCATTTCAGTATAGAGGGAAACTGAAGCCACAAGAAGAATTTTGTGTTTCCTTCTTCTTAGTAACTCTTACAAGCTAAACCTAAAAACAGTTTCAGGATACTTGGGGTTTTTTTTTCGGTGGCTTTTTTTTGTTGTTGTTTTTGGGTGGTTTTTTTTTTTGTTTTTTTTTGGTTTTTGGGGGGGGGGGGGTTGGGTTTTTTTTACAGACTATCTCCTTTTGCGCAATATAGCAAATTTACTGAATGCAGCTCTGAGGCCTGGGTGATGTAAATCCAGAAAGAAGAAAGAATAGAATTTCATTTAAAATCACAAGCCTTATCATGTGATGGTGTGTGAAATTCTTAGCCTGATGCCATCTGAATGAGGATATTCAGGCAACGGTTGATACTGAGGATATAATTTACTCCTAGCAACTTATTTGTCACTTCTACAGCCGTTATCCTCCACAGAAAAAGTACTAAAAAAAGGGAGAGGAGTACCTGAATCTATATTCATACCTTCAACCCTTGCTGAGACATCAAATGACACTGTTAATCAGAGCCCTGGGAGGGAGGAATCTCTCCATGCATGAGTTTCATTTGCTGAGCTCCAGCATTTCTGGCTACTTTCCTCATCCTCTCTTGCAGGTACCCCTTTTGCTGGAAATAATGACTAACTGGATCAGCCTCTCAGTGAAAGTCCCCCCCAGGCAAATGGAAGACACACAGGGTACAGGCAGGTGGTTGAATCCTTGGCTAAATTGTGGCTGTCAGACACCAGCTCACCAGCAGGAGTTTTCTGCTGTAAAACAAAAGAAACTGCTCCTCTGCTTCTTGCAGCACAGCACAGACACGTCATTGCTTATCTCCATACTTACTTCCTTTAGGAGCAAAACATGTACATTCTTAAAATACTCATTGTACCTGATTGGGTAGTCGGCAGCACTGAGGTTAATGAAGAAATCCCAGGGCCAGTCACTCATTTCCATTAAGTCCTTCATGGTCTGCAGGTAGGTGGTCAGAAGACTTGCTCCTCCCCAGATAGTGGCCATTCTCCAGGAGGTGACTCTCACATTTGGGTACTGGCTGGCAAACTGCAGCACTTGTCGGTGCAAGTAATTGGATCGCTTTACAGGAGAAAAGAGTAACACATTCAAGTTATTCTGTCCAAAATTGTCTCTCCCTGTATTTACTAAAGGCCTACCCTACTTCTTGACTCACTGAGTGCTGCCACTGCTTTGCCCTCATTACTATTTCACACAACCTTCTTTTCCTAAATGTGCAGAGAACCCTGGTTAATATTTTTTATTACAACTACAGCAATCACTAACCAGTGTGATTAGCTTTATTAAACATTTGTCATCATAGAGCCCAAAGGGCTTTTGTAAAGGAGGTGACTGCTACCACCTCCCTTTTACAGTGTGTCACTTGCCCAAGGCACCTCAGGTCAGCTCTCCATCCAGTGGGCCACCACCTCACTCTGCATCAACTTATCAATTACTGCTAACTAAATGTACAACAGACAGACGAGGGGAGATACTCATTGACATAGAAGGAGAAATGAAGGCTGTTACATAAATAAGATAACAAGAAAAAAAAATTAAGAAAAAAAAAAAAAAAAGAGGCTCCAAACATGTAACAGATGGAGAGACAAAAAGTGACGTGCACTTTACGCAGCAGAGGTAAAGGGAAGATGAAGAAGATGACAAGGATGGGTAGACTGACAGATGGTGAGACAGGCAATTTATAACCAGTGATATATTACCTTGTCAACATGAATGTAATAAAAATGGTCTTTATGGTAAATAGCCTTAAACATGCGCTGGAGCTGCCGGGAAGCTCTGCCATGAACAACCAAGACAAATGCGATCCTGACTGGGTTGGCTGGCATGAATTCTACGGAGTCCTCATCCCACTGAACATTGTTGTTGGCTTTTCCTGTTTGAAAACAAAACACAGGACATCTCTGAGTGTATCCACAGGGCAGGGGTGCAGAGAGCAGTACACATTCCACTTGGCTCTTTCTTCAAAGGCCCTTTGTAGGGCAGGGAGAGAACTCACGAGGGGTGCCAGCCTGTGTCCCATCCAGTTTGTACACCTCTCCTTTGTCCCCACACAGGGCCACCACCCCTTGGGCAGCAGCCCATGCCCATGGGCCTTGTCCTGAGCAAGGCTGCACAAGCACAGACAAGTACCCAGATGTTTATGAGTTGTATCAAGCTCTGAGTACAGACATCTGAACTTTCAAAGGAAGCGCCACCAAGTTTGTAACTAGTGTCCAAAGTATTCAAACACTGACAAGGCTGACGTTCCCCCAGAAGTAACCCCTTGTTTAGCCAAAGCTGCTCATTCCCGTGATCAGCACAGCTCTGCTGAGAAGCTGGTGGAACTCTGCTACTGAACAGCTGCTGAAGATTATTGACTGATAGCATTTATTTGTAACAATAGATGCGCTCTGGAACATTTAAATGCAACCTGCATGTCTTCACTTTTTTCATGGAGGAGTGGGGCTCTTCCATTACTATGTAAAATACCTGTTCATTTTTATTTTAATAGAGTAATTTCTAGTCTTCCTGTTCTAAAGCAAACACCACTGTGTGAGGTTCAGACAGGATGATAAACTGAAGAGCTAGAAGGACATTTCTAATAAGAAATTTAAAGTGCTTTGGTTTTGGTTTGTGTACCCACTCTGCAATTCAAAAACCAGAACACAATGTAAGAAAAACATAATTTTATCCAAAACATGACATCCATTCTTCAGTGAAACAACACCATTCTTTAGTTCTCTGACCTTGTAAGGACCTTTCTCAACAAAAATGATTTAGAAAGAACCTGATATTTTGAATATTAGCAGACAAAGAAGGAAAGTACCTCCAAGCTGAAAATCTTCCTCCTGCCCCAATTTTCCTCTTGCAAATTTTAACTTTATTATTTTTTAAATGAAAGGAATAATGTTGTCTTAAAAGATACTTGATGTATGTCCCCCCTGCCAGAGGTACAATTTTCAAAATTCTAAGATCTGAGCTGTTACCAGTTTCTACACTTAGTGCTTTTTGTGATGTCCCTTTCTCCTCCCACCTCCACATCCCCACCACCTCAAGACTTCTCCTGCAGACAGCGGAGACATTTGCTCCAGGCTGTAGGACAAACTGAGGCTGTTTCTGGGCTCAGTTATCAGACAGCCTGAGTGCAGCTACAAAGCCCACTGCACCTTCCAGTTATTAAAAACACATGCTTATGTCTGTTTGATTTAAGGAACATGAAAGAAGACATTTGCCAAGAGTGAGAGAGGGAAAGACACTTTTCCCCAGGTTTTTGAAACTGGAAACATATGTTGGTAAAAGTAAACAATACCAAAAGCTTTCTTCTTTTCCAGATGTAACAATTACAAATAAAGGCTGGACACAGAAAAAAGACCTTTGCCTAATCCTTCTTGGACATCTCCTCCTCATTCAAGGCAGTAGTATAAACTTGGAAAAAACAGACCAACTGAATGTTTGCAGAGCACTGTTTAGGTGATCAAACAATTTGATCCCCTTAATTGTACTGAAATGCCCTTGAGTAATTGAAACACTCCTTTTAGACAGCCACAAGAGAGATCCTGCCGCAATGGAAGCAGCACATCCCAGAAGGGAATGTGCTGTCCCAGAATCTCCCACAACTCTCCCTTCAAGTTTCTCCTCAGCAGAGCTTCCCTAGCACACTTCTCTAAGTCAGAGTCTGTTTTCCCCAGCCTGGAGCCCCAGCAAAGCTGTACATGTCAGAGGTGTCCCCTGTGCCTAGAACAGGGATCTTTGCTGACTGTGTCAAGGGCTAAAAGGCAGCAGTGTGTGTCCAGGAGCACACACAGATCCCCCACACCACAGAGCCCACGGAGTCCCAGAGGCTCCCTGTCCCATGGAACATACCACCCCTGTCCTCAGCCCCTCAAGGAACATCTCTTTGCAGTAGTGCTGATCATAAATTAATGCAACTTTATTGTCTCTCTTGTATTCAGACCAGATATTAGGAAATTTCTAGCCCTGTGAATCACTCTTAACTTTACACGGGACACAAACAACTTAAATGGTATTTCTTTAAAAATCCTTCACCAATGCTTCACTAGGACTCAGAGGAATATTAAAACATTAGAAAGAAAGATTAATTTAATTTATTCTATAATTTGCAGTTTGTTTATTATGGCCATCAGCCTATGCCCAGTTCTACTGTTTTCTACTCTGCAGCTGATGAGCTTTGCCATGCACATGCTCAGGGTTTCTGCAGAGTGACAGGGACAAAAAGGGACTGTGAGAGAGAGAAAATGTGCTTGCAAAGAGAACTGACAGGGGAATGAAGGGCAATTGCAATTGCAAAAACAAGCCATTTTTCTTCTAAACTGTTTTCATTTCAAGCTGATGATGTCCCATCAATGAACTCAAATATTTTCAATGGTTTTCATTACATTTTTGGATACCTCTCTTTTGAAATCAGTGATTTTCTGCAATGATATGCAGAAGGTGAGGGGAATTTAAAATAGTCATATTGTGGGCCTTTTATTTTAATCTAACTTGCTGTCAATACCCACACTATCATTTATCCAGCAATTACCGAGAACAAAATCCTCTCAAATTTTCACCTGAAAGCCACCTCACTGCACCAGTTTTCTCTAATAGATTCCTGCAGTGACTTACTTTGTTCTCTTCTGTTTTCCTTCTCTAACATTTTAGTTTTTTCATGTGCTAGTTTCCTTCCTTCTCTTTTAGTTTAGGATTTTTATACCTGCATTTACCACCTGCATACTATTATGGCTTTTTTAATATAATCCTATTCGTGGCTGCCTGGAGTTTCACAAAGGAAGAATGCTACACTTTTTCCATCTGTCAGACTATCTGCTGCTTTGGTCTATACTGTCACTTCCCTGGTTTTAGCTCATGGCTGCTTAGCACCCTCTGTTTTGCAGACTGCTTCACTGATAAAGAACCAGCCTGGTTTGCAAAGAAGATGAAACTGGCAGGAAACATTCAGTTGAGGATCTGCTTACTAAAAAATACAGTAGGACTTCGGATCTGTATGGGCAACGTCAAGACCTGAATAGCTCCAGCCACTTCATTTCTATAAAACTCATGGAGACCAAAGCCTTGCTCATCATGTCAGTGCCTGCATCTTAATGAGCTGCCTCAGGTAGGAGCTCATCCTCTTCAGGCTGTTGGGACAGGACACACAGAAAATGCATCAGATGACTTCACTTAACATCCTACCATTCACTAATGACGAAAACCTAAAAGGATTTTAAGGAAGCACTTGGATTTGACAGCTACTTCAGTACATCACTATACTGCATTCTCCCCATGCACTAAAGCTCAACCTGGGTGCTGATTCCAGCTCCACCGTCAGCCACTTCAGTCCTGCAAAAAGCAGCTGCCAAGATCATCTTCTCACCCAGCAGCTACAAAGGATTCATGGACAGCTTCTTTCCTCTGCCTTCACTATTTCCAGCCTTCACTACACTTGCTACCTCTCAACATTCCATCATCTGCCTTTCCAAGAAAAATGAGTCAAGCCAACACAAGAGAATTCCTGTATCTTCCTGCACAGGTCACTTGGGGCAGTCTCAGTGGAACTGGAGGTGCACTCCATCTCACCTAGAAAGCTTCCTGGGGTGTGGGTATTGCCTGTTGAATGAAGTTTCCTACGTGTTTAGGGAATTCCCTTTTTCTGGGATAATTTACACAGATCAGTGCTTTACAAACTTTAATAAAAAGCCTGCAATGTCAATAGAAAGTAAAATAAAAACCATCAGTGCTTTATAAACCATAAAAAGCCCCCACAATACTAATACAAAGTAAAACAAAACTCATGAAGAATATGATTTTTACAGTTCCATATTGGAAGCACAGCTCTACCCTCAAAATTGCTTTGCACATCTGAGTCAGTAGTGAGTGAATGGAACATTCTATTTATGGCCACTTGGCACAGGTGAAACAGCTCTGGCCTTGAAGCAGGACTTGTCTTAAGCTTCCTCAATGTTTGCTGTTTCATTACACAATGGGAACAGGGGACAGAAGAGCAACTTCTCATGTCGCCTTGCTCCAGAGAAACTGGAACCTCAGCAGAAGGGGAAGTGCACACCCAAGCTCATCTTCCAGCCCTTGTATCAAAGAGCATTTATTGTGCTACTCTCCACTGAAAACAAAACCACATCACATTGCTCTGTCACCAAATGTCTTTCACAAACTTACTGAGAAAAGTAAAATCTCCCCTTTTGCTTCCTGCTCAAAGCCTGACAGGCCTGACATCAATGTGTTAGCAGGAAAACCTGTACCTGTTTTTGAAGATAGCAGGATAATCTCAGCTCTAGTGCAATTTTAGCTTGTATTTGCCCAGAGAAATCAATACTCATAATTAAGAGCTTAATCTTCAACTGTTGCAGTATTACTGAATTCCAGAATAATGAAGATAGTGCAATCATTTTCACATTTGTTGTGATGCCAGATTATGTTCAATAATCCTCCAATGTAACTCAGAGCCAGCCTGCTGATCTCTTCCCTCTACTGTTAATTAATGGGATCACACTTCCACAGCAGCACAAAGCAATCTTTCAATCTATTTTGTGAGCCATCTTATATTTTGTAAATCAATCCATCATCTTCAGTTCTCAGTTTGGTATTGTCCTGGCTGTCCAACAGATTTCCTCTGCACAGAGAGACCTGGATGCTGCCGACACCATCTGAGCACAGCTGCATGTGTACCCTGTGCCTAGACCCATAAATCAATGGATAGAGGACATTAGTAGAGTTATTGCTATGTAGTTCAGCAGAGTATTTGCTGCTATTACATCCATGAATGCAATCAGAAGCCCTGTCATTATAGCAGAAGTATGAGCCATAATCACTCCAAAGAGGCAGATCTCTGTAGTCCCTACTTAAAACTCCTAGGAGCAGCTCCATTCCCTTCAGTGGGACCATTTCTGCAACAGCCAGCTGATTGGTAGTTGCTGAACTCAGACTTCCACTATAAACTCCTTTTCAATTGCTCACAAGTCAACAACACAGCAGGTTGAAAATTTCCAGGCTTGGCTTTCATCTAAAAACATTTTCCATTTTGATTAGAGCACAGACAGGTTTGCTGTGTTCAAATGGTGGCAAGACCAAAAATAAATAAATAAATACAATGTTTTCATTTAGGACACAAAAATTTTGTATCAGACCTAGTAATAGAAGTAGTTGGAGGGTTATATAAAAACCACAAAAAATGTCACTGAGCAATTTACCAGTGAGCCAGGACCTGAAGAGAAGTCTTTGTCTGAGGGTTTGATAACAGCAACATTGCCCTGGGCTGAGCCAGAACTCTTGCTGGAGCTAAGCCCCAGTGGTCCATCACAGCAAGTGCATCTCTTGCCATGAGGCTCCAGAGGGGAAGGTCTGTCTTGCTGCAGTACCCTCCAGTGAGGATGCCCTGCAGAGGAAAGCTGACTTTTGAAGCACAGTGTATGTTAATCATACTTAGATGAAAAGACCATTTTTCCTATGCCAGAACCTAGAAAACTTTCTTTAGCAACATTAGTCCCAACTTTGGGATGCCAACTTTCACTTCCAGTCTAAAAAATTATTTACTTGTTTCCATGGTGGTCCTTGTGGAGATCTTCAGTGAAAGAAAAGATTTCAGGTGAGCACTGATTACATATATACATTTTAAAAATTATTACAATTATGAATATGTAAAATGCCCACTGGTCTCTGGTCTGTTCACTGTGCAGAAAACTCCTCTGGTATATAAGATATCTACCATAATGTGGAATCAGCACCTTGTGTGCCCATTGAGCCCAGCACATGCACTGCCCAGGTCAGTGAGGGGCTCTAGCAAAGCAAACCAAGCTCCTAAAGAAGATAATTATTATGACTGGTGTGGCTTTTCCTTGTGGGTTTTAACTTGCTCAGCAAAGTAGGAGAGGTGAAATCAGTTGAGATGATCTTCTGCACAACTGTTCCCAGGCATGGGGATTAGAGAGGAATGGATATGACTTACAGAATGAAGTATTGCTAGGTATGTTCTCTTTCTTTAAGGAAATCTGTAGATTTCCTTAAAACTGCTGTTACCTGTAGTTTTTATCTCTGAGTTAGCACTGAGCACTTTGGAAAAAATTTTAGAAATCACACTGCTATTGAGGAGGAGTGGATATTCAATTTTTTTTGCAGTAATATTTTATCTCCACAGCCCTGTTCTACAACTTTTCTGTTTCAGACTCTATCAAAAATTACAGGGACAATTTATGATCCTCTGTTAACTTCATATGATCAAGTAACCCATAAGCAAGAAATCAATGCAAGGCAGGAGGGAAGCAGTGAGACATAATTTAGAAGCACTCAGTGGCTACTGCATTTAACATTAAAGAGACAGATTTCAGTAATGTTCTTTCCATGCTGAGAAGAAGTCCTGGTTTGGAACAAAGGAGCTGCTGATGTGGGCATTTTAAGTCTTCTTTAATAATTTCAGAGGGTGACAGCATAAACTTAGGGCAGTCAGAGGAGAAGAGTCACTGCTTACAGATGGAAATTCCCTTCATGAGATCACTGGAAGTTTCTCTATAGTGAGTTTCTGAGCTGAGAAGCAGCTCTGTATCCCTGAAAAATGTCTATAAATAAAGGGAAACTCACTGTAATTACAGATGTAGGTTCAGTTCTGCTGTCCATGAACAGAAAAATAAAAGGCATGAAAGAAGACAGGTAGAAAGAGGATACACGTAGAACTGTTTCATATTCACAGCTGGATTTTAAGAAGATTTTTTTTTTCTATTTTATTCTAAGGGAAAAAAAACCCCAAAGATATTTCTCAGTTTGGGAATTTAAAAGAAACCACTTCCAACCCAGCTTTGTCATCCTCCTGTTACAGCTATGTAATGTTTCTGCTGCATGCGGTACTTCCAAGACCCACTCAAGAACCCATTGGAGCAGACATCACCCATTATACAAATCCACAAAGACACCCTGCAGCAAAAAATTTGGTGGATGTGTCTTTTTTCTCATGATTTGCAGATTTCATTGTAAATGAAGAAATATAAAAACCTTGAGAACAAGGACAGACATTTTTTTGTATCACAAAACCTGCAAAAGCAGTTGGGATAACACAGAACTGTTCAAAACCAACCTTCAGGGTCTGTGTATGTATGTGTGTGCAGCAGCAGCACACTCATTCACTAAATTTCTAGCAAAAGCAGGCAGCATTTGGTTTGAAGCAGCTTACCATATTTCAAACAAAAAATTGCTTCTATCTTGCAGTCAGTATTGAGTCATTACTGAAACCATTTTTATGATTTGCAAATGACCAACTAATTATCAGATTCCACTATACTGCACTTGCAATGCACACTAAACTTAATTTACTACAATACTTATCTAGGCAGGCCAATCATCTCTGTAACAAGCTTGCTTTCCTGACTATTCTAATTATGAAAATGGTAGCATTCCTGGGAGACAAATCTCAATTATTTGTAGTTTTGCTGGAGTGTGTTAGTCAAGCATTTTCTCTCTATTCCTACCGACTGCCATGAATAAATAACACTCAAAAGCAACTGAAAATTAATTAATGTTGAATTAGAATGAATCTTGTAATAATAGTGTTTATCATATCAATTAACAGCCAATTAGCACATTGTGATCAGTGTTATTAGGGTGAATACAGAATGCCTTTTAAAGGAGCATCAGGCTATTTTTACTATATTCAGTGACATTACTGGACTTCAGAGACGTAACATAAAGCAGATCCAAGAACAGACACAAATATTCTTTGCAATGACCATTGATTCCTCTTGCACCTTACACCTTAGTTTGACTTCACAGCCCAAAACTCAACCAAGTCCTGGGCTGCATCCAAAGCAGCGTGGCTAGCAGGTCAAGGGAGGGGATTCTGCCCCTCTGCTCTGCTCTTGTGAGACCCCACCAGGAGAGCTGCAGACACTTCTGATGCCCCCAACATAAGGACATGGAGCTCTTGGAACAAGTCCAGAAGGCCATGAAGTTGGTAAGAGGACTGGAACACCTTCCTTGTGGAGACAGGCTGAGAGAGCTGGGGCTCTTCAGCCTGGAGAAGAGAAGGTTCTGTGGAGACCTCATAGGAACCTTCCAGTGTCTGAGGGGGGCCTGCAAGGAGAGGGACCCTTTGTCAGGAACTGTAGTGACAGGACAAGGAGCAATGGGTACAAACTGAAAGAGAGGAAATTTGGGTTAGCTACTAGGAAGAAATTCTTTACCATGAGTGTGGTGACATACTGGAACAAGTTTGCCCAGGGAGGCTGCGGATGCCCCAACCCTGGAAGTATTCAAGGCCAGGATGGATAAGGCCTTGAGCAACCTGGTCTAGTGGAAGGTGTCCCTGCACATGGCAGGATGATCTTTAAGGTTCCTTCCAACCCAAACCATTCTTTGAGTCTGTGACTTAACATTTGAGAGGTAACACCCTTGGAAACCACCAAAAAAGAGGAAGACCACTATTTACAGGTGCCTGTGTCACAGAGCCTTAAGAAGAAACTCAAAAAAAAGAGATTTTTAAGCTTGGCTTGGCTCTCATGGACAAACCCGCAGCCCATTCCCAGTGGAATGGGAGTCAAAACTTGTGAAGCCAACCAGCTCATCACTGCAATCAGGAGCAGCCCCTGAGTGCACCAGTTCCATGACAATACACCCAAGATAAACGGGAAAAAGACAGCAGTCCTGTCTTTTTTGGCTAACACATAAGGTGTGAGAGTTTTCTCACTGTGTGGAGCCACCCTCTGACAGAAAGCTCACTGCAGGAGGAGACACTTCATTCAGCTCTTGTGCTCCAAGAGCTGACTTGTGCTCGTTACGGGGAGAAAGGTTACAGAAGGCAAGAAGTGAAAGGATTGAAATGAAGCATGTGTTTAGTTATCTTATCCACAACTGGTTGTTGCTAAGGTTGCTCCCATCAACAGCTCCAAACTGATGAGAACAGGAATTTGTCATACAAGAGAAGTCATCCCACCACTCCCAAGAAAACTGATGACACAAACCCAGACTGAAATATTTATAAAATCTCATTCACAGTTTGCATTTTCTGAACAACCAACTACTGATTTAGGTGGCCTGAATTGCACCCCCGAGGCTGCCAGCCCTGTTGCTGCAGATGGATTACATCCCAACTGGAACACCAGTGACAGCCTCACCACCCTTCATGCCAAAACCAACAATGGGCTTTGGAATCAGCTCTTCTCTGAAAAGCCTTTAGATTTCTCGTGCAGGACAAGAAGAAAATGTAGAAAATGCCCTTATTTCAGTTCAGACTTTCTCTTCTGCCTCAAATCATCAGGAAGTTTAAGCCTTCAAGGAACAGAAACTTGAAAGTCAATCAGTTACTATGGAACAACCAACATAACAAATACTAAGCAAAATAGCAACAGAAGTATATCAAGGCTTATACTTCAAATTAGCATTTGAAACAGCCTTTGCTGATTGGAGTGTCTGTTCCAGTGTGTTTGGAGACTGGCACGCCGTAACCTTTACACCATCTCTTCCTCTCATGCTCACAGCAAGAATAATCAATAAGGAGTGAAAACACAAGCAATTACACACATCTCTACTTCACATAACCTCCCAGGAGATATTATGTACTGCTGAGACTATCAAGAAAAGAATAGGTAGATAAAAGCATGTTTGTTACCTGCCTGATCAATGTTTTCCCTTTCTGTTTTACTGTGCTGTCATCTTTCAAGTCCTATGTAAAGTACCTCTTTCCCCAAATAATATTAAGAAATTAACAGTTAATCATTACAATCAGCTGGTGTAAGGCCAGGACCAAGTTAATTTATACCATATGAGTATCTGGTCTGTTAACTCAAAGTTAATCCTCCCTTTGAGATTCCATTACATCTGTCTCCTATTTTTTGAATGTAGAATTGGAAGGACAGAGTCTGCCTTTATTCTCTGTTCAAGATAATTATGAACATAGTGTTGGAAACAGACCAAAAAATAAAGACTTTCACATGTATTTACATAGCTAGTTTGAAAAGGTCAAGTTAGGTACTGAGAATAAAGGCTGCACTAGCAAAAGCAAGAATCAAAAAAAGCAAGAATCATACCTGTTCCCTGTGTCAACACAGTGCAAAATGGGAAAGTTTAGCCTCATGTTTTAGCTGGCACTTGCAGTGTGAGTGAAATTAATGGGAATTTCACAATACAGTCAAAAGAGAGAGAAAAGGTAAATAGCACAGCTCTGTGCAGATTCACTCCAAAGCTGTCAGGATCTGCTTCCCTTGCATCCCTTTGAGTTAAACTTTACAAGTTTCAAAGGCTGCAGGGCTGGGACTAAGTGCTGCTAAGAACCTCACACTGTGGCAATAAAAGATGTGCCAGACATCAGATTCACGTATGTGTAGGTACAATAAATACATATATGCCTCGAGTTTGTATACACTGGTAGATTAGCTAGGAAACAGTGGGAATTGAAGCATTGAAAGTAAAACAGCACACCTAAAAAACAAGCTTCCCCAAGAAACAAATGCAGTTTCTCCACTCAGAGTATACATTTTTCAGCATAACTGATTTTTTGACACATAACTGTTGTCAAATATCCATTATGTCAAAGGACACTGGCAAGCAATGGCTTTGTCAAATGACCCAAAGTACTTTTCATTTGCCCATGTGAATAGTAACATATGAATTATTTTATAATTGATCAGCTTTTGTGCTTCCAGAAAGCACCTGTGTATTCCTTGCTACCATGTGTACTACATAAAGGATTATTGTGGAATGTGAATAATTTTACTCAACAGAGAAGGAAGAAAGGACCAATCTTCTCTGAGTATATTGCTTGTCAGACAGAGGAACACAACATAATAATATTGTGACATTTCCACCAGCAAATAGATTCTACTGCAAGCAATTAACACTGGTTCCTTCAGCAGACTTCAAAAATGTAATCGTATGGTATGCTCAGTTACAATAACATCTGATTAATAAATGACACTGCACTACTTGAGCTAGATTTTAGCATATACAGACAGGTTAAAACACAAGACAAATAGATGGATGTAAATTCTTGCACAGGCCACCCTTACACCCCCAAATTGTTCATTAATATGGAAAATGTTAAGGACATAAATATTCACATTTTCAGAAAAAACAAGCACCAGTGACAATGAGTACTCTGGATCTAACTAAAATAGAGAATTTTGGTCTGTGCAGTGCATATACCAGCCTATGTCTCTCCTCCTGGAGAAGGGCAAGGTAGGGCTGGGCTCTCCTTCCTGGCTGGAATGCTTTCCAGAAGCTGCTTCTGATCAAGAGGGATTAGTAAAGATGGTTTAAGAAGGGAAAAAAAAAATCATCGGGCATTAATCCTCTAAACATTTCATAGCCAACATATCTTTAACACAATCCCTCTAATCCAATTAGGGTGCCTTGAAAATCATATCTTGAATTCCATACTTCACTGTGATGGGCTCTGTACGAGTGCACTCAGCAGAGAGCTGCTGAGCACCTGCTGTGCTCCACAGCCCCCTCCCCACCCTGAACTGAGCCCAGCCCTGCCTGGAGCAGCCCAGCTCCAGCTGCAGCAGCACCAAACCTGAGCCCTGACACATCTGTCAGGGTCAGCACTTTCAACATTCACCCCTTTGAAACAGCAGGGAAAACAACTCAATACAAAGCTTTTGCCAGCAAGGAACAAATTAATATGAATTAACTGAGCTTGGTTTTTTAAATGTTCTTATGAAAATTGTTTGGACTGGTATTCATGAGGATGTATATTCACACTTAAAGTGATAGGCAAAGGATAGAACAAAACAGCATGGTCTTGTTGCTAAAATAAAGGACTTGCACTCCATTACTCCATCACAGAATAAAAAGATCCCATTAACATACAGCTAGAGGAAAACAAAGGGAAAATCAAATTGCCAGCATCAGAAAATGTTCAATAAAAGCAACATAAAGTGATTCTTCTGTATTTCAATTGACATTACAGTTTTGTTAAAAAAATCCAATGTGCAGAAAACATCACTTTATTGACTAAATAAATTACTGGCTGCTGTTAAAAGCATCTGGGGAGAATTTGTATGCAAAATGCATTCTCACAATAATACCATAATTTAAAAGTGAGTTATAAATTTCTCTCAGATTTTAACAAGTCTATGATGGCCTTGGATGTCAAGGAGCTGCTTAAACAGTAACTTGTAAAGGGTCTTCTCTATACTGCACAAGAGGAGTATCTGCGCAATGTCTGAAAGCAAAAATTCATGCTGACTTCTCACAGACAAAAATAATAATGGGGATCATTTCTAAAATTATCTTAACTCTGCCCCTCACAGTCTCTCTTCCCATTCTGCAACTTCATTTCATGTCAGCAGTCAGAGGTACTAAATTTGGCCCCAGGCACTTCCCATTTCCTGCAGCTGGGACTGATCCTGCCTCCCAACACTGCTGCCTATGTGCTGGCAGGGTTTGAGCAGGACCTTGGCACAGGGAGGCTCTGCTTGTGCACAGCTCATCCCACCCCTCTGAATTTGTGGAGCCTGGCAGAGGTGAGCTGTGCAATAGTGTGGATCTCCAGGAATAACTCAAAGGTGCAGCACACTGTGAGATAGGGCACACAACCAAGTTGTTATGCATTTTAATTAGGTAAAGCAAGTGCTAAAAACTGCTTTGAAGGTCTAGATGTAATCCAGTTGTATTGCTTTCCTATATTTGGGGTTTCCTCTTGCCATCTCTCATTCATACACAAACTATTTGATCATCTCTATCACAAAGGGAGGCTTAAAAGACGAAAATAAAAAAACCCAATCTCAAACAACTCATGTTGAGATGTAATTCAGTTTCTCCTTCTCTAAAATGACAGAGCCCCAAACAAATTCATTCACAACTTGGCTTTTATGGTACAGTAGGGCATGAAAATCATCAACTGGCTGCAAAACTGCTAAGTAAACCTAATTTAGGAGATGAAAATGTGTGAAACACAAGTAGCATCTCACAGATTGTAAAATGACATGTTTATTTAAAAAAGAGACCAAGAAAAATAAGAAATGTTGGCAGAGGATTGCAGTAACAACCCAAAGGCTCCCTGGCTGTCGGGTGGTCAGAGCTGCCCAGGACCTGCACACTCCCAGCCAGGGCAGCTGCTCACAGCCCTCAGACACCCAGCACCACAGAGAGGGAGGCAGGAAAAAAGCCCCAGCAGGTTTTTTGCAGAAATAGTTCTGTACTTCACTATCCAGAGAGGTAGGGCCAGCAGGGACCCCAATGGCAGCAGCTCAGCACAGAGAGAACAAACAGCACCGGAGAGCCAGGAACCATCGAGGTCTCCAGCGAGGTCTGCTCTCACTGCAGCAGCTGCTCTGCACACACTCCTGGCAGGCTCTGCCTGTCAGGAACTCAACCTCTCACAGCTTAAAAGCTAAACCCCCCAAAGATGATTTGCAATTGAGCCAAGAAGAAATACTATTTGTTAAGGCAAGGAGGTAGTTATTGAGTAGTAACAACATAACTTCATTCAGTTCATCTGCTGAATTAATTTCAGTCCATCTACTCTGCAGCCCCTCTGAAGTCAATGGAGAATGGACAGTGTAAAATCAGTATCAAAAGAGAATCAGCATATCTGCGCCAAATTCTGCTCATGTTCCAGTTCTGAACAGCCCCTGATCTATAAAAATGCAGATTAACTTTGAGCCTCCTTAACAATCCTCCATTATGGCTAAAAGAATCAAAAACACCTGAGCTGCATTTTCTTTCAAGTATAATTTAATTTCCCCATCTTTATTTTGACATAAAAAGAATGATGAAAAATCTCTTCATGTTATTTCTCAAGACACGACTGCTAGAAGGTGAACTGTTTACCCACACACACACCATTCATTCTCACCCTTTTTCTATGAGACTGGATCACCTTGCCCTTGTCACAGCAAGTACCAACTTTATGAAAGAACACTTAATTTCTGGAATGACTTTTTATGTCAACTAACCCAATGTCTCCTGACAACAAATACTTACTGTTCAACAGCACAACTTTCTTAGAGAAGACAACATCTGAAATAGAATGCCTGTGCTGACAACATTTTTATTAGAACAAAATCATTTTATAAATCCAAAAGTGAATCAGTATGGAAAAGTTTTATATTATTGTAAATGAAGAATTATTTAAAAGTAAAAATTATACTTGACACTGTAATTACATTGCCCCAGAGTATAATCCCAAAAGAACACAGAGACCTTTTGCCAAAGGTGATTTGAGTGTTAATATGAAACTCAACGTGGGCTCATTTTAATTACATATGTGCCTGCTGAGAACATATGATCGAGTCCAAAAAGCTAATTCATTGTCAGCATGACAGCAGGACCTAATATTAAATCTTGCACACCAAGTAAATTTTCCAGAGTACCAATTACTACACAAAAATAGGACACACTGCAAAAGTGGTAATCAGCATGAAAGCAAAAATACAAAAAAATATTTCCAAACAGAGCTCAGCTCTGGGCCAGCAGTGGTACAGGAAATCTCCCAGCAGTTCATCCTTTTTTCTTCAAAAGCAGCAACATTCAGTTGGTCCATCTCTAACCCTACTGACACCAGGTTTGCACTGACTTCCACAGCATTGATTCTCACTGGCACTGTAATCAAGTGGCACTGTTGTCTATAAAACTCTTTAGCAATATGTAACAGCACTTCAAAGTAGATTTTAGTGTGCTTTTTTCTTTCTCTTTTTTTAGACTTAGTCCTAAATTTTCTTAATTTTGAAGAAATTACGGAGTGATTTTGTGTTCTCACAAGTTCCTGACAGGTTTCTGGCACTGAAAAAAATGTTAGGAGTAAGTTTATAACTCTTAATGCTAACAGGCATTTTGGTTTACTTTTAATTGTGGATAAATTCATGCATCAGTCAGTATTTTCTACAGAAAGTGCCTGGAGTATGAAGAGGAGAACCCGGAGTCACAAGGATGAGCTAACGCTGGGGAAACAAGACATAACCACAAGTCTGGAGGCAGCAGAGACCCAGCCAATACTTCTCACTGCATCTTTACCTGCCCTTTTGTTGCTTTACTGATGCATTATTAATTAATAACTACTGAGCGTTCCCAACAGAGCATTTTAAATAACAGCTGAATTTCTTTATGGATGATTATGAATCATAAAAGTAAGTCTGCAATGTTCAAAGCAATAAACAAGCCCAGGTAGGGAGCCTGAACTGCTACAAAAACTGCCCTTTGAAGCTTGAGGTTTTGGGGGTTCCTAAATGTCTCCTGTGTAGTATTACACAATTTCCAGTCTAGCTTAATCCAATTAGTCGGAAGAAATGTAGGATTTCCTCTGTTTTGCCTCAGCACAGGCAGATGCTTTTTGAAAGGGAGATGATGGCATTTTAGAAAAGCTGCAGGGTTGGTTTGGTTCACCGCTTTATCCAAATGAAGCTACACCAATTTAGGCCAGCTAACAATTATAGTTTTCAGTTCTCAACTCAGACAATGTAAAGAAAATTGTCAAATCACAATTATTTCTAAGCAAGATTTATGCAAATGATGAAAAATATTTCAGCAGATCTGAAATGTATTATTCAGGGATGATGCAAGGTTTTCACATTCTACTTGAATTCTGGACAAAACTTACCAAGTACTGAAGGTGTACTTAGGGCACCTCTGTGGTATTGCAGCTGGATAGTTTTAGACATAGTTGAAATAAATTTGTAATGCTTTAAGATGAAAACTCATTTGGAGATTCTATTAATCCATAGGATAATTTTTCCTATCTCCACCTCAAAAAATGAAAAGCCTCCTACTATTTGAATAAAATTCCAGCATTAGTTTTCAAAAATATTGCTGCCTTTAAAGCAGAAAGGAACTCGCATTCCTATTCACTCTTCACTAGACTTAGTTACTATCTGAATAAAGATTTCTTTTTTTTTTTTTTTCCTTTTTTTTTGCCTATAGACTATCCTTAATATTTCTTTCTGGTGTTTAAACTGGTACTTGCACAGGAAAAAGGCAGGTTCAGCTGTGCTTGCTGATCCTTTTATCTGCCTCCTGACAAATAATCCAGGTCCTTGCAATATAACACTTGGTAGATGGGGTAGAAAACAAGTTGCCTACACCATTTTCTGAACAATGAAATACAGAACCATTAAGCTGTATTAAGGCAAAGTGCAGACAAAAGGACACCAGTAAGAGGCCACACAGGGCAGGGCACCCAGGTTCCCAGCACTGAACACAAATGGTCTGTTTTGTTGGCCATTTGTAGGGGAACAGCCTCACCCCCAGCTCCCAGGGACAAATCCCAAAGCCCCCTGTGCTCTTCCCAAGCCACGTGCTGCTGTTGTGCCATGCAGCCTGCCCTTGCACACCTGAGCACGGGGCAGTGGCAGCTCAGTCCCCAGGCCAGGTGCCCCATGTGCCCTGTGGCCACTCTGCTGCTGCAGGGAGCCTCCTGCAGCTCCTGCCAGGCCCTGCTGTGCCCTCCAGGACAGCCAGCAGGGGAAGGTCAGCTCAGCTCACACTGCTCTGCTCAGCCCTGGAGACAATTTTTACTCATCTTTCAAAGCAGACAGAATCTGCTCTTGATTCCCCAGACAAACTACTACTATGCTTTTTCTTTCTGGTATTTCTTTCTGTCTTCTAATCTTCATTCTTCTGGTTTATGGTTCAGTCCTTCTACAGGGATTCATAGAAAATAAAAAGAATAACACCTTTTTTACTTTCAGATATTAAGATGGATCATTATTCCTCCTAATGTGTTAGAAGATATTTATCAGTTTGACTTACGAGGCCTTTCTGACTGTGAAGACCTAAACATTGATTTAATGCCAACTTAAAGACTACTAAAAGTGTAGGAGATTGCATTAGATAAATAATTTAACAATAAAAGGTATATCAAGGCAGACATTATTGCAACCTTCCACCAATCAATCACCATTTTCCATGTTTATCCAATTTTCATCTCAAGGTTCTGTATATCAAATTGCCCAGACATACACTACACAACTGAAATAACTTCATCATTGAATAAAATTGCATAGCCATTAAAATTCTCTAATATCAAGAGAGCTGACATTATATTAAACATCGGCCTCAGTTCCATAGGGTAATAAATTTTGACCTAAATCCAATCTTTCATAGATAGCTGATTCATAATGAAAAATTACTGGTTTGTCACTTTACCATGGGAAATTTATTGTGGAAACTAATATAGCACCAGGCAGGCTTTGAAATATATGATAAGTAAAACCACAGTTCCCTTCCTAAGCACCCTGAAATAAAGGGAAGAGATTTGGTCTGGTACAAAAACATCAGACATTCTGATAGCTACCAGAAAAAGAGAGAAAGAGAGAATTCTTCCTCCTTAAAGATACTTTCGTTCAGCGAACTCCCTTAGGGAACTCAGAATAAACCCTGTTATTTTTAAACAAAATTATTTCAAAGTCTCTTGATAAACAGGATTTAAAATCCACATAAATACCAAACTAACTGTAACATCACCACCCTCATTTTTCCTCTGCCATGGAGTTAAATACCTGGTCTGTACATGACATGAACTGTCCGAGGTGTCCCAACGAGCCTGTGCCACATCAAAGAACAAAACCCAAGTTTCCCCAGTATTAGTCTAGAACTTAACTTCTATGAGTGCTTATTTGGTTGGCCCATGATATGGTGTAATGGAGCATATTCCTGCTGTCCCTCCTTAGTTTAGAACTCTTTAATAACTTCTAGAGCAATCATATTGCAGATTCCTTTCTCTTCTTCTTGAAGTGATCCTTCTGCTTGAATGGATTTCAGCAGAATTTTCTGAGTGATTTCAAGTTTGCACGTTAGGGGCCCCCTAACATCCCTGATTTATTTCCTAAAATTTTGCAGGGTGCAGCAATGTAAAGCAAATGCCATGACAACACAAATGTTTCAATGTTTGGCAAATTATGTCTACAAATGTCCAGAAATGATTGAGAGAAATGAAAATGAGTTAACTTGTATGCTAACTGCAGCATTTTCAATTGTAAATGATGGAGCTGAATCTAGTAGGATTTCTCACTAAGATTTCCTTTTTGATGATCAGGTTAAGAATGCCAGAGATGTCTGAAGCTTCCTTGTAATATTCCTTATGAGCCTGTCAGAAGTGATTTTCTCATTTGCTTTTCAGGGATCTGCAAGGTAGAACATTCTCAGAATCAGAACTGCCGTACAACTGTTCTTATTCCCAAATGCTGGATGGATGGGCTTTGCTTTGGACTATAAACTTCCACAGACTGGTAAGACAAGAATCTCTACCTCTTTATCTGTGCTTGCTCCTATAAGAACAAAATTGTCTTGTTTATTTCTCAGTGAATCTAAAATTTTGGTGATAGAAGTGCATAGAGACATTTTATGGCTCACTGATAAAGAATAAAGAATAAATTTACTGAAGTAAGACATCACTTAAGAGGGGTCAGCAAAGTTACTTTATTACATCAGTTAAACCTCTAGCCCACTTTGCTTTGAACACTTCACAGGAAGCTTGGGTTTGTGATCACCTCCTGGCAGAAAATTATAGATTTGTTTACAAAACCATATCAGCTCTGTGTAGCTCCCCTCTGCTCTGGCTTGGCAAGCCCAGTGTGTGTTATACAGAAGTCTTTTCCACAATGTCTCTTGGTAGCTCTCCTCACAATTAATCTCAAACACATCTCTCCTTAGCCATTTGTTTCTCTGACAAGGTGGCCAAATGAGCCACGCTGGGCTCTCCTGTCCAGCTTTCCCTTCTGTAAGGGACTATATTCCTCACATGCTTTTGAATAAAAGACCAAAGAAAGTGGCTGTCTCAGACAGAGAGAATGACTTGGGGACAGATCCTCAAACCTGCTCAGAGCGTCACAGGGAAATTCTTCCAGAGCACCTACACTTCATCCCATGCGAAAGAGAAAGTACAAATGGGTAAAACATATATTGCAGTAAATTTCTCTTTCGAACTTCCCTATTCCTCTCCACTATTCACTGAATTGCCCAGAATGAATCACAGCCCAGAAATAGATGAAGAACATGAAAATGTATGCTTCTGTTTAGTCATACTACTGTCGAGCTCCACACGATTATGCAGCACAGTAACACACAGAGCTTTCAGCCTGAGAGTAGCAGGGTTTGCAATGCTCCACTGCACAGCAATATCCAGGCTGGCTGGAACCCTTCATTTGCAATTAAAACCACAGGTGAGTAAGCAGCCAGACTGCTTAAGCTGCTGTTTACAGCCACTCACCAACAAAGGTGCATTCTCACCAGCAAAGTGTTTCTCTTACAACTTGTAATGAGTTACAGAAATTAATCAAGATTTCAACAAAACACTTCCATTAGTATGGGCAAGGAAGTCTCCAGAAAAGAGACACAATCACCTTGAAACAAAGAGAATGATCCAAGCCATTATATTCTAGCTCCACCGAGGGCTGCCCTGAACTTCAGCTGAGTAGTGAGGCTTCCAAGGAGATTTGTAGAAAAAGATCCTTTTGACTGACAGCTCTTTTCTGTGGTGCTCTCTGACAGGACCTACAACTGTTGCAGACTACTGGGGGAGGTTTAGGATCAATATTAGAAAAAGGTCCTTCACCCAGAGGGTGGCTGGGCACTGGACCAGGCTCTCCATGGATGTGGTCAGGGCTCCAAGGCTGACAGAGTCCACGGAGTGCTTGGACAGTGCTCTCAGGCACGGGGCTCTGTTTTAAAAGGCAACAAGCAATTCAGGCCTTCATAAGAAATCCTACAAATATCACAACTTGAAAGGACATACAATTGCTATTCAAATTATTAGAACCACTGAATTTGAGTTATTAGACAATGATTTTCCTGCAGTATTATTTTGCTTTTTGGCTTAAATCTTCCACCATTTTTACAGTAACATCTGTGGATGAGGACAAATGGATGAGCACAGAAGTCGATAGAGATCATTCAGCTTTCAGCAAGCCTTAAAAGAAAGGACTGAAAAATTCTTTGGCCTCCCTGGGGGCTGGTGAGAAAGCTAGAGAGGAAAAATGATGGACTTTTGCCATGGGCCTTCAGTAGGGCCAAGACTATAAACCAATGTCTTATTTTATAGGAAAACTGTAAAATGCTTCAGACTTTACTGTGCATTCAGCTGAGCCTGTTGGTGACAGCAGTAGGGACTGGGAGATGGGAGTGCTCCGTTCCTCCTTACAAAGGTGCCAATCAGGAGTAACTTATTTGACACAACTAAGTGATAAAATCAGTGAGGTAGTTGGATATTAAAATAGTGTGAGCAGTGAATCAGGGCTATTCACTTCTAACACGCTCTCAAACTATCAAATACAAGCATTTACTTGGAAGACTAAATATACAATGAGCAATTTCAAAATCTTTTTCAAGGTTGCTCAGCTACAGATTCTTGTCATTCAGTTTTTCTATGGAAGTCATGATTACCCACGGAGAAAAAAGATGGATGTTTTAAAACTACCTTCTGCATAAGAAATATTTGCAACAGAAACAAATTATGGTTTGGAATCTTAAAATGGCAATAATGTCCTGTAAGATTGGCTTCCTGCCTATATTGCTGGCATTTTAATTCAGAGTTAGATCTCTTAAACAACTCTTCCTCATTTCCAGGGGAAGCCATTACAAACCAGTGATCTCATAAAGCTCAGTGACTCCTGAAATACATCAAAGAAATGTACCCTTTTAAAAACCTTCCTGAAACAGGGTGCATTCCCTTTAATTATATTTTTAATACAGTACAAAACTCTGTATATATTTAAGGCATTGTTTCAAGAAGCCACAAAACAGAAAAATTCTTTGCCTTGGCTCAGGAGGATGAAATTAAATGTCGATACTTTCCCCCCCAATTATTTTAAAAGTAATACACTCAGTGCCACTGGCTTCAAACTAAACTGTGGCAGCTTTGAGCTGCAGCTAACATGGCATTTCTGGAACATAACATTTCCCCATTTTCAAAATAATAGTTCATCAGCTGCAGATTCCCGTGAAAACTGAGTATTTGCTAAGTAATGGTACTTGGAGAAGTGCAGTGGTTAGAAAGACAGAGTTGAATCTGTGCTCCTTTGTCCTTGGTGGCATTTTAGGCTTAAAACAAAAAGCAAATCTAACAGCTGCCTGCTAACAACTAGTATGTTACTGACACCCTGACACAGTTTTGTTATGGTTGGAATGTCAAATTAGGAAAGAATAACACTGAAGCTTAACTCAAGCTCAGTCCAGTACTAATGTACACAGCTGCTTGCTTTGTGTTGAATAAAATTAAGATAATTAGATGCCATGTTTCCTCTTCAGGGTCTGTCTACTAAAATCAGCATAATGGGTCCACTCCAGAGGTCCAACAACTATTTATTTGAAAAACATTATGTATGAAAAAGAGTAGGGCTCAAATTTTCCTTGTACAGGGGGAGGCTGGGTTTGGTGCTTTTGTTTTGGGTTGGGTTTCTTGGTCCTTCTGATTCTTCTCCCCACACCCCCAGCTCATACCTTCATACCAACAATTTTCTTTACCCATAGTTGTATTTGACTTTCCCCACCAACACTGTCCACACATTTCAGGATCGCTGGGAAGCATTAGCGATCACTTAAGTACTTCTCTTTCATCTCTGTACATACACAGTAATCTTTATCAAAATATTCACTGAGCTTTTGCTACCCTCACGCTCTCTTCCCAGGAGGTTTGCAGCAAGGACATACTCAGCCATTATCCTCTCCCACGTTTGCCCACGCTCCCTCTTTAATGCTCCATAAAACGATAACATTTTCCAAAACAGAGGCTTGGTGAGAACTAGGACTGCTGACCATAAATTTTCCATCCCTTCTGCCCCCCACTCCTTGTGTCATGTAATGCTCCCAGCATTTCCTTGAGATGCCATGTGCCAGATGATTTCTGCAAGTCTGCTCTTGGGGACCAATTCTGCAGCCTCCAGACCCACAGGTGATCAGACAAGCCTAACGTGGAGAAACGTGACCAGACAGCAGCACCACTCATTTTTCTCCTGACAGTGCCACAGCTTCACTGGTTTTATTAGAGTTGGTTCTGCTTCACACACGTTAAGGGGAGAGACACATCACTTATTTCATAAATTCACTTCGCCTAAAATGCAAGTACTGAATCTTGAAACGGCCCTTTATAATGAAAGCAGTGCTGGAAACATGGTTTCCAGAACAGAACACAATCTCTGTACACGGTGTAATTACATCTTAGCATTCTGCAGAATACCAGTGCATGGCTTAAATGCTATTAATTGTAAGCAGTTTTGTTCCACAGGATGTTGTTTGCTGATAACTACTCAATTAGGGTTATTTTGCAATTAGTCTACTCACAGTAAATTTACTGCAACCAGAGTCATCTGTGGTGTAGCAAATTAAAATGCTGTCTGGGCTGCATGTGCAGTGGCTCTTACATGCTTCTTAAACTGTGTATAGCTCACCACAGTGATTCTGTTGCACTAACAGATTAACACACAGGAAAGCAGCAGCAGCCAATGTCATTTGGAATCCTGAAACCAGCAGAAAAAGACAAATCTGGGGTTCAGTGATCTGTAGATCAAACCCAGTGAGTCCAAAAATGCACTGCCAAAACCTTAAAAGCTAAACAAACCACACATTTATATGTCACTGTGTGCATACACATGCATATTGAGCAGATGAAATCCTCTATTTGCTAAATTACAGCTCCCATTCTTTTAAAATTCTGTAGAGGATGCTCTCATTTCCATGCCTTGAAGAACAGCTCTGCTCCACCCCACAAGTATTTGGCATCTTGTGGCTTTTCCTTTCCCTTCCTGCGAATCACACCTCTTTCTGCTGAGTGCTTTCAAGTCATCAGATAAAAGCATTTTGGACATTCAGATTGCTATTACCTGTGTGTTGTTCAGTAAGCAGAGCTCCAGAGCCCTTTTCTGTCAGTTTGAAAACCAAAAGGTTGTGTTTCTAAAAAAAAAAAAATGGAAAATTTTCTTCCCAGCAGCCTCTAAGAAGCTGAAATCACTTGCTTCCGTGTGCCAGAGCAGCATTATCAATAAGTAACCAGGGAGAAGGCAGTCTGATCTGCAAAAAACTCTTTCAGTGCTGATAAATTATTTGGAATGAGGGAAGCTTGATTATTTTCCTACTTTATTCTAAGCTGGGTTTGCCCTACAAGGACGAAGGTAGCGGAAAACCTGTTTGACTTAAAAACTGAGAAAAGACAACATAAATGCCCATGGGAAATAAATCAGGATCAGCTGAGGCTCTCTGCTTTCCTAGGGACTTCTCATTTGCTAGAACTACATCTTAGAAAATACTTCTCAAAAAACTCTGCTATGTACTTTGGTCTATCTAGGGCCATAGATCTGGGCCAAGAATAAAGCCAGTTGGATAATTAATGATAAAGATTAGGCCAGAGGCTCCCCTGGGGATATGGCAGCTGAGAGAAGCTGGCCCAGAGGAGGCCTGGTGCAGATACCACCTGGGACTGTGCCTGTGATGACTCCTGACCTGGTGGCAATGACCAAGCAGGAATTGTGCTCTGTGTCCATCCAACAACCCTGCAAAGCAAGGGGTGCAGAGCTGCAAACTACCATGATCCACATGGAAGTGAAAACCAGAGAACTCGGGCACTGAATCCAGCCACTGGTCAGCAGCTAGGCTTTTTTTCATCTCAGGAGGACAGGAAGTAGAAATCACAAGTTCAATATCATGTTGAAATGTGGAGTTGTGTAATTGCAGCTGCAGTGCTGCCCATTGCTGTTGGGCAGGGTCAGGGCCACAGTGGCCATTCTAGGACTGTGCTCCTGCCCACGGTAATCATGGATTCTGTGGGGGGTAATGTGGCACAGAGCAGGTCACTTGTGCTTTGTTCAAGGGGATTTTATCTAGGTACAGAGTGATGGGTATTTTAGAGACAAGAAATCTCATTTAAACTTCTGCTTCTTCCCAGTATCTCTGCACAAGAGGAGGGCCATGCATGATGATGGACAAAGAAGGGAGCAGCTGGTCCCTGTGCACCGACAGCTTGGGTGAGCAGAAGAATGTCTGGCCCACCAGGAGAATCAGTGTACAGGACTAGGCCAGAAATGGCCCCAGCAAGAAAACATGTGCCACATTGTCCAAGGGCTGCTGATCCCTGTACCACGTCTCCTGAGACAAAAGGAACTCCCCAAAGGATGTCTATGGGTATCTTCTCAACCTGCACAGGACAGGATTTGCTGTTTCCTCATCTAACCTTGTGCTGAGCCTACGCTTCCCATTCACATTTCCTGAATGCATTTTCCCCAAAACTCACTTCTACGAAGGCCAAACATTCCCTTCTGAGCCAAGGGAGACTTGCAAGCTGCCCATTGCCCTGCTCTCAGCAGTGACTGGGTAAGGCTGCACCTAAAGCCTTCGACACCAATCTCCTGTGCCATAGATTTGTGCTGTGTTTTTAGAACCAGCTTACAGGGAAATGTCAGCTCACCTGCTCTGCAAGTCAGGTGACTGGTGAAGGTGCCATGTCCTGTTCTACTGCTCCAGCAGCAATGCCCTTAGAGGGACTGCAGCCCTCACGGAAATAACACCTGCATGTCAGATAGGGGACATCATGCTCCTGATTTTAACAATCCTTCCTTTTATCACTGAAGATCCTTATAATCAACTTCCTTTGCCTGTTGCCTTTGGAAACAATAAAACACTTTAAAAAGTAACAGCTTGTATGATCCTGCTCTTGTTGATAACCACCGAAGTGAATGTATCACTTAACATTTATGACAATCCAGCTGGATGGAGTCCTGGACATGATTGATAGCTACACTTAGCAGCGTCATGGTTTTGATCAGCTGAGACAAGATCCAAGGGGATTAAATGCTGGATGACATCTCAATGGAAACCACAGCACTGGGAACACGTTTATATGTTGGGATAATGGATGAATGTGCTGCTCCAACGCATAAATATTTATACTTCACAGTTTTGCTGAAAACAGACAGGAAACCTTTGTTCAAACCAAACTGATGGGAACAACACTCACATGCTGAACACACAGACTCAGACCCCAGATGTCTGACTGCTGCTGAAAAACACCAGATTGCTTTTTTAATACATGAAGTGCCTCTACCCACATCTCCCCCTACCAGCAATCCGACCAATGGGGTGTCTTACATCCCCAAAAGCTGATGTACAGTACTTCACAAACTCTCCTGTAATCAAGCTCAATTCTTTTCAAGGACCACCAGAGTTGTTGCAGTCACCTTTCATGAGGGATGGAGTCACTCTGTGAGTGAAGAAGAGCAGTATTTATGTTCTACAGTGGGAGGAGAGATATGGGACCACGACACACTGAAACTCAGACAACAGGCCTATAACATTCAAGGGATCTATCAAATTATATCCATACAAGGCCTTCCAGTAGGCACTGGGTGCTTTCAATTTTGGGGATCCCCCATGTCTGTCTTGACAACTCCCAAATGTATTGAAACATTTGGGAAATGACTTCAAGGTCTGGATCTCCTCTGTAGGTTTGGTGACCCAATCTTCTTGTGCATTGGTGCTTCCTGCATTAGCAACTCGTGTCTCATTCCACATGCTGCGGCATTACCACTTCTCCACAGCAAAGCTCCCAAATCTAGAGAGCAACCTCGTATGGAACACAGGATGTCCAGACTTTCTGCCAAGGAAATCTGGCAATTGAAGTGGTTAACTTCAGCTGTCAGCATAGGCAGGAGGAAATAACCTTGAGGCAAAGAAAAGTCAACATTTTCCACACATATCCATCTGGCTAGGCTAACATGTCTCGCAATTATTATTTTTAAACAAGTGTCACCACTTAAAATAAAAAAAACTAAATGAAGCTCTAGCTCAGCAAACCTAAAAATTTTAGACACAATGCACCTAATTTTTTAACGTGGTATATATCCATACTACATGAGTTTTTCCTAAATTAATCACGTTTGCACAGATTCATCGTTTTTCTAGACATATTTGTAGCTCCCAGTTTTCATGAGAATTTTACTATGACATTACAATGGAAGCATTTATACCAATGTGCTACGTACATATATGCTGAAAGGCTTCAAGTATAAAATGTGACACTGTTCTTGGTTCTAATATCACACTATTATCCTGACTGCAGGGCATAAGAGATAAATCATGTATTTAGAGAAGAAGCAGTAAATATTTATTGAGAAACCTGTTCTTAAGGATGGCAGTTGTTTAAAACTTCTGGAAAGTCACCCTGCACCCATGGGAGACAGATTACCAAGCAGGGCATGGAACCATAGGTGTGTGCAAAATTGCACAGTTGCAGTGTCTGCCCACACTAATGACAAGATATCTGCCAGCTCTGGCCAGGATATCACTTGCATACTTGTGTACAGGATACATTTACCTACACAAGGTTTCTAGCATTGGTCCCATTACTAAGACATCTTCTTGATCCCTAAAGTGTAGGGCAGTGTCTGCAAGGTGCTGACCTCCCTCAGCTTTCTCACAGACCACAGCTGACTGCCATGCCCTTAGGGAAGAAGGGGGAAGAAGAGGGAAGGAATAGCAAGGACATGTTTATCACAGTGGGTTCCACCAGTGGCACCTCAGTGGTGCCCAGGGGCACTCACTGATGCTCATCCTGTTACTGATGTCTGCTTTTGCTCCATTTTTAGCTCTCTACTGTTCTCTTGTCTTCCCTTCAATTTGTGCTGCCTTTACTGTCCCTCTTCCCTTCTTCCAACTGAAAACTGTGTCTCCTGCCTGCTCCATTAATTGTCTCCAGTGTCTGCCCACCCAGCTTAACAATTTGGAGTATTACTATGATAAGAAAGGGAGAAAAAACACCAGAAGAGACATGGTAAAAAACCAAAACAAAACAGTCACAGATGCACTGGAGTGGGGAATGAGGGTGCTCAGACCATTCATCCTGGTAAGATGCACCATCTAAATTAAAAGCCTAAGAATCTTGTTAGAGGGAGATGTGCTTTTTTTGATACATTCTCTGGGGCAGCTCCTCTTTTTCACTGTCTGTACAGGCAATTTAACCTCCTAATCCCTGTAAAAGCAATGCTATCCTCTCTACCACACTGAAATCACCCTGCAGTAACCACTGCTTTGTGATGGTGCAGTAAACAAGCCATTAGAGGAGGCTCCCAATGAAAGGAACTAAACATCCCCTGGTTCACGTGGATCCCCATGTCTATTCTACAGTCTCAAAGCAAGACCTGTTCTCTAGTTTATAAATCCCCTCTTTCAGCTTGGACAAAGACATGGCATATCCTTCTGTGCATGGCCAATTACAGGGTTGGGACTCTGGACTGTTGTATAAACAAATGCTGCTGTGGGTAATGCTGCTCCTTGATCAATACCCACTTTGATCAACTGATCAATGCTATTTTCTTTTAAAAGGCATTTTACTCTATGGAGAGCTTATGGCTGGATGAATGGTGGCACATGAAGCACTCTTTGAAAAGTAGAAAAAGGTCAGCTCAGACATGCAAACTGACAGCAAGCTGAGAGGTAACATCCGAGGGCATGGGGAAACCAAAGCAACAAATCAAAGCTTGGCTTAGGCTAGCAGAGGTAACTGACTTTCCAGCAGTGATTTTGAAAATAACTTTTGCTGATTCAAGAACATTAAAAATAGAAGTCAGCCACAAAATTGGATTTTTCCCTGTGCTTTTGGAAAATTTTTATATGCTTCTGATAATTACCTGGGTTATCAAAATGCTTAAGAATCCAGTGTGACAAAAAAATAGCCATACAGCCATAGCAGCAATGCCACTCATGTATTGGTTAGCATAAAGCTCCAAAATTCACTGTTTCACTGAATGGCTGTTCTCTGATTACCAAGAAGCACACAACTCCTGCACAGCGTGGGAAGATTTTGACTATTCTTCTCTGTGTCTGTAGATTAAGAACTAAAAGAAACAGGAGTAGCAGCTGAATACCTAGATCACATTGTGCAGTAAAAATCTGGTGGAAGTGAATTCTACAGGAACCCACCAGGGATCTTGTGACATCCATATGATTCCCTCGTTCAAAGGGAATTCAAAGCCTCCCTTGTTTTCACAGACCAAGTCCATTACACATTCCTGCAATAAAGCCATTTCTGTCATCAGAAGGCCATTCCAATTACAGAGAATGCTTCCCCCAAGACAGTGTTTTACTTCTCCATCTCCCAACTTACCCTCCAGGGCACAGAAACGTGTCACATGCTCCGGCATCAGCTTCCCAGACTTGTGCTGGCAGTAAACGTCCGCGATCTCCTGGCGACACTGCTGGGACTTGGCCCGGGACATGGCCGAGATTGCCTCCTTGCCCGTCACCTCACACTTGGGTGGCTGGTCATATTTCAGTTCAGGGGAGCTGTTCTCAATTTTTTGTAAAAGATGCTGTGTGGGAGGCCTGTCAATCTCCTTCAGGTTGTTGCTGTTGCTGCTGTTTTTTCCCAGGTGATCGCTGAACTGCACCACCTCGTTGGAGTTCTTCCCCAGCAGCAAGTTCTCCTTCATTTTTTCCTCTTCCAGTTTCTTTCTCAAGTGCTCCTTTTGTTTGCTAATGGGTTTTTTCACCAGCTCAGACTGGTGTTTTTGTCTCTGAGTCCTGGGAGCAAAGTTACTGTTATCAATAGTTTCAAAGTCCTTGGGGACTGAATTTTCATTATTGCTGTCTGTTCGCATTTTCTCTTTCGGTCGGTGGGAAAAATAGCCATCCTATAAATGGGAGAAAAATTATACTCATCTTACTAAACAGTCACATCCCATGCATGACAAGAATTTCTTACATGAAAACATAGATCAATTACAATCCTACATACTGCAGAAAATCCCTGTGTTGCGGTTTGCAGCAGACAGAAGCTGAGAGGCCTCAGGGGTGTCCAGGTCACCTGCACTGGCATCTCTTCTTCACTGGGCCAGAGTCCAAGCCCTATCTCTGATGGAGCAGGGAGGTTTTACATAGGTTTGTGAGCAGTGATTAACCAGACACTTCACCCTGACACCATTAAATATGCATGAGAAAACAGACACAGGTTTCAAAGGAGCAAGAGCAGGTCCTTCAATGCTTCCTTTTCACTCCTTGTGATTAACCATCACAGTTTGGTATCCCAGAATTCTTCATTGCTCTGCAGAAAGCACCACCTGACTACAACCTGAGCTTTCTTTCAATGCAGTAACTTTGCCACAAAACAAATCCCTCCCAATTTTGCCTTTTTTTTTTCTTCTTTTTTGAGTTCCTACATGTTTGAACCCTCCCTGGGAAGGTCAGAGTCAGGCTCAGGTGTCAGCTCTTAACCATCATGATCCTCCCCTCAATGCTCTTAGATAAATATACAGCCCATAACTTTGCAACATTCAAAATCTATCATATAAAGGGAAAGGAATAGACCATGTTAAATATTTGTCTGCATCAGGGATGGGTTAGGTTGAGCTGCCTTTGCTCCAGCTGTGGAAACTTGTGAGGGACACAATTTTTAGATCTGTGGAAATGGAAATATCTCTGTTTGCAAAAGTGAACAGTAGCAGATAAAATCAATGATGAATAGTTATTAAAACATCTGAAGACAGGAGTAAAAATATTGATAGACTTTTTGAGTCTGTCCTGTTTTCTTTTCACTTGTGGAACACATAACCAAAAATCAGAGACTGGGAAATGACAGCATCACTAATGATGACTGATGGGAACATCTTTTAGCACCTATCAACCACATTTTGTATTCAAAACATTTTATCAGCATGAGCTAATTGTTTCTCACACCTCTTCTGGGAGGAACTATTTAACAGTCAGGGTTTGCAGAGAAAGGAGAGAGAGATAATGACTTATCCCAGGCCATGCAGGGAGTCAGTATCAGTTTGACCTCTGAAGCTCCGCAATGGGAAATGTTTGAATCATTTATTCATTAGAAGAAGTTGTTTCGTGAGTGAATAAAATTATTCTCTCTCCATGAAAATGTCCAGTTTGCAACTAGCTCAAGCTGTCAGACACAGATGAATGCAAAGGAGTTTAAAAAAAAAAAAACCCAACACCAGACAACCACTCACAAACCAAAATCCAAACATTTTTCAAACAAACAAAATAATTCTAGTTTGGGGATAAATATTTTCTTAAAAAATAAAATGTAACATTTAAGTGAAAGCATGAAATCAATTTATTTTCTCAGGCTTACTTTAAGGAAAATAATAGCATTCATATAGAAACACAGGTTCATTTAAATAGAAGAAGACTTTCAGGGTCAAAGTCCAACCATTAATCCAGCACTGCCAAGTCCACCACTAAACCATGTCTGCTAGTGCTACATCTACACAGCTTTTAAATCCCTCCAGGGACGGTGACCCCAGCCCTTCCCTGGGCAGCCCGTTCCAGTGCCTGACAACACTTTCCATGAATAAATTTTTCCTAATATCCAATCTAAAGCTTCCCTGGCACAACTTGAGGTCACTTCCTCTTGTCCTGTCACATGTTACCTGGGAGACAGAACCAACCCTGACCTGGCTGCAGCCTCCACTCAGGGAGGTGTAGAGAGCCATAAAGTCTCCCCTGAGCCCCCTTTGCTCCAGTCTAAAGAACCCCCACTCCCTCAGCTGCTCCTCACAGGCCTTGTGCTTCAGCCCCTTCCCCAGCTTTGCTGGGGTTCACTGAAAACTAAAGAGAAACAAAATAAACAAAACATAGTTTCAAGGCAACCTTAATTCCCAGGAATGACCAAACTAAAAAAAAAAAAAAAAATTACTTTCAGAGCCCGGCTCCCACCATTTGTCCTCTATCTTCAATGGATCTTCAAAGAAAAAAAACAACTCTCTTCTTCAATAAACCTTTTCTAAGGCCTCTAAGGCAATGCCACGACAGGATATTTCTACGTATCTTGGCAACATTCTCTCTCACAGGCTGACTCTTGCTAAATGTTTTTTGTCTTCAAATTAAAAAAAAAAATCCTAATCTGAAAAGCAAATGCATGTCAATAAAAGGGAAAGGAAGGGAGAGGAGATTTGCTATTGGTTCTTCACAGTAATTCTTATTACCCACAAAGGAGACCCTGGCCCGCACCAGAGCAACAGGCACACAGCTCCCATGTCCTGGGGAGCGCAGAGCCCTGCCTGCACTCTGCCCTCCTGCTCCTTCCAAACCTCTCTGGAGCATGACAAAGTGCCCAAAGATGAGGTGTGGGCACGTTCTTGTTTCACACAGCATCTGACACTACACTTATGCGATGTTTCAGTGGGAATCTTTGCTCACCAGTTTGCCAGCCCTGCAGCAGGAGTGCAGGACAAGCTGCGCAGCTCCCCTGGGGCTGCCAGGGGCTGCAGCTCCAGCGTTGCAGCAATGATCCCACCACGCTGGGACAGAGCACAGAGCTGGGATGAAACCTCAGGAGAAAAGGCAAAGCCAACAGCAGATTTATTGGTGTATGGTTCACCTCTTTAAACTATTTTGCTCCTTCAAGTGCTTTGCCCCTTCTGGGAAATGCTTCTCCAAGTCTACATGTTGGAATCTGAAATAAAAATGAATTCTAAATGCTTCCAAGGCAGACACAAAATGAAGCTGGGCCACAACTCTTCCCTGCCGGCAGGGCCAGTGAACACCACAGAAACTCCCACCACACAGGACACCCAGTGTCTGCAGGGAGATCTCTTTGGGAGGAGCCGGGACTAAAAATAAAAATAATATGTACACTCTGTACAACAAGTGTAAAACCAAGAGCTATAGATATACATTGAAACATAAGGACATATAACAAATGCCCCAGTTGGAAAATCAAATCCAGTCTCACGCAATCTCACACCTGTTGGTGCAAGTGTTAAATGAAACAAAGCCCAAAATCTCCACCCACCTTTGATCCGCATTTCCCTCTCGATGGCTTTCAAAGCCAAGCGTGATTTTTACAGTACAATGATTTCAAGATAGGCTCCACACATGAGAGCAAAACGTACACATTTGCAGTGCAGAGGAAATGAAACTCAGCACTCCCAGCTTAGAACAGCAGCAGCTGCTGACAGTAAGTTGTGTTCATTTGTGAAGTTCAGGGGTACAAGCAAAAAGCAGCACATCAGGTGTTCAGCTGGCTACAGGAAGATGGGTTTTACTTGCTCTGCAATATTTTATTTTTACAGTGCTGGATTAATTGCAGATTTTATTCATCACAGATGTCTAAGACATTCAAGACAGGGCAGAGTCATCTCACAGAGAGACAATCTTGAAACCAGGCAATCCCAGGTCTGACAGTACCATGGGACATACATCAGCAGGTTCACTGTCTGAATCATCATTTATTTAAACTTTTATCACACTATTTTTTAGCAGCACCTCCTTATCTCTGTGCTTGCAAATCACTGAAAAAATGGAAGGCCATACCAGGACCAAATGAGAAGCAAAAGCCCATTCATACAGCCTGCATGTGTCCACAGCCAAAGATGAAAGCAGTGCTTTCAAACCAACACCTAACACTGCTATTGAAAGCACCATTTTGGTCTTTGCAATAGAGCAATTCTCTCTAGGCATAGACCAGAAGAGGCTATATCCAAAATCAACTCATTTGAGAGGCTACCTTATTAAATTACTCAGTATTACAGGTGTCACACACAACATGTGCCCCCCAAGAGCACATATTTTACCTGTGCCTTTCCTGCCTCTGTGAGTGTAAAGCCATCCCCTCTCATCCAATCACTCCATGCCCTTGCTCAAAGTCCCTCTCCAGCTCTCTTGTAGCTGTTTCAGGTACTGGAAGATGCTGTAAAGAAACCTCTGGAGACTTTGCAGCACCATATTTCCAATATTAAGTGTGACACTGTGGATGTCTATCACAGAACACAGGCCTAAGAGAAGGACTGCCACAAGCAGAAATATTCTGTCCTAACTTTATCTGTTTCTCAGAAGATACAAGGAGAGGTTAACTGCTGAGTGCTCAATGGCAAGAGCCCTGGCAGGGAGAGTTTTAATGACTGTGGGGCCTCTTCTGAGCGTGTGGACACTGCAGTTCAGGAATAACAAGCAAATAGTCCAAAACTGAAAAAGAACAGTCTGTACCCAGGAGTGTGCATGAGATCGCTGCCAATTACATACTGATTGCCATTCATGTTAAAAATAGTATTATAATATTAATGCAAAAACAACATTTTAAACTCAGAGCCATTTTATGTACTGTGAGAATTTGAATTCTGCTCCAAATTCTGCTCCTTGTTGAACACACAGATTTTGATTCTCCAAACTCCACCTCAGGTGTGCTTTATTTAAGTTTGTCAGACACAATGTATGCTCTTTGGTGTATTAGCCACTTCATCTGCAGTGATTGAGGATGTGGGGCTTAGGTACTCTGAGCTTGATTGAATTCAAAGTCCCATCTATCTCAGGAGGGAAAGCCTGGGTTTCTGCAGAGACTTTGCAATCTACTGAGGAAAGCATGGAATAAATTGCTGCTGTCACCTACTAGAGACCCAACAACAGCTGCTGCTGCTCTCTGCACCTAGCACAAATACAGAGAATTTGGAAGAACTTCCCAGCTGTCTGTAATGACAAATGGATTTTAATGACAGCCTGTTAACACTCTTAGAGGCTTTTGCAAGTACAACCCACACCAGTTCAGCCAGACCCTAGGTAAGTGTACACACCTGCAGACTGCCTCTCTTCACATTTTACTTGCATATATTTGCAAGACACATCTGTCAGCTATATTTGCATCCAAACTAAGCTTGTTCAAGCATAAACATGCATTTGGGGTTACTCATGCCACAAATTCCCCTGTACTCTTTCAGATACATTTGAGGTATCCTGCATGCCAAAGGCAGGAGGTTAGAGATAAAGACCATGGCTCCAATACTGGGCACAGGAAACCTCCAACAAGCCAGCCCGTTGTCAGTGGGGCATCCCACTGCAGGATCAGAATACACTGCAAAGCCATTAGGTACAACTCACAGAGTGTCCCACTGTCCCTGGAAGGAGTTCCTCTGCCAACAGCCTGGATTAGGCAATAGGACTGGTAATTTTTGCAATACACAAAAAAACAGCACTAGACAAATTCCAAATCTGCTTTCAGAGAGAGAACCTAATGTGCATTTAAATCAGCAGAGACCCAAACATCAGCAGACAAGGGTGTACCAGTTCTGCAGACAGCATGGGCACACAAGACTGAGGGATTCAACTCGAGGCACCAAAGCCAAAGAAAGAGCCCACACTGTGCAGGCAGGCACTGCTCCAGCATCCCCTGCCACACACCTGCAGAGGCACAGTGCTGCTGGAAGGTTCCTTCTGCAGAGGCTTTGTAGGGAACCTAAAAGAAAACTCTACCCAGCTCACAAAGGCACACAATAGGGGCTTGCATTTATCTGCCAGAGGTGTTCATTGCATTGTGCAGAGCACTTCCTCCTGACAGTAAGAAAATGCTCCCTTCTTAGGAAAAGTTATTCACTGTACAATTTCTTTATCAATAAAGTCCTATAAATACTGTACAGATGGATGGACCATGTGCAACCAAGCCCTGAATGGCAAATGTTCACAGTTACAGTTTATCTGACAACTCATTTTCTCCCCAGCACGGAAGGATTTGCTGTCTTTTTGTACTGAGAACATATTTTCATATTCTTCCTCTGGCAAAGATTGGTACCTCAAAGATGCAGCAAAACAAACCAGAAATATGCACATGAACACAGAGCAACAGCAAAACACACAGATCTTCCTCAAAGTACTGGACATGCTGGCCTTGAGGACCAGCTATAAATCTAACACCTGTACTATAAAAACCTACATATTTTTACTCCTTTCACATAGTAAAGCAGCCAATTATTGACCTCCTGTGATAATATGCAATGCCTGGGCAGTCATGCAGGATCACACACAGCTGAGGCCCCCAGAGCTGGGGCAGGCACTTGCTGCTTTGCAGGAGCTTGCTGCTCAGGATCCAACCAGCTCACAGAGCTGGGGAATAGCTTCAAAATTTGCATCACATGTCAAAGCCTCAGAGATCTGGTCAGCTTTCAGAGGGCCATCTATTTTATGTGTCCTATGACTAAGAAGAATTTAAACAGAACTATGAAAAGATAATTAAAACAAGATTCTGTTCCATATCAATCACAGCTGTGACATATTAGTTGGTAGTGCTTGTTAATTACTTCAATAAAGACACCTTCTAATTGCCAGAGGATAGCATCTCTACATTTAAATCTTTTTTCTTCTGCTCTTATCTTTGTGCATTTGTGGGCTGTTTCTTAGCTGAAATCAAAGCCTTTTGCATCCAGAACTACAAACTTTACGCTGTGGTCACCCCATTGTCTCCTGTCCTACCACACTCACATCTTTCAAACTGTAAAACCACCACTGCTCTGCTTGAAGCCCTCATGCAGCCACATGGATGCAGAGCAGACATCCCATTGTGCCATCAAAACAAACAAGAAATTGGGAACTTTAATTGAAGATGTGGTTGATGTGCCATGAGACCCTTGGAAAATGAGCACTTTTGGCAGGTTTGAACAAAAGTGAGGCCAAATACAGCAGATGGAGGAAAGGCAGCAGATGTTAATGTAGTTCTATTTTTCCATATGTTTTTCTGTTTTGTTGTAATAAGTACATTGTACTTTAATTGTCAGTGGCTGAAGACTCAGGAGAAACATTTTGTGAGAAATATATTACGTTACTTTATGCCTTTCATTAGAGAGGGAGATGCAAAAGGTGAAAATAGATTTATTGATTTGCAAGCTGGCAATGATGAAAGATGTAATTGCTTCAAACACAGTGCTTTCTGTAAATGTAAAAGGAAAATGAGACAAAGCAATAATTTGGGTTAAAAGGGGAATTCTGATACTTGAAAAAGCAGGAGTCCTTCAGGTTCAGCTCTAACAGATACAGGCACAGCCAGGCCAAAACTATTGCAACACTTGGCATTTTAAAATGCAGAGAAACAGATGGACCACCACAAAGTGCACAGGGGACCCCTCAGTGGAACATCTGCATTGGTGAATGTTTGGAGGATTATTTTTCCTTTCCAAAACTATTGCCATCCATTTTTATTTTTTCTTAACACCACTTTCAGCAGTGTGATTCAAAACACTAGAAACAACATCGTAAAAACATCATTAATAGAAGTTGCTTTTAATCCTTTATATATATATACATTAAGGGAAGATGCTCTGGTTTGAAATCTAATGAAAACAGCTTCAAAACTTTGGCTGCTTTCCTCAAAATATTTTTTCTGGTTTTTTGCTAACATGTGACTTACTTTCAGAGTGATTTAGATTAGGGAGTAAAATTATATTGCATCCCTCAAGAGACCAAACAGATTTTCACATTTGCTCCAGATTAGCACAGTAACTGTACAAAAAGCCATAATTGTATCAACAGTAATTTCAGATGCTCTGGTTATTAAAAAGTTTGGAATACTGCTAGAGGGAGCTGTGAAAGTACACATCCATAGTCCTTCCAAAATGGACCACCTTGTTTTCTGCTAATTTAAACTTCTCAGGAAAGTTTGGACTTTGACAGCACAGACCAGTCAAATGCATTCAGTCTGTAACAGAACTTGATTTATAACCAGTAACTGCCCCCACTTTACACATTTTATTCTCTTTCAAATGACACTGAACCTCATCAGGACTCCAGATTCAGGCACAAGCCTGCCTTTGGCAAAGGTCCCTCCCAGGGATTCACCACCAGGAACAGCAACACTCCCTGGGCTGGGCAGTGACAACGCTGAGCTGGGGCAGGTTTTTGGTCTGTGAATACACACACACTTCAATAGCTCCCACCTCTGCTTTGCAGCTGCTTTAGCTCTGCCTGGGTGTGGGCAGTGGAACCCACCCTGCATGATACAACACTATGCTCAGTTCCCAGGCAAAGCAGCCCTCAAAAGACCGTTCATTCCAGCATCTGTCCTGCAACATTAACCAGGGTTATTGAGCCTCCTGGATCCACTTCAGCACAACCACATCTTAAAACAGAATTCCACAAAACCAGGAAAGACATGAAGGAGGACTGGCCTGACAGTGCAAAATGCAGCTCCTGAGAAAGCTCAGGAAAACCCTGGAGGTTTATTTGCCTACATCTTCTCCCCTAGAGAAGCTGGATCTTACAACAAAGAGTTCAGACATGAAGGAGCTTACAAGGAAATCAGTCTTCTTTCAAGGGAAAGTATTTAAGTGACTTTTTATAAAAATGTCTATACTTCGTGATCCTTGAACAGAACCCTCCGTTGAAAAGACATGGTAGAGCAGCAGCAGACAGTAATTAATGCCACACAACTTCTTAACAGGAGTTCAGAAGGTGAGGTCAAGAACTGATAAATCTACATGACGGTTTTTCCTGATAGCTATTCTGATACTGAAAGGAAAATGTGAGAAGTTCTGTGTTTTTATTTCTCACCAAATTGTGGTGCTTCATTATTTGACAAAGGTGCCCTGAAGAGATAGTATGTAAATAAATAACACAAAGTAAGAACAGGAGTAAAGCTCAATCATTTCCATGTTTAAACTATGGACACGATAACCACACGGAATACCCGTTACCAGCTGAACTTTCATTTTTATTTTTTTACCTTCCCCTCTCAATGACCTAACCCATAAAAAAATTACACGGTTAATCTGATCTGAATTCCTCCGCTTTCATCTCTATTTCTTTCATCCAGAAGTCAGCCAATATAGATTTTATATCTTTCAAAGCAGTAGTAAACATGTGAAAATGCTTCTTGGTGACTTGTTATTAGCTAGATTCCAACTATATTCATGAGGATGCCTATTCCAACTCCAATCTAAACAATCTTGAGCAGCCCAGGGTGAATTGCTGAGACACACAAAAGATCTCTGGCAGCTATAGAAAGTAAACATAATCAGAATATGGACGGTAGAAACCAAAGACGCCCTCACACACAAATGAAAACATCCTTGTAAAATACAGTCAGTTTAGCACAAACGTATTCAGCCTTAATTAGGTAGAAAATCTATTTAGATTAATACAATACAAAGAATAATAATGAACTTCAGGATTACATTTTGTTACTTGGAGGGAAAAAAACAACACAAATAAATGGGAAGTAATTGGACCTTATTTAATAGTCTCAGACTATCAGCTCAAACAACTATAATCATTAAAGGCCCTGCAGTGATCTTCTACTGATAAATGCTGTTAAATCAGAATTACAATACAACAAGCATGAAGAGCAAAGCCTATTAAAATGAGCAACACTAAAAGAAATAGATTAATTCAAATCTTTTTCACCAGCACCACAAGAAGTCTTTGAGCCAAACACATAGAAATGAAAGGCTTCCATGTTTCCTCTTGTTGTGGGTGAGATTGAAATATTAACACTTCCACACAGGTGATTACTGCAGGGGGACTGCAGATGAGCAGCAGTTACCTGCTGTTGGATTTGTGGATGTGTCAGATACTGGTTTGTACCTTCACAGAAAGTTCAGAAAGTTCTTCTGCAAGACCAATAGTTACATTCATAAAATAAAAATTGCAAAAGCCAGAGGATTATTATGGGCTCTGCCACCTACCTCCTTAGCTACCCTGTCAGCAGTTCAGCCTTCCTGAGAGTTCAGCCTGGGACTGGCCTCAGCAAGGGTGGTCTGTGTGGTACTGCATTCTCAGTTTTTGCAAATTCATTCAGAGCTATACAAATGAGCAGTTTTAACAACATGATGAAAGATGACAGAGTTCTGGGGTTAAAAGATAGACCAAAAATGATGCACCTTAATTTCAAAAACTTGTAATTTTATTAGCTCCAGCAAAGATCATGAAGAACATATGCATTAGGAAAAGAGATCAGAAAGTTTTCTAGGAAACTGCCTTCTTCCCTTTCTTGAAGAAATACTCACTTTGGAGACCAAACCTTTTTTCTGTACTGTACTAAACATACTGACTACACTTGAGCCAAACACCAGATTGTATAGTGCCCAAGTTTCTTTAGCCACAGAGCAGCTTTCCTCTCATGCTGTAAGCACAGTGCTGTCAAAACAGTTATTTGTAATTACACTGCATTTAACAAAGGTCATGTTTCCAATGTTTCCATAACTCCACACTTACAATTCTGTCAGAAACAAGGACTCCCTCCACACACAGTCAGTGATCATATGCATCCTAGCATATCCACATCCTCAGCTGACAGAACCAGATGGGCAGCACAGCATAATGTTAACTTAGTCACTGCTCATAGACTATGCCACACAGAAAAATCAAATCACTATATACTCCATTGTTTTACTGAACATCATTATGTTAGAGCATAAAAAAAATGCCAGGCAGAGAAACAGTGATGAAAATTGAGTCCTGTCGATCTAGAAATTCTTGCTTGTGTCTTCCTCATACCTTACTATTCTAAACCAGAAAAATAATGTAAAGTGACCTGGAAACTTTAAATTTTCATCTACAAATAGATATTGTGTGAATTTTATCAGATTTATCCGAGATTTTGGTAAGTTGTCTTCTATAACATCAGCACTAGACCAAAATATGCTGTGAGGAAATAGAACAGTGGCGAGACTCAACAGTGGCATTATTTCCACTTAAGTGGAATTAAACGGGCAGTGGAAGGATGATTGCAGGATGAGTTTACTACGTTTGGCTTTCTAGACAGTTGCTCTTTGGATTTTTTTTCTTGATTTTGCAGCACTCATCACCTCCCACCGAGCACTGTGATAGGGTGAAAGGCAAAGACACGTTTCAGTTCCAGGGACAAGGTGTCAGTGATGTCACACATCCAGTGGTGCTTTCTCTCACGGAACAAACGGGAAAATTCAATCTCTGTTTTTATATCTCAAACCTGGTGTGTAGGACAGGATTTAGTCTTTTATACACTAGAGAGTTCTCTTTTACAAGCATATTTAATAAACTACAGCAACTGTGAGTTTGTTTGGTGCACATACTACTACTGTAGTGCACTGTAATTCTTTAGAAAGAAACTGTTTTTAGAATTTTCTGATTGCTGGAACACAGTTTCACTAGCAGAGACAACACAATGATAGCTCATACATCGTGCTATGTATATCTTTCAAAACATGTATTTCTCATTAGTAATTTTACTATGCCAACCATTCCAAATATCAAAGTGACACCTGACAATTATAATGCTACATGTTCACCAACATAATAATAACACTTCAGCAGATTGATATTTGCAATGGTTTAAAAGGAAGAAAATCTCTACCTAAAATCTCGCGTAGGATGCATAAACTGCAGAGATGAGGGCACTGCCAGAAATCAGCCTAAGGGAACTGTTGGTATTACAGATTTGAAGCTAACAGCTTCTAATGCATGGTTTGTAAGGATGGATCCATCCACATGAAGCAATGCCAGGGAGAGACACACACACACACACACACGGTGTCTCTTTAGTGATGGGGGCAGATCAAGTACTGCTATTTTGCAGGCTTTGGCCCTTTGGTCATATATATCCAAGAGAATATCTATCCAAGAATATATATCCATATATCCAAGAGAAGAGACTTTCAGTATCCTATTTTGTCTGATGAGCCGCTGTCTCTCAGTGACACGATGCTGCTGTGAAAGGTGCAAATTCAGCAAGTGTCCACACTCGGTCCTTGCACACATCTGCCGGCAGCAGATCGCCTCCCCTGGAAGCAGCCTGGAAAACCCACGGACGCCTCAAGGCTTTCCCGGAGAAACCCCTTGTGGTGACAGTTTGCACATAATTCCCTTTCTGAACGCCGGGATGTTTCGGGAGAAGCAGCACGGCAGAGATGCCGACACTCGGCCTTTTGCCGCTCCCGCGCCGGGCCAGCCCCGCCGTGATGGCACAGAATGTTCGCTCAAGCCCGAGCTGGCCGGAATACCAATGCAGGCCAGCAATGAGCTGAAGGGCAAACAGGAAGGAGGGAAAAGCCCTGTGACACAAAGGAAACAAACAGCCGGAGATGAGCTTTCCAGCAGGTACCGCATCGCAGCTCCGAGCGGCGGGCCCGGCGCTCAGCAGATGCGCGGCGACGCCGGGACACGCTCCGGGCTCCGATCGCTTCCAGGGCAGGAGCAGTGCTCGTTGCCAGCGGATCTCAAAGCGTTGCCCTTTCTTATTCTTTATTAGCATGAAACGATGTTAGCCGAGCAGATTTGAAGAAAGCTGATGCAAGCCGAAGCCTGCTGTAAATCCGCATGTGAAAGGATGCATTTCGCAGGCGATGAAAGCCGAGAACGAGGAGCTGTCGTCTTCGCTTAGTTTAATTCCTGTGTATCCTTTAGTGCAGCAAAAGCCGTCATCAAGAAGAAACAAGCGTCTCTGTCTATGGCCCAGATTCTCAGTTTATGCCCAAATAAATTTCATATTCGTCTGAAAGTAGACCGTTTGAATGGCTGTTAAAATGGGTATTTTTGGCTTCTCCAATTGCTCAAGGAACTTAAAAAAGAGCAGACTTAGGAATGTATTAGGCAACATTTTCTCATTGCGTTGAAATCTCCAAGATAATGAATGTCTTGGAAAGAGCAATAAGATCGTTATCATCCTTAACTCTTTGACCGAAGGCATGAGCTGGGCTGCTTCCAGTAAGCAAGTGGTTCGTGTTAATTTTATAGACGTGATTGAAATAAGTAAAGAGTCACTTGAATTATTTTTTTCCTTTGCAGTTAGTGAATAAATGTGGGCTAGTTGGTCAAAAGTACCCACTGACATAGAATAGTGCAGCAAGACAGTAGTGGTTGAAAAAACCCTGTTCTTATCTGCCATCAATCGTCCACAGAGAGAGGGAATGACAATTGCAATGTTACACATCTATAAATACAAATTCCTCTGTTCTCTACATCCAACAGGACTGTTCCCATGCATAAGGGTATTGCTTCAGTTCTGGTTTTACAAATAAGGTGAAATTCTGGCAATGCCCACCCAGAAGTCAATGGACAGGAGGAAGTCTTCCACTCCTGGTGAGCCACGTCAGCCCCACAGGGATCCAGCCTGTTCCAGCACAGTCCTGCTCACAAAATTCACCCCAGTGTCTGTCTGAACTCAGAGCAAATCTAGATGATGAACTACAACTGCTTGCAGTGCTAATTTTTCTATGCAGTGCCCATATTCTAATGAATCTCCTATAAAGAACTGGTACTTTTTTACAATATATTTATTGTATATAATTCCAATTTTACAGTATATAATTCCAAATTTACAATATATAATTCCATTTATGTTGTGAACTGGCTGGCAATGAGATTTCTGAAGCTCTAAACACATCTACCTTGAAAACTGACTCCAAGTATGTTCAAAGAAACAGGCTGCTGAGCAAGGAACAAAAACCAGGATGATACTGCATGGGGCAGAAAAGTAAACTGATTTTCACTGCTCTTTCGGGCATTTGGAGGGGCAGAGAGGGGGAGAACGGCGAAATAAAGGATATCCAACACCAGAAAAAAACATACATGAACTCTGATAAAAATCTGAGCAAGGAAATGGCCTACCCATTGCACAGAGGAGTAAAACTGCAGATTCACAGCTCAGTGCACAGGAAAAGGGCAGAGCCAAGAGTGCAAACTGAAAGGCAACTATCTGACATGAAAAACGTAATTGACAAGTATTTGTAGGAAATTGTTTAACACCAGCCCTCTTGACTGTCAGCTTGACATTCATTAAGTGCAAAGAAATTGTCTTTAAAAAGCAGCATTTAATTACTTACTGAATTGCTATTACAAAGCAGTTGTTTTTAATCACAGATCACATTAAAACAAATATGATCCGATCCTGATCATTAGGATTAACTACTGTGATCTTGCTTGCCAACAATAGTATCTTTGTATTTAAAGTAAAATGTCATTAAAAAGCCATGGGAAGTTCATCACTAATGTGCAAGCAGTGTAATCTTAATTTCCTCCTGCAGATACTGAACTGAGACCAATCATGCAAGATTTTCCAGTATGTAAAATAACCGTCAGTTTTCATTACAAAGAATATGAAGCAGAAGGAACACAGAAATAACAAGGCTTTTCAGAAAACAATTTTCCAGATTTAGAAAAACCCATGCCACACTTTTTCTAAGAGCTAAAGAGATTTTTTTCAAGGGGTAAATTTTCCCAGGAATCCTGAAAACAAAATGTAATGTTCCTTTGTTCAGAGTTCAGTTCTGGGCTGGTAAGTAAGACTAGAGTAGGCTGATTATTCAGCCTACCTCTCATGCAGATGATGGTACAACCTCAAGTGTATGGCAGATATTATTTATTTAAGAAAAACTGACTGAAGATCAGTGAAATTGCCAGCAGTTAAAGATTTTAGTTCTTGATAGTACAAAAATGATCAAGCAGACTTAATGTGTACCAATGGCAAGAATAATGCATGGCTCAGAAAAGGCTATTACAAGGGAAGAAACCCAATCTTTGATAATAACTTAAGCAAGTGCAGACTGTGACATCAGCACACATGGATGTGAAGGTAGACAGCTTTCAGGAATGTTAAACAAAGGGCTGAGATCTCCAGGACCCTGAGCAATTTACAAAAATTGGGCAAGAAGTAAGGAAGACAAAGCAGCTAAGTGTAAATGTATAGGGAGCAAAAGTTTCACATATTACTCAGGACATACATGGTATAAACAATGAGAAAGGATGAGTTTGATAAATATTTAGATTATTCTCTAGAAATTATGGACAGTTTGAAGACATGAACTCTAGATTGAATGTATTTAACACTTATTTAGCCTCAGTCTCCTTCAGACTATAATTTCTGACCCCATCTTGAACCTTGCTGCTGGGCACCCATCCTGTCAGATGCTATCCATGGCAAATACAATGTGTTTTATGTTTGTCTTTTAATCTTATCTCTGAGCTTCTGCTTTGGTGTTCAATAGTTCACCTTTTGTCTGATTGCTACCCTTGCTTGGGTTCCAATCTTTGCAGAGCTGCAAACCTGTCAGACAAGGAACAAAAAACTCATTTCTAAATAGATAAAGGAACATAAAAACAGCCATGGGTCAGGTTCCACCTGAAGTTAGGACAGCAGGTTTTGTGAAATGCTGCCAAGATGAGTCAGGCTTCCTCCTCTACTGCCTTGCTGGTGAAAACACATGGAATGTCCCAAAACTTTTCAACCTTAAAGCTGTAATAGAGCTTCAGGCAAGGACCAAGGGCTGCACTGTTTCTACCTCATCCATCCTTACCCTCCATCCACCTCAGTGAAGGCTGCCCCTTGAACTGCTGGACTGGCACAGGTGTATCAACAGGGAGGCCTCAATTGGGCTGGCTCAGGAGCCCTGAGCGGGGTCAAGAAAGCCACCAGTATTTTCAGTTCTTTGTCAGCAATGAAAGACGTCAAACAAAACTTCAAAGCCTCTTCCTAATAATCCCCGAGGTCAACATCTTACCTCTTCTTTCTCAGAGTGACACAACACTGGGATCGAGAGTTTGCTTTCTTCTCTCTACTATTCTTTCTCAAGTTCCAGATAAAATGACATTTTCACAATTAGTTTAGTGCTAAAGGCTTATTAGTCAAACTGGAAAAGATCTGGGTATAACTGAAAACATGAGGTTTACATTTTTAGCAGTTAACTCCCCAGGACACTGCATTTCCATTGTTGTCAAAGTGCTGGAATAAGCCTCAAGACTGCACCATGCAAAGCTGAAACAAGGATGGGCTGAGGGCTCCTAGGGTTTTCCAAATCCATGAGCCCCACACTGCAGTGTGCCCCAGAGACCCCCACAAGAACAACAGAGCCTCCTCCCCCCAGCTAGAGACACAGCAGATGAATCTGCAGGTGTTGGTCCACAGGGCACAGACTGACCCAGCTGGCACAAGAGCACATTTAAGTGGTTCTGCAACCACAGCCGTCGTGGCCATGACATTGTTAGTGGAGGCAAATCAAATGGAAGTCACTGGAAAAGCTACAGTGTCCTAAACCAGAGTCTTGTCCGTTGTGGCACTGCTGAGCCAGCAAACCACAGCGACAAGGATTTGTCAAGGTCTATCATGCATTTATCACCCCCACAGCACAGCGTAGGGCAGCTCATAACGTTCAAAGGAACATGTACTTTTTCCTATTACAAATAAAATGGTTTGAGGTTACGCTCCCTGCATGGTAACACTGTCCCAGTGTTTATGCTGAACATCTTTCACGTGATTTTGTTACCCAAACTCCCCCCTACATCTATGATGGTGGTCTTGGAAAGACAAGAAAGAGGCATTCAGAAATGCATGCAGACTGCATGTATTCTTTAGCAGGAATATTTTCATGTGTGTAAAATGAATAGTTAATCAAGCAATTCACAGTCAGGATAAAGCTATTCCAATACAAAAACTTTCTGTCCCTCTAAAATCTGGCTAATGTTATCACAGAAAACAAATAAAAATGGATTCCTTGTTCCTTTTCCAGACATTTCAATCAAAATTTTGACTCCCTGCAAGTCTCTGCCTGTCCTGCTGGTAATGACCTTCATCCAGGAGACAGGGCATGGAAGAACACTGTGTGTTTTCACAACTTTCTGCCTTCCTTTAATTTGCCATCTCTAACATCAACAGTCCCAAGTCTCTCTTGAATTATCACTCCTCAAACAGGCTTGTATTGACACTGGAGATCTTCCTCCTACTCTTCAAGTACCATTAAAGTCCTTATGAAGATGCACACAAAATGGAAATATTTATAAAACTGTGAAACTGAAATATGCTACATATGCTGAAGACTAAAGTAAAAACAGCAGATGTCATTATTATGCATACTTATTATATATTTACATTTTATATATAATTTACATATTACACACTTCCTGTTTTTTTTTTTTTTTTTTTCAAATATCAACACACTTATGTATCAAATAGCTTTTTAAATAAAAGCCTGGGAAAAGCCAGTTTGTCTTCTCTGCAACCTCATAAATTTGCAACATCTCTTATAAAGATCTGTTTTGCAACAAAGTAAGCAAAGGAGTGGGTGGAGGGAAAAAGCCTTTTTTGACAGGCATCCTCTTTGCTGATCCAGTTAAAGGAAGCTGGATATTCAGACGAGTGGTTAAAATGTAAAAAAATTTCCATGTTTTGCAATGGCAACAGATAAAGCTGCTGATGTGGCACCTTCCCAGTGCTAAGAATGACAAGGTTTGTGATGGGAAGCTTTTCCTGCCCCAGTGAAATTTTAGGTGCTAAGGCACAGAGAGGCAACTCCTGCTGTTTGCTCAGAAAAGGTTAAGGGAACAAAGGAAAAATCAGCACATTTGCTTCATCTCTGACACTCACTCAATCCAGGGTGACTCATGGCTGCTGACAAAGCCTGGGCTCTGGAGGAAGCCTAAGGCTTTTTGGTCTCATTTTTTTAATTTCGAAGTGAGAATAGCTGTAATTATCACGTAGCTGACACTCATCCCACTAAAACTAGTATGTGCATAAAACAGCTAATAAAACAAATAAATTAGAGCTGGATAAGAGCTGGTTATAGGACCGGTTCTGTGCAGCATGCACAGCCCAGCAGCAGCTCTGCGAGGCAACCAGCTCCCAGTGGTTTTCCAGCAGCTCAGCTCCAGCAGAAGGCGTTTCCTCAGCCACAGGGAACTGCTCTGGACACAGACACAGGTCCCTCTGAGAAGTACAGATGCAGAAGCACAGCACTGTGTAACTAGAACAATCATGAAGGAGTACAAACAGAACCAAGCAGGGCTGTACTCTGACAGTACTGCAAGAATTCAAAAATCAATGATAATAGTCAGGTGAGAGAGTTGTCCAGACCTGTAAGTGAAACAGAGGCATTTTTCATGAGAAAACTAGAGCTCATCTAAAGCAAAACAGGAGGCAGCAAGCTCAATTTGCAGATTCAGCAAATTCAGAGGGAGAAAACAAGGATGATTTATCTCTGTGTTCTTGCTGCAGTCTGTGGCCAGCTTTCACTAAAATGCAATATATCTAATGCTTGTACAGCATCTTCCATCCCAAACACTCCACGACACACAGCTCCACTGAAATATCGGACATTTCATTATCAGCACAAGCAATAAGTAATTTCTACTGAAAAATTAAAACAAATATCTTCCTGAACTGCTTCAGAAAGCTGTGGGCAAGTATACCAGGACTCCTATAACCAACATTCCTTTTCTAAAAAATCTAAACAAAATCTCATTTGGGCTGACAGTTCGTTTTACATAAGGGAGGCTTTAGAACCAACTCACAAAGTCTGTATATGAGAATGTGTGCCAATATTAAATTTTGATAAGTCATGAAGTCTTTCTGACAGGGTTATGGCAGCTGCCAGTTTGTGTTTCACTGATTTTATAGGTCAAATAATAGACATTCTGATGTCAGACATTTCAGTACATGATTGTTAAGCAATACTTTAGCCAATCCAAAAGAGCTTAGAAGCTACACATATGGTCCACAGCTGATTTTAGCCACCAGTAAAGAAACTGTATGTTGCTATAAGAGATGCAACTGCTGCACTCAGATGACACCATTAATTTAGAAACTATTGAGCAGCAAGCAGACCCTGCTATCCTGATTGCTCATCTGCAGCAAAGAATGACTTGTCAAGTGAGCCACCCTGGTTACTCAGTGACATACAAACTGGGACCAGGCAGCTTTTCAGCAGTGCGTGGCCATCACTGAATTGTTGTGGTCTGTACTGTTGCTCAGTGCCACGTTGATGCCAAGAAAGTTTTTTGCCTTTTCTTTTACATACCTTTTAGGTATTTTCAAAGCTCTTAGCAAGCACACTTATAATTCTTTAAGTCTGATAACTTAACACAGTCTTGGTATTCTGTTAAACCAAAAGAGCAAACATCCTAAAGGCCTCACAGCTGGAGGCTGGAAAACCCTATGTCAGCATAGGAAGCCAAACCCCCCTCTAGAATACATCCTGTACACTAAGATTAAACCCATCTAAAGAAGAATACTTTGAAATAGAAAAATATCATGCTATTCATTCAAGCCTCTCATTGAGATGTCTTTGTTAGATATGCTAATTTGTGAGGTCTATAAAATTGTATGTGTAATCTACTGTGTGCATGCATTTCAACATATTCCACCTCGGCAAAGTGTTGCACCATAAAGATCCTTATTAAATACAGAATGAAAAGCCCTTTACCCTTAAATGTGTCTAACTCTTTAATCTTAGGATGAAGGAAAAGGCATCAACATAAAGAGACAGAAAATTGACCACAGCTGAACATGAAGAAGTGACAGAAGGTAGAAATGTAGGAGAAAAGAAAACAGGGAGATGGTGCTTGTCTCAGGGCCTCAAGAAGACAATTTCAGATGAGGCAGAAGTCTCTACAGCTGCCATCCAATAAAGGGTAACTGTCACACTGTACTGCAGTTCTGCACCTCGCTGCCAGCCCTGCCTGGCCCCAAAGAGCAGTGCAGATCAGACAGCTGCACTGCCACAGCACATACAGAGCAGTTATGTGGACAGCAAACGGGACACAACTCACCCACTGCTGGGCTCAGCAGCTGTGGAGAGGTGTCTGCAGCTATCATGTCACACGTACAGGTTACTGCAACCAGCAGCCACCAACACAGCCCATGCTCTCTGCACACCTGAGCCAAACAGGGAGCTGCTGCCCACGGCCACTGTCCAGGGCTCCTCCTTTCAGTCAGTCCTGCTCAGCTCCAGCCACCTGCACCCAGGTGTCCCCAGTGCCTTTGCCATTGATCTACCCCACAAACCAGCAAGCACAGCAGCCCCTGCCTCACCTTCACACCTCCCAGGAAAACAGCTGGCACATTTTGGGAGCCGCACCTTTCCTGGGCACCAGCAGAAAACATGGGGTGCCACATTTCCCACAGGTAAAGCACAGGGAACTCACTGCATTTTCCCTACACGGTTAGGATGGGTTAAATAGAAAATAGTATCAAAATGAGGTATTTTCCAGGAATTACCTATATGCCTCATTAACATCTTCATCTGATAACCTCCTAGTAGCTATTACAAAAAGCATATGGACAGGAACATAGTAAGTTCTCAATTCCTATCTCCTACCATAACCCTTGTCCAGTTGTCTCTCTTTGTTCAGATTCCCTTCTGGAAATGATGGAAATGTGAATCATTTAAGATGTGTCATCTGCTGTGCAAGAAGAATGACACAAATTGGGAGGTAACTGAGACAAGCCATAAAATTCTATTTACACATGGCTCTGAATTTCTGTTGCCATTTGAAGGAGCACAAGGGATCATTTAGAGCTAATAAATGACAGTATTTTGTTTTGCATCTCCTGGGTTTTTAACAAATCAGCTGTTGCGAGAATGCTTTTTAACTCCACACAGGGACTTCCATATGAAGAAGTTTCCTAATACAGAAGAAGAATTAACCAAATCAAGGACCCAAGTAGGTCCTAATACATACTGAATTTTAACAGTTAGCCTATGAGATATGTAACCCCCAAACACTCTACCTTATTTACATAAATATATACACAAAGGATGATGGTCAAGGCTATGAAATTACCTACAAATCCATGGAGGAGATATATGTAGCACATCACTGCAAATTATCCCTTAAGTAGGAGGGGTGTGGGAAAACCTGGAGGAGAAAAGACTGCTCATGCTATTTCTCCTGGTTAATGTCTTTGACTAAATGAAATTACATGCTATTGTTATTCTTAACAGTTTTGTTCTTAACAGAGCAATAGCCAAAAAGGCACCTGTGGTGCCAGGAGGAGCCCAACAGAGCCCAGGGGCTCAGCACCAGCACATTTCCACAGGCTCTGCCTTTTCTAGATCCTCAGCAAACCTACAGCATATACACAAGCTATAAAGACCCTTATAAGATTTTCCTGCAACTAGTTTAATGGCTTTTTCAAGCAATAAGATAAATGAGAAACAGACTTAATATATATTTTTATGATTAGCAGGAAGATATCAATAAAATTATAATTAAAAATATTTTATTCCAGCCTTACTTTATGTGAAATAAAGACCACCAGGAAAATGAAGATCACTTTTTTACTCTAAAGCTCTGTGATTTTCTGTATTTGCCTTTCACCCTTACTAGAAGGCCAGAAAAGACACTATGAAGTGATACATCCAAGGGATAATATGCCAAGAAATGACAGGTTTATAACTCTAGTTAACGATGTAACTTTCATACTGAGGCCATGCAGGCTATAAAATATGAACTCATTCCTGTAACCTCCAGTTAACCAGTCTGCCAATTTTACCTCACCCTTTCTTTCTCATTTGTTTCAAAATACTTTGTAGTTGAGGTTTTGATCAGACAAAGACCTGAAACTGTGACCCAAGACAGAGCAAAACTGTAACCACCATGATGTGATAGCAAAGGAGGCAAGAGGGCAATCTGGATTTTGAGATTTTAAGATCTAGGATGTCATTAAGTGGCTGAAGTACAAACACAGAGCAGATCAATGCAAACATGTTCAGAGTTAAAAGAAACATCTTTTGGTGTTAGTGGCAAACCAAAGACCAAAAAGGTTTCCTTTGGTACAGTAAACTTTTTTGACTCAACTGAAAAAACTACGTTCACTGCTAATTTTTCAATTTTTTTTTACTACAGAAGAGGAATTCTTTCCCAGATGTACCTTGGAGATTCTGCTCAGGGCCTGTTTTTCCTGCCAGCACAACGTGACAGTCAGGCAGCTGCTGAAAGAGCGCCCTGTGCGCAGCTGCAGCCGTGCGCGATCCTTACCCTGCCCACGTACCCTGGGCAGCCCTGCTGCCTCGGGACAGGCTCTGCACAAAAAGGGCCTGTGCAGGAGCACAGAGCTGCTTTCAGTGCCCAGCAGGGCTCGTGCTCGGCCACCTCGGCACTGATGGAGCCTTGCTGGGAGGGAACGAGCCCCAAACTCAGCCCAGCTCCAAGAGTCACCAGTTCTGTCACTGTCCCCTGGAGCTGCAGGAAAACAATCTCACCATGAGCCCTTTCAGGGGAATTCTCAGTGTAATTCTCTTAAAAGTAGCTTGTTTCCATAGAAGCCTTCAACATCCCTTGATTGCTGCTGCAATAATTCAGGAATCCAAATAACAATTTGGTAGTTATGTTTGGAAAATAAAATAACCTACAGAAAACCACCACATGCAAACAAACAGAGAGAAGTCAAAAACCCTCACCCAAATGAGACCTTCTCTGTCAGGGCAGATCTTCAGTCAGTAAATCAAAGAATTTCTACTGCTCAGTAAAAAATTGAGTTAAAACCAGAAAAATGCTTGGATGGAGTCAATTGATTTCCCTTTCTTCCATTTTTTATAAGCAGCAATGGTAAGAGAAAGAGAAGAAAGTCAAAATTGTCCTGGTCCTGCCAGGTGGGCTGACAGGCTGTTGCTCCACACCTCACTGGCAATGGCTCCAGCTGGGAGCCTCGGGGCCCTCACTCACTGCAGGTTTGTGCCTGCCCTCGAAGGGGGTGGCTTTTCTCAGTCATACACACCAAACCTTTTGGGGTACCTTGTGAAAAAAAACACTACAGATCACTTTGACAGCTTGAATCCCACAGATTTAAGGCCAAATGATATTTATTAGGGAAGACTCCTGTGCACTTCATAGCTGTAGGAGCTCTCTGTACTGGAAGGGGTGGGGTGAGTCCTGGCTGAGAAAGGACCTGGCTCTGGGGCTGATGAAATCATCTCTTCCACACCCTCAGCTCATGGCAGCCCACAACTGAACAAGAAGAAAAGTGATGACTGTTTAAGTGAAAAACAGAGTATTACCTTTTTAACCAGCTCCACAGGATGTCCCACAGCAAGACATGCATTTGTGAGATTCAAAATAAATCTACTCCAATTCTAATGCAATTTTATCTCTAAAGAGAAGTTCTGCTGGTTGACACAGTTGGTACAGTCTGAACTTAACAGACTAAAGGAAGCAGCTCTCTGGAGTCCCTAAGGATTAGTGGAGACAAATTATAATGAGCACTCAGTGGCATAATTGCACAGCAACCCAAGAAGCAAAGAACAGAAAGTTTCATGTTCTTTGTTGCTAACTAAAAATATTAAAAAATAACAGTTGCAAAAAAATTGTCAGCCAATTACTGCACTTGGCTTGTTTCTTGATACAAGATTAGGCAATGAGAATTTCTAGCAGCAGCTGTCAAGGCTGCTAGAGCTGCTGCAAGGATGGTACATCTTCCCCCGGCCCAAACATGGATTGGCCATGGCTGACAGCTGCAGGAGAACCTCTACAATAGCATTTATGCAATCAGTGCTTGCATGGTAGTTATTTATTTAAATTCAGGTTCAGGAGCACAAGACAGGATTATACAAGGGCAATGACATTGCAGGTGATTTTTCAGCTCTAAAGCAGGTTTTACAATCCTGCTGTTTAAATGCACTGCTGGTGGGACAGAGAGATTAGAATTAATTATTCACTCTTGTGTATTTAAAACCTACAGGTAGTATCAGTGCACCGCTCCAAGGTAATTTCCAAGGTGTCTCAGGGGGGCAGATAATGCTGGAGAGCACTTACTGTCAGAAGGGACATGTGGCAGGATTTGCCTTCTGCTTCCCCAAAGCTGGGCAATTCCTCAAACCCGCTTGAGCACAAGGCCATTGTTGCCAGCAGCAAAGCTGCCAGCAGCAGAGCTGCCAGCTGGCCTCTTCCCTTCAGTTTCTTTTGGGCAACTTGGCTTCAGTTTCCAGAAGTACTCTGCAGAATGTGAATGTACAGAATCAATGTACATTTATAACACTGAGATCATTTATGCTACCGTAGAATGTATCTGTGTCTGATAGGTTAAGTATTTGTAAGGCTAATGATCCCTTAACTGCACAATGGTACTCTGGTGCTCTCTATTCATTCCCATCAGACATTTCAGGGCTTGGTTTATGAAAGAAATTCTCTTTAGCGTACCAAACGGAAAGCCATGACAGAAAAATCCTTCCTCTTTACTAGGAATAACAGCAGCTTCCATCATGAGAAAAGTGTTTTGCCTTACCTCCGAGGTGAAAGGATGAATGTAAAACTCTGATGCTGCTGTGTTCTCTGTACCTACCTTCAAATTCTCTGCCCATTTTCAGCTCATCCCAGTGGTATCAGCGGTAATTGAGCTCACTAACTCTCCCAACTTTTTTTTTTTTGCTGTTTTCAAGACATTTCCTGAAATATGAAGGTAAGGAAATGCTGCAACCATTTTTACTTCTAGAGAAATCAGAGACTGACAATGGAGGAAGGCAACTTAATAATTAACACAGCTCCACAAGGCTTTTGTGCAGAGAACTTAATATACTCGGCATGTAGTCTGCTAAGTCTGTGTTTTCTCTTATGGGAATTCAGAACAGTAGGAATGTACTGTCAGAGGTGGTAAAATAAAAAGTTGGTTCCATTTACTGTGATTACAGAGCTGGTGGGAAGACATCCTGATCCCACAAGACCTGTCTCAGTCGCTGGTTCCAACACACTGTCAGAAATCACACAAAAGAAACATGAGGGGTGCAACAGGTCACACATTTACTGCAATCTCAAAATTTCCTATCCTGAAATCCTCTGGTTTTACGTGTGGAAGCACTAACACTAGCCCAGCTTATTTATGCTGATTTAAAGAAATCTTTATGGGATTACACCTCAGCATCAATATAAATGGTCAGCTAATTAATGCCTAGATCAGCTTCCTCCTGTGACTGATGGAAAGCAGTAACTGCTTCTTGCAGAGAACCCAGGCTTAATTCTCCAGCCTCTTCCATCTTATATTGATTCAATTCTGATTTCAATACTTTAACTAGCCTAGACTGTTTAGTATCTCTTACAGTGCAAGGAGGTGCTGCCTACATTGTATAAGACTTAGCTGTGTTCAGGCTCATTAACAGGTTTAAGCTCTACATGAAATGAAACAGCAGCAGAATTCTGCTGGTAGGTTGTGTTGGTAGTGAAGTTCAACTGGGCAGATGGGCTGTTTGGGGGAGAGATGGTCCTCTGCACAACAGCAATGTTCACACATGTTGGAGTTTATCCTATTCATACTTAAAACCAGCCAGTATCATAAAAGCCAATCACACACTTTTCCTAAATAGGCTGAGGTTTTGCACCACCCTGAAAAAAAAATACAAGAATCCATAAAAAATATGGAAAGATTGTGTCAGCACCCTGTAGTATTTAGCTTTCATCAGGCCTTTCCAGGTACAGACCTACTTAGTGGATCAATTTTAATGCTGTTACTGCAAAGCAAAAGTGAAATTATCACTAAATTGAATCTATCAAGTACTGCTCTTGATAGAACAAATGTGGTTATGTGTTTTTGAGGTCACTGGGATCACATATGGTTATTTCTTCTTTCTACTTTTAATCAGGTCTACAAACTGGAAAATTATAGATAAACTGATGAGAAAAAAATGGCATCTTTCTTCTGTCCTTCCACATGTATATTACAGGCAGAAAGAATAGGAGAGTTGTATAAAGCCAAGCCTGTTTAATCAGTGCTTGGCTGTGGGCAGTTTCACATTTCAGTAATATCCAGCTTCACAGCATTGAGCACTTGCACAGTGGCTTCCCTAGAAAGACTCAGTTGAGTGCATAGGTAGTTTTTGTTGTTCAAACAATGTATCTTCCAATGAATAATCTAATAAATAAACTTAGATTTGCAAACTAGAGTAATTTTGATACACTCTGAGAAATCCAATGCAGACATGAGCTCATTTCTGCTCTTTCATCAGCTTACCCATAATTTACAGTTGTGTTTCTGCAAGTTTAGTTGGATTGATTTTAATTTTTTTATTTTTGTTCCAAGCACTGGGTTTAGGCTCTGGAAATATAGGTTTAGGTGCAACAAAACCTTATTTCTCTACTCTCGTAATAAGGATAACATTACCTTAATTCAAGGGACTTAAGCAAGAACAAACCCTCCAAGCCCCAGAGCATTGCTGGGTGTATGCCTAGAGGAAGCCTCTCCCAGCTCTGTGCCACACCTGCACTCTGACAGCCAAAACCTGAGCACATGCTGCCAGTTCTGCTGCTGACACTGGAGCACAGAGGGTCTGAAATGTCAGCAGAAGACATAAAAGGTGGTATCAACTACTTTACAAAAACATAGCAACAGCCAAAATATTCACATTTCTACAGTCTGTGACTACAACCATTACTACAGCAATTACAATCCTCTAGAAGTGCTCATTTTACACTCACAAATGCTCACTTTAGACTGCATGACCTAACTTAAATCTGCATTTTCCAAGAACATTATTCCTACTTTTTCCACATGCATTGATACCTGAAGCCAAATTTACAAAGGTATTTAGGGACTTCACAGTAATAATTGGTATTTTAGCAGGTAGCTCAACACCATCAAAGCAGGCATGGGAGTTGTACTTCTATGTCATTAAGTACTTCTCCTGTATTTTTACATGTCTTTGTATCACAATCCATTCTGAAACAGATCTAACACATATGTTTGTGCAGAAATATTCTTTGCAAAGTAAAATTCCCCACTACAAATGCACCACTGCAGAGGAACTTTGAATCTCAGAATAAAAATCACTGCTAAACTTAAGATTAAAAACATGTCTCTTTGGGGAATATTCTGCAATTGTCCATATCTAGCAATGTAACTGTTTTGCACCGGGGTAAAAATTATCCTCTCCTTAAAACTGGATGGGCACTAAACCTAGGGCAGCAAAGATTATTGTCAGAGCTTGTATCAGAGCTTCACACAGGATAGAGCCTCTGCAAGATCCCCAAAGACTTCTCTGCAAGAGATTGTTTTCTGGTGTTTTCCCCAAAACTGGGCAGCAAAGCCATCCCAGAAGAATGGTTATAAACAACTTTACAAAGCAATCTGCACTTCATGGTAACTGCTCTTTATCATTTTCCAATCAACACTAGTTGGCTTCTAATTGATTTTATATTATGTCCCTTACCAGAAGTAAGAATATTGTGTTTACTAGGGCAGCACAAAGAGGGCAGGCCTATTCTTACTGCTGTATTTAATGCTGCTGCTAATCATGGAGATTAGACTGAAACAATTACAACAGCTAATTAAAGAACAATGCGGTTTTTGGCATCTTTTCTCAGACAGCACTACTGGGAATTCCTAACTCAGGCAAAGCAGGGATAATTAAAAATCGAGCTCCGGTTTCCCCTGCACTGGCAGCTGGATCATGCTGATTAAACTGCAAATAAAACACATGAAACCAACACTTTGTAGTGTATCCAATTTCACTTAAAAGGGTCTTTAAACTGAATCATAAACAGAGAAACAGTGCACAACAAATTATTTAGCTGAAGCTAAATAAGTCTTCACTGCAGTTGCTTCACAGCTCACTGTCTCTGGCACAGAGCATGGGACACTCATTAGTGCAGGGCCTGGTGAGCCACTTGAATCATCCATGGCCCTTCCAAAGGCAGAATTGCTTAAAACATCACACTAGAAGCCACTGAGCTCAATCAAACACCACCATAAAAATTTGGAACACCCCTGTGGAAAATGCAGAATTGCACCCATTGACACTCAGGTCTTACTTCGAGTAAGACAGGGCCAGAACCCCTTCCAGTGAGACTCTGGAGGGTGGATGAGGTGCTGAAGAGCAGTTGGTTTATGACAGCTATAAGTTCAAGACAAACTTGCAGAAATATAAGTAGAATTAAGCCTTGTCCAACATTATCTGGTCCTTCTGCTGTAAGACACCATGGACAGAAGAGCAGTCGGAGCATCCCTTTGTCCTGCTCAGATCTCAGCATCACCTGGGCTCAACATGCAGTGACCCAGAGGCAGCTTAACTTTGTTACAATGATAATAAAAATAATAACCTTTACTCTTGGCTAGCATTTGCCTGTATACTTTTGAGTCACACAAGAGCAGTAAGAACACAAACAAACCCTAAGAATAAGACATGAAAGGTAATGCAAAAATACCAAATTACTTGCCTTAAGCTTGTTTGGGTGTTTAAAAATCTGCCTGAAGGTTGTTACTGTGCTCTCTGGACAAGTACTTAGTGCTTTGTTAAATAACAAGGGGATCTTGTTAACAATTTTTAGCTAATGCCAAGAAATTTTGTATTCATGCAGCTCTGTGGAGAAACATCAGTACTAACTCATTTTCAGTGATCCCACTAACTGGGCAAACCTCATATGAATTTGATACTTGTACAGCTCAGCTACACTGAGTGTGTAAACCAGCAAGAGCACCACATTCCTTCAAAAGCACAACTATTTTCAGCTTTATATATTTAGTAAGCATATTTAACAGCAACAAATAATAATAAAAAGCAGGGAGGCTGCACTTGGCACCTGCAATACTTGTACTAAAGCAAAGTGCTTAAGGGACAGAATGCTGATGCCAGCAGATGCAGAGGAAGGCATATAACTAAGGGGAAGTTTTCTAAGACAAGGCCCTTCAAGTTTTTGCTAAGCATTTGAGAGTCTGTCTACAGGACAAAAAATCTGCCACAGAAAAGAATTAGAGACCAAAAGGGGAAATACATTGTTTTCTACCTACCTACCTACATATGGTGCACAGATTACACAGCAGTCCTGCTTTAGCCACATGTCATGGGAACAGTTTGGAAGGCTGGCTCAGAGTTAATTAAGAATGAAATTATGCTAAAGGTCCTTGTGGAAAAAGCCCAGTTAGCACAGTAGTATTTCAGAGAAAACGCTCAGCTGCTCAAGAATCAACCAGCCTGGGCACAGAGGTGTTACAGACACTGGGCTGGCTTTTGTCATGAAAACACCAGTGGGGAGCATCTCCTTTGAGCCCTCCCTTGCCCTCTGCCACCAGAGAACTGGCCTGGCCAGTGCAGCTGGACACTGTCTGCCAGTGGAGCCCGCTGCTGCCCCAGGGTCAGCTCTCTGTGCAGAGCAGACAGGTACACATGTGAACAGTCACAGCCCTGCCTCAGCTTAGTGTATGAATTTGGTGACATTTCAAAGCTCACAGAGGATTTTCAGAACCTAAACTCTGGAGATCTCAGAGATTCTACTGAGGCTTCACTTCTATTTCACCCAGAGTCAGCCTGAACTGACACCTATTATTCTCTTCATTACCTCAGACAGAGTAATCTTTGCATTTCCCTCCATTTCATTAACCTTATTTACTTAAGACAAACTTCAAAAGTAATTTCAGCAGCCTGGACTGCCTAGAAATCAACGGCAGCAAGCAGTAAAGACAGTATCACCTTGCAAACGTTTCTCCTTGCAGAGGGCTGCAAGAAGTGGCTGTTGAACACCAGTAACAGGAGAGAAGAACCAAAAAGCCAAATTAAGAAACTTAGTGGCCTGGCTGGCAACTTGCAGTGTGGTCTTGAAGGTTTCTCCTCCACCTGACCGAAGAGTGACTGATAAGGACTGTGCTGATTCCTTTTTGCCCACTTTCTTCCTTAGATGCACATATGCTTTTTTACAGGGAAACAACATAATCTTTATTTTAAGCTATTTGTTATTTCCTATTACTTTTGTTAGTCTCTGGTTACACATAACAGAAGTTTATACTGGAGAAGCAGTTTTCATATTTTTCTCTGAAATTACAAGTTTGTTCTCAATCCCTGAGATGATATCTCATGCTTAAATGAAATTTTGGCAAAGAAAAGCAAAGCACTTTACAGCTATCCTTCTTCATCTAGTACCATTATGCCTTTATATACCTGTGTAAAAGCAAGCTATGCAAATTTTCCTAAAAATAATGATGCTAGTGTAATTGTTCTTTCTAGGCTATGTTCCAAAACCAATTTTAAACTTGAAAAAAACATGAAAGTGAGATAGCTGGGAAAAAATACTTTGTTTTTTACTTAATAATAAATGCTTGAAAGGATCACAGCATTTTATAAGGTCATATGTAACACCAGTTATGACACCACAGTAATGCATTATTCAGTGCCAGCAAAGAATATAAATCCTTGTAATGTACATGGGTGAAATGTGGTTTAATTCTTATTATCCTTTGGCTTTGACTCAAAGTTCCTGCTGAGCGTTATAATGTTTAGATGATGCAAATTCCCTGAGATGCTTTAATTAAAGCTGCAATGTAAGACTTTGCCTCTGGCTGTTGGTCACAGTACCTGGCACTTCCATTTCCAGAGGTACCACTCACCAGGCTCCACTGCCCAGCCTGAGCTGGGGCCCCCAGTGAAATGGGCATTTCTGGTACTGCTCAGGCTGGGGCAGACTGGTGCTTTGGGCAGACATTCTGTCTTTGCTACTGCACGGCTGAGGTTTGTCAGGAAATATGACAACTAGGAGACTGAGAAAATAAAATTCCTGCTCTAACCTCTCCTTTTTTTAACAAGGAATTTCTCTGGGGGACTACATGGATGTTTAAGACCAGGAGTTTGTAGCATACATGCTACTTCTCAACAGCACACATTGCCACTGTGCTCCAAACACTGGTAAAGAAAAGACTTGTGGAATTTGTATTACCTGGTGACTGCCATAATTCTCTCCTGCTCAGCAGCAGGGCGAGCCCCTGAACCTCCAGGACCGCCCTGGTATGTGCATGCATAACCCAGCACTGGGCTTAAGGAGTCTCTTCTGCTCACCTTTTATGAAATTATCAAAATACATGGTTTTGTTTTGAAGTGAAAAACTACCTCAGATCTCTAAACCCTACAACTGCCAAGAAAAGCTTTTCTTACTCAGCTCTATGGGATTCTCATTCACAGGCAAGGACAGCTGGATGCCTTCAAGCAGTCTGGCAAACACCCAGATTGGAATTTTTAGGAAATTTTTGGAATTTTTGGTATTTTTAGGAATTTCACTCTGTCTTTGCACAGCATTGGCACTCCTGTGATTGTGACCAGCCTAATGGCTCCTTCTCTCCTATTGAATGCTGAAGCAAGCATTTTAAATGCAGTTGTTCACATTTGTTGACTCAAAGTGCACACATCCTGGAAATTCACCGTCTTTCAGCATCGCTGCCAATAAATAATTAAAAAGCCTATTAAGACGGCAAAAGCCAATTCACTGAAATTATAAGCAAATATTTTTGCATCAGGGCCCAGACTTGGGGAAACACTTAAACAGCACCTTCAATCCAAAGCAAGTGAGCATTCACATTGATGCAAGTGCCTGACTTGCAAGTCTTGTGTTTTACTGAGTAAGAGCTATTACTCAGCTCTGTAAATTACTTTCTCTTGTGGAAACATACAGTTATTCAAGAATTCAAAATATCTAGCAAAAACAACAGTTTCATAAGTAGAAATACAAGTCTGATTTCAGCCTAAGTCCTATAATTTTGCATCTGGATAGAAAAAGCAAATAGTACTGACAAAATTTAGCCTCCACTGTATTTTTTCAGACATCAAAATACTTAAGTTATTCAGATACACCCAATATCACAAAGGCAGACAATAATGGAAATAAGGACATCAAGAAAGTGTTCTACTTCAAGCAGCATATTTGCAAATATTACTGGAACAAAATTAACTGCCACAGAGGGAACACAGACATTAGGCACAAGGAATATCAGTTTGAAAAACATTCAGAAAATGGGACACATCAAACTAAAAGTTAAATTCTAATTAAGAACATGAAACCTAGGAGGAAAAGCATATGCTGTCAGAACCACAGCAGTTACATCAGTGAGGTGACAAGGGAGGAAAATCTGAAGAGGAACAGGGTTACTTAGAGAAAGAAAAAACCTTCTTTTGGGAACAGAGCATCTCTGCCAGACAGCACATGTGTCTGGCAGTACACCTTGGCAGACAGGCAAACCCTGCTGACCCTCTACAGTTTGAATTTCCCAGGATAACCTTCCCCAGCTTTCTAATTCTGCTTTTTCATGACCAGCTGAGATGATGGGAGCGAGGGGCAGGAGAGGGTTTGATGATCCCAATGAAAATTAAAACTACCAGCTGGGACACCACTGGTCTTTGACTGATTGCAATGCCCACTCTCCCACTCAACAAATAGATAAATGCCATTTTCTGAATTATGCCAATATTTGGATTGGTGTTGGATGGAGCACACAGGCTCAGACAGCTGTTTCAGGAGCATTTGCAAGGAAATCATGCTTTTGAAAATAGACAACCTATTCCTGGAGTTGAACGGATTAGCTCAAGATGTAGGACTGTCTACTGTGGAAAGTCATTTAAGCTAAAAGAGAGCAAGAATTCACCTTGGACCAACAATTTTTGATTAACTTCCTTTGCTGGCAAGCTTAGTATAAACTAGGCACTATGCCAAAGCCTCCCAACCCACTCTGGAGCAGATGCAATTTGAAATGATGCTCTCATCTTTTAACAGCATGGACTTCAGGGTGAATTTTCAGGTAATGGTCAGAAGTGGCACAGACCTATGGATCAGTCATTATACTTTGTGTAACAATAAATCAAAACAGGTCTTTACTAACTTCCTTTACTGCACAGTAAAGGAACAGCTCCCAGACTGGTGTGTGCATCATGGTGTGTGGCCTGCAAGGAAAAACTGTTACCTCTAAGCTGGAACCACAATTCACCAAATTCATCAATGTTTAGTACAAACTGGAACAGTGGGAAATTCATATTAAATATATTTTAAAATATAGAACTTACCCAGACACAATACCTAAATGTCTTTAACATGAATGAGATCTGCACACCCCCGGATTCACAGGCACCACACCAGCTCCACCAACTCTGCAGAAGCAGCTTGGTGTTTTGCTGTGACTTCTGTGGCATCCTCCAGGCAATGGACACGACCTGGCTTTCCACTCTCTGGCACCACAAGAAACAGATAAATGCCAGAAACCTGTTTGTCATGGAGATGAAGCCAGTCACGTCATCAAATCTGCAGGCTACTCACACACATTGCCTGTACACAGCCCCTCGTGGTCACTACTGCTGAGTATGAACCCCGACAAGAATTTCATTTGAGTTTTAGCTTCCCTGAAGCTTTTGGGCTTTCCAAGTCCATCAGTATGCCTCAGGCCAGCTGGAGCCATGCTGGGATTTGCAGCCTTCCCGCGGGAAAGCCAGAGAAGCTCTGCCCAGCAAACATGCACCCACTGAAACCACAGAGACCTCGCCAGCTGCAACTGGGGCAGCTCCTCCTGCACAGCACAACCTGCATCTGTCAGGGACCTTTCAAATAAAAATGCTGAACTAAATAATTTCCTTATGAATGGCCAAGTTTTACGTGTGCTAAATCTCCCACACAAACACCAATTCACTAACAGGAGCAGTGCTGGCACATCATCAGCACTTTCTGTGCCAGGCTACCCAGCTGCCACAGGACCAGCAGAGCCAGAAAGGGGTGACACAAGAAATCTGGAGCAGGGACCTGTGCATGCTCAAACTTAGGCTCCACGTCAGAATTTAAAGACAAGATAAAAAACATCAACAGTTTTCTGTGTGTCAGTTTTGAAGGGCTGGGCTATAAAGAACACGAAGCTTTTCAACAGGAGAAAAAAAATGAATGTGAAGATTAAGTCCGTTTGATGCCTAAAATAAAAACATAATGACCCTCATTTACACAACATTTCTTGATTTCATAGGCAAAGGAACAGCCAGCACACCTTGAAAAAATGTTCACAAAAGGCTGACTTGGTGCCTCATTTGTTATTTAAACTGTCTTTTGCTTTTTTGCCCTTAAAAAAAAACAACAAACCAGCTATTAGCCAAGGCTAACTTTTTGACCTCTGTAAGACACTATGTTCAGCTAGCAAGTACGGTGATAACAGTGCCAACACAAGTTCAAAGCTGAGCTGCCAGAAAGGTGCTCTGTAAGCAGGGATCAAACATCGCTTGTTTCCTGCTTACTAAGAAACCAAACACTATTGAAGACCACAACCAAATTAGCATCGAGATAATTTGTAAATAATTAACTTAGTGTCATTTTATACACTAAGTGCCTGCTCTTCTAATATCATGATTTAATTATCAGCATTTTTAAAAAATATTTTTTTTGCTGTATGTAAACGAAAACATTAGAAGACAGTCAAAAGCAATTAGAAATGTAGGCAACATTTACTACATAGGATAAAACACAATTAAATGCTAAAAGACAGAGGAACAAAGAAATAATAATAATTCTTTCTGGTTCCTGTGGAGTCATGGAATAGCACGCATAATAAATTGTATTACGCATAAGCAGCAAGACGAAAACAATTTCAGGTTTACAATTGTTTTACAGCTGACTCTCTAAGTAGAGCAAGGAGCTCATCAAACCTGCTTGTAGCAAAACCTTTCTCGGAAGCTCCACTTCAAGCTTGGCCTTACAAATCATTAACCCATTACCAAGGGGCAGGGAACTGACCAGTCCTTCAAGGCACAGAGCGGCTTGCACTCTCCAAAGTCTCAGTGCCCACTTTTGGGGCACAGGGCAGCGTGGCCAGGCCACCCTGGGCTGCAGTCACAGAGGGGTTGTGCCACCCCAGCCTAAGGAGAGGGCTCCTCTGGGGCTCCCACTTCTCAGGCAAGAGCTCTCCACCAGAGAAAACTCCACTCCTTTCACAGACAGAAGAAATCCTGGCAGGGTGGTACGTTTGGTTTTGTTTTGCTTGGAGGATATAAGCAATGCTTTGGGGTGATGGGCTGTGAATGCCAAACACCGGAGAGGCACACTCTGGCTCTGCCCCAGGGCTGTGCTGCTGTGAGAGGCACCACTCTCACAACCTCGCTATTTTTGCTGCATGACAGATTTTGCTAATCCTGTTCTGAGCCTGACAGCTCTCTACACACACACAATGCACTGAGCTCAGGCAGTAATGCAGGTTCTGGCTGGAGCTTTGAAAGGCAAGCCTCAAATTCAGATGCTCTGCCAATTACTGGACACACTTCCAAGAGCTCATACAGCCTTATCTAATGCATGGCTTGCTGGAAATTCAACTGATAGAGGAGTGCAAGGCTGCCTGTGTGACTGGATGGGATGGGTCACAGCCAGGGCTGTCCCTGTCATCACAACTGGGATGCCACAAAAAGGTGTTGAAGAGGAGGGGGAGTTGCTGGTACATGTGGGACATGCCATTTCCACTGCAAAAGTCACCTGTTTGGCCTGGGCCAGCACAAGAATTCCAGTCATGGAAAGGAACCACACATTTCCCACCAGTACTAACAAGGGGCCACACCAGCAAGTCACAATTTTGGTTTCTTTTTCCTGAAGAGGAAATACAGGGATTATTTCAAATAACTCAAGATTATTAGCTTCCTTCCTTAATTTCCCATGGAAACATGTTTTCAGACAAATTTTATCACTTCCACAAATGTCCATCTAGCAGTTTTGGGAGTGACAACTGACAGATTGCCCACTGCCTCAGCATCATCATAACTCTGGCAAAAAACTGTGCCTTGTTGTAAGGCAAGACAATCAAACATTTGTGTCTTTTAAATCTTGCTTTGGCTTCAGCACTGCAGCCCATCCAGTTGCAGTCATTTTCCCAATCAGAAGCCAGAACACAGGAACAGGTAACACAGAGCTCTGTGGGATTTACCAGCTACAGATTGACTTTTACTGGGCCTACAGCCCAGTTAATTCCCCACCAAGGGATACTGGGGAGCTCTGCAGTGAGCCAGACTCCAGGGACTGCACAGCTACATCAACAGGGCTGTAAAACAAGGCAGTCAGAGGAGGAGGAAGGTGAATGAGAAAAATGTCCATGTGATCTGTGCAGCAGCCCAGGCAGGTGAGCAAAAGAATCTTCCACAAGAACCTTCCCTGTGCACTGGGAACAAGAACTCTAGGAGTGGGTTCTCCTTGTGCTGGGGGCTGCAGGACTCAAGGGAGGGGCAATTACAGAAACAGACAAGTCTCAGTGTGTTACATGAAGTGGGCATAGCCACTTCAAAGCTGCCCTGGCTACAAAATTATTGTAACTAGATCTGGAAAGTGCTGCATGTAAAACACAGCTGTGCATGTCTATATTTATCCAATTATTATCTGATTGTTTGTAAGAAATTCTTGGTGCAATGTTATTTTCTGTGCTGTGCTTCTCCATCCCAATAATGGAATTAACACTTTAAATCACTTTGCTATGCAAAAGCTATTTATGCCACTGGGGTCTATTCCCAGCATAACCTGAGGAAAATTGCAGAAGTGTGTGTGGGGGAAAAAAGCAGCATCACAAAAGCCTTTTCAGTTGTGTTCAGCTGTAGCTATTACAGAAAATGAAATAAAACGCAGACCCCTCGTTTCAGTATCATTTCAAACCAACCCCAAAGCAAAATTCATCTCAGATAGTTTTCAAGAAATTCTGTGCAGAAAACACCCACAGAGGGTAACGTGAACCAGGTCACCTGCACACAGCTTTTTGTCCTGCCTGCTGCACAAGCTTCACCCTGGCAAGTCAACTCACATTTTCCTCACTGCTCACTGGGTGCTTGTGATTAAGCATGCTCTCCAGTGTTAGCCTGGGAGGGGAGGAATGGGACCCACCCAGCACACGATTGGAAAGTAACAGGTGAGTTCCTCCTGTTTTGATGTTCTGGCAGCAAGTGACACACAGGAAAAAGTAAGCAGCGCTGAAATCTTTTACAGCCCTCACTTCAACATCACAACTGTCACAAATACATATTGTATCAGTGAGATATGAAGTATTTCTTTATTCCTAGATATATTTATCAGAACAACTTCTACATCTAGTTCACTTAAAGAAATGAAACAGATACCCAAGCGTTCAATTAGTCTCCAAATATATTTGTTAGTAGAACTGTCTATTTGTTATGAGCAAAGATGTGCCTTAGAGCCTTATTTAAGCAATTAGCCAGACCTCATGCTATCAAATATTAATATTTTGTGTTTTATCTCCACAATCATTACTCTGAAAAAAATCAAGATTTTTCCTGTTCTGTGATGTCATTTGAAGTACAGAGTGTAACAACATAGAATAGCTTTACAGTACAGCAGAAACAGAATCAGAATGACACATTTGGTTCTGAGAGCAATTGATTATAATTAACTTAATATAGATACTTCATAATTTGTATATCTTCCCTTTTGCCAATTTGCCTTATAAATAAAAACAGACAAGCACAGAACTCAATTTTCTTTCCTTCACCAAACTTTGCTATTGCTGCTAAGCATTTTGAATGCAGTTCAAATTAAAAGGGTACTGCTGGGAAATACCACAATTTCCCTAATTTTTAAAAATCATAGTTTGGGAGCATAAGGCTTTGGTAGGTGCACTGTTAAAAATATTCATAATTAAAGACAACTGCATAAGAACATCCCATGTTCCTGAAGCTTCACCATGCTTGAATAGGCTTAGGGCAATTAAAACTTGCCCATTTATAGAAAAGACAAGTATGTTTTAAAAAATAAGCATAAAGAAGGGACAGAAAAGCCACTGGACAGCTCAGGAATACTTCTGGGAACAAAAAGAAACCCAACCCAGAGCTGACATGCAGAGAATACAAGCTGTAGTTCAGGCTTAATGAAATGAGAGCAAGGATGCTTAGCAAGCTGTGGCTGCAGCGTTCAGGTAAGAGTAGAAAATACCCTCCTGTCCATCACAGAAGTTCCCTTCTGTATGTGCTGGCTCTGGGAAGTTTGCCCAGGCTGCAGCTTTCACAGAGGAGATTTCATTCTCAGCCCTGTCCATGGGACAGCTTTTACAAGCACCAAACAGACAGGAAACATGCTGAAAATATCAAACACCCTGCAAAGAACAAGAGAAAGGAATTACATTATTACAAGCACCCAGGTCACTGTGAGCTGACAGGTGCTTTTTTTTCTTACATAATTTAGAAAGCTTTATGTAAGCTTTTTTTTTTTTTTTAAACTTGATTTTTAAAAGAGGTTTCATATAAAATTCAAGCTTCCCAGCATTGGAAGAAGGTTTCCAACACACACTGTGTAGCCTTTTCATGCAACAGACTATTGCAAAGAACTCCAGTGGCCTTCAATGCCAGACTTCTCAGTTTGTTCATAGTGTGCAAGTTCAAAGCCATTAAGTGCTTCCTTTCTATGTCCATGGCTGAATCCCATACAAGGCTTGTAGGTAACAAAAGTTACACAGTGTGCATAGAAGTTGAAACCTCCCAAAATACTGCACGAGATTGCACCTCAGTATCTTCAATGCAAATAATACCCAGTTAATGCTGCAGGCAGTTTTCTACCCATATCCAAAAGGGACCATTCAGCAGATAGATTTGAAGATGCATTCCCCTTGTAATACCCAAACTCTTTCCTGTGTGATTTAACAATGGGGATATTTCTAGTCACTGTGTTTCTGGGCTTATCTTTGCTAAAATCAGTGTATCTGATTATTAGAGAACAGCAGCTCAGCAATTTGATTGCAGTGGGGACTGCTTTATGAAGATTTCAGAAGGAAGTTCATGAATTCTACCTGTATTTCCATGCCCCTCAGCAGGAAGGAAAACACACTGTTTCCTCTTCATTTTGACAGCTGAGTGCAAAATCCTCAATTACTGTGTGCACAGTCACCACGAGAAATTGCAGAATTTTCCCCAGTGGCCACATCCCCTTAGACAGGTCAGCTCTTTACTTGCCTTGGCACATCATGGATCCCTCCTAACTCCCCAAACTAATGCTTCAGAATAAAAATATTTATCTGCATTCTGAAAAGCAATTATCCTGGAAGTTTCCTTTTATCTTCACAACAGGATTTTACTTAAGACTCCATGCTTGTGGTGTTACCAATCACAATTATCTTGTCACAAAAACTACAAGACTTTCTTTTTCTACAGGCTCCAAACTTCCTGGATTCATGGGGTTTTTTTCACTAATATTTACTAAAGCTGAAAAAATCCCCAGGTTTCTAACACACGAGGCAACAATAAAACTCAAAGAAATTCCAAGAGACAAAAAACCCAACCACTTCCCACCCAGCCACGAGGGCGCACATCTGCCTGCTGCTGGCTTAGCCCAGCACCCCTCAGAGAGCAGCTCTCGGCAGGCACTGAGCACAGCCCGGCTGAGGCCAACACAGGGCAAGGTTCACCTCACACAGGTGAGGGCAGAGGTAAAAGCTGCCACAGCTGCACTGATTACTCAGTCCCTCTGTTGCACAGAGCCCCTTTCCCTCTGCCAGGTACAATATTCCATGCTCCTGTACCAGCCAAGCCTTGGAGGGCTCCACAGCATCCCATCACACACAGCTTTGGAAGGACAGCAACAACCACCTCTGTAACCCAAAGACAATAAACTCCATCGCTCCAAGGGAATGGAAAACCAGGCCAAAATTTATCTGTGGGCTAACTGCTGCTAAAGCTGTCCCACTTGGCTCCTGCTATTTCTGTGAAATGGAGGACGGGAAGTGCAAAATGGAAACAGCCACAATCTCATTAATGGAGATAACTTCTGACATCATGAGAAAAGGAGTCGCAAACAGTCACAGCTGCTTCAGATGTAATGTACAAACATCTAAGCTGCTGAAAACAGCTTTCATTCTCTTTTTGTTTGCTTCATCCCAGAGTTTGCTCAGTTTCTCTTTGTGTGATAGTGCAGGCAAACACGCCTGAGCCCTCCTAAAGAATCCTGATGTGACCTTATCAAACACCTCAGGGCTATCTGGATTTGGCATTAGCCCACAGTGAGATTTAGAGATAGAAAATGGGAGGCTTGTTTTTAAAATGTTTTTTTTTTTTTCTAATTAAGACCAAGTTTCTGGGTTTTACCCTAGATGAGAATCATCTGCAACACACTGCAAATAAATTTGCCACTCCCTTGAACATAAGTCATTAAGTAGTTGTTAATCTGTTGCACCAAACTTATAAATTACATGATTCATGCTTTTTATACACAATTTAACATGAGAAAAACTAAAGAATAGTTGTTTGTGAGCTATATAATCACACTTGGGGGAAAGAAAATCAAACGAGGAATAATAGAAACTTATCTGACTGTCATCAAGTAGTGACACACTGTCCCAGCACAGGTAGGTATAAATGAATCACACTTATCCCCACTATACTATTTGATTAGCACAAGTAGTGTGATTTGGCAGGTCCAGTTTGAACAAACTGCTTTGATAAGCCTCTAAAAGAGAAAACGTGAGGGAATTGTGTGTCTTTTCCTTGGAAAAATATCAGGGAGAACACTTGCTTAGCTCTCAAGTCAATACTTTCCTCTCTTCATTTGCACACAAACCAAAGTATATCTTTATATGGGAGTTCAAAGAGATCTGCTGAAGCTGAGCACGCTGGAAGAGTACCCACTCTCTCTTCAGAAGGCCATTTGCAGCCATACCTGTAAAATTTTCAACAGCTGATTGAAAGACCAGGGAAAGGAGGGGAAATTATATGAAAAATTCATGAGAAAGCCTCCAGAACACAGCATGGGTTTGAAATGTCAACATTCAAAATACCAACCAAACCAAGGCGAGACAGGAAACCAGAAGGCAGTGGAGAAAAACTCTCAAATGAGCAGATTCATGCCAAGATTGTGCAGGAAACCACCCAGCAGAGAAGCTGCTCACCAGTCTACTCAAATGAACAAAGTGCAATGCTCTGCTCCCATCTGCCCCCAAAGAAAAAGAGGAGAATAAAGCATGTAGGAAACTTCTGCAAATTTGAAGATTCTTTACTAACCATCGGAGCTGACATCTCAATCAAGTCTGTAAAACATTAAAGCTGCTGATGTTATTCTTCTCAAAGTGCTTTTTCACAGCAGAGAAAACAGAGACACTTGCAGCCAAGACTGCTAATTTCTTAGGATGTAAACCATCAGCTTCCACTGTTAATCTGAATCTGTTTACTTCAGGTAAAGAGAAATACTTCCCTAGAAACCAAAGTCACACCCTGACCCTCAGCTGAGAAGGTCCTGCAGATGTACTTCTGCCTCTCACAGAGAGACAGTCTGTTCCCTCCCCACTCCAGAACACCTTCTGCTCCCAGCTCCTCCATGTGAGCAGCCCCCAGTCTATAACACTTCGGGACACAAGTGCATTGCTTATAAGAAGTTTTGACTCTCCTCATCTAATTCAACATCAGAAGAAATCAGCTTTCTACAGAAAATTGATTCAGAAGCAGACGTGGCTTTCAGTTATGCTGACAGAAATACCAATACATAAGAGGACACACTTAATTTCTACCTTTATTATTCATTAAATAATGCATCTGTGCTTTCCCTGACCAAAACAATATTAAGGTCCCTTGAAAATACAGAAACTTTGGGACTGGCAGTCTTGCTGGGAGTCTTAGCAAGGAACTAATGGGCCAGAAGAGGGAATGCCATGCAGGTCAGAGAGGATGCAGGCTGGCAGGGCAGGGTAAGGCAGGTCTATTGGGGCTGAAGGCACTCCCTCAGCCATAATTCACAGCAGCTGGAGCATTCCACCAGCTGGAGCTGATGATCTTGTCACTTCCTTCTCCACCAAATGAAAAGTTCTCTTGCTCATATTCACATGTGCATTCTCCCCTAGCACCTTCCCTAACACAAACTCATGTTCTTACACTATTTCAAGTCAGTAATAATGCAAGTCTTCATTATTACTGTATATTTCTAGTTCAACAGCATGCACAGATCAGTGCTTTATTACATACACTGTGTTTTGATACCACTTTCTAATGCCACTGTGTTTAACAAACACTGTGTGATCCTTCCTTGCCAGTTTTGACTCACAAGGACTTGGCTCTGAAGTGAGGTCCATAAAATAGATGTAATAGGCTTGTTGAAACAAGTAACAAAACAGTCAAAAGCCTTCTCCAGAGAAAGGCCAGCAGAAGACAAAGGTAGAAATATTTATGCAGTCACTCAGGGGCATTGGAAATGTGTTCTGAATAAACACTTATGTTCAGTATGCAAGTTCCATAGCCTTTGCTGTCTCCTGAAGATCAGCAAGAATGGAAATCAATGATGCTGCCTTGTTAGAAAACACAAATCAAAGCATCAGCGACTTTGTAAAATCCCTTCTGTCACTTTGACCTTCTGGTGCCAGGCAGCTCCACAGATTCATTACCTTTCATTGTAATGTCTAAAGAAAAAATCAGCAGCACAAGTGTTTGAGAGTAACACCAGCAGCAGGAATTGGTAAAAGGCTGGGAAGCAGAATACACAAAAAGAAATGAGAACACCATGAAAGGATGCTCACTCTGCCTTGAGGACTGTGTCCTCTCTTCCAACACATACAAGTCAATTCTGCTGCTGTCCAGCTTACACCAGGTCCTTCCTCCCCATCGGCACCTGCTGCTTCCTGTCAGGAAGCTGCTTCTCTCCTTGCCCAGCCAGTCATGTCAGCAGCTACTGCTACACCTGCACCCTCTCCAGGGACACCACCAGTGGTAAACACCATAAATATGGAGGGCAACACCAGCCCAGCCCTCTCTTTCAGAGACTCTCTTGTAAGAAAGAAGTGGGATGGGGGTAGTACTAACCTGAGTCTCCAAGCTGGTGTAGGGACTAGGAGGTTCAATCTACAAAGAGAGCAGACAGAAAGAGCCATTACTCTGGAATAGTGGAAAAGGAGGTGTTCTGACCTGTTCTGGTCTAAAGTGGTGATATCGGGAACAAACACACCTGCTTGAACAAGGATGGCAGGATTATCCTTTTCTTTTAAGATTTACCACTTTTCCAGACATCTAGAAATCACACAGAACTTACAGAATCTCTGCAATATTTGGATGAGCAAAAAACCTTGCAGTAACAGGAGTATACCAGAGGGCCACGTGCAGGCCCTCACAGCTTTGATTTGATGCTCTTTTACAATTCTTAGATTACAGCTGACTGGTTTTAGATCAGACTAATATTTGACTGGTGCTTCTGTAATTTCAAGGCATTAAGACCTTTTCAGAAAGTTGATCAAGACTTGATGGTAAAAGGGTTGGCCACACCCTTAGCAAAATTTTTCTTCCCAACAGCTGCAGTGAGCTGTAGTTATTTTGTTTTCCATTACATTTCTTCCTAATTAATGCTTCTTCTATCTTGCATTATAATGCAAGTGCACTGTACATTTTCTGCAGTCTGGCATCTTACTTAGTGTTGAAATCTGAACTCTTAGCTTAGCTTGGCCAGAGGATTCAAACCTCATTAAAAAACTTCCAAACACAAAAGCACAAAATCGTCTATCTGGCCTGTTAATTAAAAGATTAGCAAGAGATAACATCCCTGTAGGAAACTCCATCATTACTGTTATGGGATTAGCACTCAAGCAAAATCTTTAAAAACACGTCTTTTAAAACATAAGGAACATTTAAAACCTCAGTTCTGCTGGTGCAGGTATTACTCTGCAAGGTCTTACTCTCCACATCCTGTTTAATTGGAAAGCCTAACAGAGTGGAACCAGGTCAATGGTGCTCTCTCTTAAATCCATCACATCTTTCTCAATTAGACACTTTTAGTTTAGAAAATTCTTGTCTATCAGTTTATTGGGCTCCTGAGACTAATTTTGAATTTTGAGCCATTGTGATTCTCACTTTGACTAAATCACAGAACAGAATGAAAAAAAAAAAAGTCAGCTTCCTCCAAGAAACTATATATCGCTTTTACTTTTAATTATGTCTATAAAGCAGCTTTTGTTTTAACCATCACCATAAATATACTAATGAAGAAACAAGCTTCAGCTCAGGAAAAAAAGGTTAAGGAGGAAATTGGCCTTGAAAGCCTTGACACACCTTCCCTCCATTCAGCAAGCCATGGGTCAGGCAGCACAGTGTGCACAGGTGAAAAAGCCCATGATTACCCCTGTCACACTGCTAACTTACAACAGGCTGATGAAAGGTTACATTTAACACCAGAGCACCATTATGACACAGATGTAGTAGATATTATCTGACTAACTGGCCAAATGATATTAACTGGCCAAATGACACCAAGACTGCAAGGAAACTGAGAAACCTCAATGAAATCCAAATATCATGTCATCAGCTAAGCTAGAGAAGGAAAGAAATCATCTGAAGGTGAGAGATGAGGTGAGAGAACTCTTGTCCTTGGACTGCCTTACTCTAAAACAAATGATGGCAACACTCACAGCTCTTCTCATATAGACTTAGCTGGGATAAACTCATCCATTTTGCAGCTGGACTCTTAAGCAATGCTAGTTTGGTCACAACATTGTCCTCCATTGTCCCACTCATATTTATATTGTAGCAGGAGGATCACAACACTAGCAGGTGTGTGGGACAGACAGAATACAAAGTGTGTTTAAATACAAAAACCAAAATACTACTGTAACAAAGAACAGCTCAGCTGCACAGGCTCCCCTTTGGGAGATCATCTGGATTTTCTCAGTTGGTGCCAATTTGACTACAGACAAAAGCTTTTTCAACATGCACTGTTCACTTCCAAATGACAGTATTTCCGTAAGAGGAAGTAGCTACTGTATGTATAAAAACATCCTGGAAAGATCAGGGGATTCTTGTAAGAGATAAGGTTTCAGACTACTTAAAAGCTAGACAAACTCAGTCCAATATTTCCTGAATAGAACGGATTTCTTATGTTAATTACTATTTTCCAAAGCTTCCTGGACCAATGAAAGCTGTAAATATAAACCAGGTTTTGAATGGCATTATTTCACCATGCATCAGCATGGGCCTGTGACCTACAGTTTTTCCTGTTTATTTTCCCCCTCATTTTGGCTGTGGTGAGTTGTATTCATTTATGCAGTCACCATTGTGCAGCATTGCAAGGGGGATTGTTTTGTACCATCATTAGAACACACAACACTCAAATGTCACATTCTCTTACAAATTATGTGAGGAAAAAAAATGAAGCTTGGCTTTTATGGGCAAAAGTATGAACAATCCAGGTTAACTCCTTGCCCAGCTCACACTTTTTTGCACAATTGCTAGAGATGGTGACAGGGAAAAACCCAAACCTTTCTCCCAGCTGCAGATCAATGTACAACACTGCTGCCTCTCAGCCTGCACTCCACTGACTGAAACAAAGAGATGTGGCTGGATTGTCTCTGGATGCCACCTCTGCCCTGCACAGAGGAGTTTTCTTTCACCGCATTCCCAGCTACCCACTCTACTTTCCTGCCTCCCTCCTGCAGTTACAGATACACTCAGGACAGCTCTTGGAGCTAACCTGAGGGTCCCCAAAACACAACTGCAGAGAATACATCCCAATTCTCCTCTTTAAGCAAGGCAATAAGGAAACTGAGGAGGACAAAGAAGGTGAGAGGACATAAATACAGTCAAATTTGATTTTCAACAGCAAAAAATAGTTTTAAAATTCAAGCTCAAAAAGATTTTCACTCTTACTGCAGGAAGATACGTCCTCTTAAAATCATCTGCCTATCACTAGTGCCAAATAAATGTCATATTTTGGTAAATCCCAGAGCCCTGATGCACAGTTATGGATGATAGTGTGCCCAGGAACAGCCCACATGTGAGGGATGAGGGTACACATTTTTTTAAATGTACAACTTCTGTGCTTTGTCCAACCTGCCTCCCTCATTGATTATCAGTTGCTAACAAAAAGAGAGCAAATTATCACACAAACATTCAGGAAAAACCGCAGAATAACTGGCACCATTCCAAGCAAAGTTTTGGTTAGTCTGTGTATGTTCCACTTTAATTCTAGCAGGTTTCAGCAGCCTGACACAGAACCACACGAGCTGTGATAACTAAACCCCAGGGACAACAGCAATCATCCCATCTGAAAATTCAGACTGCCATTTTCAAGTGCTATGAATCATTAATCTCCAGTGCTTGTGATCAAATGAAATCTGTAGTGGCATTGGAGTGTAAACACTATGACAGTGCTGTATAAACAGCCTGACACATCGATCACCTTTAAAGACTGATCAGGGTAAGACTCCGTTTACTATTGAAAGGTGACACAGAACAGCAACTCAGCTCTGGGGTTTGGCCACTGTGTCTTTCATAATGGGTTAATGCCTCACTCCCAGGAGGGAAATAGACATGTCTTCAAATACTTTGCAACTTTCCTAAAACAAAACTAAAAGATAGGAAGACTTGGAGGAACTGAGGTACAGACAAATAAACCAAGTATTCCAAAGTCACATGGGAAATATGAGAGAAACCTGCAGAGTCTAGGACCTTGACCACAAGACATGCCTCTCCCCCATGCCACAAAAGATGTTTTTCCAGCAGTTTCAAGAGACACCAGGTTTGACTATGGTAACTCCATCTTTGCTTCAATCTAATCACACATGACCTCAGCCTGACTGCAGGAAAGCCCAGGGCTTAGACTCCAGGTGCTGTTGGCTGCACTGGACCTGTTCCTGCAGACAAACCTCCAGCTCACTGCCCCTCCCATCACTTCTGGACTGCACACCTTTGGTACCAGTTCAGCTTTGGTGAGTGGGGCAGAAACGTCAAAGGATTTTCTATACTTGATGAGCAATTTTCACTCATTTCTAGTCACTTCTCTCCATCCCTGGAGGCAGCACAGATCTGTGTGTGGCTTGGCACAAGGCCATCAGTGCCAGTCACAGGTGCCCTCACCCCAGAACCTCAGCACTGCAGCAGGTTTTCCAGGTTTTGTGCAGCTGGACCCTGAGACACACAGGGAAACTGGCTTGTAAAGTTCTTTTTTAGTTTTATTGATTTGTTCTATGTCACTTTACGGCTGAATCAGTTCTTTCAGGCAGCTCATGCCACTAGGCAAAGAGAGCTGTGCTGGTGCAGCAGAGATGGCCAGCAAAGGCAGGAGCAGGAGGATACCAAGGAAGAACCAGCAGTTAGGACAGGGTAAGAAGGCAAGTAGCAGTAACAAATGGCAGCACCACCACCAAATACTTCTTCCCATGAAACCACAGGTTCAGACAAAGATACAAAATATTCACCAGAAGTGACACTTCACATGTTCTCTCCAATTGCTCTGCAGCCTGCAAGGCAGGACCATGTAGCAGCAGCTCCCTGTGGGCAGTGCTGTTTTTACAATTTGCAGTTGAGGATTACAGCTATCCCAGAGCACTGTTGCTTCGTCTCTTCTGCTGACTCATTTTATGACCCAGAGGTTTGTTAGCCTGCCAGCCTGTGGTTTTTTTTTCCTACATTCGAATGTGGCTCAAAACCTTTGTTTATTCACAGAAACGTAAAGTAAAACAAAACAGGATTTGGAGGGACTGCCTGGACTGCCATTTCCCTGTGTTGCTGCCACCTCTCCACTAGTGAGGGGGAACACAAGTCAGGTAACCTCCCACACATCCTAAGCATGGTGATGACACGAGTGCCCTGGAGCAGCAGCCAGGGCACCAACACTCGGAGTTCCCCTGCAGACATGTCCCTGCAGTGAAACCCAGCCTCTAATTACAGGAAGTGTTCAGTAACCTTAATTGTAACCCTTAGCTACAAGTCACATTAACAGCTGCCTCTGCACCACCAGCTATCTCACATGCTGACTTATTTGGGGAAGAGTGACTTCCCAGCAGTGCCATTCCTGCCAGCTGGGGCACAAGCTTCAGGGCAAGGTACAGGAAACTCTGCAGCCACCCAGAAAATGGTCTTGCAGATCTGACTTTCATCACATTGCCCACCATCAGAAGCTGCACCAATGTCTGCAAAGAGTGAGCATTTCCAGGGTGGTCTGAGTGGCAGTGCAGTGACAAGATGTGGTTGTGGAACAGCCCCAGTCAGAGGTGCTGGGTGGTCCTGCAGCTCCTGTGAGCTCTCGGGCCACCAGAGCGTGTAGAGGCTGCTCCAAACCACTGAGCTGCCATCAGTGCCAACAGCCTCACTGGTGCACAGCTTAACCAACCTGCTCTTCAGTAGCAATGTGAGCCCACGTGGCTTCTGCCAGCCCTTAATTTTGACAAATGAACTGTTTGTGTGGCCAAATTGCAGAACTGATCCTAACTAAATACAAACCACTGGGTGAAAATGTATTTATTCAAGATCGCTTTCTCAACTAGTTTGCTGAGAAGCTGCAAAGAATGGGAGGGCATCTTAAGCCAGGACACCCATCAAAATTTAAGATGCAGACTTTCATCATCAGCTCCATAAAAGTACTGTCTTGGGCAACACCCCTAAGTATAAAATACAGGCTCTAGACAATCAAAACACTCCCTCACATACAGGGCTATCCCACCACCACTCCTCCCCTGCCTATCCCAACTCTGGATATTTTGCCACCAGAAACAACTAAAGCCTATAATAGCTGGTGGCTTTGGTACAAAGTGTTCTAATCCTTGGCTAGTAAAATAAATCTGTATACCTCCTTCAAAGCCAAAAATCTGAGGGTCTGTGTCTTCTAGGGAGAAGAACAATCATGAACAATTGCATGCTTATCTAACAGTGGAAGAGCAGCTCAGTTAAATCTAAGACCTGCTAGTTCCTTGCTTTTCAGTAAAGATAAAACTGTTCTCTTGGCTGCAGGAGTTGTACAGAAGAGTATAGTAATTTACAGAACCTAAACTGCAGCAACACCTACTATTCCTTAGCTTACAATAACAGTCAGTGCCCAGAAATAGGCCAGAACTCCCTAATACCTCCATAAAAACCATTACCCAGAATAAATCCATACCATCTTACTGAACATTTAAGCCACACACTGAATCTTCTGTCTATTACTGCTCCAGTTACAAATGAAGCTGGAATTATTCCTATCTTTGGTGTCTTTTACCACCTGAAAAGTATCTGCTGCAGCCAGCTCAGCACAGACCTGTGAACATAGCCAGGGCCAGCAACTGCAGCACACTGATAGCAGCAGGAAGCTTCCCCAGATGTCTGTAAAATATGCCTGGCCACTGAGATGCTGCTGTCCCAGGCTGCTCTGACATTTTGAATATGTCAGCTCCCCAGGCCAGACATGCTGTCTCACAGGTCCGAGCAACAGCTGATGTTTTCACTTATTAACTCCAGGCACACTTATCTTTCAGCCCTGACACCTCAATACAGCACAGCTGCTCCAACACCACTTTCCAAATCTGTGCTTAAGAATGATACATCTGACCAACTCACAGCAAGGGTCAACTGTCCTGCTTTCCTTAATAATTTATTAAGAGCTGGCAGGAGCCACAGCTTTGCTGCACCGTTCAGTTGTTCTAACAAACTGCACAGTTGGTTTCAGGTGGCAAACGAATTTCAGCATAAAATGCAAATGTGTAAAAAGACAAGGAACATTAATCTAATGGATCAATATACTCTGGGCTGCTTAGAGATGGCAAAGTGCACCGGATGCTGCTGACAAAGATCTTTTCCCCCCATGCCCCAGCTCATCTCTGTGCATCCCACACGCCGTCGCTGCTGTGAACCACAGCTTCATGCCCACTTCCCCAGCAGATGCTGCTATGGAAGCCTCCAAGAGGGCACCCCAGGAGGTACAGCCTGGGTATGATTTTGAGTGTACTTACACTCATGGATGTGGGTTATTTGTAGTTCTAATGGTGAAAAGGGAAAAAAAAATAGAAGAAAAAATGACACGTGTCCTTATGCAACATTTTAATAGAGCTGGAGGAGTCTATATTTATAGAGTAACCAAGTGTCTTAAACAGCTACATAAAAAAGCACATGGAAGGAGACATTAATTCACTTGAGAATATAAGCATTGCATTTATAGGGGAAAAAATGTCCTGTCTGACAACCATTCCAGACGTCAACTCTTATGAGAACAAGCTGCCTGGATATTATCTGACACAGGACACAATGTAAAAAAATCAGTAAGAAAACCCTGGCCAAATTTAAAGATCAGGCTCATTTGAAGTTTCCAGACAAGTAAGTTACCAGAAGCAAATTAAAGCCTGAACAGAAAGGAACATGTTCCAAAGTTAAAGGAGCAGCTGAAGAGAACAGGGCAGGGCCAGTTTCAAAGCTGAGGCAGGCTGTGAACAGAAATCAGCCAGTCAGCACAAGGGCTGCACGCTGCACTTGGAGCTATTGCAGGTAATCAAGCTGGAAATCCACATCACAGCACTTGGAAAAGAGAGAGACACAATGGTGGGCCAGCTTAAGTGGTGTTGGCATAACCCCAATAACAACAACAACAAAAAGAAAGCACATTTTCACCAGATTTGGCACTGCACACAGAAAAAGACACCCATGCAGTCCCTGCTCTCAAAGCAGAGCAAAGCATGGCTGTTCAGTGACAGCCACACTGGGGAGTCACCAAACACTGCTGTGAGCAGCAGCTTCAGGTCTTCACCCTCCTGAACCCTCCTGAACTCCCCAGGGCTCTCCCAGAGAGGGGCACAGCCTGGCACAGAACCAGGGTCCTGCCCTGAGCCTTTCCATCCTGCTATTCTCATGAGAAGGTTCTTTCAAAAGAATAAACTGAGGACACCAAGAGGCTAGGAACACGGCCCTGGGTCTTTCTTGAGGGAAAGGGAAAGGCAAGGGGAAAATCAGCTTTAAGAAAATCCAGCTAAAAATCTTGAGGGTAATAGAACGAGAAACAGCCCATATAGCTTCATACAGAATAAAGCCTGCCAGACAAATTTAATTGCTTTATTTGTTCTTTGATAGAGTTAGGGTGTAGTGGATGAAAGGAACACAGAGGAGGTCATATTTTCTGGATTTTAGGACAGCATATGTGTCTCACGATATCCTAATTGAAAAATTAATTCAAAAAGACTTGGGAAGGGGCAAGCACAGCACTGGAATTGAGAACTGGCTGCAGGACTGTAAACAAATGATAATGATAAATGGCACTGTATTGAGCTGAGGGGAGGTCATATTGAACAAATTCATTAATGACCTGGAACGAGGATTAAAGAGCACGCCAACAAAATCTGATGATTGCATTAAAGCTCGATTGTGTCTGACGGGTGCAAGGCTGCTGTAAGGTGAAGGGGACACGTCCAGCACCAGGATCCTGCTCCCAGATCCTTGGCAGGCAGGGCTGGCGTGCTCCAGCCACAGCAGCCTGTCATCCATCGCCCTCACCCCGAGCACACAGCACTGCACATCTCCTTCCCTGCTGGCCACCCTGAAAGAACAGAACTTCCTGCTGCCCAAGAGCCAAACGAGATGTGTGGCAGCAACGCAACCCTTGGCACATGTCAGGAATGCACTGACAAGAGGAAGGCTGAGACCTCCCAGTCAAACATAGCCAGGAAAAGAAAATCCCACCACTAAAAATTACACAAATGCCTTAAATCCCATCAAGTTGTGTTTTCATGATCTCCCTGATACAGCTTAAAAAATTGTGGGGTTATGGATTAAAGTCCCCGATAAATCCATTTAGGATCAGACACTTCCTCTACATGAACTTACTACATTCCAATCTTTATGACAGGAGAAAAGAAAATTAAAGAAACAAACAAAGAAAAACTCCTAACCCAGAACAACAGATATGACCAAAAAAATCCTGACCGAACAAACAACTTTTGAAAAATTTGAATGAAACTTTTAACAAAAGAATTTGTTACAACAGGTAACACTGATCTTCAAAGGATGAAATAGATAATTTACTTTTTTAAAGTACAGCTGCTGATTTTCAGCTTTGGAAGTATTGAGGGTTTAGTACTAGACTTTGAGTTTTATCAATAAGCTACAGGAAAAGATAAAGAATATGCAGGTAGAACAGCAGTTTTGGCTCCCTTCTGCAGTTTTCATGCCAGAACTAAAACATATTTTTCCCAAATAACAGAACCTATCCATCATTTTTATTATCAGTCTGGATGCAGATCCAAGTTTCATCACTTGGTAAGTTAGAAAAACTCTCATTAGCATCTGTGTGTGTAGGGAGCCCATAAGAACACCTCATTAACTCATTAAAGAGGATTCTCACAGAGATTAGCTTCGTCAATCCTTCATTTAGCTACCAATCCATTCATGTGATGCTATTAAGCCCCTCATAAACAGCCAAGTGCTTAGTAATACACTGTAGGAGCTCAGGTTTGAACCCTACACTGGTGCACACTGCTGCTGTATTTGTGCTGCACCACCATGAAAATCACTGCAGCCCCAAAGGATCATTTATTTCCAACTGATGAGCTGAAGCCAACACGTTGTACTAAGATGGGACACAATAACAGTACCCAAACCCCATGATTTCAAACCATTCTTAAACAAACTTTGCTCACATCACACATTTGATGGCATGACAAGAAACATGCACAGGCAAAATAAAGGGCTGAAGTATTACAGTGCAAAGCAACTGCTGCTCGTTGATTGAACAGGGAAGCAGTCAGTGAGGAACCTCTCACCTCCATCCTTAATTTCCAGGTTTTTCTTCTTTTCCTTCCCTCTAAACACTTCTTTGCATCACTGCTGTCACACCATCTGCAATCTATTTTCAATAAGCCACCCCTGCATACACAGCACACCTGCCTCTGCCAAGAGAGGCTCCCTCTCTCTTCTGGAACCGGCTTCCAGAACTGCTTTGGCTCACTACAGTCACAATGATGACAGAGAGGCAAAATCTGCCACTTCCACATATCAGACAGGTATTGTGTGTTGGTAAACAGCAATTGTCATCCAGATGGCCCTACAGCAGCTTCATTTTGCACTGGCCTTCAGATGACACGGTGACAATTGCTCATGTAAGAACATGAACGTGAGTCCTTCAGTTCCTGCCAAAGCATCTCCATTCCCTGCACTGCAGTCAGTGCTGCTTCCACACTGGGAAGTGTCAGAGGATTTCAGCCCATCTAAATTCATACCTTTAATACAGATGCACAATTTTATTTTCAAGCTGAATAATTCAAAGAGCATTAATTCACTCCCACCTGCTTCAATGAAACAGATTTGTAAAATCCTAATTAGCTTGTATGTCCATAGTACCCTTTTTACCAAGAGCATTAGGTTGGTTTTGGTTGTGGGGCTGTACATAAAAGGCCCCTCAACTCTTTACTCCAACTCACTTAGTATCAGCTCACAAACAGTCAGCTCAGTCCTAGCAACTGCTCTGTCACATCCAATCCACTTTGGAAAACATAAAATAATCTCTGTTACTGGAGGATAAACATGGCAGCTTTCAGGATGTGCAGGGGAGGCTGAGCTGCCTGCCTGACCCCAGGCAGCTGCCTGGGACTGAAGCTGTGTAATAAGTGGCTTTCCAGATTTCAGGAACTCAGACAAAAGATGCTATTAATGGCACTGGGGGCTGGAGGGGGGAAATCCTTGAATGTAAAGTTTCAAGTCACTGCACATTGAGGAAGTGGAGTAAACAACAAGAAAAACTTCCCCACAGTAAAGGATTTTGTGAGAGGGAACTCCACAGCTTGGTAGTATCACAAGCACCCTAGGAATCTGGAGAATGAGATGGGAGAAACTGTGGGGAGACTGAAGTTAAAAACTGCACACTGCATGGTTCATTTTCCTGTAATTCCTTTTATTCATTGCTATAATCAACTTGACATGCAAAGCTGTTCCCAATTTACTGACAGCTTTTCAGCTGACATCTAGCTCTCAAGGTATTTTTTTTTAAACTTAAATAGCTAATTATTCATTGCCTTAAACCAGGATATATAACAATGTCAGGAAATCATCTGTTCAAGTTATATCAAAAAGCCTTTGGGGATTAGTTCATCTCTTCTGTATGCTGCAGAAAACACTCACTTGTAAACAATTAAATCATCATTTGAAATCTGTCTACACTTTTAGCATCTCTGAATGTAGACTGAAAAACCATATAAACAAGTACCTTATTGTTGCATCTAGAACCCAGGGCTGAAAGGTTTTCCTCCACAGTATCTTTGGATGGAGGATGAAGGCTGAATTTACAGACTAATACAGGTTTTCTCTGTAAAACCTGTAAAAAAAAATCTAAAAATATGGAGTAGCTGCTTAATGAGACCAGAGTTACACTATTCTTAGGTTATGCTGAGAGCAGAAGATATGCCACAAGGATATCAACACATTTTAGCACAGAGGCACTTGACCTCCATGTAACAGAGTCGCGGCTGATAGGGAAAAAGCATTTAAATTTAGCCATAAAGGGTCAGCCATTGGCCTGAATCTACAGTAACCAAACCTCAGAGTACCCTGCTTCAAGATGCAAGCTCCTGCATAACACACATTAGAAGAAACCAAGGGACATCACTGGAGCAGAACCATTTAAAACTGGTTTTAGATTCCTATTTGAAATTAGTCTATTTCTTTTCAGTCTCCTACTGATTTCTTGACTACATTTTTAAGGGCTGTAGCTTTGTGGAATACAAACACAATGTAAGCAGAACATTAGATAGGAAGAAGCTCCTTTCTAAGTCTTTCTTGGGCTGAGCACTGCAGCAAAAAGTTACCGAGCCTGGACATTGCTCATTTGCACATCTCATTACAGCTGTGCAGATGCAGCCTGAGAGCTTCCATCACACCCCTGAAAGAGAGCAGTAGTATTCCACTATCCAAAGTGTTCAATAGTTTTGAAAATTTGCTTAGGCAAATATATATTTTACAACTACACTGGTTACTCGAGGTTTTCATTACAGAGTTATCCCTATGCTCAAGAATTTAACTCTCTACTTCTCTGAATCAAAAACCTGTAAAAGTATTGAGATGAAAGGCAAACTTGCTGTTACTGCTTCACCACTAATTGTATGATTTCGTGGCTTTAGTACCTTGATAAATGTTTTGGCTAATTGATTTGAATCACTGCAGCCATATCCTTTTTATGATATAATTGCTGACCCAGTCAAGAGAACAAAACAAAACAAATTCTCTTCCTCATGGAATGAAAGCCAAGTAGGTTCTTGTGAAACTACAACTTCCTGTCAGTTAGTGGAAGAAAACAGAGCACAAAGACAGGGGGTGCAAACAGCACATCATTGTTTCAGAGAGGAACTCCTCCATGGCCAAGAAATCCATGAGATAGGATCACTGAGGCACAGTGTCTGGCACTCAGGGACCTTTGGCCACAAAAATGGGCCATGGGCAATTTCTGCCCATAAGTCAGTGCCCAGATCTGGGATAGTGAGTTACTATGCTGGAAATTAAAAGTATGACAAGACAGGAATGAATTTTACATATTTAAAGGGCGTTTCCCAGCATCTTGAGTCCTCAGCTGCACAGAAAAACTCACCTAGAACTAAAGGCAGAATGGTTAAAGCCAGTTCATCTCAAATGCCCGGAGAAGAGGTTTGGATTTATTGCTTATTTCTTTATGATTGTTTGGTTTGTGGGTTTTATTTGTTTGCTTATTTGATTTTTTAACTAAAACTTCAGTTTCTGACATGGTACCTTCAAGTAAATCAACACAGAAACTGTAAACTGGTGGGAAGTTATAGGCAGGTTCTCACCCAAGCATAAGGAAAAGTTTCCTACTTGCTGGAACAAACCAGAACTTCTGAGAAGAGTGCAGACTGATTATCCAGGCTTAGTAAAAAAAAAAAAAAAAACAAAAACTACAAGAAGTTGCTACATGTACAACATCTCTTTGCTACATGTATATCTCTTTTCTTGAAGATACCATCACTGATCTAAAGTGTAAATAAACACGTGCTCTGTCAGAGGCAGATAATTTACTGAACATGACATTGCTAATGGCAATATTATACAAGACACAAGTCTTGCAGACAAAAAAAATAAAAATCTGAAGAAGGTATTTCTCATTCTAACAATTCTGCAACTGACAGGTGACTGCTGGGCTGCAGATAGGAAATTCAGTTTTATCTAAGAGGAAACACAGCTCAGTTCATTCTTTAGGTAGCTTCTGAGTGCAACAGTTCCTTTAAGTAAAGTCAATGCATAAATCAAACACCTCAAACTATAAATAACAAGATTCCTGTATTTGAAAAATAATGCAGGTTTTCAACATTATCTCCCTTCTGGAGTAATTATATTTTTAGAGAGGTAACAGGTTTTAAAATACAAAATTTCCACAGCAAAATCTGTCCATGTAATCAACACTGTTCAGTTTTTTCTAAGGAAAAGACTTTATTTTTTTAAACAGTCTACTAATTTACCTTTAGAAGAAAACATTTAATTTATTTGTATTATTTTGATTGAAAACAAACTGAAAATTTCAGGGGAAATAAACCATAAGTCTACTTGAATGTGAGGTAACACTGCTCCTGCCCTATCATGCATGTATGTTTGAGCTGACATTGCTCATGCCTATCATGTACCATATCTGTATCATATCAGAATTTGACTTTGGGGATGTTTTTAATTTGAATTAAAAGTCACCACATCTGACTTTAGAAAGGGCATAAGGGGTAGGTTTGTAAAGAAAGAATCATCAAAATAGCAATCACTGGCTTTTTAAACAGATGTTTTTAAAAGCACCCAAACAATCCTCTCATTCATTCATTCACTCCTTAATGGCCAGGAGAAAGCCTGTTCCCCTGAAGCAGAGCTCATACTATATGAAGACAGGGCTTTCTCAGTAAAGCAAGAAACACCATTGTTCTAAGCTAAGCAGAAACTTAATGCACAGCCCTTCTGATCTGTTTTAATGGACTGAAGGTTAAGAAACTTAATGACCTTCTTCAACATGTGCTAATCAGGATCTTTAAATAGTAATGGATGGGCTTTATCCTCAAGTTCTCCTAAAAAAGACAGCTCATTTCCGAAAAAGGAAGCAAGGAAATGAGCCTCTGAATTTTTGATTGCTAGCTGAGGAAAAGTAATACACAAAGCCCTAAAAAGGAGGAGTTACAATGCTGAAGTGAGATGACTCAGAGTACTGCAATTAAGAGCTGAAACCTGCAGACAGCCCTCAGGAGGACAGGAGCAGGGGCCAGGGTGGTCTGGCTTGCATCAATCCTGGCCATGATTTTCTGGAAGTAATGAAAGATCCAGATGAGAAGATCACTGATGAGGAGATAAAAATACCATAAAGTAATGTTTGAAACACATAATTATTAAGTCCTTCACAGCAGCAGAAAGGAAGCATTACTCTCCATTAACATGGGGACTCATTCATTCCAACCCTGATGTACTCAGCACTACCCCAATACAATCAAAATGCCTCTTTACCATTAAGAGATTATAATCCTTTACTCGGTTTATACTCACAGATATGGAAGTCTCAGAGCATTACTCTGCAGTAAGTGACCATTAAAGATGTCCACACCCTTCCCACCAGGAGATACACTGCAATGTTTTTTTGACCAATGCTCTCCTGAGACTTCAGATGGACTGGATTATTTTTCTTCCTATGCTGCATCACAATGGTTGTGAAAACCTTTCTCTGAATTTACCAGAGCAAGTCCTTTATGCCTTCAATAACTTAAGGCTGTAAGAAAGACTTAAGCCTAAATTTCTCATGAAAAATTAAAAATGAAATTTTAAGAGAAACCTCCACATTCAGTAACATGAGTTGATCACCTACTCAGGAGCCAATAAAAGTGTATTTTTGGGGATGCTTAGCACTTTATAAATCAATTTGACTACTCAGTAACTTTGGTTTTTGTATTAATTTCTCCAAAATCCACTTTCTTACTGCATGGGGTGTAAGAGCAATTAGAATGCTCTTTCCTTTCACGTGTACATCCTGGGAAGAAAACAATGCCATATAAATCAGACTTTTACTGAACAGGGAGATTATTATATCACTTTACAGCAACCTACGACAAACTAATTCCTTCCAATCTAAAGCCGATGGTGTCTAAGGAAAAGAAAAAGTATCAGGCAATGAATAAACTCTAATGGCAATTCAAGAACAGGTCTTGAAGGCAAATCCTTTAGTCCTGCACAATCAGTCCTTGTTAATGGCAAGGCAGAGAGCTGTGAGAATGCAAACACTCGCTGTGCTGGCATCCTATAACATCGGCACCAGGGCTCTAACTTTGTTATTTGCCCGAGGAGCGGCAATGTTTGTGCAGCAGCAAGGCAGTGTGGCTTTCCAAGGGCCCCTCGCAGGCAAGCTGTACACTGGGGTGAAAGAAGGCCATTGAGTGTGGCTGCCAGCAGGCACCCCGCTCCCAGGGCCACGGGGCACAGACAGAGCTCCTGCCAGGCTGCCCTCACCTGTGACACCAGGGGGACACTTAACACCTGGGACTATTACCCAGGGAGGCGGCCAAATTAAACAAATAATGATTATGAGGTTTTAAAAGCAGTTATGAATGTTACGGGGCCTTGCTTTTCTTTTCCTTGGACAAAAAATTACTTGACTGAACCCAAAAGAAAGCCAGGACTGATTCCTGAAAATAGCAGTTACCCAAGAGAGCCAACCCTCAAAATGCAGCTGAGACAGGGCTAACCTGAGACACCAGCTGAACATTGTCTCCATTTACACACCATTTTGTCAGTAGTTCTTGCAAAATATTAGCCAAAATTTTTCTTTTTTCACTACATGAAACAATGGTGATATTTGCTTTTCAATTTTTAGGAGACCATCAACAATTTTAGTGTAACCATAACATTCTGAATAGTATTTTCCAAGCTCTTTGTAATGGACACATAGACACAAACAGTCAAGCCCATTGAAATTCACAGTATGAAGCAGATGCATATACAAGGTACACCAGAGCTAACATTTTGCACCACAATATATTTAAACATTTCTCAGCTGACATCAGACACTGCTTAAATTCCATGCAGATAATGGATGGACAGTAGCACCCACAGCTCAAAGCTCTGGGCAACTTCTGCATCAAGAACAAGTTTCAAAGAGCAGTGGAAGGTAACTAGACGTGTTCAGGGCAGGAGTGGAAACAATTTGCACTAATGCAGGAGTGTGGGGAAGGAGAGCCATTCTGCACTGCTCTGCTCCCAAAGGAACCAAAGGCAAGACCAGTCTAGTCAGCAGACCAAGAGTTACCCCATCCTGCTTGGTCTAGTGCTTAAAAATAAAAAAAAAAAGTGCAAAACAAAACAATGGTGTTAGGCAAGAAACCTAATTTACTAGTCTTTTTTACTGTCAGGTGTGAATATCAGTACGAGCAGAAGTCTGAAGTATGTCATCACAGAGTATTCTGAAAGTGATAAAAAGATCTCTAGCTAAAAAGAAGCAAAGCCCTCCTACACCTTAATATGTAATGCAAAAGCTCTTTACTTTGGTTCATACAAAAACAGCAGAGCTAAGTTGATCACTCACAGACTATCAATTATCATGTTCTTATTCATATCCTCCCAACAACAGCCAACAGCTGGGAGCCAGTGGTACCACTTGTCACAGATGACCTGGCACACCACAGCCACCTTAACCATGAAGCCAGCTCAGGGTTATACAAATGGTCCTTAAAATATTCTATACACTGTCATTGAAAATTGTGGCCAAGAGCAATTTGAATTGTGTAGCTTAGAAAATCATAAGAGCAGCCTGCCCACGTATCAGTAAATAACAAGGATAAGCAACTTATTAATAAATTAAACCAACCTACACAGAGTGCTTAGCAGGAGAGGACTTGTTTGGGATTTCTGCAGGGTATATTTAAGTATTTCTGCCTGATGTAGCTTTTATGTCAGGGAGGTAACACAGTAGAGCTCACTGAACTTAATTTATGCTCACTATGCAAACCACAGCCAGCTGTGAATTTATTAAAATCCTTATTGCAATAACCATATCATTTCAAGCATGAAAGTCATAGTTCCACTTTCAGGCTTAGTCAACTGATTTTTAAAAAAGGAGGGTAGGGTTAAGATAATAGTGTTAATAGTGTTTAGGTGATCAAATTGAAAACATGAGCAACTGAGCAGCTCCTACAGAGCAGGCCTGCTCCTCCCTGCAGCTGTCCCCAGCAGAATCTCCTGTGGAAGGGCCCAAGCCATGGGCTTGGGGCTCTGATCCCAGCCAGGCTGGGACACCAGGCCTGGCAGCCCCGAGAAACACAGCTGGGTTTTGGTAAAGATGAATGATGCATGCTCACACACAAAATGAACTGCTGCTTGGACACACCCTTCCATCACCATTTTAGAGAAATCCAGCAGCTCCAGTTTTCTATTCATTTGACAAATAACTGTGAATTTTTCAAAAGTGCTGAGACTACCTGCAATGGCTAAAGGTAATAACTACCTGTGGATAACATGGAGAGAGGTACGTCCCCTTTGATGAAAAGAAAACACGGATCCAGACAAACAAGGGCAGATTCAGGCAGCCAAGAGACAAGGTCTTGATTTCTGATTGCAGATCTGCCACCAACCCTTTGTGAGTCCTTGGGCAAACCTTTTGTTTCCTCATCAGATGTGGCAGCATATTCATACACATTTACAAGGCATCACACTTGTACTGAGGTCAAAGAAAATCAGGAATCTTTTTACCAGATCATCTTAACAGATTTCCAGCATTGCTATCAAGTGGATTACTCTAACCTAATCCAATCGAAAATAATTTGATGGGAAAAAAGCCCTCAGACATTTCAAATTTATATTACAGCCCAACTTCAGCAAAATATCACGGGGGTACCTCCTTTGCCTGAGGGCTCTCACCCTTTTCAGAGTTCAAACGCTCACCACAAAAACAGGTGTGACCATTTCAAAAAAGGCTGCAATCCCATTTTCTTGTCAAGTTGCAATCTGTAGTTTGCAACAGAGTAAATAAAATGACAAAAATTACTTTTGTGATAATCTCTGCATTTATCTTCTTTTTCAAAATCATGTAAGATGGCTTTACCCTAAAGGGATGACACCTGAAATGAATATAATCATAAGTCCTCATTGGCCTATTAAATCAAAACTGTAAGGAGATAAAAATGAGCAATAAAAAATTAACTTAGTTCCTACCTAAAGATGGGTGGAAATTTCACTGTATTAATTGAAATCAGTTTGCAGCCAGGCCTTGCTCTCTGCCTCAGTAAACTGCATCCCATTAAAACAATGTTGTGGAAATGAACCAAGCTCCAGCACTGCTGCCTCTCAGGTACCAGCCCCAGCTCTCTGCAGCTGATACCCGCTCCAGGGTGCCTGGCCTGTGTTCTTGTCACCTGCCTTGCCCCAGGAAGGACAGCCACAGGGCACTACAACACCAACACCCATCCCAAACCCAAACTACATAGTGCAGGCGTCCAGATCCCACACACGGCAGCATTTCCTGAGTAAACATGCAATACATTAGACTTTGTTGTTGTTGTTTAAATGCTGTGTTTGTAGAATGGAGCAATAAAACTTATTGCAGGCAATGCTGGCAGGCTACTAGGTGGGAAATTGTATGTAAGAAACAAGGGCATCCCAACACAATGTAAATAGGAAGCAATTGTGATCCCAGTGAAGGGAACTGTCCCACTGAAGGACACACAGTTGAGGTTTCCCAAAGGAGCCAACTTCACTCAAAACTAATGGCATCTGCATGCCTAAGTGTCAAACACTCTTCAAAATTACAAGTGTTAACAAATATTCAACTGGGACTTAAAGAAAAAGTGGCAAATGCCCTCTGGATGGTGCCAGAGATCTGCACTCTATTGAAGTTCGTGGAAATTGTGGGTAGTTGCACCCATAATGAAGTGGGTTCCACATATGTACCCCAAAAATCCAAAGGCTCAGCTTGAGAGCAGTCTTTACTTTAAATGATGCATTTTGACTGCCTAGCATCACATTTCAACAGAAAATCAATTGGAGACAGCAGATGAGTGAGAGAAAAAAATAAAGTAAAATACACTATTTGCTTCTCACATGTGATGTTGGCTCATCCTTGTCAATAAAAACAGCCGGGATGCTCCTAATTGTGTCTATGTAACCACTGACCTTTAAAAGAAAAAGTCACTTCATTTCAGAACACTCAAGATTCCTGAAAAATAAAATAAAATTAATCTGTTCGGTCAACAGAGGACACATCATCACAACAAGCAGATATATAATGCCACAGGCAGCAGCAAATTGCTTTCAGCACTACACAAACTACACAGATTATCTGAGCAATTATTTATGCAAAGCTGTGAGGTGCTGAATGTACACCATGGATGATGTTCTGAGCTGGCCAACTTCAGCCACTACAGAAATGTAAACCAGCCCTCAGCAAAACCCAACACACAGAGCAACCCCGCTCGTGTTTACAGGAGCAGGAGACATTTTTACAGCACCCTGGCTGTGTTCAGCCCTGGCCTCACTGCAGAACACATCTGTACAACAATAACAACTTCCTTAAAATGATGTAGCCAAGTACAATGACATATGTTAAATATAGCCACGAGAGAGCTGGGAGCAGAAATCCATGAATAACTGTATTGATTGCAGTAAAGAAAACCTGGACATGTTTGGAGTGGAGACATTTCCTGATGAAATTCTTTCCATGTGGTAAAAACACAGACATTGTCTTACACCTTTCCACACACTAAAACAGTAAAACAAAACTCCAGACACTACTGTTAGAGTTCAAGTATCTGCTCAACTATTGTTGCAGACAGGGACAGAAAATGGATCTTCCAGCACAAAGAAAATCTGATGCTTTGAAATTAACCATAATTCTTAATTTCAAACAGAAGTTGGAAACATTGAATTTAGTTCTATGAAAATTCTAGATAAAATTTCTTCAATTCTTGAATTTTCTTTAATTTCTTGAAGTTTTCTATGCTTTCAATTTAGGAGATAAAGAATTTACTCTAATGCCCACATTATCCCACATGTATAGTCATTACCAAGTACTGTATATTCAGACCATATTGTAAGTGATGGGATAGAACAAGATGACAACACCACTAGGAGGGTGGCAGAGCAGTAGTGTCTCTTCTGCTCTCTAGTTCTTTAAAATCTTACACTGAGTTTTCACACATGAAAGTGCATTTTCCAATGTTAACTGCTCTGTTAATAAATAAATAAATAATAAGTCAGATATTCTACACTCACTGTCACTCTACATGCAATCTATATGTGAAATTCCTCAAGACTCTGGCTGAGACACAAATTAAGGATGATTTTACTACCCCTGAAAATTCAGGCAGTTACTTTATGCAAGTATTACTGGTTTCAAAAATCCGCTCTATTGCCAACAAACATTAGGAAACTTCCCCAGAAACAACTCTGCCCCTCTGAAAGCCACAGGCAGCACTTCTGAGAGTCACCTCTTGGGGGTCCATGGCAGTAACTTGCCTGGAACATTATTCCTTAACATCCCAACTTTGTGTGCTGCTGGTCCCAGTTTCGCCTGCCACAGCAGATGACAGGAGCTAGTGCTGGGTGGCCCCACAGCTGGGCCATTTTGGGCCATTTTGTGGCCACCACGCAGCACTCCGAGCAAACAGGAACTGGCTCAGCCATGGCCTGGCCTCAGGCACAGGGTGCCACGAGCACCCAGCAAAGCTGGGCTGGGGCTCCAGGCAGAAACCCCGAAGAGGAAGCGCCACAGCAGTGAGAGTACAGCACACACGGCTGGGATTCACGGGGGAAAGAGAAAAATTAAAACCAAGAGTGGTTACAAGATGAGGAACGGCGATAACAGACAGGGAAAGGGAGGAAGAGGTAGAGATAGTAAGTTTAAAAGTGGAAAGCTAAGATCTTTACAGGAAGCACAGATGGGAGCTCATCTTCGTGAGAATCTACCTGTCTGCAGGGGCTGGCAGAACATAGCGAAGCACCCAATGCCAGCATCATCTCCATGACAGGCACTTCAGCAAAAATAAAATCTTTCTCTTCCTGAAAGCTTAAGCTCTGTCCTGAAACATAATCCTCTGCTGTTAGCTTTTCTGCTCGTCTCCTTCCATCAATCATTTCAAGTGCTAGGAACCCGCAGTCCTTGCTGTACCCAACACAGTTTTCATTAATGATACCTCTGCTACCTTATCCAAAAGATCAGAATTTCAAAATCTGCATTGTAGGACACATCTAAATTACCTTAAAAAAAAGGCCTAAACATGTAATGAACATGCAATAACCCATGTTGCTGCTGTGTTTGTCAAACTTCCTCAGGGAATCTTCTGCATAGCATTTAGAATCCCTTTGCACAAGATTTTCAGCCATGCATGAATTAGATTTGCAGTGAAAAACTGTATGAGAAACCCATCCTTTTCTCAACAGGCAGGTGAAACAGCTGTGTTCTAGCACAGAACAGCTCCCCTACACCCAATAAAACTCTTGCCTTGTCATTTACTCACATTTAAGTGTTCATCTTTCTGTTACCTAAGCAGCAGCATGGAAGGTTTCTGTCACACTAACCCGCACTGAGTGAAACAGAGATTTTAAGCAGGTAAGCAATGTTGAAAGTACTTCCAACCAACAGAGCAAGGAGCAAGAGCAGTACATCCTAATTTGGGGGCTCAGGATCATCACCTTTCAGAAGTCTGCTGCAACTGAGAAAGCGACACCAACACAATGATAGCTCACACCAACTCATTACTGAAGAGACAAAGGGCTTGCAATGACCAGAGTACATGTGCAGGAGAGTACAGGTGAAACCTGCACTTGTGCAGGACACACAACCTGTTCACTTCAGATGACACTGGTGAAAATAAATATGAAGATGAAGACAGAGGCTACCCACATTGTTACCAAAGCCCAGTTAATTTATTTTTCCATCCATTATGCCTAGAATGTTTGGGCAGAAAAAAGCAAATTTATTTATTTTTCCAAAGCTTTTGTTCTCTCTGCTCACACACGTGCACGTGGAGACAGTGTTTAATGCCTGTTCTTCCCTGGAAGCACATGCACCAAGGAGCTCCCTGTCTGAGCAGAGCTGCTGAGGGATGTGATGCTCAGCTGCCCTGACCCTGCAGGGCGGGCATCCCGCTGCTGCAGCTCCTGGGAGAGCAGCACTGCGGTCACTGAGAGCCCACTGGCACTGCTGCCCAAGGCAGGGGCACACAGGTGGGATTCTGATGGGCTCCCCACCACTCCCAGGCTTTGCAATGTACAGTTTTAACAGGGCTGGCGGCTTTTGAGGCACTGTGAATGAGCCAATATCTATAGCTGTGATTTTACAACGTGACTGAAGTGTCACATCCCAAGCAGTGCCTGCAAAAGACTGTCCAAATGTAGATCAGGCCACAGCATCCAGAGATCCCAGAGAGGGAAAAGCTGTGCAGCAACATCACACAAACCCATCTGACAGGATCTTGAAATAAAACCTAATACAAGTTTCTCCCTGACAAAGTCCACATCAGGCCTCTTGCTCTCCAGAGAAAAAAAACAGGCATTTTTGTATGGAAACACTCTGCTCCTTTGCCTCCTGAAGACTTTGAAATCACACACACTTATTAGTTATTCCATGCAGGCGTGTGAACCTTTGCACTTGGATGTTGAAGGAAAAATTTATCCTTGACATAAAAATCAATCACATTAACAGTGCAACTTTCCAAACTCCTGCAGGTTCACTCCAAAGAGAGCACTAATTCTTTTTTTAACTTTGAATGAGTCAGATAAAGTGTCTGCTCAGGGCTTTGTTTGTAGGAATTAAACATTTATGTGAGATCCTGAGAATTTTATGTAGCAGCATTTAGCAGAAAATTAATGTTTCCAGCCAATTTTTATTTGAATTTGTATTCAACACCACAGAATTTTCTTATGGTATTTGTATTGTAGCAACTGTTTCAGAACTCCCAAACTTGTTCTCTTCCAAACTAGGAAAATTTGGCAAATCAACCAGAACTTATGAGGTATTTAAAACAAAAGGATAAGTGGCAACGGGAAAAGTTTGACAAGCTGATGAATAATCAGAAAGCTAAAGGAAGAACATCTTAGCAGAAAATATTACAAAGAAATAATTTATTCCTCACAGAGTAAAAAGCCTCTATGAGATAAAATTCAATTTTTAAAAGGTTTACCATCCCTGCAGTTCATGGATTGGTTTGACTACCATAGTTAGGAAACTGTGGCATTTTGTTGTCAACATGACATTTCTGAAAGCAGCAAACAGCAACATGTACCAAACTATGTCTGTAAATCTATCTGCCGGGAGACAAGAAGTGCTAAATGAATCAAAACTCCTAGCAAATAGTATGCTGTAGAATAGCTCTTCAAAGATGGATGCAAACAGAGTTACACAGCTCTGAAGACAAACTGGGAGAACAATGTAAAGGTAAACCCCACTAAGCACAGTTTCAGGAGATAATTATAAAGCTCTAAGAGTCTTGCCATCAGATCCAAGAGGCTTGAATAGAAAGCAAGCAGCCTGCCTCTGATGTTAGCTCCACAAAAGTCCTAGGACCAACTACTTTTATTAAAATAGCAAAATACTCTTTTGGGAAAGGCATTTTCCTGAACCATTTAAATGCAGGGAGGAAGAAAAGAAAAACTGAAAATCTGGAAGTGTGTGGAAAGCTGCAGCTAAACATTTCTTTTGTAACAAACTGCAGTTTCCTGAAGTCAAACAGATATTTATGTGCAAAGCTGCCTTCAAACCAGAAGCACATTCTCCTCTCTGGGTTTGTTTGCTTTGCCTTTTTTACAATGCAGACCATTACACGTTACACAAAGCCCCTGAATAACCCCACTGGGAGTGGGAGCCTCTCTGTGCTGAACATATAGTAAAATAACATTCCTGCTTCAAAGAAAACTTACAAGATCCAAAGAGACAAAAGACTCAATCCAGAAAGAAAAAGAGGCACAGAGGCCACCAAAGGCCACAAAAAAAGGTCAGCAAGAATAAAACTTCCGAGTTCTGTCCCCTTGTATGCAGTATTACCCCTGCAGAGTCAAGAGGTCTCCCAGCATCGACTGATCCTTTCTCCCACTCCCAGTAATAAACTGTAACATCCTCTGAAGTCAGGAGCAGACACAGGACAATGAGGGAAGCTACTCTTGCACTGTGCAGAACAAAAGTCATCCCTATAGGGTCTGCCTCACAAGGCTTAAGTGTAGAGTTCACTTCTCTACAGGAACCAAGACAAAGATCACTCTATATTTAATTTAACTGAGGTGAAGTTACTGCAGAGGTGCTGGACAACTTCACTGAGGCCTAAACTGCAACTAGTAACATTAATTTGAAATTCTTGCTAGAACTCAGAAATTCTAAGTTTATTAAATTATCAATGCTTTACTAATCAAAAAATAATTTAGGCTATGAATTAATGTGAAATTATAAAACTAGAGACCCTTCACATAATATTAATTTATCCATCTTTGGATGTTTTATCATGAATAGTGATTGGTTCATTATATATTCTTACCCTAAGATACATTTTAAATGTAGCTTAAAATTCTAAAGACGGCATTACCAACTGAAATGTGGCAGCAAGAACTAATTTAAATAGAGAACAAATAATGAATACAGTGATAGTTTCTGAAAAACTGCCAGATGACAAAGAAAAACTAACAAGGTCAGCACCTCACTTGCTATGTCATCTTGTATTTCTCCAAGTTTCATACAGGACTTAATTTGGAGCATAAACTAATACGCTTTTCTAACTGCAAACATGTTTTACTTTCTGAGAGAAGGCTTGGAGGTCACTGCACATCACATTTTGCTGTCATATCTGTCCTTTCAATTTTTTCAAGACAGAAAGATGGCAACAGGAAATAGAGGTGCATAACAGTTACTTTGTGCATCAGTTCCTGTAAGGTTTTAACAGGCATCACCTCTCCGTCCAAGGTGGTACTTCTGAAAAGTTGTTACCTCAGCTGAGGTTACAGGGTTCTGCTAAATATCACTCAACCATGAGCTGCTCCAATCACTCCTGACCAAGAGGACACATAATCCTTTCTTCATGATGACATGCCCTGTCTGCTACTGAGAAGCAAATCAAACACACAGGGAAAAGACCTCTTCAGCTCTCTTAAAAGTAGAGGAAAAAAAGCAAGCCAAGAAAGGAGGATCAGCTATTTATTTGACAAAGAGATTTTTAATACAGCTTTTAAAACAAAGCTATCATCTCCGTGATACAAAAAAACACTACCAATCTTATTTCAGGTTTTAGTCAGAGGAAACTCTCAACAAATGCATTGCAACAATAAAATGGGTAATTTATTTTGAATATTTGTTTCTAATCTTTCAGGCAATGCCCAATCATGGCAGGATGCCGCTCGTCACTTTCTGACAACTTTCTCTAGCAGTGGCCTGTCAACAACTCTGGAATGGAATTACTCATTACTACTCTGCAGACTCATAATTCCTCACCTCTTTATCATCTATTTTGCTGATAACTTCTAGCAGACCAGCGAGAGCTCATTTTCCTTTGCAGGAAATTTGTTTATGCTCTAAACTCCTGATGATACAAACATAAACACTGGGGAGAAAACCACAGAAGTTGGCAAAAGATGGGCAGGATCCCACTACAACTTCAATAACCAAAGAGACTGCAAATAAATACAAGATATCACACCTTTATGGTGTTAGAAAGGTCACCAGATTATCAACATTTGTTTTAGATAGAGACAGACTACTTCCCTTTCCAAATCTTGACTTTATTGTGCTTTCTCTTCCAGCTATAAAAGAAAAATTTGTGCCAGTTATGAACTTTGTCACGGAGTGAACATGAAACAAAACTTAGTTAGCAGTTTTTTTTATAAATACCAAAGAGAAAGCTTCAAAAAGGAAAAAAAATGTAGCAGGTAGACACCACTTCCCAACTAACAGAGTAGAAAAATTTAAAGTTCCTTTTAAAAAATCCTGAAGGATTTACACAGCTTTAACCTGAAATCAAATGTGACAAGAGCTTTTGGATGTACTGCAAGAGACTAATAGCAACAATTTTGTTAGGAATAAAAAGCTGGTTTGTCACAGCAGCACAACTCTGTGTACAGCCTGTATCTCCATACACCTGAGCTGTGTATGAATACAAATTTCATCTTGTTATTTGTTGAAGTTCTTTTTCCTCAAGATTCACTCTCCACAGATCCTTGTCTTCCTCCATGCAACAAAACAATGTTCACTGGGAATCTAAAGCTGCTTCATGCAGCATCAAAGTCCTACATCAATCTTTTTATACAGTAGCTGGGATGTGCTGACACCCTACTGCCTTTCAGGGTGAGCATTCACCCTTTGATCTCCAGCTTCACATAGCAAGAAATCTCCTCCACAATATAGATATGCATATATATGCACGTAAACATATCAATTTACATATGTGCATATAAGTACATATACATATTTAAGTAAGGGTGGCTGATTTGTCAACAAATGGGGCATAGGGGAGCATTTATTCTAAGTGCATTTGTTTATACCATATTTGAGACAAGTGTGTTTCATAAGCAGGTAGAAAAATCCATAAATGCTTTGCATTGGGAAAAGAAGCCTAAACATCAGCTCAGGATGTTGGTGTATCTGCCACAGTATAAATGTCACAGCACAGCACACTGCACTGCCTCAGCTTAGGGCAGAGCTTGCTTTGCCTCTTTGGTGATGTGAAGCAAAGCTGAACTTGATTTCGAGTAAGAAATGTTAAAGGAAACATCAACCTGAGCTTAGAGAACGAAATGTCAACTCGGTGAAAAGCTCCAGGTGACTTTGACTGCAGTCAGTCACTACCAATCACTACTGAATATTTCAGGTCTTACAGCTCTGCCAGGACTTTATAACTCAAAGGACAACAAGCCCTAAGGTAAGTCTTAACTCTTTCAAAGTAATAGGTTGGACTTGATCTCAAAGGTCTTTTCCAACCTAGTTAATTCTGTGATTTTGTAATTGGGAATTTTTCCACCAACTTCAGAGGAGTTAAGAATTCACTACATATTCGATGCTACATATTAAAGGATAATGGACATTGCAATTTTATTTTAACTCATAAGAGATCTTGAAAAGATAGAAACTAGAAATATCAAGCACAGTGTCCTTGAGCCCAGCTAACAGAAACATTAGCACCACATAAAGCTCCTGCACAGTGATGTAGATAAATCACACACAAATCTATCAAGAACAGTACTTCACCTTCAGCCTGAGCTCCACTACCTGCCTGCCCTTTGATATCCCACCACACCACAAGCACAGACATGTCCTACTAAGGGCAGGACATTACCCCAGGATACCTGTACTAACTTCCACTTCCCTTAGAGACTCTAGTCTTCATTTAAGAGACTCACAGTCTCTTAAACTGTGAATTCATTTAAGAATTCACAGTTTTCCTAAGAAATTCCTTCCACATTTAATTGCTTTTACTGTTGATACAGTTTATAGTATTTCAAACACTGTTTGCAACCTTCCCATTACACCACACCATATTATGCCATCATTGTAGGGCACAAACTGCAGTGCCTTTTGAGAAGATGTTGATAACCCCTCATTCATATTATTCAATATCTGAAAGGACTGTGAGTTCATATCAAACATGAAGCATTTGCCAGGGTCCCTTGCTGTACAAATAAAAGCTACATGCCAGAAATACATTTCCAGAGGCATTATGCTAAGCACCAGCTACAAAGACAACTCTACAGAGTATGCGAGTGCATAATGTGAATTTCTACAACCACTTTCTTTTGCTATTGATCAAAGTTGGTCTATCTCTGCAAAAAGGTGACAAAACTGTTACTCAAATGCTCAGAAACAATAATTTAATCTTTGTTCAGAAAAGGGATGGAAGAACAGAAGTAGAGATACACATCAGTGAGAATAAAAAATGAAATGGAGAACAGGAAAATCTGATCTTTAGAAAGAAGAAAGGTGCGAGCAAAGAGGAGCACAGACGTGGACATGAAAGCAAGTTTCCAGGGCATGCTAAGGGAGAATCCAAACAGAAAGTTCATCTCTGCCGCAGTGATGAGTTGTCCTGCAGGTGAATCAGCCGCGTTGTGTGGGGTGAGGGGTGCTGAAGGTGCAGCCTCCTTCAATGGGCAGCAGCCGTGCCACAGGCAGGGACAGAACAGGAGCTGAGCTTCCATGGGCCACTGCCTGGGGCTAACAGCCACTGCAGCTCAGCCTGCTGGGGGAATAAACCAGCCAGCTTTCAACAAAAAGGGACTTGAGGAGAAGCACAGCAACAGAGCTACCAAGAAGTCAGGAGTTAGTAGCATGGTAACAGGAATCAGCTGCTCTAAAATAATGTAATGCTACACAAGTTGCTTTGAACTTCTCATGAGCAAAGTGACTAAAGTTACCTTCCAGTAGCAACTGGAACTCTAAAAATCCATTAAATGCATAGTCTGGAATCATTATTAAAACACAAGTCCTCTCAAACATATGCCAAGTGTTTATTTTTTATTTTTTTTAACACAACAGCAGGTCCTGCAGCAACAAACAGAACCCAAGTGGTGAGATTCCTCAAGCTTGCCCTGAAGCCTTAACATACTCCTGCTCTCCTCTACAAACCACGGCCTTGTCTGTAGGCAAACTGTGAGAGCTGTCTAAGATCAGGGCATCCTGCAGGCACCCTCTGCTCCCAGGGCACATCCACTGCTGTGGCACAGTTTCACTGAAGATCTGGACATTGTTTCTGGCTTTTCCTTCACAGCTACATTATCAAACTTTGTTCTATAAACATAAAGACCTTACTCTCACAAAAAAAATTTGTATAAACAAGGAAAATAATTGCAAATAAAATAAAATAAAATAAGCAGGGAGGCAACTTGACCAGAGTAATAGCAAAGAGTTGCTTTGTCACAACACAGAGTCTGCAACCAATTCATAGTTATTCCTCTTTCATCATGCGTAGAAAGTTTCTTACAAAATTGTTAAAACCAGCACAACCAGAGTTTACCCAGAATTAAAACAGCTGTGAAGGATTTCTGTACAGTACTGATTTTGATTCTGGTTTTGCTCAACTATGAGCCAGATAACTGCCCCTCAGAATAGCAGGCAAATGTCTGTTCATGGGGTCATTCCTCCAAGGATGGGACTTGACCTCAGCGGCACATTGCAGCATCCTCACAGCATTTCCATGTGGCAAGAAATGAGCTTTTGGCTAATTTAAACACATCTGGGTAATTCCTTAAGTGGTTAATAAACTGTTAACACAAAAGGTATTACTCAGCAAACCTGTTCAACTTCACAGGAAGTTTCCTTGGGTAGGACTGAATTGTTTGGGCCACAGATTTCTGCACACAGAAGTTGCAGCTGAGCAATGCCTTGAGTAGTGTCTTCCTATAAACTGTATCACCAGTGAGGAAACATCTGTGTTCATTTTGTTTATTCAGCAAGCTTTGGAGCATTAGGGATAATAGAAAAGCTTCTTCTCAAGGACTTATGCTCACAGTCAGCAGCTGGAATGGCCAAAGGTTTGGGGGTTTGCTAGTTTCTTTTTCCCCCTCATACACACACTTAAGGAGATTGGTAATCTTAAAAGAAATATTAGGCTTGCAACTAGGTATGTTCAGAAGATACTCCTATTTATGCTGATACATGCAAACCAAATGACTTCATAATGGCTGTGTTAAATCCTGAAAAATAAAATGCATAGAATTGAAGCAGCATAAGCTGCTTCTGCTACTGGCAAGTGAGAGCTGAGCTGTGGGAAATGTTACCTTTCACTGACTTCCTCCAGGCTGAGACAGGTTTGGGGCCACAGATGTGTGCAGCTCACAGAAAAATGATCCCAATTACTGATGTAGCAGAAAGAAGATAAAATTAGTTCCCTCCACCAACTGCTCCAAAACAGAACCAGCTGCTGCAAAGTGAGCCAGGCACAACCCCAGCCTGTAGCATTGGTAACAGAATCTAACCATCACTGTCCAGACCTGAACCACCCATCCCACCAAATCAGGGCCTATCAGACAGCTGAAGCAGAAGGGTCTCTTCTCTTGGGGCAGGAAAGGTGCCTGCACAACCCACCTGGGCACCTCGAGGGCTGGCAACTGTTTTGTTAACTGACAGTTTCAGATTTGGCTCAAACACATTAAAGACTCTGAAACTGAAACAGAGAAAAGAGCTTGCCTGCTTCTGGGAATCCTGCACAAGGTGATGCCAGGCACATGACTTACACTCAGAAGCTGTAGGCAACAGCCACTTTTTGCACTGGTATTGGAATAAGAATTTGCCACAGCAAAGTACATTTATGCCATGTCCTTACTCACAGCAATCCCCAACAGATACTGTGGCAAAAATCATCTCATGCTTTTCTTCAAATGCATCTTCTCTTCTGCATTCCTCAGTGAGTCACTTACCAAGTCATGAATGCCCTGTAAACCTTCCAGCTCCTTTGGGGGACTGCTCTATTCAGGATAGTCATCCTGTCACTAAAAAGACCCCAAACAACAAACAGACACGGATGTGTGGCAAACATCACTCCTCAGAGCAGCTTCAATCCATGTGTTTGTTGTCTGCCAGGCACTGGTACACACCAATCTGGTCCCTGTCCAGTGACTCAGTGCTTCTGTTTGACTGGGAAGCAGAGACAGCCAGCCTGTGTTTTCCTCCTCCAGGAGAGGCCACACAAGCAGCATTTGTAAAGGTGGGAGGTGAACCTACATCCACTTGCTGCCACACAGACAGAGCACCTTTCTTCTAGACCCTGAGGTTTGGTTTTATTTTTCAAAGTTCAGTTCATACAACCATGGCATCATTTAGGTTGGAAATGACAGTAAGATCACTGAGAACAACTGTTAAAAACACCATAAACCAGCCATTGGAGCTGACACACTGCACAAGCTGTTCTGAATACAAGACAACAACATAAATGTTTGCCTAAACATAAACTTCAACATAAATGTTTGCAGTTTAATCTCATACTGGCAGATGCCTGGGCTGATCATCACTTATGGGTAATTTGGCTATCTCCTTAGGTGGGGATTTAAATTAAGTTCTAACACAGGTAATCAGCTTGAATACAAAGCAGGCATTTTAAACCCATTCAGAAACCCCACCCATTCCCCTCAAATCTGGCCCAAGGAAGTCCACCAGTCACACTGAAGCACATGACCTCTAAAAAGCTGACTGAGAGAATCAGAGCATAATGCAACAGAGATGGATTCAACACAGCTGCCATCAACGTAATATTTCCATAATGCAAAACTCAGTGCAGTCTTCCTGCATGAGCATCCTTAGTAATTCAGCATGGGATTAAATTATTAACTTTCCACAACTTTCACTGAGACCAAACAAGGCCAGCAGAATATGAACAGCCCTTAAAAAAAAATCCTGAATTTTAACTTTTTGCACTCAAAAACACTAAAAATGGAGAGTGATTGTTAAAAAATTCCACCACTGCCAAGAGAAATATGCAGGATCTCAAGCTGTAACTGCCCAACACCACCAATCTCTCTTATCACAGGTAATTCCATTCAGAACACAGAAAGGAACATTATATATTAGTTTTCAGAAGCAATATTTATAAAACCCAGTTAAAGAAGTATTACTATAAAATATTTTCTTTTTTTTTCTCTAGTATCCTGTAACACTTTAGGACAACAGAACAATCTTTATTTTAAGACCCTTTTCACTTTAACAATTTCAAAGAAAATACAAATGCTGTATAAAAAACCCACCCTAATACAATCATATTCACAAGATTATTCTTGACTGATTTTATATCCACATCTTCACTCCATGCCCTAATGAAGACACTGTGGCTGTGAAGAACCACAGGTTATTCTCAGTGTGCTGTTTTACTTGAGCTCTTACACATCTGCATCTTCATCCTATAGCAAACAACTGAGAACACTGAAAAAGGTGGAATTTAGCTGACAAAGGTGTCTCAATATCAGTCCTGTACAAAAATCTCTCACACATCATGCTTACACAGGATAATGATCAGAGGTGGAACCAACCCTAAACATGAAGATTTTCTAAAAGAATCTGCAACTAAAAGGGCACAAACTTGATGAAGTGATGACTGGCCACATCCTAGACTTGTTTAAACTGCATGCTGCAAAGCAAAATATCTCTAAGCAAAGTTCAGTCAGGAAAATTCCAGCCTGAGCAACTCTTGCTTATATTTGACCACAAATATTTGACCACTATGGAATACAGGTATGCATGCATGCCTCTCTTGGCATGAAAGTTGCAAAACTGAGTTCTTGAACACATTTTACTCTAGTAAACAGGAAGGGGAGAAACACAGAAACCACCAAACCACCAACTCTCTACTAAAGAGATGATTGTAACACCTGTGGTATCTCTGTGTTGCTATGAAACTATCATCCTAACCTTAGCAACAGATTTAAACCTTTAAGGATACATTTTGCTCTCTGTAGGCAACACAAAACAGGAAAATACAGCAGAGGGGTTTATTTTAAGCCAACAGGAAACAGTACTTCAACTGGACAACACAAGTTAGGAAGACAGCAATTTACCAATGACAGCAAGCAAGGAAAAAAAAACACCACACAAGTTTATTCAACAGTGAAAGAGTATTTCATAATGGAGTTACTATTTATCAAGTGTGGAATAGAGACCTGAAGCACTTTCCTCACCAGTTACCATGATCCATTTCCTACCAACACAGTCCCAGCTGAGCTACTGAAGTCACTGCCATAAGTCCCAGCTGGAGCCTGGAGCAGCCTCTGCAACCACTGACAACAGCCCCAGAAACAGGAGGGAATTGTTCAAGGACAAGCAGGAAGTGAGTACACGAGGCAATGTTAAAACACTTACAAGCAAACAAAACACACAGCACCTCATTCATTGCCTACCAAAAGCTTGAAAGCACTGAAGCTTAGGTGGCAGAGTTTAGAGCAAAGCTGGGCTAGTTCTGGTAACTAAATTGGAAATACACCTCTGAGGCTGAATCCAGAAGAGTATGAACATAAAGGGCTTCCTTACACTTATCCCTTCCAGGTGACACCACTCCACAAAGCATCTGAAGCACAGTGCATGACTGCTAATACGCTCTGCAAAACCACCCTGACACTTCAAAAGCAACAAAATGCTCCAGCAGTTGCTGAGCTGTCCACATTGTCCAAAAATGGAAACCTTGAAGAACCATTTGACTTGCAAGACCCTTTTTTTCCTTCCACAGTTATTCATTCATAGGTCCTTGATATGAGAATTACTGTAAATTTACATCAGTGCAACTAGAAAGTGAAAATCCCCTGAAGAACTTAAACTACAGAATAAGCCATTAACAACAATCTGGGAGAACACGAGATCAGACTTGTGATGGTACTAAAATAGATGAACCTCAAACCACTTTAAATAACTGTATCAAATTTGTCTGAAATCTTTTAACTTATATATTTGGTTGTATAATGGCAAACAAACCCTATAACAACTTTCACATAAAATACCTTTAGGTCAAATTTTGCTGCGTGAAATACATGCTTAAACCCATGGATCCCACAGCACCTGTAGAATTAGAGTCCCAGGCTACACAAACCTACTCAAAATTCCAAATTAACCTGGTTCTTTCTCTTCATCAACTACCTCTTAAAATGGCTATTTCTTATGAGATTCGCTTCTGGAAAATTCCTGCCCTTTGAAAGCACAATAAATGCATTTGTATTTATCCAACTTTTAAACTAGTTGTGCTCTCAGAGGTTCCATGGAGCCTTGCAGCTGACCTAACTTTTTGTTCTTCCCCACACAGAAGCTTGTCCTGCAGTACAAGCTTGTCCTCCTGCCCATTTCACTGAAATGCTAACCAAGGGGAGCAAGCACCCCTAAACTCACACTCTAGATGCCCACTGCAGCTTCACACAGGGGGACAGGAAAAGGCCAGTGCAGTCTGCTTTTCTTAGGCATCTGGGGATGAAAAAAATCAACTTCAAAAGAAAGCATAGAGAAAAAACACTGTATTTTTAAACTGGGGATTGAGGGTGAGGCGAAGAAATCTCTGTTTACACTCTCTGTGAAGTGAACAGGTTTGAGACCATCTTCTCCTAATAAATAGTCATTAATCACTTGCAGGCACTTAGCACAGGAGGTCATGTGGTGGCAGCCTGGCCAGTGTAAATGTTTAATACTGAATTAGATTAGAAAGGCTCAGGACAGTGTCATCACAGCTACAGTGCTACCTGCAAAACCTCCCCAACTTTCCTTTTCCTCAGTACCACTGAGGCCTGACCCAGGCTTTGGGGATGGGATGATGTGGTCTTGCTATGAGCTAACTACAGAAAGCCAGATGGCCGGGAGCTTATTGCACCATTTTATCACTGTACTGCTGTAAAACACTGTCACTTACTGGATCACATCTCTGTTATTAGGAACATGAACACAGGGGTGATGAGCTGCCTGTAGGGCAGACTGCACGGGAGTCTCCAGCTCTCTCCTGGGGGGACACCCAGCACACGGGCACTGCCACGTACTGGCACAACACATGCAAAAATACAAACACAAACACCCTCATTTGTGTGCACAGAGCTGGAGGAGCAGCACTCAGAGGGCTTTACAAGAATATTTCATAACCCTCCTCCCCCTGTCCTCTACTCAGTTAGCAGCTCAGTCAGAGCCAACCACAGCTATAATTATTGTCATAATTATTATTTTAATAAGAATCAATGACTTATCAAAATATTGCACTGAAGACTTTCACGTCTTTCGTTGTAAGACTGCCAAAAAGGCAGTTCATTGCTGAGGTACTGCTCCATGTACTCTGCTAGCAGGCAGCACCTCCAAGTTTCTATTTCTGCCACTGAGTGACTAAACTCAATTCCAGTGAATGCCAAAATGTAAGCAGTTTGAGGCACAGTAGCTGTGCAAAGTATTATTATTCTCGTAGTGCACACACACTAACAGCTTTGTTTACTACATTCACTCCTCTTCTGCTTGTTTCCTTGGTTGTACATACTGTGGGCCAAGTTGCTGAACTTAGATGCCATAAGGTAGCCACCTGAATTCTTATTTACATATTTAAACAGCTGTCAGGCACCCACAGTAAGTTTTAAGAGCATAAGCAAGCCTGTAAACATCTAAGTCAATATAGTTAGGTGCCAAGATGTATCCCCAGCTAGCCAAATGTAGTTCTCTGCAGAAAAGATGCTAGTTTTCTTGAGATTATTTTTTCTTCAAGGCAGGATTAGCTTGATAACAGATTATTTTTTATTTACATGCCTGTTCAAGATGACTCCAATCCAGATCTCTGGTAACACTCCATTTCCACAGAGAACTCCAGTTTACATTTTCATAATTAGCAGATAGCCATTTATTTAGTCAGAGCTCCAGGTACACAGAGAAAGAAGTTCCTTAAATAACTAATGACACTGGCAACTGTGGGATTCCTCATCATGGGTGTCAGTTGCCACCCCACTGAGTTCACAGGTAGAACATGTAGGACTCTACCTTCCTCTGTGACGTGCAGTTGTGCAACTCCAAAGAACCAAAAAATTCCTCTGGAAATGGGAAATGTCATTTTTTCAGGTTCATTGTCCCTCTCCCATGTAAGGGTGAACAGGCTGGATGTAGTTTCAGGGAGCTTGCTTCACTTTAGTCAATACAGTCACGACCTCACACACTTCTTCTTTGAAAGAAGACACTTTAACTGAACCGTGTGTGCTCCTGAATCAGAAAGAATGCAATTATAAAGAACACAGATAACTAGAAACAGGTTGAGTTTTAAGAACAAAAATGAGATTCATCTCAGAAATTCAGACAGCATGAAATCCAAAACTGACCACCACAAAAAGTCAGCAAATAGCATCAGCTTGAAGAAAAATACTCAGATTTCACCAATATAACTGAACCAAAAAGTACATCTGAAGGGCAAGCAAAGGCTGCAGCATGAAGCAGAAATGAGTGTCCATGACTCATTCAACCAAATCCAAGTTAAACTGAAGTTTGCAGTGTCATTCAGCTTTGTAGAATTGTTTTAAATAAGCATCCCACTTACTCTCTAATAATAGAACAGCAACAGAACAGTAACTTGAAAACAAAATATATGTGGGAAGCATTCACGATCTGACCTCAGAGTCATCCACACACTAGTGTGAAATCTTTTTTAGCTAACTTTTTTAATTAACTGGTATTCATTTTTTGATTTGATTTCATCATTACAAAAAAAAAAGCAGCAAATTATAGACACGTTATAAATAGTTTGTCCCTTGGAGGAATTCTCTAATCATCTCTAAAAATAAGAAGTCATATGATTTCAGTGTCCTGTACTGACCCTTTCAGTACTCAGCAAGGTTACACTGTATATATATTTAGGTAATGCTACATGTTGCTCAATTTTTATATCCATACAATTACAAAGCCTGGTCTCTTCACTTCTAGAGCATACTCACACTCAGTAAAGCACTCAGTCCTGTATTTGTTGTAAAGCTTGAGAATTACTCCATGGGAAGCACAGGTCCACAAGGCATGAAAACCATTTTGTGCTTCCAGGTGAAGCCTGGAAATATCCTTTACTTGCCCAAAACTAGCTGGGCAGCCAATTTATGATACTAGCCTCTTGCTGTGTTTTTTCTTGATCCATCCATGGTAATCAATCCTTCAACTTATCCCACCCCTAGGCTGTATAGTGCCAATCACAGAGAAATTCTGAGAGGGAATCACTGAAGCAGGGTTTGTGGAAGTAATACTGCAAAGTTCCATTTGTCACTCTGGTTAACTGCTAGCAGCTCCAACTTGCTATTCAGCCTGTAAACTATTCAAGACAGGGACCTTTCCTCACATGTGTCTGTGAAGCTTCTAGTGCCCAGATGGTGCCATACAAATGAATAATAATTATATTTTCATGTAGACCATTATTGTGCATAATGTAAATTACTTTCACTGATCCAAGAGGAAATAATTTTCTCATTTTGAAATGAAAAGAGAGAGTAAAAATAATGATTACTTGTTTGATGTTGTCATTATAACAATAATTACATTTGTGGGTCCAGAATCCCCAGCTGGTCTGTACTGACTTTAATGGAGTTATACCAATGCATGGCAGCTGACAAGCTCCTGGTCCTTGCTGAACATCTCAACTGCTTTACAAGAACAGATTACTTCAAACCCACACTGTTTCCATGCAGGATGGGATGTTAATTAAGCAATCAAGCACTTTACAGACTGGGGAAGACAAACACCAGACCTGGCACCTAGAGGAATGGATTCCTACATGCATGGCAGGTACCTGAGCATCACTGCCATGGCCCCTGCCTTGCTGGCATAGAGGCACAGGCTTCTGCACAGATGCACACTGCAAATGAGCTGAACTGCCTTCTGGAGACAGACACTCAACTCTGCTCATGAGAAGGCCTCAGACCCCAGATGTCTGTGAGATTCAACCCAAGCTTAAAAAGGAAACACCCAAACACCCAAAAGGAAACGGCCATAATCAGCAGCACCAAGTGTGAAAAGGAAGAATAAAGTTGTGACCTGCCAGGGCTTGGCTCCTCTGGAGGAAAGAGATAAAAACCACAATGATCAGAGCAATGAGGACTAGTCTGGAGTACCAATAACTGAAAAACCCAAAACTACCTGTCACCCTCAGCTCTGTGGCCCTTAACACTTTGCTAAAGATGTCAAGAGGTTACTGATGAGAGTAGGCAACCAAGACTTCAACTTTGCCTTGTCCCACAGAGCTTCTCCCATTCAATATGTGCTCTGTGGAACAGCATCAAAGGCCTACCATTACTTAAAAAAAATGAAGGCCTGAGGTTCCAAGTCTAAAAATCAGACTCAAACACTTGGAACTGTTAGTCCTCAAACTCCAGTCATACATACCAGAACCCATGTGCCCTCCAAGTATCCACACAGGGATGCTCCTGCCTCTGCCCAAATCAGCCTAAGCCAAAAGAAAAAAATACAGGACATTGTATTCCAGTTAAAGAGCCATTGCAAAAGCTTCAGTGAAGTGCCAGATCTAATTTTAACACTATAAAAAAAATCAGGAAATATTTGATTAAAATTAATCCTTGAGGTTATATAATTTGACTATTGCTACAAATTAAGATCACTTCATGCTTCCATTGTACTCCTGGCCCTTCAGCAAGCGCTAATAAGATGCCATATCACAGATCACAGACTTCCAATGCTGAAAGGGAGAAATATTTTGAAAAATGTTTCTGAATAGAGCCAAAACATGTGGCAGGTAATGAGGGCCTTTTACACCAAAATGTACCCATTTTGCAATAGCTGACAGGAAGTAAATGGGATTTGTACATCCCCTGTACAACAGCTGGTCTTCTCTTGCTAAAAAATTAAAACACTTCTGTTTCAAAGGGAACATCTGCAAAATTCCATCACACATTAAGGAATAAAAAAAAACAACACAACAAAAAATACACCAGTGGCCTGGAAAAGGCTTCTGATCCATCTAATATAACACATTCCCACATTCCTGCAGAGAAGATGCTTAACAAGGTAACTGCTGCAGGAGACCAACAGTGTAATCTGGCTCTAATACTCCCCTTAAATGATGCATACATTACTTCTCTTGCTGCAAAGATTTGTTTGTTTTATTAATGTGTGCCTTGTTAAGTGCTACAACTTTGTAAAAATGATTATGCACCTTCCAGCTGCAGATGAATTGTCTCCCTCCTTTGCCATTACTAAATGATGAGCTGTCTCCATTCTCCTTCTCAATTGTTATTAAAGCCATATTACAGCATGATTAAGATCCTGATAATAAGTAGAACTGTATTTAACAGTCAAGTCAGTACTATGGACCCATTCTCTAAGAAATATATCATTTTGGGCCACATAATAGCTTGATGCTATTAATTTTATTCACAATGCAGGGTACCTTAACTCAGCAGTTTCACTGAGCCCAGTGTACTGAAGTGAGACTCAGTTTCCAGAGATTGATTCATTCTGGACTGAAGTTTAACACACAAAATGATTAGCTCACATTAAGCTTCTTTGCACTTTTCAGGTCTGGAATTTTTTTTCTGAAAATCAGTTTTCCCTCATTTCCTGTGTTCAGATTAAATTACTGAGGCCACAGGTCTACATCAACAAGATACTTAGAGTGGAATATATTTAAATAAGTACCATTTGATTGTGTCTACATATATGGAACTATATATTCACTGATTGAAGCAAAGAGGATAAATCAGTGGTGGGATAGTTTCTTTTTTCTTGAAAATTCATTTGGTTAATAGAGCTTAGCAGCTTATTTGACACTTAAATGCATCTCTGTAGAGTGAACTCCCAGGGACTACAGTGACTCTTACAGCAGTAGCCCAGTTCCTTGCCCACAGTAGAGGACCCCTCCTTCAAGGCACACCTTCTGCCACACCTGTGCAAAGCTGAGCTTTATCACTGGTGCTGCACTGAAAGTTGTGCTCCATCCAGAAACTCACTTGTCCTGTACCTCCCACATGGATGCTCAGCACAGGGTAGGTCCAGGCTGTGTGTTTGTTTCTGGCAAAACAGTGCTGGGAATCCACCTGCACAATCTAAACATTCCAGGGGCAAATACACTTCAAAAGAAAACTCTCATTTCCAAACCTGAAAGAATCCCAAGCTTTTATATGATGTACAAGGTGAATTCTGCACTGGACTTACTTCGGGGAAGCATTTGGAAAAGGCTGGGGGAAATAATTGTTGGATGAACCTTAGAGAAAGTGGAGTAAAGCCTCCTGGGTTTTCTTTCCTGTATGACTCCCATGGTGCTTTCCAGCATTAGAGTTGCTGCTGCTTTGCTTCTAGTTACAACAACTGATCCCAGTTTTTATAACCCTTAGCTTGGAGCAGAGCAGCTCCCGGATGCCTTTCCTAGCTTCAGTAGCCAACAGGGATTAGAGAGTTTAGGCACACATTGTAATTACTTTTTGCTTCTTGCACCTTTAACCTGGTGGAGCTCAGCATGAATCACTAGGAGGTGACAAGGATGGAAAAAGCAAGAAAAAACAGGCTTGAGCACATTCAGCTGATCAACCCATGGAGGACCCAGCCTCACTCTCCACACTGCCAGGAGAAATCCCTACATTTCCCACTACAGGCATGAAATTAAGGAGAAGCACTGGTGCTCCTCAGGACTGTCCTCCCTGGCTTAATTTTGGCTTGGAATTAAAACTGCTCACTGACCCCAAACACACTTTCTTTTCATTCTACAGCTCTCAACATTTTGAGCTATCAATATGTTTGGTTCCTTTGACAGCTTCATGCTGAAAGAAACATACCATTTCTTTAAAAGAACACACAAAATTTCAGACTGAAGAACTGCTTTGATCCCACACCAGCAGGCAAGAGCTGTATTTCACTGAACTGACAGTAACCAGTGCCCTGGCATTTCTGCTTTATGGCAAAACAGGCAGCAGTGAAAACCCAAGGCTAGCAGGAGGCACAAAGGAGCAGCAGGTACCCACTGACAGTGCCTTCAACACCCAGTTCCAAGGCAGGGGCCACAGCTGGGCAGAACAAGTGCATCCCTGTGATGCACAACAGCCTGTCAGTGCATCATCACAGCAGCAGATGCTCTGCTGTCACATCTCTCTCATCCTCAGCAGCCCCAAAGCAGAGATTTGCATGCCATTTTCTTCCCTTTGGGTTCCCAACACACAACATCCACAAGCCCCTTCCACCATCACTAGCAGGCTGCACCAAGGAAACATTCATGGTTTAGACTGAGCAGCAAGCTTACAGTATTTTCACAAAAAGCTGTTGCACACTTTTCAAAGAGAAAGACCCCTCCATAAAAATCAACCCATTCTCAGAAGGGAGCATAATTCTTCTGTGCTTTTGACACTTGAGTTGTGCTGCATGAATAAAGCTTGTGCAAAAGGTGCAGCTGCCAGAACGGTTGCAAGTATGCACTGAAATCAGCGCTAACAATACAGTTGATACTTCTTCAGAACTATCTATAAGATGGTTTCATTAAATATGGAACGACTGCAGAAAACTGCTTATGACTAATGAAAGATCCAGGTGTAGCTGGTCAGGGGATCCAGCACAGTAAGTGTTTTCAATTGCAAAATTGCTCAATTCAAAATTGTTTCTTCCTGCCAAGTTGGCAATTCCCATTCAATTACATGCAGGTACAGTGGCAAACCTTTTACTATAGTACAATGCTATTTTATCTACCAAATGATAGTGCTTATTGCAAGTATCTGACAGCACTTAATAAAAATCTAAACATATTTTAAACACCTGGTTCAAAGGATTATGTTTCTTTTCCTGCAGACACAAATTACCAAATACTCACACTACTTATGTCTAACTCGGTAAAGTAAAATAGGGACCCCCATTTCAGTCTTTTACACAGGGCTGAGACAAATTAAAAACAAGATAAATAAAAGCACTGTAGCCTCATATGGCAATTTTCAGACATCGGTTTGAAAAGAACTGTATTCTGCCAAGTTTCCAAAATCTGGTTTGCATAACTATTTAGTATAAAGGCTCATCTAAGGGTAGTTAGCAGGGCAAGTGAAAAAAGTACAAAAACCATGATCAACTACTACATCACAGAATAACATTTAGCAGCCTTTCAAAAATATACTCCTCAAAATGTACTAAAACTCACCACACTACTAATAGACCAAAGACACATTGAAATTAACACTATTTTTGGTTAAAATGCAAGACTGAGAAATCTTTGAAAAATCCTTGGCGGGCCCCTCGGATGCGCTTAACCCAAGACATGTGGATATAATGGAACCACTGTACTCACACCAGTCAGCTTCTCCAACTGTTGCAAAACAATTTGACATACACAAACAATGGGAAACTCGGATTGAGAAGGATAGTAACTTTGCTTGGATATTACATAAATTGCATTCTAATGTGCAAACAAAGCAACAGGAAAAAATCTTCCTCGATACAGATGGTACACAATTCCATTTCTCAGAGATTTTCCTCGTGAACCGAGTCGGAAATCAAGACTGGTAACATAGGCAAGACTGGTAACTTTACCTACCAATTTAATACAGGTGCCAAGTTTTTAAGGCAGAAGGCTTGACAAAGACAATTTCCCTATCACTTTTCCACCAAGCACACATTGGAGTCAATAGATGGATACTTAAATGTGAGGTTTTGTATTCTGACAAAGTAATTTTAAGGATGGCGGCTCCTTCCCAGTGTGCAGGCTAAGCAAAACCACAAGTACCATAAAGTCATCTTGAAGAAGCCTTGCCAAATCACCTCTTGACAAAGTGTCGTTAAGTATGCTGCCACTTGCTTTGAGCATTGTTGCCCCTTTTTTTTTTTTTTTTGTTAATATCAAAATCAGACATTGTGGCACAGCCCAGTGTGATCCATACCAGTCATTTAGATAACGAGGGGAAAATAGGTGCACTCAGCATGTGTTTTAAACATGTTTTCTATTCAGAACCCCAGTGCTCCATCTTTAGGTCTTTGATCAAAACTGTATGCAAAAGACATGATTCATAGCTGCCAGCATCAAAATACTCATATTCAGTGTCTGCGTGTGGCCAGCCTGGAAACAATGAGCTCTCGACCCGAACCCGGCGCTCGTTCCAGCACATCGGGTGCAAACTGGACACTGTGCCAGGACATTTGTAGGACAACTGCTTAGAGTACATGCTCCAACATAGCCCTGAGCCCACAGAAGAGGATCATTTCCTAGAAAGTCTGGGGAGCTGGGAAGCAGGGCTGAAGCTCCAGGTGCAGCCTGCCCTCTCCCGGCCCCCTGCCTGCCCAGGTACCAGCGTCCGCCAACCTTGATAACCCACAGTGAAGAGATCAGGAAGGATGGAGAGATGAAAGCATAAAATACTTGATGGACAGGAAAAGAGGCAGAGGGCAAGGTGATGGATGAAAAATAGTGGAGCCTAAATAGCTACATCTATGAACACAGCAAACACCAAGATAAGATAATGTGTAGAAACAAAAACTGAATTCAGTAAATTAGATTTTTAATTTCCACATCTAGAAAGCAGAGCAGGATCTGCACACAGTGGATGGGTACGTACTACAAGCTGTCTTAAATGTTAGTGATGGGAGTACTCGTGTGCTGGGAGCTCAGCTCTTTGCAGCCTTTCGAGGCCAAACCACTCACTGTAATTTACAAGGGTAAATCACCTCTGAGCCCCAAGTTCTTGCTTTCTCTCTCAAGGTTGTAAACAAAGATACAGAAACTGACAAAACTAAGCATGCACTTCGAGAGGCATCACGTACTTAATGCAAGCCTACTGCTGAAAGAATAAAGTGAAAACCAAAAGAAGCTTCTCCTGAGCTGGAGAATACTAGCACTAGTGCTACATATCGGAGGTTCGCAGGAACACTGTTAATTTGCTTTCTCACATGCCTAATAGAAAATTCAAAAATAGAAAATTCAAAAGTCGAAAATTCAACTAGCAATAGAGCCAGATTTGCAACCCCTTCTGGTTTCAGGCCTGAGTCATTTGAATGAAAACCAGAGAGTTTGCAAAAGAATAAGATAAGAAACAAGGTCCTCATCCTGTGTGGGCACAGTTTCAGTGTCCCCGAGCTGTCAGCGGTTAATAAAATGATTGCATTACATATCACTGCCCATCACCTCCTGGGCCTGTTAGAGCTGTGCAATAAAGAGCAGCGCCCGTGCGCTTTTCCGGGTGGAACACGCAAAGTAGCTCTAAGACAAACGCCTAGGACGGTGTGGGGCAGGCGGCTCTCCCGCGAAGTTCGGGGATGCTGGGATGCCTGCGGCAGGCAGCGCGGGGAACGAACGGGACGAGAGATCGCTCTCTCGGGGGAGGGAGAAGATCCCACGGATGCATTTTCCGCCTCTGCACCGCGGCGCCCCGGGCGCTCCCGCCGGACCGGAGCAGGACCGGCCCCGCACCGCGACACCTGCGGGAGGCGCCCACGCGGGGTGCGGGAACGCGAGCCCCGGGGCGACTTCCCCAAGTTCCCCGCGCCGCAGTCCCGGCAGAAGTGCCGCCAGACGCCGTGAGACACCGCCGCTCCCGCTCCCCGCCTACCATCGCCTTGCCGTGCGGGGCGCCGGGTCCGCGCCGCTGCGGCTGCCCCCGCTGCTCTCCGCCGCGGTCTCGCTTCTCGCGGCCGCCGCGCTGCTCCTCGCCGGCGTCGAGGGAGCTGAAATTCCAGACGAGGAGGGTCTGCAGGAGCAGCACGGTGAGCGCCGCCACCAGCGCCGAGCGGGAGCGCCGCGCCAGCCGCCGGGCGCACGGAGCCGCCACCATCTTCGCTGCTGCTGCCGCCGCCGCGCTCCCGAGAGCCGCCGCATCCGCCGCGGCACCGAGTTTTCAGCCGGGCAGAGCCAGACGTCAGCAGGAGGAGGGCGGAGGTGGGGAAGGAGGGAGGGGGGGAAGGAGGAGGAGGTGTTCGCGGCGCGTGGGGATGGGGGAAGCCGGCGGGGAGCCCTGGCGGCGCGGCAGCCCGCGGCCGGGCCAGCCCGGGGCCAGGGGTGGGGTTGGCGGAGGAAGAGGAAGGAGGAGGAGGAGGAGGGTGGGCTGGAGACGGAGGAGGAGCGGTGCGGGGGCTCGGCGGGCGAGCCCCGGCGCTGCGTGAGGGGAAGGGGCCGGGGCGGGGCGGTGGCGGCTCCCGGCGGGCGGGCGGGCGGAGGGGAGGGGGCGGCCGGCGGCGGGCGGGCGGTGACTGCCATCTTCTGAGGGAACGCGGCCTCACGCCGGGCCGGGCCGGGCCGCGGCACCTGGCGGGCGGCAGCCCCCGCCTGCGGACCGCTCACCGGCAAAAATGGCCCAAATTCCCCGAGGCTGAGGTGATGTTTTGGGTTGGGGTTTTTTTTATTTGTTTGTTTGTTTCCCTGAAGCATAAAGGGTCCCTGGCATCATTTCATCATTTAGCCTCAGCGGATTGAGAGCGAGAGCAAGGTGCAACACCCCACAGCCCGGTGAGGTCTGCAGGGACCAGGCACGAGGCGACTGTAACTGGATGTGCAGTGTCTCAAAAAGTGAACATAACGGACCAGTTCAGTTGCCTTTTTCTCCCATACTGATATTGGCTTTCTAATCTGAAAGATCTCATTATCTGATGATAGGACCGAAGTAGGGAGGTTTTTTTAATCTGCCTGCACAGTGCTTCTTTTTCTAAGCCTAATTCCACTTTACAAATCAAATCCAAAGGTAAAAAATACTATCTCCTGGTAAGAACAGTTGCTTTTTAAAATGACAGCCAGGTAGGATTTGCATAGACCAGCGGGATTTTGTTTCCATTGGAAGTGCTTTAGTTTCTGATCTGAAGAAAATGAAACAAGTAATAAGATTCAGAAGCATCCTTTATTAAGGATCCTGTGAGGCTACAAATAAAATTTTACAGGAGGTATCCTTGGTTGCAACATTTCACAAGCAGATGAAGTATGTGTCAGTTTCAAAGAGTGCCACTCTCTGAGTATCACTGACTGCAAGGTGTCTCTAAAACAGAGAGGTCAAAATACATCATTAGTAACTTCCAGGAAAGTCAGCGCAGAAAGGCTCCTCTCTGTGTGACAGCAGAGCGTGGTCTGGCTGACTTTCCATTCATGCAGTGGAACCGTGTCCCATTTTTGCCAGCTGGGGTGATGGCAGAGAGCCCGTGATAACAAATTTTGACAGTGTCGGGCTTCCACACCAGTTGCACATGCATCAGATTTGCTGGTCCCACAGTACAATGAAGTGAGCTGTTCAAACAAAGAAATGAAAAAGGCCCAAAGTGTTCCTGAATATTCATTCTGACAGGTTCTGCGCAGCTCGGGAAGATGATGGATAATTTTTATTCCGAACTATCAAATAATTGGGCATTATAAAAACAGTCAGGCAAACTTGCTGACAAATACAAGAAAAAAGTGTCTTCCATTTGGGATTAAATGCTTTGCTCTTCAAAAGGAAGTTATGGTCCTAGTAAGTGATTGCTCCCTGCAGCCTTCCTTTAGGCTTGTAGATGGCAGGAGGTGCTCATGGGGCCAGAAAAGAAACAGACTCTGAACAGGCCAAATGGCCAAGCGCTCTCAAGAGCCTCAGGACCTGATTCCAATCCTGCATGCCTCACTGGGAAATGGGAGACTCATTCCCATGGATACCCTAAAATGGCTAAAAGCCCTAACAGCAACATCCAAGGCAGGCAATACTTCAGCACAGGGCAACACTGCTTTCTATAAAAGGAGCATAGCAGTAATTGTGATGAACTTGTGATCCATGGTTCTTCAAATTTTTATGACCTATTGGAAAATTTCCTCCAGATTTTATGGGGTAGCATATATGCTGGAAAATGTCTCTGGATGTTCCTAATCTTTGTATATAATTACTATGACTGATAGGGCAGTGAGGAACAGCAGTGCATGCTCAGTCTCACACATGTCCTACTGAAAGCCCTTCTGGAGAGAAGATTTGTATCCAAACCACAATAATTTATAGGCCATAAAGATCTGAGTCTTCAGTGTAAAGTCAGCCCTGTGTATGGGTGGGAGCGTCAGCATGAAACACTTCTGCACTGACAGAAAAAGCAGAGCACAGAGAAGAGCAGACTCCTCCTCCTTCAACATCCTCCTTTCCCCATATTTAGAGACATGTAAAATCTGGACATTGCAGTAGGTATGGCATTCATTTTTAAAACTGTGGTATAACCAATGACCACTAACTGTTCAAACCATGCTTCTTCTGTGCTAAAGAAAACAGCCAAATAGAAGGAAGAGAATATAACTAATAACATTTTTTTCTTGTGCTGATTCAAACTAAAAAGGGAAAAGGGCAAGGCTGAGCATCTTGAGAATATGAATATGAAAAAAAAAATCACAGAAGCTGAAGAAATGAACTGTACCAATCCAAAGAAAAAACTAAAATCAGAAATTACATAAAACTATGAAATTAATTTTCTTATAATGTAAATGAATAATGGCAGCTTGACTGAGCTGTGCTGCATCAGAAAATATTTAATCAGGTTACACAGAAGACACTTGAGAGAGTTACCACTCTGAAAATTCCCCATGTAGCTCATGTTAGGTAAGAATTAGTATCTAGCACAAAGTATATAAGAGAAAAACCAGATTTGATTCTTATATAAGTATTATGATGGTTGCATGTGACTGTCAGAGTGTTTGAAGCACAGGTAACAACTGTGACTTGGCTAATTTGCTCTAAAATCCCAAGACATAATTGATTTAAATATTTTTTGCCACTGCACAGGTATGTCAGTTCAGTGTGGGAGTGTTTGAGAGATGGAGGCTATCAATCTTGCCTACTTAAAATGATGTAATAAAGGAACCATACTCAGTTCCATTTTAGACTGATCTACTTTGCTAGATTTACCTATCCTGTTATAAAAAAAATTGTTTCCTTCTCCTAATAGTGTAAATATAGTCTCAAATTGCATCAAGTAACCAGACTTTGTACAAAGAAATAAGTGAAGTTGGGAGCAGTGTTAATAAGCAATATCCTTTGCTCCACTTTGCAGAGCTTATGGTCCATCTGGTGAACAAACACTGCAGGCTTATCTGAACTCCAACTCACAGCCTGACTCATAGGCGGTTTCGAAGCACATTCTGTAATCAGTGGAAGACTAAGTTATTTCAGAGTGAAGATTAGCATTTTTCTTAAAAACAGTCAAGTCTTTATCACATCAAAAGTTAGATTTTGGATATGTGTTATGAGATAAAGGGGAAAAAGGTGAATGAACTGATTTGTCTAAGAGTGGGTATCTCCAATATACTCAGTCTTAAAATCTGTGAAGAATACAGAACAAATAGCAAATTTATGTATATTCCTGTGATATCAAAAAAATCACCTAAGGAATGTGCCTTAGGAATAGAAAAGGTTGGAAATAGGCCACAAGCAGTGTTTAATGAGTAATCTACAGTAGCAATGTCTTCTGGAGACTAGTCTTCTTTCCTGAAGTGACAAAGTCTTTCCTTTTTTTTCCCTTCCATCACTACCAGAACAATACAAGATTACTAATCCCTTTAGTGCATATGGAGGACATAGACCTTTTCCCTGGGAGTCTGGCAGTCTTTCTAGTCTAAGCATCAAATCTGAAAGAGCAAAACAGGGTAGAGAATTACTCCTTGAGAATTTCACCATCTCAGACTACAGGTCACTGCCTGCTCTGCAACAAGTTCCCAAAACATTGCTTTTTGTTTTAAACACTGCTATATCGCTAGACTTAAAAGGTAGAGGAAGTGTATTTTGATTTTTTTGGAACCACAGAACCACCATTAACTTCATTTTCTGCAATTCTGTCATTTTATGGTTTACATGTGTGTTCTTTACCACTCAGGTATCCTATACCATGGATATGCACTCTTCCATATTTTCTTTTCATAAACAAAACCAAGATTCTTTGCCAGGTACTCATTTTACATCAGGCTATTCTCCAAGTGGGTTATAAAATTCAGGTTCTCTCTTATGTACATGGGCAGAACTAAAGTCAAAGGAGATGTGACCACTGCATGCAATAAATGCCTTCCATTCTGGTGGTTTTGTAAAACTTGAGATTCCAGCAAACCTTTCTTAATCCACTGTGGTTTAATTTTGCCACATCACAAATGCAAACTCTGGTGTCAATGAATATGCAAAAGTCAAATTTTTGACACCAACATTTCATTGTGGTAACACTGTCTATAAATTATCAACTGAACATATTGTGTCAGGATTCAAAGACAATAAAAGCAGGTTCCATGTTCAGTTTGTATGAAATACATAATATGGATGTGGAATGTATATTACACCTTCCTTCTGAGGGATAAATTTAGTTCAGGACGCTGGCATATGCTCCACTTCAGGAAGTGAAGGAAAATGGAAGAATTATTCCCTTCACCATCACATTAAATCGTCCCTTTTTCTTTATAATCTCTTGCATATAAAACCTTTTGCTATCAATGAGGGGAAATGGCTGTATATATACTTTATATACAGCTCTCCAAGTTGTGTCAGCTTTTTCTTTCAGCCAGTGGTCGAGGATAATCACGGAAGGATTACCCATCTGTTCTTGCCATGTGGCATTCTGTCTCAGTAAGGAGATACTGCAGTTCGCAGCTTCCTGCAGTTCTTTTTTTTCTGATGTTCTCTCATTAACTAAAAATTGTTTTATTATCCGAGTTGCTAAGTTGGAAAGTCTGGAAGACTCATGAAGGTGACCTACTTTGGATTATCTAAATTAGCACTAACTGCTGCCTGTTGCAAATAGCATTTTGTTTAGATGCAGAAGGTTTCTTTGGCTTGGGCTTTCATTCTAGGTTTTGCTTTTTTTTTCTGTCCACTTGATGGAAAAAGACAAGTGGTACACAAAGAAGGGTAATCAAAGGAGAAGAGATGGAAAAAAGTCTTTTTCACTTAGAGTGACTTTATAGGTTGTGTTTACATGATTAGCCAGTTTTTCAGAATACCCAACAGTTTTTAGACTACATTTACTATGATGTCATACCAGTGCAAAGTATATGTAGAGATTTATCCCAGTAATCACCTGAAACATGTTCTATGTGTCTAAACTTCTACTGAGATATCACTATCACTTGCTGCAGGAATAATAACTAGAAAGGAAACAATGTTTTAAAGAAGATTTCAATAGTCTTTCATTTTCCCTAACATTGGAAAATACACTATTTTAGAGACAAAATTTTATTCTTAAGCTCCTGATATGATACAAATTCATCTGTATGAAAGCTTACTCTGACAACATCTGATTAAATAGTGTGACTGTTTTTCATAAACAGAGCCATTTTGTGGTAATTGATTTAATACAAGCTTTTCTGTCAGGAAACGTTTATGTAGGTATGTCAAACCCAGTACTGGCAGCCTCAACAGATCATTTGCTACCACCGATGCACTCGTTCCCTTGTGCACACTGGGCAGTCCCACAGAACAGAACGTGTCACTCTTTGCAACGTGTGACAGGGACATTTGCCTGAGCTTCAGCATAAGGTCTCCAAACCCTTGGACAAAGCTTCCCAGGACAGGAAGTGGGAGAAGTGCATTTGTGCCATTGTCCCTGGGAGAGAGGAACTGAACAGGTAGCTTGATTCCCTGCTGCAGTTTCTAACAGCTTAATTGGCAGAAGAGTGCTTCAGCTTCCCTCTGTCACTGGTCTGCCAACACCATGGGCTGTGTGGGATATTACAGAGCAGAGACAATTATACAAATTTAAGCAAACAAACTTGATAACTATCATTAATCTTTCTGTATTTAGAAAGTCATTAGCAAAAGCAGGTGCAAAAACCTGTTTGGCTGTAATTTGGATGCTACAAGAAAAGGAAATTTTCAGACAAGGTATTTGATGTTTGATGTGCCTTAAAAGATATGCAGGGTTTGTTTTTTGGTTTGGGTTTTTTTTGGGTTTTTTTTTTTTTTTTTTAAGAGTAAGGCATTAGTCCATGTATGGCAAAGATGACCATGTCATACATTATATCTTCTGAGCTGGAAGGGACCCACAAGGATCATCAAGTCCAAGTGAATGGCCTGTACAGAGATCCAACCCACAAACTTGGCACTATTAGCACCATGCTCCAACGAACTGAGCTAACCCAATGTAGGTCTGTATGGTTTGGGCTTTGTAATGATTTCTGCTTTGATGAACTTGAGGGCTGGAAGGAAAAAGAGCTGGTAAACCTATCTGTCCACATCAGCAACCTCACACAAAACACACCAGCTCCCTGCAATTTGCAGAGCTGTGCTGCTGACCGTGCCTGAGCAGAGGCTACTACTCAGTGCTGGCTTGCACACACTTGTAATCAGTGGTTTGCCTGCTGGTGTGTCAGCCTGCAGCTGCACAAATCAGGTGTGTTTGGACATGGCCCAGTTACACCACACTACAGCACATACTAGTGTAACCACTTTTAAGGAGAGGGCATGGTCTGGTGCCCACCATTGCAGCTCTATCAGTTTTGAAAATTGATTCTCATCTCACATAGAAGCACTGTGGATGTGCTGACTCTTCAGTGAGGGCTGCTGGAGGCACAGGCTTGTTTGCTCTGTGGTCTCACTGAGGGAGATACTAAATTCTGCTGCTTCTACTTCATTCAGGTCTGCCTTATAAAATGGAGATATTTACATGACTGCAGTTCTACCTTTTGAATAGTACAGTTCTTGCCATGAAACTCAGTGCTGAAATTACTAGTTCCTTCCACCTATTTCATTATTAAGCTGTGGGTATGACACACATCCTGACAACTCGTTTGCCTGGAGAAGGTTCTGCTCCAAAAGGCCAGGAGGCATTTGCCACTGTTGTGGTGGTGAGGTGATGTGCAGGAGACACCTGCCTCTAGTTCATGTGCTGCATTGCAGAATTGCTCAGATACCTAAATGCCTGTATGCACAAAACCCAGGATATACATGTATAGGCCTTTTGAATAGACAAGTAGATGCCATGGATTAAAGTGTAGCTCACAGAATACAGATTAGGGATTGGAATTTAAATTGCAATACTTTGCCCCAGGACTGATGCTAGAATGTGTTACCTTTCTTGTACAGGCAGAGAAAATTAAGAAAAGAAACTAAATATTATTCAGTGAAAGGGAAAATAAGCAGACTCTAAATGATTACACCATGCTCTTAAAACAATTTAAGTATTCTGCAAATTAGCAAAAGATAAATTCTTCAGGAAATCCATATTACAAGTTATTTGTATATATTGTGCAAGTCACCCATAAGATCAAACAAAATGTTATGATGAATTTTAATCCAACTTCTGAATTGTACTAAATTTTGACAACACATGAATGATCCACTTCAACACAATCTGCATTTTCAACAAAGTCACTCATGTGACATATGGCTCTTTTGCCCTTGGATGGCTTCTAGTATTGCAATTTGATGTAACAGTGGCACATACCTTTCTTGATTAGTGAAAGTTTTGCATTAGATCTTTCTTTTGCTGAAAAGTATTACAATAAAATATTTTATATCTCTCATGATGTAAATAAGCACCTGAAATTCCTATAAATTCAAGCAATTAGGTCTTGACCCAAGACAGCATTTAATGACTTGCATGGTCCCATTGAATCTGGGGACATAAGCAAGGGCTTCAATCAAAACATGTAGTTAGGAGCTTTGCTGAGTTAAGGCCTTACAAAATGATGCTATGCAGATCAGCTACTATTAATAAAATATAATTTGGTGAATAAGGTAATTTGCTTGTTAGCCAAAAAAGAGGCTCTAGATTCCTTCTCAAAAAATTATATACAGGCAGATTTCACATTCCTCCTTAACCCTGATCCTCCACATTTACACAACTGTTGATGAGACTATAGCTGATCCTATACAACATTGAAACTTCTCAAATGGCCACATTCTTGCCTGGAAACTGAACCAACAAATTTGGTACAGCCAGATGAACTCCACTGAAACAGATTCTTACCTCAGACTTAGATTTACCTGAGCACAGATGAAAAATGCAAAGAGGATCTGTATCATTTATTTTTAAGCCCCATGTGGTGAAGAAAAAGGCATATTATGCATTTCATGCATTATTCTCTACTTTGTGCTGTATATAATTGGCAGAGCTTTTCAGTGAAAAAACTATCTGGCCAAATTCTCAGAGCCTCATGCTCTGCAAAAATCTATCTTAAGTTAATCTATATTAGGAGTAATATTCAAGTTGACTGCATTCATATGAAAAATGTATTTTAAAAGGTCTAGAAGATACAATCTGCTATTTCTTGCCCAGCTTTGTTCCCTGCTGTTGTTGGTCTCTCACGGGATTTCTTGCAGAGTGGTTAAGTGATCTACACTGAGGTTTCAAAAGCAAAGATAATAGGAGTTCTATTCATGGGTTAAACACTTAACTGCTTTAATACAAGATGTGTAGGAGCAGCCCCTAATGACATTCAAATCTTGTTATTGCTGTGCTTCATTATAGGATATACTTGGTTTTGTGGCTGCAAGAAGCAATTGTCAGAGATGACTGTAAATCCTGAACAGCAAATAAATCCCAGCACATGGAAAAAGATGCCTGATTTTGCTCTTACAGCAGGACATCTTTGGACTTCAGTGCTGGCTCCTGACTTACAGCAATGCAAGTGACCCAGAGCAGTCAGTGGCTGGTACCATACCTTCCCTGGGGTCTGGCTGCAGGGGCACCAGCTCTTAACTTCACATTGGCCTAACATTTCTAACCCTTCTTTTTCAAAACACTGCTGCCTGTTCTTAGGGTCTTGGCCATTCCCCTAAAAACAGTATTGTGGCAAGCTCTGAGCCTTCAGTGTCTTTGAATCACATGTCCAACTTATTTTTCTTACATCCTCCAAGGCTTGCTAGTACTTGTCACCATTCCCTGGTGGAGATAATTCTACTGGAAACATTTACAGGAACACTCCTACAGTTCCTCAAGCAAATTAGCTTGGACTATCCATTTATAAATTTTAAATTTACCCAGCTGGCTCTGTCAGAAGCCTATTAGGCAGCATTCTCACAAACTGCTCTCCTTCAGAGTAGTAAAGACTATTTGAGAATGGTGATTTTGTCCTCTGACACAGCTGGACTGGAAAGGAAGTTGAAATGAGTGAAAAGAGCAACCCCTCCCTGGGTTTCTAAGTAATTGTGCAAAAGGGCTAAAAAACCACTTAGTCTTACTATGGAGAAATGAAAATGGGCACTCTGAACAAGGAGAAACACTTCTGGCTCTGCTGTTCATTGTCTCACATTGCCATTTGCTTCCTCCTCTGGACTAACCTGCAAAATATTACTGTTGACCAAACACAAGTGTCATGGGAACAATTAAAAATTTTGTGGAGGAGAGAGTGCCGTATTCTTTACCACACCTTGCTAAAAGTCAAAGAGCAAACCATCCAAGTCCTTAACTCAGCATGGGGTAACATTGGAAATGGTAAATTCTGTGACACAGACTATCTGTGCTCTGTCATAAAGGGAAAAAAAGATAAATAAAAATATGTACTGTATATCTTGGGACAATATCAGTAGATATGCTCATGGCCTTGAAATATACATAAGACTGTTGCAAAGAAAAAAACAATTAATTGTTCTGAGTTCAATTACAACAAGAAAATGTTTAGAAAGACACTAATAAAACTTTCTAGGCACAGTTAAGATAATTTAGGAAAGTTGTGAGGTTTTCCAAAAACAGTTTAGATTAATAAGCTGTTGGAATGGCTTCAGTGCTTCTGATTTTCCCCGAGGTCAAAATGAGTTTTCAGGATCCCTTCCATCCCAATATGCTGCAATGCTATAGAACGTGCTAGCAGGTGAACCAAAGGGGCAGGAGCCTGCCAGTTCCACATGGAAACACAGATGAATTTGATGTTTCCTATCTGCAAATCAGGATTCTAGAAAAATAAACACAGTATTAATAGATAGTATTATTTCATTGAAAGAATCTAGAGAAACAATTGCAATGAGAAGATCCAATCATGCCTTAAGGAATGCTTGCAAAGAGCAGAAGCAGGAGAACTGAATTCACTGTTTGTGGCAGGCTGGCAGCACCCGCCAAGGGAGTGCTGCATTTCCCACCCCAGTGGGCAGAGCCTGTGTGGGCAGCTCCTCTGCGTCCCTCATTTAGAGGCTAATTCAGCTTTTAATTGACTGAGCTCACCCTTTGGCTGGCAGGAGTCATTCTGCATACAGATCCCTGGCTGTCCCTTGCACGTTGCATGCACTGCAACTGTGTGGCCGAGACAGCTCCTCTCCTTCAGAATTCATGGTGAGCGCAGCCATTACAGCAAACAGCTAAATACGGCTTTTGGCCGCCAAATTTCAGTTTCATTGCTGTCAGAACATCACTTATCATGGCTGGGCTATAATTTTCAGGCTTGTAAAACCTCAATTGTCATGTTTGGATTTTCTTTAACACTTATTATAAATGCATGAATTTGATTTGTGTAGAATGGAATGACTGTCAGTGGCTCAGGGATTTGGCAAAAAGCTTCATACATTTCATCAAAATTCTGTTTGGCCTAGAGAGGCGTTACAATTCTAGATAAAAAAATGTGCTTTTTTAATGCAGAAGTAATTTGTAATAGAATGTTCCAAAATAATTCTGTATTAAAGATGAACCGAAACAAAAACAACATGATCTTTTCCTCTCCACCATGGGAATTAATTCAGATTGAGGAAATGGAATTGAGAGAGTCTGATTTGACACATTTTGCAAAATACATGGTGGGTGAGAGCAGGGGAAGGAAGCAATTCCATCACCTTGAGCAGGAGGCCAAGAAGTGAGCACGGACAGTTCCTTGCAGTAATCCTTGGAGCTGTCTAGGAGCCTTAGGTAGTGTTAGGGAGCAGCAACATTTGTGTAAATCATAATTAGTAACAAAGCAAATTACAGTAAGAGCTCTTCGGTAAACAGAAAGAGGAAGCCTGCTAAAATTTGCTTCCTTTTAGTAGGACAATTTGGATTATTTATAGGCATCTGAACATTTGGAAAAATCTAGGAAGAATCTTAAAATGCCCTATTTCTAAAACAAAAGATAAAATTTTACCCTTTTTGGGTCATATAACTTGGAGCTATATTTACATTTGGTTGAAGCATTTGACTAAGCAAATGCATATGTATGAGGTTGTATTTTTACACTTAATTTTGGGGTTTTGGTAAGTGCAAATGATGGAAGAAGTTAATATGAATAAATTGGCACCAGCTTAGAAGTCATCTCATTGCAAGGCGAGAGACATTTGGGACTGTTCATCACCTTGCTACAGGGAAAGCTTCTGTGTTAAGTCAGTCAGTCACATGTTATGTATCAGGAATGTTTTCAGCTCTAGGCTGAGGAACTGCAAGCTCTTGAAGGAGCCAAGAAACAAATGTAATACTTGAGCATGTTTACTGTAAAATGAAGGGCTATTTTATCTCGATCAAATAAACCAACAAGTGAACTGCAAATCTGATACTGAAATAAATCCAATTTTCTCTTGTGTAATTGCTTATTTGATTCTCAACTATGACATGAAGTTAGAAAACAAATTGATATTCTGTCGCTTCTGTTTCAGTAAACTTAACTCAAACAAGTTGCCCTTTAGGTGCATTTTGGATGGAACGGTACTTTATCTTCATCCCAAGGAAATCAGTGTATTAAATTTGTTTGAAAAAATATTATCCAAACCATGACTCCTTTTCAGACAGTGTTTGAACTGCATACTAAAAAGGCCAAATTTCCCCCGAGAGCCAGCACAAGCACAGAGAAGATAAGTACTGTAGTATATCCTCCCCCTGCAAGAAAATGTACCAGCAGCAAAGACACAACACAACCACAGACAAGCTCAGTAGGCACAGAAACTGCAGAGATCTTGTGGGCACGGGCATCTTCCTCTTTCCTCATGGCCAAAATACAATCCTGATGTGACTCAGCATTTAAAGAATAAGCTAAATAGACCCTATACTGTCTCAGCCATGATCAGAATACTAAATCCAACACCACATCTACACTGGGTGAAGTTAAAGGTGTCAAAACCAAAGGACACCCTTTCTGCTGAGAAGTTCTAGGGGCTGAAAATGTTTGTTAAAATAAAAGAGAATCAAGATTCACACAAAAAAAAAAAAAAAAAGAAAAAACCAACAAAACAAAACAAACAAACAAAAAAAAAAAAAAACAAAAAAAAAAAAAAACAAACAAAAAAAAAAACAAAAAAAAAAAACCAAAAACAAAAAAACCCACACAGCTAGGTTGTTTAGCACAGCAGAGGTCAGCACAACGGGCTGGCTGACTCTGCAGCTGGGCACCGTATGGAAAGGCTGGGATCGAAACCGCCGATAGAGCACCTCACCCTGGACTCGCAGGGAATAATCTTTATCAGCTCTAAAGGTCAAATCAAGGCAGGTTTAGGGAAAAAAATCCCTTTAAAAGGTCCAAGGCATAACTAATTCATATCTGTGCAAGCTGAGAGAAGATTTCAAAAATGGTCCCTGTGATGTTTTTTATATTTTTCAATTTTATAAATGTAGGAAAAAGGTTGTTGTGGACAAATTACCATTTTTAGTGATATGTTCTATTTAATTATAAACAATTTCACATTAGTTCATATGCTTAAAGCTACACTATTAAAATCAGTGTTACAGAAAAAAATATTAATTAAATAATGAGGTAGGACAAGTTAAGACATGGCACTAAATACCAGTAGGGGTGGGGTAACAATTTGTAGGAACCGGGAACATTAACAGAGAATTTCCAGAGCAATCCAATTCTCCCCATTCAAAAATTCTATTAATGTATATTTCTACTCTGTATACAATAACCATAACTACTGCTAAAATGTTTAGATTTGATGTAATATGTACTAGTTCCTCTGTTGTGGTACCCTTGGCCCTTAGATAATAAATAACATTTGCTTTTTAGGCTTGTCGAGGCATGTCTCTAGGACACTCTGTGGATAACATCCAGATGACACTTTCTTATATCTTCCTTGAATAAGAAGGTTGCCATACTCTTCATGCCATACTCTTTGCTGACTAATTTCATTCAGATTTCACTGTGATTCTACATTTTCTGGTTTACTTTGTGTATTCTTCTGGCACATACTTGCCTCTAAATAAATTCAGGCTATTACATGTAGAGGGATCTTATTTTGCAAGATCTTTCTCAGAATCAAAAGTATTAGAGCTGATAAAAATAAGATGTCTAAGACAGGTAAACTCGGATTTTTCAACAAATCCTTAGTTGCAAACCATCATCACTTTCTCTGATTGGGAGTTTTCTACAGACAAACTATATCTTCTTTTCAATTTGCTCTTCACAGTTACTTAAAAAACTGATGTTTCACTACCAGAATTTGTGCTTCACAATTGATTACCCATATTGTGGTTGTCCTGTGGAAAACATCCCATGGGAGAGCCATGAGGCTCACAAAGAAGTTTCAAGACCTATGTATGAGCACCTTCAAAGCAGAAGCAAAATTCCATTTACATTTGCACAGGTAGCCATTTTCATTAAAACCATGGATTTATCTGTATAAGTAAGCACAGCGCAGAATTGCTTTCAAAAGAAATCAGTGATCTGAAGAACTCTTTTCCCCCCACTTCGTCCCATTGTAAGTAACAGTGCATTGATTATTTTAATAATAACAAAAAATGAAGAAAGAACAGACCCCAAAGAAGATATGAGTGATCTGTAATGTGGGATGAAGTGCAGATCTGTGAGTGAAAGAAGGGCCTGGCGGGGCTCTTCCTGCTGGGAGAAGCTGATGTTGCTGCGTCACAGTCACAGGGTCTGTGCTGGTCTGAGAGCCCTGGGTGCAAATCAGCTCTTGTCTCCAGCCCAGACAATCCTGTTTCTGTCACCAGGGTTTTACATGCAATAAGGACCTTCCTTGGCAGCTGAAGGTCACAGCTGGGACAGAGAAATGTGCAGGAGGGACAGACTCAGGGGGATTTGGATTAGAAGATTCAGAAGCTGTGATGAATTTGGTGAAAAAACCACAATTTTTTGGCATTTAACCAGAATTATTCTGTTTAGAACTCAACCAAAAAAATCTAATGTTAGCATAACACCAGAACACAACATCATCTTCAGTCCCAGCATGTAGTTATGTTTTCCTGCTTTTTTTCAATATTGTGGAATAAATACCTGTCCTGATTTACATGTAATGAATGCAGTGTATTAAATTTGTAATGTTTCTTCTGGGCTTAGTACATCTCTTTCATCCCCACTATCATTATGTTAATGATGTAGTGAAATAACATTGATTTTAAAACTCTCATTTTCTGCCTTGTTAAAAAAAACCCAAACAGATATAAAGCCTAAAATATGATTTTTGCCCCAAAAGCAGAATATTGTTGGCCTGCCCTACAGCACCTGGATTAGGAACAAAGGTGAAGTCACAAACCTGAGTATCAGGAACTCCCTTGAAATGGGAGTGGAGAGGCAACACATAACCCACAAACAACAACGTATCTGAAGAAAGAAATGCAATAAAAATTGGGTAAAATTATCCCCTGAGTAATGTTGGATGAAATCCAAACTAAAATCACTGAACAGTGAAGCTATTCCAATTTATGCCACAGCAACATCAAAATACTTCCTTCTCCTCTATAAACATCCTTTAATTCTTTCTGGAAAATGGAAGAGTACCACATGTGACAAGTGTTCCTAAGCAGCATGCTGAGCACCAAATGTGAACTATAATTCATAATTCATGCTCAATTAATCATAATGTATAAGGAATGGCTCTGTTAATGCTTCTGCTAACTACCTAACCTATTTTGAGAGATGCAGGCAGAATTTCAGCTTTTGTGGCTTGCTGTTGTGAGTGACAGACTATGGATACCCCAGCAGCTGTCAAAGTCACCAGATTTCCCTCAATGAAGAAAAAATCAATTCTCAGTATTGCAGGAGGCTAAGAAAAGCTCTGAAAAGCAGAAGTGACAGTCTGTGAGGGTGGAGAACGCTATCTTTTCTCATGTAAATCCCACTGAAAAGCAGCCTGTGTAATCCAAGCCTTGCATCAAACTAAGATTTGGAGCAACCTTAATTTAGCAAGTGAGCAATTTCCAAACGATACAACTGAAAGAGGAGAGGTCTGGTGTCTCCAGATATTGTTCTGGAGTTATTTTTACATGGCAGGCAGGGAGCAAATCCTGATTTAGAGGAAGAAGCTTTACCTTCACGTGCTACTATTTTTGTTAATCAGAAGGAGGAGTTAAAAATGGACTGGCTCTTTACTCTGCTCCATTCACATTCTGACAGAGGAAACTGATTGGAATCATTAAAGACACACTTACAGCTGATGGACCTGGACTCAGCCTCTCTGCCCCAGAATCTGTTTGTGGATATTAGAAAGCTGGACTTTGTGGTCCACTATTTCTGAGCTGCATAAGCTGGCAAGAAAAGTGGGAACTTGATGAATCCTTGAAATCCTCTGGCCTAATTTGTGTCGTGTACCCCACAGGTACACAGTGATATTCTAGAATGCCCACAGCATATTCAGGTAAGGGCTTATGTTAGAAAACACATATAAAATTACCATGACGAAAGAGGAGAACTGCATAAGGAACTCTGATGTGTTCTGCCAATGAAATTGGGCTGTTTCACCCTGCCACCTAAAGCTTAGGGACAATATGGAACATATTTTTCAAGCTTCCTGCAATAGGATTCCAAGAGTCTCCTGCAGCCCTCAGTATTGCAGGGCTTTCCAGCCAGGAGAAGCCCAGATAATTGTATTCCAACCTGTCATCACTAGACTTTGGGGTGTTTTCTTTTTCCTCCCTCTCCATTTTTAATAGCTATTTTCCATCTCAAACCAGTAAAACCTGCCATGGAAAGCTGAGCTCAGCATTAGAGCGCCGCTCTTGGAAAATGTCTTGGAAAACTATTAAAACACGTAGCATTCTTCTTCCTTGAATATCAATTCCCGGCTGTTTTGAACATCAGGAGAGCACGACCGGACAGAACCCGGTGCAGGGAGCACAGGGCGGGCCGTGTGTATGGAGGGGCAGCGCTCCCGCCCGTGTTTAACCGAGACCAGCAAGGCTGGGCAAAGGGGGGGCGATGCCGGCGCCCTGGGTCACAACACGGTGCCCACCTGAGCCCTCCTGTGCTCGCCTGAACTCACCTGAGGTCCCCTGTGCTCACCTGAACTCACCTGAGGTCCCCATAGCTCACCTGAACTCACCTGAGCCCTCCTGTACTCACCTGAACTCCCCATAGCTCACCTGAACTCACCTGAGCCCTCCTGTACTTACCTGAGCTCACCTGAGGTCCCCTGATCCCTCCCGTGCTCACCTGAACTCACTCGAACTCACCTGATGTCCCCTGAGCTCACCTGAGCCCTCCTGAGCTCACCTGATGTCCCCTGAGCTCACCTGAGGTCCCCTGAGCTCACCTGAACTCACCTGATGTCCCCTGAGCTCACCTGAGCCCTCCTGAGCTCACCTGATGTCCCCTGAGCTCACCTGAGGTCCCCTGAGCTCACCTGAACTCACCTGATGTCCCCTGAGCTCACCTGAGCCCTCCTGAGCTCACCTGATGTCCCCTGATCTCACCTGAGGTCCCCTGAGCTCACCTGAACTCACCTGATGTCCCCTGAGCTCACCTGAGCGCCCGCGGGAGCAGCCGCGCCTCCGCCCCCTCGCCGCCAGGTGGCGCCGCAGCACCGGCTCAGGGGGGGCGCGGAGCCCGCGCGGGACCGGGATCGGGGACCAGGATCGGGATCGGGATCGGGGATCGGGACCGGGGACCGGGATCGGGACCGGGGATCGGGGATCGGGGACCGGGATCGGGGATCGGGGACCAGGATCGGGATCGGGATCGGGGATCGGGGATCGGGGATCGGGGACCGGGACCGGGGATCGGGGAGCCGCTCAGGGCCAGCAGCTCGCCCGACCGTCAGGGAGCGCACCCTGAGCCTGCCCTGCAGCTTTTATTCGGAATAATTTCTCGTGCTGCTGCGGTTGCGGCGGTGCCGCGGCCGCAGTGCCGAGCGCTGCCCAGGAGATGGGATCTGCACCGCCAGGGTCAGACACCGCCTCTCCCGCAGCCACCGTGAAATTGGTCCTCTGCGACCATGAACGTACTCGCAACAGCCTGATCCTCAGACAGCGCCCACACATGAATAAGTGTACTCAAATTCACAGTCCCACAGAATCCAATTAAACAACGCAAGAGCATAAAGTTACTCATGTATTCATGGATACGGATAGCTGCGTCCAACATTTACTTTGGTCTGGTGCCAGTTACAGTAACCATCACTTATCTGCATTTCATTTCTCAGCTCTACAATTAAAAGTTACATTCAAGCATCCTCCTCCCAAGTGGGCCCACAAGGATGAAACTTTTATAGGTCTTGAAATACATTACGTATCCACTACTTGTGTTTGGTGTCCGGGAAATCTCCAATGGACTCTATAGGGAAACCACAAAACAGTGTACTATGTATTCGGGATTTCGTGCCGGTCTCAGTAATTGTTACAATGTCAGAATAAAAGGAACATAGCTATTTGATAATTAATTACACTCTAATTGCATTCACCTGGGAAAAATAGATAGCACTAAGGGGCAAACAGGGGTCAATAATATTAGTATAGGTGATCACCAATCTTGCATATACAAGCACCAATTAGTTAAGCAGAGTCAGTGATAATTTGCATAAAGGATTCAGAATGTAGAGATAAACACATGGAAAATAAAAGAAATAAAGCTACAACTTAATCTAAACTAGTGATCCATTTTCCTTTTCTATGGTTGCAGCAGTAGGTTAACCCCTGGGAGGAATGGGAGCACCAATGCCACCTCCACAGCTGAACTGTGCACAATCCACCTCTGCAAAGAGCGTCCCTGCACGTTTTGGAGTGCAGCAGTGCTACATGAATGTGTGTAAGAGAGATGGAAAACCAGGGCTGTTTAATGACAAGCATCCTGTATAATGACAAGCAGATGGTGCAGTGTAACTTGTCCCAGACGTGGCTGGAGCTGGTTCTCTGCTCAGGCAACACAGTTGGGCCATCCACAAGCAGAAGGAACTGCTGGTGAAACTTTCTTACCCAAGCGTGGGGCCCTGGTCTTTCATCTAACAGAGGGGAAAAAATAGACAGAAACAAGGCTTGACTGCTGCTGATTCATAGGGTATTGCACCAAGCCACAAAGAGAGGTCAACTTTGGGTTGCTATTTTGAGGCCTCTTACTAGTCTTCAGTGTAGCAGAGCTTTTCCCCAGCCCTCAGCTCAGCAGCAATGACACAAATGAATGGACTCTTTTATGGGTTTGGTAGCAGAGAGCTCCCCCAGGACTCCTTGGCTTGTGCCTACAGAATCTCGGAGTCACACATGAGCCCCACCCAAGCAGCCTAAAAATCACTGCTGCTGACCCTGGCATTCAAACACATCGATGAGCAGTCAAGAAACAACAGCTTAACACAACCAATGAGAACATGAAATTTGTGATCCCTGAACTAACAACCTCAAAGCTCAAAGACCTGTGGCTGTATTCAGTTGGTATCAGCCCAAATGGCTGAGCATTCCAGCACTGCACTTCCAGGGCTGCTGGGTTTAGAGGAGCTCAGCCCTGCCCTCAGCCTGAGCCAGGCTGCCTTGCAATCTGATATTCTCCTCAGGCATTGCCAGGGTAGGGGAGGAGACAAATCATCGAAAAGGAGCCTTGCAGCATGCAGAGAGAGCACCATGCTCAGCTACTGAAGTGCAGGGTCTGCTCCTGCACATCTGTGTTGCCGTTTAGTCCTTACACATGGATTCCTTCTCTCCTGGGACTTGCAGCTGGTTCAGCATTTCCACTGCCTTTTCCTTTGCTGATATGCAGTGGGTGTAACTACTGCCCATCTGCTACATGGACTTCATGCGTGGTCAAGTAGTTCTGTACAATTTTGTTATTATCATGCAAACTACTGCCTTTAGGACTGAAAAGCATCCGCTTCTCAGGTGGAAGCATGGAAGTTCTTGGCCAGGGTGAGGAACCATTATATACCTACAATTCAAAGTGCAGTTCTTTTAAACTGAACTATGATGAAAAATACCATTTGTAAAAATAACTGTGATGAAGTTTCCAGGCCTCATAAGGACTCTGGGACTCCTGCGTGGTTGTTGGATAAAAAAAGAATGTGCAGTCATTTCACAAGCAGCGATAAGGCCCCTGTTCTCTTTGATTATAGCCATTGGTGAAATGACAATTTTTCATTAGGCCCTTTCTATGGTCCATGGAATGGAGAGCGGGTTGTCCAGCATGAGGCCAGGACAGGCCCCAGCAGAACATCTGAAATCCAGCTGCTAATCCAAGAATGCCTTTGCTGATGGGATCCATAACTGGAACTGATTACAGACCCATCCAAAGCCATGTACATCCCAGATCCTTGGGAGCATTATTCTCACACAACTGTTCTAACCTTGAGGATGACTTGAGCTCTCATCAGCCATCTGCCTTACAATAAGCTGACATCCTTATGTATTCTCTCTGCCAAAAGGCAACTTTTAAAATGCTATCTAAAAAAACCTGTGTACAAATTAAACAGTCAACACATTTTACTGCTGCTCAGTAACTAAAATGCTTTCACTATGCTATGCAATCTATAACTGCTGAAATTACTTTCATGTGTGTTTATAAGTCTTCCTATATTTTCTCCTCATTACTCCAAATACATTTTAAAAGCTTGTTAAGATAGATTTGTTGGTATTTTGTATCTAGCTGACTGCATGTTAAAGGCTTGAACCGTAACTTTCCTAACTTGAAATACACTATTCTTCACACTGCTTGTTAAAACACATATCATTCCAACCATGTACATTAATTGGCTTGTCTGGGGAAACAGAACTCAGTTTATGAAGTCTGTCATCCTGCTTTGTAGCTTAATTATAGAATAAAATTAATTTTCCTTCCCCCCAGCCAGACTATTTGCTCTGCTTTTTTTCTTTCCCACCCCCCCCCCCCCCCCCCCTTCCTCACACTGCTGTTTAAATTCCAGGGCTGAGTAACTGATCCTGCTTCAGCATCTGCTCCCAGGGCTGGTGGTGAGTGCAGCATTCCTCAGGGAATGCAGGCTCTGCCAGGGTCCTAAGCTGCACTGCTAACCACCTGGGGCTGAGAGGTGCTGGCAGACAGTCATGCCCAAGCTGAAGTCTGCCATTTCCAACAGAGGCAAATGATTATTTAAGTTATTGCACACTGACTTGTGATGTTCTGTGTACACCCAGTCCCTCTACAGTGCAGCAGGGGCTGCCACATACCCAAAAAGCAGAGAAGTTCAGACATTTCCAGGGACAAAGGAACAACAAACCTGTAGAAAACAGGTGGAGTAACTCTTGTCAGAGCCAACCCTCAGTGAGAGCTGACATCAAGCTCCTTTGAGACCAACATTCTGAATAAAGTGCCCACCATTGGTAACTCCACTGGGTTCACCCTAAGGGTTTTGTTTTCCAATAGCAGTCCTTACTCACGGGTCAATGGCACAGCCAGAAGTCAAGAGCAGCCCAAATTAGACTGCCCAGGAGTGAGGGAAACTCAGGCGGCTCAGTACAAACCACAGAACTGAAGGATTAAGTCACAGGTCAGCAGCTGCAGTCACAGCAGGACTCCTGCTGACTTCAGAGGCACCAGGAGCTCCCCCATGGAAGGAAAAAGGAGTTTATTCCTAACAACTGAAACCTAATGTACTCTAAGAAGGGATTTAAAAAATATGCAGAATTATAAGAGATCTCTGTGAAAATTAACTTTTTTATTACACCATCCTGCTCAGGGTCTAAATCCAGAGCGCTCATCCAGAAAGTCCCAGCTCCCTAAACCTCCACTCTTCTGAGTGTCCCCTTGATAGGTTGATTTTAAGGCAACTCTCCAGCAGTGGAAGAGTGCAAAGCAGCAGGAGCCTGAAGCACTATACACCCCTTACAATACCCAGGTATGCTAATTGTTTCTGCCTTCTCTAACTCACAATTCTGCATGTTTTAGAGCTCAGATCCTGTAAAAAGTCTTCTGAATCAGAAGCCAGAATATTAACTCAGAGCTGTGATAATTTGGGATAGAAATCAAAATTATCAAACTTCACAATGCACATGCTACTGCAAATTTGGCTTCTTATCACACACAACCTAGTTTCCCTTTACAAAGGGATCAATCTAGAGCAAGACACGTGTCTTCCAGCAAGCAGCCCCTCTGTAAAAAAATTCAGGTAAAAATCCTTACTTTAAGAAAGGCACCAGGATCCTCCAAGTTCTCCCTTCTGACTGCACCAGCCCACTGCCCCCACAATGGCAGGAAGGCTGTATATGCCAAGAGTTATTGGCATCATCTCTAACTAGGCATTCTGCTAGTGATTTAGGAAATCTGTTAATGGGAAATTAATTGGAATCAGGATCAGCCAATTGCACAAATTTTCCCCTTGATTAACACACCCACTTGTCGACAGGATGAATTACAAGTCGTGCCATTCACTAACATAGCTGGGCCCAAGGGAACTCGGTGCTCTTGCGGTGTGGTGGCATTTAATGTGTCCAGGAACTGGTGATGCTGGCAGGGTTTGCAAAGCTGGGGGTGTCACAGCAGCAACTGAGCAGGGACAGCAGAGCTCAGTCCCACCCAGCCCCTGCCTGACCTGCCCTGGGCTGGGGCTGCAGCCGATTGCTCGGCTCTGCAGAGTGACAGTGACACCAACACGGTGTGCCCAGCCAGGAGCTCCACAGCTGCAGCGCCTGCACCAGCCCTAAGAAAGCACAAAGTGGGGAAAGGTGAGCTCAGCAGAGCCCAGCACAGCCTGTGGTGCCTCCCTGCTGCTGGGAGGGCTGCGGGTTTGGTTGCTGCACACCCCTCCTGCCCGGCTTGGCCAGCACCGCTCCACCAGAGCCGGTCTGCACACAGCACAGCTGGCAGCCTTGCTCTGCTGCCTCCACAAGCAGCCAGCTTATTCTCGTGGTATTTCTTACAGGCTCAAATCTTCATCTTTCTTACGTTTGTAACTTAAGAAACCTTGTGAAGCCACTGAACTTAGAGTAGTGCAAGGCAAGTGTGGAGTCAAATGGGGTCAGCAGATGCCCAGCAGAGCTGTGGGCTGAGGGCACTCTGACCCAGGAGCACCCTGAGCTCTCTCCTCTGTCCCACTGTGTCCTGGAGCAGCCTCTCCAGAGTGTGCCAAAAATACCCACAGCAAACACCAGCGGGTACATGGATATTCATTTCTTCAGTGCCATGAGTATTACCAAATTATTTCTGAATAAAAGCCAGAAAGGGTTGCCACAAGCATTTAGATTTGGCCTAATGCTGCCCCAGCACCATGGGAAGAACATGGCTTGCTAGGATAGCTTGCCATGGGACTTAAGGCAGGCTGTTTTCCTCGAGTTCAGTGTTCTACAATTCCACATTAAGTACAGTGAATGCTAATGAGACAGCCCTGGAGCTGCTGGGGTGGTCTGTAACAGGGGATGACAGGTCCCCAAGGAGAGCATCAGACTCTCCTCTAATGTGACAAGTGTGGCTGTGTGATTCTCTGCTCCCCTGACACGCTTCCCCGGCTGCCTTGTGAGGAAGGACAGCCTTTTATCTCAGGGAAGAGGCAGTGGGTTGGAAGAAGCTGATGATCAGCTTTGCTCTCACATGGAGGGGGATGAGTTGCAAATTACCTGCTGTCAGTGGAAGGCCGAAGCCAGAGCAGAATGCTGGGCAGGGTGCTGGGCTGGAAACAAGATGTGTGTTAAAAGGGGAATGGAATGCTTGAAGGGTACTGTGTTTTGAGGCAGAAAACATTTCGCAGAAGAGATGTCTGCATAAGTAACATCTTTATAAGCAGGGATATATGGAGATTAGAAATTGCTCCTAGAGCTCTGAGAAAATGAAGATTTACTGCTTTAAGTAAAAAGGGAAAAGGAGATGCCAGGCTGTGCTCCTACTTTGCAGGGAAAGCATTACTGCGTGAGGTTTAAATGAATAGCTGTAAGGAAGGCTCAGTAGGCTCTGCTCACTGTCAAAGACAGACTGAACCCCAGCTCACTTATGGCAGAGAATGATCAACCTCTGCCTCTGAGAGAGGGCAGCGGGGTCACCCTGCATGCCCCAGTGCTCCCGTGGTGCCCGGGGTGCCCTGCAGCAGTGTGTGCCCTCCTGGACCCAGGCAGCCCAGCCACACACAGGACCCGAGGCTAGGCAGCATTTGAGCACTGGGAATCCCCCAGTGCCATGGGACGGGGAAACTGCTTTAGACACAGTCCAGGGAAGCACTGGAGTTCTTTGCTGGCAGGTGCAACAGGAGTTCCTGGAACAGCAGACAGTGTGGCGCAGTCCCAGAGACCTGCAGCCAGAGACAGCAGCATGTGCCCAGGAGGGGTGAGCAGCCAACAGACACCAAATCCATCTCCTGAGCCCAGAGCCAGCCCAGAGGGCACACAGCACCCAGGCACGCCCTGCAGCAGTCACTCACTGCCTGTCACAAATGCGTAAATCATGGGCTTTGCATCCAATTAGTACTCAAAGGTGTGAAGATTTTTCTGCATTTAGAAATTTCTAAGAAATTAATCTCCAAAACAGTTGCTTTCAGTCTAATGCCTTCTGAGGGTTCGGAGGGGGTTATTTGTATGGATTTTTTTCCCTGACTGTTGTCAGGCTTACTCTGAATGACAAGTTCCTGTTGCTTTACCTGTGCATAAGAGGATGTTGCAAATGCCAGAGATGAAAGTTTCCCTTGCAGGAGCCTGGGGCTTCCAACCAGTCAGTAATGGCAAACACTACCCCCATCATCTGGGAATGCCCACATTCTGTACAGAGAGCACTGTGGATACATTAGTGATCAAACTATGTCAGCTATGACAGAATAAAAGTCTTTGAAGATTAAACAGGGGAAAAAAAAAAGTCCTTGAAATAGGTATTGAAAAGTTACGTTGTCCTTTTACTTATCTAAAGCTTCCAACAGTGGTCTTGCAGAACAGAACTGACCAGAGATTTCTTTACCATGCATGAAATTATTTTATTTCATTCTGGTGCAGGAAATGACATGAAAACCATGCAGAAAATAGTAACGTTTTAAGTCTGACAGGAAAAAAGGCAAATAGAATGATTCATGCTAAGCTCAGAAATACTATCCCTTCTTACCTGCTGACCATCCCAAACCTGGTCTCTGTGTGGAGCCAAGAATTAAAAATACATCAAACTCCATTCAATTTGCAGGTAACAGAGAGGTATCAACTGGAAAAATTAACTCATTCCTTCCTCTGACGCCATTTGCAGAAACCACACAGTGCAGAGAGTCCCAACAGAAAATGGGATCTCATTTTGCTGCAAGACAAAATTGCACAGCTCTTCTTCAGTCAATCAAGCTGTTAGGAATTACTACAGAAGTAGTAGCATTTTGTACACCTTAGAAACTTCCGGATCCATAGTACACAAGAGCTCAGTTCCCACCATTAACAAAAGTAAAAACAGATATCAACAGATTTTTTTTTTTTTTTTTAATCAGAAAAGCTTTTAAAGACACTGCAAATGAAAATATCTTCTGTGATATTTTCCTTGTGAGAGGGCAGGGGCTGTGTTCTCTGAGCCAAAGGTGTGAGCTCATCCACCTGAACCCTCACACATCACACCTTTCCCACTCAAGGAGTGCCACCACGGGAACTTCACGTTATATTTTCCTGGTGCAACTGTAGGCATCTGTCAGAACCAGCAGTTTGCATTCCCTCCCAAAGCTTGTCCCTGCTCCAGGGTCCTGTCCCCTTGCCTGTGCTGAAATCGATGACTGGGCTGGTCAAAGGGGACAAGGCAGGGTATGGGATTTTCTGGGGGTATTTTTACTGAGATAGTTTCCTGTCAAATTTGGCCAACCATGTCTGCAAGATCCAGTACAGGAGGGACAGCAGGAATGCAATGCCAAGAGTGGAGCTGGGAGCATTTCTGACAGCAGCTATCATTAAATAGGAGTAACACCAGACTGCACCTTATGGGGACTAAGGATGTTTGTTTATATAATCTGAAAGTCAGAAACAATTCTGAGGAAGAGAGTGAAAAGTGGAGATAAGTAGGAAAAGGCATTCAAAATAGCAGAGAAATCCATTAATTGACTCTGATTCCAGGCAACAAGTCTGATTTTCCTTTAGCTCATATCAAGCAAAATCTGTCTGCCTCACTCACATTGTTCTGAACTCTGTTAGGATTTGTTCAAAGTCTCACAGCCCACCCAAAAACTCTGCTGGGTTTCATTGATTTTTGTGCTTGGGTGAGATCAAACACATATAACCTTGCAAAATTCAAAAGGCAGATCACGTGCAAAGAAATTACCAGATACTCTGCCTCCCCATGATGCTTGTAGGTAAGCTTTTACACAACTCTGTATTTAGCTATTCCCACCTTTGATGTTACCAGATCTCAGATGGCATTTCCCCTTTCCTTTATACTTCCTTTAAGCCACAGTGGCATTTTTTAACTAGAAGCAGAAATCTCTTGGATTTTGACAGCTGCTTTCCATTGTCAGCCAGAGAATAATGGGGTCTAACTTCTAATCTTGCATTGTCTTTTAAACGAAAAACTGCCAAAATCTTCTGCTAATGGAGGCAGAAACATTTGCATGCTAATTTGCTTCTGAATGATTTAAAAACGATGTTACTGGCAGCCTGGAGAAATAACGATTTAAGAAGTCTATCCAATTTAATATTTTTATTATCATTTGCTATTCATACAATAACACTGATGTCCCTGGTGTTTAACAGGGACATTCATCACTTTACACATTAACTGCCTAATCCTAGCAAAATCCCTGTTTGGAAGACAAGTTTTGTAATCTTTCCTCTGCAGATGAGGATGTTTCAGTGCCACATCTCTGCCTCTTGCCCAGGAGCACAGTGCAAGAGGCAAGAGCAGGCTGGCTAAGGGACACCTTGTGCTTGGGGCCAGCTCTGGCCACGCCAGGAGGGTTTCCTCAGCAGGAGGACAGCCTCACTTTATGCAGAGTGCTTACATTCCTGGGCTGCTGCCCATTTCCTTGGATGGGCCTTACTGCCTCTCTGCTTATCCATGGATATGAAGCAGTCCAGCCCAAATTAGAGCAGACTTTGTACCGTGTGTGGTTGGTGCTTGTGTGCAGTGTATGCTGTGACACTGTGTAACCTGACTGCTCCAGACATACAGAACAACCCAGCCCCTGGAACTGCAGCCTTACAGATTCCAGGAATGGGCACCATGGATGCACACCTGAGCATTTCATACCCAGCTTGACTGATGGGACACAGTGTTAACCTTCACTTATGGAACTATGACCTGCACAGGTGTGAAATATCTTCCATGGGATCCTTGATTCAGTGCAAGGGTCAGGCCAGCCTCCAGCAGACATTCAGAGTCACAGCTATTTTGCTTGCTACCCAAAACCTCTGAGGACTGGCCTTGCTCCACCTGGGCTCCCAGGACTGATCCCACTGCTGCCTGCACTGGAACCCCACTTCAGGGCAGAACAAGAAATAAATATTTGTTTATTTTCAGGCCTTAAGGTGGTACCTCCTTCCTAGAACTGCTGCCTTGTCTATTAAAACAACATAAAATGGTTTCTCATTTCATATAGCCACATCTTGAATTTCCCAGCTGTCATCTGACAGATAGGAGCATTGGGAGAGAAAAAAATAAACAAGCATAGTGTATAAACAACCCTGGGGAATAAATTTTGCAGACTCTGAACATCAATGATGTGCAATTCTTTGTTAGCTGAAGTGAGCAAGTACACAGGGAGAACTGTACATAACAATTATATTAAAACACTGCACAGGGCTTGAGCTTTAAATATCTCAGAGGAAGAAAACATAAATGCAAAGATATCTTCAGCTGTTTATTTAAGAGAGAGAGGTGAAGGTTGTACACAGGGTGTGAAGTACCTTGGGTAATCTGAGGGCTCTTGTACTGGAAGAACTGCAGCCATCCCTGGGCTGTGACTTTGGACCTGAGCTAGAGACCCTGCAGGAATCAAACACAAGCATTGCTCCCAGGATTTCTGATTAAAAAGCTAAAAAATAAGAAACTAATGAGTTTTATTCCACACAGTATTTCTATTAAAAACCAGTGGGTTTTGTGACATAACAAAGGGGACACACACTCTCAATGGCTCCCACTGCAGGTGCCACGAGGTTTGCTTGTGAAGGAGAGCTCACATTTTGGGGATGTCTTTGGAGGGGCCAAAGCTCTACAGTGACATCTCCTCAAACAATGCTTCCCCTGGCAAGATCTGTAAAGTCCATAGCAATACAGGGCCTCAGATGCATCCTTCTTCTCTTTGAGACAGAAAACCCTTTATAAAAACAGATCTCAACACCTGATTATTTGTCTTTGTTTGAGAAAAATGTCTTATCTGCAACCACACCTAATTTCTCATCAGCATCCTCCACTCTTTCAAATTCCTTCAAATTATTTGACAGATGTACTCCTTAAGCTTTATTTTGAATAATTTGCTGACACAAAACTCCCCAGTAATTCCAAAGATCTCAGTTCACTCTTACACAGACCGTTTTCCCAACCACTCAGCCCTAAGTGTGAGTTTAAGAGCAAAGTATAAAGAGCACAAGGAAAGTAACCAAGAAAGCTTTAAGTAGCAGAAAAGTGCCAATCATTTCTTTAGTATAAATAACGTTTTCCAAACACACCTATCAATGACAATTCACAACACTAAAGGAAGAGAAAAGACATCACCTTATAATGGCACCAGAGTGATTACAGCAATGGTTCACCCCTACAGGAGTGACAGAGATGTGACATTAACCCTTCCAGCAGGGAAACCTCCCCTGAGCTGCAAAGACAGTGCCATGCATGTCAGGAAAAACTGTCACATAAGAGGCCAGCACTGCCCTTCAGCATGCCAAGTCAGATCTGGAAAATCTGTTGTAGCTACAGCTTGCCTGCAGCCTTTTCCTTCCAGCAATTACTGATCTCAGGTCTCACTGATCCCTGTGGCAGGTCTGTTAGAACAAAACACTCAAAATAAATTAACAAAGTTAATGAGCAAAATTAACAAACAGAAAAAAGCAGAAACCTGTTTATTCAAACAATATAAATACTTACATTCCATTAAGCCTGTTTTAATCCTCATGTGGAAGATATGAAGTATTCTACACCACTTACACCAATGAAACCCTTGGTGGCCAACAGAAGGGGCATACATTTATTAACTAGAAAGAATAGACCAATATTTTTCAAACAAATTGAGACAGTAAGGACTATAGAGCAATCAGATCTATTTAAGGATCAGCCTGGGAGTTCTTACAACTACAAACAGAAATAGGATTTTGCTGTAAGCATGCTATAAATGTAGAGCCACAGCAGACAGGGAGACAGTCTTCCAGCATTTATAAAGACATCAAAGCAAGGAGGACAGAAATAAGCTTTAGTTCTCAAAAAATATTTTAAGTTATTAGGAAAAACTTATGAAGTTTCACAAATATTGTAAAGGTTTGGGATCTTCCCATTGGCTGTTAACAAAAGCAGTGCTTTACCTACACCAAAGTCAAAAAGTGTACTTCCAAAAAGGAGTGGGAGTTGTGTTTCCTTGACAGTACCTGATACCAAGAAACCATAAAGGGAAAGAAATTCGTGGAACAAGGTGTATTTTCAAGCATCTTGGCAGAAATAGAAGCAGATAAAGGCTGTCAAAAAGCATCCCTTGGTGACAGGGTAATCAGGGGCGGATGCAGCAAATGTGTGTCAGCCTTCACCAAGGTTTTTCTTCTTTCCTGTCTCTGTTCTTTAAGTGTTTTCAATGTGATTTTAACACAATGTGTGTTGTGTGAATGGAAAAGTGCAATGGAGGCGTGAGCTGAAATCTTTCCAAAATTTCAACAGATCAGGAAAGAATACTTTCCCAGAGGTTTGCAATGTGCAGAGTTTACACCTGCTGGTATAAGAGGACATTGTACTGATGCTCAGAGTTTGACAGCCAAGGACACGAGCAAACAGCCTTTGGTCAAGATTTCCAGCTGCATCTCAGAGGGGATTGGGCTGGGAGTGGTGCTAGATCAGTGGTAGGTCAAAATCTGTCCCCATGAGGGGCAGCTGAAGCTGCTGGTGACTGAAACCCAGAGCGTGGTGTCACCGGGGGAGAGTGGCTGCGGCGCTAGACAGGGAGCTGTGCTGAGGGAAGCCCAGCAGCTCCAGAGCCGGTGGCTGAGATCCTGCAGCCTCCTCCCGCTCCTCCTTCCCAGCCAAGAGCTGGGACAGCAGCCAGCAGGCTTCCAACTCGGAGCACTTCCCAGCGAGTCACCTCTGGTGGCCCAGCCCCTCCTGGCTGGCTCTGTGCGTGCGGTGCATGGCACCCCCGGCACACGGTGTCACCCCTCAGCAGCTCACAAAGCTCTCACACGAGCTTAGGTAAGGCTGAGATCGTAAAAGGAAAGGGTGTTGTTATAACACTTACCAGCCATAGTGTATTTCTGGGGGAAGAGCCAGTGTCGAAGCCGCCCTCGGCTGTGGGAGCAGAGCTGAGGAGTTTGTTTGCCTGCAGCATCACCTCAGCACTCCCCGCCCAGCCAAACCCTGTGCCCAGCTGGGGAAAAGTCACAAGTGAAGGCTAGGACGGTGTAATATCTCTAAGTAGAGGCACGGCAATACTATCAGTATAACTTATTTAATATTTATGTTAAGTTGCAGTCAGAAGCTTTGAAGAAAAAAAGGGCGGTGATGTGTTAAAGGGCTGTGACAGAAAAACCCCACCATTTTGTCTTCATATGATCTTCTATACTAAGAAGTTGAATATGAAGTGCACACCGTAAAATACAACCAGCAGAAAGATGTGAATTGTTCCTTACATTTGTGTTTTTCCAAGTTCACCTTTCAGACACTGTGAATTGCACAGCTGAGCTCTCTGCTCTAGAAACTTTGGCAAAAACCTACATGTGCAATCAGTGGCCAAGTCGCAGAGGCTCCGACAGATCTGAGTGTGGTGTCACACAAGTAAGGATGAAGGAATGTGAGAAGACCAAAGTCATCCAGACTGTAGGTTGAGTAGATTTCTGTCAAGAGCTACATGTAAGATAACTTCAAACCTGAAAATCAAGAGTGTAGGGATTTATTACATTTTTACAGAAGTTAACTAACCATTCCAAAATGCCCCAGATATTTTAGTTTGGGTTCACTTTGAATTTTGGACCAGATGTGCAGATTTTTTGCTTCTTCCCCCAAAATTGTTCCCACAAACTTATCTACAGTGTTCCTTACGAGAACAGGGGTTGGAGATGTGTTACTGAGCCACTCTGCATATCATGGATAAATCTTAAATGCCACAGGCTACATCTAACTGTGGTGCTGCATGTGCATTTGAGACATGACTGAACTATCTGTACATCTCAACCTTTGCTGTAGCAATTTTCTTTGAACAACTGAATCAAGAATCCATGAGTCACTTAGGCATTTTTATCAGCCTGTAAGCATCAGCAGCACATCTCAGAGTTTGCCCTTTACACTTGACTGGGACAAGAGGGACGTGCACAGGTATCCAGAGCTTTGCTATGCCAGCACAGCTGAATCCTCTAAAGAGAAGTAACTTTGCGCAGCACACGAAAACACTTACTCCATAGCATCAGCATCCTTTACTATAATCCTGGTGTTATTCCAGTAGAGCTTGGGCACAAAGGACAAAAAAAACAAAGTCCTGAAGAAGTGGTGCACCCAGAGAGATCTGCTGTGCCAGTAAGTACCCTCTGCACTCCAGGGAACCTGAGCAGGTCTCAGCCATCGTCTTTGCTGCTGCTCACAAAGGCCAAGGAAGGAATATCCCCACACACAGCTGGATTTTGTCAGTCACACAAACACCTCTGTGGATCTCTGTGGTGCTTTAGCATAAGAACAGAGAGATCTCCTTGCCAGCACTTCAGATTATTTTTTCCATGGTGAACTTCTACTGTGTTTTTCACATTACATCATTTTCTTAGACTCTTCAGCTGCTCTCGAAACCTGCTGAAGTTACTGGTTCTGGCTTTCATTTTCACTTGGTAAAGTGTAATCTAGAAAGCCCTACTTAACTTCTCCCACTTGTGCATCTTAATGTGAAGAGAATGCCCAGGCAGAAGCAGAGCTGGGGAAGGAGCAGGTTTCTAGAGCACAGTAAAGCTCCACGGTGTTACTTTGCTGCAAGCTATTATATGATTTCAATACAGATTTCCTGCTCTTAGGAAAGCCAGTGCTTGCTGAGACTCAAGTGACAACAGCTCCCTTCCCAAACAAATGGCTTGAGTAGCCCCTGGCAGCAGCCAGGCTGCTCAGAACAGACCCATTTGCCACTCCCTGCTCAGCCCACAGCTCCAGTCAGCACAGTCCAGGAGCACAATCATATTTTTTTTTTACAGCTGAGAACTTTGACAAACAGCAGCAGGCAGCAAAGGCCAGTCTATTGATATTTCTATTTATATTTCTTACAGTATATATTCTTAAGAATGGCAGTCACCATTATGGAAGCTATCAAAAAGCTAGCTCTGACCTTAAATAAGTGTGCTTCTATGTCAGGCAGTCCCAGGAAGGAGAATTTATGAGGCAGATGCTGAATTCAGGGAAGGAAGAACAGTTGGATTGCTCTTGCCAGAGATGCAGCCCAGGATGCAGTCGCCAAAATTTGGCTTAATCCTTTGTGCTCCTTTAGGACAAGAATTGAACCAAGATTTTAACCTCCAGCTCTGGGTCGGACTGGCTTCTGGTCTGTTCCACAGGACATCTAAACTCAGCATGTGAGCTCACAAGGCCCCCAAAGTGCAGGGAACAAACTGAGTCACACGTGTTTGCATTAACATTGTATGAGGAGCTCAGCAGAGTACAATTAATTCTGGGAATTTATGGACAAGAAAAACTGCTGGAGGAGCAATTCTACAGCAGGTTGGATACCTTTTGCATATGCTTTCCTTGATGAAAATCCTGCATAATAACAGAAAATCTTTCATATCTCCTTTGACATTTCAGAGGATGAGACCATTAAGTATTTATTTTCCTTGACAAAGTACACCTTTCTTTTGCAAAAATGAAATCCTAGTCAGAGCACAATGTTGTCTTGTTTACATCTCTTCCTGCTTTAATAGTGCTTTGCAAAATATGCTTATTTATTTTTATGAAACCAGCTGAAAATTATATTGCTCAAATTTATATTATGTATTAATTTGGGGAAAAAAATCAATAAATTACTTGGCCCTTCCTTCAGCTCTATTACATTTATTATCATTTATTAAATGGACTGATTTTAAGTTCATTTGCAAGCAAAATAGTGTTAACTGAAGACCCATTCATCATTTTCTTCATAAGAAAATACCAATGAATGCCACCTAATTACAAAGGAAGGAATTAAAAAAAAAGGGGGGGAAAGGAAAAAAGAAAATAATATACACTTTTTACAAAGGGATAATTGGAAAAAAGGATACTTTTTCAGCCTGCTCCTCATCCTGGCTGTGACCCCTCTGGGCTGCAGCCAGGCTCCCACAGGCCATCCTGATATTTGACTTGTCCTGAGGGAAGCAGCATTTTCCATGTCACAGAATCACAGATCACAGAATGGGTTGGAAGGGACCTTAAAGATCACCTTGTTCCAACCCCCTTGCCTTGGGCAGGGACTCCTTTCATGAGACCAGGTTGCTCAGAGCCCCATCCAACCTGGCCTTGCACACTCCCAGGGATGTATAGCTGTCTTCAGATTTTAGTTCTAGAAAGGATTGCTTGGGAGGAGAGGGAATCAAGGAAAAAGGAGTATTTTCCTTCATTTTGCACAGAGCCGGTAGAAACGAGAAAAATTAGAAAATGGCAAAGAGAGAAGCAGCATCAGTTGTAGGTGGAAGGAGTGAAAGGCAAAATGTTTTTAAAGCATTTTCCTCCTCGTTTGATTAACTTAAAAACAATTTAAAGCAAAAGTTGGCTCTATACAGAGCACAGGCCCAGCAGCACCTCCTTCACATCACTTCCCATTCAGCATGGGGGGAATCACTCCCTCCCTGCTCCTTGCCAGCCACCACTTCACTTTTTCTTGTCTGCTCTCACCACTTCTGCTGTCTCCCCTCCTGTCTTTGTCTCTTCGTGAAGCGTCCTGGAACCCAGCCCAGCTTCTTCAAGTTCCCACCACATCTTGAATTTTAATTCTCTCTCATTTGAAGTCATCTATCTCTGTTTTAAACCCAGACACAAAGAAAATGAGCCAATTTATTGTTACTTAAAACCAAAACAAATCTGCAGAAAAAGCCTGGTCCACTCTCAGCACATCGCAGCGTGTCCAGCTTGGTGCTAATACTGACCTGAAGGTAAGTGACCTGGGGCACTAAATTCTGCACAGAGACAGCCTGCTTTGGAAAGGTGCCCTGCATCAGGCACCCAGGGCAGTGTGAAAGCACATCAGTTAAGAGGAAAGATGACAACAGAAGGTGTAAAAGCAGCACAACCTGTTCTCAGAGCACATTACAGCCTTATCTGGACTCCAAGGCGGCCTGGCAGGTGAGCTTTCCTGCCAGGCAATGCTGCATTTCACTCTAATTGGCATTAAAGACATTGCAATGAAACCCCTTTATACTTCATAAAGAACAAGGAAAACAGAACTCATTTTTGTCAGTGAATGCAAAATTTCCAACAATAATAAATGAGGCAGGGGAAAATGGGATTCTCTGTGGAACATGATGATAGTTCACAAATACTTTCCATTAAATAAAAAGATATTAGAGTACAGAAAAACAAGTAAAGAATTCAAAATAAACACATGTGGAAAAAGTAAAAGGTACAACAAATATTTGCCAGTGGTCACCCTGGAACTGCACATAAGCACAAATCATAGAACCATAGAATCACTGAGGTTGGAAAAGACCTCCAAGATCATTGAGCCCAGTGTTTGATAAAACACCACCATACCAACCAAACTCTAGCTCTGAATGCCACATGGAGTCATTCCTTGAGCACTTCCAGGGGTGGTGACCCCACTGCCTCCCTGGGCAGCCCATTCCAGAGCCTGGCCACCCTTTCAGCAGAGGATCTCCCTTTCTGCCTCCTGCCTGTCCTGTGTGCTGCCCAGCACCTGTTTGTAAATGATAGATAGTGGACACAGATTTAAACAGAAGTAATCTATAAAAGCAATTTAAATCACCAGTATCAATATTATTTTAGTGTGTTAGGCTTTTAATTCTTGTCATAATTCATTGATTAATCATCTTAATGGATGAGAAGGCAATTCCTTTCCCATTTTCCTGCAATACAGCAATCCTTGCCCACTGCTACTCTCTGTCATCAATACAAAAACTGCAACTGCTTCAGCTGCTGATTGCAGAGCCACATTTCATGTTCCCTTCCATGGGAATGCATTTCTAGGGATACCAACAAAATAGTGGATTATTTATTGCATTTCTTTGATCTATAAATAGGACTCCTCTGTAGAGGATATTTTTACTGCGTTTGGAACAATCTTGACACACTCATCCTAAAGTGTAACCAAGTAATTTTCATCTCATTTTGAAGTTCTGTGCCTGCAAGAAGTAACTATATCAGAGTGAAAAGTCAAATGAGAAACCTGGAGGTCCAAGTGAGGCAGAGTTTGGGAGCAGGACACAGAGCTGCTCTGCTTTTCTCCATTTTATGTACAGCTCAGAAAAAACCCTCTTTCCTTTGTGTCTTCTCGTGGCCTGCAAGAAATGAGTTGAAAGTGGCAAAATATCTACTCAAAGCTGTTTAGTTCAAAGCCAACATGAAGTGGGAGCAGAGGCAGGAGAGCTTTGACCTAGGGCAGGATCATCCCTGGCACTGGGGGGAGTGCAGAGGTAAAATGTTTCTGTGTAATGGCCTGGTCCTGCTGTTCCTGCTGCCTTCATCAGGCTGGAGCCTTTCAGCTTCAGATGATCTCATTCACACTTCTTCTATATAAAGAAATCTTGTATCACCAGCACATGTTTGTTGTTTTTTTTTTTTTTTTTTTTTTTTTTTTTTTTTCCTAGATTTGCAAGTCCTATTCATAACTTGTCACTTCTATCCTGGAAAACTCATCTGTTTGGGCAATTTGGTATTGAAAACCCCCTAAAGGTTGTAATTCACAAAATAATTCCAAAATGGCAGGTGTGGACAGTGGAACATATCACCCTGGCACTTTGCCACCAACCCAAAGCACAACAATGATCAAGGCACACACATGCCAGCTTTTAAAATAAGGCTACACCTGAGACACCCTTTAGTTTTGCTACAAAAAAAAAAAAAAAAAAAAGCAAAGAAAAACCTGTATAGCATTCAGAGGACAATAGACCAGCTCCTACATGTATTGGGTATTTATAGTTACAGCATTTGGGAATGCAAATTGAAATGAGCCAATGCCAGCAGGAATGCCTAAAAGACATAAGTGAGAATTACAGCAATTAAGAATGTTGTCTCAAAGGAAATTAGTAGAGTCCATTAATTACAATGCCTTCAAGGAAAATGTATCAAAATAAGAAAGAAAGAAAGAAATTAAAATATCAGGAAATTAGCAGAAAAAAATTGGGGTGTAGAAAAGATAATGAGCACAGTAGGTATTTGCCACCCTTCTTTTATTAATTAGGAAATGAAGCAAAGAAACCACCAGGAATAACAGAGCAATATATTCTGCCACAAGATCAATGGCCAGCTTGCTCAAGGCTTTGCTGACCTAAGTCCAATTTGTCATCAAATTCTGTAGAAACTGGTTCCATGGAAAAGAGTGCAGAAAGAAAGTGCCAGGCTAATAGGTACAGCAAAAGTTGTATTCATGGCACAACACTGCTGGAGTGTCAAAGGGCTTTGAGGAGAAAAATATATGTTTCATACTCTGTGGATAAGTGGATTTCACTCTGCTGGGACCCTGTGCACACTGGCAGACCAGCAGCTCTCTCGTTTCACCTGCTGAGGGGAAAATGGGACTGGGTTAGCCCAGCCTATCCCAGGTGAGGGCTGTTGCAAACCCTGCCAAACCCTCTGAATTCCACACTCACTGTCCAGAAATGGCCCCTGATGGCCTCAGGTTACTTTGGATATGTGATAGAACTGACATTTTACAAAACTTTGATGGGGAGCCTGAATGTCAAGCTGCTGGAAACAACGAGTCTCAATGCAGTACATCTGCCAGCAGGAAAGTGAAACACCAATGGCCTGTTTGAGTCTGTGTGGAACCTTGGATAAACAACACTCCACTGTCCGCTCCTTGTGGACTTCAATTCTCATTCTAACTCTGTGCCTCAGACACCACAGGCAGGAAGAAACTGAAACACATAAACCCCAACAACAAGATTTGAATGGAAAGACAGGAACTGCTTGCAAAAACATTACCGTTGATGCTTCTTGCTGATGGCATCATGCCATCACGCTGGTTTTCAGGTTCATGGAGAGCATTTATGCAGCTCTGGAAAGGTGTTCCCAATTCTCTGAGTTGCAATGGCTTGCTTCTCCTCCTACAGGCTCAGCCAGATGAATCCTGATGATCTGGCTGGAGCCAATCACTGCTGCTTGACTGGTTTTTAGCAGGAAGAGGTTCAGATATGGAAACTACAGAAACTCATGATAAAAGGGAAAGAACCATCTCCATGCCACACTCCCAGTTAGGATAAACTGGCTTGGCCATGTTTATTCTCCTGAGGAGCTGGGCCTGTATCTTTTCTGCCTACTTTCTGTCTGCAATGTAAAATGTCTTTTCAAATAAATGCATTTTAGTGACATTTGAGGCATTCAATTATTTCACTAAGTGCAAATTCTGCATTCCTTCATCTGTTAGCTCCATATATTTAGTATGGATTGAACAGCACCTGCTGACTGGATGAATCGTTTGCATCCAAGCCACAAAATGGGAACTAAAGGACCTCCAGTGCTGCTGTTGAAATTGATGCTACTGATGCTGCCAATTCAACTCCTGTTGCTGGTACTAATCAACACCTCTTTAAAATGATTACAGCATTCAGATAGGGCCATAAAAGTACCAGGTGGGCTATATTTTGTACTGCTTCCTGGTTTTTCTACACTCTTCCCTATGGAAAAGGATTTATTGGTCCCATCAATCCCTCTTACAGTCTTTAGCATGGGAAGGAGATGTCACAGAGCTTTAATGTCTCATATATTTCCTCAATTACACGATCATTATAACCAGTTTGGCACAAAATACTGTTTTCATCAAACTCGGCATTTAAGGCAAAAAGTAGCATTTGTTAGCTTAGCTGCAGATTAATGTAAATTTATATGCATGCATGAAGCAGAAGATATTCATTGTTTATTTAAAAGTATTCCAAACTACATTTACATGAGAACTTTATTTAAAACCACACAACTTTGTTCTCCAGCAAAAGCTGGCACAGTGAATGCACGTCAGTAAATCTGAACCTGCTGAATCCAGCTCCACTGCATGTCAGGGAGCTTGATAAAAGATTTTATTTTTTTTAAAGGAGAACTCACGTGAGCTAAAGAATGGCTCAGAGCAAGAGAGTCCCTTGCGTCTGGAGCATTTTCCAGTCCTTTTTACAGCCCCATCAGAAATACCTCAAGTGTCTCTGGTATCCCCTAACGCAGCCCCTGGGGCTCACAAGACCATGGGGGGGTTCCCTGTTGCCATCAGTCTGATGACAGTCACTGGTGGTGCTCTCCTTGTGAGCAGCTGGGCCACAGAGCTTACAGCAGCCTGGCTGGCAGCAGGGCTAAGGAGTGCAGAAGCTTTCCAGCCCTGCCGTGAGAGGAACTGCAGCCAGGACTCTCCCACTGCAGTCATGGGATGGGCTCTCTCTCCAGGGACAGACCTCTGGAGGGTCACTCTGACACTGCCCCAGTGCCACCTCAGTCCCAGAACAGGCTGCATGTGCTGCCTGGGGCACTGAAATTGCTGTTGAGCCATAGCACCATGCTCGGAATAAAGCAAATATAGGTCCTTCTGCTGGAGGTTATTTGCCAGAGTCAGACACAAAAGAGGAACGAACAATAGGCCAAATAATCCAGCTAAGTGATTACACATGAAGCCATTGCCAGTTCCCTGATGCAGACTTCAGGGAACTTCAGTACATTTGGAAAGTTCATGAGTCTGGCTTTGGTTCTCTAACAATCAACTGTGAGTTTAAATTGTTCATTATCTTTAATTAAAGAGGGAAGAGTTACTTTCTCCTTCACCAGTGTATTTCCCCAGTGCTGCTTTGGCCTTTCAGCTTCACAATGTAAAACACACAAACTCGGTGAAAAGGACAGCAAGACAGGTTTCTATCTGTGCTCTCTTTTTGCTTTTCCAAAGTTCAGTGAGCTAACACCATTCTCAATAATTGATTTTAAATTTTAGCAATAGCTCTAATACAAACTATTGAGAAATTGCAGTCCAGCTCTAAAACCTGTTCAGAAAATTTACCAAAGAATACTTGCCCTTGAGAAGCATGAAGAAGAAATTAAATCAGTGTGAGCTTATTTTTCCATAAAACATTATTATTGGCCCCAGGATGAATATGTTATAGTTATAGTCACTATAGACTTTCACAGAGATTCCTATAAAAGAGGTTCAAATATTTCTATAAAGATTTTCATAGGACTTATTGCCTCTTGCCCTTTATACTTTCTCCATCCCCTTCAATATCCCTCAGGCCTGTCTGTACCTCTGTAAAGTCCTAACCAGGTGTCCAGTCACTGTCTCCCAACAGTGATCACCCTCCAGCATTCCCTCTTTCCCACCACAGCATCCTGGTCTCCTTTATGTCTCCTTCTCCTGGTCCTGTGTCCACATTTGCTTTTTGCACAATTTTCCCGTGGCTTTGTGCTGACCTCCCACTTTCCTGCTTTGGCCCTGCCATCCCAGCATCCCAGGAACACACAGAGGTCAGCAAACACACAAGTACGAGGAAGGGAGTGTGGGCCAAGTTTCCTTTAACCAACACTGGGAGTGTTAAAGGAGGCTCAGGCCAGTCCCACACTCAGTCAAGAAAACTCAGATAGCTGGGAAATGATGCCTCAGACCATAGGCACCTCATCTTTGCTGCAGCTCAAAATGCAGGCACAAAATTCTCCCCTGCATTCTGCTTCTCCCCTGAGCAGCTCACATAATGAGTGCCATGAACCAGGAAGAAGGTGCTGCTCAGGGTGCTAATCAGCATCCCTGGGGCAGCATTCCCTGGATGTGCTCCTGTAAACACAAGGCAGGCACGTGCTGAATGCACAATATAGGACAGAATTAAGAGAAGCCTAATCTCCAATTCAGCAAAAATCCTCTGCTCTTATGTGCACACTCTGCTTTTTACTCCCTGACATCCAGCTAATATTTCTAAGATGACCATATTGACTGGTTTTATTTCTTTTTGATAGCAAATGTTCTTCCAGTAACAATACAGTAAATGGATAGGAAAGATTCTTTTCTGAGTATTTGGGATAATGCAGCTTTTCAGCTATTATGAAGCCATATTGTTTTATAGATTCACTGTCTCAGTCTTTCTTTTGTGTCCCTTGAATTTGTGTGGGCATCATCCTAGAGCAGCACAGCACACAAGCTCTCTACCAAACAGGGAAATCATCACCACGGGAAAATAGCTGGAATAATCTCCTTAAAACTTTTTAATTATGACTTATACTTACTATATTTTTGAAGGCTTTGTCTGAAAATTTTGGGAACTGCTGCAGAGATAGAACCCGAATGTATGCAAGAATAGTACTAATGTAACACAAGTTTGAATGACTAAAGTTATAATGTCAAAAAAATGTCATGAAAAAAATGTTAAATTTCAAAAACAAGAAGCAGTGTGTAATACATTTGACACAACAATCCAGCACAGTTCCATATCCAGTAATAGCAATGTTTGATGCAGTCCGAGACATTTAAATAAAGTCTGTGTAATAAAAATTGAACAGAACTAGAAAGCATGAAAATTACACATCTAAATTCCCTGAGCTGTTTCAAAGTCTCCAGAAGGAACTTAAGTGAATGTCAAACTTTGTTTAAAATCTTTTTCTTACCACAGCCTGTTTCTGAAAGTTTTTCACCACGGTTATTGTCAGGGGTGAAAGCAGTGGGAGAAGCTGATAGAACATGTCAGTGTTCTATGACCTTCAGATCAAACTGGTGAAGGGGAGATGCCATATTCTCAATTTGCTCTTGGGGAAACCCCAGTGATATGCACGAGGTGTGTGTGTCACTGAGTGCCCTCAAATGCACATCTGAACTCCAGCTGACAGAGCTATGTAAGGAGTGGAAACAAATTCGTGATCTGCTGAGCTGGAGAAGGGACAGAACGCCCCCAACCAGGATTTGAGCAGTTTGAATTAAGCACCCCATTAGGCACCACTGCCACTTTGAACAGCCTGAGATAAAATATGCCAAGTGCTTCTGGTGCCTGGCTGTGTTAGAATTTAGGGTGAGCAAGGGTGGGACTGAGGGTTTCTACCATGACTTTTTTCCTAGAGCTGACAAGCCTTGCCTGAGTCCCACTCTGCATATCAATTCCTCAGCAAGAGAAGTCTCCTGAACTACTCCTCCCAAAGCAGACAGCACCTGGCAAGCAGAGACCCCACCAGCTGTGTCCTCTGCCCTGCCCACAAGGAGCAGTAACAGTGCCCTGTTTCTGCAGGAGGCTGCCCACAGACAGCAAAGATGCTCACAAACCATCCTGCACAAATCCCACGAGAGACTGCTGTTCTGTGCCATCTGCAGAACAAAACCTGCTTATGAGGTCCTTGTGAGAAGCCTGTACCAGGCCAGGGTGCCCAGAGTGTGCTCCCCACAATCATTCCCTTCCTTCCTCCCCAGTGGACTGAAGCTCAGTGCTCACAACTGGAGTTACAGGTTAACCAACATCTGTTTAGCAATGTCATGTGCAGCAAGGGCTGATGTGGGAGTACAGGAGTGGCAGCATTTAAAATGTTATCCACCCTGTCTTTGGATGCTTTGAACTGGTTCCCTTGCCCCCAGCTCCAGTTCATCCCTACCTGTTTCCTGACACCCGCACTGCTCCTCTGCCCCTTGTAGAGCACAGAGCTCCCAGGCACTGCCTGCAGCAGCACCTGAGCTCCTGCCAGCAAAGGTTACTTACACCTGCCAGCCGGGGAGACTTCCCAAATGAAGGGAAATAGGGCTATCAATCAGACACAGAAAACGTGTTGGCAGCCTCAGGCTTTTGGGTGTTTTCACAGAGAGTCAGGCAAAACAGAAAAAAATAGGATTTTTTCAAGTCTATCTTGGGTCTTTGGAAATAATTTCCTTTCTCAGTAGCCCTGTGCAGTCAGAGCAGGAGACAGCAGTGCCCACTGTCTTTCCAAACAAATGATGTGTTATCCTTCTCTATGTCTTTACCTGACATCAGAAAAATCAGCTCCATTAACACAAGGTTACTCTTTAGAAATTTTCCCTCTTGATTATTCCATTTATGTAATTTATTTTGGTCCTCTGATTCCTATTAGTGGGATCAATATTAATTTAAATCACAAGGCATTTTCTCCTGCTCCATTCATGCAGATCAGGCACACTGCATTTCCCCTGCTTGTATTGCTGACAAATTAACCTCAACTGAGATTACCAAGATCAAGGGAGAAGAAGGACTACAGCCAGTTTCTCCACTCTGTTTTAGGCAGTGATCAAATGGTTAGCCCACAGGTAAACTTCTGCAGAATTCCATATATCAGACTTGGGGAAAGGCGTAGAATAAAACTGGTCAATGCCTGAGAAAACCAGATCACACTTAAGACATCTTCCTCCATAAAAAGTGACCAAACGTTGCAGCAGTCATCCTGTGGGCAGGGATGAAGGATTTGCCCTCCTAGACAAAGGTGTGGAGCCAAGGTGGGACTGGGTGTAGAAGAGGGTACAAGGTGAGGTAGAAAAGCTTTAGCTTCCAGGCAGGTAATAATTTAGATAGGAAGGTAGAAAATCATGGATTCATAGAATGATATGGGTTGGAAGGGACCTGAAAGCCCTTTTTGTTCCATCCCCTGCCATAGGCAGGGACACCTTCCACTATCCCAAGCCACTCCAAGCCCTGGTCCACCTGGCCTTGAACATTTCCAGGGAGGAGGCAGCCACAGCTTCTCTGGGCAATGTAAGTCCTTTCAAACCAAGAGGCAGCACAGTGAATCACCTGTGTGGAAGCAGGGGGTAAATACCATGTGAGCAGCAATGCAAAAGGCAGAGAGTGAGACTGGAATAGCAGCGGAGGACACTGGACAGTCTTTGGACACTGTTCTGAGCAGATGTGGCTGTTCAGGCTGTGGATACTGAGGCAGCCAAGGCTGATTGCCAGTGACTGCCAACAGCTGATGTCATTAGCAGGTGGCCTGTGCTGGGTCACTGAGCTGAGAGTAAGGAACGAGTTAAACTCCAGATAAATCTGATAAAGGGTCAAAGGCCAAACGATTAACCCATCACAGCATGTGCAACTCTGGGGGCCACACCACTCCTGGCAGGTAGCCCTGGGGATCCAGAAAGATCCACCTGTGAGTTCAGATCAGTGCTTTCACATAAAACCTGACCCAATCCAGAAATGCCTTCTTTTCAGTTTATTTAAAATTCACTGTTTGAGAGAATTGCTGGATGTAAGAAGTGAATGATTCACATTGTTCAGGAGTTTCAGATTTCAAGTAGGTCTTTTTAGGAAAGAAATGCACTGAGAGGGAATCTGTTTTATCTTCCAGTTATTTGGAAGGTATAATGAAGATGATACAGAAACTGCCGTCTACTCAAAAAATGTCTCTGCCACAGTCTCTCCAACAAGCTCCTGCCAGCCAGGGTGGGAAGCTGCTGTCACACGTGGGCAGGCACCTGGGAGTGTAGGTGCTGCTGCCAGCACAGCACCCACAGCCTCAGCCAAGCCTCTCCTCAGCACTTACATACATTTCATCCAGAAAAATGATCTCTGAATACTACCGTGATACAAGCAGTTAGTAGCATTGTTAATGCAATTATTAATATTATTAACTAGGGCAGTGTCTGTGATGAATGATCACTGCAGCTTGATGCTGAGCCCTTCTGAGCAGCAGGATTTGCCCTTGGCCAGCAGTGGCAGGGCCCCTGCAGCTGACACTGGGGCTCAAATGAGCTCCACAGCTCAGCAGCTCCAGGCTTAGTCACAGATTCCACTTTTCCCTGGCAGATTCAGCTGTGCCAATGACTTCCTATGCCAGATCTAAATTGGTCTTCACAGAATCACAGAATTAACTAGGTTAGAAAAGACTTTTAGGATCATTGAATCCAACCTATGACCTCACACCACCTTATCAATTAGGCCACAGCACTGAGTGCCACATCCAGTCTTTCCTTAAAATCTCTTCCTCAGGTTTCATAACTATAGTGCAACTATTTCCAACCATGTTCAATTAATTCCATGGCAGTTCTTACATCAGAATTAAATTATCTCTTCTCAGCTCCAGGCTCCCTGATAAACTTCCCACCACTTTGTAAATCTGGCCCCTTATTTTCTTCTTTTTCCCCCTGAGAAGGGTGAGGTTTCTTTATTAATGTGAGAGGAATGAAGTCCAAGATGCTAAGACATTGAACCAACAAGAGCTTTTGCTATTCTAGACTCAGTCTTGTAAGCAATGAGGGCATGATAGGTGTGACTTTGAACAATAAATTGGTATTGAGTAGGAAGAAGGTGATTCTGTTTAAATTAAATGGAAAGATAATCAAAACCAAACCTGAAGGACAAACTTTGCTATATTAAAGAACCTAGAAACCATCTGGGCCAATGTGTTCAGGGTCCATGGGTACCTGACAGCCTGGAAATTCTTGAATTCAGGATGGTGAATTTCCCAAGAGCTTTTGTCAAAGTCATGGTGAGAAAAAATGGAGGGCTCTAAGTTCAGATGAACAATCTCTCCAAAAAAAGCATATCATAAGTAAACAGAGAATGCACAAAGATTGGGGAAAAGGTACAATCAGCAGAGAAATCCCACTCAGAAGCTAGAAGATACAGAGAGGGTGAGGATATTTACAAATCAGTTTGAATTACATCTCCAAAGGGCCATAAAACCACACAGCTACAGACCCTTCAGCAATGTAACCATGGAGTCCTGAGACAATGAAAGAGTGAAGCAGCCAAACAGTGAAAATAAGGTTAAAACCCCCAAAGTTATAATTACAACTCAAATACTTTTAATCAGTTTTCAATCCATCCCCCCTTCTATTCCTCTACTCCTGTTTTAAACACCCCACACACTCTGGAAAATCTGAGCCAACTGAGCCATTCCCAGCAGTGTATTCACACAGTGCTCCCAGCTGGCAGCAAGAAATAAAGCACAGTGGTGGCACTGGGGACAGCCAGCAGTGCTGCTCTGAGACAGCCAGGCTGAGCATGGACAAGGCAGGCTGGCCCCAGGAGACACATTTGGAAGTCTTAATTTCAGTCCAAGTAGGGGAAGGACATGTGCACAGATGACTTCCTGAATTATGCATTGGTGAAGTACATTTTTTAGCAATGAATGCTTTCTCTTTTAGGACTATATCTGACTTATTTAGATTTTTTTTTTCCTAATACATGTTTTAGCTATAGTAAGTCATCATTCTATTATCTGATGGGTAACCACACTAAGTTGTACTAAAAAATAATGCCTAAGAGAGCTATTGGGGAGAGATTTACAACAAACCAGATTTTTTTCAGGGCAGTTTGTCTGCCTTATCTCAGTGAAGCTGATGTGGTTACCTCCACTCCTGCATTACAAAATCCAGCACAGACCCTTCCTGTTTGCCTGCAGAAGGACAGAGGTGGTGCCATCTCTGCCTGGGACTGAGGCAGAAGAGCCAGTCTGTGGTAAAGTGCTGTAAAAGGCACAGCAGAGCTCAGGGGTTTCCTTGGTCTGGTGGGCCAGGGACCAACTCCAAATTCTGACTGCTGGAGACTGCTTTAAAGTAGTGAAACCAGACCAAGCAGAACAAAAATTCACCTTCTGGCTACATACTGCTGGAACATAGCAGCCTAGGAAGGATAAATTTCAAAGTCTGCCCATCCCTTTGTACAGGCCCGTGACAGCTTTGTTACCTGTATAATAAAATATCCATTTGTCCACAGGTGGTCCTGCAGACCTCTCTGTTGCCCTCAGCCTTGCAACTCCCTGACAGATTGTGGAAGTGCTCCTGGCCTCTCCAGCACAAAGTCAGCTGTGGATTTTTGCTTCACATATGGATTCAGCCAAAGCACAACTGCTGATGCTCAGAAGGCAGAGGGGTATTGCAGCATGCAGAGAGATTGAGCTGTATGAGAATCTTGCTTACACATCTATAAATCAGCTAAGCAAAACCACCTGCCTGCCTTGCATTCAATCTCTTAAAGGATTTCTCTGACCTTCAGTCCCACAGCAAGCTCCCTGGTCAGTGGGGAGTATCTGTATCCTGCTTGCCTTCCCTCTGCTCTCCCTTCCACTTTTCTGTTCAAGAAGAAAACAAGTGAAAAGGTCTGATGCTTCAGGATTCAGCTTATACCACCTCCTCAAAGTTGTCAATAAATCGGAAAAGAGCATAGGAAGAGAAATTGTGGCCCAGATCCATTATCACTCAGAGTTTCCAACTCTGGAGGTCTTTTCACTGCACAAAGCCGAGCGAGCACTGCAGCAGTGACCTGACAGAGCAGCCCTTGGTGGCTCCTTTGGCTCCCTTGGCTCTTCTTCCTTTGATTCATTTTAATGAACTGTGCAGAGTCTGAAGCATAAATTTCAACCTTAATTCCTTTTTTTGGCTAATCCCATGATCAGAATAAAATCTTGGCTTCAAACACACACAGTACTTTTGGAATATGCCATTTATGTCTGGATCAATCACAGATTTTCAAAAACTCCCCAAAGCATTATGTGTGGGGGGGCTTCCCTCTCTTTCATTACATACTGAACTGCAAAAATGAGAAGTCTAAATGAGCTAAGATGGCATTCTTTTATAGTAAAAAAGTTCCTCACATACTCAGATCTTTCCCTCTTAGAACCTCCCATCATTTTTCACTATTTGTTAGGTTTTCATGACTTTATCAGGCAAGTTATATACATTTTCCCTTACACACTGAGGGTATCTAGGAATTACATTAACTACATTTGATATGAAAGGCTGTATTCACCCATGTGATACATGATGCCAAAAAATCATGTTATAAGCACTGTGAATTAAATGTTTACATGGCACAGCATTATCTTGAATGAGTCCCAAAAGACTGAAATATGGAAACCCCAGTTTTAAATCTCAGATTGTTTTTCTGAAGATTTTGCTTTTCTCTTAGTACTGGCTGAGACTGACTGTTCCATTGAAACTTAGAGATCTATCTGCAATGAGGTGTGAAGAAAAATATCTTGGAAAAATTCATAATAATCATTGTGCTGTTCTCAACCTCTCGTGCAGTGGAGCCACTGTCATCTTTTCTTCCTATTGCTGTCACCCAAGTTCTCAGTTAAAAATAAAACTGTGTCTTTTTTCAAAGAAGTCTTTGCACAGCCTTGTGGGAAAGTCCCTCTTGGTTTACAAACTGAGAACCATTTTACCTGTAGCTCATATTGACTTTGGCCATTGAGTTTATTTTCAAGGTCTGGTTTGTTTGTTTGTTTTTTAGCATACAAGATAGCTTTTAAAAACATGGTCCTTCTGCCCTTTTGAAAGAGTAACATTGTTTTAAAAATAAATTCATTAACTCAGCAGACAGAAAATCTGATTTCTGTCTAGGATATCTGTATTAGCTTGTGGTATAATCAAGACTTAAACAGACGTCTCAAGGCTTTTTATTTGCAAAGCTGTATTTTAGGATCAGTCCTTCCCTTTCTGCAGTTGACTATTCTCCCACATGAAGAGCATCAGCCACAGCAATGTGCAGTGTCAGAGAGAACCCTCACATCCCCCAGTCCCACCACCTGGACAGGTTCCTTCTGGATCAAATGCTGGTATCTCCCAAACAGGGAGACAGCATCACTTGGATCCATCATGGGGGAGTTCTCATCTCATCCTACAGGCTGCTCAGACACAGCTGTGAAGTGAGAACTTGGATGACAGAGCTCTTCAGGTTCATAAAAGCTCTCTTCTGTGGCTTTAGAGTAGAAAGTTTTGAAGATGAGAGTTATGCAACAATTTCAGTTCAAACTAGGTGATGTGTTTGTTTTGTCTCCTTCTGGAAATTTCAGTGCAAAGCAAGGACAGTTGGGTATCCCAGAGGAACCTTCACAAGCAGAGTGCTCTGGTTGTTGGTTTGGTTTTGTTCTCTGAAAAGGTTCAGGCCTTCAGGAAAAGATCTTTTGAATGTGACTGCACCTCTACAGGGATCTGAGCGCTCAGCTGCCCTTGTAGTGTCTTTGGTGGTGAATATGCAGAATCTTCAACTTCCACAAGGCTTTCCTTGTTTGTCCTGACAGTTAAATGCCATTGCCTCTTCTAATGAGAAAATTTATTAATGAAAGATGAGACACTGCATTTCTTAGTAAAAAATTAATGCTCCACCAGTAACTGCTGAGAGCTCAAAGTGTGGAAAGGTGAAGCAGCAAGGCAGCTTGCTTCCAAAGGAAAGCAAAATATTCCTCAAATATTTGTCTCAAAACCATTCATATCTTCCCGAAACTTCAAATTACACTAAGCTCCAAGTCCCCTGTGTTCATAACTTTTAAAAAGCAGTCATATTTGGAAAGTAAGCTTCTGTACTGAGCTCTGTGGGTATCTGACACATGTCAGGCTGCACAGTCTCCTTAAATCTGGATGAATGACATTACTGAGACTTCTTTCTAGGAATTCCTGCTGATAATCTGTGTCCACAATGCTCAAGAGTCTTGCAAGGATTTTGGCTTGACAGAGACAAAAGACAGGTTGTATGGGATCGTTCAAAGGTTCAGGTCCTGTGCCTAGGTGCCAAGGGCAGAGTGCCTGACATATCTGTCACCTCCAGGGAGTGAGAGCTCCCTGCTGCTCCTCGTGACTGACCAGCAGCTCAGATCGTTGCAGAGCCAGAAGTACCATACACAGAACTCTCCATGAACGTACAATACAACACCTCACTGCTCTGAGAATTCACCTACCTGCTCCTTCCATCCCCACAACAATAAATGACACAGCTCACAACAGCTCTGTGAAGAAGCACCTCCTTTTAGTTGATCTTACATGAGACCATCTCACCTGAAGCTGGCTTGCTCCCAGCTGCGTCATCCCTTTTTGAAATGGGAGAGGGAGGTCTGTAGGATATTAAAATTGGATAAAATATTTAAAATGTAGGCATACAACAGATCTATACAGCTGCAAAGCAATGCTTTCTGTTTTGTTCCAATCTTTTCCTTGTAATTACTTCCATTCTAGCTGAGTTTTTGGTTTGTTTAGTTTTGCTTTGCTGCTGAATTGACAATATAATGGATAGTCCATAAAACCACCAAGGAAAGAGATCTTGGACTTAATAGCTAGTTCACAGACCATCACTGAGTGTGTTTTTTCCTCCCATGTGCATCACTGCACATTTATCAACAATGAATTTCATCTGCCATTTTGTCAAAGTGTTTGACAATATGAGCTTGGGTATCCATTCCTGCAAACTCCACTTGCCCTGCAGGATTGGCTCAGCTGAGCTCATGGACAGACTGCTTGGAGCTCTCTCATCAGCACAGGGGGAGCAAATCTGCTGGCAAACTGCACCAACACAGAATAGTTAACTCTAGTTAAAGAAAAATGTGGCCTAAAAGAGGTACAGCAGGGCTGCCCTTCAAAGCTGTGGGAAGGAGGAGGGAACTGGGGGGTTTGTCCCACCAGCCTGGGAGCATAAGGACTTGGAAAGCACATAGTCCCAAATCAACACTGCTTTTGCAAACACCAAAACACAGTGCAAATGCACATTAAGACAGAATACAAATGAACAAGCCCTCAAAGAGGCACTGTATCATTTTTATGTTACCCTACAACTCCCTGTGGTGTGATTTGATGTACAGAGCAGGCTGCTTTTCTCACTTGGTGCTTTCCCTCTGAGAGAGCTTACACACTCCCCCCACCCTAGACCCAGTTCAAGGAATCAATAGTGACTCTTATGGTAAAACTGTTTCTCACAGAGACACTTGCCTTCTCTTAGAGTGCCCTGTGCTTCTGCTGAAGGCAAGGACAGCTCCTGTGAGAGACAGCTGCTTTTGGAGAGCTGATTCAGACGAAGCACCTCAGAGAGAGGAGTCATCTCAAGGCAGGGAATAACACCACAGTTATGAGCCTCTATAAAATAGAAAAGAGCCTGCAGTCTGGGACAGGAGTGTTTAGTCATGTCACAGCTCCATGGCCTCCAACATGATGCAGTTGTTAGTCATGAAAGACAAGGAGTGCTCTAAATTCAGGAATTAAGCTTTGCTCCAAAACCTAGCAATGTGAATAGAAAAACTGGGTTTGGTTTTGGTGGACTCTGAGTGGTTCAAGTTTTTAAATTCATATTTTAGTAACAGTTATAAAAAAGGCCTTACTTCAGACATATCGGATGTTTGCTCAACTTGTGTGTTCAACAATCAAGACAAAGTGACCTCAAAATTCAGCCCACAGACAGCCTGGGTTTTCCTTCCTGAAGGAAAAGTCACAGCAGTAGACACATGAGAACCATGTGGCCTCATCAAGAGCTTCATCAACACAGATGCAGACAAGCCTTGCTCATGCAGCATCCAGAGTCCAGGTGAGCATCCCAAGGTGGTGCTGGTGGCTCCCCAGGCACAGCCTCTCTGCAGAGGTCTCCCTGCAATAGCCACACAGAGGAGCACCTGTGGGTACAGGGGCACACACACCTACGAGCTCAGAAGCAGGGCCTGATTTCTGCAAATCCAGATTTTTGACAGAATCTAATGAGCTGACAGCTTCACTGGCACTGACCAGTGCGTAATAATTTTTTTTTCTTGATTGTGAGCATCTGCAGTCAGCCATATGCAGAATAATAAGATACAGCTAGAAAGCCTGACTTTCAGGAAAGGTGAATGCTATAGCTCCCTCCTATGGCATGATTCATACCCTTCTTCCTGGTAATTTTTAACAGTGATCATCCTATTCTATGATTTCATTAACTTTCTTCATTTAGTCAATTAACCTGCAGTGACAATCTCAGGGAAGCCACACTCTTTTTGTGCTGTGCCATTCTGCTTTCCCTTAAATTAGAGATGTCTGTCCACAGGAATGCTGGCCATGATATAAATTACTTAAGGAAAATGGATAAAACTCATCAATCAGGCAAAATAATTTATGATCTATCATGTAATAATTTCCTTCATGAAATGTCATCCTAGAGTTGATGGCCCAGTTCAGGACCACATTGGGAAGAGACCAAATGCAAGCAGACTGACACTTTTGGCTTGTGAGATTTGTCAGTGCAGAGGGTACTGGGTTTCATGGGGGTTCTCTGGCACTTCTTGCTTTCAGAGCCACCTTCCCCACACCACTGCTCTCCTTGATCCCTTCAATTCCAATGGCTGTTATGCTGTCCTTCAAAGTATCTGCTTGAATGGCAGCCTAGAAAACATCAGTACAGGCAATGAAGCTGATGGCATTATATGAAAAGGGCCATTAAATCACCATTTAAAAATAATTTTTAACCTACACTATTGGGGTCACTAATTAAAAATCAATTCCTCTCTGTGTTGCAAATCTGACAGTAATTCTGCCTCAAATGGGTACAGCAAGATTAACAGCACATCAGGTAAATGCAGCTGGGAAATGACATTTTCATTAGTGATTTATTGGGTGTGAAATTTCCACCATGGTGAAATATTCATGAACAAAGCAGGTTAGAGTGTCTCCATAAATATCCATGTTACTAATTACTGCTGAAGCCCACGCTGGATTAAATGTTCACAAAGCAAAGCATTCACAAGCCACAGGAGAATTCTCTAGGACAAGACTTTTAGGGAGAAACCAAAAACACACAAAACCCAATAAGCAGCAAATTAAGAGCTTTCCTACTAATCATGGTATATCACTTCTCCCATCCCCAGAAAAATAATCAAACCAACCCCAAAACCCCAGGAGAAAGCAAAGCTTAGCTATACAGTCTCCATTAGCTGTTTGTCCTGCTAATGAAGAGTGCCAGGGAGTGATCCTGGGCCTGAGGACCAAATGGTGGAAAAGGCAGCAGCTACTCCATGTCCCCATCCCTTGAGCTGGGGCAAAGCGTGTCCAGGTGAGCATGTCCAGGTGACCTCACCCAGGCTACAGGACTGGAGAGCACTTGCTGTGTCTTCACCAGCAGCCCAGAGTGAACAGTGGTGGCCAGGTCACCTTGTCCCTGTCCCCTGTCACCTCAGTGTAGTGACACCTCACTGCAATGGCCCCAGCCCTGCTTGCCATTAGCACCTGGCTGCTCTGAGTTATCCTGTGGGATGGAATCAGAGGAAGCTGGATTGCCACAGCACCCAGAAAGCTTCAGACAGCCCATGCAGCCCCAGCCAACAGACACCTGCATCTTTCTCAGGGCATAAAAGGCAATGTCAGCAGAGCAAGAGGCACTAACTGGAGCAGCCCATGCATTTTCTGTCTGCTGACTGCAGGTAGACAAAGTAGCCACTCTGGGACTGGTCAGCAATTGGTGTATGAGCTTGTGCCAGCTTTTATGGGCAGCCCATCAGGGTCTGGCACTTCCAGAACCTGGAAAGGTGAATTTAGGCCACATTGGCTCCCAGTCATTGGTACTGTTTTTTTGTATTCAATTAGATCACATCACAGCTTTGTGTAAAGCACAATCACACAGATGTGCACAGAGACCACCACTCTGGTGGGAGAGGATGAAGAGGAGGCCACCAGGGAGCCCTTGGGTTGGGATGGACACCCCATAAACCACTTGTGCTGTCAACCGATTGGCAACATAGGGCCCCAGGCTTAAACACATTTCACCTTAACATGAATGTTTATGGGCAACAAGATAAATCTGCATTGTTGAGCAACCAGGCTTTTCCTTCTTTGCTTTTGTACAAATCTTCCACATGATCAATTGCTTAAGCCAAGGTAACTTCTGACAAATGTGGTACTTGATCACACCAAATATTTCTTATGTTTGGTACTTTCCAACTGGCACAGCTTCAATAGGATTCATTTCCAGGGGAATGAGCTGCACTGTGCAACAAGACCCAGAATGGGAGAATCAATAGCTGGCCACAGTTAATAATCTGTTAGGTCTCCTCTGGCTTTTATAGCCCCTGAATAACAACATGCAACATAAAGATATTTAGAGAGAAGTGCAATCCTCAGAGTGCTTCATGTCCTGTAGATTGGAAGCTCCAAACTGTTTAAAAATAGCTTTATGAAATCCAATTTTGCACAGTTTTGACTAAACAGAAGAAACTGAAGAAGCTGATGAAAATGCAAAAGCAGCAAGTTTAAATGAATTGAACCTCAGAAGCTGTTGGAAGATAATGGCTTCAGGAGTCATCCATTCTGTTCACTGCCAGCTTTACACCAGGGCTTCTGCATCTCTTTTTGAGCTTATTGCTAAAAGCATCACTACATATTACCAACATTGTTGTTGCTGACTAAAATACTTAGTAATGACACAAACATAATTCAAAATCAAATTATCAGATGTACTGACAACATACTCTAGAATTTAATAGCATGTTAAATGATTGTGGGGAAATGTTCTGTGAAGTCAGTGAAGCAGCAGCAAAAACTAATTCAATTCTCAAATGAGTAAAAGTGAGAAACTGTTCTTATAAAACCAATATAGTAAATATACATGCCGGCATACGTTGCAGACTTCTAGGGGAAGGAGAAGGAATTTCTTCCTCTAGCAATAACCACCTAATTTTGGTGACTGATGTAGTTCACCTTGAATCAAAACTGCTCCATGTGCCTGGAGTAAGAGTGTCCAAAATAATACATGTCATACATTTAAAATACCAGCCATGACTCAAAACTATTTATCATTGATCATGATACGATGAACATATGGATCTCAAGTTAAATGAAATTCATTCTAAATTTCTGGAAACTGCTAAAGAGCAAGAGCAGAGACTGTCTCTTACCTTCTGGAGCAAACAACACCCTGGCATGAAATTTGCATGGAACACGAAGGCTTCCCACTGCCCTTAGTGAAATGTGCATTGATGATCACACAGCTCCATCAGCCTTGCTCTAGCAGCCTGTCCTAGGAGAGCTGTAATGCTCCAGCCACTACCAGCTTCCAAACACCTCACACCAACAAGGAAGAGTTTTCATAGTACATCATCCCTTGGAGATGGGTTATCATGGTGCTTAAGTAACATGAACAGAGAGAATAAAATTATGGAAGTTTTAATAAATTGATGAAAGTTTTAATAAAATGCATGTCAAAAAACAAGAACACAAATCTTGTTATAAACAAGAAAGCACAGTATGTTTGAACTTTATGCCTCTCATAAGCTCTTTTTTATTGATGGTTTCTTTACAAAGCTCAGCATGTCTTTAAAGCATTGAGCAAGTCACAGCATTCGCAGTGGGCCCATATATTGGCTTAGAATGGCTGGTGATGTGCTCCCCATCTGTGATAGAAATCAAGATTTATAAACAAATAAAACAGGCAAAAAAGCTATAAAGTTCAACAAATTCATGCTCCCTAGTTTACACAGAGCTGGTTTGTGTGAATGAAGAACACAGAAAACTCACTCCCATTTATGCATTCATCCCAGCTCATAGATCTGCTGTCCTGCACTGAGTATCCACCCCAAGGCAGGCTCAGGTCCCTGCCCTAATTAACAGATGCAGCACCCAGGAGAAGGACTGCCTTCACCCAGATCTGCTGAGCCCCTGTGGGTTTGCAGCCCTCCTCATCCTCTCTTCTCTCCTGCTGGAGGCAGACTTTAGCTCTGGAGACACATGGCAGGAGCAGTGCCAGCTCCCCTGGGTGCAAACACTCTATTTTAGCTGGGAACATCAGGAATGCCCCCACACCCCTGCACTCCCCAGAAGTGACTCTTGCAGAGCGTCTAGCAAAAGACTCACGCTGAAGAAACTCCCCCATATCTGGAGAAAAAGATCATAGTCCTGGATCTGTGGCTTTGATGAGCAAAATGCCAACACCAATGGAAAGGATTTATCCCTGTGGTACAGAAGGGGAGTGTGACATGAATGTTAACAGTATTCCAACAGTGCTGGAAGCAGGGAGCTCACACACAGCCCTCCCCTCCACAGCAGACACTGACTGAGGTGCAGATCCAGCCAGGATCTGAACTGAACTTGCACAGAACTGCAGGAGAGTCACAATCCATTTTACTTATTGCATATTGTACTTTACACTTAGTCTTTTCTGCTTCTAGCTGTATTATTTATTAATAACATACTAATAGCCAAATTACAAATCTTACTACTTTGCTGAGCTGTCCAGGGTCAAAAACTGTCCCTAATGTAAAGCACTCTCTAGCTGTTCTCTGTATGTGGGGAAAATGGGCAGCAAAATTCAACAGATGTAATGCACAGTTCTTTTTATAGGAATCTTTAAATCATCTTCCCAGAAACTGAATTTATTTTCTTTCTAGCAATGGCATCTTTTTATGCCATTTATGAACTCAATAGGAAAAAAAAAATCAGAGAAACCTAATAGATATTAGATATTCTGTTTTAGGGTTCTCAAATGGAGTATTTAAGAATATTGATTTTTGTAGAGCTGTTACATTGTATTCCTGAACATTAAACATTAAAGTGTTTTTAGGCAGATACTTGACAACAGACATCAAATTTCCATTAGCTACTTTCTTGTAGAGACCTTGCTTTTAGAAAAGTGCTCAAGACAGGGAGACAAATCCTAAGGATTTTTAATTACACTTATAATCCTGTCTCTGTCTGGTATTTTTGAAAATAAAAAAACCACAGAAAGACAAACAAAACAGCAACTCAGGAAGGGCAGCCCCATGGTGAGCACTCAGTGCCTTGGTTCACTTCCCAGCTTTGTTTTTAGTTATGGGCCACTCAATTTGTCTTTCTTTTTCTCCCCTACAGCAGGTATAACACTCTGATCAGGAAATACTTAATAGGCACATCTGGGAAGAGGCCATTGTGCTGACACAATTTAAAGGGTAAGAAAGACTGCTTTAATAATCAAATAGCATATTTTAAAGTCCAGGTAGGGAAATAAAAAAGAAGAGAAGGTAGCACACATAGCCACTCCAAAGTCAGTGGGAGTTTTGCCTTGACTTTATTGCAATCAAGATTTCTGCATTAAACACTCAGGAATCCTGTGTCCAGTCCCTGAACCTGTTCCATCTGATGCAGTATCACAATATCTGCACATATTTCACAACATGTTAAAAGAAGTGTACAAGGGGAACACTGAAAACCTGCAGCCAGCGTGCTCAGGGGAGGACAACGTGCTGGCATGTGTGAATTAGGATTGTTTCAGCTTATAAAATCATCTTTTATAAAGACAGGAGGATGACTCCTGCAGCATTCACATTTCCAACACAGCCAGAATCTTTCAAAGCCCAGCATGCTCAGAATGAGATCCCAAGTCCCATGTATTACATTGATTTTATAATTGATTATCTTCCCAGGGTCACTATCTGGAAAGCTGTAAGACATATTTTTTTCCAACTGATTTGTCTCCCTGGATAGCTGCTGCTTACAACTTCCAACTTTCCAATAGATGATGACAGCACAGTGAAGGATGGCTCGAGTACTGTGATCATTCACTTCCACCCTGTGGGTTGCAATCCAAAACTTCCCTACACCTCATTTTTTTCATGCAGTAAATCATCAATGGGAAGAAAGTGTCCAGATTTCCACTAATGTGAGGGCATTTAATTGCTCACCAAAAATGTTGTGAGGGCTGATTCAAACACATCTGGTGTGAAGCAATGTGTTCACTCCCACTACTGACCACAGTTCCCCCTGCTCAGCAGTTCATCTGAAGACACATCTTCCATTTGCAGCTCAATATTTCCAATACCTTGCTATTTTAAAGCCTGTCTTTCCAGGCACTTACTGCCTTGTAACTATATAGCTAAAAATCCAAATTCCTCTAAAATCAATGGGAGTCTTCCACAGACTGTATGAGCTTAGATTTAACCCCAGAAAGACTTGGCAATATCATGCTTTCATACAGAAGTACAGTCCTTATAACCTGACAGCCAGTCACTGATCTCTGAGGTCCCTTTGTGGGTCACAGACACCGAGGACAGTGGTGAGGCTGAGGATGTGGCATTGCCATTGCTCCCTGCAGGCAGCAAAATCATAGATCAGGAGCAAATGAGTAACTGCCTGTGAGTGTGTCACCTGTCCCTGCTCATCTCCCAAGGCAATCCATACAGGCAATTCCTGTGACGAGTTCACTTACACACCCCAGCAGGACATTGCCAGAGCTGTGTGCAAGCAGGGGCCAGCACCAACTACTTGGCCTGCAGGGAAGATGAAATGGGAAAACCATCCATGAAAGATGGAAATCTAAGAATGCAGAGAACACATCCTGTTAGTGGGGGCTGTGCAGCAGCAGCATCCCCTCTCCCATCCCACCACACTTCCAGCAGGCTGGAAAAGGAGCTGGCATTGGCCCCTCTGGCAAGGACAGCTTACTAAGCCTGAGCTGTCCAGAGATCTCAGAGACCCTGCAGGTGAGGAGGTCACTGGTGGGGAGTCCTGACCTGCAAGCAAGAAGGAACCGGGCTGGTGGTTCCTCTCCAGAGCCCTTGCTCCTCTCCAGGAATGGGATTTGTCTCTCCTAGTGCAGAGGGATCACTTTTTAATTTTTACTAAACACCACCACTTTAGCTGGCTTTAAGTCCTGATTACTTCTTCAGAGGTTACCACTTCACCTTAGCTGGCAATTATTTTGCTGTGATTAATTACTGGTTTCAAAAGTACCACCTTCATATTTACTGGGATATATTATAAAGAGCTTTAAACCTCTAAACCTTTGCATTTTTTTCACAGTAGGACAGAAGTCCAGTTATGGTCCTCTAGTACAAAATGCATTATACAGACCTACCAGGAACCAATTCCTGCTCCAAAGACTTTACAATTTAAAGCTGTGATTGAACATTTGTTCACATCCTTATCTTGAAGGAGGTAGGTTGTTCCAAAGACTCCAAAGTGATTATTCATCCTATTCATGAATTCAAGAGCATGCATATGTATTTGCACAACTGGAAAAGGCCACAAGAGTTGGAATAACAGCAGGAGGATATAAAGAGGGATAATTGTGACTAATGCAATAAGCAGTGGTTAGAGAAGAGTAGCTGCCAAGCTGTTGCTGAATATTTTATTGGCAGTGCACTAGGAGCAAAAGTCAAGGAGAGATTTGAAAAAGGACATTGTAGAATTTTGTTGGCTATTAGGAGAGCCTTTCTTGCCCATTATTATAGGACAAAGCACAAAAATTTCTGATGAAGATTGGATTAATGGCTTAATTTCTAGGGAGTATTAAATTACCTGGCATATTGTAGAAACATTTATAATTTATAAGTAAAATGACATTAGTAATTTGCACGAAGCTTAGAGAAATAGTCTAGACAAGAATTATAATATTGAAATCCGAGATTCACACTACAGGAGTGTGTTTAACACCCATATCTTGTAAGAGGATCCACTACACAGAGGAAGACATCAGTTTTCCTTCTTTCCCTGCCTCTGCCCTCATGCAGACAGGAGTCAGGATAGAATAGCAGTGCTGGGAAGAGGCAGCCCAGGGGAGCACTCTGTGACTGCAGGTGAATGCAATCCCACTCCAGCTGCACCACGTGTGGATTGCAGAGCATCAGGAACTGGGCAGGATCCTTCACAACATCATCCATCACTGAAATGCATTACAGAGATGGAAGCTAGAAAACAACATAAAAATCTCTTTCAGCTAAATGATGTTATGGATTGTGGGTTTCCTTCACACGTGTCAGCATTTTACTTTTAGAGGGATGCTTCCCTGTTGTGGCTAAAACAAATGTTGCAAGCAATAAAAATGGTACAAGGCTACAAAGAGCCATTTATCAGCTTGCAAAGGCCACACAGCTGAGATCTGCAGACTCAGGACAGGAATCATGGCTAGCTCAGAATTACTGCAGGCTCGAGGATGGGGGCTCATCCTCTTCTCTTTTATTGCCCATTGAACATTCACATTTCAAAATTCACTTTACTCCCCAGTTGTATAATTTCTAACCCTCCCTATTTTTAGCTACTATTTTATATTCCTGTGACATTCACATTCTCTGGACAGAGAGACATAATTCTGTCTGTCAAGAGAAGCACAGAGGGAAGAAGAGAAAACAATCTTTATCTCTGCTCCTTTGTTTTCCCCATGTGGAATGTGGTGTGGAGATTGTTTACCTGCAGTGATTGCTGGGTTGGATCCTGGTGAAGGTTGTTAGGGTTCAGTGACCAGTGGGATCCACCTGTGGCTCAGGCTCTCAGCAGAGAGTCATGAGTTTGTTAGTTAGTGGATAGATAAGTAAGAATAAGTATGTGGAATAGTACAGTATCTCTTTAAATAGTATATTAATGTAATATAGTAGAGTTTTAATAAAGCAGATCCTTCACCTTCTGATCTGGAGCCAGACATCATCATTTCTTCCCCCATCTGGGGTTTGCCACATTTTTACAATATATTCCCTCATTTTTCAGGCCATCAAGAGGTGCAGACAACATTGCCTGCTCTTTTAATAGGCATTCTGGGATTTGTGGCAGCAAATATTGCCCCCAGAAAGCCACACCAGGGTGATGAGCATTGCTGATAAGGGGGTCTAGCCATCCCACAGAGATAAAGGACAAGCTGCCAAGAGCCTGACTGGCAAACAGGCATTGTCACATAGAGAATATGTGATATCTTCCTTCAAGGGGTGCAAGGAGGTCACAACCAGCCCCCAGCTGTTCTGTGATACCACAGTGCTGCCTGCAGAGTATGGCACTATTCCTAGCAAAGAGGGGGACACAGTCTAGATGCAAATCATTTAAACTTAAGTCCAAGTCTACTATCTGAATGTAAATTGAATCCTGTACCCTCTTCATGCCCAAAACTCTCTGTGCTGGGTCAGGGGGCTCTGGGAGCTGGTTGGGTTTGTTGGAAGGTGCCCTGTCCTGTGTTTGCTCTCCATCCCATGCTAGGGAGATGGGGAGCATGAGGACATTCCAGACCTGCTGGAGCAAGACAAACTGCAGCACTGTCACAGAGTTGCTGTGAGTTAGGGCTGAAAGCTAGGAACAACACAGTAGAGAGAAGGAGGTAATAAATACCAGATGGCAAAAAATTTCCAACTGTTGGTTAGCTGGTGAAAAAAGGGATCAAAACTCTTGGGTTTTAACATCTTTTAGACAGCTGTGGCTAGGCAGTTTTCTTCAGGACTTGTCAATACAATTTGTTTTTAAATATTCTAAATATAATGCTAAAAATAATGGAAAACTGAATTACTCACAAGGAGTGCCCTTTCTAATAATCTTTAAAACACATCTACACTTAATGTCACATTTTCAACTTCTGCAAAATGCACTCGAGCAATGGATTCTGTGCAGCAGGGAGGTATTAATTTAGCATTTTAGTGTGAGCCTGTTTTTGCTCAGTTAACTTTAGGCTATCGATGTTTTATTGAGTGAATAAATTAGTCAGTTCCTATTTATTACATATCTTTATTTGGATTTACATCTTTCTTGTGAGTGCTCAGGGTGAATGGAGGCAGCTGAGGCCAGAGACTGGGGAGCTGTTGGGCACATCAAGACCTTAGACTCTTCTGAGCCACTGGCCAAAACCATGAACATCATAAGCTGCATTTTATCTTGTAGGAAGCCTGTGATGTGCAGGGGGAGGCCATGAGCCTGCCTGCTCAGGAGCTGCCTGCTCCCACAGGAACACGGTCCCACTGAGCAGCACCTTGCTGCAATGGCTTGGTAAGGGCTCTTCACACTGGAGACCAAATCAATGTTCCAAAGGGTAGAAAGCTCAGCATGGAAGAAATACAGTACCTCACTTGATAACTTTGAACAAAACACATCTTTAAATGCTGGTAGAGGCAATGACTTTGCTCATTCTTTAAAAACCCTGGCAATTTCAGTGGCATTACTTCTCTCTCTCTTGCCTTAGTATGATTTCACCGTCTCTGCTGCACATTGGAGCATTCCAGAAATGGAGAAAGCATTAAAGTGTTTGGGTGCAAGCAGCATGCTGACATTACTGGGATTCAAGCATCTCCTAGCAACCAAGAGGGGCTGGCTATCCCCAGAACTCTGTGCTTGTTTTGAGGAGCCGCACTGGAGCTGAGCTTTAAATAGAAGGCCAAAGTAAATAATTTTACCTGTTTGGTAACTCCTACCATATAACCAAGATATAAACCTGCTCTTGTACAAATCCTGAGCTGAAGCACCTGCTAAATCCCTCTCCTCTAATGACTTCTGCTGTGAAGTAAAGTAATTGTTTTTAAATGCTGCTCAACACTTAGCAAAACTAAACTGAAGATTAATGGTTTATAGTTTTCTTTTGTATTTCCACTAGAAGCAAGAAAAGCAGCCAAGCAAATGTCCAATTGCCTCAGTGCACAGCTCTGGTGTAATATGCTATTTAGTAATATGCTATTAACTATGACCAAGCAAATGAGTTCTGTGCTTTCCAAAGAAAAGGAAAAAATCTCCCCTGCAACAAACTTGCCTTTACCTCTTTGAACTTTGGCTGTTGTGAATTTTCAAGCCAACAGTTTGCCTTCTGAGATTATTTCTTCTGCTTGCAGGAAAGAAAAATCAAATCCTGGGATGGGGCTATTATAGACCCATCTTTTCCACAGGGTACAGTAACTGATCATGTGTGTTCTGATGCCTCTTTACAGTTCTGTGTAATAAATGCTAATGACTAATTGATATAAACAGTATCAGGTCTTTATCTAAAAGAGTTTTAATTCAATACTGATCAGAAGATTTGGGCTCCTTGGCCTGCCAGCCAGTTTGGATTTGAACAGGGACACTGTGGATGGGTCCCTCCAAGGTTTAGAGGAAAGTTTCAAGAGTCCCAGTGAAAACAGGGCTTGAAGCAACTGTGCACGCTTGAGATGTCCCTGCTCTGTGACAGGCCTGAGCACAGAGATTTACTTCCAGCTGACATTTTGCCACCCTTTTACATATGAGGCCAAGTGGGGAAAAACACAGTGCACACAGGTGACACTTCTTATATTTTGGGAAGATTTTAATGACTTTTTTCCCACTATATACTATTACTCATGAAGATCATAAAGGGCTTTGCAAGAAGTATTTCATTGTAGTTAACACAATGAGACACTAAACTTCCAGGAACACTGGGACATTATAAAAGTGATTTATAAAGCACCATCACTATGGTCAGTGTAGCTGCAGTTGCCCCACACAGCTGTGTATAACACATACCTTTCCAATTACCCAGGTGTCCATCCCTCTTTCAACTCAGATGATACTGAGAAATCAGAAATGCCTTGCAAAATAGTTTTGCAAGTTCATAGGTTAAAGTCTTCAGTATTTTAAATCATTTATGGAGTGGAATCTCATATTTTTAGAATCTAAAACAATCTTAAAATATCATTTCTTGGAATTTAACGTTTCAAGACAGAAACATACTATAAAATTATAATAAAACAGCATTTTCCACTGAATCCTATGTTATTAAATGCACTGCTTTTAAGGGATATTTTAAATACTAACTAGGAAGATAAATAAAACCCTGCACAGGCCACAGGCCTGCAAAATCTCCCCTCAAGGAGCAGGGATGCCCCAGGCTCTGTGTTTCTCTCCAGTTGTTCTCCAGAAGCACAAAATCTCTTCTGCTACTCAAAGGGCTCATTTCAGAGCCTGTCTGGGTCCTGACAGCCTCACAAACGCCAGCAGAAACAATTCAGTGAAACTGAAGTTTCACCTTCAAAAAAGAAACAAAGGCCTTCTGTACAAATATTGAATTCTGTGAACAGATTCTTTTTTTATCACCTACTTCAAAAAGTCATTTTACAGCAAGTGTTGCATGAGCTCACAATATCATTTGTCACACGGGACAATACCAACGCTGGTATTGACTTTTCCCCCGCTGTTCACTGTAACTATGAATAAGATATTAACTTGTCCCATTTAAGTGTTTCTCCTGCTTTTACTCCACAAGCACAAATAGAGTTGTGCATAAATATGTACCTTTTTGTTAAATACAAAAATCCATTTTGCAGGGAGGTGGATTGAAACACAGCAGAGACTATTATTGCATGTACCATGAATTAACTGATTCATCTATTGAGACATTCATGTTTTCAAGACTTCAACAATTATATCTATATATAATTATTATGCAAAGCATACTCATATCTGAGTACTTAAAAGGATCTTGATGCAACCACTTGGGGATCTGCTCCCAAATTCTGTGTGTGATGTAAGGGTAATTGTGAAAACTCTCCTGGCAATGTGTGTACTTTAGAAGTTCCTCTTAGGGGCCAGCCAGGACATGAGGCACCAGGAAATGCACTCCTGTGACACTGATAGATGACTCCAGAAAAGGATCAATTCGGGCTCAGCACTGCAAAACCCACAATGAATTCCTTTTCTCAAAACACAACTTCCAAGCCCCTGAAAGTGTTTGGAGAAAACAACAGAGCAGTAATGGAAGAAATAAGAAAATAATGAAACCACAAATATGACACCTAATCACAGATGCCTGTAAAAAGATCAAGCTATTATTACTGGATACAATTCTAACAAAATAGCAGTATCTCTCTAACACAACATTTCAGGATTTCAAGTAAGAGTAGAATAATGTCATGTTAGTGCCTCTTGCAAACAGGTAACTGCAAAAAGGTGATGTTCCCCTATAGAGGGAGCAGGGTACTGGCTGCTGGTGGGTCTCTGAACCTTCCTACCCTGGGCCAATGTATTTTGGGGAAAGAAACTTTAATCTGACATGTATTTAAACTGCCTTTCAGTGTAGGAATGTATGACATTATTTTCTTTCTTTGATGCCAATCCCTTCTCTATGGTTATACCAATGCAAGGGATCTAGGATGTAGCAGACAGTAGGAGAGGATCTGAGATGCTCTAAGTGGAAATTTAAAACAGTGTCTGGGTAAAGATTGAAGTTAAGAGCTGTAGCAAAGAAGATAAAATCTGATTCGGGTCTGAGTTTTGGTTAACCATGTAGGTATCACGTAAAGGGAAAGGACCCACTTCAACACACTGTCATCAGGAGTTAGTGAGTCATAAATGATGGAATTTGATAAGGAAAATGAAGTTCCCAAAATACAAAGATTTCATTTAAAAAGCTCCCAGAACACTTCACACTCACTGACACTAAAGTAAAGGTAACTCTGTCCATTCGGCAGTATCATTTTGATAGGCTGGGAGGGAAGGAATGTTTTAATAAACTAATAAAGAGATACAGATGATTAGACCAATAAAACCAGGAAGATGGAGTTTCATTACCCTATCCTGTACTGCATACTGTGCACCCAAGTGTGCACAGCAACTGGAAACCTTCAGCTGTGTGACTTCAGGATGTTAAAAACAACACAATACCAACATGTACTTGGGTGCTAATAATGGCACTGTAAATAGACATCCATTTCAGCAATCAAGGCCACCAGAGCACAGCTGTCATTAAATGCATGATAAAAACCTCCAACTCAACAAAGTGGGAGTAAAACACAAATCAGGGCTGCCTGGCTGCTCTGCAGGCATTGGTTGTGCTGACACCACACAGACAGAGCTTAGCACATAAAATTAGGTATGGATTTGTAGCACTGGACTCTCAGGGCTTTTTTATCCGCTCACAAGTTTGTTGGTGCCTTTTGGAGATGATATACCATGACTTCACATTTGATGTTCAATCTGATAACTAAGTATTTTTTATATTTTTAATATTTTTTATATGTTAAATATAAATTATTTATATTTTTATATAATTTTTCACTAGAAAGTGTTAAATTTGAGGAACATTAAAGGATTAGAAAGGGATAAATGTAAGAAGGACATTATCAAGACCATCCACTGAACTGCCAGTATATCAGTCTATCTGCCAACATAGAATTTTTTACTGAGTTGTCTCAAGCACCAAAATCCTTTCAGACACATTTGCAAATAACACTTTAACTAATCTATTAGTTTGCTTCCCCAAATGCATATATGTATATAGTGAGAGCTCATGCTAAAAAAGTCACCTAACAATTAATCTTCCACTTTCCATTTAGAGAGAAAGTACCAATGTCTTCCTATCTGTTTCCTTGATATTACTAAGTAGAAATAAACAAGGATAAGATTATTCAAACCACTCAGCATATTAGTCTCCTTTTAACATGCTTTGATGAGGCAAGTCACCATCATAATGTTGTTTAAAAATTAATGTGTGTGTTAAGTACAGACCAATTAATATCATCCTAAAAGCCATGCAGAGTGAAGAAAACTGCACAAAGCAATGAACTCCATCCCAGTTCTGTCTCCTGGCACACTGGTGTTTGCTCTGATGGCTGCAGATCACCAGCTGGTCCCAGTGCCCTCCCCTGCTGCCTGGTGGCACAGGTTCCCTCTGCTGTCCCCCTGCTCCAGCCATCCTTCCAGGGCACGGCTGTCACCACTCTGAGACTGTAAAACCCAGAGGTTTGTAATGGAACTAAACATGGGACTAAAATACTCCCTAAAGTAGGACTAGGAAAATATTTAGATTTAACAAAAGACTTCTGCATTCAAAAAGAAATCAATTACATGTGGTTTCACCTACACTGTATTAAAATATGTTGTGATAGGATTCTGTTATCCAAATGTAACTTCTGATACTAAAAAATTTTCAAAACAGAAATCTACGGAATTATCATGCTTGGGACTCTGTGCTCCTGTACTCAATTCTTACCAGATTTACAAGGCATCAGTGATGCTACTCTGAATTAAGTACAAGAGAGCTTTGCTCCACTCTGCAGAACATGTCGCTAATAGAAAATGAGAGGCTGCAAGTACCACAAAGCCTCACAGAGGAAAATGGAGACACTCCTTTCCTATGATCCTTTGTAAGTGCTCTCTTGAATTCTCAATCCAGTCTGCCACTGACATTCCCAGACTATTCAAAGTCTGTCACAAAAAGTTTTACAGACAATGCAATGCACCCATGGATGGAGAGAAGAGACATGCTGTGCTATCTGCCACTGGCAGACACTCCCCCTCCTAACACAAACACCTCAGTGTGATAGCAGCTCAGGAGGTGTGAATATCACATCCCACCCAAGAAGTTAGGACAACTGTTTGAACCTTTTTTGGGTTTTTTTGGTTGGTTGGTTGGATTTTTCGGTTGGCTTTTGTTGTTGTGTTTGTTTGGGTTTTTGTTTGTTTTGTTTTGTTTCCCCAGAATTGCAAATAGATTTGGATATTCAGAAAATTCATTCTCTCACTGCTCAAACTGGTGCAGTGGCAGTGACTGGGCACAAGGATGACTGACAGTGCCTCAGAAGGCCAGCCAAGACCTCTCAGGGTGCCTGTGTAACTCGTATTTACCGCCAAGTGTGTTCTACAGAGAGCACACAGGTCTGGAGACATCAAAATGTGTCATTCAAAATGATGCAGCACAATCTGAGCGTGGCACAGTGCTGAGACCACATGGAGAGCTACCAGCAGAGGTTCAGCCACAGCCTGGGTGCCCAGGCTGCTGCAGGGCTGGCTCCCCCATGGAAAGGGCACCGCTGCCAGCATCCTCCCGGGGCACAGCTCCCTGGGAAATGGCTGAAGTGACAGTCAGTACTTGGAGCTGCTCCCCAGACTGCCATTTAACAAGCTGTCAGGATGACTTAAAAATAGCACAGGATCTAACTGCAAAACAGAGTTCTGGTTTGCTTGTTCTGCTTTCCCTGCTGTGATTTTATCAGGAATTGGCCAGCTTAATTTAGCTTTGCCAGTTGCCAGGAAATAGCATAATTTTGTTTTAAATTTGCTTCTTGGCTGGTTTTCCAAACTAATCCAGTCCCAATTGCCCCTCAGTGACAGGCTGCAGCAGTCTGCACCCGAGCCTGGACCAGGAGAGCTGGGCCCTGTCCTTGCTCCCACTGCTGAGGACAACGTGGCCACCAGGCAACCCTCGTATCCCCTCGTGCTTCCGTGCCCACATTTATAACAACAAGCTATTGTTACTGCCTACAAAAAAAGCTGACACTTTTATAAATGCTCAGAAGCAGAAATCCCTCATTACAGTGTTACCTTGTGAAGGTGTAAGCTTTTGGGTTGAGCTGGGAGGAGGTGTGAAATAAAGGAATGTAAAGCACCTGCAGCACTGACACTGAAGCTGAGACTGTCTGTGACTTTATATTGCTTGCAAGACTGAGATCCTCCTCCAGCTCAAGCAAGAGCTGTTTGGTCAGTTTGAAACTAATCCAGCCAAGGTAAATATCAAGGTTTAACTAGCGCAGATAAAATGAGAGTGATCATGCAGGTCTTCAAAGGGTAATCCATTACCTTGCTTAAAACTTAATATTCAGAAAAAAACAATAACATGCTTTAGAACAGGATTTAAGATTACTAAAAGTAGAGAGGTCATTTGGAAAATGTCACAGCCTTGGTCAGCAGATCTGGGGATGGCTGAAAGTACCCAGGGGCATAATAAAAGATAAATCTTACATATTTAGAATTCATCAAAATATAGTATAAGGATCTCTTGGATTTCTGGTTTATCTGTCTCTGTCTTTCAGTTTGCCTGTTTGCATTATATTTCAATGTCTTGAACTTGACTTCCTCCTTCAGATACAAATTAAAACTATCACCAAGGAATTTAAAAAATTCTTCTAGTAAAGAAGTGATAACTCTACTGTCTGTTTGCAGAAAGACTTCAACACAGCTAGTCCCCGGGTAGCTTTTCTTTTCACTTTCACTTTAGGTGTTCTGTTAGAAAAATACTTCCAATATTTTTGAGATGAGATTCTCTTCTAACAAACCTATTTTTACCTTGCTTTTATGAGATTCTGAAGAACATTGCTTGGTCATCATCCAGAACTGTATTTCTTTTCATGTATCAAATTCCATCTGTAACTGTTATCCAACTGCACTAAGACTACTCTTTAGTTAAGCAATCTAGAAATATTGCTTTGCCACCCATTTCCTTTCCCAGTCTTTCCAGTTCTGTAACTCAGTCTACCTTGGTAAAATCTAAAACTACCCCAGCCTGGCTCATTTCTTGTCCCATCACACAGATCAAAGTAGTCGAAGGCTCTTTTGCAATCAAGACACATGAACTTGTGTGGCTGAGCTGTTGTGTAAGAAACCAAGCCTGACCTTATTTCCCAGAGAGCACTTCCTCCACCTCCCACTTTCACAGGCATCTGGCTCCCTGCCGGGCTCTTTAGGGACCCAAGACTTCCCAGACTCTGGCAGTGGCTGCCTACATTCCCAGTTTCAAAGATGGGAACCAAGATGTCTTTGTGTAAGCCCCAGACATGATCCTGCTGCTCTGTCTGGTTCTCTGAAATCTTACCTGCCTAAAATCCCCCCCAAGGTTCATGGATGCTGCTCCAGGTAAAATTCTGCTGTCCCCCCTGCCCACAGTAATATACCTGAAACAGCGAGCTTCTATTTGTTTTTGTAGATTTGAATAAATCACACAGCAAAAAAAAAAATGCAAACTCTTCCTGTATTAACTGAAAAAAAAATTAATTTACACATGTATGGAGGATGCTGCTGCTTTTAGGAAGTGCCCCTTGTGCACACTAAAGAGGAAATTGGGAGTTGTCAGACATGAGTTTGTCTCTTCTAGTTATCCTCACATAACCCTCCCCAAAAGAAATAATTAGAAAGCAAAATTCTCCAAATTCCAAGTATGGAGAGGAAATGTGGGAAAAAGAAAAATTTTTAAAGGTTCCAAGAAACAGAATTTGCATATCTTAAATCTGTAGGCAGCCCTGCAAACCATATTTCTTTCTCTTTTGAAAGCAGCTTCCCCCTGCATTCACAATTCAGCCTAATAAATTTCATAGCAACCCTGGGAAGTGCACAAATAACAGACCTCAATAAGTCACAGTAAGAGCTCAGAGAGCCTAGGACAGAAAGAGGTCCCAAAACTGCCTTGAAATACCTGATTGCTCAGGACAGTTACCACCCAGCATTGACACTGCCTCTTCCAATACTCCAAAGGCAGTCTGTGTCTCAAAAGCCTTCATTTTCCTCTGCAGCACTACCACCCCTGCTCTGCAGGACTCAGCAGACCCTGCTCTGCAGGGCTTGAGGTCAGTTCTGCTGCCACAGCATCCTCACAGGCAGCTGTGAGCAGGGACAGGAGCAGCCAGAGGCAGGGAAGCACCCACCAGAAAACAGGCCATTGGTCCATTCATTGGTCATCATCCAGAACTGTATTTCTTTCCATGTACCAAATTCCATCTGTGGCTGTTATCCAGCTGCACTAACCCTAACCCAACAGCCCACTGATGTGCATGGTTTGTGCTGTAACACGGATTTGTGATCTTGCCACAGTAACATAACAAATACCTAAGAAGTAACATAAGATATAAGAAAAGCATATTCTTGGTTGCAATAACTATTGAAATTTTTAGTTAAGATTTACATGAATATTTATCCTCTCTCAATCTCTATTTATCCTCTCTCAATCCTCTCTCCCCACTTAGCTGCAAGAAGGAAATACTTAGATATGCACATTATCTGGCCAGCTAAGTCAAAGAAAATGAACATTAAAAAAAATTCAGGGCTAAAATTATTTCTTAGGAGATTCAAATAACTGCTTGTTCCTCCAGCAACATTGAGCATTGACAGGGATAAACCCAGGCAGGAGATTACTTGGGTTTCCTGAAGAAAAGACCAGGACCTGTCCACTTGGAATATTGCAGCAGCCTGGGTGCATCCACAGATCCTCATCTTGTAATGCCAAGGACTGAGTGTGAGGGCATGGCAAGCTCTAGTAATGGTTTTGCTGGTGCTAGAATAGGAACAAACTCCACTGAGGGTGCAGGTGAGAGCTGGGAAGCCAGGGAGAGGACACAGCAGCCCAGCAGGCAGCCTTGGAGCCAGCTGGAGGGAGCAGCCTTCAGGGAAACCATGCCAGGAGCACACAAAGGCTTCAGTCTCCAAAGCTGCTTAAAAAGAACACAAAATCCTAAACAAGAACAACACAACTCTCTGGATACAAAACACAAATCTTCTGATTTCAAAACAAATCCTGCCTCCCTTCCCACCACTGTGTCCTTGCAGAGTGGCCTTCTTTCTCCCTTTGCTTTCCACACACCTGCCCTGACTCCCCCAGCCCACATTCTCTTTGTCTGCCTGCAGCAATCCCATTTCCCTTCTCCCACTGCCATCTGTGCCCCCAGCTCATGCTCTGTGTGTGTCTGCTCCTGGAGTTTGTCCTACACCACTGCTCTGTGTCTGCTGTGGAGGGGAGCACTCCTGCCGTCCGTCCATCCATCCATCCATCCATCCATCCATCCATCCAATTCATCCATCCAATTCATCCAATCCATCCATCCCTCCCTCCCAGGAGGTCTCTCTGGGCAGACCTCAGAGGTCCACAAAGCAGTCCTGACATCACAAATGCTTGTCCTTGGAAAATTCAAAACAGAGGAACAAGAGCACCTCTCATGCTGTAAAGGACCAACCCAGTGATAGGAAACCCACCAGCCCCTTGCCTTTCCTGTATGTCAGCACTAGGGCATTTGGGAGAGAGCAGCAATGAATCTGGAATAATGGCATGCAGGCAGAGAGACAGCTCAGAGGCAGCTCTGTGCATGCAGATCATCAGGTAAGGTGTCCCATCAGGGAAACAATCAGGGCTCTGCCTCACAGAGAAATGCCAACAGGCAGCTGCTGGGGAGTTTGCTCACCCTTCCTGCAGCTCCATTCCCACTCCTGCCCTGGGGGAGTCCCAACCATCACATCAAGGCAATTGTGATAGCTCTAATGGCTAAACCACTTCTGGTTTACAGGATTTATGTTTTTACTTTCTCTATTTATCTGAATACCTGTCAAGATCCTCCAGTAAACTTTTAGGAACACACACACATCTCATCTTGGAAATGTTTTAAACTACTGACTAATCTTGAAACCTGATTGCTTATTAGCACTGCTCTGACAAGCAGTTGAGGATTTCTATCACAATCTCATTTTTTCCTACATCTCCTGGCGTTACTATTTTAAGTACAGAACTAAGAATGGGAAAACACAAAGACAGGAATTATTATACTTCCCAGAAAAAATTTTGCTCTTTGAATTTTGTTCTAGGAGCCAGCAGAAATCCAATCCTGTTGTGCTTTTTATCTGTCATTTTTCCCTGGAAGGTGTTATCGGCTCAATTAGCAGAGCTATCCATACTGAAATTTCTCCTTCTATTCTTAGTTTACAGCTCTTGAATGTAAAATTCAAATGGCAGAACTTTGAGACACAATTTATGGCAAGTTTGAGAATCTTTCAGTCTTTTACCTCGTTACCATCCACGAAGCTGTGTATTTAATTCTATTCCAGGCTGTGGTAACAGAGCTTGTCAGCAGTCAGGCCACCCCTCAGCAGAGCCTCTGTGGACATTCAGGCACTCAGAGTGTCACTGCAAGGGCCTGGCAGCTCCTTTTGGGGACACAGGACCTGCACGGCTCAACTGGCCAGTGTGGCCAGCAGCTGTGGGACTGGGCAGGTGAGGTACCCACACAAGAGCACGTGGGCACAGAGACCACCTTTGAAAATAAGAAGTTAATGGTTTGATCAAATGCTAGTCCTGCCTTGCTGCAACAAAGTCAGCTCAGGCCATAAGGCAGCCTTTCGGTGCTTCTATCATTGTTATTCTATGAACACACTCTACCTTTTATTCTGCCTGAAATAACATTGACTTATACCTTTCCTTAAGGGCAGTTTTAGGATGCGAGTGAGCTGCTACCTCTGCAGTATCTGAAACAGAGCAAACGTTTTCTATCAAGTCTTCACCTCTTCAAGCAACACACACCTCCACTTGTGTGCATTCAGTGCTGTGCCTGGGAGGGATGCTCACAGTGTCTGCTTCAGCTGGGGACTCAAAGGCAAGCAAATTCCAGGGGCTGCCTGCCTGCCATGGCAGGTGCTCAACGGGAGCCAGGAGCAAATGCCTGACATTTCCAAAGCTGTGCTTTGTGACTGCAGAAACCAAGCACTCCTTACATCTTCCTGTAAGCCCAGCAGCTAAGTCAGAGAGCTGCCACACAGGAAAGAATACCTTTTTCTTCTCGGTCTCCCTTTCCCTCCAGATCCATTATTTCATTACCCTGTGCAGAACAGGAGGTTGAAGGATGCAACCCAAGATCTCCCAGTCCTAGGGTAGCCCTACAAACACAACCCCTACATGAACCAGATTTTGAGAATGAGCTTCCAGGAGAATTCCAAATGCTGTCAATAGGGTTGTTCAACCTTCTGAAAGGGCAAAAATACTAACAAAGGATTCAAAAGACATGAATTGTATGAGTCAACATGGCCTGTGCAGAATACATGTAATACTTTTGCAGAAGGCAATGCAAGTAAAGGAGAAGCGTTCAGTAGCTTGGTGTTATATTGTCACCATTGTTACCATCACAGGATAGTGGCCCCAGCAGGATCTGTAAATTTTTCTTTAGAATAAAGAGGCATTTCAAATATTACAGGTGTATATGCAAACACCATACTTTCAACAACACAAATTAGGTGCTCATTTTGGACCTCTATTTAATAAACTCCAGTGCAAAATATGCCAAAAGTATCCCTTTATCTGAAGTCAAAAAATGCTTTATTGGTAGACTGACAATCACTGCTGTTTCTATAAACTGTGAATCAACTTCCCACACCTTAAATCAGCAAATTACTGTATTATTTCTCTTGTGCTTTTCATTCAGAGCACTTCACCTCAAGAGGAAAGAAAGAATTTTTTTCTTTGACAGTGGCTGATAATGAGTATACTTGTGGAAAAGCATTTTATAGGGGTCAGTAGCCTGTTACAGAGGGATTCTTCTGTAGCTTTTCATCACAGAGCAAACTGAGAACATGCTTTTGCTGCTATTGAATCAGATCCATTCCTGAAAATTACTGTGGTTCCTCAATTTACAGTGTGATTGAGACAGAGAAAGAAAAATATTGGGTCAGTACTCACAGCATGTATCAACAAAATCAGTATTACAACAATACAGAAATACTGAATATCATAAAGCAGCAGAAAACATTATGTTACCATGTCTCTCCAGTTATCACCTGCCATGCTGGACCATAATGGAGGTAGCGCAAGGCTTCAGAGCATTAATTCATCAATCCACGAGGATCAGGCAATTTGTGTTGTATTAATCTAGCTGTACTACAGCTTCCATAGATTGGTCATGACTTTACTTGAAAAGCAGGTATATACCTCTATGTAAAGGTAAGCAGTAATACTAGTCTTCTATTTCTTTTATATTAATTTCTTTGGTATTATCCAACATTTGTGGAATGTCTCTCATTAAACCATAATTCTGCATTGAAATAGGATTAGTGATTTTTCTACTCTGAATCTACTGGTGCTCCTATCAGTACTTTGACATTCAGAATTGGATTTCTGTTTCTGAACCACATTTCAGAAGGTTATTTTTGCCAGCAATTTATATTGTATTATTCTTATTAAGAAAGAGACTTAAAAAAAGAGAGCAATATCAAAGGCTTTTGGCTTTCAAGAGCTGAAGAGCTGAAGGGACAGAGGGAGCCCCCTTTCTAACCTGGAACCACAAACCTAAATTGGCACAGTGTGTTAGCAAAAAAAAACCAATTCAGGAGAACAGAAATTAGATCATGTAACAGACAGAAAGAATTGATTAATCTTATTGATTCAGAGCAGCACTATCTGCATTTAACACTATCTAGAAATAAGACTCGTCCTAGTTTAGAATTTACATGTCTAGTGGAAATACCATTACATTAAGGACAATGCACACTGGGAAACAGAGCCACCACCCCCATCTCCAAACAGTACAAGAGACTTTCCAGCTGGAGGCCTAAGACAGTTGAGACCACACACCTGAGCAGCTTTTCATGATGCAGAATCATAACCTTATATGTAATCTGACATGAGATGATCAGCTGATCTTTAGAGTCTTTTCTAAGGGTCATCTCTTTCACAACACCTCTGAAACAGACACATGTCCAAGGCAACTTTCAGAGTCTAGATAATAATCATTATGTGTGTACAAACAGCGGACATTTAGTGCAGATAAGGACAGAACAAGCTCAGTGCTTGGTCTGAGGTTGCCTGGAGAAAAGGGAAAATGGGATTCCAGGTGACTTAATTGATTTTAAGCTACTCTCACATTCAGACCACTGTCCCATGGGCCTTTTCCTCAGTCACTCCAGTTCATGGCTTAGGATATTTAAACTGCCATTCACATTAAAATGTCAGACTGTGAATTGTAGGGGCAAGACAGAACCAGAGATTTGTCTCCAGCATCTCTGCTGCACTGGCTGTAACCTCTGGCAACAGGGCAGAGCTGGAACCCAGGAGTAGCAATGGCTGAGTCACTGTTAACTGAGGCAAAAACTATACCCAGAATCATGACTGGTGGAAAGCAAGGATCTTGAGGATAGAGATATCAAATTTTAAGACAACAGGTATTTAAAGAAATAGAACTGAAACTGCAGCATCAAATCTCCACTAAATCTCTTGCTGTAAATAAAAATCAATGATAATCTTGTCTCTAACTTTTTAGGATGTGTACAACAGATATATTTCAAAGACTCTGAAAGCTAATGGAGCCTGGCATATGAGTTTCATCCTTAAAACAATATGTAATGCAATTATGCATAATGTTCTACTGTGTTACCAATTTACAGGACAAAATTGACTTCTGTGTAATTGCTTATTTGACATTAGTGTCTGTGTAACTGAAACCACATTGAGCTTTCAGCTTGTCAAATATTTTGTGCCTTTCCACCTGTGAAACATTAGAATTAGCCTGACTTTTCCACTCAAATCTAGACCATGTGAAATGTCCCTTCTGATCTTAGCTTTAGGTATTGTTTGAAGCCACCCACAGCCACCTACACTGTCACCATAAGAAGTAAATGTCCTTCTCAAGGACACGAGGCACAAACAGTACATCAAATCCAGAAAAGAGAGAAACAGGTTTCTCATATTTCTCAGCATTTCCTGTGCAGTAGAGGAAACCTGATTACAAGCAGCAGTATTTATCCAGTTCTAAGGTAAAATAAAGGTTAAGAGAGTCCCCCCCTCTAGGACACAAGGTCATCACTCACACATGGGTGATCAGTATCCGTCCCCCTCTGCACAGGATTTCCTCTCCTACACATTCTGCTTTTATTACATGGGAGATTATTTGGATCCAGACAGCACAAAGAACCTGCAACAGTCCCGTGCTAGGCAGAAATTTGAAGCAAGCTGAAAGAGCATCCTTGGTCAGCAATTAGCTCCTTCTCACCAAAGGATCTACTTAAAAAAAAGTTGAGCTGAAGATCAAACAGACTGGCAAGTTTAGCTGCAGTCAAAGGTGAGCATCCTCTGCACCTACTACAATGTTCCCTCCCAGTAAAAAGGTATTATAGCCAAGAGACTCCAGGCATTGCTAGATGAGCACACTGTAACACCTAAACAACCAGGCTCTAAGTAGCCAGAAATCTTATTTGAATGCACTGCTACATTGGTAAGGGATTTCTGTTTTAAATTAACAACGAGGACAATATGAATAAAGATGATTTTGAATTCATAAAGATGAATTTATTTGGATTAAAGGAACGGGCATGCAAACATCTGACACAGCTAAGCTTCTATTTTCCAGCAGCAACAACAAAAAATCACTAGAAACTAGGTTAAAAAATACAGTGTGAAAAGAAGATCGAAAAAAGTGAAAACCAACAGCAATGAAGGTTAAAACCCAATCCACATACTCTGCCTTTTCATACACATAATTCACTGCAAAGAAAAAAACATTATCTCCCACCAGTGGAATGGCTCATTGCCTCAAGGAAATACAAAACAATTACTGTTACAGAATAGAAAAAAAAAACATAGGATATGGGGAGAAATACTGCCCCCTGCCAAAAAAAAAAAAAAAACCCAAAACCAAAATACAAAAACGACCTTACTACATATAAATAAATGAAAACACATAGCAAAATGACATCACAAAACCCAGGGTGAAGTCATGTAATACAAACACTTACAAACTGAGTTCTCCCAAAAACAATGGGAATGTTCTCCCCAGATTAAAGATTAAATTTTGCCCACTCAGGCAATCAGCCCATGCAAAAATCTGTGAAGCTCTACCTGTGCCTCACACAAAAGAAAATAATTTCATAATGCATGGCAACAAAGGAAGAACTTATCCTGGTTTTTCATTGTTATTGTAAATTAGGAACTATTTTACAGCACCCACTAAAATTACTGTACCCAGACAGAAACTCTGCAGATGTAAAATGAAATTCAGGCTCAAGAGGAAACACTGACTCCCTATTTTTGAATTCTCCTGCAGCAGAAGATCCTTTTTTATTAACACAAGGAAGGAAAACACAAACAGCAAATCACTTTTGACCATCTCAGTTTATGATTAACATAAAACAATTTTTGCATCTTTTTTTTTTTCATCGCTCTTTTGGTGCTTATAGCACTTCCATCACTGATCTAACATCATGGAATGAATATTTTAAAGAAAAAACAACACAAGTGGCAGGACAAACTTTGTTTCTCAGGCAGGCAAGCTGCCATCCCTCAGAAGACAGCTGAGTCACAGAGTGTAAAAATAACTCTGTCAGAAGAATAACTTAGTCTCACTGTGAAACCACTCAGCAGAGCCAGAAAGGTGGGACACAGCAGGTGTTGCCAGGGCTCAAGCAGTTCTCTTTCTCCCCACATCATTTGCAACAGCTTTTGCCTCTTTCCAGCAGCATGAAAGCAGAGAGGAATGTTCATTCCCAAGTGGAGGCATCAGGTTTTGTGAGAATTCATTAACTGTGACAATTCACAAATCTGAACTGTGCTGGGAGGTCACTGGAGCGACCATGTGTCAATTAGATGTGGAAAGAACAAGAGCCATACACAAACCTGGTGAGGAGAAATGGAGAGGCACATCCCACCCAGCAGGATTTCCCCACTCTCAGACACAACACACCCTTCACCTGCCCCAGCCTCAGTAGCCAGAATGCACTGAATAGAAACTCAAGGTCATTGAAATAGTGACAGCAGAGAGGCAGGGAATCTCTGCACCACACTCATGGAAGCACATAGAAACATATGCCTGCATCAAGTATTGCTTGATGCAGGCTTCCTTTAAATTAACAAAGCTTATACAAGAGTTTTGGGGCATTAAACCACATATAACTGAACTCATGACCTCAGCACTTTATATAAAAATTAAGATGTAAATACACATGTTCTTCAGCTAAGACTTTTCTTGTACCTTAACTCTTTCTCTTTACATCCAGAAGTAACTAAAAGGCTTTTAAGCCTGTCCCTATAACTGTATTTAGCCCAACCCTTCTGGTACAAAGTCTAGGGAAATCCCTAGACACACCGAGACAGTCACACCACTTCCAACATTAACACAATATTGTCTCATCTGTTGGCATGCTCAAGAACTCAAGGCTGGATGAAGATCACAATACTTTATATAACTTCATAAAAATATGCAACATAAGACACTAAAGCACCACTTTACAAACTGTTTGCTCTTCTGCTCTTATGTTCCTTCAAGTCCATTTGTCTCTCAGAAAGTTCAGTCCACCGAAGAAATTCTGGAAAAAAGCTCCCAATCTAAATGTAAAGTTATGCCATGGATTTCTGACAGGTAAAATGTGAGGGGTCTTTTGAGTCCCATCCAGAAGACTGTGTGCAGTCGCCATTTCCACTGACTTCAGGGAGAAGTCTGATGGAAATATGAGCCTAAAAAGAAATGTAAAGATCAAAAATAAAGATGCAGTTCTGGATGAACTTTTGCTCTAAAGACATGTCTTGTATTACTTGTACTTCCTTAAGAGAAGAAACCAATTCCTTGGTTCCTAGGCTGCCAAATATTGTTCCAAATCGTGTGATGCAGTATGAACAGCTGGAAACATCAAAATGAGTTTTACTCTCCATCTGTAACCTGCCCTCCTTGGTAAACACCATTATAGACTTGAATCCTCAGCTATAACAATTTCTTATTTTTAGCTGGAGTAAATGTAGAAGTTAGCATAATCCATGGCCAAATATTACTGTATTTAATTTTCTTCTAACAGAGGCAACAGCTAAGGTCAAGTCATCCATTGCTCAATGCCTGTCTCAAAAACAAAGCTTTCTCTGGCTAGTAATGCTTATTATTCTTTTTTATCCACTCCTTTGCCTTCCTCTATCCTCTCCATCTATGCAGCAGATATTTCTCTATTTTGTACTTTATTTTTATGCTCATTTTACATCTGTGCCAGTCACAACCTCAGGTAAGGATTACAAAAATTATGCTGAAGACCTCCACACTGCTGATATTTTCTTTCTATTTGATTTCTATAGAAAAAAAAAACCCTGGGCTTCTACCTACTGTCATCATTTTATCATAACACGGCAAAACGTTTCAGGCTTGAACTGAAAAATTAACTTCTCTCCCGTATCTTAGGAGTAATTGCCCTGGTGACCATCTGAATGCAGAGAGGGGCAGGCTGTGCTGCCAAGGCTGCTCTCTGGCCGTGGGACAGGGAGGCTCCTCGCTGCCAGGCTCCAGCAGGCAGGCATGATCCCACTGCTGCATCCCATCGGGAGAGCAGGAAGGCTGCAGCGCAATGCAGCTTTCACATTTATCTCCCTTTCACAGATGCCCAACATCCATGAATACAAATGAAGGGATACGATGAAAATAAGTTTGTTTGTCATTGAGAGTCAACTGTGAATTACTAACAATCAATGAATAACCCAGTGGGTGTTTGATTACATGGCCTGCATGTTAGGTTTTTGAAGACTAACCTCTCAAAGCATATTTCCATCCTCTTGGCTCCCTATGAGAGGATAAACTTTTCAAAGAAGGCACTGTCTCCTGCAGTATTTGTTTGTACAGTGCCCTAGCACAATGGGGCTCTATTCTCCAAGCAGTTCTTAATAAGAAGTTCAACACCCATTTCCTTTTACAATGACACAACAAACAGTTTGTGTTTAGTCTTCTACTTTCATGGTAGGCAAAAGCTTTACTGATAGATTCCCTGTTAGTTAGTTAATTGTTCACCTCAGCAAGAATCCTCTTTCTAGGTAAGAGAGGAGAAAGAAATTGTTTTCCTCAGCAGCTGCATTCTTGCTTGTGTTCACTTCCACAAATAATTTCAGCTAAAGACTACTTTCTTTTTTCCTCCAAGACAGGCATTTGTTGAAATTCAGGTTGAGAGATGAGTTGAGCAGAAGTGAAATTCTTAGAGAGCACTTCAGCTGTGAATACTGGTCTCTTTGCTTTGCACCTTTGAAGACATCTTCCTGAGCTACTAGTGATCAAGATTCCAAACTGAACATATACTGTTAGAAGCAAGATGTTGTTCTAAAGAGTGAGCATGTCTGCAGCACCTTTGTGTCTCTTTAGGTGAAGCATTCTTAGGCAGATTGACTCCCAGATGCACCTATACTGCACTTTGCCTCATCAATTTTTGTTAACAAAGAAAAAGTGACTTAAGCCCTGCTTGTGCTTCTAGGCTTGGAGAACTGTTTTTGTGTAACAGGCTCCCCCAGGAGCAGCTCCACTGCAGCAGCAAACACCCAGAGAGCCAAGCTCCAGCAGTGCCCACCTTTCCTCTGCCCTGGGGAGGAACAGGCGATTCTCCCCAGCAGGGGTGGAAGAAGCTGTGCAGTGTTTGCCAGGGCCACCTGCAAATCTGCCTCCTCTTCTGCCCTTTGTGCTCCTCCATCATTTTTTTACTGATAATTGGTGTGGCCACTTTTATTTCATAGCTCTGCCTCATAATGGTTCAGTGCTATTTGGTGTTGGAAGGCAGATTAAAATCTTTAGTTACACTGTACCACCCTTCTATAAAACTGAGCAGTTATTTATCAGTAACACAAATGATGTAAAGCACTAGAGGAATCTGCAAGACTGAGACTTATAAACTCTGGGTTTTTACCCTTTTTTGGACATATTACTGCTGGAAATCCTGATAAATAGGAAAGACATTCTCAACATTCATTGAGAAATGTGTAAGTTGAGGAGCAAACCTGAGAATGTTAATTTTACAGAACACAATAATGTTAAATGCCACAAACATGTAAAAGGTGGGGATGATGAATTTCCAGAAATGCTATCTGGCCACTTTTGCAAGTTTGAAAGCTTGGAAAGATTAGTAAATATAACTGGCTTACATGGCTGAAGGTGTTGCTACAAGTGCCAACTGATAAAGGACAAACTACTTGTTCTAAATGCAACAGAGCCTTTGGAAAGGAAAAGGGGTTGAACAACGTCTAAACATTAAGGGAAAGGAGGAAGGCCAAAGGGCAAAGAAAAAAAAAAGAGAGGACACTCTATTTTGATTTTGCCTTACACTGACTGTAATGCTTTCCGTAAGTCAAACCACTTGTCAATCTACCTCAAGAACTACATGAATGAGGCTTTTAAAGCTATGGCAACTCACTGAAGTTGCACCTTTTACGGATGAGCATCCATGGAAATTCCTCCTGGTGCCCACTGTTACACTTTGCACTGGACCCTGTAGGATAGTATTGCCCCAGATATGTCATGGTGAATTAGGACATCAGTGGAGAGTAATGAGATCCATGAAACCAACATAACAGAGACAGAAATAGTCCCTTGATAAAGGCAACCTTCACTTCTTATCTGCCTTAGACTCACTGTCAAGCTGAGACAGCTCACAAAAGCATCAATTTAGAGTCACCTGTAAGGGTAGTTTTCATATAATGGGTAGCTGGTCTGCTCCCTGTGAGTTTGAGCCCACCAATTTATTTCATGCAGCAATCAAACATTAATGGGTTTCTGTTTTAACCTGTTCAGAGCAGAAATGGTGACTGAAAGAGATTAAATTGCATTCCATCATGGGTCTGCACAGTCAGCGAGGTCCTTTCATCTTGCAATCACTTTTTTCCTTTGTGGTAAAAGGAAAGTTGGAATCTGTAAAAACTTCAAACACATTGCATTCTCCAAGCAGGAACTTCCCTGTCAATTTATCATGGATTTCAGCCTCTTGATCTTTTCTTTGTGTCTCATGATAAGACCCAATGCCAAGAAAGACATTTCTTAAAGGGCCAGCCTATAAAAACAAGCAAGGGGATTTTTTTTTTCATACCTTAAAACTAAAAATGCATTATTGATAGAACCATTAATTATATATTTTGGATTTATAACCGAGATTTGAAGAAAAGCACAATATTTGAACGTACATAATTGCTATCACAGCATACAATCACTTTTTTTATTAAGCACAGACCCCATTTCCTCCTTGTATGAATATTTTATTCTGAATATGTGTTCCAGTTATTTGGCAATATCTCCTTTTCCATTTCAGCCCTTATTTTGAAAGAAGGAAACTCAGATGTGAAGACTTCCTACTGATATAATCTAGTTCTACTTCTAAATCAAAATAAATTGGAAGTGCAATGTCTTAAAAAACCCAAATCCTCCCAGCTCTCTCAGAGCCTCAGACCCACAGGCTGGGGGAACTGCAGGCACTTCAGGCCCTGGATGTATCTTCCCAGCCCTAAGTCACAGGGTAGGACCTGCCTTGCCATGGTTTGCACAGAATATTCCCATTGCTGACGGGTTGTGCATGGCAGTGAGGTGAGCTGCAGCCCTTCAGAGAGCTCTCTCTGTGTTTGTGTGTACATGTGCATCATTTTCTCTCAGAACAGGAGCAGAGAAGGAACCTCTACCAGGTTTTCAGCCACCCTAAGGAAACTGCACTATTTTCTAAGTGAAGGCTTCATCCAAGACTCCAGGGATATTTAGCAAAATATAAACCAGGCCAAGCAATGTAGATGTACAAGAAGGAAGATTATAAACTTTCGTGGACATATGTCCCACCGTTTTCCCCTTGTGTGCTACGATGTGCCCCAGGAGCTGTGGGAGCTCTGGCCCAAAGCCTGGCAGGGAGGATGAGCTGGGGGAGCCAGGGCACAGGAGAGGCAGCAGATCTGCAGGGCCAAGAGGCTGTGATCCCCCCAGCCTCACCAACTTCTTTGTTCCGTGACAAAAGGCAGATCTTGTACATTAAATGCATTGACAAGTGACAGTGTAAGTCAGGCTTCTTTCACATAAAATTAGAGTCTTGGATAGAAGGATCTTTGGGCTATTTTTTCCTTCCCTGGAATAATGAAGCTGTTTGATTCCCACAAACACATGCAAAACTTCCAAGCTTAGTACAGCAGAAGTAAGAGATGATGACCCATGCTCTAATCTTGTCATTCATTCAGCAGTGACAAATATTTATAAACCCTTAATTTTCAGAACCACAGCTAAGAGCCTATGCTCAGCTGACATGCTTTGAAGATGTAGATTCAGTACTCCAAGTTACTACATGGGATTTAGGAGTGAAAATCTGATCTTCAGCCTTCCTGTTGCACCTCCCCACTGGTACAACAGGGAAGCCAGCTGCATCAGCCCCAGTCTGCTCAAGGCTGGGCAAAATGTTTTATGGAGCCAAAAGCAATTCATGAGTACAGGTAACTACAGAAGTCAGTTGTAACCAGCTGCTACATTAAATAACTGAGAGCAAAGAATCTGATACTCTACTATTATTTTTCCTTTCAATTCTCTAGGTATGACTACACTAATTGAAAAACTTTAAAATTACGAAGACCTAGAAAACGGGATCCTTGATGTCTTTTATGCTTACTTCATTTGTAGTGTAGATACTAAACCTCCTGCTTTAGAAACTGAAGACTGCTTCATTACTAAATGGCTGTGCATCATGGCCCTTACAAATCTCTATTAAACTGAGGATTAGGCAAGGGCTGGAACAGATAGACAGTATATTTTCATTCAATCTCCTTTAAAATAATGATGCATGCAACTTCATGTCATTACTCTTTAATGGTCTTAAGCCTATTTAATAGCACAGTAATATTCCAAAAAGGAAAAGGGAATTATTTCCACATTTAATTTTCATCGCAAAAGTGAATGTGGTTCTTTCCATGGCAGATAAGCAGCTAAAGCTGCTTGGTACCTTAACTGGGATATGACTGCATTAGCTCTGCTACATTACAGCTGGACTAATGAAACAAAGCAAAATTATTAGCTTCAGGCTCCCTGGAGTATCTGGAAGTAACATTTGGCTTGTTTCTAGGGATGTGCATAGGGGCAATGGGATGTGCAGGTGACAGACCCAGATGGGATCAGGCTGGGTCTGTGTGACCAGCCTGGCTCCCTGGCACAGGTCCCTGGCACAGGTCCTGTGTGGGGCTGCACAGGGACTGTTATGGCCCTGGCCATGGCACCTCTGGTGCAGCAGGAGCTGGGTATTGCCAAGGGAAGAGTTACCCTTACCCTACCAATGCTTTGTTCTGCCCTTATTTACACTGCTGGAACTCTGCAAATGCTGTAGATTCACTCCTGCTGCACCTCTGCAAAAAGGAGCTGACATTTGGGCTTCCCAGCTCCTGCACCTCAAGTGGAAATAAGAAGTTTTTCCTTCTTTAAAAAAAATTAAATCACAATCCACTAGTTGTTACCGCAGAGAATCTCCTACTAGTTAACTTTAAAAAATAAGATTCAGATGGAGGTTGTGCAATTGAGAGCACAAAGGGTATCTGAGTCAAGGTTCAAATTCTTTCTTTTAATGCAATTATGTGATTGATTTTTTCCCTCCTGGGAGGTGTTACTATATTCATATTTCAGCTTTAATTATCTTCTCCAGGATTGCTAGTACCTCCACAAGATTTCTTCCAAGTTCTAATTATACATACTGGATAGATTAGCCAGTGTTTGATAACCTTTTATAGCCAATTGACTTCAGCTTAATGTGTACAAAAATCCAAGCTGGAGAAGGAAGAGAAGTTGTATCAAATGACTAAAATCAAGTCACCGAAGCAGAGCGGCTCTGCCCCTGCCTTCCTGTGCTGGTGCATGAGCCTCACCAGAGAAAAAACCCTCACTACCCAGGCAGCAGCAAAGAGCCTGCTTATAAGCAGGACCCAAGAGATATCACACAGATATTTAATATAAAGTTCTACATTTTAACAGAAAAGTTGTCTGTGGACCAAAAATATAGGGTTATTTGCACTAGGGTTATTAATCTAGTCTAAGTGGCACTGTAATCTAAAATATTTAAAGTAAAGATTTTCCTTGCCAGGCTGCACTAGTCCTTAAAATCTACAAGCATTTCATTGACTTTTCCCAAGGATTTTTCCCAAGGATATAAGAACAAAAATTGCAGTAATTTTTATCAAATATATTATTTTCAACTATGAAAATTCTAAAAAGTTCCACCTTTGAAGATATTATAAGACTGTAAATGTGGACAGAAACACATAAAACTAGGAAACTTCACTAGGTAAACACACTGACTGGTAAAATAAATCATAACTTTGCTCCTCATGAAGGAATAAAAATCTGTTGGTTTTTTTTTTTTTTACCTTAACCATTAATTAATGAGGTTTCAACAGTATGAATTATTTACAGTGACATGCTCTGACAGGTTATACATGGTGAGTAATGCCTTGTCAGACACCTCAGTATTTATATTGAGATGAATGGCACATAATGTGATGCACATGCTAACAATGAACATCAATATTTAGTACTCCCAGCAAAGCCTGCTGGTATGATAAATCTGGCCTTAACTTCATATCTATCTGCAGACTTGCCTATCAGCTATTTATGCAGAGAAATATTTCCAGAGAACTCTTATCAAGTATATTTACACATCTTCACTGCTTTGGCAAGGACTTTTACTTCTCCTTGGAGCTGTGAGCTCCACTCACATCACTTTACAAGACCCTGAAGTCCACCAAGGCCAGCCAGGCTTGCAGCGTCCTGTTAAGAGCCCAGCAAACTCATAGTAACCAGCAAGGCTGCTGGGCAGACAGACACCTCTTACATTTATACACTCTGCTCTCCATGGACTTGGCAGTCTTGAAAGACTCCTTCCAACCCCAATAACGCTGTAATTTCCTTCAGGAAAGGCAATGACACAGCAAATGCAGTTCTGATAAAAGCCATGGAGAAGGTACCGTAATGCCAAGCACCATCACACAAATCAACAGATCAAACATAGGCAACAGCTACATCCCTATCCATGCTCTTCCTGCAGTTTTGTAGTGTTGTTTCCTGCCACCCAAGTCCCTTTCATCCTGTGATACATTCATGATGGTGCCATTCTCAGTGACTGGGCTCAAAACCTTACTGTTTTGTATGGTCTGAAGTGATCCTGTAAAGAATTCTTTGAAAGGTACTATTAGGATGATGTATGGCCTAATTTTGGTTGCTATAGTATTTAGAGTCAGACTTATGACTGGGGAAACAATCTCCCACTCACTTGAAATGCAGGAAAAGCTTTCAGTGCTGCAAGAAAAGGCTCTCTGGCTGAAAAGTCATATTTTAAAGTTTACAGCTCCTGCTTCTGGCTCAGTACTGCTACAGCAGCATGGAGAGGAGAGCCAGCCTGGCAGGGCTGTGCAGGGCCCTGGCTGAGGCCCCTCCAGAATTCTGCTGTAGCTGCTTTATGGGATGAATGTAGCAGCAGTTTATTACCAGAAGTACCAAGCTGCCATTTGAATTTTTCTACAGTTTAAAAGCAGCATGTTTTTATTAAGATAGAAATGACTGTGAGGAACCAAGTGCATTTTAACACAGGCAGTGAGATGGAATGCAAGAACACTGTGCAGGCCTTTACGGCTGGCAATAGCCACCATTGCTATCAGCCTTTTCTGTTACCTTCCATCAAGTTTAACGCGCATAACCTTGGTGGCAGAACCTCATCTCAGACTCCCTGGCCTTGGGGCCATATAAACAAATAAATCAAACTAAAGCCAAACCTCAAAGCAGACAGGAGAACCTCCTTTTCTCTCTTCATTCTACATGTATCTGTTCATATGACAGAGAACCTCAAAGCACTGCTGAATATATGCATTGTACTCTATGAAAACCAATACTCATTTTACAAATGAACATAGGAAAGTCAAATTTAAAACCTTCCTCCAGTTCTGAATGCTTCAGCTCATCTATTTTAGAAGGATTTTACAAGTGCTAACCACCAGTTTCAGAAGTAGCTTATACTTGTACATAGCTTCACTGATGTTCAAACAGACCTTTAGGAGTCATGACCTAGGTTCTCAAGAATTACGAAATGGCTTTAAAACATGATTTTCAAGGCAGGAAAAATGTCCTGTTATTAATAATGTACCTTAGATAAATCCAACCAAGCCAATCAGAATAACCTATCAATTTCTTGGTTATGTGACAAACTTTTTTATATGCAATCACAACTCTCCAGACTGAGAATGTACACATGAGTCATTTAGCTCAGCTTCACTTCCTTTCAGGTAACTTTTCCAGCTGGGGAAAGGAATATTTTTAAGAGCACACCTACTTATGACAGATACTAAATTAGCTAATGTGCTTCCTGTTGCTTCTGCAGATTTTCACCAACCTGATGCATGAGGTACCCGTGGTTTACACAATGCACATGGTCAATGAATTTTAGTTAAACTAATCTCTGGTGCTGTTCTCACTCCTAGCAATTTCAGCAGTGCCCACTCCTATTACCACACTGAAAAGTCATTCCCTGACGGCAAAGCAGATGTTTGGATATCCCCCAGAGAACAGAAATGCCCTGCTCAGTGCGGTTCCAGGGCTGCTAAAGAACTTTTCATTTCCTACCAGTGACACTCTATCTTGCCTCTAAACCTTAAATAGGTGCAACTCTGAGTTCTTACATACAACACAACCCTTTCCCCAAGAGACTCATGCCCTTGTTTTGTTGATACCAGAATCTTTGGTCTGGCCAACCACAGTACTTGCGTGATGTCAGAATGTCACCTTCTGTAACTCCACCTTTCTTACTCTGTTTCTCCCCTCTGAATGCCAGCCTGCTGTGCTGCAGGAAAGCCATCACTTCCTAAGTGTTTCACAGGCAGCTACTGCAACTGCACAGCACTCCCAGATTCAGCAGAGCTGGCAATGCAGCATCCCAGGTGACAGCACAGCATTTCAAATTCCTGTACTCTGGCAAAACTCCACATTTGCACTAAGCACTTAAACACACATAACACAGACTATGTTCTTTCCTATCATTAAAATTCTCTCCAAGAAATAATAATTTTCTTGCAAAATTCACTTGGGCTTTTGTGTGGTCTGATTGTTTGTTTGGGGTTAGGTTTTTTTGGGGAGTGGGGGAGGGATTTTTTTTTTTCTTAAGAAAAAAATCCATCATTTAGTGATTTTTCAGTGAAATCCTTATATGTTTCCTTCAGAAATCCACAACACATTATCTAGAAGGTCTGTACTGACAGACTGGATGCTAAAAGACTTCAGCCTTAAAGAGCTTTTTATTTATTATTTTGTTTCTTCCTTGTTTTACTTCAGACATTTTCCCAGCAGTTCTAATCTGTAATAGAATATTAAGCTGTATCTCCTGTAGCCCTGTTGGTCACAGTTAGTGATAAGATTTGATTCCTACTGTTGTTAAAATGTAAGGGACAGGCTTTGCCAGGGCATGCATGACGTTTCCAAAGCCACAGCCTGGTAGGAGCCGCGTTGATTGCTCTGACCTGTCAATGGGCAAGAGCTGCAAAGCCAGCAGGAGAACACGTCCTGACGCCTGTAGTTAAATAACAGCACCTCAGGAGAGCACATATATGAAATATCTGAAGGCTGGAAGGTCAGTTTCAATGAATCTCCCCTCTCCTTGGGAGCACGAGCTGCCATTTCCCAGCCGCTCCTCTGGCTGGGCGGGCTGTGCCATAGCGGCCTGGATCTGCAGGGCTCCAGGCCACTTCAGAAGAGGAAGTATTTTCATAGATATGAGTTTTTTTCCATAATTTATCCTACTTAAAGCAACACCAAACTTCTGGCAGAAATTTTAAAAAACCCCAAGGGGTGGAAGTTCTTTAAACCAGCAGTAAGGCCCACCCACCTTTTCACACAGGTTCACAGAGGTCTCCCACTCTCCCTTCTGGGGCCAAGGGCCTCCAAACACCACCCACAGCAAGTAAAGCTTTTAGCCCTACAAACATCCCACACTTCAAGTTTGAAAACCTTCCAGAACTTATCACAACATGCTAGGAATCAAGGCATTCCTCCAAATTTTTAACCTAGACAGCTCGGTACACCCACAGAGCTCGCATCACACCACACTGCTCTGGCCCGAGCTCCTGCCCCACTCCCTTCACTGCCAGCTCCTGCAAATCCTCAAAGCTCCATGCAGCAAGTAACTCTTCATCGAGCAGAACTTGACTTTCAGGAAGAACAGGAACTTTCACACACCCCAAGGGCCGTAGCTCCTACCTTTGCCTCTTTCTTTGTGTTTTCTCCTGATTTCTATGCTGCTGTCCTGCTGCTTTTAGGTGCCTCCATATCATAGCACGATGTCCCCAAGAGGGTAATAATTAGCATTGACTCCGTGATTCCAGAAGGCTGATCAATCACTTTATTATACTATACTTATTAAGAAACTCATCACCCTTACAGACAGTCTAGATTAGTCCTTGATTCCAAAACACCATCACCATTGGCCAATTAAGAAATCACCCTTTGGTAAACAAATCTCCATAACACATTCCACATGTTCACAACAACAGGTGCAGCAAATGAAGATAAGAATTGCTTATCATTCTTTTCTCTGATCTTCTCACAGCCTTCCCCAGGACAATGCCTGGGAAAGTTGTATTTCTCTCAGTGGCCAGAGAGCTGCTGCCACATCTCCACACCTGTTCAAATGACAGATGAAAATCAAATTGATACTGTGCCTCTGTTTGTACATACTCTGGTCTTTGCATACTTCAGCTTACTTTTAGAGAAAGTACATTTAGAGTTTCCTGTTCTTATGGGTATCAGTCTCTAAGTCTGGTGTGGTGCTTTTTGGACTGTACTCATCCATCAGCATAACAACAGGCACATCGAAGAGCTAAACAGTTTATTTCTTACTATGAGCTGTTTTGTTGCCAGCTTAAAGAGCAAGTGTCTCAAAACTAGATCTTTTATTACAAACATCATGAGCTTGAAGTAACACAAGTGGTTTACTTTTTTTTTTTTTTCATTTCCTCAAATCTGCCATCTCTTGACACCTTCCCTCCCTTGTTTAAAAGCTTTTCTAATCCAGAATGGCATAAGAAACAGAATACTGTAAAGTGCATACATTGAAGTCTGACTGGGTAATTTGGCAATAGTCTTACAATAGCTGTTTTTCCAAACCCACTAGTACACTTTCTCAGTGTTCCAGTTAGTATATAAAAAATAATGCTTAAACTGTACAACTTCTATAAAAACCTAGAGCAGGCAATACATTCCTTGGCACAACCACACATTTCAAAAATGGGATTTTTATCACAGTATTTCATTTCCAGTCAATCGAGGTCTGCATTCATAGATCATTTTGCACACACATTACTCAGACACTGCTGCTTCTATCTCTAGTCTGGTAAATATTTTTTACCTTGTGCAAAGGATATATGGGCAACACAGCCAAGATGAATTCTCGCATTAGTCTTGCAGCCCAGATGACAGTGACATACAGCAAGATATTAGAGCACTATGGTATCAGAAATGTACAGTAAGACTGAGTAAAGGATGTAGCCTAGAGTTTTATAGCCTTAAGACCCAGGAAAACAAAGATAAAAGGTACACTTCCACTGCAGCATACGGCCAAGTTTAGTCATTCAGAATAATACACCACATCAATTAAATTTAACCTATGGATTCATCATCTTCCTGGAGCCAGCCCAGGTGCCCGAGCTGACAGCTTGGCCTATTTCATGCAGTGCAATAGAGATCAATAAGGAGGTGCTATGGGGTAGTACATGGTGCCCATGTGTCTAGCTAAGAAAAAAAAAAAAAAGTAACTTAGAGTTATTAAACTGTTTTACTGCTTCTAAATGGCCATCAGTATTCTGTAACATAATCCAGTAGTAAAGCAATAGAGAAGTTTGGCTCTTGAAAGTGTTAAAAGGCTGCTGTGATTTTCTAAGGGGCAGCAGGATTTTGCTCCCAGCAAGTTCCCAGTTCTGGGAGCAGGCTGCTGTCAGTTTTATGGGCACACCAGAGGCAGCTGCAGAGCAGTGCATAATCAGTCTGTCATGAGCAAAGAATACTTTGTTTTTCCACACTGATGGGAAATCTTCATTTCTATTTACAGGCATTAATCCACTGAAATCAGGCATATTTAAAAGAGAGTTCAGGTTAAGCCATTCTTTCTACAGCCCAGCAATGCTGCACGTACAGCACTTATGCTTCCAGCCTTATCAGCATTCAAAGCCACATCAGTTTAGCTAACAGTACTAACATTTTTAAACAGCTAATGAATTCTGAGCATGGCCAGCACTACTTTAATTCAAATTTGCCTTATAGTGAGTTCTCTCAGCTCAGCAAAGAAGGCAGTTTAATGTGCAATTAAGGGTCTCTCTGCTATGTAAGCTGCTTCCATTATATCAAAAATCATAAATTAGAAGAATTAACACATTGGAGAGTCAGTGTAAGGTGATGAAGAAGAGGCAAGTTTATGCAAAATACAGATTATATCCAAGTTTCAGTCACCTTGAAGACCGTAGAAACACCAAACAGCTCATTTAACATTTTAGTAGTCAATTTGCTAAAATGATACAGAAGGACCATAGAGCTTTAGCAGAGTGACTACTGAAATCCCTTCATACGTGACCTGTAGTATCCTGTTCTTATTTGTAAATTTATATGAGATGTCATAAACACATAGATAAATAACACAGAAACAGTCTTGTGATAGTAAGTAATCCACACAAATTCTATCAGAGCAATAAACTCTCTCAGAATTTTATCCTCAGGTCTTCAGATAACTTCATCCAGTGAGGAATTCAATAACTCCATCACTCAAGAGCCAGAAAGCAGGGTGGTAACTGGGTTTGGAAGTAATGCTAGTGAAACTCTACAGATGCAGCTTCTCAAACGGAATTAATTTGATGAGCATAGAACACAGAATCATTTCAGGCTTATTTTTTGACATCTTTCGAAGTTAGAATACTTCCAAATTTATATGCTCGAAACCCTAGCAACTGCCTCAATTTTCTAATGTAATATCTTTGTGAGTAGAATCCTGGAAGACAAAAATTTATTAGCATGTGGCAGCATTATTTAATCTAACTTGGTCTGCAGGCTCAAAACACTTAATCTAAATTCCTATGGAATTAACCATATTTAGTGTTACTATGACTGAATTTTAATAACCTGAAATTAAAGCTGGGCCAGTTGGAGGAGGGAGACATAAAAACTGAGCTACTCATTTTTTGCTTTCAAACACTTGTAAGTTCTTAATTTTTAACAAGTGAGAGAACTCCAGGCATGGGAGATACCACAGTTTGGCACATATTCTATAAAATAAGATGAAGCTAAAAAATGAATACTTTTCTTTCTTCCAAATAACTTTCAATTAAAATATGAAAAAAAAATGTAAATAGACCAAACAGATTGAGGCATGAAGAAACAGCACTGCTTTATGAAAGCTTAGTGGTTTAATGCCAAGTGTCCCACATTTTTTCCCAGCAGAAATATTTTGAGGCATTTGATGGTGTGATGGGCTTGTGTGGAAGTGGGAACAAGGAAAAATTTCAAATAGGTGGCTCACAGTTACACACTGGGAAGATGGGCTGGAGGGAAAGGCTGAACAGAGGGAAGGATCTCTTAGAAGAGAAGGAGACATGGTAGAAGGGTCACACTGACAGCCTGGGTCAGTGTTCAGTGGAAGAGAGGGAAGAAATCAAGGAAGAGCTGAATCCAGAGCACGGTGAGCTCAAAGAAACTGTCTCAAAAGTTGTCTTAGCAACTGCACAGGGTAACTTACATATGCCAGAAGACTCTCCCATTTCAAAACTTTGACCATAATTACCTTTGCACTTAGAGATACAGGTTAACTGGGACTAACAGACTTTGTAAATCAGGACCCAGGGGGATGCAACTGTGCTGGCTACTGTCATTTCTGCTGCTAAGGCTCTAACCACATCTAGGGGAAAAACACATCTGAAAAAATAATTATGTTTTTGGCATGTGATACTAACAGTAAAGTGTCACAAGTTGTCAAGGGTGTGTTGCCATTCTAAGATGCAGAATCAAACAAAACATTGTAACTCAGAGAAGCTGCATAACTTCAGGCATTTATCTTTGACAGGAATGGCCTGTGGGAAGCATATCTCCCTTATTTATATAGAAAAATTCATGCTTCTAAACTGAGAGGGTCTGCATCTCCACATTGACTCAAGCTGTCAAGCATAACCACAATAAAAAGCACCATCCTATTTGGATTTCTTATTGATCCGTGTTCTACCGTGAATGGCATGATTTTCTTCCTTGACCTCAGTTCAGGGAACAATTTAGAAGCTTTTCAAAATTTGCTTTTCTGTTATTCAGAAACAGATTTAAATTTATTGAACAAGAACGCTTTTTACAAATGCTTAGGTTTTTTTTTCTGGATTATTTTTTTTCTTTCCATCCTGCTTTTCTGTTCTCTCCCTCCTGTCCCAGGGTGGATGTGAACCTCAGGCTGCCTGAGCAGCTTTTAAACATTAAACAAAACACATCAGCTTGCCATGTCTGTCTCAGCAGAAAGTCAATATTCACTCCAGGAGCAATCAAGCACCCAAGCACAGAGGCTATAGCAAAAGACTGTAAAAAATGCAGTAACAATGCCCGAAAGTGCTTTGAGTAAAGGCTTTCTTGTAAACCTGCAGTTGAGACCAACTTTATGTAAGAAATTACGAAGGCTTTGATCAATCTGAACTAAATTTTGATATTACAAACCCAATATGTGGCCAAGTGTAATTTTGAGCCATGCAATGCACGAGGACCTTCTACCAAGTTTACTGAAATTCTAGTACTAAAGTTATTGTATAAATTTTGCAATTCTATACCTTTGATGTGCACAGAATTTTAGCTAACCTGCATTTCAGGATCTTTATTGCTTCTATAAATGCAAATAGTGAGAAAAATATTGGTTTTCTAGCAGTACAGGTTTGAAAATCTTTACCTAATAAATAAACAAACTTATTTCACATGTCACTGATCACACATTGCATGACAAATGCTTTTTATCACTACCAATCTCAAGAAGAGTTTCAATGAAGAAACACCTAAGTCAAGAACAATACACACTATAAATGACTTTTTCCCCAGAACAACTCAAAAATAATGTAGTTAACCCAGAAAATATTTAAATCTTCATCCTATGAAAGTAGAAATGCTTTATTTGTTGTGAAACATCTGCATAAATAAAATGACTAAAGATTCTACAGACTTAATAAATTGCATATTATTAAATAGCCCAGATAAGTGCTACATAATTTCACCCTTAAATAAGTAACCTTGAGAAACATTTCTAAATCTGGAGATGGGTGGTCACTGTCAAAGCTGCACGCTGAGATGCAGAATGGACAGGAAATTGGTTCTGTGCTTATCCAGCTCTTGCCACCGAAAGATAGAAACACCTGTGTTTTCAGGTACTTGCTGAGGTACAAGAAAATTATTTCATTTCTATTTAATAGCATTTTGTTTCTTCAAAGGAAAATGCCAATCTAATTTCTACTGTAATTTATCCAATAATTCAGACTTCTTAGAATGCTTTCCATTCGCAGCCATGCAGTGCTCCTGGCAAAATGGTGGGGAAAAGAAAAGGAGGAACTCACAGGAAAAAAAACATTATGAAGAACTAGGATTTCCTGTAAGGGCTACTAAAGATTTCATGACAGACTAGCACCTAACAAGGTAATAATTTCTGTATGTCTAACAAAGGCCAAATCCCACCCTGTGTTATGAGCATTCTCAGCATTCCCTGCAGCTGAACTGAGTGCAACCAAGTCCCACCATGAAACAAAAGAAATGCTTGTAGAATGAGAGGATTATGAGGCCAAACAGAAAGTTATTCAAATTAAAATGGGGTACAGCAGGCACCTGATATGGGTAGGTATGTCAGTGACCAAAACTAGTTTTCATTTTTCTAACAAAAAAAAAAATCTTGACATTATAAAGCACGATTCAATAAAAGAGACAGAGACTAATCCTGGGAAACAGGAGTGGGAGGTGAAAACAGGATTTTTACCTGAAATACAATCAGAGTAGCAAGCATTTGGCTTTCCACTCGAAATTTAGAAAATAACTCAGCCTCAAATCTCTGAAGGTCTATTATATCATCTAAAAAAGTACTCCCCAACACAGAGCATTACACTTGCTTTCAGAGAGAGCACTGCTTAATTTCCAGCCTATTCAATAACAAACTTGTATGGGTTAGCATCTACATTCTTGCAAGACACCATTGAAAATCCACCTTTGTTCATTTTTAAGACATGCCTTTTTTCTTTTTTCACCATTTACTCCATGTCTGTTCTTTGTACAGAAAAATAAGTAGCATGTTTCAGTTTGATCAGTGGCTCATCCACCCCAGCTTTGCTTTACAAAAGCTGCCCCCCAGGTTCTGAGCACAGGTGATCTCAAAGGGGAGCCAGGCAGAGCAAGGGATTCATCAAGGGAGTTGATGAATCTGACAAGTACCCTGAACAGCTGAATGCCACCTCTAATGGAACTGTGTCACCAAATGGGCAGATATGATCATGGCAAGAGGCATAACTCCTTTAAATCAACATTTTAAAAGATCACAGAATGAACTGAAGAATACTCATCCACCCATCAGCATCCCCAGTGCCACAAAACATATTTTTACTTGATAATGTCAATAGTAACATTCTTTTGAATTTTCAATCTCAAGATGATTGTGGAAAGTGCTGAAGGCCTGAGAAACACAAATCTCATTAAAATTGCAATTTTTGTTGTGAAGAAAGGTTCATTAATATGAGTTAGACTGTGAGTCTAACAGCAATGCTGGCAACCTTGCTAACACAACAAGGTGGTCTCAGCTCAGGAGCCTTAAGTGTGGGAGCAAACAACACTAGCAGAACACTGGCTCTGGAGTGTAAGCATTTATCATCAAGAGAAAGTGATCCTGCTCCTTTCTGGGCTTTAGATCTTCTTATAATTTGCAGCATTTGCACAAAAATACTGGGGGAAAAAAATTCTACAATAATGGGTAATGTGTAAAACTACAGAGTCGAAACATTTCAGACAAGGAAAGTCATGTCAAGGAAACACCAATTCCTCACGCTTTCAGAATATGTAAATATTTTACACTTAGAAAAACATTTAAATGCTCATAATTGTAATGGGTGCTTATCCCCTGAGAGCTCAGTTGATTCAGGAACAGACACAACAGCAGACATGCCTGTTCAAATGTAACTTAAAAAAATAAGTGAGAACAGTAGCTATCATGGAAACAACATTATTTTACAACAGATGTTGTGGAAACACTCATCAGCCCCAAAAAAAGCCACATCAAAAGAACAACTTCAGCACCTTAAATCAGGATTTATGAGCAGTCACAAGCTCCAAATTATCTACAAATTATGATTATCTGTCCCAGAATTACACAGCCATCTTGCACACAAGCATGACTGTTCTGGAGCTCATTATTTTTTTAAAGCCAAACTTCTGTCTCGGCAGCAGAATTTAATCTCTCTTATTTATGGTTCTCCCAATTCTCTAAACAATTAGGTGGCAGCAGAAAGAGGGAGGCACTGACAGAGGTTGATGTCTCTTCCCACGCCACAGCCATCGGGCACTCCTCCTTTCTGGCACTCTGGAGTCAGGGTGGCATCACAAGGTCGTGATGATTTGCAGCACCAGAGGACTGCAGAAGCCTCAGGCAATTGTCAGAATCCTTGGCTTCCTAGTAGAGCTCACTGAATTATTTCCAAATTTATTACTATGGCAAACAGCTGCCAAATAATCTCAGTGCCCACAGCCCAGAAAGGCAGAGAGGAGTGAATTAAGTTGAGAGGAGATGCAAAGGTTCTGTGTATACAAGATGTCACCATCACATCAACACAAGTTGATTTACTTTTTAGTGACCCAAGTGCATCCTTTCAGTGCCTGATCATTCTGGAGGCCATGAGAAAGATGACACTTCTCCAATAACAGGTTAATTATGAACTTATATAGTAGGAGACAGAGCACTGATGTTATAGATCAGGATTCTCCCTAATACTTATTGAGAAGAATAGAAAGGGTATTTCTGCAGCTTTACTTAGCAACTGTTAAATGGGTGCAAAAGGCAAAGCCTGAGTTAGAGACTGAGGGGCTGTATAACAGAGCAGTTACAGCACACCTGGAACACAAAGACCAGTTTTTAGTTCACACTTCCTCTTACCTCTGCCCCTGCTTACTCATCTCTAAAGCAGAACTGCAATTTCATACAATCTTAGCTGATACATTTGGAGGATATTGTTATTTGAGATACATGACATGGTACCAACATGGGCTGTGCCTGTGATTGTGACTGAGGAATAGTTTGCCAAGTCAGGGAGTTGATGTGTCACCAGTGTGTGTGCAGTGCAAGCCAAAGTGACTTACTGTCCTCACCCAGCTCATTTTCCTGCTGATGGAAAAACATAGGGATGGTCCCACCTAGAGCCTTTGGAGAAGCCAGGGACTCAGTGATGACCTCCAGGATTTTGGAGTCGGGGGTATAGGGAACCCAAGGCCCACTAAGACCCCACTGAAACAGAGATATTAGCAGCATATGAAGGGGCTGGAGCTGCTTCAGAAGCAGTCAGTGGAGAAGCACAGCTCCTCTTGGCACCACAGTGTTGAATTATTTGTTTCCAACACTGGTCTGTTTTTTCCCTTATCTGCTCCCATAGCACACTCCCTTCATTATATCAAACTCACTATTATTTTTAAATAATGATCTGCCAAAATTTTAAAAAGCATTTTATTTTAATAAGATATTTTCAACTGATTATGAACAACAAAACCAAAAAATTATATCTTGAGTAACAGTATAAGTAATTTGGGTAGCTGATCCATATCTTCAGAAATGACAGAGAGCTTGCTAAAAGCCATGTGTAACTCTAAAAATGTCTGTACTAGCATTAAAAAAAAAAGTAGAATGAAAAACTTGTAACTGCTGCTCCTTAAAATTGTGTATTTCTTAAAAAACTACTCTGAATGTTCATCGTTTTCTCATATTAAATCACTATATTAATAAAACATCAGTTTATATATATTTATATGCAGCTCAATGACTAACATGCATATTAAGAAAAGAAAGTGCTATTTAGTTTGGATAGGGTGGTTTAGAAAATATTTTTTGCATTTGGCAAGCTAGATTAGCAGTCTTCCAGAGAGCATAAGAGAGCAGATTTTAATATGTGAAGGAAATTAACTACAATTGTTACAGAATTATCCTAACCCTTACACCACCACTACTGCATTTCCTCTTGCAGCCTCCCTTCTGCAGAAACCTCTTCTACTCTGAGACAGGCCTAATGAAAAAAAAGCACAAATTTGCTCAAGTCCTTTAAACCAACCAAAGTTTATCCCAGCTAATTCTCTTCCAAACTTCTCCTATTTACCAAATTCAGCAATGCTGTGTACAGTGATGCAGTAATAAAAATGTCATTTTTTGCACTTTGCTGCTGGCACAGCTTTTGTGTCATCCCTTTGATATAATGTATTCTCCCTGCCTACAATGTATTAAAAGTCTCTCCTACTGTTGCTATGAGGTTTTGCTCTTAAATGAGGTGTATGAAACAAAGGACATCAGTGGCTATTACCTGGTAATTTTGCTTTCTCAGTTATGAAAGAAGTTTTCCAATATAGCTGCAATCTGTCTCAGCTCTCAGCAAGCCCAGCTCCACAAGTTAAGGGAGCCAAACCCATCTGTCATTCATTTGCACTGAGGATTATCCACAGCTGCCTGGAAACAGCTCCTTCTCCTCCTCCCTCACTCTGATAACGTTTGCCTCTTCCCTTTCCCTACTACTCATTTGAAGAAATTAATTCATTTTTAGCTCCACTTAATTTCAAAAACTTCTTCATGTGTCACTCTCTGCCCGCAAGCCAGTCTGTTCCTCTCCGGGAGCAGCAGGGAGCTGCACAGCTACTTACACACAGGCTTGGCTGTTTTCTCCTAAGCAAAGGCAAAACTACCCAAAACCTTCACACGCTCCATGTGCCAGCTGCTCACTCCCACCACGGACACCAGCCCTGGGAGCCCTCCGCTGTTTTCATTTGCTTACTCTGATCTCTGACTTTTCCTTCTAGAAGATATTCCCATTCAGGACACCTCTCTATGCCTCTCCCCTGCCTCTTGTGAAGTGATTTTTCCTCAGTTCCCTTCCCTGACTGATTCAGGTCACTACCAAGCTGCTGCTGGGGGAAAAACCCCACTCACATGGCAGAGCCAGAGTCTGACCTGGAGGCTTTGGAGCTTGACAGGACAGCACAGGGAGACACTTGTTGCCCTGATTTTTAAAAGTGTTAAGTTTTCTTTTATAGTTCTTTTGAAAGTTTTAAAGTTCTTATAAAACTTCTATAAATATTTGAGAGTCAGAGTTCCCATACAATTTCATGTATAAATAGAATAGTTTACATATTTCTCTGTGGCTGGAGAGAAATGACTGATTAATCTTTGGACCAGAGTGGTTGGAGAGGTGGTAATTCCATCCTCCAATCCACGGTCACCTTTGGAATTCTATAAATACCAAATGTTTGAATAAAACTTACTCTTTTTCTCTTTTGAACTTAGCAAGCTTCTGTGGACTCATTTTGTGTGCAACAGCAACAGACACCCACACAGTCCTGGGGCTGTGAGACAGCCTTGTCTGAGCTCAGGGACACCCAGGAGCTGGACACAGCTCAGGGACTGCACATCCTGAACAGCCAGGACACACTCACCTGCTGGGAACACACCTTGAAAGGGCATTATCTGCCTGTAAAGCTAGAAGGAAAAAAGAAAAAAAATCAGCCCATGTTTTTTCCTCAATTTCTTTCAATTAGCTGAGTGAACTCTAAATGCATCTGGACATGAGCACATCTCTCTCAGGCAAAATAATTTGAGGGAGATTTTCAAAAATTTATGAACAAAAGATAGGGATGTTTTGCAGGCACTAAGGATGGCTTTGGACACTTTTGCCTTCAGAAAGTAGAACATTTGAACAAAGTAGGAGAAAAAGCGTCACATCCAGCAAATGAAAGTGTCTGTAATGGTACAATCAGTCTGACCCAGAAGACTGCAGAAATCCTATGCACAAAAGAGAACAGTTCTGGTTCAAATGACAACCTGTCAAAAAAGGTGCTGCCCCCTAAACATACCAGAGAGAGATTTAGCTTTGAAATTCTTGAACAAAAAAAGAGCCAAGAAGAGGAGAGGAGGCTGCTATGATGGAACATGCAGGAACAATGATCTTAGGGCACAGGTACCAGCTATTCCCAAGGGATTAACAACTACAGCAGAGCCACAGTGACAGGCAAGGAGCCAGGCATGGTAAAGAAGATAGATGGAAAACTTCCAAGGTCTAGTGATCATGGTAATATTAACTTGAAGATTTTCCTGTGGTAATATTAACTTCTAAATTTCAGAAAAAGCAATTCTAATTTATTAAGACTTCTTAAGAAATCCACACTTGAATGCAAGTGATAGAAAATTGATAGTAACCATTTTTTTCTACAACAGTTAGGAATGGAGCAACAAAAAAACATTTAACTCATGGTTAAAGACAGAACTACAATCAGCCTGCAAACTACACCTGAGTAATTTTTGAGGAGTTAAATCACTCTAACCTTAATCAAAATTCATGCTGAAATTTCTGCAAGCTGAGTTTTGTGGCTGTCTCAGTACACATCTAAAGCATCATAAAACCTGTAAGAATCAGCAGTAAATAAATGAACATATAACTAGTTATTTGACATAAAGGATCAAAATTCCTTACAAGAATTTAGCCCTTGAATGGATGAGGTCAATATCTGATAAGACAGGAATATATAAAAGAAAAGCAGTGTTCAACATCAAATTGCAGAACACTTATAGGCAGTACTACCTTTTTCCTTCTAAGATGTCTTAAAAAAGAGAAGCCTGTTCTCCTCTTGATTCTTTGGGCCAGGTTCACAGCACCACCACACTTCTTTTACTGTGATCAGGTAGGATTAGGGACCTCATCTGAAAGCATGGACCTCTCCTCTATGCAATTTACCCATCTATGTTCTCAAATTCAAGTAATAATATTTAATACCTCATTCCCACATAACATCTGTGAAAAGAGATTAAAATAAACATCATACAAGTGGAAAGTCTTATTTCTATGGCAGCACTGATGGTAATAGAAACCTCAGAGATAATGGTAACATCATTCTCCTCTGCAAGGCCACTCACCAGTTTTTGTGCTATCAGGGAAAAACAAATAAAGGAAATCAGGAGGAATCCAGTTCCTAAGCAACGCTGTATTTCTGTACCCCACTCAGGCTCTGGCAGAGGTTTATCTTGCTCCAGGCTCTGAAACAGGACACAAAAGGTCTGTGAGACTGTCTGGATGCACAGTCCAGCTTGCAATGGCACCTTATTAAATCACACTCTTCTTGGGCTGTTATTGCTAACCTGTATGATGAAAATAATTTATTTTCCTTTTTTCAGGCCTTTGTGTTTCTCATCTATTTACCCAATAGAGCCATCAGGGTAGTGATCAGACCTTTCTGTAGCTGCATAATGCCAGGCAACAGGAAGCCCTGAATTCAGAGGAAGGATCTCTGATGTGACTGCAACACAAAACGTAACAGCAGCAAACAGCCTGGACAAAACCCCAAATTTTCCTCCTGCCAGTTGCTACATTTGGTGTTTGTTTCTCTGAACACTTCACCTGCAGCAAACAGAATGTCCTGCAAGCAGAATCAGGTTAAATTGCAGCACTGCCACAGACCAAGAGCACAACAGGGCTGTGAGGTGAGGAGTCTCCATGTGCCCAGGAGAGCCACCCAATGCACCCTGGTTATAAACTCCTGGCCTCCTGTCAGCCCCTCGTGCATGGCACTGTAGCAGGACCTGTGTAAACAAGAATATCTGCCATCTGTTCAGGAGGATATGGCACAACTTAAAACATACAGGTAAGTGGGGGGGTGGTGAAAATCACCTTTTCATAGTTATCACTACAGTATTTCTTACACCAGCCACAAAGCAGTGGAATAGATCACCAAAACATCACTGTTACAGGACAACAAACCAAAAAAAAATTGGTTTTCCCTAGCACACAGACATACACAAAATGCATCCTCTGATTGCATAAAGCTCCATGGACAATTTTGTAGAAGCAATATTTTGTCTTCATGCAGTTGCCTAGTGATAATATTTGTCCATCTGTTGTAAGGCATATTTCCATATCCAAAGGCACAGTACACAATGCCATGTGCTGGAAGGGATGCAGGATTCTTGCCTTGCAAATCAGCCCATTGATTGTAATGAAAAATGGCAAAATGCCAATAGTTCATGCACTGAGACATCTCAAGGATTCACAGCTGAATAGCTATTTAAATTATAAACCTACCCTACTTCAAGTCATATTTAGAGCTAAGTATCACCAGACTAACAACTTTTTCAGCAGTACAATGTTTTTTATAAGTAATAAGCAATGTAAATTTTTGCAAGCTGAAGCATAAAGCCCTAACTATATAAACAATCACTACATATAAAGGTACAACTTTCAACCTCAGTACAGTTATTTCACTCAGAGGAATGCTTCTATTTATGAAGGGTTTATTTGTTCTGGCCCCACTTCTTCTAATGATGGTCTGCTAGAATCACAAATGGATGTGGTGTTGATTTGAATGATTTCTTTTGCACTTAAAATTGGTATTTACATGTAAGCATTAGTACATGTAAGCATAAGTTGTTCCACTACATGACTTTAACCACAAGTAAAGGAGAAAATGCTGTCCAAACAATATTTCTCCTATATATCTTCTGTTTTAACAGCAGAACCACCCATTACTAAATGGAAATTATCACCTATTAATCTAACCATTCACCAATTACAGTAATTGAACAGATGTCACTAGTGAGCCTGGGTTCACTCTGGTAAAAGCACACACGCTCCCTGAATCCCAGACAGATGAAATTTCAATTCTCACCCTGGTTTTCAGGAGTCTCACGTACTCCTGCCATTCTAAACTACATCAACAAAACCGTAGCATTCAGTTACAAATGATTAGCACTGAAGAAACACAGGCTTACCTTTCTGGAGATGTTTGCAGCATAGGCAAAGCACGGCACTCTCAGAGTTCACCACTAATGACTTTAACCCAGTCTAGATGCACCAGACTTTCAAGTTAAAGCTTTCAGTTAAAGCTAATTTAGATTAGATGCTAATTTAGGTCTGGGCCTCTCCTGTGAGCAGCTTGTGCCATATTGAATATGGTGCTCTTGTGATATGGGATTACAATCAAAAGAATTAAGGAGCAGCTACCTAATTAATTTCAGTTAATGGTATTTAAAGACACACAGCTGTATACAAACCAGCTTCCCAGCACCAAGGAGTGCAATAACATTTCATTCGCAAAGCTACTGAGTGCCCATAGCATGGCCACGCTCACAGGCACGTGGCTGGTGCCACAGCCCTGCCTTTGCCTATCTGGGAAGCACAGGCAGGTCCCTTGTCCCCTCTCTGGCACAGTGTGACAGCAGGTCCTGCCCTCTGCCTGGATCACTGCTGCAAGTGAGGCACGTAGGATGGGCAAGAAACAGCTGCAATGAAAGGTTCAAAGTATGAAAAATGCAGTTTTCCAATATTTTCCTTCCAAGAGCTCTGCAGCCCCTCTGCCCAGTGCAGGTCTCTGGCACAGCCTCGGGTGGCTCAGCTGTCCCAGGGGACAACTTCCATAGCTGTCACTGGGCTTCCCATGCAGACAGTGAGAGGCCAAAGAACACACTGCTATGAAGAGTGCCACTGAAGGGACACTTTTGCATGGTAAGACACCTTTGTGCAGCTGCTGCAGAGGGTTATCTGAGCCTCTTGATACCCCATGGGAACCTTGCTGTGAGAAGCTTCTCCCTGTTTTTGTGCACCAGTCCTGCATTTAGCTCAGTGGTGCTGCTCAGGGGCTGTGGGACATCACGGATATGCTGCCAGCACTGGGGACTGACTCTAAGGGAGTAAGCTTTGCTGACAGGTGGGCTGCAGAAAGGGCTAGTCAGTACAGGAATGTCACACCAAACAAAAAGGATCAGCATGGTGTTGGTTTTGAACCCAGCAGCAAAGAAAATGCAGAGCTGGATGCTGAATGTTGTTAAAATACTCTTCTGGGTCAAACTCCAAGGCCACCAACCCAACCTAAATTCTCCTCCAGTCTTTCCCTGACCTCCCCATTTTCAAGTCATAATTGTATCACTTTCTTTCCTGCACAGCTAATTAAAAGTACATAAAAATTATTACCTATGCCAAAAGTTATCTGTATTTTTTAATGCACATCGGAGATACTATAAAAATGTGCAAGGCTTGTAAAGAGTGGAACACTGAAATCACAAGCAGGATCTCCACTGAAAATTGATACCAAGAATTTGCTGCCTTTTAAAAATTTTCAACATAATGCTACCAACTCTTTTTTTGCTTTACATAAAAATACCACTGCAGAAAGTCAGATCCCCTCTACCCCCTCAGAGGTGGCAAAATGTAAACGTTCAGAGATGTCTGGATCATTATTTTAAATGTCACCAAATCCAAACCTCAGCATTACAGGAGTTATTAGCTAAATCCATGTTCTGTACATGCCAAAACACTTGCTCTCTCATCAACCATTCTTTTCTATGTTGCTTTTAATTTACTGAGTTCTGAACTCACAGATGGCTTCAGTAAGTTTAGCTTACAGAGTAACCAATACAGGAGAAAAAGTACAGCAATGAAGAATGTTTTTAACAAGTCACAATTAAGGAGATCGATAACATCTAACTTTTGAAAGAATGCAGCAAATCCCTCTTACCTGTCACATTCAGATACTCACAGATAATCATGGCAATCTGAGCTTATTTGAATAAACTGAAAAGATAAAATTGATAATTTAAATCACTAAAGCATATTCACTTTTGCTTTTACCAATTTAAAAGAAGTAATTTGCAGACAAGATGTCTTCATTTATGGATGGATTGAATAAGGAGCAGAGAATCTGACCACACTGAGGAGAAACTAAATTCACCTAATACATCCTCTCATGAGAGGGGGGAACAAGAAGAACTATGAACAACCAAAATACATGGATTTATTGGAAACCTGCTCATCATGATGATTCCATTAAAATGGAATACCAATAAAAATGGCAGTGATGGTCTCTAATGAACTTGTGATAGCAGATTACAGGTCTGGGTGTGAAATTTTAGCCCAAGTGCCAAATGCTAGGATGAATATTTTGTGGTTTCACAGCTCCAAGCAGTTTCTCCCCTCACTTTCAGCAAATACAAGGGTAACATTTGAAGCAGTCACTTGCTCATACTGTATCCCAGTGACCTGGAGATATCCTCCTGGGAGGGGTGATAAGGTTATGGCTCTGCATTTCTGCTCTCTTCTTTCAATTAAGGCTTTTAATGTCACCAAGATACGTTTTACATAAATGCAAATCAAGGATTTGTAACTGAGCTGCATTTGGTATTTATGAACTTCTGAGAGAGCAGGCAGTGAGTCTCATGGTTTATTGCTGCTTTAAGCCCACTGTAATCTACAAAATATGATCAATTATTGTAGCAGCTCCAAGTATTTAAAGCAAAACCCATTTTTCTTTGTCAACCACTTTATGTGATATGAGATGTTAGACACACAGACTGAGTCATCTTCTCATTAGCCCAGCCAAGCATATACATCTTTTCCCATCCACTCCTTGAATTTATGTTATGAAAAGATACATATTTTGAAGCAAACCATTTTCTCTGCATGTTAAAAACAAAATGAAGTTGGAGACTGAGAAGGGGAGAAAGGGAACAGCTGAAAGTAATCTGAATCCCAGAATACATTTAAAGGGAAGAACAATGTATACTTCTATTGGAGATAAGCCATATTGAGCTTATCAAAAAGACAGTCCTTGGACGCCACAGTTTGCATGTGGCTTAAAGATAAAGAAACAATGCTGCTTTCTTCCACTCTCTAATCCTTCTAATGTGCAGCTTTAAAATATCCCATAATTTAAGTATGGATTTATGATCAGAAATCAGGTACATTTATTTTTACAGCTAATTACATTCAGAGTGATTCAGAAATCAGTATATTCTAGAGCTTTTGGAAAATAAGTAGTGAAGTTCTAGGACTATTTCTACAGTGCTGCTCACTGGGCTCATAGTCAGGATTACTCTACCCAACACAGCTTTGCTAAACTTCACCCAGAGAGTTCTGCTGCATTCTATTTATTCAAAATGAGTATAGTTTTAACATCATTAACTGCAAGAAATGGAGATAATAAATCGGGAATTACATTTGTAACAATTCAAAGACAGAGAAACCAAGGCTGTCTCAAAAAAGCAAAAGACTGAAATTCCAAATACCAGATTTCCAGCCTCTCCAACACCTGAGTAACTTAAATACACAGTTCATCCCATTAAAGCCACAAGACAGGTGCACGCTTGACCAGGACCACGTGCTTTTAGACAAATGGATTTATGTGAACAGAGCTCACTCCTCTGACCACAGCCTGGGTGAGACTGAGGTGGGATTTTTCCATCGAGTCAGTCAATGGCCAGGTTTTCACTCTGGAAACACAGCACAGCTCTCTCAGCCTCACACTGTTTTACCCTCAGTGAAACACAGCTGGGTCCTGTGCAGGCACAGCTCTGCCCAGGGAAACAGAAGTGCCAGTCCAACCCTTCCTTCCCAGACTGAAACAGGACAGCCTGGCTGTGCCTTGGCCAAGCTGAGCGACACCAGCACCCTGCAAACCGCTGCAGGGGGAGGGGGTGTCTGTAAAACTCCCCTGCACAATAACATTCAGTCTCTGTTGTTCCACAAGACATATCCCCATGCAAAAGTAATGCAATATTCCATTCAGATGTACTTCATTTTGTGTTTTAGGGAAACAATAGCTTGTTTTTTTTTAACACCTCAGAAGCAATAGAGATTTCAAAGCACAAACTGTATAAGCAACAAATACTAATGCTTGCTTGAGCTGCTCTGTAATATTTTATCTGTAGATCTGCCAAATTCTTTGTCTGAAATTCAGCTGAAGTTTTGATGATCAAGTGAATGGCTATTTTTGCATCCAACACGCATATTGTCAGGAATAAAAAGAGAAATTGTCAAGTGAATGGCACTGTTGTTATAAAGGTGATATTTAAACAATTGGAGAACTTAGAAGTAAATAGAAGGCAACCAGCCAATTCCACATGGCTTCAAATGACATTTTCACAAAGCTCCATTTTCCAATTATTTCACATAACATGCTCTGCTCTATGGGATTGGATCTCCAGTCCAAGGCTGCAACACAAACTCCATGCAGTGCTGGGAAAAGAGACTTCTTAGGCTATTTTGAAAAACACTTTTTTAAAAGTAACTAAAGCCAGACAGACAATTTTCATGCATAAACACAGCTTTCTGGCTGTTTATCACTGCTGTCAGGCAAACATTAGCTGTGCTCAGCATGGCATTTCCCCTCATTTATTTTGTAACTTCCATTGCATACTGGAAATGGGGTTCACCAAGAAAAGTTCTTATAAAAGGTTTACTGCTAAGGATAAACTAATTCATTAAAATGTCATCCACACGTTAAACATCCCACAAAAGAAAAGTTCTTATAAAAGGTTTACTGCTAAGGATAAACTAATTCATTAAAATGTCATCCACACGTTAAACATCCCACAACATGATAACAATTACAATCTCACTTTCTATCCCATTTGCTTCTCCAAGTCTGGAAGTGCACATTCTCTCCCACTTTTACATGACACTGCCAACACACACAAACTCCTATCACACCCAGTCCCTCAGGCACCCTGTATTTCCTTTTCTATATCACAGTTAGCCCAGTGTCTTGGCTCTTTCAATTACTTTTTAGACACCAACTGTCTCTAGATGCCCTATGCCCCTTGCCTTGTTCTTGCTCCTGTCTCCAGGTGGTAACAAAGTATAATCTTCTCACAAAACAGACTTATCAGGATAAATTTCCTTCTTCTGGTTTCAACAGGAAAAAGAGCAATGCATCTAGAGCTCAGTGTTAGTAACCTCCCCAGAACTATGAATTCTTCTAAAGCCCTTTAAAACAAATCCAAAGATTCATGTTTCATTTAATTTATTAAATAGTACCCATGGCAATATATCTTTTGCCTACAGATGCTTGCTTTGGGGGTCAACAAATACTGAGAAGTCTCACTTTTCCCCTCTTGACCTAAAAGCTGCTGGAGGATAGGAAAAAGGAATGACTGAATTAGCAGAAAGATGGTCTCTTTGTTCCATTAGTAATAAAGACACACATTTTATTAATCAAAATAAAATGGCTTTAAGTTTTGCTTGCTAAAACAGTGCTGCCACCTCCCCCACAGTCTCCCAGCCATCTCTGCCAGTGGCAGATGGGCTCAGAAGAAACCTCCACAGAGCAGCCATCAACAGCATGTGCAAAGATTTGCTCCAGAGGAACACAAAGGGAAGGAGCTCTCTTCAGCAGCAGCTGTTCTAGGAACAGCCTCACCAGGTGACTGACAACAGCCTTATGTCATCTCAAACTTATCCACCACGATTTATATTTTCCCTACAGCTAACTTTTTGAAAGAAGATATACACTGATCATATCTTGTCTTCGTCTGCTCACAACTCAGTCTCTATTTTTTAAAACTTAACTTGCTCATCTCTAACATGCACAGGCTTTTCCATCAACCACAGACTGCCTAGACATGTGCTGTGTGACATGTCCAACCCGAGCACTTTATGCAAAAATCCCAAATCTGCTGTATTGTGGTCCCAGGTTGTTCTGGTTTGCATCTCTCTGCCTTCAGGCATCCCACACTCTGTCCCACACCTTAACAGCTGGCAAACCAGATGTGAATTTGAGACAATCTCGAGCACGTTCCTGTCAGAAGCATTGTAAGCTGGAATGCTTATTCTGGCTGCAGTGACCTGACCTGCCTCTGATTCCCTGGAAGACTCTTCCCTCCCACTGTGTGTGCACCATTATCTCTTGCCCAGAGCACTGCGACTGAGCTCTTGCATTTTTAGTGCCTCTTTGCTTTATGTCATGAGGACACTGGTTTAATAAATAATATCAAATAGACCTGTGGTCCCAGAAAGGTAAACTTCTGCCAGTATAAAAATGTAACAAATCATTACATTTACTCTATTGTAAACTATTATGTAAGGTACTTGCAGCAAAGAAATTCAACTGACAGGTACCAAAATCAGTACTGAGAGCAACAGCTTGAAAGAAAAAAAAAAAAAAAAGAAAAGAAGAACAATAAAAGAAAATTAAAAAATACCCAGAGATTTAAGTTCAAATGTTCCAAAAATTTGCAGACACACAATCAGCTGCAGCAAATGGGATGTCCTGGGTGCTCCGGCCCAACACTGTGGCTCACCCCATTGAAACCACTCTTACACTTCAGAACAGGTGCAATACTGCAAGTCCTCCCCATGGAGCTGTAACTGCCCTAAGAATGCCCTTAAAGAAGAATATTCATTTACTGAGCAGCATCACCCAGGGAAACCAAGCTGACTCTAAGCACTCCACTCAGTTGCCAGCCACAAACCTCAGCATTCCTGGGCTCCATAAGCAATCCTCAACTCTCAGCACTAAAGGGAGAAGTTCATTGTAAACATTTAGTTATTCACCCAGCTTGATAAAAGGCCTGCAGGCCACCTCCCTTGCTCATTCACAGAGAGCAGCATGGTTTGCTGATTAAGTGTATTTCCATTCTCTGAGATGATGATTATGGTTGCTGGAAGTGATGATAGCCTCCCAGGACATTATCATGATTCATAGCCTGCTTTGGCAAAGACATTTATTTAATTATCCAAGGGGCATTTAGAAAAAATGTTTTTGTTATATATATGTAATGAATGAACACTACACTGTGGTTATCCATACATCAATCAAGTGTGATTACAGGGGTGACTGCCACATTCTCCCACAATTTTTTTAGAAAGTAGGAAATGAGAAAACAAATTTTCTTTAAATCCTCTTCTTTTCCCATCATCACTTAGGCAGCTATCATTTTCATTATTCTGTAAATACCAGGTCTCCTCTTCCCTGTGGTCTCATCCTGTCTAATTATTACTGTCAGAAGACTCATTTAAGACCCTATACCTAAACATTTCATCAGAGAACCTAGGGGAAAAAAAAATTGCTAAGCACTAGGCTTATTTTTTGCCTAAGTATGAGACTTGAGATGACCATAAAATAATCATCCTAAGTGGACAGAAGTAAAAATATCTAAAGATCTGACTGTATATTTAAAATAATAATTTATTATGGTGACATGGGCATAAGGTATATGAAGTAGGATTAGTTCAGAAGTATGTTTAAAATGTCTATCTTAAAAGTACATCTCATTTCTCAAAGAGAACACGCCACAGTCTCTCTTGCTTGAATACAACGAAATTTATGAATGTGGATGAGGGTCCTCAGCAGGAAAGGCTTTTGAACAGGATCAGGTTTTTACCTTCAAAAAAAGAGCAATTCTTGTCTCCATTGCCAGTCCCACATTGCATGGGAGTTGTGCTGAATACTCATCTCGTCAGTCAACGCTTTGATTTTACCCTTGTACGTATATTGAAGACAGAACACCTCAAAATGTCATCACTGGAATATCATGACATACACAATAATTTAAGAGGTTCAAACCTTCCACTTACTTTCCTTTATTATAAAAGATGTTTGTCCTTGTTAAAGGCATTTAGCAGGGTGTGAAAAATAATTATAATATTTACACTGCACATTAACAATGTGTTGCTACAACTTTAAAGCTGAAGTTTCTGCTGTTTCATGCCCACTTCAAAAGTAAAACCCAAGCCCAGCCTTTTAGCCATTTTGCTCTGCTTGCTCTGAAGGTGCTAAGTCACTGGGGAAAAACATTATTAGATTGCAGTAACTTTCTACCACTTCTACTTGGACTATACTTCACTGTACTTAGTCCCAGCTTTCTCCTACTGCTTACAGATTGACCTCAATTCTATTTTTCTACAGATATAGGAACTCACATATCTACATACCTATCTACACATCAAAAACACAGCTTATTGTTCCTGATTTTAATTATTTAGTTGAAATTCTTAAAGAGGCCTTAAAGGAATTATTTTTCTGCAGAACAGAAGCACTGAAGGAATCCTGATCCTGCAGGCACAGAAACTGCATTTGAGTGCTCTGTATATTCACTAAGGTTTGAGTGACTCATACAAGCACATGGCTGCAGAATAAATGGTTTTATTAATTATTTATTAATCTTCAATGTTTCTGTGCCATACTGAGTTAGCATAACTTTCTGAATAAATTATTCAGCTTTTCACAGTTCAACCCAAGCACAGCACAGCTCAGAAGAGATGACAAACCTGTGACATATAGCACATACCCACTAAACCCCTTCTCTCTTTGAGTGCTTGATATTTTAATCACATTTCTACCCAGGGATGCACTCCTTAGCATCAGGCAGTGTAAATCAGAGGAATTCAGTTGTAAATACTACAGGAATTCGGCTGTCCCAGTTGTTGCCCCAACAACAAACTGAACCCTGGAAGGAGGAGAAGGTCCCAGCATCAGGATGCTCCCACAGGGCAGCCAGGCTGGCTCAGGGTCCAGCCTTGCCCTGACCCTCTGGCAGTCTCACAGGGACTGGCAGAGCAGCCAGGAACACTTCCCCACCTGCAGGGAAGTGCTCCCTCATGAACCATTGTCTGGTGACCTGAGGCTATGGCGTCTTCGTCATTTGCCAAATTCATGTTTTCCGCTCTTGATGCTGCAGCTCTGAAGAATCTTGCACATGTATAAAAGGCCAGTTTAAAATCTTGCCAAGTTTATGGCCTAGGCGGTGTTGTACAGCCATGAAATCCAGAAGCTCACGGTGTATTATGGTGCTTAAAAAAAAAGAGTGAGCTATAAAATGTCAATGCCTGAGGAAAAATTTACCCATAATGCAAACTAGATGAGAAGGTTTTTGAGCATTTCCTTCTGCAGTTACCTTCACTGGAGCAACCTCTCCTGCCCAGGGAGAGCAAACTGTGCCCCACTTGTTCCTGCAGCTCTGCAGATCCTGACTGTGCCCAGCACAGGACTGGAGCAAGGGCAGAAATTGCAATGCACCCTGTGCTGCTGAGTAAGACACCTTCATCTACCTCCTCCAAAAATTAATCAATCCCTGATTTAATTTACACTGGCACAGTCCCCAGGCCCAGGAAGGATTTGGTTCATCATACAAATTGCTCCCCACAAAGGGATAAGAGTGTCCTGCTTGAAGGACTCCTGAGATCCGAGATCCTCAAGAATGTGCCTGCAGCCTGGGATTTCTGGTGTGCCCAAGGACTCACGTGCTTTGGGCACTTTATTATGTTCAGCTCCTTTTCTGTGTCTCTGGCTACACAAGAAAACAACTACAACAGAAAATACAACCACCCAAACCAACCTCCAGCCAACCTCTACTGGCAAAGCACAAAACCCAGATAAAGGGAGTAAGAGGCAACAAAAAAAAACCAAACCAAACCAACTTCCTAATGGATTATAAATTATAGAAAGAACATTCTTTGCTATGTAATTAATGGAAATTTACTATTTTTAAGCTTCCTGAGGGAAATTTTCCATGTCAAATCAATTTGTAGGTAGGACCCAAGAGGCAGAAAATCACAACTGCTTCTGTATGCTTCTTCATTACACTGTTGCTGGGGGTTTAATTTTCAGTCACGTTCTTTGGTGACTTTGATCTTTGATGACAGTGTTAACTCTATTTGGTTCTCAGTACTGCATTGATTTTAAAAAGCCTTTTGAGATACCCTCACTAATTATTTCAGTGGAAGTTTAATTAAATCTTGTCACACAGGAATAAGCTGCTTCTTGGAATAGCTGCTAAACATTATACAGCATGTAATTGGAGAAAAAGGAGGATGGATAATTATAGTTGGACAGACAAGCACATGAAGAAAAAGCAGAAAGCTTTTTCTAAATATGAAGTTAAGTGCAAGTGTCTGTGAACCTTCTCAGCCTCCTTTGTGCACAGACATAGCAGACTTCTTGCACTCGTTCTATTTTCCATCTAGATATTTCTATATCAACACTTCCATTCCCAGATCTCATCTTGATTTCTGCAATAGAGGCAACTTTGTAAAATACAAATTTGTTGAGCTTCTTATTGGAAAGAAATTATTAACATTTAGTCAAGAATACTTTAGGAGTGGATGTCTTACTTTAGACAACTGATCTGCTCATGTTTATTTAACACTGCAACAAAAGAAAAGTTGCAAGGATTTCTTTTTCATTAAATCCTTGTACCCAGAATTCCTCCCTGTTGATCTGTAACTTCATTTTATTTTCCATATGGAGTCCCATATATTCATAAATAAAGGATATTAGATTTTAGCAGAGATTGAATTTATTTCTCAGCCAGATATACACACACAAAAATGGGGCCTGTTATTTCTTTTTGTAAAAGATTTCACTACCTTTCTGTTTCCTACTGATTCTTTGATTCCCTAGAGCAATGAATAAGCCTTTTACTACAGGTATTTCACCCAGCTCTAATGTTGAATGTCACATGTATATATTTCATATTGAGCCAGCATCTAGTCTAGTATGCTCCACTTGGAAAACTCAGCAAAAAAATAAATAAATCTATATTCCTAAGGTTAAGCACATACTTTTTGCAAGCCAATATATTTTCATATTAACTGATATATATATGGCACTCATACACACTATACTTTTATGATGATGCCAATATTTCTTTCTGGGGGAAATGAAAGATAACCTGATTTTGAATGAGCTTTAAGAGCAGAAGAACATGTTTGGAAGGTGTATCAACCAGAACAAAACAGGAAAAAGTAAAATTGAAGCTCAATGGTAAACAAAATAAAACAGCAAAATGGATTGATTTCCTAATCTGAATTTTAATACATGAACTGCATAAGACTGCAGGATCAGACTTAAAGTTCCCTAGAGGTTGAATAAAGCCTCAAGAGGTTTGTATGATAAACAAAAATGGTCAAACTGAACTCAACAGAAGGAAAGAAACACCATCTGTGTTGAGGGGGAGGGTAACAGCAGTGGCAGCAACCACCAAAGAGAAGAGCTGTACAGGAAAGCCAGGCCTTGGTCTGTGTTCTAAGAAACCCCTTAAGGGAAATTAAGGACTTGAATAAGGCATTACTTTTAATCTCATTAATACATCTACAATATGGCTGGAACATTCAAGAACAGGAATTTGCTTTCCAGCCCTTGAACAAATGAGCGTGGCCATCTGGAGAGATCGTGCTTCATCCAAATGGGCTGGAAAGTCTCTGAGAATAAACACTCCTGTTTGGAATTAAGAATAAAATCTCTGTCATTGGCACTTCTTTGACACTTTTCTCAGGTCTAGCAGAAGCACAGGGCAGAAGTTTGTTTCTTGTTTAAGGAGAGAAAAAAACAGCACTTCCTCATGTTACTTCAGAAGCATTCCAATGAGTATTATAGGGCTTGTATCCCCTGTACAAAAATGTGGGGGGTCTCTAAACCCCTCCCCAGCAAGGGTTTAATTATCAGGTTCTGCAGAACTTCATCATTCTCTTCCTCATACTGCACAATAGTTTTTCCCTCTGTACATTATTTTACTCCTGCTAATTATCATCTTGAGTTCTTACTATAGGCCACTCACCCCTGAAATAAATCTAACAAATCCTTTAAAATTCATCACCTCTAAAGCAGTATCCAAGCTTTTCTGTCACACTCATCCTACCTGAGAGAGCTTCCAGCAGGATGTCTGCTATGGCTGAACTCAGTAACAAACCCTTCAGAGCAGTTGACCTCGTGTCTGATCACTCCCAGTGGATTTTCACATCACAATAACAGAATTCAGTCGTTTTATTTCAAAGCAAAGCTTCAAACCACTGATCTCTCCTCTGACAGGTTTATTTTGCCCACAGGTTGTTTTCAAGCACTTGCAGGCTGGGAGAGGCTGATCCTGCAGAAGCCAGCCCCCAGCCCAGCTCCAGCACCTCCATGAGGCCAAGTCCCAGTGGCCATCACTGCAGCATCCCAGGGATGTTATTAGTGCAGTTATTCCTGGCGTTAGGGATGGCAGGGGATGACACATGGATCATCCGCCCTTCTGTCACCAGGGATCAGCAGACACACTGAAGTTACTGATTAGGTCAGCACCACTGCACAGCTCCAGGCTGGGGAATCTATATCAGCCTTTATTCTCTGCAGTTTTGGAGCTTCCCACAGATTAATCTCTTCAGGCTGGGGCTGAAACATCCTCTGAACACATGCTGGAGCTGTACTCACACGAGTTTTCTTGTTTTTTTCCTAGCTCCCTTTCCTTTCCAATAACAGCCTGGCTGACACCAGCTGATCAGGGTGCCCATTAACTGAGGAAGGACTGGAGCAGAGGAGGCTGTAAAACATCCCTCTCCTGCACTGAAACCTGGCACACTGACAATGCTCAGCAAAGTCATTTTCTGTGTCTGCCTAGTCACCATTTTACAGAAAATGCCATCATGTTCTTTTAAACACTCAGCTCCTGAGGGCAGGAGTCCCACACTGTTTGTTCCTGGGATAACACCTACATGTTCAGTTATGGGTACTGGAATTCAAAGATGTAAGTAACTCTCCAGGGGATATAGTTAAAATAACTGTATAGAAGGACAGAAAAGAGAATATTGTTTTTCCTTCTCTTAGCCATGTTCAAACAAAATAACTTTGGGTGTTACCTTGTTAAAAAAATAAAAGTATATTATTTCAATATTTGCAGACAGTATGATCCTCAAATAGTGTCTCTCTTGTTGCATAAAGCTTAGCAAAATGATGGAACCAGATATCACTCTGAAGTACAATATAATTTATTTGTTTCTAACCTCTCTGAGACTGGCATTTCTTGATAAATAAAATAAAATTTTAAAAACCAGACAAAACAAAACAAAAACACTACCAAACCAGAAGAGTAATGGGAAGATAAAAATACCCCAAAGTAAACAAACTTCAAATCAGATTTGAAAGGGAAGAAAAGTGTGCAGACCTCTATTAGGAAAACTGATTATCAGCAAATGTATAATCACCTAGAACTAAGTCCTTCTTGATCTGAGTAGGAAACAGTGCAGACGTCTCTCAAAATAATGCCAGAAGGGATTTTCCTGCAAGCTTCTGTGGGAGCAGCAGACAGTGACCCTTCACAAACTATTTGTTTGACTTCACAGTAGTGAAAAACAACAGTCCCTGCAACATAATTTCTGATTTCTCTGCTAACTGTTTGAGACCTCCAGAAGGACACTCAGCAATTTGCTCTGCTGAGCAGTAAACAACCCCTGCACACAGCAGGAACATGTGCAAAGCAAACTCCACCTGCATGTTCTTCTCCAAATTGCCAGAGGCTGTTAGAACAACTGCATCTCATTTTTTAAAAAGAAAAAAAAAAACACCACAGGAAAATTGCATCACTTTCCAGAACACGTTGTTAGAGCTACACATAAAGAGGAAGTACCATCTGATGTACTGTCAATAACTAAAATTAAACTCACATTTAACATGGCAATAACAAAGCAGGCAGCCAAGCTTCAGTTTGTTCTTTGCAAACATTTTTAAGTTATATGCAGGTATTCCAGACCCTGCTCCTGGCTATGTTATCCCTACAAGCTCTGATTTGTCACTAATGAATCCCACCAAGGGCAGCCACAGTCATGTCTGAAAATATTCTATCCAGTGTCTGTGGAAGGAGTAAGGAAAATGCATAGTGTGTAGCTCACAAAAAAAAATACCATTTTTAAAAGACAATTTGCATAGCAAAGTGTTCATATTAAGGAGGTATATGATATTGTAGAATTAAAAGAAAAATTAATAGATTTTACATTGATCAGTTTTATTGTTCACAGAATTGCCCAAGGCTCCTTTGGAGAAGAGGGTAATAACTAATTCTCCCATATAGTAAATTATTTCCTGAAGCTAAAGGTAAGTTTTTGCAGGAGATGGCGAAAGAGTCTGGAATAACCTCTGCAATCTGTGGGAGTGTGATATTATGATAAGGAAAACAAGAATCGTGATAGATCAGTCACCTACACCCAGGATAGAGTTTCTTAATTTCTGTTAAATAACACAAGAAATACACTCACAGAAGTGCAGAGCCTAGGAAGTACTTTTACAAGTGTTTTTCAATCATTCCTTTTGTTACTTGAAGACATCTAAGGGGATTTTCAGTCTACTGCCTCCCTTTCAGAAGAATTTTTTAGGCAAAAATCTGCTAACTATTGTATGGTCACAAATTGTATAATATTAACAAGAGAAAATGTAGCTAAGGGCAATGTTTGTTATCTGTATGATTCTGTCAACTATATGGTTTACCAAAGAAGAGAGACCCCTACCTCTGTTATCTGTGAATTTTACTGAATTTCACAGAGCCTTGCAAAGGCACATCTTTATGACTAATGACAAAACAAAATTATAGAATTACCTAAGTTGAAAAATACTTTTAAGATCGTTGAGTCCAACTGTTAACCTATTTTTTAAAGTTTTGCAGGTCAGCTGTTGGCCTGTAGCAACAGCAGAGATAATTATGGATAAAGAATTCCACTTAAAACACTTGAATTGTTGTTGTTAGAAGCATAGAACGATTTTGTTTGGAAAAGAGCTCTAAGATCCTCAAATCAACCATTAACTGCCACATCCACCAGCAAACCCTGTCCCCTTAAATGCCTCCAGGGATGGCGACACCACCACTGCCCTGGGCAGCCTGTTCCAGTCCTTGGCAATTCTTTGGGGAAGAAATGTTCCCTAATACCCGCTCCAATTTTCCTATATCTACCCCACCCCACTTTAGCACAACTTGAGGCCATTTCCTCTCATCCTACTGCTTGTTCCCTGGGAGCAAAGCCTGACCACACCTGGCTCCAGCCTCTTGTCATGGAGAGAAGTTTCTCCTTTCCTCCAGGACAAACTCCCTCAGCCACTGCTCATTAGATTTGTGCTTTCATTAAAATTATTTTATTACCAGTCTTTCTCTTGTGTCTACTACAACTAAAGCATGGTAACCCCTCAGGAAAAGGCAAAACCCACAAATCTTTGTAACTGAGATGTTCTGTGGGAAACCAAAGATGTTTTGAAAGAAAAATATCTGAGGAAGTGTCTGCCAGAATCCTCCCCAGGACCATTCCCCTCCCAGGACACTGTAGTTCAGTTGCATCTACATTCATCTGTGATTAATTAATTAGAAATGCCTGAAATTTACAGATTTACTGCTCATTTACCACAGTAGGGTGGTGTTGTGGTCTTTGTTTTTCCAGAAATTGTTTAGCCATAATTTCCACATTAACTGAAATATCAATTTTATGTGAAAAAAAATTATAGCAGCATCTCACACAGTAAATTTTTTAGGACAGTCAGATAGTTATTTGCCCAAACAGAATTAAGAAAAAATACACACCTATTTTATGGAAGCAGAAAACATTAAAGAACATGGTTAACAGCCATATTCATTGTGCCTCAGTGTTTACCTCAGGGTGTGTTGAACTGAGGGACACTTTATGTGAAATCAATGCCTGTTGTGTAGTACAGATTGACACGTGTTTTAATGGAAATGTCATTTACTGCATGCAGCCAGCCCTAATACTATTGAAAGATGTGATTATATTTGCACTAATGGTGTTATGATGCTGCAGCTACAGGCTTGTCATCTCAAAGCTGTAATGTCCCTAGAGCCTTGTACAGAGGGAATTACCAGGGATACTCAATGATGCTCAATTAATACTCCTCTACGAACTGGGAATGAGAGCCCTGACACCTCTGCTGTGCTGCAGTGTAAATCCTCTGCTCACAGAGGCCCTGCAGGACCACCAAGTGCTTTGCAGAAACAAGCAATTGTCATATTTGTTACTACTCACCTGTATTCAGTAAATTGAGGGCCACACCTAAAGACAGCTTGTCTGGTAACACTTCAGAGAAAAGTGGCTGTTAGCAGATTAAATGCCAACACCAAAACTGTTAAAACCTGTTTAAACCCTGCCTAGCTCTCAGCTCCACAACCTGCTGCCCTTAGCAATGAAAGCAAGAACTGGGTGCTCAACAGCCTTTAGGAAGGATTTAGCAATCTGTAGGATAAGCCAATTAAACCCAGATAAGTACTGAAGAAAATCTTAAATCAGAAGAAAAGTTGAATGAGGTTAGGCACGAATTCAAAGGTCAGTACTCAGGTTTACAGATCCAGATGTTCAATCGGGACATTCAATAAGGCAACTTTTCTTTTTTCACACAACTGTAGAAACAAACACATATTTGTTTTTCAAGAGACAGAGGCTGGTCCTGGGTGGATCTGAATATTCTGATTCCCTGAAAACGATGGTGTTAAAAAGAGATCTGTGATATACTGAGGAAAACCAATTCTGCAAACCCTGAATTGCCCACAATACTCTTTATAATGTGTACAAACAAACCTCCATATGTTTTGTGTTAACACAGAGGACCAGTGCAGAACACAAAGATGTGCTTGTGCTGCTATTTCTCTGTCTCATTTGCTTATTTGGGGCATGCTTAGTCATAATTAAACAATATTGAAGGGATGTTTAAACAATTTCTGTATGGATTTGCCCACAAGGGCTCCCAGCAAACTATCTCTTCCTGTTCAAATGAGCAAAACAATTCAAGAGTTTTCACCAGACATGCACATTTTAACTGTCTTTTAATGAGAGAATAATGAATATTTTATGGCTGCAGCTTCTGCTTTAAATGAGACATTTTTATTGATGTTGGGATTGTCCTGGAATGGTTCCATTTCAGAGCGGGTAGGATTATGATGAAGTATTTTTCTAAATATTTGTTACTTTTTCTGATCATTCTGATAGGTACAATTTTTGTATAGCTGAATATGCCAATCATTAAAATTACTCAGTTGTAAAGCAAATAGATCTGTCTGATCAAAAATGCATTGTAACAGATTATGAATATTTTTTTAATTGTGTATTCACGTCTTTGAACATACTTTTGAAATACACATTGCAACAGAACCAGCAAACTTATATTTTTAACAACATGTCCAATTTTTCTTAGTTTTACTCATGAAAACTTAGTTTTTCACCACAGAAAAAAAACATGAGAATTTTATTGTGTCAATATAGAGAAAAGATTCTGCATTAAACAACAGCAGTGCTGGCTATCTGGAAAGAAATGTACAACCTCTATAAATCTCTTTAATTTGGGAAATGGGTGAGTTCTAGACAATGTTTTTTTCTCTTTTCTCATGATCTAACAATTTTGCAAGTACACACAGACTGTCTGTCAGGATTAACAAGAAAGTGGATTGCAAAGCTCTCTGAGTGCCCTGGGCAGGCCATGCAGAGGTGACCAACCCTTGGGGCTGTGCTGGGAGCACTGAGGCACCAGGAACCCCCAGCAGCCACATGTTCTCAGTAGCCACAGGTTTAGCTTTCTGAAGAAGGTAATTGCAGCATGTGTTGAGTTTTACTAAATTAGAGAATCAGACATCCTCCAGTGAGTTCAATAGAATAATTTTCACAGAATTCACAGAATAACTGGGTTGGAAGAGACCTTAAAGATCAAGTTCAACCCATGCCCTAACACCTCAAGTAAATCATGGCCTCAAATGCCACATCCAGGCTTTTTTAAAACACATCCACATGTTCATATCCATCTGACAAAGGCATAAAATTTAGTGACTTTATTACTTGTCTCAATTTTACAAAGAAATGTTCACATTTCGTTAATTGAAAGTATTAGGAAATAGCCTAATTTTGAATAAGGAATTAAGAAAATATGCTTACTCTAGAAAACCAAATTTGAAAAACAAATGGAACATTCAACACTGTAGTAAAATTACATCAATAAGAAAATTATAGAGAATCAGAGATTACTGTAAAGTGGCAACAGTAATTGTGGTTATTCAGTGTTACACTTCATCTTGAAATGATGTACTACCTTGTCAGCAAAGAAAATTCTTAGTTCTTGTCTGCTAAGAGTCCTAACAAGCAATAAAAGACAAGGTTTTGGTTCATTTATCCCTAGAAGTCGACTCCAAAAGTTATTTGAGTTAATGATGTATGTATGACCCAAAGGGTATAATATAGATTCAGCCAATGAGAAGTTCTCGTACCTGATGTATGGCAAAGTATGCAACCCCACCAGTCCTGATGCCTGTATGGTGCCATGTTCTGATGTTTCTTAGGTTTCTAAGGAAAGGGGGTTCAGCATGGTAGAGTCATCTGGACAATGAGCACTTCAGCAAATACTCTTATCATCACTTTCCCCTCATTTCCCTTCACAATTTTGCTTTGGGGACACATTTCCATTCCATTCTTAACAATGAGTGTGCTCACACATTACTTCCCCTATTCTCTAGGGTATGCTTCAGGGGTTCTGAGCCTCCTGCCATCACAGCTCTCCATGCACAGTTCTGTTCCAAGGGATGGTAAGTGGTAAGGATAGATTGTGTACTGCAGATTTGATTATGCAGCTTAGTCAATAGGAAGCTGCCCATTGACTTTTAGCAACTGCATTGGACCCAAGGTGTGCAGTCTCATACTGGAAAGTATGGAAGTGATGTGTTCCTAGCAGAGTGCTGGGGAGAGCTGTTTGTTGGGGTTTTTTTCAGGTTTTGTACAGGAAAAGGGGAAAAAAAGGTTGCTGGCGCAAAACATTTCCTTGCTGTATTGTGCTCAATTTTGAGGCCAAGTATAGACATGTGGTGCAACACCTGACTCCCCTGTTTGGAGTTAGATGTCATCAAAACATGGATGGAAGGAATTCAAGAAACATATTGTGACCCGTTTTGCATGCTCACAAATCTTTGTGGTCTGGTTTGTTGCACACATTCTTGGTGGGAAGTTTTTGCAGCATGGTTCTATTCACCTGGATTTCCAGATGAGGTACTTTCAGTGACTGATTATGATCTTGCAAGACATATTTCATTCTCAGACAAATTTTCAAAAACATTCTCTATTACTGGGGATGATATTTTGCAAAATATATGCGTTCTCAGCTTTCCCTCTCCTCCCCCTACATGGAGTTTCTAACAACCTAGAATTAAGGTGGGAGAGATGAGTAACACAGAATTGAAAATATCATCATGGCTCTTGCATATGCAACAACAGCTTTGGAAATGCTAGCTGATAAGTTTTCTTCAGATTTGCATGTAAAAGCACTCAACTTTGCCTTCCCACTTCCTAGTGTGGAATTAAATACATTTCTCTCCATGACAATCAGATTCTACCTCTGTAGAAGTGATGAGAAGAAGCCTGTTATTGTGTGATGTATGGTCATTTAAGCAGCTCTAAATCTTTCAGGGGTTCATTTATCTCTCTGACGTGGTAATGGTGATAATCCCATTTACTGCAATCGTGCCATATTAACAGGAGGACCAGCACATTCAGGCAGCTGAGCTGGGGACTTGGAGCATGCTCTGCTCCCACCTTGCTGCTGACTTCCTGACCTTCAGCAAGGCTCCAGCCTTTCCTGGGACTGCCAGAAATCTCCCCATTACCAAAGGTAATGATACTGAAATACCTTTGTAATAGGATAGGAGATCCTTGGAAGTAATAGACTTGCTGTACATACCTTGCCATGTATGCTAAATTCTCTTCTTCTTTTATTATAATGTTGCTCCCAAGAGAATATTAAGTGGACAGGGTGACATTTTCTGTAACACAAAGTTCTGGTCTAATTCCACTCTTATAAAAGTTTATGAGCACTTTGACTTCACTGTCCTGTGAATCATTCACTGTACTGAACCCTGTCTGACAGCCTTGTCTACTCATATTACATAAGTGCTTTTTAATCCGAATTGGCAGAAACCACTGGAACCTCAGGGGATGATTTTGTGTTTTCAAGCCATACATGGTTTAGGTGCTGAGTGTCTGAAAGACCATTTATTTTTTTCAGGTGATGACATAATGTTTGTCTCAAGATGGTGTAAGTTCTAGCACACCTGGTTGGAAAGAAATGAAGCTGTTGACAAGGCCTTATTTAAAATTATTCTGTCAGTCCAGGGTGGTTTTCAAGATCCAATGGTCCAAACTAAAGCCCATTTTTAATCATAAAAAGAGATTGAAGAAGGGAATGTCATTTTTTATGTGCTTTTATGGCATCATTCACAATGGGACGCAGGCTGGGTTGAATTCTGCTCACGACTGCAATAGCAGTGTTTTAAATCAATAGCAATGGCATTGCAGTCACAGAGCTCTAAGGATGTAAAAAATATAATGTTCACATAGTGAAGTTATATCTTTTGTTCAACCAGTGCAACCAGATAAAGCAGGTAAACTTTCAGGCAACAGTGGTAATTGTAAAATCATAATGTTTATAGTAAATGTTAATGTTAATAAAAATATTGCACGTTTCTTAGCAATACAGAGTTAGAAAAGCTTTATACCAAATATAAAATAATTGCTAAGCTGAAAATTCCACCGTGTTTGAATCACTGCAAAAGGCCTTAGCATTAGTAATCTGTTAGACTTTCATAAAATACAGTTATTATAATAATAATTGTGGTTATAAGCTTAATTATAATCACTTGTGCAAGGACTGCAACCATGCTCATGCCAATATATTGGTCTAATAATTTAATTTTCTGCTTTAGAGAAGGCTTATCAGGAAAAGCATAAAAATATGTGTATAGTAAATTCATATTAAAGGAAATCAAATGAACTTCAGAATACTATTACAGCAGTTGGTTAAAAACATTTTTTACAGCAAAGCCTGGTTCCCCAGACACATCTGGGATGTGTTCTCTGATTTTGGACCAAATAATGCTATTTTAGTGAATAGCTGCCAGTTCAGTATCTTGTGGCTGAGGCTCTCATGCCAGAGGAGGGGCTGATCTGGCTCCTGAGCAAACCACCACAGCAGTCCTTTCTTCTGCCCCTGGTGGAAAGCTTGGCAAGAGAAGCATGAGGGACTCCCCAGCAGGTGAGAGAAATACTGGATGCTGGGTTAGCCCCTCCTGTGATTAGGTCAGCTTGAGTACAGAGCAGAAACCCTGCTACACTAAACTGGGCTGGGCAAGAATCTAACGGACAGCAATCCCATGGCAAACAACTGGTTACTTCAGAGCATGCTGAGCAGGACAGCTTCCTCAGATTTGTTCTTTTCTGCAAGCTAAAAAAAAAGGTGCATGCTGTCTAGTTATGGGAGTTATTTTTAGCTGGTTGCATGCTGTTCTGGTCGTGGTTGTGGAATGCTCAGAACAGGAACTCCATTTTTCCTGTCTATCGTCTCTTAGAGGCTTTCCACAAGTGAAGGTTTTCTCCATTTGTACCTATTTGAAGAAATCATCTCAGCAGCTGTAGAGGTTTGTGGGAGGAGAGAGGTGTCTAAACCTCCTCCCAGCAGAGAAAGGTGGCCCTGTGCTGGCCTGGGACTGCTCAGTGATGGATAATGTGGTAGTTCCAGAGCCAGGTATGAACTCTGGATATTTTTTTATAACATCCTGCCACAATTTCATTTTGCTTAGTGGTACAAAATAATGCTATCCTGAAATATTAGTGTGTGTGCAATCACTGCATGTCATTGCAATTATTCAGGTGTTTTTATGCTCATTGCAAAGAACTTAGTTAAGCACAGCTGTAAATAAAGAGACAAAACTCTGGTTAAGAATGATTTAGGCCACTGGGGAAAATTCTGTGTCCCTCTTAAGCAGTACGGATTGCTTGGGACCTGCTGCACTGTGAGGAAGTAGTTGACTTTAGCCAAGCAGCCCCAAGGTGGAGCAGAAGGATTGAAATCTTCACCAACACGAGCAGAAGCTGCTGTTCCGATACTATGCATGAATGTCATCTGAGCAGCCTGAGGGACACACAGGGCTCCTGAACACCAAGCCACAATAAACAGGGAAGCAGGAAGTGTGGAAGTCTCCCTTGCTGCATGGGTGACAACATTTTGCCAAACTTCACCCTGTGGTTTGAGCTTTCCAGGGAGGAGAGGTCAGCCTTGTCTGAGCTCTGGTGCCTGGCTCAAGGCCACCAAGCTGATGGGAGCCACTGCCTTGCCTGCGTCTCCAGATAACTGAAAGTGATTTTTAGTTTGCCCTCCAAGAGCAGAGCAAAACAGGAAAATAAAGGATATATTTATTGTTTTGTGACCATTTTCATACCCTCCTTCCAGGTCTGACCCCTCGGGTTGTCTGTTCCTTTGTCTTAACTGTGTTGTTCTTTCCTAGAGGAGGCAGTCACTGCTTCCCTCCTAGAGTAGTAAAGCACACACTTTATTTGTAAATTCTTTGTCCCCCTACTCTTTTTGTAAAAGTTGTATCAAAACAACTTGTAATTTTGCCCCCTAAGATTTAATCATTATTTTATATTTGAAACCTTTATCCAAGTAAACTTTGGCTTCCTTATAGTAGTCATGGTTTTCCAGGCAGAACTACCCAGGTGACTGTAGAATTTTAGAGAAAATTCTCTGACTGCAATAATAGTTTTTAACATGTTACTTTCACTGTATTTCAAATTTTTTTGTGCTGTTCATATCTTGTTTGGATACAGGCAGTGGACTGTCATACTGATTTCCATATTGCTCTCACTGCACTGATTTAAACCTTCCTGGTATTTAGGTGACTTTCCCTTTGTGTTGTGTGTAGGAGACATTGGATAGGAGGAAACCTAAGTGGCAAGATGATGAATTTGTAACTCGGTGCATTTTTTATAGGAAGGAAATTCCTAATCTCTTGTAGTTTTTTTTTTTTCTTGACTCTGTTCATTCTCTTAGAAATAAGGTTGGAAAAGAAATCAGTGTTTGACTTTGCTGATGGTCCATAACCAGATCTGCACTTCTAAGAGCTGAGTTCCAGCTTAGCACTGAACAAGGGACACCAGGATTTCCAAAAGCATTTGGCATCCTCAGCGCTATTGGAAATCTGAGCTGGTGCATTTGCAAGTTAAACTTTTTAAATGCTCTGTCACTGTTGTCAGCGTTTCATTATTCAGTGATGAATTAGCCAAGTAGAAACATTAACTTTTCTCTGAGATGCAAATTTGCTGTTGCTATTTTTTCCTACTTATTTTTAAGACATTTATTTTTATATAAAAAGCCTGAAGTGATGATGATGGAAAAAAACCCAGTTTCTTTCATTATTTTCTCCTTTTCCCTCGATGAATTCTGCTCTGTAATGTTAATGTGAATGAAGCCATTCAAATTTTAATTCTCTAGCTTGGTGCAGCCTTTCAGGGGGACAGTTTAACTTGACAATGTATTAATTCCCAGGGAAACCATCCAAAAAATATGCTTTGGCTATCATTTCACCCACTCCCATCTTCTATTCTCCACTGGCAATCAGTTTTCCAATGGCACGTTACTAACACTTTGAACAGAAATACCATTATTTATCTAGCAGGCTTTCCTTGCCTGCTGCTGTCTTGGTTGCAAAATTAGACATAACTTTTTTTCTTAACTTGCAAGGCCCTCCCCAAAAAGTAGATCAGAAAGAAATGGAGTCTAGGAAAGGGAAGAAATGGAAAGCATTTGGCAGTGTTTGTCTGCAGGGCTTTTTTTTTTCTAGCAAATATTAAGAGAAGGTGCTGTAGGGTCCCTTCAAAGCAGGGTGACATGCCTCCTGCTGGGATAGGAATTTTGTTCCTCACTGGAAATGCAAAGGTGTCTTTACATGTGTAAAAGATGTATAGTTGCAGGGGAAAGACAAACAGATCAGCACTGTTTAAAGGGGAAAAAATTATGTATTTTTTGTCACTTAAAAGAGGAGATAAGATGCATCTCACCCATAGGTAAGCAGCAGTAAGCAGTCACAGCTGGTCAAATAGAACACTGGTTCTTAGTCTTAATTGAGAAAGTGGCTTCAAGTAAAATTAATAATATTATAATTAATTTTACTGACAACAAAAATCTTCACATAACTCCAGATGTACACACTTAAAAATAATACTCTCTGCAAATTAAATTAAGCTAGCACTGGCAGTGCAGTTCTCCAGGATTAGATGGCAGTATTAAGAACACTGTAAAAAATTTCCATTAGTTTTCTCTGGTTTTGCTTTGTAATCAATATGAATCAGTGAGAAATATGTTGTTGGAATGCAAAAAGCAAAAGTATAATTTCATATTGATTATTCTAACATAGCCAGACACAAAAGAAAACAGTGCTTCAAATGCTAAAACAGGGAGGAAACAAGTTAAAGAGCACGATCAATTTATTGAATTCCAAAAGCTTGTGGCTTGTTTTGAAAAAAATTCACCATGAGTTTCCAGTGATTTGATTAATGAAACTCTTCCTTGATCTTCTCTGGACAGAGTTACAAAGAAGGCAGAATTTAGAGCAAAGTGTGCATGGAAAAGCCTGTCTCCCATGAGGATGGGAAGTCCTAACTCTGTCAGATTGTCTCGGTAAGAGAAGAGTTAAAGCTAACTGAATTACTCTGTGTAAGAAACTTTTATGCAAACTATTCCAAAACCTTTTTCCATCAAGATGTACCACCTAAGTCAATAACTCATTTGATTACTTTGTGTTGCATGCTCTGGGTTACAAAAAACTGTTTAAACTCAAGGAACTGTCTGGTCTCCTCAGTCTGTCTCTCCTGATTTCACCCTTGAAGCATCACTTTGAGTTCTGGGATTTTTTCCAATACTAGGACAAAGTTGATGAGGTCTTTAAAATGTGTACTTGGAGGTATAAAGACAGAAATCTGGATAAATGTGGGGAGTTTCCTCTTCCCAATTTAACCAAACATTAAGATCTCTCACTTCTGTTTTCCTTGCTGAGGATTAAATTCTTCTCTAATTTTGGGGGTAGTGCTGTATGAAGAAGGCAGAAATGTTGCATCCCGGCTCCCCACTGCTCCTTGGTGCTGACAGCACCTTGCCCTCATCCAGGGCAATGCAGTGAGGACAAGCTTCAGGATCTTGTGTTTTATCTTGATATTTGTGTGTGTTTTCACCTGTGAAAACAGTAGATTTTAGTTGTCTGAGCCAGGTCTGTGTCTGGCTTGTTTTTATTTGAGAGAGCAGTCTCTGCTTATGTAGGGAGCAAAATGCAAAAGGGGCCTGAGTTCCTCTGTAACAGACCTGAAATGCAATCTTACGAAAAGTCCCATAGGTAGCCTAGGCTTGCTCAAACTGTTGTCACTGCGGTTTTAAGGACATCTGATGGCATTATAATTGGAAATTCTATTTTGGAAATACATTCCATGTAGTAGTAAAGTGCTTTGATGAGGTAGTGTAAATAACAGAGTCGACACATTTGGGATAGTGCAACTCTGGAGATTTAATTTCATAAGGAAGCATCCTATCCAAAACATGAGAGTGAATCTGAGGGGCCAGCACTTATGGTAATATATATAGCTTGATGTTGGATTGTGGAATGCATTTGATATGGCTGTTCTTGGAGATATTCAGCATTAAATTATCTAAGTGTTAAGATTATGATCTGGTCTTTTCCTGTTAGAGTGCAGTGCCTAGTTGTTTTCTACATTTTTTAGGGGAAAATATAAAAACTAGAAAGAGGTATTTAGAGTTGAAAAACATTTTTCAGCATATGTCTATGGAAACTGCTGAGAAGAAATGGCAAAAAAGCTTCTCAAACCCAGCACCACTCACCCTCCTCCTCCAGCCCTGCAGAAGACTCAAAGTTCAAATCTTATCAGTGTGATACAGCTTATGCTCAGAGCTGCTGCAATTCAGGAGGTGCTTCTGGGAGCACTTGTGAATGAGATGTAGAATCTGTATCTTTTCTTCCTTTTTACAGAATAATTTGCTAAGTTTATTGGTTCTTCTCCGAGTATTGGCTCTGGTTTATGTGTGGATTAAGGCTGTCCTGGTTGACCTGCCCTATATCTTTGTCTTCTCAGCTGTGACTGCAGAAAGTGGCCCTAAGGCACATGTCCCACAAATGATCAGAGAAGCCTTGTGTTTGAGCTTTCAAATCCTCTCATAATTGGAATTTGTCCCTAATACTGAATGATACTGAAAACACCAGAATGTGCGAAAAAAATCTTTGCCATTTTGAAATATCATCATCTGCTCTTTGCTGGAATGTAATTTAATTCATCAAACTGCTTCATTAATCCAACAGACTCATTCAGAGAGACATTTGATCACATGCATTGAGTCATCATGTCACCCTAACTACTTCTGAAATCATCTGAAAATCTATTCCTGTCACAGGAGCAGTAACAAGAATGTAAATTTGAAATGAAATAGAAAGGCAGATAACTGGATCAATGATTTGTTAATGATGATATTGAACTCCCTTACTCTTGATCCACAACAAAATTTTCAAAAACTAGTGTGGGCAGGGTGTCTAAAACTGACAAGGTGCCAACACAGACCCTGTGTGCAGGGATAATGATACTGCTCGTAGGGCTCTAAGCAGCCATGCCAGGGAGCAAAGCTTTTGGCACAGCTGGCTGTGGTGGAAACCCATCTGTATTTCTCCCTGCATAGCTTTGGCTTTTGTTAGATGAGAGGGAGCAATTGTTCCTGACTGTTGCTTTTCAATATGCTGTGCAGGAATTACGAGTGGCAAACCCAAAGCACGCATTAGTTCAGCCTTTTGGTCCTTCCTCTGGGCCAAGCCAGCTCTGAACGTCAGAGCAGCTGCAGCCCAGTGCTGTGGAGACATGACCCACGGCTGCTTTGGGCATTTGTATTTGTCATTTTGGTATTAATGACACTGCCAGCCTCAAACTGGCACACTCTGCTGCTTCAGCACTCGTGGCAGGCAGTGGCAGAGGCTGGGCAGAGCCTGCCTGTCCCCTGCCTGGCTGGGGACAGAGCTGCTGCCACCACTGGGGTGGGGCTGGGACCCTCTGCAGCCCCATCACGTGCTGAGGGCTGACAGCAAACAAATTTCTAAATCTTAGCTCAGTAGCTACCACACAAATGCCTGGGGAAAAGGCCTGATTTTAAGGTTTTTTGGGTACGGTGACTCAGGCATGCAAACCCGGGTGTTGATTGCAGATGTGGGTGAGTGGCCGCATGTGAGCTGGTGTTTCCCCCCCTCTGCCTTCTGCAGTGAATGTTGCTCCCTGCAGGATGATGTTTAGCTGTAAGCACGGGAGGCTGTTGCCTAGAGCAGTGAGTTTCTGCAGATGGGCAGCCAGGACCCCATCACCCTTCTCCTCCTGGCAATCCACTGCTGTGCTTGCTGCTGCTGAGGGGACAGGGGAGCAGCTAATGGCAAGGTGTTCCCACCCTGCCGTGCCACAAGGGTGGGAGCAATTCCCTGGCACAATAGTCCAAATAAATCCCTTATTTTGAGAAGGGGAAAGTATCGCCAAAGATTTGCTTATGCTTCTCTAAATTCGATATGTGGAACCCATTGCTCTGTCTCAAAAATGAGATTGCAATCACCTATTACAAAAGATCACTTTCAATTTCAGATGGCCTTAAGCTCCTTATGCCTCTGGGCATGTGCTAGCTAATGCCACTGTTTAGCAGTCCTGTTTGCAATATATATTTTGTAAATTATTTCTGCCTAAATTTCCCCAAACAAATTTAGTTTGCTGTTTAAATGAATCTCAGATACACTCCCAGGCTTTGCTTTCAACAAGCAGTTGTCTGAACAAAACATAGTGCTCATAAATATTTGCTGAAAGCAAACAGCTGGGGCAAAATTCCGGGCTTTAAGTGGCTGAAATGGCTCTGAATAGATTTGTTCTTTGCTCATTGTGATTATTCATCACTCTTCATCTTGAAAGGAGAATGAAGCTGAAATTATATGCAGTGCTGCTAAGTAAGAAAAACAAAGGCTTTGTTAGAGAAACTGGGTGTTACATGTCTTTAGGTCACATCCCTTTTCTGCTTGTATTTATTTTTTCACTGAAACAGTAATTTCAGGAAGTACATCTTGCTCATCCTGTGTGCAGGCTTGTGGGGTTTTTTTCTCTAGTATCACTGCCATAACAATTTACTGATGAGCTAATGTCAGAATCCATGGACTTTTGATCTTTTCTGTGAAATCTAAGATAAATTGGTACATTATCACATACCCCTGTCACTGGTGTCAGAATCCAGTAGTTGCTAATCACTAAAGGTTGGCTGACATTTACACTGGAGTTCCCACAGCTATTCAAGTGCTGCCTCATCAGAAGGGGGACTTTTGCTGAAGTGACAGCTGCTATCTGCTACCTGCAGCTGATCCCACCTTGATTTCCAAGAGCTGACCCTGCCTACAAGACAAGAATTGCCTGGATAATGCAATGGGTAAATGTGCAGTGAGGGAACATATGATATTAAGGATTTGATTTTAGCCAGCTGCTTTTATTCCCCGTATGCCAAAGAATAAGATTTGCCTTAATTCATGAATTTATAAATTGGTCTAACAATTTCTTTTTAAAACTTTGTCTGTTTTCTAGAATGGGAATAGAATATTAACAAGGAGAAATGAGTGTGCCACCAACCAGCTAGAGTTTCATCAAAACCTCTGTGAAAGCAATCATCTGATGATAAAGTTTGGGCAGTAAATTGCAGAGAATGTGTTTTTAAAAAATAGTTGTACCCTTGTCAAGGGTACACCTTTCCAGTGTGTAGCAGGTACAGGTATGGATGTGTGCGGGTGAGTTTCCCAGTGTGCTGGAGAAGGTGTGAAGATGCCTGTTGAAGAGCCTTGGGTTTTCAAAGCCATGATACCACATTATATTGCCAGTGCCTGAGCCAATGAGCAGCAGACATGGATGGGGGCAGCGTGCTCAGCAGGAAATGCACATGACATGTGGCATTCTCTAGGGCTTTTGAAGAGGAAGAGATGGTCCCAGTCTTAACTTTTAGGTATCCTGCATTCCTTGGGAGATATAAGTAATTACAGTATCCAGTTTTAGATTCCTTTTGAATCTGCAAATACTTCCTGAGATGCTTAAATGCAAGCAAAGAGTCTACAATTAAATTAGGTGGTAATTTACTTTCTTTTAATTAGATTTTGTCCAAATCTCCTTTCCATTTTTGCTGGCCCCTGTAAATATTTTTCTGTTTAAATACTTAAGCTAGTTGATCTGTTTTTGGAAATGCTGTTCTTTTGTACATGGATAATTAAAAGTATGTCATCACAACTTTCTTGTTTATTTACTTGCTGTCTCTTAAAGTCTGTTCCCTGGTTTACATCCCTCCCTCTACCCAGTGGAGTAAATTACAGGTCCCCTCTTGGAGGACAAATGTATGTGGGCCAGGTAATAGAAGGAAAGGAAACAGTTTTCAGAAGAATAACACCCAGTTCTAAATTTTTAGGCAATAAATCTTAATACCAAAGTAACATTAGATATGAAAAAAAATTCCTATTAAATTTTTATGCAATAAATCTTGAGTGTAACAAGATGAAATTCAAGTTCAGGTCCTGCAGGAGCCCCAAGGCATAGAGGAAGCCTTATCTGCTGCAGGAATCTGCTGCAGGATGTCCTGGTAAAGCCCATTTGTCCAACTCACCTGTGGAAACAGAGAATGTATTTTTCCAGTGAATGAAAAAATACCGGTCCTTGTTCTGCCCTCATTTGAAATTGTACAAATGCAACTGCAGAGGATTATGCAGGATGTCTTAAGTCTGTTCTGCTTTTTCTCAAAGTTGATGAGAATTAGCATTAAGGCCACTGAACAAGTTTTCACAACATAGATTATGCAATTTCTATAAATCAGTACTCAGTTTCTGTATTCTCTTAGTTTATATGTTGTTTGGTTTGTTTTTCTTTAATGAAATTGCTACAATTTAGCCTCTTTCCTGTTATTTAATACCTGTCATTGAAAGAAATTATTGTAGAATATCTGTTTCTAGAATATCGATCTATCTATCTATCTATCTATCTATCATAACAATTTCTGTTTCTAAAAAAAAATGGCACCTTGCAAGTGCCACCAGTCCCCATTTAAATCCTCCTTAGTCATGCTGCTGTATTTCAGTGTTGGCTGTTTGAAAGAAGCCAGTGCAATCGGAAATACTAAATTGCTAGGATTGTAACAAAAGTGAATAAATGCTTTGGGTATTTGTCCAACATAAAACTGTTAAGATATATTTTATTATTATTCCATAATATGCCTATATTTAAGCTTCCTGAAATGAGTACTTAAACTAGAATTTTTCTTTCCAATATGAAATAATCTGAGGAGAATGGCCTGGAAAGGTTAGATAATACATCCTAGTTATAGAACTTAAAGCCCAATAGGCTTTATCAAAATACAGTAAATGATGAAGTATAAACTAAAAGAAAACAATTTTGTTTGAGTGATTGGAACCTATATAAAAGAAGAAAGCAGGAAAGATTAGTTTCCTAAGATTGGTTTGAAACAACATAAAGCAAGCTAAAATTTCTGGGTTACAAGCACATGGGGAGATCATGGGACCATGGAAAGCTGAAGGTGCAACCTTGTGTGTGTAATGCAGTATTTATAATTAATGTGAAAATGGTTTGCATCCCCTTTACCTGCCCTTGTTATACAAGTAAGATAAAAATAAATTGTGCATGGCTTAAACTCTTCATTGTCAGGATAAACATTTCTTGGAGCTGTTTAAAGCTCCAATCTAAAAGTATATCATCATGGGGCTTGAGCATAAATTGGCAAAATCTGTTCATATGATTAAATTATGAGTCTAAAACCACCTCATAAATAGAATACCTTGTGGAAGAAGCCATAAGAATGAAAATAGTTTGTTTTATATTAAAGATATAGTCGATAAGAAGCCCTAGATCTCTGGGTAGTGAGCACAGAAATTAAATCACAGTGATTATTTTTGTATTGTAATACACACCACATGGTATTATGCAGTCCTTTTGTAAGAGCCCCCTTCTTCTACAAAAAGGTGAGAATTTTAATATAGTTGTGTGTTACCAATGCTCCAAATAGAGCTTATTATTAGCAGCTGCAAATTGGCAAAATGTGTCAGAGTGCAGTGACCCTGGGAATTAAACTGTGCAAGGACTTGTCCTGTGATTCTCTGGTACCTGCAGTATCCGAGGGCTGGTCTTTATCAGCTCACAAACTGAACTTCTGAAGAAGTTCAAATTATCTTTTGCATCAGAAAAGCTCTGTCATAAAGATGTTATGGTTATTTGTAATTCTCAAGGATAAACTGTATATCTGATCTTTTGAAATGCTGCTGTGCCTAGTCAGTGATTCCTCGAACTAATTCTGTTGTAATTAATGAAGACACTATCTAATCCCTTTTTACCAGTCTTCAAGCTGGCTCATATCCTCTCTGCCACCAAGCCAAACCATCAGAGAGCTGGACCATTCCCATTGTAACTTCTTAGGGAGGTAAACATAGCTTGAGTTCAGTGGCAAGGTTCCACAGTTTTAATGCAAAAATGCCCTTCTGTTGGGCAACCAGGTGGCAGCAGGAGGGAGATGCACACCAGTTCCACAGGGGGGGTGCTAAGGGGAAAGGGTGTTCTGAGCCTTTGCTGGGCTTCTCTGTAACCAAGAACAAAAAGGGAGGAAATTACTGATCTGCTGCTGTGATCTAATCCTAGAATAGAAGCTATACAACAGCTTCTGTTTTAGAGAAAGATTCCTTTAGTTAATTTTGGGTGCATGCTGGGGTCAGGATTTGGGCTCTTGTCACTTATTTTTTGAAGCATCTGCAGAGAAGAGCAACACGTGCTCCACTGTGCTATTCTGAACTTGCTGGCTTTGCTGTCAGGCTAATGAGCCTGTCACATGAGGCTGCATTCCAAATGGTAAGAATTATTTGGATGAAATAATACCAGAATGTGTAAGAGAAAAAAAAAATGTATTCTATTTTTAATGTAAAAGGGAAAAAATTACCCAGCAAATGCAGCAGCATCTGCTGCTTTCAGGTCATTTCACAGTCACAGGGCTCTGGGCTTTGTGGCACAGAAATGGGCCTCAATGCAATTAGAAGATACTTTTGGGATCTGAAAACCTGGCACTTTCTAGACCCTTTACCTGGTGGACTTTGAAGCTCACACTTTCTAGAGCATTTTTTCAAGTACATGCCAGCTCAGAGGGCATGCAGCATGTTCCTGAAATAACATTCATTCTGGTGCTGGGTGCTGCCTGGATGGCAGCAGTGATGCTTCCAACCCTTGTTACATTTGGCTCATATTTGGGAAATATGGTACAGTGAAAAACTAGAGATTTCTCAGCAGTCACTGGCCTGAGAACTTACTGAAAATGTGGTTGAACATGTTTTGCTTGTTAGATAGAATGTAGGGAACTCCAAGTAGATTGGGTTTTTTGGTAAGGAATTTTGAGACTGTATTGCCATTTCAACTTTTATTCTGACTAATAGAGGAGTATGACTATTTGTCTGTGGTTCCCAAGATCACATACTCTCTCTTGCAGGCATAGGCAAAAACATTTGTTGGTTAGCATGGCAGTAATTTTAAGGATCATTTACTATGGTTTGTTACTGGTTTTAGAGTATTGCAAGGAATTGACTGAAAAGAGATATCTCTGGTTGAGAGATGAAAAATACTGTGTAATAAATATAAAAGGTCAAATGGTCAGAAGAATAAAGTTTGAAAGCCTCTGAGATTTTTTTGCAAGAGGAATTCCCTCTAAGAATAATAAATGTTGATCTTATGCCATAGGTAACCTGACTTAGGTGAGTTCAGAGTTGAACAGAATCATTTTTAGAGCATCTCCTCTGGGACAACTGGAGGCTCTCCCAGCCACACACAGGTGCAAAAAAGGCTGTAGCAGACAGAGGGCTGGTACTGGAAACAAACCAATATTGCCAGGTTAAGAGAAGTGGATATAAATGGTGAGGGAGCAAACAGAACACATAAAAGGGAACAAGACCATTGCTTGGGACGGAAACCACAGCAACCATCTTAGAGGCAGCCTCAGCAGTTTCCAGCAGTCCTTATCAGGACCAGGGGACTTGTTGAGACAACTTCAGCAGAGCAGTTGATTTCCAGAGGGAATAACCTTTGCCAAAACATGAAAAGAAGCCTTGAGTTAGTTTTGAAGGCAAAAAGAAAGTGAAGGAGCAGCTGAATCTCCAGCCCAGCAAGTTCTGAGACTTACTTGCAATCAGCTTCTCTGCTAAAGAGACATTGGCACTCCTTGTCCTCCCTCATAATCAGGAACCTCTGGTTTCTGCAGCTCTGCCTGGTGCAAATTTCTGTTTTGAAAGTGCAGAGCAGTCTGTGGATGTGGGCCATTACAGGCAGTGGTTAATGCTCACCTGGTTTTGATAAACCTTTCTGCTTCTGAACTTTCAGCTTGCACGCGAGTTCTGTGTAACCTTTTCTCAGCATCCTTGAGAGCTAGAAGCTGGTAAGGAAGGAACTGAGTTTCTCAACTAATTACATCAGTCTCAGCAAAAAGTTTCAACAGCTGTCTCAAATATTGTAGGACTCCAGATAAAACTTAATTAACCGAGATGACATGTTCTGGGAAAGGAATTGAAATGACAGATATGGCAAAATCAGGAACAGTGGCATGCTTGGAGCTGTAGTGGCCTCATCATATGCAAACACATTTCCAAGCACCAAACTGTATTTTAGGTCAAAGAACATTTAAAAGGAAGAAAATCAAGGTCTTTAAACAAATGTGAAGTTTTAGCATCGGTTAATTTCTGACAACAGATATGTTTCTCTTCCTCTGCAAATAGGACGTATTCTTAGTTATCCACTCTGCTGCTGAATACTGACAAGAATTACTGTCAATGTAATAAGTAAACTGTCATTTTAAATTATAAGGATGTTCTTGCATTTAAGTTAATTTTTTTTTTATAATGATGTCAACTTGGAAAGCAGTTCTCAAAACCCTGCTACCAAAATTCAAACATTCTTGCAGGCAGCAGTCGTAGAAGAGTTGCTTCTAAAAAGAGGATAAGTTTGGGAACTCCTTTTATTTGTAACAATTTCTTCAGCAAGCATAAGAATCTTCTGTGAAATTAAAAGTATTCTGTGGGGCCATGCTGGAGTTTTGGGGGACTTAGGGGAGTGCTGAGCTTGAAGGACAGCTGGGGGTCCCTCCTACCTGTTGGGAGACAAAATGTCTGTGAAGCATCCTGCTCTCGCGTCTGTGCAGTGCCTGCAGGAGGGTCCTTGGGCTGTGCCGGGGACATGGGAGGGCCCCGTGCCCTGGTGAGGGGCTGCTGGCTGTGCCACCTGCCTGCAGAGCAGAGACCCCAGACAGGCAGAGCTGTGGAGACTTCTCCTGTGGCCAGGGAAGGAGTTTTGATCTCAGCCCTTTGTCTCCTTGCCTTTGGGAGCAGGGGTTGATGGAATGTTCATTTCTGCAGACAGCCCAGCATTCCAGCACCACTGTTCACAGTGCCTCTTGCCATGTTTTATTAAAGCAGCAAGTAGGAAAAGAGCTCTTCTGACAGAAAGGAAAAGTGTTTAATACTGGAGAATACATTTAATATGTTCCCCTTTCATTAAACTGGAATAGAATTCACTCTTTTATTGATGCAAGGCACCACATTTTATTAAGAGAAAGGCATTTTATGCATGGGAAGCAGTTTATGTTTGGGAAGTTTTGTTTTTATGAAACTTTAATTGCTTCTTGTATAAAAAGTTTTATACGGGAAATGGAAGGATTTGAAAGAAACAGGTCTCTGGAAGGCTGAGGCACTAATGGTCAGCCAAAGGAAGGCAGGATGACTTTGGGAACAACACTGAGCAGTAAATGTTGCATTCTCTTGCTTTGGGGTGAGTCCTGTCCCAGCTGACCTGAGCTGCAGTCTCTGGGGCTTTGAGGGCTCCGTGCTGTGTCCCAGCTGCCTGTGCTGCCTCACCCTGCATCTTGGTGCTGCAAACAGCATTGCCTGAGAGACCTTTTGCTGTTAAAAAGAAGCTCACCTGCACCTTTAATGATGAGTTTCTGGGTGTCAGATCTAGCAGCAAAGCATTTCACTGACCAGACTGTTTATCCTTACATGATGTTTCTATAGAGAGGTTGCCTGTAGCAACCAATAGCAAAAAAATTTTCCAAGGACTTTACTCTTTGGACCTAACAGAAATATTCAAGGATTTCAGTTAAAGGGTAGTATTTAACCAGGAGATGTTTTTGGTGTTTTTATGTGACAGAATATACTGAACTTGAAACAACCAGCTTTTCTTTTGAATGAGAATTTTGGCCTCATAATAAAATTGGGAAAAGGAAATCCTTCTCAAACAGAAACCAAGAAGAAATACAGATTGCTTTCAAAGTTTTTTGTGTTTTACAGCAGGAAAAAAAGTTCTTCCCTTTTAGAAGTTCTGTTTATTATTGAGCTAATAAGGGGTTATTTAAAAATTTCTGTACAGTTGGGTTTTGTCACACATTCAGGTCCATTTTTACAAACAGGTGCTTGGTACTCATTACTTAGACAAAGACACATCTTAAGACTTGAGAAGACAAAATTCTCTGGAGAGCAATGCAAAAGTATGAGGAATATCCAAAATACAACCAGGAGAAACAGGTACCACTAACACCTGACAGAGGAAAACTGCGTGGCTAAAAGAGTGCCTGTGAAAAACACACATGCTCTGCACTGCCTGACTGAGTGAGCTTGGAGTGAAAACACTGCAGAGCTTTATATGGATTGATGCTGCTCTTTGCTGTAATTTCCAACACCTCTTTCATCAAATTAATAGCTGGAGCTTTACCTAATATTCTTCTTCAGAGAAAATCCCCTTGCAGGGGGGAAAACTAGCAGCCACCCTTGCTTTGGTCTTTGCATGCATCTGCTTGGGAAAAGAATGCCTCATGCTGAAAAAGCAAGGGGGTGACCAGAGGGAGCAGAGGCAGCCTGGAGGGAAATGTAATAAGCTCAATTAATCCACAAGTGGCATGAGTTTGGCATTCTGTGATTTTACAGGTCTGGTTTCAAGTACCTAAGGCCACCCCATGGCTTTGTGCATCTGTCAGGTCTGCTCTGCAATTTAGATCTAGGCAAGGGGCACTGCAAGGAGCAGAGCTGGACAGGCTGTTCAGTGTGGGGCTGGTCTGTGGGGAGCACCTGTGTGTGCAGCTGTGGCTCATGGAAACAGATTGCTAAGGGGAAGTTCAAATTTTGGGTGATGCTTGAATCACAGTTTGTAAATAGCTAAGTTCAGAGGCTGCAGCTCTGCAGCCATGGAGAATGAGGTGCAGTAACCAGCAATCAGATGTGATTACATGAAAACACAAATAGCTGGTTGTTACTGAGGCTTGGCTCTCCTCTTACACCATCACACACTGTGCTGGACTTTGTGGAAAAAGCACTTGAGGGAGATCTGGCACAAAAGAATGTTTCTCACGGGTGCTGACCAACTTAGGGTCAAGAGTGAAATTTAGCAGTGTATAGAGGGACAAACAAGAGGATATAGTGTCTGATAAAGCAGCTGGCTGCCATTATAGATGAAACTGCATTAAAAGGTATAAAGCAAATTAGCTCTTCCCCAAGAGCTCCAGACTGTGCTCTTGCTACAGCAGCACAGATGTGAACAGCAACCCAGAGGGGCAGGCTGCTGTGTCCTGCACACCTGGGAACTGTACAGCATGGATGGGGTTCCAGGTATGGTGTGTGGGCTCTACAGAAAATGGGATTTTCCTGTATAATTTACAGACAATCTGATATTCTTTGGGGTAGCTGGGAAGCTTGGACTTCACTGGTAGGGTTTGGAAGCCCATTCAGAAAAAGGGCTGGGCTATCTAGACCCAGGGCTTCAGACAAGGTTGTCTCTCTGGGGTTGACAAGGCACAGAGCCAACACTTAATCCTAAATGTAAAAAAGAAAATCTACTTTAGGCATCACAGTTTTATTTTCAGCTGCAGCAAAAGCATTGTACCACAGTAGCAGAGCAGTCAGAAGTTTGATGCTAACCAGGACATGATGTTGGCTTTATTAACTGGTAGTTTCAGTATTCAGTGAGAAGTGAATAACCTCTCCAGCAGAATTATGCACTCAGCAAAACACATGACTGAAAGTGACAGGGGCCACCAATGCTGGAGGGCTGCCTGTCTCATCCCATGGCCCTGGATGGGGACTAAGGAAGAGATTTGGTTCCCAGCTCTGCTCCCAGGACAATGGGATTTCAGGTAGGTTGGTTTGCCTTGTTTTGTCATAAGGCTTCTGTGTAAGATGGGTTAGTGCAACAGGTGAACACACAGTTCAGTAGAAAAGCAGAAGGATGTGTTTCGAAGCACAAGTCTCTGGTGTATACACACAGTTTTGTTCTAGAAATCAATTTCCAGGGAGCTTTCTCAAGCATTCTGAAAGAATAATATCTGTTGACTTCTGTTACATACTTGCTTTGTTTTCAACTTTACATCCTTAGCTGGTCTGGATGGTTTCATTTTTGTGAATATACCAAATGTTTAAGGTGTAGTTTCATGTGGCATTTGTTCTCCTGCTGTGTGAGGATTAGCCTCAATGGATATATTTTGGTGAAGGAAAGTGATGCTTTTCAGTAGAAAAAGATTATTTTGTCAACAGATCTTCTCACTCTTATTTCAAAGAATGTTTCCAACACACTGTCAGGCAGAGATAGAGCACCATATTGCTTTAATATTCAGTGCTACTTTGTCTGTATCTTTTATTTCTTTGTCTGTTTCTTTTATTCTACCCTAATTTATAGCAGATGAGCATGTGACCTATAATAATTTCAATTTTAACACTAATGATGGACAGCATAAAATCTGTAAGGGCTTACATGTAAACAGCTTTATGGAAGAAACTATGAATAATAGAAAAGGGCAAATAGAATGCAAGTTTACCCGTTCATTGCCTTTTTACTCATATTTCAAATATGAGTTTAAATGAGGAAGTCTCTTTAAATCTATTTGTGGATCATTGAGTGTCAATTGGACAAAGGTTATTTGGGTTCTAAACATTGATGTTCAGATTTTCAGACATTTTCTTAGTGTTTCTTTATTGCATCTGACCTTTAGTATTAATTTTTCTTTATTCAAAACTTCCATGATATTTGTCTGAAAATGCCAGGTTCAGGAACTTAAAAAATCAGTAACTGTTTGCTTTGCTTTTCATCAGTGGTCTGATTGGCAAATCCTATTTCACAGGAGCCCTGCTTATGTAGAAACAATTATACCTGGAGTAGACTCCTCAGGAAATAATATTATGTATATTTTAAATATCACTAAAGGGAAAAAAATCTGGTTATTGGTGTTTGGATCTGAGATTTTTTGCTAGTTACTAGAAAAGCACACCTGTATATGTAAACTATGTTGTTGTCTCTCTTTTTCAGCCTACTTAAAAATTTTCTCCCTCTTCTTCTTTTGTTTTTATGCTTTGAAGAAACCATTAAAAAAAAAAAAAAGGAGCTGGTAGTGGTTACTTTGATTTTTCATAGGCCAGACAAGGAGCCCATGGGTATTTCCTAACTGACTACATAAATATCTCTGGTGTGCCCCAGAGCCCACAGGGGTAGGGATGATTATGAAGAGGTGATGATGCTCCCTCAGTGTCATTCCAATTGTGCACGAGAGACACAATCCTGCAAAGCCCATGGCTGAATCATTAGCCCAGTTTCCATACAGTTCTACTCTATAAACATGTATATAAATACATCACTTTGGGCACTATTAGAAGACCCGGACTTGGCTCCCTCTTGTGCAATAAATGTACTGTGTGACCTTGGATGAGAGGTGGGCCATGCTTTTTCCACAGCAATCCCTTATTTTTGCATGTCCAAATTATCGCAGAAAATTCATTTTGTTCTCTTTAATTAATTTTTTTAGGAATGCTGATAACCTTCAGCTCCTAATGGTTCAGTGGGACTTGTGTGTAAATTGGTGTTTCTGGTAGATGGGGTCTGTCAGCTCCAGCTGGGCTCTCAAACATGGCAAACACAGGAGCACTGCAAAAATCAGTAGCCAGGTTGGAAATGTTGGTCTTCAGTACTCAGTGCACTTCTTCCTAAAAAAATCAAAGCTGGGATAATAATTCCTTTGGCAATGCTTTCAGAGCTGTGAGAGAAAAATGCTGTCATAAATGAGTATTGTTTGTTACTGAAGCATTGTGATGGTTTCTGTGCTCAGAATGCTGTTGTAACTGCACACCCTTCCCAAGTTTGTTACCAAACCTCACCTGTGCTCCTTCTCCGCACTCTTTGGAATCAGAGCTCAGTGGACTGAAGTGGGTCACGACAAACATCTTTAGTTTGAAGGAAGAAACAAAAGTTTCACTGTTGTTGCAGTATTTAACAAATATTGGTGAGAGGAAAGTGGGTTCAAATGCAAGAATTTCAGCATTTTCATGCTGGGGCTCCTGGATGGAAGCTCCTTTCTGAAAGGCTGTGCAGCACTTGGGGAGTGCAGGCTCTGACACCTCCCTGAAGGTTCAACAGTGCTGCCCTGTGTGTGTCCTTAACTGTGTGCATAAAATGCTGACCTGTTTCCTTCTGGCACCCAGGAACCACTAGCTGGGCATTATTTCCAAACATCACTTTTCAGAATAAGAAGAGCAGATTTTTCACAGCACAGAGAGATTTGGCTTCCTCCTCCCACTGTGATGGAGGAAAAAAATCACTTTTTAATTCCCACCTGTGTCTCATCAAACTCAGGCATTTACTGGGGTAATGCAGTTGTTCAGAAATTATGCGAAAAGTATCATGAAGAAGGGCTAAGCTTTAATTGAAGTTTTGCTGTTATCTACAACAAGGGAATAGTGGCATAATTAGCTGGTTTGACACAAGATATTCAGTATATGCACCTGAAGAGGGGGCACAGGCACGGAGAATGTCATCTACTAATATTCCCATCAGAAAGCAATACTGTCTGCACAAAAAAAAATGTCACTTCAGCACAGAAGAATTGCTGGTGCAGGTGAAACAGACAAGGGAATTCCAGGAAGCTTCTGTTGGCTTAGGCAGGAGGTTAGGGGTTGAAGGGAAGCACATCCAAGGCTGGGATAGGTTCAGCCTGTTCTTCCCAGAAAACTCCAGTGTGTGTGAGCAGAAACCCCTGGCTTGGTTCCCTGGGGTGTCCAGGTTGTGCTAAGCCCAGCTTTACATCCCAGGGGTGAGGAGTCTGGTGCCACAGTGCTCTGAGCTCCCTGTGACCTGGTGGAGAGGCAGTGTCAGATCCCAGGTGTGAGCAGACCCTGCCTGACCCTCCTGGGGAGCTGATGTGCAAAGCGAGGAGGATGTGCAGGGAGCAGCTCTGCAGAATGATATGGGAGAGAGTGTTTGGAAGGTCTGGAGCAAATTTTTACTTTTTCCATAGAGAAATGAATGAGCCACTTTGAAATTTGCCCTGTCTTCTAATGATGTGAAAACTTTTGTTCTGTATGGTTCTGTCTTTCCTGTTTGATATACACACAGAAATGTAGAAAGTCCTGCAAAAAGTAGAAAATTAAAATGTCTGTTGAAAATGCCAAGGATGCAATGGAAAGCAATAGCACAAGTGGGGAATGTCTATCTGAATTATAATTTTGAGTTTGGTATTGAATATATTGTCTGGCTATGGAAGTGATCGATAGAGAAATATCTTAGACTGACAAGCTGATTGTATATTGTTGATTGCTGCTCTCTCCCCTCAGCTGACATTGTATAAATGTGAAGTAGTGCCAGGCAGGTGTTTTACTCTCTGGTCAAGCTGGTGAGATGGAATAAAGGATCTATATTCAAAAAAAACATCACAGTAGCTGGAAAATTAATTATTTTGAGGAGCCTCTGAACAAGGTTGCCTTTCTCAGCAACACCTGTGAATGCATATGAGATAATGGGTGGATCCCCTAAATCAGTACTTCCTGAGGAGAAGTCTTTTGTTGCTGATGACATTGAGATAGTATCATGCTGAGTTATGGTAACAATTAAGAGGTTGTACTACTGAAGCCTGTTTTCATCAGAGTCCCCTTGGATCAAAGCACTTTTATATCTTTCAGCTTCTGTATCCTAGAAGACTTTGATCATAGGGAAGGGATTTAGTGTGATAAATTTAGCAAAGAATGAAAAATGCTGTAAGACTTCGGAACAGCAAGTAATGACTTTAGTGAGGATCTTGTGTAATTCAAAGGATTTATCCTGCCTACAGGATACAAAGGCCACAAAATCTTTTATTGTCCTGTTTATAGCCCCTGTCACTTACTGTCTTAAGTCCTGATGTGATGATCTGCCCTTAAAATAGGAATATTTATGAAAGCAAAGCTTTTTATTTCCTTTACCAGGAGTCGTTTCCTGCAAGTGTGTAACCAAAGGGGTGGCTGGTCTGATGAAGAAACTGTAGCATGGACACAAAGGGCTGTGATAATGTAGAACATGTTTTTGGTGTTTTGGGTTGTTTTTTGTTTTTTTTTTTTCCCCTGGTGGAGGTAATGGAAGAGAGGAAACAAAGCCAGTGGAGAATGGTGGATGTCTCATCCTTTGAAGATCTGAAGAAAAAATTTTAAAATCTCTGCCATTCCATATAGTCTAACAGCAAAAACATTGATATTCAGAAGCAGCTTGAGGTAGGAATAAAAGTTATACCAAAAGGGCTCAGCACTGTCCAGAGAAGGCAGCAAACTTTCCTGGGGTCTGGAAATCTGCATTCTTTCAACCTCAGAAATGCTTTAGGAAGATACCACCTCAGTTTGGTCCTTTGGGATTGTCTGGAGCCCCTTTGCTTTTATCAGCCAGTTACTACACTATCACTAGAAGAGCAACTTTACTCCGGAACACTCTTGCAAACAGAAGTGTCTCTATCCTAAAGTGTGGCTGTCCCACAGCTGTAGTGCATCTTGGGCTGTGCAGCCACTGCAGGTGAGGATGTGACCATGGTGTGGAGATGCCTGCTCAGTTTTTTGGTTGGTAACTGTCAGAAAACATCTTAGTTGGACACTTTTCTGTCCCACTTGGAGGAGGACACTACAGCACTACTTATGGGCTTCTCCACCACTTGCATGCTTGGTTGTGTGGAATTGATGAATTTAGCACAGTAAGTGCTGCTGCCTGTTCAGCTTGTAAGCAGACAGCTTAATCAGCCACAGTTTTAAGCTGCCATTCTGTGCTCAAAGGTTGAGTTTTTCCATTTCAAAAAACAGACAAAGTATAAAATCAGTATTTATTATTTAAATAGATTTCTATTTTTCAGCTTAAATATTTTAAATAGATCTGGAATTTGAAGGTGTTATTTTAAACTTAAAATATAATAGAACTTTATGCCTGTAGTAATGTTGTGTAGTACTAAATGAAATACACTGAAATAGAATGTTCTTGTGACGTGTATATTTTATTATTGTAAACAAGAATATTCCTTTATTCTTTTGTAAACAAATATAATCCAAAGATAAAAACCTTTACAAGGAACACAGCATGTCCTTTGAATTAATGCTATGACCTGAATAGCTTTTTCATTGTTGAACCTTTACAGTCAAATACTATAGATTTCCACCTTTCTAGCCTCCTGAAGGATTAGCTCTGAAGAGCACAGACTGGGGTAGTTTACTGAAGAATTCTCTGTAGCAGACATTGTGTTTCCAATTTGTGCTCTGCCCTTTCTCATGGACTATCCCACAGAGAAAATCCTCACATCCATGATCCATCCAGTGTTGTCGAAGTCTGACGAGGTTTCTGTTGATACTGGGCAGCCCCCAGTATCAATGCAGGCTGGCAGATGAATGGATGGATGGATGGAGAGGAATCCTGCCAAACATAACTTGGAGGTGGATGAGCTGGTAACGTGTGCTAGCAGTCCAGAAAACCAGTCATATCTTGGGCTGCAGGAAAAGAAGTGTGGCCAGCAGGTTGGGGGAGATGCCCCTGGATCCCTGGAAGTGTCCAAGGCCTGGTTGGACAGCACTTTGAGCAACCTGGTCCAGTGGAAGGTGTCCCTGGCCATGGCAGGGGGGTGGGAAAGGGATGAGCTATAAGGTCTCTTCCAATCCAATCCACTCCATGACTTGATGGAAGCTAAATAAGATCACCTTCTTTGTTTAGGTTTTGGACCAGATTGTCTCTAAAACATGCAATGAACACAACTGACTGTTTCTAATTCCTGGTGAAGCTGCAGAAAGTGCCATAGGTGAACCTGACAAGTCTTGTTGGATGTGAGTGTTGTGTTCTCCTGTGATTTGTGTGTAAATCTTCTGTGAACAATTTTTGCCTCCAGAAATTCACTGTGTTCTGCCTTACTCTCATTTTTCTTTAAAAAGTCCAAGGCTAACCTCCTGCCAGGTGCTGCTATTTCAGTTATCAGTCTCTTTTCCCGTCCTTTATCCAAGATATTTCCCAGAGTCCTGCCATTCACAATGAAGAAAGAATCAAAAGACAAGGCATTTTCCTTCCTCACTTATCACCCAGGGGACTGTGTGTCTGTTAAGTGTTAAGTGAAAGTCAGTGACATCTGTGTCTTAATTATAGCAGACTTTTGGAGTTGGATATGCCCACAAGACTTTATTATAATAGAGGCAGCCTGAAGAAGTGGTATCAACAGACTCATTAGTAACCATGGAAAGAAGGTGTTAGTTAGGGAATGTGTGATCCTACCATAAGACCAATTTGGGGCAAAAAAAACCTAGGTGAATGATATGGAGATGAGCTGCCAGTGATATATTATATCAAAATTATTGTGCACATTGGACTGGCATTAATGGTAGTGGCATAGCAGAGTGGGATGCTGGTTGATTCACATTAGTGTCAAGTCAGGCAGTTAAAACCCTAAAAATGAAATGAGGAAGTCTAATTGCCTGTTCAGAATCAAATAACATGCACTTTATTACCAAATTCCACCATTAACAGCCCAGAAAACCAATTGTGGCTGTCAGGAAAAGAGACAGCAGAATGACAAATGTAAGGGGGGAACCATCTGGCTGGGGATTGGGTACCAGTGCTGGTCCTGGTTCAGCAGCACTGCAGGAGCACAGGGCTCAGGAGAGCAGCTGCCCATGCTGAACACATCTGATCATATGCTGGAGACTAGAAACAGAAGTCGTGTGCAGATTAAGGATAAACTGCAGCTTCATGCAGTCAGTACTTGACAGAGATTTCCATGGAGATTTGGAACAAAAAGGAAGCAGGGAAGTTTGGGCTGAGAGTGGAGATCCTGTGACTAAAATGCAGACAGGCAGAGGTTGAATAATCTTGCCCAAGGAGAGATTTTTCTAATAACTTTCAGATATTTAGAGCTTGACTTAAGAAGTGGCTTCACAGCATATGTCCAGCCGTGTTGATGGAACAAACTGTAGTTTCTAGCCCTGGGAGGTGGGCCTGTGCCCGGAGCCCTGTTGATTCACCCCAGGTAACTGCACCCAGCTTGGCCAGACTGGCTGTAGATTTTTCAAGAGGAAGTGGGTGTATAGTCCATGATCCTTTTACCCTTCACTAATCTTCTCTGCACCAGCATATTCGGTGCTGGTTTCCCTTTAATGCTGTTCAGTTCAGTGCTCATACACTGTTAGTCTCTGTGCCAAATGAAGTGCCTCAATCAAGGCAGTGCTATTTCTAATCAGCACAGGCATCCCAGGGTAATTCAGTGATTTCCTCCTGGGCAATTTGAAGCCATTGGCAGGTTCATACCATTTTGCTCTTATTTAATTACATCCCAAGGAGAGGACTGAGTTGGCAGGACAGCTGAAGGCTGAGGTGACCCAGTAAGGACTCCAGGCATGAAGGTTTCTTTTTTAATATTGTTTTCACTCCATGAACACATGCAATGCTTCTGTCCACAGCCACAGAAATACCCATTGCTGAGGCTATCATACAGAATCATCAAATGGGAATTAGCTTTTTGAGGTCCAGCAACACTTCCCACATGAGCTGATTAAGCCAGAGAGAGAGAGAGGATGCTGAGACCTCCTTTTATTCTCTTGGGCTTACAGTGTTTGTGTCTGTCAGACAAACCCACAGCATTAATGAAGTCCACTGTGCTCTGAAGGGATGTTTTGGCTCAGCCCCTGTGCACCTTACCAGCCTCTACTCTGAAGGAGCCTGCAATGATGTCTTGGGGAGGGTGTGGTTGTAGGATTCACTGATATCCTGTAGCCTGAGACTTTGGCAGGAGCTCTTTTGATCAGTGCTGAACAGCCACCAGTGGCTTGCAGTCATCTGGTTCCACATTTCACAGGGCTGCACACACCTCTGGATGTGTGTTCATTAGAACACATACACAAGGAATTAGGTAAAAAGTGACAAAACAATATCCAGAAATTAGAGGTGCTTGAGATTTGTCCAGCAAAAGATAATGAGAGAAAGGTAACAAACAGAATCATAGTCACAGGCTTTTTAAAAATGCAGTGTTCTATTTCTAAAATGGATGTTCTATTTCTATTGTACACAGAAGCTTAGGTAACTAAGGGCTTTATAAGGTAATTAACATTTTCTACTGATAAGATTCATACTGTTTTTCCCTGTCTTATTTTCTTGTGTCTTTTATTTTCTCAGCTTGCTTTTGATCTACCTTTCCAGCAGAGAAAAATAACCACTTGCTGCTAAATTAACACTCATAGATGGGCAATTTTTATAGGAATTCATTTTCCTGGTCTAATTAATGATGCCTAAATTTCCACTGGTGCCTCCGGTAATCCTTTGACAAAGGGTGTCTTCAAAACCTCTGGAAGTTTTAACTTTTCAAGGAGAGAAAGAAGTAAAGCTGAAACTATTTAGGATGGGATTAAGGAGGAAGCAGAATTAATAACAAATGTGCTTTGGAGTGCCTTTTTGATAAGGGAGTGAATCCTATGCTAGCTTCTATGGAAAGTGTTCTTTACTGGATTGATTCAGATCTCACTGGGACTGATCAGAATATTTCTTTTGATTTCAGTGGCCTTTGGGTCTGGTTCAGGGATTAAGTTCTGCCTTGATTTTTGCTTTAAATGAAAGCAACTTAGCATCACTTTAGCATCACTGTTAGCCACAAGGAGATAGAGAATGTACAGATCAGAACCACATATCTGCATTATAAAAGGGAACAAAAGGTGAGTCTGGCCAATAACTTCATAAAGAAAAAGCATAAAATGTTGTAATACCTGTAAACAGAAATGTGAACCAAATATGAATGGAAAACTATTACAGATTCCTGGGTTTGTATATAGCCCATATACAAATATTGTGGTCTATATATAGCCCATATTGTATTGTTCTGTTTCCTGCTGTCAAGTCCTCCCCTCCTGATGCTTAAACTGTGCAAACTGGAACCATTCGGGCTGGTTTATTTTATTTTGTTTTATTGTAGTCACTGCTGTTAAGACCCCAGAATTGAATGGGAGAGGAAAAAGTATTGTTTGGCATTCCTGAAAGGATCTGCTGACACATCTTGGAGCTCTCTGGCTATTCTGCTCGCTGGGACATGGGCTTGAATGGCTGAAGGCTGTTAGGGGTGTACCTTTTGCTGAGTGCCTGAATGGATTCAAGTCTTAAGCCTGGGATAAAGGATGCTTGTGCAGTGGGTGCTGAGCTGCTCAGCTGGGCTGTGCCTGGGGCAGGTCCTGGCCCACAGGGATGGAACACATCCCTTGGGCTCCCAGCAGGGCTGCTGGTGGCTACCAGAGCTGCTCACAGCTTTCCTGCACACATCAGTCAGACCCAAAGCTGTACAGCTGCACCACGTCCAAGCTGCCTTGGAGCACAAGCAGACAAACTCCAGGGGAGGGGGAGAGGTTGAAGAGCCCCTGTGGCTTGCTCAGGTCCTTACTCTGCTCCAGGCTTTCAGGAGTCTAACAGGTTAGCAGAGTAAAGATCCACCAGCTCTGCAAATTACTGCCCAGGACTAGGGGACCCCAAGTCTCTTCCCTGTAATATTTTTTGAGGTGCTCTAGGCTGAGGTATGGCTGGACACAGCACTGGATTAGAGCCTGTCTCCTTTGCTCTCAGGGATTCACTTTCTGACTCAAAATCAGAATAGGCAATACCACATCCTAAGAGCTGAACAGACTGGGATTCAGAGTCTGGGAGCTGAGAATGATAGTGAGAGAGAAACTTTATCTTGCTTAGCAGGGCAATAGCTCCAGGATCCACTGGAGGAAACAGTAGCAAAGAGTCCCCCCTCCCAGTCCCCCCTCCCACAGAGAGGCTAAGGTGGGAGGGGGGACTGGGGAAAATTGTTGACTGAGAAAGGACACTTGAGTAGGAAAATTAAGGGAGCAAGAGAGAGTAAATTTACCTGGGGGAGACATAGCAGAGCAGAGGTGAAGCATCTTGCCTGCTTCTCCCCTGACATTCCACATTGACAGTGTTTAGTGTTATAAAGAAGAGTGTTCCAAAGCACACAGGGAGACTCAGGTGCACAACTCCCACTCCTTTTTGTTTACTGGAAATTTGGGAGCTGCTAGTGTGGATTTTACAGGGTCTCCCACCATCTGATCAGAAATAACACCTATTACTTTATCCAAAGCATGCTGAAAGCAAGAGCCTCCCCCACGAATTTCAGTGTGACTTCTAGTGTGCTTTAATAGAATGTCAGTGTGCTGTGGTAAATTACTCAAATGAAGCTGTCAGTCAGGACTGAGAGCATCAGTCTGTACTTCCTGAGCTGGGAGATACATCACCCAGAAAGTCTGAAAGCACAGTTGGCTGAATTAGCTTCTGCTATATAATTATGGTAAATCTGTTGATCAATACTGTGTGCATTTTTAATACCTTCATATTGAGGCTTCTGATCTCTCTATATTAATGCTGATAATAGTTCTGCTTCTCTCTGCAATCAAAGAGCTTAAGCTTGAGGTTTCTTTCTTCTTGCCTCTTGCTCCCACAGTTAATTACTCCTTTAGCTCAGTAAAGCAAATGGGGATTCCATTATTTTATTATTTTACTAATTTTGAAAGAAAAGAAAGTAAAAATGTTCACACCAGGAGATGGCTGATGGAGAGTGGGGCCATGAAGACTCTATTAGTGCAGTCCCTAATAATAAGCCTTCATAAATCCTTTAAATATTGAAGGCTAAAAGAGCAGAATTTCACCAATAAGAGCTTATTATTTACCTGTCTTTAAAAAGGAATTTAGCAGTGTAATCCTGTGTCCATCCTACCCCAGAACTTGGTTCCAGTTTTCTGTTTCCACTGCTTTCCCCCCTGCATTGTGCTGTTTCACCTCAGTTGCTCCAGCACCATCACACATGCTCCAGCTCCAGAGCTCAGGCAGGACACACAGAACAGCTGCTCCTCAGGAAGCACTGCAAGTTTCTTTGAGGAGCTCTGAGTCTACCTGCCTGCCATGCCACCCTGTTAGAGGTTAGATGATTTTCAAGGCTATAAACATCTTCATCAGAATTCAATTTGAAGACTAATGTATTTGAGATCCTAAGATGATGTTGAATTCTGTTATGTGCAAGTCAAACTTGAAGATGCCCACAGCCAAGGACATCAGGAGCCACTTAAGTAGCTTTCATGGTCTATCCAAATATATTAAAAGCAAATTAATAGATAAAGAGAGAGAGGTAGGACTCTTCTCCTATAGATTCTGATTTTTTGGGTCACTGGTTTCACTACCTATAACAGAGTGCAGATCACATATCCACCTTAAAACCCTGCCTGTCATTACTGTGGTGCAACCCATGCACCTCAGTATGAATTGTATTTTACAGAGGATTTTAGCTGAAGCTCTGATTTGACCCTCAATGTATTTATGAAAACCTTTAGTTACCACAGGGGTTATTTTTTACCAAGTACTGTGTAGGGAGCCCCCTGCATCAGTTAAACCCCATCAGTGTCAAATGGGAGCAGAGGGTGGGTGGAGAATCTGAGCTGTGCTTGGCATAACAAACCACCAGCAATGTCAAAGTGTGCAAAATGTGCAAAGCTTACAGCTGCTCACCAGAAAAGGCAGCTTATAATTCCCCTTCTCCTATAGGACTTCCATGAACTGCACAATTTAACACATTCATGCAAATGCCAGTCTAACTTTCCTAATGAATGCAAATCCTAATAATCCAATATATGTCAGAATATAGCCACAGACTCATAATCCTCTCTGTCTGCTGTTTGATTCATTCCATTCAGATCCTAATTTGTAGTAAGTCTTGTATTTGGAAGCTGCTGTGGCTCATAGCATTTGTGTCATGGCCAAACTGGTGACAGGACTTCTATCTGCTGATGAAATGTTGCAATCAAACCCCTGTATGTAATGAGTTCTTCAGTAAAAAGTGGCACAGGTGATTATTTCAGCTACTTTCAGTAGGACTGGAGTCCTAAATTCCTTTTCAAAACGTTCACCAGGATGCACAATTTCTCTTCTGTGAAAAATTGCAGTCCAAATCGTTGGAAAAGATTGAAAATAAATATTTTTTTTTTCCTAATAGAACAAAAATGTTTTAAAATAGATTAGGAAATGGCACTGTTTACCATTCAAGCAAAACTTTATTTTCTATTAAATGCAATTTAAGTTATTCTTGAGTTAGTTTAGTTCAGAAGTTCTGTTGCCCAAAGCACCACGTTTCCTGGTGCTCGTGTAGGGTCTTTCTGGTTGGTGATCTTGAATTAAGCATATCAGTTCAGTTCAACAACAGGTCACCATTACATTAGCTTCAGCTGAAATAACTTCATTTGATTTTCCAAAGCAAGGTTTTCTTTATGTTGAAAATGTTTATTTTCTGAAAAGCTTTTGATTCGGTAGAAATGAAGTGTTTAGTCAAAAACCATTCCAATGTCAACAGATGAACTGGACCAGTTTTACTGGCCCATTATGCCAGTACCACAGCAAAGGCAGTGCTTTGGTCCCAGGGTAGGTATTGCCAAGCTGGCTTTAAAGTAAAGCTCTTTGGATGCTGGGCATGGTTAAATTGCAGCAGCACAGGTTTGGAGTCCTGCTGAGAAGCAAAGCAAACTGCTCCATGCTGAGAAGTGACTCAGCAGTGTGGGCATAATCCACCTTGAGAGGCTGATGTGAAAAAGTAAAAATTACCCAAAGGCTCTGAGCTGCATCAGGCTTGGTGCTCTGGTGGTGTTTGGATCACTGGCAGGCACATTTCCTCCTGGTGGAATGCTTGCACCTACCCTAAACACCTCTTGGAGTGAGGTCTCTGACACAGCTCCCACCAGTAAAAAGGGTAAAACTGGAATGTTCTCTTTCTTCACAGAGGGTTTTAATCACTTAAAGTTAAGGGATAAAGTGATGCCGCATTATTGAAGCAAATAGCCTAAGTACCTAATGCATAATATAGCAACTTGCTAAAATCTTACACATTTCAGGGTGAATCATGACTGATGAGAAATGAAACAGGATTTGCATTTCACACAGTGACTCATCCTCTGCTAAAATAGCTGAGAGCACCTGAAACAAATCAGTAAGGATCATGTCAAGGTTCATATTGGTTCATTTGAGCAAGTACTTACAATATGCTATGTTTGTGCTTTTAACATCAGGAATATAAAAGTTTATTTTTGGAAATTATTCTCTGAAGGTGACTGAGAAGCAAAATATGATTTTGGAGATCTGCAGAAAAGGAAATAACTTTCAAACTGAAAACAAAATTTATTTTCTTGAACAATGGTTATTGATTTTCTTTTTTTAAACAAAAATCTCCTGTGGGATGAAAAAAACCACTATTTGTAACACACTTGTGGCATAAAAATATGTTGACATAAAATATGTTGACATAAAAATACTTAAGATGTATTGATATAGGAATTGTATTAAATTTTTTCCACATTTCAGGACTCCCCAATTTTCTAAATCTGCTGCTATGCTTTTGGAGCTCAGATGTGTTTGGTTCTGACAACAGAGCTTCACGAAACAAACCTCTGATTTCCTTGCCCTCTGAGATAATTCACTTTTTTAATTCTAAAAAACAAATTGTGCAGCAGTTTCATGTACATTCAAGCTGTCAGGAATTCCAAAATGTTTTTTTTTTCCCAAACTGTTTGCTATGGGATTAGTGCAGTAGAAGTTGTTCCTGTTCCATGCTCCTCATGATCTCAGCTCGAAGGCAGTGCAGAGTTTCATGGTTCCATGCAGAGTTGGCATTCCAGGGCAGGCAGGAGCCGGCTGTGCCTGTGCAGGAGGGAAGCAATGCTTCAGGGCTCTGTGTTTGCTCATTTGACCCCAGGGGCCAAAACGGGCCCTCCAAAGATGTGTCTCCCACAGGAGAGATGATCAATTAGGGTTGCTCTGACACTCAGTCATCGGTGCTCAATATCTGTCACTTTATTTAGCTGCTGTTGGTTGCACATTGCTGCCTCATGCTTATGAGTTCTGATATGTTTTTTAATGGTAAGTAGGTTAATCCCTCTTCCTGGCTGAAAAACATGAAGTTAGATGCAAAAATCCCCAAAGCAAGAAGACTTAGTTGGAAAAAATTACAGAAGTGTAAATCAAGAAAGCAATATTGAACTTTAGAAGACAGCATACAATAATATGACACTTTATTCTGCTGCTGCCTGAGGTTTATATATACTACTGTCACTTTCTTGCTGTTCTCCACCAGTAGTAATTTTCTTTCAATCTAAATTTTATTTCCCAAGGGTTTGCTAAGGTTAAAAGTGCTAGAAAACCAATGACTATTCACTTGCCAAAGGACAATAAATTAAATTAACCACTGTTGGTAGCTAAGTCAGGTCTGAACTATTTATATGTAAATAGGTGCAAAACCCTGATGGCATAGTGCATGATTATTAGCAGCTCATTGTAGACTCCATATTGAAAATTAAATACACTGGAAAAGCAATGTGTTTCCTTTAAATTCTGCCTGCAAGAAAAACTTCTGAATTTCTGTTTTCATGGTAGCTTGTTATTACTGGCCTTACTATGCATTACAAACCTAATTATTCAAGGTCAAACTTAATGGGATCTTTTACTAACTTGTTTTATTTTAATTATCTTAATAATCATAACCACATAACCATAGTAGTGATTTCCAATTGATGGGGTAATTTTAATAAGGGTCACATTGCTCTGCTGCTGTCCAGGAAATGACTGCTACTCTGAGTGGTATTTAGTGACCACATTGGTGTGCTGAGATCAAACCTCTTAGTGACCCTTTCCCACATCCAATTTGGTGGCCAGGTAATAGCAATTTATCTGTCAGTGTCACGTTTCTGTGGCACATCATCTTCTCACAAGATCCTTGGGATTTTAGGTATGGTAGGAGTTGTTTGTTCTCTCTGGGATCTCTAGGATGGCAGCTGGACCACCCCAAGCTCAGCAGCATCATCACTGAGAACATTTGATTAATAACAAAGATGCAGCCAAAGTTGTGTTTGATACCACATCTATATTTAGTTATATTTACTGGTCCTTCATCAGTTTCACTTCCTTCTTCATGAGGTCTAAGAAAAGGCTGGAAAAGCATGAATCAGCCCTTCTGGATATCAGGAATAAATGCTGTGAAGTGCCAGTCACACTGTCATTCAGGCAGTCTGATGCAACAGCAGTTAAAAGATTATGAGCCCACAGTTCTGCATTTCCAGTCCTGGCTGCACAGGAAGAACAACACCACTGATATGTGTTCAGAGAGGAGCTGTGACCCTCGGGGCACAGTGCACAAGGGACACATCTGGGTGCTGAGCAACAGAGTTAAATGCACCCATTCATGGATAATGAACTTGTTTCTGTAGTCATCCACACTCCGAGGCAGATGGGAAAAGTTAACTTTCATAAATGAAAGTTAGCTTGCATAATAATTCCATGAATAATAAAAGTTAACTGCCATAAATCCATTGGATTTTAAATTCAAGGAACTAGTCCTGAACTGCCACGTGTGAAGAGCAAATCAGAAACATCAGAAGCTAATAAGGATCAAACAACCAATTGCTATCAGTAAATGTAAATATCCTAACTGTGCAATTCCTGCATTCTGGAGACAGAGCACTGATCCTGCAAAGTTGTCTCCAGTTATTCATGTGTGTGTTGGCTCTGCTCACACTCCTGTGAGCTGACACAGACTTCCCCTTCTCTGTGCTGTGCTGGGGTTCAGCACAAGGTAATTCCTTCAGCACGAAATATCAAACTACACTGCAACAGGTTTAGAGACCAAATTTTAAACTGCAGGAAGGCTGGTGGAACACAGATCTGACCACAGAACTTCCACCCCTGGAAATCTGTGTAGAGGAGGCCTGGTCAGTAGCTACAGTGTTAATCTGCTATCAAGTCCTCCATTTCTCTTAAAAAACACAAGATCCTGTCATCATTTTCTTTTCACATGTTGGCATTTCTAATGTGTTGCTTACAAAGGTCATCTATGTTTGGAGAAAAACAGTTTAATTGATTATATTATTGCAGGAAAATAGAATAACCACTTGCACCTTTGTTTGCAGATAAAAAAAAAAAAACAAAATTAATGGTTGCATACAGCTGAATTAAGCACTTAAAGTTCAGTCTCTACAAAATGCTGACACTGTAAGCTTCGATCAATACCAATACAATTTACACTTTAGGAGCACTGGGTCTGACTATTAACTAGTAATTATGCCAAGTTTACTGTTGAATTGCTTTAACTGTTTCCAAGGTGTAACTGAATTATGGCAAAACTTGTTAACACTGTCAGAGTGGGAACTCTCAGCACAGTCCCAGGCAGGCAACACCCTGCACAGTTCCAGCTTTGACCTCTTACACCTCAGATTCTGGGTCTGCTACACACAGCAACTTACTCAGCAGGGTGAAGAAACTTCTCCTGGGTGAGAAACTGCAGCCAACACGAGCCCTGCTTAGCCCCATACTGGCCCTGAGGCAGTACAGGAACTGCCAAATTTTTTTTTCATATTTTCACAAGTTGTAGGGAATTGCAACTAAACTTTGGACTTCATCTCCAGACTAGAATCATGATCCTTCCCAGGATACAAAATCTAGAGCTTGGATTTGGCCTCTTGCGGGAAAAAAAGTTTTCCTCAGTTAGTAAATGAAGTTCCCAAACAATAATGTAAAGATACAAACACTGCAAGTTTACTTATAAGCAAAAGCAAGGTTTAAAACCCCTTCACATTAAGTTCCCTTTATGACCTGCATTTATCCCACAACAGCTGCTGAAATTAATCTTCTTTGCCATGGAAGGACCAGTTTCTCCTTCACATATTACCCATGTGATGATGAAAAATGCAAAGAGAAGTTATGCCGAAGACAGAAAGCAGAGCAATGTGTGAGGAAATCTGTTGTTAATCAAGTTGGACCAGCAGGACTAGGAAAAGGAGAGCTAATTGCCTACCCCAGAGCATGCTCTCTGTCCCCTGTGCCTGGCTTTAACAAAACTACATTGTCACGCTAATCCTGAAAGCAACTGAGAGTTAGTTTTAATAATGTTTAAATCAATGTGTACCAAAGACTCACCTGAGTGTACTACAGCATGTTCACACTATCATCTCCTCTAATTAATGACTCCTGCTACGGGCTTCACCCCCCTCTGCTTTCCACAATACTCCAACCCAAAAAGCAGCCAACACTTCATCAATAGAGCATGCATATTCAAAAAACATTCATACACAGTCATAAAACATATTAGTCTCATCCTTGCTGATTATCTCTATAGCTATATATTTGGCTTTCTTGTTTGAAAAATAAAACCTGATGTGAAGAAACAGCCCCAGCTTTTAATAGACCTCAAGTCCCTCACTGACATCTCCCTCAGCTGATGAGTTAACATTACCCACTGCACATGGGGTTTTAACAGCTTCTTAAGACCAGCTTTAAACAGATAAAGGTAGTAGAAGATAAATTGATTGGGTGAATATGGCTAAATTAGGCACTACAGAATTTCATCTGCAGAGTTATTTTTAAGCTAAATAAAAAAGCCTTGGTCATTCACTTGCTGAAAAGGGAAAAGAGCTTCAGCCTGTTTGCTGTTTTTAATCAGCCTGGTTTGTTGCCAAACATTATTTGAAGACGGTGTCAAAAGAAAACAAGGTGAGCTCTCACAACACAGCTCAGCTAATATTGTGATGATAATTTTATAGAGTGGAATGGTTCTTTAGCTATGGGAAACATAATTTTTGAGGATAAACACATTACCCAGCTGGGTACCTCAACTTAGGTGACTTTCCCTGTACCATCAACAGCAGGAGGGAGTCACAAACAATGCAACAGCTGAAGGATTTATTTGCCAGCCTCTTGTGCACCCTGTCTGCACTGAGCACCAGGAAACAAAGCTTTTAGCAGATTCCTGTGTGGACAGCATGAGAACAGCTGAGACTGACAGCACCTAAAATTTTAATTCCTCCTTTTGGCTTCTCCTTCTCCAACTCTTCCTTTCCTATCATCTGTTTCATTCATCTCTTTGCACCATTTCTGTTTGTCTCAAAAGGCTGTCCTGCCTTTAACAAGTGCCATGGACTTCAGCTGCCTGTCCCACAACACAAGCACCCTCAGTACCTCCAAACCAGCCACTGCTCCTGCCCAACAACATCTCACCTGCCTCCTTCTAGTGCCACTGCTGAAAACCTGCCATTCCCACACATGGCACTTTCCTGGCTACACAGATCAGCTTCATCCCTGTCTTTATGTATTGATGTTGTTCTACCAAAACACTCATGGAGATGGGGACACTTGAGTGATGAAGGTGAGACCTTGACCTGCTGAAGGCCTGAGCCCTCCAGACTCCAGCAAGGTCTCAGTGCCTGAAAGTGGAACCTTTTGCCCATCAGATTCAGAATCTCAAGACACAAACATCAGAAATTATTATGGGTAAAAATTTGCTGGCATGTGTTGAAGTGAAACCATCAATTCTGATTAAATCTCTTTTTTTGCCAGTGATTTTTTTACCTCCCCTGAAACATATGGCATCTCCTGGCTCTTGTGAAATATTTTGACTGACAATACAGAAGCCAGGGAAATAAGAAAATTGTCTCACTCAGGACTTTTGAAGTCATTTAGTCTGAGGAAAATTTTAGTTATAACCTTCTGATAATTGTAATACACACTTTCCAAGCAGAGATGTCTCAGACATTAAAAAAAAAAAAAAAAAAGAAAAGCAAATACACTGTCAAATATGTCAATTTCTTAAGCTGATTTTTTTTCAGAAATGTGATGAGAAAGTGCAAAACCAAGATTGCAAAGTCGATAAGAATCCCAAATCCTATCTACTAAATACTATAAATTGGACACTTACTTGGGCCTCAAAGATAAAAAAAAAAGAGGGTTTAGACAAGACAGATTAGCTTTGCAAACTAGAATTTTTCCATTACATAAAATGATTTGATAAAAGATCAGGTTGTTTATGAAGCAGTGAGCACTTGCCTTCAGCATTTTCTCGTCTGCCGAGCGCTGTGACAGAGACGTGGGGCAGGCAGGGTGGGAAGGTTGGGAAGGAAGGATGGCATCCATCCACACAGCCCAGCCACCCCATGAGCTGGGCTTTTGTCATCCCACACTGCTCTGCTGGGGCTCCAAGGTCCCCACTGTGACCTTGCTGTGGTGGCAGCAGGAGTGACTCAGGGAATGTGACTCCACTCAGGGCTCAGTCTGCCTCTCTTACCCAGTGCAGACACACACTGCTTGTCCCACTCACACAGCACTGCTGTCTCTGGAAACTGGGATTTCCATTGGAAATTGGGATTTCCCCTTGCTGCTTCCTTTAATCCATTAAATATTTGCCTACGCAAAATCAGCATTAATTCAAAAATTATCTGTTAGGGAGAGGAGGAAGGGGCAATATGTATGCAGAACAACCAGCTCCCACCATTTTATCTCAGCTTCCCAAAGGCTGGGCAGGCTCTGCAATATCCCAAACCCAGGAACTATGTGACTGAATCATTTTTTTAAAAACAAAAAACGAAAATTTACAATTATAGCAAGACACTTGCAAACAGAGGTTAGCCTTAAATATTATTGGGAAAATAACAAGTGCTTTTCAGCACTGGGGAGGGACTTCATTGCTGACCTTTTATTTTTGGAACTGGCAGTGATGAAATCACTTTTTTGTGGCTGCAAACCTCACTGCAAAGAGCAGACAATAGGTGCATTTTGCTTGTTTTGCTCAACAAATGTTTCTCCTGGCTAGAGAAAGTATATTTGCCCAGGTCAGTGCTGTTCTCCTGCTTTTTATTATGCTTTTTCTTCACATTATTTTCCATCCACCTTACCAGAACTAGGTGGAGGCAGTCCCATCTCTGCAAATAACTGCCACGTAACTCTGCACATCAAGGAAAAATCATCCCTAGGCAGAGATGCTCCATAAGGGCCCAGCATGAATAATCCTCCATGATGGGCAGATATTTTTAGGTGACATTTAGGACCTTTCCTGCATGCTGCAGACTTATAAAATCAGCAAGGCAAGCTCAGGAGGAGGAAGATTGTGCCTGGATCCCCTAGAGGGAAAAATCTTGTGGAGACAGAATAATTCATTCACACCTCTTTCTCACTCCCTACCACTGACAAGTTGCCAAAGTCACAAATCCCAGGGAGCTGCTGCCAAGTTGCTCTTTCTTGGGAGCGATTTTCATGGTGGCTGTGGGATTAGCAGCCCCCCTCCCTGGTGCCAGCCCACCCAGCTGCTTGGAGAGAGTGCAGTGTGTGACAAGCAGGGTGCCACAGCCTGCTCTCCTGCAGGGAGCCGTGGCTCTGGGACAGCCTGGCTGCCTGGGCTTCCTCCAAGCAGCTCCTGGCTCTGTCCCCCCTGCTCTGCACAACGAGGTTGTCACCTGTCAGCTGTGACGCTGGCACAGAGACTGGCCTGCTCCCAGCGTGCAGGGTGCCATGCTGTCCCTCTGCTGTGCCTGTGCTCCAGTGTGGCAGCAGCCTCTCTTCCCAAACACCAAGAAGGCTGCAGCACCACGCACCAGCCTGCAATTCCTGTACAGGCTGTGCTCCAGCTCACTGGAACATGCAAGAGCCACAGGAGGCACCAAACCACTTCTGCCCACTCAAGCATCATCCCTTACCTGCCCCAGCTCCCAGCTGTTCTTCCCAAAATCCATCTCACTCAAGTGAGGCACTCAACAGCATCTGATGCCTCAGAAACACAGTGGGGTCCATCTGCAGCACCACTGCTGTAGGGAAGCATGACTCCAGAGGGGTCTGGAAAGAAGAGACATTAGGAATGCTCATGTGCTTGAGCTGCTCTGGAGACCACCTGTCCATCCTGGACAGGAGTCAGCACGAGCAGCAGGAACAAACTGGAGCACTTGGAGGGCTGGCAGGAGTTAATTGGGCTGAATTTAGGGGCCTCGCACAATAGATTAAATTCATGAATGATGTACTTCTCCCGAAGTAATTACAAATTACCCTCAGGGCTCAGGGTGGCTGTGTTGAGCTAATCATCTACATCTCTGCACAGTTAAGTGCATAACTTAGGAAGTCAAACCTGTGATCAACTCAGTTCAGAGATCATGTAAGTCAATTCTTGCACAGAACATGTCAAGTACCCAAAGCCTATTTTTTTTTGTTGTTGTTTAGCATAAAGGAGGTTTGACTCCAAAGGAGTAGGTTCATTATTCATCAAATACACTTAGAAAACTTTCTCAAAATAAAAAGTCCTGTGCCACATGTATATTTCTCTGCTGCTTTTCCTGTGGGGAGATAGATAAGGATTGACTTTGTGAAATTGCTGCAGCAAGCTGAGAATGTTGCATGAAGAGAGGAATTCTGCCCAATGCACAGGGAATATGGATGTGTTATATTACTTGCTGTGCATTACACAGATTCACAATATTCATCTCAGTCAGAGCAGCAGCCAGTAAAGCCTTCAAAGCCCAGACTGTTGTGCACACCTGATACAAAAGCCCAGCAAAGCTGATGGCTCACTCCTCATGGAGTCATGACAGCAAAAAAGGGAGCTGGACATATGTGTGTAAATAAAGAGGAGGTGAGGGAAAGCAGAGGGTACCAGAGGGCAGCAGGGGTAAAGCAAAAGCCAGCATCAAGAGTATAAGAAGCTCTGTAAGGATCAAGTCTCATCATGAGCCCAATACATGTGTGGAGATGCACAGAAGGGATTAAACTCCAAAAGAGAACAAGAGCAGCATGGCTGTGTGTGAAGATACCCCAAAGGGCATGTAGGAACACTTGTAGGGGCTTTAAAATGTAGGAACACTTGTAGTGGCTTTAAAACACACCTGACTCTGGGATTTCCCTCCTACACCGCTAAATTGCTACTTATTGCTCTTAGTGCCCACCATATATTTGGCAGTACACAAGAGAGAACAGTAAAGGCATGAGGAGGCTAACAGCTGCATCCCATGCTTCATCAAACAGTTAATCCATTTTCCCTGTGCTCCTAACTGTGTAGGCGTCTGAAAAAATACCACAACCACTTTGTGGGAACAACCTCCTCTTCCAAACTTGTGCTGCTACAGGGAGCCTCCTTGGCTACACTCCACCTTTCTCCTTTCTGCCACAAGAGCTCCTTTCTCCACCAAGGCAGCAAATCTCCCCTTTTCCCACCAGCTCCATCTGCCCAGGCACAGGCCTGAGGCATCCCTAGCTGGCTCCTCCACCTGACCTACACCTCCTCATTACAGGAGAGGGGATTCTGTCTCCATCTGTACTGGGATTTCCAAAGTGCACCCGCACAGGAGCTCCAAGACAACATTACCTTGTTTAAAGAACGATGCAGCTGCCCCTCTCTTTGGCCCATTGCTTCCCTGTAGCATCCCAGGTCTCTTTTGATCACTCTTTGCCCCACAGCCTGCTGAGGCTCTCAATCTCCAAAGACCAGGCCAGTTTATTTTGTTTTAAGAGCACATTCTGTGAAGAGATCTGCTGCATGCAAAATTCAGCTTTGTGTGGGAATGGAGGTGTGAAAAAACAGCACTGAATAACAACAGCCTGGAATAAAGTCCATGCTGACCTACAGATGACCTTCCTGCTCTCAGTCACACAAGTGAGAAGTCCCTTTGCAAATCCATGCTGAAATACCTCATTTTCCAGGACCCAAGAAAATATTAAATGTATAAAAAGCAAAATCACCTCCTTCATTTTTTTGTTCCTGCATATGCAGGACGTATCCCTTGTGTCTTTGTGAGAGTGTGTAAAAATGTCTTCATGTGACCCTGGGAGCCTGCTGGCCACATCAGTGATTCTGTGCTCAGTGCCACAGGCTACCTGACCTGCATTTCAAAGAAACAAAACAGTTTTGTTATTCCAGAAACTCAACTCATTACAGAGCACTGCACTCACAGCAATCTGTGAGCAGCTCAGCTCCCAGGGCAGATGGAAAGTCAGTGGTGCTGTACAAGTGATATGCTGCTTGCTGGTGATGTTAAAATTCATGTGGAAAACTAAATAGTAAGACATGCTCAGCAGAAAAAGAACAAAAATATCCAGCCTGATGAAAATTCTGGGTCTCTGCTCTAAACAGTGTTAAAAATAATTAAAAGCTAACAGTATGGTCTTTTTTCTTCTTTTATTGTCATTTCGATAAGAAATTACACTGGGAATTCTCCTGTCCAAAACCATCTACACCACCCTTTGTCTCTGATAAGGATCCCCAGTCCTGCAGATTTCTCATCAATATCTGCTAAGGCCTTTGCAGAGGCATTAGTGTGCAGTATGGACCATCCCTTCCAGCAGTTCCTCCCCACCCTCACTGCTGCTGTCTCAGGGCAGGATCTGCTCCAGACTGCTGGCCCTGCTGGGCACTCTCACAGCACAGCCAGCCTCCATCTCCTGCCCAGCCTCTCCCCATGGCTAAAGATGGAGTGAGTGACTGCTTAACACTGCCAAAAAACACTCAAGCTAACACTGCAAGCTTCATATCAACGCTCCTCTAAAGGCATTTAAATATACATTTATTTATCTCTGTAAGGAAAGGAACACATTCAAACTTTTCTACACACTCTGTGCACTATCCCCTTTCCCCTGCAGCCCCACCAGGTGCAATTAAGTCACTGATTAAAAATTAATCCTACATTGTTTGGCTTTCAGGGAACAATTGTTGTTGGGTTTTTTTTAACCTTAAGGTATTATTCAAATGAATCTTTGATATTTGCAGGATAAAATGAATGTAAGTTAAAATCAATTTTCTTTCCATTCCAACATCCTGCACATTCTCATGATCGTTGTGACTTTTGTATAGAAGTTGTCACAAACTTCTATGGAGGAAGAGCACAGCTAAGGGAGTTCCTTGGCTGAAGATTTAGCATTAATTTTGCAAGCATGTTCATTCTAGGATTTGAAGACAGACTTAAAAATCTGTGGTCCAAAACCAAAACTGAAGCTAGGCATTTAAAATATGAATGTGAGTATTAGGCAATTACTTTTCCTCAGTTTTCAAAACGTTGCATAAATTGTTAATAACCCCACAGTGAGGAAAAAATTTTCTCATATATGATTAGCTATTTTCTGAAGGAAATAGCAGAGTGAAAAGTACAAATTGACAGAATTCTACTATTTTTCCTCTTTAGAGTTGCAGATCAACATATTCATCTCATCTTCTTCCCTCTCTAATTATCATGCAATGGCATGTCTTGAAGAAAATAAATGGCATGTGCATTTCTGTGACAAGTGAAGCAATTCTCTGATATGTAACTACAAAATATTTGGGAATCCATAAAGGATAAAAAAAACACCCAATAAGAAATCTAGATAGCAGCAGTTCTTCATGCTGATAGAGTCTAAAATTAAAAATTTAAAAACTGCAAAAATTAAAAACTGCACAGAATCTACACATAGAAATGAAAAGCTCAAGAGAGCACAGCCTCATCTCATTTTATGGAATAGTTACTGCCATCCATCCACCACCACCTGTGATAGCCAGAGCCACAAGTTCTTAGACAAAAGTTACTCATTTTGTAATTCCCATTTTCCTCAAAGGGCTCAGAGGAAGAAGAATAATTCAACAGTTTACAGCAAACTGGCCACATCTTGAACAAAAGCATGCAAACACCATATTAATGAACACCACACAATTACCTCTGCTCATCTAACTTCCCAGAGCCTGATACAGCCTTGGGCAGGTTTTCCTAACAACAAAATGCAATAAATGAATTTATGTCCTGAAGGACTCTAAGCTGCAATGCCACAAAGCCATGAAAGATAAATGATGTCCTAACTCATTTTCTGATTTATTATTCCCCCAACTTTGCTCATTTTGTAATGAGAACTCATTTTTCTGTTTGGCAGATAGCTGTGCCAATCTTGTTAATAGCTACTATTACCATCACATGAGCATGTTTGTGAAAACAAGTGTAGTTTCATTCTGACACTGACCTCACAGCACTTCAGTTTTATTACAAACACAAGATCTGTCAGTAACAAAAATTGATGCACTTATCCACAGATTCCGCTTGTCTGCCACTAGCACTCTATTCATTTTTCTTTTGCAGAAGTTCATCTTTAAGCAAGGGCAGATTCATAGTTTAAATTACTGTCTTGACACATCATCTGTTGCTTTGTAAATTCGTACAGAGAACATAATTTCCACAGTCTTTAGGAGATAAAGGATTACTCTTAACCACCACTGCAGGCACTGTACTGATCTGAATCTAACTTGAACTGTGTAAACCTAAATGGGCTTAAAAGTGGCTACTAGAAGGATTTCCTCATGAAACATTCAGACTGAGAATAATCTGAACTGAGTAACCCTATTTAATGCTAATAAGATGCTTTTAGGTCTCAGGACTCAACAGATGGATTTTAGGGTGAGATTTTCCAAATCTCAACTGTCTGAAATTGAGGACTTTTTGGTATTTAATGGGAGGTGGTTTATGCCAGTGATTAGGAAAATACTGAAATTCTGCCCACTCTGCCACTTGAAGTGTCTATATTTAACTGTATTATTTCTGAACATGATTCTCATTCTAGCTGTCCTTGATTTGGTGCTCCTAACACAGATAAATAAATACACACATCCCTTCAAGGATTTTGTACCTGCTCGATGTGTTTCAATTGGCTTCTCACATCCCCAAATACAATTATTTGTGGATGATCTTGGTGATCATTCTTCTTGACAAGATGTTTGCTTCTGGAAGAAGCCAACAGAACTGAAGTCAAGCAGACACTTCTGAATTTCTCCTCTAGGTGGAATCTCAATTCAGCAGCCAGATTGACTAGACCACACAGGTCTAAATTAGGATTCTTCCTTACTTAGGACTAACATATTAATGCCTAGAAATTCTGGCAATTACTTAATGCCACCTTTTCATGTACTAAGAAAAAGATAAGAAGGAAATTAGCTTTTTTTGCATTTTCATTTCCTTTACACAAGGGCTATCATACCCCAAAGATTTTCCCCACAGTTAAGCTTCATTGTTTTCTCTTGGCAAGAAAGAGCTACTGATTTTTCAAGACCACCAGCAGGTTGTGTGGTATAGTCAAAGTCTTTGCAGCAGTTAGGTGAGATTCTTAGAGTATCAGCTGTTAGAACAGTCTACATTGCAGGAGCAGGAACAGTCCTGGGTAATCTCCTAATGCAGGGAAACCAAACCAAAGTCACCTTTCCCTGCCATCCCATTTTGTGCAACTCTGCTCAGAGCTTTGGGCTTCATTGTGCGTGGCAGAAAAAAAAAAAACTTGTTTACTATTATACCCTCTAGGTACCTCAAATGACACAAAACATTCCAATGTCTCAGTGTTTTCTAAGGGAATGAGTCACTTGTTGTTTCTGCAGGGTTTTGATGCAACACAGTCAGAGCTGAGCTTGACTATAGGACAGCAATGTCCTCTTGGAGGATACTGGCTGCCCTTCCTTGACTCAACATATCCCATCTGCCCAGAGATGTTGAAAAAAAAAAAAAACCACAAAAATGAGAAAAACTTGTAGTTGCTTTCTCAAGAGCCAATATGTGTTTTAAAAAGTTAGTACATTTTATCCCTCAGAGAGAAGGTTTAGTATACCTTTTCCATTTAAATGAGCATAACTAAAAGAGCAAACACTATATTTTTTTTCCTTAAACAATTTGCTGTTTTACAAGGTGCACTTTGCTTGGGCTATATTTTTGAGATATAGCTATGTGAACAACCTGCTTGTTTTTTCAAAATAATTCTAAAACCTTTCTAATCTTCCACTTTGCCCAGAAGTAGGTGTGAGCTGCCTACTAACAGGAGAGAGACAAGAGAAAAGAATGAAACAAGAGCCAAAAGTCTCATATTCACTATCATCCCTGTATGACATTCTCTAAAGCCAAAGAAAGCAGCTTATCATTGGAAACCCTTCTTTTTCCACAAAGGTATGTTAAAATCAACATATGCACATGCAGGCCACCGTGGTAAGTGGGTGATTAACTGCTTTGTGCTAGATTCTGAAGTTGGTACAAAGCATTTTGCCTTGCCCATCTTTGCAATCTATCCTGTTTTACTCTGTCACAAACACCTGCTGTTCACACAACTGCATTTAAGATGAGCCTAAACATCCTAAAATTGGGCTAAAACACTGCAATATTGGTCTTAAATTAGAGCCTGAGCTGGGCCCAGGGAAAATGCCATCCCCTTGGGAGGCACATCACGAGGGGCTGGGGGGCTGCAGTGAGGGCACAGCCAGACTGGAGTTTGGAGAAGCTGCTCTGCAGGGCAGGGAGCCTCGGGAGGTGACAGTGTCCCAGCAGGGGACAACAGAATAATGCCTGAAGAGATGGGTGTGCATTTACACCTAAGGGAAGCCAGGAGGAAATGGGGTGAAAAGCATGAGGTGTCTGCACAGCAGTGAATTGCAAAGCCCTTTCATCCTGCAGGATTTGGGATCTCTGGAGGCAGTGGTCACTGTGGCTCTGGCTCTGCAGGGACAGTTTTTCTGCATTAGGACTGCCAAGACCCACTGAGGGCTGATGCCAAGTGCCCAATGCAACAACTCCTCTGAAGCAAAAGGCATTTTCTCACCTGCCAGGCTCCACAGGGGTTAGCTCCAGCTGGTTTGACACCTCAGGATCACCACTTAGTTTGGACTGAGCAGCACATCTGTTCTGTTCTTCTCTTGTAGATCTTTTGTTGTCTCACTCAGTAGAGATCATGTTAAGCCCAGAATGACTTTTACTGCATCATCTTCTGGATGTAAACTCTTCCATCATGTAGTGTATTAAAGACATTATTAACATCCATGGCAGAAACACGGGCTGGGTGACACCTCCTGTGTGAAGTTGATTCATGCTTGTGCTAAACCTGGGTCTGGTCCAGCTGACACAGTCAGCTAAGTTACTGCACTGCCAGTTTAATATTTTGCCATCTGCTAACTGAGAGCTCTGCTGCCTGCTGGGTCCCATAAAGACTTTTATTTATTACATTATACATGGTAACATCTGCCACAGGATTCAGCTCAGCTTAGCTTCCTAATTAAACAAACAAACACTACATCTCCTGTACATGATTGGGTCTAACTATTATTTATAAAATCTGAGATAGGTATTTAAAATATATACATTGTCTGTTCCAGATGAATAAATACCCCTCCCACCATTTGGAGTGGGACTGTTAGAATAAGCTTAAGGTTCTCAAACACTCCATTTTACTACAACAAAGCAACCAGAAGTTATTGAATTTGTTCTTGTTTTGCTCTTATTTTATTCCTTAAATTATTCAATTTTACACTAATTAGAAAAATCAGATTATTTCAAATTCTTGTTAGCTCCTCTCCTGAGTACTGTCTGTAAAAGCAGAGGAGAATAAAACAGACTTCCTCTGTCTTTGATTTCAGAGAAGAAATCAAACAGGAACATCACACCATCAGCCACCAAAGGCACCATGAATGCACTGTCCAAGCCCATTTCGAACTTAATTGCAAAGGGAGGAATCCCTGAACAATATCACTGACTACACACCTACCTCAAGGCTCTCCCATCTGTTCCAGTCACCTGCAGTTAAATCAAACTGGGAGAAAACCTGGATGAAATCCAGGCCTAATGAATTCAGTACGAATGTCACCAGTTCTTCATGTTTTTTAAAATCAGTTCTAAACAAAAAGTTAAAATTTATTTAAACTTTAACCTTTCTTTAATTAATCTCTATTCTTTTAACAAATCTCTTATTTTAAGGATCAAAGAATATCTACAATTCCAAATATATCAGCTCTCAAAAAAAAAAAAAATTCCCAGGTTTAACTTTCCAAAATCAAGTGGACAGTACAGCAGAACTAGAGTTACATTTTCCAGTCTTCCACTCTTTCATTGGATTTCTTGTTTACTGCATTCAGTTGCAAAAGAAAAAACAAACCAAAAACCACACCCAACCTGATAAACCAAACCAAAAAAACACAAGCCACTACACAAGCCTTCTGGAGGGAAAAAAAAAAAAACAACTAAAATCCCTTCTTAGCTCTAATTCTTTAAAAATACTTTGATCTTGATTTCATTTTTAACCAAGTCCAGTTGCCCCCAGTGCCTCTGTCACACCAAGGCAGTTCTTTCATTGTCTTTAAAAATTTGGCCTCATTCCTCCTTTAATCAAGAAATAGAAGCCATTTAATTTGCCCCCCAATGACAGCAGTGTGCTGGCTGCCAACACCCCCAGTGCCTTGGGGCAGAAAATCATCCCAAAGAAAATAATTGCTTTATTTATGAAAGCAACATTGAATGTTTTCAGTTAAAATCACTGCCTTTACACTATTTTTGTAAAGTCACTGATACCCTAGGAAGTTTTTATGCCTACACTTGATGTTCAGGACCATGGGCACCCTCCCAGCCACTGCCAGGCAGGATGGGGATCCCCAGGATGGAGATGCCAGCAGTGCAGCTCCCTCGGGGGGCTGATTCAAGGCCACAGCTCCTCTCTGAGGTGCCAAAATAGGCACCTCTACAGCCACAGCAATTAATCAGTAATATAACACAGGCTGCCAAACCATCAGCTGTTAAATAGCTCCACACCCTGAGCTGGTCAGACTTCACAGACTGCCTACCCACCTTCACCTCCCAGCATTACAAAGTCCTTACCTAAGAATATAAAGCCCAACTGTACAATTCCTTTGCCACAACACAAATAAGACAAGATCATAATAAACAACTTATCAGCTCCATGATCCATAGCACCTATACTTGTAACATTTATAAAATTCTTTTTATTTCCAAGCCTGGAAAAAGTGCCAGTTCCACATATTCAGATTAAACGAGATGTGCTACATGATATGCTTTTATTTAATTTTTGAGTGTAACATTTGGATATTTACAGACTCAAGGAAATTAGGAATCTTTTTTCTGTACCCCTGGTACTGGCAAAATGAGTTATTTATGATTCAATCATCACAAACAGATGTGCCCTCCAACAACATGTGATCTTTATTATCTCTCTTCTCTAGTTCAAATATTAAGTCTGACATTGCTTTTCTTAAGACCCTGTGTTCCTTTGGCACAAAAAAAGGTGGTGATAAAGAGGCAAAAACTTAATTACTTGCACATGAAAAGATGAACACATCTGCCAAGTGCTGTCAGCACCAACCAACAAAGATGAGGCTCAAACAGTTGGAAATTGGCCCTTGAGATGACAACTCCCATGTGCCCAAGGAGCCTATGGGCACACTGCACACCTTCCCAGGCAGACTTTTTAATTTAAAATGGCACTTTCCCACTTCCCCTGTCCTGTTCTGGCCTCAGCCCTGGTTTCAAGGGAATTCCAGGAGCTCATGGCATTTGGTGCCAGTGAGACCCTCCCTCCTGCCCCACTCCCCACACCAGGAGCTTCCCCTGGCAGCAAATGATGCTCTGGAAAGGGGAGAGGACAGAAGGGACTCCTGATGAGACATTCTCCCTGTCCCAGGCAGGTGCCAAATCAGTGTCTGGAGGCTCTGTGCACTGAGCCAGCTGAGCTGATGCTGGAGGAACAAGTGCCTGTAAGTTTGCTGTGTTACTGCCTCGTAACACCTCACACATCATGGGTGAGCAGGACATATCAAATACTTAAGGAGATGTTAACGGAATTTGACAATTTGCATCACCAGAAACGTGTCCAGCCTTCAGGAGAGTCCCAAGAAAAGGTTGTGACCGCTCACACAGAGCGCCTCAGCCAGGAGGGAATTTATCTCAAGGCCTTGCCAGTCAGACACGCACTTCAGCAGGGGAATTAGTGCTCCTGGGTGACATGAGCTGTGCAGCATGTTTGTCAAGCTGACAGGCCTCCCCTTCTGTGGAGCTGTTTGTTCTGTGCACGTTCCAGCTGTGGCTCCTGCAGCCGCTGAGCCCAGCTAAACCAAATCCCAGCCTTCCCACGTGAAGAAGAAGATTTTCCCACTGACACAGCAAATCCTTCTTTATGCCACATAATTCCTTGGGCTCCTGGGTCAGTTCCCAGTTCAGTCAGGAGCATATCCCTGATGTTTCCTAACCTTGTCAAAGGGAACAGCTCATTTATCTTCAGATCTATTGTGGTTTAACCTCAGCTGGCAACTAAGCACCTCACAGCTGCTCGCTCACTCTCCCCACATGGATGGGGGTGAGAGCTGAAGAACTAAAGTGAGAAAGCTCATGGGTTCAGATAAGGACAGTTCAACAAGTAAAGCAAGAGCTGCACACACAGGCAAAGCAGGAGGAATTCATTGGCCATGGGCAGGCAGGTGTTCAGGAGAGCAGGGCTCCATCACTGCCAATGGTGCCCTGGAAGGAGAAATGCCACCACTCCAAATGTGTGCGTGTTGCCTGTCCCCCTCCTTCCCCAGCTTTATACACTGAGCACAACGTCTGGAGCATCCCTTGGGTCACTTGGGCTCAGCTGTCCCAGCTGTGTCCCCTCCCTGCTGCTCGTGCATCCCCAGGCTCCTCACTGTGGGGTGAGGAGCAGAAAAGGCCTCAGCTCTGTGCTGACCAGAAACAAACAAAACATCTCTGACCTATCAACACTGTTTCCAGCACAAATCCAAAACACAGCCCCTTATCAGCTACTGTGAAGCTGATACCAATACTGTGCCAGCCAAAACCAGCCCAGGGATCATTGCTGGGAGATGTCTGTTGACAGGATTATCGTCTCCTCACAGGAAGACAATTCCAAGAAGGTACATGCACAGTTTATTCTAATTATCTTCTACAGAAAGCATGAGAGTTTTCTGTGTAATTGTACAAAATTCTAGTCATTGCACAAAGAATTTTCTCCATGTAACAGACTCCTACTTTTTGCAGGGGGCAGGGAGGGGGGGCATTTACATTCAGTAGAGGTTTTTCACAGAAATTCCCTACACCGTAGCTCTACTAAATTCCTTTTGGTTCAAATAATAGAACTCAATTCCCAGACCCCTCTCTGACCCAAAGAGCCCTAAATCTGTATCATTCTGCACTTTTCATCCACAGATTTCCTTGAAAGCACTGACCTAGTTTTTTCTTGCCAAAATACTAAATAAGAGTGAAAATAAAAGAAACAATCCTATCAAAAAACATACTGAAATAACTGCGGGGACTTTCACTTCTGAAGTCATACAGAATACAACTCCAAAAATGACAAGTGAAACTTCAGTCTATTGAAGAGAAAATTGGCAAGAATAACAAAGTTCTCCCTGAAATGGCTGATTCAGTATGCATGGAAAAGCTAGATAAACATCACATGATCTCCCTGGACCCTCTAGACATAAACAATGCAATTAAAAGGAAACATTTACTTCCTCTCTTGATGGTATTACCTGAGGGATAGCAGATGCCAGATAGTTCAGTGTTTATTAGAAGAAAGTAGCAAGTTTGGCAGTTGGAACTGGCTCAAGCCTCTCTCACATTTTTGTGATTTTATAACACCATATGGTCACTACAGATCTCTCTGACAATCTCCTTGTTTAAGTTCAGCTGTTTCACAGAACATTTAAGCTGAAGTTAAGCATATTGAAGATATAATGATAAGCAGCAAAGATATTTAGGAGAGGGCTGCAAAATCCCTGAGAAATACAGATTACCACTTGAATGAGTCAATATTTGTTAATAAAATGCTTAGTACCTCTGGGCTTTGGGTGTGAACCCCAAAGGTTTGAGGCTTTGTTTGCTGAACCCCAGCCTCACAAGGCCACAACAAGGCTGCTGGGCTGAAGCAAAGCATGACCCTGAGGTGCTGCCGAGCCCCCTGAAGCCTGGTGACACACCAGGGCTGCCAACAGCTTGGGAGAGAAGCACAGTGACAGAAACCAGCTTGACCTCCACTGACTGCATTTACATTCAGTATTCCAGTTACTGCTGCCAGGGAAATTACCCATGGGCTGATGCTTAAAGAGATTGGCCTGCTCATAGTGGAGCCCTGCTCCTAAAACTAAATATGAGCACTGATGCTGGCTAGAGGACAGGCAACTCCAGTCACGGTCAATTGGCTTATTAGGTGCCAATCAAATGCCACTGACTTCCCAGGGAATTGAGGGCAACTAGAGCTCCAGCTAATAAAGTCCTACATTTACTGGATTATCAACAAAATGTATTTTCTAAAAATGCATCAGCATGACACAGCAATTGGTTTTGCTAGCAACTTATTTAACTGTATAATTTATTGATGATATCTACAGCAAGAAAAAGTATCCACAAGTCTTTGCCCCTCCAAGGCTGAGAGCATAAATTTATAAATCATATGAAACAGAAAAACTCAAGAGAGTATTTAAAGCCTGCTCTTATTTTAGCTCCACAGACTTAAACAACTTGACACTATGGTAATGCAATGGGTCTGGGGCTCATTAATTTTTAATCAACTTTTATCCACCATAGCTTTTGAAACGAACTGTTACTAATGACGAGTCATATGTCAGTCTAATGAATGGGATGCAAACTTCCATTAAAATAATGAAATTAGCTTGTTTGACTTTTGTTCCAGTTCCATGGCACACAGCCCCAGGTAATTACAGTTTGCACTACTTGCCCATATTAACGTCTGTTTATTTACTTAAGGTCTTTAGTCAAGACATCCCAATTTAGCTCATGTCAACTGTTTTTTTATGAGTCTAAGAGTATTTGTCTTATTAACAAAGAGATAAATACATGCAGGCAGTGCAAAGTGCTAAAATATCAATTATGCACACATGGAACATTGTGAAAAAACAGAATAGAATAAGTACACAATCCCTATTGATATAAACACATCCCAGTGTTTCCCTGTGGCAGCAGCAATTACTTTTGGAAAACGGAACAAGGTCTGAAAGGCATCTTTGCTGGGTATAATTTGGCCTCTTCCAGCAACCTTTGCCCTTTAGGATCCCAAGTATAGGCTAAAAAAAACCCCAAAACTAAATTCCCAAATATTATTGTGCTCTAGAGTACATGAGTCATGACACACTGCAATGACCTTGTTTTTAAAAGTGTATCACTCTGGCTCTCCAATGTGCCCCTGAGGAATGAGGCCTTTCTGACTAACTTGCAGTGAAAAGCTGTTATCAATATGTTATTACATAAAAATATGTTACAGCATCAATAACGTTAGTAGGTCATATTCCAACTTCACAACAGCTTCTTCCAAAGTTCCTTCAGCAAGCCCCTACCTCCCTTAATCACAGATAACATCTAATGTAAATCAGCCCTCCAGAGATGATTTTGGAGCAGCTGAGGTTTTGGTGTGAGCATGCTCCTGTGCACAGCAGATTTAACTGCTAACAGAGGACTTCCTAAAGAGCAGCCTCTCTTTTATAAACTAAAAATAATCTGCAACAAATAACCTGAAATGCCAAAGCAAGATCTGTTAAAGGAAGAACCATCACTAAAAATACCTGAGAAATGAATACAAGTCTCTGTTACTCAGAGAATGCATTGGGATAATTTTTATACTGTTAACATCTCTTAGGTTTTCAGTGAACAATTCTGATCTGTCCTGAGGTTTGCAAGCAATGCTGTGTGTGACTCTGCAGACAGCCAGCAGCCACTCCTGCTCAGCCCTCCCTGCTGGGCCCCACAGGATCCAGGCAGGAACTGAACCCTCTGCAGACACAGGTGAAAACATTTCCCACTCACGCAGCTCAGAGGCACAGCCAGGAAAAGCCATGGATGCTTTTTCCTGGCATGGCAGGGAGAGCCATAACTCTGTCTACCAGACACAGAATAGCTCACCTGAAGGGCAGACAAATGAGGAATTTAACAGAAGAAATCTTCCTCAAGGAACATCCATATCACCTAAAGCCAAGTTTTCCCCACACTTCCCTTTTTTCTCCAAAAGGACGTAGAATATTGATCTAGCTTCTCTCCCCAGTACCTGCTTGACCTCTGGTCTGTGAAAACCCAGAGAAGACAATTTCTTTCTTCTTGCTCTGACTGATGGATCCTCACCTCTCCCTTCCCAGAAGTCTCCAAAAGATCTTTTGTCTCATTGCTAATGGAAAAATACACAGCTTTCTAACAATCTGCACAAGACAAGGAGAAAAAGAACTTTGCCTGTCACATGTTTATGTGCTTGCAATGAATTGTATTCAGAAACACAAAAATCCATCATTATTTATACAGAAACTGCTACTTTCTGAAGTCATTCTCAAATTGAGCACAATGAGAATATCTGTGAAACAAACTTTTATTTTTTTCCTTTCCTCAGACAGATTCAGCCACCTATAAACAGAGATCTGGAACAAATACAAGCCAAGAGAGAGCTTGGAATTTAACAGGATTTAACAGGAAAGACTCTGAGTTACCCCAGCTGACAGCTGTAAAAAAAAAAAATAACCAAAGAAATGTAGGGTGAGGGCTACGTCCAGTGCCAGTCACCATGTCAGAGCTGACATCAAAGGCTGGATTCTCCCAGCTCAGAGCCTGACACTTGTGACTGACAGTGCAAATGCCAGCTTGAAAACCCATCAAAGCCTGCACTGAGGGGACATGCTGTGCTAACAGTGGACAGACTGTCTCATGCAGGAGAGATCAAGGAGCTGCCTTCCTGTCCTGCTCAAAGCACGTGAGATTTGATGAGCACCTGACTATTAAAAGCCACCCTTGAATACATTGTGGGGGTTTTTCCTGAACATACAGAGTACACAAGTGTTAAAATAACATTTGTAAAAAGACAGAACAAAGGAAAAATATTACCAGGTCTGCTGTCCTCTCTATTGTTGTTTTCCTCCTGAAAAATAAAAACATTGACTTTACCAGACACTCCTTCTGGGAGAGCCAGCACAAAAATAAGCAAGCTCATGTTACTGGTTTGTCCCTCTCCCCACAAGCCAGAGGACACATTGATCTCAGCTAACTTGATTTAGCTCAATCTGCAGTCTTTCTTCTTTTCTATTACATTAGGCCCCGATCTGTCTTTCAAATTACCTTTGGCAATTAACTGAGGTGGCTAATTCAGGAGCTAATTGCCCTCTGTTAGTCATGTAATCAATATAGGCAGACCTCTGCATTAGCATACCAGGTGGGTCTGGTATAATAGTTCAATTTTGCAGGGTTTGATTCAAGCCTTAAAGCCCAACAGTCCCTACTAGAAACAAGTCCAGGTGACTTTTCCATATTAATGCAAAAGCTCAGCACAGCAAAGAGCCAAGCTCAGACACCCAGGGACCTACACCATCACTTCTATCAAAAATTACTTCCCCTTTCACCAGGGCCCTGTATAGAAGGTCACACAAGTGATTCCTGACCAGTTCCTGAGAGATTTCCTGTGCCTCAGTATGTCAGACAGGGTGTTCCTGTGGCTGAACTCTTACCTGATGCTTCGGGGAGGATTTAGAAACAGATAATCAGGTGTAAAAGAGGTCAGTTCCCAGCTCTCATTAGGTCAAAGTGAGCTTGAACTCTGAAGCACAAGGTTTTGGTTTTATTTATTATTTTTTCCAAAGACTGGTAGATAAAATAGTCCTGTTACTTTTGTAGATTCCCAGTTCTACCCTGAAATTTTAGACCCCAGTTAAACTACATGGCAATGAGTCCTGTGCAGTGGGTGAGAATTAATCTCTTTTGCCATGTCAGAATTTCCTGAACACCTGGTAAAAGGTATTCCAAAATATTTGAAGGTAAAAAGGAGAAACAAATGTTGTAATTTCAAAAACACCCTGAATCAATTACTGATTAACTTTTCAATTACTATAAAGGAATCATCTTTTTAAATATCTCTTTATTTAACTATTCCCTCCTCCCCAAACCTGACCCAAATTCTGCCCCAAGTTCTGCAACAAATTTGGAGACAGATAAATGCAGCTCACTGTGCACTGACATCTTCCCAGCTGGATCATCACTTGTCATATTTCTCGTGCATGGAAAAATTGTATTGTTTTATTGCAGCTGCACATGAAGTACCCCACAGTGACACCTCAGTGTCACACCTGGACAGATATTTAAATCTCAATATGGCACATTGTGTAATTTAAGTTTTTTCTCTGGTATGTACTAGCAACAGCTGTACTTACAGCTGTACTTACAGCAAAATCCATCACTTTTCACTTGTTTCACAAGTCCCCCTGAGTGAAACCCTCAATTCAAATTACGTCTCAAAAAATTAATGAGTTGCATTTGCAAGAATTGCTGTATTTTTAAAATAACATAAAACTTGTAAAGAATAATGACTGCAGAAAAGAATAGCTAAAATAAGATATTTAGGAAATGTATTTGTAAAGTTCTATGAGCTTTTCTGTAGCATATGCTAGCAGTTAGAATTATAAAAACTAAGATGAAATAGGAAAAATATTTCCTTTCTTCTGGCAATGCATAAACTGCCTTTATTTAGAATTAGTGCCATAAATTTTCAGCACTGTCAAACGGTACTGTTAACAGCATTCAGTGACTACTGTGAAGAGTAAGACTCATTTATAAAATACCATAAATACATAAGGAAAATGAATTTTTGAATGTCATTAAGCAGTATTCCACAGTGATCTAAAAAAAAAAAACCCAAACCAAATATTCTCCTTGAAAGTTATCTGTAACATTTGCATTTTGCTAGCTCAGATCTAAAGACCCAGATCTGAAGTCAGCAAGATGACTGAAAAGGGCTTCACACCAGGCTCCAGCATCCCAAATCCTGGATTCAAATATCTCTGAACTATCAATTCAAGGGACACACAATCACAAATGTACATATTTCACAGAACCAGCCAGGCTGGAAAAGACCTCTGAGATCAAGTCCAACCTATAACCAAACATGACCTTGTCAAATAAACCTCCTTCTGCCTTTGTTGTAGAGGTAATTTCTCTTTTTTTTAATGAGCAGTGACATGACACAAGTTAACTGCAAATTCAACACAATATATAGCCAGGTATTTTATGGTTTGCGATTCTTCCTGGACCCTCCTTCTTCAGAGGGAGCTCATTTCTCTGCAAAACTTTGTTTTACGTTTCTGTCAAAGAGGAAGAAGTTAGGAACACCTTTCTGTAATACAAGGGGTAGGGAATTACAGACATTATGTGACCATACACAGATATCACCTAATTAACCTTCAACTTTTAATTCAGCCAATGTGCATAACTGGGCAGACTGCTATAACTGCAGGCTGTCTCAACAATTGTACAGAAAGATAATTTTGTGTGAAAAGTTGCTTAATTTTTTTTAGGTAGAACACAATAATACATTTATGCATGTCCATGGTCCATATTTACATGGGTTCCCATGACAGTTTTAGGAGCTCCATCAGAGCAGTAAGGCCAGTGTAGGTGCACAGACACCCATTGGTCAATGCCCAGCCTATCCCTTGGCTGCAGGGAAACAGGGAAATGGGGAAATTCCCCACTGAAACAGGGAAATGGGGAAATTCCCCACTGAAACAGGGAAATGGGGAAAATCCACAAGCCTGGCCTGAGTTTGCAGGGCTGGCATAGACCTGCCTTGGGATTTCTGCCTCACCTTTCCTGCTAGCACTAACTCCCTAAATGCCAACCATAAATTTACTTAACAGGTTGCAAATGCCATGCCCATATTTGCTTAGTCTTCCAGAAGCTCCTGGGAATGCAGACAGCATCATTTTTATTGCTGCAACAAATAACAATGACTTTTCATTTTTCCAAGGTTCTGCCTACAACTGCTGCAGGCAGGCAGGTGTGTGTTCCACAGGCAGCCATCCTAAAGTTCCCAGCTCTTCCCAGCTGCTGTCAGCCCAGTCAGTAATTTCCAAAAGATATCAGAATATTCATAGCCACTTCCAAGCAGATTAGGCATAGGCAGTAAATCATATGAGATTAATTTGGCAAAACATTTTTATCCTTTCGTGTGCAGCTGTTCAAATGTCTGTAGCAAAAAGATTGTTTCACTCAGCTCTAATATTTGGATTTCCCTTTGCAACACAGAGGTATATAAAGTATGAAGAGAGATCAAGTAACTCAAGTTTCACCCAGTATGCAAAACAGTGGGTTTGTTTTAAATCTCTAAAGCACACAGACATACCCACATTGTAGACATCCTCCCTGCAAAAGCAGTGGAAAAAAAAAAAAAAAAAAAAAAAAAAAAAACCAAACAAAATAAAAAAGTGGGGCTTTTTTATTTTAAAACCTAGACAATAAAAAGTGAAAAGGCATGTGATAAGCAGGAATGGACTCCACCTGCCACATAAACACCAAACAGCAAATAGCAAGCACACTTAAATCTTGGATTCTTCAGATATTTGCTCACCTGAGTTCAACTGAAGTAAATTCAATTCAGATTCAAATTCCAATTTTTGTGAGACTATTTTTTCTTAATTGAATTAGGGTTTCACTCTTCTAGCTGTTTTTAAAATTTAAATATAATCTTCTGTGGACATGGGATGCCAGCTCTGCAGCTGGACTGAATTGCACTTGTGTGCTCTGATACAATACAAGCCAATGAATATCTTTTCAGACATCAACAGAAAGAGAGGATTTTTGATCATTGACCATCCTATGCTTCCCATTGCACCCCACACAAAATGGACATGAATCTCTGATAACACATCTCATGACAGATTAACCAAATTAAATTAACTCTGCTCTGACAATGGACTTTGATCAGGCTCTCTGCTGGTCCACAGCATTTACACGTGCTGGCAAAAAGTTCTTGCTGCCAAGCTTCTGAATTGTGAAAATACTTGCACAAACCACAATCCAGCCTTCATGAGAGCTTGCAAGGGTAATTCCTGCCCTTCTCACATCTAATGTGAAAGGAGTAATGAGGGACACTAAGGCAACACAAGAGCAGATATAATTTTACTTGGAAAGCACAAAATATACTTTCAGGTCGCACATTGCCACACAATACTTTCTGCTTAGCCACCTCAGTTCTCCCCAAACTTTCTGTCTCCATGCATTAAGCAGTCTCTGTTTGAAGGAGGGTCACATATTCCATAGTTTATTTCAGGTTACTCAGATACTTATATTAGAGCAGACTGACTACACTCCTGAGGAACCCAACTGTTGCATGGTAACATATGAAATCATCATCCTAAAGGCCATTAACACTTCAGCAAGAGCTTTTTCCATTGGCATCAAATATACTTTGGGTCAGGCCCAACCTGGGCATAGCAATTACCAAGATTTCACTAACATAAAATCGTTTCTTTTCCTACCATCTCACCCCAAATTCTCTTCCTTCTACTCCCTCCTGTCCTGCAGCTATCAGGATTGAAATGTGGTAGCAAACTCTTCCTCCTTGACAGAGCCAAACCCATAAAATAAGTGCTTAAATGGAGAACAAAGCTGTATTATGATACATTTTTAGCAGCAAGGTACCATATTTCAAGTGCAAAAATGTGCCCAAAGGTTAGAAAGCTGCTGGCTTTTCTCTACAGCAAATACAAGGTCATTTGCTGAGGCACTTTTTAGGGCAAAGAAACCAATACTCTTGAGCTTCTGGTTCGCTTCCTCAAATATAATTACCCAGCTTTTTGTGCACAAACAAGATTTGTGCCAGTGAACAGAACAGCTCCTGAAGCCTCTCTGATTCGGGAGCCAAAGACTAACAGGGTTAATGAACTTGAACTTTGAGTCCAGCCAACATAAAATACAGCATAAAAGCAACCTGTCTTGTAATGTTCCTGTCCAAACAAATTAATATTGTCCTTGTCACATCTACATCAGCCCAAGGCCACTTGTTTGGCTTTCCTGGGAAAGGCTGAGCAGGGGAGTCCCAGCAGGTTTGGGCTCACCTGGCTGCCTGGTCAGGGAAAGCTGGCACACAAGTTCTGTGCTCAATCTTTGTGAGCATGGCTATTGAATTTATTCAAGGAAAAGGAGCTGCTTCCACTTTGTTTCCATGACAACAACCCAGAGTATTTTGTCTTCATATAAGGGAGTTATTGCTTTTTGTGCTTCCATAGTCTAGGCAGAAAAATTAACATAACACGGTCTCAAGAAAGACAATCAAATCTTCCTATCCTCCCAACACTCCTACAGGCAGCAAATTCTTAGATTTCACTACTAGAGGTATAAATGGGTTGAAGAACAATCCACATTGTTTATTACAGAGAGATTTAATTTCAACTAAAAACTTCAATTAAAGAAGATTCTATTGCTGACCATGTTTGTGTACACATTAACAGAAGAGAACAGCCTAGTGTATTATTGCCTATCTATAGTCTTTTGGAAGCAGCTTTGGGGTGTTTAGCCATAAATTTTGGTCTCTATTCATCTCCATAAATGATTTCAACTTTTATTTCTTGGTGATGCAGTCAAAATATTTTCAGTGCTACGAAGCAAGTAATTTTTTCCAGAACACAAAGATCAAAATTAAGACAGACATTTAAAACATAAAAACACTGGTATATATCTTTGAATTACTCAGGCTAACTCTGTAGTGTATGCACCAAAAACCCACAGAATAAGTACAAGGCTGTAGCATCATTTCCCTTGAACCAGCAGTGAAACTGCTCTCCTGTGAAAACTGCATCTGATTTTAGAGATCCTCATCACAAAAGGAGGACACTTCAGAAGAGTCTTGAACTGAACAGCTTGGTGACTGACTTGGTTGAGAAAATATTTCAGGGTATCTTTGAGAAATTCTAAGCAGTCCCAGCAGAGAGAAGTCAAATGCATTCGCTTTGTTTCACATCATTCAGTCCACAGTTAAATACTTCAGAGATGTGAAATGAACATAGAAAACAACTTTTCAGGAGAAAAAAAAATGGTCATTCTCTTTCCATCTCATTCAGTCGTGTCTCCTGAATTACAAGAACCACCAGATCCTCACATCATAGTGCTCCTAGCAAAGGACATAGATCATGAATAAAAGTACCACTACAGGAATTGCACAGCACAGCTGGGACACTTTTCTCAAAAACAAGTGACACAATGAGACAGATCTCATTGTGTGCTACAAATTGCTGCAATTCCACTGCCTTCACTGGAAGGCTTATTACACCAGCTGAAAATTTGGACCCAGCACCAGACATTTTATGATTGTGGCTATCCTGGAGTTGACTCACAAGGAGCAGCTCTGATGGATCCAGGGCACCTTTCAGTACTTGAAGATAGATGGGATCACAAGCATGGCATTTATGCTGTCACCAAGCATGTAAGTGAGCACACTAAATCACCGCAGAACAATGAATGCTTTAAGGTCAGCTGAGCAGGGGAATCCAACTCTGTAAACAGTAAGTGCACAGAGGTTTTTCTTCAATGAGAAAAGGGGACGAGAGGGAAAAAAAGCAAAGCCCCTGTTGACTAAAATATGATCAAAATAGTGAAGAGCCAGGAGAAGACTCAAATGGAGGGAAGTTCCACGAGGTGCAGTGCTTGCAGTCACTGCTCTGTAAAGCACACAGCTGCTTGCACAGCTGGGCTGGCAGCCAGGAGCTGGTTTGGGGCTAACCCCAAACCTGGCTGGTCCACGAGGTTATCAGGATTATCAGAGCAAGGACACCAGCTCTGAGGAACCTCCAAATCTGACCCTGATTCCTACAAGGGAGGGGCATAAGGGTCACTGAGGTAGTTGTGCAGTGTCTGAATATTCCTGGTTAGCATGGGGAGAAAAAGATTGTTTCTATTTAACCCTCAACATGTAGTTCAGTCCAATCTGAAATCTTAAAACGCTGATAAATTCTGAATGATACCAATAAATTCAAAAGGCAGTGTGTTCTTAAAAGGAATAGGGGAATACCAGGAATTGGCTGGTAATTTACAGGAATAATAGATGCAAAAGTCAAACTGAATCTTCAATAGGAATCATTCTAGTCAGAAATGCAAGTGAACAAAGCCATGCAAACTATCACTCTGAAGAGCAAGAACTGATGTCTGGGGATATAAAAGATTAGGAAACCATGAAGTGGCAGGAACAGATGGGTTTTTTTGAACTGAACTTCACTTAGTTCTAATCTCTCTAATTCCCATTATTATTTTTAGGCAGAAAAAAGTTTCATTTTCCAAACATAATTGCCTTGCTATTTTCTGTGGCATTGCAAGTCTCACATTGTATCTGCCATATATTACTTTTGCTCCTACATTATTTTCTTTTTTATATAATTTACCAAGGCTGATGCTTCTTTCAAATCTCTCTGCAGTCTCCTATTTTATTGCTAAAATGTTGCCTTGAGATGACTGATGACATGTTTGACATTTACATTTTATTGGAAAGAATATAGATTGCATCTTTCTTATCTGTTCCTAAAATATTTCCTCCATTCTCTCACAACGCATTTTTGGGGACAATAGTTGCATCCCCATCAATTTTCTCCAATTCATTATATACTTCTTCGAATACTGACTTTTCAAAGTTTAATATTTGTGTGCCATTACTCTTTGTACATATGGTATCCTCATGAATATTTCAAATCCAATAGCAGTATAATCACTCAACCTTATAAAAGCTCACCAGCATCTTATTTATCATACAGGTCCTGCTTCAATTCCTGGGATTATGTCCAAAATATCCTCTGAGATTGTTTTGTCTTATAATTTGTATAAGCAAGTGAAAAACCCTTACACTAACACATGTATCATTTCTCAAGCATTAAGCAATTATTATTCCAGTCAAACTTGAAGTAATTGAAATCCTCTGTGTTCAGTGCACCATCCCTTTAATGAGTCTCCACAAGTATTTCTTGATTTTCCTGCTTAGGATCATGCCTTTAACCACTTCTGGAATCTATTTTAACTCCAGCATCTTAAGTTTTTTCTTACCAACTGAAGTCCAAACATGATAACTCCCCCCACCTGTTTTTCCATTTTTCTGTGTACCCCACTGCTGAGCTCCAGCTGTAAAATTCCACAACAATTCACTGACTAGTATTCTTTAAAAACATCTCAGATCCCTAATTTACTCAGGATTTTACTTCCAACAACTCACAAACAAGAGTGAAGGTTTAGAGGATTCTGTTTTTATTGAAGAAAGTAATTTAAGGTCCCACTCTGAATTTTTTTTAAATCATCAAAGGGCAACAGCTCTTCCTGCAGGTCTTACAGAGCAGGCTAAGGTGGGTGCTGTTTGCCCCAGTGATTTCACTCACTGGGGTGACCTGTGGAGCATGAGCTGCTTGGTCAGGCCACAGAACTGTCCCTGCCACAGTTGTGTGTGCTGTGGATTCTGGCACAAGCCAAGGCTGCAGCATCCTGGCCTTCAGCCCACTCCTCCCCTCCTGCAGCACAGGCTCCCTCCAGGAGCAGGCTGGGGCTCCTGCCGCAGCTGCTGTCAGGCCGGGGCTCTGCAGCAGGACCCAGCTGCTCCACACGTGTGGTGAAAGGAGCCCAAAACCCATCCTGCAGGCTGAGTTCCACCAGAGCCACCGAGCTTCTGCAGGAATAGACTTGCTGCAGCAAGATCAAGCAGTACCTAAGTTATTTCCAAATGATGACATTATTATATCCATCTGCCGAAATCTATGTTTGTTCACCAGAGAGTGCTGGCAAGAACAGATGAAGAACTGGCCAATTAATGAACTTCTCTGCACACATCTGTTGGAAAAATACTGAATATTTTACCACCTGCATAGCAGAGAAGCAGCTCCTCTGAGAAGCCAACTTCAGCCATGTGAGCAGCAGCTCCCAAGAGACAAATCAACTGGTGGGTGCAAAGCCCCTCTTGGCTTGAAAATATTTTTTACAAATTTATTTATTACAAAACTCAGACTTTATCAAAGATCCACAAGTTGCCATAGGTTTAAACATAACAGTAGCATAATAGATTAACAAACAATTTCCCAGCCTAAGTAACAGGTGCCCAGGTCTACACTTGCTTCAAAAAGCTTCTCTGAAGACAAGAGAGACAAAGCAATACAGAATTTCAGAATATGTTGCTTTTCTATGCCCGAAAAAACAGCTGAATAGACAATGATAGAACAGAGTTCTCACCTTCCAGACGAACAAGGCCATGAAAATTCTGAAACTGCCCATTGTGTGGTGTGGCATGCAGGAAGCTAATGAAACAAGGCAAAAAACCTTTTCTCCCTATGCACTTTCTTTCAGATAAAGAAGATGCTTTACCCTGCACAGACACGCAGTAAAACCTCCAAAACAACTGTGATCCTAGTAAAAAGTCAGCTGTCGAGGGCAAATAAACTCTTTGGTTAGAGAACTCCACAGCTTCCAATAGCTTTATTTAGGATTTTAATCCCTCTAGGCTTCTCTAATTAAAATCAGATTAATTTCCAAGTGATGCCAACATCCTCAACAGCTCGTATTCCCTGGGATCTCCATCATTTCCACACAGACCCTGCTTTGCTAGTCACCTCTTGGTACCAATCATTAAAACTATTCATCAAGATCCATCTCTCCAGGTTCACCTACAAAAATTAGGGCCATTTACTCTCAAAGCTCTTGGCTGCTATCCTATATTATCCAAAGTTCCTCTTCCACAATATTTCTCTGTTCTGGGATTGAAGAAAATAGGAGCAGGGAGTAATAGGGGACTACATGCAAGTTTTTCCTTTTTACACCACAGCCTTTTCAAACCCAGGGTGAATCCTTTTCTGGATATGCTCAAATACACAGAATGCAGAAGGAAACAGTCACCCAGATGTCCACTTCCAGTTACCACAACCCCCACAGTTCAAGACTTCTCTTTAGGACTCAGGAGATTAAACTGCTTTTTATCTGTATTTTCTTTAATACAAGGGATCCCCAGACTGCCTGATGCACTTCTGTTTCTCCTTATGGGGGCAGTTCTATTTCAGCAGCATGAAAATCTTCACTGCACATTGTTTGTGAGCTGTTTTCTGATCCTCCAGCCTGAAAGTCACTACATGGTAAGCTATTAATAATAACAATGGAGTGGCTGTTTTAATTGTGTTTAAGTATCCCTCCCTTACACTATTCTTTTTTAAAAAACTATGACTCAATCATTGCAGTTATTAAGGCAAGATAAAAAATCAAAATTATATTTGGGAAAAGCCAAACCTAGGTACAACACTCTCACAGACAAAGGTGGGTATTTTCTGGGCTTTAAAGAAAAAGCAAAGCCCATCCCAGCTCTAGGAATTCACATTTAACTGAATCTCAGGGTGGAGCAGCCCCAAAGCTTTGAGCATCCTTTGGCCTCCAGCCTCTGAAGAACAGCACAAGAACACCCAGCCTGCAGTCCCTGTACCACACCGTGAGCTACCAGGTAAAACTGATGGTGGTGCAGTAGAGGCAGTACAACAATGATTTAATTGTTGTAATATAATTTTAAAATAATATTATATATGTCTAATATAATTTTAAAATAACAACAAAGTGTTATTAATAGGATTTCAGTGATTGGGGTCATGGGCTTGCTCCATGGACAGAAGTTAATTTCTCCATAAAAAAATATGTTTAGCATTAAAAAAAAAAAAAAAAAAGGCAGCAAGACTGCAAAAAGGTATTTGTGGCTTGCACCCAGCTGAAACCAACAACATTCACCTTCTGCAAACTACTCAGATAAACAATTACCTTACTCATCCATTCCAGTTCAGGTGTCTTTTCTGTGTATATTTGGTCTGGAGGCTCCAGGAAGAATGTTATTGATCCTTTTAATGGGTAAGGACCTCGCTGAGTGATGAACAGTCCACCCACTTTCCCTAATTAAGAAAAATCCAATTACCACACACAGGCGTAGACTGCGAGACTGTAAATACCACCCATCAGTCTTCAGGAGCTGGTACAACTGGCAATGTGTTCCCAAACCATCTGTACACCAAAGGACTTGTTAAAAATTGAAAACGACTTGACAACTTCTGTACTGGATTGCAGGACAGCAACTTGACTGAAAAGCATCAGCCTTTGGAAATGGTTACAAAGCACCTCCAAACTGCCCCCATTCTCATCAGAAGAGTGATGTGTTCAGAGAGGGTTTCCAGAGCCTGAAACAGAGAGTTCTCCTCTAAGTTCTGTGGAACAGCTGTACAGATCGATCTTCTCCCCACAATCCCCAAGAGAAGATGAAGTGAGAACAGCTCCTGGAGAGGTGGAAATGCAGAACAGCTCTGCAGAACACACAGAGCCCATGGGGCTGCCAGAGGGGAGCAGAGCAAACAAGGGCTCAACCTGGAGGTGATGTGATGCCACACCTTGGAAACCAGGCTTCCAAAATGACACTTACAGGGGCAGAAGCCATGGGAAGGAACAGATCTGCAACATAAAATCAAGATTTGAGGGAAAAGTCAGGGACTGCCAATGCAATGAAGAATATACAAAAATCTTGGGAAAAAACCAGCAGCGGCACAGGAGATCCTCTTGAATAATTAAAGCAAGCCCTCCACTCCTTGCTACAATGCAAATCAAATTCAGGGCTCAGAGCAAAACAGGGTTTTATTTCCACTCTTCCTTCCATTCCTGAAGTTCCAGAACATTGCAACATGATGGTAAAATTATTCTGCATTGACCAAAAGAATCTTTGTACAGAGGACTACAGAAATTCAGATCATCCTCCCCTAGGATACAGTGAACATGTGCTGCCATGCCTGTCATAGATTACTCTAAGAAAAATAAGAAAATAATTATAGTCCCCTTTATTAAATCGGTAGACTTAAAATTTCTTTTAAAATTTTTCTTTAATCATTAAAAACAGCATAAAGGAGTAAAATTACACTGAAAGGTAAAACATCCAATAAGGCAGACAGAGACAGTAATAGCAAGGCTGACAAGCAAATTTATAAATGTGAAAGATGATACCAAAGGGACTATAGGAGTCTAAGTAGTCCAAAAGATTCAGAAGACTGGATAGTAATAGAAAAATGGGGTAAGTGGCCATATGAAAAAAAAAAATGAAGAAAATGGGAAAATAACTGTAAATGCCAGGGCTAAAAGCAAAGGGTAGGAAAAAAGATACATCACAAGATAATTACAGGTAGAGTTGAGATGTGGCCTAGAGAACTGCATTATACTTGTACCAAAGTTGGAAACCAGAGTTCCAGGAGGGAGATCAGGACTTAGGGAATGAGGACTCCACCAGATACGGTCAGTGTAAGGTTGTTACTCAAACCAAGGCTACCGCAGCTGCTGTTACAGTCACACTGCATGGGTTGATACAGAGCAGGGAAGGTCTGGGCAAAGGAATGCAAAACAGAGATAAAACTCATCCCCTTGTTCTGGCCAGCTGAAGTAATCAAAGAAAGAGAAGAAACCTATCAACTTCCATACAAATTTTACATTATAAACCCTTTTTAGAATGTGAATAAATGCTATAATCTATACCCCAAACTCTGTTTTCCAGTGGTGTGTGAACACACCATAGGGGTGGGTCAGATCTTGTGGAAGCTCATGGCACACAAAGGCAGGATCCTGTTGACATCCAGCTGGGACCACTGTGTGAGACTCCTAAAAACATTCACATCATGCCAAATACAGTTGTGTTCTGCCTGGTGTTTATCTCCTAGACCAGGTATAAAGTGTGCTCTACACCCCATGGGATTTGCAAAGAACCAAGACACCCAGCAGGGAAAAATACAAAATTAAGAAGAGGCAAGAGAAAGATGCTTCAAACACCAAATTTTCATGTCTTGATTTATTGATTTATGTAGTGAACAAAAAGTCCAATTCACCAATTCCCTATACTCCCTTGTCTGCATAATTCAGTACAAGCAAATAATACCAATCAAGGTGATTTGTTAAATTAATCTGTATCTTGCAATGTTGATAGTGGATGCCATGCTTGTCTTACAAGGGTTAGCTTCATTTCCTATAAAATTCGAACACAACTCACTTCATTTGAATATTACAAGTGTATTTCATTGAAGGGCTGAATTCAAACCAACTGAAAAAATACCTATTTAAAAATTACTTGTCCTGTGATGCCTTGGGTTTTAGTTTTCGTATTTTTTGGATTCTGTGCTGCCTTGGTGTGTAGCTCTGAGCTTCATGTTAGGTGTCAGTAAATTCTCTTCACAGGGTAGGTAGGTAAAACAATCCCTCTCCAGCTTGAGACCAAGGACAACCATAACAAGTATCAGGCCCAAAAGGTAAAAACAACAGAGAAGTGAAGAGAGCAACAAGGAGGATGGAACTGCACAACCTGAAGCTGTAATTGGACAATTAACTCCAATATGCAAGTGGACCAGAACTTATAAAAGCGAGAGACCCCGTGACCAGTTGTCCATTTTGTCACCATTTTGGGTCCGTCTCGGATACAGCCCTGGCCAGACTCTTGTACTGCTCAAGGTGTATCCATTGAGGCCTTGTAATAAATCCCTACTTTATTCTCTTAGCTCTGCCCAGTCTCTGTCCCAGGTCAGCCTCTCAAGGCATCACCCGCACGCAGCATTCAGCCCCCCTACACCTCAGCAGACCTCTCCAGAACAGGGCTGAGGGCCACAGACACAAAGAGGGGCTGGGCAGGGTGCAAGCAATGGATCAGTCCCTGTGTTCCATCCCCAAATCCCTACACCCCTTAGGGCACCCAGGATAATGAATCAGCTTTCCCTGCCTCTGTGTGCGTGGCAGGGATGAGCTCAGGAGCGTGGCTGGAGGTCAGCGGGACAGGACTCGGAACTGATGGCTGCACCAGGCAGCCTGGAGCACAATTTATTACCTATGCTGGCAAGCACTAACTGTTCCTTCTGCTGAAGAAAATAGTCAGTAATGGAAATCCTGCCACCACCTTAATTATAACATCTCCAGCTCGGTGCCAGATTAACGAGTAGCTGTGGAATAACATTTTAAAAGTTTGAGTAATGATGATGTAGGTAATGGCTGAAGCATGAAGGCATCTGCACCCAGAAATGCTCTAGGTTTGGACAAATTTATCCTATTATATCTGAAAATATGACAAAAAAGAAAACAAAATTGTGACTTGGGAATTGGGAAACTGATTTAAGGCATTTTATTTCCTTATGATGATCAGATACGGGAAAACACGAACAATTAAAAGAGAATATTTTTAACCAGAAAAATGCTAAATATCACATCTGTCTAAAAAAATGCAAATGGCTGATTTAGGACACCAATAACCATACATAAATGTTCTCTATTTCTGTGCAAACAGTGAAATAAGGAGGAAGCTTCTGACACAACATTATAATTCTATTTCACTTTTGTTTTCAGCAGCACCACTTCCACCAAAAAACGAAAACCAAATAGGAAAAAAGACTTCTGCATAAAATGAAAACAGACACACATCTCTGAAGTAAAAAATAGAGAAATATGACACTGTAAAGCTTTCCTATGATCATAGGACAAGTCCAGCAAAACTAAGGAAGATTAACTGCTCCAAATACATCTGTGGTCAAGAACCAGGAAAGGAAATAAACAAATACTTCCAGCTCATCTCTATGCATCATAAAACAAACTAAATTAGGTTTTTGTTCACTGTGTTGTGCAAAAAAGTAATTTCATCAAGAGTCAGTATGATAAAGTCAGGCTGCTTCTCAATCACTGCACAAACAACTTTTTCCTCAAAGGTTGTTTTCCAAGGACATTTTAAATACAAATATACATACATGAAGTTTATGCCTTCCATACCTAGCATGTTTACTGCAAATGTGTGCTGGGATACTAAACCTACCAATATTGTTGATATTGTTCTAGTTTATACATTTTATTAAAACTAAAGCTGCAGGAATTCTCACTGGCATAAGGGAAAGTACACTTTTTATGACTACCTACTGGCAGGATTAAAAGACATCTTGAAAAACAACCAATAAAGCTACTAATATGAATTTTGTGTATTAGCCCAGTTTCATAAATATAATGGAAGAGTGGATATAAAGCTGATATTTACACTTCTTCAATAAAGCCAGAATGGCAGAAGTAGAGGTACTCTGACAGTGCCTAAAAAACTTAATTACAAGTTTTGCCAGTAACAGACTCTTTATGAACTCGTTCCACATTCACATAAGGAAGATGCAAAGTTTTCCTGTTCTCCAGAGAATACTATTTTCAAATGTTTGCTTTATTCTCTATGTAGATATATTTAATATTTATAAAGTCCACACCTTACCCTGACAAGCTTTAAATGCTTTTTTAGGTGTAGTAAGCAGGTTAAATAGTTGCCACATTTTCAAAAGAAATGCAATGGTAGATGCAGAAATACAGGAGCAATTTTCAAGATGAAAGCTGTGCTGCTAGAAATGAGTTGGCATACATAGATATAGAGATATATAGATATATATATATATATGACTGTAAACAAGTAAGATTGATAGATCTATGTTAAGCTTTTGCATTTTGACAGTAGGATAGAAATATGCCAAATGATTTAGAGATCATAGCAAAAATGTATTTGCAAGAGAAGCTTGCAATAAAAACTTCTCTCCAAGAGAAAATCCTACCAAGCAAGGATGTCTGGGAAAGTTTTCAATTACAAAGTTGAGGAGAGGGAAAAAGAAATTTAAAGACATGGAAGTGATTTACTGGCTTCAGCACAGGCAATTAATTAACAGAAAGCAAGCTTTCCACCTACTTCAAGCTTCACTTTCAAAAGGATATATAGTCCTATGGCAAATAATTTTTTAACCAAATTTTTGCTGTGTTAACAATAGATGTTCTCAAATATGCTGAATGTTACCTCTGCATTTTACACTAACAGCTGTTTCGAACAATGCAGCTGGAAAGCCATGGCGTGCACATGGAGAGAAGAGCTGCTGGAGTCTCCACCTGACACTGGAATAAAGCCCAGCACTCCCCCAGGGTTCGTGCCCAGGTGGTGATTATCGGTTCAGATATCAGCTGGGGGCCTGTGGACCAACCCATGGGATGAAGGGCACTCTGCTTTCTGCAGAAACAGATTTGTGTTGCCCTACTGTCTCACAAGCAAACAGCACTGGATTGCTTCTGGCAATAAGAAAAGTTTCCTGGGAACAGATGACCTGGTCTGACACCTCAGGCCAGCAATCCCCCTCTTCTGATCCTGTCAGCTTGCAAAGGTGAGCCCAGGTGCACACACCACCACTGGAGCACTCCTTCCAGAGCTATTAAATTGTTCTTACAGTCTGCTTCAATTATTAAACTGTTCTTATCTCCACCCATGAGTTTTACTTCTTCCACATGCAATTTTCCTCCCTAGTGGGGTGACAGGAAGGACAAGAGGAGTGAGTGGCTGCACAGTATTTGTCAGCTGGGGTTAATCCACAACAAGATTGATTCCTGAAAATGTTTTTAAGAGGTGCACTTTTTGTATTTTTTTCTGGGTGGATGGATGGCACAGTCTTAGCCAAATAGAACAAAGAGCTAATAAATATCTAAGATTACACTATGTAATTACAACAAACACTCCTAATCATAATGTTGAAATTATCATTGGGATTCTATGGAAGTGTTTGAGAACACAACAGGTTTACCTTAATGATACAAAAAGGACCAACACACATTGATGCCAGCTAGAGACAGAGCTGCCTTTGCTTCAGCTTGTGTGAATCAGCACAGCCCAAGCTCTCATCCATCCTGTTCACACCCTGGCCGCAGCTCCTTCCTCTTAGATGGGCACTGGGAGTGAAGACAAAGCTTCTTCCGCTTCCAGAGAACTTCTAACATATCACAGGCTCCCATCTCCAAGGTCTGCACACACTTTATTCTTCTGCTATCCACTTCTACATCCTATTATGGTGCAAATGTATCCTTTCCCTCAAACCCAAGTTTAGTGGCAGAGGTTTAACTTCCATGGAAACACTCCACATGCAGCATCACACAAACTGCATGTATATATTTGATCATCACTAATGGCTGGTTTTACTACAGAACAGACAAAACAGTAAGTTAAAAAATCATTCAGGTTTGAAACAACAAATATCCCCACAACCTTTAAAATCCAAAAATTCATCACTTAAAAGTGAGGATTTCCAAGCACAGGCAGTAGTCACACAGTGTCTCAGGGAAACGTGATACACCTTTTTTGTCCCATGCACACAAAGTGAGAGCACTGCCTCCACTGCCAAAGCATTTTGGTGACAGCTGAAGCTGGTGGATCCTTTGGGTAACACCCAGCCTGAGTGAAACTGAGTGTCACAGGCTTTGACCTTCAGTAATGTCTCTTCTCTAATTAAGAAAGCCTGATACTGGGAAGTGGAAAGAATTGTTTTGTTTGCAAGAAAAAGACAATTCTGGCTGCAGAATAAGCTGAACAAAGAGCAGTGTTTGTATGATAATTGAAACTTCCAGGTTACAAGCAAAGACAGACAAAGGTTAAAGAAATAATTTTAACAATACACTGTACTTCACATACAAAACCAAGTGTGACACCCTGTCATCTGTTCACAGCAATCTCTGTCTCCTCCCAGACTGAGCAAACAGCCAAACCCTGTAAATGTATTGCTGCTAAAAACACAGGAGAGAACTACAGCAACACAGTATTTCCATCAGTTAATCACACATTTGCTCTGTGGTGACCCACTTTCACATCACCTTGGGATATGCAGGAAAGGATTTTAGTTATAGACTGCTAACAAATGAAAAAAGAAAGGTTAAATGAAAATTTGAGCCCTCTTTTTGTTTGTGCAAAATAGTCATTACCCAGCTGAAGAGACAAATCAAGCACCAGTTACAAGTTCACTCATAACTAATGGAAAAGGTCCAAGGTTGAAAGCTTTAGTGTTGATTCCCCTTAAAACTTGAGGGTAATGGCTTTTAAAATGTTACAGAATTCCTATGACTGTGTATTCAGCTAAGGCTGGAATTCACCAGATGATGGGAGACCTGTCCAGGTTTTCCCAGCTAAACACAAGTGAGAGCTAGAAGGTATCCTCACAGATTACAAAGAATTATTTCAACAGTCACAGTATTTAAATAAGTAACTACTGAAAAAAGCCCAGCAATCAGGTGCCAAGACTGGGAATTCCTCCTTACCATCTCTTTTCTTCCCTTTCCTCTCCCTTGTCTCACAGTATCACAATAAAAAGAGAAAACATGCCCTTCACCAGAATTAAGAATAACTTCTTGACCATCAGAGGCAGAACAGGATACAGGTTTAGATAAGATACAAAACTACCTAAAGGTACAGGCCAAGCTCTGGCAAAAATCAGTGACCCTGTGAACAAAATGTTCAATTAACATTAAAAACAATGTACATGTTAAGAGTTGGAGCTAAATTAATCAGTCACTTCTTCCATTTCAAATCTGTATTTGCATATGTAAACAGTGCAGCACTCACAGATTTATCTGAAATAAAATGAGAAAATGGGCAATTTCCCTCTAGAGGGGCAGATGTTTAAGTTGCTCTTGTGATTTTTCACAGATGTTCCCCTCCTAGTATATTTTAAATGGGATTTCTGTCTCAGTTCTGAAAATCCACATTCTCATGCCAAAATGCAGGCAGCTGCTAAAGGCTGTGTGCACATTTTGTGATACCTGCACAAGCAGCCAGAACCAGGAGGAAAGGACTTCTGCATCCACATGTACCCACAGCAGGTTCCCACTGGGATATGCCCCAGCTTGGCTGCTGCAGCTTTTCTGTGGTAACTAAGGATATGACTGATGGATCTTCTCCATAAAGAGTGAAAACTGTGGGATTTATTACAAATATTACAGAATACCACGAGGCCCCAGAGTGCAGGGTCTCCTTGTTCTGAGCATTGCACAATCCTCAGCAAGGAGCTTGCACCTGCCTCAGGAGCTTCCAGGATAAAAAGGTGAGCCTAAAAGCTGGCAGTGTCCCTGCTGGTGCTCCCACACTGGCACAGGGGGAAAAGGACACATTCTCGGGGGTTTCAGACTGCTAACAAACATGCTTAATGCCAATATCAGAGCCACTGCTAATTAGCAGCACACAGCCCTCCCTTACTGCTCTTGCACCCTGAAGAAGAAAATAAAATGACATTTGGAAACGTGATAGAACAGAAGGGGTAGAACAGCCTTCTTCCTGAAAGTCCAAAATCAAGGACAGGAAATAAAGGGAGAATGTGAAAATCTCTCCAAACCTTCTCCTAAAATATTAAATAAATAAATGAATGAAAAATGTCAAATGGCAGCCTGGTATGTTTTCCTTAAATCGGTTCCTTCACAGCCTGGGGTAAGGTCAGTGGGGGCTCACACTCTTCCAGTGTCCAGTTTATCCTGCAGGGCACCTGTCACTCAAAGTCCTCCTGCACCCAGAGACCTTCCCCCTGCCAGGCAGTCCTTGAGGACGGTCCTTGAGCACAGCTGCAGAGCTCGGGGTGAGCTCCCTGGCAGCAGCTGTGGTGTTCACCAGCAGACAAGTGGGCTTGGAAAGGAGCAGCATCCCTCCTTCACTTGCCTTCTCCCCTGCCCAACCCTATCAGTGGATCCAGCCCCTGCTCAGGGTGAGAGTGACAATAATTCACAGATCTGACACGAGTTCCCTGTGTGAACTCTCCAACACACCTTGGGCACACGGGGAGGCGGTGTGGCTGCCTGGGGCAGAGGCTGTTTAAAATACCCACCCTGCTGGAAACAAGCGTTGCCATCCTGCTTTTGCCAGGCTCAGGCGTTCAGGAGAAGGACAAGCAGGGCTGGGAGGTGTTCAGGACAGCAGCCAAGGGCTCTTAGGCAGCCCTGGACCAGGGCTCTCAAAAACAGTCAAAGCAAACAGATAAATATATGAGAACCAGGACTGCAGGGTTTTCTTCTCTGGAGTTTTACAAAAATAATTCAGTTGTAATTGGAGAAGCTGGTATTCATGGGACATTTTCCTTTCCACCAGGCAGATGAATCTATGATTTGTATTCTGATTTTAAATGAGATTCTCACCCGTCTTCAGTGGATTTGATTGATACAGCACATGAGGCCACTCAGTAAAATGATACAGCGTAGATCAAAGCATGAAAGATAATTTTCCCTGAAATGTATGTAGCTAAGGGTAAGTTATGACTCTTTGTTTCACAGTTTATGGAACACAATTTCATTTAAAGCCTAAATCTGTCATTTCAGCATTGTTTATCAAAACGCATCCAATACCCTCTCCCCCAGAAGAATGGTACCAAGTCAAAGGCAGAAAATCAAACCTGTACAAAGGCATTATTTCAAATATTTAACCAGCTTGTGATTTGCATAAATATTATCCACATATGATGCATTTGATGCAAGCAAAAGTAATTCATCTGCAAGTTAAATATCCAGAGTGGCAAAAGGTGCTGTAAAATTTATGACAGAAAGGCTGCCTGATGTATACCTAAAGATGCTATGAACTGCCTTCACCTGCTTGTATATCTATATTTCATCACTTTGGTTTTTGTCATGCAGGAGCTGAAGAATATTCCCAACAATGCTCATTTTTAATCTTCTTTCTTCATTACCTGTTTTTTTTTTTTTTGGCTCACTGGCACTATGGGAGTAGATTTTTCCTCAAAATTATTTCCCTGCCAAATTACTATGTGCAACATAATTAAATCCACTCCGTTTTGGATTTTATTTGTGTTTGTTTTTTTTTTTTTTTTTCATTACAGAAACAGGAGGCTGGTTGGTTAAAAAACAGCCTTGCAAACAACCCTGGCACCTTCCCTTCCTCCCAGTAAAGCTGCATCATCCCTTTGAGTGAATGTTTACAAACTTAATAGGCTAAAGTGAATTTGGGAGAAATTCCAGAAAGAAAAGAATAGTCATAAGAAAACCCATGGAAAGAGGAAGAAGAGAGAGGACAAAGATAAAACAAAATTCAAACTATTCTATGCTCATACTTTAAATTTTTTTTCTTCTGTAAAATTTTCAGTGTAAATTTAATTAAGATACCTTTCTGGAGGGCGATAAGTTTATGTCAATCACTTCAGCCCTGGTACCACTGAAAGGGAAATCACATGCCAAGTCTGTCTTCTGTTATCCCTGTGGATCCTTGGATCCTTCAGAATCACTTTTGTGCTCAGCCTGAAGCTGTTCCACTAAAACACACACAGGTCACAGATTAAGGATGATTAAATCACTCATGCTTTGATCCTTCCTAAGGAGCAGCCCCAGGGGATGCCTTGGCTGTGGTCAGGATGTTTCCATGGCTGCTGGATTTGTTGTGCCCTCGTACCTGCAGGGCTGTGAGAATATCTGATGTCATCACTGGCTACAGGTACATACAACAACACAATGACAGTGTGTTATCAGAGATGTGCCGGTGTGATCTGATCCTGTCCTGCCAACCATTAAAAAAAAAAAATCTCTCACTGGATCAATCACCTCCACTGGACAACAGCTAAGGGAGCAGCATCCAGCAGCCTTTCCCTCCATGGGAAAATCTGTGCTTTCACAATCCAGCTACACTCACAAATGTAACATATTCAGTTAAAGCATTTTCAAACATACTCATCTTAAAACATATTCACTTAAAACATTCACTCCTGTCTCCAAGCTCAAGAGGTAGACATTGAAGATGACATCAAGCAATTAAGTTATCATGCAGCAGCAGCATTCAGGATCTAATGGGATAGAGGACAGATGCTGTGAGAAGTGCAAGGCACAGTTCAGTGCACTCACATTGTAAAGGCTCTCAGAAATTCAAGGAGTGTACAGTGCATCCTTGAAACACGTTGTTTAGCTGTCAGCCTCGGGGGAATTGGCAGACAAGGGTTCTCAGGGCTCTGAACCAGGGCATTCCCTCTCCTCAAGCAGAGGCTGCCCAGCCCTGGGAGCTGGAGAAGGGAAGGGCCAGGGCTCCCCCTTGGACACATGCCCAGGTGTCACCTTCTCCTCCACCACTGCCTCCATCCCCCTGAGGGCTTCCATGAGGGGGGAGGCATTTCAGAAAGTTTAGGCTGAGGTCCCTGAGGAGATGCAGTGCAGAGAGAATCTCTGCCTGCTCTTTACCTGTTCCCAGCAATGGGCCGTGCTCTGGAAGAGCAGTGTAGGGTAAGGGATGCACTGAGGTTCTTTGTGCAACAGCTGCCAAGGAGCACTGCTCCTATACAGTGAAATTCTTTGCATCTAACACCAGGATCTGGACAGGAACAGGACGTGCTGTCTCAGAAGGAAGTACAGACACACATACCAGAGTTTATGTGCCAGTCAGGTAACACTGCCCATAGCTGGGACACGTGGTGTTCAATTTAATTAAGCATCAGGAAGGGTAGAGATGAAGAGAGGATCTCAGTCACCAGCCTGTGTCATTTCCCCCTGTTTCAGCACCATGGCTCTTTCTCCTTTCTATAAAAAATATGCAATTCCCTGGCTGAAGCATGAAAAGGCTGAACAAACTCCACATGGAGCCACAAAAAATACACTGCCTTTGCAAGAAACTTTTGAGAGGGGGAGAAAAACAGAAAATAAATAATTTTAGATTCACTAAAATACTGTGATTAGTCTATTTGCAGACTCCTTTGCCCTCCAAGGCAGCCTGCAGGGCAGTCAGCCAGTCAAGGTATTTAGGCAAGATATACCAAAAAACAGGATTTTTCTTCTGACATAACTCATCAATGGAAACAAATTCGTGTTATTACCAAGCATAAAACCCTGCACGAAGCTATAAAAGCAGGGCTTTTGTTCTGCTGCACAGGAGGAGAACCAGGGTTGCTTATTACCCTGTAAGAAATGACTACAGGAATCCTGCAGGAGGTTTTGTTAGCAATACACCACTTTAACTATCAGCAGAGGGACTTAATTTTAAATTTCCTCTTAGTAAGTTTGTCAGATTTTATAATCAGCTAAAAAGAAAAGTCATAAGTGGTCATAGTTCATTCAGCTAGTTGAACTAGACAGAAAATTTTCCCTTTTCATAGTTTAATAGCAATGCATAAATAACCGAATCCAAGTCAAACCAAAATTAAAGCAGGGTAAGAGATGCACAGATTTTCACCCTTCTGCCCAATGTCTATTGATAGAAACATCACAAGGGATTCCTTTCTGTGGACAGAAAAGGCAGCCATACTTCCAGACATCACTTATTTTTGGTGTGGAGCCACATCAGTTGGGAGCCTGAAATGCTTGATAACATTTGACAGTCCCTCCCCCATCACTTCAGCTCAATTTTAGTTTCTTAGTTATGTGCAGCTTCTCACCTGCAGCCCTGAGTCCCCACCAGCAGGCAGGAGTGCTGGGATCAGGGAACTGCCCAGAAACACCAAATCTCTGCAAAGCCCTGGAGGAAATGCCTGGTGGGATGTGCTCCTCAAGGCAACCCAGTCCTGTGATGGAACCATAACCCCCCTCACAGCTCTAGCACCATTAATGCAGCTCCAGTCCTCTTTATTGTCTGGAGTCTACATGCTAATTGAAACTTTTTATTTTAACCTCAAAACGTTTCGCCTTTCCTCCTTCCTTCGAATATGTCCAAAAAAAAAAAAAAAAAAAAAAAAAAAAAAGGTGGAAGCTTTTTGGGGTCTATATAAAGACTTTGAGAAAGTCCTTTTTTACAGCTGGAAAAGTGTTATGAATGCTTTTGGTTCCTGACCATTTCAAATATCAGATTATTCCTATCTACTGAAACGATCACTGCAGTGCTAAAAAGTAAAAAATATCCCAATTCCGTGTTTATTCATCTTCAACACATGCCAGAGGCTTAGGTCCAAGCTACCTTGCACAAAGGTTAACACTGTTCAGCTGGAGATTCCACACATATTTGGTCCAAAATCCCTGCTCTATTTCACATATTACACCACACAAATCTACATCTGTATGGCAAGCATCCATCTATAAAATCTTTATTATCTGTCACACAGTGTCCTTTGATGGTCAGGCAAAGCCATTTACCTTTTCTTCTCACAACAGCAGGCTGTACTTGCCAGCATGGGCATCCACATCACACCTGACAATAAATGGGAGCCACTCCTGGGAAATCCAATGATCTAATTGAAACAAGCAGGCTGTCTTGAAAAGCATTTATTATTCATTGTGGCTCCATTAATACTGTATGGCACAGAAGTGATCACATTGAAAAGGTTACTGTCAGAGGAGTAAGGAATCTCTTTGTCAGTACAGGAAGGTCAACATCTCAGACTAGGACTGAGCAGACATTTACACACAGCACGGTAAAAAATGACAGAGCTGGAGACAGACCCACCACCAGAGCTTCACTTTGAATTATTCAGCAATCCTTTTGTTCTTCTCCATGGAACCTGACAATAGTTTGCATATTTTTAAATTGCCCTGATAAGGCCATGAGAAATGTTCTACTGATAAAAGTGCAGAATACAAATTGGTGCTGGATTTACTTAAGTGCCCACAATAGATCATCTTGGCATACTTTTCCCCTTAAGCAACCAAATGGAGGGAAAAAAGCAAGCAGTGTTTCACTTCCGAGTGTGTATCAGACAAATATTTCTGTTTCAAGATAAAACATGAGACATAAGAGAGAAAAGGACAACCCTAGCACAAAATCTTCTTCATAGGTGCAAATGCATGTATTAAAAAAATTAAATCAAAGTAAGTTCATTTCTTACATTAACTGTTCCAATAATTAAGAGATGACAACACATCCTAACAAATAGTGGATGAAACTGTTTAAGAGGAGGAGACAAGAATCTGGAAGGAGGGTAACTATACCTTCCGTCCCCAAACGGATCCAAATAAGTTTTAAGGTCCCTACACAAAATGCTTTCTTCCAGACAGGGCATGGCACAGGATGTGAAGGATCTTTGCTGGAAGCATTCCAGCTCACTCTCCTTTCCAGTAGCCAGGATTACTGCAGGAGGAAGCCCACGACTTGAAGGGGGTGGGTTTTCAGCATGATGATGTTCCCTCTGTCTCTGGCCTCTCCCCCCCACATTCCAGTTTCCCAAAGTTGTCCTCAGGTGAGCAGGCATCACCTGCACAAACTGCACAAGGCAGATCCAAGCTGGGAATTCACTGCTTTCACCCTTACCAAATTTGTGAGAATGCTGTCGGTGGTGCATTCACTTTAATTCCCAGGAAAGATCAATTTCCCTAGATTAACCTGTGAAAGCAGGGAGTGGAGGGAGGGGAACCTAACATCCTTGAAAGGGGTAACACCTAATCAACTAACTTTCTGATAATTAATTAAAATGTTACCAGTTCCCTAACTGAAAAATGTTTAATGTATTCCCTAGAACCTTCCATTATTTTTTTTTCTCCATTACATTAATGATTAAAGGATATCTGCTCCAGATTACCCCTTTCAAACACAATAGAGAAAGTCAGGAATGCTGGCAAGGTCAAATGCCCAGCTAAATCCCAGTGAGAGCAGGCAACCAGTGATTAGAGTGCTTGGTAAGATTTAGAAAATGTCAAACTGATAAATGATGGCTTTCCAGACTTAAGGCAGAGCACAGGCAGTGTAGTACACAAGTCAATACCTGTCCATGAATAATGTATTTGCCTTGTGAGGTGGTTCACCTGCAGCCTGTTAGTTCTCTCCCACCTCACAGGGATTAACTTAAGTAAACAAGCTTTGGGTAGGATCTACTTCTACAAAATACAGAAGGAAGGGGGTTTATCTTCTTTATGTGATAGATGTTCATCTATCCTCTCCTTTTTTTTTTTTTTTTTTTTTGAGAGTTACAAAGATTTTATTGCTTGTTATTGATAGTGGCTTTAAATATACATTTAATATCAGTCTACTTCAACTCCTTCTGAGATGGATAGAATCCATCACAACATGAATTCATAGTCACCAGAACAGTGAATAAATATTTTTCACAATAGATGTGAAAGTTATATATGCATAAGTTATTTCTGTAGATGGTGCAGTACAGGAGTTGCCTGTGGTTTGTCTCTTAATTGATACCTTTGGAAATCAGGGAAAGGGGAAGAGCTCTGAAGTGTGTTCCATCACCCCTGGAGACAGCTGGCATCACTGATATCTCTTTCCTTCTTTCTACCTGCTTCATCATTTTGTCTAATCAATGTGAATGGTCACACACTGGTGGCACTATAGGCATGAGGCATCTCACTGACACAGCAGAGTCACTGCAGAGACAGAGCAAGTCTGCAGCCACAGTTTAGGGCATGCAGCACATGGGAGGGGTGCTGAGGATGGAGCACCCACGTGTAGAGATGCAGCCAGTATGGCATGGAAAATGAGATCCAAGGGAGTACTGGGGGACTGGAGCCCTGGAGGAGACACAGATTGATACCACTCTTACCCCCTTATAAAGAAAATTAGGCAGGCTGGCAATGAGAAGGTGCCTGCTGCAAAATAACATTTAACATTAATATTTTCCCAAGGCAGAGCTTTGTGGGGAAAGCAAGAATTAATATCACCCTATGCACAAAGGCAAATGAAGAGCTGAGAGCCTGATGGCAGGCAGAGGCTGTCCAGGGCAGAGCTGGGCTGGGAGCTCACCTGAGAGCTCTTGTGTGGCCAAGCTAATCATGATCTTCAGCATCCTGCAGAGCCTTATTATTCTTTATCTGGCATTCCCTGCTTGGATGAACATAACTAGGCTGTGTCTTCCAAGCACATTATTGCCCATCTTCACTGTTTTAAAATAATCCTTACCCACAGAGAGATTATTTCAATGAGTCAGAAATTAATAAACAGAAATAAGTGACAAGCCATGTTTGCTAATGGCACATCTCCAGTCACAATAGGAGTTCAACCCTTGCTGGCACCTGCAGCTGTTAAACCAGATCCATTAAAGAAAAACACAACTAAAAATCAGGAAACCAGATGAAGATTCATACTGACTAAACAAGTTGCACTACCTATAAATTTTCTCAAAAATGGGTAATACTTCTGCTACAAGGTGCACAGGAATGGGAAATATTTCCTCAACCAACAAGCCATTTTGAAGTTGCAACAAAACAATGTAGACATACACCTTTACATCACCAGGTCCACCCACTGACAGCCTGCCTGTCTGGATGTTGGGCATCTGCTCTGATTTAGCAGTTTGGCCCCCTCTAAACCCAAGGCCTGCAGCCATGAACAGGAGACAGAGGAAGCAGCAGCTCATGGACCCAGCCTGCTGGGTGCTGAAGGAAGGATGAGCACCAGCAACTTGATTGCCATGAGCAGTTCCAAAGGAGTTCAGGTCTTCAGCTCACTGCCATTCCAAAATAAAATATCAAATGTGCTGTTTCAAGGAACTGTGGATGCAACTTCACAGAAGCAATATTAACTCAATGAACTAAAAAGAAAAACAAAAACAAATAAAACATGACAGTTATTTGTTTCCTTTTCCAAACTTTAGGGAAATAGGTCTTCCAGCTGTGCTCTGTGTACCAAATATGCTTGTTCAGCAATGGTTTAATGGGCAAACCTGTACAAACTTTTGGACTGTGATTATGGTGGTACATTAAGGTTTTCTGTCACTGGTGGAGTTTATGGTCCCTGCACATGTCACATAATATATGGCTTGTCTTACACACACAAAGCACACACCATAACTGCAAACACTTGCCCGTGGGACAGACTGCTTTATGGCTTAATATGCTTATGGTTGTAATAAAATTTATTTTAGGAGAAAGCAGTAAAACAAAATTTAGAGAGTAGAATAATGGGATAATTATGCTCTAAAACCAAATGGGCTTTCTTTATGTCACCATTTCATAAAGTCAAAACAATTTATTATAGCAGTACCTCAATAACCTCACTACCTATTGGTCAGTTGCCACTTCCATTATAAATTCTGCTTTTCAAGACCTTCACAGAGCACAGCAATTCCAGCTTGTATTAAACTAAAACTTACCATATTGACAAGTTATCACCACAAATGCAGTTCTCCACACCTCAAATGGCTAAAATCCATTTTTAGGATCAGGATCTATTTGGGGAGAGGGAGTCTGGGGTAGAAGGTTTGCTGCCAGGAACACAAGTGAACAATAAGATCATATTAGCTATAGAAATATCACAGCCTTTTCCAGGTTCTCAGTGTTTCTGGCATTGCAGGGATAAGGAATGACAGATCCTTAGGCTGGTTAAAGTAAAGCCCATGAAGCCAAAAGTAGGGGCAGTGGGGAAGAAAGAGGAAGCCCAGTTATTTATGTACTAGGGATTATGCTGTACCATCTATTTTACAGCTTAGACAGGGAGGCCATACCCTGAATTTCCCATACGTGCAAAAATTTTATTCACTAGAAGTTGAGGAATTGAGAGCAGTTTCTTAAGCAAAAGAGGAAACAAATGAAGCAGAAAAAAGTATACTTAAAAGCACCAATAGGCTCTCAACTCTATATCAGAATCCTCATATAAACAGTAATCTCATAAAAATTAATAACAGACATTTTTTTCAAGAGAAAGTTAGGAGCATTCTGTAACACTTAGCATGCAAATGAGACAGTAGTAACACATGCATTCAGGCTGAACACTTGATAAGTTCCAAGTTTTTGAAATGAGTCCTACAGAAACAGATGCTGTCATTTCTCATTCCTCCAATTGTTCCTTGCTCCTGCTTTCTTTAGAAGCAGCTGGAGGTTCAGAGTTAGCTCTGGGACGCCTCCCTCAGCACAATCTTTCCCTTTGCTCTTCTCTTTTGGGCCAGCCACAGATAATCAGCCTTGGGATGGCAAAACCCAAAGCGCCCCACAGTGCTGGGAAGACCCGTGCTGGCCCTGCTGCAGGGGAAGATGCTGCTGTGACTTCAGCAGTGCCAGCCACGGTCCAGCCACCAACTGAGCTGCACATCTGAGAGCCAGAAGCAATCCTACAGTTGATACCTTGTGAAGGCTGACCTAGAACAGACTAGACAGAGCTAGAAAATAAAGTAGGGATTTATTAAGAGGTCTCAATGGATCCACTTTGGGCAGCACACACCAAAATGGCCACAAAATGGCCCACAGGTCACAGGGTCTCTCACTTTTATAAGTTTTGGTCCATTTGCATATTGGAGTTAATTGTCCAGTTCCAGCTTTAGCCCATGAAGTCCCATCCTTCTTGTTTTTCTTTCTTCAGCCCATGTTGTTTGTGCTCTTGGGCCTGAGATTTGGATCATTTGTCCTTGGTCCCCAGCTGGAGAAGGAATTGTTTTGTCTCCCTGCTCTGTGAAGAGAGCTCACCATCCCCTAATATGAAGCCCAGACCCACGCACTAAAGCAGAATAGAATCTGAAAAATATAAAAGCTAAAACCTGAGGCATCACAGTCAGGGGGAGAACCCCTTCCCAGGATCCAGCAACAAAGCAAATCTTTCAGGCAAGAGTCTTCATGATTCCATTTCAGCAAAATAATTTGCAAGTCTATTCCACATCTTATCTGTAACCTTGTGCATGCTTCTTTGGTGTCTGGCTATTAAAACCGACTTGGCGCTCAGCACCTCAAGTATTAATCAGAAATCAGTAGCACTGTCCTGCTGGAGACATTCTACAGAGAATAATGGCACTACAGGGTCATCTAGAAAATCACTACTTCCTTCCTCATACTGTGGCAAGACTGCAGGGAAGTCCACACAGTCTAAACTTCCATATTAATTCTGAAGCTTTCCAATTTACCACTTCTTCACATCAAATATAGATTAGTTTCTTTAATTGCCCTGTATAAATTCATAGCTGAAATGTTTGACTTGCCCAGAACAAATTGTCTGTCAGGATGATGTTTTCCAGCCAAGCAGATAGCTTAATTGGATATTTAACTTAACTGCAGGCTTTGTTTCTTCATATTTCAAGTCTTATTCCTTAGTGTTTGCTAAATTATACATTCTGAACACATCTCTAGATTGTCTGACTTGGAGTGTTCTGTTATTCTTTGAAAATAAACATGTTTCACTATTAGCTTCCAGCTCCCTGCCATTCCTACATGATTTTCCCATATGCCAAAAATCCCGTGACAGACAGGTCCCTCCAGGACATGAAACACAAAGCAACTCTGCTGTCCCCAGGTAGCATTTGGAGAATTACAATCTAGAAATATTTATTCGCAGATGAGAAACCTCCCTGGCAGTGAAGCAGGGCACATCTGGATAGAGGACAGATTTGCAGAGGTCTAGCAAGTGCAGGCTAACTCAGCTGACAGAACAGGATACTACCCAAAACTCCTACTACTTCTATGATTCCAGACTTGCTATGTCAAGAATGTTTGTTTATGGCCACAAATTTCCCTCTAGAGCTCAGTGGGTGCATCAGCTCTGCCACCTCCCCACCACAGCCCCACAGAGCCAGAACCACGCACACCTTCACACACAGGCCAGCCCAGGGAAAAAACAGTGGCAGCCAATAATTCTCTGACTTCCCCACAGAGCTTTCTCCATGAAAAGCAAATTGTCATTTCAGATCCCAGCCTCCTTTTCCCTTTGCTGCTCTCAGGGGTGAGAGAGTGCAGTTTACTGGCAAATTATTGACCACTCACAGTCCAGACAGGACTACCAACCCAAGCTGCCCAACTCAGACTCAATGGCCCATGTTACAACCAAAGGAGGGACTTCTGGAATGTCCTTGTTCCCACCAGATCCTTAACATTCTCCTGGTGAAATTTTCCATATTTTTGTGCAATGATAGGCACCTAAGAGAAAACAGAACATATACTCAAAATTTATATCCCATAGCATATGGCAAATTGGATCAAGAGCTCAGCAAAGTGAATAAATTATATAGATTGGGACGCTTCTGATTTTATTATCAACTTTGTCTTTGGGCATCTGTTCTCTTTGAAAGCTGCACAACTTTTGCTGATAATGGCCTCCCCTCCTGCTTAGCACAGTGTATGATTCCACTGTCGAACTGATTGGATGTTTGATAATAATTTTACAACATCACTTATTCAGACATTATTGGGCTTCAATTGCATCTTATTGCATGACACTCAGAACCCCCAGGTAAGAAGCTTTATATTCTGTGAGATGAGGTCAAAATAATCATGTCAGTAGTACAGCAAGAGTCAGAAAACCCACTCCCATAAGTCTTACATGCACATGTAAGTACACAATACTTTTAGTGCCCAAGTAAAGCCAACCAGCTGACAAAGGTTCTCAGCATGACATCCTAGCATTAGATCTCATACCTGGATTTACAGTCAAAGCAACACTGGTTCTGCCTAGGACAGTCTACTGAAACCCATCCAGGAGTTGAAAGCCATTTGCTGTCCTGATTTTTTCATTTTTATACCTTATTATTAGTAATGACAGGATAACCTTCATGACTCTTTCATAATTTGCTTTTATACAAGTGATACTTCATATTTTTCTTTTACTTCATTACATGACAGAACTTGGCCTTTTTGAAGAAGTTCATTGCAATGCAATTTCTAATCTCTTCTTCAGGGTTGGGATACAGATTTCTGAGAATAAAAATCAATGTGGAATGAAACAAATCTGCTCTACAGAACAGGGTGCACAAGATGAGCTGAATGTTCAGTTTAAATATGAAGGCAACTTAAATTTAGCTGTAAAGCTGTGTTGTATCCTGCTTTGATAAAAGGCTTGCACTGCACACAATACATCACTCAAAACACCCATGTAGCTAGAAGAGGAGCAGCAATGGTCTTATCAGTGCAAAAGCATCTGATGAAGGGAACCACAGTCTTTTGACTACATTGTGATAAAGATTAATGATGAACACCTACTGAAACCAAGACAGAGAACATTAGATAGAGTAGATGGTGAATGACACTATATATATACACACACACAGGGCTGAGTTGTTGCTTTTCAAATAGTTAATGAATAATTAATGGTTCACTTGATGAAATGAATTTGCTTATTTTCATAATTTCCATACTGTCAAACCCTTTGCACCTACATCAAAAAAGGGGACAGGAGAAGAAGAAAATGGCAATTTGTTTGAAAGCCTGCTTCATTAATATTCAAGATCATCCATTTTACAGCAGCCATTTACAAATCAAACAGTGTGTGCCATTTTGCATACCAATGATATTATAATATGAACAACATCAAATTTCAATTACAAGCACATGAAGCCAAAATCAGCTCTCAAGCAAAAGTAGGATAGATGAACAAGAATGCTCTAAATTCTTAGTGTAGGACTTGATAGAACTTTAGAGCTTTCTCTCTGCTCAAAGAAAATGATTCCTTTGTCCCACAGGCCAACATGAAGAATGTATTTAGTTTCCCTAAATGGATCTGATTCTTTTGCACTTTACACCACTTTCATATCAAATTAAAGAAAGCAAACTAACAGAGAATGAACTCAATAGCCTGGCAAATGCTTTTGCTCATACCCTTCACAGATTTAACCCTACTTTAGCAATAAAATAAGACTACTTAAAAATATTTATAACACCTATTTCTATAAAATCCTAACATTCAATATTGGACACAAATGCCAACCTTAGAAAAGGTGATAAATGCTATTATTACATAATTTCAGCAGACAGGCTCCTGAGCATATCCTGTCTCTCAATCTGGCCACAGAAATACCCATCACAAGTGTTTTGTAGAAATATTGGCAATTAGTAAAAAAAGAATCACCTTAATAAGCTAAGCCTAAGTATTGGTAGCCCTTCATTTAGTTTAAGCTATTTTCCAGCATTGACAGTATTTGTTAGTGAACCAGTAAAGACAGAGAAGCCTTCTTAGATAGGGGAGTAAGACCAAAGACCTCTCTTTGAATTCAGGTAAGAAAACACAAAACTTTGCACACTGTAAATAGAAGTGAGCTTTCCCTCCCAGCAAGGTTCTGCCAGAGTTTGGTAAGAGTTCCAAGTCAGTTATAGCCTTCTCTGAGACTAGAAAAATTTTATTTGAAACAATTGCAAGCTATCAGAAAGTAATTTAGATTTCAACTGCATAACAAAAAAATCCCTGGGGCTCAAGGATGTTTACTGAACACATTAAGCCCAAGTTTCTTCATTGAGAACTCCTGGATTCAGCCCGACTGCCAGTATTGAAAGTGCTGCCAAAGCACCACAGACAGGATCAAAAAAAAAAAAACAAAAAAAAAAAAAAAAAAAAAAAAAAAAAACACCTCAAACCACAAAAACAACAACAACAAAACCACAGGAACAGAGTTACAGAGTTACCCAATCTACCTGGCGATATAGGGAACTTTCTTTCCGTGTAGGTTTTGCCCAAAATCCACATGGCAGCAGCAGTATTACAACTACAAACAATTAACGTGCTGCAGTGATTAGTAAACGTGCTAATTTTCCATTGATTGTCCATCCAATCTCTGCCATTAGCAAAGTAAATTGAAACAAGAATGAGCAAAGGAACTTATTAATTTTAGTAGCAAACCAGTCACAGCTTGGGAAGAAGCTTGGTGCTTCAGTTTGCAGCTTTGCCCACGTGTCCCTCCTCAGGACTGCTTTAATACATGCATACAAAATTACACAGAGCAATACATTACTACAGTGCAGAACACGCCAGTTTCTGACCTGGGGCTTCAGGAGACTGACTCAGTTCATGCACTTGAGGATGCACACAGCACATTCACAGCCACAACCAGGTAGGACAAGGCTGCAGTCCAATGAACCTGAAGAATCAGGAGCTCTGGATACAGCAGAAAGTTTAGTGCCTAAAATGTTTACAGAAGAGGATGGATTAAAACATGCACTCTGTTGGTAAAGGGCAAAATGAATCTCAGTGGCCTTTGTGGCACAAAGGTGTAGCTGGGATTTGTGTTTATGTGGGTACCAGCAGCTCCTGAAAGGTTTGGTGTGGACAAGAGGCTTTGTAATACTGATGATGCACAAAAGAATTGACTCACACAGCATTTACAGACCAGAAGCAGCAGGACAGAAATGCTAGCAGGTAAATCAGAGGGTATTTAGGAGGAGAAAAAAACCTAAAACATTATCATAAAATACCTTCTAACTCAAACACTTGATTGCTGGCAGGAGGGGGATGCCTGGATATGACAACAAAGGACTCTGCTGTAGATGCTCAGCAAAGCCACCCACAGAGGCTACTGAACAGGAGCAAACTGATGAGCTGGAAGAGCAAAAAGGCAAAACAGTGCAGATCTGAGCCTCAGAGACCAGGCACCCAGCTGGGAAGGCTGAGGGATCAAAGGTGCAATTAAAAGTCTGCAGACAGGAATAGAAATATTGACCAGCAAAGTTACACAGCTCCAAATGTAGAACAGCGGGTAACTCCACAGAGGGCGGGAGATGCACTAAGGTCAACCCAGGCAGGATTTCAATCAAGAGGAGCAAGGTAACACCTGGCCAGGGGCTGAGAGGGCATGAAAATTAATCTCAATGCTGCAGAGGACCGAAGCTGCTGAAAGAGGAAAATTCTGGTCCAAACTGGACAAATAGAGCAGACTAGCAGGCACTGCAGACATTCTGCATCAACAAACTTGGCTAACCCTGGGTAAATATTTTTATTAGATCAACCCCCAATTGCTATTTACTACTTCAGCTAAAGACCAGAACATTATGAGAATAGTAAAGACAGTTTTATTCACTCAACAAGCCCTGCTGACCTGGAGAGCAGGTGGCCATCTTTTGTCTACCTGAACCTGTTGTGTGTTAGCTCCCATTCCATTAAAAAAGAGCTGCCAACTGATGTTTGTTACCATTAGCAGAACTCATGTTTTATTAAAATCTCTCCCAGAAGAGTTTAGTCCTGTTTCAGCAATACAAGAGAAAAACATATAGTAGTACCTTGGTTTTTTTCCTCCTGTGATGCCTCCTTCATGGATACAGGTGTATTTTCCTTTCCATCTAATTTTTCACTTGAAGATACATTCTGAAACCTCTGAAGCATTTTATGATTTTTCCCAAAACCTAGAATTTTGCAACTTCCATTTTAAAAGTCTCCAGAACTATCTCCAACAGATGTTTGCCTCTTGTTCCCCAAATTTCTGCTCATTATTGCCCAGACTGCCACATGTTCCTGTAGCTCTGGGGCACCACACTTCTTTTGACTGTCCAGGATATTCCCCTTCCAAGAGTCCCTACTGGTTTTTTTTCCCCCCCAGTATTTCAACATTTCACTCAACATCTCTCACAGCCCATGTCTTAGACATCAGACTTTATTTACCACAACTCACCTGTCACACCCAAACAATATTAAGCATTTAATTTACTTTGTCATCACTGAATAAGCATCAATCCTCAGGTCCTGGAACGCCTCCCACAGATCTCTGGACAGAGCAAATTAGGTCCTATTGGCATCTGCCCTTGAGATTTCTCAGTTTGCCCATTCTTATCCATGTGCTTCAGAATCAAAGCACTGTGGATTTCTAAATCAGGTACCTTTAAACAGTTTAGGGAAGTTAAATGAATGCAATTATATCCAAATTTATAACCTCAGGGGAAAGCTCTAGGCTTGCCTAGGTTTTTTTCCAACAAAGCCACGTAGATGGACTTTAATTAAATCTCCCTACTTATAGAACTGATATTTCCCAGGAGCTTTTAGGTTTTATGCATCCTTATTAAAAGTTACACACATTTCAAAAATTTTGCTTACAACTGCTCCTTTCCTAGAAACAAAAATTGTTGCTTGTACCACCCACCACTGAAGGACTCTCCCCCTTTTGCTTCTGTTTTCTCTTCCACATTCTCCCTAAAAATTTTTAACAGTTTTTTTCAACCTTTAATTTACATTTATCAGCTTAAATCTGTTGTACCTAAGAGCATTCAGATCTTATCTGTAGTTTCAATAAAAAAAAATCTGACAGTGGCTCTACAAAGGCAGATTCTTCTGGAAGAACAGAAATTTCCTTTCTCAACAAAGTTCACTTACAACAGTTTCATGCAAGCCCTTTCCAGGGTACCAATCTCCACAGGCTGAAACATGAGAGCTTTTCTTGCTGCATGAGTCACTTCCCTACACCAGCATAAAAACCTCTGATGTTACTCAGGATGTTCCTTATAATTATCTGGAGATGCAGATCTGCATGAATAATGTATATATTGGGTTGGTAACAGAACCAAAATATGTATTAGAAGTTCATTTGACTCATGCAAAAAGTAGAATGTTAAGGCTTTTCAAAGGAATACAAATGTAAATTCCCTTTTCAGATCGACCTCTGAAGGATTTTTGAGGACCAGAAGTTTAAGAACAGCCTAATTGCAAATACCCATTTCAAAAGTTTAACAATCAACATTCCTGAAAAGTTTTCTGCCACTTACAGAATACTGGATTAAGTCTGAAAAAGATGCAACCCAAGTTTAAGAGATCTGTCTCCTCAAAAAATTCAGCAAATTTCTTCTCCAGAAAAAAAAAATCCCCCAGTCCTAATTGCACATAGATCTGCTTGAGTCCCTGCTTTTAAATGTCAGTGCTAAAAGGTGAAATAGCTTTGTAAATAATAAAAGGTGTGGGCTCCCAGGCTGGCTGGAGCTGTGGGCTCTGACCTTGGGCACGTGTCCTGTGGGGATGGATGGGAAGAAGAGATCCAACCCTTCTCCAGCCTGGAGCAAGCCTGCAGCCATCCAACAGGCCTTCAAGTTCTCAGTCTCCATGTACTTTCATAAAACAAGACAAAGCTGAATCAATGCCAGATCAGACTGTTTACACCGGACATTAAAACCATTTCCAGCTACAGGGACGCTCAGTAAAACTCTTCCTGTGCACCCACGTTACAAAGCTCCCTCCTGTTGCACAGCCTCATCTAATCCCACACAAATCTGGTTATCAGCAGAGCCTTCTCTGGTACCCTGCTTCCGTCCATGCAATTTTAATTTTGGATTTTCTAAGGTGTCTGTTAAAAAAAGTGCTTAGGACAAAAATTAGGTTTCAAAGCATATTTAACCAGACAGGGCAGCTGCATGTGCATCCTGTACAGAATTAAGTACCCAGTGATAAAATTCAGTTCAAGTGTCATGAACAGAGAAATATATTTTTTACAAATGGGAGACAACTATGAAAATGCACTGCTTTAGGTCACCAGGTGTATTTCAGGGATGAGACCTGAAACTCTGCCTACTTCTGCACTTTCAGCATTAATGCACCAAAACTGCCTATGAAATGGTCTTGATACTCTCTTTAGATCTTAAGTGCACTTTTATTTATATATAAAATAAATTATAACACATAAAATTTAAGAGATGTGGTTTATTACTCAGGAGTATAGTTAAATCTGACTGGGCTCCTATGAGCTTTATAGAAGCCATGATAAAAATCTTCTTGGAATAAAAATAAATAACTGAGCAAATTAGATTTCCTGGTGTTTTATCTAATTAATCCACCTCTCAACTCAAATTTGTTAGCTTTTTAATTACCAGTTAATCTCATCCATACAATTAGGGACTTTTCTGCTCATCTTTTTTTCTTTTTTTTTTTTTTTTTTTTTTTTTTTTTTAAGTTTACCATTATTTCAGTGGGGTTTTTGGTGTGTGGTGTTCTGGGGTTATTGTTGGGCTTCTTTTAAAAAAAAGGTCTGGCTTATTTACCTTCATGGGCATAATATTGGAAACAATAACAAAATCCCCTCCCTGTTTAAAGGTATTTCTCTCTAAGAACAGCTAGATCAGACTACATTTCTAATGTTTTGTCCCTGGTATAAAAGAACAGCATAGAAATCTTCCAGGCTAGCTATTGAGCTGCTTTGCTGTAATGCAGAGGATTTTTAATAAAGCTTACATTGGGATGAATTACAGAACATCATTGTTGGGTATTATGTAAGGAACTGTAAAAGCAAACACAACTTTTTTTCACTTATTCTCAATACTTAAGCCAGAGATTTGAAATAATACACTTAAAGTGACCAAAATTTAATCTTAAAAAAAAAAAGCCACAAAGATATTTGAATATGATCTATACCATCGGCCTCTAAACATTCAGATTCCAAAACACTGGTCAGTTGAATCAATGTCTTGCCAACACAAATCACAATACTATTTTTGGTTATTTATGAACAAAGGGGGACTGCAAAGTGAGTACTTTTAGCAGCCTTCATTCATTTTTAAGCATCTCACTCTTGCAAGGAAATTGCATTTTGCCAACAGAAACATAACTCACAATGTTGTCCTCCAAATCAACTGCCACCTTGCTTGGTTTACAATGCTTCAACCAAAAGCTAAAAAATATAACTTCAAAACTGAAATTTGAATAGTCTTCTTGGTCAGCCAAGAATGGTTCCCAACATGAATTTCCCAGTGTTTACACATCCATATTTCTGCAAGTACAGTTTACACCTCCCTGACAGAATGCAGCCATATCTGTCAAAGTCAATCAAACTTCTTGAGATTTCCTAACAATGCAACCATAAATCACAAATTCTGCAGACAAATCAAATTTAGTAAGCAGTTTATGCTGCTCTCAAGGAGCTCCCTGTACAACCACCTCTGTCCTGCTTGGCTGCAGGTAGAGAAGCAAAGCATATTGACTGCTATGGGTAGAGTATGTTCATTGGGTAACCCAAACAACACACAAGTTCTCACTTGGTTTTTTTTTTCATTCAGAGAAAATAAAAGAGTATTAAACTGGTTTTCCACAAAAGGAAAAAAAAAAATCATAAATAAATGGGACGACAAGGTAAATGCTTGATGCATTTAAGTGCCATTGAATTATGTCATTTGACAGCTGAATACCTTCTGAGGTGCCACTGCACAGGCAGCACAGCTGTCTCCTGGCTACACTGCACATCCTGCTCCTCTGAGGCAGCTGCAAGGTGCCACAGGAATCCTGAGCAGCTGACATTTCTTGACTGCTTGTCTCAGTCCAGACTGCATCCAGAGCAAGTCTGGGATTTTACACTGAGGGAGGGGCAGCAGGGGGTGGTGCAAGGGGAGTATTCAGAATTCAAGTTCTTTAATATCCATCCAGGACAGTTATGAAGCAGTGCTAGAAGGCTAAGCATTATTTATTCTAAACATCTTCTGGCAAGAGGCACAGCCTTTGAAGTGTAATTAAAAAAAGGCACAATTTAATATAACCTCAAGATTTCTTCCAGCATCAAAAATTTAGAAGGAGGCATTATTTATCACAGTCTGGAGGCTGGGAAACTTCACTGCAGGTGCATTTATCCTGGCAGTATCTCTGATATCTTACAATTCACCCCTTGAAGGGCTAGAGTTATTCTATACACCTAAGCACTTGCCAGTAAGATCTGACATCAAAATTAAAATGCAGTTGTGTAAGTGTAAACAACATCTCAGAGTCAAAAAACAGATGGGGTAGATGTTAGCTCAAGAGCTATACAAAAAGGCAAGGATAGCTTAAATAGGGAGAGACTGACATCAAAAAAATCACTTTAACTACATTCCTACTTTACCTTAGGAGGCATTTTGACAGGATTATGTAAAATAATCAAGTTTTCCTGGGAAACCATCCCAGCAGATTATAGCAATATGCTCCATCTGATCTCCCCATCTTTTCAGTGCATTTATATGTCAGTCTCCAGAGAGTCATGAGGTGGCAGCAAGACAGATGCAGACATTTCATATATTTTCATAAATTTATTGTAGGCAAAGATTAATCCAACCATGTACAGTCACCAAAGTCTGACACTGTAGAGCCTGCATCAGTGGCTGCAATTTAGGTGCACAGTATTTCCATTTAAGTAAAACCTTCACAAACCTTAGGTGTCCCTGCCCATGACAGGGCTTTGGAACAAGACCTTCTCTGAGCGTCACCTTCCAACCCAGATCTTTCTAGAACTCTTCAGCTTCTCACATTTCAAGCCAAATCATTCAGATGGGTCTTGCATATTCCCTCCCAATTCTCTTCCTCCTCCCCAAACCTCTGAGCCTCTGGCATCTGCCACATCTCAGAGTCACTGCCAGACCCAGACACAGCTGAAAGGCAGGAGAGTAGAGAAGCTGAGGTTCTTTAAGAGGAAAGGTTTAAGTTCTTTAAGAGAACAAGAACAGCCAGGTTCTGCTGGATTACATTTCCCTGTAACAGTGTCTAGTTTCAGCCAGGCAGTTTGATACAGCAACACCAATAACTCCAATCAGATCTCATATCCTCAGGGACTGCACAAAAGAGGTATTGTGAGGAAGAGGGACAAAAGCCCAAGCAGAATGGTGCGTGCATGGTCAGGGTATATGCATAGTGTGCATCACGTAGCACTACAGGTCATCAAACCTGATCCTCTCAGGTAACACCTGTGATAACCGACTCCCAGAAGGGCTTCATGAAATTAGGCAGGGCAGAGTTCTCAATGAACATTAAGGACACAAATGCCACAAAACTGATGCTTGAATTACACACACTGAAATCACTGAATGTCACCTGTGCCTCAGTCATAAAAATCCTGGAAAAGGAGAAGAATTATTTGGTGTGCATTCTGATTCACCCAGGCTCAGATTGCTCAAGCAGAAATATCTTCACTCTGAAACTCCCATATGAGATTTACCATCAGGCCCCTCCACATTTAAAAGACTCCACCAGTCCCTTTGTAGTTGTTGTCTCACTAGAATTACACAGAATTTTGTAATATCTCTGCTGAAGAGGAGTAACATTTGTGTTCATACTCTGCAATATTTCATTTGTCATAAAAATCAATAGAAATTTTCAGAAAGGGCATTTTGTGCTCTGAATGTGCTAATATGACATTCACCAGGCCAAGTTAATTCTCCAAACAATAACTGGCTTCCTGGAGTTCTGATTCAAAACAAGAGCCCAGTCTGGTTCCCTCCTTCCCTCCATCTGCATTAAGGGAGATTCCACCCTTGGTGATGTGCAGCAGACAGCAAAGGAGCTGTGGCAGCTCCACTGCAGATTTGCCATCTCTGTCTCAGTTAATCCCTCTCAGTGATCACTCTCACTCCTGAGTGAGACACAAAGTTTGTCTCCTGTGATTCATTCCCCACCCTCCTCTCCTTGCACTGCCCCTCCCTGTTCCTAGTGGGAGTTTCACACACTTGGGCTGTTATGTCCACAATCCATTCAATTTCCATGCTGAAAACGCCATCCTGGACAAAACCTCAGCCATCCGGGGGTCTCCAGGAGTCCCATCCATTGATGGGATCTAAAAGCAGAAAAAAACCCTTTGATTTGGTGAATGCAAACAATTAAGAGAATGGGTTTATCACCAACCCAATGGCCTCAGATCTTCAGGAGAAACCTCTTGGCTTCAGAGCCCTGACCTCCTGCCAGTGGGCTTTGGCAAGTGAAACACCTTAACTCAGAAGATCTGTAGGTTTCCACTCTGTCAGATCTGAAAACAAGTACCTTTCAAAAGGCTCAAAGAATGCATCGGCAAGTTAGTGATCACTTGCAGGGCTCTGCCAAGGATTTTTCAATAAAAACACCATAAAGAGCACAAGTGACCCCTGAACCAACACCTATAAAAGCTTTTCTAGCTCCTTTCCAAATCATTCTGCCCCTTTCGTGGGGCCATGTCCTGTCCCCATTCTCAGCCCTCAGAGGGTGCCCACCCCCAGAGGGTGCTGGGTCTCTGGCTGGTCACCAAGATGTGTCCAGGCTCCAGGCAGGACCAGCTGGCAGCTCCCTGCTGCCCAGCTCAGGTCAGCAGTTGGGTGTTCCCCAAAAGCACAAGGAGAGTGGGCAGCTCTCCCACAGCCAGCCCTGGGCCCTTCTGTCTGCAGCCACCATCGGGTTTAGACCAGGTGCTGGCAGGGACCCCAGCAATCCCTTTCACTTCCAGTGCCCTATACCCACAAAAGCAGCAAACACTCCCTAGCAGCAACATCTGTTGCAAATCATCCCTGCTCTGCTTCCATTTCCAAATGGACCTGGCCTTCTCTGGGCAATCTCCTTCCCACACACCAAAATCATGAGCACTGCCTTAGAGGATCAATTACCTGAGGTACAGACCTGAGCTGAGGATCAGAGACCATCCCCTGCCAGGGAACAGTGCAAAATCCTCAGCCCCCTGCCCCCAGAGCAGCGTCCTTGGGTGGCCAGAGAAGATGACCTCCTCCATGCAGTCTGTCTTCAGCCACCAGAGCAGTGCTGGGACACAGGGACACCAATCCCTGCCAGCCAGAGCAGTGCTGGGACACAGGGACACCAATCCCTGCCAGCCAGAGCAGTGCTGGGACACCAGGGACACCAATCCCTGCCAGCCAGAGCAGTGCTGGGACACAGGGACACCAATCCCTGCCAGCCAGAGCAGTGCTGGGACACCAGGGACACCAATCCCTGCCAGCCAGAGCAGTGCTGGGACACCAGGGACACCAATCCCTGCCAGCCAGAGCAGTGCTGGGACACAGGGACACCAATCCCTGCCAGCCAGAGCAGTGCTGGGACACCAGGGACACCAATCCCTGCCAGCCAGAGCAGTGCTGGGACACAGGGACACCAATCCCTGCCAGCCAGAGCAGTGCTGGGACACCAATCCCTGCCAGCCAGAGCAGTGCTGGGACACCAGGGACACCAATCCCTGCCAGCCAGAGTAGTGCTGGGACACCAGGGACACCAATCCCTGCCAGCCAGAGCAGTGCTGGGACACAGGGACACCCAGGCAGCAAGGGAGAGGGAACAGCCCTGAAACCAGAGCCCAAGGAACAAGAACAGCTCGTTCCATCCCTCCAAAAGGCAGAAACCCTTGTGTAATACTGCCCTGTTGCCTTCCTGTTGACCATGGTTTAATGAAAAAGCACAAGGATTTTGATCTCAAGCTACATTATTGTTAGAAAAAGTGAAGGGCTTTGGTTTAGTGTTGAAAAGCTTTTGGAGACTAAATACAGAATTCATCTAAACAGTATCTGCTCCATCAGGCACAGTTCTGGACAGGTTAATGCCAGCCTGCCACACTTTTCAGTGAGCAGTATCCTTATTTTGCCCATATAATTCAACTATTGTATATAAAAGGCAGTGAGGAAAAACCCTGGAATACAGAACTTTTATTTTAACATAAGTAAAAGAATTAAAATGCATTCCAGTCAAGAATGCAAATGCTCAAAAAATGGCACACTACTCCACAGCAAAGCTGTACAAGCAAATTGATTATTTTGGTTCACTGACAGAACAAAAAATATCCCAGCTTTTACTAACAGCAGAGGGTTCCTTTACCCTTCTTAAAATAAAGGCAGACCCAAGCCCACGGCACATTCACAGGTGTCTGCTGCTCTGTCACACAGCTGCAGGAGCTCCTGTAGGAACACAAGCATCTCACATACAGTTTACTGCAAATGTGGATACATACTGAGGACAAAGTACAGCCATACTTTTCAGGGCTCCAGAAGAGACCTAAGGCTTAGAATTACATTTTTCTTTAAAATTTCTTTACTTAGTGTAAAGAAAACTCTATTGTCAGATGTGGGGGAGAAAGCAAATTTAATAAAAAAGTTCAGATGTCAAAGCTAATCTACAATTTTAAATGTGACATTTTGGAAATGACTAACATCAAACAGATATTATTTAATTTCAGCATCAGTTTAGAGGTTTTTCTCTTCCATACCTTTGTAAGTACAGCAGAACTGCTATTTCACATAGAACCCCCCACTCATCTTCCCTAAGATACTATAAATAAAACACTCCAAAACATCTCTACTCCAGTGATTTTCTGTTTTCCATCACCATTTGCCTGCATTGTTATTAAAAAAAGTAACCTATCAAACAACAAAACCTAAGTGGAGCTCATGTGTTCTATCAGCACTCCCACCTCACAGGAACAAATTCTATTTTCAATAATTCATTAATTGCTTTTCTTACAGTCCTCCTCTTCTGCATTCACAGATCCCATTTTAAGCCATTGTATAAACTTCTGCCAGGGCAACCCCTGTTTGAGACAGATTAACACAATAAAAGTATTTTAAATTGATTGGTTTATGATTTATGAAGGATCAGAGCATTGCTGGCAATAAGAGGAAGAAATCTAATTATTTGGTATGCTTCCAGTTAAAACTGAATAGTCTGTGTTCATACAGTGGTTTGGGACTCTTTTCCTCAGTAAAATGCTCAGATTTTTTGGTGGGGGTGTTATTGTCCTGCATCTGACCTCACCCTGGCACTGAGAGAACGCCTGCCCCCACTTCTGCTCAAAGTGCTGCTGCTGGTTCCAAGGCAGCCTGGGGTTTGTGTATCCTCTGGTATTAGGGGAAATGTGCATGTGAATTTCGGGAATACAGCTGTTTTCAGAGCTCCAGCTCTGCTCTTCAGCACACAGGCTCAATATTGAATGCCCCCTCCAAAAACGGGAGAGCTGAGACTGCTGTGACAGGAATCCAGGATCTGGGGGAGTAGCCAGGTTTCAGTTCAGGTCTGTCCCTGACTGCCACAGTGCTCTGTGCTGCCAAACAGAGGAAAAACTACATGGGTAGACCAAAAAAAAAAAAAATAAGATAAAAAGCCATTATCTAAATCTTATCTATTTTTTCCCACTGAAATATCGAAATTGTTCTTTTCCTTCACTCCAATTTCACACAAATCCAGTGCAATCAGGTATCTCAGGATACAGAAGAACTAAATCTTACTCCCACAATGGTGAGTGGGTGGCCAGAATGGGGTAAGATCTACATTGTCCAGTAAACACCATGAGCCTTTTGAGGAGCCAGGAGGGTTTTTATTCTCACTCTACCAATGAGTACCCTAAAAAGAAATCATGCCCACAACAATCCCAGGTGTTGAGGGTGACACTACAGTGATCAATTAATTGGGAAGATCTTATCTCTCCCTGGCTGTACACACTGAATAGTTACTAATGACTTCTTTAATTCTCATTTAACTGGGAACAGTGAATAGTTAATCCATACCTTTTAAAGTCTCCCATAAAAACTACAATTCAATCCATAGGGACTATTTATATGCTCAGAGAAGAGTTTGACATCTAAATGCACTAAAGATGAGAAAAGAGGATATTAATGCTTATCTTACAAGTGTCAAGCTATTTTTCTAGCCTTTAGAACAAATAAAAAATTGGTAGATCTGAAGACTGAGCCTACCTGGTCTATTTATTTAATAGGAAGAATCCCTATTCTTTATCAAACTTGTGCACAGAAACACCTTTGCCATCACCACATGCTCACCAATGGGTTTTGTTTTTTTTTTTTTTTTGCAAAATTAGCCTACTAGCTCCAGAAAACTACCCAGGTGAAACATCCTCCCCATCATGGCAAGCAACTGAGAGGGTAACTAAGCAGAATTACAAGCCATCAGCAAAGCTCTCTTTTCACATAATCCCATATCCAGAGACACTGAACACATTTTGTTGAGCTCCCTTTTACACCATCCCATAGGCAGCAGCAGGCAATGGATGGATTTATGGCTGCACAGGAAGGAAAGGCTGTGTTCTACTCCTCATCATTATATCTCATTATATCATGTCTTTTGCTTTTATTGACAGACTGAGGTGCCTTACTCCATTTTGTGGTCAATATAATTTCCAGCTGAAGACAGCAAAAGGCTGCAGTCTTCAATAAAAAAACCCAGATATTAAGTATTGGTGTACACTTCTAACTCTGCAATTCAATAGATTAGCAAGGGTGTTATTCTCATTTCCATATGCATTCTTTGTAATGTGTTCCAAGTACAGTTATACAAACTGCTTAATATTTCTGAATTAAGTAAAACAAGCCTCTTGTGGCTAGAAATATTTGTTATTCTAACTATTTTAGGTTGTTAGGCTAATTTCATTTAGATTACTATGCACTGCTTTACACCCTTAATATTCTCCATTGATAAGCCAACACTTGGTGTATCAGCCAAGGAGTTCCTCCCATCAGTGTTTTGCCAGGAGCCCCCTGCACTACAGAAATCAACTCCTTTAACTCTTCTGCTGCATGCTCTACAGAAGTTAAGGTAATAAATATTTGTCACTAGAAAGGTGACTGGGGAAATCACACCTTAATAGCAAAGCAAGAGCTTCTTGCTTTGCACTCAAAAAAGCATCATGTCTAATTATGAATTTTACAGGAACTGTGTGATACAGTAATTGGGATGAATTAGAAGTGCCTTCAGCAAGCTCCATTTAAAGAAAATTAAGACAGTCAAAAGTAATATTCATTATATTTAGCCATTAGTAAATATTTTCAACTAATACAGTAATGGGAAAAAATCCTAGAAGAAACATTTCTGTGTTTTCTGTAATTATTGAAAATCAAAATATATTTGGTAGAAAGTAAAGAAATTATTTGCTTGCACTGGCAAACTTTGCAGCTATGCAGGGTTAAGTTTTCCCCCAGTTAATTAAATACTGCTTCAGGAACCAAACTCATTGCTCATTTCTTTTCTCTACTCCTATTCACTCCATAGATTAACAAGCCATTATTCTGGAACCAAAACATTATTCTATCAATCTGCAACTCATAACACTTACTGAAATCACAAACAGGCATTTGTAGAGCTGCACACTTTCAAAGGCATTTATTGCTAATAACTGCTTGAAGTTTGCTGCCCCTGCATCAACAACCAAGAAGGACAAAACAACCACCAGGAAGGCACCAGCTGCCAACAGGCCACAGAGTGCTCACTACTCTGCCCTTACTCTTTTCCTTCAAGAAAAGAAGAAAGCCCACAGCAAAATAATTCCCACAAGCTCTCTTGATTTGGATTTTTTGTTAATTGTCACAACTAGTATGTATATTAAATGCAAGACAAAGTAACTACAGCATCTTGTGATAACATCACATACTACAAACAGCATCATCATAAACCTGAGCATTTCTTTATCTCTGATGTGATTTGTACATTTTGTCCTTGCGAGTGTAAATTACCCTTGGTTTTTTTCTTTGCAACTCCTATCAGTGAAAGGTCATCACATTGTTACTGATAACTGATTGTCACTGATAACACCCTCAGTGAAGCCTTCCATCTCTCCACCTCAGCACTGGGGGGAAAGAGAGGGGCTAGAAAAGGAATTGTGCCATTTGAGAACATAATTCTATGGCAGCCTGGCTTGTATGCCACAGCATCTCAGATTTGTAGCTCAGGTATTTACTGTACCACCACTGCAGCCCTAGAGACAATCACAGCTTTCATCAGGTGCTAAGAATCCTTTCATTCCATCACACAAATTTTAATCAAGTATGTTGCTGGAACACCAAATCTGGCTAAAAACAATCTGAGGCAGATTTCCCAGATGGGATTTTCAGGGGCTCCAAGAAGTCAGGCACACATCTTCAAACAGGATTTGGTTTTACTGAAAAAACACTGGCCTCCTTCCCCAGCTCCAAATCCATACCTGCACTCAAAAGTTCCCCAGGGATGGTTTCTATGCTGCCATCCCTTCACAGCAGCTCCTTCTAAGTGGAGTTCTTGCAGGCTGAGCTGCAGGCTGGAAAACTGGAGCTCAGGTCTGCTCCTGAGATTTAGCTTATCTCCATTGTGAAGGAAATGATGGAGTCTGAGAGTGCTAAATGTGCTAGAAAAACATGTACCCAAATAATTATAATATGTCATTAATAAGGATTAAACATTAATAAAATTACTTGCAAAGGGCTCAGTCAATTGCTGGTATCTTTCATGCTAATTAATACCTGGCACTGTATAAATACTCAGAACATACTTTATTACATTTGCACAAGACAGCTTCCAGAGCAATTTTAGGTACCTGCTAATGAGAAATAATGGTTGTCTGAGCAAAGCATTGGACTGAGCTGAAATCCAAAGCTTTGTTCCAGAATTCAAGAGCTGCCCATGATTCCCAAGAGTGTCTTTCACTCCAACCCATACTTTGTGCAGATTGTCAAGGTTCTTGAGATACAAGAGCTCTGCCATACACATGGTTTGGGTTTTTTGTTTGTTTCTTTGTTTTTTAGGACAATATCCTGTCTTGGGATTAGCCCCAGAAACACATCAGTGCTCTGTGTATGGATATATCAACCTCTCTAGTGCACCTTTTCCACTCACCAGAAAAAGACAGGCTTCATTCATTTTTCAAGATCTAAATACAAATTTGTGCCTTCTCTCCAGACTAAATGCTGAAATGAGTTTGTCTGGCATCCTCATCTCTCAATGACCACCACAGCAGTCCTCATTTCAGCAGACATCCTTTCCAGAAGGGACTACTGGGGCCTATTTAGCTTCAGTCTGGCTGTGTGGAATAATTCATTTGGACAGCTGGTAATGCTACTCTCTAAAATGCCAGCCAAACACTCTCAGAGACAGGAGAAAAGGCCTTCAGCCCAGACTAAACCACTGATTTCTTCACTGCTGTGCACTTCAGGTGCTCGTTTAAACAGCAATTAGGCACTCTGCAGTGGGCTCCGGGGGAAATGTTGTCCCTGCTGTGTCTTCAGAGCTCCAGATCTCCCCATCACTGGGGAACACTGCCTGCTTCTGTACATGGAAATCACCCACTGACATTTAGTATTTCATCTATTCTTTTCCCAGATACACTGCAGATCCCCTACCCACTTTACCAAGCTGAAGCAAACTGCTGAAGCCACTCAATAAACAGGAGAGGGGTAACACTCACTCCATCCCCTTAAAGAGAAAAGGTGTTTGCTGTAGCAATAAGACTTCTGAAAGAAACTTGATGCTCAAACTCATTTTTATTTTCCCACTAAGAATGGAACTGTAAGACTTAGGTCAAGTTACCTTTAGAGGCTAATCAAGGTGCTCCAGCTTTATTTCTGCAAATGCTATAACAATCCTTCATGCTGTAAGAAAACAACCATCCCTTGATAAAGTGGAAAAAACTCACAGCTTTCCCATATCCCCCCTAGATCCTCAGGGTTTTTTCTGGTCCTGCTGAGCTCAAATGATGACAGGACTAGACAGGTTATCATCACACTGTCAGAGATTCTTCAAGCTGCCAGCTGCTGCTACTTCAGCCTATTTTTCAATAACCACAGCTCACCCTGCTGCCTGCCAAAGCCTCTCATTGCTGGAGCAGCCACTGCCAGCTGGCAGGATTCCTTCAGGGAGGAGAAAGGCTTTGTTAATGTCTGCTTCTCCCCTCCCCAAGAGGAAGTGTCACTCAGTGACAGGTCCCTGTCAACTTGCAGTGACTGGCAGGTTGCTTGCATTCCTCTTGAGAACACATTTTGTTAAAACGTGCTTAAAACTTCTAAAAGCCCACGGGTCAAAAAAGCTTAACAGCAGCTCTCTCCAGGTAGAAGGACGACTTAAGGTTAACTGCTTCCTTAATGTGCAACAGTAAAATAGATTTACATAGATAAAGTCCTTTGATTTTAAGCAGCACTTTCTTCTAGGATAGCTCCACCACGAAGGAGACATGACCTTGCTCAACAGCCTTTGAACTAACAGCACTGGAATCCTTTCAGGGACAAGTTTCCCAGATTCAGCTCACTGAAGGAGCTTTTTCCCTGCAGCAGGGAGGAATAGCAAACATTTTGTTACAGGGTTTTGCTCAATGATGAACAGGTTTGGTGAGCAAGCACAGAAAACTTGACTGGGACCAGATTGCACTGGTACAGCCCACAAGGAAAGGAATGGAAGGAACACCACTAACTTGCAGCAAGCAGGACAGCCCATCTTCAGGAAAAATCCACATGATAGAAACACTTGCAAGGATGTGGGTTACTCAGGAGCACCAATACTCACCAGGCAAAGCAATACCTGAGGTAAATGTTTGCAGATTGGCAGGATGCACTGGATGCTGCAGAATAAATGTCAGGATAAAACAGGAATCCCCCAACCAATTTAAATATTCTTAGCAATAAAAGCATAGTGTTAGGAATAGGTTAAGGAAAATATCACACAAATATATAAATAGCATTATTTGCCAAGCCTGAAGGGTCACCAAATGCCTCAACAGGTGTGTACACTGTACAGGGGGTCAACAGCCACTTCTCCCCAAGGACAACAGGAGGCACATCCCAGCATCTTGTGGGAAGCAGCAGCCCCAGCACCACAGGGAAGTAATAAACCTGAGAAAAACATCTTTGAGATGTTCTGTGGAGGGCTAAGAGCTGGACTCTGTGTTCCCTGTGGGTCCCCTCCAACTCAGAATATTCTGTGCTTCCATGAGAGGGAAAAGCTCACACTCCCTGGAGCTTGCTGCCTCTCCCAGCTTCACCTGTTGGTCCAGGAAGAGCTCTCACCTCTCCCTCCAAACCTCACATGAGACCAGACCAGGCTGTCATTCTGCTCTGGGGGGCCCACACAGACCCCACCCTGCTGCCACCCCCTGAGCTGGTGCCCACACCCCGTGTGTGACACTGGGACATTCACAAAGCACCCTCCAAGTGCTTTAGATTAAACCATTAATTATTACAGTCATTAAGATCCCACTTCAAGATTTATCTTCTTCCCATGTCCCCATTAAACAAATTGGATGTTACTTTCCAGTTATTCATTCTGCGGAGGCAAATCCATCAGTGAACTAATACAGTAATTTTGCACAATAACTCTACTCCTGCAAGACAGATTTTTTTTTTCCCCCAGTTTTCACAGAGGGGGTCTGCTCAGCCATGCAGAGGCACAGCCATGGAAAGCAGACCCACACCAGCAGCAGAGTGTTTGTGAGATCAGATCCTCACCAGCCAGCTGAAAATAAAAGTGACCTAGAGCCAAAAGGTCAAAAGCAGGGACCTCTGAAGGAGTTCTCACACTCTGAGCCAGAGGAGAATGAGTCTTAGTAAAACCTGATCCACACAGCAGGCAGAAGTTCCACCCCCTCCTCAAAATGGTTCAAACATTATTTCCAGCTGATTATGAAGCTCATGATGAGTGGGGGAATAGACTGGACATCCAAATTTTCAGGTTTCTCATAAATTTTCTCTACAATTAATAACTTGTTTTCAATAAACTGAAGACATTTTTGTTTATGCGTTTGACAGAAGATTTCAATATTCAAGTGCCTCAGAGCAGTAAAAAAAAACAATAAATAAAGCAAAAGGAACATTAACCAACATATTGAGACAAAACTCAGAGAAGGAAAAGCATAGGAAGGGAAAACAGCAGACAGAAGTGAAGGTGCCAATTCAGGTCATATGGGACAGCAGAAATATAAGCAAAAATCTTTTCAAAAATCTGTGTCCCTCTTCTAAACTCTTAATGAACCTGCCTCCATTTTTTTCCAAGCCAACTCCTTCCTCTCCTTCTAGAAGAGGAGGAAAACACCACCAGCTGGCAGTTCTGAACTCTTTTCCTGTTTGTTTCCATTATTTAAAAGGATGCATTCCAGTAATTCTGCATTATTTCTGGTTGCACTGTTTGCCTCTGTTGAAAAGTGCATGAGTAAGAGAAATTCTAACAGCTCTGAAAAAAAATTAAAAGCCACATTTATCATCCTCTAAAGGTTCAGAGCTTTCAGTCAACATTCAGAGTAATGAGGTCTTGGTATCTCACTCCTTTAAAAGTTCTCCAGCAGAATCAGGGAGGGGAAAGCCAGGGGCCTCCCATGTCAGTGCTCCTCCTGAGCTGATGTTATACCCAAGGGACTCTACTCTTCAACAGAAAGAGAATTCTATCTCCATTAGGATGAATTTCCAGACTAAAGGATGTGTATAATCTTAATTTGCTATGCATAGACAATTGAGTTTATACTGAAATTGCTTTCATTGTATGTTTATCATATTCAGATCTGATGAGCCACTTGAGGAGTAGGAATTCTTCCTCTCAGGTTTGATTTATTTATGATATCTTTTCTCCTTGCTACAAAGGAAAGAGAAAAGTCTTTGGCCCATGCCCAGGACACGCACCGAGTCTGTTTTATGTGTGACATACCAGGAAGTCACATTTGTACATCTCACTTTCAGTGCTATCTGCAGAGATGTCGCACTACTGCTGCAATGGATTCCTTAAAGAGGAATTTGGTGATGCACCTCAGTTTTGCCTCCAGATGAATCCACTCTGGCTCTTCACTGTAGCTCCTTACACTGATCTGCTCTGCACACAGCAACACCCTCAGAAGCCTGCACAGCACCAGTGTGTGCCCCAGCACAGTCACACTCCAATATCCCACAGCTCTTCCTCCTGCCTCAGGAAGGATCAGATGTGTTTTAATACTTCAGTTCCCACTGTATCAACAAGGCTTTACTCTCCTTCCTTGAAAGCATCCAACCCCAAACACCTGCTTGGCTCACACCTTCTCAGACTGCAGTCCTGAGAGGGAACATGGGCACACTAAGGATTATCCAAAGCAACAACAGAGACAAAAGCTGCTCCAGCTCACACGTGACACACAGGAGATCTTCCTTTTAGATCACAGCGGGTCAAGATGAAATATTAACTTCCATTTCAAATTTATGCTTTAATTCTTGCGTGCTGCCTAGAATTCCTCCATAATTATATCCTACTAAGAGGCCTCTAAACTACCAAGTAGACCTAGTTTTGTTTTCTGGTTTGGGGCATGTATTTTTGGGATGCCCATTAAAACACCTCTCCTGCTCCGAGTCCAAAAGAAGAGGGAGGAAGTAGAAGGCAGAACAGCTGAGAGATACCACTAAAAACCCTCAAGTTACTGCATAGCAATTTTGAATAGAAGTGTTTACAAAGGTCTAGGGAGCACCAGGTTATACATACTGCAAAAAACATACAGTTTTGGGAATGGCAGTATGGCTCAATGCAAATTAAAAGCCACTTGTTAGTAGTTCCTGCTGGAGGGCATATGTCATCACCACATGGTAACTCATGGAAGTGTGAAATAGGATCATTATCCACTCCTGCCCCCCATTCTGAAATAATGATAATGAAGACAATCTATTCCTCAGTCCTCCCAGGAGCAGAAATACTTGGAGAGGAGCAAGAATATTAAAATAAAAAAATACCAGGGGAGAAAAGTAATTTTTCAAACTCCAAAGCAGTCTACAAGCTCAAACACCTCCCTTGCAAGTGCATTTTCAGTTTAGCAATAATTAGATCCCCAGTCAGAAGCAGCAGTGGTCAGAGCAGCACTCATTTACAGCACAGTGCAATACAGCACCTGAAGAGCCCAGGCTGAGCAGAGGAGCCCCCAGAACACATTTGCACTGAGCAAGCTTTCCCAGGCTTACAAAGCCCAGGAGTTTGCTGCTGGCTCTTCCTTGCTATCCAACAAATCTCCAGGCAGACACAGCAGACTCCTGGAACAGGACAAGTAAGACGTGCCATACTGCAAGTCAGTAATTCCCTGTCCACTGAAGGCAGAACCAACCCCAGTGAACACCATCCCAGCAACTGCAGCAGCTGGAAGCCACACAGGAGCACTGAGGCTCAGGGCTAGCCCAAAAATGAGCAAGCTCCTCACAGGAGAACTTACCTGGCTGTGCAGGAGAAAGGTTTGTACGTTTGTCTCCTCGCTGCCTCCTACTCTGCAAACTCAATTTGCACTGCAGCCCTCCAGGGTGAAGCCTTTCTTCAGGAGACACAAGTGGAAATCATCTCATCTCACAAGATTTAGCAGCTTGGCTGTAAGGGTTTTTTTGTTCTAATTTTATGTTCCTGGGGGTTTAAGCGTAGTCTCCTGCCATAACAGGGGAACTTCTCAGCACCTCTTTCTGCAGGGATTTCAGTCATAGCTGGGTCCCTCCACTGCTCCAGACCCCAAACACTTCTCATCAGCCCTTGCCCTGCAGGCTCCTCTCCCCAGCTGACCCTTTTATCCCAGCCCAGCACTTCATCCCCTGAGAGCCAGGCCTGGGAGCCTCCTGCCCTGGGCCACCCCCGGGGCTGCTCAAACCTCAGCAGTCCAGCAAAGCTGCTGCTGCCAGCATCAGTTTAAGCTGCAAAGCCATGTAAAACAGGTTATTTTAAGAGTGAGGAAGAGGAGGGTACAGGTGATGTCTCTACGAGACATTAGTCAATAACCAGGGAAACTTTTCTGCAGCAGGGAAGGTGAATTGTCCTTGCAATGCCTGACACAGTTTCTCAGGAGCTACGAGCACCCACGCACTCAGAACAGCCTGTCAGACACTTACATCTTCTGAGCTGCAATAAATCTATCTGGCCACTGATTTCTTTCCCTGGTTAAGACATCCTTGTGGCCCCAGCTAGTTGGGCTGTTCAGAGATTTGGGTTTTGCTGGTCCTACCCCCAGCTGCAAATAGTGCCTGGGATTATTGTTGCCTGCAGAAGATGTTATTGCTGTCAGCTGAGGGGGGGCTCACAGCCCCCTGACTGCCTGAGCTCCCTAAAACTGCTTCCTTTCAGTGCTGGCACTTTTTAGCAGGGTGCTTTGAAGTTGCCATCCCCAGTTTATTTATTCAGGTTTTTCTGTGCTGAGTTAAACGCTGCAGCAGCTGATTCACAGCCCAGATCTCCTATCTCTATGTTTAAAACACCTTCTTGAGATGCTGAGATCCCCTTCACCCAGTCTAGCAGGGAGGAGTGACTGGAATCTGAATGATGTCCTGCTCTCCAAATGAGTGCTTCAAGTGACAAAGGTGACACTGAATGTAAAGGAGTGGAAAAGATTTCAGGGAAAAACTGAGAAAGGTCTCATTTATGTCCCAACCTAAAAAAGGAGGAAAAAAATTCTAAGATTCGATGTGGAAAATTCCAGGGATGGGGCAGCCAAAGTTTCTCTGAGCAGCCTGTGCCAGGGCCTCACCAATGTCACAGGGAAGTATTTTTTTTTTCCTAATATTTCATCTAAATCTACCCTCTGTCTGTTTAAAGTCATTCCCCCTTGGCCTGTCACTACATGCCCCTGACAAAAGTCCCTCTCCAGGATTCTTGTAGCCCCTTTAGGCACTGGAAGATGCTACAAGCTCAGCCCAGAGCCTTCTCTTCTCCAGGCTGAGCCCTCCCAGCTCTCTCAGCCTGTCCTCAAAAGGGAGGTGCTCCAGCCCTGGCATCAGCCCAGTGGTTTCCTCTGGATTCATTTCAACAGATCCCCGTCTTTCTTGTTTATTTTAGATTTTTTAATGTTACCAAATGAAATTAAATAACCATAAAAACCAATTAAAATAATTTAGATCAGCAATTTACAGATTTTTAATAAAAATTTTTAACATTATAGTATTCAATTTATTATAGAAGATATAATCAAAATAAAAATTATATATTAAAAAATTAGTCTATCAGTGTGTTTATTTCTAATATTCTAAAATGTGTTTTTATTGAAATCAACACTTCTTTATTAATTTAATTCATCACCATTTTTTGGGTTATTATTCCCAGGGCTAACCAGAGCACTCAGCTTCTGTAGGAAAAATATGTGATTACATGCAATAAAGTCACCAAGTATTTTCATCTTGAATATAAATGGAAGTAACCTTTGCAAACAGAATATATTAACATATGCCAGAGGATCCATTGGTTATTCTGAGACTTCTTTCTCTCAGTCTTTAATCACTAATGCTATCATTTTAAAGTCAGTTTTACAAATGACAAAAGGGCCAATAGCTCTCCTGGGAATGTGGGATTTTTCTCAATCCCGACAAGGTCTCACAACTGAGTTATGTTCTAGTAATTAATTTTTAAGCAGAAGTGTTGTCCCATTCCCTAAAATTATAAACAAAGCTGATTCTTCAGAATTCTATTAAGCTCCTTGCAAATGAAATAATCCTCATCTGAGAAGTACAAATATGCAGATGGCCTATTATGTCTTATTCTTTTAAGCAGAAGGAACCAGAACAAACAAATATCCCCAGGCAAGGTTTGCAAGACCCTGAAGAAAATGGAGAAGCACATCTGTTGCTCTTCATCTCTTGCAGTATAGAGAAGAAAACTGATACAATACACCTAAAAAGGGGTCATGAGAGGGGAGAGGAAACTGAGAAAGTTGTCAGGTGCTCAGGAGCTGTATTGTCACAGTGTCTTAAACACCAAAACTCTCTGATCTGTCTTCAGTCAATAAAGCTCGTGCTCCTGGCCTTAGGAGAAGATGCAAAACTAAGGATTTCAGTGCTAGAAATGCTTTCTGTCAGTCCCTTTTTCCAAGAAGCACCACGCTGTCTCCTTGAAGGTCCATCCAGAGCCTCTGTCCAGCAGGAGCCTGGAGTGCTGTTGGGGGAGAGGATCCCCTGGCAGGGGCTGGGCATTGCAACATCCAGAGAGCTGGTGTGGGCTTTGTCCTCTTTGGCTCTTGACTGCAATCACACAGACTGGGCACACTTCAATTCTCCATCGCCTTTCCTGTGTCTGATCCGTTTAGAAGGTGAGGCCTATGGACTTTAAGCAGGGACGCTTCATTATATAAATAAACCAGGCTTCTAGAATTGGGCATTTGATCCTCAGCTTGGTTTTCAGAAAGCTTGTTTTACCCACATTCAGCTGGTAAATATAAAATCACAATTTGGAATTATGTCCATGCCATTAGCACTTTAAAAAATCCCAATTTTCTAATTTTCCTTGCTCTTTTCAAGACCTTTTCCTGAAAATTGTTGATGCAAGTTTGGAGATGCAAGCTGAGATTGTTTCATACCTTAAAGCTGTGGAGGGAGTAAGTGGATGTGAGGGATTTTTGAGGCCAGAAGTATGTGTGAAACCACATTCTGGATGTCAGCCATACACTGACATTTATTCTAATGACTGAAGAAAATATTACAGCAAATAAGATCAATAAGACACAAGGAATTAGATTTTATTTGGTTTTGTTGGGTAAAGAATTATTCTAAAAGCAGATCTGGGTTATATCCACCAGAACTAGAGCCAGAGTTTGGATACCTAAGAGACAGCAACTTAAACTATTTTTTTAAAAAGTACATGAACCAAGGGAGATCAGAAAGGTTCTGCAGGATTGTAATATTTAATTGCATAATATAATAAGCACTGCCATTGGTTATTTCTAAGGAATTGAATTCTTTAACTTGATTTGACACTGTACCAGCTCTGTGCTTCCCTCCCATCCACAGTACAGATGAACTTTGATTTGGAACAGAAATCTGTATGTTGCTATAGGCAACATATATAGGCAGAGGTATTATTTTCTATATAAAAATTAATGAATGCAATAATCACAGATAGCATTCAGTACCAGAAAGAACACAGGCTCATTGACCTAGCATTAAGCTCAAGGCAGGGCTTTATGGATGGAGTTTTTTGCTAATTATTTTGATGGAGAAAGGAAACCTTGCACAGCAAAATGAGGAATAAAAGCTAAATATCCAAATATGTCTGTGCCCCACGTTTTATCCTATTTATACAACTTCCTTTCAGCCTTTATTTAAATGAGTGAAAACTGTAACAACGAAGCCTTGTAACTGTGTAGGCCATCCTTTCTTTATTGAAAAGCAGAGCTTTTTCAGTATTTTGCACTTTTTGCAGTAGAAGATCAGTCTGCATCTCTAAAGTGCGACAGAAGCATACCTAAAGACTGAAAATAGATTTGTACACAAATCCAAATCTGAGCCTGGATCTACGCAACAAACATTTTGTGAAGCATAGCTTATCTTCAGGGAGATGCTGCTTTGCAGCCTGGTAATGCGTGTTTGAGTATCCAGTGCCCTTGTGGCAATGGATGCAGAAAAAGCAACAGCTCATTTGTGCAACAGTCATGTATCCCATGTATTTAAGACACAGCAAGGAGAGCTGGTGCCAGGTTACAAGGAACAGAAGCAACAGAGTTGCTTGTGCTTGTGCTCTGCACTGCCACTGAGCCTTCCCAAGGATAACAGCACATACAGCTGGAGTGTGGAACAGAAGGGAAACTCCATTTCTGACTTAAAATGCTTAAGAAAATTTGCATCCACTTTCCATGTTTATTATAACACAGTAATTTTTTCTCTCTGCAAATAAGGGGCTTCACTGCTGCAGTGACAGGGGGCTGGTTTGGATGGGCTGGGAATGGCAGGTGCTGGTTAAGCTTTGTCAGGCCTGTGTGTGGAGCAGGAGCCAACACACCCACGCCCCTTACACACTTAATGAACTCTGGAGTTCGTCTGCACAGAGGAATCGTCCACGTGTCTCACATCTCACTGAGAAACGCTGCCTGGGCAGCATCCCAGCCTCCTTCCAGAGCCTCTGGTAGGCAGTGGAGCACATGAACAGGCAGGAAGGGTTGGAGGGGGAATTTCTTGTGTTTCACCACAACCTTATTCTCAAAAAAAGCAGTTGGACTCGCTGTGGTGAGAGAGCTGTGAATAAACTGGTCTTACTGATGGGGATTTAATTATTCTGGTATTGACAAAAATGAGAATTAAAGGAGGAATCAACCTGCCAACTTCCACAGGCAGTAAAAAACAGGTTTATCTTTCACTGTGTATTGAGCTCGTAGCTATGATAAATTCAGTAATGGTCTGTGGGTGTTTAGTGCTTTATGATAACTTATCATTTGGCTTCAAGCAACCACGGTCTTAGGCTATGAAGCTAACAAATAAGACTTCAGACAGCATTATGCTGCTAAACTCAAATATTCCCAGAAAGATGGTGGGGGGGGTGGGGAGAGAACAAGGAGGAAGTGATATTTAAAGCAAACAGAGTAAATAATGCAATCAGGTTGATCCCAGCAACAGCAAAGATGAAAGTGATAATGGAAGTTACTGGAGTAAAGCAACAACATATCAAATATAGACAGAAAGCAATTACAAAAGGTATAATAGAAAATTGAAAGGACAAGCTAACTGATGTAAAAAGCTCACAAAAGCTCTGTAAACATTCAAGGGGGAAAAGTTGCTAATAATAATCCATGAAGGCTCAGGGAATACTAATCAGCCTTGAGTTGTTCTTCATTTGTACAAGGACATGTGGGCCCATTCCAGGTTTAAATAAATGACTGAATGACAGAGATTAAACTCATTGAGGTTCTTTTCAAAGTTAAAAAAAAAAAAAGAAGAAAAGTGGGAATTCTGGCATCAGTCAGTAATGCACCAGGAGTAGATTTATGGGAGTTTTAGAGACTTTCTAAAGCCACTAATCTGTCTGCAAGGAAAACATGACTTACCACACATAAAGTGAACCCACCACAGGGTGTGATGTGGGCCAATACTGTTGTGCTCAGCTCAGGAAATTTGCTGCCTTTCAGACCTTTTCTACATCACTCATTTTACTGCATTTACCTTTGCAAAAAGACCAATTTAAATTACCTTCAGAGTGGACAAAAAGACAAATACAGATGTTGTACAAAGCAAGGAACACTGAATAGTAGGAAAATTAGACACCAGTCATCTCAGGGTTCAATTCCACACTCAGCCTCAGCTTTCCTGAGGTTACTCAGATTTCTGGCAGGATTTCAAAAGCCATCTCACCTTCGAAAGCCTCACTGTTTAGTCCACATTTCCTCAGCAGAGGGATACTAATTATGTATTAGAATTGCTAATTCTACAATTGCACTTCCAGTGTCTGAGGAACAAAATTCACATGAAGATGAACAGCAGCAGGAACCAAACTGGTGTCTCAGATGGGCAGCACTGAAGGCCCACAGATTTGCCTATTTATTTGCTCAGTATGGACATTTTCTGATACACAGGACTATACAAAAGGGTAACAGCACAGCACTGAAGTGCCATGTCAGAGGATGGCCTGTTTGCTTAAATTTCATCTCTTTCTCTCCTTGGTGGCTTAGTGAAGCTGGATACGTTCATGTTCTGCTGAGTAAAAAGTAACCTTGTAGGAGGTGGGGAGCCTCGGTCACTTTATCAGCACATAAAGAAGCAACACAGATTTGAGAGATTTCCTCCTGAAATTCTGCCCTCAGGGGGAAGGGAAGCACTGAGCTTTCTATTTTAAGTATTTGTTTTCTTGCTTTTAAATCACTTTTTTTTTTAATTGTTGTATCTTTAACACTGGTGGTGCTCATGCTAATCAAAAACACTTGTTCTTGGAGTGTGACAGACATCTAATAAATAAGTATAGAAATTAAGCTGAACCATCTATAAAGAAAATGTAAAATTCAGTATTAATGATCCATTTCAATCTTAAACAATAGAGTTTTGTGCATCACTGATGAATCAGCCAAATATATGTAATATTCATTGTTACTTTTGACAGAAAAAATAAGTAACGTGTAATGCTATCTCTATCCAGAGGGCCCTTCTCTCATTTCCCACAGAATTCAGCCATTTGCCCATATTTAGCTCACCAAGCAAACAAATTATTCATTTTTTTCACTACTGTGCCTGCAAAAAAGAATAAACACTGAGTCTTGAAAGATTTACTGGGTCACCATATTGTGTTAGTCCCATCCTGCATTTATTCTTTGCATTCACATGAATGAATGAAAGATGCAACAAGCAGCTTTAACTGATGCTTTCAATAATTTGGACAGGGCCAGTCCAACCAGTACTGAAGCCTTAAGAGCACAAACTGGAACCTTGATATGCAGAGTGGGTGAAAGCTGGGCATTGCCCCCAGCAGAGAACAGCAGGCAGTGCTGACCCCAATCCCCCATTTCTGCACTGAGTGCTGCTGCCCAAAGCAGATCCCGTCTATGCTCCAGAGCTCTGCCCAGCAGCAGGGCACAGCCTTCTCCCCAGGGCTGTGCTGAGGGGCTGGGGGCACTGCAGAGGTGCCAGGTACAGCCCCTGCACTCCCCAGTGTCTGTACAAACCCTCTGGCTGTGCCCACAGACACACACCTGTCTGTCTGTCCTGCTTCATGCTCTAAGCATTGCAGAGACCACACTCATTTTTCTGCTTGGGCCTGTGTTTCTAATTATTGGTTTCTATAAATAATTGAAGAAACTGATTCCTTGCCTTTTAGATCTGCTTTAGAAAATTATCTCATGCTTTCATTTTCCCTGTTTTCTCAGAGTACAACTTCTCTGTCAACTGAGGAACTTCAAGATAAAGTTTTTGTAGGAATTAACACTTCAACAGCAGAATAAACCTCAAAACATGGGACTCATAGTCACAAGTGTGATGCAGAAGGCAAAGAAAAGACAGTTTTGAGAAGAGACACTGGGCACATTCTAGATTTAGAAGCAAACATTAAATTAGCAAGACTTGTAACTTTTTTTTCTTTTTATTAGCAGTTCTAATGTTTTAGTTCAATCATCAGTCAGTCTCACAGTTCAGAGATCAGAATACCTGAAACTCCTTTGAGGCACATGGATATGTGCATTTTTTCCTCATACATTCCCCAAAGTAGCAATAACTTTCTTAACATTCACCAGCTCAAAATAAAAATGTACTGAAAACGTACAATTTATCATAAGTCATAGAACACCTTGTCTTTTCCCCATATATTTCATCACAGCAATATGAAATTCAAAGTCTTTAAGTAGAGCATGATAATTTATTAGAGCTTCATCTCAAGCTCTATACATAATGCTTTTTCAACATTCTATATTCTTGTTATGGTCCTGACAAAATTTCCCTCTGAGAGATAGAATCATCACCAAATGAAGTTTTAATTATTTAGGCCCAAACTCTTACAAAGTGCAAAAAAAAGAACAGGGTAAAACCTTCAGCATCCAAATTTCTAAGAATGGTAAGGTTTGTAAGCTTAAACATTTAAATGTAAGGGGAATTTTATTTCAAGTACTGTAAAAGAGAAACATTGCCACTTACTGGCAGTACCAATGTCTTTGCAATATTTGTAAGCATTTCTGTGCATCTTCAAATGCTCTGTTAACCTTTATAGTATTTGTCAATAAAAAGCCCCATTAACATTTAAACTGTGTATGTCCAACTACCTATTTCAAGCAGGAATCAAAAGAGAAGCTGTAAGAACAGGTTATTTATTACAGACTACATTACTGGGACTGTACACATTGGAGATTTAAAAAAAACTCACATTCCTTACAGTTAAAAAACCCAAACGGAAAAAAAAACTCGATCATTACTTGGGAAAAAGGCTGAGCATGGCCTGAGCAGGAGATGTGACCACCATGGGTGAATGGTAACACAGAGAACACAGTACAGCTTTGGAAAGAGTAGTACAGCTTTGGCAAGAGTAGTGCAGCCAGCTGGAGCCACCTCAGGAATACTGGAGGTCTAAAGAGATTGCAATGGACAGGAAACTAAAACTGAAACACTGCTTTTGCAGTAAGAACATCAGAACTTACCTGATATTAACAACTAACCTTACCTGACATTGAGAATTTGTCTTCATTGGGCAAAAACTTAATCAAAGATAACAAACACTGGACAAGAACTGAAATCAGACAGACTCTTCAATCAAGCTGCTGAGCTGGAAGTAACAATGACATAATTCATCAGTCCAGCTATGTCCCCTAAAATTCTGTTTCAAGCAACACTGATTTACTAGAATCCCTGTGTGCTGCTTCTGTAAAGTGAGTATTTCAAAAGAAGGAAAAATCATTCCAGAATCTAGAGACTGAAACCAAAATCAAGTATTATCTATTACCACTGCTTTTATAAATCAACAATAAGGACAGCATGACCTGTTCCAATGAAAAGAAAAAAAAAAGGCATTAATTGTCTTCAAGTATGAGATGCACTCACGGTGACAGCGGAGGCATTCATTTAATCACTTTACAACAGGGAAATCTATAGACTCCATAGAAAATTTACAACCAAAATGGAGTTAATGTGACAAATGGTGCTCATGTAGCAAAACCAGAAAATGTCAAGTCTGCAAATTCAACAAAAATGTGCTTTAGTGGCTTTGCCTCCTCAGGCTCCAGTTTGACAGAGCACCACTTCACCCAGTCCTTCCTTTCAGCTCACGTCCGTCTCGTCTTCTGTTTCTTCGTTTGTCTCTTTGCATCCTCTGAGCCCCCAGTGTCAGAGCCTGCCTGCCCAAGAGCACGGACCCCTTGCAGCCGAGCTGTCAGCTGCAGCAGTAAGGGAATCAGCTGGGAAAAAAAAGGGAAGCAAGTTGTGGTTACAATGGTATGTAAGGTCTGAATGGTACGGTTCTCCAGACATGTACCCCTACCAGACTCTATTGCATCAATGGCACATCTGCAAAGACATCAGAATGTGGCAGCAAATCTTGGGGAGGAATCAAACCAAACTTCTGGGAATTTCAGATAATCAAAGTCTAAAGTAATTGTTTGAGAGGAAATCAAACTGAACAGACAAATTTAATTTCTCTTTTTGGTAAAAAGAAATCCAGTCATATCAGAAAAGACTAGAAGAGCACAGCTTGATAACAAAGACAGGGGGCTTGTATAGCAGGTATTTGTATTCCTCTTGAGAGCTTTTGAACTAGGGAGGGTATACAGCTGAAGAGACTAGACCTGAAGACTTGCAAGACTTTTTCCAGTCTGATAGTGCCTGAAGCCAATAAAACAATTATTTTCATTCCTATTATCACTGAGTCTGGTTATCTGAATTTTAATGATGCTGTATTGTTTGTTTTTTTTCTCAGAGCAATCAAATGAGAAACCAAAATTCAGCCACAGCACAGGTACTCACCTTCACACCAAGCTTTTTTAAAGGAAGTTAATTGTCCAAAAACATGGCTACATTGTGGCTTTTCTTATATCACAAAAGGGGGCTGTGACTGCACCTCTCTCTGGATAACAAACCCTCACTGAGCGCAGTGCAACATATCTACTGACAGGACACTAATATTTGGGCAGGAGCAGAAGCACCCCTGACCCACCTTGTCGTGGTTGTAACCAGCCAGCAGCAGGAGCAGCGTCAGCGGTAACGCGATGTAAGACCCTTGGGCAATGTCTTGCTCAGGCAGCTTTCTCTGGAAACAGTGCAGACCATGGATTTTATTTTGTTTTAACAGTTGACTGTGAAATCCCTCAGCTCTAAGAAACATCAGCAATAGGATCACAAGGCACAACCAGCCCTTCTCATCTGACTTCCTTCCAAATGCTGTTCTAGGATTTACTTCACTTTCCACTTCAAAGCCACCCTCTGGATCAGCCACTCATGTATTACCCCTTCCTGAGGTGTGCTGCTTTGTAAAGCCAATTCATGGATGATCAGTCTCCACTGACAGCCTGGTGTGCTTTGGTTTACCTGTCCCATGCTGCCCACACCTGCGTGACCCCACAATAGCAGCCATGCCAGCAGAGAACCTTTCAGGCACATCTGCACCCTTCATTTCCTACTGCTGTTTCATGTCTCCCTCCTGTTCCACTGGCAACTGAACACACAGCAAATCTAAATTAACGCCACTCATAAACCTCTTTATATTTACACTAATAGAAAGCTTGGTCAAGAGCATAAAATACATGCAGGTTACAACACCAAATACTGCTCCCAAGGTGGACATTGGAACATGAAAATATTTAGTACTTACAGTGGGACTGAAGACCAGTGTAATGTGTTTATGATATCCAATGGCAGTGAAAGAAACTTGAGGCAGGGTGTAGTCATACTGTGATTTGGACAATGTAGAATCCAGGAGCACCACGTAATTCTGTGGGTAAAAAATACACTCAGGCTACAGCATCAGGAGCAGTCCGAGACAAAATCACAATTAAAGGCAAAGGTCAGTCAAAGGTCAGGCTTCAAACCTTCCAAGACACTGGTTAGTGCAGCATGAATACAGCTCTGCAGGCACACCACAAATTACACTTCAGTGTCCTTAGGGAAAAAAAATTAAGTGATCTAAGCTAATTTTCCAGCAATATTCTTACCTCTCCATCTCGGAGTAGTGGTGGGAAATGAAAAAACAGGGATAGGCCTAAGTTGACTGTATGAATTGGGTTGTCAAGATTTTCACTTTTGTACAGCTTCACCTGTAAGTGAAGGAAGAAGCACAAACAAGGCATTTTCAAGCCTGCATCACAATAGATATTTCAGACATCCCACATTTTTAGGGATAAAAGCATATCAAAATTCATAATGTGTTTTTATAAACAGAAAGTTGTCGAGTAAGAACACCTGGAAATGTTCTAATCTGGGATGTGAAAAGTCACAAAAGAGTTTTTATAGAACTTGAAATAATTTAGGAATGGCTGCTGACATTTTCACATAGCTGGTGTATGAAAAGCAGTCTGTGCTGTCACAAAAATGCTCTCACTTGTGTCTGGAACCAGTCTTAGCACAGCTTTCAGAGAAAAGAATGTCTGCATTGGAGGCCAGGGTGATGACATGCACCCAACAAGAGCTCACATGCAGTACATGCAACACAAGACTCCAACCAATATGAAGACAACACAGGCTTGGATAACTTCCATATAATCAAATTTTAACATAAATTCCTATTGGCTTAGGCTGAACTGCAAGGGTTGAAATTTCCCCAGGAAGATGGGACACAAGCTCAGGTGCTTTTCAGTGAGGTGACACATTTTCCCTTTACACCTGCTCTGAGTGTTGGATCCTTTGGATGTCTCCCAGAAAACCCAACAGCTTAGCAATGAGATCTTGGCAGGTGAGATGCATAACAAACTAGTGTGGAAGAAATCCAAGCACTGCATTTATATTGGTAGGTAACATTTTATGGAGCTTTTAAACCTGAGAAATGATACTGTAACTCCTACCCCACTAACACCTCTTGCTGAGACTTCCAGCATTTGCGCCCTAAGCCAAAGGGATCAGAGGTGTTAGCAAGCTTTTTCAGATCACAGTACAGTGCTCTGAATTTTGAAAATTTCAGTTTTCCTATTTGTCTCATACTGTCTATTATAATGTACTTTTAAATTCACATGTCTCGTGGTATCACTGCATTCACATGGCATCAGGTTTTGACATACAGGTCAAAAATTTCACGTTTCAGGACTTAATGCAGTTCTCTGATACAAAGGACTCATTTCACCCTTGCTGTTTTGATGCCCCTACAGACAAAGCATCCCTAATCAGGGAAGTATATCCCAAAATGTACAGGCCAACCGGAGAAGGTATTTATTAAATATATTCCCATGAAAAATGGAAACATTAAAGCAAAACACCAGGAACACTGCAATCTTCATTCTATCTGGAATTCAAATTCACCTTCATTAAACTATTAGTTCTAATTTGAATTAAATGTGTGCTCTGGCTACTGAACTCCAGTGACCCTGCAAAAAAAAATCATTGCGAAAGCAGTACCAAATACACTTGACAAAGATGAAAGGCTTGAACTTACACATAATGTGGAGAGATATTCAGAAGCTGTAATTACATTTCCACTCAAATCAAATTGATTAATTTGCCGGAACGCTATAATATTAACATCGTCAATGTCACTGTTCCCAACCTGCCACAGAAAACACACTCAGGTTTTTGCCAACAGAGGAACAGTTAACAAAAGACAGCAACACAACTGTTAACACAACACAAACACTGCTGATCATTTAAAATGAAAAGTGGATTTTGCTCTATACTAACCACATGGAAGCTCAAAAGCTTTCCCACTTCAAGTCCCTGCTCTCCAGGGCGCACAGCTTGCAATTGCAGACTTGGGCATTATCAGCATGAGACTCATGACATTAAGCTAAACTAAAAATGGAAGTCTCAAAAGCACAAACTATACTGGAAAAGGCTGAGGTACATCCACAGGACTGCCTGATCTCAGAATACTGGTCTCAGTATTTTGTACTTGTGCTGAGAGATGCACAGAGATATTTATATAGTTGATTAATGTGGAATATTTAACAAGATTCCACCAGTTTTCAATGCAAAGTTATTACTACATTTTATAAAGATAAAAGCGCTAGTCCAAATTACAATTTCACTTACATCAAGACTTCATGATTTGGACCCAATAAAACATAGCAATATCTCTTTGTCCATAACTAAATACAACTGTAGGACAATATGACAATTTATAACAACCTCAAGCTACCTACCACTTCTTTGTTCCACAGCATAAAGAAATATTGAAAGGTGTTCCAGACATTTATTCTCTTGTTTCTGGATGAAGAGTTTTCATGACTGTGAAAGAATCCTTTTCACTTATTTACTATTTGGGCTTTATCTCACTTCCGTTTTGAGCTACGGTGCTGACACACAATATGGGGCTTGTTTTTAGGGAGCTAACTTGCTGAAAAGCACTTGTCTAAACAGTATGCCTTCACTACATTGCTGCTGACAGAACAGACAGAATGCCTAGACAGACCCATTTCATATTTAAGTGATGCTACAAAAAAGAGAAAAAATTACCTCAATTGCCCGATGCTGTGGTAAAGCTCTTTCAATGTGATCATTGCCTTCAGCTTTGAGTTGGACATGATACACACAGCCAGGCTGAAAGCAACATTCAGATGATAAATCCCAACACTGAATAATACATACTTTAATTTTAGAGAGCAGTAAAGAGAATTTTCTAACACTCCATTTAAGATACACCACCCAAACAGATTTAACTCTATGCAGTTAAAGTTTTTCTTAATCAAATAGAAAATTCAGCTCAATAACACTATTAGGAGTGTTTAATGTCAGAAAATAAGAAAAGGTTATATAGAACTTCCATTAGTTTGTTGCATCACAGTGTTAAAAGAAATCATCTGCTGTGATGAAGCAAAACACAGGATTAAAACCTGATCAAACATTGCCTTGTACTTCAGGAAATTGTTGATTCCTTCCATAATGGTGCCATAAATTCAGCTTCCCCATTCCCTGAAGAACAGCTTACTTCACATACCTGCTGTGCAACCAACATCACACACACACACACAATACCCTGCTAAAAACAGGCTGTTGGTATCTTCACAGGAGAAACTAAACACTTCCCCAAATTCTTTTGCCTGTGAAAATTCCCTGCTGGTCACCCAAGCACTGACCAGGGGATTGTCTCCTGCCACACCAACTGCTCAGTGTTTGTGGAGACCAGCACAGTATGCTGCCAGCAAGTTCACAGACTTACACCACAAGCTTTTCTTTTCCTCTTTTCTCAGGCTCAGTGTTCACTACTTGACTCTGTTTCTTCACACAGAGAGACTCAGGGGAGTCTGAGTTAGCAAACATGGTGGGAAAACAGAAACCAGTGGCTACTGAACAGAACACATTTCACTGCTCCATTGTCACACTGACAGACAAGGAAATGACAGAGCCTCCTACTCCTTACCCGAAGGCCACGGAGCCTGAATTTGCCCTCTTCATCAGTTATTGTGTCCTCTCCATAGATGCTGCAATCCTTCTGTCCCACAGCTTCCACCGAGACTCCCTGCTCAGGCTCTCCATTTAAAGAGGAAACTGTGCCATAACAGCTGGAGGTGTAAAGAGAACAATTGCTACAGATATGCAGATGCTGTTTTCATGCGTATTTTAAAGACATTTTAGTGTTATAACTGATGGAAAAAGTACTTAATGTATTTACCATAGCAGGAAGAAGGAAAAGGGTATTTATAACATGTGTGTAAAACAGTTTAAATCATCAGAATTTGCTGCAGTTCAGAACACAACTTTAAGAATACAAGTTTCTTAGACTCCATCAACGGCAGTTCTTTCTTACCCCTAAGGGTAAGGAAGGCAAGGATCCTGAATTCAGATATCTGAATTGGTCTACCAATTCTAGAACAGTCCTCTCCTCTCCCACTGGAGGCAGCACAAACCACTTCCAGTGCCACTGAGATAGTGCTTTCATAGCCATTGTTCTTCCTATAGCTCTGCCATCTGTGCTTAGCTATATATCCACAACCACGAAAAAAGGCCAAAAAAAGTACTTATACACAGCATAATTAAGTTAAACTGAGACTTGGAAAGTCTCCTCCAAACCTGCAAGAACAGAGATGTGCTAGGAGGAAACACATTTGGCACAACACATCCTGATACAGCCCATAGCATTTTCTACGGATTCCAGTTCCACTGACCTGTAAGCTGTTCTGTAACCAGTTATCTGAATTTTGAGATTTTGTCCTTCCTGTACTTCAATCATTTGCGATGATGGTTCAAACCGAAATTCTTTCATCATGGGTTTAAAGTAATATTGCCCTGGGCTCTGCAAAGAGGCACAAAACAAGCTGTTTACTCATAGTGATGCAAAAACTCACCAACTCCAAAAAAATATGCTTTGCAAGAGCTCTCTCAAGAGCTGAAGTCCTCTGTTCCAACCACAGGTTAAACCTGTCTCAAAATGTGAGCAGTGAAAAACAGGGAGCACATTGGACAATAAACTGATGGAATTCCACCTGGTGACAAAGTGTTAAGAGAGAAAGGAGACTACAGCTCTAAAACCTTACCACAAGACCTCAAGGACAGGCAAGTGACCACAAAAGAAGGATGCCTGCAAAGACATGTCTACACACATACAGATCAATAATGTAATTAGATTTCCTTCCCCTAAAGACTCTCCAATGATTACCAACAAATTGGCTTGTTTCATGTTTACAGACTGCAAATTAGTAACTGAGATCAATCAACATCATCTACGACCTGTTGGGGAAGAAACCTCTTGCCATGTTAGATTTCACATCTTTCCCTTGCTAAGATTTTAAGTGCTGTTTATTCTCAGGGATCTGCATCTCTCATTGTGGGTTAGGGCTTCAAAGGACATCTGCCCCTCAGGAGAGCCCTCTTTGGAAGGGCAACGTTAACAGAGCCCCACACACAGCCACACTCTGAAGAATCATTTCAACTTACCAGATTGGAAAATGTCAGCATGCCATCATCCTGTGTGAGGAGGTTGGACCGAAACACCCCTCCACTGAGAGACAAGAGAACTCCAGCAAGAGCCTGGTCATCCTCTGATTTGATCTGTTTTGGCAAAACCAGTAATTTTAAGTGTAAGTGAGGGTTTCTTTATGGGGAAGGGTTCAGCTGAAAAGCCCTTTGCAGAGTGCACAGGTGGGCTGGCTCTCAGCACTCAGCTGTGAGCAGAACTAACCACATCTGTACTGCCCCTCCTGCTAGACCAGAAGGCTGCAGAACCCTCTGCTCCCAAGCCCTGGGTAATCACAGCCCATGGCACACCATGTGCCACTACAGCATCCATTCTCTACCACTCCACAGAACACACAGGGAGGCCAGAACAAAGCACCCCAAACACTGGAACCAAGCACAAGCTGGATCAGACTACACTTACACCTTGAGGGATGAAACTCATTAAAACAGCGTGGTCCAACTTTACAAAAGCAAGTAAAGCCAGTCTTTTGGACTCTATAAACTTTGCAAAGTATCTTCTGCATGGCAAGTCATGGTCTACAACTCAGCTCATCCACTGAGATTTGCTTCCTCATGACAAGAATTATTATCCAAATAATAATAAATTATCCCAAAATCCCACACCCATTTGTCTTTGGAAGACATGGATGAACTTGTTGCCTGTCCAGCTCCAACTGCACACACTATTCATTTAGAACCCCAAATGTTCAGAACATTACCTCAAATGTCACCCCAGCAAGAGCAAAAGCTTTGAAGTCTCCAACTGTTCCTTCTACGGCAGTCAAAACAAAACCTTCCTTCTGAGCAGTGATTGTGTATTCCAAGTCACTGTGGAGTGGCCCAACGCTTCAAATAAAAGGAGAACAGAACTTGTTTCAGAAAGAACACTTGGATATCACATTGTCAAGTAACCACTGCATTTTAACTAAAGAATCCAAAGGTTCAAAACCAGTCTGCTCATTACCTGTAAGTGCCTTTGTCATCAGTGAAAACCGTGATAAGTGCAGAAGTTGCTCCCTTCTCACTAATGACAATCTCAACACCTTCCAATTCAGGATGAATTCGCCCTTCCAGAAATAAGCCTGCTTTTCCATGAATCTCTATCAGCTTCCCAGGACAACCCTCTTGGTCATTGTGAAGGGGATTTAAGACAAAGAAAAAGGTCAAAAATACACTTGACACTCTGGCTTACAACAGGAGTTTAACTACTTCCAAAGTGATCAGCAGGTGGGATCTTATCTTAGAACAAGAGATCAATCCACACAATTTCATGGCCTCTCAACACATCTTACAACAGCTGAACAGTACCAAAATGAGTAACTACATTTCAAAGCTATAAGCACATTCCCAAAAAACCTTAGAGATTTCTGAAGTGGTTGGAGGTCTCTGTGAGTTACATACACTGCAGCCACATGGAGACAATGGCAATGAAACTCCCTTCTAGGCAGATTACACTGAGCTTTGACCACATTTTTTGAGTTCAAATTCAGCTCAGCATATGTCATGTTCAATGACACTAGCCAAAATTTTATTTCCCTCCCTCAAATGCATTTAGAACATGCAAACAGAGTCACATGAAAAGAGGCACTTAACATTTCCTTGTGATTTCAAACAAAATATATTCACTTAAGAACCTGAGGACAAGATGAACACTGACCTAACAGGCAGCATCAATAACTGATGACAACCCTGACAACTCTGAAGTTTATCTCTTTTTTTTGGTGAATATTTTTATTACTGTAATCTAGGGGAAAAAAAAAACTTTAAGAGAAACTTGAATTTAGTAACAAATTAAAAATAGAAACCTTGTTTTTGCACAACTCTTTCTAGGTGACAGTACTATGAACAATTCTGAGCATCTGGTGTAATACCCAGAAACCCAGCCTTCCTCTTGTGCTAGGTGTTTTTTCAGCACTTGGAAGAATTCTGCTGATAAAAACTGTACTTGCATCCTCTATCAAATAACTTCCAAATTCCAGAATTAAACTGGCCCAAAGAAATAGCTGCAACTGAAACTTCCCTAACATTACCTTTCAAGTTATACATATGTTTATCTACACAGATACACTTCAACTATAAAAACCCAATCCTTTCAAACAACAAATTATTCATATTTACCTCCACTAACAACTGCTTCCACATAAGGTGGGTAGAAGAGCAGCTCTTTTGATGATGGTGTTACAGTAATTTTCTCTCCAGACCTGTAAAACACAAATAAGATATAATTAGAAGAAAATCAAATTAGTAGCTCTCATGTAGAGCAGAGTGCAAGAATGAATCTAAATACTCCAAGAAAAAACTAACAACAACTTAAGTAAAATTCTTACTATGTGCTACTAAGTTTTCTTGTAGCTCAGGGTCACCAAAGGCACCCAGCCAGCAGCTCTGTCCTACCTGGAATTGTATCACTATCCTGTTTGTCAGAAACACTACAGAACTGTACAAAGAATACAGCTTGTCCATTATTGGAGCTTGGTAGTACCTTGCCCAGTATGAAAATTCATATAAGAATGGTCCTTGGAGCTCCTCCACCATTTCTTGCACTGGTGGCTTTGTTCCTTCCTCCTCCTGACCCTTCTTTTCTCTCTCCTGCCGGCGGCTCTCGATTTCTGCCAGCTGCTGCTCCCGACGGAGCTCCTGAACAGACTTCAGGGGCCCCAAAACTAAGGCAGGTTCACTGTCAATGGATGACCTGAAAATATGGAAAAAAAAAAAACAAAATCATCTCCTTTCCTACAGTGACAAGAGCTTGTATCTGTCAATTACTGCCTTTACACCACCACAGACAAGTCTCAGGATATTTTTTAAACCCATATCTCTTTAATTGCCCTGTTTATTCTGGTAAGAGCACAGGAGTGGTAAATTTTTAGGCAAAAGGATCAGTTTGCAAGAGTACCTTTAACAAAGACCTAAACTAAAAGAGAAAGGCTGGAATGTCAAACCTAAGAACAAGCTTAATACAGAAAGTACAAAATAAATAAGAAGACTGCTAAGCTTGCCTTTTTCCAGAACTGGGAACTTTTGTCGCAGAACCTACCCCTCAGGAGCAGAGAATACAAGCAGAAATAACTTCTATCACACATAAATACTTCCAAGAGCCAGAAATTCCCAGGAAAAGCTCTGAGTTCTCACCTATGTGCCCTACTGATTTGAACTACCCAGCTATCTTGTCACTGTCCACTGAACAGATTGCTAGATAAATTCAATCAAGTTCTTAGAATCAGCTCAGAACAATGCATTTTATTTCACTCTCCTTAATCTTGCATCCTCCCTTTTCTACCATTTTCTTCCAGACTCCAAGCATCCTTTGTATCTTATCATCTATCTCTTCTCCAACAGTCTGAATTCTCAGCAAGCACTGCACTGAATTATCACAATCACTTTTCCTACAGCCACTTTAGATTACCAGGATAGTTCTGTCTCCTGCTTCAGTGTTCACCTATATTCTAGTCTGCCTTTTTAAGGGACATAGTCACTATTGCTCTATCACACTAAGTTTCATCAAGGCTTTATATTCTTTCTCTGCAGTCCAGACACAATACAGAAATATGTAATTTTTTTTCTGAAAAAAAAAAAAATTTCTATTAAAAATTTGTACAGGCACACACAGTCTCAAGATACTCATAATACATTACTACAGTCTTATTTTTAAAACATACCAAGCCATTATCAAGAACTGATGAGAATCAGCTTTGCTTTTGGTTGAGGTTGTTTGGGGTTTTTTGTTAACTGAAAGTTAAGGGGTCACAGCCATGGATCTGGTACACAGGCTTGTAAAAACACATGGTTTGCTTTTAAACCCAGAGCTGTTCCCTTTATGTTGATGGCACTTCACAAATTGGAATTCAGCTGAAAAGCTTGTGTCAGGATTCATCAGAGACACCTGAGGCAACTAAGCTGCCTTCAAAGCACTAGCCAATAATCTCCAAAAACCCAACAAGCAGAGAACATTGGTACAATATTCACCTCCTCACTAAGCTGTTTTTAAAATCCTAATGGCTCTCTGCTGTCTCAGTGTCTCCTTTCCAGCTGCTGGAGTTGCCCAGCAGTTGCAGTGATAGGGTCATTAATCTTGGAGAACTCGAGGCAATGCTCTGCAGGTAATGTTTTCTGAAAAGATGTTTTCTGCACTCAAAAAAGTTTGAGACACCATAGTCTAGAACAAGTAGACACCAGCAGAGTATCAATAAAACACTCATCATTATCAGACACTTTCAGGTAGATTTGGCACCTCGTACAATTAAAGCTGTTCACAAATCAGTGCTCCCTAGTGAGCTGTCTGTTCAGCTAAACATAAATTGGTGCATTAGTGTGCAATCACTCGGCATGTTTTTCCTTTTATAACCCTCCTCACACCAGTTACAGTGCTCTAAAGCAGCAGATTCTCATTCTGAGGAAGGAAAAAAGGGAAAAAATATATGCCAATGCCTTAAAGAGCTCAGACCTAACCTAAAAAAATACCCTCTGAATTCTGGAACATCAGTTTATTGAAGTATATAAAAACTCAGAAAATCATTCCTTTTTACCAAGACACAAAAGTAGGGAGGGACAACGTTCAAATGATGAGAAAAATGCTCAAAAATGAGGCTGGATTTATCTCTCTCCTAAGAACTCAAAGCACATCTTAGCATTAAAAACCTCTTGCAGCCTAGGTGAGGATGCCATCCCCTTAGAAAGCAGCCACGGCAGCACTAAAACTGGAGCAAAAGCTTTATGAGAGAAATGTCTTTTTCCTCCACCTTTTATAGCCCCACGATTTCTTTGTCCTTACTTAATGGTAACAGTCACATCCATCAGTTTATCAGTTACAATTGTGCCAAGGACATGGTGGCGAACTGCAGTGAGCGTCAGGATACTGGGAGAGGACCTGCAAATCAAAGGAACAACATGAATTCAAGGTCCCCTTCCCAAATAAACAAATCTTATTTAGCAGAGTCTGTGCTCTCACCCCTGAGATTGAAATGCTTTATAAAAGATAATACAGAAACTACACAGCAAAGCTGTAGTGCTGGGATGGTCATCTTTTGGAGAGGGAGCATTTCCTAACTCGAGGCCCCAAAGCAGTTCCTTCCTTTGTGCCTTCTGCTTCCTCTCAAGCTAAAGTTGATTTGATTGATTTCATATGTCAAAGTGTCATTAAACACATCACCAGACCATAATCTATAAACAACTAATTAAACTGGACCGACCAAAGAAGACCAGCACTGCTTACTTGTGATAAGGGTGAGCATTTATTCAGCTTGCAAAAAATGGGGTGAGCAGAATCCCACCACCAGAGGGTCATGGCACCAGTGACATGCAATAGTGGCAAGGGCCTCTTAGCAATCTTACTATCCTGTCTTTTGCCTTTCAGCTCTCAGAAGTGACCAACAGGTTTCACTGAAATAACTCTTCTCTGTTACAAAGCAAACCCAACACTAAACAGACAGAAAGCTGACAAAAATACCCATCTAAAGTAACTTAAAGCACCTTTAAACCCTATCATTAATTGATATTTATTACTTTTAAGATAGGAAGGGCAAGAGAACACACGTGATACACCTTGTTAGAGCTTCCCTCTACACATCCTGTCCTGCTGAAAGCAAGCAGGAGAAGGAAGCTTTATGGAGAACCACGCTGGTAGGTGTAAGGTGAGGAACAGTCGCACTCTTACGTGTCGTAGGTGTAATACTCGTGTTCAAACTGGTGGCAGGAGCGCGGGGTCACCTCATACACACCTACAAACAGCAAGGCAAAGAATGACCATGGAAAAAGTCACCTTGGCTGAATTCTCAACATCACATGAGAACACAGGTATAGAAACAACTACAAAATTTGACTGTGTATCTGCTGCCTTTCACACAGACACCTTCTATTGTGTCTGACAAACAGAACCTATATGAATGAGATTATTTCAACATAACCTTTATTCATCAAAGACTAATTACTTCCATCACCAAGAAAAAAACAATAGTAACATTTTATTTCTGGAATCTAGATTTGGTGAAGGACTAAATAGCAGAAGAAATGGAGAAATCTAAGAATTTGGAACAGATAATTTATATACAGATGTAATTAAAACAATGCTTTCCAGAAACCACAACAAATTTCTTTTTGCTCCCAGCAGTATTAGCTAACTGGCTATTTTTCATTTTTTAAACTAATATTTTAAAGCGGTTACCTGGCTTTGAAAGACAGAATCTATTAACTCCTTTGGACAGGTTATAAACACCAACATTCTCTGGTCCATTTCCATCCTGATAAAATTCCTGTGAAGCCACAGCATAATTCACTATTAGCAGCTACCAAACAACAAAATGGAAACATTATTTGCCTAAAGATACAGCAATGCCATCTCTTTTGTAACACCTAATATCACAAAACCATTTTACCAAAGTTAAAAGACAAATCTTGAAGCACACGAAACATCAATGTTCCCATGCTCTGTGACCTTCCAGAGACAGGAGAAAGCCTTGATTCCAAGCATAATCCAGCCTGGCCTCACAGGGTCATTAAAAACACACAGGAACATTTGTTTCCTACGTACCAGTGTGATTGCATGAGAAAGAGAACACCTCAGCATATATCCAGTCTGCCTGAATTCTACTCCTGACACATCTTCCTCCAAGACTTCCAATTCCAAAGACTTATTCTTCCAGCACCAGTCTTCATGTACAATGCTTACTAGAATATACACCACACAAAGCATTTCAGTAATGTAAAACTGAGTAAATAAGGGCAGGTTTTGTGACATGAGAAGTTTGTGTCTCTCTAGCTTCCCTGACAATAATCTGCAAAGATAAATACACGACAATGCCTAGAGTAACAGACCTAGGTCTCAGCTCTGCAGCATCACCAGGAACCCAACACATCCATCAGGAAAGCTGTGCTATGAAAAGGAATAATGAAGCCTGGCCACCCTGGAAGGCTCCTCAATGAGCACTGCTATTGTGACAGGCCTAGAGGACATCAAAACCTAACCCCAATTTAACCTGGTGGAAAGATGTTCCCAATCCTGTAAAAAGAGTGCAATCTATATACTCCTTCTGCACCTTTCCCTGGAAAACAACTTATTTTCACAGGCCAAGGCAGGCTGGCCAAAATACATATTGTTCTTAGGAGCAGCACTCTGGAAGCAGAACTAGAGAACTAGTGCGTCCTTGTTCCTCACCTTGGGACAAGCGAGTTCATGATAAAGCCCACTTCCCCCACACCAGCCACGCAGACCCTAAAACTCAGGGGAGCAGTAACCTTTGGGCTGACACAGGGTTAAACATCCAACATTAAGAAAACCTGAGGCTCTGTTGTAAGGTATTTTTCCAGATTCTCTCAAGTTTCCCAGCTGTGCTGGGCATGCTGCAAAAGGTATCCATGATAACAGAAGTGCTCAGATTAGGTCACAAATTGAGCTACCAAGGAGCCCCCCAAGCAGTTCCCCTGCTCCTACCTTTGTACTTGCCCGGGAGCACCCCCTCGAAGGTGAAGGGCACCGAGTCCCTGCTCCCGGCCAGCTGCAGGCTGCGCTTCTCCCCTTGGCGGCTCACGGCCTGCAGCGTCACCGTCAGGTCACCGCAGGCGTCTGGAAGGGAACACCGCACGTGAGGCTGCAGCCCAAACCCCCGCCACACCTCGGGTACTGACACTGAAATGCTCCCTCCCTCCCTGTTTCCAGTTAAAACTTGTTTCTTAGGCACATATCATGGGGTTTTGCATGCTGCAGGATTTTGAGACTGTTAATCATATTCTTTTATCTAATGGCAAGAAAAAACCTGAGATCAACATTAAATCCCTGGGTTCACCTCACTCTGCAGAGACTTAAGAGCCAAGTAAACACCTGAGAGGCAGAACAAAAAGTGCAGGGAGGATTCAGAGAGGAAAAAGGAAGGGTAAAAATCAGGCTCAAATCATCATCTGGCTAAAATCAGTGGGTCATCAAGGACAATAGCAGGAGAGAGGAACCTTAGACTAAAATAAAGAAGAAAAGCTTATGAAAGAGAACAGAGGTTGAAAGCTTCTGCCAACAGCTCGAGCATCTACCCTACAGTTTTTACATGCACTGCTCTTTTCCCTTTTTTTTGTAAACTTCTTTTTCACCTCCAGTACTTCTCTGATTGATGTACAGTAGCAGTCAGGACCATTTCCTTCTAGAACCCACCCAACTTCTGAGGAAGGAAGGCTTGCTTATCCCTAGCAAGTATTAAAAGGAGGTACATAACTTTAAGCCAAACTTTGTTAAGGTACCTTACTAGGCCACAACGTCTCCCGAGGAAAGCTGCTTTTTCCATGTGCTGCAAATTACATTTATTTATCTGCTGATGGGACTAACCACAGTGTCTTGATGCCAACAACACTCACATGCAGTGCTGAAGTGCTCCCTTCCATTGCCATTTCACCTTCACAATGGACTTACCTAAACAAGAGATCTTCCCTGAGACAGATGCCAAAAACTGAGAGAAGGTCACATCCATCACTGGTCTGTCAGTAACAGTGACAGGGAACATTTTGGGTTTCAAAGCCAACCCTGCTCTGGTCTCAGCCTCTGGAATAATCACCTGTAGACAGGTAATGACAGGTATATGACATCAAGACATCATCACCTTTCAGACACCAGTCCAAAAACACCCATGCTGCTTGTCTTCAATGCATTTATCAGAAATTAGAAAATGGAAATCTACTGTAAATCCCAGGCAAAGCAAAACCAGCCTCTCCAACATGCTTTCCAAAATTTCAAAATCTTCTAAAACACCATGACAGTCCTACAATGACGAAATGAAAGCTCATTCTTACCTGAACATTGTATGTACCCGATTTTGCCTTGAAACAAAATGCTCCATGAGAGTCAGTTTCTGTTGTAACCAGTGATGCTTTGTCTTTGTCTTCAGGTATCATGGTTACCTTGTATTTACTGATCTGTTTGACTGTGTCAGGGAATCGAGTAACTGAGATGTGGCCACACACACTGAACCTGTTAAGTAAAAGCCAGTCATCAGAACAAATATCTTGATTTGACAAAGATCATAAAAAACCACTTCTTTTAGAACTTCCTCAAAAAGTAAACCTCACTAGGCTGAGGTAATAACATCTGAATTGGAAAGGGTTTCTCCTGAAAGAGAGATCTGCAAGCAACTTGCTTCACTCTTCCCTGCCACCAACCCAATCACTTCAAGCCTTTTTTCTTTTTTTTTTTTTTTGTGCTAAGCAGGCAACGGATTTCTCCCCTCAGGTTTTAAATAGTTTCAAACGTTTTGTGTCAAAAACTTTAAATATGATAGGTAATCCACTGGAACACATCCTTGGTCCTTGTGAAAGTACAAGACAAGATGACAAATTAGAAGGTGGTAAGTATTGTTTATTGCCTTCAACAGCACAACATATTTAGTTACTGAATAAACTGTACCCCATCATTTAGCAGCACACAGGGTTTTTTCCTAATTGGCTGGCTATATCTGTACAAGCTGACTGCTATTTGACTCAGTAAATTCCAAATTTTAACTTCTCCAGAACACTGCCACTATTTCCTTCTCTGAAGTCCTGGACACAGAATCACGACCCTTTCATCTTCCTCAGCTCACGCTGCATCTCCCACCACTGCACAGCCTTAGACTCACAGTCAAGGCATCAAACAAGAAAAAAGAGAATTCAGGTAAGGCAACAAAGACCTTGAGAGTGAGCAGTAAAATGCAGAGATTTGGTACAACACTGCACCAGACAGCTGTGTGACTCCAGAGACCCTTCTTCTGTGCAAGAGTGAAGTGGCAGAAAGCTTCTCTATTGCTTTCTTGGTTCACATACCATTCTAAAATTCTTAATTTACCCATGTCTTAGTGTCTTCACTTGCAAGGGAGAGCTTATTAAAAGGATGCTCTAAACTTGAACTATTATTGAGCAAAATACTGTGCACAAAACATGCACTCATGCTGTTCTATTTAGCTTTAATTTCTTCAGCAACATTTAGCTCCTGACAACACAAGTCTGGGCATGGCATGGTAAAGGATCACCCATTTTCACAGCCTCATCCACACATCAAATTGCATTTTCATACTGACACCAGTCCTTACCCTGTTGCAATGATGTTTGCCAGCTGAGGTGTATTTGGTGCAATCTTCACAGTAATAGTATCAAAAAACAGGTGTTCTTTCCTGGCATGAATTGTGTATGTACCTGTTGTTATGTTCTCAAGGCGGAAAGAGCCATCAGCTTTTGTCTTCACTGCAACAAATAACAAGAGTTAAAAACCAGAGCATATGTTAACCTTATGTATCAATAGATCCAGGATGTGCACTGCTTTAGGCCGTTTTCAATTCATATTACGCGACAAATAGTTTTATGCTTTTTTACTAGATGAACCTTCATTTCTGTATTTCAAAGTACAATCTGGCATATGGTTGAAAGGAATTAAGACATTTTCAACTGCCTAACAAATGAACATTTAATGCTCTCATTTAAACCAGACAATGTAAAATTCATCAACTGCCATGAAATCCACCTTAATACTTCAAATAAATTGCAACAAAAGCAGTGTACTATCCTGAAGGGTTAATTCCGCATCATACACTAGTCCTATACTTGAGTTTCATAAAGGCTTCCCTGTAGCAAGAAAGATCAAGAGCACTGCATACCTTTAATCTGATTGTTCAGAGTCACAGTGGCATCAGCAACTCCTTCTCCTTCAGGACCATTCAACACCCTGCCTGTGACAGAGAAACCCATCACATGGAAAACAGGCTGAAATGGAAAACATTAACATCATTCTTTACTCAGGAAATGCAAACACACATCTACAGCAATCAACACTGTTTTCTCCCCATGCACATATAAAGGAAACTTCTTTACAGCTCTAGGAAAAAAATGTACCAGGATAATAACTGTGAAAGCACAAACTGATCTCCAGGCATACTGTTCCCCTAAGCACAAAACACACATTCTCAATTTATCTGCACTGGTACAGCTCACAGTCACAGATCATAATGCCATTACACAAGGCACTCTGCAAACCAGAAAAACCTACAGGCCCTTCTCCACAGATGTGACAATCTCAACAAGGAAATAGAGGCAACCTGGAAGACTACTGCCTGTTTGCAACACGGACATGAAAGTAAACACAGCAGACAGCTTTGCCCTATTTTGTTTCTTCCTAGTAAAAGGACCAAAATATAGAAACACAGCACAGTACTAGAAACTGTCTTCTACCTGCTGTGCATAAACAAGTGCCTTCAACTTCTTACAAAGAAGTATTTCCACAATACAGCTGCTTTCTGCTAAAATCAGTTAGGCTTTTACAGGAATGAGTGGCACAAAAGAATTGTTCCCTCTGCAGACCTTACCTCGATCTGTAAACTGTCATGTTCTACAAGGAAGTCCAATCTAGATGGAGCAACATCAAAGGTGATTCTCTCTCCCCTGTAGAATGGTATCTGAAAGAAGACGCATGACTTTGACTCTTAAGCTGTGATGACAGAATGGTTTTCCTCTACCACTTTCCATGTTCTTACCAATATCAGACACCTCTACCAAGGGTCAAATGAGCTGCAAACCTCCTAGAAAAAATTACTCAGAGGCATGGAGACACAAATATGGGCAATATTTCAAGACTGATGGAAATCATGAAATTATCAGAAAAGACAGAAAAGTAACCCCCTAGTCAGAATACAGCATACTTGGATGTGCAAGAGCTTACAGATAGGAGATTCTAGGATTGCTAGAAGGATTAAAGGAATGAGAGAAGCCTGAATCCCATTTGTAGAGCACAGACTGAGAATGCAGGAGCATCACTCCAGGCAGGGCACAGAGAACATGCTCCCACGACATCCAGATGTAAGAAAGAGAATGGAAAAAAAGGAAACAGCTTAAAGGAGAGGAGGTGGCAGCAGCACACTCTGGTTTAGAAAAATGAAAGTTAGCAATCCACTCAGTAGACAAGCAATTAATTTCTAGTCACTTACCACAGTGTATTTCCCACTTGGCAGAGAAAGAAAGCTGAAAGATCCATCTTCTTTTGATACAACATTGCACAAATAGGATAAAGACTCATCTCTTGACTGGAACCCATCCACAGGAGAAATACTGCAGCCCACCACATCCTGCAGTAATAAATGCAATACAACTTTGTCTCAAAGAAGAACACAGAAAGTAATTGGGAGGAGGGGGAGAGGGATACAGGAGGGTTCAAAATACTCAACTATGAATGGCTGATGGGAAGTATAAAAGCATTTTAGAGGCAAAGTTTGATGACATGGCTTAAAATTCATGTATAGGTAAAACAGGAAAAAACAGCAAACAATCAACTTTATGGTAACAAGGACAGAACACTGGGAAATTCAACATCTCCAAAACTGTATCTTAAACCAGTGCCTTAACTGACTTCAGTTCTGTGGACAGGGTTAACATCGCAGAACAGAGCTCAGCTCTACATGACCAAATGTTTCACACTCATTTCTTAATGCACTTGTAAGGTGGCAATAGACGCTATGGAACTTTGTCTTCCCATCAAAAGGGCAAAGAGTAATAAAGATGTCATGCTGAAGAGAAATTACAGCTACTGTACAATGAATTATGAAATAATTCCATGGAGGTCACGTTGGATCGCAAGGGCCTTGTTGAGAAAAAAGAAAAAGAAATCACACAAAAGAACCAAACACAAAAATACAGTTTAAGGGATTGTACAAGCCAGTGAAGGACAGATGACTTTCAGGGCAATATGAATCCAGAAACTATTTGGTTCTTCTTATTTATAGCCATACTCATATGGAAAAGGTACTCATCAACAATTACCTCTTTAGAGACTGAGGAAGAGAAAAGGAGAAACATGACCCCTTTCATGGGTTCTCCATCACTCCTCACAGACCCAGAGACGTTGTAGCCTGCAACAATCAGGGGGCTGGCAGCATAAGCATTGGAACTTGTCACCCGCACAACAGTCTTTGACTGAAATACAGAAACAAACATCAAAAGTAGGCATCAAGTCTCATTTACAGCCCCTAAAGAACAATCAGAGACTGCACATTCAACAAGAGGAACAGAAGCCAGAGCAGCAGAACTCAAAGAGGGTCTCCAGGCTACTCAAGACGCTGAAGCAAAGATACTTTCTAAAATGTTGGTTTTCCTGCTTCACTGGCTGAGGAGATGGTCAGACTATCAGAGCTCCTCAAAAAAGAAAGGCAGTCTGGGAGAAAAATTTAAGCTACAATATTCTTGCAAAATGTACAGGATCAAAAGATGGAAAGCAAAAGCTCATTTGCCCGTCCTTCCCTGATTGGCTTTGCTATCTCCAAACTGGGTCTGTACGACACAATTTCTTGACTACCTGAATTAGATGTAGAAAAAACTCCAGTAACCCTGTTCACCCACAAAGCCCCTTCCTCACACTAACTGGTCCAGACAAGGTCTAGCAGATCCATCCTCTCTAACTGGGCAAACCAGAACTTCTGTAGGTTCTAACCTCTTTCAACATCCAGGTAGGATGCGATGCAAAGATTTCATATTCGCCAGGAAGCACTTTAAAGAAAGCAAACCTGCAAGACAAGAAAGGGATTATGTCTTTTCAGAAACAGCCACAAACATCTGTTCACAGAAAAACAATTCAGAATCTATTTATATATGAGAAAAAATACTTCAGAACTCTTACAGTCCCAGTCAGTATGGCAGAATTGAAAGGATCTTGTGCAAATGAACAGATGAATTAAGTATGCACCACCTACACTTACTTTCCTCCAGGTTGTGTAATAGTTGCTTGTATGTTTATGTCACTGCCAGCATTTCTCAGTACAACCTGAACTCCAGCAGGACCTAATGTCTGACCTTTGCTGAGAACCTGTCAAAATAAAAAGAAACAGAAGTATAAATGAGTGAAAATAACATGTAGAGCTGAATTTGAATGTTCTTATGAAGGTTGAATTAGCATAAGGTGGAATAAATAAAGATAAAGGAGTCTAACCTTTCCGTTCACAGAAAATCCTGTGAACACAAAGTTAATATCTCCTCCCTTTGTGCAAATGTCATTAATGCCATCCACATGGATGTCTACACTGGTTGGTTCTGGAAGAGAAGAACAATGAAACAGCATGATAGTTAGTGAGAGAGCAACCACAAAGAAACTCTGCTTCAGCTTTACACAACTGCCACAGAAATGTATTCATTCAAGCATGGCAAGCATTGCTCTGGAAGCTTTTCTTCAGCAAAGGTAAAGCACCCCCAAATCCTGATTCTGAAAATCCTCTTTCCCTCCTCCCGCTGCAGCCATTTTTGTCAAAAGCCCTCATTCCTTCAAATCAGTTCAAGGGTTACTTTGTCAGTGTCCACCACCCAGCTTTACTGTCCCCTGGTACAGTAAGTACGTGTCAGTTATTAAACCATGCAGTATGGTTTACAGGTTTAGAAAAGTGCTCCATTTTCCCTGCCAGCTGCAAGTCAGAGATAAGTCCCACACTGCAGACAGTGTCCTATTGTAAGAAGACACACAACCACTTACCAAAACTCCACCCTAGGGGAGGCTCAATTTTAAGAATGAAATCCCCCTAAAAAATAAAAAGCAGTAACTGTCTTCATTGATCTAAATTTAGCTAACAGATGAGAAAGAAAGTCAGAACACAAGCATCATGCTGCAGAGAGGAACACAAGCCTCGAGTGTACCAATGTCCACCATTCTCCTTTCCTCCTGCTTATGACCCTGTTCAAAGCAGCAGCCATATCTACCCAGACAGGCTGGGATGCTGGGCTCACATCCAGCCAAGAGCAGAAATTAAGTATCACCATGTTTATCCTGCTTCCAGCACAAACTTGGCTCACAGTCAAGCAGCTCAGTGCTAGAAAGTGTTCAAATCTACCTCCACCTGCCCCAACAGATGGGCTCTAAACTAGCCTTTGGTATTTCCACTGGGTTGTACTCGACCGTTCTGCCCAAACACAGGATAAGAAAATTCCAATCCTTTTAAAAGCTCTGATCCAAATGGGTATTAATCAATACAGAGATCCTCTTTGTATCAGAGAGCACCACATGTATTCTGCCACATTTATCCTGAAGTCCATCCTTGGAAAGGCTCAAAGGCCTAAGAATGAAATCACCAGGGCCAGAAAGTATGTTACATTCTTAAGATTGGGAAGGGAAGGAATTATTTAGCGGCGGGACTAGATGACCTTTAAAGGTGTCTTCCAACCCAAAATATTTTGTGTTTCTACTTCTGAACCCTAAGTTAACTAGCTCCTTAAAAGAGCAAAACATCTTGACAATCTAAGAGTAGCTTGCATTTAATTTCATTTGAATGTAAACACCTTTCCAGTCTAAGTAGACATCAAATTACTGACACATTCTGAGTTTCCTGGATCATTATTTCCTTAAAACATTTTTAATACGTGCAATTAACCATTCAGGTTATTTTCAATTTAGTCACATCAAAACACTTTCTCATATACATTTATTTCCATTTCTACAGGTAAAAAATCTGAAAGCTTTATCTGTACTCTATAGGAGCCTGTACTTTTCGTGCAGTATTTGTACAGCTACAGCACACAGCTGCTGGCAGGAATTCAGGCTCCCAGTGCTGCACTCATTCCAATAAACAGCAAAAATGCAACACTGCAGCCACTGTTTTTCTCTTCATAATCATAATTAGAAATGGGAAATGAAGTCGTTGTTTTACAAAAAGAAACAGTTGCAACTTTGATCCAAACCAAACTAAGTGATGTCCAGATTCAAATGTTTCATGGGGGGTGTTGCTCTGAGATTTAATCTGCCGGCAGATGGAGGTGGAGGCAGCTGCTGCCTCCAGCACAGAGGGGACAGCACAGGTATTTGTGTCTTACCTTGTCATAGAGGGGAATCATAAAATACCCATTGTTCGGAGCACAGTCTGTCTGGTATTTCAGAGTACCATGTTTTGTATATAACTTAATCTAAAAGAAACAAACAAAACAGACACAAAGATATTTTTAAAAAGGCGAGGAGCGCTAGAACCAGGCACTAACCCAGTGCTGTAACACAGCAGCAGCAGCCGTGCCAGGGGGCAGCAGGACAGGGTTTATGGCAAGCAGGCTGCAGAGTGCCAGGGTGAAGAAGAGCCGCAGCTCCACCGCAACCTGTGACCGCGGCCCGGGCGGCAGCGCTCGGCACGCCCGGCCGGCAGCCGGCGGCAGGCGGGGCGGCGGCGCCCACCTCGATCAGGGAGTAGTTGATCTCCACGTCGGACTTGACGAAGCCGCCGCAGCCCACGACGATGTCCTCGGAGCCCCGCGCCAGGGCGCAGCACAGCGCGCACAGCAGCGCGGCCGCCGCCCGGGGCCGCATCCCCTCAGCGCCGCCACCGCCCGCAGCCAGCGCTGCCGGAAAGGCCGGGCCGGGCCGGGCCGGGCCGCGACAGCGCCTCCTGCCGGCCCGGAGGGCTCCGGGCGCTGCCCGGGGACGACCCGCTGGACACGCCCCGATCCCGGCCCCGACCCCGGCCCCGACCCCGGCCCCGATCCCGGCCCCGATCCCGGCCCCGATCCCGGCCCCGATCCCGGCCCCGATCCCGGTGATGCCTCCAGCCGGGATTATCCGTCCCCAGCTGCCCCTTGGCACCCTTTGTAGGCGTAGCTGGTGCCAGGTAACTTCGACAAAATAAATTATTTTCAATAAAGAAAAGAATTCTGTGTTCCAAGCACTGCGTAAAGTTATATATCATTAATATAAATATGCATCAGGTAGGTGGAGAATATGTCTTAGGTGGGCGTGTTCATGTAAATTTTACTGTATCAAAAAATATTGGTGTTACCGCCTTGGCGTGCTGAATTTGTGGAAAGAATAAACAACATCCTTTCTAAAATACCCTCTGTGTCTGTGCTTGGAGAGCTCCTATAACCGGCAGTCGCGGGGCTCTGCCGCGCAGCGCGCTGCCGCCGCGGCCGCGGCCGGACTTTGGCCGCAGCGGGACGGGGCCGGACGGGGCCGGACGGGGCTCCGAGCAATCGCTCCTGCCTGGCGGGACCGGAGCTCTGCCCAGCGAGGAAACGCTGCCGGGCACCGGACGAGTGCCCATGGGTGCGGGCACTGTGCTCTGCGGGACTCGGGACGGCCCCGCCGCGCCCCGGGTGAGTGAGCGGTGAGGGACGGAGGGACGGAGGGATGTAGGGATGGAGGGACGGAGGGATGGAGGGATGGAGGGACGGAGGGATGGAGGGATGGAGGGACGGAGGGACGGAGGGATGGAGGGACGGAGGGATGGAGGGATGGAGGGATGAGCCCCGCGGGCCGGAGCGCGGCTGCGGCGCTGAGGGGAGGCGGCGGACGCTCGGCCATGAGGGCAGCCGCGTTTCCGCCAGGGGCGGCGGTGGCGCGGACTTTGCCTCCCCGGGACGGTGCTCGCCCGAACGCCGAACCGCTCAGCCACGGTAAATGGGATGAGCTGCGAGCGAGGGAACAGCCCGGACCCACTACAGACAGGGCTCTAGCGAGTCCATCAGTCCGGACTCGCGTGGATTTCCCTCCCCAGGGTTGATAAACTCCCGTAATAGTTTGCGAGGGGTTATCTCCTTCCTCTTTCCGTCATGAGATTCCTGTCCCCAGCCTTGCTCTGCATCACGTCCTTCACTTCTGCATTGTTTCTGTTTCAGGACTGGAACCAGACATGGCATACAAACTTCCCAGGACTGACCTGGTGCTTCGAGAGCTCCATCACTGCCTGGATCCCTTGTGCCTATCTTTGGATCTGTTTTCCTTTCTACTACTGGTACCTTCGACACAGAAACAAAGGCTACATCAGGATGTCCAACATCTTCAAAGGCAAAATGGTAAGGGTGAAGCACAGGGTTTGGTCCTAAAATTATCTCAACTTTGATGCAGAGCTTAACTTTCCTTAATTATTCTTTCCTGATGATCCATCTCTGCGGGGTTTTTTGACATTTACCAGCTCAGGTCAGTATAAATTAAGTAAAGTTTTAGGAAGATATGTCATAGTATCTTCTCCCCTGTATTTCCATTTGATTCCCTGACACTTCCCGTAACATTCTCTGCCCCAAACTTGATCTTCCACCCCTCCAGTCTTACTGCCCAGGCAGCTTGAATAAGTCAGTTTGGTAGATTGTTCCAGCATTTCAGTTCATTCCAGTGTGTGTTTTCTGTCTCTGCCCCAGGTCCTTGGATTCACCCTGGTAATATTGTGTTTTTCTAATGTCTTCTTCGTGGTGTGGGAGAAAAGCCAAGGAATCCCACGGACCCCAGCATTCTTCATTAGCCCTGCTGTGGTGGGAATCACAACGGTAATTCCTCCCTTGTTTGTCTGCACATGGCCAAGCTTAGCCCTCCTGGGACAGAGCTTGTATTTCCCATGGTTCTCGCTGTCTCTGAGCACAAATTTGGCTGATGGGGAGGAGATAGCTGGGGATGCACTTTGTGCCTCTCTGCTGTGTGACACATCAGGGGGTTGGAGTTGGGGCAGACCCTGTGGGCAGAGCACAGCTGGCAGGAGCTGAGGTTTCAGTAGAGTTTAGAAAGAGGTCTCACAACGAGAGAAGATTTCATTTCTCATAACCACAGTATGTGATTTAATATGGTTTAGAATGAAATGCGATTTCTGTTCAATAAATAAGTGCCTATTCTCCCCTTCTGTCATTGCATCTTCATAGCCTCAGTCCTCCCAGTCTGTTGGCCCAGTCATAATTTTACTACTTGCCTTCTCTGTAGACCTTCTTGAGTGCAAAACTGCACACAAAGCTTTTCAGTGTTAGCCTCTTAGGAACAATACTGCAACTCTGAACATCTTGAAATGTTTGGGCAAGAAGCTGATTTTTCTCTACTGTAGTCATTAATTTGATAACAATGTTTGGCATTCCATTACCAGGTATTTATTTGGACAAATTTGTACTTCCTCACAGGTCCTCGCCTTGTTCCTTACCCAAGCAGAAAGAATGATGGGCATCCAGTCTTCAGGGGTCCTATTGATTTACTGGCTGCTCTCATTTGTGGCTGCACTTGTGATGTTTAGTTCCAAAATTCAGCATGCCCTGGAAAGAGTAAGTGAGATCACATACCTTTAATATACAGACTACAGAGTCTCTAAACAACAGGGCTGGTTTTGTCTCATTGACTGCAAGGGAGAGAATCAAATTCCTCTTTTAAAATATGTGCTGAGAAAAATGGTTCATGGCACTTTATATTTGTGGTGGATGTTTATTTGCAGAGGTAGAACAGGAGAAGCTCTTTCTCTGCTGGGTAAACATGAAGGTTCTTACCTCATTTTCACCAGTATTCTGTTCCTTAGGGCTTTCTGGAAGACCATTTCCACCATGTTACAACTTACCTTTATGCTGGCCTGGTGCTAGGAGAACTTGTGTTGTTCTGCTTAGTTGATCACCCTCCCTTCTTCTCTAAAGCTGACAACAATCCTGTAAGTATAAGGTAGCTTTTCCTAATGCTTTGCTTCATTGCTGAAACAGGATTTTAAATATATGGGGATACACAGGCACATGAGTATCTGGGTGATGTAAGATGCATCATTCTCTAAAAAAGCTGACAATTTTAAAAGGTAACTGGCAGAATTTAGGGTAATAGTGCTCTGTCTCTTTATGTAAGTTTTTCAAAACTAAAAGCCTATCCATACTCATGTTTCTTGTCACTGAAACCTTTGGATAGTGGACATTGCTTCCCCTAGTGCTACTCTCCTCTGCTGCAGTACTCAGTTGGTGACAGGAGTATGGAAAAGCTCTATGCTTAAGAAAATAAATGTCTTTGGGTATGAAGAATTATATTCTTTGTTCTTCCATCTGAGACATTATGCAAAGAGACATTATCCCAATCCCACTGAGCCTCCACAATACACTTACTCTGGTTCAATGGATGGGGAGGGGGATAACTGATTGCTTTTCCTCGGGAAGCACAGAAGGGAACTATATTCATCTGACACATGCCCTTTTCTATATATAAATATCACACATGTTTTCTCTCCCATCAGAATCAGTGCCCAGAAGCCAGCAGCTCTTTTCTTTCCAAAATCACATACTGGTGGTTCTCTGGGTAAGAACACAGAAGATGTGGTTTTGCTACAATATCAGAAAAAAGCAGCAGCATCAGAGATCAGAGAGGGTGTAGATGGCAGCCATCAGGACATATCTCAGCCCCTGAGTTAGCTTACAGAGTGAGGATTTAAATTATTTCTTTAAATTATTTCTCTTGTGAGGTATTCTCACAAGATCAAATTATAAAAATTTAATTTACTTTTCTCCAAATAGTTTAAAATGCAAATTTGTGATTCTAGATAATGCTCTTCTGCCTCTCAACTACCCCTTCAGTGCCCTCCCAATCTTGAAATCAATCAATCTCAAAAGATTGATCAATCTTCTCATCAATCTCAAAAGATCACTGTACACCAACCACAGCCCTCTCCACCTGCCAGACCTTGCTCTCATCTGCCTTTCATGGAGCCCAGAGAAAGTTAAACTGAACTTTTTTCTCCACTACCCAAGACTCTCAGTATGGACTAGAAATTAGGGATGACCTCCAAATCCCCATTGTGCTGACAGAAGATAGCCTAGGGATGCAAAGCAAAGCTGCTGTTCCTGGACATTCTTGTTTATTGTGGGACAGGACAGTCCTGAGTGGTGGTGCTGTGATATCAGTGCTGGGTGCTCTCTGTGGTGCACTGCCTTGATGCCCCTGTGTTCTGAAAGTGTCACACACAGCACAGATCCTGCTGTGCTCCCCTGACTGTGGTCTGTGTCCTCCAGGCTCCTCTGGAGAGGCTCTCAGCAGGCCTTGGGGGTGGATGACTTGTGGCCAGTGAGGAAACAGGACTCCTCTGAAGAAATTGTTGCCTGGGCAGAAAGAGAGTGGAAGAAGTGTCACAGCAGAACCCAGCAGTGAGTATTTGATCTGGAGAGCACATCATGGGCTCAGCTGGGCTGTTCTAGATGATCTAAGCAAATACACTCACAGGTACTGGTGTGTGAGTCCCTTTGTGCAAAATCTGATTTTAAGTGTTAAAACCTGCTGGAGAACATCCTTCCACTCCTGGAAGCACAGAACTAACTTTCTGTGGGTGGGGTCAGTTTTTGATGAGCTTTTATACTGGACATGGTATGAGACCCCATGTGAGCTATTTAGTGATTTTTTGAAGATACAAAATTCCCAAGCTTTCTCCAGTTGTAGGTAATTTTCTCATTGTTTCTTCCTTCAGCAAAATGGAGTCTGTTATATTTAAAAAGGGACAGAAAACTGAAACCAGTATAGCAGAAGCTGAAGAGAGAGAGGCTTTACTGCAATCAAAGCACAGTCAGAGAGGGCCCTTACTGAGAATGTTTTGGAGCATGTTTGGAACTTACTTCCTTCTCAGCACTGTCTGCTTAGTTGTCTGTGATGTCTTCTTGTTCTCCACCCCAAAGGTACTGAGGTATGTGCACATTTATGATGTATTTCTGTCACACGTACGAGATGGCTGTGGGCATGAGCTCAGATGTGTATGTCAGCACCCACAGACATACAAACAATGACCTTTTGAAATTTTCTCTTGCTGATGAAGGGAGCGCAGGTGCCATTTGTGCTAAATCCACTGTCAAGTCATGAGGAAAAGGCACAAAGCCACTGTGTGAAGCTGTGCACACTTGTCTGCACTGCTGTGCTCCAGCAGTGGGAAGAACAGGATGCACCAAGCCATTTGACAACTTCACTAGAACAGGAGTTATTTGATATATATCACATATATATCACATCGCTAGCTACTTCCTATAGTCTTAAGGCTTCATGTTCCCTGGCTAATAAAGAGCACAGCTGTGCATCCTACACATCTTAAATAGCTTTGTTAGTTGATAAAATGCTTTGTGGGTTCTGTTGGTACAACACCAACCTGCATTTACATTATATTTTCATGGGCAAAATCCTTCCTTAGTCATTAAGATTAGGAGAAGTTCTGGAAATGTCAATGACTCTCTTAGATTACAGCTACCACTTTGCATATTTATGACAAATTCATGAAAATCAGGAGCCATCCTTAACACTGAAAATGAGGTCTAACCAGAGAGGATGCTGAGATCAGAGACTGCTTCAAAACCATGAGTGGCTAGATTTCAAAAATCAGGGTATTATATGTTCCAATTCTTCTGCTATTCACTGATAAACCTCAAGCAGAGAGAATACAGAAAAAAATGACCGGCATTTCTGCCAGTTTATTTTTGTGTGTCTGATATTTCATCAGTACTGTGTGGATTCAGCAACATTTGGCTCCTGTCTTGCAGCCTTTTCCTGAAGTTCATTGAAGATCAGGCAGCCCCGAGCTGGATTGGCTACTTCTGTGCCTTCAGTATGTTCCTGCTGGGCTGTCTCCAGACTCTGTTTGAGCAACGCTACATGTACATGTGCCTTGTTCTGGGGCTGAGGCTGAGAACTGCAGTAACAGGCCTTGTGTACAGGAAGGTGAGACTGCAGCTCCTTTTTTAGCTTTGCTTTTATTCTAGCCCTACCTTAGCAGTAATGATGTACATTGTTCATAGCAATATCAGGGGAGATGTCATTAGAAACTACGTTTTAGGATGTAGCTGTGCTATATTCATCTCTGAGCAGTACATGGCAGGTACATTTTTTAGAGCTTCCCTATGAAGGAAAAGCCAAGAAAAGGAAAGAGCAAAAATCACCATGAACTTTCTTATGTTGTATGTACATGTATAAACAGCATGTATTTCTTGTGATGGAAAAGGAGTAAATTTTCCATCACAAATTTCTTGTGATGGAAAAGGAGTAAATGCTTCATCTTGAAGTGAAGTCACATGGCCCAGGTAGCAGCATGGTTTTAATACCTGGGATTTGACATTTTTCTTGCTGTCTTTGTTCTCTGTGAGGAAGAATGTCGTTTGACTTTTGGACCAAAGCAGTTGTTTGATAATGTCTTTTCTTTCTTCTCTGCCCTGTCCAGATCCTGGTTATGTCAAATGCCTCAAGGAAAGCCGCAACCACAGGTGAAATTGTTAATCTGGTATCTGTTGATGTGCAAAAGCTAATGGATCTGATTATCTATTTTAATGGGACCTGGCTGGCTCCTATTCGGATTATCATCTGCTTTGTCTTCTTGTGGCAGGTAATATATGACAGTATTTATCAATCTCTTTCTATTGTAAATATCAAAGGAAAAAGGAGGTTTCAAAATTATACTTACTAGTTTGAATTACATGAAATTGTCATATTTTCTTAGCCTTGTAGCATGGTGGATTCACTTTTCTTTCTGAAAGATATTCTTTATTGATACAGAATCCTTGTCTGATCCTTCAGTTCATCTTCTCACCTGTGTTTTCAGCATTCAGTCCCTTTTAGGAGACTGTGAGTATGGTTAGTGAGCTGACTTATAAACTTCTGCTTCAGATTTCCCTGTCACCTCTCTTTACAACCAAAAGGTAAAGGTTGCCCAGTGTAGGCTGACAATCCAGTTCCAGCTCCTTGGCAGAGTCCCGGATCATAATGGAGAATGGTCTGAAATAGCAACTTGACATGCTTTATCCTGAAGCCTGATTACAAGATAAGTGAAGCAGCTTGAAGCAAAGTTACATGCCATTCAGAAAGAGTATTGGATACTTTGAATTTCATAGGTATCAAGGAGTTCAGCAGGGAGAGAGCAAAACCTGAATAAGAAATAATGGATGGTAATCTAAAAGATCCATTTTTAATCAATGTACAGTATTTTCTCAACAGTACAGAGCCCTGTTGTTTAGTCCCTGGTTTTGGCCAATGGAAATATGAGCAGTATAGAGACAGGTGATTCAAAGGAGCTTTCTAGAGGCCTTTGAGGCCTTCCTTTACTACTCAGGATGGATTGTGCCTCGTGCCTGGCAGGATGCTGTGACTGTGAAAATCAGTAGCCCTGGTACAGACTGTTGTGAAGTCATTATCCCTTTTCTAATGACATTGACAAGTTGAATGGGGTTGGAGCATAATTACACTTTCTTTGCTGGTGTTCACAGACCCTTTGTGCAGACATTACCTGTAACTCTGTGTTACTCCCCTCTCCAGCCATCCCTAGGGAGATGTAACTAACCCATGAAAAACAAGTGTTAATACATAATTGTTATGAACCCTGGGATCCAAGAGCTGTCCCAAGATAATGGCACAGGACAATGCCACCTTTTCATCTCATGCAGACAGGCTGGGCTGTTTATGCTGCAAGAATACTTGGTTGAGGGTTTGGGTTTGTTTTTAAGGAAAACCTGGTGTTGCCTGGGGTCACTTACTCAGGGCAGCCACAAGATGTCCTTCTGAACGCATGCAGGGATGGACGAGAAGAGCCGGGAATGGCTTGAATTGCCAGCGTGCCTCTGGATCGCCTTCAGCGCCCATCTAGGTCCTAACAAGGGAGCGAATAAATTCAGCACAGCCTGATGACAGGAGTTATCCGGCTTGGAGAGTTAACAATCCACAGTGCTTAGGAGCACAACTCCCTGGAAAGGCAAAGGCAAGATTACAGCAAAGGCTTAGCCAGAGGGATGTTATGCACAAGTTCAAATAAGAGGGAAGGTAAGCAAGGGAATGAAAAGCAGTCTTCCCTAGTCATCACCAGAAGTTCTTTCTCTTTCCTTTTCTCTCCTGGCAGCTTCTAGGGCCATCTGCCTTGACTGCAATTGCTGTATTTCTTTTTCTTTTGCCTCTGAATTTTGTGATCACCAAGAAGAGGAGTCAGTTTCAGGTACATTTTGCTTCATAAAAATGAAGTGGTTTACTGAGTTATGTGATTACTTATATTTATTCATGCTTGCCATGACTGTTTGAAGTAACACGGGAGGATTTGAACCCTGCTAAGTTTCTTGAAATTTAGAGTAAGCCCTTCCATGTTCAGCCTTTTTACTATGTTTGCCCTACTTTTCTGTTGTTTTTATGTACTGCCAGTAAAAATAAAGCTCTGAAGATGAAAAGTAAAATATTTCCCAGCCTAGAAGAGTCATAAGCAAAACAGTATACACAGCTCAACTGCAGGGAAATTTATTCAGGACTTGGAGGCAGGAATAAGGTGTTTTTCTTCAGAATAATTGCACCATTAAGCATTCAACCTATTAAATGATAAAACTCAAACATTTATTACAGGAAACCCAGATGAAACATAAGGATGAGAGGGCCAAACTCACCAATGAAATTCTCAGTAACATTAAAGTAATCAAACTGTATGGCTGGGAGAAAACCTTCATGGAGAAAGTACTTGGAATCCGAAAGCAAGAACTTCAGGCCTTAAAAAGATCTCAGATTCTCTTCTCAGCATCCCTAGTTTCTTTCCATTCATCAACTTTCCTGGTGAGTGGATCACCTTCCTACATAAAACATATGCTGTTACTTCCCTTTTCCTTTGTACTCCTGCCTGGACAGATTTTTCCGACAGACAGCTAAAGATTATATCTGCCTGGAGGTCAGAGGAGTTGCTGTGGCTGCTGCACCAAAACCTCCTTAAAGCAGAACTAACATCCAGTGATCAAACTTGGTTCTGTCACCAACATGCCAGACCTTTGCCTATGGTACCTGCAGGACAGGCACCTAGAGGGGATAGCCTGGATTGAACCAGATGGGTCCCAGAGTCGTGAAGGGCCTGTCACCCTTGAACCATTCTGAAGCAAGTGGTTTGCTTGTCCTTTGCTCCCTTTCAGATCACATTTGTCATGTTTGCTGTCTACACCCTGGTGGACAACACACATGTGCTGGATGCTGAGAAGGCCTTTGTGTCCTTAACACTGATCAACATCCTCAACACTGCCCACTCCTTCCTGCCCTTCTCCATCAACGCTGCTGTCCAGGTTAACTGCAGGCCCTGTTCCTCTTCCTTTGGCCATAAGGGGTTTTTACATATCCCCATTAACAGGTAAAGGTAGGGATTTCTTAGGGCTTGGCATGTCAGCTATTTAATTGCCACTGTGAAATGGTGAAGTGCAAGGGCTTGCAGCTAAAGGTACTTTGTGGCATTGCTTTTCAGAAAGGCTCCTTTATATTGACAAAATATAGATTGTAAATATAGTAACTCAAGAAGTCTTTTGTAGCTCAGTGCAAGCACCATTAGATCTCAGAGGGGTTTCCAGTTCTGTTTTTAACCAAAGAAATCAGAACAGGTGGAACAAAATCTCCATAGGGGAGACCCTGCTAGTCCAGGTCAGCGAAAAAATCAATTCACTGTTCAGTAAGAAATTAGGAAATTCATCTCCCTCTCACACTCCAAGACTGTCAGATTTTCATGTACAGAAGCAATCACTGAAAAGATTGCAGGAAAAATTGGATGAAAAAGTGCCCATTTCACTGAACCAGAATTACAGGGAAGGATATGGAAGTTTTGCTAAGATAAGTGGAAATAAAGGTAACTGAAGAGCTGCCTTTGGCCATCTAAGCATCTGCAGCATAGCACTAGTCAATATTCTAAGTGGGTCTTCAAACTGAGTCTTCACTTTGGGTTTTTGCTCCCTTTCTACTCTAAATCTTATATTCTTCTGTGTGCTGCCTCATTTCAGGCCAAAGTTTCCTTAAACCGTTTAGCAGCTTTTCTGAATCTGGAAGAACTGAATCCTGAGAGCTCAAGCAGAAACACTTCTGGCTGTGGTGAGCTTTTATGTTAGCACTTTTGTCTTATAAGAGGAGTAATTTCTATTGTTCAGCTTCTACTCAAGGTGTGTACCATAGTCAAGAGAAAAATATTTGCCCCTTACTGTCACTTTATCTCTCTGGCCTCATTTTTTCTAACAATGAAATCTAATCTGGTGATGTACCCTTCTTTTCATAATAAAGGTTGATTTTATGTAACATAAATAAACACTGAAACATAAAATCACATAAATTGGGATATTTCTGTAGCTATCTTTGCATTTACAAGTGGTTTGTCTCTCTTCATGTTTTAGTACAGGCAAGTATCACCATAAGAAATGGGACTTTTTGCTGGAGCAAAGAAACTTCTCCTTGTCTTAGAAGGTACAGACTTACCCTTAGTCATGTCTCAAAACCATAGGTCAGGGTGGATGCTCAGGGCCTAAGTGAAACCAGGGTGGAATATCCAGAGGCTTCTGAGTTTGCTTCATATTCAGTGTTGAATTCTGAAAATTACAAAATCAGATAAAACATAATTTTGCTTTTATGCTGAGGAACATATAAATGTGAAGGTGCCTGTATCTGGATGTTGCTTTATTATATGGAGACTGTTTTCTTTATACAGTTTTCTTGCCCAAATATAAAATTACAGTGATTTAAGGCAAAAAAGTAGAACAGATGGAATGCAGATATTATATATGACATCACTATATGTTTATTTCAAAAGGCATTGACATTTTAGAAAAGAAAAGCTTTGAAAAGTTCTGATGTTCAGGAGTGTTCTACATCCAGTGCTTTGGGCTAGCCTATCTCCAGAGTGAGGATATGGGTATGAAACTCAGATGGGGATGTGGAGGAAGACTTCCTGGTTGGAGGTGTCTGAAGGGATGAGATTAGGGGATTTACTCGATACATACTCGACAATAGCAAGAATTTTGATAATAAGTACAATTAGTTGCTTTCAGAAAGTGTATCTAAAATGTGGTAAGAGACTGATCTTTTCCCCCAGCATAGACCTCAGTGTGCCCCAGGGCTCTCTGCTGGCTGTGGTTGGCCAGGTGGGTGCTGGCAAGTCCTCCCTGCTGGCAGCGGTGCTGGGCGAGCTGGAGGCCACGGATGGCTGTGTGACCAGGAAGGTGAATCTTCCCCTCAGCATCTGCTTCTAATTAGGCTGTTTTCGGGAACTGTAAAGTATTAACCACAGCATCAGGTACATGAGGAAAACCCATTTACTGCTGAATTTTAACACAGGCTGTATTTATCAGTCCACGTTTAATTATCTGAAGGCGCTGCAGACTTCTCAGATGGGCCTGAACTTTGGGAATAGGAACTGGAACAATACTTCAAAGATCCAGTTCTGTATCTCCCTCTGACAGTGAGCTGAAGTGTCATCATGGTAAATTGCATCCTGTACTTGCACCTCTGTTCACTCCCCTGTAAGGTAATAACAGTGCAGACTCATATTTTGCAAAGCCTTCCGAGAATTGTCAGTGCTGATGATCATTCCAGATTTCCACAACTGAGAGAGCTTTTCTTCAAAGATGGGTTCTCACAGTGTCAGGTTGAGCTTATGGAAAGGTTTGCTAACATTCTTCCACTTTTATAGGACACTGCAGCTTATGTCCCCCAGCAAGCTTGGGTTCTAAATGCTTCAGTGGAAGATAACATTCTGTTTGGGAAAGAGATGGATGAAACCTGGTTCAATAGAGTGACAGAGGCTTGTGCACTGCACCCTGATTTGGAGACCTTCCCTGCAGGGCAGAAGAGTGAAATAGGAGAAAAGGTACTGCCTTGGGCTTATGTTTTGGCCAACTTTTCCCTCAGTAGCTACAACTTCAGGTGTCCTGCTTAAAACATCTACCCCTGAGTAACTACAACTTTGGGAGCTGTGATGAAAACACAAAAAAACCTAAACTCACAAGAGTGGAATTTAAGCCCACCTTCTGATAGCCTAGGCAGAGGCATAAGAGATATTTAAGAGAAAAATGAACACATCCAGGTCATTCTTGGGTGCTCTTTTGCAGGAAAGAGTTGTTCAAGAGACTGCCTCTGCAAGAGCCCTGTTTGGAGGGGGGCGGGGGGGAAGGTGCTCTGACTTAAAAGTAAGGATGTCATAAAACATCAGTGTAAAAGGAAGTCAGCAGTTGGGAAATATGCTGTATCTTTGAAATAAACAGAGTCCATATATTTTGCAGGGAATCAATCTATCTGGAGGGCAGAAGCAGAGAGTGAGCCTTGCTCGGGCTGTGTACCGGAAGGCTTCGATTTACCTGCTCGATGATCCCCTGTCAGCTGTCGATGCCCACGTTGGGCAGCACATTTTTGAACACGTTCTTGGACCCAATGGTTTACTGAAGGACAAGGTGTGCTATGACCTTGAACTGTAAACACTTGCACAATGTCTCTAATTAGCAGAGCCCCCAAAATGTTTCCAGTAGGGTGGGTTGCTCAGTTTATCAAAGGCTCAGAAATGCTTCTTTGCAGTGGCAGCAGGGGACTGGGGAACCTCTGCAGGCCACATAGCACCCACAAGTCCTGCAGGGAATCTCACTTAGGAGGAGGAAGGCTGTCATTATCCTCCTGCAAACCACATGCCTAGTGCCAGCCATACTTTCACAGCAAGTTTACAGCTCTTTTATATTCTGTCAACATCCTTCCTTCCTTTTGAGTTTTACTTCCAGCACAGTTCAGAAGAGCTGCCTGATCTCCTCCAAATTCTATCACCATGATATCTAATCCCATTAATTTTGAATAGTTCAGTGGTACCTTTACAGTTCACATCACCCATATGTTCATCACTTAAGCACTTCTCCATTCTTTCTGCATCGGTTCTGTTTTGTTTTTCCTCTTCTGTCAAGTCATGTATCAGCCATAAGGTGTACTCAAAGGGCTTTACTCTATATTAGAAATGCAGAATATGCCAATTTATCTAGGGAAAATTACTTTCCTTATGTCCTTTCCTCCAATTATCTGTGCAGATATGCTCAGAAATGTAAATAAAGGAAATACCCTTTAATTCCATTCAGGCTGATGAATTTTTGAGGCCTAAATTTGATGCTGAAATACTGATACCAGTACTGACTGCAGAACAATTGTAACTGCTCCCTCTTTATTCAAGCAGACTCGTGTGCTGGTGACTCACACAATTAACATTTTGCCTCAAGTGGACAACATTGTTTTTCTGGTGGATGGAATGATCTCAGAAACTGGTTCCTACCAAGAACTTCTACGGAGAAATGGAGCCTTTGCAGATTTTCTTCATTCACACGTTACTGCAGAAGAGAAGCCACCTGCTGGTTTTGCAGGTAACCCAGACGGGTTGGAATCATTCTTCCTAGGTCTGTCAGTCAATTGTTCCCTTCATATCACATCTGTTTTATTATGGACATTTAATGCAGAGATCCAATCACAGCAAGGTGTTGCTTTGTGTGGGGAAGAATATGGCTGTCAAATCAGCTGACTCATCACCTCAAAACTGATTCTTGAATCCATATTAGTAGACAATAATCAAGCAGTAAACTATTACCCACTGTATGTGCTATTCTTCAAGCCTCACCTTGATATTTCTACCTTTAGAAACAATTTTTAAAATTAATCTTTCCTCCATATTACCAGTCTTTCAAAGGCTGTATAGGACAAAACAGGATTATAAAGCATTTAGAAAAAAATACATTTATTTCACAGCTATGGGAGACACCAAAGGCACTATCACCACTGGAAGTGGTCCATCTCAGGAGAAACCCCTCAGGTAAGCTTAAAGCAGTCTCAGCTACTGAAGAATTTACTCCAAAAGCCCATATAAGCCTACTGAGAGGCTCTTACTGAGTATGATACAGGTTTCGGATTGATCTGTAAATTAATAACAAGAGCAAACAAGCAAAACTCAAGACTAGGTAAAAACCTGCTCTTGAATGTGGAAGTTGACTGACATTTCTTCTGTATTTCACAAGGAGGCACAACAGAGCTCAAGTACAGGCTCCTTGATGCCTTTGGTTGCTGATCGTTCCCCTGTGGGGTGTAAGGTCAGACTCATCCCAAACCAGCCTCAGAGAGTGAATGCTTTAGGCTCTGCTCCTCGGTGGCTTCAGAGCCCAGTCCCTGTGACAGACATGGACAATGGCTGGGGTCACTCTGCAGGATCCTGAAAACTGCAGCCCTCAAAATAGGCATGGATTTAAGGGTGGATGGGTGGCTGAAGATTGAAGGATTTTTGTTTTCTTCATGAAGTGGTGATCCAGTAAAATCTGCTGTGGAAAAGGAAACCATTCCTGTGAGCCCAGACTGCACCAGTGCTGCAGCCACCAGTGGAGGATTAACCAAGGCAGAGAGAACTCGGCATGGCAGGGTAAGCACAGCACCTTCCTGTAGGGGCAAAGACACATTCCGTGGGGATAACACACCCATGGCAGGCAGGCCAGCTGCCTGCCTCAGCTAAACCACAGCTGAGCTGTACAAGTCTGCCCTATAACTGAGTCAAGGACATATTACACTGAGAAGAAATGAGAGTGAGAAGTCAGAAACCCCAAAAGAGGCAGTTTTTCCTTTAGGGAGCCCCAGCACTGGCCAGACTGGGGTCTCCTCATCTCTCCTGATCAGCAGGCCCCCACACCAGCACCCAGTGTGAACATGACAGCTCTCTCCCACACCAGCACACAGGAAAGCCACTGCCTGACAAAGAAAGCTTTACATGCATTCCAGAAGTAACATGAGCCTATTGCATAACATTCATCAGTTGATAATAATCATTCATTAGTAATTTCTTCAAGTATGCCTTCATTATTCATCCACGAGGAAAACAAAACAAGAATCAACACGGTTACTGTGACATATAACTGAGAAATCCCTTTATAAATCACTCCTTGCTTCAGAGCTGCTTTTTTTAGCTAACAACCTCCTCTCCTCTTGTTGCCCACGTGCCTCTCTGCAGGTCAGCGCTGGGGTGTACGGAGCGTACCTGCAGGCGGCAGGCCGGGCGCTCTGTGTGTCCGTGGTGCTGTCCTGCACGTGCCAGCAGGCCCTGGCCTTCTCCCGGGGCTACTGGCTCAGCCTCTGGACAGATGACCCCGTGCACAACGGGACACAGCAGCACACAGAGCTCAGACTCGGAGTCTTTGGTGCTTTAGGAGTGGTTCAAGGTGTGTTGAAGTTGCTCACCTAATTCACTGTATTCCCACCTCCCTGTCCCATATCCAGGATGTGTTCTCAGAATATAAACAAGTGCATACCCTTGGGCTTTCAGCTTCCTGGGCTTTTGGCCCCATCCCTAAAGGTTTTTCTTTTTATCTCTTTTCATCCTTCCAGCATAAATTAATCATATCAAAGTTCAAGTGGGGGCTCTTCTCCATGCTGAATTGTTGCCCCCCACACTACTACACTGAATGAAATCTTGGCTTAGGTCACATAAAAGACAGAGAAAAGAAGATAAACTTGTTGACTTCTACATTTCTTTATATTTTTCTTTTTAAACAGCCACATACTTTTGGTCACACTATTTAAAAAGAAAAAAATATCACTGAGCAATTTAAAGTAATCCCAGTCAAGTTTATTTTGTGATGAATGAATAATTTGTCCTGCATGTTTAAGTTCCTGAATCCACGCCCCCCTTCAAACTGGCTTAGAAGGTCTTTGGCCACTCTGGTAACAACCCTACAGAAAGGGCAGCTTACCCTGCAACTCTGAGGCTTGCTTTAATTCCTGCTAAAGAGAGGTTTAATTCCTGTTGCACCTTCCTGAATGCACACTAGTGCAGGACTAAGTGGAAATCACCATCTTGCTAGGGAGAACTCCAATGTGGGTTTCTTCAGACCTAGTAATAATAATTTCTTTTCTCTTACAGCCCTTGGCAGGTTTGCCTGCACAGCAGCAGTGCTGCTGGGGGGCGTGTTAGCCTCACACCAGCTCTTCCTGCAGCTGCTGAGCAGTGTCATGAGATCCCCAATGCTCTTCTTTGAGCAAACACCCATTGGACACCTGCTGAACCGCTTCTCCAGAGACATGGATGCTGTTGATTCTGTCATCCCTGACAAGCTCAAGTCCATGCTGGGATTCTTGTTCAACTTGCTGGAGATCTACCTGGTGATTGTGGTGGCTACACCATGGGCAGCAATGGCCATAGTGCCCTTGACTGTTCTTTATGCAGCATTCCAGGTAGGAGCCCACAGGTACACACACAGAGAGGCTGAAGCAGCACAGCCATGGCCCTGCAGAAAGCCTCCTTTCATTTCTTAGGAGTGAAGGCATGCAGAAATCAGTTGCATCATCTCCCATCACCTCAGCCTTCCAAAGTACCCCAGAGCCCTCCCAAAGAGGCTTGTGCTTTTCTGATATCTAAAAAAAATCCTACCTAGGTTATATCCCTCATCTCCATTAGTGTGAATCACATGAAGACCAAAAGCATTTTTCCTTTTCTGCAGAATTCCTACACTACTTTTTAATGAATCCATGTTTGCGAGGCAAGACCGAGCATTAGGGGAGGGCAAGCACATCTCTGTTCTCCATCGAGCAAAGGGCTCAGCTGCAGAGGAAACTGCATAGAGGTTTCGTGGGTTCACAGCACCCTGGTTCCTTTGCCCCAACCAAATTAGGAATATTAGGAATAATTAGGATTATTCCTAATAAAGACAGGACATAACAGAGGTAGGAACACTGCCTCATCTTTTAGGGGCGTGTCCTGCATGCACATAAGGTTTTGTAACACGAGGTTAGTACGCACTATTGCACTTGTTGAGGCCTTCCCAGATGTCCTAGGGAGTACCTCCACAGAGGCACAAGCCTTCTAATGACTCTCCCTTCCATTCCCCTTGCACCAGCACTTCTATGTCAGCACCTCCTGCCAGCTGAGGCGCATGGAGGCTGCCAGCAGGTCACCCATCTACTCCCACATCTCAGAAACCTTCCAGGGCAGCAGCGTGATCCGTGCTCACCAAGACCAGCAGAGGTTTATTTCAAAGGGCAATTTCCTGGTGGATGAGAACCAGCGAATTTGCTTCCCTGGAGCTGTTGCTGACAGGTACAAATCTGCCCAGCAGCTCCACGAGTGTTCTGTAAAGTAATCATGTTTTGGGAGAAAGGGAGAGGGCACCCAGCAACAGCTCTGTGCTCCCCTCCTCCTGCAGGTGGCTTGCGACAAACCTGGAGTTCCTGGGCAATGGCATCGTACTGTTTGCAGCCCTCTTTGCAGTCGTGGGCAGGACACAGCTCAGTCCAGGAACTGCTGGCTTCTCCCTTTCCTATGCTCTCCAGGTAACCAACTGCATTTTAATTTCTAATTTCTATTATGAACTATTTCTGTGCCTTTCTAGATGCCTTTTCCTACCAAATCCTGCTGTCATTGCTGAAACCCAGAGCATCTGGAGCACATGGCCCCTTAGGGAAAGAACCTTATAAACACATGTATGGGCCATCTTCTTCCTCCTGCACCTGAACTCAAAATATAAGTCAAAGCAAGCCCTGGGCAGCTGAGGCAAGATCTTTAGTCAGCACCTGTCTTACCTGCTTGTAGACTAGCTGCACAATAGCTTAAGAAATAGCTACACCATCTTTTAGCATCCAAGTCAGTAGCATTTCATTCTCTATACACATGCTCAAAGGGCCATGGCAGGACCTGGCTTTCACTTCAGCATTTTAAGGTTTTCTGATGTAATCTAATTCCTGATATAATTATCTGATGAGGAGATCTTTAGAAATAAACTCTAAGACAAAGTACCAGGTATCTCCTGGGCACAGGTCAGGGCTCATGTTATCTGCCCTAATGCTTCTTTTCCCTGTGGCAGGTAACTGGTGTGCTGAACTGGATGGTTCGCTCCTGGACAGAAATAGAGCACAACACTGTGTCTGTGGAGAGAGTGAGAGAATACCTGAGGACTCCTAAGGAGGTAGCTAATCCACTATTGACCTTACTAGAAGGGGCTGAACATCTCTGCAAACTCAATGAGTAACTTTTCTTTTCCACCTGAAAAAACCTCTAGTTTTCCCCTTCTAAAAGGCCTGTCATGTTTCCTTTAAAGAACTGCAGCATTTGGGTTTTATCCAGCTGACTAGACTTGTTTTATAACCTCTGATTATTATTTCCTTAGGACAGTTATGCACTCGATTGCCATTAAAATAGCTTCACTTGTTAACACTCATGGAATGAGACATTTCCTGCCCATATTTGGAGTATTTATTATGTGACTTCAGATGCAACTCACTGATAAGTAATGGCTCCTAGATAGCCTTTTAGCTGCCAGAAGTCTCCAGTACAGTAATTTCTGTTCTGTAATCATTAAAATTATATCTCCATATGCTGCCCTGAGAGAGGAGGCTTTCACAGTCCTGTTTTAGGGGCATGTAATTTTTTTTATTATTGAACCACTCAATGTCAGAACTCTTGACATGCAAGGAAACATTCATCCCCATTTTCAGTAAAGAAAATCTGACCAGCATCTTTGGATAAAGTAAAAAGCCCACATCTGCAGTATGAAAGTTAAAGGCCTTTTTCTGGTCTGGAAACTGCAAAGAGATTGGGGGGCAGTTGGCACAGGTGTCTTCATGAACTTCCCATTCCAGTATTGCCACTTGACTGGGTAATTTAAATCAGCCTTCAACACTGCTGTTTGCTTCCATCTCTTCAGGCACCCTGGACTCCGAATGGCAAACTTCAAGAGCAAGTTTGGCCCACTGAGGGAAGGATTGAATTTAGAAACTACAGCCTGTGCTACAGGCCAGGTTTGGAGTTAGCACTGAGGCGTGTCAGTGTGACCATCAACGGGCACGAGAAGGTAAAGAACCCTCCTTTGGCAGTGTGAGCAGTGCTGGGCACTGACCAGATCCAGGGCATCCAGCCCCTGCCTGCACCCAGCTACAGCAGCCTGGCAGCTGCAGGAAAGCAGGAGCCCATCTCTCACACTGCTCACCTTGTCCAGCTTACTACAGAAAAGGAATTCCACTTTTTCAGTTTAGTTCCACATGTTGGAACTGCTAAGTCTTGTAATTATTCTTCCCTTCAAAGGCTTTTGTGATTCCTTTTTATACAAAACAATTGCAAGCTATAAATGCTTCCATTTAAAGAAAGTACTGCCAGAATGTCTGTGATTCACATAGCCCTAGAGATCTGATCTGTGCAAAGCTGTCTCCCATCAAAAGGCCAAGAGGAACTACATGATATGTTTGTCCACCTGTGAGAAAACAGCATCAAAACCAAAGTCCTCCTGTTGCACTTTTCAGATTGGCATAACTGGCAGAACAGGAGCTGGGAAATCCAGCCTTGTGGTGGGGTTGCTGCGATTGGTGGAAGCTGCAGAAGGAGCCATCCTCATTGATGGACAGGACATTGCCCAGCTAGGTCTCCATGACCTCAGAACCAATATCACTGTCATTCCCCAGGTATGAAACTCATTTCCAAAATCCTTGAGCACCTGGGAAGGGTTTATAAAGGTTCTGTGAGAGGAGGGATATTCAGCAATTTCCAAGTTGGAAAAAACCTCTGTGCCATGTTCATCTGCCATTCATTATAACATCAGCCACAGATTCCCACCCAGCAGGCAGGACCCAAGAGCTCATTTTGATAATTCATTTCAGGAGTTGTTTGTACTGTCTCTGTGCTCAGGATCCAGTTTTGTTTTCTGGCTCCCTAAGAATGAATCTCGACCCATTAAACCAATACACTGATGCAGACATCTGGACAGCTTTGGAACTGGCTCAGCTCAAGAACTTTGTTGCAGATTTGCCAGAGCAGCTGGAATATAAGTGCACTGACCAAGGGGAAAACCTAAGGTACCTTTATCTGCAGAAGGACAGTGGCAGGGCAGTGCCAGCCCCTGGGCTAGGAGAACAGAGCTGGTTGCATAAGGAGGCTAATTCCTTAAAAAGAAAAAATCTTTATGTTCAGACTGCAAAGTGCTGCATTACTGTCCTGTTTAGCAGCATGAAATCAAATCCTAAGACACTAAGGAAGACCTTTCAGACTTAATCATTGTGCTGGTTTGTATTTGTGCAGTATCTAAAACCCTGCAATCTGTTCCAAGTGCAGCTCTTCTGGGTGCCATAGGAACACCTTCCCCTCCCTTCCTTAAGCTGTTTCATGCTGTTACCTACCTGCAGTGTCATGAGCCTCAATCACCCTTTCAGAGAAAGGGAACAATCACCTTTTCATTATTGGTTTCAAGTGAATCATCTGTTCTAACCCCAAGGAAAAGTGACCTCAGTTTACCATCCCTATTCCTACTTGCAGCACTGGTCAGAAACAGCTGATTTGCCTGGCCAGAGCACTCCTGCAGAAAGCCAAAATCCTTGTTCTGGATGAGGCCACAGCAGCTGTGGATTTAGAAACTGATGTCCAGATTCAGTCCATGCTGAGGACTCAGTTCAGAGACAGCACCGTGTTGACAATCGCTCACCGGGTGAACACCATCCTGGACTGTGACAGGTAAGGACATCCCTGAGCAGGGGAACACTCGGGCAGCTGCTGTGACTGACACCCCACCATGGTGGTGAACAGCAATTCCATTTCTGTCCTCTTCGTGTTTAAACCTCCAAGCCTTGCTTTAGAGTTTGGAGGATCTCTCTTAAAGCAGCAGGGCACCAACAGGTTAATCAGAGATGCTTTACTCCCACACATGCTGTGTCACAGCCCTCTCCCCTCCACTGACAGCAAAACCATGACTACAGCTCCTTGGTCACCTGAGAGTTGTGAAACTAAAACACCAATACCCCTTCACAAACTCCCTCCACTCTTAGCTGCAAAAATCTCTCCTCCCAAACTCAGCACTTGAACAGTCACTCATCAGAACCCCGTTCTATCCCAGCACTGTTTCCTGGCTGAAAAGCTGTTGGAAAGCTTGGCTGAATAACCAGCAAGTACTGAAACTTATTTTAAAACTAAATAGAAAATAGTAAGTTTGGTATAATAAGTAAGCTGGTACATCCCCAAACTTAAATTTCTTTTAATGTTCACAGGATTTTAGTCTTGGAAAATGGCCAGATAGCAGAATTTGATACTCCAGAACACTTAATAGCTCAGAAGGGACTGTTCTACAGACTGATGGAAGAATCAGGCCTTGCATGACTCACTCATGGAGTATCCCATAGCCCCACCACCAACAGGACTAATTGACCTCGTAATTGAGTTATTTTGGTTTCTCTCTAAAATGGCTGACACTCAACCAAAGCTTGTTTGAGCCAGAACTGCAGTGAGTAGATGGAAAGGGGTAACTTGGGATACATGTTATTTCCATAGGAAACTCGGCAATTCCACTTCCATTATGTTTCCAGATACCAAAACCTCCCTTGACTGCTGAAAATTAGCCAGTCGGGACTTGAATACTTTTCTGGTATAAAAGCAAACAAGTCAAAAGAGAAAGACCACAGCATTCCTAATTTATATTGTAAATGGAGCCCAAATAGCCATCATACTTCAAGATAACACAGATTATTTTTAAAAGCCAAAAAGATTTTATGGACAGCAAGGAAGAATTTAACTGGTAGCAAGGAAACTTAACTCTTTGCAGTTGATGGTAAGCTCCAGGCAGAACAAATGTTGTATTTTGTAAATGTCTTACGGACTGCCTACCCAGGCACTGCACAAACACCGGGGCAGGAGGGAAGAGGAAGCAGGATGCCACCTAGCAGGAGAGCACAGGCTGCCTGTTGTCACAGCTGGGGATCAGATCCACTCCCTCCCTCTGCAGGAGCAGAGCCAGCTCCAGCTGGGGCTCAGCAGGTGGCTGGGAGTGGCAGCAGAGCATCCATCACTCCTGCCCAGGGCTTGGAGCATTCCCACTGCCAAGTGCCAGTTGCTTACAGCAGGGCATGTCCAAACATTGACACCAACATTTCCAAACTCAATTTGGCCACAAGGAATTTGCATGGTTGGAAGTGCCCTCCTCTCTGATCCCTGCAGCACACGAGGAAAGCAGCAGGATCTCACCTGTTGACCTGATGGTTCATTCCTGGTTTTCCTCTTGCGTGCAAACTGACTCTTGCATGTGCCACCCTGGTGCTGCAGAGCCTCTGGCATGGTCACCTGCCAGATGTTGCTTTAACAAACCAAAACAGAAGCAAAAGCTTCCTGGGCTTCCCACAGTGTCTGTGGCCAGAGCTGTCCCCAGGTCTCACCTCAGGATTCACAGGATGACAATGTGACAGTGCATTACACACAGAGATACTGACTGCACTTTACTGTGACTTTTGTTAAAGCACCCCATTTTTTAGAGAGCTGAAATAAAAATAGAATCAAGTCTTTAAACAGGTCTCTTCAGTAAACTAAAGCAAATATAACACAGAAAGGGGCAGTGGGGAGGGGATGGGGGGGAGGGAATGGGAGAGTTCCAGCTGCAAGAATCAACCCAGACTGGCAAAACCCAGGAGTTCATTCTCCAACAGCTGCTCAGTGGCTTCTGCACCCACGTCAAGAACAGTTTAGAGTTTCTGCTGGACAAGTGCCTAAGATATCGAGGTCCAGTGCCTGCTGGTGCTCAGGTACCAAGAGAGAATTCTTTTCCCCCTACTTTCTCCAGCTCTCATACTTGCGGGCACAGATAAAACAATTCCAAACCCAGATACAAGTTATGAGCACTCCACAGGTTTATCAATGGATCTCAACATCAGGAGCATTTAGAAATACTGAGATAAAAGTTAGGTATTTTTCCTTTTTAACTGAGGCCAAACAGAATTGCTCATGTTGCTGGGTAATTCTGAAACAGACACATTCTAGCATTCCATAATCTCCAATATAAACATCTTTAAATGCTCATTTTATGTTCCTAAGTTGGTAATGAAGAGGGAAGGCAACAGGAGACAATAATCAACACATACTTTCACACTGGTAACCTTTGAAAGGGCACAGTTTTGCTGTCAGCTAACCCAAACTAAGAGCAAGCAAAAATATCATCAGCTTTCACACATCAAGTTGTGCTGCAAAGGCAAAAGAAAAGCAATTCCCAAAATTACATATGAAAAATCCATCATGTTTCAGATGTGCTGGAGTCCTCAGGGTTATGTCCAGGTACTGTGATGAATCTGGAGCTCAAGTCTCACAAAAGTTATCTAGAAGTTGGTTAAAGCAAAATATATAAAGGAGTTAACACTTGGAGGTACCATGTAGGAGAGAAACACTACCTTAAAAAATCCTTGTCCCATGATTCCAAGTTTAAGGCAATACTGAAACTGCTAAAGCCAGAAAATAAATCAAAGATGTCATGCATTGATTTACACCAAGTTCAGGCCATACATGTACTATGCAAGTCACACTCCCAGTGCCCCAGATGGTCACAAGACACACAGGAATGCCAAATTGTTAAAGGTGCCAGTGACCCAAAGCACAGTTGTTGCTGTGCCATATCACTGTCACACTGCAAAAGGATCTTCGTGGGGTCAGGACTGGGAGCACTTACAGAAGTAGCTCTGTTCACACACATGAATTAGGGTGGGTTTTGCAGGTCTTCTAAAAATTCTGGGTTTTTTGGCAGAATCAGCTTTTCCAGACATGAGAAATCGTCCATGTTGCAGTAAATAATGTCAGCCAAGAGACATCAGTGTGCACTGAAATCAGATACAGTAAATTCAACTGTACAGCAGCTCCTCTCCCTCTTCCTTGCCAGGGCTCTCCTAGGATGGGGTGGAAGGGGAGGATCACAAAGTGTTCCTGGAGGATGACTGTTCCCAAGCAGGAAAGGGGTCTCAGTGGTATTGACAGTTCCTCCCCTGGGTCTCTGCAGGGAGCTCCATCTCCACCTTAATGAACAACACCAGCCACAGCCTTACCACAGACCCCCTGCTCTGCTCCTATAAACCATGTGCTCCAAGCATTCCACCCTTCTGCCCATCACAGTGCTGCACAAGTGTTTGGGGATTTGAAAAACTCTAACTCACAGCTCATCCCCTAACTCCCCAGTCAGCCCCTGCTTGTCCCATTTCCACTGAGAAAATTCACACCAAGCTCAGGAGATGTGGCAGACACAGGCCACGGACACCACTGGGGGTGACCAAGGTGGCTCCTGCTCTGCTGATGCATCACTATCACCTGGTCTGCTCAGCAAACCACAAAACAATCCAGCCCTACTGCAGCACAGTTATCTACTCTCATGGCTTCTTACCCACCACCCGAACAACCCCAGACATCAGGCCAAGCAGAACGATCAGTCTAAGCAGGACCAGTAATTGCTACTTTCAAGGCAAAAAGCTGAACTGACAAAGCAAACCCTTTGTCAAACACAAGGCAAGAAATAACATGTTTTCTTTCAAATAATTTTTTACTGCAAGTTCTTTGCAAATATTCGCATTGTCATTACAAAAAAATACCAAAGAAATTTTCAGTCTATTCAATTTCAGAGAGACATAATTTACAAAAAAATAAATAGCTTTAGTCTAAGGACAACAATTGTCTAGTATTAAGGTCAGCAATATCAATCACAGAAGTCCACATTCTCAGTGCTGAGTATCTGGATCCATCTGACTTAGTTTGCTTTCTTCCAGCATTTTCCTTTAAAATAAGACTAATCAAAACATTAGAAAAGTACTTTTTTCTTACCACAAAAAGATGAAAATTCAACATAGATCTTGAAAACCAGACTCCATTGCCATTTTAATTGTTAGACCCTTCCGACACAAAACTTTAAAAACGCTATTTTTTTTTAACAAATGCAACAGAACATTTTCCCACAAAATTAAAGAATCAACAGCAGCAGCATGAAGGGCATGTTTCTTTGATATAAGGCTAATGGTCCTTGATGTTGCAGAGCTGCTATGAAAGCACAGAACTACCAAAGCCAAGGGTGTTACAATCAAGGTCACCCTGAGCCTGCAGCCTCTGCTCAGGTGAATCCTCACTGCTCAGCCTTGTCCCCACAGGTGCCACCAGCACCGGGCACCCCAGCTGGAATTCCTGAGTGAGCTGGGGGTGAGATCAGCACACAGCAACGCACCAACTGCTGCACAGTTTGGTTCTGGAGTGACTGTCATTCCAGACATGCTGAAATACTGCTCTGAAGTTGACTGTGCTGCTCCACATCAGCACTACTGACATGACAGTGAACCTGCTGCTCTATGCTGTAAACACATGAAACCCCTAGGACAATGCATAAAACATTCACCATGTACAGTAAATGCCATAATGAGAAAGTCTGGCACACATTTTATTTCACAAGAAGAAAAATCTTTGGACTATAGTACTTTATGCCACAAAATGTTCCAAGCGCATCCCACAATAGATGGCCCATGAAACAAGGAATCTGCAAACAAATAACTAGCATTTGCAAAAATGTTTTAAACAAAAAAAAAAAAAAAAAAGGGAGGGAACTTCAGAACATAAGAGATGGGAAGAACAAGCTTTTCTGAATTTCTCTGATGAATCACTCCACCGTACATTTGAGCGTATAATGACAGATTTCAGGCAAAAAATAGGAGTCTCTGAAGTGTCTTGCACAGTGTATGAGCTTCTCCTAGAGGTGGCTAAAATCAATACTAAGGAGAAATAAAAAATAAGAAAAGATTGCATCTTTATGTTGCTTCCACTGCCATGGTCTGGCTAATTTCACTGTGTCTGAAACTCAGCTGTGTGGTTCGGTCCAGCTCAGGGGAAGTTACAGTTCTCCAAATGTATCACCTTCCTCTTCCCCACAGTAAATAGCCAAGTTCAAATGCTACACCAAGCCTGAATCTTTGGCCATACTATAGAAAATGCCTTTTTCCTGAAGTAGTTGGTCTGGGGTACCACACTCCACCACTTCTCCTCTCTCCAGGACTAAAACTCTGTGAAACAAGGAGAGGGAAAAAAAAAAACAAATTAAAAATAGTAACAAGAAGATCTAGAAAGCCAGTGAACATGCATATACGTGTACAGACAGAGACTGCAGCATAGCCATTATTTGCAAGTGAAGACACTGAACAGACTGAGGTTCTCTCTGTCCTTCCCCAGCTCTGTGCAGATGGTCTGTGTGGTGCATTGTTTATGTAGCACATGGTCACCCAGCCATCTGCAGACACAGCACATGGTTACCCATCTCCTCCAGCAGAGGAGGCTCTGGACTGCACTCTGAGCCAGCCAGAAGTGACCTGGCAGCACTTCTTGTCAAGGTGTGTGAGGGCCTGCAAGATCCAGGATAACCTTCCCTTAACGCCTCTCCACACCAACTGCTGTTACACAGCTTCTGTGACAAACAAAAACATCCAACTGGCACAAGGAAGTCCACCAAGTCTGTGGTCAGCTCACTGCCAAAACCCTGTTCCAGCTCCCCCCGTGGATGGCAAGGCACGGCAGAGATGGTCACCAAGCCCCTGGCAGGGGCTGCTGCCTGGTGCCACCACTGCCACAGCTGAGCTGGATGTTCCCCAGCTGGCAGTGCTCCTCTCTCTGATCTGTCAGTACTGACAGCACAGAGGGCTACAGAAGTACACTGAAATCCTAGCAGTTGTCACTTTGCCATTCTGTGATAAAAGGGATGAGAATCTAAAACTGAAATATGAGACAACTTGGCCCTCAAGCACACCTTAGCAAAGCAGCTGAGCACAAGAGAGGCTCCATGAACTATAACCTGAAGTGATGGAAGGTGGAACACCAAATGAACTTCAGAGGGAAGGATCTGCCCCTTTGGACTCCCTGTGCTGTCTGTGCCTAAATTAGGGCAAGATCCAGGAACAGACTCCTGTCCTTGCCTCTTCCCCCTTCCCATTTTGCCCAGGCAGAAACAGCACAACAGCAGTGTGACACAGGGACAAGAGGAGCTCCCCAGGCCAAGCACAGCCACCACAAGCCAGAACACAAACACACCCTACCCCTCAAAACAGGGATTCCAGCAGCTCTGTGCAGAGGCAGCTAAAAACGAACCAGTAAACACCCAACTAACACAAAGATTGCCATTTAAGTGGAGCACAGTGCAGGTCACACAGTCAGCAAGGTAAAAGCAGCATCACTTTACCTCGTGTAGTCCATGATTGTGTTCAGACGATGTGCTATAGTTAACACAGTACATTCTTCAAATTGAGACTTTATAGTTGACTGTATGAGCTGATCTGTTTCAAGATCAACAGCAGCTGTGGCTTCATCCAGAACCAGGATTTTGGACTTCCTGAGCAGAGCTCGTGCCAGGCACACCAGCTGGCGCTGTCCCACACTGCACACATGGGATGGGAGCATGGGGAAAAAAGTCAGAACAAGTTTAGAGCATTCATTAGTATTCATTCTGAAACCTGGCAACTCCTTGTTCTAAAGATAAGGTGGGTCTTGGTATTTCCCTGCAGAATATCTAACAGCATCTGAAACTACATCCCCCTCAAATGAGGTCCCGGCAATGTAGTAGGAGAATACAAGTGGTTTCACCATGACTGCATCAATGCAGTCTTGAGGACTGGACTTTAAATGGTTTCTACAAACTGAACATATAAAACCCTGATAAGGTGCAAATAGCAAGTGAACAGCTTCCTTAGAATAATGCTGCTGCTCAAATGCTTTCCAAGGCTGCCCAAGCTGACAAACCTCCCAGCATTCAGAGTATTTCTTAAAATTATTTGAAATTCCCAAACTCAAGAGCTAAAGACATGTTGAATGAAACCTAGTTGGTTGATTGCCTGGTAACACATGAAGAATTCTCCAGCTGCCTCCCCAGATTCTCACACAGGGCTGGGGCATTAGAACTCTCACAAGCACACCCATGATTCAGTTCAGCACACACTTCCTTTGACCTACCTGAGGTTCTCACCACCCTCAGCACACTCATGATTCAGTTTATCAGGAAGGGATGATACAAAGTTCTTCAGGTGAGCCAATTCCAAAGACCTCCAAATGTCTTCATCAGAGTGTTGGTCAAAAGGATCAAGATTCATACGCAGAGAGCCAGAAAACAATACTGGATCCTGGTCATGGAAAGAGGTAATTGCCAATGGACACAGAACATGGCAAGTGCTCTACAAATATTTCTTAGATAACAAAAGGAAACAACATGTATAGATGCAGTTGCAAGCAAGCTAAGATACTGCATTTAGGAATGAGGGCTCATTTTTGTCCAATAAAAAGTTATTCTCCCTCACTCTTATTCCTTATTCTTCTTGGGGGCCTGACCTCTTCCCTTTGCAGATTCTTGCAGTCCAGACCCTTCCATCAGTCAGCAACTCATGAATTCAGGAAAAAAAATAAATTTAAAAAAACCCAAAACACCCAAACCCCAGCCAACTTTCTTTTTACTTGACATCTAGGCTAAAAAAAGAGGCCCTCCCTGCTCAACCTTCTGTCAAGCAGGGACTACCAGGTCAACTTTTCACTTCTTAGGGAATTAACCATCTGTAAATATTTCAAAACTCTTCAGCTCAGCATGAATGGAATTATTCCTTTTTTTTCCCTCAGACAGGAAGAAATACTACTTTGGAAATACTGATGCAAAACAATCAAAAGGAGAAAGCAAAGTCCCCCCAGATTTTCAAAAGAGATGGTACAGAAAACCTTTTACAGTGAGCTCACTTGTTTTTGCCAGTGTGCTGCAATGGTAATTGAAAACATCACATTTTACAGTCTTACTTTGAATCACAACAGGCAATAAAGGCTACACAGTAAGAACAAAAACACTTGAGACTAAATCCAGTGCTCATAAAGCTGTATTTCCAAATGTTTATGACTATCAACCCCACAGCTGGCTGGGCTAGACTGGGATGGTTTCTGTGCAAGAGCAGCGCTGATAGCACACACTGTGCCCAGCTCACAAAGGGATCCCAAGCAGGTGTTCAGCTGGGATCAGCCCTTCCCACTCAGGCTGAGCTGTCTGTAGTCTGTAAGTGATCAGCTCCTGAATCCAGAGGCCAAGGTTTTGATTCCACAACATGGCTCAGCCACAGCCAAGTTCCTACTTGTTACCTGGCACAGGAAAATTGAAACCAGCCTAGGGAAAATGTTTGGTTTCAATCCATGAAAGGGCAAGCTGAAGTGACTGAATTTCATAGCACAGATCAGAGGAGGAATAACAATTCCCTCCTCAGTACTTTATGGAAAGAGCTCTGCAAAGAGCAAAGAAGTTTAGGTAGTGGCAGGATTTTGCACCTACCTGAGGGATGATGGTGATCTTGAACCGTAGGTCATGGAGCCCTATCTTGGCAATATTAATACCATCAATAATAATTTCACCTTCAGCTGCTTCATTAATCCGAAACAAGCCCAAAGTAAGTGAGGATTTTCCAGCTCCTGTTCTTCCAACTATTCCAATCTGTTGGGAAGAAATAAAAGAACAACTTACTCTGGGAAAGAGTTAAATCATTTCCAAGCATTTCCACCTGAAACCGACACATCATCATACTTTTGGGGCTATCCACACACCAAAGAGCATTCAGTTTCACACTGTAGGTTTTATTTCCCAGTTAAGACTGAAGTCTTGATCAATTCTTTTCAAATATAAAATATTGCTACTTTGGTTGGCTGATACACCTCTTGCCATCTGTCCATTCTAACCACTTGAGGCAGCATTCTGCCCATATTTGTAGGTAGAAAGTGTGCACTCAGGAGAAGACAAATGCCCAGTTGGCTACCACAAATAAGGAAGCTGGATAGTAGATCTCTCACAGCTACCTTTTATGCTGCTGTGCAAGACCACACTATTAATAGACATCAGAGAACCCACACAGGACTGGGCAAGGAAGCCAGAGGAGAAACACACAGATCAGCTTGGCCAGATCCAGAGAATGTGCTCTGAAGTCCCATTATTTCCTGCAGTCTTACCTTGAAACTTCTGCCTCACTACATCAGGCTTCCCCCTCCTCTACTGTAGGCTATTTTCCTGAGATGATAATTAACTTAATCTCTCTGCAACCTACTCCTCTTTGCTTATGGCAAACAAATTAGCAAAATTCCCTGGGAAGGGGAGACAAGACAGGATAAACCTCAACTCCCAAGGAAACCAGGCCAAATGATACTTGGTAGCCCCACATAACAGTACTTATTTATCCCTGATGCAGAACACACCTTGCAAAGGCTGAGAACCCACAACATCTGCAGTGGCAACAGGCCTGATTCCACAGAAGCTTTTCTAGTTCTTAAGAACCCCAGACACGTAACAGAACAGGGTTAAACCTCTCTTCTGCTGATGCATGCAGACCTGTGAACTCAGCACTCCACTGTGAATTCGGTCATTACCTTTTCACCCCCATGGATGGTAACATTGATGTTTTTCAGAACCAGGTCCAGGTCCTCGCGGTAGCGCAAACTGTAGCCTCGGAACTCCACCTTCCCCTCCTCGGGCCAGCTCCTGCCTGGGGCTGTTTGCTCAATGCTCCACTCAGCCTGGAAGAGCCACACAAACACCTCTTGATTAGCTCCTGCTTCACCCAACACTGGCTCAGAGGATTCAGATTGCAATTTAGAAAAATCCTTCTTAGGGGATAATTTGCAAAAGAACTGTGATGAGGAGAGAAGAGTAGTTTCAAGACAGATGAAATGGTGTGAGTAGCCAAGGGCTTGGCCATCTCAAGTCCTATTTGCTGGATAAACTTCCATCTTGCCAGTGGCAGAATCATGCAAGCAGCACACATTCAGACAACCTGTCTGTACACCCCACCATGGCAAGGAAACCTCTGGGGCAGCCACACGTGCAACTAGAAGCAGTTAGGCTGAGACTGTGCACTAAAACATCTGTCAGCTGGTAAAAAGCTGCTGCCTCAGCCTCCCACCGGGGTGAGAAAGAACACAGCTCACTGCATTCACTGCCACTGCCAAACAAAAAGGCTTTTACATGTATAAACACTGGTCTGCTACCAGAACTTAATAAAAAAAATTCTAGGAAGGGTCTTCATAATGTCTGGTTGCAAAATAGTGACTCAGGTCAGGTTCAAGTGACAGGCAGGGCAAAGAGAAGACCCATGGAACTCCGTAACCATAAAGGCAACAACTGCACATTAAATGAATAATGTTATTTGAATCAAAACAAACAAAAAAAAAAAAAAAAGAAAAAAAAAAAGAAAAACCTTTTTATTCCCCACACTGAGTGCAAAAAGAGAAACACAAAAACATGATGCTTGAAGTCTTAGGAAACCAAAACATTTGTGCTACCCTCCTGCTCAGCCTTGAACATAAGAGCACATTTCCTAAATGGCACTGTGTAAACACCAGTGGGTACACCACAAAGGCAGCAACAGGAACTTCCCACTGAGACCCAGCCCGTCCCCAGCAGGCACTCACAGCCCTGAGCTCTGTCCCACCCCTCAGCTCAGAGCACAGGCCCACTCTCCAACCCACTCAGTGGGCAGCTGAGACCTCAGAACAGGGCACTGGCTTCCACAAGTGGGGTGGACAGCTCACTGTACCTCCTTCTCCATTTCAGCATATTCTTTGACTCTCTCAACAGCAACAATGTTGGTTTCCAGGTCGGATGACATGCGAACCAGCCAGTTCAAGTACGCTGTGATCTGCAAGGAGGAAAGCAGTCAGAGAGCAGTTTACACTGAATAGGTCACCTGCAATAAATGAAAAACATGGAATAACCAAAGCACTGCAATTTCATGGAATGCATAAACACAGGCAAGATCTTGGCTAATCAGTGCTGGACAGGAGAAAAGCCTAAATGCCTTTAAGACACACAGGACGAGACACCTCAGCCACATCCCTTCACACCAGGAAAGCACAGAAGAAACTTCCCAGCATCTCCTCAGATACTATTTGTAATTACTGTTTTCTATGTTCTTTATATTAGTTTTCCATCCAAAGCCACACCAAGGTTCTGACTTTCTGATGCAGTCTAAGGATTCAGAGGTTTTGCTCTTTTTAGAAAAGGCAGTATTACCTGCAGTGAGTAGGACACTGAGAGGCCAACCAGGCCTGCACTGAGTTTGTTGCGTGCAATCACTGCAAACAATGCTGCAAACAGGACAATGCAGTTCCCCACGTACTCCAGACGGACTGCCAGCCACCTGCAAGGCACAAACACATCTTTCCAGTACTTCGCCCACAGAGATCAGAGATGTGGACAACAAATGGTCTGTTACACATCTTTTTTTGTAAGACTGGCACATGTGTCCTGCTAGTGACACAGGCACTGCAAGATGTCTGAGGTTCTGCTTCAGCAGTGTCTGAATCCAGAGGCATCCTAAATTAATGAGTCTTTCAGGTGCATAAATTCCTGTCTTAACGACAACTGCTTTCTGAACATAGGGATCAATAAAACAAAACTTTTAATATAACCCAGAAGCAAGGCAGGAACTCTCAGAAAGGTGAGATTCAGAAGTAGTTTTAATTCCATCACAGAAGTTTGAACAAAACATCTCTGATTTATCCACACAGACTTCCCTCCCCTGGACAAGCATGCCAAGAGCTGAGACAGGTAAGGAGCACAGCCAGCAGATCCACGTCCTCCCCAGGTAACTGCTGTCCCACACTGCAGCCCCACTGGTACCTGTTTGCAACAATGCTTGGATAATAAGCTTTCTGGTTCTCATCCACCTTCATGTCGTTCTGCCTGATGAAGCGTTTCTGCTCCTCAAAGGCCCGGATGACGCTGACTCCCAGCAGAGTCTCGTTGAAGTGGGAGTACACGGGAGAACGGCTCACAGACTCAAGGCGCTTCAGCTGCCGCGACGTGGCCACGTAAAATCTCTGCAATTCAGAGCAGGAGAATTATGGTTACATCCAGACTGTGTCTGGAAAGACAAGGGGAATCGTAAACAGCTCCCTGCCATCTGGGCTGTTAGTGACAGAGATTCAACTGACACATGGGAATACACACCTTCCCCAACACTTTTGGGCCTAAAGGACCATGACATACACTCTGCTGCCTTTAAACAACTGCCAATCAACCCATCTCATGCCAGAGCCATTTTCTCCTCTTTCTTTTTTCAGCAAGTTTAGTTCAACAGTCCAAAACACACATATCACCACTTTAAGGTTTACTAATGGAGCCAAAAGGATTTGTAATTTCAAGAGCCAAAGTCAAATCCCAGCTGCTTCTCTTTGAACTGTGCTGGCTCTCCCAGTTTCTAGGAGTGAAGCCAGAGTGAAGCGAGCACACCCTTCCCAGGACAAGAATGAGAGGCTGCCACCCACTCTACTGCTCTGTAGACAATATTCTGATAAAACAGGCACATGAGCAATACACACACATACCCTTCTAAAGACTACTCTCATGTTTGGAAAGAAGTCTTGGAAAAGCCCATGTTTTCCATATTTGGGCTCTGAGCAACAAGCGGTGCAAAATTTGCCACAAAATATAACAGCATTTTTATAAAGTAAGTATTAAAGGATTAACTTCTGCACAGAAGTCATTTTACACTTGATAAAGGAAGGAAATTCTGTGCTAACATCAGATTATCAGTAAACCAAGCAAAGCACAGTCAGTCAAGCATGACTCATATCCAACACATCAAAATCCTTCCTCGTGCAGGGTAAGAACAGCCTTAAATAACAGAGGATGTGACTGCTGGTCCTGTTTCCCCCTGGTAACACCCTTTACCTGCACAAACAAGTAGACAAGTCCCAGGGGTGGAATGATGACAGCAGCTATAGGTGTGGCCAGCAGAATGATGACACAAGCCCCAATCACGTTAAATGTGGAGCCCATGAACATCTTGATGATGGGTGGAATGGTGGAGTCAATGGTGTCTATCTCCTTGGAGAAACGGTTCACCAGGTTCCCACTGGGAGTGCGCTCAAAGAAGCTCATGGGAGACCTGAGGACGTTGTGCAGCAGGTTAAGGTGCAGGTGTCGTGATGCAAAGATTCCTCCTATTGACACAACCATTGAGTAGCCAAACACAGCAATACCTAGAAAAGGAGACTCATTATTAACTGCTGCCACCTCTCACACAAAACATTTTCCTCATTTTGTCATCATTCAGCATCAGCGTTAGTACAATAATCCTGAGAACTTGGGTTCGCTTCAGGTAGACTCAGCAAATATGTCAAGTAGTATGAAAAAATAAAACCAGTGAAGACACCATATTCCTTTCATTGCTTCTCCATTACAAAAATTTGTGTAATATTTGAACACTTTCCCTGAGCAAAAATCACTGAATTTGCTCTTGGCATTTGTTTTTTATTGTGGGATTTTCATGGCACTTCTGAAGTGGGATACTTGGAGTGTTGGGTTCCATGGCAAACAAACCCTAAACCCCAAAGAGGACACAAAACAAAACATCACTGAAGCAGCCTCCCCACAGTGCCCTGGATGGAGCCACAAGCAGCAGAGGAAAGCCCAGCCAGGGCAGCTGAGCCAGGCTGGGGCTGCAGGGAGGCAGCACAGCCACAGCCTCCTGTGACAAACTGCCCCTGCAGACCAGGCCAGCACAGTCCGCTGACAGGCCAAGGAGACTCTTCTCAGATCAGATGTTCTGTCAGCAGTTCTGACTCATCAGCCAGCAAAACACTTCTCACTTTGAGAAATTTCATTTACAAATGAAAGGAAAAACACATTTTGTAACTGAATAATTGCATAGGTTGGTTTGTTTATTTAATTCAAGTTTTTCATTTTCCTATGAAAACACACACTCAAGTCCCTAGCAAAATGCAGCTGCAGGCACCAAGAGCATTAGAAACACTGAACCAGCAAATCTTAAAATACACAAGACCAAGCAAACCTTGAGAAATCCCCAGTGCTCCATATACTCCCAGTCTGAGAGTTGTGTTCTGCTGTGTTCCATTGATAACAGGATCATCTGTCCATAAACTCAGCCAGTAGTTGGAAGCCAAGGAGGCTACATGATTACACATGAAGAGGAAAATGGCCAAGAAAGACATTAGGAGTCCAATTGCTTTCATGTAATCCCAGTACACTGATGCCTTTACCTGAAGAAAGAAGACAAAAAGAAATACTAATTTTGCAGCTAAGTTTTAAAACCAGCAACTCCCCCTTGTCCAACGCCTATTTCAAGTCAGTATCCCTCCATGAGGCCATGAAAACACAGCAGCTGCACTCCAGAGAGCCACTGCTTGGGAACACAGGCTGCAAAGCATTCTGTAGAGACATGCCAAATCCAACACTCCCTCAGGGCAGGCACACATCATCCTTCCCTGTCATCCAAGGGAGGGGAGGAGTAGGGAGGGACCTGCCTGAAGTACCACAGAGCATCAGCAGCAGAGCCAAAAACTTCACTGAGGAGTTCCAGTTTCTGGCTCTCTGTGCCACAAGATTATAAAGCCTTTAAACCAACCCTTGCTCCACATGGCTTGTATCCTATGATCTATCTTTAACCAACAACAAGCAATCCAAGCTTGGATTCAAGCACCATTGCTAGGAGCTGTAACTGCCACTTTCCCAGGAACCTCAGTCTCAGGTTTCTCAAAAAGCCCTGGGTATCCTGGGATTAGATACTTATGTCTATAGTGGAAACTTGGCTTAAATTCATCTGAGTCAGTTGCAGCTCCTTACTGAAGGGCAGTTTTCATTAGGTCACCTAATTTGTCACAACCTCTCTCCAAGAAATAGCAGCAAGGTTTTCATTTCTCCTTCTACACTTCGATGTGGTCAGGCCCATCATCTCACACAAGTTTTGTGTTGGCATTCTTCCTGCCTGCAAACATGGGGCTCAGGTTTGGGAGCAGAGGGCACAGCAACACTTTCATCAAGTATTACACAACAAGCAGCAAGTTCAAGAATTCATTCAGCCCGTTCTCACACCACTTACATGGTCTTCAGAAGTAATTTTCTTCTGAAATAGATTTTTGCAAAACTGAAAGAGGGCACAGGAAGTGGGAACTGGAGCCTTACCCTCCCAGTCTTTGCTGTGTCAGCCTCCATCAGTTTCCAGGAATTCTTCTCAGCAAGTGGCTTCTGCAGCTCTGCTGTGCTGCTCTGGTGCTGTGGCTTCCCAGTGTCTCTGCTGTAGGTTGAAGAGTTACTGAGCTGCCTGTTTAAAGACATTTATTTTTTAATCTTAGCTCGACACAGGGCAGTTGCTACCTCACAACTAGGCTTTGACAGCCCACAGCTACACGTCAGTGGTTTTCACTCCTATGGAGATGTCCATCACAGGGCCAGAGGTTCCTTGAGCCCTCCTTGTCCCCTCAGGGCACTCTCCCAACCCTCCCTGATAGCATTTGGTTCCTAAGTATCCATGTCCAGGTGCAAGTAACAGTCACCAGATAAAGAAGTCTTGGTTGCACAATCACTCCAGAAGAAAAAATGCTCTGTGACCATCAAGACCAGCCTTTCCAAACCCATCATCAGCACAGCAGCTGCTGGAGTGTGAAAAGGGTACCCCCACTCCCCTCAAAACAGGCCATTTAATTCCCAGGCACTCATCAGCTTCCAGAAATAGTGTCTCCAGAGCACCATAAGATCAGAGGCACTATTAGAGCACTATCCAGAGCACCGTAAGAATGAGGCATAGACCAGGAGATCTGGAAAGGTGTAATCAGAGTGATTGCAAGCAGAATAGCAGCTGCATTAGGTCAGACTAAAGGTGCACTTGGCACTTCATCCCCTCTGACAGCAGTAAAATGCAGAAGCCTTAGGAACACACACAAAAGCTGGACTAGCCAGGAAAACACTCTCCCTTTTATGAAAGCCAAACCCACAATATCTTGCTACAACACAAGAGTTTCTTCATATGGAAAGAACATCACGAGAGCTGTGTGTGTGCAGACATGAATGTGCCAGCTGGAGTGGGGCTGCAGCCCCAGAGGTCCAAATGCCACGGGCCAGCAGCCGGGAGCCGGGGCCAGCAGCCGGGAGCCGGGGCCAGCTCCCAGGCACACGGAGGGACTGAGCCCAGCCACGGCAGAGATGCATGGACACACATGATGGATTCCCAGCAGCAAACCTGGTCCTGCTCAGCCACAGAGGGGCTGAGGAGGCCCTGGGGTGCTGTGTTTGTGGGGGTGCTGCAGGTGCCTGCTGGAGCACTTCCATCTGCTGGATCTGGAACCACAGAGCAGCAGCAGCTTTGCCGTACTCAGGCTGCTGGATCCAGCAAGATACATTTTCCCACTAACAAATACCATAACCATCAAATTTTTGTTAATCCACATCTGAGTGACTGGATTGAATGGATGTGGGGCAAGAGGGAAAAAAAAAAATAAAACCACACACCTATGCATCAACTTTCCAGGAGCTTCATTCACAAGGCTTCCATTTTCTATAGGCTTCCCTTCCTTTGAAAATGGACTGTTTGTATCTGAGAGGGTGAAAAAGTAAACATCAAAATGGTTAGGCAAAGAGACACAAGCATTTCATTTCAATCCTAACTGCCAGTTGCAGTCTTAACGTGCAAACAAAGCAGGGAGCACAAGTATTCACAGATAATAACAGAAAATTGACCAGGTGAACAAATCAGTTCAGTTCAACTCCCAACAGGGTTAATTGCCAAGACAGGGAATATTTATTTTTCTAGCAAATGTAGGTCAGTAATAATGTAACATAATTATGACCACATATTTCATGTTCAAACATGCAATACCAAGTCACATTTGACCCACTCCATGGAAACAAACCCAACACTCCAGCCACTCCTTTTCAAACCACAGTTTCTACATAGTTAGTTATATATTATTTCTTATTTTAAAATGCAATGAGAAGGCATTCTGTAAATGATGGAGTGAAGCTGTAAGAACAGCAGCCATGTGCTAGTAACTTTGAGTCTTCCTGCAAAGCTGAGCAAGAAGAAATGTCCAAAATCCCGGTGTTTCAGGCAACTGCAGGAATCAGATGACTTTAAGCAGGAGATCTTTCCATGAGTCATTATCCCACAACATCCTGCTTGTACCAAGATGCAGCACACGCGAGACAAGTGTCTAAAACGCTCCAGAAAACTGGTCAGCTTGAAACAGTAACCTTTTCTGAGCAATTTAATTCAGTGTAGTAGAGTGCCACAATAAAACTAGGTTCAGGTTATGTCAATGTTCCTCATAAAAACCAACTGTCGGACTCCTAACCTGTTAGCTGTCAATAAATGGAACTCTATTTTCATGTATGGAAGTTAATTTGGAATTTGCAACAAAGAGTTCTGCATTTTTGAAGGATCTATGCATAGTTTATGCAAAGTTATCGACCTGAATATACTCAAAAGATATTCAGGAAAATTTGTGTAGATCTGGAGTCAGACATTTTCATGATTTTGTACAAAAGCAAAATATATGCATAAAACAGATCATCAACACATTAAGTGGGGACTGCTTTCCTTTCTGTGTCTGGAAACTGAACACTGGTTCATTACTTTAAAAACCCAAAAATAAATTGTTCAGCATGGTCTTAGAAAGACAAAAGCAGAAAATGTGAAAAAGTTCAATTATTTAGTTCTTATTTATGTGAGTGAGATCAAACCAAGATGGTTATTTTAAGCACTTGACAGCATTTGTTTTGAAAGGTTCCCATATCAAAAACAGCAAGCATTCCAGCAACACAGTGCTTTAGAACATTGCTGAAGAAAACAAAACCACAAATAAACCATCCACCCCTAAAAGCTCAAATTTGATTTCATGTTGTAGGCTATGAAGATTTCTTGCTATACTGCATTTAGCTCTGAGAACAAAAAAGTGCTCAAGACTGCCACAGTAAATCTGACATAAGCACTTAGGGTACAAGCCCACTAACAAGGGTTCTGCTGAAAAAAGCATCCAGAAATGATAAAAGGGAACAGCTGTGAGTACTGAATACACATCTGAGAACAAGGGGGACCCTCAGGGCTCAATCCTGAATGATGCTTCTCTTGGTACACTCACTACATCTCTAGGTCCAGGGTGTGCCTATGAAGCTAAGTTAAAGTTTCCTCATGGAAGCCTCTGAGACACAGAATTGCTGCTGCTGAGTTACCTACAAGCTGCCACACACCAACTGCTGCAGCTCACACAGCTAAGGACATGCAAACCATGCAGATACCTCCTACTGTGCAGATAAAATTCTTCTATTAATGACTGAGTCTCTTGTAAATAAACTGCAGCTACTCGTATTACTCCAAGGCAAGCACTAATAGAAAGCCACATGGCAAACAGTTACCTGTTTCCAGAGGTTGAATCGTTCCTTCTAATGAAGGATCTGACTCTAAAAGCATAAATGATTAACTTTTTCCAGAACACACTCTACCATTTTCAATCTTTGCAACCTCATATCTAAGTAGAATAACCTAAGCCACAAAACCCAAGGCAGAATCAAATTTGCTGAAATGGACCTATTTTTAATCCCAAGCCATGAGCACAGTTTTCCCACACGGAGAAGAAACCCCATGAAGCTGAGGATGGAAAGGCAGCAGGACAGCACACAGGCAGAGGCAACCCTCAGGAAGCCCAAAGGGACAGGAAGGCTGGGAGGGACCAGAGCTGCAGCCAAACCTCAGGGGCTGGCTAGGAGGAGAGGCTTTCCCACCCTTGGAGCAGCAGATGTATTCCAGCCAGAAAGCACCAACCCACTGTGTTCTCAGGCTGCCAACACGGAGCTTCAGACATAAGGGAGCCTCCCTCTAAAAGTGGGTGTGCAGACACCCTCCAGCCAACTCAGCCTGACTCCATCACACACTGCTGTGCTCATCCAAGAGCCAGTGACTCTCAGGAATAGTGACCTTTTACACATCCAATAAACATGAATATTATCCCTAAGAATCAGACAAACAATGCCTCTACTTTTCACTTTTTACCACTGGCAGAAGATCACTTGACTAGAACTGATGAACAAATTCACTGCAAATAGGCCAACCCTGTGATAATCCCCTCCAGATCACCAGGGTGGTACTGAAGTTTAGAAGTGCCTCTTATTAGAAAACTGCAGAGAATCATGGCAAAAGACAAAGCACTGGCTCACTTTCCAAAAGAAAGTTCAGTAATTAAATGGAAAAATAAAGTAATTTAGTTTAATGAACAGGATTTCAAAATCTACTTTTCCACATTTGAAAATGGGAGGAGACAAAGACTAGAAGAACAAGGCTATTAAATGAGGCAAATCTTCACATTAAAGTTAACTTGTTAACTGCCTAAGGAAGCACAGAGAAAGTTAATTTGCCTACAAATTTCACATATGTTGAAGACTGCAACAAGTCTGACTGTGCCCCAAGTAGCTACAGAAGCACGTACAGAAAATACCCAGGAGTTAACCTGGTTCTGCTCCCACAGAATCTCTTCCCACAGTGAAACACCCACCCATGCAGTATTTGCTGTTCAGAGCATCCACCCAAACCAGCACCCCAGTGTGCAGAGCAACAACCAGGACTACCACGAGACCTTTCCAAGGGGAAAGCCAGCCCACAGCAGGGCAGCCTGAGCTTTGAGATGACAGATCCAGCCTGGCTCCCAAACACAACTGCTTGAAGAGAGGGGCAGGAGAAGATGCCACCTTGCACAGGCAGGAACAAACCCTGCCCACTCACAGACCCCAGGGCAGTCTGGTGCCAGGCTGGATCAAAGAGCTTCAGAGAGCAAGGCAGGCAGACCATCACAGACCTCCCACAGGCAACTCTGAGATGAGCACCAGGGGCAGCTCCTTGCCAAAGGAAGCTCCTCAACACATCTTTAACACTCCCCAACTGCATCTGTGCAGGTAAATGTGGCACCATTTCCACTTTGCATGAGGAGCACACCAAAAAGCACCTCTGTGCTCCCTCTAGGGAATGGGAAGGAACCAATGGTTTTCCAAATAGAAGACAGAGCAAAAAGCAGGCTCTTTGTTCCCAAAGCCTGCTCTGCAGCATTCAGCATCTGCTCCCAAACTCATGTCACCAACTTCACCCCAGCCAGCACAGTGCAGGCACCCCTGGCACTTCTCAGCAGGAGTGTCAGGAAATCACCACAGGCAAGCCATGAAGAAAACTGGCTGGAGGCAAAGACTGAGTTCCCCTGTTAAAATCCAATACTGCAACTGTCTGTAGATAAAAGAAAAATAAATCTGAAGTGTATTCCTGTACCAGCGCAGCTCTACAGCTGTTTTGTAAAGCAGAAGCAGGAGTCAAGGACAGCAGCTAGAACATTGAGCTGCTTCCTCCTCCTCCCCATCCCCAAAGGAATTAGTTGTGTAAGACATCTTAACAGAGACAGGAAGGGTGTATAAACCCCAGCCGGCCTTTATTCAGTCTCACAACCATCTGAATTTTGTACTGAGAGGAAATTTTACTACAGATCTGTGTGTTTGACCTCACAGCCTTCAACACCCTCAAGAAATAAGTACCTCTACCTATATAGGCAATCACAAGAAATGGTAATTTAACTTTCCTATCAGTACTACTGGTTTTCCTGTAACAGGACTCCTTTATTAACATGACAGACATCAAGAGAATTTATTAGTGAGCTTACCACTGTTCTCCATGGTTTGTTCAGCATTAGCGTATGTACGAAGAAACTCAGCAAAAGCCCCATCTTGCTCCAGCAGCTCCTGGTAAGAGCCCATCTCAGAGATTTCTCCATCAGTCATTACCAAAATCGTATCCATCTGAGGCAGATAGTTGACTGCATGGGTTACTAAAACCCGAGTCTAAAAGGAAAAGGTAAAATAAAGAGTTTCTGTAATTTCAGATCAGTGAATACCATGGCTACACTACTTCTCTTCACTGCTTGAATTCTGTGTATAATAGAATAGTAATGAGGAACAGGCATGCAGCATTTTTAAGAGAACATTGTCTTGATTTTTTCTATCAAATAATTTTGAACTACAGAAACCTAAGCACCTTTCACTACAAAAATGTCAGTGCTTTATAAAAGTCCTCTAAAAATTGCAGAAAGATCCTTTCATTTCTCAGCTGTTAGAAACAGAAGTCTAAATATGCAACTTGACAAACTTGGAATCATGTAAACTCAGCCAAGGAAAAGCGTTCTCTAGAGACATTATGACATACTTTATTTTTCAGAATTCCTTTTGGTCCAATAACTTTTTCAAAAATATGTTTCCCAACATGAGCATCAACAGCTGATAAAGGATCATCAAGTAAATAGACATCTGCATTGCAGTAAACTGCCCGAGCAAGACTGACTCGCTGCTTCTGTCCTCCAGACAAATTCACACCCTGAGGAAACAAGAAAACATGAGCCTTTATTTACAGCTGAAAGAAGATGTCTTGCTACAGTTTATGAAAGACACAAGTCATAGGTGGTTTATTTAAATCAGAGGAAATTCAGCATTGCATGAAACAGATCTCCACAAATAATTTCACTACAATAGCATAAGCAATCAGTCACAATCCTCTTGCAGGGAAGCACATCTCTTCTGTTCTCACTGTCAGTGAACGGCTAGCCAAACCAAAAAATAATGTTTGCTAGTCCTGAAAAGCAATTAACCCTGACTGGCCTACCTAGCTCTGTACATTCAGAGGCTGCTTTTCCTCTCAGCTGTATTTCTGCAGTGCTGCCTCTGACTGAAGGAACAAACTCTGCTCCCACTGCAGTGTGACTGGCCTGCTGACACACGAGGAAGATCAAGCTGCCCCTTTAGTGCACAGGGGGCTGTCAGCTCTGTGGCCAGCTGGGAGCACAGGCCCCCTGCACCCAGTCAGAGCACAGGTCCCAGCACCAGAGCAGCAGCTCAGGGAGCCCCCAGCAGCCACCCCCTGGTACAGGGACAGTGGCTCCTGCTCCACAGCACTGCACCATCCATGCACCTTTCCAGATCCCCACACACTTGCTTTGCTAGCTCTTGGTAACTGTTGTTGTGGATTGTGATTCAGATTTTTTGGAGGGGTTGGGGTTGGAGGGGTGTTTGCTTGTTTTGAACAAAACTGAAGTGTTCAGAAGATTTTTGTCTTCTTGTTTCTATAAATTTTTCTGCTCTGTAACCGTGGCAACTTAGAAACAATTAAAAACTGTCACTACAAGATGGTTTTATATTTTTAACTGAGGACAAGTCTTCTCCCCTTGAGGCTTCAAGAGAAGGAAAACACACTGCTCAAATCTGCTTCTTATTCTAGAGGATTCCTGCTCTGAAAGTTTTAAACTCAATACAGCTTTGAGATAAACTAAAATAAGAGTCACACAGCCTTAACTACAAGCAATAGCACTGTTACAGTGGAGTGGGTGTTGAAATACCTTTTCTCCAATTTCTGTTTTGTCTCCTGAAGGAAGAATCTCTATATCAGGCAGCAGGGCACAAGCCTCAATCACACGTTTGTACCGGCTCTCACTCATCTCCCTTCCAAAGATAATGTTATCTTCCAGGGTTGCATTTTGGACCCAGGCTTGCTGAGGAACGTAGGCTACAGAGCCCTGCAAGAAAAATAAAAGTTCAGTACTTTAGACTAGGAGTCTGCACTGGGAGTCAAGGCACAGCAGGGCTTTGTGAGGCAGGCAGTGCTAATCACCTCACAAATTACCTACGGTCATTTCCAAACAAAGCAGCTCTTGGGCTCCCGCCTCCTCCAAAATGTTATTTTTATAATCCTCTCTACAAGTGAATGTAACTAAGTGCACTGGTGGAAAATAAAGGGCTTCAAACAAAATACGATTAACATAAACCTGGAGGAAACATTTGTTTAGAAGATGTTTGCACATGTCAAAAGTCATTACTTCTTTCATATAATTATAAATTATGTTCTGCACAAAAGAGTTTAATCTGGAATACAAGTGTTTAACAAATGCACCCCTGCCAAGAGATCTCTGCAGAAAGCAGAGGAAGTGGTTTTCATATAAAAGTCACTTCAAAGGCGGAGACTGAGATAATGCAGAGTATTTTGCTTTGAGTATCAGTTCTGTCTTCTCTTTCTGCACTAATAGTTAGTGACTCAGATCTCAACTAGTTATTTTTCCACAACAGTTCTGAAGGTAGCCAAACGTACAGACTTTTAAATGCAGCAGATTTGTTTTGCTCTTAAAGTAATTTTATTTCCAGGTCATTTTTTCTCTGTTAACTCTGTGCACCTGTGATGTCTAAGAAAGAACAAACTGCAACAGCAGCTTTTCCCATGTTCAGATGTCTGGGTGCACCCTCTCCTTGTAATTCTTTGATGTCTGAAAAAGTAGAGCCCAACACTGCTCTTCCTCAGAGAATATGTACCAGGGTCTCCCCATCTCATGCCCAGCTGTTAATAAGACTCACCAGAACACTCATCTTTGAGTGCTCCATTGTTTTATTTGGCTAAATCTGACACCGAGAGATTTGGATGCTGTTTGGTCAAGGCTTAACAGGCAGTTAGTTACACAGAGTGCAGGCTAAGGCATACACATGGTTTGCCAGGAAAGCAGGCTACGAAGTGCATTCATTTGAAAGGCTGTCTCTTCCCTCTTCACACCACTTGGAAATCTAGAATCCCTCTGGCAATACCCACAAATAGCTGAACAACTCTCCAGACATGTCACACCTTGACAACCACGTAGCCTTCCTTTTTGTCCATCTCCCCCAGCAATGCAGACAGCAGTGAAGATTTTCCACAGCCAACTTGACCAACAACAGCCACCAAGGAGCCTTCAGGAACAGTGAAATTAATGCTGAAATAAAGTGCACATAATTCAGCCTTGCTTGCTGGCACATCCCAGTAGTTAAACAGTCAATTGTACTGCCCATCTAAAACCAGGTGCAATGTGAACACCCTCTGCAAATACTGACTCAGCACTGAAACTGTAACTGCTTGAAAATCCAAACCTCTCACTCAGAAAGCAGCCAGCTCTCCTCATACTTAGAACATAATCTTAATATGTAATTAGTCAAAAAGGGAAGAAAATAGAAAAAAAGCACTGTGACTCAGTCTTGCTAAGATTTCTCTCAAGTGTTCTATGAACACAAATGTAAATACAGCAAATTTTTGTCCCGAAGAATTTGCCATTTAAGGCCCGAGTAAAAGCAGCCACAGTTAACGAAGGGAACAGGGCACAGGGAAGACACAGCTTGTAGCTGCATCACTGTTTGCTTTCTGCAGCCCGGTGTCAAGGACAGCAGAGTGCAGTGAGAATCAGGCTGTGAAATGGAGCCTGAGGACACGGCAAACAGGAGGGAGCAGAGCTGACTGCGAGGGGCTGAGCTGGCTGCACCCTCTAGATGGAGCTCAGCCCATCTGCAGCACACAGCCAGAGCTGAAATCCCCTGCAGCTCTCTCTTCCTTGAGCCCTACATCTCCTGCTACCTGCCTTTATGCATTCCATAAATGCAAAAAACAGTAAATCCCTCTAGTTCATAAAGCCCAATTTAAAAAAAAATATATAGAACTGATGCTATTTGTTCTCTTTCTTTATGGCAACAAACTGTTCTCTATATGTACTTTATAATTCAAATACAGATCATTTATGGTGCAGCAAGATTATGGAATGGAAAAAAGAGCACCAACTTTACCTGTTCAGCAAAGGAGGATCAGTTTTGGCCCAGCTAAACGTTGCATTCTTCATAACAATGCATCCTTCAGCTGCAATATGAGAAAACTCATATTTATAAAAGTACCAATGCAAGCAGCTAAACTGCGTGCTCACAATCCAAAGTCAATCCAAACACACATGGGCAGAGGTATAAAGTTACTTTTTCAGAAGAACAACAACCCACTGCTTGCCAAAAACTTGTTTTCTGCTTTTATTAAATTTAGCAAGACAGCAGAGGTCCCAAGGTTACCCTCACTCAGGAACCAGGAGGTACATGAACATCAGCTACACAGAGATACCAACTGCTGCATATCAGCTGCATCTCCAGCTGCAAATCAGTTGTGGAGAGGAAAGAAACTATCTGAGAAGGAAGAAGGACCTGTACATAATTTCCATTTTACAAACTCGCTTCTCAGTTTTCTGTCTCAAATTTATCAGCAAAACCCACCAAAAAATGCAGTGAATTTGTTTTGGAAAGCAAAAGAAACCACCCAAAACCCGCACACACTGATTTGCAACGGCGAAGAAACTCACTCTCTTTGATGGGACCCCTGATTATGCTGTCTGGATCTAACTCCTCATGAGACAGGAACACCCTGAGGCGCTTCAAGGAGACACTGGCCTGCGTGGAAAAAGGATGCAAAATTATTTCTACTCTGCTACTTACATTTAAGTGCTCACTGTTTTGTGCCACATACACATTATATCCTTATCATGCACTCCTAATCCCTCCTTAAATCCATTGCATAGTTGTTTGGACAGCCAAACTTTCACTTCCCAAGCCACAAGAGATATGGATGATGTAAGGAACACCTATCCACCACAACTGGGATTATTCACCAGGAACTGCAAGGTCCCTTCCAGACGTGGCCACATTTCCCCAGTGGTCATTCTCTAAGCAGGGGGATGTAATCTTTCCACCCAGGGCCCCCTTCTGCACACAAAACACCTGTTGATGACTGAAGTCTTACTTCTACGATGTTGCTGATGACCATAGGAAGCATGTTCAGTGGGAACCTGAGGATGTTGAATAATGCCAGAGAAACAAAGGCCTTCTGAGCATCCAAGATGTTGTTCTTGTCTATCGTGACATACACAGCAAACGTGGACAGGGCAACCTGAAACCAAGGGTTAAGGGTTCAGTGAGGGTCATGCCTTAAAGCCACCAAGGCAGGAGTACACAGTGTGACAACTGGAATCAGATTATCAATCACAGAAAGAGCAATGTTCTGATAACTTTTCATTCTTGGCAACACTTTTTGCAAAACAAACATATGATTAAAATCTGCTGTTGTAAAAAGAAGTTGATGGCTCCTCTTTAAAAAGAGCTAAGTGTTCCCTTGCCTCACAGAGCAGAAGTGAAACCAGGAATGTCCCAGGCTATTTGAGGTCACACAGCAGCAGAAGGGAAATAGAGAAATGATCACTGGTCTTTTTTCCTGATTGCTTTCAGTTTTAAGACACTCCTCAAAGTATCAGATATTGGATCAGTAACATACATGGACAGAAAAGTTAGAAGCACCCCAATACTAACCTGTTTTATAGTTTGCAGAGACTATCACAACCCTAGATTTCCAAATACAGCCCACTTCATCATGGACAAGAAACTTGAAATGTTATTGCATTACAAAGATGAAGCCTTTTCTGTTGTGAACTATTTCAGTTTCATACTGAACAAGAAAATTACCCTGAGCCATTGCTATCATGAATCATAAGCTATAATAATAACTCAAAAAAATCCATACACTCATTTTTTAAAATGTATTGAATATTACAGTAAAATAAAGCAAACTAAGTAAAATCAGATGTTTGCTTTCACAACTACTCCCTTCATAGTGTTATCTTGCATGATAAGACCCTCACACCTCAGTATATCACAAGATCCAGCAGCTTTTTTCCCACAGACTGCCAATTAAAACAAGAAATCAAGGTAAATAAACTTCTGGCATCCTCCCTCCTAAAAGACTTGAAATAATGAGCTCCCCATCTAGGGAACAGTCTCATCTAAGCACAGCATCCACTGAAGACATCAGTGTTCCTGTTAACAAATCTGACTGCTGTGAAGACATGGATTGCTCTGGGTGCAGCAGCTGACTCAGCTGTGCCTTGTACAGTAGCCTGTTTGTACAGCCCTTAGTTTGGACAACCCTACCCCAGGGAGAAAGCCCTCCCGTGGAGATCAAAAACAAGACAGGGTCCAAAGAATAACCTCACAAGCAGCATGTCTGCACTCTTGTGTTAGCAGCAGTCAGTCTGAAATCCGCCCTTAGCAGCACACAAGGCACTGCAAAGCCAGCAGGTCCCTGACACTGTTACTAAACAATGCTTTTAAAAACCCTGGCCCTGGAAATGGGAAGGAGTAGAGGAAATAAAAGTTCTGAAGGTCAAAAGTGCTTCCAAGTAGGCACTTGCAATAATTTTTTTATCAAAACATAAAAAAAACCCCAAAAACTCCAAGCAACAAGATAACAAGATGTTGAAGAGCAGCCCTGCACTCTGGGTTGTGCCCAGCAGCAAAGCCCCACAGAGCCAGGGCCGCACATCCCCGGTGTGTGCTGGGACACAGCTGCACATCACACCAGTCTGCCCTCCCAGGCTCCACAGAGCAGCCTTAGGGACTCCACCTGCAGGGTGTCATTTAGAAATTTCATTTAATAACGTATTTATATTAAGATAATCTCAGACTTCTTTTAGAAAAGCATTCACTGAAGAATGCAGCTGATGCTTCCTACGCAGGGCACTGCTTCTCTGCCTTTCATCATGCCCCGAGCATAATGTAAACACTAAAAATGTTTGCAGGGAAGGAATCTGAGACTGGAAAGTACACTTAAACACCTTCAACTGGAACAGCACATATTTTATCCTAATGTAGTCATGGCTTTTAATTGTTTCTGCAGACAAGAGCAATGGCCCCTCGTTCTAATAGGGTCTGAAGCAATTTTGATGTGATCTCACTCTTCTCTCCCTAGTATTAGTTGAAATGTAAGCTAACCACAAACACAGGAGGGATGTTTCACATATCATGGATTTTTATTTTCTTCAAGTAAGAATTTGAAGCCCTTTCACACTACACAACAGTTTTGCCTCTTCCATACTGTTCTTACACAGATGCTGGGAGAATCCCAGCCAGAGACACTCCTGGAGCCCAACATCCCATTCAGTCAGGAACTTATGTAAAGACCTGCTGCTGCTCAGAAACATGCTGAAATAAGGGACTTTTTTATTCTCCTAAATCTGACCATACATTTCATCTTAGATTCCTCAAGTACTCTACTAAAAGTAGAAGGGAATGCAGAGGAGGTTTTTATTTTCCAATACTTTGGCCACTAACTTCTAGAATACATCCAACCAGGATGTTACTGAGTTTCAAAAACAGTAGTGCCTTTCCACAGAGAAGTGCACCCCTAAGTGTTCAAGGACCCACCATTCTGGAGGGCATTTTGGCTCAACTCATTAAAATACAAAACCAAAAGAAGTCCTTAAGTGCTGCCTTGGAAAGCACAATCCCAAAAAGGAGAGAAGACTTCCAGATTTGTTTCACTTACCAAGAACGGAGCACAAACCCAAGTGAAGGTTGCCATTGCAGCAAGGTAAGCAGATTTTTTTAGGACTTGGAGTTCTTTCTGTCTGATCTCTAATACCTTCTCTCTAAAGGCTAATTCCCAAGCATAAAGTTTCAGAACTTTAATCCCATTGAGAATTTCATTCATCAGCTTAATTCTGTTGTCTTTGCTCTTCATTTGAGCCACCTAAAAACAACATTGAAAAAAATAATTAACAGAGCACAATACTTGGCAGAGCCTCAAAGTTCTGAGCTTTGTATTTTGCAATGGCAAATTTACTTCATTATCATCAAAAGCTTACTAGCTTCCCAAGCAGGAAATCTGAGATACTATCTGAACAAACAAATATTCAGAATTAACAAGAAGTTTTAAACCAATTAAAAGAATGCTTCGTGTAACTACAAATCCAAAGCAAGATCAAAACAAGTGTGGCACTGGTTTAAGTGTGATTAATCCTGCAACAGGGAGCCCTGGGTTTCAGGTACAATATGCAGCTAAAAAAGAAGCCAGTGTAAGATGTACAGCTTGCATCTAACCTTAGACCAAACTTGATTTTGCTTTATTTTCAGTACTATCAATGGCTTTTTTCCTCTTCATCTCTCCAGGAAACAAACAAATGGAACAAGCCACACATCCTGGAAACGTGAATATTTCATTCATGGCCATTAGGTTCAATAGGTAGACACCAGTTTACCTTTGTACTTTAGCTTTTAGGCAAGTTAAAAACTGAACTAATTCCTAATAATTCAGTTCTGGACATTTCATGAAACTGTCTGAAGTGCTACCTTGGTCTTCACTACTGCAGGTTTTTAGACCATTACATACAGATAAGCTGTAAGGCTGAAAAATACATGAGTTTGTTTATTCTGAATACACAACACCTCTGACCTTTTTTCCCTTCCCTTTTTTAAGTGATAGAGGGATGGGGAAAAAAATAAGGAAAAACCTCCAGGAACAAGTCAAAGAACAGATGTTTCTTAAAAGCACTAGAGATGCTAACCTGATAGGTTTTTGTCTTCATTGCCATCACAGCATTTATTGGAACCAGAAGGACCATGACAGCCACACCTGCCAGCACTGAAGGACCTAAATTCTGAAAAGTACATAATTGCAAGCATTTATTCAAACTAATTTTTATAAATCTTGGCTCAAATCACTGCATACATTACAGAAAATCATTCTGAATTAGGTTTTCAGCTTGGGAGAAGAAGGATCAAGTAGAAGCTTAGGTTAATATCTATATATTTTGACTCCTGAAACAAACATATATATATATATATATATATATATATATATATCCCCCATATAGAAGTGCATATAGATCAATCTCTCTTCAAATGTATCTCTATACAAACGCAAAAATATATTTGAAGAAGAGACAGCCCAGTGCTGTGTGAACTAGAAACAGCAAACATCTTATGTGGTTACTCTGAGCACAGAGCCAAGACCACTTTTATTTAAATCAAGGGACAAGTGAGATCCTCTAGGTGCTGCAGTCCCCCAAAAGATAATAGCTCCCCTCTGCATCCTCTCCATAGGAACTCAGATGTGCCAGTCCAGAACCTCCTGCTTTCCTTCCTGACAGCAATGACAAAAGCAGCTCTGAATGGCTTCTTAATAAACAGCACTTTCTCCTCACTGCTGCAAACCCTCCAGTGGGCTGAACAACAGGTGTGTGTAGTCACAGAATCATGGAAGCAGCACACTGCCAAAGCAAGAAACAACACACACTGCTCACCCGCCACAGTAAGTACAGCGCCAGTATCACCTGCAGGGGGGCAGACCAAATCATGTTTATATAGGTAGCCAAGTCCATGAATCTCTGAGCATCCACAGACATTAGATTCACAATCTCACCCACAGTAGAAGACTTCCTAGCAGAATTTGTGATAACAAGTGCCTACATACAGGTAAAAAAACAAAAAACAATTAAAACAACATGAGGACAGACTTAGCCATTTGGATTTTCTCCACAGAAGTCAAGTGCTTTACACAACTGCAGCTTTTAAATTACAAGCATTTTCCTTCTCTGTATTCTGTTTACCCTGTACATCCTGCAAAATGCAAGTTGCACAGTTTGAATCAATCAGCTGGGTATAAGCTAATACAGAATCAAAGTCAATAAGCAAACTTTGGGGTATAGGCTGGTGGTTTTATTGCTTGGGGGTATCAGTTACTTGGTTTGTTACTTGTTTTTGTTTTAGTGTAAGAAGTGGAATCTTCACTTCTTGTGACACATTTTTCTCACACAGAGCTATCAGTCCACAGCTTTCTAAAATGTTCCAGCTTGTTCTAAGATGGCACTGCTGGTAAATCCCAAATGAAGCTGTAAATGTAGATGCATCTTTAATTTTTGCACCAACTGAAGCACTGCACACCCCAAGTCTAAATGAGGAAAGTTTTCTTACTTGGCAGTGAGAAACAGTATGTTAAGTAGCAAATTAGAAAACTGTCCTAGCTTAAAGGCTTTTATTTATAAATTAGACATGCTCTTATTTCTATTAAGAGTTAGGAATCAGCATACCAGAGTCTCCGACCTTATTACTCAGACTTAAGTGATGCATTCTCACAGTCACAGATATTGCATATGTGTAGTCACAGTACTGTTACATTTTTAAAGAAACACCTACCTTTCTATAAATTACACCAACAATGGCTGTTTTGAGCCTCATTCCAGTTACAAAGCAAATATGAAAATACTGGTGAAGGATCAGTGTCTGAAGACAGGCACAAACAAACAACAACACTGTATAAAAGTAGCCCTGCCAGTCTGGGGCAGCTTTGTTATTTACAAAGTTGAGCAGCAATCTGTGGAGAGAGAAATGAGTTCTCTTGATAGATGGAAAACAAAACCAAATGTCTTGGTTGCAGCCTTAGGTTATTCCAAACATTGTACAGGTCATGCAAGCACCTGAAGTACCAAACTTAGATAAAACACTTAAGCAAACTTCTTAGAAACTGGAGATCATTTTGTATGAGCACACATCACTCCTTCCTCAACATACCAGTCTGAAACATGAAGTAACACATAGCTTACATGTGCAGCATTCTCTTGGAGCTACACTGAGAAGCCTCATATCCCCTTCAGCTGAAATACAACCACTTGCAGTTCCTTGACTTCTTAGCTCCAAGCAATGCAACCCTCCCAGCGCCTCAGCTCTGCGGCACCACATACTCTGATGGGTAGGCACAGAATAATTACAGGTTAGAACTGAGTAAACTCTCCTGCTACTGCTGATTATGTTCCTGCCCTGCCTTCCCGGTGCTGGAAAGGAAAAGTTAAACATTTATTGCATGATGTTGTAATTTGAAAACCAATGGACCAAAATCATGTTTGCTCCCTTTTATGACATCTCTTCCTCATTGTATCAGCTGAAGGCAAAGCAGCTTGGGGAGTGAAATACCAGCATGTTTTAAATCCTATTCACATACTTTTAATACAGTAATAAAGTGTATAAGACTTACTTTAGAATTTCTGGGCCTGCAAACATCAAGAGATCATGTGCAGCTTTAAAAAGGAAGCTCATGAGAAAATATGGTCCAAAGGTTTTGTATAACACCTTGAATAAAGATGCTTCAGAGCTCTTCTGAGATGGTTTTATAATCAAAGCTTCAACCTCTTCTGTCATATCACCATTTGAGTCTCCTGATTTTTGCTGCTTTTTGGGTGCATATAACATGTTTAGTGGTTGCCTGAAAAAAGATCAGGTAAAGAATGCAGCCTTTATTCAAGCATAAAGCCAACTAGAAAAATGTTCACTGTACAAATGAGATGTAAATGAGCTGCTTATTGTGATTCTTAACAGTTTAACTGAGTTTTACTGTCAAACGTATTTAATCATACAACATAACTAAATGAACTGGCTGTTCAGAAATGGCTTTCTTTGCTTGGATAGGTAACATTCCTGTAAATCTCTCCCTTAAGTCTGCCCTGGGGAAAGGGGAATAGAGCTGTAACTCATAAGCTTAAGGAGCAGAGGACATTATTATTCTAGAACCCAGTATACTGAATTTGCATCAAAATCAATGCTTCACTGTACCACCAGAGTTAAGAGACTGAAGTCAGGTTAATGCCAAGACATTCCCAATGGACTGAACACATTCTTTTCTTACATCTGGCTTATGCTAAACTCCATACTCTGAACTTCTGAGGACAAGCTGGATGTAGAACACACTGTGTAAGCAAGCACACAATTTTCCTTCAATGAAAAGGTGTTCCTATTTGCTGCAGCCAAGGATGATGAAAGTAGGATGGAGACCACAGGCATGCAGTCTTTCTAATTTTAGTCATCTGGCTTAGATGCTCAGACTCCCTATATAGTCAAAAGAAAGGAATAAGCTGCTCACTTTGCCACCCTGAACTACCCTCCCGAGGCTTCACCAACTACAGAGGGAGCCCAAGCTCCCAAATTACACAGCAGAAGTTTGTGTCCAAACACTCCCTCCCCAGGGGAAAACCACCCATCAAAAGTCACAGTAATAAGTTTTGGATCATGAAAGACAAAGGGAAAGTCGATGCAGCTCTTCATAAGGAAGAAACAAAGCCCTGCTTGGTTCCAGCTCTCTGAGCACTGGAGGACAATCACGGGCAGCCACACAGCCTTACAAAAGCGGGTTTGGTAACAAACAACAAACACCTCTGAGCAGAGGCTGAGTCACTTGAGCTCTTAAACCTCTGTGTCTTGGCAGAACTGAAAGCCAGGATAACTGAACTTACCTCTTGGTCTTTGACCACTCTTTTGCCCAATTTCTAGCCAAACCTGGCACTATTTCCTCTGATTTGTCCTCCTTATTTAATGACCACAAATCCTTGGCTTCCAAAGGGTTCCGATAACCCTGAATCATCAACCTGAATTAGAAGGAACCAGCAATATAAATTTAAGAACACCAGAAATGTTTGTGTATATGTAGAGACAGGTATATAGATTCAGCTGCATCCAGCCCCAGAACAGAGGCAGCTCTCCACAAAGATGCAAGCAAGCATTAGTGCCTGCAGCAACACAGGACCAGATGCTACCATACATCCTCCTGTCTTTTCTGGGAGAACTAGACACCAAAACATCTAAGGATATGCCACTGCATTCAAATTCCAGGGAAAATAAAACAAAGGATGAAGTGATCTCATTTGAAAACCAGCCAGGCAATTAATATTCCCATGCCTAGCAAGTTTCAAAATCTTCATTAGCCTTTAATTTCACAAAGCAATTTCTTTCATCTAGCTTTCTGTTGGAACTCTGGCCAAGTACCAGCCACAACTATACACCAATATTATTTTACATGCTTCTGTGATTTAAATCACAAATCATACAGCATAAGTAAAATTAAGTTAATGGGGAAAAAAGAGCCTATTGGACTAAAAGAGGTAATAGTTTTCAATGTCTTTGTTTCTAAATATAGCAATTTCTCCTTTCTTATATTTACCAAGGAATTTTTTTTATTATATTCCTTCATCAAACACATTAAATATAGACTGGTAAAATTTAAAATTACAAAGACCCTAAAAGTAAAAAAATATTAATCAAGCTTTTTAAAAATTAATTTAAGCTATCTACAAAACAACCAACCAATATTGTTGCATTATTATTGCTAATTTAGCTCTGAAAGCAGGATCCCAAAGTGCCATCTGACTCGAACTGGTGATTTGTGCAACAGCTTGATCTTACCCAGTGATCCACCAGAATGTGATTCTGGAGAGGAAAGAAGCACTGAACTCTGGACATGGATTCTAAAGGAGAGAAAAGGAAATCAATCCACATACAAATTGATTGCAGGGCCAAAAGAATCAAGCAAAGCAGAAGAGATGTTTTTGAAATTCCTTTTGTTTACAATATTTTTTCACATTACTAAAACTTGCTATTTATGCTGCTGAGAGCTTGTTCAGCAAGCACAAGCACAGCTACAGGGCTGTCAGCAGGCTCCACCACTGGGACACAGGAATAGCAGTGCTCCATATCAACAACACAACAAACAGCTGAAGGAATTTCAGAGGCCAGTGGAGGCCAGACAGTGTCTCCAGATGTCCTGTTCAGTGCCTGTGTCAATGCAAGGTATGCTACCTACCACAGGAGGGCACAAATATGTTAATTGCGTAATCATGAATGAAAAAGTCAGTTCTCCTGTTCTAGCAGTGAAGTCTTGCGAGTCCATTGACATAGATGCACAAATGAGTAAAAATGTGTAACTGCATAACAGCATCCTAAAACACCCCTTAGGAGCCCTGCATCTCATTCATCAAATATGTATGGGAAACTGAAGTATCAATACACTCCTAATCTGCCTGGGTTCAAAGAGCACAAAGAAAGGCTGGGACAATTTCAAAGGTATGAAAAGCTCATTTACTGGCAGAATTTCTGTGCACATTTCTCTCTTCCCTCTTTCAGAGCTCTGAACAGCATCTAAAGAATGCTAAAGCCTCTCCTTAGGCACAACAAACCACTGGTTTTATCATCAACCATAACTGAGGCAACTCAGTCTATCTGTAAAAGTCACTAAACGTCATTAAAGTATTGCAATTAACACAGCCAGAGCCAAGTGTTTCCAACATTTGCCATCTTTAACTCATGTTTGTGCATTCTGTACTGTGCTGTCCTGCACTGTGTTCTAATCCAGCTACACTAAACAGAGTCCTGCATTTTCTCTTTTTCACATAACTTTTTCTGCAACCTTTACAGGGAACAATGAGAGTATGTATCAGAGAGATGCTTTTGGTTTTTTGAAAGGGGATAAGAGTTTCACATTTGCAAAGTATCCAAACATTTGCAGTAAAATGATGGGAAATAAATCGAACACCCTCAATTAGTGAATAAATAAAAGTTTTTAAAGTCAGAGAAAGGGAAGGGGGCAAACTTTCAGTGTTCAGCCACTCCTGCTTTCCTGATAGACAGATTTCTACTTCAGCAAATAGAGGGAATACTTTCAACTGCACCAAAATGTAAAAATACTCTGAATTTTACATAAAGTGCTGCATTGCTTTTTTGCTTTATATTTTTTTAATCTACTTGCTGGTAGAAACTCTAAATTTAAGAGCCCACTAGATCCTGTCCTACCAAAAACTGGACTTGGTTTGCATAAAGCCCAAATTTAAAATATTAAAACATGTTAGATTACTTTTGAAATACTACAACTTTTGATAAAATTAAATAGTTATCACACAAATAATAAATAATCCTACTGACTTTCATGAAAGAAGACAAGTTTTAACAAGTCTAGATTTATGTAATAGAAACAAGATACAAAACACATTGCCTGACTTATATATAAATCAACATCTACATCCTAGAAATTTCACTGTAGTTTGCTGGCTTAAGTAAACATATACTAAAATTTTACTTAAGGCTTACAGACATTTCTGGTTTGGAAATATTTGGCAAAAGGGCATAAAGCAGAATTTAAGGCTGACTAACATGACTTCTTTGCTCTTTTCCCCAGCAAAATGAAAGGTTAAAATTTGAAGTCTGCCCTGTTTCCTGAAGACATTCTAAATTCCTAGAAATACTCAGAACAGAAAAACAAACCACTCTGGTCTCAAAGCACCTTGTAATTATTACAACCATGACCAAAGAAGAAAACATTTCCTTACACCCACAATATCCTGTCAAATATATTTAGCCCCTGAATGAGATGAAAAGAACCAAAAGATGAAAAGGATCCAAAGCCTCAGGATCTGTTCCTCCTCCCAGGCACACACACGCACAGACTGCCATGGCCATGCAGAGCACCCCTGGCACCAGGATGCTGCTGGAGAAGGTAACTGTGGCATTCAGGAAGTGCACTGCTCATGGACCCTCTCCACAGTTACAAAGGCAGTATTTATTTCCCCCTCACACATTTCACACCTTTCTTCATCAGTCAGTGTCACTGAACTGCCATCAAACCAGAATCAGACCTTGTACCAAACTGACATTCCTAAACTCGGCTCATCCAAACTCCAGGCAGTGCCCAGTGTCACCCCTGTGACCCAGAACATCTAATCCAGAGGGGCTGCAAGGATGATATAGGATGTCCTTAGGGCCATGCCATAAAGCTGGTACATATAATTAAGAACACATGCAAAAAAGATCATGTCTAGGTGAAATTAAATATCTACATCCAAACCACCCTCTAGCATTAGCTGCTCTTGCATCTGAGCTGGTTAAGTCTTTACTTGACACAAGAATGATAAAACCAGAAATCAAACACATCTACCTAAGGTGGAAAACTTTCCAGGTCTAAATTCTTCCCCATGTTCAAATGAAAGTGAATCCACATGCTACTGCCTACTGAACATATCAGATAACCAGGAGCACAGCATTTCAAATCACTATTTCCCACTGACTGCCAGCAGCACTACTGAATATAAATACATATAACTTACCCTTCAGGAATGCTATTCAGCAACAAGGGCAACTGTATTTTTGTGCTTTTTCTTACACACAGCCCCTCCCTTCCCCTAGTTTTGCATGTTATGGGCTTCGTTTGCATCACCAAATAAAAAGCAGAATTTTAATTATTTGGGAGACTATGGCCCTGTAGCTCATTACACAGAATACTGCACATATAATACTTGGCACTCTGTACAGACTCACTCACAGGATCATTTACTGTTTCAGAAAACAAAGGTGGTTGCTCTGGAAAACAACACAGGATGAGCTCTACTAATACCAGGACAAAGTAGATACAGAAGGTGGCATAACGAAATGCATCCTCAGCAGCACCCTGCAAAGGAAGGCCATATTCCAATTAGAAGGCTTGAGGAATTTATTTTAAATAACATGTATGATTCAACAGAAAACAGTTTCTTACTGTAAATTCTGCAAACTAAGTGCTACACTACTCACCCACCATGCAAATTAAAGTCAATATCTATTTTGGTAAAGGGAAGGTAATGAGAGGGGAGAGGATGTGAAAGACACATTTATTTTTATTCAGTCATTACCATTAAAATACAAGCATGAATTTCTTACATAAAAAGTTCTCTTTCACACATGGTCTGTGCCAACACAGCCCCAATTTGAAGTCAGTGGATTCCTCACAGGGGTAAGACATTTATGCACTGGGTAGCAAGGAGTAATAAAAGCAAATTTTGTAATTCCCAGAATTAAAAAATTACAGAGAGCAAAATTTACATTACACTTTGTTCCACTGTGTGCAAAATTCAGAGTTTCTTTCAGTTTTTAAGACTGGGACTGATGCATAAGACAAGCCACAGAAATCAAAGCACAGGTATAGATGGACGCACACCCCCAGTAAAATCTCATTCCCAACAGCTGAAGACAAAAGCTGGGTGAAAGTTCTCAAAATTGCCAATGCAGCTAAAAGGTCTGAAGAAATAAAAGAGCCATTTTCAGGCAGCTCCACAATTAGACTGATATTTGAGGTGGTCTTACTACAGGGCAAATTGGCATAAAAATATTTCTCTTTGATTTTGTCCAAACAGGAGAGACCACACCAGCACTGAACAGTGTTTCAGGAAATCCACTGCATAGTCAACAGGAAGATGACATAAACACCCAGCCAGAGCAGCTGGATAGCAAAGATTACACAGAATTTGAGTGCACTCGAGCAGACACATCCACTTTCCCCTACAGCCAACCCAATTCTCTTGGCAACTGTTGCTACAGTTAAAATCACTACGAATTTCATGAGCATTTCAAACAGAAGACATTAATTCTTGCTTCCTTTGCTGTTACAACCCAAGGAATGCAGGTACACTAAATGAATCATTAACTGATTTGACTGGTGTAATTGCCAAGCAACTATACTATCACTGAAGCATTTGGGATCATTTTCAACTGAAGGAGGCTAAAAATCACTTACCATATTTAAGGCAAGTTTTATTTTGGATATAAAAATCAGTGTGGCACATAACAATGAGATGAACCAGAAAATTGTCATTACACCAGAAGACTGGACTCCTTTTATTCTTTCATATTGTATTAAAAATGTGGCCAGCAACTGTAGATAAATAAAATGAAAATATATTCACAAATTTAGTTTTACAATATGTCATGCACGTGTAAAAGGTACTGTGCTAAAGTCTGCTTAATTAACATTTCTAACCCAGTATCTCCCAGACCTTCTAAACCCCTGAAATTTTAAGTGTAATTCAAAAATACATTTAAATAGGAAATTATCTGTATCAGTAAAGATAAGGAGTAGACAAAAAAGGAAAAAGGAATATGCATTAAATAGAAATAAACAATCACATACACAAAAGTACTGCCAACATTTACTTCTTCACTTTTCTGGTTCTATATCACAAATCAACATCAAATTAAGGTATTTCCTGACTAGCTCTTTTAAAAATATTTTTTCCATACAAGCCATAATACGAAACAACACTGACCAAGTATTAGTCTATTTCTGTATTTTGTGTGTTTTTGGAGTCCTGTAGGAAGCTCCACATCTCACTTATCTACTGCAACATGCATTTTCAATCAGCCTGACAAAAGCTTGACAGTTGCATTTTTAAATGACCACAAACTACTTAACAGCTCTTGCATTTGTCAGTATGTTTGAGGGCTGTTTGGGGTTTTTGTTTGGTTGTTGTTGGGGTTGGGGTGTCCCCCTGAGCTTCCAGCTCTGTGATAAACCTAAGGCAACTGACAGCAAATGAATAGCAAGGCAACTCCCTTGAAATGCAGGGATATTGGTGTGAAAGCAGAAAACCTCAGCACATCTAAGTCAAAGGAGGTAGCTGGGAGCACCTGTGTGACTTGTGGCTTTCAAGGCTTTCCACTGTGCCATCAAGAGATAACACACAAAGAGAACACTCACTCAAGAATGTTATACGAGAGTTTGTGAGGAGATATTTCAACAACCTCCCCCCAAGTTCAGAGGTCTGTATTATCTAGGTTGAATCAGCTCTCTTGAGTTGATTCCTCTACCCTATGCCTGAGCCAAGTTATTAAATTGATGCTGGCTCAGCCTACCAAAATAAGACAACTGGAACTGCCTTGTGTGCTGATGTGCAACACACTGAGCACAGACAGCAAGAGTCTGATTTTTCTCTTTTTTTTTTTTTAATTAAAAAAGCAGGTATTTCAGAGTCAGTATTTCAAAGCTCAACTACAGAATAAGTCTGTATATAAAGTATATAAAGGCTGCAGCTTAAAGGATTACAGCACTGTGAATAATACAGAGATGGTGTTATTGCTTACAGCTTTGCACAGACAATGGCTGTGCAGAAGAACTTACCATTGTTATTCCCAATACTGTAGGGCTAATGAGAAAAAATGGAGCTCGAAAAATATTTTGACTTCTTTCCCAGAAAGAGTAGAAAAGGTCTGCCCAGCAGACTATCCACAGTATTAAGCCCAAAGCCTGCAATAAAAAAGGTGTCTTTAATACATCAATTCACAAAGATAATGCAGCACAACATACAGTTGAACACTAGATGTTATGTGTTAGCAGGAGTCATAATCAGATTATATTATTTGGGCAATTCTACCACATGCATAAAAGAAAAGCAATTTGGCTTTAGTTATTGAATTCCTACTAGAAGAAAAAAGTTTACTGATTTTTAATACCATGTAATTCAGTCTATTATCAGTCTATTATGATGCAGAAAGCTGGTCTCCTGAATAACAGATTTCAGAGAAAAAAAACCTCTCCAATACACCCTGTTATTACAGCCCTTCTTAAAACTTTGCACTTTTTCTACAGGGATGGAAAAAAAACAAAAACATTAAGTACCTATTTCACAATAGAAGTGGACTAGAACACCTGCAGCAGCTCTAGAAATGTATGCTGTGTAACTTAAGAAACTGACAGGATAATAAATTCTTTTTATTATAGAAATAAGGGCCTTGAGATTGAGTTGCCTTAAAACAGTCTTCTCCAACTGGTCTTTAAAAGGATTTGCATGTTTGTTGCCATGCCAGGGTAAATTTCAGAAAGCCTGATAAAAGGGCAAAGGAAACAGGAAAGGCTGGGAAATCAAACACAAGCAGAACAAATAAGTTATACCTGAAGTGGGCACACAGGTCAAGACTGATGCTCAATACTGTGCTAAAACACAGCTGAAAAGAGATTCCACTTTCCAAGAAGGCTGGTAAGTTGTGATTTCAAAGAGGCACGTACCGTTTTGGCTTTGTTAAGGTTTGACACTTGGATGTACCCCCTGTCATGACGGCGGAGGTACAGGGAGTACACTGGGAAGCAGAGCCACAGGTAAATGCAAGGAATCCAGACCAGGATTGTGTTCTGAAAGCACAGGGTGAAGTCTGGATCTTCTGTGTGCCATGTCAGATTCCAATCCTGGGACAAGAAAACAGGCTAAGTTACAGAAAAAGCCAACACTGAACTTCAGTATTTGACAATCAGAAATAAGGACTCAGAATAAAAAAAATGCACAACAACAAGGCATAGAATCAAGTAAAAGGCTCACCCTTGCAGTTCGTTTCCTACTCAACAAGACAGGATGTAAATTTATATAATTCAATGTTTTCTTACTTCTCTTTTCAAGGCCAAGGTAAATCACCACACAATCAAACCAAAACTGATGCTCACAGTAATAAAAACATGAGCATTTTAATTACTGGCACAAGGACTATTCACAATGACAGACTATTTAGTAGTAACATGAGCTTTCATACCATATTTATGATTGTTCTGAGTTAGGAACAATCCTTTACCTTTAAGTCACTGACCTTGCTGAAAACTTATCACATGCAACACTTTCTCTCAAGTGCTGTAGATGTTTGACTCTCCAACAGAATAATGCAAAGCACAATATTGCAGCTGTAGATGGACTGCAATATTCAACAGCCAAAGCATTGCTCCCAGGCTTCTGTTCAAAAGTCACTGAGCCAAGAGCAGCAGGCCCATGCCCAAAGGCTTGTTGACTACAGTGTAAACTTTTCAGTGGCAAAGCATTTTTTCAGGCAGTTGCAGAGTTTACACTACACAAAACACCAGTACCACTACTGGGACATAATGTCACTAATCCTACTCCTTTATAAAAGCCTGAGCTGGTCACTGAAACAGGTGCCATTATCCACATTTTATAGATGAGGAAACAGAACCAAAGGGAGCTGTAGTGCCTGTTCCCTCTATTCCAACATCAAAGCCTAAAGCAGATCCCACTGCCCAGAATCACCACACTTTGATCCTTGTTGGTCCCCATGTTCCACTGAATAAACAGCTTCAAACACAATTACACAGAGAACATAGATCTAAAGAAGAATGGAAGATGCATTTTCCTTCCCCATTTCCCTCAATTTCTATGAGAATCTAGGATAGACAGCATACACAGGACACTCAGTATTATTTTCCCCTCTAATTCCCACAGCATTCTAAAAATTCTTCTCACTTTGTATCATTTTTAGAAAATCTCTGAGCCAATTCAAGTGCATTAACACTGGTAGAACGTAAGACTGCCCAGTTATGCTTGACTGTGTCTTGTAGGGGTCACAAGTTGTTTGTGACAAGGCAGTGGCTGTGAGATGCTGTGGGAAGCCACACACATTGAGTTTCCCGAGTGCATAACTCATCAGAAATTTCAGCTGAGTCATCCTTACATTCAGCCACCACACAAATGTTTTTGGCTTTCTAAGTCCCAGCTGCATTACTCCAGCACAAGAGCCAAGAAAAAGTCTCATGACTCTGCAGAACAGTTTACAATTCACAAATTAAGATAGTCATAAGATTATACAAGTAAATCAACCGGATGTAATCAGCTTTACAAGAAACAAGCAAAAGCACTGACATCTTTTTTTTGAATAAACTTTAGGACATCTACTCACTGTTTAGAAAGTTGTTCACTTCTTTTTCCCTATTTGGAAATACTTGCTATAAAATGAATCTGACAAACACCAACAAGGTCAGGGCAGGTAACACATATCATTGCCACGTGGCAAAATAAAAGCAAGAAGTGCTGTATGCATGACTGCTATGCACACTGGCTGGAGGATATTCTAAAAACATGCAACCATCCGTTTGACGTTCATATTCACAAGTTATCTGGAGGTGTTTGTTTCTGCATAAGAGGAAGGAGTGTGCAATGTAATGATACTTCAGGGTACAGAACAGAAAGAGAGGACAAATGGGCAATTTTGGGCAAGACAACTGCTAGAATTTAACAGCAACATCAGTTCTTTCCTATGTTTCCAGACACTGTTGCTATCAAGTAGGAACATGCTTAGCTTTAAAAACACTTCTCTGTACAAAAGAAACAGCAACACACTGTGGCAGAAGCCACTTCCATTTTACATTCATTTCAGCTGGCAAAAGGCAAGGAACACGTGAAGAGAGGCAGCAGTATTTCCCTGCTGATTCCCTCAGGCTGTGTCCACACAAGGCAGTAGCACAGCCAGGAACAGAGCTGCAGAGCCCATGCTTGCTCTGAGCATCCCATGTTCCTCACAGAGCCCCTCCAGCCAGGGCCACCCAAGCTGGGTCACCGCTGCCCCACGCTGACCAGCAGCCACGGCAGGTTCCCAGTTAACAGCAGCCCAGAAGGCGCTGGGGCCACCACAGTGACACCCCGAGCAGGCAGGACGAGTGTGGGACATGCCAGCAGCAGGCTCTCAGGCTGACCCGAGCTGGGATCACCATCAGAGGACAAAGTCAAGAGGAACTCAATCCATCACAAAAGGCAGCCATGCCCTAAGTCTGCGTGGAGGACACCACAGCTTTAGGAGATTCCACTGCAGCTGGAAAACGTGTCACTCTCATCATGAAACCAGCATGCATTCACATTTAAATGATAGGTTCAGTTACACAAGTCTAGACTAGTTGTGCCAGCAGAAAGTACACGCTTTATATAAACCCAGATTCAGATTTGGTTTTTTCCATCACAAACAAAATGCAGAAACACTCAACTGAAGTAGACCTTTGTATTTGACATTCATTAGCAAATTAATGACATTTTTTTCTGACTCAAGTTTTAGAAACACTGTTTTAGCAAGTTGTACTAAAACACAAAATTACTCAATTTTTCTCAGCTCAAAGATTAACCATTTTCATGCTGACTGATCAGTTAACTCTTCTGCTTTCCAAAGTCACATCAAATGACAGAGATACAACCACTGAAAACCTACACAAACTAGCAGCCTCCTGCCATAAAGGAAGAGGAGGAAAAACCAGGGTAAAGTCTATAGCTATTAGACTGTATAATCTGGAAGCAGCCTTTATTTTAAGCTGTGACTGCAGAAACCCAGTGGAGAAGAATCAGTCTGATCCTTGTTCCTTTTTGGTAGATGTTGGGAGAGATACACTGTTGGCTTACTGTTAGTGTACTCCAGAAGAACCATAACTCAGATGTTAAACAGTTTCATGTTGGTTTTTCTTTTCTTTTCAAAAATTCTTTAACAATTTTAAAGTTTCCCAGAATAGCAGATGGGTATTTTTAATTTTACCTGACCTATTTCTCAGTTTTCATTTCTATCATCAGCCCTATGGTTCAAAAATACCAGTCCACAGCTCTAATGCCCTGCAGTATGTTTTTTTTTCATGGCACAAAAAAGCTTCCTATCACACCTGAAATGAAACCCTCTGTCTACAAGGAGGACACAAAAATGCTAGGCATTCCCCAGAATCAAGTGGATCCATTCACAAGTAAACCACTTACTTAACAGTGCATAAAACCTAGGAAAATTAAGAACTGTACTAACTCCTGTCTAAAATTTCAGGAACAGGCAAGATAAAAAGCATTGGCAGTAGAATTGTAACACAAAGTTGCAACACAAAAGGCCAGTTTACTGCCTTTGCTGAGGGAAGACAGACCAAGGACAGTTGTGTGCCTCTTGTTCGGCTAATCTGAGGAATAACAGTATTTGATGCTGGCTGCCTCTCCTGGCAGCCAGGAAAGGCGGTCAAGTGAGCAGCCAGGGGTTGCTCGTTCTCACATCAATAATCTCACTTGACCCACAGCACATTTTAGAATTCTCACTGGCGGAAATGGACAGACCCAAATTGCTTGGTTTCATGCCTGCTGTGTGCAAGTGATGCAGGCTGCCAGCCACACTGTTAAATCCACCTGCATGAACCAAACTGTGACTGAAAAAGTGACTTAAAACATTACCACACAGCTATGTAAAAAATGAAATTACAAAACCACACTGGAATCTTAACATCATGGTCAACACTTACTCCTTCAAATGGAGTTTGACACTGACATTGTGTACCCACTATTTCCATATCACCCACAGAAGAACCACTTCCCTTGTAATACCAAGATAAAGTTTCTCAATCTTATCTCATCAACAATAAAAAGGACCTTCTGTTTAATGCAATGTTTACATTTAGTTAAACGAAAGTAATTAGCTCTCTCAGGTAGTAACACTGTAATTGCAGCTGACAACTCTCATTATAATAGTATCATCATTTCTCACTGAAATAGGAAGTCTTACAATCTGCTAGCTCTAGATACAGGACTGAAAAAATTCCCAGGGTAGCACCTATAAAACCATGAGCTGACTGAACCACTCTCTCAGTGAAGGATAAAAGCTAATGGCCTCGTGGCATCTATCTGGAACAGCAAATTTCCTGCCTCTCCCCAGACAGGAGATTTGGCAGATCTGGCTGAGCCTACATCTTCAGAGGAGCTGCATCAGTGCACAAGAGGAAGGGGGGTAAGGGAAGTGCAGAACAGGACCTCTCTCTTTAAGGCTGCTTTAAAGGAGCTCTGACCCCACTTCAAAAAAAGTCCCTGATACCTGATATGCCATCTTTGTTCTGCCCTTCACGTTTTGGAGTCAGATCATGAAACCTGTGCTGAGGCTCACCATTTGTCTAAGAGCATGTTTAGAATGGAGCCTAAACAAGCACGATCATGGCACAATCTTCACCAGCATCAGATTGCTCTGCTGTGCTCACTGCTCAGCCTTCATCACAGGGAGTGACAAGTTGATAAGACAAGCAACAGATACTTGTACAAGAAAAGTACTCCAGAATCCCTACAAAAGTTTTCTAGCCAAGCTTCCCAAAATACCCTGTGCAGACTGAGATCTCAGAAAAGGGAAGACACCATGCCTCTCCTTCACTTCAAATTCTGAAACCTAAGCTTTATTCTTGAAGTATCTTAACGTTGTCAAAGACAAGATTGTTAGAGCAAGAGGTGGAAAAGTTACAAAATATAATAATCAAATAATAAACAAGGGTCCTAAATTTTTTATCATATATATAAAGAATATTTAGGGGAGGGAAACACCAGTGTTTCCAGTGATGAGAAAATGCCCTTAATTTCTCATAATGTATTCTATTAGAAATGGTTTTAGCAAGTTATAAATGGTTTTAATGGTTTAAGTTCTCAACAGTAATTACTTACATAATGCAGATTTGACTCGTTAACACAGACAAGGAAAAGCCTCTACCTTCCAATAACTGGTCCTGAACTTAAATCAGGTGTCTTGTCCTAAACACATACATGAGTATTTCCTAGCATTTATGAAAAGTTGAGATCCTTTATTATAGAAAGCACTGCATCAGCTGGAACTGTGTTTTAAATTCCAAGAAAAAAATGCATATTTTGCTTTTTTATTCCCTTTATCCTAAAATAAGAAGCAGGTGCTAACAAATTGCCAGACTGGAGCACCTGCAGCTGTGGCATTTACAAGAGCTGAGCTTTGTAACCTAAGAAGCTGAAAGCCACCAAACTATGGCTATTTTTCTGTGTCAGAGAAACATAGATTATATTAGAACTTGCAAAATTAAAATTTAACCTCTCTCTACAGACACTGCATTTCTATACCCTGCCATATCTGCAAGTACCATGACAAAACATTTGGCCACTTGACAATAAAATATTTACAACATCTAGTTTCAGAACCTAAGGATGGTTTTTACCTTTCTGCAAAGTCTTTCACCGAAAACACTGTTACCTAAAAGGATACAAGACAAGGATTCCTGCTCTCATCTCCTTCTTGCAGCAAACACAGGGCTTCTGCTTAATAATGCAACAGCCTGCACCTTGAGTTCTAATCACTGAGAAGTTTGAACACACCTGGGTAATAATCTTACCAAGGGACTAAGGTAACAGCTTAAGTTAGGATAAACTGTACCTGAAGGTACCACAGGTGCAAAAAGTGAGAAAACAGTAATGCAAGGAATTCTGACTCTATTAAAAGTAAGCTAAAGGTCAGTACCCGTGAGTAGGCTTTTTAGAGATGTGACCCAGAGTGACTTCAGCCAACCCTGGCTGACCTTCACTCAGTCCCAGTATAGCACAGTGTTTCAATGTAAACTGCTTTGTAATTGCACGAAATGGAACAAGTTACTCAGGCATTTTGCCACGTTTTTTCCCTCATTTAACTTTTGTGAGCAATTCTGAATTGCCAGCTGTAGAATGGCAGGTGATCTGTTCAGAAAATCCCCATCAACAACAGATTATCAGGCTTAATTTCCCTGTTTTCCCCTTAAATTGATCTATTCTGGATCAAGGGATATCAGTTTCATTTCTAATCTAAGTTTAATTTTTCTATGCACATTTAGACCATCCTTGTTTATAAATGGAAGAAAGCTGACAAATAACCCTCTGGCTTTCACTGCTAAAAAACACAACAGCCAAGGCATGAGAATCATGCTATCTGCTGTTAATCACAATAAAGCACCATTTTGTGTAAAGGTTTCCTTGTTTATCACTCTGCTACTCCTCTGTTCCAAATGCTGTGCACATATGACCTTCCTGTGTCAGCGAATATAAGCAGTTTTGTGATCTGCACACTCTTTAGCAGAGACTAAAACTCTTGGCTTTTATCAAGCTCACGCAGTGCCCTCCCACAGCAGCCCCAATCCCTCCCTAGCTTTGCCACAAACACACTGAAAAACACCAAGGACATATCTCTTCCGGTGCACAGAGCTGCAGGGCTCCAAGAGCCGTGCCAATTTGCTGCCTATCTGATGTGTGACAGCATTAGCCACAGCTCTTCAGAACATGAAATTGCTCCTTACATAAGAAGACTGGTTTTTCTTCAGAAGTCTATTTTGGTAAAACTACCAGAGTCTTCATAAATAACATAAGCACAGCAGCTGTTTGTGTCACACAGTATCACTTCGCAAATGTCAGTTAATGATTGCAATGCATTAAAGAATATTAATACTTTTTTTTTCCTTAATAACATTCTGTCGAGTTACATTATGGATCTCTCCCACTACAACAAAGTCAACCAAATACAAAACATAACGTCCTTGACAAACACTAAGAAAATACATTTTTCTAGGCAGACAAACGAGCCCAAAAGCCTCAGACAGAACTCTACACAATGGCAAAGGAAGCAAAGCCCAATCCCTCCAAGCGGGTCCCTAGATTTTGCGTATGAGCTCTACCTCACCTTCACCCACCCAGTCTGTTCTTCTGTAGTTTGTTTTCACACAAAAAGAGCTAAACCTGGCACAGTGTGTGGATACCACTTCTTTACTAACAGTGAAGAGGCTTCACAAAAGCTTTCTGAACAAACAGGGAAGAAACAGGCCAGGGTTTACAGCTTGAATCACAGGACTCTAGTTTACAAAACAAAACAGAGAAGCTGAAAACTTGCTTTTCTCCTGGAAGTGAATGCAATTACTCACTTTCAATCATTTCTCAACAATGAAAAGCCCAACTAGAAAACTGTGGGAAAAAAATCTGCTAAATTTCCATTGAAATAAAGAACTTCTATCAAAATTAACTTTAAAAAAACAAAGTGTCTGCCTGTGAACAACATGATAGGAACTTATATTTATATATACCATTTATGTTGCATTCCCTTAAGTATTGGCAAGAAACTCAAAAGTTTCAGATACATATTTCCCACTTCTTTTTAATAAAACCCTATTGAGAGCTTTGAAACACCAAAGTGTCACAAATACTGTTAACCTCTTCCTTTAGCAATTTCAAACATGAAAAGACTTCTCTAAGCGTGATACTGGAGAGTTTACAAGCTCTGAAAAACACTGAAACCAAGATTTTATTCAAAGAAAAGCCAGCAGATTATTTCAAAATGCACATGCACTGAGACCATGCACCAACTGTGCATGTGTGGATATCTCCAGTCAGTCAGGTCAGGAGGCCAAAGTGTACAGTGGGTTCTACATCTGCTGTGACACTTATCCTGCTTACCTGGAACCACACTGTTCCTCACCTTGCTTTACCTCTGCCTTTTCGTGTGCTGCTATTGAAACAAGGTAGGCTTTTCACACACAGCAGTGATATTCTAGCCAAAGCTATCTCAGTGTGTCAGGTCACTAAGTTTTACAGCTTGAACAGGCCCTTAAATTCACTGAACTGGAATGCAAATAGTGCACTGTGGTTTTTCAAGCTTTTATTGTTGTCAACAACTATCAGTAAATAGTAACTTCATCTTGCACAGCTGTACCTTTCTTTATATTATGGATGGAATATTCATTCCAAGACACTCAGTGATGGTAGAGCAAGCAAGGATTAACTGTACTTATCCAAAAAGGGAGTCTAAAGGAAGCAAGATGCAGTGAAGTTCTATAAAGGAACTATATGCAGTAAAATCTGATTGCACAGTTAACACACAGAGATAGGTTAGACAGTGAGAAAGAAAAAAGAAATAATGGAGTAAAGAAGATGGCAATCTTCCTTGGGTTCCTGACCTTTGAGAGTAAGTACTAAATAAAACCAATCTGTTTAATTCTCAGACAAGAACTTTCAACAATAACATTCCTTGGGTGTGCAAACAAGAAAAATCCTGACCAGCAAAGCCTAAGAAGATTAGCATACAGTTTTAAGGGTCCATTAGGTCCTTTCAGCCACAGTCTACCCCACAATTTAAAACTGAGTTGCCCACAATTCAGGATCACCTTTAACAGAAAACACATCATCTCCTTGAAGCTGAGTTTGCCCAAAATCCCTCTGCTCCGCTAGTGAGGCTTCAGGACCAACCAAAACAGCTGATGCAGCCACCAGAGGAATGCAATAACACGTGCCACTGTGTATCCAGCTATCACCCAGCTCTGAGAATAACAAGAATGCAGTCCAGAAGTCAGGAAGAACAGCAGCCCAACCACAGGACATACCTAGAACCCCAGTAAACACTGCATATACATAGACAATTTCTGAAAACCCACGAGAACTTCAGCTTTAAAGAGCAGCAATAGTGGAAATGTCAGAAAAAGCAGCAGCCAGAGTACCCATAAGCACCCAAACTGGCATTTCTACTCTCCCCTACTGGGAATGATGCAACAAAGTGCAGACAGACTGTTACTTATGAAGACAAGTTCAGCATGAAGGAAGATTTTTCCAGGCACATCTAGCCCTCACTCAAATGCACAATTATTCTTCTGCAGGATCAGAACCCATAAATCAAACAACCATACCCACAGGATGTGGGATCTTTAGCTGGAAGAAATGAAAGGCAGGCTCCATGTGATTTGGAGAAGGATGACAAATCCCAAAACACTGGGAATCAATGCAACTAGTGGAAAAAATGTATGGAGTTGTTTTCACAAAAATACCAGAAATTGCTGTAATACACATGAGAACAGTTTTCCTAAAAAAAAAAAAAAACTGCTGCCAAAAATCCTATATAAACTGGTTGCTTCCAACTTCCTCTGCATAGTTCTTGTGCCTACCTCATGCTACAATTCCACAACTCAAAGAATGAGCTGGCAGCTCTTTTTCATAATCCTACTACTCTCTCAAGTCAGTTTTTCCAAAAACTCATTCTGAAACATGTATTCTCTTAAGTCTTTCAAATGAAAAGTCTCATTTGAGGCAAGAGAAAAAAACATATATAATGACAAGTCACAATTTAGACAGTTCTGACAAACCTGAGAAATAGTAGAAAAGAGATATTAGTATAAACAATATAAAAGCAAGTTAGCAGAGTCACTTTTGATCAGCTGGAAAAAAATAATTGGTCTTATTTTAAAAATATCTACTCAGTAATATCCTAATGGTTCTTGAGATAAATAGTACGATTGTATCTATTAAGACATCTGATTCTATTTTATTTTTTCACTAGTAAGGCAACTCATTACAGCAAAACTATTTGGCAAACATCTGATGAATACACAAGTAGTTCTCTTCCCTATGAGGACTTCAGTAGCTCTCACTCCACATTTATTTTCCTAACTTCCAGCTCTTCCCTTCCTCCACGCAACCTACATACAAACCAGTTTGCTCCTGAGATGAATTTTCACTCCGATCCTGCTCTCGCAGGTGCCTCGCTGCTGCCAGGACCCGCGTGTCCCCGCACAGGACCCCGTGTCTGAGCTGAGCAAGACCCCACCGCAACGTCCCCGCATCGCTCACCTGTGCACAGCTGCCTTCCAGCTCACGCACAGCACCTGCGCTCACCACTCTTCGTTAAGGAAGAGCGAAAACACTGCTGTACAAACGTGCGATAAAGCTGCAGATAGCGCTTGTCCGTGGCCTCCTTCAGCCGCTCTCGTGTGACGGCAGCCGTCGGACACCGTTATTGTTGTTACCCGCACGGCCCCGAGTAACGCAGCCGAGCGGCCAAACGCGTGGGCAGAGACCTGCTCCGGCCACTCGGGAGCTCGTTCCCAGGGCTGGCCAGGCACCCTCTCGCCAGTTCCCTCTCCAAGCATCTCCCTGCCGGAAATCCCGCACACGAGGCGTGCCGGCGCCCGCTCCGCGACCCGGCCGTGGGGACATCGCGCCCAGGCGGAGACCACGAGCCGCCGGCACGGCACGGCCCGGCCCCGCCGGCCCGCAGCCGCTCCACGCCGGTGCTCACCGCAGCCCCCGCGCTCTGCCCGGGGAGCGCCTGCACCGCAGGCTCCCGCTGCCCCGCTGCCGGGCGCAGCCCCCTCGGGCTCCGTCACCACCCAAGCCCCACCCGGCTCCCCGCCATCCTTCCGTGCCTACACCGGCAGCCGCCACCAAGCCGAGCCGAGCCGCTGTGGCCCCATCCCGCCGCTCACCCAGAAGGGCTTGGAAGCGTCCGCGCTGCAGAGGCTCTCGATCCCCATGGAGCGCGGCGAGGCGACCGCGGGCTCCCGCGGCAGCGCTTCCCCGTCCACAGCTCTCCGGCCCGAGCGGCGGCGGGCGGGGCGGGGCCGGGCCGGGCTGGCAGCGCCAGCTCGGAGCCCTGATTGGCTCCGCGTCACGGGGATGCCGAGCCCGGGGCCGCCGCCGCGCGCGCTGCGCAGCCCCGCCGAGGCAGGGCGGGGGCGGCCGGTCAGCGCCGCGAGCGGGCACCGGGGCTGCGCCCGCAACGCCGGCGCGGGCGCGGGCGCGGCCGCGTCCGCACCCACCTGGTGGGCCCTGGTGGGCCTCCGCACCAGGGCGGACGACGGGCCCAGGAGCCTCGGCCAGAGCCTGACGCGTGCCTTTGTTCAACGCAGAAATGCCCCGCGCCCCCGGCAGCGTACCCGAGGCGGAATCGCTTCCCCCGGAGCACTGCAGGCGCGCCCGCCTGCCCGGGTCAGCTGCCCCAGCAGCTTCCAGGGTCCAGCGCCTCGCACCCGCACCGCACCTGCCCGCAGGACCGGAGCCGGCGCTGGGCATGACGGTATCTCCCTCTCCGTGGCACTGCTGTGGCCCCTGGGGACAGGGTCCCCACGTGTCCCCCGAGGAGAGGTACCGCTGGTACCTGGGCTCCGCAGGACTGAGCCAAAGCGGGGTCCTAGGGGAAGGCCCCAGGGAAAGCCTAAGTTCACCTTCAAATAGCTCATTTCTCAGCGTGAACCAGTTGTACTGGTTTCAATGCCCTTAACTAGTTCAAGTTGACTAGCACAAACAGAACCAGAACAACTTCATCCACAACCAGGTTTGCATCAAAATATGCAGTAGCTGAGCTGACTGCACAGCCCTGTGGTTGCATTGGGTTGTGTCTCACGATGTCTTCACATCCTATTTAAAATGCACCAGTTAAATCCAGTCAGCTGGCCTGACTACTGTACCAGAATAGACCAGCTGGAGTATGGTGGTACATATGTAGGAATGGCATTGCATGCTGCAGGAAATAGCAGGGTGGTTACATAGTACTCTGCAGTAACATCTGAAATCTTTAATCACACAAACTCCAATTTAAAATATTCTTGTCCATCCAGGGCATTCATGGTAAAAGACAAGGTTGTTAAAAAGAGAAAGATCTTGTTGGTTTAATGTGTAACTTCAAAGCAGGCATTGCACATACAAAAAATACATCACAGACTGCTTCTTTATTCACCTGCGCGTTCAGAGCTGCCGTTTCAGAGCTGTGCTAGCGGTGGCGCATTGTCCATCCTACTGCAATATTTCTGGTCTGTCCCCCTGGATCCCACATTCTCAGGGTGTCAGGTCGAAGAGCAGCAGCAGCTGAGTCCAGCCCACCCAGCTCCCATCTGCACTGATGAACAGAGCAGAATCAGCACAGAAAGATCAAACCACACACGTTGGGTGTCAGAAGTCCTACGAGTTTGTCAGTTTAACCCACGTCTTAATTCATATCATGTTAAAATCTTTATAGTATTGCAACAGAACAGCTAAATGTTCAAGTATGACTCCTTTTATTTTTACATGCAAAAGACAGTAAATAAGCATTGTGAGGAGTGTCTACAAAGATACATTTTTTACCCACATATGTTTTTCTCAAGATATTTCTGTAAGCTAAAAGACTAAAAAAATTTAAGTTTTACATTCCAAATACTTTTCTTTCAGCCCCAGACTGTCCCAATGTCACCAGTCATCATGCTCCATGTCAATGCTGTTTCTCCTCAAATAATGATTCTTGGATTTCCACCTCAAACTAGTTCTCTTCCAATTAATTCTATTAAACACGGTCAAAATACAGAGTAAATAATTAATGTGAGAGGAAGCAAAAGAGTTCAGAAGAAAAATGTTAACAGATTCAAAATATTTTTTGTGGAGGAGAAAAACCAGAGCTGACATGAGGCCAAACTTGCAGAGATACAGAACCAAGAACTCAGAGTACCAGAAAGTCACTGAACGTGGATTTCACAAACCATTGTTGTAACAGCATCTTTTAAAACACAGATTAATACAAGAAATAGAAACTGAAATCTTGTTTAAAAAGGAGATTCCCTTGCAAGCAGAAAAAAGAACAACACAAAATTCTATATGAATTTTTTTTTTTTTTTTGCAGAATACAAACTGAAGCAGTTTGGAAAACTGCAACAACTTATCAATGGGAAATGAGGTGTGATGGAAGAGTGACTCAGAAGGTCATGGAGAAGTTTGGAAGGATGCAGAGAAACATGTTATCCTGTGAAAATGCCACAACATTAAACATAAGCAGCTGTTCGTCCCCAGAGTCGCCCTGGGGATCCGAGCAGTGGGCTCAGGGTGGCCTCAGGGGCAAGCACTGCTCTGACTCACTGACAGTGACTGCTGGGCTTAGGAAACACATTGACTTCACCATCACTTCTGATTTTCCTAAATTTTATTTACTGGCCTCCACCAGAGATGCTTTGGAAGACAGTCATATAAATATTTGCTTTGAGAGGAAATGTAAAAAACAAACAAAATAATCTAACAACCTCTCCAACCCCCACACTTAACTATTGTCCTAGGCTTTATTGCCTAAGATAACTCACATTTTCCTTCAAGCCCCAGCAGACAATAGCAAATCCAGTTTGTTCACCCACACCGGCTCCATTTCCTTTGGGAAATACTTAATGCATTGACAAAATAAACACTCTTGACTCATCCCAGCAACAGGGAGCACACACACAAGCCTTCAGACACGCCAGGGATCCTCAGGCTTGCAAAATACCCCGTATAGAGTTACATTTTGGCAAGTCCTTTTCATTAGAAGTTCAGCTTTGGCGAGTCCTTTCAATCAACAGTACATCTGTCAGGGACTCGGTGCAAAACTCCTCCGCTGCACACATGGAAGAAATTCTCACTCATTTTCCACGTTTCCTTTCCCGATTTTTGCCAACCTCTGAAATTACAGAAGGAGAAAGCATGGCAACCCTGACACTCCGCCCAGCTGACGGGGCTGGACAGCAGGACAACAAGGGTAGCTCCACGGGCAGCGCGGAGGCGCTGCTGATGCTGGTTATTCTATCCCGGCACGACCTGGCCCGCGGGCCGCTGGCAGCACAGCGATCCCCGGGGCTCCGCTCCCTGAGGGGCCAGGCGGGAGCCGCGCTGTGCCCTCAGGGAGCTCCCGCCCGGTTCCGCGCTGTGCCCTCAGGGAGCTCCCGCCCGGCCCCGCGCTGTGCCCTCGGGGAGCTCCCGCCCGGCCCCGCGCTGTGCCCTCACGGGGCTCCCGCCCGGCCCCGCGCTGTGCCCTCACGGAGCTCCCGCCCGGCCCCGCGCTGTGCCCTCACGGAGCTCCCGCCCGGCCCCGCGCTGTGCCCTCAGGGAGCTCCCGCCCGGTTCCGCGCTGTGCCCTCAGGGAGCTCCCGCCCGGCCCCGCGCTGTGCCCTCACGGGGCTCCCGCCCGGTTCCGCGCTGTGCCCTCGGGGAGCTCCCGCCCGGCCCCGCGCTGTGCCCTCACGGGGCTCCCGCCCGGCCCCGCGCTGTGCCCTCAGGGAGCTCCCGCCCGGCCCCGCGCTGTGCCCTCAGGAAGCTCCCGCCCGGCCCCGCGCTGTGCCCTCACGGGGCTCCCGCCCGGCCCCGCGCTGTGCCCTAACGGAGCTCCCGCCCGGCCCCGCGCTGTGCCCTCGGGGAGCTCCCGCCCGGCCCCGCGCTGTGCCCTCACGGAGCTCCCGCCCGGCCCCGCGCTGTGCCCTCGGGGAGCTCCCGCCCGGCCCCGCGCTGTGCCCTCACGGGGCTCCCGCCCGGCCCCGCGCTGTGCCCTCACGGGGCTCCCGCCCGGCCCCGCGCTGTGCCCTCACGGGGCTCCCGCCCGGCCCCGCGCCTGCGCAGTGCGCGCGGCGCCATCCGGGTCCGGCGCGGCCATGGCGACGGTGGCGGAGCTCAAAGCAGGTCGGGGCCGGGGCTGGGGCCGGGGTCGGGGATGTCTCGGGCCGCCGGGAGGGCAGGAGCGCGGATCGGCCTTCCGCGGCCACACGGATAGATCTCAGAGCTGCCGCGGGCGCTAATGGAGGCCCCCGTCCCTTGGCCCTGCCCCCGTCATCTACCGTGGGCTGTATTTCAGTGTGCTTCATTATTAAACGCATATTGGCGCAGCAACATCCTACTTCTTAAATTCCCAGAATGTATGCTTGCGACTAAAAAAAAAAAAAGTATTTGTGACTTTTCTGAAGGCTTAATTTTATCTATGACGTGCCTGGGTACTGGCACGTGCACAGGTGCAGATACCTTATCGCTGTCGCCCTGGGATACGCCAAACCTCTGTTTGTATCGCGGCTAATTAATGCTGCTGCTTGAATGCGTTTGGCTTTAAATTAACGCGCCATTTTATGGTGATAGTTTTAAAGGACACACTGGAAAAAAGAGGAGCTCTTGCCCAAATCAAAGCGAGGATCAGAGCTGAAGTGTTCAATGCCCTGGATGACCAGGGCGAGCCGCGGCCGACGCTGTCCCGGGAGAACCTCCTGATCAATGAGCTCGTTCGGGAATACCTGGAGTACAACAAGTATAAATACACAGCATCTGTTCTGACGGCAGGTATTGGCCATGAATTTGTGTCATCGCTGTAATAGTAATCAGTGATTGTTTGGTTGAATAATTCCACTGATAGCATAGAACTAGTAAGTGTGACAAGCTGCATAATCTTGTCTTCCCTTGGGAATTAACAGGTACAACCAACCTCTCCACAGCTCTACTTGCAGCATTAAGCCAAATCACTCCATTAGTTTTCAAGAAAACTTACTCTCTTCTCCTTTGCCCTTGAGGTAAATTGTTTGACACAGTAGTTGATGCAAGGGCAAGAAAACTTGATAACAGCCTGCAAACTCAAATTTCTTGACATGCCTGAGAGTAGTAGTTTAGAGAAAGAGTTGTTTGCCTAATGAATTTATCTTTATACTTCTTTAATATTTACTTTAAACTTATTTAATATTTTTCTTAGATTCTTTAAGAGTGAAGATAAAAACTGTAATGTGATATTGTAAATTATACCTGTATGAATCACTAATGTTTAAGTGAGTTCCCTGGAATTACAAAACACTGTTAGTTAGTAATAGTCTAAAAGGGAGGTGTGTGCTCTCGTGATCTTTTGGAGTCTTCCATTAATTGGTGACATTTTCTTACTGGTCTTAAGATTCAGGGATTTTGTTTTCCAGAATCTGGCCAGCCTGAAGTGCCCTTGGATAGAGAGTTTCTTGCCAAAGAGCTGAATATAGTTGAAGATGCAAGTGGAAAATCAGTGTAAGGAGAAATTCTGGAACGCACTGTATGTTCTGTATATTCTGTATTCTGTATGCCAGTATATTTTTCTCTTTAGTGTAATTATAAATCACATATAGTCGTTCTCACCAGCTAAAATGTGGCTGATCCCACCTGTGTTCTGATATGCTGGATTCAGCTTCAGGATGCCAAACATGGAGCCATTTTCAGACATACTCCAAACTAACACAGCATTCTGCCAACACTCTGGCATTCTCCAGATAGTGCCCTTTTGCACCAAAGCACAGCTCTCTTACCAGTACATTCTGCTTTCTACAGAAAGTAGATTTGCTCTTTGCATATCTGCGAGTTGCTGTGTGGAGCAGTAGAAAGGTTACTGTGAGATTAGATACAGATTCAGAGTGCTTCAGTAAAGCTGCATTAATGACCTGAGGCTGCAGCAGGTTCAGACACGTTCAGCATTCTCTGTAGCTTGTGCTGTCTGAACCTGTCAGGAGCTTAGGAAGGGCCAGGTTTGAGATGTGCCCTGGTGGACTGGCCTATAGCCCACCAAAGTCTGATGTGTTGTGAGTGTGTGGATCCTTCTGATCCATGGGTGAGAATGTGGATCTGTGCTCCTGTGCTAAACATACCCCAGTTCTTCACCTGCCAGGGGAGCTGAACTTCAGTGGAGAGTGTCTCTTAGTCTGAGCTTTTTAGGGCAGTGTTGGTGTTCAGCGGGAGCTTAGGTCTGTGCTTATTTATGTAATGGTGCTTGGATGTGTTTTAAGTCATTAAAGACATACGTACATATTGTAGAAGTAAATATTAAGATCTAAGAAGTCCTGGGGGAAGGGTGTATTTTTAATGCTCAGTATTTCACAGACTTTACAGACTACTTGTGAATTTTTCCCTTAAGCAGACCTCTCCTGTATGGAATTCTCTCTCATTTCTTATATGGTGGTAAAGAAGAAAGTACCCAGAATATCCTTCCAAAAGTGTCTTTGCTGAATTATCCAAAGCAGAACCTTGGCAAACCAGCTGCTGAGAGAAATCAAAAAGGTGTGTGCAATGTTATTTTTGCAGAACTTTTATCTGTGACCAGATTTCCTATACCATGGATATGCTTATAATAGCATAACCATGCAGCTGGACACTGTGTACCTCCTTCTCTGTGCAAGGAGTGCTTTCATCTGACACCAAATGGCTTTACCTTTTCCCTAAAAGTTCAACTGGCCAAACTGGCCAACATACCAAATATAGGTATTCCCCTATATTATTACAAACCTGAAAAGGGTCAGCTAGAGATAGTCTCGCTATATTGGGAATTCAATACAAGATTTTAACCTAAATTCTCAATAAAATGTAGTAAATAGTGTGCATATCTCTGTTTCTTATCTGGTCTAACCTAATTTCTATAGAAAGTTCTTAAGGCTTTAGCTGTCAGTTCTTTATGAGGCCATAAACTTCTTCTGAGACCGTAATTCATATTATGTCTGCCACAAAAGCTTAAGCCCAAAGTTCATTGCTCTATAATAAACACTGTTAAATCTTACTTGCCTTTTCTGGTCTGCTTTTGGACTGGTTACAATTAATACCACCTAAACTAGAGAATGAAAAGGTTCATTGGTCCAGCTTTTTCCTTCAAAGAGTCTGCTTGGCATATTGCTTCATTTTTTACTGTGAAAATTTATTACTCTCCTGTTAATACCACGAACTGTTCGGTTTGTATCCAAAAAATTTCAAAAGTATGAAACCTGAGATCTTACTGACATCTAAAAAGGGTGAGTTTTTTAACAGTTAATTCACTGAGACAATGATGTTTTTCTTCAGCCAGAAGAGGGGGCTGAAGAAACAAAATTTCCATACCAAAACTGCTATAAATTACCTCTTTGTTGGAAAACAATTATTCCTATCAGAAATTTCTCCATTTTAAAAGAAACTGAGTGTATAGGAGAATTGTTTTTAAAGTAACTTCTGTTTCTACTGACTCTGCAGGGTCACCCTGCCCTGTTGACTCCAGTGTAACTTCACATGGAGATTTAATTGATTACAGTTAGTTACAGAACTCAGGATCAATCATAAGACACACCAGCACATTGCTGTTCTTAGAACTGAACAAAAACATAAAAGTTTTAAGGCTTTGAACCTTTAAGTAAATATATTCTGAAATTACTTTCTGCATGTGTTTGTGGAGTATGTTAGTTGAGACCTAAAGGCTGTGGGTTTAAAATACTAATTATCCAACTCTTTTCATTAGGCTGCATATTCAGGTGATCAAGTCCATTCATGAACTCAACCTGCCAAGTCTCTTATTTAACATCTAGCTTGCTTTTCACTTTAGAAATTATCTTGTTTATTTGGATGTATGAGCATCCCAGCAGACTGGGGATCTGATAAAAGGTGTGAAATAATGGTGTTTCTTTACCTCATTTGCTACAGCTGAGTGTGAAGATGTCTGAAATCTAATCTCGGGAATATAAAGCTTTTATCTCTTTCATCTGCATGGAAACATTTATCTTTAAAATTTCCTAAATTCTCTAGGATGATACTATGCATCAAAGTTGGTAATAGTAGAAGATAACACACCTTGGACCTCCAGATGCATGAGAATGTTTTTGTCTGTGTTTCATTTCCAGACAGAATTCCAGAACCAGGAAGAATGGCTGGCATGAGCATCGAAGAACCTCTTATTTTACAAAGTATAAAGAGATGATATCTTTCATTTTCTAATTTCTCATTTCAAGGTCTGTCAGATTTAATTTCAGACAGTCTTCATTGCATAAATTTCTCCAATAAATCCAGTGGGACCATTTTAGCTTGTAACATCTACTCATGGGACAGGATGACAAGGTCATACTTACTGTCAATTTTAACAATGTTACCAAGCTCTCTTTCCTTAGACAGAAGGAAGACTGTATAGGGACTCACATTAGTGAATCCTGTGTCTAGAATTGCACCTGAATATAATGAGTTTATCCAATAAATTTTTATATAATAACTTACCATTTTTACACTGATATATTTGTGTGTTTTTCCTGTGTTTCTGAATAAAATTTTTCCATTTTTTTCTGTGTGGTATTTTCAGAGTGTTCAAACTAAACATGTTAATCATTTTTTTTTGAAAAGAAGCTGCAACTTTCAGATAAGTAAGGGAAAAGAAATTCTAGTAGAAAAATTGAAGTGATTTAGAAGGACAGTTGTTTTTAATTCTGCAGAAATGGGGACTATATTTATCTTCATTCCAGCAAACAAACAAGAGTAAGTTTTTTCCATCTGGAGTTGCTATAAATTGTACAGTGTAACACTGGGTATATGGGAGGTGAAGGAACTTCTGGGTTTTTTCCCAAACAGCATGAAACTCTAAGTCAGGCAAAGCTAAAAATAAAGTTGATAGTAGATTACTGATTCCCAGAACTCTTTTTTAGCTGAGGTATTTACATGTTTTGAAATGGTAATTTTAAATGTTTTGAAATGTAATTTAAAAAGCCAAACTTGCAGGGGTACATAAAAAATAACATCTATTTTTTCTCCTCTCATTTTAACAAAATGCATGAATGTTAAATATATCCAGTGGTACTGAGAGGAGTTTCATATAAATAAATCTCTAGAGTCAGGTCCTTAAAAATCTTTATTGTTAGATAAATGGTACAGTGGAGGGGGTAAGAGAGGAAGAGAACCTGCAGTTTGTGAAGTTGCACAGACCCCAAGTTGCACACACTGTGAAATTTTGCCTTTATCTTGATTTGACCCAGTTAGCATCGCAGGGATACTCTTACTTCTCCCAGCAGCCTGTTCTCTACTGTGGAATTGCAGAGAGGCTGCATTTATCCACTTGAAGCCTCAGCAGTGAGCTCATCTCCTCCGTGTGACTGGCAGTGCTGGCAGCTCCTCGTTTGCTGATCTGTGAGTGTCCCAGGACTGCTGCCAGGAGGGGAGGACATGTGTTTGCAAATAAACCTCAATCAAATCAATCTCTAAGTCCTCTGCAGCTCTGCAGCAGTGGCAGCTGACTGCTGGATCAGGCAAGGGAATCTGTGTGCTCTGTGCTCACACCTCTGGCATCTTCAGCTGCTGGGCTGAAGATCCATCCCTGAATTTTTCATTTGATTTTCTGGAAGTTCAGTGCTAGACCTGTGTTTTTACATGAAGCAGTGGATCAAATTGTTACGTATATTTGGATTCTGAATTGTCTTCTCAAGGGCAAAGAAGAAGGCTCTGAAAACACAACAGCTCAAACCTTCTCTGCTATGCAAATGTTTCAGTGTAACCAATGCCACTGCTTCTGCTTTCTGTCTTCCCACCATAGATCATTCAGATGCTGCCCAGGTGCCATGGAGCTCCCTGGGAAATGAGTTTTTAGTGGTAGAAATTAAAAAAAAATTTTGCCTAGGTTGAAGAAGGCTAAGGGATTTTTGGTACCTGCCCTTTCCCAAGCCAGCTCAGCAGGCTCCTCTCCAGTCAGGAAAGCAGAGGCTGCTACAAGGAAATCCTTCACTGAGCTTTGAGGTAAAGATGTATGTCTGAAATCAGAGACAAAATACATTTGAAACAAAGGGAATCTTTGCAATATTTTCTCTGGGGATTCACCCATTGTACAGACACTGTGTTGGACAGTGGGTGGAATTTGGCCTGTTTGCTGTGGGTGTAACTTGCATTTCATCTAACTCTCCAATACCCTCGCAGCCCACATCTAGGGGTTAGAAACAATCTCTTGTTTCAAAGCATAATCGTTGTACAAGCAAACTAAAAGCAAATTAAAAGTGTATTTCCAGTGATGTTTATTTACAACAGATCTTTGAAATATGTCTATGAAAATATAGTGGTCCAATCATATTATTAATCATCTAGCATTTATCTTGACAGTACATGAAATATGAGAGAAGATGCTGACATACAGCAAGTCCTCTGAATGTCAGGCTGCCTGCCTTGTTACTGGGTGAAGAGGAATTGCAAAATCTTTCCCACATGGATGTACTTAGCATTCCTTAAAATTTTAAGGCAAGATCAATGTTTAGATAAAAATATTTCACAGCCCTAGAGTCACAGGTTCAGGTTTTAGAAGAAATTGCCACCTAGGTGAGCATACACAAAAATTAGTTTCTTAACTTCAGAAGTTGCATAAGTACAGCCTGGGATGTCTTGTATTAGCTGCCCTTATTCTTTCTACTGACAACAGAAAATGAAAATAGAAGAGATACAAGCATATAGAAGTTTAGGGTCCTTAAATTGCAAAATGCATTTGTGAGTTTTGCTGGAGATAGAACATTAACCAAGAGCATTATGGAGGGAATGCCATTAAAAGAGGCTGTTTGTTGTCTAAGCACATTATCACAAGTGAAGGTGACAAGGAGCCAGTGAAGTCTGGGGTGGATATCAGATCTGGAAAGCACTTTGGAAGAACTTAACCCACAAGTTTTAAAAATAAAAAATTCTTCAAGACCAAATTTTTGCTTTCCCCTCGGACGAGAGCAAACTGTGTCTCTCGACTGCAGGGCAGTCATGCTGTTTCAGAGGTTTTAGTTTCTGTCCTGCACAGAGGAGATTTTTTGAAGCTTTATCAGCTCCCCCTGAGGAATCAGTTACATTTTCCTTCCTGAGCACCCTTATGTCAGGCACCCGATCTCGGTGTCACTGGATCAGTTTTCCGGAGGACTGATTAGCCTTGGGTAATCACCTTTAGGAAAAGAAACCCCAAAAGGTTTGTTCACACTTGCAAATACACCCTTTCAGCAGCAGCTGATTCAGACCTGCTCTGTGCACTTCATAGGCTTCACCTGACCACCTGCAGCCAGTGTGAAGCACAAACATCAAGCAGTTGGAGTATTTTCCCTCATCAGACTGTTCTCAGGATTGATTGTCCTGGCTTGGACACCGACTGTCCCTCCTGCTGCAAGGGGACAGCTTGACACAGGTGATAATCCACCAGTACAATTACCTGTTCTAATTACATTTGTCATCTTAGACAAACATGGTTGGTAAAACGTAAGTAAAAACATTTTTAAACAAAACACCTGATGCTTTATTTAACTAACTAACATCACCATCTGTGCTTTTCTTTTTTCCCCTCTCCTGTGTTCAGGTTACACCATGGTAAGGCAGCTTAAAGTTCACTTTTTTCCTTCTTGGGTCCTCTTTCTTTTCCCCAAGTACAATATTTACAGTGCAAATTCAGTAAGGAGATATTTAAGGGTAGGCTGCTTAATACTTATTTTTTTTCTAGAAAAGTAATTAAAACAAATAAATAAACAAATCAAGGGGGTTTAAACAAAGCTTATTTTCTTGTGACAAACTCATCATCCACTGGAAATCCACAGCTTTCATTCTGAGGCAACTTTGGTTTAAAACAAAGACCACAACTTTCAGGAACCCCCAGCCGGGCTGTCAGATTTATATATTCTTACATTAGCTTTTAACTGAAGGTTGGAAGCCATGCTTATACTCATCATTTCCTACCCCACATGGCTTGAGAGTGCAACTCTTTCAGTCCCAGCAGTAATATTTTTTTGGACTTTCCAGCTTCGTTTAATGTCACATCATATATCACCCTCCAGCAGCGCTGCTGTTAAACTCCCTCCTCGGGCAGCAAGCCTGCGTGTGCACTGGTTTGCAGACCAGCCAGAATAATTTCCACTCCTTTTTAAGCTACTATTATAATGTGTCTGGTTTTGTGAAACAGCTGCATGTGTTTAAAAGGAACTTCTTAGAATAACTTTGATGAATGTTAAAATGATCATACTTTTCAGAGGATTCCCTTGTATTTCACTGTGTTTCTAATTAAAAGATAAGTTTGCAAACAAGAAACTGCAGGGGAAAAAAGTAAGATAGGGTGAACTACCCTGCCCTGTGAGGAACTTTCTGCTAACAAGGACAAGTTTCTTGGATTTATGTGGTGGTGATCATTTCCCTGGCTTTTCTCCAGCAAAGTCACACATGCACAGGTCTGATACGGCGCTGCTGGGTCCTGGAAGGCTCTGCATGGCTCTGTGGCAGCCCCACACCACTGCAGACACCAACCCTTCCCCTGGCAGGACAGTCTGTGACCTCTGGGACTGTGTCACTGCCCTGGCAAATCTGGTCTTACCCAGCTGAGGCCCAAACTTGACCATGCATCTCATATTTCTGAAATGTTGCAGAGCAGAAACCCCAGGGCTCTTTCCCTCTCTCCTCTTTGTTGAATTTTTTTCACCACTGGCAAGAACTAGAAGAAGGGGCTACAGGTCTATCACACCTTCAAGTTCCTGACCCAGTGACAGCAGAGGTTTTCAGCCCAGCCTCCCCTCATAAGTATTTTTTTAGGATGATGAGACCAATATGAGCCCCATCCATCTTCCCCAGGAGGGTTTATTTTCCAGAGAAGACAGAGCTGTTGATGTTAAGAGAAATAATTTCACTCAGGCCTGTGCTCTGATCCTTTGGGTATACACCATATTTAGTCTGTTGCTGAGAGGGGGTTGTTTCGGTATTTTGCATTTGGCACGTTGATGGGAATTCCTAGAGGATCCTAGCTTTCCCTTTTTGGGATATCTCCATCCACAGGTCCTACTGCACAAGGCTGTTGGCTACTAGGAAAGGAAGGAGGGGGGACAGCTGGGGACTGAAGATTTGGGGGGTGTGAGGAAGGTTTGATGAGGACCAGAGCACTCCCTAACCCCTGCAGGTCTGGCTCCCAGCACCCTGTCCTGCTCTCCCTGCCAGCACACAGTGCCTGCTCCCTGTTCTGTCCATGCATCCCAGGGACTGTGCTCCCCCAGCTCTTCACCACTTCTCTTCTACATTTACGGGCACAGGGAGGTATTTCTTATATATGAACAAGTATTCACAGTCCTTTCTCAAGAACTGAGCTGCACGCTGGATCGCAAAAGAAACTTTGGCAAATCTGCTGGGAAGGTGGCAAACAACCCTCCCATATCCCAGGGGCAAAGGAGGCTTAAACCAGCCCCAGGCTCCAAATGTCACATAAACACAGGGAGACCCAGAGCCACTTCCACCCACACAGTCCTGCTGTGTTAGGAATAACCCTCTTTGCCCAAGCAACCGCTGAACTCAGGGACTTAGCTCCAACAAAATGCACTGACAGTGGGTAGGAAACATCCTGTGCCACATGGGCCCGTGACCCGTCCTTTGCCCTTCTAGGCACAGGGCCATGAGGGGCAGAGAGACTGCCAAGGCAGGAAGGAGTTAAAGGTCCATTTGCTTTGTCAAACAGCAGGGAAAAAGGGTGAAACCCTCAACTTGTGATTTAGGGGCACCTCTTTCATACATCTTTTTGAAAGCCAGAACTAGATTGCTTCCCTAAAAAGTGGCTGGGGCAGGGGCCACAGCCCAGGGTTAGGCCCTGCTGGGAATGAGGTCCTTGGCTCAGGCTGTGTTTTTTAAGCCAGGTACCAAAAGGATTTTCCAGCAGGACGTGGTTTCCAGGGCCCCTCCCCACTGACAAGATTCTCCTCCTCTATATAGGGAGGCTGCAAAGGCAGCAAGGACTTGGGCTGTCCCGGCTGGTGGCTGTATCTCCAACTCACTCTGCTCCCCCCATTGGACACCTGTGAGTACCACGGGGGGCGAGGGCCCTGCTGGGGACAGGGCTGGGGGTCTGTCACACGCTTTGGGATGGGGACTCTGGCAAGTTCACTCTTACTCTGCTCTGCAAACGCAACCAGAGCATTAACCTGGGGATGGGAACAGACCTATCAGATGTGCTCGGGCGATTCGTCCTGGTTTGTGTTCTGCTTGGGTTCTGCTTAAAATGCATAGAGATTGTGCATGCTGAAAGTGGGCACAGATGTTCTAGCCTGCTTCTGGTCACTGCTAACACTGCCATTGCTGGGTCGAGCCTGAAAGACATTGGCGGCAGAGAAGGAGTCGTGCTCTGAGCCGGCAGCAACGCTGCCACAAGGTGCAGGGCAGTGCAGGTGCCCACGGCAGTTGCTGCAGGTAACCATCACTTGTACATTTGGGAATGAGAAACCTGAGCTGCTGGTCTTCTTTAAGTGTCCCTAACCTCTCAGTCCTAATAAAGGACCAAAATAAAATAATCAGTTCATCAGTAACTTGTTCTTTAAACAGGAAAACTGCTTAAAAATTAGAAGAAGGAATGGAATCACTTTTACATAAATGCCCCAGCATTACATATGTATGTTTTTAATATGCTGGGAACAAATTTGAAGCAAAACTAATCTGAAAATTTACTGAACTACAGAAATTTCAAAGGTGACATGCCTATTTTTAAAAAGGAAAATAAAGCAACAAACTTCTAAGAAAATCCCTTAAGTAAATTAAAACGACAGTAGATGGCAGTGCAGAAAGCAGCTTCAGCACCATCCCAGAGGTTCACGGGCTTCTATCACCTGTATGTGTGAGCATGTGTCTGTGTGCATGCAACATAAGAATGTTGATATTTATGTGAAAGGCATCTATGCATAATTAAGAAGAGTCATGAGATATTTTCAATATAAGAGAAATCAGAAGGCTTGTCATTATCTAATACCTCCATATTAGCAAAACCTTCCAGCTCTGCCCTGACAGGCAGTTTGCAGCAGGATTGTCTGGATGGACTGACTTGCTGGACTCCCCAAGTCCCCCCTTCCCTCAAGGCTCTCAGGCAGGGGCTGAACTGATGAACCCCCCGAGAGCAAAGCTCTGATTAAGTTGTCATTTCAGTTTAGTGCCCGATTCTGCCCTGGCTGTGTTCACTTGGATGTAAACAATGAATTTTATTATCTCATTTGCAATTGACACACTAGTCCCTAAAAGGTATTTGTTTTGAATTTGTTATCATTACTTTTTTGCGGAACGGAGAGTATTGAGCAGAACATCTCCATAAAAGGCAGCATGGGGATGTATGCAGAGATCCCAATGCTTTGGAAATCACAGAGTCTTATTAGTTGCAAATCTGACGGCTTTTAAGTATGTTAATTTTAGGAGAAGCCAAGAGCTAGAGGCAGCTTTCCAACTTGTGCAAAGTCCAGTTAAATTATGGATTAATTGTGAATTATGATCAATATACAGAATTTTATTTAGTTAATAGAATGACATTATAAGAATTTGAAATAGCTGGTATTTTCCAGATAAAGGGAATCTATCCCTTTTTTCCCCCTTCTTTTCTGATTTTTACAGTTTATAACACTAGCAATAACTAGGACAAATTTCTTTTGAAAATTAGAAAATTAATCAAGTATTTAGTCAGAGTTATGTAGTAACTCACATTAACAAAGGTGAGAAGACTTTATTATAAACTGAGGCACTTACAGAGAATTTAACTGAAGTATATGGAGAATGCATTACCAAAAAAAGGTGAAAGGCCAGGAGGGATTGATAGAAGTGCTCATGATAAAGCTGTCAATGCTGGGGAATTCCAGTTCCTAAATGAAGGTCACAAGGTTAGGATTCACCCCTAGATTATCTTTTGATTATCTTTTTTTCCAAGCAGTGCTCAGTTGGATGATTCAGTTAAGTACTGGAAAAGTAAAAGATAAGGAAACTGGAAAGATCATAGTCAAGAATTACTGTAGCTCAAGAAATGCAGTTGGAGTCAAGAGCAGGTTGCTGCTACTCTCTTCCATCAGAAACTACTCATGAGAGCAGGACTTGGGTTTTTTTTTAATAATTGGTTATATGTTCTTCTGTTGCAATAATTATTCCCTGTACAGATGTGATAAGGCTTTCTATTGCACATACTGCAGAGGAAAGGAGAAGTGTCCTTTATCTTTTTCTTAGGGGAAAAGCACTCCCTCCAAGCTCTGACTCAGGAAGCAATTCTGCTTGGCCAATAACCTTTTAATTAAAGTGCACTTCCTGGGAATATTTATATTTCACCCTTGAAATAATATACTCAGGATAAATTAGTTTTAAAGACAGCATTCCGCTTTGGTCATTAACATGAAAAGGGAAAAGATAGTGAAGGTCAGCCAGATATCTCTGTAGTGGGACAGCAGACATAGCTGTGGAAGTATCCATGTATGTTTGTGTGTTAGACAAATACAATAAATGGATCAGGTTAGGTGTAATTTGGCACAATTCCAAGGCAAGAAACTTTATGTCAATAGTATTTTTGTGATTGCTTTTCCTCTTCCCATTCTCAGGATAACTCACTTCTGGGTATAAAGTGTATACTCTTGTACATGATTTGGGCTAAATGGACAAGAACCTCCTACCAACTCTTGAACATGGACTGGGGTCTCCATTTCTCTCTGCCAGTCCTATAGGTGAAACCCAGGAACTGGCTAAAGGGTCAATTTTGCCTTCCCAGGGAATGTTCTCAGCAGGCTGCAAGGAGTCTTTCCCCTTGGCCCATTTCCCCAGTATCAATCACATACTGGCCCAGTGCAGTGCAGTCTTGGTCAGAGATGAACCAGAAGATATCGTGCCAGTTATTAATCAGAAAGCTTCAGCAACTCATTAGCAGCTCATTAGTCCTCACCAGGACAAATTTAGTTGAGTTTGTGGAGATTATATTCTACCCCTTTCATTCAGATGGAAGACCTTCCTTTATAATGAACATGAATAGTGCACATTAATAAATAAATTAAATTATTAATAGCCATTAATCCATATTTCATAACTGCATTTCCTTTTTTACTACAGTGATAGTCAGAAGCTGCTAAAACTCTATCCTTAGATTCCAGAAGTTCAGTCATGAAAAGTTCTTTTCACATAAATCCATGTTTTCTCCTCATTGTGTTTCAGCACAGTTCTGGGATCCAGTTTAGACTGTCTATTCACTAGTTCTTGTAGGGGTTCTATTCTTACCATATTCAAACTAGTCCTAGTGTTTGGATCTAGGGAATAAGAACCTGTATTTCCATGTTCTGCGGTTCATTCCACCTTATATACCTTCCAAATGGATCTTGCATTGAAAAATATTGAATTGAAAACTTTCTGCATCTTACTAGGTACATACAGGAAGAAGTAGAAGAACGTAGTCAAATACAGACAGACCAGCTCTGAGTTTCATGCTAGAATCTGTGGAAGATGTTTTTGACTTAGCATGTCAAAAAAGAAACTTCTCCTTGGTCATTGGGCAACAGAACAAACCTGTGGGATGTCCCACTGTGACAGGTTTTGTAACAAGCCAACAGTTTTAGCTACAGTTGGGTTTTCAGGTGGCTGGTCAGGATGATTTGGCAGTTTGATTTCCATCATTTTCTGTGGGCAGATTCAGAATAGCAGGATTTCACTCCATGAAGCTCAGCTCTGCAGTTCGGTCTCGCTTTTGGTGTTTCTGAGAGCAGTACCTAATTCCTATTGATATAAAAGTGCTGTCACCTGGCATTTAGCCACAGGCAGCACAATCCAACCATTCTGATGCTTCAGCATGGCCTTCGAGCTCTCTTCTGGACATAGGATGGGCTGAAATCCCCGTCTCCACTGCTGCAGCAGTTCCTCCCATACTGCTGGGACAGTGGGGTGGAGAAGGTGCCTTGCCTGTTGCCACAGCAGCGGGAGAGGCCAGGGCAGCTCCTGCTGCTCCCTGAGCCCCGTGCCTCGGGAGCTGCAGCTCTGGGATGGGGCAGAGCTTCCATGGCTGCCCTGTGCAGCAGCTTCCTTCCCCCCGCAGCCGCCAGCTGGAGAGCTCAGCAGGAGAGAATACCATCTCCATTATTGGAACTGTGCAGCTCTACCAGCCCTCTTGGCAACCAGGGAGCATTTTCTGCCTTAATCCACACAGAGGTCAAATAGTTTCCTCTTGCTCTCTTCCAAGAATCTCCTGGGAGCGAGCAGAGGGCCACATCCTACAGATGCTCCCTCGCAGAGCCTTGACAGCAGGGAACACTGCTCAGGGGCCAGTGGCAGTGCACAGGGTCTCCCTCACACATTGCACCTTCATGGATTATCTGGGCGAATTTTCCTCTTTGGGATTTCTAGGCAAGGCTCTAGAACAAGCACATTTAGCTTTTTGTTTTGGGGTTTTTTTTGTTTTTTGTTTTTTTGTTTTTTTTTTTTAAGACAAGACAATTGTCACAGGAGTTTAAAGAGCTGGGACATCTAATTGCCACTGCATTTCAGTGGGATATCATCTAACCTTCTCAGGCACCTCTACAAATCCTAGTTTTGGTTTTAAGCTTTATGTCATCTTCTGCATGATCCATGTTTCCTTCTCAGACCCCTCATAGAGTGTGGCTTTGCAAAAAAAAAAAAAAAAAAAAAAAAAAAACCTTAATCTGTGGGAAGGCTTCAGGGACAAATATTTGGAAAGCAAGCTCTGATACTCCCAGAGCACAGTGTGTCCATTTGGCTACATACCACACAGCTTGGTCGTTACAAATATTGTCCTGCTTATGGGCTGACTGCTGACATCTTTAGCAGTCAGTTCTCCAAGCTCCCTCCAGATTCATGTTTGTTTGAATGCTGTAAATATTAAACTCATTCTCAATAAGGAAATGAAACAGCCTCTGTCTCCTAGAGATGTTTTTCTTGGGCACACGCTCTTTGTAGCTCCTCCCCAGCTCTCCTCTCTGCTCCACTGCACAGCAGGTTTCCCAACCAGCACACTCTTTCTGCCCTGGAGCAAACCACAAACCCCCTGTGTACTCCTTCCTTCATTTAGACCTGTGCCCCCATGGGATAGAGCAGAGCACTTAGAAAGCTCCAGCACTATCAGCACTGATCTTGCAGCCACATCCAGACTTCAGTGGCCAGAGCAGGAGAGCAGCTGCCTCCAGTCTCAGCACCGTGCAATGCAGCCTAAACTCTCCCCTGGCTCTCACCTAGGGGGCAGATACATCCAGCTGCTTTATCCACGTGTGACTGCATGACACAGATGCATCATCCTTCCAGTCTGAGTATCATGGTTCAGAGTATCTTTTAGCTGAGGCAATTCCAGGCTTGGTTCATTTCTTCTCTCTCTCATGTGATAGACGTTTACCCTTCAGAAATGATCAGCTCCTACTGTCTGACCCATGGGGAGGGGCTAACTCTAAATTACTTCTCCTTCACCAGCAGTATTGACAAAGACTTTTTTTTCTGCTTTTTCTGTTGACTTTGTCTTACTTAATCTTAATTCTTCTCCAAATGAAATGGTATTAAGTGATTGGAAATAGTCCTTTGCAAGACAGATTCATTTCTGTCCTTGCTGGAACACAGCCTGGGAACCATTCTTCTACTGTTTCTTTCATTATTGCACTGATATTTCAGTATGCACCCAACAGCATTTGGGTGCTGGGAAATGTTGTGTTTGTCTGAATTCAGCTTCCTGCTGAGGCTGCAGGAAGGTGTTCAGCTGGTGGCCCTGGTGCAGTTCTCACTGTCTCATTGCACAGGCACTAAGCAATTCACATGGAAATGTGAGATATGACACAGGACCTATAATGCTTTGGACCTACTGCATGGCAGATTTGACAAATGTGTTTTGTCTGGAATGTCTCCACATTTGCCTTCCTTTATCCCTTTAAAGCAGAATATTTTGCTTCCTCAACAGGTGTCTGCTGAGTCAAAATGGCTCAAAAACCTCTCAGCGATGATGAGAAATTCCTCTTTGTGGACAAAAACTTCATCAACAACCCACTTGCCCAGGCTGACTGGTCAGCAAAGAAACTGGTTTGGATTCCATCAGAGAAACATGGATTTGAAGCAGCAAGTATCAAGGAAGAGAAAGGGGACGAGGTGACAGTTGAACTGGCAGAAAATGGAAAGAAAGTGACACTGAGCAAGGATGACATCCAGAAGATGAACCCCCCAAAGTTCTCCAAAGTGGAGGACATGGCAGAGCTGACTTGCCTCAATGAAGCTTCAGTGCTGCACAATCTAAGGGAGAGATACTTCTCAGGTCTAATTTATGTGAGTAGACCCAAACACACACAGAGCATTTCCTATTGCATGTGACCATGTCCCACAGACAACGAGGTGGATCCCAGCTACTGTCTGGGATACAGGCCTTGTGTAACTGCCACACAAGTACTAACCCCCAGCAATGACATCCTAACCCAAAAATGTTCTAAATTCACTTTATTCCCCATGATTCTCCTGCTTCTTTGATAATTGCTTCCTTACTTAACTAAATTAAAACACACGAAGGTTTCTTCCATAAAATTTACGTATTCCAAAAGAATATTGTTCGCCTGGAAAGTCCTCTCTGATAGGGGAACAAAATCTGAGTCCTGATGTTTGGGAAAAACAAAATTATAGGGACTTTTAAATTAATTCAATATAAACCGAAACAATTTTCCAGTAATTTGCAAAAAGAGCATACAGAAAAGGCAAATCATGCAATTTTTCTCAAGTAAAACTCCCACTGAAAGGCAGATGAAAAGTTCTGGTTTGGTGGTGCTGGAGTTAAACCTTATGTGTGGATAAAGGGACAAACCCACTGGAATTCAGGCAAGAGTACTTGCACGTACCAGTGTGTCACTGAAGCAAAGTCACGCATCCACGAAACGTTTTTGTCCCTCATGTTGATCAAGTTACAGATCAGGCAAGCCTGGAAAAATTATAATTTCTCTACGTTCATGTGAGTTATGGCAGGATTATTCTCTCTTTCAGTCTTCACAAGTACATTAACACAAGAATATTTTGATATTGATAACGCTGTTATCTATCCACATCAACAGTTAGCAAACAGCACAGTAAGAAAGCCCAAAACTTTTCTAAGGAATTTAGCTGTTATCTTTGATTTTACATGAAGGATCCCTCTGCTGTGCTGCAGACGTTATCTACAGTTTCAATCTATGAAAATTTTACTTGCATGACAGACCACTGATGAGTAAAACAAAGTACAGAGCTTAAGTAGAAACAGTAGTCAAGGTCTTATTACTAATATGAGGAATGCTAAATTGGAAAGTAGGAAATGAAGCAGAAAGTAAGACAGTTATATGGACTACAACAAAGAAACTACCTACTTGTTATGTGCAACTTCAAAGAGCTAAGCTTAAGATCTTTCCTTCAGGAATGTACTAAAATGCACATTATCAAATTCCTGAAAGAAGCTAATGTTCCCATCTTTTCATTATTTGAGTTTATTGGATTTTAAGTTTGCAGGTGAACATATGGACCCATGTGCTCTTATATCAAAACATACAGCCTTAATGATTAAAATATACTTTTTCTGAAAGTATTCTGCATTGTCACAAGAATTAAAAGAATGGGGGATTGGGTATTTCTTTGTCGTTATTCTCAGCAACACTCTGCATAGCTGTTGCAGAGTTTCCATTATGTTTACTTTATGGAATTTTCACTTTCTACAGAAAGATGAAATGAATTTCCAATAATGGATAATGCAATTAGAAATCAAAGAGTTCTTCATGGAGGCAAAACTGGAAGTGTACCTGAAATTAAGTTTTTTTTTTTCTCAAGAGACTAAATTTTAAGATGGTAAAAGTTTCAAAGACATTAATTTGACTTGCAGTGCAACAAGTTATTTATTTGTATTTTCAGTATGCAAAACCTGCTTGAAACTGCCCAGCTTTACACAGCGCTGCCCTACTAGATGCTGCCATACCTTTTTAAAAACAGAGGGGGCCTCTAAAGAGAATTTGAGTCTCACCCACTTGCAAAACTAACTGTAAACTACCATCTCCTGGCTTTGCCATGTGTTGCCTAATTTGCAACCCTTAGAGTTCCACATATTCAAAAAAAACATGACCTCAGCATTTTTCTCTCCAGAGCATCAGTGATGCAAATGGGGATTCCCAAATCTGTTAAAGAAAAATAATAAATCCAGCTGGAAAAATAAATAATTTCCCCCTTGCATTTACATTAAATATTATTAAATAGAAACATTCAGTGCAGAAATTCACTGGGTGACTGCACACTAGAAAAACACCCTGGCCTTTTGCTTCATCACAGATAATTAAGATAGAAGGGCAAGAAGAAACATGAGCCACTAATTCATGTTTCACATTGCTCAGAAAAAAAAGAATCTGCTTTATCCACACACAAATTACAACAAAAATTATTATATAGGCATGAAAAACACAGTAATGCAACTTCAGAGGATTTGAAAGTGGAATCAAGTTCCTTGTGGTATTCATAGGCACTACTTGTTCAGTCTTCACAGTGAAAAATGCTGCCTTTGGTACATAAAGCTAAATATGCATGTTGGAACTGAGTTGGACTCTTCTGCCCAAACCTAGATATTTACAATGCAGATGTGTATTTGTGCCAGTCTCTTGTAAATACCCAGCAGTAGCAATCTGAGGGATACCCAAGCTCAGCACTCCCATGGAAGTATCCCTATGATATTTCCAATTATGTTCTTCCTCCAGACCCTCTGGGGAGAGATTCAGCCCCTCTAGGCAGGCTGTGCCCCAGGGAGAAGGATTTAAGGCACGGAAGGATTTAAGGATTTCAGTGCCCACACTTTCCATCACACACTTGGCCGTGTCAAAACATCATCTATATTAATCTAGCTCCCCCAAATCCTTGCAGAGCATGCACCTAGAGCTACAATCAGCCAAAATAAGAGGGCTTCATTAAATTTCCTGAGGTGACAGATCATATCAGCCACAGTCCAGTTAGAAATGAGGATTCCTGAACTTTATCAGTCCAGCTTTTGCTCTGCCTTAATAGCCTGCTTCTTGTGCCTCAAAATTAGCTGTTTAAAGCTATGTTACTGTGTGCCTGGGTGTGCCAACAGCCCTGCATGTGGCAAGTCAGGAAACGCCTGGAAACCTCAGGGAAGGGAGGCCCAAATAATTTCCTTAATTTCCTTTCCTAATTTTTTACATGGGTGGGGATGATTAGTCGAGTGTGTACAGTAAATCTATTTATACTATTAAAAAACCTCTTGCTGTCCTTCCCGTAAGGGCCTCGGTGGCCATTCTAGGACAAAACTGTCACTTTTCAAGTGTGTTACCCCGGCAGCGCTAAAACTCATTTTGACAAGAGCAGCACAGTTGCATTCTGACGTCCCAGTGAAAATCCAGGCCAGCCATTCCTTCCCCACCGAGGGGCTCAGCCTGGGCTTGCTGAGGGCCGGCGGGGATGCGAGCTGGGTTTGCCCGGGCCGGGGCGCCACCGGCCCGGGCCGAGCTGCGGGTGCCCAGCAGCCCCGGAGCAGCCGGGCCGGGCCGGGCCGGGCTCGGGCCCTGCCGGGCTCGGGCCCTGGGTGCTGGTACCATATAAAGTGCTCGGCAGAGCCGGGCCGTGCCGGGCCGTGCCCTATTATGGTCAGGAAAGGGAAATCCCTGTGCCCGGAGCCTCCCGGGGCCTCTGCCCGGGGAGCAGGGACAGCTGCGGCCCGCTGGGACACAGCCCCGGCGCTCAGGGTGCCGCCCCACAGGGCTCTCCTTCACACACGGCAACAAAATCAAATAAATAACAATAAATATTTTTTAAAAAAACCAAACAAATTGCTTCTGCCTATATCAGAAACAGCACAGTTCCATTATTTCTTTTTTTTTTTCCATAGGCCACTTTAAATATCACAATACTCCTGCCTAATATGAGATACTCTCTCCTAATATGAGAATTATGTTCTTATAACTTGGGTGTTTGTTGGTTTGTGGTTTTTATTTATTTCTTTATTTATTTTGGTGGTTTAGATTTTTAAAAATTAAATTAAATACCCTTGCAAAGTTCTTACTTTTAGCAATTGTTTGTGAAATATGGCTCTTCATCTAGTATTGTATGGTATTATTTCTGGTCCAGGTGAATAGCTGGAATAGTTCAAAATAAAGGAAAATTTTAAATAAATAAATAAACAAGACAGAATGAATGAAAACCTATCAGCTGGCAGCCAATATTCTTGTTTGTTTATGTATATATTTTTACATTAATACCTCCATTAAATTCTAAACCACATTTTTTCTTAAGTTTTCTGCAGAAATAGTCATGCAGTGAAGACATGGTTAGTCTCTCAAAGCATCTATTTGGAACTTGAACAATTTTATTTAAGGACTCCCATCAATCATCAGTGTTACATAGTGTTCATAGCTTTTTTAAAAAAAAACCCTTCAAACATCAATCCAAGCTTCCTACCTGGGATTTCAGTTTACAAAATTTGATGCCTACCTGAGCAGATATTTATATCATACTCTAAAAAGAAAATACACGTATCAATATTAATTATTACAGTTATCACCATACCCTTATGTGCGATAAGGGTATGGATTATGTACTGAAAATAACTGAAGTTAAGGAGCTCTAACATCAGGTCACGGTGTTTCTACAGATTGTTAAATTCACTTACTTTCTAGCAGCTCACTTATTGGCAATAATGATTTGTGCACTTAGAACCCACCCATGCACATACATTCAGAAAATCTGCTTCCGTTGTTACCCTGGGCAGAACACAAAGGAGCGCCGCCGCTAAAATCCCATTAATTCCCTGCAGCCCATGCCTTTGTTCCCCAGCCTGGACATGGCACGTGATGTTAAGCCCAGCTTTTATTTGAATTCCCTTGCAGACTTACTCGGGTCTCTTCTGCGTTGTGATCAACCCCTACAAGCAGCTGCCCATCTACTCAGAGAAGATCATTGACATGTACAAGGGCAAGAAGAGGCACGAGATGCCACCGCACATCTACGCCATCGCCGACACGGCCTACAGGAGCATGCTGCAAGGTAGGACAGCCCCTGCAAGCCCTGCCCTGGAGGTGCCACAAACACCTGGGAGCTCCACATGTGCTCCTGCGAGCACCCGGCCAGGAAAGAGCTCTCACAGAGGGCAGCGCTGCCTTTCTAGAAGTTTCAGAGGAATTCTTTGGCAGGAACAGCAGTCCACAAACGCTGTGACTCAAAAAGGAAAAACAATCCTTTCACCCATCTGTGTCAAGGCATGTGGGAAGGTTTCAAAGTCAAGCAAATAGTTTTGGCAAATACGGGCATGGAAAATGCTCCCTCTCCGCTAGTGGAGACTATTCCAAAGTTAGCTGTGAGCGCTGCTGGATCTGTCAGCATTGCTGCCCTCTCCCCCCCAGCAAAGCAGATTCAAACAGTGTTTTGGGGTTACTTTCCCTACAGCCTGATGTCTTAAACTCTGAGCTGAGATGTTCTGTTTCCAAACAGGGATGGCAATGGGCAGTGGGAAAGCAGTTGGGCCCCAAAGGGTGCAAGCAACCTCCCAAAATTCACAGAGCTCTCCTTCTCCTGCAGTCACTTCTGACAGACTGAAGGGATTTTGTTCTAAGAAAAAAACTATCATTTAGGGATGAAAAAGCTAAAGTTTTGGATATAGGAGGCTGCAACACCTCCAGACTATAGGGCATGACTTGGTACCATCTCACATCAACCGTGGATGCTACAAGAAACCAGGAGCTCTACAAAATATTTTGAACTTTATGTGCCCTCATAAGGACCCTGACCCTACAGAAATTCTGGCTGACAACTATGGCTCAGCAAGATTCACAGGCTTGGTCCTAAAGTTTAGGGCTTCCCAGGATTAGGACATTTTTCCTTTCTATGGCTTGTATGACACTTCTTTCCTGGAGCTACTTCAATCCTTTTATTTAAGTGGATCCCAGAAGGCAGAGCTACAGTGCAGCAGAGGAAGACCAATAAATCAACAAAAATATCCTGAAAACAGACCTTCCTACACACTATGTGATATATTTATAAAAAACTCACTTGGCAGAAGGTCATCCCACTAAGCCACAGTCACATATCTGTGCTCCAGCTTCCCTCCTGAGCCCTGTGCTCTGCATCCAGCACTGTCCAGGGCTCCGAGCAGGCCCTGAAGCCATTCCTCTCTCTGGTCCTTTATTTAAGCAGCAAGCCTTGATGGGAAAGCTGGAAGAAGCTTCTGGCTCCTGCAGATCTTCAGCAGTTGTGCAGGGTACTGTACTTGTCTCTAGAAATGAGGTTGGGGAAAACAATAGAAAAGGGATATAAGCTATCTCTAGGAAGGGGAAGAAAAAAGTATGATTGCAGCCTATGCTGAAACAGAATTGTCTTGTCCTGACAATACATGAGTTTTCTGCCTAAAGTGAAACTGATCTCAGCACAGATGAGCCTGGTCCAAGCAGCACAGGGATGTCTCCCACTCCTTCTCTCTCTGACTGTCTCCTGTCCCTCCTAGCACATTCTCCTGAGCAGTGGGAAGCCACTGGAGCTGGTTTGCCCTCACTGTGGCCATTAACTGCACTTAGAACAGCATGGGTTCAGCTGTGCCTCCCAGGCTGGCTGCTGGAGGGAGGAGGCAGCAGGAGTGCAGGCTCTTAGCAATTCACTTCTTTTGGGGCTCAGAATAATTTCCTGGCCCTACTAGCTCTCAGGGAGTTACTCCTCTTTATTCATGTGCCCCCACTGCAATTCTTCCTGGCAGCAGAGAGGAGGGGGAGAGCAAGTAAAAAAGAACAAGAAGGGAGTAGGTGATCAGCTGAACCTTCAAGAGGATGCTCTTTCACTGCTTCCCACCCCAACCACGCACAGCTGGCACGGCAGCCGGCAAGTGGAACCACCAGAGCTCCCAGCACAAGCCCAGGACACCCACATTTTACTTGCACATGTCATCTTGGAGTCTCTCCATCTCTGAAGAGGGCCCCAGCTGCTTTTAAAGCTGTGCTTTTGTTTGTAGAAACCTACTCGAGTTTTGTGCATGAAACTAAACCAACCCTCAAAATAACTCTGGTTATTCAGCCAGAATTTTATTCACATTGGAGTGGTGAAAGTGGGTGTCAGCATGGTTCTGAGTGAGCACACTGCACGTATAGGCACAGAGAGCTTCAGGGGGTTGTGAGCATATTTTCAAATAGAATATAAACAAGAGTTCTTACTCATAAACATGGATCAGAACACTAAATGTTTTCCCTGTGAAAAGTCAGTACTGCTCCTTATCTGGAGACTTGCATAGTTTCTGCTTGCCAAAGTAAAATATGTTGTAGATGCATGAGACTGAGGAACTATATTCTGGTATTTCATGACCAGGGTCACCTGGCCCAGAGCAATCAGCTTGTTCAGATGTCTCAGGGATCCTTTATCTCTTGGTGAACCAAGCCTCTGTGTCTGCAGATCCCTGGTCCTACTGCAGGTACCTCAGCTGGGAATCACAGCTCTCCGCATTCTCACCCTCCCCTGTGTTGGCACAAACATCCAGCAGAAAACATGAGCTGTGCACACTGCATTCCTCCTCTGCTTCAGAGACTTACTTGGTTGATGTATTCATTAGGGATGATGTTTAACTCCCATCAAAGCTCTTCTGATAAAAACACTTAGCCACAGCTATCAGCAATCAGATAATCAGACTTTCTTCCAAATATGTAGAAAAGCTGACATCTCACAGGACACAGGAATTATCAGAGATGTTGGCTGGGCAAAGATAAAATTTCCACTTGTTTCAAGCAGCTCTGAGCACCTAAAACCCTTTTGCAAATCACATTCATGCTGTCTCATGCTCAGCCAGGAGTGCTGGGTGTCTTGTTGAATCTGCTGATTACCATGTCACTAATGCAGTTTGATCATTGCCCAGGCAATTTCCAGCCAGAATGAGAATAAGCTTTAATTTTCTTTAATCTCAAAGACTGAGAATTCTACAAGAGCATTTATATGTGTGTACCCAGGAGTTACCACACTGAACTGGGCCCTCCTGGCTGTGTTTGCAGACTGCCTATAGATTACTGCTACATTTCCCCCTGCTCCTGCACCCTCTGCTCTCTCCTATGTTTAGGATGAAGCAGCTCCACACAGAGGGCTTGATCCCCATCCCAACTCTTGCACTGCCAGCAGGATTCTTCATACAGCCATGGTGCAAAACTGCCCCAGGTGAAAGCCATCCCTGGATTTTGCTGTGCTGAAGTGGGTCCCCCCTCCTGGAGCACAGTGTGGTCTGTAAATGCTGGTCACAGCAGCAAGGAAGAGGCAGTGCAGGCCAGGAAGAGGAGCTGGAGGTGGCTGGATGGCCCTTCCTGCAGCACTGCCAGCTTCCAGTGATGGTGAAGCTGAGACACTGCTCAGTAAGGAGGAGTAATTCTGCTGCCTTCTGTCATCTTCCCTGCAGAAGAAAAAAAGTGGTAGACAATACAAATGTGAAAAGTCATGTTATGTAGAAGTAGTAACAAAGTTTTTGTGTAGTTAGTTTGGCCTTTATTAAGTTTTTTGGCAGTAAATAATCATGGAGAAGATATATTACAGCTTTTTGCAGATTCAAGGAGATTATTTTCTGTGGAGCCACTTTTATGCAAGCTTGAGTTAAAAATGGAAAAACAAACAACCTGGTAGTTACTTGGAGGTATGGGAGAGAAACACAGTTCCCAAGATCTTAGAAAAAGAGGCTGCTGTGAGAAGCCATCTGTTTACTGTGTCCTCAGCAGGACTGTACAGAAATGTCCCCTTTAGGCAGTGCAGTTATTAACAAATGTAAAGAAGCAGTAAGTGAGCTGGGGAACATGGTTTCAGTCTGGTTTTTTCCTTTTATGGTAAAGCTGCCAACTTGCTGCTTCATTGTGATAAACCATCTGATTTTGTTTGTGATTAAGCAGAACTAACTGGTCTATCAAGAACAGAGGGGCAAGAATTCTTACAGGCAAACTGGAGGTGTTTGGTGAAAAAAGTAAGCAGATTCCAGAGACAAACCAACTCCGCTGCATGTTTAGGAAAGCTCGTGAGGTTTATAATGTAAGTGTAGGTCTCTGTTAAAAATTGAGGAGAAAATTTTAAAACAATGTTTAAACATCTAATACAGACACACAGGAGGTAGATGATACTCTTCCAGGTAGGGTCAGATTTTCTTAAAAGGCATTAGCCAAAAAGGTATTAGAATCTAGAAGACCTATTGTGTTGCCTTTTAAGCCCCAGGAATTATATTTAAGGTTTTATTTATATAGCTCTTTCTCTTCTGACAGATCCAACCACATAAAGTTTCAGACTCACAAAAGAGGGCACAGTCTTTTCTATTCAGAATGAACCATTCCAGATCAGAAATAGGATTAATCGAATGGGAGAGCCTTTGAAAGTAAATGAGACCAGTATCTGCAGCTCAGGTCATAACGGAATAGGACTGGACTTCCTGATATCTTTCATCCTTAGAGTTGCAGTTAGAACTGATGCAGGAGACAGAATAACATCTGGAATTCCCCCTCTGTGAGTGTGCACAGCACAGTTTGCCAGCATGGGGTTTCTCCTATGATTAACCCATCCCTGAGGACATTTGGTGCAATTTCTGACCTTCCTAATCCTTCCTCTGCTCTTACACACCCCCAGGCTGCTACTGCACAGGCACTCACACAAACCCCCACGGTGGGCCAGTCTGTGAGACACCTTTGGGAGCCTTCCCCTACTGAGGAGCAAAAGAAGGGCAGCAATGGGCAGCAAAGACTAGTGAGAAAATACTTGGCTCGGAGACCAGTTTTTTCTAATGTTCCCTGAGCTCAGAAATTCCACTGGCAACTCAGTATCAAGAGTCACTTTTATTTTCTTTATGGTATTTATGGGTTACTGATGCAATATCAATATATGCCCATGGTTTCTATTTACACAACAATGTATTTTCAGCAAAAATTCTTCCATGCTCTCACTTTTTTAGCTTAAAAGGAAGCCTAGCTGATACCCTGCAGTGAAAAACAAACATGGCTCACAGCTCCTCTCCTCCCAAATGTTTGTGGAAGAGTCCTGTAGTGTTGATTACTGACAAATACCTCCAATAAAAATGAGGAATGAGTAATTTTGTACCAATTTTGTACCAAACAAAGCAGTTAAGTGGCACCATTTGTTGTATAGTGATCAATAAAGCAGTTAATATTATAGCTATTGAGGAACTGGGAGCAAAACAGTTCTTTAATATCAATCCAAGCCATTGCAGAATTCTCTAATGCTTTTCCTAGACTGGCTGTGGGCCAGACAGCAGTTACAACTTGAGAGCTGAATAAATTGGTTTAAAGAGGTTTAAATGATCTCATGGTATTTATGACATACAGGGTCAGCAATAGGGGTGGGCAACCAGACAGGTATTCCTGCAAGTCACCCCACACACTGAGCAAAAGGAGCTCATGTCTGAACCTCTGAGCAAGGTTGGTGCTGGCTCTGCTTTGGATAAATAATATCAAACCATACAGAAGCACTGAATTCTGCCTAGTTATCTGCCTCAAGTCTCAGATGTGTAAACTATGCACACTTTTCAAAAATGTATTTGACCTGCCTGGGAATTATTTTCCTAAGTCAGAAGATTTTTTTACAGTCTGTAAAGGCAAACTGACAGTCTCAGTCAAAGAAGGGCAAACTTCAGGGCTGGGGCTAGTTGCTCAAGGCCTTGTTTAAGTCTGCTTCCAAGTAGTTCCAGGGCTGGAAATACCACACCTCTCTGGGAAACTTGCCCTGGTGTTTGACAAGTGAAGGAAACAGCTGTACTTTAGAATGGATCACAGCAAACATGCTCATCATGCCTTTTGGCAGAAAAATCTGTGTAAAAGTTCTGAAGCTAGAGAGAAACTCCGAATCCAAATGAATAAGCAGGGAGGATTGCTCCAAGAACAGGTCATGGGGATGGGATGCAACCCTAGCCCTTCCTGCAGCATTACAGAACTCTGGACACTCGTGCGCTGAAACCTCTCACATGCCTCACCTAGCAGAAATGGAAACTTTGGTCCTCCTTTTTATACATCTTGATCCAAAATGTGTTCAATGGTCTGTTCATAGTAAAAAACATGAAGAATACCTACATACTTGTTGACATGATCTTGTATAATCTAAAGTATCTTGTTTTATCTTACTCTTTGGAAAATTACTTGTTCTCTTTGATAAAAGTTGTCTCTCAGTCTGAAATGAAATACAGGCTAAATTATTCAGGTATTTGAATTGCTTTGCTTTCAAAAGTCAAAGCTTTGCATGACCAGCTTAAAACATTTTAGTTGTTGATGTCTTATCTGTCCAGACTTTGTTTCAAGTGGGCTGCTGGCCATAGTTCATAAGCATAGTAAAAACTTGAGTTTCAAGTTTGAAATTTTGTTATAATCTTCTTACAGAGAGCCTGATCTTTTTGCTGTCCTCATTACTGTTCATCTCTAATGGAATTTACAAAAAATATTTTTGACCTCTTAACCTTTTGTTCATTTTTTGTACAAAATATTTCCATTAGAGATGGTTATTTAAATTCAAGGGCAAATTAAATAAGATGTGAACCCAGTACTTTTTACTAATCATGGTCGGCCAGATTTCAGAAGGTCTAGGCTGTTCAATGTAAATCCTTATAAATATAAGTGCTTCTGTCAGAAAAGCTATTTTCCCTAATTAATGGATTTTTTTCTTTATTCACAGATCGAGAAGACCAGTCTATCCTGTGCACGTAAGTAAACTCATCTATTTTAGTACATCTCAATATCACAATATCTTTATTCAAATTGATTCGAATTCTGTTGGAATGGACACGTTCTCCCCACCTTCAGTAAGCTTGAACTCCAGTCCCAAACCTACTTCATTAGATAGACCTGTTCATAAGATAAAGAGCAGGTATCAGTGTCACAGGAAATCTTTAATGCATAAAATTATATCTTTAAATTGACTTTCTAAACTTAAAAGATTTAACAGTTTACAGTGAACTACTGGGGAGTGTGGTTAGTGCTCCACAAAATTCCATTTGTTTGTCATTCCTGCCTGTTTTGAAAAATCACTCAAAATGTTGAACTGGACAAGGATCTCCTGCTTCATCTTCAGTTTTAACTCTCTTTCCATTCTTCTGTTGCCTATTAGTTGGTTTTATTTGCTTGAATGTCATCAAGAATGCTTTTGACAAAGTTTTGTCTTTGTTAAATAAGGCATTTTCCAGTTTTCCTGATAAAAGATCAGATTTGATTCTATGTAAATTCTAATACATTGTCAGAGCTGGCATGTGCATTATTTACAGCAGGTTCATGCAATGATGCTGTAATCTGGCAGGTTTAGGTTATCTGAGAAAATGTGGCTACTGACTGAATATATATTTCTCCTCAAAAAAGCACTGCTACTGATCACCAGCCATAACATTACTTTTGGGTGCCACTGCTGACTGGAAAAAAATTATCACCAAATAAAAACTGTAGACTGTGTCTAGTACCACAAGGGCTATCATAGCTCTAACCTCTGTTACAACAAGACTTCATTATTTGTAGGTATACCAATCAAAAATCTGCCCCCAAATGCATTAATACCAAAAACAAATCTAAAATGCCCGCAATGATGAAGTAAAAATTGACCATCACATTCTTCCCAGGAAGAAACATGTCATGGTTATGAAGACTAATTTACAATATGCATTTCCTCCTTCTATTTTTGTACTTTAGTTTATTTTTCCACTAGTAAATCTTCTTTTAACTTTGGAACATTGGTACTTTCAAGAAAGGGACTTTCTTTTGCAAATCTATGCCTTTTTGTTCATGAAAATACATTAAAGGATCCACTTCTTGCAGGTACCATTTATTGAAATTACCTGGCCATCCTGCTGGAAACCTAAAGTGCTTCACTCCAGTAATACATAAAATAGAGAAAATTAAATGCGTTTCCATCCAGTAATATACAAAATAGAGAGAATGAAATGCCTTTCCCATTTTGAAAACATCACAGCAAGTGATTACCCAAGATGTTTGGAGTAATTACTGTGTGTTGGATGTGCATCATAACCCATAGCTTCAAACAATCCTTACACGTCTTCTAAAGCAAAAAGATTGGTCAAGCTAAAGCCAAAGTACACAACTTTAACCACTACTGGTTTAACATTCTTGTTTGCCTTATTTGTGCAGAAAGAAGAAAGTTCACTTGGCTTGCAGCTTGGCAGCTGTCAAGTTGAAGCAGTTTGCAGTATTTTATAAAATTGTTAGAAATTATAAGAAATTATCTTCTGGCCTAAAATATGTAACAATAACTGAAGACTTTATGGCATTGATCAGCCAGGATTTTTTTCTTGAAATAGCTACAGGACTGAACTTTCCAAGGCCTGGTACTTAAATTGTAAAAGAATAACTCTAAGTATTCATAAGGATCCCTTGAAATGCTCCTGGGACGCATGCAGGGGGGAAGATCTGAGAACTGAGCCTGATTCTGTGTTTCTGACTGTAAACATACCCATTCTCAGGACTTCACCCTCACCCCATTAAAGCTACTCTCATGTGGTTAAGTACTGTTTGCATTCTTTTACAATCCCTACCATTTGTGTGATTAACCATGGTATGTTTAAAATCTCCATCTGTCTTCAATACTCATGGGTTCCAGTGCTTCCTCAGAATTCCCTGTCTTTCCAGATTTCATTCTTTTCTCTACATTTCATTAATAACCACACTCATCGTGCCTTTGGCTTCCTCTCCTCTGTGCACACACATCCTTTTGCTGTTAGCTCTTCCCCATGGGTACCATCACTGAACATCCTCTGGTGTCATTCCCTGCCAGTTGCTCTCTGGCCCTCTACAGTCAGCCTCAAAATCCCACATCTTATCACGCACATTTACAGCACAAAAAACTTTATACCATGGCTGTGTTTAGTAATATATCTGCGGTTGCATTATTGTAACATAACACAACGTAGCATAACATATATAATACATACACAATACATAATATTGCACTAAAGGTATGAAATATGAAATCTTACTCTTTTGTGTGTCTGAAAATTAGGACTGGTAAGACTTTTCCACCCTTGTGTCTTGGTCTCTACTGTTCTGAGCAGCCTTCATTGCTCTGCCTGGCTATTAGGATTTCCTGAAATTCCTGCCTGTGCCTAGGCTCCCCACTGTGCTCTCTCCTGTTTGTCCTCTGAGTTGGCCACAAAATAGTCTGTATTCACTCTTAGTCCAGACTGACCAGCACACAGATGTTGCTGAAGGAAAAGTCCCAAGGAATCTGTCCAGGTGCTCAGAGACCTGAGCAAGCTCAGTGCATCAGCAGTTAAGTGTGACTTGAACTAGGCCATGGCCAGTGAACAGTCTTGGGGCTTTTCCACCTTCCTCCAATGGTAGTAGAGGCACAAGCCCTCAAAGGAGACTTCTGGCCACTTGTTTGATTTCTAAAGACACAAGTGGATTCTCCTGGAGTTTTCAAAATGTTTTTTACCGTGAGAGTTTCAACAATTGCCTCATAAACCTGTCTGATCTTGGGATTATCATATTTTAGCCACTTCCTGGAAAGAGCAGGTAGGGTATTTTCTAGAAAGCAAATATGGCTTAGAGGACTGTGCAAAAGTTTCAGTTTAAAAAAAAGCTACCTTAAATGAATGAGAAAATCTGACCAAAGTTCTGTGTGTTTGGGGTATTGTGAAGTCCTTGGAAACAAGTACTTGTGAAACACCTGTACCTATAATCAAGTGCTTTTTCATTACCATTCTGTTTTTTAAAACATGCATTCAGTTTGAGTAGCTTCTATAAAAACAGGAAAGTAGCAGGGTCATATTTCCACTTAATTTGATATGGGAACAGACCCCCATTGAGTGGGGCAGGACCATCCTGCCCTTTTCCCCTTTTTCCCCCCTCTCTCTCTCTCTGGGCAAACTCTCCAGAGCCTCACCCGGCCATGGGATTCCAGCCCATTTCCTTCCCTGATGCGCATCAAGAAGCAAAATCATCCAGAGCATCTCGAAACTGCAAAACCCCATTAGTCAAAAGAGTCCTCCACGAGAGAACTAAACTCCTCTTTCCCAGCTCAGTAAATCCCAAAGGCTGGAGCTGGCAGTGGCTGCTGCTTGGCCCCTCTCCCACACAGATATCTTGTGGAGCTCCGGGTGGAGCTGGTGCTGACCCTGCTCCGGGTCCTTTGGGAATTTTTTTGTAAGTAAACCTGTAGGATCAGTGGGCTGGCTTCTGTCTCCAGTGGGGTACAGCTGGTCTAGGATAAAGCTTTTCATTATGTTTGCACATCTCATACTGCAGGACAAAGGCTGCCAAGCCCTAATGTGATTTAGAGCACCTCGCTGAATGCCCTGCGCACAGGGGCTTCCCACAGTGCCAGCACAGCCGGATTAAGGGATGTGTGAACGAGCAATTCTTGTGGTTCATTGCTTACTGAACAAACGCTGAAAATAACTTCTGCTCTTGCTTTTCAGATGTTTCCAAAAGTGGAATTAAGCTAAGTCTCATATCATAATATTAACATGGAAAGCTTTCAAATTTTCAACAACAAAAGAAAATACACTTTTAAAACTAATTTTTCTCAGTTGTTCTCAAATGTACAAGAGTCCTAGTTACATCACAGGCTCAACCCCAACAGTGGGGCCAATCTGCTAGTGTCACCTTCTTCTTCTTCTTTGGAAACCTATTCTAGCTGGGATAATTTTCAATTAAGGTGAAAGTAATGGAGTCATGGAGGATTTTGTAGCTCAAGAGGTACAAAAACTCTGTTATAGCTGAAGACTATATATGTGAGTTTATGTGCTTTAAATCCTGTACCGAGGTCCTAAAACAATGACTGGCAAGCAACAAGGGAAGGATAAGTTGAAGTTATACCCCATGTTGTGAGAATGGTATTCTTAACAGAGCAAGCCTATTAGCCTAGTGGAGTCCTTTGCTCTGGGAAAGCCAAAGAGTTTATTAGGGGAAAACTTGCATAGGAAGTAGCTAAAGTACTGCTAAAGGGCTGCTCAGAACTGTGCAATGGGACTTGCTTTGGATCTGGCTTTTTGCATTGGCCATCTGAGCTGGGTGCAAAGAACTGCACTGGCAGTAAATGTGCTCCCTTGGGTATGGCAGGAAAAATAATTATTTGAGAGGCTTCAATTAAACACATGGTCATTCTGCTTCCTAAAGATGATGATTAGAAGAATGGTAACAGCATTTATATGGTGATCACCTACTTGGAACATAATTAAGTCTGAGGAAAATGGGCACTCAGAAGAAAGGAGATGCTTCCTGGGAGGAACCCCATCATGTATGGTCCATGCCAAAACCAACATGTTTGCAGGAAAAGACCCATCTTTAAAAATTCAGTCACTGAGCTCAAGAGAGCAAGCAGATTTTAAAACAGGTGGGATTTCTCATATCACCTCACAATGGAAGTTGTTTCTGGCCCCTCAGAAATGACAGTACTTCAAGGCAGATGCAGAGAAAAAACTCATTCTGCATGACCAATTCTGTTGCTGCTCAATAGCTCTAGGAAGAATTTCATCCACCTGTGAAGTGAACTAAGATATTCACATGCTCTCCTCCTCTTGGGTCTCCCTGGGTAAACTTCCTGCTATTTAGAGGCATTGACCTGACCTAGCCATTCCTCCTCATTAGTACATTTATAAACACATGGCATTTCATCACTGAGGGGAAATCAGACATCATATGGCTGCGATACGTCCTTCAGAGTATGAGGGCTACTAATGTTAAATGGATACTTGTTTATCAGACCTCTCTGTTGTCATAGATGTTTATGACTGATGTGATATGTTGAAAATCAGAGGTATTTATCAGCTAGAGACATTATTCTTCATTACTTACTGACCTTGGAGCCTTTTTTCCTAATTAACCTAAAGCAGTTAAGGTTCTGCGTGTTTTCTATTTCACATTGAGGAACTTTTCTATTTCAAAAGGAAGTTAAAGCCTCCAAATCTGTCTGCAGAAAACGGGAAAGCCCTCAGCCTGTGCAGAAGCAAAGAGTTAAGGAGCATTACAGTATGATGGGATAATTACAAGTAAAATGATGCCATATATGGTAATACTCACAGGGATTCGGGGGAAAGCCAAAAGATGGGCACTGTTGCCCTGGGAGAAAGGAAATGCAATGATGATGTGATGAACTACAAATAAACCTTAATAAAATGGAATAGTTCAAAGCCCAGGGTTTGTTTGAAGAAAGTTGTTTTGGTTGTTTTTTTTCCAAAGAAACAAAGATGTAAGGTAGATTTATTTGAAAAGTTTGTATGCATATGTCTTCAAATTGGTGTGCTTGGTTTGGAATTGTTCCCAGGACACTTAATTTTTATCAATAAAACATAGAAATGTTTTAGCACTGAAGCCCAGACAGAGATGAATCCAATCTCTAAAATGTGCAAATTAACCCAGGTCTTGTGAAAAGGAATCTATTAATCTCACTTATTTGTGGTTCAAACTCTAAAAGCCAGAAGAAACAGTTTTTATCATGTTATACCTCAGGCAGGAATTGTTTCCTAAGGTTTATATCAATGTCATTCTGTATTGAAAGTTCTGTCCAACACTTCTCCATATTTTTATGTCCATTTATCACTGGTGCTTTGGTAGGGAAAATTAATTCCTGTATTTCCTAATTAGGAAAAGAAGCAGAACTGCATTGGATTCAGCTAAACAGTTTCAGACTCAGAAGAGCTGATAAATATCTCTGGGATTTTTGACTGTATTGTTCTTTTATTTTTCTAAAATCCATTTTATTATAGATCCAAAGAAAAAGAGGTCCAACTTAGATGGTTGCTCTCCTCACAGCACCAGCTCAGTTGAAAGACCTCATTTGTTACATCCACACCCACTTTGACTACTAAGCAGGACAGTATAAAAATATTTTTGTCCATATAATCATCAGAGTCAGAGGTAACAGAAAGACACAAGATGATGTAACGTAACAATTAGAGAGGAAAAATGGCTGGAAATTTCTATTGAGAAAAGACTCTGTCAGTCTGTACTTTGAAAACCACTCTTTTACTTTAAAAGAGGGTTTAAGAGTTGTAAATAAACTTAACCTGGAAGTCTTCCAAGAGAGGAAAAGTTACCACTGCCTTCCTGCTTCCCAAGGGACACTGCATGGAGCAGAGCTGGGATGCCAGTTCTGCTGGTCAGACAAATCCCCACGATGTCCCTTATTACCCAGTGAGCAGAGACACCTCAGACAGTTTCATTCCTGGTCCCATTGAATTCAAGGAGCATCTGAATACAAAATTCAGATGAGGCAGGATCACGCTGTTAGTCTACTTTAATGCCAGAGTTTCAGAAGAGAAAACCATTGTATTACTGCTGATGTTTTCTTTTACTGCTGTATCACATCATACTTAATGTTGTATTTTTTGATCTTAAAATATAAGCAGACTCCCTGCCAACTCCACTTCTCATAAGTGCTCAGATGCTGCCAAAGCAAGATGAACTGCTGTTCAAAAATGCATCATGTTTTAGAATTCCCTTAAATGGCCCAATGTGCACTCGAAATACTACCAGGACAGAGATATGACTCTGATGATGCATTCTTTGCAGGCTGAAGTCAGGTGCATTTGGGAGGTGCTGTTCTGGGGTAAATAAGAACCGAGCTGGGCAGTTTCCAGTCCTGTGTTTATACACTACGTACATCTGCATGGCAGAAGGACACCACTGGTTACCTACCTTCTTTTGTGTTATTTTCTTTCCCCTCAGAGGTGAATCCGGTGCTGGCAAGACAGAAAATACCAAGAAGGTCATTCAGTACCTGGCTGTTGTTGCCTCATCACACAAGGGCAAGAAGGACACCAGTGTCACTGTAAGTGAGCTCCTCCATCCCCAGCTCTCCCCCAGGCCTCTGAGGGCTGTGCTGAGGTCACTCTGCAGCTCAGGGACTGGGGCTTGTCAAACAGTGGCATATTAAGAGTACACAATTACGTCACAGCTCTGTGTTTATGGAAGAAAAAAATTTGTTTGACACAATCTTAGGCATCAAATCAGAATGTACTTAGGGAGAACAGAAATATTCATCGTTTTCCATAGGCATAGCACCTATTTATACCCCAGCATGAAGGCCTTGAAGTCTGCAAGGGTTCAAGTCCTTGTTTTACCCTTGACCTCTGCCAACTGAGAAGTTTGGGAAAGCCTGTAACTTACACATTGTCCAATGGCATCACAAAAATGTATACCAGCATTTAAACTTCCAAAGTTTTGATTGGATTTGTTAATAAGTTTTCTTACTAACTAGCAAAGAGTCCCAGTATAAAACTTGTCTTTTTTTTTACTGCTCTGTCAGGGGTAACAATTTTGAAAGGCACAATTTTTTCTAAGTGCTTTATTCCTTCAAAATGTTTAATAGTCTTGCCTGAGAGACTAAAGTTCATTTTCTTACTTTGAACCATATACCTGCCTAGTTCCTGGAGATCATTACCATGGCAGAGGCTCTCAGCTGTCTTTGCTCTTCTCAGTGATACACCTCCAGGTCCTACATAATTTCCAGCCTTTCAAATGTAACTCAAAACTTCTGCAAAAAAAGGAAGCAATTCACTTTTATGACAAAACAGGCTTAATTCAGCAAGACATTTCATTGTGCCTCAAATACAAGATTGGGTGCAACATAAATAATTAGTAGGGAAGTGGGAAATAAAGTAAAAATCTCATGACCACCCCTGTGCGGGGTCTCAGAGCTGCCCCTGCCCATGTGTCAGCAGAACATGAGGTGTGCAGCCCTCCCTCTTCCACCACAAATAACTGGGCTTTTATGTACAGTGGATTCTAATTTGGAGTAGGGGAGGGAGTAGATGTCCTTATGAGTAGTATTTTCTAGAAATCTGTGATTTAATTTAGAAACAGTGTTTAAATATTAAATACAATTAAACAATTGTTTAAATATTAAACAACAGTCTTGGAAACAGTCCAAGACTGATGTTTAATATTTAATGTTTATGCAAAAAAGAAGTAATTTCTTCCTATTGAGTCCCTGCTTAGTAGCTGGCGGTGAATTAACTTGGGGTGCCAAGGCCATCCCTAACTGCAGTTGCTGCTGAATCCTCTGGGGAATTATGTGAGTCTCAGGACCAAATTTGCCCTGAGACAGACCTGAAGGCAAATATTCATCAGAGAAGAGCTGAGATTATTTGTTCTCAAACAAATCAAAGCTGATTTGTTCTATATCATGCTGACAAATAGTAATTCAGTGACTGGGACTGCTGACACTGCAATTTCAGTCATTAATATATAATGCATAACAAAATGCCACCAGAGATTTGTGGCATTTATCATATTTATATACATAGAGATTTATCATAAAAATATTTGCCTTTGTCTGGTCCTGAGAGACTAACCTGGGACTGGATCCAAATCCCATCTCTTTGCTTCAGGATTTTTCTTTTCTTCAGTTAATATGCTCTAAGTATGTTAATGATATTTGTACCCTTGGTATGTCTGCAATAGATTGTTCATATCTGTATTCCTGGTTTATTTGCATGGAAACTGTGTACTGGTTATTTTAATACAGGAAAAACAATAAAAATATCTGTCTAATGGAAATTATACTGACACTTGTTTTATACCATGTTATTCAACACAGCAAGGTCCATCTTTTGCCTACGTGAGTAACTTAGACTGTTTGATGTGTGTTTAAGGCACTGAGTGTAGATCTGCATGCTATTGTTGCACCCCAAAAATTTAAGAGAGATTTTGTTGAAATATGTTGTATGATATGATAAAAAGCAACAATAGCACCAAATGCTCTCACAAATCAACCCTAACTGTGTCAGGCCCCACGGTAAAGAATGAGGTCTGACACAGGCAGGGTCATCTTTCAAATATCACTCTCTTCTGTATCTCTGCGTGTGTTCAAATTGCCATAGTTTGAATTAAATTTCCCACAATCCTGGAAGAGCTACTCAGCCTGAAATTTAACAATGTGGTTTCTGAATGAAATATCAAAATGCTTTCTGTGCTTCAGGTTGAAGTTTTTAGGACTGTTGTGAAATAATTCCTAAACCTCACGGTGTTTGATTTGTTTGGCTGCATGCTTTCCATTTGTTATTGCTTGGAATTTTACATTTCCATGTAACTGTTGAGAATTGTTCACCACCACAAGAGTTAGCATGTTCTTAGCTTGCTGCTGTGGCGTGTAACAGAGCAATTCCCAGTGCAGCACCTGTCTGCAGGTGTGTTACAGGCCCTCCTCTCTGTGTGCCAAACACATAGCAATGCTTTGGGAATACAGGCAGGTTTGCTGGCACATTCTTGCTGTTTCTGTGCCAGGCAAATGAGATTTATTTTCTTTCATGCAGTCTTTTTTGCCCCATTCTGACTGCTGCCTCTCAGACTTCAGCTGTGACAGTGTTGCCCCTTAGTTAATTTAGTACTTCCTTTGACAATATCTGTGAAAAAAAAAATATTTCATGGTTGGCATGGGCAGCTCTGTGGAGTCTGGTGGACTTACAGCTGCACACAGTGCTGGCCACCTGGAGCCAGAGTTTTACACCCAGCTCTATGGCACAGTTCAGTTCTCAGTAGAAGCAGGTGGTGTCTGTCTCATTTTAGCAGACAAGATTCTATTTTAGATGCCACCATCTGATTGCAGCAACACTCTTTGCTTATACAGGAGGTTTTAAGTCTACAGAGAGTAACTGGACAGAGCTGCCCAGTACAGAGAATCTTCAGGGGCTTTTAGGAATTCATTTCTTTTTCTGGGATTCCTGTACAAACATGTTAGGAACTCTTCCTTCCCTCTTCCTCCAGCTCTTGGGTAGTAAGTTTTTTAATTATATTTTTGAGGTAGCTCTCACCATTGACACAGAAGTTACAAGACATTCAGAAGTGACATTTAGAAAAAAGTTACCAGATTTGCACAGTAATTGGGAAGCGCTTTCATTTTCCAAATTATTTTCTAGATTCAAACTAAATATTGCCTTACTTTCTGCTTAAAATTATTTAAATTAAATCTTATTATCTATCAAGGACTTTTTCCTTTTCAGGGTGAGTCTTTTGAAATAATGCATATTACTACAGAGTAGTACTCAAAGAATAGTGTGGTAAATGTGAATGTAAATGATCTCATATGACAGAGTTGAATGAAAAGTTCTGACAACCTGTATACATATGCAAAATATTTTTTCAGCTTCATTGGTTTGCTTAGAAATAGGACTAGGTAAATATATAGGATTCAATGCATGCTTGTTTCATTGCATGATTTGTTTCCTTAGCAATTACTAACCACAATTAACAATATAATATGAAGATTGTGTGTTTGCATGAGAATTCATTATCCTAGTTTGAAATAAATCAATGCAATTCCATATTTAACCTACATAGCCTTGCATGGATCATTATTAATAGACTTGATAAAATCTGCTTTGTAGCTTTGTGCTGTATTACATTAAAATTATTCTCGGCAAGTTATTCTAATTATATTGTCATTTGCTAGCAAAGGGTCTCAATAAACTAACTTGGAAAAGACATGCTAGAGGTTCCTTTAAGAATATCCCTTTAAAAAATTACATTAAACTGGAAAAAATAATTGACATTGAATGACCCTTTTTTTAAGGAAGTCATGATGCTATACAGATTAATAGTTTGATCTGTCACATGCAACAAGGCTGGAAAAGGGTCATGTATACAGGGCAGCAGTCAACTGCACAAACAGATAAACACCAAGTTTAACAGAGAATGAAAACAAATCCACATCAAATGCAGTATTCAGCAAAAAAAAATTAGAGACTTAAATTAGATTTCACCTTTTTCTGCCATGTACGAGTGTTAGTTTCAACTAAGTAATTACAATGTTTTGTGTTAACTGCTTCTGAATGAATTTTAGGGTGAGCTTGAAAAACAGCTTCTCCAGGCAAACCCTATTCTTGAAGCTTTTGGGAATGCAAAAACTGTGAAGAATGACAACTCCTCCAGATTTGTAAGTAGGAGAAATGCAGTTTGGTCTGTGGGTCCATGTGGGTCAACTTCAGCAGAGAGAGTTTCACAGATCCAACCCTGTTCCCTCACCGGCCTTGTGGAAATCAAAGTAGAACAAAGATGTTGTCCTACCCCCACTTCCTAAGCCTAGTCCAGCAGGGAGAACTCCTTTCCCTCCAAGTGCCTGAACAAAATGTGGGGGGGAACTGTACAGAGGGAATATCAGAGAAGTTCATTTCCTTTCAGGCTGTTCCACAGGTCACCCCAGCAGGAGGGAGTCAAGCATGTTCTTCTAGGGAGGGTGATGTACACATCTTATGGAACAGGTTAAATACTGGCTAATAGTGGAAAACTTGGCACTGCCTGAAAGAACAGCCCAATTTAGATCTTCTTTTCATTCACAGGGCAAATTCATCCGCATCAACTTCGATGTGACGGGCTACATTGTTGGAGCAAACATAGAGACTTGTATCCTTTCCAGTGAGCTGCACCAGGCTGGGAGGAAGTCACAAGAACAAGCTCATTGCATGTCTAAGAAAGGCAAACCCTGCTGAGGCTGCTATAAACAGAGAGGGAGGGATACCATTTGGGCTGGTACCAGCTTCTGTCCTGCTCTCAGTTTTATGTTTTCAGGGCTGTTTTATCAGCTATAGGAAAGGGAGGTATTCCCCAAATACAGCTTCAGGAACTGGACAGCCCATTCCTAAGGCAATGCAAGGGACAGTTTTGTGTCCAGAGGACTTGTATTCCTCTGGAATACAAGGGAAAGGGAAAGGGAGGTATTCCCCAAATACAGCTTCAGGAACTGGACAGCCCATTCCTGAGGCAATGCAAGGGACAGTTTTGTGTCCAGAGGACTTGTATTCCTCTGGAATACAAGGGAAAGGGAAAGGGAGGTATTCCCCAAATACAGCTTCAGGAACTGGACAGCCCATTCCTGAGGCAATGCAAGGGACATTTTTTTGTCTAGAGGACTTGTATTGCCTGGATGATAAATATGAACTGCTGTGTCAAATTACACACCCAGAGCAGTCAGTTGTGTATCAGTAACCTCGATGTATTTTTTCAGGGAAAATGGACTGAGAAATTCAGCTCAGGCTGACCTTGCTTGTCAAGTATGTTGCCTGTTCCCTTGGCTGTGTTTATGAGCTAGTTTATTTTAATGAACATATTAACATGCAGGTGGTTTTCTCAGTGTTGCACTGCTCATCTTTGCATATAGAAAATGCTTCTTGCTCCAATAAATGAGAAAGAATGATGCAGTTATAAAGAAGTACCATATCCCTTGAATGTAGCATCAAGCAACAAAGAGTTTATCACTCTGCTCTTATTTTGACAACTGATCTTTAGAAAAAATCATTAACATTTTAACAGTTTCGGTCTTAACTGAAGTTTTATCTACAGCATTTTAGCTTTTAAAGAGTGAATCACTGACTGGTATTGAAATACTTACACTCTTGATAACTTCATTTTTATTAGCTTACAGTCATAAAAATGGTCCATAAATATAACTTGATTTTATTGCTTTTATACCTACAATACTCACCTCAAGAACTCTTTTTTTTTTCCCCAGCAGCCCCACTGTATGTTGAAAGAATTATATTAGTGCTTCATTTTCAAAGTGGTTTGAGTTATATAGTGACTATAAGTTCTAGATCCTGGATTTTAGAATAATTTAGGTCTATTTTCATTACTGCCATGATTACCAGCATTTACCCTGCAACAGCAAGTAGGAGATTGTGGTAGAAGCAGGTGAAGCAAGTAGGAGATTGCTTATTGCTTATTATAGCAGGTAGAAGGAAGTAGGAGATTGCTTATTGTGGTAAGGATTATATCAATACCAGAGCTCCTGTCACACAATTAGACACATATTCATGTTAGACAAGTGCATGGCAAATATTTAGACAATGCTATTGATGGTTCTGAGGCTGATGGCACAATTAAGAAAGGACTGAATCATGTTATTGATTTTTTTAACACACTTTAAAAACAGATTTGCTTGAAAAATCCCGAGCAATTCGTCAGGCTAAAGATGAAAGAACATTTCACATCTTTTACTATTTGATTGCTGGAGCTTCTGAACAGATGAGAAGTAAGTTCCTTACTAATAATTCTCTTATCTCATTGAACAGTCTGAGCAATAGCTTGCCCAAGTATTTATCTTAATTTCTGTAATTACATGTCATTCAATCCTTACTATAAACAAATGCCATAGAAATAGCTATGTATTTTAGCTATAGAAAACAATTTTCTCAAGTGAATTATAAGAAAGCATCAATTCATGTCCCTCTGTTTGAGGCAGGTTCTTTGCAGTTTACAGGATATTTTAATTTACAGATGTAGACCCATTCAGATCCCATCTTGAATAATACCAAGAAGATAAATTGGGAAGAGTTATTAATTGCTTTACAAAAAAGATATTACGGATTCCAACAAGAATATCGGCTCATTATTTTAAAATAAATTAAGAGAATGTATTTGCCACAGCACGTTATTACTCTGTGAAAGCCACAGCTTCAGATGTATTGGAACATCATGGTTAAAATATGACATTTTTCCCTAAATCACTCATTGCTGAAGAATGTATAAAGCAATGGGTAACTCTCTTTCCCCTGGTTTTTATGTTCCTTACCTAAGAATCTGTTGTTGGCCATGGAATAGGGTTGAATAGTCTGTTAGCTTGACCCACTTTGGTTGTTACCTTGCTCCATTCTTACTATTACAGGCTATGAATCCCCTTAGGGAGAGGCATATTTCTGAGTAGGTTACATGTGGTACTCAACAGAAGGATTTTGGCAAGAATGGCTCAGATTTGAGTCCATAGGACCCAAAATTGCCCCACAGTGCAGAGACATTCTTCAGTCACTAATGAAAACTAGAAACTTAATATCATCAAGCTTGCTAAATAGTTATTTTGAAAAGATTTGACAAAACCCTAAACTCTTCATACAAGCAGAATCTTCCTTTGGTGATAATGTTGGGTTTTTTTCTGTTGTTCCTTAGGAGAATTCATGAACAAAGAAGATTAAGTGGATGCTCTTAAATAAAGCTTTTCTTCTTCTTTTTAGATGATTTGTTGCTGGAAGGCTTCAACAATTACACCTTTCTATCCAGTGGCTATGTGCCTATTCCTTCTCAACAAGATGATGAAATGTTCCAGGAGACCTTGGAAGCCATGAAAATTATGGGCTTTACTGATGAGGAACAGACATGTGAGAATTGTTATCAACACTGTATTCAACATATACATCTGCAAGTGACACTACATAGAGATGCAAATGCAGAGGTTAATTCTGTCCAGAATAATCACTTTGCAAAGCTAATTTGTGTTTATGAAAGGGAATATTTCTCATTGGAACCCCCTACATATCCAAAAAGAGATTATTGAGTCTAAGCCAGCTCTATCAACAGTAATGACCATTTAAATCCATTGTTCAGAACTTTCCAACTAGCATGAAAAAGTTGCAAAATAATCTGATTTATTTTTGAAGGAAACAGAACAGGCTCAAATAGCTCATATGTACTCACTGATTCAGAAAAACAAGGGAAAAAAAACCAAAGAGCATGAAACAACTAAACTATCTTTAAAATGTGGGCGTGCCAGAGACACCCACCTGCATAGCTTTTACCTCTCAGTGTTGCTGGGAGCGTGCAGGGCCCTCAGATGCAAATTGCCATGTCCCAGGTGACACCTGGTGGCAAAGCAGCGTCCTCCCATTGCCTGAGCCTTGGAGCAGCAGCAGCAGCAGCAGAGCACATCCCTCACCTCCATCAGTGACCGAGGGGTGCTGAGCAAAACCCCAGCCTTGGTCATTCTGGATGATGGTGCTGGTGCACACTGGTCTGCTCTCCTGCCGGTACTGGCATGGACAGCAGCATTCTCCACTGCAGCATCAGGAGTCATTAATTTATTGTCTGAACTCCTCTGATTTCATGCTCTAAAATAGAAGCCCATTTGGAAAATATTCTTATCCTGTGTAAATTAGATAAATTTACAGCTAAACAAATAGAACACCCCAAATTGATACAACCTCATCTGAAACATGTCAATAGATTTTACTACCCAAGTTTAGGTGGTATCACATTTATGTGTATTTCAGTAATCAAACATTAATAAATACCTTTTCTGGATTTTGACATTAATCCTTTTAAAGATATGTATACATTTGATTTTAGTTGCACAACTAAATATCCACATGCCCCTGAATAACTGGACATTCAGAAGTGCCACACATTTTTTAAGCTGCTGGTAATTCAGATTTATTTTTTGGTTTTAAGACTCTTAAGTGATTGAGCAGGGAAGATGCTACAGGCACTGTGAGTGGAGGACAAATTCCTGAGATGTGGGGATCTGCCTGGGGAGCCAGCGTAACTTCGCTTGAGGTGCTGGTGTTCCCAGAGTGGCCCATTTGCTTCACTGCACAGATTGTGCAGATTTCTGCTCAGTCAGCTCTCAAAGTCCTGCAGTTTTAAGGCACAGTCCTTTAAAACAAACCTTACTCTTTCCAGAGAGGTACAGACTATCAGAGGCACTGGAATGTTATTGCAGAGAACAGAGTTTTCAAAACGTGGCCATTCTGATCCTCATTTATATTATCTGTTTCTCTTACAGCTATACTGAGGGTTGTTTCATCTGTCCTACAACTGGGTAATATTGTCTTCAAGAAGGAGAGAAACACTGATCAAGCTTCTATGCCAGATGATACTGGTATTATTTTCCACTTCAAAATTTAGTTAACATTAAAAAAATAATAAAACAGCAACTGAATAAGTACTCCTTATCAATAGTTTTTAATTTAATTGCTATTCTCTATGTAGCTCTCAGGATTTAAAGTATAAACCATGCTTAAAATCACCTCAATTATCATTACCTTTTCTAGTAATCTTGAATCCATAAATTGATGAATGGTGAATTTGTTGCTTGGATCATAAGTGGTTTTTTTTATGGTGTCATCTCTTGTATGTACAATAGAGAAGCTTTTAAGGAAGATAAATAATTCTGCATACTTGCTGAGCTGCTCATATTCACACTTACTGACCACCTAAGAGGCAATTCAGTCTGAGATAAAATCTCACTTTTTTATTCTAGCTGCACAAAAAGTGTGCCACCTGATGGGGATTAATGTGACAGATTTCACAAGATCTATTCTGACCCCAAGGATCAAGGTCGGGCGAGATGTTGTCCAGAAAGCTCAGACCAAAGAGCAGGTACCACATGCACTCTGCTCAGCTCTCCTGAAGCTCTTCTCCCTTTTCCTATTTCTGTTTCTCCTTACATCTTGTCTAAAGGGAAACATCCGTTTTCTGTCTCATTTCTACAGAAATTAACAGTTAAGTGGGTTTCTTTCACTTACAATCTCCTTTGACCTTTTCCAGGCAGACTTTGCCATAGAAGCTTTGGCCAAGGCAAAATTTGAGCGTCTGTTCCGTTGGATCCTGGCTCGCGTGAACAAAGCTCTCGATAAAACAAAAAGACAAGGAGCTTCTTTCTTGGGGATCCTTGATATTGCTGGATTTGAGATTTTTGAGGTATGTACTGTGGGACACAAGCTGATGAAACTTATATAGATCCTTAAATTTTAATTATTTTAATATGCAAAAAGAAATACAAAATAGCAAATACCATCCTGTAATTTAAGTTCACTCTTGAACGTCTTTTTCTAACGTTATGAATTCCCTTCTTTCCTCTTCACAGATCAATTCCTTTGAGCAGTTGTGCATCAACTACACTAATGAGAAACTTCAGCAGCTTTTCAACCACACAATGTTTATATTGGAGCAAGAGGAATACCAGCGAGAGGGCATTGAATGGAATTTCATTGACTTTGGCCTGGACCTGCAACCTTGCATTGAGCTGATCGAAAGACCAGTAAGATTCTCTCTCTGTAGGTGGGATACTACAGAGGTATCAGTTATGTGTCAGTACAAGAGATCCTTTATTTCCTGGAAGGATCTGTAACCTCAGGGGTGAGGAAGGTGGTGCTCTGTCTGTGCCTCTGCTTCTGATGATTCTAATCTGATACCACTCCCATTGCAGACCAACCCTCCCGGTGTCCTGGCTCTGCTGGATGAAGAGTGCTGGTTCCCCAAGGCTACTGACACATCCTTTGTGGAGAAACTAATTCAAGAACAAGGCAACCATCCCAAATTCCAGAAGCCCAAGCAACTCAAGGACAAAACAGAGTTCTGTATAATGCACTATGCAGGAAAGGTACTGGACAGATTGAGCTATTTTGACTTAGAGAACTTCGGTTCTTTGATACCCAAAGGATCAAAGAGAAACATTCTGGTACCTGCATTGATGAGACATAGCTTTAATTATGAAATATGCTTATTAAGTGCTTTAATTACACAACACATGAAATAAGATTTCCAAATCATGGTTGTGCTAAGCTCACAAGAAAACAAAAATTACCATCACTAAGGTTATTGAAAATCCAAGTAATTTGGATTCTTTTCTAGCAAGCAGACTTTTTAAAGACATTAGTACATGTGAGAATAAATACTCAACTCTCAACCCTAGAAACCTTTGCACATTATTTGTCTGATTTTGTGAATACAGTGCCCTGTGTTCTTGGACACTCCAGATTTCTTATCAAGAACAAATTTTTGATGTTCCCTGCAGGTTACTTACAATGCAACTGCCTGGCTGACTAAGAACATGGATCCACTAAATGACAACGTGACTTCTCTGCTGAACCAGTCTTCAGACAAATTTGTAGCAGACCTTTGGAAGGATGGTATGAATCACAACTCTAAATCAGTGATGGGGTTTAAAGGGAGAAACTCCTACCAGAACTTTTTGACAGCCATCCCTTGCTGGCAGCACACAAGTGTGAACATGATAAGTATGGAAGAGACTGAACTAATGTGTTCTAAAGACATCATTAATGAAAAACTTCATTAGAGAGTTTTCAGCACTATCAAAAAACTTTCTTAATATTATTCAGCAACAGAATAAAAATTATTCATTACGCTTAAAATGTTTCTGAATATGTAAAATTTACATATTTAATACAGGTTATTGTTAGGTTTTATGAAGCCTCTCATGTAAGTACTGTGGAGTTCTATTTAATTCATGGACATAATAAAATATATTCTGGGTATTCAGTTGCTCCATTCTGTCACTACTTAACAAAATCCACATTTTCATCTTTGACAGAAGTAGACTATTTACCCAGGAGGACTTCTAGTATATTTGTCAGAATGCTCCTATTGCATAAAAAATATACCTGTCCTCTTCGGCAAGCTGCAGTGTAACAATGGCAGTGATGAGTCTGATGTGAGGCAAGGAGAGTTTATATAAACAGTTCCATTCTTTCTTTTCTATTTCAGTGGACCGTATAGTTGGGCTGGACCAAATGGCCAAGATGAGTGAAAGCTCACTCCCCAGTTCTTCAAAAACCAAGAAAGGCATGTTCCGTACCGTTGGACAACTCTATAAGGAGCAGCTGACCAAACTGATGACCACCCTAAGGAATACCAATCCCAACTTTGTCCGCTGCATCATTCCAAATCATGAAAAAAGGGTAAATTTCAGAAGATGCTCACTTTTCAGACTCCTGGCACATTACTCCTGTTGAGCTGCTCACTGCACGTGGCAGAGCTGAACGATGTCTTCAAACACAGACATGTGGATGGTAACATTTTTGTAAATCTGTGCTAAAAATACCTTCTGTTCCCTTTTCAGTCTGGCAAACTTGACGCCCATTTAGTGCTGGAGCAGTTGCGCTGCAATGGTGTCTTGGAAGGGATCCGCATCTGCCGGCAGGGATTCCCCAACAGGATTGTCTTCCAGGAGTTCCGCCAGCGGTACGAGCCCCTCAGCCCCAGCTCTGGCTTTAGCAGGGCTGGACCTCCTGTCTGTACAAAACCACCCAGTGTGTTTCAGCCTCCCTAACATAAGCATCTTTTGGCAGATATGAAATTCTCGCTGCAAATGCCATTCCTAAAGGATTCATGGATGGGAAGCAGGCTTGCATACTCATGGTGAGGAAAGCATTTTTGATCCTATTATAATCAGGCCTATACTTATATAAAAGAGTTGAGACTGAACAGAAATGAGAAGTGATTTTTAGTACCCTAAACCTCAGCACAGGAGTTTAAAAATATCCCTGTTTTCCTATAGATTAAAGCACTAGAGCTTGATCCCAACTTGTACAGAATTGGACAGAGTAAAATCTTCTTCAGAACTGGTGTTCTGGCTCACCTGGAAGAAGAGAGAGACCTGAAGATCACAGATGTTATTATCACCTTCCAAGCTATGTCCCGAGGCTACCTAGCAAGAAAGTAAGAATATGTGCTGACAAATAGAATGTTTTCCGCAGCAGAGTACCTGCAGGGGCCTTTAGTGTTCCATATAACCAACTGAAGACACTGAGACATTTCATTATTATTTATACTGCATTAGAACTCATGTCCAATGAAGGTTTCACCTGCAGCCCAGAAAAGGCTGATCAGTGTAATTACAGAGAAGCAGTTACACCGTGAGGCTGCTCACACCCCTGTGTACAATAAGCTGAAACAATGACCCATCATTTAAACATTTATGTGTTTGTACCAGCAGGAAAAGGAGCATTCTAAGCCATGACTGGAGTCTTATGCACTACAAGTAGGAACACCCCTGGCATCTATAAAACATAAAATAATTTCTTCCACAGCTTCATTGTGGAGCACTGATCATCTAGCATGATATCAGTTAACGTACACCACGAAACTATCAACAATAATGCCTTTTTTATCTGCATACTATCAAGGCTTCCTAACTGCTAGACAAAGAAATATGTCTCAAGAATGATAATCAGTGCAAGATCTGAGTGCCTGTGTACTCTGGAAAGGTGTTCACACCCAGAACTAGATCTATACATCTGTGCCTATCCATGGAATGCAAACAGACAAAAAACTAAAATAAAATACCAGACAGTTAACCAGAGTTACCACCCTTCCTCAGGAAAGCACAGGCACTGTTAAAGCAACAAAAGAATTTGTGCCTGACTCCCCAAACCATGTGGCTCATCAGCAGACTCTCATGCCAGAGTTTCTTTGCCTAATGTGTGTACCTTGCAAACGCCTTCCATTCTCAGACTGAACCAATTTGCTTTGTGTTTTTAATCACAGAGCCTTTGCCAAGAGACAGCAACAGTTGACTGCAATGAAGGTTATCCAAAGAAATTGTGCTGCCTACCTGAAGCTGAGGAACTGGCAGTGGTGGAGACTGTTTACTAAAGTGAGTGACTGCTATCAGTAAATCTCAGTTTTCCAAAAGAAATGAAATGCACATGATGCCAAGGTACATCTTGTCAGGCACACTCCTTGTTCCAAAGCCCATTGCAACTGGTGAAAAGAGCCTCATTAGTTTCACAAAATTTGGGGTTAGAGATACTCTGGATAGTTCTATAATGTCATTAACATTAAAGCTAGTTCTAACTTGAGAAGAAAACAATCTAGTTAGGCAGAAATTCATAAAAGATTTTGCATGCTTGGAGACTTTTTTAATAGCCACAAAATGAAATAATTTCACAGAGGTGGATAATGAGAACACTGAGTAGAACGAAGTTTCCAAACATCTAGAGTGATATATCTATGGGGAACAAAGTAGCTTGGGAATTCCTAACTGGGACACTAAACATCTTCCTGCTGGGAACTCATGCAAATTAAGTCTATTTTCCTTTTAAAGAGGCTCTGGTGTTTCAAGAATAGCCTTCACTTTGGATTCAGAAAACTTTTCCTACTTGGATTGATAGCAATCTCCTCTGCAACCAGAAACAGGCAGTAACACATAGCTGTGTGTGCACATTGCCTTTCTGTGCAGATGGAACTTTTGTACATTATCAAGGGATGAAAAGAGGCCTGGAGACATTTCAAAAGTGACACTATCAGAGGCTGAAGTGCTTGCAAGGCCCCAGGAATAAACATAGAGACAGCCAAGACTGCTAAGGCTTGGGGCTTTAAAGATGCTCCCATCAAGCTTGGCTGGACAGTATCTGTCCAGTCCTGAGCAATGACAGCACTACCAATAGTACCAGTCAGTCCTTGAAGCACCATGCTCAGCAACACAAATACTGACAGGAAACATTCTTTAAAAAACCTTTCCATTTCCAGGTGAAACCACTGCTGCAAGTCACCCGCCAAGAGGAAGAAATGCAGGCCAAGGATGAAGAACTGCAAAAAACTAAGGAAAGACAACAAAAAGCAGAGAGTGAATTGAAGGAGCTGGAACTGAAACACTCACAGGTGACTTACAGCTCTGAGCCTCTGGGAAACACTAGCTGTTCTTTTACCATGTCTAGAAGCTGTTGTAATAAAGGTGTCTCTCTCCTTTGCACTCATGATTGTCTTCATAGCAATGGTCCAGAGCAGAAGGTCAGTGCAGACAAGCTCCCAGTCACTTCAGTAAAGGCCCAACATCCACACAAGAATGTGTGGTGGAGCTGCCTGCCTGTACCCCAGGATGTGCAGTAAAACAACCAACTTGCACTCTAAGCCTTAACTTACTCTCCATTTTATTTGTGCAGCTTGTTGAAGAGAAGAACCTCCTGGCAGAGCAGCTTCAGGCAGAAACTGAGCTGTATGCTGAGGCTGAGGAGATGAGAGTCCGTTTAGCTGCTAAGAAACAAGAGCTGGAAGAGGTCCTGCACGAGATGGAAGCCAGAATTGAGGAGGAGGAGGAGCGCAGCCAGCAGCTGCAGGCAGAGAAGAAAAAGATGCAACAACAAATGCTGGTAAGGAGAGATAAGTGACAAATACAAACAATAACTTGGATCTCACTGGGACACAAGAGAGACAGGAAAACCTCAGATCCTAGGAGAGTGCTTGCTGCACAACCCTCTGTAGGATATGTCTGTGCTTCTGAAGGAAGGACAATCACTTGATGCTCTTTCCTCCAGAGCTCTCTTCTTCCTCATCTCAACCCTAATCTTTTCTCTGAAACATTAACAAATCTTTCATTCTCTGTTGTCAAGTATTACAGATTGTCTAGTTCTTAATAAAAACAACAAAGTTTACAACATGCAGTAATAAGTATTAAGCATTTCTTAAGAACTGCAGAAGTAGTATTTTGTTTCTAGAATTCATGTTTTGTGGGTTTCTTTTTTTCCCCCTAAAGGACCTTGAGGAACAGCTGGAAGAAGAAGAAGCTGCAAGGCAGAAACTGCAACTTGAAAAAGTAGCAGCAGATAGCAAGATAAAGAAAATGGAAGATGATATTCTGATAATGGAAGATCAGAATAACAAGCTAAGCAAGGTGAATTCTGGGTCCACTTTCTTACTCTGAAAATAGTGAAAGTTGAGAGAAAACCTTCTCTTCCACTAGAACAACAGGAATACTCTTGACTACCTAATCTCATGGATGTACAGTTACACCAGACCATCAGTCCAGCCTGTATCAAATGCATTTCTGATAATTTTTCTGTGCTCATTTAAACAATTCAAAATTGTGTAAAACTACTATTTTTGAGATCTGCTGTAGCAACAATATTTTCAAGCAAAATATTTACAGCAGCCAAGCATAATCAGTGGAAGACATGTCTTCCTGTCCAAGAGCAGACTAAGTAATTCTCTTTCAACTAATTTCAACAAAACTTCATGATTAAAATTGGAAGTTAAGAATGTCTTCCAGTACTTTATAAAAGGGAATGCTCTTGTAAACTGGGCCCTGCACTTAGCAGCCATCAGAGAAAGCACAAGATTCTAAGAGCAGCAGCTTAGAGAACGTGGAAGTCATAGACACCACTCCATAGCTCCTCTGTAACTGAAAAATTGAAATGTGTCATTACAATCTCAAGAAATACAGCATAAAAGGACAGTTTCTTGGACATTTTTGGTTGGCAAAGAGTTGATTTATGATCACCAATGACAGCCATGTTTGCTAACAGAAGTATTTTATTTTTCTTAAGGAAAGAAAACAACTTGAGGAAAGAATAAGTGATCTAACAACAAATCTTGCAGAAGAAGAAGAAAAAGCCAAAAATCTTACAAAGCTCAAGAACAAACATGAATCTATGATTTCTGAACTTGAAGGTAACATGAACAATAGTCTATTGGTGGTTTTGTAGAATTTCTTCTTTTTCCTTGGCACAGAACAAAAAACCTCAAGAGAATCAGAGAGAACTTTTTAAAAACATGTGGGGTATTTCCAAATTTGTTATGCTGAACTCAGTTTGGTGATAATCACCAAATCCCTATGGTGCCAAACAACAGAAACTTTTTATTTGTTATATATAAAAGAGTAGAGAGAAAAATGAGGGGAAAAAATGCTTATGTTGTAGAAAGATAAAGAAATTTTTCTTTAGGATGGCCAGAAACAAGGCACTGCATTGTTGCTTCAAAAACACGGTGACTTGTAGTTAAACGCATGGCCACACTGGAGGCCAGAACCATTTTTTGCCTAGGTTTGAGATCAGATTAAGGACTCCTGGCACTACCACAGTCTGGTGACCAAAATCCCCCTTTTTTCAGTGCGGCTGAAGAAGGAAGAGAAGAGCAGACAAGAACTGGACAAAGTTAAGAGGAAGCTGGAAGGGGAGGCAAATGATCTACACGAGCAGATTGCAGAGCTCCAGGCACAAATTGCTGACCTGAAGGCACAACTGGCCAAGAAGGAGGAAGAGCTGCAGGCTGCTCTGGCCAGGTACTCACTCCTGGGTCTGCACATGGTGGAAAGCCCAGGTTGCAACTTATCTTGCCCCTTCCCAGACACTGAGAAGTTCCAGCCATGAATCTCATCTCTCAGTTCATCCCCTCTGTGTGCTACCCCATTTTCCAAATGTCCTTTTGTGAAAAATAACTATGCTACTGCTTGTCCATAGACCAATAATCCATTTTATTAAATTACCTCCAAGTATCAATGAAAACTCCTCTTCCCATAGGCAAGGGCAGTGCTGTCAAGTACAATGAAATGTAACAATCTACTTCATAGGCAGTAGGCAAAAATTAATTACAAGTCTGATCTTGATCCACTCCAGAATCTCAGTGGATTTTCTGTATAAATTTAAGAGGAAAACACTCAACCAAAACTTGCTGAATCAACTGATTAGCATCTCCAGACATTGCATCCAGCTAAAGTACAGCTTTCTGATCTTTTTTGCATCAGTCTCCCTTTCTTTTGCACTTTCATGCAGAGAACTTACTAATCTTTAGTGTATACTTGACTTCCTCAAAGTGAAATAGTTATTACTTTTTTAATTTCTAAAAGGAAATGCTCTTTTTTCAAAAAGGCTTGAGGATGAAACTACGCAGAAGAACAATGCCCTCAAGAAGATCCGAGAATTGGAATCTGTAATTTCTGATCTCCAGGAAGACTTGGAGTCTGAAAAAGCTGCAAGAAACAAAGCAGAAAAGCAAAAGAGAGACCTCGGTGAAGAGCTGGAGGCTCTTAAGACAGAGCTTGAGGATACTTTGGATACCACAGCCACCCAGCAGGAGCTCAGGTATGGATATGTTGCACAAGGGGCAAAAAGCAATGTCACCAAGCTCAGTCCAATACTGCCCACTGGCATTGCAGTAGGGCTGGAATGTTCTTATCTGCTGCTGCTCCACTGATGTGTGTCACCTTCCAGAGCAAAGCGTGAGCAGGAGGTCACAGTGCTGAAGAGAGCCCTGGAGGAGGAGACTCGAACTCATGAAGCCCAGGTCCAGGAGATGAGGCAAAAACACACTCAGGCTGTGGAAGAGCTCACAGAGCAGCTGGAACAATTTAAACGGGTAAACAGAAATCCATCTCACTGAAAACTACCTCCTAGATAACACAATTTCCTCTTATAAATCACCTTTATTCACTTCTTCACGTGCTTGTAGGCTAAAGCAAACTTGGATAAGACCAAACAGTCACTGGAAAAAGACAATGCTGATCTGGCTAATGAAGTCAGGAGCCTGAATCAGGCCAAACAAGATGTGGAGCACAAGAAGAAGAAGCTGGAAGTACAGCTGCAGGATTTACAGTCCAAATACACAGAGGGAGAGCGTGTTCGGACAGAACTCAATGAAAAAGTCCATAAATTACAGGTATGAGGGAGATTGATGCTTTGCTGTGACACCGTGGGACTGAGAAGCCCAGTTTATGCTGTCCTGTGAGGGTGTATCTAGAGGAATTATGGCTCTGCAGCCAAAATGCTCATATTTTGTCACCTTAAACTCCTACCTCAATTATCATACAATTAATCAATTACAACCACTCCATCTCATGGAACTGGGAGCTTTTAGTCTCACCACCCCTCTGTACGTGTTGCAATCTGTAATGCCATCACTGATTCAGTGACCATGATGCAGATCTGACAGTTTCTTTCTGTTTGTTCATTTTTGGGTGGTGGGGAAGATTGACAGGTATATGCCTTTTGGAAATGTATTAGACAGCTATTAAACACATGTGCTCAGAAAAGATGACAACAAAAGGAGAATGCTCACTTAGCTACAGTTTAAGAAATAACTAAAGATCATTTTAAATGGTTCTCTGGTAGATGTTCAATGTCCAGATATACTAATCAAGCTTATTGTTACATCTTGTTCATAGCTGCAGTAAGCTTTGCTTTATTATTTTAAGCTGCTGGATAAGTAAGAAAAAAAAATCAAATGCATAAACTTCTGACAAACTTGGGAAGAGGAAGGAAAATCCATCAAAAATCCCCATTCTCCTTTGCAGTTCATTGCAAGGAACATACTATTATTGCTTTATGAATATGACCAGATATAGAATAATAAATACTATGGTAAACTAGTAAAAAATTGCATTAGATAACATTTCAGACAAATCCAAGGAAAGTAAAGTTTAAGGAAGATTTCAAAGCTTTGCAAAATAACTGAGTTTATTCTCTGTGGCATCTCACAGGTGGAGGTTGAAAATGTCACCAGTTTGCTCAATGAAGCAGAAAGCAAAAATATCAAATTGACCAAAGATGTTGCAACCTTAGGATCTCAGCTACAAGATACACAGGTAAACTTGCATCAAAGATCAGCTCACCAACAGTATTCATAAAATGCACAATAAAAAGACCTAAACTAATGACTGTCTTGCCAATTGCTGTGGTGACTGCAGGAGCTGCTTCAGGAAGAAACGCGGCAGAAGCTAAATGTGTCCACCAAGCTCCGCCAGCTGGAGGATGAAAAGAACAGCTTGCAGGAGCAGTTGGATGAAGAAGTAGAAGCGAAACAAAATCTGGAGAGACATATTTCAACACTGACAATACAGGTACCAGTGCCATAGTTAAATCATTAGCTCCATCACTGAGAGTTGTGTTGGCAGTTCCAGAGGATCTGTAGAATTATCCTGGCACAGCGCACAGACCCTCAGGGAATTTGTGCGGTTAGCCCAGATGGCACCAGTGGTGCTCCACAATGGAGGCAGCATTCTCCCTGTCCTTTAAAATGTCATCCCTAGGACAGGTACAAATGCAAGGTAGCTCCACACATAGTCTTGCACACAAGGCCTGTATGTGCATCCTAGGCCTGTGCTCTGCCTCATTTTATGAAGGCTGGGTGATGGGTAACTGTCACCAACTTCACACAGGTCAAACTAGGAATGCTCCAGGTCTTAGCTGTCTCCTGGCCAAGTTTTTGTCTCTCTGCCAAGTTTTGTTGGCACAGCTACAAAGATTTGTCCTCTGAATTCAAATTTCAGCTCTCTGACTCGAAGAAGAAGATACAGGAATTTACCACCACAGTAGAATTCATGGAAGAAGGCAAAAAGAAACTTCAGAAAGAAATTGAAAGTCTCACACAACAGTTTGAGGAAAAGGCTGCTTCTTATGACAAACTGGAAAAAACCAAGAACAGACTCCAGCAGGAGTTGGATGACCTGGTGGTGGACTTGGACAACCAGCGTCAGCTGGTCTCTAACCTGGAGAAAAAACAGAAGAAGTTTGATCAGGTACACACTTCAGATTCTCCTTTGCTGTGTTATCAACCATCTGGAACTCAAAGACAAGGGGACAAAAAAATTAACTAAAATTTAATTATACAAAAAATGGTTAATTTTGTATTTATGTGCATTTATCAAAAGCAGAGATTCTTCTCTGTCATTAACAACTGCCAAGGCAGCTGCAGTAGAAAAGCCTGTTACTAATGACCTCCTGTATTGACACTACCTTTTCACAGATGCTAGCTGAAGAGAAGAACATCTCCTCAAAATATGCAGATGAAAGGGACAGAGCAGAAGCTGAAGCTAGAGAAAAGGAAACAAAGGCTCTGTCATTGGCTCGAGCACTTGAAGAGGCTTTGGAAGCCAAAGAAGAACTGGAGAGAACAAACAAAATGTTGAAAGCTGAAATGGAAGATCTTGTTAGCTCCAAAGATGATGTTGGCAAGAATGTAAGTTTTGGCCTTAGAACAATCTCCAGAACAATAACTTAAAATAGCAGCTAAAAAAGATATAATTGGTTTCAGTGTGGGAAATTCTCTGCAATACACAAATCATTCAGCAAGATCAGATATTTCATACAAAATTCAAAGGTTATTTCATTTTGTCCAAACTTTCAAGGGACTTGGCAAAGTAACTGTAGGCTATGTTTATTTTTAATATGACTTCAAGCATGAAGAAGATTCTAACTGATTTCTAAATAATGTATTAGTTTTATTACACTTCTTTGAAATTGTAAACTCTGCAAATGTTATTTTATTGGTTATATTGGACTTTGCCACCTGCTTACATTTACTTACATAACTGCAGCAAATTTCCACTTCTGCATTGCCAATCACTTTTTTTATTACAGGCACATTATTATACTACTTCTAATACTAAATAAATTAAATTATGATATTTGACTAGATGAAAAACAAAAGATTGGGATAAAGAGAATCTCATTATTTTAAGACAGTTTTGCAAGTACAAAATAAAACTAATTTAGCATTTTCAGTGTAAATTAGTTTATTCATTGTCCACACCTGATAGTTTCAAATGTGGCCTATACTGCAGGTATACTGTGTATAACTAGAATTATTCTTATTTCTTATAACAAATTATTAAATTCTCATTGCTTGAAAGGTCCATGAATTGGAGAAATCTAAACGGACCCTTGAACAGCAAGTAGAAGAGATGAAGACACAATTAGAAGAGCTAGAGGATGAGCTACAGGCTGCAGAAGATGCCAAACTCAGGTTGGAAGTTAATATGCAGGCTCTGAAAGGCCAGTTTGAAAGAGATTTACAAGCCAGAGATGAACAGAATGAGGAGAAGAAAAGACAACTCCTCAGACAGGTACCATTCCCAATTCTGCCTTTGTAAATATCTAACCAAGCCAGTTGAAAGGCCCCAACCTAATGCCATTATTAAAGCACCTCACTAACTAAAATGAAAAAAAGCATTACATTGCCTTGAACATGGTGATTAAAAAAAAAAAGAAGAAAATGCTGATTATACTAAAGAAGGCAGGGAGAGGTTCCCTGTTCCAGTAGCAGATGTACAGTTACCAATAAATGTAGCTGTTTAACTCTACAACCAATATAGTATAAAACATATGAACTGTTATTTCTGACATAGTCAGAACCACCTTCCCTGTATTCTCAGTGCAAGTGGAAAAAGACAACTTCTAATGTATCTGTCTTCCCAAGGTACACTGAATGCATACAAAAGCACTGGAGATGAAAACAAGATAAAACTTATTTGTACAGAAGTGTTGTGACAGCAAGGACAACTGCTGTAGTCATCATCTTGTAACACACACATTTCCATGAATACAGGACCCAAATTGCTGAGTCCTTTCAAAAACTTTTAATTTTGGGACAAAATGGAAATGTTTTAACTTCCAGGGAAATCACAGTTAACAGAGATAAGGGGTCTGTATACACTACTCAGACACAGTGTTTAAGAGTCCCCAGGGACTTTGCTAAACTGAACTTGTTTTCCTTAATGATCAGCTCCATGAATATGAAACAGAACTGGAAGATGAACGGAAGCAACGTGCCCTTGCAGCTGCTGCCAAAAAGAAGCTGGAGATGGATGTCAAAGACCTGGAGAGCCAGGCTGACTCTGCTAACAAAGGTCGGGAAGAAGCCATCAAACAACTTCGAAAATTACAGGTAAGTAACCCCAAAATACAGTTTTTCCCACTGCTGTGTCTTATACAGCCACAATACAGAAGTTAGGTGACATCTGTGAACTTGATGCCCATTACAGGTGATTGGTCAGAAGGGGAATTTTAACTAGACTGCCACATTCAAATATCAGTATTTGAATGCTCAGTTTGAATGACAGTGGAAAAATTCACAGGGCAAATGATTAAAATCTTAAATTTCATCATGGTAAAGAGCTTCCAGAATTCTCTAGCCAACACTCATCTGCTACTGACTTACCCATATGGAGGAAAACAAAGATTCATATGAAGAGAAAGGACTGTAAGAAAAAATCTATTACAGGGCTTCAATCTGGGTTCTAACACTTAACTCTTGAGCATAAAAGACTGTTCAGAAATCAGGTTGTCTCTGAATTAGCATGTTCCTGTTTATATTTTAAACCTCCATATCAACTGTTCTGTCACATACTAACAATTAAACAACAAAAATTTTCTTAATCAGAAATATTAAGACTCTACATGTACTCAAATATTCAGAGGACATATGGACAATAGGCATTACAAAAGATGCGGTGTTCAAGTGGAAGCATTGTCCTCCTTGGAATAGCATTTCAGATCTTTCCAACATGTGCTACCAGATCTCTGCAGAAAATATAACTTCAGCAGCATTATGACAATGTAAATGTGTATGTGTTCTGTTCCGTCCACATTTCTTTCAACTGAAATCATAACAAATTTGTTATTCTTTTCAACAAGGCTCAGATGAAGGACTACCAACGAGAACTGGATGATGCACGGGCTGCCAGAGAAGAAATATTTGCTACAGCCAGAGAAAATGAGAAGAAAGCAAAGAGTCTAGAAGCAGAACTCATGCAGCTTCAGGAGGTAAAGTGGGAAACCTACAGCAGAATGAAGGAGATTACACATGGCCTTCAGCAGCAAAACATAACTGGGAGTGAAGTAATCTAACAGCTCTTAGGCACTGAACTTGTAACAAGTTCCATGTTGCTCCACACACTCCACTAAAGCTGTTGGATCTACATCTGAGCACAGTCAGACTGAGCTAAAAAAGTCACCTTGGAAGAAGGTACAGATCACCAGCCTTAAAGGGAAATGAACTGTACAATCCAACACAAATTGTTTTCAATAGCAATAAATTCTTGAGGGCTTAGTGCTTTTATTCCTACCTGTATTAAATGGCCATCTTGTGACTAAAACAAATAAAACAGAAACCCACTGACAGGCTGGATAAAGTGTATTGCATTGTACTTCCTTAGGATTTATGACATGACAAAAATTTATCCTGTTAACAGACAACCCATTTCATACCAGCTTTAGAAAATTTACAGTCCTCTGAATCATGCTATAACTATTTGAACATTCACTCATTTCTTTACTATGCTGCTTTTCCATTTCTCTAGGACCTGGCTGCTGCAGAAAGAGCTCGCAAACAAGCAGACCAGGAGAAAGAAGAGATGGCAGAGGAACTTGCAAGCGCTGCCTCTGGAAGGTATACACCAAATTACACACATGGCTCTGAATGTGCTACTAATGCTGCCAAGAGAAGTTTTGTTCTGTTCCCAGCAGCCATCTGGTCTTGACAAGACAACATGCACACATATGACTACTTCCATTGAAATATCTAGTTCTTTTCCGAATTATTGGCAGTTCATAATACAATCATAACATATGGTCAGAGCCATAACGACTCACTTTTTCAATTTAAATTTCCAGGACAAGCCTTCAGGATGAGAAACGGCGCCTGGAGGCAAGAATTGCCCAACTGGAGGAAGAGCTGGAAGAGGAGCAAAGCAACATAGAGGCAATGGGTGACCGCATGAGGAAAGCAGTACAGCAGGTACAGCTCATTCCAGCACACAGCACTTTCTGTTCATATTCCAGCAAAAGCTGCTTGTGGTTCTGAGTATCTGGAGGATTGCCTTCCCAAATTGCCACCTGTCATTTGTCTGAAAGCATGCAACACTTGTGACAGCAATGCAACACTTGTGACAGCATCCCTTCCCACCTTGCAGGCAGAACAGCTGAACAATGAGCTGGCAACAGAGCGCTCAACAGCACAGAAGAATGAAAACGCTCGGCAGCAACTGGAGAGGCAGAACAAAGAGCTAAAGAGTAAGCTACAGGAGATGGAGGGAGCTGTGAAGAACAAATTCAAAGCCACAATTGCTGCTCTGGAGGCCAAAATTGCTTCTCTCGAAGAGCAATTGGAACAGGAAGCCAGGTACTGGTCTCCCGAGAGCATTGCTGTCCACTTATTGTTCCAGTTAATGAGACAGAAAATAAACAAAGGCAAGCAGGGATTTGTGTCATCAGGCTCTCAGTGCCACTAAATTTGGTAAAGTCTCTGTCTCACTTAAGATTTCTGAGACATATGGCAAGTAACTGGAGTTGCTACTGTTTCTGATTAAGATCCATTTTATTGCTGAAAAGTTCTACTGGTACCATAGGCAAGGATCTGCTCCCCTACATTTTAGAGTAACTGCCCTATGACTCTGCCAGGTTAACTGCCATAACACATTGGACACTTGTTGGATTATTCCTTCAGAAAATCCCCTTGTGTTTCAGAACACATCTCCTGGAGCACCTCTAGAATACAGCAGAGACATATATTTGGTTTTGTTTTGCTCAGAAGAACATGCCTTAAAGTTTTCCTTAGAATTCACCTGTTAAATTCAGTAAGACCTTTAACACCTGTCCTTGGTGCCAGTTTCATGAGCCACAAGCCCAAGGCAGGTGAAGAGTACAGAGCTTCCACATCACCAAACACTGCCCTGTCATTGCAGAGAGAAGCAGGCAGCGGCCAAGACACTGCGCCAGAAGGACAAGAAGCTGAAGGATGCACTGCTGCAGGTGGAGGACGAGAGGAAGCAAGCAGAGCAGTACAAAGATCAGGTACAGACTGTGTCACAAGGCTCTTAGTCAAGGGCACTGGAGTTTTTAGGTTTTGCTCTAAGAAAGGAAGATTCCATGTTGTGCCTCAAGCAAATGCCCATCTAGAAAACAGACTGTATGCTTGGATTCTATGCTGGGAGAACCATATAGTCCATTACTAAAAGATGGGACAATATAATTCTTCCATGCTACCTCAAGTGCCAAAGCACAAGTCCTTGTTGATCAGCCAGATGCAACAGTCTGACTGCACAGCAATATACAGGACTGTGCACAACACCCTTGGTGCTACATGAATAGAGATGCTGAATATATTTTACATTAAAATTTTAGCTTTATCTAATGTAAATCCATCTGCAAGTCCAAAAAGCAGAGGTAGGACTATGCAGAAAAAGAAACAACAAGGTTGTGTCTGAATACAGTAGCTATCAGCAAAATGAACTCTCACAAAGCAAAGTTCTTTTCAGGCTATAAGCTTCCGTCTTTGATTTGGGTCATGTTTCAGTACAACTCTCAATAGAAGCATGAAATGAAAATGAGGAATGTAAAACATTATGAATTAAAGCATTACTCTGAAACTTCCCTTTAGGCTGAGAAGGGCAACACACGGCTCAAGCAGCTGAAAAGGCAGCTGGAGGAGGCTGAGGAGGAGTCCCAGCGCATCAACGCAAACCGCAGGAAGCTGCAGAGGGAGCTGGATGAAGCCACTGAGAGCAATGAAGCCCTGGGCCGGGAGGTTGCAGCACTAAAGAGCAAGCTCAGGTAGAGTACCCTTGTTTGGGATAGCCCTTCCCACTCACTGACAGCCTTGAAATTTAGAGCTGAACTACAAAAGTGGAAAAAAATCTGTCAGGTGAGGAACAGACACTGCTAATGCTGCGAAGTTACTCACTCCTTGTTAGCCTGGCACTCAGAACAAAAGGCCAAAGTCAGGAGTGAAGTGCATTTCATAGACTGCAGCAGCCTCAGGATTTCAGCTGAGATGAGCTGTGATAACATGGCACAGGCCTTACTCTTCTTTAATCAAAATCCTTTTGGCTTCAATTGGAACAGAATTAGGCTTGGTTACTTTTGAAAACACCCCTTATATAATGGCTGTATCTATTTGTACAGAAGCAGTCACAAAAGTGTAGAAATGCTTGTGCTTTTCACACTTTCACACATGCACAACTCACACGTAACGACTGTGAACAGTCTTGGACATCACAGGCAGTAAAAAGCAAAGCACACTAAATTAATCTTATTCCAAAGTCTCTTTGGACTTCACCACTATGGGATTCAGTGTCATCAGACCAAGGAAAAGATTAAAACATCCCTTTGCATCTTCTTGTTAAAACTGCATGGGAAAAAGATAAAGCTGTGATCAGTCACCTACATCCCCGAGTTCTGCACTCACTGAGTTTGAAAATGAGCTCACTGAAATAAAGAGGCTGACTTGAGTTATAAAGAAATTGCTTTATCTGCATCACTATACCATAACATTTTGCCTTCTACCTAAGACCAACAGTACATCAAATGAAAAACAAGCACCCGTCTACCTGTGTTCTCAAAGTAGTTTGCCAGACTATTTACCAGTAACATGCTTCAGTGTCACTGGAGGTGGATTCCCTTCAAAGGGAAGGGTTATGGATGTAGCAGCCTTTTCCACTAGCACCACCTTGGGTAGTTACATGCTTCTGGCTGCTTTATGAAGCAGTGGCTGTGTCCAGCCCTTTTACATAGAACACCATATAGCTCATATTTGTTTTATCTAAATGTAATGTAATTGGCTGTAATGTACTTTGTTTAATTATTTAAAAGTAATTACCTACCTCTGATCATGACCATGTGCCTAGTATAACTGCCCAGGACTCTTTATCTCTGTTTCAGAGGGACACAGGAACCTTCGCATGACTAAGCAGGTACCATGCCTTCAACTTTGCAGCTAGCTTGTATTGCACAAATTTCCATTTTCTTTGGCCCTGGTTAAAATTATGTGAGGTTTCTGCAAACTGTGAAGGCTTGGATATCTTGGCAATTATCTGTTTTATCAAAAAAGACAAATATTACAATAATCTAGCTACCATCAGCTGTTCATCAGTGATACATCTTTGTTACAACTAAGTTATGTACTGACGTAGACTTACCAAAGTTGCATTCTCACAAACTCTACCACCAGAGTACCTAAGCAAGTACTCTGATTTTTTTTGCATGATTTTTTTTTGCACATCATCGTTGTGCACTGCCACAAAAAGTAATTTTTTTTCAAATAAAATACACCATTGATTAGTAAAATTGATTAAAAGGACTAATGAATATGGAGTGTCACAGCATGTCATTAGAATTTCACAGTATTTCTTGTGCCCACTGTAATGCTGACCTAAGGTAAGAGCCCATCTAATTCACCTGAGATTTGGGAAGACCTTACTTGCATGTGATTTATCACACACCACACAATCACAGACAGAAGAGAAAGTCTTGCCTTTCATTACATAGTACTCTGTGCCTGTATTGCTTAAAAAGAGTTATTACTGAGGCTTTCAGAGCTATTTTACAGACATTACATTGCTTGTTTACTGTATTAAAACATAGAGCATGGACACAGACATTGAAGCTGACACTGTAACCTAGCACAGCATTACGTTATACTTATTAGCACATTTTCTAGAGATAGGAATAATACCTGCACTGCAAAAATTAAAGAGCTATTGCCTTGTAATATTTGTATATTTTCTATTTTACATATGCTGGATTTTGCTGTGAATACACAAATATTTAAAGATGATGTCTTGTCCTTGCATGTGCCTTTTAGTCAGCCTAATATTTCCAGTCAAGACTGTTACTCCAGTAGCAGTTGTTGAAAGGCAGATTAAGTACAGAGGTGCTAAGCAAACACTGGTGCTGAAGGCTCATCCCAGATACACACATTGTTCTAAAGGTACTAATACCAATGACCACACGAATGTTATCAAACACATAAACTTCTTTAAAAGGAACAGATATAAATGAAAGGTGTTTATCCACAGGGCCAATACCAGTTTAAAGAACTGGTAAGTTTATGCATACTGCAACAGTTCAATATGTGGTTAGTGTATGGTAAGGAGTTCACTTTGTAGCCAAAACTGCAGTGCACACTTTGGTGAAACTCTTGCTGTTATTCCCTCCAGACCCATGTTCTCTTACAGCACTTCAGTGAATTACTGCAGCACAAATGAGTCATGAATAACCAAGTCCAGACAGCACAAGTCCAAGGGAGTGGAGAGCTCTTCCTTTATTAACAAGAATTAACAAATGTATTAACCTAATTAGAACTTATTTGCTAAATAATAACAAAACATCTCTGCTGGTGTAAAATAAGAGACCCTGCTGTTAGACCCTGGCAAGCACACACCAGGACAGAAATGACACACCCCTGTGTTCAATACATGCCATCAGCACCAGAACAACTATGGTTAATTATCAGCAGGTCTTACATGAAGCTTTATTAGCTAGCTAATGGCCTGCTCACACTGAAGCTTAAGGGCAGAATTATGGAAAACAGATTGCATGTCCCATTTCCATCTTGGAAATGCAGATTCATGCCTCTGAACTAAGTTAGTCCAGCCAATGTTCCTACCCTCTTCCCATGGAAGACTGAACTTTGGATTTAAATAGCTGCTTCAGAAAGGGCACTGGCTTAGTCTTTTGCAAGGACAAGACGAGCCTTTAAATATTTAGGCATGATTGCTGTACCCAAAAGTGTAGTCTCGGATCTATTTAACACCAAATTAGTATTTTTGGCATAATATCCAGTGATCATGAATTTATTTTATTGCTTATATCTGTGGTCTCAAGCCTTTACAAAGGTTTGCTTAATGAGGGGCAAGTGAGAGAACATGTCACAAAACTGAAATGCTTTACAGCACATTAGCATTGGAGGCCATGGGGGACAAACCCATCGTCTGTCTCACTTGCTCACACCTCCCCAGAAATTAACCTTGAGGACCAAAGTGTCCCTGCCTTGGGATGTGCCTATGAAATATATGGGGATGGGATGGATATGGGAGAGGAAAAGGGGATAGAGTGGGAAAAGCATTTCCTTAGCACTTGCACTGCTAAGCACCGTTCCCTGGGTTACAACAGTTCCAAAGCAATGACTGTTTCCTCTCTCTGCTGGGAAAGAGATTGGAGTTACTGAGAACCTGGGTGTCACACCTGTCACAGCACCTGTGGTGCTCTGACCAGTGCAGCCTGTGCACTGCGAGCTCAGAAATGTCTGCTGCCATCCACAGCACTGCCCCAGGCCCTGCAGGAACTGGTGGGCAGAATTCTGTACAAATTGCTCTGTCTGCTTGCTCCTCCAGAGGGACAGGAGGGACACTCCTCTGCTGTGGTGTATGAGCAGTCCCTTTCTCTACTCCTTTCAAGTACCTTCAGTTGCAGTTCCCTTAGGGGAAAACAATGAAATGAGGGGAAGAGTGGGGGTGATTTGGGGCTGATGAGACTGTTTAGAGGAAGACAAGGACACAAGCACAAGAACAGGAAACCCATCTCATTTCCAAGCAATTGGGAATCTCAGCCTGTTAACAAATTATTATTACAAGTTACAGAACAGAAAGTGGAATTAGAGGCCCACAGATCTTGGCTTTTCTGCATTTAGAACCATCAGCCCCACAGGTCCTGTTACAAAACTCTGCTTATTTGTGAGGATTCCAAATGACCTAGCACCTGATTTTCTTTTTTCTATTTTTTCCCCTCTTACTGCAGGAGGGGAAATGAGCCAACATCTTTTGCCCCACCCCGTAGATCTGGAGGCAGAAGAGTAATTGAGAATGCAACAGATGGAGGTGATGACGAAATGGATGCAAGAGATGGAGATTTCAATGGAACAAAAGCCAGTGAATAAACACGCTTCAAAAATTGCACTGCAGCAAGGGAAGGGAGGGAGGACGATATTTAGCACTGTAGAAGTCTACTCTTAGTGTCAAGGTCACATACACCCACTCCTCTGACAGATAAAAGCACAACTGCCTTGTCTCCAATGTATAGATTGACACTAAAAGTACTCCAAAACTTTTCGTACCATGAAGCATATTTGAAAAGGCGGGGATTTTTAACAGAGTAATTCACTTTGAGAATCTTGCAGAAATTGAGTTCTAGTAGCTCAAATGATTTAAATCCCAGTAAACTTTAGTCTACAGAGGATTTGTGAGATTGTTGCAGGGGAAAAAAGGCATTGCTCAGTTAATCTTTTCTTAAACTTTCATTTTGTTTTGAGTATTCAATTAATATAGGGTTTTCTCCTGGTTACTACACCCCTGATGCACAATTCACAAGGTGGAAGTGCCTTTTTAATCACTTACTGAAAAATATCATTTGTTCAAATTAAGTCAACTGTTACAGTTTTATATGCACCATGGATGTGCTTACACACTAATAAAAGGCTATAAAAATGACTCCACTATTCTTGTGTACAGGTGTCACTTGAAGGGAAGGGGGGATGCAGCAGAGCTTCTCTAAAAACAAAATACTTCTTACAAAAGTTCATCTGTAATCATTAGAACAAAACCCTGATTTTCTTCTAAGTAATGCTTTTGAAAAAATACAAAAAAGTTTCTACACCAAGTTGGAAGCAAAACAGCATAACCACAGGGAACAGGTTTGATTCCCTCAGCGACACACAGTGCTGAGGTATCTTGGGATGCATCCAAGGGCTGACAGGCACAGGACCTGCAGAGACTTGCAGCACTCAGGTGCAGGAGCTGGAAAGCAGTGGGGGCCCTACCTGTCTGTCTGTGGGCAATGAACCCAGCCTTTGATGTCTGTTACGTGCAGAAATATTTCCAACCAAGCCTCTAGAGCAGGCTGAAACCATTAGGAACAGCAGCCCACATAGAATGCAGGGATCCAAGCCAAGCTATTCTGCACTAAGAGATCAGCATGCAGTTACTATTTATTTTTGGAGCACTCCAGCAAGACGACAACCTACTCTTGGGAGCTACCAAGACCTACTACAAACCCTTGCAGCTCAAGCACTTTCAGAGAGCAGCAGCTCTGTGGTCACACCGGGGCAGTAGGGAGCCATGCACAGCAAAGCAGGATGTAAAATCACTCTCAATCAAGTGCAGAGAGCTTACTTGATGCCTTTGATTGAACAGCAAGTGAACCTTAAGCAGTGTGACTACAGGGAGAGCAAATCATGCACAAACATCCACCTTGACAGCTAAAGCAATCATCTTCTAAATCTCTTCTAAAGCAGAGATCACGAACTGGGGATTCAGACTTGGCACCATTCAGCCAGCAGAACCAGAGCCCAGAGAATTCTCTCTGCTCATGAAGGAGTAAAGGAAGAATCCATTTAGAGCAATTAGGATGACAAGCTGAGCAGAGAGAGGTTAGGAGTTACTGGGTAAGATTTGATCAGGCATAGAGCTGTAAAGATGCTCAAGAGCTGGCTGTAAACAGAGTTTGTGAGCCTGCATGTGTAGGAACAAGAAGCAAGTCAGACTTCGTATTAAATGGTCTTAAGCACCAATGCTTGGAGCAGAACCAGCAAATTGAGCATGGATAAACCACAGTAATAACTTGCCAAAAAACTCAAAATGCATCAATAATTCGCATTCAAAATAAGCTTTATTCTTCTCCCCAGTTAAACCAACTTCGTAGGTGGACTGAGAAATAGAAATCATCTGTGGTTTACATATTCTAGAGAAATAGGTGCCTCAGTGGCTGTTTTCACAGCACTTCCTTAAAAAAAAATAAACAACAAAAAAACACCCCAAAACATCAAACCCATTTATGTATTCTTTTGTCAAGTAAGCTCTCCCCATCCCCTGCCACAAAAAAAAAAAAACATAAAAATTGTTTAGTCATAATTAGTTTTGCAAATACAAGCTTCCATAAAATACATTAACACTGGGAATGAATCTACACCATTTAAAAAACAAATACAGTAATATTATACATGGGGGAAAATTATTTTTAAAAAACATTCTCTACTCATATACACTTCTCTAGCATAAAGAGCTTTTCCGGTTAAAAAAGCATTTCTAAATTCGTAACAGCTGATATATTCATATAGAAAAATAAAAATATAAAAAAATCTCTAACACCCAAGGCACCTTAGTGAAGGGAGGTTTGTAAAGCAGTAAAACCCACCTATCAAGATGTTAGAACTAGAAACTTGATCAGGTTTGCCCTCCTACAACTACCAGGCTTTATGAGCCACTATGGGGTTAAAAAACAAAACAAAACAAAGAAAAAAAAAAAAAAAAAAACCTCTACATTCTATTAGCTCTGGGATCTCCTGAGCACTCTCAGCACTAGACATGTCTCACCTTTAACCATGACCTGTTCTGAATGAGAAATCATTGCTTACAGAAGCATCTTGCCACTACAGAGGCAGGTTTTTGTGCAGCAACATTCTGATGAGCAAACATCCCATGAGGAGCTGAGCGGCTCCCCTGCAGAAATACACCTTTATCCACATAAAAATACCTCTTTAATTTGGGTGACTGCAGCACACAACACCCATGGCAGAAAGCAGAATTCCAGCCAGAACTGGTGGTGTATTAACACCAAAAGCCAAAGCCTGAGGAGCTGCATAGTGAATATTGCTGTGTTGTAGGCAGGAGGACTATGGCTTTGGTAGTGTCAAAAGAAGCGACCTTCAAAGACCTATTTACAGCAGCTGATGCAAGAAGCAATTCCCAGTCCTGCACTGCCACAGTCAGCATTGCTTTGTCACACCTTGTCACCCACAGAACTTGCCCAGAGGCCCCACTGGAAGCCACTGCCAATTGTGACTGCTTGTTCAGTTCTCACCTACCCTGACACTGCTGTCTGCTTGCTCATTGATATTCTCCATAAAACTAAAGTTTGAAATACACATTTCTTCTTTCCCAAAGCCAGCCAAGCTTTTCATAGCAGCATCTTGACAACACTTTGTGAGGGATGGCTCACGGGTCCTGGAACGTGTGACGGCCGTGTTCCAAACTCCAGGCGTTTCACCAACCTGCAAATGCAAAACTGAAGTCAGGGCATTTCTCACTCAGTGTAACCATGCTCAGGATAACTGCTCACTTCCAGAACAAACCACCCAGCTGAGATGAGAGAACAGCACTCTGAGCACTGCACGAACCCATTCCTTAACTGGGCTGAGTTTCACTGTAACACAGGGCTCCATTTCCCTCTGAGTAACAAACACTATCTTTTACAGCTGTTGGAATTTCACTTTAGCATTGCAGCAGTAGACAGATAATCAGCTCATGCATATGTAAATGTATGAGAAAGCCCTGAGGCTTTCTTGCAGGAGCTTTCATGAGGTTTCTCTCCAGGTTAGGAGAGCAAGTACAATGTGGAACATTCCTTCTAAACAACACCACTGGGCACTGGGTACCAGGACAAACCAGCACAAGGTTCTGGCTAAATAATTAAGTCTGAAACAAAGTGTACTATAGGCACTTAACTTACACAGAACCTAAAGAATGTGCAGTCCAGGACTGGCAGAGTTTAAGCAGACGCTGAATGGAAATTTGTAATAACCTCGATGATTTTTCCTCATTTGATTAAAAAAAGACAAATGGTTTAAACATTCAGAGAAATGTGTACATTAAGTAAGGTAATTTCCTGTCAGCTGCTGCTTAAAAACACATCTTAGCAACTCAGCATTCTCAGTGGACCCACTATTTACCTTTTTTCCAGTTCTCCCGTAAGTGAGAATCTTAACTATGATAAGGGCAGTCTCCCTACATGCCGTAACATTCCTGAGACATCACTTGTACAAGAACATAAAGCATAAAACAAATTGAACCAATAAGCAAGAACTGTTGAACTTTCTCCCAATTAAATACTGATTTATAGTAAAACACATCTTGCACTTGCTTCAGATTTGAGGCATTCAAAACTTGATTGCAGCTTGTCTTCGAATTTCAGCAGCTAGTGACTCCAAATTTTAAACTGACCTGAAACATTCACATCATAATCCTGAATAACTGAATTTCACATACTTTGAAAACACATCTATCTCTACCAACACAAAGACTTATATGCTAAATATCAGTCCCTAAGTTCCAACACCAACATCTGTCACTAAGAGACCAGCAGAGCCCAGCACTGACCCTGTATCACACAGAGGCTGATGAGGACTCAGGCGCGTTTCAAGGACATCTCTGTTCATGTACATGGACACTGAAGGTCTGTTTGGAGACTGGTCATACACAAAGTTTCGGCAAGAGGCAAGCTTAGACTCCAAAGCCTGAAGTAAACAGACAAGGCAAGTATCAGATTGACCATTCTCTTTCAGAAGATGGCATCATGGCACACCAAAATGGCACTGAAGTGTGTGGGTTTGGGGCATTTTTCTTTCTTTAAAAGTGAGCTGTCCAGTAGAGGAACCCACTAGTGCCACAAGAGTTCTGAATTTGTGAAAATATGAAGATAGCCATCTCTCTAAAGATGAATCTCTGTTTCTTTAGGGAGCTGATGCTCTTCAACCAGCAGGAACACAAAATCCTCACCTTCCTCAGAGAGATTTTTACATCTTTCTTACAGGCATAAATTTTTAGATTACTAAACATTCATACGAGCTGTCAGCTTCCCTAGATATGTATTAGGTGGTACACCAGAGGGCATGAGCCACAGATATCTTATTCTTCATCATATGCTCCCATTCTAGATCACTCCACCTTTATTGAGTTGCTTTCTGGTTGTATCAGTTGTGCAGCTCAGCTCATCAAAGCCTCATACAAATGTATGTAACACAGCACCAAGGCGTAAGGAATGTAACACAAGTAATGGGATAACTTTCCCAGCATCAGCACTACCTTAAATATCAAACTACAGCTTACCAGGACATTAGGCCTTGCTTAAAATACCACTGGACTCTTAAGGCAAAGTTCACCAGAAGCCTTTTGGACAGCAGGTACCAGCCTGCTAACTTCTCTGCCTTTCATGGGAACAGATCCCTTCTGAATTTACTCATGCTGACTTATTTTTTTCTGCACATGCACTTCCAGAAATTTGCAGAGGGAGATCTTATCCCCATCTGGATTAGAACTTAGAAAAACAAGCGTGGTCCATTTTTATTTGGGGGTTGGTCAGAAAAGCTTGAAGTCCAGACCAACCCCAAGGCCACACTTAGCTAACCTGGGGGCAAGAGACTCTTTTGAGTCTCCTCTGAACAGCAATGCTGGCTGCAGTTTCCAAGAGCTCCAGCTTTCCAAAAGCATTGCCGGGCAGGTAATCACTCACCCCCACTTTTCGCAGCAAGTCTCCCACAATATTAAGTGCAGATATTCTTGCAGCTGGTGTGAGAGGGGTTGCACCATAACTGTCCTCAAGACCTGCAGGGCAGGTTAAAGAAGGATATGTTACTCATGGAAAGAAAAAAAAACAACTAAAAACTTCTGTCTTAGAGAAGATGATTCAAGGAACAGGATTAAAGATCACACAGGTTTTTAAAACCTTTCCCCTAAATTAGACCAACATCTCTGGGACACTTGTAAACTAATAAGAAGTCCCAACCGCTCAGCTTATCCCTCATTATTACCAGACAGTTAATCAATTGGAAATGAACAGACTATGAATAAACTCAAAAAATCACAGTCTGTGAATATGGAGACCACGGTAATTTGATGTAGGTGACACTACACTACACAGTGGATTCTGTGGTTAAAGGAGGAATGAAAAGAAGGGAGCAAACCACACCAAAAACAAGAGCATTAAATGGTATTTGTGAGCTGGTTCCCTGACAGTCACCTCTCCTAAACGTCCCAGGGGTGGGAATGCTGATGGGTGTCCGGCGCATTGCAGGTGTTGAGGGCACAGATAAGGAGGCCTGAACTGCAGTGTCTGTTCTTTCTGCTTCCAGGGGAGCTCTCATTGGTGTTTTGGGTTTCTCCTGTTTCTGCTGCACTGCAAGCTCTTGTCGTAGATCTATGAAGGAAGCAACACAAATCAAGTGCTGGAGTATGCAGCCACCAAGATAAGAACCAAAAAAGGTAATCTTCTGTCAAAAGATTTTTCTCCTCATAGAGGTGAGGTAAAGTCACTTATCCTCGTAAAAGATTACTCCAGGCATATCTTCAAAATCCAGATAACTAAAGGTTTTTCTAGGATTGTGGCTCAAAATGTTTTAGTAGTGTTAGTTCAGTTGCTATTACCTGGCTATAATTTTCAAACCCTTTCAAGAAGCTCCTCTTCAGACAGGGAATTAACTCCTTGCCAAATGTTACAGGCTGCTAAGCAAAAGCACATCAAGTCTGAGGCTTGGCAACTTGGCACACCTTGGCTACATTCTGGCTCCCTGCAAGGTTGAGATCCTACCTGTTGTACCCTTTTCTATCCTGGTTTCCACATGAAGGAAACTTGAGCTGAGGAAGCCACACCAATATCTAGCCAAGGGATAGAGCACTTCTGTCCCACAGCCTGGCTGTAGCTTGTGGATACCACTCAGGGGCACAGAATCCAAGATCTGAACACAGATGTTTATCCAGCTCCAGGGTCTCTCTCATCTCACCCAGCCTTGTCGACAGATAGCAAAAAGCCAGTGCATCCCAAGGCAACCAGAAGTCAGTCACAGCCCTCCTGTTTTACTTCCCCATTAGTGCTTCATTGGCTCCATTTCCCACAGCCCAGGAAACAATGAGGCTAATGTGTATTAAAGCTGACCTTCATGGGAAGCCAGACCAGCACATGCCCCAGCTGGACTGGCTGAACTCCCTGAAGCCCTGATTAGGAGAAGGCTGGAACAGACTTTTGTTTCTGTGAGAGCTCTGGAATCATGTCAGGAGTTCAAGGAGGGGGCAGAACATTCTGAAGTTTCCTTACTTGTTTCTACATTTCAGATACCAAGTTTTAAAGAAGCAAAGTTAAAAGCCCAGCTCTAAGGCATGTGGAGAGGACCAAACAGCTACAAGGCAGCAGGAGAGAAAGGAAAAGATACAAATAACTTTTGTCTAACCTCTAGCTTCATCTTTCAGGCGCTGCACAGACTCCAGAAGGTTTTCTTTCTCATCCAGCTCACTCTCCAGAAAAGCATTTCTTTCAATAGCCTGGTTTAAACGCTGCTCAAAATCCTCCAGGGACATTATAGTGGCTCTGAAACAGAGTGCACTAGGTGTCACCACCAGATCCTTAAAGTGCATGGAGAATTCTCTCACACAAGAAATTGGACACTTGAATTTTTGTTTGGTTTTTTATTAACATTTTTTTTAGTTTGAAATATATGAAAGAATGCAGTCAGGGGAGTGGAAAAGGTAAAAAGAAATGTATCACATTGCCCATCTGCACCCAATCTCTTCAACACAATCATCAGAGAAGTGATAGCTCAGAATGGCAATGCTAACAAACAGTGTCACAAACAGCTCAGGGCCACCATGCTTGCAGGACAGAATAGAGGTGGAAAAAAAAAAAAAAAGATCACATAAAAGCAGATCACCTTTTTGCTCTTTCCAAATCATCATTTTCTTGCTCGAGTTCTCTAATGTATTTCTGAAGCTGCTCTTTAATAGCTCTTGTCTGAGCCAAGTCATCTTCCAGCGCAGAGATTTGCCTGTATCCTTCTGAATGTTGCACTTCAATCTTTTCCTACTCAAAGGCAAATCAAACAGCACATCAGGTACTTAGCAACACATGCTCTCTTTTTGCAGCATTGTCTGAGCCCCTTGAAAGGCAGAGATAGACGCTCTGAAGATTTTTGAGAAACATCATTTTTCGTATGGTAAAACACCAACAAATTCAACTGCTCACACATTTCTGGGCTGCCAGCAGACAAGAGCTCTTCCTGTCACTCCCTATCAAACAGAAGTGCTGGGGAACAGTTCCCAACACTCACAGCACAGGGCCTTTCCTTGCCTCTCCCAGACAGCCTGACTCAGCACAGTTTCTTAGCAATACACAAAGCACGCAAGAGAAGCCACTTGTTTTCAACCCTAATATGAAGTCAGGCAATATTTAGGAGCCAAAGTAAGAAGAATAAAAAAAAAATTCCAAGTGTGACCCTGTTACATGCTGCTGTGGAATCAGCAAGATTCTGCACTGCCCATGTGGCTTTATTAGCCCAAAGCAGGTTCAGAATTCTAGAACATTTCAGGAACAGGTATACTTTTTTTGGGTACCCTCTAAACCAAACTCTGTCTCCCTCTACACCACGTATACAAGGGTACATTTAAGACAGGCATAGGCAGGGAGGAAGACTTAGCTTCCACATCAGATCTCTCTCTCCTGCACGGCCACTAAATGTGGAGTTAGTTCCACAGTATGTGACACAGGAAAGCTTTCCCATGTGACAGGGAAAGCTCCAGAGCACACTATTACAATTTATACTCAACCTCCTTGCTACCAGACCACTTCAACATGCCAGAGGTTTTTTGGAAACTTCAAGATTGCTGTGTAAGCAACATTCCTGAAGTGCTCTCCAGACAGAATTCAAGTACAAAACACTTGAAGTCACTGGAAACAAATCCATGCACTGGAATTTGAAAACCGTGGCAAGTAGTCTAGTGTGAACGATAATGTGAAGACAGCTATTTTAGCACATGAAATGCATAGACAAGGAGGACGGAAAGATATATACATCCTGAACTAAGAAATCCTTATTTGACTGCAGTGTGGTGACACTGCTGTAATTCCAAATCTCTGAAACACAGTTAAGAGCCTCTAAGCTCCAAGAGGCGTATTACTTTCAATTAGTTTATCAGGACTCTCTAAACTAACCCTCCAAATCATTCCCATCACCATTCCCATCAGTTTTTAGGTCGTGTGAGCTCTGATTTCTGAGGGGGAGCAGGCACACACGCTGGGCTGGTGAGAGCCAGAGCCACAAGCTGTGTGGGCCTGGCAAAGTTCATTGGTGCTGACCTAGATGCAGATCCCAACCCCTGATGGGCTCAGTTAACACTGCTGCTCAATAGCTTCACGAGATTAATGCTTTGCTCTTGAATTGATTCAGATAAAAGACCAGAACTGCAAGGTCTGAGTCTTTGTTTTTAGCCAATTGTAATAAACTATCAGCTGATCTGGCCCTCAATGGTGGCTCTGTTCCTTCATTGCAGGCTGTTACTGCAGTTTTCAAGCTGCATGAATAGACAATTGATGAATGGTTTCTTTCAAGCAGAATATATTTTAAGTTATCTACTGTGAAGAATCATTTCAGATTTTCTAAAATATGGCTACCCTCCACTTTTTGATGCTCTGTATTGCTTCCTACTGTTTTCATTCCTCACTGTTTTGCCTGGTTCACTGGCCTTTCCTCTCATCCCAGCTACTCTAGAGCAAGAAAATCGTCTACACATTCCTCAATGAAATGAACTATAAGACAAAAACTTTTGTCTTCTCCCCAAGCCCATCAGCTTCCATGAGTTTATGTGGCTACCTGGAACAGCAGATCAATACTCTATACAACATGCACAACATCTAATATTTCTAAGGTGCTACAACAAGAACAAAGATTAAAGCAACATAAATATAATGAAACAAGTCTCGGAGGTCTTGCTATCAAAAAGCAGGGAGTGGAGGAAATGGCTAAACTAGTGCTAGAGTGACAGGACATCTGCCTGGAACAAAAGAGTATTTCCTTATGACAGTAATTTGGACAACGGTTTAAACAAAAGGCATTGCAAATCTGGATTCATCCAGTGATTAATCACTTATACAAATACCTTCACTCCCATTAGCTCATTATTGCATCCAATTGAATAGATGAAATGTAATTACATTAATCTCTGCTTCCACAGAGACTGAGCTAGCCCTACTAAACACCGTGTAGTATTTCTTGGGTGACTGTAACTCATCTGTAAACAAAAGGCCTAAATTAAAACTTTAAAGTCACACTAATTTCAGTGACAATTTTTTCCAAACCTAAGAGAACTTACCAGTATTTCCTGAACCTGTCAATCAGCACAGCACCATCTCATCACTCTTCATACTCTAGATAGCTTCATTGTTTCTTAAGCCACTATGTTAAGAAGCTTCATCTCAATAAGTTCATATCTTTTATGTTTTATAGTTCTGGAAGTTAATGCCTTTCTGATGGTTCTTATTTTCACAGAATGCTAACTAAGTGCAAAAAGAAAAACTCATTTTTTCCCTAAGGACAGAGAGATTCAATAACAAAACCAGGACTGAAACGGTTTTATGACTCTCAATTCTATGTGTTACCCACCAGCTGCTGCTTCCCAGCTTATCTGAAATGTCAGATAATAAATATACAACTATGTAAAAAGGGTTTTAAACTGAGTTTCCTTACGTAATGCAAAAACACAACTGCAGTGTTTGTACTTTGATTGTTCTGCAATATTATCTGTGACTGCATGATGCAGACAGCAAGAAAGCTATGAACAGAAGCACTAAATAGATGGAAGAAGGAATAGAACAGCAGCTCTCTTGTGTTCACACTTAGCCTCCACTCCACTGTAGACAATCTTCTCCCATCTGAAATCTATCCTGACACACAGCCACAGCCTGTGAACAGGGCTCCAGGAATGCTACCAAGGAACACAGAATCCTCAGAGCAGACAACAGGCTGGCATTTCTTTACTTTTCAAGACTTTCCCTTCTGCAGCCTTCTGGTCAATTTTTCTGTAATGCTGAGTGACACCACGGGGCAGAGTCTGCAAACAGCTGCCCTGTTCACCCCTGCACTGAGGATATGCACACCACGTGCACCAGCAGCTCTCACCTTCACTGACTCCAGCTCCATCCGCAGGCGGTTGTTTTCTGACAGAAGGTCTCTGTTCCTGGACTCTGTTTGCTGCAGCTGAGTCTCCAGTTCAGCCTCATACTCTCGGCTCCCCTCTTGGAATTCACGCAATTCCTCTTGTGTATTCTCAGCACTACAGAGAAATTCCAGCAGAACTCATCATCATGAACAATAGAAAAAACATCTCTCGTACGCTCAAGGTAAAAACAACACTGCTCTTGAACACAGAAGGCTATATGCCCTTCTCCAATATATATATTCAATAGGAAGAGAGAAATATATGCAAATGTTTCCCTGCCATGCATGGGAACTCATCCTATAGCAAACTGGTAAAGAAATAAAAAAGGTCAAATAAACAGAAAAACCCCAGAGTCTGTCTTCACACTGTAGATGTTGAGGATATGTGGCATCTCTTTGGTTTGTCAGTTGTCCACTGCCATCACTCATTTATTCCATTATTCAGTTCTATTATTTATTTGGAAATATAAAGAAAGCTGTTATTGATTGACAACAAAAAGTGAGGAACAGAGAGAAAGATGAAAGGAAATGTTTTATATTCTTGAACAATTCTAATAAAACACTCCTCCAAAAAGCTGAACAAGCAGCAATGAAAGAGCTGTGTCTTTGCATGAATTGTTATACACCTCATCCAACCACTTGGAGGAATGAAGCCACTGCCTTACCACTGCTTGTATTTCATAGCCAGCTCCTTCCAGTATCTGGTTTCCTCTTCCACTGAGCTGAAGTGATGTCCTTCTGAGTCTTCCATAATGAGTCCTCAAAGTCTAAAACTCTTGTTTCATTTTCCCCCCTGAAAAATTACAGGGTCCAGCATAAGAACTCAGGCGTGAACAGCCTCATCCTCCTTGCTGCAGAGCAGAACACCCCTCCTCCCACACAGTCCCTGCTCGCCTGGAGACCAAACTAAAGGCCAGCCTTGACAGGACTCTGTCAGACCGACCATAAATGTGAAAGAATTCCTGCTAAGTCACTCTCCCCAGTTCCCCCAAAGCTGCTGCAGGCTTACACCACGCTCCATGCAAGCGAGCACCTTTGGCACCTCTGAGTACACAAACCCCAAACCTGAGCTGCAGCTGTGCCAGTGCACAGAGAACACAAGGGAAGGAAGATGCAGGCACAACTTCAGCTCCAAACACACTGTAATTCAACAACCCTAAAGACACCTATCATGAAATTAAAGAGAATCTTCACAGAGACAGAGATTAGGTACTCAAGATACTGATTTCTTGAGTTAACATTTAAAGGAACATATAAGTTTTTTATGGACTTAACTGCTGGACAGGTGAAAAATTTCTTCCTAAGTTAACACAAACAAAGCTACCCAACTTTAAACTTGAACTATCAAAATCCATGTATAGTTACAAGATATCTGGATACCTCAGAGGGCCATGAGAGAAGGGAGGATAAAAGCTACCCAGAGGTTTTAGCAGGATATCACTGGCTGGGTTAGGTATGCAGTTAAGATTGCAGCAATCCAGACAATCCAGCTGTCCCTGTGCCAGCTCAAACCCGGTCACAGGACACAGTCCTAAATGGGAATGACACACGAAAGAGCCACAGGGGAATCAAGTCCCTTAAGCTGGTCACTCCCACTTGAGGACTTAAGTATCTAAACACCACAATTAAATAAAATAAATGCTCTGTGACGTGCATGACACTCACTGTTAAACAGGTCAGCAACAAGTATCCTTTCATACTAGTTAGTCTTGACAATGGAGAAACATCAAACCTAGTGTTATGCATAATCTGCCCATGTCCAGCCCTGGGTGAGGCAAAGATTCCACTCAGACATTATCAATTTAACCAAATAAGAAACCAAATAACATCAAGAACAGCAAATACAGGCGGAATTGAACAATCCATGACAGTGACATGAAAAAAAAAGTCAGAAAACCACATCACGGAAATCTAATGACTGAAGAAACACAGTTCTATCAAATTTTAACTCCAGTTCTGCTGGGCAAAACATTTCCTAGAGGTAATTCTGATGGAACAAAGAAGAAGGGATGGCTGAAGCCTTCAAAGATCACTTAGATGTCAGCCCTGTCTTCTACTCTTATTTATGATACTCATAAAATGCCGGAGTAAGACTCTCTGAGCAGATGTCTTAGCTAAAGAAAATGTGCATACACTGCACATCTATTGAACTCTATGGAAGAAAATATCTTTAACCTGTGTCAAGTCTTTGCTCTCCAAAAAATTATCTGGTATAAACAGGATTGAGTAACAGCCACCTGCCTAGTAACTGAACTGAGACAAACCCAAGTAGTTCTTACCTCTACTACAGACAAAAGTACTCAAAGCAGTCTGGCAATCTAAAGCCCAATTCCTCCATACCCAAGCAATGCCACAAAATCCAACTCCTCCTCACAGCCCAAGTAATTACCAGATTATTGAGCAAGGAGTAAGCAGCGTCACAGCTGAGTGGGGCTGCGCCTGCATACCTCAGTGCACAGTATCAGCTATACACTCACAGAAATTATAGTGTTATTTAAAAGGGGAGTTGGCAGCCGAGGAGAAAAGATACTAAGCCTTAGTTTTTATAACTGAGTTTGACACAATATGTTCATTAGCCAAAGCTACATGTGTTCCCTCAAACAAATAACAGCACTGTGTAATGTACTGACACATTTCCAGCATAAGGTCTCAAGGCTGAAGAATGCACTGGGCAAAAAAGGAGGAAAAGGAGTGTGAGTAAGGAGTGATTTTCCAAATAGTACTCTTGCCCATTAAAAAGAAAATCATGACCAAGCATAATTAACATTCTTGACCTAGGATAGTTTATGTCACATCTCCTCTGTTATTTTTAAGTGAACTGAAAGTGCCTTTGATGTTAATAAGCATGTCCTTCTTCTCAAGGCACTGTGTACACACATACTGATCCTTGCAGCACACTTGTGAAGGAAAAAAAAAATCCAAAAAGGATTTTTTTCTGACACAAGCATTATAATAAATCAAACATCTGTGTTTGGACAGTCAACAAAAATAATTCAGGAAAGATAAAGATGAACTGCAAGACACCTTGCTCTGGAAAGCTTTCAAATAACCCTCTGGAACCAAAAGACAGATTCCATCAACTTCAAAATCTTGAATATGCTCAGATCTGGCTTCTGTGTTTTTATATTACACTTTGGAAGAACTAAAAGAATGTAGTAATTAGAATTTTTTGATATTGTAGAGGTGCATAGAGGAGAACCTTCCTTAACTGATCCATACAATCCATAAGGCTTTCAGAGAACCCTGTGAACCTTCACAGCAGCACAAAGGGGCTGCACCCCTCAGTGCCAGGGATGTCTTTGTGAACATGAGATTACGGTATGGGCCCACTGAGGATGTCATCCATTAAGAGCTCACTCTGCTTCGTGGTCACCATTACTAAATAGTACTTATAACTTAAAATTAATTGTTCACCTGCAAAGCCATGGAAGGACAGTGGACCTGTACTTATTCCCGAGATGTGGCTACTGTCCTGCGCCACAGGCACGTGTTTTTTGCTTTAACATTCAAGGAAGACCTGTTAGTTTCCTTCTGTGCACTACATCTTAGGTCGGATTTTCAAACTAACTCAAGACAAAAAATACAAACTTGAAAGAAAAATTCCAAGTTTGAGACAAAGTATTAAAGCTTTTTTAAACTTTTTTTCTGAAATTTGTCTTAAGAAGAGTGCAAATAAAAACCATATAAGTCTTGTTAAACTCCCTGTACAAAGGGTAGGGCTATGACTGGTTTTACCCTGCTGCCTTCTACCTTTGATTTTTAACAACTTAGAGACAACATGCAAAATGCCTGAAGAGAAATTAATCAGGAACTCCTCATTGTCTGGGCTCACTACAAAAGCAGGGAGAGCAAAGTGGGGGTAAAGGAGGTTTTAGAAATGCTTTTTTAAACACTGGAAAAGGTGGGAAAAACGAGGAGAGAAAGTCAGAGTCTGTAACAGGCACACACTGGCTGCACCTTGCTTGTTTTAGCACACATGAAGGCAGAGGAGACATCTGGGCAGGCTTCCTGCGTGCACGCAGCTCCAGCGCGGGTCACAGGCACCGCAAACCCCCACCGCACGCAGCAAGAGGAAGCGATCATGGGTGGGGACTGCAATTTCGCAATAAAACACGGCAGCATAAATGCTGCGGAAAACAATTTCATACCAGCGAGAGCAGAATTGCAAAATTCCTCAGGAAAAATCAAGCATCAAGAAAAACAACACGCAAAATCACTGAAGGAACTTCCGTCTGGGAATCAGTCTGAATTCACCCTAACTCATGAGGGCCCCAACCTAGACTGTTTCAGTCCTAGAACAAAGGACTCAAAACGACCCTGATACTGACCTTTTTTCTTCACAAAAGAACATTTAGCTCGGTGAACAATGCTGGCCTACCTTTGTAGCAACGCCTAATGGTCCAAGTCAAAGAAATTCACATTGTAATTAAAAAAGTGAAACAGTACCAGAAATGCTACTGAATTATCCATGACAGAGATGATAAAGCTCTTACTAGACATTATTTTCCTAAATGTAAACCAAAATAAACCAGCTCTTTGCTCCCGAAAAGTAGCTTTCCCACCCTATGAAATTCAGATTTGCTTAAATTATTCCCCTTGAAAGGGTCTTCCTGTAACACATGGGGCTGCTTTCTTTTGTTTAAGCCATACAAAAGAAAATCACCACAAGAAAGGAAGAAAAGGGAGGGGTCACGGGAGCACCAGGATTACTACGGAATCCCACAGCCAGCACTGAAAAGAGCTATCGGCTTCTCCGGGGCTTCTCTACCAAAAGGCTGAATTCAGCAAAACCCTCCTCTTCTCCGTAACCAGTCCAGCTCCCATACTTCCAACTTCCCAGAGACTCCTAAGGGAACTCCACACTGCTCTCCGCTGAAACGCCTGACCTTGATGGTTCCAGCTGCAAGCCCGGAGGTCAGCGAGGCAGCGCTCCCCGATCCCATTCCCATGCGGAGCACGAAGCCGGGCGGGGGCTAAACCAGCGGGCACGGCTCCCACGCTCCGCTCCCCGCCCCACCAGCGCCCGCACGAGCAGCTCCAGAAGCAGGAGGAGGTTCAGGTCCGCGCGGGGCGCAGCCGGGCAGGGTCCCGTGTCCCCTGTCCCCTGTCCCGTGTCCCCGGTGCCGGTGCCCCGGGCCGTGCCCGGCTCTCACCGCGCTCCCGCCGCGCCCGCACAGCCGCTCCTGGCCCGGCCGGCGCCGCCGCCCCATTGGCTGCTGGTCACGTGCGGCGGGGCGCTCGGCCAATCAGCGCCGCCCAAACGCGCTTCGGAAACTTTGGTGACTTTCAAAAGGCGCCGGGGGCGGCGGCCGCGGCCGGTCCTGGTCTCATTCCTGTTCCCGTTCCCGTTCCCGTTCCCGGCCTTCGTCAGCCTTGCTAAACACCCCCCCACCCCACCCCACCCCGCCGTCTATGTTCAATGACCTACAGTCACACGCACAAGGCTCCGCACCTTCCGAGGTGCTAAGCGTGTAAACCAGCGCGCGCCGTAATTTTAAAGGCGTGATTGACTTTAAAATTATCTAAAATAGGAAAAGCTTTACATTCTTTTTTTTTTTTCTCAATTCAAAAGACCTCTGCTGCCAAAGCAAGCAGCGAGACAGCGCCGGTATCTATTTTTGACGGCAGCCCAAGATCTTTAGACCAAAGTGCCCTTCTCCCGAGCAAGGACAGGTTTCTGTGTCGCAGTCTATGAAATATTAGACACTTCCACTCACCCCCAGCCCAGCATGATGTCACCACTGCAGAACACGAGCGGCTGGCCTCCGCAGGGCTCCCGCAGCCCAGGGGGCAGAGCTCCCGCAGCCCGTGAATTCCCTGCCGTGCCCCCGCAGGCAGGATCCATAGGAAGGGACCCGAGCCGTGCCGGGTCTCGGCGCCCCAGGTGTGCTCCTACCGACCGTGCGCACAAACACTCGCTCCTTAGTGGTGCCTGGCGTTTGTTTCCGGAGCCAAAACAAAAACAAATGATCACACGTGTATCACCGCGGCCCGCACAGGCAGGGCCACGTGTCACCGAGTGTCCCCGAGAGCCACCTCACCCCCGCAGCGCCTCCCAAACTGCCGCTGATGGGCACCCACGTGCGGGAGCCCGGCCCCAGCTTTGTTTACCTCTGCTGCAACACCGGGCCTGGAGCACAGTCCGGGTCTGAAAAGACTTGTCTAAACTGGAAATACGCCTCTCCCAAAGGCTGTGTAAGGCTGGGACTGTACCTAAGCATGGATGCTTTTCTATCAATATTGCACTAGAAGGAATCTGTCCATAACTCAGACAACTTTAACTGAAAAGGGTGACAAAAACTATTATACTTTCTTGTCAGGCATTCAGCAAAATAACTATATTTTCAGGACAGATGTTCAGCAAAAGTAAATGGAGACAAACTATCATAAAACTATGAAGAGAAAACTAAATAAGGCATTTAAAAAATTGGGTTAATAGCATCTGCAGTTCTGTCATTACCCAAGAATGTTTTTATTATCAGATAAGTTGCAGAAAATAAACCACATACTATTGTAGTATGTTGCCAGTAATTAAAACAAATTATACATTGTTGAAGTTTGGGACAAAGGACATTTTACTTCAACACTTTAAGCAAATTTTTGAGGATAGTATGACTACAGATTATGTCAAAGGTACAGCTAAGTATTTTTAATATTTCTCATCTTGAAATACTTGTAAAACACAGCAAAATTTCTCAGATTTCAGAGGAAGCTGAGAGCCTCTCGTCCAATTCTGAAACAGTGAAACAGCACCCTAACAAATGCCAGGAGCTGAGAGGCACTACTGTACACAAGCAATAAATATTCTTAAAAAAGGTTACTATAATCACTGTGACTGCCTTGTTTGCAAGAAGAACGAGAACATTTGTCTTTTTCAAAATTAGCAGAGGAGGAGAAATTATTTTATACATTTATTTTTAGTTTGCTGATTAATAATTAATAACTGTCAGATCTTTCTGGTGCTAAGATTCATGTGCTGGTTATTTTAATGTGAAGGCCACACTGATTCTTCCACGAAAACTAAGTGGACAAAAATTTATCCACTGTAAGTTCTGCTAAGGTTGTAACACCTTATCTTTTGGCAACTAACTTCTGTTGGGAAAAAATACTTGCCTTTCTTAGAGAATTAAATAACTCACCACACCACCTACTCTATGGATGGAACAGGACCTGCTCACCAGTTGTCATTACAAACTACTGAACTGATTTTTTATTTTTTTCAAACGGATTAATGACACCTATGAATGTGACAAACGTTTTAGAATATCATATGGAAATATTGCTATCACTGAAGAGCATGTACTTAACATCAAGAAAACCTTTTTTCTGTCTCTTTAAAGATGTTATATAATTCTGTGCAGTCTGTATATACAGAATCAGATTTGCACATGCTTAAGCAAGAAAGAGATTCTCACTACTTTAAAAACCTTCTGATATCTCGAGCTGACACATTTTTTCAATTTTTCAATGTCAAATGCTCATTAATAGCACTGGTTTGTTAAGCAGAGCAGAACACAGCAGCTCTCTCAGCCTTGGCATACAGCAGTGACACTCCCAGTGACCCTGGCAAGCCTGGCTGTGGCTCTGAGCTTTGCCACCAGGGCTTCTCCTTGCTGCTGGCTGCAGTCTCTTAGGCCAAGATGCAAGTAAATTCCAGCTTAGCCTAATACCACAATTATGATCAAAAGGTACTGAGGCACCGAAAAGCAGATCCCACCCTGTGCTGTCACTAACCTCCCTCCTTGAGGGGCTCAGCCAGCAGCTGAGGAGCAAGCCCAGCCTGGATGACGTGGACGGGCAGCATGACTTTGGCCCAGCCTTCCGAGGGAGCTGTTAAACTGTGAGCCAGGGCCATGTCTGTAGAAAGACAAGAACAGGAAAATTAGAAATGGAGGACAGGTTGTTGAGACAAGCACCACTAGCAACACAAGGATGCAAGAGGAAGAATACCACTGTGGAAAGTTATAGAATCCTAAAGAGAGCAAACTCCAGTGACCTCCAGTGAGTTGCCAGTGCCACCACATCAACAGACCAGTGACCCCTGAGTGGATGCCCACAGATTTCTTGATGCTTCTTTGGCCAGCAGACTTCAGGTGTTTTGTCAAGGGGTGGGGACACACTATTGTCTAATCCAGTGGGTTAGAAAGTTGTTCTTTTTCTGTTGGCCAGTCATTGATTTGTATTTTCAAGCTGTGTACATCTGACTTGGGGAATAGCTAATGATGCCCAAGGCACTCAGAGAAAGCACAGAGACAGACACATCTGTTAAAATAAGCAAACAGCAGGTTTCTGAACTGGAGTGACATTTAACTGCTGTCCTTGGGCTTGGGACTATAAACTGCCTTCAAGGAAACAGGCTTCTAAAAATATTTTAAAGAGCATGTCCCTGACAAAGCTACCCAGATTTTTTTGTGTGTGTGAATTAAGTTCTATGTGAAACTTTAAAATCTGTGCAAGGTGTTCAGAATTGTTACTTACAAGAGCCCTATTCAGCACCCTGGTAATTCCCTTATTACCTGCCACATGTCTGAGCCAGGACTACACCTGCTCAAGTACCCGCTGGGTGGCCAGGCCACTCCACAGGATTTCCTGGAGACCCCTTTTGTTATCCCATTGTTCTTTCATCCCCTGTGCAAGAGCCAAGCAACACTGAGGCAAGATACTTGGTTTTGTTACCATTCTGCAGAACAGGGTGTCAGGCATCTAGCACAGGTACTGCACCTTTGAGGAAACCAGCACAGTCTTTTATAGAAAATGGCAACAATGAAAGAATGATTCAGAAACAGGGGATTGGTCCTGGTTTCAGCTGGGATAGGGTTAATTTCTTCTCATTTGCTGGTACTGAGAAAAAACAGTGCTGTGTTTTGGAGTCAGAATGTGAATGGTGCCAATAACACACTGATGTTTGGCTTTTTGCCAAGTCAGTTTTGTCTTAAGGACTTTTTTTAGCATTATAATAACTTAATTTGAGGTTATATTTCATCCTATCATCTCCCACCAAGCTGTTATTTAACCATATACTCTATTAGTTTCTGCTTGAATGTATTCGAACAATTAGCTGTCCAGGAAATACGGATTTGCAGTGTTCTGTTCCTGGGGACTCTGCTTTCCTCCATCGCTCCAACACCCCGCTGTCACCGAGCCACGGAATGGCTCAGCTTGGAAAGGACCACGGGAGGGCACCTGGTCCCACCTCCCTGGCTCTGGAATATCTCCAGCGAGGGAGACTCCACAGCCTCTCTGGACAATCCGTGCCAGGGCTCGCTCACTCACAGGGAAGAAGTTCTTCCTCGTGTTCAGGTGGAGCTTCCTGGGCATCAGTCGCTGCCCGTTCCTGCTGTGCCATTGCCGGGCCCCGGGGAGCAGAGCCCGGGGAGCGGAGCTCAGAGCCCGGGCCCTGCTCGGAGCCCTCCCTGCAGGCACTTGGCACAACTCGTCACGGCTTCAGCGCTGTGTTACGGTGGAGTTTGTGCGTGTTCTGCCCGCGTCTGTGTGTTCTACCCGGGTTTCTCTGTGTTTTACCCGGGTTTCTGTGTGTTCTACCCAGGTCCGTGTGTGTTTTACCCGGGTTTCTGTGTGTTCTACCCAGGTCCGTGTGTGTTTTACCCGGGTTTCTGTGTGTTCTGCCCGCGTCTGTGTGTTCTACCCGGGTCTGTGTGTTCTACCCGGGTTTCTCTGTGTTTTACCCGGGTTTCTGTGTGTTCTGCCCAGGTCTGTGTGTGTTTTACCTGGGTTTCTCTGTGTTTTACCCGGGTTTCTGCGTGTTCTACCCAGGTCTGTGTGTGTTTTACCCGGGTTTCTCTGTGTTTTACCCGGGTTTCTGAGTGTTCTACCCAGGTCTCTGTGTGTTTTACCCGGGTTTCTGAGTGTTTTACCCGGGTTTCTGTGTGTTTTACCCGGGTTTCTGAGTGTTTTACCCGGGTTTCTGAGTGTTTTACCCGGGTTTCTCTGTGTTTTACCCGGGTTTCTGCGTGTTCTACCCAGGTCCGTGTGTGTTTTACCCGGGTTTCTGTGTGTTTTACCCGGGTTTCTGAGTGTTCTACCCAGGTCACTGTGTGTTTTACCCGGGTTTCTGAGTGTTCTACCCAGGTCCGTGTGTGTTTTACCCGGGTTTCTGAGTGTTTTACCCGGGTTTCTGTGTGTTTTACCCGGGTTTCTGAGTGTTCTACCCAGGTCTCTGTGTGTTTTACCCGGGTTTCTGAGTGTTCTACCCAGGCCTGTGTGTGTTTTTCCCGGGTTTCTGAGTGTTTTACCCGGGTTTCTGAGTGTTTTACCCGGGTTTCTCTGTGTTTTACCCGGTTTCTCTGTGTTTTACCCGGGTTTCTCAGTGTTTTACCCGGCTTTCTCTGTGTTTTGGCCCCCTCGCACCACTCCGGCCCCGCCTCAAGCCCCCCACTTTAAAGGAGGCGGGCGCGGGGCGTTACGACAGCCGGCTTTGCGGCAGCGCGCTGCTTTGCGGCGCGCGGGGGCGCCTGACGGCAGAAGGAGCGGAGCGGGAGGAGGGAGGACAACAAAGGGCCGGAGGGGCCGCGGCGGCGGCGGCGGGCGCGGGGCGGCGGGGCCGGCGCAGGTGAGGCGGGCGGGGGGGCAGGGCCGGGCCCCCGGTAGCGCGGGACTGCCGCGGCAGCCGAGGACCGGCCCCGCAAGGCGCGGCGCCTCCTGCGGCCGGAGCTGCGGCCGCCTCGGCCCGGGGCGGCCGGAGCCCGGCAGCGCTCTGGGGCCGGCGCGGCGGCGTGGGGACGGTCGGGCTGGAAGCGCCCCGGGAGCCTCGGGACGAGAGGGCAGAGCGCGGGCATGTGTGGTTAATGTCACGCTTACTCTTTTCAGTTATCCTTTTAATTCCGAATAAACCGCTGCTATCAAACACATGCAAAAGTAACGTACTCTGGAGTTGTAAATCTTGACGAACTTGATATTATAGGCAGCATAAATTTTGGATAGCTAGGATTCGCGTGAATAAATATTTGTGCTTAAAAGAAAAAGTAAAACTTCTTTCGGGGTTAAAAACAGTGCAGAGGTAGATGTAGCGCCATGAAATGTGTTCTGTGGTTATTGCGTTTAACATTAAATACGAAAGAACCTGAAGGAGTGTAGTCTAATGAATGCAGCACGGAATTGGAGGCTAAGAAGGCTTCATTGCTAACCTTTGTTTTTCTGGTACTGAGCCTTAGGTTGCTTTACTGCTTTGTGGTTCTGTAAAGCTAGATTGATGTGCAGGAGGGCAGCTTGAGGATTAGCAGAAGTACTTGCAAGTTATTTTAATAATTTGAAGCTCTGTTTAAATCCTAAATACTGTGTGCTTAATGCAGGTGTGTTGTGTGTAGGTTTTCTTAGCCAGTGGGAAAACAATGACTATACAGCTCAATTGTTTCAGCTGAGTTCAGTTGCACCTGTTGTGTATTTACAGTTGAGCTGCTCTTGCCCCCTGGATCTGCTTTCTGGGAGAGTGCACTGAAAGTCTGAGGGTACTGTTTTGTGTCAGCAGCTTGTGGCTCCTGCTAATGCCATGGACTTCAAGGTGTTTCTCTTCAGACTGGTTCTTCTGTGCTGTGGGTCACAAGGAGCATTCCTTTATTAAAAAGGGTAGTTAAAGCCTTGGCCATAGGCATAATTAAATTTAACATCATTAATGTAGGTTCACTGACAGAGCAGTAGTGGAATTCTTAAGACCACCCTGATTTTTCTCTGTCTTGCTTTAAAAGTTATTTAAAGCATGCTTTTTATTTTTTCCTCTTAGCAGGTGGGAAGAATGAAAGGAAGGGGGGATGAAAGGATGTTGAACCTTTTTGTTTGGCTGTATGATGGAAGGAAACAGGACGGCGAACCTCTGCAATAGATCCTTGGGATGGCTTCAGAGACAAGAGAATGATGCTAAGCCATGGCTCTGGAAACTTTCTAATTGCTTTTCTGCTGCTGAGAAGGCTTTGCCTTGTAGTGCAAAAACGGTAATTTCTGCCTGCCCTGAGAGGGTGGGTGGGCTCCCAGTGCAGAGGGGATGGGTGCCTGACTCCAGTGGTGTTACTGACTAAAGGGGGTGGGGAGGAGGAGGAGGCAGCAGCTGCCAAGGTGAGTACAAAACCTGCCTGGGGATTTGGGGCTTTGGTTGTGTTCACTGCTCTCACACCCGTGTTGGTGAGAAGGGGCAAGCTGCTTGGCTTGTTAGGCTTTCCTGACAAGCAAAGGGTCAGTTTGGGATAATGCAGCTGTTTGGGATAATGTAAGCTGGCTGCTCAAAAGGTGTGTAAGGAGCTTCTGAGGAGCTCTGCCAAGTTATTGCTGAAGAGTGGAGTAGGGAGGTCATGCTTCCAATTCATCTCTTTAGTTTGGAGGCAAATTCAGTTCTCCAAATTATTATTAAGATGTAGTAGCTACAGCAATTGTGGACACTGTTCTTCACAAGGTCTCACTTTTCCCTTGTTCCCATTTCTTTAAATGTTCCTTTTCTGTAATGTGCATAATTCTATGCATTTAAGATGCAAAGGGCTAAGGATTAGAAGGAGTAGTACAACACAATTAGGTACTTGAGCAATTGAGCTCTGACTGTTAATTAACACTTTTCACACACATTTAATCTGACTAAGTAAAGACATTAGAGAAATGGATGAGCATGTGTTTTCATGTGTTGAGGGTTAGGAAGGAAGCTGCCATAAAATCTGGAATTTAGTATATAAATCAGTTCCAGACAGATTTTTGGCTGAGTTTATCTTCATGAGATGTAGCATCAATTAGAGAGGAATGAGTAATTAATTATTCATTCATGTGTACTAGGAAATGCATTAAATTCAATTTGAAAAATAGAAGTTGTTCAGAAGTTTTGTAGCAGTGTTCTGTGCAGGTTACCTCTTCTGACCTTGACTATTCTGTGCTTCTTTTAACCTTGCTTGGTTTTCACTGCTGGCGTTTTAAAAAACTTTGTTTTTGTCTGTGCCTTTGTCTGTACATCTTAATAGCTTCAATCAGAGTAGACAAGAACCACTTAGTTGTTGTGAAACTTTAGCCTTTGCTTTCTGCTATATTACCTACTTGATGTAATTTCTAATTTTTTAAGTCATACTTTTTTAATGCATTATTTTCACAATTTTAATAAACTTTTTACATCTTTATTCTAACTAAAATATGATGACTTATGGATCTGCAAGTTTTGAAGTGGTTCTCTCAGCCTTAGCCTAAGAGTTTTCTGCTTTTCTGATTCTGTTTTGGGGACTTCTTGCTATTTGGTTTATAGCTCTCTGGGTTTGTTGCTTCCAAAGTCCACTGATACCAGTGTACCTAGAGCTGGCACATATAAACATGGTTCTCTTTAATATTTACATGTTCAGTCAGTAAAGTAACAGTAGTCATAAAGGTAGCACTTTAAATGTAAAACTGTAATAGTCTAAAAATATGTGCTTCTTACCCTATAAAATTATTGTTTTATTCATGTACCTGAATGTAACTGAGCTTTAATTTTCCAGAAAGATTACATGGAGAACAAGAAAGCTGCTGTAGAATTGAAGGATGCTTCATCTCCTCATGCTGGCTCTAAATTGTTTCCAGCAGTGCCACTTCCTGATGTTCATCCTCTTCAGCAACAGCAACTACAGCTTTCCCCTGGCCCCAAAGTAAGCTGCTGTGCTCATGGCTCTGACTCTTCTTGCACTCCACAAATGCATTGTGGTGGTGGTGGAGGTGGGAATCTGATTCACCCTGGCACAATATTAGACTCAAAAAACACTGGGACGATAACTTGTCAAGTAGGGTCAGGATTTGCTTATCAGTCTGCATCTTCACTGAAGAACCCTCCAGCTAGAAGCAATTTGGCAGGAATTTCCAGTGAGTTCTCTGGTATGTGTGTAGAAAACAGTGTATCTTCCTGTCAGCATCTGGCCTGTTGTGGAAAACTCCATTTCCAGCCCTGTCATGGTAACGTGCACAAACTCCATCAGTTCCCAGCCCTGCCAAGCTGCCCATCCTCTGGCTATTTCCCCTGTCCCGAGTTCACGAGTGGGGCTGCGGGGCACTTGGACGAGCACGTTGCACAGCCGGAGCTGCCGCCACGCGTGTGCGCCAACCCTCTGCACCTAAACGTGGTGCCCCCCGTGTGTCTGAAGGGCTCTCACTACTGCACTGACTGCTTGAGCAAGGTTTGTACACCCCACCTTTCTCCTTCCTTACTGTGCTGTGTGGTTCGTGTTGAAATTGGGTAGCTTGAGCAAAACCCAGCTCCTGTGGGTGCTGCTTGCATCCCCCTAGATGGTAATGCACAGTCCAAATGTGCAGACAGACTTTTTGAAGCTGAGCTCTTTCCTGAGGTAACAGTCAGTGCAATGGGAAGACAAAAGAGCTATCAAAATGTTCAGCCTACAGGGGATCTGTAATGTACTCAAGTGGAGTTTTAACTTCTTTCAAATCTAGTCATCTCTTCTTTACAGCTCCAATTAAACAGTTCAATGGTAGGGACTCTGAGCAAAGGCTAACAGCAGTTAAGATATACCCTTGGGCAGCTGATCAATAAAGAGCCATTTGTAAGTCAGGCAATACATCTTATGCTACAAGGATATTCTAGTCCTAGTTTGGTTTGATAGGTTTTTAGTTCAGTCTTCCCAAATTTGTAATTTGTACTTTAGTACCAATTTAGTAAAATTCAGAACTTGTTAGAACTGTGCTGGAATATTACTAGGAATTTCTAGTGAAATAATATACTCAGCTTTGCAATATCTGTTACTTAAATGTCTAAGTTTCCAGTATAAAAGTGAAACATCACTTTAATGAACTGAATAGTGAATTCAATATATTTGGAATTATCACACCTACTCTCCATGTGCAGGTTTTGTATACTAGGTCTCTGGTTTTTGTTGGTTTTTTTAAAAGGATACATATTAGTACTACTTAGAGGTGGCATGTCTTGATCTGTTGAGTTTAGTAGAATCTTTCCTTGCATTTGGAAATTTAAAGCTGAATATGCTGGATAGAAGCTTCCTTCATGCCATCATACTGTTGTTAATTACCTTTGTAAAGCACATCTGAACTGGCATTTGTTGCAGAAGGGAAACCAAGTGTTTGTAGCATGGTATAGCATGTGTTAATATTGTATACTAAATGAACGTATATTCTGAAAAATTGTCCCAACAGCCAACCAGAAACAGCCTAGTTGATGCTGCTAAAATCTGGCCAAATATTCCTCCTCCAAGTGCACAGACTGCACCTCTTCCTATCCCAATCTGTAATGGCTGTGGAACCAAAGGAACAGGAAATGAGAAGAGTTTGATACTGGCAAGCAGCCTTGGCAAATCACCACAGAAATATGGTAAACCACATTTGTTTGAAACTTCCATTTAGTGGATGTTCTCCTTTTAGATACTGTTGCACAGCAAGAGTTCTCTCAAATTGCACTATCTGGAAACTTCTATAAAGCCATAGAAGATTAAACAATATTAAAAAAAACCCCTTGTCTCTGTTTTGAAAATTCATTACTTGTTTTTACATGTTTTGACTGCTTAGCTAATTTACTGTATTGTTTACATAGAGTTTTGATTTTACTATTTTTACTGTTTTAAGAATTAGAAAAATTCTGCTGAATTGGAAGCTGCTTTGTTCTGATGATGTATAAAGAAATTATCTTCAGCCATATTTGAAAAGCATTTTTATAGTCTAGTGTCTATTGTCACTCCATATGCAGTAAAGGTGTAACACTTGTAATTCTCAAGTGTTATTAAGAGGAAAATATTGTCTGAAATAATTGCTCTTTCTGCAATGTTAGTACTGCTTCAACTACAAAATCATATCTAATATAAAAGTTATAAACTTTAAAGTCACAGAATATTAAGAAATTGATAGCTTTACTGTTACTTTAAAACTGCATCTATTTAAAGGTTTTTAAGGTGAGACACATCAATCAAGTGTCTTTTACCAAATGCCATTCTAGTGAGTCTTTCGGGTAGCCAACCAACATACTCACAAACAAATATGATTGTCAGTGTTGTTCATAAGGCTTCCCATGTGCAGAGATCATATTATGCTTAGTTTAATGTTTTCAGTGTTTGGAGATAAAAATGAGTTTTCTTGTATCTGCACAGGGTCCCCGGAAGTTGCAGTGACAGGCCAGGTTCTGGAAAACTTGCCCCCCATTGGAGTCTTCTGGGATATTGAAAACTGCTCAGTTCCCACTGGCCGTTCAGCTGTAGCAGTTGTGCAGAGGATTCGGGAGAAGTTTTTTAAAGGTCACAGAGAGGCAGAATTCATCTGTGTGTGTGACATCAGTAAAGAAAATAAAGAAGTTATTCAGGAGCTTAACAACTGCCAGGTATCCAACCTGCACCAGCTTGGTGTTCTTGCTTGAGAATTTGTATACTTTGAGTGTGCCAAGATTGATTCACATTCATTAAAGCTTTGCTTGCTTCTGTGGGTGTAGTGCATCTTTAGTTTATGGGTGGGGTCTCTAATACTGATTTCTTTTATTTTTGCTGCTGTGATAGTTTTTAAAACTGAATCTGCATTCTGTTATCTGTAGGTAACTGGTTTAGCCTTAGTTTTAGTTCTCACAAGTGTGTTTATCTCATCCAGTAAAATGTGGTGGTGGAGTTTTTGTTATCCTTCAAATCTATGATCAAATTATTAACCTTGAAGTATGATTCTGTGAAATTAACTTTTTTATTTCATTAGTGAATACTGTGCTGATTGGTAAGGACACCTGTAGATTAGTGGTATTGCTTGGAGCACCTTTAACATTACATATGTTTTCCATCAATACCTTCTGTTTCTTGGTATTTTTTTATAACTTTTTGTGCTTGTTTCTATGTCAGAAATTTCCACCCTCTAAATTGCAGATATGATAACAGGTTGACAGTTCTTTGGAATGTTTTTGAGGTGTATGAGTTGTGATCCTTAATGCAGAACAGCAGAAGTCACTCCACAGACATTGCTGAACAACTAGGGTTGAAGTTTAGTGCTCACAGAACAGTTTTTGATCCCTGTGTGTTCTGTTCTGTACATGTGTGCATTAATTTACCTAAATTAAAAGTGCATGCAAGAGCTTATATTTTTTTTAATTCCATTGAAGTAAGCGCACTTAGCATTGAAGCTTTTCTTCAGGAGTGCTTCCATGTATTTCCACAGGTGACTGTTGCACACATCAATGCCACAGCCAAGAATGCTGCTGATGACAAACTCAGACAGAGTCTGAGGAGATTTGCTGATACACACACTGCACCTGCCACTGTGGTTCTTGTGTCAAGTAAGTGTTTGTGGTACTCAGCTACACTGCTGGCTTCAGTTCCTCTCTTCCATAGTATTTTTACATATGGCACTATTTTGATTTTCAAGGGTGGTGTTTAGAACCAACTTTAACTCAACTGTTGAAGAATTCTTAGTGTCAGTGGCAGCAAAGGAAAAGCAGGGGCAGTAGGATGAGAACTTGGCTCAGTTCAGTCACTGTTGTGATTTGATGCCTTTTTGAGTGTCAGTAGGGTATGTGTGTGACTACTGTCTAAAGTTAAAATAAAACTCACGGAGCTGTGTATGTGGTCTGAGCAAAATGTATGTTTTTAACTCTCATAGCAGCATCTTCTATATTATACAATGCAATCCACTCAGCTATTGAATTGCTGTGTGATGGCCTTGGGTTTCTCCCTAAAGCTGAACAAATGTTTGCTATAGAAATACCCAGTACCAGTCCAGTGCCCTGCTGATGAATTGCTACGAGCTGCTGTTAAAAGGAAGCCCTTGTCTTGAGACTGACTGTGAACTGTTGATTTAAATAATGGCTGAGAAACCTTGTAGCTGTTGGTGCTTGTTCACTGGGAATTTCCAATTGGAAATAGAACTTGTTGAGTTAGATTTGTGGGGTTTTCTCATTCAATCATGTATTTTAGATTTTTCAAGTGTTTCCTTGCCTATGTCATTTTTTCCCCCTCCAGCGGATGTGAACTTTGCTTTGGAACTGAGTGACCTGAGACATCGACATGGTTTCCGAATCATTTTGGTACATAAAAACCAAGCTTCAGAAGCACTCTTACATCATGCCCATGAACTTATTTGTTTTGAAGAATTTATTTCAGACTTGCCACCAAGGTTACCACTGAAAATGCCGGTAAAGATTTTAATTTTTGATGCAGCAGACATTTCCACATTTCCAAGTGTCAAATTGCAGTTTTTGTTGTAATTTAGGATGAGAGCAGGCTGAAATTACGTGTGTTAATTAGGATGGGGAATGATGTCTCCTGTGTATTTGGCCACTGTCTGTATTTCTGTTACTACTATGTGAATGTTTGCTTTCTGCTTTCAGGCAGGAAGAGTGAAACACTAAATGTGAAAGTAGTTAGCTAAAAAGAGAAATAGTAAAGGCACATTCTTACCAATAAATATTTTACCAGATAATGTATCTTCCATGCTTTCTTTCCATTGCAGAAAGTTTGGGTAAGAACTTCATTGTGCATTAAGACATCTTAGTGACGCATTCTGAAGTTTTGAGTGATTGTTTCTGTTCTTGGATTTTTGCCTTCCTTGGTGATTCCCTTTGGACATGTTGTGGTGTCTTTGTACAGTACTCATGACTTTTTGTTTCTTGCAATAACTTCCTGACCTATGCTTTCACATGCATGTATAGAATACATAGGTTATTGGATAGTTAACAATGGTGGTTTCTCATCTGGAGAATTGATCAGGTATTGATCCATTGATAAGGGACTCTGTAGTCTATTCTGACTTTAAATTATATTGGAGATGGAAGTTTGAGGCTCCACCTTGGTATAAGAGTTTTTCAAACAAATTGGGTGCTGCGAAAGGAATGACTTGGTGATGGGATGGGGGTGGTGGGAGGAGGGCATGGTCACCAGAATCAGTGTTAGAACTGCTGGTTTTGGACTGGAGCGTGTTCTGGCATAATCAAATTAAAATCTTCCTTCCTTTCAACAGGCTTGTCATACGCTGTTATATGTCTATAATCTGCCAACAAACAGAGACAGCAAAAGTGTCAGCAATCGCCTGAGGCGTTTGTCAGACAACTGTGGAGGGAAGGTGCTGAGCATTTCTGGAAGCGGTGCAATTCTCCGCTTCTTAAACCAGGAAAGTGCGGAACGGGCGCGGAAGCGAATGGAAAATGAAGATGTTTTTGGTAACAGGATTGTAGTGTCTTTCACTCCCAAAAACAAAGAACTCAATGAAACAAAAAGCTCCAGCTTTGTGGGAACTGACAAGGTCAAGTCTCCCAAAAAAGTCAACAAGAATACAAAGCTGTGCCTCCTCAACAAAGACTCAAATGATCAGTCTGCTGGTACCAAAGGCTCTGCTGGGAGAGGATTCCAGATTCACGGATCTGTCGTCAAACCCGCAAATGTGAAAAGTTTACAGGTATTGTTGCTCCGCCTTGTTCCCTATTCTTGATTTTTCCTTGTGTTCTGAGGATTGCTTCTGTTACTGCTTTAACTTGTCAGTCCTAATAAATGAATAACACTTACGTGTGGTGATATTCCTGAATGAGAGCTTTGTTCATCTGCTTGGGAAACAGACAGTTAATGTGAGGGTGGTTGTTGTCCCCCGTCCCTGCCATGTTTTTGGCAGTTTGGAAATATTGCTGGTACTTGCTCTCAAATTCTAGCCACTTTTGCACTGGTGCTGGGTAACATCTAGAGTTTAGACACTGTAGGTCTAACCCTACTTCATTAAAACAAGCAAAATGGATCAGTATCCATTTTGCTTGTTTTAAGGAGACAAAGGGTTAGACCTACAGTGTAGCAAAAGATTTCAACTAATTAACCCTCTGTCTTCTGCCACAGAAACTTAAAAATTCCTTGTTACGAAATACTAATGAAAACACTATTAAAGAAAAAATGGTCAGTCATCTAGCCTTCCATCAGAAAGAAGGCCTCTGGCAAGGGATGTCTGGTGCTTTTATGCTGACCTTTTATCTGTTTCACATAGGAGCTGTGCCGCCTTGAATCAAAGAACATCAGCAAAAATACTGAAAACCAGCAAGAACGTTTAAGAGAACAAATTCCTTCTCCTCAGAGTAACTCTAATGCAGCAATTTCTGTGTCTCTGGCAACCAAAAAAATGGGAGCAGGAGAATCATCCTCCAAAAACAGTCAGAAGTACGTTTAAAAATAAAAATGTTGATGTTAGTTATGTATTTTTTAATGTAAATTCTGCAACATGATGTTTTTTCTTTTTCTTATATATATTTGTAAATAGAAAAGAGACCTCTGCTTCCAGGAGCATTACCAATTCCCCTGTAGATAAAAAAGATAAAGATGAAACTGTATTTCAGGTCAGCTATCCCTCTGCTTTCAGTAAGTTGACGGCCTCAAGACAACTCAGTCCTTTACTCATGTCTCAGAGTTGCTGGTCGTCTCGGTAAGTGTCTGTCTGTCTTGGGAGGGGAAGTGAGATGTCAGCACTACATACATTGATTATTCACAGCTGATTTGTTTGTGCTGGAATTTGTTTTGCCTGCACACGTGTACTGGGAAAAACCCTTTTAAGTGTTGTATTTATGCACTTGACCTGTGTCTGTTATCTTATTTTGAGATGTATATATTGGAATTGTGCAGTTGCTTCAGCTCGTCAATATTTTTATTTTACCCAGGAGTATGTCTCCCAACCTTTCAAATAGATCATCTCCACTCACATTCAATGTAGTGAATCATACCAGTGGTACAGACTGCCCTGATCCCTTTGCAAATGGTGCAGACATTCAGATCAGCAACATAGATTACAGATTGTCCAGAAAAGAGTTGCAGCAAAATTTACAAGAAATCTTCTCAAGACATGGCAAGGTAAAGGCTCAAATTCTTTTATTAAATCTGTTTTTAAATAGTTCCTGTTTTATGTATTTAGTTGTGTGGTTTTAGGTTCAGGTGAGCAGAAAGATAAAGGTTTTGGAGCAGGACTTTTAAACCTTGTTAAAAGGATGAATTGTGGGGCTTTTTTTCCTTAAGAAGACCATATAACCACTTCTACTAGGTTTTTGATTTGTGTGTGGTCTTCGTAGATCTGGTATTCTGAAGTTTGTTATATAAAATCCTTACTAAGTTGCTCATTAGTATGTAGGGATGAGACTTAAGCTTTAACAGGATAACCTTTTTAAGCTGTAGAGCTGAATTCCTAATGTCAGCTTAAAAAAATCACAGTAAAAACTGTTTTGAGTCAGAAGTGATCAAAAGCAGGGGAAGTGTGAATTAGTAAAAAGCAATTATGGAAGGTGAGGTCAGTGGTCCCATTTGTGTCTCATCTGTGGATGACATTTTTCTGGCATAATCTTTACACTGAAAGATGATGCTTGTGTTAATGAGATACCATGGGCTTGCCTTAGTCCAGGATCACTGTGCTTGGCTCTTGTTTGCATTGCCCTGATAACTGTGATTCATCACACTCCCTTCCCTTTTGTTGTTGGCTCTAGGGATGACTTACCTTGGGTTAATGTTTTGGTGTAAGTGCATGAGGTGTTTTCTTCCTCTCAGGTAAAAAGTGTGGAGCTCAGTCCCCACACAGACTACCAGCTGAAGGCTATGGTTCAGATGGAAAATCTGCAAGAAGCCATCAGTGCTGTCAACAGTCTGCACAGATACAAAATTGGCAGTAAGAGGATCCAGGTCTCATTAGCAACGGGAGCTGCTAATAAATCACTCTCTCTACTTAGGTAATAAGCACTTTGGCATCTTCTTAATTGTCCTAGCATGTATTAGTAACTGAGAGATGATTTTAAATACTGCTTAAAGGGATAATAGGGAAGTAAAGTAAAATCTGTTGTGTGATCTGTTGAATGTGTTAAATACAATTAGGCTGGTTTTTAGTTCAGCATTTCAGCACTGCTTATATTCTAAGTTCCATCTGAAGACTCTAGGTCCTTTTTTCAGAGGGTTTAATAGCTGTGCTACTATTCTTGCATGATACTGATATACCTTTAACTTAATTTGTGCAGCTGAGTTAAGATTAGACTGGACATCTTTATTTCTTCTTTCTTTCAAGGAAGTGTGTATGAATTTAGTTTTTGAGGGTTGGTACACAGTTGGAAACACCAGCAGCATTTCATTTGCTACCTGAAACATGATACAACTTAGAGTGCTAATGCTAGTGAGAATACAAGTATTTCTTCTTTTTTCTTACTGAAAGAAAGCATTAGGAAAAAAGTTGTCATCATTTATTCACAGAATGAAACTAGTGCTTAGACTGTAGAGTATTCTACAATTATGTACTACTTGCCATAGTATAATTTACAGCTTTATTTCATTCTTGCCTGTTCAACGTTTGTAATGTAATGACCAGGCTGGTAACTTCTAATGCTGCAGCTTTGTTGCATTTTATAGGTGCTCAGATCTTAGCACCACCTATGAAAGATGCAGCTCCTTCAGAGACATGACCTCATGAATTAGCAGAAATGTTACTACTTGCACTCCCTGATCTAAAATGACAGCTTTTGTAGTGCTGGAGTGGAAGGGAACACACTTTGTCCTGTTTTATGTATAGTTCATAAACTGCATCTGTAAATATCTTGCTAATTTAGGCTGGAGTCTAATAACAGCAGATTAATTTTGTGCTAATGCTGCAAAACTTCTCTTACAGCTCAGAAGCAATGTCCATTCTGCAGGATGCACCTGCTTGTTGCTTGCCTGTGTTCAAATTCATAGAAATCTATGAAAAAAGGTAGAGTTCCTGGTGGTTTCCTCTCCAGTGCTTCTAAAAAAAAAAATCTGATCATGTATGATTGTTTGCAGTGACTTAAAGTAGTAGAGTGGAGAATTATGAATTTTTGTTCTTAGGTGCTGCAGCATACAGCATAACTACCCAGAGGTAGTTATGGCAAAACTGGCCTTTTTTTAGAGGGTTCTACTTTCAGTATTTTACTGCTTTGAATAGGTTAGTTACTTTAACATTCTGCATCGAATAGTTTTGAGCATATTCCTGTTAATTAAACAAAAAAGGCAGATTACAGCATTGCCTTACCTGCCTCTATAAAATGCCTTTATTTCAATGTCTCCCTTTTAGGTTTGGCCGTAAGTTGATTGTCTCAGACTTGTACAAACTCACGGACACCGTGGCCATCCGTGACCAGGGGAGCGGGAGGCTCGTGTGCCTCCTGCCCAGCAGCCAAGCCAGGCAGAGCCCCCTGGGATCTTCACAGTCACACGATGGCTCCTCAGCAAACTGTAGTCCAATAATATTTGAAGAGTTGGAATATCACGAGCCTGTTTGTAAGCAGCATTGCCTGAATAAAGACTTTATGTAAGCTGTGTATAAAATACTATAAATATTTCATATATTTGAACAGCATTAACAGTGAACCAGTATGTTAAAGTTGAGGTGTGTGTTCTCATGATGTGCTCTAATCACTCCTCACATGTTTACAAGTATAAGGCAGAAAGTAGTGAGATGGGCCAGTGGATTTTCTAGGCAGCCCTCATGGGTTGGTGTGTCCAGGTAAGATGACTGTGTTCTAGCGCAGCTGCCAGGATTGAGCTCTTCTTTAAATGAAGCTGCAAGGTTCCCTGCATTCCTCTGGTTAGGTAGGAAGGTTATACATACTAGAGACTTCTATTACCTGAATTTCATTATGTAATTTCTGCTGATTTTTGTCCTCCAGCTATATTTAGTAAGTGATTCATAGTGAGTTGCAGGTTTCTTGAAGTCATGCATTAAGTTTTTTGTTTAATTTAATAGCTCCCAGGTTGTGCTAGTAGAGCAGTTATTAGGTGATTATTGTTAACTGCCTGGTATGTGCTGCTAAAATTTAATTTTAAGTTTTCATAGCCAATAAAAATACGGTCTTCTAAATGTTACTTCTGGAAATTTGGTATAGCTGTATTCTTTTTGGGGAAAAAATTATGAAAATTGCTTGTACTGTACTACAAGTGCTATTGTCACTAGTAGCAGTATATTGTGTGCATATAGTATAATGTTTAATATTTTTGTGAGCACAGATATTATGTTAAAGCTGTGTGTAGAGTAAGCATAAAAACCTGAACCTCTTATTTTTGCAGTGAACATGAGTTTGATCCAGATTCTTATAGAATTCCTTTTGTGGTTTTGTCTCTGAAGACATTTGCTCCCCAAGTTCACAGTCTTCTACAGACACATGAGGGTACTGTGCCTTTACTAAGGTAAAGTATTTTAATTTCTGGGTTTAGTAATGTCTGATAGGTTGAAGACTTAAAACTTATTGGGAATTACCTGTTGTATATAAACTCAGTTCTTACATAAAATGGTATCCTTTAGAGCAAATGAATACACTATGAAGTGATCACGTCAAAAATCTTGTTTAGCAAAAACAGCACACTTATTTAAAATGTTTTATGAAAATTTCTGTAATGTGTCAGTAAGTTGTTGAAATATCTCACTCATGAAATGTCTCAAAATACTGTTTTCAGGACAATTATTATAGTGATATTTTAGTGTATAATGGAAGCTTTTTTATTTGCCTCCATAGTTTTCCTGATTGTTACATGTCAGAGTTCAGTGATCTTGAAATGGTGCCAGAAGGCCAAGGTGGTGTTCCCTTAGAACATCTGATTACCTGTGTTCCTGGAGTTAACATTGCCACTGCCCAAAATGGCATTAAAGTTATCAAATGGATACATAACAAACCACCACCTCCTACTGCCGGTAAGTATTTCTGCTTAAAACTTTCTCTTAACTAATTTTTTTATGCTAAAAAAATTAAGCTAATAACTTCTGCTAATAAAATAAACATGTATAATTGTTTAAACTTTTTATGAGGAGAAGCTTTCAGCTTGAATGTTCATACTTTTCTCCTATGCTGTAGCTTCAATCCATAGGTAAAGTTAAATATTTAGTGGAAGAGTACTTGTGGAAGGTACAATAATATGACTTTTTTGTTTGTAGATCCTTGGCTTCTGCGTTCCAAGAGCCCTGTAGGTAATCCCCAGCTCATTCAGTTCAGTCGAGAAGTGATAGATCTGCTCAAAAGCCAACCATCCTGTGTCATCCCTGTCAGCAAATTCATCCCAACCTACCATCACCACTTTGCAAAGCAATGCAGAGTGTCTGACTATGGCTACTCCAAATTAATGGAGCTGCTGGAAGCAGTGCCTCATGTACTGCAGGTGAGTGATGTGGTACTGGCCAATCTGACCTGGGGAATTGTGGCTGCAGCTATCTGAATTCCTGGTTGCTGTTGTGGAATAGATGCTGGGCAATACCTAGCGCCCCTTGAAAAGAGCTGGTTGACTGAACCGTGATAGGTGTGTTCTTTTTTGAGATGCTGTTTCCATGCCCACCCTTTCAAAACAACTTCTGGGGAAACCTCAGGAATAAAGTTTGAAGCTGCTTTTAACCTATGGCTGGTGCTTGGGTAAAAGTTTTTAATTGTGCTACGTGCAGCATAAGAACACTTGCAAAGGCTGAGTGCTCATGAGTTGGGCTGAGGTGTGTTGCCTGTGGCTTGAAGGGATTTCTGTGAGAAATAAGTCATGTAACCTTATTACAAAACCCCTGTGGTCACATTCGCTTACAACTTTGAACAGCAGTTGGCTGTAGGATTCTTAAATAACCAATGCAAACGTGCAAAAGTTGCAGTAGCACTCGTGGATGAAATCTTGAATTTCTCAAGGGCATAGTTCTTAGTACAGAAAGTGGGTGGTTTCATGAGGCTGCCATTCCAGATGCTGTCTCTATTATATTCTTCTAGCCTATCTATACTAATACTGGCTTTTAAATGCCTTTTACTGAGGGTGCTGGGTGTGAGTGACCAAATCTGATTTTCTTTCAGATTCTTGGCATGGGTTCCAAACGCTTGTTAACGCTAACGCACAGAGCTCAGGTGAAGCGCTTCACTCAAGATTTACTGAAGCTGCTCAAGTCCCAGGCCAGCAAGCAAGTTATTGTGAGGGAATTCTTGCAGGCTTATCACTGGTAAGTTACCTTAAAAATCTGTGCAGGGCCTGTCTATAACGGTGATTTTAATACATAGTGCAAGAGGAGTCAGCACGTAAAATCTCAAAACAAAACTGTGGCAACTACATTGCCTTTTCATTGCAATATGGAAGTTCCCACTTCCAATGAAAACAAGAATTAAAAGCTCTCTGCCATATTTTATTCCTTCCTTTAGTACTTTAGGTTCATTTAACTTCATTGGGGTTGCAAATGGGTTATTGTATTTCATTAGTTCTCATTGAAGCCATGACTGCAGCATTGGATTTAAGCAAGTAGGTCATGGCACATTAACATGAACAGTAAAGGAAAAATTTAACTTAGGTTTTCTTCAGAAGGAAATATGAGTAGATTAACTGCCAGGAGTTACTTTTACTACTTTAACTGGATCTAGCAGTGGCAAAAATTAGGAGTAATACCCATCTGGAAACATCTGTGCTAGCATCCTAAAAAGTAGGGTTTTATTTAGGTTTTTTTAAAGAACCAGGATTGATACTTTCTTTAATAGGAAGATAGAAAGTAATAGTTGGGTGCTTTAAACAAACCATGGCATCTTGGAGCTACCTGTGAATCTCCCTTTACGTGTGTGCTGTTGTAAATTATGTGCCAACAGCTCTTTCTTGGGGGTGCACTTTCCTATTTCAACTCTTGACAAAAAATACATTATTGGTTGTTTATAAGTCTACTTAATGTAGAGTCAGCACTGGCCACTTGTTGAATAAGAGTGTTTGTGAAGTGTTCTTGCTCCTGAGAGATTTTGCTTGGAGAAGTGGGAAGAGTAAATGCATTTTAATATATTACACAGTATTGGGAAGGTTTCATATGATGTTTTCCAGGAGATGATCTCTGCATTCTCTCAAGACCTGTTTTTGTTTAAAAGAGCATATGGCTGTAACTATTAAGCAAATTCAGAGTATTAGAAGTGCAGCCAGCTGGAGCTTTATACAGAGCACAATTACATTTTTCCTAAAGCACTTAAAACCACTAGTTGATATGTACAGTTCTTTGTTGCACTGATTGTTCACATGACAGTAAGTCTTACTTCTCTGGCTAGAATAGACTTCTAGTTTGCCTTTGTTTTTCAGGATGGTATCACTGCTAATGTGGAAATTATCTTTGTTTTGTAGGATTTGAGGTTTACTTTCTCAACTCACCAAAAAATGTATTTTTTGCCAACCAGCATGCATTAATACTTGTATTACACACAATTTTTTGAAACCTTCAGGTGTTTCTCTAAGGATTGGGATGTTACTGAGTATGGAGTGTGTGAACTGGCTGATATTATATCAGAAATTCCAGATACAACCATCTGTTTGTCACAGCAAGACAATGAAATGGTGATTTGTATTCCTAAAAGAGGTATGTCCATGAAAGTTTCTTGTGCTGTTTCTAAATTGGTTATTCTTTGACTGTTCTGAAGCTTTAGTTACTCAAGCGTGTAGGAGTGACTTGGATTTTTTTATAATTGCGTTTCTACCTTTATAACTAAGTTGCTAAGTTCTAGCAAATCAAGAATGTCATTCTGTGAGCACTTAAAATAGAACAGACAGGAAAACAGGTGGCAGAAAGCATAAAATAATGTTACTACTTCTGCATGTGGTTGTGCTTTCTGTGGAATGATCAGACAGTTGATTGTTTCCATACAGGAAAAACACCAACATATTTGGCCATTTAAAAACCTTCTAAAGGCCTGATAACCTGACTATTTTGGATTTTTAAACTTGTAAGCCTAGTAAAGGTCTCAGTGGTAGAAGAAAAGAGTGATTTGGGATAATATATGATCATGCTGAAAACCAGACACTGTTTACTTATTGTATTCTGTTGCATTTCATAAGTGTGTTGGGATGTAGCTCTTGCTTTATTTTTAATTTTAGAACGTACCCAGGAGGAAATTGAAAGAACCAAGCAGTTTTCCAAGGAGGTGGTGGATCTGCTGCGGCACCAGCCCCATTTTCGAATGCCCTTCAATAAATTTATTCCTTGTTACCACCACCACTTTGGGCGCCAGTGCAAACTTGCTTACTATGGGTTTACAAAACTACTTGAACTCTTTGAAGCCATACCAGATGTCTTACTTGTAAGTTCAAAATCACAAGCTGGACTAAAGCATTTTTCTGGAATGTATACAACTGTTTCAGCAGGGGTTAGATTTCTCATAAACTTTACTGTGAATTATAAACTCTGCACCTGCAATGTTTAGACAGCTGTATTTAAGAAAATCTTAATGATATTTTGGTAAATTGTCCATGGTTTTGAGCACATTCAGGAGACTGACAAATTCAAACAAAATTCAGTGTCTCAAAATTGGAGCTAAGTTTTATTATAATTGTGTTCAGTTTGCTTTAAAAAAGTTAAGTTTTGCTGCTTGCTTTGTTATATTTCAGATGTTACATGGTTTTGCTTGCTGTACAAACAGTTTTTGAGGTGTCTGAGTCCTGGTGCACAGCAAATCCCTGCCTGCAGGCCCTGAGTTTGAGCTGCAGCTTACACTTTGTTCATCCAGGCTGCATCAGTCACCTCGGCAAAGTGTCACTTGTTCCTTAGGTGCTGGAGTGTGGGGAGGAGAAGATTCTCACGCTGACAGAGGTGGAGCAGGTGAAGGCAGTGGCTGCCCAGTTTGTGAAGCTGCTGCGGGCGCAGAAGGACAACTCCCTGCTGCTGGCTGACCTGCTGCCCGAGTACAGCAGAACCTTCGGCTACGCCCTGCGCCTGCACGACTTCGACGTCAGCTCCGTGCCAGCCCTCATGCAGAAACTCTGCCACGTTGTAAAGGTAACCCTTTAGCCCTGCCTGTTATCCCTCTGGAACGTGGGGAGGGTTGTGTTGAGGAGTTCTCAGTCTCACAGGACGTGGCTCAGTACCTGTAATGAAATGTTGTTTCTGGAGTACAGCGTTAAGTCAGGAAGTGGAAATTCCAGAAGGGGTTTAAATGTAGTTTCTGTAGTCTTATGATGTTCTCTTTGCTCCTTTATAATCTTGTAGCATTCTCTGAGAATACTCATGTTTATTTAGCAAATGATAAGTGGAAGATTCTAGTACTTAATTTTAACAGTACTATTCTAGTACTAGATTCTAGTGCTTATTTTAACCCATCTGACTTTAACCTGTGAAAAAGTTTTCTGCTAACTGTAGTAGTTTTCAGTCTTCTAATGCTTTCAATTCCTTTACTTTTTTTCTTTTTTTAGCTATGGTTTGAGACTTTGACTCTGAACATAAATACATAGGTGATCTTCTATGCCAGTGGAAAAGAGAGGTTGCAGTTACATGGATGTGGGCACATTGGTTTAGTTGCTCCAGTTTTGTTGACTTAGCAGCTGGTGTTAGGCTGGAAGTCAGTCAGGACCAACTGGCTTGTAACAAAGAGTAAAATCATACCTACCAGTGGACAGAAACTACTGCACAGCTGTACAGGTTTTGTGTATTTAAAGTAAATACTTACATGTAATAGGGTGCTTAATTTTGTGTGTCTTTCACTAGGGAAATATCGAATACAGCTATGCTCAAATAAACCCCAGCTATATATCTTATTTTTAATTCAGTCTTTTCTACGTCCCTAACTTCTTTCCCAATAAATTTTTCCAGGTGGTTGACACGGAATCTGGCAAGCAAATTCAGCTGATAAATAGAAAATCTCTGCGGACTCTGACTGCCCAGTTGCTGGTTTTGCTGATGTCCTGGGATGGAACATCCTTGCTCTCAGTTGAGCAGCTTAAGCAACATTATGAAACAGTCCACAGTACTTCACTTAATCCATGTGAATATGGATTTATGACCTTAACTGAACTCCTGAAGAGTCTGCCTTACTTGGTTGAGGTGCGTAAGCTCTTGCCTTTCTGATATATTTGAAAAGCCATTGTGCCTAGAGGCTATGGAAATGTGTACTCGAATTCTTTATCATTTTTTTTTCTTTTTCTGTTAGGTTTTTACCAATGGTGCAGCAGAAGAATATGTCAAACTTACAAATCTGTATGTTTTTGCAAAGAATGTGAGGTCCTTACTTCACACCTACCATTATCAGCAAATTTTTCTTCACGAGTTCCCAGTAGCATACAGCAAATACACAGGAGAAGTGCTGCAGCCTAAAGCATATGGATGCAATAACTTAGAAGAACTCTTGGGAGCAATTCCGCAGGTGTGAAGAACTCAGTTTTGTACAATTACATAGAGATTTCTGCATGGTTTAGAAGTAGCTACACAACCAGTTTCTGTTAGTTGGGGTGACTTACTGGAATAATTACCTTCTTCAGAGAAGCTCATACCAGTTATGTTTTTAATACACGTCTGAGAAATCAGGGAAAAAAGTGAACCAGCACACGTCTCGAGGAAATTTTGCTTAAGAACTTTTCCTAGTAAGGCTGTACACATCCCTGGCCTCTCTGAGTGCAAGAATTGATTTTCTGTCTGTGTGAATGAATGGTTGTACAGTACTGAACTTTCATTTTGATCAGAGTGCATTATTAGGTTTGGGAGTGAAGAATTCTGGGACCTTGTCAGAAGTGCCATGTTCTTGTCATCCACATATCCTAAGTGCTCTGGAATAATTCTGTGACCGTTTTTGGCTATAGTATTTCCTTTAAGTAAGCCAATCTTTCTGAAGAGTGACAGGAATTTTTCAGTTCCATGTTTAAACACTTCATTAATGTTTATTTAGTATACTTTCTGGCACTATCGTTTGCCTTTGGTATCAATTACTTTGAGCCTTTCCTTGAGTAGTGTAGTACCAATTAGCAATGTGCTTTAGTTTACTGTTGGAAATCATGTCAGTGCAAAGCTGGATGAAAGGCAGTGAGCAAATGCTTTGAGCTTAGCACGTGCTGATGTTCAGCTCTGCTTCCTTCTTAATAGGTGGTCTGGATTAAAGGACATGGCCATAAGAGAATTGTAGTCTTGAAGAATGATATGAAAAGTAAGCCATTTCAATTTTGATTAGTATCTTAGGGTTTTATTATATTTAAGAGGCAGCTTGAGTTAACTAACCAAATTAACTTTTCTTTTTGTAGCTCGTTTTAGCTCACCTAGTTTCCCCCCTGCTGATCATGTAGATGATCATGGAAATCAACTTGCTGACAATAATGGGCATATTATGGAGACCCAAGGATCCACTTCTTCAATGGAACTCAATCTAGGAGGGCCTAGCAATGGTAATGCAAAATTGGTTTGTATAAGGAATTTATTGTCTTAGTGGAAATAAGCAGAATAATTGAAGCAGCATGGTGAAAGGTGAGTTAGTAAATCTGAACTTGTGTAAATATGCATTTTGGCTTGAAAGCTTGTTGAACTTCTCTGAGTTTTTGGTTAGGCTTGTGTTCTGAGCTGCTAGTCTATAAATGTGTGTGTATATATATGTAGGGAGAGAGATTCTGGGTACTGCTTCCCAGGGAAGCAGCATTAGTGAATTTGGTGGAAATTTAAGTCTATGGACATGAAGCTAAGGAGAGAGGGGGATCAGCAGCAGCTTCTGCTAGCAGTGTCTCCTGTGTTCTGATGAGAATTTACTTAGATGCTCTTGATGCAGCAAATGAATCTGAGATTAATTAGCATTAATTAAATTAGGTTGGTGTTAGTATTTCAAATAGAACATAGTTCTGAAATCCTCAGATTTGCATCTGGAGACTTTACCTGTGACAGTAGTGACACCTTCACAGCTTACAGATGCTCTGAAAGATGTTCCCTTATTTTTGTAGTTTCTAATCAAACAGAGCAAGAACTCCTTTGCCTCACAAACACATCTCCTGTTGATCTCCTGTGTGAGCCAGTACCTTCCTGCCTGCCATCCCCCCAGCTGAGACCTGATCCCGTGGTTCTTGAGTCTGCAGACCTCATTCAGTTTGAGGAACGCCCTGCACCCCTCCCAGGTAAGAGTTTGCCTCCCTTTGTTGCTTCTAGTCAGGCTGATGAATTCTCATTGAGTATTTTATTGCCTAACAGCAGAGAAATAGTATTTTTTAAAAAAAGAGCATCAGTAAATTGAGTTGTCTTATTTATTTTAGAGATAATGATTTTAACAGAAGAAGAAAAACAGACAATTGTTACCACAGCTCAAGAAAAGCTGATCTCTGGTTCTGTGGTGTCTGATACCACAGAGAATGCTTCAGTGCCTCCCTGTCAGTCCTCTGAAACCCAAGTAAACAAAGAAGCAACGGACAGCCCAGCCAAAAAGCAACACAAAAACAAGGTCAAATTGGCAGCAAACTTCTCACTTGCACCTGTAACCAAGCTTTAACTCTCTCTTTTTAGTGTGAAAGACAAATACCTATGGACTGTGCACCATGTAAAGTTGTTTGCTAGCCCATGTGTATTTTAATGGAAAACCTAGAGGAATTAATTTGTATTTAATGTATTCTGTGAAGATTTTGTTCCTTTTACACTGAACACAGCCGTTAGCAGAGCAGATTTTTTTCTATTACTTTGAAAAAAAATCTGGCATTTGTTAAATTATTCTTAAATTTTACAGTTTTTCATAAATGTGTTCAGTAAAAGCAAAATATTAATTCAACAAACATGGAACAGATTTTATTTTCTTTAAGCCTTGTTGGTGATGTAATCATACATGTAGCATACTGTATTCTATAGGCTGTTGCTTACTGGTATTGTTTCAGACAGTATTAATGAAATGCATGATTTGTCTTTCAAAAGCCTGTTGAGAAATTTTAACTCGCTGACCTGGGATGTCAAGAGTGAGGGGAGCTGATTGTCCTCCAGAGGGGAAACTTGTTCTCTGACCTTTCAGATGACTTGTAACTGCATTGGAAATGCTTGTCTAAAGATGTCTGTAGGAGACTGTGGATCTTGTGTAAAACTTGTTTTAAATGTGTTTTTGCTGTAGCTTTCAGTTCCATTTAGGAGCTTTCTAGGACACTGATGCTTTATGCTTCCCTCATATTTAGTTTGTCTGGCATGGGTTTGGTTAAGGAAAGGACTGTCTTGATGTCATAAGTGTAAGATACAGACACACACATTTTCATTGTGTCTAGAAATGAAGTTAGGAAGATTCTGAAATATGCATCTAATGCATAAATTACAGATAATGGAGCAGGTCTTATTAAAGTGGCTGGTGATGGAAGGCTTTGATGCTATTTCCACCTGTAAGGAAAGTTCTAGCTACAGGTGGAAATGCTAAGGTTGTTCTGCTTAACCTTGTTTTCTATTTTTAAGCATGTTCAGTAAATGGGAAGCTCCTTCTTTGATGTGCTGTCTTTTAGCTGTGTCTGTTTTTATTCTTAGACTTACTCCTAGTGTTGGCAGCTTTTTGAATTTGTGGTATCTTGTGTTGGCTTTTGCAAGGGCCAGCTCTGGGAGAGAGGCTAAGTCAGTGGATGACCTTAACTCTAGTTAGCAGAACTGTCCAGTGTGTGAGACTTTCTACCCATTCTGGGTAACCATGGCATTTACAATGGGTTGTATTTGCCAGGCAGCAAATAAATGCTTGTAGTATTGAAAGAACCTATACTAGAAGTTTTCCACTGGCCAACTGAGTATTTTTTAGATGGATTCTATTGTAATATGCAAGAGATGGAACACAGGCTCTAATTTTTCAGCCAGCAGCAGGAAATGCCACTGAACAATGGCTATGGACAGAATTTTACTAGGCAGATTTTGTTATAAAATCTTTTATATTTAGGCAAGTATTACCAGTAGTGAGTTTATAGCCATTGTAAGTGCAAAGAAACACTGGGAAGTTTTTCTGAGCATTATGGCACAGTATTTTGAGTCCACAGTAAACCTCTACAGACATACTGCTATAGAAGAAGAACTTTAGAAGTATGTTTTCTTGGAATGTTTTTAGTGAGTTAAATGCAAGAAAATCTGCTTTCACCTTGACTTTGATAAGGTTGACAGTGATCAGTCTAGATCTTTGTTTCAGAAGAGCATGCATTGGAGAAGAGACCAGCCTGAAATAGTATTTCATGATGTGCAGCTACAAGTCATTTGGAGTACTAAAGAAAACCAGGTTTTTGCTTCAGAGGAAGATATGGTGTATATCCAAGTGATGTGGTGGTTATACCACATATGGAGGTCAGCATATCTTATCTGGATTCATGTGTGATTCTGCTGAAATTGCTGTTTGAAAGTAATAGAATAATACTTTTGAGAAGTTGTGTTCATAGTGTAACAAAATAGCTAATTGAATTGCAATATATTTTTTTATCCAAAGGGTTAAATGAATGATGTGACTTACAGATTTAAAAGCATTGCAACAATGAAATTCTTTAATTTAGCAAATAAATGTACTACTTCAGATTCATGTTTGTTTAAAAGAAAAAATGTCACTGAAGCCCTCAATTTATGCACTATTTTTTCCTTGGAATGGGAGAGAGAAGAAAGACTTCTTTTCTTAGCTGTCTACTTTGTTTGGACACTTTCTTTTGTGGCTCAAGTGCTGTTTTGTGTGTTGGGACCAAACAGTTGTCAATAAAATTTTCAAGCAAGCATAACTCTTGTCCTTGTCTCAAGACCTGTGGGGAGGAAAAAAAAAGCCAACCAAAAACCAAACCAACCTGCCCTAGAATACTTAACTTGCTGTGTCATGTTAAATTTAATTATTGAGACAGAACAGAGGGTTTAGTGAAGACTAAAGAAACATCATAAATTCCGGAGATTGAGGCTTTGCCCAGTTTTTGCAATTGAGCTGTTTGCAGATGCAGTCAGTGTCTCTTACTGCTCTCCATGCAGGGTCATGTGCAGGCTTTCTTTTGAAAAGAAGCTGTGCTATTTATCATGCTAAAGAGAAAAAATGGAGAAAGGGGTGTAAATTCAGCAGGTGGATGTCAGGTGTTCCTCCTCAGCGTGTCTCCCTTTGAGATGTTAAAATTGTTACAAATAAGGTCATGTGAACATTAATAAAGTTAATGAGTCACTTTTGAATTATAGTAGCTTTTTCCAGCTTGAAGATGGTAATTATTCAGGAACTACAAATATGGCAAATTTCTTTCACTGTAACTACCTAAAAAACTTATTGGGAAATTCTTCATAAACAATGCAATAAATATCCCTCTTGGCAATAATGAATATTCCTCTGAAAGGAGGAACAGGTGGTTTATAAAAACTTCCTAGAACAGCACCACAAACCCTATAATCACCAGTCTGTAATTTCATTTTTCAGTAGTTGTGAATGTTTTTAAGTAAATGAATGTGTAAAATCCCTCATAGCACCTGGTATGTGATTACCTTCAAAAGATGAGTTTGATTTTAAATGCTGCTTTGGTTCTGTGCTGCAAACATTCACACTTCTTTTTTTCTCATTTTATGTTAAGCCATCTGTTTTAACTTAGTGAAAAAAAAAAGGTGGTGATGGAAATAGCTTTCATTTATTTTCTAAAATTAATATGGCTTATTTTGCTTGCCATAATGTAACAGGACAGGCTAGTTGCATGGTGAGCTATGGTTTAACTCCTATTAATAGCATTTTCCTAGTAAGCATCACTTTAAATGCTGGATTCCTTCCGATATGACTATTTGTGTTTAGTATTACTTAGGTGGCTAAAGACAGAAAAAAATCCTAATTCCAGTGATTATTAAAATGGCTTGTAGTGCTATATGTATGCTACAGAAAGCAGATTGACTTAAATAGAGAATGCCATTTTACAAGAAATTTCTGAAATGCCATTTCAGGATGTTATTAGAGCATGTTTTGTCATGGCTGTCAAAGCACTACTGCATGTCATGGCTCAAGTTTCAAGTCAGTCTTTCAGTTGTTGAATTCAAAAGTGAAGAACTGCATCCTGCCTGTGTCATGAAGGAGAAAAACAAACTCTTCTGTTGGTGTAGTTGGGATGAGGTGATTGCCTGAAAGAAACTTGATACTAGCTACAGACATCTCTGCTTTTGTGATCAAGCCTGTTCAAATCCACTGATCTCTGTAACCGAGGAGATTCACTTTTTAGGTATCAGTTTAAACATCTCTTGGTGTCTGACCACAACTCTTTCCATCTCCCATGAAGTGTTGCTGTAGAAACTGCCTCTCATTAAGAAACAAGAAAGCAAACTTAAATGTGAGGGGGGGATCTCCTGTGAGACACCTTACTCATCTGAGACCAAGTTGCTGCCGAAGCTGTTGGCACCAGGCTCAGCTGCTGAGGTGTTCTCAGCATCCCACGTGAAGTGTTGTGTGCACATGGAAGGGAGAGGAAGTTTTGGCCTTAAGGTAATGTTTTTTATATGATCCTGTTTGAAAGCAGCCTGCTTGCCTGGCGGTTTATAGGATGGATAGGATCATGTGAAACAAGATGCACTTTGGTAACAATGGTAGCATTTGTGCTGGGGTGAAGGAGGACTTCTTGTTCATTTCAGTAACACCACAGGCCTCTTGGCTTGGCAGTTCTGATACTCAGATGAGTTGGGACCCTTATACTCTCAGTGTAGGGTTGGGAACTGTCTCTAACCTGTGCAGGCTCTGGGCTGTAGTGAGGTTCCAAAGTCATCTTAGAGCATAATGACAGTGGCTTTTTTGGTGGGTTTTCTTTATTCAGTGAGAAAATAGTTTATTTCAGTAGCATCTCAAACTTACCCCTCAGCATTACTCCTTTTGTGCAGAGTAGTAACCGTATTCTTTTTGAGATGTGTAGCAGCACAGGAAGTGCATCCCATTCCACTCCACAACCAACTTTTCCCTCAGTAACAGGAACAAAGGCTTAGTATAACACAGCAGCTTAGTTTATTTGGAAATATGTTTAACTTGGAAGAGATTCAATAGGTCTAGGGGAAGGTAGAAGAGAACCATTTGCTGGTGGAATTGGTGATTTGTACAAATAGCACTTCAGCACTTTTTTCTCAGCAGACCAAGATCCTTTCCTGAACACAGTCATGTTTACCAGAGTGTGTACCTTACACATTCTTCCACACACTCTTCCTTTTCCAATGCCTTGCCTTCTTTCTGAAGTGATAAACAGCCAGGATTTCCAGAAGAGATGTCAGGTGCTTCCATCAATGTCCCTCTCTGCTGACAGTGACTGATATCTGACAATCAACTCTGAAATGATGCCAGTTACTCCATATAGTCACCTAAAGATACTTGTCTGATACTCTGCTGATTTTATATATGGGCATTGTATAATGTGTTGTGCTCACAGGATCAAGGAAGTTACAAAGCCCCTAGTTGTTCTTGGGATATTCAGTGATTATTCTGGTTTTTACACTTCCTTCCTAAGTTTAATTTGTTTAATTGCAGACATTAGCTTTGACATCAGCCATAAGGGCTCTGCTGTGTTCTAAATAGGCAACACTAAACCAGTGTTGAACACAGTTGAGAATCTGACCTTTACAGTCTTAAAAATCCAGGACTTTATTGCTAAGCAGCATCACTGACCCACTTCTGAAGGAACCACTTGTGCACTGCAGGCAAGCTCTTTACATCCACCCAAATAAACACAGAAATGAAGCCTTTGCTAATTAAAAACAAAAACTGGCATACAGAAAACCTTCCAGCTGAGCCAAGCTAGAACTTCTGAAAATGAAGTTCACTCTCATTAACACTGCTAGAGTTCAAGTCCTTTTGGGGCACTGGCTGCCAGTGTTTAACTGTAAGAATATTGCACATCCCTACTTGCTGTGTTTCTTCTTGGTTTTAATTAAAGGAGATTGCTCTGTAGCTTGGTCATGAATGTTGCTTCCCAGGAATGTCTGTTTCTTGCTGATGAAATTTTTTTCATGGAAACCTACATTGCACTCACTTCACTTATTCCCAAGTGCCTGTGGATTCTGTGCAGCCTGTAGGGATCACCCCAATCATCAGCACAGCCTGGGTAAACACTCATGTGCAGAAGTCACCTTGAGCCTTAAAAACCACGTGCAAAGTCCTTCTGGACCCTTTATTAGTGGCATTCACAGCTGATCCTCCTCAGGTTTAAAGTTTGCTGCTTCACTACAGCTTTTTCCCTGACTCCCATTTGCCTTTATTAATGACACTGAACATCTGCCTCTTGCCTTTAGATACTGACAATTCCTGATGCCTTAACTGGGTACCTGTGGGATTTTCAGGAGCCAGTGGGTGTGTCTTTCCCTCCAATGTGTATTTTCTCTCCTAGAAGCAGTTTTCCCCATAGCTGTGTAAATGTACACAGGTGCCATGCAGAGTCCAACCCACAGCAGGTACGGACTGTGACAGCTACAGAGCTCAAAGTGGTGCTGCCTGTCTCAACAAGGATACAATAATCATACATGAGAGTCAGCCTTTGTTCTCTTTCCTGCATCTTTGGTCAAAGTAATTAAAGTGCTTCATGTCTCAGTGGAAACCTTTTGTGTTTTTTCCTCTTTGATCCATAAAACTTAAGGTACTTAGTGACATCAGTTCTTTGTCTCAAGTGAGTCTGCAATACTGAAATTATTCTGGAAATGCAAGTGTTTTTCATCAAATCAGTCAGTGCTAGGGATTAGCTTTCATTTGTATGAGGATAGTCTGAGTTACTTTAGATGGTGTCTATTGCCTTCAACAACTTAAGATACATTTTCTCTCTAAAAAAATAACTGTTTATCCTTTTGGGGTAACTGCTGTTAATTTTTTCTCCTTTCCTATACTGTGGTTCCTTGGTATATAAGTACACACTTCACTTAGCTGGCTTCACAAAATGGAAGTTCCTTTTGCAAAATGTTATTTTAGGAACTTTTTGCTATCTTTTGTTATTTCTAAGCCTGAGATTGTCACACTAGATCCATGTACATTTATTTTACTATTTACACCTATCACAGTACATTTATATGGAATACCATCACACAGACAAACCAGCTACTGACAGCTAATATAAAGATATTAGATTCCACAAGCTTAATCTGCATAGAGACCAGAAACACACTTAATGGTGAAACACAGACAAGTATTTCTGTATTTCCCTTAATTTTAAACCCATTTTATATGGAATGTGATCTTCCTGCCACAAATACCTACTTCTGAATTTGTATATTTGTCTTGTCGCCAATTTGTCTTGGGTGTCTTGTGTCTTCCTATGCTTTTTTATGGATAGTTTATATTTCTTGTGGTCACAAAATATACAGTTAATACTTTTTTTAAGCATGGTTTCAATATTAGTTAAATTTTGTCTTCTATTCTTCTCTCAGCAGTCTCTCAGTGATGTGTAATCTGCTGCATGTAGCTTGTAAAAATGGACAAAACCTGGGTGAATATTTCTCTTACTTCATGAGAGGTGGAGATCTAAAACAGAAGTGACACAACCTTGGACTGCATCATCAACTTGCAGATTACTGTAGCTGTGCTTTGCTAAAGCTTTGCCAGGGATTTATTTCCCCTGGTGCAAGCAGTATTAATTTGGCTTGAGTAACTCAGATATCATATGGGTTATAAAAATCTGTAGCTACTTGCAGCATCCTTGTCACTGATCTCATTCTTTAGGAAGAATTTGAAATGAAACTCCACAGCAAAGTAGTTGAACATCACACAAGTTTGGTATTTTGTATGCAACATCAGTTATCCTACAGTTGCTTCCTCTATCAGTTGTGCTATATATAGCATTGCTACTTGTGGCTTTTGTTCTGAAAAGTAGCCAAAAGAGGAGAATTTGGTGATTTTTGAATGCAGTTTGTCACGGGGGGAGAAGTGTACAACATATTCTTCTAAAGTTATAGCCTATTAAAATTGCTGTTTTACACCATACTGGATTAAAAGCCCGTTTTCATTCACCTGTATCACGGGGGTTTTTTGTTGACTCTACTGCTGATCTCTTCTGGTCCCTGGACAGCCACTATATAGATTTCTTATTTCTTTTGTTTTTAGGCATGCGTGTAGAGTGATCCATGCAACAGTGAAGAACCTGCCATTGTCCAGTCCATAGATTACACTTGTGCCAGCTGCTCTTGCCTCCCTCAGCAGGACGCTGGTGGTTCCCCTCACCATCCAGTTCCACTCCATGGAAACATTGAAAAGACAAGCAGGGTGGGAAGCCCAGGGCTCTACATGATGTTGCACTGTGTGGCCCCACAACAATCTTTAATAATTGCCAACCCTGCCTTGGCAATGGTGGGCTTGCTTGGAGGAGGTTCTGCCTTCTTTTCTGCTGGGCTGCCTGCAATGTTCAAAACAGGACACCATTAGAACCAAGAGCTGCTCAAACTCTTCCTTCCTCCTTCTGCCTTAAACGGTGCAAACCTTTCCCGCCCTCTCTCCACCCACCCTGAATTTTTCAACTCCAGTTTGAACAATACACTTTGGTGGTGACCCAAACTGATAGGTTTGAAACTGCTTAGAAAGTCTTATCTCTTCAGGGAAGGGTGTTAAAAGGACCTAAAGAATCCATACATCTCAAAGGGAGGGTAAACTTGCATCTGGTTCAAGGCAGGTGTCCCTTTTCACAGCCATGGGGTCAGAAAATGGGTCCTTTCACAAAGTCATGTCACTGTTTAACTCCCAACAAGGAAAAGAGCTGAAGAACAAAATTATTGCTAGAATTTATTCTCTCATTGGCTTTGATGTTGTAATAAAGGAAACAAGATAAAGGTAGGTTTTCATTTTTCAGGGTGAAAAGAATATTTTTATGTTTAAAACTGCATTTAAAAGCAATGAGAAAGTAAACTAACAAGGGAGATGAGTCATGCTCCCTGTGACTACGGGGGTATAAATAATTAGTGATGCATCTTAAAATGTCTCTTCTCAACCTTGTACTTGAACTTCAAGGTCATTCCAGTCCCTCTGGGAGCTCTTGAGCAAGATCTTGATCTGTGCAAAATGGCAGAATGTTTGATACAAACCTCTTCAGCTGGTGGACCTTTTTAAGAAGGGCACTGCTCTCACTTGACTCTGCCTGAGAGCTCATCTTGAGTCAGGGCAAAAACCAATCTGTGAACTTCCAGAGCTCCTGCTGTGGCTGTGACTGTTCTGTTTGAAAGTTGCAGCTAAAAGCTTCTGAGGCATCACAAAATCCACTTTGTGTCTCAGAAACCTGTGTGTTTCCATTCTGCCTACAAGTGATTTGGGTTGGGGTGATTCAAAAGCTTATTTCTGATGGGAATAGGTAAGAAATTTGGGTCACCTGTGGAAGTTTGCAGTCTTTCCTCTAGTTTCCCTCTTGACTGCAGTAAAACAGATGAACTTGGTTTCAGATATGCCAGCATGGACCTGGAGAGGTTTTTTTCTATTATTTTTGCAGAAATAGATAGGAAAATTATTATTAAAAATCTAACTGCTTAGAAAAGCAGCTTGTGGCACTGTGTATACAAATATACTTTGCATATTTAAAACATGCAGAGCAATTCTGAAGTGGCCATAGGTGACTGAAATTCAGTTTTAAGGGGTAATTTGCTATCTGAAGTCTAAGTGGCCAGCAGTTGCTGACACCCTGAGTTGTTTCTAGGTGATCTAGCTAGCTTCACTTAGCTTTTGCCCTGTGAAAATGCTCTTATAATCAGTTGTCTTTGGAGTTTCTCCTTTTGCTTTTGTTTTTTTCTTAATGATTAGGAACTCACTGGTAGGAGACTGTGTAGCTTTGTCGATGGGTTTTAACTTGGTGCGAAGGAACTCAGCCATCTCTCGGTCTTCTTCTTTTTCCCTGGTGGAAAGAAGGAAAAGAAATGTTAGAAGGAATGACAGTTTTCTCTGTAAATGGGACAGCAAAAGCTAGAGCAGCTAGGATCAAGTCACTAGTAAACAATTAATTCGTTTGCTATTTTTAGAAACAATTTTGCCACTAACTAAAAAGCAAAATATTTGGCTAAATGAAAGCTGCTGCTGAGGCTTTTGCAATTTGCACACAGGGCTCAGTAAGAGCTCTGGGTTCAGTTCTGCTCAGGCTCCTTGTCTGGCCAGCTCTCTTTGATCAGCTGCAGGACTGGCACAAGCTTTGCCAAATCCTCTCCTTGCTTGCTTAGAATTCCAGTGTGTTGGAGGAGATTTGTCATTTTGGATAAATGGACTGAGTCTTTACTGCTGAAAGAGGGGGGGAGTAAGAGCAAAACTGACTCTGTAGAGTGTTATCTCAAATAAAAGATTGGATTTGGGTGCTGGAAGTGAACTTTTGAGGAAGCCTACAACTTTCTTGGCAACTTTGGGCTAACACAGAGATGAAACCCTTCAGAACCTGCTCATGTCTTAGGTAGGGCTGCACTGCTGAGTGCTTTTTAGTTGGTTTGGGGTTTTGTGTTGTCGTTTGGGCTGTTTTGCTATGACAAGATGGGAATAGTAGTCATCAACCTGACAAAATGAATAATTAAAAAAGGATTTTAGATGTCTACAAATATGCCCCTTGTAGAATTCCATTTCATGTCTACTTTTTATCCCAAGAGAATTCCCTGGTAGCAGCATAAATACTTTTCTTTTAAATGGTAAATGCCCAGACTGTTTCTGGTAGGAAAATAAGAGACCAAAGCTCACTGTTATTCATGAGGTGACTGAATCATTAATGGGATAAAGAGCCACAGAATTAGAGTAATCTAATTTTAATGTTTTTCTATGGAAAGAAGAGGAGGCTTTCAACTTGGTAAGTTGTTTTGAAGGACCGATTCTCTCCCATTAATGTCAATTTAAATTTTGTCACTTAATCTATTGTATTATTAGGCTTGTGGAACGTCACTAAATAAGTTCAGTTGCTCTTGGTTCTTACCGTAATCTCTCCACCTCTGCATCATCAACAAGAAAATCTCTTTTTTGTACCAGTCGATGAATCTTCTGAATCAGTTCATCCTCTCTTTGCTTCTCCATCTTTGTTTTTTCTTTTTCTGGTCAAAAAGAGAGAAAAGAGTGTATTACTTTGGACTCTGGGGAGCGTGAGGGGGTGGTGTAGGATGCTGCAGATGTCTGAGAATCAGCTGCTGATTGAAGTCAATGGTTTTCCAGACTGAGTCACCAAAACCCCAGCAAGCTGGGTCACTGCCTGTTTGCTCTCCTCACTTGCTGCTGTTGACTCTGATCAGCTTAATGGTCTGAAGGCTCTGTGGGGTTTGCTACACCTGCTTTTAATACTCAATGACTCTGCAAGACATTGCTTGGAATTTTTTTAAGAGCTTTGGCAAGAAAATACTTCAAGATGCTTTGTGAAAATCCAATGTACAAACTCCATTTGACCTCAGGGGAAAGGAGATCACACCAAAAGGAACTCTGTGTTTCAAGACAGCTTTGGCTGTTGAAAACAACACGTTTTTTCTACTCTGACAAGGCAGGTGAGCTGCAAATCCCCACAAATAGCGTCAATTGTAAAACGTAGAAAAATGAATGCAAGTTTATTTTCCCTGCACTGCACAAATCTGAGTAATTAATCTGTGTCCTTGTTAATTGGTCAGTCTGGAATGGCTAGGTTGTCTATAAACAGCAGTTTTTGTGGCATGAAAGATGTGCCTGTCGCAAACTAAAAGTCATAAGTGTTAGGGATTACAGAGCTGTCATTTCAGGCTATAAAGCAAATGTATTTAAGACAGAGCTCTTCAAGCCTTGCAAGTGCAGCAGAGATGAGAAAGCCAGAGGCAAATCCAAGCTCATGTATTTCTCTGAGAAGCTATGCAGACACTTTGTATTAAATCAAGATTTTGGGGTTTGGGCAGTAGAACTGTGTTCAGAGACCTGCACAGTTCAGTACAGTGAGAGCTGGGGGAGGAAGAGTGAGCTGCCTGCAGACTGAGGTATCTGAGCTGTGTTATGTCTGCTGATTTAAGTTGTAAGACACCTTAAATAGCTAAATTAATCAGACACTTGAAAACAATTGGTTTTAGGACAGATTAAAAAAAAGGAATGCTTAGAAGTCGCTGTTTTTTCTTGCTCTGTCTGTTATGGCTAAGGAGCAAGGACTTTCCTCACTTCTGAAGACAGAAGCTACTTCCTACTTCCTTTCAATCTCTCCTTTTCCTGAACTGAGATATGCTCTCCCATTATATCCTCCAGGAAACTTTCTACTAAAAATATTAATATATGTGGCAAAATACTGCATATTCTGTGCACTAAAAGATTGATACCACATCTACTGAAACTGGCTGATCTGTGTTTACTGAAACCTAAGAGCAGTTCCCTATACAAATCTGTATTCTTACAGGAAAATTGTGGTAGAGATCCTGTGAATTTATCCATTTCTGGAAAGTGTTTTTCTAAGTTAGGCACATGCTGTGCCAGCACTTAGTGCCAGCAGCTGCTTTGTCTTTGTTAAGACCAAGCTCTTGTGGCCCTGCCTGGAGATGCTGCTGCTGGAACGTCACCTCTTGGATTCTTAAGTTTGCTGAGATTTGTGAAATTCTAACGAGAAACTGCTGTCTGTGGGTCTCTGCTTGAGGCCTTGAGACAGGAAAATAATTTCTAAAAGATAAAAAAAACCCAAACAACAGAAACACCAAAAGAATGAAAGCTGATTAACCCTATCTGTTAGTTCAAAGTCTGGACAGGAAAGCTTGCAGATCAGAAAAGTGAGGCAAGGGGCATCATTCACAGACACTTTCTAGGATTTGTAATCCTTTCCATTTGAATGAATAATGAACCAACAGTGTTACTATCAAAAATGTTAAATGTGAACTCTACTAAGAAGTATAAGGAAAGAAAAAGTAAGAAATATTATTAATCTATTTCTGTTAGGTGCAAAATGTGGCAAAGTTCTTACACAGCTAAAAGTGAGTGGTTTCAGAGTAGATCTCTTTCCCGTGTCACAAATCCCCTTCTTTCTCCTTTCTGTGTGTTTTGCAGGATCTGCATATTTTTTTTTTTGAAAAAAAGACTAGGTCTGTTGTGGATCATCTAAAATGGCAAAGCTGTAGTGAAGTGGAATTCCTCACTGATGGCAGGAGTTCTGAGCCAAGGACTGCAGAACTGCTCACAATTCTGTCCCTCCTTCAAACAGTGAATTTGCAGAGATTTATTGCAAAACACAAAACAGAGTTTGGGGCCTTGCTTTTTGTAGAAACCTGTTCTTCTTGATCCTAGAAGGTAGATTTAACTACAGGTGTGATAATGGATTGGTGTAGCAAGGAAAAAATCAATCACATTCACAGTGATGGTTATAAATCCTTCTCCTCTCCCTCTTCTATCTCTGGCATCTCAGCACTTGTCTTTTCTACCTGACAATCTCTGTGCCACTTGGTTCCCTTGAGATTGCCAAGGGAGTGCAAGAAATAAGGAATGTGCTCCTTGTTTGAGTGATATTTGCAGGGCTGCTGCCATGGGAGCAGTGAAATACAGCATGAAAAGAAATTTAGAGACAGAGATTAGAGATGGGCAGGAAAATGGGAATTAAAAATGAGGACTAGAGGAAAGAGATATGAAACTCCACCTTGTGGGGAGGAGATCCTGATTGTTGGGGCATGGGTGGGTGATGCATGGGTGGGGATGGTGTCAGGAGCACAGGTGTTATCCTAATACTGGGTGGAGACAGCCATTACCTGGGATTGCTACCAAACTCTGCAGCTCCTGCTTAAGGTTCATTATGTCTTTGCACAGCTGGATGTCATCCATCCTGCAGAAACAGAAAAAGCATGGTCAGACATGCAAACTCCACCCTGTGTTGATGGGATTGGCCACATCTCATCTGAGTACATGACCCTGGCCTTGCCTGGGACCTGGCAGCCTGAAAGGGGATCCTGACTCTCTTGGCTCACCATGTTTAACAGAAAGCAAAGGGTATTCTATACTGAATGCCCAGTGAGCCCTTGATTACTTGTCTTACTAGCTCTAATTTGTGTGTAGGTTCATACCTGTCACTGTGGATAATTTCAGATGCCTTTTACTTTCTTGAACATCAGAGAACATTCTGGAGTGGGCACCTGTATCCATAATGGTCCTGAGAAAAGACAGGTGTGCCATATGGCACTTACTGCAACAAGAGTTTTCACTAGGGAAAGAGCAAGAACAGCAGAGAGCCTGGGAAGGGGCAGCAGAGGGTGATAGATTATTTGGCACAGGCAGGGCAAGGTTCATATTCTACTGCCAGCTTTCTTTGTGACTCTACTAATAATTCAGTTCTAACACCAGAGATCTGGAAACTGACATAATTTGGCATTTATCTGGTTTTGAGCTTTTGTGCTTTGGGTGAATGCCCTCCATGGTTGATGTTTAATGCTTCAAATCCTTGATATGTGCAGAAAGTCCATTAATGTTAAGACACAGAAGACAGCTTAATTAAAAAAAAAAAAAAAGTAACATTGGCAGAAACTGCACCTTCAGTTCTCATTGAAACTGCTGCTTCTCCTGAGAGCTGCCACGCTGAATCATTCCCCTGGAAGGCAGCAGCCTTCAGCATTAGCTTCCTGGCACAGCTTTCATTCCAGTGCCTCAGCCACAGTGGCAGCCAAGGCTCAGGTGTTGGCTCCAAGGGCAGCATGTGGGGTTTTCATTTTGAGATCACCCCCTGAAGAGCACAAAACCCAGGCTGTGCATTGTACATTCTCAGCTTGGATCTCACCAACACTCTCCTTGCCCACGGATGTCTGAGCTCTGTTTTTCACGGGGCTGTGCCTGAGGGGTGGATTGGCTGCTGCCTGAGCACCTGGAGGCAGCTGAAGTGCCATCAGAGCAGGGGCTGTCACCGTGGCATCTCAGGAGAGCAAGGCTGAGGGGGTGTGTGTACGTGAGAGGGAGCCCCCAAAGGACAACGCAGCCAAATTATTGAATTAAGTGAGGAGTGGAAAAAGTAGGTGTTTCTGGCACAAATAAGACTTTAATCACAACCCAAGAGCTTTTATTCTCCTTGCCGCCTCTGCGAGGAATGAAGGTCTCTGCAGGGAGCTGTCCTTAGCTGCTTTGCTCTTGTTAGTAAAACATGTTGATCCTTCTGTTATTTGCTGCTTGGGTTAACTCCATCTTGCCTGTTCTGCTACTTTCATTGTGCTATGACAGCTATTCCTGCTGCCTTTTTACCCCTCTCCTCCCAAAATATGACTGTGAAACTCCTCTCCTAATAATCTTTATTGCTGACCTCTTTTCCTTCTTTGTGTACCCCTGTCACTTGCACTGGGATCTGCTCTCTCACTGCCCATCTGTCTTGTAAGACTTGGTTTTACTGGGGAGATCAGCATGTTGGCCTCAGGACTAGAGCATGGTCCTTTGTGTCTTTAGGACACTTGGAGGCAGAAATGTTTTTACTGATGAATATTCTTACTTAGGCTCCCCATATCTTCTTACTTAGGCTTCCCACTCTCATCCCAAGCAAAGCCTGCTTTACTCTTGAGATCCATCACACTAAATGGTACTGGAATTACTTTTACCAATTAATCTTAAACACTGTCCTCCCAGGAGAGTCAGTATTCAAAATGTGCTGGGATATGAGCAAGGCTCACAGCTCCTTATCTATTCAGTGCTCATGCACTCTGGGTGTCATGTTTGTACATCTGACTGAGATGACCATGCCTAACAAAGATGACAGTTTCCTGGCAAGAAATGTTCAATATTGAACTGCTGTATTCAAATGATACCAGGCCACACTCTCAACTAGTAAAGAGAACAGTGAGTTTCTACAAAAGAGATCTCTGTGATGGACCGAGAGAGGATTTTTTTTCTGATTCAGAAGATTTGGCTTCATTCTGAGAAGCTCTGAAATACACTAATTAAAATACTGTACTATATCACTTTGGCTCCCTGCCCTCGCTAAGGAATTCCAAAAAGCTAATGGCACTGCTCTTCTCTGAGGGTTTTCAGGAATTTAAAATACCATCAGGAGTATATTCCAAGTGAGCAAGATCATTCATGTTCAGTAGTCCCTACAGTCCCTGTGCCTAGCTTGTGGCTAAGGTACTGGCCACACGTTGCAGCTTTAGCTGCACTTTCTCCCCATTATTTGGGCTGGTTTTTAGTCTGACTGCAGAGCATGTAGCTGGTACTCCACATTCATTCTCAGCATCTCTTCCTGAGACCTAAACTTTGTTCCTGCCTTGTAACACACAGCAGAGAAATAAATCCGTGGCCAAAGCACTTTAGGTCTGTAACAGCTCTGTGACCACATGAGTTCCAAAAATCTTAAGTCAGATGACCTCTCCAGAGCCCCAGTTCTGCAGGCTGGTGCATTGTGCTGATGGACAAAATCTGAACCTACCATCTGCACCAATCCCCTAAAGCACATGGAACATCTTTCCTCCCATCTGTGTCAAACAGCCTTTGTGTTTCATCCACTCCACAGTGCTGATTAGGAAAAAAGTAATTAAAAAAGGTTAAATGATGAAAGGGAGGGCTGGAGGACATATGGGACCATGCCAAAGCTTCATCTATCTGACTTAATGAAAGCAGGATCTATGGTTCCTTGAAACTGTAAAGCACATCCCACATCTGCTAGCAAATAATACTGAATGCAGGGCAACAGGTGCTGCCCTGGGCAAGAGCTGCCTTGTTGCCCTGGAAGGAAAGGGAAGAAGAACTCCTGGGAAGGAAATCTCTTGGAAGGCCATTCAATCTGTACTTGCACTATGAACCTTCATTTCTTTTCCCCCTTATGTTCTGGATGTTGGATGTGAGTAGTTACAAGAGTCCCAGAAGAAGTTAATGCTGCTTCTGAAAAAGAAAAAAAAAAAAAAATCCCAGTGTATTTCTCATTTGGCAGCTGGATGGTCAGCAGGGTTAGACTGAGAGCATCTTGGTATTACTGTCAGACCTCTTTAGGAAGTAAAAAGTGCTTTTGGAAATCTTAAGGAAAGCAGCAGTCTGCAGAGTAGAGGAGAAAAAATTCTTTGGGTGCCTTAACCTAGAGAGGTTCTCTCTCTTCTCTGGAAGAAATGGTACATTCTTTCCAGTCCCTGTGAAAACACTTTTCACCTTGTAGAGAAAAGATCAGTGAAGCAAACAGCAGTTACAATACAGCAGTTTTTCCTCCAGAGCTGAGCTTTAAGTGTCTGCCCAGGAATCCTAAACACATGAGTTATGAGAATGATAAAACGTTTCTCTGGTTAGGAGCCCAGATCCATTCCTGCAGTAATTGCAATAGTACTGAACTAGGGATGGATTCTCAGTGTGCTGTCGTGTATTCCTGACACGCTGTCTGCACTTCTGCTTTTCTCCTTCTTGATGGCTTATTGCAGAACCCCCTCTGCATGCCTGGAGATATCACACAAGCACATATTACTCTTTTCTCTCATGGTATTTCAAGCTATATCATCACAACCTACAAGCAGACTTTCAGTTTGCCAGAAAGAAACAACAAAAAACCAAACCTCATCATGAATAAACAGCGGGAGCAGAAGATTTTCTAAACACGGCACAAAATGACAGAAAAATAAGTGGGCGAGGGAGCCTGCAGTGCTCTGGCACAGTGACTCAGCCCTATTACATGTTTCTGTGGTCCAGCTACCAGGGGAGAGTGCCCTGAGCACTGTCATTGCCACCCCATGCTCAGTGAGGTGACAGCATGAGTCACCTCTCTGAGCACCATCTGCACCGAGGGGAGCAGGGCATGCAGAGCCCTCCCATCCAGCTGTGCCCTGGCAAGACTCAGAGGCTCTGCAAGAAAATGGGAGGCAGAACTTTTAAAAAAGAGACATTCTGTACCAGACACAAAAGAACTGTTTTGTTTTGTTTCAGTAGAAATTGTTCCTCAACAGCTGAATTTTTCTATCTCCTTCTCAGCAAAGGAAGAAAACTAAATTCCCCAGTGTAAGACCTAGGTGCTATCTAGAGGCATGCATAGGAAAAAAAGCAAAAATTATAGTGAAAGCTCATAGAAAAATCACTAAACACCCCCCTTAATGGTCAACCAAAAAAAAAAAAAGAGATGGCCAGCAAGACTGACAAATACTTCAAACACTTCATACTTGAGTGTAAGAACTATTAGTAACACCTATATAAGCATCAAATATCATTTTCATTGATTTCAGGATGAGCAGAGCAGTGTGTCTAGAGAGCTTCTGCCTTTGCTGAATGACTTTCAAAGGTAGAAATAGCTCTGTGCTCCCTCTAGCATGTCTGTTAGAGGAGGTCTGAGATTTCCTTTGTTTTCTGTTATTGGATTAAAGTGCTTGAAGTTAAAAAAGGAATGTAGGCTGAGTTTGCTGGTTTCCTTCCCTCTCTTCCAGGAGGGTTTGCAGGTACTTAGATTATTTTTAGTTCTGTTTTAATACATTCCTGCCCCTGGAGTAAAATGCTGGTAATTGTTGGAGTTTCTGAAGACTTTGATGGTGCCAGTCTAGGAGCTGGCCTGAGAATCAGGTGTCATGCTAAGTCACGAGCTGACATGATCACGTAACCGAAGGTCTCCATGTGGGGACAAAAATATCACCTTCTTGGTGGTGTCTCCAGTGAGCAGGATGAAACCAGCCAAGAGCAACCAGTAGCGATGGAGAAATTTGGGAGATTGAAGGAAAGAGATATGTAGAAATAAAGAGAATTGCTTCAGAGATGGGGATGATGTCAAGCTGCAGACTCGAGGGACTTGAGTGGAGGCTGCCTTTGGGTACTGCAGGTGTTCATGGCTTTGCCAAAGCTGTGGGGAATCTGTAATGGTGAAAGTGTTCTTGGGACTACAAGAGCACTATAAACGTATAGAAACACTGAGCTCTTAAGGTTGGAAAATGCTTCTAAGATTATAGAGTTCAACACTTACCTCAGCACTGCCATGTTCACCACAACACCGTGTCCCCAGGTGCCACGTGCACTTGCCTTTTGAACACTTCCAGGGATGGTGACTCCACCACTGCCCTGGGCAGCCTGTTACAAGGCCTGATCACCCTTCCAGTCAAAACATTTTTCCTTATATCCAATCTCATCTTTCCCTATGCAATTTGAGTCCATTTCCTCTTGCCTTGTTGCTTGTTATGTGGGAGAAGAGACCGACCTCCACCTGATGCTCCTCTTCTACGTCTGACTCCTTTTTGTCCCTGTCAGCTTGGCTTAGTTACTTAAATCTTCTAATTATAAATCTGTGAGATCACAGGCAACATTTAATGAATCCAGAACAGTTTGTTTGAGTCATTATGGCGTGTGCTTGTCACACTGTTATTTAGCTGAGCACCTGGTGCTGCTGGGGCTGCAGGACACAGAGCTGGCAATTAAGGTAACAGATTGCTGCCCAGCCTGCTTGGCAGGGCAGCTCACAAATCACAGGTCCTGGCATTAACTTGCACTACTAAAGGAAGTGTGTCTGACTTTCCCTGTTGAAAGGAAACAGTTCTATGCACTGTTCCTCTGCTGGAGGAACAGTGCATAGAAGCTACTGAGGCACAAGTTGCACAGCAATGTAATTCAGCTATTGTTTCAGAGAACTGAAGAGGGCATTTGAAATTCTCAGTCCCAGAAGGGTCATATTTAAGGTATGTTTCACATAAATTCAGAACAGTGTCTAGAGAGGCTGTCTGCTTTTCGTTTTCACTGACATTGCTCAATTCTCTTGAGCTTGGCCATCTCCTCTGCCAATTACAAAGTTCTACTATGAATCAATAGTAACAAGAGGAGTTTTCCTGAAATTGCCCCACTGTGGAGAGGAATATTTCTCCATGTGGCAAAAATTGACTAAGTTAATTTGTCTAAAAACATATAGACAGTAGAGAAGTCAGATTTCAACTCACAAGTATCAGCCCTTTGCAGCAGAATACAGAAGATTCTATACAAAAGCATAGAGCCTGGTTCATTTGAACTGCTCTGGTAGTTCTATTTTTGGATGGAAGGAGGAAACTCTAGGTCTGGCTGTGCATTGTCATTGTCTCCAGCAGAATCAATGATACATTTCCTTCTTAATTTGTCTTCATGTTTGACCTTTTCTTATTTTTAAAACCAGAAAAGCAACTATTTGTTATCACACTGACAAGAATACAAAGGTTTCTGGTATAAAATTAAACACTGACAGTCCCTTCCAGGGCTTTTCAATTCACTGGTTACTCTCCTATTTATAGCAGAAGACAAGTGAGAAGGACCAGTGAAATACCACAGGGCAAGAGGGACACTTCACTGCACAACATCCTTGCCTGGAGGAAGCTCAGCTGTCCAAAAGGGGGGCCAGGATGTGCTGGGGTGGTCCCAGGGGACAACCCCCTGTGCCTTCCACTCATGCAGACCAGAGCGCAGGTAGCCAAGAACTGGGAAGTGAAGAACAGTTTGGGATAAAAGGCTACATCTGGAAATACAATGCTAAATTTCTGCATTAAAAATGACAAGGTCAAAGATCAAAGCTGCTCCTTCTTCTATTAACAGCATTTTGTGACAACCACAACACATATTCAATGTAGAAAATGCTGTTTAAAGAAAATTCTCCATTAAAGACCTATTTTCCTAGCTATCCAACAGAGACAATAATGAAAATTATTTCTAAGACAAAAACATCTCAACTACCAAGCTTACAATTAATTAAATATTTTCCAAATTATAAGTTTATCATTATACACCACTAAAAATTGCTTTTCCTTTCAGAGTATTTTAATGCACCATTTTTACAACCACGCATGTGGAAGTATAATGCTGTGTTTTCCCCTGAGGTTGATGGTTTGCTGTCAAACTGGGTAAAGGAGATGGGTCTGCAGAGAGATCAAACTGAACTAAGGCATTTTCCTTCCTCTGGGAGAGCTGATCTCTGTACTTTTAGCTTAAAGTGCACAGTCCAGAACTTTGCAATTCTGTCCTGAACTCATGTTCTTGAGGCTTCCAGACTTGCATGTGAGGAGCCGGGAGATTTGGCAGAGCTGGACCTCAGAGGAGCTCCCAGCCCTACAGTGGGCACACTGACATCCCTGGGGCTCCCAGACCCTTGGCAGTCCCCTGGAAATGCTGTTCCTAACCTCAGAGACCTCGAGCTTTGACCAGCTGACAAGTCTCACTACAAAAGCACCTTGTGCCATTTCACAGCTTGCAGTTTCCTAATTATTTCCTCAAGAACTCTGGTTATTTGCAATGTGCTTGGGAGGCAAAGCTCAGTGTGACACAGTCACAGCCACAGCTTCACCCTGTCATGCAGAAGAGCCTGTGCCCCACCAGGCTGTATCAGTATCTTACAGCTGGGCTTGCTGGTTTTCCTACTGGTGCCTTATCTTATGAAGCTGACAACCTGACATTTATATTTATTGAATAATATGTATAATCACACAACTGCCTCCTCCTCTACAGCCTCCCCAAGTCCATCCTATGTTCTGAGAGCAGATACAATCAGGAAGAAAAAAAAAAGGATGGAAATCACAGTAAGTGATACTGTATTGTTAAGATTTCAGAACTGTGAAGGAGAAAAGATTTATTGCTCCTTTCCATGAAAAGACAGATCTTATCAGAAAACACTGACAACAACAACAGCTCTATTCATGAACAAAAACCTGTTTTTGCTGGTGTTACTTATTTACACTGCAGTAACACCAAGGTGCAAAACTCAGAGAAAAGTATCAGATACTGAACACATAAGCAAACAGTCCTAAGGGAATTCCTGCTTAACCTGAGATGACAGAAAACAGATAACATAAAGTACAAAGGGAAAAAGGAGCAGCAAAAGAATGAAAAGTACCCAAGAAAGCAAAAGTCAGAACAGCTGCTTAGCAATAATATAACCAGTGAGTTACCACTGCTATTCACACCCCTGACAGCCTGTTTTATCTGCTTGCACTCGCCATCCCTCCCTTTCCTTCCCCAGGGTGATGCTCAGGGTGGGGCTCTGTTGCCACACAAGGCATGAAGCCACTGAGAAATTACGAGTTGATGTCACATTAGTGAGACACTTTTTAGAGTGTTAAAGTATTTAGTTCAAAAAAGAATTAACACTTGAAATTTACTTTGTTCATACAAAGACAGCAATTACTGCTGCCTTTTCTCACTGAGAATGGAACCCTCCATGAACACATTTTTCTGTTGCTTTGCAGCATTACTTTCTGAGTTCAGCCAGCTATAAGACTGGTTGTTTCATATTCCCACTTTGTGTCTACTAGATTTACTGCACTCATTTTAAATTAAAACATGGAATTTCTAAGTTGGTTTATTTAAAGTTGTCATCACCAAGGGAATTAACCTCTCACTTCAGCAGTTCTTGTGTACTTTGGTGTTGTTTCCCTTTGCAGTGGTTGCATTAAGGCAGGCAATCAGCAGATATACCTTTCTGTATTTAAAATACCAATATGCAGTGCATCCTGCAACTGACACAAAGGTGAGGCTCCTATCTGACCTCTGTGGATGTCCTGTTGTTCTTAGAAGGAACATGGACTTTACATTTTCCCCACAAATTTGCCCTAAGTTTCAGATTCTACCACTATACCCAACACCCTCCAGAATGATCATTACTGACTGTCCCACCTCGACTGCCCCAGCAATGGAAAATCAATATCACAGCAGGACAACAGAGATTTATGGGGTTTTGCAAACCAGGAGAAGGATAAAGGTTAAAAAAGACAAGTAAAGAAAAAGCAAGCCTGATTTGAAGCAATAAAAAGCCAAACAAACTAGAGATAAATGATGTACTCTGGACAGCTAATGAAGCTGTGGGACTGCAAAGTCAAGCTGCAGCAAACACACAGGTCTGGGATTTCAAGTAAGCAAACATAATAGTGTAAAATGGTCTAAAATCCTGAATAGAACTATGCAGAAATTGGATGATGTTGATGTTATGAGCACTCTGGAGAAGCAGGAGTCATCTACTAATGAGCAGTGAGAGTGTACAAAGACAATGACCAACTTTAGTTCTGAGCCAGTGTGGAGGTGAATTTGGCCTCTTCACAGTATTAGTTTAGTGATGTAATAACCACACAGACATTAAGCAAACACACCATGGTATTTATAGCATTCTTACAGATGAAAAAAAAAAAGTTTAGTGAGTAAAATGTTTTCAGTAATTGCCTAAAGCAACCTAATAGGGCTTTATGTTTAATATTTTCTATTCCCTACACATTAAAAAACTGCCATTCAGTATCACCTACATGGCAGAAAAACCATCCCAAGACAGCTATCACAAGTGGAAGCAACTTCCACAGTTTTAGTTCAAGGTCATCCAATAAAGCTGGCTTCAAGCTTTGCTTTCCATCTGGAAAGCCAGCAGTATCAGGCACTGGCAGATTTCCCACAGACTGTTTCATGATGACAGTGGATGCTGTTTTGTAAGAATTCCATGCCTTTCCACAAGAACAGGCAGTAACTGTTGGTGACATGATCTCACCTTTACTAATAATATTTACTGGGTCCCAACATGCATTTTAAAATGCATGAATTTTGCACAACAAATGATTTTGAAGTTCAGTTTTGATCTGCTCTGTATCACATAGAGGTCTGAGGGTTTGCTGCCTCTCCCTGTCAGCTAAACTGAGCTAACACATGCATCATCCATTTTTACAACCATGTCTTTCAGCACAGTAGATTTCCATGCCCCCAGCAATCCTAAACTGCTTCTGAAGCCAAACACATCCACAGCAGCAGCAACACATTAAATGTGTGACACAGAGGATGCTGCCCGAGCAGCTCTCCCAGTTTCTGGGTCTGTTATCTCACTAGGAAGGAAAAAAAAAGGAGGTGGGACAGGAGCATTAGAAAGGAAGAGAGAGTGTGCATGTTCTGAAGTGGTGTGTTTGCTTTCCTCAACAGCACAGACAGATTGAACATTCACAGCTTGACCCAAAACTCTTTTTATACAGAATGTTTTAAGAAAGGAGCTGAGAGAAGCCTGAGAAGCGAAGGAGGGGAATGCTGGCAGGCTGTAACTGATGCTTTTCTGTACATATTTTCTCCTTCATATCTATATATGCTGAGCTCTCAGCTATTCTAAAAACAAGCCAAGAAGAGCTGGAGATAGCACATGATGGCTTCAAGGTATATTTTCATTTCCTGGGCTGGCTGGAGACAGTCACAACAGCTCCTGGCATAATTTTATGAAATTTCATAGTATCAGTATCATTGAAGGAGAGATGCTACAAACAGCCACAATTCCTACATAACCTGGACATGTCCTGAGGAGGTCCATCCTGGGCACCAAGCAAGGCAGGGTCTTGAGACAAAAATAGGATTTGATAATGTAATTACAGACCAAATCACAGTGCATCTGCTCTGCTGTGACTGAGATTGCCTGAGCTAAAATATGATTGCACAATATAAATTGTGGCATTACCTAATTGAGGACGGCTTGATTTTATAATCTGAAAATTGTCTCATAAACTTCAGGTAATTCTTCATAGCAAGCAGGTATTCAGCTAGAAGTGATGTGGATTTCCTGGGTATGAAGAGTGCAGCTGCTTTCAGCTGCCCTCTTTTTTTTTTTTTTCCAAGGAGGAAACAAAAATAAGGAGCAAAGCAAAGGACACATTTTCAAAGGTCAATACCTGACTTGCAATTGGCACAATGGTTTGGGAAACATCATGACCTGTTAGTCCATTGCTTCAGCTCATTTTGCTTTGTTTCTTTGTATTGATAAAAAGAAAAACAAGAATTATCAGAAAACTGGCCTCTTATAAAGTATATGCTACAGGATGAATTATTTCACTGTAATATATAGCAAATATATAAGAGTTCATCTGCTTTCCTTGCTTTTCAAATAAAAAAAAATCAGGGAACAAGCTAAGAATAAGCTGTCACACATCTAATTGTACTGAGTTTCATGCAGCAGAATTAAAAAAGCTGCGTTTTGTAATAAAAATTATTACAAATTTGAAAATCAGAGATGTCAGAGTTTCTGTAGTGTATATTTTTGCTTCACTTCAGAGTTTCAGAAAGTGACACTGTTTAAATGTATCTTTGTGTGACAACACTTCATCTTTAAATGCTTTAGTTTTTAATTACTGAAATGAGGTCTTACATTATGTTTACTGCACCAGTAAGGAATTTTCACTTCTCTCTGCAAGGCAGAGGAGAGTGTACAAAGGACTGCAAAGTAGTACAAAAGGGTGAAAGATCACATGTATTGAAACTGTACAGATATTTATGGTCTTCACTTAAAATTTTTTGCTGTTTCTTTTTTAAACAGGGTAAAACTTGTTTCCACTGCTCTCACAGATGGTCTTTTCTCTGTTTTGGGGAAGTTTTTTTTTAATACAGTGATAGGCAGACTACAGAAATATCTGTGCTTGTCTGAGAGTGAATCCTTGGTCTGTCACTACAAACCAGTATGTGCTGCTCTGTGGGACTGGGGACAGCACATCATTTGTGGGCTGGTATAGAGAGGCAGTGAAATTACAGCAAGTTCATAAAGATATCTTCTGAATTTTAAAGTAATTTTGATGGGTACTAGTACACATCCACCAGTCTGTGGGTCCCCTCCAAGCCAAGCTGTTCTGTGGGTCCATGTAATGCCAAGGACTCCCTCTTGCAGGGGTTGTGTTGTGTGAAGGGACAGGTGCTGTGCAGACCACAGCTGCCACACACAGCACTGCCTTTCTGATGATCCCATACATCAGCGGAACGGTCTTCCCTTGGTCACACACAGAATGTGAAAAATGCAAACCAACTCCATGTCCACTGAGCATCTAGACCTTGCTAGGGTTCCTTGGGAGTTTTTAATGGCTGATAAGCTGCCCTGGAGCAGTTCTCTGCCTGGTGTCCTTACTTCATGGCTACCACATTTGTATCTTCTTCAAGGAAAATAGTAAATTCAATTAGCAGCCTTAGAGCATATTCCTTGCATGGATTAAACCTGACAGGGGAAGAGCTTGCTGTTGTTTCCATCAGCAGCAGGCCTAGCTTGCAGTGTTTTGTTTTCTTACTCTTGAGTGAGTTAAAGGCAGGGAAGAGCTGTGGCACCTGCTGGTGTGTGCAGGCAGAGCTGACAGGCTGTGAGTGCCTGTGACAGAGGGAGCCACGGACACCCTGAGGGCTGGGGACACTCTGAGCACAGCTTCAGAGCCCTGCTTTCTTTAAGCACAGCCACAGTGTACTTTTCCTGCTTTAGGATCTGGCTACATGTGAATAAAAAGATCAGTCAGACAGGCAGACAGCAAGAAGAAAGAACCATTACTTTAAAAAATGTAGCTGAAAATGTGAGCTGTGCCTGGATGTGCAAGTGCTACAGAATCATTTCATTGTGTTCATGCTTTCATAAGAACTATAAAAAATACCAATTTAACCCAAGAGAATTTCTATTCTGTTGCTAACAGCATGAAAGGCAAAGAAGGGAATACAAACATACCACACAGTTTCTCTAATACTATGTGTGTGTTTTATCCTTTTGCTCTAATTAAAGGAAAAGCAAAAGCAGATGCAAGAGCTAAAGAGATGTGGTTCTCATTAAAGCTGCTCTGGCACTCCGTGTTCTGAGTGTAGGTGTAGAGCTGCTCGTTAGCAGTGTTCAAAGCTGAGTCTGCCTTAAACCTGGCTGAGGAGGCTCAGCTTCATGTGGTTGGTTGTATAGGTCATTCCCAGGGGAATCTAGTCCTGTCAGAAGAAATCAGTTACTAAAATTCATGGCCTACATACAGACTTCTGGTCTTTGGATATTGGCAATTCATTACTTCAGAAATCAAATGAGAAAAAGAAATATGGCTACATATAAAGTCTTCCGCAATATGTCTATGAATTAGAGTTTATGTAATTTGCTTAGTGAAACAGAAACAAAACTTGGACCACTGAGGTAACCATGACTTGTGCTGTTAATCTCAGCAATAGGTCATTGAAATACATTTGTCATTAAAAGACATTTGTCATTGAAGACAAACGTAGCCAAGCCCTTCTGTCAGCATAAACCACCCAGCATGAGAGGCAGTAAAGAACAGGTGCTGCTGCATTACTTGGGTATCACTACCAGCATGCTTCTCTCTGCCCATTTCATTCAGTGGCATTCACAAACTGAATTTAACTGCCTCAAGGATTAATGAGCAGAGTCAGAATACTCTGCCACACAGCAGGGTGTTGCCCTGATTTTCAAGTGTTAAGTTTTCTTTTATAGTTCTTCTGAAAGTTTTTAAGTTCTCATAAAACTTCTTTAGCCTTCTGATAATGTTTACATATTTCTACTGGAGTTCTCATGCACTGTTCATGTAAATAATGATTGTTTTACATTCTTCTTTGTAGGAGGAGAGAACTGATGGACTGTTGGTTTGACCAGTGTGGTTAGGGAGGTAGTAATTCCATCCTCCAATCCACAGTCACCTTCAGAATTCTATAAATATCAGATGCTCAAATAAAACTTGGGCTTTTTCTCTTTTAAACTTACCAAGGTTCTGTGTACTCATTTCATGTCCAATAGCGACAGCAGGGAGCAGCTGGGCTGGAAAGCTGTGTGAATATCCCTGGAAAAGTGGTCATTAGGCCTGCTGCAGCTGAAGGAATGAGAGGGTCTGTGGCTGTGGCTCTCCATGGCTTAGAGAAGACAGAATCTGGGGCCACCTCTGTCACCTGTCTGCTCTGCCAGGACCTTGGGCCAAGCCTCCTGGATGCTCGCAAGAGCTTTCCTGCCTGTGCCAGGGAGAGGCTGGGAGTGCTCCTGGGCAGCTCTAGGCAGTGTGTGAGGATGAGATCTATCCCAGGAGGAGAACAGTTGCACAGCGTGAATGCCAGTTCTGTTCCCTTTTCAATAAGCAAGTTCTCCTGTGTTAAATCCCTTACTCAAACACCTGCCAGGCCATACAGAGTAAAGAATGTGAGCATGGGGGAAATGTAAAGAACAGACTGGATACATGAACAAACAGAACAATTGCTCTCATTCACTGGGGCAGTTTATTTCAGCACTTTGTTTGATATAGAAAATGTCAAGAGAAGTGCAGGGCTCAGTGATGAGGCTTCTTCTAGATTAAATTTATGTACAAACCAATAACCAAGTAGTGACTTGACTACCAGGAGCAGGAGTGACAAAACCTTTCCTGTTCACTTTATTTGTAGCACAAAGGCATTACTAAAGGTCAGTGCCACTATTACCAGCCCTTATTCCAAAAGTGTCTAAGCAGTGATTTTGGGCAGAAGTCTTCTGGGATAATACTCAAAGGCAGTCTGTGCTGCTTGCAGAGGGGTGAGGCTTCCAGCTTCTGGCAATGCAAGTCAGGGCACTGAAATTAACCTCCAGTGTAAGGGTCAAAGGACCAGTCCCCTGTACTTTAACATGAGCAGAAAGCCAGTGAGTTTTTTCAGGCTACTGAAGCTTCATTAGTGCCAAGGGTCTGAGCTCAGCAGGTTTTAGAGCTATTGAAGTTCTTGGCCTGTCAGCAAAAGCATTTGTTTCTGACCTCAGATACTCACAGACTGAGGACACTTCAAGACAATACACTTCTTAGGAATAAGTTCTGATCTTGTAAATTTGATGATTTAGGAATATTAACCCTATTGCCTTCACCATCAGAATTGGATTAATATTCACTAACTTTCAGTGAGACTCCTATGCCTGACCTTTTTTGGCAATTTTGAAAATCCCTCTCGGAATACTGCTATTTAATTTGATATATCAGAAAGTGTTCTGTATTCATAACTAAATTGCTTCCATTTAACAAATGTCAAATCTTGGCTGCTATTAGTGCAGAACACAGTGTGCTCTCCTGTGACATGAACTGCCTAAGACCACTAATGAAGTAGGAATAAAGCCCGAGCTAGGTTAGACTGGGAAGCTTCAAATCCCCTACCTGTTGATATTTTGTTCAGACAAATATCCTTGCCACAAAGGACTGAAATCAGGTAGGAAAAGATGCTGCATAGACACATACTTTGCTAAAGTTTCCTTTTGTAAGTAAGAGGTCTGTTTTATGTATTCTGCAAACCGTGCTGAATAAAAAAAAAAGCTGCTGAATGAAAAAGCAGTAATTTCCTTTGCAACTACAAAAATCATTTCCCAAAGGCATTTTGTAAGTGCTCACCTAACTGGGATGCTCTTTATCTTTCTCCCTTTTAAAATGTCAAGCAGATAAAAGTCTTCTAAATACCATTCTTTCCTATTTTGATTAATTTTGCATAGTGTTTTCCCAGAAGGATTGATACTTACATAAACCTGAGTTCTGATTCTCTTCTGACTAAGACTTCCCGAAGTCTCTGGATCTTTGCCATCTCAAGCTCAATTTCCTCAGGCATCATTGTTGTTTCAGCCATTGAAATGATGTCAAGTTGATCTGTGTGTGGAAGCAGAGAAAATGAATTAAGCCAGTCAGACTGTCTTAATGGTGTTTTTCAGGAATGTAAATTAAATCACAGAGCTACCTAACTATGGAGTAATTAATTCAAGCAGTAAAAAATATTCTAGCTAAGTACTGTGCTGACTGGTTTCTCTATTGTTTTGCTTATTACTTGCAATGTAAGAGTTTAGAAGTGAAATACTCCCTAAGCCAAAGTGACAATCATTTTGTTAGTCAGGCTCAATCATCCCTCTGAGGAATCCCAACCCTGTCCACAGCCACAGCCACCATTCCTTAACTGATATCACCACAAACTGACTGCTACAAAACCCTCTCAGAGCAATTGCTTGCAGCTCTGGAGAGTCCTACCTTGGTGCAGCCAACACAAACCCATGAATGTTCCCCACCTTTAACCCCTCTAACTCTCCATGCTGCTCCACCCTGGGAGCTAAATCCCAGCCCCTGCAAGAGGAGCCAAGGATGGGATCAGAAATGATGCAGGACCTCATCCTGCAAGGGGCTGAGTGGCTCTCACAAGGGCATCAAATGGGTCGAGGAGACAAAAAGCACTTTGCACTAGTAACCTGGCAGCTGGTAAGGCCAGGGTGCTTCTGTGATTATTTCTCCATAATTGATGTATTTCTGTAACCCAGAGAGAAACAGAGCTATGGACTGTGCTCCCTGAACGTAAAGCAGTCAATTTATATAAGGTGGGTTTGGGAAAGAGCTGCTTGGCCTCTGGAAAACCCCATTCCAAGGGTTCATCATACTTGGCCTTCATGTTAAACAAGAATTTAGACACTGAAAAATAGGTTGGCTGCATATCTTGGTACCCAAATGGAGAGATGTTCCTGAAAAAAGGCCTGTTTCAGCTGTATTGATTTGAAAAGGGGAAAATAGAGAGGTCAAAACATACTCAGCATAATTATGAAGAAAACTGCAGACAAAAAGCATCAGAAAATAAGCTGTTCAATTAAGAGGAGACAAATTCTGAAGTCCTTCATGACACACTAAGCACAGCTGAGAAGAATTTTTGACAAAAACTTGGAGTAGGAATGAAACTATAAAATCTCAGCAAACAGCCCCTGTGTGAGCTTAGTTCATGGCTCTCCCAAAATGGAGGCAAAGGAAAAACATTCTATACCATATAAACAAAAGATATTTCCCTTGTATTTAAAAACAGATAAAATATTTTTTAAAGTTATCCCACTAGTATTATCTGCAAGTTTTGACTTCCTTTCTTAAAGAAAAAAGTGGGGAAACAAATATTAAAAAATCACTTTTTTTTTTCAAGATAATAGAATCTTGAGGGAAAAAAGTGAGACAGATTTTGAAATGTCTGTCATGAGAGAACAGCCATATTTCAGTAGGTGTTTTTAAACTCAAATTGCAAAACTGGTCTGTAAAGTAAGGCTGTCTTGTGCGTCTGAACACACAAATGCTGCCTGTACAAGATGGATTTTCCTATTAGAAATCATTGTGTTTGTTGGAGAGTATTTAGTTCATGTGTAGTCTAAATGTCATGAGGTTCTCACAGGCCCACCTCTCATTTTCACTGCTTGCCAGAAATATAAGCAGGAGATGGGAAGTTATTCTGATGCTACCATGAATTAAAGCCAATACTACTGGTAAACAGGAATATAAACCATAAATAAATTACACATACATATTATAAAATCAGCTCTCAAGAGCTCAGAATAAAACAAGTAACTCATTTACTTGCACTCTGCAGCTCCAGCTGTAAGTGCCCTGGTGTCACTCCTCATGTGAGGTCAGCCTCCACCCTGTGATTTCAACAATTCAGGAACAAACAAGCTTTATGCCCCAGGGATGTGCTTAAACCAGCACAGGAATCAGTGTGACAGGCAGAAATCTGCTCTGACCCTTGCAGAACAGTCAGAGATTCTCCTTCACATCCCACTCAACGTGTGCTTGAACCAGAGAAGATATTTTTGAAAGCGATCCAAAATTCTGCAGCGTTTCCAAAAGAAACAAAAATGTAAGCAAGGCAGCAGAAGTTTGAAAGTGGAGGGAAATAAATACAGAAAGCATCAGGTATTAGTTCAGAGCTTGTCTGCAAGCTCAGAGGTGTGGCTGGAACACTGGAATGGAGCACAGGTGTGAGGACACCTGGAGCAGCCAGGTCAGGATTGCCTCCTCACACACCACCAGCCTCTGCCTCTCAGTTTCTGAGACATGATTCAGAACAGCTTCACACAGGAGTCTCTTACATTTTTTAAAAAGAAAGAATGAACATTTCATTTTATTTAAAGCAGGTATGCAGTAGACAACTATTTTTTAGCATATATTGAGCTTTTTCCTGGTAATGAGACAAAATTCATAAAGCAAAAGTGGAGACAACACTGAGATGAGTCCCAGCCAGTGGCAGGATGAAAATGCTTTGTCTGCTCTGCAATCTCCAGGATAATTTTCAGTGACAAAAAAAAAACCAAGTAAAATTATATTACTGTATGCACAAAAAGATATTAGCACAAAAATAATTACAATAGGGAAATAAAATTATCAAGCTATTACACATAGTGAGAGGGACTGAAAAGGTAAACCTGAAGTTATTAATGCATAACTTTGTTTCAATTTCAACACAGACTGGTATAGTTAAACTGGGTATGATCACACTTCATCCTCAGTGTGCCAGCCAGAAATAGAACAGTAGCCAGCAGTGTTTAAAAGCAACAAAAAACCAAATTGCCTATTAAGTCAATAAGTGCAAAGAAAACTTTAAAAGAAGCCTGAATTGACAATGAGAAATGGGAGAACGCCTTACACCTGGTGTCAGAAGTTTCAGAGCAATCGGTAAGGGATGCTGTGAATAATTAGCAGCAAAGATCCTGCTGCTGTCACTGGTGCCACACTGGTGGTGGCCCCGGGACAGCTCCCTGTGCTCTGCAGCCTTTAGTGCTTTCATTGTCATTTGGGGCTGTTTTTATCACTGTAAAGCAGGGCACGGAGAAGGTGAGGTCTGGCAGTGACACAAAGGGTCCCACATCTCTGCTCCTGGAACCAAAGGATGTCATTGGCACTCTGCTGAGCTCCGGGAACAGCTCAGGCACTGGCAGGGGACCTGCAGCCTGGCAGGAACACGCAGGGAGGAGCTGCAGGTGTGGATACACAGCAAGTGCAGGGTCTGCTCCATCAGGTCTGATCCATCCTTCTGGACCCTCCTCTTTATGGCTCTGCTGCTGTTGGAAACCCAGCCACACCTTTCAGAGCCACCTCAGTCACTCATGTGAAAAATGCCAATCACTTGGTTTTAGAATTTTTTAAAGTTTAATAATAATAATAATAAAATGGTTATAAAAGTAGTAATACAATTAGAGTAATAAAAATTTAGAGTTAGGACAATTACAAGACAATAAAATCAAAGAATTACGGACGTCTGGATGTTTTTGGGTACTAAGCTACCAGAAACGTGCCTTGTGAACAAAGGAATAACCCTTAAAAGCAATAGCCTGTTGCATATTCATATATCTCATACATTATGCATAAATTCCTTGCAAAATAAGAATTTTTCTGGTTTTTGTCAACTTCCTCCCCTTAATCCTGGTGGTTCCGTAAAGACGGAGAGAAGGTGGAAGAATGTTGTCTTTTCTGATAAGGAGGCTGTAACTCTTCAGGGTTCCTGTTGCTGTTATCTCTGTGTGAAGAGTTTCTTGATTATCTTATCCCTTTCTTGAGCTAGTAAAAATATCTTACATTGCATAGTTTCTATTTTAACATTATGTTGTAGGCTAAAACTATATTTAACACACTACTTGAGAGAATTAATACAGCATAACTTTCTGACATTACACATATAAATATTCATAGTAATATTTGTGAAAAGCCAATCATAAAATACACATTTTTCACACTCAGCAGGAGGTGAGCTCCAGCACAGGGTAGGGGTAATGGCCCAGCTCTCCACCATTTCTCTTCTTCATCTTTGACATGGGTGAGCCATCCTAAATGAGACTCTGTTCAGCCCATGGCTGCTGAGAGCTCCTCAAAGGATGGTGGCACAGACCAGCTGTGTGACTTCTCTGATGTGGAAACCACTCAGCAGCAAACTGCTCTTCAGCCCACCCAATAATGGTGCTCCAGTTAAAATTATTGTAAGTCATGTTCTGGACTGGACTTAAATTGAGCAGTTTGAGGCCTACTTCTACTCCCTTAAATTGTCCAATAATAAGCTAATCCTCAGTAAGAAAATGTTAATGGATAACTTTTGCTCCAAATCTGGGTCAGAACTTTTGGGGCTTTTTCAAAGAATTCAGTGAAGTTCTCAAGCTAATCCTTTTTTGCTGAAGTATGTTAAGTGCTAATAGAGCAGAGTGCAGCAAGTAAACTCTTAATGCTACTTCACATATCAAAATCAAGACTCTCAACACCACTATTAGTTGATGAGACAAAGCAGAAGTAAGCAGGAGGCACAGGTCAGAAACGGATGAAGAGAGAACCAGCTAGAGTCACTTAAAAACAGCATGCTTGGTGGAAATTGAAATAGTTGCATAATGCAGAAAAATTAATTTGTTATAGTTCAAAATATTCCAGATAAAAACATGTTCATGTGAAAAGAATCAGATTATTCCTGTAGCTGGTCACTAACATGTCACCTGGAGGCACGAATGGCTAGCCTTGCAGCCAGCCCTTTTACTATACCTTCTGTTGTTGCCTCAGAGTTGAATTTTTTTTCCTGTTTGATTTAATCCTTCTGGTGCAGGATGCAGTGGCCAATAACTAACCTGTACATGAAAAACTACATTTAATTCCTTATTTCTAATCTAGCCTGCTGCAGCATTCTATTACTGTGAATCCTAACAATTACTAAATTTGGCATGTGTGTGGCACATTGTATTTATTCAATGCTTTATGATGGAATTACCATATAAATACAATATAAACAGCTGCAATGTGTTTTGATTCTGGATTGCCTGAGAGGCTGCAGTCTTGTGCAATTCAAAATGGGTAGACTAGGGAAAAGGGAAAAAAGGGGCAGTACCAGGGTGGCAGTGAGCTGGTTGTTGTGGCAGTGAGCACATCCCACACTCCTGCTGCTTTCACTGCCTGCCTCAGTTGGCTTGGACATTGGCAGCAGTCTGGCTTTGGGAAACATCCCAGGAATGTCCTCATCCTGCTGCAGAATACAGCTCACAGTCCATTTCGGGGGTCTTTCAGAAATGCTGTAATCTCCTCTTTTCCCTCAAGGCAATCTCTTCCCTCTGCTTCTCAATTTGCTCTCCTATTTCTTCTCTAGCACCAAGAACAGGTTGGTGATGGCACCAAATTCAGTAAATTTGGGATGCTGCTGGTTCATCAGGCCTCAGTGAGCAGCTAATAGGCTGCACTGAGGCAGCAGCAGCACAAATACCTGGTGAGTTTTAACACCCTGGAAAAGCAATCTCCAGAGACAACAGGAGTGTGCAGAGGCTGTTACTGGAGGAGCAAAGAGCTAATGTGCTGCTGCACTCACAGTCAGATGTGCAGAAGTTCTCAGAGTCACTTTGCTTCCACTGCTGTCAATGGCACTGAATGCTGGAGATAACACAGCTGAATGTTGCTTCTAGCAGAAAGCTGATTTTTTTTCTTGTTATTGTGCCTGTTATAATTTTTGAATCCTTATTGATACTTCTCTATGAATGGAGCAACACATTTAAATTTTGGGATCTGTAGCATGTAGGGCTATGAACTGCACTTTGGGCTGACACAAGGAGCACAGCTCCTTCACAGGTGACCAGATGTGCTTTGTCCCTGCAAGCAGTGGTAGCCAAAACTTCCTGACAAAACTGTGTCTGCTGGAAAATGCCAGAGAAGTGGCATTCAGAGTATTTGGGGGATAACACATTTGATTCAGTACATTTGCTATAAAATCAAAAAGCATCCCTCTTTGCAAACACCCTTGTTTCCTTTCAGTGCATGATGATCCAGAACAGCCTTGCACTTCTGGAAGTGTTAAATTTCCAAAAAAAATCAGAAGTTTCAACTGCAATGCAGCTCCCAGATGCACAGGGGGTAACCTTAGAGCCCTGAGATATTGGCTTAAACCAGACAGCAGGGCACCCAGAAATCCCAAAGGTGTTTTTTTCACACGCTCCATGTCCCAGCATAAATCTCTGGGCTGGCTGAGTCCCCTTACATCTTGGCTTTGCAACAGGCAGCTGTGAAACCTGGCAGCTCTAGGGATCCTCTTTGGCAGGAAGGATCCAGAGGTGCCTCCTGAAAGCTGATTAAACACCAGAATCTCCGGGAGTGTCATGGTCATCAAATATCCCTGCTTGACAACTGTCATTTGGAGAAAAGGGGAAAAAGAAGTGGGGGATGTATCTGATTAGTGGGGAATTGTGGTGCATCTTTGCTTCCAGCAAACCTGAAGCACAGAGCACTGGCCACCTCAGCCCTGTACTGTGCTGTGTGAAGATCATTTATGTTCTGGGACAATCTGCTGGACTCAAGCAGTCCCTTGCATCTGCTCCATTCTGCAGTTCCTCAGGCAAGAGATCAGAATTTCATGTCTGTAGAGAGACACATAGGATGAATTTTTTTCTCTATTCATCCACCTCTGCTCATTCAAAACCCACCACAGACCATTCTGTTTGCTATATAATTTCCTCCCCAAGAACTATTGAATCATCTGCTGTGATTGGTAATGGCTCTGTCCATCAGCCAGCTGTGGTCTGGGTGTAACAGCACAATTATAACATTGGGATTTATTTTGTTCAGGTTATGAATACTTTTTTATTCTTTAGGTAGCACAGATTTACAGCCTAGACATCTTCAAACATAAGTTTCTACTTCAAAAGTATTTTGCTCACACTGTAACATGTGACCACATTTTAAAATTAGGTGAGCAGAGAATATAAAAAGCACTGTGTGCAATTGCCCACTGCACTTCCAGAATCACTGCCCTGTCTGTTCCATATCTAAGAGCCTCGGGTTATAAAAAGATTCTTTTAGTTGCTTATCCTGTATGTTCTTGTTCTTATCTCCAAGCTTTGACCTTTTATTTTTTATAATTTACCTTTGCAAGAAAGCCTGTTGGCAGCAGTCTATTCTTTCCCATTTCAGCCTTTTGTATACTTGGTCTCACTGAGACTTCTCTTGAAATACAAATGCCAGATTCACAGTGTTAAATGTTAACTCCTTCCTCTAACTCTGAAAGTCTTTTTTGTTCCTGTCGTATTATATGCAAAGAAGTGCACACAATATCTCCTGTCACATCTGATGGGAGTGCCTGCAGTTGCCCACTGCCCAAATAAGATTCTCAGCTGCTTTCCATCTTTTTGGCTGTACTTCTGTAGAATAAGTTGCATTGCACTGAATACAGCTGGTTCAAAAACTGAACCTGAAAGAGATCCTGCTTTGTTTTCTCACTGAACTACATATCTCCCAGCAGAAATAGACAGTCAATGGTAAAAGTGATTGCTAATTAAGGATGGTCTTCAGTACTTTGCTAACCAAAAGTTTTACAATTAAATGATGGCTCCAACTTTTTAATTTAGGGACAATTTTCTGCCCTTACTCCCTATTTAAAGATATATATCAGCACAAATCCATAATGATAAGATCTATAAAGATCTTAAAAAAAGCATCAATTAAAGTCTTGTTTGTTATCTTGTAAAATTTATAAGCAGTAATTATTCTTGGTTTTGTTTTTTGTCAGTTTATGACAGTTTCAGTTTGCTAAGTGGGTAATTATGCAACCCTTTAATCTTACATTTCCCCCAGGAAAAAGATGCCTCTAGTCTTAAGGAACTGCTCTGTGCATAGAAAGCCTCATCTTGGTTGTAATGATATCCTGAAAAAAACAGCTCATCTGGCAATACTTGTTCATCCTGCCCTGACAATGGGATCCTGTGAATCATCACCAGGCTGGAGTTCTTGTAGAAACTGAATGTAATACACAGGTCTCAATGTGATATTCAGACTTAATGAACCTCAAAATCTATACTGCTATCCTATACTTGGATTATAAATTCCATTTGTTCTACCTTGCACTTCAGCTTTCAGATTTCAGCACTCTCCTGACTTCTGAAGCTGTCAGCCTTGTGGTGTTCACCTGCTTGTGGTGATGGGGACAGGTCCTGTGAAGAAGCTCAGGTGTTGTGCATCTGCAGGCACAGCAGGGAGGACTCAGGAAGCAGAGAAGATTCATTTGACTGTTATCTGGGGCTTTACTCAGTAAGGTGGGATTGAGCTGTTTGAGGTCCAGTCAGACACTGCCCCTGCAAAGATTGCAGACTCTCTCCATGCTGGAAGTCATAAGGATCCATCCTGTCAAATTAAACCATCCCTTCACCAGTGCTCCATCTCTGCTTTTATGTCCCTCCCTCTGGATCTAGGGGTGCTTGTGTGTGAAAGGAACTGACTCAGTACAGTGGGACAACTTGCTCCTTAATTATCTGTAACTAGAGTCAGTTCTAGCTGTAAATCTGTGTTTGATTTGGTGCTGGTTTGTAGCAGTATCAGTAGGATTTGCATGGTGGTGTTTTCTACTACTGGGAGTTCTGCTAGCTTTCTCTGTTTTTACAGGGCTTTGATTTGTGACTCACAATACTCTGGATACTCTGGGAGGACTTTTCCTCAGTAGTACCCTCTCTTGCAGTAGTTTAAGAGCTAATACAAAACCATATTTACAGATCAGGAAACAGGATTTCAGTACTCACAGCAATAAATGACCAAAAAGTCAGAACTTAATACTGAACAAAAGTTTCTTTGGAAAGATAAGAAAAAAGCAACTTCTTATTAAAATCTTTGCATAAACAATAAATAAAAGCCCCAGGCCTGATTTGTCATAAATACAGATATTGTATTATGACAATACATAATATTGTCATAAATATAGATTTTATTAATATGATAGAAATTTGCAGGATGTAAATAAATTCAGGATATGCAGAAGGATGTCCACTGAGATAAATTACCTTATTGCACTTACAGGCTGGATCTTGAAAACCCTTAGGGGCTCTGACACTCCAATTACAGGGCTCAACCTTGCTACTTTGAAGTCGATTCCAAGACTCTATCTGGGCAATTTGCATGCCCCAGCCAATTTCCATTCCCTCAGTCATAACAAGGTTGCACACATCTCTTCAGCTGGTTAGAGGGCAAACGCATAAAAATGAGAAAAACATAACCATGAAAACAGAAAAGGGAGTTGGAATTAATATCTCTTTATAAAAACCTTTTTAAACTCAAGTCCTATCAAATTAACAATCCCCAGACACATTATTCATGGCTTCACACACAATTCTCCACTCAGCTGAAACCAAATCCTCTGTATTAATATCAGCTGCATCTCTGCAGTTTTCAAATATCCAGATTCTAAATTTGGCAGATTTAACTTTTATTTCCTTATGGTGGCTGTGATAAGGTCACAACAGCTCATGCCTTCAGATGCAAGCTGGCCTGCAAAGGGCTCAGGAGCCAGCCCAGGACCATCTCAGTATAGTCCTTTCACACATTAGAACAAACACCGAGCAGCACAGTGTGCCTGTGCCGGTGCCTCAGCTGCCCTGACAGAGTGCAAAAAGGATTTGCTCACATACAGAAATTTTTCAGAGCCATTCCAGCACACTGGAAGGGCATTGTCGCCCTTGATCTGTGCCACCATTTCAGAGCCCAGCTTTCAAGTGCCTGAACTGAGCCACAAACTCTCTCCAAGACAACTTCAATCCATTTGCAAAATAGCCTGTGGTACCTCATCCAGCCATTTCTGTTGTGCATAAAGAAGGATTAAGCAGGTTTGAATGGGATTTAAAGAAAAGCTGTCCACATAATTAGGTCTGCAGAGAATTATGACAGACTTCACAAAGTACTATAATTGAATTGTGCAAGAACAGTTTCCAGACTTCCTACTGTTATTTCCAATTTTAAGTAAACTCTAGTTTAGGTACCAGTACCACATTCCGTGTTGCCAGATGCGCTGACAACAGCACTTCTTACACATTGGCTGGTGACTTCAGGTGAGGTGTGAAAGCAATTTCCCCCAGACCACTTTACATGTCAGTCTGGAACTAAGCAACCTAATTTATCCTGCTGTAACTGAACTAAGAGAGTGGCATTTTCCCACCTCTTTCTAGGAGATGTACCACTGTGTATTTCAGCAGGGATTCTCCTACTGACCTAACCAGATGGAAGGGTGCCCTCATTATCCCAGCAGGACTAAAACCAGAAACTTCCCCTAATGTTCTGTTCTTTTGCTTTCTCACTCTTCTCTCTGACCCTACAGACAGATAAACAAATAAATCTCTGCATGCGAGAAAAATGAGCTGATTTCTCAAGATACTGTTTCATATACCACGTATCACAGACTTAGAGAAGATTTTCTTAATTACATACCCAGTCTGGAATGTGTTCCATTTAAAATGCTGCCCAGAGAAATTGCCCAGTACCAAGGCAGTATGTGACCTCATACCTCATATATGAACTCACTCTGGGTTGAAAAAATCAATACAAACACAAATACTTGGTGCAAAGTTTGAGGTATCCTCTATGAGAAGTCACCTTTCTAACAAGGCAGGTGTTGGAAAAGGAATTATTTTTTTCATCTGAGCCACAAATTTCATCTCAGTGCACCTCCACATTACAAAGCGTGAGATTAAGATTTCTGACATATGCTGAACATACACTTCACCAAGAATGAGCCACTACAAACCCAACAGAACAGAATCCTGTGTTTCTTAAGTTGAAATCCCCTATTTATGAATTAAATATAAGCCTAAGATGAGCTAGAAACAAATTTGTCTTTCAGTGAAATACTGGGATGCCACCAGCACGAAATCTGTTAGTTTTTAAAATTAATTAAGCTAAATTGCTTCCTTTTCCCTTCTTCTTTCCCCCTCAGGTAACCTTGCCTATTTGATTCTCTGGCTTTACAATGAGATTTTCCTATTTCATTAGATGTTTATCTCCCCTGTTGCTATATGAGAACTTGCAACCAGCAAAGAAAATAATATTGGCCCTATTCAGGAAGTCTTATCAGACAGGATGAATAGACAAAACCTGTCTCAGACCACTCTTCATACAGTAAATTCTACAGGATTAAATAATGAATTCACCTTGTGTTTGCAGTTTTAAGTTCTGTGTACTAATTCTTACATTTAATGGGAAATTATCTGTAAAAAGGAAAATATAAGCTCCATTTAATTATTTCCTCAGAACTCATTATGCAAAGCTAATGACCTGGATTAAGTAAGTCTTTTGTGATGAATCTCATTTTTACAAACCTTTATCTGAATTTATTATCTTTGACCTAATTTGTGTTGGTGCAGACTGGGGTATAAAACAATGCTCAAGTACTGCTATAAACAGTTCCTGCTATTTTATTTGCATCTGTTTGCACATTTTTCAGTTCATTTACAATATTGATTCATTTAGAAAGATACACATCTCAAAACGGCCATCTCCCATGCTGCCTATTTCTTTATTTGACTCACCAGAAAACACCCATTTATCCTAACCAGCATCTGGTAATGCCCTGGGTTAGCCCACAAAAATGTCATTGCTAGCCAGTCTTCTTGGACAGCACACAAAAAACTGCCCACTGTTATTAGGGAAGGACATTCCACAGGACCGAGAAACTAATGAGAATCCTGATCATTTGTTCTAGCAGTGACAAAAATGGTTTCTAGCTTGGGTATTTTGCCTTTCTACCACTCCAGAAAGAGGAAACCTGGGAAAATTATTAAAAAGAAATTCCATGAGATGGGATCCTGTTTCCTGCTCCCTGTATATTTTACTCCACTGCAAAGGGCAGTGGATGACCTCCTTATAAACACACAGATTATTGACTTCTCAGAAGTGTCTCTTCTCCCTGTGGAGGGTGAATGCAAACATGCTACAAGGACAATACTTCCTTTGCTGTAAATACCTATATATGTGGTGGACTTGCGGGAGACATTTTTTTCTTGCTTGCAACACAGTGCTGTAACACCTTCCCAGCATGAAAACAGTGACATCAGATTTACTCTGTTGTGGCTAACCACATAATTTCAAAACAATAAAATTAAGTGCTATGATTTTCTCCATAAAAGAATACTTTTACAAAGATATTTTATATTCAGACTATTCTACATAAAAGGTAAACTCCACAAAAAAAAAAAAAACAAACCTACTGAGCTCACATCAACTACTATGAAATGACTGCAACTAAATGAAACTAGAAAGATGCTTGAAAAAATGCTTTGCCTGGCTAAGAGTGATGTTGGAAGAGCTCTTGTGCATGCTCTTTGTTTCTGATAGGGAATTATCCTGAAATTTCAGCTCCCTTGCAGGATATCTCTGCTGAACAGGCACGACTTGGACCACACAAGCGGAGGATGCTTTTTATGCATTAGGTGTGGTGTGTCCAGCCTCAGATCCCTGCAGCTCTGCATGCACAAACCCTGGAGCAGGAGAGCTGTGGTTTGAGCCACAGCTGTACCTTCTTCTCTGAATGAACATAGCAGCTGAGGCAGAAAGCTGCAGTAAAGACAGGAGGAATCGAGAGGAGGGATGAATTAAGCTCAGCCATTCATTCTAGCACACTGTGCCTGCATATCAAAGACAAGACTGAAAAAAAAAAGTGGAAAATGCTGCTGGAGCCAATGCAAGAGCTGGCACACATCCTGATCAGGGAGTATATAGAAATAGTCTCATAACATGTAAGTCTTGAAATAGGCCTTAATATTCCCCTCCTCCCCAAATGACTGTCCTAGTAGCACTGTTACATCCCTCTTGAATACTTTTTTCATTTTATCAACAAAGAAATAGAAGGACCACACTGGTCACTGGCTGCCTGCAGGTACCTCAGTGCTTCTCACACCACAAGCTCCAGTGTCATTTGTCCTCGCTCCAGTGCCTCAGAGGCAGAGAAAATAACAGCCAGAAATCAAACCACATTAGCTACCTCTTTCTAGAGGTCTGATTTGTGAGAACAGGCACTAGCTTTCCTAGTAGCTCTCCAATTATTTAAAGACAATGCAAAAGAGTCACGAGTGGCCAGTCCCAGAGTACCCAGCTCTTGGTATCTGCTCATTAATACCTTCACACAGGGTGAGGGGTGTGCAGGACAGAGGAACAGACCAAGTGCTCGAAAGAACATTTTCTTTTTCAAAATAAACCCGTGTGAGACGAAAACTTGCTTGACATTTAAATAAACCATGATGCTGACAATGCAGTTGCTATTGGATTTCCATACTCCTTTCACCTTTTCCCATGATGCTATGAATTGAAAATACAACCTTGTGCACTTTAAACAGCAGTTTGTCCTTCAGAGAACGAGGAGAACATACAGCTGTGTGCAGCCTGGTGGGGAAGTTTGCACAGTGGATGTGATCTGACAGCTCTTTCTATGAAAAAATTGATCCAAAGGAGGACACAAAAAATGAGGGAAAATTGCCCTTGAAGGTCGACCAGAAGCCCTCATTGTCAGTTTTATTCAGTGGCACTGGGTTAGAGCTTTATCTGTGAGGAGCTATTTCAGTCTGGCTCAGGAAAGCTGCCAGGAGTCAGGAAGGCTCTGGAAGGGGCTTCTGTGCCCAGCCCTGCATGGGGCTGAGCACTACCAGGAGGCTGTAAATAGAAACTGGAACAGTTCCTTGCTGTGCTAGGGACCTTCCCTCGTGTGGAGCTCCTCTGAAATCATTGCACATTCCCATCTGCAGCAAGACTGAGCTGAAGCCAGCCACATTCCAAGGAAAGCAATTCATGCTACATCACTTCATTTTATGTCATGGAGATTTAAAAAGCAGTATTAAGGAACACACATTACTTGTTCATTTACTTCTGTCATTTTGCTCAGTGGTCAAAGGAAACAGCCTGTGGATTTCCATTTTATTCCTCACTAGAGTCAGATTCTGATCCTGTAATACTAACAAAAAGCTTTAGCACTTCTGTTTCAAATGCTGTAACAGTGCCAGCTACAGCTAATGTTCAGGGATTTAAAACTTATTTAGTTTGTTATTTTTAAAGACTTTTTCTATCTTCATTATTTTTTTTTTTAACTCCAAAACACAAAGTCAACAAGATGTTCACTCTCAAAGAGTCCTGTAAAACCTCTTTAGGAATAAATATATGAGCATCAGCTGATAAAGAGCAACATATTTGCAAGTGAAATAATAGTAAAATGGCCACTGGCATTTCAAGATTTCACACCTGAGGACATTCTCCTATGAAATTATCTGACTGCATACCAGAGAGCTTGTTTCTCTGTCTCTCCCCTCTCTGTGATGTGATTCCCCAATAACAGAGTTTTCTAACAGTGATCTAAACATCTTACCAGTAGCTGGTAGGTAATTTTAGGTAGCCTTAAAACCACCGGGTAATTATTATAGACATACGAGTCCAATCCAGTAAAGACCAAAACTGATTCTGGTATAAAGAACGTCTTCAGACAGCAAAGAAACTGGTTCACATAACAGATTCCCACTCCAGCAAGTAAATAAATATTGAGAAAATGCTCCTCGGAAGCCAAGGAAAAAAAGGTGTTTCTCATTTGATGGGACAAGTAATTTCTCAGAGGAATGAATGTTGCTATTCTTAAGGCCATGGGCATACAATGTGTACAGTCTGAGAGCAGAGTGGGAGGTCAGGCAGCAGAGAATCATACTGGGATCTTGTTCTTCAGTGTACGAGGCACACCGTATCTGCAGGGAGCCACAGGCAAAAGCTGTGTCCTTTCTGAAAGATCAAATAGCCAGAGCCAGAAAAGCCAAAACCATCTGGTTCTTTCTCACTGAATTCTGAGGTGAAACAGCACAGGGGTCTTCAACTCACACAAACGATGACAGCTGGCAAAAAAATGTTTTGTACTTGTCTTTCCTCTGTGGATGTGGAGTCATTCTCTAGCAAGCTCTGTTTTCACCAAGTAAATTGCTTTTGCATGGTGACTTTTGATTCACTTTTCTTTAACTACACTAATATTTTCTTCCTCACAACTGGAACTGGGCAGCTACGAGTTTGAGCTGATTGAGGTCTCAGAGGCAAAGATATGAAGGCAATTCAAGCAGAGCTTATCTATATCTGAAACAAATTGATAGCTGGCTGTCACCTTCTCTTTGCATACCAGAAAGAAAGAAATTTCATAACCACAGCATGTTTCACCCCTTGCCAAGGCAGAGTCAAATGGATCTTGATTTTACTGGCTTTCAAATCACCACGGCTTGGCCTTCACTGTCACATCCCACACACAGATAACATCAGCCTGAAGGAAAATGTGTGCCCCAGAACCTGCCAACCTGCAGGAACTTCAATCCCCTCCCAGGCACAGTGCCCAGAGGAAGCTGAATGGGAATCCATGGTAGAGGATGAGAGGAGAGAAACAGCAGATTGGATAAGGAAGGTGGGGACACAAATGCATAACTGAATTTCTGTGACTTTCTCTTGTGTGAAAAAGGATAACTTAAGGAGCAGCCGCTCGCTGTAGGGGCTCCAATGTATTTCCTAATGATTCACTGCTCAGACAGGGAGATTGAAGTGCCATTACCCTGCCAGTGCAAATGGTTCTCCAGGGAGCAAATGCTCACCCCTGCTTGCCACAGGGACAAGTGAGGGCAGAGAGACCAAACCCATGGGGCAGCCTGACACAGATTCCCAGGAGAGTCCTCATGGAAGTCACACAGCCCCCAGATTCCCTCCCCAGAGTTTTCTGAGGAGAATCAAGGTGAACAGGGCTCTAGGAGATGAAGGCACAGAGCCTGGTCCAGTTTTGCTTTTACTGAAATCAGTGAGGAAATTTCCATTCATGTCAATGGAGTCAGCACTGTGTTTTCTATTTTCAACCAATAAAGTGTCAATCAGGCTTTTCCGTCTTTTCCCAGGGAGGACAGGTCACCGTCCTGCTCTTTTGGCTTCAACACCACTATTCTAAAATTCACTTTGGCCTCCTGGACTGAAAGGACATAAGTGGTAGGAATGACTTTGATTCCTTTCTTGGTTTGAGTTATTTTCTACAAAATATGAACAATACTGTTAAATCACTTTACAGCGAGATATTTTGTTCTAATTTTACCAGTATATGAGAAAACCCGAATGTGGGTGTAAAAAAACTACTAAAAACCCTAATCAATGAAGGTTTGGGTGGTGGAAGGATTCAGAGCAATAAAAAGATCCTTAAACACTGCTGATATTCTTACAGTGACAAATTACCTCTTGCATTTTGGTAGTGTTTGCAGCCATTAGGCTTTTGCATTGAGCAGCCTGTGTCACTGGAAATCATTCATCCTCATTCAGTAACAAACTATCTTAAAATTATTTTCTCAGATATTTTGCCCTTTATGAGCTGACAAAATGCTGATAATTCATGTTTCATTGCTGATCCTGAAGGGCAACTAACATAATTTATCCAAGGGTGCTCCTCCTGATTTCTCATAGTTCGCCCTCCAAGCGTACATTTTTCATCTCTGAGTTTTGAATCCATTTATACTGTGCCTTTTAAGAAGGTAGACAGCAGAACAAGTTTCATGGAAATAAATCAGCATTATTTATTGTCTCTGGGTCTCTTTTATTAAGTAAGATTTCTATAAAAATTGAACATATTTGGCTACAGAAGAAAAGCCCTCTGGGAATAAGGACTAAGGACTGCTGAGTTCCAAACTTTCTTGTGCTCAGTAACTACAAGAAAACTCTAGAAGCTTCACCCAGGATACACAGCCCTTTGCAGTGCAAGCCCAATCCCAAATGTAAGTTTTGATTCCTGTTTTATAACGCACCCTTGAGGCAGACATAAACACATTCTCACAAGTGGTTTCTCTGATGAAAACAAGCCATGCAACTAAGACATCAGTTATCAAACACGGCAAAAAAAAATTACACAGACTGAGTCCATAATCCCACAGGCTACCAACAGCAAGGATGATTTGTGTAGTTCAAAGTGTCCTACTTTCCTAATCGAACACATTTTTTCTGTAAAATATGTTTAAAGGAAATGAGAAAATTCATGAGCAGCAGTCTCAAATACGACACTTTAGGTTCATCTATTACTTTTTCAGCAATTATTGTTGACACTGGTTTGTCTATAAACACTGCATTAGATGTTAAGTGTTCATTTCCTGCTTGGCACACACAGTTGGGCACAGAGTTTTGGAAGCCATTAGCCCTCAGATTTACGAGTATCTCAGGTGAGAGAAAAGTCTTTGCTGAGACACGAGAGTAGATGTGCAGCAGTAAGATCTTGATCCATAATAACCACCATGTTTATGCAAAATAGCCCCTATCCAGAATTTCACAGAACGGGTCAGGTTTGTAGGGAGCACGGTGGCTCCTCTCTCATTCCCTGCTCAGGCAGGGTCACTCCAGAGCTCACAGCACAGGATTGTGTCCAGAGGCTCTGGAATATCTCCAGCGAGGGAGACTCCACAGCCTCTCCGGACAATCCGTGCCAGGGCTCGCTCACTCACAGGGAAGAAGTTCTTCCTCGTGTTCAGGTGGAGCTTCCTGGGCATCAGTCGCTGCCCGTTCCTGCTGTGCCATTGCCGGGCCCCGGGGAGCAGAGCCCGGGGAGCGGAGCTCAGAGCCCGGGCCCTGCTCGGAGCCCTCCCTGCTCACACTGACACACACTGGTGAGGTCTCCTCTCAGCCAGCTCCTCTGGAGCCTGAACCTGCTCACACTGGCACACACTGGTGAGGTCTCCTCTCAGCCAGCTCCTCTGGAGCCCTCCCTGCTCACACTGACACACACTGGTGAGGTCTCCTCTCAGCCAGCTCCTCTGGAGCCTGAACCTGCTCACACTGGCACACACTGGTGAGGTCTCCTCTCAGCCAGCTCCTCTGGAGCCTGAACCTGCTCACACTGGCACACACTGGTGAGGTCTCCTCTCAGCCAGCTCCTCTGGAGCCCTCCCTGCTCACACTGACACACACTGGTGAGGTCTCCTCTCAGCCAGCTCCTCTGGAGCCTGAACCTGCTCACACTGACACACACTGGTGAGGTCTCCTCTCAGCCAGCTCCTCTGGAGCCCTCCCTGCTCACACTGACACACACTGGTGAGGTCTCCTCTCAGCCAGCTCCTCTGGAGCCTGAACCTGCTCACACTGACACACACTGGTGAGGTCTCCTCTCAGCCAGCTCCTCTGGAGCCTGAACAGCCCCAGCTCCTCCAGCCTCTTCTAGTTCCTCTCAGCCCCTTTGGCTGGGATTAGATTGGGATGGATTTGGTTGTCCAGAACCTTGGGACAAGTTAGGCAGTAAATAAGCTGCACTTTTTTTGTTGAGAAACCCTGGACACACATAGCCAGACAAAAAAAGTGAAGGAAGGCCAAAACTCAAGAAATATGATAGGGAAACTATGGGAGCAAGGGTAGCCCATTAAATGATATATTTCTGTTCTGTGGCCCTGAGACACCCATATAAAGTATCACCTGGAAGAAGCTGCTTTAAGAGTCCCAGTTCCCCCCACTGTTGACCAATATTTTAGTAGGAATGCACTCTGAGGCACTAAAATATTTCTAGTTCTCCCTTTTCCTTCTTTCTCTGTCTCAGTAGCTGCCTGGAGCAACCAGCTGTGGGAGGGGGAATTAGAAAAATGAGACAATATGTATAATAGTATAAAGTGGATTAGTCTCACTCTGTCAATCATTCTCTGGGCTCTTTGTGAAGCAAATGAAAACCCAAGTTACAGCCTTCCTTCATGAGCGACAGGGGAGGCAGCAATGACCTGGTGGAGGTTATTAAATGGAACATTTTAGGTACACACTGCTAGCCAAAATCACCATTGACTTAGAAAAACACTAAGCTGAGTAGGAGAAATTTAGAGCCATCAGACTGCCATCAAAGCAGGTGAGTTTTACAACTATTCTACAGAAAACAGCCTCAATCCTTTCTAGAAAACCCTTTCTGATTTTCAGTGTGGGAGTTCTGTCTTGGTTCCACAGATCAGACACAGCTGCTTTTCCTCTTGAAGTACAATACAAACATGTTAACATTAAAAATAATGAGCAAGGTAAGAATCTAGAACTGACAGCATCCTTCGAATCAGTTGTCTTTGTTGATGACAATGTTTTGTCTGATATTTTCTAAAAAGGTCTAGGGTTCACTATTAATGTTTTATTGTCAGTTTCCATTTTTTGGTCACTCTCTTTTCAAAAATTTTACACAGTTTGGGGTTTAGGTATTTTTTAACTGGAGACATGGAAAGAATATTAATTACATTCTCTGTTTGAAGCCCATGTTCAGACCTTCACAAAGCCAGCATTCTTGCTGTTTCTATAAAAAGAAGCATAACTGTGTATATCCTTCAGTTAGCCTCTTTCCCACCTATTTAATAGATGGCCTGAATAAGCCTAATTTGTTTTGTGTCTTTTATTGCCTGTAATAGATACAATTAACAATTATGGGGAAATTACAGTGACACAAGGGCATGACTGTGAAGGAACAGCAGTGGTGGTTGGGTCATATAAATTCTTTTTGTGTCTCTGAATTTTTTTTCTTTTTTCTTATTTAAATCAGAGTGGAAACATGATGAGCTTGGGGAACAGTGTTATGAGAGTATGGCAGGCAGGGTCATACTGCATCCCTGACTGACTGGGGAGGTGTTGAAGTAACAGGATGTGTTTATGCAAAGCACCAACATGGGTTTGTGGATGTCTGTGCAGTATGTGCAATATGTGGGGTATTATGAAAGAAGGACCAAAGGTATTTTGTCAGATGACAAAAACAAAATATTAATAGCTCGTGCTTTCAGTGCTCAGCACCAGAGCATGTAAATACAAACAAGAGTCCTTCTGGCTAACAAACTTAGAAAGATTTAGAAGACAAACTAAGTGAATGTGGTGAAATAAGTTTTCACATGTGTCAGCGCAGGATCTCAGTGAACCTGGGACCTGTTCTATCTTTCTGCTGTTGGAACAAAGGAGAGTGATCTCAGAACTAGATTCACCCCACTGGTGCTGTTCTGTAGTGCTCTCACAGCTCCTTGCCTGGACAGAGCCTGTGCTACAACACTCACAGCAAGAAGGGAGAGCAAGAAAAGCTACCTGTGAAGGTTTCATGCTACTGCTGAATCTCATGATGGGAATCTCCAGCTTCTGTAGTACTGAGCTGTAACTGGGTCCCTTTCCCCTGTTCTCCATGTCATATTCCAGAACAGTCAAAAGGTGGATCTCTGCAATACAGGAGTGAGGCAGCTCACTTCCAATGCTGAGTTGCCTTTCAAATGGAAACAATAAACAAGCTTCATGGTGCACTAAACTGCATCCAAACATAACCTTTGCAGTTTTCTGGCATTTCTGCTTCCTTACGCTGATTCAAGCTGGAGGATTCGTGGCGACTTTTGCATTTAGCTCCAGCCCTCATACAAACTGCAAGAGGACAGAAAAGCTCAGCAGAAATGTATCCAAGAAGTGCAACGTCCAAAAGGACAGTGAAAAACTGCGTTGTTTCCCTGTGGCTCTTTGCCTGGCGTGCGTGCAGTTATTTAATCAGGGCATTATGAGCCTCTGCCAACAGCAAGACAGATGATTCTAAATGAAGCTGTGCACTCAGTAATAAGAACTGACCAAAGTGCTCGAGTGCTCTGCTTCAGAGCAGGCTCCCCAAGACTATGTGGTAAAACTCATTTACTGAGAAGGCTGTAACCACATTATTATTATACAAGCCTGACAGTTCCTAAGCTTGTCTTTTATATGCATGCACTAGAAAACAGATGAGTTGTCCTGTACATACTAAAACACCATTTTTAGTGTTCTCCAGTCCTTGGAAATTCCCTCTTGTATGTGAAGAGAAAGGCCTCAGGGACTTGTTAAAGAGACACCTTTAAGCAATTTGCTTCATATTTCGCTTGCACGGATCCTGACACAGTCAGGTTCCAGGGCATCAGATCCTCAGCTACTCTGAACCAGCTTAACTCCACTGAAGACCTGGCTGAAAGAGGCCACTGTCGGGTAGGAATATGCCTGATGTACGTTCCATTGCTGTGAACGCATCTTCGTTTACAACCAAAACCCAGCAATCCTTTCAGTACCACGGACAGAGAAGCTGGCACACAGCTCCCTTTCCATTTGCCAAATTGAAGGGAAACTACCTGACTTCCATGATGTTCCTTCTGCCTGTAATGGACATAACCAGGATGCACATTCCCTTGTGATAAGACTGCCCTTCCATCACCAGGCACTGACAGGGAGCAGTGCTGTACAGATACACAAGTTCTGCCTCCAAAGACATCCTGATTTAATATAACAAATCCTCTGAGTAAAAAGGGCAAATTCATATGCAATAATAAACTTCTGCTTTTGTTAATCCTCTTAAGGAGCATTTCATATTTCAAACAATATGGAAATACCAAAGGCTAATTGTTAACATCAGTAAAAAAGGGGATGACAGTTTTTCAGCTCCTTCACAGACAGTCTGGCGACTACTGTCATCATGCCATGCAATTTAGGATGACTGTAAGGAAGTATTACAGTAAATAGTAAGATCTATTTATTTTTAATCGATGCAAAAGTGTAATCAGAAGTCAGTGTTTGTATTTAAATAGGAAAGATAGGCAGGAATCATTTAAACCAGCTACTATAAATAGCATTTTCCACAGTATTTAAAAAAGCTGAAGCCTAAGAGCAAACAAAAGAAATCAATTATTCAAATATATAATATCATAATTTTTTTGCTTTTCAAATAACAGATCATGGTCTCTAGATGAATTCCTATACCTATCTAAATTGTTATACACAGAGAAATATTCTCATTAAACAGAAAGTTGTGTGTAGAAGGGCAGCTCAGAGCAGAGCCAGGGTGCACACCTGGACGTGGAGTCCTAGTGCTGCCAACAGCCCACTCTGGTGCTGGGTACCAAGCTGTGATTTGGGTGGCAGCTCAATGCTGAGCACATATTTTTGAGCAGATCAGATCTCCCTCTCAGCCTGCACATTGCTCTCTTCCAAACAGACCACCTTTTGTTCAAAACTTGCAAGACATAACCTTTCCTGGCACCTCAGGATACCAGTTTTTATTATTATTACAAGTGCCGCACTGCACTCTGCTCCCGAGAGCTGGAACAAAACCACACACTGTGATGAGAACAAGAAAAGCACGTCTGTATCGTGCCAGAGAACCTGCAAAACTATTGCATGTGTCTGACTCAACCAACTCAGTCAACAGCGATTTCAGTCTTCGATTCCATTTTAGAAAGTGTGGAGTTTCTCAGTCCTGAATCTGTGCCAGGCACTGCAACAAAACCAACACTGCAACTGAAGCATCAGTTGCAGAATTACACCCTGTCATCAGCATATGGTAGACAATAACACAGTCATGAAAAACTGAAGCTAGAGGTGAAGTATCATTCCAGAACACAGCACTCTCTGAAAAGTAAACATAGCAAATGCACTGGCTAAAATCTGCTACCAAGGTGCTGCAAAGCCATGCCATGTTTAAAAGCGTCCAGGTGAGACTTCACCATGCACATCAAAAGATGGGTGGGGAACCAAGGATATCAGCAACCCCAGTACCAGCCAAGTTGAAGGTATCACAACAGATAGCACACAAAGCTTCTATTCCTGAGGCCAAACCAAACACTTGATGAAACTTAGAAAATATTTTTCTTGATACTGTCTAGTACGGTTTTTGTGACTAGCTTTTCAAGATCTCTTGTCTCAGTGGTTACCTGGAATATTATAAAGGGTTTGCAAGCTTATTAGGTTGTAAATAAGACAGTTCTGCCAGTAGAAGAATAATAGCTGCTATCTTACAGACAACAAGATCCCATGGATAACGTGAATTGGCAGTGATGTATCTTTTAACTACTCTCTCCATCAGCACTTTGGACAGGTTATGTCAATTGCTGCTTCCTGGAAAATTATGATTTCAAAAAAGCTCTCCCAGCACAGAACATTTGTTGAGCTCATCAATACAGTGCAACCACTGAAGGTGTGAATTAAATGCTGTATTGCTGCACCCTCTCCCTGAGATAACGAGGGAATAAAGTGGTCGTCATCTGTGCTTTCCAAACGTGAAACACGTTAAAGACTACCAGCATTTATGAAAATCTCTGTATTAAATCCCACCTGCTAAACAACGGGGGAGAGCAAACGTCCCAGTGACCCTTGCTCGGCCCGCCGCTCACCGCTTCTCTCTGCGGAGCGCGCCGCCCGCGCCGCAGGGAGAGGCAGGAGCGCCCGGCGAGCGCGGAGCGCCCGAGCCGCCCCGGCCAGGCTGCCCTGTGCCCGGCACAGACGGGCCGTGCGCCCCCGACACAGCCCCCTCGCGAAGCACCAGCTCAGAGGGCAAAACGGTCACACAAACCCTCCTCCCGAGCAGCCCGAGCTGGCCTCGCCCCGCCAAACAGGACCCGGGACCGCCCGGCCCCGCCGCAGCTGGAGCTCGCCGGCCGGCCGGACCCGCACCCGCGGCCCCCACTCACTTCTGCCCAGCGCCTCCGCCTTCCACTCCGTCTCCTCCACTGCCCCGTAGCGCCGCATGGGTCTCTCGGCCTCGGCGCTGGCCGAGATGGACCGGCGGAGCTCCATGGCCGGGGCTCCGCTCAGCCCATGCAGCGGCGCGGGCGCGGGCGCTGCGCGGGGCTCGGCGCTCGGTGCGCGGCGCGGGGCCCGCGGGCGGGGGGCGGGCAGGGGCTCCGGCACATGCTCAGTGCGGGGCTGGGGCGGGCGAGCCGCGACACAAAGCGATGTCGCACCTCGCACATGCTGCACACACGCCCCGCCCGCCCGGCCCGGCCTCCGCTCGGGTGGGCACTGCCCGCCCCGGGGCGCCGTGCGGGGCTCCGCGCCCGGGCTCGCTGCTCTGGCTCTGCCGGCCCTGCCCTGCCCGGCCCTGCCCTGCCCCGCCCGGCGCTGCCGAGCTCCCCTTGCGCGGCCAAACCGCTCGAGCCGGCGAGAGTTCGCAAATCCGCTCGCTGCCCGGGCACGGTGGAACTGTCCATCTTGTGGCCGGTGCAGCGCTGAGCACATTTCTGACCTGAGTAGCTGGGGAATAATGGTAACATCCTCAGCCGCTCATGGCTTTTGCAGTCTAACACATCTCAGGCTCCCGTGCATGCAGCCTTTGGCTTTCCTAAAAGTCCTGCACTGACTGGAATGACACTTATTCCAGCAGCACGTTGCCAGAAGCCAGAGAACAGCACTCAAACAAGTGATGCAATTTTGTGTCTCTCATTTTTCATCAGCATGAAGCTTTGCTGCTTATGCAGCCTGCTGGGAATAAAGGAAATGACTTTGCAGGAAGCACAAGCGCGGTGATTATTACTGTTATTACTATGTTTTTTCTTTTTTTGTAGGGGAGGTTGTATGGATGAAATCTCTGAACAGTATTTTACAGTCGGAGCCTACCTTTCCTAGTGAGATCACATTGCACTTTACTGTGAGTGGTATAACTTCTGACATAAAGACAATGAATTAGGAGTTAGGCAGGCTGTCCAGTGCCCCACAGCAAATCAGGGGTCTAACACTTTTGCCTCACTTATAAAGAATCATGGGATACTCTGGGTGAATACTGGGAAAGTTCACTTGTTTGTCACCTACTTTTGTCTGCAAAGTCTTGTCCTTAATCATGCCGCTTCAAAAACACCACCACTGGATTCAGTGGTACACTTACTAATTGGACTGGCACACATTGATGCTATTCTGCAAGCAATTTTGTTTGAGGAGTGCATCACATGCCAGAGATGAGAAAACCTCCACGTTGCTTTTAAAATTGTAACTGAAAATTTCTCTACTTGTCTTCCTGAGAATTGGAATTAGCAACAAGATGAGCTAGAAAGTTTTAGGACATCTTCAGGGCACTCTGATTTTTCTCTGTCAGCTGTGCTCCCCAGAGATATGCCATGAATTGAGCACCAGACATGCTGGAACAGCTCTTGTTGGCTGTGCAGTGCCTCATCCTCGCTGGTTTTGGCCTTTAGAGACAGAGCCCAAACAGAGCTGTGAGTCAAGCAGAAAAGCTGGTGGCAGGACTCTGCACAGCTGATTTTGGGTGACAGTGCAGCTGCCTGCTGGGGTGGGCTGGACTGACTCACTGGTAGAAGTGAGGAACACAAGTGTGGGAGGAATGAGTCCATCTGGGATCTGGATGAGAGTGGGACTAAGGGAAACAGGCTGATCAGGGAGAAGGGCCAATTTTTAGTGGATCTGGGGACTATTTAATTTAAAAACATCCTTTCAAGTTTTTTAGGTAATTACAACCCAACTGCATTGTTTAGGAGATGGGGGAGTTATCCTAGAAATAGTTGAATATTTAAAGCTCTGCTTTTGTTAGTATGGCTGAAAAACACCCACTAGCCAGAAACTCGTGTGCAAAGAATTTGCTTACATAAAGCAAAGAATATAAAAGGTGATTTATTGTAATTAGGAAGTTTTCACCTGCCCATTTTAAAAGTCCCAAAATCTGGTAAGGGTCCAGTTCGACAGAGTGCTGCACATAAGAACAGTTTTGTGGATGCCACCCCTCTGAGGTCATTTGCACAAAGGTTTTTGCAAGAGTAGGGCACAAGTATGTATCGATTATTTGCTAATGTAATACCAGCATTTTTGTTAGTGTGACTCTGGAGCATTGCTGCTGCTGCATTCGCCCAATGGAATTAAATGCCTCTCCTACTGATGATGTCTTTCAGTGGCCCTAGCAATATAAATTATAAGTGCATTTCTTTACTCATGAAGGCTGGTTTTCTTCTGCTGAAAGCACAGTTAATGCAGAAAATACAAAAATTTGGATCTCTTCTCACTGCTCATAACATAATGCCTGGTAGAGAAACAGAGGTGCACTTTGCTCTTGCAGTAATTTTCCCTGGTGGCTTCAGTTCCCATTTCTCACTAAATCCTGCCACCAGGAGCTAGAGCTGGGCAGGAACAGCTGGCAAATCCACTCTCCTGTCTCTTGCTCTCTGGCCTCTGTCAGACATCACAGATGGCCCATGGCAGACATGACTTATTTAGATCTATCTCAGCTGTTTTTTTGTATAGAAGGTCAGAATACACAGCACAAATTTGGGAGATGCAACAGCAAAGAGTCAGGGCATAAATGTCTGGTAGAAAGAATGGAAACAATCTGTGCATTCAAAAGCTGCAGTTCTGACTGAAACAGAGGTTTTAGAAACATACTTCACTAAACTATTTTCTTTCCCATTTTACTTTTGTCTTAGTGAATTCTTTCTACGTTCACTGTCCTTTTAAGGTACAAATTTCACAGAAAAACTGCTATAGCATTTGTCAGATACATTACTAATACCATGGATAGTGAAGTTGCCTATGTAAGAGTCTTATGTTTGGCATTTGGAGCCAAGTCCAGTGGTATGACTGGACTGACTGCTGTGCAGGTGAGTCACTATGCAGGTGGCTTTTGCATCAGTGATGGGTGTCCATAGCTACAAAGGAAAAACAGATGCTTGAGTTCAGTAAATTTAGATGTTGAGATAAATTGTTCTGGGCTATTTTAGACTTGCAAACACAGCAGGCAACAAGTAATATTTCAGCGTGTATATGGGCATTTGGAGTAATAAACATCCTGTGTAGATTTTGCAAACACAGCAGCACACAGCTCCAGGCACAGCTCTCGCAGGGCCTGAGCCTTTTCTCATTTCACATAGTCCAAAACGTAAAGGTGACTTTCTGTAAGCTTCCATTTTACCTACTCAAGTTGGTATCTTCCAGAGAGAACTGAAAACTGCCTGGAAGCTGTGAGGCACCCAAAGAGACTGTACCAGTGTCATGCTGATGCATGTCCCTGTGCAGTGTCCATGCTCTGTTACCCCTGCATCCTAACAGGCAAGTTCACTTCTGTGGGCCATTTCACTACTCCCCTCACTGGAACTGGAAGCTATAAAGTCACTGCCCTGACTTCTGAAAGGGTTTCTTTACAATTTTAATTTCTCTCTGTATTTGTACCTGTGTTCCATTGGATTTTTTGCCAATTTCTGCCCCAAAACAGTAAGCAAAACACTGTATGGGCAATTGCCATGATGTATCAGGTGTAGTTATGAACACATAGTTATTCATTACTGTCTAATGACCATTCTGAACTAGATGTAGAACTAATACAAAATCCTTGGGTGTCATTGGCATGTCATGGCCAATCAGCTGCCATTAACAGTCTTGTTACATTTCAGATGTAAAAGTATGTGATGCATGAAATGGCAGCAGCTGAACACCCTTAGTAGGTAGGGAAAGGTGGTTTTTAATTCCCGGAGAGGTGTAAGCAATGGCAAAACAAGAATACCACAGGGCACCAGTCTCTCAGAGGTAGATTTCTCCAGGCCAGCATATAATAGGAAAAAACAAACAACTAGAGGTGGAAAAAGGAATCATCAAAACTCGTATTTTCTTTCCCAAATATTTGAGGGATGAGAGGAAAACTGGTATCCTGGCAAATCAAAGATGAATAATGAGAGTTTGTTCTTAAGTATGCACATACGAAGTGCATGTTAGCTACAGTAAGATACTAATTCCAGGAAAGAGTTGTAACTTAAATGACTCTGCCACCAAGTTACACCCTGTAAAAGGACACACAATTCAGCATGAAGCTGACACTTCCTCCACAGATAAAGGATCTCATGTGGTGCAGAACTTTGTGTGCATGGTTTGAGACCATATGGGCCAAACCCTGTATTTATCACAGCCATCTGGGTGCTTGTGCATTTTGGTTCTGTTGTAATTGGACAAAGCACAGTGACAGAAACTGGGAACAGTTCTCATTCCCCCCCAGTTCCATTGTCCTGGTGTCTCTGGTGACTGAACTACCTGCCAGGCTACATATCTATGCTCCCTCCTGTCTCTCTGATTCTGTCAGTCTTGAAGGTGTAAAATGGAAAGGGTGACTTATCAAGATTCCATTTTTAAGGTTTTCTGGCAGAGAGGAGCATTAGCATAGGTGTCCCTGTTCCATCACTTACACACACTCACCTGCTGTCATTTTTCCCCTGTTGTTTTACAGCCCCACTTCACGACTGGTTTTCCCTGAACACAGCAAACCAAACCACCCATTCTTCAGTTCCTGAAGCTCTCTCATGTACCTGCTGCTACAGCAGAGCTGTCCTTGACGATGTCTTTTCTGACCCTACTTCACACCTCATTAGACTTTTCCAGGCCCAAGATTTCTTTCAGCACAAAAAGGTGTAATTGCTACTAGAGTTGCATAGCAGGGAATGATGCACTCAGCTATATTCTTTGCACTAAACTGTTTTTCTATCTGGATACAAGGTGCAAGATTTTTAGGCACTACCACAATAAATTAATGAACTGCAAAGAAAGGGAAGGCAGTGTTTATTAGGGTGGATAAGTATAGTATCTAAGTTGATAAGTATATGCATACAGACATGCAATCTGCATTCTTTGTTCTTGTTTAAAATGGACTACAATAACTTCAGACATTGTGGACTTAGCAAGTGCATGCGAGTTCTTAGTGCAACCTGGACATTAAGAGAGGACAGACAGTCCTGGGCTGGTTTAGAACAGGACTATTAGGCAGAGATAGAAAAAATATTATCTCAGGCATATGTGAAAGTCACTGGGATTAATACAGCATTACTGTCTACATTTCAAATTAGAGGTTGCACAGCAAAAAAGGGTCTGCAAATGAGCTTCAAGAATGATATAGCAAAGGGCTGACAGAGCTAAAGCTATTACAGCTTATCCAAGGAATAAACAAAAACTCTGCTTACCACTACATGCACACAGAAGGCTTTGCCTGCTGTACCTAGTCTTTAAATCTTGTCAGAAAGGGAGTAACATTTTATTAGAATGTTAAGGCTAGATTGATGTGGGTAGGTAATAAAATTTCATAAGAACACATAAATAATTTCTTTGAGACACAGAACCCTCTGTCACTTAAGTGTTTGGATAAGTTCCTAGAAGATGGCATTCGAGTCAACACCACTGGTTTGATTCAGGAAGAACTCTTTGCTTTACATTACCCAAGGATTCAGACTGAGTGATCCTTTTTCTCCCTCTTGGCCTTGAAATCTATGAAACAGAATTTTTCAACTTGAACTCTTTCCGTAAAGCTTCCTCCTCATTCTAAATATACAAGAAGTTGCAGCAGGGAATGGAGGTGGTGTCTCTCTTCCAGTTGTGGAATATATTACTCCCTTCAGCCTCAAATCTTCTGAACCATTTCATTCCCAAGAGTATCCCACATAAACTTGACTGAGTTAAGTCCTTCAGTAAGGACCCCATATCTAACCTCTGTTCTCTATAAAAGTTGTTTATATATTTTTCCTACCTGAATTCTTCCATTCCTTCTGCAAAGATATTAATTATCTAAAGAAATGCTTATATCAGAATTCTACATCTTTTTAATAAAAGTCCACTGGCTTCAGCATAAGATTTTGAAGATGGGAGTTCTGCTCTGAATTTACTCAGAAATGGCAGATGACTTAATGTATGTAACTAAAACTCTAAAGGGAGTGAATAATCCCTCCTTAGTTTTTACTCTGCTGCTGTGTTAAGGTCTGTGACATCAAATTGAGCTTTTTGCTGCATGTGGTCCATGAAGATCCCCTAAGAACTTTACATAAGATCTGGCTTTTTTTATACACATATGAGGTAAAGATAGACAGAGCCAAAGAACAGCATTTAATATTTATTAAGCCTTTGCAAAAACATAGACAATTTCAGTCAGTTTGAAATTCATTATTTTAGTAAAATTCAAGTATTTCTTGCACATCTCACTGGATTGGCACTAGCAGTAGAGGCAGCAGCACAAGCAGGAAGCACTGGCACTTACAGCAGAGAATTGGAAGGCTGAAGCTGCATAGATTTCAAAGGTTGTTCTATAAAGAGAACTCGACATATCAGATATGGTAACAGACTAGAGGCAGCTTCACCTTCGCTGCAGCAGGAACTGGTTATTTTATGCTGTGTTACTGGGTGGGTGCTTCTGGTGTGAAAAAGACAGAGGCCTTCTGGTGAATTTTCCAAGAAGGATGTATTTAGCATACTAGTAAGCACAGAAGGTTCATTTACATAAAAGATTTGCAGTAGAAAAATAAATTTTGAAATTCTCATTTTATCAAATTCAGACTCCACATCTCCACAGCCATCCAGAATAGCATGGAGCTTGAACTGATATAAATGTCTGCTCATCCCATTTGTTCTTAGAGAGGATCCATGACATAAAAATATCACCTGACCGCAGGCCTAATAGCTACTGGCAGTGTGTTGCTCCTTCCTGAGCACCTACGTGATGTAAAATTCTGTTCATCCTGCTGGTTGTGGAAATCTGCATGTTCAGCTGGCAGTAAGATCAGTGCAATTCCTGGAAATAGTCATGAAGCCCTTATGACTGTTTTTGAAAGGGTGGCAGAGAGACATTAGGATAAATCTTGCCCATCTTTTTCTTATTTCTTTTTTTATTCCCCCAGAAAACTACTGAGTTGTTAGAAGAAGCAGACTAAAGTTTACATATGTGTCAAACAGGGTTGGACTAGATTATCTGGGATGGACATACAGATGTCCTTTCCAAACTCAACCATTCTGTTATTCTGTGAAATTAATCTTCTAAGCCAAAAAGGTATCAAGGAATAATGAAGGCTCTAACAACTAAGGGATTAAGTCCTCAGACTAAACTGTCAGAAGAACAAAATCTTTAGAAGGTCCATTAATTTATGCACACTGAGAAATAGTCCCAACGCAGCTTCATAATTTTGCATTTTGTGGGTCTGAAATGTTTGCCAGCCCAATCAGTGCTCACAATTAAAAGCGAAAAAACACAAATTTTTTTGATGTGAAAAGGGATTTGTGTTACTTAGCTGTCAAGTGCCTTAACAAGAGAAATGGAGAAAGTGAAAGGATTATGCAGGATCTAAAGTCTACTGAAATATAAGAGCCACAGGCTTCCATTACATGAAAGAACTGTACTTCAAGTAATAAAAGATGGAGAGAAATACTGAACTCCCCAGCCAGAGAAACTTAAAGACAAAACAGGATTTAGCTCAAATTCCTAAGCAAAAACCTGGTAGCACAAAAGCAAGAGCAATAAAGCACAGCTTGTATAAGCTTCTAAGCCATTTAAAATAAAAGATGGATCTTTCATTTATTAGTTAGTCCCAATGAAAAAAGACATCAGCATTATACAGATTATGAGTTATAAATTCTTGATTCATCTGGAAATTCAGTTTCACCTACCATACTCATGAAGAAAGATTTTTTGCTCTAAGTTATGGCAAAATATGACATACTGCTTACAGCAAACCAACAGCATTTCACTCTCCTTGTAATAACATTATTTTCCAGTTCCCTTCTCCAAGTGAATGCTATTAATCATTAAATACTTAAGGCACAAGCAGAAATAAAAATAAATAGCATCTGTAAAAAAAAAAAAAACCAACTTAATTAGCACACCTTACCTGAAACTTTTAGCTCTTATTAAATAGAACAGACTTTAGAATACCAGTCTGATTCCAAAAATAACAACAACAAAAAAAAAACCACTACTGAAATTGCTTCTTTATCCTGAGGACTTTACACACACACGAACAGTTGAACAGCTATAGCTGAAGCATCTGTTCAGTCATTTTTTAAATAGACAAAATTCAGTTAATTCCTCCGTGCATTTCTACTCCTCCTGGGATGTCCAGCATCAGAACTGCTCAATTCACACTTTATGATTCATGCAGCAACATCCAGCAGGGGAATTCGACTCACCAAATATAAGTATCTACAAGGAAGCTATTGACACAGCAGCCACTCACCTGAGCCCCCATGTCACAGAGGGACAGAAATGGGCCCTTCAGTGCACATTTCAACATACAGAGTTAAACCAATTAGCCAAGCTGGAGACGTCCATGCCAAAGGTGTCAAAAGTCAATTAAAATTAATTCCACCTTGAGGCTGTAGGCAGGTGTGCTCTTCCACATCTGCCTGTACAGCTGAAGATGGAATTGCAGTGACTTATCCATCCTGAGAGGGAAGGCACCTCCTCCACCTGCCTGCCAGCAGAACAGGCTGTGGAAGCATCCCCCTGCTTTCTACCCTCCTCCCACTGCTGCAGTCCTCTGGTCAAAGCCATGTGGGCACTTTGCATCACTCTTGAGCACTTTATGCTAAACAAGTTGATTTTACCTGAAATAGATTGGGCAGTGCTTGCATAATCCCTTTTCCTTTCTCAGCTAAGCTGCACTGGGCTCCTACAGTGACAAATAATTGTTAGCAATATATAAAGTAGTACAGCTGCTGGCCAAAAGAATGGGTATTTATAGCCTAAGCAGGCTTTGGTACACTATTTAGACAAGGCTGAGGAATTCAGACATTCCTCAAAGGGGTTTATTATTGTTGTAACAGAGGGATGAGTCTTCTCTTTAGAATCAGACCCATTAAATCAGATACTCTTTCAAGTTTACAATTTAGTAACTTCAAGGCATAAAATCCCATTCTAATATAGCAAGGGCTCCTTTACTGGTCTGATTTCAACTTACTGCAATCATAGAAATTTGCACAGTTCCTGTTTTGAGATACATATGCACATTTAAAAAATACCCGTATCCAGACCTGATCCTCAAACTGACAAAGCAAATCCATAATTAATTTTCACCTTCTCCCAGTCTCCTATGTATAATTACCCAGTGTCTTCTATGAATAGGAATGTTTAAAAGCCATTTGAGGAAAAAATGGAAGTTCCTGATATAGCTGGATTCTGCCATTCATGCCACCTTCCTTCCCATGTTCTTTTTCTTCAAAATTTTGATTATATCTTCAGCATGATGAAACAGCTGAAAAGAGCAGAGGAGTCAAGAATCCCATGGCTCTTGAGGAGCAAAGGAAGCAGTGGCTGCACACAGAACCAAAGCTCCCTGCAGTGCCTGGGTGGGTTCCACCATACAGGAGCTGTTTGACTGACCCCAAGGTCAATGGGCAGCACCCACCCCAAAGGGCTCTGACCAAAGTAATCTTTATTTTCACAGCTAAGGTAAAACATGTACAAATATAGTCCAGGTTTGTGTATTCTATTAAATAATTAATTTCCTATATAAATTTTCATGTAGAATAAAACAAGTTGGCCCCATAGAAATGTGGGCTTTACAAACACAGTACTTTTGTTTCCTCTCAATGAAACAAATTCAATGCCACGTTTTAGATATGGAATCCATTAAATTTTGTTCTGCAAAGTAATCTTGCATTGATAACAATTGTCAAGTCCGACAACTGATGATTTAATATTCTATTCTCCTTTTCCTAGCAATTACAAGTTGCTTGAAAATTAAATTACAGTTAATATTTCTCCCCAGTGAGGCAGTCTGACATGATGTACAAATGCTTACATTGCCCTGTCAGTTGTTTCCAGATGAGATGGGCTGACAGCATGAAAATAATTAAATGTCAATATACAACTGGCCTCTTTTATGAAAAATAAACAGGCATAAAGACAAACTGTTCCACTGCTTATGCTAACCACCAAATGCTGAGATAACTGCTTATTTTAAACACAACAATGAGGCTGCAGTGTGATCTACTGACTTTCACAAACCCAATTTAGCAATTTAGAATGTGTTCAGAACTAAAGTTCTTATTTGTCTGATGGCTCTTCATCTGCATTGACCTTCTCTCCTTGGAGCCACATGAATGCTGACTTTGCTGTGCCATCTCCACTCTGTTGGGAAAAGCAAATGAAGGAAGCCCAGACAAAGCCACAGAGCCCAGTGTAAGCTGTTCTCAGGTGAACTGGGATCAAAATGAAGTTTGACAGCTGTGTGGGAAGCAGAGAGAGCTCAGTTAGTGCTCCAGGCACTGTTACACACCCAACAACTGCACTGCTCCTCCTGGGGTCAGACACAGTGTGGCTGCACAGGACTGGGTTCTGTGGCAGGGAAAGGCTCACAGAGTCACCCTGAGAACTCACCTGCACAAAAGGCCAGTACATCAGTCCTGTCTGAAAGGAAAACAAATCATTTGTTATTCTTATGGATTTCAACCACCAAGATTCATTTTTTCCACATTCAGTGATGACTGAAACGTATTTGAGTAAAGTTAATAAAAGCTGTTCAATTACAAATGGAGTTGCTTAACCTAGAGGTTGCCATATTAAACTTCTAATCATCTTCATGAGCCTCAATGCTCTGAGTTTTTCAAACATATTACTTTAACTCATTTTAAATACAAAACCCTATGCACAGTTAAGTCTTTACAGATATCTGACACCAGACACAATAAATGCATTTACCAGATGGGTGAACAAATGTTTAAATGTGTGAACATTTGTTTCAGCCATTAATGAAAAATACCACTGAACACTATTTATTTCACACTTGCAATGCTCCTTCTACTTACTCATACACATAAGGCATATTTAAAAAAATCAATGGATAATTTACTCATATAACATAAGGCTGATAGGAACCTTATGTTTTGATAGGCTATAGTGGGCACTACTTTTAGAATCATCTTCCATAGGAATAAAAATAATCCTTTTCCATCCTACCTATATAGTTCTACAATATGAAGAGAAATTCACATTGCAATCACATCTTCTCCTGTTACTTTTTTTCCCCTGCTAATCCATCCATCATTCTTGCATCTGAGAAACGTTTAACATTCTCAGCTTGCTCAGCTCTGAGGTAGCATGGATAATTTTGTCTTGCCTATGCAGAAATGCAAATCAAAGCCAGCTGTTTACAGCAAAGCCTTCTTAAAACAAGGGGGCTTGTTTCTGAAAGTGAGAAGACTGTCACTGAAAAGTACAGGCTAAAAATTATTCTAAAAGAAGGTTTATCTGTAATTAATTATTTTAATAGGTGTACATGTGTTGCCAATAGTATCACTGACTAAACACTGGTGTGTGGGTATTTCTTAAGACAAAAGATAAAAAAACCCTGAATCAATGTTGTATTGTAAGGCTGTCATTCAAACAGAGCTGGGTGCAAGTGTTGTGTATATAAACACTGTACATTTCATTTTTTAAATGGCACAATGTCACCCATCTGGCAGCACTGCCTAAGCCAAACTGCCTTTACTTCCCATGACTGCTGGTACTTATAGCTTCCTACATATAATCAAATAATGGAGTGAAAGAAAGAGTAAAAAAAGAGTGTTGGAGGAAGAAATATTTATCCTTTTTTGTTGTTGTTTAGCTGTGAGATAAGCAAATTGCTTGCCTCACCTTATATGTATTCCAAAATTTCTTTTTACAGTCTGAAAAGATGTCCTCTTTCCTCTGAAGGATGCTCATACCTAGTGGTAAAATATTTACAACAATCAGGAAAACTGCAAAAAATGAAATGTTCACATTTTCTAGTGACATCCCAGACCCTTCTCAAAATACATTATAATATCTTTGAAAAAAAAAAGCTGATATTGTTACCAAAATACCATTCTGACTACCTAATAGTGGTACATCAAATCTCCTCATCTATTGACTTGACTCCCAGCACTGACACCCGAGATCAGCTGGGATTTGCTGGGTGTACAGGTGCTGTGGCATCTGTTTCTCTGCCATACCACACACCAGTGGTGTAGTGGTGGAACAGAGAGGATAACAGCACCTTTTGCACCCATGAGAGAGAGAATAAAGCATTTAGCATAAGCAGAGGCTCCTTAGTCCAACTCTGGGATCTTTCTAGGAATTCCCATGCCTTGGGGTTATCAGTATCTCTCAACAGATACATTATTTTACTGCTACCCAATTCAGGGACTTTTACTATCCCTTTTCTGGTCCTTCAGATCCTCCTGGTCCTTGGGCAATTCTCAGCTTAAGTTGAGACATAGTTAAGATTTTGAGAGGAAGTATCTGGTATTTGACTTCTTTTCTTGCTTCATTTCTCTTCAATCACAAATTGAGCAATTTCCCTGTTGGAGTGATAGAATGCAGATCTCCCAACCCCAGACAAAAAGAGGACCCGTCTTAGTGGTCAACACATTAAGTTAAACGAGAGCATTTAATTACATTAGTCTCACCTATTAATTTTCTTATTCCCTCATGTTTATTTCTGAAATAGATACTAGACTTCTTTAAAGTATCTTGTTACTTGTTAGCTTTTGAGATTAGCCATTAGTAGCACGCTTTATTTCTATAGACTCTCACAGCAGAAGCTGGCTCGCTGAACGATGGCATTTGCTGACATTTACAGCTGTGTTTTGGAACATGAGACAGCTGATGCTGAGAACTGAGCACAGCAATTCAAAAAGACATGGATGCTGCAATCCGTGGAACGTGCTCCGCATTCTTTGTTGCTAATTAAAAGCTACGCGCCCGACCGAGCTCAGGGCAGGCCTCCTTTGGTCCAGCACATCTCCTGGGAAGCTCTGAAGTGCCACAGGCGGTTCGGCATCCTCGGGGGGACCTGCCGGGGTCTGCAGAGCCCCCCGGCCGCGGCCCCGCTCCGAGCGCCCGGGCAGCGGCGTTTTGGGGTGCGGGAGCCGCGCCGGGCGGGCAGGGGGTCCCCACCCACCCCGGCCCCTTGCGCTGGATGCCGCTCCGAGCCAGGCGCGGGTCGCGGTGCGGGGCCGCTGCCGGTGGTGGCCGGCGGATGCGCGGGGCTCTGCGGTGGAGCCCCCGGCACTCACCCGTGTAGAAGGCGAGGACGGCGACGGGCGCGCCCAGCAGCTGATCGCAGAGCACCTTGCCCAGCACGGCGGGCGGGCGGCGGCCGGGCAGCGCCCGCTCCAGCGCCCGCAGCCACACGTAGCTGAAGTTGCCGTGGAAGGCCAGGGCCACCAGCGCCACGCGGCGCGTCTGCGCCCAGTCGGGCGGCTGTCCCCGCAGCAGCTGCTGCGCCGCGTCCCCCGCCGCGAACAGCCCCCCGTAGAGCAGCACGTTGCAGAGCCAGGGGAAGCGCCGCACCCCGCGCAGCAGCGCCCCGGCCATCGCCCGCCGCCGCTTCCGCCTCTTCTTCCTCCTCCTTCTCCTCTTCCTCCTCCTCCTTCCCACGGGCCCGCCCGCCGCCGCCCCGGCCCCGCCGCCGCCTCGCCATCCCCGCGGTCCCGGAGCGCTGCCTCTGCCAGGGAGGGCCGGATCCCCACGCCGGGCCCCGGTGGGTGGTGGATGACCCGCGGGTGATGGCAGGGCAGCCGGGCGTCAGCTCGTGGGCTCGCTTCTCGAGTGCCTGTGCGTTCACCCCGAAGATGGAGGTGACCGTGTCGCCTGGGCTTTGGTCTAAGTAGCACCATGGGGTCACTGTGCGTTAGTGCTGCAAATATTGAGTGACATATGAACACTAGGCACTGTTTCCTTATTACCTTTTTTGTAATTATTTCCTTGTTACATGCTTACATGAGTAGGTTATGGCTTTTTCTTTTCAGTTTTGCCCTTGTTTTGCAGTCTGAGCAGGGCCAATGCACACCTGCTGAGTAGCAGCAGCCCGTGGCGTTCCTCCTCTGCTTTGCCCTCTGCTGCTGATATAACTTGAGGAGAAAGGCACAAGTGATGTGAGGTTATTGAGGAGACTCATGTACACAGCTTTGTACACACAGAACCAGTGCCACAAAGCGGATCTGAAGTCCACGTAGTGAGGTGACACTGAGTAGTGGCACCACGCAGTGAGGTGTCCTGCGAGACCTGGCCACAGAAGAAAAGGAGCGCATCCGGGAGCGCCGGGAGTTCCCCCTTGCTCCTGGCAATGGGCTCAGGCTTGACTGAGGGAACCATCTCCAGGCAGGAGATGGTAGTTCGCTCTGTGACCTGGATTAACGCCTTCAAAACTATCAAGAATTCTTCCATGAGCGACTAAAAGCAGGCATGGATGACGCGTAGATTTAAGTCCATTTTAATAGGAGTGTAGAGCGCACTGCCCAGCGCTCGGGGGACGCGCTGTGTCAGGGCTCGGGGGCGGCCCTTTCCGGCCCTCATCCCAACACGTCCCTGCGCCAGACAGCGCCAGCTGCAAATCGCGCTACTAAATAACAGCAGTGGCACTAAGAGGACCAGGGATATGTACCGAAAAGTAACTCCAGCTTGGAAGAACAGAAATAAAGCTCAGGAAAAGCCCAGGGTTTGGGGTTGGGTCTCCGGGGGCTGCTTGTCGGACGGGAGCCCACGGGCAGGTGGGTGGTGACGGCCGCGGTTGTGCAGCGTTCCGGCGCGGGACCCATAAGCGGAGGAAAGGGCTTTGGTGCCACCGCAGACGACTGCGGGGTGACAACTCCGAAGAGTTCGGGAGACGTTCGCGAAGGCTGGAGCCATGCAGCGCCCTGCCGGGGTCCGGCCTGCCACAACTCGCCGCGGCGAGGCCTCGAACCCGGCACCTTGCAGCTCCGCTCCAGAACCGGCGCCCATCGCCGCTCGGACCGCGCTCCCTGCGCATGCGCCAGGGTCTGTCACTGACCCCGGGCTCTGCCCGGGACTGTTCCACCAGCCGGCGTGGGGGAGAACGACCTCCGCCGTTGCGCGGAGCGGAGGGCCGGCCTCGGCCCCGCCGCGCCGTGCGCAGTGTGCCCGCCGCGCACCCCCCCGCCGCTGCGGCGCGGTGGTGCGTGCGGCGGGGGGCGGGCCGGTTGCCCAGGTGAGCGCGCGAGCGCGGCCCGCCCCGCGCGGCCCCGTCAGCGCTGCCAGCGTGGAGCGGCCGGGGCGGCAGCGCCGGGCCCGCGGCCATGGACGGCTCGCTCGAGAAGGTCTGCGGGGCAGCGCCGCGGGGCCGGGGCCGGGGCCGCGAGCAGCGGCCGCGGCGGGTGCGGTGGGGCCGGGGCCACGGGGAGGGGCGCGGGCCGGCGGCGGCCGGGGTTCGGTGCGCGGCGCTGCCCCCCGGGCGGAGGCGGCGTTGCCGCCGGAGCTTTGGGGCAGCAGCGGAGCCCCCGGGCGTGTCCCCCTCGGCCCCCACAGCCGCCGGTGTGACCGGCATCCGTGTCCCGGATCTGGACCTAGGGAGGATAACTATCAGGAAATGCTTCAGGAGCGGGTTTTTTGCTTTCTTTTAAAAAAAAGATGGAGCTTATCTCCTGTCACTGTTAGCCTTCAGCAGGATAGGAGAGGAAATATTGCTAAATAAATTATTATGTTACCCATTTTTGTAATTGAAATGGAGGCGTTCACTGCCCTGTGTTTGCTCTTCTGCCCGGTGCCGTGTAGAAAGCAAATATTGGCTCTGCAGTGCCGCGAGTCCCGGACAGAGCGTGTTTGCCTCCGCACCTGGGCTGGGGCCCGAGGGTCCTGCCCCTCCCGGGGCCTGTCCGGTCCCTCGGGGCCTGTGGGGACACTGTGCCTCTGGAATAACGAGTACTTCGTGTGCTCAAGGCTTTGAATGCACACGCCCCTCCTTGTGTCGTTACTATGTGCAGCATGCTCGGTTTTGTGTGATCCTTGGGGTGGTCCAGAGAAGCTTGAATGGGATGTGCGCCAGTGAAATGGTCGGGAGATTCGGGAAGTATCTTTCTGACGTGGCTAATGGGTTGGTGACAAAACAGGTTGATATATTAGGAGCTTTCTGGAGAATACAGCGTTACAGAGTATTTGTTGGTGTTTAAAAGCTTAGGTTCTTTACTAGCGCTGACAGAAGTGACTCCTGCTTGTTCTGAAAAATTTTATTTGAGTAGAATTTCATTGGCATAGTTTGGAGTATGCTGTCTGTGAACTGGACTCAAAGAGAACACTGGTGTGATACAGGGTTAGTTAAAGAAGGTGCAATAGTACAGGGCAAGTGCAGTACTGGCCAAGCTCTTTGCTTGACTAGTTCATCATAAGAATATGATGAACTATAAACAATAGAGACACTGTAAGAATGAAATACCTAAAAGATGTCCATATTTTAATTATTCTTGATGTGAGGAATAGTCTGTAATGGTCTGCAAAAACTTGCCTGTCTGATTTTTCCATTTATGCAGATAGATATGTGTCAGGAGTTACCATTTGGTTTACTTCTCTCTTGTTTATCAGGGCTTTTTTTCCACATGTGTGATGAAAGCTGTAGTCCTCAGTATAATAAGATGCCATAATACAGTTATGGTCTTCTAGATATTTAGCAGTAAGTACTCTGCTGGAGTAGTCAATAGTCTTTGGTTAAGATTGTGGTAAATCTGTACAATTTACAGTTTATCAAGTCTTGAGCATGACATGTCAGAATTCTTCTCCCCCAAATATATTGAAAGTTCCTCCAAGCTGGAATACATTTTTCTGCAGAGAATGTCTGTCCACTTATCTTGTGAACATTATTTAAGCGTTATCGTAATAGATTTGAGACTGACTTTTATTTGAACCATGGATTCTCTCCTTGCTCTGTATTTGTGCAGGGTGCCAGTGATGTGATAAGTACTTTTTAACTTGTATTAACACTTGTTGCAACTTTGTATTTTCGTAACCATTTTCGTACAATCATAATGAGCTGTAATGCAGTGCCATTGGGTGACTGCAGTCTTCAGGGTCTTGCAAATGGAAAAAGACTTTTTTAGCAGATGAGAAACTTCCTAAGAACTGAAAACATTGCACAATAGGACTGCAGTGAAAATCGTTGTAGAATCTGACTCACAGGTGTGCACACCAAACATCTCTTGGTTTGATTTTGCAATTAATGCCATTTCAGCAGTAATTTTTGCATTATTTTTGAAGATATTGTGTGTCACATGTTATATAATTAAGATTAATTTTATCTGAAATTCAGAAATCTTTTGTTGGGCTGAACTTGTTTAAATAATTCTGGAAGCCTGTGTTAGATTTCAGAAGTTTGCCTTAACAGGACTATTCTATTTTTTTCCCATTTGGATTTTAATTGAAGTGACCAATCTTCTGAAGGATTTTAAATTTCAAGTTAGGTGATTTTGTCAATGGTAAAATAGTGCAAATTCTTTCTTTGTGACTTCTTGCTATCTCTACAGCAGCATTTTTCCTAAACATGAAAAAATCTGTTTTGCTTTCTTGCTCAGCCTGTAGCTCTTGTCTTTTGTTTCTGTGCTGTTTACCACAATATCTTGGTAAGTTTACAGAAAACTCAGGCAGCAGAGTTGTATTAAGGCCCTGGCGCATGTCAGGGGAATAAATAAAGATTAAAAGAGTGAATATCTATAAGCAGAAGCCCTGTGATGATACAGTGCCATTTTTATTCAAGCCAAACAGTCATGATGTGTCTGCTTTTTTTTTGTTATCTTAAACTTTTCTTACCCTGGAGAATAAAAACAAGATTCTTTTGGCTGAAGAATACTGACATTGTTTGAGATTAATTTACAGTTGAGAAGAGGTTTTGTTTTTTTATGGTAAAACTTTCTTTTAAGGTGTTATAGGAATGTAGTGGGAAAATGAGCTCCCATGAAACAGGGAACAAGCTACACCTGTGAGTTGCTTCTCACAACATTAGTTAATGTAAACTCATCCCTTTATTTCATTAGGAGTACAGCCTACAGAAATGCAAAACCAAGATCGGAAAACATTGTTATAGAAGCAGCATTCTCCCTTTTGAATTTGCAATTCATTTTCAGTCTTATCACAGTTGGAGAATATCCCCTTATCCTCTCCCCAGTTGCCAAGTGACTCCAAGGTGTGACGTTCTGCCTATAAAATCATAAACAGTTCACAGTTCAAAGTACTTCATAAAATAGTAACAGATTAGTTACAGAATAGGGAAGTGACTACAATCAAGCTATTGCAGGATAACCTTAGGGAGTTGGATTAACACATTGGAAGGCAATGAATGATAGAAGTCAAAGCAGGCTGAGTGAGGCATGTCAGGGGCTGAGGGAGGCAGGAGGTGCTGGGATGTGAATGGACACCTGGAAAGAAAAAGCCATGGCTGGTGCCTCCCTAGAGCTTGGAAGGATTTGTGTGTCTTGTAACTGCCCAGGCCAAAGGCTGCCTGTGATCCAGGGGAAGGACTGAGTGCAGAAACTTCCTGCAGCTGCTTTAACCCCCTAAACACCTGTGCTGTCCTGTGGTTCAGGAGGGAGTGTTCAAGAACTCCTCCCACAGTTGTTTTCGAAAACAATTCAAGACCATGAAAAAAATACTCTGCTTATTACTGCTCTTGTTATTCAAGTGTGTTCAGAAACCTTTCTTAACTTAATGATTTATTGCTGCAACTTTGCCACACCTATTTATCTTGCTGCTTAAAAGAAGCAGAAAGTCTCCTGCTTCCCAGCTCCATGGCCTTACTAATGTAAGCAGAGGAGGAACATACAGAAAGTTCAGCATGCAGCAGGTAAAGGTGGGCTTCTTCTCCTTCCAGAATTCAGAGGAGAAAATAAGCTGCTGCATATCCACTTAGCAACTGGAAAAAATCAGAAGGGATTAATTTTCCAATTCAGCCCATATCAGAATTCAAAGACTTTGTGGATTTCAGAGCATTTTTTTGGAGCTTAGTGTAACTTAGGAGTTTTAAAGCTGTATTTTATGTAGTTATTCTGGCAGCTTATTGGCAGAAGGGTTTCATGAGTGTAATTAGTGAGTGAGACAGGATGAGTCACAAGGTAAAGATGTGCAGTTTTAAACATCTGATGTCATTTCAGCCAGTGAATTTTATGTTAGTTGCTAACAAAGGCAGCTCGGAGCCCTTTTTATAATGTCTCTACATCTTGAGTCCTCATTTACAACAGATCTGAATTTTTGCATGTGATGCTAAAGAAGGTTCAAACAAGTAACTGCCTTCCAGCTATTGACGATCTTTTATGGCAGCCTGAATTCAGTTATGTGAGATAATCACAATCAGTAGATTGTGATTGTTTACTCTCCTAAGGGCTTGCAGGAGCAAAACTGATTTTTTTTTTCCGAACTTCTTTCCAGAGTTTCTTTGACATGGTGCAATTCTGGAAACCACTCAAAATGTATGAACGTATTGCCAAAGATTAAATTTATATTTTTCCTTTGGTTGTGTCTTTTTTCTTCAGAGTACTGAATGCTTGCAGTGTGTGTTGGGTTTTTTTTTAATCTATGATGAGGTCTGGAACTTTTTGTATTTGTACTGCTTTGTCACTCAGTGCTTAATTAGTTTGTGGTCCTCATACCCGGTGGTTTTTGTACAAGTCAGTGTAAAAGTGTAAAAACCTATTTATTGCTGAATGCTGGGAGTTCTGGTAGTAAAATATTACTCAGTTCTTGCTCTATTCTTTTGTTCTTCCTCCAACCATTTGTTACTGGCTGCTTCCAAAGCCACAGAATAGAGAATTGTCAGTCTTGCTCTGATCACTGTGCCCATGCCGGGCTACTGATTCTTTCAGCCACCTACCACTTGCTGTAATGCGACTTAAATCTCAAAATATTTGGTTAAAAATAGTCTTTGAACATATGGTAACTCTCAACTTAATTTTTTTTTTCCTTTCTTGATCAGTCCTCCGGATGAAAATAGTGTAAAATCCTCATGTAAATGAACCCCACTACCTTCTGTGATTGAATTTGCTTTTGTGTCTGCATCTAAGTAAATGCGTTTGCCTGTGGGATTTTTTCTTTAAACAACCCTTTCCCTCCCCTGTCCCCCCAGCCTCCTCAGCAGCCTGCAGGGGTTATAACCACCAGAGTCTTTGGTACATGGGTGATGGCTTGGTGTTAAATTTAAGGAGGTTATGCAGAAGCAGAGACTCTGTAATGGGGTCACCTGAGTATCTCAGGGGTTTTGCTGTCTAACATGATGGGGCTTAGCAGTGGTGCTTCCTTCTCCCCTCACACTGGGGTATATCTATTTTCAAATATTGGTAAATCAGGCTCTGCCAGATGACACCTTTCACATTCCCTGGAAGCCTCAAATGGCAACTAATCCTTCAATGGATAAATGCTCCTGTCCAGGTGTCTGGTGTCAATGTCACAAACTTCTCTCAGGCCTCTTGGGTTAAAGTTTATGAAAGAAACTTCTTCACAGCCAGAGCAGTTCTTTGGAAAATACTTTGAGCTTGTCATCGGTTCAGGGCAAATAAGTTCCATGATTTTTAAACTCTTCCATCCTGGCAATATCTGTGGTTACCTGATTTCAGCAGTGAGATCAGGATTTTTGCCCTGTTCTGTGCAGCTGGAGGATAATTGCTGCACAGCAAGCAATGCCTGTCTTAGCTGCCTGCTGCAGGTTGGTTTCACTCTTTTGTCTACATAAAGGGAATTTCTCCAATTAGTTAAGATTAAAAACTGGTTTAAAGGTACTAGAAATAGAAAAAAAATAGATTTACAAGGGTATTTGGGTTGGATGTTTTCTCATCTGTTTTGAAAATTCCCCTTGTAAAAGTCTGCTGGGGAAACAACAGGGAACGATGTCATTTTATTTCTCATTTAGGGCACTCTCAAATACTTTCTTGTCTTTCTGGATCCAAATGTTGAGTTTTTAACCCCTTCTAGGATTTATTAGAGTGTAGAGACAGTAGTAAGACAAAAGGGTTTTGATCTTGAAAGTTGCATTCTTTTTCTTAAAAGATGGTGGACCCTACTTTAGCAGAAATGGGGAAGAATCTGAACGAAGCAATGAAGATGCTGGAAGACAATCAGAGGTGTGTGCAAAGCATACAATAAGAAACAATAGCTGTTTGTGCTAAGGGGAGGATTATTTGTGTCACTGGCATTAAGCAGAGATACCCCTCATTTCCTGTAGTTTAAGGTCACATTGTCATTCTGAAGCTTACACCTATACAAATCATCTTTGTTTCTCAAATGCTGGCACTTTTAAAGTCAATGTGTACATAATTATGCATGTTCTCTATTACCCAAAACAAGTCTGTTTTTCAAAGTTAGGATTTATTTTTTATTATTGCAGTGCCAGCAATTTTTGATTCCTGTATATATGAGATTTTTCTCTAAGCTTTCTGTTAAAGAGCTGAAAACCCCAACAACTTGGGAACTCTTTAATTCAGTCTGAATGAAACTTTTTTGTCAATCTCATCTGGTTTATTTCTGAACCTGTTGCCAGTGAAATAGATATGTGTCAGTATGCATTTCTACAACTCAAAGTCAATTACATATTTGATGTTCTCAAACACAAGTACAGAGTTTATTCCGTGTCTTTAACTTAGGAAAGTGGAGGAAGAAAATGAAAAGAAATATGCACGGAAGGATATTCCTGGACCACTCCAAGGCAGGTAGGCAGCAATTTTTAGATAATGCTCTTTTCAAGATCTTAAACTACACATAGCATGTCTGTCTTCCAAGCAACTTGCATGAATGGAAAAGTTAACATTTTTCAGGCATCATAATAAACTTTTTCCCATACTCACATCGGGGAAAAAAAGTAATACTGTAATCATACCAACTATTTTCATTCTCATGTGGAAAAGAGAAAAAAGATTACTTGTACTTGGTGACTGAAATTTTGAACTCTTGGAATCTGATGAAGTAGTGGTGCCTACAGCTGTGATTGAGACTCAAAGTAAACACAAACTTCTTTTAAAAAATATATTAAAAAAAACCCCGAGACTGATAAGGTAGAAAACAGCAAAAAAACCAACAAACAAAAACGACCAAACCCCAGAAATCCCCCCCTTTTCAACACAGCTGTCTTTAGAAATTAAACAGAGCTCTTGTCCATAAGGCAGGTAAGACCATTGTGCCAGAAATGAAGATTTAAATTGGTTGTGTCCTCTGTGGGAGATGATCCTGCAGGAGCTCAGGCTAGCACTTCAGAAAATATTGCAAAAGCTATTTAAGTTTCTGCTGTGCAGAAACTAACCCTGATTTTGAGTGGAGACACTGAGTTATCTTTTCTATGAATAAAAAGCAATTTCAACTAGCAGTGTAAGTTCTTACACTACTGTACATCTTAGTTGGAGTTAGAAAAGTTGAGGTGGATCTTTTTCATTTTTGCCATGTCATGTGAGAAGTCTAACATAGCTTATGTCTGCCAGAAACTGAGATTTCTAGGGAGTTGTTTCAGAGATGTGCTGAGTTATGAGCTGAGGCTGGTTCGGGTGAAGCGAAATGTGGATCCTTAGCTACTGCCTTGGTTGGCTGTGTAACAATAAGAATTCAATCTTGGCAAGTCAGGCTTTTCAGACCAAATTTTCATGAATCAGTAGATTTGTTTTTCTGAGTCTCCTACTATAAGTAGTTAGGGTTTTGAATTGATTCAGCATCCTCATCTTTGTGATCAGTTTTTCTGAGACCAAGGAACCATTTCTGTTGCTGTACTCAGCATTCAGTAAAAGTGGAGTGTCCCAGGTGGCCTCTCTTAGATGCTGCTATTTACCTGTCTGTGTCTCTTTAATGTGGTTTTGTTTCCCCTCCCAGTGGCCAGGATATGGTGAGCATACTCCAGTTAGTTCAGAACCTAATGCATGGAGAGGAGGAAGAGGAAACCTCACAGTCCTACAGGTGAGGCCAATATCAGTTACTGGATGTGGAAGACACCTGATTTTTTAATATTCTGATCGCTATAGAACTTATCCACTTAATTTTAAGTTCTACATGTGTTTCAGTATATATAATTTCTGTATATATTTTAGTGTGTATACTTATATGCATAAGTATATATATTAAGTGTTTTAAAGTGTAAAATATTGTGCAACCAGGTAACTTTTTAAAGACATCTTACATTGTATAGTGAAGCAGAATATTACATGAGGCTTGGCTTTCTTAAAATTAAAAAGCTTCCATTACTAATTGCTAAATTGAGTTATACAAGGGAAATGATTCTCATGTGACAGCTCCTTTTTTTCACTTTCTCAAAGTTGTTCTATGTCTTAAAGTATTGAATACCAATAGATTTTTATCATGTATCTCTGTAGATTTTAAAATGAAAGGAAATAAAATTTGTTTCCATTTTTTAGTAAAATTGAAATAGTACTAACTGATCTGCAGAGGATTATTGAAAACTAACATTCAAAAAATATGTTCAAGATTATAAAAAAACTCCAAAAAAACCAAAACAAATAAATAAAAAAACAACCATCAAACAAAAAATCCCTAATAAAGAAAAGCTGTGCCTCTAAAAATAGTAATGTAAGTGTCCTGAGTTTTCTGTGCATAGGAGAGGAGGGTATTAATGCACTTTCAAGTCCCAGTGCAGATAAGGTGCTTAGTTCCAGCTGATGTTGGCTGGCTCAAGAGCAGGAGTTGTTCCTCTGAGCAGCTGGGCCAAGCCAAGTGCTCTGTGTGCACTGGCAGCTTAGTGTGACACACAGGAGGCTGGCTGTGATATACTGCGCTTCTCTCTGCTAAATATTTAAATTGCGAGTCAACCAATTCTGCCAGTCTGCATTAAAAATCCATTAAGCTCATATTACTGTAATGGCCATGACTTGGGTTTGATTGGCAATTCCTCTGTTCTGGCTTGCAGACTTCAGAACGTTGGTGAACAGGGTCACATGGCTCTACTGGGACATAGTTTGGCTGCTTATATATCGGTGCTGGACAGAGAAAGACTGAGAAAACTTACAACAAGGATCCTTTCTGACACTACTCTCTGGCTCTGCAGGCTTTTCAGGTGAGTCCCTGGGAATAACTTGTGTGACAAGGTAGTGATAATATTTAAAAATGGATGTGACTCGACTGAGGATGTCAACTAAAGAAACCACTGTGTCACAAACTTAGGAATCCTTGGAAGGTGTGAAACACAACCTTACCCTAGCCTAAAGAATATCAGGTTGCATTATCTTTAAAATTAGCAGTCCAGAATTTAAGTCTATATTAAAACCAGAATGAAGCCTTTTTTGTGTTTCCTCCCACACTCCACTTTTAGTAAGCAAAGTTTTGAACTCTCTAAAGGCAATCTTAAAGGAACACAGATGTTTCTTTCTTTCTTACTCTGAGTCTAAATGAAAATATATACTAGGCTTCTCTCATTGTTAATCTCAGCCTGTCTTGTAAAAGTTTTCTTTTAATCTAGTTTAACCTGGGAAAATAGAAGGTTTTTTATTATCTTCTCCGTCCTGTGGCAAGCTTTTGTGTTGGTCAGTGTTATTTTTGTCCTTACACTTACTGTTGGTTTTTTGCTCGTATTTACTTGGCTTTTCTTGCAGGTATGAAAATGGATCAGCTTATTATCATGAAGATGATCGTGAAGGTCTCCTAAAAATCTGTCGACTTGTAATTCACACCCGCTATGAAGATTATACACTCGAGGGGTTTAATGTGCTCTACACTAAGCAGCCTGTCATATACATCAGTTCTGCAGCCAGAACAGGCCTGGGCCAAGCTCTCTGCAATCAGGTAAAGGCAGTCGGGGGCTTTTAGCTGCAATTAGAACCTGCCTGGCTTCATATTGCCTGCATAATTTTGGGGATTTTGGCAACTTATTTTTCCTCATGGTGGAAATAACAGCAAAGGAAGCAGAGTCCATACTGGGCAGCTGTAGTGGACCATACGTTTAAAATAAAACCATTTGTCTGAGAAAAATACTTTGAGTTTTTATTTACAGCCTGTGTTTTGCAGCAATGATACAGTGGGAGGAAGAGAAATTTTCTGAATATTTCCAGTGAAAGGATCCTGCATGCTAACTTTTTAAAAAATGAGTGATTGTTTCTAGATTGCATTGTGATTTACATAAGCTGTTGGTCATGTGAGATAGACCTGAGCCCAACATATATAATTTGTCCTGTGCTTTTTCCTTATTAGATTATAAATTTCAGCAGAAAACTTACTCTATAAAGTAATATTAAGGTTTTTGTTGTCACACTGGGTTTTGTGTCACTCTGTGAACACATGAAAAGAGTATTTCTCAGTTGAAATTCCATCATTTCTGTTGCAGTTAGGGTTGCCCCTTTCCTGCATGTGCCGTGTGCCTTGTAACACTATGTTTGGATCTCAGCACCAAATGGTAAGTTTGTCTTCCCTGAGAGCTCTTTCTGTGCTTTGGTTGGTTTTTAAGCCTCATTAAATGAATATCAAGTATGCTGTTTGGAAAGGCTGTTAATGCATTTAGTTTTTCAACTTCTAAGTCTTCTGTGTTAAAGCTGTGCGAATTATAGATGGAAATTTTCTAAAAGCAGTTTGTATCTTGGTCTTGTCATTTGCAAAATATTTTAATGGCTTTTAAGTAAAGTGCTTTTTAGTGCAAGATTTCTAGAATAGGAGTAGTTGGAGTGCTTTCACAGACTATGTGGCGTGTTTGTGTTTTATTTTTCACAAATGCTTTATTCAGATTATTTTGCCTTTGAGAAAAAGAAAGTGCAAGCCAAAACCAAAGACATTGAGAATGTTTCCTTTCAGCATTTCAGAATGCTGTTCATTTTCAATCTTAATGCATTTTCCCAGTTCAGCAGAAACAATCCATTGTTTAACAAACATTGTTTTCTTACTGATACCAGGATGTTGCTTTGTTGGACAGACTGATTAAAGATGATGTTGAGATTGGAAAACTGCCTTTGTTGCTTGTGGCCAATGCTGGTAAGTGCTGTGGACAAACAATCACAAAAACCCCCATGCTACTTCATGAATACATATACAATAAAAACCAAAAATATATTTTCCTAGGCAGCTTGGTGGTTACATATCAAGAAATATCAGGAAATATGTTAATGACCACAAAATAATTATCTGTCCAAAGGGGATTTTATTTAACTGATTCAAATTTGGATTGTGCTGTTACAGTTCTGCATGTGTCAGCTGATTTATTAATATGACTGTAACTTACTTTAGTGAGTTCAGATCTCTTGTTAAAAATCAGTTTTACATTAACAGTTCAGAATTTTTTTATGGATGTGCCATCAACTTTAGCTTGAAAAAATTATATTTTTCTTCTAGTTAATTAAACACATGTACAAAATTTGCTTTAAGAATGTATGAGGGAGGTGACTGTTACTTGCTTGGGACCTGGAAAGTGATCTGAGATCAGTTCAAGAGGCTGATTTAGTAGAGCCTCATTGCAGGCTGATCCTCTGTCACTGCCTTTTCCCTGTTCAACCCAGGGACTCCAGGTGCTGGGCACACGGACAAGCTGGGCCGGCTGAAGGAGCTCTGTGAGCAGTACAAGATGTGGCTCCATGTGGAAGGGTATGGAACTGGAGGCTTACTGCTCTAGAACTGTTCATTAAAAAGTCTGACTAATAGTCACCATCTAATTTACCAGCTCACAGAGAGCCATAAGGCCAACTTTAGTTTGGTCATAGTAAGCATTTTATATGGTTTTAGTTTTGTTATTGTGAGATAGAAATTGATTTACATACACAGGAAGAATTAATTGGAGACATAATTTCAGCACAGATTAATTATCACTTTTATTCAGATGGTAATCTTATCTGCCCTTGCTTTGAAGAGCTTGAAATACTAATAAAAAGACCCTCTAGGCGAGGGGGACCTAAAAAGACCTAAGTCAGGGAGGACAGCATACACTGGTTTTGAGAATGAAATGGCACTTCAGTGAAGGTTGTCCAGAAGGCTGCAGCAAGAGCAGTGTGTAACAGAACTGGGAGGGAGATTAAACCAAGAAGAAAAAGAAATTCCAAGAACTTGGACAATGTCAATGAAGACTCCAGTGCTCTAAGATTATATTTTTTGAAGCTGAAATAAGGACAGTTTCTTCTGGTATTTTGTAGAATAGCTGTATTTGCATACATTTATTTCTGATACCGAATTGATGCTAAATTATGGATATAACCTTGGGTGATGATTTCACCAAATGTTGGACTGAAAATTTTTAGAACAAAGTAGATTTTTAATTTTGAGTTTTCAGTCTTGGAATACCAAGTAGCAACATCTCCTCCATTGTTAATGAAAAATATATGAACAAAAATTACCTCCCTTTACACATCAATATGAAATATGTAAATTCCAGATTAAAATGCTGTCTCTTAATACATATTTAATATATGCTAAACCCACTCTTTTTTCCAGTGTGAATCTGGCAACTTTGGCTTTGGGTTATGTCTCCTCTTCTGTACTGGTATGTTTCACTATATCTAGAAACTTTAAAATGTGCTTGTGTAAGGTTAATCAAAATATATATGGCTTATATTATGCTTATTGTAATAAACTTCAGGCTGCAACAAAATGCGACAGCATGACTCTGACTCTGGGTTCCTGGCTGGGGCTCCCAGCAGTGCCTGCAGTGACACTCTACAGACACGAGGATCCATCCTTGGTATGCTCAGATTCTCACTCACCATTTCCAGATCCTGGGCTTTTGATTCTGATCACAGTGTGCTGCCATATTCTTCATAAGCATCTAAATTACAATTTCCAAAGCTGACAAAGTGGCAGCATTGAAGAGAAGTTAACAGTGGTCTGTCTGTTTTCCTCCTCAGTCCTTGGCAGCGGGGCTGACGTCGAGCCAGCCCGTGGAGAAGCTCCGTGCCCTGCCCCTGTGGCTCTCCTTGCAGTACCTGGGCCACGATGGCATTGTGGAGAGGATAAAACATGCCTCACAACTGGTGAGCAACAGCTCAGCAGGGATTTATGACAGCTCTTGACAGATCTTTCTGGTTATTGTGATGTGTTGCAGAAAACTCAACTAAAATACTGCAGTTGTTGACAGTATAACAGTGGGTCATACTGTTACACCCACGGTGAAAGCACAGGAAAATGTTTGAGGGAGGGTTTGTGCTTTTACTATTAGATTGTATGTATATTTTTAGAAATGAGAAAAAGTCTTTGTTCTTCCTAGACAGTGAAATAACATAATCATTTCCTTTTTTGTCACTTCTCTTAACTATTTTTGCTTGAAAGCTCTTCAGAGAGACTTTATTTTCCTACTTGGCATTGTATTGATTTAAATAACAGTAAATTTACTTTTAGTAAAAAGGGCTTGAAGACATTTCTTGAGGTACAAGTGCACTATGTTTGGAGTCCTTACTTTAGTAAAAGTTAAGGTCCAATATAACGTGTTAGTTACAAAATGCAGTGCTTATATGCAAAATATTATTTCTTAAAGGCAACACTTTATAGTCAGTGTTTTACTAAACCCAGAAAATACTTCTCTTTACATTCCAAATTGACAAATTAAAAGTGGATGAGTCTGACTTGTTGGAGGGGTTTGCTCAAAAATTGTGACTGTTTAATGTTTTTCAGAATAACTTCCAATTTCTAAAACTGTATTTCTCTCCTCCATTTGTTCTCCTTCTGCTCTGGTCTTCTAGAGTCAAAGACTGCTGGAAAACTTGAAAAACCTGGATTTCATTAAAACCTCGGTACAGTCTGTGTTTAATACTTTGATTGTATATCTTAGTTTCTGCCTGTTATGATGACAATAACTTTGACTAGAATAAATTATTAAAAATATTATGTTAATCATAACCATTGTTTTGGAGACACTTGGGATCTTTCTAATTAAGTTCTGGTGTTCAGTGAAAGCTCATGGCTTGTTTGTGTGTGACCTCTGGATCGTGTTTGTTCCGTGCACCCATGGGAGTGCAGAAGAGTATTCAGAAGTTGCGTTCAAAGCTTGATTACATTCCATGTAGAACATGGGTTTGCTCAGTAATACATCTATGAAACCAGTTTCCCTAAGTGTCTCTAATATATTCTGGCTGCATATTACCCTGCTGTTGAGATCATATTGTGAACCCTGTGATATTGTACACAAAAATTATCCCAGCTGTGGTTTCTACACCAGAAATAGGTTTAGAAATCACAGCTAATGTATTCATTCCAAATTCAGTTCCTGTGAGATGTCCTGTCCAACAGGGTTTGGTTATTTTACTCTGACCCTCATCCCGAATTTTAGTTGATATTTGATGTACAGAAATTTAGTCAGCTTACTGAGTAAGCTGTAGAGTATTAATGGCCCTGGGAGCTCAAGGTACTGTATCACTTACCCTCATACTAAAATAAATCTTGGCGTTTTTAGGATTATGAAATGTAGCCTCAGACTGTCTCCAGAAGTAGCACAGTCCGTTTCTCCAAAGCAGGAGCAATCACAATCTTACTTTTCCTGCTGGAACTTTCTTGATGTTCCCCAGTGATTCTGGGGTGATTTTCAAGAGAGCTCAAGCTTTGCTCAGCAGTGTAAGGAATTGCACATGGTGTTAAATCTTTAAAAAAGCAGGGAAAAATATTTTGTTTTCTTTTAAGGTTGAAGATGAACTGAGTTCACCAGTGGTGGTTTTCAAGTTTTTCCAGGAATATTCAAATAGAGGTATGTGATGTATTTAAAACCAAACAATGACCAAAAAAACCACCCCTCTCTATACAGTACTTGAAACTACTAATTCACCAAATGAATTTGAGATAAATGTGATGTAGTGCAGTTCACTCATGTAACATGCTTTTAAAAAGGTTGTGAATGCTGGTCATAATCTGTGACAAATCATACACATGATAGCTTCTTTTTTTTAGACAGACTGCAGTGTTTTAAATTTTCATAACAAGTAATTTTCTGCCTTCTTGAATGGGAAGATTTGTATAGGATTTTGATCTTGGGAGCAGATGATGGAAGTCTCTTACAAGCTGCAGGCTGATTATGAGTGTACTGGTGGGGAGAGAATTTGGTTTGTTCAGGTTTTCTGTTCCTTTCAAACATTTCATAGCTCGTGGCAAGCACTACAATGCTGTGGTTTACTGATTACAGTTCCTGTTGTAATTTTAAATGCAGCAGAACACATTGGGAACAGCTCTGGAAATGCTGTCACAGGTATTAAATATTTGCAGCCTCCTGTGACAGGATTTTGCTTTGTGAAAACACTGTTTGCTTTCCATTGGGGCATTTTAACTTCAAAACTCAGAAGTATTTTACTGGTTTGGTTTTTTTTTTAACTATTACATTCAACTGTTTCACTTCCAGTATTTATCGTGTTCAACATATTTTTACAAAAACATCCATGTTCATCTGCTCCAGGCCCAGTACATGCTGTAGATGTGTTACATTAGCTAGGAGACGTCATTGTCTTTTATCTAAATTTTAGGTGGCATTTTATTTAATAAAGTAAATAAAAACCCACTTCTGTGATTCTTGTGTCTTTGGTTCAGATCAGACCTCACATGCTGCACAGGCCTCAACTATTCAGCACCCCATAATAAGCAACGAAAGGCACATTTATGACACCTTCAATCAGTGGGTAAGAATTGATGCTTTTTTCTTTAGGGAAGGGGAGTGACAGTGGAGTGGTTCAGGGGGTCATCAGGAGCTATAAACCCTTTGTTAGAGTAGTTTGAAAGATGTTCTTCATCTGATTCCTTTGCAAAACTTGTGGCTGTTTAAAACATTCATTTGCTCTGAAGCAAAGTTGCTTTCACATTTCTGATCATTTTACACATAATTAGTAGTGAAATCATTCCTGAATATTAAGCTGTTGGTTGTTCCCTTGGTATTGTGGAAATATGTGTAAACTTGAGAATTCTTTTAAATCAGCCAAATGCTCTATTGCCACTGTCTGTGTATGCTTGAACAGACAGCTGCCTTTTCCAGCTCTTGAGTTAATTCTAGAAGCCTGTGCTGGCAGAGCTGAGCATGTGGCTGGTTTGGATCCCTTGTGCAGTAATTGTGGCACACCTAATAGCAGTGACAATTTTGCAGATAATTCTGACTTGTAACACTTGCAGCTTATCCCAAATTTCCATGATTTTAAGGATCTGTTGAACTCAGTCATCTCACCCGCAGGGTGTAGTATTTTGGTGCAAGAACTGACTTTGAGAGAAAACTGTGTCCGTGTTGTTCCCTGAGCTGAGGCAGGGCCTGCAGGAGCCATGCCCTGTCCAGTTCCCTAACTGTGCCTTGTCCCTGCAGCTGGGAGAGCAGCTGGCACAGCTGGTGCCTGCCAGCGGGGTCGATGTGGTAGAACTGGAGGATGAAGGCACGTGCGTGCGCTTCAGCCCACTCATGACTTCTGCAGGTAACATTCACTCCAGTCAGCCCCTTGCACCATCCCCCAGCTACGCCCAGCTTTTACAGCCATCTCCTGGGGTAAAAGCAGATGTGCTCAAGAAGTTCCTCAGGATACTCTGCTGTGGAGAGGATTTTCTTATAAACAAACCAAAACCACCTCATTTCGCTGCAGCTCAGCACTGGGTGCATTAATGGGAACCCAGCTGTTGTGGGTCACGTTGCCTCACTATCTCTGCTGAGAAAGACTTCCTGGTTACTTTTTAAATTCATTAGGAAAAGCAGTTAAATTCCTTCTCTCAGCTGCTTAACACCAGATGCCTGAACTTTCTACACAGGTATTTCAACACTGCAGTGGTGCTTGTGTTCAAAACACAGCTACTTAGTTGGAATAATTATTTACTGAGCTTCCAGGGTTTTCTATGACTACTGATGGAGGGAGGATATATTAAAAAAAAACTGTTTTGGAAAGAAGAAGCACAGAGCAGTTGCAGGGCTCAGGGGGTGCACAGTATCTCCTGTTGGCTTGTGTGGGATGAGGGGCTTAGGCTGTAGAACAGCTGACACTCATGAGAGAAGGTCCTGGTGTACACAGAACAGCAGATTTTAGAATAAAATTACTTGGTGATGCTGTGATGTTTTGTTTTAAACCAACATGGAAGCTAATTCATGTCCAGCTGGGTTATGGGAGGAGGATGTTTGTGGGGTTTTTTTAATGCTAGCTACTGATGTAATGTAAAAGGGTATTGTAACATATCCTTATTAGTTTGTAACATGAGAAAAATCCTTTTTATTAATTTTTATGAAATCCTTATTTCCTTTCATTTTGATGTATCAGTGCATAGATAACTGAACCGAAAACCCACTTACATAGACCAAGATATTCAATACTGTCTGTAAATTATATTTGTGATTAATTTGCAGAGCCGCTCCTTTACAAATCCCTAATTCAGACATTTGTGTCACATCCATCACACTTACCACACACTAACACTTCTGCTCTGCAGTTTTAGGAACTGAAATACAAGACATTGATCACTTGGTAGACTGCTTAAAAATGAAGATTCCAGTGTTGACAAGCACACTGCAGCTGAGAGAGGAGTTTGAGCAAGAAGTGAGAGGAACAGCTAGCCTGTTGTATATTGAAGATCTTGCCTGGCCAGGGTTAGGTGTTGTGAGGTAAATTATTTTCTTCATGCTGTGTTTGCAAACACTGTGCTTGAGCAGACAGGACCATGTGCTCTCCTTAGTGGTCATTTGGATGTTTCGTTTGCTGATCATTATCTGCCTTTGCATCCAGTTGAAGCTTTTGAGTGCTTTTTAGGAAATTGCCTTTATAAAGTAATTTTTTTTGATTAATTCTTAAAGAAAAGCTGAAGAGCCGCTTTGGGCACCAGTTGTAACACTGGAAGCAGTGTGTGTGTGTGTGGGATATGTAACGAGCAAGTGCATTCCACTGTCTTTAGCCAAGCATAACTTCTATTTTTATCTATAATAACACTCACTGATATGCTGAATAGACTTTAAAAAACCCTCCAGGTGTCTGTTCTGATCATTTGATGCAGCCCTCTGGGAAGGATTCTGTGTAGTCAAAACAGTTCAGGTGTAATCAACATAGCAACCAGAAATCTATTGTGTTGAGTTTGCAGCAGCAAGCTCAGCCCACCCCCCAGGCCCTGATGACAAATGCCAATAAACTTGCTGGTAGGAGCTGTAATGTTCGGAGGTTGTTGTTTGTAAAATACAGGAATTTGTAGAAATGTACTAAATGTGTAGGTGCTTTTGTATGTACTGTAAGGTGAAATTACTCTCTCTTGGCTTGGTTTGAAGGTACAGCTATCACAGTGATGAGAAGAATGATGACAAACGAGAAAAAGAACTAGAAAAAATCAATACAGAACTTCTGAAAAAGTTAAATGAGCTGGAGTCGGATCTCACGTTTTCTTTGGGTAACTGCACTATTTAAAGAATTTCTTTTCTAGCTAGTAGTCATTCTCCTAGCTGTGCTGGAATGATTTGATAGGCCATTATAATGCAGAATGAGCTGCTGCCCATGTGATTATTGCAGAAAGAACACCTGGAACTATTCCTTCCTCCCCTGTGTTTCAGTTCAGGAGTGCCCACCAGGTGAGCTGTTCTCAGAAATCCTTGTGAAAACTAATGTGTGGGCAACTAGACCAAGAAGGGTTCCTTGCCAGAAAGAAAAAAAGCTGCAGCATTCCTGTGTGTAAACAGAGCCTTCTGGATCTAGTGGAAAGCAGATCTCATTCCAAACCCACTGGCACTGATGGCTTCACTGCTCTGTGCCTTGATTAAAAGCTTTAGATGACTTCTGTGATAATTAGCAACACTTCCACATATACACAGTGCCACATGATAGCTGAAAGTATAAATTTACTTATTCAGAACTCTGATCTTTTTCTAATCAGCTGTCAAAAATTAAGTGCCCTAAGGTTGTGGAACCAAGTAATCTGTAAATGGCTGAAAGTTAAGGAGTTTAAAGCATATTCAACACTGGTGTTTATAACACAACTCCTTGACTGTATAAAATATCCACTGTTTTTCTTGCTCAGGTTATGTTTCCTGTCTTTGAAAACCCCCAGGGCTGAACTTGCTTGGCCTGCATAATTTGTACCCACACAGATCCTGCCCTTAGGTACTGGAGGGGGTGTGTACTGGGATTTCCAGATTCACAATCATGAGTGCTGCAGCCCTTGCAGGATTGCAGATTTGTTCAGCACAAAGATCTGACTCTCCCTGTGCCCCCAGGTCCGGAATTTGGAGGGCAGAAGAACTGTGTTTACATTGGCATGGTGACGGAGGATCTGGATGTGTCAGAGCTGGTTGAAACTATTATAGCAACAGGCAGAGAAATTGAAGAAAATTCAAGAGTATGTATTAATAACTCACAAAATATTGAAACACCTTTTTTCCTCCCCTTTCATATTGGCTTCAGGACATGGTTTTGTTCATTGTGAAAGTAACAGTTGTGCTTGCCCACAAGAGTTTTAATTACTTCGGAAGGAATAATCTGTGTCTACATACAGAGTTATGGAGTTATGGATTATGACATTTTGAGGATGTCTGGATTTGTGTTCATAGCCCTATGTGCAGTAGTTCTAATGAAAACCTTCAGTGGTACTGAAGTAACCTCATTTTATTATTCAGATTTTAAGCTCTCAAAAAACAAAAGTGAAGGTGTAAGTTGATCGTGAGCTGGTGTTTCTCTTCACTGCTAGATGTGGTGGGATTGAGATTCTTTATATACCAGCTTTAAGACTCTGCTCTAAAATATGTGAAACACTTTAAATTGGTGTCTTAAACCAAGAAATTACAAGTTACCTATTGAAGTAATAAAGCTGATGATGCAACTTCTATTTGTCAAAGCACTTACCTGAATGGAGTTCTCCAAATGTTCTCTAAAATAGAATTCTTAAGTGATCTGCATTACATCTGTCCTTTCATTCTGTTAGTGTTGGGCATTTAATTTTCTTACCTCAAAAATAAATAGAACTTCAGAAATCCTTTGCCTATTTCTGCTCATGGGAATATGTTTATTATGGCAATGAATTTTTTTCTAGCAGTGACTTCCTGCCCACTCTTGACTCTCTGTGCTGCTTGGAGGGTGACATGAGGAATGTTTTGTCTGTAGAGCACCTTCAGTTTTTTAACTGTTGTAGTGGAGAGGTTGGAGCTGAACAGGCCCCTCAGATTCTGAAGGTTCCAGGGAGGAACGAAGTAGTGGAAGAGTCAGAAGGGTGCAGTCCTTGGGACCAGCTGCAGTAAATCTGTGGATCTTCACCATTTGAATCAAAGCTGGGAAGCAGAATCCATTTGTGAATGCCCCTTGCCCCGCTCAGATGAGGAGGGTTGGTACAAGGAGGACTTTACAAAAAGCCCACATCAGTCCAGCCTGCCCTGAGACATGCAGTAAAGGCACTGAGAGGCAGGACCAAAGCTGAGGATGACTGGGCCAGAAACACAGTGGTTCTTCCTGGTACTCTGAATTCCACCCCACTGCCCTCCCTCCTGTAGCCAGGCGCTACCATGGGTCTTGAGCAGCCACGGGGGTCAGTTCCTGGCTGGCCTCTCCCTGAAGGAAAAGGAGCAGGGAAAAGGAGCTTCCTCTTTTTCCTTTTATTAGCTGACAGGAACACAAATGTTTGGCATTTTGGAGGAAATGCCTGTCCTTGTGTAATGTTAAAACCAACATTAATATATGGAAATTGGCATGTCTTGCACAAAGATGTAGCTTCCTGGGTTTGTTCATTCCTTGTCCCTGCTGCTGTCCCAGTAAGCTGCCTGCCCTTTGCAGTATAAAACACAGCTGCTGCTGGCCTGGGCTGCCACAGCATCAGTGGCAGTTCTCTGAGAGCAGGAAAACAACGTGAGCCTATAGGCTGACACATAACTTGTTACTGTGAGGCTGATTTAAGTCCTGGGTGTTTCTAGGAACCAAAATGTACTCCATAAACATAAACAATCTTCCCAGACATTCATCTGAGGAACATTTATATGCTAAGCAGGTTTTCAAATAATTTGGGTCATAGGCTCATTTCTAAGTATAAAAAAAAATACTATTCCTGTTTAAAATTACATTATTTCCTCTGGGTTTATGTGTTAAAAAATCTTGCAGTCAGCATGTACATTCTTTAATTTATAGTTATAATGAAATAGAGATTGTCACATACGGTCTTAAATTGGAAAAATATCTGACTACCCTCTCTCCATCCTGAAAACCTGAACTAAAAAGACAGTTTCAAGTCCAAATAATACATATCCTTATTTCTGGGTTTTATTAGCTGTTGGAAAACATGACTGAAGTTGTTAGAAAAGGGATACAGGAAGCACAGCTTCAGCTTCAGAAAGCAAATGAAGAACGACTGCTGGAAGAGGTGAGGCCACAAACACCAGCCCTGTGGTACCCTGAGGTAACTCATCCCCTGGGGGGCTCTTCTCACCCGTGTTGGGTTGTGCTTTGCAGGGGCTGCTGCGACAGATCCCAGTGGTGGGCTCCGTGCTGAACTGGTTTTCTCCCTTCCAAGCCTTGCCCAAGGGAAGGACGTTCAATTTGACAGCAGGTAGGACTTGGGGCACCTGCAGCTGTGTCATGCTGGCACTGAGACTGTTCAGTTCTGTACTGAACCTGCAGCACACGTTCCTGTGCTGGTTTGATCATGAGTGACATAATCCACCCTCAGGATGTACAAGAACATGCTTTGCACTATTTCTGTAACACCCAGTAAGAATCTTCTACTCTCTTGTACAGTTCACATTTTGTTCTTGCACGTTGAATCATGTTTAAAAAAGCCATGATAGACACTGGCATTTATTAATAGAGGAATCATTCCCGTGACCTCTAGCTGCATATCCTGGACAAGTTTGGGGGGGTAAATACATGAGCTGGGGGTAGCTTGATCTTAGCACATCACTCCACATGTGAGTGCACCTGCATCCTCTCCTGTGCTTCCAGGGCACTTGTGTTCCACTGTGCACCTGAACAGGATGTCTGCCTGGAATCCTGGTTTGGGATGGCACCTGGCTGTTGCCATCCTGCTAAGTGCTGGTCTGTGTGCTAAACTGCATGTCCAGCAATTGGAGGACAGGTTAAAGCCACCTGGGGCCTGGCATCAATGCGGCTGTGTGGGAAACAGTACTAAATGGAACGGTGCAATGTGGAAGACTCCGTTTTCCTCTCAGATTTGTAATTTGTGTCTGGGGATGCAGAAAGAGCTGGCTATAAGCTTTTACATCAGTGAGACTGATGTACCAATGTAATACTGCCTGAAATTACAAATTTTCACTGTAGTAGTACTGTGGCAGTCACAGAAATGAATGTTCCTGGGCTCAGCAGAGTATCTGGCACACCCAGGACAGTGCCACTGTCTGTGTGTCTGTACCCTGCAGGGAAGGCTTCCTGCTGTGCTCAGGGCCTTTGTGACTTTGGATGCACCAAGTGGCAGGTTCTTAGAGCAGAGAACAGCCCACTCCCCTGGGAATGCTGACCCTGCATGGCTGGATACCCCTTCCTGGCAGCTGGGGAGATGTCACATGCCCAGGGCAGGAAGGAAATGGGACTACAGAGTGTAGCAGTGTTGTGAAATGAGGGTGGGGGGAAACGATTAACTTCTGAAGTCTCAGCACTCACGTCCCTGGGTTCTCAGAAATGCATCACCCCCATGTGACAGTTTGAACTCAAATACTGCCATTTCACAAGTTTTAGTCATTTTTTTTTAAACCTGCAGGCTCTCTAGAATCCACAGAATCTATGTATGTATCAAAGGCCCAAGGAACAGGCAGCACTCCACCACCAACTCCCACTTCCAGCCTTGCAAAACAAAGACTTCCTGGTAAGTTTCTGTGTCTGAGTTTAATTTCTAAAACTTCCCTGACACAGGAAGACCCACATGATTTTTCATCTTTTGTAACATCTGGAACTAAAGCTCATCTTCTACCACCTTAAAAACCTTAAAGTACCCATGGCACAGAACACTGCCCCAAGCTGTTCTCTCCCCAACATATTCTTCCTGGGACTACAGGAAATTGTCCCATGAACTGACAACTGCCCAGGAAGTCTGGAATATTTCTGTAGAATATTAAGAGGTTATTGAGCTCTAAAGATTAACAGGTAAGCAAGCCAGAAGTTTTATTTTAAATAAAAGCATGATAACATGTAGTCGCATACTTCAGCAGCTGCATTTGTGTTGCTACCAAACATTTTGTGGCCTAAGCCATTCTAAGGTGAAGATATGTTTAACCTGTGGCACTCCCTGCATAGTTGTACTAGTAATCAATGCTGATTTGCCTGGCAGGAAACCCATTTTTAACTCACCTTGTGGGCTGGTGGCTTCCAGCCTATGACTTTGAGTGCAGTTGTTTAACCTGGAATGATTTCAGTTTGTAAGCAGGCAGATTGGCTTCAGGTCAGTTTTCTCTGTCTCTGCATACACAGGATACAGTAACAGGTGCTGTGACTTTGCAGACCTGTCTGGGGCTATGTTCAGGGTCCAAAGTAGCAGGCAAACAAAACCTACTTCTCTGCTGTTACAAAATTCCAATACTTCTTCCTTTGGAAACTGAACTTGTGCACACCACTGTTTGTATTTGCTGCCTTCATGGGTACTGAATGCTTCAAACACTTCACAGGTCAGAAAGCTTTCAAAAGGTCTCTGAGAAGCTCTGATGGGTTCAGTGAGACCAGTTCCATCAGCCACTGTGAAGACCTGGACAAGCAGGATCAGAGACCCCCAAATCTCTCCCCTGGCCAAGAGCAAGGACCTTTGGAGAGGGAAAGAGCAGAGGAGCAGAAGGAGGTGGCACAGGCAAAGACAGACACTGAGGACATTCACAGTGACAAATTGCCACCAGACTGCACCGAGGCAGAGGACCAAGCGAGTCAAAGATAAAATCCAGAGTGTGGATTTCAGACTGTGCTGAGGAGGCCCCTGCCCAGGGAGGCAGGCTGGTAATTGAAGATGTGAACAGTGCCACACACAGTACAGTAATAACTACTGTAACTTATTAACTGGGATTTTGCACAAGTATACATTCCCTCCCCTGGGACAGAGATTTGTCTTATTGTACACTTGTTACAGTTGCTTTAATCCTCTCCATGTTAGTGTCACCAAAGCTGTAGTGAAATTGATTGAGTGCTCATGAACGTCTGTAAAAGCACTTGGCAGTTATCCTTCCTGCAGGAATCCACGCATGATAAATTGCTAACTAACCATTCAGCCATGCACATGATGAAAAGTACAGTTGCACCCAAAAATTATAAAATTATCTTACGTTACTATACTTTATAAAAAACAACTGGCAGTTGTTCACCTTTTTAGTATTTAAAATCAGTTTAGGCTCTCCTGCAAAACTTCTCCTGAAGTCACCCTAGTTCTGTGTTGCTTCTTTTGTTACCTTACCCACAGCCTGCCCCAGAGCCGTGGGGTGTGGGCACTGGGGAGGGACAGGTGCCCTGTGGATGGGAGTCACTGAGGAGCACTGGGCCATCACCCCTTTGTTCCTGCTCTTGTACCACTTCACCCCAGCCACAGCCCTGGGCACGGTGGGACAGAGTTAGTGAATTTCCAGCCTTCTAGAAAGCAATAGTGCCTCTGCATGCCTGGCCTGCTTCCTACCCCTGCCCTGGGAAGGAGCACAAGGCACTGTTACTTTCCTTTGCACGGCATTTACACACCAAATACTGAACGTGTTCATGCAGTGTAACTGGAGTTCTTTCTGTTGTGTATTTTTAACGGTAGCTGTAGTAAAGCTTGAAAAACCAATACATGCGATGGTTTCGACACTTAATTTTGAATAGCACTAACTTACCTATGGTAGGAATTGTACAGAGTCAAAAGAAATTATTTAGTTTATTTACATACAGCACAACTTCAGAGTGTTTGGGACTACTTAATGCACAAGCAAAGCTTTGAATAAATCAAAATCCAAAGTGCAAAAGTGTCTTCCCCCAAATCATCTTAATCACTTCACTGCAAATTTTCAGAGCCTATGGTGGAAAAGCCATCTTTGGCAACACTTGTTTTCCCCGAGTAACCTGATGGTGATACAAACCCTCCCCTCCCTCTAAAACTGGATACAGGTACTGCAGTTTGCTCCATTTGGGTTTTTTCCTCCCACAGGTATCCCTTAAAACCATAATGACAGTAGTGGCAGTGGGACTTACTTTGATAATCTGCAAAATTTGAGGGTTTTGAATTGTACTGGCACCTGATTTGACTCTCAGCTTCTGAAGCCTGCAGTGCTGGGATGCCATGAACAAGGTTAACTTTGCTTGTAATTCTGGGGTAATTTATGTAAATCAGTGCAATTTTTTCTAAAGTACAAAAGCAATTAAATTGACTAGTCTTCCTCCTTGGTTTCTTTAGTGCAATGAAGTACGTTAATAACAGTAATTTGTTGGGGATAAAAGTTATCCCCACAAAGATTAATTTTTAATGTTTTTATATTTGGAAATGTTAAATCAGTAGTTTTGTTGGAATGAGCTTCATTCTTTAAATACTTACCTGAATGTTTCAATAAAGATACTTCAAATTATTACTCTGGAATTAAGTTATTGTTGAAGGACACTTTGCTACATTCCAGCAAACCCTTTCTTCCCTTGTGTGTGCAAAATCATTTAATGAGGTGCAGTGACTCACCTTGTCAGTCTCTCGCATTGCCACCTCTACCTGCTCATCAAATTACTGCACTGGAGCAACAGAACCTAAACAAAGCCAAATTCTTACTTCAAAGAAACCCTAATTGCTACATAAGTAATGCAGAAAAAGCATTTCTTCTATCAAAATATTTTATTTTGAAAAGCACAGGAACAATGGCATTTGTGACCAGCAATATGCTATTTGCAACAAATTGCTCTTCTTGCAAGACTGTATTTCCTTAAAGCAATTGTGGGGGTGCATTCCAGGTTAGATTTTGTCAGAGCAAACCTGTTCCCACAACCCTTCTTCATTTTTTTTGTAGATTCGAGGCTTCCTGTCAGGAAACAGGGACCGAGATGGAAATGGATGTTCTTTTAGAAATGTTAATGTAGATCTAATGTGGGAAACAAAGTGGGGGGGCTCAGCCAGGGGTGACGTGGAAAGATTCTGAAAAAGAAGATGGGAGCAAGAGCTGCTTGACTTTCAGGATACAATGTTCTCATTATCCTGCCCCTCTATAAGGTTATTCCCCACCCTCCCAGGGACAGCAGTGCACTGGGAAAAGTTCTGACATGCTATAACATCCCTCTCTCTACTCAGCTAGAAGGCAAAAAACCCCAAACCAGATAGTTTCAGGTACCTGTAAAATCTGTGCATCATCTTGTTCCAACCAGAAATCCACATGTGGGAAAGGGCCCCAGAAATAAGGCCCAATCCGGAGCTGTTCTGTCTTTGCATCGTAGACGTTGGTCAGCTGTAACAAGACAGGGAGGCTGCAGAGGCAGCCAGGGCTCCCCCAGACAAGGAGAGTTCCCCTCAGTCCAGCCTGGCCCAGACCGGCCCTGCTTCCCTCCAACTGCACTGACATCCCCAGCTACTCTGACAAACACAGCATGAAATGGTGACAACAAACCCAGAACCCAGACGCTACCAAAGGACATTTTCCTCAGACCTTGGATGTTTCATTGCCCCTAACTGGTCTCCCCATTTCCCCTGTTCCTTTTACTCACTGGTGCTCCTGTTAAAATGTGAGCTGAACGCAGATCCTCATCCGGCCCTTTTACTGGGAAGGTTGCAGGGAAAATCTCTGCTGTTTTAACGTTCACAGCTGGTAGGGAATAGAGATTAAATACAGTAAGAGTTAATTGTTTTGAGGCACTTCTTTACAATGACCATGTCCCCAATAAAACTGTGTTGCAGAACTGCAGAACCCATCACACATTTTTATTTCTCAGACCCCAGGCCTGTGACAGTACGTTTCTACTTCATTTCCTTTGGCAGCATTTCAATATTCCACAGAGAAGTGAACTAATTAGAAAAAACACTTGAGTAATCAAAGAGAAGAAGATTAAATTCTAAGCATAAATTTAGTGCAGTAGCTTGACGTTGATAAACTCTTAAGTGCAGTTAAAGGAAAAAAATCTGTTTGCATTTGTACATGGCCTCTTCATGTGTGCATCTCTCCAGCTGTGGCACCACAAGAAAAGCATTTTTGCCTATGCCTCTGACAGCAGTGTGCAACTTCTAGGGTGGACTTTTCTCACTCATTAAAAGCAGTCCATTTACTACTGGAATCTGTTACAGCAATACAGATACCAAAAGAAAGTTCAATTCTAATTTAACTAACTCACCTATTCCATAAATTATTGGAAAGTGAATATCCTGTTCTTCTCTGTCATTTAGTTCTGTAACGAAGAAAAAGAAGTCAGACTTGTAGGGCTTTGGATTTTAGTCTGAGCAGCATTTATTTATTTGTATGTTATTGGAGAGCAAGAGATCTGATGTTGCATAATACAAAAAAAAAAAAAAAACAACAAGGAAGTCTAAATGAAATATAGAAAAGAAGACAGAGGTCAGTAACAACATGCATGGGACTTGGAGCTGTCTCCTAACAGAACAGCAGCTCCAGCCAACTGTCCCTGCTTCCGCAAGGACAATTTACAGGGAAAAAAACAGCATGCAGAACCACCATGATGCCAAGGTTGAAAGATGTGAGTCACCAACACCTCTGACATATATGTGACCTCAACATGATACAAAGAAAAGGAAATTACTCCTCCATGTGATGTCACACACTATGAACTAACTGAAGGCTATGAATTCGCTGCTCCCTGCAGGGAGGCAGGTCCAGCAGCCCAGCAGAACAAAGTGAGTGAGTGCCCTTCTCAACTGTAAGATATGCACAGGTTCAGAGACTGTTCCTTGGGATAACCTGGCCATGACTATGAGCTGGTTGCAGTGCAGCAGCACTTGGTAAGGAGCAAATGCCCCCTGCATTGGCTCTCTGACATCACCACACACACACCAGCAGTAAAACTGAAAATTACACATCGGTATGGAGGACTTGTGCTGTTCTTTCTTACAGGACAGAGAAAAAGCCATGTCTGAAAAGTTCCCTGCCCTTTTATTTCAGGAAAGGTGCTTCCAATCCCAAGGGAACATTTTCTTACCTGTTACACAGAAAGTTACTAAATGAACATCCTCTGGCTGGAGGTCAAACGCTCCTGTGATGACAAGGACAGCAAAAATGTCAGTGAGTGGTGGCAGGGCACTGCTGTCTGGGGGTGAGGGGCACACACCTAAACCCCTGCCCCAGGTAGGGCAACACTTCAAACAGGGTTCTGCACATTTGCTTCAAAATAACAGGAATTTACGGAGATGGGCCATTTGTAACAGCAAAAATCTGCTAAGAAAGTGCTCTGCCACTTACTCCTACTGACACTGGTTTAGCTCTGGCATCACACCAGCTCTGCTCTAGTCTGCTATACATTTAGCAGGTTATATTATAAATGTTTTTTCCTAAAATGTTACATAGATAGTGAACAAACCCAGTCTTTCATTAACTGTAAATTAGTTCTGCATTTCACCATCCCAGACACCAGAAAAAAACCCCTCTTTTAAGTTCTGATAGCAATACAGCATTACTGATTCAAATTGTACCTTGATGCATGAAAATCGCAAGGTTAAAGTAAGTTAACCAAAATACTTTGTTCTGCACAGAACTCTCACATTACACAAAACACCCATCAGGTGTCATAACCACAAGGCTGCATCCCAGGGTCTTTGGTTTTCCTTTTTTGTTTACCCCCTCAAACACCTCCCTCCAGCCCTGACACCAGCCCCATCCCTGCCCCCTCCCCATTCCAGTGGGGCAGAGGCCTCACCAGAAGTGAGAAAGTGCTTAGCACAGCCCAGAGCACTCCCAGGGAAGCAGGGACTTTACGCTTCCAATTGTTATTAAAGCACTGCCATCACTCCTCCGGACTATGGATTTTATAAACAGACCTGACACTTTTCATTAGACAATTCCAAACAATAATTAAATTTTACCTCATCACATTAGGGTATGAACTGAATGGTAACTGATGAATGATCCACGTGTACAGATCGGGAGAGTGACAACACTTGCCCATGATCCCAAGAGGATGAGCAGGAACCAAAGCCCAGCTGAACTGCACCCAACTCTCCACAGCCAGGGAGAAGTGACAGGATCAGACCCCCTGGCCCAGGCACTGGCCACGGGCAAGTCCCAGCAGTCCAGCCCCTCTTCACACCAAGTTCTTAGGCACAGAAAAAGACCCTTCATGTGAATCCACATTTCTTTCCACTAAATGACTGGGGACTCAGACTACAAACAAACTCCACCCAAATCCAGACAGAATTTTTTTTTTTTTTGGGACATGAGAGTGGAAAAAACGTGAACTTACTAAGAAGCTGATTAGTAAGTTTTTGTGATAACTGCCTATCATCATTGAAACCTCCAACTAGGTGCACTTCCAGCCTAACAGAGATGGAATAACAGGAAACAGCAATTAAAAAGACATCTCAAAATGAATAGCTTTACAAAATAATCCCCAGCCCAAATTGCAAAGCAATCATTAGAGAAGCCTCACTTATTACAATCACATGCACCAAGCTGGTTTGCATTACACAGCAAGTTAGGATAATTCCATTCTGAAAACTTCACGGATCACCCAGGAAAGCCTGAAGAGGCATTAAATACATGCAATTCTATCCCAGGGGTATCCCTGGCACCTCTGGTTTGGACTGAACTTTGTAACCATCTTTCAGTTAATTAAACTTGAAGATTATTGTTCCCATGACCTCCTCACAGCTACTCTGGACCATGCAGCAGGGTTCTTCTCTAAGTAGTGTCTATGTAAATTCCTTACAAATCATTAATCTAAGTTCATGAGCTAGCTTTTGCTCTTACCAAACTACAGGGGCAAAACCCTCCACATCCAGAAAGAAGTTTGTCTGCTAAATTCTGTTTCAGAGCTTTCTATCCACTGTCCTATCCTCCACACAATTATTTTTTTAATGTGGACTTACAGAATTCCCTGATGGATTGTCAGATGCTGAAAAGAATTTACACTCTGAAGGGAAAAATATAATATAAACCAAAAACAAGTTATATGGCAAATTATGCAAATCTGGAACAAAGTTAAATGGGAAACAGTAAACACAAACCTCATGGTGGCATTTTACAGAGACACTCTTCAGAACAGAACCGTGCTTTAAACGACTGCTAAAAATACCCCCAAAATCATTATCGAGGGAGTGATTTTCACTTTGCATGCGGCTGCTGATGAAGAGGTGTTTCCTGCACAATTCCCTTGTCTGAACCCCACACAATCCCTCACAACTCCCTGCCACACAAGCTGCAGTAAGCTTTGAGAGAAGCAGAACAAGAAGGGAGCAGAGCTGACCTGCCACAGCCTGTGGAGTTAGAGAAGGACTTCACTGAGCTCATGATGAGCGACACCTCGGCCTCGGTGTCCGAGCCGTCGCAGTGGGTCAGGCACGTGGCTCCGCTGCCTGGGGAAGGCACAGAACAGGGACTCGGTGACGGTGGCACCAACCGTGGCAGTCCCCACTGCTGCAGGGAGAGCTGCCCCACCACTGCCTCGCTCCCCTCAGCACAGCGGCCTCCAGCAGGGAACGTGACTCGGGCCAGGCAACACCTCTGCAGGGACCGTTATAAAATCAGCACAGCTCCTCCAGGGGTACAAGTGCCCTCTTAACAGGCAACATCTCTAATGTCAGAAATCCAGGCACACAGTGAGGCTCTTTCCACAAATTGCATCCCTGAAACGTCCAAACCCTGCTCTGCCAGACTGCTGGACACAGCCCAGGGCTGCAATGCCACTGGCCACAGGAGCAGAGCAAGTTAAAATCTGCTCATGGAGCAAGGAGAGCACGGAACCTTCCACACTAAACACACCAACTCTGAGCGAGTCTTTAGCTAACATATTATGTGACTTTGGGGGATTCAGGTTTGTATTAATGTAACTGCAGTTGATTTTATTAATGCCACATACAGCAGTACTAATTCCTTATTTCAGGGGTACAGGCTTTGCTCTGAAGGTTCTCTAGAGATACCTGTGTGTCGGAGCACAACTATGTGGCAGGTAGTGGCATCATCTGATCCAAGAATGGAAACAGAACCTATTTTAAAGGAGGAAAACACTGTAAGAACTCAGCGCTCACAATCACTGCTTCAGTACAAGAAGAAATGTTGATGTTCCTACACACCATCTTTAGGGGTAGTCACTGCAAATTCTCTCTGCTGGACATAGAGAAGGCCTTTGGGTTCCACGATCTGAGCAGGCTGACTTCTCAGAAGTTTTGCCTTTTCCTAAAGATAAATGATAACAAATACTACAAATGATAACAGATACTACAGTGGCTGAATTCTCAGGTGTATCCATTACTTCACGGAAACATCACCTCTGAACAGCAAAGGGACTCAGGTCAGAGAGAAACACGTGTGTTTTGTATTACAGAGTATTCTGAATTTTGAAAGTTTTTTGGTTTCCTGACACTGACCAGGTCGATAGTTAAATTCCATCATTCCAGAGAGACACAAAACACCTTCCCCTGTTATATGGACCATAAAATGGAGGCACAGTAAAAAGCTTTTGGATTGGGAAAAGATTACATTAGATAAAACCAGAACTGATCTTGGAAGTTTAATCAGAACAGGAAACTTGAAATATAGAAGTTTCAGTCTTCTACTGCCATATTTCAGAATATTTATAGTGCACTTATCAAAATACTGTTGTTTATTAGCTTGATTGGTGTGTGGAAAACCCGGATTCCTGGGCTATGACTACTGTAGTGCTTCCTCACAGACCTGCTGGGGACAAAGTGAATTTCCATTCTGGGCTCAAAAAACACTTCACATCTTTATCAAATTTGCCCTGGTTTTCTGCATAACCTCAGGGTCTGGAAAGAAACACCTTCTGATGGGAAACAGCTTCCCAAGCAGCTCTGCCCACATTCCTGGCTCGCACCCCGCCGTTAAGATTATAACATTTATACCCTGGAAGCAAGGCCAGCACCTTCCTCAGAGTGACCCCCTCGCCTTTTTATCGCCGGTTTTTGTCATTTCACGCAGAAAGTGCCCGCTCGGCCCCGCCGGGGCACCCGCACCCCCGGCCGCAGCGGCACGGCTGAGCCCCTCCGCCGACACCGATTTATTTATGTTCCATCAGCCCGTGGCTCTCCGCTGTCAGAGCGCGGGGTCGGGGCCGCTCCAACCCGAGGCCGCCCCGCTCCGGCACCCGCCCGCCCGCGACCGCCGCTTCACCCCAGGGAAGCCCGGCAGGGCGGGCCTCGCCGGCCCCTCCCCGCTTCCCTCACCTCGAGGTGCGGGTGGGCGCGGATCATGTCCCCCGTGGGCCGGGCCAGGTCGACCCGCGCTCCGTTAACCAGCAGCGGCATCTCGGCGAGCGCCGGGCCCGGGCCCGGAGGCGGCTCCGCGCTCCCTCCCCAGGCCGCGCCGGGCCGGGCCGGGCGGCGCCGCGCGGGGCGCTGGGAAAGCGCGGCCGCGGCACCGCCCGCGGCTGGGGCCGGGCACGGGCACGGACACGGGCACGGGCACGGCGGGAACGGCCCCGGGGCTGGCGGACACAGCCCGGCCTCGGCGGCACCGCCCGCGGCTGGGGCCGGGCACGGACACGGGCACGGGCACGGGCACGGGCACAGCGGGAACGGCCCCGGGGCTGGCGGACACAGCCCGGGCTCGGCGGCACCGCCCGCGGCTGGGGCCGGGCACGGGCACGGCGGGAACGGCCCCGGGGCTGGCGGACACAGCCCGGCCTCGGCGGCACCGCCCGCGGCTGGGGCCGGGCACGGACACGGGCACGGGCACGGCGGGAACGGCCCCGGGGCTGGCGGACACAGCCCGGGCTCGGCGGCACCGCCTGACGATTTTAACACGGTAACCTTGCAGAGATTCCCTGGCCGCTGCGGGGCATCCTTAAGTTGTGGTATGAAATAATAACAGTTATAAAGCCACAAATTTACAAATCACTGAATTATTAAGGTTAGAAAACACCTCTGAGATCATCGAATCCAAGCTCTATCCGAACCTCACTGTGTCAACTGTACCATGGCACTGAGGACCACATCCAGCCTGTTATTAAATGCCTTCCAGGGACTGTGACTCCACCACCGATGGACAGCCCATTCCACTGTTTAATCTCTCTCTCTCTGTGAAGAAATCATTCCCAATGTCCAACATAAACCGCCCCTGGCACAGTTTAAGGTTACGTCCCCTTGTCCTACCACTGGGTGCCTGGGAGAAGAGGCCAATCCCCACACCACTATCCTCTGCCCCAGCAACCACAAGCTGGATTTTCAGACAATCCCAAAGATTACCATTTTTCCTTAAAGATGAGGGTTTTCTTTCCTCCAGTCATCTGTGGAAGATACTACGAGAAATAATCATGGTAGCAGCAGAGTTAAGTCACCCTGCAGGGAATGTGGACAGCCAGGCACCTGGACTGCCCACGGCCCAGATACAGTAAATGCCCAGGACCCCATCTCAGCCTTTCCATCCATCTTCACAGAAGTAAACTGTCCCTGGAAGTGTCCCAGGCCAGGCTGGATTGGGCTCTGAGCAAACTGGTCTGGTGGAAAGTGACCCTGCCAGTGACAGGGTGCTTGGTACTAGGTGATTTTAAGGTCCCTTCCAACCCAGGCCATTCTATGACTTTATGATTCTGTAGTAGAATAAATGCTTTCTTCAAAAGATACCTTGCATTTCTCATGTGAGATGAAATTGCATCTCAGGATGAGCATTTCTCTCAGAGCTGTTGGTATTTACAAAGTCTCTTTAGCAAAATACCAGCACCTGCCAGTACACCTGCCTGCAATTACACCGAACAAACCACAGCTGTCACAGCAAAGGATCCAGAAACCCTTAAACAAAACTGTGTAACTTCAGTACAGACAGTTCAATGTCTGCACATTACACTTACAGGTTGCTTTTTTTTTTTGCTTTTCATGATACATGGAAGCTCCTGAATCACATACCTGGTATCACAACTGGGAAAGTTTTACACACCCTCATTTTAGAAGGAGTGTCTGAAGGGCATCTTTCAAAGCTTTCCCTGCTCTTGATCTGAGGGTTCTTCCGTGCCAGGAGAAAATGCAATTATTTCAGCTGGAAATCTATTGTTTATTACTCAGGACTGATAATAAAGAAAACTACAATTAAGACCAAAACTTCTCAGTTTATACAATGAAGAACAGATCCACTAACGCACTTTGCAGTGTCATCCCCAAAACTCATTTCTGCAATCTGTCAGAATGAACACCCCACCTTTGACAAGTCAGGCTACACAGAGAGCACCTCAGTGACATGCAGAGATGTGGTTTACTCAAGGACGTTAAGAATTGCACTGTTTGCATCAAATTTTATTGTCTCCAAATAAAAATGTTGTATTGAAAGCCTCCAAGTTCAGATTCTAAAGAAGGGCAACTGGAGTTTAGTCTTAAATACCTAAAATTTTCAACTAAATGTTACATTAATAACATTTTTTTTCCCATTGTTTATATTCTTACTCACATCTAAAAGCCAGCAACCATGAAAAGAAGACAAGAAACCTCTGTACAGAAACTCTACACTGACTGACAGACACATGGACAACACAAGGACACCACTGACACCATCATATCCTTTCCACAAGGGATGATTTTTTTTTTCCTATTTTCAGCATTCACATATAAACTTCAAATCTGGCAAATAAATACCCGTCTTGGAGCGCTTCACAAGCACCCCAAAGAAAACTATCTACAAATAATTCATTCAGCTACTCCCTCATTTTCAACACTTCCAACAACCATCACTTTCACATGCCTGAACTTTCCTAGCTGGGAAAGGTGTTTATCAGCTACAGATTTAAGGAGGGATAATGCTTTCTGTCTGAGTACACTTCCCACCAGCAAGTGGCTTCATCAAGCATGGTTCTACAGACAGGAAAAGCTAAAGAGATGTGTGTGGAAGAGCCACTGCCAGACTGGATTTATGCCCTGCCTATTGAGACATGTCCTGGTTTAGGGCAAATTTAGGAGGAAACTTCCAAAGGGGTCCCTCTAGGAAGCAGATTCAAGCAGCATTGCTACTGACTGCTTTAGTCCAATACAGAGTAAGTGAAATCAAAATGCAATCAGTACAGGTTTTTTCCATTTTCTCAAGCCCCACATTGGGCACCAAAAAATGGCACCCTAGGACAAGAGACTACACCATTAATGTGAAACCAACTCAACAAGAAGAGTCATCAGAGTTGGAACACTGACAACAGTGGAATTCTGGCCCCCACACAAACCTGCAAGAAGAAACACCAGAATTTCACCCCTGGTACAAAAAACCTTGTAGAGAAACATTAGTAAACTAAGTTTTGAAGAGCTGGAAAAAACTATTAAAAAAAGTCCTTCAAAGTCACAAAAACCATTTCAATGTGAAATTTGTAAAATATCACCCTATTTATTCTCTTAAGCTTTTCTAACAACATATAACTTTACCATCACATATCTGTAGAAATCTGATGACTAAGAAACAGTAATTTTTCTTAAATGTAGTTACCTAAATATTTGCCAGTTTGGAAAGTTGAGCTCAAATCTCTTTCCAGAGCAAAACATTGCACACAATTTTCAACCTATTCCACAGTTTCCCTTCTGCTTGTTCATGTCACAGTGGGTACGGCACGTAACAGTCTGCAGGGGAGCCAATGCTGCTCACAGGGCTCCGTGTGTTGGACTCATAAGAATTTGGTGCAATTTCAACCACACCATCATTTTGAGGAGTTTCTCCTTTCAAAAAGTCATCATCTTCATCTTCAGAAGTACCCTGCAAAAATTTAGAAGCATCAGTGAGAGCAGGAACATACTGTCAAGTCTTAATAGAGACCTGGATTTACACTGTGATTGTCACAACCAGTTGGAATGGTAAGAGAATTAGATGTACTCTGATTATGAAGTATGGGAACTAAATTACACCTACAGGGTGGATTTCCCAGTGACATCATCATGTCCATTTTCTGAGCACATTCATAAAGCTTTCATATGGCTCCTGTGCTGCAGAAGAGGGAAAAGTGCTCTCAAGGCAAGAATGGATCAATTCCTAAAGCTTCCAAATTTCAGTCACAGTTTCCCCTAAATGTATAGCGTAGTCTTATCTACTTAAAAAAATATTCTACAATAAAAGCAGCTGATAGCAGAACTGTGTTTGGATCAGGGAAGATTACCTTTTCAATGGGTTTCTTCAGATCCTCAAGATCTTCAGCACTGAGCTCTTCCCAGAACTGATACATAGGATCAATGGTCTTCTTTGATCTGAGAGAGGAAACAAAGCACAGGATGAGTTACTGTATTCACAGTAGGGGTATTTTTTAATTTAAACCTCTGACAATCTGGTTAAAATGCAGAATATGAATGATACAAAGGATCAGGGAGGAAAGTGAGCGGCAGAAACACTGACAGTTTCCTCCAGGTTGTATTCATTATTTTCTAGAAGGCACAAAGAAGTTGTTCACTTTTCAATTCTACCTTTTGAGTATGTAGGGATCAAAGGGGAAGAAGCTGTCGAGGGGGTTGGTGCAGGTCTGCACAAGGTCGCCCCCGGTGCCGCTCCGCACAACGGGGATGAACTGCCTGTTGTTCCTCTCAATAATTGTGTAGCAGAACACCAACTGGTATTTCCTTTTAAAAAGGGAATAAAGAAAAGATAAGCACTTCTAGCACACCCAAAGCAAGATTTTCAGATGGATGGTATGAAAACACAAAGTTATTTTTTAACAAATATCACTTCTATCTTCCATTTTCCAGCTGATATTAGGAGTTTGCAAGATAGTCATAAGGTAAGGAGTCTGTTCTCTTCCTCTAAGCTCCTATAAACTTTATTCCAAATACAACCACACTGGCTCCAACACAGAGCAATCCATTTCTTAGGACTGCAGGATTCCATAGAAACTGACCTAGGAATAAACTTATCACACCTGGAATATGGGCAGTGTTATGTCTCAGGTAATATTCAATACTGTGCCTAACAAAACCCTGCGCTGGTTTCAGATACACACAAAATCTGTACCAAGCTGAAACGGAGGTAAATGAGCAGGTACCTGGTAATGGCAGCAAACAAGTTGACAACAGAAGGGATACAAATCTTCAGGGGGTTTAGCTGGCACATGACAATGCGCTCAAAATTTAAACTCTGCAGATATGACAGACCTTCAAAATAAGAACAATTGGCAAATATAAGTTAGGTATCATATAAACTGAACTTAGTTTCTAAGAATTTCCAGTGTGACACGCCTGCACTTAGCACACCACCACAGAAGCACATCCTCACAGTGGAGGTCTAGCCCCAACATGTGTACAAGCCACCTCATTCTATTTAGAGCACAACAACATGCCATCAGATACTTCACTGAATTGACCACTATAAAACACAGCAACAGTTAAACTTCTAATGAATCCTTTCAAACCTAATATACTCACCTTTCCTTAAATTTCCATCCAAAAGTTGTTTATGACGGAAAATAAGTGTATAGAACACTGCCTGACACGTAGAATAGAATGGCCCATGGAGAGCTACATCACAGTAGGCATTAGCTCCTTTATCCTGATTATCAATGTATTTATGCAACCAATTCACCAGAAGATCCAGACATGCTTTTACTGTACTGTAGTGTAGGGAGAAAAAAGAAGTGTAAAAATAACACCTGAAATGGTGTAGAAAAGATGTTAACAAATACTCAAGAATCTCAGTGGTTATAAAAATCAGTAAGAAAATCTCTTCATAAAAGAATTATTCTGTTACAAGCTTTCTCCTTTATCTCAGCATAATATGCATTGATCATGAAAACCCCTATCAGTGAAAGGACAGGATGCCAGAAGAGATGAATCCATGAACACACAGTAAACAACCAGAATCCTACAGGTTAGTACAGAGTAATGCCTCCCATGTCTGCCAGGTAATTCCAGTACCAACCAACTCCAATGTTAAAGTGACCACACCCATCCCAAACAGCACAAAAATATAGAATGTGTACATAAAAAGGAAGACATTTTAACCATTCTCTATCAAAATACTAGAACAAATGATCTCCCTGTTCCAGAACCTGCAGGAAGTGCTTAACACTGGGTACTGAAAACATCAGATACACTGGGAATCCATAACTGCCTGAAGTCAGCACAACCTACCCATGATCAGCACTTCTTGGTTAGTGAAGCCCTAAACAGCAAGTCATGAACCTCAGCAATCATCAGTCTGCATCCTGTATGTGTTTTCCTGGAAACTTCAAGACAGTACTGAACCAGTATTGTTGAAAGGACAAACAAGACTCTTGATTCAGGCTTACTGACAAAGCCGTGGGAATAGAAGACCAATTCTCTACTTAAGCTCCTCAATAGCATGAATTGTATGGTTCTGCTCATGTATGAAAACAACTTACACAATGGGAATAAATTTAGCTCTTGCCAAGAAGCTGCCAATATAACTCCCAGCAGTCTGCCTGATTACTGAAGGATTGTTTGGATCCTGCAGTTTCTTCCAGAGATGGTCTAAAAATGCTTCAGCGAACCCCTGCAAAAAAGATATACAGAAATTGTGAGATGACACTGTTTAAGTAATAGATTCCTAATACTCAATTCCCATAATTTCCATAACCAAACCATCACAAAAATCTACCTATAACTGTAGTAAATCACCACTCCTACACATGATGGAAGAGCACTCATTTCTGTGTGTTTTTCTATACTCGATTGTAAAAGAAAGAACAACAGTTTGTTGAGAGACATAGGAAAATTGAGGGGTGGGGGAAAAACAAACACAGACTCGATTTTCAAATCAAAGAGCTAACAGACAGCATCTCGGCAATAGTTTTGGGATGCTGAAGAAACTTGTATCCCATGTCTTGGGTGCAAAAGTCCAACTGATTCTTGTCAAAGAGATCAGTTTTAACAAAGTTTGTTCCTTCACACTTGCTAAGATTCCATCTGTAAGTGGTTTATGAACGGCATGGGAAGAGAAACCATAAAGAAAAAGAAAGGAGTAACAGAGAAGGAAAAGAAAGTGAAGATACTAATGTACTTGCTATCTTCAGAGTAGAATTACAGCAGAGAAATTCGTTTTGTAAAAAAAAAAAACAAAACAAGGATGCAGAAATGACAGAGGACACTGTATTTTGAAACCAGCTTTTACTCACCAATTTAAAGCTACAGATGTAAAACATGAAATACTGTACATGACATGAAGCATGGGTTGGTAAAATGAGCTTGTCAAAAACAGAAACCAGATCCCGATACAAATCCTTCGTGTTGCTGATGTCGAGTTTGCCTACACAACAAAGAAACAGAACAAAATGAGCCATTTCAGGGTTTTTTTTCACGCTCTTATGCTGCAGAAGTGGTATTTATATCTTTCTACACCAGTAAGAAATATGTAAACTGTCAACCTGACTTCTCAGTTTATCTGACATCTAAAAATCCAGGTGTACAATTCTACTGCTTTTTAAGGTGGTGTAAATGAAGAATCTCTGTGTGAGTGTGCACATATATAAAGCTGCTAGACATGCAACCTTTGCAATAATGTGTTAGCTCAGAAGAGCAATTGAAGAAATAAATTACCTGACTTATGTGAAGAAGATACAGCACGATGGTTTCTAAATATTGTTCTAAATATATAAATCTAAGGAATTAAAACCCTTAATACATAGCAGTGAAAGATACTTATTTCTTCTTTTTTTCCTGTGTAACAAAGCCAATTTATTGATGTGTCTGGTTGCTTTGATCTACTTCCAGTCCTTGTGATGTTAAAAGGATTCATAATTCTAACACTCAAGTAGAGCAAATGATAAAAACTACAGTTTGGATACAGTATCATGTTAATGGAATCAGAATGTCTCCAAGTGAAGACTAAACCTCTGAAGTCCTAACTGTACCTCTCCCAGCACCTGGGCAGAGGCAGGAATGTGGACTACAGCCTGCTAACGGCAGAGTTCTGCTCTATCTCGCAGTACAGAGAGAAAGAACTCCTCTTATGTGTTTCTTACTTGTTAGCAGAGCAACAAATTTGGTCAGAGAGCAAGGGTTCTCACCATCCACATGGCAAACATCTCTAATGTATGAAAACAGGATGGTCATCAGGATGTCCAGACGCTCTGCAAGCGGATGGGCCATTCTCTCCATACTGGGAGAGACAACCTTGTTTCCTTTTCCATCTTCATCTTCCTCCTGGTAGATAAAATGGCACATGCAGCTTTTAAATACACAAATCACAGAGATAGCAATTACAGGAAAAGTCAAACTAAATTTATCTTTCAGCAATATGCTAAAGTTTAAGTTTTTTTTAACAAGCAGTATCTCATTATACAGTATAAGCAAATTTTTGCACACTAAGCCAAGCATCCTGAATTCTTTAACTAGCTTTATTGCACAGCTGCTTGTGTTTTTACATAATGGAATTGATTACCTGGTAGCACTTTTTTGCTGGGTGTTTACATGAGTAAGGTCAATACCTGAGAATTCGTTAATCATTTGGCAGCTGTTCAGGTTTCAAGAGCAGTGTGCAGTGCAGTAACAACAAAGTAATCATGAATTTCTACACTTAGTTCACTGCCACTTCAGAAGTGATAGTTTTACTAGAAAAAATTTAATAGAACAAGATAACCAACCATGTCAAAAAGTCCCTCCTCTGTAGATTTTTCCTCACTAGCACAGTTATTAGCAGCTTCTTCAGCATCTTCAATATCTTGCTGTGGAGTGCTAACCTACAGTTGCAAACAAAAAATTAATTTATATAAAACCATTACAATAATATGAAATTGAGTTTTTTATAATTCATATAAAAGACATGGCAACATGAGTAAGTTCTTGACTAAATTTGGTCCTGAACTAAATAAACATTTTAAAAAGGAATGATGTGCCATACATGAATGTACACTCCAAACTTTCTGAAACTTTACCTCCCCAGCATATGCTCTCCCCAGACGGTTACAGTGAGGCAAAAAGCCATGATCATTTACAGTGCTTCTTTTTAGGACTCCTGCCTTTTCTTAGGACTGTAATCCTTTTACTTCAAAGAGATGACACAACCAATCAATCACACAAAGGAAGGGAAGCACATTCTCTGCACATTAGCACTGATCACCACAAGCCAGTTATTTGGATTGTGGCAGAGATTCCAGGCAGGGTGTAACAGTACACACCATACAGCTACCCTCAGGTGTGGGAACATCTTTATCTTGGGAATGAAGTGTAAATTTGGCTGGGTTTATATCCATGATCACCAGGGCATTTTTTGTAGAGTCTAAAATTGAAGCATACTTCATTTCCTACGCTGCGTACTTTAATGCCAACTTTCCATAAAAGATAACACAGAATAAACTTACATCCAACTTCAGCAGCTTTTCAATAATAAGCTCCAGAATCTGAAGCCTCAGAGTTGGAAGATACACAGTAACTCGCAGCAGGTTATGGACATAACATTCCTATAACACAAAATTAACTGGTATCAATAACAGTGTTAACAGAAAGTCAAATTTCTGCAAAGGACTTCAAGAAAACAAGTTTCTTAATTTGTTACCTAAAGACCCAGAAACAGGTTTAAACAGATTGTGTTCAATGAAGAGTAAGTTAATGTATAAACTAAACATTAACTTTCAGTATTGTGTGTCACTATTAACTGCTTAATCTGTTCTTTTCATACACATTTTCCCCACTACCTCTAAATAGAGTGTAAAGATTTTATAAGAAAAGTTATTCATTTTCATAGGAGTTTATGCCTAGACTTTCTTTAGGAAAATGAAGCATATGCTTCACTGTATCTAGAATCAGCTATGCATGCTTGAAATGAGACCCAATGCATCTTTATTTCAGATTATTATAATATACCAGCAGCAATTCTAAATTGCACAGCTATGCCTCTTCAGTCATTCTGATTATAAATCAAGCAGCTTAACAGACAAGTTTTGTGAGCGTGCATGGGCCCACCCATGTGTACACAAACATGTACAAAAGACAACGTTGCAACTTTCATAAAGCAAAACTATCAAGTCACTGCATACAATCAGGTGGAGTGCCACATTTAAGTACACTGCAGTCTATTTGTGAATAAGCATTATAACACAACCTTTAATTACATGAGCACATATGACTTTTCCACAGGCCATCTTGCTCATTTTTTCACAGGCTTGGTCAGTACACAAAATGGATAAAGTTTAATGAGAAAGAATTAATTGTAAATATCTAACAACAATGCACGGACCACACTTTATTACACTTCACTTGAGCTCTGCCCTGAAAACAGCTATGCATTTCTTCACATCTTGTCCCTCACCGAGCTGCTAATATGTCTCCTAACACCATGTAAGAGGTATTATTCTCCCATTTTACAGGTGGGGAGCTGGTGCTTAAAGTTATTTGGATTAAGACAACAACAACAACAATTTTTTAAAAATTGCAAGATATATAAAGAACTTTGGGGATTTTTCAGCATTTGATGAGTTTGAAACACAGCTTTGACTGAACTTAGCTGAAGAAGCAGGACTTTGCCTTTCTGTACCATTAAGTGCCAACATATCAAGTTGGAACAAATAAATAGAATAATCAAAACCAGCCATAACCTGTCAAAGGTTTCCAGCTTCTTTTTTAGCACACAAACACTGTGCCAAAGCTATAATAAAACTATAGGGCTTTACTCTACTGGCAATTTAGATTTTGCCTGAAATATCCATTGCCTCTTGTTTGCTTATCAAATCCCCTGTTCTTCTGACAAAGACTTTCCAGGTTTGATAACAAACAAGACAGGTCTCCTTACTACACAATCTGAGACTCCTCATCAAGGAGGTCCATGGTGTACATTGCAATCCAGTGGAAAAAATATGTGGTGATGTCTTTAAAGATGGCACAATACTTGTGCACAAGGAACTCAGAATGCTTGGAGAGCCTTACACTAAACAGACACAATCCTATACACAGTTATTATATATGTAATTATTATATATATAACAATATTCTTCAAAAATTTGTATGGACTGCCATCAAATCCGTTGCAATACTATACAGAACATTTATACATTTAGATAAACAGGTGAACAAATCAACAAAAATAGTCACAGCTCTTACCAGAGTTCTTTCTGATTTATTAATGAAAGGAAAGAATTCCACAAGTATCGGCATGAGAAACTGTGGTGTCCTATAATTAATTAAAAACCAAAAATCAGACCTAAAAGTTATAGGTTTGCAAATGTTGAACTCCAGCACTCTAAAGATGTACTGGGATAAGCTTATTTTACAGGAACTTTATTTTAAGGTAATTAATTGTATAAAATGTGGTTTAAAAAAGCATCACTGGGAGATAAGTGGCAAGCTTTCACAATGCACTTGTTAGAAGCCACTTCAAATATCACTATAGAATACAGAATACAGAAGCCACTATCAACACCACTTTTCCTACTTCCCATTTCTGTTAACAGGATTTTCAACTGCTGATGCCTGACAGACTCCATGTTTGTATAAAGCACTCTACCAGTTAGTGAATACTAGGAAAAATCATGCAATTAAATGAAGTGTTATACTTCCATTTAAGAGAGGAAAAAAACCATCAGTTCACAAGCTTTAAATCTGCAAGGAAAGGGCACACAAACCCAAGGGATTCTGTACTTACGAAGGAACATATCTTGCAACAGTTTGCAATGCTCTGTGGCATGTATTGAAGTTTTCAGATATGTCTAGAGAAAGAAAAAAGAATTCTTATGCACTTGGTTACAGAAAACTAAATCAGGAACCAAAAAAACAGTTCATATAAACGACACAATGGAAAGATTCCCAATAAAACTGCATTTGCCCAGATGTTCCTTTGCGGGGGTGTACATTGAGGTAAATAAAATAGAAACCAAACAACTCCTAACATTTCTTTGGCTTTGAAACAATCTAGGGCTAGGAATGTTTCCCTATGCATTCTATTCCTACAGACACTGCGCCAACAGGAATAGTTTCAAAGTAATAAGGAGTGGGTCAGCACACCATTGATTTGAGTACAAGAAAGTCTTTGACTTGGGAATTTAAGGATGTTTCTTGATGTTTTACTTGAACTCAGCTCAATTAATTTTGTAAAAAAGGAGCAACATGCACTGGATACTTTTTTGGTAAAGGCACTACAGCAGCATATATTATCTATATCCTTTATACTCACTTTCATCATCATCATCAGAATCTGAAATATCCACATCATCTTCTCTGATGGTTATTCGAGCTAGCAAAAAAAAGAGATTATTGTATCAAAATTGTATAAATCTTACAGGTGACAAATTCAGTAGCAAACACACTGAACAGTCTCCTCCAGGACTAAAGCATCAAAATTAGCCGCAAGACATTCTTAAAGACTGTTATTTACGGAACTAGGAGGTTCTTGAGAACATCTGACATGATCCTCACTTCAGCTTTTGGTTTTTTAGTAGTAAAAATATTATACAGTTCATTCATTTCCAAGACATCTTCAGAACGGGATCTGTATTAGCACCAAGAATATGTCGTCTAAAATCTAGGTATACAAAACTATCTGTATAACAATCAATGTGAAAAAACTCAATAACCCAATAATTAATTGTGTTATGGATTGTAATTATACAAAACTTATCTATCTAGGGATTTTGATGAGCAAATGAAGACGATTAAGAGAGAAGTAACTTACGGGGGACAAACTGTGACACGATCATCCGGAGGCACGGCCTGAGATGGACAGTTTGTGCTGACACAAGATTGCCAAGGAAGCCCAGATATTCTTCCACTACCTCTCGGCTCCTTCTCAACCATGGCAGCTTCTAACAGTAAGCAAAGATCAAGATGTCAAAGAAGGATGCTTTGAATACTAAACTCTTAGTCTTCCCATGTAGCAAACAGATACTTACCAGCAAAATGTTGACCAGTTGTTCAAGCTCTTTGGTCAAATATGCAACAGAAGCTCGAAACTCATGCAGCCAATTAATGATCTGGGCATCCTTAAAATAGCAGAAAAAATAGGTAACAACTATTTCAATAAACAGCACTACCTATTAGCAGAAAATACCAAAATCCTTAGAAGTCAAAGATTAAGACTGTAAATAGAAATTGTTTTCATACTAACATGAAAGGAATTTCAGTTTGTGCCCTCACCAATGAAAGTTCTTGAATGCAGAATACATTCATGCCAACTCCTAAACCAACAGCCGGCACAAAGGCTTCAGTCGGACTAAGCAAGGCATGAAACCTCCCTCACACAGAACATAAAAGAACTTAAAAGAAACGGTGTTCCATCATCATTTTCTTTTCTCTTTTGCTCTAGCTTAAGCAGAAGGGACACTCAAGTCCTGAAACAGCAAATGTGGCAGGTACTCGTAGCTATACGGAAGAGGTGTGAAACAATACTTCTGGGTGTAACTACTAAATGCATATGTGTGTTACTGCCTAATGAAACCAGATTTAGTGAGAACAGAAGGTAAAATTGGATGCAGCTTTAAGGCTATGAACATCAGAAGCCACGTCTGATCTACAGAAGTGTCTCTATAATCAACCATCAGTGACCTAAAAAGATGGTATCTGGAACAAAGACAGACTCAAAGGGTAGAGCAGGGTCAGTAAGCATGAGACATCATTTATGAAGATCCTGCATATACGTATATGTACAAAGAGACTTTTTTTTCCATTTAGAGTTTTAATTCTGATGGTTTCCGCAAAGAAAAAAAGCTGTTAAATACAATTTAAATCTTTAAAGCAAAGGATTTGTGTAGTCATCAGAATGATTTGTCTGGTGATTACACTCAGACAGACAAACTTTAAATCATCAGACCCCTGACTATCAAAGTCTTACCTTTATGTCTGGATCTGATAGCTGATGTTTTAACAATTCAAAATCTGTAGTGTCACCCTAGCAGGGGAAACAAAAAGAAATAAATTACTTTCTTTTTTTTCTTCAGTAAAAACTACCAATTTCAACAATGTATCTGAACAACCAACTGTTGAACAGGTACATCAAGAACACAAGACAGCCAGCTCAGGAAAGCTGAACCGTAACAGGAAAGCAGCAGTAACAGGGTGTCGTCCCAGAAGACAACCGAGGCTGCTGGCTCATTTTCAGCTGCTCTCCCTGCAGACACAGCTGGATCCCTGTGCACACTTCAGCATAAGCCAGGCTTTACATTCACCCAGCCACTCAGGCTGACTCACGGGGGAAATCTTTTTGCTCGCACAGCAATACCGCCTGGCACAAGCCTACAACGCTCAGCCGCCTTCAGTTTTTTCCCTAAGGCTTCAGGCACGGTCTTGCATAAGGAGAAACGAGCCTTCTCACGGAATGACCCCAGAAACCAGCAGCCCGGACGCAGCGCAGGCCCCCGAGAAGCTGCAGTCACCTTTTCGTACTTCAGCAGGATCTCGGTCAGGGTCCCCCCGAACCGCACCGTCTTCCTGGGCGGGGAGCTGATGAACTCGTCCGCTCCCAGCATGGTCACGGCGCCTGCGGGGAGGGGAAGCCGCGTGAGCACCGCTCGGAGGCCCGGGGCACCTCTGGGGCCCCTCCTCAGCAGGGAGAGCCGCAGCAGCCGCTGCTCCCCTCCCGAGGGTCCCCCCCGCTGCCCGCCCTTGCCTTGCGGTGGCGGCCGCGCCCCCGCTACCGGGGCCAGCGGCGCCTCGCCCCGCGCCCGGCGCGTCCCGGCTGCCCGCGCTGCCACATGCCGCTCCGGCGGAAACTGCGCGGCCGGGCGGAAACCGCGCCGGGCGGCCCGCCCCCCGCACCGCCGGGCCGCACCGCCGGGCGGCGGCGCTGAGCGGCACCAGTGAGCCGGGACAGAGCGGCCCCAGTGAGCCGGGACAGAGCGGCACGGCCGGGCGGCGGCGCTGAGCGGCACCAGTGAGCCGGGACAGAGCGGCACCAGTGAGCCGGGACAGAGCGGCACGGCCGGGCGGCGGCGCTGAGCGGCACCAGTGAGCCGGGACAGAGCGGCCCCAGTGAGCCGGGACAGAGCGGCACGGCCGGGCGGCGGCGCTGAGCGGGCTCGGAGCGGCACCAGTGAGCCGGGACAGAGCGGCACGGCCGGGCGGCGGCGCTGAGCGGGCTCGGAGCGCTGGGAAGGAGCAGCCGCGGCTCTGCCCCCGCCCGCCGTGGAGCGGGCGGACCGAGGCAGCGGGGAGGGGCCCGGCGAGGGCGTTTCTCGCCCCGTACGCGGGGAGGAAGCCGGGCAAGAGGAGCGGAAAGCTTACTCTCGTCACCGTTCTGGTTTTAACACTCACTCCCGGTAGCGCTCCCAGCGTCCCGGGGTGCGTGAGCAGAAATCCAGGTTTATCCCAGGGCCATGGTGGAGCGATCCCATCCCGGGATGGTTCACAAGCGACCGCTCCCCGACCCCTTGGGCAGCTCTCCGTGAGCAGTGGGAGCCGAGGGCAGCCCCTCCCGGCACAGGTGACACCGAGGGCACGGCCAGCCTGGGTTATCAACTAAAAACTGCAATCCGAAGGGATAAACTAAATGGTACAAGCAACTTAATTGAGATTAAAAAGAGCCAAGAATCTGCTCTAAACAAAGCAGAGTTTGACCTTGGGAAGTAATAATGGATTTGCTAGAACAGAGGAACTTCAGTGAGATTTCTGGATGTCTTCATCCTCCCTGTGTAGGTTAGGTCTATGTTAAAGCACCAGTCATTAAACAAAATGTGTTATGGACTTTTCTGTGTCAGAACTAGTGACTGCTTTTGCTTCTGAAAGATTGTATACACACACAAATTCCGCTGCCAGAGCAACCCGGGTAAGTATGAACAGAGACTTGCATTTCTTGTGTAGCTCTGAATTCAGTAACATCCAATCTGCTGAAAGCTTACTTTGGCTGAATGTGTAAAATTTACTTCACCCATTCACACAAGCTAGCTACAGCAACACGTGCCATTATTTGACCTTAGCCCTCTCGACTTTGTATACACTTATGCTTCTTTTCTACACAAACTGATACTGTAATAATTATGTCACTCTCAGCAACTCTCACAAGTTACATCAAACAGATTTTTGTAGGCATTACTAATAATTTAATCTTTCCCTGATGATGAAGATATTTGCATTTAAGTAGACACTATATACCACATAAAATCTTCCATTAGATGCCGTCCATGTTTAAAGTCTAACAAGCATTTAATCCGTCTACATAGTTAGAAGCTGGAGGTTGGTATTTTTCCTTTAGTGGAGTATAGGATGACATTTTGAGCTAGTTTTAAGACTTAACTAGCAAAAGACTTCTGTAGCCACCTTTCTGGAACTAGTTTGGTTCTTTGTGATTTTGCCTAAGATTTTAAACAGCATGCATGGGACTTCCCTCAATGGCTAGAGGAATTCTTTTAGCTGTACAACTCTGTTCACGTAACAGCAGGCAGTCCTAAACATGTCCAAGAGCTTCCTTCCAGTCAAAAATGTAAAAGTTCTTTGAATGGACTTTGTGCTGCATTGAGCAGAGCTGATAAGGAAACTAAAATAGTGTTAAATATTTGTTAATGTGTAACTGCAGATGATTCCCAGTTTCTGTTTAGTATTATATTAGCCTTCCTGGTTTAGAAGGCAAATTGATTGCATGAAATAGTAACTGGATGCATTTTCAAAAAGAAAATAGTTACAATACTTCCAACAGGTATCACTGCTCCACAGCAAGTACTGTCTGTCTCATTGTTTGGACTCACCATCTCAGTAACCTTCTCATGCTTTAGTGCTTTTCTGTGCTTAACATCCTCCTTAACTGATGGATCAGCTCCTATATTTCATTTCTAAAACATATACTATTCGTACCAGTAAACTAGTTGGAATTCCACATAACTTTTGAGTGAAGTTGCACTCTAGATACCATCTTATGCAACAATCATTAAGTACTGATATTGGATTTAAGATTAATTACATTGTAATATACAAGGAATGCAAAGGCCTGCTCAATTCACTCTAACAATTATTATTGCAACACTTGAATAGAATAGAAAGTTTTGAATAGAAAATTGTGGTTTTCACAGACTAAGTATGTGAGCTACATATATGTGTTTTGGCTTAATTTATAGCTACTAGTAATCATTCCACTTATTAAAGCCTAATATCTAATCTATCTAATATCTAACCTGTATCTAATACTTCACTTTATAAGTGAAACTGCGGGGAATCAGAAAAAGCATCTCTTTCTGTTCAGGAAAAATGAAATGAAAAAAATTATTGCAAATGAAAACTGATCTACAGGTTTTAAGGGAGGAGCTTGTTGGGTTTGTTTGGTTTTTTTAATCAGGCCATTGTAACACTGCAGTGGTGTCACATTGCAGTTCCATTAAAAGCAGGAAACAAATTGCATACACCTCCTAAAAACTGCAGATAGTAAAGGAGAAATCACATTGCAGACCTTCAAGTTTAGTGTTCTTCTGAATTTGTTAAAAGATAGAGCATTTGGAAAACATTTAAAAGTGAGAATATGCAAAGAAAAGAAGTTACTCCAGTAATTTTACAAGAAAACAATGAAGGACATTTCAAGAGTTCATAAGGAAGTACAGCCACAGTGTTCTTAGTAAATATTTTCCTTAATTCCAGCTCTACTATTCGATGAGGTGTGGCATAGAACAATTGTGCATTGAAATTTTAAGACCTACCAGTATTTGCTGATGGTGGCACCAAACTCTTAGTGTTACTTCAAAACCAGAAGAACTCCTGAGGAAATTCTCCACACAATTTTATCATTAGCACAGTTTTAGGTATCACTAATATTAACATAAATCTTTTTCAAAGTACTGTTTGTTAATGTTTTACAATGCCTTGGAGTACTTGTTAATCAACAGGGTTTCTTTTGGTTATGTTCCTTCTCTTAAATGCTTCAGCATTAGGAAAATAATTTCCAACATCACTGGACTAAAATGACTCTTGCAAGTGTCATCATTTTACATCATTTGTAACTACAAAGAATGTACTTGTATGCCAACATCACTGGTGGTGTCTACATTCCAGGTTATTTCAAAATAACAATGAAACTTTTTACAAGAGACACTACAAATTGTGTATTTGCACTAGAAACAACTTCTACTACATTTGCAGCTTTGCATCAACAGTTTAATATAGACATTTTAAAAGCACCCTTACAAACCAAAGTATTGCACTGGCATTATAAAAATTCACAGTAAGTTTAACTTCCAGACCTTGGTAAAAAACAGTGCAAGAGCTTTTCATTGTGCAAGAGCTTTTTATCCAAACCTTTCAGGTTACTGAAAATAATAATAATTAAAACGAAACAATAAAACCAACTATATGACAAGCTGCACTGATATTTCAGTGAATCAGGTTCAATTCTCTTTAGCTTTCACTTCTCAAAAAGACTTTGTGGGATCTTTTTTCACCATTCCAAAGTATATCCAGTCCAACACTGAAATAGGTGCTTTTGGCAGATGTATGGCTCCACGTGTCCATTTTATGGAGAGTCCACAATGCTTGCAGAGGTTATTCCACAATGAGATATTCCTACTGTTTTGAGTAGGGAATCTCTTTCCATAATTTGCAGCATTTCCCCCACTTTTTGGGGCAGCAACATCAATAGTCGTGTCTTCAACAGATCCTGAAGATAACACATGAAGAAAAGGTTACTCCAAAATAGGCTTAGAACAAATGGCCATGTAACTCTAAACTGTTACTTAAGGTCAATCTTAAAAGTACTTTTCCTCATATTTAACAGCCAATTGGGACCCAAAGAAAAGATCCATTAAGTCACCAGGCATCTCCAATAGCGACCAAGTGTGATGTCCCAATGAAGGCATAACAATATGGCACACAGGAAATATCTCCTCAGGATATCAACTGCCACTGACTGCCCCAGGTCTTCCTTAGGCAAACATATTATCGTTATATTATCATATATCTTCTGCTTTATCCTTTGGATTTTTGAATCAGTAAATTTTTATCTGCCCCACTGTCCCGTGTCAAGTAGTCCCATACTTCAATTACGTAGCACATGACATTTTGTTCCTGCTTTGCCTTGGGAGGCAAGCACTTCATACCTTTCCCATAGTGACTGCATAGGCTTCTAGAACACTTTATATTCTGCATCTCTTTTCAGGCTTGAGGATCCTAATCTACCTGTTATTCCTTTAACAGAAGCATTCCATATCATGGGAATTCTCACCTTCCTCTACTGTATAATTTTTAAGACAGGAAATCAGAACAACGTGCAGTGTTCCTTTCATAACTTCAAAAAGTTAATGCTCCAGGTTTACAAATGGCCAGTAAAGAGAGGATGTTTGGGGGTTGTTTGTTTGTTTTTGGTGGTGTGTTTTTAGGACTTTTTGTTTTGTTTTTGCTTTGTTTCTGAATGTGTGTGTGTGTGGTGGTGTTTTTTTTCCTCCTCATCCAGACAATATCTGCCCAAACATGTTTAACCCGTTTGGTTAAGTTCATAAATAAATATCTCCTGATGGGGAGGGGATTTGGTCTATCAGCAAGGAATGACCTGATTCAGGCAGTTGTTTACGAGAAGTTCTAAGATACTTTAGGTGAACTTCAAAAAGGAACTCTAAATTATCTTTCAAGGTGAAACCATTCGTTGTCCTTTGTTTCACCTTGCAAGTAAAATCACAGAGTTTATGCTCCAGTATGTAACATAACTGTTGTACACTCCCTGTTTTGGTTCCTTCTGAATTACCATTACTGAAGTTTGTTTACTGTAGCAACAGAAGTTGCTGGGACACCTTGTACTAAATCACTATATATATATATATATATGTCCCTATAGGACATATAAATCTAATTACAATCAGGAATAAGACTTGAAATATTTCAAAATAGTGGATAACTTTTGCTACTAGGAGTTCATTAAAACAGAATACACATCCATGTACACACATCGCATCTACAGAGATAGCAGATGATCTACTGAGCTCAATACTGCAATTGCCGTGATCTTTAGATGGAATGGTTCTGCATAGTCATTTATAAATGCAAATCTTTTCCTGCAAATATGGACCTGCCAATTTTAGACCCCTTTCAGAAAAAAAGAGGTCTGAAAACAGAATGGCTCATTTTCAACAGCCTGTTTTCTAATTGCAGGTGTTGTTAATAATAAACTAAAGAGCAGTAATAATCTTTGAAAGTTGTGTTGCTGCTGTTCTTTTCTGCCTCCTCCAAGTTTTCTTTTAAGGAATAATTATCTATACTCAATCTCCCTACTGTTAAAACTTTCTCTCAAGAAAAATTTCATAGCTTTCATGAAAGAAGGCAATTTCCACATGAACTTTTCTGTAAATCAACAGTGTCTTCAGAATTTAGTTTCAAGGAGAAGCAGGAAAAGCTGATCTTGTGCATAGTGAATCAGAACAGCAAGATGTTTAGAATCCTTGAACAGTTCAAACAGTACAAAGCTGTGTTTACAGTTCCTTCAATACAGGATTTTACATAGTGAAGTGAAGGCTTCACTTTTTTCCCCACACACAGTTTCAAGGCATTATGCATGCTTTTCTTCCTAAATGAACACGTCATATAAATGAACCCACTGGGATATTTTGAAAAGCTTTATGTTCTTCAACCATGCTTTGAAATAGAACCGAGACACTTCCTTTACACATCAGGTATTATCACATCTTTTCTAGATTACTGAGGTTCAAGACAAACAGTTTAACTGATGGTTGCATTTATGAGTTTCAACCTCTTACCTACAGCTCTGCCCTCAAGTTAAATCCAAGTCAGCATTTCACCTTTCTTGTTCTCCAAGAAAGCAAGATTCCACGGTGCTAACGAGGGGGATTCCCCTCCCAAGAGCTCATGTGGGGTAGTGGTTAATGGCCATTTCTGGCAGCATTTGGTTGGTGTGAGGACCAGTTCAGAGCGCCAGGGCTCCTGTGCTGCTCTCTGGCAGCAGCTCTCAGCATGCCAGCTCCACCACGCTCCCCGGGATCCTGCTCGCCTGTCCCGTTCTTAGACGGCTACAGGAAGTGTCTTCCCCGCCTAATCCCATTTGTGCAATCTTTCCCACGCGTTTTTTTTTTACCACCTGAGCTGAGAAAGATTCCCCACTACTTTTATTTAAGAAGTGTCAGCCGCGAGCAGGTGGTTTAACATAGCAAGTGTTAAACCGAATCTCGGGCAAGAGAGCTCTCCCAGGCTCTGGCCAAAGCTCACAGCCGGACTGCCCTCGCTGTCCCGTGCCGGGGTCCCATCCCGGCTCTCACCTGCCGGGGTCGGCGTGGCGGCCGCGGGGGCCCCCGGCGCGCTGCAGCTCCAGGTCGGCGGGGCGGGCGGGGGCGAGCGCGGCGGTGAGGCGGAGGCTGAGGCCGTTCACCAGCCGCCGCAGCAGCGTGTCCCCGCGGCCCTTGGGCGCCGACAGCCCCACGTCGTCCCGCAGCTCCTCGGGCGGCACCTCCAGGTTGCCCGCGTACCAGAACACCCACCAGACCAGGCTGAGGAAGATGCCGATGCCGCCCGCGTAGATGAGCAGGTCGGAGAAGAACACGTCGGCGAACACGCCGGCCAGCAGCACCGCCAGCCCCACCGCGTCGAAGGCTAGCGCCAGCCAGAAGGCGGCCACGCAGCGGCCCAGCCCGCCCGGGGCCGCCATCGGGAGCGGCGCCACCGCCGCCTCGGGCCGCGCGCACCTGAGGGGAGGCGAGGGCGGCGCCCACCTGAGGGCAGGGCCGGGCCGCGCCCTCCCCTCGCGGCAGGTGCAGGCCACGCCCCCACGGAGGGGACGTGCAGGCCACGCCCCCACACACCTGAGGGCAGGGCCGGGCCACGCCCCCACGGAGGGGACGTGCAGGCCACGCCCCCACACCTGAGGGCAGGTTCGGGCCGCGCCCCCCCACACCTGAGGGCAGGTTCGGGCCGCGCCCCCCCACACCTGAGGGCAGGTTCGGGCCGCGCCCCCCCACACCTGAGGGCAGGTTCGGGCCATGCCCCCCCACACCTGAGGGCAGGTTCGGGCCGCGCCCCCCCACACCTGAGGGCAGGTTCGGGCCACGCCCCCCCACACCTGAGGGCAGGTTCGGGCCGCGCCTCTGCCCCCGCAGCCGCGCGCAGGGAAGGCGGGCACCCTCACCGGCCCCGCCGAGCCCCAGCCCGCCGCCCTGGGGCTCGAAGGCTGATCCGTAGCGACCGATGGCACTTGGGATCTGGGGCCTCTCTGCGAGTAGTGCTCGCTACCGTTCCCAGGTGAGCCGGATACGGCTGGGCCCGCTCAGCTGCTCCAGCTGAGGCAGGGCCACCTCGGGCACCCTGGAAGGGAGGCACTTCAAAAGAGTGGTCTGCAAATGGACATCCACTTCGTTCATCTCCGCACTTGCAAGGGGAGGCAAGCTGGTTGCAGACAGCAGAGATCTGCAACACAGTTACAATGTGCATCTGCAAATGCACACAGCCCACTTTAACTGCGTTTGAGGCTTAAAAAGAGCAGTTGGAAGACGAGTTCAGATTGACAAACAGGAAACAAGTTGTCAATGCAGGATGTAAAATTCAGTAAGTAAAACAGTTATGTAAAAGGCAAGACACATATTTCAGTTCAACCTTGTGTTAATGACCTGATACGTATCTTTTTACACTCCAAAGTCCTCAAGCACAAGAACTGTATGTAGATGTAGGATCTCCTGTGCCTGCTCTCACAAGGGCCTTTTGTCTAACACCTTATTTAATGATGGGTAAGCCACTGTTCCAGTAACTAGAAATATCAAGCCAACAGGAACTATGACTAGGCCTAATTGAATAGGTACCTTCCACATTTTAGTGGAAATAGTGTGCATTAAATGATACTGCTGATACTCTGCCAGTAACAGTGAGTGCTGTTGGTTTACTGGGATTACTATCACAGCTTTTGGTTCACAAAATAGTTGAAAAGTTACAAAAAGGCACGGTTGCAAAAGGGTCAAAAAAAGTTGACACCACAGATCAAGCAGAATATTTTCATATTCTTATTTAGCACCCACTTTCTTTCTAGGTAGCCAATATCTTGATATGAGAATGCCATAAAAAGGAGATGTGGTAGGGTTTTTTGAATGACAAAGTAGTTACTTCCTGTTGATTAATCTTGTATCTTACCACCTTTTTGGAGTTTTTATCACTAGGACTTTTCAACACAAATCTGCCTCATTTTCTCACTCTGCAATGGACAAACAAGTTATCATACAGAGAACAACTGGGCAGTTGTGTAAAATTTCAAATATATCACCTTTCAGTCCTGAAGTATGTATTTCAAATAATCACCTTTCAGTCCTGAAGTATGTATTTTTCATGCCATAACAGGACAAGTTCACTTGGCTGGCGCAACTGGAATTCACACAGCCTTTGGCTTTCTTCAGATGGAAGAACAACAGTTCTGTGACCATCATGCAGATATGCTCTCAACTGTTCTGGTAGCAGAAATAAAGCCCAAAATGGAAGGTAACAATTTGCTTGATGTTGTAAAATATATATACTGTTAAAGCAAAATTGTTGGTGCCTTTTTAACTCGCTAATACGCTAGGTAACACAGCTAAAAATTACAATGTGGGGCTTGGTATCAGGCTACTAAGTTAGATTATTTGCAGTAACACCAATTCCTGTCAACCTGTCTTTATTATATTGAACAATTTTTTTTAAACTGTAGCAGTTTTTTCACCTTTAAAAGCACATGCAGATTGCTGCTCTTGGCACACATGCTTCTTGCTTCAGAAAGACAGCATTTATTAAAATATCTCCCAGACTTTTTTTCCTTGGGATAGACCCCTCTCTTCCCTTTGACACTTGAAAAATTTCAGTATTTTTGGTTTGGGCCAGCAAAAGATAAAAGGTGATGGGGCCATCACCTTTTTGTACTATCGCCATTTATTTGTACCAGTGTGTAAATTAGAAGGAAACCAATGAGTCATTACAGATTTTGGTGAAAAAAAGCCCTTGGGATCAGATTTCCTAAGAAGGTATTTTACTTCATCAATAAATTTGTTTACTGAAAATAGACCACGGAATGATGATACAAAACATGTTACACCAGACAGCGTTCATGCTGACTGCGGCACACGCACCTTTTTGGGTGCCTGCTTCTGTGGTTTTGAAGACTTCCTGGCTGACTGTATCGATTTGCCAGCGTTGGGTGTTGCAAAAGACTTTGCTTCAGGTTTTTTTGGAGCCTTTTTCATGTCTTTTTCTTTTATTGCCTCCTTTGGCTTACTGACCTGCTTGGCTTTTTTCTCTTTTGATGACATCTCCAAGTCTGCACACTCTTCTGTAACATTAGGTTTTGATTTTGGAGTATCCATCACTAGAGATGTTTTCTTTCTCTTACCAAGGGGTGTTTTGGCTTTCTTGCCCAAATTGTCACCTTTTCCTGGACTTGATCCCATTTTCTGTATTTAACACAAACAAAAAATTATCATTCCACCCAAGAAACATATTTCCTGTTTTCCGGAAGAAGCATCACTGAAAACCATTACAAATGACAAATATTTTCAACTGAACTGCACCCCACTCTACTTGAAGTGTGCTAACACATACTGTTCCCTAAGAAGCAATGAACAATTTAAACAGTTCAAAATCTTTAGTTTTAACTGAAATGCCAACTTCTCAATATTATTCAACAATTACCTTCAGGTCAGCTGAGCTCGTTGTTTGTATAGGCACCAGTTGTGGAATTTCTTCATCATCACAATCACCTGGTTCTTGGACTATTTCTGTCTTTTCTTTTGTCACAGGCTCCTGGGTACCAGCAGCACCTTTACTTTCTGTTGTCACAGTGACTTGACTTGACTTCAGTTTTTTAGCTGTCTTCTTTGCTTTCTTGGGTTGTGCCTTCTAGAATTAATCAGAAGTACATCTCAGACAAATCCTCATACCACTTCTAAATGTATAATAATTGTTTTAATGTCGTTAAAAATTAGATGGTGTAGCAACACTAATGACTTTTATATATGGTTTATTGGTCTGGGTCTATTGAATAAAATATGAAAAAATGCATTGCATGCAGAAGTTTAATATAAATAGCTCACAACTATAGCAATGTCAACCTTAAAGTCTCTAAGTTGAATATGCACGGTCCCAATTTAATTTCAGACAAATAAATATAAATTAACAGTACAAAGGAATAGCCAATTATTATTTTTTAACAAGTACGAGCTCCCCCTATATACGCAAATATATGAGATTGAGAATTATTCAGATGCCACTGATTAACCAACAAAGGACAGATGCAAAATCTGAACCCACATATGTTAATGAGCGTATTTTCAGAAGGCAAATATGGATAAACAATAGAAGCAAAGCTCTAAGAATGAATCTCAGGTCCCTTGAGTTTAGGTCTAGAAATACTTTATTTCCAGTTTGCTTTAAAATCTGTAAGGGAGTTTCCATAATTTCTTATTGTTACTGAGTATTTAAAGCACTGAGGCAGGAGTGTCTACCCAGTAATAGACATAAAAGCCTGGGATCAGTTTCTAATGCATTTAAACCCAAAATAACAATGCACAGAAGGAAAACAAGAACTAGAACTAAATGTACCTATTTAATTTATGCAAAGTTTGAAGAAATTTTGGTTACCTTTACTTCATTTTTCTTGAGAGATGGCTCTTTGTCAAGCTCATCCAGGTTGGAGATATTGGCAGTAAATATTGGGAGTGCAACCGATTTAAGTGTTTTGAGGTGAAGAATTTTTACATTTTTCCATTTCTGCAAAAACAAAACCAGTATGTTATGTAAAAATAAGGCTGAAGTATGAACCTATTTGTCTGTAATGCAGTCAATCAGCAGTACCTTTGGTAACTTGTTACCAATCACTTTTGCTGCTTCGATGATATTCTCAACTATCTCATCCACTTTCATCCCAGTGTGACCTATGCGTGTTGTACTGAAAGAAGAAACGAATAATAATTATATATGGGCAAGTAAACTTATTGCAAGTTACTTATTTAGTTTAGGCATACCCAGAAATGCAAAAAGCCCACTTATCTGAAATAATCATAAAGAAGGGATGGCTACTGGAGAAATCTTTTGTGATAACAGAAGGGATTCACCAGTATTCATCTTTCCATGTTTGTATATGCAACTTCTGCCTTATATTACAAGGCATTACTACCAATTCAGATCCTTTCAGATACACAATACATGAAAAAATCTTATAGGAATAGAGTATTTTGGAAATACAAAAATAGTATTAAATTAGATTAAAACTAAGGCTGTACATGCGCTTTGGCAGTGACAGGTGCCTAGAAATTCCTCAGGTGAAAGGAAAAAGAGACAAACCCCTTCAACTTCACAGTAAAACTTAAGTAGAACTACTAATTTAACTATACAGGTAAAGATTCAAAATGCCCCCCATTTGGAATGACCCTTAACATCTTTTATTCACATACTAAAGGAATAAAAATAACTCACGTAAAATTCCTCCAGTTAAGATAGAACCATCCTTCAAGTGATGTATTAATCTATTTGTACTTACTAACAGCACCCTTTGTTGTTAACTGGGAGTGTAGTCCCTTGGATATGTTTTTCTAGTTCCTTGGCAAGATCTTTGGCTTTCAGGTTTACAGATAAAGGTGCCCTAAAACAGAAAGGGAGAGGGGTAAAAAAAGAAGGAAATAATTAGAAAATCCAAAGAAAACCAATTCCTCCATTACTAAGAAGAATCCGATTTTAAAAAAGATAATGCAAGAATGGATCTCCAAAGTTTAAAGACCTACTTTTTCTTTTCATAGAAGTGTTTTCCTAGATGTGAGGGCAAAAGCCTTCTAATTCGGTCATCAGACAGAAAGAGATCAAAACTGTTCAGGAGGCGCCGCTTCGCTTCATACATTTTATACTCCTTTTTGAGGGTTTTGTATGAGATGATCTGCAATACAAGCACCAGTTTAGTCCCTGCTGCTGAAAATCCAACCTGAAATGCTTCTCAGAACTGCACAGATTAAAGCTGCTGAACTGATAGTCCATCACAGTGCATTCTTTTAGAAAGTTGAACACAATCAAGAAGTATCCATTTCCTACTGTTTTAAAGACTCAAAATATATGGATCTCTTGCACAGTAACTGCACATCACAAAACAGAACTCACATACATGAATAATATCTAAATCAAGGTTAAATATAACAAGTTGTTATACAGTTTTATTGTTGGTGGCATAAACAATCAAATGTTGTGAGTTTTCCTGGTTGGTTACTCAAACTAAATATTGAACATTTATCTAGAAATTGTATCTGATTACTGAAAATCCTGTTTCAAACTGAAGAAATTATTCCAAGTAAACTTTGTGTTTTAGAAACACCACAGTTCGAGTAGTCAGAAAAATCTTACTAGAGTATGTGAATGAGAATTAGAATATTAGACAACGGAAAAGAACAACTACTGGTATTCTTTTTGGTGGCATAAAAGGAAAGAAATGACAGTACTGTATTATATCAAGGACCCCCCTTACCCGGCTAATACTTCTGATCCCATTCCGGAGTAAAAGTTTCTTGTATAGATTTTCAGTCTGTTCTGCTGATAAATTTGGTTCATCCTTTGTGAACAGGCAAACATCAGCTGTTTCTGGTCGAATGCCATGGGGCAGTGGTCTACAATAAGAATATGAGATGCATAAAAAATGTCTAATAAGAGAAGGAAGTTTTCCCCAGAACTAGGACTACACTGGAGTTCAGTACCCTTTAACAACACAGAGCAGTGCCTGTATTTACACTTTGTTAACTACTAAATATTCTCGGTGAAACCTACAGTTGATAAGCATACAGAACTGTAAAAGTGGAATCATGGAACACCACAGCTCCAGTCAGATACAAAGCAGAATCCTCTATCCTGCCAGCAGCCCTTACCACAGGGGTCCTCATAAACAGATGTAAACTTTCTCAATGTAGTGCAGCTACAGTCTAAAACAAGACTTCTAATTCATATGCAGGTTTGGTTACCAAAGGAAACAAGAAGTATTACTAATGATTTGGTGGTGGGTCAAGAAAAGAAGGTGATTCTAGATATTTTCTAGATCTAGAAATAGATAACACCTAGATATTTTCTAAAGCTAAAGGACTGAAAGGCACATACCCTGTAATTGGCAACCAACAGAACCAGTACCCTCTGTGCAAAAAGCTGGCATAGCCCAGCTTCCAGTTATACCAAAAGCAGGGGTAAAGCAGCTTCTGACCCGGCAGTTCTTCTATGCCGGCAGTCACAGCATAGAAGCTCCCAGGACAAGGCTGTGGCAGTCAAACCCCTTAAGCTCAGAATCTGCAAAGTGTTCTTTTTCAAGCCAAAGGACACGAACAACCCCTGTAACCATGCGGCCGGACATCAATGTCTTACATTCTGATGACTTTTGCCACTTGCGGGACCTTCCACACCGTCACCAGTAGATGGACGCTCTCGCTCTCGTTGAGGAGCAGCGCGTCTCCCTTGGCCTTACTTCTGGAGAAAGCCAAGAGAGCCTCCACCGCCTTCTTCACCTGCAACGGCACCACAGCGGCAGCAGCCGCAGGTCAAGCCCGGCCCGGCCGCGCTCCCGCCTGCCCGGCTCCCCGCAGTCCCCGGGCGCGCTCCAGGCGCCGGTCCAAATACCTGGGCACGGTCCAAGTGCTCCCTGCCGCTCGCCATGGGCCACCGCTGCTGCCACGTGCGGCCTCCGCGCCTGCGTGCGCGCCGCTTTCCGGTGCACGGCGGGGCCCGTCCGGGGCGGGGCCCGCGGTGCTTTCCGCTCCTGCGCACGGCGGCGGCTGCGCGCTCGGGGCGCGGGTGCTCCGCGAATGCGGCGGGCGCCGGCTGTGTGTGCGGGCGGCTTTGCGCCAGCAGGGTCACCGGCTAACCGGACTTGGAGCAGGGTTCCGGAGGCCGCCAGTCCGTCCCGCTTCGGCACCAGGGCCAGCCGGAGGTCAAGCCGGGTTGCTCAGGGTTGCAGCCACCGTGTCCTCACGTTGAAAAGCGTTTAGTCGGACTCGCCTTGTGTTACTGATGGTGCTCTCCTAGTCCAGCCCCGGAGGCTGCTGGCCCCCTTTGCTTCCAGGGGTGGCTCGTGTTTAGCCTGCTGTGCTCCTGGCGCTTTCCAGCACAGCTGTTCCTTCTCCAGCCAGTCATTTCCCAGCCTGTGTTGTGCAAGGGGCTGCTCCTTCCCAAATGCAGGTTTGCGTTTGCCTTTTTTGAGTGTTGACGGGTTGGTGTTGCCGAGTCTTTCCGGCCTATCTCGGTCCCTCTGTTCATGAGGGTAGTGATTGGTCCCAAGTTTGATTCCCCCTGCAAATCTGATGTGGCCATACTTCAGGTCACTGTTAGAGATACTAAATAGAACGTGGCCCAGGATAACTCCCAGCAGTACTCCATCTGTTACTGGCCTTCAGGTGGAGTACAAGCCATTATCTCTGCCCTCCAAGCCCTGTTATCTGAACAGTGGTTACCATCTAGTTGGCCACCGAGCACAGCATCATGTTTGGGAAGAATTGAGCACGTTCTTCAGATTCCTTCTTTGAATACTATCCCTGATTTTACTTCCTGTATTTCTGACCTTTTGCACTGGAGTGCTGTTATAAGATTCCTATTTAGCCAGGCTAGTCTCCTGATATATCTACTTGTTTTGCTGAATAATCAGGGGGAGCTGTTTGTATGATTGGTGGAGGTTGTCCTTAAAGACCTGCTGCCAGATTTTCTGAGCTCCTTTGCCTTTCAGAGCTGCCTCCCCTGGGATCCTGCCCACTGGTTCTCTGAATAAATCAGAGTCTTTCTCATGGACTCCAGGGACTGTAGTCTGCTGCTCATTTTCCTCATACACCCTGTCTTGAGCGTGGCTATTTCTGAGTCACTACTATTGGAGCAACCACTGATTATCAAGTCAAGCCATTTCTTCCTCATGTGTGACTAATAAAGGCAAGGCTGCTGCCTCTCCTGTTCAGTTTAGAAATGCATTGACTGACTACATGGAAATAGCTTAATTGCAGAATGCTTATTCCATTGAGTTCCATGCTAGATAAGTACATTGTTCTGAGATAAAGTCTAGCCTGGAATTATTTTGGTCTCATTCTCACAGCGCTGTGTGTGTCCTGGCAGCCTTGGGTTGTCTGCATTTGTCACACAGGTAAGCTGCTCTCTGGATAACACAGCTATGCATAACCAGGGCTTAAATATGTATCAAATTAGGAGTCTTAGTCATTCACTCTTCTCTAGATTTTTTCCTGCTCTTTGCCTTTCTATGTATGGTTTTATTCCTTCTCATCAGATGTCTTCCAACAAAATTTGTTGCTCCATCAGTGTGGCCAGTGCAAAGAGAAACTAAAATACCCTAGTTTCTTGGCAAGCTGCTTTATGTAGTGGTTTATATTTTCTTTCTGCTGTTAGTGTTTTTGGAGCAATATTAGAATAGTTGATGGCATCAAGACTTATTCAGACAGGAAAGAACTATACAGACATACACTGATTTTAAAGAGTGAAAAAAACCATCCTGGAAAATGGAAATTTTCCTATTATGTTTTTGGAACAAAACCAAAACCAAATCAAAACAAAAAAAGAAACTGGCTAAGAAAAAGAAAAGCTGTCCTGTGTTGCCATGTTGTATGAAGTACTGATTAGAGAAATTACTGAAGGTGAGGAACACGCAGGGTAGCCAAGGAGGGCAGACTCATTAAAACCTTTTCAGTACTGCTGGAATTTCTGCATGTGATACTAGCTGTGGTGCTGTATATTCTATTAGCCTTGCTTCTATCTTTGCACATTTTAGGGCAACATTTTAGGGTATTTTAATAAAACATCGACATATTAATGTGACATGTTAAATCAAAATAGAAAAAGTCAGATGACTGGAACATCTCTCTGAAAATGAGTCAGGCTAGTCACGTAAGATATGATTGAACAGCATGTTTGAACACTGACTTTACTGGGTCAATATAGCATTAACAGGATAAAACTGCAGGGACTATTATTAGTGACTCAAATTTGAATTTTTCACATATCAGTCTCATCCAGGTACATTTTTCTGAAAAAGTTTTGGTCTGACATGACTAAATTTTACCAGATGTGGTTTAACTGACTTAGTATAATCATTATCGCTTGAAAGGTGCTTGGCATAGCTAATAGAGCTGTCTCAAAAAAATTAAGTTAATCTGTGAATAAGAAATATTTCAGCTTAATACAGCATGCAATGAATATAAACTGTAAAAGAGCACACCTTTAATTTAGCAATGTCATAAATTTACAGTTACTCCTGCAAGGAAATCAGGTTTGCTATTTTTACCGGTGTTATTGCTGTACACTGTCCTGCTGTAGCTCTCAATTTAACTTTTTGGATCATGAAAGTATGTATTTTCTTTAAAAAAAATTGTGTCACTTATTTAAATGCTAAGATGGAAAAGAATTTCAATACGTTCTACCTCATTACTTTTTTATATGTCTAATTTTCTACTTTCACACAGCAAAAGGTGCTATTGTTTCTGCTGTGAAGAGGTCTTTTAGATTTAAGGTTATTCAAGTTTCAGTTCCCAGCTTGTATTCCTCCAGACTATTTGATGGCAATGCCAAAATCCCAGATCTCTGTAAGTGTAGTTCTTGCAACAAAACCAGCACAAAGAGTATGCAGAGATTGAGACAGGACTAAGAAGTGTTTTACAAGAGAATCTCCTCGCTAGACCTGAGTTCAAGCACTGTTTTCTTTCGCCTGTGCTCCTTTGCAAAGCTGGAGTCAGCCTCCAGCTGTAACCAGACACGAGGCTTTGGTGCAAGCCATTCACAGGCACCAAGAGGGCTGTTCCAAAGGACAGGGACCCTGGCTCTGGACAAAGCTGCAAAGCTTTCTTTAACAATGCTTTGCCTCACGTCCTTTCTAGGGGCTTAACAGATGACAGGAACACTGCCTCAAGTACCTTTTTGTCACACAGCAGTTAATCTATTACTTTTCTTGAGAAATAGGTGGACTTTTTTGGGTGTATGGAACTGACAGGAGATGTAGAAAAAATTTACATTGGAAGGAAAGCGAATGAAAGGATAGGGATTATCAAACGTTATATATACACAGACAACAGATTTTGGGTTTGTTAGCATAAATTTCTATTTTATATTAAGACTAGAATCCTTTCTAGTATTTCTTCAGAGGAAAAGTAGTATCTTGTCAGGTTTATAGTGTGATAAAATAAACACAAGGAAAGAAACATGTTCACAGTATAAAATCTTCAGCAGTAACTCCAGTTTTGTTGGTATATTTTTTTGTACCAAATCCTCTATAGAGTATACAAAAAGAGCAGAATAAGTAAGAGCCTTTAAGTACCAATTCAGGAAGAAAACAGTCTTGTCTGGAGTACACATCATCTGCTTTAACAGCATCATTTCAACAGTCTGCAGTACCAACCGAAAAGCCAGAGTAATACAGATCAAATACCTGGGACATTGAAACAGTCTTTTCTTCTTAGGTAATATTCAGTAATAAACACTTATAAAAACACATTTCTCATCATTAACATGATTTTTAATATATAGACTGGTGCCATAAGTAGTCTAAAATAGAGGTTCTTCATTGAGTAATTTTCACTGGGCTTTTTATGCCACTGAAAAAAATCTGTAGAGGGGCATAAAAATTGCAACCAGCAAATATCCCCATGGATAAATCTCCTTAAAACAGCTGTTTTTCTTACAACACTATTACACCATCATCAATAGCTTGCTGTTCAGGAATACAATTTACTACCAGAATAAGTGTTTCAGGAACTGGTGTCATCATGTTTGTGGATCAGTTCCTGATTGTCTGCTAAGATGAGCAAGGTAACTGGAATGATTTCACATAGACAGTTGATGGCAACGTTACTCAGCTGACCACTGCACCCATTCCTCCAGCTACTGTGCTTTACTTCTTGGAGCTTGCAGAAACAAGGAATTATTTTCCTGTTGCCAAATAATTAGTACTGCTGCACATTCAAGGTTTTTTTTGGTTTTGTTTTTTTATTTAGTATTTATTACATATACCAAGGTTTTCAGTTCAAGTTATATCATGGCTAAGCACTCAAGCCATGTCAACACTACAAACTTGGCCAACAATCAGAGAGAAAGGTGTGATCCTCATCAGTACCACAATGCAAATGCCATTATACTGAAGGAAACCCCCCCCAAACTCTCCTTTCTGCAGAAACACGCTCTGTTTTGCTGGTGTGAATTAAAGCTACACCATGGGAATACCCTGCCAGTACCCCATGCAAGCACAGTTACCCTGGCACTGCTCCTCTGCTCCTAGGGGTGCTGTATCTTCAATCCAACCTTTATTTCCTCTTTTTTTTTTTCCTCCTTCCTTTCAACTGTTGTGGTCGCATAACTCCTTTATTTTTGTATCATCTTCAAAGCAGCATACCACATTTTCACAAAAGGAAATATTCAAAATGGTAATTTAAAAAAGTTTATTACATCAGTGAATCAGCAAATAGTATTTATTTCCAACAAAGCCACATTATCTTTTTGTCTTCTTTCAACTAGATTTAGCTGTATTTAATAGTAGCAAAAATGGGACTATAAAATGTAGAATGGAGATGAAATGAAAAAGTTGAGATGTAATCTGAGGACTATTCAAATACAATGTACTTCCAGCTCTTCTACCCAAAATGCAGCCAATTCGTGTACATTTATGCCTTACATTTTCATATATTTGCTATAGAATGCAAATATTTTATACCCAAATAAAAACCTCCTATAGGATAGGAATATCTTTAATTGCATAATGTGGATTCTGTTAATGAATTTATAATAATACAACCTCTCCATTTACAGACCAGGTGACATTAACTGGAATTATGGAAATGGCAATCAAATGCACTAGATGGTATGAATAATGGAGATACTGACTTTCTATCTACTGATACTCCAACCCACCAGGTGATTATTCAGTTTAATATTAAATACTCAGTCCAGCCTCAAAATAATGAAGTTTTAAAATCCCACGTTAAGTTTACTCAACAGTGGAAAACTGATGCTGGAGCATCATGTAGTCTTCAGATACACTTCAATGCCTTTAAAACTTGTTTTTTTTTAAGGTCCTAGCAATTTAGGAATCTAACTGTAACTATTCCCCAATAATGGTTGCTGCAAATTTCAAATCAATGAGCTTACTTCAAGAAAGCAGTCAGATATCAGGAAATCTTGTCAGTCCAGAATAGGAACAAGACAGTAAGTTTCCCTCGCTTTTAATTTCTTCATTAGTTTAAGATCCAAGGAACTGTAGGTTTTGTTCACTTGGTAGAAACAAAAAAAAAAGTTACTTTTTAAACCCTGATTCACCAAAAAAATAAAAGCCCAGAGATTTGCAGACATAATAAAATTTATTTAAATTCCATGCATTACGGTAGCTACAAGTGTAGTCATATGAAACTGAAGGACAATAACTTCTTCTGTCCATACAATGTAGCTGTAAGTGAAATGAATGGGAGTTCCACAGTTACAAAGAAACAAACAAAACCAAAAAAAAAAAAAAATCCAAAAAAAGGTAAATCTGTTTCAGTTTTGAGTTTCAATTCAGATACAGTCACTAGACTGTAAATCTTTGGGGGAGAAGATGGGCTCACCAATTTTACAGCTGAGAATGTTTAGTTTAAGATATTCTGAAGAAGCTCAGAAGATACCTTTTAATAATTACTACTAATAATCTGGAAAATGAAAAAAATCCCTTAGCCTTCATCCTGATTGGTAGAATCAGGACAGCAATTGCAGACAGTCCATTTTCAAAGTGCAGCTAAATAAGGTTTTATTATGCAGCTCCTTCAAGTTGTACTGAGTAAGCTTTACTTTGAACCAGTTTTGCTTTAATTTCTCAAGAAAAAACTTCACTGGTCCTCATAAGCTTACATTGCTTTTTGATATGCAAAAATTTACAGACTGTGCTTGATTCTGACCCTCCCATATTTCAGTATGTGCAAACTCTTAGGGATTTAAATAGTCTTTCTCCCTCTCAGTTCAGACTGGTCTTTAAAACAGCAAGGATTATCTGGCCCTCTAAATTAAAGACAGGGTGAACTGAGTAATTTATGTAACTGGCACTTTTTTAATTGGCCCAGTTCTCCCACAAAATGTAGCTCTTATAAATACTACTAGGCACTATTGCCACAGATTCTCTTATTTTTGCAAGTTTCGCTGATTTACTGGTTGTTAGCATTTTCTGCAGTTAAGAATTTAATAATGCTGAATTTTTATAAAGACACAATATGTAGTTCTAGCCATCAAAATTGACTTATTGTGTCTAGTAACAATGTTAGGTCAACCTAAATTTGCTGAAGATATTAACAAATGTAAAGCTAATGAAGGTACCACATTTGCATGAATGTTTTTTAATTTCCAGAATGCATTCAAGAAAGGGAAGGGGCAAACCTAATTATTTTAATACAAACTTGGTTGAGTGCCCAATTGCCTCATTTAAAACTCTGTGTGTGTGGAGGCTGAGGAGTTTAGAAAAGTCCAAGTAACCAAATATCTGGGTTACTGGGAAGTTAAAAAGCTAATGCAACTGCGTTACATCTGGATAAAAAACATTATTCAAAAGCAATTCCAATACCGAAAAAGATTTCAAATTGAATAGTTTATTAACATGGTAGTCATCTTTGTAACATGTGCACACACACTCGCACACTCTGAATGATCTGCCTGGAAAAAAGAGGTCTTAATATAGATGCTGGGGGAAATTAAACATTAAAAATCCTTTAGATTTTCATAATTATAGACAATTATGTCCACATCACTTACAAAGCTATTGCCGAATCTTTCCAAGGAAGCAGAATTTGGGAGAAAAAAAAATTGTTTTTGGGAAAATTCAACAGTGGCATAGCAGAGCTCTCAATATGAGAAAGCTGACATAATGTGGACCTTTGCTGTGAAATTTGTCTTTGCAAAATATGGGGAGAAGTTTATCAATGGGCAGAAAATAAGACGGCGGTGTGAAGTAGGCTTTTGCTGAGTCGATTTTCCTCACAGTATTGTGCAGGGTCATTGAGAAAAATGCTTAGTCCTTCTCTGGAACCAGTTTCAGAACTTTTCCAATTGCAATGGTCTTACCTAAACCAAGGAGACAAACAGAAGAGTTATATTTACTGTGAAAGGAATGTAGACATCTCCAAGAACATGAAAACTTGCACCAAAATACAGGCTCTTGAGTATCAGAAATCACAGAATGAAGTATTATGTTGTAGCATCAGTGTATTTTAAAAGCACAGTAAAATTTCAGAAATAGTAAGCCTGCTATTCTGACAGCAAAGAACACACTGTGGATTCTGGAAAGCCTGCTTCTACACTCATCTAAAGAGAAGGCAAGGCAGAATCACTACCAGATCTGTTTACTACTTTTCAGATAATTTATTTTAAACGCATCCCACAAATCTGTGAGTTTACCAGGGTCTGCATGTGAAAGCCCAACATACAACCCCCCTGATACTTTTCAACTTTAAAAAGTGAAACTATGGTATTCATATTGTAGGTGGACGTTCGAGGACACATGGAAAAAGCACTGCTGGTTATTTTTCAAATCCAGTCTTTTGTTTCACAATGCATATTTCTGTACATTATTCAAATAAAACTGTCTCTCTGTTACTAGCAAGGATTCTGCACAATGACAACAATTTGCTTAGATTTACTTTTCCATTGTTAACCAGAGAGTGATTTCCACTGGATACCAGTATTTTAATACCTCACTGCCATGTGGCTCTGAGTCCAAGTAAGCTTTTGCAGCAGTCAGTACCTGCTGCTGAAGCAGCCTTACCCTCATCCCTTAAGGTGAAGCGACCCATCTGAGGGAAATCTTTGAATGTCTCAAGGCAGATCGTTCCTGCTGTCCTTAAACGCGCAATGCAGACTTGATCTTGTTTCACAAAACGGGGCCGTGTCTTACTTTTTTCTCCTGTTTTTTTGTCTACCAAGCAGATTAAGGCCTGTGTAAGAAAAAAAATGATAGCTGCGAGTGCAAAAGTAAGGGTTGTTTTTCTTTACAAACAAACAGAATTGGTCTAAGAAAGAACATACTTACAAACAAGTACATGGAAAAGTTTGCATTGTTTATTCAGTCATGACATACACCACTTTTCAGAGGGCTTATGCTAACAGTTACAGCCATTTTTGTTTGTGTTAGGGCACAGCCAAGAATTCCATTCAAGGCTGGATAATTTGTTGCTTTAGCTACTCTACAGGCGTATGACATGACGGAACTCATCATCCAACAACTGGATTGTTCCTATTCACATCACAACTTAAAATGACACTTACTGTTATCTCAACTTCTTCAATACAGGTGTGGATGTGCAGCACTGCATTATAACCTGGGCAGATAATGGATTTGTGCTCAATTATCACTATCTGTAAAACAATTCAAAATAAGTGCATTTTTCCTAATTTCAGTTACAAAAGAACAGAGAATAATCAATGCAGAACTATATTAAAAAGTCTATTGAACAATATACACATAAATTTTTGTCAAAGAGCAGAATTTTCTAAGTTTATAATATGGAAGTAAAAACCTGATGAGCTGGCCTGATGAGGTCTTGCTTTCACCATTATAAGTATCTAAAGCTTCATTGAGAAGTTACATTCAAGACAACTTGTATTTTAAAAACTCAAATTAATGATGTCAGTGTTAAGTATATATATTATTGCCCATTTAGAGATATGGCAGTGAATAAGAAATCTGAACTGAAACTTGAAACTACCAGATTTTTAGATTTGGCAAAACATAAAATATTTCCATGATTTTTACACCTCTACACAGCAATTAAATGTTCTTATTCTACCTGGGCATCAAATGTGCGTCCAGAATGACAAAGGTTGTTGAGATCACAGAGAATAAATCCTGGAAGGATCTCTTCCTCTTCAATTCCCTTCAGTCTGATCTTTAGATTTTCACCTGGGGCTACTGAGTCAGTTTCTACATCATCAGAAAGGATTCCAAGAACTTCCACATTGTGCTTAAAGAAAACAAAAACATAGTTTTGCATTGTGAATATTTTAGTCAGGTACAAAATAACTGTAATATAACAGTATTTCAGTAAATAATTCCATTACAGTTTAAGTTAATTATATTTGGTTCTGTCAAGCTTCAGAACATTTAAAATATTTGAATGATGAATTACTAATATTTGAATTTTTTAGAAGAAGTTTTTTACTTTTTCAAGTTTTTCTTCCTGTTTCCCTTTGGGGGAAAGAAAAAAAAAAGGAAAGGGATAAACTCTTGAGCAATATTAACCCACAGCAGGTAAAAGGCTTAGTGGGCCAACTATACAAACATGAAATAAAATCCAGTTAAGTGTGATAATTTGTAGTCCAGCAACTGAGTTTACTAAGGCAGGACAACCGAAGTTCTGACTGCTAAGGAGCTACACAACAACCACTGTGCCCAGAAACATCACCCATGTAAAATGTTAGAGCTTAGTTGTGTTCAACAGAGCAACAGAATGTTTTCTGATTTAAAGTAATGAGTATCTTTAAGAACAAAGCTCTTTTTTTATGGCAGTAAATTTTCTAAATGTCTAAACCTTACCATACCTTGTTTGGCATCATCACAAGCTGTTGTCCTTTGCAAATAGAGCCCGACTCCAGCTTCCCAAGGACCACAGTGCCCATGTCCTTCACGAAAAGAAATCATTACATAGCAACTGAAAACATTTTCCTAAAGAGTCCACTATTTATTATTTATCTCTGAGTTTGATTACTTAACTCTATGAATATCTAGCACTGCTAGACTTAGTATTTTGGAAATTGTTCTCATGAAAGATTACAGATTTCAGGAGTTTCATATAATGCCAAAATTATTTACTTCCCCTTCTCTCCTCTATTCTACAGTTGAAATGTAACATTAGCAAAGAAGAAAGATACCCTCTAAAAGTACAGTAAATAGTCCATTTACTGCTTTCTGAAAACAGCCTCTTTATACTTTCTATATTATTATTTTAATCTGTACCTTATATTTATCCACAATTGGCAGCCTGATTGGTCCATCAACTGAACGGTTGAAGTTTGGCAAATTATCCAGGTATGGAATAAATGGTAATCCACTAAAAAAGCAGAAGGCATTTGTTTCAATTTCATGAGCACCCTTCCATTTAAAAAAAAGATTACTTAAAATGGATAAATGCAGTCCAACAAAAGGAATCATATTCATTGTGTTATCATTTAGAAAAATGACCTCTAAGACAGCTAAATGTATTATAAGATCCCATCAGCAGTGTCCACTTTACCCCAACCAACATACTAATACATAGGAAATGCATGTTTTTAAGTTACATTACAGGCATATTTTACATAAATTAATTATTCCTTTGAGACTCACGACAGATGTACAACCAAAATATATTTTGGAAATACAAAACCATAAGCTATGTCCAAATGTGATTTCCATTGATTCTTTTTAAAGTACACTGAATATTGCAAAACATGACATCCACTGAGAGACATGGCTTGTCCCTAATTATAATACAGCTTCAAGCAAACTGTTCACATCAAACAATTACTCATTCTAGCAACGTCGGCTGCAGCATCACTGGCAAATTCTAGTGCTCGTAAGGCACTCACACAGCCAAAGAACACTGCTAATATTTTACTAATAATCTTCTGCAGTTTGCAAATGCTTTTCATTGGCACGTTGCATGGCTGTGTTCTTGTTGCTCTGGCTGTATTTCCTCAAGCACTTTGGCACACAGCTACAACATACCACGCTCTGCTACCTCTCAGCTTCACTGAAGCATTTACTTTTATTGAAATATAGCAATTATTCAAGTTGCTCAATTTGAGATACATACATATACCAAGGACAGAATTCTGACTGTTCTTTAAGGTTTGCTCCAGTCAGTCCTGAGCAGGGCATGAAATGAATGTCCTTTTTGGGATTGAAGCCAACTTTCTTCAAAAATGGCACCAGTTTCTCTTTACATTCCTCATATCTATTAAATGACAAGCAGATCAAGGTAAGTTCCACTTATGCCAGCATAACATAATCCTGTGCTTTAAAAAGCATGCAGACATTTCAGTTCCATCATTTAAGTTACTGTGTGAGCAGCAAGCAAGCCTAATTAAGGTCTGGAGGCCTATTTGCATCTTCTCCCCAGCCTTCCAGCACAGCTCGGTATTGTCAGTTCCCCTACTCCCCCTCACTCCTCTGCTCCATAAAGCACCATCAGTGCTCTCCCTATGCTTCAATGACAGGGCTGGGGAGCAGCAGCACAAGCTGGAGCTGCTTAAAGCAAGAGATCCAGGCCAGCACAGCAGGACAGACCACGCAGACACCTCCTGAGATCAGGCTCCAGGCTGGCACTTCAGTGCTGGCTCAGTCTCCTCCAATCTCCTACAGTTTCTGGAGGTTTCGTGCTATTTATTTCTGTCACACTGCCTCCTCTCAGTTTGGGGTGAATTCAGTAATGTCAGAAGGTTGGGGCAAGACCAAGACAGAGAACTGGGTGTGCCTTTGTCTCTTAGTGAAGCAGGCTGACATTCCAAGGTTGCACAGGCCCTCACAGCTTCCCACTAAAACTTCCACAATTCTGGGCAGAACACACAACAGGTTCTCTGACAACTCTGGCAAACTCTACTACTGAAAATACAATTGCTTCCTTTTTTAGGCTCAGTATAAAGTTTCCAAGTCAACAATTAAATTATGCTAGAATGCATGGGGGTTTGTTAGGTATGTCTGCATTGATCCAGGCAGTTGACAGTGAATGTTGGGAGTGTAGAACTTGCAGCTTAACTGAGAAGCACTGTCCTAGGCACTGAGCTTCTGGTTTTCCAGCCAGTTTTAAAACCTCTGCCTTTAGGTCACCAGTCAACCATTCTTTCAGCAATAATGGGATACAAAAATTACCTAGGAATTATTCTATTGTATTATCTGTCAATGAAGATTAGTTTTTAAAATTAAACTCACCTTTCATTGCTCCAGTTTACAGTTGGATCATCCATTTTATTAATAAGAACTATTAAATGCTTTACACCTGCTGTTTTTGCTAACATGGCATGTTCTCTTGTTTGTCCACCTTTCTCAAATCCAGTTTCAAACTCTCCTTTTCTTGCAGAAATAACCTAATTAAAGATACATATTTTAATAAAGGCTCTACAATTCTCTCAACAGAACAATCAATAATACTGTCTTATTCAAAAAAATTTGGGTAGTCAGACCTAGTAAAAGCTTCCAAAATGCACTGGTATATTCTCAGTATTACCCATTAATTTCTGCATTGACATGTAAAAAAAACCACATGACATCTGTGGACAGTTTTAAGAAGCTGTTAAATTACTTCAAAACTCACTCATCTCAGTAAATGTAACATTTGAAAATTCTGCCTTCTGTAAGTAACCAAAAGAATAAAGAAGTAAACAAAAAATAAAAACCAGAAGCCTAATTCCACAGCAAAAGCAAAATAAAAGTATCTGATTTGTCCTTACCAGCACAGCAAGATCAGCTTGAGAAGCCCCACCAATCATATTTGGAACAAAGCTCTTGTGTCCAGGAGCATCTAAAATAGTGAAGTGTTTCTTCTCCGTTTCAAAATAGGCACGACCCACTTCTACTGTTTTACCTTTGTCTCGTTCTTCTTGGTTTGTGTCTAAGGCCCACGAAAGGTACCTAAAAAAAATCCCAACCCAAAGACTCTATTGTTGTATTGATGTTTATTACATTTATATATAATTTTTTAGTCATAAGAGACCTTATTTTTGCTAACTTATTTTAACCAGCTCAGTATTGCTAAATGCAAAGTCACTGTTGGTCTTTGAAATACTTTACTGATTTGTGTGTACAGTGAGCTGCAGAGCCCACTGCCAGCTCTCCTTCACACATCTACAAGGATTAATTTTTAATAATTCTAATAAACAATTTTCATTTTCTAAGTTCTTCAGCTGAGATCTAACTTCAAATAACTTAAATTTTGCCTCAGTCTCAGAAACATCTCAGGATCAAATACAAAACAATTTTTCCTTCTCAGCATAATTAACTAAAACATTAGTTCTACTTGCATATATCATAATTGAGAAATTATAATTACTAGTTCTCATTTATTTGCACATATTAAGCAGAAGTTGGCTATGAAATAGACACCATCTTTATTCACACTATCTTTGATAGATATTAAGCAGAAGTTGGCTATGAAATAGACACCATCTTTATTCACACTATCTTTGACAGATTTTCATTATATAGACTCTTGTCCCCTCCTAATAATTTTTCCCCCTGGGTGCCAACAAGTTAGCTTTCAGTTAGATAAACTGAAATTAAAAAAAAATACTTTGATCGGTCAGGTTTTGTGAAAACCAGTGAATATAAAGAAGAAAAAAAATGCTCTTACTAAGGATAGAGCAGTGGTAATAACTCCACTGAACTGGTTTAACACAGCAATAGTTTCACCATTAACAGCAACCTGTAGATATCCTTAGCTTTTGTTTTGTAGTGACTGGGTGGTGTCTGAAGAGATGCTGCTTGGACTATGGTTGCTTGGTGAAAAGAACTATGTCACCCTTTCTATTCCCCTCTCTCACACATAATTCAGTGAGTTCAGGTCAATGCCCATCCCCTGAGGATGCTCTGCCCCTAAGGAAGTCTTTAACTGCTCCTTTTCCAGAGCCCTCTGAACCCCTTTTATCCTCCAGCCAAAAAGAGAAAGCTTTCAAAACTGAAATCAATTTTGCAGGAGTTGTCTGAAGCAGAAATCAGGCTGCTACATGTGCTGTATACACACACTGCCCCCACGAAGCCCAACCAACCAAAAAACAACAAAACCCAAACCAAACAGGAGGCCCACAAAAACTCCACCCAGGACAAGAGCACCATCGTGCCTGGAAGAAGCCAGGGCAACTGGGACAGAGACTAAAACCAGTTTCATTGCAGTAAAGGGTAAAGTGTGATACTATCTTCATCAAGTTCATACCATGTTTCTCTGTTTTTTTCTTTAGCTTCTCTTTCATATTTTTCAAGTGTTCTTTTGTCAACCATTCCTGTCAAATACCTAAGAAGAGGGAAAATAAAAGTGCAATTTTACACAAAGCAGAAAAGGATTTCCAAATAGTTACACACTTATACAATCCCCACACGTTATGACTGGGAAATGAAGATCCTAATTTTTTTTTAAATCTTCACAGAAAGGACAAAATTTAACCAATAGTATAAAGCAGTTTCAAGTTGCATTTTAAAATACAAAGAAAAACAGCCATGTTCTAAAAAAGTGATTAATTTAAAAAAGTTTATAATGTTGGCTTTTGCATAGTTGCTTCTACTAAGTGAAAATCCTATAGCAATAACATTAATGTGCTGGAATTAAGAAATTCCAAAGACAGTAAGTACCTCAATTGACAGGGATAGAAACATTGTTATAAAAGTATTATCATATGCTGATTAAAGCCACAAAGAAAATATTACTTATTTGAATTGGCGTTTTTTAATTTACAATAACAGGAACTCTAAAATTTAAGTTTCCTTACATTATTTGTCCTCCAATAGTTGACTTGCCAGCATCTAAAAAAAATTAATTCAAGTAATCAACAATGTGCAATTCTAGAAACAGCAGACCATTATGAACTAACTCACCTAGTTTGTTTCCCAAGGATTTATTTTTTGAACCATAATTTAAGTTTTTGAAAGCATCTTGCACCATCCTTTGTTCCCATTATAATTTGTTATCAATTAAATTACACCAAATTTTGAACATGCTGTTTTCATATATGTCAATTCAGCATTATCCATAACAAAAACCCCTCACCAAGCAGTGATCCAGCTAAAGCCAGGGTCAGGAGTGTGGGAAGCTCTTGCAAAGTCCCCTTCTCTGCTTCCTTTATCCCTTGTCCCTAACCTGTGTGGGCTGCTCTTCAATATTGGGATGTACCTCTGCCCACAGCCCCTCTACTTTCTGTGACTCCATTCTGAATTTACACAAGGACCGAAATTGCAGTACTTTTAAGGTGGAAAGTAACTACAGAAACAAAAAGACAGAATTTACTGTATAACTTGTGATTCAATAATTCTTCTCTACTTCTGACACCAACCAAGTTTTTATGAAGCTTGTTGAAACTATTAAATGAAGATATTTTGCTATAAATGCTTCTTTTAACCATGAATTATGTTAATATATTGCTGTAACCCTACACATTTTGGTATTTAGAATAATAATTTTTGAATCTAATAGCAAGAACCCTTTTTATTTAAAATAAGCAGAAAAGAAGCACAATTTTCTGATTTTGTTCTTTAGATCATAAACACAGATGTGTCACTTCAGCACTCAACAGGAGCAGGTACTTGAGAAATCATGAACACAGGCACTGTTGTGTCCAAGAGAACACACTCTACCCTTGGCCCTCTACCCCTGAAAACCTTTAAATTTTTCCTTTTCCAGAGCAGCTTCATTAGAATGAGTGCTCCTGTGAGCCTCAAGACATGGTGAATACGAAGAACAGCATTAATTTCTAATCCTCTGAGTTCTAGGTAATACACAACAGACAGATCCAACTACTTCACCGTCACTTAAAACTTACCTACGTGTCCAATGAATACTACATTTACGTGCTCTTTTTTAGGAGCACCTGGAGGTGCTACAACAGATTTCGGTTTTGGTATTTCCTCCTCCTCTTCCATCATTTCCTGAGCGCTCTCTTCAGAAGGCCCCGCATCCCCTGCAGGACCACCTCCTAGCTCTGCTTCACTGGGTTCTTCTTTGTGGTCCCACGACTCTTCTGGGGACATTTCTGTCTCTCCATTTTCCACTAAAAATGAACCAATTAGATATATTCATATAGATAAAGAAATGAAAAAGAATTACCCCGGGGGAAAGCCCCTGTCCCAAAGGCACAATCTCAAGGCTTTAACTACTGTTAACGTCTGTTAACATTTTCCCATAGAAAAAGGGACAACTGCTGCTCGTTTCTGAAATTATTAATACCAGGAGCTTTCAAGCTAGCTTGTGTGCTGACAAAAGAAATCTAGGATACAGAAACTTCTGTTTTAACAAGGCAACAATTTTACAAAGCAAAAGCAAATCTGAAGATCCACTCAGACCAGCACAGTAGTCTGAATCCACAGACACACATGACCATATGCTTAGAAAGCAAAGGAGAGGGATTATAGTTTAAGTTCACTCATAAGCCATATAAAAACAATTAGAAAGATACAATTTCCATGTTCTGATTGTTCACATTACTGACCACTTTAAAATTTTTGCTAATCACCATTCCACACATGTTAATGGAGCTATTTGATAATATGAAATTATTTTTTTAATAAAGCACTCATCATTTTACAGTGTCCAAGCAATCCAGTTTCAGGTCTCAATGCATACTAGTGTTCAATTACCTCTTTCCTCATCCAAGTATAAAGATACAACAAAGTACACTAAGGACTATTTGTAAGGGTAAAGGCTCTACTATTTTGTTTGCAGTGATTCAGCAAAAGCACTGTAGTAGTACATTACAGTACTATCAAGTAAAAAGGAACAATTCTCATCTTACCAACAGATTCTGAAATTTCCATGTTAACAGCAGCATTTGAACCTAGAAGACAAAAAAAGGGAGAAAAATGAATCATTAAAGACACATACCTACCATGACAGTAATCAAGAACAAAGGAAAATGAGTGACTAAATTAATAAAAGGATAGTTCAGATGTTTTAGCACTTGCCAAAGCTTTTTAATATACAGGTTCATTTCAAAAATTCTGCTTCATGCTAGTTTTATGATCTTCCATAAGCTACTTTATGAGCCTTTCCCAACTGCCTATGAAACTGTAAATAAATACAGATAATTACATTGCCTTACAAGAGTAGTATGAGAATAACAAAGATTGGAAAAGGCTCACAGAGACTGAAAAGAGCTTATTTGCAATAATTTCTGAAAAAATTGTGTAATGAAGATACAAAAATGCTTACCTTCACAAGAGGCTGTCTGCTCCTCTGGAGAAGGCTCTACAGGTGCACCTGCAGAGAAAAAAAGTTTATCTTTTCAAGTACAATGAAGTGACCAATTTCCAAAGTTTGCCATGAAAGACCATCTCCCAACTTTATTGCAAGAAGTGTATGGAAAGAATAACCACTTCCCTCCCTGCCAAGTGGTACTAAACACAGCCTCTAAGCACAGATACTGCTAAAGAACACTGCCTAAACATGGTGAAAATAATATACCACTTCTAAAAACAACCCATTTTTTCCTCCTGAATGGAAAGATAGACTTAAAGCAAGCAATTTTTCTATACACAGTATTTTACTTGCCCATCCTTTTTGAGCAGGCTGGCTATTGGTGTTAGCGGTGTTTAAAAATACCAAAGCAGTTTCATTGTATCCAATGACACAATGTGGTGTCACAAATGCAGGGAAAGGGTCTGCCAGCAGCTGCTTACAGCCATGTCTACACTGCTCTTGTGCCTCACTTCCACTAAATGTTGAGTAGAAAATAGAAACAAGCTCTTAAAAACAAATTCTTAACATATGCTGTAGTTATTAAATCAAGAGATGATAAATTCATTCAGATGTCTGGTAAGTTTGCCAGTCCTCTTCAACACCAGAGCACAGTCCCATTATGTGGAGGGCAATCTCACTGGTCAGGTGTATCTATCAAAGCCATAAGTATGTTTTTTTGGATAAATTACTCAACCCTCTCATGCACTAAACCATACCACTACATTTTATGCTGAGATGTAACTAATTATTAAACCTACTAGGAGTGATACATTGCAATTAACACTTGCACCACTCAATGTTTTGGGACGTTATTTCACATGACCAAGGGGCCTTCTATAACTATACATAAAACCTTAACCTGTTTACTTTTCTCTTGGTGTAAGTTCATAATGCTTTGAAACAAGTTATGTTTTTTTTCAACCACATACAAAATTCATACCCTCTGTTTAGCTGTACTCCAGCTCTCCTTCAACTGAATTCTGAACACGGATCTTAGAGCATCACTTGCTCTATACGCATGATGGGACCTAAAGATGAAACAAATCCCCTCAAAAGAACAAAGCCATACAGAGAAGGACCTGATTCTAAGCCTCTTTGCTTTCGCACTGTTTGCGTATTTACTGCAGACTTCTCTAAAGTGGAGCAGCGCCGGGAGAGCTGGCAGGGGGCCAGAGGACAGGGCTTTGCAGGCAGGGTGAATGTGGGTCACAGCACAACATCCAGTGGCCAGCAGCAAACCGGGGAGGGGGCACAGCAATGCCTGACTGAAAGCACTCCCTGCACTCCTGTCTTGGATCCGACATGAGCAACACTCCTGAAAACAAACCTGCCAGACTTGAAGAGAATGATTTAATATAATCAGTAAAAGTGTAAGAATACAATACCCTTAGATCCTTTTAATGAAATGATCTATAATTCCTATTTGGCAGCTGGAAAAGACACCAAGCAGCCCATTTTTGAGTGTGGTAAGCAGGTGGCACAAAATCTAGGTATGAACCTAAAGCCTCCATTTTGTAGCACATCAGAAGATTGTTGGCTATTTCACACATACTGTGGTTGGGATGCATAAATATTTTAATTATAAGATCATTTCAACAAGCTTTTGATTTCACTCCAGAACTTTGTCTGTAATGAAAAATGTATCAAATGGCAGTATTAATGCACTTGCCTTGGAACAGAAGTTCTGTGAGTGGTTGGAGAGCTAGTTAATTTCTGAGAAATATATTGTCAATCAACAGCATTCATATAAACTCAGTTTTTACTTTCTGGTCTGCAATACAGCACGTATGCACACAGGAAAAAAGTTTCTTCACAGCCAACAGAGAGGAAGTAGAAAAAAGGCCCCTCTATAAATTTTGTACAGGTCTAGCACACGAGAGTCAATAACACAGCTTGTGCATGGATGCTGCAGAGTACTAGTGTACACAACCAGGGGGCAACAGATATTCAGCTATAACCAGAGCCTTTTATTAAACTCTGGTTGCTTTGGTACAAAAGTGGCAGACATGCTTTGGAAGAGGACACTGAATTGTATCAAACATAAACTGTTCAGAGCAGAAAGAAACATAAACCACTCAGTAAAAAAAAAAACAAAACAAACTGTTAAGAAACCAAGTAAATAAATAAAGAACCCTAATTTCAAAACTAACATGCTCTGAGTCACAAAAATAAACAGTCACCACAGTAATTGTTTACTTCTGATAAACAAGTTCAGGTTATGTCAGGTTATTTCAGACAAAGGCTCATATTTACCATACTCTGTGTGGAAGTGAACAAATTGCCTGAAATGTGCCTTAAGACCATCATCTCAAAAGAAGGATGCAATCCTACTGCTTCCTTAGCATTTTGGTCTGTCACCTCATTTGTGAAGATCATCCAGACAGGAATCTTTCATATGAGAGGGACTCAAAACATACTTTGTAGGAAATCTGGTTTTAAAGTCAAGACATGCCTTAAGTGACGCCAATTTTTTAATGCCTCAAATGATTGGATTTACGCATGACAAGCAGCTGTTGGATTTTACACCTAACCATCTCCATCTCTCCTTCAAGCCCTAAGTCAAGAACTGCTGCTGCAACCTTATCCGCAGTATTACATGGAGTGAGTGGCTTATCTTTACTCCTGCTCAACATCAGAGCCTTAGGACATTTTATGGAATGTCTCTGTTGGCAATGCCAAGGGCAAAAATGGATACAGATGCTGCATTTATCTACTGGTACCATCAGACCATGACATTATGTAATTCAGAGTCTTGTCTGGAAAAGGTAATTGTGGGGATTTTTTAAATGCAAAATTCGCTGGAAGAGTATGTACACTACCAATACAGAGTCCAAAATTGCACAACTTGTAAAACACAGTGACTGATCTCTTCAAAATACATCTCATGTCCTAAAGAATCCACTCTGCCTACTTCATTCACACAGCATTCTACTACAGCTGAAGAGTTTGTTGCATATCACACTAAATTTTGTACTTGTTGGCATTTTTCTTGTACAATAACCAAAGCTGCACAACTACAACAAATTTGAAGTTATCATCCAACTTCTGAAAATACTGTTTTAAAATACTGTAAGCCACGAACTTTCCAGCATTGACATATTAGAATGCTTGTAGATAAACAACAGAAAATTGCTCTTTAATTAAATTTATATTAGAATGTATCAAGTTTTTCATATCTAGAACAGGTACAGCTGGCAAAGTAGGAACCAATATTAGAAGAGTGGTTAAAACACAAATTAAAGTCAAACTCAACTGCTAAGCAGTAGTGACAACCTCCGTCTTTACACAAACCTCAGTGTTCACCAGATGCATAGAAAAAGCTGATAAAGGTCTCCACACAAGTAAGAACTGCCCAGTGGTTAACTGGTAATTCCTCAGCAGCAAACCTGAACCACAATACAAATGCCTTCACAGAATTGATGAGAGGCATAAATTTGGTGCAGTACACAGCAGCACTCAGCTCCCAGCCTGCTCTGCTGCTGGAGTGATAAGAACCCAGACAGGACTGGAACCTGACAACTGGGGTAGACTACAGAGTTAATGAAACTCTGCACCACACCGCAGAGAGATTAAAAAAAAGAAAAAGTAAAAAAATAGAAAAGGCAAATTCAGCCTGAAATAAACATCTTATCTAAAAACTTAGATACCTGTATAGTGAATTTGTTATTGCTTTTCTAATACAGGTATCAAGTTCCTTCACAAGGATTCCTGAAGAGTGAAGAAACATATGACACACACCTTAGGATTCCCATCACCTTTTTGTATGTGTAATTACAATACCTGAGTTCAGCACATATTTACACAATAGTCATACAGTCTCAACAGTTTTCATGCATTACATAACAGATGTTTGCCCCCCCTTTTTTTTAAATGAAAGCATAAAGGGAATTACAGAAGAGTAAAAAAAATAAGTCCGCATCAAACACACACAGCATGAAAAGCAGAATAAAAAAAGCCCCAAGAGATTCTTAGATAACAAAACACACAAAAATTACGTCAAGCACAAATAAAGCTAAACAAAGTGCTTTATATCCAATACTTTAAATTGTACAGAAAGAAAAGGTTTTCAGGAGTTCACTGTAAGGCAGTTGATTTGAAAGTTAAACCCAAAATTATGTCCTTCTCCCTGCCCTGCTTTATAGCCTATGCCCCAGCTTCACCAGTGGACACATCAGTTTTTAAAATGCACCAAAGCAAAAGCAGCTTTAATAGTTTGACGTGACTCTGTAAAACTCACAAAAAAAAAACTAGCACTTGTTTCATATTCATAGGATTTCATTATGTGTTAGCTTAGTAAAGACCCACCTTCTTCCTTCTCCAGTGAGGACACACCTTAAGTTTATCTTATCTAAACTTGACATGCTTCTTAACAACTAAGTTTAAGAAAGCTTATGGGGATTTTCAGGGAATATACTGAAGTCCTCTTTTGCTTAAGGTCAAGTATTTGTGCTGAGTTGATAACCTGATTTTTAAGACAGATAATCAAGAAACCAAGCTCAGTATTTTAACAGTTCAGGATTCCACTCTGACAAAAATCTCTCATAACCCAGTATCTTTAGTATGAGTCATATTTTAGTATTGCATCTCCTGTCCTAAACTAACTTTTGTAATGAAATACAATCACTGTCATTTTTCCATAGACCTCTTCAAAACATAGTCATTAATTTAATGGATTAAATTATGACTACTTTATGCCTTTATAATAAAAAACACAAAGTAAAACCATCTTTCTATCTTAGCTTCATACAATCCGCTACTTCTTTTCCTTGCATATCTCTCATCACAGAACAGAAGAAAAATGCCAAAATTCTTTAAATGGAACTGTAAAATCAGATTATAAATAGAATCCAAGAATTATCCCAATTTATTTTTGCGTTCATTTTGATAGAGCAATCAAGTTTTAAGATAACATCATGCTTTCAAACACATTGAAGCAGTAGCCCAAAGCAGAGCACCAAACACATGGTCAGCAGGCTGCCTCAGCCCCCAGGACAGTTCATGCAGCGCACAGCCGACTCCCAGGGCTTTGTGTGTCCTAGTCATGCAAGGCCACGAGGGTGATGAATTATTCTAAGAGGAGCAACACAATCCTGGCCACCTTCCTGGGGACACTTTAGATGTAGACAAAGGACATCTGTGTAACACACTGGCACCCTGAGTGCATCACACAGGTATGTTGCATCTGATCACCTGTCAGTGCCAAGACATCCAGCCTTTCTCTGCACTGACTGTTTCAGAAGTGGTTGTACAGCTCACTTGTCTAGAGAAGCTGATACAGAAGAGTGCTCTAGATAGTCAAGTGCCAACTCAAATCAAGATTTTCAGATAAGAAGAATTTATCCCATATACTGGCACTGACAATACAACCCTGATTTGCTGTCATGTGAGCAGTCCAAGTTTGCAGTTCTGAAGGATTAACAGTAACACTATCAGCACTGGTGAGGAAATCATCAGCACAGGGCTGCTCCAAGGCTGACATGAAAACCGTGTAACGCTTTAACACAACAGCTTCTTGAACTGTGGGCTACTAGTCTTGGACAAGCCTTTCTCAGCAAGTTCACATGCAAAGTGAAGTCTCTTGAGGACTGAGCCGATGAAGAGTCTCACAGTGTAAAATGAGATACCAGGCTTTGGAGAACACAGTGGTAGAGAGAACTCATCATCCTGCTCTGGAAACTCCAGGTTTCAGAACTGAAGTAGATGATGCTGAAACTCCACCTCTTGTGTCTGACTGACATATGCATGTCTCAGCTACTACAAGGTCAGAAAAAATGAGGGCAGGGAAAAGCAGGAAGAAAAATGCTATATCCATTTATTTACAGCACTTGAAGGTTGAGGATGTCCAGCTGCTTGAATGCAACTGTTTCAGAAGTGACTACTGCAGGCAAGTGAGGATATTTAGGGAGTGAAGCAAACAGGGGCACTGAATCTTAAGCCAGATGTTTGCTTGGCTCAGGACTGTAGGGGCAAGTTGTTTAAACTGTAGTCATTAGGGTTAGAAATTCATTTGAAGTGGTCAAGAGAAGGACCAAATTAAACGTAGCCCTAATACCACCAAAAGGACAAATGCTTTCCTTACACCCAGTGCTGTGTGTCACACTTTTCATTCTTATTATTTTCATACTAATGATGCTTTTACTCTTGCTACTACCACTGCATACTTCAAATCAGTGAACAATTCAGGTTGGAAGGGATCCCAGGAGTTAGCTAGTTTAGTCTCCTGCTCCAAGCAGATTCAACAGTGAATACTTCAAAATTATTTCTGAAAAGAAGAACTAACACAAAATATAATAAAGACCATACAAGGAAGCTGTGATAAATTTTACCAAGAATCCTGTAATTACTCAAGAACTATGACAAAAACTGAACCACAAAAATGCAGATTGATGCTGCATTTTCAAAAATGTTTTGATTCTCTCATACCCAATTAAAAAAAAATTAGAAATCTTATTAATTGGAGGTTGGTGTTAACTATTCCCTCTGAAGCATGCCTTGATACAAAAACAAAAAATGTAATTTTCTGCTACATACATCTACAAAATCAATGGAATATAGTACAAAAAGAAGTCATAGAAGCTAAAGAGTGAAGCTGCAAGGCACAGTTGTGACTATGAATGTTTAGAGGCCCTAACACAATCTACCATCATTTCATTATCACACATGGCCTTAATTTAGTTGAGTTTGCTAGTCCAGCAACTGCCAGAGAGTCCCTCCAGAAGTACAACATGTCTGTGACTCCCTCCCAGTTCACCCGGCACGTAACTGCGCTGCAGCCGTGGCTGTCACAGACAGAAAACCTACAAGTCTTCATTTCACATTTCCAACAGAATCCAACAAAGAGAGATTTTACACAAACGAGTTTGACTTGGACACAATTGGATAAATGCAAGTCCTCATAGCTACAACATTTAGAACAACTGGTTTTAGTATATTCCTTAGGCTCAAAAATGTAAATAATATGCTTTTCCCATATAATCAAATTATAGTTTCAGAATTATTTTGGAATGAAATTATCTCTGAGCATAAGTTATATTGGTGGTAAACATCAGTCAGCTTTCTTCCTAATATACAATTTCCAATCAAATGAAAGCATGTGTAAACCACTTTTAAAGTAAGCTATTAGGAATGCAGGTCTCAGGAGTTTCCCAGTTTTAGAAAGTGAACATCTTATTCCATAAATGGCTTCTGAGAGTGCTCCTTCTGTGCTCTAAACATAAATGACAGGAATTTTATTCAAATTATTATAAACATTAAGTTAGCATGCATGAAAGGAAACACTATTACACACTGCAGCCACACAATGGAATCAGTCCTGTGGAATTTTTATATGCCATGCTGCTACTACACATTTATCCTGATCCATAATGGTCTTTGATTTACTAAGGAATTACAACTTGAACAAAACCCCACCAAGAGAAAGTTCCAAGAAGAAAAGCATTACTACAACTTAACTTTAGGCCACTGAAATTCCTCAAGTGACACTCAACTTTTTAGATTTCTTAAGGTTTAGATTTGTCAAGGCTAATTTAGGTTCTTCCCACTACAAACTATGTAATGAAGAATGAGTGTCACAGAGCACCTAGTTCCCTATGGGAACAAAAGCAAACTGGGTTGCTGAAAAGTAACCTATTCAGCACCATTGTCTAATCACATGTTGTTCTGACTTATTTCCAGAGCAAGCTCCACCTAGTTCTTCCAGCCAGGAAAGTAGTTGTCACCTTATACAAACATCTGCAAGGAGAAGACTGTCAATTACCTCCTGTAACCAAGCGCATCAGACCCGGAGGAGCACCCAGCAAGGACAGTATTCCAGTTAGGAAAGAAACAGAATTCTTAACTGCAGCTTTTTGTCTGCCTAATCTTAGGGATATTGAAGCTACTTAGAGAAACTCAAAATCCTAAACCTTAAAGAAGATATAGCAATCAAGGTAAATTCAAACCAGGTAGATTATATCACTATGTAGGAAATGTACTCAGAAACGAAGACACAAAGCAAAGCTATCCTGATCACTCCAGATGATCAGACCGTTTTCAAGCCATCCCTAATTTCTGGAAAGAAGAAGCTCATCACAGACTGCAGAAGTAGCAAAAAAGTGGGGAAAAGAAGAGTGAAGAATAATGAGTAGGTGAAGAGATGTAGTTTGAATTCCTACCAAAAAAATTAACTATAGAATGCCTTAGATGAAATCTTAAAAAGCAGACAGGAGAAAGAAAAAAAATTAAAATTATTCTAATAGTATTCGAAACAGTAAAAAATCTTTCAATATTGGTTACACAGCTAAAAAACCCAAACCTTTGATTCAGTCTGCAATATCTGCAATACAGGAATGGATTTTGAAGATTAGTCAAAGGTGCACCCAGCCCCAAGCTACCCAGTCTACCTCTACATCTGTGAACTTTACCATATACCTTCATTGTAAATGGAATTCAAGAGTCTGCCCATGGCTTCTCTGGAGTTTATTTTAATGCACTTAGACACTACTTGCCTGCACAGTACATGAGCTACAAGTTGTGCTAAAAATCAGGAGTGCTGAACAGCTGTAGAGAACACATAATCTAACATAAGGAGCAGGTTAATATTCTGTTACAAAAATATTCAAGTGTCATGTATAAAAGTTATAGATTTTAGTTGTTAACAACTATTAAATTTAGATACTAGGGAGATCAAGACCAATTAATATATTAAGGCAAAATACAATAAAAAATAAGCCACAACCAACAGAAAATGAGGCCAACATAATGTAACAAGTAGTGTCTTTAGTGAAATTAAATTACTAGATAAATACCTGAAACACTAGCTTGCTTCATATTATGCCAACAGGGATACAGGAAATTATAGGAAAAATTAGGAAGATCTCAAACTCCTTAGCTGCAGGAATGACAATAAAACACTACCACAAAGTTAAGCAGCATGTCTGATGTTTGGAAGAATCTTCAGTTTGGAGCTGAAAATGAAAAAGTAGCTCACCTTTAACCTGCCATATGCAAAGTAAATCTAGTATAAACATTGGTTGTGCACACAAAGATCCTTTGAAATCAAAACCAGGGTAAATTTCAGGTTATTCCATTAGCTGAGGCCAGCTGGACAAAACTCCCTTCCCTACTAATCCTTTATCGGCATTATGTTAGGAAAAAAAATAAATTACTTGATATAATCTTCAAAAAGACATTTAAGATACATCTGAGCCACTGGTGGCTGAAACAGTGCTTTTCTCCCCAGCAACACTAAATTTATTACCTCCAAAATCTTCGACAACACCTAGAGTTACACGTTATATATTACATATATTATATTTTTTTTATATATTATAGGAAGAGCAGAGCTACGTGGTTTTTCCCCACCATGGGCGACCCTTTGCGAGCAAAGGTCCCAGCAAAACGCACACGGGACGCGCAGGGAGCCAGAGCACGCCGGGTCCTGCTGCTCCCGGGCAGCGCACCCGCGCCCGGCGCGGCCCCGGGGAGCCACGGCCCGCGGAGCCACGGCCCGCGGAGCCACGGCCCGCGGAGCCGCGGTGCCTCCCCCGCCCGGGCCCCCTGCAACGCGGGGCTGCCTGGGGCGGCGCTCCCGCCGGCCGCTGCCCAGCCGGGCTCCCCGGCCGTGCCCCTCCCGCTGGGGAGACACTCCCGCGGCCGGACGCTGCTCCCGCGGCCGGACCCCCGCCCGGCCCGGCTCCTCGCCCGCCCCGCGTGGCCCTTTCCCTCGCCGCGCTCGCCCCGCGCCCTCCCAACATGGCCCCCATCCCTCCCTGCCTCCCTCGCCCTCCGCGGTGCCGGCCCCGCGGTTACCGAGCGGCGGTGGCGGCGGGAGGCCGGGCGGGGGCGAGGGCGGCGGCAGGCCGGGCGCCGGGCCGCTCCGCAGGAAGGACGGCACGAACTCGGCGGCGTGGACGTTGGGCACGAAGGGCTTGGCGTTGACGTTCAGCTGCCGGCTGAAGGCCGCCCCGAGCAGCTCCTGCTGCGCCTCGGCCTCCGCGGCCGGCGGGGCGCAGCCCGGGCCGGCGCCGCTGCCCGGCTCGATGTCCGCCTGGTCCCAGCAGTCGGGAGCCGAGTCGCTACTGCTCCCGCTGCCGCTCCCGTTCGCCTCCATTTTGTGGCGGCCCCACAAGGCTCCGCGGCCCCGAAGCGTCTCCCGGGTGAGGGGGGAGCCGGCGGCGGTACCGACTCAGCACTCGCTCCGCCGATTCCGCGTGTGCTCCGCCGCCCCGACGCGAGCGCAGTGTGGCCTCTCGGGCCGCCGTACCCCCTCCCGGCAGCCTCTCCTACCGCCATTGTAGTAGTTTTTATCTCCTCCGGCCCTTCCCCTGCCGCACGTTCGCCGCACGGCGTAAGAACTACAACACCCGTCATACCATGCGGGCGCACGCGCGCCCCGCCTCCCGAGGACAGACGGGAAATGGAGTTCACCGCGTTCCTTGAGCGCTCAGGAACTGCAACTCCCGGCGGCCCCCGCGCGCGCCGTGCGTCCCTGCCGGCCCCGGCCCCGGCCCCGCCCCCTTTTCAGGGCCATGGGGAAGGCGGAGTTGGCGCGAACGCCTCAGGCGGGACGGGAACCGCCCGGGTCGGCTCCCGGCGCTGCAGGGCCGCACCGGGAACCGCCCGGGTCGGCTCCCGGCGCTGCAGGGCCGCACCGGGAACCGCCCGGGTCGGCTCCCGGCGCTGCAGGGCCGCACCGACCCCGTGCTGGAGAGCTGGGGCGGCAGCAGAGCTCCCGGGGAAGCTCTGGGGCAGCGCCCTCCCACGGGATGCAAGAGGGAACGCTGCCGTGCCTGTCCAGCCACAAGTGGACAGGATGCATGGAAAGTTCCAATTTTGGTCGTTCTATAGGACACTTTGAATTGTTTGTTCCCATGTAAAAAACCCATCCAGTTAAGGCAGAGTCAGTAGGACTTTCCAAATACTGAGGCCCTCCCTCCACTGGTATGACTTTTAGAAGTTTTTATAACAAAATCTCAACAAGCAAACCCAAAAAACATCTCTTGAAGTTAAGTGTATTTGGAGGAAACAGCACAGAACAGAGGGGAAACGAGTAGATTCTGGTTACAGGGCTGCACGAGGCTGTGGCAGCATTTTGTCTCGTAAGGTACAGTGTGTTTATAATACAAAAAGCAAATACCTGGGACTTTCTTGGAGTGCTGACATGTGAGGACCGAGTAATCTGCAGCATTGTTCATACTAGAACACTGTAGGACAGATTACAGAGTTGTTTTGAAAGCAGGTAGTCTTAGAACTAAAAATGAAAGGTCTCCGTTTGGTGCACAGTCCAGGGCAGTTTTGGTTGGAGAACAAAAGCTTTCCTGAAGAATTTGTGTAACCCAATCCTGACACGAGAACCAGAGGGCTTCTGGCTGCACACCAGCAGCAACACGCGGGCCATGGACAAACAAAACCTTCTACAGATGTTAATGGAAGTATGGGCTTCCAACAGATCATAACCAGGGCAAACATTAGTGTACAGGGCAGCGCTTACAAAAGCCTAAAAAAAAAAGCCAAACAAACAAAAAACCCAACAAAAAAGCCAACAAAACCAAAGCCCCACTAACAACATAGAAAGTTCATTTTGGAAGAAAAAGTATCACTTTTAATGAGAGACTAAAAACCTCTGCCTAAGTTGAAGCCTTTCCTTCAAGCACCACCAAGAGGTTAACCCTAACCCTATTCTCTGGCACAGAGTTAAAAATATACTCTATTTTTCAAATCGAGTATAATTAAGGAAGAGTCTCACCTGTGCTACTGTTGTAATATTTAGAATTTTGTCAAGCTGCAAGTAAGTCCCAGCTGTGCATAGCAATCACTTTTCTGTTTAACAAAAGGAAAAGAAGCATGCAGTGCATTGTTTGGGTTTGCTTTCTTTTAGTTCTAACCTCTGCTTGTTAGGTGACGTTTATGAACCAAGAGGTGTCTGATACATTTCCATATAGTATGGAAACAAAGTAGCACCATTTCAGCACTCAGGGGTTACTAGTGTTGAATAATAGATAAAACTCCAGTGGAGAGCAAGCTGCATGCATTCTGCTGACATCGAGTGACTTGTTACTGAACACTTTTTACTGTCACTGTGACAGCATTGAAGTGTGAGAGCATTGAACAGCTCAGGTTTATAATGAGTGCAACGTTGTACTGCAAGCTTGTGTTTTGTTTGAGCCCTGACACAGCCTACAGGTCAGGAAAGCCTTAACTTAACTGGGGGCAGGTGCTGCCTTTTCCGAGCAGTTAGGATGTACTGTAAGATGATCAGCACAAGGAACACAGAGACAGCAATTCTTGCACACATTCTGGCATTCCTTAAAAAACTTCTTGAAGGTTTTTGAAATGGACCTTCTTTCCAATGGCTCCTAAAGCAGTGATTTGTGATAATTTTTTTTTGTTTGTGTAGGGGGAGTAGGGCCAAATATGCGTTTGATCAGAGGTGCAGAAGTGCATATTACCACTGACTTCAGGGGAAAAGAATTAGTTGTGTTTCACAACCTTTCTTCCTTCCTTGACAGGTACTTATTCCCTAGGTACTTGCTAGGATACAAACAATTAGTCCACAGAATTTCAAAAGATGCCAGATGTCCTTCAGAGTGTACAAACCTGTTTTGCAGGCTGTCACACATAGGAATTGTGTAAACTCAAACACTAAATTTTTAACAGGGCTAGTAGTTTGTTTTTCCACTTTGGAACAGCTGGTACTCAAAACAAAAGTGGAATTATGATAATTTTACTGGCAAAATATCCACTGGAGTGTAAATGGTCCTGTTTGCTTGAGGTTTTAAAGCATTATAAAAGCTTATTTTGTTTAAATCTCTTCCGCATCAAAATGTTTAGAATAAATATACCAGCTCTTCATTTAATAAATGCTAAAATGCTTTTCTTATTGAGAACCACCCATATAAATCCATTCTCATATCATGAATGACCTAAGTGATCAAGACTGCTTAGAAAAGAGGAGTCTGGCCCAGCTTAGGGTTAATATGTGATGACTGAGGGGCAAAGAAATTGTCCCCCCCACAAGTGCAGTTCTAACATCCTTGTGCTGCCTCTGAGCTCTTAGACCCTGTGCTGAGTCTGTCCAGCTCATTAAATTTAGTGACAGAACAATCCACTTTCTCTTTCCTCCTGGGCTACTCAGATGAATCAAATAAGAGGCTTTCAACAATGCCAGGGCTGGTATGAAGTAAGAATGGGGAACAGGACTTATTTTTTGGTGAGAGCAAGTTATTAATACAATAAACTATCCCAAGGCAGCTTCAGCACTAATTTGCAGTCTGTGGTGAGTCAGTCCTTTAGCAGTGAAATGGAGGGCTCTGTTCATATGGTATTAGAAATAGTGGTCTGTACTTTGGTAGTAACTTCCACCCAAGCTCCCACAAGCACTTTGCAGCCTGGCAGGGACACCTTTGAAATAACAATGCTTTAGCCATGTGAACCGAAGCAGAAGAAAAAGATGGATTTCACTAGAAGGCTCCAAACAGGTTAACAGCTTCAAGAAGTTACTTGCTCACTACCAACAGGTAAGTTTTTAAAATTCCATAAACTACCAACAGCCTTAAATCCCTTAAGCAGCCTTAAAATGTAAAATGAGTTGTTTTAGGACACTGAGTTATGGCTGAATTGACTCAGTTTACCTTGACATCAAGTAACTTCCTGAGCGACTGCTACATGGGAAGAAACATTTTGGCTGAGACTGGGAGGAGTAGGAAAAGAATACAACTTCCCTTTCTGGTGTGGCAGCAAGCTGGGATTGGAGTGACGTAGTGTGAGCCATACCCTGATCTTTAAAGGTATTCAAATACGTACAGTAGTTATGCACCTAAATGAGTAGCCTGATATTTAGAATTGCTTTGAAGTCAGAAAGAGCCTTTAAAAACAAAGCCAAAGGAACAAGTTATTTAGTTAGGAGAAAGAAAAGACAGGAGGTAAGAGGTAAGTTATTAGAAGTTTGACTAGGTGCCAGGAATTTATAAATTAATATTCTTAAACCCTGGTAAATTCTCTTTCCAGGTAGTCTGTGGAGATGTAGCTGAGAACTAGAGAATAGAAAACACAACTATGTTTCAGCATGGTGGATTCATTAAGAACCAAGTCTCTTCTAAGCTTTACTGGTGCTTGTGGAAGTGTAAGTGAATAAAGAGGCTTTTCTATTTACACAAGACCATGTCTAATGCAAACTAAGATGTCTTGCCCTGGCAACATCTTTTTACTGATTTGTTCCAACACTGCTATTTAACAAATGCTTTTCTGGCCTGTTCCTCTCCCTGTGCTGGGCATTGGCAGAACTGCAGTCCCTGAATTCCATCATAGAAATGTATTTGAAGCTATTTCATTGGAAGAATTTAAAATAAAAGTCTTCTTTGGTTTTCCAAATGTAGTACCAGAGCATAAACTCAGTTTCACAGTCCAATCATAGAATTACTCCACACCTGCAAAGGAATTTAGAATTTGTCTCACATTTCATTGTGTGTTGGCAATGAGTAATTTGGAGCTGGATTCTTCTATTCTTCAATCTAGTTGAAGCCTTTTTTGATCACTCCTTTTGGAGCAATTAAACACATACTGCGGGCTTCAAAAAGGGTGTAAAGTTAATTGGTTTTCCTTTAGATAGCAAAAGAAATACATGGATTGCTACACCAGAATGCCAGTTTGTAATTTTCTGTGTCCATCTTCTCAGCTCTCAAATACCTCACATGTTCAGCTCATTATTTTTAAAAATAGTCATGTGTGTCTCTCACTTTCACGTGTATACACAACCTTTATTCTCTTTAATTGTGTATTTCTAAAAAGAAAGACCGAAAGGTCTTTTTTCACAAGTGCCATCCCTTTTTTCAGGTGACTCTAATTGGAGGCTTAGAGTTCTCAGCTGTGTGATCTATTGCTTAGTTACTCTGTATTGTTTAGATCTCAGAGATCTGTAAGGTGAGTTCTTGTTGGGTCTTTGCTCATGATGCCTCTCTTTGAATGCACAGTGCCTCCTCAGACAGAATTTCTTCTGTGGTTTTGATACCCTGAGACTCCAGACTGAAAAACAGGAGAGGGAGAGTATAGGTAAGTAGCTTTTCTGTCAAAACTGTTGTGTGTGTGGCTTTCTTGCTATCAAAGCTCAAAGAAACACAGATGGGGATTTAGGTGTGCACATTGTGAAGAACCTGTGTGCAGTTTATAAACCTTATGACAGTTAAAATGTTGTGAATAGCAGAGGGATTGCTTAATGTGGAAGGAATGTGCTGAGCAAAGAACGCACATCCAAGGAAGGGAAGAATGAGATCACTTAAATGATGTAAACAGTGACTGAGCTAGGACTAGGAAGGTTAGAGACAGGAGGGAATTTATTTTGAAGAAAGGCAGAGATTGTGTGGTTTCAGAGATCTGAAAGTCAGGTGTAGGCTTGGTGGGAGGAAGCATCATGTCAATCAGAATACTGAAGCAGCTGAAAAGAAATCTTGTGAAGTACAATCCAGACCTCTGTTTTTCTGTTCTTATGCTTTCTTTTAGATTAGCAATATTTTGATTAGAAGATTAACCTTTTGCTTCTTTAGAAGCAGCATGGCCAGCAGGACCAGCACAGTCACTGCTGCTGCTGAGGCCACACCTTGAGTGCTGTGTCCAGTTCAGGGCCCCTCGTGACAAGAAGGACGTTGAGGTGCTGGATCATGTCCAGAGAAAGGAACAGAGCTGGGGAAGGGGCTGGAGCACAAGTGTCATGAGGAATGGCTGAGTATTAACACACTGTTTACTCACACCCTTTCTGATTGCAGGGTACTCCCTGACATGGAGAAGCTCTGAGCTGCAGTGTTCACTGCTGGATTCCATAATAACTCCAGGCCAGATCTCCTGCTTTATAAATATGGTAAGAGTTTTATAACACTTAAGTTTTATATGGAAAGTTTTACATGCTGGCTGTCTCAAGGGAGGGGGAAATAGAAAACTGGTTCCACGTGGGATTTTCATGTGCTTTCTTTTCACCTTCTTAATTTTCTGGAATTCCAGTTGAGGGAGCATGTTGTCCATTAGAGATCCCTTAAGATTTTAGTTTCACTAATGACTAAAGCAGAATGGCATTATTGTTATGAAGGAAGAATATCAGCTTCATGGGATTTTTAAAGCTCCTAAAGTTCTTCTATGGCTAGTTAACATTTTTGCAGAAAATAATTTCTTCATTATGGAATTGTGAGAATGAAATAGTGAGCTTGTTTCTAAATAGGTTCAATCACTCTAGAAGTATTCTGTGCCAGTATTATTATTCCAGAGACAGCAATTTGCACGGGGAATTATTCTGGAGTAGTGGTGGCTAAATCAATTAAAATTTCCCTCCTGTCTTGAGGGACAGCACACATTGACACTGTGATGCTGTTCATGAGAATTTGAAAAAAGTGAACGTGCATTACTCAAACTTCTGATTAGCTAGAGAATTTGGCTAAAATTACCAGAACAAAAATTTATGTTAGACTTTAGTGTATACCAAACACTTTGCATAATTCATAATTGTTCCTGCACATTTATTTTTGTTGTAACTCCAATACTCCTGTTGGCATTATACCACTGATGATTTTTAGTTTATTTTGTCCACCTGCAAAATTACTAAAATAGTAGCATATAAGAGATTATTTTTCCAACATAAAATGTAAGTGCTAACATTAAGAAATAAATTATATTTACATTCTGTAAAAATTATTGTACCAACATAAAAATGTCACTGGTGTTCTAACAAGCTTAATCCAAACTTGCTTGCACAATTCCTTTTTTATGCATTGTCCTTAGTAGTTACATAACTATTCTGGCACATGTGGAATGTCAGAAAAATGAAAAGGTATCTTCTTTGCCCCAGTGGTTTGGAGTCTATTAGGACTGCTTTCCTGGGCTGTGCACTTCCTCTGTTCCATAAGCTGGTTCCTAGCTAAGTCAGCTTTGAACACAGTGGGGGATACAGAAGCTGTCTGTGATTTAATTGACTGTGTTTATACTATTGTTATTTTAATCACTATTTTAAAGGAACATTTTCTCTTCTCTTGTTTTGCTCTTTAGTCCATTTTGGAAATACTCAGTGTAGCACCAGCAACATCACTCTTTTCAAAGCTGTGGTCTAATTAAAATGTGCTGAACCAAACAGGCAAAATCCACATTGTTCTTGTTTTTGCTCTGTGTGCAAATGACATTAAACAATATTTTGTCTAAGAGCAGCATTGTTCTGTGCAGCTGGTAAAAGTTAATGGACATGATGAACCCCTTAATAGCGCCATTCTTTTATTTACTAGCAGTGTGTGCCCCATTCCTAGAACAGCTTATCTCCTCCCAGCCGTACAGTCAAAGCATGCACTTCACAAAACATGGATTTCTGAAAATAACTGCTTCAGAAAGCTTTAACACTGTTTTAGGAGATGACTGTCTCTAAGACTGCTTTTCCTTGAAGTGCAATAACTTTTGAGAAGAAAAAGTGGTGGTTTTTGGTATATACATTGGTCTTACAGATTTTTAGGATTGTTGAGGTGAGGTGATTTATATGAGACTTTTTTGGGGGATTTATTCTGTAAATAGCTTTAGAGAATTGGAGAGGATCAGAGCAAGTCTGTAGTGTAAGATTTGACAGTGTAGGTCAGTTGCCTTAGTGAGTGGGAAAAAAAGAGCTGTGCCAGCACAAAACCATCAATGTAGAAGCAACTATACAACCAGAAGAATTTCTTTGTCAGCCTAGCTAATGTTGTTTGTGAAGGGAATGTTATAGTCCTAGCAGAAAACCCTCTTTCTCTTGGTAAGTGCTATGTAATTATGCCAACAGAATTTCTGAAGTACATTCAGGCAAAAAGTTGGCACAAGCTTCAACAGAGAAACCCTGAAGCAGTGCCAGAACAAAACTTTGTTGTTTAAGTTATGTGTGGTAAACAGATCTCAAGTTATTGTTCTGTGATAGATGAATTTAAATCTTTAATCATTGACATGATGATATTACTTACTTTGATTTTCCATCCAAGTCCTCATTTTGTTATTTTTGCTTAGACACTCACAACAGCTTTTTTCAAATTAAATAGTGAAAGATAAAATTTTTCTTACCTTTTCCAGGTGACTGATTTCTGTCACATAATATCAATTTCAAATGTCACAAATAAGAACTGACAAGGATTTCTGGAAGTCTTTGGTTTCTCCAAATGTTTAACAAAGCCAACAAATTTGGGTTCGTGGCAGGAAATGCTCTGGCTGTATGTTCAGTGCTCGGTGTGCCTGTTTTCTGCAAGAGCAACATGGAACTGGAGGTGTTCTGCTCCCATGGGAGAAGGCTGTAGGTCTAAAACATTTGTGTATGTTTGGGTACAACTCCAAAGCACCAGCTCCTGCTCTGTGCTGGGCTCTGCTCCCTTCACCTGTACTCCCTTCACCAGTAAAAATGACTTGATTTCTTGAAATCCGCTTCAGCAATTTGATATCCTACTAGAACTGTCAATGCTAAAACCATTCTTCTAAACAACAAACAGAAAATATAATTCATACTAGTCTTTATAAATTGTCCCCAGGTGTCACTCCTGAGTCAGACAGAAACATTTTAGAAACAAATCTGAGAATTGGCTTTCCTTTTCTCTTTTTTCCTCCTGTTCTTTCTGCAGTTGATACTTCACTTCTTGCATTTTTTTCCCATTGCTCTCTGTAAGGATGCCAACTCCAGCAGGCCAGCTTACCTTGTCTGAATTATTCTTAGAGGATATCTTGGGGAGTTTTTGGATTTCAGTTACAGTAACGTAACTGCAGAAATACTTCCCTGGCAATACTTTGTGATTTATGGTTAAATGTTTATTGTAGTTGATAAATCCTTTCTTATTTTGTCCAACTCTGCTAGTTTCTGCCATCCTTTTGAAGCAAAATCAAATTAAAAGAAGAGAGCATTTATTAGCATCAACATGTAATTTTTTGGAAAGCCAGTGCAAGCTCTGTAAATCCCATAACTGAACAAGAGCTGAAATATAACTTTACTTGTAAGTAAGGGCATATATTTATTATTCCCTAAAGGTAAATATCACTGTAGGAGAACCATCATTCCATACCATCATCTCATTTTTTCCACATATAACAAATCAGTGTTCTGCTTAGAGGATTTAATGTGTATTATACAAGGCAATGGAACAATTATTAACATAACATAGATACAGTTTCTAAGTAACAATATCCTTAATGTCACTTAATGAATTTATTCTTAATGCTTATGGTTTTTGTTTTATTTGTTGGCTGAATCCAATATTTTACTTTACAAACAGCTTCTCAATTCAGGTATAAATCATCTCATATTAAAACCAGTTGGTATAGCACACTTCTCCCAAAAAAGTGCTTAAAGGGTTGATTGTTTTGTTTTTTTGTTTTTTTTTTTTTTTAATATTAGCTCCTTGCTATCAAAATTACTCAAAAATGAAGGTTGCACAAGAACTTATTAAGCTAGAAAATGTCTTTCTTACTCCTGGACATAGACTGTGAAATAACATGTGCTTTAGATGTGTAGTGAGATCTGTCAGGGGGAATCTATTGCTTATCAAGATCGATTGATTACATGCTTGCTTTCATGCCCTTGAGGAGAGGAACTTCTGAATGTTAGGATGTGCACAAAATAAAGGCAGCAGACCACGACAACTGTAATTACTCATTGTTTTCTGAACCGTTTGTTGCCTGTGTTTTGTCATGGCATACATCACTGACACTGTGTATAGCTCAGGGAAAAAGGCTGGCACTTGAATGGTGGCTGCTTAAAGGAATGACACAGTAGAGACCCTTTACTGTCATTGCTCCCCAGTTTCCAATGTGTGAAAAATGTATTGCTTTATTACCAAGTATTTGTGGTTTGGGGCACATCTGTCAAAAAATCAGTTTATCCTTAAAGGCTGTAAGCTTTGGGAAATAGTAGTCCAACTGTAGAGGGAAAATTACTGCTGTAAGAGACAGCATCATTCTCCAGAGCTCTGATGAAATGAGCTGTATTGTGCCTTTTACTTGGGGGGAAATTTCCTAGAGTTTGACTGAAAGTATGAGACTACTTTGTATTTACTTTGTGTCTTACAATAAATATGTTTGAACTCTAACCAGCCATACAGGAAAACTTTCTGGCCAACTGAGAGAGAAAGCATTTCTGCCACAATATCTTATTATCCTATATATACAATCTCAAATAATTAGGCATAAATTAATTTCTACTGTACTTGTTTGACTTGTTTGACAGGACTTTTCAAATGAAGACATTGGTGCATTAGTTCACCAAATGTGGATTTCTCTGGTGGACTTACTTGCATGTCGCCAGTAGGTGATCAGCTGTTTCTATATACATTTTTTTTTTTCTGTGTTGTTTCTGGCCTTTTTTTCCAGGGCCTAGGATGTAAAACTACATGAACTGACTCAATTAATGAATGAAAGCTGCTTGCCCTGTGGTCAGGTAAGCCCTCCAGCCCCTCCTCACATTTCAGAGTACATAGAGTGAAGAGCAGGACTATCCCTCTCACTAACACCAAGACATTTAATCAGCTTATCTGTATGTAATCTATCCACATCTTTAGTGACCCCCAGACATAGGCACATTTTGTTATTTCTTTCCTTGCTTTTAGATCAACGTTTCTCTGGCAAAGTCCCTTTACGGTTTTTATGAATAGTACCAATGTCACATTGAGCAGATATCAGTTGTAGGATACATCACAGCAACACGCAGAGCAGGAGTGCATAACAGTCCAACAAAGACAAATGTAAGGTGTTGCACCCCTGAAAATGTAATCCAGGAGTGCAGCAAAGACTGGGATCTTTCACCAAAGTCAGTGGATAAAAGCTTAAAGAATTGGATCAGCTTGTCTATCCTGAAATTCACTTACTGTACCTGTGGATACCATGAAGATACCTTCATGAGTATCTTTCTTGAGATCACTGTTGAGAATGTGACTGTCCTCTCCATGACTGAAAAGGCTAAACAGCATCTTAAAAGCAAAACCTGAAATTACTCTGTGCATAAAGTACCAAATGGTGCTTCATCAGAAACATGGATGATATTGCAGCCATAACTGAGGTTTCTTCCCCCAGAGGGTGATTGTATGGAGCAAGTCAGAACCAGTTTTACGATTTCAGCACCAGCACTGACTTCCTAGTGAAAGTTTTGGCATAAACCACAGTCTCTAGCCTTATTTTCTTCTGTCACATCTAAATCAGATTTCATCAATTCTTATTTATCCACTAATCTTGAAGAGGGAGAAAAGCCTGTGATAGAAAGCCTTGAGCTGTGCAAGGCCATAGAAACAAGTGCAGAAGCCACAATAAGCATTTCCATCTGCTAGAGACTAGAATACAGATCTGTTAGACTGCTCCACTAAAAACAGTTTGTGTATTCCCACACAGTGTATTTGGTGGGAAAATATGTCTCATAGTAATGTGGTTTGAAATTACAACTCTTTATACAATGTTTTCCTTTTATATTTCTGTAGTCAAAAGGGCAATTGACTTAAATATGATAAAGAGAGAGAGCCTGTAATTCTGATCTGTCTGTGGCAGTGATACTGGATAGAGGCAGTTATTGCTACTTGCTAGAAACTATTAGTTAACTTTGTATTTAAAATAAATTGTTGGAATAAAACATCAAGATACAAGTTAGCTTTGTAAACTACTTTGATTGTCACAGTCTGTAGTCACAGGCTAATTCAGAATGAGGAGCAATCGCTATGAAAAGAACCCCAGTTTTAGAGAAAAGAACAATTATTATGAAGTCCTGTTTGGAGATCTTTCTTCTCTACAGTTTGTAGTATTTAGCACCTGCTCTAGAAACATCTTCTATAAATAACCATTTTCTGTTTCAGACAAAATTTACATTGAAAACTATCTTGGTGCAGCTGCTCAGTTTTTCTAAAATTGTGAATCACCAAAAAAGGAACAGTAATTCCTTGGGGACCTCAGAGTTAAATCCTTTTTCTGTAACATGATCCCATATAGTGGAGCTGAGATGGAAGTCCATTATTACTGCTAGCTCTTTTAGAGTCGCTCAGACTGGGACCTGAGAAGCCTTTTGTACATGATCCTCGCTCTTTTACAATTTCTGTGGCTTTGTAGTTCCATAATTACTGCCCCTGATGGCACAGTGCCCCAAAAATGAATACTTTGATAATTTGCTGCTCTCTTGTACTCCTTGTCACCTCCGGTGTTCCAGTGCACCACCGCCCTCCTGTGAAAACTACTGTGAGAAGAGTAAGTAGATTTCTGCAATGTGGCTGTGCAATTTCTGCAATTTCTTTCTCTGTGGCTGTGCTGGGCATCTTCATGTTGTATTTACATTCGGGTTTGATGTGTTGGACATGTTTACTGCACATTAGTTATTGTTTATGATTAATGTAATGCATCTCTTTTATTTCATAAGGTACCAATTCAAGTGGAATTCTTTGGATTTGTTTGGGCATAGGGTTGATTTTAATATTCACTCTGTTTACCTTAATGGTCTTGTTTAAATGGAAGCACCTAAAGCAACTAAAAGAAAAACTGGAAAACACAGGTGAATAAATTCTTCATCAAATAATTTTAGATCATTGTACATTTTAGCTGCTCTTAACATGTAAAAACATTGTATATATTCCAGATTCTCATGACTGTCTTTGTTGGATTGTTTGGTCTTTGTTGGATTGTTTGGTATTCCTCAAATAGTCTCCATGAAATTATCACAGTTACTAGGGAATAAATATCCAGCTGTTGACTTGCAAAAGCAGCAATTTCTCTTTGTGGGTTCTGGATTCCGTGAGGATTGTGTTGTATATTCATACCTGGCTTACTTGCTGCTGTTTGAGAAATAATTTATGAAAACTTAAAAGCAAAAGACTTCAATAAGGGTTCCACCCTCACTGAATGCAAAAGGAATTGTTCCCAGGCAGAGGATACACATTCAATATTAGCTTTTCATTTTATAAGACTTTAAATAATTTTATTTAATATTGTAGTCTGTGAGAAGCATATGTGGTATATTGTGTGAAGGTGAAAAAAGGTTTTTTTCCATTTTACAAATACTATATTTGTGAGTTTTCAGACAATAAATAATAACTGATTAGAAAATGTGTTGAATTACTTCAATACTTATTCTGAACTAGAGGGTTGTATTGTCATTGAACAAAAGATTATCATATATAGCTACATCTTAAAACTTTCACTATACCTTAAAATTTTCACTGAGGTTAGAACATAGCTGGACCATAATGAAATTTGGATCTTTAATAGCTCTTTGTTTAGTATAGCATGATGTATGTACTAAATTAACTTCTATGTATTTACAGACTCCTCTGTGGAGCCGAATAATATTCTCAAGGCTAATACTGAAAGCAGTGTGAATACAGAAGAAATTAGACACACACTTCCAAGTGAAACATTAATGTATTCAGTGGAAGAATGCACTTGCAGTGACTGTGGCTTGGTAAAACCTCAGACTGGCTGTGAAACTTCATTTCCATTACCAGCTACTGAAGAACGAGCTACAGTTCTAGTTACCACCAAATCTTTTGATTATTACAACTATGTTCTGGGTGTCGGATGACTGGGAGAGAAGTGTATTTCTACTGAGTAATAATAAATGAGTTATTCCAGTACAGCTGTAAACCTTAATACTTGCAGTCAGTGGAGACAGTAGCACACCATCCTTAGAGCTCTCCCATTGTGCTTGCATTAATATTGTCATATTAGTTCTAATTCTAGTAATTAGTTGATTATTTCTACAGTATTCTCAGGCACTCAATCAGTTATTGGAATTTTTAGTTTCAGAAAGTCCTTGCATAGGACAGCTTTTTCTGCCTTTAGAGATTGTGCCTACTTACAGCAGATATATACAAAATAAACAAGTTTGAAAATATGTATGTTTATGTTAGACTCGGATCTTGTGCCCAAAATTACTTGATGGTATACAAGGACTGTTCCAAGAGGCGAAAATGAAGACCTACAGTACATCCAGAGTCTTGAGAAGAGTAATTTCAACACTTGGAATAGGAAGGTTTTAAAAGATGGATACCTTGTTGAGTATGGAGGCCCCTGGGTTCAGAAGGTATCACTCACTGGGTCACCCTAAGGGAAGTTGTGGTGCTGGGGAGCACAGATCATAGAATCACAGAATGTCCTGAGTCAGAAGGAACCCACAAGAGTCACTGAATTCCAGCTCCTGGCCTTCATTGCAATCCCTGCAATCCTATGTACTTTCTGGTGGTACAGGCTTTCCTTTCAGTGCCAAGTGGTTTCAGACTGAGATTTATTTATCTTTTACTAATTTTTTTTACTTACCCTTGTTACTTTTGCAAGGATGGGTGATTAATCATGCTAGACTACTCTGTGGCCTAAAATTAGGAATATATTTCTGTCACCTTGCCTTCCAAGCATTAATGTTACTTTCCTAATATTAGGCCACAGCTTTATTCCTGGAAAACTGCAACAACAGAAGCAATAACCACACCAGCAACCACAACAATCATCTTTACATGGAGCTAACATTCTACTTCAGGTTCCTGCATGAATGACAAATTGAAATGCTTCATTGCACGAAATCTACGAATGACCTGCTGCAGCATCTTTAGGAGGCTGAAACAGTTTGGGGCGAGTTGGGAGTTAGGTGCTCTGTGTGGTTTTGGTCACACAGGGCCAACACCTCTCAAAAAGGCCAAGAAACTTATGAAATTTGTTATTATCATCACTTTGTTTTTTGTTTTTATTTAACGACCCTTTCCGAGCTTCCACCCTGCACAGCACAAGCGGCAGCAGAGGACACTTGGTCTCGCTTGTCTCACCCTTCCTTTCGCGGTGTCGCGTTCCTGCCGCGCAGGATGCCTCTGCCCGGGTGGGGCCGGGCGGCTCCGGGGCCGGGGCGCGCTGAGGGCGCGGAGCCGCGCTGCGGAGCCCCGGGCCGGGAAGCGCACCGCGGCGCTCCGGGGCCGTGTTTACCTTCCGGGGCGCCGGGCGGGTTCCGGGGCGGGCGGAGGCTGCCGGCCCGGCCGTGGCTGTGCGGGAGAGCGGCGGCTCCGGCGGACGGAGCCCCGCGGGCACCATGAGCGGTGAGTGCGGCCGGGCCGGCCCCTCCGCCCCGGGCCCGCCGGGCGCTGTGGGGGCTGGCGCGGGCAGAGCGTGCCCGGGGGGCCCGGGCGGGAGTGGCACTGCCCTCGTTCCCCCCGGCTGCTCCCTGGTGCCGTGCTGAGGCACGGGACACTTGGGTCTCTTATCTCCTCATCCCGTTCCTCGTTCCGGCTTCCCTAGTTCTCCCGAAGTGGTGTTTTAGCCCGTTTTAAATCCTAAGTCCTGCCCTTGAGGGTGATGCTGGCTCACAGCACAAGTGATGCTGGGCTCGGGCATCTGTGTTGCCTCAGCTGTGCAAAATCATAGGAAATATTCGTGAGGAAATAAATGACCAAGAGAAAATAGGAGTTAAAAAAATTAAACGTATGAATTCAGGAGCATGCAGTCGGTGGGAGAGCTGAGAACCACGGCTTGTGGAAGAAGGGCCCTGTTGCTGTGTCCTTAGCTGGGTCCCGGTGAGGATATGTCTGTTTGGATGCGCTAGTTTCTGTGGTACAGGGGAGCGGTGCGGGGGCTGTGCTAAATCTTGAGGGTAAATGAGTGCTAAATCGCGAGCTTGCTGAGGTTTTGTAAAGGAAATACTTGAAGCTTTCCATGAGATTTATGACCCATAAACTATAGAACTGGAGGAAACAGATCCACTTGAATGGGCAAGCATGGAGAGTTATTTGTTAGGATAGAGTGAAAATTCTAATAGACTTTTCTCATAGAAGTAAAGGATAAGTGGTATTTATTTAATATGTATTAAAACACATCGGCAAGGATTTGTTTGAGGCTTTTTGAGAAGGAAGGTGCTTTAGTATAAACTATGATGGGTCTCTTTGTACATGTTCAGCAATGGAAGTTGCAGACAACACTCTGCACCTGAGGATTGGATCACGTATAGATCTCCCACCCTGATCGAATACATGGTGATCTTCGATGCCAAAGGCAGTAATAAAAAAACCGAGGAGTTAACTGGAGTAACTAAATGCTGCATGTTTTGTGGGGAGCAGACATTTCTGAAAGTGAACTGAAAAATAAAACCACTTCACTTGTATATTTCTCTGGTTTATTCTCACCTTTATGGTAGGAAGAAAATAGAAGATTTTTGTGGAAGAGATGAGGTAAAAACAAAAAAGATTACAATGGGGAAACCGCTTGTGAAAAATGCAAGTAACAGTGAAATCTTTCAAAGAAAGTTTCTCAAATGTTTCAGATCTTGACATAATATAGACTAAATCCTAATTACAAACTCTGTAAGAGTCATCATTTTCATATGGAAAACCTCAGCCCTTCAAATTCAAACTGGGAATAGCCTTGTGCAAATTTATGCAAATTAGAGCCTAAATCTTCCTAGGAGCCTAATCTTTGAGAGCTCTATTTCGATTCTGTGGCTCAGAAGGCAAGGTAACACCTCATGTGGCCTAAAGCTTCATCGTGTAGTTATTTTTGTTAGCTTTAATTTTTTTTTAAGGCAATGAGGAGATACATGTTTATGAGAAAAGAAACATTTAATTACTTAAAATAGAGTAATGCCTAGGGTGACATTAACATGAGTGGTTCAATTGCATAGTAACCACTCATGTATAGCCCCTGCCAAGAATTATAAAGTTTTCCCAACAATTTCAATTAGACAGCAAGATAACAAAACAAAAAAAAACCCCTAATGTTGCACTTTGACAAACAGTACTGTTACAGTGCTGTACAGTGTTTTTCTAGAATAATATAAGTCAAACTGATCAGAACAGAGAAATATCTATCATTATCATGCTTGTTTCAGATGATGTTAACATCTCATCAATTTTAACCATAGCCTTCTTTTATTGCCTGTAACAGCACTGCCTGTACTTCTGTGCCCAGTTGTGGCCTTTTAACTAACAGAGGTGTTCCTAAAATATAGATGGAAGAACTTCTTAATGGCTATAATTATGGTTAATGTTTATTTTCTTTAGCTACAATGTATTTCTGGTGGATGTGAAGGTAAATTCCTGTTGATGTAAGCTTCACCTTAATATTACTAATGCTGCTTACTAATTACATACTCATATTTTATTCTGCAGTGCTGAATAGGCTAAACTTTAAAGACAAATAATACAAGGATACAAGATTTATGTGGTTGTCAAGAATTGGGGGTGTTGTCATTTATTTAATGACAGTTTCAAAAAACTTGAAATTACAACTCGTGGTGGGGGGAGTAATCAGTAGAATCATAATAATGTAGTATAAGGTAGCATTTAAATTAGGTCTGTGTTTGTTTTATTTTAAACTTGTGCCATCAGAACCTGCATTAGAGCAAGCAAAAGGGCTTGCAGTCTGAAATGTTGCATTTAGGACATAAATGCAAGTTATATAAGAGCAATATGAGATTTATTTGTTTTACTTATATGCTGCATGTGGTGCTGAAGAGGGCTTTACCTAGGAAGAACTGGATGAAAATCCTGCTTTCCTTTACTTATATGCCAGTTTGCTGCTGCTGTAGGTGTTGATGTTTGTGTCAGAGTATGGAGAGAAGTTTGTTTTAAAAATGGAAAGCATGACCTTGAACAACAGAAAATGAAGAGGGTCACAGAGGCAGGTGCAGCACCTGAGCCTATTTTAAACTGTTTTTGACTGAGTAGATGTTGGTGGAAGGAGTCTCTTGAAGTTTCTTAGTTTTTCAACCTTATGTTTTCATAATTATTTTTAGAGTCTTGTATGAACTTCCTTTTTTATTGCAATAGTCTAAATACAGCCTTTTTCTGAGTAATGCTGTTTTTATGCATTCTATGTTTTGTATTTGTGTGTGTGTTGCTGCAGTTTTTACTGCTATTCTGAATCAGGAGATGGGTATTATAGTCAGTTTGTAATGCACGGTTAGTCTTTAAATCAGCTGGAGTTGATCACACTTAATTGATGCTCTTGTCTGAAAATATGTTTTTTTTTTTCTGAAGACTTAGTTTAGAAAATGAGAGAGAACTACATCTTCAGTAGAGTTAGTAGAGATTTATTTTTACCTTCCACCTACTGGAAACAAAACCATCACTAAATAGTACCATATTTTCTAGGCTTGTTACAAAGAAAAATACACCTTCAGCATGAAAAGAGACACAACTTAATCTTTGAATTTTTAAAAAAAAAATTAGACTTTGTGAGTATTCTTTTCCTTCTACCTTGTAAAATTTCTGTTAAGCAACAGCAGTAGAAGAATTTAGGATTTGCATTGAAGAGAAAGCTCAGCTAAGCCCTCAGTAGACACATTACATGGCCTTATAGCCTTGTTAATGGTGAGAGTGATCTGAACTGCTTCAGGAATTATTGGTTTTAATCTCCTGCAGTCACAATTGTTAGTGCAAATTTACGAGTAAAATAAAGAGAAAATACACATTGCACTCAGTCTGTAAAGTTAAGGTTGTTTGGTATCACATGCTTTAATGGTTTAGAACATTAATTAGTATAGTGAACTTCAGTAGGTATTCTGTATTTATGCATTTTTTTATATTGATCATGGTTTGGAATCTAGTTGCAAACCATTTCTGTTACCAAATAGATACAAAGAGTCCAAAGAGATGTGAATTTAAAAACTAACATGTATTGCATTTGGAAGACAAACTTGGCCCACCTACTAATATTGTCATTTGATAGATGTTTTTCTGGTCATGAAATTATTAATTGCGTACATTTGTTCTGATGTTGTCTCAAGCTTTTAATATAAAGAGAAATATTGTGTTATGCCTCTTCTTGCAGAGTTGTGTATATTCAGTGCTACTGAACATGAGAGGTTGCTCTAAAAGTTGGGATTGTTTTCCTTATTTTATAGTGATGTGATTTATTATAAAGCAAATGGATACATAGGCATGTATACATCTCCATTATGGCAATGTATGCGTGGTAAGAACATTGAATATTGTTTAATAAATTGTAATCTCTGAAGAAACACAGAGTGGAAAGGTAGGGATTATATGAATTTAGCCTTATCTTCACGCTGGCATAACTGGCATAGCTGTTAGGAAGTTAAAACCCATTTGGTGTGGGGTTTGTTCCTGGAGTCCTGGGCTGGCACTGAACATTGTTTGTGTGCACTGGAGTGCTTGACTAACAGCCCCAGACCTCACACATCACATGTCTGCACAGTTTGAGTCAGAGTTCAAAATGGGAAGCACAACTTCTTGGAAATGCCCTGTAATCAGCAAAATCAGCATTGAGAAGCTTAGTTAGCAGCTATGTTTGCATGTTTTTCCTGTTGTTTTCATTATTCTGACATACTGTGGGGGTTTTCTTCAGTTTAATGATTATATGAAACTACATGGAATATGAATTCTATTAATATATTTATATATTAAAATGAATATAAAAATATGTTATATCAGTATAATGTATATTTATATGTTATATGAGAATAAGTATTTAAAAGCAGAATAATTTCAACAAATTCTGTCGTTTCCTGCTGGTTTAAAAGCAAACTGTTTTGAATGGGATTATGAAGATAGGAAATTCTGGGATTTGGACCTCACACTGTTGGATAGCAAGAGGAAGCACATATCTTTGATGTCATCTCTCTTTGCTAGTGTGTGCTGTTTGATTTTCAGTGTTGGGAGGAATTTGCTCATGCAGAGTTTGGGTAATTGGCTTTCAGTCCATATGTACATTGGTTGTATGTTCTTTGAGAGAGAAAGGAGAATAGAATGACTTAAACTCCAGAGAGGTCACAGAGGTTTCTGATGGATGTCTTGAATTTAAGCTGAGAATAAAGAAATTACAGAGGCAATGTAGGTTATCTAAAAGAATAAATTTTACCATATTCATGGAAGTTTATAAAGGATATTCCAACAAGCAAAGTATTGTGTTATTGTTGAAAGAGCTTGAGAAGTTAAAGGTTGTCTTGCATAGCTCCTTATATAGTAACAAAATAGATTTTATAGGTGTTAATCAGAGGAACTGTGCTCTAGTTGAATTTTAAGGTATTTACTGTAACAGTTGCTCTCTGTTCACCTGGCTTAAAGCTCTTTCTGCAGTAAGGTTTGACAATAAGAAGATACTCTTGGTGTCTCTTTCTTGTTTTCCATTATTTTCTAGTGCTGTGATGCTGTACTACAGTGATAGTTGTGCTAAGAAGCTCAGGGCAAGCTGTCATCAGCTTGAATAATTATTCTGTATTCGGTACTGGTGAAATATATCTTCAAAATGGTACTAAAATAAGAATCAAGATGATATTTGAAACAGTATTGCTGCCTGTTAGAGAAAGGCTACTTGAAGCCTCAAAGCATAGTTTATACTGCATCATTTTACTTAGAGAAAATATATTAGTTAATTTAGTGGGATAATAGGCATGGGAAGAAAGTTTTCAGGGCCCAAAAGAAAGATGTTTGTGTTGACCCAAATGTATTTCAAAAAACAGTTTATTTTAAAATGATACGATTTTGTTGGATTTCAGGTTCACAGACCAATGACACTAAAAGACAATTTCTTCTAGAACGGCTACTAGATGCAGTTAAACAGGTGAGAAATCCAACAGACATTTCTGCAGTGGCTTACTCAGAGTTGTCACTACTAGCAGGGACTGTCTTTACTTTCTCCTTAACAAAGAGAATGAAAAAGAAGAAAAGGAAACAAAGAAGAAATCGTGGCTTTCATAGTACAACTGAGTTTTTGTCTGCTAGCAAACAACTACTGTGCAGTATTTATTTAAAATTCTGGTTCTGGACTGGTTATATTTGTAATAGATCTGTTTTAAATATAAGTAAAACTATACAATATATATTAGAAATATATGTTCTTGTAATCCTCATATGACTAAACTAAATTGCAGTGTACTGCAAAGTCTAACTTAGTTAATGTTTTAGAGTAGCAGCTTCTTTTCTTTGCACTAGACTTTTAGTGAATGGATAAAATACATGTAAAAATGTGATTTGTAAATGTATGTCTAGATTTGTGTCAACGTGAAGTTCAGCAAGTAGAATTTCATAGACTGAAGTCAATTTGGGAGAGCTTGGGAGGCAAAAGAATTCCTCTGAAGTAAGCCAGTGACATGCTTTTTAAAGAATGGTTCTGTAATTGTAGCACTAAGCTGGGTAAGAGCAATGTTTGGTTTTGTGGGTGCACATTTGAAACTCAAAAATAGTAATTTCCACTCAGTTTTCAATTTACTGAAGGACCTGCAGGTGTGTTGCTCTGGCTAGCGAGGATCTTTTTGAACTGCAAGAGCAGCCCATTAGTGTAACATGATGCTCTTTAAAAGCACTTTTTGGATGCAGGCTGTCTTTTGCAATGCTCTATTTTGTGCTGCTTCCTTTTTTGATATGACTTTGTTTCATATATAGAAATAGTTCAGAAAACTGAATTTATTTAGTGTAAGAAAATGTTCTTAAAATTTCTTAAAATCTGTTCATTGCAGTGTCAAATACGATTTGGAGGAAGAAAAGAAATTGCTTCAGACTCAGATAGCAGGTAAAATAGTCTAACAAAGACATGCTTAGATTTTGCATCATAATGAGATAAAACATATGGCACAAAATATTTTACATGCTCAAAAATTATATTGCATGAAAGGTAGGTTATCTGAAGCTGAAATAGCACAATTAACAGCCCCTCTAGCAGGTGAGGGTGATTTCTCAAATTGATTGCCAATTCTTCTGAATGTAACCGGAGCCTCAGGTTTCAATTGTTATGTGGTATAAGTAGATTATACTGCTGGCAAATAATGAGATTACTGCATAGGAGGGATCTTTCATTGCTTATAAGATAATGGTTCACTTTACATTTCCTATTCAGAGATCTGGAATAAAGTTGCTGTACAGAAACATAGTTGATTTTCACTATGATTTTTTTCATGGTTCCTTTTACATGAGTTCCATTAAAATTTCTGTTGCAGAGTGACCTGTTTGTGTGCTCAGTTTGAAGCTGTGTTCCAGCATGGCCTGAGGAGGAGCCGGGGATTAGCACTGACAGCAGCAGCAATCAAACAGGCAGCAGGTTTCTCCAGCAAAACTGAAACAGGTAAGTTGCTAATTATAGCTATCCTGTTTTAATTAGTTCTTATGTTCAGTCAAGTGATTTAATTTCTAAAAGGAAGTTTTAAGCATTGCACCAAACTGCAGATTGTTGGTAGGATACTTTACACCTGATGTGTTGTAGAAGTAGCAGTGAAAATGACTGTTGCTTCTTAGTCTAGTTTAACTTGCATTCATGTTTCATTGGAAATGTTGTGGTTAGGAAATCTGCACTTCCTACTGTTGCATCATGTATAGTGGCAAATTTATTTTGAATTCTGGCAGTGATCAGGGTTGTGTAATTTTGCTGTTAAGTTTTTAAAACAAGGTTTTCATTCTTGACATTGTCTTACTCAGTTCTTTAAATGCTATATTCTATATAGGTCAGATATGTTTAACTTCTAATTATTGATGTAATTTTTGGAAGAAAAATTATATTGCTTGTATTGGTTGGGTTGGTTTTTATTACTTTCTCCACACTGAAAGAGAAGATTCCTTTATTTTTCTTTTCACCGTGATGTTTCTCTTTTCTTTAATCAGAACTATATTAAGATACTGATCAGTTTTAATCAAATTTTGGGAAAAGCGCACAGAAAGTATTTTAGTGGAAAAAGATATTTTTGCTGTTTAAATGCAACACTTCTGTTTTCTAAAGTAACATGAATTTGTTATTTGCATGTCTACAAATTCTGGAGCTACCTGTTCCTTTGGACCTGCCTTCCAACATTTCACATCAGTAGTAACAAACATAGAATTCTAAAGAAATCTTTTCCCTTCCATAATATGTTTCTAGTTGAACATATGAACCTGTGGATAAAATACTAGCTTAAATGTGCTTTTAAATGTGAATTCTATGTAAAAGTATCACATTGAATCCTTTAATTTGTGTGGCTTTTTCAATGAAGTGAAAAGTTCTAAGTGCTTAAATAGCCCGAGTTCTATAGGAATAAGTAACTTATTTGACTGATGGGTTGCATGAGGGGAGTAAATGATTCACCTTTGTGTTCAAAGTTACATTGTTACCTGTTAGTTTTATAAATTTACATGTGAATGTATTCGGGTATGAGCTTAGTGGTTTTCTTGGTAGGGTGTTTGTCATGATTGTTATTATCAATCATTAAATTCTAGAGCCGGTGTTCTGGTATTATGTGAAGGAAGTGCTGAACAGACACGAGCTGCAGCGCTTCTACTCTCTGAAGGCCATCACTACAGACATTGGCAGAGGCCGGGCTTGGCTGCGCTGTGCTTTGAATGAGCATTCCCTGGAAAGATATGTTCATATGCTGCTTGCAGATAAAAATCGCCTCAGGTACTCTATCTGATACCTTTGTAATGCAGGAAGTGTACTGACAATGTCTGAAACTCCAGGCAGCCAACCAAAAGCCACAGCTCTGGTAGTACCCCGTATTAATTGCTATGCCTGTCAAGTCATTTAACATAATTCTTAAACATTTTTGTCAGTCATTAAGGTAGTGGTTTGTTTCTATATCAACATGTGACCTCTTCTCTAAATCCCTTTGCTGTTCCTTCAACAGTTTTCCTCACTGCAACCTGGACACCATGCTTTAAGGTGCCTCTCTCATTCCACTAAAATAGTACACAATTGCAGCCGTGTCTGATCTCAGTTCATCAGTGGTAATTGCCTGTTACCTTTTGGAGATCCTGTAATTGCAGAGCTCTGGCAGTGCAGCACTGGGGAGCTGCAGCTCACCGGGAAGTGGTTAGGTAGCAGTTTGTGAATCTTTTGTTACAGTTACTGAGAATAACTTACTACGCATTGTGAAATCCTGCCTTTTTCTCATATGGCTTCAACTTCTTTTCTTTATGAAAACTTGAGGTGTTTTCCTTTTTTAATCAGTAACTGTTGAGCTTGCTCAAACCAGTTGATCAATTCCAGTGGATTCAGCAGAAAGGCATTTTATTCATTTGCATTGATTAATGGATCTAGTGGATAAGCTTATTGACCAAGCTGAGTTCATTAGTACTTCCTTTTCATTTCTAGTTTGTTCCAGTCATCTGTAGCTTTCTTGCAAAAAAGATTTTGGAGAAATCAAATAAAGACAAATGAAATAAGAAAAAGGTCTGAAAATCACGAGGAAATTAGTGACTTGGATTGCTATGTCACTAATTAGTCTCAATTAGCAATGCTTGCATAGTATCAGGATTATCAGCACACTGCATTGTAATGCTATTTCTGAAAAGGTTTATTCCAGAATTTTTAAGACTTAAATGTTACCCAAATTCTAATGGGATTTACAGGATCAGTTTACATCCCCAATTATATGTTTTGGAAACTTTAAAATGAATCTGTCAGAGTTGTTTAATATGTAGATTGAGGATTTTCTGTTTTGTTTATATTAATTGAATGTTGATAGAAAAAAATACAGCATTCTGCTACTAGAAAGAACCAGACTTAGAACTACTAAATTTATGTGTTCACTGTGAAAAAATACAGGTTTTTTACATCCAAATTCATAGTTTACCCTAACTCTTTAGGGTAATTGGTGTGGGTTTGGATATTGAAACAGGTCACAGAACCATAGAATATTAGGATTTGGGTTAGAAAGGACCTTTAAAGATTGCGTAATCCAACCCTCTTGCCATGGGCAGGGACCCCTTTGACCAGAGTAGGTTGCTCGGGATAAAAGGAGCCATTTTGTTTGTGTTCATGTGTTCTAAGCTTATACAGAACATGTATAGCAATAGGTATAGAGAGATGCTGTGATTGCTAATGCAGTGTAAACCCCCCAGACCTTGAGTGGCTTTTTTTCTCCTGAAAAAGTGCAGAGCTAAAACTAAAGAAAAAAATACACTTTAGTATGTCTTTTTAGAACCATCTGAACAGTTAACAATTTCAGAATCTACAGCGAATTAACTGTGACATAAAATTTCATCCTTTGGGGTGCTCCTACTTATTCTTCAGAGCTTTTCTGTCTTTCAGAAGTGAAGAATATATTACTATAGCACTGCATGTCCTTTTTTTTTCCCTTTTAAATTACAGTGTCTTCTATGAAGACTGGTCTTTTATGATGGATGAAGAACGTTCTAGCATGATCCCTACGATGGCAGCTGGTAAGGCTTTCTCTTCAGTATAACTGCTCTTGGAAAACTACTGCATTTTGGGATGTTGCATCTGTTTCTGCTTGGGAGGAGTTTGTCTAATACACCCTGTTTGTGTGGAGAATGTGTGTCAGAGGCACAGTCAGGGTGAGTGGTCAATGTATTAGGGCAATTTATGCTATGAATTGATGGATTGTTAAAATCTTGGATCTGGCCTTCCTACAGTTAAAATATTTTCCACATAATTTTTTTAACTCTTCAGCAGTCAAGACTAACTTAAAACCAGTGCTATTTAGAGAAGCAAAGTGGGTTATTCCTGACTAGAAAAGAGTAATGATGGAATTTTATAGTAATATCAAAATTACAGGTAAATACAGGTAAGGAGAGTAAGAGTAAGGAATGATAACAAATAATTTACTTTCCTAGAGTTCATCCACAGAAGTGATGTATTATTACCTTTTATACACGTTTTTTCAACTACCTGGTCACATGCTTCATTCTGCAAGACAAGGTTCTCAGGCATTTTTGCTAATAGAATATAGGAACCAACAAATAGTAAAGTTGCAGTGAAATGGGTTTAAAGAAAAGGTTATAAATAAATGAATTCACAGTACTTTTTGATTATTTAATGTGCAGCTGAAGAGCCATCAAGAAGAATTCAGAACTGATTGCATCAGCTTGAATATAATCTAGAAAGGAATGAATGGTACATGAAAGAATAAGAATTCATGCATTGGGAAGTGTGGGAAATTTTTGGGAAAAATGTTTTCCATGTCACAGTTTCATTACTCTTTAGCTTCTATGTTCATAACTTGCATGTGACGTATATGGTGCATTTCTGGTCTCTTTTCCCCTTTCTTTTATCTGAAGGTCTGAACTCCATTCTTTTTGCTATCAACATTGATAATAAGGATTTAAATGGGCAGAGCAAATGCACACCCACTGTGTCAGATTTGTTGAAGGAATCCACACAAAATGTAACTTCCTTATTGAAGGAGTCCACTCAGGGTGTCAGCAGCCTCCTGCGGGAGATCACTGCCTCATCTGCAGTCTCCATTCTCATAAAACCTGACCAGGACTATGACCCACTGCCTGTTCTGTCCAGGAATGTAAATGCTGGTAAGCTTCTATGAATATTAGTGCCACTCAGAAACTTAGGAAATATTCAAGTGTGTTTAAATTACTTTTAAATTTACTTGTAATGTACTAATGTAGAGCAGAAGTCTTAAAAATAAGTGCACTGTACATACAAACCAGTTGAATGTGTAATTAAAAAAGCATGAAATTGGAAATATTGGATGTGAATACTGGACGGTAGCTGTGTATTTCAGCATTCTTGTATCACTGTGAGAGGGAGGCTGAACTGTTTTATTGGTAGTGCTTTGCTTGTGACCTGAATTTCGATTTCTTGTTCATAAAGTTATGCTTTGAAGTTTGTGATGTAATGATTTTTCATTTTTATTGTTGCCTTTTGCCACCTTGCCAGTCAGACACAGAGTGACTTATAGCTTTTGTTAAATATCAGATACAAATCTTAGCTTGTAAACTGCTTCAAGTAGTGACTGTGTTTACAGTCTGAATTCCTATGCAAAGCAGATAATTGCCAAAATGAAAATTTACTCATACACTCTTAACCTTGTGAGTTCTTAGTGTTGCAACCAGCTTGTATGATGTTAGTTACTAACAAAGACCCAAAGTCTTAATCTCTTATTATTTGAAATCAGTCAAGGAAAATGTGATTTTTGTTATATATTTTTTTGTTCCAAAATTAACAAAATAATGTTTTATTATCTTTGCTTCTGGAAGTTGAGCTAAAAGTTTGTTTTGCTTTGTAAAAGTACAAAACAGGAAGCAGGAAAGATTTAGGTGCTTTTCAATTAAGAAACAAGATTTGAGTTTAGGCAATAAATTGTTTTGGTTATGAGAAAAAAGCACAAACCCCACATGAGAATCTGGTAGGAACAGAAGTTGAGATAAAATCCATTTTCTATTGGCATTTAAAATAGACTTTGTCTTAAAACACAGTTTTTAGAACAATCTTGTGGTAAAGCTTTTGTTGTATAGACTTAAATGAGATTAAAATCGTAGGTGATACTTGACTTGGGATAACTTTGTTAGTATAGAATAGCCTTGCAAGATGAAAGAATTCAGTAATTGACCATATGGTGCATATGACTCCAGAACATGGTGTACCTGATGTGTACAGCACATGTGTATACAGGACATGAAAGGTACATCTGCCAATGAAATGTCTGAAATGTCACTTTAAAAAAATTGAGTTTGTTCAAATGCAATTATATGTGGAACATTAGAGCAAGTCAGATGTTTCCATTAAAGTCTGTGTTCTTTATTGTAATTCTATTTGCAAACAGAATGGGTTTTAACATCCTGTTAAACGTATGTTAGTGTTTGATGGATATGTAGCAGCTGGACTTGAATTAGACAAAGCAATTTGATCCCAGTGTGAGGTGTCTTGCTGAGTAGATTTCTGATATTTCTTGGAGAGTTTCAGCTTTGCATTTAGCTTCACGTGCACATCAGATTCAGTGAGAATAGGTAATAGTGTAAAAATAAGTGCTGTCACTGAATACATCTGGTGTAATCAGAGAGAATTTCAGCGTATTTCTAGAACAAGAGCTAATTAGCTGAAAGCTGACTTTTCAATTTTTAGAGTTTAGACAAAACTATTTGACTGTGGGTTGTAGATTTTGTTTGTATTGTGAGTTTGTTCTTCTCAGTTTTTCCTCTGTACTTCATGTTTTCTCTGTTGTGCAGATCTGCTCTGCATTATATACTAGGTGTAATCCATAGGAGGAAGTGACAGGAAGACTAACTTATTATTTTAAGTTTAATTTAATGGGTTTGTAGAACTTTTTTTTCAGTTTCAATTGAATCGTGTTATGAATGCATCTCCAGAATATCTTCTATAATCTGAATTATGTAAGACATATAAAATAAAGCTGGTAATTAGAGATTTAAAAGCTCATGTGTATGGAAAGATAATGAATGCCAGGTAGATCTAAGTGTTTTTTCCTTGACTTGAGTAATTTAGTACATGAGCTCTTTTAAGAAAAAAACAGGTTTCATATATTATTTCTCTTTTCTAAACTGTGTAAAAACTTTGTACTACTACTAGATTTGAAATACAAAAAAGATCGAAAAAAGAAGAAGAGAGTGACTAATATTATCTCATTTGATGAAGAGGAAGATGAGCAAAACCTGGGGGATTGCACAAAGACTGTGATTACAGGAGAAAGTTCAGAGGAGAGTGGAGACAGATCTTCAGTTCTTGCATTGTCTTCGTCTGAAAGCACGCTGGGAAAAAATCTGAATGGGAGTGAAAGTAACCATTCGTGGAAGAACAATTCAGTATTCATGAATGGAGAGTATGAATACCGGAAACTGGATGTGAAGAGCATTGACGATGAAGATGCAGATGAGGATGAGCTGTATGGAAAATCATTAGGAAATAAAGGCACAGAAGGTGGAACTGAAACTTCTGAAAAGTAAGTTTTGGTGCAGGAGATAGCGGTAAACTTGCCATGCTTCCCCTCTACTCCTCCTTTTCTTTTATGGGTACTGGAAATTCATGTGTTGAACTGAACTATAGATTTTCTCTTTTTTTTGTTTTTTCTCTCCATATTCCCCCTCCCCCACCTTTCCCCCCCCTTTTTTTCCCTTCTGTGGGACACTGCAGTGATGATATTTTACTTCTAAGTTTCACTGAAATCCCAAATTTTGAGATTTCAGGCTTCTTGTTCTTCTTGAAGTTCTCAGCTGTTAAAACTGTGGCATTATACAGCCAGGCTATAGTTCTCGCCTACTTGATATTTCCTTATTCTTAGCATGATAATAATACTATTTTGGCTTCTCAGTAAAAATGTGTTTTAAACAGAGTAAACTTGTTACATCAGAGTGTAGACAGTTCAACAAGGCAGGACAAAACTGAGAGAGAAAGAATAATTTTAGATACTGATATGCTTTCTTTATTTCTGACAGAAATTTGTTCAGAGAAAAAGGCAAGCACTGCTTGTCTCATCTGCTCTGGAATGTCCGATCTTTAATGAATTAATGTATGGCTGACCAAGAAATTGGCAGGCAGATTGAAATAAAGATTTTTCTTGCAGTGGTATCTCTGAAAGAAATGTAAGCATTATGAACAGTAATACTGGCTGTATAAATAGATTGGTTTGTTTGTTTGTTTGTTCTAAATAGGCCGCATGAAATAGTCACATGCAATTCTCAGATATGCAGTTGGAGTCCTCTGCAGGTCCTGAATGATGACTCAGATGTTCTGTTTCCTGTCAGTGCTGTTGGCTCCTACTCCCAAGCAGGTGGGCATTTGAATTCACAGAATTCCATCAAACTTTATTCTAGCATGGGACAATGGTAAGAAATAACAGGATTGTACAGACATGGGAGATACTGCACAACTGGGATAAAAAGTTCAAATTTATTCTAGTTCTGAATCAGAGTTCTCCATTTGAGTAGTTACTTAGTTAAGGGGGAGTTCTCAATGTCAAAATAAACCAGAGTTTTATTGGGATTAAGCTGTGGTCTTGTATTTTATTGAAGTTTAGGATAGCAGTATAAAAAGTATCCATATCCCTTTTCTAGATACCTCTAAGCTGCAAGAAGCTCCAAGTGTGTTTGAGAAGTTGAATTCAAATTAATCTTGACAGATGAGAGAGCAGCTGGAAGCAGTTCAGTTGAAGCTGTTAATTGTTGAAATACAGGATAAGAAGTGATTGACTAGGAAATAGTTGCTCAGAACAGGATATGGGAATGGTAGAACGGTTTGGGTTGGAAGGGATCTGCAGAGATCATTTGTTCTAAGACTGGCTTTCTGAGCTGTGAGCACCGCTTGCCAGCTCACATCTAATTTTTCTTGTGCCAGTATCCTCGAATCGTTTTCTGCAGGTTACAAGCTGATAGTGAATTAACAGAGCTGTGCATCAATGAGTGTGTCATTTGTAAATGTAAGCTCCATTGGCTGTGCTGTGGCCTCAGCTGCAGTATTGTATGCAGTGAGGGGCACTTCAACAATGATGTGGACCATTTGAAGCAAGCAATAGAAATGGTTAAAGGAATGGGAAAGAAGACCTGGTGCTTTTACAGTATCTGTATTAGTACCAAAAACAAACAAAAAGATCCACCAGCCCTCCCATTCACCCTGCTGATATTTTTCTAGCTGTTCATAAACCACTGAACTTTGGGTACACTCATGTCAGTAAGTATTTTAAAAATTCTCAGTGGTATTCAAATAATATTTTGTATTTTTTGCATACACATTATACGTCCAAGAGTTTAAATGGGGTGTTGATTGAAGTGTGAATCAACATCACAGTGATGGGCCTGTGAAAAAGTGTAATTCAGTTGTGTAAGTTCAGTGACAAAAATCATAAGATAATGCTGCACTGCCCTCTGCTGTATTTTAAAATATGTACCTCATAAGAAATGCCAGTGGTTAAAAGAAAAAAAAAAAACATTAAAAATTATTTCTTGTGCTGCCATATTTTTCAATTTAGAAAGGAATGGATTTAGAAAACATTGAGTAGTTTGTGGCATTGTGATCTCTTAAATACAAAACAGAAACTGTCGGGGAACATCCACAGGTTGAAATCTGGAATACAAGAATCCATTCCTGTCTGTGGGGGGTGGTGTATGGAATGGGAGCTCACAGTTGCTGTCAGTAGATGTCACGAGGCATCAGGAGCATAAGCTGGGTTTTTTGATCTGAAATCAAAAATCATGAGTGCAAGCCAAGACTTAGTTCTTGAGGCAGATGACCAAAGAGGACACCTGTATGTATCTGAATGCATCTTATCCATAACTGTCCCAGGGGCTTACTCTTACTAAGAAGACACCAAAGCCCCTTGTTTTGTGTTGCTTCATCTCAGAACTGTTTTAAATGTAATGCTCAGCCTACTGGGGATGATCAGCAGGCCCATTCTGATTCCTTCTGGGCACAGGACAGTTATTTTTAGTCCTCCTTCTGTCCCTCTTTGTGCTCTGTCATGCAAGTGAGAGTGATTCAGCATTGGGCTGGTGAAGGCAGTCAGTTCATCAGTGCTAGGAAAGCCCCCCAGACCCCACTCTCTGGTCTGATCTCACCTCTCTGAGCAGGAGGAGCTGGTGGAGTTGCAGGGAGGGTTGCACTGAGTGCGCGTTGCACAGCCCAAGTGCCAGCCAGTCAGGGACAGGGATACACACGGATGCAGGCACCCTCTCCTCACACTGACAGTTTGCTGAGATTGAAAGCTGCCTTAGGCACTTGTTTGCTTGACTCTGGGAGCTGCACTTGTGCTGGATGAATGATGTCAGAAGGAACATGCATTAGCTTATTCTGAGGACAGTCTAGCCCACTAACTGGCAAGCTCATTATTATCCTGATATTTTTTTAAAACATGAGCTTAATGAGCTCTTGTAAAATACATAGTTTAACCCAATATTTTGGTTTATAAGTCTTAATACCAATAAATAACACACACACACACACACACATATTTGAAATAGCATAATCTATAGTGTTATGTTAATATGTGTTTTCAATATTAATCTGTTGCAGTGCTCCAGGGATGTGTCAGGGCATATCATATCTCCATGTAACTAGAAATGAGAGAGCCTCCGTCAAAATGCAGTTGTTTGGAACAAAAATGGAGTATGTATTTTAGGAACTGAGCTTCAGTAAACTCTGAAGCTTCAAAAATAATTTTTCTCCTCCATAGACTTTCTGACATAACTTTATTTCCGATTAGCTTATTTTCTAGAATTTCTGCTTTTTCAATCTGTTCCATTTAGGATTGTCTTATAGTATCTTTGTAGCTCTTACACAGTGAGATGCAGAACACATCAATAAAATATGATTTTTGTTTGTTTCCACCTGAGCTTCCTCAATGACAGGCTCAGTGATGTGGATGTTTTGCTGCTGACAGTTGTGGATCTGTGGGCAGATGCACATTATTCATGCTTTTTAAACAATATCTCATCTCTCTGATTCCTGATAGTTGGTACTGGGATGTAAGGAGCCAGAGAAGAGCCACGGCGCTCTGTTGGGAATACAGAAAGCACTGATGTCTTTGCAAGGTTTCATGTGCTGGGGACTAACCGCAAATTCTTCTCCTGCAAGTTACAACCAGATTTGTTGTGAGCATGAGGTGTCATGAGGTGCTTCAACTCTGGGGGATGGCGCAAAAACTTCAGGAAGAAGTCTCCTCATAGCTTTGTGACTCTGTACATATCAAGTATAATCTAGGAATTGTGCAATACTAATTTCTTTATGATGGCTGTGTTCCAAAGAGTCTTTACAATCCTGCTGGCATTCAGGGTCAATTTGCAGAAGCCAACTTTGGAGACAGAATTAAAGGTGTTTAAAAGCTTTAGCAAGTTGAGTGTTTCTGTTTAAAAAGGTAACTGCCTAACTTCTGGATTTTTGTTTTTATTTTATTTTTGAGTAATGTAACCCAAAGGAAGGTAATGCTTGTGCATTCTACTTTAGATAACTTGGAGAATGGAGAGGGGCATGAGCATGCTGTTCATCCGGTAGAACTGGTTCCAAGGAGATCTGATCTTCCTTACAGGTATGTGCCAAATATGTTTGTCCTAAAAGAAAAAAAAACTTCACCCTGTAGCTGCCAACTTATTGTTAACTAATGTGCTTAGTACTGGAAAGCCAAATACTCATCAGGATACTTCTGCATATGTTTGGAAAGACAAATGCAAAAAACCTACAATTGCCTTTTTTGCAGAGTTTCATACACTGAACTTTCCTAATTATCTTGAAGAAGTCATTTAGTCATGTCAAATAACAAACTTGGCTTCTTGGTTTTGAAAATAGGTTTTATGTTGGTTTTTATGTTATTTTTTTACTATACTATCCATGGCCTTTTAATTCAGAATTTTTGTGTGTCTGCTTAAACCATACTCCTAGGAGATACATTAAAGGATTGTTCAACATATTTTGATTAAATATGGGTGAATAGGATAACAATTCTAGTTTCTGGAATGCTTTTCTCTTAAGTTTTGAATTCAGGATTTTGTTTTCATATATTGATTTTACTGTGCTTTTATGACTAGAGTGGAAGTCAGTCCTCCAGCTCAAGTGAATACTTTAAGCAGTATGTTGCCTTCAGCCACTGTGCCAGAATCCATGACAATTAGTAAGTACTCCCTTAATGTATCTAGATTGATGGAAATAACTTTGAAAGTCCTGTAACTCTTTCCATTTTTGTTCAATAAAATCTGCTTAGAGAGTCTTGGAGCATTTAATTTCTGATGTGCTGGTCATGTTAGTAATAACTGCTCTAAAATTATGTTTGTATTGGCAGGTTATGCTTCATTGCAGCTGATATATCCTTATATTAAATGTGGCTTCAGTAGTTAAATGAAAAATAATGATTTGATTAACATCTTTAAATTTCTACAAGTTCTGAACACACTGAGGGTTGGTTCTGATGCTGACTTGCTTATTTGGCCTGTTTTCATTAATGGCTAGTCAGAAACCAACAAACCTCACTCTTTATGTGGTTTTGATAAGAAAATCTGCTCCAAACATAAATGTATGTAGTCTTTCGCAAAACCATGAATTAAGATTAAGGGGCAGGTCAGTGATGTTTCAGTGGTATTAAGAGCAGAGCTAGACAGGATAAAATAGTTTTTGCTGCAGAGGTAGATTAATAGAAGCACAGGCAATTGGTTTATCACATATTTGATTTTTTTTCTTTGCATTCACTTGTAGAACAAAGACTTAGTTCTTAAACTGAATGTCTAAGCTTGTAAGCTAGTGTGTGTTTACGTTCCTCAGTGTACAGAATGTTCTGTAAGTCAACTGGCTTTGTTCCTAAAGCTCTTGGGTGTGGGTTTGTTTCTTCTTATAAATTTCAATATTTACTACAAGTTTTAAATTATGATATTTGGAAAGTTAGAAGTTATGCAGTCAAGATTCTTTTCTGTAATTGATTCATGCAATCATCAAAATGAATGAAATCTTAAGAAATTCTAATCTAATTTTCTAAAGTTATATTCAGATGCTGTATCAATCTGTGTTAAACGAGATAAAACAAGCAATTTCAGTGGACAGTGTTTCAGGCTGTGGCACTAGTCTGCTGACTGAGCTTTACAAAGCTGAAAAATCGTTCTTGCAAAGTACGTCATGAAGCGGCAAACTAGTTTGAGACTTCTAGGAGTCTCAGACTCCTAGAACTCTCACACTTCCAACTGAAGTGTGGAATGGACTTACTGTTATTAGCTACAGTGATACTTTGGTCACTAGATATTCTCTGCGAATGTTATTCCTACAACATCTTGTTGTTCTTATTTATTTCTTAGAGAATTGCACAGGGCAGTTTTCTGTGCCCCTGCGCTCTGTTGATTCTGCTGTTTGTAGGGGAGTCAGGTACCAGCAGGGGCCGCCGTTGGTCTCCTTCAGTTGCTCAGTTCCCAGTGTAGGTAAGAGCTATAAAATAGAAAGAAAATCTGGAGGTTTTCAATTCTCAATACTTAGCAATTTGTAAATGAAATGAAAACACAGGATCAACAGAAGCGTGCACACTATCATTAGTTTCCCAGTTCAGAGAAGGCTTTGGTGAAAGGAAGGGTGGGAAGCATGTCAAACCCATCTATAAAGCCAGTACAGCACTTAGTAAATAATCATAATTATAATTAAAATTCAGCTGACTATACATTTATAGAATTAGCGATTACCTTTATAATAGATGATCCTGGGTATGTTGAATAAAAATGCTTTTTTCAAGTTTGCTGTTATTGGTCGTAGATTCTCTACAGGAGTAATTCAGTGTTATGAGAAAGTCAGACACTGAAGCTCTTTCTCTCTATTGCAATTAGCAAAAGAATTATTAAATGCTGAGGCTTATAGCTTGGTTGCATAGCAACTGATTCTAACACATCAGGCAAGAAAAATGGAATGCAGTAGTGCAGTGAGAAAAGCTGTGAGGTCTCCAGTGACTGGATTTTTGTGTTTCTTACTTTTGAAGACAAAGCCTGAAATGGATTAAAAAAAATTATATTATTTTCCTGCTTTTTTTCCAACCTATTAGTGTAGTACTAAACTTTTTGTACTTCCTTTGATATGCAGGCTAGAAAGTTGGGAGAAGCTATAATTTCAAATTTCTGCCATTTTAAATTATTTTCCTGAATTATGTCCCATGCATTTGTGAGGTATAGGTTAACTTAGCCACAGATATATCTCAAAAAATACTAATACCACTGAAGAGAAATCCACAGAGCTTTGCTGTTTATGTCAGGCATAATTCGGAAACTGGCCCTGCTTTGCAGATTGTTTTGTCAGTAAGCTGGTCAGAAATTTTCTGTTTATGCATCTACTCTAGTATGCAATTTCAGCTTTTAAAAAAGTTTTCTTTATCTTGTTGTACTTGAATCACAAACAGCACCGTTTCAAGAGTTGCTATTGGAAGATTGTATTTTCAGCATTGTTTTTCACCAAAACAATCTCTTCTACCAGCACAAGTCTCTCCATTTTGTTTTTGCAGTAGAAAAAAAGAATAAGTTGCAAAACTTTCATTTTAGAAGGACATGAATTGTGTTCTTCTTTATGAGGTTCTTTTATTATAGTGCTATTTTTAGGAAATAATTGGTAATTTAGTTTTTTCACTATGATGTTCTTCAGTTTTTAAAATTGGGCTTCACCACAAAGGTTAGGAAAGGTTGTAACGCTGTACATCATTCCATTCTTTTTCATATATTCTTGAGAAATCCCCGAGCTTTTCATGATCACTGAAGAACTTCACTGAGTAATCAAACCTCCATGTTATATTTTTATCCTGGTTGTGTAAGTGAATAAGGTGTATGTTTTTGTACTTTCTGTGTCCTCTGAATAGCTGCTGACCTGTTCTGTAGCCCAGTTGCCACAGGTCACTGGCAGGTACTAAATTCTTGTTTGCTTTGAAAGCACAGCTGTGAAGGGAGGGTGTTTGTATTGCATCAGGGAGAGGAAAGCTGCAGTTTACTTTACAGACTTGGTTTTCACCAGGACTCTTCTATGCAGTAGAAGGGCAACACAATTTGTTTCCTACTAAAATTTGCCCTGTGAATAGTGACATGGCAGGATAATATTTACAAGGTTTTTGAGCACTAAATTAAGCCTTAAAACGCGGTGTTCATGTAGGCAGCTTAGGGAGCATCAAGCTCTTTAAGTCTTTAAAGGTCAGACTTCTGATTTAAGATGTAACTAGTCTGCTGGAAGTCTTATTTGTCTCTGAAAATATCTGTGTAAATTTTCACTCATGGAAAAAAAAAAAAAATCCTGTAAACTTCTCCCAGCCCACCCTGGTACTCTATCTGCAGGATTGCAGAGGAGGCTGCATGACCTTGTGTACTCTGAGGGATGGTTTCACTTACAGCTCATTCTTCACAACAGGTGATTGCAAATCATACTGCTCCAATCTTTGGCTAAATAGCACAAGAGTTGTGAAACTTATGACTTTTCTGGAGGTTGCTGGAAAGTGGCAGGTGTTTCTCAAAGCATTATATATTTCATGCTCTGTGACACTATGAAAGCTTTCTAGAAGCTAGATTTTGCATGAAGCATGGAATGGAACTAAAAAATGTTTTAGAGCAAATACTCACTTCATGAGTAATTAGGCACCACAGATTAATTTCAGCAATAACAGAATATTGCTAGTGTTTGAAAAAAGTGAGGTTTAATATGAAAAAATTAATGAGTACATTCCTTGATTTTTATATTATGTTTTCTTTTTTTGCTGATAAAGAGTGGTTTGGAATTACTTGTTTGTACATGGGAATTATTTTTTAAGAAGTCATTGCAAAACTACCTCTTAGGAAAAACTTCACTAGTTATCATCTTATCTTTGTCTTTATGGAACTCAGGTTATCTCACTTTTAGATATGTTTATGTTGAATGCTGATCCTTAATAACAGCAGTGTATTGCCTTTCATTAATATTATTTTACTAAACATAAATGTCATCAAGCACAAAACAACTCCGAAATAGGACCTAAAGTCTAATATCAAACACTTTTCTGAAGCAGGAATACTTGGCCATCCTCCTACTGTTTTATTAAAAAAAGAAAAGAAAAAAGAAGGGGGGGAGAAAGGTTGAGGTTGCACAGTTCAGAAGTCAGAAAATGCCAAATTTATGATTGCTGCTACAACCCTGACATTTTTTAAAATTTATTCACTTTTCTAACCCACACAATGTATGAGACATAAGACTGCTGGAGAAATTAGGTTATGATCATACACTCATCTTGAGGCAAGTGTAACAGACAGACAAATGCTCATGAACTGGGGATGTTCTGGCAGGTTTGAAGGGAACCTGCTGCAGTGTATGATACTGGATTTCCTTTGCATTCAGCTGACTGCTCTGACATGCTGCTGAAATTTTTCAAGAAGCGTAAGTGAAAGTAAGAAATTAAAATTTTTGAAAGTTTTAAATATTATACCTGAATTAAATAGGGTGGTTTCCTTTTAGTTCTACTCAGTTCCTTGCTTCAAAAATCATGACATTAAGGTTTCTGATTTTTTTTCTTGATACATTTTTACTCATTTAATTACATTAATAATGTACATTTTTGTATTTACTGTAGATAGAGAGGCTAAAGAAGTGTTGATTATAAACTGTTTAGTTCTCGTGTTTAAGTAATTTATAGAAAATATGATTCCTTAATACTCATCAATTCAAGGAAATCAGCAGAGCTCTAGCTATGGAGCAGTCTTGCTGCTCAGGTGGGCATGGGCTGGATGAGCCTTCTTGGAATTCTGGTCTCTCAGCCCAGACCAGTGGTTTGTGTTTATGCTTTCATCCACACCTCTGCTGGTACCTGTAATTGAGCTAAATTAGCAAGAAATACTGAATATGGAATGTGTTTGCATTTGTGGTCCTAAATTAAGCATCGATTTTTGCCCTTTAAGTGATAATGAAATTTGGAATTTCTGCTTTGTTGTTTCTCTCTAGTATTGTTAATTCCATGACTCTCCAAAAAAGAGGCAAATGGGAATAAATAAGCAATTTAAAGTCTTCTATTTCAAGAGGCTTCTTTTCTTCCTCTTCTGTGCAAACCATGATCTTTAGCAGGATCTTGCTTTTGTGCTCTGCTTGTGTGTTTGTGTGGGAGAGGGGAGTGAGAAAAGATGGGATTTCAGGTCTCAACTCATGCAGAAGATTCAGAGTGGAATAAGGAAAAGAAGATTAAGTTATTATGTAAGTTAAGGTTACAATTTGAATAGGCTGGTAAAATTGAAATAATGAAGCCAATTTATAATAGCTTAGCTGTATAAATGTTAATAAATCAGTGCACATTAAAATGCTGAGTACACACACAGGCAATTGCTGCAGAGTGGGCACCCTGTGCAAGTGCAGAGCCATGTCTGAGCAGCAACAGCTTTAATTTATTCAGAGTTAGAGACATAACAGCAACTACTTGTTGATTGTGCGCTATCATATTTTAATGGCACACTTAAAATATTTAAAATGCCATCGGCATGATGTGTCCTTGAGGAGGATTCTGAATTCAACATTATGGTTTAAGATTGTTATTTTGTTATGGAGTGTTACTGTACAGAAAGCTTACTGTGGATCTTTTTGCTTGTGTTGTTTATTTGTATGATGCTTTAACACTGGATTATTCCATTTTCCTCATCCACAGAGCAGTTGTTTATTTCACAGACAGGCTGATGGATTGTGGTCCCTTGAGCTAGTATTTAATACCCAGAAATTTCACTATTTCACTTCCGGTTTTTCTACAAGATTTGGATTTTTTTTTTTTTTAGGGTTGCATAAAATATGCTAAGTTCCTGTAGAAAACTAATTATTCTTTCTATGCTGAATTAATGAAGTGCAAACTCCCTCTAATGACCTACTGAAACGTTTCTTGCTAATGCCATTTAGCTCTTAAAGTATAATATGGGTGTTAAGGAATGGGCAGAAAACTGATCATCTACTTTCTCCCTGGCCAAAGACTCAGGAGTGTTTTGGAAAAAAATCTAGCATGAAGAAATTTGGATTGGCTGATTTCAAATGATATGAGAACACTGCTGAACCCTGCAGTCCTGCAAGGGTGGGATTTATCTGCAGATTACTATGGCCAGACTGGAATCATGATGTCTGCAGCACTGACTGTCAACATTTGGTTGACATAATAAAATCTTTTACATTTTATCCACTACTAGAGTTTGTCAGACTCCAATCTGGCCCATAGGACAATGTTAAGTTTTTGTTAAATTGGCAAAAACTTCTGTAACTATAGAAGATATTAAGGAAGATACAGGTAATATTGTGTACTGAGTGTAAAGAGGAAGAATGTTGTTCAATGGCTTTGCTTGCTTGAAGAAATCAAGTAATACCAGTTCTGTTAGTATATTTTCAGTAAAAGCACACAAAATTTACTGGCATCTGCACTGAATATTTGCAGAACAGAGTTGGCTGATTTATTACATGTAAACATTTCACTTAAATGTTGGGAGGAATGGTTTAATATAATTGTATCCTTGTAGTGCTTATAAAATTATTGATTAACATATGTGAAATTGTTAATGAAATTGTTGGAGCTGACACTTTTCTGTATGGTATTTGGCTGTTCTGGTATCATGTTAAACCTAACCCAAAGGAAATATTTTAAAATTCTAAAATTCTGTCAGTTATTTTTTTTTTAATATTCTTGATTTAATGACGGAAAGTATTTTTAAAGTATTTGTAAAAAAATATAAAGGATTTTATAGGAAATGATGAGGTTCAGAAATCTCATCATCTTTAGGGCTGAACTTGAGAAGCAATGCCATGAGGAAGCAATGACATTATCTCTACTCCCATCTCCCTGTAGCAGTTATTTCCTGTGTCAGGATTTACAGCCAGGAGAAGAAGCAATTTGGAGAAGCTGAACAAGTAACAGTGTATCTCATTAATAGGCATGTGGTGAAAAGGTGCTTTCTGCCCTACATCTGTGAAAACAAAACAGCTGCAACCACAGGCAGCAGTAAACATTTGTATTAAAGCCAGATGCAGACTAATTTGATTTGATCAATACTTCTGATGTGATGTTAAATAACACAGCTTTTGAAAGATTGCTCAAATTAGTGATGAGATTAAGAGCAGTTTTATGTGCTTTGCTGAATAGCAAATGGTGTTGGCATCATCTTAAGTGTGCTGCCTGTGTACATGACTTCTGGATCTGAAATGAGCAAAAATGTACACAGACATTAATCCTTTTTGTTTCTTCTTCTTAGATGAACTTCGTCAAGCTATCATGGCCATGATGAATAGAAAGGATGAACTGGAAGAACAGAATAGGTAGTTTTTTTTTTTTAATCAAGAGGGACTGTAATTAAAAAAACCTGTTCTCTAATACAAGCTGTTCTTTCTGTAAAGCTATATATAATATTTATGAAAACATTTTGATGTATATATTATTTTTTCTGTGAAAGGTTAACTTTTAAAATGTTGATACTGAAGAATAGTGTTTTGAGGGAGACTTTTTGCTTTTAGTTTGAATCAGGTAACTCTTTGTACCTTGGGAGCTTTGCAGTTGTAGTTTTTTCAAAACCAAACCTTATAGCTAGGAGATTCTGAAGCTCTGTTAAGATAGCTTTCCAAATGAGCAAAAATTTCTCCTAATGCAAATATTCAGAAAATTTCTGGTTTTTCCCTTCTGGTGAAGAAGTGATGTAGGATGGCTGACAGTGTAATGCTGAAAGTGACTTTCATTTCTCACTGTCTTGGGGCACAATGATGATGTAAATGTGGAAATGATCAGTTGCTTATATAAAATGCCATCAAACATACTTTGAATTTATTTAGTTTACTGAAACACATAATTAGATGAATGAAAATACAAATGTATTCAATGCTTTAGTAGGGCTATTTTGGTAATGCATATTTTCCTATAGGTATTTTGGGTTTTTTAATGCTGAGCTTACCAACAGATCCTATTTTCCTTCCTCCTATTCTTTCCACTCCCATAATTGCAAGTTATTGCCTCATTCAGCTTTGTGGGCTTCTTTTGGCAGAAGGACCAGGATGCTTTGGGTTTTACCATTATGCATCATGCTGCCCTTTGCTATCTCATCAAGGGTTTTTACACAAAGCTCTGTGGCAGTGCACTTGGCAGAGACAAGAACCCTGCCTGTCTTGCTATAAATTGCTTATAGATTGCTTATAGATTATTCCCAAGATGTATGGACTTGCACTGAAGTACTGAAAACACCTTACCAGCTTTTTAAAAAACCAAATTCTTTCTGCATGCTGATGCAGTAGATCCCATAATAAGTTGTGCTTTGGGCTTGTTGACCGGATAGTAATACAAATTAATACTAAGCATTTGCAACTGCTTTTTCCTTGTAGCTTTTCATATCTTTGTGTACTAAAATCAGGTGAATTTATTAAATTGAATAATGAAATTTTTGGATGACATCAGTGGTATCATTCCTCTGTGATTCTTGGAGTATACTCTAATTAGCAGGTAGTGTGTGCAGTTTCCTAAAGAGAGGCTGTTGCCTTCTTGCAGATCCCTGCGAAATCTGCTGGATGCAGAGATGGAGCATTCTGCAGCACTGAGGCAGGAGGTGGAGAACTGCAGGAGGAAGGTGGCAGAGCAGGAAGAGAGACATGCCACAAAAGTCCAAGCCTTGGCACGGTAAGAAGTGCTGAAAATGTCTCAAAAAGTAACTGCAGGGGAACAAGGGAATAACAGGGTCTGTATAGAAGGGAAATAATTTTCAAGTAGCTAAGTTTGCAGAAGAACAAAAGTGACTTAGGACTAAAAATCCTATAATAAGCAGTAGCTGTTGCTAAACGTTGTCAACAAGAGAGTACCAAGTTCTGAAGTGGTGCAGCTGTTTTTCCCACAGCTCCAGGAAGGTCAGCTGGAACAGGTTTCTCAGGACCGTTTCCAGTCGGGTTTTGAATATCTGCACAGATGGAGACTCCCCAGTCCCTTTGGGCAGCACTGTTGGCAGTGCTGTTCCTAGTGGGGTCCAGGCTGCTCTTGGCTTGCTTTGCCATGGAGCGGGCGTTGAAGATTTGTGCTCAGCTGCCTGTCCCCCAGGGCTCCCAGATCTTCCTCCACGGAGCTGTTTTCCAGCCCTCCAGCATTGCCTGGGTATCTTGAGCTATTTCTCTCCAAATGCAGGACTCTGCATTTACCCGTGTTGAACTTCACAGACATTTTCTGAGTCCAGTTCTCCAGCCTGTCCCTGTCTCCCTGGGTGGCAGCAGAGCCATGCAGTGTCTCTGCTCCTCAGTTTTGTGTTGTCTGTGACCTTGCTGAGGGTGTGCTCTGGCCCAGCATCCAGGTGATGTTAAGGTGTTAAACAGCATTGGCCCCAGTATTGAGTTGCCTCCAGCTTGACTTTGTGCTGCAGTGACATTGAAAGAATGTTAACCCTCTCCTTGTCTAAATGGGATTCAGCTTCAGAAAGACTTTTGAAGGTAAATGCTGCTGTAATAGTGTGATTTGCTTCTTACAATTCAAAATAAGCTGTAGAGTAACCATGATGTGTAAGATCTTGGAGGTGATTCATGTGTATAGTAAACAACAAACAATCCAAGAGTTAAATAATTTGCCTTACCCAGAGAGAGGAGTTTGTTTTCTGCATGCGCAAGCAGAGTGTATTTAGTGTCAATCACAAAGTACCACAGCTGAGATTCCTTTAAGCTTTTTATTGCCTATTTGAAAATGATAAATATAAAGCTTTCTTAAAAAATAAAGGTATTTAGGACACTACTAATTCTGCTTTTGATGACACATCAAACCAAACTCCTTGCTTTGAGGGAGGGAGAGATATGAATAAGTGGGTTTGACATTCATGTGCTGTAAGGCAGTAGAGACAATGCAAATACTTCATCATTTAATATTCATGTTTCAGGTTATAGGAGTTGTATATTCATATTTCTTTGACTCACTTCCCCCACAGTTTTAGAATTTGCAGTGACATATGGGTGAATCAGATATTTGTCATGCACATACCCCTTTAAAGAATAGATAAGGAGCTTTTATAACCAGACCTGAAGAGATGCTCACTTGGACTAATGAGGTATTTTTAAAAAAGTCTGTGTAATTCCTCTTATTGCTATATGGATGTGTTGTGTTGATTGCTCTTCTGAACGTCAGTTTGCCTTGTCATGTGATAAAAACAGTGTTGGGAGCTGCTGAGGCATGATAAATTCATGTGTCACCAGTTACTTTGGAAATAGAGGCATTTCTTTAATGATTCATTGCAACTCATTTTCTAACATCCTAACATAAGAAACTTTGCTTGTCATTTCTTTGGAATATAGGTTTTTCTTGTAAATTTTTTGTTGGTTCACTTTGTATGCTGTAGGTGATGCTGCTGCAATAATAAGAGTAGTATTTTTTTTTAAATAAATAGTTTAATAATAAATAAAGAAGTTGAGCAAGCTGAATAATCTAAAGAATTTGAAGTAACAGAAAGTTTGGAATTGCTTTTTGAGTGCTGCATAATACACTAGGTGAGTAAGAGGAAACTAAGTTTCAGATATTTTGAAGTCGTGAAATCTCACTCTTTCCCTTGAAAACAATTGATCACATGACCAGAGTAGAAAATTTTCCTCAGTTGTGATGTTCTGAATATTTTAAGGCAAGGGAAATCATTCAGTAACAATCTGACTGTTGTGATTTGATGAATGAATATTTTTCAGATTATGAGAGCTGATATTTATGTGTGTCCCCAAAGCACTTTTGAAGAATTTGACATAAATAGCTTCCTGAAGGCTTTGAGAACACAAATTTCAGTGACACATCAGTCAGAGCTGAAATGATGGCTTCTGGAAATCTGCAATTATTCAGCTGTTCTTCTGGACCCTCCCAAGAGTCTCTGGCCTCCCAAACAAAATTCTAGTTTACTGTGAGACATTTTCCAAAGTTTCCCATTTTCTCTTTGAAAAACGGAAGTCTTAGGTGAGCTTAGTTTCAAGTAGTGGTAATCTCATTGTTCCATGTGAAATAGTTGTATGACTCTTTCATAACAGTTTCTATATTGTTCCAAAAGAAGCAGGCTCAGGTTCAATATATTTGCTAGTGTTCTGCTAGAATACACTCAGTAAGTCTCTCTAGCATAATGTTGTCAGCTGTTCTTTTTTTTTTTTTTGTTTGTTTGGTTTTGGTTTTGTTTTTTTTTTGTTCTTGTCAATGAACCTTTCTCAAATTGCATGGACATATTGTGCCAGTGGCTTCTTGGCAATACTAAAGTTTTTTAATTGAGATTCTTTTTTTCTGTGTGGAATACTATTACATCCCTTTGCAAGGCAAAGGAATTTATTGAAGTTGACTGTGAAATTGGATAATCTCAGATTGCATATTCTTAGACTATATTCAGCAATGTTGGAGGAAAGCATATTATGAAGTACAGGCTTTGTAGCAAGAAAAGCAGATAGAGAAGATGAAAATGCACTGGGGAAATGGGGGATGAGAATTTGTCTCTGCTTTATCTTACACTTCTACATACCTCCTGTTTACTGTGAATTCTGTAACCTAATATGCCTCCTCTATCTGTCTGTGTTACTTAAACCACATTGCTTTTGGATTTGGCATTTTCTGTTATTGTGTTTTGCAGCACTTCTTTCACAGTCATAGCCCTTCAGTGATGGTTGAACTGATGTGTGGTACATCTTGAAATGATTCCATCACTTCCCTTAAGCAGCTTCTTAGAGGAAAAATATCTCTTGTTCCTGCTTGTGAAAACTAATTTGAATGTTCCTATATTACATTACTTTTTCTTCCTGCTTAGTTGGTTGGTGACATGTCACAAGTCACCAGTAGCTCCTAGACATGAAAAAAACCACTGGAAGTCAGCTCATTTAGTAAGGGACAGAGCTTCCTAGAGGGAGCAGGAGGAAGAAGTGGATGAGGAAGAATATTTGGCAGTAGGGCATCAGTGAGGGCAGGAGGAGGAGAAGCAGCTGTAGCATGAGGAGAAGGAAAGAGAAGAACTAAACAAGGTGAAAACCTCCCAGCCTCCATCTCTGATTGAACCCCCCAGCCAGGGGGAAGGTTTCAGTGATGGCAGGGCCTGCATGTAGAAGCATTTAACATCCTTCAGTCTGCAGATCTGACCTGTAACTCCTGGACAGGATTTATCTTCCTATGAAATGCTTGTTCGGAATATATCTGATAAAATACCTCTTGAAGTCATTAGAGACTTTTCAATGAGTGCTTACTAAATGTTTTTTAAAGATGCTCTGATTAAAAGAACTATATAGATTAATATACATCAGGATGGGCCCTCTTTGAAATCCAGCTGAATATTAGTAATGAGAGAGATAAGTCAAAGAATGAGAAGTAATAACCTGATAGAGGCATATTGGAAAATTGTGACTGGGCCATAGTATCCTGCTTTGAATTTCAGTCTTGTATCAAAAACCTCAAATGAATTAAAGTCTTTATCAACTTCATCTGTACTGTATCAACTTTAAGTCAAATTTAAGACAAAGTAGTAAAAACCAGGTTTTTTAAAATGCTGTCACAGTACTGTCAGAAGGCACTGAGTCTATTCTCATATGTAGAAATGAGGTGATATAGAGTTATTTCATGAGAATCCTTAATACTCAATGTGTTGTAACTGTACACAGTTATTTTCATGCAGACATTCTTACAACTCTGGTGAGAAACCTTTCTGTTTAGTTGTCACAGGAATTTTATTTAGTGAATAAATTATTTAAGTTTGTTTTAATATAGCATATGGGATAAAACTGTGTTTTTTTCTCTTTTTTCCTCTTACCCTGAATATCAGTGTTTGTCTCTGGAAAAACTGATTTGTTCTTTGTAGTCTCAGAAATGAAAAATATCATCAAATGCATAAAATCATCAAGGAATCTTAAAATTCGATTGCTGAGCAATCAATAGCTTCTCAATTATTTAGCAATCTCCTACTAAAATGCTGAATAAAACTGAGGTTACAAAGTTCAGCAAGCTGACTGAAATCCATAGGAATGGGAATATTGTGCCAGTCAAGGCTCCTTATAGGAGCAGTGTAGCATTGCTCACAGCAGCAGTTTGTGTGTGTATATATATATATATATATATATAAAATATGTGTATTTTATGTGTGTGTATATCTAATATGATAAGGACCATCAAACATACTTGCATGTTTTTTTGAATATTTCTAATTCTTAAATAAATTTCCATTAATAAAATGCCTTTTTTTTTTTTTTTTTGGGTGTGTCATCTATTTGCAGCTTTCTGTGCTGTGTTGCATGTTCAGGTCCCATCGTGCCTGGAGCATGGTCTTACTGGCCCAGATTCCCTCCTCTCTCTAATCTTGTGGGGTTCTTGTGTGTTGTGTTGCATTTGTGGCACTTACATATTTCTACCTTAGTATTTTCTTAAAGAAAAATAGCAGTTTGAATTCACAGTCTGGCAACACATTTTAGTTATGCTTCTTTGGTATAAACTTTTCTGTTATACTCACTTAACTGAATGGGCTTAGAGAGATAATTGAATTTTCAGACATGTGATTTGTCAGCTTTGTTTAAAATCAATCAGTTGGAGCCCTTTTTATTTTCCCCCAAATATAAACTAAAGTGCTTAATGTTGTTAAGTGGAGCCGTGGTAGTACCTGGTTTGAATGCTGGTACACTCCAAAGAGAAATGAGACAGGCACAGGCACTGAAGTGTGACAGCTGAAAGGATTACCTAAATTTCATGTCTTATGGTTTTCATTTAGGAATGGTTAGTGGAAACTTTTGCCTTGAATATTGTTGCTGAAGTGCTGCCATTTTCTTACAATGATAAAGCCTGTTTCTACAGCTGAATTATTATTTGCTGCAATTAGATGCAGATTAGTGAAATAATGATCTCATTTTACATTGGCCATTCTGAATTTCCTTGTGTAGCATCCCATCCTTATGTTTTAGTTGATTGTTGATTTAGGCTGTGTAGTTTGTTTGCCATCAGTATAGCATAGTACAGAAAATCTAAACTAAACAATTAATGGAAAAGTTTTGATTATGAGATAATCTGTTTCACTGATGTGTTTATGTGGTTCTGGAAAACTAATTTTCCTGCTATTCTGCTGTTGATGTATTATTTAATTTTTTTCCTTTTATCATGGTGACACGACTTAGGTAAACCTCATTATAACAGAGAGTCTATTTGTTTCCATTGAAAAGGACTTTTCATCTGTTTTGGGAAAACAATATTTTTATTTTTTATCAATAGAGAAAATGAGGTGCTAAAAGTGCAGCTTAAGAAGTATGTAGGAGCTGTCCAGATGCTCAGAAGAGAAGGTCAAACAGTGGAAGGTAAGAATAAAATGAAGGGGGGAAAAGAATCCATGCATGGGATTTGTTTTTCTGTGTGCAGCAATTCAGGGAGTAATACCTTCCAATAGTGAAAATAACATATTTGATATATTTTCCTTTTGAGAAAAATACAAATGTACATTTTTGTACTCATTTTTACAGAGCATTTTCTGGTAGATGTGGTGGTCTTACTTTTTTCAGTTAGAAGTTTTCCAGAAAAAGCTGTTTGATGAAAATTTAGCTTAAATAAAAATCTGTGAATTAATGTGATATTGAGATATAAAAATAAATACAGTATCTGTAGATTATACTGCTGTTTTGGAAATCAGTATTTGCAGATTGTTTGAAATAGACTCTGTGCTTAGTAGTAATGAGCAGATTTTATATCTGAAAGAAAATGAGTGAAGTTATCAGCAGTTTTACCTGTTTGTCTTCTGTGGTCTGTGGCAGAAGCATCCATGAGGGGCTGAATTGATATCTTGATTCTGAATCTTCTAGGGGGACCTGGGTTTCCACTGGCTACAGAAGGTGTTCAGAGAGCTGAGATGGGGTTTCAGAAATTGGCACCACTTTTAAAATTGTGAATATTTTGGTCTTATAAATGGCTGTATGAATGAATACTACTGTTCTTCAGGGTTAGCCACTGTACTTATCTGGAATTTCAAAGCTTCATTCATCCCTAAAAGGATATTTGTTAGTGAGAACACATGTTTTTACTTCCGACTTTGCTGGAGTGTAGTGATTCATAATAAGAATTATTCACAAAAACCATGGCTTAGGCTTCCTATAATAGCAGAAATTATCCTTCATTAGGTAGTGACAGTTTCCATGATGAGTATAATTATAGGAAAAGAAAAAAAAATATTCCTAGGCTAGCTATATTCCACCATGTTAAAATTATGCAGATTAGTGAGTGATAAGAATAGAAACTGAGTAGGATGGTCAGATTTTATAGATGAAAAAGGGGGATGGAACAGCACCAACATTTCTAAAAATGAACACACGTGTGCTTTATGCTGTAAAGATACTTAATCCACAGTAATTTTGTATATTTATCACTAGTGACCAGAATAAATTTCAGCTACATAAATACATTTTTCATACATTGTAACTTCACATGTTGAATTTTTATAGAACTAAATTTTTTTTCATTAGCTGCTATTGAAAATTTAGGTGAAATTTTAGTAGTACAGGGGTCTCTGACTCAAAGTACATAAGCATGTATATAATCCCTAAGAACTAGCTGCAAAAAAGAAGTGAAACAAAATGAGTTTTTTCTTTTACCAGATTTATAGAAATTATTGCACCCATGATTTGTATATGTAATGATTAATTTTAATTGTAATTAATCTTCCGAATGGCATGAAAACAAAGTCTTAAATGTGTTGTAGATTTTAGAATACAGGTTTTCTGTGTCTTGGTTTTGAAAGAGTCAGAATAAATTGGGCTTCTGCTGTTATTTTTATCACTATAAATAATGAAGACTCTACATGTTTGCTACAATAATCAGATCAAATGCTATTGAGTATGGCTTTTAAATAGTTTCCTAAAATAAGAAATGAAACTCAGCTTGATACTTTGCCTTGTGGAGACTTAAAAAGGCCAAAAACCCCACTCAGCAAATGTGATTATAAATAAATTACCCAAAAGTCAGAACTATCAGGTTTCAAAATGAATGATCACTGCTGTAGCTTGAGCAGTTGGATATTGGTATTTAAATATTTAATAAATGAGCATCTTGATTTCTCAGTCATCAGCAGGAGTTGGCTCTGTACCATTTTTTAAACCTGCTTAACTGCAATATTTATATAAAAATGCTGATCTTAGAAGTCTGGCTGAAGAACTTGAAGCAACATTTACAGGAAAAGATCTTAAAACAGCTTTCAAATTCACTTAAATAATAAACTTCTAAATTCTTCCTCAAAGCAAAAATCAGTTCCCAGGCTCAAAAATATTTAGCCAGATAAATTATGGTCTCTTCTAGCTACCTGATAGTGCTTGTATATATAGTTCAGATTTTGAAGAATGATGAAAGCATTTGTTCAGTTCCTCTTCTATTAGGGCTTTACTTTTATATGTTAACTTGTTTTCTTAGAAATTCATGAGCTGTGGGGAAAAGTGGAATTGGATTTTGTCTAACTTGGAGGAGATTTACTTAGAATAGGTCTTAAAGTGATCTTCAAATACGTAAATGATAGCTGGGAACAGGAATAGAATAATCTGTAATTTTCATTCACTACAGATAAAAGAAGAACTAATGGGCTGACATGGCAGGTGAAGGAAGTTTGATTAGCTATCAGGAAAACCTTTGTGAGAAGAGCACTTACATTTAAATAGGTTATGCAGGGAAGCATGATATCTCCCTTCTTGGAAGGTATTAGGAAGAAATTAGGAAGACAACTATCAGGAATGGAATAATTCCAGCTGATTCTGCTTGATGCAAAATCATGAAATACTGGATGAAGTATAGAATGTTCATTCTCAGTCCTGTTTTTTTTAATTTCTCTGATATGTGAACAGTTTGTGCAAACAATATAAAATATTTTGGAAGCCCAGTAAAAAAAAAAGGCTTAAAAGAGAAGCGTAAGATTAGTTGTAGAAGACTTTTGCCAGGAACTGCAGATACTACTTACATTAGACAGCTTAGTCACAGAACAGCCAAATGCTTTTGGTTTACATTCTTTTCTGTCCAAATATTTCTTACCAAAAAAGGTCCCTGCAGAATCTGTATTTTAGTGCTTGTAATAGTGTTTAATATTATGGTCTGTTCCAATGCTTTTAATAACTGCTTCTTATAGAGCTATTATTTCTAAACAGGATGCCCTGGACGTTTATGGAATTTTACTTTTTAATTTGAGGTATCTCTTTGTTATAGTTCTGCCAAACATTTGGAGCACTGATGGGGAATTTACAATTCCAGAGCAAAAGCAAGTAGAAAACAATGAGGAACTGGCCAGCTCTTATGAAAGGAAATTGATTGAGGTAAAGTTTGTACTGCACACATTTTATGGAATCCTAATTGTAAAGCAAGGTTTGAAGCTTAAATAATTTCTTTGTTCAGTTGATATCTTTTTTCCTCAAGAATGTAAAAGATAAATCTGATTTTTTTTTCTTCAAAAATAAAAAACCTCAGATAATTAAAAGTACTTTTCCTAACAGGGGCACACTTTTATATGCTGATATTAAAATGAATGTTTTAATAAATAAGCAAGTTCCTTCAGGTTTTAATTGCTGGTGGTGAAGTTGAAATCATCACAGACAATAGATTTGAGGTTTTGTCTAAGTTACAGTACATAGTTACAGGCATGGCTGTGTTGGCAGTTGAGCTTTATTTAAGGTCATAGTGAAATCTGTAGCTTTTTCTGTGCTTTCATGCTGGTTTCTGATTGCAAACCATGTTTCATTTTTGTATTACTTATTGAATACTGCAGTAGGGAAATGGCTGATAGAAGCTACTATTTCTGTTGATATGACCATGTTAGAAAAAGTTCCTAAGGCAAGATTGACTTTCAAGATTGATGTAAAGTTCATTACAGGAAAAAAATAGATTAGGGTTTCATCCAAAATTTGAATACAAAAAGTAATGAAATTTAGTATCTAATACCCATATCTGCTATTAAATATTAAATGAACATTTTTATAAAAAGTAAAAGAATTCTCTGTCTTTCTCTTGCCCAAAATACCCTGAAATTGGATACTCACATTAACTGATTAACATGAAGATGACTAAAAGGGCAGATCATGGATCAAAGAGCTTCATACAGTTCTTCTAAAACATGCATACTTGGTTATCCTTTTCTCATAGGACCGTGTGAAACTAACTCTCTCCCTAATGCTTACCTTTGGTTGAGTTCTTCTGACTCCTTTCTGGTGTTCTGTACCTATCAAGAGAATATCTTAATTAAGAATGCAGGTAAAACCTCCCTCTAAGGAGGCTGTGGAAGCCTCCTTAGTTGTACCACGTTTGTTCTGCGTGCTCAGGACTTTCTCGCTGACACTTCTGAGTTTGTGGCAGTGTCAGTGCTGACACAGCTCTGGATGTAACCACAGGAAAAGCTTTTTTATCAGTGATATTGGGAAGAGGGGGGCTGCATCTGTTTCACTTATTAGTCTCCAACAATATCCTCACATACTCCAAACAGGACATAACCCTTGTGACACCCCTTCTTGAAGGCTCTGAGCATGGCAAGCAGTGTCAGTCTCAGTAAACACTGGTAGGGCTGGACACAACTAGCAAAGACTGGGAATTACTGCAAGCATGAATAAGAATTTCATTAAATGTGCACAGTTCCCAGTTTATTTTGGGAGGAAAGCTTCGGCTTATTTTCTGCTTGTTTTGAGGAAACTCAACTTGTGCTTACCTTGTGTAGTAAGAGTAAAAAACCAATGAAGCAAAAATGAGTAATAATAAACAATGGAACCTCCTCTTCTCTTCCCCCTTTGCTCTTGGAACCAGTCCTAAAGGTGCAGAACTTAATATCCAACTTAATAAACAGAACAGACAACTGGGGATACAAGCATCTCAAAGTCACCCTAGGACCAAGCCCAAAGCAAAGCAGCTCAATGCCAACCCTATTCCTAAGTCTTTCAGTCTGTCTTGGACCAAATAACTTGTTTGCAGATGGAAATACTGTGAATAGAAAATGGAAGTTTTGAAACAGAAAGCAAAGTTTGAGCATTTTATGTCTGTATGAGTAGATTTTTTTGGAACCATCTCTGCCATTTTGAGATTTAGTGTTTTTCACTTGTAGAAAAAGGAGTTGTTAATAGGATGCCTGCTCTGTTTTGCAGCCCTTTGGCCTTGTTTCTTTTGAGAAAAAAATGTATAACAACATTGATTTTTGGAAAGGAAATCTTCTCATGGGAAAAATACACCCATTGCTTCCACTAAGAATAAAAAGAAGCAATTTTCAGTTTTGTCGAGAGTTTTTTGGGAAGCACATTGTTTTGTGTTTTGTGACTATTGGGGAAAAATGCCTACGCCTGACAAAAAGTCATTAATTCAGATGTGGCTTGTGCAAAAACTTCTATGAGGTCTTTGATGCAAACAATATTAAAAAAAACTTGGGTTCCACTAAAACACTCTGTAAGAAAATTACTAGATTTTTATTACTGCAAGTTTTTATTTATTTTATTTTACTTTTATTGTTGCATTGTTGTTAAATGTCTTTTTCTCTTCCTAGAAGTGTGTCCTTTCAAGACAGATTGTATTATTAGATGCTTAGTGAAACATTCCTAGCCTGTTTTAAGTTAACTGCTTGGTCCTTTGCTGTGAAACATGACGTGATATTTTCTCTGTCCTTTCTCTGGAGACTGCTCTCAGCTGTGGTCATGCTGGGCTGTGTAACTGCAGTACTCTCAGGCACTTAGGTTTTCTTTTGACAACTCTGAAGAGTTGTCTTAGTGTGGAGCCTCAAGTGTTTGCTTTAGCCTCACTTCACCTTCAGAGAAGGGTTTGGCCTTAAACTGTTTTCTCATATAGGAAGGAGCAAATCTAAATCATCCTCTGTCCAAGGGAAACTTAGCTTATTTATACTTTATTTTTTTGCTTCGAGCATATTGTTATGAAGAAAAAGAACAGTGAAGATGATTGAAGTCCTAGCAAAGAAATTTATTGCTTAAGGTTCATTGTGCATTGAGTAAAGGAAGATGTGACTCTATGAAAATTTAACTGAAAGGATATAATTATAAGGAGACCTTTTTATTGTTTTAGCAGACTTTGATGCAGGAGAAGTTAAAGGAACTTCAATTAATATTGTTATTCATTGCTCCTTTTGATTTGCTGTGATGGTAATGCATTTTTCTTTGACAAGGAAAAGTATTGAAGTCAGTTAATTGCTAATAAGTGATACCTGCCAGTTGTCCTTTTGATAATATAGAACAAGTGTTTTGGTGTTTTATTTGCTGTTACATTTCCCTTTTATTATTTAACTTGGCTAGGGATACTTATAAATTTTTGCATTACTTGTAGTGTTTTGAGAGAGTTGTTGAATTTACATATTAATTGAGTCTGCAAGTGGAAAGTTATTTCAAGGACATCCAAATCAGAGAGAGACAAAATAGTCACATATCATTCTGGATTTTGTTCTTCTGATAGACAGGCCCTGAAAAATCCAACATGTTTTCAAATATGTAAACTACTGAGATCCACTTGTAAATTTTTATATTGCTTTTGATAACCAGCAGTATTGCAGCTTTTCTCTGTGAATTTGCAACTAGTTGTGTGCTGTGTCTCTGTACTTGAAATGCAAGGAAGTTCTGCCTTCCAGCCCAGGTTCTGTGGAATTAACAGTGACCTGTTAATATTAACCTGGTATTCTTAAATGTTACAACACCCACTTTAAATTGGAATTAGTGGTTAAGCTAGTATGGTAAATAATTTATCTAGAATTAATAGTATTATATTATTGTTTTCTCTAGTATATTGTTGGTGTCGTTTAGCTCTTTTTTGCATATATGTTTCAGTGATTAATTACTGGGTTTGAAGGATTCTCTCTGAAATGAAATTGGAAAAGAATGCTTGGAGTTCACCTTGAGAAAATTATTTTTATTTTTTATTTATAATCAATGATGTCAGATTCTGGCCTGTCAAATTGAAGCTTTTTTTTTTGTTTGATTCTGTGAAGGATGCAGGCTTGTGTGGAACAGAGCACAAAATTAAAAACAGGCACTAAATTAAACTGAATTAAACTGCTTTATTTTGGGGAACTTCCCTGGGGAAGAGGGAGAAGGTAGAGTAATTCAAGAACAGGAAATGGTGAAATTCACAGATAATAATGAACTGCTTCCAGAAGGCAAACTATGAACTCTTAAGAGATTTGGCTGTAGTTGAAGTCTGTGTGCTGTTGCTGAGGTGCCTGGATTGAAATTCCTGTTGTTCAGCTGTGCTTTCATGCTGTTACCCTGCTGCCTCTGCTGTTCTGTAGCCCTGGAAGGGGCATGAGGAGGAGGAGGCATTCCAAGAGGTGCTGTAACAGGAGCAGGTTTCACCGTGCTGCTGGGGCAGCCCACGGGAAGGGGCCCAGCAGTGCCCACTGTGTTCATCTGACTGCTGGAACTTTCCATCCCCCTCACTCCCCCAGCCCCTGGCACTCTCAGAACACCCTGCATCACTTGCTGCTCTCTTGACTTGAAATGCAGAGCACAGCCACAGGCACGCTCAGTGTCCAAAGAGGCCACTCTGTTTACCTGTGAGAACAACCTGAGCTGCAGCCTGACTCTGGTATTTAGACTCCTCTGACCTCTCACAGATTTGCCTGGAGTGATTGACTTCTAGGTGCAATCCTATTAAAACTCCAAGTAAGGGTGAGAAAAAATCATTTATGAATTATTGACAAAGTTTAATGCAATTTGTGCATTTTGTAGTACTCCCTGTTCAAAACATTGTGATTAGTTTGTACCTGTTGAGTGCTGCATTCATCAAAGAATTAAACTGAGAACAGAAGTCAATGGGTGTTTTATTAGAATCAGTTGTCATATGATTTCGAGTGATAAGAATAAAATTTGACATGAAGTTGTATTTTGTCCTATTCAATTCAATATCAAAACTACATTTCAAAGCATGAGTCAAAATTATAGCAATGTCTGTTCTTAATGATCAGTTCAAACTACTGCATTAGCAATACTTGGAGAGTAAAAAGAAATTGATACACATGTAAGAAATTACAAAGTGGGATTTTTTTTCCCCAATTCAGATCACAGTTATCCCTTGGCTTTGCTTTTCAGGTGGCTGAAATGCATGGGGAACTGATAGAATTCAATGAGAGGCTGCACCGTGCACTGATGGCCAAGGAAGCTCTGGTGTTCCAGATGAGACAAGAACTCATTGATCTGAGAGGGCCGGTGAGTGTTTGTGTATTGCACTGTAGAATATCCCTCTGGAATAGGCTCAAACATGCTACTAATGATGAAATATCCATTAGCTTGTAAGAAATAACAGATCTGTGAAGAACTGGCTTTGAACAATCCCTTTCCTCTTAACTATTCTAGATTATGCTTTACATTCTACATTTTCCTTTTAAAGGAAAGAAGATACCCTTTAATGTTTATTCTAGCTGTAAAGTAAGGTAGAAAGCTATTTCTGTTTTGTTCTAAATGCTTTTGCAATCTGGTTTTCTGACAACTGCTATTTTGATTCTGCAGGTATTGGTCCATCATTGCATCATTATGAACTTTTGTGCTTATATAATGTTCTGTAAGAGCACAGCTGAAATAAAATGCTCTCGTGTCCTTCCCTTAATGGAATATTGGTTGTAAAAGAAAGTGATCAGTAGGTTTTATGTGCCTCATATTTTCCCATAAGTTGCCTATACACACAAAGTACTTTGTTTTAGCATCCTTTGCTCATAAAGCCCTAATTATGGTGCTCTTTCCTGCATTTTCTATGTCTTTCAAAATTACATGCTTTTATAAACCCAGATTTGTTTCTTTACAAAACTGTAGCAAATTCTAACATAAAGGACTCACAAGGGTGATATGTTCACAGTCTTCTTTCAGGATTTTGTTTTTCTTTTATTGCTTGTCAGTAATAGTTTTTATTGGCATTTATAAAATTGAATGCTGAATTGTAATTTCCTTATCATATTATGCTTTCTTAATTGAAAACATAATAGCCACTGTGTGGAAATTATTTCTGTTTTGTAAATAAAGGTCCCTGGAGATTTAAGTCAAACATCTGAAGATCAGAGTTTATCAGATTTTGAAATGTAAGTTTCATAATTCACAAATTTTTCTCTTCATATCGTCTCTGGGAAAGGAGAATAAGCAAACAGATTCAATAACTTGCTTTTCCTCTATTATTTCCAATAACTGCATTCTTAGCTGTCGTGTTCCATTGTTAAAAAGTGTGGAGAGCTGCACAGTCCATTCCCAGTGTAGTTAATAATGCTGAACTCAAGGAGTTTGGATTTGGGAAGATTCCCTTGGATTGCTTTTCAAGTGCCCTAGGTCTTGGTATTTTGCCAGAGCTCCAAGAAATTGCTGGTTTTAGTGTTTTGGTTTTGATGGGTGCTGGTTGCTATTCATCATGTGATGAACTTCCTCATTTTTACAGAATAGCTCCTTATCAGTGCTTAAAAAAAAACCCCAAAACCCCCACTAAGAACCCAGCCCAGAGCGTTCTAGAGTGTTGTGATTTGGAATTTTGCTCTTTAGTAGTCAAAATAATGAATCTTGCTTTTGTGGGTGAGGGGTTGAAAGTGTAGCTGATGTGTTTGAATCACAGAAATTTAGAGATGGGTGACAGAGTGGATGGAAATGGCTTCTGTATAATTGTGCACTGCTCTTCTGTTATTTAATGAACTTTACATGAGGTTTATGGCTGAAAATGTTGAATTTGTTGAAGTGAATAAATTTTGCTTCATGTGTATAATCAAATGTTGTCAAATGCATGCTGTGGAAAAACCCCCAAACCCCAGAAAACCTGCAGAAGGAATTGTTTCAGTTGGGTTAATTTTAGGGAATATTTTTAGATTCAGAACATATAAAAAAGTTCAGGCAGGACTCCAATTTTTCTGTTACTTCATTTGAAATTTTAAGTTGCTTTATTGATCACTTTGATCATTATCTAAATCATTGAATGTAGTTGCTTTGCAATTCTTACACATAAATATGATTCCCTGTTTGAAGTTTTTCTCTCCTCTCCTCAGATCAAATCGTGCTCTTATTAATGTTTGGATTCCCTCAGTCTTCCTGCGTGGAAAAGCTGCCAATGCATTCCATGTTTACCAGGTAAGTGAGCCAGCTGAACAGGGATTTTGTGGAGAAGTTTCTGACTGAAATAGCACATTTTAATAATTTAAAGCTCTGCATATAATTTCATTAGAGATCAGCTAATGAGCAGCAGCAGGAACTTCATATATATTCATCCATAGGATTGTGTTGATTATTCATATGGCATATTTTGAGGGTTGACTTGTAGTAGTTTAATACTTTAAAAGCATGCTAATAAGATGTCTCCGTTGGTCAGGAAGTGTAACAATTCAATATTTATCAGTAAAGCCTTCTTCAGTGTGCATGTACACGTTTTATTTCAGTTTTGGGGATAACAGTGACCAGAAACATTGTGTTCTGCCTCAGGCAGGTCTGAATCTGGGGGTTTGTGCTCCAGCCTGACTTGTAGCTGAAGCATTGAAATTGTATACTGTTCCTTGATTCCTGGATTCTTGGTTTCAGAGCAGTGACCCCTCCCTGGGCAGAATGGCAGGGTGGACTTCAAACACTGTCTAATGTGCTGTCCTAGGCTGTTTACATTTCTTTATTTGTGGATTGTTAGCAGCTGCAACATTTTTCCACTTTTGTTTCAGCCACATGTACTTAGTTCTGAACAAGATTGCTGAAGCTTGTTAACATTCCTCTCACTCTGAATGATGTTTTTTGGTAGAATTTTGAATAATTTATGAAGTGTTGGCAGGTAGTTGTAAAATACAGGAAAACACCCACCTTTTGGCCAGTAAAAGACAATGAAAAATAAGACTTGAGGTAATGGAAAGAAAAGCCACCAGGATGGGAACAGTTAGTAATTTGTTCAAAAGCACTGAATAGTCAATCAAATTGAGTTGCACAGGTGTGTGAAAACCTAACTTGTTGACAAGTGTAATATTTTTGTCTTTCTGGCTTTCACATATTTCTCCACTCTGCTGTCACTGGCTACAGATTCTCAAACCCAGACACAAGTCTGCCAACACAGGAATTCTTAAAAGCATCGATATCTCACTCCACCTGTTACTCTAATGATGTTGCAGCTCCTTGTCCACCAGAAGAGCTCTGGTTTCTACTGCTTCTTCCCTAAGCTGCTCTCTGTTGTTTTTCATCCTGCTTGAGTAGGGGGGGTGGACCAGATGGCCCACTGTGGTCCCCTCCAACCTTACCCATTCTGTGAAGAATTTAATGTTTTTTAAATTTTACTTGTAACTTGGTATCAAATTAGGTTACTAAAGACTTCAGTATTTGTCATGCAGTTTGACTGGACATCACTGTACAAGTGGGATTGTGAAAGCCTGCACAGTATGCAGAACTCACATCTACTGTAGGTGTTCTGCACATTCAAAAGGAAAATGTAGAGAGAAATCAAGCTTCCCAATTTGAAGGCGGTTCAGAGCTTTACCCAGAAATCTTCTGAAGTGACTAGAGAGTTAGATGTCACTTGTCTTTAACAGAAAACAAAGAACTTGTAATTGAAGGCTAAGCCTCTTGAGAACAGGAGAGAAGGAAGCAAAATATAGAAATATTGAAAAGATTGAAAATTCTGAATCTAAAAAAAGATCATGTTGAGAATTTTATTAGGTTTATATGTCTACAGTATAAATTTGTAATGTTGGGCATTTATAGTGTGCAAAATTTTGTTTACTGGTATATTTGAAAAATGTATAAGTTCTTCTGAATATGTTCCATTTATTATCATTTCACACTATCAGTTTACAGATGATTTTAAAGTGAAAAGTTAAATATAGCTGTCTAGAACATAGAATTACAGTCAGACTAGTTTGCCTTCAGTTACAGACAGCACAGGATATTACAGAATTTTTCCAGTGAAGAGTTGTACATTGTCTTTTAATAATTAGGAGAATAGGCAAGCAGGAATTACCTGTAGAAGTGACTTAAAACTTTTGTAATTCTTGTTAGACTTTGATCATGCCACCTGTTGAGCTTTCCTTATGTAAGAATACATGAATATCATTTCTGCCAGTTTTAGTCTCAGTAACAGGAGTGTCACTGCACCTGTGCCTCTGAAAAAGAAGTATTTTCCCAAATAGACTTCTACAACTGTGATGAAACATTTGAAGTGAGTGCCACCTCTCTGATCAATTATATAGTTGTGTGCTTGCTGAATATATATTTTACATTTTATAGTGACCAGGAAAGCATCATTAATTTAGAAAACTTCAGAATAGCTTCAATAACAGCACTGTGCATTTATCTTATTAAATCTCTGCTAAAATGTGTGCTCCTGGTTACAGAGACTTTGATTCAGTGATGAAATTGTTGACGAGGATATTTACCAGGCTACCAGTATGTCCCAAACAGGCCCAGACTGGGAGTCCAATTAGGATAAATTATTGAGCTCATTTCTGACAGTCCTTTTATTCATAATAAACCTTATTTCTACTGCCTTATCATTTATTTCTCCAGTGGCAGAACATTAAAATGCTTGTATAACTCTATGTATCAGCCACATGAGAAAGGACTTGTGGTATATCAGTATAAAGAAAAGTAGCAATATTGCAGAATGTTGGTGTGAGTGAGATTATTACCAGTGCCTTTTGGAGTCCACGTTTCTCTGGGAGAACTTGAGTGAACAGATGTAAAAAATGACTCTTGGTTGTGCTTGTTAATGCTGAGGAAAAGACATCAAATGAACTTTAGAGAAAGCTAAAGTGTGCCACCTGGAACAGGCAAAGTTTGAAAATTTGGTTTGGTTAAGCATGATTTTTAGGTTTGCTAAGTACTTATGACTGTACTTAAAGCTAATTAGGAATTAGCCCTCAGGTGCTTAACCCGACTGAAAATCAGATCATACATGTGATACTGTCAAGGTAAGATGTTGCTACTAAATGAGGGTGCTACAAAAGGGTATGAGCCTTGGCCATTGCTTTTCCAAAGGCAGTTCATGTGAGTGTATTTCTGAGATGGCTTGATCTCTTCTGCATTTGCTATTATTAGAAAGCTAAAGAGATTGTCCTTCTCTGCCCTCCTCTGATGAGCCACCTCGTTACCCTTTGCTGATTTGGAATTGTGTGTCTCTGGAGCACTTCACTTGATGGAGAGAGCAGGACTGTGCCAGGGGAGGCTTGCTAAGTCACACTTATTGTTGATGCACTTCAGAATTGTTGTCCCTTCTGTCCCTTTTTGCTTATAAATAGGTGTTTTGTAGCAGAAAATACACTACTATGTGCATACCACTTACCTTGAAAATGGCCAGAAGAGGGCGGAAACAATTGCAGACCATCTCAAGTAGTTTGAAAAATGATGAACCTATCAGTTCCATAGTGTCTGTTATCTGTTTTCAGGGACATCAAAAAGCTTCTGAAGAATATAAGAATTAGAGAAATAAATATGGGTTGCTGTGCCTCCTCGAAATCAATGCCAAATTTGCACTTGTGCTTCTTAAACCAGGAAGATAAATTAATGACATGTTAATTTGCATATCAATAGGGCCTGACTTGGACAGGATAAAAATAGAGTCCTGCAGGAGTTTTCTTATTGTGCTTGCTTTTTAAAATTTAATTTTATGTTTTTAAATTCAATGTAGATTTGTAATGCTGTTCTGAAGGGTATTTCAAAGCATTTCTTTTTGTGTCATGTTAACATCTGTTTTGGATGTTCAAAATCAGTGCATTTTTCATCCTTAAAAAAACCCCAGATGTTGCTCTTCAGTAAATACAGCAGGAAAAGTTTCCAGCACCAGCATACTTGTCACATAGTTTCAACCATCAACTAGTTTCTTTAATTTCTACTAAGGATTAAGGATTCTGGACAAGTTGAGAAATAAAACTGTGGACTCTGAAAGCGAGCAGCATTTTATAATTAATCCTATTAGATGTGGAAATTTCAATCAGACCTCTGTATTTGTAGAGTTACACTGCACTCTTGCAGCAGTGTTTAACTGGCAGAATTAACTGGTTATGAATCTTGAGGATTTCAAAACAAGCTCTGGAAACGTAGCCAAATTTTATGCTCAATTTGAATGGCTGAGTTCAAGGGGACAGTTGTGAGCAGCAGATAATTCAGTTTAGCACTATCTGTTCCTGTCTTAAAAATTAAGAGCTGGGGCTCTGTATCATTCAACTGTGGATGTTAGAACAATTAGAGGGTGTATAAATTTTAGGGGAAAAGCTATTTAGAATTGGATGTGCACTTCAGTGCAGTTATTGAGTTCAATTAAAAATATTTTTCACTTGTTTTCTCAGAATATAAATAGTAACAGAAAAATACACATTTTATAATCTCTGTTCACCATGGTGTTGTTATGGGTTACTCTCATTCTGGATTATTCCTTGTGGAGAATAGCAGATTGTCTGTTTTAAATGAAATGCCAGTAGCAGATCTTGTTGAATAAATACAGCATAAATCTCCAAATGCAGTGCACCAGAAATTCAAAGGTGAAATAGCTGAAAAGTAAAGTGACTGATAAATGCCTTCTGGCTTGCATACCACAGATTTTAAAGTAGCTAATCTGGCATAATTTTTAAAAGGTTTGAAGGAAATCTAAAATCCAAGTTGTTACAAATGATTAGGAAAGGGATAGACAAATAGAAAATGCTATTATGCTGTGTATAGTCTCTGCTTTATATGTGTGCAGTCTTACTCCTCTCCAAAGAAATATATCAACTGCAAATAATAAAGGTGAAAAAAAAAAAAAGATTTTTCACTGGAGGAGCATATTAGAAATTCTCAGCCTGCATGAAAGGCAGCCGAGAGGGGAATACAATAGCAATCTTTCAAATCATGAAGGAAATGGAGACATTTTTAACTGTTTCAAAATGCCAATTGGAGCATACATTGAAACTATTGCCTTGCAATTTCAAAACAAGTGCATGACAGTGGTCATATGTATAATATGGGGTAATAATGGAACTTTTTGTGGGTCTAGAAAATAATTGAGCTAATTAAATTGAAGAAAAATCAATCCAAACACAAAGATGTGACTTCTTTCTAAGGAAATCCCTTGATAGTGATATTTTCGGAATAATAAATACCACTATACCTTGTGTTTATATTAAGTGTTCTGGATTAAATACATTTCCTAATTCTCCAAGGAATTTTCTGAACTGTTGAGATCAGTGTGCCTTGCTGTAAGAGCAGGGTGCAAGAATCTTGGAGGTCATTTTAACTAAACATGAGTTGCCTTTCTAATGTTATGCTAATAATGACTAATTTAGTCCTAAAATGGAAATATTAGGTATGATTACAAAATATCTTTCCTTCCAACTAATGCTTATTTTCTGTGCATGACAAGCTCATTCTAAATGTTTTCAGAGCACATCCTCTCTATTTGTACTTGCTCAAGTTTGTTTTGCTTCAGGTTTAGTTCTTGATTCCTGTCTTGCCATTCAGTAGCACTGACAGATTACTAGTACAATTAATTTTGCACCTGAGTAGGAAAAAATAATTAGATGACCAATTGATGTCTTTATTATCAATCAACAAATCATAAGGATTGTTTGGACTTCAGTGGATGAAATTATCCAGGCTGTGACAGGAGCTTAGACTAGACACTCATGGCCATGTCTTCAGCAAGGACATTAGGCAGCTATCCAAGGAGCTTCAGAGGTTTATTCTCTTACAAAGTTTTCTGATGGCTATTACTGAGGGCAGACTAATTAGTTATAAACATTACAGGACACAGGCATACATGGAGAAATTAATTTGTTTTGTACGAAGTCACACTTAAGGAAGCCTGGTCTATTAAACAGACAGTTTAAATATTAGGTAACTTTTTAAAGCCAGGGTCATGGTGGCAAAAGTCTTCTCTTCCAAACAACCTGTTTTCTCTAGTTAGAGAGAAACAAGCTAGTTTCTCTAGGTTGCTTTCTGATGACTGCTATATGTGATCTCTGCAGTTTGATACCCATCTCTTTTTTGTGGCAGACATTGCTCACCATTAGAAAATAATTTCTTGTCTAATATATTCTGGGCCATACAGACAGAATCTAGATCAGAATTTAAAAAAAAAAAAAGGCATTTTCATTTTACCTCTAGATGGTGATAGTTAGATGCAGTTTCTTTAGTGTGTGAAGCAAGTTGATTATTGCAGTAATATTATTTTGTCATATTTCTCAACTGTAGAGTATCTTGTTTTCTGTATACATGTGGATACCACTTTCCTGTGAAGTGTACAGCAAATGCCATTAGTCATGCCTTTTGTTGCTATAATTATCAATGTCTGACACTCAAGATAATGAAACTGAGATTTTATGATTCCTAAAGTGATATCAGTATTTAAATGGCTTCTTGCAAATCCTCCTTGTTTGCAGAGCAGTGAACACTTTACATTATAAACCAAATAAGTTTAAAGATTAATATGCTAATCGGACAAGACTGCTACTATTTGCATATGAATAGGACACCCTAAGGCTATAATCAATAAACATTTCTTACAATTTTTTAATTCCTTTGACTATCTTCAGTCTTGCTGTTTAGTATTGGCTGACATATTTGCTTGTAATATTTCTTTTTATTTTACTTTAAATGATGTTTTAAAACCTGTTGTTTTCCTCTGCACTTCCTCTGTGAAGGAAGAGCAGTACAGTTTCCTATGAAAGCGCTTTTATCACAGGATTATGTCGGTTGGAAAACACCTCTAAGATCATGGAGTCCAGCTGTTCCCCAGCAGTGCCAAGGCCACCACTAACCCATGTCCCCCGGAGCCACATCCTCATGGCTTTTCTCAGCAGGTGTGGTGACTCCGCTCCTGGTGTGGGCAGCCTGTGCTGGACAGCCCTTTCCATGAAGAAGTTTTCCCTGTCATGCCTGAGGCTGTTTCCCCTTGTTCTGTGCCTGTTCCCTGTTCCCTGGGGGCAGAGCCCGACCCTCCCTGGCTCCAGGCTCCTGTCAGGGAGGTGTGGAGAGTGAGGAGGTCCCCCCTGAGCCTCCTCTTCTCCAGGCTGAGCCCCCCAGCTGCTCCCCACAGCCCGTGTGCTCCAGCCCCTTCCCCAGCTCCATTCCCTGCTCTGGGCACGCTCCAGCCCCTCAGTGTCCTTGCAGTGGAGAGGGAAGGATTTTCACAGAAACACAACATAAAAGAGATGGAGGAGAACAGTATCTGATACCCAAAAGTGTTTGAGGAGGACAGTGCCCAGAAAATACTTTTGAGTGAGAGATGAAACAGGGAAAGCACAGTCCAGGATGTGCCAGCTGGGCCTGTTGACCTTGAATTTAATCACAAGCCAGCATGGCCTGGGAATTTCCTCGAAGGTTGACAATGGAAGGCAATGGACTGGCAATTAAGAGTTGAAAGGTAAGCAACAAACTAAACCCAAAAAATTAAACCCAAAGTTGCATTTTATTTTCCTGATATGTGATGAATTGGATGACTTCAGCAGCTGCAGAGCTAAGCAGGCAAAAAGGAGAAATAAATAGTCTTCTAATCATATTCCATTTCAGTGCAGCTCAGGGCAAGTAGAGAGGAAAATGAACTGGAATGATTGGGAGAATTTGCAAGAAAGATGCTCTTGGCATCTCAGAGTGATTTGAGAATGCGTGAGCCAGAAAGGTTGAATGTCCCACTTTTTCTGCAATGGGACCCAAAGATGTGTCAAAGAAGTATAAGAGGAAGCATAAAGCAGAAAAAATTTTAGATAACTGGGAGGGGGTATACAAAGATGAGATCAGTCCTTGGAGACTTCTGTAATTATTTCTTTTTCTAAAGGAAACAGAATTACAGCTTAGTACATTGATTTGTTTATTGAAGTGCGGGATGCAAAAAATCCTAGGAGAGTAAAAGTAGAATTTCTATTTTCAGAGTATTTTGTAAGTACTTCTGAAAGAAGCAAATAATTTATATTCAATAAATATCTAAAATAAATATTGGTTATGTTATGTATTTTAGAAACCGATTGATGAGCTAGCCTCCTTTCCATGGCCTTAGCACCCACAATATTCTATTTGGAGAAAAAGGCAGCACCATTGTCATTTTACTTATTTTCTCTTGTGCAGAAACTTCTTTCCCTGCAGTGGTTGTTGTGCATTGCAACGACTGTGTGGTTCAAAGTGCATGTTTGTGAAATGACGTTAATTATCTGGGGTAATTATAAGTCATATTTCACTGTCTAAAGGAGCTTATTATGCTACTGAGTGATTTTTTTCTTTTGGTACTGATTTGATTTGTATATAAAAAGACAAAAAATACTGATTCTATGTAGCAAAAGTGGAGGCAGTGCTGCCTTTGTTCTCTAGTGGCCAGTCACTTTAGTGCTGTTGTGGTGAATAGAAGCAGAACTGTGACTGCAGAAGCAGTGATCATTACTCTGCATGTCTGTAACTGAGTGGATAAGCCTAAAATGTGTGACATTTTTCTCTTTAGTGGAACAGTATTGGCTGTTTTTAAGGTTCATGCTTTGGTATGTGTTATGTCATATATTCGACACTGTATCTTTCATTTTAATGAACTAAATAACAGAAACTTGAAGATTTAACATAAATATATTCAAGTATTTGTAGTCACTATGCAAGTGGATAAAATGGTCATATTGAAATAAAAGCTTTTTTGCTCAAATTCCTGTTATGTCTCTATGGCACACAAAAAGCTGCTCCTATCACAGCTGAAAAGTTTCATTGTTCCATTTGTTTTTTATTATGCAGAAAATTCTAAAATTGGATCATTTTCAAAGGGGGAACTTAACCATAAATGCAGGCCTGCAGCTGTCTCAAAATATAACTTGCATTTGTATTCATTTCTCACACTTCAGAGGTAACTTTGGAGAATTGAGCTTGAATTTATATTCTTAACAGAATCCCATTGTCCTGAAGTGAAGTAAAATGAAACTGGTTCTTACTTATTTTCATGAATACTTTTCACTTCTAAATACTTTGAGTGCAGAAATATATAATTTTGATAAAACTTAATTGGATTGAAATACATTACTCCTATTTCATAGTGTGCTTTTCTAACAGGAAAAAAGATAATTCCAATCCCCTGAGAATTATTATTTATTCAATGGTAAACTTTGATCAAAATCTCTCTTCATGCTCCTGAATAATTGAGATGTACATTAAAGTTGTACCAGAGTTTTAAGAATTAAAAGATCTTTATTATCCAAAGTATAAAACTATGGACTAATGATACTCCAAGATTTGTAGTGTTATTTAAAAGTGAATGTAAGGGAAACATTCACCAGTCAAGCTTAGCTGTATTAACATCAAAAAATAATGGTGCCAATTAGTATGTTCTGGTTTTGTGTTCATGCTGATTGGGTTGTCCCTACCAAACCAGTTGCTAATTTTCCTTTTTGTATCACATGCTTGGGCATTGGTTTGAAAGTATGTTACAAACAAGAGGATCTTGTGAGGGAAAGGAAGTTAGAAATACAGTAATACAGTAGAATTACAGTAATACAGAAGTAATAGTTTTTCTCTCACCCTTTTTTTATCCCCATGTAATGCTTACTTAGCTGGTAAATGTCACAGGAGCTTCCTTAAAGTAGATCAGTCTCTTTTGCATTCCTTATGCTGTCCATCATTTTTTTCCATGCTCAAAAGTATGACCTTGTCCAGCCTAGGACTGATTCTCTACAGACATTCTCGGTATTCTCTCTGTCCTCTGAAGTGTTCTGCTGCTGAAATGTTCTGAGTTCTCTCGTATCTTGTGCCATTTTTATATGAGGTTTAGTAGAGTTTTCATTGCTCACCTTCCCTTAACATTATTCCCATCCCTCTGGATTGGGACATGGACTCACAAGGACTTGACTTCAGCAATTTGTATTTGTGAAGCTCCCATCAATAGAATTCTCTGTCTTAGAATTCATTTTTTGCTATGTATTCAGTCCATCCTTCCAGGAAATGGGAGCCACATTTGCAGGCAAGATTCAGGAGTAACTTTGTTTAGGAATATCCTTCCTGATGTTTTATCTGGAGTTCTACAGCATGGATGTCATTGCAAGAGGAGAAGGTTCTGTAATATCTCAGTCAGTATCTCTTGCTGCCAGCTGTGCTGGAGAGGGACACAAAAGTGAATCCTCAATATACCAAACCAATACTCAATATACCAATACCAATATTTTGCATCAGAAAAGAGAAGCACCTACATGGGACTTCTGCAGATCAGAAGGATGAGTGTTGATTACAGGCATTTGGTCTGTGTGCACTAGAGCTGGAGCAAGTTAGAATTTTGGCTTTTGTCCTTTATTTTCCTCAGGCTTTTATATGTAAGAGGTGATGAGCTGTGTCAGTTGGTACCAGTCCGTTAACCAGGACTTGCTGACAGCATTTTTGGATCAGAACTGCTTAAAGATTCTTAACCTGTTAAGAAACTTCTGGCTCAAACCCCAGTACCATGGGAGCAGAATTTTTCATTTCAGTATGCAATCATTAAACTTGTGCTTTCACATTGATTCTCTGAAGATTTTTGGCATTTCAGTAACATTGCGTTAGCAGGTAGTAGACTGATAAACACTATTAAATTACTACTGTTATTGCTATTGCTCTCCAAATCTCTGACTTTCAGACATGTTTGTGATGAGAAAATAACAGACCAATTCATTAAACATACTTATTAACTGAAATTTTTCTTAGAGCTGGTGTAGCTCTTAGCTGCAGAGAGGTTGCCAATCAATTGTTACACAGGAGACCCAAGTGGAAAGTGCTCCTAAATTATGAACTGAAACTACTTAATTATTTTTTTTATATTCAAGACAATATTAAAGTGAACTCTTTTGTCTAGAAGTAAATATTCTAGCAGTGATTATGATTTAGTCTGTGCATTTTCATTACCCTGAAAATTATTTAAGTTGATATCAGGAAAACAGGGTCATCAGAAAGGAAATAAATTTATTTAGAATTGTTCTTTTAAATTGATCTAAGAATAAGCCTGAGAGCAGTCATTCAACTTTCTATAACATGGGCCTAAGATAACTATATGCCTTCAGTGACTAGACTAGGAAAAGTTTATCCAAATAATTTAGTATTTACTTAGTTTGATTTCCCAGCTGAATTTCCATTAAGTGTGTAGCAATCCCTTGGCTTGGGAATAGTGTTCCCCTCTGAGATAATAAAAGTTTAAATGTGTGCTGCATCATGAGCTTTAATATACCTTTCACAGTCTATTAGTTGATTGTCAATAAATTCAATATGGCACAGGGCTCCAAATGTTGCATTTTCATTTCTTGCTGTCTAAATGAAATCAATATCTGTGTACATAGAGGAACAGTAAGACACTTTCCAATAGTTTTATCTAAGAAATCAATCTATGTTTTTGACCTGAAAAATTTCAATTACAGTAATCAGGATTCCTTAGTTAGTTAACTATGGGTTACAGCTTAACAGGTAATGTTAAAGTGCATGATTTACCAAATCACATGTGCAAAGATAAGTGCTCAGTTAAGTTAGGATTTCCATATTAAATAACTTAGTTAAAAATAATATAAGGTTCTTTTTTTGTTTGTTTGTTTTTGTCATCCCTGCCCCCCACAGGGAAATTGAAACATGAATCTTAGGAATATATACAGAATTCCAAATAATATACTGGTTGAAGTGAGAATAGGCTGGGAGAGGGCTTACAGCTGGGTGAATAAAGATTTTAATATAGCTTTTACTACATTAAATAAATTTGATTTGATTATGCAAAACAGTTGCATTTCATATATTCCTTCATTTGCCTTTAAAGATATACTCAATTGTTAAAACAGATGGTACTGTAGGTGTTTAATTATCCTGGCTTTGTTTTCAAAGTGAAAAAGAAATCTGAATACTTCTTACAGACTTACTATTGTGGTTCCATCATTACAGTATCTGAATTCTTGTTACCAAAACTAGTTGAATTTTTGTTTACATATGTATTTGTAATTCACAATACTATGAATCTTTTAAATTTAGATGTGCTAATTTTGGAATTATAACATTCCTTTCTTGGAATTATAGTCTTCCTGTAAAAAATACATTAGCGTTTTCTACACTGAAATATTCTAATTTGACAAAATTTGCATATCTGCATAATATATTGTATTTTGTTGCAAAGAAGCCTCGTATGTATTTGAGAAACTAGGTGTCTGAAGAGAGAACTTCACAAAGACCAAAGCATGGGCAGTGTTTGTGGAAGAGGACATTCACTTAACCTCTGAAATACCACCAGTCCTGAGAAAAATTGAATTTTTTTCTCCTAAGGACTTGCAATATCTCAGAGAGAAGGACCATGCTTCAGTCACCAGGAAAAGCTGCAATTCAGTGTTGAAATTGATCACATCAAAATCCAAATTTTATTTTTATCTAGTTTCCACAAAAATACTGTTGTTACTGCCCACTCTGTGTGATGTTGGTTGGTGTTGCTTTTTTACATAAGTGTTCTGATATTTGCCTTACAGTTTACTACAAAATTATTGGGGGATTTTGGAGCTGCAAGGCAGTGTCATCAGTACTGTTCCAGCTTAATTCCTGATGTAAAATATTGGGATTATTAACACATACACAGACACACCCCCATATACACAAGAATGAATAACTACAGATTCCATTGAAGAAGCGGAGGGAAAAGGTCACTCTGCATCTTAAGTTCGGATGCTTGGTTTAGAGTTTCTGACTCGTGCTGTTTCAGCATTCTTTTAAACTGTGTCATTCCCTAGGAAAGAGTGGAATCTTAGTGTTCTGTAAGTATATTTCACTTCTGCATGACATTTTCCTAGAGAAAGCGAATATTTAGCATGTAATTGGTAATAGGCTCATGAAATAATGAGCAGCAAACAAAAACAGAATCACAAAAACTACAGCTGTGTTAAATTATACTTAATGTCCTATACAAGCAGAAAGAATGAACTGTGTTTATTTTCCAAACAATAAAATTTCTAGTTTAGTTTTCAATGTAATTTTGTTAGGAAGTAAATTAAGTTTCATACTCTGGATAAAATTAGGTTTTGCAATTCTGATGCTACAAAGCTAATTTACAAAGTTGAAAAACTGTGTTGAGGACATAGAAATCAATTTCATAGTGGTATTAAATTATTTTTTCCTTTGGTCACTGGGTAGTAGAATATGCTGGAAACCATGGTAACAAGAAGTACTGTTATGGTTGCCCCAGAGTCATGTTAAAATGAGCAATCTGTGTTTGTCTTGAGTAAAATAAGAGAGAGAAAGAGGAGGAAAAGGAAGAAGGGAGAGAATGAGGAAAATGACGTGTACAACAGCAACAGCAAATGGCCAGACATGGATCTGTGGCCGTGGGGTCCTGGAGCTTGTGGTGCCTCACATGAAGGTGCTGAGCCAGGAGGCTTTAAGGAGTGAAGGACACACATCAACCCTGCTTGTCTTTACATTATTCCCCTCCTGTCTGTATTTTGCAGGTTTATATCAGGATAAAGGATGATGAGTGGAATGTCTATCGAAGGTATGCGGAGTTCAGAAGCTTGCATCAGAAATTGCAGAATAAGTACCAGCAAGTGAGGACTTTTAACTTCCCACCAAAAAAGGCCATTGGAAACAAGGTACTTGAAAGAACTCACAGTATCAGTAAAAGTTGGGGGAAAAACCTCTCTTATCCATACACAAAAATGAGGTGACTCAAATATTTTCACACCTGCAAGTACCTGCTATTTTTATAGACATTCCCCCTATCAGCTGGAGATTCACTGATGTAGGTAATGCATTGGTTTTTCCACTTACTGAGAAGATTTATTGAATGAAATATTGGTGACTTACACAAATGCACAAACACTCAAAAACTGTACTGGACAGCCCAGTATGTAAAATGAAGTCTCTTCTCTCTTTCTCTCCAAAAAAATGCCAGCATTTCACACTGGTGGGTAATTAATTAAATCTTTCTCTAAATTTCAAAAAGTATCTATCTAAATTCCTTGAATTCCTGCACTCTTCACCAACACTTTTAAGTTCTTTAAACCAGCTTTTTAAAGACATTTTGGTACTTCATTCCTGTAATCTGTGTCTTCATGTCTTAGCCCTGCCATTTTAAAATGGGAATTTGTGTTTTCCTATCATATAGGGATTTTGAAATGAAACAGTAAATATTGTAGTAGTAAATATGTAGTACCATGTAATGAAAGTCTTTAATCATCAAAACTTTAAACTGATCAAGAGTGTAAATACACCGTGCAGTGTATGCCACAAATCCAGTAAGGATTGAGAAGTAATTGAAGTAATTTTCCTTTGCAACGTAGGAATTAGCTAAAAAATTTTTTTAGCTATCACAAGTAAAATCTCCAATATATTGGAGATTTAAATGGTGTTTATGACTGAAACATCTTTACTAAACTGCTGGGTTCTTAAATTAGAGGTTTTAGGGTTAATCAAATTTTTTAGCTTTTACATAGGACTTTCTTCTTTTACTATTTTTTTGCCTTTGTGTCACCGAGTTCTTGTATTAAATATTTTAGAAGCTCCAACCGTAGTGAACCTTGTAGTCATCAAAAGACAGCTGACATAATGACTTCAAAACTCAGATCTTCATGACATTGTGTTTGGTTTGAGACCACAGTAATAGATATATTATTAAAATGCTACGATTGTCCTTTGTGTTAGAAAAATGATCTTTGCTAATTTGTATGAATTAACGTAAATTTTCAAAAAGAAATAGAAAAAAGTTAGAAGTTCCTTTCTGGCATTCAGATGTCACTAAATGTGGATTATGAATGTTTAAAGACAGTGACTTTGACTTCCAATGATTTCCCAGGTATTTTGTAAAAATGAGTAGGTAAGCTTGGCACATGTGAAATGGCAGTGATGCACATAATCTGGGATGGGTGGTGGTGATGCAGATATATATGAAATTTATCAATAAGATCCACATGTCTGTTTGCTTGGCATAAGGTCCGGTTAAAGTGGTTCATTGCCTGCTGACTGAGGAAATGGAAGAGCTTTCTTACGAGAGCTTTCCTGCTTTTTTTTCATCTATTAGAAGATCGTGCATTTTTCATTTAATTTTTAGTGGACGGTTTTGTAATGGAAACCAGGCATTTTCTTCTTTGTTACATAACTAATTCTCCTTTTTTTGAAGTGGTGGAGTATCAGCCACTTCAGTAAATGACAAAAGACGCCTTTTAAGCTTTTTTTGATACTCTTTCATCTTTAATTACTTTAAAAACTAATTGAGTTACAACTTCAGTTGTACAATTGATGCATACAAAATTATCAGTTAAGCAGCTCATTAAAAAATTTGCATTGCTTATTCTTACAGTGCTTTAGCTTTGAGACAAATTCTACCTTAATCTTGCATAAACCCACAACCACTTATCAGATCTCAAAAAAAGGTTTTTTTCTTAGAAGTGGGTAAGAACTGGGTGCTATCCCTTGCACTCCTGAAAGTTTCCTGTGATGAGACTGGGGCAGTGTTGTGCTTGTGACCTGGCAAGTCACAGAGTGACGTTGTCACCTCAGCTGTGCAAGGCTCAGTTTGTTACACAGGAGTTTATTTGCACAGTGCATTGTGCAGGCAGATTTTTGTCCTTTTAGTGGGGCTATTTTCTGTGTGTCACGGAATGTATTCCCCTTTGGAATTTGTACCATTTCGTGCAGTAGTCCTTGGAAAATAATTGTGCTGTGTGACTGAGATGGGTTAAAGGCCCTGAGATGGCCCTGCTTTCCATGGCCAGTTGAAGGTTTAAAAATTAAGTATAAAATTAATTAATTAATGTGTGAATGCCTGTCTTGGAATTCTGTAGAACTTTCAGTTTAGGATGAGGGTTTGTGCAGCATGTTGCACATGGAAGTGTTTGGTAATAAACATTAGAAAAGATATTGCCAATACTACTTTTTTCAATACTGCTTTTTAAATGTAGTGGCTACAAAAGCACGTTTACCTTTAAATATGCAGTTAGATTTCAATAGATATTTTTTCTCCCTGATATTACTTTTACTGGTTTTGAAAGAATTGGAGCTGTCTTCCCATTTCTAGATTAATCAATGCAATCTTAAATCAATGCCTAAAGAAGAGGTTCAGTAGCTGAATTCTGCTAAAAAAAGTATCTCTTACATTAATCTATGGTTTTCATATCCTTTGCAACTTCTCAGTGTTATTAGATGCCCAAATAACATATTGGAAAAAACCAGTCCTCCATGTGTAAATGGCTAAAAATGATCATTTTATAGCTTTTGGAAAATGGCATTGATGCTTTTATATCCTTCAGGTCAGTACCTGGATGAGTTTATTCACTGCATCCCTTCAGTGCACTCTGTACTGTGGGTTTAGTGAAGGTGATGTATTTATTGTAGATGTCAGAGGCATCCAAAGGTCTTGCTGTAATTGAAACCAGCACTGAATTTTGTGTTCAGTTACATGCCCCAGATTTAGGAACCTCCGGGACCACAAGAGGACACCCTATTCTGCAGAATGACCTGGAATCACTCCTGCAGACTGACAAAATACTGTCCAGTGCTTTGCTAGGCAAAGTATTGGAGCTCAGAGGAGGGAACTCAACTAGAGGAGAGTAATGTAGAATAAAATACAGAGAAGTATTATTTTCATGCATAATTTCCCTGTTTACTGCGGTAGAAGTCAGGGAGGTCAGATTCAAATGCAAAGTTGCAGTGTTTGACATTGGGCAAATGCAAAAAGAAAGCAGAATTTCAGCTGAATGAGTATTTTAAAAAGTTGAAAAATCAAATATTATATATATTCATCAAGTAGCAGCAGAATTTGAAAATATTTAAGAAATATAACTCATTATTAATAATAATATAAATCTTGATCATTATGTTTGCAATGTATTTTTGCCTTTCATTTGTTTTCCTTCAGTTGGGACAATTTATATTAAAAGTTCATGTTCATGGTATTTCAAGAAATTATGTAAGATTAAAAACTAGCTTTAATGCTTGAGAAAACCTAAATTTAATAACAGAAAACCAATTAGTTGAAAAATACCTGAAAAGAGGAAAGAATACTGCTTTGGACAAGTAACCTTTTTGCAATTACAAAGAAGAGTGTATATTTGCCTTTCAGCTTGGTAACCTCATTTTCAAAATATTAGTTTAACATTTGAATTTATTAAGTTAGAACTAAAATAAAGCAGGGAAGAGAATAATTTCTTTTATAAATGTTGATTTGAATGAAGTTATATATTTGCTGAAGGAAAATAATAATGCTTGCAAGAGTCCATGTATTAATTTCCATATATGCTAGTCCCCATACTATGTATCTTCTACTAAAGATCTTTCAGTGCTGGTAGGAAATAGTTGTCAAAAGCTTTATAAGTAATCCTGACAAGAATAAGAGTTCTTTCTTGAATTCATCAATGCTTTGTTGGAGTAAAACAAGAAATATATTTGTTCCCTTGTTGCGTGTATAAGAGAAATGTCATGTACTCAGCATATATTTAAATTCTTTTTTAACCTGCAGATCAATTTCTTTAAAACTTAAAAATTTCACCTGTGTTGTTAACGTTTGAACTGTTCAGGTTTTGTAATTTTGAAACACATTCCCCCTGTATCAGCCTGGTTTGTGATTTGCTCAGTATTTTCTGTGTAGCTGTATATACCAAGATATGTAATTTCAAACTGATTTTTTGTACATAGTTTTTTTTTTTTTTTTTCCTTTTAGCAAGTTTTTGGGTACTTTGGATCTTTTGAACTCGTCTGTCCACTCTCTCTGTTTGTCTTTGTCACTGCTGCCTTCCTGTCAGGAATGCCCAGGACAGGCTGGGTTCCATGGGGCAGCCATCCAGTGCAGTGTGCCCACTTCTGGGAAGCTCTATACAATCACAGCACTTGACTGGAAAGGGTTCCCTGGGGTTTTTGCAAACAGATATAATTTAATTTTTTTTCATTTAAGATAACATTTACCTTACATTTGGCTTCTGAACCTTTACTGATGTTGTGTTGGTATCTCTCAAAATACTGATTAAATATTAATACATGAATATTTACTGGGCTGACTAGTCTAATTTTTTAAATATTGCAGCAGCCTTAAAATCCCAGTTGCTGCTTCTGCATTGGGCAGATTATAGTAATTGAGTAAATATAGAATTAAGAATCATCTTGCAAGAGTGTTGTCCCAGTAGAGGGCATATGAAAATAGAAATGGTTCTTTAGTTCCACTGAAGACCTGAATTCACTGATTGTCTAAGTGAGGAGAAATTGAATCAGGTAGCTTTGCACTGAGTGCTGACTTGACTGCATGATATCCTCTGCTTTCATTTAAATACTGGATACCCCATATGGAAAGGATACACAGCACTTCGCTGAGATCAGAAGAGTGACTTTGCTGTGACTTCTCAGTTGCATTGGGGGAACAATACAGAACTCTAAAATAAATGTTTCAAATCTTAGTTCAATAAAATGACTATGTACTTTTCACCTATCAGTGGCTAACCTAAATTGTAGATTAATTTGTATATGTCTCTATTTTAAAAAGTTCAAAAATATCATGTGCCTGTATTAAAAAAGATTCTATTTGTATATACACATATACATGAGCATGCATATGACAACATCAGTCAGCATTTGGGATATATATGAAGTTGGTTTCTGGAATGTATGTTGTGATTCTGCAAGTTCTGCTCCCAGGAGCTCTTTCTTTCTCCCATTTATGTCAGTGGAAACTTGCCTTTGCTCACAGAGTGCAGATGGATTCCTTTTCTTTTGTTCCCAACAGCAAAGCTGCCTTTTATCAGTGTTTGGTCTGTTTGCCTGTTGCTAAAGATAGTGAGGAGTTTAAGATAGGCTGCAGGATAACTATTTTAGGATTAGAAAGCAGAGAACATAAAGATTTTATTGCAGCTAAAAGAAAACAATAGAGCTTCCTCTTGTGCTTATAATGTTTATTGGTTTTTAAGGAAGTTTGTCAAGTAGATATGTCTGGCTCTGTGTTATATATATATCCATATATATATGAAGAACTTTGAAGCCATTCAAATTAGAGTTTGAGGGTTAGCATTTTTGCTGTTAAGGGTTTCACATGGTGTCATTGCTGTGTAACCCCTGTCATGCATTTCTCTCCTGTAAAAGCTGATTGCCATTTTTGGTAAGCAGGACCTGTCTATTCACAGACAGTACCCTCTTAAAGCTGCTTTTAGACCAGATGATGGAGGAACTAAAGTCCCTTTGGAGAGGGATGCAGCATGATAGGAACAAGGTTTTTTAAGAAACACACACACCCCTCCCACATAAAATATGTATTTGAAAATGGGAAATATAACAATTCCTGTTTAACTAGTACATAGACAATAACAGAAGGCATATGGAATGGTTGAAATAGGATGGTGCAGGAAGCATCTTAGAGGAGGAAGTAATTTCATTTTAGATTTGGCTGTTTTTCTGTCCAAATTCAGCAAAACAATTCAGGGCATCCTGAAATTTGTGTTTGGCTTGCATTGGAATCAGAAGTACAGATATATGTGCTTTTGTCTTCTGTGTGATTTAGGAGCTCATATTAACTATCTTTCATCAGGTTAGTTTGTCAAAGTCAGACTGTCAGGGGGAGCTGAGAAGAAAGCAAGACTTGTTGTCAGTGCCCGTGGGACAGGGGGCTAAATAATGTTTCTTGGTACTAAACTTTGATATCCAATGTCTTCAAGTAGAATTCGTAGAAAATTATGTTTCAGAATTGGGATACATTTATTAAAGGAGAAAATCTTTGAAAATATAAATCCTCAAGTTATATGTTAAAAATTTGAAGTTAAATATTGCTTTCAGTAATGCTACTTAGGTATGATGTAATATAGAAGCTTAAATTCTGTATTGTTCTTGATTTTCAAAGTAGATTTTAATTTTTAACCTCTTAGTGGACTTAACCAGTGTATTGAGTTATTTTCATACAGTCTTTTGCCTTGTGGGTTATAGGAAAAATTGTAGCTAATATATATTGGACAGATATGCTTGTGCTATAGTGTGGGTAAAAGGAAAAGAAATGGACCCATTTGTATTGTGTTCAAACCAGGAAAGGAACTCAAATTAATCTCATATATGGTTGTATGTGGCAATTCTATAATATACCATAGTTTTTGTGCCATTCTAAAGCCACAAAAGAAACTTTGTCCTGTAAGTTCCCTGTGTTCCTTCGTAGCCGAAAAGTTCAGTTCTCAAAGAAGCTTTAAAATGGCAATTGGGACTAAATGAATACAATCTGGTTTTCAAATATGTAACTTCATTGTGGTACCATACAAACAGAAATAAAAATAATGTGACTCCTGGCATAGTCATTAAGATTTCTAGTCACAGCACACCTGTTTCCTAACACTGTCACCTGCACACTGAGGGGGAATACAGAGTATTTCAGCTTTTGAATTCAGATCCTCTGGGTTTTCTACTGCATAAGACTGCAGTTGATATTTTATGTATACAGCACTTAGAAAAGAGCATTCAGTTCTTCTTCATTTCCATTTTTTTGTCATATCAGTATCCAAGAGAAGAGAAATAAGTCAGCAGGAAATGGTTGGCTTTTATATGACAAATACTTTATAGTAAATGCTTCCCATTGTGTGGCATGAAACGTCTGGGTTACCTGAAACTCGGCATGAAGGTTAAATCAAGCCGAGTGCAGAGCAGCATATTTCATTTTCAGGGGTCTAATTTAAAAGGTAAACAGTTCTCCAGCTTGTGCTTCTCCATCTCCATCAGAATGTCTCACTGAATTAATCTGTTCATTTGGTGCTCAAGGGCACCATTTCAATGAAATAGTGAATTGAGTCATTTTCTTTTCAAGTTACAAAAATTTCCTGCTAATTGCTGTTGAAGTTTAGGAAGAAGGACTACAGACTATTTAGGGTCTACAAAACAAAACTTTGCCTGTCAAGAGATGTTTTTATTCTTGCTGTCTTGTAATGCTATAATCAAGAGAAGCAATTTATTCTAACAAATTATTGAATATAGAGCCCATAGAAACAGTTCAGATGGTGTTGCTTTGCATCATGACATTATGGGGAAAAAAAGGAAAGTAATTTACATGCTGCTTGGACAACTGCTAGATAAAAATATGGCAGTTTTATAACAACTCATGCGTCATTTAGATATTCTAGTAGCCTCCTGGTATAAAATGAAAATATAAAAATAAATTTTCTATATTTATTTCTTATTGTGGTGGTGATGCTAAATTACCAAGTTACTTGGATTAATAAACTTCCTTTCAGAGAGATCTTAACAGGGACACCTAATTAAAAAAATAAAAGTAATACTTTCTTTTTTTGAATTTGAAATTTTACCCACATTTTTCTCTTTCCTTACATATCACTGTGCTTGATTTCACCTCTCTTCTCCTTCCCAAAATGTATTGTTTTATAAATATTGGCAAATTTTAATCTTAGTTACTATACAGCTTTTTGGGTAGTTGCTGGTACTAAAGATATTTAGTGTTAATTTTTTTAAAAAGAAAACTAAGTATTGAATACTTCAGATCATATGAAATGCTGAAGGCACTTCCTGCATGAAAAATCTGGTTTTCTTCATTGTATCATGTAAAGTATCTTTGCATGAAGGAACAATAAATTATGGGCACTTTATATTCCTCATTAATTCAATTAATATTTTAGAAAACAGAATCATCCCATCAGAATGTATCTGAATAAAATTTTAGTTAAAGAAGAATCTAGAATTTTGCATGAGAGTTAAGGTTTTGTTTTGTTATTGATTTTTTTTTATCACTGTAAGCTTACTGTATATAGAAGCTTGTACATTGTAAGCAGTGTATGTACCATGTTTCTAAAGGATTTTGAGGTGGGTTATTTTGTTGTTATTTTAAATTCAGAGTCTGTCTTTATTGGTCTTCAGGGCATTTTCAACCAGATTAAAGAATGAAATTAGGAAAGAAAACTGCAGTGTTGGAGAGAAGCACTGAACTGAGACACATTTTAACTAATATTGTTGATAGTTATTACTGTAATACAGGCTAGTGAAGAAATGGATCTCAATTTCATGAACTGTTGTGTTGTAGTTTGCAGAATCTCCTGAATAAAATTACAGGGTAGACTGCTAATACTTTATCTGAGGAGGAAACAGAAATAGTGTTTTCCTATTCAATAGCTGAGCAAGAGATGAGCCCTAGGGGTCTTGCTGCAGTTTTTTGTTGATGCATTTTCATTAACAGTTGATTCCTGACCAGTTGACAAATTAACACATGGTTGGCACATGTCTTTAAATAACAAAATATTTAGATGACACTGGATTTTATTAGCATCGCATTACCAAGTTCTTTTTCTAACAGTGGCATTAACCACAACACTAAAAAGAGATCAGTTTTAGATTTATTCTCAAGCTTTCTTTTTTCTGTTGGCATATTTACTGATTAAAATGCTGCTGTGAATAAATTGGTGCTTGACTGAGGGCATTGCAGGACTGTAGCTCACACTCAGCGTGTCTGCTACTGGCCGTGTTTGCAGCAATGCCTTTTTCAAACTACTTTACCTAAAAGCACTTTTCTGGTACCATTGAAATGAACCCAGAGCTGGAGATGGAAATGCATCAGCTATTTTAGTAGAGAAACACAGAGTAATAATTACAATTATGTAGTAAATCTCTGTTTAAAGGAAAATAGATTTCTTTTCAAAACTGACAGTTCCTTGATTTCTTCTTTGTATCTCATCCTCTTAAATTGCTGTTTGTTCCACTGAACAGTAAATGGACAAAAAAAATCTCACACTGGGATGGGGAAAATGACAATTTTATGTATTGTATCCCCTTGTTATGTTGTATAACGCTGGCCTGGTTCTGCCATACAGAATCTGGCAATACAAGTAAGATGGAAATTTTAAGTTTATGTAGTTTCAGTAATTTTGAGATGATTTTTGTGTAATATGGTGGCATCTGGTATATTCAGAATTGGAAACTGTACCTTCCTAAAAGCTTTATGATGCAATAGTTACTTAAGGATAGATGTACTGAAGTTATATTTTACTGTGACCTGTGCAAAGGTGTCAGCTTGTAAAGTGAAAATTTGCTATATAACTTTTAATTACAAACTTGTGAGAATGACTCAGCAATTGAATATTTAATTAGCTCACGTCTCAGCTTCTGATTGCCAGCTTCATTTTGAGGCTAGCATTTGGTGCCTCATAAATAGATAAAAACTGATATGGTAATTTTGCTAAGACTGGTTGGCTAAGATGGTGGAAAATATTAGGCTACATTAGAATAACCTGAGTTTATTTCTTCATTTGCAGGTTCAACTTTGAATAGCACTATTGTCAGCGTAATTTAGGATGGGATGCATTGTGTGGTATCAGAGGCTGATTAAAGTCCTAAAGCCGTATTTCCTTTCATTTCCTATTTCCCTTTATCTTAATTGAGTTGCATTGAGCCCTCAGCTGTTTTGTTGTTTGGTTTTGTTTGGGTTCTCTTTTCCCCAGTGCTACCAGCAGGAGGTTGGTTAAATGCTAAGTTATGATTAGAAGCTCAGGAGCAGTGAGTTTGATGTTGATTGCAACAGCACCAAGCCCAGAATCTAAAAGTGTTTTATCTGTCCCTAATTCATGGCAGGTAACCATGGCAATCATAGCATTTCCAAAAGCTCCTGGAAAATATTTGAAACATCTTAAGTGAGCTGTCCCATTAATAATGAAGAATACCAATGTTTCACCATCTGTTCCATACTAGCAGTGTGTATAAAAGACCAGCAGTTGTGTGAAACAATTTAAACTGCAAGTGGGAATGAACTTGGCTTGTAATGAAAAACTGCAAAAGAACACGACATAAAATATGGTACATCAGGACTCTGCGTCTTAGTTTTACACCATAACATCATCTTCTAATATATGTTGAGAGTCTCTAACTTTTCCATTATCTATTACAATTTTTAGAGATTTGTAATTTGATACTAGCATTTTGCCACGGGCAGAAGAAACGTGGCAAATTATCAGTCAAAAAGAATCTCATACAACATTTTGGGAGACATGAATTTCAGATTAAAAATATTTTACCCGATGTGTTTTGATGCTTCTGTAATCTGAAGGAGTTTTTTGCTTGTTAACTGAAATTTTGTGGTCTCTTAATCAAAATTGTGTGCTCTTGAACTGTGGGGTGGTAAATTACTTTCACTGTAGTTAGTGAAGAAACAGTAGCAGTTTTATTTTTTAGAAAATATGTCTAAAAAACTTCAGTGAAAAAGTGGGTCTTTATTTAAGTACTGTTATTTTATCTTTTTGTGCATATATTTGTTTCCCTAGAAATGAAACTACGAAATCTAACCTTTAATAATGTGAAAATGCAAAGGTTTTTTGCAAAGTGTATATATTTGTAATTTTAACAAAATTACTTAGTCCTCAAAGTACATTCACATCAAGTGTATGTAAATGTGTATATTGAACCTTAGGGGAAGGTCTTTGCTGTTTTCTCTGTGAGTACATATGAAAATGTAGACTTGTATCGACTCATACAATCACCAAAGTTATGTACTAAAAGTAGGGGGTGGGTGTCACTGATACAAACCTCAAGCAAAATTTTTCCCTGTATTTTTTGCTTGTAAATAAAAGTAGGTGTTTGTTTACGAGTTGGAATGTAAAGTACTACCTAGATTTCTGCTGTGGATAATTGGGCCCAATGAAAAGAAGGTACCTTTTTATAATTTAAGACTGAAAAAATTGGCCAGGCTTTGAGCCAGTTGTGTTTTTCTGTTACCAGTTGTTCTGTTTACTATATTGTGACAAAAACTCTTTATTACTGCGACAGCTTGGCAATAACAACTCTGTGCTAAAATCACTGCTCTGAGTAGCTGACCTGCTGTTGCAAAATGCACGTTTAATGATAAAGTGCAGACCTGGAGCTAAATCATTTTGACCTTGGTTTACATTGCTTTGGTGATGACAACGAGCCTTAGTACATGGTACAGAATTTCATGGTAGATTGCCTGGTGTTTGTTTTACAGATCAAATTCATGTCAGAGTAAAAGAACATTTTTAACTGTTTTCAGGCTGGGTTTTTATTTTATTTGCCTTTTTCCTGGACAAATGTCAGAAAAATAGCCATATTATAAGCACTAATTTGTTCAGCTGTAAACAGCAAAAAGTGCCTTCCCTAAGCATGTTCTGGCAGTCTTAATTAGAAAAGTCCTTTGTGCCATTATTTTCTGTAATCAAGGAGACTCTTTAGAGTAACATAAGGGATAGAAAGTACCTGCATTCAGGATTTTGGCCCTTATGTCTATAACAGAAGTCCTTCCTGTGAAAGATGATGTTTTTTGTTAAACACATATGAAGTACAGAAGTATTACTAAAGGAATGCAACTTCTGCTTAAGAGAAAACTTAAACATAATTGAAATTATTTCACTGAAAATACTGTTGCCAAAGATTTGTGACCAAAAAAAACTTTAGAGCTGAAAATGCTGAATGTGGTATTTAACAATGGAGGTTTTCTTGTGAAAGCCTAACTGGCAGAAGCGATGGCAGTGGAATGAGCAAGTGCAGTGAGGGTGAGGCAGCTCTTGGGAAGGGCTCTGAGCTGCCCCCGGGCGTGCCCTGGAGAGGCTCATGGAGCAAAGCAGGATTGTCCTGCCCCATGGCACAGCCCGGCAGCACCTGGGCCAGGAGGGCTCTCGCCAAAATGGGCTCAGGTGCCAAACGTCCCCTCTGCTCAAGTGGTTAAAGCTTCCAGAACCAAAGCTCTTCCACAAACTTTTTCATCTTCCCAGACATCTCCCATGAGTCCCTGTCTTGTCTTCGTCCCCACGCGGCTGGTGGCAGCAAAGTGTCCCTCCCATGGGATGATGTGGTGCTTTAAATCCTCGGAGAGCAGAGAGGGGAACACAAGGCTGTTCCTTGAGCCTCACCAAAGAATCCAGTGGGAGTAAAAACCTCAAGAAAAAGAAAAAGAAATAGTAACATAAGTGCTATTCAGTGCTAATTGTTTAATTAGCATTGAACAGCATGTTTATTTATTATTATAGTTCCATTTTATGGTAATATTATGTGTCATCATGAATTAAAATGTTTGCTTTGATGTACCCAACAGCTTGTATAGGCTTCAGTTCCACACATTGTCCTCCTGCAGCAGGGCAGGGAGCAAGCTCTGCTCTGCTCTGTCCCAGCAGCAGCTTCTCTCAGCTCTGGGAACTGCAGGTGCCCCTGCAGAGGGGCTTGGGGGGAGTTCCAGCACCGCAGCTTTGCTGGTTTAATAAAGGATGAGTTTCAAACCGCTTGCAACACAACTGGTGTGTATGTTGCTGAAAAAAACATGTGACTTATAAAAATGAAATAGAAAAGTATATAATATGTAGGGGTTTTTTTTGTTTTCACTTAGATCTCCATTGAATTAATTTATTTGGTTAATGAATACATTAATTAATTTTTGCATTATATTACTACATTGAGTGAAATGTATTAATGTAGACCTGGAATGTTGAAGCAGGACTGGACATCTGTGTACGTTCATATGTAGAAAACAAAAATAAAATGAATCTGTATATATTTTGGAATTTCATGAATTTAATTAAACAATGTAAGCACTGCTTAAGATTTGAAGTCTGTAAGTATGGATGCCTTCAGCAATTTCTTACGCCTTAGGGGACTCTATTATGTCCCTACAATTATGTCTGATTTGTTATTCCTAAAATATGCCTGTTCCTGGTAACTTCTAATGAGAGGGAAGAACAGAAGAAAATGTCAGTGAAGGTTCTAGGAATGCTACAGCAAATTCCTCCTGAACTCGAAGGAGGATCCTTGCTGTGATGGTGTTGTTCTGTTCTATCTAGGGAAGCAATAACCTTCAGATTTGCATCCCCTGCATGGCAGCATGGGCTGAACCTTTTCCATACAATGAATTTATTCAGTGTTGTCAAATGTATTTATGGTGTTTTGTTGGTGGGTTGGTTTTCTCTTTCCCCCCACCCCAAGAAACAAGAATTAATTTCAATGCCTTTTCTTACAGACATAAATAATACAGGTTGGATAGACACATCTTTTAGATAATGGTTGTTTTTGAGAGCTGTAGCTGTCTAATAATAGGTTTGGCTTGGTGCCTGAAGAACATACTGTGACATTTAAACCAGGTGAGCTGTGCCAGCCCGCCCGAGACAGAACGCTCTGGCTGGAGCATAAAGCATCCAGCACCTGATGTCACTGAAAACCTGTTAGAGCTCCCTGTTCCTGGGAAATGTGTCACCTTTAGACTATAGTCCACTGCAACTGTCATCCCTCACAGGGAAGAGGTTTCAATGACATGGAAGTTATGGGATACATGGAATCTTGCTGGCTGTGATAAACTTTTAACTTCTAGGTTCATCAGCAGAATGTGGAGTTTGTAGAACTAGTCTATTTGTTTGGGCCAACATAGTATAAAATCCTGGATCTAAAATGCTACAGAAACTTCAGTTAAACATTTTAATGAGAGTTGTGATATAATATTGAAAAAAATCTACTATATGAAGACATAATCACAAAATAAGAATTTAATAACATAAAAATGCTGGGCAGATAATTATCCATTCTGGAGTTTGTGTACCCAACATCTGAAAAGTATGATTTGGGGACACATTGTGGCAGTAAATCAGCATTTACTCCTGCAAGACTGGTAATTCTGGATCTCAAAAAATTGCATAAATTGTTATGCCACAGCCTCTGTGCTGCTGTTCTGCTCTGCCTCTCTAAGATTGCAGTGGTTTATGGTCCAGAGAAGACAGATTCTGCCAGAGAGAGGATCTGACATCCTGTCACTGGATGTTTTTGTGAAACAAGTTTTATTAGGATTCATGGTTTTCCTTTATCTCTAAGGACAGAGTCAAGGGGTTTTTGCATATTGCCAACATATTTTTATAGCTATAATAACAGAGATCATCAAAAGATCGATTTTTATGCTTACCAGGACTGTTTAGTTACATGATGAAGTTGAGAAACATATTCTTTGTGCCATTTATATTTTTTCCTCTCTATTTTTAGGATGCAAAGTTTGTGGAAGAACGACGCAAGCAGCTACAAAATTACCTAAGGAATGTAATGAACAAAATTATTCAAACTGTGCCAGAATTCACAGCCAATCCCAAAAAAGAGACACTTATTCAGCTGATGCCCTTTTTTCTGTAAGTATCTGTCAAATACTCAAGAAAATATTATGGTTTTTTCATCACAGATTAATTTAAAAAATCATGCCATAATCTGTAAAATCTTTATATCAGTTCTTTTTTTTTAAATAGAAGGCTCCTGTTCATATTGCAGGTGCTTTTGTTATATTTAAAGGTCTATATGACATATAGAGTATATTTTTGTTTACTTAAATGGTGTTTTTGAATGAAAATCACAGTGTAAATCTTTCAGAAATATCTAAGTGACTTTAAAATCTGCAATCATACATGCTCTTCAAACATTAGGTATTTTCAATTTATTTTATTTGGTCTTTCATAGTTTTGTTTTGTTTTTGCCTGTGTGGGGTTTGTATTATTTTTTAATTTTTGTTTTGGGGGATGGGGGTAGAGCATATTAGGGTCCTTACTAACCAAATAAAAAAAGTCAAGCTGTTGAACTCTTTTTAGCTGAATTTTGCAGTCTGCTGATGCACATTTTGATTTCATTAATGTTGAAGTTGAATATGTCCAGAAATAACTTCACAGTTGTCTGTTAAGTATCTCAAACCCTTTGATAGCCCATCATATAAAGGGTATAATCTGGTAAAACTGTCCCTTTTCCCTTTAAACTTATTTCTTCATGTATTTGTAAATATTTAAAACTATTTAGGAAAAAATACTAATGAAAATTTGTATTTGAAAGTTGTGTTCTTTCACTAGTAATTTTTCAGTGTAATGGTTTTTCACTCCTACACCTGTACAAATTATGTATAGGTTGAGCACTCATTTGCAGGAAATCCTCATGTGACATTTGCTGTCCACGAGCCTCTGCACAGGGTTTGTGCATCCATGCCTGTGAATCCATGGGTGGATTCATTTGCAGCTTCAAGACCAATTTCAAATGAATATGTTTCATCACAGCACCCATATTTAGTTGTATTAGTGCCTGGTCTTTTGCAGAGTGTGTCAGATTTTCAAGTTGAAATTGCATTTCAAGAAAGCTCTATTTATTAGAAAATGTAATAGATGAGTGGAGGAATGCCAAGATACATTCTGTGGCATTCATGAGTTTCCAATTTTTCTGTGGATTTGAAATCCATTTGATGAGACAACTTGCTGATGGTGTTATAAATGGTGAAGTGATCTTTGTGGAGAAAATTTCTTAAGAGATTTGCCTTTTGCTTCCTAAGAACTTATTGTCTAGAATTTGACTAAGGGGCTGGAAAGATGGAAATGGTTTAAAAGTTCCAGTTGAGGGGCCCATGTGTAGCTTTTTGTTGAGTGATTTTGAAGAAGTTATCCTTTATGTTGTACTTAGTTTTGGTTTATAAAGAAGAGGGGGGCAAATATACAATACATTTGCAATTGTAAAATGTAATTGTAAATGCCATTATACTCCTTCTCCTGTGGGTTTTTTTAAAAATCTTAATACACTATTGCTACAAAAGTAATTTATTACACTATTTTTTGGTTCTGAGAAATTGCATTTCAAGAATAGTATATTTATCATCTCCTGGCCACTTATATCTGAAACAGAAAAAAAGTGTCCTCTACCTCCTCAGCCCTAAACAATTGCTTTCTGATACTTTCTAAGTGTGTAAGTAGAATTTAGATCTCATGTTTCTGGTTATTAAAAAAGTGCCAGGTATGGGGACCCGCACAGGACAAGATGAAAATCACAATCCATGTAATGGGTTCTGCCCCTGCTGCACAAGTCTGAGTGAACACCATTTCCCTGTTATAAAACCCTCCAACTCTATATCTTCTTATAAATGTAATGTAGGGAGAGATTCAATCAATTTCACAGAAAGAGCAGAGTTTAATTGAGAAGGCAGCACGTTTAAATCCCAATATTCTAGGGGTACAATTTAGTTAGTGAAGCATTGTGATACAAAATAATGCAGTTATCTCTAAGGAGAGAGAATTGCTGAAGGAAATTGGCCAACACCATTTATCACCCATTCCTAATCACCTCTGTGATGCACTGCTCTGGTGCTAACCCTGGTGTGGGTGTTCCACAGGTGGCAAAACAACTCTTTATTTTTAGAGATTTAAAAAAAATTAATCAATTTCATCATTCTTAACACATTGTGTGAGACAATGGGCTGGAATGTTCTGTGGTATCTGGACATTACGGCAGAGATTCTGTTCCTACATGTATCTGTGAATTATTTCCTGAGAACTTTTTGTTATATACCAGATGTATCAGCATTCTCTCTTGGCTAGTGTAGGTAGTTCTCTCTGGGAATACTAGTGGGATTCTGGAAAAATTCAGCTGTTGAGCAAAATAACTACATTCCTCATCTAAAGCAGCAGACAAAATAGCTTTTTAATGCATTTTACTACGGAGATGTCAGACTCTTCTGCAGCTACAGCAGCAGCATTAAATTAATAAAAAGACATTTTTTAAAATGTGCTCCTTCTATCAGTGTCTGCAAGTGCCATCATTTCTAGGCTATTTGAACTCTCTATGGCCTTTATTATCTGAGAGTCATGACCTGGCACAGCTGGGGGTTTAAAAAGCATCTGAAAGAAAATGCATTTCAGTTCCACTTCAGATTGCCAACTTCTCCAGTATTATCCTTCCATAATGGATTTTGAGCTTCATCAACAGGAGACCTGAAATATCTTGGAGTCTGTGAATTGTTTATTACTTTAATCAGTTGTAACCTTTGTACTGTACTTGCAATTCTTCTGTTCTGTTAGGTTTAATGATATTTTGCTATAAAACACTGTAAATACATACAGAAATTCTGATATATTTAATTTTTCCTCTGTAGCACAAAGTATGTACGGTTGCTTGCATCTTTATCAATGAAGGAGCAATTACAAAATATTGAGGTATTAGTCCTATGACTGTGCTGTAGTCGGTAGTGGTACCTCAGTCTGGGAAAAAAAATTACAGACTTAATATGCATAAAAAATCTCCAGAGCATTAGATCTATCTGTTAGGAAGCAATGAAATATAAAATAAAAAAAAAATTTGGTCTTAAAGAGTTTCTTTTCACTGCAATATTACGTGACCAGGCTTCAGTGTGCAAATGAAAAATCCCATAAAGGTTATGTCTGATTAGGCATCCTATAGGTAGAAATTACAGGGTCAGTTTTAATTAATCACTTTTAAGACCTGATTGTGGTCTTAAAATATAATTACGGTGAGCAGAACATAGGATTAATATCTCTAGCACTGAATCTACTGTTAACGAATATTGCCTGAAATTTTTATTGTTTGTTCCTTTGGGAATTCCTCCCTTTCAAGTGCAGTGGTTCCATACAATCAGGCACAGATCTGACAAGGAAAAACATTTAAATTGATCTGTATGAAATAGTCTGGCACTCTTACAGAGAAAGGAATTGCTTTTATTTTGAAACTCACCTAACAGTTTGCAGTACAATAATGTGAATGAGTTTGCTACATTTCTTCCCGTCATGGTATCAAATGCTCGTGGTGACTCGTGGAAGTGTCTCTTGTTCTGAATCCTTGTACTGTGAACTGTCATTGATATATTTTTTCTCTTGTCAATCTCTACCACTTGTAATCTCAGTTTGTATCTTTTTCAGTTTTGATACTGCATTAGCTCAGTCACAGGACTGGTCAGAGTTTCCCTTATTCCACTTTCATGTCTTAATGTCAAAAATAGATTCTGACTCTACTAATTTGTCTGTTTACATGCTGAATAAAAAATTCTTTTCAGTAATAAAATTGACATCAAAAGATAAATTTTCAGTCCATGTGGAGCAGAACCTAAATCAAGAATTGGCACTGCTGAATTAGATTGCTACATCTGCTAGCTGGTGAAGGCCTTTCTGTTAATACTTACTAAAATGAACGTTTATTTGCACTTATGATTGGTTCATTATGGATAAACAAAGCTGAGTATAACAAGTACAGTTGTGTTTTAATCACATTTTTATCAATATGAAAAATTATCACACATACAGAGCTCTTCATAAATATATATAAAACGAGGAAGGATCTTTGGCAACAAGAATCACAATTCTTTGGACCATATAATTGAGTCTGTCAATATAAATCTTTATATAGATTGTATTATTTCAAGTATGTAAGAAGCTAAAAGCTTTAAAAAGTTGGGAAGAAGAATTCTAAAGTTCTGTAATGGTCTAATTTTCTATCTCTCTAGTTTTTGTATCAATTGTTCTCATTTTCTAAAAGAGAATTTCTTTCCAATGCCCTCATAATGGACACAAACTGAAATGCAGAGAAAATAATAAAACCCCCTTTTTTCCCACTGTGAGGGAGATCAACCCTGCAGCAGTTTGCCCAGAGGTTGGTGACACTCTGTGCTTGGATTTGACAGGACACAGGCCTGGGCAGCCCAGTGGGGATTGGCTCAGTGATCTCCATGGGTGCCTTCCAACCTCAAATCTGTAAATCTGGAATATCATCTTAACTCGAGCTGTGTTTTACATCCACCCTGTACAAAGAAGTGTTGGCTAAATTACAGCTGCTCACACCATGTTTGTTACCTGTGAGCAAAAGAAAGTCTGGACATGGGAAGCTCCTACAACACAGACTCCACTTGGTAGCTGTGCAGAGCTCTTCAGTAGGAATAGTGCACTTTGCTGGTTCTTCTGCATTGCTTGGATAAAAATACATGCAAGAATGGTATAAACACAGTTTGGTGAATGTTTTCACAGATTGCTGTGCTAAGTACTTTTTTATCTCATATTGTAGGCCACAGGTACATGCTACACTGGTTTCTAAATAACAATTTTATGTTCTGCTGAGCTGCAAAGCTAGACATTTATTCCCTTGTGGGAGCTGCTCAAACAGATGCTTTAACAAATGCAGAGAATCTGCTCAGTAAATCATCAGCAGGTTCTGTTGTCTGCAGGATGTATTTGAACACCAAAGGAGTCATCAGTTCTTTGTAATGATTAGAGGACTGTAATTTTAAAAAAATATGTTGTCTCCATCTCCCCTGGGTGACATTACTAGGGGCATGTTTCATAGCAGAAGTTGTGTTCTTAGGTGTTTTGTGTCAGTTGTCTTTGAGTCACCAAGTTAAATTGTAGTAAAAATAATTACTATTTCTACCTCTTTCTCATTTTGTAAAATGCTTGCACTCTCTTGGAAGGTAGAGTTATGAGAAATGTGATGGAGAGAAACTAATAGGCAAATTTCAGTGCCAGCCAATCAGCAACTCAAAAAAGAATGTCATCCTGGGAATACTCCTCTCAGGTTTATTTAGCACTAAACAGTGTTTAAAGCCAAGTATCTGCTTTTGGTCTTGCAGACAACCAAGTTAAAATATTGTGGAAGAATAGATGTTTGTTCTGAAAGAATTGAAGGATTTTGGTTTGGTTTGTGTTTGGCAGTTTTCTCATCTCTATTTCAGTTTCACCTGTCAGTGTGTCATTGAGAACATTTAAATGTGTATATTAGGGGTATTATGAGGTAAAAATAATATTAATTTCTCTACAATACCATTGCAAGTATTAAAATGTTGCTGCCCAGTAGAAATGAAATAAATCTTTTAGGCAAGTTACTGTGAGGAACCTGTGAATGTTGTATTTCTGGGTTCATTTCAAAGAAATTGACAATTGACCCTTTCAAAGTGAGTTTTGAGATACTTAAGAGGGATAAAAACATTTGCTCAGACTCAAAGTTAACTACAGATTGGTGCAACAATTATATTTCATTCAATGACTTCATCCCCACAAGGGATAGGTCATGTACAATAGATTTAGCAAAGTTTTAGTGTAAAGGATGAAGCTAAACCTTTTCACAGAAACATGAATATTAGTTAAAATAAGATTTCTGAATATACAGACATGAATATATTTGCATATGAAGATAGAGGTGTGACTCTTGTGCTGTTACTGCATCTTCAGATAAACAATAAGATGGAAAGCAAGCAAGCAGTCCCTGAAATGCTGTAAAACAATATTGAAGCAAAGTAAGGAAGTTTTAAATACAATTTTGAATCGGTTGGCTTCTCAAAAACTGAGTTGATGATGACTTCTTAAAACTATTAGGGAGCATATCTGTGCCTTGGAATGAATGGCAGCACTTAGCTGAGGCATCCTCCCGGGCTGTGGCCAGCTTGGTGCTGGGGTGCAGCCCCGAGGGGGCAACCTGTGCTGCCAGCTGGGCACTGCATGGCTCCAGTGCCTCCTCAGCACACCCCAGCTATGCTGTGGAACTGCAGTAAGCTCTCTGCTAGAGGATAGCAGCACTCTGCAATAAAATTTACATGAACAAACTGGAAATAGCATGTGCTTAAATATGGGACTTTTAATTAGTAAAGCACCTTCTAATGGCTGAAACGTGCTAATGAAACTAATTTATTGCTATGTTAATTGATTGATCTAATGTAGAGACATTACACAATATTTATCTTTCAGTTGAACTGTGTTGCCAAGCACTGATGATTGTTGAGGTAAAAATATCTTAGATATCTAAAGTTTGATTGTCATGTTCAGATAATGCAGGAAGTTTCAGTGCAAAAACGTGATATTATTTTGTGGAATTTTTGTTGATGGTAGACTTAAAATACTTGAATTTGAGTGGATTGTTTTTAACAAACATAGAGTTGTCTCACTGTTATTCTTGGGTTCTGCATTCCTCACTTTGTAACTGACAGTTTTGGTTTTAGTCTTTCATAACCTATGATGCTTGACATCAGACTTAAAAAAAGCATCATGCATGTTTTGATCTAAGTGAAATGTGAAGAAGTAGGGCAAAAATTGTTTGGTCAAAGTATATGAAAATTCAAACTTTCATCTATTTCCCTTCTGCAAGAATTGCCTGTTACGTTGTGTACTGTGGTTTTGCACATGCTGAAGTTGAAGATGTGTATTACATGGCATTCTTCAAATGTCTTAAATTTTTCCTTTCCCTGCTCTGAGTAGTTGAGAGGGAGAAGAAGAAAGAAAAAAATACATCAGGAGGAATAGAAAGAGTGATAAAATGGGCAAGAAAATGCAGGATGAAAGAGGCCTGGGATGCTTGATGTTAAAAAAAAGAGGGGTTGAATATAGTAAGGACCTATGGATAACCACTGGTACTTTAGGCTTACTAGAAGCATTTGGATTTATACAGCTGGTTTTATCCAAACATGTGAAGATGATAGAATTGTAGATTTTCATTTTACAATGGATCTACCTGGGCTTTGACAGGCGATTTGTGAAATAATTAAAGCTTTGTATAGGGCATGAACAACTGGCACACGCTCCCATTGATTGTTCAAGTCTGTCAGGGAGCATTTACTGCGACTCTGCTGCTGCTTTGCACAGGGTAAAGAGCTGTCCTGCACCCTCTGATTTTGCTCTTACCAGTGGTTTGTCTTTTTAAATGGTCTGAACAGGTTCTAGCACCTCTGACCTGAGCTAGGGAAGGGTGGTTATCATGGCAATAACATTAATAGCAGTCACAGGCTTCTGAGAGTTGCTGCAGATGGAAATAGATTCCAAATACCCATCAGCACTTAAAATATTTGCTGACTTCAACTTGGTTCTGCTGTTAGTAGTTTTACAGAAGTTAGCAGTCAAGCAACTGCTCACTGGAATTTAAATGACTTTTTTTTTGATCAGGAAGAATATTTTGCATAGTCCCTAATGATTAGCATGAGGCATATAGAATAACCAACAAGATATGCCTTTTGTATCAAAACATTATAGTCCTTTACATGTCAGATAAAAATTAAACAAAGTCAAAATTTGGAATATATAAATATATGTTTTGATATATTTAAAATTATTTTTGTAATGCTGCTGATTTTCTTCTCAATTGTTAAAGTAAAAAGGACTAGAAAAACTGTTTGCTTTTCTTAGTTCTTTATTTCTCTCAGCTGCATTTCTATAGGTTTTCTTTTCCAGCAGGTGGTCTTATTAAATTTGCCAGCAATGCCCAATGCAAATAAGTTTTATTCAGGTAAAAGAATCTGTTTATGTCTCTTGAAGTTTTCTTCCTTTTGCCCCCAATTTCTTGCTGTCAGTTGCATTTTCTCAGTCTTGCAGTTTTAAGGCACCACTGAGTCAGAAGTATTTGAGTATTCAGAAGTACAATTGAAAGGACTTAGTACTGCAGGGATGGGTAATAGTGAAAGTATTACAGAAACATCCCTCTAAGCTCACCCTAATGAAACACCTCAGTCTTGCAGTCTTCCAGGACTGAGACACCTCAAGGAAAAGGTGTTTGTCATTTTTGTCTTGGTGTGATGCTCAGTAAAGCTGGGGTGCTATTCAGCAACTCCATAATGCTGAAGAGGTTTATGTGTTTTATTTATTGCCCCACTATTGAGCCTTACCATTAAAAAACAAAGAATCAACTTCACTTTGAAATGGTGTGACTTACACCAATTACCATCTCAATAAAGACAGTGAAACTTGCTTTGCTGACATAATTGAAATGAATTGTTTAACAGACTTCACAAATAGGTGTTTATGAGCATATTTCCATCAATTAGGTTTTCATAATGCTTTTTTATATTCAGAGTGACCTTTACTGTGGTTATGAGAAGAATAATTTAGTGCATACTGTACAAGGATTGAATACTCTCCAGTCACCATTGGAAACATTTGAGGACTTGTGATCTTTACAGTTGCCTTGGAATAAACTTCTGTTTAATGCTGCCTGAGAAAATAAGAATTATGTTTAAAATTACTGAAACAAATGACAGAGGGGCTATGCTATGATTCCTTTTGCATGTGTAGAAATGTACAGGAAATGTTCTCCATTGCATTGGTTGAAAAAATGGGACAAAAATAAAAAGCAAGTATATTGACAGCAACAGTTATAAAGCACTTTGTGTGTTACTAACTGATGTATATTGGTTTCCTTTATAATCACACAATTTATAAAGCTCTGGAACAAACAGAATATGTTGAAAACAGCCATGGTCAATGTAAGAAAAAACTTAAGTGCTTTACAAAAGGAGCTTTTAACTGTGCTGTGCATTTTGTGATGTTCAATTCCCATCTGTCTTTTGCAAGGAACTGGCTGGATCAGGATGTTTTTGAATGGTTTTTTTTTTCATTGGGCCCCATGAATTCTATCATCACTTTCTAGCCTTTTTCTCTGAGTTAATAACAGGCTTTGTAATGAAAAAGCGTTCCCAGGGATGAGTTGTGATTCTCAGCAGCACATCCTTCTTCCTTGCTCCTTTGCTGCTTGCCAGCAAACTCAGCAAGTCTTTAGCAAAAGACAGGGTTTCTAAACTCTGGGGTTTGTGTCTCTAACACACTGAACTTGTGGCAGTGCAAGAAGATATCAAGATTTTTCTGATAAAAGAACTCAGAGCCAGTTAAGTTTTGTGTCATTACAGCAGTGATCCTGTTTCCTTGGTTACAGGTCACATGCACTCCCTTGTTAAAAAGTGAATTCTTTATACATTCAGGCATTTCTGTACTGAGCAGGTGTTTCTGAAATTGGTAGCAAAAAATAGGCTCTGGAGCCAGGAAAGAAAGTTTCACTTTGGAGGTTGGGCACACCATTCCTGTCAGCATATTTACTGCACACTCATGTCTGGCATGGTGTTGCCAAAGTGAATCAGAAACTGTTTCTAATTAAACACACAGAAAAATCCTGCTTCTATTTCGTCCATATCTATCTCATAAACAATGGCTCCAATATTTTTAAAGCTCCTTATGCCATTTTTGGATCTGGAACAAATTTTTGCATCTGGGCTATGAAAAGTAGAATGCTGGAAATGCTAATACAGTTAAGTGTGCAGGACTTCAAAGTCCTGTCCTCATTCTTGATAGCACGAAAGCACCTTACTGGAGATAAGGTATGGAACAATCAGTTTACTTTTTTGCTTTCAGCCATGTTGACAGCCATCTTTAGACCTTTTCTGTGTAGTGTGGTGTGGTTGTCCTAAGTGACTAAAAGAACAAAGATGTTCTTGTCAGATGAGCCATATGACAGCTGTACCTGACACTCAAATACAGAATTACTGCACCTTTCTTGTAAGCACTGTGGTTTCTACCAAATTCTCACTTTATTCCCTTCTGATTATCAGCAGTGGTTAATATATTGAATTAATGACATACAGGAATAGAATTTAACCCAAGAGGATGTCATTATCATAACATGTTAAAAGGCACAGCACAGTGTCAAGATGTTAGTTTAAATTAATTTAATAGCAGTGCATAAAACAGGAAAGTCCAGATTGCAACAGTGTAGTTGTTCACCAGAGTAATTCTTTTAACTGGAGTGACTTGATCATTAGGAACTTTCAAATGAGGTTTTCAGCCTGGAGGAGCCTACTGAAAATACTGGAATTTTTCACAAAATATGTTTGGGAAGTTAGAGCAATAGAATAAAAATTTGTCAAATACTGAGTAGGATTTGCTCAGGATTTACTGGGCTTGGGCAGTGTCACGCTGTGATTGAGCTCTGGGTGGCTGAAAACCAGAGTGAGTCAACAGGGACTTGAGGCCTATATTGTAATAAAGGAAATGTGAAACAAGGGCAAACTGAAACATGAACAGGTGAATTGATTTGAAAGAGATAACTTGATGTTGTTAATGCAGGAGGGAATTGGTTTCCATGGGGAGCTATGGGAATGATGATTTCTGGACAACAGAGGTTTGACTCACCAACATAGAATCAACTTAGCTCAGGAGTTTGTTGAGAGAATAATTGGGCATGAACAGAAGCAAACAATAGCTGGGTTTTAGTGGGTAACAGTGTTGTGGCTGCCAGTGTGAATTATTATAGATAGAAAACTGGAGAAAGTAGGGAATGCAAGAATGAATGAGCTGAATAAGAGTAGAGGAGTGCTGTAAAATGTAATAGGAGCAAGAGACTGAAGGAGACAGTTTGGATTGATTGAAGAGAATGAGGTGAAAAAGGGAAAATGGTGGAAAAGAATGTAAAAAAAGAGAGCACTTAGACAGGCTTTATTTTACTTTACTGCATTTTATGCACACATAGAAGAAGCCATTTCATTAGAAGGGTACTGGGATTTTCTTTCATTTTTTGAAATAGCAATGGTAGCTGAACTAGCAACCAAAGGTGTTCACCATAGGTACAGAATTTTTATTTAAACACTACGGTAGGAAGGGATTTTGTCTTCTGAAAACAAGCCTTGAAAAAAATATACCTGGGTGATTCTGGTAGTTTAGAATATTCTTACTGTGTATAAAGATGCAGCTCCACATAGGATCTTGGGGTGAGAAGGTCTGGTGCAATGAGCATTCTGCATTCAGTGTTACTCCAGGTACAGAGCAATGTAAATGCCTGGCAAGAGGAGATCCCTCTGCTTTGGTTATCTGACCAGCTTGGTGGGCATTCAGTGGACCTGTTCTCTGTGTGCTGGGACAAAACTGCCTCTCATCCTTTAATCCTCAGCTCTGTAAGCTTCCATTCTCTCAATTTCATACCCTGACTATATGTTTGTGAAGTGCCTTCAGCATAATTCAGGATATTTTTTTTTAAGTAGTGGAAATTTGGAAAATGCACAAGCAATCATCTTCTGTCTTCAACTTTATTGTCTGCATACTATAAAATCAATTTTTGCTCATGTAAACATTTAATAGATTCTAAGGTAATTTATATGTTGATGCTCTCCATTCCAGCAGTATATGTACTCTACTCATCCTGAAACCCTAGAATCTGGATTTCCTCAGTAGGAAACAATTTCTTTGTGCAGTTCTAAAGCTCTGCTACAACTGTTCATTGGTATCAGGATAGTGTTAGCAGATATATGAAATTATGAAATGTGCATGTGTGGGGCATACACAAATACTCACAAAATCAAATCCAGGTGGCAATTTTAATAATACTTACAATGGAGATATTTGTGACATCATGTGTGTCAGTTCACTGTGCTCATTCTCCAGGCCTAAGGTATGAACTCAGTGGAAGGATATGGGAAGGAGAGCCGTGTGCCCTGGAGAGCCAGCCCTGAGGGGACAGGGACCCTCTTGGGCAGGGCTGTGCTTGGCTCAGAGCACATTGGCACCTTGGGCTCGTTGTGCTTTTGCCTTTTAGCTGTGGCTGCTGCTCAGTCTGTGCCAGAGCAGCTCAGCCAGCCCTGCCCAGAGCCTCAGTCTGCCTGGCAGCCCCGCTTGCCAGGTTGTCTCCCTGAGGGCTGGATGGGCGCTCTGTTCTGCAGCTCTGTGCTGGGTTAAAGAGCTCTTGGTGCTGTGTTTGTCTCCAAAAGCAATGCCATGGTGTTGTACCTAAATCTTGGGTAAAGCAAATGCATGTTTTAGTTCTCATGCAAAATAATGAATCGAGAGTTGCAAAGCATAACCATGAAAACAGTCAAATACAAACCAATGTCTGTAAACCTGCTCTCCATTACCCTCCTAGTCTGCACCTGATTACTGACAACTGTAGAATATTGACATTGAAATTTTCATGTTTGAAAGGGTTTGACATCTCTACAAGATTGATAAAAACTTTCCAAGTGAGCACATAGAACGTATTTCTACTTGAATAGCTAAGAAATATAACAGGGAATTTTGTTTCTTCTTCCCTTCAAATAATTGTAATTATTAAATACTCAGATTCTATTTTGTTCATTAACAAGTATTCATAATTTTTAAAGGAAGCTAGCTAGTAAAAGTAAGCTATTACTATCATTGCAATTGTCTAGTTACTTCCTTTTACTATGTAAACCAGTTTCTGGCATGATTGAGTAGAATTCTTTTTAAAAAATTGCTTCAATCACACACCTAATTTAATGAAAAAGAGTTTTATTTTCTATGTGTTATCCTTCTTTTTCTAGTAAATGGGACTAGGCATGTCTGGACAGTTTATTTCCCAGTTATCCTCTCTGTCTGTAAAAATTTGCTCCATTATTCTGCTGGAATTGACTTTTTCAGAGGGGGATAGCACAGAGGAGTTTGCAACTCGATCAATCAATAGCTGAGAATGTGCTAAAATGCTGGGAGTGTGAGCAAGTGCAGATGCCTCTGTGTTCTTGCTGTCCTTGCTGTATGACAGTGACTACCTTCCAGCATGTGGGACCTCTCATACCTTGAACTACCAAAGCTATGTCTTTTTGTCCCTTTTCAATCAAAGCCCCCAAAATTATTCCAATGTTTTAAAATGGGAACAGAATTTGCAACATAAAAAGCCCACAAACATATAGAATTATGTTGCATCCTAATGCTTATTTTGATGTAGCATCCAGGTCAAAGCACCAGACTGGCCAAAAAAAAAAATCAAAGTGAGTATTTTAATTTGGTGTGAAGATAATTTTCTTCTCAGTATAATTTTTAAGCTGCTGAGCAGGTGAGAGTACACTAAATTGCCTCTGTAGCGACTGCATAATGGGACATGTGGATGGTAGGAGCCATTTACTGCATAGTTGTTCAGGACTGGCTCAGGTGCCTCACTGTGTCATGTGCACACCCCACAGACACCTCTGATGCAGCTGTATAATGTTCTTTTCACAATATTTGTCCTTCTTGAGCCAATTGCCTGGCCTTGCCCAAATCTACATGAGTTCCCTGTAATGAATTTGTGATTTTAAAGTGTACTTTTTGGCCTACTAAATCCTGCAAAACAGTTTGTAATATTTATTCTACAGCTGCACTTAAACTAGCTGATCTATAATTGCTTGTTAAGTTTCTCTTTCTGGAGCTTATTTTAAGAAAATTGCCAGCTTTAGATATTCACAGTCAAATCTCAGCATATGAAGATTGCATAACAGCCAGTTCAGGAGATGTATTTTGGAGAACTTACAGGTAGGGGAAGGGAACCATCTGCAGGTCCCTGACAGAAAACAAGTTTCCAGCAGAAAGTGTTTTGAACACTGTTGATGTGAACATGTTGTTTTGTAAGAAGCCATCTGGTCAGCCAGAGCAGCGTGTGTGTGAGTGCAGATGGATCTGGGAGCTGGGGATCCAGAGCCCTGAGCTCCCTCTCCTGCTCCTGGGGACTGCCCCTGGGAGAATGTGCTGACCCACTGCACCCAGTGAGCCTGGATCCCACAGCTGAGCTCTTTGTGGGAATGGCACAATGCTGGAAGGAGGAGATAATTCCTCAAGTTCCATTCTCCGTCCAGCTGAAAGCAGGGTGCAGGTAGGTGTGATAGCAGGAGGGCTCAGGGCAGATGGGATGGTGAGCTTCCCTTATCAGTAAGTTCTCATAGCCCACCACTGTTTTTTGAAATTAGAATTTGAAGTATACAGCTGAAGAGGGAATTATTTCTTTAAGTATATGGTCACAGAATGAATAGAATCTGATTAATAGAACTTGAAGAAACCAAACAAAATAATACTGTATTTATCATATATATTGTATTTATAACGTATTTAGAAGTTGCATAGCATGCAATTGTGGCACTTAAAGATGTCTTTGAAGCCATACTGTTCTCACAAAGAGTAAGGTTATTTCTACTCCTGATTTTCTCTGATGCGTTGAAAGGAACTTAGGGGCTTCTTATTCACTTCAACCATTCTGCATTGCAAAATATATTACTTAAACTATGCTAGTGTGGCCTGGGGGATGTGACCTGCACAAAACCCAGTCTGGAGATTTGTGAGTTTAATTCCCTACTTAGTAAAATGTTACATGGAGTCATGAAACTGATAGACACAGTTTATAACAGATGACTCCTGGTACAAACCATTGCGGAAATTCAGAGTGTGTGTTCAAGAGAAAAACTTTAATTTGACATTTTCAGCTTCTATTAACAGGGGAAGCTTGATAGAGATACTTGCCAACAGCACAGACCATCGAAAGATCACTTTTCTTGTACGAGTTTCTAAAATGTAGGAGAATAGAAGAACTCCCAGACCAGCATGCTGCCTTTGTACATTCACAGCATTGGATGTACAAAGGCATCACCTCCAGCCAGAGCAGGATTTAGGGGATTTGTTGTTTGGGAAGCAGGGTCTGAGTTCTGTGACCTACCAGGCTGGCTCTGTCTCCTTCTGGTCAGGGCACAGAGCACTGTTCTGTCTTCAGTTCCCAAACACCCTCTGTTGGGTCACCAAACTGCCCTTCTGATACTCTCTGAAGCGGAAAATGGCATTCCCAAGGTTTCTGGTGCAGTTAAACAATGAATGGCCCCTGTAAGTCCCTGCCTGGTGACCATCCCAGGGGGCACTGCTGGTGGTTGCGCCCTGCACATCAGGCCTTGGGGCACAAGGAGCTGCTCTCCATTCAACCAAGGGCCTTTTTCATATTGGGTGGTTCTCTGTGACATCTACAAACACTTTTGGCACAGGATGGCATTTGCAAACAGTTTTGGCGTGGTGGATTTCTGTAATGCATTGTCAGAGATATTGCCAGCTGAGCTCTCAGACATATGTTTATGATGTTTGCTCCAGATCCCCTGAAATGTCAATATCTCAGAGCAATTGCCCTTGAGAAATCTGTTATACAGGGGAAAAAAGGGGAATAATTATTCAAAATACACTGTTCTTTAAATCAGAATAAGTGTGTGCAAATGTATTCCCATATGTAAATTTTACATAATTGCTTGAATGGCAGAACTAGTAGAATGATTTTTAAAAAAATAATTTGCTAATGAAACAACATGACTTTTTTTCCTCTTCATGTAACTGTTAGATTTAGAGTATTGCATTAAAAAATATTCTGTAATGCTGATTTCACTGGGAATAAAACCAAAGATTAAGTTTAATTACTTTTCCACAGTGGAAGAGATTTTGAGGAATGAAAGAGCCTATGTTGAGGATGGGAAATAAACTTTATTCCTTTCTTTTAGCATATGAAGCAGTAAGGAATACTCACGAAACTGTGGTTTAGAGCAATCTGTTTATACATCTTATATTGCAGTCTTCCAGTGCTTATTCATGCTCCTTTCTGTGCAACACTGGCAGTAAGAGATAAATGGATGCATGCATTCAAAGATGTAAAACAAATAATCTGCATAAGGGAGGTATCTTTGTACTTGTGCATGTACTTGGCTTTAATCCAGACCATAACAAGCTTGTTTATGCCCAACTGCACAGTTTTTCAAAAGAAGGTGGGTTATTTCTTTTCCTTATTTGAACTTGTATTGAAAAATATTGCAGCAGCCATCAATTTTTCCTGTGAAAACAGCAGGAATTAGCTACAGGCCATCGCTGAAATTCAAAACATCCTACAGAAGCTTTGTTCCTTGGTTTTGCTTATCTGCCAGCTGTAAACATAATCCATTCACTTCTGTTGTATTACAGATCCTATTTTTGTGGTATATTTTAATATGTTTGGTACTTGTGTGGTGGTAGCAGAATTCATGAACAGTTAGCTGAAATATCCTAGAATAACTTGATGTAATTAGAGGTACTTGTCTATTAATAACAAAAATTCATAGTATGCAGCCTTCCTTCCCTGCCATAGCTCTTCACTTCATTAACCAATGGGTAAAGAAAGCAATTTTGGCTGGTTTTTTTTTTTTTTTTTTTTTTTTACTTTCGACTGCTTCAGAGGTCTCCAAATACATCCTCTGTAGATACAAATGAGGCCCAATGTCAGTTCAGAAATGCCAAATGACCTGAACACTCGAGGTCTGTGCAGAAGTAGCAGTGGCAGCATCCTGAGCCAGTGCTGGTGCGTGTGCAGCAGCAGGGATGGCTCAGAAATCCATCTCCCTGTGCTTCCACCCTGCTCCTGCATAGCCCAGGGACAGCACCCGGCGAGAACTTTGCCTATTTACAGCCTCAGTCTGACATCAGGCTCTGCTGCTCTGGGAGGATGCAGCCACGGCTGGATGGAGACTTTTCCTAATGCAGACCTGCTTCATTGCTAAACAGGCTTCTTCTGTTCACTCTTGCTCAAATAACCCGATTTTAACCAGAAATTCCAGGAGGGATTTGTCCTGGGATGGCTGGGGTCACCATCTTCAAGAGCAGGCCAAAGTAATTTTTCTTCAAATCTTCACATATTAATTACATGGTGCTCCAGAGTTTGATTGACAACAGCAGGATGGAGGTTTATTTTCAGTTTAAGATTTTAGAAGTGTAACACAATTACACTTAAGAGTTTAGTAAAACTCATGTTATGTTTTAAAAATAGACCTGCTAATCTTTGGGTCTGAAAGTTAGAAATATGGGTCTTGCAAACAGCAGAGTCCATTTCTTACTATTCTGTGTCTATCTGACTTCTGAAATCTTGTTTCTCAAATTTTATTCTTATCCTAAAGAACTCATAAATTAATTCTTTATAAGAGATTTACTTTATTAGTTTTAATACAGTAAATAATACACATACACTGAACAGCTCTAAATGTCTGACTCTGTTAGAAATCTTTCAGTAGAAGACTCCTACATAATAAAATAGATAAATCCTAAAGCATCAGCTATTGGGAATAGTCAGGTATGACCAAAGGGAAAGAAAATGGCGTTGGTTTGCAGACTGAATATTTCATCATATTTTTACTGTTAGTGCTATAGCTGAGTCAAAATGCATCTAAATCCTGAAGACTTCAAGAAAATCCAGTGCCCAGCATTGCTGAGCACAGGGCAGGGATAAGATGAAAAGGGTTCCTGTCTGCCTGTGCAGCTGCCACTGCACTGAGGTTCCGTGTGTCACCTGAGCAGGGCACAAACAGCCTCTCTGCTGTTCAGGCCAGCACAGAGCACTGCAGGGCAACTGCAGGCACACACCTCCCCTCCTGTCTGCTGGGGCTGTTCTCCTGCTGGCACAGCAGAGCTACCCCAACAGAGATACAATTCTGCACCATCTCACAGCCTGGTACCGAGCCTGTGCACCTGTAATACTGACCAGTGACACAGGTGCTTCACTGAAAACCAGGGAAAGGGAGTCACTGTTCAGTTCAAAATTTACTTAGAGGCGTACGATGTCCTCTGTCAAAGCTGACTGTTCTTCCTAACAGCAAAGTCTTCATGTGGCCAAAGCCACAAAACTCAAAGAAACAAGATGAGGATTTCATAGGTAAATAAGGAAAGTGCCTGTCTTGGCATCCTGTGATGCTTTGATAGCTTCCTTCTGGGACCAAACTCCGCTGGCCTCCAGAAGCAGATTCTTTGGGCAGCAGCAGCCATTTCCAAGCTTCTCCAGGAGTTGGAACTGAGAAGGTTCAGCAGCTCCCAGCTGCCAGGAATGTCACTCCAGCCCTGGAGCTACTCTGCAGTGGCTGCCAGCAGTGGGACAGCCACGGCTGCTCACTGGTGTCCTAAATTTAAGTTCTAGTATTCTGACACATATTATTGCAAATCTGATTTATTTTAATTTTGAACTCGTTGGCAAAGTTCTGAGTTACAGAGGGACCCAGATGATACACTTTTTAGAGGCTCTGAATCTAATCATACCTGGAGACCTGACCCCAAATTTCAGGAGCTTCTGGCCAGCAATGCATTGTGCATTGAACTCCCACTGGAGTCAGTAGCAAATTTTGCTGCCTGTTAACCTAATTTGGAGTCATAATGAAAAAAAAAAAAGGATGAGCTGCATTTATCACAGACATTTTGATTTTACAGAGAAAATAATTAAAATATGATTAAACAGAAAATGTGATTTTGGTTGCTAATTATTGTGGTCGTCTTTTCGCTGGCCAGCCTGATGCTTGTTTAGTTTCTGTCTAATCCATCAGGATTGTTGCATCCCAAGCTGGCTCCTGTAGTCATTTACTAGGCAGTGTCATTCTTCCATGAGCTTCCTTTTCTGTCTTGGATTAAATGTAAACATTAGTCCCTGTCTTCATTACCAAGAACAAAGTCAGCATTTCCCTTGTTATTCTGTTGATGGTACTCATTTATTTACATATTTCCCCATCTTGATTACTTTTGTTTATTTAGAGAGTACAGATCTAATTCCACTCTACCAAGTCTCAACCCAGTGATTATGTTGCCAGGTGCAGATGTACTGTTTTCTATGGGTTTATCCAACTCAGTGGGAATTTCTTTTTTATCTTAAGAAAACTAAATAATGGGCTAAAATGAAGAATAATTTAAAAGCTCACAGGGGTTGAGATTATGGCCTATATTTTTGAGGTTTTTAGGGCATGGATCACTATTAGTATCAAGCTTATGGCTGGAATGCAATAACATGCCCTTAGTATTTAAAAAACAAAACCCAGAAAGAGTGATTGCTGTAGAGCAGTGTTCTTCATGTTACTGTTGTCACCATATTTTCCAGGAAAGTTATGATTATGATTCCTGGAGCAGTTTCTAAGTTTGTCCATTTTTATATTCATAGCTGTTATTTTTAATGTGACATTGGTTCAAATCTGGATCTGTCCCTGAGAATGGTCACATCAGCTCTCTCCTGCCTTGCACATGTTAATATCATGTGTAATCTTCATGAGAAATGAAGATACTTCAGAGAAGCAGCTGATACCTCTTAACTTGATGGAGCAATTAAGACTGAAGGACTTCCTTAGAAGATCAAAACAACATGTTTTGATCAGAACTTTTCTCTATAGTTCCATTTGCTTCCATGGTAATTTTAAAAGAAGGGCCCTGTCCTTAAAAATACAAGAATGATGGTAATTGTTTGTGCAGGTTTTTATGATGGGCAGTTTACTGGCAAAACCCAAGCAAAGAGCACATTATTCCTTTGCAGACTATTTAAACTCACTGAAAGCTGCACCTGCCAGTGCTTTGGGGTAGATATTCCTGCCTGGCTGAATTTGAATCAAAGAGTCAGGGAGAGTGGAGGGGACAGAGCCCCTCAGCAGGGACACAGCAGCCAGCTGGCTCCACCAGGGCCATGGCCCAGCTCAGAGCTGAAGCACCAGGAGCTGTTTGTTCCCGAGCCCATGGGAAAACAGGAGACTGCTAACTGCTGCTCTTCCCAGGTGCTGGAATTAGGGGGCGTTGAAGGCTGAAAGTCTGATGTGGTAAAGCAAGGCAGGAATATGCACCAAGTTTTTTACTGCCATTAGTTTCAGTACATTAGTGAGCTCAGGATCAGGTAAATGATAGGGATGAACAGATAAGAAGAAATATTTTAAGCTTTCAGATTTTTCCTCTCTGTGATACTGGCAAAATTAAGCAAATTGGAGGAGATTATAAACTTTTTTTTTTTACCCCAGTGCTTGACATGGAATGTGATTAATTATTTGCATTTGTGTGCTGTGTAAGCTAGATGTGGAGAGCTTGGGGGTGTTAGTACTTAACTCTTTTTACTGGCTTCATGTGTCCCAGTGTCTGAGAAGGCATTTGCTGTAAACTTTGTTGTTATGCCCAATGCCTATTGTATTGATTATATGCTGTTTAAAAGCTAATTTGGTAATTAAATTTGTCCGCCCTCCGTGTCAAAACCATTGTGTGCAAACAGTTTGTGAATATGGAGGAGGAAGTGCCTGGCTGGTCGCTGTAATGCACTGCTGCCTTAGCACCTGGAAATTGCTACTTGCCAAGCAAAAGTTTTAGTTTATTTTCTTGTATATGATGCATTTTGAATCCTAATGCATGTCTTCAGTTTCCTCAATATTTTCAATAACAACGTATTCTAGCTGTCTTTACTTTCCTTAAAGATAATTACTTACTAGCAGGAAAACCCAAACCCAGGAACTGACACTGTTCTTCTAAAAGCAAATCTGACCTTTTGTTATTACATAAAGAACCTCGGATCATGTTCTGCTTCTGAACCATGTTCATGAAATCCCCTCTCGCTGAGTGTGGTGGGTGTGCTGCTCACACAGGGTCACCCCTGACAGGAGGAGAATGACTAGAGCTGAATGTTGGTGATTTCCAGATGGGAATGGATGGAACAGCCAAACCTCCTGCCTTTCAGCTGAGCACAGGAATACAGAAAACCAAATATATAAGTTATAAATAAATGTAAATATGTGTGTAGTAGTCTCTGTCTTCCTAGTTAGCTGGGCAGGGGTCATTTGCCAGAGCACAGTATTCATGCATTCCCTTATTCTGTCTGGGGCATCACAAAACATGGAGAGTAACCATTCCCAAATGTAGAGGTCATTGTGCAGTGGAAAGCACAAGTGGAAATTAGAGTATAAGTAGAAGTATTGCTTAGATGGAAACTGATGAAAGGCCACCTTTGCAGGGTTCTGAGCCTTTCCTAAGTGAAAGAGTGTATAACACAGATATTATTCAGTTATAGAACTATGAGATACAGTAAACATCTTGTTATGCCAACTTAAAAATGAAGTTAGTGGGAAAAATGTGTCGTCAGCATTATGTACAGTGTCATGGTTTACAGACAAATTCAAATAACAGTGCAGATGTTGATGAAGAAAGTCTTCATGCTGTTATGGAAACTGAATTGTAGCATGTGAATGTTCAAGTCAGGGGAATTTGAATTGTAACAAATGGAAACACGATTATGTGTCATTATTTCACTGCAAGAAGAGATCAAATATGTCATGAGTGTAAAAGTGTATATGTGGAAGTAGAAGGAGCTGCACATTAACCAAATCGTTCGACAGAGTATTAGAATTAATGCTTTTCATTTCTTGAAATTTCATTTCAGATCTAATCTTGATGGGAAATGATTATTCAGTTTGTAATCTGACAACTTTGCTCTAATAGCGTCTTCAGGATTTTCAGTGTTTAAGTGTGCTAGAGAGGGATTCTCTTTCTATCTCTTCTTTTAATAACCGACTCTTTAAACATCCAAATCAGACATTTGTATTAATAAATGGAGATCACAGTTTCTCATTAATAATTATACTTAATTTCTACAAATTTGGAGCAGTGGCAGGAAATGTGTCTCCAACTATTTTTACACTTCACCAACTGGAAACCAAGATTTTACCCAGTTGACTGCAAAGCAGGAGTTAATACAGTGAATTCAGAATCTTAGTTAATAATGCCACTAAACAGGTGTCTTATCTGATTTTAATTGGCAGAAGGTGCTGAGATACATTGCATTGTCAAGTCAGAATTAGTTCTCAATTGTCTAATAAGGATCTCCTGATATGGGTGTTGCTTAACAGGATCTTTTTGAGGAGCTGCCTGCCTGAGCAACACATTAAGTGTTGAGGTTATTACCAGAATTAATTATTATAATGACTAACAAAGAATTAATAGCACAAGAAGCTGGCAAAAGTCACCACATTCACTTGGCAGTGAATGCCCTTTTTCATGAGGTGTGTTTAACATAACTCAAGTAAAACTAGAATTATTAATGTCTCCAGAGAGGCATTTACGTGTGAGGTAGATCTATAGATAGATACATGAAATGCCTGATCCTGAGCTTTGCTACATTCCCAAGATGTGCTTATTCTGTTCTCTGATCTCTGGCTGATACAAAAGTATTTCCAGTTGCAGATATGTTATACTATTTTTATCAGAAACTTCTCTCTCTAATTTTATCCTGAAGAATAGGCATTGAGTTGGGAAATAAATTTCTTCATGTAAACGCTCACATCAGCCAAGAGAATACTGCAGTTCCATATACTGATTATGTAAAGAAATCCCCACAAAATACAGTTTGCATTTGGATACAGAGAGAGCAATAAATCAAAGGTATGAACAAACCAGCAGCTGATGAAAAGGACCAGTTATTTTAAGCTATTTTCTATAGATGCACCTCAGGCAGAACTTGACACCAAGACAAAATCAATGAAACTGAATCGTTTGCCAAACAAACGCTGGGCAGATCAATCAGGAATGCTTAAAAGCTAAACAATGACCTGGTGGGTAGGAGGAATTGATTGCCTCAGCAGGTTGCTTTTTTTTCCAGAATCGGCCAAGGTGAGAATGTAGAAAAGAACTTGAGCCTTTAATAGGTGGAAATTCCACTGCTGAACAGGGCAGTGCCTGGCAAGCCTCTCTGCCTGGACCCTGCTAAGGCTTCTGTGACTCAGAAAGAACAGCATGAAAAGCAGAATGTTTTATTAAAGCCAAACAGGTGTAGCTGGGACAGGTGTAGGCTTAGGTGAATTACAAATTTACCTCAGGGACTTGGGGGAGCCGGGCTGGCAGAGTTACTGCAGCACAGGTACTCCCTGGTTTAGATTTAGGTATTTTAAATTTGTATTTTAATCTGAGTAAAACAAGGTGGACCCTAACTCAGCACCCCCAAACTAACCGAGGGACTATTTTTACTGAGTGTGACAAACGAGAGGATTTTCAAACCTTGTAGGTAATGGCTTATTCTTCGTTCTTCATCCCAAACACTGGGTGGCAAAAAGATTTGTCTCAATTCCATCTTCATGTGTATTTGCCAGAAATACAGACAGAACATTTTAAGGTCTTTATCTCTCTGTCCAAGAGTTCGTGGAATATTTGACCAGTTGAACTGTCAATACATTTAGAAAGTGTCTTGTTTAGTACCAGAGACTGTATAGGTGTCATTCGACCTCTATGCCAGAACTAAATTATTAAATCTAATAACAGGAGACGGAAGAGAGGGGAGATGACTCCTTTCCTCCTACTTGCTTACCGTGTGTTTTGGGTTGGTTATTTTGGCAAGAAAGCCAGAGCTGAAGCAGGAGAGTGAGATGGGTGGTTCTCCCATCAGGTTTAGAAAAAGGGAGGATGAAAAGGGGGCTGAAAGACTCTTAAATTTATGACTCTTTTTTAATGCTTGAAACTTTTTCCCTGTTAAACATCTGTTTCCATAGAAGTTGATCAATTCAATTTCAGCTCCAGTTTTCTTTTCATGCTGGATGCATGAAGATGTAATTCCTCAGATACACATTGATTTCTGTAAACCTACATTAGATAATGATGTGTCTTAGATTGTCATTATAAAAATTAGCTAAGACATTTAAGATAAATTAATCTCTAATTTAGTTATTAGATATATCATGTTGTGGAGTAGCATCATTTAAATTAGCAGAATTACTTGCAATTTCTGTCCTTTGCTCACAGACATTGGTGTTCATGTAATTACCCTAAATGACCTGATTACCTCAGCCCTGCCAGACTGAAATTATTTCATCTCTCTTCATTTTAGGGGAACTCCTTCTGCCTCTTTTGCCCTTTTCCCTCTGAATAGCTTTGCTCCATTGGGCTGGCACTGATGTCGTTTTGGGGACATGCCAGCAGGAGGAGCTTGTGCATTAAAATGTGCTTTCCATAAAGCAATCACCAAATTACAGTAATTGCACTCCACTCGTGCTCTCGGGTGCAAGGTAAACCCCCTTGTACCTGCCAAGGATCCGCGTGTGCCTCAGACAGCCAAAGCTCTGTCAGCAGAGGCCATCGTGCTGGTGAATTAACCTAGTTTAGATCGAGCAAAGCCCAAGGAGGTGAACATTTAATTTTATTCCATTGTATGTTTGATATTTGGATTATTTTACGTTTACATGTTCTGAAAAAATACATATCATAAAACAAAATCACAACCCTCTGAAGTCAATGTCACATGCTCTCTTTTACAAGCATTACAGTATCAACACTGCATTGCTCAATTTTATAAATAGTATAAAATTATGAGTAATAATATTCATGTTACTAAAAGAAATCCATGGTAATGAGAACAGCTGAAATTGGATTCATATGATCAGAATTCTCTACAGCAACTTAGATAGCATTGCTGAGTTTTAGAGTAAGAAATTGTAGGGCCACAGTTGGAAGTCCAATTATCCTTGGCTTCCAAGAATTAATAACATAGGCTAAATTAATTTTTAGACTTTTTACTTTAGTGACAAGGAAAATAAGGAATTAAAGATCTAACTTATTAATCTGGTTATTGAAGAAGAGGAGGATGTATGCCACAGGTATTTTATGCATTTTTTCACACAAAGAACTTCTTAGTTACCTTGGAAGACTAAATACTATAATAGGAATGTGGTGAATCTTGATTTAGGAAAATCCTTTATTATTTTAACTAATGCTATTTCAGAATTTCCTGCTTAGAAATTTAGACCAGTTAAATACTCTGCCATTAAAAAACCCCACAAAACTTTATTTTCTGTTGCTTAGCATCTGTACTGAACATAACTTTTCCGTACTGCTTTTTTCCTCTTCCCTTTGTGGGGGCAGCTGTGTGTGCACTGTAGTTCTGAAGCCAGTGGCAGGGCAGGACAGCTGCCCTTCCTTGCAGAAGTGCTCTGCTGCCTGCAAGTGAATTTTCCAGGCAATCCCAGGACTCGTTAAAGGCTTTTCCTTTGCCAACATCTCTCCCATGTTGGTGCTCCAAACGCCTCAGTGGGGCCTGGGTGTGCCTGTGGCTCTGGCAGGAGGGACTGACCTGTGTGTGAGAAAGGCCACTCTGCAGGAAAAGAAACTGCACAGAGAACTTTGGGGGTTGTTATAAAATATATTTGTGTTTGTTTAATATGGCCAGAAGTGCAGATGAGCGATTTCTCCTTTCTGGACTTGTTGTCACATTCTGAAGATAGGTATTGTAAAGTTGGGGTTTTTCACTTAGGAAAATAAGCTTGGCTTTGTGTGCTGTGTTATTTTATTGCTTAGCTGAGTTGCTAAATGCAAAACTTAGTTTTATTTATTTATCTGTGTGTAAGCAGTTTAATTAAAAACCACGTGGAGTCCTGTAAAAGAATGGCAAAAGTACAATGCTATCCCTTTATACTGTAGTTTTCCGAGGAGTCTATAGCCTGAATATCACCTAGGTAAGCTGGAATTTTCTGTTACTGCTTGTTTTTGAACTTAATGTATTTCTCAGAGTCTTTTGCAAAAGGCTCATTCATGTAAGACTGTAGTCTGTTGTGGGTCAGGAGAGACTGAAGAATTCAGGGATGTATTACCAATGTACTTCATCATGTAATGATACATCCATCCATGATTAGAGGATTGTTAATTGAGCATCATCCAAGCTCATCGATTTTGCTTGTATTTTATCACTTCAAAATGCTTTTCCCACCATTTTTGATCTGCAACTCATAGAGATCCGCTTTTATCCTGTAACTTGCAATCTTCCATAAAGTATTGAAAGTTCTACTAGGTCTCATTTCTGAAAGAGCCCATTTTGTAATTCACACTTGAGACACCAGTAGAAAGAACGCAATTCCGTGATGTTGAAGATGTGTGCTGTACTTCGCAGTCATGTGCCAGGCTCTCATAACATCTGCTTTTTTCATGTTGGAAGTAACTACACAACAATTTACATATAACATAAATGAGCTCTTCTGTGTTTATTTTTGTCTCCCTAGTGATATCCCACCCTCTGGAGAGCCAGTGAGCAAAAGCAATCGCTCGAAAGTGAGCACCCGCTTCCCCAAACTGTCCCGCAGCCACCCCAGGGAGCCCCGGAGCCTGGAGCCTCAGAGCGGTGACCTCTGACCCTTCTCCTCAGTTGTCACCGTGGGCAGCACGTACTTAAGTTGTTCTGTCATTCCTTCCTAGCCTATATTTATAATTTAAGTTCCTGAAGAGACTACAGCTGCATCGACTTAAATCCTGAAAAGAGACGTTCATTACCAAGGGTCATATCCTGACTGACTACTTTGGATGGAAGGCAGTAATCACTTTCTCAAAAGAATATGAGGGCTCTTCACTAGAGCTCAGCAAACTGATCGGCATTTCCTTTGTTTTGTAAAGCTGCACTGCACAAATTCTCCTTTGTTCCTCTGAAGTCCTTCTGTCACAATGAATTCCTTGTTTGTATTATGTTGTCCCTTTTCCATGTACAGTTTTCTGTTCCAGAGAGACATGGGCTTCATGTCAAGACAATTTTTTTTTCCTTAGAGGAACCCCTATGATTATCACTACTTAATATGTCAGAAGGATGTGCTTAAAAGAACCTCACTAATTTATTACCTTTTGTAAATAGAAAGACTGGGTTGTTTTGGTTTTTTTTATTGTAAACCTCTGACACACAAAGGTTTTTAAAAAACTTCACAATGTAGATGATGACAAAAACATTACAGGTGGAAAAATAGCTTTTGTACATTTCTAGATAGATATTCTCAATAGATTCATCTGTGGGAAGTAGTTCTTTAAAATCAGAGAATGTAATTATTTTTATTGAAATTTCAGTCTTGCAGTAAGGCAGGTGCAATATTATTCATTTCTACAAACCACCACAAGGATACACAAAATTAGCGTGGTACAAAGCAGTGCTTTTAAGTCTTGGATTATATTTTCTTATTAATTTGTTGGTTATGTTACAGAACAGTCCATCATTAACAAGGCAGTGTGGAATTCTTAATCTGATTTTGTAATACCCTTCACATGGTGATACTTAAAAATTGCCTGTAATGAAAGTGCCTGTTACCCATCACCTCTTATTGAAAAGTAATTTGTAATGCTACTATTGCAAGAGTAACTAAAAAATTGACAAGAATTGTTACAAGTGATGGAAGTCCTGACGTGGATTAACTGGAATCCAGTTCAGTATCCATTAACTGCACTGCCATAGGCAGTTAATTATGTTTTAGCTATCTTCTTCTCTTCATTAAGTTTAAGCAGTGTGTGTTCAAATTTTCTATCAATTGTGTTCTGGTTTTCCTTTATGTAAGTACATCTTTCCTCTCAGAAGTTTTTTTGGATAATGTTACTTAAATTGATGTATCTTGTCATTTTATTATCCATTCATTATATTAAATTTTCACATCTTATATTATTCTCCAGGAAAAACAAGCTGATGATTAAGAACAGATTTTGTACCTCAGTGCTTTACTAAAGTTCTGGCAAACTGGAACTTGTGTTCTGCAGTGCTGTGAGCAGCGAGTGCTGTTCAGGCAGGTCAGTGGTCAGTTGTTTTCAGTGGCACCTCTCAGGTGAGAAAGGCTTTGTTACCCACAGTGAGTGGCGTCAGCACTGCCTGAGCGTGAGCCCCACGTGCTGGATTCCCACCACTGAAATATGGAGCTTTCAGATTGCACTCAACAGCAGAATGTGGCAGAGAGGAGTGGGATTCACTCTCCAGGTCAGAAATTTCAGCAGGTAAAATACCACAAAGTAAAATCACATCACAGAAATGAAACGATATTTCCCAGTCAGTAAGAGATGTCAGTTACCACACAGACAAAGAGAAAAACCCAAAGGCCAGCCTTGAAGCTCACAGCTGTGTGTTCATTAACAAATTAATTACTGTTGGTGTTTTGTGCTGGTTACAGTGGGACACTCACTTAAGAAGAAAGGAAAGTGAGTAGATTGGCAGTTAAGTAGCTTCTCCAAACTCTTCAGCCTGATGCACTGCTGATGATTTAACTTGTCTTTGTTGGAAAGAGAAGCAGCTATAATGATGGTCCCACTTTGAAACAATTTTAACTCATTTTTCAGAAAGTGGAGACTTGGTTAGTAGAAATATGGCACATATACTAACACTGAATTGCAAGTAAATTTGAAAGAAAACACTGTGTGGAAACCTTTGTGATGTATCTGTTACATGAAGCTGTATTCATTTTCAAGAAATAATTCACAGATTCAAGTACTTATTCAGCAAACTGCAAATGGTAAGAAATTTCATTTACTGCACACTGAATTTCTTTTTAGTTGTTTAAAAGGACTTTTTTGTATCTGCATTTGGCTCTTAAAATGATTTCATTCCTGATTATCTTGCTTCTTGTAAATTTTAAAGTATGTATGTAGATCACATAAAGATACTAAACTTGTTTACCATGTACAAATTGCTCTTTGTTAACTTTAGCTGAATTGTGTATCAGCTGCTAAGATGACAGTCTGCAAACAATGTTCACTTGGTGATACAAGATACCATAAGGGGTGCATTACTAATCTTTTTAAAAGCTCCACTAAAATCCCAGGAAATAATCAAATGAAAGCCTTTCTTTACAAGGTGGCATTCCCACTTTATACCCCTGGTTATGTTGAAGACTACAGAGGAACCTGCATGAGTGCCAGTGGGTGCCTAATGACAGGAATGCCCAAATTTTTCCCACCTCAAGACATTCTGAAAGGCCCTGTCTTAGAATCCTGTATATCTGTTACAAATCTCACTACTGTTCATTCACCAGAACCAGCAAAGCCTCTTGAAGAAGGCTGACCAGTTGGTATTAAGAATCCCAAGTAGGTACATTATTCACCTGAAATACCTGTAGCAATGATTGTGCCAGTGGAATGATTTTATCAGCTTATCCTGTTCACCCAGTTCCATGCAGTTACAATTTTTGTAGTTCTAAACTTCCTTTGGCTGACTCACTGCTCTTAAACCCCTGTCTGTGCTCAGTGGGTGGCTCACAATGAGCTGCTGGGTTCATTACTAATGAATTATTAATTAATTCATTACTGACCCTTCCTGCTGGCACCAGTGGCCATTGCTGTAATCCCAGGACGAGGACTCGGGACTGGCTGGGCCCTGGAGCTGTTCCTGGCTGGTAGAGCCAGCCTAGAGCAATTTGTGGTCTTGTTAGCATTTCATTCCTGCTTTGTCTTTAGATCCAGGGCTTCTCCTCTGCATCCTTTAGTGACTGTTCAAAATAAATTGGAAAAAAGCGGCACAACTTCTACTGCAATGCTGCTCTCCAGTCACCTCCACCATGAACCCTTCCCTAAGAAATGCAGAGCAGGCAGAGCTCTTCCAGCTTTTGCAGATGTCTCCATCAGTATTCACAGACTGACTGTGGTTTTTCAGAATCTCATTTATTTAGAGATTCTGTCATTCATTATACAGAATGCAATGTGTCGACTTGGCTTTTGCAAATTAAATCAAAGTTCTCAATAATAATAATAATAGTAATAAATTTCCAAGGTTTATATAAGGCAGGATATTGACATAGTTATAAAGGCTTAAATTGATATGTCCATTAAGTCACATATTCTTAGGAAGATAATAATTTCAAAGCCAGTCTTTTTAATGGAATATATTGTTGATGTGATTGTTGTAATCAAATTATGCTACCTTACAGAATCTACTGCAAGTCATAAACCGTTGTGATTGAATTAATACAAGCATTTAGAGAAAGAACAGAATGGTATTAAAGATTACTGGCTCAAAATTGTGACCTATTGCTAAGGTGGAGTGTTTCTTTGTAACAGTCATGTTTTATTGTACAGAATAATATCTACGTGGTAGCTGTCAAATTAATTAATACAAACCCACTAACAATGGGGTTGACTGACTCAGAGCAGCAAGCTAATAATAAATGAGACTTGGTGAATCCCCAGTGAACTAATGATGCTTCTGTCAGGACATATTAATGATTAAGGACCTGGTATTTTGTTACCAGAATCAGTAATTGGTGCTTTCTGATATTGATGTCATTATTTTTCCTTCAAAGAATGCAGGGATCTCAGTTCTGCTAAAAGTTTCGTGCCATTTCAAAGGTTCAAACCCCCCCACCCCAAAACATTTTTCATCCAATTTCTTGGAATTTTGGGAACAGATAATATATACAAGTGGATAGAAATACAGTTACCTGCTGAGAAACCTGTGGAACAGCTGTTTAAAAGGAAAAAGAAAAAACCTTTTTGACCAAATCCTGCTGCTATACACCCTTGCAAATCTTGGAAGCAGCCTGGGGCTCCTCCAGCTGGAACTCTAGGATATATGAAAAGAAACCTGTTCCACACTCAGACACATTTTTCTCCTTGGAAACAACAGTAATGCTTCTGAACTGGATCTTGAGTCACTTCTGGAAAAGTGATTAAACAATTCAAGAAAGTAAAGGATTTCTCCCTTCATTTTCTATAGGTTAGGGCATTTCAGTCAGCACCCAGCATCACATGGAATATTAACTTGATTATTATTTTGGAAGTTTGGTAGTTTCATAGCATTTTATATTCAAAGATATTCACTTTACTATAGGAAAATATCTATATGAAATACAAAATGTATTTTAAAATATCAATTAACCTGCTTTGTGTTTCACATTTTGAATGGAAGATAGACCACTTGTTCTACAGTGGTGTGATGCTGTACATTTCATTTATTTCTCACTCTACACTAACTGTACTTTTATGATCCAGTTATAGGGAACTTAGATTATTTATAAATTCCTTCCACAAAAATCATGAGAGCATATTTCTAATCAATATTGATGGCTTAGTTTTTTGTTCATAATGGCATGAATTCTAGACAACAGCACTGAAATGTTTAGGAAGGAATGACTTTTCCAAATTTACAAATTGCTGCAAATAACTAGACTAAAAAAAAACAACTGTTCTTTATCACATCAAACCAGAATTCAGTGCCCTTCCCTGTAGGGGAATGAGTTCCTTAACAAGATTTCAGAAACCATCTCCACGCCATGACAGTAGTTAAACTGTCAGAAGTGGGGTTTTTTTGAGTATTAATCATTTAAGACACTAATCATTATAAAAATGTAAGTATGGTTGAAAATACAGTTCAGAAAGTCTGTGCTTTACCTTCTTAGTTAACACTGAGATGAAGAACTCAGTGTCTTGGATGTGGGACCAAACCTGTTGGCAACTGAAGAAGCTGAATTTCCTTCTTGACTGAGGAGAGGGATTTTTTTTGTTGTTACTATCAAACTGTAGAAAAGATATTATTAATTAAGCATATATATATGTACAATAGTCACATAAGTATTAATAAACTGCAATATTATTTTAACTTGCTATGCTAATGTTTACATAATAGAATTTTTAAGCAAATGTATATATATAAAATTTTCTAAATACTCTCTTGGTTTTTTTTTTTAATATCCTGTGGTAATTTTATTGTAACCAGGTTAAAATATGCTACTTTACCAAGAAGAAAATAAAAAAGATCTTTTCTTTGAAGTAGAGTGTTTCTACATCCTATTTGTCCTATTCAGCTGTTTTATAATTGCTTCTTTGATTTATGTTCATTTTTCATTACGTTTCTAGAATGATGTATGTACATAACAGACATTGTTAAAATCTTATTTCTTCACATGAGAAGTAGTATATATTGAAAGTCATCTCAAACATTTCCGTTTATAATCACGTTAGATAAATCATTCAAACAGGAAGGCAAGCAATGCCAGGCAATGCCACCACATTTGTGGGGTTTGGCTTTTTTACATTCAGAGTCCACATCTGAATGTTTTATTTCCTTTTATTGCACCATGATACAGTTGGCAATTCATATCCAGTTCATCACTGTGTCATAACTGGCACTTTCATATCCAGGTCAAAACTGGATGCTTCTATATCATGTGAAAAATGAAGTTTTAAAAAGGAAGTTTTAGAAAGGAAGCATTATATGCCTTTAATCAATTTCCACCAGTCAAAGCTGTAGTTTAACAAAAATAAAGTGTTGGTAAATTCCTCATACTCACAGAATAACCTGCTGGTTAATTCAATTACAATTCTTCAAGCCACTGCCATTCTAGTGTGATCTAATTAGTTGAACAGTTCATGTTAAAAAAAGACAGACACTTATTGTAAAATTCACAGTGATGTTTATCTCCATCTTTTAAAACCTGTAGCAGGTTACGTGTCAATACGGAAGTTAGATGACAGAACTTTTATTTTAATTAGTCTTGTCAGTCCTTGGGATTTTGTTTTTGCTTTTCATATCTCAGTTACTTAAGATCATAAAGCAAAATTATGTTATGAACTTTAATAGTTTCAGGCGAAGGTTTTATTTTCCTTTTCTGTCTGCTTGAGGTACTAGAGCACAAAGAGCCTCAGGCTGTTGATGGGGACTGTATGGACTGCACAGGGGTGGAGTTTCAACTCTGCAGAAGTGTCTGTTCCCAGTGGGACTTTCTTGGCCACTTGAGCTCTATTTCTGAGCCTTGGAACTGCATGGGAAGGGTAAAATCTCATCATTAGGGGAGAGACAAGCAGCTTCCCAGCCCTGGGCTGGAGAAGGCTGGAAAGCACAGGGTTGGTGCTGTAACTCTTTATGTCCAGCTTGTCCAGCTGCTGGGATGCTGCTGCTTAGTTGCCACCTCTAAAATCCTGGGAAGAACAAGATCATTTGAAGGGACTACTGATCTTTCTGTGCATGCAGGCAAAGCTTCAGGCTGCGTTTGGCAAATTGTAACAGCTTGGCATTTCTACATGGGCCTACAGAGTTTAAAGTTTTTCTTTTCAGGAAAGGACCTCTGGAGGATTTACTGCTTTTTATTTATTTTTTTTATTTCCCAAAAAAATTTAAGAAAATAAGGAAAGTGCTTTGTGCAAACGATCTGTCAGAAGAAAGAGCAAGATATTTTTAAGATAATGTTAGAGTAAGATTTTTGCTACTGCACTTCAGTCTTTCTGAATGACCTTTTAAGTATTGTAAGTGAACTTACTGTATTCCCAAAATTAAAATAGATAGCTGACATTTTGATATATTGCAAGTCGTGCTTGATTTTGTTCTAGAAAATTATCATGCAGATTGTGTGTGTGTGTGTGTGTGTGTGTGTGATGCCTATTTTCTGAATTATTCTTGCCATTTTTTGACCTGCACTGGGACAGCAGGCTTTTATTATGTGAGATTTCTAAGAACCAAGTGATAACTTACTTTATTTCCAATTCAACAATATCCGTGCCATTTCCAACATTTCTTAATTTCCCAGTATTTTAAAGATGCTCAGCAAATGCATATACCTTATGCCATACACTGTCATTGCTAAATGTCTTTATTTTTATTGTCACCTTCTAGCCTTACTCATATGCAGCTTGTAATTGGTTCAGTCACGTGGGCCCCCCATTAACAGATGTCCTGCCTCCAGAGCTTTGTGCTGAGCAAACTGTTGTGCTCTGGGTGAGCCTCTGCACTTCCACTTTGTTAAAAATACTGAGCCTGTGGCACCTCAGGCTTGGTCTTTCTGTGTGAAGCTCTTTATATGCTTGGAGATTCACTTTTTACACCAGCTTATGCTGAGTTTGTGATATTTTTGGATTCTCCATTGCATCACTTAGATCTGTCCTTCCCCAGTTTTCTAGAATTCATGTCTGACAAATTCACCCTTGCATAGGGCTTCAGCTCTGATTTTAACTAGTCCATTTTCCTATTAAGAATATTTTCATGATTAATTTTATTCCTGTGCTGCATGTTGCTCAGAATCAGCTGAGGTACATCAAGGGTTTGTTTTACTCAGTGTCAGTTCTACGCCATCAACTTTTCATGGGCTTGATCCCAGTATGGGTCATTCACTTCAGAGTTGGACTCCATGATCCTTGTGGATTCCTTCCAACTCAGAATATTCTGTGATTCTGTGGAACTTTGCATGACAAAAGCCTGTTTTTAATAATTCCAACTAACATCTGCCAGAGCTGTCAAAAACAATGCCTTTATTGGGGAATTATTGCTATTATAAAATAAATTTCATATTGCTGTTACATAGCTTAAATCTCTGAAAAATATTTACAGGTTAAGTGACTTTAGCAAGAAAAGATTTAATCAGGTTAATGCTAATTTTAAATGCCTAATTTTTGTAAGTATTTTACTTTTTTCTTAATTTTATTCCCTATTTTTTCAAGTGCTAAATCATCCATGAAGGAAGATGCTTCAACATGTGCCAATTTCACTGACAGTTTCTATATTTCAGTTTCTAGCTGGAAATTAAATTATGTTTATTAACATTCCCAATTTTATATAGAATCATCGAATCATTCAGGTTGAAAAACACCTCTAAGATCATCAAATCTAACTGTTCCCCCTGCACTGCCAAGTCCCTCATTACCCCATGTCCCTAAGTGCCATATGTGATGCCTTAAGTTTTAGCTTTTATATTTTTCAGATTCTGTGCTGCTTTGGTGTGTAGTTCTGAGCTTCATATTAAGTGTTGGTGAGCTCTCTTCACAGAGTGGGTAGACAAAACAATTCCTTTTCTAGCTTGGGACCAAGGACAACCAATCCAAATTTCAGGCCCAAGAGAATAAGCAATGGTGGACTGAAGAGAGAAAAGCATAAAGGGTGGGACTTCATAACTTGAGGCTGTAGTTGGACAATTAACTCCAATATGCAAATGGAGCAGAATTTATAAAAGCGTGAGACCTTGTGACTGGCCATCCATTTTGTGACCATTTTGGTTCATCTTGGGTGCAGCCCTGGCTGAGCTCTTGTGCTGCCCAAGGTGGATCCATTGACGCCTTTTAATAAATCCCTACTTTATTCTTTAACTCTGTTCTAGGTCAGCCTTCTCAAGGCATCATATGCACACAACTTTTAAATCCCTCCAGGGATGGTGAGTCTGCCCCTTCCCTGGGCAGCTGTGCCAGGACTTGACAACCCTTTTGGTGAAGCCATTGTTCCTAATATCCAATCAAAATCTTCCTTGGGACAACTGGAGGCCATTTCCCGTCCTTCTGTTACTGGGGAGGCCAACCCCCACCTGGCTGCACCGTCCTTCCAGGTAGCTGGGGAGAGTGAGAAGGTCCCTCCTGAGCCTCCTTTTCCGCAGGCTGAGCTCCCCCAGCACCTCCGTGTCCAGTTCTTGTCATGAAAGAACTGGACACAGGACTTGAGGTGTGGCCTCAGCAGTGCCTGGGACAGGGGGACAGTCACTGCCCTGGTCCTGCTGGCCATGCTGTTCCTGAGAAAATTTTCAGGTGCCTTCCAAAGAGGGAAGATAGGTTTATAGAGAAGTATAAAATCAAATATAATTGCATATAGTTAAGTAATATTCTAGCTACAAATTAAAGCAGGTAACACCTCAGATGTCTGTAATTGGAAATATACCTTGTTTCCACTGGAATACACAAGCAAGTGTATTTCTTAACTGTAAGACTAAATAAAAAAATAATGTCCTTTATATCTGAGCTGCTGAGCAGTTTGAAGGATCTGCTTTTCAGATCTGAGCTTTAGATACACACTGATACTTAGTAGCATACAATTTAGCTACTCACTTAGCTTTATCTTGAAGAGCTGAAATTCTCAGTGGGCTTTTGTCTAATACAGTGATGGAACACACAGTTCTTTGTGCACCCAAAATGATACGTATGGCTTCAAGCAGTTAAAAACATGAGAGGCATTTTTGCAGTGTTACTTTAATTTCAAACAATGCATTAGATATAATTGTCATTTTTGGAAACCATCTGGTTGATATTTTTCAAAGGTGAAAAGAAAGTGTGAATTGGCAGAAGAGATACATCAGTACTTCTGAGCAGTTGAAAATACAAGGTAATTGGATACTAGAAGAAAAGGAAAATAAAAGAAAGCACATGTTCTGACCCATCAAGAAGCAACGGAAAAAGTGAGTGAGGAATTCAATGTAGGAATACATTAAAAAGATGTTAAAAATATTACTACATCAAACTGCCACCATATGTTCCATAATGAGATAAAACAAAGTGGGTAATGGATCTGTTACCGAGTCTGCCAAGCCATAGGACCCTTTGGATATGTCAGTAATTAACAAATAACATCTGCTGTCAACTGCTGTACTTAATCAGCATGGGCAGGGTTCTCCTCCCTGTGTGACAGAGGGTACACTATGATAGTCTGCTTCTCCTTAGGGATTGAAAATGTCTTTGACCACACTGCTGCATGCAAAACTCCTGCTGAGGTGTAATTAATGGGAAATGCAGAAACAGCAGAACACAGCTAGATTGGCACTATCAGTGCAGACTAAGAGCTCTGACTACCTTTGATAATTTTTCTGTCAGATAATTCCTGATGGCTTTAATGCCCTACTGTGTTTACAGATTGCACCTTCAGAGTGGCTGAGCAGCTTTTTCAGATATGCAGAGAGACTAATAACTGAACAGGTATGACCTTGTTTTTGCTGATAACAGGGACATGAAAATGTGTTAAGGCTTGTTAATTGACTCCTTGGTCACAGAGAAACTGTCCAATGCAATGCACCAATGCACCTTGAGAACCACCATCAATATACAGGAAATTAAAAGATGCTGAAGGTCTCAAAAGAAGTGAGTTTCAGAACTTCTCTGAGTTGCAGCAGTAGTGGAAGTCTGCAAGAGTTGATTTACTTATCCTGTCTATTTCTGAATTCATCCTGTCCTGAGAATTCACAAGGTTCCTCCAGACCTCCAGACCAGAGGAATATTGGATGCACTGAAGTAGCTCTGTGCCCTTTAAGTAGAGCTGGTACAGAGAAATGGGGATTTGCAAAGCAAAGAGCTGACCTTTCATTCATATCCACATGTTCCAGAATGGATTTAAATACAAATCTTAGAATTCTTGTGCCAGAACAACAATTGGAAATAATGAGATTTTCCTTTAATCTTCATCAAGGTTCATTACACAGATAATATACAATTTATTACATAGATAATGAATATCTAATTAGCTAAAATAACACTCAAAACTATCTAAAAGAAAGTGCTTAAGTTGGTAAATAATTTTTCCAAATTTAAGTAAATTTGTTTAATCATGATTGGTTGCTGATGCAGGTGTTACTGTGCTGATGTAATGTGAGTTTTAAGCACCCCCTGCTCTGATCAGACTGGTCTGGGTTGCACAGAATAATTCAGTTTCTGTGATTATCCCTTTGCTCTCCCATGAATTGTGATAACAAGATACCCACTTTAAATAATAATGGTATTAATTAAGACAATGCAGTATCAAGACAGTCATGGGGCTGGACAGAGTGCCCAGTCCCATAGTGAGGAGCAGTGTTCCATTGTCCCTGACTGCTCTGCTTTGCCAACACAGGCAGCCATCTCCCTTCTCTGTCCCATAGCAAACACGTAGTCAAACACCTCCTTCCTAAGCCACCACTGAGAGTAACTTAAGGCTGAGAATCCTCACTCCAGTTTGTCTTTGCACTTGGGCTGTTCTGATAGCATTTAAAGAACAGAGACCCCTTACGAGTTGCACTTTGGTTGCTCAAAAAGAAGGCATCTAAAATACAAAAAATATTGTTTGACCTGACAATGCAGTTCTATTTAAGAAACAAAAAGTGTACTGGATAATATATGCAGACACCTCTGTCATGAAGCCTGTTGGGGTTTCACACCCAATTATCTGTGACCACCTCTGGTTACCATAGCAATTCTCTCTTAATTAGAAATTCACTCTGCTCATGGCCTATCTGTGCTAAAGCAGGAAATTCAGTTACACACTTGGGCATTTTATTTATTTGTTTATACATTGACTGTAATTTACTGTGTCAAATGACATCTATATTCAGTAGTGCTCTGGATTTTTGACTCAAACACTGATTAGAATTGTAATTCTTCAATGTGTCCTTGACCCACTCTCAGTCTGTATATAAGGGGCAGGCCACCAGGAGAGAGGGCAGTGATATTGGAGGTGTTAATACTTGAAATAACATGGTCAGTAAAGTGGAAGCAGCTCTCTGCTGCTCAAGATGAAGGATTCTGTGAAACCTTCCACCTGGCATTCAGGCTCAAGCTGGTATTATAACATTTTCAAAAGGAAGGGGTCTCTGCCCATATAAGAAGTATTTAATAATGTGTGAAGTTGTCCATGAGGTGGACAAAAACCTCCACAGAGTGTTTTAGTGCCAGATGAAAGACATTTATTCATTCTCTTAGAAAAAATAAGAGGAATGAGAATAACTTACGTGCACTGAAAGAAGGCAATTCTAAAAGCACACCAATGCTCAGGGCACAAGCTCAGAAGCAAAGGTTATGATCCTAAACACTCCTTCCTGTAATCCTGGGATGAGCAGAGACTCATAATTCTTGGAGTTCAGACCAAAACTGTAGTGTCAAAAATCTCTGTGGTTTCTGATGTAGGTCTAGAACCTCAAAGTACAAACAACTCTTTCTAAGATAAATCCCCAAACAAAAAGCTACAGCATGGATCAGTTATTTCAAGGGAACAGGACAAAAATAGAACATGATTCAGAAATGTACTCAGATAGTGCATTTATAAAACCAATTTAAGAACTTCCTAAGCAGAATAGAATAGAAAAGTAGAAGACAAACTAGAATGAACTAATGCATTGCCAAGTCCAGAGATTGGTTTTGAATGTTTCATCTACTTGTTGCAACATCCAAGGGCTACAGGCTTTTAGTCTTTAATCTGGAGTGCCTGGGCTGCAAGGGGTTTAGGACTGTACTTTGATATGAGAGAACTGAGAGAAAGAACATGAAACATTCAGCTTAAAAGAGAAGGTTACCCTGTCTGCTATCTTTCACAAAGATCTCTACTGCAGGCCCTGACATACAATGAGGGAGGCTTTAGCATTTATGTAAACTCATCAGCCAGGTTGGAGTGCAATGCCACATGGAGAAATTGTCACTTACTGTGTGCTATGAAGCTCATATAAATTCTGTTATATCTCACTAATATGTAACATGCTGAAAAGCACAAGCAAAAGCAGTCTTACCTTCTGCCATACATTGCACCATGTCTCCAGATTCTCATGTAATACAGTTTTTTGGTTATTGCCAGAAATGCCACTGTTACATCTGAGCAGGACCAGACAAAAAAACAGCAGAAGAAATCCAAACCAATTTCAGCTTTGTGGTCATGATGTGGACAGGAGATATCAACCAGGTGACAGCTGAGCCCTGTCAACTTTCATTTTTTAATTTAGTGCTTCTCCCAGCTTATTCAAATGCTAGATTCAGAATTAAAATGCAGTTGTTATTTTTTCTGAACACGCCTGGCACAGAAAGAAATGGTGTTTTTAATTTAATCTGTCTGAAAACAATCTTTAAATGAGTAATAAATAGTTCTTAAGAAGCACAAGTATATTGGGCAATTGGAATGTATCTTTAATTACAATTTTAGCCTTAATAATTATTCTTGAGTCAGCTGTACAACATTATTACCATAAGCAAACCTGCCTATTTTAAAATCTAATGTCACAGTGCAATTGATTAAAGTAAAATGAGATTATCCAGCAGTAAAAGCTTCAGTGACTGCTTAGGGGAGCAGTCAGCATGTATACATGTATGTTTGCCAACATTCTCAGTATAAACTAAATGACTTGTTATATGGTATCTTTGTTGTGCCTGGATTCTGATTTTCTATGAGTCATCCCTTGATGTACTGAAATAGAATAAGATGAGTAAGAGAGTCAATTTATAGGGAAAAAAGTCCACAAGCTGCGTAAGGTACAACACAGCTACAGAGGGATTATTCAACTTATCTGTGCTCTTTATTGGCTCTGAATTTCAGAACCCTCCTGCCATTGGATATCTTCTGCAGGGAGCAGTTCTATAAAAAACCTCATGAAGAACAAAGGTCAGTCTTTATTACTACATAGACCATAACAGTTTTCTTTCTGATTAACATTTTCTATTGAATTCAGACTCATCTGTAGCTGCAAAATTGCATTACATGTAGCACTGTGAAGGCACATAGCATGTCTGTGTGATGAAGGGGATAAAAGCAGTTTTCTATTACCACCACATTAAGTTGGGATTGGATTTTGCATTATGACTTATCATCTTATTTTGCATATTGCTAAACAGACTGTAATGTTCCATTTAGATGTAACTGAGCTGGAATGTGAGGGAATTTTAAGCATTTGTATAAGGACAAGAGGAGGGAGCACATCTGACATGTTTAGATTTTTAGGTTGTCTTCAATGAATAGTGTCCTACAATTATCATATTGATATTTTTCACTCAGAGAGGTAAAAAAACCCTGTGCAGTATATTTTGACTATGCCGTCAGGAATAGTTTGAAAAATCCTTAATTGCAGCATTAAGAAAATGAAATAGCAACAGTGTCCTGCAGAGAAGTGTCAAACATGAGAATTCTCTGGCTGTGCAAGGGGCGACCACATACTGATAGTTTTACAAAGTATAAAGCCATACTACAGGGATATATTCTTAAGGCTGAAGCTTTTCCTCAAGACTCATTATTTCAAAAATATTTAGAGTAAAAGGATACTAAAGAAGTTATCTACTCAATATCATAACTAATGGATAAATGGTAATGGTAAAGTTGTAGTTTTATGGTATTTAGTTCAAGATAAGCTACTGCGAAAAGTAATTTTTAAAAAATAACAGTTAACAATTTACCTTTGCTTTGCTTTGTAAAATAGTTTTCTATTTGTGTTTCAACTGTTCATTGTTATGTAACTGTTCCCATGGCCCATGGAAATCAGGTTCAGTCTGAGGTTAAATGGTATCTTGTTGAAGCAGGGATGTGACCCAGGATGAAGGACTCGTATGACTGTTTTCCTGCCTTGTAAATCTTCTGCCTCTGCATACATGGATGCGTAGGAAGAGGAGAGCAGATGTGAGGGAAAGGTCAGGGATGCTCTGAAGTCTGGGAGGCTTTCCTTTGTATGAGATTTGGATGACTCCTTCGTGCAGATGCATGAAAACCTTCCTCCACTGTTGTTTATTTTAGCGAAGTATAAACCAGGAAAGAAAGAAAAGCCCAGACCAGTTAGCATGCATATACCAAATGCCATCCAAATCCAGTGTTGACCCACAGTCAGTATAATACTCAACTAATAAGAAGATTCCCTCACATATAAACATATTTTCTATATCTGTATCAAACAACTGAATATCCAAAATTGCTAAACTGAAACAATTTGTGCATTTGTGTGGGTATGCAGTTTTAGTAAATCAAATTACAAAGCTTCCCAGTGCACTGGAGAACAGAGAATTGCTTCTTTGTGGCTGCACATATTTTTTTAGATTTTAGTGTAGTAAATTGTTCTGAGTTTGACATTATAACAAAGGATAATCTTATGAACAGTTCCAGTTATAATGTTCTATTAGCTATAAGCAAGGGATAAACTGTGATCATTTTCCCATTAGAGGTGGGTTAGTTGAAGCTGTAATGGAGTACATAGTATTTTAAACTCAATGCCACCACAGATTAACTGTACTTTCCATTAAGAGACATTGAGAAGGATTCCCAGTACTTGGTTTCTCCGGATATGCCACATTCTGATGACAAACACCCAGGAAACTCAATCCATGGGCTGAGCCTATAGCTCCTCTCCACAGGTAAAGGAAACCAGCCAGAGTTGCTTTGTTTAAAGGTGACTCTTTGGCTGCTGTGAATCTCCAAGTTCTCTTTGTTTCCTATTTGTTATTTTCCTTTTGCCTGTAGCTCAGAATTTTACAAAGACATCCAATTAAAGGAAAAAATGCATCTGTGCAATTGGTTTATTCTGATATTCAAAATGTTTCCCAGAGTCAAAGTTTATTTCCCTATTTCCATGTGTGTTTCTCTATGTCTGGCAAACATAGATGCCAGCTGATCATTTTGGAACTGGCTATTGTCTAATGCTTTTCTTGCTCTGCTGTCATGTTTGTATATACTGTACTCACATTTTCCTCTGTTTCAGCCTGGTGTTACACAGCTTGGAAAGCAACTTGTCTGGGCTGCTGGCTGGCTGAGCAGGGCACACAGGGCACATGGTGCTTGCTGGCTGGCAGCTGGCAAGTCATCTCAGGGATACCTGTTCTGCAAGGAACTAGAAAAGGTTGTTGTTACTGTATTCTTGGAAAGGAAGGCTGGTAGCAGACAGATGTTTGCATGGTGCTCTCTCTTTGTGGTAGTGCAAGAACTCAAAAATGGACTTACACCTGTACGGTGAGTAGCAGAGACACTGCCATGGGCTACAGCTGCACATAGGCAGTTGGGCAGACACTGTTTTGGAAGGAGGGAAAGGATATTGGGTGGGTAAGTCAAGGAAAAGATGACATAGAGCTCAAAGTTTGTAAAATAAGGTAATTCCAACTCCATCCCTTCAAGAGTATGTTCATTATGGATTTATATGCCAATTTTCCTTCTTACTCTCACAGAAACAGCAATTTTTAATGGATGGTAAGGAGTCTAGTTTTGACCTAATGTATTCTGAAACACAAGTGACAGTAAGCTTGAACAATCCAGGAACATTTAACTGGAAATGGTTAAGTGGGGAAGAGCCACAATTGTTGCTTAGGTGATCTTCCCTTGTTTGCAGATCAGAGTCTCATTACAGTTAATTAGTAGAACGATGGGAATGAAAACAAAAAACTTTCACTATTCTTTTTTTGTAACAAATACATTTATATATATATATATATATACATATATATATATATATAAATGCCTGAGAAAAAAGGCATTGACTTCCACTGGTGGAATCCGTGCAAACATATTTCTCCTTCATTAGGTCATTGGTGTAAAGGAATTCCAAGCTATTTCCATGGAGTTTTTAAGAATCAGCTCATGCTCTGAGGATAAGCACACCTCACTTTGGTTACATACACTCTGTACTGTCTGGCAGCAAACATGAATGGCATGAAAAAAAGTAATTCAGGGAGAAAAGTTGTTTATTCAGCAGTCATACAATTCCAGAATGGAAGCCACTGGCATAAACAAATGAAAGCAATTTATGTATGTACATAAAGAACATAGTGTGAAATTCCCATTTGTAAAGTGGTATAATGTACTACAGAGGCTTTTTAGTGTGAAAGAAAGGCATCAGGAGCAATTCTGAAACATATAAAGCTGACTGATTGTCTATAATGCTGCTCAGAAAGAGCCATGTGAGAAAACAAGGCATCAATAAAGGGTATTGTAAAATATATTAAAGCAGCCTACCAACAGAAAACCTGTTGTGTATTTAGTCCAGTATTTACAAAAGGACTTATGCTCCAGAATTAGTCAAGCAGTAAAACTTTGGGACTTAGACTTACTTGTTTCCCACTATTCTTAAAGAAGTAATTTTTCTAATTTAAGACACATTAAACCCCTTCAGAAAACCTTATTCAGGCAGTGAATTCAGATATTATTCAGATAGTGAGTAATACTCAAAAGCATTCATAAGCAATCACTCACTGTGTGAAGCAAATAGACTTTCATTCAGCATGAGAAGTGGATGCTTTCCCTCAAGAACTACACAGAGATAAAATCAGGAAGTGCCACCGACCTTTCATCTATTTTTTGTATTCCCCAGGTCACCTTATTAACACAAATAACACAGGACCATTTCTTGGTGGAGATTTATAAAAGTAAGCCTCATTATTTATCTTTTCAGGATTTGATGGAACACACATATAATGTTTTTGCTTGAGATTCTTGCATTTTCATCTTCATATTAAACAAAAGGGCCTATTTAGAGATAAGTTTTCGGCAGGTAAAATAAATGCATTCAACCATTGCGCACATTCTGTATGATTTAAACTTCTCACAAAAATAGAAGTCCATATTGAAAAAATACAAAATAGATATATACTAGAAATAACATGGCTTAGTGTTTTTTAATGTATTATGATATACAAATCGGATACACATTGCCCAGTATGTAAGATTTTGTAGCTGTATTAAGAACTCTAGCTTCATGCCAATAAAACCTCCATCTATAATTTATTTTTAGTAAAACAACATAATCTGTATATTAATATTTTAATATAGTAAATTCTTAAAGAGACAAAGGAATGAAATTTTGGTAGGCAAAGATATGGAGACACTACATCTGCTGGCCAGATCTTAGTTCCCCTTGGGGTTCTGATTTTGTAGTCCATTAAGCACATTCTTGGTTTTTACTTTTCCTAAAGAGCACAGCACATAAACTCAGCCTGAACTTTGAGAGAACACTTTTGTGGTTTGCTCCTCTTGGAAATTGTTGAGTCATTTCAATATGGGCTTTTCTGGCTGGTGGACGAATGGATCTGTTTTCAGGCAGGAACAGAGGAGCTCGTGAGTCAAGTTCACCTAGACCCATGTCAGTGCAGTGCTGCCCCTCCTTCCCTCACCCCAAACTGATTTCATTCCACATTGTGTGGAGTGAAAGTTGGTCATAGCTGAAATCTAATCACCTACCAGACACTAAGACAAGACAAGATGCTAGATTTGATGGCTTTTGTACTGTCAAAAAAACTCCTGCAAGGGTCTGGAAGTAGCAGGAGTAGCCAAAGTAGAGAAGCCACATCCATGCCATTTATATTTGAGTTACAACTTGAGTGACAAACTCAGAAAATGCCATGGTTGAGAGTCTGAAAGCAAGCACTAGGAATGTACAAGACAGGAGGAGCATGCAATAATTACGGCTGGTCTGCATAAAAACTGAAAAAAACTACACTGTAGAATTCAATCAGTCTGTTGTGTAAACCACAAATTGCCTTGAGAAAAAAAAAAACAAAAAAAAAAAGGAGTAACTTCCACATTAGGGAGCTTAAGCTATAATTTAGCTAAGTTAAAATTCATGTAATCCTATCATCCTTTATAAAACACTGGAATTAATATTGTTTGAGAAAATAAAAAGTTAATCAATATCGCACCTACGAAAATTAATACTGTTCACACGAATAAGATCAGCCAAAGACAGCATGTACATCTTAATCAGGGAACACAAAAGCAAGAGCTCTGGGGGAACCTGGAGTGGTTGTCTAGGAAACAGCAACAAAAACCCCAGTATATGAATTCTGCTGCTAACTAGCAGTCAAGGTTCATGAAGACAGTACAACTTTTCAAGGGGCAAATTCTGAGAATTAGAATCTCTTCTGAGAATTCCCAGATAGCATAAAGTTTCAGAAATGTCACATAATTTAGACAAATAGGTGTGATGCAATATACAAAAAGCCCTGCAGCATTGTAGATAGCCTGAGCCAGTGGCCACACTGGCACCCAAATTTTGAATTTTTATGGCTGGTTGGTTTTCCTGAAACCACCTTCACATCCACATGTAAATAAACACTGATAAGAGTCTGACAGTGACATATTTACTGTAGGTGTTAAATCTGTGCATAGTACTTGTAAGACAATATTGAGAGCCAGAACAGAGTATTGTACTTTCCCAGTTGTAAGAGGCTGGTGGGATGAGGTACTGGCAAAACATTATTAAAATGTATATATTTGCTTGTTTTTTAATGTCATGCACATCTTTGCTTTCTGCAGATCAATCTGGAATGTCAAACAACTGCAACACATCATATCCTTTCATATCAGATGCCCTTGGGTTTTTTTCCAATCAATTATTGGTTTCACTTGTGAAAAGCAAATTGAGAGATCATAAACAAAAAATGAATCTTCAAATTATGTTACTATCCTGGATAGCTGCAGTGTTCCGGGGTCAGCATTAAAGGATGAACTTTGTAAATTGCCTGGTCTAACAATAGAAAAAGCAAAGCGGGTCTTTTTCTTCCCCTCCAATTTGCAGCTGGGCAGTATTACAGCAAGTTGAGAAATTTCAAGTGTTATTGATTGCAACATTTTTTTCTGTCATCTTCTTTGACAGATATTTTAGAGCAAGGATGTTGGTACCTGAAAAGAGTAGTTTTAACAGTAGTTAAGGAACAATTACCTGGGTAATATTACAGCCCCTGAGAGGCCTCCTCTCTAAGCAGCAGGTGTGTGTGTTATCTCTGTGGCACGGGAAGAAAGGGAAATATGATAAGGAGTAATGCAAGTTTCCCTGATACATTTTGTGTCATCCTCCTAAATTTCACCTCCCCTTGGATACCTGTCAGCCACCTCACCTCACAGAAACAGGGCTGAAACCTGAACAACAGGGACACTTGTGGGCACACGGTGTGTTCCGTCCCCGTTACGAGGCGCTTGATGCGCTCGGGGGCGATGGCACAGGTGGCATTTGGCTGCAGCGAAGTGACAGAAAGCACAGACGGATGAGCGCCTTCCAGCGCCGCTCCGCAGGGAGCTGAGCCCTCCCTCAGGTGCCCGGAGCAGCCTCGTGTGCCCTTCAGCCGCTCTCTTTGCCAGCTGAAATCTAAGTTTCAGGCTGTGCCACAAGCTTTCCTCCCTGCACAAAGCATCTGCCACCTTTTTGGCTGCAGAGGGGTTTTCTCCTCTGAAAGGTCACCTCAGCTGCCAGCAGCCACTACTGGCTGCCGAGCAGGGCTGCTGCACATTCCCTATTCATCAGTCTAAAGTTTTCCCATTCTCTCTTTCTGCGGGGTGCCCTCCTCCAGCAACCTCCTGTAAATTAAAACCGGGGTGATTTTTCCGTGCTCACCCTGCCGCAGTTAACAGTGAAGGGCAGCGGCTGTCCCCGACCACCCTCCGCCTCAGCCACCACAGCGTGAGCTGGGGGAGCCGGCGGCCTCCGCAGGGGATGGCAGCTGCGGCGTCTGCTGTGCCAGCACCTCCAGAAAACACGGTTTAGAGCAGATCCTGAGGCTCCTTCCCCGCAGCGGCTCACAGGCATCGTGGGAGCGTGCTCGCCTTTCCCTCAAACCGGCTGGGTGCCGTACTCGGGCTTTCTCTCACGAGGGGCCCGGCCTTGTCTCGGGGTGCCCGGCTTTGTCAGAGGAAGGCGCTCCCAGCCCCGGCGGCGGCCGGCTGGGTGCGGACCCCTGGGGGGAATCGGCCGGGGCGTTTCTAGAACCGTCTGGGGGCTCAGCCCTGCCCTGCCCTGAGGGCCCTGCTCTGCCTGGCCTTGAGGCGCCCTGCCCGCCTCCCCAGACCTCCCCTGGCGTGGAGGACATTAACAGGAATAATATTTTAAAACACAGCTTTTAGCCCTAACGTTTGTGCTGCCCGCGGGTGACCCCACCAAGGTCCCAGAGCTCTCCGCGGAGAACGCGCTGTGGGAAGCAGGGAGCTGCCTTGTCCCCGGCGTGCCGCGGCTGGCCGGGGTGGCTGCCGGCTGAGCAGAGAGGCAGCAGATGTTTAATGTCTGTCTGTGAAATGCGAAATGCCACCAAGCTCTTCACTGCTCAGCCCTTTACGCTATTTCCCTTATGGCTGCCTCGCTTCTTTTGTTCTTCCTTGGCAAGCTAAACGAGGAAGGAACTCGTGAATTAATAGAGGAGGAGGTGTCAAAATTTAAATGATTTTTTTTCTTGCTACTATTTACTCAATTTGCAACACTTGTCACTGAGGGAAGTAATATAGTTACTCATAAAAGAGAAATCCGGAGGCTTTTAATGTGAGAGTTGGTAAAGCAGGAGCTTCTGGAGGAAACCTGCCTTTTCTCCCTCCTCAGGAAGGTCAATAGTTACCCTTTGTCCCAAGGGGCATGAGTCCTCTGCTCTCACCATTAATGTCATTAGCTCATTTAGCAAACGGTTCACTTCTTTTTACAAAATATATAGCAAAAATACTTTAATTAACTTCATAATTTGTTTTTGAAACTTAAAATCATAACTCATTCCTAAACAGGTATTTGTGCTATAGATGAAAAACTTCAAAAAGCCTGGAGACTAGAAGCCTTTTATCTCTTCAAAATTAAGCTGGAAACCTTTGTCTTTTCTCTGTTCAGTCCATGTTATAGATTCGATGATCTTTTGTCTTTGAGTATATTTGTTTTTCCCTCGGTACTTTACTTCACCAGCACTCACCAGGCAAATTAATCTAAAATGAAGTTTACAACAATGTATCTGAAGTTTCCAGGCCCCAGAAGGACTTGATTTGTGTAATGGGACAGGATTTAATTCAGTTGTAATTTTTAATACAAGTTTAAGTAGCAGCCCTTCATAATTCTTTAGCCAATTATATCTAACTGCTCACAGATTACGTATTGTATGTGGTTTCAGTTAATTGTATAGCACCCCATCAAACTGGTAAATACATTTGTCCTCAGCTTTTGACAGACTACAGAAGGAGACACAGATATGAATAACTTTCCTGGAATGACAGATGGGACTGCAGCAAGAGTCTGGCCATTATGTTTCAGTTGCACTAATATATTATGGATCAGCATTTCAAAATAAGCCCATTAACACTTTTGCGAAAGAGAAAGTCATTGGCAGAGCAAGGAAAATAATTTATGAATATAATTTCCTAATCCTTCAGTTTAAACACTAAACCCTGTTGTCATTAAGAATTCAAAAATAGAGAATATTGTTATAATTGTGATTGTGCATTTTTATTCAAGGTTTACCTCACATATTGTAATGTGTTATGGAAGATGTTGACAAAGTGGAATTTTTAAAGGAATGACAAGCTGTCATGCAAAGGCTGCTTTACTTGCAGTGTCTGTGACTCAGTGGACTGATGATACTGTCACTTCTTGGAAATTCTAAGCGGAAGAGGCTACAAATAAACCAAGTCTCTGGCTTGCCAGTCATATGCAAGGAATAGGTATCTGATGAAGGGAAATTATATAACTACATAAGCACAGCATTTTTTATGCAGCTCTGGAAGCAGCCCCTGTTGTTCTCTTTACAGGGCAAGTGAAATGTGCATCTGTCACCCTTGCACCAAGAATGACAGAAGAACAGATGAGGACGCAGTGTAAAAAGGAAGAAAAGAAAGGCCTTTATGGAAAGGAAACTTCGGCTTAAATAGACTGACACAACATATTCTATTTGATTGGTTAGTTAATGAAAACATCTTTCTTTTAGATGTCCTTTAGAGGAACAGAAAAGCAAGGTGGAAAAACACCACCTGCAGATTGTTTAAACTAACAAGTTATCACATTCCTACAACTCCCTAAAAATTCTCACAAGCCACTGTGAGAAACGATTGCCGTTTCTCTCTCCCTGACCAGGCTGGCATCCACATGCATCAGATACAGGTAAGTGTGTGTTTAGTCTATACATTTCTACAGGACAAACCTGACCCTGTCCATCTTTCATTGTGAAGAGTTTTGGACAACTTCTGCATTTGAAAAAAGGATGGGTGTGAAGTAAATTAAAAATAATGTCTCGACCATGAGGACTTACTTCATTAGTTCTCAAAACATAGAACAGAAATTAGTTCTCAAAACATGGAGCAGAACTCTCTAGCATCTGCAGCAAAGTGGCCTAGAAAGTCTTTCACAGCTTGATCTGCAGCATAATGGCTGGAGCAAGAAAATCCCATGTGGTTCATGTTCATAGTGTTTGTTATTACTGGTGATTAAAAAAACTACAAACAAACAAAAAATAATCCTTGTTTCTTGTGCTAATTAGTGTATGGCACACTGCAAACCACAAAGATAACTATGGCTGATTTAGTTAAGAAAAAAATTGTGATAAACATATAGAAAATTTAGAAAGATAACCCTCACAAAACCCTAAATATTGCATTAAAAAAAAAAAAAAAGTGAGTCCAGTATTGGTCTCTGCTGCTTTTAGAGGTGGGAGGATAATTCATTACGATTCAAGGAGCAGAGGCAGTCACAGGCCATGTTTTCTCCTTGAGTATTGATGTATTTGTACACATTGGTTGGGAGTGTTTTGGATCATTATAGCTATGCCTCTTGTGAAGTGTAGGTGTTTGCATTCCTGACTCGCACAGAGCTGCGAGGGCTTGGAAAAAACAGTCTGAGCTGGTGTTGAATGTGTGTGTGTGTGGGGCTTTCTTTAGCAGAACCAGAAATCTTTGCCAAGCTCTCGGGTAATGAATGAACTTGCTGAAAGCAGAGGATGCAAATGGAAGAAGGAAGGTAGATCAGGGCATGTTTCTTGAAGGTGAACTGTAGGGGAGTTCAGGGATTCAAGCATTAATCATTGGGTTCTGTGCATGTTTATCATAGGCAATTATTGGGTACATCACTGCTGCCTTTGAAGTGCTGTGTCTTCTCTCCTCCTTCGCAATAACCTAGGACTGGATGCCAGTTTTCTTCCTTGTTCTCCTGTGTGAAAAAAAAGTTTGTGCCTTTCCTATGAAGATCATGAAAAGGGTCATTTTCCCCTCTGGCTTTCCTTCTGTACCACTGAAGTAGAGATACTGGGATGACTCCTCTAGAAGACACAGCTCCACCTCTTATTTCCATACTTTCTATACATAGCAAATTTACTTTCCTCTTTCTCTGGGAGATGGGGGAGATTTCTTTAGTGTTTGAAAATAAAGCATAATTTTCTTTTCCACATGAGAGCACCCAACCTGATCTTCTGGCTACATTAGGAAAGAAGAAGTGCTGTAAAACACTAAGGCATGGCATAGTAGCCTCTTGATGGATGTTTCCCATGTCAATATTGCTATCTGAGATCATTGCCTGAACCCCAGGTTTGCACGATTTCCTACTTTCAGAGTGACTTGTGAGATTAGTTCTAAAGTCACTTAGAATGAGTTCTAGAAAGATAGGGCATGAACAGAAGCAGACCTGCTGTGCCTTGTCTTCTAATAGCAGAAAAAAACTGTGTAAGTAGACCATGGAGAACAGGAATTGTAATGAAATTTGATCAGTTTTCTAGTTTCTTTAGCTTTTACATTTATTTATTGAGGTGTTTCTTATTGAATAAATCTCTGCATTATCTTCCTTTTGTAGGATCTTCCATGTGCGGGTGGTTTTCACAAGTATGTCTGGTGTTACCTTTGGACACCACATTTCTTAGACTTTTCATTCTTGCTGTGGTTACTTGGTCACTTTGATCTCTCCTTACACTGGCAGTATTTCCAAGCAGTTCTGGAATAACTAATGCTAGTGATTTAAATCTGACACTGTTGGTAATGGACACTTTGTTTAGATATATGATTTAATAATAAAGATGCAGAACAGAAATATTCATATATTATTTATTATAAAAGAAGCTCTGGTCTTTGTAGGGCTTTTGCAAAACACGTGTACACACTTCCAAATATTAGGTTTTCTGAACTATGAACTGTACACAGTAGCAGGCTTGCCATTAGCTCTGTTTTCTTGTTTTTCAACAGTAAATAGCAAACTAACTATTAAACTGGAAATGGCAAACAAAAATTGTAAAGGGAGAATATGTGATGCAAACTCTGGCTTCTCAGGAGGTAGAAGGCAAAAGGGAAAGGAAATAAAATATCCAGATTTCCCAGATTTTCATTTAATCCCCTTCTTGTCCATACGAATGTATTGTAGAATGTAAATCTATTACCTCATATTCCTTTGCCTTTCCAGCTGCCTTGCTTTTTATAACGTATGCTGTATTCAAATTTAGACTAAGTTTAGTGACTTCCCCAATCTTTTATTTCAGGTTTGCATATAAACAGTAAATATACAGCCCCAAAAGGAATGTAAATATTACATCTATGTCATAATTAGCATTAAGACAAGCTATTTATCATTATAGATCTTCATTGAAAGTTGTTGCCATCTGAATGAAGGTTTTGGAGATTGCACACTAGGGATGAAAATAAATACACCTGCTTTTGTCATAAGCTTTCCTTATGACAACAGTGAATTGTATTGCTCTGTCCTTGAGTCTGCTAATTTATCAAATTGGATTTGCTTATTCATCTGTGTGGCAGTTACACTGTGAAGTGTTTCCATCCATTTCACACAGCCATTAGTAATAACGAAGTGTTGATATGTTTAATACTACAAGACAGACTATCTCACAGTTCCTGTTCTCAGGATGCTGTAGGGTCTGGGAGACTCTTGAAGTGTTCTTAACATCATTTCCATATTATTTAAATTCTTTGCAAGATTATATAAAACTTACTTGAGTATTACTTTTTTTTAAAAAGAAGAATCTTATCCTCAAGAAACTTAATGTTTTCTTGCAGATTTATTTTAAGATGAAGTAATAAAAATTAGGTGTCTACCTCAAGGAATTTCCTTTCAGTTAAAAAAAAAAATCTTACAAGAATTGCCTTTTGATAGGCTTTTCCCATGTGCTTTCTGGCTTACAGAAATCTGAGTAGGTCTGGTTATCCTATGAGGATTGTCTTAGACTTTCCGAGGTGCTTACTGCCTGGGATGGACCTTTCAGACTTTGCATCTTGCAACATTTTTGTGGTGAAAGGGTACTGGGAGAATATTCCTGCAAGATACATTTCTTTCATGCAACTTCAGTACATGATCAGTGGTGAGTATGCTAAATTAATTTGGTTGCTTAGATCCACCACCTGGGAATAATGAAACCCTGCAGTGCAGAAGAGAGGCAATAACACTCCACTGTTTGTCACTCCTCTGTCCATTCCTTGGGAGTTCTGGTGTTGATCATAACACCAATAACAGTAAAAATGCACAGAGAATCTTGTTGGGTGACTGCACAGCAGCATCCCCGTGGTCTTTGTTTTCTGTTTTCGCCTCTGAAATCTCTTTTCTCATGGCATCGTGTTGGGTTTTGAATGTGAGACTCCTAGGCTGTACTGTCCCTGTGTTTATCTTAAGCATCTGCATGCAGTCCCCTGCTGCTAAGTGAATTCTTATGGGGGAAATGGCTCCACTGTTTATTGAATTCCAACTGTTGAATTTTTCTGGAAAGCATCATTGATATGTAGCAGGGTTTGCCTATAGCAGCTACACGAGCTCTGCCTCGGTGCAAGGGTAGGGAGAGAAGCATTCCTTTGGGATCTTTGTGTTACCTGCAGGCTTCCTGTTGACTTTTTTCTCCTTTGGGGTGGAAAGGGACCACCTGCATCCGTTATGTTGATGACACATCTTGGCTGCTGCAGATGGGGTGAACAGGAGCTGACCTAGGAGCACACGTGTGAAAGGTGATAGCCTCGTGCCCAATCTTTGTGCAGACTGCTTTGCCATTTGATGAACATCCAGCCAGTCACTCTTGATAAGAACTGCTATAAGTGACCTAGAACTTTGGTTTTTTTAATTTCTTTTCCTTTTATAATCAAGCAGGCAGAAACATATGCTTTGATCAGTCATCTTTCTATTTTCTTATTCCTTTACCTGCAGGTACCAGCTTTTATCATTTCCCACAGCTCTGTGCATACAAACACTATAAACAAGTAGTAAAGTGTCTGAGTCATCAGATATAGTTCCTCAGGGAGTCTTACAGAAGAGAAGTAGATCCTGATTTTTGCTGTGCTTATGTTAAGAGTCCCATGACACTGGCCTGGTACTCATTTAGAAGGAGAAAAATTAATAACCAGATGAAGAAATCAGGAAAATCAGAATATCTGTAATCTTCTGGTGGGTCTTATGTGCCTGCTAAACAGCAGATACATATATAGCAGTAACTCATTTCCATTGGGTTTTAAAGCAAAAGTGGGAAATAATTGATGTCATTAACAATGACTAAATTTGCATATTTATTATATTATGCCAATGAAGAGCAGGACTGTGAATAAACTAATGTTATAACTGGCAAGGGATGTTTTTTTGGCTGGTGCGTTATGTGGAATCTTATTACTTTGACAATTGCTGATTTGATGCCTTCCCAAATGCTGCTTTTTCAAATAGCTTCTTCCAGGGAAGCCTCCTCAAAAAATTCCCTCCAGATTTGATAGCTCCTGCCATAACACAAATTATATTTTTGCCTCCATTTCTATACAGTGTTCTTTGTATTTGAGAAAGTATCTGAAGTCATACATGGAGGAAATATGGAAACATTCAATGAAGGTTCATAAAATTAATATCCTTCTTCCAATCTACTTCCTAAGATAGCCTTGCAAACTTGTAATGTATATGTATTCCAGATATTGTTTATTATTTCTATTGTTGAAAGATATTTATTGAGGAGAGAAAAATAAAGCCAGCATTAACCCAACAGAATCTTAAAAAAGTACTTTCTATCTCCAGAGAGCATGGAGACAGATAAAGCACGTTGATAAGCCCACTAGTGCAGACGAAATCAGATTTAACACCAATATCATATGGTCATCAGAATCTGGTGTACTGTAAATTATTGAACATAATCTTGACAGTTGCTCCCTGCAGCTCGTGGTCTTAAGGTGATAAGAGCCTTTGGACAGAAGTCCTTGGCTTGTTATAATTCTGTAGTGGTGCTGGATGTGCACTGCCTGTGGCAAGGGCACTGACTTAAAAAGAAATCTAGTGAAATCCAGGACAGAGAAATGAGGAAAGAGTAATTAATATATCAAAACTGAGATTTTTCTGATGTGAGCTGAAATTTACATGAGGCAAATAGAGCAAGAACTGAGAGATTTGCTACAGATTTCAAGAATTGCTGATACTGGGAGAGGCCTGCCAAAGGATATGGATGTTTCAGTCACCCATTTGCAGTGAACTGCTTTTCAAAGGTCAGCACGAATGTGACATCTCCCTGTTTTCAGATGGTAGTGTTGTCCATGTGGTGTGTAAAAACTAAAATTCAGGTTGATGTTAGGGAGTTTTAGTGGTACCTACCCTACATGTGACATTGCAGATTACATGAAGCAAACAAACAAATAAATAAGAAAAAGCCCCAGAGCTTTTTCATTTATCTTATTGTGTGTATATTTTTTGTTTCTGCAAAATTTATTAGAGAAGAAAGCAAGTCAGAATTTCTTACGGTTTGCTTAAGGTTTACTCTCAGCAGAGTGTGGTTCTAGCCATAGGAACTTAATAGATATAAATTACTTTTTCCCTTGTCTTGACAAAAAGAATTGGTAGACAAATTTTCTACGTCTACAATATCAAGCTTCTAGAAGATGAAATACAAAAACACATCACTTTTTTTAATGTGTGGATTCACACATTCTAAAAGTTTAAAAACATGGATATTCAAAAGCTCTGATCAGTAGATCAGATTGGCATTCTTTTTGAACAAGAAAGACAGATTTTAATGATACGAATAAAAATAACTTTCAACAACTAGATTCTTACAAAATAACCTTGTCCTCATTTGCTACAAAGGACTTCACTCTCTGTTTCAAGTGAAATGAAATTTTTAGAGTAAAATTCCAGATAGTTGTAGATGTTGGGATATCTGTTGTTTGGGTGACATTATGTTCCAGTTTGCCAGCTTAAGACCAGCAAAAAATGTCTGCAAAATAGCATGGCTACCCACAGTGTGAAGCCAGGTCACTGAACTTCTAATACCATTGTATTTTCTTTAATGAAAATGGAACAGTAAGTGCAACTGCTATTAGAGGGTGCCAAAGTAAGGTTTTATTTTTCATAAATATTTTATGCTGATTGTCAAGGGGAGAAGAGGTTATGTGTTTATTTCCACTTAAGTGCATGCTCTGAGCAGGGTCTGGGTAGATGACATCCAGAGATCCCTTTAAAAATAAAATTTTATTTGATATATTAACAACACTGTCTGTATGTACAAGTGTGCCTGTATGTATGAAACAAAGGGAAAATAATTTTTTTCTAAATCTTTGCAGACAACAATATGCACAAGTAGGGATATTGCAGGAATGTTTTGTTGCCTCCAGAATAGTTCTGCACTTGCACACTGAGGAATGAGAATTCTTTACTGTGGCAGAACAGTTCATGGAGGCCTGGAGAGGACACACATGGGCCACGCTCCTTGATACAGTTCCCCACACCTCTGGAAGTCATGCTGACTTCCATTCCTTGGTTCATTTAGCCTTCTCAGGGTATTCCAGGCCATCAGCTGTTTAACAAAGCACGTTATTGACATTCATTTGCTTTATTACTCTTTGGCCATGAAAGACAGTCCTGGGCACTTCTGGTCAACTTGATGATGGGCTTTGCTAATCCCTTCCCTTGGGAGTTGGTATCCATTACAATCCTTGCTTACAGAAGGACTTGTCACAGAGTATGTGAGTCTGGAATCAAAGTTTTGGAATCACTTATCCTGGACTGGAGTCTGCATCTTGGATTTCAGTCATAGGATTTCTTTTTGTTAGTTTCTATTGAAATTCAGTGAAAGGAAGTGGCTCTATTTATTTGAGACTTGCATGCATATGAATATGTTACCCAATAGCAATGTAAATGAGAGTATAACGTGCTGCCATGTGACATAGTTCTAGAGATGGTATATGAATATGAAATTATTTCAATAATCTAAAGTTTCTTCTTTTTTCCAGCATGTCAAGAAATAGAAGTATTACATGTGCTTAGAGCTCTAATGTGATTATGTCTCCACAGGATACCAGGATTTAATGTGTTGCACAGAAACTTTGGTATATAGTATTATGCTCTTGCTTACTGTATTTGCAATCACTGTTGGGTTGAAAACCTGATCTGACTATAAAAATAATGTATATTTCATTTTTATTTAAAAAAGAGAAAAGTGTTCATTGATCATCATGAAAAAGGTATCATAGTCAATGAGGCACATTGTAGAAGCATAATTAGTCAGATGATGATCTGGCATGTGCAAGAAGAATCTAACAAATTTATCAGTATGTCTGAAGCAAGTTAATTTGGCTGCCTCAATCTATGTTCCATATAATTGTTATGACAAAGAGAGTAACCCAGTTTAATTTTAATGTTCAAAAAGCCATGAGAAATTGTCATTAGTTAAAATTAAGAATAGTTCGAATCAGTGAGATAATATCAAAACAAGGCCCTGAAATATTATTCTAGCCTCATTTTTCCAGAGTCCAAAGTAGTGCAAACTCCCAGTAATTCTGTAATTTAGTTATGATTATAAGCACTCTTTAAATTGGATTAGAAGTGGAGTTCCAGATTAATGTTTCTTATTGCACTCCTTAGGCTGCTTCTTTTTTTTTCAATATTCAGTCCTGATAGTCCTATATGCTGATAGTTCTTGTATATACAAAGGAGAAAGCTATTTGGAGGGCAATGGTTGGGTTCATCCTAATGGACGGTTGTCAAAATTATTTTTCCCTGAGTTTTTGGCCTGTAATTCTCAGTGAACTCAGTGATCCTACAGGTCAGTCTCTATTCAGATGAAAACCTCAGTGGCTAAACATGGGCATTTGAAAGCAGAAATTTATAAATATTTTTGAAATATTTAAGTCTCTAAGCCAGCATTTGCTTTCAGAAGTGTCACCTTTCACATGCAGATCTGTTCTCTCCTTGCAAAGTGAAAATAACCAATCTTAAATAACTGCAGATACTACATTGTAGAACTTAAGTAACTGTAATCAGCAGACAAAATAACTTGCAGTTACTCACTTTGATTCTGTTCCTCTGCTCCACAGCACAAGGTGGTTACTGCAGTTCCTGACCATCTTAAAGACAGGATTCTGAGCCTGTGCAGCTCTCCCGCTCCTTTCAGGGGAGCACTGAGGCTGCCAGAGCTTTCCAAGCCTGGCTCAGGCTGGCAGCTGTGTCAGGATGTGCAGTTCAGTAGCTCAGCCATCCATGGTCCATTACATCCTCATTGTTTGCCAGGACTTTTCCCTGCTTTGACTGAAGAACTCAAATGGGATGGAATCACAGAGACTAGGAGGGATGGCTGGTGCTTAGCTGAGTTTGAAAATCTGGTCTGTTATTGACTGGGGCAGCATGAAGAAAATCAAGCACTTGTCACTGAAATTTTTAAAAAGAATTGTAAAAATACCTGGCAAATCTCCTTCTCCCTAAGCAGGCAACCATTTTCTGCCACTGGTCATCCCCAACTCTGCTACTAGGTAACTGATGTAGAGGACCAAAAGTGAGGGCACTCTGTTTGTGTGTTTGAGAAATACTGTAACAGACACAGACCTTGAAAAACATTTACTGTAAATGTTCTGGACCAGCCAAATGGTTTTGCTGTCCTTTCTGAAACCACACATACACACTGTCCTCCAGAGATGCTGCCCTATTTTCTCTCTTCAGCCCTCAGATGGATGGAACTTGGGGAGACTGAGAGTATCTTTGCTATTGGCACAGAAATAAATGTCAGGCTACAAATTCATCCATTCTATTTAAGAAAAGCTATTTCTCACCACAATGGAGGAAAAGCTTATGCAATTCTTCTTGTATGACTGAGATGTACTCTGTAACATAGAAATGTTAATGCTTCCTGCTGCTTTTGAAATCTGTGCCTCATTTTGACTGTGGGTTTCAGTCTTTTGAACAAATGCTTATTTTTTTTTTCAACTCACTCAATCACCCAGATTTCTTTAGTTGTATTATTCCACCTGGAATGGAAAGAAAAGGAAATGTTGACTGAAAACTGCTGTCTGCTAGAGGTGAATTATCAGATCAACATTTCTTGAGACAAATGTTGGAAAGAGCTTCATAAAGATTTTTACAATTTGTAGCTCATTGGCAAGTTTAATCAATAATGGTGTGAAGGCTTTCAGCTGGGCCTGTCTGCAAAGATCATGGTAGCTGAACAAGCTGTCCCTAGAGTGTGTTGGGCTGCATGGCAATGTTGAAGAGGCTGGCTGCGTGATAAGCACACTCTGGTATGGTTAAAATAGTGCATGTGTTGAACACAGATATGAAAAAGCCTTTTTTTCATGCTTTCTCCCTCCATGTGCACACATTTTGAAAAGAAATGTCCACTGCTCTTTAGACAGAGAGTACTCTGTGCTGCTGGCAGTGCCATCAGGAGCACTGATCAGCCTCACACTTAGCAATCCAGCCAGCTGATCAATGTGCTTTACCAACTGCCTTAGCTCTGGAGCTCTCTCAAGGGCAGGGGCTCCTTTGTCTTTCAGGAGTTCAGCCTGCCATCTCTCTGTTTGCAGCAGAAGGCAGCAGGGGATCTATCTTGTTTTTCATATCTCAAAGCAGTATTTTGCTTGCTTTCTCCCAGTTTCCCTTTAAACAGCATCATCCAGCAGAAAGTGGAAAACCTGCTGCTGAGAGTGAAGTCAAAGGCATGTGATGAGTGCAACAGCAGTTAGAAGCATCCCTCACTGGGAGATTCTCTTTGTTAACACTCAGTGCAGTTATGTGTAAAGATGAGGGGGAGTTCTAATTATGCATTTTCTGAGCATAACATCTCATAAGATCATTGACAGCTAATCAGAAATTTCCAAACTTGTTCAGCATTCAAAGACACTTTGTAACCAAATGTAAACTTCAAATTTACACCTTTATATAAAACCTTATGTAGATTCTGTTTTCAGTGGCCTTTAATGAAAAACACAGCAGCACTTCAGAGGATTTAAAATGCTGACTAGTTCCTTCTTGCTCTAATTCCTATAGAGTAAGCACAAGGGCTTTTAGAGAAGGTTCAACAATTTAATTCACTAAGACCTATATATATAGATATGTTCCTGGCATTTGATATGCCTTAGTTCAAAGTAGTAAAGTTCTAATTTAGAAGTAGGGTAAGGAAATACAATTACTTCCACATGTTTTGTTTGGGGCTAAATATTAGGTAATAAATTTCCCAGTACCTTTGCTACTTTTAAAATGTGCCTGGTGAAATTTAATGTCCAGGAGCAGAGATGATGACAGGCTGACATTTCTGAATGCAGCCCTTCCAAATAGTTTGATACCAGGTCAAGTAATGAAATTAGGATATTTTGGAGGATTATGAAGATTTGAATTTCCTTCTCCTTTGATGTCACTCAGAAAGGGGCTAACAATTCCAGCATATCAAAATGTTTTTGAATAATGTTTCTGAAGGCTTTTAGAGTCTTAATTTGAGTGAAATTTGGTTCTACTTTTCAAAGGCTGTAAGACTATGCAAACACATAAGGCTTTTTTACTAAAAAGCTTTCTTTGCTAAATTGTTATTTTTATCAAGACTTTTAATCCATTAAAATGCATTAGTCACATGTCTTGTTCATTACTCAACACTGAAATATTACCTGCTCAGGGCTGAGGTGATAAAAAGGTGCAATGCACATATTCAGTAGTACATTAGTTGCTGTCAAGGTACCAGTTTGCAGGCAGAGTTCAATCAAGGAAAGTTCTGTTTGAGGAAAAAAATCTACCTGTCTATCCTTTCTTCTTGCTTCTTTATTAAGCCTCTGAATGTGGAGAGCCAGCTGGACAATTTCCCTGTCTATTTCTGGGCCTAGGTGTTAATTTAAAATAATTGTATTGAATTTAAGTTGTCATAATTAGTGTCTGAATTCACAAGAGCCTCCTGGAAACTTAGCTTACCCTGTTCCCTCCATGAGGCTTCAGTGTCTCACCCCATAAGAAACCCTGTGCTCAGCTGGAGGCAGTTTCTGCAGTGAAACCACTGGACATCAATTAGTTTTCTGGTAGTATTAAAGTAATGAGTCAAAGATGAGCATAAATGTTGAAGAAAAGGTACTGTGAGTTCCCCAGCTGAGAAATAAATGGTACTGATGGATATGCTCTATATTTGCAAGGGTTTTATTGTGTTGAAGAATGCTGTTTCTAAGCTGTTTTTGTTTTAGCTTGACTGTTCTTGTTAACAGAGATTTCAAAATGAAGCCATTTTTCACCCCTAACCTGGAAAATACTGATGTTTGTGAGAAAATGAGTCATTACAATTCCTTTAGGTGAACTCTTTCCTTTGGCCTTGTATGAAGCTACTTCAGTGCTTTCCTGCAGAGAAGACAGCTCATGTCTACAGCCCCAGATAGGCTGATGGGTCAGTGCAGAATAATAAAGATGTAATTGCATTCATCCATGCATTCAGCATAATAACTAAAAACCCTCATGTTTTGGATTTTTAAAAGTTAATAACATTTGGAAATATTTTGCTTAAATGTTTAGCGTTACTTCTACAGATACATTCCTTGTTGCACTAATATAGAAACTTCTTGCAATGGAGTATTTCTAGCATTGATATAAAGAAGAAAAAGAGATAAATATCTGAGAACAAAGCTATAAGACTGTATTGAGACACCCCAGAAACAGGTACATGAGATATTATATCCTTATACAATATAAGTATATTGCAGCAATTAATGTTCTACTTGTTTAATGTACATAAAGAACTTCAACAGAAAATTGCAAATGTTAAGCAAACTGTAAGTTCAGAAGGTAAGAAATAAACATTATTAATTAAGTCTTATGTTAAGGATTTGTATGCTTAATGACACTTCTAGAACTATCAGGATACAGTCCTAATTATATTCTATATTTTTCAAGGTAAGAAGTGATTTATTTGTCTTAAAATATATTAAATTTAAAATTCCTTAAAATTAAAAATTGATCAGATTTGCCAAATAATTCCCTTCATATTTATTATTTTGTAATAGGCATAATATTCACCAGTTAGTCCGTGGTGTGTTGGTAGTACGAATGCTACTACTGAGAGTGAACTATGATCTGGATAATTTTTTAATTTTATGCTGAAAAATTCAGAGTGTTGCCATCAAGCATCAGTTTGATCTCTGTCTCATTAACAGACCTTACTTAAGATGTCATTAATTCAGAGTTCATGGGAGGAATAATTAAATATCCTTTGTGTAGTGGTAGCTGAAAAAACCAATGGTAAAAACCACAAGAGAGCTGAGTGGGAAAATCAGTAAGAATTTACAGCGTACCTGGGAGATGAAGGCTTGCCCTGAATGGGTGCCTGAAGCTCTGGCTTTGCTCATCTTTGAGACAAAGAGTGACAACAGCCAGAGGAGAATGAGAGAAGTGAGCAGTAGTAATGAAAGAATTATCTCCCCAGGAGAAATGGGGAATCTTTCCAGTGTTAATAGACAATTTTACTGCAAAGAAATGCTTGGGTTGAACAGTTTCTCATGCTAAAGGACCAAACTAATTCCAATACAGGCTTGAACTTTACTTAAAAATCAAGAGGTCAACTCCTGTGGCCATGGTTAAGGGAGACTTGGTTGTAGAGCTGGAGTCTGAGCCTCTGTCAGATCTCTAAGTGTGTCTGGACTATATTGCCTGGTTTACAGCCAACTACAGTTTTGCTGCTCAGCCTCTGCCAGGCTATGTCCTAATTTCAAAACAATATCTTCACTATGTTTCAGTCCCCAGGGGCAGTAGCTACACTAGATTTAATTAAAACTGGGAATGCTAATCAGCAGGTCCTCCTGTAACTGAGAGATTTCTCACTGTCCCAAAGTTAAGTGGTTTCTGCCTCCTGCCATTTGGGAAGCACTGAAACAATGCTGCTGGGTGACAGATCCCGGAGTCTGCAGTGCCAACGTTCCTTACCTGAAACTTGGGAACAGCAGCAGGTTCATTCAGGGATAGTCTGTCTTCAGATACAGTGGAGAGGTTGCATAATTGAATCCTGTAACAAATCCCCTTCCTACATTTGCAAATCATAAAACAACACCAAGACTTTTACTAATGAATATGTGTAAGGAAATAAAAAGAACCTTGAGTAACTTAATGCTCTTCTCTGCACTGAACTGGATGACAGTTATACATTACTGCAGATTTCTGTTCAAGGCTCAGAGACCTCGATTAGCCAGACTGCCCTAACCAGGGCAGGCACCTCTCTGGCCCCTGTGATCTGTGCAACTGGATTTTCTCCCCAGAGTGTGCAGTACAGGAGCACAGGTGGAAGTAGAAGCACACTCGGAAGTAGGAGATGTCCCGAAGTTCAGCAGTTGCAGCTAATCATTAAAGTCAACAAGGTGAACAGTTATTTACTTTGCTGCTTGTATGAAAGAGGGGGGGAGTGAGGAAGGGGGAATCAAGTAGAACTAGTAAGCAATAAATGTACATGCTTGAATTTTCACTGCTGTAGCGTTGTGTAAGAGTACAGAAATTTAATGGGTTTTATTTTACTTCTACAGGAAGTTTCATGTTTGTATTTAATTTCTGGGAACCCAAGGGCAAAGCAAAGCAATTAATATGTTGAAGACTTAAAAATAAACTTCAGAAGCTTCAAGTAAAATACCTTTAGCTGATTAGTGTTACAATGCATCTTTAATGAGAAATAAATTAGGATTGCATTGTTTCTTAGGATAAGGAGAGTTGTTAGATATCTGCATTGATAATAGAGGGCTTAGAAATAATATGTGAGCTGCTTTTCTAGAAGAAAAATAGGAAAATACTACATGGCCTAGTGTACAGATAAAAAAAACCAGTGAAACAAATATATTTGTTCAAGTTCTTTTCATAAAAAGCTTATTGCAAAGTGAATTTTAACATAGTTCTGTTGCTCTTTGGATTGTTTAGACTCACCCCTTGATATATATCCATGTTTTTCCATTTTTGTCCAACTGTTAAGTTTTTCTTCAACTCTGATTTTACTACAAACTAATTTATATAAAAAGTGCAGACTGTAAAATGGAGAACTAATTTTGAATGACCCACATATAAAATATTACCTCCTCCAATGTACCCACTGCAAACAAAATTCTATGGAAAACAAAGCTCAGAAATAGGCTTTACAAAATATTTCTTTACGGTTATCCTGTCATGGCTGTGTACCAAATAAAGGGAATATGAAAAGTCCTTTGATTGGGAAGATTGGCAGCATCTATGTTTTTAAATAAAATTCTTTTAAAATATGCATGAATTTATTGTCTTGGTTAAGTTGCTGCACAGTAGAAGGAATGCTGTTCTCTGAACAATAATTGGTCTGTCTCAGCTCCCAAACTGGGTCACAGTGAACAGACAGAATGCTCTGGTATTTCCCTTACATTTCTCTCTTTTACCTTGCTGTCTTGGAAAAATGATTGAAACTGTAATCCTTACTGCACTGAGGTGGTGTACTGATAACCAGCGTTTTTCATGAATGATAGATCCTCTTCTTTCGTCCTGGTTTTGATGGTGTTGTATTGTAGAACACCTAAAGGACAATGCAGAAATCTGCAGTCTCAACAAAATATGCTGAAATGCACCGAATGAGTACAGCAATCCCAGTTATTGCTGGAGTTTATTTTTGGTAATAAACACTTCACTTTCTGTATGGGACTGTGGTGAAATGAAATACGTTTGAATTATTAATATTATGCCATTTTACAGTCAGCATAATTCTAAACATGCCAAATAACTTTCTAAATATCCCCAAGAAGGACTGAGGGTGGGGTGGAGGTGACAATACCGTTCTATAAGGCTCATGTGCTACATCACTTCTCTCCAGTTGTATCTCCAATTGCTCCAACAATTAAATAGGTTGGGAGGAGCTTTGTAAAATGTTGTAGCTGTTACCTTGTTGGCCAGAGCAGGAATGCTGTGAATCAGGCAGGCCTTTTTACTGGAATATGTGCACACTGTAAAAGGTACCATGGGATCTCTGAAGGATCCTCTGCCTAGTGTGAATACCGTGCCCACCAGGGCAGCTGGGGAACCTTCCTCTATGGGATACATAAATGTATATTAACAATATTACACACAGTTGGTATTTATGTTTTTGATAACAGTGAAAATGTATTGATGTTGAATTGCTGTGTATCCAGCACAGGCAGAGGAGTAAACAGTCTGCAGGAGTGTCCCCTAGTCCTCGAGAGTGTCAGGAGAGGATGGTGCTAGCTTCAGTCAAGGAGGGGAGCCAGTAGCTCTTGATGGGCTGTTTCCCACTTCTGTTACCCTTCTCACCCATGTCTTCATCTTCTGATTTCATGGGGTGACAGCTCAGGCCCTGACCTCTTCTGCCCCAAGCTAACTGCACTGAGTTGCTTTAGGAAATCTGGCAAGTGAATCCCACAGATCAGCACAGTAGGGGCCCCTTCATCCCCTCTGGCTTCTGCATCATTTGCAGGACAGGATGAATCCCCTGCTGCAGTTACCTGTCTCCAGCTACACTCTCTGGTTGGCCAGAGTGGGAAAGCAGCTTTTACACAGCTGAAGCAAGGTAAGGTGACCTTAACTTCTCATTGGCTAAGACAGAGCAAGACTTAGAATTAATAAAAGGATGAGACTTAGTTCAGCTCAGGCTTTGTAAAAAAGTGACAAAAGTTTCATTGTCTTTGTGCTGTGTTCATTTAGCAGCCTCAGCCTCAGTACTTGCAGGGTAAGAACCACATTCTGCTGCAGTAATTTCATCTTTGCCTCACATGTATCCAAACACAGTCACGGGTGTCCTACCTGGAGTGCTGGTGACGCGATTCAGGAAATCCCTGGACAGGCAGGCTGCCCTGTGCAGGGCTGTAGATCTTGGTTTGTTAGAGCTGTATGAGCTACCTTTCTGTATTGCTGTGTCTTTTTTATATGGAAGGTGAGAAAGACTTGAATACAGATAATGCCATTGCCAGTTAATTTAAAAGGCCAAATTGTGTTTTTTAACAATGCTAGACCTTTCTAAGCAATGTTTCAGAAAGATAAGGATATATTTAGAAGATGGATGTTTCAATTTCTGGCTGCCCAAAAGTGACATAACAACATTCTAAATTTAAATAGGATGACACTTTAATGGGTTTCCTAGAGGAAAAAAAAAGGGTGTTTATTAGTAGGAATGCACTAAACTATCTGCATTTGACAAAGTACTAATGGAGAAAATTACTTCTAGAGAAACAAATGAAAATGTCAATTAAAAAAAAGTAATGGCTCCCTAAGTTGTGGATTGTGGTTTTGCATTTGGAATTTCTTATTTTTAATTTTTTTTTCCTGAAGAGAAGTGCTGGGTGTGTTTTCTGTATTGCTTGAAAAGCTTCTGATTTGTCTGTGTTGCCTTAGTTCTGTGAGTGTTGGGGGTTTTCTGGGGACGCCCCTTCTGTATCTGCTGCTGCACAGTTGTATTTAATTTAGGCTGGAAGCTAGTTTAATAGGCTGGCCTAATGCTTTTCCTCTGTTAAATGTTTTATTTTTGCACTTTATTTAGGGATTATTTTCCAATGAGGTGTCCACAAGCACAGTGCCTGCAGCCTAAACCACCTGGCTTTGCACTTCCATGTGTGCCAGGGATGTGTCAGCAGAGACATTCCTGGTGAATGCAAAATATTAATGAAGTGGAAATTCCCTCTTTACAATTTTCTGATGCCAATCAGCTTTTCTCCCTGGTGACTGGGAATCCTGAGATGCCAGGTAATGTCAGGGTTTGCTTGGCAGGCACACTGGGAACTGCTGGGTGTGTGAAGGTTGCCCTTGCTCTAAAGGAGATTGCTGTGTTCAGCTGGAGCCTGCACAGAAAGGCTCGGGGAGGGCATGAAGAGAAGCAGCTTTTTCCCAGCATTAAGCAGTGACACAATGAGTGTGAGCCTGCAGTGACACACACACTTGTGCCATGATACACACGGGCAGCTGAGCCCTGTGAAGCAGTGAAATGTTTAGCTTTTACTGCTGCTGTTCCATTTGCTTACGTTAGGTGTCTTCAATTATTTGTCTCACAGCAGAATAAAACCAGCTGAGGATAATGTCTGGGAAAACCAGACACTAGGAACCAAGTTGCTGGGCTGAGGTAAGAAAGGAATCATCAAGCAGTGACCATGGCATAGGCTGTCTGCAAATGGGGTGGCAGGGGAGACTTTACTTCTGCCAGTGTAAAATGTGATTTTTAATGAGACATGAGGTGTTTAATTTCTGTCTCTAATCTCCAGCAGCTGAATACTGTAGCTCTACAAAAAAATATTACCTCTATTAAAACCTGCAAGATGAGATGCTGGACCCAAATGCACTAAAGGCAAGCAGTAGGCAAACAGAGTGTACTTATGTCTTAATGACTTTTTGGAAAGGTTCAGAAATAGTGTGTTCTTTAATTTGTTGCTTACACTGAAGCTGGCAGACCAGTACTTCTCCCAAAAACTTTGTTTTCAGTCATTTGCCTCATGTTCATAGGTGTCCCCCTCAGACTGTACTTAATTATAATAGTATTTGGTTACCTTCACAGGTTCCTCTGCTGTTCTAATGTGAATTTTTCTCATTTAATAAGAGTCATTGAAGTTTATCTCATCCTTCTAGCAGCCTAAGAGAAACCAAAATGAACTGTGGTCACTTGATGTTTTTTAATCTCTCTCCAGCCTCTTGGGTCCACAGCAACAGGAGGAATCCCTTGCTCTCTTGTTTCATCAGCACTTTGAACTGTTAGTGACATCTTGCTTTAAAGGCTGTCACATGCTGACACTGACAGAGTTACAATTACCAACCCTGCTGGAGGTACCAAAAAATGTCCTCAACGTCAAAAGATGTTGTTTTAAATTATAATGAGGGTCTCCATGGGTGAATTGTTTCATAATTTACCATATTTTATTTTTCTTGACATAAACAAGATGAGGCACAGTGACAGCAAGGACCTCTGCCATTTCAAATTAGTTCAAGCATCAGTATTAATTCTTAACTATCTAATTACACTAAGGAAAGTGAGGAAATACAACTTGTCCTTTATGCTGGTAAAAATCCACATTCCCAGCTTATTTTTGTAACTTTTTACGACGTACAGGAATGTCCAGCCACAAACTATGGTTAAATATCCTTCCCATGATTGTATTATATGGCTATAAAATGTTCTCTCATTTTCCACATTCTACTGAAAATGAGACTGGTGAAAACATTCAGCTCAGCAAAAGCAGCTGGAGAATAAAAGCAAAATCACTTCCTTTCCCTCTGAATCCAACATTACCTCTGCTCAAGCTGCTGCCATGGGGCTGCAGTCCCCAGGTGGCCCTGTCCAGCTGCAGGTACAGCCACCTGCTGCAAGGCAATGCTACAGAGGTGATTTTACAGTCTCAGCAGTTCCATAAATCAGGCTTGTATGAGAATCCTTGATAAACTGTCATGACTAAAATGTAATTAAACTGACTCTTCAGCCCAGCCTTTCAAAGCTTTCACCATATTTAAGTACATGTAATACCCTCTAGGTAACATTGTTGTATGTGAGCACATACCTAAAACATGACAGAAGGCATTAATGATGCTCACTGTGTTCCTCCCTCTTCAGGGGCCAAAGCTGCACCAGCTCCAATTCCAGATAACCCATGGCATGGATTGTGATGTGTTCAACTAAATACTTAAAAACCCCAACAGCTATGAGTTAATTACATGAAGACTTTATTTGCAACAAATTAGATACACTTGCTAAAAAAAGAGGTGGATTGCAGCATGTAAATTATTTTAAAAATTTGTTTTTAAAGACTTATTACAGTGAAGAAGACATATTTTTTAGGGTTTCCAGTATTCTGTATTGCCTTACAGTAAGGCACTTTACATTGCTTTTGGAAATCAAAGTTCTCCATTTGTCTAGGAATCAACAAAGTGACTTCTGATTACAATATTCTGTACAGAATATTCTCTCCATGCAATTATTCCAACTTCCATAGCTAGAGGCAGGATATATGCTAGTTGAGTTGTAGTGAAATTTCAAAATGGAAATAGTTGTTTCACCTTTAGTTTCTGTCAGTGACATTTATATCAGCCTCATTTACAGACTTTTCATTATATAAAACTATATAATGGAAACTATAAAACTATATAACATTATATAAAACTTTATAACAGATATAACAGAAACCCAAGCAGTGACTGCAAACCAGAATGTGTCTGCTCTCCTATTGCTCCTGGCTCTGAAGAGCTAAGAAATTAAAGTGTGGGAAATGGGAGAAGATATGACACCAAGGTAACAGGATATGATCCAAAACTTGCTAAAGTTCAGCAGTAGTCTGCTGATTTCACTTTTTTTGATATTTTTTCTGTAAAAATGTGCCACATTCATATTGACCAGGAGGTAACAGAAAGTACTAAATGTATTGACTTTGAAATACCCTCTCAAGTTAAAGGGTTATACAGACACCAGTTTCTCGGTAATAAGAAAGTATTACCAAGGAGCAAAGTGAAAATTCTCAGAACTGTACTTTTCAATCACACACTACTGCCTTAGCTCTGCTCTTCTCCCATATTCCTCATAGGTCTCCTTTTCAAATAGAAAAACATGTCAACAGCTTCCTTGTTATTTAGGATGACGACAAACTGAGACCTGTGCTGGGACACTGCAGTCAGAAATCTGTAGTTCTGCTTGGGGAAACTTTAGGAAACTGTTTACATTTATCTAACATAGAAAAATATCTTTTGACACAGCCTACTTTTGCTTAGCAAGCATATCCAGCAGCTCCTTCTCTATGCCACGGCTGCCCAGTTCAGTTAAGCTGTAGTATCTGTGCACCACCTTCTCCTCTGTCACAACCACCACTCGAAGCCCATGTGTATCCTGTCCCAGCTGACATCCTATAGCTGATGACACCACCATCTCCAGGCCTTTGTAGGACCCTCCAGCATTTCTGTGGTAATGCCCAGAAAATACAGCTCTAATGCCTGTTTAAAAAAAAAAAAAAAAGAGTAGGTATTTAGTTAGCACCTTACAGGTGTCAGATTTACCTTCCTTCTTTAATGGCTCATTAAGCATAAAGTTAAAACTAAAACATTTACCCAAACTTGCATTTTAAACAAATAATTAGTAAACAGTAGTAAATGTTTCAAATAGTAATAAATAATTAATCAAACTTTATTGTGCTCCACCAGCTGTGTTTAGGGTTACTGGACTCTGAGTTCTTTATGCCCACTGCAAGGTTTGTTTGTTGTCTCCCCACTCCTTTGCCTAGAAAGAAGGGACAGTCCAGAAGCAGCTGATTAAAATGAGACACCTGCCTAGAGAATGATGGGACTGAAACACAGGCTGAAAGGTGAAGAGAGAAGAGCTGTATTTGTCAATTAGCATGAAGAAAAAACCTGTATACCCAAGACCAGTGACCTGAAAAAAATAAAAGGGGCAAGACAAAGAAAAAACATACATGAGAAGGTATGTTGTAGTCATTTCACAAGACATTGAGGGTATCACAGATGGGACAGAGCCAGGTACATCAAAGAAGAGGGGAAGAAAGAGGAGCAGCCAGGAAAGGAAAGGATGACACCTGCAAGAGTCAGGCCTGGAATGACATGAATTAACATTTATCATGTATGGGGACAAACAAGGCAGGTTGACTCTGATTCCCTCTCTATTTTTAATTACTTAAGGTTCTGTTTCCTTTTTCTTTTAGCGAAAAAACAGATTACTTATATTTTGGACTTTATTGGAGTAAAAAGTATGGAGTTTTTACAGAAATTTTGAAACAATTTGAAATTAAATGAATTCTGTCATCTTAACCTCCAAACCAGTAATTTCTACCTTCTGTTTCTGCCGTCTTGCAAACATAAACAAACAAATGGGTAGAAGCTGTACTTGTTACTCTAAATGGCCTTTCTGATTGTCTTTACAAGTCAGATTCATGCTGCCAAATAGATTATCTTCCCCTCCCCATATTTCATAAATTTTAACAAAATGCTTTTATTACTACAAAATGATGAGATCTCCTTGAGTCTGAGTAAAAAAGAAAGTCATCTTGTTGCTATGTACTTCTCTTTCCTGTCAAAGTTTGCAAACCCCTCACAAGAGAGTTGAGAATGCAGCTTCCTTCCCGAGAGAGAACGTTCTGCCCTAGCCAAAACTTTTCATTCACAGCTTAGCCCACACTCCTTTGCCACTGAGCCTTTCCAGGCTCTGCCTGTAGGTACAGCTGAGCAACACACTGAACAGCACTCAGAGTGTGGTAAAAAAATTTATCAGTTTTCTTGCTAATTTAAGGTACTGTATGTTTTATTTTGATGAAAATGTGGAGTTTGTATAAATAGCTAATTTTACAAACAGGATTTGGGATTATGTTTTGGCATGCTTGATCTATGGTCCTTAAACCCTTGGTCCAGACTCTTACAGCTTCCTGAAGCTGCATCTAATGCTACTTTATACTGTTGTGAAACAGAAAAATTACTCGATCAGATGACTAAAAGTACTGGAAATTTTGCTGGCAGGCCAGAAAGGGGAATTTGTGAGACATTACAACCTTAAATGACATTTAAAACATAAAAAGCTAGCAACAACTGATTATGCCTTCAGACAGCAGAAATCCTGGAAAATAGCAGAGGCAATTTAAAGCCAGAGAGCTGTAATGAGGAATATGCTACAACTTCACATGGAATTCCATATTTCTCTAGCCAGAAAAAAACCTTCCACATTTTCTCCTGCAGTAGATTTAGACCTCTTTCACAGAGATAAAATGAAAAGGGAAGTAGGTGAACCCATCTTAAGACAGCTGGCTAACATCAATCCTTTGCTTTTGTAGGAGTGAGTGATCTGAAGACTGATATAAAATATATAAACTTGGCTCAAAGTATAGTTAAAAATTAAGCAGCTTGGAAAGCAAAATATAAATTATTCTGCTGTGTGTCTGGTAAGAGCTACATGGGCTTTCATATTTCAAATCCAAGCCCTTCTCAAAGAGCAAATGAGTCAAGATGGAAAACAGAGAATGAAGCCACCTTGTCACTGAGCAATGGTACAAGAGCCTTGTCAGCTCCAACTTGTCTGCTCCCCTGTTTCAGTGCATCACAGCTGATTATCCCGCAGTGGAACCACTCTGGCTGCTGCACCAGGTACACTTGTGAGTAAGACTGCAGGACAACTTTGGGAGCTTGCTTTGAGTCAGCTGCAGAAACCCAGTAAAACTAGTGAAGTGTTTTTACATCTTGGCAGAAACCCAGTTAGAGTCCCTCAAAAGGCAGCGGTGGAATGCAGAAGTCAGTGATGCTGCTACTGTAACAAGGTAACAAGGCCTTTTTCAGTATTTTCCCCTTTTTCTGTGGGTAAGCAGAACTACTTTAGTCTTTGAAAAAATTAAGAACAAGTAAGAATAATAAACCCATAGAGAGGTACAAACCCATGTGACACACTTTTAGTAAAAGAAATAGGTATTTGGAAGGGAATTAAGTTCCCTCTTTTTACTGGAAGAATCTGTGTCCTAAAGTAGCATCTTCCCACCATCCAGAGAATTTGACATTTCGATTTAAAAGAGGAAAAGAAGCCAAAACTTTGTGTCATCATATATGTAAACCAAACCATGACTAAGTGTAATTAGAAGGACAGAGGATACCAAAGTTATAAAGGAACTGTAGTTATGCTAAAGAAAAAAAGGTTCCACTTGTCTCATAATTAAAGATTTTGAGAAGCCCATCCTAGAGAGAGACATACATCAGTAAAAAATTTTGCCCAGACTTCAGTTTTCAGATACCCTTTAGTGCTAGTATTAACTCTTGTTATTGCTAGGTTGCAGGATGTTACACCTTGAACAAGGACACAAACAGGTCACTGCTGGGTATTGATGGAGGTTCACGGATGGGGTTTTTCTGCAGGAGCATTTTCTGTTCACTCAGCTGTACTGCACCCACCCTGTGAGCTAGCACAAGGAGGAAAGCTGAACCAGTCCCTGCAATAATACCAAGATGACAAGCAGGCAATTTACTTTGCTCTTGCTTTTGATCTTTAACATAAAACGAATCTTAGAGATGTTTGCACTCAAATGTAATTTATTAATTTCAGATGTTTTTCTGAAGCAATAATGTCAAGTTGCTAGCAACACCCCACCCCTTCCCCCCAGCTCTCTCCCAACTCTGTGAGGAAAGAACAGTGTCCTGGCAGACCTTGCTTTTCTAGCTCACTTTGATGTATCCCCCAGTCAGTTAAATGCATCCAGCTATACACTAAAACATACAGTCCTTTCCCACTACAACAGAAGAAAAAAAGGTAGAGCAGTGATTTGTTTTTTATCCCTGGGTTCTTAAACAGCAGCTGGAAGAAGCATTGATATAAAATCTGTAGGAAATGCTAAAAAAATTCCTGTGTAAATAAATGTCCAAAGAACAGCACCTTCACAAGCATTCATGATTTCATTTTTTATGAAATACACAGTTGTTTGAATTTAAATGTGACTGGAGGTTTCACAGTATCCATTTACTAATAAAAAGCTGGATCCATTACTGCAAGACACTATTCATACCTAATGGATTATTCATTAACGAAAAAATGGATAAAAATCAGAATAAAGTAAAAAACTGTGGAGACAGTTACACTAAAAAAAAGCAAAACAATCCACACATCCTGTCTCTGTGATCAGCATCATCATCTGATGTCAGACTGCCTAACAACATGACACACATTACAGAGTATCTGCTAAAGAAAAAAGGTCTGAACTGCCAAATCAATTTTTGATCAGGATAGGATTGGAAGCCTATCGGATAGGATAGGATTGGAAGTGCTCGGTACCAGGTCTTGTTCTGTCTGAACTTTACTTGGGTCAAGAAAACACCTAAACACATTGAGCTTCATGCCTGCTACCAGATATGACATTTATGAATCAGTCAAGATGTAAAAAAAGTCAGTGTCTTAGTAAAAAATGTTTAGATACAAGAATTGCTTCTGATTTTAGTAAACCAAAGCTGTTCTCCTGCCACACAATTTACCACCACTTTCTGATCAAGCACAAAATGTCCTTTTTAGTTCTGATCTAAAAAACTAAGTCTGAAAGACAAAAAGATTTTCCTTTTCCAAAAATCCAATGATAACTCTTTTTCCCTTCAGAATAATGCATCCCTAGGAAAGAATGAAACACCTATGTTGGTACAAGTTCTTTGAGCCCAGAGCAGCCTACTTAGCCAAGCTAATTCATGACGTAACAACAAACTCAAACAAGGACTGTTAAAGAGTCATGTGATGAGATGTAATACTTAAATATGTTGATAATCCTTAGACTTTTCATCAGCTCAACCATGAAAGAAGCATCTAAACACTTTGGTTTTATGCTAATTCACAGACTGCACTATGGCCCTTGGGGCTGTAGGGCCACACAGTGGCTGTGGCAAGGCAAGAGGGGAGTGCTGGGGAGGGGAATTACCAGTCATGCAGTTTAGCATGCTGCCTTTGATACTGTTTCATAGGCAGAATCTTTACAGCACAACTCTATCTTAATAAAATTTCAAACTAAGTTCATATTTTAATTTGGATACCTTTTTCCAATTCAAAACCACATTATGAACACCTGATTAATGGTTTCTATTGCAGACATTTTTCAAAAGGAAATTCAAAAGCACCTCTGAAGACGTTCCTCCCCTCTCTCTCATTTTCTGTGTCTGCTTTCTAAAGCCAGCTCTCCAAATAAGTAGTAGAGCTTCACCAAGCTCTTGTTGATTTGCATCTTCCTCACTTCATCAGCTTTGGGAAGTTGGGCAATTTTTACCTGCATTTCCCATCTTCCCCTTTTCTGTTGGTTCTCTCTTGAGGCCTTGTGACCCACACCAGCACAATGTATTAAAAGGTGCTTTTCTTACAGAGAGGGTGTAACAGGTACTGTTCCACTGCCTCACTGGCCCAACAGGGAAAGGTGTCTACACAAGTGTCTGAGGTCTGCTCTGCACAGAAAAGGATCAGGAGGCTCCAAGGGATTCAAGCAGGCTCAGAAGCAGCTGTCTGTGTACAACCATCACATCCTCACAGGCTGCAGCAGCTCTGATTTTATAGATATTATTCTCTGTAACTGTGGCCATCTTACAGCACTTTGAGCTCCCAAGCAACCCAAAGCAGAGGAATGTTCTGAAAGAAACCAAGTCCTACCTGAAATAGTCACCACCCTTTTCAACCCTGGAGATACTGAAGAAAACGAGACGAAAACTTTAGCTATCCCAGTGTTGCTTGCACATTGTTGATTTTATTCCTGATAAGACCAGATGAGAAAATACCTCATTTCACAAAAAGAAACTACAATTGAGTATTGTGCAGGAGGCAGTTTGTCTGTTAGCAGGAGAAGCTGAGATTATTTTACAGAATTTTGAAAGTGCAGTGTACTCCTTCTACAAATTATCATTTATCACTCAGAAAAACCCTTCTGTGGCACAGGGAAAAGGGTCAGCATGATTTTGATGCAATTTCACTGTAAGAGAACAAAGGCATTTAGCTGTGCCTCATGGACAATTCCCCTGAGCGATAACATCCCTGTGGTAGCATATTGTGCAGCTGCAGTCCTGTAATACCCAGACTCCCAAGTTCCCTTAACTTGGGACTCTACTGCTGTCTTCTGTAGCTTAGAAAAACATAAGGACATGGAAGACTGGGCATGTTTTCAACTCCATCTGGGCAGGAAAGAAAAGGGACTCTGGCCTTCCTTCTCCGTGTGGCCCAACAAACAGCCATATATTTTCTATTCAGTGTTTTGGCCAGTCTATTTCAGGAATAATTAAATCATGTGAGTATCTCCATTTTAAACAAGAAATAATCTAGCCAAATAATCTCTTTGCTTTATTAAACAAATAGGTGTATTCTGTAACCATGCAACAGTAAAATTTACTGTTTTCTAGTTTAATTCAAGAAATCCAGACTGAGCCTCAGTCTCTAGGGAAACTGAGTTGCAGTGACAAAGGATGGAAACAATGCACCCAGGTTTACCTTGAAAACCCCAAAGAAACATGTACCTGGGAGACAGTTTTTCTCACATAATCAGATAATCTTGGGTTGTAATTCAGACTTTAACTAGTTTAAATTCCAGGGGTGTCTGACTCCAATTTCTGTAATTACACTCACTTCTATGGCTTGATTCCAAAACCCCCTGAATTCAGAAGCAGCTGTTTTCCAACTCTAGTTCCAAATGTACAAACCCCATTTTTGAGGCAGGTTTGCTGTGTCCAAAATGTGACTGACCTCACCTCAGCTGGAAATCAAACTGCTCAACCCAGCACTATGGACAGAGTAAAAATATAGGAAAAAAATTACCAACATAAAAATAAACTAAAGAAAAGCAAGCATATTTTCCAAATTAGGAGGAGAATGCCTGGAATAATCAGCATAGGCAATCAGTAGCATGCTTTATTTAGACTGAGCCTTCAATTAAATAAATGCTTTTCTCAGCAAAAGCAAATGAGACTGTAAAAGAAGGAGAAGGCTAAATTAGTGCAATATGAATGACATAATAAATATGTAATGGGTACAGTACAGACCTTGCCTCTCTTCCCATGCTCTCTGTAGAGAATTTGGGGAAGAAAAAGTGGTTCTGACTGAACTATGAAATTTATCACATGGCTCAGACTGTCAACTTTTAAGTGCTGATTAATGAACTATTTTTTACAGTAACTGCAGACATGAATCAATGTTCACTGCATTTCATGTACAGTTTGACGGCTCTGCACCCAGACCACAGGTGAAGTTCAAAGCAAACAAAAGGAGGCATTTCTTCAGAGAGCTGTGAAACATGAAATTCCCTCCTGCAGACCACTGTAAAAGCTGGCAGTTTTCACAAATCAACTGAACAAATCTTGAGAGGAATTACTACATAGCATTATGTTGGTAACATTAATATGACACAGTAAGTCCTTGAAAGAAAAAATCTTGGAGGTGGCAAGAGGCCTGGAAAAAAACACCATTATGCACTTTCCTATCCTGTGTCCTTCACAAGAGTTTGGGGAGTAGAAGCAGTAGGAGATTGGGCTATTGAGACCCTTATTCTGGTCCCACTACTCTGCTTTTCAGTTAGCTCTTCAAGTTTAATGATAAAATTAGATTTTAAATAGAGTTATGTTTATCCAAAAATCCCTGGGTCACCACACAAATCTGTTTCTCAGTCAAGGACTGAAGAAAGAGGACAGACTAGAAAAACCTGATCCTGGATACATTTGTCCCCAAAAGTGCAGGAGCTATGGAGAAGCATGAGTAGAGCTCGTGGGAGCAAAAAGGTGGAGAAGCAGTTCTGTAAAGACATTAAATTGTATTGGAGGATCTGAATGCTATCAACACTCTTGCACCCTGTCACAGTTTTCAAAGAGAGGAGAACAAAGTAAGTATCCAGGCACAGGGAGATGCTACTCTGAGACGTACCCCCACACAGGTAAGAGTACATAGGTATTTTGTAAAAGGCAGTGTTTCTGGCAAATACAACCATTTAAGTCATAAGGATAAATTGATCTTGAACATTTTCCCCAGAGTATCAGGCACAAACTGGATTTTCTTTCTTCCTTTCACTTGCAGACTACAGCTGCTGTCTGAAGTGCTGAACAATGTGGTCGGTTCAAGAGTAATACCTATTCTCTCAACAATTTTGCACTCCAAAATGATGCTCTTTCAGCTTCCCTACAAGAGCCATATTAACCATGGGAATTTTTTGCAGCACCTCTTTTCTCCCCCGGGCACGTGGTGTATCTCATCTTTTCAAGACTCCAGTGCTACACAAGGAATAATAATATTTAGCAGTCTTTGAAAACAAAATCTCTTCAGTGAAATAGAATTGATTTTATCTCATTGCAATTTCAGAGTGCTGCCACTGCCTCATCTGCCAAGCAGGTGTTACAGCAGCAAACAAAAATGTGAAAGCATCAGTCACAGCACTGTTAACTGCTCAGTGCTCAGGCAGCTCTCAGACTCTGTTATTAAAAAAACACAACCCAATAATTTCCCAACAGAGCACCAGTAGAAGGAAACAGTCCCACAGGTAAGTATTGGGGATCAACATCCTCTCTTTCATAAGCTCTTTGGTCAGCCCTCAGTGGCATACAGAATTATTTTGTAAAGCCCTTTTGAAGCTCTCTGTTGTCCTTCCTCCTCAGAAGAGCTGTATGAATAAAAGAGAACTGAGTAATTAGAATTTACATTGCACAGCTCTATAAGCATCTCAATAAAAATATCTCATGCACTCTTGTTTGCAAACATTATCCTGCAAATGTGCAGGAAACCTCTGCCTTAAATTTACTTTGTACCCTAAAGAATCAGGAGTTTGGTATGGCTGGTGGTCAGTTGGTCTGTGTAAGTAGGAGACAAAATATTATTTTGAAAAGTATATTTATGTTGAAAGCTTCTTTCTATAAGACAATACCAAATAGAGCTGTATAGAACAGGATTTTAGTGTCACTTGTTTTTCCTATATAATCAGAGGAGAAACAACAGGCACAGCAAGAGGGTGATTCCAGATCACCTAATTAGAGCACTGGTCTAAATAAGCCTTTAGAGGTCCTGTCTCTAGAAGGTCACTCTGTCCTCCAAGTTCATTTTTGTGAATGCCTACTTTTTTCCATTTGAAAGTGATGCTTTCTCACAGAGCTGACAAAAACCCCAAACAGTCCTGTATTGCTGTTTGCTCTAAGGATCAAGAAGAAGCTTTAGTCCAGTGGATAAAACTGATTCAATTTTTTTTTTTCTGAGAACAAATATTACTTAATATTCTTGCAGACTATATGTACTTTTTACTTGCTGCTGAATTTCTGAAAAAACAATTTAAAAAAAATCTATGTATGTGTATGTCCATGCAAGATTTACATTACCATACCTGGGGAACTGTTCTTACATAGAATATATCACATGTGGTCACTCTACCTGGGCCATAAGTGCATATTGCCATCTTGAAAGAAGTTGATCTAAATCACCGAAGTTGAGAGTATTTAAATTATCTTAAATACTGACACATAAGCACTGAGATTACTCACTCAATGTATGGGCTTTGCCAAAATCGAGGTCTCAATGGCAGGAAGATGAAAATATTACTCCCCTGTCAACTCTGATTACACAACAAAGAAAATAATGAAACATAGCATATGTTGTCTGGTAAATTTTAGAAACAACAGCTTTCAACACTCCATGCTTTAATTCTGTGCTCAAATATATCTCAGCTATGGATGTTCTGAGAGCTTCTTCTTCTTTTAACACTGCTCTCCTGTCACAACATTACTAAGAGGAGAATGTAGATATATCACACTCTTTTAATGAGTAAAGGTGTTAGAAGTTACAGCACCTCCAGTCACAAATATAATGAAAAAATACACCATTTAATGAAGGTAGGTTGTTATTTTTGCCCCTATGTGCATATTAAGTACTTTTAACCACATCTGAAAAATCGCTTTGAAGACACTTGGATGAATTTAAAACTTTTTAATTAAAAGAAGCTGAAGACTGTAGGGAATTTCCTTCTGTATATTTCTGTCGATGGTCTAGTTATTTTCTCTAAGATGCATCATCTCTCAGCTACATAGACCACATATTCTTTATCTAACTCTGAAACAAGATCTCCTTTCAACCCTTTTGGTAAAAAAACATCTATTAATTTAGGTTTTATTCAATAGAGCTCCTAAAAATGTTTAGACATTTGCTTAAATGCTTTAGTTGATTTGTGCCATTAACATTTATTACTATATTTTATTACCTAATATAAGTAATGCTCACTGTTTCAGTGACGGTTCTAAGGACAGAAAGTCTTTAAAAGCTTATATATAGCTCACCAAAAATACTCATACTTTTCAGGTCATAGAAAAAAAAATATTTAATGTCCTAAGAAAATTTTACTGGAATGAGATATGGAAGAAAAAGTAGGTCTTGTATTACATAAACTTCCTGATTTGAAAACTTGATTTGCTGCTTATGTTTATCAAAGACACATGACTTGCAGACTAGACCATTACTACTTCTCTATCTTCCCTACAATGCTATGAGGAAACCTATTTATATCAGCACTGTAAAATCCTTAAAAGCTGAATATGCATTTCATGCAGCAGAGTCGAGTGACTCCAGCAGATCTTACAGATGAGAACGTCAGGTCAGCTCTTTCTCAGTTCTTGCACATGGGTTTTTTCTGTACTTAATGTCTGCATGTAGAAGAGACAGAGCTTGGACAGCTTTGGCTTAACTTGCAGAAGTTATACCAATACACCTTCAGAAAGGTATCTCTACTTAAATGCTAAACTCTGTTCTCAACTGAGTTGGTTTCCACTGTGACCGAAATCACATTTTCAAGGACAACAGTTCTTATAATGCATTTAAAAAACCATGGTCTAGCAGGATTTCTTACACATGCAGCTTACAAGTATGGTTTAACTTTGCACAGTAGTAATACATATTTACAAGTGCCAGATTTTCAATTATAAATATTTATCATAAGGACATGATTTTATCTTTAATTAGCCCAACTGTTAAGGACACTTCTAATGTGAGAAATGTAATTCAGTATTTCATACCAGATGTAGCCTCTACAGCTAGTCTTTTATCTCTGCTTGTAATGAGCAGATACTTACACCAAAACCATTATGTAACATGGGAGTGATTAGAAGATAATAACGACAGAAGATCTGGGCTTTGAAATTAAAATAAGAATTTTCTGAAGTTGCATACCTCAGTTTAAAGCACCTGTGACCATATGACCAATATAACCATACTTTAAGTATCTGACTAGTATTTCCTACACAATCCATATGAATTTCTCTGTTCTCATGAAGACCTGAATGACTAGATTATCTTTCCTTTCCTGTACTTCTCTAACCTGCTGAGTTATGGCTCCATGTTTGACACTTCTAAAAAAAGGATAAACATGAGAACTGGGGTAATTCCAGGTTTGATCCTGTGTTACAAACAACTGAAATATGATGCCCATCGAATAATGCCAAACACCCTAAACCATGCACGTTACTGACATAATGACACAATAAACATGGTTATGAGCACTGAAACAGCAAGAGGCAGAAGGAAGGGAGGAAGGAAGGACTGGTGACAGGTTGGGGAGAAGAATAGTGGCAGCCTGGTGGTCTCCTAAAAAGGCACACTGACTTTTTTTTTCCCCAGAATAAATAGTTATATCTAATTTCTAAATTTAAAAAAGCAAAGTATGTTGGGATTTCATTGGTAATATACTGTGTTTTAATCCTCCAAGAATGTATTAAATTAACTGGGGGAAAACCAGTTTCTTGTCTAATGATATGCTAAACTTGATTATTCTTTGGCAAAGCAGAGATTCAGAAAGCCAGTGGTGTCCTTCCATCTCTGTGCCTCTACACTATCATACCAACAGCCTCTCTGCAACCCACTGAGACCTCTGTGGTCTCACAAAAGCTGCTCTTAAACAGAATAATAAAATGGAAACAGAATGCACTGGTTACTAAGGTAACTCTGAGCCAACTTTTGATTCAGCTCATTTTTCTCAGCAGTCTGAGTTACTGAGCTGCCTGTTCTCTGTATTCATTTCATTAGCAAAATGTTTGATTATTGGCTTGCAAATGTTACCTATTGACTCAGTGTAATAGTAATGAGCATGCCAAAGATCAGTGTTTAATCACACTCATTAAGGAACCAAACAACTTACTAGAGGTGGGAATGAGGGACACAGGGAGAAATGATGGAGGGAACAGAAAGGTGGCACAGAAAGGAGTTTGGGAATTTCTTCCCTAGAGTTGTATTGCTCACTTCCCATTCCATTCCATTCCTTTCCTCAACTATTTGAAGCCTTCCCAATTTCTGGTTAAGCCTCTGGACATTCTTCTAAGAAACACCACAATGTAACAACAATGTTACAATGACAAAGCTTATTTTACCTCTTGATGAATTATGTTCCCAGTACTGAGTGTTGTCAAATGTTAGAAAACCAACTGGATGACAGAAAATCCTGGAACAGAACTGTTTCAGTTCCCGCATTAATGCAAATTTCCTGGGATACACCATTGAACTAGGATGTGCTGCAGTCCATGGTACACAGGCAGTCACAGCTGCCCAACTCTCCAAGAGCAACACTTCCCATTATATTAACACTGACACAAAAATGAAAAAAAGTATGAGGTGTTCTCAGCATGTCTCCTTATGGGGAAAAACCCCACCTGTAAATCTTGAATCTGCAAATGTATCAGTGCCCTGGAGAGCCCTCAGATAGCTGTGAATTGTGGCCCCACTGATTGGAAACAGCAGGAGATTGAGAGCTTGGAAATTAGGCTGAGTTGGATGAGGCCAGGCTTAACAATTAGATGGTAAATTAGGAACAAGATCATAAAAAATTTGCATTGTTCAGTAATCCAAATAATGGGCTCTCTTATAGATACAGAGAAAATGACGTTCTGATGCAGTGATGGCAGGATGGCAGGAAATTTTGAGGGACTGGCACACTCCAGGAACATGAAGGCAATTACCAGAAAACAATGGGAACAGCATGGAGGACTAGCTGTGTACTGTGTCTGTCTCCATGGCACTCAAGTGGCATCACACAAAGCTGAAGGATTTGGTACAATTACTCATTTAGCACATGTTCCACCTGCCCTTCATCCCAGACATGGCCCCTATTAGAAATGGATGTGCAAAGGATTGATTTTAGCAGAGCAAGACTTGTTTTAACACTGAATAAATCTGGGGTGCATTACACTCTTGGTTTAAAATTGGCTCAGTGTGGGAGAAAGCAACCTCCAAGGTAATTCTGAATTCTGTTTCCATGTTTTATGTAAAACATAAATTCTGTATTTTTCTCCTATGGCAATACTTGCTCTTCCCCTTTGTAGGCAGGAAAAACTCAGGTTGTCTTGTATCTGTCAGTACTTGAAAAGTGGAAACCTTGCTATTTATGTTAAGGAACTTTTCCTGTTTAGCTTTTTACTTTTCACTCAAAGTTTTAAATTTTGTTTGGTACTTTTTACAGGTGAGTAGATTCAGTTGATAATTTTGATCTATGGGAAACAATGAGGCTTATAAGCTGTATTCAAAAATTCCTTGAAAACAGTACCATTTAAGTTAAATATATTTTGTCTGGCAGCGGAGCCATTAACAATTTGAAACAAAAATTCAAGAGTAGGAAAGATTGAGAAAATACCTGCTTTATGAAACTTTTCCATTATCTCCTGACGAACTGATTTCTCCAAGTTGAAGTAATCGTCGTCTTCATCAGGTTTGCTCAGAAACAGAGGGATGTGCTGAAATACAATTATATGCTTGCATTTCTGGTTTGCAGCAACAGCCAGCTGCTCATCGAGCCAGGCATCCTGGGCTTGCCTTAACTCAGGGCACTTGGAAGAATCAAAGTATAGCTGAGAATTCAACACAAGAAAGAAAACACCTCCAACCCAAAAGCTGAAGTAGTCATCTCCCCAGTTCTGGCAATAATCATCTATGGTTTCTCTAGATGGAGTATTGCCAATATCATGATTCCCACTGACAAATACCAGTGGTATGTCCTGGTCAGTGTTTTTCAGAACATTCTTTAAATCTTGCTCTTGGCTTTTTTTCCATCGGGTTCCTAAAGGTAAAAAAAAACAACAAAACATTTCAGCGTTTGTGGTTTTTTTTCTCACCTTCATTGTTAGTTTTTGTTTATGGAACTGTGCACAGTAAGAAAATATTGGGTATTAGATGTGATCATTGAAAACATCTCCACTTTATCCCTGTACATCCAGCCAGCCCAGTCCCTCCCTGCCAAGGCCTCAGCCATTTTCTGCAGCTGGCCTGAAGACAGGCTCTGGACAGGACCCAGCAGAGAGCAGCAAGTGATGCCACGGTCACTGCTTTGCCCCAGGAGCTTCAGCTGATTCTTTTCATCTACAGACTCATGATGTGGTGAAAAAATGCAGCAGCCTTGGATGGTGTAACAGCACAAGGGTAAAAACCAGGCCAACTTCTGGCTTTTATTTTATGGCTGTGCAAAAAAATTAAGTGTTGTTGGTTGTTTTTCTTTCTTTTTCATTAGAAGACCTATTTTAACAGCAAAAATTTAATCAGTGTCTTGTGATGACTTATTTATATGATGAGTCTCTTTTAATAATAAGAATGCTGTGAAATAAAAGAAAATTAGTTGTGTACTTTGCTAGTTTTCCCTGCAATTTATTTATATTAACATGCCTATCCATACAAGTACTCTTCTGGATGTCAGGAATTTGTCCCAGCCTGTGAAGATTTATTGTATTGACAGATTGATTTACAATCACTGAAAAAAATTAGAAAGGAAGTTTTAAAAGGATAGTTATTTTCTTCTAATGATTACAGAGGTTTTCCTATGTTTTCTAAAGACTAATCTTTCACTAGAGGCCATTGATATGATTATTATTAATTAATTAAATGAGCATGTATAAATTGGTTTTGTCCTGCAATACATAACACACATCTAGCATGGGCCCGTTTCACAAATAATCACTCAAATTTTTAACCAAAAGCTGTAAAAGGATTTTTGTAAGAACTCTGAATTCAGGTTTCTAACACACACTTGCACACAGGTCTGTGCTAATCAATCATTGTACTTTTAAATTGTGTTTTACTTTCCTAACTACACACATACCTTATACACAGAAATGCATAAATGGGTTCCTGTATTGCAACTATGAGATAAAATGGGTTTTTACCATTTCTTCAAAATACTCATGATGACTATATTGACAAACACTAACCCTTATTAACAAATATTTTGTTTTACATACCCTGCAGTTACAGGCTTTAGTACCACCTTATTGCTGTTACCAGAATTCTACAGCTTTATAAAAATACTGAGAAAAAAAGCCATATTAGATCTAAATTGTGGCTAAATGTAAGGACATTGATGCATTAAGTCAAAATCCACAACTCCCTTTGGTTTAACTGGTAGAAAGTTATTGTAGGAAAATCTTTGAGTAACTTGACAAATATTGGGCATATGATACCCAGGGAAGTCTAGAAAGTAGTAGAGAGCAGATGGCTTTTTTTGGGGTATGATCAGTTTAGGCTGTCGTTAATCCCAGAAAAAAAAAACAAAAAACAACAGAAGCAGATAACATCTATATGACTTGAAGACGCTGAAATTTAAAAAATAAAATAAAAAATTCAAATAAACCTGGCACACTGCTGTCCACAGGGTAAGGAACCTGGCTGAAAGCACTGATTTTACTGCCACTTCCCATTTTCCCATGGAAAGAGTTGGAAATTTCAAGCTCTAAATATGAAAATATATGGGGGGGAGGAGGAGGGCAGGGAAATGCAAAGGGGGAAGGCTCTGTTCAGATCCATGTAAACACATTACACCATGTTAAACTCCATGCTATCACTTTGGGAAATTTAGCTAACAGTTGCAGAGTATAAAGACATTTATGCAAAAGTTACAGAAATAATTTGCAGAATTATGTATACCTCTTCCCAGCGGTGAAATTCAAGCTCTAGAGACTAACACTTAGATTAGATTTGTCGACAGCAGGGCACTGATTCCCTCATTTAATGAAATATTATTTCTATAGCAACAGAGAAATATATTCAGTGTTTATTGCAGAAAACAGATTGCTCAAAATGGAAAACAAGGTCTCTGCCCAAGAGCCTAGGAAATCCTACTAAGGAGAGATTGGTTTAGAACAACTGCATCTTGGCTTGACCTTCTTGGCAGAAGGTCAAAACAACTCCAAAAGAAGAGAATCCCAGAGAGATAAAAGTGGGAAAAAGTGGAGGAATGTCTCAGGACCCCTTGGTGCAGTGCTGGAGAGGAAGGGCTCGGATGTCCCACTGGCCCTGGGCTGCACCACCACAACACACAATGTGTGCCATAAGGAGCCCTCCTGAGGCACCTCCCTGCCTTTACATCTGAGGTAAGGAACAGGTAAAGAAGACAAAGACAGTGGTAAAGAAGGAAGCCACTGGAAAATTAAAGTGGTCCCTGCCACAGCATAAAAAAGAATCCTTTAAATCTCTCTCAGGCACAGAGCTATAATATCTAATTATTCCAATTTTTATGAAGAACATTTCTGTTTGATGAACATGCATTTCTTTGGCTTAGAGGGAGCTTTGTTGTAGGTGAATAGGAAAATAATATAGTGCCAAAAGGCAATATGAAAAAAAATATTTGTGAAGTGCCAGGGTAGATGCAACTGAAATAGATTTCTGTGATGTTTATCCTGGCATCATGCACAATGACATTTTTAAATCCTGGGCCACAATTTTCTGTCTTTATGTTAGGTTGTGTAAATAAAGTCTTGCCCTGAGATAAATGATTTCACAAATTAATAGCCCATGAAGGGCAGCTCGGCATTTATGAAAAACATGAAAGTGAGAACTGTTGCTGGTGTAGTTGTGTGCAATTTTCCACAGCTTCCCAGTCTATCGTTTTTGAAAGCTGAGTGATGTGAACAGGAGCATGAAGGTGCAATGTCACTATGCCTGTTGTTTTCTGTTGTGTATCCCTGTTTGCCTCAACAGCTCCAGTGTTCTGTCCTGCACTGCTCAAAGGAACCAAGACACCCAGCCTTCCTCACACACTGTAAGAAGAGATTTCAAGACAGTACTTTTACAGCACTTTTGCTGGAGCTGTCTTCAGTCAGCAGAATTACAGATTATTCTGCCAAGGAAATAATCCTTTAGGTACTAATTTTTAGTTACAATTTCCTTAGGTATTCCACAGAAGGGTGCACCACTCTAAGATTGGGTTGGGTTTAGTTTTTGTAAGGCACCAGCTATGAAAAAACAACTTAGTGCATTATTTCCCCCAAACTGTATCTGCAATGCTGATGGCAATTTTTGTATAACACAATCCTTCCCATACAGTAACCCCCAACAACACTGTAACTTTTCCTCCAGGAAGTATTCCAAATGAAAAATTATCAATTAATTAACAATAGCACCAATTTTTGTACCTATATGAATCAGGAGGGGAAGGGGGTGCTTATGATGGCATTATGAGGTGGTACCCCCAGGCTTTCCTGGCTTGGTGTTAGGTGAAGTCTAAGTACTCCCCCCAAGGCAAGAGAAGCCTTTAGCTCAGACATCTTAAAATAATTTAACAATATGCAAAAATGTGGCACAATAATTTCCTGGATTTCTCATTACTTGATCTCAGTGTTTTAATGTATCTTAAGTGTCCCAAACTTAGAGGAACTGCAATCACATTGTTTTTTAATGGAAAGCACAAATTTTCAGCTTGAAGAAGAAAAAAAAGAAAAATCAAGTTTTATGCCAGCAACACTCTTGAAAGGCCCTGATATGACAACTGCAATCTGTTTAACATTTAACCCAAGAGACTGCATACATTGCACACAAAAATACTATACGAAATATCAAATAGAAATAGTACCTACATTTGATAAAAGCAAAATAGAAAATGTCAAAACACCAGCTATGAAAACAAGATTTAGAAAAACACTGGGCCCATTCCTTCTGTAATTTATGATGACACCAGAAGTACTCTGACATCAAAAGTCAACTAATTACTGTTGAAGGCAATCACATGATTGTTAAAAAACAACAGACAGATCTGTGTATTTTCCTGGGCCTCACAGTGCATCACAATTGCTTAAATCAAATAGTCTAACTATTTTGAGTCATGAGACATTTGTCCTGTTTTGTGTGTTTTCACGACTGTCTGCAGTTTCTCTGCTCCTCCATTTAAAGGACCTCCCCAGGCACTATTCCCTAAATTTCTAGGGAGGAGGGGAGTCCAAGGCTATACTCAAACACACTCTGTTTTAGCTGCACTGGAGGAAATGTAACTGCTACCTCCATCTCTGTGGGAAAGCAGCCTCCTCCTGTCGAACTAGGACTGCCTTTCATCTCTGCTCTTGCCTCGGATACCTGGCTGTTGGCTCCAGATTAAGAGGGCTACAAGGAAGATCCTACATTGTCCCTGTCTGCTGACCCCTCCCCAGGGACAGCCCCACTGGTGACACTGTCACTTGGAAGACATCACAGGTCCAAACCCAAAGGTATCATCAACACCACATTGTACCTGCCAGGCACCTTCTGCAACTGCATCTGATTGCTATGCATTAACATAAAAATCTGAGCTTCTGTCTTGCTATTTTTCAAAACACCAACCCACAGCATCTCTTCAGAGCACTGATGCAGATGGAACTTCCTCACCCCAGAGCTCTGACACTGCTCCTCACTGTGCTCCCTTCTTTCCTGCCCTTCCCCACCTCATCAATACGGGTGACTCCTGACTGCCAGGGCCAGACTCTTCTCTCTACTCATCTGTTTTCAATTGATCATCCCATAAAAGAGATTCTCTCGTGGGCCGTGAGCAGAACGAAACACTATGGTCGCAACATTCTTTTGTGTCCTAGGGTGCTACGAAAATGTGAAAATGGACAGGGCACTGCATAGAAAGGAAATCTCTCTGGCCACCCAGTTCAGTCTTACCAGTGCTCTTCATTGTTTCTTGCTTTAAACTTAAAAGCTTCCCCTCTGGTGTCTGCTGTAATGAACTAATGCAACACACTGCATCATTCCAAATTATTACATGCAAGAATATGCTGATCCATTTTAATAAACCCATTATGGTCATGTTCTGAAATAGTTTTTTTGGTTTTGTCTGTGCTGTAATAGCTAAAATGTCTCCTCTTTCTTCTTTAGACATATACATTTCTAATCTTCAAATAGCCTGAAGACAATTCTATGATGAACAAAAAATTATGCACTTAAAAATAATGTAAATATGACTATATTCACTACTGAACAAACTGCTTGACTACTCAGTCTAACTTACAAAGAACCTCATTTCATTAGTTCCAGTGAAAAGCAGAATCTGGAATACTCATTTGTCTATTGCTGTGACTTTTTCAGTACATTCGAAACAAGTAATAATCTGTTCTGAGAGTCAAAAAAATGATCAGACAAAAGTTTTCCTACATGAAAATATAAATTAATTTTATTATATAACTTTGGGCATTAAAACAAGAAGAAATTTTTACTCTAGTTTAAGCTAATAATGAACAATTATTACATTAAAGCAATTACAAAATCCCCAACTGAACAAGGAAGCCTATTAGGGGATCAACTGCTCCTGGTTTCAGTGCATGACATTAAATATAATGACTGCAAATGCTGACATTTTTCTGAGTGCCAGTCACACAGGTGCCCGCGTAACAACCTAATTCAGGCCATTTACTGCTTCATCATCTGCTGTGAAAATAAGTATTATCCTTCACTTAAGCTCAACTCTGCTCTTATCCTTGCTCATCTCCCAGCAACACAGAGCTGTCACAGCAAGCACAGGCCACCACTGCCTTTGGGTCTGTGCTTGTGATGAAATCATCGCAAACAGGAAAAAAATACCTCTACGCTACAGTACCAAAACCAAACTTAATTCAAAAAACTTCATAAAAACATCTAGTACTTATACTAGATTTTTAGTAGTGTCTCTACTACTTGTATCATAAATGTAAGATCTGAGAAAATTGTGTAGCTAATTACATCTCCAAGATTTTAATATTCAGAGATATCGATCTGCTAATCGGATTTCTAAATTCAACTGTAGACTAGACTAGAGAACATGGTCTAAAATTAAAATAAATATATACTTGCTGAAGATTAAACATTTGCTTCTGACAGCCCAGTGGTTTCTCTGCAGTATGAGCCTGTTGCACTTGTGTGGAGATCTCTGATGCTTCCCTACTCTGGGCTGATTAGAGCAAATTTAATTTCACAGTAAGCTGTTTGAGGCTTTCAACGCTCCATTAGGTTTTACTAGAATCAGATAATTACTACAAAATGCTTATTTATGCAACCACAGTGGCATTTCTTTAAACAGTTATTATTAGATATTTAACAAATAACGTGCTGCTTACCCAAATTCTTCGCTATTATTAATTAACACTGGTGTAAGAGTTTGGAGAAGAAAATAGCCAAGAATCATTTTGGTTTGGATTCCATCCTACCAAGCATATCAGAGTTAGGTTACAACAGCAGAAGAAACAGATGCAGTGAGTTTAGTTAGATTACGTTACCCTGTGGCCAGGAAATTAGGTCACACCTAAACATTGCCCTATTGATCAGGCAGTCACATATTAATAGAAATGTTACCTTGCACTCAAACAAATACAACCTTTATCTATATCCTGATTCAGTATAAACATTTTAAAGCCTCTGCTTCTGCCTTGCACCTAAAAAGCCGATCTCTTTCTTTTCTACTTCATGCTCTATTACATTTCTCCACTGACAAAGATTCAGGAATTGGGATTTAGCTGACAATTTTGCTGAAACTGCAAGTGACACTGGAATACAGCTGCCTCCTCCCCAGCTGTGCCACACTGCTGGGAGTTAAAAAAATACACTGCTTTTGTTAGTCAACTAAGCAGACAGTTCAAATGGCAAAAAACGCAAATATAGTAAAGGTGAAATGCTTACAGCCATTTTTAAAGGTGGAGCCTATTTTAAGACACTATTTTTTGACCTGCTCATATACCTATTATATGGACAAATCAAACATCAGCATTCACGCTCTTGCCTTCTAGATGAGAAAGGGATTTTTTTTTGAGAATTATTATATTTTTAGTTAAAATTATAACTTGACAAAATATCTCCTTATATACATGCCTCACTTAAGGGCTTGCAGTGCAGCCTAATTTTATCTGGCCAATTTTAAAAAATAAATGAATGAGCCTTTGTTTTAGCAAAATTGGTTATTTAATGGTAGTTTAAAAACAATATTAAAAGCAGTTCACAGGTTTTTTCCTCTGTGGAATGTCTTACCAGATCACTGTATATAGCATTAAGAACTTGAATTGGACCTGACATTTCTCTGTAATTTATTCAGTTCACAAATGTATAAATGGCAGCTTGTGCATTTGCATGCAGATTTCAGCATTACACTCCTATCTCATCCTGTGTGCAAAACCCACCAGCAGCAGATCTCCAGCTCCCAACACCTCGTCCCTGCAGTGTGACCACGCCAGTCCTGCGTGACGCAACAAAGCACGAGTGCAGCACCTGCCTCGCCAAGGACAGCTCAGCTGGCTGCAAAGCAGCTGCAAATGCACAGCTCTGCACAGGAAACGCCTGGGCAATACTTCCTAACAAGGAAGGACACATATGGGCAAATGACTGTGGACTTTATCAAGTGTGATAAAACTGGACATTTCCTCAACTCTCCTTTTTAGTGGATCCTGGACCAAAAAACAGGTAAGACTGCCTGGGATGTACCAACTTCAGTTCTTACACAAACAAAGTATTCACTGACCTTTCCTGACCAGCCCAATATGGTTTTTTTAAGTAAGAGAATTCAGAACATTCACAAATATGTTTTAAACAATAATGCTTTGACTAGGAACAGTCAAAGCTTTCCCCAGTTTAGAAAATTAGGCAAATTAAAGAGGTTTTTTTTTTTAGAGTTACCCTGTAATGTGTTTGCAATTATAAACTGCAGCCAGTGTCTCAAGATTTATTGTCTATAAAAACTACACTTTTGGAGGGAGTCACGTTAAAGCACTCCATATTTGACAGAAAGAGAGAGACAAATATTTTGGACCATGACAGTTGCACATCCAATTTGGGCATGGGAAAGAAGCTCAAGCTAATCCAGTTGTGATTTTCCCAGGAGAGAGGATGCCTTCAAATACTGAAGTGATCATAAAAAGAAATGAAGCCATACCACTGTCTGGCCACCAGAACCATCAGTTCTGATGTTCCTCAGCTCTGCAGCTTGTCTATTCTGAATGTAAATAACTTCACTCTCCTCTGTGGACGTGTCACAGCTCATAAGAGGGACTAATTGTATAAAAGCCAGTATGCCCATCTCATCTCATATTCCGATAATCAAATTGTCAAGCAGGAGTCAAATGGAGAAGTACTTATTTGAAAAATTGTCACTTACTTGCTGTCTAAATATGAACTCAGAATCCCAACATTTGGCACCTGTTTTTAAAATCTTGTTGCAGATCACTGCCTGTTTTATTATATGGAGAAACACTGCATGGGAGACAGGATAGGGTATATAATTTTGAGGAGACATGCAGCCAGCAGTTTCACTTTTCACATAAAGAACATACTGTTGCCCAAAATTGTAATTAGCTGAACTGAGCTGATGTGCCTTATTGAGACTTTATGGAGGAGTTGAGAGTGTTAGCGGAACGTGTGAATTCCTGGGGGAAAACGCAAACCGATGATGCACACACACAGATACACAGAGCACAGCTGGCAGGCAGGGGCAGCTGGCTGGCACCCGAGAATGTCCCAGAGGAGCTGGGGCCCCTGGAAGCAGCAGCAGGACAGCCACACATCCTGTAGGCAGGAGCCCTCGATGCTTGAAGGAGAGAAAGCAGGGAGAGAGACAGAGGAAGGGCACTGGGCAGGGAGAGCACTTGCATCTCCCACAGTCCCACAGTGATTCTGTCAGTGACAATTCTCTCCCAGATTCATGACTGCGTTTTACAGGATGCCAGTCGTGGAAGGTAAGTCTGTACATTTCACCAGCACAAGCTGCTGCAGCTCCGGGGCCTTGCCTGGCTGTTTTTTCCCCCATTACACAAAAGAATCTTCTGGCAGCTTTCAAGGCTGCAGTGCCTCCATGACCACGAACACATCAGCAGTGAGCTGTGTATAGTTGGGACACCTCTGTTTTCAGCTTGTCTATTGTCAGGGCCTTTGCTGTCACCTCCTGTTTAAACTATTCACAGTAACAACACATGCCCGGGCTCACAGCCTGAAACACACATTAGATGGCACAGAAAAACATGAAAATATGTAACAGACACAGTCCTGGAAGCTCTTACAATCCAAGTATGGCCTAACAAGGAGAGTGAGAGACACAGACAATAAGAAAACATTATTAACTATGACTGCAGGTCTGTAAAGCTGATTGAAACAATCAGATGTTTTAGCTTGTTCCACTTTAAAAAGATACATTTACAAAAGCACAAATGGTGATACGTGTTATAAATAACCATTTTAAAATCCTTAATTAAAGAATTTAATAATATAAAACAAAGCTAGAAAAAAAATAGAAAAATGTCACTACTTGGGCTTAATTGACAGAAAAGGCTGATGTGAGATTACAGAGCACTGCATGACCTGGGTAGGGAATGTATTACAGATTATTATACCTTCACATTAACTAAAATAATTAGAACAAGTGTTCACAGTGTATTTCAAGTGCCGCAATAGTAAATTCCAGTGATTTTGATTTCTTCTAATTAACATATACACACAAATTTAAAACTGCAAGCATAAACATTACTTGCTCACTGATCCATTATCACACTAACAGATCAAGCTTAATCAAGTTCTATCAGGTTTTTTGTGATTATACACATTATTAGACAAGTCTCGTTTCATTTTGTCTGTAAACAGTTACATTTTATTACAGTCAGAGCTAAGTAAGTTTGAAAGAGACTTGCTGTCTTGTTCTTTTACCCATGTAGCCAGAACAATTAATAAAAAAAAACTAAACACCTGGACTAAATACATCACATTTATAATAATACATATTATATAATACAACTTTCCTGGCGAGAACTATCAAGTTACTGATACCAGCAGCATTCATTAAAAAAATGCTGTTAAACAATTTTCTCTGAAGGAATTTGGCCACTTAGAAATAGTTGCTGGATTCTCAGCTTCACAGTCAGTGTTTCTTGGTGGCTTCAGCAGGGCGACCTTGGCGACCATCAGCTGAATTCTCTGCTGCCATAACAAAAGGTGTTGAAATGCTGATGCTGTTTCCTGGACACCAGTCTACACTCAAGGTATGAGATGGAGAAGGAAGCACAACGGTCATGTTAAACTGGAACAGGGAGGACAAGCAAGAATGAAGCTGGGGGAATTTGCCCCAAGTTTGGAGGGCACTATTCTGTGGAACAGACACCAGCCTCATTGAACTTCAGTCAGGATCGGGGAAGAGCTCAGCCACTAAAGGTGAGATTTTGCTACAGACCACCCAAAAAGGGCAAAAGAATGGATTAAGTCTCCTGTGAGCAACTTGAAAAAGTCTCTAGATTGCCCTGGGTCTTATGGAATAGGAATGTCCCTGACACCCACTGACAGCAATGCAGGAGATCTGGAACCCAGGAGGCAGTCTGGGACCATCCCTGGACACAGACAGGCCAACCAGGGCCCGCTCTCCTGGCCCTACTACTCACAAACACAGGAGTGCTGGGGGATGTGTTAATCCTGGCAGCCTTGGCTATAGCAGCCTCCAAGGTGGAGTTCAAGATCCTGAGGGGAGCAGGAAAGGCAGAGAGCACATCTAGGACCTTATGACAGCACACTGGCTTATTCAGGGATCAGCTACAGGATCCTGTGTGAGGCTGCTCTGAAAGCAAGAGTTTGAGAGGGTTGACAAGTGGTCAAAGACAAGGTCCTACAAACACAAGAATGGTCCTTCTGGATACTCAGGGAAGGCAGAGGGAGAGAGAAAAATGCAGAATATAAGGAGAATGATCTGGCTAAATGAGGAACTCATGCCTGAGAACCAATGAAAAAAGTACATAAAAGGGAGTTGGAACCAAAGACATACTTGAAAGAAAGAATACTGAAAAAGTACCTAGGTATGCAGGGCTGCTGTCAGGAAAAGCACTCTGAGGGCTGCAACTAGCAGAAGGCAGCAAAAGCTTCTACTGCTACTTTAGCAATAAAATAATAAAGAAAATACAGCCCACTGCTGTGTGAGGTAGTGACAAGCAGCAGGTACTCAGAGCTTCCTTTGCCTCCCTGCACTGAAATGTTCTCCCAGAGCTGAGGAGCACAAGAAACACCAGGGATGGAAACAGCATCTCCTGTAAGTTTCAACCCAGGCCATCCTATGGGACTGATGGGATGAATCCAAGAGTACTGAGGGTGCTGGCTGATGTCTCACTGTGAGGCACTGCTCTATAATCATCAAAGGGCTGTGGAGCTGGGATGTTGCAGTCTGGATGAGTGGAGAACAAGACGGGTGAGGAACTGGCTGTTGGACTGGAACTGGACTGTTGGGCTCTAGGTGTATTGGAACAATACGGGAAGTTCCAACTTCATACGAGAACAGTAACATTTTTATAAATCAATTTCTAGAGTTTTAGAAAAATGCAAATAAACACATAATCTAATCAACAATATTTTACAGATTACCATTTTTGTCATACTAAATTATATTATACTCAATGCACACAAATGCCTTCAGAAGGAAGTCCTTCATTGTCATGATGTATCCAAGTGTAAGCATGGAGTTCATAGAAATGATATTCAGTGAGATAGTTGCACTATAAGGTATCACTTAAAATTCTTGATGTGATTGTACCACAATATTAGTGTTACCAAGAATAGATATCCTATTCTTATTATGTAATCAAGAAAAACTTCTGGAAATAATATTCAGAGTACAAACTACTTTTAATCAGCAGCTAAATACCAAGATATGATTACTTCGTTGCTCTAATGACATCTGTAATGGATTCCAAGTGCTGTGCCTGATTGCTTCCCAGCTGATCAGGATTCTGTTCATCACCTCTAGCTGCTGGAATTCTGAGATTTCTTGGAGTTCCTCTGCAAAAGACTTCAACACTGGTTCAGCTAAATGGCTATAGTGCCTGCTTTAAAACAGTCCATCAAAAACTTTACCCTTAGTACTCCATGATAAAATGTTTTAAGAGAAGAGAGGAAGATCTGCATCCCTCACTCGCTTTTCACTGACAGGAATTGATTAAAAAGCTGTATATAATCTCCCTGTCCTTTTAGGCAACTAGTCCAAGACTGCTAATCCACAGGTCTTGGACCATAGAGCAAACCACTGTTATCTCTGTCATCAGTTCAGACAGAAAGACAAAGGGCTGCAAAATTATACTTTTATGTACAACTTAATGGTTAAAGTATACTTGTATGTTTATCAACACACAGCAGAGCAAGCCATTTGTATAAGCACAAAGGCGATAATGAAGTAATTGTTCCAGGTGAATATTCTACAATTCCTTTTAACAGTGCATTTCCTTAACCACTTTATGTAACTACATGATAACACAGGCTTGAAAACTATTAACATAATTTCAATCACCAAGAAATTATTAGAGAAGTTAAAATACGGTGGCTCAAGTGAGGTAATCATGGAATCATTTAGCCTGGAAAAGACCCTTAAGTTTACTGAGTAATGAACTGCTCCTTCTTGCAATTTCTTGGAAATTGCACAAGGCAGCTTCAAATATTTATACAAGGCACAGCACATCCATCACACAATGTAGGTGATCTCACCAGTACAATCCACTCAGTTTCTTTCACATGTCTGTTAGCAAAATGAATAATGCTAACGTTTTGCAAAGCCCTGACAGGTTTGTATTTAAAACATTACCAAGTCTGAGACATACACTGGCAAAAGGGACAATAATGACTACAGAGAACCATTGCTAGAAAAAAACAAAACAAAACAAAACAAAACAAAACAAAAAAAAAACCAACACCCAAAAAAAAAAAAAACCCAACCAAATACCAGAAGTACCACACACAAGACTTACTGCATCCAGCCATTCAGTGCCCGGTGGAAGTCAGAAGATTGCTGGCTCTCTAGTTCACACTTAAACTCTACCAACAGAGAAGCCTTAGCATAATGTTGTTTGAAGTCAAAAGAGACAAAAGTACTCAGAACTTTGCACTGTTTTAAGAGTATTTGAGAAATATCCAGGTAAACAGAAACTAACTTAGCCTCCTGGATTATTTAAATTTTTAGAGTGAAAGATCCCCTTCAAAAGGATGTATAACACTTATTACTGGTCCTGACTTTTCTTTCTCTTACAAGGGATACTGAAACCAAAATATGTGGAACACCTACACAAATTATAAGTCCTAATCAAAACATTCATTAAAACTCTGCTATAGGAAGATGATTGCAAAATTTATGGAAGCATGAAAGCCAATAAAACTGCATCATGGCATACTTTATGATCAAGCTACTGAGGTGTTACGCAGTAGATTCAATCAAGCTTAAATCTGTTGTTTTTTACACTTTCCCACTCTTTCAGCAAAACTGTGTTCTGATCAAAAGAAAGCCTACAAATACTGTCAATCAATTTGACAGCTAAAGTCTTAAAATTAACATTGTGGGACACTGAAGGAATTAGTGAAAGGTCTCCAACGTGCTTGAAGCCCTGCTGTGTGAGCAAGGGCTGGGAAACAGCTCCTCAGGTGCAGGTGGAGTGTGAAGCAGAGTGAAGCACAAGGCACAGGATGTTTGCAGGATCCCTGGGTGGATTGTGGTGCTGCCAGTGACAGAGCCAGGGCTGTCTGCAGCTCTGCTGCTTATCAGGGCTAACAAATGTGGGACATGGTGCTTAGATCTGCTTTCCAGACCACTTCTCAGCAGGTAACACCACTTCTATTTCACTTCCAAGAAAAGTATTTATCTTTCTTGTAACTCACCTTTCTGGATGGTTTGTTGATCTTCCTTTCAGTGTACAAATAAACACACTGAGCTCAGAGTCCCACAGCCACAGGACAGAGTTGCTAGAGCTTGAACTCACTGACCTCTAGCATTTTAAAAACTTAAATATTTGAATCTATTAAGCACTAGAAATCTAGAGAATTCCCTGAGCCTTACTCACTTTAGCTACTCAAAAAGCCGTATCTAGGTTTTGCTATTTTCTTGGCATTAGTTTTCCCCAGTGGCTAGAGTCCCTCCTTGTCATCTCAAAGCAAGCAATTAATTAATGCATGTACAGCCTTAAGATGAATGCTACACGAAGTCAGATAAAAAAATCAGAATAATATCTCAAGAATCATCTAAAAATCACAGTTTTTCCCCCCCAAAATACCAAAATAGGTACTAATACTAATGATACTTATGAAAGACTATTTTGAAGTCAAGTAAATTAGCCTTATTGCCAATCAGAAATATAAAAAAATGGAGTTATTACCTACAGTCTGCACTGTTAATTGCCTTACCTGGCATTCCATGGACAAGGTCTCCACACAGCACAAAGAACTTGGGTTTAGGCTTTAGTTTGTTAATGGCCTGCACTGCTTGCTCTGCTAATTTAATTTCTTCTCCCCATTCATCATCTCCATTATTAGTGTCTCCATGTGTCCAAGCTTTCATCAGACCAAACTGAGGATCTGCTCCTTGGATGAAGTAGAAGGGCCCCTTCCAATGGTACTCAGCATCTAAGAAGAAAAAAAAGGAAAAAACCCAGTAGACACACTTAAAAGAGAAAGAAAGCTTCCATGCATCATTGATTGTTCTTCAGTAGGTTGACAATGCTTTAATGCACGAACAGAATTCTGTACTCATTCATACAGGACAAATATAAAGGCAGAAGTACAAAATTTTCCTCTAATATATAGCTGTAATAAACAAAAGTATATTAATCTAATTATACCACATAGTAATTACAGACTGATTAGAGGAGATGTGAAGAATTCAGCAAGTAGTGCTGGAAATTACAACACAACACAAGTGTGTAACATTAGATTTCAGTTGACTCTAGGATTCCAATTATTGCTTCTTTAATTAACAAGTTAAAACATACACAGGTTTCACATTAAGGAGTTAGATGCTTTTTGTTCTCATAGTTTCAGAGAAGAGTTGGATGTAGCACATTCTCTGGAGTCAGAACTGAAACCACTCAACAGGACCAAGGTCAGCAAACACTAAACCCAGCAACATCAGAATCTTCAGCAACAATGAAAATCCAAATTTACTGCTGCCACAATTGTTCCCAAGACCTATGACAAAAAGGTGAGAACTCAGAAACAAATTTCCATTGATAGAGTCAGCATAGGCAGAGGGTAGGACAGAATCTGTACTGGTACCATTTTTGTATACTTCTTTCTCCAGTATTGTAATACCAAGTACAACAAAGAAAGGGTGACATATATGACTACAAGCCCATTTGGAAGAAAAAAATCTCAACACTGGACAAATAAAACAACAGTTGGCTACAAATTTAAAACAAAAATGGGTAGCCTGTTTCCTACACTTATGTCTCAAGCTGGAATTGAAGTACAAACATAAGTACACTGTGTTTTTTCCAGCTGTCTATATGCATTCATTTGCAACCTGAATATTTTAGTTTTGACAGCTCTATTTGGCTTAATACATTTAATGTTATTGGAGGTTTTTAAACAGCATTTAAACTGTAAAAAACTCACAGACTACCTCCATCTACAGTTGAATCTAAAAAGAAAACATACAAATTATTTAAAATTGAAATATAATCCTTGAATATACTCTCATATCATGTCAGTCTGATCTGAAATCCATTTTGATGCAAAACTGGTCTTCTAGTAACAGTAGAGAAGTAGCATGTTCAGCACATGGATGTACTTTTGATTTCCTTCCACAAGCTCTAGAACTGAAGCTTCACACTCTGCAAGAAGGGGAGTGTGTTTCTTCCAAGCAAGGTTAGAAAACAGAGTTCAGAATTCATCTCTGGCACCATGGATATGGATAGGCTGGAGTGAGGGATGAGGAATGTAGGCAACTCCCGGAAGCTGCCTGGAATTGTCATCTGTTGCTATGGCATCAGATCATTTTTCCAAATGAAAGCTTCTGTACTTTAGTTAAACTAACATTTCATTTCTAAACAAAATTATTTATATACCAGCACTGACTAACTCTAAATAATAATCATGTATTTTATAGACAGAAACTTCTAGCCACTCATTGGCCTTTAATTCTGAAATAAAATTTACTCTTCAAGTTACACAACTGTTCAGAGAAGTGAAATGATCTATGAATCCATGAGTTTGCAGTATAAGCTTTATGGAACCAACTGAATGCCAAAAATAATTTATTTTTTTATTTTATAACTTGCATGAAAAAATACAATTGCCATAAAAGCAGCTTACATGATGCAGTAAAGGCACTGTTTGTGCAGAGAAATCAGGTTACAGTTTTTATAGGTAGAAAGGTATAGTAAAAAAAATCAGTTAAGGAAGCTTGCATCAGAAGCCCTTTACAACCTCTACAAAACGAAAATTAATAAAAGGAATGTCTGGAACAGGAACTTGGTTTGGAGGAGTGGCACAATTTATTCATTAAACGGGGGAAAATGATCTAACCTTTGAACTACATGGCAGGATTACTAATACCTTTCCCTTTTCCAGCAACCTGATAGACAGTACTGATAAATCAATGCAGAGCAAAATCTACTTGTTTTGTATTGTTTAATCTGAAGCCAGTATTTTTACCATAGTAGCCTGAGTAAAATATAGTTACATTTATTTATTTTTACAGAGAACTACTTAGAAAAAGAGCTAGCATTTGTTTTTAAAGACTGTGTTTCAAGTATGGACAGACTGTGTTATCCTTTCAGAGCCCCAGCAATGGTGCGTGGTGGCCACAGGCAGCTGCAGCACCCGGAGCAGTCCTGGCTGGGTGGCACAGGCAGCAGGGCTGGCCCAGGTCCCAGGGATCTTCAGACAGAACACTTGAGCATACACAGGTCTGGCAAGCAGACAATGCACTCTCAGGCAGCAGGTGGGAAAGCCAGACTAGGGGTTATTCTAATATACGTTTCAGGGATATTTTATTTTCCTGACCTATATTCATGCCAATACAGTAACTTTCTAGGTTTTAAGTACCTGAATGTTTCTAAGACTGTGCACAGATGCTCTGGTTTGAGTGGGTGAGTGATGGTCATGTGAGGCAAAGAGAGAGACTGATAAGATGAATTTCAAAAGAGAAGTTCAGTACACAGACAGAATCAAGAAATGGCAGAAGAAAGGAGAAACAGAAGATGCAGGGGTGGAGGTGGTGAAGAGTGGGGAGAAAAGGAAGGAGATAGGAGGTGAAAAAAGAAAGGAACTGAAAATGATGCAAAGGTATGTGCTATATTCTCCTGTAGGAAAGAAAAAGATAAAATGAGGAAAGTGAAGCAGGGATATCAGAAGAGAGCCAGGAATCAGGGCTACATAGATAACATTTACTTAAAATGTTAGTTTAATTAACTGGTCTTAGTCAAATAATTCAGTCAATAGCTATTTCTGTGGTATTCAATAACTCCTCAGATAGGTACAAAAATAACAGTAAGGTTGAATAAATATTTTCTACCTTTTTTTTGTTATTTGATCACTCCAATCAGAAACATTAAAAACAAATAACCTTAGTACTTAAACCAAATTCCATTAGCTTATTACTTATCAATTGTTACTCACTGCTTCTGTTTCCCATGAAACAAAAGTATATGGGAACAAAATAAAGTAAGGTTACTGTTTAAACTTACAAAAACATTTTCCTTAAAATTAGGAACTTTTTCCTTAAAATCAGGAATGTGCTTTAATTACTGCAAAGTACTATAAATATAAAACCAGAATATCATTATTAGAGTTGCATAAGTATACCACTGGTGTGAACTTGCACCTGGCACCAATCTTAAACCTGTTTTGAATTCAGTTAATCCAGGAAGTAACTCTTGAGTGCCCTCACTGGTCTGTCTTCAGAGTTGTTTTTTGCAAGTTTTTCCTCTTCTGTGCAAGCCATGACAGTAGTCAGCTAAAGTTGCAAGTGTTGCTACTAGTGCAATTTCACTAATTCTGCTAAAAACCCCAGGACTAGATCTGCATGAGTGCTCTTCCAACAAACCAATATGGTAAGAGGGTGGCAACAAGAAACAGCTGAAAAAAGCATCTTCCACAGATGGAATCAGAAGACTTCTGCCTTACAATGAAATGGTAATGGACCCTGTTCAGACCATTATTCTGTACCCTTCTTTTCTCCCTTACCAACTGCTTGTTCATTTCTTGATTCAGCTACCCACAGAATAGGAACTGTGAGCAAGCAAATCAACCTTGTCTGCCCTTAAGTCAGGCCCCACAAGCCCCTGTTTGAACCCTGTCTCTGGTCTTTGCACTGGATCTCAAAAACAGTGCTCAGGGAGATCCTCCTGCTCCCATGCTGGGGGTCTGCCCAAGCCTGGCAGAGGGGAACTAACAAACTCCACTGGACACAAGTGATGGGAGGGCCAACAGCTGCTTTTGCAGCAATCCTCTAGTCATGATCCAGGTCCCAGCTGTTACTTCTGAAGGCTTCACTTAAATAATGTGTACAATGGCTACCACCCCTTCAAATGTAGCAAATGACTTCTGTGGGAATAACAGTAAAGGCATTCTTCTCACTAGAAGTTTGAATTTTCAAGCCTTTAGATGAGCTATTTTGTTGTATTAGATAAAGCAATAGAAGATTAGGATTCAATTAATAATTTTTTCTGTCCTCTCCCTTCCATCACAAAATTGAATGAAGCTGAGAATGCCTGAAAATTGGCTCTTCATCCCTACATTGAAGGTGTTTGCAATTCTCAGAATTTACCATAACAATAAGAAAACACAAATGCAGAACCAAGTTGAGACTTCTCTGATAACTGATGTACATATGGTTTCCATTTCTGATGGACAAACAATGTCTGTGGACCGGCTCTTACATACCAAGCAATAGAAAACTCCTATTTCAAAGCAGTTTTGCTTCCAGACCTCCTTAAAAGCACAGCTGATCACCACTGAAGAAGCCCAACTTCTGAACATGTTGTTATGCCTCAGTTTTAATAGTTTCCTTCTCTTTTTCTGCTGCCATGAATGCCAAAGTACAGACAGAGGATCAATGCAATGTATTTTTAGTAGCATCGGCTGAAAAACAGTGCCAGCTTCTAATTTTATCTAAGGATTAATTCTGTGAAGGACCAAAGAAGTCAGCAGCAACTCACCAGAAAAACCTCAGCCATGTATTGTGATCACAGGCAAAAAGACACTTCAAGGACTTAAGTGGGATTTCAGCCAAATCTCCCAACTTCTAAAGGACAATAGCTAATCTCTTGCTGTGCCTTCATTTCTTCCCCTTTTGCTTTTCCTAGTTTTGCCTCTCTTTTCTTGTCCCATCTCCAAGGATCACCAACATATCTACTGAGATTGCTCACAAAAACTACTGGCCTCTGACAGGCACACAGGATTGTGGATCCTGGTGGGATTTCCAGTATTTCCTGGTGGGATTTTTTATAAGTACATTGCTTGGGTTCAACAGTATATTGGTGTTCTTCCTCCTCTACACTCTGCAGAATTTAATGGAAACAAATCAGTTACGGAAAGTTACTCCTGTCCATAATCTCTCTTTAGACACTACTGTGTCAGAGCAGTTTGGACGTGGACACATCTCCAGTGCCTGTTCAGTCCATCACGGGCAGTAACAAATACGAAAATGCCCTCATTGTCACGTTGGGTTTGACAGGAAAATCAATACCACTTCTCTGAAAATCAGAGCACAGCAGATACAGGGACATGGTTCCCTGCCCTGAGTTCTCTCTGCCTACAAGTGTGCCTGTGATTCTTTTTCTGGGTAAAATTGAAAAGAAGCACAACCTTGGTTTTCCAAAGAAGGTCTAAGCAGGAAGGAAAATGGAATCTCTTAAATGAAGTCAATATGTATACATCAGAGACAACACGAACAGCAACAATTTATTTCCATTACTTTCAGTCCTGAAATAGCTTGAAAACCAATAAAGGAATTGTGCTATATTTTTAATAATTCCTTGTTATATATTTATATATATATATATATAAAATATATCTTTTATATTATCGATATGGCTTAGAAAACTCATTATTTTTGTATGCCTAAATACAAAAGATTTCAGTCTAAAGAAATGTGCAAGTCTTTCAGCTGTTTTTATTTCCATGTGTACCTCTGAGTCTACCAAAGATATGACTACTAAAGGTTCTGTTGAATGACCAAGGCAACCTGTCATGAATTATGCCATTTTAAGTACCAGGGGAAAAAAACCCTATAAAACAGGTATTAAAATACATTTTCAGAGAGAGAAAAAAACTTTTAAAGAGTAATTATTCTAGAAATTTTGTACTACAAAAATACTGTCAGTAGAAACACTAAATGATAGAATGTGGTTTCTCAAATTAATGAGACAGTGCTACTGTTATCAAAAGACATACTTTTAAACTTCTTAGATAACTATCAAGGTAAGAAATGCCCCCTCAGACACAGTTTATTTGTACCGAGGGCTACAGAAGCTAAATTCTAGTCATGCCTTATGCCCACCCCCAAATTTAACATGTAAACTCATTACAAAAACTTTACAGCCCAGAACTGTAGGTGTGAAGGGGGGTGGCTTGCATAATGACAAGGTGAAGTCACAGAAAGTTTCTCAAAACCCACGTAAAAATTTCCCTAATCCATGAGATGGAAACAGTACTGGGAATGGAATATGCAAGCTGGGAAGCAGTTCTGATCAGTGCTCAAAAATATTACTGTTGAAGAGCTCTAGAACAGTAATCATAATGTGCCAAGATCTAACACTCTTCTGAAAGCAAGAAATCAACTGCGGTTGTATTTAATTTCAAAGGAAGGCGAATTATATATAATTATGATGCTTTTAAAAAGTGCAAAAATCCTTGAAGGCAGCATGGAAACTATTCAAAGACACTATCCCAGAGGCTCAGACCATATGCACAGCATTTACTAAGGACTTCAGAAAGACCAAAAAGAATCCAGACTGTCTAAAGTACTTAAGTAACAGTGATAAGGAGGCTAGTAAGAGCAGGTCAGCGTCCTTTGAAAAGCTAAAGCCTTCAAATAAAAATAAAAAAACCAGGAAGATTTTGTACACTGAAAGGTTTGATACCGAAGTCCAAGAAGTCAAACTAAAAAAAGCAAAGAACTGGAAACAGCATAAAACTGAGAACTAATAAAGCACTTTGTACAGGAATTAGGAGCAGGTAGTCTGCCAGACCGTCACTAAGGTTAACAGATGTTCCAAACATGCAAGATGCACCCAAAAAGAAAGGCTGAAAAGAAGAAAAACAAGGTACATTTTTGTATCCACATGTATTGTGAGGGAACTTGTGAAGATCTAATGTGATAATTCCTCCTGACAGCACATCAGATCTGTCTCAAATCAAAATATCAGTAGATGATTCAACAAATAGACACTGGCACTAACAAACCACTCAGACTGGGTGGCATCCATAGACCTTCTCAAAAGTGAAAATCAGTGAACTTCTGGGGAGTTATCCTTAAACCTGCCCTTGCACCAAAGGAACAGTGAGGCGGTCACTATTACATCTACATTTAAAGGGGTTTCCTGAGCAATCTGGTAACAACTGACAACAAAAGTGGCGTCTGTACAGACAAGTGATGGAAACACTAACCAAGACAGTACCTCCTGTGTTTGCTGATTCTTCAGAAAGAGTAATCAACAGCTTTTACAGGGACAAGGGAGATCCACTTGATCTCATCTCCACGAGGCATCTAACAGTTACCAAAGACTCTTAGGGAAGCCAAGCTATCTGGAAATAGGAAATTAAATCCTTGCATGCACAGAAAACTGGTAAGAAAAACAAAAATGGACAAGGCCCAGATGCCACCTGGATCTGTACTGGGACCTATATACTGCTCAACAAACTCAAAACAATCTGTCACAGAAACTGAACAGCGAGGAAGTGGAATTTGCTAAAATTTAGCCATTTGGCAGCATGAGAATCAGGCCTGGTTCTGAAGAGCTGAGGAGAGACTTCCTATGCAGTGAGTGTTCAAAAAAGGATGAACTTTGTGCAAAACAGTAAAGCATAGTGCACATGGAGAAAACACCACCAACTTCATATGATTTTTACCAAGTGCTACAAAGAAGTCACCTCAACATTCAAAAATGGCAAAAAATCAGAGATTGAAAAGGAATAGAGAAGAGAGCAAAATGAAAATATGAGAAGTAATTGAATAAAATTTGAGAGTATGTTAAAGATTGATGGGGGAGGCTTGACAAAGGAACACAAAATCACATGTGGAACTGAGTCTGTGAGGATGCAATACTGCTTATTTGCCTGTTCCACATAAAGGTTTTGGAACCATCAACTAAAACTAGCAAAAGACAGGTTCAAACAGACACTTCTCAACCAGTTATACTGACAGAACTATCACTTGTTTAGTTACTTGAAAAAAGTGTTCCACCACTTTCACATTAATTCTTTGCACAGCATGCTATTGACATACTCGGGAAAAAAAAAAAAAACAAAAAAAAAAACCAACAAAACAAAATAACTCCCTGACTTCTGGAGAGAAGTGGTGAAGACAGCACTTGCCCAAACATATGGTCCTGTTTCTTCACTCAAATACTAATAGAAGGAGTAGACAGCTGAAGCAAAATTTCATATGGGCAGAAAAGAGACAATTTATTCTACAAAGTAAAGCTAAACCATACAAAGGTCTCTTGCCCACCAGGTAAGGTATCTATACACTGTTTACTACTGTGCCTCATTGATTATGTGGATAATTTCAATCCCTCATCTCAAGCTCCTCGTGCACATGTCCCACATCAAGGGCAAATGAGAGTAGGTTACAGGTATAACCACCACATTATGTAAAAGCAGAGTGAACAATTTACCAGTAGGGAATAGGAACTTTGCAGAAAGGGTAAGGAGAAAGGCAGGAAATTTAGCTCTCAATAGTGGTTTTCAAATTTTAAAAGGAAACAGTGTGCCAAGCCACAGCAGTGGCAGTAAATGTGGATACATGTTTAACAGGAGTGAAACCTTCAGATTGAGAAAAGCAACAAAACAGAGACAACTGATTTTTGTCTTAAACTGCATGAAAATTTACCTCAGTTTTAACAGCCCTTGGTTCTCTTTTTTCCTAATAATTTAGTCATTAAAATGTTGTGTTGAACTTTAGCCTCTTAAGAAAGACCCAAGTAAATTATTTACAAAAATACTGCACCCGAAGATGGTAGCTGGACTATGATAGCCTAACAAATCCTGAACAAAACTAAAAGCAACCAACTGGTAAGAAAAATCTTAACTAATATTTAAAGAACTCCAAACAAGGACACTTTGGGAGAAAGAATCACATCTGGAAAACAGATTCCTAAAGGATGTTTTCTTCCATGTTTAAGGAAATTTTCAAGAAGGAGTTAGATACAGCTTTTATTCAGAAATTTTACACTGCTGTTGAACACTCCTTTTGTCACAATTTCACTATATAGTTGATTTAATTAGATGGCTTGTCTGCCATCTGTCCCCTCAGCAAATGCTAGGCATTCTGTTACAAACCAACCAGACCATCTGCAATTAATAGGTTGCCAGAATAGCTGTATACATATACTTCACATGCTTGGAGTTGGTGATTTTTCTTTATTTGGCAACAAGCAAAGCCAAATATTTCCAGTGCAACCCAAGAAAAGACCACAGAATTGATGGGATGAAATAGCCTTGCTGACCTCACCAAACCAATACAATTTGAAATTCATAAATACAGAGAAATAGAAGCCCTTCTACACATGACGATAGAAAATGATTTCTTAACACAGCTGTGTCCCTGAAAAAACCCAGCACACTATAGAACCACTATCCTTGGGAGAATTTTACAAACACGTGCATACACTGAGTTGTTCAACGTGTTAAATGTGCTCCTCTGAGTCCAGCCACAAGCAAGGACCAGCAGTCACAGGCGGCTGCCACCTTTGGCTCGGCCTCGTCTCCTTCTCCACCTGGTGGGTGTGGAAGCACGTCTGCCTTGGCTGGCTGCAGCCCAGGGTTCGCAGCGCTGCTTCTGCACAGCGGGGAAGGGCCAGGGCAGCACCTGTGCTGCTGACCCGAGCGAGGCTGAGCAGCCCGGGGAAAGCGGCACCCTACCAAGTTGTGGAGCACCTTACGGCTGCCTTTCGTTTGAGCACCAACAGTGACCCAGCGGTAACCTGTTAGGTCACCCCTACAGGTACAAACACAGGACAGCACAGTGCTGGCACCGACAGTTTCACAGGCTATGGAGACCCAGTTCAGCAGCACAAGGATTTTAAAACGAATCCGGTGCCGGACACTGCTGGCGTCTTCACGGGAGCCAAAGCGTGGGGACAAACTTGGGCGGTTCCGGGCGCGTCTCGGCACAGCGGGGGCAGCGGGGCGGCCACAGCTCCGCGTCCGTCCGCGCTGCGGCCGCCCGGAGCCCCCCGTGTCCCCCGCTCCCCGCCACGGGCCCGCCGGCACACAGCCCAGGCCCCGGCGCTCCACACCTCCCTCTCCCGGGCGGCAGCTCCTCCCGCCGCCGGGGAAGCCCGGGGCCTCCCTCCGCACGCCCCTCCCGCCCGGCAGCGCGGCGGGGAAGAGCCCGCAGGCGATGGCGCGGCTCGGCCGGCGCTCCCCGTACCTGGGCGGAAGGCGGTCAGAGTCCTGCCGCGGGCTCTCAGGAACACGTTCCCCGCCGCCGCCATCGGCCCGGCCCGCGCGGCCGCTGCCACCGCCGGGCCCGGCCGCCGAGGGGGCGGCACCGCCTCCGCCGGGGGCGGCGCCTGGCGCGGGCGGGAGGCCCCGGGACGCCCCGCGGGCCCGGGCGCTGCGGCCGCGCTGGGGGCTCCGGGGCTTGGTGTGAGGGGGCCGTCGAGAAGCGGTGGCCGGGTGGCTCTGGGGCGAGCCCTGGAAGCGGGGAGTACTGCGGGGCGGCTCCCGGCACCGCCATGTGTGGGGGACGGCTTAGGGTGGAACCTGCCCTGAAGATGTGCTGGCTTTTAAATAAATTATAATAAAGTAATAGATTACATCATATTCAGCTTGTTCCTAACCTGCGAACCGAAGTAACCCCTTGTCTAAGAGCATTGGCAGCCTTCCTTTGCTTCTTCATGGTTGTTCTTGCCAGGTTTCCTCAGTGTTTAAACGTGCTCCCGAATTTAGGTATCACCAGCAGCTCTCTGAAAAAGAAAAGAGAGGTTATGCAGAAAAAGCAAAGGCCCAGTGCCTCCCTGCTGCCAGTGCCCCGAGCTCAGCCTGCGCTGCCCTGCCACGCCTGTGGGCACTGTGGCGGGCACGGACCAGGGCCCAAACAGTTCATGTTCCTGTCAGAACCAAACTACGCAGTGAGGTGATGACTGAAATATATGGGTGACCCTTACAAGGCAATGTTTTCTTCATCTCTTCTTGATCTAGAATTCCTTTTTGACCCAGCTATCCAGGAACAACAATACGGTTGCAGTTTCCCAGTTGAACAGCTGGGACCTCATTATTCTGCGTGGCGCAACATGCAGAGTTCTGAGTGCCTCTATTCATCGTGTGAAATCTGCAGCAACGTGTTAGGTGAGGTTAATGCTGTCAACTAAAATGCATTCCTATGGCTAGATGGCTTTTCCATCTGTAAAATGTGGGTATTATTAACCACAAGTAAAAACAGCTTCTTCAGTCCTACTTGTAAACTGCTTAAAGATCATTAGATGGAAAGCACTGGGGGAAGTCTTTTTTATTAAGTAGTTTTTGTCAATTTGCCTCTTTATGAGGCAGCATGTGGTATATTAAGCAAATAAAAACTAAAGTGCATTTTTAAGTCTCAGGTGTAGCCTATCTAAATATCCCAACAGCATCATAGGAAGGGGTGATCACAGTCTCATGGTAGAACAGCTCATGCTAATATAAGAGCAGTTGGCTCAGTCATGCAAAGAATTTTTTTTACCTTTTGTATTTCTTTTCCATTTTCTTCTCATTTGCTTAATAGGGCTGAGCAGCTATAAAGCAGAATATATGACTGCTGCATGACTTTAGCTAAAGTCAGGATTAATTTTGCAAGTGAAATAACATCAAGAACAGGCCAAAAAATGTAGATTGTTTTGGCAAGGCAGCATAGTGTGACTCTGGAGCACAAGGACATGAGATTGTGATCAGCACCTGAATTACCTTTGTCATACTTAACCTGGATGTGTTGCTAAAGGCAACCATGTTTCTTGTCAAGTTATGCATGTCTGAAAGATTGAATCAGACCTGGCAGAGATGGGGATTGTAAGATCTTCTAGATTTATCTAAGGCTGTAATTTCACAGCTCTTTTTTCCTAAACATGTATAGCATGCTCTCCTCTACAAAATTCTGTTGTCAGTACTTGTATTCTGTTTTATTTGATGTCTTTGCAGGATGATCATGGATGAGCCTCAGGATGCTCAGCTCTTTCTAGGTGATGACGATGGTGAGTGTGCAGCCTGCCTATGTTGCCTCCTCTTCAAATGGAATCCTTTGATCTTAGATCACCTTGAGCATTACTTATGGTAGTGAGGAGGCCGTGAGAAATTTTAATTTTGTAATTTAAACACATTTTCTTGATTTTACAGCCTGAGTGCAGTGTTTTCATCTGCAGAAATAAAGGAACATTTGCTTATAAACGTGAGAACTGAGAATCAGGACTGTATGCAGGAGGGGGATTTCAGCTCTCTCCTGCTTCCTTTACTCTGCCAAATTTGAAGTATGCATTTTTGAAGCCAAGCTCATGGACCAAATGCTATACAGCTAAACTCATTTTACTATGACTAAGTCGTTCAAAGTTACTACTGATCTATGTTGGTTTAATTATAGATTTTCATGGACTCATTCCAGATGGGGCCTAGATAAAACATCAGAATTTTGTCATAGGACTTGATTTGTTATACAAAGTGTCATGAATATAATGGCACTGAATAAATAATTTACAGTAGCACGTGTCTCCTCTTATTTATAGAGTATAAATTGAGAGTTTTACTAATTTTATAAAGTTAGTGTGAACATACAGAGGGAAATGTACCATTCTGGGAGGGCATACAGTATATTGAAAATAAGAGATTAAAAGTGGGAAATGCAGCATTGAAAATAAAATTCTTATATAAGATTTAGCTTAGTAAGGACTGTGAATAGAATAGTACAGATCTGTGGAGTCCAGATCTCGTAAGACTTACTCAAGTGTGCTTTAAATCGTGCTGCCAAGACTTAAAGTTCTTGGAAGTTCTGAAAGATTCAATAACAGACATTCTACCTTATTTTTTACTGCAGTTTAAAGTAAGACTGTATGCACCTTGAGAGACCTAGAAAAAGTACTAATAAAACAAGTAAACGATTCTAAGATTTACTATCTCTGTTGAGAAATTCAAATAAAGAGCAAAATAGTCAAAGCAGTGGTTAAAGAATGGGAATATTTTTTCTAATCTCAGCAAATGACACAATGACAAAGAACAAAACTGGAAGAGTACAAAAGGTGAAAAGGATATAACAAGGTTGGTCTAAACATTGGAATTAAAATTACAATGCACAGATGGATATGCAGATTTGAAACTAAAGCATTTAAATCTTATATATAGAATAGAATGACTATGTGCCATCTGGAATTCAGGGAATCCAATGAAAGTTGGAGGTGTAAACAATACACACAGCAATATCAACATCTGTTTTCAGTGCCTGCTGATATATATGAGTCTTTGAGGGATAAGTTGGAGAAAATAATGGAAATTGATAAAATCTCATGATAGAAAAAGGGTCACACATAATTGTATTTGTTTAGAAAGAATTTGGATTTACTCATGCTAAAAATAAATAGCACATACAATCTATTGTCTGTTTTTTAAGTCCTTGAACAGGACAGCATTCTTAGCAGATGCAACATTTTGGAAGGTTTGGCATAGGATACAACTCCTTCCCAAGAACAGCTAATGGATAAAAATCAGGAAGTTCTGAAAACTTACAGCAGTATCTCTTACGAGTACACTCCTATGACCTGCTCCATTGCTGAGACTCCAGGATGGCTATGCCATTATTAGTAAATTTAGCAATCTGAGCCTAAAACCTTACAGAATACGATAAAACATAAGGTCTGATATGCAGTACAAAAATGAATTACTACACTAAAAATTAATTACTGCACTGAAGAGTGCTAGCAATGTTTAAAAAAAGGCTCTGTTAATATTTGGCCTTGATAACAAATGGCCTTCCATTTTCAAAGGGCCCATAAAATAATATCAAAAATATTAAAAGTGCTTTGGACAAACCAGCTTAAAGGGATTGGTTCACCAGGACCAATGTTTTGTTGCAAGGAAGAGAACAATGATGACATTGATTATTTCCACAGCTAAAAATCCACTATGTAATTGATTTTTATCTGACTCATTTAGTGTGGGCAGGCTCCATTTGTTCAAGAAACCTGTAATATATTCCTTGAATCTCTGTAACTATGAGAGATATAAAAGTTGATATAATGAGTTAAACACACTATTTAACTCAATTTGTTTTGCACACTGAATTCCAATTTCTGACACAGATACAGGTTCTATCTAGAGCTATTGCTCATTTTTTAAGATGTCTTGTTAATTTTCTGTGCTCCCAAATATTCAAGAGTTCTACTTTATTCAGGGTGCCTCTGATTTTAGAATTCCATGTCCTGAGATCTCATTTTCAGGTACATGGAGAACCTTTCACTGAGTGATTGAGATCTGGGCTACCAGCAAATTTGAAAGTCCTGACTAGTAAAGACTCCAGGGAATGAGAGAGCCAGACTAGGAGGAATTATTTGATCTGGTGCATATCTTTGACACATTCAGTGTCTACTCCTGAAAATCATGGATATTTGGGTCATGAGTTTGTATTAAAACTGCTAGACACAGAAAAATTGCATAGGAGTCCAGCAGGGCTTGAGCGGAGTGAAAAAAAAAATCAAGGTTTTAATTGAAGTGTCCATTTCCAAAATTATGTAGAGTATTTGTGATTGACTGCCACCTTATCCTGAACTATAAGAACTTTCTGGCTTAACTGCTCTCCAGAATTTTTGCCATCAGATTTGGGCAGTATTTGCCCACTATCTAAAGTTTATGATTCCTGCAGCTCATCCTGTCCAGTCACAAATGGAAGGGAATTAGGAATATAAATAGATTTGAAGAAACAATTTAGTGTATATATATATATATATATATATATATATATAAAATATATATATATATATATACATACATATCTGGATGTTTTTAGAGTACTATAGGTTTCAGATATATACTATATGACTTAAACAGAAAATTAGGTTTAAAACCTTTTATTTCAAAACTTGGTCTCAAATTTGGACTTGTTGGACTTTTCTTATTTTAAACAAACAGATTTTCCATTCATGTACAAGCAAAACCAGAAAACTGGAAGAAAAATTAATATTTAGTTTATGTATCTGTATGCATGACTCTTGAGAGTCTTTTCTCCTTCTTTGCTGATAAATGACATATTATAAAAAAACAATAAAACCCCAGTGATGATTAACCACAGTTTCTATTTCTGCCAAAAAAACCCCAAAAAAAACAAAGAAGCAACAATTTTTCAAATATTAAAATTCAATAAACAATCAGAGCACGTTAATATTTTTCAGCTAGGCATAGAACAAGGGCATTGGTCTTTTCCTGTTACATTGGTTAATCCAAAATGTGTGGCAAATGAATCTCTTTGTTTCCTTGCTAAAAGCATAATTTTTTTTCAGACTGTAAAAAACTCATTTTTACATTACAGGTAAAATAAAAGCAATTTGGGTGTTTTGAAAAAACTGATACCTCCTTTTTCTTTCCTTCTATAAAGAGATTTCAGTCTCTTTCGGAAAAGTGGCATTTTTTTTGTTCACCCAAATTTTAACCAAATCTATTTCTCGGAAGCACATGTACATCACCATCTGACAGGATGTAACAAACTGGATATAAAGAGACAGTGACATCAGATGACTCTGAGAAGAAAAGTGTGACTACAAAAAAACTCTGAAAGAGAACCCATTGTCATACCACTTTGCAAAGATGCAGCTTCTGCTACAGAGTGAAGTTTGACACCACAGAAATGTCCTCTAAGTAGACAAGGTTCCACTTAGGTTTTCTGAAATGGAAAAGGTAGTTGTACATCAATCAGGCAAATAAATCCTCTTGTTGATTTGCCTTCCTGAGTCCCACTCTGCCACTACTCTCCCCTCAAAATACAGCCTAATAAATTGCATCACTGGTTCAGAGAATCTCTGCTGCTTTGAAGAATGATTTATGTTCGCTAAACTCTTCATAGAACTCTTCTACACATTAGCATTCTCTCATATTGTGTGCCAGGGTTTGCATGTGAAGTAGATCTTAAAATTGAATTTACCATATGTGATGTCACTAATATAGCAGTCACTGTACTTCCTGAAATAGGATGACTATGAAGGATGCATCTATTTTGCCACAGATTTCTATAAAACAAAATGTTTTTCAGTAATTAAAGCTGGAGGTGAACAAAGGAGGTACTCCGGGAAAAGCACAGATTAATTTAAACCATAAATGACCCATTTAAGTTTTTTTTTCACTCAAGTAATGACTAAAGAAAATGAGTTCAGAGACTGATGAAGGATGCTGAATAGGTAATTATCACTATTACAAACCCCTTATTTTAATTTGTAGGAAATGTGATTTGAAAATTAAATAGTACTTGATTTTTTTCAGGTTTCAGTGTGGACTCTCCTTCAGCTGTGTCTAGCACTTTTGTTTCTCAGAATTTCAAGGACCTTTCTTTTCCCATTAACGATTGTATTAGATAACCAGAAGGATCCATTTTTCAACAGTATTATCTCAGCAATAAATAACATTTTCCACTTCCCTCAGATTCCTTGTCTAAGATCTGTAGATGTTTTACAGGCCTTGGGTAAAAAGAAATAACAAAAAATTTGGACACAGGTAGAGGCACACAGAGGCTGATTTATGAGTGAAGACATAACATGCACCACAAAGCTTCTACTTTTAAAATTAAAAATAGATGAAGACAAGACTGCATGCCCTACAAGGCAAATGTAATCCACCTGTTTTGTACTATCCTTCACTTCAACTACCAGCCTCCTTCCCCGTGTTTGCAATGATTTTTTTCAGATTCCTTCCAGTTGTACTTACTCATAACAACTCAGTCAATGACAGCAAACACTGTCTGTATTCCCAGAGTGTTCTTTCAAATTTTTAATGCTCCAGTAGTTTTCAAATCTCTGTTACAAATGTAATAGACTCCAATGTCCAAGCATAAAAATCCAAACTAATTGACACTAGAAAAGTGGCTTTCCCACTCTTTCAATTTCTTCCAGTTTTGAAACAAGGGAGAAGTAAATTTTTATTCATGGAAATATTGCTTGGTCTTATTGATCCATTCCTACATATGCTGAAGGATGATCACCATAAATATATGTCCCCTGTACATCCGGCAAAGTATAGAAATTAACTCAAGTGCCTCTTCTGCAGATGACTTGGAGCCCTTAAAGATAATTTTGATGTTTGCCAGTTGGTTGCAGGAATACACAGTAAGGAACTGCAGAAGGGTGTGTACAAGAGTAGGGTACCAATGAGAAGATGCTACATCCAACCCTTCCAAACGTACTCTGTGGCAAACAAACCCAGTGTCCTTCCAAAACAAACTGTGCCACCCATTTCTGGCTTTAAAATCAGATGGAACTAAGACCTTCCTGCTATGAAGCATAGTCAGGCTCATTCAAAAAGCATGGTGGACATTGCACACTGTCCCAGAATGGCCCTGAGAGTGAGCAAATGGCACAATGCCAATCCACTGAGCAGGGACACTGGGGGCTGTGTGTCTGTAGGGATGTCCTCAGCACAGAGATGTAACAAACCCTCTCTAGCCATGACATCCTGACAACACCCACTTGACAACACAGAGTCTGGCCACAAACCCGTGGTCATGAATTTATCTTGTGGACTTACTTAATAGACCATGACACTGGAATGAGTGGTAAACCAGAAACAGCTCAAAAATGGTGAAGTGTGATTAGCATTTTTGTTGAATGCAACTGGATGGATTCATCAACCATAACAGTTTTTTGGAATAATTAACTGTGCTGAATTTTTCATTAAAATAAAAGCACAATATTCATATGGAGTAATTACTGCAGTGTGAAACATGTTTGAATTAGAAGAAGACAACTTTGTCATTGGGTAGGTAAATTCATAGTGCCAGGAAATGTTCTCCCCACCAGGTTTTAGGAATCATGTGCCTAACAGTCTCCTGCAGTATACAGTACAAGCTACTATTAGTAATAGATCTGGAGCTGAACATAAGGTATGGAGGGAGTATTTAAAATGTTTAATTATTCAAATGAAGGAATTAATTGACTGTGTCTTTTTTGCAGTTACACAATATTTCTAAACATCTTAAGAGCTCAGCATGCTAAGAAGCATATAATAATGTATCTGAATCTGCACTTCAGTTTATTCTCCAAGAAAAACACTATGGAAAAATATTTTAAGATTTGGAACAGAGCAACTGACTTTGGGGAAAAAGCATATCTATGTATATATATTATGTATATATACACAAAATATGTATACAATATAAAAAAAACTGTGATGAATTGGATTCAATGGGTGAAGATCTTACTATACCTATTTGATGCACAAAATGTAATACTGTATCAACAAGCTGCACTTCACTAAACTATCAGTTCTCAAGCAGTTCTAATCTAATCTAGTCTTATCTATGATAATTTCTGCAAAAAGTATTAAATAATTCTGAACTGGTGAGAATTTGCCAGTGCTGAACTTCTAGCAAAAGAGCATTTATTATTATACTTCCAGGCTTACCTAGATGGAGATCATTGCATTCCTTGCTGGAACAGGCAGGTGGGAAAGCAAATATTCCATTTGCTTCTCTAAAAACCTTCAGGACTAATTTGTCTCCAGAAAAGGTAAAACCTAACTGAAAACCAGGTTGACTTACATATTTATTTTCAGGCAAACTATAGTAAACTGTAACTTCTGTTTGCCCTAAGCTTTCTCCAACAACATTTTTGGGGGCTGAACAAACTGTTTAAGGCTAAATTTCTTTCCTGTGCAGGTGCAATTTTGTAAGTCAGTATTGTTAAATTGTAGTGGGGACCCTCCCACTGTGCATTTTAAAGGATTGAGAGATCTGCACGTGGGCTGTTCGTGCCCATGATGTGCCACAATAATCGAAGGCCAGCTAGTGTGAAAAAGCATGGAAAGCTTTCCTAGGAGAAGGTTGGGAAGCCCTGACCTGAAGAAGCATCTGTTACCTTGCTGTCAGCCAGAAATAATTATATTATAAGCAGGCTGGTACTAGAATTTCCAGTCTTTTCTCTTGGCCTCCAGAGCCAGAAGAAATCTGTGTAGTTCTGGTATTGCACTCTATTTTTCTCCTTCAGCTACTTGTTGGAAAACAGGTACAGTTTCTCTCTAAAAAAGAGGGATCAATTTTTTACTAGCAACCAGCAGAAAATACTTACTTTTAAGGTTTCTGCCAGGTTTGCTTAATTGGACTCTTTGGATAAAAAAAGCCAGCATAGGGCTATGATAGTAGTCTCAATGCTCTGATTTTCACACTTCTGCACTAATTTGCTTCTGGATAAACTTTGGTTAATCAAATTTCTGCAACTCAAGCAAATAAAAAGTGAAATTCATCCTGTCTAAAAGGAGCCCTGGTCTCATTTAGATCCACAGAATTTCATCTACTAATATTCTCCCAGTACCTATTGCTTCATCTTTTGAAATGTAACTGTTTTGGAAGCATCCAGGTATGTAAACAGATAAAATATTTCAGTAGCTAAAGTTCTTTCAAAATAAATTTGTCAGTGAAAAATGTTTAATTTTTAATTTTAATACACTCAATAGCAGATTTATAAACCTTGGTTTATAAATGTCTGCTTTCCTTGCAAAAAAATTTCTTCTACTTAGTCGTAAGAATACTTTGCAGCTGAAAGATTTACACCTTGTCCATACCCACTCAGCCTTTGACTTATAATGAAGCTGCCAGCAAGGACACAAAGTAGTGTAAAACACAATGGCATCCTTGTACTGTGCAAACTGGAATAAACTGTAAATTTAAAATAGCAGTGTTTACTATTTAAAACTTACAGTTAGTAAATATATCGAGAAAGATTTAGTGAATCACTGAGACTACTATTATTTTTCACACATTTCCTGTAAGAAAAGAGAATTGTAATATTTCTGGGTTCTTACATAACCTAGTCTAGCAAGTATTTATCTCATCTTCTAGATAAAAAAATCTAACCCCCTCATCCTTAAATAAAACCAATGTAAACAGAAAAAGTACAAGGTAGAAGTTAACTTAGAGGATTTTCTGTTTGAGCTTTTGAACAATAAATCTCAACTGAACAAATATAATAATACCATCCTGGGTAAAACTTTCCTAAACTGACTGAGAAGACAGGTATATAATTTTTTTCCAAGAAGGAGTATTCATATTTATTTATCAGCTAGGGTTTTAAAGAGGGTTTTTTTTTCAAGAGAATGATATATCATATGGATATAATTTCTGAAAAAAAAATCATGCACCTCTTATACAGTCTAGACTAAATCAAAGGGAAGAGAGCATTTTGTGATTTCTGCAAGTGAATTCATAAAGACCAACAGGACTCAACAGATTTTTAGGACAAAATCATAAACTTGTTGTGGTGAACACCATGATGTGTGGGGGAGGAGGGAGAGGTGCCAGCTGGATCCAGTGCCTATCTTGGCATTTATGATGTGTTCATCACCATGGTATCAAAACACCTTTACAAGTTCTAAGTGTAACCACAGTAAAGGATCTGTAGTTTTTCCTTGAGTCCTAGGAGGGATGGCTTTGTTGTTGTTGCTATTGTTATGATTATTGAACAAGCAGGTGAAAATAAGGGATTTTACATTTTGTTCTTAAGGAGCTGAGATTCCTCAGGGATTCAACTCCATAGCTGTATGTCAGTTGCCAAGAAAATTGCATCTGTACATGGTATAGAGATGACTCTTCTCTTGTCCCAGAAAATTCCAGCTCCAGAAAGGTCATGAAGGGAGTGAGAAGGAGCCGTCATCCTTTTACACAGAGCACAGAGAAGATGCTTAGGATGGATGGAGGCAGGGAGGTGGAAACAAGAGTTGTTGAATACACTGCTGATTTTTCTTGGTTTCCCAAGCAGTGCAGGCAGCTTCCCTGCGTGTATGTGCCAGAGAGCTCTCCTTATCCCTGTGCCAGCAGAATGTGCCTCCCTTGGGCTTCCATGGATTGATGCACAGAGACACCTGAGAGCTGGCTGAATACATTTTCAGGAACATACAGCAGATATGCTGGAGCTTAAAGCTGTATTACATGTGGAAATATTATTTCCTTAAATATTTATATATTTTCTCACATAATATGGATCCCACTGTGGCCTTTGTATTTTTGTCTTTAACTTTTCCTGTTTTTTTTTTTTTTTTTGTTTGTTTGTTTGTTTGTTTGTTTGTTCTGTAGCCTTTAATGTTAGATTTTGGGTTTGCTTTCATTAGCATTATAAAATTACCCCACTGAAAGAAACAGAATATTATGTCCTATAAAGAACATCTCAATGAGAATAAACTTATAAAATCTTGTTCCTTACAGTGAAATCTTCACCCCATTGAATTTAATGGTAGTATTCCTGTTAATAATAATGAGTCAAGACTGCATACAGCTATCAATACTTAATTATTGATAGTCAACAGACCTAATACTAAAAACATCCTGTGCAATGAGACCAAAAATTTGAACACTGGACCCAGGCTGAGATTTTACATGGAGGATCTATTTCAGATCTTGCTGTGCAAGTGTTTTAGTGTCTTCTTTTTTTGTTAACTTGAGCTAAACATTATGACAGAAACAAGTGAGATAATTGGGTATTATGAGATATCTGCTCTTTTTTCACTTATGGTCATTTTATGTATTGAAATATTTGCATTGTTTATGTAGGAAAGTGAACCTATTGTTCAGCCATCTAAATTATGTCTTTGTTAATCATATAATCAAGGCTCATGTCAACTGTTCTAGTTTGCATAGAAATTATGAGCAATTTCCTTTTAAATTTTGTTATTTTTTCTTTTTAAAGAAGATCAATCCCTACATTCAGAGAGAATTTGTTAAACTGGAAAATCCTGTTTAAGGGCTCAAGGTGTATAGAAATTACAAAATTGCCTTTAAATGGGTCAGCTTTCTGTCAGGTGTGTGGGAGTGAATGACAGACTGATTCCCACACACACCCAAGAAAATTGTGAATTGTCCTCTTACCAAGTATTCTGTTACAACTGGCCCTATAGATGTGTCTATGTGTGTGTGTGTGTGTGTGTATATGTAACTATATATATATAAGTATATGCATATATATATTATTTCCATATTACACTGAAATATTCCTTTTACAGCTTCTTTGCATTTTACTCCTGAGTTACTTGCCTATATCGCTTACAGATTAAACAATCCATTCTGCAGCTGTACTCTCAGATACCAGTGTTTTGTGATAAAACTGTGTTTAACCTTATTGTACTCTGCAATAATCTCCAAAATATATGTATTAGGGAACAGATATCCTAAATATTTTATTAACATAGGATTATATTTAGCAGGTTAGAGATAATCTGCTGATTTAAGTAAACACTACAACAAAAAGATACCACAAGAATCTGCTGTCAGCATCTTTTTGTAGCACTTCTTAAGACTCCCTGATGTGCATTTCACATTGCAGTTAAAATCCTTTTATTTGTCCTATTATTTATCCAGCTGTGGGATCACTGCACTTTCACAATAATAAAAAAACCTCTCAGCAAATATATGTTATAAAACCACCAAAACAATTATTAAAAATGTTCTGCTACACATTGGTTACTCTGAGCATTAAATTTTCAGTTTAATCTTGACTTTATGCAAAGAGCAAGGAAATTAGATTGATGCCTTTTCATTCAAGATAGTATAACAGAGTACCTAGACAGATATTCTAGATAGATATTGCATTTATGTAGGTGTAACAGAGTTGCACTGTGCTCAGAAATATTAATGATGAATACTGTTAACATTATCAGAATGCTGTCTAGAAGGAAAACATAAGGAATGGCACTTACTCTTCCACCTTGAAATCTTCCTGGGTTTTTGACCCATCTGTCAGTATACCTGGTTGATAGGTTATTTCTTCTCACTGGCTTTCATGCTAAAGGACAGAGAAGCAAAGCCCTTTGGAGCCAGCTTTAGCACTGCTCTTTACAGTTGGCTGTCAAGTGGAGTCAAGAAGGGACAGTTGCTACCATCTGCCTAAAAGTGTGGTCTGGAACCTGTGTGTGTATTTGTGCACGTCAACAGCTTTCCAACATATGGGCCTAAATTTAGTTTCTGAATTCATTATTGGGCTTTCAAATATGTGACCCGGTTTTCAGATGTACTGACCACTCAGACATCTGGTGGTTTCATGTAAGCTGTGATTATTCAGCATCTCTTGAGCAAAATCACTCAGTGCAGTGCAGTTTCCATTTTAAATTAGTGAGAAGACAGTTGTTGAATTTAGCAGATACTGAGTTGGTCCGTGGATGTTTAACCTTCTTGACATCTGACCCTCTTGGCCAGGCCTACAGTCATATAAGTGAATCTGACGGTGACCTGAAAACTGGTGACAGCATCACCTGACACTGATAACTGTGTCATAGAATTAAAAAGGTATCACAGAACTCTGACCATAATTACTTTGTACCACTTATTTCAGCTGTCTCGTGACTTAGCATTTTAAAATCCTGAACATCTTTTTAACAGTTAGCATCCTTTAAATATGGAACTGTCAAGAGAAATTTTCTTATTCATAAATCTGAAAGTTCCTGCATCCCTATATTAGTACTATATGTAAGACTCAAAATACATCAAGCTCCTGATGGGCATGTTGTGACAGTGATACAGGGAGACATCATTAAAGCTTATTATCAGGAAAGCACACTGAAAAGGTCTAATTTTCAATAAGAATTTTTGATTTTGGTTGCTTGACAGAACATTTTGGAAGACATGCAAAATATATGGTGGCTAAAATATTTTGTTAGTTAAGTAATACAGCAACTTTACATTTCTGTGAAGAGCAAGTTGTTCACTTCTGAGGTTTACAGCTCACTTCTATAGCCCTTGAGGGTTATTAGTGCTGAAACCGGCAGACCTTAACTGACTCATCGATTTGACTTATTGTTCTGCCTTCTATCCATGAGTGTTCCAGGCCTGAAGAATGCACACTGCAGACTAAACTTGTCTACCTCTTAATCTCAGTTGCTGAGGAGTTTTAGAAGAGGTATTGGTTAGATCAGCTCCTCAGCTGGTCTAACATATGCCAGAGTCAAACAGCAGAGGATCAGAAAATTTTCTCTCCTATGTGCCCTGTTCTATATCTAAGCACAGCTTCTCTATGCTCAGGCACAGTGTACAGCCTATTATACTCACTTTAACCTTGACAATTTTTAATGCTATTTTAGGCCTGTTTAGAAAGTCTTCCTTTCTGCCTTGAAAAGTTGAACTCATGGGAACAAAGGTGGTTTGCTTTTCAGTTGGAAAGATACAAAAGCAGTTCCAATTTTTTTTGATCCTGTGTAGCTTTTATTTATATATATATATTATTTTTTTTTTTTTGTTAACAAGATAAAGATTTTGTTGGCACAAGTTTGCAATGATCTGCAGAGCCTTCTTTGTCAGCTGCAGTAATCCTCAGACACCCGGTCAATCATTCCAGATCTAAATTCCATGTCAGTCTAATTTATAACAAGCAGAAACGTACCTTGTTCACAGGTACTTGCAATATTGCTACAATTCAAAAGTAACATCAGTTTTGCCAGAGAAACTGGCTGTCAGCTTTCCTTGTTCAGGATCGGAGCAGTAGCTGTGCAACAGGCAAACCCGAGGGCACAGCTCATTTTACAGCTGCACTGCTGGAAGCTGCTTTAGACCTGTTGGCACTTTTTCCCCACTGCTGTATACTGAAGACATTTGCACTATACATGTATGTGCTCTTGTATGTTTATTTGCAAGTACTCGATTTACCTTCTAATTTTATCTGAATTTTCTTAATCTCCTTTGAATTAAGCTGAAGCTACAAGAACTCTTGGGATTTCATGAAGTCCACTCCAAATGTGGTTGCTGTTACTGCCTGCTTCAAACCCAACCCATGTAATTACTACAGTTTAGGTTTTACAAGAAGATTGAAGAGGAAAAATATTAGGTTATAAAGGTAATTTCTACATTATAGAATTGCAATAAATTATGTTCCTTCTCAGTAAGCCATAAAATCAAGTCTCTCATGGTTTTTCATTCAAGTAGCACGTCTTGGCTCATTAAAATCTCTTGATGGTGATCCCTTTCCTACATGCAAAGTGTATTTTTTGAGACCTGATGACAATAACAAAGAAGTGCTCAATGTTTGTGAGATGTTCCTATTAAAATTGCTATGAATCCATGAAATTATGAGTACAAGCTGCTTCTGTCCTAGTCCATATGTGCATCATTTTTTATGGAAAGGGAAAGGTTAGCTAGAAGATGTGTGCTCACTATTTATAAAAGCAGAAGTGGATTTAGTGTCAACACAATGCAGGCTGGGATTTCACACATTGTTGTACTGATACACTAATGATTGCAGTTATTGGTTAGAAGAGCAAAGGCTTATGAAGCGTTTGCTATGTAACTAAAACAAAAAGCATTTTAACCACCCAGCAAGACTAATACCTCTGGGGAAGGTCACTGCTCATAGAGGAGTGACAGAACTTGGTAGAAGCAAATGCGGCTGTCTGATCTACATGAATTCAAGAATGTAGAGCTGTTAAAAAAAAACCTCCAAACTTCTGTGTTGTGGGATACTGTGATTTACAGTATTTGTGAATCATAGGATTTTTTTTCAGTATCTATAAACATTATGCCACTTGTAGCCTCCTTGATAAAACACACTTCTTTTACTCTTTCTTGAGAGAGTTCTATAACTCATGTCTGCTCAGACTTCTTCCAGGTCTCAAGCTTCCCTAGTGCTGCCCAGCAGACATCTTCCACCACTGAACTGTTCTTTTAAAGGCAGTGATAACAAACCTGCTGCCACTTCATCTGGCACAGAAGAATCATCACTTCTTCTGCTCTCTAGCCACAAAACATTTTGGATCTACATCCAGATACTCCACTACAGCATGAAGAGACTACCAAGGAAACAGACATTGACTGCTTCATTCCAATTTCCACACAACATTTCTTATCACAAAATACCTTTCACATCAATACTGCCTGAGATCAGGCCTGGATAGGTGGTTTTTTTTGACAGATATTCAGAGCTCTGGAATGTCTGTTAATAGTAATGATTGAGCTATAGGGCATTTTTTGGGAATAATGATTAGCTAGAAAGCTCCATTGACTCAGTGCTCAGCAAAGGACTATTCTCTCTGTCAGGTAATCAGTTCCAGGGATTTACTCAAAGGTTGCATCAACATTGTTATTATTTTAAAAAATTAAATACAGAATTTTTAACATAATAATTGCAATTGCTCTATATGGTCTACTTGTTTTATATTCTTCATATTTGCCACCATCTCAGCATTCAGGTTAACTCACTGACTTTCTCTCGTAATTTTACTCTTTTTCAAACTCTCTTATTTACATAAAAAAACCCTGCAAGAATCAGTTCTAGATACAATTCCACACAAAATTCAACAAACAGAGTATATGCAGCTTCCCTGTGACATGAGTATATGTTATTACCAGAAAAGGTGCCTATTTTCTAGGTTAAAGTTGAACTACAAGCATTACAATTGATTCACATCATCTTGGTGAAAACAAGTCAAAGAAATTAGAGGGAAAATATAACAAGAATTTTGTATACAGCTGGTGCCTAAAGTAAGCATTCCACCTAATTAAATGGATATATACATGAGTAAAGAGAACTCTGTAGGTTCAGGTTGAAACATTCATCCTCTCAGTTATTTCAGAGGCAAAGAACATTCTTTACGGGATAAATCTCTAGAAAAGTAGACAATTATTACTTGCCTTAAAGCAATGTCAAAAAGAGAAGCCTTGAAATTCTTGAAGTCTTGAAAGTGGAAGATGATGGTGTGAAACCAGGAAATCTTTCATGTTTCTCAACTTGTTAAGCATAACTGAAATAAATAAGACATTTATTGACTGAGTTAATTGCAAAACTTTTATAAATCACACAATGACCCAAAATGTGCCTCAGTACTGTGTGTAATACTAATTTCTCTCAACTTTTATTTCCATTATTGTAACTAATGGGTTTATATTTTGGTCATGCAGGTGTTCTTAGAAATATATGCTCTGAAGCCATTAAAGCATGCTGCCACAGGTCTAGTAAAAATGGTTTGTGCCCCAGTCTAGAACAACTCCAGTTCACTATTAGAATTCTAAGACATGGAACAGCTAAAATAACTTCACTGCTAATACAACTAAGCAGCAGAGAAAGCATAGCAACTGAAGTAACTTAAAATTAATTAAGGTTAGCGTTATTTATGGATTCTGGGTTCCATGGGTCTTATCCAAAATCTCTTGGTGCTATAGAAAATGTTTTTATTTTTCAAGAAGGTTTGATCACCCAAGCACATGTCACGTAAGGTTGAGTTCTGATCTCATGGACCTGAATGCCACAGATGTCAGGTTCTAGCCTAAATCCTTTGGGCTTCTTTTTTTGTAGGGAAATTCTTAAGGAAAACCCTAGGAACGCAGCAAAACAAGAAACTCGTACCATATTTAGTCGGGCTTAATAACCCATAAAATAAATCGTGTTTGGATGTTATTATTTCCACACTTGTATAGCACTAATCATGCAAAATATTTAAGCAGCTTTTTAGCTGTCAAATCAACAGGGAAACTTGCATAATCTTAAGTGCTTGACAGACTGGACTTTAAATGTCTCTAGGTGCAATAATAAGTATGGAAAAGATTCATTTTGTGCAGTATTTTCAGCACAAACTGCATCATAAAGTGTTAAATAATAAATAATAGCAGAGAGAAGTATACACAAGGGAGGAATGATTTCAGAGGAGACTTGAAAGGGGATGTTGATGAGGTGGAGGTTTTAAGAATTAAATATTAAAACCCAGAAAGGCTGGTTTTTGGCTAGGACTGATTGTTTTTCTCTGGTGAGAAATAAAGGGGCTTTCTAACCTACCTCCTGGACAAAGATGCCAGGCTTACTGTCAAACTGTTCACTGGAATCATCACTGTACTTAGAGTCTATTTTTAAGAGAAGGCAAAGGATTGCAATTAGCTAACTACAGGCCTCTCAGATTCCAAACGTCTGCTCTGTCCTCTGCCTCACCTTTCCATTTATTTACTGCGTAACAACTCCACACGGACTTGGCCCAAGTTCCTGAAGAGCGCCAGGGATGCAGAGGCGGAGGGAGGGCAGCCTGGCATGGCAGAGCCCCAGCACACCAGCCTTCCCCAGAGCCACGGGCAGCCCGCGAGGCCACGGCAAGGCACTCAGGGACGTGCCCCGAGGAGAAGGGAAGCGGCTTTCAGCGCTGCTCAGTCACACCACAGTGGGCTTATTTCCTACATTTGGTGGCAGCATAGTATTCAGGATAATATTATTGCTACTTGCACAGGTTACCGCCGAACCAAACGACAGAGATGAGAGAGTTAAGTAACAGGGATGGAGAGCGAATCACTAAAAAGTCTTTCCCAGAGTCAGTTCTCTGTTTAGGGGAAGTTATTTCAATTCTGTATCTCGCAAACAACCCGCTGCCTCACCGTGCCCTCTGGAGCCAACTGACTGACACTATAAGGAGATTTTAAAATAAATGATGTGCAGGAGCAGCTGATGTTTAGCAGACAAAGCCCTGCTCGGCAGCATGCACTGCGAGCACCGCTGTACCTGTGCTCGGCAAGCCGGGGCCAGGGCAGCGCCTTCTCCCGCCCGGCCTTAGCTGAGGTGCGGCCCCATGGGCGCCGCTCCACCCGCGGCACCTGCCTTTGCCTCGCAGGTGAGTGCGTCTCCGGAGAGCGCTCGGAGAGGAGCTCCCGGGAGAAGGAGCGCTCTACTTATCGGCAGAGGAGCTCTCCTGCCGCGGAGCTGCCCCAGGCTCGCCCAGCCCAGCCGGGGCCGAGCCGGCTGCCCCCTACCCCGCTCGGCGTGGGGCGGGCTGAGGGAGGCAGGGGACGAGGAGGCGCTCCCGCGCTTTTGGAGACGCACCTATGGGGAGCGCCCGCCGGGACGGGGAGTCTCTTATGTAAGGGATGGCGAGGAGCGGGTGAGGGGGGCGAGGCGGGGGTCGGCTCTGCGGCGGGGCTGATGCGAGGACGGAGAGCCTCACAGACGGGCTGGAAGGGAGGAAGAGAGAGAGGGGGAGAGAGAGAGGGAGAGAGAAAGGGAGAAGTCGCCGGGCCCTCAGCGGGTCTGTCGGGGGGGACGGGCGGGCGGGCAGCCCCGTCTCTGGCACGCAGCTTCCCGCGGCCGCCTCAGAGGACGGGCTGGGCTCTCCCCGCTGGCACCGCGCTCGCCCGCCCGCCACGGCGCATCTCCCTTCCCCGGCGGCTGGATGCCGCCGCGGGTCCGTCCAGCCTCCCGCGCCCTGCCCTGGCAGCCCGGCCGCGGGCGGGGCTCGGCGGGCGCCGCGGGTGCCTGAGGGAGTTGTGCGAGAGACCGCGCCGGGCTCCGCGGGGGAGCGGAAGGTGGGTGCCCCCGGTGCCCCGCGCTGGCACCAGGCTGCGCGGGGAGGATCCTCGCTCGCCCTCTCTCCTCCTCCCGCCCCTGCAGCGCCCTCGCCTCAACCCTCCCGCTTGGCGGCCCCTCCACGCCCCTCTCGCCAGCCCGGCGCGGTGCCCCGCACGCCGCCGCCACCTCCACCCCTCGGTCCTCCTCTTCCTCCTCCGCCTCCTCCTCCTCCTCCTCCCGCGCTCCCTCTCACGCGCACTCCGCTCCACAAGTGCCGCGCGCTCGCTGCTCCGGAGCGGAGCGGAGCGGGGCTGGGCTGCGGACCCTGCGCGGGGGCTGCGGACCCTGCCCGGCCCGTTCGGGGCTGTCCGTGGTGCTGGAGGCGAGCGCGGGCTGAGCGGACGCCCGGCTCCTGACGGAGCCCCTTTATGTTCAGCTCCTGGCGCAGCGCAGCATCCAGCAGCTCGAGCGGCGGCGGCAGCAGCATCGCTGAGCCGGGGCTGGGAGGCAGAATGGAAGGCTTTATTCGGCTGCTCTTCGGCTACTTGGTGGCGGACCTTCTCACGCTGGTGTGTCGGGCTCAGGAAAAAGCTGGCCAGCAGCTGGGGAGCTTTGTGGTGCTCTCGGGAGGAAACCACTCCAGCCTCGGGGAGCAGATAGACCCCTCCGAGCCACCTCCCACCCCAGACTTCTGCAGGGGCTACTTTGACGTGATGGGGCAGTGGGACCCCCCCTTTAACTGCAGCTCGGGGGAGTTCATCTTCTGCTGTGGCACTTGTGGCTTCAGGTTTTGCTGCAAGTTCAAGAAGACAAGGCTGGATCAAAGCACCTGCACAAACTATGAGACGCCGTTGTGGATGAACACTGGGAAGCCTCCTTCCCGCATAGACGACCCTCTGCATGACCCTACCCGGGATAAAACCAACCTTATTGTCTACATCATCTGTGGGGTTGTAGCAGTCATGGTGCTGGTGGGGATCTTCACCAAACTAGGGCTGGAGAAGGCACACAGACCCCAGCGGGAGCACATGTCCAGGTAAGGCTGAGTGCCAGGCAGCAGGGTCCCCTTCCCCCCTACCTTCTGCCCAGCCCCTAGAGAGGAGAGAGGAGCCCATGTGTCCCTGCCAAACAGACGACTCCTGCCAGGCAGGCTGCATTCCCCTGCAAGGCAACCGAGGGAGACCAACTTTGCTGAGCAGAGCTCCTGTGGTGCCCCCAGCCCGGGTTAGCACAGAACATGCATATTGAGGAAGACTAGGGATAATTGTGGAGTCTGCATAGACAGTAGTCCATTTTTATCTGCAGTGCCTGACCCTCTCCCTAACAAGATCCAGCAAGTGTTCCCAGATATACTGTGCATAAATAGAAAAACAAATTCTTAAACCAGCAGCACTGAATTATAGAAAGCCTGATGTGTTCCCTCTTCCAACAGTTTCAAAGACTAGAAAATGTTTTTACTTCTCAACAGAAGGATGTAAACAAATACCATCTCACCCTCCCTCTCCAGCTGCAAAATGGTTTTGGCAGGACCTTCCCTACTCCTCCAGCCCTTGCAAGTGTGTGAGCTATTTGTAAAATTTCTAAGCTGTGAAAATGAGTCAGGGTGGAAGGGAAGAGGAAGACACAAAAAGGAAAAGCTATTGTAGAATTTCTTAACATTTTTTCAGTTACTGTTGAGAAGTAAAAAATGGAATATGAAAGTCTTGCTGCATCCATGTATGTGTGTGTTCTAACTGTCTCCACGGTGTAATGGCTGAGTTATATCAAAAAGAACCTCCCCCACCTAGAGTTAGGAATGCTGTGTACCATCTACTCCAGATCCTGGCTGCCTAGTGGTGGATAGGCAGGTGGGCAGCTCGGGACAGAGCCCAGTGTCTTTAACAACATATTCCAAACCCAGATTGTCACAGCAGTTCAAAATCAAGGATAACACATTTGTCAAGTTTGCAGCCTGTCTGATTCTTTATGCTAATCCCAGGCACATGAAAGTAAAGCAGATGGGGGAAAGGCATTAAAAAAGGCAAACAGATCCATTAAAGAGTCTAAATAGATCCCAGCATATTGGCCAACTTCAGTGATGAAATACAATGAAAGGATACCTTCTACTGGACATGCAGTGTGGCAGAAAACTTCCTCTTGCCCCGACTGCTAATGGTGTAGCCCACCATCTTTAAGGCTTAGATGAAGAGTCATCCTTTGAAAGACAGTCCAAGAGATCAACTCAACACCTGGAGTCTCATTTTTACTGAAGTTTCTGCATGACTTTTTGATTAACTGCTTATTTTGAAATGAACAGAGAAAGTCACAGAAATACTCCTGAAAATGCATCACCAGTCCATGACCTATTATTTGCTATTTATAAACTGGCTGATATGGATATGCTTTACTACTGAGGAAAAAGGCACATTGCAGAAATTTTAGTCAACAGCGTGTATCAGTGATACTTCTGGAAAGACTTTTTTTTGTTGAGGAAGGTATGATAATCCTTTAGACATTTTGAATATAAATTGAGAAAAACAATACATGGGTCCCAATTTATTTTTTAAATTTTAATCCACAGAGCTTGTTTGCAAAAATCTCTCCCTTGCTTCAGTCTCTCTCTATATGGGTCTTTGTGCAGGCAAAAAAAGAGGGCTCGTAATATTCACAAAGCCCAGAACAGAGTGAAGTTATAGCCATCCCTGCAAATTATGGCTTAAATAGGTCCTGCTTCTGTGAATAGAAATATTTGCTATCTAAAGTACAGGTGTGAAGTATTCTGAAAGGATATTCTGTCTCAGTTTATGGAAGTAGAATTATGGGGGATTGGAAAATCATTCCCATGTCCTCAAGTCATGTATGCATAAAGATTAGGTTTCGGAAGTGGGTCTTAGCAAAGGTCGTCTGTTACCTTGATTACTTAACAGCGTCTGTGATCTTGTACATGAAACTGTTCAAGGCAGGATTATATAGAAACTTGGAAAGTCATGATCACATGGCAAAACAGTCACCCACTCAGTACACATAATAGCTAGTCATGTTCTGAAAAAGAAGATCTGTAGCTTTTTTTTTTAATAAGTTCTCTCTTATTCCTGTTGTGGGATTGGTTTAACATTAATTTGAAAAGGAATTAGATTTGTAAATCCTTTTGGCAATCTATAAATATATTCATTGAGTGAAGAATTGAAGTAACCTCTTAGTCCTCAAGTGAGTGTTTAACTAAAATACTCCATTCTAGCCCATATTACACTACTAATGTTCTGAAAAAAGGCTGCAATGCTTAAAAATAATTTATCTATCCAAACAGTTAATAGTACCAACAATTGATATAATACGTAGGCTGTGTTCACAGTCACCTTCTTTTAAATATTCATCACTACAATATCAGAAAACCAAAACAAAAAAGAACACCTCCTACATTTATTTTCTTTACTGAACCTTATTAATAAGCAGAAGTTTAATGCATCGAGAGTGTTAGGTAGGCCACAGCAAAAGTACTAAGTGTTACTCCATTTTGGCTGGCAGCAAGAAATACACAGAGAATGATTTCTCATCTATTTCCTTAGCTAAGATTGTGTTCTTTCCCCTGCCTAGCCAATGGCTACATGAAACATTTGAATCTCCTTCATTTCTATGAAAAAATTCACCTAGGAAAGGGGTAGTACTGCTTATAAAAAAAGACAGTGCATAATGGAAACTGATTTTTTTTCATGGGGGCTGATTTTTTAAGAAAAATGATCAACTGAGTATAACTGGTGTAAATGATACATTTCCATTTTTGATTTACTAAAAATATTTCAAAATATGAACAGAGACCTGACAGGGGAATAAGAACATTGACTCCTAAATGGGAAGCAAAACTGTGCCACACTTTTTAATTTCTTGCATTACTTCATCTTGCAGTCAGTAGATCTGCTGCTGAAGTAAGACACTGGTGTGTGTAAGGGTGGTACAATGTTAATAAAGAAAGATTTCTTTATTAACTGACCACAGTTTCCATACAGCTGCCTTTCATTAAATATTGTTTACTGCTATACCAAAACAAACCAAGAACACTCCATTAACTTCACTGAATTTTCCTGATATATTTCACAATGAAAAAAACATTGTGGAAATGTATTTAATCAGTGAAAAAAATCCATAGGAAAAAGTCTCTTTTAGGCGAGTCCCTTTAGAAAAAAAAGTCAAGACTTGTCCTTTCTTAGAGAGTTTGTTACTTCCTTTTGTTTTGAGGAAACAGGCCAGGTATGGCACTGTTGACATTTTCTTTCTGTTGGCATGGAACTGTAAATCTGGAAGATGAACATGGAGAGGGGAGTACAGAATTAACTCTGCATGGTGTATTTCGTTTTAGACCTTGCAGATTTTGTTTATCCTTATTTTAAATTTTGTTCCTTGATGTTAAAAGGAGATGAGTATTCCCTTCAGCTACAGTGTCCAAGACTAAGCAGCAATAGTAGTATCCAGAGTAGCTCTTCCTTTCCCCTCCTGTTTTTGAGGAGAATAAGGAAATCAGATGGTGTAGGAGGGAGCTGTGGCAGAGGGAGGGAACGTGGCAGTGTTGTGCATGAGAGGACACAGATTTGATCTGCCTGCTGAAGCAGACCAGGAGCGTTGTTAGGCATATGAGGGCAGCACGTTCTTGCTGCTTGAGACTACACCAATGGGCCTGCCAGGCTCCATCAGTTCAAGTGGAGAATTCTCTCTCAAAAATGAATAGAAAATGAAAAAGCTTTACCTCTGTTGCATGGAGGAGATTACTCTGTAAATACAACTGCAGCTTTTCCTTCTTCCTCAATACTTGTAGAGAATGTGCAAACAAACCAAGAACTGAAAGGAAAATGTTTATAATCAGGCTCTTATGCTGTAACTCCTGTTTTTTAAAACACTGCTTCTGACAGTGTGTTAGCAGTCTTACAAATATTGTGAACCATCTGAACTCTTCTTTCTTCCTTTACAAGGAAGAAAGTGCCCAGAGCTGAGCTCAGGACTGAAGGCTTTTACTGATCATCTTGTATCATACTGATACAAGACATGTAGTTGGGGCCAAAAATGGCCTGACTTGCCAAAATCCTGAATCCAGTGTGTGAAATTATTTCCCTTATGGGTTTTGATCCAGATTTGGAACCAAAATATGACAAGTGACCTTTCATGAAATAACCTGTTTCAGCTTCTTTAAGCTTGTACCCATAAGGGAAATGCCTGGCTCCACATGCTCTATAACACCCCATATTACATATGGGTATGTTACATACCAAAAAGAATTACATATTCTTTTTGGTATGTAACATATTACATACCAAAAAGTATTACATATCCAAAAAGAAAAATCTTATGGCAAGAGAAATGCTGGAGTTTTGTGATACTTGTATAATTCTGGTCCTTGAACTCCTACATAGGTAACACTTCTCCACTTTTGTAATACTACAATCAATATCACTGCACAGGTCTTAATGATACTGCTTCCTGATTAGAAGGTTGTCTTCCACTTTGCATTGCCTTAAAAAATCATCCAGTATATCATGGGTGCAGGTAAAGACCCTCTGTGTAAAGCTTTTCATTGGGACTGATTATAACAATTTCTTCAGATAATGAACAAAATCTATATGACTATATTTAGGTAAGACAAATGCATCTAGGTATTTGAAAAGTCTCCTGGCCTATGACAGATGTTTTTCAAAGCAAACATCTGTTCAATGATTTTGTCATGGATTGGAGAACAAGCTTCCCTTTATCCATTTCATTATATGGGCCAATCCCTGAAAGAACAAAATGCAGGTACAGCATTTCCTTTGTACTTCTGTGATACTGAAGCTGCTACACATTTTTAACTCTCTCTGACATCAGTGAAGAATTAAGGACATGCTCTCAGTTATATGAGCTATTCTGCCCTGAGAAGATTGAACAACTTTGGCTAACACAGTATAGGTGCTGTGTTGTTAAAACCAGAACTTGATGGTGAGTAGTTAATCTTTTCTTAATACAGAAGAAGGAATTGGAAAGGTAACTCCTTGAAAATCATTTGAAAAGAGCTACCATGAACTGGTAGAAAACTTAGCATTTTCATAGACAGGCAGTAGTTCATCTGCCAACATACAGGGTGTTATTTAAAGTCTACAGCAAACAATATTTACCATCAGACTAAGAGCAATGAGGAAAGGATTTCTGAAAACCCACTCTCACAAAGTGGGGAACTACTTAGATCTCACAGTTTTAACTGCCACACTGGAGTTAGAAACTTTCATTTACTTTTTTTTTCCCCCTTCCCAGAAATGTGTCCAGGTGCCTCTGGAATTAGAATTAATATTGATGTCAATAATTTCCTCTGTATAGAGATATATTTGCATAAATTGACTAGATATTAATGGGTTTGGTCTCCACTTATCTTAAATTGTTTTTGCAATATAATGCTTTCCTTTTTCATAATTTCCACATGTCTTTGTGAGATCTCTTCTGCTGAATTTTTATTATTCTGCTATGTAGGCCAGCTCTGCTATTTCTGCAGTCTAAGCACTGCTTCAAATGGGAGCATTACTCTGATACCATTAATCATGTGGTTACTGTCTTCTGACCTTTTCCAGGATCAACAGAGTATTCTCTAACATGTTGATCACAACTGTAACTAATATCTTAATAACATAATGTTAGTCATAAACACAAGAAAATATCAGTATTGTTCAGCTGTGTACCCAAGCAATGTTCCAGCAGTCTGAAAGCAAGATCCAGATCAGGATTTCTCTCTGCAACTTAAATGAAGCTAACTATTTTATAATAATTAAAAGTATGGTGCTGCTTGATTGAGAAATCATAATATCACAGAAGTAATCTTAATATCACTAGGGGAGGAGCTAGATGGCACTTGCCATGGCTTTCACCAAGGAATGTGCTTATTTTTCATTTATTTATATATTAGTTCATAAGGCAGTATTTCTTGATGCAATATCTGGGACACTGTATATAATTTTGTAGAAAATTAAACTAAACTAGGCATAGTGCCCAGAAAATGTGTCCACACCCTTAAAAAATTACTCAAGAGGTCTAAAAATTAAAAACAATAAAACAAAAAGGAAGTAAATAATGGTCCATTTTGCATTGACCTGAATAGAAAAGATTTGCACTGAAGACACTGGTAACACATACTACACATACAAAGCTTTCCTTTGCCTAAGGCAACAGCTTCTGCAGGTGGGCCAATTATTTCCTAGTGCACAGTAGTTCAGCAGGTAGCTCTGGCTCATAGGTAAGGACTAATTCTGCTCCTATGGATCTCTGGCAAAATAGCACAGACTCACAGACAGAGTTAGATGTTGCCATGCTGGGAGTTTCAGAGCTTAAAGCTTGGTCAGTAACTCTGGCTCCACAGGGCTGATCCGGGTGTGTGCGTTTATCCATGCACCTAAGGATGCCTTACACTCAGCAGGACACTCGGCAGTGGAACTGGTCCTTACACAGTCACCAGAGCAGGATGTCTGTCAGACTGCCTGGAGCTCTGCAGGGCAAGCCCACAGCCAGCACCAGGCTGGGCCTGGCCTAACTGAGGAACCTCTAACTGAGGAACCTTTTGCTTACTCCCTCTTTGCTAGCACAAAGCTTTCATCCTGTTACTGAACTGCTTTCAAAGGAGCAGGGAGTTCCTATGCAAGCTTTGCTCTATGTTAAAGACTAGGACACTCACAGAAGTTAGAAAAAGACCTTTTTGATCTCCTCATCTGGATGAGAAATCCTTAAATCCCTGCTTACTGTATTTTTCCATGGAAGTTACATGACTTTTCAACTTGAGTGACATTTTTGAATGAAAACTGTCAAGACTACTGTGTTGTGTGTGCTAATTATAAATGCATGTGAGAGAATTTCCTTTGAAATTGGTCATCTAGGTGTGAAGATAAGCAGTTTGTGAAAGGTGTAGCCATGGGCTAGGTGCTGAGGTGCTCAGCTTAACCAAGATGGCAATAAATGTTACTGAGCACATGCAGTGGCAAAATTCTAAAAAGCTCAAGGATCTTAAATTATGTTCCTCCAAAACCAAGATACCTAAGGAACTAAATGTGTTTCTGTGTTTTACTTCTAGCAACTTTAGGTTGTCAGTAAGACAACCTAAAAAGAGCCTTAGGTGTGAAGTCTCACAATGAATTTACGTCCCTGCATTTACTGTGAAGGGAGCTGGTTTCTCCAGCAGACATTATGATCGACTGCACTGCAAGCTGAAATAGATCTTGGAACATACTGTTAATGTCTTACTGATTTTGCAGATTCATTCTGGTTTTGTTTGGATTTCAGGGCTCTGGCTGATGTTATGCGACCTCAAGGACCTTGTACAACAGATCACATGGAAAGAGATCTAAACATTGTAGTACACGTGCAGCATTATGAAAACATGGAGACGAGACCTCCTCCAAATAACTTACGTGAGTTGCATTTTAACTTTATCAATAGCTGAATGCTGGCACTGAAAAAAGCATTATGAAACTATTACTGCTGAATGTCAAATGAGGATCAACTGTATATGGGTTCTTGCAAAATAGAAATATTCATTTTCTCAGAATCAGAAAAATTGCATTTCCTAGTGCAGATTAGTGCAACAGTGAGATAAAAAATTTTGAATAGGAAAATTAGTGACTGTATTTAGTTTTAATTAGTTTTCTTGGTTTTGTATCTTTGTCTTCTTCTACCTGTTGTTTTTGCTCAGCTCATCAGCCTTTGCCTTATTCTGTGTTTCGTTATACCAAAATACAACCATTGTTGTGGTTACAGCTGCATTTAACAATATGTTTCATAGGGCTGTAACATCCAGTAGCAAAGTGGTCTCATTAGGCTGTTAGATCATATCCACTAGTATAGTAATTAAATACTTCCCTGGATAGCATCAAGTTGTATGTGGTTTTCTTTTTCTCAAGGGAAAGATGAGAAGATTATTATTTTAATTTTTATATAATATTTTTATTCTGTATCTGCTATTACATGTTTAAGTTATTGAAGGCAAGACAAAAGTGCACCTTGAAGCTTCAGGTGAGATATGGTGACATTTCAAGTGGTTCTGAAGTCATAGACAACTTATTTCCCAGTCTATATTACAGCACAATACAGATCTTTCTCATGCACAGATACATATTCCTCTTGTGATAAACAATGCCACTGAAAATATAATTTGAATACTTATTTATGTAACTTATATTCATCCATATCTTAAATAAATAAATATATATATATATACATATATATATATATAAATAAATAATGGATATATTTACTAAATCAAGTTCAATATATTTATAAAATAAAAAGGCATAATTCAGAAAAGTTTAGATTGGTAGGCAGTGGGTGGCTTTATTCTGTGCTGTAGATCAGTGTAGATGTGCATTTTACTGCAAATATACTTTTACTGCATTGGTATTTGCATTTTGAAACATTTAAAGTGTGTGCATTCATATTTTCCTTAACTACAGAAAGAAAGTTTGCTTACATTTGGAGTTTTATTTGGACTGCATTGTGCAGTTATTGGTGCTTTTTTTTGGTGGAAGAGTGTAAAGACAATGGAAGCAAGTGCAGCTCCACGTGCTGCCTGCACTCCCGGTGCCTGCTTTGTGGGAGAGGCTGAGGGCCATTCCTTATGTGCATCCCTACAAAGAAATGGGAGAGAATTAAAGCTGTGTCCTCGAATAAATGTTGCACATACAGGAAGATGTGACACCTCATCATGGGACACCTCATCTGTCTGCCCTGCTTTCCAGCAAAGAGCTTCCACCTGGGGCTCTGCAGATGTGCAGTGCAGAGAGGGAAGCACACACCCTACCTGTGTAGAAACACCACTTCTGGAGGAGAACCTCGGCTGCTCCCTCAGTCAGAGGTGCTCTAATACCCTGCAGCCTGACTTCTGAAGGGTTAATGAGGATGGGAATGTGCACTGCATCTCTTCCTTCTTTGTATCAGCTCCTTGCTGATGTCTGATCCTTCACATGACCCTGTCTGCAGGAATGGTACCAAACAGTAATGAAGTTTGGGTCCATTCTTTTCTCTCAGATGTGAAGTGTTTATTCAGAATCCCAGTTAATGGAGTCAGAAAGTAAAGAGGTTCTTGCTGCATTGATTTTATCTAGATTTTTGTAATGATCACACTGAGATATTTTGCTTAAAACTCTTTGTTTATACTGCAATATACAACATAACAGAGCAAGCCTTTAAACTCATTGTTGTATTTGAATTCAGATTTCAGCCTTGCTTCTTAGGAACTCTTGCATATAAACGCAGCTCAGGGCCACATAGGTACTGCATCAAGGAAGGAAAAAAACCACACATTTAATGGGATGTTGGTTTATGCTGACTCCAGACATCCATACCACTTCTGTCTCAGAATACAGCCCTCTGGCACAGAGGGAAGAATTATGTGTGAAGCAGCTCTTGCACCACTGCAATTCACAACACAGAAGCACTGCTGCTACTTTAGAGCTGTCCTAATCATTTGGGTCATGTATAGGGGCAGTCCCAACAATGCTTCTTACACATCTCAGGCATTCCTGCTACAGAAGGAAACCTCAGAAACCAGCAGTTCTGATGGTAATTGTTTCAGTCTTTAATCAACTTTATGCATAAAGTCAATAATTTTAGATTGTTGAGTGCAAAGCTTCAAGTGGTGAAATTACTCAAGGCATCCTATAACCAATATTGCGTACATTTCCTTCATAGCAAGTGGATTGTTGTTCTGTATTTGTTGCCATTCTGTTCTCGTAAACTCATGTAAAGCATGATTAAATGACCTACTAGAATTAGCCAGAACCTCACAAGTGATTGAAATCTGTTGAAAATGTGCATTTATGGCGCTGGAAAAATCTTTCTATAAAGACAAAATTATTAAGAAAAATTTTTCAAGCTCAGTATCTTAGCAAATCAGAATTTTATAGTGAAGTTCTGAAATACTGCAAGAGTGGATATCACAGACAGAAACTTTAGCAGTGAAGCATTACCTACTACCAATGCTGGAAAAGTGACAGGCTTTTTTGGGGTACTTTAAAATAAGCAAGTAAACCAGAGTGAATCACAGATTTCATAGTCTTTACTTACACACAGAAAATGAAATAGTGTAAAATTATTGCATCATAAACTTTAATTCGCATTTTTAAAGTTTTCTAAGTTACCACTTTCTGTCTACTTGTCATCTCATAATGAGACTTAAATATTTGAGGCTGATGTACTTTTCACATTGATCCATAAATATGAATTGGGCAGGAGGAATTTCTTAATCATTGCATATCCCTTCCATACTGGGTCTTTCAGACAAGCTGTTGAAGGCCAAACATTATTAAAAATGTTCTAATTTGAATGTTCATTTGCTCTTTCTGTCCTCTTGAAAACATTTTGCTGATGTTGCCAATACGTTCTGAAAGTGTTTTGTGAAGGGAAGCTCTTTTGTCAAAATGACAAACTTCACATGATCTCTGACACTGAAAATGAGTTTGTTTCTGTTTCTGGACTGTTTGTTACCAGAGGACTAGGATTTTCTCTGATGCCTGCAGCTATTTGCCAGAGCTTGCAGGCCAGTGGAAGGCCAAAAGCTCGTTTCAGAGTCTCGCAGTTTACTCAGTTTCTTGTCCCTTCTTTTTTGATATTTAGAAAACAACAGACATTTTGGAGGTTCCCAAAAAACACAGGTTTTTCTTTGCTTATGTGAACCCAGAAAACCTAGATGATTTTTAGTAAAAGTTTTTTTGTCGTTAGTGGTTGTTGTCCTAATTTTCTTGCAGTACTGTGCTTTCCTTAGGACTGCTTTTCTGTTATCCCCTTCATTCATACACATTAGAATCTCGTGGTGCTTTGTAAAAAAGCAGCACACCCCTATCAAAAAGTGTAGCATTCAAGTCTTCTAACATGAGATGTTAAATAAAATAAAGTAAAAAAGTTATGTTAAAAACATCAAACCAAAAGCAAACCTTTCTGCAGAATTTGACCTGTTATGGTCATCTCTGACTTTAAGGAATCTTGAGAAAGCAGCAGCATTCAAGGTATTATTTTCTCTTCTTTTTTTTTTTTTTTTCCCTACATATAGTGTTCAAGTAAGGGATTTATTTAATTTATGGGATTATAACACTGATGGAGTGGGAGTTAGGAGGCTTCGTAGCTACATCCTCATTTCTGAAACGTGATTACTGCTATTATTTCTGATTCATGATCTGTGATAGCAGAGTGAAAAAATACTTCAGTTAGTGCAATTCACAGTCACTTTCCCTAATGATCAGTAAATGCTCTGTTACTATTTCCCAAGAACTAGCCTTGCACTAGTAAATTTAAACAATTTATGCAGGCTCCCAAGATAAAGGTGATTTTAAAAGGAAGCCAATAATAGATTAAGGAGCTTTTTAAGATGAAAAATGCTCTTAGTTAGTTTGACATGTATGAATTATTTCTTTAGTTTGAATTTAACTTTAAAAAAGTGGATTTTAAACACATGATTCAAAGAAGGAAATGTTGCACTGTTTCAAATGGCCATCTTTAATACTAGCTAAAGATTTGCAGCACATGTGATTAAAATGACCTTTAAAAAATATATATTCAGCGTTGTGTTTGCTGCTGTATTTGATTGTCAGTTGTCCTGGATACTGGATAACAACAAATGCTAATGTTGAAAACAAAGCTATGCTATCTCTATAACTGGTGCCTTACGATAAGTTAACTTTATTTCTGTGTTGAGGCAGTAGGCATTTAAATAAGAAGATATTTTTTGAAGTCCTTGTACATTACAATAAAAATTCTCTATTGCATATCCCTGTTCTTCTCCCCATTTCTGCACATAGAAGCTCAGTCTGTGTTTTCCTGTGGCAGGAAGTGTCACTAGTTTGACACTGTGAATATAGAAGTCACAACAATATTGTTCAGTCTTTCATCACTAGTGAATAAGCTTTTTTGTTGTTTTTGGCAAATTAATTTTTTTATGTTTGACATACGTAACATGTTTAAATCAGGTGATTCATTCTCTTACATTGCCTAAATGTAATTCCTTCTGTTGGTCATTGGAAATAACCAGGGAGGCTTACTAAGAAACTTCAGTGAAGAGAAGTCCTGCTGTTCCAAATGTAAAGCTCATGGAGCATATCAAACATGAGAAGTATTTGCTTACACAGTAACTGTTGGACAATTAATTGCATGATATTGAAGAAGTGGTGTTGAGGATGTGCAGCATTATTGTAACGTTGTGCTTCTGGTGACAGGGGCCTTGAAACTCCACCAAACCTCTTGTTTGGACAGAGGGCTACAAAATGCAACGGACCGAGCAAATAACATTGGGCTTTTCTGGTGTCTGGGTTGTTTGATTACACTGAAATGCTTATTTAGACCTGGCTTTGTGCATGGGTGCATGTCCCAGAGGAATTGCACTATTTTCTTCATAAACTTTAATTGGCTGTTAATCTGCTCACTCAGAAGGACAAGAGACTCAGAAGTTGAGCTGGGTAGACAGGGCCATGTTCTATGAGTAGAAAGATGGACAACACTAATGAGTTTTCAGCCAAGAAAAAGATAGTTTGAGCAGACTGACAGAAGGAGTGAAGAAGTATTGCTGATGGAGTGCTCCAAGACAGTGAAGAATGAGGAAGAATAAACTGGCCAGCTTAACTGGAGGATGTCCTTAGCACACAAGAGTTCACAGTGCTGTGACAGAGGGGACTGTAGTCAGCAGTACTGGGAACTTGCTTACATTTAAAGCCTTATTCTTCACTGCCAGTGTGCAAAAACTCATTTTACTGGGGTTTCTGCGGTCTATACAGGAAACACCTTAACACTAAAAGAATCTGATAATTTAGATTAAATTGCTGAGCTAAAGGCAAGTTTATCTTTCAGTTAGCCCTGGGAGAGAGCTGCTTATGGCATTCTGACTGTAATATACAGCTGAGAGGACAAAGTCCACATTTAAATGATACATTTTACAAAGTAATCATCCAAGTAAAAGCCCACACTACTATCACCAGCCATGTCAAAAGAAATACTGAAAATTTAAATGTAAGTTCTGTTTGAGGTTAGAAGCTGCAAAATGCTTTGTCACAGCTATTTTGAGACTTTTTTTAACCTTTAAATGAATTTCTACCTACTGACTTAAACTGAAATCTTGCTACAACTTCAAAGCATTAGCAAATTAGTGACAGAATTTTTTTAATATAACTACAGCTATAGCAATGCATTCCAGATATCCAGAGCTTTCATGCTGGAAACCAAATTTTCCATATGTATGGGAAATGTAGAGTCTGAAAATGCATTCCTCTTGCAACTCAGTCACTGAAGGCAGTAATGTTTAATCAGTTCTGAATGTGTGTTTAGCCTCACAATCATTAATATAAAACGTTTCTAATTTACATTCAAATTTTAATTCAGATGCATGATGCTGATTTATGAGAAGATGCTCTGAAACTTCTTGAAACACCAATGAATATTTTCAAGGAAGTTAATTACAACCTGAGATTGAGAGATTCTGGGGTTGTTTAGGAAAAAAAAAAGGAAAACAAATGAAATATCTCATTTGTCATTGACTTTTGGTAGGTTTCATCAATTAAATTTTTAAAAAATCATGATGATTTTGAAAATGTAACTATACATCATATACAATATCTATTTATTTGTAACTACACCAGTCTTCACCAAGTGTACTATGTCAGAACTCTGGCATTGCTCCTACCAAACAGTTAATCCCATGCCTTTGGAATCATCCTGTTTGCTTAGTCTGGCAAATGGAAAAAATGAAAAGCAAAAGCAATAGTAAACATAAAATTTTGCATGAACAGGACTGAGGAATTGGTTTGTAAATCAAATCAAACTGCAAACTTAATGTCATTCCATATGTTCAGCAGGCCCCTTCTTTGGTCTCAAATATTTCTTGCTAGATTTTATTGGAAACTGCAGGAGACTTGTTATGGATCCTAGGTTCAATTTTAGGTTTGAGTTGTGTTGGGTAGGTCTTTGTAAGCTCTGCTGCATATAAGGATTTCCATTAGAACTGCACAATAAAATTTTTGCTCTATGTTTCTTCATTTATTGTACAATAAGAACAATGAGATTGGATTACTGCCTTGCATCCTATCATTTACTTCTATTCAGCTTTTAATTCAGAGAATTCATTTGACATATATTAATAAACATATTCATCAATGTAAAATGTATTTGGGAGGAATACAGTCAGTCACTGAGATTATCCTTTAGTGCAAGAATTAACATTATGGTAATAAATATACTAAGGATATATTTTTGCATTTTATACTGCAGTTAAAAGGCAGAATGATTATTTAATAAAATAAAAGTATTGGTATGACAGAAAAGAGCATTGCTGTACTAGACTATTATATAGCAGCTTTGAGTCACACACTAGCAGACTTCAATAACACATCTGAAGGATGAGACTCATTTTGCTGTCATTGGGGTGCAGAGTTGTACTTTGAGATGTTGCCTGATGGTGCAGGGATGTGTTTACCATCTAAAAAATAAAAAGCTCAGTATTTTTGGAAAACAGTGATGTGTTTCCCTTGTGATTGCACTTTTGCTTTGCAATATAAATTTTACTTAACAAATTTGATTAAAGAGGTGCTATTCCTATTCTATACTACTGAATTTAATATCTAAAATTATATTTTGTCATTGGACAGGCACACCAAATAACAATATTTTCCTTGTTGAATAACTTCCAGTGCCAAATATTCCCACTACTAACCACAGCTGTCAGCAATATCAATCATCAGTGCTTCATGCCCTTTGTTATCTTTCAAGTCACTGGGACTCTTGATGTCAAAAATTAGTACAGAAAGCACTGCCAAACTAGTAGGAATCATGTTTTGAAAAAAAAACCACAAACCATCAACACAACCTTTTTATGATTGTATCCTGCCAGATTTGTGCTCATCAAAATGAAGAAGGAGAGAGACTGATACACCTTATTTTTTAGTATGGTAAGAATCACCTCACTGAAAGGCAAACAAAAACTACCTTTTGCTTTCATTGTGGGTTTGCCCTCACACAAACTATGCTTGCCTTTTTCATGCCAAGGCAATATGATTTCTAACTATTGACTTAGAGCTTAATCATCTCTCAAAATCCTTGAACTCCCACCCTCATACTTTGTCTCAAAAGTCATAGATTGGTAACAAAAATGACAAAAAAGTAAACTCCCAAACAGATCAGTTCGGTCTGCATGTGCAGGTGCAAGCATTAAAGTAATATATTCACAGCTATGAAGATGAGTTTTTATCATTTTGGCTGTGCAAAACTTTGAAACTCTATTTTAGATGTTAAAATGCTCTCATCAGAAATTTAACATTCTGTAAAATCAATTCCTTCCTAATTTTTCAATCAGTCATCCCAACTTTTCCAAGCAGAATCAGTGCAGTGGTTACACAATAAAGAGGTTGGCTGCATACATTAAAAAGCTCATGAATACAAATCCCAATATTATGAGGCAATTGTAGCATGCTACTCAGGGAGAGACTTGCACCAACTTCAATCTACAGTTTCAATCATAAATGATTTTCAGTACTTTGTTCTATGTTCTCTGCTTTACATTATAAATTTCCTTGAAATGTACATATTGCCTCTGATTCCAGTTTTATTATCAAAAGATAAAGTCAAGAAGGGAACTGAGTGTGTTGAATATTTATTAACTAACTTTTTTTGTTGATTTTTATAATACAAAAAATAGTTGGGAAAAAAAAAATCTCTTGAACCATGCTACAAAATTGCATTGATAATCATTCCCAGATGATTACAATGTGGATTTGAATTTAATCTTGAATTTTTAGTTATCACATCTAAATAGCTTTCAAGATTCCTTCAGTAACATAATTTTGATTTCAGCTCATACATTTAAGCAACATGTCTGTTCACCCAAGCTTAAGGCTATAACTATACTTCTGAATCTGTAATGAATTTGCAACATAATCCAAAATAATCTAATTGCTGTTTACCATTCACTCCTTGTCAATCAGAGGAAATGCACATTTGATAAAGAGCTATGGATACACAACCAAGAGCATATACAAAGGAGAATGTACATAACAAAGTTTGGACATTATTTGAGTTAGCACTTGTTAAAATCGAAGTGTCCACAAGAAACTCTCAAAATCAGAGCAGTTTTTACCCTGAAAAGTTGGTTTTCATTGTGTTAGTTAGCCCGTCACTCTCCAGAGCACCACCCAAGAGAAAAAAACCCCCAGTCTTTGCCATGTAGACCCTTGCTTCTCAAGAGCTAATCTGATCACTTTTGAACTGCTTTATTATTTTCTCTCACCACATTCTCTATACATACAGAACACCCTTGTGCTTCCTATTGCTGTCCCTTCTGCTGGCTGTAACGAGCTGCTCCTCTGTGCCTACAAACCCCGTTTGGTGGTGCTGGGTTGGATTGTTTCAGGGAGCCTGCAGTCAGCCATTCTGGCCAGCACAACAAAGAATGCCACAACACAGAAAGCGCAGCAAATGCCTGCCAGCGTTTCATTTGTCAGCAGGGCACTGCGAACCAGCGACTCCAGCCCTGGAGTACAGAGTGGTTGTGGGTGTGACTCTGATGTGGGGGTAGGAACAGTCTCTGAGCCTTGCAACAAAACCAGGATTTTGGCAGTGCTTAGAATATTGGCCAGTTTATGCCAATTAGATGAAATTCTGATTGGTCAAAAGTCCTACTAAAGCTCTCATCCTCTTTAACGACTCAAGGATTTTACCCAGGGGCACTACAATTCACTTAGGACCTCATATATACTTTACTGAGGGGGAATTGTGGTTTTGTTGTTAATGTGGAGTAAGGAGAGAGTTAAAGGGATATGCAGCGAGTTTATCTTACAGCTTCGCAAAAAAGGGGAAAAAAAAAACCCAAAACCAAAAAAAAAAAAAAAAAAACAACCCAAAAACCCCCAAAACCACAGCTTAAACAGTTCAGTGCTGGAAAAGGAAAAATGATCCTCTATTGCAAGAGCAATAGAAGCTAGTTAGGAAAAGTGCAGTGAAAACTGCCAAATAATTTACCAAATTGGACTCACCTGAGAAGTCTTTTGAGAAACCAGCAGGCTAGAAGGAGTTTTCAGCTAGATGTATTTTCCATTTTTGTTCTGATTTTAGGGAAATTTGGGCACCTGCAAATGAAGAAAAAGTCATGTGCACACAGGGGCAAGGGAACTCCTTGTGCTCCCCTTTCATGCTCGTGCCCTTTGGCAGCACAGCTGCTGTAGTTGAACAACTGCTGCCAGCCCCAGTGGGCAGGACAGGCCCCTTGGAGAGTTTGTGCTGATACTGAATGCCCAGCCACTGGACCCTGGCACAAAATAGGATCACAGGTGGCAGCTTTCCCTAACGTAAATGGTAGGAAATTTTTCTGGAATGCTGTGTGCACTGAGCACTGTGGATTTGTTTCACAGAGGCCCCTCCAAGTATTGAGGGGTCCAAGTGAAGACGTTTGCAATGGGGTGTTGGCCAAGAACAGCCTGACTGGTTCTGCTGCTCTGGCATGGGAGGTTTGGCCACGTGAAACAGTGTGCTCATACCTTCAGAAGCAAATTAATAGATGAATTCTTGTGTTAAAAAGAATGAGATCGTGTTTTATAAAAAGCTTCCAAAAAAGAAATGTGTTTTTTTCTCTACCTCATCAAATGACTAACTCCAGTTTAAAAATATAATTTGCATTTATAACAGCAGTTTAAACTAGTTCTCATTTTTTCAAAGCTCTAAGGTTGGAAAACTGCACTCCTCCTGTAGTAATCCAGATTCTTGTTAAAGTTTCAACTTAATTTGTGAACAACCATTGATTTTATGAAGAACATTCCTTATCACTTGTGAAAAACAAACCTGGCCACCATTTTGTTTAGAACAGTTTCAAGTTTCTAGTCTTAGCTCTGTAATGAAATTGCCATTAAATGCTTTACTTAGTTAAATGAACTTCTTTAAGGATTTTTAAAGTAAAATTATTTACATTAATAATTAATAACATCTTCCCCACAATTTTAACACTTATTTTTCTTGGATTCTTGTTTTTCCTCCTTGCTAAAGGGTCTCCACTTGCTAAAGGGTCTCCACTTAAGAAAAGAGGTCTGTGAAAAGGAATAATTTCTCTCAGAAACAATTAACCGCAGAAAAGATCTTCAAGAATCCATAGAAAATCAGAAGGGATAAGAAGGGATATTAGCAGAAGATTTATTCCTAAATATTTAACTAGAATAAAGGTTTCTTTAAGACCTATAAAGGCAAAATTCACTTATAAAGCCATCTCTTTACTATGTTTCTGGGACTGATCTTGTGTCTACAGGTTTTTGCATCAAAGTCAAATTTTACCTTAACCATTGCAAAGGCATTAGTGTGGTGATGGAGAGACCAGGCACTAAGTCTGGATAAAAATGTTTGTAGCAAAACCAGTAACAAATACCAGAAACTTCTGAATCTTTATGAATATTAAAATTAAAATTGTTTATGCTTCTTTGAAATTGTCCAAATTTTAGCAGATATAGAGGATAAGCATATAAAATACAATTTATGCTATTAAGCTCTCTTTCTACAGTTTGTTCATTATATTAATAATTTTATGCAGTAATCTAATAATTAGCTGACTAATTTTTTTCTAACTGTGATCCTATGCCTCTCATAATGAGATCTAAATAACCTTATGCAAATATATTAGGTTTATTTCCTCTCAGAGTAACAAAATTACAGTAAAGAACAGCAGTGCTGCAGGGTTCCTTTCAAACACATACAAATGTATGTATCACTTTATAATATGATGACCTTGTATTGTCATAGTCTAGCATTTTAGAGCCATTAACATTTCCTTGTGAAAATCAGCTTTGAAATATTTATTTGCAAGCTACACTTTATTTCCTAGGTGACACCTTTCTACAAACATAGGGAGATAGATGAAGATGTTTCTGGAACCAGAGACACAGAACTAGAGCTGTGCTGCAAAGTGTGAATCACCTATCTGCCCTATGCATAAGGAGAGATTTTCAGATTCTATAAGCGTCAAAATCACCCAAACATTTTTAGAAAGGAAGACAAGTGGTCCATGAAAATCTGGTCTCTGGAACTTAGTGCTTTACTCTGCTGAAATTGTCCACTGGAATAGCACTAAAGTTTCCCTTTCCTGTTTACCACCTCTTGTGTCTGTTCATTCGGAGGAGGGAGGATCATGCCTTTCCCCTCAACCCCTCTGTATCTCAATAACCCACATGCAGTACACCTCAGGTTCCTTCTGTGTTCCTTGATTTTGTTTGGCCAAAGAATAATCTCTGATTTTTTCAGAGCTGCCCATCCTGGGCTACATATCCTGACTGATCAGCAAGCAGAACAAGCCAAACAAAAAACCATAAAGATTCAGCCTCTTGTCTCCATTCAGCCATTTGTTTTCCTAACAGCTGTAGAAACATCCAATCCTTGAGATTTCAATAACACCAAAAAGGGCAAAGGAGTAAAATGCTACTGGAGGGAGTAACAGGCAGCTAGACAAAATAAAAATTACATTACCCTTGTTCTCTTTTAAGAACAATAAACCTCGAGTTATTTAGTTAGTGCAATAAAATGCCACAGGGCATTGTTAGCACAGTTTGGATCCATAAATCACATAAGTATTGAGATGCTGCTCTGAGAGTCTGTAATCATCAAACAGTGAGGTCTAGTCATCAAAGTCTGGGAATGTGAGGAAAACAAGAAAAGAAGGATAGGATAATCTATGGTACATCCTTTTCTGTGTGGATCAAAGAACGTACTTCTCAGGAACATGTCTGCCTGCTTTGTAGTGTCTAAATTAATTGTCCAGGGAAGTCTGGAAGAAGTCAGGATATGTCAGAAGGTCATGGAGGAAAATACCAGATCAAAATTTGGCAGATGGTTTATTAGCTGCTAATTATTCTTATTTCTACTTTACATGATATTAAGTGTGTGCTAGAAGCTTCCAAGTGGAAAATTCTCGCAATAGTTAATGGAGTTCAAAAGCTGCATTAATCCTCCTTTATGGCTTGTGACACTCTTGGGAAGGAAGGTACTGCACAGCTTCAAGAATGCAAAGGTGTAAAGCAACCTGAGGCTAACTAGCAAATTACAAAGGGCAAATCCTAAGTGCATATTTCCCCATGGGAAATCTCTGCATGTAGAAATGGATTAACTTCCCCCATATACCTGTATCTTATTTAGAGTTTGAGATCAGTGCACCCTGCAAGTTGGTGACCATGAGCTAGTAATTTTAAGAAAACTCTTCTCATGTAGATCCTGACAAGTCTTGTCAGTTTAGAAGGAATTAACAGAAGAGGAATAATTTAATCTAAATTATCACCCCAGTAAATTAAAACTAGAACATACACATGTCAAAGTCCAATATCACATGCATGACTGAATCCTAGCAGTCAGGATGTCATGATCAATACTCCATCATCTGAAGAATCCTTTTGAACTATTCTCATGGTAACTTGCAGCCATGGATTTCCCTAGACTTGACCTGTGTGAGATAATTGTGAGCAGCACACAGACTGCTTGCTCTGTCCTGTGGATTTGCTATCAGTGAAAGCTCCTAACTGTCATTCTCACCAGCTATCCCCTGATTAAGACATGGAGAGCTTTTTTACTTTGTGCACAGGACTAAAACACGTACATCATTCTTATGCTGAAACAGTTCCTGACACCCCCTCCATGCAAGAAATGACAAGGCCTCACAGCTGGAGCTGTGTCCATTTAAGCAAACCGGAGCTTTTTTCCAGTCTGCCTGCCTGCAAGCTGAATACCTCTGAGCATCAGATTATCTTTGTGCTTCATATTGTGGAACAGTGTTACAGAAGCCAGAGCAGAGCTGGCTGTGGTCCAGCATGAGAGCATTATCATATTTATGTTCAGATACCTACAACTGGCGTGCGTAGATTGCTGCTGCCACTGCTGCCTGAAGTGGTGTGCACTGCTATCACCAGCAGTCAGAGCAAACGAGGGTTGGCAAACTGCAGGATCCAATATCAACCAGCCTGGCAGATCCAATTCACGAATAAGGATCAGCATAGCCTTAACATAAAGAAATGCCAGATGAAAAAGGTAAATTGCTCAGAGTGGATGTATTGAACATACAAGATGAGAGAAGCTGCCAAAGGAAGATGACAATGAACAGCCACGTTTCACAAAGAAGACGTCAGAAGGCACATGGAGAGAGTCTGTTCTATTCAAGATGTTCCGGAGATTGTTTTTTAAAAAAGAATTCAAAATTTCAGAGCTAGATAGTGTGGTGCACCTGGAGCAGCCTGCATAGCTCACTGAACTTTCATCTCGAACAGAGATGTATCTGCAGAACACTCATTATCCACATTGGTAAAATTACCTGGACTGGATTTTGACCCTCTATCAACTTAACTCATTCAGTAGAGGTTAGGACAATAACTATATTATATTTTTCTTTTTAAGCCACAGTTCAATAATATCAGAAAATGAGTAAGCAAAAATAAGCCTGAAAAGCAGTATCATCATACTTACAATGTAATAACAACTTAATGACTGAACCAGCAGGCCAGGCAAAATCTCATTCTTCACACCCCACGGAGTGTCTTGCAGATGATACCACTGTTTCAGTACTCTCTCTCCCAGTCTCTTTCTTGCCCGTCAAAGCTTTTTTTGCCTTCATGTTTGTGATTCTGCCTTTCTGTGCCTGACAGTTGTAATGAAGATATAGCACAGTTTTGGTGACAAAGCAAGTATTCTAAAGAAATCCTGGCAGAAGAGATGAAATTAAATAGTTAAAACCTGACATTGGGTTCTGGAAGTGATCACCTATATATAAATTTATGTAATGCTCTGTAATTTACAGAAAAAACCCCCATATTTGTTTAGAGGTCACCATTAATTTAAACATCAATGAAAACACATATAAATGCATGGAAAAAAGCACCTTCCTATTAAAATGTCATTGCAGCATAAGGATCCATAAAGGTGATATGGGAAAAGACAACATATGTTTGTCTCAGCTTCAACACCAACTCTAGCTGAAAAAGTGTTATGAATTTTTAAAAGCTTGAAGTTGTGCTACTTGACTTAGAATAGCAAATATGGGGTTTTCAAACAAAAAATTGTGTTTTCTTACATATTTTAATGTTCTTATCACTTCAGGATACCTGCAAGTCTATATGTGTTCTGCAATGGAATATGACATTCCACTTCAAATTTCTGAATTTAGGCACTTACACACAAAGTGTGTTTAAGCTGCCACAGTTTACATAGCGACATACATTGATCTATATCCCCTCATGTGCTGTGCAATGTGTAACATGCATAGCACGTTGTATTCTCAGTGCAGCATTGACATAGGAGGATTTTTCCTCAGCTATGGAAGCAATCTTTGTCTTGTTATCAACTTGCCTTAAAGTGTTAGTGGGGAAAAAACCTTTTTATGAATATATGAAAAAAGTACCTTCTGAGAGATAAATTTTCTGTTACATTCTGCAGCTACAATCACAAGAGGCCCTAGATGAACTCTGCACATTTTGAAGCAAACAAATGTATTTTAGCAGCAGCAGCATGATTTTTCACCCATTATTTACAATGCTTTATAATTGTGGGAACTATTAACTCTACCGGCACAGAAAAGTAAAGAAATGTGTATCTTCTGCTTTTAAGATTTAATGCAACATAATGTGAAGGTTACAATAGCATTCTCATCCTGATACAAAACTGGGGACAGTCAGGTATTGTCTTTCCTTGCCTTTGACAGTCTTTAAATTCCATTCACTGCATCTTAAAAGAATATGCTTGAGGTGCAGCAGTGTAATTTGTATCAGCATAATACTATAATAATTTCAGAACTATAATACAATAAACACTATTATTGTTTAGAAAGTCAAGATATTCCCATCTCACAATCCAAGGATGCTTGTAACAATGTGTTGTATCACTGACATTAGCATCATCACCTACTCTGGAGACACTGAGATGTAATTTAAAACAGAAACAACTGAGTATTGGGGATAAAGAAATGCTGATCAAAACCTTAAGGTTTTCTAGAGGTCAGAAACATCCTGGCAGTCTGCCACAAACTTGGCTGCTGACTAGAGAACACTTTCTAGTTTCCTTGCAACTCCAGGTTAACACAGTTATTAAAATAAACACTTCGAAAAAATGAGGAATTTGTACTAATCAGGAGCTCATTTTAGGGTGAAAATCGGAGAACCTTAAGTTTTCCAATATCCATAAAGCTTCAAATAAGAGTATTATAATATTTTTTAAATGTAAAATTATTTCCAAGGCTAATTTATTAATTTTTTATGCAATTCACTGAAGAAATCAGCTTAGTTAGCACTGGTGGTTCAAAGATCAAGAATAAAATCTGACTATATGAAAAAACTCCTATTACTGAAATGGATGTAGACATTGACAGATACCCTCTGTAATATCCAAGTCCTATAATTTTACCCAGCAGCTCTTATAATCAGCATGTGGGCTGTGAAGCCAAACTGCTGCTATGTTTCTGTACTAGGAGTCAGATTTTAGTGACATTATTTTTTTCATAAATACTTCTTTAATTTTTTTCCTTACTTCTGTTGGTATCATATAATAATATAAACTTGAAGTGTAAAATATACTTATAATCCTGAGAGTTCTGTTAAACCCTAAGTGATAATAGGAAAAAGGAGAAAAACACTAATGGGAAGAGCATATACTGAAGATTTTGCTTTCATGTGAATGCAATTGGAGCTTTTCCCTTAAGCTAATAGGATAAGTGACTATATGAAGACACAGACACGGCAAATGTGCAGGAGGGAGAGAGTAGTGTTTGCTTGGTGTTCAGTGGTCCATGTGTAATAAGCTGGCTGTTCCATCTCGTTCCTACTGGACAAATGTGTAGATCAGAAATTCCAGTTTCTCCCTTCCTCCAGCTGCACATTTGGAAGTTTCAGCAGTGAAGCCAAGAATTAAGAAAGACATGGCTACATTTTCAAAATTATTTTATTTTTCTCTATTTCTTTCTTTTTAGGTAAATGTATGCACACAACAAATACATTCCTATTGCATATATAGCTGTGAGATTCAGGATATCAGTTGGTTTCCTGAACATCTGTGCATGACTGATAACTCACATGCCTTTGTCAAATCATTCTAGGAGATCTATTCTGATATTCCCAAACTTTGAGGTTTTCCTAAAAGCATTTGCCAATTTGATACCAGATTAATACTCTGTCTCAAGAAAATAAAATAATATTCTAGAGTTTTCAGTAGTTACTCTGATTTCTGGAAGATAGAGAATAAGTGGTATACAGGTTGGATCACAGAAGTAATTAATTTTTTAAAAAATGTTGACATGATTCCTTAATGCTGGTAATTCCACAAAAAATATAGCATATATATAGCATAACACAAACAGTGAGTCTGTGGTAGTATGGTATGGCACAATTATTGTTTGCCTTAATTTGGGGTGCCTTATATTTGGATTTTGCCTACACGAATGTACTTCAAAAACCACATTGACATACCCAGTGCAGCAAACCACTTACATGAGGCTCTCACAACTCTATACTCAACCAGCAGGAGACCAGCAGTATTATTCTGCTCTGCAATATTGCTCCTGGCCAGGATGTGGACCAGTTTTGGTAGTGCATGATATCCAAACTATGGAGAAGATTGTCAGGCCCATTCCTGCATGGCTTGGGGTGAGAAGGGCCAGAAACCTGGGTGCAGCCAGCCAGAAGTTCCCTTAAATAGCTACAGCTATGCCACCCATTTTAGGAGCTGTAGTGAGCACCAGGGATTGCAGCCCTTTTACAGGGAAGAGCAACAGAGCATCAAGGACACTGTCCGTGGAACAGCAGCCCCAGAAAGTGCTTTAACTCCAGGAGCCAGCATGGCATAACTTTGAGGCTGCTGTAAAGCACATTGTGAAAATACAAAAGTCTCTTCAGCTTTTCCTTTAGTTATGGACAGTTGTTAATGACAAGGAACTGTAAATATTGCATACATGGATAGGGATATGCAACTCAACCAAAAAAAAAAAAAAAATCTATCAGCAGTCTTTAATGCTTAAAAAAAAAATTGACATACTGGTAAAACCATAAGTTTCAAAAAAAAATTATTTTCCTGTAAAAATGTTTCAAGCACTATATATGTTCTTTCTCATGAGACAATGGCTGCTGACTCTCCAATGCCTTCTACTTTGCCTTTGCTTCTACTGCAGCAAAAGATTCACAATTGTCTATTCAGTCTGTAAATAGCTTTATGCTTGCTAGGTCATTTTTTGTCCTCCAATATTCTTTTAGTGCCTACATGAGATACCTGTGTGCCTCTGACATTACTGATCTAGCCCAGAATTTATACTTTCCACCCTCAGGACTAGCAGGTTTGAAAAAACATTTGGCGTAGTTGGAATGGGGGACATAGTATCATTGACCCTTTTGTTAATGGTCATTGACAATGGTCCCTACTCTGTGGAGCGTGTTTTAATTTGCAGGCAATATCTTTCTAACCTGACTCCCACTTCCCTATGGAATTTCACAAACCTGAACCCCATTCTGTGGAATCTCTCTATGCGTTTGGATGCAGACTGACTTGTCATTTGCATCCCATAACAACTACAATTAAACTATGCCACATGGCTTCATCATACTTCCCCAAAAATACCTTTGCCATCAACATTTCTCAGAGTGGCAATTCTCCTGAGCTTTCCAGAATTTATAGGTCACAGGTAAAACAGCATGTTCTCTGCAAATGTTAATGAGTTTACAAACTGCTGAATATTATAATGATAAATTTGATCATATTTCTCTACTGACTTTGCATGGTCTTGGTGCTGCAATATTTTTAGCTTATATCTGCTCTCAAAGGGCCCAATCCAAAGCTCATTGAAGTCAAGGAAAATAGGTGTATTAAGATTAGAAGCTTTTGATCAAGTCTGGGACAGTCAGTGCCATAAAAACATTATCTGTGCACGTCCCTTATATGCCACTGATACCTCCTTGCACCACTGCAACTTACTGAATCTCATTTTCTTTGCAGCTTTCTGCCTGATCAGGGAATCTATTAAGTCCAGGCAGTCAAGGCAGCTGTCTTGAGTCAGATAATTTTCAGCTTCCTACATAAAGGGAACTAATATAATATCTACTTTGTGCTCACATCACTGTCATAACTCACGTGGTACTGTGGAGGGCTTCCAGGGAGAAGGGCAGAAGGCAAGCAGTGATTTCTAGAGCCCTGGCCCAGGTCAATCCTCTGCTTCTGCAATAGACTCCCTGCCCTGTTTTACAGGTACTTTCACCAACTTTCTTGGGCACAAAGTAATTGCTGTAGCTTTCAAATGCATCCTTTCACACCTGAAAGGTTATGGTGCAGACTGGGAACAAGGTTGCATTCCTGTTCAATGTCTCTTCTGATACAGGTACAGAGAACTGTAGTCTGATGTCTTCCTTGGGCATTTTAATACCTTTATAGATAGAAAGTGACCTGTTTATTTCAGGTGGGTGCAGTGTTCTTGTTGTGGTATAAGATGGCATTAATATATATCATTTGAAGTTCTAGTAACCAGACCTAGCACTACTTTTAGGGACAGACAAAACTGTTTACAGTGCTTTGACGAGCAATCTTCCACAACAAGTTCACTTAAAAAATACTGATGACAAAATGAACATTTTTGAGATGAGAATCTTCATGAAATACAAACCAGATACTGAAAATGCCTAGTGGCAATGTATCATCTATCACTCCTTCCAAAACTGTTTCCTTTTAATGAAATGGAATTTTGTGAGGGTTTCGGTGTCACACTGCTGGATGTCTCCTGTGGAAAAGGTCGATATCTAACACCAATCGTTATCACACAGACTAAGTCTTATGCCAGTGTCAGAAACTTCCCTTCAGGTTACCAAAGAACAACATATTGATGTTTGGTTTGGGCACTAGATGGACTTCTTCAGAGGGCTACAGAGCATTTAAATAGCAGATTTTATCTTTATGATGAAACTGGTTTTGAAGTACTTTAGTTTACAAGCCCCAGGTGTTTCTGAAGTGAAATTCAATGAGTATTTTACAGTTTCCTAAGAGCCTGCTCTCTTTGTAAGAGAAAGGCAAGAAGATGACTGTTTCCATTTTCTCTTTTCCAGTTTTACTAACACTCTTGGTACAAAGGGTAACACAAGCAGTAGTCCTTTCTATGCAAAAATAATAAGACTCTCTTCAAAGGATAATGTTAATCCTTCCCTCTTCCATTCCACTTAGTTTCAGTGAAAAATACAAAACTAAACAACTCCTCAATAATGAAAAAAATTAAAATTACATTTTCTGATCTCTTGTATTTTTTTTCCTCCAAAGCCTGTGCTCTGGTCAGTGTAATATATTGTGTGAAAACACAATGTACACACTCCACATACTTTCTAAATATCTGGTGAAATGGCTTTTTGATTTTTCAGGGCATAGGATGAATGTGCAGTGAATTCACAGTGAAAGCTCTATATAGGATCTCTTGATAGGTGTAACTCATTTTTTATTTACAATTTCTATGGCGTCTAGTTTTTATTTTCTCTTCTGCCCTGCTGAATTCAATATCAAATAAATTTTCAATCCCACAATGTTACTTCAACCTTTAAAAAAATGGACTGCAGCCAGTACCAGTTTTGGGCAACTGTCCAAAATTACACACCAGCCACAAAGTGCAAAGTAGTTTTTGTTACCTTTGTATCATTTAGCCACAAATTTCTTTTAATTCTTCCATTCCCTGGAGGAATGACCTCCTTGTCTGGGTTGCCCCCACCTAGGAAATGCGCTAATTATTATTACTTAGTTTCCTGACGTGAATTGTGTTTAATTCTATGCCTGTTGAAGGCCTGAACAGCAGTTTCATGCACATCATGTAATGTTTGGAAATGTAAAGCATAAGGGCTGATCTAGGTAGCATGTGGCTCATGGTCCTTTAGCTCTTTGTTTTGATAGTGAACTTTAGGAGAATGGTATTAATTATTTTCTATTTCAGTGTATTAGAAGTTTTTGTCCGAGTTTTTGAGAGATACTAAAGCTTCCACAGTTCTGACATCTTTAAACACAACTTCATCAGGGCACCAAACAAATCAGCAACAGCAACGCTGCTGTTTCAGTAACAATAGGAAGTGTGTTTTGAGTCTATACTAACCTTGATTTTGTAAACACAAATAAATACAACACAGTCTATTATTCCAACATATACTTAAAATGTACTGTATTGTATAATGTATTGTTTGAGTTAAAAAGAGCAAATAATTGCATTTAATGAATGATTACTGTGTTTAAAAATATTTTGAAGACAATATTTTTTTAATACCAACTTTACGTAGCAGGGTAATTACAGAAGTGGGAACATCAAATAATCAGTTTATGGTCATATACCTTGTACTTCTGGACAATTTTATGGCTATAGTTTATTACATCTGTGACATTAATATCAGTGAATTGTTTCTTTCTACAGTGGCCACGTTAGTGTTTTAAGAATGAAATATCAGAAGAATTAGAAAGGCGAACAGGCACAAATATTTCTCAAATGATTAAGAGACTTCTCGGACAGTCTGTAGGAAGTCCATATCTAATAAAATCCATAATCAAGTCAACCTCAGACATACAAATTGTAAGTTTAGCTAACAGATCCTCTGCTTCACAGTAACTGATACTTGACAGCTTTTAAAAAATATTAATCAATCCATGGATTACTAAAATTTCAGCAGTAATTTGTTGTGAGTTAATGTAACTGAAAATATTTTAGCATGTCTAATTCCATATTATATGGCAACATAATCCCCAAGCTGAATATCTCCACCCAAAGCACTTACATTTCTGTCCAGTGCTTTTCAATAAATAAACAGTTTGGCCAGTGGTTCATGGAGAACTGCTGGTGGTGCCAATGGGAATATGCAGGTGCCCTGTTCAGCAGGTGCCAGTGATGCCCATACCAGAAAGCTGTTTAGTCTGGAACAGGTCAAGAAGAGAAGTTGAGCTGGAAGTAGAAAACACAGCTTTGGGAGTAAAAAGACTGTGTTTAAGCTGTGATTAAGAATGCCATCACGCTGACAGTGAAACACCAGTGCTTCTTCTCCAGCTCCTCCTGCAAAGCTAAACAGAACTTTATTTTTGGTGTAGATTTTGTTGAGGACTGTGAGGGGGTAGTGTGCCTTCCATTTATAGTACACCCATAGGTTTTGTTATTGCTCTTTTATTAAAGGCATGATGGACAGAATCATTAACTGTGCAGATTATTTCCTTACATAAGGAGAAGAGAGCATCATGCTGTGACGGTCCAGGGGTGACCAGCAGTCCTGGTACTGCCCTGCTTCTGTGTGGGTATGCCCTGCAGCTGCCAGGCCCTGCTGCTGCCACTGGGTCATTCCACTTTCATTCTGGATCACAAGGCTTTGCAGTTACCTGTTTCCATCATCCTGCCATGAGCCTGCAGCAGTGTGGGGTGCCGTGAGTCTCTGACAGCTCCCCCAAAGCTGCCCTCTCCCACATCCTGCAGTCCCATTGCTTTTTGGACAGGCAAAACTCCAGACTTTCCCACCTGCTCCCAGTGTCTCCTGATTCCCATGCCTGCCTACACCACACTCTCCTCTACAATCCTGTGAGCACAACAATCCACAGTAGCTCCTTTGATACAATGCACCATCCCTTAACACAGAGAAAGACAGAAATCTGGGAAAAATACTAAATTATGTGTGCCTGGCTCATTTTTCTTAGGAGCTCTGTGACCCGCATGCCTCAGGTACATGCCAGGTTTGGGCAAATGGCATCCTAGTCTTCATGGGTGTAGTATCACCACGCTGCATTTTCAGCAATGTCACCACTTGGAGTGTGACCATTTCAAGTCCTGGCCATTTGCATTTTCCTGCCTCCCTATTTAAGAGTCTCACCCTTCTCCTTCCCCCACTACAATCTCTCCTCACAGTCAGACTGTAATGACTTTAAAATAACTGCAATCCTGCCGGGTATGAATTAGAGCCAGATCTGTTCCCCTCACAGAGTCCTCAGTGTGGCTTCCCAAAGTGGGGCTGGAACACCACTGGGGCAACTGGCTACAGCCTGGGGCTATGAACCAGCTTTGTTGGCATCCCTCCACTGTTAGCTGCAGGCAGCTCATATTTCTTCTGTAGACACAAGCTTTGTTTTCAACAATTTCGTGTCCCTCTGAGTTTGAAATATGAGAGAAATAAGCTTGCTAATATATTTGAGGCAGGAAGTGGGCACCCGTAAAGGAATGGCTATTTTCTAAAGGACTCTAAATTCCTTTAAGGACCTCTGATTTCCTTTCTTACTGATTTCTCAATAGGTCAGAATTAAACCAAAACAAATCCATTACCATATTTCAATATACCAACAGAAATTGCATAGGAATAAAGAAATTGTACATTAATCCAGTGTTCTTCAAGTATGTATACAGACATAATAGACTAAGCAAGTAATTCTTCCTAGAAGAGATAATCAAAGGTCCTCATTTAACAGTTCGTTTTACAATAATCTTTTCTGTTTTGTCAGTCTAATACACCTATGAAAAATTTAATCTCTTCATTGTTTTAGTAATGTGAACCAGTGTTTTACAAGTACTTGATTGATGGACATAGCCAAATGAAACAACATGTTTGCTTGCCCTCACAGGGATTTGCAATAACTGTTTTCATTCTATGCCTTGAATAAAATAGTTTGTTTCCTCAACAAAATAAGGGACAAACAAGAGAAATGTGATCCCTGTGTTTTTATCTACCTTAATTTTCTGATATTGGCTTAGAAACCTTTCAATATAAATAACTCCCAGTATATGCATAAATTGTTTACCATGCAGCGGTTTTGTTGAGTCTCCTAGGAGCTCTGCGAGGCAGGTTTGGGAAAAGCAGTGCTATAAACCCCACAAATAACCCTGTTTTGTAACTGAAAAACATGAGCAATCATCCACACAGTGGTCAATAGAAATAAGGTTTCAATCCAAAAGGCATAAAAGACTGAGTGGGAAACAAAGTGATGTTTCTTTCACGGCCAATGACCTTTTATTTATGGCCAGCAGAGCACCAGCAATGGTGCTGCAGGCCTGAGGAAAGGCGGCGAGGGCTGAGCACTCCCAAGTGACAACACTTTGTCCATCAGCAGCTTTCACAGACCACACTGAAAAGAAGTAAACAGTGTCCTTGCTGTGGAGCCTGTGCATAAAGACAACTGTTAGCCTTGCTTCTCTTTATCTTGGAAGATGCAAACTTGGTCTTTTTGATTATTTTTCTTTTCTTTCAGCCTTGCAGGCAATCAGGCAATCATGGAAGAAACTGAGCATCTCAATGACCACACTGTGGAAAGCAGATATTCAGTCTTTCTTGTATAATTATTTACACAAAGATGTTTTCTAGAAGAAAAACAACAGGTTCCTTTCTCCCCCTGTTGTTTTTTTTTTTTTTTTTTTTTCCCTGTCAGACAAACCTTTCTAATGGCATTTTTATTAATTTGGTAACTTTTGAACTTACTCTATACCAGCATTCACAGCATGGCCATTAGTACCAAGGAGCATACCTGTGACAGAGGATCTTCTTTCCATTATATTTTTCTAATAGCAAATTTTGTAGACATATTGATTTATTAATTATTTTTATTAACTAATTGAGAAGATTAGTAGCAGAGCATTAAATATAATCATCTGATGAATGGAGAAAGCCCAATAAGACGTTCATGACTTAAGGCAGGGTTCAGACCAATTTATAGACCCAGAAAACTGAAAGTCCCCTTTGTTCTGCACTGTCAGGCTACAAGATGCATCACCTTGACAAAACCAAAATTGCAGACATCCAGCATTTGCTGTCAAAAAAGCTGCCTGCAATTAAGGTCTTTTGACACCAACAGTGACAATAAGAGTAGAAACAGAAATATATTCAATGAGCATGAAATGTAGTCAGGAATAATATTTCCTCACATTTTATATATTTGTATATAAAAAATTAGAATTCAGCTTCTAATTCAGAAGGATTAGATCAGCTTTTCCCAAGAAAAGCTCTTGAATATCATACTACTCTTTAATATTATATGTGGCTATTTGATACTATTTTTATCAGCTGTGCAAAATATATTAAATCACTAAATACTGCATTTTAATATGTATATACACACATAGATTTATGCATAAATTTATATGAAAATAATCCTACTTAGACTTCAATAGATGGACTTTACTCAGTTGCAGAAAAGTTACCAATCCATGGTCAAAACACGCATTTTAGAAAAGTTTTTTCTCAGTGTGAAAAATGCACATTTAAAGTAGATATATATATTTAAAAGCAAGACACTTCTATTATTACTGCTAATAGATTCTGTTATCTTTTAGTGGTGATGTAACATTACATGCCTGTCATGTGAATACAAAATTTTATCTTTTGCAGTGTTCTTAAAGTCACTGTAACTAAACCAAATCAGTTTTATGACATGTTTTCAATTCTCCCCTTTTCACAGGCTCTCCTTGTTACAGAAAATGCCCATAATACCAGTAAAAATAATCCAATTCAGGTCCATTAGGTAGCTGAGCAGACCAAGACCACTGATTGTTATTTAACAACGTTGCAGAGCTGATGCGTAAAATGAATAAATGATTTAATAGCTTATAGGAAAAAGTTAGAATGGTTGACTTCAGTTCCTAAAATTTTTATAACTGACTTTATGCTTTCTAGTAATGCTGAGCTTGTAATCCTATTAGTCAGCTCTCTTTTTCAAGGTGCACTAATTTGAATGCTTTCATTACTTTCCCTTGAATATGTACATTCTGTGGGCACAGTTTCAGGTCCGTTGCTGTTGGTTTGTGTCCCTGTGCTCCTGCAGCTGGAGATGGCACTTCTGGGAAAGTAGGTGTGTGGCCAGAACATCCCCGTGACTCAGTAATCCCTGCCTGCCAGAACCACCTCCTAGGACTTTCGGCTGCCAGTTGGCATTATATTTAAATTTGCTATTCTTCTGTGAGGAAAAGACCCAAACCTTGCTAGACTGGGCTGAAGATACACCTGGATGAGCAGATGATGTTTGCACAGCACACGGAAGGGAAGTGGATGTCAGCTGTATGAGAAAGGTTGCTTGGTTTCCATTTAGAATGTTCACAGGCGAGTTTCAAAAACCACTGCAAGTAGGGATCAAATATTACCAGAGATGAAAGGAGAGTAGTGAACAATTTGCTACAGGTCATTTGTTTCAAGAAGACCTTTACTTCTGCATGGTGGTACAGAGTAACACCTGGAGGGTCATAGCACCAACCCTTGTGGTGATGTCAGTTATTTCAGGATTTCATGACTTATTATTTTAAAGGGGGATCTTTAAATTGATATAGCTCATTCCTTAAAATGAGAAGCCCATTTTTAAGGGCTGTGGCTTTTAGAGCTTTTTCATATTTCTTTCACATATTTAATATTTCTTCTCATGCAGTTAATGTTATGCTGCCTTGTTATTGCATAGCAGGTGCAGAAAAGCACTGATCAGTATTTTAGTGAGAAATTAGAGAAATTATTAAAAATGTTTGTGCCACTACCATGGAGATAAAGTCAGTTAAATGGTCTTTTTTCAGAGTGGGAAGACTCACAGAAAACTGACAGAAAGAAAATAAATAAAATGACATTGTAGTAGCCACACTACAGATCTGTGCATAATTACCTAAACTAAAACTTTTAAAATGCTGCATTCTTCAAAATCTTCATGCATACAAAATGCACTATACAACAAGTAATGTAGAGTCATAGAACAAAAATTTATTGTGGAAGGGACCTTCAGAGGATATCTGGTTTGATCCTTTGCTCAAAACAAGTCTAAATAGATCAGGTTGCAAAGAGCCATGTCCAGCTGTCTTGAGCACCTCGTGGGACAGAGGTTCTCTAACCTTGGTGGGAACCCTGTTGCAGACCAGCATCTGCAGCTTGCACTGCTGCATGAGATCCCTTCAGAGATGGAAGATATCCAACTTACTCTTGCTGAATTTAATGAGGTTCTGCTCAACCCATTTCTCCAGCCTGTCCAGGTCTCTGAAGGGCAGCCCCTATCTCCAGTGTGGTCCCTGCTGCTCCCAGTTTGGGGCCATGCACATCCTTGCTGAGAGGATGTCCACCCCTTCTCCTGCTCACTGCTGAAGACATTAAATGACATTGATCCCACTGCTAATCCCTGAGGGACCCCACCATTGGTCACAGTGCTTTGCTTGTAGCACTGCAGCCAATTTTTCACCCATCCCTATCTCATCCTTATCCCGTGAATTTGGTTTTAAGGACACCATGACAGACTGGGTCAAAGGACTTGCTGGAAAATAAATTATATAACATCCACTGTTCTCTCCTTCTCTACATGGTTGGCAACCTCGTCTGAGAAGGAGCCAATGCCCTTAAAAGCTGTAACTTTACCCAGATGAAGCAAATCATAATTTTATAGCAATAAGGTGTTACTGTTTCACTTGCATTCAATAAAAAGAAAAACAATTAAATCTGACACAGAACAAATTCCTAGTAAGTTGAATGTACTGTAGTACTACTACTTAGTGGCTTCAAGTATATATAAAAAGCTACGGAGAGGTTTGTAGTGAGAAGCATCTCCCTGACTGAAGAGAGACAGAATCAGCATTTTATCAAATATGAAAGATAACCATGAGTCAATTAATTTCAGACTGTTATAATGGAGGTATTTTGCTACTACTGTGCAAAAATTATTGGGTACTTTATTAAAGGGTAGATAAATAACATCTCATTTCTTTTCTGAGGATATGTAAATAGGAAACTCAATAAAAAAACTCAACCTAAATCACTGTTAGTCGTTGGGACTCATTCTGTAAAGTGCTGAGCAAACACTTACTGAATGAAATGTGCCTCAGTGAATAAAATTCTAATTAGAGTAATTGAGCTTTGATAACTGCTATATCATTAAACATAGATTGGCCTTAAACTAATTGTATTTGCATTGTATTATGATTTTTATTAATTAATGCATTAATGTTTATATTCTGCAAACTCTTTTGAAGTAAATCATTAAAGTCTGTACCACTTAATCGAAAGTGAAATGCACTTTGAATACAAACCTGGCAGGGCACTAGTAGAAATGGTTCTTTAAAGGAATACGGTGCAGATCTTCCCTGTCTGCGGTTAAGAACAGCTGAGGACAGGTGGCTGTGGCCTTTTTGGACTCCCTCCCTCCCTCCCGGAGCTCTCTGCAGCACGAGGCAAGGCTGGGGGGTTTGTGCCAGCTCAGCAGTCCTGCAGTGCCCCCTCAGCTGCCTCCTTTCTCTACAGCAGAGCCGGACCAAAGCAGTCCCAAACTAAGAGGTGGGAGACTGCAGTAGCGCTGACCACACGCCGAGGAGCTCCTGATGTTCCTTCTGGGGCACTGGGGGGCCGTGCAGTCAGGGCTGACTCAGAACCCTCCTGTTGCACGAGTCAGGAATGCTCCATTCCTCAGTGATGCCAGGTCCCACTGCCCTTGGCTAGGAAAAACCCCTAACCAACAAACAAACAAACAGCACAGTAACCCCCAGATGAGCCTAATGCAGTTTTAACCTGCCAGGGAACCTGAGGCTGTGCACACTGGAGTGTTCAGAATAGCTGTCAGCAACTATTTGCTGTGAGAATTCCACTTTACACAGAAAACCTTATTTTGGTTTTTGGTTCTGGCCTTATTTCAGTTCTATCAACAGACAGTAGTCAACAAATCATTTCCTAAAGCCTACTTTCAGGAGCTGGCATTTCAAAATCCAAGTAGACTAAAACAAAATAATTGATTGATTAATTATATGTCAGCTGACCATTAATTTTATTTAATAAACCAAATCATCCAGTCTTCTGATTAATATACTTTGGATATTCAGTGGCTTCCTATAATTCTAGAATGGAAGGCAAGGATATGAAGATTACTTTTTTCCTAAATAATTCTTAGCAGCTGGACTATCTGAAACCCCATTTGCCAGACAACAGCTCATCAAAGAGCTTGCAATGCCACACATACTGCAGGACTGGTCTCCCTGCTTCTCTACTGAACACTTACTGGTGTTCAAGTAATCCTATTAAGCCTTTCAGGTTAATTCTAATTTAATTAGTTAACTGATACCACACCAGTACTGATACTTGGACTTCTAGAAATCAGGAGTCTCTCTTTTTGTCTAGATATTTACTGCATACGTTCTACACAATGTGTGTAGTTCTCTGTAAACTCAGACCAAAAATAATCCTCTGTGGAAGTGAGCTTTATCTCTAGGGTTTCAATCAAAGCTGAATGTGAACTTCTCTGGAACTCGGGCTTGCAAGGAGGTTTTGATTTATATTCACCTGATATTCTCAACCATGTGTGAGGAGATAAGGTTGGTTATTACTGTCACAAATGATAAAACCGAAAGAAGAGAATCACTTGAAAAATCAGTGCTGCACATTTTTAACTTTTAGATGGGAAAAATTCCTAACAATTAACATATTTTATTTATTTGCTATACTCATTTTACATGCATAGTTTGATTTACTTTCTCAATATTTTTGACTTCGGAGTTTTTTTACACTTTTATAGTGAAGTTTCACTTATTCAAGCCACTGCATAAAGTGGTGAAGAATGAAGGGGCACCCATACCCCAGCTCCCTCTGACTGATGCATTCCACTTCAGGGATGCAGGGACCTGTCTTGGAAACCTCAGGGGAAGAGTAGAGGTGGACATTCTGCTTAGCAGGTCTGACGCTTTTAAGATCTGTTCAAGTCATAGTGCAATTTACTGCTCTGTGCTTGCCCCTGTGTTCTTCCAGCATGAGCTGGACATACCACAGGCTTGACTTCCTACTTGACTTCCAGAGATCTGAAAATCTAGGGTGATGGAATAAATCTCTCCTTTTGTTAGACTATGTTTGCCTGTGTCTCTAGGAACCTCACTAGGTGAATTTCCAGATGGATATTTGTGTATAGATAAAGTGGTGGAACCATCAAGTCTCCCATGAGAATTACATGTCCAGTGGTATAAGAATACCTTTCATTCCTACTGAAAACTCAGGTTGCCTTCATAAGAAGAATTCCTCTTCTAGAATTATGCTCTACATTCCACTAGATAGCTTTAGATAATTGCATATTATTGGCTATTTTAAATGTGAAGCAACAGAAACAAACAACATAATGTAGTTTAAGTGTAATGACTTTTACTTTGTGTACTTTTGACATCTGGCAATTTTTTAAAGTGAGGTTTTTCTATGACAGTGCCAAGAAGTTCTTTTTCAAATGAATCTCTCTCCTATGCCAGAAACACAAAGTGTTTACTTAGTTCATTACAGTATGGATGTCGAAGTGACCCTTCATGTGTTCTTCAAATATGCAAATAGCATAATCCTTATACTTAAAGAAATATCTACATATCCTATTTCAAAATAGAAAAGTGTTCTTACTGTAGCCTCATGAAAAAAATCAAGTCTCCCTACAGTGTTCAGAATAACAGCTCGTTTTTACACAATTGAAGTTGCAATTAAAGCAGTGCAGGAAAAACTGTGACAAACAGAGCCTACACACCATAGATGTAAGAATTTTATCACTTTTTCATCAGGAACAAGGCTAAACACTATGTATACTTCACACCTGATAACAGAGACAAAATTAGTTATTGACATTTGCAAAGTGGCCACAGTAGGGCAAAGGATTCTTAAAATTTACAAGGAGACCAACTGAATGAAGGAATTCTGGGTGAAAAATGTGCTGTAAACAGAACTCTAGAGAGGAGAGAATGCAGGAGGAAAAGTTCTGCCTTGGGGTCTTGCCAGCCATCTCATTCCACAGTCACTTCTACAGCCCTTATGCAAAACCACACGAATTCTGCTTTCTGGAGTACATAAGTATCTATTAGCTAGATGACCACATTTCTTCATAACAAATAAAAACCTTCTATTTTGAATGATAGTTTTAACAACAAAATGGGAAATGTATATGGTCTAAACAATATTATACAAAGATTAAAGGTGACAGAAATATATTCAAGTTCAGCAGATTTTCTTGTGGTAAAAAAAAACTCTGTACAATACTTTAAGTGCTGAATAAAATGTTTTGTGACAGAAATTTCCTACAAAGGAAAAATTGGAGGAGGCATGTTTCCAGTGTAGGGTGCATATATTTGACATACTGTAAAATTCACAAGTATTTAATTGTGTTAGTAAAATATATTCAGTGAGCGCCCTGTGGCTTTCAGCCAGTGTCTTGTCTGATTAGGCTATTTTGAGGTAAATGTTTCAAAGTCACAGGCAGCCTTTGCTAAGTGGTTACAATCAGCCATACCTGGTGATTCCCAGTGACTTCCCTGGCAGGACCACTGCATGGCTTTGGAATGTGGAACCCTTTGGGCTTTGCTCACGCTGCATTTACCCCGCAGGAGTTTGCTCATTGCAAAGGACACGAGGATCCCAAGTCTCTGCTCTTGCCTCACAGTTGAAATTTGGCATTAATTCGGGAGGGGAAGCTATAGCTTGTCAAACAAAGCTAATTTGAAGGTAATTTGGTTCACAAGCTGGATCATCTGGTAAAAGCTAAATTTCATCTAACCTTTGGGCATTGCACTTTGCACATGTCTGGGAGGAAACAAGAACATAACAGCTTACAAAGAAAGTCATGTTCCTGCCCATAGATTTACTGGCTTTTATTAAATGTGTCTTGAGTGGTGGATTCAGATAGATCGCTTTGTAAATGTAATTATTTTTTCCTATCAGTATTAGGAAAGGAAAGTAAACAGGATTTATGAGACACTTTAGAAAAGGATTTGAAGCAGACTGATTAGCATATCAGTCTTAATTATAATGTAAACTAAATAATATGAAATACTAATCAGTTGTTTTCAGACCAAAGAATCAATACACAGACTGGAAGTTAATTTTTTTCCCTTCACTTATGTCAAGAAATGAAGACAGCTTTATGTAGTTTTAGGGTAGTTCTGGAATTTGTCTATTGAATTAAAACTACCAAAATACTATTCTTCAAAAATAAAAGCAAGAAACTTCAGAACTAAGCACTTCACTGCTTTTTTAAATTGAATATTTAAATATAATCTATTTTCCCCTTGCTTTTTCCAATGGTAAATAAAAAGCATAAACAATTTAATTGAAAAATAAAATAAAGGAGAATCAATTTGTGACAGATTTATGAATGCATATAATGGCTCTTAACAAAATATTGAACAGCCATACTTAATTAAAATCCAGATTTCCTACATGATGAAAATGGACCATTCCAGAAATATTATTGGGATTTTTTTAATTTTCTCATCCTGGATTCCCTTTTCTTATTGACACCGTGAAACAATATCCAGAAATCTCAGCCCTGCAGAAGATTCTGATTCAAATGGGGAACTTGGTGCCCAAGGAAGATAATCTCCACACCTTACCTCTTAGACTGGCAGCCGATTTTTTCCTCTAAGTTCAGGGATGAAACTCTTTTCACTGGAGTTTCTCCTGGGCATTGAATGCAAGTTTCAGTCCTTTGTCTTAAGGATTGTAAGACTTGAAGCTATGCCCCAAATACGTTGTGGTGCTCTTTGTGCTCTCCTGGCACACCAGTGGAGCAGGGAGCACCACCCTGCCTGTGCTACAGAGTGATTGTTATCTGTGTGCAGCAGAATTTTGCACAAAGAGAGTTCAACGTTCAGGTTTCTAAAATACAGTATGTGGACCAGGAACTGGTATACTGGTATACAGGAGTTGGTATATGATATACAGGATTTCACTGTCGTTTGCAGTGGTAGAGAAAGTGAGGCAGAATAATGAAGGCAAGCTGCCAAATAGGAAAGCAAAAATTTTTCAGCATAGACAAAACCCTTAAGCCTACAACTCTACCAGTAAATGGAATGAACTGAGAATAGTTTTCTGCCTTGAGGTCAGTGGGATGGCCAAACCCACACCCACACAGCTCAGTATTCTCACATCCCAGCAGTGAGATCATCCAAGCTGCTGGTGGGGCAGCGTGTGGCTGGTGCTGTCCCCCACGCCACGCACAGACACGAGGGCTGGTGTGCTGCCCACGGCAGGTCTGTGCAAGCTGTGACCGCTATGAACAGAGGAACAGAGGAGTCGCACTTAAGCAGAAAGGAAGTCCAAGCAGATTTTCACAAGTAAATTTTAATCTCTTCAAAATGTTGTGTGGATTTTTTTTTTTTACCGTGGTAAGCGGTGTCTCGGGGCACGCACACTGGGGTCCAAATTAACCAGAGCCAGGGCCAGCACAGGCCCTGTTTGGGAGCAGCTGGTGCAGGCAGATTATCCTACCAACACCAGAAGGTTCTGTGGCTCCCTCTGCCCTCTGGGGCTGGCTCGGGACAAGTCAGGGAGACCACAGCACTGAGGGTGCCTCCTCCATCCTGCTCCATCATTGCCTCCTCCCATGCCGGTGCTGCAGCACGGCCTCTCTCAAGGTCAGCCATCCAGCCTCTGTGCACCAAGGCTTTGTGACTAGATTTGGCATTTAAATAGCTTTTATTTTATTTTCAAGGCAACGTTTTTTGCTTTTACTCTTTAAGTATCCATTACTAGAAAATGTCAAAGACAATATCCAAGGAAAAATATAATCTTTTTTCCTCTTCCTGTCTCTCTGTATACATGGTCAGAGAACCATTTTTCTCTGTATTCTTTTCTTATATAGGTTGGGGTTATTGGTTCATTTGTTCAGCTAATTTTGCAGAACTGTCCTTGGCATTCAGGGATAAATGATTCTTTCCAATCAGCAAAAGGGAGAAAAAAGAGATAATCCAATACAGCATTAGATTTGCAAGCAGTTCAAGGTCTTACAAGGCTTAAAGATCTTTTTTGCTTTTTTTCAGAGAGATGTAGTGGTTCTCAAAGAATGATACAGAACATTCTAAATTTGAAATAACAAGTTATAAGTGTGGAGACAGTAGAGCACAGGCAGTATATGATTTCCTTTTAGATTCTGATGACCTTTATCACTGTAATTATGAGCAAACAGTCCATTATTGTTATGTATTTAAAAAAACAAAAATTGCCTCTATATTTCTTGAATGCCAAAGAGAGTTCAATATTCTTTTATAAAGGACTTGGCAACACCTGTACTTGGATACAGTTCCAAATTCTGAGTTCAAGTTGTTGAAAGAAAATATGTCAGTAAATTTTCAAGCTACCAGCCTTGGGCCAAGATAAGTCTTAAGAAAAAAAAATCCCTTAAACAAACAAAGATGTAGATGCCATTACTGATGTACCAATAGATACAATCTATTTTGCTTTTTCCTTTTTTTTTTATTTTGCATAGCAAAGAATTTCCCTCAATTAAGAGTGAAATACACCACTGAGTTAACATGAAAAGCAGAAGGAATTGCTTAGGAAAACATACAGGGAGTAGGCCTGAAAGTGTCAACCATCCTTTCTTTCCATTGGCTTTTGGTGCTCAGCATTTCACAGGTTTGACCAGGAATAAATTAATCCCTTGCATGCAAATGCCTGCATTATGTCACTCCAGTTAATAGATGTCATCCTTTGGCCTGAAGGAAAGCTGAAAAGGATTGCATCATGTGGAGTGACAGTGAAAAAAGTAGCTTAAATCCCAATCAGATCTTGAAATTAAATACTTTCCTCCTCTCCTGTCTGCCTGTTAGTAGCTGTTAGCCTGTTAGCAAAATTTTCTTTGAACTTCTAAACATAGAGAGATCAATTTAAAAGCAACATAAACAGAGATGGCAGGCAGTGCCTGATCTTAATCTACTGGAGTAGCTGCAGCTCACTCGGACAAAACTCCTTTTAATCTGGAATTTGGTGTGAAAAAGAAAAATTGTCATTGAGATGGCCTTGGCTGCTAGCTTGTGCTGGAGGCCAGTGTAGTGTCTGTGCATCAGGGATCTCTAGAGGCAGGTTCAGCTGGAGCTGGACCCTTTCTTTCCCTCCTGGCAACACAAACTGTCCAGACACAAATCAAGCCCTCCCTGTCAAGATCCTGTGTAGTCCATGAGCCTTTGTCTATTACAGCAAGGTCCCCCTACCACACACACACACTTTTTTTTAATACTTTAAAAATAAAATGTTGAGCCTTTGAAATATTTTAAGGCAACAATATTGAAATGAAAAAAATTAAAATAAAGCACAAGTGGGAGGTTTTACCTTCCCTTGTATGACTCCCTTCATGAATGAATCTTGCTCTTTTTCATACATTTACTGGCATAGTATAAACCAGCAATAAACCTGCTTAACAAAAATCTTAGCCTTCATACCAAGCATCTAGAATTCTACCTGTAAAGCAACTGCTTTCATGGAAAAGAAGAAAATCAGCTATGTGGGTTTATGTAACCTCATTTTTTTTAAGAATTATAAACAGAGAGAGGTGTATGGATGAGATGTGTAGAAAAGTCTTACACCTTTTTCAGGAATGCAAGTTTGAAACACAGAAATATACATGTATGAAAATTTTCTGATTATTTGAATTACATATTTGAATATTTTTACCAAAACCACTGAAATATTAGAATAAAATAATTCTTTAGTACACATTGTGTGAGGTAGATGCACATTTGCAACATTTTGAGGTGTTCATAATTACTTTCATTCCAATGGCCTGACTCCAACGCTTCATGTTAGCTGTGTTTTTGAAGTTCTTTGTTAAAGGTAGACCTAAACTGGAATTCTTTGTCTAAGAAAGACTCATCCAACCTTCCATTTATGAATTAAAATAGATCTTTACTCACCCCTTTCTCTTCTGAGTGACAGAAAATTTCTGTTTCTCCTTGTGAAGAGACTGGTCTCAGAGAAGTTTCCAAGGAAATAAAATGGTGAGCTGTAAAAAAAAGATGCCTTGTGAGATAAAATTCATAGTCAAGAGAACAATACAGTTTTCAGGTCTCCTGTATTACCCTTTCCAGGTGAAAACAAATATTCCAATACCAAAAATAAGATTTAGCTACTGTTCCTGAAAAGAAATATGACAATGTGTGCTTTCAAAGATCCATACTCCATTCTATAAAGTTGCTTTGCAAGCACTTGAAAATGTGACTAATGTTTAAAAATTCCTTTTTAATGAAAAATTACTTGGTTTAAGTCTTCTAAATATTAGACATAATAAGAATTTACCTTTATTTAAGAAGAGGGTTTAAAATACAAAGGACTACTTTTAGCTAAGGTTTCAAAAGGAAGCCCTTCAACTTGGGAGATGCATCTTTTGCTTAGGCTCTGAATCAGGCTTGACTGCCAGTTTAGTAGTAGGAAGTGTTTTTACTGAGGGATTCTATTGCTACCTTACTGCAAACAGCTACCTTTCTAAACATAAAGAGTTACAACTCTCTGCAATGAGCAGTAAATCCTCCAAAGAGTGCATTAAAATTGTCTTTCGGAGCAGATTTGTGTTGGTGTGTATTCCTTTCATTGGAGATACCTTGTCTGCTGTAGGAAATTCAGTTTTGATCTTAAGAACCCCAGAGGTTTATCAGAGCTAATAATTCTGAACTATATATTTTATTAGGCAAAACTAGAGTGAAAAACCCAACCTTTTGCATCTTCAACATTTTGTTGGACCATCCAGGATCATGCCTAGGCTTTTAGCAGGCTCTTTGTTTCATCTGCTGATCCTGGAAGTTGCTATTTCCTTCAATGACATTGTTTGTTTTAATCAAAATCTAAGTTTGGCAGTTACTTTATATCACAAAACCCCATTTAGCTCTTCATAAAAGGAATAAGTAGTGTAAGCACTGCAGAAGATCTGATTCTGGTTCCTGGCTTTTTTATCAGCTGGCTGTGACTGCAGGCAGCTCAGGGAGGCCACTGGTCTCAAAGGCTTCCAAAACTTTTGCCTCCCCTGGGCAACAAGATACAGTTTGTGTTAATGGTTCCAGATGTTACTAGAGATTAGTGTTGCACAGCTGCATTGCATTGATGATCATTCCCAGAGCAGGCAAGCAGTAATTAATTGATTCCATCTGTATCTACATTGGGGCAGAATGTGATTTATAATGACCATTCCTACAAAGCAGCAGAGAGCATGGACTTAACAAGTCAGTCCTGATAGGCCACAGGCATGTGGAGAGACTGACACAAGTTTCCTCAAGAACATTCTTACGTACAAGTTAGGCTACTGCAGAGAACTTACTGTAGCTTGAAGTTTGAATCAGAACACACATGTAACCTTGCTATGCTATTCACTTGTAAGAATCACTTCACGACAAAATGTGTCCAAATACAGAGTCACTGAAAATAGTGTCTGAAACTACTCTGGAGTAATTTTTGGTTAGAAGGTCACGTCCCCTCAGAGAAGTGAAGCTCTTTCTATCAAGGTTTACCATTTAATATTGAATCAGAGATTCTCTCTCTGTGACCTATTTTAGGAAACAAAGAGTAAAAGTATTACAGTGCATATACTGAAGTCTTTCATTACTATTTTTGAAGTTCTTATTATTCTGATAGGTTATTGCAATCATGAAAGAACAATGTAACTTTTTCTGACTGGTACAAAAGTTCCAGTATTTATTGTAAGTAAGGAAGTTCAAGAGATCAGAATTCAGACAGTTCAAAACTTGGTCTCATAACTGTCACTATTAATGGTCAGAGTTATGATTCATATCACATAATGTTCTTATTTTGAATCCTGCAGGTGATTTAAGGGTTTTATGCAATTTAGAGAGTTTTGATGCATTTCATCCTTTGTTTCCATAGGATGAATGCAGAGCTGTTCTCATTGCTGATGAGTTTTTCCTCAAAGAAAAATTTCCTGGTTTAGTATTGGAGTGCAGTCAGTGGTTTTAGACTGAAGGTCAGATTTTGCCTTGTGAAGGTTGAAATTTGTTTAATCATTTTAAAAATGTGTTTTTCCTGAATAGTGTGTACATTTTGAGTAGAAGTCTAATGAATTCTGGATGTGAAATCACTTGATCAGAAATCTGCTAAGAAGAGCCAAGTGACAATTTGATGTTTGAACACAGAGTTTTGTGAAAGCTCTGTCTTTTACACAGGCAAATGGAGCTCATTCTATTATTTACCACTATTTTTCAGTCCTGGTACAGGATAGGTGACTGTAGTATTTCAGTGTAGGCCTATCTATAATTAAAATAAACTTGCAAGTAATCTACTCTGACTGTGCTGTAGTAACAGCTGTCAGATTGAGCAGCACTTTGTAAATCACCTTCTGTTTAACGTGCAAGTGTTAGAGTTATTTATAACTATGCCACATAAACGTCACAAAGGATGTTTGGTGATTCACAGATGATAACAAAGAACATACTGTGGGACAGACAGAGAAGAGAAAGCAGCATTTTTTTAGACAGAACCATTTGGAGTTCTTCACACTATTCCAGATCAGTCCTTAAGGTATCAGCATTGCCACTGGATTGGATTGCTACTCACTTTGCCTGAAACCCAGCTCTGCTGAAGCCAGCAAGAATTTTGCCTTTGTTTTTCCAAGGGCCAAACATTCACTGGTGGTTTTATGTGACAGTTACTACATATTAATACACAGAACAATGGAGTGAAAACTTAAGTCTGGCGGGTTTGCACCAAATGCAGTAATTCCCCAGATTTTATCTACCCCTGAACCATCAGGCACTGCTCAGATGAATGACTAAGTGACACACATGCTATTTCGCTGAATACGCTGTAGATGACAGCAAAAAACTGGCCCAGGGGTTCCACCAGCCTGAGGGGAAAAAGACAGGATCTGGCAAACTCACCTGAAACTGTGCAGAGCAAATATTTCTAATGTGACAACTGAGATCTCTTTAATGATGAGGATTTTTACAAAGTTAGCAAAGATTAAAAAAAAAAGTCTGTCAGAATATCCTAGGCAGGAAAGTCCCACTCTGTTCAAAACTTGATAAAGCCCAGTTTTCCTCCTTTCAGCTTTTTGACCAGAGAAAGTATTTGCCAAAAATTTCACCTGCCAAAAATTGCAGGTGAAAACCAAACTTGGTATTAGACCTACAATTCATTTACGGACATTAAAATTTTCTTTATGATTGTTATGTAACAGAAAATCTACTGCTGCATCCAGACCTTTTTTAAAAATTTCCTTTCAACTTCAGGGTTTTTTTTTTCAATTTACCCTTCTGGTTTACTCCTGTTATGCAGCAACTCTCAGAGAAATCATATTACAATAAATTCATCTTTTCAGAGTACCCCTAAAATGTTCTACTAATACCTGGTAGCTGATACAAATCTATTCAGCTCATGTGGCATGAGTTTAATTGCTTGTTGAAATAATAGCTTGTTGTTGGCTTTCACCAGCGTAACTATTGCCTAAAAACTGCATGCTAAAAACCACTCCTAAAACAAATAAAAGTCCCATTGGCTTTATGCAGGCAGAAACAATCAAACAGATCCTCATCAAGTAGACCATCTAAATGTTATATTTATTTAAATTCTTCACACTCTTTCTTTGAAATGAAGAGACAGTGTCCACATATCCTTCACAGTTCATTAATCTTACCAGGATCCAGTGGCATATTAATCAAAGCTCCTGAAAGGAATGCTGTCTGCAGCTGACTGTAGTGTACACAAGTTGTCTCATTGCATTCCTTTGGAGAAGCACATTTATCCAGCACAGTATCCTTAAGGATTTAATTGCTAACTTAGACATCCCCCACATTTGCCAAAATAAAAATACAAAGGGTCTTCTGTCTAGAATTCTTTTGTTTACTGCAGGTAACTTTGTTCTTGAAGAAGAAAACCAAAACAAATCAAATTAAAATTCTCTGTTGCATTTCTTTAGATTTCACCCAGGAGTTAATTGATGCCTTCAGTGGGCTGGTGAAAAAGAGATCTGCTGATCAGGTGTCTCACAATTAAAGAAAACAAAAATGACTATTAGAAAATAAAGCTATTTGTACAGCTTGATAATTGAAGAGTGTATATTAAAATATGCAACTTTGGAGTGTACCCTGCCATTGACAGACTAACTATGCTCTATAGAGGTTCAGGAAGAATAATGATAACGGGTGCTTTGGCTTTGCTTTCAGCACTTTGACTGATGGCTGGAGATCAATACCACAGCTGCCATAGGAGGTGATGCCTTTGGCTGGCTGTTCACTGCTTTTTCCATCTTCGGGAAACAGACTTTTGAAGTTGCATGTTATCAATCATACTTTAATCACTGTTTTGTGGTTTATCAAGCAACAGATCTTGACATCGGCGGTTCTGAATTTTTAATGGTGTTTTAATTCCTGAGAGTTCTCTGCACTTATCATAATAACAATACTTAGAACTAGACATTAAAGATACCCTATGCACACTTTTAATTCTTGCAACAGCATGCCCCAGACTGCACCTACTTTACTGTATTTCTTTGGTTTCAGAAGTGTCCCTTTCTTGTCTCCTCTCCTCATTTGGAAAGTTTCACTTTGTTGCTGTGTGCATCTTTCCCAGGACACCAAGCCAACAGTGTTGAGCAAGTCCTGATACCCGGCATTCCTCAAACTGGTTTTCTATACATTAAGAGCACAGTTAGTGTGCTTATGATAATAAGATTTTTCCAGTGTCTTATAAATCCCAAACAACCAGTACAAGAAGTGCTATTGTTTGCTAGACTTTTCAGAATTAAATATAGGTGTAAAATTCAGAATCCACTTGGATAGAAGGGTAGTGTTTTGGTACAGGTGTTGCAGTACTAAACGACTGAAATAAAAACAAATGCAAAATAAGAAAATGCCCCACCAGACGTGAATTTAGATGAGAGCTGTTTCCCTCAACTGCTGGAGACTGAGGGAGCCCTGCACCTAGACCCTGCAGAAAGAGCCCTCCTCACCCTCCCCTCGTGGTTTTCCTGGGGCTGTGGCTTTGAACTAGACTCAGCCAAAACCTCTTGAATGGGAGGACTAGGAAGTCTGTAGGCAGTAATTAAACCAAAATAGAATTGGGCTTCCTCTCATTTTATTGAGATTTAAGAGATACTGGAAGTGAGTAGAGTCACAAAACTGAGATACAACAGGATAAAAAGCAGTATAAAAGCTATATGAAAACAAACCTGCAGTGTAGAAATAAGGTAATATCCAAGGTGTTTGGGCTCTTTTATCTGATCTTTAGTCTTTATTCAAAGAACATTTTTAATTCACCAAAGGCTCCATACCCATGTTTGAAGTAATGGGGACATTTAGAAACTGAGAATTTATTCTTAAAACATACATATTTAAAAAAAATAGAGCATATACAGGTGCAATTCTTTTATAATTTCTCAAAATTTTAAAGAATCTCTATATTGATATATGCAGGCATATGTTGTATTTTAAATATTTTCTGTGATTTTCCCTTTAAGAACAAAAACAAAAAGGGAAATTAAAAAAAATTTAGTTCCTGTGTTATTGGGATTAAAGTTTAACAGGTTCAAATGATGTACAGGCCAATGAAGGCTGGTTTGTGGTAAGAATAATTGAACAGGTTTCCATGTTTAAGCTAACTGAAGAACAACTCCTTCCTTTTCAGCTCTTGATGAAAAACTGCTCTTAAATTGAGCCCCTCTGGAAGGAGAATTAGTAGAGCAGGAGCCTGCATCTGTTCTGAAAGGCAGATCCTGGGCTGCACTACATTGGATTTGTTTGCAAAAAAGACAAGTAACAGGATCCCTTACACTTTTGCCTACTCTGCTGCTTTGCATCTATAGCATAATGGGTGTATGTACCTCACCTCTTGTAGATTTTGTAAGCACCAGGGAGTGCTGTTCAGTAAATGCAGAAAAGCAGGAGTGCAGAGAATGTGGACAAGATCAACTCATGTTTTAGTCACATGTATGAATCACTGTTTTCTTGGTAGGGAATTGCTAATCAGAATTGTATTACAGAATTGTTTGGTGTTAACCTGCATTGGTAAAGAAACAGACTTGTTTTACCTGCAGGACAGAAGAATGGATGGGTCATTGCCTAGCTTGTGTCTTTGAGGAGCTCTTACAGCCCTGGCACAGCTCTGCTGCTTCTCACTCTCATGCTCAGGATTCTTCTTCCTCCTGCACCCTGCCAGATGAGGCAGACAGGAGAGGTGTCTGGCACCAAGGGAGGACGTGCTGTGCCCTTTCTCAGTGTCCCTGTAGGAGTTGTGTCCCTGAGCCCCACAGCTGGACCACGGCGTTCCTGCCTCCCGGCTCAGCCCTGCTCGTGTCCCCGCGGTGGGGCTGTGCCTGTGGGAGCCCCTGCAGTGACCAGGGGGGTTTGGGTCCAGCCTGTTCTGCCTTCACTCATCAACCTAAAGAAAGGCTGGAAAACCTGGGGAGCAACACCATTGCTTTGAAATATTTATCCATTAAATGTTCATAGAAGGGACTCTGTCAGCCAAACACTGTGTGGTATAAGGAAAGAAGACACTGTTTTCCAACTCATGAATCATCTTAATGAGTGTTGGCATTTAACTACTGGGAAATAACCAATCCCCCAATCAACAAAAAAGGTAGATAAATAGCAAATATTATTTAAAAATCACATCAAATTTAGGCATGTTGAACGAAGAAATCTGTGTATATGTAATACTGTATTTTGTTTACCTGTGTTGTTATATTTCTTTAGTATATGCTTTTCTGTTTATATGGCAATGCACTTGTAAACCAGAACACGGATTTTATCCAACTGCTGCATAGTGATTCCCATTAATGCATGCTAATTTTTTAAAATCTGTATTTCAACAGGATGAATTTTTGATATGGCTAGCAGTGGATTCTCTCATATAACATTATTTTTTCTTCAATCATTACCTCTAGAGTTTTCTGCCTTTCAAGCCTGCAGTTTATTTGTAGTTACTAATTTTATCTGCTATAAAACTTACCCTTAGGTCCTCTGCACAACAAATGTCTTGGGGTAATAATAAAAACTAACCTGATTCCCTTATCTGAAATGTAAAATACTGATGTTGCTCTACTGTTGCCCACAAAAAAAAGGAAAGAAAAATGAAGATCAGTCTAATAGAAACAAATACTCAAAGGAGATAAATGCTATGTTATGCCAAGGATTTAGTCACAGACAAACTTCAGTTGCTAACTTTTAAAAGTAAAAATGGCTGAGGAATCATTCCTAATATGTAAGCAGAGAAGTTTTACTGTTCTTCTTCCCAATTCTAAGAATATAGTTTCACAGGTTTTGAGTTAGTCCCTTTGCTTTCAAGTATCAGACAAATCAAATGCAGGCACTTAGAATGCCACACTCACTCTGAAATAAACAATGTTATAGAGGCCTGGAGATCATAGATGCCTGTTTAAGAATTAAGGCACCAGAAACTACTTGCCAGAGGTAAAATGATCTGCCACAGACAAGGGAGATTTAAACATGAGTTTAAATTACTCACAGAGAAAGCCTTGGACTCTTGTTTCTGACTCTCCTTATGTTGTTCAAACATGAACACTGGAACTCAAATGAGAGTTGGTCTCGGCTCAACCTCGAACTGCCAGTTTGTTTTGGCTTTTTCTTCGTATTCTTACTGGCTTTTTTTGCTCCATTTATCCAAGAAAGATGTTTAGAAAAATTAAATTAGAAATATCTTAATTTCTAAATCGAAATGATAAAAATATTCTTTCCTCCTCAAATAATCCTCTAGAACCTGACCTTGGAATATTTTGGCCAAGGTATCCTTTTAGCTGGTACAAAGAATACCAGCAGAGGAAGGATCTGCTCTTCCTTACAAGCAGGCTGACATGTTTCACAAACTGAAAGCTGGTCGAAAGTGCACACAACTCAAACATTCCAGATCATAGTCAGTATTGAATCTTTTGTGCTGTTTTATTTGAGGTGAAAAATGTTTTAGAAAGTGATTAAGAAGTTGGATATCTCTTCAGGAAGCTTTTCATCAGAGCTTGCTTTTATGTGGTCCTTCCATGGAACAGCCAAAGCCAGCAGTTGCCCAAGGCAGCAAACTGGGACAAGAAAAGAGTTGTGTCCCTCCTGTTCACTTTCCTACCCCAGAGCTCTGAGAGCCAGGCGGGCTCTGCTCTTAACGATGTGGTAAAGATTTGACAAACTGATGTGTAGGCCACAGCAGCCACCACACAGAAAGCCTCTCCCTTCTCAGGGGAGAGGACTAGGACCTTTAGAAGGTGGCAACGAGTATGGGTTTGAAAGAGGATTTCCTGCTGGGCAGGAAAATCCTGGAGTCAGGCCACTCCACAGTGCTCCGGGGCTTGCTGGGAGCAGGGGACACCCTGGGAAACTCACCCTGTCGTGAAAGACCACATGAGCTCTTTCTGGCAGTGGATTCCAAATGTGTGGAGGAAGACATGGGGCTTCATGGAGGTCATGTGCATCTCTCTCCCAGAGGCAGGACTTTGGGATCTGATTGAGAACAGCCGTCGGAGCAGGAGATGTTTCCAGCAGCCCAGTGCAGTTCCCAGGAGAGGAGACTGCAGCAGTGATGGGGATGGGCACCTGTTGTGGACATGTGGTCACAGCTGGTGCTGTTAACTCAGCCTCCCAGCACAGCCGTTCTGGCTCCCTCTCTGGTACCAGACGCCACAGAGTAGGAGCAGACGTATTTCCTCCTGATGTCATTTCCAATTCTAATTCCATAGAGCTGTGAAGGGAGAATGTATCAGAGGAAGGCTCCTCCTGTTACCTCCCACCCCAGTATGTGGGTTGGTACGTCATCCTTCAGTTTCTTGGGAAGGAAAGAGGAGCATGCTGGAGATGTGCAATACCGGCTTTTGTATTTTAATTTGCTTTTCCATGTTATGCTTCTGGAATGTCTCCTGGGATCATCGAGTGATTAGCCACAAACTCTGGTTGATGATCCCTTTAAAAGCAGTTTGCTGTGCCTCTCTAGAAAACCAGACTATCCTTCAGGCAAATGCAGCATATACAAAATATGATGTATTTGCAAAAAATGTGCCTTTCTGTCTTTGAACCTTCCTGTAATTACATATCCAGGGAATTGTTTGATGTTTACATTTTCAAGTATACGACTGCTTGTATTTAGCATAATATTTTTCATCTTTTGCCTTTCTTGTTTCATTTTTTGTAGTCATAAATTAAATTACATTATGTTGCAAAAAGAATGAGGATTGAGAGTGAGTCACAGCAGGCCTGAAACAAGAGGCCAGTAACCAGGAAGGCACTTTTAGGTGGTGGCCATGTCCCCTGAGCCTTCCAGAGGAGATGCCAGCTGGCTCGCTCTAGCAGCTCCCATTCAGAAGAGAGCCTGGCTATTTCCCATGATGTCTGATGCCCAAAGGGATCCACTGACTAGTCTGACATCACTTCTCAGGGAAAAAAACTGGCCAGCTGCCACAGTCTCTCCCCCCTGCAGCCAGACCAAATGTCTCCTGCTCAGTAAAGCTGGCTTTGGGCCCTTGGGTTAAATTCTTCTCTTGGATTTAGGAGCATGGATTCTGAAAACCTTAGTTGGTTTCAAAGGAGATACTACGGATTTACACCAGTTTCCTTGTGATCAGAAGCCAAAGTGAAGTCTAGAGTACATAAAATAAATCCAGGCTTTTGGTCTAAATTTATAATGTTACTTTAGAAAGCCTTCAAACAAGATTTATCCTCTGGTTCAAAATACATTTCAGTTGACTTTATCCTTGTCAGCCATTGAACAACATCCTAAAAATCTTCTTTTGGCCCTAACACATGTATTATTTACATAATATATGTGTGTATGTATAAACAGTACCATGGAAATAATTTCTACTATAAATTTACTGTCTTCTTTAAAAAAATTACTGTGGCTTTCTGACTATTCTTGAGCTCATTTATTGCTCTCACAAACACTTTATAAAAAATTTAATAGAGCAATTTATACTCTTTAGGTTGGAAGTTAATTTTCTTCACACAAATAGACTGTTACTGCAGCTTTATGGTTGCAGACATGAGCCCCAAATAATGAACTCTGGGAACAATGCACTGACATCAGTGGAATTTGTGTGTTTCTACAGGCAGAATTATGTTGTTAAATTTTGAGCCATATTTGGTTGTACATTTTGGTTGTCAATATCTTGGACATTCGAATTAGAGAAGCTTAATGATGCTTATTATAATTAGAGCCTTTGAATACTTAAAATAATATTCTTTAACTGTTTTCATGTATTGTCTGGAACAATTCCTGCTTTTTAAATCAGATACTTAAATGGATGGTCAGTACATGTGCTGTCTTGTGCTATGGTGGCCATCAGCTGCTTGGGACAACATTTAGGACTCCTGGACTTTTTTGAAGAGATGCTATTGGTGTGTAAGTTTGTCTCTTGTTAGGGTTGTTTAATTCTATTTTGTGAGTGTGTTCTCAACTGCCAGCACTGAGAAACTTCAACCACGTGAGTTGTGTTTTCCCTACTCTACTTCAGGAGACTTATTTTCAACTAGAAAAGGCTTTAGACAGAGTCTAGCTCAGCAAAAAGGTGGGAAGAAGTAACAGGAAGTGCAGTGAGGATGGGGAAAAGTGGGAACTTGAGGGAAGGAAACTAATTTGGGAGACATTACTGGGAAGGGGAAAGGCAGCCCAGAGGAGTATGGAGAAAGGTGTTATACTGACCATTGAAATCTGTGTTAAAAGTGAAGGACTTTAAACTGGAGTCCTGGAAAGTGAGCTGACAGAAGTAGAATAGAAACTAGAAATAGAAATAGAATAGAACTGGATAAGAAAGCAGAACCCATGGAAGCAAGTTTTTGGAGGGATAGGGCAAGCCTTGGAAGTGGTTTCTAGGAGGGTTTGCTGCAAGACCTTTCCATGGATTGCACTGAGCTTTACTTGACTGTAATGCCCTGGAGAGCCTTTCTTGAAGAGGGAGAAGTCTCAGTGGCTGGGAGCCTCTCCTGCCCCCAGAGTGTTTCCAGGCTGGCAGGCAGTGCCTCGCAGTGACCCCCGTGCTCCCCTGCACGCGTGAGCACAGCCTGTCCTGTCTGTGGCCTCGGGCACGTCCTGCTTGTTTCAGTGCTCCCTAGCCTGGCCTTCCTCCACCAAGGGTGAGTCTTGCTCCAGACCTTCCCAGTGGTCTCAGAACTGGATTGCTGAGGAAGGTCTCAGCAGCAAAGGTAACAGGCAAAGAAGGTCACTGAGCACAACAAGCTCTTCCTTGTCCTTTGTCACCAGGGCCCAGCCCCATTCAGTGCTGGTATTATGTTTTTTCCTGTTCTGTGCTGATGTGTACTTGTAGAAGCCTTTCTGGTAACACTTCATGTAGCTCATCAGATTGAGCTCTAGGTGAGCTGTGGCTTTCCTAACCTCAGCCCTGCAAGCTTGGACAGAATCTCTCTGGGTCAGCTGTCTCTGCTTCAATTTATTGCATGCCTCTCCTTTATGGTTGTGTTTAGGAGCTCCTTGACCAGCAATGTATGCCTCCTGCTGCCTTTGCTTGACTTTCTGCTCACAGAAGTGGACCATCCTTGAATTTGGAGGTGGTGATCTTTGAAAATGAGGCAGAGGAATTACTGGAAAATTAAACTGATCCTAAATGTTGAATGCTGCCTCAGAAGAATCACGTTTTGACTCTGCATCTGTCAAAGGTTTCCTGTCCTCCTCTCATTCAGTGAGGCAATTTAACCAAATTTTTCATTGCCGTTTATTTATTTTCTAGGTGTCTGTCCTGAGCTGAAGTTCAGATTGACAGAAATGCTGAGCACTATTTATTGCAACTGAGATGAATAATTTGTAATTTCAAAATTAAAAGGTATTTTGTTTCAAGCACCATATTCAGAGTATCTCAGCAGCACCTCCACATTGAAGGATACTTTTGACCTTCATCTCTTTGTGCCTCAATTAAATGCCATCCCTTATCTCCCAAGACTTTGTGAAGTTAAATTAATTAGTCATTGTGAAGCCCTCAGAGACAGCAGTGATAAATGAGACAGAAAAGTCTATGCAGGAACTATTGCTCTTCTGAGACGGTTCAAACAGTGAGAAACAAACAAGACTGGTGCCACACACAGCATAGAAATTGTGTCAGAAGGTGCTGAGATCTCTGTGAGAACTGTTCACCCTTGGCACTTAAGGAGGCCAAGGTCCTATGGAAAAAGTGCAGAGAGTTTATGGAAGGTGTATGCATAAGGAATACAAATACAGCTATGCAGATAATCTTAAATTTTGGCATTTCCAAATTTTTAAATGATGATTTTGCAAACTTTGAAGCATTTCTACACATAGTTATGGCAGTTTATTTAATACCTCAGCAGAACAGGTGGTGATATCAGATGGGTTCATTGTATGTCACAGCCCTTCAGTTTTTCTTTAATTTGTGACTCATATTTTCATTAGTATGCTCTCATAATTAACACTCAGAAGGTTTTTCACTAATGAAACTACAAGTGTGTCTCTGCTAGAATAAGAAATGGTCTCATTAGGAGTAACATGTTTCTTAGACACAATACTGAACTCACTATATAGTTAATTATCTGTGTTTTTCTCTGAAGTGAAATATATATCTTAAATGGTCTGTAATCACACATTTCACTCAGTGCATATCTTGATTACTGACAAAAAACATGATGGAAAACATCTATATTGCAAGGAAAAATTCCTATTTTCATTAACATAATTGAACAGGCTTTCTATAAAATTATGATTGGGAAACCACTGCATCTTTGTCACATATTTTGTTACGTTCCTTTATTTTCACAAGTTTAGAGCTTGGCTATAAGCCTAAACTAGAAAATTAAAATGTGAACACTCTCTCCTGTTATCTTTCCAAAAATCAGATTTTCTAGTGCCAACTTTTGAAGTTCCAACCACACAAAGTTATCTTCTTTCTAAAAGATGGAACATGCCCTTTTGATCCAGTACTTGCCATTCAGACAGCAAAGAATTTTTGCTTCTATTCACTTCAAAGAGATTTAAAATTAATGAACTTCACAACTGAGAATACAAGATATTTGAAATTTTACTGTGGTTAAAACCCAGCTGAAACCATGGAGTCAGCATGTTTTTACAGAAAGCTGAGGCTGAAACAAATGAGATGAGACAGTTCCCACATGCTGCTGGACCTTTGGCACTTCTCATGTCCATCGAAACGTGTCTGACACTACTGTGAGCTTGTTCCACAACCAACCTGCTCTGCTAACCAGAAAGCTGCCTCTAATCTATCTGTTGCCACAACTGGTTTAGTGCTGTCCCCTCTTCCTCTGTGCTATTTACTTTGTGGTATATTTTCCAAGAGTAATAGTACCAACTCTCAGCTTTCTTTTGTGGAGCTTAAACTGTTAAACTCTCACGGTCTAGACTGCTTGCCTGTTCTTTTGGGAATGCCCTCTCTGCATGTCCCCTGTTTTGAATTCAAGATTTTGACATGGATTTCCACAACAATAGTGTGGTGAAAGTCCCTCAAATACTTTTTATGGCAACACTGGTATTTCCTCTTTTCCACCTGTAAACCACTTTATCTGTACTTGGAAACACTACTACCTAGTAAAGGGCAAGTTTTCAACAACAAAGGCATTTTAAGGTTTACAGGTATCCTAAATTTGACACATCTTTTTGCTCATCTGCTACACCAGCAGAGAAGAAGACACTGGGAAACCTTAAAGCAAAGCCTTCAGGAACACAAACTGTATGCAGTGAAACTCTGAACCAAACCTAAATTCTTCTCACCAAAGTCAAAGCACCTAATTCTTTACTGTAAAAAGAGCAGGAAAGACAACATAATCATGTAAACTATAGGAATATTCTGTAATATTTAAAATCCCTCTGAAAATTTATACTTAGTGGTTAGTAATGGTAAGGGCAAAATTTTAGTAAGGAGCCTACAGAAAGCCAGGCTATCACTGCCAAATGCATGGGATGGGAGCAGGATTTACGTTCCATTGCTTCTGTTAAATTTTGGGACATCAGAAACACACTCAGCACAGCTCCCCAGGCAGCCTGGCCATGGTCCAGCTCCCAGTGCCCACCAGCACTGCCCCCTGCCCTGCTGGCAGCAGCCCTGGCTGGGGGCTCTGTGAGTTCCTTGTGCCTGAGGAGGCTGCACGACTGACTGCACCCTTTCCCTGCCACCTGGCAGTCGCCACCAGGGGAGGTTTACGCTTTGCTGTCATTTACACACAGAAATCTATTATTCGGAATTATGACAACTGTCAATTTCCACATAATTAAAGAGGGCTCGATGTAGCAGAAAAAAAGAATGTTTGCACTTGTGTTCGCTCGTCTCTGCCCCCTCCTGAGAAGCGAATATTTAATTTCACCAGATTCTTTCTGAGAGAAAAAGTGGTACTCAGAGGCAGCTGGATTTTGAACCTTCAAGTTTAGCATGACAGAATGAAAAATAATTTTTCGTTAAAGACAATAAGTATCTGGTTGATGTGTCGGGCACTTCATAGTCTGAAATATTGTTAAAAATCTAACCACCACGGGAGGTTTCAAGAGGAATCTGTATATATGGTGTGCTTCAGTTGATGACAGAAATAAATCTTTTACATACAATGTCAAAGAATTCTGCAGCCTACACAGACACAATGAAAAGCGGGATGATCCTAGATGACATTTTCAAGTCTGTACCACTATTCAGGATTACACAATCATTCATTTGACTTACGAATTACTGAGAGGTGCAGAGATGAGAAGACCAAAGAAAGCAATGAGGTCTTCACAGCTGTCTGGTTTATTAAAAGTACCAAAATAATGTCTGAGAAGGCCATACAATTAAGAGAACCAGAGAACAGTGAATTTAGTGAAAAAATGGATTGGTTTTTACAAGCCACATAGGTCCCTTTTAACAGTTGTGAGAAACAATTTTCCTTTGTGGGGGCTTTTAAGAATTTTTAATGAATGATTACCATTATTTTTTTTTATGACAAAAGCTACATATCTTGTGGGCAGCAAGGACATAGTCCTGTCTTCAGGAAACAAATCTAAATGTTCGCACATTTCTTTCATGGGAAAAACCCAACCCTCCTTTGCAAAAACATTTTGTTGCTGTCAGCAGGTTTTAGTGAATTTAGTTGAAGTCAGTGATGATTTTGCAGAAGTACTTTTTAGTTTGGTCAGTGCCATCTGTCAGGGAGTGATGGGCAGCTGTGGATGCTGGAGAACATGGACTGGGCACTGCCACATGGTGTGGGGGTAGCCCCATGGCAGCCCAGGAGGACACACTGCTTGCCTTGCTCCCAGGGGTGCAGGAGCAGGATGTGTTTGTGCGAGATGATCAGAGGGAAGGTCTGGTTTGCTGTCTTGATCTAGTGTTAAAGTGCAGGGCTATCCCAGAGGGTGCCAATCCTGCGCTTTGTACCTTAATATCCCTTCTTCAGTTCCCAGTCTTTTTACCACCCACTTCCTCTGCTCTGGTTTTCTCCACAACACTCATCTAACCACTTCTTTCCCCATTGCTCCTAGTTTTGCTAGATCCATCCCAAATTTGTCACTTCTGATACCATTACCTGTGTTTTTTGTGGTCTTAGTGATGCAGTTACCTTGGTGCCTTGCAAGATGTTACTCCCCCAAAGGTCTGCAGAACACCTCCCCAATTATCTGTGAAGTTGGGCCTTCTGTTCCGTTTCTCACAAAACTCCCCCTTCACCACCTGTGAAACCCAGCCCTCCTGCATGGTGCTATCTGTAACTTTAGTCATTTTCTCACTTTTCTATCAATCATGTTCAGCACTTTCTCATGTAATGTCCAGTAATTTTCCACATCTTGTTCCCTCACCTAACCTCAGGCCAGGGCTTAGTCAGTGACCCAGTCATTTGACCTAATGTTGATACCCCAAACTAGGCTTTCCATATTCCTTTTTCCAGTTCTTCACTCAATCCAGATTGATCCTCTCCATTTTCAAATCCCATTACATTATTTACCTACAAGCTTCTTCCTTACTTACCTATCCTCCTGCTCAGCTGATCCACTTGTTCCATTGCTTGGGGATGTTACAGGATGAATATTTCATCCTCTTTACCTCCTCCTGTCAGTCTGTTATAATCTAAAGACACTTGCTGGCTTGAAAGAAGTGGAGTTAACCACAAAGACCCCAGCAAAGAGAGGAGTCCTACTTGTCAGGGGGAAGCAAATGCAAGTGCTGATCTCGAGAACAGTGACATAGCCTGAGCTTTGCCTAGTGCCCCTGCTGTCTGTTCTTGACGACAAAAGTACAGACTCTGAGGCAGGGGAAGAGATTATATTGATTTAAGATTAAAATTCAGGTGTCCATCACCTGAAAGCACTTTTAACCCCCCTTTTTTTCCCCATAAATGTCTAAAATTCATATCTTTTCAGAGGATTTTGAGTCAGGAATCCAAAAATGGACATGTCTAAAATAACTTGGGCTTTAAAGATTTTGTTAATAACAGTGAAGTGTTACAGACTTTTCTCATGTACTCCCAGCACAGTGCAGGACTGGGACACCACAGCATTCCACAGTCCAGCTGTTTGTCACTTTGTATTTACTGTCAAAGCTGGATCCAGCCAGAGCTGCAAGCCTGTGCTGTGCTGAGCTGAACACAGCACTCCAGCAGCAAGGAGAGGATCTGCAGAGTAGGAGGAGGCAACACAATGTGCTTGGAAGTAGATGTCATCCTGATGGGACTGCTTGGGTAATTAAAGTGAGCAGGGAAGCTGAAGTGATAATATAGGCATCAGGATGACTCCAGTGAATCTGAGATTGTTATATTGTGTTGGGATCCATCTTGCAATTTTCTCCTTTTCAGTGCTCCCTCTCCAATTTATACAGTGTCACAAAGATTTGAGAAAGTAATTATTCAGTTTTCATTAATTTCTTTGGCTAAAAGTGCACAGCTTGAAAGAAAAAAATTGTAACTTTTGGATGGTCTGTAATGTTGTGGGTTTTGATGATTCATAGCTTTGAGTTCGTTCCATACAACCTAAATCTCAAAATTTCATGTACAACCACATATTTCATTCCTCCCCTCTGCACAAATATGATTTTCTTGGTTTTTGTAGCAAACAGTGCATTTTTTTCCCATTAAGTGTGGATTTACCACTGAAGCACGTATTTATGTCATGACAAAGTGGAGTAGCCATGGGATGGTTCTGCCTCTTATTCAGAGGAGGCTGCATCCTACTCTGTCATTAATTATCCAGAGCTATGAGAACATCCCCTTTTTACTGCAGTGTTAAATTTTGTTATATTCTGAACAAAACCACATTAAAACCCCCACTCAAAATGCAAAGTAATAATGTTCTCTCTTAAATGTGCTTGGGATTTCACTGCCATGAGCTTGATATCAGTTAGGATCTCTTATTACTATTCTTTATTTACATTGGGCTGAGAGATAAAAATGGAATTGAAAAATAAGAATAAAATAATTTTATCATCTTATCTTCAGATTCACCAGCCCAAATCTGCCTCTCAGTTCTCTCAGTCTGCACAAGAGAACATGGCTGGTATAGGAAGGGAAATCTCCTGAACAGGAGGGCTTCAACATGAACAAATCCAGAGGCACATAAGGCTTTCAAACTTCATGACAACACAGTGTTCTGAGACAACTTTCATGGGTGTAACCATGGCATGGTAATGGGGATGGTTGTAGCTTTGCCTGCAGCAATTCTGTTTCTTGTCTGAAGTCAGCTGAAAGCTAGATCAGGAAACTCCAAAAAGTGGTTCATTGGTGGGCGGGAAAACTGACATTAGCATTGAGTTAGGGGCCTTGGATGAAACAATCTGCCACCAGAGGTTAGAGCGGCCAGGAAGCTTTGATGTAGCTGGAGCAGGGATCCTTTGTTTTCTGTTTGTAAAAAGCTCCCCTGTGGAGTTTTTGTTTGGGTTGTTAAAATCTGTTTAACTCAAAGAGCTGACAATAAGCACTTGGGAGCAAAACTGTCTCTTTGAAAGTCTTTTTGCTGTTCAACCACATTGGCCAGCCCTGCCAATTTATAGCTCTGTTGGCTCGCATGGCTCTGAAGGCTGCTTAAGCAAACAATTAAGCTTTGTTGAACACTCTGAGCACCCCAGTGGCAAAATGTGCACTTTTTCTATAGCCTAGAAGATACCCAGAACAAAAACATGTTTTATAGTCACTGTTTTCCAAGCCATGGCATTAGGCAGCTTGAGGTTCCTGGGTTTAGTAGTCAAGGGCAACACGTACTTAGCAAGGACTTAATTTCAGGTGTAGCAGAGCCCTGAACTAAGAGCAAAGCAATTATATCAAGTACTAAAATTGGTGTCAAGGAAGGCCATGTCTGCTCAATGCCTAATACAGTCTGTTTTGATCTCTGATCAAGGTTGTTACACCCCCACGGCAACTGATTTGATCAGTGTTAGTTATTATTTCCAAAATAAACTCTGAGGTCCCAGCCTCATGCTCCAGCCAATGAAGTCTGCCTCTTTCTTTTGCCAGGGCCTATATGATGGGCACAGATCATTGGATCACCACTGGCTGCATCTTGTGCCTTTAAATCTGAAGCAGGAGAAAGGTTTAGATGCAGCACAGCAGGCAGAGAATATGTGATAAAGGGGTCAGTGCCCTGTGTGGTGGGATACCTGCATGCCACGTCAGCTCTCACATCGGGCACCTCCAGCACAGGACTCAATCTACAAGCACATGTTTGTGCCATCCTCTTCCTGCCTAAGGCAGCCTTAGAGAATAAGATTTGGAAGTCTGTGCAAGCAGAAAAAAAATTTGCTCCAAGGTGTTTGCCACAGTATGTATTATCCAAACTTAATAGATTGAAATAGTCCACAGTTGTTCTAAGTTCAATATAACAATACTAACAATACAGAATTAAAAGATGGTCTCAAAAGTTTACTGTTCATTCTGCTCTGAAAAGTCTTATGGGGAACTGATGAAATTTTACCTCTGTAAAACCAAAACAAGATAAGGTCTATGAAAGCACCTGATTTTACATAGGAAAGCATCTTTGGAAGAAAAGAAGCCAAACTTAGACAATTTTTTCAACCATCTCTAAACAACATGAATTTAATAAATTCAGTTTCTGCTAGATTTTTGGCTGGCTTTTTCTTTCAGCCTGAGACATGTAGTATAGTACCATTGCAGCCTCTTCACACTCTTCCCTGGTCCAATTTACTCAGGGTGCCATGGCTAGAAAGAAGGTAAAGAATGAGCAGTATCTCCTGCTTGCCTTGGTGCTAGGGCCACTTTTCCTCTATAAACAGTAACAGAAAGAAGTGATTGAGAGTGAACTCTCTATGCTGTAATTCTCATGGAAACAAGCAAAGGGCCCCTAAGAGTTTGTGCTCAAGTTCCTGTACAGATTTGTAAGCATCGCTGACTACTTTTACTTACCTCATGGTTAAAGAACTTATTAACACTGCAGAAGACACTGGATGGAAAGTCACTACATAGCAGTTGCTTGAAAAAGAAATAAAGAAGGAATTTTGCTTAATATTTTTATACTGCTTTTATCTACCAAGAATGGCAGCACTTTTTGGAACATTTGGAGAAGGCAGGAGGTGTTTTGTGGGAAGTAGTAATGAAAAATTCATGAAGGATTAAAAATAGTTGGATTTTTTTGGGTTTAATTCAGAATCTCTTTATATTTCCCTTAGTTTCCTTCCCTATTTTTATTGAATATAAACAAAGAACTTGTTCTAAAAAAGTTAGATGAATGGGAATGAACTAAAGTGAGATAAGATATAAATCCATTAATTCCTGAAGTAGGTGGTTAAACTCTAGACCCTATATCTGTACCCTGTTGAAGTGGTATGGTTTGTTCAGATGTTCAGACCATCCACAGATTTATCCACAGTTACAAGGAATTTGTAGGTGACACATTCTCTGACAATCTGTCTATTTTCACTTTTCACCTGAGGAATGATGGCCTGAGACAGTGCTGTTGCATTTAGCTTTATCTGAGCCTTTCACCAAGCCTACACGCCTCTTTCACACTGCTCAAATAAAGTGTTCCTATTACACAGGGCTGTGGAGACTATAGGGAAAGGGATGGAGAAATTCAAGAATAGAGATAATTGATGTTATTCTGAATCATGTTATCTGGAAGATCTCCTCAACTGTAGCTCACTAGATGATACCAAGAGGAGCACTTAAAGTGCCATCCTCTAGTGCAGGCACCCTGACACACTCTTACAATTATTCCTCCCAATTTACTCAGACAATTCCAAGCTTTCAGAAAAACTGCAGAAATTAGGTAGCAAGGGAATGGAGAACACATTGCCACCCCTTAGAGGCATGTAAAGCCCCTGCAAGAAGAGTGTCAATCCCTGCTGAGCCAGGTTTACATAAGCCAGAGCACAGGGTGACAGGAAGGTGTTTGAGGAGTAATTTCCAACCTGGAAATTCCTAGTCTTTCTAGGACTATACCTGTGTTTCTGCATCACACCCACTGTGGTTAGGTTTTAGAGTAAGCAAATATGCCATCTTTTTTCTGGTTTTCTTTTACTAAAATCAAGTTATATTTGGTCACACTGACCCAAAAAAACCCTAGGTATTTGGTAATTTCATATGAAGCTGAGGTTAAAAGCCTACCTTCAATTACTATGTCTCTGGTAACATGTTCAAGGATTTTTACAGAAAGCTGCAAACCCCTCCCCCCCACTTAGATTACTCTTTCAACCTCTGAATTTCAGAAAGGTTTCAGGGTTAATATTATTTTTCCTTGTTTTCTTTTTCTCACTATAAATATGATGAGCAGAAAGATGTTGCCATGGTGAGATTTTATAACGTACTTAAAAGCACTTGTTAGAGTTATGTACCACAGAGCCACATTCACTTATATGTGAATTGTAAAGGCACATGGAAAAACACCCCAAAGAAGTAGAGTCTACTGTCTCAGATATCTATTTGCAATACTTACTTAAAGCACAAACAATGTCACAAACATTTTAGCAGCCACTATATTATTTGGAAACCTATTCCTTTACACTGAGAAAAGGGGAAAATGCTTGAACCAAATGAATACACCTTGCACTTAAATTGTCATCATTATCTGTAGTCCAGCTTTGTAGTAAGCTGAATGAGAAATTACAAATTAAAATTGATACAGAGTTTTTGCAATCTAAGTTGCCCATTCCTCGCCATGTGCTGGAAGAATGTTTGCACAGAGCCATGTGAGATGCTTTGAGCACTATTTTGCCACTGCAAAAGGCAAAGCTCTGGCAAATTACTAAGGTATAGCATCATAGATCCTTCTCCCAGGACAGCAGGAGCCTGGGGGCCTGGGCTGCAGTTCAGCTAAGTCTGTGCTGCTCTGAAAATAGCAGGCTCTGGAGCAGACACGGCACACCAGGCTCTGCCTCCTGCCCATTTGACTTTCTTACTGACACCTGGAAGCAAACCTGTGGGCACTGTGCCCAGGCACTGCTGGTGGCTTCCTTGTTCTCTTGGCATGCTCGAGCATTTCCCTTGAGTCTGAACTTGAAGGTTCACTGTCTGCTTAGCTTTTAAGTCTGAGAAAATTCTGGGACTCATCTTAAACAGATAACATGGGCTTGTGCTCTGGAATTTCGCCAAGAACTTTAAAGCACTTAAACCTCCGGCATACCTGCAGCATGTCCATAGTGCTGCTTTGTCTGGGATAGAGCTGAATGGCTCCCACCAGAGAAGATAAACTTTAATTACATCTCTTTTAAACAGGCGTTTTAAGCGGACATGGGAATGATTTCTCACTAACCCCCGAAAGAAATGTAACCCATCCTGAGCATATCACTAGCTAACATGGAATGTCACACCAGAGTGAGTCCAGTTGGGGAAGGGGAAACAAAGCTCAAAACAGTCTTTTCAGAGCTGGATACACTTACAGTCTGAAGAAGGCTGTGAAATTGCTTGCTTGTTATGTCCATGCTAATGTTTGCCAAGCAGTGCTATTGGAAAGAATTAATTCTCTGAATTTCCAAAGAAGTGCCTCTTCTAAGGTTATGGACTCAGTTGTGCATCCACGTGAGTGGAGCAGCACAGGAGGCAGCAGTTCTTGCATAGGGTACCTTCATCTGGGATTTTGCATAGGCCAGAGCAAAAGGAGTCACATAGATTCTCTTCCTTTTACCAGCACATTGTCCACATTGTCACCAAGAGTCAGCCAGCTCAAAATATCCAAGTACTGAAGGAAAAACCCTGCAGAACCCTCAGACATTCACTGTCAGAATCAGGGACTTCAAAAGCTCCAGCAGAATTCTGGACATTTGTACAGTATTTGTGGATGATGCAGGTGGCCTTCTGCATCACACTAAAATCATATATACACACCTGTAATACATTGTTATCTACTTTATGATCTATCACATTGCATATATATTTCTGGAATTCACTCAGTTTTCAAAAGATTTAATTGATTTTTGAAACCAGCATTTCAAATGTAAACACTGCTTTGGAAAAGGAAGAAAGGTGCTAAACAGACTTTAGATTGCCAAGCTAAAACTGTAGCACTTTGCTGATAAATTTTCTAAGGTTGCCTGGTCTATAATAGTTGAATTTGAGAAAAAATAAATCAAATCACTGGTTACATTCACTTTCAATATTTATGAATCATTTAGTTCAAAAGCAGGTACTCATTTAATGACTGTATGTGATATACCTCCTGTGAAGATAAAACCTAAACACCAATTATTTTTAATAAGAGGTGTTGCACAGTAAGGTTAAATATCCACCAAAGGCTTACAAGCAGGTGTAAACACTCCTGGATGCCTGTGCTCAGATCTGGTTTCAGTCTGAGAGTGACAGGGATTGTACTGTTACTGCAGTCCAGTGACACCAGACAAAAATGTGCCCAAAAGTTCATAGCTAAAAAGAACAAGTTTTAGAGGTAGGGATTGTTTTACTGGCAATGCTGACTCTGTGCAGATACAATGAAGTCATCACACATGAGGGCAACCATCCATCCAAAGACAGCTACAGCTCCAGCCACAGGGAATGGGGCTCTGCTGCCGCAGTTCACTGGCACACCCCCACAAGAGGAGTGCTTTTGGCATGGGTAGAACTTTGGATTCAACTTGCTATTTAGCATTTTGAGTCTGGGTAATTACAAAATATTTATATAATCACACATGGCCTTTGACCTTCCTTCTGCTGGAATCAGGGAGACTTGTGTGGAGCAGTCCTAAGAGATGAGGGCATAGGATGGGGTTATAAGAGATCAGTTCAGATTCTAGTACCAGACAAATATGAAACATTACATTTAATAACAGACTTTTGCTGACAAAAATGAGAGTGCCAAATGTACCTAGGAGAATGAGAATTACAAATCCTTTTAACTTTCAGAATATATGCATATACCATTAACATACATTAACACACCAAATGTGTTTCAAAATATTGCCAGGACATGCCCAACTTGAGAAAAACTTTTATCTTCTGTCTTTGAACCGGTGACAATGGAGTGGCAATTTCTGCATAGTGAGTGAAAGACGTTACCTATAGCAGATGTGTATTGCAATTATTTGTTAAAAAAACTTGGACATATCCAAATAAACTCTTTTGAACATTTAGTATAAAATGGAGTATAAAAATTTTGAGGAATAAAGGATTTTCCTTTCAAACCAAAGTCAAGAGTAGTATCTGATAACATGCAGAGAGACCACAATGGGAAGAATATCAATAGCACTTCCCTCAATTGTCCTACTTCACCTGAATCTACTCCAATTCTGATTAAAAAATAAAAAGTTGAAGAAATTTGGCTTATAGCTATGCTTTGTTGAGTAATAGATAAGATCCAAACATCCTGTTACGTGATTACCTGCAACTCCTTCAGGTTATGTACAATCTATGTTTGGTCTGAATAAGTAAATTTCTACAATGTTATAGTAAAAACAATAGAAAATTGCATCATGTGTTTTGAAAGAAGCAGGAGAATAATTTTAAAATTCTATTTGAGCACATAAATTCCAGCTAACAAGAAGAAAAGAACACAGATGAATAAATTTTAAAAAAGGAGGAAAGATAGAGACAGCAATGATCGTGTAGAAGAAAACTATGCTTAGGAGGGTAGGAAGTTTTCACAAGTTCAGAACTTTGTATTTCCTTATGAAATATGTATAAGCTGTAACAGCCCCTTCCCAGCTACATGCAGCTGTATTTGAAGTATTAAACCAAGGACACTTCTATTCTCTACAGGAGAAGAGAAACTGAACAGATCTTCAAAAGTGTGAGTTGACGTATTTTATTTATGGCCATGATTCTCAGAAATGGCTGCATTGACTTTTTATTTCCCAGCCATTTAAAGTAAGTCACTTTTGGAGGGGAACCTTCCACCCAGCAGCAGAGCTCAGCAGTCCCAGCAGGCTGAAGGAGGGTTGGTCCCACGGCTGCCACAGCCCAGCTGCACTGGCGGGGCTCCTGCAGCTCTCAGTCAGCTGCAGATCTGCGTGGAGGAGCAGCATAAAACTGACTCTCCTTTAGAAACCACCTGCAAATTATGCCTTTGTGTTCAGAGGTATGGTGGAATTCAATTACAGGTTAGGATTTAAATAGTCTGTAATTTTAGTCTTCCATTTCCAACTTCCTACCTAATCCCTTCAACACCATACTTGGCAAAGTATCTTTGTCAAACTGGCCATGTGTCCAGCTCCTTGGGAAGAGAAATCTTGGCACAACTGACAGCAGATGAAAGGACATTTCCCTCTGTTTTGCTCAACAGACCCTATTTTTCATCTATGCCATCAGTCCTTCTGGAGGAGACATGAATGTGATACCCCTTAGTTCATTCAAGGTCCTAGAATCACAGAATCATAGAATTGTTCGGGTTGGAAGGGTCTTCTGGAGATCAACCAGTCTAGCCCTGTGCCAAGGCAGGGTTATCTGGAGCAGGTGACACAGGAACCTGTCCAGTTGGGTTCGGAATATCTCCAGAGAGGGAGACTCCACAAGCTCCCTGGGCACCTCTGCCACCCTCAGTGGAGGAAGTTCTTTCTTACCAGATCCTTACTAATCTGCTGTCTATGAAAGACTTCCCTTCTGCCCTGGACGATAGAGTCTTTCATTTCCCTTTTCCCTCTATTGTGGAAGAACAGCTCCTATACAAGGACATGAAGACAAGGAATAGCCTTGTGGAAATAATAAAATAAAAGAAATAATGATAGCAAAATGGAATATAAATATGTCCCTCATTGCAAAATGGAAATAATATTTAAAGGTTGCTATACTGTTGTTTTAAATCAATAACCTCTTTTCAAGCATACCAGTGAAATAAGCACATACAGACATGCATTCAAACATGCAGAAACAGAAATGAGAAACATAATATATATAAAGAAAGAAAACCACTATCTTATGCATTCACTTCTTTCAATTGCTCAGGCTAAACTGAAAGCATGAGACCAGGCACGTTATACACCAGTATTTATGGGTGCACGTCTAGTCTCACTGACGTACATGCACAATTTTGTACTCGTAATTTCAACACATATGCATTAGATATGTGTCCTATTTTTATCCTGTTGTACAAGCAAAGGAAAAGATAAACACGGAGCCGTTTCCCTGACAAACCAAACAGTGCAGACAGGACCATTATCTCTGCGCCATCCGTCTTGAGCGCTGTTTGGCACAAATGGCAGTGGCTTTCAATATTGCCATTTTTGCTTCCCCCCTCCCTGTGTTTTAGCAATTTTAACGTATTTTCACAAGTGGAAGAGCAGCACTGTTTCCCCAGCCCCCTCGTTTCCATGGATGCGCTCTGTGCGGTTGCCGTGGGGACGCGGCGCTGGGGGGGTTTGATCCCGCTCGGGAGGCGGAGCGGGGGGGTCTGGCACTTCTAATGGGTGAGAAGTCTAATTGAAAATTAAGTGGGTGCTTCTTTTGAAGTGAGTTACGTGCTAGTGGATTTATTTTGCAGGAGCAGAAGAGTCCCGACCGCAGGGAGCAGGAGGTACAGGAGATGAATTGCACAGAAGTGTTGTGATGATTCAGACTCGGTGCAGGTTTCTGTTTGAAAGCCTTGCCCGTTTCTGTAGTAGTGCTTGAAAGGATTACAATGGGATGCTGCTTCCAGAATTGGGCAAGTGAGCAGAAGCGTGTTGAAAAGCATATCAAAAAGCAATACTTGAGCGTAGGTTGCACTGCAGCAGCCCTGGGAAACAAAAAGGCTGTGGCTCATGCTCTGCCACTTCTGCAGAACTCATCGGGGTTAATCTGCAAGGCACCAACGCTCCCCCTGAGATCACCCCCAGAAGTACACCAGGCATGTTAGCTGTGCTTTTGTACATTTTTGTACAATGCACTAAATATTTGGTATCTTCAAGAAATATCTTACCAAACAACTGCATAGAGGGTCACATGATCCTTTTTTGCCCTGAGGTTTCTTTGTGAGCAGTTCCATTGCTTCCACTAAGTTTTAGTGGATAGTAAAGTGTAGCTGGATGGCAAAGTCTTGGGGAAGACATTACAAAATCAAATGCAATGAGCCTTCAAAATGGCTTAGGACTCCTAATTGCTCTGACAATACTTCTTCTGGTATGAGGATAAGTAATAACAACAGATTGGAAATGCTTTTGAGTGAGCAAGGTAAGATAACTTCCACAGAGGAAATGGATAATGACGGCTGCACTTAGAGTGGGTATCTCAGCTGCAACTTCTTGTGAAAAAAATTATTATACAAATTTTCCATCTTACCCATAGAAATAGATTGATTCAAATAAAAAGTTGTGTTGACTGACTACATTCCAGCATCTTTTACAGGTGTCCCAGAGTAAATTGGATAGATAATTTAACTCTTACTAAGACTTATAAAAAAAATCCGTGAAATCATTGCAAGTAATTATCAATCAGGTCTTTGCTGGCCTTCCAGCCACCTCCACTAAGCCCACTCTGAGTCCTGGCACAGCTGCATGCTGTTGGAGAAACATTATAACACTTCTCTATTTTTTAATTCTTGCAAGAACCTCCCCAGTGGAATTTCTGGGATCTTCTCAATAACCTTATAATTTCCACTTTGAATTAAAACTGCTCCCTAGGTTGTTTCCAAAACACACAAAAAGACTGTCCCTATTTGTGTAACTTGCAAGACAGATCATTAATCAATTTTAGAGGAATCAACACTGGACAGTTTATGTACAGTTTGAGTTTAATATAATCCAGTATGAAATAAGAGTCAAATTAATTCCTCGTCAATAGAAAGTCCAGCACTACCATTGTACCTGTGAGCTAAAGTTGGAACCTTGTTCTTTTTATACCTCATATTTTGGTTTGACAAGCCAGCACAGTCCTTAGAGCAATGTTGCAGGTGTCATTCGTGCAACACGACCTGCCTCAAATCCTCACACTGCCTTTGGCAGTCATCAGGGAAATAAATACACTCATGTGACTCAGTATTGTACCAGTGCCTTGTGCTGACCTCACTCACTCTGTCTGTCTGTCTGTCTGTCTGTCTCTCAGCAGTATTTCTAGGGCACCACACTATGGGAATGCTAAAAATTGTCCTTGACAGGAGCCGAACCCACACATGCTCCGTTTCTGAAGGAGCAGTGTAATTTCTGGTACCAGAATGCCACTTCTAATTGTGGAAGAATGAATCCTGCTAGATAAAATATTTGGCCAGCATGGTAGCCCCACACTTGAAGTGGGCTTAAGCCAACCTCTGTTCCAGTCTTCAAATTCTGGTAGTTGATCCAAATTTTTTATTTTTCCTCCCACCCCCACAACTCATTTTTCCACTTTAGGATCAGGGAAGGGACCTAAAATACCACCAAATACACATTTCTCAGGAGTAGTGGGCTGCAACCCAGATCCTCTAAATTTTACATAACACTGCACAAAACTGGGTACATCTCTGGACATTTTTTAGATCCTCACATTAGTATTTCTCAGCAATATATGTTCAAAAGCCTATCTGAGAATAGCAACTACAGGAAAATAAAGCAAATACCATGCATGGCAATAAAAATAATTGGCACTTTATATACCATATTCCCCTAAGTTCAGATATGTTCATATTTTGATGATAATGGAAACATGAATGGAAAATGGGCAAAGGTTTTGTGCTCTTACAATTATAGCATGTTCTAAAAACAGTTATGTGAGTGTCATTACAGAGAAGAATGACTTGGCTTCACAGACCTTGTCTTCACTCAAAAAATGATTTTTTTCATTGCAGGGCTAACAAATTAAGAATTTTATGTGTTAAAATATTTCTAGAGAAGCAGACATTCTAAGTCACTTGAGGGAAAGCTAATCTTTGTGGTTTAAAATTTAAAACCACTGCACAGGTTCCAATCCCCAGCTTGGCTGAAGGTTGGGCTCTTTCCCTAGAAAACAGAGAGGGATGGAATCCTTTAAACTCTGACTGGGAACCGGAGCCGTGTGTGGAACATACAGGCTGGGTGTCTAAAGTGATTGCTTTGAAACCAACCCAAATTTTAAACTGTGATGCATGTGTTGGTATTTTGTAACCCTTTGCATTAATTCCTGCCAGTATGTTACAATGACAGCAACAAAACCACTTAAGAAGCCACATCTACTATTTGCTAATATAATTTGTGAGAGTGAGGGGGGAAATTTTTAGTTAATAATGCATACAAGTATAGCCTATGGAAAGAAAATTCAGTCAGGGCTAAATAACATGCAAATGTGAATATTGGAGGAGAAAAAGCTTTTCTATATATGCCACAATGTATTGACTGATAATGGTCTGAATTTTGGGAGAAATTGGCTTCCTGGGTAATCAAAAATGCAATCTTTGCATGAAATGCACACGATATTCTATTGCTACAGCAATGCTAAAGTGCCCATGTGCTGCTTCCTGTACAGAGAGGCTGAAACAGGTCCTGCCTTCTTTTTACAGCTCCAGGAAGAGCTGCCTGTAGCTGTATCTATCCACAGCCTCAGTTCATCCCTTCCCAGGTTGCTCTTTTCTAGACTTGGCACAAGACCAGAGCCCAGGGAAGCAGCTGGGGTTACTTGTTCTGGTACCAGTGGGTTTTGCTGTGGGTCTCAGGAGTAGAAAGAGATTTATAACAGACAGAATTCAACTCCATTTTTCACCTTCCTAATTTCCTTACTGTCATAAGTTACCTACTTTACTTTCACTTACATACTATAAACCTCCTAGAAATTAACAAAATATTTTCCATTTCTCATGGGGAAAAAATAGTAAAAATAAGCAAAATAAATAAGCACTGCCAGTCAACAATGAACGAGGTAAGATTTCAGGCAGCACTCTGAAGCCCTGTGGGCCAGGTTCCTATCAGGACCCACCCTAGGGGGAATGTTACCAGCTGGCAGATCAGAGGAAACTGAGAGGGATAACTGAACATACTCATGGCGCTAAATTTACATGTCAGTCACACTGGCATTCAAATACATAAAAAACACTTACTTGTACAAAGGTTTGACTGCTTCATATCTTCTTATTTTGGAAATAAAATCAATTTCACCATTATATAAACTAAGACATAGAATGACTCCAAACCCATTGGTCACAGGAATGGAATCAAAATCCCTTCTGTTGATACAGTAGTGGAAAATACTGTGCTACATTTTACATTTCTGTGAACAGTAATGGAAAATACATAGAAATAAAATATATTTAGCAATTCTGATACATGTATACACCATATTTATGCATGACTTGGAAGTCTGGATGCTACAGGAAGAGCAGCTAAGCTGTGTTACTATGTTAGTCAGGTCTATCCCACCCAGGTCTCCAGGCAAAGATCAGAGGCAGCAGCTCATGCAAATGTTGCATTTCCAAAGAGGCTGCATAGATAGTAAAATGAAAATCAACTTGAAACAATGACTTTGTAATATAGATATATTATTCACAAGTCCCATTCTCTCAACTGCAGTTAAAAGGCAATCTGTGAAATAATGAGCAATAAAGTAGCCAGTATTTGTTTCCACTGGAAGCCAATTGTTCCATGTGGCTCTGAGTTCCTTTCAGCACTTCTGCTCCATATATTTAAAATGTCTTTTTTTAAAAACTCTGCAGCTTCCCCTGTTCTTTGCCAATGGAAATTGAATGATGAATGAAATAATTGCTGAATAAAAATCATTGCTGAAAGTACAGTCTCAGCTATTACTTAATTAGTAGAAATTTGCTAATGTTATTCTCTACTTGCATATCCATTACATAAATGTGAAGGACTTCTGAGTTCCTCCTTCTAAAAATTTATTTGCAATTTGCCAAAATTCTGTATAAATGTTGGAGATGTTTTAATTACTGACAATCTTGAAATTGAAACAGCAGGAAATGAGTTGAAGAAGGATATAGAAAGGTGAGATAGTTGGAGAAAGGTAGAAAGATAACTTTATGAAAATATTGCTCAAAAAAAAAGGAGATCACACAAAATTACTAAGCAAGATGCTTCCATATTTGACTGATGTACAGAGAAGAATTAGCAACAATCCCCTAATCTTTATGCCCATTACATCACTCTCTAAGCAATAGGGTTTCTTCAGAGGACTCACAGTCTCCAGTCAATATTTATTCCAGCTGACATTCGACTGATCTACTTAACAGTGAATGACATGGTAGATCAAAGGAAAGGATAAAAACCCAACCCCCAAGAAAACCAGACTAAATCAACCTCCCACTGATCAAAGAACAGTTCTGGCAATGGAAAGTGCCTTGCACCAGGCTGTCAGGAAGGGATGCAGCCAAGTCTTGCCTGAGCCCAGCAGAAGTGTGGGTTCAAACTGCCCCAGGCTGGCTGCTGGAGCACGGACAGAGGGCTGCCCTGGGCTGGGACAAAGTGAGCACTGCTTTGTGAACTCAGGGACATCCTGCAGGCACAGCCTGGCTGCAGTGAACAGGCTGTTCTTGCCTCACTCAGCAGCCTCCTGGGCTGAAGGAGGGGGTGAGTGTTGGGGTCTCTCAATTGCCTCTTGGTGAGGAATGACTGCTCTTGGGATGTAGCCCCTGCAGGGAATTCTGCCGCAGCAGCTGAGCAATAGATAGAATGGAAATTTTTCAGTGTTCAAATGAGAAGACCTGAAGTGAACACTCTTCTTCTGGCAAAATAATGATCTGTTTTCCAGTTCATGCAGAAGGTTTTGAAACAATAGTGAGAAACTCATAGAAGTGATGGATTAAGTAACAGAGCAACATCCACCTGAGCAGTTCCCAGAACTTCCCAATGCCATGAGTACAATACCTCTCTTGTAAGAATCCTATTGTATTTTACAAACAAAAAACCCATATAGGCATGGAAAAGTAAGAAAAATGCATGTTTTTGCTAGAGAAACAGTCTTTTTTTCCCATGAAAGCATCAAAAATCTTGAATTAGCCACACATCTGGCGCTGACACACCATGTTAGAAGAGACTGCTAAAAGGAGCTGGCTGGAGTTCCAGTGAACAATAACCAGACAAGGGGCTGACAAAAAGACAGAAGGTGACTTCCTGAGCTGCATCTCTTGAGATGCACCCACAGCAGCAGTGGCTGAACCTGAGCAGCAGCCACAGCAGCTGTGAGAGCCCATCCAGCCCTGGCAGCCTTGGGAGGCTGCAGAGAGCAGCAGCTGGCAGGGCTTGGTGGAGCCTGGACAGCAGCAACCTCCAGCTTTTGGGTCACTGCTCTGCACTGAGACCCTTGGGGAGCACCAAGCAAACAAGGGAATGGGAAGTTGGGAAGACTGGGAGCTGAACCTTTGGGGCAATTAGCGTACTATAGACAGGTTATTGTGAAGGGAAAATTTGTGTGGTGGAAGGGAAGGGCAAGAAATGTAAAGTAAAAAGTGTCAATGGTCTAATTCCTCAGATTTAGTCTTGGTGGAACAGCACTCGATGATTTGCCTGTGGTTGGTGGTGGGTCAGGCCTCCAGTGAGCTCTGTGTGTGGCATTCCCACACAGGCCGACTTCATACAATTGCTTTTCTCCCAGTGGAAATGTCACTGGTCTTCACTCAAATGTACACTTTACAAAAATGAGCACGAATCCCATAGTTCATAATTGATTACAATTCCATTAGGAAAGAGCAATATCTGCAAGTCTTACATAATCTAAAGATGAATCAATGTTAAGTATATTAGTGCTTTTAACAATTCCAAATTCTGAGTTAAATGCTTTACAAATTATGAAATCCTCATTTAATTACTTTAATAAATCTTGTTTACAGATTACTATGAAAATCAGTGTAAACTAATTCACTTTGACTGTTCTGTGTGCAGTGCTGATAAAAACAGAACAATTTTTCTTTTTACTATGGTCTGGAAAGTGGAGAAAAAAGCTTTAATTGAATATAATCACAATATGCTAGCAGCACATGTTATTTTCCCACTATTATAACTTGATATTTTTAAGTTTGAGGACGTAATGCTTTTTATGGGAAAGGACTTTAGTCTCATTTATTATGGGAAACAAATGTTGAATATAAACCTGGTAACATATTTTATTTTAGCTTAAAAGATTTGAGTTTTGAACACTCTTATCTGTCTTAGTAGTATCAATGTCCAAGACATTTACTGCATGAGTTCATCTGCTGTAGTCATTTGTTGATGGTTAGTGATCAAAATACAGAAGGATTTGGCCAGTGTGTTTACAAAGCTCTGGCAGCCCCCTGGGCCATACAAACCAGCTACACATTTTGATCCTGGCTCTCCAGAACCAATCCAGCACAAAAGCAAGGATGCCACTGAAGCGTAGAGGAAATGCAGTACATGATGGTGAGTTGTTCATGACAAAAATCAGGAAGTTCCCTATTTCACCATTTCTGTCTTGTCCATATTCTTAATTGTCAACAGGCTTCCGAGAAAATAATCAGTTTCTATACTTTTAAGTAACCAAACATGCAGGATAGGAGGCTTCTTCTTCATGGGGATGTGACTCAGGCTTTGGGTGAGGTTTTCTTCCCTTTTAGGGTCTCATGTTGAGCTCACCTCACTCTATACAAGGATTCTCATTGACATTGCTGGAACAAATGCAACCATGTAATCCTTAGAGGAACACAGCACCAGGTTAAATGTTGGTTATAAAGCACAAGGACTGTTTTCCACTTTGGCTTATTAGTGATTTTCCTTCTGGAGCCCAGTTAACCTGAAACAAGCTGCACATGGCATAGCACAGAGGCAATAAAAAGAGAGCTGGACCATATGCACATCCACAAAACACGCAGATCAAACCAAGAAAAACCAAACCCCATTAGCATTCTTTTCAACTTCCTTCCTGGTACATGAAGTAACAACCTGCCCAGGACCCCAAAGGATAGCAAGCCCCTCTCAAATGGGTAGAAAATAGCCTTAATCAAAACTAGCATGCATGACCTCTCCAGTAAACACTGGTATAAACCTCATGGGGTGTGAGGTATGCCTAAGGACAGGGAGCTTAGTCATCTGTTTAAAGTGACACCCATCCAGAAAATACCTTCCAAACCTCTCTCTCTTTTGAAGGGTATAATTTCTGTTGTCATATCCTTCAGAAAGGAGGATCTCCACTCTAATAGCCTTTGTCATTTCATAGTCACGTACACACTCTTAGAGTGCATGGATTCAGAAGGCTGAACCTCTCAATTATTGTCTTCTGATTTGAGCTATTCAATTATTTCAACTATCGACTTATAATTTCTTACTGACCTAGTTCCACCTGAAGCAGATCTGTTGCCAGCACTTGTCTTTATCAGAAGTGCTCCTTTGGAGCACTTAGTAAGAATAGTTATGAATACACTTGTTTTCTTCTAATGTATTTGGAGATTATTTCAGCACCCAGAAGATTGTTTCTATAAATGAAAACAGTATTCAGTTAATAGCTGATACATTTTTGTATGTAGTAGGGCACAACATACACACACAATAGGTTTCCTAATTGCTGCACAGTACTATTATCACCATATTGCATGCACAGTATTACAATTCAAAAGCATTTTAAGCAGTATCATTTCTTCAGGCTTGGCACAGCTCTTTTCTTTTGATTCCTGAAATCTGAACCCTGATGTGAGGAAGTGAGGGCTGTGGACATTTCCATTGTTCAGCAGCAGGAACAGGATTTGCATTCAAATGAACCAAAAAAAGGAAGAGAAAGGTCTGTAATTAAGACAGTGCATACAGAGTTTCGTTGACAAAAACTCTAATAGCTGATGATATTTTAAAGGAATACGTAGCCAAAGATAGGGTTCAAGCACACTAGAGCCTTTCCAGTGAAGCATTTGACAGGATGCCCATTTTAAGTGACCCAGCTGGAACCAGCAGGCCTAACCAGGCTGACTCATGTGGTGTAGATGAGGATGCGAGCTGGATTCAGTTAACATGGTAAAAAAGTACCTGCACTGACCTGACAGCAGCCTCAGTGAGAGCTGCCCCTGGTGCTGGTGAAAAATTTGCGGCTGCAAATTAAGCAATATTCTGGTATTTAAAACATCTGGCAATGATATGTGTCTGTATAGAGAAAGGGAAGTTGGAGCTTTGGGAAATAAAGAAAGTAAAGTTCTGAAACTTGATGTAAAAGGTCATTATTTAAAAAAAATGTTAAGTCTGAAAAAAAACTTCATGAGGACTCTAAAGCAGAAAGACTCACTATCACAAGCCTGAGTGATCAAAATTGTCCACAAAACTGTATTTCTTGGGTATGTTACATAAAACCCCCATAATTTATGGGAACAAACAGTTTGTTCCAGCAGAATTCCTGGCAGTCACACAAGATGAGGAGAGGAAACCATTATTTTAAAACTGAAATTTGTCCTGAGAAACTCTAAGTCGGCTTTGCAGCTGGGGGGAGAAGGAGTTGCTACTGGCCTCAAATCAGCCATATATCAACATATTACCTGGTGCTGTGAAGAACATTGTGCCAAGCTAAGACTCACATCAAGGAATTGAGAAGAATTTGAAAGAGTGACAAGAGTGTTGGTATTTAAGTGTTGGTATTTAAGCTATTTTATAACTTTTTAGTCCTTTTTTTTTCCTAGGAAGACACTGTTTTCTGCAATAGGCAGCGGGGTGTCTGTTTACATGTGAGGTTGTGGCGTAAATCTGTGAGAATGAATTTTTTTTTTGCATCAGCCAGAGGCTATTAAACTGTCATGAAAGAAAATTGGAACATTATCTTTTAAAGAGCATTTTTTCAACCATTACTCAGTATTTTCCTTCTCCTTGCCATCACCAGAAACACAGGATTCTCACATTTAATCAGTGATTTCCTGTAGAATGTACCTGAGTAACTAAAATGCCGTGATTAATTTTAATGATGGGCTACAAGATTTTGCAATAATATTTTCCTTCTATTCATGGATTATGTTGGCTTGTTTGACCTTCTCATGGAGACAGAGTTGAAATGTTTTGGATATTAAGAGTCATTATCCCTAATTTCAGAATCTGCAATACACACAATACTGGCTGAATTTCTTAGTGATTGCTCAGTTTGTGCATTGGGACTCTGAGCTTATTTTGTCCTTGTATGGTGGATGAGAATTTGGTATTTTATCCCTCAAGTAAAATCCTCTAGACCTGCGTGAATTTCTTATATTGTTAGTTGGAAGCCCACAGGATAGAGCCCAGTTCCCATCAGGTTTTGTGAAGCCTAACAAAAGTCGGAGCGTTTTCCAAGATGCTGGGAAGTGCAGGGATATTGATCATCATGGTTTGCACAGTGATGCTCTGTCACCTGCTTGAGCGCAAGTCTGACCCCATTGTCTGAAGCCCACAGACCATGCTCCTGCCTTTATCTTGCTCCACCTAATAAATAAAAAAATACTATTTTCAAGAGAAATGTAGGAAGGAAATTATTAAACACATTCTTTGAAAATGTCAGAAGTTCTCAGTCCTCCAGCAATCTCACTTGGAATAATGTTTATAGAAACGGTCCTGTATTTCAGCTGGATAAGATTATCCTATTCCCAGTCTGTAATTTCCCAAAACAATAGCACATTTGTGCTTTTTTTTTTTTTACTTTGAGACTCCACATGAAAATATTGCAGTGTTATAAATTACATGTTTACAGTTTGAGAAAAGCATTATTTGCACCCCATGTTTAAGCCAAAGAATTACTCCATCCAAGTAAATCTCAATTATCAGTGTTTCCTGAAAAACAGTATTGGGGAGCTCTGTGTGAATTGTTTCTATGGTCTCCTAATTTCAGTTACAAGCTGGTTTTCTATCTTTCCGTGCTTTAAATTCAGACTATGATATGTCTGTTAGGTTTTTTTAAACTCGAGTCAGACTTAAAAAGAAAAAAAGTTGCTTTAAACATAACATAATGTTTCTACTGAAAATGTATTAGCCAAAATAGCACTCAGTTCTTTCTTACAGAGACATGTTATTCTGCTAGGACTGAGACAAATAACATGTGGAAACAAATCTGTTTAAAAAGTTCACAGCTTTGCTTGGTTATTCAGCTATCTTTGACTGCTCTAAATTCCTGGAGGTGCTTTTTTATATAGAAACTGATGTGCAGAAAATTTGGATTCAGGTGAACTTGTGTAAGTTGAGACGTCAGGGTTCCTGCTTTCCCCAGAATACACTGGAATGGTCTCAGCCCAGGTCTGGTCAGGACCACCAGAGAAAACAATGACCATGGCAAAGCTTTCCTCTGGGTGATGTGTTTGTGGTGTGCAGGAGAGGAAAAGGACCTCTGTGGTAGATAAATGCTCCTGCTAAGGATTAATATTCCCTTGTCTGAATTGAAGCAGCAGTTCTGACTGCTTTGTGCTGCACTGTAAATAGCGTGGGGGCTGTCCAGCCTGGGTGCCAGCTTGGGCACCACCTCAGCTCCCCACAGCCAGACTGGTGTTTGTCATCCCCATCTACAGCACATACTTGGGTTACATTTGAACATGCTGAATATATCAATATATATATATATTTAATATGTTAAACAAGCCTGTAATAATTTACACTTTCTAAAGAAACAAGTGCTTTCAAGCAAATTTTATTTGCAAATTAGTGCTGGGAAATCTGGATATAGGAACGTTAAGTGAATAGTCTGTTCCCATTAGGGGTACAGCAAAGACAGCAAAGAAAGAGGTCGGATGTTTTGATCACAAAACCACAAAACCATCCATCTGTTCTTACAGAATATCATCACTTACTCATCTGAATTTGGCTATCATTGTTAAGAAAGTTAAACTCCTGAACTTTGAATACTTCTGGCTGAACTCGAACCTAACCCCCCATTAAAGAGCAATGGGAAAACACTGAGACAGTTTGTTCCTTTAAATCCTTTCCTAATACATGCTTATATCTGAATTATCCTACTTTTCATTTCATTCAGCAGCTCTCACAGATACTACCTGTTGGTGGATTTATGATAATCCCATACATTATTAACAAGTCCAGAATTTCAGCAAACGAGAGAGCAAGTGCTGTGCTATTTGGAATAACACAGTGCAGTGTGTTGGAATGGCCATGGCTTAGGAGCTGTTGATCTTTCCATGTGACATTGTTTATTCCATTGATATTGGACAAGTGGTACACAGACATTATCTGCATTTAGTTAATATGATCACTGTATATTTCAATAGCACAGTGACACTCAATCCACTCACATAAGGAACACATATGGAATTAGCAGGAGTCCTGTACATTTTGCTCCCTGTTACTCAACTCATATAAGCAAGTACACAGAAAGTGCATCCTACAGATTCCCTAAAAATTGAGCAGACCTTAATCTTTATCTCTGTCATCATTCTTTCTTGATTGGTGTCCTGGTGTTTTCTATCGGTAAGTTTCTTTGTGCATTTTTGCCTCATTGTGGAATATTTCCTAAATGTCTGTGCGATAGTCCTTAGCAAATAACTGCAGTTATTTTTAAAGGGCAAGGAAATTATTTTTCTCACTAAAAACATGTAGCTGAAGGTAATTTATCGGCTCATGTAAATCAGTCAAGCTTCATTAAACTCAGAGAAATTGCATCAAATTGGCTAAGCTGAGGACCAGACCCTTAATTATTCTCTCAGTAATAGACTTTGACCCTCTACCTTAAAATTACGGCCATGAGACAGTTTTTAAGCCCCAGCTTTTCATAAGCAACTGGGATTTCACTCAGAGGAACTCAACTATTAAACAAAAATTATAATGTGTATTGGGGAGTCTTACTGTACACTTTAGGCATTTAATGCCACATTTATACCATTATTGCTTAGTTGAAAATAATTTATTTTCTTAACTGTGTAGTTTCATTGAGACTGCTTCTTTAACCTTATTATTTCTCATTGAAAGCAATAGTAACAGTTTTGGTATGCATAGATTTAAAATACCTGTTTACAAAGAAACAATTGCTTTAGTCTGAAATTTAAAATAAATTATCATGGTCCTGACTGCTTTTCAGAAATAAATGTCTCCTTATATTCCTTAAAGGAAATACCCAAAGCAGAAAATGTAGGTAGCTGGCAGTGGACAAAAGACTAAGTAGCTCCTAAGTAGGATTATATTTTAGATTTTTTCAGGATCTAAAATCTGTAATGGAATCAGATCAGCTTTCAAAACACCAAGCTGGTTTGGTTTCGCTGAATTAGAGATTACAGAGTGTTCAAGTGTTCCAGACATCATCTATGTGGGTGGGACATGTGTGTGGGAAATGGTGCAGGCAGCATCCCCTCTGCCCTGCCAGGATGTCTTGCTCCCTCCTTGAGCCGGGACCAGGTCCCTGAGCACCCACACCACCCTCATGGTAATTCACTCCCAGCTTCCTTTCTGAAGTCACCAATTGGTTTTCTCTGAGATGACAATCCAGCACAGCTGCTACAGTATTTCTCTCTATCCTCCACCAAACAGGCACTGTGGATACTGATCCTGCCCTGTTCTGTTCAGACCTCCATGGACGAATTCTCAGGAATAGCCCTTGTGCCCTCGTGTGCCCTCCCAGCAGAGTGGACACACAGTACACACCTGGCATCATACAATAAGAGCGCAATCTTAAGAGCTTTTTAGGCACTTTGAATGCAAAAGATATATTAAACAGTAATTATGTCCCCAGGTCTTAAGGGAACTTGCACAGCAAGCACTTGATGTGCTTCTGCTGAGTAAATGAGGTCTGAGGACTGGTCCCTGGAGCCGGTGCCAGCGGCACCCAGCAGCTCCCGGCTACGCTGCGGAGAGCGGAGCAGTCAGAGAAAACCATCTGGGATGGAATGGCCTCTGAACCAGAGAGCAACGTGATTGCTAGGAAATGGAGCAATCATGGACTAATGCCCTGACTGTTTTCAAGTGCTATCCAGGGCAGATAGTGTTAGTTTAACCCAACGCTTACTGGTGCTGAGCTTGGGGATGTAATTCAGCAGCAGTGATCCCAAAGGACAATCCAGAAACAGCTTGTAAAGGATCAGAGATGTGCCAAATCTCCTAAAACCACGACTTACTCTAATTTAGGGCATATAAGCCATGAGCTTCTACTGTGCCCATGAAAGCAGTTACTCACTCTTCCAAGAGTGGTGTGCACTAAAAACTAATTAGTGGCATGACGCATTTTAAACCAAAGTCGTCACTGATGTTATGGAGGAGCACAGGACAGCTGTTTCTTTTGCAAGTTATAAACATGATTTGTCTCTTTTTCAGTATGGTAAGGCAAAAAATAAAACTATAAAAATTTCAAATTTGCCTGCTAAATTCAACTAACATTTCTAAGAAAGGATAATTCATGTTTTAGAGAAAAGAAACTAGACTTCAGCAGGGCAAACTGAAGTTTCTGCATTTGCAATTAGTATGTAAGATGGACAAGTCAGGACCTGATAGAAATGTAGAGTGGATAAGAACTGCAGGTCATCCTGAAAGCAGCTATTGGGCTGCAGGGAGTTTACATGGACAGTTCCTCAAGAACCTGTGTGAAGGCTGACTTTATTTGATCTTCTCATTACAAAAATATAGAGAAGTCCAGGGGTGCTAATTGAATCTGCAGATGACAAAAGGTGAGAAATAGATGCCATATGGGAGAGAGCAGTATCATGAAAGGAGAGTGATCTGCAGGATTGAAATTACAAAAATCAGACAGATTCTGCCAGTATTAAATAGAATGCCAGTACCTGGAGACTTTATACTTAAAGGTCTGCTGAAATGTAGGGGCTGTTAATGACATATGATGTATTCATGCTGTGGCCCAAGGCACAAAAAGGCTTCTTGGTTACTTCTGACACAGCTCTGGTCATCTGGTCCTGAGCAAGATACAGCAATATAAACTGCAGCAGTGAGGAGAAGGACTATGAGAGACGTCAAGGAAAATAAAAATCTCCTTTACAGAATAAGATTTTAGAGGAGCTGGTATGGCAACCCAAGCAAGAGGACAGCTGAACAAGAGACAAAGCTGCTTTTGGCATAGATGTATTGGAAGGAAACCTCAAGCAGAAGTGCTGTTTGGGCTAATGAACAAAACTGGTGCAAGTACAAATGGTACAGGCTGGCTTTGCATATACAGAGGTTGCAAATAATAGATTTCTAATCATTAAAGGAGTGAGTTGCCAAAACAATTTATCTATCAGAGTAAAGAAAGCAATTGGCCTCAAAGCAAATGTGAGCCATTTATGCCATAGTTGCCCTAGAAACTAAACAAAAGGATTTGATAATCCAGAAAGTCCTGTCCAATCTTATTTTCATTTTCCTGCCATGGTAATGCAGTGATGAGAAAGTTGGTTTCATTTCAATGCCATAGAATATTTGTGATATATAAATGTCTTAAGTTCATGTCTAAGGATTTGGTCACAGGAAAGAAAATGTGAAACACCTCCAGTTTGAGAGCTGGAGCTCTCTTATAGATACACTTGGATCAATACACAGATATTTTACCCTAAACTGAACGCAACAGCAGCAACTTGCTGTCAGGACAAATTAAACAGTGACAAAGATCTTCTAGTTTGTGCATCAGCTGTATACATGTTTCTTACTGACTCTATACTTGTTGAAAGCTAAAATAGCCCAATGTGAAACAGAAGCTGTCAGGTGGTTTATGCCCAAAATTCAAATCAACCTTGGATTTTTTACAGAATGTCCTCCAAATTTAAGCTGTATGTATTTTAAGTTCATAGCCTGCTTGTTAAGGGAGAACACCAATTTGCCATAAACACTGCTTGTATTTTTTATTCTACTACTGCAATAGCTGCAGAAGGTACCTTGATTAACCCTGAAAAACAACCTTGACATCATCAGTGTAAACAGGAAAGCAAAGAGGAATTACGTGCATTTCTAAACAGCATCTGACACCACAAATTCTCTGTATGGAAGAAACCCCAAGGGACGTCTGTGGCACAAAGATCTTGAATCAGTGCTGACGACACAAGCCCTGGGACTAGAAGGAGTTGTGGTCCACTGATGTTGTGAGCCAATTCTGCACAAAATCAGAATTATACACCAGTGCCACACTAATACAGAGTCAGTGCAGGGTTAGGGTGAGCTGATATTCAGAGGTACCTCTGAAGATGTGGGATTTTGAACCTGAGCCTCAGTTGGTGAGGGAAATGTGCCTACCATGTTCAAGAAAAGGAAGATCTGCACTTGGACTCACTTTCCATTCTTCATTTGAAATGTCTAGTCCAAGTTACCATCCACAGATCTACTTGTCTACTTAGGAAAAATACTTTTTTGAAATATTGCTCAATCATTGTCCACAGTAGAGGAAGCAGAAGTATCATTGGTCCTTTTTTTACTACAAATGTTTCTTAGGAAAGTTGATACCATCAGACTTCCATTTTACCTTCTTTTTGCTGAAAAAGCAGTTTTCTGCAACTGCTTTGGGATCTTTAGGAAGGTATGGATTCAGTTAAGCTGTTAGTGAGAAGCAGGGACAAATTCCCACTGTCCCTACAGCAAGGAGTCCTAGGTCAGGGCAGAATCAGACTGCAAATAAAATTTCTAGCATAGTATTTTTAATGTTGTGTTTAAAACAGCAATGTTATTTTCTCTCTTGCTTCAAACTTGCTGAGGAAACAGTAAGAAAAAGAGAGAGAATGAAAAAAAAAACACCAACTACCCAATGTTTTAACAAGGGAAAGCCATCCTTGACAGATAAATTTAGGGACAAACTAAATGAAGAACAGAGATACCTAGATCAGATATTTAGGCACATTTTCATCAATTAAAGATAAAGACCAGAAAATAAAAAGAGAAGAAATGAGTATTTTTCAAATGGAAATATTTTTTTATCACCCATATTCTGAGACAAATTAACAGACACTTGGTTTCTACTTCACTGCAATGCTGAGTTAATCAACTTTACCTAAGTCACCTTCAGCAATTGAGAGTACAGAGATCTCTGGGAACAAGAGACTTGTTCTCCCTCCTCTTGGAACTGTGCACTGTAAATAGGAAATGCAGATTCCGAGGGAAATCATGACAGTGATTAAATGTGTAAGTTCCACACTTGGCAGCATGGAGCTGTTGATGTAAATGGTGTTGGGAGCAATGCTGGATTTCCTATCCAAAAGGCTCAGTGCAGATGTCCATGTATGAAGTTAAACCAGAACAGGTTCTGCACTGCCTGTTCACAGTGTAAGGTTGAGAAAATTCACTGAACAAGCCAGCATCAAGAATAACAAGGATGAGGAAGCATTAACAATCCTAATAATCCAATTTACAACTATTTTAAAGCCATTTTCTGTTAACAGAGCAGTCCAAGGGGCCTTTAATGTAAATAAGGCCCTGTATCTCAGACACTGTTTCAGCTCGTGCATCTGTACAATAATAAATACTCAATTACCTCCAGGATTGTTTTGGGGCCTAATTAATAATGTGAGGAAAGTGGTCGGAGATCCCTTGGATGAAAGATAGCACAGAAGAACAAAGTACAAAATATGTTGTGTGAAGCAATGTTTTAGAAACAAAAATAAAGCAAAAGCAAGGATACCAAACCAGCCATGACTTCCTTGCCAGTTTTCATATCCTGTTTCCTTCTGTGTTCCCCTGTTATCTCAGACTTCCATGTCTGAACAACCATGGACACTGGCACCTTAGAGGACAGAGCAGCAGAGGTGTGGCCAAGCCTGCAAACATTGCATGGGAGGTTCACCCTTCAGCACTGCACAGGGCTTTGGTGCTGTTGCTCTGCTCATTCTCACAAACTGGTGCACACAACCTGCAAGAGAAAGAGCCCAGTGCCCTGGGCTGACACCTGCTTTGGCACTCCAGCTGCACTCAGAGGAGGAGAGACCTGTTCTCTCCCTCCACTGGAATCTGTTGGAGGGGAGGTGCCCTCTCTAACCTCTAGCTAGGGCAGAAAGTCTCCCTTTCATATCCAAGTATGGTTTGCTTCCCCATCCCTCAGTTTCTTTGCTGCTGTTTTCACATTTTGAATTAGTAACTATTTTTATTATTATTTTCTTTTCTCATAAATATAGCAACCTTAAAACATTCTCAAAACATTCTTAAAATTAAAGGATGATTTAATTTTAAGAAACCAACTATATCACAGAAACATAGGAAGACAGACAATTCTGTATCACTCAGGCCAGGCATCTATCTAGACATCCACACATCAAAAAATTACAGTCCATAGAAGACTGAATAGTAAATTAAGAATAAACCAACCAACCAGTCATACAAAAACACCAAACAAAAAAATCCCCCACCTTTTTTTTTTCTCATTTTAATAAATGTACCTATCTTACAGTGTTATGTGTATAAAACCAGTCCCAGTTATAAATGATCCCTATCAGCTCCTGTTACAAAGTACATCACTGTGATTCAGCAGAGGTGAAGGGAACAGGGAGTACCAGGCAAGAGGCTGTGCAGAGAGGTTTTACATCACACTGCCAAGGTCAGCCCCGCCAGGTGCTGTTCGGGCAGGGCTGATGCCATGTCTACATGGGGAAAGAGAAGCAGGGAAGCAAACCAGGATTAATTAAAGGGTGTAATTTTAATGTATCTTCAGTATAGCCTGGAGTTCACATGGATACTTTAATTCAGAAATAAAGCTTTAGTTTAAGTAAAGTGAAATGAAATTTACTTAAAGATAATTTGTTTCTGTGGAGACTATAATAGAAAGAGATACTTAAAATAAATGTATGAATATTGTAGTAAATTAATCTGGCTTAATTGTGTTTATGTGCCCCTGTCTAGACATGGTTTTGACTCGTAGAACAAACATATTTTTAAAACTTTCTGTGTATTTCTTTACGTTTGAATAACAACAGGAAAAGATAGAAATACAGTCATGTTCAGTGACCATTGGGGAGGCCAGATTTTTAACAGAGGACTGTAATTTTGCAGGTGAAAGTCTCTGTTGCCAATTGTATTAAAGGAAATCAACATTTTGACTCTTCAACTAAGTGTGGATTTAACTAACCAGAAAAAACCACAGCTGCCCAGACAGTAAAACCTGAGTCATGGAAAAAGGCAGCTTGTGAGCCCCCTCTGTATATCAGAATAACTGCAGCACTTCTGCTGAACAAGGTGTTCTTTTGTGAGAATGGACAGAGCTCTCCAGCCATCAACAGGACTGCACATCACCAGATAAGGCTGTGTTAAAGGTTTCACGCTGGGCTGCTGCCTAAATTGTATGGGTGTGACCACCTGATTGTTTTGTGACTCCTTTTGTAAGGCAGATCTGCTTTCTTGCCAATAAGTATTTATTTGTGGCGGTATAAAATAAGGCAGGAGCACGGAAGGGTGAAGGGTGAGAAGGGTGGAGGAGCAGGACTTGCCCAGGAACCCCCCTGGAGGCAAAGGCTGCTGCCAGACCGATGATGCCACACATGTAAGTGGCAGGACACATCTTTTGGAAGCTGACACAATACAGAGCAACTTTCTGGAGCCATTCCCGAGTTTTGAAGAAAATGCTTCACATTGCAGAGCAGGTGCAGGATACTTTAAGAAGCAATGATGTTAGCCTTAAAAGATGAAGCATTCTTGAGTTTTCTCATATGGGCTGAGTATGAAAGCTTTTCTCTTGCCAGCAGTCTGATCTCATGCTTAGTGAGGTTCACTGGGCAGTTTATATATTCATAGTGAATTATCCTTTACAAAGAAAAACTCTTGTGTTCTCATTTACATAGATTTGAATGAGAAATAAATGTATCATGAAGTTAATGCAGAACTCTGGACAAGCATGTGGAAAATAATTTCTTTTATTTTATTAAGACAAAAATTTTTAAGACATGTGGTGCTAGGGGACTGAATCTTAATGTAATATACTGTATGTCAGCTAGACAACCAAAGAGAAAAATGGAAGGAAAGGAATAAAGAGAATGATCCTTGTTTCCACGAGGAAGGTCATTATGTATGATCAATGTCCATTTGGATAATTCACAGATGCCCCAGTGCTCGTATGAATTCATCTGAGTGGTTTAAAAAACAGTTGAAAATCAATACCTGAACACTCTGTTAAGTGCTTAAGTGGATGTAAGGAGTGTGCACACTGTTCTCAAGCATTTGACATGGTAAACAGGCAAAAAAAATCCGTCACTAATGTCACTAGGAAGTGGTGGACAGTAATTTCACATATGCTCTCTTTTGGTTACTGATTGGAAATTATTAAACTTGTAAAATCTGAGATCAAGAAATGGCAGAGGAATACATCACCTGCTACAGAGGGTGCTAAATTATTGAGCAGGGAAGTTGTCAGAGAGGTTTTGTGTTAACTGCGAGGCAGCCATGCTATTACTATTTTGTGGAAGTTTTTGAGTAAAACTGCTCTGTGTATTTATTTACCTTAGGCTATTTCTGTCAGTTACCACAACTGCAGTGACATAAATTTTCTTTTCATCAGAAAAAAAAAAAAGCTCACTCACAACATGGCAATTTTTGGCAAGCTTAACCAACTACAAGAGAAGCTTCTCTTGGCACATTTCTAGGTCTTTCCATAGCCTAATCTGTACAGTAGATGATAACAGCATGTGCCACATACAGCTGCATCATACAAACAAGAGTACATACAAGAGGAATTGTATGCTGGAAATTTTCACTGGAAAGCTCTTTCTATTCATTTAGGCTGTGACAAAGAGGCTGTTTGCATTTTCATCTTCACAGAGGTATAACTGCAATATCTGTAGAGATCTGAATTAAATTTATAGTGTGGATCACTACCTGTAACATACCTCTTAGGCATCATTGATTCTTGTTGTAGCAAGACTCTCTTTAACTCTATTTGTTACATTGTAAACGTTAAACAAATTGAAATGGAATGCCCAAATTATTTCTTTTGGTAACAGAAAAATAAATATGTTTGCCAGTCAGTGCACAGGCTCTTGAGTTTAGCTTGGCTGTATTACTCCTTGAAGAACTGTAAGTCAAAGGACAGAGAAGAATTTTCTCTTGCAGTTGTAATTCAGATATGAATCTGCCTGGTTGTGGATGAAGGCTTTCACTGCCCATCACGCAGGCCTGCACAGTGAAATTTTTATGGTATTTCAGGTGCTGCTGGTGAAGGGGTCCTCAGTACAGGTTCTAGTGGGTGTTGTGTTGGCTACTTGTAAGACACAGACAAAGGAGAAAAAACTAAAAATCCTAAACCTTATACTCCCAGAAAAACACACATGTTTATAGTATTATAAACATTTACAAAAAATAAATTCAACATCATTTTCTTAGGATGACTGTTTCATTCCACATAAACAAAAATGAAGAAGTCTCATCTGTCCTTCAAAGAAGACACCAAAAGGAGCTGATTCCATGCAAAGTTAACTGAGGGGGCTTGAGGACTCTCTGGGCATTAAGCATGTGAAAGTGAACTTGTGCAAGCATTTACTGTACAAAAATTAACTGACAAACTAATGCAAAAGATTCCCAAGGGCACAGAAAGGCTGTCACCACTGGGTTGTGTATCATGAGCACTTCCATATTTCAGTATGAAGCTCCATCATATTTCTCTTCGCCATTTTTTGTAGGCTATTCTAGATGGTCCCTAGAGGTGTCAAACAGAGCTCCACTCCACTGCCAGCTTCCATATATATAGTATGCCACTTCTGTCACATGATTAATGTTCAAATTCCTAAAAGTAAATGCATTTCTCTACTTCAAATTCTATAGCAGGAGATAATATTTTAAAGGATGGCAGTCCTAGCTGTTTGCAGTTACTAAAAGCATTGATCTTTATTTTTAAGGAAGGATTGAAATTTAATAATGGTGCACATTGGGAACGGAGAGATTTATTTACTTTGTTAGAAATGATTTATGAAAGTCTTGTTATGGGAGAGAAACTGACTGCAGCTGAAGGTGAATTATTGTTCATGGTTTAACCACATAACATCTTAAGCACATGTTAAAATATAAATGACGGCTTTAATGTTCTGATGGAAGGAAACATAGTTGAGGTTGTCAAATCAGCTGGGAACACTCTCTCCTGAAGCTCAGACTAAAGAAAAACTTTCCTTTAGCACTAATTCAATGACTGTTCTTCCTATTCTCCATCTGTTATAACATAGAAAACTTCTAAGTTTCTAACCAGGACTTTAGAATAGATATATTTAGATGAAATATTTCAAAATAATTCTAGATCCATGGTAGCTGGAGCAAGCCAACACTTGGGGACTGCTGAAATTCAGACCTGAAGAGATTATTTCTTGGGCTAGCTGCTATACACCTCGAAGAGTAAAGACAGTTCTGTTACCATTTCTTGTAATTGAAGACTGAAACAGGAGAAACTCATGAAACTGGATTGCACGCAAACAGAGCACAATGTCAAAGGCAGCAGGTATCTAAGAACATCCCCAGCACCAGCAGTTCCCAAGCCTGGCAATCTGTACCTCTGGGAAGTGAGCACTAGGGCTGCCAGTGGGGTGAGGGGACAAAGAGGAATCTCCAAGAGCCAGAGCAGATCACAGTGGGACAGCTGTGGGGCTGTGGGCTGTTATGCAACAGGAGAAGAGAAGAGTGGTGCAATGCAGACACTGCTGAGCAAGGCATTAATCTGGGAACTTAGGGATTTCACTTGTTTCCTGGCATTTGCTGATAGAACTTCATGTTGCTTCCTGATTAATTAAAGTCTTAAATAATTAATTAACTTTCCATGTAATTATTATTACCTTATAATAGTATCTCATCTATGCTTTTGAGTAAGAACAGGTATGGCAGAAAGTCCAGGAATCTTCATTCTTGCCATTTCCAGCTGAAAACAGCAGTGCCCATGCTCCTGATGAGCACACAGCAGTCACGGCTCTGAGAGCAGCTTGGTGCCATCCATTATCACTCTTGGAAGGAAAGTTCCCACCTGCCTTTTCCTTCCTTTCAATGGGAAATGGGAACTTACTGCAACACAGTGTTTCCTAGCAATGTGCCAGGTAAAACAAGGCTCCACATAGCATATGAGCCTTTGCTTCTGCTCTTTTACTTACAGAGGTTTTCAGGCGCTGAAGGCCAGCAGAAAGGCAGAGAGGTGAGCAAAGCTGTTGTTGCCATTATTGTTCAATGACTGGGAAAGGACAGCAGAGGGAGTTTTGTCATCTTAAAGTGTACTCGTGCCATCCGTCCTTCTGCTGATATGTGTTTTAGGTTAGCTGCTTGTAAGGGTGAAGAAATTCTTAACTGAACATTTTTTCAAGGAATGTAAGTATTGAGAGAAGTAGGGGCTAGAACATAGAAAAAAAATCCAGACGAGCCTCTATAATGTATGTGAAGTTTGTAAGTCAAGAGCACAGATTGTGTTTTGAATAATGCATTTTGTATAGAAAGTGCTCTAAATAACTCAGCAGAGAACACAGTGTATAAGTAAGACAATTAAGCAATTTTACCGATTAAGCTATGGTCTACCTAAAGATGAGAGGCATTTACAGCTGAGGTTGAACACTGGTAATATTTCTGAAACAACAAGTTTAAAGGGGACTGGAAGAAACCTACTTCCTTCAGTGCATGTGAAAAGTAGATCAGCCTTGGTTATGAAATAAACAATAGGCCAAAATAGTCTAACCTAGATAAATACAATGTGCTCATATCCAAGGATCCTTCTGAGTGAGTGGCCTAATTGCATTTTATGAATCCCAGGGAAATCAAATGGGAGCTGCACTCAGCCTCTTTGAAAGTTGTATCATTCTTATTTAGGGTGCCTAAGAGGATATTTCTACACTATGAAGAGAGCTTCAGGAGTGGCATCTGGAGGGAGTGGGGCCAGGCCAACCAATAGCAACAGAGCTGGGACAGGACTTCAGAAAGATACTATTTCTGTCCTTTTGTGACTGCAAAGGTGTGATTTGGAAATCAAAGATATCTTCTACTTTTATTGCTAAATATAGACCCAGCAGAAAAGAAAGCTTACAGAGATGGAGTCTCAGGTATTTATTAACTCAAGTGATAATCAGAAGGGGTAAACACGCTCTGGCAGAGTTTAGCCAAATACAAGGGAATGGCAAGACAGAACTGCAAGGCAGAACCCTGGAATTCTTAATGAGACTGAGAAAGTGGGGCTCTGCCTCTTGTAACTTTACATGGAGAAGAAACAGTGCTGAAGACAAGAAGAAAGCCTGAGATATTTTATCAGTCAGTACTCAGCATCTACTGAGGTTTAAAAAGCATAACTTGATATTTAACTGTCCTATAACTATCATATGACTGCACATAGCTGGGCACATGAATACCCCACACCACTGCTACTGACATGTCTTTAAATAGAGAAGATGGGACATTGAACAATTAATATAAAACCTAAAATTATGAAATTAAATAATGAACTCTCACTTTTCCAAGTATACTCTTTATAATTTGCTAGACTTCTTCCCTTTCCTATTTTGTTTTCTTGTCAAAGATAACTCAGTTTTGGAGATCTTTGGATTTTGATGCAAAACTTTCTTAAAGAAAAAGAAATTCCAACCAAGTTCATAACCAGGAAGATAGATGAAATTCAGCAAATACGGAGATTTAGAGAGATGTACAGTTTCAGAAAATGTAAGCTATTATATGCCCAGACTACCTTTCATGGTTTACACAGTGGTAAAATCTAGAAATAAACTAGTGAAAACAAACTGGTTGGAAATGCTTGAGAACACCTGCCCTGGGAATCTTCCTGAGCTATAATTATTGCTTTGAGATTGATTACTTGAACTAGAGTCCCAGATATAGGAGTCCTTATTGTCTTATTGATCTTTTGTCCTATTCTGCCAGTCCAGGAAAATCCATGTAACCAAAAGGAGAAAGATTGTTTCTGCTGAGAAATTATTGCTTCTTTCTTCCTGTGGCTGTGGAGGAATGTAGCAGCAGAAGAAAAGGCACCTCCACACTGTCCCTGTGGCCTATGGATTACTGACTGCCTCTCAAAGGATGTTGACAGAAACTTTAAGTTATAATTACTGCCGGGTTGCCAAGACATCAAAGGGCTTCACTGGCAGCAGCAAATGTCTGTTTGCACAATCCTAAATTTCAGTGGAATTAAGAAAATAATATTCTCAATATCAGAAGGGGGCTGAGTCCCTTTTTTGCTGGATCCTTGTTTTATGGAGTATTTTTGTAAATATTTACTATTCATATGTTAATAGCTACCTTACTAAAACATACCTGTCTGTTAAAGAGGAGTACAGGAGTCTTTTGTACAGCAAGTATCTTATCACAGAATCATGGAATGGTTTGGCCTGGGACCCTCCAAGTTGCAAGTGCCCTGCTGTGAGGGATCTTTAATTCTTGGTGGAGGGACACTTGTGAAATAAAAAAAAAATATTCCAGTGGAATTTACTTACACACTCCTTGAATGGAGGATGTAAATCCTTTTAGCCAGCTCACAATTTAAGAGACTTCAAAAGGTAGTCTTTGAAGTTCAGAAAAGACCTTTGAAGTGGCTGCATATGCAAAAAAGAAATTAGTGTATAGCACAAAGTACCGAACTTCATTAAGTGCTTTTGTCAATTAGAAAATACAGCAGATTTTGCATAGCAAAAGAAGAAAATTAGGGCATCCTGTTCGCAAAGGCTTTGGCTATGTCCTGACAGAGGCTCTGGAGTTACCTAATGGCTACAAAATACCAGGTAGCCCTGTGGGGGATGCACAGGCTGGACACACCTCTTCCCTCTGGAGAGGACTGTAGCTCTCAGATACAGATAACAATTTTTGTTCTTAGGAGCCAGTGTGGGATGTGCTGCTGCCCAAGGGACAGAGCTGCTGCTTCACAGAGTCCTGTGTGGTTCCCTTTTCTGCATTTGCTTAGATCAGGGCAGCATCCGCAGCATCTGACACAAACACTTTGAGCCATGAACTGTATCTGCGGTCATGCTCTGATAAATCTGGAAGCCTGAGCTGATTTCACATTTGTTAACTCCCTCTTTAGGCAGGAGATGTACTTGGAGGTGCATTATGTTTTGCATTTCATTAAACACATCTTTGTTCTCTTTTGTAAACAAACACCAATAGGCTGAAAAGGCCCCTTGTCCTTTAGGTTCCAACACATGGATTGGTGAAGGAGTGCTGGTCACACCTGAGATGGAAACTGCCCCCTGCACATACAGAGATAGCAGGAGTGGATGCCTCAAGGAGCAATTGTAGGGGCAGCTACTGGGATAAGTCTGCACAAATGTGTTCCATCTGCTCATCCTGGTCAGAAAAGTCTCTGTCAGCTCTCAGGATGCGAGAGACATTACCCTGAGTGACAGAGGGTGGTGAAAGCCCCAGCCCCAGTAAATCCTCTTGCAGTGAGCTTTATGTCCCTTGCAGAGGGCACCTGACAGGCCCTTGCTCTTCTCACTCCTTCAGTCATAACAGCTCTGGGGGAAAGAGGCAGAACAACCTTCCTTCAGGAAACCTTTAAAACAGAACCCAATCTACGTCAACAGTCTCTGTACCTCACTGGTAGCTATGAATACACAAGTAGCTGGTGAATGTGTTATGCTGAACTGGGAAACTTTCCCAGCCTGGTGTTTCTGTCTGCTTGACCAAAGCATTGAAGTTTTGTGTTTGGGTTGCTTTGGTCTGCTGGTTTTACAGCTTCTAATCCTTTCACTCTTAAGACAGAGTAACTAAAGAAGGCACATTTTTTGATGAAACTGCTTCTATCAAAAAAGAGAGATAAGAATTTTGTTATTGTTGGTGTCTACATTGCATTCCTGTAGCACCTACGTAATCATGGTCGGGAGCTGTCATAGGGAATATCACCCAGGCATAAGAAAGAGACAACAGATGGATTCAGGAAATAAAGGGGAAGTCAAATACCACAGTGAGACAATATTTAGTGAAAAGAAAAGGAGAGGTTGAAGCATACCAGCTGCATAATCACTCAAAATTTTCTGTCATCATATGGGAAAATGGCTTTAGGAAGGGATATGAAGGCAGGCAACAATTAGCTCTGTGAATGCTGATAGGAAGCTCATGCTAAGCATGAAGATCTGTGTTTGAAAACAAAACAGATGAGTTATCAGGCTGATGTCACTGGAGCAGGAGAGGTTGGGAACTGATGTATTAAGAACATCAGTGCTGACAGGTGAGACAAGGATACAGCTTAAAAATTATGTGATACATGTTGGAACATTTTAGGGTTTTCCCAGGTGGGAGCACTTGATAAATAAACAAAAAAGTGTGAAACATCAGTCCTAAAAGGGGGAAAAAACAACATAGACAGGAATAATACCTTGTTTTAGCAATGAAATAGGGAAAGTGCCCCTGATAAAATGAATACAGATGCTTCAAATTAATTTCTTGCCCAGATAAGAATATCTTTTAGAGGGTAGCCAACATCTATGGAACACTTGTTTTGTCTTGTCATAATGCTTTAGGCTACAGCTAAGAATAGAATTGGCAGCCTGAAAGGAAACAATAAAACAAATGGAGTATCTTGTATCTTTATGGTATTTTAGTTCAGACAAGAGCAAAAGGCACTCAATGCTCACACAAAAAACTATGCCAACAATTTCAAACTGATATCTCAGATTAGTCCCTGCAGATTTGAGTCCATGACAGAACCAGAACTTGGAAAGGTCAGATACAGAGGTCTAAAAATCTGAAGCTGGAAACTGAGATGGCAGAGGGTCCTCTCATCGTAGGCACATCTTTGTCCCTGCTAGTCAGAGATGAAACCCAAAACTCGTGAAAGCATCAAGCTATGAGGTTGTGCAACAGCCAGCAGAGGCTTTTAGGCCATTGCCTACCAGATAAGCCTTAACACCACCCACAATTAAACACTATATTATAAAGCTAAACAAAGATCAGATAAAGAAGATATTGGAAAGTAAAAAAAAAAAAAAAAAAAAAGGTATAAATTTTTTAATATTTCAACAGTTTTACATCTAGAAGGAATACACACGTAACTTTGGATAGTATAGTTTCATGGATAATTTTGTAGAAAATTGGAAGCTAGCCTGCCAGATGGAAAAGGGATTTGGCTATGACTTTTATAAATTTCAACTTCTAGGGCCTGAATTTCAGTTAATGGAAGCAGTTTCAGCTTTCATTACTTAATTCACCCTATGCTCTTCTGCCAGTGGAGCAAAAATGAGTTACACTTGCTGAAGTTCTCACCTGCACTGTTCCAAACTATTTGGAGAAGTCAGAAGTGTAAATGCTCAGCATTTAAATTTGCCCAATGGCAACAAATGGGCATTTAGTTCTTTCCAGGCACTTGGATCACAGAGAACATCATTTGAATGACATGGATGATATGTTTTCAGTAATTGCCATCTAATTTCAATCTGTCTCTCTCCATTTAGTTCTTTTTTATTGCTTCCTCCTCCTCCTGTCAATCCCATCCTTAGCCTCAGGGACCTTTTTAATTCTCTCCTTGGCTGGCCCCCTTTAATAAGGCCATACCTTGTTATTTTATTACTCCCTAAATGTCCCCTGTGTTTGGGAGCATTTTCTCTGCAAATCTGACTGCATCTTCCAAAGGTGAAATATGAAAGTCTTTGGGCAGGATTTGTTCTGAAGGAGGTTAAGAGGCACAGCTGGACTGACCGTCAGCTGACTGTCTGAAAAACAGCCACTCCTGATGTAACCCAGTGGCAACCAGAAAGGATTTTCTGTGCAAAAATCTCCATTTTCATCCTCTGTATTTTATAAGCTTTTGCTTGTAGATGTCTCAGTTCTTGAGATATATCAGTTGTAGCTGTTCATAGTATTCAACATTCAGAATATTATAAGAAGTTAAAGTCCTACTTGCATTTAAGTTATAGCAGATATGTCACTAACTTTAATAACTGCAATATGAGACCCTGGAATATTATTTTTGGTCAGCTTTTATGTACTTTTTTTGTAAATGTACACAATGCATAGCAGTTTCAGTAATTGCTTTATTTTTATGCAGTCTAATTATTATCTCTGCTCAGTGTCTTCAATTTTCAAGTCAGATATGTCTACTTTTTGACTTTCGAAGCTTGCTGAATCATTGCAATGCCTGAGTCACGCTTGGCATTACTGTATTACATTGTTAGATGTGAGAAAAGAAAAATAATACCATTTATCATAAACACAGATTTTAAAATCTGTCATATACAAGCAATGGCTATGTGTTCTCAGTAATATTACTTTAGATGAGAAATAGTCACAAAAATATTTCCTGATTTGTGTAAAAGATTACAAACTCAAACTAAATAATTAATATATTTGTAGGCACTAATCCCACATTTATCTTTCCACACCTTAGACAGGAGCATTTGAGATCCCACATGCTTTATGAGGAAGTGAGAGTGTGACTTGGTGTCCTGGGGCACACCTTTTCCAGATCTTATAGACCTATGTTTGTTAGGGTCACCTTTTATCACAGAGGTGACTGCTGAATGTAGTGAGGGAAGGGAGTGCAACTTCTCTGCAGAACCAAAAAATTAATGAGATTATTTTACACAATTGTCATACCTAAAATCTGGCATTTCCTTTTGACAGGACAGAAAAAACAGTCCTTTGGAGAGGAAAGGGAAACATAAAGACACCTTACTATACACTGGATGGTTCCCACGTGTTTAATTCCTTCCTGGTTTTGTTTCAATCTCTTATTGCTTTTTTGAATTTTGTCTATTCAGACTGATATACAAATCTGGTATAAATCAAGCTAATTCTCCAATTCACATTATTGTAATAACAACTCTTGTAAAATTTAAAATTTCCACTGCAGAAACATATTCATCCATTTCTAAGAAAGAGACACAGGAAAAACTGCTTGCATCCTAAGGGAAGTCCAGTCTGGGAGAGAGCTATGACTATGATTTCGGAGGAACCCTGGCTTATGTCAGGTATGCCAGCCCCATTTGCATTGCTCAGCCATTTCCCCAGCCACCAGCACTGTGGATGTGTACAGGCTGTGCCAAGCCTCTGCCAAGCCCGCAGTGCCAGCCTTGCAGGGGTCACTGCCCAGCCCTCGCCCTCCCGACAGCCACCCTCCGGCTTCTCCCAGCCCATTTCCCCTCCCAGCCTTCAGCAGCCTGCCGCAGTTCTCAAGCATTATATGACACAAGAGGGGTGAAAAGAACCTGTGCAATGAGATTCCTCAGGAACAACAAAAAAGAAAAGAATGTGCTTTCCTCCCAGCTGTCAGATGTGCTAAACTCAGGCTTATGGGGACAACACAGCACTGAATGAGTTAAAAGCTTCCTTGGTGCACCCCCAGAGGCTCTGCTATTGAATTAGCAGATGTATTTATACACCCTTACCTGAAAGGCTGAATGAATTGTTAGCACTAGGAAAACACGGAAAACACAACGTGTTTGTGTGATTAAATATTATCTCACAATGCATTCAATGAGCTAACTAGATAAAGGGTACTTCTTCATTTCTGCATGCTTGGTTTTTCAGCCTTAATCATCTTTTAACATCTTTGCCTGTAGCCCTTTCTGAAGCAAAAAATATCCTATTAAGTGATAATTTTCAAAGTGAGAATGGTACTATAAACATTTATAAGGTAAGCTTCTGATACTGTGTCCTACACTTGCTGGTCACAGTCAGTGCATCCCTATTATGCCTAAACCAGCTTGATATTTATGCTATTCCTAAATTGTTCTTGCCTTTCCACCAATAGACAACCAATTATTACGAACCAGGAGAATGTTTTCAGCGTCATGCTTCTAAGAAGTATTTCTAAGAAAGACATTTAGTCACAGCCTTGTGTGCAGCCCCAAGTGATGGCTGTAGCAGAAATCCTGAGCAAGCTTCTCAGACTTTGACTAATTGCTGACTGCTGACTGCTCACTTTGTGAAGCCAGAGCTGAGCTACAAACACACACAGCTCTGCAGGGATATGAATCAGAGCAGGAGCAATTAGTTAAAAAAAATAATCAGAAGCGGTTAAAAATAAAACACGTGATATTTTTTGAACTTAATTGTCCAAAATTATGCATCTTCAATCTTTGCCCTGTATTTAGTCACTAGTGGAATGAAACATGCATCAATTTTCTTTGTGATAATAGGCACTTGTGTCTAGAGTCTTGATTTGCACGTGTTAGTTAAGGTTTGTATGTAGAAAATAGAAAATGTCATGTGAACACTTGGGGTACAGACTGTGATTTTGAGATACCATTCCGATTATAATTTATTGAAGCTGTTCATAAGATGTGATAAAGAGCCCAAAACTAAACACCAAAATATCCATGAAAAAATATTCACCTCTGTTGGAAAAGAGAGAGGCTAAGGACGCAAGGAATGCGTATGACATCTCACCACATGGTCACAAAGAAAACAGGACACCTCATCAACTGAAACAAAGTCAAATCCTGTTTCAAATGGCAGCTGTACCCTTTGCTCCTACACAGAAACCCAAATAATCTTAACAGTGCCCCAGCAGACATGATAACATTGTTCTCTGCAGCTCAGGGAAGCCCTTGCAGAGTACTTGAGTGAAGTGAGGCTGCCCAGGGCAGGGCAGAGGATGGGCTGGAGCAGTGAGCACAGCAGGGACACCTCGCACTGCAGCCAGGGCTGCTGCAGAGCTGTGCTGGGCACATCTGCCACTGCTGGGGACAGGAGGCACGGTGGGAGCAGCAGGCAGAGCCCTGCTGGCACAGTGTCACGGGGGGACAGAGCACTCACTTGTCCTTGGCAGCCCCCAGGCAGAGCAGCACCCACCCCATGCACCAAACTCTGCGCTATGGCAAACAAATCTGCTATTCCCAGAACAAAAAAAAGAAAAAGAGAAAACAAACCAGAAAGCTTGAAAGCTGCAAAATATGAAAGTGTTATTTGAGACACAACCATTAATCCCTCAAGGTATTTTCCTACTTCATCCTCCTTTCCCCTACTTTTCCTCAGACTTTCAGATGCTTTATGAAAAGGATGAAAAAAATCTTGAAAGTTCTATTTTGGACTGAAAACTCCTTTCCTTCTCACTGCCCCAGGATATATCTGATTCCAATAAACTACATGAAAAATCTATTTGGGATTTTCTGATATTCTCTCTGTCCTGACCTATTATTGTATCCTCTTTCAACACTTTGTGAGGACAGCAATATAAATGGATATTTGGAGGCTCCCTGCATATGTGGAGCTCAGAGATGCAGCTGCTAACCTGCAAAAATCAGGCTGTTGCTTACAGCAAGGGATGAAGGTGGTGGGTTTTTTTGGTTTTGTTTGTTTTTGGTTTTGTTTTTAAGTTACATAAGGAATATTCATACAAGGATAAAAATAGTTTAACAAACATCAAGACTTCAAAGACCTAAAGAGTGAGATCTTGTGTGATTGGGGCACAGAAAAGAAGCAGCCAGAAATTCTCAACTTTTTAAACTGGAAGTTGGCAAATACCCCCATTACTTGTATTCTCGTTCCAAGGCTTGCCCTAGACTCTTGTTGGGGAACCTTGTTGTTAATTCTTTGGGGTTTTTTCCTCACTGTATTATTTCCACAGTGCTTCTTCCCAGCTGAAGGTCAAGAATTAGTTTTGTTATTTTCCAAAAATGTTTGTCCTCAAACAAATACTTCTTGCTACCATCTCCAGTTATCATGAATAAAGATAAATGAAGCTGGCATGAGAGTGTAAGGAAGGACAAAAGTAATAAATAATAGAGCAGAAAATAAATATATTTAAGCGCTGCAGTATGCGATAGGTTGGAGAGGATTTATAGCATTTTCTTAAAAGATATGCATCTTTCCAAAAATAGCTGGGTGGCTACTGTCACCTGATTTTTCTAAACATTTCCAAATTAAGAAATAAAAGTTTTGTGTCACTTGATACAAAAAAATTAAAATTTCCATTTAAAAATATTTGTTTATTGAAATTGACTTTTCTAGCTCATTCTGTTCTTTGAAGATTTCAAAATTTTTTAAAAAGTGAAAAAAGAGAATTATTCTCCAAAGATCAATATTTGGAATGAAAGTGCCTTATATACATATAAAACAGTTTTGCTGCTTTAGTCCTGCCGGCTAAGTGCAGCTCTGTCTTTGGCACTTAATTTCTCAGTGCCAGAGTTCTGCAGAAGGTCCATTCAAATCTCTCAGTAGGAAATTCCCTGACCATGCTGGAGCACCACAGGAATGCTATGTACAAAGGTTTTAAAGATCACATTTTTGTATGGTTCTGTATTCCAGTTGAAGATTTTTTTAGAGATCTATTCAAAGTCCTTGTAAGGCTAAATATTAAGCAATCGTCATTAACATCCTGATTATTATTATCAGCTCATTCATTTCTTGTCATAGATATATGTATACTTATATATATATATATAAAATAAGTATTACATAAACATGTATACACACCAATTCATACAAATCCTTTCTATAAGTACTCCTGGGGAAATAAGAGATTTCTGTAAGTTTTAACCGCTTTCAATTTCCTTTGCATTTTCATAGGCATTTGAAATGTTCCATTTTTTAAAAACCCTCTTTGAACTCACACAAGGGGATTAGCCCTTTAAATTGAAATCACACATTAGGTGCATGTGAATTAATTAGCAATGAAGGGAGTACCTTTCAAAGGGAATTAATTCCTTTTGACAGAAATCAAGCTCATTTAGGACAGGTTGAGGTTATTTTTTTACTTCTTCATATAATTTTTCTCTTTTTGGTGCTTGCATGTACTCAGCTATGACTTTCCCTAGTCAGCACACCCCAGTGGGGCAAGAAAGTTCTTTGCAGAGAGACTTGATAATTTATCACACTGCATCAAGCCAAGCTCCTGTTTGCAGAGGTGTTACACATCTCCATATGAGTCCCACAATTTTGAAAGTATGTCTGTATATGCATACAAATTTTAGCTTGTATTTTGAAGAAAACATTGTGGCTTAATGCACTTTGAAAACCCTTTTATTTCTGGAATTTGCAATAAAGATTAATGGGTTCAATTAAAAACTCAATTATTTTATTATAAGTATTCAATTCTCAGTACATTATCACTTAGAAAGTGAAGTATTTCAGGTGAAGGGAGTCACAGAATATGCAGGCACCAACTGCTGAGAATTTAATTATTAACAGGCTTGATCTGTAACTTGCAGGATTCAAAAACCTTTTTCCTTTCCCTCAAAACACCAAGTTTGGCTTCCACTGAGAACAGAGCCTTCAGTCTATGTCCCACTGCTTTCCTTTCGCCCTCAGCTGCCCACAGAGTTTCCCTGACCAGAGTGAGGGGGCTTTGCCTTCCATGTACTTTCTAATCCATTCCACACTTCTGATTTCACTGTGGAGACCTGGAGGAAAGCAGTTTATCCAGACAGTGACATAATAGTCTATCCAGACTCCTATAATAGCTCCTATTAATTTACTTTAAAATGTGCATATGTATTTTAAATTACTTTTGACTTATCTCTCATGTCCTCAAATATTATTCTTATTTTTATTATTCATTTAGATATAAAACATTAATGGATTTTTATTCACAAAGTGGTTGTACTCAGAGCATCTCTTCTCAGGTAAGGCATGACAGTAAGAAAAAAATGTTAGTTGTAATTTACTGAGCCTAAGGAGGTTTACAGGTTAAAACAAGCACTTTTAAACTCAATTAGAGACAGAGGTTTCAGGATCCCTGATTGCTGCTAAGCTGTAAACTCAGGAAAACACTGACTTTCCTTCCACAATTTCTGTGTAGCTGGATATTGGGGAGCTCACCCCAATATTTACTGAATAGTATCTGAGCTGCTGAGCTTTCTCACCAGTGCTGGACCAGCTGAAGGTAAATCTTCATAGCACAGCTTCCCAGCAAGTCTCCAGCTGAAGCAAAACCCAGGTGTAAGGCAGGTCCATCATGACCATGCCCAGGCTATTCCACTGCCTGTGGGCTCCTGATACAATAATGTACAAGGCAGGGTTGAAAATATGTGAATCCTCCCTCCAAAATCTCACAGGAGGAACGAACACTTGCACCAGTCACAAAGCTCTTTGGAAAGACAAGTACGAAAATGTTCCAAAACCCCCTTCAGGTCAAATGAAAAGTTTACATTTGAAACAGGGGTAAAATAAAGGCATTTGTGGAGTGTGCCAGATAAACCAAACTGTTGAGAAAGATGACATGGCATTATTACCAAAGTTCTAATCCAAGTTGGAGCATAAGTAAAACTAATCTGACCTGCTTTTCTCTTAGCCCTGTTCTTGTAAGTCTGTTTACACTAAGAGGTTCCTGGTTTGAGACAAAGCCCTGTTTTGACACTTCATCCTAGATTAATGTCACTTGGCCAGTCAGTCATATTGTTTCTATGACATGCTGTGATGAAATGTGTTGGGAAGACATGAATTTTTAAAATAGAAGCAGACATCTCCCAAAACTAGTCCCCTTCAAATTCTGAAGAATCCTGAATACCAAGAAACTTGACTTTTTCTGATAGGGATGGCTTATACTGGCTTTGCTGATATGGGATTTAGAAGATTTATGTTTGATTTGTGGCAGATGCAGGTCCCTGCTATGGTGCAGTAGAAGTTATTAAATGCTCTTGGCCTCAGTGCCTCATCTGATGGAAGGGAACCTTCACTCAGGCAAGTTTATAAGCTGCACTGAGCAGAGTGCAGCACTCAGATAAATGAGGATGCAAACCCAAGAGCCTCCTACGCGGTTTTGCCCTGATTTGGTAGCACTGCTTTTGACCTAAATACACAAATATTTCAAAATCTAATGCTGTACAGGAGATAATTCTAAACTGTCTTGGTAATGGTCTTTTGTGGGAGCAAATCAAACCTGTGCCATGGATAACCTGCCTTAGTGCACTGGAAACATTGCAGACAGTGCTCTTTGTCAGAACAGGACCTTGTATTAGAGACAAGGCTTTTTTCTTAAGTGGAAGCAGCCATCAACCTCCAGGATGTGGGAAAGATCCACGACCCCAAAATAAACCAGATTTAAGGTAGAGGGGTAACAGCTATATAGTCACGAACAAGTAAGGGTTGAGTGCAAATACAGCAATTTTTTATTACCCAGATGAATGTTCTGAAGAGCAAGGTGAGTAAATGTTTTTCCACAGTGGAAGGATTCCTTGGACATTGCTTTGAGGACAGCTGGTGACAGGAATGCCACCACTCTCAGTGGATCCCTACTGATTAAAAATTCAAACAAAAATTTGAAGCAGAAGAAGGAAGTGCTGAAAAGTTACAACATTTAGGGAGAAAAAAAAGACATTCAGGAAAAGTTGATGTCCTGCTTAATTCAGGGACAGGAAACCTAGTCATGCTTATAACAAGAGAAGATGTTCAGAGAAGGAATGGATAAAGTAGGACTATATGCACAAATGGATAAAAGTAAAAGGGAAATTAAGAAATAATGGTGATGGACCCAGTGACCTTTGCTGTTCCAGTAATTACAGTTATTTTGTTCCTAAGTTATGCAATTCTCTCATGGTTGTGGCTTGGATTCTATGAATAGGACCCTGAGTGTTAAAGTAAATCAGGACTTGTACTATTTTTGGTTCAAAGCTAATAATTAAACAAACTAAAATAAACCCCCAACATTCTACATTCAAATCCTGCCCCCATGCTTAAATAATAGAATGAGATGCAAGCTGCCAAAAATGGAGATACTCAGACATGAAGCTGCTACTTTGTGCTAAAATCTTCCCCTGTCTGTATATACCTCAGCAGGAGAGTAATGATTCAGCCCTGGTATTTATTTAAGAACAAAGCCAACATTTCAAAAATTAGTTAGACCTCAAAAAAATTCAAATAATGGCACTAGATCAATTAAAAATAAGAATTCTTTTGAGGCATACATTTTGGAGGGTTTTTTCCTATTTATATTTTTAATCTTTAGGATATACTTTCTGTAACACTTGCAATCTGTTTGTGTAAGACCCAAACATCTGTGCAACTGATCCCTCCTCTTCCTCACTCCTCTTTAGATGAGTTTCTTCTGGATGAGAGCTGGGATTTTAATCTAAGTGCGATTTCAGAAAATGAAGCTTTGGAGTTAAGATTTTTAAAGGTATTTGGCACCTCAATACAAATCCCAACATATAGTGTGATTTTCTGCTTCTCTGGGCACTTTGATACTTTAAAAAACCTGTCCCTGCTGCCCATTTGTTCCTATCAGGGATGCTACAGCTACAGTGAAAAGACAAGGGCACATCAGACCAAAGCAAATAATTCCTGATACAAAAGTGTGAGCAGCACCGGGTGGTACCTGCATTCAGCAGAAGGCTGGAATACCAGGACAGTCATCTGTCCTCTGGATTCCAGTCAGTCCGTGCTGGAAGCAATCCATGTTTGCCCACTGTGAGGCTCTGCTGCCACAGCCAGGGTTGGGAACTTGTGCTGAAGGGCAGCAGGGGCAGGACAGCACCTCTGGCACCAAGGGGAAGGACCAACTCACCATGCAGGATCAGGAGAGCCTGGAAAGGACATCACTCAGATGGAAAGAAGAAATGTGGATATTTTAGCTGAAGACAAGATAGATGGGCAGGTACCTCTCCTGCTCAGCTTGCTTCCTCTCTCTGCTCTACACAACAGACAACTGAAAACATTGTAGTACATACACTTTATCCCTGAGTGGATCACTTAATTCTTTCTTGACATTGGTTAATGCAGCAAAGTTAGGTTCCTGGGATTAGGCTACATAACACAAAATTAATTGTAAATGTCAATAAAGTTAATTAGTGATTTTAATCTGTACAGTAGCACTGCAGCTCCTGCTTTATTTCAGCCTTGTAGAAAGCTGCACCATTCCCACCTCAAACATATGGCAAGGTGCCTGAGGCCAAGACTTTACTGGGAGAAGGGATTAATTGCCAAGCAGCTTTGAAGAGTTACAAAATATGGGCTCTGCTGAGTCATGTGTAACACACAAACAATCTATTTTCCTTACTACAGTGTCTTTTTACTATTATATATTCTTCCTGCTGCATAAATGGTTCTGAAATCAATGGTACAGAACATCTATTCATTTCAATGGGAATGAGTAAAAGATTGAAAGCAGTATGTAGAGTGATAGCTGCTCATGGAATGGTTGAAGGATCTTTCCATTGAAGGAAGATTATCCCATGACCTCCATTAGTACCACCATTAGGTTTTCAGGCCAAGTTCTTTTTATACAGTTTCCTTGATATATATTGATATGTATTGATATTGATATATATACATTCCTTGTAAATGAAACACAGGTTCCCATTGAGTATCTCCAAAGGCTTTTCTCTAACACAGCCAGCTGTTACTTGATATCTACTTTTACTAGTTATTTGCAAGTGGAGTTCTGATTCCTACAGAAGATCCCAGACCTGATCTCCCACCAATATCTTTCTCCCTTCCTATCAGCAAATACAGCACTTGCTAAAAGCAGAGCAGATGCTTTGTCTGTAGAAACTGAATTAGTTAAGGGAATTGACAGTCTGGAGAATTTCCATGTTGACAGAGTTTTTTAGTTTCACATGAATGACAAGGGTCTGTGGAACAGGGCTTGTACATTTAGGTGAGTTGAGAGGAAGAGAGAAAATGGAACAAGCATTTCATATCCTCTGTTTCCAAGCAGTTTAAAAGCATTTTGACTGCTTTCAGGACCTGTATAACCCATCCTGAGAACTCTTTTAGGCAGCAAGTTTTAAATGCAAACAATATGCTGTATAGTGGTTATTACTATTACACAAAATCCTACTGAAAAGCGGCAAACACTGCATTAATTTCAATTACAGCTTTCCATTTACTACCAATCGTTTTGAAAGCCACTGTGCCAAGGTGTCTTGTACAGTCACAGAGGCTGGCAATTATGTAATGTTACACATGAAACCCATTTCATCAAATACATGGAGTCTTTCAGGTGACGGAAAGAGGCACAGATAGTCTGTGAGACAGACTGAAACAGCAATTGTGAAAGCACCATGCTCCTCTGAAGTATCACAATTAATTTTGCAAAGTTATTTGGTGTTATTGGAACATGTTCCAAAGCCAGGAAGGCAAAACCCACCTCCCCTGGTAACCATCTCACATGATATGATTCTTTATTGCTTTGATTTTAGCATATCTGGAAGGCACAAAGCACTGCATTCCTGAGAATTCTATGTTGAAATCAAGCAGTCCATCAAAAAATGACTGCTTTAACATCTTTGGGAACAGTTGACTGAAAATTGGATCACAATGACAATCTGCACAAAATTTCAAGCCATCATGACATATTCCAGCTATGATATTATCCTACTTCCACTGTCACAAGAGATACCATATAATATAATGCCATGTTAACTGACTCCGTAGTGCAGCAGCATTTACAATAGGTGGCACTGTAAAAGAAAGGTTGTAAACTTTATACCATGGCATTTTCAAATTGACAGAAGTGATGATTTAAAAGAACTGCTACAAATATTACAGCTGTCCAAAGATGTCCCAGTCAGGGAAACATTAATACTGGGAGATTGTTTATCTGAATAAAGCTTGACATTAACTTCCTCTGGCTGAAAAAATGAAAATCTCTTGAGATGCTTTTCTTCAAACCAGGATTCAGGCTTTCCAAACAGCTCAGCTTTTATCTAGATTTTCAAATAAACTAACCAGATACCAAGGACTCATTGAGGAAAATGTAGGCAGGAAGCAAAACAAGACAAGGTGCCTCCTCTCAAAAGACCCTTTAGTCTGCATTAGGATAACTTAGGAACCAAGAACAGAAATAAACAGGATTGGACCTTTGTGAAAAAAATGTTTATAATGACATTGAAAACCTTCCTACTATTGATTTTTTTCAACTCATATTGTTTCTTGGGTTCAGGTTGGATTCAAAAGCACATTTTGGTATGGCAGATGAGCTGCACTGTGCAGATGCTAAAGACTGGGATGAAGACTAGACCCTGATTTCTTTTTACTCAACAGCCAAAGGAAAAAAAAAAAAAAAAAGCAGTATAGGCAGCAGAAACTTATCTTGTGCCATGAATGAGATTTTTCCATAATTTCTTAATTTTGCAAGCCCTTATTATGGAACACCATGAGTGATGAAAGGAGAGGCAAGAGTTAGAAGAAGCAGCAGTTCTGCCAAGAACAGCAAGCCCACCCATGTTTGGGAAAAGTAGGGTAATATTCCAATTATGCCCATTTATTTTCTAACTCAGCATGAGGGGGTTTAGCTCAGGTGCACACAGTAGGTGTAATCTCATTCCTAAACTCACAGCTACAGAAAGTAGCCATGACCCACGACTGAACATTGCAACACATTCCTCCCCATCTTTTCCTTACTTCTATAGGACATCTCTGGATCACCTATCAAAGCATCACATAAAATAAACAGATGAAGCCTTCACCTTTAATAATATATTCTGCTGTTCTGTAAGAGTGCATTGGTAATAACAGGAAAACAGCTGGGAATTGTCAGTTCCTGCAAATTTAGAATTCATCAAGATTTCAGCTTTGTTTACCAGAAGATTTCTCAGGACTCTGCACTGCTTTGTGTTGAGAAGCTTTGCAGGATAGAGCAGAGCTTTGAGAAGATGCCGATGTACTGAAGGAGTTCAGAAGCAAGAAATCAAAACATTACAATAACTGTAGCACAGTGGTTCCTGTGCAACAAATAAACAATTAAAATATTGAAGCCAGCATTTCCCAAGCTAGAGGAACTGATCAGCTCCCTTTCTTTCCTTAAAAGCTGGAAGAGATCCAAGTAAGAGCAAGTGTATTAGTTCAATATTCTACACTGGAGCATCGTATTTGAGATTCAGAGGGTGGGAAGAGGAGTGGATTCATTTTGGAAATTGGCATAGGAGAAAAATATTTTGGGGAAGTTCAGTGTCTTTCAGTACAATGACCACATCATCTTTTAGAGCTTAATGACCAACATGCGATCAAAACTCCTTCTTTGTCCTCTGTCTCCCGTTCAAATAAACAACCTCCTCCCCACCATAAAGCTTGGACAGAAGCTGCTCCTGAGCTGATGAGCTGCACATAACTCCAAGAGTGGCTCAGCCAAAACTTGAAAACCAGACCCCAAATTCCCAGAATCACAGAATGGGTCAGATTGGAAGGGACCACAGTGGGTCATCTGGTCCCAATTCCTGCTCAAACAGGGCAGGAAATAACGTACATAAAGTGCAACTTGAAATTACCAGTTAATTTTAAAAAGAAAATACTTGAAATACCAATGTGGGCATAATCTGCTCTGGAAAGTTAGTGATGTGATTGATTTCTGTTGCTATCTCATGATAAGAGTTTATTTTCACAATTAATTTATCCTTCTACAGGATTTAATATTATTGCTTGTTCAGTTACAGTAAGTAGTGGCAAAAGATTTATTTCAAAATACTCTTGTACCACTTAAGGAACCTTAATAATTTCTGCAACATGAGCTGAGTTGGCCATGCCACTGAAACTCATAATGGAAAATATCAGCAGAGTTTGTTGCATGTGGTGTGATGACAGCCGAAGTTAAACCAGAACTGTCTAAGCTGGTCCTGGGGACTTTGAAATGAAGCTGGACATCACAGGATATGGATATTTATGTCCTTTGAAGACTAGCTGATATATCTTCTACTAGCTTGGCTGTCTACTCAAAAAAAGAAGCTTTTTCTGGGACCAGATCAAAATGTTGCCATGAAATGATGAACAGTTGAAATGATGGCACTTTTCCCAGAGAGTGTGATTATTCATGGATTTGTCCAAGCAAAGGACAAATAAATTATTTCAAAAATCTCTGTGAAAAACTCAAGCTGATCAGAAATCTCAGGATTCAGTTTTTCCTTTGTGAATGGCACATTTTAAAATGAGAAGTAAAGCTCTATTTTTCAGAATCTGACTGACTGGCTGCACTTAAAATGTTAAAAAAAAAAGTAAAAATGTGGAGGCAATATAGCTAATGAACCATGCAAAAGCATTTGACAGATCTCAGTTACTTACTGCTGTTTCTTTTGAAGAAAAGAGAGAGGTGTTGTCAGGACTCATATACTTGAATAATAGTGGTATTTGTATAGATTTCCTTTTGCATTTCTCAAGCTGTGTTTTATTTTTAATTCTAATGTTATAGAAAAATGATCAAATTTTCTGGGTTTATGTCAAATTGGGTACCATGGAGAAAACCACTGATTGAACTTTACTTCATATAAATAATGTGCCCAACTCATGCCATACACTCTGGGATTATGGCCTCATACTATTTATGTGCCTTGAAAAATTACCCTCATAATTGTGAGTTCAAGAATAGAGCTCTTAAGAGATTGTGTAAGTTTTCTTTAAAATTAAATACTACCAAAGGTACTTGTCCAAAATATTTCTGAATATGAACAATGGGGCAAATTTAAGATTTTGCCCAGATAGGGTTGAAGCAATGGTATAAGAAAACTAGTAGGAGTGTTCCTTGACAACATCCACCAAGGAAATGAGCAACAAATCCCACCTCTATAAAATTATTTGAAACTACAGTTTATAACATTTGGAAAAGGAACAGTACAAGATCACTGTAATGGGCAAATGCTGCAGTTCAATTACATTTTTGCTCTTAGTTCTTTAGGATTTTAACTGAAACAGAAGTGTTTTTTGTTGAACTGCATCATAAACAAGGCAGGACTAAACTGCATGAAACACAATCATTCATTAAAACTTCATGGAAACATTGCAAAATGCATAGCAAACACCCATGGAAAAAAAACAGCTGCACTAAAACTCTGGAGTCCACTAAATGCAAGTCCTGAGCTTTGTCTTAGTGATTCACCCCAAAACTTTGAGTCCAAAGATCACACATGAAGGGACTACATGACATAATGCTCCTCTGAGAGTCTCTGAAGGAATTACAATAGATTTACTGGACCAATACACATGTCACAGTCACAGTTACTTAATTTCCCAAGTGAGCTTGAGTAGAGGGTTCTTATTTAAATAACACTGACAACTTGAGCTCTAAAAGCTTGAGTTCTGCAGTGATTTACCTGGGAAACTCAGTTAAAGAATGATTGCAATTTATAGTCAAAACAGTACTGCAGCCAGTTCTGATGGATCCTGACAGTATATCGCATTGTGCTTGGGGCTCAGATTCGGGATAAAAAAGGAGGTGTGCTCGCAGGCCTATTCTCATTCAGGTCAGTGATTAGAATTACAGAGTAATTCAGGTTAGAATGACCTTGAGTGCTCTAACCCCGTGCTTAAAGCAGGGTGAACTTGAATCCCATTGCTCAAGACCTTGTCCAGTCAAATTCTGAGCTACCTCCAGTGATGGAGATTCCACAGTTTCTCTGGAAATCCTCCTACACTACATCCTTCACAGTGATTTTTTTTCATAACCAGGATATCTCATGTTGGAACTAGTGCTCATTACCTCTTGCTCTTTTTCTCCCCTGAAGACTCTGGCTTTACCTTGTGTCCACTATCAGGGAGCTGAAGAACTCCTCTTAGACTCCTTAATCTGAACAAGCCCGTTGCATCGCCACAGGGTCCCTGCACAGTCCCTGTGCTCTGGGCACTCTGGGGGCCCACACTGCATTCACTGGCAACATCTTTTGTGTACTGTGGAGCCTCAAACTCTACATGGTAGTCCAGCTATACTTTACAAAGTGTGAAACAGAGGAATAACTGCTTTTAAAACCCATTTAAATCACTGCATCTGTCATAGATTTGCAGGAATTTGCTGATTTTGAAGCCAGGCCTGTGGTGTTTCATGAACAAGAGAGTGGGTGCAGCAGATTTTACATTTTGTCAGAGAGCAACAGAAGGATAAGATTCTGCAGTAGGAGAAAAAAGGCTCAAGGTGTGACTTGTGAAACTGATTCCTTTACAGGAAAACTGGAAGGTCAGAGCTACAACTACTCCCCAGCCATGACATCTGAGTGGAATTCATTTTCCTGAACATATGCATCTCTAATTTTAGATACCTTACAGTGGCAGGGAGACAAAGGCTTACAGGACCTTAGTGATTTTAGGGAGGCAAGGCAGGAAACCTTTAACGTCAGAGATGGTGCCTGCAGTTGTTACTGTGACCACCTGTGGAGGCAGGGTGGCCACACGGAGCCCCCAGTGAGGACCTCACGTGTGCCATGTGCAGCACCACAGCTGCTCCCAGGCACCACTGCCTTTGGCACAGCCACAGTGCTTGGAGCTGGTGGGGAACACAGGCAGCACATGGCGGGCAGGAACTCCAGGTACTGATCTGAGAGAAACACCACAGCTGAAAAAACGACGTCAGATACACAATGCCACAGTTCCCTGGTCACAACAAATACCACAGCTACTCAACAGAGGGAAGAGGGAAAAAGGAGGGGAATGGCTCAGTCCTAATGGACCTGTTTGGCTTCTTTCCTGTTGCCCTGGAAGGGCTGGTGTAAGAGGGATACTTCCAGCTTGGGGAGTCACTTATCTGAGCTGACTTTACACCAAGCCAGACCTGTGTGTCCTGCACATTCAACCACTGCTCCAGAATCACATCCTGAAGACAGCAGCTCATAAGTGCCTTTGACATTTGCCTTTCACAGCAATGTGAGTACTCTGACTGTTTGAGTTGCTGCTTTTTATGCTGCTTTAAATGACAGTAGTATCAGAACTGTGCTCTGAATATATCCATTTACAAGAGAATGTTACTTCAGTAGAATGAAGACTTTCAAAGGGCTTATAACTATTATAAAATAGTTATTTATTATGTACATTTATTCTGTGTAACTTATTGTTTATGCTCAGTTCAATAAACAGCTTACAAATGGTGACTCATACTAAGTAGTCCAGACAGTATGATGTCTCACAGTGTACGCACCCCTGAATAAAGCCCCACCAAGTGGAAAGTAAGCAATGAGCATAAACTCAGAGACAAAAAATAAAAGCCCACCTCCTTTCCTGCACCTTCAACCAGGTAGCTATATGTGAGTAACTGTTCTATAACTGGGAAATGGAATAGAGTCACAGTGATGAGAAAACAAAAAGTATATTACAGACTTATCCAATTGCCACATGAATAACATTTTCATAACTGCATCTCAAGGAAAGCATTTGCATTTTTAAAGTCTTAATTCATTTTACAAGTGTGCAATACCTACACTGATCTTGTTTTTTTTTTCAATTTCACAAAAAAACCCCAATGATTTGTAAGCATTTTAATTTCAGAGTTTTAGTCCCTCTGAAAAAGAATTTTAATCAGCTTAAGTCACTTCCACAATATGTTTTTAGGAGAGTGAAAATGAGCAGAAAGATGTATCGCAGAGCAGAAGACAGGAATGTGACTGTAAGCACTTTCCAGAATCAACGATGCAGCCTACAATGGGTATTATATGACTCTGGTGCCCTGTCCCTCCTGGAGGTACACACTGGTTGAATTCTAAAGGCACAGAATTCCAGATGGTTCTATACAAATATTAAAAGTCTGCTAGGCTTGATGCTTATTTCTTACTCCAGCATTCCTGCAGTGACAGTCTTTCACCAGTCAATGCCTCTCTCCGGCAGGGATTAGCTAGAAGTAGGGATTTTTCCCTTAGCTAGGAACACTTGCTAATATTCAAACATTTTGGTTTCCCTGTTAGGATCATATTTAGGGTCAGCATCTTTTTAAAACAAAACATTAAATGAAGCAAACATGAAGGCTATAACACCATTTAAAAAAGACAAGGATCAATGAAACTCCTGAGAGTTTCACTTACAAAGTGAATAGGCTTATTAAAAACTCTTCCATCTGAACAGTTGTCTCTCTGAGGTTTCTAGTAATTACTGAGTCACATCATATCAGCGTTTACAAAGTGCTTAGGAAGGGATTTTAAAACTTTATTACTCTCCTGGTCCCATCTCTGCCATATTACAGAGATGTTTAGGGGCTGGCAGCCTCCAATAAAATAGGGAAATCTGAAAGAAGGTACAGTTGCTAAATCTTGTCCTGCACATTTTGTAACATGCTGGAACAAAATAATGAAAAAGCTGTTAGAGAAGTTACATTTAATCTAATGAGCATCCCATCCACTCCAGTCCTTCAGGAAATTCAGTGGGATGCACTGGTAGTGCTGCTTTCCAGGACACATGAACACCAGCCAAAGAAAAAAATGAGTTCTTGAGTTCAGACTTGGATCTGGGACCAAGCTTCTATCAGAGCAGTGAAAAAAACAGGTGATATTTTTCCTGGCTTTCCTTCTTCATGTCTCAACCATTTGTTCCCTTTGTCAATAAGATGCCTCTAACATATTTAAGTGGTGTATATAGAAAAGCACATGGACACAAAAAGTACAAAGAATCCCTTCTCTCTCTTCCTGTCTGTCACAGGAGAGCTAACAGCAATAAATCCAGTAAATCTGTCTGCTGTATGTCTCTTGAACTACTGGGCAAGAATGCTTTTTCTTTTTTCCTTTTCTTCCAATCCCTATCTGAGATTCAGAAAACATGCAGCCTTATGTTTTCAAATGAATACTGTGTGAAAGCTCACAACAGAGCTAGAAGCAAAATGCATGAGCTTTTCTCTTCTAGTCCAATGTCTTACTTCAAATCCTAACATTCTTCTTCTTCTCTTTTCCCCACATAAGATGGACATAGTCAACTTTTAGCTGTGAATGAGTTATAAACATCAAACAGACAGGTTAGGCTGCTATTCTCTAAAGAAACTCTGCTGACCTTTGACAGGGAAATGGATTTTGCTAAGTCACCAGTTTACTACACTGCTTGTGCTTAGTGACATAATGAAGCTCCAATTTGCCTCCTAGAGTTCTGTCAGGAAGTGCTGCAGAAAGTAAAGCTGCAGGGCTGTGGTCAATGAACTCGAGCCCATCCTCCCCTTGCTTTCTTACAGGAACTGTGAATCGTGCTGTACGGAGCTTGAGGAAATGCATTTTGTTGAACCTAAGCAGTGGGAGGTTAGTCAAACACATAAAGCCTCCCAAACAGTACAGTGACTGTCACAGCAGTAGTGCTACAGGAAACACAAAGCCATTCCAGGCAAGGAAAGTGAAAGAGATATTTGAAACTTTGCTCAAACCATGGCAAGTTGGTATGACTGCTGGCACCAACAGCAAAGGCATGGAAAATCTACACAGAAATTTTTTTTACCTGCTTAAAAAAACCTTCCATTTTCATAGCAAATGTAGAGTGGTTTGGACTTCTCTGCTACTTGAACAGCCCTTTTTTTTAAAATATCTTTGGTACTCATTCAGTTAAATACTGGAAAAGAAGAGTAAGAGAAAAGCAGAAGAGTAAATGTTAAATAGACTTGGTACAAGGGTGCTTGACCTCTCCTGCCTTATGGCTATGTCATTCTGCTTAATGCTACCCCATACCTCTCTTACACCACTTTGCATCTTCCCAGTATTTCCAGTGATCCCACAGACATTTCTACTGCCACTTGTCAATCCTGATGTCAAACTCAGACCACTTTTCAGTGACTGTTCAGTTCTGGTTCTGCTGCCAACTTTTCTGTTGCATCCTTAAGCCTGTGCAACTATTTTTAACATTCAAGAAATAAAAGAACATAGAACATTGGTTAAGTTTGCTAGCACCAAAAGAGATCTGTTGTTACTTACATCTGTTTTACTTTTTCCTGTAGCTTTCTCATCCTATTATTTAAACATTGCACAGACAAATTAGCTCTGCACAGTGAACTTGGGGCTCTCAGTTTCCTGTACCTTTTTGTTCTTCAATTCATCTATCTCAGAGCTCTCCACCAGCACCCGTCACCATAGAAACTGAGCACGTTTCAGTGATTATGTTGGGAGTATTATATAAATTTCAGATAGAGAGCTTTATGAAAGGGTTATAAGTGGGCCTCAAAGACAATCAGCGTGTGAAAGTCCATTCCCCAGTGAGCCCAATTGTCTGTGTACTGTCATCTCGGGCTTGGCAGCCTCTGGGACTGGCTCAGGCCTGGCTGATGTGGTAAAGTGAGATCTGCTGCAGTAGCTTAACCTGCTGGTCGCTGACAAGATTAATATCAGACAGGAGAAGTGGCTGGGAGCCAGGAGCTGGATCAGAACTCCAGGGGGATGCATGTGGAAAACAATCTTAAAAAGACATCAGGCCCCTACCAGCTCTTGAAAACACTGTAGCATCAGCACAAAGGGCTTTGTCAAAGTGAGTAGTGCTATGACTGTCATCAGCATGTTGACAATCCTAAAAAAGTATTTTCTTTGTAGACATGGGGAAAAGCAGCCACCCAAGCAGCATTTCTGCTGTTACTGGTGTCACCATGGCTCTCAGTATGAAAAAGTGCTGTATTGCAGTGACTCAGATCCTACCTCAGTTATCAGCAGCTTGTTGCTAATACAGAAACTGTCCAAAGGTCAGGTAGGCTGTGCTGGTATTCAGACCCTGATCTGCAGCCAGGAGGATTTTATGGTGGTCTCTGTGCCAAAGCTTCAGTTTGGTAATGTGTTTAGGCACATGCTTGACTAAGCAGGTGATTAATACCACCAACTTCAGGCCACCAGTGACAAAAACACCACAAAGGACCCAGCTCTGCTAGTGTTACCAACCTGCACAAAGTATTTCTTTACAGTATAACAGTGGAACAATAAAGCAAATACTAATGTGAATATTAATTTTTCAGTCAGGCCCTAGGCAGGTGAAAGATCTGCATGGAAGAGCAATTGAGTCTGCTCTCACAGGACCCTGATGCTGCACATAGGTGCTGCGTTCATGCAACTTGCCAAAACCTGTAGGAGTAACACAGCTGCTCATATATTTCAGCTTAACAAAACAGATAATCTCAAGACTATTATTAAAGTAATTTGAAGTGGATGTAAAAGCAATCCTTAATTAATGAGAATGATTCAGTGTGTACTTTTGTGGAATACCAGTCTATACTTATTTTTTTAACCATAAGAAGAAAAATGGCAGAGTTGGGATGTATGTTGCTCAATTCATCTTGTATGGAATATATTACTTAGAACAATAGGGAGATGGAGAGAGAAAAATATAAATAGAAATATATGCCTCTGTTTTCTGGTTAAGCACATGAAACTTTCCCAGTATATAGGCAAAATGGGTATAGGAACACCAAGCTGATGTGCTCCAAATTTTTTATTTGGGACCTCTTAACATTTTCAAGAAATATGTTTTATTGCACTAGCAGCTTTGATTTTTTTTAATATCATTTCTACATAGACAGTTTTCCTGAGGCCACTATTGAGTGAGCCAAGAAAATGCTTCATAAGTATTAAGTAAAACCAAAGGAAGTAAAAAAATACAATTTTTTTTCTCAACTAATATTTCCCAACAATTACACAGAAGTTCTATTTCACATGGGATGGTAATCACGCCATCAGCATTTATGTTATTCTGTGGGCCAGAATCTGACTGGCTGCAAGTGGGAAATAGGATTCTTAGTGCAGTATTGAAAGAATTAAAGAAAGAGTGGAAACACAGTATTTAAGTGCAGAATCTAAATTATACTGAGGTAAACTAACCTCTTTGTGACCATTATACACGCATCTGAAATTTCATAGGTAATTAGTGACATTACACACACATTAACCATTTCTCAAAATAAAATATCTCAAGCAGTTACATGTTTTGATCATCCGTATTAGTGAAAGGAGTTAATGTTCTAAGCGGTTGAATTTAAATATCTGTCTCCAGGGCAGAAGGCACTTTAGATACAGTTTGATAAATTGTCCCACCACTCAGTAAAACAACAAGCCCTGGGTGCAAAACACTGCCAGATCAGTATGTGAGATGCGTTCTGGCCTGGCAGACTTTACAGGATTCAGGACAAGGACTAAATATGTGCACCTAGCGCCCCGTGCTCAGCAGGGCATCCACAGCAGCAGCCCACAGGGCAGGGATGGCCCAGGCTGGTGCCCGTTCTGCAGGCAGCAGAACCCGGGGCTGGAGATCCCCCGGCCGTGGGCCAGCACAGCCCGGCCACGGCTCCCTCGGCCGGGGATGAGCCCGGGCTCCGGGCACAGCCTCTGCTCCGGGGCACTGGCGGTGCTGGGACAGGCCAGGGAGGGGAAAGGCCTCCCCAGTTGGTTTGTAGGGTTGTAGGGAACCACCCCAACAAGGCCAGGGAGGGCTGGCAGCAGCTGTTCTCTCCCAGCTCCGTGGGGAATCTCCTGCGCTGTCGTGCACAGTCCTGGCTCTGCCCCGGTGATGGAGTGGGGTGGTGTCCACAGTTAGAGCTGTGTGAGCTGATCCTTTGGGTTGCTTTTCCTAACGAGAGGTGAAACAATAGCTGGGGAGCTGCCCGCCTTTCCTTGTAGAGATGGAGGAAACAGAAGGAACCCTTTCCTATTTTGCTTTCCTTGTATCCCTCATTCTCCAGTTTGTGACATGAGGTGAGGGTGAAGCTGTTTCAACTTAAATTGGACCTTACACTGAAGCCCAGCACAGTTGTCAGTGAATATGAAACTAAATTCCCTCTAACAGAATAAGTAGGCTTCAGATGCCTGTTTGAGTGCAACGAGCCCCCAAACCTGCCTGCAGGAGTTAGCACTGCAGAAGTTACTGTGACGTGGACTCCAGTCTGCCACAATAAACTATTGCAACCATTGAGGCAGATAAAACCAGCTTGTTTACAGTTTGTAGAAGTCTAGTGGACAAAAAAAAACCCCAACAACTTCTGATTCATACTGCAAGCTGGATACCATATATTTGATATAAAAGCTGAGGCAAAAATATTGGATGTTGTAGCATCACCTTTCCAAATACAACCAACTATGAAGTACTCTAATAATTCTGTAAAGAATTCAGAACAACAGACATGGACATTTACAACAGATCTGTATCTCTTTGTGCTATTGCTATTTTTACCCTAAAAAACTTACAGGGCCTGAAGAAGGATCAAGAGAAAGTAAAAAATTGCAGCAGGATGAAGACTAAATAGTAGAGAGCCTCAATCTGTTCTTCTCTGTGTAAGGGAAGATGTAGGTCACTACACAAAACTCAGGTAGAAAATGAGCCCCCTGCCTTCTGAAAAATAGAAATAAAAAGAATGGAGATGCAAGGCACTGAGACTGGGTGCTGGCAATGCAAATCGCCTGTGAATTAAATGAAGTTGAATTTCCTGTAAGAGCCCAGACAATCTTCTGCATTATGCATTGGGAGACAGAGGGAAGCACTGGACATAATTCAATTGTACAGTTCAAAGCAGAGTAAAGCAACTAGAGTGAGCGTATTGATCTAAAGAGAAAGATAAAACAATAATGGTAGATAGGAACATTTCTTTTTGTTGGTGTCATGAATCCAACACATTTAATGACTATCCAACTTAAAGACTGTCTTATCTCCCTAATACCATTCTACTCCCACTCCTTACTCACTTTGATGCAATGCACTCTAGATGCACAAAACACAAGGAAATATAAATATCACTTCCATGCAGCCATTTCATTTGTCTGCCTAATGGGGGGGACAGATTCTCCATTCTTGCTGATTGAGGAGTGGAACAGGAAATGCACAGCAGTAAATTTAGCACTGTTGTTGGAAGTCTGGATGTAATAGGGGCATTGATGAGTCCCTCTGGGTTTAGAAATCTTTTAGAACCTCCCTTTTTTGAGTGTAACAGCTTAAAACCCAACATAGTCACTCACCCAGACATTTTATCTGCATTTAAGTGCAAATCCACCTGTGACAGCATTTTGTCTGCCAAGAGTTCCTGTGTCATATGATTCACAAGACATAAGTCAAAAGAAAGTTATCAAAGGACAGTGTCAGTATTTTCTGAGCAATAAAGCTCAGTGTCCTCAATAACCTGCACCCAGAGCTCCCAAAACTCTTCCAGGAAACAAATAAAAAATCATTGGCTGTTAAATCAAAGCTTGATAGGATTGCTAGAGAGAGCATTGCAAAGTAGAGAAGCTAAAGAAAATCAGTTCACAATTACAAGGATGAACAGAGCTCACTGGGGTTGGGCTGATTTGATGCTGTCTTCCTTATCATAGCAGGATTCTCACCACAAAAAATAACCTCATTAGATAGAGCTCTGTGAAAGAAAAAAAATTAAAGCAATATTCTATTTTTCAAAAAGGAAATGACTCAACAAAGCAGAATAAATCAATGACAGCATGATAGACTCAGTCCTGCAGGTATTTTGTGTGAGAACTTGTGTGCAGTACATAAAGCTTCCCTGGGAACACACAGTATTTACATACACTGGAAAGTGAGAAAGAAAATGACAAAATAACAGAAGTGAAAGACAGGAAGCAGTGCTGGAAGGTGCAGTTCTTGTGGACACCTTCTGATGGGATCTCTCCTGAGGCCAAAACCAGGCCCAAAGTTAGTCTGTCATCCCCAGTCTCATTTTCCCCTGGGCTCTGCAGCTGCAGTGGCTCTTCCCTGATAAACTGGGGGTTCAGTTTCTGCCACTAAAAGGTACCTGCTTAGCACAGAGATGAAACCTAACAGGGAGCTGATGCTCCCCTAAGCCCTGGATCCTTGGAGTGCAAATATGCACCAAATGGCAAATGCCTGGTTGGGAACTCTCAGGACCATCGATAACAGGATTTTGTGCCATCATTGTACTATACTGTATCAGCCTTTATGGCATTGTCTGTACTGTGGAGCACAAGAGGAAGGTTATAACTGATAAGAATGAAACTTCATAAATAATTTTGCCCTCAGAAGCACAGCTGACCTGCCCTCATCCTCATTCACTTTCTCCTCTCTCTACCATTATTCTTTAAAAAACAAAGCAAAGCAAAACAAAAACAAACCCAAAAAAACCAAAAAACCTAGAATATCATGACCCATTTTACTGTGTGGACCCATAAAGAGTTGCACCTGTGCAACTGAGTGGCTGATAAGCTGCACCATGGCAGGACAAATAAGAGACTGGTGAAGAGTGGGAGCATTTGAAATTGGTTTTGGTGGCAATAAGAGTTGCAAGAAAAAAATACTAAATAGTACAGAATTTTACTTTGTTTTTTTTTTTTTTCCTTTCTACTGAGATGAATTATAATAGAAGTGAAAAGATGAATAGGTGAGAACTTCCAACTGTGCCAAAAGGAAGTATTTGAAAATTGAACCACAGAAAACAGGTAATTACAGTCCTTGTGCATTGGCTGTAACAGCATGGTAAATCCTAACACACAGCTCAGGGGGAATAAACAAGTGCAGAGAACCCAGATAGAAATACTGCTATAGAAAGGAATGCTTAAGAAACTGAAAATGTACCAGTTCATGATTTGCTCAGAACAGGTATAGGAGAGAACTTGCTTTCTCAGAAGATGTTGTGAAACTGGAACCTTTTGTTTCATAAGTTCTGTGAAGGCTAAACAAGGTTTTCTGAGTGATACTGAGGAGCACTACTAGAACTGTTACACATGCTGAAGTTTCTGTTTGCTAAGATACACTGACCTCTGTCAGGGAGCACATTGATTATCTGATGTATCTTCCAGAAAACCATGGCTCTTTGGAAATTAATATACAGTCCTTCCAGTGAAGAAGTTTCAGATTGAAGGGGTTATAGCATAGTAGGTAAATATCTTTATCAAATGGGCATAAAAAACAAATCTGAGAAGATGTGGCATTTATTTCTGTTGCTTAATAAATATATGGCCTTGGTAATTTATGTTGACTATAAGTTTTCTACCATTACTTATGATAGCTGTGCTTGGCAACTAACAGCGTTTGGGGAGCAGTTTGTGCACATTCTCTATCAATGTTATGAAATTTGTAAAGCAGATGGACTCTCTCTGCTGCTGTAGCTTCAACACCCCTGTGGCCCTTATTTGCCAAAGACACACATTGCACAAACATCCTGATTGCCTCTGTCATCAAGGAAATCAATAATATCCCAAGTGCTCGGCCAGAGCCCTTCTCAGGCTCATTTCTGTGAAGGAGGCTCATGAGCAGGAGATGCTCACAGGAACTGCCCAGGTGCTCCAGCATCCTATGGATTAACAAACCTGCTCAATAGATTTGTCAATGAACATTTTCAATAACAAAGAGAAGAAACATTGTGGCTCTGCTGTGAATTCAGGTAGCTGAGCAAATGAGTTGAAGGTCCTATAGGTGAGTGTATTGCCATTTTAAATGCACAACTCTGTTGCTTCTTAATGGCTTTGCTCTCCACAGCAGAGCTTAAGATTTCCCAGTTCACTTTACTGCTATATTTATCTCACTAAATATAGAGAATACTTGACTCAGATTTGTAGACTGCCAGTGCACTATTTCTCACAAGACATCTGTGCTAGCAAATACAATTTATGCCCTGGAGTAAAGGCATGCAGAGTGTCTGGGGATGTAACCCTGGGAATGCCCTTGGGGTTCTCCCAGCAAAGTTCTGAGGGACACAGAGGCATGGACAGGGCATTTCCCTGCCCATCCAGACACCCCCAGCCTCCATCACCGGGGACACTCTTATTCTATTAAGTGAAATTTCCCTAATTTAATTCTGGTAATGACATTTCCAACATTTCTAATTGCATAATTATCCACTAGACTGGTGACAGGGGAGGGTTATTTTTAATTGGATGGTAGCTTTTGGTGAGTTATTTAATTCTGATTAATATTTCTCACTATAGTAAATACAAGTTTACTGAAGCAGTTGGTTTTTGCTTCCTTGCAGAGTGTTCTGCCTCCCTAACTGCAACTCCTAGAGATTCCTGATAGACATTTGTCCTTTTAGGGTGGAACACAAGGCCAGCTGCTCTACTTTACATGTCCTTTTTGGGATGGAACAAAACAGACTGGCCAAGAAGGCAATTTCTGCTCCTTGGTAATGTTGAGGAGAGTTTGTTCCTTTGCCTTGCTTGGGTGGGAGCAGCACAGGAAGGAGTAGAGCTGCAATTACTCTCTTTGACACAGATTCCTAGAAGAAGCCCTTATTGTGATAAAGTGATATGCAAGGGAAGTACCCTAAGCAACAAGAATTTGTAGGATTACAAATTTGCTTTCACCATCATGCACTTGAATTCTGGCCTGCTTCATGTCTTTGGACCTATGCAGCCAGTAAAACTCTAGAACTGTGAGAATTAAATGCAATTCTTCACTGAAATAAATTTTGTCTTTCAAAAAAGAAAAAAATTATTGTTAAAAGCACTTAAATCCTGTCACAGTATTCTCTTAATTATAAATTCAGGTTTTCTTTTTTTTTTTTTTTAATAAGGAACTTAGAATGGAAAAAGCATTATATCTAAGCTTCTTTTCCTTTTCAGCTGTGGTACTTTCTAAAAACACTAAAAAGTTGGGGTATCTTTAACAAGATGCAGCCCTTTGCTGTTCTTTTCTTTTCTTTAAAAAGGAGATAAAAAAGAAAATATTAATGTCTTACCTGAAGCATGTACTATAGATTAACATTAGCACAATTCCAAAGGTCTCCTTTTTTAACACACCCTTAGGGAGTGCACATGGTCAGCAGGGTAAAGAGACTTTTCACACTCAAGCTCTGTAGAAGAGTGTTGATTCTTTTAGATGAATGAAACACTACATCTGTCTACACATATATGGCAAAAATGACAATATACAAGAGATATCCTATGGGTGATGTTTTTGTGGTTTTCCTAACTCAACTGATAAAAAGAGATGCAGCCATAAAATCTCATGAAGCCATTAATTCAAGCACATAAGCATAAAACTCTGCAAGCACTTAAGCATAAAAATTCTGCAAAAAAAAGCTTTAGGTCTTACAGTGCTGCTCCTCCTGTCTGTTCCTCCAGTGCTGTTTAGATCTTACAGTGCTGTTCATCCATTTGTCCAGTAAAGAAGGGTAATTGCTTTAAAATTTGAGACACCACTACCACATTGTAGGCTGTTACATTAATCTCTGTTTCTTTGTAAAAGTCCAGATACTTGAGGGCATTTGTAGAGTTAAGTTATATAGCAAAGGATAACATGAACATAACTCACAAAATAAGTTCTGCTAGAAATTGCAAGTGCCAATATTTACTTAGCTAAAAAAACATTACTCTGTGGTTCAGGGTGGGATCTTTACTCATAGGAACTCAGAACTTGAGGGATTCCAGGACACTTGGAGGGAGGTGACAGAGCCATGCTGGAGTTGAAGGCGAGCTCAGGAGTGCAAACACACTGCAGAAAAATTCCCCTGCCACAGATTCACTGATCAAAACTGAATCAGCCTCTGACCACTGGCACACCATTTTTTGGGTGATCCTAGTTCCCTTTTTTATTCAGCTTAGGGAAACTGATAACATTTCTCCCTGCCTGTGACACAAAGTAATTCTTCTAAAAATAATGCAAAATCCACAAAACCCTTTTTTCCTAACTCAGGGAACTAATCCTTAATGTCCAGCTTTGGGTGCTTTGATACTAAGATACCTCTGCAATATAAAATATACATTTCTCACGAACAGATTTTGTTAGATCAGCAGGGCTTTCCTCTCAACCTATACCACTATGGTAATTTCTAGTCAGTTGCAGAATAGGTGGGATGGCTCACCATTTCCTGGTCTGGTCAAGTATTTCTTACGCACTTAGGAATTATTTAGCAGTGGTTTAAAAATTAAAATATCTTTGCTTTTTTAGAATAGCAGATACCTGAGTGTAGTGTGCCACTTATAAGCAGGAATTGGAGCAGAGCTGAAGTGGCTGCACTTCTGGAGGAGATCACAACGTTCAGCAGCGGCTGCTGAGGGAGGATGGCACCACTGGGTCATCCCCTGCTGGGAGGACCTGAGCCACAGCCCACTGGTGACTGCAGCACTTTGTGTCCCCTGTGTTTTCATCTTCACAGCTTCCCTTACCCCTCTCTAGAGATCAGCAGCAATGGCTGGGAAGTTTGCAAAACTAACACACCTTTCTCCTCTCCTGGTAGGAACAGAAAAGATTCACCAGGAGCAAAGGTCAGTCGCTGGGGCACTTCTTGCTTTTAAGCAGCAAGTGTTTTCATATCCTTCCATCTGAGTACATAAAACAGCAGCCAGACTGAAGCAATTAAGCTTCCTTTCAGAAGTAGTTATGAGCTTCAGAAGGGCAGCTTTTCGGAAGGAGCTCATGTGGACCTGCCTTAGGGACATGCCCACAGACTGCCACACAAAGGAGAATGGTCACAATCCACGTACTTCTGACACAGAACCTCCCTTTTGACATAAAGGGAAATTCAGTAAACAGATTACAAAGAAAACAATTTTAAGAGAAATCATTGGGAGAATAAAGAATAAAAAAATTACCTTAGCAAGTTTATAAACTGCCTGTTCCAAAAAGAGTGAAACAATAGTAATCTAATTTTAAAGTCTGGTTTGGTTTAAGCATGTTGCCATCATCCTGTCCCTCTGTAGTCTGTGAATAAGCACACACATAACCTGCAATTCTCACTCTCCCCTTTTCTGACAGCCAAGAAAGTTTGTTTTTAAATTTAGGAAAACGTAGAATATTGTATAATGCTGAATCTTATTAAATACTTTGCTAAGAAAAAACGGAACAAAGTTTGAAGCTGACAAGATATTTTCCTTTTCAGGACTCTTATATAAATTCTCTGTCCCCTCATAGTCCATCCTATGCCTAAAAGATAATGAATCAGATAGTAGGATAAGGAAAAGAGAGGGAGTTATGCCAAGGGAGAGAGACACTCAGTTATCCAGACAGTGTAGCTGCCTGTCTCTGTCAAAGTGTTCACTTTAAGACATTCTGAGAAATCTCTAATAAGGATATTACATAAATTTCAATATTTACTATGGCCAAAAAATGTTAAGTGCTGATATAAAAGAGCAGTTACAGGGCAAGTTTCAGTGTTTCTGGACTGTGTCTTTCACATGCAATTGTTTGGTATTTATTTATTCTCTGAGACAGCTGTCCCACTCACTTAGAGAGATGCCAAGCCTCATGCAATGCTCTTCTGCTGTGTGTCAATTTATACACAGACATGAAGTTAGCCTCAGTTCACTGTGCCCCTTTACTGATGCTGTCATTTCCCTTTTGAATGTTTTTCTTGGCTTGCTACATCACACATACCTGTACCTATCAACTCCTATCAGAGGAGTGTAAGGGCTGGAGCTACCACTGAGGAAAGGGTACACAGCAATAATAGTTATTTTTCCAGAGAAAGATGAAGAATTTAATATACATATACATTTATAGGTATTAACCACCTTTTACAAAATGTTACTGTGTTTGGGCAGCAGTATTTCAAAGCTAGAAGCAACAGTAGAAAACAGGGTTATCTTATCAAGAGCTACACTTTTTATCAGGTCATTATGATGTACATAGATGCTGAACTCTCTTATCTTTCCAGTTATCTTTCCAGGATTTAGTATTCTACATGAAAGTTCTCCTTAGATGGACTACTCAGAGATTCTATTCTGCTATCATTACAATAATTATCAATACATTCAAATTTTAGACGAAATGTGGGTTTTACACAACATGTATTAATGGGGAGGGGAAAGGTTGGTCACACACTGACATACCAAGTTTCATAACCACTGATCTTAGCTGAAGGGGCACTGTGTTAGAACACACCTATGGAATTCCAGAGAATATATTGTTTCAGTTTGCCTAAGACCAAGAGATGTATACAAGTACAATGATGTGAGCCTAAGAGCCTTTCGCAATGGAAAAAGTCATGGAACACCTCCCCCATATATCCACTCCTCCTACCAAGAAAAATTGAAAACTCTTGTTGAGCACATCTCTTTCGTCATTCTGCAATATTTCTGTACATAGTATCAAGACTCAAGGTTGCTATTTTTTCCTTTGCGACGCCACCAGCTCAGAAACTCCTGTGCCCAAGTTAACACTCGGCAGGAATGTGCGTAAGCGACTCCTCTCGGGTGACACAACAGATCCCAGCAGTGACAAAGAACCTGTTCAAGCTGTTACTGGGGAGTTGATACCTAGCTGTGCCAAAAGGAGAGCAGCATGGTCCAGAGTGAACGTGGGCACAAACTGGAAGTCCCCTGGGGCTCTGCCCTGAGCTGAGCCCAATCTGTGTTTGCACCGAGCAGGTCGTGTCGGGAGAGTCCGCTCTGCCGGGGCTCAGGTGGAAAAGGGAAACTTCACACCTTTTAACCGGTCACAAATGCAGCAATCCAAGTCTTGCACTCTGGATCCTGGTTCATGTGAAGGAACTGTAGAAGTCAACAGAGCTGTACCTGATACAGGGGATGGGAGGATTTGGCCCTGATAGCTTTGAACCCCAGGAACAACAGGAGCACAGAAAACAGATTTGTGAGGGAGCACTATTCAGAGAGCCTTTTTTAATATTGAAGAACATTTCTTTCCTGGAATAATTTCTCAGGACTTTTGTTTTTCACTTTATGCAATAGCAAGACTCCTATCTCCTCCAAGCCCCAAAGTGGGCCAGGCAGTGCAAAAAAAATGGACAAATTGGTTTGTGATGCTTTAGGTACAGGTGTGTGTGGGGCAGAAGATCTACATTTTTCCCCAAAATGCCTTTCTGCTCTAAGAGAAGGGATCCATGCCAGCTCCATGCCCAATGGCAGCAGTGATGGGACAGTCAGAGCATTTATTGAAGGACTAAAGCCAGTTAAAACTTCCAGGCACATCCATATGCTCTCTATCATCGTTTGCCCTATTTTAACTTCAGCAAATTATAAGTGTTATGGAGGAACATTTTCCAAGGAGCTAGTGAGTTGTGCTGATGAATCTCCTTTGTTTGCTAATGAGATGTGTAATTCCTAAGTACCATTTTGAAAATGTACCTCATACTGTTTAAAAGTGTCCCTGTGTTCTCTAAGGGTGAGGCAGTTCCCCTGAACCTTGAAATGAGCTGGTGGAAAAAATCAGGACTTCATGCTTTCTGGGGAAAACCTAAATCACACAGAACTGTGTCAAAGTAACAACTGGTGTAGGCAGGGAATGATTATAATGGTGTGAGGCTGAGAACTTTTTTTTCAGACTCCTGAGTAATTGCAACAAAAAGAAAATCTCACTGACATGAGGCTGGGAAAAGGCAAAAGTGAATATGCTGCCATTTATATATTTTTAAATGGAACAGACAGTTCAGAAATTGAATGGTTGTACACAGCTGGCAAGTTGTGCCCAGAAAAATAATCAAAGAAAATAGGAAAGGGAGGGGAAAGTGAGGGACAGAAAAGCAAGGAAGATTAAAAGTAAGAGCACCACAACGGAAATAGAGGAGAACTTATGTGGAAGATGCATGACTTCATAAAAGATAACTAAAGGAGCTGGAAATAGAAGCAAACAAAAATAAATTAATATTATTAAGTAATCTGACAGTAGTTATAACTTTGCTTATTGGTTAAGTGGGTTTGCATAGTAAATATAATTTTATACATAAAAAAATTGAAACATTTTGGCTTGGTAGTATAAGAAAAAGACAGTAGCGCCTGAAAGCTAAATTTGACATGTGCACTATACTCTTCATTCAGTGTCTTCTCTTCTGATGTGCCACTGTTGCTAAAACTGCTTGCCCAAAAATGGCAGCAATCACAGGAGAAGTGATAATAATTAATAGCACTGATGTAATTACATGATGTCTGTTTCGTTAGTAAGAACTAAAATGTCAGTAGGAACAAAGGCTTTAAAATAGCTGTTTAAATGAGTTAAATAAGTTGAATTAAGAGAACTTAGAAAGAAACTTCCAAGTATGAGTATTATGGGTAACTATACATGGCTTGAATGACTTCTTTGGTTCCTGCATCACCCCAAAGATTCAACCCTCTGAGCATGGCCTCTCTCCTGGAGACCTCCAGCTGGCTTTGGAGGTTACCCTGGATAACCACCCAGAGAGATTCCAGAACCATCAAGAGAGATTTTGGGAAGCAGAGATCAAGTATCAGCAGATTTGAAGCCATTGGATGAGGCCAAGGTGCCTGAAGGAATCTGCCTCTGAAATCACAGCTTTCTTTCAGACTCTGGTGCCATCATCATCATCATCAGGCAGTCTTATGTGAGTTCCCCCATAAAATTGGTCTAGAGCACTGTAACAATCTTAGAGAAAGAGAATTGCTGAGAAAGTTGTCTCCTCTAATTCACTAAATCTGCCCACACAGTAAAATTAAGTAATGATATGTTTTTAAATTGCATAAAAGGAAAAAAAAAATCAAAGTTGTACTTGTGAATTTGGAGATGATAAATGCAGTAGATTGAAATGAAAATATGTTTATCCCCTTTTATTTGCCATTTGCTGGCTGTTCTCACACAAGTAACTTACCCTGATGGAAATCTGCAAAACCAGTCAGGTGTGTTTTCTCACAGCACACTTTTTAAAACCAAAGAACTGTCTGGAGGGTTAGTCCTTCCCAAGGGCTAAATAGGAGTTAAACTATGCTAAGTTGGCTTTGCAAATTATAAATATTGTATGCTGTTAAATACCAATTAATAGGATAAGCTGATTCTTACCACATATTTATTAAGGTTAATTTACAAGGTGCATTGTAGGAATTATTGAACATTTTTAAAAATGGGATAGCTATGATTAATAATAAATGATCCTGAAAACAAAGAAATCCCTCCTGTTCTTCACTGAGACCATGAAGTTCATGAAATCTTTCCAAGGAGACTGGGACTGCTCTGGCAGAGACAGCAGGAGTGTTTTTCAGCTGTTGCACTGGCACAGGAGCGTCTCAATTGCACAGGAATGCTGGACAGTGGCAGTGGGGCAATTTTCCTATACAGTGTGTGGAAAGGTCTCTTCCCCCTCTCTCTGGCTGTCACTTCTGCCTGCATTGGTGATATTTTGCTGCCTGCAAAAGTTCATATTTCTACAAGAGGGGAGACCAGCCTGAAGGAAATGCCTCTAGAAGTTAGCTGACAAGTAAGGGCTTAGGAAATTCTAATGTCAAAATAGAAACTTATGTCCAAAGTCCATTGTCAGATCAGATTTTCAGTATTCAATTTACACATGATGATTTGAGGACACAGATGACTCTGCCATTTTGTCATTTACAAGCAACTCCCAATACCTACCTTAGCTGTTCACAAGAAAACACAATTTCAGAAAGCTAATTTTTTCATTTTCTTGTTCATTTTATTCTTTTGTTGTTATGACCTTTAAGAGATATTATTTGTGTGGTTTTCTTTTGCTCCTTCATGAGTTGTCTTCTCGTTTGCTTTTCTTTCCTTCCTACATCCTTCTCAATCTCTATACAACATTGTCAGTGGGTGCATTCCTCTCATTTTTTTGTTGGCCTTCCTTGAAACCTATTTTCCTAACATTTGGTTTTCTATTAGCCTATGTCCCTGAAAACATCAGCAACATGATTAATCAGCTACTGATCTTTTTCTCCTGCTCCCTTTACTAAAACATTTGGAAGACTACTCTCTGCTGCCCTGGCGACTCCTCTACAGCTTGGAGCTGGCAGCTCGAGTTGTTTTTCCAAGGGTAATTCATCTCCTTGCTTTCTATGCACAGACACTAACAAATCAATCAAACTCCCTCCTCTGAACTGAGGAGAAGCCTCGGACAGCAGGTGACACCATTTCAACTTGTATCAAAAAGGGACATGCAAAAAAGAGACAGAACTGCTCCCTCATTTTGTTTGAAAGAGCTATTTATTTAAGTCTACAAATTCCTGGAAATACAACACATATAATCTGATTTGATGAAAATACCAGTTTCTTTGGTGTAGTAATACCTAAATTTACCACTAGGTTTTTGGAGGGCCTGGGCAGAAAGATGAATCCCTGGGATGAAAGCTTGGTTACGATAAACTTTTTAAACAACTGGTTATAAACATCAGTACAATTAGGGAGCATGCAGCCTACCTGCACATTATCTAGATATGGAAAAATAATTGTATTTTGGGTGGGATGATTACTGTAGGTGACAGAATATGTTTCCTTTTTGTCATCAGTCAAGTCAAAGTTGCAGGCAATTTAATGCATTTGACTATAATACTAGTACAGTAGCATTAAGAAACTGTTAAATAAAAACATTTCTCTGAGGTATTAATTAGAGAGGCTTTGATTTATGCTCCTAAACGCTTTTATATTTTTTTCTATAAACCTCATTTTGTGAAGAGCTGAATGTTTTCAATTCTGGGTTTTTATACCAGAATTTTTATACCAGAATTCTGGGTTTTTTTATACGCAGATAAGTGGAGAAAAAAATTAAATTAAAAAAAATTAAAAAGGGTATTTTTCAGCAGCCTTTATACAATGCTTCTTCAAATATACAGCATGTGGGACAAATAAATGCAATTCTTCCCTGCCTCCTATCAGCTATTTGTAAGGGCAAAAAAATATGATCTCTGACAAACTTAGGAGCCTATTGCTCTTCACGGTGCCCCGGCAGGGCTGGAAAAACCGCATTTGCCTCCTCTCCCCAGCAGCCACTGGAGCTGGGCAGGAGGGCAGGAGCGGGAGAAGGAGCGGGAGAAGGAGCGGGAGAAGGAGCGGGAGAAGGAGCCGGGAGAAGGAGCGGGAGAAGGAGCCGGGAGAAGGAGCGGGAGAAGGAGCCGGGAGAAGGAGCGGGAGCAGGAGCGGGAGAAGGAGCGGGAGAAGGAGCCGGGAGAGGGAGCCGGGTGACGGAGCGGGAGAAGGAGCGGGAGAAGGAGCGGGAGAAGGAGCCGGGAGAAGGAGCGGGAGAAGGAGCGGGAGAAGGAGCCGGGAGAAGGAGCTGGGAGAAGGAGCCGGGAGAAGGAGCGGGAGCAGGAGCCGGGAGCAGGAGCGGGAGAAGGAGCGGGAGAAGGAGCGGGAGAAGGAGCGGGAGAAGGAGCCGGGAGAAGGAGCCGGGAGAAGGAGCCGGGAGCAGGAGCCAGGAGAAGGAGCCGGGAGAAGGAGCGGGAGAAGGAGCCGGGAGAAGGAGCGGGAGAAGGAGCGGGAGCAGGAGCCGGGAGCAGGAGCCGGGAGCGCCCCGGGCTGGGCAGCCTCTGCTGCCGGGCAAAAGCCCCGCTGGGCTCCCTCCCCAGCAGTGCCAGGCTCCGGCAGTGCTGCTGCAGGGCTCTCTGTCCTTCCCTCCTCGCATTCCTTACAGAGAGAGCTGGAGGGGGGAGTTTGGGCAGAGCGTAGCTCCGCTTCACTGCAACAGGCAGAATACTTGTTACTGTGCCTGTGACCCCAGCAAGATCGCTCTCACACTCATGTTCTGGTGCACGCCAGTTGAAGCAAGAGCCCAGCTGGCTCCCTTCCCACTCAGCCTCGGCAGCAGTGCACAACTTTCTCCAGCAGAATGAATCACCCTCCCCGCGCTCTGCCACAGCCACGAGCGCTGCCGAGCCTCCCATAGCGCTCCTGCCGCTGCTGGCCTCGTGTGGGACGCAGGAGCCCAGCTGGCTCCGGAGCCACGCGGCCCAGGGCTGGGGGAACCTGGCAATCCCTTCCTCTGCTCCCAGAACGCCGGCTCTGCGGGCAGAGTTCTGCCGAAACACACCACAAAACCCCCGGTCTGCCCCGAGCGTGAGGACTGGGCTCACATGCTCGTCCATCCAAACCGCAACTCTGCCAGGTGCAGGTGGGCCCGTGTCAGAACAGGGCTCCTGTGCCAGGCAAAATATACTGGGACCTTTTAAACCATGTATCAATAAATCCCACTTGCCATAGACGCTACCTGTTTGCTCCATTCACAGGACAGAATCACCCTGGTGCACAAACTTTGGCGCATTTTTAGACTAAGGAACAGGAGGAGCTTTGGCTGATGTACCTCCAGAGTGCAGCATTTGGGAGTGAGTGCCTCTCCTCTGCCTCAGTGTGCCCCATCTCCGAGTGCAGCAGCACATTTCAGAGGAGCAGGTTTCAGAGCAGCACGTTTCAGAGCAACTACCTGCAGGATGTGCAAGTCCAGCTGTCAACAACCACTGCAGTGTGGCCACCACAAAAGGAGCACTACATTAGCTCCAGAAAAGTAATAAAGTTTAATGGTCCAATTGTACCTTTGCCTTTAAGGAAATACAGAAACAGGGGTTTTATACTTTCTCACCTACATAAACATTCTTTAGAGAAGAACTGGTAATAAATAGAACTAGAAAATTAGTTCTAGAAATTCAGTTCTGTTTAAAAAGTCAGTTCCTACTTTAGAATACTCTTCACAACATTTTTTTCTGCTTATTATTGTCATTATTTGTTTCTAATAACAACAGGGTCCTTATATGTCCTTTCACACATTTTCAGTAAAATTTGATTTGAAATATTTAGTTCCTTTCATATTTATCCTTGTCATTCTCTGCTTGGAGGAGGCCTGGCTGGTCTGAGGGCTTACAGTATCAGGCAGTCTGTCACTCCTCATGTTTCCTTCCTCCGTCACAATTTAATATATTTTGTCCTGCTAGCTGCTATGAAGCAGGAGCTCAGTTTGATTCGAAAGGAGTCAAATGGGTGAGCGAGTGGCATTACATAATGACCAGCTACAGCTGGAGCCTGGGTTGCTGTTGTTACTGAGCTCCCTGGGTCATAAATGTTTGCTCATTATGCCTCATACCTCGGCTGTGCAGCAGCACTCCACACTGCTGCTGCCTATCAGCACATGGATCCCTCTCCCTCCTGGATCTATGGAATGTGCATGTGAGCAGCACTGGATCCTTCCTCCTTCACCCACCTGCTTGGCACTGTGGGATTCCTGGAAATGAGACAGGGTCTGCTTTTTGGTGTGTTAGCCACAATAATTGCCAAGATTACTTTCCATTATCATCCTCATTATCTCTGTCACATACATAGTTTTTTCAAGCAGCCTTTTGTTTGTGAGGAAATAGATGTGATCAGGCAGCTGAGAACTATGGGAGACAGCATAAGACCAAACTTGGTGCTTGTGAAAAAATCAAAATGAAGCCTCTGCTCATGAAACAGAGCAAGCACATTCTGGTGCCTGTTTGTGACAACTGAATTAGAGGCATTTTTCAAACAGTTCATTCCTACAGAAAGGCTAAACTTGTAAAGGTCAGCAGAATACTGAGTTATTTCCTTTTAAAACGTCGGTTGCTGAAGGATGCTTTTCTAGTGTAACTAGATTTTCAAGAGATTTTGCAACTTTGTTGATATGATTTTTTTTCCTGCTAATGCACTTTTGAGAATATGTTCTGCACTTTGGTTTGTTTTGGAGCTAGTAGTTTCAAGACAGAAATCCTGGATACATATTATTGCTCATTAACAACTGAATACACTTCCTTTTATTTTGTGTTTACTATGACAAGAAAACACTACTACAGGTACAACCAAGAGCAATAAAGTAAGGGGAGCCGATTATGCTTTGTGCTTGAAAGGGTTTTGAAATTTCAGAATTTGGTTTGTTTCTGTTTTGGATGAAAACTAAATATTTTAGCAGTTCCTGCAGAAGGCCAGTACAGCACTGGCTGTCCAGCATCTCAGGGACTCAGCTGTGGAGCTGGGCAGCCAAGTCCTGAGGAGCTGCAGACTGGAAAGCCAAAATCCCAGTGCCACATGGGTGCCCTGCACAGCAGCCAGGAGCTGGAGCCATGTCCCCAGCAGCTCCTCAGATGTGTGGCAGAGGCTGAGGGAGCTGAGAGCAGCTCTGAGCGCTGGGCAGAGAACAGAGGTGCTTGGCTGAGCAGCTGCCAGAGCTGGACAGAGCCTCCAGACCGTTCCGTTCTTCATTAGCCTTTGGATAAAGCCACACTGCCCTGGGTGCTGCTTTGATCTGTGCAAATCAGCACTCTCCACTCAAAGCACTTCTGACCAGCTTTAGCTGAGTCTCCAAATCACAGATTCTACGAAAGCTGGGAGCCTGTCTCCATCAGGAAATCCACTCTTCTGAGAGCAGCCCATTGTTGGGACGCAGGCCTGATGCCACAGGCTTTAATGTGTTCAGGATTAGAGCCCAATGGATTTCACATTAAGAACCAAGAGATAAACAACTGCATTCTTTGAGACTTGTGAAGTAGTCTATTTTTGAAGACTTGGGACAAGAGAAAATCTTTATATTTACACAAATTTACAATATTTCAATTTTTAGACCTCATTTTACTCTTAAAGAACAACAACAAAAAAATACTCCTAATTCTCTGCTATTTAGGAGTGGGGAAAACCACATGAATAATAAAGTCATTAAGGCCAGCAGCAATTATAATTTAATTGCCCACAGACATTTATTTCTGCTTATTTTTCCTCTCACCAATACCACCACAGGAAAAAATGAACTCACAACTGAATTTGATATAATTTTACATAGCTAGAATTAAGACTCAGTATTTTTCTTACATGACAATTATGATACTTGTAGTTAGTTGACATTCAAGAGGCTGTTCTAATTGTACTTTGTTTTGAAATCAGAACTATTCATTCAAGACTCATTAGGTTTAAGCCATGAGATTTACCACAGGGCTTCAGGTCTCTGCACAGACTCCTTTAGCTTCAAGTGTTTTGGAGAATAAAATTGAATTCTTAATTTAACAAAACATAAATTATAGTTCTTTGTATTTTCTCTGAATTATTGCATTTTAAAAACTCTTCTAGCTTTGGTGTTTTTAAGAAAAAAAAAATTTACACCCCATATCCAGCTGGCTTTTTCTTGAGAGGGTGGCTGTCCTTCCCAAACAACCAGTTGTTTTACCTTCTTTTCCAGGCTGTGTATTTTTAATTCTACAAGGTTTCTTTGGGGTTTTTTTCAGGTTTTTTTTTTTTTAATTCTTTCAATGATTATAAAATGCCACTATAAAAATAGAGATTTCCCGTGAAGCAGACACATATACAATCACTGGCTACAATATATCAACACATTTATGCCCGTTTAGTCTTACACAGCTCCAAGTGTAGGAGTGGGTGGCTGTCCTGGCTCACACAGAACTGCTGCTGACGTACAATAATTACCCAAACTTTAGAGCTTTAGCACATCTCTCTCCATTCTGTTCTTGGAAACAATCACACCAATAGCACACAAGAATGATAGAATGATTTAGGTTATTAACAGGTGCTGTGTCTTATGGCTGGCTGCAGATATATCGTTCTGTGCTGTTGATATTTGCTCTGGTGAAGCTTAGTTGAATTCCCCCTAAAAATAGGTATGAACGAAAGCTATTTGGAGGAGGATATATTAAAATTTTATAACATGTTTTCCAGTGTCTCATGCAAATCTTGGCTATTTCCCTGCATAATCAGCTTGCGTGGTTGAAGGTTGAACTGCAAAGGGCTGAATCCTGAAAGCAGCAGTTCCCGTAAACCATATTGCTGGAACCTGAGGTTTTCTCCAAACCCCCCACACAGCAAAAATGATCCACCATCAGGGACTAGACTGAGGATATGTGGTCTTAAGGCAGAAAAAGACTAAGGTACCTGCAGAGTAGCACTGTGTGGGATGGCTTTAGATGTTTAATATATTGTGCTCAAGCACTTTTACCAGATGGGTCCCATATGAAAAATAAAATAACATATCTGCCTCCTTGCCCTCAACTGGTCTTGGACTCCACATGAGTGATGTATCTAAAAGCACAAGGTGATTATGTGGAGTACCTGGTCCAGCTGGGAACAGGCTGGTTTGGCTTTGGAAGCATCAGAGCTGGGCTGCCCTAGATACGGCTGTCATGCTGAGATATCCGAGTGCAGGAACTCCTCTCACTCAAATGTGCTCCTGCGCTGAGCTGGGATTTTGCAGGCTCAGATTTAAAATGCAAAGCAGTGCTTTTTCCCCTCCTTTTACATTGTTTGTGTTATTGTTTCGCACAATATGACATCAGAGGCTGAGCAATGTGGCTCCCCAAGCAAACCAGTAAAACTGAAAAGGAAGTCAGCAACCTGCTGCTGGCAGAATAGCTCACTCATTCCAAACCACAGCTCCTGTTTGCACCTTTGCTCCCCAGAAAAGCCTCTGATTTTAATACCCTGAAGCATAGAATATGTTGTTTACTTACAGAAGAAAACTACTTCTGAAAAAACAGAATTTAATTGTTGAATTCATTGTCTCTTTCTCAACTTTTGGCATAAAATAATAGAACAGAATAGACTGTTCCAGTTGGAAATGCAGTGATCACTGCACTGCCTGACCAAGTTAAAGCATTGTGCACATGCCCTTAAACACTGACAGCCCTGGGGCATTGACCACCCCTCTAAGGACTTGTTCAGTGGCTGACCACCCTGAAGAAATACTTCCTAATGACCTGCCTAAACATCCCTGGTGCAGCGCTGAGCCATTCCCACACATCCCATCACTGGATACCGGGGAGGAGGGATCAGCATCTCCCTCCCCATGTGTCCCCTCCTCGGGATCCTCCCTCAGCCTTCTCTCCTCCACAGCAGACCCGTCCCAAGTCCTTATATGCTTGTCACAGGACACCCCCCACCCCTTTGGCAGCTTTTTGCCCTCACCTGGGCACATTTATACAGAACTGTCTTTAGCTAAGCAAATCTCTCAAGCCTTTGTTTTAAATGCACAGTAGGAAGTCCAAGTATCAGTGTGAACAAGGATTATTCTTTAAGGAAACCTTGCCAGGAAGTGACAACAGTTATCATTCTAAAACAAACACATGCTCATGTACACTACAAGACAGAGTACCTACAACCACAAAATTGTTCCTCACTTACATTCCCTTTATCATGATAAAGGTCAGGTTCTTTCACCAATCTCTAGTCAAGTGGACTGATGCATGTATAATAAATTACAGAAATGCCCTTTGAGTCTCTATTATTTTGTGAAAAGAAAGAGCTAAGCAAAGGGTGCTCATCCACCCATAAGAAAAAAACCCAAAACATAATAGAAAAATCCTTATTCTTTTCTTATTGAATTTCAAACAGAGAGACAGGAAAGTCTTATTACATTTTTTAGTCTTGCCAAGGCCAAACAGATTCATAATTGGCAATTAAGCACATATTTATCTGCCTTCTGGGTCTGTCTCCAATCTGAAGAGAGAAAGATCTGACAATCTATTTCAATCAACTGCTGACACACAAGGAGGAACTCTGACAGTATTTATCTGTGGGACAATAGTCTCAGAGTGGTACAGCTTTCTCTAGCTTATGCTGATAGCAGGCAAGCCACAGAATTCTGCTATGGCTTGGAAACACATCTGGGTTGCAAACATTTAAACGTAACCAGATAAAAACGTGGGGAGAAGCTGGACACACTTCCAATTTCCATATTCTGCATGGAACTTGAAAATATTGCCTCATATTCACCCAGAACAAGCAATGAAATATGTACAGCATATAAGTAAATAATCCTTTTTCTCCTACACTTTTCTGAAAGAAATTAGGATTGCTGAGCATTTGTTAACCCAAACATAAGTCAGATAGAGTGTTCAGAAGAGAAGTTGTTCTGACACCTGATCCTGTGTCTGTGTATGTAATGCCCTCTCAGTTCCTCACTCTGAACTGCAAGGACAACTGGTGTTTAATGAAAGACAAACTCTTTTTCAAAGTTTTTTTCCATTTATTTGGGGCTTTTTGATGTGAATTTCTGTAAGCACTAGAGGAGATAACAAAACATCAGTGGTTCTCTGTGGATATAAGTGATTCTGGCAGATACAGAATTTAATCAAAAAGATCTTGCTGCTGAGGTTACTTGTCCCTGTGCTTTCTGTGCATTAAGATCATAAGTTCTAATACAGACATCTGAGTTTCTGGCTACAATATTACATTTTGTGTGGATTATACTGGATGTGGAAAGGCTCCACACTGGATGTACTGTCATAGAATGGCACATCCATCTCTCTTGGAGCCATTATTGCTATTGCCTTGATTATAATGTTTTGTCTAACTTGATTTTTGTTTCCAACTATTTGGTAAAACAAGGCTGTAGGATATCACCATATACATTTCAACCATTTTATTCCTGTTGAAAATCAAACCTTTCCTATTAAGCTGCCTCATACTAATCCTTAGTTTCCCAACCATAGAGGAATCTGTTCTGCCAGGCCAGTGCAATGAGCAAACTCCCAGAAAGTCTGTACAGACAAGTTCAAATGAAAAAAAACGTGGGTTTTTTTTTTTGGTGTTATAACAATTCCCTAACTGAAAATGTAAAAAAAAAATCCCTGCTGGCAGAAGTATATGAAGTGTTTCCAAAGACTAATCTTGGTGTATTGTTAACACTGCAAGTCTTTTGGTGACTTTGCCATGAGCACACCAAGTCACTGTGGTGGAGCTAGGAATTGAGGGTCTGGACTCTGAGTCCATGACTACTGTTTAACTAAACATCTACTTGTTTCCTCCTATGAAAGATGGAGAAAGAGAGGCAGGTTACCCTACCAACCAAGCAAAGGGATCACATCAGCAAGAACCACCCCTGGGTGAAACATGACTCTTTAATAGGGCATAGACATGCCATGCAAAAGATTAAAACATAGGCTAAAAATCCATAATTAAGATATAGAGGAGAAGACAAAATGATTGCTACACGATTTATCTGTTATTGTACTGGAAATGAATTATTATCCACTGTATTTCTGGCTGTAAATATACAATACAAAGAGAATTTTCCTGAGGTAGCATTGATTAACGTTGGAGGTAAATTATAATAAATACAAAGGCAAAATCTCTTACAGCATATTTAGTTTCTGTGGGAAGTTTGAGTAATGATCCATTATTGTAAACAGAAATTATTTACTGTACCATGCTGTGAGAAGCAATAATTCTGACAGAATTAATACATTAATACAAGAACATTGCCTTTGGTCACAGAGGAAGTTCACAGGCATGCAAATATCAGAGCTTCCAGCAGGCTCCCCTTAGGGCAGGGACTGTGCCTTTTTCTGCCTGGCAAATTCTTAGCACATCAGGAATTAATAAATAAAAACAAGATTGCATGCAAAAGTGTTCCAAATAATCTATGTAACATTGAAAGAGTTCATTGCTTCAGTCAGCTGAGCAGGAAGGTTCTTGCCCAGCAGCAAAAGCGCTTCAGGCAGGTGACAGTCCCAGGGATGAAAACTTGACCCCATACTTAGCCCCTGTTGATGATGTTGTGCCCAGAATTTCAGTTTTCAGAGACTGGTAATTTAACTTGTCATAAGTGAAAGTTGCCAGAAAACAGGGCCCTGAGCACCTGCCTCTATTTGACACTAAGGCAGAGAAGTTTGAGACTTTGGCTTCTATGAGCTCTAGAGCAAGGCAAGATTGAAGGCAGAGTAGCAAAGCTACTGCCAAGACAGTTTTGCTCCCAACAATAAAAGTAAAGGACAGCATACAAATCATATGTGTGTACCTGGCAGGAGTCCACGAAGCCTTGTTCTTGGAAGACATTCTGAGAAAGCTAAAGAGGCATTCTGCAATCCATTAAAAATAATGTATGCAGAGTAATGGGTTATAACTAGGAATGTCTGAGAATAGAAGCATTGATTTTACTTTTCCTTCTGGGCCTGTACTTAGTTTTTGGATGAAGAACTGCCCTGTGAAAGACCAGTGGGTGACAACAGTCCAGCTAATAAGGAAAAGACATGCCAGAAGAGGTTGTATTATAAAGGGCTGTAAACTGTCCCCTATTCGGCCTGACTTCTGACACATTTTACTTAAGGCAGGTACCATTGGGCAGACACTCAAAATCTGTCCTGGGTGTTGTTCTCCTGCCAAGATGCACTTGGGTTCAAAAGCACTGTTAATTAGCATCATTAGCAGTCCCTCATTCATAATTTTGTATCAGCTAATCATGGTTCTTAGAGGAACTTAAATTTGATGTAGTGGCACTGTAACAAATTATTGAAACCCAACACCCAGTATTTCTGTTTGAGTATCAATTCATCAGGAGGGAAAAGGTCCAGTTTTGAGAGGTTCCTCACATTCTGTAAACCCATCCAACTTTGCTGAGAAGTAAAGCACTGTAAGACAACAGCTTCTTATTTGTATTTCAGCTGAATAAAAGAAGAAAAATCCCCAAGACAGTGAAGTCAGTCCTTGGTACATTGCCTCATTTAGGAATGATAACACTGCATGAATGCAGACACCAGTGAGAGTGGTTATATTCCAGACTGGAAATAAAATTTCTGTGGCTTAATAAAAGATAGACCTGAGGGAAATGCCATGGGATAACAACCACCCCACCTTCAAGGCTTCAGTGCAAAAGCAACCCATATTCATTTACAAGGACTGAGAGTAAATTTAACAACTCATTTTTATTCAGTGGCTTTTCTGAAAAGGATTGTTGATCTCAGTGATGTTATAAAGCACAGCTCTGAAAGAGAAACTGATTAAGTTGATCTTGTCAGGAAGGTCAAGGAGATGGAAAGGGTGAGATGTGCTCATTGGGGTATGGGGTTTCTGTGTGAGGTGGGGCACACTGGTCATGAAAAATGCAAATAAACACAGGCAATGCACTGTGCTGAGGAGAAAAAGGTACTGTGAATTTAATTCATCACCAGCACATTTGTAAATTGAGCAGCGCTGAGGTACCACTACTGAAGATGTGCTGAACTACTGAAATTCAGTTTATAAAAATTGGCCTAACTCCATTAAAGTAGGTGTTCGTAAAACACGTTCAGACAGAGCTTCAGAAATGTTCTAAATTTCTCTGATTCTGCCATTCTCAAAAAGTGTCAGTTCCACCAAGAGCAAAGTAAAACCTGAGCACTGATCAAACCTTCACACTAAATAATATCGTTTTCAAAATATCAGATCTACATTTTTATACTTTTGCCTTAGCTTACAAATTATACAATATATGAGTTTGCATTGAAGTAGAGAAAAGAATGAAGAGAACAGTAAGAAAATAGAGGCCATAAAAGCAATAACCTACTAGCAGAGAGACTTCAGGAATGAATGGTTTTTAATTCCAGAAAAAAGAAAAGAAACTGTCCAACAAGGAGTTTATGGAGGCAACTTTCTTTGCTGTAGATACACACCAAAGTGGAAGGCAAAACGTTAGGCTGGAGATACTTTCCTAGAGATCCGAATCCTATTGCTGCCTCCCTGAGACAGCACAGACACCTGTATGCAGACGTTTTTGAGGGCAGTGCAGCACAGACAGCCATAAACTCAAGAGAAGGTGTGGCTGAAGATGCCCCACAGCTGAGCAGTCATTCCCTGCACACATCATAGGGAGGAGGAAGACACAGGCAAAGGTCTAACTTAGGCTAATGCAGAACAGAAATAAAACAAAAAGAAAAGGCTCTGAGAGAAGCACGACACCAGTACAATTCCCTGGCAGGAGAGCTGTGGGTGTCAGGCAGGATGAGAGAGGAGGGAGCACAAGCAGGAACACACCCCTGGGACACCGACCCAGCAGAGCTGTCCTGGCTGCAATCCGTGCAGCGCTGCTGACTGCAGAGCTCCTGGGCACACCCCACTGGGATGGGTGCCCTGTGGCACCTCTCAGCTCACAGCAGGGCAGTGCTCACAGGCTCACCTGCTCAGCCTAGCAGGACTAATCCATCCTGATTCCATCACTGGACAGGTGATGGCTTTTCCAGCCTTCTCCTGTCAGCTCAGAGTCATTCTTGCCTGTGCGTCGTGTCCATGATCATGCAGCCCATTAAGCCTCATTCCCAGAGGAACAGGGACCTGTGCCTGGCCTGCTGCCGTTATTTTGATAATGCTTTTCCGTAAAGACTGCCTAGAAGAAAATATCTGCATTTTAGCAAAAAGATTGCAATTAGGTGGACAGGTTCAATGTGCGTTCAGGTAAGGGAAGACTTTTAAAAGCCGCTGAAATTTGCTTCTCCAAAGCAGCAAGATTTTCCCATTTATTGAGACATATATTCATCATTGTTCTTTAAGAGTAGAGGTGTCACTCTGCAAAAGGCCATTAAAATGCAAAAGTAGAACTAGGCCATCTTTATGCTGCACGTCAGGGTATGTGCAGGGAGGTTATTGATCACAGAAATTACACATAAGGGGTTCCTAAAATAATACAGGGGGAAAGGCAGCAGCTCTCACAGTTGTCTTTTAAGTCTGGAAGTTCAAGATAAAATGAGATCACTATTGAAATGTTAAATAGGAATAGGAAGTTCCTGTTGATACAGAATTGCCTGTGTCCTAATTATGGAAAGATTTTCTGTCCTCCTTTTTCTCCAGTCTCCTATCTACTTGGCACTTCCTTCAAAAGGATATGTACATCATCAATAGAGAAAATCAAATAATCTGAAGGCTGAAGTCACTTACACTTTTGAATAATTCTTAAGATTATTTTTAATATTAAAGTTAAGTGGTGGCTTTTAATGTGATATTAATTTCCTTAAAAGTTTCAATATGAACTCCAATTAAAAATATAAAGTGAGTCCCCTCCACTAGTAAATGCCTGGGTGGTAATTCCAAGGAGGAAAATGGACAGATATTTGTCCCCTGTTCCTCAGGACAAGTTCTGAAATCCACAATTTTAGGTGCAAAGAGGAAAGTGTATTATAAAATCCATCTCTTCATTTTCTATTACTTCTTGTCTCTAGTGCCTAAGCATGAAACAGATTTATTTTACCTCTTGCTGAAATGTCATCAATGGCTGCTGCACCAGGAAATGTTTGTGAGTAAATGAGTGTCAGGGCAGGGAAGGGGTGTGTGGAGAGCTCCCAGCAGCAGCTCTGGGCTGAGCAGCTGCCCCCCCAGCAGCACTGCTGGCCAGGGGGAGCAGGAGCCTCCTGCCCTGCCAGGGCTGCTGCTCCTGGGGCAGTCAGCCTCTGGGAGCACCAGATGTGAGTCAGGCGCTCCAAAAGGGGCCTTGGTAACCCGTTCTGCAGCCACAGGGCTGGATGGGATTCACCTTAACATCAGGAGCTGGACACGGGTCAGCTCTGAGTTCACCACGCAGCACGTACCCTGCTCTGCTCGCAGCAGTAGATCTGAACATTCACCTCAGTGGCCAAAAGCAGATGAGATGGGCTAAGTCTCAGAGAGACTCCCCCACCAAAGACTTTGTTTTCTTTCTCAAAAAGATTTATTTGTCTGATTCTGTCTCGCCTAGTTATTTTCCCCTGAAACTCTTGTGCATATATTTGAATTAAAAAATATTATGTAAATAGAAAATAATTCAACTCTAGAAATCATTGCAATAACAATGTGGAACACACCATAACTAAGCAGCTAAATGTTAGGATATTATTCTACATAAAGGGCCAATCCAAATTACTGTGGCTCATATAAATGCCTGCTTAGATAAGGTTTGGCGTTGATTAAAAGACAACCATACTAAAATACTACTAATTACAACCACTCTAAAATACTACTACTTTTACTACTACTTTTTACTACTTTTACTACTTTTGAAAAAATTATTTTTTTTAGAAGTTAACATCTAAAGATTCAAAGTATCAAATTGCCCCTTTTGGAAGACAGGACATCACTATTCCCTAAAAAAAAAAAAAAAAAAAAAGAGACAATTCCAAGAAACTAACAGAAAACAACATCAGAAAACAGAGGAGGGATCCCACCTGGGGAAAACAGGGGCAGGTTTTAAGAGCTGTTAAAAAAAATATACTTGTTTCTATTTGGTGGCCCAGAAGGATTCATCTGCACGCTGGGAAAAAGGATTTGGGCCCATCATGTTTCATTATCTTTGAGAATCCATCCAGTGGATGAAATTCTGTAAAGCACTCAAAAACAAGGTGTGCTGTCAAGCCTTAGAACAGAACACAATTAAAATAATTTAGTATTCATTTAATTCATGAATTAAGGGACAAGGGAAAGGAAGGGAGAAAGGAATAGAAATGGACATAGTCATGAATAACCACTAATGCAGATTTCTCGGGAATAAATGGGGCTTAACCTGAGCAATTCCCTTTCATGTCAATGTAACAGACCCTTTGGATGGGGGAATGCTGTAGAGATAAAAAAATCCTGATTTTTAATAGGCTTTCAGAAGCTGTTTCTAAAAGGTTAGTGCAAAATTGTCTGAAAACTGCTTTCAGAGAATAATTCCAAATGTTCCTATTTTTCAGTGGAGGGAGGCAGTGAACAGAGTTGTGTAGTGATTTATTCTGCCTCCAATATTTTCAGTAATGAGGAGGACAATGGGCCAGTGTACATATACTTATTAAATTTGTGAACACCATCAAGCTGGAAGGTATTTCAAAGATTTTGAAGGACAGAATTGGAATTCAAAAGATTGTAAAAAGCTGAAATATGCAGTGAAAAACAAGGTGCATTCCTATGAAATGTGTTTAAGAACAATCATTGTGAAGAGCAGTCTGACATAAAAGGATTTCTGGGCTTTAGGGGATTGAAGGCAAAAATGCATCAATGAAACTCTGCTGATGTCAGAGAAGAAATTGTATATTAGGGGGCATAATTAAGTAGACATCCTGCAAGATATGAGACATATGAGAAGACATGAAATGCCAAACCTCAAGAAAGATGTGTTCAGAAAGGCTGGATTTCTGAAACCTCTAATCATTCTATATGAGAAGAATAAAAACACTCATTCTGTGGTGCAGGGACTTCAAAATACATAAAGTGCTGCAGCACAAGAAATAGTCATGATCCTTTGAAAAGCCAGTCATTTGAATTTCCAGCGAGTCTGTGCAACAGGTGAACATGCAACCTACTTCATAAGCAATACATTTTGTTCTTTGCTGTTTTAAGAGATAACAAATTATGACCATTTATCTGAGAACAGAACTCTAATTCTTCCCTGACCTTCTGTCTTTTTTCTCTAAGCTTTTGATTTCTTAACAGACCTACAACCTGACATTAACAAGCCTGTACATGGGGCTTAGGAAAAGAGAGAGCCATACCTGGATGTTACAGCTTCACTGTAGTCCCTAGTAGAATTTCCTCTTTAGAGAGACACTAAAAGAATAAATTAGATTATGCCAGAAAGTAAAAAGCACACTCATCTCCATTGCTGGGCTAGGTATGTCAGAACAGAAGATGCCACTGGGATATGCATCAGGTGAGAGAAATATTGAAGCAAAATACTGAAGTCTCCCATTAACCAGATGATTCACTAGGGAAGTTGTGCTCCACCTTTGCTGGCTGGAATGGAAGCAACAATGAGCAATTTCCTCCCTCTTTTAACTCTTCCTTAAATCTTACTCTTAATTGCTTTTGCCCTTGAATTATGTGAGAATCCTGCAGGGAATTTGTTCCAAAAGCTACAGGCAAAGGACTGCTAACTTACTGCTTAGACAAAACAGTGAATAACAAAGGCACAAAGTTGGCTTCTGTAATTTTATACTGTCTGGTCTTTTCCTTCTAAACTGTTACTACATGGTATGTGGATAGGTAATAGACAAATTAATGGGATGCCTAAAGCAAGGAAATTTTTAATGTATTCAAATCATTACAGTTAAAGAAAACAGTAAACAAGGCATACAAATATTTAGAATAACAGTATAATGACAGGCACATCCCCCTTGTGTTAAAGTATATTAATTGCCGGAAATAAAGTAATTTCATTGGCAGACAAAGCAGTCAAAACAACAGATCTGAGCTGGCTGGTACATCTTAGCAGACTCTTTATTTCTGGGGAAAGATACAGGAGTGTTTGATTTGTAAAACAACTGTTACCTTATGGGAAAGTATAAAGAACATTCTTCTGGGCAAAAAAAATTCTGTTGTGTAAGTCAAATTTGCTGAATTTATCTTTTCTTAATTTGCATCGCTAAGGATATTTGCAGTGTTCAAAGTGTGTATAACTGGTGGGTTTAATTAATTTCTCAACTCTGCTACTTGAGGCAAAAGAAGATGAAGAAAACCAGAAACGTGGGCAGGAGTGAGAACACAGCACTGCTCCCTGCCCTCCCACAACTCAAGCACTGGAAATTGATATGAAAGCAGGGTCCTGATATCTCCAGAGTTCATCTGCTTATTGCCTCCTTAGAGGTTATAATCCTCTGTTTGTGAAGCCACAATGGGTAGTGGTAGAGAAGATTACAATGTCACAAATCCTATCAGAGGATTATAAGTCTGTCAGGTTGTGAGTAATTATGATGGAAAAGCAAACCTCCAGAGGACATAAAAATAACTTTCATAAAAGGAGATCCGGTGCCACATAATAAAAGTCTACATGGAAAACCAACCTCAGACTGCAGCTCTTTTGTAAAGCAAGAGCCCAGAAAATATTACAGGGGTGTGAGTATGATGGTGTAGTATGGAGCCCAGAGGAAATGAAAAGCAGAAGAGAGAGGCTTCCAGCCAGTTTAGTCACAAGGCCAATGATATTCCACTCCCACCCTCCTAGGATGGCAGTAAAACAGCTAACTGATTTCACAGAACTCTGCTCCTACACACTTGGAGCCTAACCAGAAACAAGGAGCCCAAACCTGAAACATGATGAAGGCCCCATCTCCTAAATCCCTGTGACCACAGAGAATTCAGCACCTCACAGCATCACAGCCTTCATCTAGAAGACAGTGGGAAGCTTCAGTCTACAGGTCTTGATTTTAACTGATACACAAAGATGCAGGTGCCTCTTTCCCCATTTGCAACCTGTCACAAAGAGTTCAGCTCACAGGCATAAGATTCTTTTATATATGTGTGTGTGTGTATATATATATATATATATACACACACACATATATATACATAAAATTCCTGTAGATTTAAACATAAAGTGATAGCAGCATATTTAGTAAGAAAAAGGCCCATTTACAGGACCACTGAGTGTTCTTCCCTGGCTGGACACAGCAGTGGAGCCTCACATCTCTTTGGCCTCACTGCTATTGATTTTCCTTCTTTTATGTTTCAACTCCACTCCCACCCATTCACCCACCCCTTTTATCATTATTAAAAGAAATACAGTCTCTGACTTTCACATAGGTAAGTTTCTGAAGGATGTAGATAGAAAATTAGAGTGGAGGCAGGAGGATTTATATTGTAAAATTAGTGCTGTCCTCATCTTCACTTCAGATAAAAGTAGTGCAAATGAAGAGTCCATCTGGTTTTGAGTATGGTGTTGAGTGCCTTTATGTGACAGCAGCAGAGAATTCCACAGCAATGGAAGGAAACTTGGGAATTTTGTCATTTAGAAACAGACATAGGGCATTGTTTGAGCAATAGCAGTGCTGTCACTACACAGCTCACTGATAACATCTCTGCAGTTCATCTCCTGCCAGAGGAAAATAGCTCCTCCTAAGATAAGCATGAAAGGCACAGCATCATGGATTTTATGACCTGGCTCCTCGACCTTCTTTCCCATGTCCAGATGTAAGGCATTGTCTCTGAACATCAGCTTATGAATCTCCCTACCATAATTCTTCCTCATGAAGTCTGCACCCACAGTAACCTTGTTCATGGGTGTCTCAGATGAGATCAAGGTGCCAAGAGCTGCCATGCTGTCCCTCCTTTGGTGTCAGCCAGCACTGTGCTCCCTGCTGGTGCACAGCCACTCACAGCAGGGGTGGGTGTCCTTCACCTGCCTGGGCTCTGTGCTGCCAGCACAACCCCAGCACCACGGGGCCAGAAGGAGCCCAGTGCCTCCACTGTGACAGTGGAACTGCATCTCCTGCACGGGGCAGGAAAGCCTGTCCTCAGAGATCCACTGAGGTCATCTGTGTGTGAAGGACCACACAATCTTTACCAGGAGAGACAGCAGCAGAGCAAGAGGTTAATTGTGCAGGAAGAGAATATAAGTCATAAAGCATCAGAGGTCAGTGTGCAGAGAGACTCCTGCACTCAGTGGCACCACGGAGAATCCCAACATGATGGGACTGAGTCCTACAGTGACTTGCTAGGACAGAGAGGCATCAGTCAGTATGTTTGGTGACATGCATTTATACTGTAGACTGTCACTTCCATTAACAGAAACATCTTTTTTTGCTGAATGAAATGCCATCCCAATCATCTCAGATATTTTCTGTGATTGTGATTAGATGGGTAGGTTGTCTGTGTTACAAGAATGTTTTTGTGATATGGTGCAGAGACAGAACAGATCACTGACTAGCATAAATTGCCATGAAAAATATGTATTGCCTCAGAGCTATCACATTTAGGGACAAGACAACTACTCACATGACGTGCATCACTGATGAGAAAACAAAAAAGTCTGCAGATCTTAAGGGACAAAGATATATAGGGTTGACTTACAACAGCATTATATACAGGACAACACAGCTCTGTGGATTACTGAGGGTAGAACCTCATCCCAGGAGTTGCATTGCAAGGCCACAAGAGTTAAGAAAAGGCAGCAGTAATGATCAAAGATTGGAAAATGTTGCAGAAGAATGCCATTAATTTGTTAAGACCAGGAATACCATTTTTTCAACTATGTGGAGAATAAGGCCATGGATATTTGTAACAGCAAATGCAAACAAAAGGATTCAAGTTTATAAGTTTTTGGGCACAACCTGTTTTGCTGTTTCTGGGAATAATCCCTAAAGTACAGGATAAGCACACACCTCTCAGAGACTGTTTTGCATATCAGCACCAGTGGGGCTCCTACAGCCTCCTGTCACACATTTAGTGTGGGCAGAGTGGCTGTTCAGCTACAGGGACCACACACGTCAGAGGTGTCAATATGTGCACAAACAGGGCACTGTCTCATGGACACGGCACCCTGGTTCTGATACACCACCCTCTGCAGAACAAACACTTGTATGGGCTGGGTGTGAATAAGGATATCCTTTAAAATACAACATTTAATGCAAATCTGAAGGAAGGGGTAAAGGATGTAAATAAAGACAATGGCAGTAGCATCGCAATACCTACAAAGACACAAAATACTAAAGCTATAAAGGTGTAAGAAAATGCACAAACACAAAACCCTGTGAGGGCCACTACAATTGCAGTGGGACAACCTACAGAGAGGAAAAAGCAAATACATAGGGCAAAGGTTAGAGTGTCACTCCAACAGTGAGTCCTGAATGGACAACAGTCTTATTATCCAGGAAGAAATGGAAAGGAATTACTTTACAGCCATAGTCACGTTGTTGAAACCCTACAGTCTTCATCATATGTGAGATTTTTCAGAAACAGCACCTGCAGCTTCTCTTGGTGAAGCTTGTAGGAACATGAGTATGGATGCAATGCTGGATGAGCTGGTCTTATGATTAAGTATATTAGACTCAAGAACAAAGAGGCAAATATGCTTCTTGTGTCAGTGTAGTTATGGATGGGAGGGGAGCAATTTTATACTGATATTCTCTAATCACTCAGCTCTCTCCCATTTTCATAGCTGTTATTTTCAATTTTAGTTAGTTCAGGGCATATATTTTTCTCCTGAGTATCTGAAAAGGCTCAGCTATTATTATATTTTGCTCTGAATTTTCTATTTTTTCCCCTTTGACTTCCCAGACTTCTTTTGTCTGTCTTGTTCTCATTTCTTTTGCATGTGTGTCTGCAGGTGGCTTTTATAGCAAAATCTCATTCTGCTTTCCTGGCCTCCCCCCGCCCTCTCCTGTTTGTTACTGCATTGCCTTTCTCATTTGTGCTTTTCCTGATGCCTGTAACCACTCCTTTCTTAATAGATTCCATTCTGTGCCTATGGAGTTTGTTCATTTTCCCTGTCCTCAAGCACTGAATCATTGACTTCATTGTACAGAAAGGAATGAATCCCCAGGCCACTCTGCAGAGCAGGTTTCACTCTCCTGTGGCTGAAGAGGAGGAGGGAAGTGGCTGAGCTCAAGGGATGCCCATGGCAGGCTCTTGGCTCTGGAGCAATGAACAAGCTCATTATTGCTGCAGCCTCCTCACAGCCCTTCCTCTAACCCTGAGTCTCCCATAGCTCTGGCAGCTTCTTGACAAGATTAATCAAACTAGGTGAAGACAGTGTATCCTACAGAAAATGCAGAAATCAAACCACTCAGCTTTGAGGCTTTTACCCTCTTCATGCATGGAACTATGATTGGTTTTACGTTGAGTTATTATTTGTATTTAATACTTGCTGCCATGCCCATTGCTTGGTTCCTGAATGAAGTGCGTAAATCAGATGTAACACCATCTTAATTGGACAGAGTGCAGAATAGTTACAGTGACCAATAGCAGTATTGCCAGGTGATTCACATTAACTAACTCCAAATTTCACAATCAAAGAGGGGTGCCAAAAACCATTTTCACTTCAAAAATGCAGTAAACAGTTAACTGTAATATCTTCAATTGCTGAGATACAGGTCAAGGTAGTAAAGAGATAAGGTAATTATCAGTATTTGTCAACTACTGGGAATGTGACCAGAAACCAATGCCTCAGACATTTCCAAAGGCTCACTGTTGGTGGCTGGGATATAAACCTCACTTTCTCTAGCTATAAACTGGTTTTGGTGCAGCTTCCTTCCAGTTATTTTCTCCTCCATGTGTCCCCCAGCAGCTTTTCTATACCTAGAGGTCTTAAGGGAATTACAGTCAAAAACACTCCAGCATAAAAAGAAATTTAAAATTTTTCCTTTTTTTTCTTGTCTCCTTTTCTGCCCATCAGACATCTAACTTGTGTGTGGTGAGCTCCAGCATATCTCAAACCCTTCCTTTTGGGCTGGTAGCAGGAAGACAGAGAGCAAACCACAAACACTTCATCCACAATAACCCCTCAAAGTTTCAGAAGGTTAGGGAGCAGGCTGGCATTGCATTTCCTTGCTTCAGCAGAAAATAAAATAGGTTGGGAATATTGCAGATTTTTTATGATATCACCATTGCTAATCAGGTTTGATTATTCATTCTAGAAGCTGTGGCACAAACAGTTCTTTGAGTCTTTGTGATGTTCATACTCTCTGCTTTTTAAAAATAAATACATAACTTGGCAGGGGCACAATGCAGCTGGTTGTATGGAATGTGGTGGACAATGCCAGTGTCACATTGCCAAAAATAATCTGAGCACAGCCACAGCTTTCAGGTTAACGTTGTCCCCATTCAATGAAGCAGCTATTTGCAAATACTAATCACAGAATATTTGGTTTATAAGAATAAATTATTTCACTTGGCACAATGGGTCACTGGTAAAGCTGGTAGAGACTTTTCTGGTTAAACTTTCTTCCAATTGAAACCAGTCCCTTGTATCACAAAATATTTTGAAGACTCTGAATGATTATTATTTCCTCCCTCAAATGTAACAATTACTATTTTTTTCAACTTCAGGAAAAAAAAAATCTTAGATTGTGCATGAACATCTTATTAATTAGTTGTAGACAAATGCCTCATTTCCTGGGAGAATCCCTATTCTGTATTCCTGAGACTGGAGGAGTGTTAAGTATAAGATGACACTCCCGAGGCCAACCCCTTTTTTAGTTTGCCCCAAGGTAGGACAGTGCTGCTGGAAACCTCCCAGCTGCTCACAGCTTACCAGGCTCTGGCAGTGGTTGGACTGGCACTGCCCATTGCCCAGGCTGCTGCAGAATTTACATCACACCACTGCTGCTGCAGTTATGAACATTTCCTAAGTAGCATCCAAATGCAGGTGAATTTACTTACCCACATTGTCATGTTAACTACATGGGGAGAAAATGACACACGTGTCCTGTTTGCTAGAAAACCAAAGGTAAGGACTCAGATCACACACTTTAGTGAGCTTGTGAACACATGCAACATTCAGCAGCAATGGCCAGTTAGACCAAAATTTAGTTTGATTCAGATTTATACAGATGCATATATCAAGCTGAGATTTCTCTTGTAGGCCCTAGGAGTTCATTCCAATGGAAGCCTCTTTATAGATAGGGATCATTCTTCAATATGGCTAAATGCACTTTGCCAGAGGTGGCCTTTTGCTTAATTCACTTTGTGCAAATGGCCAATTGAATGAGTAATTTCAGCTGTGTCTTCTATGTGATGACTTAGTCTTGTGTAAGCAGCTGGCTGTGCATGAGGGGCACTGTGTTAGTCAGTGTGACAGTGTAAGAATGACTGTCTTTAATTGACTTGAAATTCATAATTTAGAAGAGTTCTGGGCTTTTAACAAGACAGGAGAGAAGTCAAAGAAGATCTAGAAATTGAAAACATATTTCTTTACATCTTTGTAAACACTCAGGGGAGAAAATGCCACCACCATCAGTAACCCAGCAACCGAGAAGCAACAGAATCTGTCACTGAACACCCAGACAAAGCACAAGTTCACCTCGTTCATCTTCCCCAGTACATTCCTGGGGTAGCTTTCTCCACTGTGTTTAGAGAGATGACTGAATAAAACTGATATATCTAAGTAAGAAACACATACAGAAACCTGTCGTAGCTAGCTACGCCTGATTTACATTGTTTTCACAAGTCTCCGTGGCTGGAAGTCACTTCAGCAGTGAGTGTGGTGCTCATAATATTTTTAACACAGTGAAATCATGTTTTGACATATTGAATAATAATTGCCACAAGGGAACTTCATAACAGTAGCACCCATGAAGAACAGATTTAGCTCTACTCAGAAGACAAATCAATGACTGTAGGGTTAAAAAGATGACACTTTCCTTACAGTGAAGGTCCCACCCATGCTGGCACCTTCAGTGCTGCCCTTTACTGAAATACAGCCGTGCTGGCATTCCTGCTCAAAGCGCACTCACAGATGCAGCCAGAGGAGAGAGATATTTGGAAGGTATGGATGGTTTAGAAAGAGTGGTCAGCTATTCATTGGTTCAAACCATTCTATTAAGAGGCTTTCCTCAGCTGTACTCTAGAGATGGAATGGAAATGGTATAGGATTACAGAAACTCCTGCTCTAAGAGTCACTTAGTTGACTCAGACATGCCAGTACTAGAACTGAACAGAAACATGCTGAGACTTTTTACTTACTACAAAATAACAATTCCTTAAAATAACAACTGTTTCTGTGAAATTGCTGACTTAACCAACTTAGTCTTTCAAGGTAAACTATCAAAAAAGATTCAAAAGGTGTTCCAATAGTTTTTGGGGAATTCTGAAACAGAAAATATTATAATTTTTGGTTCTTTCTTATTAAGAATCAGTAATAGCAAGAAGAATCATCCTTTTATTAGATGATAGCACTGATACCAATTTTTGTTCCATTACCTAAGGTCCCCTCCACCTTAGGCACAGGTGTATGGGATGGGCAGAGCTCTGCATGGGCAGGGGCAGCCCCAGTGAGAACAGCAGAGGCTGCACCGGGCACCAGAGACAGGGAAGAAGTTAAAAAACACCTTTGGTTTCTTTTCTCTCCCAGCAGTAAATCTGTTAACTGATTTCAGAGCTCCTGCTTATTAATGAGCTGTGGAAAGCCAGGTGGCTTAATTCCCTTAAAATCCTGGCAGACTGCAGGGATATTTGGCTCCTGCCAGATCCTGTGGGCACTTGGAGGATGGTTCAATCCATCCATCACAATAAACCGCCTTTCCCATAACTGACCAGCTTTCCGTCCACATGATCTCTATGCTGTGCTTGATGCTGTGGGAGTTGCTGTATTGTCACCAAGACAGCACCATGGTCTCATTGCAGGAGAAAAATGTGCTTGTCTGTGATTGCAGAAGCCATGAGAAGTTTCTAGATTTGCCAATCAGCTCAAAATATCTCAAAATGCATAGCCTAGAGAAAGACTCAGCAAAAAAGATACACTGACCATGTTGAAATATGTTGAAATTTAGGTTTACAAATTAAGTGCAGCATACAATTATGATCAAATGTTTTAGAGGCTGGAACTGAACACTAGAAACAACAAATAAATTTTATCTTAGAAAGAAAAGTATACAGGCTGTATTCTCTACTGAAAAGGAACAAATCAATTTCAGAGAGGGTATAGGGTTAGTGGTGGCATAAAACTCTACATAAGCAGTAATTAAATCCTGTTTTTATGTATTTCTGCTACAGAAAACATGATCTTTGTATACTATTACAATATCCAACATCAGAGGAGAGGAGAAAACAGAAGGACGAAGCGTGGATTTTGAAGAAATTACCTAATGGTAGTCATGAGGCAAAAAAGCACATTTTACACTGTGATGCTTGTCTACAAAACACAACATTATGCTGTGCAAATAATGAAGCTGCTCCTGGTTTTAAAAGCAGTGTAACTGTGAATGTGCAGCAGCCTGAGCCAATTTAAATGAGTCTGGCTCTTTTACTGCAGGGAACCACTCTACTGCCCTGTATTCAGTCTAACTTGGAACAAACTCCATGTTTTGCTTTGTATCTTAATGCTGCAGCAAATTCAGTATTGTCGGTGTTTAATTGTTTTGAAAACCTATTTTTTAGTTCAAAGATCTTCTTAGACAAAAATTATTGTGTGTTGCCATAATTACTTGTCAGCTTTTAATCATACCATTAACTGTTCAAAGTACAGGTCTGCTGTACTCAAACTCCCACTTTGTAATAAACACTGTTTTGTTGCATTAAATCTCAGGGCATATTTTGTCAAATCTGTACTCAATAATGACGTGAAAACCTTAAGTCTAATTTACTTTTTACTTAATGCTTGTTGATTTTCTTTAATACAGATCCACCACAGATGAATAATGTCATGCCAACATCTCCCCTCCTTCCTCAGATGGCACATCAGCATTCATATCCCAGCCTGGGACAGATCACAAACCCCTATGAGCAGCAGCCCCCCGGCAAAGAGCTGAACAAGTACGCGTCTCTAAAGGCAGTCGGTAAGTGAGCGGCGCACGCACGGCTCTCCTTTAGCTCAGCATGTTGCACTTGCTGCTGGCAGCTGACATTCTGCCTCCAAGCTGAAAACAAGGTCTTGCTCATCTGGACTATATCAGGGTCGAATTTAATGTGGAATATCATGTTACTTGGAAATGCAATGAAAATTAAGATAAGGACTGCAATTAAGGGATAAGAAAATGACATGCAAGGACTGGTGATGATATGATGTGAGCTCATACATGCACACAAAACCACCCCATGCCCCTGCAAGACATTTTCCAGCATGTTTCACCTGTGTTGTACACACAGGGTAAAGGCCCAGTTCTTCCTGTCCCAAGCCTGTGAGGAGTAGGGAGTTGGACTTGATGGTCCCTGTGGGTCCCTTCCAACCTGAGCTATCCTATAATATCCCTACATATGCATTGTGATGTGTATTTCCCACAGCTTTCTACACAAATGAGAGAGAAAAAGAGCTTATGACTTAGACACCTGCTAAATACTTCCAAAAAGAGAAGGCACTCACACAGTTCTGAAGTAAGAGCTTCCACATTCCCTGCAACATGTTCATTAGTAGATCACTGGAGCATGTTTTGAGATCTTGTGATTTCAAACAATTAGTGCACGATAAAACTCCTAATAAAGATCCCAGTGGTGGCTTATTTCTGTGCCTGATTAATATTATTTTAAATAAATGAGAAAACATCCTCAAAGAAACAGTTGTGGGGAGGGAAAAGGACAATAAAGAGTAAAAAATTCAAAATAATTTTCATCCTGAATGTCTAAGTTTATAATAGTTTTCAGGGGCTGTAAATACCTGCTTCACACCCTGTAATGACAGAAATCCCCTTCTAGACAATAATACATTAAGAACTGGGGTGTCTTTCCCCACTAACCCTCACTTAGCTTTCACATGTGGATGTTAACATCGTTTCCCCATAAATTCAGAATAATGCCACTCTCCCCGTTTCCTGACAGAGATACGTATCTAGAAAAAGAGCAGAACAGCTCAGAGCTTTCTGACTAAAGAACTGAGTCTTCACCATGCCAGAAAAAATTTTCATCACAAACTTACATTCCTTTATCTGCACTTCAGGATACCAGACTTCAAACAAAATGTACATCAAAGTTCCATCTCAAATAGTTCAGTTTTACTTTAGCCTGTTGGTTTTATATCTTACAAGTGGTGTTTTAAATCTATTTATAAAAACAATGGTTAATAGCTTTCTGCTGGGTTTTGAATACCAAGCAGCTTCACAATTCCTTCTTCAAAAGGTGCTACTGTGTAACGATGTGGTGATTATCAAAGATTTATGCACTGATATTGAGCTTCTTTTTCAGGTGTCAATTTAGGTCAAGCCAATCATCAAAGCTGGAAGGTATTTAAGCATAACAAAATGAGTGATGAAACACTCTAAGAAACTTCTCTCATCTGCCCAAGAGCCAATAAATGTACCTTTTAAAAAAATTATGAAATTAGAACTTATATTTCTTGTGTGTCTGAGTAAAAGTTTTTAAAGCAGCTAGATTATAACCATACAGTTAAATCAACCTTGAAAGATTGTGCACTTCAGCTCCAGAAGTTGTATAATGCCTCTCAGAATCTTAAACTAAATTAAACATAATTTCAGGGACATTTTCTTCCAGGGGGATTGCACCATCTTTCCATGCTTTTCCCATATTCTTCTCCTCCCTTCTATCTTTTTTGCCAAGTTTTACATGCAGGTGAATTTTCACAAGTACAAAAGTGCTGCTTTGTGATCCAAACTTCTCAGCAGAAAACAAGAGAAGTTTTGAAACTGTTACACATTCACACCTTCGGTCTGGACTTGGGAGCAAGAACTAAATACACTGGGTTTTCAAGCATTTTCACACTCTTGAGGCTCTGATTCCTCCCAAGACTACCTCCTGAGTACATGCCAAGGTCACAAAGAGGTTTTCCCCTGATGCCAGCCAGGCCTAGGTGTGTGACCACGCTGACATCCAGCTCTCCAGACTGCAGGGTTTGTGTTGGCTTTTGGAGAGTTCTGAAAAAGGAAAAACGAGCTGGCCAGCATCAAGCCTACCAGTACAAATTTAACCTGACAACATCTTTTCAGCAACCAGACATAGACTGAGTTCACACTGACCTCATGTCACAGGGCAAGGCATTTTTTGCCTGCCAACATTCAGACTTGTATTTATGGATCCCCACAGCTGGTTAATGAGTGTGTGTAGTCCATTCCTTTTTGCATTCATTGATTGTGGCTTGAGGGTGCATTCATTTGCCACAAGAGAAACTTAATAAGGGATGTGTTCTATATTTCTCCATACATTTGAGGCAAAACCGTATTTATTTAAGTGCCCCTTACTCTGCATGATCCCATTGTTTGGGTGTAGTCCACTATGCTTAACCCTTTTCTTTAATAACCCTTTCTTTAATAATGGAGGAAGCAGCAGTTCTAATGTTTTGTAGCAGCTGTAACTATAGTACATTAATATCACTCATCAGAATGTGGCCATAAGTGGTTAGAAGTTTAGATAACTGAAAAAGTGAAGCTTTACCAGAGGCAGTATTAAATTAATTTCTACACAGCTGCTTTCTTCTGAACTACAGATGTCCTAAAAATTTGGCTTATTTTAGAATTAAGCTACTCATTCCTCAGTGATTGTCTGCTGTGAAAATTCAGTTTATGGAAAAGTAGTGAGTCACATTAATCTCTGTTTTGATCATGTTCAGGTTCTCCATTAGCTTCAGTAAAGATTCAAGTGCTTGTGAAAACAAGAGACAAGAGAGCCCTTGCTATCAATTTGCATTGTGCTACTGAGTAAGAATGACCCATACCTTGGTAGTGAGAGCAAGCTGGTCCCCAGGAAGCAATTTTAAAGCTGCCTCATAGTCCAGGTGACAGAGCTTAGCAGAGTGTGGCTGGACATTGGACTGCTCATGCATGTGTGCTGTGCAATGTGTGCATTGCAGTGTCTGATTCAGCACCACAGGGGAGGAGAGAGTTGAAAAGGCTGCTGTGGATGCCTTTAGCTTTAAAAAGCTAAATAGTTTTACTTGAATAATCTCAAAGCGCACAACCAAACACTTTTACACTCAATGAAAGAGGATGTTGTCCTCATTTGTTAGGAATTCCTTTCTTTGCTGCAGCCTCCAGAATTCCTTAAGTACTGACCATGGTTGTTGACCAAATTCACCTTTTCCTCTGACTGTCTGCTGGCATTTACATCTCTGAATGATGTGAGGACATTGTGTGCCTATTTTGAATTCTCAGATGAGTACCTGGAGTACAGCAATGTACTGGTGAGTTAAGATGTGCTTAGTGTTTTCCTTAGTGCACGAGAATTTTATTCTCCTTCTACCTTGACACACACACCACCAGGGAATAATCAGCAGAAGGCAAAGGACCACTTGGAAAATTAGACAGAGAGCATGCATTTCCTAAACAAACAGATAAGAAATTTGCCTCCTAGAATCTCTAGCCTACTGACTGACTGCTCTGACTTATTGTTAGGTGCACTCTGTTCATCCATTAGATTTCCATTTTCAAACCACAGAATCTCTTTTCAACAGTGCAAAATTTTTCCCACCTCAGAATGTGAGAGACTGTCTGAGGGAAAAGGGTTAACAAGCTCCAAGACCAGTCCCAGCAGAAGTGGTCATTGAATTTTGTGTGGCAATAAACACCCAGTGTTTAGAAATTTCAATTTTTTGGTCACCTGAGAAAACATGATCCTGGTTTTCTTCACTGCTTTTGCAGTATTTGATTATTTATGTGAAAAGTGCAGAAAGAGGTTTTTCTGCATAAATTATTCTTATTTCCAGTTCATCAGCCATGTTTTTACTCCATGCTTAAATGGTTATTGCTCACTTAAGCAATACTGACATGCCTAAAGCTACAAGTGGATGGAGATCTTGCAGCTGAACACCTTCACAAAATTCAAGTCCCAGGACATACAAAGGTAGCTCATCACAAATTTTTATGCACATCATTTGGACATTCATTTGGAAAGCATGAACAGTCCAACTTCAAATTCCACTCTACTAAACTGTAAGAGTTGTAGTCCATCCTGTTGCGTAAGAGTTTCCTAGAGTTTAAACAGGCCTCATTATCCTGAGTTATTAGTTATTTATGCAGTCACACTGTTCTTCAGGTCTGGCTCAGTAACAGTTAATTTTCTTTCCCAAATTTCAGGGAGTGCAAAGTTATTAAATATCTTTAGACCTTCTTACAGAAATGAAAAAAATACTCCCAACCCAACTTCTAAATCCCCAGAGGACTCGGAAAATGATCACGCAGCTGCTGGAGAGGTACACAAACATGCAAGTAAAAACTAAGAACACAAATGTTTCTACAGTTTAACATGATTTTCTGTTTCTTTCATGAATTTTCTTCTTCCCTTCTCACACATACACACAACCATTTGAGGAGCTGACAGGACAGTGTCAAAAAAAAGACAAAATAAACATACATTGGACAGAATTCCTTCCCAAAACACAGACTGAGAAAGCCTTCCCTGATGCTGGGAGTTGTTAGTCTCCTGTGGGATTAAATCAGATCTAATTGATTTGATATAGTGAAGCTAGGAGGATATAATTGGCAGCAGACCCACCATCACATCTCTGAGTCTACAGCTCCCAGCATTTCTTGAAGCTGCACAGTTCTTTGATCCCAGAGGAAACATTAGACTGTGATCCAGCTCTGCTTGCAGTTGCAAAACTGCAAAGTAAAATTCTGCAAATATGACACTCAAAGAATAAATATCTCCTGGTTAGGTCCCTGCAGAAAGTCGTGTGGCCACAAGTGTGCCAAGGCACCGGGCAACAATTCCCCAGAAAGTTGAAGCATATGAGCAAACTGACCTGGTCCTGTGTCCTCTGCACACAGAGAAGGATTCACAGGGAAGATCAGCCGAAGTTAGCTCTGGGCTCTTATCTTTGAACCATCTTCTTGTCTGATGGGAAATTTGTTGCTGCTTTCTCCCAAGCTTCGAACCTTCAATTTCCATAGAAATGGCTGGAACTCTGTGCTGGTGCAAGATCTGTCTCTCACCATGAGACTCTGTACCATTCCCTGTAGTTCATTGTGCTCTGGCCTGGAAAGAAACACTGTAATTGGAAAAATGGAAACACACAACATGCCTGCCCATGCATTCACAGGTCTGATACAGTCCACTTTTAGAAAAAGCAGAACTACAAATTTATTGGACCCAATATGTTTGTATTAATTTACTTTCCTGCATCAACCATACTGTTACACTGAGAGGTAAATACTCATGTTTCTTTGGAAGGCTGAAAAAGGAATTATGCTTTCTTTTCAAAGACAAAATTTTTCAGTTACTACTTCCATAAGCAGTTACACAAAGATGGATCAAAAAAAATCTGGGGCATAGGAGTATCTCACTGGATTTAACACCATGAAAAACAGGGAAGCACAGATTAAAGCATCATTTGTAATATCCAGAGGGTGATTCAGATAATGATTTAATATATCCAGAGGTATGTGCTGTGTCACAAATAATGCTCGACTAGGCAATCTGCCCAACTCAGCACTGGAACTACAGATCTGGCTCAAGAAAGTGTGACATAAAAGCTGGGTATCTTTTTATTATTATTGTTATTTACTCAGCCCAGTGTGGCTGGAGATTTTGAAGCTTTTGAGTGTTCATTTGTTAGTGAAGTCTTTCATATTTTAATCCTTGTTTCTACTTCAGGCACAAGAGAAAAGCCAAGCAGCACTCAGGAGCAAGCCTTGCTTTACCAACCCCCCTGCCAGCACCTTCCCTCAGCCTTCCCATTCCCCAGCCAGAGGAAGTGGATCACTTCTTTCACTCACGTCTTCTGATGAGACGCAGCAAATTTCACAGCCTGCCCAGTGCATGCAGATGAAATTACAAGACCTTTTCTTGCTTCCACTAAATAATTTAATTCTTTTATCTGATATTTACCCAATTGGCTTCTGATACTCACAGGCACAGTGTCATAGGTAAATATAAAATGCTTGGAGAGTCTTGATCAAAATATTTTTCTGTTTTATCATCTAGAACACTCATTTCTTCTTCCAGTGAAGTACTCATATTTTAATTATAAATGTGTCATTTGTGCAGAGCCTCAGAAACTTGAGCTAAATCATCTGCTTTGCTGACATTCTTTTTTGACTTTTTAAAAAACAACATTTTACTGTAAAATCTAAAGAGGATATTCTTTCTGAGGATGGGGAATTGTGCTCTAAGCATTCAGGCTTCCAAGCAACCATTGCCCATTCCATCCTGTACAAACACAGATTTGTGAACTTTGGGGATATGTTGGTCTTGGCAGAAGCGACATCATGGCAGGTGGAAGGAAACTGCAAATAGTCCTTCTTTTACAAGAAGCAGTTTTAGCACCAAAATAGGATTCTCCTAAACACTGCCATCTATGTTGGCTCATTTTTTAGACTTTGGCAACACACTGAACTTGGGAATGAAGGGAATTCCGACCTTGAGGTGTATTTAGTTTAGGTTTAAACTTTAAACTTTTAGTTCTGTGGGTTGGACTCGCACCTAGTCAATCTGGTTTTTCTGAACTTGCTCCACTCCCTAGTTATGTAATGGCTGAAGACTATTCCTAAGAAGTTATTAAATCTTAACCTCTTTTTCATGCCAAAATAGCAAATTTAAATCTGTGCATCCTAATTCTTGTTCTTGATGTTGATATTACTTGCATCTATACTCCCTACCACAGAGAAACAGCCTCTTTTTTTTTATCAGCACATTAAAATAGTGAAAACTAAATCTTCACCAATCATTCATAAAAGTTCAACTTATAAACACCACTCCATGTTCCATCAGTTATGCACCATAGAGAAATCACACCCTTTCACTGAAAATTAGGTTGACTCTCTGGAAACTAATTGATTTGAAAAATCCTTGTTATGTGATAATGAATAAAAATGAAATAAAAATCTCATTTTATAAGTCATAATGGAGAGATCTAAAGTAAGAGTACCAGAAACCCAGCTGACTGCTAGAGAATGGGGATTTTGCTGTCTTTTGCTTGTCTTCTGGCCTTGAAGGTAGAGCCTTCAGAGGAAATGAGCTTATAGTAACCAGGTTTATTTCCATCCATTGAGATCGGTGGCGACCCCAGGAAGAAAGGAAGTAAATCTAAATCAAACATGGCTTATTCCAGCCTATTTCTATGAAATGCTGATATGAAATGCATGAGATTTTTTTACATATTAAGTGATGTGAAGACATTAATGAAATTTTATGCTCAGGCAATAAAAGCAAGCCAATAAAAACAAGGCTCAGCTCATGTGGTGACAAAACCTAACTATGCTGAGCATTTTCACTTGCAGCCCTTCCTAAACATCCCTCTCTGTAACTGTTTTATTTTGCAATATAAACATACTTTTCATCCCACAATGCAATTTTTTTCATCAATTATTTAAGCATAGAGATTGATCCTAAAGATATGAAAACAACTGTGAATACCTGCAGACAAATAGCAACACTGTGGGATCCCAACTCAAATCTAGACTGAATCTGAAGTGTGGCTTTTAACAGTTCCCACCATGGAGCCTACACATTGCACTACTTGCTTTTAACATACTCCACCCATTTTTCCCTCTGGATTATTAGTTTTGTAGGTAATGTATGGCAATATTTTTGCAGGAAGAATTTCATACCTCAACATGTAATATAATGATTTAAGATTTTTCAGTTTTGTACATGGATATATGTCAAAAGCAGAGTGCAGCGTTCTTGAGGATTACCCATGAACATAAAAGATAGTAAAACAACTGATAGGAATGAATCCCTTATTAACAATATCATATAAATAGCAGCAATTTTCTGTCTGCTATTTTAGTTCTGCAAAGGGGGCTCTAAAGACAGTAAATGTGTTTTTAAGAAATCACACACATAGAAGTCACAGAGACCATTACTTTATTCCTGCACATTCATACTATAATAACAAAGGGCTTGAGGCATGGAGGGAAGAAGAGCAGTAACATGATTTGCAGTGCACAGTTAATTTCTGCACAAGTCTTTCTCTAACAGCTTATTTGAAGAAGAATGAGGAGAAAAGAGAAGCTGAAAAAGAAATCTAATATGTAGTAGTTATGATACTACAGCATAAAAAAATCAACACAAAGGTATCATTGTTTCCATTCTAAGGAAAAGATGAAGTACAGCAGGTAGGTTTTGCAGTGGGAAGGCTTGCAAAGCTTTCCAGGATTTGGAAGGTGCTACTGTGGAGAGCAGCCAGGGCCCTGCCACAGGGGAGGAGGCAGAGCTGCAGCCCAGCACTGCTGCTGCTCATTTTCCCCAGCAATTGATATGATTGCAGTTCCTGGGGAAAAGGGGAGAGAGGAGCTGTGCACTCCTCTGTGGCTGCAATCTGGTGTGTCACTATTATCTATTCATGGCAGGGAGCTGCATTTCCAGTTCTTCTGGGCTGGCTGTCAGTCACTGATGCTGCTGCCTTATGTGAGGGCTCTGCCTTGGACTTGGCCCAAGCTGCAGGAAAACCTGAAGGAACTCATATTCTTCTGACAGGGCAAGTTTGGGAATTGCCAGGGAACACGAGTTCCTTTCAGTTTGACACACATCTCTGGTTTGGAAACCTCTGGCAACCATGCTCAAGAGTTTAATGATACAAATGCCATAGAGTCTAAAAAGAGGAGACAGGAAAAGAAGAAAAATCCAGAACTCAATATGTATAAGTATAGATATGAAATTACTTAATTCCCTTTTTTTTTTTCCTCCTGAGAAAAGAGTAGAAAAACATGACTTTCTAATAGAAACTACTTATGCCAGAACTATTTTGGGGGAAAAATCAATGTCAACCCAGACAAATTATTAAAAATCCTTTTAAATTAAAGCAGTTAGGAAACAGATAAAATAAAAACAAATTAGGCAAAAAATAGCCATTACATCCCCGGGACTTAATTTTTTCATTTGACTGGTACAATTCAAAAAGCCTGTAGGCCTTTCTTCACTTCAGGAAATAACAGTGTAAATCTAGTATGATGGCAGTTGAAAGGCATAAACATGCAAGTCTATTTCAGCACTGAAACCACATCTTAATTACATGTTCAGACATCGAATTGGGTTTTCTGTGTTCTCATGCAGCTTCCTATGTGATCACATCTGGTATTTGCAGCTCATCTGTAGCTGATTCACATATATGTGTAAGAGTTATAACCAGCACTATACTAAAAGACACAAAAATATCCATCAAAAGTATTAAAATTGAAAACAAAATTGAGCACACCGAAGAATGCCAACAGCAACGTGTGAAAAGAAAGTTCAATTATGCTCATGCTAAGAACAGTTATTACAAATAAATGTGGTCAGGAATAGCAGAGCTTTTCCAATGTTAGATAAGGTAAATTGACACCTGAAGGAAAACCAAGCAGGCTTTCTTAGATGCTGAACGCCCTGCAGAACACGGTGAGCTCTGCTCGGCTGTGCCCCAGGTCCCCTCTGTGTGCAGCAGCCAGGAGCCCTGTGTGCCCCCAGGAGCAGGGGGAGCCCTGAGCAGGCTGCAGGGAGCCCTGGCTGCGGGGCAGGGCTCTGGGCGCCCAGCACTGCTCACTGCTCCTGCAAATGCAGAGGGAGCAGCCCCTGCAATCCTGAGGAGGCTCTGCCCTAGACAAACAGAACGTCCTCACCAACCAAAAAGGTTACAAACCATTTTGTGTTATTGTTGATGTATGGAAGCGTTGCAAACCTTCTGACACAATCAAATTTATCCTGAGAAGCATTAAAACCCACCCAGTGAAAAAGCAAGAAAGATTACTGGAGGAAGAAGTGGAAGAAGCCTTTTAAGCAAATCTCCTAAGTGTTAACCTCTTTGGCTTTGGACAGCATTTTCAGAAAGCAAACCAAACCCTCCTTTCCTAAATCAGTTTATGCCGCAGTCATGCTTTATTCAGAAGTTAAGCATGACAGCATGACTCCTTGGATAGTTTCTATTTCAAAAGACAAGTTTTCATACCATATATAAGGTTTCCAGTAAAAAACCTGATAAATATGCTTAAATGAGATAAAATGAAATAAATATTTCACAGCAGAACTTTTCATATTTATTTGCCATTGTAGATGCCATGAAAGCCACAAGCTTAGAGGGCTTTAGGAAAAAAAAATAATGGAAAAACAGATTTACAGTTACAGGACAGCCACTGGCTGCATTTTCAAAGAAAAGTCAGAGATTTTAATACATAATTCTCTTAGACTTCTTTTACAATTTCATCCCTTTGATCAAGAATAGAATTGGTGCTCTTACTTCCTTTTAAAATTTATCATTCATTGTACAATACTGAACCAGCAGTTTAGCATGTTGGTGCTTGAATTTAAAATGTTAAATCACTTGAGGATATAACCAAGCAGTGTGATCTTTGTCTATCTGCATGCAACAGATTTCATGTTTGCTAAAAACATTTACAATTCTAATGTTAATTTACTGTGAATCAGCCAGCCACCATTTGTTTCCAGGTTAACAGAGCCTATATTCTGATTAGTCAGGAAAAGTCTTGTTTTGCTTATACTGGTTAGATTCAAGTAACTGCATGCCACTGGTCCCTAGGTTAGGCAGAATGTGTGTGTGTCTGGAGTATTTTGATCAAAACAAAATCACAATATTACTGCAGCACTTTGCAAAATTGAATCATAAATATTGCAATTTAATACTATGTAAATCAATGCAGGCAAGTATACAAAGCCCAGCTGGAAAATCTGTTTTACATGTCCAAGGAGAAACCTGCCTAAACTCACACAGTAAATAAACATTTGGAAAAAGAGAAAGAAAAAAACAGACTTTACAGTGCTGTGCTTTTTGGCACGTTGTCAGAAGAGGGACACTTCTGCTCCCAGACATGTGACTACTCTTGTGTTCCAGGGAATGGCAACCCTGCTTCTGGTGAACCACACATCCTGTCTAATGCCTGAGGAGTCCATCAAAATCTATCTCGGTGATCCCAGCCAGGCAGCAGACTTTGCTGTGGGGGTTAAAGAGCATTGCTGAGACTGGAGGCTTCACTTACCCAGTCTAATTACATTCCTGTCCTAAACCATTCCTAATGTGTCTCAAAACCCAGAAATATTCTGGCCTCCTCAGCCTTTCATAAACTGTCATAAAAATAATCAAAAGAAGAGAAGAAATGTTTGGGCCTACATATTTATCTTTTTTCATGTCTCATATCTTGCAATGATTTTATTTCACTGGGAAAACAACATGTAGTCTTGTGTCTGGAGGTGGACAAGCTCTTTTCAAACAATGTCTGAGAAGAAAAGGTTGATATGGTTTTTCTTTTCATGCTTGGTCTCTCTCCAGATCACTGTAAGAAATCAGTAAATAGATGAAGTGATAAAGGGGCCAGGAGAGGAATAACACTGAGCCACAAAAAGTAGGTTCTACAAAACTTATGTGGGGTTCTGTGCATTATGTATTTTTCTTTACCTCTGTCAGTAGTAGGAAATAAAAACCATAGGAAAGAATCCAAAGACATAAAATAGTCTTCATTTTCAGAATGTCTTGAATAAAGGCAAAATGGTATTAGGAGAAAATCAAATATTTAGGACAGAAATCAATGCAGGCCATAGGCTGAATTCTGAGTTTTCAAAACTCAATACAAGAATGAGAAGGAGGGCTGTAAAAATTATTTTAAATTACATTTGTCCTTTCTTGAAATTTAGTATGGTATAAAATTGCCCAAACTTGTATAGAGCCACCCTAGTGCACATGAGATGAGAACGGTGACCAGCCATGAAATAACCACACTCCCTGCTCTTGGCCACAGACAGATCTCTCACATCAACCTGCCCATTCCCCATTCTACCAATAGAATCTTGTCTAGCTGAAATTTCCCCATGCAATCTAATTTTCAACTCACTTCCAATTATGCAGAGTAAATTCTTCTATGGTCCATGATAGTTGGTGAGCCCCTTAATTCAAAACACAGGTCATTAGCTATTTGCTTTACTGCATGGAGTACATTTTTCTGTGAATTTTTTTGGATCCAATTCATACTTGGGACAACTAATTCAACTTCTGTCTGGGTGAGTTTTTTCCCCTCACCCAAGAATAAACTTGTGCTAGTGTACAAATGATACTTTGATTTTCAGATGAAATCCTGCAAGAACTCTCACACAGAGCTGGTTTATGTCCCAGAAGCCTTTGAACATATTGTCTTAGATGCTAGCTTGGAAAGGCAAATGAATAAGCAATCACACACTCAGAGAGGATCAACAGCACCACCAAAGGCAGCAGCCCAGTATTTCCCTGGGCAAAATCCTCGTGTTGTCTCTGAGTCAGGATTCATTACCCTTCTGTCTTTCCTTGAGTTTCACTTCCATTACTTAGAGAAAGAGAAGTTTCCCACAGCTTCAGGTAATGACACCACAGCCTCAGCACACCCATGGCTGTGGAAGCAAAGCCTAGTTAGAAACTGCTGTACAGAACAGAGGGACAGCCTCACAGAGAAACTTCCCACAAACAGGCACTTACTTCATTTCAGCTGTAATAGGATGTGTCACTGTAGCAATTCCATTGCTGTCCTGTCCTCAGCACTTTCCACTGGCTTGCTTTCTACATCTCTAGCCCTTCATTTGAAATACAGTCTTTTTGGCTAGAATAAAGCTCTGCATTTCACAAACTAGTTCTTAAAATACGTTCAGATAACAAACAATTCTGCAAACATCTAGTGAGAAACAGTGTCCCTACATGTTTTGATATCTTTGCAAAAGGCACTGCTATAGCACCTTTCTTCCAAAATCTCAGAATACTCTACAAATAGCAATTCAACTTCCTAACAGAATTATCTCCTCCAATGTGCTAACGGCTCATTTTACAGCAGGTGAAACCGAGGCAGAGGGAAGTTGAGTCATGTACATAAGGTCACATAACAAATCCATCCTCTAACTCCAAAGTATCTCTTTGGATGTTTAAAGTCCACAAAATATTTATAGGGTCTGCTTAAGAAGAAAAACAAACTCCCTCAGATTCACAGTTGATTTTTAAAGTAGTTCGCTTCAGGATACTATTAATATACTTTTCTTGGTAAAACATTTGTTACAAAACCATACTCAATATTACTGTTCTGAATCTTTTCTGCTTTGAAAATGAAAAGCAAAAACCTGTTTCTACACTGTAGTAACATCAGGTCACGCACACAGGGCGCAGCCCACTGCTATTATGAAACCCGCATGAAAGAACAAGGATGGCGCTAAGAGTTGCCAAAAGCCCTCTTGAACAACTGAACAATTCAGGTTTATCACTGCTGATTTTGCTCATATTGGCTACAATGGTATCTCCTCCCCCCCTTTTTGGTACCAGTGCCTGTGTGGCCACCTGCACGTGCAAGCAGAAAGAAAACAGGATGGAGGGAAGTTAAAACGTTCAGCGCAGGGTTGCCTGTCGCTGCCAGAACTGAACTCCGAGGCACAGGGAAGAGTCCCCAGGCAAAGCCTGCAAAGTGTCACTTGATCAGGACAAACACAAACAGCAGCTCTGCCACACTGGCACTGCCACACAAAACACAAAATCAGCCACTTGGCAGCTGTTGTTTGCCAGCTTTCTGCTTGACTTTGCTGATGAGGATTTACAGTTCACATCCTGGTTTGTTTTTTTAAAGCCCAGTTTCCAGAGAACAGTTGAGAAGTCCCTAGAAAGGGACTATGGACTATGTTAGTTAAAGCAACTTTAATGGAACCAAATTTACAGAATTAATTGTTTCGGTTTCTATGCGGTTTTCCATAAGAAACAAAGAGTTGAAAATCTGGAATTTTAACATGGCATAAAAGAGCAAAACTATCCTGAGACGTGTCAGAGGCACAGTCCTCGTGAGGCTGATTTCTTCCTCCCTTTTTCAACAGTGAAGGTCTCCTTTATATACAACAGAAATACAATTTACTCTTCTGTAGGACATCATCCTCAGGGTGATTGGAGTGGCATATCTAATGTCTGATAAAATTCAGAGACCCAGGACCATTGCAGTGGGAAAAGGTTCCCGTGAGAAAAAAATAACAGAAACTGAGGACGTAGTGTGAGCTTGTTGTGGCCTCAAAGGGAAAAATGGCAGGCAAAGCTAGGAAATAAAAATATCTGCAATTTTTGATCATTATTTACATAGCTGTATCGCCATTGCTATTTCTAGAAAGAGAAGTCATTATTTACCTTGCAGCTGATTAAAGATCTTGGCTACAGAAGACAAATTGCTGCAACATAACTAATATAAAATTAAAACTACAAACTTATACATTTACTCTATTCTTATGTTAGATTAGCTAAATTTTTAATTTTTGTATGCAAATTAAACTAATTTAAATGTGAAACAAGCATACAAATGTATCACTATTAAATGCTGGACATAATTAACTGTGCTGAATTTAAATTATATAAGCTAGTGTGACTTTTCATAAATAACCAAGATCTAAGTCATATGACATGGAAACTTGTTCCCCTAACAGCTGGCCTGCATTGCCTTTGATATAAAAATTTATATAAATGAAGACTTGTGTGAATATTCACAGTGCCTTTTCTGCAACCATTTTTTTCAATTATTGATAACAGATTAATGAGATAATAGTAATGCAAATGCATTTCCAGCCTGTTTTTATTCATAATGGTTCTGTGACATTCAGAGAATATTAACAAATTAAAAGGACAAGCCACATGTAGAACTGGAAACAGCTCTTTCAGGGAGAAATTCTTGATTATTCAGATTCAGGTCTCTAAATGAAACAACTCACTCCAAAATCAAAGCAGAACTTCACAGACTATCTTTGTAACACATGACAGGTCTATCAGCAATTGCAACTGCATACCCTGGGCTGAAATGAGAGCAGGCCATTATCTACATTCTGTGATTTGTTTCAAGCAGAAGACACCTGTATGCTTTAGAAAAGCATTCACTCAATGCCTGAAAATGGAAACAGATGGAGTTGGGTAAAACACACAAAGCCCAATCTGACAGCACAGAAAGGAGCAATTTCAGCCCACTGGAGATGAAACACCTCTTTAATGACACAATTAAGGATTTAAGAGCAGAGTCCAGTTGCACAGTCATTTATTCAAAAAAATGTCATGAGATAATAAATAGCAACTGCCTTTGGTAATATTCCTCCCTGTTGAGGGGCCAGGACAAGGGGGATGCACAACTGAAGCCTGATCTTGAAGATTAATATGATGCTCCTGGGAATTTCCCCGCCTTGCATAAAGACCCAGTTCAGAACTAGAGACAGGGAGAAAATTCAAAGTGCAACAAAAGCCTCCTAGGAATACTCAGGCGAGAACAAAATAAGGAAGCTACACAAAAAACAGTGCAGGGAATTAAAAACCTCATGAAGGCAAAAGGAGATGAGTGAGCTGTGCAGACAGCTACATGTACCAGACTTCTGCAGAGAAGCCTTACATGGCATGGCTTCAATGAAAATGATGGATCCAGCTAGGGCACAGCAGAAGTCAAATCCAGGCTGACACAATATATATTCCAAGCACACCTCTGCTGATTAACACAGTGCCAGTTGATCTATGTATTTGGCACTATCTTAAATGAACATCTAAATTTTTGAAGGGGGAAAATAAACACTCTTTACATAAAAGGAAAGATCTTTAAAAATGAAATTCAGTTAAGCTTCCCTTAAACCTCAGTCTCAAAATTGAAATGAGTTGCTGGATTTCTACAGAATGCCTTTAGCTTCCTAAGCATGGTTCATACTTTCAAGCAAGGCCAAATAAATGCCAGCAATAACAAATTTGAGCAAAAGCGTACACTGGAAGACATTTGCCTAGGAAATCACAGAGGGCAAAATCCTGATTTGAGAACTGCAATGCAGTATTTGTTGGCAGGGCTGTTGCTGTATTTCTCAGTGGCACTGACCCCAGAAAATCATGTCAGAACCTGGAATTTAGTATTTTCATGGTCTGTAAAATCACAGGGTAAATACCCAACCTTCAACAACCCAAAGTACTTTCAGCCCCATAAAGCATTAGTGAACTTCCAACCATTTAGGAGAACAGACCCCATTCTCAATATTGTCCTGAGGCATTATTGAACAGAAACAGGTCCAACTCATCACACACCACCAGACCCTACAGCTGGCTGGGTTAAACACCCACGAGTAACTTTGCATTTAAAGGGATGTGCTCTCACATAGCAGTGTGACCCAAGATGCCTCAGTATTCCCAGGAAAGGATGTGTACTTCTGTAGAATTCCCAAATTTCCTATGCTATGTGACATGAACAGTGATGAGATTCATAGAACTTCTCCCCATAATGTAAATGTCAGTACAACCTGAGTGATTTGGGGCAGGGACAGTCCTTTCTTCAAGGGCAACAGGGTTTTGTCTGCATGTATGAAAGCCTGGCACAATGGCATCCAAAACTCTGCTCCAGAGCGAAAACAAGGGCCGGGAGGTGGTGTCGATTTCTCTTACTGATGTACCAGTAAATGTTCTGGTCTGCAGATGTAAGATCTACTGTAAACCATTTTTCTTGTGCCCAACTGATTCTTTTTGCCCCTTCTCCCTTTTGACCCCAAATAGCTGACAAAGTCAACGATGACTTCTATACCAAGCGCCGACACCTGGCCGAGCTGGCTGCCAAGGGGAGCCTGCCCCTCCACCCGGTGCGCCTGGACGAGGAGAGGGCCTACACCATCGACAGCGGGCTCACCAGGCAGAACGGGAAATCCAGGATGGGCAAGATACACACGCACCCCCTGGGCTACAACTCCCACTACAAGACCTGGGATCCCAACGACCCGTCCCTGAGGCGGCAAGCGTTCACAAACAAGGGCAAACATGGCATGGGAGACCCGACGCTAAGTGACCCGCTGACCACCCGGAGCCAGCACTACTTGGGCCCACAGCCATACTTCATAACCAACAGCAAGACAGAAGTAACTGTTTGAGTTTGTTTTTGTTCTCTTTTTTTTTTTTTTTTTTTAATGAAATCCTTTAAAAACCACACGCAAATGTATACACAACACAAACACTCAACCAAAAGGCAAAAAAAAAAAAAAGAAATTAAACAACAAAAAAAGAGTAAACAGAAGGAAGGAACTTCTACCTGGACACTCTTGGTATCCAGCCAGCTGTAGGCCGAAGAGTGGGTTAATACCATTCAGCAATACACACTGAAGGTTGAATTATAAACTCCATTTGTATTTCACAATGGAACACAAACCCTTGTGACTAAATTTTTTTACTTGAAACTAAAATCCATGATGAGAAGTAGCACAATCTAGAGAAACTGTATGTCTGCTTAAACATTTACACTATGTTCCTGCCTTGAGACAGAGGAAGAGAGAGAGAACAATATGCTGTAATATATTATTTCAGAGAGGAATTTTGTATAAAACCTATTAAGAATCACTAGACCTGTGAAAAACCGAGAGCAAACATCTTGGTACGATCCCTAACATCTACTATTGTACCTTCACACCATCCTATAGAGAACGCAAAAAATATATATACAATAAGGGACAAAGACACTTTCACAAGGAATTTATAAAGACTGTTATGATTAAAAGCATATGGGACCTTTCTGGCTGGTAGAGAATTCAGCAGGATGATAACAGCAGAAGATTTCATTTCAGTTTACTTCGTTTGATTTGAAATTTTTGGGAACCTCCAAAATAAGAAGAGACACTTCATATGACACAGAAAGCTGCTGGGGGAAAAAGGGCATCAGAATATTCCCTCTCAGTCCTCATGTTTTCAGGCAGATGGTATCTATTCTCACTTTGCAGACTGTCAGGATTTTTTCTTCACCTAAATGTTTTGCCTATCTTCAACTGCTTCAGACTGAAATTAAGCGTGGGTGGTGCCTTTACTGTATTACTATTGTTCAATGACAGTCTTGTTCTTCAAAGTGACCCCTCTGTTCCTTTAAGCTATTTCCTCATGTTTTGCTAAGGATGACAAGGGTTCTGCCCTGCTCAGCCTCCTCTGTTTGTTCCAAAAGGAAACTGGACTACATCTCCATGCAGTGGTTGCACAGTCAAGACTATTTAGTTAGCCCCTTCATTTTCCCAATTTCAGCTTTTTCCCTCTAGTCTCTCATTTTGTATTTGCTTTTAGCCATGGTAGTTCTCTGTAGTTCAAGTAAATGTTATCTGGTATATTGTCTCAACTGTTTGGCTTTCTCTAGTGGCGTTCCCTCTTGGTGGGCTGTGTGGTGGAAGAGGCTGGTCTAGCCTCAAACATCAGAGATCTGGGGTTAAACTAAACAAACAATTGGACTCATGGTCTTGACTGTGGTTCTGATGAGCAGGATGCCTTGTTTGTGTGAGTAAAACCACTCGAACTGGGCACTGGTAGCAAACTCACAGTCCTGGTCCTGTAAAGGCTTTGGCACATCCACAAAGAGACAGAGTTGGGATGGGATGGCAGGCAATGCATTCAGTCTTTCAGTAAATTCCTGCCCTTCTCCCAGTCAAGTCACTTGGCTAAATCCCAACTAGCTGTCCTACTACAGTTGCATTCTCACCAGCTGTCAATTCTTCGGGAGATTAGGTCTGGAAGAGTATTCAGGGAGGAGTGAGAACTGTTATGTTGTAAGAAGAATTGGAAGTGGCATTTCTTACTGTACTCAACTGACTGTCAGTGCTTCTGCTTAGTCAAGGATGCAAGGGCTAAGATTTTGAAATCTGGTTAAATGGAGATGCCATTTTTTTAGCTATATCAAGATTGATTTGCATCCTGAGAGCACCAGTATCTCCCCATAAGCGTGCTGCTAAATTTTATGATCATATGTTTTAAGACTATCAGAAGTGGACAAAGCCCACAAGACAAGTACTTTGCACACAACCCAGACTCTCCACTATCTTACTTTTATTCCTTTAATCTTTATTGCCTTCACAACTGGCTGACTTAATTTGACCCTTTATGGAATGTTGCTGTTAATCCATATGCTTTAGATACACATTACAGCTGCACTCTTAATTCACACAGGTTTCGTGTAACTTGAGCATATTTTATGTGGAAATATTTTAGTAACTGTATGTTCTGTAAGTAAACCCGTGTTAATACTTGTTAACTACAGAGTTTATGATACCAATAATACTTCCTACAATAAAATGTTTGTTTGTTTTTTAAGAATGTTTATTTGTAAACATATGTATTCACTATATTACTATGAATTTCTTACCTGGCAATAAAACTGATTCTAAGTGAATCCAACTTGCTGGCTCATTCCTAAACTTGTCTCACTGCCAATTTTTGAGTCTAAACTGAGCTTTTGGAGAATCTTACTGCAGCCAGCGGGATTCATATCAGCACAAAGGATGGTTTGCCTTTGCAAGTGTGAACAAGGGGTTCTTTGGAAATCAACTGCATGTTATCTGCATTATGGAGAAGCTGGGTGATGTCTGAGGCTCCTTCCAGGCCCAACCATTGTGTGACTCTATGACTGCCTGTTACATGCAATGTAACACAAGATACACAGGGATTGCCAGCCTTGCAAAACTCCATGTGCCCTGTAAGCCTCCAGGCACCACTCACACCTTGTGCTGCTTGATCAGTTAATTTTGAGGAAAAACAACAAAAAGATAAGCATGCCCAAGGGCAGAGGCTGATCCTCATGAATTCATGGGAGTTTTGCAAGAAGCTTCAGATATGTCCAAGCATTGCAACAACTCAGTGAGAGCAAATGAAACACTAATGTATACTGCTTCAAAAATTTTATGTATTAATTAGAGAATATCCTACACAACATCTGTGTACCAATTCTGCTGGAAAAGAAAGTCCTTACAGCTTTTAGTAGTGCTAATGGCTCGTAAAGCTGACTTGGTAGAGGGTTTGGGTAGCTTCTTCTCCTTTCTTTGCTAAAATGATAGTGAATAAATTTCAGAACAAGAAACAGGGAGTCAGGAAACCCAGCTTCAGAATCTACTTACTGCACAACCTTGTTTATGAGCCTTTGGAAGCTGTGAGACTTTATCAGAGGGAAAACATCAATTCAAAAGTCTCCAGTATTAGCCTTTTTACATAGTTGAAAAATCTCATTTTCAATAAACACCTTTATGGCTGCCAGGGAATAGTGCACAAAAGCCCCATTTTTTGTTACAGGAGCATTTCCCTGTCTCAGGTACAACTACAGAAACAATCTTTTTCTGCCATAGGGCTTAGGAGAGACATACAGAGTCTGGTCAGTGGCAGGAAAATTCTGGGCAGCCTTGGAACCTGCAGGGAAGCCTGGGGAGCCCAGTGGAACACAAGCCTAACCTGCAGTAGACACAACTTCCAGTTACAGCTCCACCACCAGCCCATCTGTGCACATGCTGTTTCTAGCAGCAAATTCCTGATTGGAATCACAGATGGCAAAAGGGCCAACTGCTTTGCTAGTACAAGTGTGTCAGCATAGTTTTGTTCTTTCAGGTACATGAAAATCTCACAAGAAAACCCACTGGAATGTGATTTTGTGTTTCCACATGGTTTTTTTTTTTTTTGCTTATGACAGCCTGACCCTTTTGACACCACTAGCAAGAACGGCACTGGGCTCCCATCAGCATTTCTTCCATAAGGCTCTTTGATCTTAACACAGATGCAGTGACTACAAACAGAAAATTGCACTGTCAAGAAAGGATGATGTTCCTGCACAGAGCTACAGAGTCTAAAAGCCCAAAGGCTTCTGTTTAGAGCCCTTTACCCTGGAAACATATGTTCTCATGACTAACTCTTCAGAGCATGGTCCTTAGCTTAGACAAACTGAAGATATGATGGCTTATATAAACAGAGGATCAAGTCTCATGAGATTTCACATTACGAGGTGTCTCCACGACTCACAACTTTAGATTTTAATAGATCTGGGAAAAGACTCATGCTTTGCTCTATTCTTATAGAATTTTGGGTTATTGAATTTTGGGTACTAAATAAATAACCCTAGTCCACAAATTACTTTTGCACACAATTTTGAGCACTTTATTTAATCCAGGTCTCTATTCTTGAATACATGAAGGACTTCCAATGATAAATATAGTCTTCACTGTAATTATATCATCTTTCTATTTGGCATAGATAATTTTATTTTGCTAAAAACAGTTATGACAGGCAATATTATTGTATTGAACTATATAATTTCATATATCATCTGCTGCTGAAAATGTGATCATAGGATGAGTACCACATTACCAAAAAGTGAACATTGTTATTTTTATCAGTGGGAAAGTCATACAGCTCTATTTTGAAAAGTGTCTGTAAAATAATCTTGGAATTCATGCTTCTTGCTTTAGACATTTCCAGACTCAGATTTTGCTCAGCCTGCAAACTAGATGAGTCCTCATACCTGCCAACTTGGTCAATAACATTAGCATGAAACCAGAACCAAATTAGGGCACTGCTTATACCCCATATCTTCACAAAAGCTGCTGTCATACAAATGCAACTGAGGGATGCAGCAAACATTTCTGCAGAAGATGCACCATGAAGAGACTGACACACCTCGTTCAGCTGTGCAGGCCCTAACATGCTAGCAAAGCATGAGGGATGTATCTGTCCCCAGTGACAGCCCTTTGTTACAGCCTGATCCCAGTTTTGGGCATTCTTCCTATGTCAGAATCTGCCAAACAAACAATCCTGAACAGGCCATGCTTCCTGAATAGGCCCTTCTCATCCCACAGTCACTCTTCTAACAAGATAACAGCGTTGTTCAGTAGCAAGGTGTTCTCCCTTAAATTTCATTTTCGCCTTCAGAGCTAAGGGACCCATTCAGGCAAGGGGAAGCTTTGGATTCAGACTAACCTGAGGCTAAGTTCAGAACCCCCATCGATTACTGCTTCTCCCATTTCACATATCAGAAAAGAATAAGATGCAATTTGCACTTAAGTTCATGAAGCACTGCTGTACTAAGTCAGGTCCTTCGTGGATGCATGAAGAGGCTCTGTACCTCGCTTTCTCTGCAGGGAACTTGAGGCTAATTTTTTATCCCCAAGCAATCATTCTGTGAAAGGTTTTATGTTTTATTAGTAAAGCTAGAATTCAGAGTTAGAACTCAGTTTTTGTCTATGCATTCTGTAATACACTGCTACACACAGTTGCATCTTGTCTATTTAAGTCAACTCTACCTGCCTTCACTTGGCAACTTCTCCTGCATTTACATGGTAAGAAGCATTGTTGCTCGTTAATAGTGGTTGATGTGCTGGCAAAGTTCATCTTCTGACCCTGCACACCAAGCCCTGTGTGCATCCCTCACAATAAATAAGGCCAGACAAACAGTATGCTATAAAAAGTGATGATTTTTAAATCAAGAGAGAATGTCAGGTAGTGTTGCTGCTGTTTAATGCAAGGTTGAGATACAAACAAGAGTTGGAAACCAGTAATAAACCACAAGCCTTTCAGTGGTCATTGGCAGCATTATTTGACAAAGAAACAAGTCCTCCCCAGCAGCAGGTGTGTCAGTGAAGCCACTGACACTCCCTGAGCAGAAGCACATTCTTCTTTTCACTGCATGCAGCAGTTGGCCTCAAGTTCTCTGGGATTCAGGCTTACACTGACATTTTGATCACTGCAGTTATTAGAGAGACTTTGGCCAATTTCAGTGAATATAGTCCTTGAAGAAATTGATCCCCAGAGGAAAGAGTGCTTTACCTGCTACTTATTACTTCTTTAAGCAACAGAAACATTGCAAGAACTTGGATAGGGAGTTGGAACTAGCTGATCTTTAAGGATCCTTCCAATCCAGACCATTTTATGATTCTATGATTAACTGTGCTTTTTTCTCTCTGCCACAGGTGGAGAAGTTAGGTTTTGCTTTGTCCTTAGAGGGGTAAGAGAGCTCAAGGATGGCTGCTTTTCTTCCTCTTTTCAAGACAGAGTTACAATTCAGCAGGAGTTTTTCATACACATCCTGCAGGAGACTGTACTGGCTGCTGAGCACAGAGGCAGCCTGTTGACTCCCTCTTATACTAGGAGTGAAAAAATCATGCAATTGAAAGACATAAAGGTAGACTAGACTACTGTGACCTCAGTACTGGCTTTGCGAAGTTGGCTGCTAGTTTCCATCGCCCCTTTGAAGAGGTCAGGAGAACTGTGTGGTATTTTCACAACTGATGCTCTCCAGCGAACCGCAGCCTTCTGGAGCACCACCTCACACCCAGCACCTCACCTGGCTCTCATCTTTCATGCCACAGCAGCAGTGATGGGAAACAACCCCACTTTGTGTACAGACACATTTTACATCACTTGAGCTTTGGAGCTTGACTCCCTAAATCATTTGTGTCTGCAACACAATTGAAGGGTAACACTCACTTGGAAAATCCACCTAACTGCCTCACTACATTTTAGGGGCCTTATTTCTCTTTTGAAGATGAGATCTATATCCCTAATTTACTTTACTGCTTTTGAAAATTAAATACTAAAGAATGTGACATTCTACGGAAGGAACAGTCTAAAGTTTAGGGATGAAAAGTGTCCTTTAGGGCTGTAATGTATTTTGCCATTACTGCTCAGGGAATAATTCTAAGGATGATAGAGAGCAACTTGACAGGATTCATTAAGGCAGAGACAGCATGTGTATGCTGTGAGGACAGGACTCTGCACAAGTCTGCCTATGCAGAGCAAACTGCTCTGGTTTTTACTAACTGTGATTTATGAGTTTGTTTTTGTGGTTTTGTCTTTTTTTGTCTTTCTGTTCTAAAAGATGAATCTCAAAAGCACAACACTGAGAGTGTTCATAACAAAGGTGCCCTGTTGAACACAGCAAGTGGCACAACACTGTACAGCATGACTGACAGCAAAGGCCCTGAGCCCACACTGCTGAGTTAGTGGCAGGATTGTCAGCATGTGGAAAACCAAAACCCAGAGACAACACGCATTCACTCTTTGATATGCAGAACTTTTAGACTCCACTACAAGTGATTTTTCTCAACCTGACATCAACTAAATGGTATAGAAAAGGAAATGCAGCAGATACACCACAGGACTGCACAGATCTTCTTGACTGAGTTACAGCTGAGACTGCAGTTCAACAAAATAATGGCTGCAACACTGCCTTGTAGCAAACCACAGTTATCCTGCCAGCATCTTAACTCATCTCCCTGGATGTCTCCTACCTTTGACACAGCTCATAATGAGTAGGGAATACTCCACTCTCAGGCTGTTGCTTGGCTTCAATGTGCACATTCAAAGTCCTTGTGAAAAACAGCTACTCCAGCCATTAGGATACTGAAGTCTGCATAAAGTCAAAATCCAGGTATACATCTTATCACTTTCTACAAACAGCAGCAAAGTATTGAATTTTGAGTCCCAGATACAATTCCCTTATGAATTTCTGCCTAGCTTCTTCAAACCCTTCCATGCTAGACAATCTATTACTTCTTTGACTTTTAGTTAATGTTTAGCTGCTTACCTATTAAGATGCTTTTCATGTTTCTACACAAAATGAGCATCACAATAAATATCAGTATTCCATAGGCTGTTACTTCACTGTGTACAATGTATTTTATTATTAAATCATAATTTTATTAGGTGAAATATTCTCCAAAGACAGCAGTATTGGAGGAGTATTAGCAGGAAATTTTCCTATCACCCCCAGATCTACTGATGATCACTGTTCAGTTATCTTCAGGGTTGCACTCTGTTGACAGGTTAGCAATATAAAAAATTCCTTTTTTATGAGCTCCTATATGCACTATAAAATCTATTCTCCCATTTTAAATATGTTTCCATTCAAATTAGGAAGGCAATACACAAATATTTTCAAAAAGATTGTGTTTTTATAGACTGTGAGTAAAGAGGTAGAAGAGAGGAGATGCTATACTTCAGTAAAGGGAAAATATTGAATGTTTCACCAGCTCAAATCCTATTCCCCATATCTATAATATTCCAGCCATAACTGGCATTATAACTATGAATAATACTTTTTCATACAATAATACCACAGAGGTTGAAGTGTAGCCAATGCATTTAAACAAATTCAGGGAAAGATGAAGTCGACTTTGTAATAATGATTTCCAGTATGTTCTATTAGCTTTGCTCACTCTTCAACTGTGACCTTTGAGGATGGGTCAAGCTTCTGAAAAAAAAACAGAGTTACAAAACTGCATAGCTAATAGCTATTCTGTGTAAAATATTACTGTAATTAGCAGCCTTAAAAACTCTTTTCTATTGTCTAATCTGACAATGGGAGGAATACATAGTGTATCCTATATATATATATATATATTCACGCACACAAGAAAAGAACAACCAAAAAAAACCTGAAAAATATGGGCAAGACATCCTGGTGTGCAACTCCTTCTGTTAACACTGCTAGCATCACAGAACACTCCCCAGGGAGCAGCTTACCAGCACCAGCAGAAGTAAGCTTGCATTGACAGCACTGACAGGGTTAAGCAGCCAGAGGACATTACTTCAGAAAGATGGAATGCTTTTTCCTTTCTCCTCTGCACTGCCTCGATTGGCTGGTTGGTTCTGTTTGGCTACTACATTTGGGGCTTGCTAAAGTCAGAATGGGCATATTCGTGTCATTAAAGTAGAGGAAAAACCAGATTACGAAAAAAAAACAAAAACCAAAAAAAAACCACTAGATCAAGAAAAAGGTTACAAAACTTCAGAAGTGACTTGGCTGGAGTAAGGAAAAACATATAGCCTTGATAGTGCTGCCTGCTAATAACTAGAGAAGTTTTACACCATCTGCTAATTTCCCCTTTGTCAGCTGCACAAGGGAACCACATGAGAGGCACCATAATAAACATTTTTTCTCCCTTGGAGATCATAAGTCTCCAGAACCTGTGGCATATATGTTCACTTACACCCAAGCTGTTAATATATACAAGTGAGAAGAGAACCAGTATTTTTATCAATGTGGAATAGCAGCTGAGACAGACAACACAACCTCCACAGAGGGACATATCCATATGTTACACAAGAATAGATGCCAGAAAAATGATAGTGGTTGGGGCTTTTCTTGGAGAAAGGTATTTTAACTAGAGGTCAAAAAACTATTGTCCATAAAGACTCTGCAAAAACAGATATAGCATGAGATGTTAAAAAAAACCCAAAAATCCAAACACAAGACATCTGCAAAGTGCCTGCTGTACATTAAGCGCCTGCTTCTATTATCCAGTTAGGACATAGACTTGGTTCTGCCAAAAGCCCTGCTATGCATATACTATATTTCTTGATCTTTTCTGTTGCCTAGAAAAGGTTTTCGAATTTGCTGCCAATTCAACCCCTGAAGCACAGATGGGAATAAAAAGCATCTTATCTCCTAACATACAATTCCATATCATGTTTTCTACTATTTTCAAGCTATACAATCTCTCAAGCTGCATGACATGCCTGTTTCCCTTGGGAGACTATCTCATATACACCCAGAATCCTAATTCCTCTGTGCATATTCCTGTGTGTAAGGCTTGAAGTTGTAATAGCTCTATTCTCTTATCTCTTTTTGTCTTTTCTTTCAGCAACAGGAGAAGAATTGCCAGAAAGCTGTTTCATAAGGTTGTCATCCAAAACTTCAGACAAATTGGAATGTTAGCAGGGAAGGCACTTCTGGGGCTTTGTTGGTAAGCAGAGAAAATTTCTCCTGAGCATCCTGATAGAGGCGCAGATTTCTGCCCTGAGTCCACCCAGTGACATCTTAAAAGTTGATGGCTCATTTCTAATGGTAAGGTCTCCAATCCAAAAGATGGCAAGTAGCAATAGATATCATCTACTTTATCAAGATTTCTTAATCTAGCTTGTGTAATTTTCATTATAAATTAGGGAAATGTGGGTTAAATTAGCCTACTGTAAAATATGACTGTAATGGAAGAACACATTTATCAGAAACCTTCTCATAAACCACACAGAGGAATCAGGCAACATTTTTCAAAAGTTTGCTTTAAACTACCAAAATGCATTTGTGTTTCATTGCCTAAGTCAGAGAGGAAAAGTATTAAATTTATATGTAAGTCCTGTCAGCTTAAAAAAAAAGGAAAACAATATAGGAATCCAAAGGTGTTCACCACATAGCATGGGGGCATGAACTAAACAGGATGGAGCACCGAGGATATTGCACAGTATCACAGACACACCATTATTCCGTATGACAGGTAGGTATGAGAGCATGGACCAACACGTTTCAGAATAACAGCTCAGGCAGCAGAATTGCAAAATTCAGGGCTTGGAATTCTAACACCGCAAAAGCTGCCTATGAGTCAAGAAATTCAGAGAGGTCAAATAGTAAATTCACAATCTTCCCACCCTGCTCAGATGTAATAAATCCTCAGCTAGAATATTGTGCCAAGCCTTGGCCATCATTATTCCAGAGATACAAGGGTCAACTGGAAAGCATGAGGGAAGAAAAAAATTGGTAAGGTTATTATAATCAGTTATTACTTAAACAATGAGTGTGAATAAGCAAAGGTGTAGAGAAAAACTGTGAGGAAAACAATGGAAAAAACTGCAGCTGTTTATGCTGCAGAACAGATAACTGAAGAGAGGTATTATGTACAGATTACATATTTTGCAATAGAGTCCCTGAAAAGAGGATAAAACCGTTCATGTCTAGAACATGGAAAGAGTTAGGTCTCATCCTAACCTTCCCTGAGAAGAAAAGGCTCATAAAGAACTTCATCATATTATTCCAGTATTTTAAAGGGTGGCTGAAAAGGGATGGATGCTCTCTTTCACAAGGAGCCACATGGACAAGACAAGGTGCAGCTGGATGCATGTTGCACTGGGGGAGATTTCATCTTGGTAAAAGAAACCTTTTTTTTTTTACAGTGAGAACAATTAAACATTGCAGCTACATGGCCAGGGATGTGGCAGAATCCCCATCACTGGATTTTCAAGACCTGAGTGAACAGGGTGCTGCTGGATCATGTCATCTAGGCTGCCTTTCCCATTAAAGGTTGGACCAGATGTCCACTCAAGGTCCCTTCCAGCCTGGGTTATTCTGGGTTATTATTTCAGCTTCTCTGCTTATACCACTGGCAATGCAGGTAAGGAGTGACATATATAAATATCAAGGCTGACACTGATCCCTTGATATTTAAAAAACACAGAAGATTTTTTTAAAGATGAAATATAGTCAGCAACTGACAATAAATCATGTTTTAGATTACATTATTATAGCTATGCAAAGAGCTGCCAAAAAGAAGAAAATAACATACACCACCAGAGAGAAGAAAAAACCTCTCATTGGTGTAAGCACAATTTAGTCAAGTATTAGAAGAAAACCCTTTTGAATGGCGTGGAATGACAAGCAATGAAATGCATTATATACAGAGGCTGTAGAGTTTCCATTGCTAAATGATTTTAAAGAAACATTGAACTGATTCTGTCAAGAATGATTAGATATTTCTGAACCCTTGTTGAAGAAAGATGGACCATTCAAAGGCCATTACAGCTCTCCTATTATTTTCTCTTCAAGGCCCAAAGCAAAGATGGGGCAGAAAGTCTTTTTCCCTAGGAATGATTTTTTTCTCACATCCTTTTATCAGGTAGCAGCAGATGAAAGCTGTAATTAGAAGCATAAAGGTATCTGCTGTTTCCCCCAAATTCAGTGTTGCTACACTGCAATTGCAAATCAGTGCATAATGTTGCCCAGACAGATTTACACAGCAGCTAAAAGCACATATATTCAGACATGCTACAGACTGTCTGGGAACAAAGAATCTTGAGGCACAAACTACTCCAACTGTCTTATTACACATTACCAATATCAACTTCATTTTTGCATTTAACAGTAGCTCTTTCATTGCGTGTCCTTCCGTGGCAGCCAGCCACAGTTTTTAAAAGGTCAAAATCCTGATCTTCAATATAACATCCCACACAGATGATGTGATCTCAGAGGTAAGGAAAGAACTACCTCTGCAAGTCAGCTCAGAGCTACAATCTGAATAAATCATGACTCTAAATTCCATGAAAGCACTGGAAAGGGCAGAAGAATAAAAGGAGGTAGGACAGGCTTTGAACCATGAAGCAAGACAGGGCTTCCAAAAACCACAGGTTCCATTTCCTAGTCTGAAATGGACTTCCTCTATCATTTAGGATGAAACAGTTGATTTTCTGTATCAGTTCAGTTAAAAAGTTAATTAGTTCAGTTTAAAAGATCGGTTATTTGTATAAAATAACCTGTCTAACTGCCAGTTTCCTGGGACAAATAATCTAGCTCATACTATTTAAGGGGAAAAGGTAAGGAAAGGAATACATTCCCAGCTGCTCCCAGCAGAGTTCATAGACAAACTCTAGGCTGCCATTGGATGCACACACAGGGTTAAAGCTACAAACAGATAAATTGACTGAGAATTTAGGCAATGATGTCACTATGACCAGAAGTTGGCCTTAAGATAAATAAATAGGCTTTCACTATTCCCTTCAGGCCATTTGCTGTCCCCTTGGCACCAAGATGAAATCATAATGCATTGTAATTACAGATAAAAGGGATTTGACATGAGAGCTCTCCAAACAAGCCAAACATCCTGGAAAGTGAAAAAAACCCCAACAAAAAAAACCCAACTTGCTTGCATGCTCATTCTTCAGAGTCAAGAATAACCATCAAGACAATTTTCTTATTATTAGCAGCTGTTCAGAAATCAGTGCTAGATACATTAGTTAAATCAGTGGGCTTTCCCAGAACAAAAAAAAGAAAATTATGGAAAGATGAGGATTTGAGATTAAATTAATCAGACTGCAACAATATCAAAAACATGAAAATCTATAGCTCTGGCATGCAGAAATTAGACAAGCCCAAACCACACTAACAAAAGATAGAATCTAAGCATAACTGAATAACTTCAAGTGTAATCACCAGTTTTTTAGTTAGCACAGAGGATGGACTCATCTACAAAGACTCCTCTGAGAAAGCTTCCAGGGATAAAGAAAAGGTATAAGGACAAATAAATAGGAAACATTACACACTGCTATGCCTGTAACTTGAAAACAACTCTAAATTATAGTTGAGGAAATGTTGCCATCACCCTACAAAGGACAGCATGAAAATGCCCTTCTATTTTCCTACGACCAGATCATAGGGCATATGAATAAATTCTTTAAAATTACCTCTGTAAGTGCTGGTACAAGAGTGCATGTCAATAATATGTTTAAAACTCCTGTTATGGCATTAGTAAGTTGTCCACGTGCTCTGTGGGGAACCCCCTGGGAGTTCATTCTGCAAGGATTCACTTTTTTGACCTGGTTTGAAGCTGTGTGCTGCTGCCAACATCAGACTCTGAGCTGCACAGAGGCATTTCTAAAAGACAGTGACACTCACAAAAGAGACTTCTCTCCCCTGTCAGGAAACTCAACAATCCAGGTTATTGGTATTAACCCACTACAGAGAAAAAGCACTATAAACTAAATGCAAGTTGAATTTATATCAACAATACAGATGTGCATGTAAAGAGCATAGCCCAAAGCCATACTTACAAAGTCTGTACACACTTTTATTGATGAAGTAGAAAAACTGTTTAAAAATTTAATTGCAAGGATCTCACATTTGCAACAGAAAAACCCCAAGCATGTTAATTCTCTCCTCAGTCAGTTCACCATCAGCAAATGAAGACCATGCCAGGAAACTCAAATTAGCAGCAGCAGTGATTATTTTAATGTTATCCCTTTCATCCCTTAAAGCCTTTTCTAAAAAATTAAACCAAAAACCACTCTTAGGATGAATTGCTTCCTCCAAGGTATTTTATCTTTTGAATGTGGAACACTTTGGCCTAAATAACAGAAACTACAGATGTGACTGCAAAAGTGCATCTAAAAAAAAGTAATTATCTAATATAGAACTTCATATAAGTTTGGGCCACTCATTTTCTACCAGCTCTCAATACTTGCTTTGCTACTGTTGCACCCTGCTAGTGCTGTTTGTATGATAATCATTGTCTTCAGTTTTGTAAACCCATATCATGGTCTTTATTAGTAAAGTGTGAGGTATGTTGAAAGAAGAACATTAAACAGGATTTTTATTTTCTCTTGTCCTAGAGAGGATCCCTCTCCCTTGACAGACAGTGCCTAAGAAATGCCATATATCATTTTATTTTGTGCTAGTATCACCATCCACAGACAACCATACTCTGTAAACACTCTAGACCTGGTTGAATAAAATTATATATAAAATATAAATAGCACCACTACAATTCAGTCTGCAATGTAGAGATAGCTTGTTGATCTCATTAAACTATAGAATAGGTCATTTAGTATTTATAAATGTAAATGTAAAACAATTATTCAGCTATTTCACAGGGAAATTGGTGATATTTGTTGAATATTGCTTGCAATCATAATTTGAAAAGTTTGCATACACAAGCTTGATTCTCAAAGAGCAACAAACGGCTAGAAGTATAAATTGGATCAATAGTCTAAAAATCATTGTAAATTCTAGAAGGGACTAGTCAAAAGCTTCACCACGGGTAGCAGCAGGATCCCTTCAGAGGGATTAAAAATCCCAAACAAGGCAGCATTATGGCCAAATGTAATCCTCCCAGGCACTGCCCCTGTCCTGCCCAGTGCCAGCTCCTCCCTGGTGGCCCCTGCGCAGCAGGGCACTGGAGAGGCTCCGTCCTGCACCTGACACCTGGGGAGGGCTCTGGCTGACAGCTGAACTCGCTCTGAGCATCTCTCAGCATGGGGCTCTGGGCCCACAGCCCTCACTGGAACCCATGGGGACACCTAAATCCAAGGGATAACAGCACCTGAATTGCTGCAGTAGCCAGCCAGCACCACAGCCTGCTGAGCTCTTGCTGCTGGGGCTGCTCTGCCCAATACTCACTTCTGTAGCAAGTCTCTTCTCTTGCTGTAACAGTTCTAACCTCCACAAAAAGAGGAATTACCTAAAAGCTTTTATTCTGTGGCCTAAAATACTAGCTGTTGTTACATTAGTTTTATTCATTATTTACCTACATTTAAATAAATGTATATATATATATATATAATCTAAAGTAGCATACAGTAGAAAATCCTAGCTCGCAGATGAAGTCTATTTCTAATGTATCATTTCCTTTTCCAATGCACTCCCTCTTCTAAGCAAATGAAGTTACCAAGTTGTAGGACAGTTGCAGACTTCTTATTAAATATTTTCTCTTTTTTTTTTTTTTTTAAATAAAATGCCATTCCTTAAACATTCTGAAAAGGTAAAACAAAACAACAACAAAAACCCAAAACAAAACCAATTGATCAAAAAGGGAAAAGCAAGTCTCTGACTGCAAAAATAGAGAGCAAAGTGAAGAACTGTTTTTAAAGCTCTAGCAATAGCTAATGCCAGTTTTTGGAAAAAAACCAGTCACTGGTAGCAAGTGGTGAGTTCTGAAAGGCCTGAGCAACTTAAAGTGATTTGGGACCCCTTAGTAGATCTTGATAGATTTTCATAATTTGTTAACATTTTGATCCTGTTTCAATATAATTTTCAATTTGTAGGAATTTTTTTGTTTTGGTAGTAGCAATTTAATATAAATAAACATTTTTAGATTGGAAGTGCGATTTTTACTTCTTTACTGGAGAAAATTGTCACTATAGCATTAATTAGTCTCTTCATTCTCTGTCAAACTGCTGCATAACAAGGGGTTTATTGCTAAAAAAATATCTAAGGAAGGGAGTTTCATTTCAGCATGAGATTTGTCTAAAATTGTTTTTGGCTACTGAACTGAAAGAAAGCCTGTAGTCTACTGCTGGAGGAAGCTCCCTCAAGTCAAAGTCATGAAATCATGCCATAAAAAATTTGGTTTTCCTGTGAAACTAATAATAAAGGTAAACAGCTTTTTTTAACAATTCCCTAAGAGTGACTTAGAGCCATCTGAAGCTTGTGAGTTTTTAGATACAAGATTCCTCTTGATTCCAGTATTGGTTTTGTCTTTTAAAAGGATGAAAGGTTGCCTTTAATAACATGTTTCCACTTCCACACTTTACCTATAGATGAGCTCTTAGTGATTTGCTCTCCATACTCCAGTTTTCTGTAAGAGATTTTGTGCACCTTGCATGCACCTCTAGCTTTGTAAGCAGTGGCAGAATATACAAGTGGATAAAACATGATCTTTGGAAGGTTGCAATGAAGACAGATATTTCATAAATGTCTAAAAAGATGGATTGCAAGTCAGACAGAGTTAAAAAAAAAAAAAAAAAAGGCAGTATCAATCTACATAATATCGTTCCCTGTCAAGGAATGGGCAATCTTAAGTGTGTGTAAACAGCAATATTATTCATGGTTACCACAATGTAATTGCCTGCTGGATTTGAATGAGGTTTGTCTGAATATAAATGAAGAGACTAAGTGAAGATAAAGGAAGCATCTGAAGCTAGAAACAAAAAAAAACCTCTAAAATTAAAATGATGAAGTCAGATGCACATTCATTTATTGTGTGTATGAATACAGATGATTATTAAACCAGGAGAATTAAAACAGTAGCCAGAGTGGAGCACAATGCAGGGAGGAAAGGGCTTCCCAATTCCATTCTGCCAACGTGCCTCAGCCTTGACACCCAGCATTATTGCCAGTGGAACTCTAAGCCTCTTCTAAATAGAGTCTTGAAATTGCTTCAAATGGTATCAGAAAAACTGGTGATTTTTAGGAAGATAAATGATTGCAGAACCCTCACAAATCCATATCCCTTTGTGCCAAGGGAAATCTAACACAGAGGTCACTGGTGCTAAGAGGCATCAACCGGACCTGCCACATCTTCAGCATGTTGATTATTAACTGAAAATTGTAACAAGGAACAGAAGGCAATTTTATCTGCCATTGTCAGTGTGCTGCCATGACTTGGAGCAAACCCAAGTGAGCAGCAACATTCAATGTATAATTCCCTGGTGCCAAAACCAGAGCCAGAGGATCAGGCCTAAATCCTGTGAGATATCAGCTGCTGAAAATGCAAAATACCAATACGTGGTGTAATCCACCTGAACTCCAGCCCCGTGTCCAACTGGAGCCTGATCCACCACACTGCCATGGCAGGCAGGAACCAGCACAGAAACTATCAGGGAACCCTGACAGCAGAAAATGTGGCCTGAGGCAGCTTGGAATGAGGGAACCTGTGCTGCAGAATCCAGTACAGAGGTGATGGCAGGCTCAACATGACAAAAACAACAGAACAGCCCAGAACAGGTGTAGCAAACACTACCAATGAAAACAAACCACATAAAGACTCTGTTTGGCTTCTTCCAAACTGGCATCTCTGTATGGAGCAGACAGAGTTTGGATTCCTGGGCTAATCCAGGCTGTCTGCCTCCAGTATGGCCATTGGGACGATGTTAATAACAAAAGACAGCAGCAAAGTCGAAGCTGCAGAAGCCAGAAAGATTTTGTTCCATCCTCAGAAAACCATTCTGGAAGCTGCAGGGGCATGCCCAGAACAGTGGATAGATATATTGGTGACCTTCTCAGTCCACACCTCAGCCAAATTTCCAGAGATTAGCTGAGCTTGACACAGCTTTCCCTCTACTCTTCCACCTCCACCAGACAAAGAGCAGAATCCAGATTTCAAGAAATGGCAGACTCTAACACTTGCTTATGAAATAGAATTACTTACGATTCAATATGTTAGAAAACTTTTAAAATAATATTGAAATATTTATTCTCCAGGCATTTAGATTTTTAAAGTATTTTAATTTTCTAAACTTAAAAATGAAAATGAGATGTTCCTTTCTCTGCTTAACTGAGACTGATGAAGCTGAAATTTAAAAAAAAAAACACTTGAGTTGAACAATTATTCTTAAACAGCATTTCCCCATGAATGTTCTGTTTTGATATCCAGGCAACATTTGGCTATAGTTTTTTCTTGATTAATGTACAATTGACTCCAGCTCCTGACACAACAATATTAATATCTGAACTTGTCTCCATGGGCACACTTAGTACGTGAGCAGGGTACCCATTTCATAAAGAGTAAAGTAGCTCATACCCATCTAGTCTTCTTTCAACCCTTCTGAAATACAAGCAAAGTTTTCAAAAGAATGAAAGAATTCTAAAAGCTTTTAATTATAGTACAATATATATATAGGGCTCAACTTAAAATTTTGTTTTTCCACTTTTTTAACTCCAGCTGTAGTTGTTTCCCTGTTTATTTGTATGGCAATCTGGTCCACAGTGTTAGATGTCAGCTGAGGTGACATTCTGTATGATTTAAAACTCCTTCTGCAATGACAAAAATACTTATTTAGCAGATTCTGAAAACCTGTTTCACAACGTGCTCAAATATAGTGGGGGAAAAGGAAGCCAAAGACTTCTTACATCAATAAAGTATAAATACAGCTACAATTGGAGCTTAAAAACATCTAAGAACAGTAAAAGAAAAGGAAGGAATTGACACCAATCTTATGAAGCAAAGTCATAATTTTGGCATTTCAATGCTTTCAAAACTTGCTGTGCATGAAAAAAATGTTATGGCAGATGGGATTCCCAAACTTAGTTTTCAAATGTTGAGGTTAATTTTAATTTTATTCACTCAAATGCTAAATCTTGGACAAATATTGTTAAAAAAGATCAAATCAGGCATAAAAATTTCAACAGAACAACCTGTGCCATCTAATGTACTAATGTTTGAATGAATACATCCAGAGTAAAACCTATTATTACAGCATTATAGATGGCAAATGTTTAACCAAGGAGATAATCCAGAAGCAGTCCAACAGAAAGACAGGGTCAAGGGGAAAAAGCACTTAAATAGGAAAATAAGCATAATACAAGATCACCCTGAATCTCATCTGACACAATGGGTAAAAAAATCTCAGAAGTAGGAGCAAGTCTGAGAACAGCATAAGAACAAGTGAAATGAACTTGTACTCCCCCAACTTCCAGCAGTTTGAGTTCAGGCTCTTCTGAGCCAGGTATGGCATCTTCCTATTTAAAGATCCCCACTGGACAATTTTTCTTTCATTATATTTCCTAATCACTTTTTATACATATGAAGTTTTAGAACCCTCAATACCCTCAGATAGACATTCTGTACCATTGTGTAGTGTATGAAGAATAAGCTCCTTTGCATCTACCTCCTGCTAATTTCATTTTATGCCCTCTGAGTATTTCAAAATATCAGTTGGATTTAGGCTAAAACGAAGTTGTGAACACAAGATTAACTGTTCTTTATGGGACTTTTACATCGATTTGTGTGTTATCCTAACATTTAACAATCAGTAAATGAAAATTTGTATTTTGTAGGCTAATTTAATTAAAGCTTAAGGTTACAGAAAGAGGAATAAAGAAACTCTAGTAAAGAACTGTTGAAGAAAGCCATAGAATAATGGAGACAGACAGGGATATGCTGGCTCCTAAACTGCTCCTGTAGGATCCTAGTCCTGAACTTTTTCCTCTCATGGCTTGCAGACACCCAAGGGCCCATAGGCTGCTTCTACAACCTTGGAAAGAGCTCATTAAGAGGAGCAAGTCTCATCAATAGCTTTAAATATATTATGCAGAGGTCCATTTTGCTAAGAAAATCTAACCTATGACTTGAAAAAAACTAAAAACCTCACTGCAGTCAGAGCAGACAACTGTGTAAAGAAAATAGACTGTAGAGGAAATCTGTTGAGCTACAGGGCACTAATGAAAAATCGTGTACATCATTGTTTTTAACTAATAATAGCTAAAATATGGTTTTTATTCAGAAGGAGACAAACTTTCACAAATCAGGCTGTACAATGGATCTCCCCAATGTCAGGAAACTCACAGGGTTGGTAATGATTTCCTTTTCATTTTGCTGCAGGTGACATTCTGCTCTAACAGATGGTCAGCCCCTGGACGGTATTTGAGAACCAATGTGAATTTAAGCTTCAAAGCAAGGTATGCAGAGCAGGAGAAACAAGTTTAAGGCTAAAGGTATTATTGCCAGTTCCACTGGATACCTTCAATTACTTCACCATTACAAGCAGAATCAAGTGGTTCTTTTAGAAGAGTTTCTTTTCCAAAGCAACACTGACATGAATGAAAGGAGAAATAAGAATGTCCGAGTCAATCTAAGTTAATTACCTTCTAAAGAGCTTCAGGGTATTTAAACTATTAAGATAAATTTTATCCCTTTTCATTAAAAATAAAAATCTAATGTCCTTGTTTCCAAGGATCTCTGATGGGAATGGCAGTTTGGCAGTAGTTCTATAGCTATCAGCCAAATCGTCAGGCATAGATTGTTGCTTTAATAAAGGATAAATGGCAACAGATTTAAAGTCAGCAGGTATGTAACCTGGGGACAGAGAGGCATTAATTAAATCAGTAAAGGCAGGCAGAAGCTCAAGAGGAAAAACCTAAACAAGAATTTGGGAAGCACTGATAAGACTTGACTTTCTCTCTGCATAGCTTTTGCCTCCAGCAATTCAGCCCTTAAGATGCAAAAAAGCTGTGAAACGAGCTATCAGAATCCTTGTCAATCACTGGACAAGGTCTATCATGGTCAAAAGGTACTTCTAAGGCCTGCAGGAAAATAACGGAATTAATCTATGATGTGTGTTTATCAGTGACTAACTGCAGATTTGGTTATTGCAGCAAAGAGGCTTAAACAGAAGGGGGAGAGTGATAATGGATCAGTTAAGGATTATTATTCTTACTCTCTTTTCATTTCAAAGACCATTTTATTGTTTCAATTGCATTTGCTAACTTGTATGATATGGGAGACTTTCTGTGTTATGGGGAAAAGGGAGACAATTCTGCAAATTGTTTATTGAACTTATATCAGGAGGTACTCTTATTAATTCCAAGTTCAGGGGGTTGAATGTTCCATTGGCAAAGGTACACATTTATTCCTGGAGATGCCTGTTTCTCATTGAGGAAGATGCAATACACAATGAGAGGATAATAACCTAGGCTCAAAAGAAATATGATAGTTATATATTTTATTAAATGTTTAGTAGAAAGAAATTTGAAGAAAGTCTTAGGAGTACACACAAGTGTACTTTGTGTATATGTAAAAATATATAAAGTTTATATATTATAATATAAACTTTATATTTAAAGTTTGTGTGGAAACTACTTGTTTATCTGTGGAAATAATATCTAAACTCCACCAAACTATCAATTGTCTGGAGTCTTTGTTATTGGTCTGAGGAAGAAGGACTCATACATGAGAATTAACTTCCAACTTTGGTCTATGTAATCTGCACCTTATCAGTTCAATTTGGAGGCAAATTAAACACATCAGTACTCATTCTCTGGATATAAATCTTCTCCTCACTATCAGGTGAAGAAGTGTTTTCTGTCTGGCTAATCAATATGGAAGATTAATGCTGTCACCTCCATTATTTAAGTGAAATTAAATTAAGGTGATGATTAAATGGAAGATACATGGTTAATGTTCAAGTATGTTCTACAGATCCAAAAATACAGCCTGGAGCAGGAGTGTGTGTATTTCTATATATTTTTATTATACGAGTGTAACAATTTGAAGGGATCTGACTTTGCATCACCTTTCAATAAAGAGCAACGCAAAGAAGATTGTTCGACTCTTCTCTAGTAGCCAGAGAAATGTAACATTAGAGAGAAAGCAGAGATTTATAACACAACAGCTGAAAATACACTCCGGTTTTCAAAGGGTCACTATATCAGATTTTTAAAATTACCAGTCATAGACAAAATATGCAACCAGTTTTCAAAACATTGTGTCTGATGTTGTCAGTAGGCGACCACGTCCTAATCTGCATTTTTGGTGAAATGAAGCCAATCCAGATCCCTAATTGAGAATGGGGTCCTGTTCCCAGGTTTTGAAGAGCTGGAACCAGGTGTAATGGGCAGATCAGCATAGGAAAGAGCTGCCTCAGAGTGGCAACTGCAGCCACCTGAGATACCAGAAACAGACAACAGATTTCCACAAGGAACATTTTCTAAGATGTTTGTCTGTCCAAATGACAGATATTTCCCATTTGCTTCTCCTTATCTTAATGTGCAGCCAAAAGAGGATTTTTTTCAGCGTGTCACTTTTCTATAAAGCCCTCAAAGTGAGTGAGAAGTTCTATGCTTCACTTATTTAATTTCTTCATGAAATATTTTGCATTCCATAACTTCCCTCCCCCTCCAAATTACCCCAAGCAAAATCAGCATAAAAAGTGGTGTTTGGGAAAGGTATTTCAAATTATTTGCACTGTGCTGAAAACCCAGCTGAATAATGACATTCACTTAGTTAGGCTTTGATGCCAGGAGTCTAAAAGAGCTTTCTCACCAGTAGAAACCTTCTATTAGCAAAGAGTTTACCTAAAGAAAACTAGATCAAAACAATTCCAAGTGCTAATTATGTTCTGCATATGAAGGTGCTCCACCTTCATAAGCACAAATAATGAACAGACAGATTTTTTAATAAACAACTTCTCTAACAGGAAATTAGAAATGTGCATCCCTACTGAAGAGAAAATAGCAGCAGAGCTCATTTTTGATTCACTGAAAACAATGCAGCTGTTTAGTCAGAATGGAAGGACAGATCACTTACAGGGGACTTGTGCATTAATGGCAAAATTAATCTGCATAGGCTTGTACAGATCTCTCCAGAGCCCGAGTCAGAGGAAACAAGATGTGACAAAATGGAAGGGCTACAAAGGAAAAAAATGAAAACATTTGTGAAAAGACTCCGTACTCCTGCAGCAGACTAATCAATCACCTGGTAAGTATGTGATCAACACACATGGGCATTCCCAGTGCAATAATAATAACAACAGGTAGATAAACTGTGTGATACAATTTTGCTAGATCGGCTGCTACCAGTGGGAAGCAGTCATTCATTCTGGGGATGACAGTTATACCCTCTGGCTATCACTACTAATTAAATCCCTATCTTTCCTATTCCATTTTTCCCCAGTTATAGATGCGATCAAAGACAGAACAATATATGGAAGGAACAGGAAACTAGATTTAGGTAATAATTTTAAAAGCCAAGTGAGATAGTCTGAGATATTAATTCACTCCCCCTGGAAAACAAGGCATGCTTCTGGCAGGAAGGCAGGTGCAACAGTGTGTGAGGTGATGAGTGTATAACCATAATGTTGTAATCAAAATCTTGTGACTCTCACAACTCCTAAGACTGCTGGAAAACCACAGAGCACACATACAAATGGGAATAGTTCATGGATATGCTGATGTTTTCTACAATGTGGTTACAGCACTGGTGGGTAAGGGAAGAGCACCTTCTGTCATCTACCTCAACTTGTGCCAAGCATTTCTCATTGTCCCACGGAACAGTCTTGACTCTGGAGTGGGCAGACATGGATTTGATGGGGGTCACCTGGATAAGGAAGTGGCTGGATGGTCTCACTCAGAGTTGAGGACAGCAGCTCACTGTCCAGGTGGAGGGCAGAGACAGGCAGCATTCCTCAGGGGTCAGCGCCGGGGCTGGCGCTGTGAGACACCTCTGTTGGTGACACAGACAGTGGGACTGAGTGCACCCTCAGGGGAAGGTGTCAGAAGGAAGAGTTGGAAGGGGTTGGAACAAGATAATTTTTAAGATCCCTTCCAACCCACACCATTCTATGAACCAGTGATTGTGACACTTCTCTGATTTACTCACTTTTTTGAAAGATACCTCAGATTTTACCTCCTCATTAATGAACTTTGCCAAACCAATGGCTCAGCCCATCTTTGGTCAGGGTCCAACAGGGAGTCTGTCCATCATGAAGACAATCCATTTGTTTCAGCCTCATGGGTCTGATCCAGTACAATTAGTAAGGCTTCAAGGAAAAGGGGCAGTCTTTGAAGCATTTTATAATGGCTCATTATCTTTTATAACCTGCAATGCTACATCTTATGCTTTAATGTGGAGACTTATCTTGCTGCCTACTTTGAGGAAGAGAATGATACTTACCACATTTAAATATGCTTACCACATTAACTATGCTTACCACATTTTTTCTTCAAAAATAAAATTAAGAAAAACATGCAAAAGCTTCTCTTTGCACAAGCATGCAAAATGTAGAAAATTAATATAAGAAAGCAGAGCTTCAAATTAAAAGTGGGACTGCAGAACAGCAGTGCAACTTAGGGAAATAAAAAAATCCAGTTCTTAGAGAGTAATTGAATCCCATACTTTAGTCATATTAACTAGCAACCTGATGTCCTGGCACACTTTGTTGGGCTAGATCCTGGAGTGCAGATTTAGCAGAACACAATTCCTTGAGCCTAAGCCAAAGGGACACGGCACATTCTAACTGCAAATGCTTGTTGCTGTGCTGGGTGTCAAAAAGCAGGGTCTAAAAAATATGGAAAAGCCTTCCTTACACAACAGCCCTCTGTCGGCAGCTCTTTGATCACTCATATCTTTCCCTGGTCGTTCTCTAAGTACTGACATATCCTTGGAGGAATTTTGCAGCTTAAGACATTACTGCCCCTAGCTGTCAACCTCGACCTTCCACAGAGGTCGCTCACAAGCGCAGCTTAACAGGGGCTGCCAACCTGTCACCAGAGAGCGGCGGGATGTGCACCCACGCCCTGCCCTGCCCGCGCTGGCATGGGCACCTTAACCTCGGGCACGGGAGATGGGGCACAGTGCCAGGAACTGCTGCAGCAACATTCCTCAGAGGCTCCGCATCCTCAACAGCAGCCTTATCGCAAAAGATTTAAAGAATTTAGCTTCGGTACAGCAAGTTATTATAGCTATGAGCAATGTGGCTGAAGTGAGAGTGACTACACATATATAGAAAAGAAGATTCTTGCTTAAGTACTTTGCTGAATCGGGGTTTAAACCCTCCAGATTGGTATTTCTGCAGCAATCAATGAAAAAAAGCTAGAACATACCAGCACAGCTCCCCTGGGGGCCCACATTTACTGAAACGATCGTGGAGTTGACTTAGGGTTTCTGTTTCTAACAAGGCATGCCAACTAAACAGAGAATAAAGGGATACAAACCCTGATACTTCCAGATATAAAATAATCAGTCTCAGCACTGAAAGCAGTATTACCCTGAGAACTGAACACCCAATGGCTCTTGAGAGGTGTCTTGTACTTGGTGACAGCTGTGGCCACAGGGGACACACGTACAGCAGGCCTGACCCTCTACAGCAGCTCCTGCATTCCGTTTTTTAAGGGACATGTTTAATATCTGGCTTCATTTTTCCTATTAAAGTGATTCATGCTGGGGGGAGTTCAGACTACTGGAAGGCAGAAGGTTTGCCTAGGTGCAGCTATTAATCATCACCCTTTGTTAACTTGGTGCAACACTCCTGGGGAAGAAATGCCCATGAAACAGGGCTCAGGAGAAGGCCAGAGACATTCCTGCAGGATGGGCAAAAGCTGGGCAGGTGACCGTGGCACTGGCACAGGGAGCTCTCCCAGACTCAATTCCCTGCTGCAAGGGAATACATTCTGGTATTTCCAGGAGTAGCTACAATACCAATAGCTTTTAAGACATCCATTTAGTATTTTTTATTACCCTGCAGTGACAGCAGCAATAATTAATTCTGAAAGAAATAATGCCTGAGGAGCTGTAAAACTACACTGAGGTTTCACTGATCCTCAGTATGCGTGCTATGATACATATCTATATAGGTACATATCTATGCATATATTCAAAAATATATCAATCTGTAATGCAGATTTCAGAAAATGCAGAACTGAAAGATAAATTAAAGTGCACCTAAATTTACTCCCATCCTGAAAGAAGTAAAATGTAAACATATTATTAAAGGATGGATTAGCATGTCTAATTCCATGGAAATTAGAATATAGATAAAAATTTAAAACTGTAATTAAAAGAATGAAGAGAGAACATTAATAGGATGAATTATACACTCTACTGCAAAATGGTATGTAAAATTGTAGGCCTGTTTTCAAAATTAGGAAGTGAGGAAAAAAGATACAGTCTGTTCCTGGGAAAAGATTGGTAATAAGCAGTTAAGACTTATCATAAAAAAACTGTTAATAGGTTCTAAAACTTGTTAGATGTCTTTATTATTCACAGGTATGTAGAAGGCTTTTCATTCTGTGTTTTACAAAAAGAATGAAAGGGAGTAAATTTTTTTCTTACAAATACTGTTGAAAATTATGATTTTTGTAGTTCCCTGGCTACAGATTAAAACTGCAGCTTTATATTACCCATTTTAGTCAAAGCATCTCAGAGAATTTCCATCTCTAACTATAAAAGAAAACAATTTTCAATTTCAAGTTAGAAATACAGACATTCCTCTGTTTCTTCATGCAGTACTTTTTGGCTGAATTTCAATTTCAGTTTAGAGCATGATAAAATATTGTCATATTATAGAATAGTTTGGCCAAACCAATTGATGGTGAATAAAAAAATACCAAAGGCTTTCTGTTCCTGATGCTGATGTAAAAGGGCACCTCTTGGAGCAGAATCATCACCTACAGTCCTAAAATAATGAAATCTCTTTGTCTAAAACTGATGCGTAAACTCATTTTAATTGTAACTTTGTTTGGCATTCCACAAAGCTCTAGCCCCAGAATCTCCCTGTAGCACCCAACATATGATGATTATCTGTGTTTGAAGTCACTGTCTACACAATGAGTTGCAAGAGTTGTACTTTGTGTATTTACAGGTGCAAGAGCTAGAAGATTTATATCCTTCCTCTATTTTGCAATTCCCTACTTGAGTTTTGTTTCTCTGCTGATTGCTTTTAATCAAGATTTCATTTTTAACTAGACATGTGTTTAAGTGATTCCCACAGTAATTGAACTCTCTGCAGTACAATAAAATTCTTTCTGTGTGTCAGGTTGGTTTTCTTGCTGCAGAGCAAAGAAAACAGTTCTGATCATTATGTAGTTAACTCCATTTAACTCCAGCTAAAAGAGCACCCTGCTCCTATAAGACAGGTGTATTCACAGCTATGTCTACAATCTCAGCTTTGGGAATCATTAGAAAACACAAACCCAACAGAAATGTACGTGTGCTTACACACCTAATCCACAGCCAGACAGAAAAGAGGTGGGAAACAAGTTATGATTTCAACCACTGCAGCCAATCCATATTCACTTGCAGTGCTTAGGAAGCAAAACCCATTTTATGTTTTGATAATTATTTACTTTATGGAGAAAAATGACTGCTTTACTGTACAAACTAAAAATAGTGTTTATTTTTTAACCCACTGAAGGAATAACATCTGGTAACTCTTTTACTGTTTACTACTTTTTTCCTAATAGATTTTTCTAACAATAACAGTTTACATGGATGATTCACAAAGATGTTTCAAAAATAAAATACAGCTGATACCTCATAATTTAGAGGTCATAACTAGATCTCATCAACTAGAATTGAAGTTTCTATCACTGTATGTTCACTGTTCTCCAAGGCACATTATTTAAGCAGCAATTTCCTGGGTACAACTTCTTCCAGCAGATTGTGGAAATCACTGGATTTATGAGCCTAAACCCCAAGTAATTGCTCTTAGGTGTAAGACAGTTTTGGGTGAGCTGTCCTGACACGCACCCCTCTAACACTGAAATCCTCTAGAACAGCCCTAGGATCAGAGAGCAGCTCTGGGGGAAGGGAGCACAGCAAATCCCAGGGCTGGGGGCTGGGACTGCCTTGGGGCAGGGGGACTGGTGTCATCTGGAGAAGCTCAGGGGATGAGACCTCAGCACAGGAGCTGCAGGATCAAAGCTCTGCCTTCAGGCCAGGACCAATGAACCCATTTCATGGATGACTTGAGTCCAACTTTGATGCAGAAGTGACTCATTAACTCAGTCTCCCTGTGGCAACCAGGATTTGTAAGCCACCTCAGATAGACCTCAGGACAATTCAGGCTGGGACCTCGAGAGGATCTAGTCCAGCTTCCTGTTCCAAACTTCCTTTTTCTCCTCTTTCCATACCTTATATAAATATATATATGTAACATACAAACACATTTCATAACCATATGTTTAAGCGAAACCAGGTCAAAAAGGAGATTACATTTAAAGACACTATTTTGCTCTGAGTGAAAGAAAAAGCAGACCTGCTGTCTTATGAAAAAGAATAACAACCAAACCTCTGAGGCAAAATAACACGGAGCATAAAGCATTAACTTTAAAGCCATGTTGGCTTTTCTGCTAGCAACAAATGTGCACATAAGAGTTAACATAAAAAATTAAAATGAAATAAATATGCTCTCTAATGAACTAATATACGTGGGTAAGGTAACATCTGCTACTTTGTTTATAACAAATGTGTCAAACATTAGATATGCCAGCACTCATGCACATGTTCTGATGGAAGTTGGAGAATTTGCTTTATTTGCCCAGCAGAAAATGGAAAATTTTATGTCATGGCAAAATAATGTCAGACCTGAGGGCACTGAGAGAGAGAGGTAGAATTTTCTTCTGAAGCAAAGAGGCAGCCCATCCAATGACTCTGGTTAGTTGGGTGCCACAGAAAGGGAGTCTTAATTGATTTGGAAACAAGCAAAGAAAATATTTCTAAGAAGTTCTGACCTACTTTCTATCTCTAAAAAAGATTCTATGTAAGGAGTGATGAGTGAACTGCACTAGGTCAGGATAATCCTGGGAGATTTTGTGACCCTGCTGCTTCCTTTGTATTTGTCTTCCCTTAGCAGGTGATGCCAACAGGGAAATCCCAGCCTTTCCCAAGGCAGTCCAGACCTGCTCCCAGAGAACATGGGGGATATTCCCTACTGCTTCACAAGCATCCTCTGTTCCTTTACAGAAAGTCCCGGCACTGATGATTTGTTAGTGCCCACCTCAGACAGGAAGCAAGAAGATTCTCCACCACAGCCTATTTCCTTATTGCCACCAGTGCAAAGTGAGAATGTAGAGCCTAAAACCTGAAATGTGCCCTTGAAAGGAGTCCCAGCCAGATCTAATGCCCAGTTTCTTCTGTAACGACACACAGTTCACAGACATTTCTTTGGTGCCATGGATCACAAACCTTGAAAGACTACTACATCTAAAGTAAACATTCAACAAGAATCTAGACTAATTCCTCCATTTTGTTGGTAAAGTTCAACAGTTCATGTTAACTGAAAAGTACTTTTAATTTGCCTACAGTCCACAAAAGAGAACGTTGTTACATAATAGAAACCCAGAACCCTAGGAGTCAATGAAAACCCCGAAGATTCTCATCCACTTGTTTGGATTCTTTTATGATAAATCATAAAAGAATCATAAAAGTCTAATGATTACTAATATGGAGTAATTTTTGCTTCTTTTCTTTAATCTGTTTTCACACTAAATATTTCAGCTATTTTACCCTGTTAAAACTTTTTCGTGTTTTGGTTGGTTGGTTTTTTAACATTGTCATCTCACTTTGGGTAGTCACAAAAAGATAACTCACTGTAATAATCTATCATAATATAACATGTACTTATTGCTGAAGCACTTTTATATGAAAATGCATTATTAAAATATGCAAATATGATAAAATATCGAATATTAAAATTGCTGTGCCTGTAGCATATTCCAAGGCTACTGAAAGCTCTTTGGTGGCAGGAGGATGAGGAAATTACAAGCACTAAAAATTGCTATTTAGGAAGTTTCTCATATCAGCTCTGAATATTACCTGGAATAGGTGATTTCCACTCATCAGCCCTATTCTCGCTTCTTAACCCTCCATTGCTTTACTGACAGTCTTTTCAGGTTAGTACTAGAAATGCCTACAAGCTCCCAGTCATTATGCTGTACTTCAGCTCAGCTTCTTCAGGGAATTTTGTAATCAGTGGTGTTTTCAGAACACAAAATAGAAATTTTTCTGACAAAATATACCTAAGGAAAGATTACTCAAATTATTTCAAGTATGCTGACAGTACCAGAATGCATGCTTTCCTCTACATCTAAGCTGCACATGGAAATTATTTTAATATGAAAATATGTTTTCTCAATTAAGGTTTACTGAATATTTGTCATTTTCCAAATTTTATTTGACACCAGAAAGTAACAATAATAGTTCAGATTAAAAAATTACTTCCATTTTACACAGTGTATACATTATTTTATGTACTTAATTGATAATATATATTACAGTGGTTAAAATTACTTTACTCTTCTGTTTCCTCATACTTCCCCCCCTGCACCATGCTTTTAGTAGTTAAATCCTCCAATTTTCCTTCCTTTTGACTTCTAGCTGTCTGACAGTCCAATGGGATGAAATGGAGCACCACGTTCCTTCCCCTGTCCTGCTAATTTGACAGGAGCACCCTGTGAGGTGCTTATACCCTTCTGTACAAGTACATCCCTATTGTAAAAGCTTTTCTTCATTTTCTACATCTGAGTATTTTCAGATATGAACAAAACTTTCATTGTAAATACCTGGGCTTGGCAGGTTGGCTCATTTCTTCTGAGTTTTGTTTGTGTTCATTGGAACTTCCTATAGGATTCTCAGGAACCATCACCAACTTTAAATTATCTGACTTTAAATACGTATATTAGAGAATGGTTTCTGAATTCTTTCATATATTCTTCAAATGTAGCAAAACCCCCCTCTCCCTTTGTAGTAATTCAATTTATTGGTAAGAATACACTTTTTTTATTTAAAATGTTCATCTCTTATCTGCCACTTATGAAGTCCTGGCCCCACAGCTCCCACTGATTTATTTTGTGAAGGCTTCCATAATCATCCAGTCTTAGCTATTAATACAGAAATCTCTTTAACACTCTGAACAGTTCTGCAGATATCACCATTCTTCTAATCTCCAAACAGCTAATAAGCAGTTAAACAACATGAAGCTAAAAAAATGAGTAGTATACTGATTATAAGAGAAAACCCTATGATAATAGCAATTTATTACATGTCTCCAGGAATCTTATTAAATCATTTATGCTGTTATCCATAGCAGTTTAGCATCAAATTGTACCCAAATAAACTAGTCCAGAAAGTTTGTTATAACATGAAGACTTTCAGGCAGCACTTCCCTTGCATTTAAAACAAATTTGCAAACAAAGATTATTAGATTTTTGCTTTGCAAATGAAAATAATCCATAGTTAGGGTGAGGAAAAGGAAACAATTACAACTACAGTCACCCCTTTCCTTCCTGTGCTGTTAAAGGCAGAGATTCCAAAACACTCCTGTCTTTGTTGCTGAAGTAAATCAGAACATCTTTGCCCTGTGATCATTACCAAGGTCAGCAAACAGGAGATAAAGGGACAAGGCTGAATTTCACAAATATCAGAATAATTTGATGAGTCTTTCAAGATGCAGATGGAATGGCTGTCCAGCTGTCACCTTCTCTCTATTTCTGCACAACAAAATGGAAATTAATTTCTAAAATCTTTTTCAACACTACAGATCACATACAGACAGAACTTGGTTCACAAACTATTTCTAAGGAGAAACACAAAATGTCTCATGCATCCTACATGCAAAACCTACATTAACACTCAAGAAAGCTACCAGAAAGTTGCTCAAAAGTTTAAGTGATATAATTTAACATAAGATATTTAAATGCTAAAATGAAATCGGACTGCTGTGAATCATCTATAAACTGTATTTTGAAAATACTAAATCAGAATGAATTAAAATATTATTTCATACAGTGAAAAATGAGGAAAGAAATAATATTTTTATAGTTCTATGTCATCATTTTAGAAATTATCCACTAATTTTCCTCCTCAACTTGAAAAGGAGACTACCAATGAGAAAATTGTGGGAGTGATAGACTATGGCTTCAAAACAATTATCTAACTATAGATGTCAGCACAGATTCTCATTATTATTATAAAGCCATTCAAAAAGACATTTTAAGCTCTGATTCAGGAAAATTCTCTGATATTCAGCTTATCATTTCATAGGTCCCAAATATTTAATGGGGATGCCTTTCCCAATCCTCTGCTACATTTTCACTCAAAGTTCTCAGAATAATATGCCTAACCCATATTTTCTGTGAATGTCTCCACCAATATTCAACAGGCTTGGGTGATCTGCAGCTGGTTGGCCAAACAAGTTTTAATTGCCATCTGGCAGAAACATGAATTTGCTGGTTTATGCCAGGGCTGCAGTGTTAAAATATTTTTTAGACTCACTTCAATGATCATTTGAAAGAATGAAAAATACCAAAGCCCTGTGGGGAGCACCCATGATTGTTCTAGTGAATTATTTCATAAAATCTGGAGGGGATGGAAGAGTGGAAGTCACTCAGGTTGCCACTGGAATGAACGATTCTTGAACAGCTCTGAGAACACCTGCAAATAATCCAATCCACTGGACTGCAGGGAGGAATGTATTTCTTTAATTTGTACTGCCTCAAAGATCACAGACATAATCTGGCATTGTAACTGCAGATTCAACACAGACACTAAAGTTTACTCCAACACAACGCTTGTGAAATGTTAGGTAAAACACACAGAAAAAAATATGCATAGAAGCACATCACAGACTCAACTGGCAGTCAAGTCTGGCAGAAGTCTATCACCTAGAGACAGCTTCCTTTTCTCTCAGCTGTTAGGATGGTATAAAGAGAAATGAGAGAAGCTTCCTAGGCTTCATTACTGTAGGAAGAAAATGGTTCCCAAGACAAAAATTATCAAAAAGTCATATACACTTCACAATGTTTTGAGGCCATTCCAGTCAGCTATGTCAATATTTGATTAAAAACCAACCTGGCCGATATAGAGAAAAACCCAGTCAGTGCTAGGGACAGAGAATATTTACTGGAAGTGTAAAAGAAAGGACTGAAATCTAACTCCTATCTTTAAATCAACCACTGCCAGGTTAGAGGAAGGGGGATTTGTCTGGTGTAAAAGAACTGTAAGTGCAGTATCCTCCTTTGAGTTTGGTGTTTATGTCCCTAAAAGACAACTGTCATGCTTAGCGATCTTAGTCACTGGGTATTTGGGAACACTGCACATGTCAAAAGAAAATATCACTGGTAGGAGCACCATAGGCAGCATACAAACATCATTACTTGGAGGTAACACGCACAGTGGGAAATCTTAACTCAACTATTGGGAATCAGGACTCTTCAAAGACTTGAGAAATGAATCACTCGTTTTAATGCTTTCTCTTGTCTAGGAAAAAAACCCCTCATCCCTCTCTTTTTTATGGTTTAATTTCTCTTTTGTTCATTTCCACTTGCTGATGCAGCTGAAAAAATGACACAAACCAGTGGCTTAATACCTTCACTGTAGATTGTTTGCTAAGTAAGGAAACCAGAACCAAAAACACCCTGTCTGAGCAGTTAGCGGGTAATACCTTCTGGTGGGAGATATCCTTGCAAGAGATCTGGTGGCTTTTATAAACCAGCCAGGCAGCTTCACAGTGTGGGCCCATTAAGACTGCATAATGATGTTTAGTGAGCTACAATATAAAGAGCTCTAGATAGTTTTGACTTTATTTCCAACATCAGATCGGTGAAACATGCCAAAAAAGAGGAAAAGATTACACAGAACATAGTGGATTTGCTGTTTAATTTATGAAGTAATTCCTTCTAAGAAAAACAGGTAAGCACTGAAGTCTCTATTCTGTTCTTGGTCTTGTAATGACTGAACTCTAGTGTGAAAAACTAGTGTGAACTCTAGCCTGCAAAACAGTGATGTAAGCGTTCTGCAGGTGTAAAAGCCTCCGAAAGGTTTCCAATTGAAGCCTACAGTTCAGATAACCTCTCAAAACAAAGGGCCTTGGAAAATACTTTCTCAAAAGGAATTTTTCACTTGGGAAAAGACCAAACATTTTCACAAAATAAAGTGAAGTAGGACTGCTGTGAGATAACTGAGAGAGTCTACAAAGACTCAGTTATTAGTCACTGGTTTGAGCAAATCCTTGCTTAAAAAAACCCAATGTCTCCACACATTTCATTACTCACAGGGACATTGTGAGGACACTTTGGGACTGATACTCAAAAACATGTATTTCCAGTTTGTAGATCAATCTAAGTGAGATTTCAGTACACTGCAAGTGATTTCAGTAGTAACTCACTACCCACACGTGCCCTACTCCAACGCTCTGGCATGAAACAAGGTGCCACAGTAAAAGAATTTAGTAATAACTTGGGTTTGAATCCTTTAAAATAACACTTACCAAAGCATTCAAGTTGTTTTTACCATGTTCTCATTTAAATTATCTTCCCTTGGTGTTGTCTAATAAAGACAGACATTGTAGTGACATTGTTGAGACCTTAGCAAGATTCCCTTATGCAAGGGGAACATGAGGAGAAAAATCAGTTTAGTGCATGGGCAAATTCCTGCAGAGCCCCTGTGGAACCTTGCATCATAGATTAATTCCATTTTTCCCCCTTCACCTCGTTAAGTACATGCCCTACAAGTGCTGGAACACATTCAGAGGAGAAAGGGAAAGAAAAGAAATGATGACAACCCAGAGGCAATTAGTTTCTGATTACCACATATTACAGGTAAGGGAAGGAGGCAAGGGTCAAACAGACAATATTGGAAGTAATTTAAATTTTGCTACATTATTAAAAAATTAGAAAGCCCTATATCAAAGGGAAACTATAAAATAGTATACATTTAAAATATTTTTTATTATAGTTTTTACTACCCTCAGGCTTCTGAAAACTGAGAGGTCTCTGCATTTCTTGAGGATATAATTAAATGACAGACCTTTCTTTTAAATCTTAAACTGAAGTGTATAATTCAGTTCAGTTGCAATGAAAGAATCAAAACATTCTTAATTTTTATACTTCATTAGCTTTATCTCTTTGCCTTGCCCTGAAGCATTGCCAAAAAATATTCAGCCTTGGTATTCTATTCACTCCAAACTACAATAGAATTCATCAGAAAGCTTTGCACTTGGTATGGGCACAAAAACTTCTACTGGTCATTTTCTCTGGGTGCATAAAACTACTTTCTGTCAGCTCACAACACTTTCATTCATGCCTTGCTCAATTTGACATTTGTCTGTAAAGATAATATATGAACTATTTAAACTTAGCCAATGTGATTTTAGAAAGATATTGCCTTTGTACTCCCCAAATACTGCACCCTACAAGAGTTTTCAGACTCATATTTCCAGTACAGTACTTGAATATCTTAGAAAAGCTAACTACTTTAAGTGTCTGAATATGAAGGACATTGATTAAATTGCAGAAAATTATGTAGTTAGTTTAATTCAGAATTTAAATAACCCATTTCATGTGTCTTAATTCACCTTGACTGTAATTTAGATCACACTAAATTGAGACTGCTTTAATAATGAGTATGGTTGTCTACACAGAGATTGAACTGCTGCAAAGAACTTGGTGCTTGCACTGCCATCCTCACAGGATGTGCTGACACAGCAGATGCTCCCCAGTGGCAAAACCACTAAGAAATGGCCACGTCCCTCTGACATCTTTTGCTCCAGCCACGGTACTCGTCCCCCACACTGCAGTTTGTCACAGTTGAAGTGATTCAAAGTGAAAATAACTTTCTGGAGCAAAGTTGCTGCCAAGAGCAAGATGTAAAACAACCTCCGAGCTGGCAGTCACACAGCACAGCCCGACAAGCTTAGCTGACCATCCACTGCATTTCCTTCTTTGTACTGACTGCTAGTTCTGGTTTATGTTATTCCCTTCCCTTCTGCTGACAGCTTTCCCATTTCACTTCAGCACACCTCTGTGATGTACTGGGAAACAGAGGAAGAGCTACCCTGTTGGGCTCACCACAGGGTTTGTGTTTAACCACAAGCTGCTGTGCTGATGATTTGAGCCTCTTTTAGTGCATGTGATCACTGGGAAAAGCATCCAGGGTGTGAAGCTCTTGAAACATATTAAATTGTATTAACAAAATCACCCGTGGTTGCTCTTAGTATTACAATTCTTGTGTGCTTTCAAATCCACACAGTTGATATACAAAGCAGTCATGACATTATAACCTGTAACTGCCAAAGATGCTTCAAAGGTCTGTTCAAACCCATTCTTCTTTGAACTGGAGTGCCTGCTAAAGTACGTGCAAATTTCACTGAAGTTATATCTGATTTTAGCTCACAACATCATGTGGAGGACAAAATATATAAAAGACATCATGCTTGCCAGATTATGGGCTCCTGACTAGAGCTAAAAGAGTCAGCTCAAAAGCAGATGGGAAATAGAAATGCTAAGCTTTGATTTCTGTTGGAATAGGTACAGGAACTAATCTGCATTTATAGTAACCTCTTCAGTTTCATCTCACAAGACATTCTACTATGCAGGAAGGTTCTATATTCTGCTTCACTGTGTTTTCATATTTGAAATCTGATTAAGAGCAGTGAGATTATGCTAATGCTTCTGGTCCATGTTGGATGAACTTCAGGGATTTATATGTTTTATATTTTGCTAGAGTTGCATTCACACCTCAATTGAAAAGATGTTTTCATAAAAACTTGGAGGTAAAAGCAACTCTACTAATACACAGAGTAACTCCAGTAATATACACATGAATGCCTGAATGTATATCCCATACATATAAATGCCTGAATGTATATCCCACATAGTTTTAGACCAGAGCAAGTGCAAAAGTACTTTATGGGAAGCTACAAGTCTGCATTATGGCCAAGTGTTTTCTTTAGGTTTAAATAAGTGCCAAACTCTGCCTGTGCCATGCACAGAAGTTGTTCATAGGCTGAATGTCAGAGGTCCTGCTTTAAGCAGAGTTGGAAGGACCTCCAGAGGACCTTTGCAGCCTATACTGTTCTACAATTTTACAAATAGCCATAATTGATGGCAGTATGTAATTAGAAATCAGAAATGACATCTCTCAAAGAGCAACTGCTCTGAGTTCATGATCATTCTGTTAATGTTACTTCAAAACCTCAGGTAAAACACCACCGCTGAATCTCCACCTGTAGCTACTCGTGCCATTTTCCCCTCGATGGATTCTGCCACACTCACTGTGGCACTGGGGATGCTCTGGTGATGCAGGAGCTGTTTGTTCCACCATGCAAAGGAGGCCTTGTGGCTTTCACAGATAATGTCAGGTACAGACTGCACAAATACAAGCATTTACAAGCACAAAAACACCCAATGCTGCTGCTTAGGTTTCTCCTTGTGCCAAGCATCAAAGGGTCAAACAATGTGCAAAGAATAGCACCACAATAAAAAGAATCTTTAGTATTTTCTGTATCAAAGTCACTATGCTGCTGTAGCTATATCCCTTTACTTGTAGCTTTTACAAAGTGGTTATTAAATCTGACACCTCACTTTGACACTCTGCTCATGGAAAAGGAATGTTTAAGCAAGCCCCTTCCTCAGGTGCATTTATTTCTCAGGGAGTATGTGAAGATGGATACACAAGAGCTACGCTCAGGCTGTAACACAAAAACCCAGGAAGATTGTCTAGTCTGAGTTTAAATAGACACATGTGAAGAAGGCTCATTACATCTTTGTGGGGTTCTAAATTTTTTTTTGGTGAGGTTTCTTGGGGGTTGGTTTGTTTCTTCTGGGGGTGGGGGTATTTTTTTGTTTTTTACAGGCATTGTCACACACATGTCCAAAGCTTACATTTTTCATACAAGTGTATGTTTTTTCATTAGGACTTTTATTTTATGGGAGAACACACCTGAGGATAAAAGGACAATAAGAAATTTGAGATTTTGACATCTCTGCCAATACTTATAGTGCTCTCTAAAAACTTAATGTGTAATAAGCATCAGAGGAAACATTAGGTTGCTCATTTTTTCCAGGGTTTCTTCTGTTATTTTTGCTATATACTTCAGTCAACTTATGTTTGAAAATCTGTTTCCTAATCAGAAATCCAGACATTTTTATAAAAAAAATAAATACAAGGAAAATACAACATAATTTAACTGGAAGAGAAAGACAATTCAGCTGAATTTTCAAATCTATTTCTTATACTTTTTAAATCAGCTCATTTGCAAGCAATGATGTACCAGTTTTTCCTGCTTGTTCCTCATTTCTCTGTCACCCATCAGAGTGAAATCATTAACAGATCAAAATTCAATCACATGAAAATTAAGGTCACTAAGAGGCATACAAAAGGAGCCACTCCCTCAAGCAAATACAGAGGCTTTTTATTTGCTAGGTTGCCATGACTGAAAAAGCTTATGAATTGCTCACAGAAAAAGTCATAATTTGCATGAAAGAAGGATCTCAGCATGGCATGTTGGTAGCAAGGTTCCACAGCTGAGCTCTGCTGCAAAGCTGCCACGCGAGACGAGGAGAAAATTTGATTTTGGCTGAGAGCTGGCTAACTGCAAACCAGAACATTATCTTCTTTTATAAGGGCACAAAATTCACTAACACAAAGATCCAGAAAGTAACAGGAGACTTTGCTGCCCTCCTTGTACTGCAATGCCTCAACAGCAATGGGTTTTCATCAGGAAAAACTCCAGATTCCCCAAGTGTGAGAATTCCTGTGTGGCTGCAATGTGCCTCAATTACCACTACAGCACGTCTGGAGTAGTTTCACTGCAGTATGAAGGGGGCTCCCCATTACTAGGAAGGTACAATTCCTTGTGCTGTTGTGTACGGCTGCATAAGTGACAGTGAAAAGAAAGGTCTGATAGTCAAATTTAAAGTATTTTTAGTCAATTCAATAAAAATACTTTCCAATCATATGAAAAGAAAAAAAAATTAAAAACAGCCTGATTGGAAAGTAGAAATGGTAAATATCACATGCCAAGCTGAGAAAGTTTCTAATTTAGATGAAAAAGCTCATCCTTTCTGAGCATGGCAGGTCCCTAGAAGTTTTGGAGAAGTTTATAGGTCCATGCAAAAACCAGGTGGGCTTGTCACTTAACTCAAACTGAGCTTCCTTATTTTGTACACCACCAGGAAATAGGAACAGACAAAACAACTGTATGTTCTGTAAAATATAATTAACAAAATGTCACATTGACTGAGTGAACTCAATTATAAAAATATGTCCTTTTCAGTCACAGGTTTTTCTTTCCATCCTGAATAATGATTGGGGATTAAGACAGCTGGAAAATAAAGTTTCAATACACAGCATTCAAACACCAAAACTGACATCATCCAAAAGAAACCTCAGGAGACATTGCCCTCTCCACCTGCAGAAATGACTGTAGTGCAATTCAGGGTGTTTGCCAGTGTAGGCCATCATGAAATTGGCAGAGAAGTGGCAGATCCTGACATTTTAAATTAGTTGAAAACAGAGAATGAGACTAATGAAGAGGTGGAATGTGGGCAATAAAAATGTACCCACATCACATATGCCAAGTAAATAGAAGAATGCTTGGTACCTCAAGCTTTGGTCCTGAGAATAAGGAAAATTTGCAAAAAATTAGCTGGTGTGTTCATTGCAATATGCAGCCTTAAGCTAGTAGCCAATTTCTTGTGATAAAGGAAGGTTAGTTACTGCTAAACCTAATTTAAAATAAACTAAAACCTGTCTGGAACACAACTAAATAAGCATGTGCATGAGGGAGGTAGTTACAGAAGAAAAAGTACAATAGACTTGAAGCTTACAGAGTAGAGTCTGAGCAAGTAAAACATCTTCAGGGAAACTCAGAGCATCCCTGGCTCAGGAATTTGAGATTGAGCTTAGCCAACCTCCTTAAAATGGAGAAAATACAGTAGCAGGACATCAAGGTGTAAAACCAAACCAAGCACCACACAACTACACCAAGCACCACTGCCCCACCCCTTCCCTCATGCCAAGCCCACATCAAATACATTATCTGTGAGATCAGTCCTCTCTCAGTGAGGGAAGAAAATACAGGAAATGCAGTAGTATCACTGCTTAGGGAATGCAGAACACCTTAATAACAGATGGACAATCCCAGCTTCACATCCTTTTTGCCCTCCAGCAAAGGTGCCCTTCACAAAACTGCTGGAGAGTTTGGTCTGTCAGAGCATGCTCACAGCCAGGACACCCTTCCTGAGAAGGGGAATACTTTTCTCTCACCCTGACCAGGGCTAAACTTCAGTCATCCAAACAGCCAAGGTCTGATTTTCGTCCAGACTACAACACTCCTGTTCTCTTTGAGGGACTGCTACAGTGATTAGGCAGAAGCCCTCCTTATAGCAGAGTCCTGTTAATTGAACTTTGAGAAAACATTTATAAAGGAAAACGAGTAGGTTCGGGTTCTGGTGGTTTGTTTGGTTTGGGGTTTTAGTTTGGGTGTTTTGTTGATTTTTTTTTTAATTGCTTCAAGATCATCTGGCTGTACAAGAATTTATGTTTTCAACTTCAGAAATGCATTGAACCTTCCTAGCATGTAACTTCTGGCAAAATACAATGCCTTATTACCTCTTGGAAACAGGATTTTTGAATGCACCTGATGGAGTTCTTTGGGATTCTTGGTGTTTATTTTTTAAACTTGCATGCACATACAAACCACCAGAAAGTCACTCTATTGCTATTGAACCTCACTTTCGTCTCTCTACCCTAAAGGGAATCAGCAAATTGCTTTCACATAGGGAGCTCCTATAAAACAGAATAGTCTTTGTTTGCTGACCCAATTACATAAAATATTAACAGAAGGGAGACTATTGCCTAACAACATTAACATTGAGTTACAACCAAAGTTACACAGTTCTTGTTGATGGCTTTTAGTACTCTGTATTAATTTCACCCATTTCTCTTGAATGTATAAAATTCTCATGCATTAATTCATTCAAATAATTGAAAAAGTCTTCCATACAGAAGTCTTCATGTGAAAATTATTATTTATGAGGTGTCAAATGAACAGTATTACAGCTGTAAGAGACTATTTGGTAGAGACATGGGACAATTAAATTTTTAAAAACTGACACACCTTGTTAATTAGAAATGCTAACATTTGACATTTTTATTACCAAGAAAATTGATTTATTATAGATTCATTTAAATTTTGGGAGAAAGCTGATGCTAGGAATTCTAATTCACAGCAGATTTCGAGCAACAGGTTTCAGATCACCTGTAGCCCAAATAGATATAAATGAAATGCACCAAGCCCCCTAAATCTAAAACTCTGAGTAAGCACTGCTGTGTCAAAGAGCTGATTTTCATCCACTTTCCGATTCCTCATTTGCCACCTGGGCCTGTGCAAAGCACTTTTTAAGCAGTCTTCCCAGTAGCTGGAAGAAAATATAGGATTTCACTCCTCAGTAGACAGAGGTACACCAGTGACCAGATGTGGCTTTTTTTGTTTCTTTTTGTGAAAGAAAAAAGATGTATATGAATACAAACAGAACAGCCACATTCTGATTCTCAAAATTATTTTTATACCTGGCAGTTCTATTCAATGAGGGCTGTTCACACACAGTAAGCAGATTCCTCTGGACAGCTGTAGAAGGGAAACCTCCTGTCTTAGAAGTTGCTTTTTCTCCTAGAAAACTTAATATTTCTATATACTGGAGTGCTTAGAACATCAGAGAAAACTGCCTTCAGCATCACTGCACAGAACTGGAATTTGTTTTCTTCACTAATCCAGATATTTAACAGTGTCATATGACCAATCTACAGCCTCCCTGAAAATCAGTCATAATGGCTGATAAATTCACACATCACAGCAGTTGAGCTAACAGTGTCTCAGGTGCCAACAGGGATTTACAATGGGAAGGAGACAGTGAGGTACACAACTTGCCGCACCCCTGACCACATGCCAGGAGTAACAGGCTAAGTATTTAACTTTTCAGAGCAGCATTTGGAGGGCTTCAGGCCAAAGCCCATCAGCAGTGATCCTTTTAGTCTAAGACAAGTGCTGGCTTATCCACACAACTGTATCATGGTTCATAGAAAACTTCATTTCAACTGACAGCAAGGTTGTGTGTTTGAGCTTCTTTGTTACTTATGCAAAACATGAATCCTTCTGCAAAACCTGTGTACCAAAGGGAATTGTCCTTTTCAGCTCTTTGTAGCAGCTGGTTGAATAGAACAGGATAAATAGATTCCAGCTCTCAGACAGCTGAGATTTACTGACTGTGAGAAATAACTTGCCCCCAGTGAAGGAAGCAACATAAATAGCTCTGGCTTAAGGGGTACCTTCGACATATTGACATTGGCTTCACGAGGTATCAGTATGCCAAGTTCTCCCTGTAGGGGATCCACAGGCAAACCTGCTGGGGTGGGGTTAATGCGCCAAGAGAGTCATGGAGAGGCTATTTGAAGCATCTGGAGCATCTCTCAACTTGAATGGAACACAAAAGAAGAGAAGGTTTAAAGGAAAGATGCAGTAAGAAAGGCATTGCAAAAACAAACAAACAACAAAAAAAAAAAAAGTCAAGGAAAAAAAACCAAAGAAACCAAACTTGAAGAATGTTCTATAATTAGAAACAAAGAACTAATCTGCAACTTCTTAAAATCCAAATCATTATGGACTATTCTATAAAGAACTGCTGTGCTATGGCTGGGTCCAGGCTTTAGGCTTCACCTGCGTCCCTACAATATTTTTGCCCAGGTTACCTACAATCCATGAGTTTATTCTTCAGGACTTGTCACTGGAAGGCAGGAGTTTTTAAATGTCCTTCTGTATTTGGAAGGAACATTCTCCCATGGCTTCCTGAGGGGGAAAATAATCCTTGTACATTTGGCACAGAGAATGTTGCAATCCATCTGCAGAGACACAGGTGAGAATAGCCCGACTGCCAGGGTGCCAACAGGACGGGATCTGCTCAGAGTCCCTGCCAATCCCATGGACTGACTGTGCAGCAGACTTACCTTCAGCTGCATCACAGTTAATTTTGGAAGACGTGCAGGAAAATGTTGCAAAAATAAAGCTTTGCGGGAATCTTTCTAGACACCACTAGTAAGTATCAAAAAATACTGAAGGTAAGTGGAAGATAAAGGCAACAGAAGGAACAAAAGGCATAGCTTGTCTATTTTTCCTGCTGATGTTGAGATGCTGTTTCAAAAGGGGTTATCTCAAAGAATACAGACACGTGCTAGGGACTGAGCATAATTATTTAGACTGACTGACTCACAGATGTCACCTTTAACTGTTTTGTCAGTTGTCATGCACTGCCTGACAATCCTGCTCAGAGATGAAGTACAAGCAAGGCTGCACATGTACTGTCTAACAGTGCTGCACATTGCACCAAAGGCACTGTCAAAGACAAATTTAAAGAGCAGCTCTTCAGGCAGATTCTTACACAGCAAGATATGAACAGAAGAGCCACATAACTCACCCAGGAGATACTGGCCTTCTGCTTTATGTACTGGGGTCCAAGATCAGAGACATGCAGGGCTGAAGTGTTAAAGCTATGAAGCATCCAGAACCATTAAAAATATTTTGCTCTCAGGGTACGAGGTCATATCCAAGAAACTTTTACACAGATCTGACTTCAACAGACAGTTAATCTAATCTTAATGTGGAGATCTCAAGTCATGATGCATTTATAAAACTGTAGATGTCACTAATCTAAAAGAGTTTGAAGGCACTCTGAAGGGACAGAATAAAAATTGTTTTGGAAGCTGTTCACTGGAGAACTGTATTCTTACCATGTGTTCTGTGACAAAAACAGTTAAGACTGACAGACTGGAAAATCTCTGCCTTTAGTGCAAAAATATCAATGCCCTGTATCTGCTAAATCAAGCCCACCTCTGCAGGTGTTTGTTCTGTCCACTAGCAGAGATGAAACAGTCAGTGACAAGTTCTAGGCAGCAGGGAACTGTATCTCAAGCTTAGCAAATACAAAGTAATTAACTAATTATTTTCTTTTACAGTTGATATACATTTTTATAGTGACAAATCAGAGGCTTGTTAGGAAGCACAGCAATGAAGCACCACTGCCTGTGACAAACAAGGAGGCTGGAATAGTACAATATTCTTGAGTCCATGCAGTGACCTCAGTTATTGTAAAACAGCATGGGCAATTACACAGCTGTGCTTGGTCATGGTTTCCAGGCCACTTCAAAGAATTTCAGAACAAATACTTCAGTTAAAGAGACAAAGGAAAATCCTACCTATACAAATTATAATTTCAATCAAAACTTACACTGCTTCTGCCATTGTTCAGAATTGAAATGACAAAGAGTAGAATTAAATGAAATTTTAAATAACTCACATGTAATCCAAATATAGGTTCATGCTTCTCATATATTTCCTGAAAGAAGCTCTTGAAATATTCTTACCCACTTATTTAACACTGCAGCTATGCCTAGTCACCATCATTAAGAGAAATAAACATATTCAGAATAATTCAGCTCCACTAATTCCCTTAAGGAAAAGAAAATGAATTAAAAAAAAAAAACACCTGCATTTTGAGTGTATCAGCCCTTAACATATGCTAGAAATTAGAAAGTAATTACAGTTGCTTAGAATGTCTTAAATATTGGCTGAAATATTTTAATGTCCTTTAAGACACCAAATAATTGAAACCAAATTCTCTGCTCAGAAAAAAAAATTAAATGTCTCTCCTTGAAAACAGAGCTTGAAGGGGATAAAAAGATACCCTTTTAGTTATGCTCCTTACAATTTTTTGTTTAAGAAAGAGAAGGAAAAGTTTCTGAAATTGTAGCTGAGATAAACATACCAAATTATCACAGCTAATTTTTTTGAAAGCTTTGAAATGTGTTGCTTGAATCAATCTTGATTCCTTTTTATTTGACTAGATTTTAGTTTTTCCTCTGTCAAATCAGGGAACATTTCTAAAAGCTACATTTTTTCCATGGACTGGTCTCTAAGGCCTGAGATTGATATCTGCATAGAAGACAGACACAAGGCAGTACCCCGCAGAGGATTCCTGCTACCAACCAAAGAAAACACAATGACATTACCGAGCTGATGGCAGAAAACAGGGGCACCGAGGTTCAAAACTAACAGTTTAAAAGTAGACATACCAAATGCACAAACAGAAGTATGGGAAGTCTTGGCATACTCCCAGATGAAATCCACAAGATACTGCAGACAAGACACCTCAGAATGTGAAGGGGTACAATACATAAAACTGCTGTTCTATGGCAAAAAGTCACATTCCTTCAGACCATGACTGGATCTGGTGGAACCTGCTGATGGGAAGAAAATTGTTCTTCCTCTGCAAGCTACCTCATTTTCAGGGAGGGAAGCTTCAGTCAAGTATACAGGCAGGCAGAGGAAGAGTTAGAGAACAAAAAGAGCTCAGCAAGATCTGGGAGCCTGGAGTTTATTCAGAGACCAGGAAACAGCTGAGAAAATAGAGCTATTAAGGGTAACAGCAGAATACCAGCTCTGGGATTGACCAGCAATAATGGATACCAAGAACTATGAAAGAAATTTGAAAATACCAACCCCTGTAACAAACTTGGAGAGAGGTAATGCAGAATTAAACCAGAAAGCATCCAAAGATATTAAATAGTAAAGTATCAAATTCCCACTGAAAATGTGTTGGAAACAGGTGTCTGATTCTAAAGATTCCCTTAGAACACCTTGTCAGCCTGTAGTTTCAAATTAACAATTAAATCAATTTCTTCTCAGGACAATCTCAGATTAAAACAGGGTCCATCCTGTTTCAGATTGCTTCCTATCTCCACCTTCCTTCAATTTAGCAAATGAATGTTACCATATTTCTGATTTAACACAGTCAAGAAAGGAAAACAAAACTTGTAGCATCATCTTTATTTTACTCAGGCTAAAATTTCCCAGTCACCAGTGATTTCACCTGCCTTGCCCCAAGAAGTATTTACTGAAGGGGGAAAAGCCTTTCTGATTACATCTGTGACAATAAAACATTGGTATGCATTAGAGAAGCAACAGGACAGGCAGAACATCTGCCAGCGGCTGTTTTCCCCTCCCTGCCACCAGTATCAGCTATTCCTACTGCAGAGCTTCAGCCAGGCTACAACAGTACCAAGTTTTAAATGCAGATGAATTCTGCCCAATATGCTTTTCAATATCATTTCTAGACTTCTTTTATGTTTTTATTGCGAATTCAATTCCCAGAGAAGCTCAAGCACTTTGGAAACTCTGTGAAGGGTTGAACTTCAGACTATTAATGTTTGGAGTTAGAGGCAAGGAAATATTTATCAGCAGGAGGCTCCAGGTATGGGTGAAGGTAACCTGGGATCAGGACTACAGAGAGGGGACTCCAATAGGCAACGTCATTAAAATGGGATTCAACACCTCCAGGATATTAGCAAGGGATTTTTTTGATGTCATTCTTCAGCACTTCTTGTTAGGCATTTTGTAACCACACTGTGGTTTCACAGTAGGAGTTGTGAAGTTTAATATGTTAAACACATCCACAATATATATTACCTTACAGTGCCACCCTTTGCCACATAAGCATGCCAGGCTCATAAACAAAGAATCATTTAAGAAGGGTAAGAAATTTACCACATTTGAATTTAATCACACATTCTTAAGAAATATTTAACATATCCAGTCTCCTCATGTGTGACAGATCTTCCTCTAGCTTTCAGGGGACACCAGCTCCAAGCAAGGATCTCAGCCAGCTGATACCACTGCTCTTTTAACATGAGCTTTGGCCATTTTCTGCAGCAAGACATTCGATGCATCCAACCATGCTGGGTGCACCTTACAGGTATTATTAACACTTGAATCATCACAAGGTATCTTTGGAAGCCTATATATACACTGCATGAAAATTCACAAGCTGTTTTCAAAATTTTAGGAGTAACAAAGTGTCCTGGAAAATAACGTGTTAAGCAGATTCTTCTAGTTGCATATTTAAAATAATAATTCATTCTACGAGTCTCATCCTAGTTGGAGAAATTTCTTTTTAACCTGGGAATTCATTTTGTGTTATTCTGCTTTACTTCTAATGCCATTGCCTCTTGTGGGCTGCTTTTTTGTAAGAAACTTCCAGTTCTAGGAAGTACAAAGTCCTCATGACATAAAAGTAAATAACTTAAACATTTTATTATCTAAGGTAATGAATTAATGCTATATTCTGATAATGCATTTTAAAAGACCAATAGAAAAGTATCCTGGAGGGTACTCAAAATGCCATATCAAATTAAATCTAAATGCAAAAACTCTCCTGCTTTCCAAACACAGAATGATTCCATGGAAAAAAGGAAAGAAAAAAACAGGAGACCTATGTTAGGAACAGATAGAGGGAACAGCCAATTAAAGACTTACAGATTAATCAAGATTGGGAAATGTAATTTGGATGATTGAGTATCTTTGGGCTTTTCATGAAAAGGAGCATAAGGAATATATGGAGAACCAGTGTCAGATTAACATCTACACGTGATGGGATCACCGAATACTCCTGCACCTTTCAATACAGTTTCATCACACCATGCCCAAGAGGCATCTTCCCAATAATTCCTATTAGAGAATGAACCAATTAACTGGGCAGGAAGACAGTCACAAACTCCTGTCAGCCTAAGTCAAGGATTAAATCTGGCAACATTGCTTTTAATGTTTTTGAAAACGGTTAGGTAAGATTTTCAATTAGTGTAGATCAAGTAGAGAGTCATAGATTTCAAAGGCCTTTTAACACTTCAACAACTGTTTCAAATCTCCAATAAAGCATTATTTGATAACAGATGTTACTGGCCTTTGTTTCTAAATCAAAAGGCAAGGAACAATACCTTCCAAAACAAACAGAAAAAGTGTTTCAGTAAAAAACAATGCAGTAAAAGCTTCCTATTCACAGGAGCTGACTGTTGATGATTACTACATTGATTTAAAAAAGAATGGAAAAAAAATGGAGGGAAAAAATCTAGAAATTACTCCCAGTAAAATGCAAAGAGTAGCAGCAAGAGATAACCCAAAAAAACCTAATAGAATTGCTTTTCAGAGAGAGAGAATGGAAAAAGAATTTAAAAAGTTGCTTTCCGTTAACACAGAAATAGTACTATTACAACTAACCAATCAAGAGATGCAGAAAACGTGTTACTAGAGGAGAGTGGCATAAACAGGTTTTAGTGACACAGTGATAAAAAGCAGATTAGAAAGCAGCAGAAAGCACAGAAGCAAACAAGTATTTGTAAACAGCAGATAAAGAACAGCTGAAGGCAGTAACTCAGGCCATAACATGGCTGATAAAGCAGCCTTGCAACTCTAATCACCTAAGACGCAGGACTCCTGGTTTTGTGAGGAGCAAATAACTCATTGTTTTCATAGAGCTGTAAATTTCATGCATAATTTTGAAGTACTGAAACATGCATCCCTTAGGAAAGCAAACAGTTTGTAGCTAATTGAGAAATGGACACTAGAAATGGAATACCAGTGCAGTTTGGATAGAACTCCCATATGGAGAGAGTCCTGCAGAGCAGGGTGTCCTGTTGGTGCCCAGAAGCAGCATCATGTGCACTGTTTGACTGTGCACTGGGAATTTCTGATCATCCCACCTGTGTCAGGAAAGAGGGAATGTAACATCACCAAGGAGCAATCAGGAACAGGCTGTAAGAAAGGATGCCTCCCACAGACATTTATGGATGCACAGAAGCTTCAGCAGAGGATTTCCAGGAGGGATTTTTTACACCTTTTGGTGTATAAAATATACATGTATATACAAGTTTTATCATATTATGTATAAGGTGATAAAACTTCACTTGCTTCCTTGCTAAAATCCAGGCAAGTCTCAAACTGGTTTTACATTCAACTGCGCTCCCACCTATTTCCTTTGCCTAATAAGCCCCTCAGAAAGCACATGAGGGCACATAGATCTGACTAATAAGGGCATGGCCACAGCCCAGAATGAAATGTCACTTCAATGCTATTAAAAACTGTCTGTATGTATTTTATTCATTGTGTTTAAGTGATCCTGAAGTACAGAGAAATATCTGGAGGGACCTTAGGCCAGTAATAAATCCAACAGCAATGAAGCCTAAGAATGCAAACAGATAACAAATGTGTGGGAAACAAATTAGACACAATAAAGTAATTGAACATTAGTCTTTGTCTAATTGATTTGTTACTAACTGACATTGATTGTACCTATCCTTCTGGATTTCCATTAAGCTATTCTTGATCACACCGTTTCTAATTTGCCTGAAGCCTTGTGAGAAAGCAGCATGTGCAATAACACAGGACAACACATCCTGTGGTTTCCTGCTGTTACATTCTAAATGTTTCCTCTTTGCGCAGATAAATCCCCGTTTTCTATACATCCCTATTAGAAACAGAACATTTGGATTTGCTAAAGGCTTTGGAAATCTACATACTGCATACAACGGATTAAAGTTTGCATCAGGAAAGAATCAGAATTCAAAGCTTTGAGAAGGTATTCTAGATTTTGCTGTACATAAAAATATCCCTGCATACTCCTAAGAACAATAACAAAAAAACCAAATCTCCTCTTGAGCCTTTAGCTCTAAGTTTGTCCCAGATTCTGACAAACAGCATGCAATTAAAGATCAGAATGAGAACAGAACAGGAATCAGATTTCTAAACCTCTCTGGAGGGTGCCATATCTGCACACAGGTCAATAGGACTATTCACTTTAGTGATTATACTGCAAACTGTTTATAACTCTGTCCTAGAGAGTAAAAACCACACCTGAATAGGGCTTCACCCACTGAGCACCTTTAAGTTCTTTATGCACAAATTTTCCCTTTTAAAAAACAGATTTTTGTTTCCACTGGCCTGATTGACTAGGGCCTTTTATGGGTTTTTTGAAGGTGTTTATGACAGTAATATAGTTTAGTCTACATCTGACAAAAGTGCATCAAACATTAAAGTTGGCACAAGATGAAGTTTTTTACCAGCTAGAGCTATGTGGTATCTTGGTCACCCAAAAACTCTTTTAGTTTACAATCATGTTCAATCTTATTAATTCAAGCTTTTGGTCCCTTGGTTGTAATTAAGACTAAGAAAAATCAAGTAAAACAACTAGATGCCAATAAGTAAATTTTAGGAACTCATTAACTTTGTTTGAATTTTGATTCTTGACGGCACCTAGGAAAACTGAGGAAAAAACTCAACCCATAGGGGTGAAAATTTAGGCTTTATTAAGCAGCAATCACTTATAAGGAGAAGCTCTGAAATACAGCAGCAAAATTTCCTCATCTTGAACCATTTGGACTAACAGAAAGACTTGGACATGGTATCTACTGATATTCAACAAGTATTAGTTTATAGGGAGCTGTGTATGATTAAGTGTTCTTTGTTACTTTAGGTATTTTTCTGTAAGATTTGTGCCAATTTAATGTTGTAGCAAATCTCCTGTGGAAACTGCAACTGAAAAAAATATCTGTACCCTTTTTTCTCACTGGTACTTGTTAGGCTACAAGAGAAGTCAGTTAAAAAAACCTATAACAACTCTCAAATTCAAAAGTCAAACCCAAAAATTTGGCAGATGTCAAGTCTTAATCTGCTGAACCCTACACATGTTTTAAGGTAAAAGTGTGGGGGCAGAAAACTTCCCCAGTTATTTTTGAAAACCATCCAATTCAAATATTTCCACTAGTTATCCGTCAGTTGATCTGAATAATAATTTTTTCTGTTTCAATTTTCCACAGTCCCTTGAGAAGTAAAGATTTGAACACTGCTGGGGCCACAAGCCATTTGGCCTCAGTTACAGTTTAGTTGTGGCTTAATTTATTTGTGAATGATTTCTTAGAATGACAGGTACACAGCAAATATTTCTATACCCATTGGAGCCGAGTTCTGCCACAATATTTAAATCTTTGGCACGTTCTTCAGGTATATATACAAAAAGTTTTAATAGGTTTACATACTTAATCAGGAATTGAGAGGCCCAACTCAAACTTAATCTTACCAGATTTTAAATGCTAATTAATCTAGTATCTGTAAAACTTCCAGTTCTTTGATATCTAATCATCACAGCTTGAAAAAAACATGGAGCAAAATAAACCACAAATCCTTTAGCAAGCTACTTCATCACTGGATGCACACAACTCTTCATCCTTTTTCAGGATACGCAGACCACAACAATGTTGTTTTCCTACTGGTTTCTTATTGATCTAACCCACATGGGCTTGTTTCCAAAGGCATTCTCTTAATCTTTATGTACAGCAATGTTAAAAGAGTATCTAAAGTAAAACAGGAAAGGAACTTGAAGTAGGAGGCTGAAATGACAGAAAAGGTTTTAACAAGCTTGATAGAAAACCAAAAACTCTCTTCTGACATCTGCTACAACTGATGGCAAAAAATCAAGAACCCCAAGCTATGAAGCACTGGATGCTTTTGAAGTTTAACACAGCTGAACACAAGACCATTGTTCTCCAACTGCACCTGACTGTCTGTGTGGGGTTTCTCCTCACTGACTGAAGGTGTTCCACACCCTTGTAATGAAATTAGTTTTCAGGTCTTTTACCCCTACAGATACTTGCAAAGTTTACAAACAGATAATAGTGAAGTTTATAACTATACTAAAATTTCACCTAGTATTAGGCTAGCAACACTAAAATATTAATTGCTTATAAAATATATTAATCTAAAAAAGAAGCTTCTGACATTCATTCTCATCACCTGTGCTTCATAGGTATTTTTAAAAAAAATTAAATCAAATTTTATCACAAGGACAGCCCTGAAAAGAAAGAACTGTGATCACTGAACTGCTAAGAAATTATTGAATGGTTTCAGATACCTAGGCCTGAGTCACTTAAGCATTTAGTTCCTATTGATCTTAACAAAGCTCAGGCTCCTTTATACTTTCATGCATCTGAGACTTGAATTCTTAAGGCCTTTTAATCATGATGAAAAAATGTACCCTATCACTTGCTAAATAAGTTCACTCTAGGTTGTATTTATGTCAGCTTTCATACAGGCAAAGAACAGCAATCATTTTCATGTAGCTTGGGGCTTGAAACAAGCTCTCACTTATACAGGAGTAAATTCAGGGTAATTCCATTTACTTCATTTGATTGGATCTGGCCTCTTGCTTCTGACGCTGCCTGTGGTAACAAAAATCTGCACTGTGCCATTTTTTCCCCTCCAAAATAAGATTGCATTTTAAGGAGAATGCTTACTAAGAGGAACGTCAAGGTCTTGTACCACTAACGGAGATTGCTGGCCTCTCTACTTGAGCTCAAGCAACCAAGATATTTTTTGTAAATTGAGATAGGGAGGACATGCACAGACAGCACCTGCTACAAAATACCATCCCCTTACACACACAATTACTTTCCAATTCCTGCCACCCATGAAATAAAATGGAAGTCTAAACACACAAGTTATGGCACCACATAAACGGCATTCAAAAGGCAGAAAGATCCATGCTTTGGATTAGTACTGCAGTACTTAGGAAAAGAAGTTACCTAACTTTTCTGGCACAGTAAATTATTTTTACTTTTTTTTGTTTGTTCTGGCATAGCTATTCCTAGCAGTCACCTGCCAGGCAGGAGCAGATGTACTGCTGCTACTGTGCCAGGTAACACATCACTGAGAAGGGGAGCAAATTTCCAGCACTTGCAGAACATCTTCTACCAGGTCTGCAGCAGAGTTTCAAGTCTGGCACATCTTTGCATCATTAGTCTTGAAAATTTTGGCTTTTCTATTTAAAAACATAAATAGTCTATAATAACCTACTTACAGTTCACTGTGATCATTATTCTTTCCACTGAAAATTACAGCAACTGGAATCCTCTGTGCTGCAGCACATACTGTGCACACCCAGAAAGAAATCAAAATGTGTCATCATTGTTGATAGAAGGATAAATATAGTTGAAGTCAGATTAATATTTCCAAGATTACTCATTTCTACTTCAAAAGAGAAGCAAAGATCATGTGCGAAATGACAGCTACCCATCTGGAACTGGAAAAGTCACCATATGGATGCCTTTTGCTAATTATAGATAAATTTTTGATCTAAGGGATTTAAAAGTAGGGATCTGTCAGTTCAAAAATATACTTCCTCTCCTCCCTCATTCAGGCAATGCTTTGGTGCTGGTTAATCAATTAAGCAGAGCACTGGATCATACAGATTTGCTTCACCTTTAAGAAGGCACTTTTCTCCCACTTCATGCAACATGCAATGCCATTTGTAGCTCAGCAAAAGAAATATGTTACCATGGTTCCTTTTTCCCCCCACCAGATCAGAGTAGCCACTATAATTTTTTAGCCCAGTGGCCCATACATTCAGAGGCCATAAGACTGCCTTATATTACTGCTCCACATATGATATCTCTACTTGAACTACAGCATATATGCCTGAAAAGCATCCTAAGTGGACTATAAGATGTTTCAACAACATAATTATCACCCAAGGTAAGTTCTTCCAAGAGCAATTAATTTACATAAATTATTAAGTATGTATTCCTAACTTTCTGCAGGTTGCTTCCTATTAGACTGTAAAATTAATCTTTTCTTGTATTTTGTCTGCTGAATTGACTGATTAATTCTATATCAAATTACTCAACTGGCTGCATTTATTTATAGACTGCATTGTTCTTCAGCCTTTGCTTTGATACACTATTAGGGTGAGTTTGTCCTTGGGACAAAAAAAAAAAAAAAAGGGTTTCTCTAAACCTTCCAAATTTTGGCCTCCTTCTAGACTGCAAGCACTAGCTGATACTCCAATAGCAATTATAACACTGCCAAATGCAGAGGCTGCAGAGTCTTTTCATGCCTGCTTAGCATTTTATAGCTTTTATACATGGACTGCATCAGCCTTTTTCTCAGTACAGTAGAAATTCACTTCTGCATGTAAAGGTAGCTGATGTGTAGAAAACTGCATCCCTAATAACTGGGAGAAACAGGCTTTTCCATAACAACATTGAGAAGAGCCACATGCTTGCAATAGAGCCTCCTTATCCTCCCCTCTGCTGAGTTCACTGAAGGTTAGACAGGGCACATGTGTCAGATGTTACCCCTCTGCCTCAGAAGTGTTAGGGGTGGGGAAGAGCTAAACAAGTGCAATTAAGTTGAATTCAGACCAGCTGTTGTATATTCAGTCCTCTCCAGAGGCATTTTAGACAAATCGTAACATCTTCAACCATACTTTAGCCACACATACCCAGTACGAGTTCATGCCAAAGACATATTTTCACACTCTTCCTCTCCTGTCCCTGTAGAGCCTCACATTCTGTCCATAATTAAACCAAGCACCAGCCACTGTTATGCACAGAATTAGTCCCTGTACCTGCCCTTGACACACCTGAGTGCTTCCTGAAGATCACCAACGTCCACCTTTGGCATATACATATCAGTGAGATTGAAAAGGCTGATGGAAAGGGTTATCAGTTTTCTCAAGAGCTATTGCTCCCAGAAAAGCAGGCTGCCAGCAGCATCAGGTGCCTTCAACAAGACCCTGTATTCTAGCGTCTCCCACCACCTTCCTTCACAGCCCAAGGGGAAAACAGGGTACAAAGAGATAATCACAAGCAATCAGTTCCTTTTAATGACTTCTAATACAGGTGGTAATAATCTAGTACAATGACAATCTATTGAGTAACCTAATTCTCAACTTGAGCATTAGTTAAGTAATCCTTTATCCTGAATATCTTATCCCATCAAGGAGCTAGCTTAAGACAGCACTTATTCCTACACCTCTAAAGCTACACCATTTAACCATTTACACCAAGAAGTTGCTCTGTCCTCATCACTGAAGCCATGTTTCCAATCGCATTTCTAGGAATTACTTAGTAGCTTATATTTCATCCATGCCATGAAAACTTTAACCACACATAAAAGCCTCTTGCCTGCTACAGTGACAGTCCCAAAGGGAGTGTGGCCATTCCTATGCAGACCACAACCTTCACACCACTCCAGTCCCTGTTAGCTCCAAGTTTTCCTCATCTTATAGTGGAATTTTCCACCCTCGCTTTCAAAGCAAAATTTTAGCACACAAAATATATAATCCTTCAGCTAACCCAAAGATCCCACACTTTCCTAGAGAAAATACAGGCAGCCAGCCTTCTAAGAATCATCTAAAGTTCAGCTTTAAACTCAATATAACATCCCATGGACAAGAGCTGTAGTTCTCATCATAAGAAAGGTAAGACAAGGCACTACAATTCTATGCCAAAGCGCTGAATTATTTGCTTTTAAACAAAACTCCCCTCTCGCTGCCCGACAGCCACCGGAGGTCACAAGCACCTCCTGTGCTCACGCTGGCGCCGTGGAAGGGCTTTTTCCCCTGCTCACGCCCCTGGAAAACAGGGAGCAGTCCCTGCAGTGCGGCTCTTGTTAACACAAGTCCCAGGGTGGCGGCACGCCCGTGGTTCGGGCTTTCCAAAGGCACTTACCGCCAGCAGCAGCCGTCCCCTCACGCTGTGCCCGAGCAGCCGCAGGCGAGCCCGCACCGCAGCCCACGGACACCTCGTAGAGCTTTCTCCCGAGCCAGGCTCCTGTTTTCTGGGCTGACCTGTTCCATGCCCTCGGGCAAGCTCCCCGCCCTGCCACTTCACCTCAGCTGCCCACAGGTGCACCCGGCGCCCCCTCCCAGGGACCCGCCCCGCCTTCCCCACCTGCTCATCAGCATCATCCTGCTCAGCTGGGGCTGCCAACGGCTGGCTTTGAACACACACGTTAAACGGAGGCCTCCGTATCTGTACAAGGAGCTTCACAAAAAATCAAAAGCAAAACTAAAAAAAAATCCCACAAAAAACACCACAAAAAACCCAACAAAACCCAAAAACAAACTAAAAAAGGAAGGGAGTGGATTCAGAAATTTTAATACTTGAACTTTCTAAGTTTCTAAATATGCAGCTCTGATTTGGGTCTGGAAAACTTTATGACACATGAAGGCACAAGGAGTCACAGGCCTCACAACAACATCCTTAACTTCTATGATCAAAGAGTTGCCTAAAGGCAGCATGAACAGAAACATTCAGAATAAGCTCCTGAAAAACTTACCTTTTGTGAGATTCAATAGTTTACATGCTACTGCAAGGCAGCATCTACTTCCACTTGAAGTTTGCAATGCCAGACTTGAAAGAATGTAAAGGTTTGTTTTGGCTTTTAAAAAATCTGTGGCTGTGCTCTGTTGATCTCAGGAGAACACTAAGTTGGATAAAGGGAGCCAAAGTCAAGTCCCTTGCTTATCTGAAGCAGTAATAGCAAAAACTCTCTTTTGTCACATTTCTGAAGAACAAACTATTTTCACAACTAACCTAGGCCTTTCTTTGCCCCTTCCATCAAAGCCCTACCTCTTTACAGCGAGAAAGTGCTGATTTATGGGGCTGGAGAAAAGCAGGACTTAGCCCTAATGATGCAGAGCATGTTCAAGGTCAGAGGGGATGGCGAGGCAGAAACTGCTTCAAACAGCTGAAACCTCTGTGTCCTCCACTCTGGGTTTTTGCTCTACTAGGCTAGATTTTTAAACCTAACAACAAAGTGGGATCGTGCATTAAGAAATTACCTCCAAAATGTACAAGCATTTTAGTAAAATATCTAATACTTTTGCCAGCTGGTGCATATTGTGAGCTGGCTTGTAGGATGTACGTGTTTCCCAGAGATGCTCAATGTTCAAGCAGGTTCAGTTCTTTGCTGCTTTCACAGGCTTAGTTTGCTCAGGATGGCTTCATTTGCATTTAGCTGAAGAACAATTAGGACTAAGTAAAAAATTTCATGTGGTATATCTACTAAAGATAATAGTTCTCCTAATTCCCCAGTGTTGTTCATTGTCTTAAGGGAAAGTCGGGGAAGAAAGAAGGAAATCTCTTAGAAGAATGAACAGCAAGAGAACCTAGCCTGTCTGCTGATAAAAGCATTGATATTAATGGATTTAAGGGATTGGCACAATCAGGTTGTTTATCTGATGAAAATATGAAGAACAGTGTGAATCATGACAATTTCAATGAAAAGAAGATATGTTTGAAAATGAACAAAGCATATGTTTATGCTTTCTTAAAAACAGCTTTAGGCCTTTTGTTAGTACCCCATGATAATACCAAGCATGAAACAACAGAAGAAAGTTTCTACATTTTAAATTTCCTTTTGAAGTGTATCTAAAAGTACATGGAAATGCAGTGAGCACTGCTTGGGAGAAAACATATCCAAAGTTCTGTTCTACAAGAACTGCTCGTAACACATTAAGTAGAAGGTTTGGTGGATTAAATGTAGATCTTCCCCATTCAGGGAACAGGCAATGTGAACTTAGGTCCTTTTCATAAAGTGCTAGCTTTCTAAATGTCTAGGAGATATGCGTGCTATATCTAGGAGAACCAGACGTAAGGTAATGATCCATTCAGAGGGTTTAACAAATGGGTATTTCAGAACATTTGTGTTGTGGGGGCTGGTTTTGTGTGTTAAAAGCCCACAAAATTTTAATCACAGAAAAATTATGCATTTTGATGTACTGGCCCAAACTAAAACAATTAGCATATACCCTAACAGCATGTTGTACTGCAGAGTTACTGTTATTATACCTATCCAAATCTAAAGGCAAAAATTGTTTGTAAGCAACTACACACTGAAATTATCCAATCCTGAATGTTAGAATATCAGCCCATATGAAAATCAGATTACGTTATCTGAAAATATTTTAATAAAATCATTCATGTGTTTGTGGCATGTTTTTTTGCCTTAGCACAGACCAAATATAATCAAAACACAGAGGTATTTGTTTCTCTGCTCACTATAACTAAGATTTTGGTAAGTTTTACAAAAGGAGTGCTTTTCTCTTTTCCTTACTTGGACATTTATTCTCTAGGCAATATTCTTAAGTTTTATGTTTATACTAAGTAAAGACACAAAATGGAAAGTAATGTTCCTGTCTAAGAGTACACAATAGGAATTACTTTCAGGCATTCTCTTCGCAGCAAAATAAAAACAGCAGATGGGGCAAGCTGGCAGCTCAGCAGCCCATTTACACTCCGTGGGGACTCGGCTGGCACTGATCAGGAAAAGGTGGCCTACCACCCGACCCTTGTGTCCCCTTGTGTCGAGCCAACATAAGCAGAGCTGCTGAGAAGGTGATAAAGTTTCCACGGTGGCAGTACCCTGGAAACGCATTGGAAACCTGTGGCAGCTGCCACAGGGAATATCAGTCAGGAAGTGTAAGGTAGTTGTAGGAGGGCTGGCAAATGAAGGCCTCTCATTAATCTCTTAGAGATTAATTATTTCTTTGCTACAATCTCACCCAGGTGTTTAAGGAGCCAACTTCTCTTAGGTTCATTACACAGAGTACAAGGACTACACTGAACTCAGAGAAGCTGCCACTGGAGATGCACTCCCTCTCTTCTCAGTGGAAGATGTCTTGATCTTCTCTAGCATAGCCAGAAGACAGAGGAAATGTCACAGAGGCAACCTGCTTCTCCTATGCAGTAACTTAGAATTTTATAGTGTGAGTAAATATTCACACCAGCTCTTTATATAAAAAAAACATATAAATACTAGTCTCTTTAAGTACTGATTAAGCTTTTAAGAAGTATGAGAGATTTAATTGTGTATTCTGTGTGTGCAGATGTATTATTACAGCAATTAACAACAGTTTCAAGCCATGGCAGTGTATAGAGATTTCTCTGAGAGCTCCTTGCCAGTGCAGCAGTCTCCATGCTGCCCACTGAACAGAGGGACCACTTCTGGAGTAAGGTAGTGCCAGGGCTTAGCCATGAGATCAGAAACTCTTCCTGCTCTTGCACTCATTAAAAAGTGTTTGGATAGATGTGTGTTTATTTATGGTCTTTGCTTTCACCAAACCTCATGACATTCATAACAGGTGAACACAGTTACAATGTCATTACAACAATACATTTTGGAAAAAATCACTTGTGCTGCTTAGTATTGTACCAAGGAACTAAGAAATATTGGCCCTGAGGGTGCCAGGAGTTCACCCTTTCAGTTTTCTTTGTTGTTGTTTCCTACCATTGCAACTATTTTACACAAATGGAAATGCAATTGCATCAGCAAGATTATGAAATCTTTAGAAATAATGATGCATAAATATTTGGTAAAATTTTAAATTTAAATAATTAAGACTTTAAAAGCACACAATTCTAACTGTGGGTGTACTGGTGTTGTTTCCTGGGTATTTGTTGGAAGTGATATGTGCTCATGTAATGGAAACTTATCAGAATGCACAATCTTGTGCAGCAGCAGCTCCAGACTGTGGAACAATTTTTAGCCTGAGTTGGCACTACTATACTATGAGATGTTACTCCATAGTAACACAGTAGGACCTGGAAAAAAACCCTGCTGTTGGACCTGGCATTTCTGTCCCTGCTGTGCATGGATTATGCCATGGAGTGCTGCAGGCCTTGCCCCTTTGTTTACGTGTATAGCCCAAGTGTGGATTTCTACAGGAAGCTAAGAGAAAGCTCAGAACAGTTTTGCAGCTTCCTGGAGCGAAGGCTATGGATCAGAAGATCTGTTTTTTTGGCAATTAATTCAAAATGCATTTCCAAACCCTTAGTTTCATTGAGGGTAGTGAAATGTTAAGGCTGCCTTTCAAACACACCTCATAGAACAGTCTCTATAAAATTATCTATTTTCCACATCTATACAATGTTTAACATCAGTGGGTTAAACCAGAATTCCATTTTTATAATAATTTTAATACAGCATTATTCATGGATGTTCTTCTATGATGGTCTCAGAAAGGGAAGCCAAGGGCTGCTATTAAAAATGTAAAGCATGGTGACTGTGCTTTAATACACAATGCTTCAAGCTTCCCATGAAAATTTAATAAATTTTGATGTTTCAAAGAAACATCTGACTTAACAAGTTCTTGTGCCTTTACTCACATGTATTTAAGTGTGTGACATTGTTGTCATCTCTTCTTCCATTTCCATCCTCTGGAGAACATAGCAGAGGGAACAGGAAAATTCTCCAAAAATGTTTTCCAGTCCCTGCAGGCTGAGGACAAAGCAAAGATAAACACACACTTCAAGACACGAAATCATGCAAAAAAAGTTGTACTTTAAACCTCCTTCTATCTCTTGCTGCTTCAGTTGTCACACAGCAGCCCAGGATCAGAAGCAAATGGGAGACAGAGCCTGAGCCAGGCCACACGGGTGACTTAAAAAAGCAGGTTTGAGTTCAAAAGTAAGTAAACTCCTCAGACCTAAATAACATATAAAAAAGTCTCAACACCCCAGAAAATGATCAGGGAACCAGGAAACAGGTAATAGGATTGCTCTGTACATTCTGACAGTAGCCTTTTCTTACAGGATATAAGAAATGAGCTTTTCTAGCAGATGGAGAGAAAGAAGGGGCACAGTACATTCTCTTGTTAAGGAACCTCCCAGAAAAGTAGTTTGACAGGAGGGTATAAGTTAACATAATTTACACATTTCTATAGCTTGGATAAGTGTAGGCTATTAGTGCAGGCTGATGTAACCTATGTGACAAGAGGCTGCAGACTGAGAAAAGATGAAAGAAGATTCAAGATGAAAGACCTACAGTATATGATGTGCAATTGACACCATTATTTCTATCACCTCTGTCCCCCAGCTCTTATAGATTAGGAGTGAAACACAACCTGCATGTCAGTATGAATATATTGAAAGAGCCATAGGCAGGAACCAGAGGAGCGCTGAAATTGGACAAGTATCTGAAGGACACTTAGAAGAGTTTTACCCTACCTAAAGAAGAAAATTTGGTATTTTTTAGCCTGATATTTTTCCTCTTATGGTGCCTTTGCACTATAATAAAGAAGTGTTTCACCTTCCTTCTATACACTCACTTTATGAGGAACAAAAGCAGCAAATTTGGGAGATCAACTACTATATCTTCATAAAAAAGTGAAATTCAAGATTTCGTCCCAGTTTCCATCAAAGATCTTTACAACATATTATTTTATTTTCCAGTTCTCTTAGAATGACTGAATCATTCCACAGTCCTGACTGGCTTTTTTATTCATTACCTGTAACACAGGTATGGTTGAAAGCCCTCCTTTCCAAATGTGTGTTTACACTAACTCAAAAATAGTGACCTACTCCCCACTGAAATTACACTATTTCTGTGTTCCTGTACCTATACACTGGTATGTGCAGCAACCAGGACCCAACTCCATGCAAACTCCAATAAGTGCTTTTTTCTCCAGCCTCTGATACATGGTGCTTATCCCCTCTGCACTCTCCTCTCCACTTGATGCCTTAGACCTGGCTCTCTTGGGAGCTCCTCCTTCCTCAAACAAAGCCCCAGTGGTGTGTGTAACTGTATAATACCTTCCTTGTTTCTAAATATTTTTTAAAATCTCCAGGATCTTGTCACTGAACAGCTTAGGCACTCACAGAAACAAAATTGGAGCCAACATCTTCTGCCTCTACAGGAATCATTAAGCTATAGCTTTTGAAAATATTAATTTGTTTTGAGGAACACTTTCAAAAACTTTTTCATTGGCCTGTTCTGATTTTTTTCCCTGAATGCTACAACATTTAAAGGATGTTAAAACTTTTATAACAGTTGGTGTCTCACATCAAGGCAAAAATAATATACTTTCAGCTGTCTTGCTTTGCATGAAGATTTTAAAGATTTATTTTCTGCAAACAATAATTGACAGCTCCAGACAAAATCACTATGTGTGATTTTTTTCCCCAAGGAGTTAACAGGTTTCTTTCTTTTGTTTTGTCATTTTTTTTTCTATCAGTATGTTTTGTCCTTCTCACTTGAGTAGCCTCCAAAGCCCTGATTTTATATTCCCCTATGTACGTACTAAGAAACCCACAGCTGAAATCAATGAAGTAATTCAGTTTGGAAAGGATCTCTGGAAATTATCCCATCCAACCCCTCTCACACCGAGGACAACTTTAAAGTAGGATCAAGTTGGTCAGGGCCTTGTTTGATTATCTCCCTGGAAGGAGATGCCACAGCATCTCTGGGCATCTCGTGCCAGTGCTGGACTGACCTCACCATGAAAAATCCTTCCCATTACAACTGGTTGGAATTGTCCTTGTTGCATCTTGCCTCTGTTGGCCTTATTCCTTTTGCTGGGCATCTGGAGAAGACTGGCTCTGCCTTTGCTATTCCCTCCCATTAGGAAACTGAAGTCAGCAATTAGATGTCCTCCTCCCTGGCCTTCTCTTCCCGAGACTGAGCATGAGCAGGTCTCAGCCTCCTGGTACATCATCCTCCAGCTCCCTTATCACCTGCACCCTCTTGGCCAGAATGGCCCCAGTATCTCAACATCTGTCTTGTATAGCAGGTCAAAAAGGACCCCTACTCATACTCCAGATGTGAATGAAATTTAGTTTTGCCTCTGTTTCTTATTATTCAGGTGTATTCAACAGGAAGCAGGTATATAATTTGCAGTTTTCCCTCAGTATCTGCAAGCCACAGGGAATTCTTCCCAGTTCTGTAGCTGGATAGTTTTTAGGGAAAGGCCTCAAACAAGATGAGTTGCATATGCCTTTGGAGTAAGAGTAGCAGTAGTTTTCTGCAACTATCCCAAGAATCAAATAATAATCTTCTCCCCTAGTCCAAATCTATTAAAAGTAGTATATGTTATTTAAGAAAAACATGAAGGGAAATAACTCCCTCTCTGAAGATGAGATACTAATCTACCCTTTGTCTCTGTTTCTACCAGAAGTTAAAGGGGCCTTGCAGCAAATCTATTTCCACAGCAGGCATTCCACCAAACTTGTGCATTACACATCTGAAGGTGCTTGTGAGGATCACCAAATACTACTCTGGCTCAGACCTGAGAGGACACCCCTAGTTAGTATTCTGTTTATAAACCCTTTTTTGAGTGCAGATTGATTTTAAAGAAATGAGAAAAAGCCTAAATGAAAAAAAAAACAATTATTTCAAGCCTGATCAATTGAAAGTAAAGCTTGAAAAATTCGTTTGCCAGTCTGTTCACATATTTGTTGTCTGAAACAGCTCTCAAAGGGAAGGGTCAAATAAGTAACTTTCTACCATAGATTCAGGACTCCTATACAGAAAAGAATTAATACAAGAAACAGGGACAGAAATGTTGGTCACAGAGGGTCAAATACATCCCTGTTCTAATTCTAGTAGAACTATAACCTTGAATTAGATCCAGAGACCACAAACTTGTACAGATATTTCAGTAATAATTCGATAGAAGATTTCATTAAAGAATAGTTTTTCAATAAACACCAAGTGCAAGTGGTAACAACAGGGTTCAAACTGTCTCGAAGGATCTTCTGAAAAATAAATAAAACTATGTTAAGTCCCTGCTTGGAAGTATATTCCCATATCTAGCTTCAGGAAATGAAAATCAAACTTCTTTGTTTAGTCTGTTAAGTAGCTTTTCATACTTGCAAATTCTCAGGAGCTTTTGTTACATGGATCCGTCTGCACCTCTGGAAGTGAATGTGCAAAACAATTACATAAGCATGGCCCGGATTAGATGATCTGGCGTTCTGTAATGCCTTCAGCTCCAAGCACTAATTGTTCAATGTTCTCTTCTCCAGAATATATTCACAAACAATTCCCCTGAGCCTGGAATTCCTTGCTAATTACCCCAATGATATCCATTCCTGCTTGCTTATCATCTAGTTCTGTGATTCACCTCTATTACTCCTACAACCAGTCTTTGATGAAGACTGCTACCCTCCTGATCTAATCCAGACACTCCCCTCTCCTTCCCCAGGGGTCCAAATCACCCTAGTCTTTATTCCAGAAAGTAATAAGTCTGATGAGGGGTAAAAAAAGCAGATCCCTGCAACAGAATTGTAGGCTGCCAAATATCTGACAGAATACAGGAATTGTGTTCCACAAGACACAGGTGTGAGGGCAAGGTGACCCAGTTACTCCAGGGAATATTTTACCCAGTTGCTAGGGCTCTCGTAGGTGCAGTCACAACCTCAACCATTTATATAATCCAAACACAGCCCTTCAACCCGAATAATGTTATCTTGTGGAACACTAACAGGAGAGTGTCATCTGTCCTAGGGGTGAAATGAAGCAAGTATGAAGTTCATACCACACACTCTGGCTGATTTATACCTCTGATCTGGACCATGGCTCTTGGTCTATGTGAATCTGCAGCACTGAGGAAAGGTATTAATGATCACCTGATAAAGCTGTAGCTCAACTCTGCAGAGAGATGTGTTGATAATTTTGTGATGCCTTTGCAATAGGCAAGTGTGACTCTGTAGCTACGGCAAGCTCTTACGACACAGTGCCTTTCAGAAGAACACTGCTGATGTCTAGGCTGGTATATTTAAGAACAATATTGACTGCAGGCTATTTATAAGTACTCCTTCTTGTGCACAATAAACTGAGAGTTTAAACTAAGAAAATGCTCTGACTTCATATCATTTGTTTTTCCTTCAACAGAAGATTGACCAACCTCTCTGAAATTCCCAGTAATGAGGCAGAGGGAAAAGAAAAACAAAAAACAGTAATGCAAACATTTACCTAAAAGAAAATTCCAATTTTTTGAACTTGCTTTCTGTCTTAGAGCGATTTTAAGATGAGCAATTTTTCCCTGATTAACAGATTCCTTAATAGATAAAATCTTTTAATATATTAGATGGTGGTAAATGGTCTGCCAATAGTTCCTTTTTATCCTGACTTGAAGCTTTATTTATTGGTGATGCACTGATTTGACAGTTGTCTTAAAAATCTCTATTGCATGAGAAGACTTAGAAGTACAAAAGTTTTCTTTCACACAGTGAAAATAAACTCAAGCACAAAAGAGTGATGAAAAATGCACAAGATTTTCAAACTAGAACATCAAAGAGATCTTTGAGAAAAGAAGAAAAATTTGAAGCGCAAGAGCTAAAAATTCTTCTGACAAGTGGAGCTCTCTTGAGTTAAGATTCAACTTATCTCAGTCTTGTGATATTTAATCTCCCTGGGTGTTCTGTATTTTTTCAGCTTTCTTGACCCCTACTTTGCAGGAAACTTGTATGGCCTGATGTTGGCTCCAGAACATGTTGGTGTACATAACAGTTTAAAACTATGATAATAGTTGTTTTTTTTATTGTGCTGTGAAAAAGGTCCTGGGTGTTTATTAGAAGTTGTCACAAGCTGAGTGGCATGGTTTGGAGGCAGGCAGAAGGAAAAAGTATCCTAAAAACAACAGAACATTTGGAAATCTCAGTGGAGTTGGAGTAGTAATGACAAGATCAGCCACTTACTAAACTGTTTTCACCATTTACTGCCATTTTTGATCATTGTATTTTAATTTTTATAGCCAAAAAAAAACCTGTTTGTGAATTAGGCCATCAGTCTGGCTGTGGTTTTTAAAGCACACTACTGCAGCCCTGATTGCTTACTAAACTGTTAAAATCACTCATACAACATTTCAGTCCTTACTAGATTTGGAACATTGTTGTTATCATTCACAGCATTCTAAAATAAAAACAAGAGGTGCTCTACAGACAGCCTGTCAGTAGGGGCTGAGTGATTCAAATAATATGAAGTTTCCATCTTAAATCTGCTTCTAAAATACTGGATGAGGTCTTAATCCCAGTGTTACCAGGCAACATGTTTACAAAATCAAATGTGATTTTTATTCTCTGTGAATATTGTGAATATTCTGAACTCCAGTTTGTTTCTCTCTTCCATTATTTGCTCACTGTAATTACACTCTTACGTTTAACTTCACACAGTTTAACAAGTTTATTTATGTCAGAGCTACCTTTAGTACGAAGTTGAATCTACAATGAAAATTAAAGTATTTGAATAAACATCTGCCTGGAAAGACTGGGTGATAAATTAGCCCACTGATACCATTTGGTGCCAAGACCAACAGCTTAGAAAGAATCCCAATCACCTCACATTTTTATAAAGGTAGAGCCCCCACTCCAAAGAAAGGCAAAACCCACCTGGCCTAGCTGATGTGCACACACTGCATAAAGAAAGAGCCTAGGCCCTCTTGTACAAGGGTTTTTTTTCCTTTTTTTAAATTTTAAATACCCTTTACAGATGAGGGATGAGTAGAAGAGTAGAATATTGTTGATTACCACGACAATACAAGACGTTGATGAAAATTCTAGAGACCGAATGTAGACAATGCCCTCAACTTCAGAGCTAGGTTAACACTTTATTTTAATTTTTACTTTTTTATTTCCTGAAAAGACTATGTGTATGCCAGACAAACCTACTGTTTTGCTGATCCAAACTTGTTTCCTTTTTTTTCAAAGTATTTAATAATTGAAATCAAGAGTTACACTGTTGCACAATTTTTCTCCAGCCTACAAAGAAACTGAGAAATAAATAAGCATCAGGTTTTCCCCAGTTTCAGTCTACTGCATTAGCCACAAGCCTGGTCTTTATATGTTGTTCAATAACCACTTGTATCTCTAATTTTACTTAGGCCTGGCATACCAGTATGCCTGATTTGGCTTATTTTTAAGAGGAATCGTCCCTTTTAATGTGATTTTAAAGGAAAATCAACCCTGCATGTATGTAATGCTTCACAGCTTTTGTGGTTCTCTTTGAGAATGTATCAGACTGGAAGAGTCCATGTAATATTCACTCTTTGTTCCCATTGTTCCTTTCAAACATGTCATGCGAATGAGAATAGTTTATTATTGATGTTGGCCCATTAAGGAGTCTGTTTGAAGCTCCCACTGACAGAGGTATATTGAGGCCATGGAAAAAAATGGCAAGAGACCTATTTCCCTGTATTTGAGCTGCAGATATCATACATTTTCTAAGCTTCAGACAATAAACCATCAGACCTCCGTGCTTTGCTTTCCATATCCCAAACCTGCAGTCAGTGCATGAAAAAGAAGAAGTGATGCTTATTTAATAATGAAGACTTAAACCACCAGTCAGAAGAAGATAGAATTACTACAGTGCTATATAATTTTTAATCAGATGGGGAGGTTAATAAAAGTATTTTATTTGTGCATCTGCTGCTGTCCATGGAAACTTCACAGCATCCTATGCCTGAATTTCATTTTTGTTGCCAAATCCACATCAGTGTACTTATCTTAATTTTTATTGAAGGTAATGGAAGTATAGTAGATACAAGTTGACACATCATTTTTTCCTTCTATTTTAGTCATAAATACATATTTTAAACCTTATGCTGAAATATGGGACTTCTGTTTACTTCTAAGTAAATGACCTCTGCCATTTAAAAAACCAAATTGTGAAATTCAAACAAATTTAACTGTAATTCTATTTGGCTGCACTAATTTTATTTTCACAAAAAACACTGACAATCTTTCCTCTTTTTTTTTTTTCTGTTTCTGCCAATTTAACCACACAACCTATGTGCTTAGAAAAAAAGAGAACAACCAAAAATACCTCACGTCTTTAAAAAAAAATAATAGCCTATTTTCAAAGCATAGAAATCACAGAAAAAATTACAGATGTCTCATCTGTTTTATGCTTAAGTGAAAATCAAAAGGGTTGTTTCTATTATGGCTTTATATTTTAACTACGAAACAAAAGTGAGTAGGCTTTAAAAAAACTGCCTGAGTTATTAGTCTGTGAATTGCCTGCGGAGCCCAGGCAGTAATATTTTCTAATGTGTGTGTCTGTATCAATATAATGACAGCACCATGCTTCAGATCAACTGGATACTAATTACAGATTTACCTGATAGACTGGAATGGCTCCCAAGGAGCTGTTGCACTCTACTTAGCAAGTAAGTGATTCTCCTAAAAGCTGCATAAGGATTTTTAATGTTAAATAATCTCATCTGGATACCATTTGGTAATACACCTTCTTTAACCAAAAGTTTTGAGGAGGTTCAGCTGCCTCTTCAAAGAGGTGGCAGGGCCCTGGCAGGGGCTTGGAGCTCCAGACACCGATTTTACCTTGAATCCATAAGGTCTATTTGCACAGAGAGATTACAGCATGTGAAGTAGCTCCTCAATTGTCAGCTCTTATGTCTCTTTTAACTGAGAAAAGCAAGAATTCTCCATTTCATGCACTGTGAGAAATAGGATACATCCATTAAAATTATGAAACAGATTATTCATTAAAAAAAGAAGAAAAAGAATGAAAAATAAAGAACTAATTCTTCAAACAACACAGGATTAAACTGTGGGCCTCGTGACCACAAGAAATTGTGGGAGTAAAAGGAACAATTAGGTTCAAAACAGATGAGCACAGGAAATGCTGCTGACACACCTTTAATGGGGTTCAGATATGACCTTACACTCAAGAGTGATCTAAAGCTCTCAGTTTTTGAAAGGAAGAAGATGGGTTGATGGAATAATTGTCCTAAATACTCCTGTTACTCTCCATCCATCTCTCAGCTGCTTGGAGAGCCCGGGCTGGTGCAGAGCCCCCAGAGCTGTGCTGCCCCCCTGCATGGCAGGAATGCTCCCGACGTGGCTGTGCAGCTGGCACTCCATGGCAGCAGTCAGGGTAGGAGCTGCAGTCCCTGTTTACACAAACTCGAAAAGCCTTAGAGAATCACTAAAAAAGACAATTGTTAATGAGCACTCTCTGAAGAGGTGATTAATTTGTTCATGAGCAGTTACTAAAAATGTAATCACTGAAGTGTAAAAAAGGTTTTATACTCAATGTAATTGCTTGCCTATAATGCAATAGTAATAATGAAAACACCTACAGTAAAGGCTTGTTAAGTCAATGTGGGATATACGATCCTGTGTGCAGTTTAAAGCACAAGAACTAGACACTTGCTTACGCTCAGTGCATCTTTTTGATTCAAAATCACAGTAGCTTAATCAATTGTTCCCATCCCTTCTGGAAAATCAACACTTACAGTTCCTCTTATGAATCATAAATCTCCTTGTCTATCATTTAAACCAAATATGTTTTGCTGTTCTTTGATTGTTCCTGTCTTTCAGGTGTTCACTTCTGGATAATAAAATGCACATTACTAATGACAATAAGTAGTTTCATAATTTCTGGCATATGTACCCTGGGCAAAGAAAGGAAAATTACACTTATACCAAAGCAAATAATAATGTGATATAAAATATACTACAGTTTATAAATGCCTTGTTCAGATTATGTTGTAGACAAATTCTTGTAATTTTCCTAGGCTGTACAAGACCTTACTCCACAAACAAATCTGACATTCCTTTTTACATAATTTACATTGCATCCTACATAGTAGCAAAAACCTTTGCCCTCTTCTGAATCTGAATTAAAATCACCAGATACTGGGAGGAGAAAATATGAGAGTAACTGAAAAAAAATTCCTAAGTACATGGTACTTCTCACTTTTTACAAAGTAGGGTGTTTTCCTGATATGTTACTCAGAAAAAAAAAAAAAACAAAACAATTGGCTAATGGTCTATAACTCATCACTATAGATCAAATTCAAAATGCTAAAGAGGATCTTATGCCTCCATGAGGAGATTTATTTAACAGAATTAATGTGAAAATGAGGTAGCATTCAACATCAGTTACTATAGGTCTGCTCGCTCATTTCCCCAGGTCCTTCTGGGATCTGCCACAGTGATTTTTCAGTTTTGTTTTAAAAATGCCGAGTAAAATGTGCTCATAAACATGTGATAGTGAAGTCAGTCCAATAGGGTCACAAATGAGACAATCTTTGAACGGAGAAAGAAAGGCAAGAAATAGCCATCGCTGCTAGGAAGAATTCCCAGGGAGTATAGAGTAAGTCTAAAAGATCCAGTGGGAATTAAGATTTATCAAGTCATAATCGCTTCCCCTGTGGCAAGAATGACAGTCCTACATAGTAATTTTCTTAGAAGTCTGTATTTTGTACTTATCTTCTGGTTTGCTACTTGTTTTGTAGAGGGAATAGGTCTATAGTTTGCTAAGCTTTCACGGTTTGGATCTTTCTAATTTTCTCACAAATAATCACACCAAAAATAGCTGAAGAAATTATTAATAGGAAGCTCCATTTTCTTGTTATTGCTGACTTTTTATAATTATCGCATGTGGTTTACACCCAGATATCCACACATGCATAGAAAAGCCTTACACCTCCCCTCAGAAAAAATAAAATTACAGTAACTCCTGCAATCAGATTGAACATAATAGGATTATCTTTTCAATCTCTTCACTGAGTGCCTCCATGCAGGCTCCTTCAAATCAATAGCTATACTTACAAAAGATCTGGAAAATGCATTGTAATTAGAGAAAAAAATACCTTAAAACACTATGCTTTTGAAGTTTACTTTCAGTAAACAAAGTCTTCCCTTATTCTAGGAAAAAAAAAAAAAGGAATAACACATTATATTTTAATGCTACAAAAGCTTAAAAATGGGATTTTCTAAGGAATCCAAGGAGATCAGGCACCTAGTCCCTCAAGCTCTTTAGAAAATTGTAGCATTTATCTTCAGAAGTGCTTCAGTGCCAGCTGGAGAGCGCCCGGCTGAGAGGATCCCATCGGGATTTCACAGCCCCGAAGTCACGTAAATTGTATCACCCTCTTGACTTGCTGGAGCCTTTAAGCGACAGAGCAACGTTTGTGCCGCGGCAGAAAGGAAGCCCAGCATGCCCGGGGTGCTGGGGGTGAGGAAAGCGCGCTCCGAGCCCAGGACGGGAGGCGGCTGCCCTGCCGGGCAGCGCAGTCTCCGTGCCGAGCGCGGGGCCGAGGCCGCCCCGGAGCGGCGCCGCTCCCTCGGCCGCGCCGCCCCGAGGCCCTGCGGCGAAACCGAGGAGCTCAAAACTGAGGAGGGCCGGGTGCCGGCTTCTGCCAGGATGAGAGGATTCAAGGCTTAACCGTGGACTCCTGGGACCTGAAACCAGACAGCACCGAGGACGAGCCTCAACTCCTGCCAGCCTGGGCATCCCTGCTGGGAAGGGCACCCGGAGCCACCGGGTTCTGTGTGATGGCAGCTGCTGGACGCTGATGGAGGGGCTGAGGAAGCTGGAGACAAGGCAGTCTTACTTGTTATTGCACCTTTCAATGTCAATGCTGTGTTAACAGAAAATAGGGCTGAGGGTGGGGCTTTCACACAACCCACGGTTGTGTAGTACTGCTGGGGAAACACTGTCCCAAGCATTTTGGTTCATTGCCACTGAAAGATGGGAAGCAGAAATGAAGGCAGCAGCCCAGACAGCTGTGAGAGAAAACAAGCAAGAGAAAAATCATAAACCATCATCTCTGAGAACCTCTTCTGCCTAAATCTTACTCCTAGTGATAAGCTGATTGAAGATCTTTCCTGAGAGCATTCCTACTGCACCAGATGTCAGAAGTAAATGTACTGGTTTTTCCTTAGAAATTGGAACCAAATACATTAAACAGAACCTCTTGCTTAGACACAATCTCATCATTAGTTAATGGACTCAGGCTTTTAAAAATTGTAGTTTAAAAGAGGCACAGTAAATGAGATTAATACAGTTTCGTTAAACAAGTGGAGACGTGTGAAACCTCTGACTAATTAAAATTGATTTTTGTACAGAAATGTGATATGTTTTTAAAGGTTTACGAACACTAATTAAATTTATTTTTATAGATCAGAAGTCACCAGCTGCTCATCTCAAAGTCTGGATAACTTTGTTCAGTGTCTGTATGGACAGAAAAATGAATTTTCCAATACCTGAGTTATATTTTAGCTTTAAAGAAAACAGCTAAATGGTACATAATACAGTATAGAAATATATACACTTTAAAAACTGAAGTGCATTGAGCACATATCTCAAAAGGTAAAAATACTAATTGATCCTATATTTAAGGTCTGACCCTTCTGCAAAACAGGCTGCATTGAATCCCCAAAGAAACAAGTTCAATAAACAATTATATACTATTGTATGCTGGAAACAGATAAGCCAAGCACAGAGAGCTCCTTTCATGCATCATTTTTGATTGTCCTACTTTGCTCTGTCAGGAACAGCAGTGACAGCTTACGTGTTAAAGCTTTTTGACATTGCAACAAACCAAATAAAGCCTAGTTGCACATTTTGGAATTTATTTTATACCACATCTAAAATACAAACAATATAGGGAGTTTGCATAGCTTTCAAACAATAGCAGCCACTGGAGACTGTTTCTGGAGCTCGTGTTTTCCTCACATAAGGATTCTCACTAGCTGAGTAGCAAAAGCATGCTTGATAGCCAGCTTCAGGAGCCAGGCTGGCCAACACAATTATTGCACATTCTGTCAGCACATTTCCTCCCTTCAGCTTTACTTCTACGATCTTTTTCAATATTGTTAAAATGAGCAATCATTCGTGATTCACACTCCCAAAAAAGGCAGAAACCAACAATTCCCAATGGCTATAAATTATTAATGCAATTGTGCCAGTCACACAGAGCTTAGTGCTTTTAAAAATGGAATGAGATTATCTGCACAGTTATTTTCAATCAGATTCATCTCTTATTAGGGGGCATTATGCATACGGCTTGCTTTCAGAAAGCCATCTCCTTCAAATATTGTTGCACAGTCATTTCTTGTGAAATACTATGCAAGCTCTATATTAGATACCAAATCAATTTTTTGTTTCAGGAAATAATTATATGTAATGGGTATTTTACTTTGTAGATAGACTGATTCTTTCCAAGTAAAAGTAAAAGTCTGTTCTGTTCTCAGTTGTTATTCCCATTCAAATCATCCCTGCTTTGAGTTGGCCCTCACTGACTTACACCAATCTAGCATAAGTATAGGCAGAACTTGAGGCTGTGGCAAATCATTTTTTGCTGCAATAGCTTTAACAGGCTGTAATAGAAAAGTTTGTAAGCATTACTGTACAATGTATCTGTTAAAACAGCTGGGGCACACAGCTGTCTCAAAAAATACAAGCTAGAAAATCTTCCTCTCTGGTATATAAAAATCAAAAAAAAAATATTACAGAGCAGTAGAGATTCAAAGGATGTGAGTTTCAAGGTCAGTTTTGGGGAATCCAGAGTGTTGTCTTTCCTTGTGCAGTCTCTCTGCTTTGACGTTTGTTAGATTTTGGACTGTGTTGCCAGGGCCTGCACTGAAAGCCATGCGGAATAGCCTAAATGAACTGGAGACACAGGATGCTTTTATATTTACTGTTATATTTTGTAAGAGGATTGGAAAATTGTCTTTGTGCTCCCAACTCCCTATGACTTATTAAATTATCCCAACATCATGCCATGGAGCCTGGCAAGACACCAAACACAAAGAAACTGGAACCAGATTCAGTGCTGCCTCAAGCTGCAGGAGCAGGAGTATTCCCTTGGGAATGCCTGGCTAGCAAGGTGGAATCTGGCCTGCATTAAATGAAGATAGTTTGAGAGCTGAAATACTGAAACCACAAGGATAAAGAGACTCAGAGCACATAAGGATGTTCATGTAAAGGAACTTAAATATGTTGAGTCAACAAAAACATCAGTGGTAGACTCTTATCGCATGCTTAACTGCCCTACTTAATCTAGGCCAAGAAGCTCTCAGTTTCTAAGACCCTTGTTTTCTGCTGCAAGCGTTACAATATTTTATCTTCTGTATTGGTGGGAAAGTGATCTTTAAAGCACTGAGCTGTCAAAATGCTACACCAGGATTTTGCTACATTATTTTACATATTTCAGCTCTGTAACTCGAGTACTGGCAATCCTCGGATCGAACACATCTACAATATGGGGAACTGTCTGCTTCTCATGGTCATATGCCATGGTGCCATTTAACAACAAGAATTCCCATCTGTGAATCTGCTTCCTGCCATTTGCCTTGTACTTCATTTTTCCCATCCAGAAGTCTGGCAATAGTTTCTCTCTATTATTCTGATAAGAGTGTGGGTCAAACTCATTCCATTGTGAATGTGCATTTGTGCTTGCAGAGAGTGAGTGATTGATGGGTATCAGGCAGAAGTGACATCTCCTGTTACATTTCTGGCATGTTATTCTGTGGTTAATCAGTGCTACTGAGTGTCAGTCAAACCTACCAGATGTGACTCTAATGGATAGCTGCTGGTTGCCTGATGTCTATTTTGTCACTGATGTGACTGGAGCACTCCTAAAAGTTATTTAAAAAAAAGGGGGGGAAAAAGAGAACATAGCTTAGCAAGTATGAGGAAACTGTATTTAGAAAGTAGCTGTATTTGTACACCTCTGCTTTTAAATATTCAGTCAGCTGATTTTTTCAATATTAATTAATCACAGGGCTATCCACCCTTGTTTGATCAGGAAAGATTCATGCAAAAGAGTACTTGGGATTTTTTGATGTGTCTTGTGGGCGGTAAAAGATTGTTATACTTAATTTAGTTATTTAAATTCTTAGCAGTTCTGGAACACATGCATTATGAATAACTTTCACCAAAAACACCACAGAAACTTCTATTATGACTATGCCTTTTAGGCTGAAGCAGAGTCCCATTGAAGTAAACACATCATGAAGACAGAAAGGAAGTTTGTTCTATCCCAAAAGGAGCTTAAAAATCAGTCATAGGAAAAAAATGAAAATATTTTCATTTAATTATAAAACAAAAATCCATCCAGCTTTGGACACAGTATGAATCAAAGACTGAAACTTGAAATAGTCCAAGACTCTTTTTCTATTCTGGTTTATACCTGAGACTGGCTCTAGAATTATCAGTTATTTGACAAGCAGCACACTGGAACTTACAGCTCATATTTATGACTTAGATTAATCAGATTGCAGATACTTAAGTATAGGTATATTTATTCAAGTACCATCTTTAGCAATTGCTCATCCAATTCCACTGGATCAAGGCTTTATTTATGGATCCAAACAGAGCTGATGCAAATTTTTTAACAAAAGGCCAATTACTTCATTGTTGTTTAAGACTGTGTTGTGTTTTACTTACATGTACACAAACTTTTATTGTGTATTTGCCAAGACTTTCATGAGTAGGTAAATCTGCTGCCTGAATGTTTTAATTTTTCTCCTCATCTTTTAGCTTCAGGAATATTATTTCTTTTAGCAGTTATGGATTCAGAAAGCTTGACTGGCATTTGAAAATAAAACTAAAACATGTAAGACAGCCAAACTCTGCTCATCCTATTCAGTTTTACCAGAATCAACAAGGTCAGAGAAGGAAATGCTTGGTAGGGACTAGAAGAGAGAAGGGGAATGACTGACATGTCCTGAGGCCTGTCAGAAAGCAAATTTCAAAACTACCTCCATATCTGATATTTTTAAACTGTGAAAAGTTTATTTGGAATATATCAATCTTAAAGTTCAGGGTAAACGGGAGGTGGACCTGATTCACATATTGTGGCAAATCACCATATTTTGCTTTCTGGCTTCATTTTATTTTCAGACCTGAATTTTAATATGGTATAATTGATAAATGCTAGTTTCTGAAGCAGAAATTGGATCTAAAATTTAATTATCTTGAAAATTCCAGGGTAAGTTCTTGTTCTAGTGCAAATCTATATCTGCTGATGGCTGACAAAATTTATCTTCAAATGTATTCCCAATCTAGAGATCAAAAAAGTGCACATGATGTCTAATGGGGAGCATCAGGAAGGCAGTTTTTCTGAGGAACAACATCAAAGAATTTGTCATTTTATTTTTAAGCAAACTGTAATTTAAATAAAGCATGAATTATAAACCTTGCAATGAGAATGGAGATGGTAATTGTGCTTCATTTTGGTCTCACAGTGAACATGACCCTTTCTCTTCCGACGTCTTAGAAAATATTGATATATATTTAATGCAAAGCACAAATTGACCTTATTTCACAGACCTAAAACATTTATATGCCTTTGTTGCTTTTAATTTTCAGTGAAAATGACATGGTATCTTAAACACACCCCCAAACAGCATTGTGGTGGTTTTACATTTTATTACTAGGGCAAGACCACGATCACACTCATTAGTTCTAAAGCTAGAGTTCTAGTGAATAAAACAGAAAGGAAGCTGGAGATTTGGCACTTTTCTGATGGGTCCTGATGGGCTTTTCACATTACCCATAAATCATGTAAAAATAATATGTTAAAGAAGAATTCTGGAGAAGAAAATCTAACCTTACCACCGTCATATCTCCCTGCAGCTGAATTAATAATACTGAGAAAGGTAGCAAAACTATGAATTATTCTAAGGACTCAGAATTCTGTAGATGTTTTACATCTTTGTACTTAATATGTGTAAATGTATGCATGTGTCTCTCCACAGCTGTACACAATCCAGTCCACAGCTCTTTACATGTGACTTCTTGCACCATAAACAGACAATTCACCATGAGCTGCAGCTTTAATAATTCCTTGTAAGCAAGTAGAGTACACAAACTCGGCCAGGAGGACACCGGATATGGATAACATTGATAACATCAAGAGAAAGGATCTATCTAGATGTGATTTTAGAAAATAGAGCAATCTAGCAGTAGGGATATTTATAGTACTGAGGCACCGAAGAAACATGAAGCTAAACTTAGAAAGTCAAAAGAACCAATCAAGAAGAGGTAAAGGAAATGTGGTTATAACTGAGTCTCTCACAAATGCAATGATCACCTCTATGATGTGCATTGCAATCCTCTCTTGAACGTGCTAGAAAAATGGAACACTGAACAGGAGAATTTTAAATTGCATAAACCTCTATAAAGGGGCTAAAAAAACCATCACAAGGCTGGCTTCATCCCATTAGGAATTTAGGGAAACCATGCTTCCACTCTGTTTATCTACTCACCCGTCCCTGCCTATGCTGTAACAGCACTTCTACAGAACTTAATTAACTGGTATCTACAAAGTACTGCAAAGTTAATATTAAAGTGGCTAAGCAAGTACAAACTCTTACTGTTTTTAATATGGAGACTTGTTCTTTGGAAAGGGATAAAATTTTACGGCACACATATGAATAGGTTAGACCCCTAAAAAAGAAGTGAAGAAAAAACAAAGAGAAGCAAATCCCGTAGTATAAATTGCGGTCTCTCAATTTAAAAGTATGAGGAAAAAATAGCTGAGAAGATGAAACATAAAAAAAAAGAGTAGCAAGTATTTTGTACTGTAGGTAATACTTCTTGTGCACAACTAAAATACAAAGCAGAAAAATAGCAAATTATAGAAAAAAAACACAAAGTATTTGTTGCAAGTGTTTGTCTATCAAACCAATTCCCTTCACATCAGTGTTTGGAAACCTTTGTTATGCTCCTAGATGTGGTCATTATCAGTGAACAAGCTGGCACAAGTGATAGAAACTTGCTGTGGGGAACTGCAGGGTGTCAGTCTCTCCTCTCTGGGCAAAGCTGGCGCTGCCAGGGCTCAGATCCTTCACTGCAGGACCCCACTTGTTCCATAGATCTACTGATTTTCAGCAGGCTCTGGTCCTCACAGGGGAAGGGACCATTACTGCAGAGTACAGTGGACACGTGAGAGGATGCTCACAACACATATCCAGGGAGAAGAGGAAAGCCCCTCTGCAGTAACCATCCAAGCCATGAGAGAATGAACACAGGCTCCCAGCCATGCTCACGGGGACAAAGGGACCTTCTGCACTGCAGCTGGGTTAAGCCTCAGCCCTGAATGGCTTTCTGACAAACCTTTGGTTGTAGCTCCAGTAGCCAGCAGTTGTGCTCTTTCAAATTCCCACTTTGTTTTTAACACCGTCATCACAAGGATGCCCTTAGCACACACTTTTCTTATGTCTACATTCACATCACACAAACAAGATCCTGCTCCAATAAATACCTTTGAGTGCCTTCAAACCACTTGTCTGCTGCACTTTTTTCTCCTCCTTAAACAGTCCGTCAAGTACAGGAACATAAGTTCTTTTTTCAGACAAATAATATTAATAATATTAATAAGATTTCAAAACATCTAACAATGGTACTGATTGTTAGATGTAGGAAATGAGGAATGAGGATGTTAGATTGAGGAAATGTATTAGTGAGTTGGACTCAATAAACCTGTCAAGTGATTTGGTCCCTGCATTAATCTATATTTCCAGAAACTTGGTGATCTGTTATTTCAGAGAAGATACAGATGCTTTTATAGCTCCATAACTATATTGTTCCTTGGGATTCTCTAAGTTTATCACTGGGCCAGAAAGACGTGATAGAAACCTTTCTAAATGTCATATGGCTTAGCAGGAAGGTCTACTAATAAAGGCATGGCACTTAAAAAAAAGGCCCAAAACCCATACACGTGTCAATGTTTTACCTACATCTGAAATCAATAAGATGTTCTGAAAACCAAACTCCAACAAAAGATGAAAAGTGAAAAACAATAGTACAAGATTTTCTCCCACTCCTAGGACCAATATTGTTTAGATTTGTTGATTGTCAGATTGGAGAAAAAAATAGAAATTAAAAACAATGCAGGAAAAATACACATCAGCCACATCTTTGGAAGAGTTCAGGCACTGAAACAAGCATCCAGATGCTCTTGCTCTGTTAACATCTTAATTAGTGATGATTAGTCAGTAATCTGAAATGTTAAAAATATCACATTTGACAAAAGGTTATTTCCACTTTTCAGTGGTCTCTAACTACTTATTTAGATTGATTTTAAAAAATCCTTTCAGCTGCCTAGGTAACTCAGTTTCCGATGTTCTTTGCTAATTTTTTAGATAATATTTCTCAAGAGGCCTTATGTAATTAAAGAGGTTTTAATCACTAAGATCCTGTAGTGAAGGAAGGCTGTTAATGATGTGCCAGGGAGTGCTCAGTACGAGACAGAACCTAAAGGAAGTTATGGATCTTCCTCAGGGGTGTTCCCTCCTGCACTCTGACTGTCCAACCTGGCAGAGCAGGCAGTGCTGGGGAACTGCAGAACTGATATTCCAGCCTACAATTTCTCCAGTTTCAATAAAACAATGGCCTCCTGCTGGCCCACATCTCCTGCTGTCTGTTCAGCTGTGTGATAGGGAATGATGGCCCTGAGCACCTGGCCAGCCCCGCCACAGCACCAGGCTGCTTCACAATCATTCCTGGACTTCTTTCTCCAACTTGCACTCCATGTAGCAAGACATTATTCCTTATTTCCAGTTGGAGAACTGAAGTGACAAAAAGTCTGAGATGAAATTGGAGATTTAATCCTGGCCCACAGCTCAGTTCACAGCGCTGGTCCCTGCTCCAGCCCTACCTGGCCTCCCTGGTGCTGTAAGGAGAGGAGAGCAATGCAGGACCTCTCCATGGCTGGGATGAAGTGGAGAGGGCTGTTCCAAAACATCCTGCAGTGAGGTTTTTCCACAGCTCTGCCGCCTCATAAGTCATGTCAATGCACAGAAGGTTTTGTGAACCTTCTGTTTCAGGAAGAATTTGCAATCACCTGCAATACATCAACATAGAAAGAAAATTTATTTCATCTCTTAGAAATAGTACTAATGTCTTAATTCTTCAACAGAATATCACAAACTAAAGCATCAGTTAATCCTAAGTGGAGACCACAAAGCTGAAGTCTATCCCATGTACCCACAGCCACACAGGATCAAAGGAAAACAGCACAAACTGCAGTCCTGGACTGAGGGGCAGCCCAGTCTAACACCCTACACTCAGCACAGGTTACACTGCAATCCCACTTGTACTTTCAAAACAGCATGAAATACATAACCTACCTGGAAATTAATTGACAGCATATGAAATGGAGTTTAAAGGAAAAAAAACAGTGGTTGTTGATGAATTCCCAAGTAAGAGACCTTGCCTTCTCCAAAGCTGGAAGGTATCCAAATGTAATGCTAGAACAAGAACAGAGAGCAGTTTATCTGGGAGCTAAACCTTCATTCAGGTTAATTTAAAAACTCCTTCCACTTTAAGTGGTCTTCAGCAAAACTCATTCCTTGTTCAGGGTTTTAGCAAATGTAATTTTTAGTTTGTATCCATTACTTATACTCTAAATTATTTTATAGCCCCCCTGTTGCTGAAGGTAGTGTGCATTTTGATGTTCACAAGAGACAACCTATCCTGCTTTAATGCATATAATATAAATATACTATTACTGGGCCAAGAGCTTCCCTTACCTTTCTTGGACATTATAAGACATAAGACTTCTCCAAGTTCATTATCTCTTGCAGAAGACAGGTAATGGCATATAATGCTACAGTTCCTTTGGTTCTGGAAAGGATGAGTTTTATCATTATTTAAGTCCTCAGCCGTTGCACTTCAGATAGGTGTGTTCTGCTACCCACACAAGTTTCCAACCAAAGCTGAGTTCAGTATGTGTGCAACTTTTCTGAGTCCCAAAAGACACTGCAACATTTGGTACAGGCAAACGTCTTGCTTAATTCATTATTCACTATTTAAAATTTTGTCAGAAATCCAGACATGAAGTGAAAGAATAAAAAAAAAAAGTCAGATGAAGAAGTTAAGCAATCACACCTTCATCAACAACATAAATAAATCAGAAAGCCCATATGCTGGGATTCAGGAATCCGAGTTACATGACGAAAAGCTTACACACAACAGAAATAGCACCAAACCCAGGATAAAAGGGGCACATTTCCAGTGAGTAATTGCCACAACTAGTACGGCATGTTTTTTTCTCTTAACATGGAGCTTTATTAAATGTGACAGTAAACATCCCTTCCTGATGCTTCCTGTAAACTTTCACATCCTCCTGGAAACAGAGTGGTGATCAGGGATACATAAAAAGCTTTGCTGTCAGAGGTCCCCACCAAACCCTACAATTTATGTAGCAATCTGCACAATTTTTCCCCTCCCAAGACTGCACTGCACTGAACCAAGAGAAAATGCAGTCTTTGCCATAAGTCTTTGTACTCCAGGAACTGCAGAATAGCACTGCAGAGCAGGGCTCTGGTGATTCAGCCTGGGGACAAGGGCTGCACTCTCACTAGGTCAAAAGCTGTTGGAAAAGTCTCTTGCAACCTGCACAAAGAAGGAAGTGGCTTTGTAGCTTCGGCAACCCAGCTTTAACCTTTCTATTACATCACCAGTGGAGAAGCATCACTCTTGCTTTTTTTTTAATGGATCTGACCGACTTAAAGTTACAAACCTGATTTTATCTGCACAAGTATCTTTAGCAGACATTACAGGAGTCTGAGAAGAAGGCTGAGCCTGCAGACAGCAGATCAAAAGCCTCTGCTTGGAGGCAATGGGGAGACATGGAAGCTGGAGGGATGGGTCTGGCTCGGGGTTACTGCAGAAGGTGCCCCTGGAGAGATGGACTGTAGCTACCAAAGAAACAGGCACTGCTGTCAGTCTTGAAGCAATGCAACTAGAAGGCTTTCTTAGTAAAAATATGTCCACTGTTTTCATCAAAGTACAAAGAATTCCAATTCTTTGCATTCAAAATACAGCTGATTGCAAATCATGAAAGTGCACTTTGCTATAAAACAGTTTGTACAAATCTGCTCTGAAACGATACAGAACTTGTACCAATATTTATATTGATAAAGTATCAATAGATACTTTATCAACTATCCTCCTCTGAAAGGATACAACCCCCTGATAGTGGGTTTCAATATACTTATTTTAAATTTTCCATGGGACACCCTAATGATTGCCAGATAGTGGCTCTAAGCTGCCGCTGAATACGGTTTGAGCATAATAATCCATGGGAAATAAGATATTAATAATAAATCGGTTACAAAATACAGAGGATTTATATATTGGAAAATAGCCTCTATCATCAAAGTTAGGTTTTGTTGTTATCTGAAGAGACTGGCTAAAATTATTGATGGAGTATTAATAGTGCCACAAAGTTGGAAACTGTAAGCAGGAAAAATACAAGAGAAAATAGAGTGTTATCAGAGACCTTCAGGCTAGAAACCTGCCTTTGAATTCCTAAATGTGTGATAAGAGGAGTTATATAACATGTGTAAAACTCAATAAACAAAGCCTGTCTGCTCAGGAAGCCTGAACTAGATCATTTGTTTCCTATGAGGAAGAATGTTTAAAGTTATTTCTCTGTCAATGGCAAAGCTATGAATAAACCTAATGAAAAATATAGAATGTGTGGGTGTAAAGAATCTGCTTGGCTATAACTCCACTTTTGTTTAACTATAGAAGTATTGCTAGTTAAGTGTTCCTCCATCTGAAAATATTGCGCCTGGTAAGATAGCTCTCTATTCTGATCACCCACTGAGCAGGGAAAAAAGAAATGGGACACTGGAAACAACAGCATCTTCCTGGTAATCTAAACCCCTTCACTTGATGAAAATCTCCAGGAAAGAAAATCCTTCTTAGCCAGCTTAACAGTACCCTGGTTTGCTGCTGATGTCTGTTGTAAGACTACCCGTGCCGGGTAAAAGTGGAGAGCTTTTAAAAACGTTACCAGAGGTCATAACTTGGGAATCAGCACTCAATCTTTCAAACACTTTATACTGCAGCAAGAGGCCACGTGCATTGTTCACACAGCGCTCGAGTGTTCCAAGGCACTGTGTGTTTTGGATGAAAGGTACTCTTGTGTTCCTAGCTCCTCCTTCTGCTACGACCGTAATCTGAAGGAGCCCAAGAGCGCCCTCAGCTCCCTCGCTCTGGAAGGGAGTTTTTCAGCGATCCCAGCCATGCTGACAGCGGAGGGTGAGAGGCGGAACAAACCCGGTCACTCCTGGGTCAGCGCTGCTTGCCAAGACGGGGGAGAAGCTGCCGCTGGGGCTGAGCGAGGCAAGGGCGAACACGAGCCAGCAGTGCACCCTTGGGGCAGTGGATGCAAACTACAGAGCCAGCGGGAGCTCGGGCCGGGAATGCCGAGGTTCCCCTCCCTGCCGCGCTTCTGCCTCCAGCCCGGCGTCCCCCGGGCGGAAAAGGCGCCGAGAGCCCGGAGCCAGGCAGGGCTGGCGCCACAGCCCGCTTGGAGACGGGCGCTCACAGCCACGCTCTTCTCAGGCACCGGCGAAAGGGCAGTGGTGACAAGACAGCAGAGACACGTGCAACCAGACACACGCACAAGAATTTTTGTGGGAAGGGCAGCCAAGCATTGGCACAGGCCATGGAGGTACTGAAGACTCGTCAGAAGTAGACCCAAAGCAGCCTGATCAAACTCGCACGTCAGGTAACTTACCCAGGCCCCTGCAGAGGGAAGTTTCCTGGGGACTGCGTGGTCACAGGGGGAGCTGCGGCTGCTGCCCTGGCACACAGCATCCATCACCCCTCTCTGAGCAGCACCTGGGCAAATACAGACAAACCTGGCAAGGAAAATACCTACGAGCTTCTTCTCCCTCCATGACTTCTTATCACCTGCTTGTAACAAGGACTAACAGCCGAGGGCAGCGCAGCTCTCAGCAGACCAGCGTTGTTTTTCCAATAAATCAATAGCCTGTGATTTGAGGGGAGCCGTTGAGCCTGAAGAAATAACTCCATTAAATTAACTCCAGCTTTGTGTAAGATACATGCCACTTTAGTTCTAACTTACATATACTCTTTAAACAGTAAAAAAAAAAAAATCCACTCATTGTTTTAAATTTCCTACAGAATAATAATTGTTAGTCAGAAGCAGGATTTAAGTTTGGTTCCAATACTAAATGGTATTTACAGAAATGAAGGTGGGATATGTATGTGTCTATTGTGAGCATAGTAAGAAAATTTTATCTACAATTATTTGTTTCAGAATTTATTTAAATATTTCACCACTATCCATACTCTGACAACTGGAAAACAAATAGGAGAATGATGCATTACTTACTTCCCAGTCAGTAAATTAATGAGTATTATCAACACAAGGATTCATAAAAATCTGCCAGAAGATGGTTTATGCCTGAATTCAGCTTTTGGGTGGTTCAAGTTTGATAATGATTTTATGCCTGAGCCCTTAGAAATGCCTTAATGAAACTTAAAAACAAAAACAAAAAACGTTTTGCCCCACCCAACATTTTTTTCATCCATTTGAGACTGCTTCTAACTCTGATTTTTTTACAGCAAGATCCAATAGGAAGTGCTGTTATTTAGGAGGTTTAAAATGGATTTAGTGGAGTTCTTACAGAACGTGTAAATTACAATCTTACCTACCCATGTTTTCTCACAACAGACAAAATCCCATGCAGAGTTTGATGGTTAACAGTAAGTTAACTGAAAAATCTTATTTGGCCTGAAATTAGTTTTGAATCAGTAATAAGCTAGAGAGATTTAGCTTGAAAACTATATTGTGGAGAGAAATTCAAACTCTCAAACGAGAGGAGCAGTCTCCTACCCAACAGCTCTGTGGGTGAGCTCTGATCTTTTACTTCTGCCTGTGGGCCCTTACCCTCCTGTTGTACAGGGTGTTCTCTGAGCATGAGCACAGCAGCCAGGCTGGGACACAAGAAGGGATTGTCAATCCTCCTCAGCAACCCTGCTCGCCTTTGGCTTAACGGTGAAATGTTGAGTGCAACCAAAACTGGAGTGCAGGTGCCATACATACAGGAGTTCAGGCTGCATTTCCCTCTTCCCTCCCAACACCCAGTGAGCCAGGGCAGAATCCAGCTTTTCCAACATCAGTTCCTCCCTGGGTAGCACTAAGGCAATGCCCCCATTCACCACTGCAGTTACTCAGCCCTGCCCTATGTGTGCAGGAACAAAATGGCACAATCAGCCACAGCCTCCTGGAGGGAAAGTCTTCTCCTGCCCTGAAACCACCTCTTTGTTCCCAGTCTCTTGTCTCTCCCATCCCCTCATTTAATCTTACCTCCTCTTGGCCTCAAGCTGGAGCTGTGCAACATATCTAATACATAAATCAGTAACAAAGATTCCAGTGTGATACCAGATCAAAGTTATAAAGAGCCTCTTAATTTCAGGGCCCACTGTACCCCTCAACCAGTTCCACAGGTGCTGCACCTCATTCTTGTATATCTCCTCTCTCCACAGCTACACGGGTTCCCCTGGATAATCACTGCAGAGACCTAAATACTGAGACTTCAACAGATTAGGAAGTATTAGATCAAAAGAAGAGAGTAAGAAATAAACTGACATTTTCCACACAATAAATAGCTTATCATTAGCATTATATAAAGTGTTATGACAAACTTAATTTTGGAACTATTGACAAGAGCCTCAAAGTTAGTTTTTAATCATGAAAAGGATTTTTCCTTTGAAAAGGAAAGTCTCTACTCTTGCTCTGGCACATCTGTTCTCAGTTTTGGATTTATTGGCGCAGAAATTAACAAAATCACAAAGCTGATCTTCACTCATCACCCAGGGGCTTTTTGTATCTGTTTGGGCTGTTCAGACTTTAGAGTTACTTTGATTCATATAATTGATAATCATTACTCAAATCCTTCCAAAAATAGGCCCTACTTTAAATGACATTTTCTATGAAGTGTCATTTAACCAAGGCTAGGAGGTAAATCTGCTTTCTTTTAATGTAAAGACACTACACTGTAAAAATATAGAATTGAATGTTATTTGAAAATAGATTAAAACAGGCTAGAATTCCTGAGCAGAGAAACTTTGAGGTTGGAAAACCAGCTTAAAATAAAAGGACTTCTACTGTCCAGTTAAATCATTGTTGGATGAAGCCTGGGCCTCAGTCATCCTTTCTAGTCCAACACATTTCCATGGCTCCTTGTTTTCCTGCAAGCTCTGTCCGTTCTTCTTAATTACTGTACATGGAAAGTGCCCTCTGCCCTCACTTCCAAGGCTTGTCTGCACTCAGCTTTTCTAGGAGATGCTCCCAATCACCTGCTACACTCCCCACCTCTTTTAGCTCTCTGCCAGTGCCTTCTGCTGCAGGATGCTGAGAATACACATCCACTCTTATGCAGGAGGATCCACTTTCCCACTCTGCTGGTCAGTCCCCCTGGAGCAGGGCAGGACCTAAGTCTCTAAGTCTTCCTTTCTAAGTTTTTCTGTTTCCTGACTTTAAAACAACCCCTAAATTCTGCAGACCACAGCTATGTAACTTAAAATAATACCCAGATCCTCTGAGCCTAAGACAGAGTAATCCAGAAATGGTTCCAAGATAATGCAGCAACCAAGAACCCCGTTTTTGAGCATTTCTGAAATTAATTGACAAGATCAAACCAGCATTTCTCACATATTTCAGAAATCAACATCCATATATAGCACTTACTAAAAGTCAGAAGAGGCACATACAGTGAAAGGTTTATGTCTAAAATGTAATCTTTTCTGGTTTTAAAAAACAGTCTGTAACTAACAAGCACTTACTCATGGAATATAACCTCTTATCAGTTACCTCTGAAACTAAGCTCACTACAACCACTCGATATAAACTTTAACATGTCATAGCAGAGCTCATCAGCTTTATTAATTGCACTACACTGTGGTTGGCCTCCTCCCTGCATAGTGTTTCAATGCTGAATGCATTGCAACAAAGGTTATCTATTTAAGGGGAAGAAATTGTATCACAGACAAACTCATCCCCTTAGTCATCCCCTTCATTTCCCACCCCTTCATGGCTTTTTTCCTTTGACTTGAGGAAATCCCTTTCCAACCAACACAACAATGCCAATGTACATGAAGCAAATTATTTTGAGAAGATTTTATAAGAACATAAACACAGTTTTCAAACTCCAAGACTCTTTTCTGAGCTCTTTCAAGTTTACAGGTCTTTCCAAACTCTACTGTCATTGCCTGAAATGGCTCACAAATCCAGCCATATGGAGTGGTTGCAGGACACAGTGGGGCATGTGAACTCTCCAGAATGTTGCTGAGGCCTTCAACAAGAGGAAAGCATCTCTGGAAATGGGGAAGACAATATTGTGACTGCATGTGGGTGCATGAAAGACTTTCCTGAATGCTAGATGTTCTTATATTCTTCATAAAGTCACTTAGCATCAAGTTGACTTGAACATTTCTTTACAAGGACACTATTAGAGTCAGCTAAAGCAAAGGAACTATGATGAAGTATTATCAAAAGAGCAGAAAAAGAGCTCTGTAAAATCTGCTTAATCTTAGGAAATCAAATCAAAGGACAGATCAGCAAATGAAACACCTTTGGTTCTTGCTAGCAGAAAAATTCATTATAAACATCAGGTGAAGGAGGCAGAGTTTAATAGTCTCTTATTCTCTAGAAGAATAGAATCTCAGCTCCTTAATTTACAGGCTGCTGGGGTTCATTGGCAGATAAGAAATATGTTTAGCAAAAGAGGGATATTTCAATAGTTTTCCTTCCACACCAAGGGAAAAGACCTAGTAAAACTCAAAAACTTTCAGTACTTTCAGGGAGAGCATAGGAAACTTCTTTTCCTCTTCAGATATAACATCCAACACTCCATCTCTAAATATGTCTTGAGTTCTCACTTCCTGAAAATATTTAACATTACTTACCCTAAAGCCATCCCTGTATATTGTGATGCAGTGCAAAAAAACAAGCATCCATTCCTTCTGTCCTAGGTGATATTAAATGTGTTTCTCTTATATCTCACATTTTCCCCTCTACTTTAAAAAATGATTTTGTGAAGAATTGGATAGACTGCTCTTTTCCATTAGCCCTTAAAATAATATCCAGTGCTTTGTGCAAGAGCAATTAAAAAAAAGATGAGTTCTGACACAAGTCTTAGTTTTATAATAGCAAGAGAAAATGTGAAACTCAGATGGGTCTTGTTAGTGCTAAATGCACTCCTACTGACTCCAATTTGTTTTGTTCTATTAATTTATCATCTTACATTTGGAATGATTTCATAGTCTGCTAGGAAAAGGTCTCAGAAGCATGAAGCAGTGAGATAACAGAATGAAGATGCAGCTAACTGTGATATTTCAGAGCTATTTGAGTACTATTTGTGAACACACTATTATTCTAAACACAACCTTGCAGCTTTTTCTGCCTACAGCACACACAAGATTGTTCAGTAATAACAAATCTGACAGTCTCAGTGGGAAAACTCAGTGAACCCCCCACACACGAGCTTCCAACTCTTACTACAATTCAGCTGGAGAAGGCCTGGAATTTATTCATCTGTAATTGCTGTGTCTGTATTGATCAACTTTCCCAAGTCTATTCAAGCCAATCCTTGAACAGAACATGCAGCAAAATAATAAAATCAGAACAGTACAAAATGGCAAAGGTATTTGCTGATACTATAAAGAAGATTTAGTTGGAATTATGACTTAAGCTACACCATGATGCCTTGTTATTTGGACTGAAAGTTGTGGCTTTCTTTTCCTTCAAAACAGAATCATTTCCTGCTTCATAGTTTTCTTATTTTATCTACTTAGAATTCCTGCCAGCTACCAGTAAACAAAGGCCATGTGAGGGATACTCTGATATATGGGTACTTCTGCTTTCCAAGATAACAAACAAGTGTTCAATAGCACTATGAAAAATGTGCCTTTACCAGTAGTCAGTGAGAGACACACAAATGGAATATCCAATATTCTTTATGCGCTTCTGCAGTGCTCACAAAAGAAGCATTAACTACAAACCCAGTTACACCTTACTGAGCAGAGCTACAAAATTAAGAGCCCAAAGAATAGAGCTGAACTGGTTTGGGGAAGTTTGGGGGTTTTTTTTGCTTTATTGACCCTAGTGGTCAGCAAAGGCAATTCATTGGATGGCACTCCTGAATTAGTAACACACTGAATAAGCAACATTTCCACAATGCTCACAAGCTCTGGATGCCAGAGACACTGTACCAGAATGACATTCTGTAGATTTAGTGACATTCCAGGCACTGATAGGAAATCTGTGCTATTTACTGGTATTTTTGGAACACTTCAGTTGGTATTGTTATATTTTCTTGCTTCCCTTTTTGTTTAATTATGATTTTTGTCTCTTTCTTAGCACTGCTTAAACCCTCTTAAGGATTGGTGGGGTTAAAAGAGGCTCCATGTCTGTGCATAGAGCTCCAGTGAATCAGTCATGTGTAGGGAGTTCCCTTCATTTCTGCAGAAAATACCACTAAGTCTGCAACTATCTGTCTGTGCTATGATACATAGAGACTCATTAACTACTTCATCTGAACATCTTCACATTGTTGTGAAATTTTCACATTGTTGTGAAAAATACAGGATAAGTAGAGTTAAAACCCAACATGCTACCTCAGAAACACAACTGGGAAGTGCCAGGAGGCATGATCATTGCAGAAAATGATTTCTATTCGGTGATTATTATGATAAAAATTACTTACCCAAAGGTCATGCCTGACCAAAAAAAAAAAAAAAAACCTGGAAAAAAGAAGAATTTTAACTTTTTTTCAGCATAACAAAGTATTTCAAATTTCTTTGAAGTGTTTTGAACCAGAAATCAATGCAGAAATTCATTCTTTGGAGGAATGCCAAAGTAACATATGGAGGAGGCCAAAGAACATTATTGATTAATACCTGCATCCAACTTCAGTCCAAAGATATGAAAATGCCCATGAACATCTCAGCAGTGAGCCAAGGACCCAGCAATGCAGACTCTCAGAGCTGCTGAACCCCACAGGAAAGCGACCTGAGCAAACTTCTGTCCTCCCACATCACCAAACCCCACCTCCCAGGTCACCTGGTAACCCCTCAGGAACTTAGGGGATGAATCCCATCAGGCTGTGGCTGAATGACACAAATAGACTTGGCCCTTCTGTGATGAAGTGAGATGACGCCCACCTTTAGCAAACCCTTGCTGTGAGCAGAAATGGATCTGCCTGAGTCCCTGTGCTTTACCTGGGCTGAGGTAAACACTTCTGAACTCAGAATGTTCCTCAGGATCCTTCCTGCAAGTCTTGCGGAATCACCATGGTAATATTCTCCACTTACAGTAATTATGCTTACACATCCTCTCTGAATAACTAAGGGAGTTATAATCTGCAGAAATAAAAGTAATTATATAGCTGTCAGTGTAATACAGCTGTGGACAGCTGTAAATAAACTGTTTACATGGGGATGGAGACATTGCAGAGCTTTAGCAAAGCGTGCTATGAAAGAAAAAAAAAATAACCCTGTTCCAGTTTGAGAGAATATGCAATTTAATCCATGCAGAAATCTTGTTCATCAGTAATTACAGAAGGAGATAAGAGTCTCCTCAATTAAAATCCGGCAGAAATGTCTTTATTTTATGTGTCCTGAGAAGTATCACATCAAAAATAATTAGAGAGAGAGACATAAAAACTTTCAGATGTTTTAAATGTATTACCTCCTTTGAAATTTAGAAAAGCTTCAAAGAAATGTCAGGTTCTGGCATGCTCTGGAAAGAGCACTTGTATGTAAAAAACAACAAGGCCTTTTCCCCTAGTTTTATATATATTTGATGGAGCCACTCAAAATAGAATAACTGAAAATCTAATTTAAATTCAGACATGGTTCTTTGGATAACATTTATAGCTCAATGGTTGGAATTATTAGGAATGAGCCTGTGGCAAGCCCAAGATTGGGACCATGACACAAAGGAGCTTCTGTCAAGCTTTTCCAATTATTAGTCTTCTCTTCCTAGTTATTTATATTTCCTTTCAACTCACATGTCTAAGTCCCAGAGCAGTAATACAGAAGCTTCATCTCTGAGGAACAGGAGCAACCTGTGCTAGAAAGCCTGTTTGCATTTGCATGGCTTTAAGATTTTCTATGGGAGACAAGAATGCACCACCAAACATTTTCTTTATTGTCACATTTTTAGTCTGTAATCATTCCTCATGTCTTTGGTAACCAGTCTTCAGGGCCCACTCTTACTAATTAACTAATCAATTACACACTTGCTAATCTGTTTTATCCAAAGATAACAAAACAGAAGGCAGATATAGATTTCTTTTTTCTACTTAAAGACACATTTTCTTGAAACCCTGGTTACACAAAACCATTCTGATCTGTCAGTCCACAGCCTTCCATATAGATTTGCCAAGAATCAGTGTGAATTAATTTTGATTTGAGTCACTTACTACACTCACTCAGTGGGCTGTTATGTATGATATGGATTGGCTAAGCACTGTCATCAACTCATTTGAAATCAATTCATTCATTGTTCACACCTAGTACGCCATTTTGGACTGAGATAAAGTAGAATGAAACAAGAAGAAAGACCCACTGGAAGGCAAATAATAGCACAGAAAAAAAAAGGAAGAATATAATACTCATAGATTGTAGACAAAAGAATAGAATAGACAGAAACATGGAGATCAAAGACAAACATTGATCAAAGATAGAAAAGGAACTGCAGACAAACCAGAACCTGTGATCAAAATCTGATGGAAAGGAGCATGGTGTGATGTAAAAAAAGGAGAGGGGAGTAAAAAACCCGAGGCTCACTGCTTCAGGATATCCTATTTGCTTTTGATTCTCTCCTAGTCTCTAACCCAGCCACGTTAAAGAAAGAATTATATTCATTTCTCTACAATCCCTAGATAAAAGATTGTTGCCTGGATGTCTTGTCATTAACTCTCCCCTGTCCATTTTGCTGTCATGTTCATCTTCCTAACACTGTTTTCAACCCGCTTTGCTGGTTGCAAGAAAGGATTTTCTCATATTTCTGTCACACATTTCTCAACAAAGAACATGTGTTAACTCTTACCAGCCAGACTGTGCCACCAGTCTAATTTCTGCACAGTTCCTGCTGCAGATAACTCAATCTCTTGCTGTGGGCCTCCTGCCCAATGCCCACTGTTCATGCCCTTCCTGCCTGAGGTGCCAGTACCTGCTCCCCAGGAAGAGAGAGAGACTTTGGAGTTGCTGGGACACGTGGGAGATCACGTTCTATCAGATCTAGCCATGATTTATGGTCCCTTTTTTCCACTGCAGGTTTTGGCCCAGAATAGGGTCATATGAGAGGTTCCTGCCCCTGGGGTGATGGACAGTCTCAGAATCCCTAGGCTACAATAAATAATTCCTTTTGGTTTTCACTGTGTTTGTGAGAGCTGAACCCTGTGCAGGTTACTGCTGATGGCTCCCAGCACAGCTCTTCAATGATGAAATTCCCCATTGGTACTCACAAATTTGGGGTTTGGTGGTGCTGTAGCAAATCCCTTCTGAGGCACCACTGGGATATCCATTCTTACTCTGTCTTGATGTTGGGCAACAGGAAAGTTACAGCCGGAAGTGATTGGGTAAGTCTATTTTACTATATAATAGGAAATTTTCTGCTTTGTTTCAAAAACTATTTTTCAAAAAAATAAAAAATTGTTAATGTTTTCAGGTGATTTACCAGATAACCTTATTGGTCAAACAATGCTGTCACCAGAATATCTTCAGGATATTACTCAGCAAATGGGTCAGTTAAAGCAGCCACATGGCTTTCCAAACACTTCAGGAAATCTGAAGCACTGACACAAGAAAAATTTTCATTTTCAGAACCACAGACTGCTTGACATTGGCAGGGACCACTAGAACTCATCTGGTCCAACCTCCCCTCTGAAGCACGGCCAGCTAAAGCTCAGGACCATGTCCAGATGGATTTGGAATATCTCCAAGGAGGAAGACTTCCTTGGTAAACTGTGCCAGTGCCCAGTGACCCTCACAGTGGAAAAGTGTTTCCTGATGTTCTGAGGGAATCTCCTGTGTTTGAGTCTGTGCCCATGGCCTATGGTCCTGGAAGGGGCACACTGAGAGGAGCCTAGCTCTGTCCATTTGGCACCCTCCCTTCCAGTACCTCTATATATTGAGAAGGTTCCCTTGAGCCTTCACTTCTCCAGGCTGAACAGCTCCCAGCTCTTTCAGCCTTTCCTGAGAGGAGAGATGCTCCAGTTCCATCCTCACCTTCCTGGCCTTTCACTGGATGCTCTCCAGTATGTCCCTGTCTCTTGTACTGGGGAGCCCAGAACTGGGCACAGAGCTCCAGCTGTGGCCTGAGCAGAGGGGGAGGATCAGCCCCCTCAGCCTCCTGGAAATGCTTCTCTCATGCAGCCCAGAGTGCATTCACTGCCTCTGCCCAAAGGACACTTTGCTGGCTCATGTAGGTTTCCAGAACCACTGGATGCTTAAAAACGGAAAGCACTGGCTCGATTTGCACAGGCTCAGACAGAAACAATTGCCTATTTTCAAAGAGCTGGCAACCAACATTTTTCTCATGAGGACATCTTGTGGCTAATATTTCACATTGTTGGCAAAAAGCCATGCAGAGAAGAGACTGGAGCATCAGGAGTCTTAAATCACCTCTTAAGCCAAATGTACCCCCTCATTTCCTGTTTAGTCCTAGTTCAAAAAGATAGGATCAGAATCCAAAGTTATATTTGTAAATGCCACTATAAACTATATTTAAATAACCAGGCGTGGCTTTGTGAGATCATTTCTCCTATGGTAGCATTCAAAATATTCCGTTTTGCTGGAGATATTTTCAACCCTCATTATTGCAATTAATGGCTTGTTGAGAAATGACATTGGCATCTACTGGATAAAGGACTGTTAATACTGCACCACTTATGGGCTCTATAAATTGCTGTATGTTTGGGAGACAGTACTCTAACATCTGTTCTGGGACACGTGCCTCTAGAAGGAAGGAGTGGATATCTTTCCAAGACTTTCCAAGAACTACAGAGTGCCACTCTGTGAAGATGGCAACAGTTTTTTACTGTTGCCAGAACACTCCTGCCTTAAGATACTGCTATGAAAATAAAATTTGTAAACACAGCACTGCTTTGTACTGGCTTTACCACACTTCACAAGGTCACTTAGGTGCTTCTCATTAGAATATTACAATGTAAACGTGCTGAAACAGTTATTGAAATAGATGGACCTAGAAGACAAAAAGTTTAAAACTTAAAACTTTCAGCAACTGTGATAGAAAAACAAAAAAAAATCTACAAAGTAATTTCCAGTGAGACTGACTTTAACAATGCCACCATGCTGACAGCAGCTGTATGAAAGCAAGGACACTTCCCATTTTTTTTTTCAGTAAATCTCTAATCTCTACACTTGGCATCTCAAAGAAGTTCAGTTTAATATGCTTCAAAAGAATTAAAAATTTGTCCTTCTCTTTATCCCAGATATCCTTATGATGAATTTTCTAGTGCTGTCAGACATGAGGAAGCAATTCTCTTAGATAAATTTGTTTGTATCATTTCTTGATTACAAATGATACCAGAACAGAAAATATTTGCCTCCATAAATCAAATTTTTATAGCTATCCTAGCAATGGGTTACAGTACATTAGGATCTCAATCTACAAGCTGCTGATGAAAGATGAACTACACAGTTAATGATTTAATCAGTATACTGTGTTAATTACAAATGAAGCCAAACTCAAGTAGAAAATGCAATATAGAAAGAGCACATATAGGACCAATCCTGCCTGCTTTATTCACTGTGGCCTTCCTGTTTAAATGCAATGGGACTAGCTGCATGACTGAGGCAAGCAGGATTTGATCCTACTTATATTACCTCTCATATAAAATATTTACACACTCCTGCCAGTAGTGTATTTCACAATATTCTCACTATAGAGAAGATTAACTCTATATCAAAGGAACAATATCAGAAGTTTCTGATGGAATCCAGAATAGTTGCAAAAATTGCTTTTTTGGAAATGTTCTCATTTGGGCTGCCTCATTAATCCCTTTAACCATGGAACTCACATTTTAATTGCAGATAAGACCCAGGCTCCCAAGTATCCAGAAACACACCTATTCCTCCAGTGCACAGAGGCTGCAAATCTCCACATTTTGTGGCCCCAGCTGTGGACACATGGCCTGGGAGGGGCTGATGGAAAGACAGCACAGTCCTGTGGCCGAGGTGTTAGCCAAGCTCCAGGCAAGATCAGCTCCCTGGGAAAGGCACATGGGCTCTCCAGGCTCAGGCTCTCCAAAGTCCTGCTGACAGCACTTCTCCCACAGCACTGCAGTAGCAGATAAACCACAACAAGAAAGGGAAATTCACATTCATCCCAATAACTGATTAGTGGTAGCTTCATGCAACCTTTGTATCCTTACACTTCACTCCAAACCAACTCCCTTTTGCTCCATACTTTGCATTGCAGAGGAGCAGCGCCCAGAGGGAAGGCAACACTGGCTTTCTTCAGCTGATGCATTAGGGACTACTTCAGGTAAAATAATTTAAATAAGCCTTCTGATTTCTTCATGGTTTCAGAGTTTGTTTCATTTTCACATGGCTTCAGGACCAGAATTACTTCACTTTAGTTTACTTTTTTCTCTTGCCTCAATCCTGTACCTAGGGCTGTCTCAGTGTGTACCTTGCAGCTGGCTCCCAGCTTTAACACTAACTGTTACTGATAGAGTTAAATACATCTGGCACTGGTTTGAAGTAGTAATATAATAATTGGCAAACTTCTGTAGATAAAATAAACACCAGTACTGCATTTAATTGTGCCCAGGGATCTTTTCCTGCCCATGTGTGGAGTGCACACCTCTTGATGATGATCCCATCATGAGTTTCTTAAGTGCATGACACCAGCTCACTTAAAAATTGTAAAAAATAGAGGAGAATGAAGAAGAATCCCAAAATCTTCACATCAAACTCCAGCCAGATTCAAATAAATTAATAAAAGCCTACACATACACACATACACTGTTCTTTTGTCTTGTTTAATTCTTATCTTCAACTAGATGCAGAAATGGGTGAACACAGACTGCAAACCTGTATTCTAGATTCAGGTATTTCTTAGATATTTTGAGTAATTTTCATTTTGCAAAATCTAATCTGAGCAGAGCATTTCCCATCCTTACCAAGTGGCCTGCTTTTATCCATATGTATGAAGAAGGGTGTGTGTGTGTACCTTGCCACAAGGATGTAGTACAAGCAATTAAACCCTTGATAATGAACGGTTCATCAGTCCGCAGGTGATGTACGATAAGTGATTGCTCCTGCAGATAGTAATCATCTGCTGCAATTGCTGAATTATAAATTCCCTCTGGGCTGATTGGATTTGATCAAGAAGCCATGAAGTAAAAAGGGTTTAGGGTGAGGGTTTTTATAGTCTGAAACCTAATATTAGAAATTTGCCAGTTGGAAATGAGGCCCTCTCCTTTGAAGACATGCTCACAGTGACTGAACAGCTGTCAGAAAAAATGTAACCATTTTCAGAGCAGCCTTTGGGACCAGAGTGTATTCTGAGGCAAAGATTAAATTAAAGGGTTTTTCCCACCTCCACAAAAATACATGCAACTCTCATGTACACTGAAACTGTTTTCCCATTGGCAGAGAAACATTCCATAAATCTATATAGGGGTTGAAATAAAATGATCACACCTAAATTCAAACACAAGAGCTAGTTACTATTATCATTTGGTTATTCTGTCAGTACAGTTTATGGATTATGTTTGCAAATATTATTTATGAGACCACCAGTTCCCCTGATAGGGAAGGGACTTCTATGTATATTGAATTAGGACCACTGTTGAAAATGGAACAGTAGTTTTAAGCTTTAATAAAAGCCTTATCTGTTGAATATGTTGTCCTTTTTTCTGTTTTATTTAATTTTGTTACATTAGTTTTCTTTTATCAAATACCAAAGCAGTAAATACAGCTGTGAAAAATAAATTTTTAAAAATACATTGAAAATAAATCCACAAAATCAAAAAGCTCTTTAAACCATCTAATGCTTATTTCCATGTCACATAGTTTCTTTTCGAGTTTTTTTGTGGGAAGAAAATATCTATTTTTTGCTAATCTCTAAATTTTTATTACTAATACTGTTACTTTCCAAAATATACTTCATGGGAGCAGAACACCCCAAAGAATACAAGTAATCAGAGTTAATCTTAAATTGATGTTTAATAGCAGCACTATGATTCTTTTCTTATTTTTCCCATGAAATTCCCTGTGAATACAAGATGTGTGTCAGCCAATTCAGCTTCACTTTGGCAACAGAATACAGCCCAGATTAAAAAAGGAAGCAGAAGACTGTTTAGTCTTTTGTGAGCATGCATCAAAATCCTAACATGGGCCTGGAATGTCATTTTCTAAAGTTATGCCAAGCCCAAATGCAGCCCAATTTCTCCCAGCAGCCATTCCAGCTGGGAAAACCAGGGAGCCAGCATAGTATCCAACCACACAGGTGGCAGTTTTTTGCCAGGGAAGAGAAAGCAATGGTTTCAGAATGCTTTATGAGGAAATACAACAGCAATATGGTGAAGTGGAGCTGCAGGTAAATGACTTCCACACTGTCCCCCATTCCAGAGTTTTCAGAGTGGCTCTGCCACACCCACTCAGTGACAGGGGAATCACCCGGCTGTGTGTCCAGAGCCACACAGGAAAAGCATGGGGAAGCACAGCCCTGCTGCACCTCTCCTGTCCAACACACACTGACTTTTTCCAATAAAATGGTGTTTTTTAATTCTCCCACATAAGCTTCTCCCATATCTTCATCCTTGTTCACGGCTACTGCCACCACAACCCATCACATCAGCTCATAAACTGGGAATGATCTAGCCTCATTCTGAGGAGTCTCACACCAGCTCAGGGTGACACTGGGCTCCAGTTGTTGGCTGCTGAGGGCAGAGCAGGATGTGGACACTTGGCAAGCAGATCCCTAAATCCTGCTGTAAACCTCTGCTGCATCTCCAAGCACTGGCATTTGCTGCCAGCTTGGGCAACAAACACTGCACTGGACAAGCCTTGTTCCCCTGCTGAATTTCCTTCTATATCTTCTTTCTGCATGCAAAAATGATACCTAATTACACATAATTGAAATGAAATAATTATTTCTATAAATCAAAAATAATTCCCCTCAGTGTCAATGTGTCTTTACATAATACTTTGCACTCTTTTACTGCAGTGATTCTCTTTCCTTTTTTCCTTTTCCTTATAGCCTAAATGAAACTTTGGGATGTGGGTTATTTTATAACACACTCAATACACATCTAGATGCTTTAGCATAATGAACAGCAATAAGAACTTGACATATTTAAGACTAATTAAAAAATGAGACCTTTGAAAACACAGCAGAGGCATCAATGAATAGTTGAAGGGTCATCCCTGTTAATTTGATTATTCTGACACTGAAAATCTACTTGCAGTGCAAAGTAGCAATTAGACTGTCCTCAAATTGGACAAGAACCAATTTATAGTAATAACCTCATAATCCAAGAGCCAGCTTAAGTGAATTTTCAAACCATTGACCTGCCTACGTTCTGGGAACTTCAGGAAAGAAGGTGATGGCTGCTTTGACATAAGCAGAGAACTTACTGTAAATGACAACTACACAGCTGGCTTAAAATCCTTTCATTTGGAGGTATGATGTGATTCTGCTTCCAGTGGAGAGTTATACAAGAAAAAGTATGGACAATTATAAACAGAAATCCTCCTATTTTAGAAAAAACTTTTGCATTAATTCTCTTGAGGAAAGGCATTGATTAGCTTTAGAGCTGGGTATGGAGAGCCAAACTAACCAAGGGAGGGAGGAAAAAACCTAAGTCTTTGAAAAAGGATTTTCCAAAAGCCTGCATTGCTAAGTTTGCAACCATGAGTGGTTCTTCTGGGCTCCGCTGGAAATCGCCAGACACTGCACATAGTATTTCCAACAACACATGACACTACAGCTCTTTGGGAAAACAGAATGTGGGCTCCAGATCACTTGGGTGCCTTTGAAATGTGAGAGGCAGAAGAATAAAGACACAGAAGAAAATCAGAAAGCAGGCAGAGTCTGTCACTGTGTCCCTTCTCCAAGCACAAACTGAAGAAAAGTTACAGCCAGTTTTAATTAATCTTCAATAGATTTCTAATTTTCCCATTCAACATCAGTTACAATTTTAAGAATCCAGAAGTTAAAACAGACAGGAATATAAAAGGAGAAAAACTAGAAGGAGGAAATCACATTTCCATTGTCTCTCTGAGTGAGGGTAAGGAGAAGGTACATGCAATTTACTTGTTTCAGCCTCTAGCAAAAACATTCTCCTGAAACAGATTTTGTCTTTGGGCATCTTGATATTTGCTCCATAAAGTGAAGCATGGATCTAAGGAGATTCTTGCAAGTTTGTTTTTATGGAGTTCTGCTGCAAATCCTCATGTGCCTGGAAGACACAGGGACCTTACAAGGCCATCATGGTACCAGAGAGGCACAGGGCACCTGCAGCCCAATGCAAGACTTGCTGAGTGCAGAAAGGTTGCACTTGTTCCCCAGATGGCACCACGTCCTGTTGGCTTAGTGATTTAGGCCTTTTTTCCACTTGTTACAATAACTCTACAGGGAATCAAAATACCATTCATGCATTGGAACGCTGTTCTGAGGTACCCTAAGCCATTTCTTCCCCAGGCTAAACGAGCCCATTTCCCTCAGCAACACCTCACAGGGAACTCCATCTCCCTCACCCTCCACTGGGCTTGTTCACCATCACCCACATCTTGCTTGTGCTGGGAGCCCTGTACTTCCAACACTGAGCACCAGACTTTATTCCAGAAGTCTTCAAACTCCTTGGGCTTAGTTTTATGGAACAATCTACCACAGCCACCAACACCCAGTGTTTCAGGTCACAGATGTCATGTGGTGCAAATAGAGAATTCTGTCAGCTTAGTTCATCACATGCAATCCTACTACCCAAAACCAGATTTTCCCAGAGCCATCTGCCCAGGAAGAGCAATGGTAGCAGTGGGCAAAGACAGGATCTAGAGGGGAAAAATACAAACTAAAGGAAAAAAAAAGAGGAAAAAAAAGGCAACAGAACTTTCTTCCAGCTTTGATATCCACTACTCATTTTAAGATGCCAGTGTACAAATGATTAATCCAATTAATTAGCATAAGTCTTCTTCACTGACAAGCTTCCTCAGTGATCATTTTACAAGTGACATTTCTATACCATCAAGGAGATGAGCTGGAAGCTCTTTTATTCTTTTGTTTTAACGGAATCTAAGAGTTCAGCAATTATTTGATATTTTCCATTGATCTTGTCACACCACACTATTCAGAGCAGCATTTCTATCTACAATATTAATGTACTTTTCTGGCTCTGATTGTTATCAGCTGTCTTAAGAGCATCCCCCCAGATTTCATTTTGAAGTGACAATACATGATATGCTGTTCCTTTTTGTTTTCTGTACTTTTAACTGTCATACACGGTCACGTTGTTGAGAGTGTTTTCAGGGCTCTGAAGGTCACCTGGATTTCTGGACCTAACATTTACCAACTTCTGCATAATCAGTTTCAAATACAGCTGAAAAAATGCCATTTTGATCCCAGACCAATCTTCCCACTTGGAAATCACCTGTGCAAGAACCGCCATCACTCAGTTACAGCATTTTCAGTAAGAGTCTGCTCTGCTCAATGCCAGCACCTCTTGACTCTGCTGATGTCCCTGATCACCCAAGATCATCTCCTTCTCCCCCGTAAGTATCTGGTTAAGGGAACGTCCACACCAATGCAGGATGCATGGCTATGGATTTAGTATTTCCAGAGCTTGGAGGCATTCAGATTACACTGATTTAGGCCATCTGTATAAAAAGATACCTACTTCTGCAGAATTTCCCTTTGAACAAAATGCTCAGTGGTAGTGTCCTGTAGGATGCTAATTAACATGGCAAGGTACCATGACAAGATACTCAGGTGTTAAACTATTTCTAAAGAGTTTGAATTCTGGATATTTACTTTCTTCAGCAGTAAGCAGCAAAAGCCATATCCAGCAAAACTGGGGAACTGTTATTTGAAGTAGTGTAATTTTTAAAATCACTTCAACAGCATAGTGGAATTAGGACATTTTTAAGGGAGTAGGAGGAGAGAGCCAATATGAAAGAGAAAATACTCTCACTCTCTCAAACATGATTGAAATGAAAAAAAACCCAACAAATATTTAAATTAACATTTTGAAACTTATGGTGTATTTGGAAGAGCAGACTTAAAAGCTAGCACTTACTGATGAAGAGGATAAGATGACATTACCTTTTTAGATTTATAACAGCTTCTGAAAATTCAAGCTCAGAGGGATCCAAATGGAAAAACAACAAAGTGCATCAAGAAGATGGGTCAATTAAAAACCCACAAGAGCTTTATAGAATTGGTGAAGAGAGCCACACTCTGTTCCCTTTCAGGAAGCACTCCAATTTTGTAAATCAGGTTAGGGTCAGTCCTAATTGTTTCAAGCACAAAGATGTGTGGTATTTATTTGCTTAGTGCCATTTTTTTCTGACTGATTAGCATTATGAAGATTAGCTGCCTGTAATTTTTGAACTGGCTAACATAAGGTAATTAGCTCATGGTGTGCTGCAGTTTGCACTCCTCAGGAGAAGAGTTTGCTCATCTCAGCCAAGAGGGATATTGCAGAAGACATTACAGAGGAAAAAAGTGAAAGTTACCAGTTTCTGCAAAATTCTATTCAGCTTTTTTCAAGATATACTGTATAAATAGAGTATGAAGAATACTGGTATGGCCTGAACTAGACTAAAAAGGCTTTAAATAACCAGTACAAAATGGCTTCCTTAAAAATCAAGTGGTGTGTCTCTCAACTTTCCTCTCTGTGGTGTTACATTTAATCTTTTTATGACATTCATAGAGAAAGAACAGTGATTCAGTGAGTAAACTGCTCTATTAAGGAGGTCTTAGTGTATGATTTATAAAACTTTCTTCTGAAAGTAGTTTCTAGAAAAACAGCCTGGAGTCAGAAATGTACTAACTAGGGCATTGGAGAAGGAGGAACTAGGATTTTCTACAGAACTGCATACCTTGGCTCCCAGTTTCAGGAGGTAAGGGAAAAGTAAACAGGAACTAAGGGAAAAACAGGACTCAGCATCTGAGGTTAAAGGAAGGGGCAGTTGCACACACCAGCTCCTCTCAATAGGTCCAACCACAGCTTATGGAAAAGGCAGCAGTGAAAATCCCCTATAAACTCTTCAAGGCAGGTGACTACAGGAGCAGATGAAGCAGCTTAGAGAGTATCACAAAAATCAGCTAAACATCCCCATCTAATAATTATATTTTATGTTAAATATGCTATTAATATATTTCCATTTTTTTTTCTCTAGGTGTATTCTATTATTTAAACCAAAAGGTTTTTGATAAATCTCCCAAGTGAAGGAAAGCATTTGGTAACTCTTAGCACTGAGATTCTCACAGCAGTGCATACCATGAAAATTCAAAAAGCTTTTAGCTAAGAAGTTTGTAGACTGATGCCATGAGCATGGTTATTTGCTCAAAGCAATGTTTTCCATTAACTGTGTCCACCCTGTCATTCAGCACAGCATTGACTGACACCTGCTCAGAGCCAAGGGCACACGAGGCTCTGCCAAGCACTGTGAGCCTTCCACCCAGCCAGGGATCAGCAGCACAAAGTCAGGATCTCTGACTTTAAAGGATTTATGCATTATTGAATGACAATAGGCAAATAACTAACATCTTCACTCAATTTGTATCCAATTTGCTTTTTCCCTAGAGCTACCTGTAGGCAGTGTTCGGGAAATATTTACAGGAATAGCTTACAAAAGTGGCTCATTTAAATACAGGAAGTTAAATATATTCCCCACTGTTAGGAGCCACGAGCTTTTGCTACAGTTCTGTTGTTCCAGCATGTCCTGGTCACATTATTAAACCAGAGTGGAAGACTTGCAACATTTTAAGAGAAAATTTAATTCCAATCCTTATTTTACTATGCATAAAACTTTTGGTTCTTCTTACATAAAACCCATTGCACAATACTTGTCAACATCCAGTGACTCAGTTAATGGGTAGGTGGGAATATATGACAGATAAAATTTGTTAATGGAAAATTTAATATGGGTATCAAATAAAATACCTATTAGCATAAGGAAAGACTGAAATATTTTTAAATTATTACCAAAAAGAAAAAAAAAGAAAAAAAAAAAAAAACAAGCAACATATTCAAATGCAAGGTGAGGAGTGAAAAAGAGAGTATTAAAAGTTACTTCACCATAGAAACATACGATGTCATTGGTACACAAGAATAGTGTGGTTGCCTTAAGCTATACCCAGCTACAAGTCTTCAAGCTGCTATAAATAAGGCTGGGCAAAATTCTGGGGCTGAAAGATAAAATTAACAGAGTTTTTAATCTCAGGAGAAAACATGGTTAAACATTATAATTACCGAGACCAGGTATTTTAATATTGTGTTAATTTTAATGACCTTATTCATCAAAAGACTTACGAAAAGGATGACTAAACCCTAAGTAGGGAGAGTAAAATGTATTCTGCAAAAACAACAAAGAATTTCAGGGATTCATGGCTCATGTTTAAAACTCAACACACAAAGTGATCTGACTCATAACTCTCTTCTCTGTAATGTTAGAAATCTAGGAGATACTGAAAATCGTTAAACAATGTTAGGGAAAGCAAAGGATTTAATTAAACCAGAGTGTAATCCTTTTAAGGAATTTCAAAGCTAGATCAGTGTCACTGTACAGATTCATTTGATGGGTTTTCTTTACCACCTCTCTTCCCCTTTTTTAATTGTAATATCAATACATGAAAAATTATTCTCTTTAAATATACACATGCCAAATTCTTGTCAAGAATCTCATTATCTCGTGTCTTAAATTGCAGTATCTCCTCTGGCCTAGCGCTATCCATTCAGAGTGCTGCTGCAAAAACAGGTGGTTTACCAGGAGTTAAACAAGTGCCCACAATGGATAGGAACAGAGTAAAACAGGATTTCATCTCAGTGGGAATACATCCTCCCTCTTGGAATGTTCATTTGAGGGTGTTATATCTGCCATCTGTCCTGTACCTGCTTGACCAAGGTGGGTCAATGCTTTGCCGTGCCCAGAAATGCAAGGAGCACTCTGGACATGGACCCCAGGCTGCTCCATGGTCCCGCAGGCTGGATTGCAGAGCTGCCTGACACAAAGGGCACACACTGTCCCTGAGAGCCTGGCATCTGCATGGGCAGGGATCCGTATGTCTGCAGGGGAACGGGGCATTTGCCCAAGCACACCAGACAAGTGTGACTACTAGTCAGAGGGGTAAGTGTGTGTTAAAAAAGTCATAACATAAAATCTATAGCTTTCAGAGAAGTTTTCTCTACTGCTATCATGATTTTTGAGAGAGAAAAATTGGAAGAATAAAATGCATTTATGAAAAAGGAAAAAAAAAAACAACCCAAACCAAACCTGAAGAAGTGGACTAAGCACTAGAATCATCAGTGCTGATCTATAAACAAAATGAAAACAAATTTTGGTTATGGACTTCCAGAAAAATTCCACAATATTTTCTCCATCTTTTCCTTCAGTTTTCTCTTTTCTATTCTGCAGCTTTTCAGGTGTTTAGAAATCACCAACAGAAATATTTCTTTATATTCTTACAGTGCAAGGGGGTAGGTGAGTTTTCATTAGCTTTTCACATTGATCTTCTCTGTGTTCTCTATAATTTAATTGCCTGTTTAGCTTCGGTGAGCTCCATCTACACCACCACATGCAGATCCATCGCTCCACTAGCCAGATCCACAGGAGAGCTTTTTGGCACCTTTCTGTGATGAACAGAATACAAATGTGCTCCAGTTAAGTGGTTGGTAACTGTACAGAAACACACCTTTCCTTTCAAGTTGAGAGAGAACAGAAAAAAAAAAATCCCTGCAGAGGCAGCCTGAGAAAGGGACTCCCTGTCCCAGAATCTGGGGCAAGTTTTATGATGATTAATAGAAATGTGAAATGATTGAAAACACAAATGAAGAGCTCTCTCTGTTCCTGTAATTGCTGCACTGGATTATGAAATTAAAGTCATCAAGTAGGAAAGATTCTGTACAGATTTCCAGAGATACTGCATGTTCTGGCTAATTGTGTCAGCCTGGATTAGCTGATTAGCATAATTAATCTAAACTTCTGATTACCCAAAGGAAAGAGATGTTCCTGGATGCACAGGTGAAATATAATGGTTGGGACTTCAATACACTAATATACAGTAGCTAGGAAGTATTTCAGAGTCCTGTTTGCTTGTCTCTTGCATTCTTAAAAGGTCTGAGGGGAATGAGGAGACCACACTGGGCTCTTTTCTGGGGAAAGTGTTGGAAATCAGACTCAAGAATGAGAAAAGAGCTGTGCCAGTTATCTGCACTGTGGTAGATTAACAAGGGTTTATGGTACAACAACACTCGGTGATCTCAAACCCAACCTCAGACCTAACCCAATCCTATCCTAAACAAAAAGCAACCAAAAGCACAGACTATATCTGGAAAAGAAGCCTAACAACAGACTAAAAGGAGGATCTGTGATGATGTTCCAATAGAGTTTTGTAAAGTCACTCAAAAATTATTTTCAAAACTCCAGAGAAGAAGTTGATGGATACATTTAGGATTTTCTTATTGACAGTCTGAGTCATGTGTTTTCTTGTCCCCAATGATAAATCTGTAAAGCTTCAGCAACTGCAACAGCTAAAAATCGAATTTGATGATTTTACTATTTTCTACTGCTTCAGGAAGGACAGTTACATAAGTCATAAGGGCAATGTAAAATACTTTTTAATTATTACATATTAAATATTTCTTAAGAAAATATTATAATTTATTTTAATTGAGTGAAATTTGCATTACTGGAAGCCTTCTGTTTGTTCTCAGTATGGGCACTGACGATGAAACATTGCTTATTCCACTCCTTGTCTCTCTTCTGAGGAGAATAATTATGGGATTTTCACTTAAAACTCTCTGCTAACTCCATGCTTTGTTCTCTGTTGATACTGCCAGAAAAGATGAGGCTCATCAACTACAAATTGGATTGAAATAGCAATTTTATGGCCACATAAGCTACCATGCAGCTAAGGCCAAGAAAACCCAACTTGTCATATTCTGTTAGGAGACCAGATCAGGGGAAAAGCCTTTCAAACAGGCTTATCAGTCAGAGAGCGTTTTCTCCTGGTTTTTTTTTGTCATTAAAAAAAAAATTTCAAATGCTCACAAACTGTTGCCAGTGAGCATGTGTTTTAGACAATGAAAATGATGTTCCATTCCACGAGAATGAACAGCAAAGGAAAAAGATAAAAGAGACTCCTCCAGTACAGCGTGTGTAACACAGCCTGCAGTGGCACACAAAATATTCTCACAGGTTTGCTGCTGCCTTGTCCTGTTCCTGTACCAGGACCAGGCCATCTGCCCTTCCAGGAAACAAACCTCAAAGATATTCAGTCAAAAACCCAAATACAAGTGTTTTTTCAAGATGTGCCCAAAGCTCCACAGCCTTTCAGGGAAAAAAATCCAATGACTGACAGAGCAGATGGAACAGGAGACACTTCTTCAAACTGAGATCCAGTTGCTCTGAGTGGGGGAAGGCACTGGAAACATAGAGATGAACATGTCACTCTGCAATAAAAACTGACAGCACATTTGAGAAGTTCATTAAATTGTGAAAATGTTCTCCCCAAACCAAGTTTCATAAACCCTTTGCCACTTTCTGAGTGAAAGAACAAAGAGCTTGACCTAAAATTTGCCAGAAACATAAAGAAACTTTAAAATAACATACTTTACAGTCTAATGTCCAGGGGCTCAACAGGCACAGCTGTTTCATTAATACTACATTGGTTGCCAGTCCTCACTGCACATGCTGTTATTCAGGATGCTATTGACTTGTCTCTAAACCTTAACATTATGGATAGATAAATAAATCAATAATTGCATTAGAGGAGCCCTTTGTGATACTCCTGAGCAGAAAAGCAGATGTCCTTTCAGATGCACAGCTGTTGCTTCCTCCCAGAGATGAAGGCACATTTCAATCCCTCAGAGTTTCATTTAAGTCCTGAAATTGCTGCACACTGAGAAAGCAGTTTTGTGGCAACCTGAGAATAAAACTGAGAAACAAGGGAAATCAAATGGCACAATATTTCAAAAAGGGCCTCCACTTTGCCTCAGGGAGACAAAGCATCCTGTTGCTCAGGACATGTCCTAGAAAAGTATTGAGAAACAGCTGTCTTGTCCTTAAGCTGGAAGGTTTGAGTGATTTCAAACACCTGCTTAACTCCTTGCAAGTAGTTTGTTAAATCATTCTGTGCTGGGAAGATCTGCTTGATGCTGTGAGTATTATGCTGAATGAAAGGGAGACATGGGAAGAGAAGCTCATGTTGTCATGTGTTGCCCGGGGCTGGTTTAATTTTGAAAACCTGACAACACTGTACCATTTTTATGTTAAATGGAGTTGTTTTAATTTAGATGCTCACAAGATTTCAAATCAGAAGAAGACATTCCTCCAGGCTGATGTATTAACCTTCAAAGCATGAGCTCTCTGAAGTCAAGCACTCACTGCTTTCCTGGGGCTGAGAGGAGAGTGCCTTTAGGTTCATCCAGAGCTGGATGTCCAACAAATTCACTGCTGTCAGTCAAATATGAGCCACACACAGCCCTTGGCTTCCATAGGAAATAAACTTTCTACAGTTCCCAAGAAAACCAAGGAGTCCAAACACCCAGTCAGACAACCAGTTCTATCAGCTCCAGGGAGGCCAATCATCCCACAAGCCAAGTGCTGCTTTCTTGCTCCCAGCTTCTCACAATGGGTTTGGCTGTAGGAGAGAGACAATTCCATTTTCTAAGCATGCAATTACTTATCTCAGTGCTTATTTTAAATGAAGACAGGTATTTATGACATACAGGTAGATGCTTTAGCTAATCCACAGAAAGATATGGATGGAAAGGCAGAGTGGCATTATTAGAAGAATTGTGCTGTTCATATGAATTTGACTTTGATTTTCCAGAGAACTGATCACCTCCCTTTTTGCTATGCTGGTGAGGCCCTGGAATATTCCAAGAAATAGCATGTTCCATGCCAGAAAAGCAATTCCATTTTCAAAAGCTAGAACACTTGGGCTAATTAGAGTGGCTCAGATACTTTGATCAGAGATAAATTAGTGCTTTGTATGAGATCCCGCTCTTAGTTAACTTCTTTTACTAAATTCCCACACTAATGCTTCCTAATTTCGCATGGGAGAGAATGGGAGAAGATGAAAGGAAGTTTTTTTAATCAACTTGCTGCAAATTTAAGAATAGTTTTCTATTTGTTTGGCTTTATAAAAGCACATTATGATTTTGCCTTATTAACACCTTTTTTATTTATACCACAATTTATTAAGCCATTGCATGGTATATAAAGCAGGAAAGCCTCAATGCATTGGGTGTTTTATGCCCCATTCCATATCTGTTATTTTCTCATTGCAGTGCTGAGAGCAGGGGTCAAAGTTCTGCTGAAAACATGATAAATTGTACTGGTAATAACCTGTAGCAGTCAATACTCACTCTCCAGCTGTATTTCACATAAGTAGCTCTATTAAGTTTAGTGGGACAATTTTGTACCTAAGGAAGCCTTAGGTTTTAGGCATCTTCACATTCATGTGCTCTGGGGTTTAATGTGCTTGCTCAGTCTCCCAGGTCCTTACCACTATTAGTACTGTGTTGTTATAAAAGCCAGGGCTTATGGGGGAAATGATTTAGGAAAGGCTGAGGAATATCATGGCAGAGAAAGAAGTAAATGAATTCAACCTTACTTCCAAACTGCCTTGAATCGTATTTACACAGTGGTATCTTTTGTGATAATAAAACAAAAAACCCAACCAACTACACAAACAAAAACAACAACAAAACAAAGTAAGAGTGATTGGTTAAAAATTTAACAACAGCAACAGAAAAAGTTTAAAAACTGAAATTTTGATGAATATTCCCTTTTCCCCATCCATAGGCTTTACTAGTTATGAATCTATCAGAGGATCTTGGTTCACATTTCTTCAGTTTCCTTGTTTACAGCAAATTTCCCCTGAATACCAAGGAAAATACTCTCTTAACTACTATGATATAGTAACATTATTTTCAAAATTGGAACTTGCTAAGGCACATGATCACTTAGTCAAGTATCTTTCTCCTGCTTCTGCCTCTCACACATCAGTGTAAAACCAATAACAATGAAATCCAGGTTTGAAGCCTAGAGACTGAAGTGAAAATGAGTGCATGAATCAATTCTCAAGAATTCAAACAAAATAGATAATGGTCTTCTTATGCAGCCCCTAATATGTTTGCCTTTCCCTGGAGATAGGATTGGGAAAATCCTTGTTTACTTATCCTGGCATACCTTTTTATTGCAAGCAGTAATGCTGCACACTCTCCTTTAAGGTTTTAAGGTGGGCAACCTTAAAACTCATTAAATTTTGTCTCCACTTTTCCTGTCTGCCTATTCCAGAACAAGACATTCATCAGAGCAAGAAACAATCTCCTAATTTGTGCTTCAAATTTAATTATAATCAGTTTATTACCTCTTGACTTTGTGTTTCCTTTTAGCTCAAATCTACCTTTTTCCCCACTGGTACATGGTTTCTTGATATATTAGAGTTAGCAATGCATTACATGTCATCCTTTCATCATTTCTTGTAAGATTGACTTCTTTCAAAGTTGGCTTGGCAGTTGTTCCTTGAAACTACTGACCAGGATAGTTTAGAATATCCCAGATTCAGTCCACTACTGTCTTTTATGAAGGCATTAATTTCTGCTGTAAAACCTTGTCATGCAACAGCTCCTTGACTCACATGCACATTTTTTGCACTTTTGTCTCTCACTGCGGCTAAAAGTTTCCTTCTGATCAGCAAGAAATCTTTGCACAGTGGTGGCCTTCTGACTCTTGATTATAATTGCTGAGTCTCCAATTTCAGCAGATTTTCCTGGTCACAAAAGCTGTATTCCTATACTTTCATCTGATTTCTGTCATTACAGCCCTTAATATCATTTGTTCTTCCCTGTTTAGTATTCTACTACTTCTCCAAACTGATGTCATCTTCAAGTCTGAGTTACAAGCAAGTTAATTAGCACATTTGTACTTGTTATGCCAAGATCACAAGAAAAAGTTTACTGGGAATTCTAAATGAATCCGTTCAGCACTTTCTCCTCCACTGCAAACCACCATTGTGTGCTGTTTGCCAACATCCACTGACCTTTGAAATTTTGCATAAAGATGTGCACAGATCATTAGTTCTGCACCTGGATTAATAAATTTCTATAAATCTCTATGTTCCTGAAATCCACATTGAATAAATTCTGCCTCAGTTATCTTCTCAAAAACAATAACTTGTGATCACCTGATTTAAAACTGGTGAAGGAACAGCATTTCATATTCCACTTCCCATTAAAAACTGACATTTATTCACTCTTAATGCTAAAAAGTGTTCTAAAGACTTATATTTTATTGAGAGCAGAGTCAAGAGCTCACAATGCCTGGTTTACTTTCTTCCACTCCTGAATTTTTCACAGCTTCAGCTTTTGTAGTACGGAGTCTACTCCTTTTTAAATTCAGTTTAATATAAGACAACTTTAACTAGTGATTTCCTGTTCTATTGTATTTTCTACTTCTATAAAATCCTCATTAATAACCAAGAGCAGAGCTAAAATAGAGTTTTTCACAGATTCAGCAATTGCTTTGTGGAGAAATGTGTCACCTATCCCACTCCAGAATACGTAGACACTACTATTGATAGAAAAATTTGTTCTTCAATCTACATTTAGGAACTCAGTCTTTTTCATAAAGGACACAAATCCCAGTACGATAAGTCATTTTTTGACTTGTCACCCCCTCACACTGTACTGCACTAAAAATACAAAAGGATTAATGCTATTAAAACATCACATCTCTGAAAAGAAAATTATCACAAATAGACATGGAAATGTCCCAGAAAACCTTCATGGGAACAGTAATTTTTTGGTCATGACCTATTCTTGCCATGAGTGAGCAAAATACCATCATTTCCTTCACCAGCCCTGTTTGGCTGGGGGATAGGATGAGAGTTAGCTCCCAGCTCTATAAATCCTGCTATCACAAGCACAGATGTTTTGGTTTTCATTTTCAGCTCTCAGAGTGTCTGTGTGTATTTCAGCATCTCTGACTACCCAAGGATGGGAGAGAGAGACTGAAGGAAAGCCCAGTTTATATTTAGGACTCATGAATTATAAACTACTCCATGCTACTCATATTATTAAAGTACTGGGCATCATTTCTCAACAAACTGAACTTATTTCCTTCTCCTTTCATGCATGATTTGCTTCCAGCTCCTTGACTGGCACAGGGCAATGGTGATGGCAGCACAGCTGCCCAGGCTGACCCAGCTGCAGGAGGAAGAAGGAAAGCCTAGAGAATGTAGCTGAACTCTGGCCATCACTAAATATGGGATGTCACTCGTATGATTGCAGGGAATAAATCTGATAAATGCATATGACACTAAAGAATGACTGCTGTTTCTAAAGAAAACTGCCCCTGAAATCAACCTTCTTCCTGAAGAGTTTAAGAGACTGTAGAAATATGAAAAGAACATACAAATAATGACAGGAGCAGGACAGGAGCATCATGGCAGGATAGGTGTCCCATAAAACAGCTGTGTAATTAATGTTTCATCAGTCATGGTATTCTGCTGTGTTGTATGAAGTAGATTCTTAGCTACTTAGAGGAGTTTCCTTATGTTTGGGAAGCCATCCTCTTTCTGCACAGGAAATACAATCTTTCCATGACTGAAGATGCTGTATAATTCCAGACAGAATGCTGTTAACACACCCTTTTCCCTGAGGTTTTACTAATTAACTTAAAGTACAGGGGACCTGTACAAATTTTAAGCTATTCTATCTCCTGCCCAAATATTTTTCCACATGATACAGGCTTGGAGGACTAAGAAGACTAAAAATATTTTAACTTGAACTACACTGGTCATTGACCTTTAGCCATTTTTGCTCTCTCATGCAAATATATTTCTTGGAAACTGACAAAATTACCTTTTGTTTCCAGGAATATCTACACAATCACATACCAAATTAAGAAGCCAATTCTGACATCTCCAAATGTTAGGATTTATGGTAAAATTAACACAAATTTTCAAAAGCAAACAGCATGAATAATCAGGAATTTTCCTTTACAGAAATTTTTCTTCAAAATATTTTGATAATTTTTGAAACTGCAAATTATTCAACACTTTTTTGCAAGAGATATGTATTTCCAGGAGATTTTCATTGCTATGTAGCTACCTGCTTGAACTGTCCTGAAACTTTCCCTTTGGAGTCAATTCAGTGATGAACTGACCTTCCCCAGGTGTGGCTCACTGGCTTATGGCAATACTGATATAAAAGTTTACAATTTCACATATAAGTACTGATGTCCCAAGACAGATGTCATGATTTGCAAAAATTAGTAGAGACTGAAATTTGTTAAAAATGTATTATAAATCCTGAAAATCCACCCCTCTCCATGCTTATTGGTAGGCATTTTGCTAAATAAATTCAAGTTTCTAAAAGCCTTTAGAGAGCAGAGCTGACCACACTCTTTCCTTCTAGTTTTGCAAAAAAATAACTACAAAAAATTTATAGGGAAAAGACTGGACAGGAAAGATTTATGAAGAAAAGAATGGACAAGAATAAGGGCACTGTTTTAGAATAAGCTCACCCTGGATCTCAGCAGTGGTCTTTGAAGCATGATCAGACATCCTGAGGCTTTGCTGGATGTGTACAGCTGCTGGCTGAAGGAAGCCCGGGAATCCATCCGTGATTGCTGTTATTTTTGAAAGCACAAAACACATCTTTTGAAACGACAAGTCCTAAATAGATCTAAGGACAGAGAATTATGATTAAAGTTAAGGTTTACCAATTCACATTGTTTTTAGATGAACAGTGACAGAAGGCAGAAGTGTGTTTGGATTTTTGTGGGGTTTTTTTCCTTCCTCTTAGTTAATCACAAGGCACAGGGAGAAATTCTGGCCACACATAAGAAAGAGTTGTGGATTTTTCTAGGAAGGAGATCATGAGCAATGAGAGAGCTGCCAGTCTGAAAACTCAGCAGAAGGACCTACAGCCCCACTTGCCTCACTCCCCCACATCCTCTTCCTTTGCACTGCTCTGTGCTGGAAAGGCCACAGGAAAAATGAGGCCTGAATAGGGCAAGAAGTTACAGCAGCCAGACAATGAGTCAAAGCAATCAAAAGAATCTGACATCAGAGCATGAGCACAAAGGCCTTCTGCTTCTGAACCATAGTTTCCAATGCTGGAAAGCGTTCACAAAAGTGGTTTTCTCTAAAGCACAATAAATCTCTTCCTCTGTTCTTTCAAAACTTGATTTTTTGATCAAAGTACAAAGTATGTGGCCTGTAACATGAGATGAGAAAGCAAATTTGTCTTGTCCCAGGGGAATTATGGCAACTACCTCTAAATCCCAAACACAGGTCTGCACAGTTCTGCCTCTGGAGAGATTAAGAGATGTAAGCAGACACGACAAACAGGAATAACTTGGTTCAATGTGCTAAGAAGATTCTAAGATACTACAGTAATGAACATTTAAGAGACATGAATAGAATATATTTTTTTCCTGCACATTACTGACCTGTATCAAGTAGTCATTAAGAAACTAGAAAATAGATAACCAAAATACAAGAAAGTAAATAGGGCAGCAGCTTTTAGTTTTAAGGCTCATTCTGTGATATTCCCACTAGGTAGTACCAGGAATTGCACCTGATCTTTAGAATAAAATCACATCTTGCAAAAAGGTAGGAAAACAGCTTCTGTCAGCTTCCAGCATGTAAACTAATTTAGCATCATTCCCAGGCTTTATAACTGCCCTGCTTTCAGCAAGACAATCCAACAGGCACCATTCAGTTGCTATACTGCAAAAGCACAAAAATAAAAGCAACAGAGAAGTACATTGACAGAAGGATTGCAATGTTTATCTGCTGTAGGGCAGGTGTTTTTTTTTAAAGTAACACCATCGAATATAGTCTACTATGCCTCCTGAACTGTAATAGAAAAAAAGGCACTTGTAGCTTCAGATACCCTTAAAAGTATTGGGTTTAAAACAAGTCTCCTGCAATAACACTGCCAAAATATAACACAAAACTTTCAGAAGTTTAACTTTTGGCATCAGAGAACTCCTTACACATCTTTTTGCATGGAGCATCAGGAACCCATTTATTCAGTGCAGCAGATCACCTTCAAGACTTGCAACACTCTGAGCTGCTGATATTAAAATCAGCTTCTGCAGTGTAAACTCAATTCATGTCAAATGCCTGAGACTGAAAAAAGAGATATATGATGAGTGGCAGTAAAGATTTACTCATATTTTAGGGATCAAATTTCTTACACAGTGCACTTCAAGTAAGGAAAATTATTTTCTGCATAAATGAGAGTATGACACTGGACCAGGCATTTGGGAATCAATCAGTGAGATGCAACTTTTGTATACATCATCAGGAAGCTCTGGAAGTCTGCAGCCCTGTGCTATTTCTGTGTGTATAACTATGCCTTCCTCCAGCAGATCTGCTTTTCACATTCCACCTGGTCTGAAATCCAACTACCAATTGAGGACATTAAAATCAAAAAGGAAAACTGATGGAAAAGGTGAGCTCCTTGGAGAGAGAAGCAGTCCTTCAAAGCATCTTGTTCCAGGAATGTGAACACGATTTTCCTAGAGGAAGTGGTATGATACAGTGAATTCCATGGATGTGAACAGCAGCTTTCTTTAGAACCTGCTCTTGAAGCAGGTACAGTTAGTGAAAGCTTACTGATCAAAATAGTTTTAACAAAAATCAGCCATTTTCTAAACCAAGCCATCATCAAAACAGAAATATTCCAATTTAATTTCCCTCTTCTTTTCTGCCTTCCTTTTTCTTCTTCAGTTGTTTGGGTTTGAATTTTCAAAGAAACAGGTGTATTATTACTCATATTTACCTCTTTTCTTCTACTTTTTTTCTAATTGATCTTCAAGTTTGTATAATTTTTGGAGCTCTGAAATGAAAGAAAAAATCAAAATAAAAAACCCCAACCAAAATCTAAAATTCCAACAAGTCTGTGTTCCTTCTTCCTAAATCTCTGCTGCACTTTTCTTGAAAAAGGGATGAAACAGAGAAGAGAAAATGGAAATAGAAAAAGAAAAGTTCCTTACAAAAACTTGTATTCTAGTATTCTTCTATCTCTATATTGATTTAAGTATCAAAAAAATTTCTTTTCAATTCCTACTAACATTTGGGTGAACAAATAAATACACAGAAAACAAATGAGGAAAACTTGCAAACAGCATTTAAGTGTCAGAACAGCTATTTCGAGTGGCCTTCTCGGCACTTCCACAATGTGAGGGTCCCAACCATTCAACCACCAGGGCTGCAATGCCGTGGAAGGTGCATTTACAAATGACATGTATGGAGTGCTATGGAGCTTAAAAACTCCAGGGTTTCATTTATCTTATCATCTTAGGAGAAATTCTATGTCTGGAAAACAAATCCTGGTCCACAATACAGGGTTAGAACCACCAGATTCAGTGCAAGGATCCTCAGTGGTTTCTAGACTGTTCAATATAAATGTTACAGACATTTTTGGTTCTAAATCTACCTGTTTTTTAATGAAAACTTCTCAAATGATACTTGGCACCCAATGTATGTGTAAAGTCCTGAGTGAGTGACAGCCCTTATATTGGCTTCAGAGTACAGCAGAACTTGGAGAACACTCTCCAATGCTTCTCCAGCTGAGGAAATAACGGAGCAATTCATACATTCCCTTGAGCCCTTTCTCTGAAGACTCTCTTGAATCAACCCCATTTGAAAAACTGCAGGGTTTTTTGTCTTCCTTGAGCTTTGATCCCTTTTCCCTCTCCTCTTTCTGTACGAAAAAAATTTTAAAAAATCTAGTCCCAAAACACACAAAAACCCCAAAACCAAATCATCCAAAAAGCAAACACACTTCTACACACAAAGAAAACAAACAAACAAACAAAACACCAACAAACAGGATCTCTCTCTCATATAATCTTTCCAATGCATTAGCAATGGCATTTTCCCTAAAATTTAGATCAATTTGAAGGGTGGAATTACCTGAAAAATTCCATGAAATCTGCAAATCTAACTTCTCTGAATTAACATTTTTGCCTTCTCACAAGGTGTTAAAATTCTGCTTGTAACGCTGATCAACTGCACCATGTCATTACCAGTGGAACCAGAATCCCTCTGTTGCCAATTCTTCACCAAACACCTCCTGACAAACCCTAAACTGCACGTCAAGCTGAAGGAATGTCACATATCCAACCATTTAGCAGCAGTAACAATCCATCTGTTGTGCATTATTACTTCTATGAATCATAAACTTCATTATAAATTAGGTGATTAAATAGTAGCATAATTCACTTAGCTGTTAAAGGGATAATATTTTGTTTGTGGTTCCAGCTGTTTACCTGGAATTACATTAGCTGAAGCTTAGGGCATAACTGTGAAAGTCAGTTAATGACTGGAAACCAACACCAGGTTTTGTGTTTAAAAGTCAGACGAGCAATGGAGTTTGGGGGATAATGATCTTGAGGCAACAAACATCAGTTGATGTTTTCATTCCATGTGATGCACACTTTTGAGTGATAAGGGAGAAAAGGATAATGACTGAGGTTTCCATTGTTTTTCTACTAGCAAAGCACCCTAGTCTTTCCCTTTTGACCTAATATTGGGTACAGGTACCATGGGCCTGAGCAGTGGGATGGTAGCACCACCTTACCAAAAATTATTTCACTTCCATTGCACAGGGGTCTTATTTTCTCACTTCACTGATTAAGCCACAGGCATGTTTTCTATTGATAACTCAAACAGAGAAATAAACATGTTTTTTCAAATAAAAGCAGAAAAAGTGCTTATGAAGCACTTGCAGAGATTCAGTATTGAACTATTGTAAGTTTGGCAGGAATATGCCATGAAATAGGATGCACTGCAAACATTACCTTTTGGTTCCACTAGGCTGACATCCTTCACATTTATTCTTTTGTGGCCCTGCATTTATAGGTGGAAGCATCTGTGTGGAGAAAGCCCCTGTTTGACTGCTTCTGTCAGAGAACTTCTCACATCTCTCCTTTTGCACCAAGGCCCAGGATTGTGTTTAACTGCAGAAGCTGTCGGCCAGCATGGTGTGCATTTGAGCCTGAAGCACTGCTGCTATTCCCAACAGGAATCCTGCCAGGGCTGCAGGACCCAAACACACTCATCTGGCTGAGGATCCCATGGAGTACAGAGCTCATGGTGTGATTCAGACTCGGAATTCATGTCACCTGCAGTGTTACTGGGTCTTGTGACAGCTCAGCCACAGTACATCAGAAGATTCGGGGCTTGATGGAATGATGGAAGTGTCCTGTAGGATGCAATAGAAATGTACTCAAATATAGGATGTATGTTTTAAATGTCAATCAGCTCAATAATATAACATGCCTTTTCAGTTCTGCAAAAAAAAAACCTGAGCAGGAGTTGTATGTGACCCCTTTGTACCAGGCTCTAAACCTACCAATGAGATCCATTTTTGGCCCAGGAAGCTTCAACATAGCTTTATGGAGTCTCCCTGCAGAAACAGGAAGGAGCACAGAGAAGTGAAAGGACCTATGCTGGGTGCCCAGGAGATTCACAGGAGGGTCAGAATAGATAAGGGCTGAGGCCTCTTTACTTCTGACTGCTGCAACGAGAGCAGAATGTGTAATTTAAGTCATGCTCTAGCCTAGAGTGTTAAATAATAAACATAACTAACTTAAATGTCTCAAACCATCAGCAAGGGTTATCAATTTTTGTGTCACTCAACCTATCCAGTCCATGATGCTTCTTCCTAACTTTAAATATAAGTAAAAATATAACGTGCAGTCAAAGCCATGTTAAAAGGTAAGAAGACAACAGGAATGTTCTCACTGACTTCATCAGGATTCAGGATACTCAAGTACCTCCTACCTGCAGAAAATGGGGCTTTAATTTACCACTACTTTGTTCTGAAACATTAGTTTAAAAAACTAAAACGAATGGGAACACATAACATTTGCTTGCAGTGATTTAAGTGTAGACTGTAAATGGTATCTCCTCACAGTGCAAAACACCTGTGCTATCAGAAACACAAAAAGGCTGAAAGAAAGGGAAGAAGAGGGCATAGAATAATAATGTCCTCCCTCTGCTCAGCTGCAGAGAGTTGGAAGGGTGCCAGTTCCTTAGCATTTGCTATGATTTTGTGCCTGTTACACTTATGCTTAATAAATTTACCCTGGCAAGGGAAGTACAATCTTTCCTGAGATAGCAGGTTATTATCTCCCCTAGATGATGGATCTGTTCACTGCTTTATGGGAGTGGCAAGAGAAGCAGTTTAGCCAACCAGTGCTTATTCCAACCCCTTTGGAGTAAGCATTGAAGGTTTTTATCACAAGGAATTCACAATGTTGCCTTTGAGCTTTTCTTTTTTACTCCCTTTTTGAGGGAGTTTTGCAAATTTTCTTTTCTACTAGAAAACAATAGTTCCCATTCCATTTGCTGCAGGCAATGTCAGAATGTCCCGATCCAAATGGCTCATCAGCCTCATTCAGATCACTGTCAGTCATGCCACGGGCAGATCAGTAAGACAAGACATCCTGAAATGTTCTCATAGCTACATAACTGCCTTAATAATGACATGCAGCTCCTGGAGCAGAGTGCCTGCAGCAGCTGATAAATTCAGAGTCTACTTGCTGACCAGTTCTCACTGTGCTGTAATAAATGGCAGGTGTAGATGAAGGGGGGAACAAGGTTCTGCTTCAAATTTCTGCCCTTAGAATTGCTTGTCTTTTAACAACTATGAGAATACAGAAGTGGCAAGTACAGCAGCACTTTAATGAAATTTATATCAAAACACTACTGATGTGCAGAGGAGCAGGCTCTGCAGAATGAGCTATTCAGCCCAAGGAAATGACTGCACAGTGTATGTTTGGGAACTATGGATCACTACTGACCTGCCATCTGGCACTAAAGGAAACAGTGTCACACTTCCAGCACAGAGCAGGCACCAGGGAGCCTCTGATTACTCTGCCAGACAATACTTCACTTGAATAAAATATATTGTACAGTCTCATTAATTGCATAGTTTACCTCCACACAACTGTAATAGTTTGCCATAAAAATAAGGTTTATTTACCAGCACAACAGAAAAAGAGACTGGAAACACAAAACTGAGGGATTCATTAATTCTTGAAATTTTTCCATCACAAAAAGTCTTAAGCTCATTCTAATAGATCACCATTTAGAGAGAAATTTCTTTACACCCTGAACTTCCAAACCAAAAATTGTACATTACATGGACAGCAGGAACACTCAGAGAGAGAGCCCTTCTGCCAGGAAAATCTATTTTCAAGGACATGGCCTTAGGAATAGAACACAGAGAAACACAACAAAAACTTATCAAAAGAGCAAAATTTATCAATAGAAATGATGCTATTATCGCATGATAAAGCCTCATTTCTACAGAACTCAGTCAAGGCTGGATATACTTCTTACAGTTTTGTCAAATTAGCTCTTCTATCACCTTGTCTGAACACTGCTGCATTATATTGCTCAAAAAAAGGATGAACTGTATCCGGCTCTGAGTTCTTTGTTCAGGCAAATCTCCCTGTATGTGCCCTGACTGATATGGTGTCATAAGCAATTATCCCTAATGGTCAAAAAATTGTATTGAGCCACAGAGAAAGTACCCATGCCAAAAATATTTTGGGTAGCTTGTTAGAAAAAATTATAAATAAGTGTTTGAAGAATAATGTAAACTCCCGGTTGGAAGTCACAGCAGGGAACTTTTTATCCTGCATGGGATCCTTCTAAAAATCAAGAGCATTAAAGAGGAGACAGAAGATAAAATTTATTTTTAGTTCTTTAACTAAACTTCATAAGACATAGTAGCAAGTAACTTGTTTGCTTACATTTCAAACAGATCTGTCCAACTCCTCAGGTCCCAGGTATAAAACGTAGACGATTAGAACCAAACATGGCAGGAGCCGTGCCTCATCTGGGATGTCAGTTCAAAGGCAAGCACTGACTTCCTCAGCACCCCACACCAGTCCAGCTATTGCCACTGAAGGTGTGCAGAACTTTTAGTACCTGCTTCTGGCAGAAGTACAGAAATTTTAAATAAAGAATCCTGAAAAAAATCAACAAAACTATGCCACAGAATGTGCCTCTCAGTCTTTCCACAATCTGCCAAGTACATAATTCAGACATATACCTCATTTTTTCCCCCACCTTAAAACTTTTGGCTCTAAATAGCTTTCTATTTCACTGCAGATTAAGACAGAATAGTTACTTCCAGTTTGTAAGTGAAAGCCTTTCTCCTTTTTACAAATTCTAAATTTATTCTTGAGACAATGAAGAAAAGATCGAGGAAAAACTCCTACAAGTAATTTTCCAACTTACCACTTCTGCTATAAAGATAAGTAAGGAAAACATAGGCATAGCTCTTTTTCATGGTTCTATCCAACATAACTGTGCACAAAGCTGAAAAAGAGAAAACACAGCTGGGAGGATTATGCTCTTAGGGTAACAAACCTGTAGCCTGAAGTTCTCACCACCACTTTGAGTTTGCTTTATTTACCTCTGCAAACAGTAATTTAGAGATGAACTGGCAAAAAAGCTAACTCACTCTAACTAATACTCTTCAAAAGATCTCATGGAAACATAAGTAGTTATTTTTACTTAAAATCTCTTTAATTAACTTTTCCAATGTAATACACATTTTCAAGATAATAAAAAACTTTGTACAAGCATGACAGGTCAGTACGAACAAAATTATTAAACAACACAAGAAATAAACATGCACATTACCATTTAAAAATAGATGTTATTGTAGAAGAATTTATGGCTCCCAGCAATAATACACATATATTGCAATATTAATTGTTGTAAACAAGATATCATCTGCAGTCTATTTTCATGGAAAAGGCTGCAGAAAGAAAAGCAGGCTACTTGCAGCTACTATATTGTGTGTTTATTGAAACACCTAGAAATCTGAGAGTACCACAGGGTCACCCAAGCATTTAGGGTGAAAAGCCCTCCAAGATCATCGAGTCCAACTGTAAACCCAGCACTGCCAGGCCCACCACAGCCCCTAGTGCCACATCTCCTCATTTTTGAGCACTTCCAGGGAAGATGACTCTGTGTCCCACCCAGGCCTATTCAATGTGTGAAAACTCCTCCAGTGAAGAAATTTCCCTCATATCCAAACTAAACTTCCCTTAGTGCAACACGAGGCCATTTCCTCTGGCCGTGTCCCTTCTTAATTACAAGTAAATGGAAAACATGAATAAGAGAAGCAATAAACCAGATTTTACAGAAGAATGTACAACTTCTTTACATAACTGACACCTGGGAGAGCCTCTTTGAAAGGACTTTTTTAAAGAAAAAAATAAAAATGGTCTTGTGCTTGTTTACACCAAATACTTGCCAGCTGTTGCTGTCCTGAGCCTTCTGCCCCTCTGCCCATGACTGCAGCCACTGCTATTGGTTATACACGTGAACTCTGCCCATTCAGACTCAAAGTCTCAGCTGACTTTCTTCTCCCTTGCTCTGAAAATAACACACCATTTACTGTCTGTTAGTCAGCCCTCACACATTAATTTTTTTTTTTTCTGAGGAGACAGAACTACTTCATTTTGGGAATGAAATAGTAAGGAGCTTTAAGCATTCTTCAAAGTTATCTACATAAAATTCTAATAAGCAAAGATATTTGTTCCAATTTCCTGAATCAATAATAATAATAAAAGCTATTACTTCTGAAATGAGTTATGGTTCTTTCATAAGAGATGTTGCTACCGAATAATTTATTTGTCAAACCCTCCAATACAATATAAAAGAGAATAAATTTAGTTCTCAGAATAAATACATCTCTGCATCAAGCTTGTTAATTTTGACTTCCCCTTTATACTGCATATTCTCCTTAAGACCATTCCCTGTTCTGGCAAATAGTATCCTCTCTCCTATTTATCTCTGGTTCTTGAGCACTACTTTATGTCTTCCCATCATAATCTCATTCAATAAATCTTTTATGCACTGGAACTGAAATTTTAAATTTGTGAGAAGTAAGCATTTCCTACTAGAAACAACCATCCTCCTGGAGGAAAACCTTGCCAAATGATGCTTCAGAAAACATTTAATTGTATTTCTTTTCAAACATTAGGTTTAATTTTAACTAGATTATTCACTCAGATCAAGAAATATCACCTCCAGTATTGAATTCCCAAAATGGAAGAGCAGTTCCACTCAGCATCCCTGGGTCACTGCACTGGAGCACCTGATACTCCACTCACTGGTTTGGCCATGGCAATCCATTGTACCCTGGGACCCTTGGGCACTTTCCTTCCTCCCAGCCCTTCCTCTTCTCTATAATACAAGTTGGGTTTTAGCACAGAGAATCTCCTTGTGGTTGGCACCACAAGGAAGTTCAGAAAACATTCAGTTAGTAATTCCTTTGCTTTTCCATGGTTCATTGCCATGAACAAGAGCAAACAATGTGTTTAATCCTCCTAATTTCTACAACTGCTTTAGGTTTTCACTAATTTGATGGATCAGCAATGGTTTCATCATCTGATCTCCACAGCTCTCCTTTTAGTGCTTAACTGAAGCAGCAAAGTAAAAAACATCTACATCTAATGGTTGTTTCTGGCAGCCCTGGACTCCCCCACTGGTCTCATCCCATCAGCACATCCCAACCCGCGCTGCCACTCCTCCCCTGGGCTCTGACACGGCCCCAAAGCCAAGGAGCTGGACAAGGCTTTGCTGGCCTCTGTCATCTTTGATAAGGGATATTCTCCTTTCTACTTCCAACACTCGACTTTCTGTCACTGACAGCTTTCACTTTACATGTAGGTGTACTTAAAAATATATTTTTAAATATTTTTTAATTTTTAATTCAAAAATGTCTTAATTAAATAAACATAAGATGGCTAGGGCACATTCTTTCTGAAAGAAAACTATAGATGTAGGCAGAAGGAAAAAATGTGAGAAAATCAGGAATAACCCATCTTAGATTTGATTAAGGAGTTCACAGTGCCTACATCTGGATGTTATTTGAATAGCTTTTACCACAGTCCTCAGCATTATAACCACTTAGGAGTCTGATTGTAATTTTCTTCTAGGGGTTCATTTTATTACTAGATCAAATTTAACTCGTATCCTCCATCAGCATCAGGAGACTAGAAATCAGCCATCATTATCATCTCACTTCCATTTTAGAGAAAAAGAAAAAAGGCACCAATGAGATTCTTTTAGAATTGTCAAATCACAGCCTTCGTTACAGCCCACTTGGGCTCATCATTGAGCTCTGGGGTTGGTTTAACCCTTATTTCTCTGTGTCCCACTCACACCTGCCAGGGGAAGCAGCAAATGTTTACAGAATTGATTTTCTGAAAAGGAAAACAGTATCTATAACTGAATAAGGAAATATAAGAATTCAAATTAGTGGCTTTGTTCTGCTGTATTTAGAGTTCAGTACTCTTAAACATAAACCCATGGGTCTGTATGATACCATATACCTATTCCAGGATTGCAGTGTTAACATTCTGGTGGAAACAACCAGCTATAGTCAAACATTTTTTCCCCTTGAGAATCAACAGAAAAGATGTACTTAAAAATAGCTTTAAAAATGTATCCATTAATATTATGCAAGTTTTGGTCTCATGTCACACTTCAAGTTCTTTATTTGCTGACTTTCACTTACATAATCTTCTTTTTTTGTTTGTTTCTTCTGCTACTCAATTAGCAAAGAATCTGATAAAGACATCACAGTGTGTTTCACTGCTTTTACAAAGGTCTGTAAACAAAAAGACTGAAGCACTTTTTGAAACATAAATTAGTAAATCATACACAAGCATCTGGGTTTCAGAATGAGAGAAACTCACTGTTTAATGATCACTTGGCTGGCAAAAAAAAACCACACTGGCATCTCAAGCAACACTTGGTAAAAGATGAAGGAATGAGATCTTTGGTTCTCAATTCATTTTCAAATCAGTAAAAATGTAATATCATCAGAATCCTACAGGTGTTCAGTATCTTGTGGGACAGAAGTAGAGACATGAAACAGTCAGGAAAAGATACATAACCTGCATAATAAACAAATAGAACTGGCTTTTGGAGTACAGAGACAAAAAGGCAAGGAAAAGCCTATTTAAGATTAAACCAGAGGTGCCATCCAAAGTTTACAGGCTTGTAAAAACACAGCTTGTCCCTCTTCTGGCTCATTTTCCTGAATTTTACCTTCTTACAAAAAGCTCTCCAAGGATACATGGTTTTCTCCCATTTCCCTTTCCTTTTTCCCAGTCACTCTATTTCCAGAACATGAAATGAGCTGCTTGACACTTCCCTCTTCAGCACAGTCTCACAGAAATATTTCTGTGTGTTTTCCTACTGACTTAAGTGACTTTGGGATTTTTACTGTATCCCTGCTACAGTGGAATCAGTGGCACATCCAGCCATCTCTGACAGATCCATGGAAGCACCCTAGGGAGAGCTATCTCCACCTGCCTCAGGAGTAATGGGCAGCCTGACATATCTGCACCTCTGCAGAGTCACAGGTCCTACTGGAATGAAGAGCCAGGGGCACTGGGACAGGCACTGAGGGACAGCTCTGCTGCATCCCACTGGTGCTTTAATGTCTGTTTGCCTCCCAGGCCCTTGAGTGCTCTGCAACCCTTGGCATTTTGACATTGAAATTTTACTCACAGAGGAAAAAAATCAGAAATTATTGCATGCCTTTTCCTCAAAAGAAAAAAAAAAATCAAGAGGATGCCTGATGTGAGATCAAGTGAATTGGATGCTCAAACAACTGAATTTTCAATGAGAATTTTATATGCTCCATGGGCTGCAGCTCTCTTCCCTCCCACTGCATCATCCCAGCAGGTCCCAGGCATGTGCTGTGGGCAGGGCCTGACCACCCTGGGGTCAGGTACCACCTCCCAGGCAGAAATCCTGGGAAGGTGTTCAGTTTGTGGTGCAGCTTTTGAGCTCGACCTGTGGAGTGAGCCTGTGCTGCACTTAAACACAGCAATTTGTACCACCTTTGATTTCAAACCAGTTCAACCCTTGCTATAGAGATTCAGATTTAGAATTAGTTTTGCCCTATAAATTGCTCAGGTCAGTGTAGTAGTCAATGCCAATTTGAATTTGAAGTAATCAAACATGGAAAGTTCAAAACAAGACAAGGAAACCCTGTTCCCAAAAGCCAAAGCTTTAACGGGGAGGAGTAAAGAGTCCTGTGAGCAAACATGAGGTTTGCCATTTTTCCATTTTGATTTTCTGTTATTAGAAAAGTGCCATTTACGAAGATAATTTATTTTCAATATACTGTTTTTATCTTCAAGTTTTTTTGTTAGAACTGAAAGGCATCACTAACAGCATGAAAACCACCCCTGGCTGGTTCTGGTAGCACAGGCTTGAATGTGCCTGCTAGAACCAATGTGCCACGGCTGCTCAGTGGGAACTGAACTGGGCAGGGCAGCAGCAGGCAGGGCAAGAAGCACCTTCAGATCTCTAATGACCACACACATCTGCATATTGGAAACTCTGTCAAGATTTGCCCCTGAGTTTAAGCCATTCAAAGCAAAGAAAAATTGCCTTGAAATTGCCCATTTCAATCTATGATTATAAAATAGCATTTTTAAGGCTACATCTACATAACACTGTAACTGATTTAATTGATTTCATGGAGATTTCGTCCATATTCCAGAGGATGCTGGAGAGGATTGGACAAGAAAAATAGGACCATGAACAACCATTTACATTATCTACTCTCTACCAGTCTGTTTTTAAATCAGTCATCTCTGATCATATTTTCAGGAACGAATGAAAAAGAACCAATGGCACCTCCCAGCTGGCAAGGATGAAGTTTTCACTTTTGCATTTTAAGAGATCAGGAAGCTCAACAGAGGAGTCTGAGCCCAAGGAGCTGACCAGACCTGAGTGCTGTTGTGTTCCAGCTGGAGAATGCCTGAGGACTAATCCAACTCAATCCACTACAGTGCACTACCAAACACTCAAGTATTATGCTAAGTAAGTTTGACTTTGCTCCATCCAATTAATATCTATTCTATCCCATTCATAGCAACTTTAATAAGCATAATGACTGCAAAGCATTCCCAAAGACTTTTCCGTTCTGGAGTTACAAATATTTCCCCTTTGTTCAAAATTGGCAGCACTTACAAGTCTTTCTGCACACAACGTAAAATATGAGTTTGACAGACAGGGATAGAGTGATACTGGAAAACCAAGTTTCTGGTCAAAACAGGCACGGGCAAATTTCTTCTATGTGCCCTAGAAATACACCATACTGATCGTGACTTTTCAAGTAATTTCATATAAATCCTGAAGTCTGGGGTTTGATTGTTATAAAATTCAGTTCAATAAAAAAATCAGAACATTTTGTTATGGATGTGCAGCAGTCAGTCATGTATTTTGATACAATTTATCAATATTTTCTAAACCGCTGTTGACAATATTAAAGTACATAGAATTTCACAAAAAATATGTCTGTAAGCAAAACTATTTTACTTTGGAAATTGTGATCTGCTTATTCTAACAGATTGAAGACTCAGCTTTTTGTGGAATTTTGAATTTATTGTTTTAGAAATAGAGCTCACTCTATTAAGTATTCAAGACCTTGAAAGGTCAAGCCTTGCTATACTGATAAAAACAGTCCCTGGCCACAGGCACTGCCATCCCTGCAGCTGGAGAGCTCCTGCCATGCACACCCACAGAGAGGGCTACCAGCAGCTTAAACCATCTCATACAGAGCTGGGGAGTTTGCAGTTTGCAGCACCTGCACTTGGTAGCCCCTCTAGGGCAGCTTAAAGCAGGAAAGGCAACCTGACAACAACCTTGCTTTATTGCTACATGAGTTGCTTTCAAATGCTGTGTTGTGAATCCACACCCAATTTACTTCCCATCAGCTGTCCATGAAAATCTGTGTGTGGCCATGCAGACACTTAGTGCAAAACAGCCATAGTGATGGAAATTTATAGTGTACCCTACAGTGCATTAACTTCTTGGTGTCAGAGCACTCCCAGAATTAACAACTGGTTTGCTCACTTATGGAAGCAATGCCAAGCTGGTGAAATGTTTGCCAACTTTGTGCTCTGTGTTCCATATCTAAGTGGGTCTCAGAGACATTTTGTGCACAGCATAAAACACAGAGGTTGTAATAACAGACCAATGCCCTTCCTTAAAGTTGTGATCCAGCCCAGAACTTTAGGCAAGCTGTACAGACTAATTCTAGAACAGGGTTTTTTGCTCTTTAAGATGTTTAAACATCTCATGCTTCTTAATATGAATGGATTTTTACATTAGTATCTCATTACATTTTTATGGAAAATAATAGCATCAAGCAAATACCTGTGTAAATGTGATTTAGAAAGCATAAATATTTGTGCAATTCCCAAGTTCAAATTTTTTGTGAGGTCTGAAATTACTTCAGAAAGTCGGACTATAACAGAAAAAGTTTTATTCCTCTATCTATTATTCTAAATTAATAGACTGAATATCCTTTAAAAAAATATTTGTACCTCTACCATACACATTATTTCAGGAAGAGAAGCTGATAAATGTATAAGTCATTTTCCAGATGAAAGCAAAAGAACTTCTCATTTCCTCTACAAACAGTTGATCAAAACCCTACAGAAATACCAGCAACAGGAAGAATTTGTATCCCCATAGATACATTTTTCTTTGTACAGTGTCTGCTGAAGACCTTTATAGATTGTCTTTGCACAGAAAATTCAAAGAGAACTCAGATGGTTTTTACTAAATGAAAAAGAAATCTCAAGTAATCCTGTAACAAGAATGTGTGTTGGAGTGACTCACTGGTGACATTAGGATGAAAAAAATAACCATTTTCTACAAGAACATTCTTGAACTCACAGCACAATAAGAACAGACTAAGGCAACATTAAAAAAAAAGTTACCAGTGGAGGTGGGGGAAAAAGATGGCTTTGATAGAAAATCCAGGGGGCAAAAAATGAACAAGTTCCCTTTCTTTAACAGAAGTTAAAAGCACATCAATACTTCTAAACTCAATCCATACAAACACTGGGGGAGAGAAAGGAGTCCAGTTGCACAACAAAAGGAAAGGTCATTTACTGAGTTAAAAAGAAAATACCCTGCAACATACTGACTTGAGAATACAGAATCATTGTTGGTTGGTTGTCTGTCATCTAAGATGTAAACAAACACTTTACAATCAATAGACAGCTCTCAAGTATGAACAAACAGAAACAGGATTGGGTCCACGTGTCACATAAAGAAACACTAAAAGGAGGAGGCTATACTTCTAGTTTTTGCTAACCTTGCACATAGAACATCACATTGCATAAACTGCATGTTTTTTCCCATTTAATCTGCTAATTTTTTGTAATTACATTAAATTGCTTAACTACTTCCCCCTGCCCCAGCTTTTCTTATTTCCACCATACAATGATCAAAAAAGCAGATCTCTGATAGAAACTTCTTCTGTCACAACTCTCTTCCAGACACTTCCCATTTTCTTCCCCCTTTGGAAAACCACTGCCAGAGACCTTTTCCCTTCAGGTCAGCTGGACACTAAACCCTAAAAGATAAAGACGCCTTGGGTCATGTTATAGTCACCTCGGTGTGTCTTTTCCTATCCTGGAGTGGCACAGCTTCAAAGTCCCCACCACAGGTGGGGGAGACACACCTGGATTATCCTGACCCCACAGACAGCACCAGGGATGGACAGGAGATGGAGAGGTGATGCTACAGACCCTCAAGGTACTGAAGCACCTTGCTTAAACTATAACAAACATCTCTGACATTCCCCCTCCTCCAAAATGGACTCTAAAGCCACCAAATTCTCAGCCCAACTCATGTAAAAGACACCCCAACAAAGAGCATTCCCTGTCACACCCCAGGGGTGTTCTGCTCTCTTCTCACAGGGTGTAACCCCTCTGTGCACATGAAATGCACCCAGGAAGCTGCATGGATGAGCACAGCACACTCAAATGTCCTACAGACCCCTGAGCCCCAGCACCTGCTGAAAGGCACGCCCGAGCTGCTGAATTACCTGCCAGTGAGCAAAGCTCTTGCTTTGTGTCTGACTAGTTCCATTCACTCCCTTTGTGCACAGGAAGCAGCAACCTTTCATTAGCCTTTCCACATCCCCATCCATCAGTAAGTTCTAATTCCTAAAGAGAGGGTGTTATTAGAGCTTGGAGTTTGCTGTGATTACTCCCCTCACAACGGAAGATGCAATCAGAGGAAGAATTTATGTCCTGTAATTCAATGAATGGATGTGTTCCTACAGCAATTTCTTTAGTAATTACTTGTGTAAAGCATGTTTTTCTGTAATTGAAATTCTACAGTGTACAGTTATTTATTAAAATACATTATTTATAATGGCATTTTCCATCTTAATTTCATTACTTTCTTTCAATACAATGCTTTCATAATCACATTTCAATTCTTTTTATTGGTCTGCAGATACTGAAAGTTTTAGGGCAACTTACAAACATTCAAACAGAAGAGCATGCTGTAAACAGAATAAACCAGAGGAGAGGAAAAAGCAGGGCTCTTACTAAGAGAGAGACATAACTTTTTATCAGTCCAGAGGTAAAAGTTTTCTATATGTAAAACAATGAAATATTCTGTAATACTTCTCTACTTTATAAAGCCATTCTGTTGTAAAGAACACTTGAACATTCCTAAATAGCATTCTTGCCCTCTGACAAGTATTTCCAAGGGAATAGGGAAAAAAAAGACAATGTCTTTGGAGAAAAAAATTAAAAAGAGGTCCTGAAGGACCCAGAAAGCACTGAAAACATCTTCTCTGTTATTCACCTAAGCACTTTTCCTGAGCAATTAATCTTCCTAGCTATTAAAAAATCTTATAATAAAATTACTTCAAATAGGTCTGTAGAGGATAATTTCCCACAGGAAGTCTACAGATTAGGCTGCTAATCAATCTCTTACTAAAAAACCAAAATTTTAAAAATTAAATGTCTTAAGGTGTTAAACTTAAATCCCAGGTAGAAACTGATGCAAGTTCTCAAGGAGCAGCACATGATCACTTGTGGCAGTCCCTGCCCAGCTGCAGCCTTTGGGTGCCCTCTGCCAGGATTCCTCCAGGTACCAGGAAAGCTCCAGCCAGGAATGGTGGCTACTGGGAGGGAAAAGTCAGGGGAGAGACAAGAGGGGAAAGACAAAAATAGGAGATGAGTCTCCTAAAGCTGTGTTTTGCATGGCACAGAAGGGGAAGCCATCACATCTCAAGGGAGGGCCCCAAGAAAGCTGGAGAGGGATTTTTGACAAGAGCCTATAATGATAGTACAAAGGTAATGGCTTTTAATTGAGAGAAGTCAGGAAGAAATTCTCGACTGTGGGGGTGGGGAGGCCCTGGCACAGGTTGCTTAGAGAAGCTGTGGATGCCCCATCCCTGGAAATACTCAAGACCAGGATGGATGGGGCTTTGAGCAAACTGGGATAGTGAAGGTGACCCTGCCCAAGGCAGGGGGTGGAACTGGATGGTTTTTAAGGTGTGTTCCAACCCAGGCCATTCTATAATTCCCTGGGGAGGGCAGGAAGGAAGCAGAGATGCACCACTGTGGAACCACTGTTCAGCAATGCTAAACCCTTGGTGTGTTGCTGACATTGTTTGCATCACAAATGCAAAGCAATGGCTCGGCACCAGCTAATGTGGAGAGAAGTAATTCCACCCCTGGCAGCCCCAGGACAGTGGGATCCCACACTCCCTCAGCCTGGAGCCTCACAGCTCTCCTGCAGGCTCTCTACCCTCATCCATCAAATCCCACAAAAGGTTGTCAGAGGTCCATGCCTAAGGAGAGAGAGTTTGATTTTAGTGAGAGTAGACAACTGAGTTTAGGAATGAATAATGTTGTGCTTGTAATAAGAAAAGAGCATCTCAAAGGTTATGCTTTCTTCAGTTTCTGCCATTGTAGGTCAGCTGAAAAGATTGCTCAGAGCTGCTGAAACCAGAGAGCATTGCTAGGATTTTGTGCAAAGTCCCTGTGACTTACAGCTGGAGCCGTGAGACATTAAGTATTTAACAGACACTGTTTATCTTGCCTGCAAAATAGTTAGAAGACATTTTTAAAGTACCACTTATGAAAATAGGAGCATATATATTTGATAGTGTCTTTTTGTTTTCAGTTTTATTTTTCTTTTTGTTTTCAGTTTTCTTTGTCTTTTTGTTTTCAGTTTTATTTTTCTCTGACAACTGTGAGAAAGACTTGGCTAAAATATATCATCTGCTATCCAGAAAGAAAACCTTTATCCACTTTCAATTGTAAATGACTTTCATAATTGCGATTGAGTCTCTCATTTATTCTCGAACATAACCTGCTCTGTGAAAATCAATATCTCATTATCTAAGCCATAAGGTGAAGCAATTCCAGATCAGACTGCACAGCCAGTGTGTCCTCCCTGCTTGTCTGGAATCATTTGAACACAGTGAACCTTGATTCAGTGGGAATTTTACCAATTGACTGGGAATTTTACCAATTGACTTAATGTAGAGTTATTTAATAACACTTTGTGTTTCATTTGGGGGGACATAAATAACCCAAACTATCTATAATGAAAATATCCTATTCTGTTGGCTTGTGTCACATTTACAGGGAATTTTTGCTTCTTTACAATAACTGCTGGGATAAGTTATTGCATAAATTATTTCAGAGCAAACATTACTCTAAGCTACATCTTTATCACCTGAAAAAGAATTTAACTTGGAAGGTGTTCTAGATCATGAACCAGTGGCAGAGGTACCATGCATTTTGCTCCCTTCCAAAACATTTCAAACTTAACACCATTTCCTTAGAAGTAACCAGATCTGGAAAGCCAGCCCTTTCTCCCCATTTGACTTAATTTTTTACCTTGTGGACACAGAACAGAGACAAACAAATATAGACAAGGGAACTGAATGCATCCTGTCTTCTATTAGCACAGACTTGGGTCCCTTCCCTTCAGCTCCCTAGCAACCACACAGTTGCACTTAGTGCCATGATTAATTCTGCTGAGAAATTGACCTGAATTCCCAGATACTGAGCCACTAAGTTTAAGTTATTTAATTTCAATTTCTTGAACCCCTTTTTATTTTAGACTCCTGGCACAGGCTTCTCCCACACACTTGGATACCTTCAAGCAAGCTGGTCATCTTGATTCCTTTTGAAGTCCATGAACAGGAGGCTGGTACTCACCTCAGCTGTTTTAGATGTCAGTTTTCAGATGAGATGAAAGGAGACCTGTCCATGATTTATAAAGGGAAGGAAGATGCTGAGATTAAATGTAGATACCTGCACTTAAAGGTAGAAGAGTCTCACCCAAATCTCACTTTTCCTCAAAGGACTGAAGCCCATAGCAAAAGGCTCATCCTAAGGCCATTAGAGCCCAGACTTGCTCAGTGTATGTTAATCCTGAAATGTTGAGACTCTTGGCTGGGCACCTGGCAGCTGCTACAACCCTTACAGACAAACTCACACATTCAGCTGCTAAAGCTCCCAGCTCAAATAGCAAATCGTTTCATTTCACTAAATGTTTACTCTGGGTTTTTGTCACATACATTTGTTTCTAAATACGTTTTGTTTTAGTGTACCATCAGTTTACAGCAGGCACCTGAAATTATGGCAAAAGGTTCTGTGCTGAGATCATGTGTAAATATCAATAAAAATTAATTTCCTTTGGCAGAGGATATTATCCAGGCACTGCAATCACCTGATCACAGTTAGACTTGATCCACTTAGATTTATCTATTTACCCCCCTTGTATGTGCAGCCTCCATGAATATTTTTAGAACAGCAAAAATGAGAAGAAACATAAGCTCAGGGATGACATGATTACTCCTATTTGCTCAGGGAATACACATTTTTTCTTTACAATGGGATTTCCAAGAGCCTTTTGGCTCTTCATGCAGCATAAAGTACAGGACAAATTACACAGTTTAGTGTAGGATGTACAAACAATCCTGCAGGCTGCATTTTCCTAGTGAACAGACACCCAGGAGAGGGCTTGAGGAAGCCTAACTCCTATCCTTCTGAATATTTTTTTCCCCCAAAGAATCACCTCCATTTTCTGCCTTTTGGTATTTTTCTATTGAGGCAACATGCTCAAAAGCCAACACCATGAACCAAAGTTTGACTATGAATGCATGTTGAAAGAAAGGGAGCAAAAAAAACCAGAAACCAAACCAAACCAAACATTCCTGCCATAGTGAAGCACTGCAAATATAGGGCCCCACAGGGCACTAAGGGCAAGAACTGACTACAACAGACAAAATGGTGAACAAAAAAAACAGTGCTGAAAAACCGCACAGAAGAACCAGAAATGAGAATACTGTCTTCACTTAGGAAGGAAGCAAAAGCGGGAAATAAAAGAAGGATTAGTGAATAGTCTTGGGACTTCCTTTAAGAGGAATATGATAAAATGTTTCAAATAACCATCAAATTCAAATGGGGGAATTTGACCTAATATGACCATTTTCAGCAAGAAGACAAAATCAATACTAAGTGGGGAGAGATGGCAACTGAGTACATCACATTCAGCCATTTCACCACTAAAACCTCTGTTCAGCTTGACTGTATCCATGACAGGTGTGTTACCCATACTTGAGGACTTCTGTAAAATTAGCTTGAACTTGATAGTTCACCAATATTTATCTTTACCTGTGTGTCAGCAAAATTATAGTCCATTGGATACTTCCTTGTAGCTTTAAAGTGATTGCCAGAGGACAGGCATAAAGCACTCAGTGCAGCAGAAAGGGTTCTCATACTTATGGACTGTCAAACTAACACCTTTCTAGAACTCAAAAATGTTTCACAAGACACCCCTAAGCAACTCTTTCTGGAAAGGGAAGTTGAAAAAATAGGACTACATTTTAATATGCTTCTCCTGTGACTCCCTTGTTTGTTTAGAGCTCTTCCAAAGCCCACCCCTCCAAGCCCCATTCCTCTCCAGACAGGATACTGAAGTGGAAAATTGGTATTTTCAGTATGCTTACCCCATCTCGGGAAGTAACGATGTGCAATTAAGACAGGAAATTGAGTTATCACAAGATATGTTCTCTAAATTGCTTGAGAAGGTTAAAAGGGTAGCTAAAGAGAAAATATCATAAAAATATTTCCTACTTCAACAAAATCTGTAACACAAAGTTTCTGCAAGTTGAAAGATGTCATTCAAGGGCATTAAAGCACTAATGTGATTAATTGATGTCATTAAGCAAATTCTAATAGTTCACAGAGCAGTGATAACATCTGTACATACTGCCATGCTTAGCAGACAGGGTCAACCAACCTCACACAAACCTGGGGTTACTGACAGTTCATTCTTTAATCCTCAAGTCTATAACAGAAATTGTAATTAGTATCCCTCATTTATTGGACATTCCTGAGAATATCTGACTGTATCTCGGATGGCTTTTTAACTCTGGAGTTTATTTCAAAATCTTGTTTTCCTAAGTGTCAAACCTCAAATTTCCCAAAAACTGTGAAAACATAAAGGAAATTTAATTAAAAGCATAGCAGCTTCAGCCCTTCTGAAAACCTTTCTCATTTTCTTTATGTCAGGTTTTTCTGCTGCTAAATTACTTCCCCGTGGATGGAACAGGAAGACAGCTTAACCCAAGCAGATGTTTCGGTTGAGAGCTAATCTACAAACAAAAATCAGTATCATGATGGACTACACAGTTGCTGCTTGCCTCCAAGTGTATAAGAATCTAATTTGGAGACTTTTTTTGATTCCTTTTGTCAAATTGTTTTTCAGGAACAGCTGAGGAAGAAAGGAGGAACTGGAATTGAAGGGGTGAGTAAATTCACTAGTTGTCCACAAAGAAAAGAAATGAAAATAAATCCAAAGAAAGAGAGGCAGATTTCTGCAAAAAGGTAAAAAGCAAATATCCTGCAATTTACTCTTTTGGCCTTAGACTGATAAGTCTTCACAATTCAGTTCTGGGCCAGCTTCCTCTCACATTTTTAAGAATATTGGACCTCTACTACCCTATAGAGAGTGAACCGTTCTTGACATGTTTGGAGCCAGTAACCTTTTACCATGTGACATGAACTTAAAGATAATCCTCTCTCTTAGTATTGACAATTAAGTGTTCTTTGTAATTTTAAAAAAATATATTATCTAAACCTTTCTAAATTTGAACTGTCTTCTCATTTTGATGTAGAGGTCCTGCCTCCAACGTATGAACACTGCCATATGAACTCTTGCTATCACTTTCAACACTGACCATATCCAGCTACTTCCCTTTTCTCGGTGCCTCCTGGAAAGGACTCAACACAGGAAGCCTCCTGTGCCTACCCAGAACTCTACCAGCTACTAGGAAGAAAATTAACTCTGTCCCAGTCAGAACCAGGACACATTTCTCTCCAATTCAGTACTCAGACACGCTCATCCTGTGTTAGAGCAGCAGGACTGCAGCCACTTTGGTCCAGCAGCTCACAAGGTCTTCTGATCTAGTATTACTCTGAGCAGATTAATCTTTTTATTATGCAGCAAGAAAAATGAACCAGTGTGCCACAGTATTATTAAACAAAACAATTGAAACCTTACATGTTCAAGGCCCTTGAACAACCTCAGGTTATAACCAGCATAACTCTGAGAGGAGGGACTCCTGTGAAGAGGAGAAGAAAACCCACTAATATTCCCAGTTCCACTTTAGTCTGCAGGTTATTCTGCTTCTGGAGCTATTTGAGTTCTGAAAGCCTGTGCAGCACCTATCTGGAGATACACAAATGCTGACAATTGAACAATTGAAGGGGGAGGAGAAATAGGTCAGAATGTTATTTTCTTTTGTAACTGAAAGATTTCTTTTCAGGCAGACCTTGAAGCAATTAAAAAAAAAAAGGAGGATGACCATTTCATCTGACTTGAAGGCAAAGCTATAGCTGTGGCTTATACCACTTGTATCTGCAAAATGTGAATTTAGCAAGGAATGTAACTTGCCTCTATATTTAGGGACAGATTAGAATAACAATTAATACAGTCTCCAGTTATCGTCTGTAACATGTCATATTGAAAATGAAATCCAGATTTTTCCCAAAGATCACAGAATATTATCTGTCACTACTTACTTTGTTAAGGGAAAAAAAACCCTCAAAAATAAAGAAACAAACAAGCAAAAAACCAACAAAACAAAGTAAAAACCCACAAAACAAAAAAAGCAATAAACTTTTAGTAATACTTTAGGATTTATTGGTACCAAGAATCACAACACCAAAAAAAAAAAGCTACTACTGTTGTCACTGCCACTGTTTTTTCTTGTGCAACCTAGAAAATAATTCCCGAGTTGAACCACTTGAAAGTAATCCTGTTCAGAGTCTAAATTTGAACCTTCATTTTCTCTAACAAAGGATGAAAATTGTTTTCTCCTGCACATTTCTAGCTGTCATCAAGATGAAAGTTCCCTATACAGAACACTTTTTATCATTATATTTTCTCAGCACACTGAGCATCTCTGTTTCAGTTTGCCCAATTGTTTATTGCTAAGTAAATCCCAGCACTGCACACACTGTAAATCTGAAATACAATAGGTCTTAGAGCAAGCCTCTCCCTATTCTCAGTGCTGCCCTAGAAGACGTATGAGAAAAAAGGTCACACATGAATGTTCACACACAGCAAATTTCAGGCCATAACTTAGATTCATTCCAACCACTAAATGTGTCTCACTGAACAACAACTCAAAGTGAAATTACCTGACAGGGAACATGTGTCCTCCCAAAACATGAGCTCTCACCACAGATTACATATTTCAGCCATCAACCCCCTGGGTAGGGAATATTTCATGTATTTATTAGAGCACACAGTTTCTGAGAATTCATGGCTTTATAGCTCTTCTTCAGAAAATAATAATGTTGAATTTCAAGTCATGGCCAAGTTGTCTGAGGAGTGGGCACAGGGCAATTTGTACTTAGCAGTGAGGGCTGCATTGGCTGAAAGCATTGACCACTATTAGCTGTCGGCCTTCCTCTGATAGTATGGGGAGGATGTGAAGACTGAAGTTTATCCAATGCTTAGAAGGAAGGTGGAAAAAAGGAGCAAAACATTATTATTTTCAGTTCAGTGCCACTAGATCCATGCCCTTCCTGAAGGCCACTGAAATGTCCATGTGTTCTGACTCTCTGTAAGATTCAGTCCCACTTATTAACTGATGCAAGAACATAAAAGTTAGTACAGATTCAGGTAACATATTGCTCATTGTGTGCTGCATTTGCCTTCATATCCTCACTGTAGAGCTGTAGATACACAGGTTTGCTCTGAATGGGGTGAAAAAGTATTTGATTCATGTCAGTAGTGAAAAAATTATTTCTGCCCTAGTCACCAGCACCCAGAACACACCTGCTGACAGGATATGCTATTTTTTATGTTTCAACACTTTTCAAATCAAGTCCATAGTTTCAATTTCAGAATTATTTCAGGACTATTTTACAAAACATTTCAAATAGGACGCTTCTGCTAAGTGGAATTTTCCTCTATTTTTGTTCCACTGAAAGCCCCAAAACAGAGTGCAGAGTGATGTGTATTCTCAGTGAACTGCTGGCAGAATTAATGCCAATCCTTCATTCTGTCTGCCATGGCCATGAATAAATTATCAGTCTTCATAATTATGCAAATCTATTACAGTTCATTAGCTTTTTTTGAGAACACTATTAATAATAAAAAGTTTCATTAAAAAAATAGAAATAAAATCTATTAGACACTGGTTAAAAATTTGGATACAGAATCCAGTGAGACATAGCTTCTGCTCCATATCTAAATTCCCATTGATGCTGAGAGTATTTAATATTAATAATCCTGAGCAAGTATGGAAAAGAAATCAGGTAAGCATGATTAGGTTTAAGGAAGTTTTAAAACTCTGGTGGATTAGATGCCGAAATTGGTAGTTGACTACTTTCAGTTAGTTGATAATTTATTCATGTTTAGTTTGCAATTTTGCAACCCCATCTTTCTTCATTAGATTTCTGTCAAGGGAGTATTCTGTCACCAGAGCACAGGTTTCTGTATGTCACAGGAAGTTAAAAACTGTAAACCAAAGTTAGTCAAGGATCATGCATCTTATTAACATATTTTACATTTTGGTGGCTTTGGGGCTGCAAAGGTTGTCTCTAATTATCTTAATGGGACTTCTTTGATCAAGTGTTCCAAAAGGTCACTGTATCAATCAGCTAACACCACTGCCAGAAGTAATTGTAGGGAAGTTTTATTGTCAGCCAACTGTCAAGAAGGGCATAATGTCAAGTTAACAGGAATTTACACTGTAAACATAACTGCTGTGACTTAGTAATATATTCCAAGATTTCACAGTATTCTGAGAGTGTCTTGGAGCAGCACTTAGAGTTAGCATGAAAGTGTGCTGCTAGACATGTACTCAGAAAAACATCTAATCAATCTTTTTTCATCTTTATGTATTTGGAGGAGAATGTAGGTGGATGTAGATACCTAATGTGAAACAACACTGCCCATATAAAATGTGACATCTGCCTTTTACTATCCTTATTTCCCAACTATTAGTTTCTAAACTAAAGTATTCAAATTTTGATACTAATTCAGATATTTAACCTTTGATATATGCTGGGATAGTCCTAACAATTAACCCCCTTGGAGGCTGAGATATTATCCTCTCCCATGCTTTATACACAGAGTATGAAAGAGCTTCTGAATGAAAACCATGACTCCCCTTCCTTGACTTGAAGTACTCCAGCACAGCACAGACACCAGTGCCTGGGGAGGGTATGTCAGTATTAAACACACAAAAAGATCAGTTTGGTTTGACTCACCCTTCAATATGCCACTGCTTTCAGCCTACACACTTCAAGAAGAGCTACACCAGGCCCCTCTTTTATAGGTGCATGCATTACATTTCTGATGAGCCAAGCAATAACATTGGTTTGGAGGGATGCAGGGGCACGTTTCAACTTACAAACTTATGCACAACTCTTATTCCATCTGGGAGTTTCACAAATGAACGGGCAAACAGGGCAGGAATATAAACATATTCTATTTGAAAAGGCAACACCTTGGCATAAGTCTGAGTTCTTTTAAATGTAGAAAACAATTTACCATATTACTCTTATACCTTTTATGTGACTTTTATACTCAACTTTCCATCAGCCATGCAGCATGTTTCAGAAACTCACATCAAGTCACAAGGTTCCTCAAAAAGTTCATTGCAGCTAAACATAATTTATATCCTGCAGAAAAACTGAAGCAAGCTACTTTCTTTTATGCTAATGTCAAACAACCTCTCAAATATAAAACATTAACAATATCAAAACAACCAAGCAACTCACACCAAGTACAGGTTGGTGTGACAGCTGCTGCAATGAATAAATGAGCTGGCTTCCTGCTAAATGCCTTAGGGATTTTCATGCGCAGTTTAAACATTGTAGGTTTGGGGGTTGCTGCACAATTCCATGCTCAGCTAGAGATGATCAGAGGTTTAGTCAGTGGTGTTTCAAAATCTCTGCAAAGAAATCCATTACTTATCACCTGTAGAGGTTCCTTTCTTTCTTACTGCTGGTCAGAGGTGGCCCTTTGTTCTGTGTGGCCTGTGACAGGTGACAGCACTGCAGAGGGCTCCCCTCACACTCACAGACTTGCAGTGACTTTATTATTTAATACTTCAGTGGTTCTGCATTGCACTCAGAAAGCGAGAAAATGCATTTTAATGTCAACCACTCATCTGGATGCCTCTTTTTATTTTTGCTATTTTCTCTAGAAAAACTTTCTGCTGAAGCTTGAAAACTTTGTTTTCTTCCTAACACAATTTACATGCCCTTTTATTTGACCCTAGCACTCTCCCTCATCCATGCTTGATTTTAAAGGGCAAAGTGTGACTTGAGCAGCTCAGAATTCAGTCACGCAGCTCAACTGGAGAACATAGTAGAATTATAAGGATATCTCATCTCCCTTTCCATTTACAAACTGCCTGTCATAGAGTGAGTCAGCAAGCCTTGACAGCTCTCATCATAGTTTCTTTTCTACTACAAGATTCTGTTCCAAAAACTCTTCATCACATTGAATGAGATACACAGCTTGCCTAAGTTGACAACTAGGCAGTCTAGTGTTCAGGCAGACAACTCATCTTTAACTCCATCTGGCAATGTACAGATCCAAACAGTGCATCACGCAACCACACCGTGAGACCAGTGCTGCCTTCAGGTGCAAGGACACTGCTCCTGCCTTATGCCATTGACTCACAGGCATTTCAGGTTCTCTTTAGCCAAACAGTTCCAAATGAACACACCAAACTTGCACTCCCATTCTTCCAGCATTTTTTAGCATTTTATGAAATCTCCAAGACCACTTAAAAATGGCTTCAAGCTTCCCAACTTTATTTTCTTGCTTTTGATCAATAATACCACTAAAATTATGCCAAGCCAAGCAGTGTTAACTCAAAATGATATGTTTTTTTTCCTGGCCCAATTGTATCTTTTCCTATTAGCTATGTAGTCAGTCACTTATCTACATAGATCTCCATGAATACAAAACCACAACCAGAAGTTCCTGCTGTACCTGTTCATTTAGCTCCTTCTTGTGGCTTTTCTTTCTGTTGTCAAGAGTTGCTAACTTGTCACCCAAACATGCACCAATACCACTTTCAAATGAGTATTTGTAATGTCCCACTTTGCTTAGAATGTCCAGTTATCTTCTGCAACATCTCACATCACTGCAAAAGAGATCATCTTCACATGATGGCCAAGCTCCTGTCCCACCTGCACAGCACAGACTGAGGCAAATGGAGTGATAACTGTGTCTCTGGGAACACTCATTCCCTGAGGACACAGGGAAACCCAGCCTCAGAGGAGCTGGGTTGCTTGGGAACAGAGCATGTGAAGAAAATTTACCCTTCACAAAAGAGATTGCAGCAAACCTGACAGGAAAGTCACGAAAATCTCATACTACAGGGACAAGACAGTGCATATACCAAGATGGGTAACTGTTGTACTTGTAAGACTAATAGATGACAATTAGTTTTCCGTGATAAACTGTGGAAAAAGGAAGAAATCATCACTAAGAAGGCTGAGAGTACACTGTATATGAGCATCTACCATTTTAGCAAGTAAAACACCATCATTAGATTTCTCACAGGAGAACAGCAATAAACCTTTTATGTTGGAGCACCTGGCCTAATTTATTGTTGACATTTTAAACCCTAATGTATTTTTACATACAAGCACAGATGGTGCTCAGTGCTATTCCATTAACTTTCTCCCCATAGCCCTGACTAAGACTCAGCTATGCTTCGTTCAACTCACAGATCCAGAAAAAAGTTCAGGAGGTTTGCATGAACGCTGGCATGATGGGGACGAGAAAAACACCTGGAAAATAATGGGAGCCATGAGCCAAATGAGAAAGTTTTCTGGTCTTAACAGACCCAGTGTTACATACCAGAAGCACTATTAAAGCTGCTGGTGAGCATTAGCTGGGTAATTGCTGGCTGCAGTTCTGCCATGAGTGAGGGTCAGGATGTTGGTGCATTGCTGAGGAATACAGTGGATAGTGCAAGGTTAATGTCTCACTTGGGCTGAAATTTGCACAGCTATCAGGCAGCACAAGTGTTTTCAGCCAAGAGCAGCAAGAAGAAAAAAACTGCACTTTCTCTAAACCCAGTATCCTATCCCAGTGAATTCATATGCACTTCACAGACCAGAGGTTTTTAAGACAGGCAGACACATATAACTTTTACCTGAAACTTCCTATATACTCATAACCTGTTGAGCTCAGTAAACTAAGCAAGCTTGCAAGACAAACTTTTGTTCCAAGCATAAGGATAGGCTGAAATTTGCTACTTCCAAATTATCATTTTTTCCTGACACTGCCCAAATTCCACCCACTGTAAAGCAACATGTGGAGTAAAGTACAGGGAGTCAGAGCACCAGCAAAGTCAGGCCATCCCACCCTCCCAGATTTTAATGGGAGTAGTGTACTTTATAATGGAAGAGTTTGGTTTGTGTTGTTATTTCTAGATAGCTTATTGGTTAATATGGCCACTATGCACCCAGAAGAATCTGCAAAAATGCAAAGTGAGCTGCTCTTACAGATCTAAATTCTTTGAATCAGAGCTGCCTCACATGGAAAGAAATACAACAGAGACAGGAGCTCACAGGCCAACCTTCACAGTGTCAACAGCCTAAAGCAGTTGGGGAAGACATTACTGATTAGCTTCATAGTATATGTTTGAACACAGCTTTCCAGAGAAATTTTTCCTGAAAACCATGCTTCTGCTTCAGCTCCACCTCAGGTGGCTGTCACTCACTCCCTGAGCTCTGTGCCCCACCCAGGCACACCCAGAGAGCCAGATCAACTGGTGACACTTTCCCCTCCACAGCACAGCCAGACCTGTCCTCCTGACCTTTGTAGGTTTTATTTTCAGTGTTTTTCTATGGCATCTATGACCCGTGTCCCTTTCCTTGGGGGATACATTGCCGCTGAAATTCAAGTTGCCTTTCACTGGGAGTCTAGATTGTTAAACTTTGTAGTCACACACATACAGCCTTCGAATACAACTCAGTTCTTTTTCATCCTCATTACCCACAGACCCCAGAGCCAGCCCTCGCATCTTGGCTGCACAGCACTGTACACAATTGCTCCCACTTTGGAGCCACTAGAGTGCACCACAGCTCGTTCCCAGCAGTTCTCTCTCCCAAGTGTTTCAGAAGTGAGTACTTGACTGGTTGAGACTTTTGGCAGAGGCAGTTTATGGTAATGCCCTCTCTGTGTAGGACATTGTTCTTTTCTTTGTGCCTCCATCAGGCTCAGAATAGCATTTGGAGACTTTCTATCTCCATTAAGCAAGACCCGGAGGAACCAGACCTCATTTTAAAGCTAGCCCTGCTCTGCTTTAAGCAGGGGCTGGACTTGATGACCTCCAGAGACTCTTTCAAGCCAATGTTATTCTGCATAACAAACAAATCCTCTTCAGAAGGAAGAGGAGGGGCCAAGAATCCACTTTAAATGAGATGAGAGCTAAGGAGAGCTAACAGTGTGCTGCAGAGAGAGGAATGTCTGCCTGGCAGCACACACTGTGTGGTGGCAGATTCCACTTCCATCCCTGACAAGAAGACAGATAGGACTGTGCTGTGCTTCTGGCACGAACTGCCTGACCTCCACAGCCCAACAGCTCAGCCAGCCCAGCTCCAAGGGCTTTCAGAGACCACCAAAGAAAACATAGCTTAAGCGTATGGATTTTCAGTGTTATTTTGCTTTCCAATTTACTGGCAGCTAAGAAATTGAACTTTTTTAAACACAAGTATCACTAGAAAGACTAACTAGCTTAACTATTTGACAGCTGCCTTTGAAAAATAAATGTCTTCATGAACACAGTCTTCAAGACTGGACAGGAAGAGGCATTAGCTGTGATTGCCCATGGTGCAACAAACCCCTAAGAAACCTTATTTAAAACATTTGATCAATTCCTTTTCCTTAATGGCAGTACAGAGACTCATCAGATTGCCTTTCACAGCAACAGGATTTGACTTTCCTTAAGGGTGAGGCTGAAGACTTTCAAAATTCACTACCTCTCTCATTTCTCCTCTGGCAATTAACAGCTAGTAGTTATACACTATTCACTTGGTGCCACCATTTTCAGAGTCTAACATTATCTAGCAGCAGGAATGAGGTCAGGAAACTAGTTCAGATACATTACTTTCTAGTCTCTTTTCTTGATCCTTAAACTTACTGATGCCAATTAGCAAAGTACTAATGAACCTCTACCTCTATTGAATGGCTGCTGCAATTCAATTGCAAAACAAGCCACCTCTATTCCTAACTCTCTATGAAAATGAGAATTGGATCATGATATGCATTCTACTAAATGAGGAGTATTCAGTGTAGGTTCTTGCAGAGTGCTCAGGTGGGTCACAAACAGATAATTGCATTGACACTTCATTGCAGCCAGTTTTTAGAGCATTGATGCACTGGTTGATAACCCAGTTACTGCACACAGCTCGTGGCAGCGAGTGCTCCACATCTCATTGCACACCACAGCTCTGCACGCTGCCAAGTGACTGCCAGCAGCTTTGGGTGACTGCAGTCTCTTCATTCGGTGCTACTGAACTCCTAAATCAAACTGCAGGTGAGCTTTTCAGCAGTACTGGTACCTGCTTTCATGGACTCTTGGTACCCTTGTGGTTGTGAAAGCCACCTCTGGAAGTCATCCAGCCTAACCCTTAGATGGAAACAAAGCCAGGGGCAAAGCTTAGTCTGGTTGCTCATGACCTTGTCCATTCAAATTCTCAACACCTGCAGCATTTCCACCTTCCTGGTTTCAGTATTTAACCCCTGACATTTCTCCTCTTCTTGCTTAGGTAGGTAAAACCCATATAAGTTGCTCTGAGTTTTGGGAGGTTTTCTGTCTGTGTTTCTTTTTCTTTTTTATTCTTTTCTAGTATTTATCTAGTATTTACACCTTCCACATCAAATGAAATGAAGGTCAGAGTCACAAGCCAGTATTACTAAGCTCACAAAACTAATTTTCTGATAGCACTTTTCCAGTCAAGCAATGGGGAAATTTACCCTGCCCCTGTGGACTGACTCTCCAAATATGCTTAGTAAACATCCCAAAAAGTTCCATGTGACTGAATCCAATGAGGAGGACCAGATAGATATTATGCAGGACCCTGCATAATTTCTTAACAATCCAGCTCAGATAATGTAAATTAACTTTTTTAAAGTGCTGTCATCTATTCATGTGAAATTTTATTTTCTCAAAATATGTCACACCAGGGAACAACCTTCCAATTTTAAACTCTTCACAAATAAAGGAAAATCTTCATTCCCATTTGGAAAAGCTTTTGTAATAACTAATAAACTTAAAAGTTGCTTTTCAGGATTATACTTTAGAAAGATTAATCACTTACTGTTGGAGAGATTTTTCTAAATTCTATATTTGATTATAAAGTAGAAAAGATAATTTGCTGAATAAGCAACATCTGAGCCTCTTTAAATACAGTGACAGAAGAGGAATTGTGATCCCACTCTTGAAAGCTGGGGTTTTTTTCATCATCTGTCATGGACTATGACTTCAGGAAGTCATAATCTGTTTTAATATTTTTATTTTAATAAACAAAAATAGAATAATACTTTTTAACATATATACTTGTTTTGAACATATGTGAGATGATATTTGCATGGCACTCAGATTGTAGAAATCTGGTTTATATGAATAATAAAACTTTACAGAAGATGACAATAGGAGAGACAACTAGGAAAATTCAAGCAATCAAAAGACATTTGCATATTTAACCATAATATATATATTACATGGCCTCTGAAATAAAAGCCAGTGTTTCCTTTTCACCAAGACAGAGATTTGTTCACACATTATTGAAATGCACTTCTCTGCCTGGAGTGCACAGGGATGACCCTGCTAACACTGAAGATCTGAACTCCTCTTTCAACCTGATCATAATTTAACTAGAGCTATTAAAGATGTATCACATTTGATGGAGAACTAAGAGTGCTGTCCCTTTGCTGGAGTCACAAAACAGGGACTTTGCCTCCCACTTCTTTTCATTGATGTGTCAGTTTATAAATTGCTGTAAAAAACAAGAAGCAATTACCATGAAACTCAAAAAGGTTTAGCAGACACTGACAGTGAGAAGTTACAGACAATGTGCTGCACAGTGTTTTAAATAAATTCATTAGGTACCTGCAAGAGTCTTGGTGCCATTTTTAGGCATCCAAACAAAGTTTTGAATCTAAGGACTCCCCTTAAGATCATTAAAAGTTTAAAACAGGAATCTGTAAAAGCACAGATAGAATGCACCCAGATTAGAAAAGGGCGAGCACCATATATCTGGGGCTGTCATCAGTAATCTTTATACTTCACAACTCAAAAAGTCCATTTATATGGCTACAGTTAAATAATTTCCAAAATGGACCATATCAGAAGTTTGTAGCAAGAACACAGAATGACACTAGACAGAAAGATATGTTCATTCTTTTAAGCATTGGACTCAAGTGGCTTCATGATCTAAAAAATATTTGAAGGATGATACTTGTCCATTCAGCCTGAAGCCTGCAAGTACCTTTTTCATTAAATATTTCCCTCACTCTCTGATATATTATCAAATTTTATTTTATAAAGAACTCGCTCAAATCCCAAACTTACGAATCTTTGACATCTTGAAATATTTGCCAAAAGATTATGCTTTCCTTTCAAATTCTCTAGGCTTTCAATTAAAAAGAAATTCTGTAGCCTGGTGATATAATGACAAGAAATTGTGGCATATTTACCTCTCTAACTGAAACTTCAAAAATTAGAAAGCACAAAGTGTGCTGAAAGGTCAGGACAAGCAACTGCCATCTTCTTTCCCTTAATATTCACTGTGGTTATTCCTGCTCCAGTTACAGAGCTATTAGTGGCCATAAACATGACCACCAACCCCCTTTTTAATTGATCTGTGTATGTTTCTGGTCGCATGGCTTAGGTCAGCAATGGCCAGGGCTTTCCCAAAGGCATAAGCTCATTTCCAGTTAGCTTCCCTTCTGCTCCTTTGGGTGATGGTCACAGTGTAAGAAAATGGACACCAGGACATGTAAGACTCTGCCTGGGAATCTCTTTGTGTTAAAGAATTCTTATTTGATCTTTTATCAATTTGGGTTTTTTTAACCTTAATTTACAACATATCTCAATCTAACTTTTCCTGGATCTAAAGAGTTTAACCCAACAGGTTGTGTTGGCCTCAAACCTCTTGGGCAATATTTGATAAAAGACCATACCTGTTCAGCAACCAAAATTTTCTTTGGGATCCAGTATAGGACTGTAGGGAGAACTTCTCAATATCCCCATAACTTATGACCACAGAGCAATTAGTGACATCACCCCAGATTTCAACACGATCTGACTTTGAGAAAGACACTATGTCCAGCTGTTCGGTACCACACATAAGGACAGTGCAGACAATGGTGCTAAATTACAGCACTGTCTGCTCACCATGTTGTTTTGATGTCAAGTGTGACATGGCAAAAGAAACCCAGAAGAACTAAGATAACACAACTTTGGTATGGATGGAGCTGAACACTCACAGAGAAAGACAATGCTGGAAACAACCTAGTTCCAATGAACAAGAAATACTCAAGCTTCACTAAATGGATGAAGATAAATATAAATTTTGAATTTCTAAAGATCATATGATGTGTTAAAAAGAAGTTTAAATTATATTTTAATATAAATTTTTTACAGATGCTGTCAATAAAAACATAGATGGTACTGTATGGGCTTTTATAATATGTTTTTCCTTCTGATTTGATAAAATCCTTTAAAATACAGTTTTACACTTGTTAAGGACTGGATGCTTACATGAATCCAAATTAATATCTTCACAGTCATCACTGTCCATCTCAGTGTAGTTATAAAATGCTAATGCACAAAGGAATTCCTACATTTCCCACTGGTGATTTCTGCCAGTTTCCTGTTTTTCATTTGATTGGCTTCAGAAACCAGGAGGTGAAAACATTATTTCAAATTAAGAGCACATTATCAGTTCCAAAATTGCAGTGAATCCAGAGCAAGGCACAGCACTAACTTGCCTAGATAATGAAATCAATTCTCAGGGTCATTCGGTGGGATGAATGAGAAAGACAATCCTTTAAAAGCCCTTGGAAGTGCACTTAGTGGTAGATGAGGCATGAAACACTTTTTGACAGCATGCCTCATTCAGCACATAAAACATTAGCAGAGGATCAAACTTCTTTACTGATCATTCTGGGATGTAGTTTAGTCTAACGAGGGGGTGATTACTCTGATAGCAGAGTTAAACACACATCAGGATACCTTCTCAAGGCATTGGCAGCAGGTTCGGGTGTTCATACCGCTGACAGTTTCTGGAGTTGTCTTCTGGACAACTGCATCAAGCCCAGAAGAATCCATCCTTCACGGGTACACTGATGAGTACAGAGAAATATTGCCATTTTTCTCCTGCTTCTGCACCTTTTCCTCCATGAAGGGAGCACAGGGAGGGGTGGTAGGAGAGCATGAAGTGCCAGAGACAATCTTCAGGCTGAGTGATTCCACAGGGAGGAGCAGCAGGGAGAGCCCATGACCACCACCACCACAAATTATAGCCCATCTTTTTCTTACATAATCCTCCAGCCCAGATGTCCCAGGAAAAAGCAGCACTGTGGCTTTCCACAGGCTCTCCTGCTTTCTGCCCCTGCTGACATTTCTCCCAGGATAAGTGCAATTGTTCAGCTTAAAGCTTTATCATATTACACAAATCAACAATTATTACAAAATTAAATCCATGTCTTGTATGTAAGTTTACTTGGCTGAAACTCCTGCTTTGGAAGGAAGACATTTCATTGAGATTAAACACAAATCTATCTTGTATGACTCAATTTTTAACTCCCAAGGATCTGTTTTCCCCACTACTTATGCATGTCAGCAGAACAGTTGAAAATGATGGATTACATTTCTTAAATCGTGGCTACTACACACTGTATAACAGAAAATATGTTTTTCAATGTTTGCTTTCTTACAAAAAAGAAGCAGTTGAACAGAGACATACAGCCTCAGAATAGTACACACTCCCTTCTATCAGTTGCTTAATTTACAGAAAGTGCATCAAAACCTAAATGCATAAACATGGATCATCTTGACTTTACTTACACAGTTCATTAAGATCAGAATATAAGGAATGTATTTAATAATAAAGAAATACTACAATAAACAATGCTACTTTTGGAATCTTTTATTTTAAAAACTAGGCTTATTTTTAAAGTTGACTGTACTGAAGGAGCTGAGGAATGAATGCCTTTTCCTTGGGCAAGTTCGGTTTGTTATTTTTTTTGATTTCTTGGACAAGGGATGATGACTTATCTCCTTCACTTATGGTAGCATAAAACCTGTAGCCCAAGAGAGAATACATGAAGGAGCACATTTTTTTACTTTCTTTAGTATCTTTATGATATGTTTTTGCAGAACTTTTCTCAAATTATTGCCATGCTGCTATTCCTAGCCTAGAAAGACATAAACTGACTCTTAGAGGGCTGGAGGGACGTTGGGAGGCAAAGCTGAGTGGTGCAGACGCCCCAACAGAGAACAGGCTGTGAAACCACAGCCTACAGCTTGCTCACATTCAGTAACATGGTTGCAAAAGATACATAAATTCAGTCATGAAGTACAGTTTCACATAATAAACAGCTTGGGGAGGTTTGCTATTAAATATCAGTCTTCAAGGAGCAGAAGCAGAATAATTCATAGATGGAAAACCCCATTTCCTCACCCACACCTCACCTCTCAGCTGTACACCTCTCAGATTAACAGTCATGTGCCCCAAGGCTTCCATTTTATTTTCCTTGTTTTTTTCCTTCAATTTCCTGACATTAGGGAATAAGGAAACAACCAAAGCATTGGAGAATAGAGTTCCACAGAGGCTATTTTGCCCTGCTGAGAAGCATATTTCTAAACCTTAACTGAATTTTTAGAAGAATATTACAGGGGAATGTTGTTTCCAGCTACTGTAATGTTATGTTATGATAAATGGATATTTTCTGCATATTCAGACTTCTTTCCCCCCAATTAAGGGAAGGAAATTTTAGTAATTTCACTTCCTATTGCAAGAAACTACATTTCTTTCCCTCTCATTAACTTCTCACTGTGCTACAAATATTAAAGATTCATTTCTTTTACTCTGCTTCTGCAAAATATCAATATTATAAAGATATCATAAGTAAAATACACTGATGCAATAACTTATTTCACTGTAATTTCACTTTTGAGGGATGAAAGCGTTATCTGCCCAATTTCAATTCTGAATCTAGAGAATACTAGCTAGCCTCTGCTTTTGAATAACAGCTTTTTATTAAAAGAAATTAGAAGTTGTGAGGTATAGAGCTTTCTGCTCAGGGCAGAACTCATTCTCTGGCTGAGGGGAGGCAAAATAAAATTTTATCTCAATTATCCCATAAATACATATAATTACATTTCTGATTGCATCTTTAACCAGGCTTTTACAAGGCAGTAATTCTAGTGTGTGTAGACATACTTTATGTTAAATTTAAGCACTCTTTCACAGTGTAAACTGTGCAATTTTGACAGCCTAAGGCTTAGTTTAAAATGCAAAACACATCCAAAACCAGGTGGGTATATAGGAGGGTGATGAGCCACCAGCATGAAGCCAGGTCAGTGTTCTCACTGCTTATCTTGCACCTTGTCAAGATGCACACACAAAAGCAGCAGTTAATTCATTACAAATGCATCAAGAGAAGGAATTCCTGGCTAAAAAGACTCAAATGTATAATCTAATGGAGAAATGTCCATCTGCATCCCAAACTCTGAAATAACCTCATTTCACTGACACCTAAGACTTTCCTTGATAAAGGAGCATAGACAAGAAATGCTGGTCCATACTCAAGTAGAAGCTGGGGAAGAGAATACAAGCAGCAGCACAGCCCCTTCCCAGAAAATACACTTATAACACAGTAGAGATATTTTATTTTTATTTTTGGAAGAGAGAGTGAGATTTCCCTAACTATCAAGGTGATGTATGAGATAATCTAATCCACCTTTAAGTTACTGCTGTTCAGACATAAGGTTTTCTTAAGAATCCTTCATTTCCTTATTCTTCTCCCTACATTTATTTTCTATTCCATCTGTAACATTCAGTAAACACAGCAGCTGTCTGCAATCCATCTAATCTGAAACACAGACTTTTCACTCTGAAACATTCAGTGCATGTGTTTTGAAAAACAAGTCATGTAATATTCTACATTATTTAAAAGCTTTCATCATTCTTTGAAGTCTACTGTAAACAGTAGCTGCAGGGGAGTTCATTTAAATATATTCACTTTGAACTGCAAATTGTGTACGGTAGAAAACAGAATGACACATACAATTTTACCTTTTTTCCTGCTAACTGTTGTTTACAAATGTTATAAAATCTGTTTTAAAATTTAAGGCTATGTCAAGTTTCAGGCAGTTAATTATCAGTGTTGGAATGAGTCCTACAGGCTCCTAACACTTGATGGGCCTTGGGGGGAATTAAATGGTATTCGGATTAGGCAGAAAGCATTGCTTCTTGCCAAAATACACAAATTCAGAAGAAATCAGCCACTGAGGTCAGGAGCTGTACCCACTGATAAGCACAGACAGGTGGAAAATGAGGGATATCCCTGGCAGTCGAATACTTCTGATTTCTATTTAAACCACTGGCAATACCTTCAGAAAACACAGTTGAACTAGCCATGTCACTGAGCCCTTTTCTGCGCTCATTAACTCCTCACAACCATTTCATCCCTTGCTCTGTGTGAGCATTTAGGAAGGGTTGATGTAGCACAGTTGAATACAAGAAGACATTTGTGGTGCAGCATTTGTGAGCAATAAAGTCTACAGCACAGTGAGACTGATGCTCCCAGCACCATCCAGGAGAATACACAGCAAACATCTATAGAATAAAATAATATTTTCTACTAATAATAAAGTTCAAAGGTGTAAGTGATAATGTTTTGTAGATCTTGCCATCTTCCTGGACCCAGATCCTGTTGTTAATGTCATTATCACAGCAATAAAACTGGGTCACTGCATTGCAGGAGCATTCCAGAAATGATTAAGATTAGTTCTTTTTGCTACAGGCAAAATCACTTTTTGGTGTTTACTATGTAAATATCATTAACTGCCACATAGTAATTGCACATTAAGTTAAACACTACTCCACAGTTTTTAGGTTAAACACACTTTGATATACATATTAGCAATAGGGCACCCTCAGAATGAAGAGTTAAGTTTTGTTAAGGACCCTGGCCTGTGGTAACACTTGAGAGAGAAAGGACAGGTGAGATAAGCAGCTCCAGCTGCACCATGGCCTGTGGGCAGCAATGCCACCAGGGGCCAGCCTAACTCCCCACCTCGAGGAGTCACAAAGGTGGTGCTGCAAACATATTTTTGAATTTTTAGTTTTGAGACAAAAAATCATAGGTAAAAAAATCGAAATTCTAGTAAACAGAATTAGGAAGTAAAATGTCCTGCCTTGAACTCTTAGGCTACAGTTCCTTCAAACTTGAAGCTTCTTATTTTAAAGAGCAACAGCTGGAAATTCAACAAATTTGTTCTTTTATATCTCTCCTCCTTTACCAGATGGATGCTTTTAATCTGAAATAAGAACTTTTTCCCCCTACTCAAAATTCCTGAAAATCTGGTTTGCAATTAGAAATTTGGATAGCCTTGGTTTAGGTCAGAAGAATATATTAGAGTAGATACAGGTAGATGTTACTGCCCAATACAACTACTATTTGTTTTGGTTAGTTCTGCTCCTCTCTCTTTCTGACACTGTAGTGCTGCTCTCAGCAGTGCAGACCAAGTTCCAAGCACAGAACAGTTACAGAAAATAATCCAGCAAAAAACACCAAAACCTTCCTCATATAAAAAGGTGTCAAAGGAATTGGGCACTGTGCTACCCTTTAGACACAAATCCTGAGTGCTAATTTTGCTGGATTCCTTTGAAAATATCAGCTGAACAGTTCATGAGAGGAGCAGATTTTTTCAGTTGTTTGTTAGATGTACACACTCCATTATGTTTTGTCAGTGTGTGTGTGCAGGGAAACAGCACTGAACGTGGAAACACATCAATACTGATTTTATCCAACATTTTGGCAACAACAGCTTCTGTAGTGTCCTTGGATGACAGCTCTGCACAGCTAATTGGTTTGTATGCATCAATAATTACATCATTGTGCCACTTTTTTAGGATCCTTTTCTGCCAAATGTAAAGTGTTTCAACAACACTGTTCAGACACATCAGAAACTATTAATGCAATGAGTGACTTTCAGTCTAGATTCCAACCACAGATTACCATGTTCATTTTTTTTCATACCTCTGGCTTTAATTTATTCACAGGCCAGCAGTATTAACCCTAAATGGAGGATTTAAGGGTTTCATTGTTATTTACTTAGCTGCATTGGCACCCTGGTTGCCCTGAGCCAAGAGGGCAGAAGTGTCCCAGCTGGAGCATCCCTCTCCAGCCATGCTCAGTTGGCTGCTCCTGCGGCTGCCCCAGCCAGCCCAGGGTCACAGGCCACTGAGTAACCACAGTGCACTTATTCCTGCCAGTTAAACAATACCAACTATTCTGCATTCTCAGCTTCTGTCCCCTGCAGAAGTTTCATGTGCTGCCACCTCTCCACTTCAGGCAGCAGCTTAGAGAATGTGTCTAGCATTGAACAGTAGAGGAGAGAATGGTATCACCTAATAGTAATCTAGGCTTTCACCTCAAAAATACACTATTTTTGCCAACATATCTGTCTTTTATTTCACATTAGCATTTCATGCTCACAACTGTGCAGAAAATTGTAAATATGTCAAGAGGATGCCAAAGGCACAAAATGCAGAGGAAAACTTTTAAGATGAGAATAAACCATGAGAAAGGTACTTCCCTAACCATAAAACCTAAATTTTCTTTCATCCGTGGTCTGATAGGAGGAAGTTTTCCATTTGCCTGGGTAAGAGCACTGGAGGATGGAAGGCATATTAGCCCTTCCCATCTTCATTGAGGATCATAAATATTTATTCTGTGCAGGTGCAGAAATTGAAACAATTGCACACAGCTCACTTTGCTGCCGGGTTGTGTAGAAAAGCCCTATCTACACTAAATGTGGAACAGTGATTATAGAAGTGTGATTGCAGAAAACAGACCTACACAAAGAGCAAGATCAGGAAATACAAGGCAAATTTGCCCAGATTCCTGCCCCAAAAAAAATTGGCTTAATATTGAATACAACCAAAAGATAGTCTTTAACTAGAACTTCTTTTCCTGATATAAATGGATTCCTGAATGATTCTTTAAGACATCCACATGTCAAAACAGAACAGAGAAACCTGCATTTAGAGGCCATGCCACTCAGTGATGTTCCCCAGAATCAGGATTCTGCTGTTATCAGTATATTCAAAATAATGCCAACTGCAGAGGTGAACAAAGGATCTGCATTAAGGGGGTTTTGTTTCTTATTTTAATTTAATCACTTGGGATAGTTTATCAATCTTTTAATTTGCCTAACTCAAACACAAATTACCGTTATAAACCCTGAAAATTTCACAGTGACCCTCAAACTAGCTGGCAAAAACAACATTTTCCACTATTCATAGATCAGCACAGACTTAGCCCTGCACTTCACAGGGACAGCCTTCTCTGAAGTGCCAGCAGCACTGATATTTGTACATGTATTTCTAAATCATTCTTGCTTTCCAAACAGAGGACAGAATATATTCTGGTTAAAGTCATGCTGTTGGGTTGAAGTAATACATGCTAAATGCCCAGTCATGAGTTTATAAAACAGGAAACAGGAATGTAACCTCAGTCAGCAGCACTTGCTAAAGCATTCCCACTTACAGGAAAGCAAGCAGTGACACATCCAGCCACATTCCAAGCCTGGTTCCACCTGGCACAGCTTTCAGGAAAATGATGTTTCAGTATGGCAGCCCTCAATTTTGAAGCCTTCAATTTGCAACCTTAGCTTCCCTCTACACTAATATTTCTTTGGAATACATGATATTGCACAATGAAAATACAGTCACGAGAGTGTAATAACATATTTACTGCATTTCTTTACTGACCTTCAAAAATCCTCAGGAAAAGCCTGGGAAACTGCCTCTCACATATCTTACACAAAAGCTGTAAGGAAAATGCTTTCTCTAAAAGAAGCTTGTAACTGTTTTCATGTTTCCTTTCCAAGTAGAGGAGTTTTTAGGCCCCTAACAAAATGACGGGTGTTGAATGAAAAACATTTTAATGAGAGAAACAACAGGTACATATTATTTTTCTATTCTGTCACCAACTTTAAAACGTTCTCTTTTTTGCACTCTGTGTAAGGCATCCTACTTTCAATGGGATTCTGTAGCTGTAAATAAACTCTGCCTCAACACTTCAGGTTGGTGCCCAGGATCAGTGTGCCACAAGCTGGCTAAGTCCCTGAACTCCTTGTTTCAATCTGTCCCACACTTCTGAATTTTTCCCTACTGATGTCAAAAAGTTTGGGACTCGGTCTTTAGAATAATTGCTCTTTAGATAAACTTACTTGAAACAAATACCTTCTGGAATATATCAAATGAAGGGATGAGTCTTCAGCAATGACAAGCTCTATTTCACACCTTCTTTGTGATTTTAGCACTCTGAGGAGCTACAAACCCTGTCCAAAACAGAGCCAGAGGTACATCCAATCTTCAACAATTACACACATGACTCAATAATCAAGTCTTTCAAGTGCTTCCCAGAATCTTTGACTTCTGAATTTCAAGATTACTTCAGTTAGTGGGGAGAAAAAAAAAAAAACCAACCCAAACTTCCCATTCTATTTAGATCTATGATACCCTGAAAGCTAAATAAATCATTGAAAACAGCCATGTGCATGTTTTATTATTTGCAACCAGCAATTGCTTTCTTTGGCAAAATACTAAATGAAGTATTTTCTACATAAAATAGTCTACAAGAGTTTTCTCTTACTTAAATAGAGAACATTGCATCTTACATTAAACATTTAGAAGGATTTGGACCATCTATACCCCAGATAAATAGAATAAATGCTTAACAACTCTCCCAGACCCCCTATACATGGGCCCATTGGTGAGCAGGGCTGCTCATGGAACAGAAGGTCTGGCAGCTCCAGTTGCTTTAATTCTGCTGCTAAATTACTTTATGAAAGAAAAACACTCTGCTGTGTTTTCATAAAGCTTCCGTGCCTAGAGAGAGGGTCCAAATTGGTCTCTGTCAGGGTTTGTCTTATTAAGACATATTTCAGAGATTGAGAGATTTTTCATAACAACTCCTAACTTTAAAAACAAGAACATCCAGTGTTTTCCTAATCTGATTTCTAATAGGAATTGTGTATCAGAGCCAATGCATTTATTATTAAAGAATCTGAGCATGCACCCTCTAGTTCTGTCTATGCATAGCCAAATTATAAATTAGAGTGCCCATACATGACATGAACTATTCGACCACTGAAATCTAAAGTCATGGGGTTGACTGCAAAATAACTTAATTAAATGAACGCAAATATCATCTGAAGAGTCATGAACTCTACTACCCCAGAAGTTCAACCCATCCACCTACAACAGCAGACAGAAAGTATTAGAAATAAGCCTGTGAGCAGTGATATAATACAGGCTGATTTCCAGTGTCTCACTTCATATATATTCTCTCATGTCAAAGCAACTTTCCAATATTGGTTTCAGTGGAGGCACTCGTGGTCTACCTCCCATCTCACAAAATAAAATAAACTAGAAGAAAAAAGCCAAAATAAACATATTTCTCCTGAGATCAGTAGTCCTTTCAAAACCAGCTAAAATTCACCAACATACTCAAACTCATGGGGTGAAAAGAATAAGGAAAAAAAGCAGGTGCAGAGAAAGACTTCTGATAAACTAGGGCTAAAATACTTATTTCAAAGTTTAGGTATTTCCAATCTATCACACACATCTGAGAATAAATTTGCTTGTTTATATAAAAGTTATAAATACACTGGACAGGTCTTCAAAACAGAGTCAGGGTGAGAGCTCTTTATGTGTGCCCTGGTGGCTTTTATTGTTTCCTTCCTATTTTCACTGTTTCCATTCCCAAGTATGAATGGTAAACACTATTTCCACCGAATCTGGGACCCCACCTATCCTAGAAGGTTTTGGTACAAGTTTGGTTGCCTCTTGCAGTTCCTGAGAATGTGAACTAAGTGATCTGAGTGTCTATTATGACAGATGCCTATATTTGTTGGACCTTGAAAAATAGTTGTGAAAAACACTACCTGTTGCATTCATATGAACATAAAAGATTTAGTCAGAAATACCTTAAATATCAACATTAATTATGTCCCCATGCATGAAAACAAGCAAAAAGAATATGTGGGAGATCTGAAAAAAAAAGGAAATACTATGCCCTTATTCCCCTAATGGAAAAGAACTTGAATTTATGTCTCCCACAGGACCCTGTGAGAACATGAAAGAACATTTGCATCTCTGCATCCTGAAGGTAAATCCAGACAGCCCATGGGGAATGCAAGGCCTTACTACTGCCATGTTCCACTAAGTCAAGTGTAGGATTGCTGCGGTGGTTTGCAGCAGAGGCTGGAAGAGTGTCCTTTCCCCACTCCAGCAGCCTTTTGCTTACAGGTTTCCACTCCTTTTAGCCACAAGACACGCAGGTAAATTTCCAGCACTGGAAGAACTGGTATCTGCAGGGTTTCATTTTTGCTCAGCAAAGGCACCAGTACTGTCTGCTCCAAGAGAGCTCAGTCTTACTCCAACAAATCTTGGGAGCAAACCTGTTTCTGTTCAACAGAGTACTTCAAGTTGTTTAACCAAATCACTTAAAATTCTTCTTTTCTGAGAATAACTCAGTGCAAGTTTTTAATTATCAGACTTCACTCCTCCATGATTAAGTTTTTAGCTTTTTACCTATTTTTCCTCATAAAACTGAAAAGTAAAAACAAAACAAGTGCCTCAAAGAAAGAGTAAGCCAAAAATACAAAGAAAAAAGACCCCCAAGCCCTAGCAACCCCAAAATATTTTAAATCCCTAAAGCAGCTATAATTTACACTATAATGCAACAGAAATAAAATTATCCAGTAGCAATTAATGAACCTTAAATATCTATAAATGATAGGATAATTTATTTTTCAGCATAATGATCTGTTCTGGTAAGTGTTGAATTCCAATCCCTGACCAAAGTAATTGAAGGAAAAATTTCTACCCTCCAACGAGAAATTCTCTCTTTTACATAATTCATAATTTCATATGAATGATGACAAACACTGCTTTATCTGACCTTACCTGTAGCATATTTTTTAAGAAGCAGTGTTTTTTTACTACTACTGTTTTATCCCAGGTATTGGTGCAGTAAACACAGTCAAGAACTATTAAAAAATAATTAAAAATCAAACAAAAACACTGTAGAGTATTAAATTCTATACTTGACTATTTACTTTTTCCAGACAGTGTCTCTTTCCATGGAAATGTTAATTTCACTAGGAAGAATTTGTGTTATTTCTGCAGAAAATTACATTACTTTAGGGTGAAGACACACAGGGATGTTCGTAGCTTTGAACAATTTCTAACAGCTGCTGACACTTTTTCCCCACCATGTGATTCATTATCACTGCATAAAACTAAAAAACTTCATTTAAAAAGAAAAGCACTGGGGAATCCACAACACAGCAACAGCCAAATACCATCCCAAATATCAACAACCTGACTGGCACACACAAGGACACCTTAGTATGGGGCATATTTTTTTTTTCCCCAGCTACATTTAGAGGAATTTTTTACATTTTCTACTCCCTTTTCCAAACTCTTATAAGGATATGGTGAGATTAGCACAGTACATTTTAAACAAATGAGAAATAATAATACAATCCCTAATAAACTGCTCATTTATTTCTGTTTTTTTTAATGGACAGGATATCAGTGATATGAATGTCTCCTTTCTTAGCAATAACTGTATTACACCAGCAACAGAAATTTAAAATGAAAGTACAGCCCCAAAACCTTGAACAACAAACCAACAGACTGAGTGCAGACTAAATTCAACTCACTGGATTTCCAAGAGCAATTAAAAAAATCCAACACCTCCCTCTTGGATTGCCATATGAAATGAAGCTGTGTGAATCACAGCCGTGTTTGACTTCCTGTGATGTGATTCCCAAAGCACTGGCCCAGCAATACTTTGTTGGTCACTAATGTGTTCAGTATTGTCCTTGCTGCAAAGAGCTGATGAAGGGAAGGTTCTACACTCACTGAACCTAATTGCTTAAGCAGCAGGAAAGCAATGAAAGAAAATCCACTGCTCTGAAGTAGAAAGTTGAAAATGTAAATGGCATTGAAATCCATTTAGAGAAATGAAATGTGAAATCTCTATGATGCAAGTTACAAGAGGATACAGTGAACCAGACAGAATCACACAGAACTGGTAACATTTCAGAATTCCTTGAACCAAGAAATTCAAGATGAACAAGCATTGTCTCTCGTGTTTTGTGTTTACAATGGATGATAATATCTGTAAAATTCGCAAAGAGTAAGATCTCAAACAGGATATCAAAACAGGTTTTGAAAATAGTTGCAGAAGCTCCACTACCACTGTAGCAAATAACCTGCACCTGGAAAAGGAAGCTATAGAGCTGGTGGCAACAGCAGCTCCAAAACAGGACTTGCCTGAAAGATATGAAAACCCTCTGTAGAGCTCTTCTGCTTGAAATTACTTTGTCTGCTCTTCTCAAACATTAATTCTTTGTTGTCGCCCATCAATTGATTCCTTCTCAATTTCCTTCAGCACTTTTCTGCCATTCTCCCAACTCCAGTCATTATACTCAGCTCCCCCTGGATGTTGCTCTTTTCCATTTCTACTACCTCCTCTGAACTAGTTTTTCAGCTATTTCACTTTCTTGCTTTGCCCACCCCACCCACCATCTGCTCCACTCGAGTCCCCTTTCAGCTTCTCTTTCCATTTGTCAGCTGTTCTATCTTCATTCCCTTGGCTGTTTTCATCCTTCTTTCTCCTCCCACAAGCTTTCTGAATTTCCCCCTTACCTGCTCTGTTATCCTGGTTTATTCACTGCTTTCCTGTATATTACACCTCCTTCTTCCTGCAGCATTTCATTATATAACAGCATTCCCTTTGGATTCTGCACACACAGTATTGTAATTATACAGTTATTTCTCCTTTCTGATTCCAATCTTCTTTTTGTCTCTTCCTTCTGCTTAGTACTTTTCCCTTTTAACTATTTATTGCATTTATTTTTTTGAGACAAATAGACACAAGCAGAGAAGAAATCATACAAGATGACAAAAAATCAAGTGACTTCAAAGATGATACTGTAAAAAGTTGGAAAAAAAACCCCATAGTCTGACAAAGAAAGGGAGGGGTTTCTGTATTTTTCATACCATCAGTGAAAGAGAGGTTTGGAACAGATGGTAGAAGACTATAACGCATACTTGCCATTAAAGACTGAAGAATATTGATGTTCTCTATGACAGATATTTATCAAACATATTCTTAAAAGGCAACAAAGGAGTCTCTATAACCTCTGTAGCTGGCCTGCTGTAGTGCTTTCATGCTCCTACTCTCCCCAAAATGCATACAACCTGAGGTATTTGCCTGCATCCATAATGACCTTGACTTCACAAACACTACACACAGTCCCACAGCTGATTTAACAAAATTTTGTCCATGTAATTATTCAAGTTTTTGGAAACACATTTTTAAACCACTCAGGTGAAACTCCAGATGACATTACATCCACTGATAAAGGCAGTGGCATATTCCAGAACTATCTGCCCCAACATAAATGTTTGTTGGTTGCTACTATTGTCACTGAGAGATAAATTGTCACTGCTCCATTTTCCAGCACAGAGCCAGCAGTTCCACACTGGCTCCTCACAGAGTGAGTTTTGTTCCTTACAGCTCTGGTTTAAAAATGCAGGGGCTGCAGAGAGCTGTAAAACTGGGTAGTGTTTGTTCATCCCTCACAGGAGACATGGGCAGAAGGTCCCTGCTCCCCGCTCAGCAGCTGCTTTAGGCACTCTCAGGGTTTGATACTTGGTTTTGTTGGCAGAAGCTGCTCTCCACCTCCCTGCTGGACGTGGAGCAAGGAGCAGCTGAGGAGCCCCAGTGTCCTGTCTTCTGCAACCTTCTGACTAAACAAACTTCCTTCACTTAGTCTTGGTCACAGGTCATCTTTTCCATTTTGCTCTCCTCTGAAATTTGTCACCATGTTTGACACCACCATGTCAGACACCATCAGCGCGATGTCCAGATCTGAGCAATGTTTCTGCCTCATTAGCTCCAAACAGCACAGATTCATTACCTCCTGTTTCTTACACACAAAACCCTTGCTAACACATCCTGAAGTGACATGTGGCTTTATCTCCTGACAAACTGCCACAGTCAGCCCGCAATCCAAAAAATCGGAGTCTATTGAAAGGACCAGCACAGAAAGAAGAACAACAGGAGAAGTTACATCAGCTACACAGAATCTCAAGAGGAGCTTTTAACTCTGAAAAGTGTAATAATACTAACTTCAATTTTTAAAAAAATAAATATTTTTTATTTCTCAAATGGTAATAATTGTCACAGAATCAGTCATTAGAATTATTATTTCTGACCAAATGTGCATCCATCAAAATGTGAGCAAAAATGCCAATTGAAAAATGTCACCTCTATCTGTAATTTGTTGGAAGATTTGGTATGGTTATTAATTCATCTTATTAACAGATAACCTATTACATGAAATATATTGGTCTGATTTTAATAATTATATTGAACAGGCCATAAACTGGAATATCTTTTTAAATCTGGCAAAAAAACCTTATATTGCCTTTTCAGAAGTCTTCATAACTCCCTCTTCAAAGGCCATCTATATTCTTCATTTCTAATTTGAGACTATAACACATTTCAAGTTCTTTGACTTTCTAAAACAACTCTATAGAAAAATAATAAATGCAAAGATCATGGATAACTTGTAGTGCTTCTAATGTTCAGCTATGGAATGGCAAATTTTTGTTGCCAGAAAAAGAAAATACAATGAATAGATATAATATTCTTGAATATACTTCAAGCAGAGATTAGCAGAGATTCAGTAATAAAAAGGAAGCAGAAGTCAAAGATTTAATTCATCAGATGAAATAAAAATAGTTGTGTTGAGCCCTAAAAAAGAAGTGCTAAAAAAATCTGATGAGTTTTGACACACAAACTTAATTACACTCAGATTTTTTTAATATCTAAATGTGGATACAGGAGTCTATTTTTAAAGATCAGCTCATTTTCAGAATCAGAAAGATCCTGACAACCTCCTGACAGCCCCAGAGCTTCCTGCTACTTCCAAAATCATGCTTCTCTGTCTTCTTTCTCAAGGTACATAAAGAACCCAGCTGAAGATAAAGCAAGTTTTCCACCTTTACTTTAGCATTTATCCCAAATGGATACAATTTCCTTTGATCCACATCAGAGACAACATGGATGGATTTCTTTAATGCTTTTCTTTTTCAATGTAAGGTTGATTTCAGGTATTTTACTGAATAGTGACATCTAGAAATGAAAATAGATATGTACAAATAAAGGGTGTGAACTTATATAAGCAACGTGCAATGATACCTTTTGATATTCCTTTTCAAGCAAAAGTATAAATTAAGTTCTACAGTACTTAGGTTTTCATGTTTGTCTTATGCTGCTTGTGACACTCCTGCTTCAAACAAAAATGACAATCTATAGCATTATTCAATTAAAATCCTGAGACTACCTTCAACCAATAGTGTTTCTCATTAAAATGACAGCTCTTTCAAGCTATCCTTTCATTCTGAGCCTCCATGTCTTACATTCCTAAAGTCAACAGCAATGGAAATATCAAAACAGGATGAGAAGCATGAAAGTAGCTTTTAAGACTGCAAATGTTTACAGAAATGATTTGCACACATGAACAACTTGGAAGAAGTTCCAAAGTCAGTATAAAAGATTCCCTCTAAAAAATGCACCCTGTATTGAAATGGTTCCAGGAAAGTCTTCTGAAGTTTACTAACAATGCATGGTCCCAGACCAAGTTCTACATCCCTGGAAAATAATCTCCTAAGTCTGTCCATGAACCCCCTCTCATATAAAGAGGACAGGAACAGAACAGACCAAGCCTGTGGGGTGTTCCTGCCCAGGACTGTCCCCTGGCTGGGGCAGCCAATGCCCGCTGTAAGCCACAGTGACCCCTGCAATGGCACAAGGCCCAAAACCAGCTGGGAAGGTTGGAGGGCTCAGGAAGCACAGAAGAAAATGTAGGAACTGACCACAGCTGTCATAACAGCAAACACCAAGCCCTTGTACAATAATTGTGTTTTTGATGGAAATCAAGAAAGCAAGCAAGATGAATTCCAGTGAACTAACTTCGGTTCTCTTCTATTAACTCTAGGGCAAGAGGGAGTTAGAACAATTAGAAAAACTTTCAAGGCCAGTCCTCAAGCTGTGCATTTCTCTTTATAAAACCTTGAATTTCCAAGGTGGCCTGCATGAGCATGTGAATTACTTATTAACTTAAAAAAAAAAAAATCACAATCAGATCAGTACTAAAGACTGTAACCACTGCAATTTCTCACACCCAGTTTTCACTCAATATGCCTTAATAGTCACTGTCACCTCTGAGCAACAGTATAATGAATCATCATCAGGATTTATAACAAATTTCACAATTTGGTAATCAAAAGTGAGACTACCAAAACATAACCTTTTATCATTCTCAAGAAAACAGGTCAGTGGTAGCAGAGAGGTCAGTGATGACACTACAGAGTGCAGCATATGTGCTAAGGAATGCACCGCTAAAAAAAAAGGAAAAAAGAGCACCTCTGATACTCTTCATCCAAGATTCAGAACAGGCAGCACACAACAGTGCTATGTCTCAACAACCGCACTGGAAGGTTAGAATAAGAACTACCTGTAACTACAACTCATACAGATTTATTGCTCAAAATGTCAAAAAGTATTTGGAAATATCCAATGACTATGAAAGAGTTGGTTCCTTAATATTTGATCTGCTTGTTTTCCTGAAATGGGGGGGAGGGAGGGACCAGGGGGAATACAGGAGAGTTTTTAAAGCTTTATTCTTTGTCTGTAAAATGCAGGCAAGCCAGAAGGCAGCAGCACTGCAGACAGGGCAGCTCGGTCAGCTGCACCTTGGAGCATCCCTGATGTTTCCAGAGTCCCTGGAGCCAGCACCCCATGAGCCCTGTCCCACTGCAGGGCCCATCCCTAGCCCCAGGTCAGGAGAGCAGAGGGATGATCTCACTCCCACTGCACCAACCACTGAGTCGTAACTGCCCAAAACCAATCGAGTTCACAACTGAGCCGGGAAATCAAAGAGCAATCCATAGGGACAATAAAATTCAGAGTGTCACAAAGGCTGTCCCCCAGACCATCACTTTCCACCAGTACTGAGGAATACATGTTGAACTCATTTCATACAACAGCAGATCGAAACAAGTTATTCATTTAACTGCAGCCAGTCTCCCAGCTTAAAACCCCAAATACAGTTTTAATTTCCATATACCTCTTTCTTCCATATTTAAGATATTAGTATTTTTAGTACTTTATCACTTTTTATTGTATCCCTAGGTTTTATTTATTCAATCATAAACTTTTCAGTGATGGGACCCTTCTACCCTGTGTATGCATCAAACCTCATAGCAAGGTCCAAGCCCGACCGTGTTTATACAGCAACATGCACAGTTCCTAGGCTCAGTAGAATATTTCCATTAGTGGCCCAAGTAAACTGTGAAGCCCACAGTTCTCTGATTTTGGCAGAGTGACTATGGCTCCAAACCTGGAGAAAAAAACCTGAATATTTACAAGAAGTTTGCTCTTGAAGAGGAACATCAACAGAAGTACTTACGAATTGTTTTGCTGTGTTGAAAGAGATTAATTTTTCTGCCTGGAATTCCAGCCACTGCAGCATTCACCATGACAAAAATCATTACACAATAAATTTTTGGGAGGTTTCCAAAGTCCATTCATTCCCCAGCATTCATAGCTACTTAATCCCTTCAAGAAATGCATGCCTGTAGCTGCAGGAGACATCTGTACTAAGTACAGCATACCTTTAGTCTAGACAATTAATTAAACCACTAAAAGCACAAACAGCAGGAAGCTATTTTCTACTCTTTAATAAAAATGCAGTAGTGTATTCAAAAATATTCAGTAAATTACAGCTACAACCAAGAGAATATATTTAAAAGAAATTAGAATTTATATTAAAAAACGTTAAGTTCCTCATGCACCCTGCTGACAATCTACAGCACGTACATTTTAACACCTTGGGCCTCCCCCTTTTTAAAAGCAAGCCAGAGGCCAGCACAGATTAGTCCCCTCTGTAAAACAGTTGCAACTTGTCTTTGTTAGAAGACTCTGGGTTTTGTTAGAAGCATTATACACGTACTGGAGCACAAAAAATTGGCTCTCAGCTCTGTATTTTCATTCTGATTTTGTAGATGAAGATGCTAAGCAACTTCTTGATACCTTTTGCAGCTATGCTGCTAAAAACACAGGGATTTACCAGCTGCACATCAGGGACTTTGAGTTTTCTCTAAGTCTATTCCTCTATGAACAAAGCCATTAACTTGCAGTGTTGGACGCCACTATTGGATAAACAACAACAATTCAGTCACCAAATTAGAAACAAAAGGAGCAATTAATACAACTAAGAAAAAGAAAGGCCTGATGGAGGGAGGAAGAAGGTAAGAAGCTTTAGATGTTCTGGGCACCCCTCTGGACTGAATCTTTGTATTAGGCTTTAATAAAGCCCTAGGTAGGTTAACCATATACATGGTGAGCTACAAACCCATATAAACACACACACGCCCTGCCCATGGGATGTGTGGGCTGCACTCTGAGGATGCTCATGGTTAATGGACAATCCTTCCCTGTGCAGGGGTCTCTCCCCAGTCCCACTGCTCCCCAAGCAAGGGGCTCCCCTGGGCCATCCCCTCGCAGAGCTGCCTCTCCCCACATGGAATCCCACCAGCTCGGGGCTGGAGCTGCTCCTGCACATCCAGTCAGAGCCTTCCCATCTCCTCTGGCCCAGGCAGTGGAGATGCAACATCCAAGCAAGCTCTTGATTCAGTGCAAGGAATTCTGTGTTGCTTTCTAAACAATGCCTGTCAGTAGCACTGCTGTAGAAAATTAAATTGATCCTATTGCTTAGCAAGCAGTACACATGATTTATGTTGTATTGCAAAGATTAAGTCCCTTTCTTATTTAATCAGGATTTACCTTGTAAAGTGATTGATAAACTTGTCAAATTACTGCTGTTGATTATACACTTGAAGGACTTATTGGATAACTTCAGTGTAATGCAATTAATTATATTTTGAAGAATTTGCACTGATTCAGCCTAAAGTTATGCTACAGACTTCTAGCAAAGGGCCATCCTTACTCTGCCACAAGGGAAAATACAAATATGGGGAGTTTTTTTTCAGTCTTTGATATCGAAACCACCTACTTCAAAATATAGCAGAGCCCATTTTAAGGGAAATCCTTCTATGGCACGACTAGAAACTCCCTGCCTTATAGAAATTAATCAGTAAATAATGTGTTTAAATAGCATGTTTTCTTATTTTGAGCATTCATTTCAAAATTTTAAAAATTCATTGACAGATCAGCCCTAGAGATTACCTATTAAAATGTTAAGTTACACTTGATGATATATAACAATTTTGACTTCTTCAGGTAACACATATAGATTTAACTCATATTTTGCTAAATTTATTTTTCTTTAATATAAGTTCAAGTTTTAAAGCTTCAAAGAAACAATAACATTCCACCCCAAATCTTCAGTTGAAAATTTCCACAAAAACACACTTAACTTCAGTTTTGAAGATTTCAGCCTAACTAAACATCTTTGGAATGGTCTCTCACCCAAAGACTTATGACATAGCTTCCAAACAAAGCAGAAAATAATCACTGGTGTGCTCTGGCAACTGCTTATGCAAACTGTCCAGCTATACAACATCCCGTGCATTCCATTAATAACAGACTAATAGACAAATAATCTACTGACCACTCACTACTTCTAGAATCTGAAAAATTCATTAAATTGAAAGTATGGAACTAAGCTGTCAGTCTCTCCATCAGATCAAATCACAAAAAAATTAAGCTCTTCTTGAAGATGAAGATGCAAATATTTGTAGTGGTTTAAGTGGACTTTCCAATGACCCTTAAATATTTCAGTAAAATTTTGCTGAAAGAACAGCCACTGTTATTCACTTTAATATGTATTTGTCTTCTCCAGAAAGTCATTGCATCTAAACAAATATTACTGAAACAAATATTACTTCTAAATGTACACACATTCACAATGACACAAAAATACATTAAAGTTCCATTATTTTTGATAACCCCCTGCACAATGTAGAATCAATGCTCTATTTCAGTGCATTCTTTACTACATGGCTTATAATTGCTTCCATTCTTTTACACCTGGAACTATCAATGCAAGAAAAGTTGAGGGTCTTCTTTCTGTTTGAAGTACTTTGGTAGCCACCTCCAAGAGGGAGCATGGACACGCCAAAACTTTTAGATGGAGAAGTATCCCAAGGTACACACCCTGCCATTCTGAAGGACTGAGAACACCTCAGGGAAGGTGGGAAATGTCCAAAGCTCCCTTGAAGATTCCCACAGCTCAGTGCTTTCCCTGGTGCCTCCCAGCTGGAGCTGCTCACCACAGCCTGGATTCACTTCAGGACACGACTCATTCTTTAAGTTAACTCTCAGCAATTTCAGTACCAATAACAAAACATTTCATGACTCAGTAGTAACAAACCAAATCCTGTCTTGTATCAATGGCCAGCTACCACTTCAGGACTTCCCTGTAAAATTAAAGTCCTATATTCTATGAAAAATAAAAGCTAATTAGTTGTTCCAGTCTACAGATAAAATCCTGCGTTCCTCACTCTGCTCTCTACAATTTTGCCTTCTTTCAGTTGAACCTTCAGGGTTTTTCTCCTCATTAATTACAAGAAATACATTCAATCTCATCTATTCTTTAGTGAGATTAAGCTGTCCTTCTAACTGAGCTCCCTGGAGCCACCCAGGAAGTGGATTAGGTCTATAATTTACAGGAATTTCAGCATATCTTTCTTTTATTGCACAGCTTCCTAGCTACATATTGCAGTTAATGCTCCATGTAAATCTATTCCTTGAGATTTCAGCCTGGCAGGCACATAAAAACATATAATCTTGTGCTATATTGAGGAGGGGGTGGAGGAAAACAGAATTTTATACTGGAAGGCCAATTACAACTTTCTGAACTGGACTCTGTCAGCTTCTGCTGAGAAACAAAATATTCCTACCAAGAAGTACTTCTAAATCTTGATCAAAGCAGCAACTAAAAGATACACTTATATTTATACAGTAACACAGCTGCATTTATTTGCCCTAAATCTTGGGGCTTTTTCTACACCTTTTTTATATAACTGTCTTTCATTTAAAAGAGTATTTTGATTATTTTTCTGCTAAAAACAACAAAAAAAAACAAACAAAACAAAATCAGGTACACAGACTGAAAGCAAAGTAAATTAGAAGAGTAGAAGAGCAGAATTTTGATCTTTAAATAAACTAGAGAGCATGAAAGAAATAGGTCATGTATCCCTGCAACTTGTGCCACAGCTGTTTTAAAGCTGCTATTCCCACTGCCAGTACTCAACACATTACTCCTTCCAAGGTACAGGGATTTGGGGAGCTCTTTAGTAAGTATGAATCTACAGAACCTGTGTTATGGCTTCCAGACTAGGTCAACATCCACCTGGTTTGCTCTTATTTCAGCTCCCAACACAGGACAATATTGTTCACCTCTGCCTGGATTTCCTGCAGACAATATGAGCCTGAGCAGTCTTATCAGCATCCCTGTACATTTGGGACCTCTATAAACTGTGTAAGTTCTTTCCTGAGGTCTTCCAGGTGCTGAACAACCATCCCCCAGCTTTTTCTTTTGTGAGCACTTAGCTTAGAGCAGCAATATAGGTCAGTCCTCACTTGAGCCTAGAAGGTGTTTTCATTTCTTTATCTCCACAAAACTGGCATCTGCAAAGGCCAGCTGTAGACTTGGTTTCAATACACTGTTCTCAAATGTGCTGCATTATGGGACTTCAAATATCAGAATCTCTCCTAAGTCTGTATTCAATTCACACAGCATGTAATTGTAAGTGAAAAGTCATCTTTACTTCCAGAATGCTTACTGGACTCTTTTTGGCCATAGTGGGTGTTTTACAAGCTGTAATTTTAACAGTGCAGTCACACAGATGGGGTAATAGTTATAAAGTCTCTACTTGAGGGTGGGGACTGTTATTACAAAATCTACTGCTCAAGTTACACACAGTGCTGTGGAAATCTGTGGTCATCAGAAAAAGCAAAAAAGGAAACTCCTAGGAAAAAAGAAAATACGAATGCAAAAGTAGGGCTAGCTACTAAGAACATGATACCACGTTTCTGGAGATTGCCACCCCAGCCATTTCACAGCCAGAAACAAAATTAGTCCCGATTACACACAGGCTCAGGAGGCCAGGTAATAAAGAGGTGACACAGCACTACTTCTCTCCCTCTTTAACATCTGTTTAACTGCTTTGTAAAAGAATGTCTGAACATAAAGTTAAAACTTGTATATTTGGTGTCTTTTTAGTATCAATACAGAAAATGCACACCAAGACAGACAATTTAAACTGAATTCCTTGTAAGTGGATTCCTCATTAGAACATCAGTGTGAGACCTTGCTCTTTTTCCTAAATAAAATTATTGCTTTTTACATACCTGTTAAGAACACAGAGACGACAAAGTGGGAGGATTTGAATATTGCTGTAGATCTCCTACTTCATTTAATAAAATGGATGGCAAAGGAGATTATAATTACCTCTTTGTGCAAGTATATTGGCACCCCTTATAAATTCAGGGCATGAAAGAAGAATTCTCAGCAAATAAATGGGACAAGAGTAGCCTTGCTGGTGAACTGTGGAATGAATGTTTCACAGATGTAATATGTTCAGATAAGATAGTTCCTTTTCATGGCATGACTCACACTGTCTTAAGCTGAGCTAGTTTTGATTTACACCACAGTGTAGTAGGAGCATCTGGGGCCTTGGTTGGGTTCCACTGTGCATGCTGCTCATGGCTGGCAGTGGGTGAGTATCAATCCTCTCTCCCAGAGCTCAGTCAAATGCTGAACCATCAATGGCAGCTTGAAGTTTTTCTTCTCAGATACATTCCCTCCAGGTAATATGTTGCCTCTCCAGGCATTTCCAGCATTATGGACAAAGAATGAGGAGCAAGACAAACCTTCTCCATGAAACCTCCTGTAACTGTGGCCATTTAAACAAAAAATTACAAAATATTACCTGTGACACAAACTTCAGAGTTCTACTTCTCAAATAACAAGATATTGTCTAAAATGTCCCTGCTCACCCTCCCAACTGAAAAGAGGATATAAAATACTTCAATTATCCTTTCTATGTTACCTACTCCAGCTAAGTCTGGCATCATTTCATGCTGAGGGATTATCCTTGTCTCCCAAAGGAACTGTGCTGTGCATGCTTGGCCCTGATTTGTTCCCATGGTGGGCAGCCCAAACAGTCACACTGCAATTCCAAAGCCAAATTCCCAAGGTTTGGGACTCCAGAGTGAGCACCAGCCACCCACAGGGCAAGTGAGATATGCTCTGGCACTGCTACAGCTCTGCCTCACATTTGTCCCCGCACTTGCTAAACTGAAACCAAACATTTTGTAGAGAAAGTGAAAAACATTCTTCTCCTCTCTACCCCCCGCAACAGCTCCCGACAGCAGTTTCATGTAAATCAAGTTCATCATTCATGATAGCTGCAATAAAGTCAATGATGGGGAAAAAAATAAGCATTTCAAGTTTTCCAGAGATTTTTGACATTTTGTTATGAAAATAAAGATTTTATTTTAAAATAAATGGCTACTAATACAGAGATGATCATATGAAATGTAAGGATTAAAGTTTCAAAGCCAAGCTCAAAATAAAGAGAGGATTTATATTATCTGGGAACTCCGATCTCACAGTTATTATTGACAAAAGCAAAATTTCCCTTAGTATCTATTTGATAAACTAAAAAGACTGAAGAAACTGAGAGTCCTAAGGCAAAAGAATTGTCTAAAAGAGGAAAAAACAAAAGTCCTGTTGCACAATTCACTCTCTTTCACAAAAGTAATAATGCCCAAACAACATGCTGAAGTTCTCAAATTTGCACAACCTTTATCAGTAACTGGTTTTCTTCATTTATTTACTTCTTATATTTCCAGTCTAGCTGACCAGGTGTTTTTGCTTATCCTGAATCCTAAATTGTTTCTGGACAATAACATGGAACTCAAGTGTCAGAAAAGCACGATTCATTTCTAGGGTTGTTCACAAAAAGATGGATGATATTAAAATTCATCAAGTGTTTCTGTCCTTCCTATGGAATGGCCAGACAGAATATAGGCTTTTCCCCCTTCAATCAGCTGGGAGGGATCTGGTGCTAACCTGGGAGCAGCTATGACAGAAGGCAAATGGTGCCTTGCTAACAACACAGTAATTTGTTGAAGTGTAAACAACCCTTTTTGCTTCCCCATCTAAAACCTGTTTGGTTCAAGCTGACAAATACATGTTTCTGAAACAAAAACCTGAAGTTATTATCTAGACAAGTATTTTGAATATTAAATACACAGCTCAAATTTTTGTAGGTGGTCAGAGTGAAAAGTAGGTACCACATTGAACATAAAGCAAAGGCAGATGGGCTGCTGAGAATTAATGATGAGTCGAGTTGCTAATTAGGAACTCATGCTAAGTTATAGTCAGGACAACAATTGATTCCTGTTAGGTTCTTCCCTGAAGGCTCCATCTATCAAACAGCCTTTCCAAGCTACTTGACAAAACTTCTTATGGCATAAAGATTTTCTTTCATGTTTATCACTGAGAAATTAATCACTCAACAAACACTGGTGGTCATCAGTTCACCTTCAAGTTCTAATGAATCAAAAGTTGTCTATGTTGACCAATATGACCTTTAGCTTGTGTGCCCATGATCTGTGCTGAAACGAGTTTTTAAAGGTCAGCACTTATTCCTGCTAAAAAATAAAATTATTCAAAATCACTTACAAATTGTCTTTAGATGAAACAAACACTAATGCCTACGACATGCAGGATATTATAAATGATAAATATACTATGAATACCAGACATTATTCAAGAACTGAACTTAAAAAAATATTATGTATTGCAGTAGGAATACAATTTAATATTCTATGTGCAAACTTCCAAAACATTGTAACTTTTTTCTTATCAGCACACCTCTGAATATTCCCTTTGTGAGAGAATCTTATTTTAAAAATAGTAATTTACCTGTGTTTATCAGGAAAATAAATAATCTGCCAAAACTATTCCCTAACTAAATTGTAAACACATTTTCTCTGCATGAAAACAAGCAATGGATCAAGCACTGAATGACTTCTAAGAACTATTAGTTTCAAGAATACATTTAGGACATAATAAAATACCTGAGGAGAAGTCAAAAAATTGCTTCTTGAGGACTGTTTGACCTGGGCAGGTCACACATTTCCAGGGTAAATAATGGAAGAGCGCAGCTGCTGCTGCTTCACTGCTTAGGGAAGCTGAGCTGGGGTGTCTGCATGACCTGCCTGGCATCAGGTGGGCAAGACCTGCTAAGGGCCACAGAAGATTCAGTGTGCCTTCCAGCTTCCCCCAGCAAAGCAGGATGCAAATCAGTAGGGATGCACACCCAGTCCATGGACACTTGCACAGGAAACATCACCTCTGACCTTTTTTGGGCAGTTACCAACAAGAGATCCCTCTTCATTTGACTCTACACGCTCAGGTTTCACCTCACCCAGGAAAGAAGCAACTCACATTTAGCCAAACCTGTTAAGCATTATGATTAATGAGAGGAAAAGATGCTTTCAACAGGTTTCAATTTTCCTCTAACTCATTTTTTTGTAGGCAGTGAACAGTTGTTTTGAACAGTGAAAGCTGGCAGACAGTTAACCTTTATTTCAGAGAGACAAATTACTTTTTCATCACAGTTCATCAAATCAGCAACTCAGCTTCATAGATCAATGTAGTGGGAAAATTTTTTCAGAACTGAAAGAGGATTTTACTGAAAACAGATTGGCTCAAAATAAGATATGCCTGGTCCTGTGAGGAAGAACACCAGAGTTTTTCATGGTACTCCAAAATGAAGAATGGGGGCAGGCAGATCAGAGGAGGCAGCATGGCTTGAACTGCCACAAATCTCCCTGCAATCTCTTAACCTAGGGGAAGATGGACATTTATTGTGAATTAGGGAACACAGACCCTGTCTTCACACAGGCTTCTTTCACTGCATTTTTTTCTATAATTTTATCAGAGGAAGGCTGAAAAAAGAGTATGGTAAGCACAAAAATCTTGAAACAAACAATAAAATTAAACTTCAGTGTGTTGAAGAGACCCATGACCAATGCTTCAATGACTTAAAATTTGTGGGTACCAGGACACCAAGATTTGACTTTAGTTCCAATTGCCTATGTTTTCTGTGAGAGCAATATTTAATACAAACAAGCTCCTCTAGTTTAAAATCAGTTTTTGCAAATCTTCATGGCCTTCTGCTCCTCTCTTAACTATCTTTTCAGTGTTCTTCCATCACGCCTGAAAAGCAAACACAAGACTGACCAAGTCCTGTCCCAAAGGATATTAATTTTTCAGGCTCAAAAGTTTCCACTTCTCCTGACACACATGCAACTCAACTCCAGTAAGCAAAGCCACAGATTGCCAAATGAGAACAACAAAAATGGAAACATACAAACAGCAGAGAACTTTCCTTTGGAGAAAGGACTGACAGTTTTGCTCCCACCTGTGTGTCTCTGTTGTTCAATGCACAGCCTGCAAGGTTCTCAAGCTTTGAAAAATTACAGACTGGTCTTTTCTGTGCAGCTGGCTCCAGGCTTGTCTCAACCTTCACCACCCATCTGTCCAAAACCTTATAAAACTGCTTCCCTACACATATAAGCAACCCCACGAAGATGCACTCAGAAGAGGCACCTTTATTATTTTGTAAGCACTTTGACCTTGCTTTTCCTCACATCTCTGCTACCTGCTGGCAAAAAAAAAAAAAAAAAAAAAAAAAAAAAAAAAAAAAAAAAAAAAAAAAAACAAACCAGTGCATCTGCCTGAGTTTATCTTTCAAAGAGTTTTTTCTCTGTGTTATAGATAAATTGGAAGTCTATTAGTATCATACTGGCCTGGTATTATCAATAACTGAGCCATGTAGCATCAGTCATCACGATGGAAAAGCTGTATTTATATATCACTGTATGGTTTTCTCCCCAGGAAGCCCATGAAATAGCTTTCACATTATTGCCCTGGAGTACAGAAATACTGTGTATGTACTTCATAATGAAGTAACTTCTACATCTTTACTAAAGTGGAATTCTCAGGGAATGTGAAAGTTCATGACTGAATCGTTTCCTCCCTCTTAAAAACAAACTTGTGATGTTGTAGAAATGTAATTTTTAAAAAAATTATTCTAGAATAAGTTGTGCTTTATTGCCTCCTGGTTTCCAGTGCAGTTTCTGCTCTTGAATACCATCCTTAATACACCTTGAGGCTACAGAGAAGACAGCCGATTCCCCTGAGCTCTCAAGACAAATACCATTTGGGGAATGAGAATAAATAGCTCTGAGAATCTTGAATTATTGAAACAAAGTTACATCTGAATCATTTCTTCCCAGCTTGTATTTTTTTCCTCTTCAGAGATATCTGATGATTGAAAAGACTGTTCTGACCCTTGATCCATATAAAAGCAGGCAAATGCTTTTCCCTTTGCCCAGCCCAGCATGGAGCAAGCAGCTGCCACACAAAGCCAAGGAGTAGAGCTGGACCTGTGCCTCCTGCTCCTCAGGATAACTGCATGGGCAGAGCTGTCGAGAAAAAGGAAACCCCAAAGTGTCTGGAACATGGGGCCCAGTGAAAGACCCTAAAAGTCAACAGGACTTCAAAAAGGTTCAGGACTACTACACATTTGCAAATTCTACTGCAAAATTCAGGACACGTTCCAGCTTGAAGGAAAACATTTATAAACAACATTCCTCTGGGGAAAAGAAGACAAAAATTTGGTTAAGGAAGTCGTTGTTGTCAACACAGGTGGGAAGCAAGGGAGATTGGTTCTGTCAAGAAAGCATATTATTCTCTTTTCATGTAGTTCTTCACACAATCAATTTTCTCTGTGCTGAAAGGGACGATGAGGCCTTGCCTAAAAGAATAGTACTGCGTATAAGCATGAAAAACTCTGATTATAGGTCAGATGCTGATGAAGATGATGAGAACAAGAACAAAGGAGTAGTGACAAGCTGTTACCATGTACACCACAGATAATATTTTGCTCATTAATTGCTCATTACATCCCATTAAAGTAGTTGCTGCTTCAAATTACGCCAGTGCTCCTGCAGAAGGAAGCATAAAGCAAAATTGTGATTCACCAAATGTGACAATGAATAGAGTTTTAAGAGTTTAAGTAGTAGTGCTCTGCGCTGAGCTTGGCTGAGTCCTCAGTAGGAGGGGTACTGTCAGAACCACAAGGAACTTCTCAAACTTCACTCTCTGCTCTTCACTTCTGTTCACACAGAACTGTATCATCCTTTCAAAGGAAAATCAAAAAGCACTACTCATATATCAGAGATTAAGGCCTCAGAACATCTTTGGAAATAAAGTATCATCTTATCTTCTCTCCTTCCAGTTGCAGGGAGCAGTGAGGGAAGAAACAGGAAGAGCCAGAAGATCAATGCCTGCTCTGATTGTGGTGTCACCAGCAGAATTTTTGTGTTTGTGAACATGGGCCTGTTTACAGGAAAATAAACTGGGTACACCTGACTCCATGGGGGAAAAGGATCTTTGCACAGGACTTCGCAAGAATCAGCTTAAAACTAGATTTGAAGGGGGAAGAGATAAAACCAGGCTCACCAGAGATAAGCCTGGGGTCAGCACTGCAGTGTTTGAGGGATGATGTGCTAGTGAGGTCCCTCAGTTTGCCATTTCCCTGGAGCCAGGGCTGGAGATCCCAGCTGCAGCAAAGACAGAAGAGGCAGCAGGATCCCAATGGAAGTGCTTCTACACCAATGTACACAGCAAGGGAACAGACAAGAGGAGCTGCAAAAGGCTCTGGATATCCTCTACCTGGACTTGAGTAGCACCTTTGACACCGTTTCCTACAGCATTCTCATGGATAAATTGGCTGGCCATGGCTCGGATTTGTGTACTGTTTCCTGGGTAAAAAGCTGTTTTTAAAATACAGGGTTTTTTTGTTTTTTCTTTTCTTTCAAAAGCACAAATTCATGATGTTTGGGCCTTCAGGGAGTTGATGGAAGAAGACAATGCATGCACATGACCTTTAAGAGGTTGCTCTTTGGTTTCTAAGCATGTTTCCTTCCCTTCCCCCAGTCTATGGCAAATCTGCTGAGGGGCAAGTGCTCCCCAGTGTAGCTGTTAACAGCCACAGCTCTTTAAGTTAACTGGGAAAGGTGTGGTCAAACCTGGAAGTCCAAATTCTTCTCTCAGTTCTAGCATAAAATGTGGCCCCTGAGCTGTGACTATTTGCAAATCCCCTTTGATAATACACCCAATCAAGCTGTAGCTTCAATCAATTCTTTTTTTAAATATAGAAAACACTTTCAAGTACCACATCAATTAATTATAAAGAGTAATTGTACCATGTCTATCTCCATGTCTTAAACTTTTCCTGTTAAATCTAATGAATTCCTGAGATAAACTATACAGCACAGGGTCAGTGTCACAATCTGATCTGAATTTAGGTCATTGTCTATGTAGCACTGATAATGGACTCATTTATAAACTTACATATGTCCTAAACCCTGCACATCTTTGGTTTTAAATAATAAACCTTAGAGCAAGGGGATTGAAATTTTGCTGCAAGAAGTGGATGTATTTGTACAATACATTACACAAAGCACTGCAGCGTGAGGCAGGTGGCCCTCTGTCAGCCTGGAATTATAGATAGCATCCGTTACTGGCACGGAGTGAAGTACACAAGTGAATCGCCATCTCTGGAAAAATGTATAGCAGGGGAACACCTGCCTGCCCACCTGTTTCTTTGCATTCCTTTGTGCAATTAACACCTGAGCTTTGTTTTAAAGGGCTGTATGTTAAAATCCATAGACCTGAGGTAAGGGCTTCTTAAATAGCATGAGCAGGAAACAACTGAAAACAGCAGCAGCCTCTCAAATCAGTTCCAAGAGAGCTTTTTCTCATCCAAGACCAACATTACTTTAAACCCTGAGGTTTTTTCCAACCTGAGTTATTCTGTGAGTTGTTTAGTTACTCAAAATGCAAGAGAGAACTCTGGGTGACCTTCACCTGAATTACTGAAGAAGAATCACTTGTTTGGGGTTTTATTCCCTACAGTCATAACATTCAATTGTCCTTTGGGAAAAGTATAAAAAATACGCACAGTCAGTAGAGAATTATTTTTTAAAATGTGAAAATTGTGCAATTTTAGATTGTTGTCTTCAGCATATCATTGTTCCATTTCTGGAGCAAGGAAGGGGGAATTCAAGAAAAATGTCAATAAACTCTTAAAATGTTAAAGAGCTTAAAGTCTGCACATAAAAAATATTCAGCTATTTTAAAGTGATTAGAAATTACAGGTTCTTTTCTTCATCCTGTAATTTCAGTGTATGGGGCATAGCTGTTGCTAAAAGCACTCAAATCTGAGCATGATAATTATAATATGGACCTTTCCTTCAAGAATGAAAAATGATGAAAATTTGCCACCTACTGCATATGCAACAGAAAGAGAACATACAGGCATAGCAGAGTCACTGTTTTTACTTTCTAATTAATCTCCACTATTTGACTTTGGCCCTTATTTAAATCATTATCGCTCTAAAAATGTCAATCTATATTTTCTCTTATAGGATACTTGAATAAGGGGCAGTAGGAACACGATCTTTAAAATATGGCTACAGCAAAAGGAATCTCCGCATAATTTTCTATAAAACTCCAGGTAGACACTACAAAAGAGTTTAGGAATGATAGATTTGCAGTATTGAAGAAAATGGCAACAATATTGCATTAAATAAATCTTCCTCCACATCAATCGCCACTATCTTACCATGAATTTGAGAACTCTGTATTTGGCACATACAATTTGAAATAAGAGATGAGCTCCTCCAGCTCTTTCCAGAGACTGTTTTTTCCATTATCAAAATCAGTATCTTTTATATGCAGAAAGCAGGAAAACTTTTAAAGAAAGGAAAAAAAGAAAAGCACCCAGTAAATACTGCAATTGAGCAAATAAAGCACTGCGTGTTAGTTTCTCTAAGGCTAACTAGAGGTAACAGTTAAAAACCTTTGTTAAATTGCTGTATAGTAACCAGGGATCTTTCACAAGCTACAGACACAAATCTTTCTCCAGGGGAAAATGGAGCAGCAGTTTAATGAGGTACAGCCAGACAACAGATCGCAGTTTTGCTCTAGAAGCAAAACCAGAACAAAGCAATTTTCAGTTTCCTTATTTCTGAAAGCAGTCTAGGTAGACAAGGAGCTGCTGAAGGGCTGGCCTTTAGAGTTGCATTATTGTAGAAAAACCTATGCACTTGAAGGACCAAGACTTTCCCATACCCTCACTCTGCCCTGAGACATGGCTTGCTGATAATTCTAATGCAGGAATCCCATAAAATAAACAATATCTGGCACAATTTAGCTATTCCTGATCTTGTGATTTCCTGTTAAAATTTTTTTTACAATATTAAAGGAAAATAAACCAAGATTACACAGCTCTTTTCACTGTATTATTTTCAAATTAATTAGCAACATGAAAATCTTTAAATAAAAAGACTTTCAAAGTTACAAACAAAATCCTATAAAATAACGCTGTTAACAGTATTATTTAATCATAATATGTTGATATTATCTTTAGAGATCTCCCTCAAAGAGAGATAATATCTTTAGAGATCTCTCCCTTGTTGCAGGGACAACAGGCTAAAGTGTTTGAAAACAACTGTCCCCTTCTTCCCACTGCTATCAAGTGCTGGAATAGGCACAGGGCACAAATACTTGCAAATAGTGTGATTTCATCCTGATTGAATACATGGTCAGCAGTGCTGCTAAGGACTTCAGTACTACTGTTTTAAAATAGTTTACAGTAATTTGAGCTTTTTTTTTTCAAAAATGCCCCCCTGTTTCTGGCCAGTTCTAAATAAACAAGATTTAAGGTTGGGAGGCAAATGTGTCGTGTCTGTTTCCACATAACTACTTGAAAGCTTTTCTCTGTAGACAGGTTTTTTCCACAGCCCAACAGGGAGGCAGTATGTCTGAATATAACATTAATCATTACAGTAAAGACACATTCTGAAAACAAGCTCACCTTACATCCCCCATAGGATATTGGATGAAGTAGTGGCACTTTCAGAGAATAAGTTCTATATCAGCTACCTAAATGTGCCTTTTCATCTACATTATTTCACTGATTACACACATACACACACTCCTTCATAACACTTCCAAATGAGCTAGCATGGCTGGGCAGGTTAGCCTATATCAGAACATAAACAGCTTCATATAAGAAAAAAGTAAAGCAGAATGATTTCCCAGCTAAAGTTCCTAGATGGATGCTTTCATACTCTTATACTACTCATCTTAAAGGACACTGTCCACTTGGGAAATTACCCTTCTGTGAGAAAAATGAGGGATGAGTGCAAACAAGTACAAAATTCTGCTGGCTCTGCTGGTTTACAAATCTGGCATTGCTGTGGCAGACAGAGAAAAGTTCACATATAAATTTCTTTCTGAATAAACCTGAAGTGTCCCATATTTTTTCTCAGACCATGCAATTGCATCCATTTTACAAAAAAATATGATAAGACCTCATCCATCTAGACATTCCTTCTCTGCCTAGATAGTATATCCTTACCCTCACCCTCATCCCCACAAAAGAAGTAAAAGTTGGCAAGGGACTTTTGCTTTAAGAACCTAGAATGACTGGTCAAGGAAAACTTAGATGAGAATTCAGAAATCAGTCAGTCAGCAGTTTTTTGGCTGCTTGGTTTGTTTATTAAAGACTTCCATAACCCCACCATCAGAAAAAAAGTTAATTTTAGACACAAACACATTAGACATGAGCTAGGCTTTTATTGGCCTCACTATTAATACAAGAAGTGAGAACTACCAATCTTCAGCTGTTTTAAACTAGTACAGACCCACTGGTGTCAACTAAATGATCTCATGGAGTATCCAGCCCAAAATGACAACAAAGTCAAAAAACAGCCCTGCATTTCTGAGTCTTCAGAGAGTGTTTTTGAAAGTTACGAGCATTTAGAAGTTTGCATATATACATATATACACTCTCACACACACATATATATAACCCTTTTTAACACTTTGATTATATGATTATATAAGATTAAGACAAAACACTATTCCAATCCTAAAACAGCGCATTCACTCAGATGATCTGATGCAATCTACAAGAAAAAGAAACCTACTGCTTGAAAGGAATTCATTAAACTCAAAACATATTTTTGGTTTCATTTTTATGAAAGCTACTTTGGGATATATGACCAGCCTTGAAGGTTCATTTATTCCTTGCTAATGAGAGAGGTGGGATTACTCAGACAGCAAGCAGGCCACCAGTTATTACAGCCCAGATCCTACTGAATATAGATGAATGCTACTGAAATGTCTGGAAGGAAACAAGGGATACAAAAAAAGCTTGAAATAAATGATGAGTCAAAGAACACTAAAGCACTTAAAAATCCTCCTACCATACCAGCTACCAAAAGACTTAGAAAAACATTTGTATACGTGTCCTGTACCCCTGTTCTTGCAGCCCCCAGGAAAACCCGGTTTGTTTTTCATGGTTGCATCATCTCCAGCCATAATAAAATTGTAAGTTTTTCAACACTGATATTTACTTTAATGAGATGAACATTAAGAAATTAAAATATTTGCGCACAAGAAAAGCCTTCCATTGAAATTGCCCAAATGAATGAAACCCACAGTGAAACAAGAGTGGAGCAAGACAAAACAAGGGTGATTTCCTATACTTACATAAGGTCAACTACACAGTAAAGACATAAGCCTAAAAAAGGTCCCTGAGTAGTTCCAAAAACTGTCCTACAGCAGAGCTGGCGGGGGTGAGGTACTGCAGGAAGAACAGTCTCTTTGTTCAGGAGGTAATGGTACTTTCTGTGATTGCTGCACTGGCCCAGGACTAAGAACATGATGCACACCAAGAACAGTTCACAGAGTTATTGCCTCCTCTGCAGTTACAACAACCCCCGTGCCCACTGCACAAACCCTCTCGAGCCTGCAATATGTACCAGGATTGATTCCTACATTTTTCTCTGGATAACCCATTGACACTTTTCCAACTGTAAAGCAAAACTTCTTTAGGTGCAAAAAACAAAATTAAAGATGCTGTTTTCAACAGGTGCTGCTGCTGGTTTTATCACCTTCAACTGCCACTCAGCATCCTACTGAAGAAACTCTTGGGGACAGCTTCCCCTTTATTTAAAGGCTGAAGAAAGCACATAGTGTCAGCAAACCACTTTTTTACCTAAAGTCATCCAGTCTTTATCTTAGCTCTGAGGACTAATATTATATTTATTTGTGATGATTGTTAAAACTGGGCTTTTATTACGGACCTGTGTCACCTGTATCCTGTATGTAGCTTTGTAGAAATCATGTAAGAACTCCCTGATTCCAGGGGGAAAAAACAGCAAGTTGATTCCCAGCCTCATTTCACTTGAATAATCATTTATATACCTATAAAGAGGACACGGTCAGAATTGCCCACAATCTGAAACCAAGATTATTTATTCTAAACCAACCATTTATTTCTAAATAAAATAGAATGATGTGTTGGGAAAGAGAGGCAGTATCATTGTTAAGGTGTTTGTAAGAGACATATACTCCAGCATATTTCCCTTCAGGAACTCATGTTCTAGTTCTCATCAAAATTCTCTGGTTTAGGACTCAGTTTTTCCATTTCTATGCTCCATAAGAATGAGCAGATCATAGATAACACAAGCAAGGGAGCCTCACAAGAGAAATACATCATCATCAAGGAACAGTCACTATTCAGCCTGGGCTCTCACCTCAGCATAAACATAGTTCATCCTCAAAAAGCACATTCAGTGTTGGAAACTGCTCCTTTTTTCCTGCCAAACACTCAAACTAAAGCTCATTGGGGGAAGTTTAACCAGTGCTCTGCACACATTCTGCCAAGTACCTGTCCCCATTTGCTGAACACAGAAAATGGGCTTTGGACAACAGCTGTAGGACTGTAGCCAGTCTGGCAGTGCAATAACCATTGGGCTGTTCTCTCACAGGAAGGATGCAGAGCTCAATCTCAGAACATTAAGACCATAATCATGCACTAAAGGAACCAAAGGGACTCCCAGTTCCTTTGTGATAAAAAAATATTTTAAAGGTTACATCCTTGCTAAGTTCTTTTCCAACTTAAATTGAAATTAAAAATGGGACAAGCAAGAATGAAACAATATATTAGTGTGGAAAAGTAGGGTACATCCCATGAAGAACTGTATTCAGTGGAACTACTGCCTATGATCAGGAACCAGGGTCCAGTGGCAAGGCAAACAATCCCTTATGCCAAACCTGGATAGAGTGTATTCTCTTAAAGCATAGCACCTGAATTTTTAAAATATATAAGAGGAACTCTGCACTACATATTTCTGTGTAAAGAAATGTTTCCAGGTGAGAGAAATGTGAACACACCATGGTCAGAATCAAGTTGCATCCTATTCCTTCCGAAGGGATATCATTATCTATTATTGAATTAGCTACTGCTAGATTACACCTTGGATTTAAAAAAAGCCTCCAAATCCAAGAAAAATATTGTTCAATACAATACATTTAGAAAACTGTGATTCCTTTGACTATATCAGCGTGAAAATTCATACTTATACATACTGGTTTGGCCAAGTTCTTTTACAATTCTGGTACTAAAGAAGCCAATATCAAAGCAGAAAAAATACAGGGTTTACACGTTCAAAGCCTACGTCCCTCCAGGTGACAGTGGCATAAAAATCCAAAACTTTGGGAAGAAGTTAAAATCTCTTTATGCCAGATATTCTGCAGAGACATTCCTAGACATGAACGTTACATGTGACCAGTCACCGTCTTCATACTAAAATCAAGGCTGGAATTTAAGTTTCGGGCTTGCAGGGACAGACAATGGCCTGCGGCTGCCAAGGCAGGCCTGGCACAGGCACCCTGCAGAACTCAGGGCAGCGCTCAGAATGGCCACGGGAACACAAACTCCTGCCTTCACCTGCTCAGCTGCCTCCAGTTCAGAGATCTGAATAACACCTGAACCCTTCCTCAGACATTCAACTAAATACACAAAGGATCAATTTGTTTATCTCTTCTCTCCCTGAAAAAGAAACTTCCTAATATGGAAGTTTCCGTGTGGGAACGGTAAGGCAAAAAATTTTGCAGATGTAAGGATTCCATTTCTTTACACAGAACAGGGTTTATTTTCTACAATAATATACTGTATTCTGCCCTTTTTATCAGTTTTTTATGCTGCCTCTACAAAACCAGAGTCAAAAAACATACCCCATTCAGTTCAAATCTCAGTGTCTTGCTCCATCACAAAAATATTCCTTCTACGAGTCTTTTAGAAATATGAGTCCCAGTGTATCAAGATATATTAAATAGTAATATCAGAGACTGATGAAGGGATTCAGTAGATTTTCAGTCATTTCTCCCTTCCTCCTTTCCAGCAAAAAGATTTTAGCACTTCTTTTTGCCTTTGGTCATGGTGGTGATGAATAGCTTGAACAATTACACCAAAATTAAATGCAATTTTTCTATATGTTCTTAGTGCAAGTCAGAGACAAAAGAGTTATTATTGCCCACTTTTTACATTATGTTATTGTGGCAAGGTTATAAAAGGACTTGGTCTGGTCAATACTAATCTTAAATACGAAAAAAAGAAAAAAAAAGAAAAAAAAAAAGAATACAAAACCACAGGAATCCTACTTATCACTGAAATTAGTAAATACATAAGTGTGGTATCTCCCTTAAGAGAACCTGGATGCAATTTTGATATTAGACATCTTGATTAAAGAGTACATAATCACTCCAATCCAGGAACTGCACAATACAAAGGGCAGGTGGGATTTGACATGACAATTTTCTGTTATTGTTTTGGGATTACAGCAAACCTACAACTAAATTAATTGTGCCAGGATGGTTAAGGTTGTGTCAGCACTTTCCTTGTAAGCCTCTTATCCAATAGATTTATTACTAAATAAAAAGTTTTTCAGGGGCTGAAACCTGGCATGAGAGACTGCATTTATCTTGAGAGACTTTGAAAAAGAAATTCAGCTTCTTTTAATGGAAGGAAGAAAATTGCTAATTTGGGATACATAACTTTTCACTGCTAATCTTACCAGCACAATGCATATTCTCCATGCCTTAAAAAATGTAGGGGAAAATACTTCATTGATGTAGCTTCTTTTCAATGTAGAAAAAACAAAAGTCCCATGCAAGCCACCTTTTCTTTTTATGGACATTTTAAATTTTATACAACACATGTAATGGTTTTTCCTTGGCTATCTAATACAGTGCCACAAATACGCCCTAATTATACCTGCTGGTCACACAAAAGACAAAAATAGTCTGTGAATAACCCAACACATTTATTTTTAAAAAAACCCTCTTGTGATATGCATTTATTTTTCAATGGCAGCAATCATGGCTAGAAAGAAAGCCACCCTAAATAGAATTTGATAAAATATATGGCAATGAGAACAAAAAAGTATGAAGGGAAGGTTCCTGAATTAGACTGGGAAGTACCATGAAGCCTTTACCTTACTGTAATACCCCAGGGAATCTGGGATGGCCCAGCAGGGCCTGGCTCCCAACCACAGCCACATTGGCCAAGCTCAGTGATCAGCCGAGAACTTCAAATATAGAACAAGCACTAAAACATCCATTCTGTGAAAACCCTGCTATCATCACCTCTTCTTCTGGTAGGAGCTAAGGCAAACTGAAAAGGTGAAGAACCTCTGACAAAGTTTACACAATGACAATTAGACACCATCCTTTAACGCACCGAGTTTTATGAAACTGGTATTCTTTGTATTTCACAGGATTTATAGTGCACTGGACTTTCAGAGGTAGTCAGAAGAGCAGCTCATCTTTTAAATAAATTGGCTTTTCTTCAGGTATTTGACAGTAATACTGAAGCATATCTCATCCAAGCCTCACATTAACATTTTATCTGAAATTAGATTCAAAACACCTTTGATTCAAACACACTCTATACTGGAGACCTCAAATTTAGCTGTATTTTGTCTTTTTTTACAAACACCTATTGCCAGCCCCGCCAATTCATATTAGATTAAACAGCCACTCTGGCTTTTCTCTCATAACCCCCATCACCACCAGCAAAGGTCTGAGCCTCAACAAGGCACAGCTGCAAATTCATTATCTTTAAGAGACACACATAAAATGACAGTTTTCTCAATATTGCTCCTCATGGACAGGTTTAGTGCTTTCCATGCAGTTCAGAGGTGTAATAAAACACCCTTCTGCATTGCAGCTCAGGAGGAGGAATCTGGTACCAGTAGTCAAAAAACTCTGGACAGCACTTCTGCAGCTTTATCACTTCCGTGTGCCAAGAAAAGTAAAAATAAAATAAATTCATTTTAAAAATCAGCTACTTAAGTCAGTAATTCAGCAGAGACAAGCAAACAAAATATCTGAAATGCAGTTCAGTTTTAATACAGGCACTCTTTTTAAAGAGCAGTTTAATGCCTTTAATGCCTTTTCTAAAAGCTTTATTGTTGTTCAACTAGATAAAGGTTTGGCCTTTTTCTTTCTAACTTTTTTCTCCTCTCCCCCTTCCCTTGCTGTAACACACATTTCAGGGAAAAGAAGACATTATAGAGGGACAACAGAACAGCAATCACTACCTGAGCACTGCTCCATATGAAAATGATTTTACAGAGTCAGACAGTGCCTGTCCTCCAGAGAAAATAACTGGACCCATGCCACACCACATAGGATATTAATGTTCTTTATGAAGTGGAAAAAGACTCAGATGAGGCAGACACAGAGCTATCTAAAGAAACATGCATGAGTTTTGCTTCAGGACGACATGTCAGAAGCTGTAAACCCCTTTCACCTCAAAGGGCATTCACCCCTCCCAGTCAGTACATGCGTGTTCATGTCTTCGTTCAAATGCGTCTCACGCTGTCTCTCCTCTACCTTGTTTACCTACCTGGTGAATTTCCTTCCAGTTCCATGCCCTTTTGCTGTACAGCATCTGCTCCCGACACCAAATTAAACTTAAGCCAGTGAGTCTGCTTAACCAGGCTTGGTTCAGCTTCTCAAAAACAGCTCTTCATACTGTACCCTTGTGCATTTACTAAAAAGTGTGTGTCCACATGCACACACACTCTTCATAGCTTAAAAGGAAAAAAAAATTAGAAATTCTTATTTGTGTCAAGCACTGGCACATCATTTTGCTGTCAGAATAATTTTCTTCATTTGACTGACACACACTATCAAATTAAATCTGCATAGGAAAAATAAATACACATTTTACTGCAGAGAATAAAAAGAGAAATTATTCTAATTCGAGATTTTCTTTTAATCTTCTGTAACCAGAGTAATTCAATCCCATATTAAACAAGCATTGCTTCTGCAGCATATTCCCTTGCAACAAATCAGAATAATATTGTTCATAATGAATACAGAAGAATCGTCAAGTTGTTGCAGCACTGGGCCACCAGAATTCTGCTGGATGTTGGAATACGAGTCTTTAGTGATCTAAGGATAAAAATACTATTTAGAGCCACCAACATTAAGAACTCATTGTACAGGTACTATTTAGAAATATGGTAAGAATTTATGTGCTTTGAGAGCTTCTACTGACAGAGGAAGAAAAAACAGTTAAAGCTGACGTTTGAAATACATGTTACAAATACCACAAAACAGTGGGAGACCTGACCCACCCATATACATAGATTGTAAGGATTTGCATATACAGCACCCTACTGCACAACACTCCCAATGGAACTCTACAGTAATTCCTTTGTATCCTCTACCACTCCAAGCATCTCTGAAGAGCTGTCATTTTGAATTCAAAATTATGCCATAAGGGATAAGTTTCTCTGTATCTTAAAAAGCAAACCATTTTAGTCTAACAGAGACTGGGATGGTGGGAAGAAGTGGGCCTGCAGTGCTCAATGCAGGTTTATACACAAACATGCTCCAAAAGCTTTGGGAGATGAAACACATAAGAGTCATTCCTGGGAAATGGAAAACAGCACATCTCTAACATATTTTCAACATCCCACTAAGAATTAAATAATTCATTCCCATCACAAAATTTCCTGGAGTTCCCACAATCACTGTCTTTAGTGTGAGGGAACAGCAGGACCAGGGACGAGGGAGGCAGGGCAGTGCCCTGGCTGCCAAGGGGCACCACCCCACAGTTCCTGAGCAAGGAGAGGTGAGCTGGCCAGGGGCAGCAGGCAGGGCCAGGCACACACCAGTGCCACCAGCCAAGGCCAGGGCGGTGCAGCAGGGCTAGGATCAAGCCAGGGAGTCAGCATCAGCAAGGCAAACGGCCCAGAACAGGCAACAAAGCTCAGGAAAGCAGCTTCCAAAAGAGGCGCAGAGGTCTCCAGCACAGCTTCACACTGATCTTCCCACAGCACCTGACCTAAGGTTTCACAGACGCCCCTCAGCAATGCTGCCTTTGAGTGTGGGCAGCAAAGGCTGACAGGGGAAGGGGTTGCAGTTAAGGCCTGACACTACTAATTGAAAGCAGGTGTCTTGTGGAATCCAACTTAAGTTGGCAGCACCAAGTCATTGGCTATTATTACACCTACTTACCTAATTCTTAACTACCTTGAGCTTCTGGGAGATTACAAATTTTGAAATGCTTTTAAAGCACTAAGAAGATCAAAATGACTGGTAAGATGCAGGGAGCTATGAAGCCATGTGTAATGAGGCTCTGAAGATCATGATAAACTGATTAAGCTACACAGTTTAAATGTCATTGGATTGTTTTTGACAGTTCTTTCCAATCTGACATGGTGCATTTGGGAGACACTTTCATAATGGAGAAAATGTATGCATTATATATAAACACACAGAGACCTCCCTATATAGTAATGCTCCCAGCTTTCTCTTGCTGCTAATAGTTGTAAATGTATATCATTAGGATAATTTCTATCTTTCAGTTTATATTGGTTTTCTGGGGGTGTAGAAAAACCTTTTGCAGATGTAGGACATCAATTTGGCATCCTGAAACATTAGTCTGGCATGTTAAAGGTGTGAGGAATATGGTTAGCACTTATAGCATATTTGTTCTGCCACCAGTGCTTCAGTCAGAAAAAAAAACACTGTTCTTGAGCTCGAGTGGATGCTTATTACTGAGTTACAACCTTTGCATCCAATTGCAAGACTATTACTGCTACAGGGTACTAAATCTGCTGTGGCTCAGTGGAGAAGTGAAATTGCAGTTACTGCAACCCACATTATTCATCCATACAGTTGAAGTGTGAGCAAGAGAATGTTGAGATGGTATTTCACACATTTTCGAGAGGAGAGATAGGTGTTTTCACCTTACAGCTGAATTTGCCAAGAGTAATGATAGAGAGGGAACACCCGGCTGTACTCTGCCTTTGGATTTCTGCTCTGAAGAAAATACATCTTTCATTTTTTACATGCCACAGTCTCACACAAAGTTACTTTGCACTGGAAGTATTTGTACTTTGCTAAGTGCTTTAAAAAGTCACCCAGTATTATTAAGTGCTCATTTAAAGTAACATTTGTGATCTGCCAAACTACTTAACAGCATGTAGTAAGAAAATTTAAGCCATTATCAAGCTTGCAGTTATATATAATAAGGAGGATGGGTTTAAATAGAAATCACTTTCAAGTAGAGGAATGATTAATCATTGCTGTTCTCTCCTTCATTTGTATTCTTAGCAAAAGTTGTCAACCTTTGTCCCAGCATTAATGGTGAGTTTTATGTGACTGTACGTGGTATTCTTAAACTTGATTAATTAGCGAGGCCACATTTTATTTGAAAGTGCAGAATGGAGTCACATTTTCATTCAGTTCCCTAGGGAACTAATTATAAGGTCTGCTCCACATACATCACAACAATATCTCCTATATGGCACAAGTAATTATTTAGATACTGTAAATATCCTTCCAAATACTTAAAACAGAACAGCTTCCACTATTTTAAAGTTTCAGTAGAAACTGGTGCTAGCCTCTGCTGGGAAGTTCCAAATATTTCCTGCTCAGGAAAAACATCAGGTACTCAGCATCATGAAAAAATTTAAACCCTCTAACGGGAATTTATCTGAACCAGTACAAAGGAAAAAATGAAGAAAAGGAGAACATAGTAGTTAAGATTACACAACCCTTTAAAAAAAATGAACATAAATGTTTAACAACCCAATGATGTTGTTTTTTCTCCCTTAGCTCCAAGGCAGCAATCAATTCTTTTTATTCTACACCCCCAGTACACTGGCAACTGGCAGTTTTGCTGCATTAAAAATCAGAGTAGAATATGCAAAAGCCCGTCTTTTAGAAAAGGAAAAATTCTTCTTTCCCATCTTTCATTAGCCTTGGGGCAGGGGCAGTGGGCTAAGGAGTGGGAAAGGCTGACTAGTCATATTCCAAGAACTTTGGGAATGGAATTCCATCATACTAGATGTACAAAGACATTAAAAGAAGTTTTGCAGTAGCACAAGACGTCTCCTAAACTTTACACCAGAACTGGAAACTCAGCTGCTACAAAACCGCAATTTACCACTCGGAGCACACACAAGGAACACAAACACTGCCTTGGAAAGGGGCAGAGTGGCTGCAAAGTAACTGAGGAGCTACACCAAGCATCAGTTTACTAATTTTTGATTTGTAGAATTCTCAACTTTCTTAGGCTGTGTTCCAATTCCCAGGATTTGCCCCTAAAGGCAAATTTTATGGGGGGAAAAAAAGGCTATTTGATTGGCTCCAAAGCTGTTCTAAATTGGATGATACAGTGCACATCAAGCAGTAGAACAGCTTCCATAGCAACACACACTCTCTGCTTCATTATTTCTAGGGCATCTGTCAGTGACTCTGCTCCCTGCACACAGTTGCAGGGAGGGACGCTTGCTCGCAGCCTTGTAAACAGCCACTGTTATTTTCCAAGTGTATCTGTGTTACTGTCAGAGTGCTCCTTGTGAGGGCAGGCAGCAGCAAACTGCTCTTCCAAATTGATTGTAATTCAGATTTATACTAACCAGCATCTCTCAAACAAAGACTTCAGTGCAGTCTACAAACACTGAAAAGAACACCCCGCAAGAGACCAGAATTATAGATTAAACTTTCTGAAGCCAGAAAAATGAAGTAGAAAAGATCATGCCATCTAGAAATACACACCAGCTATGCTGATGCAGAAGACAAATGTTTGCACATAGGAAAACAGGCTTAAATATTTCTAAAATCTTCCCCAAATCCACTTTTTCTGAAGGCCCATAAAATAGGTGAAAGTATCAATTTATCTCACCTTCACAATATAGCAAAACAAACCAAGAGTATGACTTGAAGTCCAACGAGCATGTCAAATCACAAAAATTTGTGCCATTATAATGCTTTAGCTAAAATTACTCTATTTCATCTTTGAAGATTTTCTTATATTAGTTGACAACTTACACAGTATCAGTATTTCTCCTTATTTTCATCACCTTGGAAACACCATTACATGCAGGAAAACAAATACCAGGAAAATAAATATGGATTTATTATTTATAACACAAGAAAATTTTAATCCAGAATCTTCTGTTTGATATTCTTAAAGAATTTTACAATAACTGGGACATTTTGTATCCAAGTAAATCTCGTCTGTAGCTGAGTAATAACAGTTGTGACCATGATTTTGAAGATTTTGAGTTAGATAAAAAAACAAGAGAGGGCTGATAAGCACCTACCATTTCCCTCAACAACAAAACCACAGGACTTCTGAAAAAAAAAAAATGTATCGAATTCAAGAGAAATGAACTTTTGATGTTAGATATTGCTTATTTTTAAAATGTCTGAAATGGAAATATAGAAGAAAAAAACAGGTACTGTTGTTCTAAGTAACAGCTCTAGAAAATGTCAGCAGCTGCTGAAATCATTAACAATTAACACTGTAATTCACACGAAGAAAACATAAGTGCTCTCTTATTATTTAGAATTTTCCTAAAATAAACTAATACCTGGATTAGAAGTAGCTTGATCTAGTTTTTAGTAAACAACACTGAACAAGTCACCAAGAATACACCTCAAGCACACAGTTAGTAGTTAAAAGCTTTTGTCCTTGGGGTATTTTGGAGCCCACTATCGTACTCACTAAACTATGAGTCAGTGAAGAAGATAGAAAATGCTCTGCATTCCATATAACAAATATATTACCAAAGAAAATATAAAGGAGAAAAAACTTTATCTGAAGAAGGAGAAAACTCAACTTTTTATTACCCACGCCCTGTCCAAAACAGCCAGTGTGTGTTGACTTTCAGGCCACACAGGAAACTTTATTTAGTTTTATTTGGCTTTTTAAAATATATTTTATGGCATTTGAAAACAGAATTTGATGGGACTTGAAGACAGCAAAACTTTGTAAGGCTCTTTACCAATGTTTACTATTGCAATTAGTAAGTTAACTGTTTACTCTTGCTTATGCCAGGGTTGCTTATATCCTTGGAAATAGTATTCTGGGTTCAGTAAAAGGGAGAACACCTGCAGAGCTAAGGAAAATGGAGGACACCATGTGTGAGGACCAGAGAGAAGTGCCAGGGAGAGAGACACTTAAAATAGGTCAGAATAGTCCTATTATGGTACCCCTACTGAAGTGCAGAGCCTCTGAGTTAATACTCTTTTGCTATCAACAATAACTGATGAAATCAGCAATAAAATGCAAGTCTCATCTCATTAGATCTCTGGCCAATTAAACCATTGCTTCCTGCTCCTTCATCAGCTCCAGATGCAATGGGAGTTGCAATGGTTCTGCCCTCTAACACATGGTAAATAAAATAGGTACTTAATCGAATTTGAGTGGTTAAAGGGGAGCTCCTTTTGAAATATTGGAAAATATAAGCAAAGGGATCTTAGGGGAAAGAAGGCTATGAAAGCCACACACGTGTACAACTGTATGCCTGCTTCATTCCCAGCTGTGCAACTGTATGCCAGCTCTATCAGCCTCCTGCATCACATAATATTCCAAGGCATCTTCTCCAGAAGTTTTTCCACAAGACCAAATTTCCAAATGGCATTCAAGGCATGATGTCACACAATGCTGATAACAACAAAGCCTAACAGAGAATAGATTGTTTACCATGTGAGTGTCATTCAGCCTCAGCACTGACAGAATCAAGGTGGAAACTGTCTTTGGTGAGATCACTTGAGTGGTTTATGAAGTGTTTTAGCAGCACTGCAAAACTCAGCCCTGGTCACTACTTAGATCTGTGCAAAGCAGTCCTGCATGTCCTGGGAGAAATGTGTGCAGTGCAGAGCCATGGAAGTGGTTGCATCATCTGAGAATCCCATAAAACCTGCACCTCCTGGCTTAGCCTGAACCCTTACCTGGAATCACATAGTTGTTAGGTGAAATAACAAAGAATTATTGCTACTATCTACCCTGGTTTGTAAGCACAGGCCAGCAGTATTGCATGTCCAGCTCTAAGCTCTCAGCAATCAGCCAGAGTCAGTGAGAGAGCTCTGGCAGAACTAGGTAAAAGCTGGAAAATTGTGAGTCATACTTCAACCACAATATAGATAGTATAGAACCACAGCAGATTTGAAAGGCTAAATCAGTATCTATTAGCTATTGTAACACTCTAATTGCTGTTAGGAAGGAAGTTCTTATTCTTCTTTCTCCTTTACCTATAACTTTTGCTGTTCCCTGTGCAACAGAGCTTTGCCATTCCCAGCAGCGAGCTGGCTGAGAGAAGGGGATCAGGACAATCTGTGTCAGATGGGGTGAGATCTGTCAGTGCACTTCTCTGCCCAGACACACTGAGGGCACTGCAGCAGCAGAGCCAGCCCAAGGAAAGGGGCAGGAGCAGGGCAGCGGGCACTGCCTCAGCTTAGCTCCATCATCACACATATTCACAGCAGAATCCTACAGGAACTGCCTTCTATCAAAAAGTGGTGTGATAGCACCAGAGAGCAGATCAGAAGCATTCTGTTTCTTTGGGAAGAAAACAGGCAGCTCTTTCAAGCGCCTACCAGTGACTTTAATATTGAAATATTCTCCTTACAAAATCCAGTATGTAATTCTTTAGATCATGGCAGAGATAGAAGCAGTAACAAACCGACATCAATAACTAATGGGAATGTTTAATGAAAGTGCCATTTTCTTTAACTGAAAGTCAGTCTCTGTTCTTTGTAGCTTAGTTTTCACTGCTAAGTGCGTCCAAAATAAAGCACCTTCTAAATTCACTCATAATCCAGTACAAAGATTCCAGAGCAGGAAATTCTCCATATAGTCTCTATATATTTTTTTCTTAAATCTCCCTCAAGTTCTTAAATAAACCTTTTTTGCCTGCACAAGCTTCACGTTGGTTCTTAGAACAGGACTAGACTTAACTCCTAGCTTATAGTTTCACTGCTATCATGAAAGGCAGGACAGAATTGCTCCCTTTTATGCTTCCAGTTTTTGGCAAAGCTAACAGGAAAAGCCATAGGAAAAAGAATATATAATAACAGAATCCCTAGTGGAAAATAAGCTGCCATAAATAATTTTACAATATGAAAGCTAATTTAAATTTTGCCATATTTCTGGCAGAGCAGTGTTCTGTTTACAAAATTCAGACTGCTCTGCACTCTGCTGTGAATGCTCATATAAATTTATCTGAAAGAGGAAGGTGAATCCAATTCAACTTATTTTCATGCTGTGTTAGTTAGCTTTCACTCACTTAAGAAGCAGAGATAACAGCATATACCTTCCCTGGCACACTATGAATGGCAAATAATCTATCTTTTGCATCAGTGGCACAAACCAACAGCAACTAAAATGGGACATACAAGCAGGCAACAAGACCTGTATCTTCTGTAAAACACATCATGTATGCCACGGTACAGGGGAAAGGGCAAGAAAGGAAAAAGTTCTCCCCAATTTCACGTAGTGAACCAGGTCACAAAACAATTGAAACACTCTAATTCTCACTGAGCTGACTGAAACTTCTTCTGTTATTCCAGGGTGATAAAAAAAAGATAAATTTGCAAGCATCTTCAAAAAATCCGATTAAGAATAGTGTCATCTACGCAGAGTCAAATAATGAACAATTAAAAAGGGACAAAATATTTGAGAAAAATTAGTTTAAATAATTCTCTGCTTTAAGAAAATGTTTTAAAGTTACCAAAACCTGAGTGTTTCCAATATCTCAGTTTCAAAGCACTTACAATGTAGTAGTTTTGAGAGAACCAGAAAAGAAGGCCTAACACTATTAAAAAAAAAATGTATACTTAGAATGAACCAAATTATCTCATTGAAACCCTAAAATTTCTTGTCTTCAGCTTCACCAGACATGTCAGAATCAGAAAGTATACCAGCAGAACCAGATTCAGAATTGGTACCTCTCATTTAAAACTGATGAATCTGTATCATTTTATTCACCAAGACCCCCTATTCAAGGGAGTTTAGTTGATATACATTAACTTAATAGGTATCAAGTGGTTAATAGATTATTTAACAAGAGCGTTGTTGTAAAAAGAATGTTAAAAATAAAAATCAGCTACTCCAACCAACATTAGTTACCCAAAGCAGTAATCTGGTTTTGGCATATTCTTTAAGATATATTAAAATATCAAAAATTCCTATTTCAGCAACCCAAGTGCACTAAGCTATCTAAAATACATCCAAAGTATTCTGTTTGTCAGCAAATGTTTGTCATAATATATAATTTAGGATGATGGACAAACTGTCATGGATGATGGAGAAGTAAGGTGATAACTATATTCTCTAGTGAATTGTTATGCAGCAATTAAGCCTGCCCACATATGACCAATGATTGAAAGCTCACCAGGATATTGGATGTTGTCCTCATGAAAGCAGAAAACATCATTACAGCAATCAAACAATAATGATTCCATATAAAGGAAAATATTTTTAATAACGTCATCCACAACACCTTTATGCAGTCAATTACCAGTCCAAAGCCGAGATAAAGTGTAAGTGCACTAAATCAATATTTTAAAAATATAGCATAATTGTTATAAAAATAATTCTGTCACCTCTTTAATTCAGTTGAAATTCAAACCCAGAAAAACACACCTACAAAACTGGTCCTGGGGTAAGACTGGCTGGTGAAAATAAACATATTTAGCTGCTACTCAATTAAAGATAATAATTGTCTCAGTAACATTGTTCATAATCAGCTGCAAAGACATTAAAACCATCAGGGAAAAAAACCAGCAAAGGAGAAACACTGCCCCAAAAGATAAAACAGCACTTCAACCTGCACTGCTATATTTGTGTTTCAATAAGTTTTGCAACTCACTTTGATTTGGAAGCATCATACACACAGGAACAGAGTCAATCAAATGACAACATTTAGAGGACATGAATCCAAAGAAAGATCAAGCTACATCAATTCAGGGCTTGGGTCACCAGTACAAAATGGAAATAGCAGCAAATGTCATCAATAACCAAAAAGTTGTCAGGCAAACAATGGAACTAAGAAAGGATGACCTTAAAGCAGCTTTCAAAGAAATTTCTTGTAACCAGGTTGCAAAGATGAAAAGGTTTTTTCCTCCAGTTAACTCGAACTGAGAGAGATGAAGGGGAATAACTGGAAATGGAAAAAAAAAAAAAAAAAAAAAAAAAAAAGAGGAAAAGAAAGAGGGACAGAGTTCAGAGAGACTCAGCTGGATACCAGTAACAGTGGAACAAGAAACAGACATTCCAAATGACTGGAAACTTAGATTTAGAAATAAGAGAATTTGTACTTGTGTTGCATGTATTTCTGAAAAGAAAGAACCAGGATAAGGAAGAAGCACAAGGAGATTTGACATTTTAATGATGTTTTCTCCAAGACTAAGTTTCTTAGTTATTTTGAGAAATGAAAACTCCAATAAACATCACTGGAAACTTCTAGCATAGCTGTCCAGAAATAATCAGTGTTTCTTAGTGACCAACTAGACATATCTAAATGGTCCCTGATATTCACTGTCTGCAGTACCCTAATTAAATACCTAGTTTTTATTTTTTTACTCAAATACAGGCTACAGTCTCCAGTAGTGATGTTTATTTTTCGACACTAAAAATCCAGTTTTAAAACAATTCTGCATCTATCAATAAGAGACAAGAAAAAAATACAACTTTCCTGTGCTTGAAGAATGAGTGAACTAAATGACCTTGCTATTGGAAACAATTTGGCAGACATATAATGCAATTTATAATATCCCTCATCCACAAAACAAAGTCTAGGTCCTCTCAAACATGGATCTAATCAGGGACCAGTGTGTTACAGCAGTCTGAAAGTGATGTTTCCCTGTCACCTCTCAGGGCCATGGGGGCTACTCAGCACTGCCCCACAGGAGCAGCTGTGCAGCCACAAACTCCATCACCTACGCTGTAAATGCCCAGGACTGGAGCATTTCCCATCCTGTTTCAGCTGTACTTCAGCAGACAATGGACTATTTTTACCTATCATGAGAGGAGACAGAACCTGCTGGTAATTTAAAGAAAAATTCATACAACACTTAAAAATCTTCAGATGATCAAAATGTCTAAAACTATTTTACAAAGAAAGTATTTAGAGAGTAGGAATGAAAGAAACTGGAAAGACTCTGGCCTTGTGATCTCACATTGCTGGCCATAGGATTTGCCTTTCACTTTTGAACATCCACAGAAAAAGAACCCTTGTGACCAAGTGGCAGAAGATTAAAAAGTCATATTGAAAGAAGACTTTTGACACTATCTCAAAATAAAGAAATAAAAGGCAGTTTCTTAACATGCTCTCTGATTTAATATTTCACTTCTGCAATGTTCTGCTTCACTGCTGCTGAGTGTCTGAAAATGAAATAACAAAAAGCCTTTTTGTGTCCGTATCTTGCTTTTTTCTATGTATTGTAGAAGAAATGACAGAGCTGATCATTAAAAATGTTACAATTAAGTCCTGCAGTCACCAGATGTACAGCTGAAAAGTGGGATCAGTCCTGAAAATTACATCACAGGTAAAGAGAAAGAAAAATTGATGAATAAACAGAGGAAACTAATAGGAAAAAACCCTCTAGCCTCTTCTGCTAGGTTGGAGGGAGGAAAAGATGCAGTATCATGTTTTTAGAATAATTTCTGTTATGCCCTTTCCTATGAAGATGCAACTGCAGGTTTAATGCAGGCTGTGATGTAACTCATTGCAAATAATCAATTTGCAATTTATCCTGATTCTGATTAAAAATATAATAGCAGGAAATGTGTAGAATCAGAAAAGTTGATCCTGACTGTGGCACTCACATGCTTGACAGCAGACACTATGCAAGCAACTATGGGAAGTCCTTGCTGCTCAGGGAGAGGTGAAACCTCTCAGATGAACAAGGAGATGAATGGAGGCATCAGATGTCACATGGTTTGGGGTTTTCTTGGTTTGATACAGAGCAATTAAATAAGTAGCAATTTCTAGTACCCTCGGTGAAGTGGTTACCACACAGTTACTGAGTGGCTACAAATGCATGTACAGGTAGAGAATAGCAGCCTCTCCCATTTCATGTGGAAAGTGAATGAGACCTCCCCCAGTCCACCACCCCTTTCCTCTTAATTACCTTATTTCTTCATGTACATTGAATTTTAGGTTGTTGTTTTGGAGTTACTGTTTTAAATTCTGAGCCCTTATAAAATACACTTGGCAAAAAAGTACAGCTAAATTGTATTTTTTGTTATCTTTCTAAACTCAAAGATATATTGTCATTGATACTTTTTCTCATATATTTATATCATATATTTAATTAATAAATTATGAACAATTCCTCTTTGATAGGTAGAAATAAACAATTTTAACCAACTGAACAGACAGAAATTTTTTAGAATAAGAGCTGTGGCAAAGATACTAACAGAAATCAAAATTCTCAGTAATTCAGTTCTGTAAATGTTTGGAATTTTGACTTGAAAGGTAGATCAACATTAAATAAAACTATTAAAATTTTGAAACTTTTAAAAAATTGACATGGTCTTCTTGTCACTGTTTACTATCCCATCTTCCCTTGTTGTGCAGACACTAAACCTCTTTGCAATATATATTTGGGGACCTGATACAAAAACCTGTCCCAAGGCACTGTGATCACCCATAGCAGCAGAGACAGTGCTCCACACCCAGAGCCCACAGCATTCCCTGTGACACCACTGCCTCCTCCCACCTCTGGGTTAACAACACCGATTGCTGAAAGCAGAGAGGAGCCCCAAGGGGTGGGAATATCCCATGCAGATCTGGAGAGCTCTGAAAGAATTCCACATTGACTAGAGTGGGATAGAGGAGCAGGGCAGAGCGGGCCCCATCAACACAATGGAACCTTTTTGGAACCTTCCTTTAAATAACAGCTAAACTGTAGAGCAGAGTGAAATACAACACACAACTATTCAAGGATGGGAAAGTAAATTGCACACATTTTTCAAGGAGAAGGTTTCACCAGCAAGAAGTTATTCTGACTAAGTGCAGATCTTTCAAAGTTATTAAAGAAATTATGGGCAAACAGGCTTACTTTGGGTTTTATGTCGAGAAAGGTAAGGAGAAGACACAAAACCAGGAGTCACACTTTCTTTAGCAAAGATTTCTTTGGTTATTTATCTTATTCTACACTCACTGAAGAGGCATAGAGGCTGCTGTGAGCTACAGCCAACCAGATCAGAGGGAGCAAGGAGCAAAGGGAAGACTGCGAGCTGCCGAACAGATGGAGCGATTAACTACACTGGGGGAATCCAGTCAAAGCTACCAAGAATAACTAGCAGGGAGCATGGCTTTCAAGGTCATTTCACAGGAAACTGGGCTTTTTGGGACTTTCTTCTGCTTTTCTAAGTTGGCATTTTATTATCATTTCTTTCTGTAGCCTGTTGCCTCTCAGCTATTTCAAATCCTCGCCTTACTGTTGCAAATCCGGAAAAAGTGGTTATTTTTGAGCTACAAGAAAATGGAAAATCCCCTAGGTTTCTGTGCAAGGGTTCAAAATTATATTAAATATTTTAATATTGAGCCCTAAAAGCTGAACTGCAAGGAAGTTCCCATGCTGCTGTCAGTAAAGACCTTGACTTGTCTGACCATTTGCTTATTTTCCTGGTCTTACTGTCATCCATCTATCAAACAAAAACCATGATCTTTTGAGGCACTGTCTGCAGGTCCTGCTAATCTCAGTCTACATTTATGGAGCTTATGTGTTTTGGAGATAAAATAGGAATGTGTCCTAAAATTGATAACTGAGCAAACATGAAGATTCACAAATACTGTATTTCATACACATATTCTGGCAATTTTTAAAAATAATGCTGAAACTAGTATACAATGCAATAATTGTATACAATTACCTAAAGTAGATTCAAATGTATCTCAACATTTTCCAGACATGCAGAAAAAGATACAAATATGTAAAATTTTCCCAAATACAAACATTCAGCTCCTAGAACGCTAATCAAAAGTTTGGCCAGATTTTAAAGCCATGAGGAACTTCTGCAGCAGAGTATTTCATAGAACTACTTGTGTTGTGCAATTTTTCAGCAGACTGTGAGCAAAATTTTGAAGTCATGCAAGAATCTATCAAAATAGATGCTGTATTGGGAAGAAGAATGCTTGTATTCTATTTCTAGAGCTAGGCCAGACCTCAGATAAATCCTGAATCTCTTCTTTCATGCTCATTATCTGGTTTGCCTGCTACAATTACGGTCATCATATTTCTGCAATGACAACAGACCCTCAAACTGGCCAGAGTCCGTATTTTCTGGTTTGACATTAATTGCAGCAGTAAACCAGATATCAAGTGCTGATGCAAAGGCAAAAATCTGTAGCTGCCTGGCCATCAAAAAACAATCTGAGGGTGAGCAATATTTTTAACTTACTGTGCTGCAAGACTTGGTGAGATAACTGTGTGCACATACACAATATGCAACACAGAATAATCTTCCATCTTACAGATTTACAGGCTCCTTAATTCAAAAAGTCCAAGATTTCCAATTCTCTTTCTGCTATGTCAGTTTTACTGTGTGAAAAGATGAAAAATATAGTCTTACATAGAAAAGATGCCTACTGAAGAGGTAAAACATGCCTTAGAGAAGAAAATCAGACTCATATGAACTTTGTCTATTCTTTTCTAAATAGATGTCAAAGCAACAACTGAAAGAACCATCTCAAGAGACATCTGAGATGAGGAAGGTGAAATGGTGAGAACAGACAATGTTCACTAGGTACAGGTTTTGTCAGCATTTTGTTCTCTTTTGATCAGATGTTCAAACAAATAATCCAGAGATCTATCAAGAGGGGAAATACTGTCCAAATAAATTCCTGCATTGACAGGCTATCACATATCTGAGAAACTATGTCACATGCAAATATCATCACATACAAGGAATAGTGAACCTTGCATTAAATAAAGTTCTTGCTCTTTTTAATTTGAGGAAGAATCCCCCAAATAATGGTATAGATGGCAGTCTACTGGGTTGGCAGATACCATTAGGATCTCTTTATACTGTGTGTAAGATTTGCCCTTCTCCTGCCTGGGAAGAACCAATCAGAACAACTCACAGAATCTTTAATTTATTTTTTTTTATGATTAATGATAATTTCTCTTTATACTGTGTGTAAGATTTGCCCTTCTCCTGCCTGGGAAGAACCAATCAGAACAACTCACAGAATCTTTAATTTTTTTTTTTTTTTTTTTTTTTTATGATTAATGATAATTTCTGAGGTTCCTGAGATCCAAGTGCTTGTTTTCCAGAGGGTAGGTGCTGTGACCCATTGTGGACTGTATTTCTAAGTGGCTACAGGTTACATAAGAAATATGCACATATATATCATCACATGAGGAAAAGCAAACCTGTTCGTTCTGCAAGATAAGCATTATCAGCTTGCATGGTGATAGGGAAAAGACTTGAAGTTGTCCAGGGCAAGAGCTGGATATCCTGGGGTACCCCCAGTACAGCAGTAGAAAGGTAAACACACTTCAATCACACCAAGTGATAGAACTGAGCTTTCTGTGGAGCTAGAGTCACAAAAGGGTACTACAATAAAAGGCAAAGTTGAAGAAAGTCCTAAAGAGCAGGAGCTGGTTACAGTCTGTCTGCTTGAATATGCATCCCTCCTACTACAAGCTGGCAAGTGATTCTTTATCTCACAATATGGTGCACCACGTGTATGTTTTTCACTGCTGTAGTTTCCTGGAATAGCTCAGTATACAGTAAGATATGGGGCATTGGCAAAGGAAGAGAGGAAAGAGGTCACATTCATAGGAATGCCAAAGTATCTTCACTACTGTTTAAAATGCTCCAATCTATATTCCTGGAACTGGTCCTGCTAATGAGAAAAGGAAAAGATAATATAAAATCCACTTATTATTTTTTAAATAACCCTTCATTACCATGGGACAAATTTTTGCTCTTTAATACAGCAGACAGTGCAAGGATTTGGACCTTTTAGATTATATTATCAGGGAGACATAATTTAAGGAGTTGATATAACCTCCCCATTTCTTGGCCAGTTTACTACTGAATCCTAATCTCCTAGTACATAAAATATTGTATAGCATTCAATCACACATGACATTGGTAGTACATATTAGCAAAAACTACCCATTGTCTTTCTTTCTTTGTGAAATTGTGTTTATTTTTTCAGTTAAAATAAAAATATATTATCATGACACAAAGAATAATTTAATCTGAGCAATTCAGATCTAAATATACAATATTTTATAAACAGTGTTATGGCTATCTACAATTCAGACATTATATCAACTATAACTTTTTTTTCTCAGTTTCTCATGTGATCATTATTTCTGCAGAGGAAACTGCAGAGAGGGAAAGTGGCTCCCTGGAGGATTTCCTCATTTCTAGAAAGAGATGGTATCTTTCTTTGAGAATAATATTAATACCACACAAAATTCAGCTGAAAGAAACTTTGAAACTAAGTTCAGACCAATATATGGGAAATCGATGTCTTACACACTGTACCAATCACACCAAGAAAATTCCAGTAGTGTAAGACACCAGTCAAACCTGTCTCAAGGCTACTTTCTATTTCAAGACTATATTCTTGTTACATATATTTTATAGCTCCTGGTTTAGATTGTGAAGGTGCTAAAACATCCCACTATGTGGCAAATGGGTTGCAAACCAGTAAAACTAACAATAGTTGCCAGACCTAAGTTGGGACTGACAGGTTATGTGGGGAATTGTACCTTTAAAACATTTCTGTAAGGAGCCAGAACTTGACATCAAATAAAGCAGGTGCTTCCATTATTAGCTCAGATTGGTTTAACAAGATCCTTTTGGGGTAGTTGTGTGTCTAAAACTGGAAAATTTCAAGTTCTTCAAGTTCCCTGCTGAGGGAGAAGCAGAACACAGACCCTAAACAGGAAGAGGGAGCAGAATTCACAAAGAGGTTTGACAGAACACGGTAGGAGAAAAAGACTTGGTGCTTTGAAGGAACACTAAGAAAGGAGAAGTAGTTTGATGAGAAAAGTGATCAGAAGTGATGATCAGAAGATAAGTTCCTCTGGAGCAGTCTGATCAGTGTCCACCTGACAACTGCACTTCCAACAGTTGCCTTATTTGAAGCCTTCCCTTCATTTATGTACAACATCACACTGGTGAAATTAATTTATCCCCATTTCAACATTCAAAATACATTGAAAACACCCTAAATAAAAATTAATAGGAAGGTTATAAAAAAATCTTATCCTAAAATAAGCTGTCAAGCACAAATACAGAATATAAATTCTAGCTGAAGCTATAATGCAATTGGATAGTGGATCAGTTTGCAGCAAGTAAGAGTTCTCAGGTAAATTACACAAGAAAAGGAATAACTAATACATAAGCACCCACACAGACATGCCTTAGAATGCACACACTGGGAACAAATATAACCAGCAACGAAAAGAATTGGTGATGTTAAATCTTGTTTTACTTTTTGCCAATAGCAGAATAATGGGAAGGTGGTGACAGTCTACATGAGGGACATCTCTTAGCAATTGTAATAAAAAGAACAGGCCCAAACAGATGAAAAAGAAAAAGGTAAATATCCTGTACCATGATTTTGAGGAATGCTTTCTGTCATTTACTTACAGAGCCATTTTCCACACATGCCCATTATAATATTCTCTAAATAGATAATGACGCAACTCTACAGGTAAATAACTTCGAGGCATTTAGGAGACAAAATGGTTTGAGCCATTTTATATAAATGAGTGGAAGAATGCTTTGTATTAGTTTCCTTCAGTAAAGTTCTAGCCTAAAACAATAGAAAATGGTTCCTACATTGTAAAAATTATAAAATTGAGTATTTGACAGTAGCCGATTTATTAAATCACAGAGAACACTTTTCCTGATATATTATTCTCCTGGCTTTCCCTCCTATTTAATAAGCCAAACATTAGCACATTGTAACAACACAAGATTTGGTTGGATGGGGGTTGTTGCTAGGGGGGATCATTTCGTGGTTTGTGCATTACTTTTCTCAAACCTGTTACAAATATAAGCATTTTATGAATTTCCCAATTATTTCCATACTAACACTACCAGAAGGGAATACTGATGACAAAAGGAATTTTCAAACAAAACCACATTGAGGTTAATCCTGAAGTACAAACATTCATGTGCATCTCAGCAAATCCCTGTTTTGTTCTAAACATTTTGAGTGCAGCTTCTACAGTACTGTTTCATACAAAATTGTATTCTAATGCAGAAGAGTTGAAAATCCTGATTGTTTGTTTACCTGTTCCATCAGCTTCTATTCTGATCTTCTGCAGAGACCCAAGTTATAATTCACAGTAAGGAATGGGTAGGTTTAGAAACAAAAGATCACACACTTGTAAAGAGGGGAACCTAAAACCAGGCAAGGTGTTTAGGAGATGGACTTTCAAAACTGAGAGGTACCTGGATATGAAGGTAGAAAACTTACCATTCACTCAGCTGAAACAAGAGCTAAACCAAAACCAACTCTGCCTGATGAACTTTTGAGGACAAAGCTGAAGCAAATTTAGGAGACTTGGTCTAGTGGTAACAGGCATTGAATACAGAAGCAATGTCTGAGTGAGCTCAGGGATTTGCATTATCAGTTGCTGGTTAAAGTGTTTTCCACATTATTCTTTGATGACTGAACTATCAATAATTAAAAGACACAAATAACCAAATCAATATGAATGCTGTTCTTTCCCATTCCCTGCATATTGAGAATCTGCTGCTATTGCCCCAGCACACATACCACCTCTGCAGAGGCCAGTTTTCAGATCTCCAGTTCACCTTTGGTCATTTGCAGCAGTACACCTGCACTGTAGGAGAAAGGTTGCAGAAGTTAGAACATATCACAAAAGATATTTAGCTTTAGGATTAATAAATGTTTCTGATTTTCTCCTTTTCCACCCCCTAATTTTTACCAGGAAAACAGTTTCTCCATATGGATAAGGAAAATGTTCTTTCTAGCACTAATAGATAATAAATAAAAATAATATTTTTATCCTATAAAATCATAAACTTTGTGCATACCCTTTATGTGTTTTCATCATATTCCAATAATTGAAAGTCACAGCAAAATGTGAGTGTTGAATCAGAAAAAAATTGAAATATTGTTATATGTTGAAATTGAAATATTGTTATATGATGTAATAAGAAGCATTGTCCATTGGTTACCAATAAGCATTGCTTATTGGTAGCGGCAATGTTTTTATTAATAGTGTTTATAAAGCAGACAAAAACAGAGCTTCTAGAGCTAGCGAAAAGAAAAGAAAAGAAAAGAAAAGAAAAGAGAAAAGAAAAGAAAAGAAAAGAAAAGAAAAGAAAAGAAAAGAAAAGAGAAAAGAAAAGAAAAATCTCCTAACTTCAGAAAGGAAAAAGCAATCAATTATTCCATTTTCTAAAATACTGAGAATATCAAGCCAGTCTAGTAGCTGGTGGTTTTAATTCTTCATGTCAGAATTTAAAACAATGTAGGAAACAATTTCATGTTTATTGACTAAGAATAACTGAGATTTCTTTCTTCTGGAATAGTGAAACAGGCTCTATTCACCTGCTTTGTTCCTGATTCCCATTTTTGAGTGGCACAATTTAAATAGTGTATCTTTCACTGACAGATTTCTTCATGTTGTCAAGGAAGAAAGTTTCAGTTTTACTTTTTATTTTTCAGGTCTCCTTATGCTTATTTAATGAAGCATAAATATGGATGGCACCTTTTTCCTTACAGCAGCTGAAAACATACAAAAATACATTCAGCTGCAAAAGCACCTCTTTTTTAGCCAGTCTTTAAATAGTTCCCTTGGTTTCCATTATTTTTACAGAGAACTTTACTTCCTTCACACATGTGAGCAACACCATCTCCAAAACAGCTGTCCACATAAACTCATCACACTGATGTCAGGAAAAGAAAAAAACATATGAAACACTCAGAATAAGAAAATCCTTTCACAAAGAGATCCATATTACTATTAACTTCATTTTCACTTCTTACGAGCCAAGTGCTCAATACTGAAGGCCATGTCGTTCTCTCCTCTTTAACTGTAATTAACGAGTCTGTCAGGACCATTTTAAAGTACTTATTACCTAAAATATTGACCACTGATAAGTTCTTGTCAAAATATACCTAGAAGTGCCAGAATTTTGTGGATGTGCTATTTTCTGTTTCTGGATTGAAATCATCGGGTTTTGTCAGAAATATCTTGTCAAGCATTTCCTGTGCCAATGCCATGGCTTGAAAACTGAGGGCACCCCTGAAAAGTCAGAAAATATTTTATCAAAATATACAACTGAAATGTCTGCAGGAGGTGTGCAGGAGACAGACTGCACATGTCTTTTTTTTTTCTTCAGTTTTCTAGAGCTCTATCTCTTGTTTGGTAAACACGTTGTATGAATAAAGTATTTCTTATTCTCCTTTTTCCTCATATTCCCCCTCGTGTTCTATACCTCACGGCCATCATTTGTCTATATATGAGGAGATTTTTCAGCTGGATCTCTGGGGCTTAGTTTTGCCTTTCTACAAAGAGAAGGATAAAATACAGAAAGGAAGGAGAGAAGATAAAGCTCCAATTAATTCATCTTGAGTGAATAGGCAAACAGGTGCAGCTGAGCAGGGATCACCCCTCAAGAAAACTCATATATTCTTTTGGTGACATTTAATTATACTTTTCAAAATATCTCAGCTCTAAAAAACAGGCATTTCATTTCAAAGAAAGGAGAACGTAGCAACATTTTCTTTTACAGGGATGAGAAAGCACATCTATGAATCATAGCAGAAAGCCAGCTAACCCTGCAGCAGATTCTTCTGCCAACCAAACCTAGAAAGGACAGAGTTTGAAGGATTTTTGCATTTACTCAAACTAAAACATTCATGAGCCTGCAATATTAACACAATCACACACTGATTCCCAGAGACAGAGCCCTGCTCCTCAGCCGGGACACTCCATTCCAAGCTGACACATTTCATTATGGCTTTGTTGTTATTTCCAGACCCTTTGGGGGTACACCAGGGGCTCAGCTACAAAGCTGATCAAGTATCCACTGTACACTAATGTATATTTTATAGCTGGGCTTCTTGGAAGATGACAGATTTTGTGCACTACATGGATTCTAAAGAGTTCCTATAAAGTGTGAAAGAAGAGTGAAATCTAGAACCAGAGGAACAGGTTGCAGGACAGAGCAGTCCTCCAAGTCTCAGCCAGCAGAAAAGGAACACAGCATTTGGAGGAGAGATCCTAAGAAGTTATTTCATCCATTAGGCTGCAAATCCCACCATTTCTGTGGGAATGTAAGAAATAACTAGTCCTGAGAAAATATTCCTCCTACTGAAGGACAACAGAAAAATTAAAGGCTCTAGAACATATGTAACAATTTAAAATGTGTTACTTTATTTTTTCCCAATGCTTCCTTCTTCCTTTAGTATTTACCCCAGCCCAGACATTTCATTACAGCTAATGTTAAGAATAGTTATCCAACCTCAATACTCACTGGGCAGGAAGTTGTAAATCAAGTACATTGCTTTTCAAAAAAAAAAGAAAAAAAGAAAAAGAAACCAAACAACAAAACAAAATAGGAATAAAATAACCAGACTTCAGGCAAAAGCTCTGCGAAAGTCCTGGAAGAAGACTTAGAAAATCACTGACTCTTTTTTTGTGCTACAACTTTTACTGTAATGCTACTTTTGGAGTAAAAGAGATTTCTCTCTTCACACAAAGGGTGCATTCCTCAGTGACAACACACATCCCTGAGGAGCCTACAAAGAGCACAGCAGACACTGCTCACTAATGGTTTTATTACAGATGGAGCCTGACTGCAAAAAAAAAAAAAAATTGCTCCATAACACATCAGATTTGCCTTAACTTAATTAGGAATGCCTTTAGTCTTGTCTTGGACATGGAGTTATTACAGATTAGTTGCATTCAGACTAGGAGCTCTTTGCCCCTGTCCATTTCTACAGAATTTCAGGAACAATCTGCATGTGAAAAAGTTGAGATGGGCCAGGGAGACGGAAATATAACTCCACATAAGAACATATCATCAGATCTCAAAGTTATAGAACCCACAATGAACTTTCATTTACAACTGAACAAGCAGACCTCTTCATTCTACTTAGATAAACCATTACATTCCTTTACATCATTTTTAAGCCCTTTGTGTACTTTTAATTATACAGCTGATAACTGCTGAGATACCTGCAAAGCACCTTATAAAATACGTGAATATTTTATTTAGGTGGGTGATCATAGTTGATGCTTCCTACCCATTGAACTTTGACATTTCCCTGTGGAAAATGCAAGTTTCAGCTTGAAGTGAGCCCATGGATAACAATTTGTTTGGGTGCCACAGTGCAAGGCAGCACAGCGGGTCTATTTTAGTGTGTTTACTGCATGCATAAATACAAGCAGGAAGTACAAGCATCTTTCCATCCTCCTCACAAAACCACCTTTCACAATTTATTATCTCTTACTAAAGCCTACTGTTGGCTTGATTGAAGTGTGTAGGTTGCCCTGTACTTACCTGCAGATAAAGCACCTTCTTTTCGTTCTTAAGTTACTTCAGAAGCTCTCCCTGTTATTACATGCCTCCTTTTCAAATTATGAATTTCGCACACTTCACTGCTTTTGTGTTTCATTTAAAGCCTTGTTTATTGGTGGCACAAAAGTAAAGCTTGACTAGTAATGCCTGCCTTTTTCTTTTTATGCTTTCCCTTAAGGGATGCAATTCAACTCACATTATTGATGTGAATCATTCATTTCTGAAAGTCTTTCAAGTAAGTCTGAAACAAGCAGGTGCCTACTTTTTCAACCCTCAGAAAGAGGGAAAAATCAAATTAGAAAGTTTCCACCCTTTCACACATATGATTTAATGACAGCATAGATAATCATATTTCCTAACAGATAATGTTGAAGCTAAAATCTTTATCTAGATGGACTACTGTACCCAGCCAAAATCAGATTTTCTGTGACAGGACCACAGGATTGCTTCTTATGACTTCTTCAAATGTAAGGTTATTTTTACAAATGAAAGACTGCTACATCTCAAAAGGCTTAAGACAAACATGTAAAAAAGTAAAGTAGGTAAACCAAATTACCTCTATGGCTGATTTTATTTAATATAAAATTTAAATGCATTCATTTGGTTCACATTTTATTGCTATTTAAACTATTTCATATTATTTGAAAAATAAATCACTCATTTTACCTGCATTCAGAAATGTATAATTAGAGACAATTCTACTAAGTTGTATAATACCTAACTGTACAAAAGATTTTTTATCCACAGACTGCAAACTCAGTAACTATATGATCCCCCATATTCATGTAATGTTCAGACAAGCAATATTTTCCTTTAGTCCTATTTTCAAAATTAGATAGGTCTGTTCACTGTAACAGACAGCACATTAGATCTTCAGATTATGTGAAAACATAGCTGTCATCTGCTATCAGCTATTTCCTTCAGCTTTTCTCTTTTGGTAAAATGTTCACCACAGGTCAAAAAAAAAAAAAAAAAAAAGCTAGAAAATCAATCCTGCTGATTGGGGTGGGTTTGGGTTTGGGTTTTTTCCCAAAATTGGCTGGAGTTAGGAAAACAAAATGAAAAACTGCTAGGCAATGTAGGTTTTATTCTCAGGTACTTCAGAAGTGAATGTGGTTTATATATCAGTTTCTATATATCCACATGCACACATGGACTTTCAACATTGTGACTCAAACACTAAGTTGTGCACATTGACTTAGTCATGTGAATTTCTGTAAGTTCAGTTAAATGCAGGTTACTGAATTCCGACCGCTCATTTTGAAAATTACAAAATTTTGCTTTCCATGCTAGCTTTGCAAGGAAATAAATTACACAGATGCACTGCCAGCCTGTCGGTTCTCATCCTTTCCCTCATAACTTTTGAATGAATTGGCTAATTTTGATCAAATTTGACAAGAAGACTCGGTCTAAAAGATTGGAAGTTCCAACAAGTTTCCATGAGAACTGACAGTTGAGTAGGAGATAAAGACTGACATGAGTCTTCCCAGTGAGGAAAATATTGCTGTGTAAGCTCAGCAATTATCTATTATGCTTGACATACCCACTAGTTGATGATTGTGTATGTATCAGCCACACAATCCTCTTGCTTGGAATTTGGAAGCAATTACCGGTCTCCCATTTCTCTGCCAGCCACAGGCTGGGAAACAGGGGAGTGGTTGGCAGTATATTTTGTAGGTTTTAGCAACGAAAAGTGAATGAAGGGAGCTGTAATTTGAATGGACATAACTTTATTTGAAACCAAGCTTCAGCATATATACTGTAATCATACAAATTTGTTAAAGTTCCAAAGTGTTTATAATCATGACCTACTATAATCTGAAACAGTAAAGCCCAGGAACAGGTTGGAAACTGTCAGTGTGATGTCTACAGTGAGTTAATAAGGCTGCACACAAGTTGCTGTTTGCATTCTCCAGGGCAAGTTAAAGGAGTACCTTGGGGTGCCAGCACTTGCTCCAGGAGGCCACAGGCAATCACAGCCTGTTTTGGCTGGGTCCACCGGAGCCCTGCTGGGAATTGCCCACTTGGCACTGGGGTTGTTGGTGACACAACCTGTGATAATACCTGAGTAACTGGAATCTTTTCGAATTCTTGATATATTGTGAAAGAACTCTTGCACCTTTCCAGGCCTTTGTCTGATGTTCCTTGGCTCACATCTAACTGAGAGATTCCCAGTGATGCAAGTTCCTTGCCTCTGCCCAGTTTTGCTGATGGCAGCCCCTGGCTCTGAAGGTTATGCTGTTTTTCTTTCATGTCTCCTCAGCCAGTATCACCACATAACAAGGAAAAACAAGCTCCCCTCACTCCTTACCCCTGTTTAGTTCCCCTGCTTATTCAGGAGAAGGATTGCATTACCTTTGCATGCAAAGGCATCACACCAGGACCTCATGTTCTGTTATTTTTCTGCTACTATGAATCCTTGATCTTCTGCAGTCATTGCTTCCAAAGACAGTATTGCATTCTGCTGATGAAGTACTTCACTTACATCTGCTCAGACCTAATAAACACTCCAGAACTGGAGGTCCATCACTGTTACTCAAAATACTTGTTTGAATTATCATTTAGGCAGTCATATCCCTCCTTCATTCAGATGTTGCAGAGCATAAATGATAAGAAACCATTCCAAAGAAATCTGCATTGCAGTCATAATCAAAGTGAGTAAATAAAGAAGAGCTGACAGGCCCTCACACAGTAGGCAAATTGCTGTGATCTTCACAGAGAAAGGTAATGGTTTTCTTTTTCTTCTTTTCTTTTTAATACAGGTTTTCTTCTAGATTCAGAGGCCTTCATGTTAAATTAAATACTTTAGCACCCACACGACCATCTAGAATTAAATTTCAGCAGTTCCTTAGCATCTAAGAAAGAAAGCTATGATAGATCACTGTGATTCTCCTGTCCTTGTACAGAATCAAAGAATCGTTTACTAATAGAATGAATGCTTCCAAAAGCAGAAATCACACAGCTCCATCTTGTGGAGGATCAGATTCCTTGTGAAACGTCAGCTCCGTTCATCTTGTCTTTGGTAATGATTTAGCCCTAGATGTTTTAACATCTAAGTTTTACTTACCAGAGATATTTCCTTTCATATATGCTTTACACAATTTCACCAAGAGCAGGAACAATATGCCCAGTGTTTTTATTTATATTCTCCTGTTTTATTTTATTTACCCATAGCATTTTCCCAAACTGGTCCATACTTCAGCAGATCACCTTTGTACCAAGTAGTGCAGAATCAGCTATTTAATTTTCTTTCTATCCTCTTTCTTTGCACCTTGCAAAAATGTCCTCAGTGAACACACCATACATAAGTACTAAATATATTTGATTTTCAGCCTAGTCGTACTTCTTAGCAGGAAGCATTTTCAATACAGTTTGGATGACATAAAAATGCAGAGCAGCAGAGTTTATCTCATTCATGTAACACGGAACTTGGATCTGTAATGTTTCCATAATCTAATGCCATTAAAGTAAACCAAGTCAGAACTACTTTTAGGTCGGATGAACCAAGTAACTTTTTACAACACTACAAAAAATGTCTTCATTAATTCTGGAGACAACTATGGGATTGGTCCTTATTTCCTTGTTACAGAATCTTTGTCCTTTTGAAAGCTTTGGAATGGTTCGGACATCAAAAACCAGCACCAAAAACATGTACTTAATGTAATCCTCTGTACCATACCACCAAGACAAATTGACTGTTTATATTTTTGACCGTACATTGTACTTTGGGATAGCATATTAAACCACATGTACCAACACAGGTCTACAAACTGAAATCCACCATGATAAAAGTTCCTTGGGCTTTAGTATGGAACTCTTTGTAAAACTTCACAACATATTTGGATATTTCCAACAACCCTTGGTGTTTGAAGAAGGTATTTCTCATAAGCTGCAGTCAAATGTAAAACTTCTCTATCAGATTATCCCAGCCCACATTCACTGAAGTTTTCAGAAAAAGCAGCAGTAATGTGACTCATGGGACTACTCACAGATGTCTCTGGAAACTTATTTCCCATTAATTTTCAACTGAAATGCGTGAGTGGTCTAAAATGACCACAAACCTTCCCTCAAGTCTTCTAATGTAATTAAAAGCATAAATGATCCTAAGTATTTTCATGTTTTTAATTAGTTTTAAATTAATTGTCAGTGTGAGAGCCAGAAGTCCTAAGAGGAAAGTAAGGAATTGCTCATAGAAACTTCTATCCAAATCTGCATGATGAATGTCAACATGATAACCAAAACCAGCTGCTAATTAAAATACTGGTTTTGGATTATATTAATACATATAGGCAAAAGAAAAAATTAAGTAGAGAAAAATCTCCTAAAAATCATCCAAAATATGTATTTTTAACTAGCATTCTGGAGCCCAAGGGGGAAAAAAATAGAATAGCATCATGATTGTTTCCCTACAAAGGATATTCCATATTGTCCTATTGAGATGATTCACTCCCCTGAATTCATCTACCATACTGAGATATGTTATGGCATTCCTTCCGCCTGGTAGAAGTCAAAATAGCAACTTTCCAGATATGACTGACAAGAAAAATACCTCATCTCTTCTGCTAACCTTTTGTCTTGTATAAAATTTCTGGAACAGTATCGACTTTTTTTTTTTTTATTAAGTCTTGAAGTGATCTTTGTTTCTCTCAGAAGTATTCGTATTACTATGAAATACTAAAAACCAAAATCCACAGAAAGTATGAAGAAAAAAAGCCAAAGGAAAAGACTTTCCAATGTTCATATGCCACCCCACTAACAGCTGTCAATCCTGACAAGAAACGTGGGTGGATGTGAGAGTTCATCTTTGTCTGATCACTCTTTGGGCCGTGTTTCAGAATCTGCCAAGAAGGTTGGCAATTAGTGTCAATCATGACAGGTTTTTCTGTGATATGGACACCTATTCAAGAGATATTGGACTTATACTATCAAACTACCTTGCATCTGTATCTAAAGACCCTCTGTATGACTGTGCAACCTTCAGTTACTACCAAGATTAGCCACGTAGATATTGAAACCATATTCCTCCATCATAAAAAGGCTACACTGTGCAGTTTACAGCTGGAAGTTCTCTTAAGCTTTTCGAGAAGGTGCCAAGAGACAACTACTAGAAAAAGTACGTAATTTGTCCAATAAAGCTACAATTATTTCATTCCCCAAAAGCAGAGGATTAAAAATCATGTTAATCAGGATAAATATTGAGAAAGTGTTAAAGCATTATTACAAGACAAACCAAACAACAAGAGTTGTTTATAGCTGACTATTACAACAGTCTATAGCTGTTGTAATAGCTGACTATTACAACTGCTACAACTAATACTTCATAGTGATACACTGTGTTGCCTATGTTGCTTAGAAACCACATAATTACACACATTTAATCAACCTTAACCTATGTATTTTCATTACCTAGATGCATACCATTAAAATTCAAATGTTATCAAAATATGGCATTAGAAATAATTTAGTATTTCCTATTTTATATTGAAAAAATATATGAATAAATGCTATATTTGAGGCAGGTCATTCTAGTTAAAAAAAAAAGGACAAAGGACAGTACAAACACCTGAATCTGCTTGTTTTCCACTCATCTATTTATCTATTTCTTTTCTAATCCGTGTGCATTTTGAATAAGGTATTGAAAGTGTAATCCCAATTTCCCTGGTAATCTAAATGGGAGGTTTGACTGCAGGAGAAATCAAACACCAGCCTTAGAGCAGAGGGAAATAAAAAGTAAAAAGCCTGTAAGACTTTGCAGGTAACCAGTTTTAATGTAAAGGCCTTTGTTTCATTATGCATTGATAGGAGTATGGTTCTTTGGATTCTAAAGTACTTTAATCAATGTTCAAGGGTTTTTAAGAACCTCATTATGTATCTCTTTTACAAGATTATGAATATTTACAAATGGCATCATGTGATAAAGCTTCAAAGGCTAGAAAGTTAGATCAAGATATATTTTCTAAAACTTTTCAAAATATTTCAAAATCAGAAGAGCTGCCCAATATATATTACCACATTCAAGGTATCAACCTCCTCTTTGCATTTTAGCAACATAAATTTTTCAGTTCTGGAGAGAACTGAAGTCTATGAAGAGACTCTAGAGGGGAGACAGTGGTTGATAACAGCACAAAGAAAAAACAGAAGGCAGATTTGGTTCACCAAGACTGTGTCAAAGGAGGCATAGCAGAAGAAATAATACCCATAATGAGTTATTAATGGTACTGAAATTGTACCATTCATTTGTTAAAATGAATATGCTTGACTGTAGATTTTCTTGTCAGTCTATATATTTTGATTTTGTGCACCACACAGCTCAGCAGTAAATTACTGCAATTAACTTCGATTCCTTAGGATCCACAGCACTAGCATTTCCACATCTTGTGACTGAGTCTAGAATTGAATTCTAAATTCTTGTCTAAAGTGCCTTTACAAAGTAAGTGGTTACTTTGAAAAGTGCTGACAAACTTCAGCAGAAATTCTACCCAGATCTATTTCTCATAAGAAAAAAATACTTCTAAAAAATCCAAAGAAAATTTAGTTTATCCATCATAGTAAAGTTTGAAAAAGAGCTGAACAGCTTGATTTAATTCCTTAACAAACACCTTATGTATTCAATCACCATTTTTGGATTCCAAAGACAGACATTTCAGTGAGAATCTTTGCTTACAGATAAGATGTTTTTCATGCTGTTCCTTTTAAATTTTAGTAGCACATCCACTGTGAAAGTAGCACCGTTCCATCTGTGCCCTTCTAGAGAGTCAGACACTTTTATCTCACAACAAATCTGCGTAGCTTGCTGGTTTTTGGCTGTATGAGTGCAAAAGAACTTGACACAAAACTAACTGCAAATAATCAGATACAAGGTGTAACTCTCTAGAAGAAAGTTAGAGCCTTACCTTGGTTAGGAGAAACCACAAATCACATGTCCATAGAGGATGAGCAAGGGAGGAGAGATAAAATATTAGAACTAGGGGGACTAAGAGATTACACAGTAAAAGATCTGCCAGGAAATAGCAAGAATCAAATTTGACAAAGTGTAAGAAGAGTCAAGACAGGTATTTATTTCTGATTAAGAACTATAGAAGTTTCTATGTATGAGACATGCTCTTCTCGTTTTGTTCCCACAGCTTCTCAGTGAGCTATTGGGCAATTCCCAGTGCTGAATTAATTTAACTTCCAAAAGAAGTGAGCTTCTTTGACTTGTAAAAGTCACTGTGTGAAACAATTAATTGCTGCTGTATCACTAGAGTATAATTCAGAAAACGATACATAGATAGTAGACATGATGGAGAATTTTGTCATGACTTGGAAATCTTGTCGAGGGATCATGATAAAAAGGGCAAAAGCCAGCACAGAACTGGACCAAATCTACTTGCCAGTACTTTCTTTTTATATCACAGCAGACTTCAGGGACCACAAAGAGCATCTGATTCTCTTTTGGTAGTGCACAAGCAAAAAGGATTTTACAAGCTATGACGCTATTTGCTCCATTTGACTCCACTCTGAAGAGCCAGAAAAATTAAGCATGTCAACACATCTCAACCACTTACAGCTCAAACTCTGACCTAGCTGCATGAAACCACTGCCCCAGGAAGTGGCACTCTTACATATTCCATTAGACTACAAATGTGGGGAGATAATAAAGGTACTTTTATAATTGCCAAATTATTCACTATGGTTTTGACAAATACCATGGCTAAGATGGCTTAACACTCAACAAATCCCATTTGCAGCTCTTTTAAAAAGTTACCTAGCACCATTCATCTGGTAAATAAAAATCCTTGGAAAAATGGAAACAATGAGAAAGCAGTTCTGAGCATATTCAGAAAGTTGTAATTGCTATGGAAACTGTATCTAGTAATAGTCTTTTGCTGCAGAGCTTCAGAGGCAAATCATAATAAACTGACAGCAAAACAAAGCGTAATACTGCCTAAGAATTCAAAGTTCGAGATTCAAGAGAAAATTAAACCACTACATGCTTAAAATGAAAATTAAACCACCAAAGCTTTCATGCCTTCCCATCTTCCAGGTTCCTTTTGCAGTACATCTCTGTGGATGGGCACTTTGGAATTGATTTCTGCCCAGGCTTCCCAAATTGCAGCTGAAGCAGCAGTTAGGGCTGGCAGCATGGTTACAGTTGTTACAAAATACAAGGAAACAGTTTCTTTAGCCTAGCTCCAAAGAGACTGATAATAGGGTCAAAGAGGGTAATGGGGTCATGGATTCAGAGATCATCAATGATAGCAATTAGCTTTAATAGTTTACCGACCTAAATTAAGGTGGGTAAAATAAGAAGCTACTAATTTTAGACTAAAAAAATCTTTTTTTTTTTTAGAATATTATATGCCTTGCTTTCATTCTGAATATGAAATGTTCTCAATTTATTTGGCTGTATTTGTACTACACTAATGTGTTAATGGACAGCTCAGAATATTTTCAACATTTCATCTCCTTTCCTTGCAGCAGCTGACCTGCTGATACACCAGAGTTTATCTCCCTACTCTTCCTAGTCAACCCCAACACCTCTTTCTGAGTTTCTTCATACCAATTCTCAATTTTGTATTCTGAATAAAATTAGACTATGCCATATGCATATATCTACTATTCCAAATTCTCTCTAGATAATTAATTCCCAGAAAGAGTACCAGCTCAAATATTACTGCAGAAGAGCACTGGACTTCAAACACTAAACACTCCTTTTCCTTTCTTCAGGGACAACCCATCCCAATAAAACCTCAAAAAGTAAAATTCCACAACCAGTTTCATTTATCAAAGGCTTACAGTAATAAATCGTTATTGTAGTTATTTATAAGCAACAACTTCTGCTTTTTAAAAAGTTATTTTGTTTGAAAATTCCACACAGCTGCCTATAAATGGTATTTGTGTAATTAGGGTTTGGGTTTATGATCATCTGAATCTTGCCTTTCCCACTTTTTTTTTTTTTTTCTTTTTCTAATTAGGGTCTTCTAAGCTACAGAAACCAACCAACTTCCCACAAAAAAAATCTAGGAGACACCCATTTGTTATGCTACAATCAGTTAGATGGGAGCAAACAACCCCATTTTGTCAAGAGAAGCACGGGATGCAAATTTGTGCTAACATTATTGTGATAATCAAAAAGCAAGTAATAACTACTCTCACCTAATCCATTTGTTTTAGCAGTGAACCATCATCATTTTTTTACATAAATGTGAACAGGCAGGACGTGAATCTTACAGACCATTCTGTCATGTGGTCACGGCCTTTTCATGATAGCTATTGTCAGTCAGAAAGGTGGATTTATCCAACCACCAAATCACATCCTGGGCTTTCTGAAAAAAGAGTGACCAAAATATACAGCAAGTTACACAATCAGCTACACACAAACACTTAAACACTTGTTCACAAGCCAAAACAATGTTCGATTCTAAAAATTAGTTAAATACAAAACCCTTTGTTTATGAGACATAAAGCAATGTAACACCAATATAGCAAGGACATTAATTTGGCTTCTCTAAAATCTACCATTGGGATATCACCAGAATTACCAAATTAATGTATTAAAAACTGGCAGGAAAACACTGGCAGTAACACTGGCAGTGTTACTTCTAGTAACACTCATAACATTATATTGTCATCAATTTTCTTTTTCATTTAGGATCAGAAAACACTAAATCTTCAACTAAAATTGAAAAAGCAGATTTGTATTGCCACTACCACACAAGTCTACACTGATCACAATGGTGCAAATGTTCCCCATTGCTTTTGTTAATAACAAAGTAAGTTATTTGAAAAATTACTTCTATTAAACGAGCAGCTAAACATCATTGAGTGAATATGCCCATGGCCCTCAGAAATGTGTGAGAGACTTGAACACATGTAATGTATTAAAACATTTCATCTATCTGTCATTTCTGTATATTGCTATAATAAAGAAACCTCTTTGCATTTCATTACTTTTTCATCTAGAAATTATTAAGTAGGATAGTCTACACAGTCACCACATATATTATTTACAAAATATGCAGAAAGACAGAGGGGAAAAGTCAAAACTAAAGTTGTTCAGGATACTGAAGTACAAATTATACATATGTATCTTTGAAGTTTTAAACTTACCTTTGTAATTGTGGAGAAATAAACCTCCTGTGGAAATCATTAACAACTGCTTGGGTCTAATTCAGAGTATAATTAAGACAAATGATACTGAAGACACTTGCTGTGGCTTGTATGGCAGTTACACCTAAGGGGAAACAAAAGGGAGAGTTGGTAATTCCAGGGTCTCCTGGCCTGGCAGAGCCAGTGCAAGATGAGAACTCGCCTTTCCCTTACTAATGCTCCCTATCCATCAGACCACAGCCCAAATCAGCTCTTTTATTGCAGTTCATTTTTTACCCAGAAAAAAACAAGTCACATTTAATTTTTACAATAGCCTCATTGAAAAAGAATAATTAGGTTTTCTTTTATAGGGGTAATATTTTTTAATTTATAAAGAGTGTTCTGTATGTAGACTGCTGGAGAAAAATCTATTTCAGCCAATTACAGATCACAGAAAGTGCCCCCCTCAAAACTACCTGTTCTAAGAATATGAATAAATGTGCCTGAAACACAGGTTCTAACAAATTTCCAGATTATAGAACACAATTTTTTCCATTTCCAATGTATATTTAAACAAAAGACAAATGCTAATATTTCTAAATCCAAACAACAAAGCAAATGAAAGACACAATTAAAAAATCCACAGAGTTGGCAATCTAACCATGTTTTTACAGCTGAAAATAAGGAATTTTATTTAAATACAAAAGTTTTATGCAAGTTATTTAAATATTGTTTTTCTTCTCACAGGGAGTCCTCTTCACCTCTTTGCATGACCAGTAATAAAAGTTTATGAATATGGCACAAAAGACCTATTACTGCCTTCAGACAAGACTGTTGTCATTTCACAAATGAGCAGATTAATGACTTAGTCATGATTTTAGCATTTTCCTCTTTCACACTAATGAGAAACTACTTGTAAACATTAAAATTTAAAAACAAATTAGTTGTCAAAAGTGTATCATAAAGACTAACATTAACATTGCTGATCCAAATAACAAGGAGTGAGCCAAATACTAATCTCCTCTCCAGGGATTTGTTCTATTGCACTACCAGGCAATTAACCTGACTTTCATTTAGTGTTATTATGATCAAATAAATAGATCTGTTAATGCATTTTTAAAATACACAAGTAAATGTCTTCCTTGGGAGATTGATAATGGGCTGTACTGATCATCTCATATCATATATCAGTTTGAAAGTTACTTATCATTTGTGTGTGCTTACTATTTTATGTGGAATGAAACTCCGAAAGTTACATTAAAAACATGTTTAAAATTAAAAACAAACCTTGATTGTTGGAATAAAAATGTGTTCATGCACTCCCTGAATAACATTCTCCCAGCCTAATATTGCCAACTTTAAAATTAAATAGCTAATTCTTAGCCAAATTTTATTTATCCTATTCCCATTCAGGTTATTTCTTGTGTGTTTATGAATTTTTTTCAATATTAATCTAGTGTTTTGCAAAGAAAAATTGCACAAAAAATAAATTGCAAGATTTAGGCCTAAATTCTGGTCTCCTAAGGTAAGAAATGACAGCCCTCTGCTGGCTAATAAATATGTACCCACAAGAATTCACAGAATTCACAGAATCCCCAGGTTGGAAGAGACCTTCAAGATCACCAAGTCCAACCCATGCCCCAACACCTCAACTAAACCATAGCATCAAGTGCCACATCACAACAGCTTTACATTAATGTATCATTTAGACCAAGTAAAAATATATAAAATATATAGAGAGTAAAAATAAAATCGTGATAGAGAGATGCCTGAAATATTTTATCTGGACCATTAGGAAACATTCTGTCTACTTCCTCTAGGAAACAGTAGGGCAAGGAAATGGCTGAACCCTGAATTATATGGACAATTCTATAGAATACTGAAATTCCTCAAAGAAGTAACCTTATTGGGCTTCAGTTTTCCATGCAAATGATAATCATTGTGTTATTGTGTAAGGCTTTGTTCTGTTCAATTAAATGACTTGCAGTCCACAAAAATGAAAAGTTGTCCAAAAAAATACTGATTTCTTGACATTTTTCTGGTCTTAAATAAGTTTTAAATGCAAACATCAGAGAGCTTATTGGCAGCCAGATAAAAATGAGAATCAAAGCATGGTATTTGGCACAACAATTAGCAATGTGATCCAACTTGCAAAGAAAAAATTGTTTAGGTATCAGCATAAAATTTCATAAACATGAAACGTTCATGACAAAAATCATGACTAGTCTCCATATTTTATTAATTTTTGCCTGTTTTTAAAGACTCATTTTCTACTTTGCCCTGAAGACCTGTACTGCATTTTAAAATATAAAGACATATATTGTAAATAATCTGTTTTTTTCCTACATTAATTTAAAATGTTCCATAGCATAATTCTGACTCTGTGGAAAATTTATAAATAATGCTTTGCAAAGTGCCTCTTCCTTAACTGTGCCGACTAGAACAAGTGTGCAGTAAAGGAACACAACGGCAGTGTACGCTTTATTTTCCCTCATCAGAAAAACACGGAAACCCAAAGGAATCCCCAGTGCAGCTGCCCACAGGTGACAGTGTGAAACAAAGAACTGAAAGTGCTTATTTGAATAGATTTGACCGTTGATTCAACGCCCTTAAATAAGGGCATTTTACCCAAAGGAGACATTATCGGCAGAGATAACTGGAATCAGTACCCAAAGTAGAAGTGATGGGAACATCTTGCGCAGGTTCCCAGCTGGAAGGAGCGGGCGGAGCGCTGCCCCCTGCCCAGCAGCCCTGCACACAAAGCTGGCAGCCTTCTCCTTCCCTTTCCAGAGGGGGATTTTGACCCGGCTGAACAGGACCGCCCCGGGACCTCCGAGCCGCCCGGGCCACAGGGGGATGTCCGTGCCATGGCAGAGCGTGGAACTGGGAGATATGAGGGTCCTTTCCATCCCAAAAGGAAGGATTCCATGGCGCTCGGCTGAATTGCAGGGGAAGTCTGAGGCGTGCCCTCTGTTTGCAGCTGTTTCTGAAAGCCGCTCTGAGGAGCACCTTCATCCCTCTAGACACAGACTGCGCTTTGTGCGCTGGCCGGGGCGGGCGCCGTGGAAACGGCCAGGGGCCGATGCCTCGTGAGAGGAGTGCCCAGGAGAGTTTGGGTTTGGTGCTTAAAAAATGCAACTACTCGGTAAAAAATAATGGAGTCACACAATATTCTGAGTAGGAAGGACCCACAAGAACCATCGATCCAACTCCTGGCCCTGCACGGCACACTGCAACAATCCCACCCTGTGCCTGAGAGCGGTGTCCAAATGCTCCTGGAGCTCTGTCAGCCTTGGGGCCGTGGCCACTGCCCTGGGGAGCCTGTTCAGCGCCCACCCTACGGATGAGAAAGCTTTTCCTGGTATGTAACCCCACACAAAATGACTGGAGAAGACCGGCTATCTCGCATTACCACTCGGCACACACGCCCCGCACGGGGAGAAGCGCAGGCTCATCTGGCCGCAGTAGGAGCCCCTGTGTGGGGTCCCGTTCCCGTCCCCGCCCGCTGTGGGTGTCCATGAGGGGACGGACGCTTCCCTGAGGGACCCTCCTGTCCGCGCGCCTCGGGACCCCGCGCGCGGGGCGGGAATCCGCCCGCCCTGGAGGGGCGCGCGCGGGCGCGGCAGGGGGCGCTGTCGGGGCGCGCGCGTGCGCGGTAGCGGTGCCGCCATGGCGGCGCTGCTGGAGCACGAGAGCCAGATCTTCCTGGAGCTGTTCCAGCGCGACGGGCTCGTCGTGTGCGCCCGCGGGCTCGGCATCGACCGCCTGCTGCTGCGCTTCCTGCGCCTCTACTGCGAGCCCGCCAGCCTCGTGCTCGTGCTCAACACCAGCCCCGCCGAGGAGGTGAGGGCAGCTGCCAGCGCCCGCCCCTTCCCCTCCCGGCTGCCGCGTCCCGGGTGCGGCCGGTGGCTCTGTCTCTGCCCCGGCCGGCGGAGCGGCTCCTCGGGCTGGCGGGAGGGTGTGCGGGCTCCGGTGGGGGCAGCGCGGGAGGCGGGCCGGCCGCTGTGCGCCGGCCCCGGCACAGAACGGGTCAGGTTTGTAGGGAGCACGGTGGCTCGTCTCTCATTCCCTGCTCAGGCAGGGTCACTCCAGAGCTCACAGCACAGGATTGTGTCCAGAGGCTCTGGAATATCTCCAGCGAGGGAGACTCCACAGCCTCTCTGGACAATCCGTGCCAGGGCTCGCTCACTCACAGGGAAGAAGTTCTTCCTCGTGTTCAGGTGGAGCTTCCTGGGCATCAGTCGCTGCCCGTTCCTGCTGTGCCATTGCCGGGCCCCGGGGAGCAGAGCCCGGGGAGCGGAGCTCAGAGCCCGGGCCCTGCTCGGAGCCCTCCCTGCTCACACTGGCACACACTGGTGAGGTCTCCTCTCAGCCAGCTCCTCTGGAGCCTGAACCTGCTCACACTGACACACACTGGTGAGGTCTCCTCTCAGCCAGCTCCTCTGGAGCCTGAACCTGCTCACACTGACACACACTGGTGAGGTCTCCTCTCAGCCAGCTCCTCTGGAGCCTGAACCTGCTCACACTGACACACACTGGTGAGGTCTCCTCTCAGCCAGCTCCTCTGGAGCCTGAACCTGCTCACACTGACACACACTGGTGAGGTCTCCTCTCAGCCAGCTCCTCTGGAGCCTGAACAGCCCCAGCTCCTCCAGCCTTTCCTCACAAGAGAGATGCTGCAGGCCTTTCATCCTCTTTGTCACCCTCTGCTCCAGGGGCTCCGTGTCCCTTTTGCCCTGAGGAGGCCAGAGCTGGAGCCAGCACTCCAGATGTGCCCCAGCAGGGCTGAGCAGAGGGGCAGGGTCACCTCCCTGATCTGCTGGCAGTGCTCTTCCTAATGCAGTCCCAGGATCTTCTTAGCCACAAGGCACTGCTGGCTCAGGGACAGCATGTTGTCCACGCCCAGGTCCTGGGGAAGCTGTTAAAGCACACACATTCAGGATCAGGAGAGTTGAATTTCTACTCCTGCAGCACAATGAAGTCCTAGTAAGACTAATGAGCTAAAACAAGTACATAACTTATAAGTAAGCAGTGAGGAGAAAGGGGTGAAACATGCTTGTTGGGCTTGATGGGTTTGTCCCTAATTGTACAAAAAAAAGCTGCTCTTTTTTCTCTGGAACAGGGCAAATTTCCTATCTTCAGGAAGGGGAGATCTTGGGGGACCTTTTATTGCAACCATAGGTGAATAAAGATCACAGCTGTAGTTTGTAAGATTAAGCTTGGTGTATATGATTTACCTGCTGTAGTCATGACTACATGTGATGGCACTAAGAGATGATCTCTTTCCAATTCTCTGTTCTTAAGGCGGTATTAAAATTGCATTTTCTCTGAAAATGAGATACTGAAATATAAGAAAATGTAAGCTCCTTGAAGTATCAGTCGCTCATTTTTATGTAAGTATTGTCTAGTTACTACTGACTATGTAGATTTTTTCAAATCACCCAGGTGACTGTGAAACTGAAGAAAGTATGTCAAAGAAGAAAAAATCCTAATAATTCTGACTTCTTCTAATATGTTATACTATCATGTCTTAATTTGTTTTCGACAACTCCTCAAAATTACCAGAGTATGTGTCATAAAGGTGTTTTTTGGATCCCTTTCCCTGGACACCTCAATGTCTTGTGTTTTTGTTGTGTTTGGTTTAGGAGTATTTTATTGATCAGCTGAGGTCAGATGGAGTTGTTCATCTCCCTCGACGCGTTACCAATGAAATTGCAAATAACACTCGATATGAATTTTATACACAAGGAGGAGTCATCTTTGCAACAAGTCGGATCCTTGTGGTAGATTTCCTTACTGACAGAATTCCTGCCAATCTCATTACCGGTAAGAGCTTACTGAAATACAGGTAAGAGTGTTCTGTTTGAAAATACACAAAGCTTAATTCTATATGAAGAATTCTACTAACAGATATTGAGGTTGAAGAATTATTCCTTTTTTTTCCCCTCTCATGTCATTTGACTTATTTAATCATATAGTTTAAAAAGGCTTTCAAAGAAGAATAATTGATTGCAGTTGGTGAAATAGTGTCCTGGCGTCTATTGGACACTGGTCTATCATTAAAAGAGATTTTAGATGTCATGCTTTATGAACCATGCACACTAACTATATTTTTGCATTAACAAATCACTACTGATGAGTTCTCATCAAAAAATACCTCACTAATCTGTGTATTGACACACTTGGATACTATGCAAATAGCAGTATTACGAAGTAATGCTGTTACTGTAATTGTAAAGATTTGGGGAATAGCTTGCAACCTTTTTTTTGTAGTTATATAGAAGCTGTACATGGAAGATGTGAGAGTTACCCTTCTCTTCTCCTGTTCTGTTCCTCTTCTCCCCCAGCCACTCTTGTTTTTATGTCCCTGTCTAAGCTGGGAACCCTGTTACAGCCTGGAGAGCTGGAAAAAGAGAGATCTAAGAGCCAGGGATTTAAGAATATTTTACTGTTTTCTAAGTGTTAACATCTTAATGGTAAAACATAGCTGAATATTGTATGCTTAGAAGAATATGAGTTTCTGCTTTAGAAGTTGTACCTCCTTCCTGTTCATCAAGCTATAACGAGTTCTACTCTACAACATTTTGAACACTTATGGTGGAGTCGAAGAACACCAGATTTCTAAGTTCAAAGGTTTTTCTGGGCAAAGGTTTCATAGGTTTTCTGGGCAACCTGTGGTAATTTCTCTTTTTCCCTTGATTCCTTCCTTTTTACCTTCCTAACCTACCAAAGAAGAAAAAAAAATAGAAAGATGAAAAGAAGAAATACTGTAAAGTTTTAAAACTGGTGCTGTCCTATAGTGCCACAGAGGTGTGACAGGTTTTACATTGCCACCAGAGGTCGGTGTGAGAGCAGCTGCAATCGACTGGTGGCTTCATTCCCAGCCTCCCAACACACGGGTCCGTGTGCCGTTTCTGTGTGTGAAATTGTACAACAAAATCTTGTAGTAGTGTGTCATGAGGACACAACAGCAAAAGCCTTTCTAGGTGTTAAAAACTCATAAATCCAGCTAAATGAAGATAAGAAATTATCACTGCAGTAAAGCAGAATTATTCCTGGTGGTTTTAGCTGAGTAGAATTATGTACTTGACAGCACAGTGAAACTGATGCAAGTTGATGTAATAAAAAGTGGCGAGTTGTTTCTGCCAAGGCTTACAGAGCAGGTGTGAACTCCTTTCATAAGCAGATATATGTTGACTAAAAGCAGGAAGGTATAATAAACACAGTCTTACTGACCTGTTAGAAATTCTCTTTCCTGTCATGTCCATCTGCGGTCACATCTTGAAAAATTTGGAAGGTGTTCAGAGATTATCATTATTATGTACTGAAAAATTTGCTCCATAGGACAGGTTTAACAATTTCTAGATAGAAAAATACCTTGTAGTGGATTATTTCAGGACTTAATTATGAATGGCGAGCAGTTATATGGAAGTCTGTCTCCTGGATGCTTTTTCATTTAGCAAGCAAAGGCATGTTAAAATCAATGGCTGCATGCTGAGTTGAGGAGACTTGTTACAGAAATTAAATGCTCTGGAAGTTTACTAGCTTATGTAGGCACAAGGTAAGACCTGTGATGTTTGATGTCCTTTGCTTCCAGTTTAGAAAGGCATTTATGATTCCACTGGAAGCTGTGAACAGATACCACATAGGCCTGAATTCAGTAAGGGTAGAGGGAAAATAATGCAATGTGCTGTTTAACACGATTAGCATGAGGAAAAAACAAGCCTTGCTTTAGCAGGTCTTGGTTGAGTGAACTGTGAACTCCAGGAATGTTTGCCTCAAACACGTAATTAAATTAAACTCTTGTTTCATTTTTCTTTATTGAAATGTGCTTAATGGGTCTTTTATTCCTACTGCACCCATAGCCATGAAGAAAACTGGTGGTGTACTCATATATTTGATAATACTTGCTGTCCTTGAGTGTGAATATGACTGTCAGATGGGAGAGAAAAGCAAAATAAATGTTTTGAGAAGTTCTTTGATTATGTAAACACTTGAACTGTTACCAATGAAAGTTACTTGACAAGTCTGTAATTCCAGAATTTATCTAATCAAAAGAATTCAACTATCACAGCCTCAAACACATCTAACTTGCTTTAACAGTGTGTTATGTTGTGCATCTGCTTTTCCTGCTTTTAAAAAGCTCAAGTTCAAGTTATATCTCAGGTGTTGAGAATTTTCCTAGCTAGTATGTCTTGCCACTCATGCACAAGGTCTTTTTTTTCTATTAAAGATGCATTATTAACCTACTTCTGTTATTTGGCAATTCTATGGTAATGAAACTGAGGAATCATTTGTTTCAACCCCAGAAAGTTTGTTCAACCTTCATTTTAGAAGACTTAAATTCCCGTGATTAAAAGAACAGTAGAGGAATAAGACAACTGTGAGGAAAAATCTGTACAAACCTGAACCTTTCTGTATTTTTTTTAACTTGATTTTTTTTTTCTTTTGCCAGGCATTTTGGTGTACAAAGCACACAGAATCATTGAGTCCTGTCAGGAAGCATTCATCTTGCGACTTTATCGCCAGAAGAACAAGCAAGGCTTCATTAAAGCTTTTACAGATAATGCAGTTGCATTTAACACTGGCTTTTGTCATGTGGAAAGAGTGATGAAAAATCTTTTTGTTGGGAAGCTTTATCTGTGGCCAAGGTGAGGCACTTCTTTACTTCACTGGAGAGTTAAACCTAGAGGAAAGATGAAGGATGTTACAGCGTGTTGCTAAGAAAAATAGGTGTATGCAGTCACACTGCTAATCTGTGTTCCTTCCTGTATTCCCAAACAAAATTTTTTCAGTTTTTGACAGAAGTGGTCATAAAGATGCTGAATTTCTGAGAGTATTTTTGAAAATGGACTCCAATTGTCTCTATTAAGGGGATGAACCTTATGGTAGAACTGTCCTGTTAGTCAACAGAAATCACAGCAAAAAGTGACATTCTTAACAGTTTAAGAAAAACTTCTCTTATTAAACAAGATTACTTAAGCCATGAAATGACAGGTAAACAATCTCTCAGTTCTGCTATTCATGGAGGTGTTTGTTTCCAGCTGTTATGAAACTCCATTCATCTCCTTCTACATGTCAGATTTTTTAAATCTTCTTATGCACCTATGCTGTGTATGAAGAACATTTCCTGATGACTGTTAAAAAACAAAATGTGGCATGCACAGAGTCTTCCAGGAGTAGATCCATGAATGGAACTGAACACTCTGATGACCCAGTCAGTGCTTTTGCCCTGGCAGGAGCTCTGCCCATTTGTTCCATTAGTCTGGGCTGGAATGTGTTTCACTCCTTAATGAATGGCTCCTCTGCATTGTAAATTCCTTAACAGTCTTTCTTTCAGTGTCCCAGGGAAGTAGAAGCGGACATACCTGGGGTAGGAAAGGTTGGGTAGAAGCTGTCTAGATTTCCTTCCTTGACTTCCATGAAAAGACCTGGGGCTGCAGGCTGCAGTGAGGGAAATGTCTGTGGAGTTGCAGAGGTCAGCAGCCATTGGGTTCTCTGAGCCTCCTCTTGTCAGGGACAGTCAGGTGGCATCTCTGGATCTGTGCAGCTGGAGTGGCTCCAAGGACAGGGTTCCAACATGGACCTGCAGGTTGTCATTGCAAGCTGGGAACGTCATAAAATCTGCTGGTGCAGACGTGTGATTTCAGATAATTCCTTTCCAGTTTCTCCCTCATATGATTTTCTGGGCTTATTATAATATTTGTTATGTGTGATGATGATGCAGAATCCAGTGCAGTAATTTTCCGTGGATCATTCACCAGCACTATAGGCTCACATGACTGGGATGACTACAGCCATAATTGTGGAACAGATGGTTTTCCAAGGCTGTTCATAAGGTTGCAGTCTTCACATCAGTAGAAACTGATTTTGGAATTAACTTACTTGTTTACATTTAAAATAATTGTAGTTTATACAAACTTTTGAGTAATTCTAAGTCAAATAAAACTATCCATGTAAATCTTAAGAAGCTGTTTTTCTCTTAGATTTCATATAGCAGTGCACTCGTTTTTAGAGAAGCATAAACCTGAAGTGGTGGAAATACACGTGGCAATGACCCCTGCTATGCTTGCTATCCAGACTGCAATCCTGGACATTCTGAATGCATGTCTGAGGGAACTCAAACATTACAACCCGGCTCTTGAAGTAGAAGATCTATCTTTAGAGAATGCTATTGCTAAACCTTTCGACAAGGTAACAATTTTGATTGTTCTGCAGTGTCTAAGTAATGGGATATAGATCTCCAAAGTGCCTGCCATGCAACAGAAATGTTATTTGCAAAATAAATAACCAGCAGCAGTTGAGTGTTCTCCCATGACATGTTTATTACAGGTACAAGGGGATCTAATGGTGATGTGACAGTTGCCAGTAGGGATTTTGATGTATTGGTATTGTTCTTCCTTCATTTCCAAAGCCCCAAGAGTAAGAACACCCCAATTCATGGTTATAATAATTGTTGCTGCTGTTATTAAAAAGACAGCTGCAACTTCAGCTCAGAATACTTTGGAGATAAGTATCAGTAATTGCCATACACATACTCCCCTTTCCTTTTGAATTTCTTGCTTGTGTTTTTTGTTTTCTCTAGTGGGAGAAGCACTGTATGTAACAGACAATATGCACATGCATGCATCTGCTGTATCTTTAATCATTATGTATGTCGATAACTTTGGGTTCACTGTTATTTTTGACAGATCTGCAATGTGTGGTACACATATGTATTCATTAGGGCGAAATCAACTGTCATAGTGCAACACAGTTACTGGTTAACTGTGATTTAATCTGGATGGAAGGCCTTCTGTACTTTAAATATTTGAAGGTTCTTTCTTCAAATATTCAACTTATAGAGCCTTCAAAAGGCTCTATAAGTTGCACATCTTCGTAGTACCTGTCTTGATTTTGGAAACAAAATGACATTATGTTTTTTTCTGTACCTAAGTAAAGAACACTAGATACAAAATACAACAGGCCAGTACCAGTAAAAAAGGTGTTTTTTTATAATTTTACCAGTATTTTATTATTAGATAGAGAGGAATAAATTACTGAAAACATTAAATTATGTATGTCTGCTTATTGCTGAAATGTTTCTTATAAAGACATCATATTATGGTAACATTGCTAGGATATGGTAACTTATATCAAAACAAATATCTCACCAGTACATCTTTATTTTGGTATCTGTAATAATTTTGGGAAACCAGAGCGTCCCCTGTAAAGTTAAAGTGCATTCTCAGCTTGGTTAGAAGTTATAATGCAATAGTGCATGTTTGACACTCCAAACTTTCCAATTTTAATTTCCAGACAATACGTCACTATTTAGATCCTCTCTGGCATCAGCTTGGAGCTAAGACAAAGTCTTTGGTCCAGGATTTGAAGATCCTACGTACTTTGCTACTGTATCTAACCCAGTATGATTGTGTCACTTTCCTTAATCTCCTGGAGTCACTGAAAGCAAGTGAAAAAGCTTTTGGTGAGAATTCAGGTAAACACGGAATAACCATACAAGTTAATGCATGAAACGGTGCAATGTTGATGTTTTTAATTATCATTCCCAAACATATGAAGGTATCTAATTAGATTTTACACAACCAGCCATAAGGACGTAGGTTTTTATTGACAGATAATCCTTTCATCTTCCCACTTAACTGCTGTTACTTAACAGTGTGAGATTTGCATCACATTTCTGGTTTTTATTAAGCTGGTGATTACACAGCAAGCAGGTAGGGCAGGTATTCCAGCTGAAGATCCAGGGCTTTTACTGCAGAGAGTTGGAACACATCCACGTTGCAGATGTCAAACTACTACTGCTTCCTTCTCATTTCCTCTCCAGGCTGGCTGTTCCTTGACTCCAGTACTTCCATGTTTGTGAATGCTCGAGCTCGAGTTTATCGCATTGCAGATGAGAAACTGAATCAGAAAGGCAAAGGCTCAGGCTCTGAAAAACGTGATGTAAAGAAGGAAAATGGTACTGATCATTCCTATTTTTAAGTTTAAGAGTGTCACACGATTCCAGGTGCTTTGTACATTATTACTTCTACTCTGATTCCCTGCATGAACTTCCACAGCTCAGGATCTCAGTCTGTTAGCTGGGATAAATTGAGACATAATCTTAGTTCCAACAGCATATGATAAACAACGTAAAAGAGTCAAAGTAGGGGATTCTCCTAAGCTTGCTCAGCTGATCACTGGAAGAGCTTTTGTAGAATTGTTCTTGCATTACATTGATGTTTAGTTTCATCTTTATTATCTTATGTGAAAGAGTAGGAGGCTATAGTTGCTTTTATTAAAAAAAATATATTCAGGAGTTTCAGAATTGAAGAATGAGTGAATACTTCAGTGTTTTGCTTCACAAAAGCATTTCTCTCTATTTTTAAATTTAAGAGTGTTCTCCACCTCATTAGCATAACAAGTTGCATATGTAGGCTGTTGAATATCGTATGTGCCAACATCCATCACACTATTGACATCTAACCACTGATTTAAAGTCTGAAGGATATTTTGCCTGCAAGAGCTGCTGTGTTCAATCTTACTTTGTTTCAGAACTGAAAAGGGAATTGGTTCTAGAAAGTAACCCAAAATGGGAAGCTTTGAGAGAAGTACTGAAAGAGATTGAAAATGAGAATAAGAACAGTGACAGCCTTGGTGGTCCAGGTGAGAGAATACTAAATTATGCAAGTTTTCCAGGAATTCTACTCGTTTGTACTTCTACTTGACCTTGGAGAGAAGGAACTAACTCTTTTCTGTAGTTTTATCAAAGAGCTGGTTTAAATTTAGTAATCTGTGGCCTTAAGATGAGGAATTTATGTAAATTATGTACATAAACTATGTAAAATCAGATAGTTTTACATAAACTCTTATTAGGTCTTGTCCTAAAAGAGAAATGCTGTTTGTTCTTACAGTGCAATACTTTTTAGGAAAGAACCTGCATTATTCTGGAAAAACATTTTAGGTTACGTTTCAGTAGTGTACTGATACCTTCAAGTTCCAAGCCAAATAAAACACTTGTGGATATTTATAATGATCAAGGTACTAGTCACTCATTTCTGAAGTTTGGGTTCAAAACAAAAATAGGGGTTCTGTCTTACACCCTTCCTAACTTGCACATTCTTCTCATGCACCTGAAAATTTGCTTTGCATGGGTTGCATATAAATGAGGTAGAGATTAGGAGGCAGGGAAGAGAGTCTAACTGCTTTGCTGCCTTTCCTATTTTAGGGCTTTTAATTCCCTTAAAATTTAGCAAGTTTTATTTTAGGAAATAGTAAGGGTAAAAAAGTGCTCTTTTCTCCCACCCACAGTGTTCTGACTCTGGGTAAGAACTGGCTCTCTCTCTTAGTGTTGTAGGAGTTTATCTGAGTCAGCTTGCAGAGAATTGTTATTCACAAATGTCAATAATACTGTGTGAAACATGTGGTTTGTAGGCTCTCTAACACAGCTGACAAATTAGAATGGTCTAAACTAAGTTTTCTCTTATTCCACATCTTAAAAATGAGTAGTTGTTCGAGTAAGTTTCAACACACACTGTATCTGCTTCAGTTCCAATGGTCAGAAGGAAAACTTAACGAATTCAGATATTGGAAGAAAAAGGAATGTTGAACTTCCATTAATCTACTCTAATTTTATTTGGTACAAAAAGCCATGCAATTTGGATTCTCTCAAAGTCCAGAGCAACTGTGGCAGCCGAATATCAAGGCATTTGGCAGGCACAGTGCTTGGATCAGTGCAAGCCATTGGCTCGGGAGGTGCTTGTAGCTGGATAAGCACAGCATTACAGGCTGTAAACATGGTATTGTTTCTTGACTGCAGGGCAAGTGCTCATTTGTGCCAGTGATGACCGAGCCTGTGCACAGCTCAGGGAGTATATTATTGCTGGAGCAGAAGCTTTTTTAACAAGACTATATAACAAAACCTTCGGAAAGGACGAGAAAGCTGGAGAAGTGTGGATTAAGGACAGAAATGCCATCAAGTCCAAAGGAAATGCCAAACCAGACACAGGACCTCAAGCAAAAAAAGCCAAACTGACAGCTTCAAAACAAAATAAACAGAAGAAGCAGCAAGACCGGACTCTAATCCAAATGATAGGGAAAACTGAGGAGGAAAAGAGAGAAGAGGTCGAGGTGGAAGACAGCAAAGAATTAAGTGGTAGCCAAGAAGGCAACACTGAAGAGACCATTCCTGAAGATTTTGATTTGAACTTGCCCTCAGATTGTTACTATGGGATTTTCAAGGACCCACTGACAATTATCCACCCGCTGCAGGGGTGTGGGGATCCCTACGCGCTCACTCGGGTGCTGCACGAAGTAGAACCTAGATATGTTGTGTTGTATGATGCAGAACTCACTTTTGTTCGGCAGCTGGAAATCTACAAGGCAAGCAGGCCTGGGAAGCCTTTGAGGTAAGTTGACTTGGCCAGGGTAATTCTAGTCTGAAAAGAAAAAATTAAAAGTGCACTGTCAGCAGTCAATGCAGAACATGCTGCTGTTCATTTTCATTAGCTACCTTCCACTTCCTGTTGAGCCCTTAAGTTTAAACAAAAGCAGAACGTCTGGTGTAACCAAAAGATAATTTTTACTTTCCAGCAGGTATTTAGTCCCTTAACAGCAGAAGCGTATCTGTTAAAAAAAAAGAAACAATTCCAAGATCTCTGCTTCAATGATTTTAGTGGCAGTATATCATTTTCACGTGGTATAGTCTCACTTTAAACCATCTCTGAAGATACAACTTTTAGAGAAAAGAATTCATTTTGGATTTAATTAATTTTCAAATTTCGTGATGTTCATCATGCTGAAGACCAGTAATTCAGAAACTGTAACAGAGAAGCAAGTAAAGGAAACACAATAAAGAAAATAAGTATTTGCAGTTATAGCATTTGCTGACAGAAGATCACCACATTGGGTATATGTATTTAATACACCTGGAAATTGCAAAACTCAGTTTTATGAATAAATGTCACATACTGATTAAAAATATAAAAAACTTCAAATTTAATATGCTATTAACTAACTTGTCAGGCATTTACTGCTACTAATCTTAAATTTATTGGTTGTGAATTTTTTTAACTTAATACAAAGTTTTGTGACCTCTTCTTTTTTTCTCTTTTATACCCACAGAGTTTATTTCCTCATATATGGGGGCTCCACAGAAGAGCAGCGCTACCTCACAGCTCTGAGGAAAGAGAAGGAGGCCTTTGAAAAACTCATTCGGTAACAACAGTTAGTTTAACTGCCTTTGGAATTAGAGTTTCATGTAATTCCCCAATACGATTACATTTTAAAGAGTGAAGTTCTTATCTTAGCTGTGTGAAGGCTTTAAATAAACTTTTCATTCAATTCTTTGTCAGATGTAAGGACTACTTTCCTGTTGAGAATCACTAAAAAGTCAAAACTTTCATTTTCAAAGCATCTGGTATTTTGTTTAATAATTTTAGCAGGATTTAATATTAACGTAAAAGCTAATCAGCATCACTTGAAATTTTTCCTAATTTTCTATGAAGTTCATTTGTGTAATTGTGTTTTTGCTGGTAACATTTCTTGTAAGATAATTTCTAAAGCTTTTATAACTTAAGTCAGTTGGGGAAACAAAATATATCCTTAGACTGTATAAGACAGTATTTTTACTGACAGTGCCTTCTCAGTTACAGTGCTGTTGCTAGTTATTGGTTCCTTTGTAAAAGGAAAAACCTAGAAAAGGTTTTCCTTTTCCTCTAAAAGGAAAAACCTAGAAAGACTCAGTAAATTGCATTTCTGATCGGGGTTGCATTTAGTATTAAACTATATATAATTTTACATCTGGATGAAGGGTATTGAAGTATTTCAGTCTTCTTTACTCCTGCATTTGCAGTTTTTAGTGTGTGTTTGTTTGTGGTTCCTTAGAGAGAAGGCTAGCATGGTGGTTCCTGAAGAAAGAGAAGGAAGAGATGAAACAAACTTAGACCTCCTCAGAGACGCTAGACCTGCCTCTGTCTCTGCTGACACACGCAAAGCAGGTGAGCAGCTCCTAGGTCAGGCTTGCAGCCCAGAGCTTTCCAAAAGTCCCATAACTATTGCCCTTTAAATCCCCCTCAAAGCGTCTGGGGCAGAGACACATTGGCTCTGCAGTCTTCATGCTAAAGAAACGTTATTCCCCAGTGACAATGAACTGTGGTTTCCTTTGAAAATACGGGTTAATGAAGTATTTTACCATTAAGAATGATACTGTTTGTATTGTTCCTAGTCAGATTGTTGGTTTTGAGGCTGTCTAGTGCTGCTTGTAGGAAGAGAAATTAAAACATAGAAACTGAAGTCTACAGATTGTCAAAGGCAGAGTTGTCCTTGAGCTAGTAAATGTTGGGGATTTCTTTTCATCTTGACAAAACATGCTGCTTGGGTAAACAACTGCACATTATGGGTTTGATCACTTCCTTTGTAATAAAGGGTCCTTTTTCTTTTGTTGCATTTCTAACCATATTTTTGTTCTTTTCCTCTGACAGATATGCTGTGCCTCTGCCTGTTTTTCTTTACTGTTGTATTATAATCCTGCTCTCCTTTGCCATATGCTCTCTAATCTTTGCTATTATATCTTTTGTGGCCTTGGTGCTGCAGTCTCTTTATGTGTCCTGCAGATGTGTAGAGGGCAACACACAATTCCCACAATAAAGTGCTGTATTTCTGTGGGAAACAGCTGGAAACAAAAGGGATCAGCTTCATTATCTTGTTTTGTAGGCAGCCTTTTAAAGATTTCCCTGATTCATTTAAATAATTTTCATCTACGTCTTAATATATTTCATTGTCAACTATACAAAGCTTTCAGCAAGTAGCATGGTAGTTCTATCAAGCTGCAGAGCATGCTCCATAAACTACAGTATATATTTAAGCAAGTATTTTTTTTCTCTAACAGTTAAAAATCAAATGAAGTCTGTATTTATTGTACTGCTGAATTTGAGGTATAACTTAAGATGAGAAGTCCGTCCATTGCAGAAGCCTTGGCAGCACACAGGAAAACAACCAGAGCAGGAGGTGCCAAGTGTGGGCATAAGTGTGTTTCTTTTGCTCTTTAGGTGGACAGGAACAGAAGGGTGTTCAGCAAACCATAATCGTGGATATGCGGGAATTCCGTAGTGAGCTTCCATCCCTGATCCATCGCCGTGGGATCGACATTGAGCCCGTGACTTTGGAGGTTGGGGATTATATTCTAACCCCTGACATCTGCGTGGAGCGGAAGAGCATCAGCGATCTGATTGGTTCCTTAAACAATGGCCGGCTGTACGCACAGTGCGTGTCCATGTGCCGCTACTACAAGCGGCCAGTTCTCCTCATTGAATTTGATCCTAACAAATCCTTCTCCTTGATCCCACGAGGCTCTTTACAGCCAGAAATTTCCAGCAGTGATGTTACTTCTAAACTAACCCTTCTCACACTGCACTTCCCAAAGTTACGAATCCTGTGGTGTCCCTCTCCCCACGCTACTGCTGAACTCTTTGAAGAGTTGAAACAAAACCATCCCCAACCCAATGCAGAAGCAGCGATGGCCGTCACTGCAGATTCCGAAATTCTCCCCGAGTCAGACAAGTACAACCCTGGGCCTCAGGACTTCCTGCTAAAAATGCCAGGGGTTAATGCAAAGAACTGCCGTGCCTTAATGACCCACGTTAAAAGCATTGCAGAGCTGGTGACACTGTCCAAGGACGAGCTATCCAAGATTTTGGGTAATGCCGCCAATGCCACACAACTCTTTGACTTCATTCACCTGACCTATGCAGAGGCACTAGCCAAAGGAAAAAGCAGAAGATGACTCATGAGATTGTTCAACACACAGCACAGATAAACTTTTCTGGTACAGTACTTTGGCAAATACATGAAATAAATGCCCCCTCTAAGGTTACCAGCGGTTTCTTGCTAATGCTATTCCATCAGTTTTAATATGTGAGTAGATCATTGCTGAAGGCAAGTTTCAAGAGGAAAAAATATTTTTAATAGAGAAATGTGAATTATTTTTATTATTCTTAAAGCACTAACTAATTCTATAATGCCACTGAATTAACTAAATGAAGTTTTTCACCAAGACCAGATGAATTAAGTGCTAAGACTAACTGATAAAGGTGTTTTTTTGTGAAAGTTATGATGTCTTGTTCAAGCTAAAAATGTGCTGTGTTTTGATTAGTCTGTGTGACCTGCTACATGATAAAATGCTTGTGCCATTTTTAATGTCTCATTCTCTGGCAGCTGCCAGTTTTTGATTGACAGTGATGAAGCTATTTGAAATACATTGTGGTCTTTGCTCAGGAGTTTGTTTAGAATATAGTGGGACTGAATCCTGAATTTCAGAACATGACCATAAGCCTTTGTCACAGTAAAATACATTTGTATACTATGCTCTACATTTTGCTTGCTTACCTTACTGCCAGTTACACTTTTTACCATTCCAAAGCCGGTATAGCTCTGCCTTGCTAGATTTTGCCAAGTGCATTCCTTTGGTCTGACTGGATAGAGATTCTGTGGTGCCACAGTGCAACGTAATTTTGAGTGTGCCTTACTTATGCTTTTTAGAGGCTTTGTTTTTTACTCAGTTTTGATTAGCTCTTTCACTTGAAAGTGAAAAATATGGGTATACCATTGGCACTGTTCCTTCAAACCGGAGAATATTTCCTCTTGTAAAATGCAGTCATTTTCTAAGCAAGGTTTTCCAAAAGTGTTTAAAGTCCTTCCAATATTGGCTTCTTTTGTGTCCTATTGCTCTTGTATTTTTATGTCCCAAATCAACTGTCTGTCAATAAACTCAGTAAAGCCATTGTCACGTAGAAGATAATACTTTTAGCATTTTATGTAGCATAAAAGAGGGAAAAGTTTGTGAATATATGCATTGTTAAATTATATATTCTACACTGAACTTTGATACAACTGTGTAACAAGCTGCCGTTGCCAAAAGGGTTGGTCCCATGTTATTCCATGCTAATGTATTTACATTTGCTATTTACAAAACCTTTATCTATGACTTGCACATGTATTTATACAATTCTAATGGGAACAATAGACCAATATTATCTCTTTCCTGAAAGGAGAAAATAATTTTTTGTGTTCAGGTTTGATAAAAACTGTACTGTGCACTTTCAGGTAAAATGTTTATTGTGCATTTTAAGTGTGAATTATGAATTGTTAACTTTAATCTGTGGTTGAGCTGTGACAAATTTCCAAAGGAATATTTTTTCTGCAGATGCAAATTTTAGTATTAAATACACCCATAATAAGATTAAAATTTGTTCATTATCTTGTTTTTCATTTGGCTGTATTAATATCAAAACATTTTTATTTTTAGTGTGTGGTTTGCAATCCAGATCTTAGGGTTTCTGTTGCCCTAGATTCTAATTTATTTAATATGAGAAGAAGTCTTTCCATGTGACTTTTGCTTATTCAAACTAATATTTTCAGATGTGCAGAGGGTTGAGAATGCCTGTAAAGTGGTGCTAAGAGAACTGGAAATCAGAGTAACATCAAAGTGTCCTGAGTGCATGGCCTGTAGAGCCTGATTCAGAAACGGGCAGCTGACCAGCCTTCGAGAACAAACGTTGCTTGCGCAGTGGGCAGCAGGCTGCTCCATGAGCTGTGGGTTTGGGGTTTTTCACAGATGCTGCCTTAGCTCTGTCAGTGAAGTTTGGAGTTTGTGTCTTGATGTGTATGAGGTGAAAATGAAGGGTATAGTAATGGGTGGTAAAGTTGTAGCTTTGTGTTGTATGCTAGATTAAAGTTATGCAATCTGCAATTAAATAATTATATAATATATGCAATTAAATAATTATTTGCTAAATATTTTAATGAAATTGCCTTTTGCTTATATGTGTGGAATTTTTGTAAAGCTTTTTCCTTTTTCTTTCTCTATGCAGGATTTGCCCTTTTTCTCTAGAACAGATTTGTCTTTTTTCATGTCATTGTTGCTCCTGAGCTTTGGCATTTCACTGTATTAGTTTGGAGCTGTGTCCTCCTGGGGCAGGAGGTACAGACTGTGCTCCAAGGTGGGAGAGGTCCTGTGTCCTGAAACCACTTATCCCTGAAATAATAGAGCCAAAGTCTGCCTGAATGCAGTCACAACACAAGGTTGGGTGAATGATGAAAACCCTCTCTTTGAGCAAGAGTCATGGAATTTGTGCATCTTGTCTTTGCTGATGTTCTAAATTCGTGCTTTTGTTATTAAAAAAGCAAACACAAACACCCCCTGCCTTCAGTTTGGGAGTGTCTCAGCTTCTTGCTTGTCCCCAAATCAAGACTTCATGTTCCCAGGTCCCTCAGTAGGTGAAGCCCCCTGCGAGGGGTTCACATGCTATAGAGTTGCCAAGTTGCTTTTTCTGCAACTTCTCCTGGGCTTTGATCACTGACAGTTCTTCTGGAATAACCACACAACCTCTTATGGGCAAATGTACTTATATTAGCAAATTGTTTAGCACAGGGTGGATGAAGCTGCAGCCCCTGTGTTTGTTACCTGGTTACTATTCCTGCTCATGGGGACACTATTCCTGCAGTTTTGAGCTGCAGCTGCAAAAGGAGGCTTTGCTGGCAGTGTTGTCACTGTGCAGTCCCTAACCAAAGCAAACCTTACCTGCAAAATTGCTTCTGCATGAACACATAAAGTAGGGCTTTTCTGGGAGCAGCTAGATTGACTGCTTTCAAAACTTACATGTAAGCTAGTTGACCAGAAAGCCACACAGTTTATAAAATATGTAGCTGTGCTGTTAAAAACAATGACTGTTTTGGAAAGTGGAAAAATTTAAGTGGGAGGATTGTTGTGATTTTGATTTCTCGTTTGCAGAGTGATAGTGCAACCACAAATAACTTAATTTTTAAGAATTAAAATCTGTCTCTAAAGATTTCCTTAGTCAGGATTCCCATTCTGACTGTAGAATAGAATCCAAAAGCAAACATCTGCCAAAAAATAATTATTAAATGGGTACATTACTTATATACAGCATAAAGAAATGTAACTGAGTGTCATTAAAGAAACGTTCTGTTTCCAGTATTTCAGGCTCCATGAGCTGGGTTTACAGTCCTTTCCTAAGGGCCATTTTAGGATTAAGTTCTCCTTAGCCCTTACTCCAAGATAACCTAAATTAAATTAATATTCAGTTGATCTGCTTTTAAAATATGTGATTTTAAGAAATGCGAATAGGGTCAGAAACCAGAAAGTTCAGAAACCATTACTCTAGCATTTTGTAATACTTTGTCATTTTTACTTTTTTTGTATGTTCATTCTTCATCTAGTAGCAAGAATTTTGGATATTTACAGAATCAAACTAAGAATAAACCCTCTTGTGCTTCCTATGAAGTCTTTAATATCTTGTTATCTGTTAGGTACCTTCTTGCATTGAAAATACACTTACCAATAGTATCTGCACTTTCTTAATTTGCATGTTTTGACAAGGTTTTACTAGGAATTACTCAAGTGTTATGAGTTTCAGTGCCATTTTTTATTTTGAGTACAAAATGTTAGGAGCTCATCTCCCAGATTTTTCAATACAAATAAGCTGACCATTTTTTTTATTTGAGTTTTGATCTGCATTTTGAAAGCTTCTCCTCAACAAATTAAAGGGAAGAAATATCCTCAGTCACAGTCTTGAAAACAGGGAAGAACTGTTCAGTAGCTTGGCTGGCCGAGACTTAGCTGAGAGATGAATTCTTACTGAAGTTAGTGAGGGTAACCAGGGCTGCTACACTGCTGTGGTGATTTGTTGTCTAAACAGATGTTGCTGCAATATATCAAAATGGGGCCTGTGTATGTACTAATTTTAGTGTCATTTTTTTTTAAGCATGGCAAAATTACCTTAATCCACAACTGCTATAAAGCAGTCTCCCTTGGAATATTAATCAGGGCTAAATAGATACCGTTTTCTCAGCTTGCATTTTACCCTAGTTCTGTCTGTGAATAAAAGACAGATAAATATAGACAGATCTATAAATTAAAGCATAGTTTTCATTTCTAGGGTCCTCATTGTTCCTTCTTTTTTCTTTCATCTTGATCATCTCCTATCAAAGAGCAGGAGCCTGGAGTTATTAAACAGCTGACATTGTTTCCAAGCTGGCATTATTAGTGAGCAGTGCAATCTTGTTCTTTCAGTCTCAGCTTCTTTCTCAGCTCTCACAATGGCACCCAGACCATTCTTATTTTTATTCTTTTTTGTTTAGGAAAACACAGCAGCTACGTGGCAAAACTTTTTGGAACTGACTTGCCTTTTTTAATGTAACCTTTCTCATGTAAATTCAGATCACAATCGATAGTCAATATAAAACCACGCGTAAGTCTTCCTGTTTATAAGATACTAAGGTTTACCATGAGTTAGGCCCAGAGTTTCAGAAACTGTTAAGCTGGGATTACTGATTAAAGGATTTTAGCCAGGAGCCAGAGAGTAAGTTTATAATTTTGAGGATAGAATTTTCAGAATCACTACTAAGTCTATCACATTTGTACAATAAATATATAAGAGTTTTATTTTAAAATCACCATTTGTATCTTTAGCTTCAGTTCGATGAACAGTTCAATGAATTCAAATTTAATCTACCCAAACTCAGAAAACTTGGAATTTTACATAATTGAATTAGCAAGAAGAGAAACAAATTCCCACCTGTAAATTCAGTGCAATAGCTCTGGTTTCTGTCTCCTTAGTGACTATTACCTGTTTTCTTCAGAAACATGCTAACCTTCAAATTTCAAGCACATATAAAACCATCTCTTCATTCTAAGTCCAGGAGTTTTCCCAGTGAAATTGGCACATGAAGCCTTAACAAGGCTGCATTTTAACCCCCAAAAGTAGGCAGCATAGTTCTAATCTGAGCTCTTTGCGTTGAGCCCTCAGTTCCATGAGGATACACAGTGGGACATGTGCATTATCCCTCCTCTGAACATCCTCTAGGGTGAATGGAATGTTCCAGCAATGTCCCAGCTGTGCAGCTGCAGTGGAGATCTGTGTGTCCTGTACTCACAGCAACATTTAGCACTGAATTAAGTAACATTTTACAGTTTCTTCATCAGTTTTTTCTTGTGAAAATGTAAATTCTTGTGAATTTACATTATTCTCAGTCTCTATTCAACTTTTATCTTTCTTCTATTTTTCCTCTGGAATTTTCTGATTTATTTATTTTTTACATCCCTTATCCTAACCATGACTGTCTGAATTCTTGTCCTTTTGTTTCCATTCAAGAATGCTGCTTAAATATTGTGGCAATTTGTGATGTCTGTTGAGCACAAATAACACTGAATTCTTTGCAAGACTGGCTGCACTGGAGCCTTGTCCAGTACTTATTATCAAGGGGATTACATAAGAAAAGTATTGTACTTTGCTTTCATTTTGGTCCCAGACTTGAGGCCTGTCACGCTTGGAAAGCTGACACTCAGAGAAAAGAGAGCAGCAGGTTGGCAGTTCTTGCAACATTAAATTCTCAGGTTTGTCTTACGTTTCTTTTGAAACAAATGAAAAGCAGTCCAAATAACAGAAACAATAAAATGATAATCAGTTGATTTTATAAATCTTTCCCACCCTGGGAAAATTTTGAAGTATTTTTTATGTGTCACAAAATTCTTGGAATCTTATGCATAGATAGCAGAAGCTGGAAATTTTCTTGTAGCATTTATATCCCACAACCATTTTTACATATTGCAGTACTACAACTGGCAAGTTCTCGGATCCTGCAAATACTCTTATTCCATACTTAAGCATTTACATTAGGATGTGGGAGATCTGCAACAGCAAAAATATTAACTGCATGTCTTCTACTTTTGTCTAATTTTTCTTTATCCTCCTCCCTAACTCCTCCTATTGTCAAAATATGCTTTGTTTCTGCATCATCTTAAATCTCTGAATGTTGAGTGTTGGAAAGAACTACAGTCTTTAAAATCAACATATAATTGTATTAAACTATCATGATTCTAACTTCTGGAGTCACTGTAATGCTCTTGTTTCATTTGTTACAGGAGCATTTGGAAATCCATGTGACAGCAAAGGGGGGCAGACACTCCTAACCAAAGCTGTCCAGAATGTAAATGTCGGGATCACCTGCAGCTACAGCACAACAGCAAAATCTAGAGAACCTTCAAGAAAAGTCCTACCCATACTAAATATGAAAAAATACCTAAAATCTTCAAGATATGTCCTGTGCAAATCTTGGTGCATGAAGTACTGGCTATACAGACAGTCTTTCAGAAAATGAAAATGTCTCAGCCAAGCCTTGAACTGCAGCAATAAATCTGGTGTACTACAGTTCATATAACTATTAAAGTTACTGTTTTCTTAAATATTTGCATTATACTGCACATCACTAGCTGACAGAAGTCATAACCAAGTTCTTCTTTTTCACTTTAATATTTACTTGAAAGAAGGTCTGAATCACATACTAAGTTATCTGAGTTCATTACACAAAGTACTATTGGTATTAAAATGTAGAGATTTGGGTTTTTTGGTCAGCCCCACCAGCTCCTTAGGGATCTCTGACATATTTCTAGTGGCTTAAATAACTCTTGTGTTATTACCCAAACAGAGGAATTTCAACTGGTGTCCACCAGGAATGTCTGACTTTCCGTGGGCCATTACCAGCTCCAGCCTGTGCTGTCCCACATCAGCACCCGCACGTGCACACACAGAGTACCTGCAGGGGGGTGACACAAGCCTGCACATCTGCAGTGGCCGTGTCTCTGCAATGACCCTGAAAAACCAGCTGAGCCCATCCCCGGTTCTATATTTAAAACTGTTTGTTTAATTGGTGGAGTGCACCAAGAATAAATAATGAGCTAATTCTGAAGATCATTCCCAGAACAGCCAGCACAGATTTTTTTTCTGCAAGTCAGAACTCTCTCCTCTCCTCTCTGTTTGGGTTTTCTGGATTTTGGTGTTTTTAATGGTTTCATTATCTGAAGATGAACAGCTTTTATCTAAATGCAATTGTAGGAATAGTACAATATTTCAAGCATGAAGCATTCTGCACATGAGCGAGGTTTTTGCAGTGTTTGTTTACTGAATATAAAAATAGTTAAAAGTTCAAATTCTAAAACTGGATCAAGGATTCTAACCAGATTGAAGTTTCTTCCATGAAAAAAAAAAAGAAACAAAGAAACAACAACCAAAAAACCAAAACAAAAGTCCATTAAGAAATAAGGAATACTACCACCAGAGTTTTTCCAATGTATTGTACAGACCTTCTTTACCTTCCTTGATAACAGTTAAAAACAAGGAACTTAACTACAAATTTTATCTCAGAAAATAATTTTAAAAGACTTAAACAGTTACTGCAATTCCTTTTTCAAATTTTTCATTAGCTTTTCAGCTGTAATAGGTTATAAAGGTTTGATAATATTTAAAAAAACACAAACTGCTCTTGTATTTTGCTTTGTTCTAATGCACCAACAGGGTCCATGGGTCTCTGTGTCTCAGTGAGTGCACAGGCAGAGAGATGAGGTACAAAGAAACATACAAAGTTCAGAGTGCAGTGAAATGACTGTCCAGTAACAGAATAGGCTTGCTCATGGACTTGATGATTAATAATATTAATACAGCAATTGTCCTTTTTAATCACTATGATCATAAGTGGATCTCATTTAACTTGACCTACTGTGGTTGAAAGAATACAAGCTTTAGTCAAATACCAACCAGGCACTGTGAGAAGAGTACTGTGGCTCTTTGCTAGGTTATAAAAGAAAGAACTTAATTCTGTCATGCACCTGGTGTTGCATTCATTTTATCAAATAGGGAGCCAGAAAAACTAAAGGCAAAGGGTTATGCCAAAGCTGATAAAGCAAGTCCATGATGAAGTGTGAAATTGAAACTCACCACTGACTCATAGGTCAGTTAAACCTTAAAATCTTATCTTTCATATATTTCCATATGCTTTTTCAGCTCTCATGTGATGTTGTTTATTGCCAGTGTCAGATGAAATCTGTAGGAGTGTAGTGATACTCTGAGCAGTTTACACTGAAGGTTCTCTTGATTCCTAGCACTGATGCACCGATTCATCCTGTCACATGCAAAAACATTCTGCCACCTCCAGTATAGCTTTGGGACCAAATATGACACCTATCCCATGGCACAAACTCACCAAAAATCCTGTCTAGAATCCAGCTGAATCTTACCTTCTGGGTTGTGTCTAACTTCCCTGTAAGACAGGAAAGCTGGGAATTAAGTGGTAGCATGCAGTCAAGAACCAAGAAGTTACTGTTTGCCACTAGAGTTTTTCAGTTCAAATCCTTTTTCTAAGAGTGGGTTTTAAATACTCAAGAATACTGAGAAATTCAAGCTGGCAGGCAGGACCCAGTTCAGACCTGGAAAATCTGGATTTCTGAGCAACTGTAATTAGCTTGACCCTTATTTTTAGAGTCACACTGCTTAAACTGGCAGATATCAAAATAGGCTGAGGGCCAAATCAGTTATGATCTGGTTTTATTTATCCAAAAGTCTCATACGGACCTAATTTGCTATTTTGTGTTAAGAAATAATAAGTAGAAAGGATTATGAACACATGTTTGGCATAGAGAGGAAGAGAGAATGCAGCCATAACTTCAATTTGGGAATGTCTTACTTCATCATAAGCTTAAGTTTCAAAGCTGACACAGGGATTTTAGTACATAATGCCTCATTTTCAACTAATTGCATCTTAACTGAATATTGAAACCTTCAATTTGAAAGCTCAAATTAGCAGCTATATGGTGGTAGTTTTTTCCCAGGTTGTGTGTAGATGCCAACTAGAGGATCTAGGCATATGATCAAGTCTTTAAATGTGGTTTTATTAAGTAATAAGAATAATCAATATATGGTGACAGTTTTTACAAAACAAAACTTCTTCTAAGTCTTCTGTCTTATCCCTAGTCAATATCTTGAATAATTTACCCTGAAGTTTTCTCAGCACTCTCTGTAGAGAAAACCAGTATCCTTCCTTGAAGTGCCTTGCTATTTGGCTAATAAAAAAAACCCCAAAAAAACAAAACAACAACAAAAAAGTAACTGTTCTAGGTAATTCCCATGCTACATTGTATCAAAATTGCATTTGTTGAAGTTCCCCCAGGGAAAATTGAAAACATCCCTGGTGGCATATACCTGTTAAAGATGAATGCAAATCACTGCTTCCTTAACTATTTATGCAAATTAATCTTTCAGTTGGGTATGAGATGTTTATACTTTAAGCCTACCAAGCTGATTAATGACTTGGTCAACATAAGCCTCGGTTCACAGGGAAGGCGTCTGCAGATAAATAAATCAAACACTACTTGCCAATTTATAATATTGTATTTATACTTCTACCCTGTGCATGCTGAATGATGGCAGCAGCACATGAATCAAATGGGTACTTTACAGCTTCCCAAATGCCACAATCTGCCAATTTCATTAGCAATACCATAAAATTAATGTTTCAATCTGGGGAATTTCCTAACAAAATCAAACTTAGAAAATAAAAGCCACCCCGTGCTCTTTGAAAATATGAAAAAGACCTATGAACTTAAACTGTTGGAGAACAAGGGGTGAGAAGAAGTTGCAGAGGAGGAGATGCACCAAGGGTTGGTGGTGAATGGTGCAAATGGAGACAGATGCGTGTGCTTAGTGACACAGCCATCCACAGAAACTCCTCAGTCTGTGGTGCCTGTCCTCCCTTCCTTCCCAGACACCTCTGGGTCCCATTCCCTAGGGATCAGTAGGCATTGTGTCCAGCACCAGCACAGTTCTGCAGAGAACTGGAGCAGCCTGAGCCAGAGCTCTGCAGCTGAATCACCCCTGCATCAGCATGAGAATGGGGGATGACAAAACTGGGTTACATGGCTGAGCCTTCTCACAGTCCTCATCCCAAGAAACAAGCAGAACAAGGGCATGAAAAGGATGGGACTTAAAAGGCAGAATGAACATGCATAATTAATTTTCAAGGACTGCAAGATGATGTGATCACCTTCAGATTTTCTCCATCTGTTGCTAAGCAGCATTAAGTCACAAGCTTTGCTTTACAAAATGAACAGCAGTCTCCTCACATTTTGCTGTTTTTCCATTTGACACTGTTCTTTTGCCAAGCTTGCATTATAACTATATTCAAAATGCTTTAAAACAAAGATGAGCTCTAAGATAGATGCAGTCTTTGGGAAAAGGTTTCAGTTACTACCTGGGACTAATAGCCCATGGACTCACCAGTCCCCAAAAAGGAATTAGAAAAGCCTCCATCTCACATGTACCAAAGGAATTGTTTTCTGCCTCTCATCCCTGAGCTTTACATGAGAAATTAGACTTGCATCATGGAAAAGGAAAGAGTATCATACATTTGGGGTTGTATATTCATTATCAGTTTCAATAAACAAAATCAATCTCTATAAACAAAATCTTAGAATTTTTCCTGTAGTGGTAGTAAATTAATTGTATTTATTCATTTGATCTGTGCTAAGGATGTTGTTCCAATGATCAGACACCCATTCAATGCTCTGGGCATTCTGACAAAAATTAAAATTAAATCAAGGAGCTCTCTCTGTTAGAAATTTTCTCTCTCACTTAATTAGAAGCAATGGGCTGGCTGCCAGTGTTCCAAAACTAATACCAAACATGCCCACTGCAAACACCCTCTCCACAAATGCTTTGATTCACACCAGAAATTTCAGAAATCCTCGTTCTTGAAGACCAAGAGAAGCAAGTGACAAAGAGTTCAGGATCTTTCAGCAACTGTGGGGAATTAATTCCTCACACTTAGATCCCACATGTCTGCAGTTTAACCACTCTACACTGTTAGCTCAGTTACACAAAATGAGCAATCATTTTAAAGTGCAAAATGACCATCAGCTCAATTTTCAATATTCATGAAATGAACAAATCATAAAGTTGAATAACATAAGTGATCCTGAGGAGTGTGTGGCCTGAAGGAGAAGATGCCTTCCAATGAGAGAAAAGACATACTCAGTATCACAGCAGGTCTTTCCCTGTATTTCTACAGAAAACACAGAAGGTTCTTGCTAAACCAGCACCAAGGTGATAAATTGTACGTTTACAGCAGTAAACAAGACTATAGTTACCATCATTCAGGTTTATTGTTTATTAAAGTTTTTCAGCCATTAGCAAGAGACTGATTGGAGATTCTGGAGTCCTCTGCCAAACCAAAGCATGTACCCTCTGCTCTCTAGAAAAACATTTCCCTAAGGGATAGCCCAAAAGTTTCCCAAGTCTCCATGGCTACCTGTAGCAGCCTTTGGAGCACCACAGCCAACAAATGCTTCTCACAAGCCACTGGCCCAAATCCACACACTTTGGTCTATGACTTTTCATATCCTTCCACATGCCCCAGCACTCACCAAAGCAACAATTCGACCTGGCCACACCCCTACTTATAAACCCCAAACTTGAAGTAGCTGCACTGCTTTGCCACTGATTAAGCCATCACTGTTTTGGCAATGAGTATTGCTTATTGAAGAAGATTTTTGTTTCACATAAATTAAGATATAAACAGAATAGCTTTAATAACTTGGGCATTTATATTTACCTACTGCCCAGGAAGAGGTGGGGATCTGTACTTTACATCTACACAAGGGTATATCCAAAGTAAAATTTGTTGCACTAGGTGCAGTTAACAGTGCTTTCCTCACTCTTTTTGGAATATCTGGAGGAAAGAGAAACAGAGAGTGTTTTTGGTGTTGGATGGGGTTTTTTGGGGTTTTTTTGTGGGGTTTTTTTTGGTGTTTTTTGTTTTTTTTTTTTTTTTTGGTCTTTGTTCACATCTTTTTGTCTCCACCAGCTGTTAAGTAAAAGGACAGGGAGCAGGTAACAAAACCTGCAGCCTAGGGGTAGGGAGGCAGACTCTTGTTGCCAACTCAATCTCCTCCCTGCAAGCCTCCAATTTCTGTAAAACTGCAGGACTATGGCTGAGCCATGAAAGAACAGCAGTCTCTAGCATTTGTCCTGTTGCTTAAAGGAACAGGCAAATGAGGAGAAAAGAGGCATGAGGAGGCTGCAGAAATTGAATACACACATATTCAAAGGTGAGCCTGCATCTACACAAGAGGAAAAACAGGCAGAAAGGTCTAATGCAGGCAAAATGGACAAAGGGGATACAGGTACCCCATAGGAGAAAACAGCAACAACAACAAAGAAGTTATTAGGAGGATTAGAGGAAATAAACTAATGGAAAGACCAAAAAAAATGAAAAAATAGAACTTAAATGCCATTAATAAATATCCATTTCTTGTGACAGACTATTAAAGCTTCAATGCAAGACTGATTTTACAATTAGTACAAGTAACCACTGTTTGGCAGTGTTAAAACCTAGTGTAGTAACAGCCAATGGTGATCAGTTATATTATTTTCTCAGATGTAACCTGAAGTGCAATACTGTTTTCTTTTACGAGAAGCCACTGATGACCTGCAGTGAGCTCCATTCAGTAAGGTCAGCATGAGTATAGCTGGCAGTGCAAACCAAAACTGCAGGAATACTGCTCTGAGACATCGAGTCCCTTCTGTAGAATCACTGGGTTCAGACCTTTGCAAGTTTCTCTAGAGAATACAAAAACATTATAGCAGAGATAAGGTCAGCCTAATGTTTCTGTAACATGGCTGTTTCAATATAATAATAATTCATATTGCTTATTTAACCTACTAATTTAACCTGTAAGCTGGTGAAAGGTTTTCATATTTTTTTTTGCTTTTGATCTTAGCTATAATGTTGATAAATGCTACCTTTTCCTCTTTCAATTTCCTTGTCAAATAAGAACTGGTTCTTTACACTAAAAGTCCGTCTAGCCCAGCACGTTCCCTTGAAGAATAGCCACAACAGGATATTTCCCAAAGACATTCCCGTCCTTTGATTTCTATTGAACTCAAGGAGGTGTTCCCCCGTGAGAGATCCACCCCTTGTTAAATATGCTGCCATTTTGTAACTAGAGTGTTAAAAGAAATGCAAATGCAAATAACACTGTATCAACAACTCATCCACTTCCCCCTCACTTACAGCTCTTTGGAGAAAGCTCTGTGGAGAAAGTAGTTATTTCTTCCTCACATAAAATTTTTGTCAATCTTTTGATCTCAGGCCTTTACAGAATATATTGAAACATAATAATTACATATTATATGACTCTAGGAGAAGCTGTAGTAGTTCTTGCCCTACTTTCAAAGTAGCTTGCTCAACTATGAGCCAAATGCACTGCTATTCTGTAATCTTGTAAGTTAGGTGGCAAAATTGTGTTCTTTACTCAATTAATTTTATCTAGAAATTTAATACCCCCATCGAATATGTAGCTGACACCACTACAGAATATATTATTGCATGTTTTAAATAACGAAGTCTTTATTAACAAATCTAACCACAGTGTTTACATCTCTAGAATAATCAAATTCTTTTATATAAAGCCTGTACTAGAACTGAAAATAATATTTCTGAATAATTCCTAAAAGATATTTGCATTGTTTCATTAAACAAACAGTTCTTCCCCATTTTACACATTTCACAAGTGCATAATTAAATATATATTCACTAAATCACAACAAATATTTTTATGTGTGCATTAATTGGAATATTAAAATGTTGTTATTGTGTCATTTATCTGCTTTTCATGTTCAGCAGTTTCGAACAGCACAACACTGGTTTGAAAGCAAGAGAGGGAGAGGTGGGTCCATCCTTTCACTGCAGAGCATTGCATTGCTCTGCCAGCTCCAACCACTGTACCAGTGGTTCTTAGGCTTGTCCTGTTATAAAAAATGGAATATAGAATCCATTGTTATTCTTGGAGGCATATGCCAAGGGCTCTTGTTGAACTATTCTGTAAGAAGAAGGAAGTGTTGTACATGTCCATGCCCAAGGCAGGAAAGGTGGTGCTCAAAAGTCAAGAACAATTGTGTGTAGCTGGACAATTTCCGTAGAGTAAATTTATGGAATAAACTGTTTTTAAGTAGTTATTTGCCACTTTAAATGTGTCTTTTTCATTGACTCCTATCACCATGTGGTTTCATAAATCACAAATGCCTTCAAGAAATGAGCACCATCTTTGTTTAATGGCAAAGCCTTTAACACACCTTTGTCTCAGACATCTTTTTTTCCAGGCTTTTCAAGTTCTACAGTATTCTTTAGCAAGGAATACTCCATGTGTTCTGCAATATGATCCATGTCTCGACCCTTCTAATCAGTGAATGGGCGATGCCCATTAATGCAGCCATTGGAACAACTAGAATGATCTAGGCTGCATTGTAATATTAAAGAGATTGCCATCTCTTGCACAACGCTCTTGTACATTGTTGTTTTTAGTTTGCTTCTGGAATTGGATAAAATATGATTAGCTAACTGTAGACTAGTGAAATATAAGAGAAATTCACCCTCTTTTACAAAGCTTAACAAAAAAAGCCCCTTCCAATCCATCTAAAACAATTTGAACAAGTAATTCTTTCGATGTCAAAGTATCTATTTGTAGTGAAGTGTATTGGAATGTTGTCTTAAAATAATAAGGAATTAAAAACTGATTCTTTTTCTGTGCCTGTGGTATCACTGCTGAACAAGTGCACTGAAAAACTATTTTGGAGCAGGGAACCATGTTTTGCTTGGTCAGCATGCAGCGTAAGCTCAATGCAGTCTCTTAGCAAGCTCCTGAACATCAGCAAATTACAAATAATAAAAAAGCTGTATTAGAGCATTGCACTAAGTGGCAGCTTAGTACTTAATCTGTGAGCTGAAAAAAAAAAAATACAACTCAAAAGCAGGGTTGCATAATACTGGGCCTGATGCAGTATGTACTTACAGAAGAGGACTGGCTCGGTACTAGTAAAAGTCAATTTGTTAAATATTCGCTGTGAGCATAGTGTTGCACAATATGTGCAATAAATTACTGCATGCATGCATGATCATATTCTGATCACAGAATAAATGCCTGTGTTCTCTATTGCACATTCTCAAGTGTAAATCATCAGGTTTCCAAAACTTCTTTGAAGATTTTTTTTCCTCGTGATTGGTTTGATGTTGAATCAAGTTCAGTCACCTCAGACACTGACAGCTAAGCCTGAAGGTGAAATACACGAGCTATGAGTCCCGTCTTGTTTGTGAATGTTTGCACAGACAACATTTGAAGCCGTACCCAATCCATTGGCTTCGAATTTCAAATCCGTGCGACTGCAGCACCCCGAGAAGAGACACTGGCGCCCTCAGCCCCGGGACAAAGCCCTGGGGACGGTCGGTCCGGCCCGCCCGCCAGGGCCGGGTGTCCCCAGGAAGCGGCGGGGCCGCCGCGGCCAAGGCACCGCTGTGAGGGACGGGGCGATTTGCCTGGGCCTGGGGAGTGATCCCAGAGAACTTTCAAAAGTACCTGCGCCAGGAATAAATAGTGTGGCCAGCAGGACCGGGGAAATGATTGTCCTGTACTGGTGAGGGCACGCCTCGAGTGCTGCATCCAGTTCTGGACCCCTCAGTTCAGGGAGGACCTTGAGGCGCTGGAGTGTGTCCAGAGAATGACAACGAAGTTTGGGAAGGGTCTGAAGCACAACTCCCATGAGGAGCTGATGAGGGGGCTCAGCCCGGAGAAAGGTAGGCTCGAGGGGGACCTTATTACTCTCCAAGTACCTAAAAGGAGGTTGTACGGGTAGAGGTTGAACTCTTCGCCCAGGCAACCAGCGAGTACGCAGTCTTAAACTACGCCAGTGGAGGATTAGTGTAAGGAGGAATTTACGCAGGAGGAATTCCTTTCCAAGAAGGGGTGATTAGACATTGGAGTGGGCTGACCAGGGAGGTGGTGGAGTCACCGTCCCTGGAGGTGTTCAAGGACAGGCTGGACGTGGCCCTTAGTGCCACGGTCTGGTTAACACGGTGGTGTTCGGTCACAGGTTGGACTCGATGATCTCAGAGCTCTCTTCCAGCCTCCATGGTTCAGTGACCCCGTTCCGCAGGCAGCCGGGACCGGCGGCCCGGAGCCTCGCTCTCTGAGGGCGCGAGTGCCCGGATGTGGCGCCCCGCCTCCCGCACGTGCGCTGCGCCAGCGCGCGCGGCTCCCCCGCCCCCGCCCGCGGCCCAACCGCCGGGGCGCGCGCCCGCGGAGGGCGGTCCCGGGCGCAGAGCTCGCGAGAGGAACATGGCCGCGGCGGCCCGGGGTGAGCGGGGCGGCGCGGGCGGGGGGCGCGGGGCGCGGGGCCGGGCGCCGCCTCACCGGGTCCGCGCCTCGCGGGGCGGCCGCGCTGCCGCGCGCTGGAACGGGCTGGGCCGGGCCCCGCCGGGCCGGGCGCTGAGAGGGAGCGGCACCGCCGGCAGCTGTCGCCGCCCGGCCCCGGGCTGGGCTGCGCGCTGCCCCGCCCGCAGAGCCTTCTGAAGGAGCTTGAGGGGGGCGGGAGTGCCGAGAGCGGCGGCCGCCCCCTCTCTGCCGGGGGCGGGCAGGGTCCCCGCGAGGCCGCAGCCGGGCACAAGGAGAGGGGCGGCCCCCCAGCCCCGCCGGGCCGCTCTGGGCCTCGAGCAGGTGGAGGTGGCGGTGCCCGCACCGCGCCCTGGGACGCGGCTCGCATCGGCCCGGCCGCTGCCGTGCGGCCGCTGTTGGATGTGTCCTGTGTTATTATTTGCTAGTAAGGAACACTCGCTCCCGGGGGAGGTGCGGGGCTGCGAGGCAGCAGGGCGGCGCTGCGGGCCCGGCCCGAACCCTGCGGGAGCTGGGATGAGAGAGCCTCGCCCGGGGGAGACTGAGCCCTCCGTGACCCCAGTCGTGCAGCTGCAGCGGAGGTCACTGGGCTGTGAGAAGAGCTGCGACCCTTAGACCAGCGGCTGCTAACGAGTTCGACTCGTTTTCTGCGACATGTGTGGATTTAGGTAGCACTTGGTTAATCCATTTTAGCGTGGTCAGGCATTGGAATAGGTTGCCCAAGAAGGTGGTGGAGTCATCATCCGTAAGGCGTTTGAAAGACGATGTGGCGCTGGATGATGTGGTTTAGAGGTTTCAGTGGCAGTGCTGGTTTGATGGTTGGACTGGACGATATTGGAGGTCTCTTCCAAGCCTGATGATTCCATGATTCCATAATCAGCATTGTTAACGAGGGTATCCACAGCACCTGTATGCACAGATCCACATCGCGGGTGCAGGTCACTTGGCTGACACTTGCGGCAGTGCCATTCCTTGGGACGCGGGGAGCCAGGTGGAGAGCTGTGCTGCCGTGCCGTGCCTTTCTGCCAGCAAATGCATTTGCCTTTGTCCATTTATGTGGATTTTGTATTGGTGTGCAAGTGTGCAGTGCAGAAAACTGCTGTTAGTCAGTCTCAGTGCAGTCAAGAGATAGCAGGACTTCTGCCTGCTGCAGGCAATTGGCTGAAATAAAGACTACAGGATTTAAAGTGAATAACTTGTTTAGCTATGAAGTAAATATCAGGAAAATTATCTTTTAATGAATGTTTTGAAAACACCTCCATAAAGTCTGGTATGTCAATATGTCTAAAATACTTAAAGCTTAAACATCACTCACCTTATAAGAAAAAAAGCCAAGATTAAACTGTCCTGTGAGTACAGCATGTTCTGAAGTTCTTCTTTATGGGAAGGTGTTCTCACTTCCTCCTCATGCTGCATCTTTTCATTTATGAGAAAAAAAAAGCCCAGGTTTTGAATTAATTGAGATTTTAAAGATTTCAACGAAGGCACAGCTGGCATTTCACAAAATGATTCTCTTAATGTGTGACATTTTATCTTGTTCCTTCCTAAAGTTTTCTTTCCTGTGTAATTACTTAGGGCAGATGTGACTTTGTGGTATAACTTGCATTTAAAACTTGACAAGATTGCTGTCTGGTAATGACATCAGTTATTAAGCAAATAAAAATACCTGGAAGCTGAACATCCTTAGTACGTTATCGGGAGTGCAGAATATCTTTCAGGATTTGGCAGTATTTGGAGAAGTGTAGAAAATTGAACTTAATGATGCAAATGAGTTTTTAGAAACAGTCATACAATAACATGGAAATCACCTTTATATTTACCTTTTGTTTGCCAGATTCTGTTGAATTATAAGGTAGTATCAAACAGCTTTAATAGTGAGTGTTAATACATAGATATTCAGACAAATTTAGTGGTTTATATGCATAAAATACTTAAAAAATTGAAACTTTTACTTGTTAGCCTAGCAATGAAATTAGGTAATTGATGACACAATGGATTAATGTAATATTGGATAGGGAATATGCTTAGTTGAGGTTTGGGAATTTTTGAACAGCGTTTAGATTACTGATTAAATTATTATTGAAAGGAAGAGGGAATATATTTTATCATAGGCCATTTATTTTTGTGAGCCTTTTTGGCATTTCTGTCTTGTAACCTCTTCCTCTTGTGTGTTTTGCTTTGGTTTTTTACATGTACGGCTTTTAACCTCTGTCACTGACATGTACTGAAACCATAACATCAGCTTCAGCCTTTAAAATAATGAAAAGTAGTCTGTTAGGATTCATCTCTGGGATCAAAAGTAAAATTGTGTGCCTGAGCAATGTCAGGGATGTTCTAAGTCTGATACCTGTGGGTTCAAAGCCAAAACTGGAAAACTCCATTAGTGTTACTGTATGAAACAGCATTTGATAAATGGCAGACTTTAACTGGTTTTTTAACTTTTCTATATACAGTGAGCAGTAGGTTTCTATTGACTTAATCATATGTGTCTGTATGTGTATATATGTACACACACAGTCCAAAATATTCTAATAAATGAAATGTTGATGTTGGAACAAGTCCATTTGAGTTGGTGACATAGCAAAAAGACAAAATGTGGATGTGAACAGTTTTTTTTGTAAACATTCCATTGTATTAGAATCTGTAGAAAACTAAAATGTATTTCTGTTGTATAATTGGCACTTCCAAGTGTGAAGACTTGAAGGAACTAGGGCTGAGTTTGTGCATTGCAGTTGAGTTAAAAGGAGCCAATGATGCACCTCTGGTACTGCTGTTCTTGCCAGAAGTAATTGGAAAGGCAAATATTGTCTTAGAATTTGAGCAGGAATATGAAAGGTGCTAAAAGATGCACATAGAGTATATTGAAGTCACTTTACTCTCAGGGTTTTAACCTAATAACACACTTTTACATCTGAAAACTGCAGAAACTGAGAAAGCTGAACTAGTATTCTTAAGGCTTTAATTTCTCAGGTAGAACAAAATATGTAACTTTTTAAATAATGAATCCTTGAGACATCTTTGTGATTTTTGTTTTTCCTTTTTGCTTTCCAACCAACCAGGAATGTGCTGAAACAGACACTCTAGAAGGGTGCTAGAGATACAAGGTAAGTGCTGTATCTTAAAAAATTTAAATAAGTTTTTAGTTTTTTTTAGTAAAGCTGCTTGTGCTACTTTTTAGTGAGCAGTGTATCCCTTTAAGTTGTGCTTAAGGTTTTATAATCCTGTTAAAATGGAAGGTTTTCCAGGAGATCTGTTCCTACACAAACAGAAATTTGGTTATATGTAGTACTTGTATTACATAAACTTAAAAGCAATTTACTGTGATTTTACTCTTTGGCCTTTGATATGAGTGGGTTTAAATCACCTCTTAAGATTATGACTTAAATACTCATATGCTGATTAAACAATATTTTCTCTTTTTAAAGGACTGTCATGCTTGCAAGCCTTCACAGATGTTAGCTGTTTTCCAAATGTGAATAGTTTTGATATTAAAACTTTGGCCTATAGAACATTTTGTTTACTTTTAACAGTTTTTCTGCAGTGACTCAGGCTTGTACCAGCACAGCACCTCCAGAGAGATTCCAGACCCCTTGTGGTTTGGTTAAATCAATCCAGTTATAGATGAGGAAAATTCTCTCTCAAAGGGAGGCACCAAGGGTGTTTAATGGCTGCTGATAGTGCTGTTTCAGGAGGTGCTAGGAAGGGAAGTCAAGCAGCTTAGTAAAACAAGGAAGTTGGGTTATATTGACTAACACATTCTCAGTTCTGGAACTGTGTGCTTCTGGAGTTTAGCTGGTCCCTAAATGGTGAAAATTCTGATCCTGCCTTTCCCTCCTCATCTTCAGTGTGGGAAAAAGAGGGTGGGACAGGTTGCCTGATTTTCAGGATAACCAAGACAGAGCATCAAACTTAAAGCCTCTTGATAGTTTCCACTGAGGCCTCCTAGATGAACCAGAGCAGTGGTTCCACCTCTACAGAAAAAGCAGACACTGCACACGACTGTCATGGCTAAGAGCTGCTCCAGAGACTGGAAGAACAAGATGTACAGAACTGGATATACACAGAAGGGGGTATGTATCTGTAGCATTGATGTATTCCAGCAAACCCCAGAACTGTGTTAGGCAAAAAATCTCAACTAGAAACACTTAAAGGCAAGGTGTGTTTAGGGTTGTGTGCAGGCTCCATGAAGAGCAGGTTTGGTAAGACTTTTGTGTCCTCTTTAGTAAATCTACAACCTTTGATTCTTATTGTGAATAAATCTGCTTTTTTAGCTGCATGTCAAAAAAAAAAAAAAAAAAAAAGGATGAACCACTGAAATGAAGACTATTTGCACTTGACAGCCAGACAGCCATGAATGTTTCATGTTTGCTTCTTGAGATGAAGAAATGCTGCTTCTTATTCCATGCTGTGCTGAGGACAGGGAACCAGTATTCCTAGCATTGTTTTTAAACATTTTTAGCACCTGAAGTTCAAGAGCCAGTGTTAGTTACAGAATACGTTATTCTTCAAACTTTCCTATTGATGTCTACCACAAAAATCTTCCATATCCTGAAACTCCAAAGCAAATGCACATTACAGAATTTGTTGAAGTGTTCAGATTACTGTTATTAAATCCAGATGTTAATGTAACAGTTTTGTACTTGTGCAATAAACTGGATCCCTCTGATTGTTGACTCAGTAGAGAGTATTTTAAGATTTCATATTTGGTCCTTGGCTTAAACATTTAATTAATGTTTGAAAAGGGGCTTTTACCTGGGCATGGTGCCAAAAGCAACAAAGTGAGAAGTCCTAGTTATATTCAGTTTTGATCTTTACACCAACTAGTGAAACAAAAATTAACAAAACAAAAAATAAAGACAAAAAGGAAACCCACAGTTTTTTATCCTTCTCAGTGAATTTATGACATAGGTAGTCCTTGTTACATACCTGAGAAGGACATGCAGTTGTGTTCATGTTTCCACATTTTGTGTCTAATGCTAGAAGGCTGCTGGAAGGCTAGGGAACAGTTGCTGAAAACTTGTTTACAAGTTCTAGAAACATTAAAATTAGTTTCTTAGTCATTCTTTAAATGTAAAGGAGGTAGCTCATAAAAATTCAGCAGAGAAACTCATTAAAATGAGTTCAAATTGTTAGTGTATTCAGTGAAGTCCAGTGAAATGGTTCTTACATCTCATGTAGAGGCAAATTTCTCAATATTTCCTACACAAAAAAGGTAGAAGAGACACAGAATTCTAGCTATTGAAATTTGTTTAATTATATTGCTGCAATGCTTAAATTTGTTCCCCATATTTTTAAATTTGAAAATGTATAGCTTGGTAAAGTTGCAGTCCAGCAAAGCTTTAAGCATGTGTTTCTGATACTAAATGGGTTGCACAGTCAAACACGTGTTTAAGGCTTTTCATGATTTAGAATCCCTGTTAGTAAAGCTTTAGGAAAGTAATGTTGTGACACAGGCAGAGCAGTGTGTGTGACAGTGTGTCTGTGGTGGCTGTCTCCTTACAGTTCTTACTGCTGGTCCTTACTGCACCTGCACACAGAACTGCACTGCTGCAGGTGCAGTTCTGTGTGCAGGTGCTGTCCTGCATTGGCAGGGGTTCAGTGTCAGTTGGGAATTAGGGGTTTGTACTTGGGTGTTGTCTAAGGGAACACCTGATGTCACTGTTAATCTCACACTGGGTTTTTGAAATTCTGCAAAGTGTGTTACCAGTCTTTCTGTAGATTGTGCATTGGCCATCGTGGCACATTACCTTGTACGTGAGTGGCTGGAAGTGTGAAAGCAAAGGAGTGTTTGTACTTTTGTAATCTTCCCTTGGTGCTCAGGCAGGTGAGGGTCTCAGGATTGGTGTATTCTGAGAATGGAGCTTGCTGAATATACTGAGATGGCTATACAGAAACTAATGGGGCTCTCCCTGTTCATTAGGGTTGGCCTGAATTCTACCATTTGTGTGTTATTTTAGGCGTTTTTGAATGGACTAATAAATCTCTCTGAACTATTTTTGAGTGTGTTTTTTTCATTATATATCACTTGGTAACTATTTTTTTTAGAATTTCATCTTTAAAAATAAAATTTTAAACATATTTTTCCATGGAAAGTACAACTAAGACAGGTACCCAAAAAGAAAAGCCTTAATGCTTTGTTAGTGTTTTTGCTAATGTTTTTCAGTATGTAATTTGTACTCTTTGTACAGCTATACTCTATTTATAAATATACTTAGTATATTTATAAGGCTTTTGTTAAAGACTTGTAACCTGTATGAGTTAGGAATTTACAGAAACAACTGTAAACCTCACCATTTTCTACTTAATGTTTTCAACACTAATTTCATTTGCAGTGTCTGGACTGCAGAATGTTTTTAATACCCAGTTTATGAGGGTAGAGCTCACTTACAGTCTTTCTAGTAAATACTTAACTACAGAGGAGTTACTGCTTTATTTTGCAATCTTTAGTATTTCTGAATTTGTATGGGTTAATTACAGTAACGCTTCTTTATGTTAATGTCAAATAATACAGCAGCACTCAAATACAAGGTACTGAGCAAATACTGTCAGTTTTTGCAAAATATAAACTGTCTTTATGGTTATGGGAATTTTAAGTCTTCCAATGTGAATCAAGCCCTAAATAATTGTCTCTAGACAGTTTTTACCAACTTTCTTTGCGTCTATGAATAACTGAGTGTAATTTGTGATTTCTTCTGGAATCAGGTCCTCCCTCCTCTGCCAGATGTTCCACCCTTCCTCTGTTCTGCCAGTTAAACCATTTGATGACTCTTTTACCAGGTCCTGCATTGGAAGCCTAGTTTTAAAAACTTGTCATGCAAAATTGGTAAAAGAGAAAAGTGGAATCTCTTGGAAAGGCTGAAATGCAGGTGGTGAGAACCTGCTCTGGCCCATAGTTCATCTTTGCTGTCCTGGGAGCGCTGTGGGCAGCAGCACAGGTGGGAATGTGCAGCCAGCCCAGCCGTTGGACATGGGGGATGGGTAAAACCCTGGGAGTGTTTCCCTTTGCTGCAGAGTAAACCACACTCACAGGAGAGCCTTGGACACAGTTCTACACCAAATGTTCCTCAAATACCTGAGGCAGCTGGGGCCTGAAGGTGGTGCAGAAGAGGATTTCATAGCGTCTCCCGTGTGCCTTCGGGTTCTTGGCACTGGTAGACTTTGGAAAGCCTAAGCCAAGCCTTGTTCTGGCTGGCTGGGGAACATGGTCAAGAAAAGGTTATGAAAGAAGGATGGTATACAGAGCATTTTTGATAGGTAAAGCTGAGTTGAGGTGATTTAGTGATAGATGGAGGATAGAAAAAATAGAGAAATCAGGAGCAGAAATCAGGAAAGTGGGTATTGAAGTGACCTGGGGAAAAAACAGCTATTGTCTGACACTAGAAAAAGAACAATGAAAATAAACCAAGAGAAAAAACTCCTTGGCTACAGTATTTATATCTGATACCAGATTATATTTAATTAATATCTTGTTTTCATCACATGATCAGTATTTTCCAACAGAGTTTCTAATAAAGCTATGTAGTATCATTTTAAAATAGACTCAAACTACAAGAACTACAGAAAGTAAATGTGTGACAGCTGCTAAGTGCAGAAATTTGTAATCTACTGTAAACAATTTTATGTTACCATCTATTTCTTACTTATTTTTAAACAAGCAGCTTTGTATGGAATTAAATATTGGAACACAATAGTTTAAGAGATAAGACTTCTTTGAAACTGGCCTTAGGCAACATAAACTCTCCTGACCCAGAGTTTCTGCCCTATTAGTTTTTAGCCAATTTCAGTAGGGAAAATGGAATTCAAGTTCATTTTAGCTTTGGAGAGCGTGAGAAATTAGTTCTTAAAGTACTGAGAGCATGGACTGTGGATTATAGCATTAAATTGTTCAGAACATCAGAGTTTTCAGGCACCATACTAATAACATACTTTTTCTGATTATTTTAGAATATGGGTGTTGATCTGGAGATTAGGCTTCATCTGTTATGATCTTGGATCTGTATTTATAAAGAAGCAATAAGTTATATTCTTTCCTGTGGTCTTACCCTATTCCTTGTTAGAAGAAATGTGTTTGATTTGAAAAGTAAAAATTTGGCTTCTGTTAAGTGAAGAGTGTAATTTTGTCTTTATCAAATTATTTATTATGCTGTTAATCATAATACTATGTGTGTGGTATATCTTCATGCTTAATTTCCAGTGTTTAGGAGTCTCAGGGCTGGGATTTTGTGGTTTGTTGTGGGATTTTTCTTCCTGGAAGTCTGCTTAACTGCATGGAATTCAGCATTCTTTCAGACTGCATCCTTGTTGTTTCTATTAAAAAAACCTCCGACTTTAATTCTTAGGAAGATGCTGTAAGGTGTAAATCTAGTGCAAATGATATAATTGCATTCAGATTGTGACCTTTTGTCACTGCTGTATAAATGAGGCCTCATGGGATTAGAAGTAAGAAACAGGAAAGAATATTGGAGGTGAACACTTGGTATAAGTCAGGTAAAGAATGCACAGTAAATAGCTGCTGCTTGAGACGTACCGCAAGTTGATTTATGTATTTTATAAATTAAACATTAATGTGTCACCTTCTAAGTTTTGCTTTTGCCCATTAGCAGATTAAATATTAAAAGTTTCATTTTCAGAAGTTGGGAGCAACAAGTTGACTGGTTTCCATGGGAGCTAATTTAAGTTACTCTTTGCATTGTTAATACTTCAAAGTAGCTGTGTTGGTCCGAATCAATATGCAGCAAAAGGTTTGTGAGAGAGAGATTTTCTTAGCTCTCCTAAGGTTTTGTGTAGGAATTGCTTAATTGAGGACCTTCTGCACATGTCACTGAATTTCAGCTCAAATATAATCATTCTGATTTTTGCAAGATCCCCTAAATTGAAGTTGCTCATAGTCTCTCATTATGCTTACATTATTTTGAATTAATGTCTAATTAGCTCTTAGTTTCTTGCTGAATGTAAATAGTATGTTAAATTCTGTCCAATAGAATTTGATTGTATTTTTAAGACACATTAAACACCAAATATTACTGTAATTAATAACCAAATTACAATAATTAAACTTTGCTAATCTCTGTAAAGTGTGTAGATATAAAAAGAAGCAAAGTATAGATTTTTCAAGAAATCTTATCTACTAGAAATGATTGTGCCATGTTCAGTCTAGTTTCTGATAGGAGGTAGAAAGCAGCACCTTCAACTGGAGGCAGTCCTGCAGTTTCTTCCTCTTTGATTTGAATCCTTGTGCTTTCCTGGCTTTGTTCAATTCAAGGGCTTGGTTTGCAGGCAGTAAAATAAACAGAATAGCACCTGCAGCTTAGTCATAAATGGGAACATCTCGCAGTATCCAAGCAAACAAATGAAATCATGGACTCATCTAACCTTTCCTGAAATGCTTCAAGAGCTTTACCAACATTCATTTCTAAGATGTTCCACTATTTTGGCTATCAAAAGTCTCTGAACATATAGGGAAAGATTATAATACAATTCATTGATAAAAGTTACTAATTATTGTCTGAGCTATCAAGTGCATTTATTATACAAAAACAAACACTTGGGTTTTGATTTTTTCCTATGTTGGCAACTTCAATTACATAAATAGATTCTTCTGGCTACACCTTATGTTGGCTGGCCACAGAAAATCATGGAGCACATGGGACCTTACTAATTCCTTCCACAAAGTTCTGTCATAGACCAGAAGAATTGAACTTGCTTTTGGGCTGATTAATCCGAGTTGATCTCACAATTACTCAAACACTCCTGCAAAGCACTTCATATTAAAACTGAAATTAAGAACTTTGGGTTTTTTATTAATTGGAATTCAAGTAGGTAGCTTTGGAAGTCATATGTCACTATGTTTCATTGTAAAAAAAAATTACCTAAATATGTAGACATTTATGAGGGTGAGAATCTAGGCATCATTTGTTTGCATACCACACTAATGCAGATAGCTGTTGTTTGGTTTGTTTCTTTGTTTCTTTGCCTTGCTAAATTAAGGTGCAAAACTGACCTTGTGTTGCTTTGTAAACTCAACCCAAATGTATTTGTTGCCTATGTTAATGTCAGCTTTTTAAATTAGAGTATTAAAGCAAATTTAGAATATTGACAATCAACATCATCTTCACAGAGTGAAAAATAGGAGTGTCATATTTAGATTTTTCTATTTGCACACAAGGTATTTCCATATACAGTAACATCTAAACAAGATACTACTTCATGTTTTGCCTATATAGTTTTAAGTATTTTTATGAAGCTCTTTATTTTAATAGAACTAGTGAGGATATGTGCTATGACAGCTTTGTATTTATTTAATCAAGTGGAACCAGCTGAACCACTTAACATGTCCTTAAGAGAAACATTGTTTTTTAAGACTATCCGCAGAAAAGATGAGATTAAATCAAATTATGTCTGCTCATATGGTGATTAAAAGTAAAAAGTTTTGAGGTCTGTGCCTGAAGTCCTTCACTTACAACAAGTTATGGGTCAACGTTTTCTACACTTCAGGTATTGTGGCCGGAATTCTGGTTGCTGCTGAGTGCTCAGGCAGCAGCTCTTAGGGAAGAGGGACTTAGTTGTAGATGAAATAGATCATTGTCCTCTCGTGATTCAGAGTTTTCAGCACAAATCTTTATGAACTCTGCTGCAAACACTGCAAGTTAACACAGCATAGCTTCTGCTTATGAAGCATTGTGTCAGTAGAAGGTAAATTGAAAGCTGTCCTGGGTTATCAGGGTGGGTTAATGGATGTTTACTTCCATGCTGGGTCTTAAACAGCTCTCTAGAGATGAGCATCTCTCTTGCAGGGTGGAATAGCAGAGCAGTTCAGACTTCTCCTTAAAAATGGAGGTTGTTGACTGTGTGGTGCCTTTAAGAGGCAGTTAATTTTAGATTTTACTTTTTGTTTGGTCCCTCAGACCGATTTATTGATTTTGGTGCACACTGTGGAGTTTGTCAGCTGTTTCTTAAAGGAAGATGACATCGTTGAACAGTTTTATATAATTAGTAAACAATTTAAACATCACTTTTGTACGAAGGTTTGGGTTCTGTTTCAGTGATGACTGTTGTGCATATTGAACCTTTGCTTGCTTTATTTAAAATATTTGTAAGAAGTTTAGCATTTTAAAAAGGTTCTATTATTATAATGTTAAAGCCCTTGAAATGTGAATACAGAAGATAGTTGTAATATTTACAACTATTTAAAACATTTGAATCCTGAAGGTATTTAAACACTAAGCTTCACAACATTGCTATGAGGTAGATTCTTTCCTGTGAAGGTTTATGTGTAGCCCAGATTTCATGAACTCTTGTTTGAACAGGTTAGTTTGAGAAGGCAGTAATGTGAGAAAAGAATAGATAAATCATCTCTATGGCCCTGCACAGTGACAGGGTAGGCTTTAGTTTCCCCACACTTTAATGGAGCTGTGGGAGGTTGCCTTTATTCCTCACAGCCCCACACTGCAGGGTAATTCATTTGCACTTAGCAGGGCTCAGCTCCCATTACCAATTACTGTGATTTTTTTTTTTTTCCTACCTGGAGGTAGCAGTGGAGGGAATGTATCATCAGGGATTCTCCTGACTCAGCCCCAGCCTCTGTCCAGGTACAAGTAATTCTCTATACATTACCTCATGGACGATGTGCATTCGCCACTGTAGCTTATTCATTTTTCGTTTTTTGATCAGTCCAAAGGCTTAAGATTTAAAGACTTCCTCTGAAGAATTACTGAAGAGAATCTCAGTGTAGCATTGTCATCAAAATCTGCAGAAGTGTTAAAAGAGTTTCTGGAGGTCTTTCGGTGTCTGTTCAGTGGTATTAATTTAGCTAGAGCAGACAGTTACAAAAATTTAATCTCAGTTATTTAATAAAAGTGGACATTTTTCTGCAGTATCGACCAGCCCAGTCCTGTTTTTAAAGAAATGAATAGTAATAATGAGTTTTTCATAATGCATAATCCAAGGTGATTACTCATGGTTAGTCAGCTGCTGATATTTTTCATCTTTTTCTGCCTTTGTATAATTGCCTTCATAAAAATAGCTGTATGATTTAAATCCTTATTGCCCTGTGTTCGACCACAAAACTTAATTAAGTTTATCAACACTAAGTTTTAACTGTAAGATTGCAGTTTCTCTTTCAATGTGGTAATGAAATGTCAGTTTTCATGTCAAAGTTCACGTGCTGCAGTAAGGTGCTGTGTGTAGGAAGGCTGTCAGCCCAGCAGAGGTGAGGCTGTGCCTGTCCCATCGGGGCTCGTGCCCCCGCAGCCCTTGCTGCGTTTCTGAGCTCCAGCAGCCGCTGTGGCTGGGCTGAGGAGCGTCACCCTCTTTGGAGCACAGCCTCTCTTTGGTGTTGCTCCCGGAGCTGATGGAGATGGAGACTGCAGCCAAACCATGATTTGTTTCTGTATTTCTCTTTACCCTTGCTGATAGGCAGCATGGCAAGAGGAGCCATCCTTTAAAACCCTGCATCTCTTCCTCTCCTTGCAGTGGGTGTTCCATCGCAGGGCTTGTCTCCGGGAAGTGACTCCCGTAACTTCCAATTCCCGGACTGTTCAGTGGGCTGAATGTTCCCGACTCCTTTGTTTATGTTCAGGCCTGACGTATGTTGATCCTTGGAAGAAAGGAGAGACTGAGCATTCCAAGGATCTGACCACTGGACTGGAGTAATTTGTAGCCTAGGAAGGAAGTTTGCTGTAGGCTTGTGTAGGCATAGGTAGGGTCTGCTGCATTCTGAAAGCACAGTCCTTCCCCTTCATGAGAAGGGAAGGGGAATTGCCAAGTCAGTCTCAGATTGTGACTTCTCACATTCTCTCAGGTCATTGGTGCCCACTGCTCAAATAGAAGGAATATTTAAAACTGTAACAGCCCCTGAAGTCCTTATTGGCCTCAGTGTCAGAAATCACTGTTCCCACTGCACAGATCTCCAAGTCTTTCCAGGCACTGACAGGAAGACTAAACAGCTTAATGCAGTGGCTTGCCTTGGCAGCTGTTAGATCTGCTGGATCTCACACTTTTAAAGGATCTTTTTTAGTGTTTTCTGAGACATTGAAGAAAAAGGTAAGAAAAAACAAATGGAACATTTTACATCTCAAGTATTTTCCATTTTACATCTCGAGTATTCATTCAAGATTCTGGTGTATTACAAACTGCTAGAGTTTTAAATTTTACTGAGTTTTATAAATGGAGAAACTGAGTGCTCATGTTCACACCATGATTCTGTAAATCCTGGAGTTGAAATTGCTAGTATCTGATGACTGTTAATTCAATACTGTACTGGGTACAGTGACCCAGGTTCCTTGCAGGTGTGAGTGAGTGAGCAGTGTTAATGTCAGCCAGTTGACTTGGCCAAAACTTGAATGCATTGTCATTCTTGAACTGTGGTTTTCCAGCAGATTGCTAAAATAAAAGCTGATTTACTACTGAAGTGTCATCCAGATTTCAGAGCTTGTGCCAAATAAAATACCAGTTCTGGTGTCTCAAGTAGCCGGGAAATATAAGATTTTTCCAAGGAAATACATTTTGTCTTTTGAAGATAAAATGTTTAAAAATAAAAGGAGCGTTTGTCTTCAGCAGTTAAGAAGATAGCAACCACCTACAATCTGTGAGAACACTTACATAAGGCTCATACATTGTACAGGAGTTCTGGTTTCCCAGTGCTGGAACACTGTTTCTATGTACTTGTCAGGGAAATGTGAACCAAAGCCTCCTAGCAGTGCTGATGCAGATTCTATTTTGATAATGTATTCTAAAGGCTAAGTAGGAAAATAATTTTTATCTAGTTTTCACTTTACTACTCTTAAACATTTTGCTGAATTCTATGTTAAAAAATCCCAGCCCAACAAACAACCAGCTAGCTGTAATAATTTAGGACTATTGGAACAACTTTGTAATGTGATTTTTAGTTTCTGGAAATAAGTTGGTACTATGCTTTCCAACAGTTCATAAACAGAAATGGTTTTCCTACCTAGCAGAGTGATGGTTCACATAACTTTAACTTCAGGTATCTTAGTTGCAAGGAAGAGAGGGAAAACCCCTTGAGTGACAACTGATTTTTGTCAGATCAGCCTGGTATAAAAGGCGCTTTCTTGGATTATGTTAAGTAGAATATTGAAACTTTAGTAGAACGGATTTTTTAAAATTGTATTTTCCTGTACATGTTTTTACTATTGAGTTTCATTTATGTTATTAATATACTTGTGTATAGGTGTACTTCAGTTCGGGGTTACACAGATAATGGTTACCATCTGTAAATGCAGATGGCAGATCTGAAGTGATTCTTCAGGATTGAGGAGGCTTCAAACAAATGAGAAAGGGGAGGTAAATTGTTATCTTTAATGTAAAATATGAGAGTATCATGGGCCTTACATTCTAAATCAGAGGTTTCTCAGTTTTGCACATGGTTGCTGGATAAAGTGTTTATCGTACAGGGTTTGATTTTAAACAAGGGGATCAAATGTTTCCTACTACTCACTTTTGCATTTGAATTGTTAATGTACAAACAATTGGTTATATTAGATTCATCAGAATGAAATTACTTCTGAAGACTGAAAATAGATGGGAGACATTATGCATATCTTTAGTTGAGTTTTATGTTAAGTAAATGCTGCTGGTTGTAGCCTGCACCTGATGCTAAAGCAGTTGTATTCATCTGGAGCAGTTGAAATGAGTGTGCTAGAAAATGGTAATGGTTTATTATCATACGTGCAGCAGTGTAAAAATATGTTTACAGAGATACTTACAGATGTATTTTGTCCTCATTTATTTCTTTTTTGTTTGTTTGGAAATATATTTATAAAAGTTATTTTTAAGTTCCCAAATTAGTTATTTCAATTGATAAGGAAAACTCTGTGCCAAAGACAAACTAATAATTTCATTAATGCCAAGATCAGGAGTTGTCTTCAGAAAGCTGAACAGCTGAATGAATTCTTTACTAGATTCTAATAAAACAAGATATAAGAATCAAATTAATTGTTTATATTTTATTATTACAAGTCTTCAATTTGTCATCTTTATATTTTTTAGAAGTTCTGTTCATTGATTCAGTAAGGAGCTGTAAGAATCCTGGTGTATCTATGCCAGATGTTCATGATGTACGTCAATGATTTTTTTTTTCTCCCTACAAAAAAACCCTGGAAATATTGGGTGGGGATGTGTGTTTTCCTTTTTGGGGGAGGTTAAGAGAATTTGTTGTTCTTAGCTCAGAAATATTTCTGTAGTCTGATACAGCAGCAGTTCATAAGTAATAATGAAAAGAAATGAGACCAAAATGTGATTTGAGATATAAGTAAAGAATTTGAGGAATTTAGACTTTCTGGGAATACTAGAGTGTCTTTTGTTCAAAGGTTATATAGCAACATAGCAATAGGGTTGTTCTAGTGTTAAAGGAGCATTTGAGAACATACCTGGGTTTCTAGGAGCCTATCTAAAAGATTTAGGAATAGGGAAGTGCAGTATCTGGGACTTTACTGTGAATTGGAAAGTTTAAAATGAGGGTTTGAGTTCTGCACTGCAGAACTTTGGATTTAGGAGTTTCCTAATGATGACATTCATGAACTGTATAAAACTCCAGTGAAAACGAGGTCCTGAGAGTCATGATCAGCAGGAAAAGAAATTCTGTGTGAAGCAGGTGGGCAGAGCATTCATACTGAGGTTACCTAGAGATGGTGAAATCACCTGCTTTGGAGATTTTCAGAAGCTGGCAAGGCAAGTTCCTGAGAGCTGGTAATCCCATTAGACGGGGGATAGACTCGATGACCTCCAGAAGGTCCCTTCCAACCTGATCTATTAATGTTCAAACCACAGCTCAAGCACATTTTGTGTGGGAAGTCAAACTTGTTTTGAGTTGTGCTGCTGTGCTGCAATTAATTGCATGCTGTTTCTCAGTTGGATCTGGACAATAAACCCACACTTCTGTACATTCCTGAAACAAAAATTAAGAGATGGACATGTTACCAATTCCACAGTGCGTTGTAGAAGTGGTGAAATCAAGCTGGTTTCATTCAAAACATGATGTTTACTTATCTGTCATGGGGAAAAAATTAGTCAAAGCTAACCTGCAGCATAACAAATGCTTTAGTACAAGAAGGTGTTTCTATTAATTTCATCTGGTTTGAAAGCATCAATACAACTCACGTGGCTTAATCTCTTTGAAAAGTGACTCCAAGGCAACTCATAACTAGTAAACTGCAGATAAAATGCTGTGAATATGAACTGATAAGCAGCTACATTTTCAGTTAAATTCTGCTCTGAAGAGACCTGCTTGGTTAATAATGTACTTAATTTGTATGAGTGAGTGGGAGTTTGAGGAGAGTGTAATGTCAGGAAATCGAGTGAGAGCTGAGTAAATTATGCTTCTAGAAGCTAAGAACAAAGAAAAAAACTCTTGCATAACAGTAAGTTAATATGTCTTCATTTAATGTGAAAACTCCAGTTGGTAACTAGGGAAAATAATGAAAAATATGCACGTAACCATGATAATTGTTCTATTTAGGTGTATATCAAGCAGTACTTATATTTCTTATTTTTCAATTCACACTTTCAGAACATGATTCCCTACTCTTTTGTACTGTAGGCCATTCTTTGGTGGTCATGATAATTTTTTGTCATCTTGGTTTTTTAAATATCATGTTAACACTTGAAATATTTTGGTATTGATCATTGAAACATATTGCATTTTCAAAATTCTGAATACACACCCCAATACACGTGGTGTTTATATTCAGAATATTTGAAGCTTAAGGCTGAGTATGGCAAGTGGTTGTGTTTCTTAAGAAAAATAATTTAAAATTAACAAAAAGTCTCACAAGAATAAGACATTTCTTCATTTTTCGGAGTTGGATCTTTCTGAGTTGTTCATATGTCATATCATTCAAGTTTCCAAGAATCCAGGGACAGGACTTCATTGATGTCCATGTTGATTTATTGAAATTTTAATGACTTGATAGTTCTGTGAGGTATAAAAAGCCTGTACCAGTAATTCATACTTGTGTCTCTCTTTACTGTAGATTAAGTACTACACTAATGATAGAAAGGAAGCATATAGTAGTAAATTGGGACTTTAATTCAACTATTCAATAAGTAGCTAGTGTGTAGTAGAATTAATTTAAAAATATTTATGGCTAAAAGCCTTGCTGGAGAGACTGAGGATTAACTAGTTCTGATGTAGTCCTTTGGTGGTGTGAAGTCCTGTATAAGTACTGACATGGATTTGGGATCTGGAGGAGAGTTGTGCAGAGCTTCAAAAGATAAAAATCCATTTGTATGTTACAATACACATAGCAAATAATACAATGCACAATAACATAAAGCACAATATATTCTCTAATAGAAGCTATTGGGGAAAAGGGGTGTTGTGCTGATATGCGGATGGGGACACAGGGTGGGGCACAGGAGCTTCTGGACATCCATCGTGAGGGTTAACACTGGGTGATGTTTCTGTCAGTGTGAGCAGGGGAACTGTCCTGCTTTCTGTTAAATTGCCTCTGACTACATTTCTGCCAACCCCGTAATATTTGTGGGAAATCAGTAGGTAATGTCCGTAATTCTAAGGCCGAATTTTGCGTGCGAAGCCCAGATGTGAAGGCAGAGCAGTGTCTGAGGCGTTTGTCGGCGTTGCCGGAGCAGAGAGTCACCAGAGCCGCGTTGTTTCTTTCCGCAGAGCGCCGAGGCGTGCCCAGGATGGAGCCCGCGGGGCCGGCGGACGGCGAGGACGAGCCCGGGCCCCCGGCGCGGCTGGCGCCCAGCCCGCACAGCGAGGCCGTGGCGCACGAGCTGCGGGGGCTGTCGCTGCAGCCCAGCCCCTGCCTGCCGCCCCTCACCGAGCGCAAGAACGGTGAGTGAGGGAGGGAGGGGGGGAGCGGGCGGTGACCGCGAGGGACTCTCCTCGCTCGCTCCTGCCGCGTCCGGCTGCTGCGGGATCTTGGAAGTCGGTCCCGGGAGCTTCACCCGCCAGGGCAGCTCTCGGAGCAGCAGCAGGCACTGGGACCTAGAGTGGAGTTGAGGAGATTTTTAACTTTTAGTTTAAAACTACAGCTGGTGTATACTACAAGTATTGATGAAATATTTTTGAGAGTGGTATTATTATCAGACAAAAAGGGATAATTTTCAATAATGGGTTTTTTCTGCATAAGTAATACATAATTAATGTTTTGCATTCTATCCCACAATTTTTAATTCAGTGTTAGAATACTTCTGGAAAATTTGTTTTTTCTTAGTTTCCTGTAAAACTAAAATGGATGAGGTAGGTATCTGTGTCCCGTCAAACTTCCAGCCAAACTATTGCTCATCTGTAAGTTCAGATTTAGTAATTTTGGTTAATTTGGTTAGAAACAATTTTTTGTAGAAACTATGAAAGTCAGAAGCAAATTTGTAAAAGTGAACTTTGAACTTGATGGATTCACATTTAAAGTAGTTTTAATAATTTAATATTTTTACTTTTTACCAAAAATTGGATATTTGCAAGAGTATTTTAGCATGTCACTACTTTATAAAAAGTCTATAAGTGTAAGAGATTGCAGTTCACAGAAATACAGTGGCACTTAAAATCTGAAATGTCTAAGGGTATTTTTTTGGTAGGATATTTTTATGCAGGAAGCATTATGCTTGCTGTGAGCTCTGGTAGTGATCCTTTAAACCTTTTGTTTACTTGAATGAGTCTTTTGGCAGTAGTCCAGTAGGAGGCTGAACTGTTCTAGTGTTCTGCAGTGTTGTTAAGCTGACTTGCACAAGTTAGTACAGAAACTGTGTTTCCAGCTTTTCCAATGTCACTGCAAGGGTAGGAGGCTTCTGCTCTGGTTTGGTTTTGTTTACCATTGAGGTAATCACAGCATGCCTGGGTGAGCCAGCAGTCCCTGGAGCTGTTACTACCTTCTCCTTTTTCACATTTTCCTCCTCTCCCCTGCCCTCTGCCCCAGAGATCCCAGTCGCAGAGCAAAGCAGGAGTAAGAGCTGGGGTGGGCAGAGCTCGGTGGGTTTGCTGCAAATTCTCATGGTTAGCTTAAGCTCCGGTGGAATTATTGTCCCTTGAGTTTACAAAGGAACATTTATATGCTGTGCCAACTCTGTCAAAGAGGGTTTAACTTCCAGCAGAGGATCAATAACAAAACAGTTGGAGTGCATTAGGAGCTTAAGATTTTCTAGGCACTTATTACATGCAGGTATTTAGTCCCTGAACAAAGACAAACAGATAATTTTGGGAGGTGGATGTTGTATGTCAGTCTCCTGGACTGTCATAATTTTAAGGTTCTCCTATTTCATTTGAGCTGTTTTCAAGTTCATGGCTGTGGGTAATACTGTAATGCTAATGAAACTAATTTCAGGTTCTCATTAATCTGTATTTTTCTGGATAATTGGGCAGTACATGCAGTGCATTGATCATGTAAGCATGTGCCCTGTGTATTGAAGTGGTTTATCATGCCTGTTCTCTGGAGGCCAACTCTTGCTCCACTTGCTAAAAAGCAGCAAAAGTTCTTATTTCATTGGTTCTGGTCTTCACACTTATCACCTCCTGAGCGATGACAGAGATGTGTCTGTGACTGGCAGTCTCATGACAGCCATGGCTGTACAGTCCCTCTCATGAGCAGTGGGCCTGCTCACATACATGGAGTTTGAGAAACAGGCTCTGCGTTTGCATTCCTGCCTGAAGGATGCCAGGTTGGGTCCAGTATGTGCTTTTTAGGCAAGATGCTGTGTCCTTAGGAAGGACAGCTTGGGGGAAAAGTGACATGGATGAGGCTCTTTGGAAGCAGGAGGGAGAAGACTGATGCCTGGGTGTTGAGTTGGGCTGTGGTGGAGGAAGGCTGACAAGAGTAGCAGCAGTGTGGCACAGCCCAAGTACCAGTCAGAACAATGTGCTGCCCACACACTGTACCACAGTTTCACGAGCTTCTGTCTGAGAGCCAGGAGGTGGCAAGGGAGGGAAGGATAGGCTGTCTGCTGCTGACAGCAGGAGGGTGGATGGGAATGATGCTGCCTGCAGCTTTCCAACCTGCTGTTTCAGAGCCAAATGATGGGAAGGGATTGCACATGTAGATACCATCAAAAAAAGGAAGTAGTGCATGACCAGAGCTTTTTGCATGCTGAATTAATACTCTTCCAGAACTGGTGAGCATGCCACTATGGCTGGAATAGGGAGCTGTGAAGGGCTGGCTGTGAGGAGCCATGCAAATCATTATTTCAAGGTACATGTAAAATAGAAAACTCCTAGCTTGTGTTTTACAGCAGCCTCTCTTGGCTCTGCAGTGCCTTCCTTGACTATCTCATTGTGCCAAACTCTTCTTGTGACAGTGGCTTCTAGTTTCTGAAAAAGAGACATGTTTCTGAAAAAGAGACATGTAAGTTGCTCTTGTGGGGTTGTCATGCACAGGTGGGAGTCTGGTTATATTCTTGTAAAATGAGTGGATAAGTGGCTGGCACCTGTCTGGGCCATTGAGTGCCCTTCAGCTCTGCATTTTGGCCATACATCGTGTCAGAAGGGGAGTGTGCCCATTCCCTGCCCTTTGTGTGGTGTGGAGAAGCAGTTCTGTTCCAGGCAGTGAGGGCTGTGAGGTGTCTTCTCCTCCAAACTCACAGCCAGCATAGGAATGGGATTGCTTCTGCTTCTCTTTGGGGTTGTGCATCATGAAGTGGAGGAGGATAGAGAAGGTGGTGTTGTGCCTCCCCTGGCTGGCAGCAACTGTTCTCCAGCAGAATTGGGCTAACGGAGAGAAGAACCAAGAGTCTTGGATATTTTGTAGGAAAAAAGCCTTGGGACAGTGAACATCTTGAAGTAAAAGCAAGACTGGTAAAATCTTAATTAGGAGGAAGCAGCCCAAAGACAGCAGTGCCCCTGGCTGTGTAAGAACAGGGACACTCAGGAGGATTGACCCTGAGGCACCGAAGGTCAGGTGAGAATTGCAGCTTCCTGTGGGGCTGGAGAGCCTGTGGGATATTGTGAGGAATTCAGGGGAAGATGGAACACACACACACACACACACACCCCAACACAAACAAAACAAAATACTCCAAATGGTGTATATTGAGTCGTCCTAAGGGACCAGTCGAGTCAGCTGGGAGAAACAGTTCTTAAAATAACTGAATGAAATCCACATCTCACTTAACCTAATGGTATTATTTAAATAAATTTGATGATCCAAGGGATTTTTTCTGGCATCTAAGAGTTGTGGTATATTAGTTTGCTTGTTATGTCTTATCTTCCACTCCCTCAGTATGTAGCACTGGTAATGTGCATTCTTGGCATAGTTTTATGGCTTCTGAACAAATTCTCAATCCTCTGTGCAATTAATAGATTTGAACTGCAAATTTGGTATTAGGGAATCAGGTGAGATTTGGGACATTCTTGCATCTGTGTATGACAGGTTTTTCTCCACTCCTCTAAGATCAGTGATTAGGTCTGTTTTTTCCTCTTGTAATGATATATAGGTAGGTCACTCTGCTAAGAGTTTATTTTCATGACAGAGCTGGGAGAGACACAGTATAGAAAAGATGGCTAGTGGAAAGACTAGAGAACAAAACAATGGAAAACTTAGTTCTGATTAAAGTAATAGCTTGGCAGGGAATATAATTGAAAAATCATCTTAAATTCAGCAGTTTCGTAGTCACTAAGATGAAAGCAGTGAGATCTGGAAAACAGCATGCAGATATTCTGATTAACAGCACCACCACCAACAATAACGTCAACAAACCAAACATAAAAATCCCCCACAAATCAGACCTCAAAGGAAGTGTATCCTGAAAGGCCTATCTAGATAAAGCAGTGCACAATTTCTGTAAGCTTACAGTAGAAATGTGTGTCTGCATTTATAGTCATAAATAATGTGTGTGTGTACAGAGGTGGTCCAGAGAGACTGTGGAATCTCCACCCATGGAAATACTAAAAATCAGACTGGGCACTGTCCTGGGCGAGCCTGTTCAGCTGACCCTGCTCCAGCAGCACTTGGGCCAGGGGATCTCAAGAGGCTGCTGCCAGCCTCAGTGATTCTGGGATTTGTCTTTCCATTAAGGTTTTAATAGCCCATGGAACATCCAATGCAAATATTCTATTAAATAATCTTTGCTAGGAACACACAGCATATCGTAACTAATATATATATTTCTTCATGCTTTGGGTTTTTGGTAGTGCTCTGTTTTTTGGGGGGAGTTTGTTTTTTGGGTTTTGTTTGGTTTTTTAACATGTCAATAGAAAAAAACAGAAGTTCCTTGGTCTCCCGGTAAATATTTGAATGTCATCCTGTCTGTTCTGAGAGGAGAGCGCAAACTGAGTAGGTACTGATTTCCCAGTAAGTCTGTCTTTGTCATTGGTACTGCCAGTTCCCACAATCCTAGCATTCCCAGGCCATCAGTCAGTGTCTACAAGGAACAATTTTCAAATATTAAAGCATGTGAAAAGACATACAAGCCAAAACTCAGAGATCTCTGGGGACTGTGACCTCTTAAATGGAATATATTCTGACATTTTCACAGGCTACATGAAAGAATTCCAGAAGGGTCATTCCATTTGGTAAACTTCTAAACAAACATTCCATCATTTTAGTTTGATTTATAGATATTATTTTTTTTAATTATCTGCTTATTGTGAAGAGATTAACACAGGAGACATGACCTGTGACTGACTCAATTCAAGGCATCTGGTATATGTGAAATCCTGTTGGAGGGCCTGGCATTTGAGTGATTACAGGAGATACAGAAAGCATGTTTTCCTTTAAAGAGATCACTTGATCAAACTGTCTTATTCTGACCTTTTTTCTTGAAATTCCTTGTGCATAACTAAATGCATAGCTAGAAAAGAATGTTAATTCTAAATTCCACTGTATAATTGTTTTAAGTTGTTAGAACTAGGTCCTAACTGCAGATGTTGTCATTGAAGTGTCAGTTTATGACAGAGCCCCTACAGGAAGGTAACACAGAGCAAACAGAACTGGCACTTGCTGTGCAGCACTTATTATAGGCAACTTTTTCAAATCAGAGGTAGCACAGTGGATGACTAAGTATTGTCCTCTACAGGATATATATATGCAGTTAAACATAGATCTGTATAGTTAAACATACACAAAAATGCACATTTTTATGTGCTCTATATACACATTTATAAAATATTTATTAATTTAGATGAGTATATGGGCAAGACCAAATGGAAGGTAGTTTTCATTTAAGCAACGAACACTGCCAACATATGTCCTCCCTTAAAAGGAATTTGTGTGGGTTTTAGTGGGAGAAAAGAAGTAGAACATGCAGACTTATAAATTTGACATCACTGCAAGTGTTTGGTATTTTTCTGGGAAGGGTGACTGAGGTAGATGGTGACCATTATTTGTGTTTTTTGGGTCTTTGTTGCCACAATGGTGGAGAATATAGGCAGAACAGAACTCCCCTAAAACAATTCCCCTTAATTAATAATTTGAAATAATGTTCTTAATATTTACAGAAGTAATAGAATAAATTATAATAGGGGTTATGTAAACTGATGCTTTAGTTTGTATAGTCAGAGCACTGTTTTCCTGTGTGAAGAAATTATTACACCATGATTGAGAACTAGATTATTCTAACACAATATAAAGCACCAAGATACTCATCAAGGTGTTTGTAAAGCCAAGGTGAAATAGATACTTGAGTAATTAGTCTTTTTTCCCACTTGAAAATGTTGTTGTGGTAGTGAAAGAGTTTAAACACCCAAGGGCATTTGGTTTGGTTTTGTTTTTCTTTTTGATGGGATTGCGAAGGAAAGAGTTCCATATGATGTGAAGAGTTGGAATGTACTGTTAAAGCAATTGTTGCTTAGTTACTTGGTGTTTAATAAGGTTGTGAAGCAGCTCCCAGTGATGTCACTCAGCACATCACTGATGCTTCACCAGATAAGGGTTTGTTGTGAGGGGCAGGCAGGCACTGGGGAGGTACTGTGGGGCTGCATTGCTTCCTCCTGTACTTGGGAATTGCGGTTAATATCTACTAGACACCTCCACTTTTTAAATAACACTTTTGCTGTAGGCTGAAGGTTGGCAGAACACTTGGGAGTCTGTGTTGCAGAAGGATGGAAGGAAGAAGCACTCGTGACCTTAGATGTAAAGCAAACATTTGTGAAAAATTTGTGCAATACATTGCTGTTAAATGAGATTCTGGCTTATGGAACTGACAGAAATGTTCCATTCTGAGGCCTTTTTTCTTCATTTCACCCACTCTTACGCAGTATATTCAACTTCAATTGAAATTCAAATGAGAGGTACTTCTGCCCTCTGAAAATAATGCAAATTCTAACATTTCATTTTCACTGAAACCAAGACTTGTTGAGTGTCTTTTACTTCAGCTTCTGGTTTGGGTACACTGATGCAGTTTGTAATGAAGTTCAAACCTGTAACTGAAAAATACAACGTGCAGGACTCAAGATTTTCTTTCAGCTGAAAAAGATACTTTGGTTTTGTTGTTTGATAGAAACTGGTCTCTCAGCCACAGTTTTGTTTCTAGGTCATTTTAGGTTTCTCTGTGATCCTCAGTTTCATTTTGCTATTTGTAATGTTAAAAGCAGCTCATTTGAAACAGGTACATGCTCAAATTGCAGACATTTTATGTCCAATGTTTAGTTTGGAATTGAGTAGTTCTGTCTATTACAAAAGATTCTCTGTTTAAATAGCAGTAGAAAGAGAAGATGAAAAATTTGCAATTTGAAAAAGTTATCTGCCTGCTTTTAACAATGCCATCAATTTCAAATGACAATCCAAATTCCAGCTCACTTTTAGACACTGAACACAAAATAATTTCAAACTCTGAGTGGAATTGTAAGATCCCAAGCTTTTTCTGTCCCTAATTTATATTGTGTAATTCATGAGTTGTTCTATTAACTGTATTACTGCTAAAATAAAGAGTACTCAAAGAACAAACAAGTTACTATTGTTTCACTAATACTCTAGAGGATTTTTTGTGGTAGGCCAAAATGGGTGATTTGGATGGGATGGTATTAAGTTCCCACTTGTAAAGTCACAATTACTTTTCATAGAAATGTGGAATTAGCGTCCTTTAAAACCAACAGCAAAAGTAACTGAAATACAAAGCAGTTTTTATCTGTCAAAACAATCTTCAAGGCAGATACTGCCCAAACATAGGTAGTGTGTTCCATGTATCAGTGTGGTGATGACAGAACTTCTGCTATTTCATAAGAGCTTAAAAAATTACCATCAGATTTGAAAGTGCATGAGTAAATCTGAGGAGTCATTGTGATGCTTTAGCAGTCACAGGTGAGAAGGTATGTAAACCATTCTAGAGGAGTTACAAATTTATTTCATTTGGCAGGGAAGAAGGAGTCCTAAAATGGCAGGTGGGTCAGCACTGGGGTCAACAGGCAGCACTCTGCCTTGCTTCACATGGGACCTGCTCAGGACCCCTTTGAACACCTGGGCATTGGCAGTGGGCAGGTGAATTTAGTACTGGAATGTGCTAACAGGGTTTCTGTTCCTTCTAGTACAGCTCTTAGGAAGGTTGACAAAGTCCATCATAAGAACATGCACTTTTCCCACGTTGCAGTGCTGTGGAGCTGGGAATTGTGAGATGCCTCCAGGTGCCTGTGAAGCTGTCCCACAGTTCTAGACTGTTCCAACAGACATGTTGAGATGATGATTAGTTTTTCTTTGAAGCCTTATCACTAAAAATATAAGAACTATATTGTTGCACATTCAAATAACCAGTAAAACCAAGTTATCAATTGAGCTTGGATTAAGGTATTTTCAAGACTGCTGGGAAAACAAAAGGTTGTTTGAATAGGAATATTTTTTCATGATGTAGGAGATAAGTGTTATTCTTCATGCAGGGACTTAAAAGAAACTTATCCCTGAGCAGAATATCCAGATATTCTCCATATTCGCAGCGTAACTGAATCTGGAGCAGAACTATTTCCTTCCTCAAATGCATCTTTTCTTTGTCTTCATTTGTTATGCCTGCCCTCACCCAACTATTCCATATTGTATAGCATTTATTGGCAATGGTAGTATTTGGTTACATGAAAAATACACAGCATAATTTTGACCTTTCATCTCTCCTAGTCTGGACAAGAATTTCCACATTCTTATTTTTCATGTGATTCCTGCTTTTCTTACTAAAGATTTTGCATGTTATTGTTGAGATTTTCGGATCAGACTTCTTAAAGGTCTTCTAAAATTTTCATCTCTGTGTTAGGCTTGTATTGAACTAAGAGGTGAAATGGAAGCAAAATATGAGGTATAACTCCAAGTAGCTGAAGCATAAGCACATTGATCTGCTGTGGGGTAGCTACCCTTGGAAGGGGGAGGAGTGGATGGCACAAACTCCTGGCTAAACTCATCTTTCTGAACAAGATAAATGCTCCTGAAGGCTTGAACCGCTCCCACCCAGCTGCTGTTACTGTGGTCAGCTTTCACCTGAGCACTGGGCACTCTCAATTTATATAAAGCACTATAAAGGGATAGGAATGGATAGAACGTCCTTCAGAAATACGATGTTTGAAGAAAAATGTCTTCCTCTAGCTTCTTTAATTACACATTTCCTCATTAGAGCATGGAATTTTTAAAATTTCAGAATACTGTTTTCTGAATCATTGGGAAATCAGTTCAGAGTGTGTGAAGTGCACTGTACCCTTTTTGTAAAACAATTTGTACTGTTATAGATTGTTATACTGTTAGAATATAATTCATCCATCCAAACAATTAACTTCTCTCTTGGTACAAGAAAAATGTGGAGTTATAATCTGTTATATCAGTAAGTGTGTAATATTCTGTTTATTGACTGCGTCAGAGTTTAATGTGTGTTTAAGTTTAAGCAGTATGTGTTTGTATTCTGCTTGTCTCAGTTTTTATTTTCTGAATGTGTGGCGTTTCTCAACAGTGGTTTTGTTTCTTATGCACAGTAAGTGTTCAGCTGCAGGCAGTGAGGAAGTTAATTTGATTTATGAAGGAGCTTTTCCATAGTATTATTTTCTTGTGTTCAGTTAAAAATCACTGCAAAAGCAAATGTATTGGAATAGTCTGTAACTTGTATTTAAACAGAAAATAATTTAAGCTGATAATTTTTATACAAATGATGTGCAGACAACTGATTTTTAGGCTGGGAGAGTGGCCTGAAATCATTCATGCTGCAAAGAGTTTTTTGCCTGTATTGTCAGCTCCTTACATGTCAAGAGGTTGCTAAAGCCTGGCGAGCTCACGCCTCCTTGGAGCCTGCAGTTCTGAGCAGATCTAGGTCTCCCTTCTCCCAGCAGCAGGCAAACAGGGAGAGGCTTCCAAATCCTGCTGGCTGTGCCAGGCAGCTTCACACCCCGTGGTGTCACTTGCCCTGGGAGTGCACTGTCAAGGTGAAGAGTCAGTGCTCAGTGACTGCCTTGTAGAAAGATCCAAACAGGAAAAATATGGGGGTTTTTGTGTAGCTTCCACTTTTTAAAATTCTGTATCTGAATGCATATAGATATTTTCAAATCTGATTCTGTGGAAATGAAACATTTTATCTGAATGGAGATGTCCTTTATAATTTCAGGTTGAAGGATTTAAAATACAAAGTAGAGGCGTGGAAAATGTGTGCAATGATAGCATTTTTAGGCCGAGGGGAAGGAAAAAGACACCTGCCAGAGTTCCTAGTTGACATGTAGAGACTCTTTAACATTATGTATATTTTCTTTTCTCTAAGTACAGGAAATTAAATGCAGACTCGTCTGCTGTTCCCTTATGGCCAATGCCAGGTAATTAGAGGGGATCCATTTCCCTGAAATCTTCCAGGTTGACACTGAAGTTGATGACTCATGGAAGATAAATGGGATATGCTGCAGAGAATGGCAGATCAGAAGCTGTGGGAGGAAATACTCCTGAAACTGCTGGGAATAATGAGATGTGTAACTAATGCAAAAAGGAAAATAATAAAATACTCAGCGCTTAGATATTTACAACAAGGAACAGAGCCTCTCATACTGCAGGGAAAGGCATGGAAATAATCACTGGTTTTCCCAGTTACCTCTGCTAGATAAGTGTCTCTGGAACCAGACCTGGGGTTGGTGGGTGGGAAGGTTCCTTAACATAACTATAACTTTTTGACATGCCGCTGTGCAGCTTTGTTTACTGGTGAAACTCAATGAGTAATGAATGTGCCGGTCGGGCAAAGATGAAGTATTTCTGCTGCCTGCAGCAGTGTTCCGAGGAGTGGGGGCAGGGACGAGGAAGGGGGGAAAGGGAGAGAGACCTCAGCAGTAGTTTGTCTTAGGTATCAGCGAATGCTGCTCCAGCAACTGCTGGATTTATTTTTAACCGCTTGACTCATTCTTTGTCAGATGATTGACCACCGAGCTGCGCGTTGAAACACCAATGTGCAGAGGAAGCGAGCGTAACTACAGGCAGAGGAGGAGTGTCTGTCTGGGAAGAGGCGGGCTTTGGGAGTTGTGCTTCACATGCTCGGTGCCCGCGGAGAGAGCGGGCTGCAGGCTTGGAGCGGGCACAGCGAACCGAGCCGGGCCGGGCTGAGCCGAGCTGAGCCGAGCCGAGCCGAGGCGGGGCGGGCTGGGCTGAGCCGGGCCGGGCTGGGCTGGGCTGAGCTGAGCCGGGCCGAGCCGGGGCGGGCTGAGCGGAGCCGGGCCGAGCCGAGCCGGGCCGAGCCGAGCCGGGCCGAGCCGATCCGAGCCGTCGGGGCAGCGCCATGGGCGGCGCGGCGGCGCCCGGGCTGCTGCCGTAGGAGTCCGCGCCGGGCCCCTCTGCACCGCTGCCCACTGCGGCCTGCGTTTTTTCGGTGCTGGATGTTGCCATTCTAAAGGATTCCCACCATGATCGATAGCTCCAAGAAACAGCAGCAGGGCTTTTCCGAGATCTTACCTGCAGGAGATCTTAAGCCACTGAAGGAGAAGGAATGCCTTGAGGTGAACAGCCAGAAAAGTCTCAAGGAAGGTCAGTCACTTGCTGGTTGGGGGACAGAAAATGCAGAAGTCCTGGGCACATTCAGTTCACCAGCATGCCTGATGTGATGCTGTATGTCAGGAAGAGTTTTTGTACATTAAATGAGGTATTGTTTTCCGTCTGAAAAAAAAAAAAAAACAACAACAACTAAAACCTATAAAAGCTGAATTAAAATTTTACCTGAGACTAGTAAAATAACGATGACGGTAGCTGGATAGGAATTGTAGTATGAAGAAAGATGAGCAATCAAGTAGTCTTTTCAGGGTATCATTTAGTGCTGAATTAACGAAGAACTCCCAAATTGTCCTGTAAATATTGCACAAAGTGCTTCAAAATGTCGCTATTGAAATCAACATAATAAAATAAACCTCATTAAGTATGGCATGTCAAAATAAACCCCCCCCACACCTTTAGTGTTAGACATATTGCTACCTCATTTTCAACAGTGCTTTTCTCAGCTCTTTTCTTTCTTTGAAATTCTGTTCTCCTGTCATACTTTAAATTAGATTTGATTCTGATCTTGAGATGTGTGCTTTTCAGACCACATTATGTCTTTTTAAATGATTTGATTTCAACTGGGCATTAAATTGATAAAATGCACAGGCATTAGTTTCTAAAATAGCAGTAGTCTGAGAATATTTGGAACATCATTTAAAGCTGACAAATAGAACTATACAAGATTCATTTAAAGTTATTTTTGTTAGGCTGAGGCAATAATGCTGCTCAGGGAAATTGTCTTACTCCTGGCGGGCAGGATTCTTCCCGCTGGCCTGGGTGAAGGAGGAGAAGGACGAGACCTCTGGAGGTCGGCTGCCAGCCCTGCCCGGAGCCGTCTGACACGGGTGGGAGTTAACACACCAGGCTCTTGCAGCTCTGGGCTCAACTCCAGCTGCTTAATTAATGGTTCACAAACTGTCTTTGTAGTAGACAGAATTCCTGCTTTCCTTTTACACACTCTGCTTTGGCTTTTCCTGCAGGTATCTCTGGATTGTCTGGTGATGCAGGGATTTCTCCCTTGGTGTGGTGGCAAGAGTTCTATATGGGATCCTGCCTTTCTCAGAGAATTTAAATGCTGGGTTTGTTTGGGGGTTTTGTTCATTTCTTTTTAAAATTTGGACCTTAACAATGTTTAAAATGGCAAAACGATAGCCAGTTTTCAGTATTAAGTTCAGTAGCTAACAGGTTAGTTTAAAACCCCATTACTTAGCTTTAAGTTCGAGCTAGAGAAAACACTGATCTTTTGCAGTGCACTGATACCGGAGGTCTGTTAGTGATTAGGTACTAAGAGGCTGAGTGCTGCCGCACGTAGCGTTCAGTGGCTGAGAGCACAACAGTTCTGCTTCCTTTGTGGCAGGAAAGTACTGACTGGGAGACGGTGACTGAAAGAAAGGGCCAGCAGTGGCCTCTGGCTCGGGAGGGTTTTGCCTCCCAGCTCAGAACAGGCACAGTTAAAGCCCTGCTGCTGCTGGGGCTCAGGGGACAGCAGGAGAGAGAAAGGAGGGTCAGAGGATCAGAGGGGTGGGCAGTGCTGTAGGAAATAAAACCTATCTGGGTAAGCTACCAAGAAATAAAGGGCAGAAAAACATGGCAAACCCAGCACAGTGGGTAGTGTAGGTGGGCTGATGAGTAACCACAGCAATGATTATCTTCAGGCCTCTTCAAACCTGTCAGTTATGGAGAAAGTGGATGAAAGAATGTACATTACAGTAATGATGGTCTGTCAGAGTAGCAAAAATCCTGCAATGATGGGATACTCTGCCAGTCTAGATTCATTAATATTTTAGAGCTTAAATTATCCAGTGCATACAAGAAGATATGTTTTCCATAATCACTATCTTTGCTTCCTTTTCTGTGTTTTAGTACCTGTTCCCCATTTTCACTTTCCCCAGTGAATATTGCTTATTCTTTTATCTCTCCCAAGTTTGGCAATGTAATGGTTAAAATAATGAACCTCTTCTTGAGAGTTTGATTGACTGCAGGATCTCCTCTTCCAGCCTTTCCTCCTTCTAAAGCTTAGAAAAACAACAATTTTCTTTCTTGTGGCATATAGAATGAATTATTGAAAACACTCCAAATCTTCTTGTTTTACATCTAGAGGGACTAAAACAGAGCTTCATGTTTCCAGTTTATAATGTTATGAAATATGTAGTTCAGATATTTTACAGATTTTTAAAAATTCAGTTGCAGTTATTAGTTTAATCCTACTTAAATAATACTACAGGTAACACATTTTACTTTTTTAAAAACATAAATTGTAGGACAACTTATTTTACAGAACAATATCTTCTAGATTAGCTTATGCCATTCTGTCTCTTTTTTTGCCCTCCTCTTTTCTCCTCCTTTCTTTTTCCTTAAAATGATGTGGCTGGTTTTGCCACGTGAATTCTCAAACGTTTCTTCCTTAGGACACAAAAATACTTAAAACTATGAATTATAAAATTATATTTTATATTATATAAAAAAATATATATAATTATAAATTATATATAGTGAATTATAAAACCTGCAAAAATTAAAAATGTAAATATGTAGAGATCCAGTAATTCAAAAGGTGCCTTTGTTTTATAAGCTACTTTGGACAGGTTTGATAAATGTAAAAATCCTGAGATAGTGCAGTGCTGATTTCAGCAATGAGTACCTTAAGAGAACTGCGAGGTGCAATTTTTTTTTTTTTTACTTTGTATTTCTTTATAAGAAAAGGGATTTTTGATGGAAACAAAAACCCTAACACTGTCTTCAGCAAATTAATATTAAGGACATTACCAGTTTAGATTGCAAAGCTGAATTTATTTCTTTCCTTGGGCTATTGATACACATTCTAGCGTCCTGTAGCATGGGAGGAAATCCTCTTAACTACCCTACTTTCTTGTAAACAGCTCAGATACTGTTACTGCATATTGCCTTTTTTATGAAAAAAGTTCTTACTTTTATTTGATCAAAATTACCTTTTGTATGAGCAAGGAACAAAGGTATTTTCTGTCTCTGAGGTCAACCACACAGTGTTGCCCAAACATCTTTTTCAGAAATTCCTGTACCATTGACTGTACCTCCTGCAGCATCTTGTAGTACTGTCAAGTAGGCAAACAAAACATTTGGAAAATTCAAGTGAAAAGCCTTAATGTGCATACAGTTACTAAAGAATATTCAGTGTCATCAAAGAGTGCATGTATTAGGACGTGGGAATATATGTGGACTGCAGATTGAAAGGTTTCCAACAGCACTGGAGAGAGTTGAGGAAGTCTTGTTTTATACCCTGAATTGTCTCAGTATAAAGATGGATGAGCTGTATGACCATACTGTATTAAATTGATGAAACAGATCAGTGGTGCTTAGGTGGGATTTAAAAGGAGGTTGGATCCCAGTTTGTTTGCACTACATTTTTCATCTCATAATCTGAGTTTCAAAATTACCAGTTGCCTGCAGGCTACTCTAATTTAAAAAAAAAATAGCCAGGAAGGAAATTTTATTTCCACCTTGAAACATAATTTCTTTCCGGGATTTGTTATGCATTTTAAATTTACTGGTTTGTGAGGAACTGGAGACTGGCAAGTGCTGGAAACAGGATACAGGGTGGAATGAGTGGATTTCTCAGGTGTGCACTGGAATTGTCTTCGTGCTGCCTGAGTAACAGCTTACCAGGTGTAGGCAGGAAGGATTTCTTCCCCTCATCCCTTGCAATCAAATCCATGTTGCATGAGAATTGTTTATTCAACAGACTTCCTGCTATTGCTGGCATGTTGAGTATTGATGATACTCTTGACCTCTTCTGCTCTCCTGCCCTGGCATGATAAAGATTTTGCTCTTGGTTTATTTGGGTTGGTTGGTTTTTATAAAGAAAAAGCTCTTAAGTTGTGTTATCTGGTGTTTAGAGGTGTTTTTGTTACCCCTTATCAGTGGTAGTCCCATCAGGTATGTTTCTTGAGACACAGATCATGAGAAAAATACTGGTGAAAAAGCGTTATTCCTTTGTTAATAAAGGAAGCACTGTAAATTCTGTGTACTGATCCTGCAGGGCTGTGCTAAACTCTACCATAAACAGTCTCTTTAATGTCATGGGATAATTGTCATGAAAGTAAATCAGCACTTACTCCACAGAATGTTCTTCAGTGTAGCACTTAAATTAATAATAAATATATTGTAATACCACTATAATAAAACACATGGGTAATTACTTCAATAAATCAGGACTACGATGTACTAATTTGATTTTGTATGTAATCTCTATACAATTAAAAGATGATGGTGGCTAACCAAGAGCTTTTAAAAAACTTGTTATGGCAACTATAAGATTTCTTGAAGTTTTTGTAAAAGGATTAAGATGCTGCTGCCAAGAGCCAGGTGTATCCCCATCCAGCCCTACCCTGCTTAGCGCCAGCCTCTTTCTCGTGCTGGCATTAGGAGTCACAGGGCCCCAGGTGAGTGGGTATTACTGAAGAGCACTTCTTTCATGGTGCTGCCAGGCCAGAGCGTAGACCTGACAGGAGACACCTCTGGCAGTGTGAAAGCAGCAGAAGCAGCTGGGGTTGGAGGGAGGCACAGACCATTGGCAATCCTGTGTTAGATCATACTGAGTTATGAAACCACCGTCTGCTTTGCTGCTCTCCTGGGGGATTCTTCTTTCCTGTCACATCCAACACAACATGTGGGAGCCTCAGCCTCTAGTGCAGGGTCCTCCCTAATGCAGCAACTTTCCCATCCCTGTGATCAGCTGGACTCACCCACTGAGCATCTGCAGAGTCCGGAGCTGTCTGCAGCACAGTTGACTCAGTACCATTGCTCACATCCCCATTTGCAATCAGGCAGCTCAGTGGCAATCCACCTTCCTCTGTTTTGAATTAATGTGTAGTCTCCTGAGTTGGAGAATCTGCTTGGGTGTGCATTTTGTTTGCTGTGCCTAGGAATAGCATGGACAATGGAGGGGGCTTGGCTGGAAATCATCTGTCATCATTCTATGTAATACACTCCAAATTATCACAAAGGAAGTTGTAATAGATGTAGAATTTAAACTCAAGTTTCATGAGTCCCTTGACAGCACACTTTTTGGCTAATAGTAGTATTTGAGGAAATGCAGATTATCTTTTAAAAGGTCAGAGGTCTGCAATAAGCAGAGTAATACTTGCAGATTTAGAAAATGTTATTGTTAATACACTTAAGCAATTTTACAGAAAATGGAACTATAAGCTTTAGTTTGTTGAGACCTCTCACCCAAGATGGTAAGAATTTTTCTCATTTTAAAGATGTAAACAGAATCATGAAAAGTACAGATTTTGCTTTTTACATATCCATGCATATATATATATATGTATATATATATATATTCATCCCAGCACACATCCCAGTAATTTGTTTGGAGGCTTGTATTTGTTGTGGCTTGTTTCTAAGTAACATGTTCCATAGCAATAGGATACAATACAGATTGTCCTATATCCTAGTCATTTAAGCCTCGCAGCTAATGATACTGTTCATATGTTTGAAATGTTGAGTTTACGTGCAGCTCTCTTCGCCGTCTAGGTTTTCATTTTCTGTTTTCAGTGGATGCTGTTACTGCTGGAAGCACTCACCTGAGATCAGCACTGGCTGCAGACAAAAGCTTTAAATCACAGTGGTACCATTTCAGAGAGGTGGAGGTCCTGCAGGGCTTCCCTCCAGAATTCTGGAGAGATTCTCTGAAATGGCCCTCAGTAGTCTCCTCTCACATACTTTACACTTACACAGTACATTTCTAAGCTGAAATGGAAGTATGACTGAATAATTGTTTAAAATGAATATGCAAAAGAGCTGCTTTTCTTAATTATTTTGGATATAATCTTAGCAGAAAAATCACTTATACAGTAATGGAAAAAAGAACATTAAAATTATATAACAAGTAAGTAAGGGGTTTTTTTAACAAAAGCAAGTTAAACTAAGTAAAATAGTTAGTTTTAAAAATTACATCCTGGCATGCATGGAAGTTTTGAAGGCATTCACCCATGATTAGATGATTCTGATACTTTTAACAAGATGAATTGGTGAGAAATTATTTTTGTCTTAAAACTAAGAGTATTTAACATACTGTTATTACCATCTGCAGGCTGATGGGGAATGAGTACTACAATTTAAAATGCATTTTATCTTAAAATTCCATACAACTTAGAATAATTTCCAACAAATTAAAGGTAGCTACTTCCATGGTTTTCCCTCCTCTCCTTCTTTGACATGCTATATAAATGAAGTGAACATTATATTAACAAATTTCTGACTTTGGACTCGTGGAATGTGTAATACCATATGCAAACTACCATATTCTATAACCTTCCTGAATTATATATCTTGCATATCACCTGCTCTTTCTTTTGATTATTATACAAAATATAGTTTCTACTATTTTTTTTTATTCGCAGAACAAATATTAGTGGGAAAAATTAATCATTTTTGAATAAATAGGGTACAATACCTCAGCACAGAGTTGAGGGAGGAACAATCTCAACTCAGGAGAAAGCAAAGCCTGTCTGTGGAAGATTACCCTAGCATAAAGTTACAGTGTATAGAAATTACAGACTTTAGGATGTGAGCAGCTGGGGCGTGGGGTGCAGGGTAGCAATGCAGGATGCCCAGAGAGCGCTTGGTGCTCAGGTTCTGCCGTTCTGGAGCTGCTGCTCTGTGAGGCTGGGACAGATTCCAGGACAAAGCCGATGCTGGGATCCCTCCCGGAGCTCACCTGCCTGATGGAATTCTGTGCTCTATGCCCTGCCACACGCTGGTGACACACCTGCCTTAAGGGTACAGCTGCTTCAGCCCGGGCCCAGGGGACGCTTCTGTGTCCACCCGCGGTGCCCGGTGCCACTGCAGTGCCTGCCGGGAGCCTCTGCCCTCTGTGCCCCAGCCTCCAAGGGGCACCGGCTGCAGGAAAGCTGTTGGCAGCTGGCAGGAAGAAATGGAGCCTTTCGCTGTAACAGCTTTTCGTGTTTCCAGCACTGTCTGTTTCCATGGCAGCCAGCCTAGCAGCCTGCGCTGGAGTTTCTGCCACTCCTGGAAATTTCCAAGGGGTTATGGAGGAATGTTGGACATTACATTTTCTCATTTCCACTTGCAGTTTTAAGTGTTTAAATAGGTAATATCCGTTGGATTTTAACTTTGAGAGAATAATGAGATGATTACATACAGAACATTTTAAAAATCCCAATGTATTTTTTTTCTTCTTTCTGCCATTTGAAAGGACTATGTGGTGTCTGCTGGACCCCGCATCCATGGTGAAATGTTTGTTTCAGCTGTGTAATTGGGAAATGACAACAACTGTTTGCTGTTTCATAGCACGTTCTATTAAAAGATTAAAATTTGATCTTAAATTAATAGGCTGTGTAATGAACTATGTTAGATGAGGAATTATTAGTGCTGGAACTGTGCACAATATGTGTTCTGGTTTTTTTTCAAGGCAAGAAGCAGTGGTGAAAGCTTGTCAATCAGTGTAGATAGCATTGTTCCTGCAGGACAACTATCGATTTATTTTTGGCCTCTTTACATTCCAGTGCTTGTGATTATGTAGTGCTACTTTGAAACTGCTCTTCTATAGGATGCACATTACAGATTCATAACAGGAATCACCTGCTTAGCTCTGATAAAAGCTGTTTGTTGTGGGTGATTTAATAATACTTTATTTCACTCCTTCTGCCACTCACAGCAAGTAAGACGTGCCCAAACCGCTCTGTTTGCTGCCTTTCCAAGGTATACAGAACGTGCTGTGTCTCCTCAAGTGCCTGTTTGTGGCACTTCTCCTGCTCTCACCCCTCGGAGTGCTTCAGCAGGAGATTGAGGAGCTGCTGGTTCTGGTTATCCTCAATCCCTCAATCCCTTTGGGGCACACTGTGTGTGAACCTGAGCAGGACCCCTGGTGTGAGAGCAGGGCATTCCTTTATAAAAGTTACTGCTTTACAGAAGTGCACTTCCACACAACCAAGTGCATTGGTTAACGGATGAGCTGCCATTTCTGCACCATCATCTCCATTCCCTGGCTCAGAAGTGTTGATTCCCTGGTGTGCTAACACTGGAAGGAGCTGGAAGAGTGGGAGCACCAGCTTCTGGCACTCAGCTTTTGTACTGGCTAAAGACTCTACCTCCAGTGCAGTCACAAGACTTCTGCTGACTCTGAGAGTCAGATAACCAGATGTTCTTACTGTGAGGAGGGATTATGCTTTTTTGTCAGTAAGTATTAAATAAGCTCTCCAAGCTTCAGTGATCATTTTATTGACTTAAGAAAACACATGGAAATTTTGGAATCTCTCCACCTGGTGCTCAAGTGTTAAAATCGTATGCTTAGCTGAAAACAAAAAAGAGTATCTTCCCTTCTCTCTCGGTCAAAGCAGGAATTGGACTGACCTCTCCATGCATGGCTTTTATTCAGAAGCAGTTCACAGACAATTTTTAGAGTTGCAGTGGTGTGAAGGAGGATTCCTGCCAGATAATGTGAAGTGCAAAATATTTGTACTGTCTTTTAGCAACTACATTTGCTCAGTAGTGTTAACACTGCCCTTCTTTTGCACATTTACTTTAAATAGGAGGAACAGTATTAACACCATTAATAGTTTATCAACATATATAAATATTTGTTAATTTTGTGCCTTCATTTTGGAGATCACTTATGATTTTAGATGTTATGTAGGTAACTGCCTGATTGTAAAAGTGAAAGGTAAACTATCTGGCAACAAGCTGAATGGATTTACTGTGATAAGAACCATCTGTAAAACACAATGTTTGAGTAAATACCATTCCAAGGGCAACTTTGTTTTGTAGTACCTCTACCTCCTGTCTTTCGAATTCTCCCTTCTCCACATTCCATGATGGTTTGTCTGTAAATGGTTCTTTAAAATAAAGGGGAGGGGCAGAAACAAAAGAAGGAAAAAAAAATCCAAGCCCCGACCCAGACTAGAACAAGAGTAAAAAATATATATGCATGTACATATACAACATATATATATATATATATATATTTATTTATTTATTTATTTATATGTTGTATTTGGATAATGCTTCAGTGATTTTTAGGGTTTTTTGGTGTTTTTTTTTTTAGGCTGTGTGCTCTTATCTCATCCAGCTTTACTAGATTTATCACTTCATGTGTTACAGACTGTTCTAGAAATGTCTTGCTCTATGGATTTCCATATATATGGTAAAGTCTGTATTAGCTTTAATTACATTAGATTTAAACCAACCTGTGTTCTGTTCGAGATAGTTTCTCACAGAAATAAATGAGCAATTCTTTGCCATAAGTGGAATTCTCATCTGGCTCATCCTTGTCTCTGAAGATAATTTCATTATATTTTCCTTATTGAAAACGTGTGATTTAGTTTCCATGACTCCCATCCTCCTGTCGGGCTGGCTGTTCTTTGAGCTGCTTCTTGTGAGTCCCCATTTCCTTGTGAGCTTTTCACAGACCTCACTCCTGTTCCCTTCCTTCACGCCCACTTCAGGTTCCCCTCCAGCATAAAGAGACACATCTGTCTGTAACTCCAGAGACAGTGAAGGGTCACTCCTGACTCTGGTGAGACCACCTGCTCTGACACCCTGACCTGTAACCCAGGTGTGCTCTGACTACCTTGAGGTGCAGCTCACAGACAGATGTTTCTATTTCTTCCTTATAAACACCTCTGCTTTTTACTTTGTGTCACTGTAGGGGCTGAAAGTATTTTAGATCCTCTAGATCCTTATATCTCTTTTATAGAGATATCAATATTGGCTTTTTTCCTGATGGATTTGCTTTGGAATAGCAAAACCTTTTTAGCTTTACAGCTTTAAAAAATAATATATTTAGGGGTTTTATTCAAGATTGCTTTCTATTTGAAAATTTTCTATTCTTTAATAATGCATTTGACTGCTCAATATTTATATTTTTAAGAAGTGTAGATATGAAACACTGTTTCAACGTTAGTTTTGGAGTTGATTGCAAAAGCAAACAGCTGGTTTTCATCTTGCTTGGTTTCTGTTTAACCTCCTTGCTCTGGTCAAGTCAAAATCTTCGGTTATTATCTTATACCATCTTTCTAACTATGAGTCATCTCTTCTTTAGCATTCCCCCTGCAGTGCTTTCCTATTAGTCATGCTACAGGCTGTCCTTTCCTTATTATGTAATATATAAGTTCATGGTATTTATCTAGTAAGTGAATAATTACATGTTCTATATCTTCTATATCTCTAATTTTCTCACTGTTTTTATGAGTCCAGATACAGATGGGATAACTTCAAAATCTTCCCTTATTGCTTTGTAATGCCCAGTGTAGATGAACAGATGATGGGCAGACAAGTAATGTTAGGAGAGACAAGATGGTTTGTTACATGTTTTTCTTAAAAATGCTAAAGCTTCACACATGAGCACATAAGGTTATGTGCAGGTACATTCTTACTGTTATTCTCTCCCTTTTGCTCTAGTCCCACTGCATATTCTCTTTTTACACATGTTGTTTAGGATATGGCTCAGTTTTTAGTCTTTCTGTAAAGCTTAAGCCAAATATCTGACCATAATTGAAGCCACAAATCATAGATATATTCCTAAACTACACAGCAGGGCTTCCCATCATTTATATTTAGAAGTAATGTTCAGTATAATATATTCAATAATAATGTTCTTTCCCACTTGTGATTACTAATATTGAAAGCACATCCCTAGTAATGCTTAGGTAGTTATAGCTGAACCAGCTCCACCTACAAAATGGGCTTTATGAACAAGCTTAGTGAAAAAGAAAGTCTGAATAAAATACATATTAGAAATCTGTAATATCACCATAAATGCATTATTTCTTAATAGATTACCTGCCTATGATATGTTGGTATGTGAGTCATAGCAGTACTAACATTCCTGCAGCTGCTGTGATATTGCCAGCATTCACTTGTTGAACCACCGTGTTTCAGGTAATGGAACTGGAAAAGAAATACTAATTCTGGTTTATTTACTTTGTCTGACATATATCAGCTCTACTGTGGACATCAGTGATGTTGGAGCAGATTATTTTGCTTGAAGACCTTGGGCCTGAAATAAAGAGGCATATGTTTAAAACTGACTTGTAACTAGGTAAAGATTTGGTAGGCACATCTGTCATTTGCTTAGTGTTCCAAGAAAGCCAGATTTATGTGTGGCATGAATTTGGGCCAAATGGAGCTGTTAGCATGGATGAGATTCCTGCCCAGACCAGGACATGATTTTCTAGCCTTGTCACAGTCTCCTAGTGATGTAAAATAAAGCACAGTTTAAGCAAAGAACAGAAGAATCAGAAGTTTTAATCTACTCAGGACTAAAACCACTGGAACATGGTAGTCTTGCCATCCTGCCTATAAATTGTCTTTCACATCATTTGGATGGGTAGAACTTATTTAAGATTTTTTAAAAGGATTGCACATACAGTTTTAAGGTTGACTATAAGCTTTCTTACCTTACTAATTGTAAGTAAGGAACCCCAAACCAAGAAGATATCAGAGTTCTTTTGCTTTTTTGTAAACACCATTGCAGTCAGTGAGTTTCTCTGTGCTTTGGGCTTGTGATGTACCCCAGGGTTGAAGCTTAACATCACAACATTGTATTGTGTGCTTGAAATGCATTTGCATTTAAATGATTTTTTTTTTTTAATGCATACTTGTCTAGTAGAACTGGTGCAGGATTCCAGGCAGTAAAAATTTGCAGCTACTGGTGAGAGATACCTTAAGAAGCAGTCATGGTTTACCTGGAGCCACAGGAAAATTACAGAATACAAAACCAAACTATTATAAAGTTATTCTTTTGGTAACTTATCACAGTTAATATTACTTGGAAAATGCAATGCCCTACTTAAAGCAGGTAATTTCAAGTTTCCAGAGGAACTCAATACTTTTTGAATGACTTTTCACCAATTTTACATTTTAATGTTGTTCTTTTGCATTCTCACATCTCTGTCCTTTGTGATTCTTGTGTCACAATACTGTAAAGTCTGAACAGATCTGCTGTGCCACAGCCCTGAAATGTTTGTATTTGAACTCTCAGTGTTTGTGTGATAAAAGAAAATAATGTCCTTGTTTTCAGGACTTGCTATTCCCGGTCTTAATGCTTTAGCCAGAGGAATATCCTTCCTGTACTGCAGAACAGGAAATAAGCTGGTTCCTTTTAAATTCTGGAAACAATGAACTTTGTCCTTAGCTTAATTTTTTAGAAATTACATTCATTTTGATGTTTTGGACAATGCATTAGCTTGTTTTGCTTCCTTGTGAAATACAATAGGAACAGCATACAATAATCATACACCCATAATAAGCTCTCAAGTCTGAATTTCACATGTAAATATTACATCTTTAATATATTTTGTCTCTTGACTGTCCCTTGTTCAGAAGATGAAATTTCATTTTGGGGTAGTAGCTATATGTGTCAAAGAGATAATGAAGCACTATGATAAACTGATTTAGAAACAAGGGGAAGGGAGGAGTAGAAGAAGGAAACAACTTTTTTTTTCCTTGTTTTTCCCTCTGGCAACAAAAAGCCATAATCTTTAAAGTATAAAACTTTTATGTCTACCTCTTCCCCCAGGTTTTGTGATTTCTGGTGTAGTATTTAATATGTGTCACACTGGTTGACACACAGGAATGTGTGAGAAACATTTTATTAAATGCAATGAAACGTAAGAAGTTACTTCTGAAGTTTTATAAACTGTTCTTCCACATTTGACAGTATTGGATTTATTCTGTCCTTTAAATAATTATGATAACACATATCTCAATCAAAAACCCAATATTTTCTGATGTTCAGAGAGAGAATGTGTCCCTGATTGTAAGACTTTTTTGTTGTTTTAAAATAAGGCAGATAAAATCCCACTTCTCTTCAGTTTCTTGTGTTTCAGCAAGGTTCATTTAAATGTACAATGAGTCTTTATATTAAAAAAAAAAGAACCTTAAGAAGAAACAATCGATGAGACACACACAGAGCTTTTCTTCTAAAATGCTCTGCACAGTTTATTTCTATTTCAGCACAGTGAAGTTATGGAAGATTGGCTTAGGACACGCAGTAAGGCTCTGGAATCATTATGGGCTCCAGTTTACGGTTTAAACTCTTTTTACCTCACTGTTTTCTTGATGTAAGCTCAACACTTCTCATGAGACCTGGCTGATAGGAAAAGTAGATGCACGTGGGAAATACAGTCCTGGCATCAGATGAGAGTGACAAGCAGCAAACTCCAATGAAAGTGGGGATGGAAGTAATCCCTGGGAACTCTGTTAACAGCAGCTGTTCCTAGGATGGCTCTTGGGGGTTACTGTCAAGTCTGAATACACAGCAAAAAGTATTTCTGAGCTTGCAGTACTTGGTATCATTGGAATGAGGGTTTGCACTCTGTGAGGAGACCGTGCTCACACAGGAATCGATGTTTTCTTTTGTCAGTACTTCAGCTGAGGCTGCAGCAGAGACGGACACGAGAACAGCTGGTGGACCAGGGCATCATGCCACGTAAGACCTACGTCTAGTAATTTGTATTTCTGCAGTGTTAATTATGAATTGAATATATAAAATAATGAAGATAAGCATTTCTGGGGGATCATTAAAAATAACTTTAGCATTTCAAAAGACTTGTGGGATCCTTTTGATAGCCTAAGTGAGCATGTAGTAAATTCATTGTGCTTACATCATGTTTCAGTTAAAATAGCCACTGTGATGAAAATGCAAGGATTTGTAGACATAGTCTGACTCTGCTTTTATTTTCTCTATTTAAATAATTATGACTAATTTACTAAATAAACTGAATTACTTAAATGAGTGGGCATTAGTAACAAAACCAGCAGTTTTTAAAGAGTAGAATGACAAAGGTTGCCAAACAAACGAGGGGTGCATGGAAAACATGGACAGTCTCTACGTGGACAGCACTGAGATGGAGCACTCTACAATTTATGTTGTTGCTAGGTGAACAGTGGGTTTTTTACTCTTTCTGCTTATTTAGAAGCTAACCATCATTCTGTTTTCTAAGATGAACATTTAAGGCCTCTATATTTTTCTATTTTGTTTTTAAATCAACACATAGTTCTTAAGGGAAGGTCCAGTTCTCTCTAATAACAGCAAGTATGAGGTATGGACAGTCAGAAAATTCAGTGGAATAAATTGAAATAAATTGGCATTTTGGCATTCTGAACCTTACTTCACAAAATTTCCACTGTGGGACAGTTTTGATAAGTAAACAAACACCTTTGTACATTGTGGAAAAGTTAACTATTACATGGTAATAATCTGTTAAAATCAAATATTCCAGGTATTCTATATAGGAGTATTGCTCATCTCTGCTAAATATAGCACGAATACAACTAGCATGAATCAAATGTAATTCTGGTCAGATGCAAACACAACTCTGAGGTGGTGTTAAACTCACACACATTCTGGTTAGCATATTTCTTTCGAAAATGACTTCCTGTCCGTTTAACTCTTACTCTCCCTTCACAGCTTTGAAGAGTCCAGCTGCATTCCATGAGCAGATAAAGAGCCTGGAGCGAGCCAGGGTAAACCACTTTGTGTAAATTTGTGATTAACATCTGGAAATGGAGAGTCAGTTTTTTGTGATACTAAATTCTCTGAGTACATGGAAAAATTCTTACCATTACAGTAATAATGTGTGCTTTTATTTTGGGAGAATTCATTAAAATAAAATATATGTGTCAAATCTGAGAGGAACTTCTCTGAACCTTCACAGATCAGTATGGGGGACTAAACTAATGGGGGGTCAACACACAGCTACCTCAGTTAAGGATTGGATACTTGGGGAAGTTATGCTTGTGCAGTTTTTCTGTGGCAAATATATACTATTTTGATTATATGGTGGTGTGGGATCAAATCCAGAAACATTCCCATCTTGTTTGGGGAAGCTGGAAATCCATCAGCCCTGCTTTACTGCTAGGAAAACAGAACAAAGCAAGAGGAACCTCTCTACTGCCTGTGTTCTGACAGTGCTACCCACCCATCTGAATGAAACTGCAACTCTTCATTGACTAGATGTGGGTGATTTGTCAAACTGCTGTGAGTTTTTAAGTGAACAGTAGCTAATGGTGTTTCCTCCTTTCTTTTAAGACTGAAAATTTCTTGAAGCACAAGATCCGGAGCAGGCCGGACCGCTCGGAGCTGGTCAGAATGCACATTCTGGAAGGTACGTGCCAGCTCTGGTGGGAGCTGCTCACAGCAGGGACCTGGTTGTGCTCTCAGTTGTCTCCCTGAATGACACTTCGGTGGGAATTCTTTCTAAAGGTTTATCTGCTCTATTTCTCTGCTTGTACAGTGTCAGTGGTAGTCTCTATTCTTCATCTGTATATTAACAGATACATCTGTGGCAGTGAAGGTATTCTCAGCAGTGTATTTGTTTGCTATTGCATATTGTTCTTGCTCTGTAATGGTAATTACAGCATGGGGTCTGTACACGGAGTGTTTCTATTGCTTCAGTTTCTACTCATGCCCTAAAATGACCTGACAGCCTTGTGCTCTCCCCTGGCCCTAAAGAACCTTGAATAAATGTGACTGTTACCCTGTTACCTGTTATACTTGGCTGCTTTTGATATAAGTGGAATGGTTATTGCAAAGACAAAACAATGTTTTTTGTCTTGAAATTGGGGAACAACTGGAACAGAATATTTAAATCAATATATCCTTTTAGAGACGTTTGCAGAGCCTTCACTACAGGCCACTCAGATGAAACTGAAGAGAGCTCGGTTGGCAGATGATCTGAATGAGAAGATTGCTCAGAGACCTGGCCCTATGGAACTGGTAGAAAAAAATATTCTTCCTGTAGACTCCAGTGTTAAAGAAGCCATTATAGGCAAGTAGAAGTCCCACAGCTTCTGTTTGTCATCTGTGTGGCATTGTGGAAAATAAATAATTTAACTCTTGACGGTGAAGTTCACTAGATTACTACTTACTCTTTCAGCTTCTGAGACCTAAACTTTGTTATCATTTAAATAAAGTAATCCTATTTTTACATGAAACTTTGAAAAAATATTTTTTAAATAAAAATCATTACTGAGTAATCAAACATCTGTAGCCATTCCTCAGCCTGTCGTAGGTGTCTGCATGCACTCCACATCTTTTGAACGTACCTTTTAATCTCTTAGTAAAACCATGTCTGCTCCACACTTGGTTTTATTGAGTCCTTGAATATGATTTAATATGGCTCTCATATTAAAACCACAAATACTTAGGTACCATATGTTTAGACTGCTGAAAACTGATCATTTTCTAGCAATTAGCTGATTCAGCCATGAATGTCCAAATTCAATGTGTGCAATTAAAAAAAACGTTGTTTCTTTCTATGTAAACATTTTAGCAGTTGGACAAGAGAATTACCCTCAAGCTTTGGATGATTTTTCATTTGATGAAGACAGCAGTGATGCTTTATCACCAGATCAACCGGCCAGCCAAGAATCCCAGGGTTCAGCAGCTTCCCCTGGTGAGCCAAAAACAAGTGACTCACCCTCACCTATAACCCCAAATGCTGCTACATCAACACAGGTACAGTTTTTAAATGTTAAGATCTTCACAGTATGGTTTTTGGTCTGGCACTGTAGAAATGGGGCATGGTTTCACATGGAATGAATACATCTACTTCTACAAAGGGGTATCTGGGACTCTCTTTCTGGTTGGGAGTGTATAGAGTAGAATCCTGGCTTAGCTGGTGGCAGTGATGAAATTCCCATAGGCTGCAGTGAAGCCATAAATTCCCTGAAATTCATTATGACCCACAGAATATCTGCAGCTTTCCCAGAAGTTGTTTAAAAGGTCATGGCCATAGTTTACTCCAGCTGTCATTGATTACTTAATGTCTGTCTTCCTTCTGGGCAAGGTCTTGAACTCATTTAGAATTAAACTTAGCTGAAACAACAACAGTTGATGTCAGTTTGATTATCTTCAGAAAAGTCCATAAAAAAGATTTCCCACATAATTTAAATATTCTTTCCTATAGTTTTTAAAATACTGCCTAAGGAATTTTCTATTTAAGAAATCAAAATAACAGTTACGTTGATTTTTCTGAGGTTTTTAGTGTTTTCTCAAGGTACTTACAAAGAAGGGAAAGTAACTGTGTCATGGCAGATAAAATGTTACCTTTATAGCAGAGCATTTAAATGTGTGAAGATTTAGAGAGCTGTGGGTTTGCTTCTTTCTGCAGAAAGTAATGTAAAAGTCAACTGTTAAATAAGTAATAAAGAGGTAGCTCTTGTTAATGCTCCAAAGACTATACTGTCTTTATGACCATGGACACTTGACAGATCAGTGGTTCAGGTTCTGGTATTACTCTCCTTGGTTTTCCTATTACCAGAGTAGATGGAAAAAGTATTGTAAAGTTCATATGCAGAAACAGTGCTGGACACAAAGTACAGCACATCCATTTCATTTCATTGTTCCCTAACATACAGATTAACATATGAGTTGGGTTTCACACTGAGAGAAGATAATTTGTGTTGAATAAATTGAAAACAAACCACATGAAATTAGATTCCTGAGTAAGGAATTAGGTTCCTAATGGAGAGTTAAATAAAAATACTCAAAGCAATACATGCCAAAATCTTTCTAAGTAGGAAGCATAAGAGAGATCTGTGATTGCAGAAACAAAAAGTAAGGCACTTGAACTTGATTGAAAAAGCACTTCAGATAGAACTTTAAGCCTTTGCTTATGGATTCCATATCACATTACAGCCACTTCTGTGCACACATCTAAAATGAGAAGTTGTTCTTCTGCAGAATAAAACAGATGCTTACCTTGTTGTTCCTTTTGAATTAAAGAATAACAGCACAGCAAGTCTCTACAGGAGACGTGTCTGGGAATGGCTCCTTTATTCTTTTAATTTCCTCTGATAAATTTAAAATTTTATTACAACAAAAAATACAAAGAAAGTTTTGAATAAAGCAGAGTGCAGCCAGAGTTCTTTTCAAGGCTTCCTCCTCCGCACATTTCCAGACATCAGAGGATGTAACATAATTTTGAGAACCTTCAGCTCTTGTTGACTGATGACCTCTAACTTGTTTTAACCCAGTGTACTTGCATCTGGTAAGGATTAGGCATTTTAGTCATACTCTAAACAGATCAAATTGGAATATTCACAATTCAGAAGATATTAAACAGTTATCTTCAAAAGAGCTGAAGGATTTTGCGTGATGGCACAGAATGACTGTTTCCTTAATATATTCTCTGTAGCCTGTTGACCTGCTAGATTCTTGTTGGCATCTAGCAGAAAAAGTACAGAAGTCATATGATTTGGAAATAAGGATCTGTTCAAATTAAATACTAGTTTATGAAGTAATCAAGTGATGAAGTAAAGGCCTGTTAAATCTAAGGTTTTGAATTTAAAAATAAATTTTGTGCATGGTTCATTGTCTCATCTAACACTTGCAGGTAAAATTGGGAAGTCTGTAAAAAGCTTTGTGTGTAGGTTAGGATAATGACTAGTGTAAGGAAAAATAATCTACTCACTGGCAAGAGGAAAATGTTTAACACCATGATTTTCACACAATGTGAAAAGAGGTAATTTGGGGTTTTGGTGGTGCTTTTTTTTTTTTTTGTTGTGCAAGTCCAGCAAATAACAGACACTGTGTAGATATCAGATGCTTTCCAGAGCAAACACTTTGAAACTTGGATATAAAAATAAAGACATTTCTATGTTTAGCCTGCCACCATAAACTGACAGGAGCCCAGGACAGGCATGTGCACAGTGTTTCAGTGACTAGGGAGGGCATGGTAAATTTGCTGTTTAGTAAAGCAGTCATCAGGAGCCGTTCCTCTGTGTGGCTGCAAGACAGAGGGATCAAACCCACTATTCAGTTTTGCTGGGTTCTGGGAAGGCAGCTATAGTTGCCTCTTGGCAGCTGATAGTTGGGTACACAGCGGGATGTCTAAATGAAACGTGAAGATAAAATGGAAATTTATTACAAATTAATTGTAAGCAAAAGTTGGAGAGTTTTATTCATGCAGACTGGCACCTTGGGAACTGCTATCCCAGAAATACAAAAGAACCAGTACATAGAGTTGCAAAATGTTTACCAAGTTAAGTCATTTGTGGTACAATCTCATAGAAAAACACAGGAAAGGTACAGGAAGAAATGAAACAGAAAGAAGTACCTGTCGGACTTAATTATAACGCAAGTCTTGGAATTAATTTGGAAGAAGAAGGATGTTTACTGATAGGAATATAGAGAAGGGGCTTTTATAAAAGGAGCATTGTACTAGGTGATCTAATTGCTTTCTTAAACAATGGAAGTGCAACTGATGTCATCTGGCTGGATTTATTACTGGATGATATTAAACACTAGGAAAATGAAGGTAGAGATTATCAGAAATGAGACGGAAAGAGGGAAGTCCTGGGCTGAAAGGAAGCTGGTACCAGTGCTCTGTGGGAGTTGATCTGGGACATTCTGGTTTCATGTTATTGTTAACAATCTTGACGTAAGAACGGGTCACCTAACAAAAGTAGGAAGGTATAGTCAGCATTGGATTGTTATTATGCAAAAAGAACTGGTTGATTGGCTTTTAGGAGAGAAATGCAATTCCAATAGAATGAATATTCTTGGAAAGAAAAATACACAATGCTCCTCTTTCCCATGACAAAGAAATGTGGAAACCTGGGGACTCTTGACTCAAGAGAAAACTGAGGAGGAAGAGGGCTGGGGTGCAGTGTTCAGCAGTGGAGTCCAGGAGCTACTGTGGACATCCTCTGTAAAATTGCAAACCTGTCAGAAGAGATGATTCCAGTAGAAGTGCTAATGCCACTGTAAGGATGCAGTGAGACCCTACATGGCATATCCTATACATTTTCAATTACTTATATCCAAGAAAGGCTAACGAAAACTGTTAACACAGTTAACTGTAACAGGTAAAGATAATCAGAGAATGAAAAATCTGTGACAAAAGAGTAAAAATTCCTTTGTGTATCTAGGAACCCAAGGACTGAGATCTGTTTATGTAGAGTCTACATTCCATCAGAGGGATATTCACCACAGAAGGAAATAATAAGGTTTCTATAAGACTTAAAATCACAAACCAATTTCAGCACAATAAAAATTGGTATGACAAATTTAAGATGAGCAAGGTTTGGGTTTACACTTCTGCTGGCATAAGATACAGAAGAAATGCATCTCCTGGCACAGTCAGAGGTGGGGTTCTGTGAAAATACCATAGGAAGGGTGAAAATACACCTGCTGTCCTGCTGCTTGATCATTCTGAAACAAGAAGTTTGTTTGCCTGTGTTGAAGTTTGACCTTTATGACAGCAATGCTTTTCTGACAGTACTTGTTTGGGTGGTAAGATTCTCCTTGTATACATAAAAATCTGACTCCACAGACAAAAAATACTGAAGGCCTCAATTTTATAATAATAAAGCAGTGTCTTCTTAGCTACCTAAGAAGTCAAAGTAAAAAACCATTTTACTTTATTTGCTGTGTTTGAAGTGTGCCAAAATGTGCCCTTATAGAATACTTGTACACGTGTACAGGAGTTCTCTTTTCACCGTTCCTCTGAAAAATATTTTGTGAATTTGACATGATAGTAAATTATCTTTTTCACATTTTTTCCAGTTACTCAGGTGGTCTATGTTTTTAATGTTTCTCCTTTTCCTTATTTTTTTAAATACTAGTATCCACCTTTAACTTCTCCAGTTCCTGAATTCCTCAAAACTCCCTCTACAATCGAACAACATGTGACTCGTTCCACTGCTGCAACCACCGTGACCACAACCACTGTATCTGCAGCAAAGCCTGGGCCAACGTTAGTGAAGGTGGGTACCTGGAACTGTGGCCCCTGAGGACAACATTCTTCATCTGTGTCTTAAACACACTGTGCTGTGTTTAGTGGAAAACTACACAAGTCACTTTACAGTACCTCTAGCTAAGAGCAACTTCTGCTGCTGTTCAGGGGAGCATACTGGGCTGGTGACTCAAAGCTTTTGTGCGCTAAGGTCAGCCAGTACCCCAGAGACCAGCTCATTATTCCAAGAAGTCCTTACAGGACAGTTGACAAAAGTTTTCGGGCATTGTGCATTGCTATGGAAGTTTTTAAAAAAGAAGGACAGTAGGTTTTGGCAATACATCTATCTGCTTTCTAATCTAGTTTTGTATGGAGGATAGCAGAATAGAGTCACTGCATTCATAGTCTGCCAGTAACCAAAGTGGTGAACAGCATTGCTCCTTTTCCACAACTATTTTCTTAGTTGGTTTAATATATAATTAGAATGCATTGTGAGGGAGAAGTTACTGTATCCTTGTTGAGTATCAGAAGAATATACTCAATTCTTTTTTTTGCACTGACTTAGCAGCATTGAAAACCCTTTCAAATACAGTTAGAGAGGGATTTCCTTTAGATGTCCATAATGTTTCATTTCAGTAACTTCACTGTCTTCAGCTGTGTTAATGAATATATGTATGTAGACTTCTGCTTACCTACATGAAATTAACTCAGTTAAATGTACAAGGATGACCTCTGGCAGTCATTTTCTAATATAAATTTGGCTATATCCTTTGAAATCACTGGATATGTACCACCTTACTTAATGCAGGACCTTAATTCAGATGTTCCCCAAAAGAGGCTATCTGTGTAGTAAACAGGCATGGATCAACACAGCATTTCTGCTTTGATAGCTTCTGTATGATCAGGTAACTGCCTTCAATTTTTCCCTCAAAATAATTTCAAAGAGCTTGTAAAGGAAGAGAGTTTTACCACTTGAGCATTGCTAATGAAGATACTGCTGCCTGTAATTTATAGGAGTGTCTTGCTTTTAGTCTAGACCTCTAAGTACCTCAGATGTTTACAGAGGGAATTTAGAATATTGGCTTTTACTTCCACAAACTGCTAAGTGGCTTTCAATTTACCTGCTTAAGAAGAATGCCTCTTTGCAATGACAGGTCATGACTAGTAGAATCCCTTAGCTGTGCCACCTTTAAAAAAACACATTCACTGTGATTTGATGACCCCTACTTGTGCAGGGGATAAGCCAGCTGGAGTAGTTTAACCTTCCAAGGATGGTACATTTAGGGATGTTTTCAAGGGCAATTGTTTTCAGCAGCTCTCTATAGTAAAAGTGCTCTGGTATGCTGCATCTCAGAGTCATGCATAACTGCTTTAAGTGACATCTGTTGTGGTTTTGTTTCAATCTTTTCCATCCATAAACAGCAAAGCCACCCAAAGAACCCAAATGATAAACATCGGAGCAAGAAATGTAAAGAACCTAAGCCAAGGGTGAAAAAATTGAAGTATCATCAGTATATTCCACCTGATCAGAAAGGTGAGAAAAATGAGCCACAGATGGACTCCAACTATGCTCGTCTGCTACAACAGCAGCAACTGTTTTTGCAGCTGCAGATCCTGAGCCAACAGCAACAACACTACAACTACCAGACAATTCTACCTGCACTGCTGAAGTATGTGAAGCATTGTTTGTGTCCTTTTAAGAAAAAAACATATACCTCAGTTATAGGCTTAGGGCTATAGAAGTAAACATGGTTTGCAAACATTAAAGAGACAGTTGGAACCCAAGAAAACTTTAAATGGTATTATGCATCCCTGTGGGTATTACTTGCCTTATTTAACAAGCTGGTGAGGTTGTTTTCTTGTTAAAATAATCCTGAAGTCTGAGAAGCCTTGAGGTGGTTCTAGTTATTTTTATGTGACATGGAAACAGAACATCTTACCTGTCATATGTGTTTTTTCTGACCAAATGCATATTTGAAACTCAAAAGCACTTGTGCAAAATCAAGAAGGATTTGACACCATTTTCACTCAGGTGTCAGATAGGTACGTAGAGCAGGAGAGAAGCTTGCAGACCATGTCTTTAACAAAGACATGTACTATTCCTGTGGGTTTATTTTTTTTTACATCAAATTCTCAAACCACATTCTTGCAGTTTACAAATAAGACATAACAGTAATTTTAAATTTGATAAGATCTGTGTGTTGTTTATAGCCTCGCCTCTAATGCTTATATGAGTGCCTCATTAGTACTGATCTTTAGCACTTTTAACAATGAGAAGTACACTCACTGATTTATAGGTAGAAGCAGTCAAAAAAATAAATGTTTAAAGAATTTCCAGAATCACATAACAAAACAAGAAGTTGACTATCTGCAGCATTTCATTCTCATCATCTAAGACCAATCCTTTCCTAGAAGTCCTTAAAGTGCAACATGCCACAGTCATGGAACCCTAAATTCAAATTGACTTTCAGCTCTTTTTTTAAAATGAGTTTTCACTGAGTTCTTTTTCTTCAGCAAGTGAGGCTAGAAAAGTTAAAGCTACCATCTGTGGTTGTATTTATAATTACCATGTATCCTAACATTTGGACTGGCGATGTTTCTGCCTGCTTGCCCACGCTTCTTATGTTCCATTTACTGACATTTCAGAAACATTTCTTCATAAAAGAGCTGACTTATGGTACTTAGTGTAAATGGTGGCATTTTTAATTTTTTGCAACTACTTCAGAATCTTTATATGAGATTCTTGTGTACAGCTGAAAAAAATGCATCATCTTCAAAGTGAACTGCTTTATGTCAGTCCATACTGTGTGTGAACATTGGACATCTATGAACATTCAGTATTGGAGGGTGGTTATTGATGTCAGAAAAAAAACTAACTAATTGCCCTGGCTGGTGATTAATTTGTGTAAATGGAGTTTGCAGTCCATAGTGTTCTTCAGAGATACCATGACAATAATCAAAACTATGAAGCATAAATTGGTATGCTTAACTGCAAAACCAAACCAAAACAGCAACATACTACTCTCTGTTTTCTTGTCTGTTTTGTTTTACTGAAAATACTTAACAGTAATGTGTTAGGTTAAACATGAATTTGTAAAAAAAGTTAATTTGTTCATTAGCTTCACTAGCTTCACAGACGTGAGATTAAGAAGCACAGCCTCTTGACTGAAAACATATTTAGCATTGACATTCTTGTCCCTCTTTTTCCTGTTTCTTGAAGGCCACTGAATGACAAACAGAGCAACAATGGGAATTCACCACTGAATACTTTGAACAATAGTACACCAACATCAGCTGCCAATTCACCAAGACAGAACAGTAATGTTCCTAGCAGGAAACCAGGTCCTCTGCCTTCCAGCTTGGATGACTTGAAGGTAAAAGATAAGAGGGATTTGTCCATTCCTGTGCATTACTGTAATTCATAACTTGTGAACTGTTGCTGTCGAAATTATGCCTGGTAATTTGTACCAATGAAAATTGTCCTTTCCTCCTAATTGGTTAGAGTAAGATTGTCAAAGTTTTCATACACAACTCTCCTGGACTGAAATATTTGATTCCTCATATGCATATGTTCTAGAACTGACATTTCTTTCCCAAAGAATTAGAAGAGGAGGAATTCCAGACACATTTTATTGGTCCCTTACTATGACATCTGTGAGGTTCACTTCATGTGAAGTTTCAGCTCAGGCAGATATAAACACGTGAGCAGTAATCTCCTCGTGATAATTTCAGTGCATCAGTGAAGAGGTTTAGTTAAGCAATATAAATTAAAAGATGCCCTAATAAAAACATACTGTGAGAGGTCACTGCTATAAATAGAAACAGAAATAAGACTGTAAAGAGAGAATAGAAAAGATCTTCTGACCAGAGTTCAACACATCTGAAAATGAACACTAAATTCCAGAGTTTCTTGAAGTTAACTAACTGTGTAGAGTGTTCAGGTTGCACTATGAGGGCATTTCATAGGATCTTCTTCTTTCTGAAATACATGAGAAGGAATAAAGACTGTGAGGGACAAATCTGAAGCATCTTGTGGGGGGTTAGGATTCAGCAGCAGTAGTAATGTGCCAAACTTCAGCAGCAGCGTAGGGACATCTAGCGGGCAATTAATTCCTTTCTCTCTGCCTTTACCAAGGTGTGGGAGGGAGGATTATTTTAGATTTGAAGGGATAAAAAGAAGACATTTCAGAAGATTGGATTCTCAAGACAGTAATGTATTGTCCTAAGTTAAAGCCAATCTTTTAATTTGAAATAAGTCTATAAAGTGCAATTCAAACAACAGTGTTTGAAATCAGTTTTCCAGTCTTTAAATTTTTAACTAAAATCTTGTAAAGATATTTAAGTTAATACCTGGAATTGTGCTTTGCAGTGATGAGAGCTATTCATGTATCTATTTCTGCACAATTTATTGGTATTCCTGCTGATTTGGTAACACTAACATAAGCCTTCCTTGCAGACCTGCTGGTGGTGGTTTTACCACCGAATCAGCTAAATCAGTTCTGGGTAAGAGTTCAGAAATGGATTGTTGAAAAAGAGAAAAATTAGAACACGCTCTCAAGTGTTGAGGGCACCAGACTGGGAGAAACAGCTGATAGTCATTGGCTAGGGAGTTATTTAACATAAAATTGCTGTGGGTTTTAGAGATATAAAATGTCGTGCTGTGACTTTTCATCATTTTCAAATAAAAAATACCTCCAACTTAAATGCTAGGCTGGCTGAGTACTGAAATACTACTGAGGTCACTAACTTTTGTTCTATTAGAAGTAACTGTAAGATGCAGGGAGCCCAACTCTGCAGGTAGCTGTGGTGCATGTTTAAGATAAACAGAAGCCATTCTTTGCGACTGCTTTTCTTTAACTGATATTTTGAACCATGGAATAAATTTACATTCAACACATCTGCACTTTACTTTGTCTGTAAGCTTATTGGAAAAAACTGAGAATGTTTTTCTGTCAGAAAATAATTTTGACTGCTTATACTGTTTTTGCAAAGAAACACAGATGGCACATAGGGTCACGGTTTGGTTGCTAATTAGCAAGAGAGCCTTTTGTGTTTGATGGGTCTATTTAATCATCAGCTGACCTGATAAAGTTTCTCAGAAACAGATCTGTCTGTCCTGGTGGTGTAACAAAGGGGCTCAGCATGCTGCTGTTCACTGCTTTTATCTGCACTGCTGCCATTGTCTGCTGGTTTGCTTCAGAGGTTTTTATCTCAGAACTGGAGCTGTAGGTGCATTTTTCCATGTTGAATATTTATGAAAAAACATCACCAGTTTGCTACTATTCACTGTACAACTGAACACTGCTAAGATTTTGGCCACTTAAACACTGAAGTAGGAGGTCATGGAGATGTGTTCATAGATAATGCATGCTGTCAGAACCCCGAGGTGTAATAACTAGCAAATATGCTAATGAAAATACTTTTCATTATTAAGATGTAATAAGAATACATATCACTAAGTTTTAATATTTTCCTTTTTTATTATTGTGTTTTGATTTATTTTATTTTATTTCAGGTAGCAGAGCTTAAAATGGAGTTGAAACTGAGGGGATTACCAGTGTCTGGAACAAAAACAGATCTTATTGAGCGTCTGAAAACCTATCAAGATCTTAACAACAATGGGGTTGCTACAAGTACCTCTGTGACAGTGACCACTTCTAGTGGGGCCACAGGTAACACTGGGGAAGTGACTGTGGCATTTCCTGTTGCAACAGTAAATAAACCAGTGACTAATACAATATCCAGCTTCCCTCCAGAAAAAACATCTACTGGACCTGGCAGCAAAGCAGTAAATACTGAAAACATCAGCTCTCCCCTGCCTATATCTCCCTCTCCCTCTGAACAGTCGAGTGTAAGCACAGATGATACGAGTGTGGCAGACACCTTCCCAGAAATGACCATGATGTCACCATCCCAGTTCCTAAGTACTTCACCACTGAGGGCAAGTACAAATGAGGATAATCAGAATTGCAGCAGTGGAAGCATCTCAACCATGGAGTTTGATGTAGCAGAAAAGGACCGCAAGCTTCAAGAAAAAGAAAAACAGATTGAAGAGCTCAAAAGAAAACTGGAGCAAGAGCAAAAACTCGTGGAAGTATTGAAAATGCAACTTGAGGTTGAAAAAAGGGGACAACAGCAACAGTCTCAGACTTTTGGTAACTCAGCTGCTTTGGAACAGAAGCAGTTTGGTGCTGCTGTCAAAGATGAAACTGCTCCTGCTGACTGCTCAAGTACAAGTCAATCTGTACCTGTAGCCAGCCATTCCTTAGGACAGTCAGTGTACACCACTGGCCAGAATCCAGTTGCCAAAAAGGCGGTTGTTATCAAGCAGGAGATACCTGTGGCCAAAGCTGAACCTCAGAATGCCATTTCTCACTTTTATGTTAGTCCACAGAGGCAGCCACAAACTGCAGTTGTTGCTCAGCCTCAAGCTTTATTAACTACCCAAGGAACTGCCCAGCTGCTCCTCCCACTGTCTATCCAGGGACCGAATACTGCCACTGCAGTGCAGTTACCAGTCGGAAATATCAAGTTGCAGGTAAGGGTGTTTCTATTTTTTTATCATGTAACCTGCATGGTAGTATTTCATAACTTAGTGTAAATAGGTGAATATGCTGCTTGTAAGATTACTTTAAAAATCAGGCTTAGACTGTTTCTGCTTAAGGAAAATAGTAGAAAAGCTTGAGCCGATCTTGTAATACCTGCTTCTAATTCTTGTTTCTTTGCAACTTTTGTTCCTAGATACTCTTTCCTGAAAAGCAATTGCCTTACCATGTACTGCCTCCATGCACAATTTGATTTAAAGTAGCATATACCATCATTTTGTTAACTGCAAATTGTAATAGAGAGCTACAGTCTCAGTACTTTATTTTGAGATGGCCCTTTTTGCAAAACATATGTGAACTACCTTGTGTGGTGGTGCTTTGATACATTTAAAAATGTGAATGCCAGGCTGTAGAACTCTCCTGTGGACTTAGAAAAATAAACCATGGTTATGCAAATATTATTTCTAGGCTGATTATAGGTAGTGAATAAATACAGCATAAACCAAGACAGGGTATAAATGCAGAGGTATAGGAGTAATCTGACCAAGCTGAATCAGTGTAACCTGTTGGTCTGAGGTAGAATTAAGCAGTAATGCACTTTCCAGTGGCATTGTTGGAAGATCCCCTGCCACCCATCATGGCAGCAAAGTATTCTTCCAGCTGCTGTGTGTCCCTGGCTGTTGTGCGTGCTGTGGGCCTAGGCTTGCTGCAAGCCTGTGCAGCAGCACATCCAGCAACCTTTATGAGGGGTGGAAAATTCTGGTGAGGATGGGCCCCAGTCTGCAGCACAAGAACTGTTCCTAGGAACTATACACCCAGATCTCCACCTGAATTGTTCTAAAATCCTGCTAGAATTCTGTAATGATCTTAAGCAGCTTGGCCTGGTATTTTACTTCACCCATACTCCAGAAAGTTTTCTGCTATCACTTGAAATTGTTTTTCATGAGGTTGGACACACTTCTGGCCTTTCATTGGCCATTAAAAATTACCATGGTCTTGAAAGCAACCTTTTTCTTGCATCATCAGTTTTGTCTTCTGATTACTCAAGCTAGTTCTTATAGTCCTTTCTTACTGATTTCTGCTCTCTCTGTCCTCTGTTATTTTTAGCATTTCTGCTGGGTCTCTCCAGTTTGTCTTTGTCTTAAACTCTGTTGGCAAAATAAACATCACCTTTTAGCTGGGAATTCCCCAGTTCCAAACACTGTACCAGTTTGGTTTCCTGTACAGCTCCCACTCATCCCTCCCAGAATACGTGTTACTACTATTCTGCATAAGGTGTGTAATAGATTTTTACATGATGTAACTTACTGTGAGATACAAATAATGCAAATATTTTATCTTCATCCTTTAGGCTCAATCACAACCTGGAATACAGACCCCATCACAAATACCTGCTCCTATCTCTTCCTCTGGCCTGGTGCAGACAGCACCTCAGATGCATGCTCCACAACCAAAACAAAATACCATCACGCAGCACGCACTTGGTCAGACCCAACAAATCAGAAAGGTTTGTGGATAGCAATAAACATTAAGATAAATAGTTGTATAATCTAGTTCTAGGCCGTGCTTTTAGAATCTTTTATGTGTCATCTGTGTTATATACAAATGATCAAGTCACCTAACATCTGTACCATGTTTTTCTGTGTGATACAATGGGCTTGTAACACCTTTTTCCAAAATTTTAGTCTGTGCAGGACTTTATTTTTCAGTTGCAGATAAATACACTGTCTAAAGACTTAATCTTAATGGTACACTTAGGGCATGACTCTTACTACATCCTTCCTTACACTTGGCACAAGTGGTGTGTACCAGGTATATTCCAGTCAGTTACTCTTATTTGCCACTGGCTCTAAATGAGAGATTCTCATAGGCAGTTCTTAAGAGAAAGCTTTTTACTTATGACTTCAAAGATTTATTCTTTTATAGAAGTCAATTCTGGTTTTCTGACTTTCCTTGTTGATTTCATCCCTCTTTATGGAGAAAGCTGTAGACTCAGATCTTGAGGATGGTAATTCCAGTGAGTCAAAACCCTACCATGCCCCCTCCTAAGGATGATAGGGTATGATACGGAGAGATCCTTCTTTTCCTCTCTACCAAAAACAATCAGCTCTGTAATGTCCCATTCCAACACATGTTCCTCAGCACTGGATGTACAGTTTTGACTGCCAATCCAGTCATGTTCATATGGGAACTGATATCAACCCATCAGCACCAGTCATCACAAAAGAAAAGGTTTTCTCCTCCTCTGAGCCTCTTCTAGACTGACCTCTGTTATTAGGAATGTGGAGATTAGTTTTGGACCTTTATTGCATCCTTATCAGTGGACAGCAAGGTTTTTCAGCTTGCCCCTAGGGACAGATAATTCAGAAACAACTCAAATTCCAAGATGAAGAGGGTCATTTTCACAGTATATTATGTAACTGTTATAGCTCAGCCTTTGGAGTTCTTATTTCAGTTTACAAAAGTGCATCATGAACCCCATGTTCTGCTCTGACTTGGGAATTGTACCTGAGCTGTGTAACCTTATCTGCCTCTGCTTGGGCTATTGTTGCAGATAAGAACTTACCTTAGAAGATGTATGATTGTGCTTTGCCATTCTCTAGAGAGCTGGGTAATAAAGGGGGACACAGCTAAAGGAGCATCAATACTCTTCAGACTGCTTGTTCAATCTATTTAATTTCATGGACATTGAGGTAATCCTCCAGAAGTCAAAACTGGCATACATCCAAAAAGCAGATTTCATGCAGGTTCTCTGGGATTTGGTGAGGGGCTAATATTACCTTGTTAATGCATCAGGTCTTATAGAGAAATTATCCAGTCATCCTGAGGCATGTACTTGTACCAGAGACTGGCAGCTTGCTGCCATTGCTGCCTCCAAGTTCCTTGAAATGTCTGTAGACATAATCAAGATCTGTACCCTCCAGTCCTCCCCACTATTCAGATCAGTTTTGATGAAGACCACAGTTCCCAGCAGAGTTTGCAGCCTGCTATTGCACTGGTTTTTACATCAAAATGAAAAAATAGATGTGATACAACAGATCAAGACACCCCTTATGCATTCAGCATTAGATCTACCTCTCTCCATGCATGACATAAGGTTTGTCACCTTTGTTATAAAGGTTATAAAGGTATTTGGGAGTGATACTGAATTTAAAACAGCCTTACTTGCTGATGCATTCATAGCTTCTCTTCATTTCCCTTTAACTCAAAAGTATGAGAAAGAGGATACTGCTGGGAATCGCAATGAGTATGTGGACTACCAGTTGAAGAAAAAAAAACTTTCATATACCAGTAACCAAACTTATAATTGATACCCGTGTTCATCAGTTTTATCTTTTGCATCTCCCTCAATCCTCATAAATACCTGTAGTTACTTTCCAAAAAAAAAATTAAAATTATATGGCCCAGACAAACCATTCTGTCTTAAAATCAGCAGGAGAGGGCAAATGCGGATATATGTACAGTTTGTATCAGGTCAGAAATAAGCTCATGTTATTGACTGTCCACTAGATGGGGAAATCATGGATATGCTATTGAACTGTTCCCTACACTTTCCTCATGCTTCCTGGAGAATTGCAGGAAAATGTTTTTAGTAATGAGAGATGAATGAAAGTATGTCAGAGCACAAAGTTTCTTTAAGAAACTAACTGTTCTGAATTTAGAAATTATTCCACTGAAAGGAAAAATCAGTATAAATAACATTCACTTAATAGGGAATTTAAGCAAGCAAGTATTTTAGGAAAAAAGGTCTTATATTGCATTAATGTAATTTATCCAATATTACCTTTTTTTTTTAAATAAAAAACTCACAATCTGAGACTGATCTGTTAATCCTTTTCAGGTTTTTCCACCTGCCACATCAAATGCAGTATTTTCCTATCAGACTGCACCAGTTTCAACACCTTCACAATCATTTATTAATAAAACATCAAACTCTAACATTCACCCTGGTGGTAATCAGGTCCCTTCTGTGCAGAATGGACCTGCTGCTCCCAACAAGGTAAGGATATCCCAACCGTCTTCCGTAAAGTTCAGGTTTATATTATTATTCTTATATAACATGTGACTGTTTACATATGGCAGTTCACTCAAGGAAGAATGTTTTGTAGATTTTAGTAATGCTTATATGTGCATATTTGTTAGAGAGGGAGAAAGAAACTTATTTTATCCCTCTGATTACGCTAATATATAGATTGATATGACAAAATAGAATAATCTGTAGAGCTTGATACATCCTGAATTCGCTAAATCACATTATTTAGTCATTATTTTGTCACTTCATGCAGCCTGGGTCTCCATCTCAAGCCCAGCCTTACATTGTTCAGCAGCCCCTCTTCAACAACACAGTGTCCAAGACAAAAGATCCTCCTCGTTATGAAGAGGCCATAAAACAGACCCGCAATATTCAGCCATCACACCGTGAGGTACTTGTTTAGTCTGTTAAACAAAACTTGTCTCTACAATTACCAAAACCATTGCTTGTTTTAGGTTTTGATTTTTTTGTTTGGTGTAAAGATTTTCTAAGATACCCTGTCACTAGTTTCATAACTGTGTTTAACCACTGGACTTCTGTTTCATTATTCTTTTATTAAAGTAGCATATATGTAAATAAGTCTTACAGTTCCCAGTTGGTGATACATCTAATTGGGATAATGCTGCTGTTGCTACTAACAGTAACTAGCCTTCAGATGACTTGTTTTGAGAATGTGGGATACCCAAACACCACACTTAAGAGAGGAAATATGTTTACATTTTCCAAAGTGAGTAAACTTGAGAAGAATGTGTGTGAATGTGTTCATACACACAGGCAAACATGAGCATAGGTGCTTGCTTGAAAAGAGTTTGTACTAAGTGATCTTGGTGAACAATCCTGTATAGTGTTTAACCTTGATAAGGTAAAAGTTCCTTTGTATTGGAGGAAATCTGTAAACAAAACTAGTGAGTATTCCTAATTTTGTGCATTTCAGAACTATCCCAAAAGATAAAACCTTGTAGTCCCTTGTGTTGGTTGGGTTTTTGTGGTGGCAGATCTCAGGCACAGCTATGGGTGTCTAATGCTCTTTCCTGTGTCCTTGGCATGTGTGGGACATCCCCAGAGTGAGGGCACACAGGTTGTCTTAGGTCACTCTATCACTACCAGTCAGCCAGGGGTTCCCCACTAGATCTCCTGGTGACAAATCACTTCCCATCCTTGGAGTATAAGCAATGGTTTAAAACACTTCTTCAGACCTTCATGAAAGTCTCCACTTTCTCTAGACTTTTTGAATGAGTGGGTTTGTGGGGGGTTTTCTTACCTTTTGCTTAAGGTTCAGTTATTTAGGGGATGGCTGTTTAAAACAAAGATGAACAGTTCCTAAAAGCTTACCCCCTCCTTTAAAAAATAAAAGAACATAAATCTACAAATTAGAAAAAACCCCAAAGACACCTAATGAAATGTATCTTACATGATGGACATTCACAGGCTATCTCTGAGAGACAGTAGAGCAGGGTTTGCACCCCCAAAATGCTGCAGTTATTATTAACCCTGGTACAAAATGGGGCCAGTAACTCTCCTGATCCCTAGCTTCCTGCACCTCTATCCTAGGTTGCCTTCATGAAGTCTTTGTCATGCTTTTTCCCTATTTCTTTGTACTGAAACAACTACAGAGATTGCAAATGTTTCTCCAAAGTGTCTGTTTTCTAGATAGCCAATTTCATATTAAGGATTTTCATCTTTATTATAGGTTAGTACTTACATACTGTTGATAGGAACTAGGAACAATGAGCATAGGAAAAAATACCACATGAAAGAGAATAACCCTGTTCTCCTGCACTACAGATTTCCAGTGCACATAGTCAGCAGATGGATGATCTTTTTGATATTCTCATCAAGAGTGGAGGTAAGCTTATTGACAGCTGTGTGACGTAAAGATTTAAAACCTGGTAATAAAAACTCACTGCTATAATCAAATGAGAATCCTTCTAGGAACAGGAGTTAGAATCTGTCTAGCCTGAATGAAGCTAAATTTCTGAAAGTTTGCTTAGTTCCTTATTAAAGAAAACATTTACCAAAACACATACAGTGAACCTGCTGTGGAACTTCAGTGCTTGCAAATTAGCTGAGGCAGGCCTTTACAATAATCTCTAACAGCATTCAAATGATTAAAATAACTCCTTAGGTTAGCACAGACATACTTTATCAAAATCGGAAAAGTTCAGCAAGTCCATAACATATTTATTGAAATTATACAAAGAAGAGAATAAGGTTAAAGCATGTTGATAGTAGAATTTCTTTAAATATAACCATGCGTTATCAACTATAAACATCAGAGATACATTACTGGGAAAAGTCTGCGTGAACTACATGGAGACATTAATGAATAACAGCTTTATGTCAGTTAAAATAAGAGAGCTGTCAGAAAGGCACTGATATAACTAAAGTAATAGAGTAGCTCAGCAATAAAAGAAGGAGGCTTTCAGCCATAATTAGGCTTAGTAGACTAAGAAGCCATTACAATACTGGGAGATGTTGTGGTGCCAAGCAGTTCAATTAACGGAATGGTTTGTAACTGCTCTCATGTAAGGATCTTGACAGGAGTGAATGCCAGGGCAGAGGGATGGGTTCTAGGCTATTGGAAGATTTTAGCCATATTCTAAACATCAGAGTATTTTTTTCTTTTTCAAAGCAAATTACAAGGTCACCTGCAGAAAATGTGAGTAGACTGAGATAAGTAACTTGAGTACTCAACAACTCAAGCTAAATTAAATCATCTTTATGAAAAAAAACAAAGTAAAGCATTCAGGGCTGTTGCACTTAATGTGAGTAAGCTCTGCACTGAAAAATGGTTCGTTTACTAATGTACTTCAGGAGAGTGAGAAGGATGTGGGTTTTTCTTGGAAAACCAGCACAAAATATATTGACAGGTATATTTTTTCTGCTAGGAACATCACTTGTGCTAGAGGATTTATTTGCATATTTGTCTGTCTTGTTTTGGGGCTTCATTCACATATAAGAATAAATTGGAACTTATGCTTTATTTCCCATTATTGTTACTTCCACTGTCTTATATGGAAGTGTTGTTTTAGATTCTAGAATTGGGAATAAATGCTTCTTAATCACATAATTTCATCTCATGGACTCTTAATTAACCAATGTGGACAGTACTAAACAGGGATGAAACTGAAAATTGGTTTGGGTACTCTTCTCTAGACAAGGAAACGTGTTGGTTCCATAATTATTCCAGTTAATGAGAATTACTGTAAACGTGAAGGAGGTTAAGGTCACATCTAGATATACGTTCCTTTTTTCATCAACACCCATACTAATTGGCTGAGCTATCACTGAAAGCAGAACTCTGGGGCTTTTAAAAAATACTCTATTGTTCATGGAGGTCATGCCAGAGTCTGATGAATGTGAATGAGTGGAGCAGCAAAGTGACTGACTGTTAGTGCACTTAATTCACTGTGGATGCATCCCAAAGTGGGCTGGAAGTTCTAAGTGTGAGGATGTTATGTCATTATCTGTTTGAATTCAACATGGGGTTTTTTTATTACAGAGATTTCCCTTCCAATAAAAGAAGAGCCATCTCCCATATCTAAAATGAGACCAGTAACAGCCAACATCACTACAATGCCAGTGAACACAGTGATCTCCCGTCCACCTCCGCAGATCCAAATGGCTCCTCCTCCTGTGTCCTTAGAACCAACGACCAGCTTGTCTATAAGTTTGGAAAACCAACTTGAAGCCCTCTTGGATGGAACTTTACCATCAGGTAATGAAATTCCTCAACTGACAAGCAGTAATGAGGACAGAGAGTCATTTTCTTTAATTGAAGACCTCCAGAATGATCTGCTTAATCACTCCAGCATTTTAGATCACTCTCATTCACCCATGGAAACAGCTGACCCACAGTTTACTACTAATAATTCTTGTCTGTCACTTGACCTCCCCGATACAAATTTGGACAATATGGAATGGCTGGACATTACAATGCCTAGCTCCTCATCTGGACTCACCCCTCTCAGTTCTGCTGCCCCGAGTGTGTTTTCCACTGACTTTCTAGATCCACAAGATCTACAGTTGCACTGGGATTAAGCTATAGCCAATGAGAACACAACCTGCAAGTCTCTTCACAGCAGAGGTCCATTATAACACCATTCTGATTGCAGTTAACATAAACTAAGACAGTAATGTTTGGAACAACAAATGCTTGAAGCTAATTCCTTATTGATTTTCAAGTTTACAACAGTGAATCATTTTATGCACCTATCAGTAATGCAGATCAGGGCCCTCTGAAAGCTGTATTTCACAAGTCAAGAAAGGATGATTGTACTTTGTGATTAAAAGTACCCCAAGGTAAATGTATCACACATATTTAAGAAAGAATTTATGTCTCTGACTTTGTAATGCTTAAATGAGCAACACAACATGACTAAACTTAGAGTGAGATGTCAGTTCTCTGTATTGACCCAGTGAACAAATGTCTGGGAGAGGGGAGGTATCACTGCACTTCATTGTTCCTGTGGAAAGCCTGAGCCAGGTTCAGAACTAATTGTGAGGGCAAAGGCAAGTAGAAGCACTGGCTGGTTCAGTGAAATTTCATGTATCTAGTCTCTTAATTTGTTCAAATTGTTTTTATATTTTGCTTTTGTGGATTTTAAAACACTTCCCCCATTCTTTAATCATGAGGGAGGAATTTAACTGCATCCAAAGGGATATTAAGTGTAACTGCAAGAAATCCACTGTAGCTAATTCCAGGTAATATTAAGAACACTGAATTTTCTATAGCAATGCTCTGGATTTAATAGGTAGGTTTTAATGTGTATATCAGACAGTTATTTGTATACTCTTTTAACTTTATATAGCTTATTTTTGTGAACAGAGGGGAACACAGTGGTCTTCAAACAAGAGATTATTAAAATGGAAGTAAATATCCTATTTTGCTTTGTGTTTGAGGATATTTGTTAGATCATTGAATCCAGTATCTCAGCATATTAGAAAAGTTTGAGGAAGTAGAAAAGTTTCATTAATAGTATTGTATACTACAATCCTGCAAGCATCTATGCAAGAATAGTCCCAATGCCCTCAATAAAAGATGTTTGTAGGATGAGATCAAGTTGCAGGGGACAGTGCTGACAGGACAACCGTAATTTCTTAATGAACACTTTGTCTGTTGAACAGCTTTGTCTGCCACTACATAACATCAGGGAAACCAACAGCTGCTCAATGTGAATCCTAAACACCAGGATCAGAATGTATTGTCTGTTATAAGAAGGCATATTGCATATCTGAAACAGAGAATAGCAAAAATTAAGCTCTTACCTCACAGCACAGCACATGAATATTTTTTTACATCCCTTAGTAGTTGTTTTCAGAGTCTATTTTGAAAGCAGTTAGAAAAACAAAAAATTCAAGTAGAACTAATATACTTTGACATTCTATGGTTGTCTCTCAGGTAATAGCTGTTATGTTGCCATAGATGATGGAGGCTGATAATCAAACACAAAATTGGAATTTCCTATTAGGGAATTCCTAAATTAAGATAAAAGGAAACACTCCCTGTTTCCTGAAATGGGGAAATATTGTATGTTTTCTAGTCTGAAAACCGATCTCATTGCATGGTTCTTTCCTCACCAACAAGCTTCAAAAATAAAGTTCTGTAGGATTGAATGAAAAAATGCCCTGAAGCTTTTGCCCGCTTCTTGGAATAATGATATGTATCAAAGAAATACTGAAAACAGTAAGTAGCTGTTATCCATTTAGCAACCTTATCACATTTTTCAAAAGGAAAAATAAAACACAATCATGTTAACATCAAACAAATACTTTTGTCAGAAAATGTTATGGAATTAACTGAAAATATGCGTCTCCAGATATAATGCAGTCTGGTTTACTGATATGACAGAATTCCATTGGCTTCAGATAAAATAATGTATTACGTCACTGATTCAGGGTTTGAACTGATACCATATGTTTGCATCATATCAGTTACAGCACTTTAAATCATTACGTATCTTCACTGCTTTTACTGGCCAAGAATTACTGTAATACAAAACTAAGTACAAGAAAACAATCTTTGGAGATTTTCACTACACACAGTTGAAAGACGTAATTCCTTATTCTTTCTTGCTGTGCCTACAATACTTGAGTACAATATTACATGTGGACTGTCTGCCTTAAGCTTTGATGGTATAGGACTTTTCAATAACAGTGAACACTTAGCATTCAACTTTTTGCATTCCTGTTCATCATCCTATCTTGGGAGCTGATACTCTGAGATACAAAGTGCCCTCGGCTGTTACGAGAATAAGAATTAAGGACTCTTGGTCTGATAGGAACAACTCTGAATGAAATTTAGTGTTCTGCAGTACTGTCAGTTTATTACGTGTGATACACCAGACATCATACAATGTATGTGTGGTTAGAGTTATCCCTTTTTGACCCTGCCTCCTGATTAAATGAGAGGCAAGTAAAATAATTTTTAGAGGACAAATAAACCTAGAGCAACTGTACTGTCATTTTTGATGTGCATGTAAATACAGCTTGAAACTGGCAAAGTCATCTTGCTACAAAATTACCCTTATTGGCAGTGTAGAATGTTAATTAATCCATAGGAATCTTTGTGCAGAAATAAACCCAAACAGTTGAGATGTCTTGTTATCAGTACGGTATAGCTTTCTGCTCTGAACGTCTATTTGAAAAACAAAAAAAAATTAAGGGATCATTTTAGTTTCAGAAGTACAAATATTCTAGTATAGGGAATGTGTGGTTTCTGTACATTTCAGAATTGTGTATTAAACCTTATATAAAATGGTTTGCTTTAGACTTTGTTCTGAAATGTGCTATGTTTGCCATAGTTGTATATGCCTGTTTATGGCAGAAATAGGTTTTGCTTAGACTTTTGTGTGTGCATGTTTTACATGAAAATTTTTGTAGCACAAATACTTCTTAGAAATTTAATCATGACTGTGCAGTTTGACTGCACAGAACTGAATCTTTCTCATTAAGAGAACAGTTGCAAAGGAATGCACTGGCACTAAATTTGCCATTTAATGGCTGCAGTATACTAACAGAATGCATCCTATCAAATGTGGCGTTAGTGGGTCCTTCAAAGTATTTAAGAATACCTTTTAATCAGTATGAAAATCAGAAGTTGGTTGTTTACACATCTAGACAGAGAGAGCTCAGACAATGTGTTACTAGGCTCATGTTACTCCAGAGGAGTCACATCCTGTGTTCAGTAAAGAAATGGAATTTGCTGCACACTTTTAGTGCCATTCAGCATCAGTTACAGCAAGGAAGGGTACAGGCAAAATTTGTTTAACATTAGAAGTAGTTAAAAGAGCATTGTCATACTCTCTCTGACAATAAAATTAATTTATGGCAGTTGTTTTTTACAGATATTTAAAGTGTAATCCAGCAACGTGAGCTTGCAGACCTGCAGAATCAGAACTTTAAAAAGCTGAGGCCACAGCTTTTAGAAATGATTACTACTTAATACTGACATTTATTTCCCAGATATTTCTAAATTCACCAACAAGAGTCATGTTCAGAGAAGATGGTGATCCAAACAGAAGTGTCAATATTAAACTTTTCTCTTGCATAATCTCAAACATTCAGGTGCCTCAAAAGTGCAGGCACTGTAATCAGAACACAAGCACAAGCTGCTGAATTATTTTCAAGGCAGAGAAACTGCAATTACAGGATACATTGAACTGGAAGGGCATTATGTAATCAAAACACAGGAAAGTTCACCGATGTAAACAATTATTATTTGGACGGCATCTTAAGTGTATTATAAACTTAAAGCAAACTCTGTTAAAACTGGAAAAAATCTTCCACTTATCTCTAGTAAATGTTCTGTTGAAACTCTTTGTGTTGTGGTCTATGAAATCACCTTTCAGTGACTTCTAGACCATACCCCAGAAGGTATTTCATGTGAGATTGTGGAATTGAGTTACATATAGTATATACATGGCCAATAAAGAGCATCCATTAAAACCTGAAATAATCTCAAATATTCCTTTTATACTAGTTTACTAGGAATAAAGTGCAAAAAAAGAGACACCTACATCATTCTGTAGTGTCCAATACTGAATATAAAGTGTTTTTAAGTTAAAAGTGCATAAATGTATTTGTAGAAATCTAGCCAAAAAAGCCATTCTAGCTATGAGAGCAAATTCTCAAAAAAAAAGCAGGGAATGGTTAATAACTATATAATCACACTATTTTTATAAAATTATACAGCTCAGATATTCAAAAGACAGGCTAAAATAAATTATAATAATATAAAAATTTAAATAGGAACCAAAGCATTGCCATTTATATTGCCAAAGGAGGCACTTTGTATTTTAAAATATAGGAAATTAAGTCCCCAAAAACTTTTTTAAAATTCAGGATGTAGATATTTTCAAAGCTGTTTTTGATGTTTAACAGTACAGATTTGTTTTTGTTGTTTGAGAAATTTGTAGTAACTAATAGCACAGGCTTTTTTTCCAGATAGGATTTTCTTCACAGTACTGCTTGCAGTAGAAATAACGCTAACCCTAGTAGGTGTTTCTCTTCTTATTTTCATAGTCATAATTATGTCTTAGCATCTCATTTTGTGAAAAGAAGAAGATAAACACCTGTCTCTGGGGCCCTCTTCATTTAAGCACTACTTTACTAAATGCAAATTATGGCAATCAGGGCGTCAGTTTATGTATTGCCTTTCTAGAACCATGATGCCTTTGTATTTGCTGTTTGCACCCCTAAAATCAATTCCATATGTTTGAATGCCATATGTTTTGCACATTGTACTGTATATATGTAATGCATACTGTATTTTTATATGTGTACTACATTTATCAAATATTTTGTACATAGTGGCAATATTGTAGCTACTGAGGAAATGTTTGATATTTCAGCATTTTTGCTAAGTGTCTCAAATAAAAAAGGAAATCTGTGTTCATTTGTCCATGGTTACTATTTAAAATGAAAATATCATTCTGACTTTTATGAGTCTGATACATTTGGCCTATGTTCTAAGTACCTTTCTCACAAAAAGGAGTAAGAATGAATCTGCACTTAGACAACTCCAAAAGAATTATGGTTTGTCTTTAAAATCAGAGCCAAGATCTGTAAGAACAGAGACTTCCAGAGCCCTTGAAGTTTAAGTTTGGATTTCCATTTTTTTAGCATTTTTTTTAATATAGCATCATTTACTCATAGAATGGCCTGGGTTGCAATGGACCTTGAAGTTCATCTTGTTCCCTGCCCTGGGCAAGGACACCTTCCACTATCCCAGGTTGTTCCAAGCCCCACTGAACCTGGCCTTGGACACTGCCAGGGATGGGGCAGCCACCGCTTCTCTGGGTGACTCACTCCAGTATCTCAGCAGCCCCGCAGTAAAGAACTTCCTCCTAATCCACAATCCACACCTACTCTCTTTCAGTTTGAACCCATTCCCCTTTGTCCTCTCACTACAAACTTCTTGTAATGCACTTTAATACATGACTTTCCCAAATTCTTCCAAGGTTGTCAAGATGTGTTGGGTTGTGAGATTTTGTATTTTTGATTTGCATTCTGCTCAGCTTCTAGAACACCTGAATACATTTTTTTCAGGAGAATGAGCTATGAGCTGTTTGCACAAGCTCCTTTTAAAGAAGAAGCTGTTTTATTTAAATATGTAGTGTTACACTTCACCTTGTGAAGGCAGTCCTCTACTAATCACCCACCCTTTCCTCATTACAGTCTGTTCTACACTGATGACATCAGAAACTTTAATATTTGGCCAAATATTAAAAAATTCCACAAAGTAGTAAGTAGTAATTAAGCGAGTAAAACTGAAAAAAATTAAAATTACTAATAAACACTGTAAATTTCAAATAATACCTTTTCTCTGTGAACTTCTACAATTGTTAAAGTTTGTAGGCTGTATGTACCACAAACTTACCTTTGATATCAAACACAATCACACACCAAACACAAGTACTGCAAAACAAGTGCAGCACTTTTTGACCATGTATTTGTGCAATTAAGAAATTACAGCTGGAGTACAACAGAGATAAAGGACTTGTTTTGGTGCCAGCTGACAGTCTGAGGGTTTGATTATTTTACAGTGACAAAATACAAGCTTCTTTCACAAGCTATGTTCATATTACTATTTGATGTAAACATAAAACAAGGCTTGATAAAACTTGAGATTATGCTGAACTTTTTCCACAGGCTAACCCTTGATTTTCAATAAAAACTCAATTTATTTAAACATGCTCTACAGATGGCCATCAGTACGTTTGTCTTTACTCTGTAGCACATTCAATTCCATTTGCTCCTGCCTATTGGCTTGTTGTTTATAGTACAGGTGTTGCTAGAGGGACATATTTCTTAGAGTATTTGTAGTGTCCCAAGTAGGAGATGTTTCTTTGAAGGCAAAGAAGTCACATGGATTTCCCCACACCTCAAAGTATAGTCTGCTACTTTACCAAGACATTCCTAACACAAAATCAAAGTAACAAATTAGCTTCTGAGAGCCAACAGCCAGGGCTTGTTTTTTTTTTTTTTTTCCCAGTTGTTTATCCATAAAAGAAATGAGAAACTCTAAGATGAACACTTGCCTACATGTAAAAAAATTACCTGTGAGTCTCCAGTCTTCTGTGCAGAAAAAGGACTGCAGGGCCATTCTGCCATCTACTGCATCATTCTTGAACCCCTTCCAAGACAAGTGCTGTGGATTAGAAACTAAAATAGTGAACTGAAACATTCTTTCATACAGCTAAGACAAAGTCAAAGCTCAAGTAACTGCAACTGAGGAGTATTCCAGCTCCTCAGCATCCCACAGCAAGTCTATATAAAACTCAACTGCACCAAATCTAGATAAATAGGATTGTTCCCCTTGTTTTGCACATGAAACAGACATCAAAGCCTCTCCTAAAGCACCACCTCCATCTTATATGTGTGAGGCTAAGGAAAGAAAGAAAAAAAAAAAAAAACAACAGGTGATTATTCCTCCATCCACCAAAATCTCTGACAGTATCTTTTTAGCAATAGAGTCCTCTAAGACTTTCCTTTTGAAAAGCCATGTTGTGTTTAAAAGAAGCTTGTGTCAGAAGAGAACAGCCCTTAATGCACAAGGAGGATTCAGCATGGAGGAAGGGCTTTAACACCCAGCTCAAACACGGGTAAGGGCCAGCATAAAAGACACTTCCAAACAAAAGTATCCAGACACTGAAAGAGCAATTACATTTTTTTAAACTCAAGTTAACTTTTTAAATTATAAAAATCATTGTGATAAATCAGCTCACCAATAAACAGCCCTTTGTTTAGACAGAAAGTTTCTCCAGACACACTAAGGAAGTTAGGCCCAGAGAGTAGACAAAATTTTTAAACCTTATCAAGCATTTCCTCTTAATCTAGTTAGAAGATCTTTATGAATTAAAATTGAAGTTTCCATCTCCCCATACAGCTGAGGAAGAACTTGGTGAATAGAAGTTGATTTACCATTAAATACTATTCCCGATGCCAAGCGAATACATTTATTAAAATGTAGTATATTTGAAGACATAAAACCCACATGAATTCCACCAACAATTCAAACAGTCCTTGCACTCACCACAGAATTACCTCTCAGCTCACAGGGATCCAAAACCATTCATAAACACAGATGTGAGCTGCACAGGAACTGTGATGACAAGTTACAACTGGCAAGTATGGCACATAAAAGAACATATTTTGTAATAAGCAAATAGGCCAGAAATGGCATATCATCAGTCAAACATGAATGATTAAAACTGAACTCCTTTCTGCTGCCAGCTTGGCAATACTAAGAGTAACTCCTTCAGCCAGGGGAGATGAGTGGCTCTCTGAGGCCACCCTGTTCATAAGCATTACAGGGGTGTGAGTTGAGGGAGGCAGCTTCCACTCCTACACGCCATCACACTTCAAAATGCTGCAGTGATTACACTGACAAGGCAAAAGCAGAATACAGCAGTGCTATTCTCATTTCCCAGCTTTCCATAGTCCAGATGAGGGCGTGTGGTGAACAAGACTAGCAGTGAAATTCCAGCAAGCATTCGGATTGGCCAGGCCATCAGTTATGCCCATAGGGACTGGAAAACCAGGACTCTGGGGCAATTTATCCAAGGTAGCAGCAAACACACTTAACAAAGGCTGACTATCCAGTAAGGTAATTTAAATTAAACACTTTTCACTGCAGGGCAAGCTAATTCAAATCACTCTGCCTAAATACAGGCAGGCATAGAGTTATCAGAGACAAACTAACAAATGATAAGTTTTAAAGAACTAAATTTTTTTTTCATATAGTCAAGGTATCAAGCATGACTTTCTATTATGAGAGTTCAAAGAACATCCCAAAAGGCTACATAAGTATTTCCCTGCTCACTGCAGGGTGGTTCAATTAGAAGATCTTTGAAAGTCTCCTCCAAGCCAAGTTATTTTGGTTCTTTATCAACCTTGTAACGCACCTGCATTACAGCACTACCAAATCACTACTCTGATCTAAACCTTTACATTGGTACCTCTGTAGAATGAATGTTCACATGCTTCTTCCACAAGGAAAACAAAACCACACCGAAAGGAATATAAAACTTGGATATCAAGCAACAGTTTCACGGAGAATTTAAACAGACCTCCACAATGAACATTAAAAGAAAACTAAAACTTTTGTTTTCAGGTCACACTTGTAAAAATCTAGGAGATCCCGTTTAGAAAATGTCTAGTAAGTATCTTTTCTGCAATTCACAACACTGAGTTTTTTGAGGGAACAGCTACCAGGCAGCAAGTGTGTTTAATTTAGTATTTACCATTTAGTTATCCCAGCGTTTTGCACTCCTGCTTCTCTTCTTGGTGGAGGAAAATTTGAACCCTGTTTTTTGTCCCTCTCTAAGCCGTGCTGGCCGGTGTGAAGCAGCCCCTCGAGTGCCGTCTCCCGGCACCGCACCCTCACAGCCCCGGGGCCGACGCTGCAGAGGGCGCTGCCCTCAGAACGCCTCCACAGCCGGAGGGGAGGCTCCTGGCAGCTCCAAGGGCGGGAGAGAGCGAGAGACAGAGGGAGACGAAGGAGAAGGGGGACGGGGAGCGGCGGCAGCGCCGGTCGGTCCCTCCCGCCTGCTCCGCCCCCTCAGCCGCCGCCGCCGCCGCCGCCGCCGCCGCCGCCGCCGCCGCCGCCGCCGCGCCCTCAGCCCTCAGCGCCGCGCGCCCCGCAGGTGTCAGCGCAGGCGCGCGCGAGGGCGGGCCGTGGGCGGGCGCGCGGGAGTGGCGCCAGTCATAGAAGGGCGTCAGGCGGGATCCTTAACGCAGGCGCGGTGGCCAAGTGGTAAGGCGTCGGTCTCGTAAACCGAAGATCACGGGTTCGAACCCCGTCCGTGCCTTGGCGGGTCCGCGCGGGCGGGAGCTGTCCCCTCCTTTTTGGGGGAAGGCGGAGCCCCGGCCCTCCACGGAGCGTCCGACCCGCCCCGCCCGGCACCGAGCATGGCGGCTCTGCAGAGCTCCGGCCGCCCGAGCGCGCCCGGCAGCAGTAGAGCCACTCCCCCCGAGCGCAGGTACCCGGCCACGGCTCTCCCAGCGGCGGCAGCGGCTCCTGCGGCGCTACCCAGGGGTTCTGGGGAATGCCGTGCCATCCCTGCCTCCGCCTCGGTCGTTCCTGTCCGTGCCTCAGCGGCTGCGTGACCGCCTTCCTCACATCTGCACGAACAGAACGGTTTTATCTTCGTTTTTTCTTGGAGCCTAATCCTGTTTTCAAGAGACCCTCAGCTCAGCCTGAAGAAACAAAAAACAGTTTGAAATGTGAAAGGCCAAGGTGAATGCTGAGGCCGAGTGGAAGTCATGTCAAATGCCTTTTCTACATAGCGCTCCTGAGGCAAGTGCTGGTGCCTACCTTATCATGCAGTCATTCCTGGGAGGAACAAGTGGAGCCTCTGCAGGGTCTTGTTTGAAGAGATCCTCCAGCTCCTTCAAACTCTTGTTGAAGAGAGCCTTCCCCAGAGGCTGCAGCTATCCTGAAATCCCCCAGGTCCCTCTCATTGGTTCACCCCCACCCTGCCACCATGCAATTAAATATTTATTCATTTGGTTCTGTCTTCTGTTTAGTAAACCATGAGGTTTCTTCATTTGTATCATTAACCACTTAGAAGGATTATTTGCCATCTGATTAGTGTGTACTTTACATTTTCTATTTTCTAATAGAAAAAAACCTCCCTGTGACACTGAAAACGGGTAAGGAAAGGGTGCAGTGGTTATGCTCACAGGAGCCCAGCAGTGCTCCCCTTCTCCAAGAGAAACAAACACTGGGTGCTTTGGACACAGATGATCCAGCAGGACCACAAGTGGCCAGGAGGTCCAACTCCGTGACACTGACGGGACCAGGCACCAAACCTACCCACGCGCTTGATGGGTTGACAGCACTTAAACGCATCCTAACACTGTAAATAGGAAAATAATTTCTAATTGAAGGAAATCTTTATTGATTCATGTTTGATAATTACTTACCATTGGAAATTTTTCTGACCACCGTGTCCACACAATAAATTTTGTTCTATGCCTGACAGATCTCCCCCTCATATTCTGCAGCACTGTTGTCAGGAATATAAACTGCACATTTGTTGTATGAACAGAAATAAATGCCCTTAACTATTTACACTGGATTTTGTAAATATTCTTAGATATTTTTACTTATGGATACAAAGAACAGTGAGGTACATCCATGTCCCTGAAACTACTTTCATAGGAGAGTTGTAAAAACTAAATTCAAAAATCAAACTCAAGGACAAAACACATATCTGATAAATACTGTTTTCTGTTTACTACAATCTCAGGGATAAGCTTCTCAGGGAGGGTGGAGATGAGCCACCTTGCCACTGATGAGTAAAGCTTTCATATATTTGTGCTTGTTTTTGGAAATAATATATTTCTAGGACAAAACCAGGTATGCATAAGAGTTGTGGTTGTGTCTGACCCTCTTAACGATGGTTTGAGGCCTGTGTTAGATGACACAGAAATCAGATAACACAGAGCCTGTTTTTCCACAGTTTGCAGACAGAACTTATATTTTGTTGAGTAATATTGCAAAACTATTAGCACGATAACAATGTTGCTAAGTAACATTTTAAGACATGTCTTGTGGTTATCTACTTGAAATTAATTTTGTAATTAGAAAACTATCAGTGCACTCACAGCCTAGGAGAAATTTGTGCAGCCCAGAAATATAACTCCAGCAGCAGTTAAGTAGAAATAATTAACATATCACACAGGTCTGCTGCCACAATTAATTCATTTACTTGATGATAAACTTTTTTTCAGTGTTGCTCTATTTGTCTTCAAGCTTCTTCTTTTTAGACAACACAATGCCCAAATTTTAAAATCTCTCCTTTTAGGCCAGGTTTTCTACACCTGTAATCATCCTTGCTACAATCCCTCCCATCCTCTCCAGATGCTACATATTACTGTTGAACTGAGCAGCCAGCGAGGCTTAGCAGCAGTGCTCAGAGAGGGCATTTCCGCACAGCAGGGCTCACAGGGACCCGGCAGAGGCCGAGCTGGAACGTGCATCCCACACGCCACCAAAGGCTGGGCTGCCATCGCCACCGTGCCCAGAGGGGCTGCCCAGCTGCCATGGCACCACAGCACACGGGTCACCACACTGAGCACTGACTGGCACACACGGCCCTGTCCCCACACCAGACTGGGGGATGTGAAATTTCAACCCCAAACCTCCTCTCTGGCCACGCGCTTGCCACTGCTGCACCCCCATGCAGCCCTGGCTCCCAAGGGCACCTGCAGCTCACTGTGGCACCCACACGCCAGGCACAGAGGTGAACCAACAGCCGGGGGCTGGGGAATGCCAGGGCAGAATTTGTACTACAGTCATGTGAAATGAGTCCTCTCCATACTCCAGTTTCTATCGCTGCATAATTTTTAAAAAAATCCCTTACACTGTGCAGTAAGGTGAAACAAATTTAATTTAGTTTCATATTCTTTTTTTCTTTGTCACTATAACAGCCTCTTGCTGACTTTTAAATTTAATTTTACTTGTGACAACCAGTATGACCAACAGAGGACAGCACATCCATTTCTTTTAATGATTAAAAGATCCTGAGCTTGAAGCTGCCATTCACTTTTTCACTCAGGAAATGAGAGTGACAGGCAGAGTGGAGCAGTGTGCCGTAAGTAAGCCAGCCAGATTAAAAAGGCCTTTTTGCAATTAACTAGAGCTGTTTTGAATTCCAGGAGATTACTCAAAGTAAATCTACTTCTAACCAGGCATTATTGCTAACGAAACACTGTGGGCACATGTTGGTGAAACCTGGGTCTGTGTTTTGAGGCGATTGTTTACTGAGCACTGCAATAACAGTTAAAACACTCTTAGGAGTAAAAGCACACTCAGGATTTCAGGTGAACTCAGCTAATTCCCCTTCAAAGCTGCAGACAGACAAGGTGTCTATAACCAAGTTTTGATTAAATGTGAGTGTTCATAAAACACTGAAGTGAAGCCAGCTCCAGTGTTTTTATTGCATTTGATTTGGGGGCAGAGAAGACTCTGCAAGTCATAATGAAATTCAAAGAACAAACCCAAGGATTTAATGTGGCTGAGGGGAATTTCATTAAGGAAATCCAATTAACCTGCAAGAGTTGCACACATTGAAATCTATTATCTTCCCCCAAAAGCTGGCTTTGTGGTTTTTATAGCAACCTTTGCTATTCCTGAATAAATAATGCTTTATTACAAATGCACTGACATCTTTATATAATTAAGATTATAATAACATCTTCATTTGTCTCTGCAAACATTCAATTCTGCTTCCTATGAAACATATCAAATAGTGTTTTGAAAGAAGATATGAGTCAGGATTGATTGGGTGTTAGACACTAGCACAAAGCAAACAGAGATTTAGGAGACACATGAGGAATAATGTGGCTCCTGCCAGCGTGCGGGTCTCCGTTAGTTGGTCAGGGCCTGATCCTGTGAATTGCTGAACTGAATTAATTAAGAGCCTAAGATACCATTAAGTCCATGGGGACTGACAGTTCTCAGCAATACTCAGTGTTAAAGCCCTTAAGTAAAAGCCAACCTACAAATTCCGATTCATGTGAGTAACAATATTGCACACATCTACAGTGGGAACATGAATTATTCACATCAGCATAGCATGAAAGATGCAAACGGCAAAGCCTGTTTAAAATAACACAGAAACACTCGGTGTTTCTGTGATATGTGGGAGGGTTATCATTTGGCCCATTTTTCACTCATATGCACATTCCTTTTATTTGCTGCGTGCATAGGTCTGATACAAGAATATGGAAAAAATAAATACAGGAGATAGACATCTAATAAGCATTATTAGAAAATGAAGAAAGGATGCTGCTGATTAGCATTCTTCCCATATAAAACTACTAGATTGTATCGGAGAAATGTGAGTTAAGTGTTTTACCGTTCTTTTTTTTTTAACCATTATCTGATCAGAGAAGCATGAAAAGCACTTTATTGCCTTTTTTTTTTATCCCTGTGCTAGGAGCCCTCTGCAGGAAGTGAAGCTGAATTTCACAAATCTTCCCTTTCTGACGTCTCCCGAATTTCTAGGAATACCCCTTCCCTGTTACTATATTTGGTGGTAGTTTCTAGGAAAAAAAATAATTTTCGGACGGTCTTGGACTCACCACACCTCCCCGCAGAGGACTGTGCGCCCCGGGTCTCCTGGCACGGCCCCCGCGGAGTTGAGGAGCTCACGGCTCGGGCTCACAACTCCCGGCGCAGACTGCACGTCTTTGTAGCACTGTTGGAGGAATGAGCATGGAGAAGGAGTGGGAAGGGGAGAGGTGTCTTTGTGGCAACAATGAGTGAATCTTCTCTAGTTTTTTTGGGTTTTTTTTTTTTTTTTCCCTGGCGGCTGCTCTTTGTTGTTTTGGGTTTTTTTGTTTTTTTTTTTTTTTTCTCCTCTCTGCACTTCTTTTTTCCCCCCACCTTTTTTTCAAGGAAGAGGATCTTAATGAAAGAAAAGAAACCCTCTGGATTTTTTTTTTCTCTCCGCTTCCCCCCTCTCCCCCTCCCCTTGATGTGGCCTCTTGTTTAGCTTGTGGCGTGACCGTGATGAAGAAATGTTTCAGGGCGCCTGGCAGGGTGATCTTTTTATGTAATGAGTCAGGATTTTGCCAACGGAAGGAGCCGGCTCGGAGCGAGGAGCGGAGGGCTGTCTCCTTTCAAGAACGGGGACCTGCCCGGCAAGCGGCTCCCTGTGCGCGGGATCCCCACTCGCTGCGGGCGCTGATCCATTCCCGTTCCCGGCTCGCTGGGGCACCGCCGCGGGCACTGACAAGTGGTGAGTTGCGCTCTCCCTCCGCGTCCCCGCTCCGCGCCGCCCGCCAGCCCGCGGGGAGCGGCGCGGCCCCGCGACGTCCCCGCCGAGGCCGCAGGTGCGGCCGCCGCCCCGCGCCCCCTTCCGCGGGCAGCCGGGGCCGCGCCCTGCGCGGGGATGGGGCGGCTCCGCGGCGGGCGGGCGCGGCCGAGGCAGCGCGGTCGCGGAAAGGCGCCCCGGGAGCGGCGGCGGCGCGGGGCCGCGCATCGCCGGGCGCGCGGCCCCGCGCAGCTCCCGGCGCGGCCCCGCGCCCACCTGCCGCAGGCCGCGGACGGTGCGCGCCCCGCGGGGAAGGGGCGGTTGGCCGCCGTGCCGGCACCCTCGGGAGCTACAGGTGTCCGCTCCCCACGGTGTCCGCTCCCCACGGTGTCCGCTCCCCACGGTGTCCGGCCACCGGTCCCGTCCCGCTGCCTCCGCGTGGCTTCTGCGGCGACTTTCGCCAGGCACAAATTACTGCCAATGCGCGTGCGGAGGGGTGTCGATACGCACCGTCTGATCAGGTCGTGTGAAAGCCAGAAAAACCTCCTAAATCATCACAGCCGTAAATAAGTCAGTTAAAACGTATAGTCTGTAGAAAGAGGAATTATTTAAACATTTCTATTTAGCCAGAATTTCCATCAACTTCTCTTCGTTTTCCTTTCAGGATGTATTTGGTGATTATAAAGCAGTTCAGCTAGGACAGCATTCTTCGGCTCCCCGAAGGCATTTTGATTATCAAAAGCAGAATGAATGTAATAGTGGCTTTTCAAGGACAATAATTAGTTTCTTTTAAAGTAACTGACAACATTAACCTACTTCAGCCATCCAAGTGTAAGCTATAATGCTTTTAAACATGGATTTTATATAGAAGCTGTGTTGGAATTATAAAGTGAAGATTTAGAATATATGTTCCTTTTGTCTGTGAATTTCTACTTTTTGTCTCATCTTTGAAAGAAGATCTTATGAAACATAACATTGAGGGTAGTAAGATGATGATTTAGAGCAGAATACTTGAGACTATCATTGTTAGTAGGAAGAGACCTGTTTTCAAGTAAAGTGAAAATATTTTCTAGTTTATTGTACTAATAACAAATTTAGAAAAATGACAGCTATTTCTCTATAATGTGTCAACTTTAGTCTGAAATACAGTGAAACAAATAATAACTTGTTACATACTTTGAGAAGAAATCTTAATAGATATTTTGAGTGCTGGGTCTAATAATTGTTATTCTGTGTCATTTTATAGACACTTAGAAAAGGCGCTTCTTACCTGCTTGATAAATAGTTCATAAAATATTAATAAAATCAATTAGTATCTGTTAGGAATTCCTGCTGTTGAGAAAGTGAAGGAGGATGTATTGCAACTGGGCTATAACGTTCTCTTTTGATTAGTCTGAAAATTACCACTCTATAAGCAATGACTCAGTTGATTGGGCATATCTTACAAAGATATTTTACTTACAAATTGAATCTTGGAAGGCTGTGGTTCCAGAGCCGGGGTTTTGGGGGCGAGATGAGCTTATGTTTTATCCAACTGGCCCACAAAGTCCCGCTTTTGGTGGTCACTTTGTTCTGCAAAAGAAAACAGCACATTATGGCTCTTACATTGGACAGTAAACTTAGTAGTAAACTACAGCTGCGCTTAGTAAAGGGCTATTATACACTTTAAATAAATAATCATGTTCTAGCTTTAATGTTGTCTTCAGCAATAAAAAAAAGTGGATAGAAAATAAAATAAGTCCGAAACATAAACATAAAAGTTTTCTAACTGTTGTTGGGGGTTTTCTCTTAAAAAGCCAGCAAAAGCTGAAGAAAAAGTCACCTTTCAAAGGGTGGTCATGCAATACAGGTGAATTGGGAGAAAAGATGGTCCCTAGAAAAGAGAGACAGTTTAAACCTTGAAAAAATCTTTTAAACACTGGTAGCATTTGTATTGTCAATCCCCACCTCTGGTTTTTTTTTTTTCTGTTTGTTTTTTGGTCACAAAGTATTCAGTTGTAATGTATCTCTTGAACGTTCCTTTCTGTGTGTCTATGTGTGTCTACATGTGTATGGTCTTTACCTATGAGTCAATTTAAAGACTGCTAATTTTTGTACTGGTATAAGTTGTGGAATATATTATTGTAAGGCAGTGTAAACCTGAGCTTGCTAGAGAGAGCTGTTTAAGTTCATGTTACTATTTACATTTTGGTATCAATATCCTAAAGAATTGAAGTATTATTTTTACTTAAAAGTTACATAGCTGTACTTTCCTCGTGGGATTCTTGAAAGTGTTGAAAACACTGGTAGAGGTACTGAACTTTCTCATGGTTGCAAATATACTGCACAGATATCTACCACTGAATGAACACTTGATACATATTGTAACTTATACAATGTTTCACATATACAGCACACAACATACATGCTGGAGTAAACGTGTCTGTCATAGTTTTGACATTTAATGCCAGCTAATCACCTGCTTAAGCTACACATAAACATCCAGACAGTCACATTGTGAGCACATTGTCACTGCAGTCAGGTTCATTTTAAGAGTTGACCTATACAGCCTGAATCAATTTGAGTATTTCAAAAAGGCCTGGAAATTCAGCTGAAGTGAGACAGTGTCACACTGATAAAGCAAAATTGTTGGCATGTGATTTATCTGATGACTATATGCAGGATCTGTACATTATTGCAAATGAATATCAGGATGAGTTATCAAGATTTTTCTATAGGATTCTCACATTTTAAATTTTATAGCAATATAATTGCAACAAAAGTGAAATAGGATGTATCCAAACCTTAGGGCAACAAATTCCTCATTTGTTTAAGACTGAAATCTGATTTGGAGGAGCTTAGGTCAGAACTGTGTTGCTAATATGCTTTTTAGCTACTATTTTCCATGAAAATAATACTGTTCAGAAGCAGCATTTATGAAAGGTTAAATTTTCATAAGCAAATTAAGTTAAAAATTTAACTGTAGAATTTTATGTTTGACTTAGACTAGAGTATATTAGTACTTAGTTTGTGAATACATTCCAGACTTGTCCAATCTTCCTAGTTGTCAGATTTGGATTGGTTTAATTCCTGTGGTCTCTTCGCCAGTATTCTGAGAATGTAAGAGCAGAGAATCAGAGACGAGAAAGTGGATCAATGTGAGGATCTTGCTTTAAGGGAAAAGAGAAACACATCCAAACATCAGCAAAGATCAGCTCTGTTCTGCTGAAATACCACAGTTGCTTCATACCAACTGTTACTTAAAAGCTCTTAAATTAAAATGTAATTTTGTACAGCTACTTCCAGTAAGATGTAAAGATCACACTTTGTAAATCAGCTATTTTTAGATTATTTTTTAAAATAGATTCTATCTGGCTCTCTACAGAGGATATATAAAATTCACTTGCATTCCTTCTAGCACCAATAACCTAGCTATAGAATTAATACACTATTTAAATGATTAATGAGCAGTGTTAAAGAACACAGTTACACTTCTGTAGGCCTTCCTCATACAATATTTTTATTCACATTTTTTCCCATCAATAAGCTTACAGAAAGAGCTCCTGTTTGTCTCTGGTGTGCAGTAGAACAGACAATTTTCTGCTGCTATAGATATCATGAATATATTTTAAACTTTATATGTATGTGCATTTTGTATGTGTAACTTAAATTAATGATGATTAGACAAAACATTGATAGATTTCCTAAACATCTGTGTTATAAATATTTGCTCTCTTTCCCTCATACTTTTTTTCCCAGCAGGTTGGTATACATCTTGGGGTGCTGGCCTCAGAGCTGAGACTCCTGAAATGCACTGTGTATCCACAGTATTAATAATTAAATACCTGGGATCAGTCTATCTTGCTATCTGATATGAAAAAAAGAAATTTACAGAAGATAAAAAGTAGGTGGTATGTTTGTAATAAAAATTAATTTTTCTTCAGACAAAAATGTCATTAATTATTAAAAAAAAATTAGAAATATCAACCCCAATTATTTATTGCATTTATAATTTACAAAATTGAAATTCCTACTAGCTATCTTTCTATTTAGAATAAATTTTAAAATACATTTTTTAATTACTTTTCTGCATTTTTAAACAAACCTTTAAAAAACCAGCTCACAAACACACTGAATCAGCAGAGGATTACCAAATGGCCGAATCTGTTTACTTTTGGAATTTTATTGAAAGCAGTGAAAAGATCAGGATCTCCACCAGACTCCTGTGGCATGGTTTGGAGGTTGGTCTGGGGCCTGTATTTTCTGAAGCAAGGCCTCAACCTTTGACACCTCCTGGTCCCGTGTTGCAACAGAAAAGTTTTGTGACTCCCCTCTGATCCAGCCACAGAAAAGGGACAGAAAGGTAACAACCCCAAGTTTGGAAACTCATGACCTGGAACAATTAAAATTTTGCCTTACTGAAGACTCCAGAATCAGTTGTCCTTTCCTAGGAAATTATCCAGAGTTTTTCCAGGGCGAGAACACAGACCCCCAAGGTCTGCTTTTTAAACTGTGCCTTGTTCTTTGCTCCCTGTTGCAGTGTTACACGCCAGCACTGCTTCCCCGTGGAGAACCTGGACCTCATGCCACAAGAAAGGTCTATGCAAACACAAACCAGCATGTCCAGGCACATTTTCTAAAGACATCACTGAAAAGATAATTTTACCTGCCTTGGAAGTAGTATTTAGAAGCCTATGAAGCAAAAACAAAACAAAGAAGTGGTTTTGTAAATGGGTTTAAATGATTAGGGGAAAAACACTGCTATCACCTGGAAGCTGCACCTGTAGTGGAAGACATGGCAGAAAAGTGGTTCAGACCACGTGGCTTGAGCTTCTGGTGAAATCAATGAATTTAAAGCATCATTTGCCAATTCACAGTGCACATCAGTTAATAACTACACTAATCCCTTCCTGCAATGCCATATGCTATTCTCAGTCAAACAGTGCAAACGTGTAGGGAATTTGGTAAAGGTATAAACATGGAAAAAAGAAACAAAGACTCAGGGGGTTTTGCCTGTTGTCAAAATGCCCAAATAGTTGCTGTTTACAAGGTTTGGGGGCAAGGGCATTGATTCTGTATTCAGATAATATCAACAGAAATAAAGTCCAGTGCATTACTGAGGGAACTGGCTTTGTGAGGTGTAGCTGACAGGACTACACGTTAGCAGTTGGTTCCAGAAAGTCACCCCTGATCTCTGACTCCCTGTTGGATATAAGTTCTTTAATTACCAACATCTTTTAAAATACTGGAATCGTAATTCTCTACAGACAGGCTCCAGAGTTTTGTAGTGTTTTTTTCCCTGTTTGGAAAATACCTGCTCCTAGCTCAGCTCAAAAGAAGTCTTAAAAATTTGAGTCCTACCTGATTTCCTAGTATGCTGGATGCTTACATTGCTGATATGTATGAAAAGCTTTTAAACAAAACTATTTGGATCTTTTCAGTTAATACTGTTAATTTTAATTTAGCTGTTAATGGGGGAGACTACAGTTCAGCGGTTTAAGTAGCATTGATGCATTTTTGCTATTTGAAGTATCTCAGCTTCAGACAGTCCAAATCTTTTATGGCAATCATGGCCTTTCTATATGAACCAATATAAAATAGTATCTAGACACTAATTTTTTAAGTAAAGATTTTCATTTGTAGGTCAGGAAAAGAATTAAAACAGCACACACCCCACCCTCCCCCCCAGAAATATATAATGTATTTTGTCATCTACAACAAGGCAGGTATTAGCAAGGCAAGGTTGTAGGACAAGGAGAGAAAAATAATTTCAGGCTGTTTCAGGACTGGCCCACATGCATCAGGAAAAATAAGTCAATGCAGTAATTGTATTGAAAGGGTAATTCTAGTTGTTACACATTGATGCTGTTAAAAATTTCTGGTTTATGGTCAGCAAAATCTTGCTTTCTGCTTTGATGCTGCTGCTGTTTGTATTAAAGCTTTTTTTTTTTTTTGTAATCAATGGTCTATTTCAAATCACACAAAGCACACACACCTCTGTCAGTAGATGCCTGGATGCTGCTGTAAGTCAGAAGTATCTCCACTGAATTCACTGGATTTACATCCATAAAAATTGCAAGTGAGATCATGTTAAAATTTCTGGAACCTGAGAAAAGAATTTGGTTAATTTTTCATATTTTAACACAAAAAAAGGGCAAAGGTATTACACAAAACATAGTATTAAATAACATGAAGAATTGAGCATTGCTTTTTTTAACAATATTATTATATTTTATGCTTTGTGCTACAAGAATCTGTGAAGAATATGCCTGTTAAGTGCTATTCAGTGTGGATTGTTTTAAAACAGTAACTTTTCATTGAATGAATGGGCATAACTTAAAGTTCAAATGTGCTACCCGTTTTACTAATGATATTTATAAATATGGACAATTCAGCCTACTAAATTGGGATTACACTTTGTATTTTCACTCTGACTAGTCCTTCTGTATGTATGGAAAACTGCCCGGACAGTTCATTGGAAAATATCTTAAAATTCTTTAAAATGAAAGATGTTCTATAACTCTATTATGTATAATTCTCTTCTATAAACTAATGTTCCCTCTGTCACTGAAGTATCCTTAAAAACGAGAAATGCAGGTTAACAGTTAATGATGACTATCCTGGGGTTTTGTTTTGGGGTATTTTTTTGTCCAGTATTGTCTGGGCTTCATGCAAAATGTATTTTGCTTACCAATAATAGTATTTCCAAGACAGCTGCCTCAAAATTCATTTTACTGTGTGGACAGAACCATTTTCTACATCCAGAGCTAATGAATTAGAGGATCCTTGAAAAACTACAGTTTTACTATCCAATGGACTAACAGAAAATGATGAAATCCTGAGGTATTGTTGGAAAGTTGTTCTAACTTAAAAATCTTTTCTTTATAGTTTCATTCTTGATGTTCCACAGCATTCACCACTTCCTGCATGGCTTTTAACCGCAGGGAAAATGAGGGACTTTTGGGGGCAGATGTGTTTCCATTACACTATCATAATGCCCCTAAAAATCCTTATTGCTCTTGCAGTATTCTTCTGTATTGCTGGGCCTGGTGAGAACTACCTGAAGACTTAGCTAATAAATACAGCTTTTCTCTAAAAACACTTCAAAAACACCACTGAGTTTTATTTTGTTTGTCTTATTTTTAGTTGTGTTTACTGTTGCTTAAAATATAAATGGCAAGATATGCAACCACCTGTTGGTAAATAAATGTCATAAGTCATAAATCCAAGGGACATGCTGATAACTGCATGGGATTATGAAGAGGGGCTGTTTTGGCTTAAGAGTGAGAGCTTAATTTTTTTGGTACAACGAACATCTATTTAACATAAGAATTTAGCATTTATATATCTGAAAATATGATATGTTTTGCAAGCTAACTCAAATGACTGCTGTAAATGAACCTCACTTAGACTATTTACTGCTTTTTGAAACACACATCAGGCCATTTATCAAATGCATAGATCTGTCCAGTACATTTATTTAAATGCACCAAAATATTAAAATCATGTTTTTATACATGATAAAATAAAATTATGATTATACCTGAAGAAGACATTGTGGGTTGTCAGGTATTCTATGCTTACTCAACTCAAAAGGTCTTTGTGTGGCTGTACCTCTTGCTGAGGCTTCTGAGGAAGGCACAGTCCATTGGGAATGCAGTCATGCCCTGTGGCTCCTCCCAAGAAGGGAGAGATGGCCAGGGATCTCCCAGGCACAGTTTATTCCTGCTGGGTGGCAGGTTCCCCTGGAGCCTGCGCTCTTCCAGTTCTGGAAGGAGAAGGCAGAACATACACGTGTAAACATGGTTTGTTGTTGTCTTGGTCTTGCAGAGCAATACATCATCAGTTTGACATGTGCAGTGCTGGTAACATTTATTTCAGTAGCTGAGTGTGGGGCACACACAGTACTGTCACTGCTTTGTGTTAAATGTACTCTTGACTTCACTGACTCACTTAACAGAAATTATAGATGGTGTCGCATGGTGCCTCTGACAGAGTCTGCTAATATCTTTAAATACCCTTCAAAATATTTGGTGACATAGGAAAGAAACTAACTGGGTGGATTCACCATACCGCTTTTATGTTAAAGTTTAATCTCCAGGGAGATGCTCTTCTTCATTCCGCTGTAGGAATATGTCTCATTTTTCATGCAGCAAAATCTTACAGGTCAAGTCACGTCCTACAGGTCACAAAGCAGGCTTGCTGATATGACTGAGGCTCAGAACTTTTGCTGCCCAGAGAAATGCTACAGTAACAAGAAAATTCCTTTCTAGAAGGATGGAATGAGCAGTGTTGAACAATTTTGTATTCACAGGTCAAAACATGCTGGAATATGTCCTTCAATATAAAACACTGCAAGATGCAACAGCATTTCAAATTAATGTATGGACAGAGAATGGAAAACACAGTCATTTCATTAATTTGAAATTTTCATATCAATATTTGTGTTCCTTTTTTTACTACTGATTACAAGATGATCCCTAGCACCTTCTGACACAAATGGAAGGTATAACACAGACTTGAGGCTTATCCAGCCTTTCTAATTACAGTAACTTACAAGGTATGAAACTAATTGAACTAGCAATAGTAGTCACAGAGGTTTTTTCCTTGTTTTTATTCTAAACATGGCCAAGGTGTATGTTCAGCATTCTTTTTATTTCCAAGTGACACTCCTAGGTAAAGACTCTGCATCTAATTGAAAATGTTTTTTAAAAAGCATGCAGCAGCAAATATTCTGTGGAGTTCTGCAGTAGTAAGGACCAGTGAAGGGAGCACTCCTTGAACTACCAATTGTATCACCTTTATACAGAAGACTTAATATGAACAGAGGGGAGATTTTTGTACAAGTCTTTTGGAGGATCTGCTAGTCACAATTCTTGGTAAAGAATACTGTAATAGATTTTAGCATTAAAACTGATCTAATTTTCTATTTTTCCTATGTTACTATCTTATCTTACATGTAATCTTTCAATGATATCCACACTTTTTTGTCCTAGTATATGCAATCATTCATATAATTTCTTCCATGAATAACTTGTTGATTGAACAGGTGATTCTTGCATATACACCTATTTATATACATATAGGTGGTAGGAAAAGTTAGATTCCTTCTGAATGTGTGCTCTGTAAATATGTAAAAATATATTTATCATATGACACTACTTTAAAGAAAAATATATGCTTAGACCACGCAATTCTGAGATTAAATTCAAGGAGCAGGATCAAAACAAGTAACATGATATTCCAGACCCTTTTACATCTAATAGGAATCCCCTGGCATTTAATTGTCATTTTTACACATTTTTACTGAAAAATAAGCATTAGAAAATGAGAGTCAAGCATAAGGTTTGAGATGTGTACTTAAATTTCTGAATTCAAATACTTGCTTCAAATTGTTTATTTTAAGTATTTAAATCATTTTGGTATGAAACAGTATGTCACAAAAATCTTTGGATCTGATATAGCCTCAGAGAAAGGACTGCAAAACTCATCTGTACAACTGTCCACTGCAGCTAAGAGCACATTTGAAATAGGCTCTGAGTAGGGTTCAGTGTCAAACATTTTGTAAAAGATAATATATTTTATCTGTTTTCTTAAATATTAGCAAAGCACAGGTTTCTATTAGCCTCTTCTTACAGATTTTAGTTTCTTTTAATTATAGGGCCAAGAGACATTAACAGGAACAAACAAATTGCTGTAAAAGAACAGTAGCAAGTAGGTAACTTTTCAAGTAGAATTTCCACAGTGGAAAAGATATTAAGTATGTGCCAAGAAATGAGTAACATGAGAATATTTTGATTCTTTTACAAAATGGAAGAGCATTAACAGCATTTTAGTTTTTTATTATATATAAAGTTCTTGATTACCAACAGTGTTATCATAAACAAAAATAGAAGAAAGGACATGCAATTATTAAATAGACTGAATAAGAGACATTAATCTCATTTATGTATTAAGTCCATTTTTAAGTCAAGTTTTGAACACCGCCTCAAATGTATGTACACTATTTAAAATGTGATTCAGAACTTGGCTGATCCATTGTAATAGTGTTTGTTTATTTATTTGCTGTGCTATTTCACTTCCAGTGTGTTAGATCCAGTTTGTTACCGAATTAAAAGAGTGTCAGTTCTGCAGCCCGCTCTGAGGGGTCCCTGTGCAGCTCCCGTGCTGTCACCTGTGGGGAGGTGACTCCAGAGCCAGGCTCCAAGCACAGGCAGCAGCTCTGGGCTGTGGCACAAGGAGGCTGCTCAGGAGAGCTCAGGTAACCTAATTCCACAGTGGGCTATAGACAAAGAGGTGGGAAAGGGAAGAGCTACAGCAAATGGACTAGCAACTGCAAGACAGAAACCACTACTCATGTGCTGTAAATAAGTCTATAGAATAAAGAATAGAATAAATATAGAATACTATATAAAATATAGAATAAAGCAGCAGAATGTGGCCAGAAGTAAAGGAGAAGGAAGGATTCATCACAGCCTGCAATGGAGCTTTTCACTGAATGCTTAGTAATGGAAGCAGAAGTGCATACAGAAATAAGCTCCCTGAATACATGGCCACTACTACATTTCTCAATTATATTAAACTGTTTCAGACTTTGTTAATTTCTTGCCATTTATGGCTGCTTAAAGATGTGTAAATAGTTTTATTTTTCCTCAACTTTTGAATGTATACAATTTATTCCCATATTGAAATAATTAGTGCCAAGATTCTGACTGAAGCAGATCTTTATCATTTTATTATCAATAAGTGCAAATGTCAGTTATGAAGTCCATGGCTGACATAGTTTCAGCTATAGCTGGAAGAAAACTGTGTACATACACTTTTGCAAAACAAGGAATCAATGAGTGTGAATAAAATAATTAAAAGAAACCACATATTTTATAATCAGACTTTCATCAAGATACTACCTATTTTATACATAAGAAACTAAAATAGAAGCTGAAATGTTTGGAGATTATTAATTTATTCAGTAGTTAGACTTAACAGGTGAGATTACCCAATAAATAAGTGACTGAAAAAGTAGAATTCTTAACCAAAATTACTTTTTTGTTGACTACCGGGGCTTGGGTTGATTTTTATTAAGGAAAAGCCATGTCAAAATTTTCCTTACTTTTCCAATGTCAGGTTGTATTTTGTATGTTCCTTTAAAAACAAAATCTACAGTCTTGCTATGACTACTGTCTGAGGCTTTTGGAGATCTCAGCTGTGAGAACAGTGTAAATACCAAACAAGATTGCAGCAGGTTAATTTTTATTCAAAGGAAGCAATAAGACATCCCTATATGAAGCCAGGGAATCTGTGCTAGTCATTTTTGGAGTGCTGAACTAATCCATAACAAAATTATCCCAGGACTGCAGCTGGCAATATGGAGAACTGAGTGAGCCCACAAGATCCCCAGACTGTAGTCTGAATCAAACATGGACTTTGTGATATAATCTGGGCTCATACTCAAATAATCTAGATTTAGTATTTTGGTAATTAATATAAAATTTCACTTTATATTAACTTGTAATTCTGATAACTTGTATCAGAATGTCTCAGTTTTATTATTTTAAGACTCTGGGTGTGTCTAGAACCAAAAAGGAAACAAATCTCTTCTTTGAACACATCTGAAATGAGAACTCTAGAGTTCTGGTTCCAGTCTGAGCAGCAGGAGGTGAATGTTTCAGCAGGAGGTTCTGGATTCAAGGTCTAGGCCCTGATTTGCCCTCTGGCCAGTGACAGGGAGGTGCCAAATGCCCTGACCAGAACCCAGGTTAGGTCAGCTGGCATGTGCCAGCACTTCACCTGTCAGAGGGAGCAATACAGCTGCCACCTGATTCCAGAATGTGTTTTGATCTGGAATAGTCAGCTCTGGCTTCAAACACCATATCTTTCTGTACCAGCTCCATTCCTGACTCTTCCTTTCCAGATGATCTAGTTAATAAACAGAGAGTTCCAAGAAGTTAGAAAACCCACCCAAAAGCAGAGGTAACTCCTCCTGCCAGGATGTGAAGACAGAGCCACAGCTGCAATTTCCTGATAACAGCCCTTGCAAACATCCCGGAGGGGGCCGTGTGAGCGGGAAAATGACACAAATTAGGCTGCTCAAGCCTAATTTTCGAGCAAAGCAGGACCCGGCCGTGCCTGCAGTGTGGAGGCAGTGTCCCAGAGGCCAGCCTTAGCAGGCTGTCCCACCACAGCCCGGCGGCCGGCAGGGCCTGGGGACCCCGGTCCCTCCGCAGGGCCGCCCTGTGCCTCTGTCCTTTGTGCTGCAGCGGCAGGCGCTGCACACCGCTCTCCTGGCACTGCTACTTTAGCGTTTCACCGACTTTTTCTCAGATGCCACCCACCAGATAGCAAGAGATGGTGAGCTGCTGCATCTTGAGTTTCATCTCAACCAATTCCCAAAGAGAACTTCCTTTATCACTGTTAATAATGGAACTGAAAAACTGCCTACAACACTGGCTGGCAAACAAGAGAGTCATGCTTTAAGGACACAATTTTAACTGATTTCACTAGGAGTTCATACCACCAGAGTATTATATATTATATATATCCTTGAACAGCAAATCTGCAGAGTATATATATTGCAATTCCTGTAATATAGCAAGTTTTATCTCATTGCACAACAAAAAAAACCCTTAACATTTCTAATGAAGCATGATATTAAGTGGTATTGACATTATCATATATTTTCATCTTTTTATGGAGTACAGAAAAATATGTTTTCCTATTCTGCCTACAGAACACTTGAAAATAATTATTTTATGCTAAGGCATCAGACTATTGCAGTATTACAGCAGAAACATGGAGTTTTAAATATGTTTGGGAGACAGGGACTTTGTTTCTGTTCTGTATTATGATTCTGCATCTCCCAGTCCTGATGTATGCATTTAACACTCAGGTGTAAAAAGGTTGGAAAGAACAAATAATAAATTCAAGGTGCTATACCTGATTTTGGAATATTTTTTAGGCTGTAAATAATTATTGCCAATCTTTAGCATCAGGAATACAGAAAAATTTGGGCTGAGAAAAGGCATGGGAACAAAAAAATTGAAGAGTAAAGCAAAGTTTCTAGACTTCAGGCCACTTGCCAGCTGCTCCTTATATCAACTTTCAGTTCAGCTGCTTTTTTGACTGTAGCAAAAAGATAAACATTTTCTTGTTGCAAGTTAACAAATACTGCCATGCGTGACAATTTGATAAGGGGTATTAGAAGTTGCAACAGGAGTTTATTAGTTCATCTAAGCAAGAGATAAACATGGTAGAAAGTTCTGATGTGCTGCTGAAAAATGAAAAATGACTGGTCAATGTCAAAAAGAGTTCTGCTGAAAAAAAGGTTTCTATTCTTAGTGACTGGAGCTTTCATTGCTACAGATAATTTTTCTCTGTTTGTAGTAAACTCCTCAATGTGTCTGCCTCCTTTGTAAACTTACACCACTGCTCTGTGGGTCTGTATTTTCAGGTGGTACAGATATAACAGTCTGAATTCTACACTCACAAGGAACTCTGTTAAAGTCATGGCACAACAGGCAGAATTTGGTTTAGTGACGTAGTCACTTCTGCTTGGTGTCTTTTCACATGAACTGTAGATGTTGAGTTCTTGTCTCCATTTTTTTTGTCTGTTGTAGTTATTGAAAACTAAATATAGCATATTTAAGTATCCTTTGATTTAGCATTTACCTAATTAAATTCTTACCTGATTATTTTTCTGATGTAGGCATATATGCTTTACAACAAATTGATAGTGTTTGACTCTTGATATTGTCACCAAATCTGTATTTGAACTATGATCTGCCAAAACAAATATTAAAAATCCTGCATAGATCTCAAATGGCACTTTTAGTTTCCTTTTTGTAAGGCAATGCAGTATAATAGAAACAAAGAGAAAGAAAGAGATAACGCAGTGATGTAGGATCAGAGTTTACTGGCAAAATCTGGATGTGGGTATATTAATCACAGATGATAAAAACATAAGCAAAAAGGTCTTCCTAGATTGCAGGAAGAGACTTATATCCTACACTGTAATGACTTTTTTGTATAATTTGTTTTATTGAACAGTTATTTTAGAAAATTTTTGATTTTTTTTCCTTCCAAAAGTAACCATACTATACTATAGTCCCTTTCCCCCACTAAGACAGACTTTAAGGCACCGTTGACATTTGTGGTATGCCAATTTTTATGGCTCCAGAGAAATAATAATAACACATCTAGGAGAAAATTCTGACATTTTGTCTGGCAAATGTTGTTACACTTTGTCAAAGGCATAAGAACTTATTTTAATATCCTGTCTCACAACATGGGGTAAAAGGGACAAGAAAATTAGGATAAGATCAAATGTACACTTTAGCAAGATGTGATCAGTGACCAGTCAGGTAATATTTTCAGTTATTTGTAAGACTTCAATGATTCCCAGATGCCTGAAGTAGGGCAAGGGTAAGGACTAGGAACTTCTGGATTTGATGGTTGCTTGGCACTGTGGAATGTAAGTACCTTTGCCCATTTTATAAGAATTGTGTCCTTTGCCTTGGCTTCCTACTCACGACTGAATACACTGACAGTCTTTCAGGACTTCCTCCTTTACTGAGGGCACAGTCACAAGAGATGCATGTGCAGGATGTTTATGGAAAAGAATAAAAAGTTTTATAGCAACTGAATGCTCATGACAGAGTGTCACACATGCAGATATTTGGTGAAAGTAAACACACTTCTGTCTGTTTTGAAGGAGAAAGAGCGAGGGCTTTTTCCCCCCTCTGTATTCTTAGACACGAAATCACATTCTGTTAAAAGGCAGAAATTGTTTATGTACACATGCTTGGCTTCCTTGAAGATATTAAATGTTATTCACCATATTAATATTAGTCAACTAGGGGTTACTATTTTTGGAGTTGAACTACTCTGAGGCTAATAGCACAGAAATACTGCTATTGGCATGTTAGATATTTTCAATTCACTAAATAAGTTAAATAATTTAGTAAATTATTTTTCACTCATTTATGAAATTCACATATTTAGTTGCTTATTCTGGCGTCCTCTGATTCTCCAATCTAGAATATTAAAACATAGACAACAGACCAGACAGTGACGTACATGTAAATTCAGGGGTGGGATATGGCCTTCATAAAACAGGACACTAAACTTAGAGGCTTCGTGATACAGGAGACAGTTCCACTATTAAGAAAACGGTGCTGAGAGCAGTTCTAAGATTCAGAACGATTCAGAATGTGAGCAGTCTGAGAAGATGGTCTATAAGGTGTACATTTCAATTTATATTGAAATTCTTCTTGCAGTGCAATGAAATTCCTCCAAAGGGTGTGGTACTTAACAGCAGCAGACCTTTGTGTTGTGACAATCAGCAGATATCTGTTTTGTCAAAGTCTGTATTGTGATAATCAGAGGTAACACACCTTACAAAAGTACTGTACCTTGACTGTGGCATGAAGAAAGCAGGATACTAATGGATCATTATGGGAAATTATGCAGGCCTGCATCATAAATAGTAGCCTGTGAGAATGCAGGAACAAGGAGAAATGTCCCAGATGAGCAGACCAGCTGCCTACAGGAGCATCACACTGCTTAAAGAATCAACTGCCTTTCAACTTCACACCAACAACTCAGCTGAGGATACTTCCTAAGATGAATAGATCACATATGGCAAGCACAGAAAACAGACAGATAGCATTTATCTTCTGAGGTTTAAGAATATTTTGATTAGTCTGTGCTGTAAGGAGATAATGAAATGAAGATAAAATGGAAGAGAATATTGTTTGATAACATTTGTCTTATATTGGGTCCTATACTGTCTTATACATTAGGTCTGACAGATTTAATGTTTAGGGTAGAATAAAGCTCATATATCATAAAAGATCACTTATCTAGCATTTTAATTTTCCTGCCTAAAGCAGTTTTTTTTTTTACTTTTTAAATCGGGTTCTATTAGATTAGGTTGGGTCTCACACATCATTGCAAAAGTAATCTACAAAGGCACTTCAAGGACCCCTTCATTTAAAACAGTAGGCCAGCAGGGGTTTTTTTGTTTATTTGTTTGTTTTTTTTGGAGGATGCATATTGGAGGCAGGCCCTGATTCTGAAACTCCTCATTTCAGGATATGTTGTAGGGAATTTGGAGGTGGACAAACTGTTCTGAAGTAATGGCTCTGAGGTGGTGCACCAGAAGCACTGCACAGGAATTAATCCCAACAAGCTCTGATGTTTATCTCTGCTCAGATAATGCACCTAGTCTGCTCTGACATCATGTATTCCAGTTGTGATTAGAATTACATAGAGTTCCTTCTTAATTTTAAAAATAATATAGTATGAATTAAGAATCCTCACAGATTACTATGAAACAGACATAAATCTTGCAACATATAAATTGTAAGAAATAAACAGCACCTTTGATGCAAAGGTGCTATTTAATTGTACTTGTAGCCTTACTCACCCTGTACAACCCCAAATATAATTTGATCTTCTGCATTTAAAACTGTACATTTCCATATTGAAATTGTTTTAATAAGAGATGTGTTAGTTAGGCATTGCTAAACACATATTATGTTCCTGAGTAATAGTTCAGTATTATTTTGCAGTAAAAGAGCTCCAAGACACAAGAGTGGGGTAGCAAAGAGAGGATCTTCCCAAATCCACGCAACCCAAGTACTGTCAGAATCGTTCTCTAAGTATGTGCTGCTTCAGTATGTGGTTTTTAATCATTAAAAAGTGCAGTCTTTTGTAACTTGAAGATAAGGACTTTAATGAGAATTTTTGTGAATGTATTACTTTCCTGTTACAATACTTGGAATGCTTTGTTAATCCTATGTGCCCTAAACCAGGACATTCTAGTAAAGCAGCAAATGGAATGTAACGATGAATGGAACTGAAAGAATATAGTCCTCCTTTATGGGAAAAAAATACTACAGAGCTGACTGGTAAGTTCTTTACACAGGAGTATAAACTGAGGAGACTACTAGACAGCATTCCTACAGAACATGACTAGCTTAGTTCTTAGTGAAGTAATAAATCTTTATTAAGTGATTTTTGATAATATGGGAAGTACATTATCCGTAGTCCTATAAATGAATTATCTAATTCTACTTAATTTTTCGATTTACAGCCATATAGATTGTTAGCCAAGGTCTAAATGTATGTGATTAAAATAATGAACAAACATTTTAGAATGCAGGTAATGCATTGTACCTGGTTCTGCCTCATGGCAACAAATGATCAATTAAGGAGCAAGACCTAACCAGTACCTGTTTAGTTATATATAGCTATATATACACACTTATGCTTTGCTTTAGGAGATGCCAAGAGGTATTCTCTTTTCTATAAAACCCACATTTTAATGTTTGTAGGGTGACTTAACAGCTTAACCCCCCTAAAGATGGTGTTTGGTTTTGTAGGTAAATCCAGATTCAGAGCAGAATCTTTCAAAACTCAGCAAATTCCTCTTTGAGTCCTACCTACCTTAGAGGCTTATCATGTGAGAGGATGAATAACTCTTTGACAGTACCATTACTCTTCACTGATAAACAGTCCTCTTGTTCATCATGGACCCTAGATTTTAGACACCCAAAATAAGACGGGATTAATTATCCTTAAAGTCACTATGTTTCTTAGAGGATTAAAAAAAATTGAAAGTCAGCACATTATTTTTCTTACACACAAGATCAGAAGAAATCCTGAAAAAAGGAGTATTCTAATATTGTCTCATTGTGGTGGCCTATTCTATATATTACACCACTTTATAAACTGCATAAATTTATTCCTGCAACCTACAGATACTCTAAATGACAAAATAAAATTGAGCATGAGTATAGAAAACATAATGCATTTATCATGCAGAAATAATTTCCACCTATAAACACATTCTAAATTGAACTAGACAAGGCTAATATCACATAAAAAAATAAAGCAACTAGACATTTAACTCACAGGAAGTAATATGATCAAAGATAAAGTCTAAATGCCAAAACAGTCAGTAATAGTCTCTGTAAAATTACTGGCAGTAAGATTTTTTATGTCATTATTATCATATTGTTAAAACTTTCTACAATATAAAAGTATACACTAAACATTGTGTTGTAAAAATCCCTGTGGTATGAGTCATAAAAAAACACCCAGCAGAAACAGGTGTCTCTATTACCTGACATCTCTACAAGGCTTTGAAATCAGAAACTGATCTGCACAACCATAAGTTTAGCATGCCTTTAAATGATTTGGGAGACCATTTTACCTCTAATGAAATACAGCAAATTGTTCTTTTGACAGAACATTTTATTCTGAGTCCCTATATCTATATTTCACCCTAAAAATCATTTTTATAAATTACAAGTGTCACATAGATCAGTTTGAATTAAAAACCAAATCTCAATCTATGAAAAGAATCTTGATTTGAATAGGCTGTTTTGCTTTTAAATCAACTGGAAACCCAGACCAAATTCCCTTTAACATACTCAGTGTGCCTAAGCTGATTTTAGTTTAATTTCAATACACAGAATAGTACTGGTGACAGGCAATAACATGAAACTTGAGAGAGTTTGGCCATGATTCTTGCAGAATCTGGAGAATTAGTTAGTCTGAAGTATGTGAGACCAGTGCAAAAGGGAAGGAATTATCTATGCTAACCTTTTAATGCCTAATTATTTACCAAAGTGAAACGTTTTTGCTATATTCATAAAACCAAAATCCCAATTCATACAACTGCACTGAACAGGAAGGGTTACTCTCCTATTAAATGCAGAGTGATTAAACATTGGAGACTGGAAATGCTGGTTGATAAAAATGGCTGGTGCCTGTCCCAGAAGAGGTTCTTTCTGGAACACAGACTTCTGATAGCTGGATTAACACACTGAATAAATAAGGATGATGACTTTTTAGATATTACTACTGGCAATTTCTTTGTACTCATTTCTCTGGAATACTCCTATTGGTTTAGGAGAAGAGGACACAACAAATTAACCATAAATCCTATGCTTAATTCTGCATTTAAACAGGCTCCTTTGCTGCAGTGGGAGTTGCCACTGCAATGAGAAATTGTGTCTGTGAGGGCAGTGGCCCATGGCTGTGGATCTGTACATCTCTGCACACCAAGCACTGCCTGGGCCGGGCTGTGACTTCAGGCAAGAAGGAGATTGCTTGACTTTCATATAAAAAATAGCATGTTGCCTGATAAATGGAAAATTATTTTTGTCTTATTCCAGTAGTTGGACCAAATAAAAAGCTGTTGTGATGTAATCCCAGAGACACATCTCAGGTACATGCTTTGAGCTGCAGAACACTGTCAAATGAGTAGCATAATCCAGAAATCATCTAGGAAAACTGCATTTTGTCCTTAAAACTTACATTCAGAAGTATTGCTTGTAGGTGTTATTTCACACTTTGCACAACAAATATGTTTCATTTACACAAATGTAGATTTTCACTCAATATTTACACTCTTCATACACACCCATTATTAATATAACTCTTACTCCCTATTATAGAATGGATTTTTACCTGTAACATAAGGTTTATCAATAAGCAACTGCTTGACTAGAATGAATAATGTTTCATTTTCAAACAATGACCTACATTAATCACTAGTGGTTAGTGACAGAAAACAACGTGGTTATAGTTCACTGTAAGATCTTTCAATTCTTGGATTGAAGTTTTCTGGCAAAATCTTCACTAGCTTGAATTAATCGTGATAACCACTTATTCCCCAAAACAAAGAAGTACACATACACAATTTATCAGAATTCCTCAAGTCTTTACCAGCGCGGACAAATTGCAATAGAAAATCTTTTAAAGATTTACTGGAAAAGGCAAACTTAGTTGTTAGCCTAAGAGTCTGTCCTAAAATGCAATAGTTTAGTTAAAATACATAGGAGAAGCCTTCATGGTGTTCTCTGCACTTGACTTGACTGCAGCCAATATTATTAATCCTCTAATGTCATAAATACTGTAGGAAAGACATGCTAATAAAAAGACAGGACTAACATCATTTATCATGTGTGGAGTATATAAATAATGCAGAAATCTCTCTCACTTTTACAAGAAAATCAGCTTTACAAAAATTTTCTGAGAGAATTGATTATAATTTCACTGCAGAAATATTTATACTCTGAAAATAAAAGTATTTTTAAATAAAATCATGGCTTTTTATTCTCATTGTTGTATCTATGTCAGCTTTTAATGCAAGACTTATGGATGTGTTATTAGTGTTCCTGCTATCTGTTCTGTTTGTGGGAAAGTTTGATTTAGTAATGAAATCTGCTCCATTTGAAAAATGCATTTCAGCCTAATGTCAGAGCTTTGAAAACCTGGATTGGTTCGATATCTAAAATTACTTATAGATGGGAAAATGAGTTTTGTCCTAATTAAGACACATTAAAATGAAAGTGTTCAAATCAACTATTGCTAACAAAAATGCCCAAGTTACATATATTTAGAAAAGATTTAGCAAATAGCTGTTCTCTGATACAAGCCTGCTGCAGAGCACTCTGTAGGGAACCCCACTCTGTGGAATTTAAGGGCACTGGTGGAATTTACAGAGTCCATACACCGCATTCCTAAAATGTTGATAAAGACTGAGTTTCAGTTACTTACATCAAAGTTAAAGGTTGTCAAAATAAATACTTCAAGGTAAAACTCAGCAAAACACAGCATTGTTTTTACCATAATCTCTATTTTCCAGGTGTTTGTAAAATTGAATTGTTCAGCCCATTTCCTATTATGAAGAAATTCTTTATAATTTTGAGTTGTGGATAGTGGCAATATCCATTAAGGAGCAGACAATAAGTATAGTGGTGGCTTTGGCTCCAAAACCTAAATCCTAAACCTGTATAACATTGTAGAAGTAGTTTTTATTTATGATATATAAATGTGTTATTCTTCCCTGTGCAAACTGTGCTTTTGCAAGGAGCCCTGTAATCTTCATTGAACATAATTCACTGATGGAACTCCACAGAGGAACAGGACTGCCTGGATACAATGCCACGTAGAACTGAGGAACTTTTATTCTTTCTACTCAACAGAAAATAAATAAAAGTATATTTTGCTTATGGGAAAACTTAAAAAAATTGAATTTTGTCATAATCCTCATTTTCCTTATTCTTTGCTTATGGGTAAAATATTCTATTGTGTTATTTAAAGCTGTGTTGAAAAGTGATTCATGTCTGTGCAAGTGTCAGGATTATGAATATTCTGTATATTTAGAAATTCATAATGAGTATAACTTTGGAATGAGAATAAAATATGAATGAAATACTTTTCCCAGTAAAAACTGTACAGGTGTTTGAAAGACTATATAATCCTCACAAAACTTCTAGGGCCCACTTTTGTCTGCGGCAGACACCTCGCACATCCACTGATTTTATGAATAGATGCTAGTAAATAAAACATCTCTAGCTAATAGTACCAAAGATATAATTTATAGTAGTAATGGAACTTGCTGTATGTACTGCTATGGATTATAGTTTTCCTTGTATGACTTTTTTATTTCAACCACAACTCAACAGGATGGCAAAAGAAAGTGTGAATACACGTAAATGTGAGATGTTGTGACTAAGCACAGGAGTATAACGATAGGAAATTTTTCCTACAAATCATCTCTTTGCATGAAGCTTTAAATGTATTTCCTCCACAGAACTCAAACCAACCCCCTGATGTAATATTAAAGTGAGTGGCCTGTTTGTGTATGTCCCTTAATTCATCATTCCTTATAACTGCTTTGTAGAATACACAGCTGCACAGAAAGGAGTGTGCTGTGACCCCACCCCTGTGGTTCCCACAAAAGCTACCACTGAAACCCTCAAATGCCTGCCAGAAATCTCAGCATTGGGAAGGCTAAGGAATTTGCCAGCATGGCTTTAAAAGAAGCCAAGAGGATCATCAGTTACATACAATGATTGCATTTTTGCCTGCTGATATTAATCCATTTTTAAAAAGAAATGAAAGCAATATGTGTTTTACTTTTCTCATGCTTGCGACTGCAGATTCCAGTTAAAAAGAGATGATTTAGGTTACAGATTTTGTACTTCCATTTTCCCCTTCAATTTTTCAAATGCAGTGCAAGAACTAAAAAAAGGAGAGAAGAATAGAGGTGGCAAGGCTTCTAAATATAACCAAGATTGTTTATGTCAATGAGCTCTGCAAAAGGATAGTGTGTTTATGTGACTTTCTCAGTGAGTTGGTTTGTAATGCTCATTTATGCTGTGCATCTCTTATTGTTCATATTTCAAACACCTTTTTTTTCCAAGGCTCTAAACATACATATCAAAAGTTTAATTATTAACTCAGTTGTGGAAATTGAAGTATTAAAGCTGACTGACTCTGTCAAGTCGATATTTACTATTAGAAAAAGGATTAGATTTCATGTCATGTCTCCAAATCTTACATCTGGAATTGTCCACCTACCACACTGTGATGAATGTCCATGTGTTTGGGTTTAAGTGCTTAGATCCCATGGAAGAGCAATCAGGAAAATTAGTAAAAAATTTCTTAAGGAGAACTCAGATGTTGAACATAAAACCCCCTCCTATTTGATGTTACAATTCCCATCACTACCATTTCTCAGGAATGTTCTGATTCATCCCTGTGGAACACTTTGTGTGCTGCAGTTGAAGTTTGTATTTCTGGCATGGCACCAGCAATGTGCCAAAACAGTGATTTCCTACAGTCGGCGTGTTGCTCACTCCTAAACCAAACATGTCCTGTCTGCTCCCATCCCCGCTGTCTGTTACAATTATAGTTTTCTGTAAGATAAGAAAATCCCATTCTTACCGCTGGAGAGCCAGGCTGCTTAGGTCACAAGATTCTCCTGGCTTAATCCTTGCGTATGAATCATGAACTTTCCCTAATAAGTACCGGCATTCTTCAGATGATCAAGCTAGCTTACGAAGGCTTCCAGAGCTTTCCACATTAATTATCACCATGTTTAAAGGATCCAAAGTAGCAGCTAATTAAGAATTATTAAGACTGTAAGTTGTTTATTCTTATTTTTCCTTTGTGTCCTCTATTCCATACTCTTATTTGGGTTGATATTGTAAATGGCAATAATACAACTCAGTTAAAAGAAAATGACATAAGAAAAGGATTATGAAAAATATAAATCAAACTGAAAATTAGCTATGTGAAAATTTGGAAACAAATTTGCTTGCTTTCTACACCAGAATGGGTCAAAAGTAAACTACACATGACCAGAATTTTATTTCAGAAAAAGTTTTTTTCTCATTTTAATTATCAGAAAATTGTAAAATAACATGACTAATAGTAAACCTCTACTTTGGAAATAAATTACTTAGAGACGCTATTGAGAAGTCATAGTAAATACCATATGATTAATTAAGTATTCTGTTAGAAATAAATAATATAAAGACTTTTAAAAGAAAAAGAAACTATTTCTTAACATTTGAAAGTGGAAACAGAACATTCACTCTAGATTCAGAGTACAGAAAATTGCTGAAATAACTCTGGACTTCTAAGTAGTTTCAATCTGGAAACCTGACAATCCTGGGCACCTCAGGAAAATATTTATATTCTTGCACTAAATTCAGATAGTAAGTCTATTAAAATTAGAACAATTAAAAGCCTATTAGGTATAGCTACCAAAAATATATTTTTTTATCTTTTACCAGGATGAATGCATCTAAATAAAGACTGAGTAAATTTCTCAAACACTATTTTAAGTGTGGCACAGCATAATAGGAAAAAAAGTGTATTTTATATTTGGGAAAAAAAAAGATTTGTACTTAACTGGCAGTTAATTAACAACAGCTATAGGTGGATCAATTATATAGGTATGAATAATAGGACACACCCAAGTCATAGTCAAAAATCCTTTGGGAACTTCTATGAAGACAGCAAATATTTTTACAACAGCAGTGATTAAGCCTGAAAATAAAAGGAGAAAGCCCTGAAAGGAAACCAGAAATGAGTCAAAATCATTGGTTACTCTCATATTTATCATCCAAAGTGAGTCAAAATCAGCAGGCGTTACTCTCATATTTATCATTCTATAAAGTGTAGTGTAAGAATGCAGTGAAGAGTAAAAGAAGAAACAAGATTAAAAGAGCAAATCCATCTTTAATATTCTTTCCAAAGAAAGAATATTTGAGAAGAGTACTGAAATTTGAGAAGAGCACTACTAAAAGTAGCATTAAATAGAAAGTTTTTTAAGCACTCAAATGAGTTCTGAAAAAGAACTAAAACCAGTGGAATAACATTCCAGTTTATGTTTTCCAGACAAATCCTTTGAAATCAAATTCAGATACTGTATGTAGATATTTACAAATTTTTAAAATGCACAAAAATATCGTAAACGTTCCGTATAGCCCTTTTTTGAGGCATAATTCAATGACATACTTGAACAAGTGAGTAGCTGAACATGAGTCATGCTTCCAAGGACTTGCATAATTTAGCACCAAGGTTCAGGAAATTACTTAAAGTAATACCAGCCTGATTCTATAAACTATTTGAAGACACAGGGTACTGAATTTAATGTTTGCTATGTCTGTAAACAGATAAACAGAATCTTGCTCCAGAATGAAGGTGTCTCTGCAGAAAAAGAAACATTCTCTAGTTCTAGTAACTGTTTTCCAGACAGAATACAGTATACAGAAATCAGGCAGAAAATCTAGCATCTGTGGGTAGAGATCTATGCCATCCCTGTCTTAAAATCCCATTATTTGTTAGGGATAAGCTCAAGCCACCAAGAGCTACACAGAGATAATCAACACTTCTGCTAAAAAAGTTACTGGATTTTTTCCAGACTTAGTGAAAAACACTGCAAAGTCTTATAAACACTTCATAGCATCATGCAAAAATTTAAATTAAAATTTTAGGCTACCACTGTGCTGAGTGTTTAGAGGAGAAGTTTAAAGTTCTCCAGAAGCTGTACTGTTTGATTATTAACTCTTTTTGTCCTGTTCCTCACTACTTCTGAAAATATTTTGGGGTTTTTTTATGGTAGGGTACAAATCTGCAGAAACTGTTTCAAAATTCATATTAAAAAAACCCCAACTCTAAAGCTATGCTTTCAACAAAACACACCATAACATCTTAACCTAATAAAGTACTGCCCTACTTTCTGATTTGCAGACTTCAAAAAAGGAATATAAATATTTTACTTTGGCACTGGGGCAAAATTACTTCCAAAGGAAAAAAAAATTGAAAAAATTACTGTATCTTGGTACTCCTTTCAGTCCTAGAAACTGCAGAAGCAGAAACTGTTTTGAGACGTGACAAAGTACATGATGCAGATCAGTAACGGGAGCCACATTCAATTACTGTTCTACAATGGCACTAAGGAATCGGAAAGGACGACAGAAAAGAAACATTTCCAATGCTGTTTTTTTTCCTTTGGATGAAATGAGCTTGTGTAGAGTTACAAAAATGAACTAAAATTATAAGGCCAGAGTACAGGCATGGCATGCACCTAAGAAGAATCTGTTTCTATCTTCCATATGCTGTACAAGCACAAAAATAATAATGTATCCGAGCAAAAATACTTTATATTTATGAAGAGAAAATTATTAATAAAACTCTTTTGAGATAGCATTAAAAGCAACAATGAAAAAAAATAAAGGTAAGCATATAGCAAAAAGCAAGATGGTTTTGAATGCTAGACAAATATACAAATTATTTCCTAAAACTTCTATCAGTTACTATTAAGTGTGCCATTCTTTGTGGCTCATCTTTGCCCAGAGAGCTCCATCATTGATCCAGTGCAGATTGTTGATTAATTCTTCATATTCTCTGTGTATGACTATATTAAAGTGTAGAAAAGTAAAGATACACAGGGTTTACACCATCTTTCTTTTCAGCCAGCAGTTACTTCTCTTATTGGTTTTGTTTAGTCTCTCAAAGGGACAAGGGAAGGAGAACAATAGATTTTCTCTGAAAAATACTGCTCGTAATATATGATATCTACTTCCAAGTATTAAATTCAACTTAATATATGCAGCGATCAATAGATATGAACTTCATGGGGCAGTGGGGCAGTAAGGCTACAGCAATTAAAGTCTGTCATAAGTCACAAGAACTGCTGGTGGCTGTTCTCTTTCTACCCTAAGGGTTTTCTCTTGCTTGATATACCAGTAGATTTACATTATAAATCTGATTTTTTCTTATACATATAATATATTTTAATATATAAGTTCAACAATGGCAATTGCATCAGTTTACCATTCAACATTTATCTCTTCTTCATGATCTCCATTTATCTACCTTATTTATTATCAGATAATGCATATGTAAATGCATAGGATTCCTACCACATTGCATTACTGCTTATGATTTAAAAGAAAATGAGTTAATTTTTTCTTCATAACAAAGAATGCAGCATGTTATTTTTATGTACCACTAGGAGAAAACTGATAAAGAGGAAATGAAGCAGGGGAACAGAAAAACAAAGTGAGAAATGAAATCCAAGTTTCTAATGCAGCAAAGTAATGCCAAGAAACTGCTCCAGAGAAAATGAGTAACTGCCAGCTTTTCTACCTGTTGCCAAGAAAATGTTGCTGTGTTCACTGATCCTGTAATTAAATTGAGTATGTTCTGAAACAACTTCTTCTGAGTTGTGCCATCTTCTGTGAAGGGGGAGGGAGCTTCTTTCCTATAATACACAAATGGAAAGATGGATCTTTAAAAAATTAGGTAGAAGAGCAAGCTTGGTTAAAGCATTTACACACATTCTTTAAAGAAAAAAAGTAACATTTGGAAAGAGAAATCTTATTGCCTACAGACCTTTGGAGGGAAGCACAGAACTGTAATTTGCATCGTTCAAAATACTCACGTGCAGGGCAAAAAGTTTTAATAGCTATCCTTTAATATCCTGCAAAAACAGCAGTCTTGCTGACTTCTGCTGTTTTATCCACATTTTAAAATGTGACTTATTAATTGCAGTGTCTTGTAGCAATTTCTTGCTAGGATTTTTAATATTTAAGTTATTGCTATTACCTGTGCTGGTCAAGGTATTTGTATACAAATATGTCAGTAAACCAGATCATGCCAGTATACTTCTGTTGCCACATTTTATCTTGGTCAGCCCAATGTTGGTTAACCAAGATTTCATAAAGGCTGACTATATTCCCTTTATCTCTACTATGGTCCTCTGGGATCTCCTGGTAAAGCTTTATTGTACTTTGCACAGCTTTTCTGCATTCCTCGTACTTTTACACCTGATGAGTTAATGAAATGTTGTCTTTTCTTAGCTGAGTCATTTTTTGCTCTGTGGCTGGCTGTGCTAGGCAGGACAATGACCCTCGCATATGTTTGTCACACAGAAGCACTGAACAGCTTGGGCTGGAAGGGACCCCTGGAGATTGTGCAGTCCAATCCCTCTGCTGAAGCAGGTCCACCTAGAGCAGATTGCACAGGATCACACCTTTATTGGATCAAGAAATGTCTGGATCACCTAATAAAAGTGTCAGAAACACCTGGTTTGCAAAACAGTTCCCCAGTCCTCTTCCCCACATACAGAGATAACAACTGTCTGAACGTGCAGGCTGACAGGTTCACTCTCGAGCAAGAGCTGGGCACAGCTGGCACCCACACTCTGCTTCGTTTACAGGAGAGTTGCTTTGTTTTAATTCTGTGTTGGCTTGTTTAGTTGAGGAGCAACAGATCAGAGTCATTCACCAGACAGAAAACTCTGCTACTAATCTACCCCCTAAACAAAACTCAGAAGCAGAGCCAGGTCACTCTTACTTTCCTGGCTTGCATCAATCCTGCTCTCTCTTACTGATATCAGCATTATCCACTGACTTCAGTGGACATGAATATGCCCAGGTGGTCCATTGCTGATTGCTTCTAATCCTGACATCAGCTAATTAATTCTTGTACTTCTAAGCCAAGCTTTGGACAGTTTAGCAGAGAATGAACAGTTAGCTGTTGGTGCTGATTCATTATTACTTGTTATTTCTCAAGCTGCCAGCATTGATTCCAAATACATCTCTTCACATTTTCACTGCTGAGCAGTTCCACTTGCTGTGGACCAAGAAGCAAGAGGATTCCACAGCTGATAACATTATGAGTATTTTTCAACCACTACTAAATGCACAGCAAGAGTAACACAAAAATGTACGTCTGCATTTTGACTTGCTGCAAGAAAGGCCAGAAGATGGATGCACAGTTATATTGCACCTGTTCAAAGGAGACCACATTCTGTAAATATTGGGTTTCCAGCAGCCATTCCACTTGCCATCAGGAGAGCCAATAAAGCTGGCTAGCAGGCAGAGCTCAGCTTCTGGGAGCTATTGCTTGTTACAGTGCTCTCAGCCTCCATTTGTGTCTCTGTTCTTGTGCCTGCCCTGCCAGCAGGGCTCACTGCACACACACAGGGATACATGTGAGAAGCCACCGTCTTTACAGAGGTGACATTAGCAGCACAAAGCATCTTGTGTGAGATGTGACATCTCACAACTTGCACAAGGTTCTTAATCACAGAATTTGGAGAGGGAAATGAAATCAGGCATACAGCCCTTAATGTTGCCAATGTATGACCTAGATTGCAATTCCCTAGATGGTTTATGAGAATGTTATTTGAGACATTTTTCAAAAGGGTTATTAAAATTAAAATATACAACTGCCGATCCCTCATTCACAAGAGCTGCTACCCTGTCATAGAGGGAACTCAAACTTGATTAACTTGGTTTGCTGTTCACAAATCTATCCTGTTACTCACTTCCTGCTTATCTTCTGGATGACAGCAAATTATTTTTCTTAGTTTATTCTACAATTTTTTATTTTTATACTTAGTGAAAGAGAAAAAAGTTAAAGTTGAATAAAAGTAGTATTTGCAGTTAAGTTACAGGAAAATTCACCTGTTCTTTGTAGTCTGCAATAAGAAAAGATATCTAATTTGATCAAGTGCATTTAAAATGGGTTTGTTTCTTCATTTTTCTTCTTAATCTTATATTATCTTTAACATGCCTGACTACCCTTTACAACTTCAACAGGATAATGCTGTAGCAGCTTTGTCCCTTCTTTTTGACCATCCCCCACAAAATTCAATTTCATGTTATCCTATTACTAACCATTTTTAAATCTTCCACCTTGTTCACAAATACATTAATAATGGTATTATTATTAAAATATGTTTTTAATATTGCTAATCTTCAAAATAGTTAAAAAATCCACAATCAGTTCATGCCTAAAATCCTTTGCAATAATATTGTCATGTGAAAACTCTTCTTTCTATTCCAATGTACAGAAGCAAAACCTTTACAGCTGCACATGGATTTATGAAATAAAAGAAATAACACCTTGAACTTTTTTTTTTTTATGACATGTTTTGAAAATTCAGTCAAGCTCATCAACAACAGGTGAAATTGTCTTTGAGATTGAAGGCCACACCAAGCTCTTTTAGAGCCATGAAGACATCAAATCATCTTTTTGTGAGGCAGATTGCATACTTGCCATTGTTTTAGTGGTCTTATGGGATAAAATTAATTTGCAAGGAGTTTGGGATTTCTTTTTAACATCAATCTACAAACTATAAAAATTAAAGTGTTTTTTTCTCTATGGATGTTTATTTTATGTATCACTACATGCACCATTTGGAATATAACAGTAAGAAGTGCTTTTTATGTACTCAAATGCATTAGTTTATAAGAAATGATTTGACACAGAGTGTTTAGGTTAGTTCAGTTGCTTACTTAACTGGATTGATTGCAAAATGCTGAACTCAAACCAGCTCACACAGGATTTGTTTTAATTTCTCTCTGTTGGAAGAAATTAAACATATAATTTGATCCAAATTCCAGTGCTGTGCTCTGAATTTTACATGCCATCTAGAATGCACTAATAATGCCAAAAAATTAAACACTGAATGTTCTTCTATTTATTCTCCATGTATCATTTTCTCATTTTGGGAAACAGGCTCTCAAGTGCTGGCAATTGAAATAATCTGAACCATAAGCTTTTGAAAGCTGTTTTTTAATATAGACCTTGATTACCTTTGTGGGTGGTGTTTCTTTGTACCTATGTGAAAAAAAAAATTGTCATGACTCTTTTTTTTATGTCTCACCTAAAACTCCCTTATTCTTACTAAAGTTTCAGACAGAAGGCTGTGTTTTTCTCCCTAGATTTCCTGATAAATATGAAAAATGCATTTCCTCCATTTAGAAAGATGATTAGCCTTCAATTATGAGACAGTAATATTGGCATACATTTTTGTTGGGCCTCAATTGTAAGGGATTAACTATTACATTTTTAAAGTTTTCTGGACTATTACAAGTAAACACTTTGCTCAATGGATTTAGATGACAATTTACTAAGTAAATCTGCAGGCTCCTTCAATTGTATTTTAGAGTGAATTTAGAATGAAACAAGGATGAGAAATTCTTTCTGGACAGTGCAAAAGAAAAGGTCTTTCCTTTTTTAGTTCCTACCACGTATGCATATTTCACACAGGCTTTCTAAAGAGGACTCTGCCAGCATAAAATACTAATTGGAAGACTTTCTCAGTGCTTTCTATCATTGTAAGAAAACAAGGCAGAAGAAGCAGGACCATTACTATCATGATCTGGGGGAACTGATTTTTTGTAGATATGCCAATAAATTAGTTCATCTAAATCTGCACTCTCTGGGGAAAGATGAAAAGCAGAAAAGCTGCCTTCCGGAAGCGACTGCTTCTTTACAGGAAAAAAACAGTGGCCATTCCCTGGGAACTGACTCTTCAGGAACTCCAGAGTAACTAACTGAGACTCAACAGCCAATATTTAAAAAGGTGGAGTGAGAACATTGTTACAGAAGAGATACAAACTTAATCTCAAGGATGAGAACAATCAGCTCACAGAAATTACCTGGGAACTGGTCCATCAGAAATGGATGTTTGAATACACACAACTCATAGCTCTGAAATTAATGCTGGTTTTTGATGTTTGTTTTTTTTTTTTTTTTTTTTTAATTGGTGATTCCCTAGAAGCAATCCTGCAGAACTACAGACAGCTGCAAACCAAATTTAAGCCTATAGGCAGCAGGCCAATTTGTATAGTGTAGCACATCATGCAGCATTGAAGACTTTCACATCAACAACATTGCTACTATGGAAACTTTTTTGTATGCATAACGGTAGCAAAAAATTATTTTAAACTAACACTTACTTTTAAACACTTACTCTTCAAATTTGCAGCTAAATGCAGCTTTCATCTGAATGTGTGTAGGGTAATGTTGTTTCACCTCCCTCCAGAAGTCACATAAAGGATGCATCTTAACCTAGCAAAAAAATTGCTGAGAAGTTTAGACTCACATTCTTCACAAGTGAAAAATGTTCCTTAACCTTAACATTTAAACTTTTTCATTAGGATAATACATAGGAAATACCTAAGATAAATACATGCCACAGTAAAACTGTGATTTTAAATCCACACGTGCATATAAATAAATGCAACCAAAATTATTGGTAGCACTAATGCCATGTTTTCACAGTGCAAAGCTTGCGCCCAGAAGTTTAGAAATCTCATATTAATACTGTAAAACATTCAAATGGCACTGCCCATCTTTACAGCCACATTCTTAGTCTGTTTTGGACTGCTGCCTTCAAACTCTGCATGGTCTTAAAGAGCAATTTTCATTATCTAAGTTCCTCTAAGAATGGCACTTCCTTTCCAGTGCTTTGGCTCTTTAGGGCTACTGTTGTTTGACTTTGAATCACAAAGCTAAGAGTATCTCAAATATTCTATGTCATTATTTTATCAATAAATCTTATCAAAGTCTATATGCCAGGAAGCCAGCAAATCTGCTTTTAAGCACCAATATATCTCTGAAGCCTTAGGTTATTTCTGAAAATTACATGCCTGCATGACAATAGCACTATTTTAAGATGCAGCACCTTCTGAATGCGTCTGACGGTAGCCCCAGTACAATTTAAGAAAATAATTGTGATTACTTATGTGTGCACACTAAAAGGTACCCAACTATCCTAACCTTGACCATTTAAACAAGTTCCTTTTCAGCTTTCAGACAACACAGACTTCCCTCTTGATATTACCTCCCTGCTTTTGCAAACTTCTGACAATTTTCTTTCTGTTCTATTTTCCTCTCAACAAGAGCAGCTCCTTCACTCTGTTTAATTAAAGGAGAATGCTGTGACTGACACAGTGCATGAGCTGAACAACATCCTCAGAAACATCAATTTCAAGGACTTTCATATGTTAATTTGATAATATACTAATTTTTAAGCATATAGCACACATTCAAGGACAAACAAGATTTCTAATAGGATAATGGATTGAACTACATGATGTGAAAATTGCAAACATGAAGGAAGGAGCAGTAATGGCAACTGGCCATTATTAGACAAGGTAGAGGAAACAGAGGCAGGGAGCAGGTACCTGTTCAGAGACAGATGCCCTTGAAGTACAGAAAGCCACAAAATAATAGGACAGGTGAAGAAACAGGGCAGATAAACAGCCTGTGGCAGAAGAGCAAGAGTTGCCTCATGGTATTTAGCACAGCATTTATTTCAAAGTAGCCTGGATGTGTCAAGGGGCATAAAACCTAAGTTTATGTAGTACTTCAGTCCTGGAAGCCTCCTAAGCCGAAGTGCTTCATTTCCTCCAGAACTATGTGGATTGGTATAGACAACACAACTATTTGCCTAAGAACAGGATAAGCTACAGGGCACAGATGAGCTTGTGGAGCAGCTCATGTTTGTGACATTTCCTAGTGCCAAGCAAGTACCTGGGAATCACCTTGCTAAATTCATAAAGGTGTAAAACTCTTCCTGCTGCTCTGAGCGACTGAGATAGAAAAACGCGTCAAAAATGATCCTTTAATATGCAAATACTAGTTTGCTGAAAATGTAAGATAATAAAAGCTTATAGTGATTCACAATTACTCCAGGAGTTCTTTGGACTACTGGGAGTAATTTGAACTAGTTTTTTAAGCAGGAAGTCAGTATTTCTCAGTAAGCATTCCTGATTAGAGTTATGGCTTTGTTTTATTTTTTTTTTTAACTTTTTTGACCTTTTCTATCTGGGACAACATATTTGTGTTTTGTGAACTTCCAAGGTTGAAGGTTTTATTTCTTTTTTTCTTTCTCCCAATTCTTGTGTGAGTAGGACAAATTCTTTGGGAATGAATAGAAGCTATTTGGCTGGCAAAACTTATCCTTTTTTGGTTCTATCTTTCTCCCATGATGTCATGCAGTTATTTTTCTGAATGGCTTCAATGTGTTTGCCTCAACAAGTCTGCTATTTTATAATTATTATTGTACTTTTCATCTATTTAAAAGGAAAGTTCCACCTTTTCATTAAAAAACCCCTCAAAACCTACAACAAAAATCCCAATCAAAAGCACATTTTTCTTTTCTTTTTTCCCCCTTTTGGTTCATCATTATATCTGGGAATTGTCTGGTAAGGAATATATAAGATGGTAAGTACTACATGTGTCCTGCAAATATAAACTCCTGATACAATTTCTGAATTGAGAATCTCTGATAACATCAGGGTGACTGTAAATAATTAGTAGGACTCATATAATTTTAATCTTAGTTTTTCAATATGTTATTGTCAATGCCTCTCTACTCCATTCTAATATTTATTGATGATGATGATTATTACACATTTGATACAATTATATGAGTAGAATTTTTCTTTTTTAATTCCCTCCCACTCCCTCAAAACAAATTAATAAAATTTCCTAAAAGAAGGGATTCAATAGAAAGGAAATTATAAAAGAATTATAAAAATTTCTGTAAAACATTTCTGTGATAACTGGAAATGTACAGACATCTCCCTGTCACCTGGCTTCAGAAGTAAAGGGGACAAATTCCAGATTGCTAAAATGGAATTTGTCAATGCAGAGTTTGGAACAGTTAAGTGGGATAGCAAACCTGAATCTGATAAGATAATTTGTGACACTGACCACTTTTCCTGCCTAGCTTCTTGGTAAAACAAATTTGTATAATCTGATTGCTGGCCTGTCAGTGCTAAAATAAATACAAAGTATTTCCTGAGAAGCTTGAGGAAAAGCACTGTGATCCTAGCACAGCATTTTTTCTCTGCTAGTGGGAATTTATAACAGGATCTTGTCTCTTGGGAGTACACTGGATGTAAGAGGCTACTGTGTACACATTCTGGTACTTGAGGGTGGATACAGTCAGAAAAAATCCAGCCAGGTGCCCCAGAATGTGTGCCAGCAGCGGTTCTGACCAGGGGACAGAGGTGTCCTTTCCACTGCCCTTCCCTGGGATGGCTGCTCCTCAAGAGGAGATGACACTCACAGAGGGGACTCTCTCATGGCCATGGACTACAGCAGTGTGGAAATGAACTCCCCTGGGAAGAACACCAATGACTGCACAAATCTGTCCTGAATACCTCTGATGTACCCTGTAACATTGCTTCAAAGATGGCACATATTATTTATATAAAGTTTTAAATCCCCACAAATGTTCAGTTGCTGTTGGCTTATTTCTCTTTTATCCACTCAAGTCCCTGATATACCACAGCTGTTCAAATATTCATTTTCATATCTTAAAAATTAATTCAAAACCACACATATTCACTCATTTTTTGTTGTTTCTCACTATCTGAAAGGCTTATGAAACTAAAATATAACCATTATGAATTTTAATCTATTTAGACATGGAAGATATATTCTTCTATACAATTGATCACTGAATTACATATCTAAAATTACATACCTTTGCAAAGTCCTTTAACTAGCTTTTAGACATCTGAATTAAACACTCCACAAAATCCTGAGTAATTTCAGAAGTTTTAAACATGACTTCTAATTCTTTTTCCATAGTCCCAAATCACACGTACAAAATAATGCCCCTCGGTTAGAACCTCTGCTTTCTGAAACTTTTTATACACCTCTGTTTTGTGCTGTGCCTTTATTTGTATTATCTCACAGTGTGTGCATTTATAATACAGCAAGTAAAGGTAATGAGGAGCTGGTAATAAAACACGAGAAATAAAATCTTTGTGCTTCTCTCATGTTCTTCAATACATCTCTAGGAAAAGCCCAGAAGAAATCCACATTAGAAAGCCACACAGAAAAGCTGTCAAGGACTCAGAGTAGGCAAAAAAAGAACCAGAAAACCTAGTCAAACAAATATTTGCACTATGGGAATGCGGTGAGTCTCTCTCTCTCTGGTTATCAAGATAAATTACATTGTAACTGCCATTTCTCTCATTCTCCAAGTCTTCAATGAAATTCAGCTGGTTAAAATCTAACCTTTCCAATCAAAGCTCAGACTGTGGTCTCCATGAGCCAGAAGTTGCTCTATGAAATAATTGCAATTGTTTTGGGGGGTTCTTTTTGGCTGTTTTTGTTGGGTTTTGGTTTGTTTTTTGTTTTTGTTTTTGTTTTTAATTCATGCACTTTCATTGCCACTCATGCAAAAAAGAAAACATTCAATTCTCCAAGGGAAAACATAAGGAATAGAATTCAACACTTACACTATTTTTATTCATTTATAAGTCATGCTTTTGGCAGCAATGCAAGGGATTGTCCATGTATTTCTTTTTGCACTAAATGGATACATTCTCCTTTATATTTTCTTCATATTTAAAATACAACTGTCCTCCTCACTACCATAAACTACCATTTACAAACAAAAAAACCTGCTTAGTTTCTTATTGGACTATATATCAAACTATTTGAATACTTATATTGTGGAGTAGGGAGACCATGGAATAATTACTCACTAACTGGAATGTTTAAAAAGAAAAGCAAAAGCAAAAACACCAGTTCATTTTCTGTCTTTTTAGTTAAAATTTTCTAATAGATTGTCCATACAGATCAACTGATATAAAGGACAAATTGTTAACTTCTTTTGAAGCAACATTATTTAATAGTAACTTAATATTTTTAAATTATAAATCATCTTTCTGTTTTCAGGAAATGCAGTATTACTGAAAAGATGTTTTAAAAAAAGGGTGGATCTAATAGATAAGATGCAAAGGATGCAGCAAACTCACTGGAGTTTAATTATGGCACTGACTTATCAGAAAACAAGTTATCCAAAATATTTTGAGTTACGAGAAAAATAGCATTTTTCAAAGACTGACAGGAAGTGAGAGGCTTTTTAGCACAACTGGAGAGTGTTCTTGGCAGACAAGCCTAATATTGAGCAGCATTCTAGAATCCCTGCACAAGCTTTGCAAAGATTAAATTGGCTCAGAAGAAAAAGATATTCAACATAAAAGAATTGTTTACATGTAGATTATTCAATTCTAAATATTATGTTTATGTCAATAAAAATGAAAGCATAAAATAACAAGTACCTGGAGTTAAAGGGAAGTGATTTTTAGGGCCTTATTCTCTCCTTTGTGGCACTTGACATACATGTTCACTTACGTGCAAGCTGTAAGTTAAACAAAGATTTTGTACTCAATATTTCTAAAAATCATTTGCATTAATTTTTGACAGACACTGGAGACAGCACAAAGTGAGAGGTGATTTCTTGATTCCCCTTTGCAAGTTCCACTTGTAGCTTTACATATGCACTTTTGTCTGCTTATGAGATGATTGGAATTTTGTTGCTTGAGATCTATTTCACTGCACAGTTTTGTATGAATGATGAATTCTTTCTGCTCTCAGCTTAAGATGTAAGCATCTACACTGCTTAGTCATAGTGCAGTCAAGAACCCAATATTTAAAGACTAATCATAAAAAACTAGTCAACAAAAATCTTAATTAAAGATGAAAAAGGCTTGAGAAAGACATTAAACTGATGTTTCCAGTGAATTATTTCTTTTTAAAAAATGCTTTTTTCAAGCATCTGGATTCTTAAATAAATCCCAAATTACTTACAAGTAATTTAATTTTACTTCTGTAAAATTAAAATCATTACTCTCCATACTTATTTAATAACTACTACAAGGAGTGACAGTAATTACAGAGAGCAGAATTAATGCTAAATCATTGAAAATAATTCATTTATACATACAGTAACTCATGAAAGGTCGTTCATACATAAAGTTGATTCTGTAAAGAAAAATCTCTAACTGACAAAGCGAGTTCAGAACTTTTGCAATTCAGTAGTTTTGCAGAATTCCTTGGACAGAACACATCGTTTAAACCATTAAAATCAGATTTAACTGTCATGACTCTCAATTCTCTTAGCAGCAGGTGAAAAGGTTGAGTAACTGCAAACACTTTGTAACCATTAACTGCTGGTAAGATCAAATAAGGCCAACCTTTCACACACTACTTTTTTTCATGCTAGCCACATCCAAAATTTAGGTTCATAACCTTTTATGCTAATTCTGCAGGATAAAAATTGTGGGGGAAATCTACAGTCCAGTGCTGAGCAAGTGAAATAAAGCTGCTATTTGTTAAATTTTAACACGCAGACCCTTGACCTGCAATGACCACAAAGCCAGAATTCCTTTGGTTCTGCAGCCCTGGAATGGGACAGCTGAGCTGCAGAGCTGACAGATGAATAGAATTCTGGAACCAAGAAATTCACCTACCTGGGTTCTCCAGCTGTGGTTAAACACTTCAGAGACAGTTGTTACAAGTCTTAAGATGTCACCTCTTTTACTAACTTTTTATCATCCTCAAACCTCAGTAAATGGAACTGCCTTCCTGAGCCAATTGGGTTCAGCTGAATTACCTTCTAAAGGAGTTAAAGATTTCTCAGTTCATTATGCCAGAATATCTGCAGTGTAGTCACACTGAGACCTGTGAGGGGACAGAGTGTATCCAGCAGCTCAGTGGAGCTCGTATGCACATGCTTCACATGGAGAGAGGTTATGGAAATAATCTGGAATAAAATTATCACAGATTCCACTGTTTAATTATAGCAAACAATGGTCACATTGGAGTTAAGACCAAAAGGGTTAAAACTTGGTTAAATATGTAGATTTTTCACAGAAATAACAAAAAGCACATGCTCAAAAGGCAAGTCAATTTCCTGCCAACATCAAATCTCAATTCCAAGCCTTTGGGCCATTCCAGTATTTTAAAGAATAAAGGTGCCAAACCTTTGTTTTTCAATAAGGACAGTACAGAACACACATCCCTAGCTTACTTTAAAAAAATGTTGACGTTTACCATGTTGATTTTCCAAGATTTTTCTTTGGATTTTGTGCATTTGTTTGTTTTAAGGATTGCTATTGTATTCATAGTTACCCAAAGTACATCCCAGACATGTTTATGTTGGGTAAAGCAGCATAACTTCTAGGAGTACTTATTTAGAATTTGTAGACCTTTGGATTGAGTGCAAAAACATTAATTCTGCTGAATCTTAAGTTTAAAATTTCTTTCAATTATATTCTTCATGTGTAAAAAATATATTTAACGTAACAAGATATAAGTAGATATAATGTACACTGATACAAAATTAGAACACTTAAAATTGCCTCTTAATAATTCTTCCTTCTCAGTGCTCTTTCAATTTCAAAAGAGTTTTTAACAGAATGAGTTTTAACTAATAAGTTCATATGTCTAATAGTCTGGGAAAATCTAAGTAAAGCAATTTAACTTGAAAATGCTCAACATGACAGAGAAAGTGGGGATCAGAGAGCTAATACAATGCAATTCCTTAGGCACTAACATTAGGTTCCCTTGTCTCTAGTCAAACATTCCTATTTCCTCCCCCCAGACCAGCATCTCCTGACATGATGCTGGTCAGAAAGACCCTGCACATCTTTTTAAGTAAGCTCAAGGAGTGAAGCAAGCAAGGTATCCTTACAAAAAAGGGAATTATTTTCTGCCAGTTCACATCCCTGAACTGGCATAACAGCGAGGTAGGAATATGAAGGCAGGATCAAGATGACCGTTCCTGTTGGGATGTTTACTGTGTGCAAATCAAAAATAACAGATAATGCTATTTGAAACAACAGCAGGGAAAAAAAAAAAGATGTGGCTTTTGAAGCCACAACTTCTGAAGCTGAAATTATGCTTCCAAGCTTTTAGCCTTCTATGTGTCTATTAGTTTTTCTCATGTTTCTGATTCACAATCAGCCTGAGATTCTTTTGCCTAGAGAAGTATTGGTTATATCTTAAGATTTATATAAACCAGCTGCTGGCTTTAAAAATCACCTTTCTACTTAGAAGTTATGTGGTGTGATAATGCTCACTTTTCATATTTTATTCCATTCTAACACCTCTTACATAGTCTGCTCATAAGAAGCAGTAAGGTGAATAATTATTATATGAAATAGAGAATGCCACCAGTACAGTTTGTAGGTAAAATACTCAGAACTGTTAAGAAACTACCTTTGAAAAAGCATCTGTGCTAACGTGGGAATCCATCTGTGTGCAAAGCAGGAATCGTGGTTGTGGTTATGAAACTGCTGTATCATTAAATATCTCAGAGGATGTGAAATCAGCCATATGCTGTCAGGGCTGAGTCATCCATGTCTCAGACATGGGGCTGTGGAAAATGTCCCATGCTAGCAGCTCCTAGCTAAGAGGGAACATAAAAGGACAATGGGGTGTCTGAGCCAGATGGCCAGAAATTCACCCAAACTCTTCCTGCAAGCCAGGGTCTTAAGCTACAGATTTTGATTTTCCCCAAATTTGAAAGGAAGATCTACAGCCACAACCCTTAAAAGCTAAAGCATTTGAGAAATGCTGTGAATCACAGAAAGAAAGAAAACTTGTGCATGGAGAAGGAACAGTGAGGTGTGTTTTGCTAACTGAGGGCCAGCCAAATGAGAAGGAAACTGGCTTTGGAACTGTGACACAGACATGCATGCAACATAATTTAGTGAAGTTATGTACAGAAGTGGATGGTACAGAGTGCACAGACTATGCCCAAAACAACATTAGAACCGAGGAAGGGAAGCATACACAGTATATCCAGTGTTTTCTCAGCTGTATGATAGATGCCAGCTAATACAAAGAATCATTGATTTTATGAAAATTTTACACCTGTGTTTGTCTCTCTCAACTATCACATCTTTCTAAGAGGTGAACTATAAACTCTGAGTGCATTAAAGAGGGGCAAAAGGAAAAGCTGTTCTTCATCTTTCAGAGATTGTAGCAACACAGCTGTAAGTGCTCATCCTTGGGGCTGGGGCACAAGTGTAAGCTGCCAGTCTCACATTTACCATGGAATACAAGACAAATAATCTGACTGGAAACTGAACCAGAGAGAAATCTGCTTTCCACTTACATCAAACAAAGCTTAAAGGTATATGGGCTTCAAGAGAAAGGATGGAAACAAAGCAATCCTGTCCATTTGCAGCTGATTGGACATTAAGAAGCCTGTGACAAGCCTGTTTTTTCTCACTACTGCATCAGTTGAAATTTGCAGGTCAGTTGTCAAATTTTCACTTTCAATAAAAGTTAACATAATTATGATTATTTTAGGAAACCTTCCATGCATTCATACCTACAAATGGCTCTTCAATACAGAGATGCTCTTCATTAAATAATTTTTACAAAATTTGTGCTGTTACTTGTCTATTCTTCCTACAGCTTTAGCCAAATGCCAGGGGAAGATTTCCTGAGACACCTACTTGTTCCCGATGAAATCTATATTCTTCCCTATATTGTAAAATTACACCCAAGCTACTGAACTGGAATTTCAAGCCATTTGCAAATATACCAAAAATAGGGTCAGGACAACATTCAGAGTAGTTTTGTTGACATTATAGGTAACTAATTCTGTCCCTGGCTTCTTTACTCATAATTTATTTTTAGGACACCAGTTTGCCTTTTTAGTGTTTTCAATGCCTCTTCATTATTATGTATTTCTTATTTGTTTATAGGAAAAAAGTATGAAGATGCATTGTGATTGTCTTCTTTTTTTCTGGGTGGAGAACCACAGGCAAGAACTTTGGAAATCACACATTAGCACAACATTCAAGTCAAACCATGTCCAAACAACTCTGGCCGCCTGCACTTCAAAGCACTGGCAAAGCCCCACAGTGTTCTTCCAAGGTTTGCTTGATTGCCATAGTGGTGAATCATGACCATAAAAGAAGCTGTGCGAATGCTGGTCGGGTTTTTTCTCTCCATAGAGGAAACAATAAAACATTAATAAAGAAGTGAGGTCAAGGGAGAACTATAGAACTGTTCTTCAGTGAGATCTAAGTGGCCATTTTTTTTCCACCTGGGACACCCAGTCAAAACATTTGTTATTGAAGATCTCACTGTGACTCACAAGTTAAAATTCCAAATACAGATTTAACTCAGTCCTAACAAACTGTTTGTTAACTCAGTCTGACAAACTGTAACAAAAATCCCTGAAATATTTTATATCAATAAATCTGACAGAGTTTGGTGTAAGCCACTTCTGAGCATTCTAGCTTGTTTTGGGTTTATTACTCAGAAAAAAAACTGAAGTATGGTAAAATTTATGTCACTTAGCTCATAGAAGATTTAATGTTTTGCAAAATTAGACATCAAAGCTCATGAAGGAAGCATTAACATACATTATGAATTTGCATTGCCACAAATTCTGATACAGAGATTATGAAATGTTTGTATTTTCTTTTGAAAAGCATTTAATAATTAATAATAATATTAAAGTTTAATAGAAGATGTGCATGTCCTCAAAAAAAAATTGCTCATCTGTCCAAACTTTCAAAAGCAAACCGATCTTTCAACTGTATGGCAAATCCTGAAAAATCTTGCTTAGTACAATACTTCTCCAGAAATATTTTGTCTATGGCATTTCAATTTTTTTCTTGCAGATATAAGCCTGATTTATTATTTCAGCTATATAAAGGAACACATTTATTTCAGTGCAGGATAGGATATGCTCTATAAAATCTTTATATTAAAGAAATCTTTTTTGAAAGAAAAAAGGATTATGTAATTGAATGTAAAACCCATTCAATTACAAATAAATTATTATATAATTCAAATAGCTAAGACCTGTAACTAGTACTCTAAATAGCACAGAACACATTCTAATTTATCTTCTCTTTATGAGTATCTACTAGAGGAAACATTTGAATTGGAGGCTTGAATCTCAAAGGAGAAGAACATGGAAAAGCAAAGCTGAGTGAAATAAGAAGTTCAGATATCTTTTGGAACTTCATGCCCATGTAGAAAATAGCCCTTCACTTCAGGATGTCAAAGTCAACATCTGAGATTATTTACTGAATTACCACTTTTGCATACCGAAAGCACACAGCAACAGTACAACAGCAGTTGCTGTGTACTGACTTCCAAAAAAATCAATCTTTAAGGACAATCATTCAAGTATAAATATAGTAGGAAATGTAAGACTTCTGTACAGCATTAAATATTACCCATTCAACTGTCAGTCCTACTCAAAAACCTGGTTTTATTTAATAATTTTTAAAGTAAGCATTAAGCTAATAAACAGCTTTCAGTAGGTAAATTTTACAGCTTTGGCTCTTGTCTAAATTAAGAATATTGAAATTTAAATAACATAAAAATGTAAAAGTAAAGCTGTAACATTTCAAATAAAAGACTTCCTATTTCCAGTGAACATATATCTGTACGAAATGTGATTGCTGTTGACAGGGGCTGATGAGAACGACTGGATTAAGCATTAATTTACAATTGTTTCAAACATACATAATACAGAACATTATGCCAAATTCAGATGAGAACAGTAAAGCTCCTTTACAAAATACAGCTATGTTTAACAATTTCCATTAAGATGTTTTTTTGGCACCAGAAAGATTCCTATGACCCAATTTCCACCTGCTTATTGGCTTTATATACCATCCAAAGTAAAGTGCCAAATGGGAAATGGCTAAGTAAAAAGTAACAAAACATGAAGTTTTTAACAGTTTGCCATGTGTATGACATTATTTCTCCACTTAACTTACGAAAAACAATTATAGGTTAGGAAAGTGATGGAGACTGTGAACATTACAGTTCTTTAGGGAAATGTGAGTTAGGAGACCAAGTGATTCATGTTTTGAAAATTTATAGCAGCAAACAAATAATCACAAACATTTATTAGAGTTACTATATAAACCCCCATATTTCTATATCCTGTGTGCGGGTTTCACATAATTACGAATACAAGAGTCAACAATGCAACAACCAGGTAATGCAGACACAAATGTTAGATTCCAAGTCCTAGAACTTTTTTAAACAGATGGCTTCCTAATGGTTTTGTTTATTGAAATAAAATTCCACTTGAGCTTTTCAGGGGAAAATTGTTTAACTGAACACTATTTAATAATTTCTAACTGTATATGTGCAAAATAGCTCAAGCTAATGTGCAGTAAGTTAGGAGATTTCATGCTGCAAATGTGACAACATTGGTAAGTGCAATAATGGCAAATTTGTAACATTTCAAATAGAAAATTTCCCCAGAAGGTAAAACATTGTAAAATTCTGTGGGGAAACACACTGGCAACTGCCCCTTATGTGCAGTCTTTCAAGAAGCTTTATCTCCGTCTCTTTCAGCCTCCCAAGAAATGTCAATAATCAAATCCATTCCAGCCACTTCAATTGCACCTGTTTGCACAAGGCTTGAACTCTAGCTTGTCTGAAGTTGATGTGGTTACCAAAATCTCATTAAATACTGCTATTTATTGACTCAAGTCATTTGAAACATCTTTTGGTTTGCATAGGCCTGTGCAAAAGTAAAATTCTCAGCCCTGAATACATTTGGTTTGAGTGTCTTTTTTATAAAATTAGTCTTTTAATTAAAATGCATTTAATAACACACAGTATGTACTTACGCCATACAAAGTCCCTAAAGATTCTGAATTCTGCACTACAGAATTTTTTAATTGAGGTCAAAGAAATTACAGTGTGCTTTTGGGAAAGAAGCAATAGTTTTCAGGAAGGTCAAACCAATGAATCTTTGGAAACCCTGCCCTTAATGTCCTAGTTAGGTCATCCTGAAATAAAAAGTAGCTTTTTACATCACTTGGCTCTTCTGCAAATCAAGAAATATTATGATGATATTGTAAAATGATATTTTATTATTTCCCACTTATTTTTTATGTATTTTCATGGAATTATAGAATATCCTGTGTTGGAAGGGACCCACAAGGACCATGTCCCGGCCCTGCACAGGACACCCCAACAATCCCACCATGCTCCTAAGAGCATTGTGCAAACACTTCTTGAACTCCTAAGCACCATACTGTAAAGGAAAATTTGCTATCTACTTTGAAATTACTTTAAATAGGTGGTTTAAATACACTTTTCCTGCCTGCTATCTTCCACCAAAGGGAAAGCTTGCTATTTAAAATCACTCAGACATTTTAACCACAGTCACATTTTGATGTGTACCTTTATTCTAAGGGACTTATCATATAAAAAGTAGTGAATTACCAATCACAAAGTCCAACTCTTGCATATAATCAATCACTCATAAAATCCAAATAATTCAATGTTAGCATGATTTGAAGATTAGTCTGATTGCTTTTAATGTAATGATAATTGCTCATCTAAAATGTAGCTATTCCTTTAGAGGAGATAATTCCTACAATACAGTTTGTAGAATCTTCATATTCCCTCATCTTGGTAAAAGTCCTGATCCCATTTATGTGATCTACACTAAAACTAATTAAAGGTTACTTAAAAAAAAAATTAAAAGGTATTTGTAGTTTTACTTTATATTAACAAATCTACTCTTTGTATATTTAAGGAGAAAGAACCTCAAACTGAAGTAAGCCTGCTATGTGGTGTTTTAATATTGCAATTCCACTAGTCTTGATCACACTTGTTTTTCCTACTCCCCCTTTCTTTACCTCCAAGGCTCAATAAGGTGGTCAAGTCACTCCTCATGCACACTCATTTTCCAATGCCTTGTGTCCCATTGTCACATGAGGGTCCAACAGCCCCTGGGACGAGAAAGATTTCTCTAGAAGCTCTTGTGGTACTAAAGCTACATGCATGTCTGCACACTACTACCTCAGGGCAAGGAAAATAATGTGAAAACTAACAATCATTCACCTTTTAAATTGAGAGCACTGTGTCCACAAGGACTCCACAAGCTTTTAATCAGAAGTGTTAATTATACTATTTCTGTTTATAAAGGTGATTTTCTGTTGCAGCAATCTAAGAATGCACCTTGGGAAAAAGTAATTTGAAGGTCAGGAAGCTATAAATGCTAAAGTTAATTTGCACAAAAGTCCCTCTCTTACTGCACACATTCAACATTGATATCACAGCAAAATACGTTCAAACTTTGCACTGTAAATTAAAAAAAAATGTGTAAGTGACTTATGTATGGTTCAACTTGGCTAAATTATTTTGGACCAAATCAAGTTCAAGTGTGAGGTGCTTCTATTACAGAGCTGGATACTGCACTTTGCAGGCACTGCATATATTACCTTAAGAGTTATATCCTAAGCAAATTAAAAATATTTTTTATAGTTTGCTACCTTTCTTTGTGAGTCCCAGAGACTTTTTCTCTATACTCAAAGAACTCTGTCTGCATAAATAATGTATTTTATGAGTGTCTACTCTGCATGGTTTTTCAATCCCAGACACTTTCAAACCACCTTCATAAGCCCTCTTCTGGAAGATATCTGGCTCACCAGCTATGTGCATAGTTGGCAGAATGTACACGACCTTTAAAAAAAACATTTAGTTTTTGCTCAGACGCCCTAATAAGTCCAAACACAGCACAAGAGAAAACACTGTAATGGAATAAAATTAAAGAAAGACTTTATTGAAACTTAAAAGAAAATACTGAATGTGAAATTAATGTTAAAATTTTCATTCAAGAAATAAAACTATAAGGACACAAAGATTGCATAAGTGGAAGCTGAAAAGAAAAAAACTGAAGCATGTTTTCTTCTTTGCTATGCTCTGCCTTCCACAAAAACTCAAAAGCAATAATTATAATTAGATTATTGAAACAAACAAACAAAAATCCAAATTCAATTTACTCCCATTTGTAATGCAATCAGAGCATTACAAATAAGTGGCCTGAACCTTAAGAGTCCTGGACTATCTGTTAGGGAAGAGGGAATGCACTGCATATGAGCTGAAATTAGTATATCTCACAACACTGACCACAGGCAACAGGATAAACCCTTCTCTTTGTGCTTACATGATGTTTAAACTACACCAGGAAAATATTTGAAGAGAACTGTAGCAGATACTAAATGCCACTGGAAAGTATTTTTGTGTACTTATTCAAGGAAATTAAAAAAAAACCTCTGTGCCTTTTCCTACAAATATCAAGATGAAAAGGCTGTGTTGTCCCACGGACCTCCATTTCTACACAAATACACAAATATTGTCCAAGAAAACCTACATTATGATTTCAAAGAACAGCTATTCTAATTGTTCTTTTACTTAATTTCCCTCGCCTCCTCCCAGTACTGCATTATTCCTGTGTAGCATTCAAGTTGCATAAAAAAACAGTTTCTGTGTAGCAGAGTAACCGCCCAGGTTAGGTTTACAGTGAATATTTATCTGTGGGACCTTGGGCATGCTATCAGTGCCTACTGTTGTGAAGATATCTCAAAAATTAAGGGTTTGTCTTTTTTGCCTAAGGCAACTGCCCAGAACAAACTTCTCTAAGAAATCTCTTACACAGTAATTAACTTCCAAATTCACAAAGCCTTAGTACACATTGTTCAAACTAACATCCTCACTGAATGAACACACATTTCCAACTCCATGCTCAGAGCTGGGAGTTTACAATACCAGGAAAAGCTGCATTGCAGGTCTTTTCAGGACAAGAAGGTGGTGGGGGGCAGGGAGTGAGATCACTGCATAAGCTAAGACTCTATAAAACAACACTGTCCCTATGCATCGAATTGGAATACAGAATAACAGAGTTTAGTTAAATAACACAGTTTAGTTAGAACACTGCGGAGACAGAGGGAAGGGGAAAGGACCAAGACAAAAAACATGGTATTTCACATATTTTCTGCAGACAGATCCTGGAAAGATTTCAGAAAGAACAAACGAGGCAGAATATCTTTAAGTGTGTATGGTCATATTGGTCAAATGAAACTGAAGAAAACTGTCATATCCGATTTTGTCAAATACTTTATAATAGATGCAAAACAAGTTAATTCACCATGCACTGCTTTCATGGAAAAAATTCACATAATCCCGAGTAAATAAGTACTAAAGTAATTTAAGCAATGATTCTTTTAATATGCAATAATGTCTCACATGAAAATAAAACATACTTATGGAGCTTAACTGAATTCAATCTCAGAGAAAGATCAAATATGTAACTATCACTTCCATTTTACAGATGGAGAAACTAGAGACACAGAAGGGTTAAAGTGTGTTGCCCAATGGCACCCTAAAAACTGGTGGCTAAGGTGATGGTGACAAAAATCAGATTATCCAGCACCATCCTTCCAGGGAAAAAAAATTATCTGTCTCATAAATAACAGAGCAGCTCAGAAGTGTTTCTCCACTTTGCCAACATTGTGGATAAATGTTGGCAGTGTAAATGTGTGGAATTTGGCATAGAGCCTCTTTCCTTACAATGTGTCATTCATCCTCATTTTTTGCAATTCAGTGGCTGTTCCTTTTAGGTGGCTATTAAAGAGAAGAATAACAGAACAAAACCAGACAATAGAACACACTTATATTACACTAATGAAACATACGTTAAGTAGAACATCCTCTAGTAAATTTGTAGCATTAAAACAACTCTACAATAACCATCAGATTAAGTGTTGGAGCTGTTCTAGCCCTGGGATATATTGAAATTTTTTTTTTCTGTTTTAATTTTGTTGGAAAAATGTGAAATTCATTGTGATATGATTTTATAGTAAACTGAAAGAAGTGCCAGTAAAATTAACAGAGCAATTACCCTATGTAGAGCTAGCAAAGACAGGAAATACTGTACTGTTTCCCCTTAAAATGCTGTAAATCTTCACATGTTCCCTGAAGAACCATCCTCGACTAAAAACTTTAGCTAAATACAATATTAAATTCACATTTACAAAACACTTTAAATCTCTGCAGGCTGACTCAATGTTGAGTATCCCAGCCATAGCTACTTACATAGAGTTCCAAAAATGAAGGATTTCTGTCTTTTGAGCATAAAATTATGTCACAAGAATAAGAAGCACTGTGAAACCAAGTAAGAGCTCCCTTAAATTGTATCTTATTCTACACTAAATTTGAAAATACATTTGTGAAGTGTTCTGGTTAAGTTGTATGCTGCTGTAAAATCCTCAACAGAGCAGTGGAAATACAAATAAACAAATACAAAAAAAAAAAGAGAAGAAAAATTCATATTTGTTATAAAATCTCAAGTAAGTACATATAAAAACAAAGATCAAAATGTTTGCAGATTCCCACCAAACATGAATTTCAGGGTTAAACTTGTGATAAACATCCCAGGGTGGAATAGACACAAATCACTCTATGAAGAACTGCTTTAGATTCAGACAAATGATTTCTAGAGTCTTTTTAGCTTCTAAGTTCAGGATTCTGTAGAATATAATATTCAGTAGCATGTATGGCATAAGAAAAGAGAATTAATGCAGCTGCTCAAACTCCAAGCCTTGCATTTGTAGCTCCCACTCAACTCAGTGCTAAAAGGAAAAAAAGGAGCATGAAAGGTGCGAGACAGTTGCAGCCACGTGAGAGTAAGCTGGATCACAGAAGCACATGAACTGGCATGTCTGAGTATGACTAAGTGCCAAGCAATTCTACAGTGATTTAAACAGGGCTCAAACTTCAGGAAATGAAGGGGGAGTGGGAGACTGTGCTTTTGAATGTGGCATAATACTATTTAATCACTAAGCCACTACTTTCTTCTAATGAAATGTAAGTAAAGCACTCATGATTTTCAACTCAACTGTGTCAATTCTCCATTTCTTCTTCTGTTTGGATATTCCAAATTTTATAAAGGCTGTTAAGTCCCTGCCTTGGTTTTATTATTAAGCAGATGCTGTGTAGCTATCATTATGGATGCTTTAACTTATTTATATTACCCATTTTTTCCATTCCAGTTTCCAGTACTAATTTCAGTTACTTAAAACAGCCTGAGCATGCTAAAATGGATCCACCCAACCAGTGGGATCACTGTCAGAGTTCAGATTTTCTCTCAGGATCATCCACATTGATTTCTATTCCACAGAAAAAAGTCTGAAACATGGCAGTACTCTCAGTTTGTTATCTACAATACCTCTGTGCTGCTTACACTAAAAGCTTTGAGAATTCAGTGTAATGGGATCTTTTTAGTTTGAATTAAACTAAATAGATAGTGGACAGATCTTAGTGGGGCTCTCCTAATCTATAGAGTAAACACTGATGTCTGATATGTTCAGAATACACACAGCAAGAGCAGCAATGGAAAATATATAAAAGTCACAAGTCCTGCAAACTTTTCTGATCTACCACAAGTACTTGTATTTACATCTCACTACAGCAAACATTCTTACTTTCTGTTTTTCTAGGTTAGACTACATTAAACAATCAACTCACTTCTCCTTAGAGGCAACTTAATAATCATCTGACCTTTTTGCCAGACTGAACTCTAAACCTATGTGAGATGCAAATATATTTGAGCATTAAGAAAAAAGGACAAACCCCCAAATTTCCTGAAAATGAGTTAGCTGGCACTTAAATTACTCAAAACACCAGACAAGTGTCAGCTTCCTGCTGTTTTATCCCAGAAGTTTCTAGTTGGACTGTTAGCAAATATAAATCCAGTCAGATTTATAGGCCAGAAAGATCACTTACTCCGTTCTGTTTCCCACAGTACTGAGATGCCAATGCTTGGCCTTATTCTTCCTGTGCATATCATATACATATCTGCACTCATCACATACTCCCATCTAGAGCTGGACAACACATTTTTGCATCTTATTTTTAGAATGTGCCGTGCAATACAAGCAAGACTTCCCAAGACCAGGATGGAATAGAAATTGAATATTCTCTTCAAAGACTGCTCAGACAAACATGTCTTCTTACAGTGATGTCTTTCTCAGAAAAATCTGCTCACAGTCTCAGTAATTATCTATAAACTGAAAAATCAAGCAGAAAGCTGAAAAACTTTAAGTATATACAGCATTTCCCAACTGTCTCAAAGAAACATACAGATAGTAAACCTACTAGGAATGCTTGATAAGACAATATTTCTCATCTTTACAAACTAAAATTAAATGATTAAATGAGGTGCTAGGGTTCTTCTTAAGGATGTAAAAAGAATCAAGTAAAGGATTTTGAATAATACAAACAATTATGTTCATTTTCCTGTGTCTGACTAAAAGTTTGTGTATTGTTTGCTAACATAAAACAAAGTCGGTTCTTGTAAAGGTTTGTGATATAAATTCCATAGTATTGGTATTTAATAAAAAAGCTGTGCAAACAAGTAGTAGAAACCTTAGAGCTTGTAACACTACTAATGCATGTTAAACAGTAATGTCAGTGACTATTAATTAACTGTCCCTAATAAGGACAAGACACATAAAGACACCTAAAATCTTCCCCAGTGCAAAACATCCATATCTTGTGGTCCAGCTGTGCTCAACACTTCCAGGCAGTGCTGATAGAGTTGCATGCTATTCAACAAGACAGGAAAACAATTTTACCTTTTTTCCCTCCAGTGTCACATTTGTCAAAGGGCATCCCTACATGAAATCTCACCTGCACGAGACTTTTCAGTTCCGTTTAAGAATCATTAAATGTGAAGACACAGGCAAGAGTTCAACAACTAATTAACTTCTCATGTTTACTGATAACCTCCATTCATTTTCTTTCAGAAATTCTAGGATTTTTTTGGTTTTGGGTTAGTTCTTCAGTCTCCAATCAAAACGCTTGCAATTTTCTGTAGCTTTTATTGTCTTTGACAATGCACAGTGCTCAGACTGTTAGATGAGCTGTTTGTCAGTGCCTCCAGCCCTCCTGCTTGCAGGAATCCCTTTGCACTGGTGGCAGCATGGCTGAATATAATCCTTGCAGTATGTTAAATAGTCATCATGCCAGATTATTCATTTTATCTTCCACTTCTCATAAATATTCTGCACGTGGAAATGTAGTGCTCTACCCATGAACATGCTGAGATTACACAGGTTGCCTGAGTCATACAACAGCCTGTGAGAGGTAAAGAGACTGCAATTTTAAACACAGTGATAATTTCAGTTCTTGCAGAGAGAAACAACATGAAACCTATTTGTCAAAATTACTAATGGAGCAATAAATACTGATTACAGTTCACAAATCTACCTTAAACTGTGTGACTACATTTGAAATTGTACTCCATGTTCAATCCACAGCAGAATTTTTATTATAATTTATTCCCAAATGCAAACATTCAACATTTTTCAATATTTTTTTACTGCATTTTTAAACGCTGTGATTATGTGTGTGCCTGCTTTTCAGAAATGTATTCAAGAAATAAGAAAGTGGTTTATTTAACATAAGCAAGCATTTAGTATAGAAAAATAGATGAGAATGTCATAGCCACCTTTAAATTTGTTATGCATTACCTTAAACTGTTGAAATATGCTTGGGATGGAAGGCAGGGAAGTACCTTTATTTAAGAAACTGGAATTCAGAACTTATCACAATTCTTGTCTCGCCTGAACTCCTGTAGAAGCAGAACACACAACTTTCTAAATTCCTTCTATGAACTGAGGAAACATCTACACCAGACTGAAAAGCATCTACTGACAGAAAATCTGTTTCACCAAAATACACGGGCCTGAGTGCCTGCTTTGGCAAGCCAGAATCAGAAAATCTTTTTAACATCCTGCGCTTTTTAACACCCTGGGACTCATGCACAAAAGCTTCTAGCTCTTGCTCATAATACACATACATATAATTAGGCATCATATACACAAAAAACCCCCAGCCAAGGTCCCTTCAAATATGAGTTTGTACATTCAACAAGTCTTTGAAAATTACCAGAATCCTCTGGGAATCCTCTCAGAACACTGAAGCCTTTTTTTGCCATGAAAACTAGTGCACTTTCCTCAGAAAATGCTACTTTTTACTGTTGCTTATTAGACCTATTTTATGGGTTGCAGTAGCAATTTCAGATGCATGTCTTTTACAGATTACTTCCAAGGCAAAAAAACAGCTCTACCTGCTAATATTTGAGTGCAACTAGTAAGAAAATATATTAAATTGAGCATCATTCTATTCTTTAGTCTTCTTTAAAATTAAACAGTTTTGTAAGAGTTTGTATAGCTACTTCTATATTTTTTTCAGGATAAAATACATTCATTTAGATTTTAGTATGAACTAGTACTCATATGGAATTGACTTATTGCTACTGTCATCATAAGGGTTTCAAAATAACTTTCTGAATGGTTGTAAGGAAAAGAGGTATTTGCTAAAATCATCAGTCTGTTTTCATATTTAGTTCATATTTAATCTAACTCTTCTAGCTCTTTCTTCAAAAAGCAAAATGAAGGCATAAAATCATGTTCTTGGACATGATTAAAACCAAAGGTGTGAGTCTCAAAAATTCTTCTGCTCATAACTGCAAATATCCATTAGAAATTATTATTAAAATGTTATAAACACTTTAGAACACCTTAGAGCTGCACCCTCTATGAGACAGAAGAATTTATTTCAATTAAGAAACCTGATTGAAGTACTAAAAATACAGTGATCTGTTCTATGAGAATGGAATATTAAATATTTCAAGCAACACCTCATTTACCTCCTACAACTTGCCAGCTCCCATTAACTTCTTCGCAGACTCATCATTTAGTACTACCACCTTTTAATCTGTTATAGTAACAATTACTGTAAAATCCCAGGGGAGCATGGCACAACCCAGCATAAAGGGTTATCAATCTATGGGTGAGGGAATCCAGTAATACTGAGGGGAAATTCGCTGGCAAATCATCTCTTTGCAACACTGCATTATCCATTGAAGACAACATGCTCAGCACAGGAGCAAAGAATTGAACTATTAATTCCACCTTCAGCAGTTTTACACCATTGTAGCAAGTTTCTGATGATAACTGGCAGCTTCTCAACAGCACATCACAAATCGGATAACTGAAATTAAATCGAGCATCTGAGAGAACTGGAAGGAAAGACTGAAGCACAGCCCTTTTCTAAACAGAATGGAGGGTCAATTTTAAATTGTTGTGGCAGTGTTAGCAAATGTATCAGTTATTTATTGCAAATGAGGCAAGCTACTTCCCCTAATGCAAAAATTTTAAATTGTAGACACATGCATATGCTTGGAGCAGACTTATTTTTGAAGTAAGAAGCACCCTACAATTAAGTCACCTAACATCTAATTAAAAAAAGAACAACAAATTAAAATACCCGCCCCTGAGTATATATATGAACTAAATATGTTCAGTCATCTTTAAACATTCTAAGTTTGAAATCCCATCTGAAAGAAATATTCGAAGTTATAATACATATTTAGAATCAAATAAAATAGCCATTCTAGCCATTCTTACCTCAGTAACAGTGCAAAGCTTTTTGAGGCTTATAAAAGCAATTGGTAACTTCAAAAGGTTTTTTTTTAAGCAATCAGCTTTAATACAATTGTATTTTCAGTCATTTGATGGGTTGAAAACAGGTCACAGATTAGGGTTCAAGTGGCACAGCACAGCCACAACCTCCAGACGTTCATGTTCAGCTGCACACCACTACCAGTCCCATTACACAGGGTCACTCTGGTAATAAACCACAACACTGTTTGCAAAACTTGCAGACTGCAGACTGCTCATGTACAAATAAAACTCTCAGCTCTTTTAAGAAATTAATATAAGTGCAGGGAAATCCAACTTTTCCCAGTTTGGCTGAATGTTTTCTGTACTGCATTTCTGAATAGATGTGTTCCATATGAGTTTTCCTTGAGCTGGGACCGACCTGTGATCTGCTATAGCACTCATGGAAGTACATGGCTGCCAATAATTACTCTGATGGAAAAAAATATTTTTTAAATGAGCTTTCTGCATACCTATTACAGCAAAAAGAACATCCTAAATATGAATACATTGACCCTATAAAACTCAGTCTAACCCACCATCTATTGCTCCTCATCCAATGAAGGCGTAGCAGTAGATCTGTAAAGCACACATGTAGTGCTAGTTTAAGTTTAAAGCTGTAACAGTACAAGACAAACAAGAAAATGTTTATTCATTTGCTAAATGTACTGCGGAGTAACTTGAGGAATCCTCTTCAATGTACACATCTGCTCACCTGGCAGTAGTCTGATCACATTGGAAGCCAAGAATTTTTGATTGTCAGGAGCCTTTATGCTCTGACACTGAATTGCAGAGGACATTTTTGTCTGCATTACATTTACTATGATTTAAAGACAGTGAACACATCCAGAGTACCAGACATTTTCTGGGCACCATGACAGAACTCAAAAGTTTAAAAAAGAAAGAATTACAACATTTATTTTTTCCCATCATCACCAGAAGTTTTAGCTTTCTATCTCTCTCTTAGTTTTACCACTGGTTCCATAATAAAATTTAGGTCTCCATCTAAATGATCTGAAGCTTTTAACTTTTTGCTTCAAATCATTAGCTCAAATCTGAGACTAAGAATGGGCCGTTGCACTCACAGCAATCTTAATTTCACATAAGATTCATTCAGTCTCTTACCTGTCCCCACTCAAATCCATGCTTTAGGGACACTCACACTCTTCCCTTAGTCTACATGACACAATTATCTCTATTTCTCGTTTACCAGCAACTTCCTACATCCTGTGCTGCAATCCTAGGCATTTTGACTTGCTAACACTTCTCACCTATAAATACTCGAGACTAATTTGAAAATTCTTATTTCAAATACAGTTTCAGTGTGCTTTCTGAAGAGAGCAGTGAAGTACTCCATCACCACAGATAAATTATCACTGTCAAGTCTAAGTTCCAGCCAAATAAGCCAATTCTTGTTCCTCTGCAGTGGCAGGGTTTCAGCTCACCTACCTCATGTTTCTCCACACCACTTCATCAGATACTCCCCATGTTCAGGCCTACACTTGCAAGTGTCCTTTTTTTTAAACACCAAATTCCCTCATTTTCTCAAGGCAATTCCCCAATCCCTTCAACGCCGACTTCCAGCACTCCTATACAATTGTTGCTCGTTGCTTCCTACACGGTTCTCAGCGCCCCCCCAGCTCCGTACCCTCAGAGCCAGCGGGGAGGACTGGCCGCTCCTGCCTCTGCCCCAAGCAGGAACGCGGGGAACCCAGCGCCGCAGCACAGCCGCTGAGGAAAATACTCCACGTCAGCGGTACCAGACAATGTCATGCTGGCTCCTTCAGACAGTCGGAAGGCACAAGCATAACCCCTCAGGGCTGCAGCCCCCAGCCCCACACGGCCGGCAGGGAGGGGAAGGGAAGGAAAGGGGAGAGGCGGCGGCCGCGCCGCTAGGGCCCGCCAGGGCCCGCCCGGCCCTGAGGGGAGCGGAGCCCCGAGGGCCAGAGGCGCCGCTACAACGCTCCCAGGCACACGGCGGAGGCTCGGCGCTGTCCGGGGCAGAGCCAGGAGCTGGACTCGACGATCCTCAGGATATTCTGTGATTCACTGACCTCTGGAGTCAGTAACAGCACAAACCCCCAGCGACCAGGAAGCTCCAGAGCCATCACAACTAGTGATGACAGCTTTGCTTTCCCAAAACAAATTCTATGCACATATTTTAAACATACATTATGAAATAAATGTGGATCTAATTTAAGCTACATTCTTTCCCTCCTAGAATTAATGATTTCATTTAAGGCGTAGGGAAGCTGACCAAACCCTGCACAACAGCCGGCTCTGGTGCAGGATGAGTGGCGTCAGTCCCTGCTTAGGCCACCACCGGCCCTGACCTCTGACACTCATCTACCCAAATTTAGTGTCAGAAATATCACAGCCCCATCCAGCACAGTTTAGGAACTTACCCAGGTGTCAACTGGTAAAATCAAACACACATAAAGACTAGGGCATGCAAGAACCCTGTTTTCTTAAGCGGTATTAATTACTGATAGAGATCAGTAACATCCAGCTTCTCAAAATGACAGCTGAGAGGAGGTGCACAGAAATAGTGGGTATAGCTGTCAACCTTTGTAGTGTAGAGATGTATGTAGCCTACTCTGAAGAAACAAGTTTTAAGGGATTGTAGTGTAATGTAATTAAGACTTATATTTTCCCTGCAGGCACGTAAGAACTGCTGTTCAAGAGTAAAGAAGATCCCAATGGCCTCAGGGTACAGGCTCCAGGTAGATTCTCTGCGACACTGTGGCCATCTGTGTCTCTTGAGCAGCTAATTCCTTGCCCCTTAACCTGTACTTCTGACAATCCCCTTAAATGCTTCTGTACCCTTTTGTCATCATGACTCAAGCTCTGTCCCAAATCAGGCTATGCCAGTTCTTTAGGCTATACAGTTAATAACTCACTCCAGCATTTGGAGAGAACACCATGTGATTTACCTGAATCACCTCAACGAGAGATGAAGGCTCCGTTCCACTGTTACTAGGTGTTGCACATATGCTGAGGACTAAATTTACAATTGGTTTGGATACTCAAGATGAAAGGGATTCAGGTATTTAGTTCCAAGGTTGTGAGTCTTAGGGAAGAAAAGTCTCTGGATTCTGGAGAGCAGAAGAGTTCAGTTACTAATTTTCCCTTGTATCGCTAATAGCAAATCTTCTTTCCCACATTTTAATGCGAGAATGTGATGATAGAGCTGATATTAAACAATTTAATTATAGCACTTCTGGGAGTATTCTAAGGTTAGAAATGCAACATTTAACATCTTGAAATTATTTTTTCCCTTTGCAATGCAAGTTCACAATAATTTAAAAACCCATGAATTTTGACATACCTTCAAAACATGCTATTCCATGTTTAATAGACAGTGGTTCCCACTCTAGTGTAAACAGAATATAATGAAGCCTTCCTAATATTCCACTCTTCCACAGAAATGGTTCGGAATTTGCTGATTTGTAGAATTCTTTTGTTTTCACCCCTCCAAAGGAAACACATAGAAATTTAAATCTTATGACAATAGGCTTGCTTTTCTTGGTTACATTTCACAAATATCTTGAAAATAGTCCATGGAACAAAAGGGTCTGCTACTCACAGGATGACAAAAAATTGTTATATTAGGAAGAAGGAAAACAAAAAAAAAAAATATTTCACTCAAACTATTTCAGATGCTAATAAATAAAAACAAACCAGTTCCTAAGAAAATGTCTTTAATTTTCATGTTATGGAAATACATATTTTGGTTTTATTTCCATGATACAAAAATTTAAATATCAAACATTTTCTGAAATCTACCAATGCAGATCCTTTTTTAAACAAATAAAGGGCTGGTGCAGTTAGCAGGTTTATCACAGGTACCAAAAAACATTTTTTACAGAATCAGGATTTAAAAGTAGGAACAACAGATGTGAAAACAAAGATAAACTACCTCCCACTAGGAAATTAATGTTTGAGAAACTTTTAAGTTACAGTTTCTTGAAAGGGTAAGGTATGTGTAAGGCTGGTATTTAGATGAATACCACCTGCACTGGGGGTGGGGGTAGAGAACAGAAATTCAAACAATGTTCCCAGATAAAGTAACAGGTAGAAAGAAATAAGTAAAACTGCAGTTCTACCTGTTTCCAGAATGATGACAGCATACTGAAGCTGCCTGAAAAAACAGTTACATATTAGGAGAGCTGTGGTGACTCCCCAAGCAAAGGAAACAGCCTAGCACAAAATCACAGGGTGCCAGTTCTTGTACAGTTCATAGCCAGCATGCCAAGGAGGTGACCAAAGGACATTGAGTCTTGCTTCTTAAACCTAACATCAGTTACAACAGCAAGGATTTCACAGGATCAACAAGTCATATACTAGGTGATGTACACACGAGTAAAAATGACAGTGATTGTTCAAGAAACAGTTTAAAATAATTAAACTGATTTTCAGGACACATACTGCTTTGTTAACACCACTTTATTTAAATAAAGTATGGCTTCCAAGAGATGTATTCTCTCAACGGCTTTCAATCAATTCCACTTTTTAAGGCAGTTGTTTCCTACCATGTTTCAGGGACCTCAAAAATTCCAGTGGAACTAGCTGTGAGGTTTCCTAGAAGACAGAATTACGGAATAAAAATTACATTAAGATTTTTTTCTGTTGTTGTTCTTTCAGAGGATATTAAGACATATGTTCCTATAGAGGGAGGTTCTAGATACATTACTGGCAAGTCAATATTTACAAAGAGGAACCAAGAGACTGTTTATTAATATGTACTTAAAAAAAAAAAAAGGAAAAAATAAAGGTTAATTTCAGGTTTCTTTACATAAATGGTAAATAATGTATTTTTAACCCTAATAACTAGGTAATTTCGGTTTTGCAATTACTGGGATGATAAAGTTAAATACTATTTTCCCAAGTGTACTTGTCATTATTTTTATTTAGGCTGTTAAGACAGGGAAGAATATTTCCATCCCAAATTAATTGGAGAATAAAGATGAATCATTAATACTGATAACACATATTCCCATAATGCCAAATACAGAGCCTGAATATTATACTCGGAATTACCGCAGACACTCCTGTCATTTTGCATATGCTTACAGGCCCCGACTGTCCTACTGAATAAAAAGAAGAAAACAATTTCCAAGCACAGCTTTTGAATCAGCTAAGAAAGATTTTACTCTACCAAGTCAGGAGAAAGGATGTCTGGTATACAATACTACTTTTTGGATAAAAGCTGCTAGTGCAGTTATTGAAACAAAGTTTTAATTATGAATATTTGAATATACTTCAATGCCAAGCAGTGCTCCAGATGACTAATATGGTATGGTCATCTGGACCAAATTAAAATATGATTTAATTTTTATTATAGTCCAATTTCTTCAAGAAGTTACTAATAAACAGTGAAATAGAATCAACAAAAAATAGATCAATCAAATTAAAATCTTTTGATGTTTAAATTCATGTGATCTAAGGATAGTTATTTACTTTTTTTGTACAAGCTGCAGTAACTCACAAAACAGCAAAAATTACAAGGTGAAACATCATCATCTGATTGTAACCTGCCTGCATTTAGTCAGATGTTCAGTTCAAAGTACTTTGGCTAAAAAATGTATAGGTATTAAAATCTGAAAACACCCACCCTCACACCAACCCTAGGTGAAAGGTCTTCAGCCAAATAAAGCCCAATAAAAGTTATGGTTACAAACATCACACAGAACATTGGGTGTATTAATGCATGCATCAAAACAGGCTGCCTTCAATTTTGCTTACAATATGCAAAACACATTGAGTAACTTAACTACAAAGTCACATTTAAAAAATACCTAAAAAACTATTCATTTTTAGGCTTTATTTCAAGGAAGAAAGTAAGCAAAAGTAATAAATCAACTGTATTCTGATTCTTTTGGTTGGTGTCAGATTGGGTTTTGGTTGGTTGTGAGTTTTTTGGTTTGGGCTGAGTTCTTTGCTTTCTGATGTTGTTTTGGGTTTGTTTGTTGAGTTCTTTTACAATTTTTATATGATGCAGTCTTCAGTTTCAAGAAGAACTTGCAATGTAATGGAGCAAGTTACTGCTAGAAGCAACGACTTTTAAGAAAAGAATTTCAGTTCTGTTCAGGCCTACAACATTTCCAAACAGAAAAAGAAAACCGTGTGCATGAACATGGTTCCAGCACTTACCTGCTGGAACTTCTTCTGCCTTGATCTTTTTCAACTTTTTGGCTCTTTTTTTACCATCTGGAAGGGACTCTGCACAGGAGTCTGTCTGATCATTTTCTGGATCTTGGCCTTCTCCCTCTTCCACATCGTCAGAAACAGTTTCTTCCTCAATAGGACTCATGCTTCTCTTTCCCACTGTACTGGTACCAGTAAAACTGGAACACAGAAGAAGGACGAGTGTGAAAAAGTCAAGAGTAACTATTACATAGGTACACATTGTACATCTATTAAACGCTTATGAAGGTAGAAGAAGAAACTGTTCTAAGTGGTGTACCATGAAATTACATTATCTGAAAGATTTGGCTTAACTGTAAAATTCCATAAATTTGCTATCTAATCCAATCTTATGTAGATCAAGGTATTCATTCTTCGTACTACTGATGTCTCAGACCTAGCTGCTATTCTGATGAGATCACTCATCTGAATTGTAATTAAATCAGTTCTCTGTCCCTGCACGGTTTTACATTTTATTCTCATAGTTATGCAAGCTCTTTAAAGCACTGTCAATAGACACCAAATCATGCACAACTGAAGCCTCAAAACCACATCTTGAAATTGAAGGAGACTGCATGCCAACTTCACCTCTCTCCTGGAACTACAAGTAGTTTTAAAAGCATTTATATATAAAGGTAGAGAAAACCATCAAGCTCCATATATAAACTTTAAATCTCGCTTTCAAGTGCAGAGTCCTATTTTTCATGGGGCCAGTAAAATAAAGAGCACAAAAAATTGCACACTCATTTCATTAGCAGCATTTGAATGAAGTCTGACTAACACAGTATAAAGATGAACTCAGAGCTCCACTCCATTCAACACACATTGAAATAACCTTGTGTAGGCTTTTGTTCCACTGAAATGCTATTGTTAAATTTCCTTAAAAGACAAATGACAATATTAAAATCAAATTAGCATGAGTATAAAACAGAATGAGGTAGCAAAGGGGCTAATTAAAAAACAGTTCCCATTATGAACTTCTAGATATGTAAACACCAGCTACTTAAATGTCTAATATAATGCTTTTAGAACAACCAATTTTAAAAAGGGTAGTTTTAGATTTATGAACTCTTATTTTTTAATTAGAACTATACAACATGGCTGTATGCATCTAAGCCGTGTTCTATTCTGTGAGTTAAATAAATATTAATACTAAGTTATAAAACAAAGCTTTACAAGGTTTTTTTTTTTTCTTTTTAATCAATATCAGTGAATTACAGTGTTTCAATAAGGTTTCAGCTAAAGGAAGAACTGTTAAATTTTGCAGTATAGTTTTGGCTTTGAAATGGAATTTTTTCAGCTGAACATTTTGCAACTTAAAACACAGTCTGTCTGGGATGTCCAAAGGCAATAAACAAAGATGAAACATATGATTACATCTCATGCTCTTACATCCACTTTAGGAACACAAACACCATTTACTTTGATGAATAGCTGGTTTTTCCTCCAAACATTCACACACAGAAGGCCTTCTTGCATGATTTCTTACAATCATCATTTTGAGTCATACCACAACCACCACCAATAAAAAGCTGGATAGAACTGTTAATCCTATGTACACACTTCAAGATTGCAAAACATGCAAAAACTAGGGTTGGAAAGAAAAAAAGTCTAGGGAAGAAGGAGCATTTAGGAAATGAAAAACTAGTATATTTTTTAAATACAGTTTAGAAAAGTTTTTAAGAACTCTACTTTGGGGAAAGCCATTCTGAAAAATACATTAAGAAGAAAAAACTCAGGAACCATAAATTATGATCCCAGGATTTCTTCAGCACTTGGCTCTCAGAAGGGAACTTGCACTCACTGTAGGACGAAGATCCCTTCTTGAATGGTCTTGTGGCTGAATTTAATTTTTTCCAACTTAAGACTCCTGTGAAGTTATTGCAAATAAAGAGAAACAAGTTCTTGACCTTCAGTGCACATTTAGCTGGGTACCAAAGAACAACATAAAAATTAATTTTAGGCCTTATGGGCCTCCTGCAGATACCTTACGGGGGAAAAAAAAAGCCCACCACCAAAAAGTGGCAGCACAAAATACAGAATAAACATATTTTATAATGAAGAACCATTGTCTTCCTTTCTCCCAAATAATTTTATTTTCTATTCATTCATTGATTGCATGGCTTCTAGAGGGGAAAGGGTTAATTTTTTAACATCTTGTCCTTCTTTAACCTTAAATAAGATTAAAGATTACAGCAACATTATCTATGCACTTCGTAGTAAATGAGTATGGTTGCATATATGAGTTAGAGCACTACTCAAAGTTCAGTTTTCTAATTATAACTGTTATTTTGGATGTGTCCACATATCTGCCTTAACTTCCTCATTCAGCTGAGAAACAACAGAACAAAGTTAAAGATACAAACACAGTAACAGCTTTCGGTCATTGCCCAACGCAGACAGACTTCTTTTATGATCCTTATGACCATTTAGAGACTCACATTTACACCATCCTCTAACCACGTAACACTTTGGTTTCAAAACACACTGTACAACAGCTATCCAGGCAATAACTCTATTTATTTTCTAGAGAATATATTTCAAGACGTACTAAATAGCAGCAATCCAATTAGTACTGTGGTAATTAAATTAAAAGAATCAGCAAGTGGAGGGGAACAAAAGGTAGGAAAACAATTATGATAATGTAGCATTTAACATTTTCTGTTTTGGAAAAGCATGTCTGAGTTTTCAAATAAACACTTCATCACAACAAGGTATTTGTAACTGGCCTGGATAAATGAGGACCTACAATTTCAAATGATTTCATTTACACAAAACTTAAGTTCTCTTGACACTTGAAACAACACTGAGGGGTGGGAGTAGATACTGATCCATCATAAAAATCAGTCATTTCAGCTGAAGAGCAGATGAATTCACCTAAAATAACACTACAATGCAGGAACTCTATAATAATTTACTTGCAATATTTGTTATCTATACCCCTAATACCTCAGCTTCTGCAATTCCTTTTCTTTAGTGGGTAATAAACCACTATAAAGAATCTTTTCTGTACTAAACCAAAAGAATCATTATCAATAAACCAAGCAGAAACACTTGCATATTTCAAAAATTACATAATCTTTGGCAAAATGAAGACATTCAAGGAAGTGGTGCTACAAACAGCACCCTGACTTGACAGAAGATGCAGCATTCATAGTTTTAGGCAGAATATTGTATCCCCTTGTACTTCAGACAAGTCTTTTGGCATTGCCCTTACCCCATTTTACTATTTCCAGGTGATAATCAGGAGAATAAGTACAAAGAGATCAGGGAACCTAATTTTCCATAGAGCATACCCTATTTGACTTTTCCTACTATGTTTGAACACTATTTTGCTAGGGAAAAGCTCTTAAAGCCATGCATTTAACAGTCATGGCAGAGCTGGCAGGCAGTCATTTGCTAAGCACAACATAGCCAGTTCCATCTGTTTCCTATGTGTGTTCTGAATAGCAACAGAGTTGGACAAGGGGATCTTATTTACTACTTGAAGTTTTGTCAAATGAAGCAGTTTTTCCCCTACTTCTCCATCTTGCATTAATAATTAGGCAGATTTCCACTGAAATGAATTTTTATATTTAATGGTAATATTAAGTTATATGCAAGGGACAGATATTAATTGTAAATAATTTTACCTTGTGACTGCTATTAATACTATTAAACTTCATTTTCTGAAGAGAAGTTCCTCTACAATACAGGACTAGTTTTATCAACAAGGCAAGAATTACAGAACCTTTGTTACATATTTATCAATCTGTCAAATTACGACAAAAGTTCCCTACAAGAAATACTCAACAACTTCCTTACTGAATGAAAAAGTAGCCAGGACACATTGTCATCATGGAGACAAACAGCTATCCTGCAGCTGTGCTCCTTGGCAGAAAATGCAGCAAGCTTATTAAATAATAAATAAATAAAGGATGTAGTAACATGAAGCTATTGTAAGGGATCAGCTGCTGGATACATCACAGTGCTGAGTGCTCAGCTAGATATGACTTCAACTAACATGGACAAATATACATGCAAACATACATATTTGTCCCGTTTGTTTTTATAAATACTGCTACTATCTTTTATATCAAAATTATTGTACATAATAGATAAAATAGAAATAATTTATATACCTTTTGATATAAATATTTTTATATACTTTTGTCTGGAAAATAAAGAGTTCATCTTGAGTGAAATAAAAGACCACGGTTTGCAGTTCCACGTTCTATCTAAACAGATTACACTTCAGAGAAAGCATTTACAAAATATAACTTGACAAAATAATTAAATATAACTAGTAACAAATAAAAATAAATTAAGAAAAGCATGTCAAAAGACCTGCATGAGAGGGAATGTGGGACAGAACCCAATCACTTTATTCATGGAATAATAAGAGAACAAAAAATTATGTAACATCAATTACAAGAGATCTGTCAACAAAATAAAGGCTGCTTTCCAAGGCTATCAAGATGTTGATCACATGAAAATAAAAAGCTACTTCTTGTAGAATTTTACAACACTAGATGAAAAACGGTATTTAAAACTGTCAAGGAGAGTAAGTGCTTAACTCACTGGGGTATGTCAAATTTTTAGGGAAAGAATTTACCAAAAATTTTGTTCAGCAATTTTCCAAGTGACACATTTGTGGTGGATCTTAAATTTCTTTGCAAGACAACAGCAAATCAGCTTTCTGCACTTCCAGTTCTTCATGAGCCGCCATCGGTACCATCTGCCTGGAACCTGTGAGGTACCCAAACTCCAACATTCATTGAGAGGAGACATTTCCTCTGGCGGAAACAAAACTAGAACTTAGTGTTTCTTTGCAGCAAACTCAAAGTGTAGTAAGTATTTCCAGACTATTTAATAGTCTACCACCTTAGTTATAGAGCTAAGCCTTAGCCATGTGTAGGCTGGTGCCAGGAGAATCCTTAAAGCTCCTCATCTCCTCACAGCACAGACTCCCCAGGATTCCTGAGTACAACAGTTCCATTAAACTGCATTTGATACGGATTGTATCATCAGCTTCCTCCATATGTTGTTTTGAATCAAAGATGTCTATAACATATTTAGAATTCCCACCATGACAAAAGCCATAAACATCTGACAGCTTGCCAAAATACACACCTGCAAAATCATAAGGTCATAAGAAGAACAGAACAAGTTTAGCAAATTTGTTACACGACAGACTAACATTTACAGGAAGATATAATGAGAACTAGAACTTAATGTAGCATTTACAAGAAAGATAAAGCAGAAATACCTTAGCACTGGTTTTATGACCACCACATTTGGTTTGTGTAACCACGGGGCAGGGAGGAGAAGGAGGCAAAACCCCCCAAAAACAAACCAAAACATCTGCTTAGAGAAATGTAACTTACACACTCCACTCAAACTTATTTTCATGTAGAATTCATAGAATTGGGGGGACTGCAGGAGAAGGGAGGGGGAAGTAACTTGATAGGTTATTTATACAATTATATTAACACTAAAAATCTCTTCACATGCTCAGCTACAGAGATGACTGAGAAAGAAGCTGCCTGTTACCATCATATCCAAAACCTGTCATTAATATGAGCGGATAAATATGGAACAAGAAATACACACACAACACAGGGAACATACTGTACCAGTACCAAAAGCAGCATGTCCTGACTTAATTTTGTCCTGAAATAATGAACTAAAACCCTTTTCAAGTTTTATACTGTAAGCTTAAAGCCATGCAAGTATCATCATTTTGAAGCATAAGGACAACTTCATCAGAAGTGTTCTAAAAGAAAATTTATACCATTCTTTGTGGCATTATTATCACCATGGAAAGTCAGCCCAAAACCAACATGGTCTTTAAAAGAATATATAATGACAACTAAGTGTCCACATGACACAAGCCATTCACAAGTATCATATGACTAAAGAAAATAATTTTGAAATTTTGGTTACAAGAAATAATGCTGCTACATCGAGCTCGGAAGCTGTGATGTGACCCACCCTCAAGATCCCAGCATTTACAAGTCTGTCTGATCACATTTGTGATGAAATTCCCTCTGTTCCTTTACCTATTGACTTGTGACAGCTGATGCACCACTGCTAATTTATATGCAAAGAAATACAGAAATACATACAGAAAAAATGTCCTGTACTGGTTAAGAACTACCTGAAAATTGCAAGATTTTGGATAGAAATGCAGTAAGAACACAAGCTGGCAGCGCAGGCATCTCACCTGTTAACACAGTAGTATCGACTCTGGGAAACGTAAGGTGTGCACTGGGTTTTTAACCTCTTCCTCTCCATCTCCTTCCAACTATCTTCTGTACATTTTCTCTTGGCCTGTTTGTCTTCATGTTTTTTCTCCACATATTCTGCATATGTCTGGATCCTATAACTTTCAGCATACCGGCTGGTGTTTACAGCTATGGAGGAGGAGAATGATATTATATACAAAACACTTAAATGACAGCATGCCCTCTACTGAAATAGCTTATTTTGAAAAGCAGAAGGCTGCAAGCTATTTGTTCTGTTCATAAAACAATTTCTAGTTCCATTGTTAGCAATTAAAAAACCAAAACAAAAACCCAAAATGCCATATTCTCTAGAAGTCACAATGTCTGAACTAGATGCTCAAAGCTCTTCTCAAAGTCAGACTTTATGCAAAAAAGAGTTAAATCTACTTAAGACATTTCTTTTAAATTAGAAACGATCAATTCTTCAGTTGTAACCCTCTTCCAGATTGCTTGTTGGCAAGAAAAGATTTCCTGGATTTTTTCCCTTTTAGTCTCATTACTTAACCCAGCAGGTTTATTTTGCAAGTCTGCCAGGAAAAGACGACATTTGCAAAGCCTTTGCCAAAACTCTGTTTGATTGCTGTGAAACATAAGCTTATTTGAGCTGCATTTTTGGTTGCACAAGATATCCATGGAAGAAGCACTTATCTAACAGCCAGCTGTTCCATCCTTGTATCTTTCTAATGTCTGATCTCCTCCCTTTAACCAAAAAACACTTCAAGTTCAAGGTAGAAAGTTTTCTGTCAATGCAAAATTAGAAGCACTTTAAAACTAAAGAAAAAAACTTCCACTGCCTCCACTCAGTAACAATTTAACAACATTCCTTCAAGTCCCAGCATCTTCACAGCTCACAGCCTTTAATCTGCGAGCCAAGCTCTGGCCTGACGCCATCCCTGTAACACATGAATCAGCAAATTAAACTTGACTGTCAACTGGTGTCTTCTGCTGCTTTCAGCCTAGCTCTCTGAAAGAAAGTATTGTAAACCAACCAGTAAACCAGTTTAAATGTAAACAAAACAAAACAACCCTGCTCCCAACCTCAGATTGTTTTTCTGCACATTTTAAAATACTGTAATTAAAGTGGAGACAAAAATCCTGATTTTATTATGTACTTTCAATTTTTTAGAGCCATTTCAGATGCATACCCCACTTTGGGATTCTAGCTGAGCTGTTTTAAATGCAGGTATTCTGTGCTACCTCTGGTGCAATCACTAGAGATATCAGAAAAGGTGAGGAAGATGGGTGGATGTCTTTTTTTCTCCTCTTTCAGGATGGATCATCCAGTCTGTGTATTTGCTGTGTAATGGTGAAATGAGGTATCTATAATACCTGCCATGCCATATAGATGCTGCTGTTGCAACATATATAAGACCAGGCAAGAGTGTTGACAATTTAATTTTAATCCCAAATACAGATAGCAGTAGTTATGATTAACAGTCCCATGAGATAGTTGCACTAACCAACAAGTGTCAGACATACCTCCTTTCATCCCCCTTATATTTGTTTTGAACTGGGAAGTTACTGGATCTGTTTGTAAGAATTTGGACAATATTTATTGCCCATGAAGTATGGGGCAGGCATCATGAATGAATTAATAAGGCTCACTGGAGTTTACTGCATGCCAGCCAGCATTTCTTTGGGTAAAATTTGTTTAGTTAAACGCAAGCATGTTTTTACTCACTAAAATCAAGCACAAAGTCACCATGGATCATCTGATACATACTCATTTGTTAAAACACAATAACATTATTTGTTTTGCTACAAGATATGAGCCAAGGTTATGGGTCTGCCATTTAATTCCCTGATAAACTCAGCCCTTTCTTAAGGAAGAAAAACAAATCATTTGAGGCCTAAATATAATTCTAAAATAAATCTGTGCAAGAGTCAGTATTTTTGTACAAAGTCAACTGTACTTTCTTGAAATAAGGCATCTATTTTACAGTAATCCATTCATATGGCACATACACAAATATCTGTATATACATATATAACATATATATTTAATATAAAATTGTACATGCTGAATATTTTGCTTCATCATTGAAAAACTGAAATGAAGCCATATGGAGAAATCTAAGGAGCCACAGAGATAAAACAATCTTGCATGGTCTTGAATTGAAGAGCAGCTCCTTGTAGGAGTTTAATACATTTTCTTTGATGCTTTTTTGATGGATGCTGTCCATATTGCCAAACAAAGTAAATACAGTTAGGTCATTCTGCACTCCCAACAGAAGAAATGCACTGCTAGAATGCTCCATGAATTCTAAAAAACTAAAGAGAACTCAGGAGGGCTCTTTAAATTGTAAGAGATAAGACAAATCTTTCTGTGAGAAGCCTGACCTAGTAACCTACACCATGTGGCTGCATTTCACATTAATTGCAGCCCTAAAGTTTCTGTCTCATAGCAGAATAACAGTAATTGCAAATTATTTAGGGAAAGCATTTCTAGACGATGGCACCTTCCCTCACTATTAGGCAAGACATCAAACAGGCTGACTGTCATTGAGTGGTCCAAGAGGAATGTGTACAAACATAACCTTTTGTCAAGTCCTTGCTTTTATGCAGAGCAACATCCTGACAGATGGCCACTGACAATATTAAGCCTCTTAATAAAAAGACAAATATGTTGGTGAACTGTGCAGGTAGAAGAAAAGCCACAATATATAAATACAATGAGCACACAGAGCTATACAGATTAAGGCTGCAATACTAAACACTTAAGCTTATGAAATACTTTAGTAAAATTTCACCTGTGAAGCCTTTAAGTGACCTCTGTATTGATGCTGCATTAACCTTATCTGATCATGTTCTACTTAAAACATGGGACCACTGCCTCAGCCAGAGCAACAGTGTGCATTAGTGAGTAGCTAAGGCAGTATTTTGTTTTACTCTCAATACTTACCATATGGTTCCATAGCCTTATTTATTGACTACTAGGGCTATTCATGCCACATGTAACAATCCAGAAGTTTGCCACGATGACAAAAGTGCACATGCATAGTCCAGTATTTCAAAGTAAAACTCAGGAGTGGAAGCAGCAGTGCTGTGTGCCTATTTTATCAACAGAAAGCAGAAGACTCAACATCCCAAATTAGAGGGCATCTTTTAAATTAACCTAAATGGAATTGTCCCCTACAGAATATTCAGGGTTGAGTTCTTTCACAGCAAATGTACAAATATATTCTCAGAGAAGCCATAAATCCTAAAGAAACATGTACATGATCACATAACCATGGACATGATCAAGGTGTAAGCAGAATTCAACAACATGTTGTTAAATATTAGCGAAATTGTCAATGTAGCATTAATGGCCCCTTTTGTTAACCTATATACAGTTTCCAGTCTTTCAAGCATACCAGGACAATTTCTGCTGCAGAGCATTAAGATGTTAACACACATGGCTAATTAGCTGGACTAGAGTCTCTTAAGTATATTTGATAACAGCAACTATCTGCAGGCTGTACCCAAACTGATAACACCAATTTGTACATGGTGCTGCCCATCCCTTTGTTTTCCTCTCCTGTATCAGCTTAAGATAGAAGGTGCCTATACAGATTCTAAATAAAAGAGCATTGCACAAAGACTGTCCTCTCTCTTGGTATCTGAATGCAGAGCAAGGGGCAGTATCAATGCAGGGACAAAGCAGATCTTCACTTTGCAAAGGAGGATGGCAAGTTAGAGAGCAAACCAAAATGAGGCTTTGATCCTCCATGTTGGAGAGCAGGGGAAAATGGACAGGTGATCTGAAAGAAAATGGTTTTACAGAAGGAAGATAAAGTGCTAAGTACAAAGCATACCAAACAAAGAGGAAGGATCCTTACGCAAAGCTTAAACTCAAAATATATTCCTTAACAAAGAACAGAGAGGACAGCACAAGTTCACTGAGACATTTCATGCTGTGCACATGTATGTAGACTGTTATAAAGCACTTTAAATCCCTTACAGATTAAGTTATTTAGTTACTGAAAGAATTCAAGCTATCCCTTCTTTTTAGACCAGCAACTTGAACAGTCAAAGCTGGATGACAGCATTCAAGGAAATCATAAAAAACAAGGGCTTAACATTGATCCAAAGCATTAACTGAGGACTCACAAATTAACTGCACAGAACAGCTGAGGGGCTGAAGTGGTTGAAACAAATACTTCAGATTATACCAATTTATTTATTAAAATAAAATACTGAGTTTACTTGACAGTTAAGACAAGCTTAAGTCTCTCCCATTTTCCCCACCATTTCCAGACTACCTGGATTAAGTCTAGACCCTTGTAAGTCACAGAATCATTGAAACAGTACTTATTCCATACTAACCTCTCCAAATGAAAAGCCAGTTTTATAAATACACAAAAGCTGAACAGCATCCAAAGGCAAACTTATTTAGCAAGACAAAAATCTTAAGAGTCAGAAGTTGTATGCCAAAAGTTCTGAAGTTTCTTGTGTTCATCAGCTCTAACAGTGCAGAGATTTATCTTCTGCCACACACTTAACAAATGCGTGCTTCATGTTTGACAGACATGCTGATGCCATTTGCAGTGTAACTTGGCAACAGAAAGTTTTGTCTCCCAGATGTCCAACTAAAGGAGTATCAACCATTTAACAAATTCTTATTAATTACCTAGTTTGATCAGCAAATCCCAACAGAACATAGACTGTGTTTATTGTCCATTATAGTTTTCAGGTGCTTATAGCCTGGAAATCAGTTTACAGCACAGCATATAGCAAAAAGTTAAGACAAATCAGAGCCATCTAAACCACCACTTTCATGATCCTGTTACTGTCTTCAAGATGACATTGTGGCAGCCCAACAGTAAGAGTGACACAGAGCCCACTGGAAGCCAAGAACCTTCCCCTGGCAAGGGTCAGGCCCAGCTTGCACAGACACAGGCATGGCAGGGTGACTGCTCCCTAGCATCTGTCCTGCTGCAGCTTCCACTTCAAGCTATAGGGAGTGTGTAAATATGATTTTATACAAGAACAAGCCTTTTTTACTCATAACAAATCTGACAGACTGCCAGCATGAGAGTCACATGAATAACCAAATAAAGTGAAGACTCTTGGACATTATCATAAGCAACAAAATGAGACGTTTAGGGCATCTGACTCTTGTTTCCCAAAATTTCTTGTTTGTGTGTTTTAAAGCATGCCATATTCAGCTGGAAAGTTAGAAGCAGCTCCAAAATTGCCTATAAAAATACTGCCCTTTTCCCTACTTACTTTTTCAGAGGAAATAAAGTGGAAGAGAAAACAAGTCTTTTTATTTTATGCAAAGATTTATGGGTCCTTCAGGGTAACACTATAACAATTAAAACACTGGAATGCACATTCTCCCTGGCAACATAAACACTACTGATTACCATGTGAAATGCGAAGAGCTGCTTATTAGCTAAATTCAGCTAATCAAATGTATACTTTATAAACAGAAAATCTTACAGGCCAATATTTTATCAATCAGTTTTGGACTAGGTTTTAATGGTTACCTTCCATGATATTACCTAACTCAAGCACATTGTCTTAGAGAGCACTGGGGGATGAAGAGATATATTTTATTCCCTACATATTCAAAATGGATTTTTGAATCTGTGAGAAATCCGACATATTCCCAGGATGCTGATGAACAAGTTTTTAGCCCATTTAAAATACTGAAGCCAGGAGAGCTAGAAACAACCAAAACAGCACAGCATAGCAGCAACAGCTTATGCAAAGTGCCACATTTTGAGAGGTCTGCCATTTGTAAAGGTTACGCATGATAACTAATTATTTGAGATATGAAAGACAACTATCACCATTTCAATACTACCCATAGATACAGTTACAGAAAACTAGTCATTCAGACAAATCATATTTCAGGTTCTCTTGTAACACCTATGAAGCTGAACAAATTTAAAAGGCATTGGAACAAAATTGTTAAGAAATCAGGCAGATCCATCGACTGGTTATGTGGAGCATGCCCATCAAGGGACGATGGCAGATCAGTCTTTAAGTGATCTGCTGTTCAAGTCTCTAATTTCATCCTAGTTCAACCAAATATTCAGTATTTGAACCACTGCTGCCACAGAAAAATAAAGACACCTCCCAGATGTGAACAGGGTTTCAGAATCTGACAGATCCAAATCAGTTAACACTACATACAGATAATCATAACATCAGTCCCATTTTCATTGCTTATTCACACACAATTTCCTTATTAAAAAGATGCAAAGCAAGTCTGGATATTTTTACAGGACTCAGACTCCTCTGTAATGGAAATCTGAACACTTTAGGGGAAACTTCCATACACTTTTCACGTCCTCAATCCGTTTATGTCCCATAAATGTTCTTGTTGCACTTGTGTTTTCTTAATTAAACGTTTTAATAGCAGCTCAATGTCAGAAACCTCTATAACAGGTAAGCATAGAAGTATACCTGCAGCAACATCTTGCCCTATATTCCTATTGTTTCACAGTCCTCCAAATGGACTTTATAAAAAGTCCAGAAGATGCAGACATTTATAGGAACAGGTTAAAAACCAGGCCACATTATAGTTTTTCCTAGGTTCTTCACTTAAGTGTAACTCACTAAATCACAAGTACAAACAGTGACTTTTATTACCAAAACAATTCATTAAAGAATTTAAGAGCAGGGACTAGAATACCAGAATTGATTTTAAAATGCATTTATTACAGAAAAAAAAACAAAACCCATATCAACGAAATACCAAGAATTTTAAGCAATTTTACAGTAAAAATCATATAATTTTTGGTAATTGAGGTTGCTTTAATTTATCCGCTTGGTTGGCTTACTGCTTTCAGTATATGAATTTCTACTAACCTGATTTCATAAAAATCTATGAAAGACTATAATCACCTGAGCTTTCAAACAAATAACATTTCCCAGCACAGAAAAAGCCTCTCTGCTTGTCAAAGCACAAAAAAAGACAGAGCAGTGCCAGAAAGATTCAGCTTCAATATTCTGCAGACATTCAGTTCTTTCCAAAATATGTAGTTGCTATAACAAAAGCAGAACAAAAAAAACCAAAAACCCAACCTAACAACAACAATGAAAAGTAGTGGTGATAGTGGATATGCCAAACATTTAGACAATGGATAAGTACCTGAGGTAACAGCAGTGGGGAATTTACGGTATCAGTATCTAAGAAGGCTTTAATTGACATAATTCTTTATCTGGAACTTCTCATTAGAAGTTATTTCATTCTCATATCTATATATGGATGAGGAAACAATGGCTGTGGCTGCTATGGAGCAATTGCTGTAAGGAGGCTGCTGGTGAGCCCTCAAAATCCTCTGCAGAGCTATGGATGTATGAAGAAGTATGATAAACACTCCCATGACGTTCATAAGGAACTACAGAGATGCACTGACTGTATATCCAGACCCTTAAAGCTTCTTTATTTGAGCTTAGTAAGGATAGATGATGGTAAACTGAGTGGGGGTTTTTAATCTGTTTTATTTCTTTTTTTAATCGTGGGAATTCTGTCTGAATAGCTCTTAAGTGCAACAGAATTTAAGCCAGTTAACCAGAAGTGCTACATATACTGCTGCTCTCACTGGCCCCACAGCATCTGATGCAAGCATTTCAGTAAATGGGGGTGACACTACCAGAACATATCCCAAATGATCATCTATAATGGCCTGCTTCCAGCCATTGTTCCCTGAAGTAAGGTTATTGGTCAGAACTCAGATAAATGCCCAAAAGAACTAGAGAAACCACTAAGACCTTGTGGATTCAACTACAGTCAATCAAAAATCTTTAAAAAACTCCACCCCAAAGCCACCCCCAAAACAACATAAAAATCTCCAAACCACAAACCAACCCAACACACCAAGAAGACAGTTTTCCCACATAACTAACAGCAATATTTGCAAATGTTCAAATAAAAATTTAAAAACTTAGGTCTGGAGAGACTGCACATTGTTCATACACAGACTGCAGACACATTAGCAGTCCAGGCTCTTTGGACACTCTTATTTTGCATGTGTTCTACAATGCTCCAAAAGGCTTCTCACTGCATTTCTTCCTTGTAAATGTAAACCAAACTAAATGTGTACCAGTCCAAAGGGTACTTGGAGGTGAAGACCACAAAAGTCTTCGGTAGTTATACTCTGTGCAAAGTAACAGTAAATAGCCTCAACAAATACTGCACCAAGTGAAGAAACCAGCACTATTCTACCTACAGGTTTAGGTACTTGGAAGATCATGGAATGAAACACAAAACTCTAGAGCAAGTCCAGTTTGGGCTTATCTTTGCTGCCACACATGTGCTGCTGCTGTGGAAGTCCAGTTCCTCCAAGCAAGTCAGTGGTTTTGCCTTAGAATCACAGGCCCTGCTGGCTCAGAGCATTTTGCAGGAGCCAGTTAAAGTATTAAGGCTGAAGTAAATCCAACACTCACCTATTTGTACTTGCTCTGGCTGGCTCAATGAGACAAATGCTGATGTATCATCAATCCACGAAACCTGAATGTTACCTAGAAAAGCAAAAGAAATTTTTATGACTATTTTTATTTTAGACTCAGTCACAGATTTTTATCTGATATGCCATGACATAAAAAAGCCAACAAAGAGTAACTGGACTTGAGAAGGCTTTTGTCCACTCTACAGATGTGTAGTTCATACCCAGTTGCACGAGAGCCTGGAACTGTTCAGAAAGTCAGGGCAGCATGAGCATCCTGTATACCTCCAGACCCTCACAAGCTCACTTCATGGCTTCTATATGAGTCTACAAAATAAATTGAAGTGATTTTCTGGGAATTTCAGCCCTTCACTCAAATAAATAACAGCTCTTTGAGTGATGATAAATTCCAGTTGAAAGGGGTAGGTAGAGGATTGATCACACCAATGGAGAACTCCACGGTTGGGACACCAAATATTCAAACTCTGGTTTGTTTGAATCCCACTACACATCATTTCCTGGATGTGAACTAAAAACTTAATTTGAGTCAATATGAGCACAAATGCACAAAATCACGGACCTCATTTGGAAGCTGTTACAATGGAACAGTGACTGGAAATAAGTCCCTCTATTCATCAAGCAGTTAGAGCATTTTCTATGTGAATGGCTTAAAATGTCACATTAGCACTAAAAGAGCTCATAATCAAGCAAAAGCAGAGGAAAGGATCCCCATTCCAGACACAAGGTCTTATTATAGTCTGAAATCCATTTATATCTCCTGTGCTTACATCTCCTGTCCTTATCAAAGTGCTTTACTGTTAGTACAATTCAGATATTGAAAATTGGTGCAATTTTTTCACTTAGACTAGAAAATCAAGTTATATATAATGTTACACCACTATTTAACCTTCAGACATTACAAGGTTAAAAACAATGATGCAAAATGGCTTAAAATACATTTATTCTCAGTTGTTTAATCTATTGAAATCTAATTTAGTCTACAGGTTACAAGGTTATAGAAGTCTCTTCTGAAATCCAGCCAGATTATAAACAGATTTTCTAATTACAAAAAAAAAAAAAAAAGCCTAGATAGATTTCATTCGCATGCTATACATTCGAGTAGCCAGCTATTTAGGAGTTTAAGTTATAATTATTTTGATCACTGCCAAAACCATAATTAATTCAGTATGGTTTCTGACATCTCCCTGTACTGAAGGGCTAAGGCTGCTATTAAGATGAGCCTACACCATGAAGTTAGAATTTCTTTAGACATTTTTTAGGGCACACAAATTCAATTTCTAATAAGTCTGCCTTTGAAGAACACCGAACTTTGCTGCCTATGGGTAAGGCTCTTTGGTGTAGGGAGAACATCCTTTTGGCAGGACACTAATATTTCACAACACAAGGAAGGCCCAAGCTGACTTGTGACTGCAGCTCAGAACTGTAGTGCAATTTGGTAGGACCCCAACATGAAGTTTCATTTAAAGGACAGAAATTACTGTACAAATTCATATTGCTCTAAATGCATTGGTAAGTCTTTGCTCTGAAATTAATTTATGTATGAAGTTCTCCAATTCTGTATTACTAATTACACAATTTTCTAAACAATCATTTCAAACATCTGAGACCATATTCTGTTGTAACCCTGGAACAGATAAATGCTGTCCAGATTGTGTCTCTTTCCTATATATGCAGTTTATTAATTTCAATCTTCCTGAGCACACTGAAAGATAGATCAGAAAGAAAAGTTCTCCTGAATACCTTGCAATAGTGCCCTCAGTATAAAATAAGAAAGAAGATCAGTGACAGGCAAAAAAAAAATCTCCTGAAGGAATTCAGCTACTGTTCAAATGGACTTCAGTGTCCATGTTTTCACTAAGTGCCAAATAAAAATAAATTAATAAAAATCCAACCTATTGGTGGCACATCATTTCAGTATCAGATCCTTATTTATTGTTGCAAAAAGGCTGATGCATTCCATATGACTTCTGACTTTGTATTTTTAGCTAATAAAGGGTTTCAACACCTGCCAACATATCTTGCTTTTATACTCAGATTTATACATTTTAAATACAGAATTAAAAGTCAAACATTAAATAGCAGACACCGAGTTCCAATCTGAAGCAAACCGCAACAAATGCTCTTATGCAACTCCCCATGCTTAAGAAATGTTCTCTTCAGACTGCCACATTTCATCATTATTAAGAAGTAAAAATTAAGAAGTAAGAATTTAAGAGAGATAAGATTAATAAATTAAATCATTCAGCAATACTGCTAAGCACTCAGTAAATATTGTGCATTTCAAAAGTACGGTGAAATGCAAATAAAGATCTGGAAAGCAAATGCAGCTGCAGTACAATATTTAGCAATCACCAGAGCCCTGTGCCAGCTCACTGCAAGGCCAGGGCAGATAAGCCATGGACAGCAATGTAATGGAACACCAGCTCTAGAGCATAAACCAGGAAATTTCTCTCTCTGCACTTCTAGAATACATCAAGTCTTCAATACTTTGAAGAATACCACTGGTGGTGGCACTGGTGGACTATGACATGCAGGTTGCAAGTAAAATGTATTTCTTTTATAAAGAAATTTGAAAATTCTCCATATATTAGCTCAAATATGCATACAAGATTAAATCCACAGAATAAAATCATACTGATGGATTATATCATTGAAACATCTTCCTTTTTATACTCTGTTCTTGTACATTTCCTACATGACTGCTACTGGCAATTAAGCAGTAGTTTTTATAATACTTTGATAGTATGAGTTTTAATCAAAAGCCCAAAGACACTAATTTAAGTAGAACTTAAGGCTGTACACTAAAGCTGTATTCCAGCAAATCATATTTTAATTACTTCCTTTTTCACATCAGCATGACCAAATAAACAATGCAAATTTAAGAATCTAAAGTCTTCTAAGGGACTGAATAGTGCTGCAAGTACTTGTACAGTGAAACTACATTCACCCCTGAGACTATAAAAACATCTTGCATGAACAGGTGTCCACTTGGTATGCAGCAGTCCTGAAGGATTTCAGAATCATGAACATCCCTTCTAGAGTAGCAAATGTAAACCAGTTCCAAGTGTGACACTGCAGCCCTTTCAGCTGTTTCACCATATTTTGTTAGAAGCCCATGGAAGATTATAACTCTCCTTCAATTCATTCTAAAATATTTTTTCTGTAAAATTTGACTAATACTGCTTAATTTCAAGACACTTTGCTTTAACTGATGTAATACCTTAGGATAATTCATGTCTGTTACTGCCTTTTTTTTTTTTTTTTAGGTTTTGGCAAATCACTCAACCTCGCGCTGTACCACTCTGCCCCTATCCTTACAACTGGAAAAGCAGGGGTACTTCTGTATTCCAGAATTTTGAAAGGAATAATCTGCAGTTTGTTTTGAGATACTGTGGCAAAAATACTTTAAAAATATACAGCTTAATTACCGAACCTGGAGTTTGTAAATGGAAATATGAAAACATTCAGCTCTAAAATCTGGAGGAGTGTGGGAACCGGCAAGCGCCAAAGCGAGCCCTCAGCGGTGTGTGAGCGCGCCCCTGGCGTCGGCGGCCGTCGCCACGCACGGGAAGCGGCGGGGCTGAGGGGCAGAACCCGCCGGGACCCGAGTCCAAACCGCGCTCTTGGCCTGGAACAGCTCCGGAGAACCCTGCCAGTGCTACCTTCTCGCGTTCCACCTTTCGCAGTCGGGGCTTTTAAATCCTATCCATTGCACTGGCCCCGGCTGCAGTGAAGACTGAATGCTCACAAAGAACTGAGGGAGCTTGATGCAGCTCCAGAGACCTGCACAGAGAGAGAACCAAGCCACAAGAGATAAGGAGCAGGAGACCACCATCAATTAGTTCAGCTGTCCAGGTACCTACACTTCACACTTCTGCTTAGTAGAGCAACAACAGGACTACTGGTTCTCAGTTATTAACTACCCTTTTTGCTGTTTCTTCTCACTTGGATGGTGTTCACAGTCTAGAAATCAAATTGGTTGTTTTCAAGCTTGCTTGCTTGCCTAGACTCCCATATGCTAGAGTTTGGCTGTACATCAGCTGTAGGATGAACCCTGTTCCTAAAGCCTCGATCTACCTCACACCAATCCCCATTCCCTTTTTCCACCTATATAAACTCTCCTTTCACGAGAGGCTGTAAATAAAGGAATAAAAGATCCACAATATTCAACAAGCACCAGATAAAGATTTCTAAAGAGCAGTTAACAAGAACAGTAATTTTCAACACATCTTTACAAAGTTCACAGGACACCAAATCCAAAAATTACAAAAAGAGATTCATCATTACCTACACTAGGAATAAGTCTGCACCCACAGACTAAAAATAACAAAACAAACCAGAAGTTTAACTTGTTAATGATAATAAAACAAAACAAAACCAAAAAACAGACAGACTGTATCACTCACCAAAGGCACTGAAAAGCTGGTAAAGGTCACTAGTCTTCCACTCTTTGGGAAAAGTAACATGAAGAACATGATCTCGTTTGGGCTGCACTACAAAACAAAAATGCTTTTGTTAAAATAAGAGTCACTGCTAGTATCTTTAGAATATCCTAAAACAGTCATCTAATGTGGTCATATAGCTTTTTTCTTTCCTTTCCTTTTTAAATAACCAAACAGGCCAAGATTTATGACACTGCATCAGGTACAGTGAGAATGTACCTGCACTTAAGGCATGAAAGATATACTAAATCCTACTAGCTCATCTGCTTGAGAAATTGAAACGGCATTTCCTGCAGTGGGAAATGTCCACAAATGTAGTCCTCCTTCTCATCCCTTGCACCAAACCAAGTTCAAGGACAGAAAAAAAAAGAAAAAAAAAAAAATCAACAACCTCTTCATGCTCCACCTTTAAAAAATTCTTAGCAATGGTTCCATTTTTGCCATTTTTCTGTTAATAAAAAACTTCCTGTGAAACAATGTTCAACTCAGTTTTCTTATAATATTAGATACAAGCTAGAATAGACACACTTTTTATTATCACTGAAAACTACACCAAAGAAAAAGACAGCTCATCAAGGCCAACATCTAAAGTGCAGCGAAGTCTTTATTGTATATCAAATGTCATTTGAAGGCTTGTGAATTTGAGAGAGAGAATCCATATCAAGCTGCTGGAAGACGTAAGAATTCAGCAGAAATTATTACTATGTATCTTACTTTTACACACTTCTCCTATCTGAAGTCCCTTTCCCTACAGATGTGAGCTTTAATAACCTGTGAATTCCTATCATATTTTAAAAAGAAACAAGTGGAACACTGTATTTTCAGAGACAAAGATACTGAAATATTTCACAATTTCCCACAAAATTATCTGCAGATCATTAAGCCTTTCCACAGGTATCTGCAGAGATCTATTTTGTTCTGTGTGACACATTGCTAAATCTTACATGTCGTGTTATGTTTGATGACAGAGGCTGAAGCGTTAAACCTGAGCGCTCCACTTTGCACTGCAGTGCTCCAGTTTGTTCAGGATAACTCAAGGGTTAACTACACACAGCTCGATGTGATCAGATTTTAATCTGACCACGGAGTGACAATCTCAGGAAAATCTCTCTTTTGGTATAGAGACAGAGGGACTGTTTTTCATTTTAATGAATGATTAGTGACTTACCCTCCTGAATTCTTCTGTAATACAAACTTTTCTAGTTTCTAATCTCCTCAGCTTTCAGCATTAAAACTGGAGAGCTTTTCAAGGTGTATCTCATTCATAGAGCAGGTGTTCAAAATCAGACTATCAGCCACTTGTTATTGCTAAGTGTTTTAACCTGTTTCACCTAAACAAGTGGAGTAGTCTGAGTAGACCAGAAACTCTCTAATAATAAATCACAGGTGTACATGAGCAATGAGAGTGCAGTCAGGCACTCTCACAAGAGACACAGAGACACAAGTAGTTAAGGAAAGCAATCCCTTCATGAGCACAGGTGAAATCCTGTTCCCTAAAGCTGCTAATTAAACAAAAAGGACACATTTTTTAAGGACTAAAATTCAATTATTTTGCATTATACAAGTCAAACAGCAAAACCCCACTAGCAACAGATCAAATTGCTGCTGTAGAGCTTACTGAACAGAGAGTAACTCATAGTTAAATTATTTGTAATCCAGTAGCAGAAAATCATAGCATGAACAACTCCAGCTTCAGATATTACAGCCCTTTTATACTGATTAGAGAAAATAAATTATTCCTAACCTTCCTCTGTTTATTCTTAAATTCACAGGAAATCTGCTGTTAAAATCTCTAACTTCTCCCTACTCAGGTGAAAAGTATTTGATTCTTTTGATTTTCTTTTTTTGCAGTAATTTTGTGCAGCAACTTCATTATTTTAAATGAGTTTTTAACACACAGTAACAAAAGATGATGAAAGTCACATTCACATAGTCAATACTATTTAATTTAGCACATGCTACTGAAGTCCATTATTTCAGGGAAAATTGCACAAACTTGCTATTTCACTACATGACAAACAGAAACATACAAATTACAGTCACCTAGTCAGCTCTGCCTCATCTCTTTTTCAAAAATACAGATTCCAAGTGCACCTCCCACAGAAACCTGGCCGTTCTCTTTAGGTGTCTTTGCTTCTCTGCAAAACAGTCCTCCACAGACAACCACAGACTGCTACCTCAACCTACAGTGGTGTTTACATCTCGGAACAGCAACTACAGCGGCTACAACAGCCAGCCCAACTTGCCACCCCTGCAATGCTTTCTGTTTTGAGGCTTAGAAAGCCTCCTTGGCTCAGGTTCTCCTAGAATATCTGCATCAGTCTGCTCTACAGGAGTGGCTTTCAGATAAAAGAGACAGACTTTCAGAGGCAGACTCTTTTTTGGCAACCCTTCTTGGCAAAGTATCAAAACAATCCTGTAAGTTGGCCAGCAAGTGGAAGTAGCATCTCTACAAATTAGTTGCTTTGGCACTCTCTCAATGACCCAAAGTATTTACCCATTCTTCCACGAAGTATCAAACAGTTGGGGAAGGAAGATGCAATGTAATTAGATTACCATTCCAGCAGAGCCAGAGCTCAGTGATCTGACCACCTAACTGAATTTAAAATTACATTTATGCCCTTACAGCATGTATATTCTTCCCCAGCAGTTGCTTCCATCTCTCTAGAACTGCATTCTGTTACTATTACCCTGGCATCTAATAGAGTCACACTCCAGTTTGAGCTTTCCGATGCAAGAATGTGTCCACGTCAGTACTGCTTCCAAATGGGTAAAATTTTCAAGACATTGTGTATCTGACTCCTAAATATAAAATTAAGCTTTTATCTAATCAAAGACCAGACTGACCTCCAGGGCTTCACATTTTCCTAAGTCAAGGCATCAGTGGGAACCCTCATCCAAAGTTTTCCCCCTAATAATGAAACATCCCGCAACAGTAAGGACATTTTCATTACTAGAATCTATTTTAATTTAAATATATGATCAACTAATTACAGCTCCAGGTCTGTAAACTGAAATAACCAGAAAGGCAGAAATGTTTTAAGTAATATTTTTCCATTACCATAATCCCATGTGGCAAAAGAATCCTGATGTTTAGGCTGAAGTTAAGGAGAGGTACTACTGCATGGCAATTGAGAAACAAAGTGGCCACAAGATTTTCAGAACTATTTGCTATTCACTAGTTCTGTATTTACTGCTGGGGTGAGAGGACAGTGTTAAGATCCCACTTTTTACGTGATATGGTACGTAAGAATAGTAACCCAAAATAACAATAAAGCTGTTAATTTCAAACTCTCTCATTTAGTAACATTATCTTAATTTGTTCTCATCAGCCCCCTTTATAATGCAGATTCTCTGGTCAAAGTTGAAGAATTTCTGGGTTTACTATTTTGTTAAAAGGAAAACAAGGGAGCAGACACATTTAAATAATTTCATAAGTAGCTAATAACCTAAACACAGCTGATAGATATGCTGATAACCTTGCTTTAGATATACATAATTAATCTTTACACTTCCTTCTCCAGGAAGTCTGTCAGAATGGTACTGCTTTTGCAATTAAAGAAGCTACTTACAGTCTGGTCCTTCCAAATTGAGATATGGTATGTCCATTACTCTCATAAGAAATAGCCTAGAAGCAAAATGGAAAAGAACCATTAGCAAATTTCTGCCTGAAGATCTTTTCCTTTTTATAGTTTTTTTTACATGTTTCTTTTAAAGAAGCAGAATTAACCATCCCAAACTTATCCTAAGGTATGTTAAAACAAAACAGATGCTCTAAGCCCAATCTCTTATCTAACACCAGATTCAAAACCTACTTGGCATCATGCCAGGAATCATACTTATTCTAGAAAACAAGGCCAAAAAAGGCCCAAATTCTTACTGCTGGAAGCAATAAGTATGAGCAGGGAAGGAACATTTAACAAGTGGCAGCTCTGTGCAGTAAGAGCCCCTTGCGCAGCGGGTAGTGCAAACGCTGCCGTCATTCTAAATACACACAAATGCCCCCATTTTCTGAGTACTTCAACATGCTTTAGACAGAATGGATCTTAAAACCCTAAAACTGCAAAAGCCATCATGACGACTTTGGAGATAACTGGAATGAGTCTCTTCCTCTTCAACATGTATCTGAAAGTTTCTCAGAACATTCAAAAAATGCTTTCAATAAAAGCTCTTACTCAGCTGTGAAAACTATTTCCTTCCAAAGTAGGATGAACAGCTTAAAATCCTGTCATAGGTACAGATGCCACATTGATGTTATGAAACACTTGCTGTGTATAGTGTTCACCAGAAGGCTAAAACAAATAACTTTTTCATCATAACTTTAAAAAGCTTCTAAAATGCTTATCCGATTGCAGTTACAGCATTCAACTAAGTACTAACTAAGTACTAACAACTGAGTTTTTTTAAGTATACAGACTACTCTGTAATTCCCTAGACATTATTTGTATCATACCACACTCACTAGTAGTTCCTAAGAGTTAGAATATCATGCCTTTATGATTCCCTGTGTCACTGGTAAGTCTACTGAAATGTAGTTGTTAACTTGGTTTTGCTACAAATAGGAAAAAGAAAAAAACCCAAACACTGGAGTAAAATGTACTGTATGGCAGGTTCACACGTGAGCCACAGGGTGTGAGAACTGGCACCAGTTGTGCCACACACTGTCCCACCTAATTTATCTTCTGAGTCTCAGGAAAGGTACAGTCTAACAGGCACTGCATCCCCCTGAGCACTGCAGCACCTAAAAGGAACGTTATCAATAACAATTATAAACATCTGCACCAATTAACTTCAGCAACTTCAACCATTCCAGCACAGCACAAGTAATGAAGTTATTCTACAAGGAAGCCAGAGTTTCTTTTTATGGCCTTAGGTGCCATCCTCTTGTGGACTTGGCTTCAACACAGCTGTCTGTCTAAACTGGACAGGAGTGGCTGCACCCAGAAAACAAGGAGGCACAGGGATCCCACTACAAGGGTATCTTTTATGGAATTAAAGGAAGGGGAAAACAAAAAGGGAGCATGGGACACATCCTCCAAGGAGCAATAGAAGGGATGTGACTACATTCCAACTCTGGTGGAAGACATTAGGTAGGATCATAGCACCATAACAGGGCACCAGCTGGGCAGAAAAGAACTGGGATCTGTGCTCTGCCAGTAAGCTGGACTGCAGACTGCCAGAAGAGGCTCAATTTGATTTATTACATTTGATTTGTGCTTACATCTTCATCTGAAATGTCGGTGTCACTGTTAGTAAGAGATACAGCTCTCTTCAGTCCCCAGTGCAGAAGATAAGCACAGCCTAAATAGGCTAAATACATATTTTCTACTGGTCAGTAAAAGCAGTTTAGTCTTTGCTGGATAGAGGATGTCCACCATCCATGCCAGGACAGGAAAAGTGGGAGGTTTTATTTTTAAAAAAGGCAGGTTTGTTTTAAGCTGAGTTATCTGAACAAACTTTTGCCAAGTTCTTGGAACCTACTACTTTTTAAAGCACTCAAATAATACATTTTGTAGGTTTTCATAAAAATAAAGATGAAGTCTACTAAAAACACAACAAAAATTTCTGGGGAGAAGACTAGTTAAACTTCTCTCCCCCAGGTTTTATCATATTGAGGAAAGCAATACAGTGGCCAACCGCAAGAACAGCCTTGTGCCAAAAAAATACATGTACCTGAAATTAATTAGGATCAGTTTTATCCCCCGAGACAAATCCTACATTTATTTGTTTGGCCAATTAGGTCACTAAACAGCACATACACACACACAAACACACATACTTTCCCTGTAGTCTAAATACTGATTTTAGTATTAAGTGCACTTCAGGTGTGTAACAGAAGAAACTGCATCTTGTAGCACTAAGTTACACCACATGGATTATGAACACTGAGCTCCAACATAATCCATAATTAAGTATCCATAACTATGGTTCTAAGATTCCTCATCTATCTGCAGAACATTTAAATTAACAAGACTTTTCTGTATGACAGCATGAACTCTATATTAAATTAGCTCAAATCATGAAGTTGTGAGTTAATGTTGTAAAAAATCAGTGTCATAGCTGTATTTCTTTAAAAGCTAAGTAGACCAAGCTAAAAACATGCTATTTCCTGCAGTGTTTAGGGACTACAGCCAGATCACACAGAGGACAGATATCCATTTCTCAATAAGAACTATGAGGTATTTTGAGGAAGCTACTTGGAAAACAATTGTTCCTGTGGCAAGTTGAATAAAATGAGGCAAGGAAGGCCATCACTGTACCAGTCACAGCAGTGCATTAATAGTCTCAAGAAGTCAACATTGTTCCTCTGCACTGAGCTAGGATGAAAGTTTTCACAGCTGTGTGGTGAACTGTGCAGAGAAACTGATCTAGCTGAAAAAAGAAAAACGATTTTTTTTAACCCAGCTCAGTTTACCAGTCCAGGTCAGTGACTACTTCAGCCACACGTGGCTGCAAGCACAAGAACAGCAACTGTTTACTCCTACACTGAGGGTGGGAAGTTATTGGTCAGAAAAACACACCAATCTCCTTTTGCAGTAATTTTGCAAAGAAAAGTAAATTAATATAGAAAAGCTGAGGAATTTCCTATACAAGCCAGAGAACATAGCTCCCTATGAGAAACTTTCTACAAATATAGCACAAACCCAAGTGATCTGCATGGATTTTGGTTTCTGATATCCACTGTATAAAAAACATTTCTAAGCTAATTTGTATTTCTACAGACCACGATGGTATTCAGCTCAATTAAACATGGTGTTCTCGTTTCTCTACACCTCTTCCACCCCCTGCCTCCAGCTACATCAAAAGCATAAACAGCATTCAAACAACCCAAGGAGATACAAAAGAACACTGTCATTAAAAGTTTGTGAGGGGTATTTGGTGGGGGCAGGAAGATATGGAAGAGCCGTTGCCCCTAAATCAGTCAAAAAATTTCAAACCAACTCAAAAGTAGATGAGACAATAACAGTATCCAAATTACACACATAAAGTTTAGATACTGCAATAAAGAGTCTCATCATCTCAACTCATAAATGTTCAGTGGGGATTACTCACAGCAGACAAACAGGATTTTTCAAAGATGTTGTATATACAATAAAGCATAAAGATTACAGAAATGCATCTCTGGAATTTCTGCCTTATTGAGTTGTTTATCATATAACTTACTGCATTATGCCTAAAAGAGCTAAACAACCCTAAGGGAAAATCTGTTTTTAATCAGTTCCACTCTCACAAAAGCCCTAAAACTAAAGATTTTACCTATGTTCATCATTAATCTGTACGAACATTAACGTATATCCTGGCCTTCATTCTTGAACAGCCAGCCAGGAAGTTCCATAATTTTGCTGACATAAAGAAAGACATCAAAATTACTCTTGAAAAAAGTATTATCTTCATTGGAAAGCTAAGTTCATAAAAATCAAAGCTTGATTTTCTAATTTTAAATTTACTAATTTAAATCACATTAGTGACAAGCCCATTGAAACAGGAAACATTTCCAAAATCCTACCAATGACATGAAGGTTTAATCACTAAACTGTAGCTAAGTATTGACATCTAATACACAGATATCTTGAAATTAAGACTTTATAAGCAACCCAAAGAATCATGGTCTGTTTTAAAGAACATTTTCAAGACTGTCTGGATAATAGTTCAAATTGAGAACACTGCTTCTAAAACAGTGTTCTTACACTAAACTCCTCTGCTTTGCTTCTTTCAGGAAAAACTTGTGATATGAGGTGTAACTTTCATTTGTTTAGGTTACTGTTTGTGTTTTGCTTGAAGAACACGACTACAGAACAAAGGAAAAGGTTTCCTTGTTCTGACTGCTGCCCACAGGATCAGGTAGAACTTCTGAGGAAGATAGTTTTTTTTCTCCCCAGCACGAAGAGAGGATGTTCAGCCTGGGAAAGATTCTAGGCCACAAACTAAAGAAAAGTAGGTGTAGCAGGAAGCTGGCTGGCAGCCCAGAGCAGACCTGCCAAAAAGCCCCAGAAGCAACACACTCACTAAGGGACCTTTAGGGAACTCTGAACTACAGAGCCCTGGATGCTACTACAGGTGCTAAAAACACCGCGTGCTGCAGACAGAGACCTGCGAGGACTGACTGAACAGAGCAAAAGACTTGTTCATTTGAACACCCCACAGCTCTGACTTCTGACACGTACTTCAACATTATTTGAAAAAAGAAAAGAAAAAAAGAAGTCTTATTCTGGTTTGTTAGTTTGCATTATAGGAGAAAGAAAACTAGCTTGAAAAATACAAGCCTTGGCCTGCTAACTGTAAGGAAAAGGTGACAGTGTCTCACCTCTAGGCACTGACTCAGGTGATGTGGCAGATGTCAGATAGAATATGGCAACGCTTCTAAAATCATGTGAAAGTAAGACATGGCAAGTCTTCCAAGTTTCCATAGTTTAAAAATAATATATAGATTTTCTGATACAAGAAGCTACAAGTACTGAATAATGGCAGAATGGACAAACATTCTTTTCTTGCAAACAGTAATTTTCAGTTCTTGCTTAGAAAAGAAAGAAAAAAAAGGCAGCTGTTCTCCCTACAGTTTGTTAACTCTTCCTTTCTGTACAGTCAGGCAGTTAGCCCTGCAGGTAGAACAGACACAGCAGGCTTCCTCTCACTCACTCTCACAACTTTGACATGTCACTTCTAGAGGAATGTCACATTTAAAGTACACAATTAATTTGAAAAGCTTGAATTTAATGTACTATTATTGTGACAGCTCTAGAAGCTGCTGTTTGTACTTGTTACAAATATGCATTTCTAGGAAGACTTTTGGTTAATGATTGAAAAATTAACCTGCTCAGTTGTCACCTACTACATGGCATGTGTGTGTTGGTATTATGGAAAACAATCTAGTGACCAATCCCATCTTAAAATGAACTTGTGCTGAGCAATTCTATCTTCACCTTCACATTCAAATCAAGCAGTCACTGTGGGTCCATGTTTCATGTAGGGAATATCTGTAATATCTGCTAAAATATATGGAGTTACTGCCTCACATGTGTCAGAGTCAAGAGAATCACGTAACTGCTGTCACTATAATGATATGATTTTCAGAACAATGAAAGGTGAAAGCCACTGATCACAATGATTTTTCTCATTTGTGTGGGCCATCTGAAGCTAAAAAAATAATTTTGCCAACTCCTCTATTACAGGTTTGAAAGGATGGAATTTCTCCTTAATGTAAACAGACAGAGTAAGCACTAGAATATTTTTAATTTTAACTCCTTTTCCTTTATGTGACTGACTGCAGCATCTTTATAAGTTTCCTAAGGTAAAATCTACAGATTAATTATGTAAAGGATGGACTCTGTGCATAAAGGTTTCTAGATTCCCTAAGTCTTACTTCAATTTGTTAAAAGAGCTTCCAAGAAGATCCAATTCAAAAGCAAAATGCTGCTCATAGCATCATCCCATAAATCATACATGTGTATTTCTTATGCCATCTTAAAAATGGGTTACTTGACAGTGTTAATACCAATGCTTTGTGCTACTTGGACTGCCATTACCATAGGGATATTATAGTTTTTCCAGACTGCTGAACACACTCAGTTTTCACTATCACCAGTTACTGAGGGTCCTACAACAAAAAGAACACCTGACCAGTTTTTCTTCAGTTCCACCACTTCCAAAGCTTACTGCAGAAATAATGGCAAGGCCATTAAAGCAGTCCAGGTACTCTTCTAAGTGTCCTTCCACAGGTCAGCAGAAAGCAAACCATCCTCCTCAAGAGAAAAGGTATTTACTTCATAGCCTCTCCACCATTACCAGCATGAACCAGAAACCCAAATAAACTTCATTTTAAAGAAAAATGCACTTAGCTATTGATTCCAAGGCTAGAGGTACATCTGCTGAAGCTGGTGTTGTACTTCCATGTTTTAGCAGAATTTTTTGTACAACTACTTACTTGTTAAAAAAAGGTTCAATGAGTTTTGATCTAGCAGGCACATGGTTTTTCGGAGGACTGAGGAATGAACCTGATGAATGAAGAATAAATTCAGTATGTAATAAGCAGCTACAGGGAGCACCAGGAAGAAGGTTTGGAAAAGATTTCACATGTACCTAGGAAATTAGCCATGGAAATGAAGCACAGTCCAGTAATGTAAGCATCATATCCTGCTTCATGGAGTTGTTCAGATGCTGTATCATAACTTGGAAATCCTTCTGCACTTTCTGAGGGGAAAAAGACATTTATAAACACACTAGGATAAAGATAGTCCGGTATGCCTACCCACAGGCTTACTTTGTCAGCGTATAACATCGTTTGGGGAAGTTCATACAACTTTCAGAATCTTTGAATTCTCTTAAGTTCTTAAAAAAGCAGTTTTGTTTGGTTTTTTAAATAAGAATTGGTTCATAAGATGGAAAGTCTTTCCTATTAAAAAGCCCTTAGTCCCCAGACCTACTCAGCCAAAATGAAATATTAATTTTAAGACAATGACAGCAGAATTCCCCACAAAGAGTATCTTTTTTCCTGACTTGCATTTAAGAGAACAGACTTGAAAGCTTCACTGTTAACCACTATTAATTGAAAGCTTTACTATTAACCAGACAGGTCAGATTTTTCAATATATTTAAATGAAGACTAAACTAAGTGCTTTAAGGATGTCTTTATTGACAAATGTACTTGGTGTTTATGCTCTGCACACTCAGCAATATAAAAAAGTATGATTTTGATCAAGCATTGAAACTTTCCCTTTCAACATACTCCACTCTACAGTATTCCTCTCCCTTTTCTAAATCAGCAACTTAAGAAGAATTCCAGAACCTTGAGCTAAGCTTGCCCTTTGATTACCTCAAAGAAAAAACCCTTTTTCCTACTAAAAGAACTTAAGTAATTCCTAGAACACACATGACTGGTCACTGCTGTATAAGTTTTCTTGGTTTTGTTTGTCCAAGTGCCTCTTGGAGTGCTCTGGCTTTGATCTGAAGGACAACCACCAAATGAAAGTTTTAAACAACTTTCAAATTAATCCCCAAAAATCAACCTAAAAGAAAAAATTCCATCATTAGAAAATGAAGAAACTGCTGTTCACTGAACACATCCATTCTTTTACTGTCTGGATTCCTATTAATTTCCAGGTATACTTAAAAATATAATTGCACTGTATCTACAGTGCCTTCATTTAAAGTCCCTTCATCAAAACACTAAGTATTAGCAGGGGAATTTATATTTCAGACCAAGAACAAAAATAATCAAAACATTTCAGAAATAAGAGCATTTTGATATATCCTTACCAACTTTAGGAGGGGTGAATGGAACCTCTTTTAAACGCTTTTCCAGTTCTGCAAGCGATGTATTATTAATGATCTCCTGCAAGAAAAGCCATCATTAATTGTCAATGCCAAGCACATTTTCCCTGGAAACTGAAATCAAACAGGATCAAATGAGTATTTACTGCTGCCACCTTGTGTTCTCTAAGGATTTACACACAGCCCTATTTCAAACAAATGCACCAGAGGTGTGTCAAGACAAATTTCAGTTACCTTGCCTCACTTGCATCATAATGAGTCATAAGCATTTACTAATGCTGCTCAGAATTATTGAGGGATTATACCAAAGTAATATTTCTATTTGAATCTGGCTTCATGCAGGGTACATGTGGCAAGGGAAAAGGCAGCATAAACAGCAGGGCAAATATTCTAAATACTGATCATAATGGTTGAAGGCATTCAAGGTGAGTATTGAAATGTGCTTGCTGACTGGACATTCTTCAATAGTTTTACAAGTGTAAATACTGCTGATTTAAAGTAATACAGAGACAGTGAAAGAAGCCTGACAATCAGAAAGTTGCTCCTACTCTTTAACTTAGTTAAGTAGCATCAGTGAAATCTATTGATGAATTATATGCATAAAATAAAAAGCCACAACGATGTATTAGAAATTAATTCCTTAATCAAATATATGTTGTCAATGGAAACATGCAGAATCAACAGCCAGAGAAAGCAAAACATCTCACACAATCTTTCTTAAAGTTGTCTGAGATCTATGAGGACCAAATTTCCTTTGGTTCTCAATCAAGCTTAGCTGTTTACACTCATCGAGTCTGCAGACTGAAAAGTTATCAAGAACCAAGTACAATGAACAAGCTCAAATGATGCATTAATTTGGCATCCCAAAGTTGGGTTTCATAACAACGGGCTAAAAACCCAAGCATCTGCCGTAGAATTACAAATATCAACATAGCTGTACCAAACAAAACTTGTGGAGGTTTCTTACTTTTCAGAATGCCAAAGCCTCCATTCTTACCACAGCAGTGTGCAACACAAACCTGACAATACCTACAAGCGTATTTAAGAGTGCTTCTGTAAGCTGTGCTCTGGAGTCACAGAGCTATGCACAAAGGGAGATGCTGCTTCCTCAGCATGTTTTTTAATTAATTCAAGGGCATGTGGGGAAACAGGAGCTTATGAACACTTATCTCAATACTTATTTAGACGAATAAAACTCATGCTGTAAGAGATTTTAAGAGAAACCTGTAATTCTTTTCCTCCTGCTGACTACCCACTGAGCAAAGGCCACAACAGAACCTAATGATGATAAAGCATTTTTCCAGACAAATCTAATTTCAGCATTCACAGTACTCTAAGGCTTTGAATATACAAGCAGCCTCCAGATCCAATTTGTTCATGAACAGCACTTTTTTTATCTCCTGAGGGGACATTCTACTTAACAAGAAGAAAATAATCTACTAATCATACTTTACCTAGCAAAAACTCTACATATTTTGGAATCCAAAGCTGCTAAGTTTCCATAAAACTTCAAACAAAAGTAACAAAAGTCACTAGTAGTAAAGTAAAACTTTGCATTCTATAAATTCTGTAAGTTTAGATAACGGGTAAAGAAAAATCATTCTTCTACAACGGAAGGAGCATCACAGAAGATATTATTAGACATCTTTCTCTACAAAGAAGTATCATGTGTTTCAATACACATGTATTAATGCAATTTTGTATTTTCAAATCTTTTTATAATATTAACTTACCTTAAAAGGTTGTGTACTTGCCATCAGTTTAGTATCCAGTAACCTAGAAACAAAATAAGAGCTAAATAGGTTGAAACAGAAGAATGCCCATTTTGCCAAAAAATGTTTTAGTGTATTAGCTGGGAAACAGATACACCCTACTGAAAACTACTGTTGGATTTGGAACAGCCAAAACATTCCTTGGCTTTGTTCAGCATGAAAAAGGACAGCAACCAAGGAACAGCAAAAGATGCAAACAACTAGTAGCAAATAAATCTTGTTCCAAATGAAGTGTAGATTCAAAACACTAAACATCATGCCAAACCCAGGGGAATAGCAAGGGTGCATCTTTTGCCAAGAAGTGAACCAACAGCACTGCTTTTCTGAAAAAAAGATGTTCAAAATTACTTTAAAAATTGTATTTATCTAACTTGATCCCAATTTCTTTTCCAGTAACAGCTAGAGTACAGGGCTAGGACAAAAACCATCAGCTTGCTAAAACTATACTGAAATGGTTGAAAGTTTGAACTAAGAACTTACCGGGGAAAGACACATGATGTTACCTCCTTGAACTCACTTAGGTCCTAATTTAACATTAAACCGGAAGATAAAATCCAAGTCAGTGAACTGTTTACAATCTCGGGAGGACAGAGAGCAGTAGCTACAATTATCCAAACAGCCTCTAAAAGTGAGCTACAGTAACTGAATTCTCACTGTAAGAGATGTATTTGTCAACATTACCATAGACACCACCTGCAATTACACACGACTACACACTACGTGTTTCTGATTTGTCTGTCATTAGTAATAGAACATTCTCTCACTGTCAACACCTTATCCTATTTTATACCCTAGGCTACTTCTGATTCCAGCCCAGTTAACAGTTCTTAAGTGCTCCCAGCATTTTATATTTCAATGTAGTGACTGCCTACAGGTTTAGATCTGCCAAGGGTCAAAAATACAGGAACTACTGACAATTGCTTATATTCCAACTTTCTAACTGGTCCCAAACTTCTTTTTCCCATCTTATGATCAAGTCTTTCCGCAAACACCCACAAGCCCTTTAAGACTGCAAGTAACAGTGTCATGTGAGCCATCCTTCCAGTGAGACCTTTGGCTTCCTCAGACAACGTTTTTGGTGCCAACACACTGCTTAGTTTAACTGAATTGTCCAGTCATGAACTGTTAGACAGCCCTGCTGCAGTCAAAGTGTGCTCTCTCCAATTATTCTGACATTATACTACTTCACCTCAGTGAACATCATCCTGCTACAAAACTGCTTATCATTTTAGAAAGTGTTCTATATTCTTTAAAAACACACATTCCCATTTTGTAAACTACAATAACACATCAGTCAGTAAATATACCTGACATAAGCAAAAAACATAATCCTACCATCTGATTTGAACATTTTAAAAATGCAAAGGAGAACAATCCAACTAAACTTTCTACATAAATATTTATGACAATAAGGCAGTAACCCAGAAGTACCAAAAAGATTTTTTTAAAATACTTTTCTGCATTTGTTCACAGGCTGACCAATTCTTCCATTCAGAAGAAAGCGTGGAGACAATACTAAAAGACAAATGCATTAAGGCATTTATTCCATCATCTGAACACTCAAAAGATTACTCACATCAGGTAGGGGGCAATAGAACTGATGTATGGTGTGCATAACATCCAGCAGCATGTTGTGCCCAATAACAAGTTTGCCCTGTGGAAACAACATTAAATGTCTGTCACATTTCCAGTCCTGGCCATGGCAAAGGCCCATGGAAAACCCCGATCTCAGATGCCAGCCACGGGCACATGGGAACAAGTACACATCAAACCTCCCTATTTGCTCTCTGCCTGCCCCACATACTCCTTCATTCTCTCAGAGCAGCCACTCCTTTTTCCTCTACTCCCACCCATTTATCACAGGCTTTCACAGAAGTTTCATATGTTGAGAAGACGCACTAGAACAGCTACTTACAACTTGGTTTCCATATGTAATCTATTTAAGACTGAAGTCAAGGCATTTCTCAGTCCATTACCTTTCAATTTACTTATGCAACAACACACAATATATTCCTTATGGTTATAACATACAATAGCTATTAAGGGCATGGTCTGGCTTCTCACAGTGCAGAATCTTTCAGGACAGATGTTGTACAAGCAACCTCTTTCAAAAAGCTCAAGCAGTTTTTTAAATGCTAACTTTGATTCATTTGACAAGATAACAGTCCTTCTTTGACAACCTTTAATTGTCAAGGAAAAAAAAAAGGAAAAAACTCCACAGTCTTTTCAGAACAGAGAAAAAAAAAAATCACCACAGCGTATTTACATAAGAGCCCTAAGAAATTGCTTTTCTTGACTCTTACAGGAAGATTTTTCACTCCATTCTTTAGTCTGAGCTTACTTAACCTACTACACTCAACCACTGTAAAACATGAAACAAAAACTTAAAATGTCACTTTAACTTCTATTTCATCTTCTTCTTCAAAATATAACAGCAAAAGAATCCTTTCTTTTAGTAATTTTTTCTTACAAACCAAGGTAGGTTAAAAATCACACTAACTTACAGAATTAGCAATGGCATGAACAACTCTGGAAAATCCTACAGCATCATTCAATTCTTCCTGTAAACAAAGATTCTTACATTAGTGAGACATAAATACAAATACTGCCACAACTGTACCTGCAAAGTGCCAGATGCCCCCAGTTTGCCTCCAGCTGTTTCTCAGATATAGCCAAGAACAGACCATGAAGGAAATGTCAATATTTGGAAGACACAAGAGGTTAAAGCAGGATGCTGCTCACAGAATTTCCATTTTATATGTAGCTCTAGTTCACTGTCAAGTAGGATGAGTCACAAGTGGCTGTCCTGGGATGCCCCTGGCCAGAAGCCAAGCAGCCCTTTGCTCACTCCCCTCACCCAAAATTCAAAGACAGACAATATGATTTGAGGATAAGGATAATAAAAGCCCATCTCCCCCAGCATCCTTGCTTTTGAGGGAGGGTGGGAGGGAAAGCCTTGACACTGTGCAAGTGCTGTTGAGTAGCAGACAAAACACACGGATGGTATCACTAGTGTTTTAGCCACAAAGCAAAGCACAGCAAAACACAGGCTGCTACAAAGAAGGGTAACTTCACCCCAACCAGAGCAGTATCAGCTGCAGTCAGTTCATTGTCAGCACATGATCTCCTAGAGTGCCCAGTAGTTACGACACTGCAAACAGCTCAGAAGGTATTAAAATTAACCTATATATTTTCGGCTGTACTTTTTACATATATTGGGACATATACAACAGGCTGAATCCTGACTGTCACTCCTATTAAATCAGACCGTACTTTTATGCTAACAGAGACTGAGGAAGAAACATTCTTCATTAATTATATAAACAAAACCAAGGAGAATCATTATAATGTGTGACTCACATTATGTAACACTGTAGTTGTATAAACTGACTTTTGATTAATTTGGGGGGTTCTGACTACAGCACAAACTGTTCTGTAACAGATTTTTCTTTTTCCAGTCTAGGGAAGCACTTTCTGCCTTGTGTTACCTGTCTTTATTCAACCAGAACTAAAATTCAATAAAAATATTCACTGTTCCTTTAGTTCAGCTCTGAATGCTGCTAGTTTGAGCAAGTAATGCCCCCACTAAAAACACTTCAGAAAACCCTGCTGTAGTAGTAAATTGCTCCTGACCTGCCTTCTGGAAAAAGATGTCACATTAGTTAATGTCCCTTTAGATATCTCTTTCCCTCTTAAAAGGCTTTCTGCATAGAAGTATTATCTGCTCCACCCAAACTGATTTTATCTTGATATATGAAAGCACAAACCACAAGAGTTTGATCAGGAACTCCCACAATTCAAGTCTTATGACCTCCTAAAATTTGCATCACTCAGTAAGCAAAATAAAAGTCTAATAAAAAGTGAGAGTGTCTGAATACACCAGGTGTGACCAGCTTGTTACCACAGCAGTAGTGGACAGTGTGGCTCTCATGAGAAATGGCACATTCATTGTACAGGACACTAACTCAGACAACCATGAGCAAGCAAGCTTTGTAAGAGAGAAGGGGACACTGTGAATCCAAACCATGTAACAACTCGCTCAAGAGCTTCTGCAAGAAACTGATGTTTCTTCTTACTCGGCCACACTTCTGTGAGAGCGGAGATTCACATAAGGAGGTGGTCACTACTCCAGAATACTCATTCAGTATTCCACAAATTCTGATTTTTAAAAAGTTTTTTAGAGTGCCTTGCAACTCTTTTTGCTCTGTTGCAAAGTCCAAGTAATGTGGTAGAATTTAGAAAATCAAATTCAGCCAGCCACAGCAAACCAAAGGGAAACAATACCAAACCTTATCCCGCATTTTTGCAATGCTGAGTGATGTTGGAGATTCTCACGCTTCCACTCTCACATAAACTAATGGAATTGAATGTATTTACCTGTTCTTTTGCTTGTTTCTGCTGCTCTCTTCTTTTTCGCTCCTCTTCATCTACCTTAGTAATAACAATATACCTCTCCTTCTAAAACAAAAAATGTATAGTTTGAGGAATCACTCTGAGAAGTTCAGATTTAAGGTTGCTGCAAGTTTCTGTAAATTTACATTGTAAAGAAAACTGTCATACCTCAGCAGCAGTTACCTGGCAACGCAGCTGTTTCTATTGTGGGCACCACATTATCACCTACTCCCAGAAGCCTATTTTAGAAAGCTGTATTTGCTTCATCCACTAAACCTAATTTTTCCTAAACCCGCTTTTTACTTCTCAAAAAAGATTACCAGCATTTCCTTGTAAATAGTTTGTTTCAAATACCTTTTGAAGCAGAGATCTATGTGGGGAAGTGAGGACACAGCAGGAGATGCTGATGGTTTTCCTCTAAGATCACAACCTGCTTTTCACTAATACTGAACACCATATCCACTGTATTTTAAAACACCTTTTAGTATCCGTTTAAAAAGAAATATTAAGCCACACAAATACATGCCCACACTCCTTATGTTGGTCAGATAGAAACTAGTTCACTGTATTCAATTTAAAATGCTTTGAATTTGCATAAGAAAGCTTAAGTTTGATCTAAAAATCAGGAGAGATGGTGAAACTGAGAAATACTATTTCCTTTCAACAGAACAAATGTTAGAGGCAATTACAGTCCTAGTTACCTTATCTGACTCCAGAGTTTCCACATGGATACCTTTTGGATACCTACATCAAAACAAATGAAAAGTAAATAGTAATAGCTATTCATTTGGCATTTAGCATAGTGAAACCACAACAGTAATTTAGTAATTTCATGTTTCATTATTTCTATAAGTCTTAGGTATAAAAGAATTACTACAAGTTTCTTTTTAATTTTAATAATGCAAAATTTGAAGCAATAGGCTAGTTTAATTGGCCTCCTTACATTACCTAACAGTAACTGACATTTACATAATTTCCCATGCTATTGCTGTGGAACCTGTAATTTCTTATTTTGGTGATATTAAGTAAACATCATCTAGCTATTTCATCACAATCTAGAATCTTTGCTTTCAAGAAATCCAAACCAAGAATGCTCTCATTTACTTGAAACCCCAAGACAGCTTCTTTGAAGACTGCATCTCTTTAATACATCACTTATTTGAGAACTTATTAACAACCCTGAACTTTCTGCTACCAGTAGATTTCAGTAGGAATTATTAACTCAAATGTCATCACCTCTGCAACAGGGTTGCATCACACCACTACAATCACATTTAATTTTCAAAATAACACCACATACAGAGCCAAAGAGCATCACGCTGATAGCAAAAGTAAGAGAATATTGCCTTTTCCTCCTTAACCAATAGCAATTACTCTCATAATCTCATTATAATAAACTAACTACAACTCTGCAACCACTTCAGAACTAGCAAGTTTCCTTACTCTCTGGCTACTCCTAAAATTAGTACTGGAGAGCACACTCCAAACACTGTTGTGCCTTTCCACCCTGACTCCTCACACAGTTTTGAGCCTCCATCTCACTTGCCAAGCATGCCACAAACCCTGCATGCATCAAAACACTGATGCACAGGAGAATACTTCAATGGGGAAAACGACCTGTGAAGAGGTCAGGACACAAGGGCAATCAATAACTTCATTCTTCCGCTTTAATTAGCTCCATGCTACCTTCACAGCTTGGCTTTCTCTCTCCAATACACACACACAGTATACACAGCTGTTCTCACATAAAGCAGCACTGCTGAACGTTAAAAAAACCACAACTCAAGAACACATTCTTACATCCACTCAAAGAAGATGCAAGGCTAAGTGTCAGACTTAAAGCATAAAACTACATGCTACAGGAAGCTATAGATATGTTTAAAAAATGACACCGGAAAATGGTTGAAAACATGTCTGGTTTTTTTCAGATTAGTTCTCGAGCTCACTTCTTGAGATTCCATTTTCTAGAGAGAAGCTTTATTTTATCTGCTTCCAGTGTAAGTAACAGAATGCCAGATTCAGTGCTGCAACACTGAATTAACTAAACATACAAAAAAAGACTTGCATATTTTCCACATCTTACAACTGCAGTCAGAACAGTGAAAATCTTACTCTAGAGCCTTGGAGTTTCTCCCAAGGCCTTAAGAGATCTATTTAGGCAATATACTAAGTTATCAGACGTGCTTATGCTTGGCATTCAACAGAAAACTATAACCATACCAGTACCTACTATAGAACTGCTATTTTTTCAGGTAAAGCCCACAATCTGTATAAGCACATGCACTTTCTGCTCACTAAAAACCTAGCATGCTGCATTTGTTACATAATTCTAGGCTGCACTGTTCTAGTCAAAGATTTTACATAGGATAAAACAAATACTAAGCTTTAATATCTAAATTAACCATCACAAAAATTTTTAATGTAATTTATTACATTACAGAACATTACAGAAGCCTTCTTTTAAAGGGAAAAATAAAGTCTAAATTAATCACTCCAAGGTTAAGTAGATATATCTTACCCAGATTTCTTATCAAAAGTACTAAAAATATACAGTAAGGCAGTATTACCAGTAACTTACTTCCAGCTCAAGGTCTGATAAATTAATTTCCTTTGAAATCTAAAACCAAAAGACAATCATGTTACTAATAATCCTTTTACAGAGTGTCTCCTAGGAATGATTTCCAGTTTAAGCTGACTAAGTGTTCATTTGTAGAAAGATTTTTAAAGCAAGAGTCACTGCTAGCAGAACTGAAGGCTAGGAAGAGATTTACTGAATTCTGATGTTCAGCTGCCAAACTGTAAAGGCATTTACACCATGCTTTAAAGTTACCCACATATCTTCTCATCAGAGAGTATTCATGATCACCCAATACAGATACAGCGATGGTACCTTATGCCCAGCTTCACCATGTTCTGCTGTTTCTAAATTAATTTTTTTTAATTTTTAAAACAATCATATTCTCCAAATACCTAGTTTCCAAAGCTAAATAGATTTTTGGAAAAGAAACCTACTAAAACCAGTCACACACTGCCAACTGTGAACAACCAATAGCACAATAGATTCAAAAAGTTTCTTTATAAAGTGCATCTCCAAGGTTTCTGGATCACTTCAGCAGTAACAAAAGGCAGCTCACATATACAAGATATTTCTTGGTTATACTTAAATATTTTGCCACTACACTGAAGAAGTTACAGCTTAAAATAAATTACAACACCCGTATACATCACCACATTTTCTCAACATTCAAAAATTCATCAAATGTAGATTTTGCTAGTTAACCCAAGTAAACATATTCTTCCCTGTCACTCCCCTAATTCTACATGACCAACTAAAAAAAAAAATTTAGAAGAAATGCAATTTCAGAAACTGACCCTGTACATGGCTCCAGTTCCAAACTTTCACTTTCTTCATTTTTTAGTAAGTCTTCTATCTGCTCCCTGGAAGAAACAGATTATTTGCTTCTATATCTACTATTTTATTTTTTGGAAGTTTACAACTCTCTCCAAAAGACAAGAAAATGCTTCATAACAAAAAGAGCAGCATTTTACAAACAGTGAATTAATAGAAATGGCTTCAACATGTGAAAATATCACTACTGTTCACATTTTAGTTTTAACAACATCAGAATATTAAACAGTGTTAACTTACACTACTTTCTCTACAAATTTTTTCTGATCTTCAGGAATTGTTACAGGGCACTTTGTGGAATTAGGAGAAATGTATGACAGAGATCCTGCACCATTGGCTTGAGAACGTTTTTCATCATACTGTTCCCTTAGCTGTCTCTCTTCTTCCTGATTTAAATATGGAATTCCTAACAAAAAAAGTAAAAGCTCATCATAATTAGAGACTAATTAGGGATGCATGGGGATTCAAGCACTTGCCTCTGTTACACCCCTGCGGGCTGAAAGCAAACCCTTCCCTTTCAGTGATCCGCTGCAGATGCGTGTGTCGGTCCAGCCTCGCAGCACGTGCCAGGTGAGCTGGTACCACCGCACTACAGAGCCTCCTCTGCACAAGGCATCAGCCCCAGCACTGCAGAGCTGCAGGTCACAAGCACAGCAGTACTGAACACTGCTCTCCTTGCTCTGCGCATCAGCAGTAACAGACTGCAGCAGCCCCAGCCACAGTGCACTGGGATCCCTTTCCTAGGCATTCCTACTGATGTATTGCACAGCCCCACACCTCCTTACTCTCTATTCACGCTTTGCCTCCATACAAAAAAAACCAACCAAGCTCTCATGTTAGTGGGAATTCTGCTCTGCTGAACTATGCAATGCATTCTTGGAAAGGGAGTTACCATCAGCACAACAGTAGACTGGATAGGAATAAATCAAGAACTTCATTATGTGTTAAGACAGTATAATGGATGGCAGCCTTTTTTATTTTGCAAAAAACAATGAAAGGTGTCATCACAAATTTTGCAGACATTAAAAGAAATTGAAAACAGACCAAAACAACTCACCATTGCGAAAAACTTTATTAAAATCAAATCCTTGGTTTGCTAAAAAATCTATACTTGAACTCTGCAACAAGAGAAAAAGGCTTTACAATTGGCAAAAGTAGCTGTGGCATCAGTTATTTTTATGCTTTTTAAGAAATTATACAAAGTCCAAAGCCAAGAACAATCAAGTTTGTGACCCTAAAGAAACCACTGAGAGTTTAGGCTATGATATTTTTCTTATTGATTTTCAACTTCCATAAGGCAGAAGAACCATGAATATGGTAAGAGATAAAGATGAAAGAACAAGCTACGTGGAGAGAGGAAACTAAAGAAAGCAATATGTGGTTCAGGAGAACAAATCTGAGACCAGAAAAATGTTGGCAATTGCCTAGGAAGCAGTGAAAGCAAGATAAGCAGATGAGAATAAAGGATTAAAAAAGCAATGAAACTAGAAGTTCAATGAGAAAGGGGAAAAAATAGAATCATCTTGACAAGTTTGGAACAATATCCCAAATTGCAGAAATCACACAATGTAATGCATAACAAGATTTAAAAACCAAAATTAAGGATATTCCCTTAAAGTTCCCATTTCTGGGATTGTTCTTAACTATGCTTATTTATTTCATAAGGAAAAAAACCCAACTCAGAAACTTACATTTTTCTACCTTTTGAGCTGAAGTTTGTTTCAGGTATATCTTAACCAAATAAAATTAAACTGTTTTTCTACTAACCTGACAGACAAACTTGACATCAGGTGAATTTCTGTTAAAGGGTTTTGGAAAAATATAGAAATTAAATGACTTCATTATATACCTGTAGAAAAGATGAGTTACATGTCAATACAGCTTATCAGTATTTCTTTAGAAAATCCTCAATTAAGAAAACAAGAAATAAGAGAATAACATACTTTTCTTCTGTCTCATCATATTTAAAAGTGCAAAGGCCAAACTGAAAGAGCAAAAAATCCATGGAATGCTGGAAAGGAAAGGAAAATTTTGCATGAGAATAAAACATGCACATATTTAAAGATTACTAGGCTGCATCCACATATGATTTCACTCCATTTCAAAATTAAGTAAAGTGAATCTTCTTAACCAATGGTCGTTTCACTGGTAATTTTAAAGTAAACACACCATAGTTGTTCTGCTAGTTTTTATCCCCATTTAATCATCTTACTATTGGCCCAAGATGACTTTAATATGCACTTCCATTCCACAAAGAGACAAGAACTGAGGCAAGTTCCATCTCTCTTTCCTCCTGTTGGTCACACAAACGAAATGCTGCACCAAAAGCGGCTTCAGATTTCATTTTAGTCCAAGTAAACACTTTACCTTTTTAAGTTTCTGATACCTTTCTTCTGGAGTGTCAAAGCCATTTGTTAATGCACTAACTGAAGGCCCATCACTGATCCCTGAAAAAGTAGAACATATTTTGCCTTGGATAAGATTTTCAAAATTAACCACAGCAAACAAATGTAACACCTGGCAATTTGAGAAAAATGCTTTCACTTAAAGTATGTATTACAATTATTTAATTTGAGAAAAAATACTACTGCAATAAGCCACTCATTTTAATAGTGGTGTTCTAGAAGGAAAGCTCTTCTGCAAAAGCTCTGTCATTCTGGCTCCTATTCAACATGTCAACAGCAGGCCAAGACCTACCAGTACCCTAATGTAAATGGGCTTCACAACACAATACAGGAACAAAGGCAAACTAAAAATGGGAAGAGTATTGCCCAGAGATTTATTGAATAATTTAGTCACCTTAAGCAATATGCAACAACTGTACTTCCATAAACACCACATGTAAGAAAACCTAGTCTGATCAGTGCACTGAACTGTGCGTACCAAAAGCGAAGTACCTACTAAAGCATCTCTCTGCTTCACATACCTTCAGGGTTTCACAAGCACACGCGTTCTTAGCGCCGCCTTTCCCTGCCCAAACACTCGCAGGATCTCCCTCACTTACCCCAATCCATTGCTTTCATGGCACATATAACACCTTCTGCTTTTCTTACCTTGAGCTGCAACAACTATCAGTTGTCATGTTGAAAGATTACTGTGGGAGCACAAGCAGCATAAGCATGGCATGTATCTATGACCAAAGCCTTGCTATCACACATGTAACACGTGTTTAATAACTTTGTGGTAGCCTCAGCTTTAGCTTTTTCAAGCCAGCTCTGAGATACATCACAGGAGCGAACTCGGGCACCGAGGTCAAACCACCCCCCCCTCAGAGACTGCCAACAGTTCACAATGACGAAAGAGGTGCAACCGTACCTGAAAACTCTCCATCGATGGCCAGGAAGTCCGACTCTTCAATGGCTTCATACACTTTATTTAGGTTATCCTTAAAGTCTGCGGGTAAAGGGTGAAAACACACTTCAGACTACGAAGGACATCCTCCGGCAGCCCGGCGCCCCTCGGGCGGGCAGGGCCCGCCCGCCGCCCGCTCAGCCTCGGGGCCGCGCCTCCCCGCTCAGGACTGCGCCTCATGGGTGAGCGGGGGAATGGGGACCCCTTCGCCATGAAGGAGACGCTAAGGCCGGAGCGGCCGGCAGCCCAGGGCAGGGACGCCGGGGCACCGAGACAGCTTAGCGCCAGCGGCGCAGAGCTCAGAAGGCAGGGCTGGGTGGTCACTCACTGCTCCTGATCACCTCCATCCCGCGCACCCGCCCGCCGAGCTCGGCCCGGCACCGCCCGCCGCCGCCGCCGCCGCCGCCGCCGCCGAGCGCTTCCGGGCCCGCCCCGCGCGCCGCACGTGAGCGCGCACGTGAGCCCGGGGCCGCCGCCATTTCCTAGCGGGGCGGAGCCCGCAGGGCCGCGCCGCCCTGTCCGCCCGCGGGCTCGGCGCCGCGGCTCTGGACGGTGCCTTCAGCAGCCTGCCGTGTGCTCTGAGCGGGCCGCGCCGCCCTGTCCGCCCGCGGGCTCGGCGCCGCGGCTCCGGACGGTGCCTTCAGCAGCCTGCCGTGTGCTCTGAGCGGGCCGCGCCGCCCTGTCCGCCCGCGGGCTCGGCGCCGCGGCTCCGGACGGTGCCTTCAGCAGCCTGGCGTGTGCTCTGAGCGGGCCGCGCCGCCCTGTCCGCCCGCGGGCTCGGCGCCGCGGTCTGGACGGTGCCTTCGGCAGCCTGCCGTGTGCTCTGAACGGGCCGCAGGACCGGAGTGGTGCGGCAGGGCTGCCGGGCCGAAGGGAGTCTTACACCAGCCGCGGTGCTCTGGGGTGTGGTGAAATGTCATGGATGTGGACCTCGCCCTGAGAGCCAGAAATGCGTAACTAGCAGCAGCAAGGAAGAAGGCATGGGATTCTTCCTAGGAGACACCAGGAGGATGGTGTAGAGCTGCTAGCGACGATGCCTTAATGATGATAATTCTCGGGGAAGGGGAGGTCTGGCCGTATTACAGAAGGAGCGTCTTCTGCTAGGAGCGACATTTTGGCAGCGCGCCGGAGGAGAGCAGCGCTCAGCGCGCAGCAGGATCGGCCCGCAGCAGCGCTCCGCGGGCCGGAGCTGCCCCGGAGAGAAGGTGCTGCACGGCGGCAGAAGAGTTCAGGGTTTGTGCTGCAGGGCTGCAATTCACAGGGCTTATAAAGTATCTTTTTCAGAATTCCAGCAGAATGAAAGCAGATGAAAAGTTCTCCACAAATTGTTGGGCGTAATTTCTGCATACAGAAAAGGATAAATAATTATGCAGGATGTAGTGGAGAGAGCTTTTGAAGATTCTTCAATATTAAGCTTTGCCTTTTCAGTATAAGCAATTTATTCAACAGACATTCCCAGCAAATCATCTAGTATGATTAAATGGCTCCCAGTGAGATGTTAGTTAAAATGACAGAGATGTTTTTATTTTGCAGTAAATTGGCTGAAACCTAAAATTTTCATGGGACTCCTCAGTTTTTTAAGATGCATTTCTGCACTTTCTGGTTAAAGTGCTCATGGCACTTTAAGGTGGTTGATGGCTGTTTTAGAAGCCTGACATTTTCCCACAAGTAGCTGACAAATCTGGGAACTCTTTGCTTCCCTCACCCACAAAATCAACTGCAAGACAAACAGTAAGGTACTGTAATTAAGTACTTCAACAGGAGTTGAAGTACTATGTCTCACAGAGTAGACATTTTTTACTTCAACATGTATGTATTGTTATGTAAGCAGAAGGTGAACCTAAAATGTGGGAGAGGGCAATACAAGCAGTTAGTTTGAGATTCCATTGCTTTTTTTGTATGTCAAAAGTTCTATAAACTGGAACAGAAAGACCATGTTTTCACATCAGTCAAGTCTGCTGCACAGACTATCAGACACTTGTATGCTCTTTTACTTTACTGAATGTTGAATGTGAAACTAAGTGAAAAGACACAAAAAAGTAGTAAAAAACTATATTCTAGAACAAGTACTCTGGGCCACTTTTTCACCTTGCATACCAAGGTAGATCTGGATGCACTTCCTCAGATCTAGAAGAGGTTGAATTCTGTCATGCTAGAGTAGTTTGAAGATCTGCTGATTGGTTCTCTGGGAAAAAAATGGATAATATGAGAGAGAAAACAATGAGAGACTATTTTCTTTCTTGAAATAGGCTGGGATAATTAAATGTAATTTTAAGTGGACTTGTAGTTTGTATCAAACTGAAACAAAATCTTAAAATGTTACTGTGTTGAACAGTTGAAAAAATGCATCTTAGAGGTATACTTTAAAAAAAAATCACAGTATCAATTAGGTTGGAAAAAACCTCTGGGGTCATTGAGTCCCATCTGTGTCCAAACACCACCATATCATTTAGACCATGGCACTCAGTGCTATGTCCAGTCCTTAAACGCCTCCAGGGACGGTGATTCCACCAGCTCCCTGTGCAGCCCATTCCAATGTCCCACCACCCTTTCCCAATGCCCGACCTAAACCTGCCTGGTGCAGAGTAGAGCTTAAGTCCTGTCACTTGTTCCCTAGGAGAAGAGGCCCATCCCCACCTGGCTACAGCCTCCTGTCGGGGTGTTGTAGAGGGTGAATCAAATACTTTTGGACTAGTGAAAAAGAATTTCAGTAAGGGAACAGAGACTGATAGAAGCAATTGTGCATGTGTGGAGAGATAGACTCTTATGTGGTAAGAATAGTCTCTGTGCAGGATGCATTAGCACTGCAATCAAACTAGCACCTGAAAATCTTACTTACTTCTAAGATTACACCTCGAATCTTTACTATAAAATCAGCCTTGAATAGTTTCTGCGAAGGAAGGCTGCGTAGTGTACAGTAAGCGAGCGTACCTAAGTTCTCACGAATACAGAAGTGTGTGTATTGCCAGAAGTGGGAGTGTAGCAGTGCTCGTGTGCGGTGATTTTAAACGCTTGAGGTAAACAGGCGAGCGGCCGCGGTGAGGGAGGAGCCGCGCTGCCGCCGCGCTCGCGGGGCGGAAGCGGCGGGGCGGGCCCGGGGCTGCTCGGGGCGGGCCCGGGGCTGCTCGGCCCGGGGCTGCTCGGGGCGGGCCCGGGGCTGCTCGGGGCTGCTCGGGGCGGGCCCGGGGCTGCTCGGGGCTGCTCGGGGCGGGCCCGGGGCTGCTCGGGGCGGGCCCGGGGCGGGCCCGGGGCTGCTCGGCCCGGGGCTGCAGCCGGGGCGCCGCGGGGCCCGAGCGTGCCGCAGGCCATCGGCCTGGGGCCGCCCCCGCGCCGGCCCGCTCCGGCAGTGCTGTGTCGTGCCGCAGGAAGCTGCCGCTGGGAAGAGACGGGAGAGGAGCTAGGAATCATTCTGCTGCTGGCTCCTACCTGGTGCTGACTGAGCGGTGAAATATTTTTCCTGTATTTTCCACAGAAATTCTCATGCCTCTGTCTTTCAGGAAAACTAGAAGAATGTTTTTAGGTGCAAAATCTTGTCTATATTTTTCCTCTTACATGTACTGTTTCATGTTTTAGAAAGCCAACAGCCTGTGCTTTGCCATGGAAATACAGGTTTGGAAGTCTAAGGGTTCTAATTTCACTATCGGTTTCTGGTTTTGTACTTGTGGTTTTTTTCATAATTGCTGTTCTTTACCTGCCTGTGTGCTTACCTCTTCGTGCTTGATCTAGATGGCAAGTTGGTAAGTTAGTAGTAAGCAGGAGCCACAGGGTTGATAGTGTAATCATATTTTGGTTTGGTAGTGCCTGAGGAGAAATTTTTCTAGTTCTTGGTATCTTCCAACATATCATGAGTGAATGATCTGGATCAGTGTTTTTCTTAAGAAACTATATACTGCTGTCTAAGAGAATGGAGTAGGAACATCAAGCAAATATATTTTTTGTAAGCTTGTAAGCCATTTTAAACTCTTATCTCTGTATTTTCTGTAATAGTAACAAAGTACCTACAAGTAAAGTTAATGTGGAGTTTAGACCTTTGCTGAGAAGGTGTGCAGATCAATACCTTATGATTCTGAAGCATATGACTTGGTGGATCAAACTTCTATTTTTTTTTTAACATTCCCCAGCAATGTCTAGCATTGACCTCTGTTAATAATGTTTTAGTCCATATGGTTGGAAAGAAGAGGGATGAAGTAAATTAGATCATTATGTTATACTGGTATTTTATTTTTGTATCCTCTGATGATACTTTTTTAATGATATTTTCTTTGACTGGTTTCTTTTACTAAAACCTTGATTAAAGCTACTGTCAGAAGTCATGTGAATCATAGTGAATTATTTTGTTTCACTTTCATGTATTTTATAACATGGGAAAAGAAAGCATAGGGAGATTGAGCCTAGCTGTTTACATCTAGAGTCTGGTTTTGATTGTAGTTGGCAATGAATATATTGTTGAAAAAGTAGATCATGTTTCATTTTGGGGAGGGCTGAGTTACTTAAAAACTTTAAAACCATCCATGTCAAAAGCAGTGCAATGATAAATCACATTCCTTACAATTCTAAACTTCTATAATAGCTGTTTTCATGTTGCTTTGCAGAAGTGGTGCCTTATCTGGTTTGAAGATCTAAGAGAGCTTTCGGTTTGTTTAAGGCATAAAGGAAAATGGCAGAAGGTGAGACTTTACGAGGGGAAGCAGAGAGGGCAGAAGTTGAGCCGTGTGCTACTCCTGGCCTGGGTCGGCAGATATCAGTCAGTGAGTTCCTCTGCCACTGCTGCTATGATATTCTGATCAATCCCACCACCCTGAACTGTGGGCACAGCTTCTGTAGGCATTGCTTGGCCTTGTGGTGGGTATCGTCCAAGAAGAATGAATGCCCTGAATGCAGAGAAAAATGGGAAGGATTCCCCAAAGTCAACATCCTCCTCAGGTGAGGGAACTATTTTGTGAATGTCTTTTTTTCATAAATGAAACCACAGAAATTAGCTGTCTGGTTTCTTGAGTTTGCTGCAGATATTCTTAGATAATTGGTAATCTGAACTGTCACAAAGAAATTTAAATTCCAAAGACTTCCAGCTTGTACACTTGTCATGAACTGTTCAAGCACATAGAATTAAGGATGGGTTGGTTGGTTTTGTTTTGAGGGAAGAGGTTTGTTTAGAGGGAGGACTTTCCCCCCTTTCTACATTTTTTGGGAGATGGAGAGGCGGGATCCTCAGTCTTCTAATATAGCTAGTTGTTTTCTAATAATTCTAAGTTATATTGATCTTGGATAACAGTGTAGTAATTTCTGTAATAGGAATTATTTATTGGAAGAAGTGTGATTGTATTGCAGAACAAAGCTAAAACATCTACTTGCTGTCTGGAATTACTCACAGGTTGTTTTGTTACTAATACTTTATCTGGGGTTAATAATGTTTAAATAAATAGATGGTGGGATTGATGGTAGGTTTTTGTGTTATCTTTTGTTTAGCATTTTTTAATAATTGAGGCTTGCCAGTGGCACACAGAATTCTAATTTTATATAAGAAATAACTTGGGAGTTATGTGGTATTTTAGCTTTAGAAGCTAAGGAAAATGTTGTTTGGCAGCAATTGTTAAAGTTCTAAGTTTACTAAGCTTTAATAACTATTTTTTTCTTGTTTTTAAAGATGACAGTCTTTAGTAAAGACAGGAAAACAAAAATCCAAAAATTACTCCCTTTTCTGAATATTAAGCCTCAGTGGTTACAGTACAATGACAAATATTTTTCCTATTAGGGATGTTATTGAAAAGCTGTTTTCTGATGCCATTGAACAAAGAAAAGAAGATATTCAACAGAACAGTGATGTAGCACGCAGCTTAGCAACTTTCCAAAAGCATGGGAACGACCAGATGCCTACAGTTCCAAACACAGGAAGAATTAATCCTCGAGGAGGGTTTTTCTCAGGTGTTCTGACAGCTTTAACTTGTGTAGCAGTAAGTTTCATCTGGTTGGTTTTCTCTATTTGCTTCCTTAAGCATGCAATCAAATATTCTTAAATGTACATGCACAGAAAAAACATTGCCAGCACAGAAGAGACTCCAGCTGGGCAGAGTAAGTAAAGTGGCCTTCAGAGCTGTCAGGAACTACAACTGCAGTGTACAGCAAATGGAAGTTAGTGGGTAAAACTTCAAAACTCTTTCTTAAAACCTGAATGTTCTAGACTTCCATGAAATGGAAGACTCTACGTGTCAAGCCTCTTTTGTGTTTATATCATTCATGTATTTGCTTTGCAAGTAAAGGATCTTTGTCATCTACCTGTAGGTAGTTCTACTTGGCTATCACTGGAGTAGCAGAGAATTTGAAGATGATCTTCTTGTCCACAAGCCTGTCGCCAAGTGGACTGCTGAGGAAGTGATAGTCTGGCTGGAGCAGCTGGGCCCGTGGGCTTCACATTACAAAGAAACATTTTTACTGGAGAAAGTAAATGGAAGGTGAGAGGCCTGGTGGTCTGTTATGTGATTGGACTACTGACAGATTCATTAGGGATGGCTTATTGTGAAATGACCATACTGTGTCTCATAGGTTGTGGGAATACTCTGTTGATGTATCAGAATAAATTTTAGAAGTTTTAACAATCGCTGTTGAAAACTTTTAGTAGTAGATACGTAGCAAGCTACCTGAACATTTTCTAAGAACTTTTTAAAATGCTGACAATGCAGACTGAAATGATACCAAGAGTAAAATTCTACTGATGTATTATCCACCCCTTGCACCTTTCCTTTCTTGAGGAAATATGCATGTGCTATATGCATATGTATTCCACCCAAGAGCCATGCTGGTAGCAGGCAAGGGGAAACTGGAAAATAGAGAAATTTAAAACCCAGGCTTTGAGATGCAGTTGGCGTAGAACACTTGATATGCAATGTAATGATGATCTTTTAAGGTCGCAAAGTTTGCCAACCCAAAGTATTCTCTGATTCTTTAACCCAAAAGGTGCTACCTTGTATCAGTATCTTACTGTTTCAGTGTGCAGTTGTGTATTTGTTAGTCATCTTTTTTGGTGAATAGGCGCTGTTTACCTTCTTAATTCTTCTGCTTTTGTAGACTGCTCCTAACACTGACTGAAGAGGATTTCACCAAAGAGCCTTACAATGTAGAGAACAGTAACCATAGGAGAGCTATTATGGCAGAACTGGAATGTGTGAAAACTTTAGGTGTTAAACCACCGCAGAACCTTTGGGAATACAAGGTAAATTTTATATAAAGTGTGTCATGTCATGTATATTATTTTTAAAGTAATTAATTTAAAAGAAGATTCTCCTAAAACCAGGAGGGGTGTTAAAGTAGTGGAATTACCCGTGTAAAAACTGCTCAGTTTAATGACCTGTTCTATTTGAAAAACAACCCTTTGAAAAATGATTGTCAGAAAATCTAAGAACTGGCATGTCCCTTTCATGTTATTTTTTTACTGATTGAAACTTAATAATTTGATACCTTTTAGGCCGTAAACCCAGGAAAATCACTCTTTCTTCTGTATGCATTGAAGAGTTCTCCAAGACTCAGTATGTTATACCTATATTTGTTTGATTATGCAGAAGCTTTCCTACCTTTCATCCACACAATTTGTCCTATGCAAGAAGACAAGTATGAAGATGCTGTCACAAAATTGCTTGTAAGTATTCAAAACATTAAATTTGCTACTTGCTTTAGTTATAAGCATTTTAAGACTAGCAGGATAAAAACACATAATGTAATTATTCATCGTTTCATCTCTTTACACTGACTTTAAAAACAACACACCTACAAAGTAAGTGGTTCTTTGATTTTATTGTATGCAATCACTAGTGTTGCAACCATTACTTTTAATAGTATTGATTTTAGGCTTTTAAGACTTTAAATGTGTGAAACTGATTCTTTTGAAGTTCACATGACTACAGAAAGTGATGTTCTAATCTAATGGAAATTACTGCATTACAGTATCACTTACTAGCAAGTATAATAAAGATAAATTACTGCTTTCAGTGTATAAAACCCTCAGCTTTTCAACAAAAGACTAGTGGAAATAAGCCAGTATTAAGTAAGTTTAATATAAAATTGATTAACAGTCTCTTTATCCTAATTTACAGGACCTTAAAGATCCTTCTTGGAGGCAATGGAGAGAATTCACTGTAAAGTATTTATTTTTGCCATACCAGCTGATAGCTGAATTTGCTTGGGATTGGCTAGATGTGCATTACTGGACATCAAGATTTATAATTGTAAATGCCATGTTGCTCTCTGTTCTGGAATTATTCTCCTTTTGGAGGCTGTGGTCAAGAAGAGAATTGAAGTAAGTCTTAAACAGCTTGTGGAAGAGGGTAGGAAGTACACGGCCTTTTAAAGAGAAAGTAACAGCCTTACAATTTCACAGCTGCTCACTGAAATGAGTGTCTAACCCAAACTCTGAGGTTAATAAAAACATGTGAATCTGCATTCCCACATATGCTACTGCTTGCTTTTGAATACCTTTATTTCTGTGCATGCTTCCAAGGGTTTCTTAGAGGTGATTTTACATATCAGATGTAGCAAACGTGGAAACAGCAACAAGTATGTTCTTAGCCACTGGGAGATATCAAACCTTACCTTGAGAACTGCCTCTTATGGTGCCTGGTATTAGCTGTCAGCTGAGAACTAAATACATCAGAATTTAGTCATGATACAGTGTAATTATTATGGGATGAGTCCTCAGAATCATAAATAAGTTCAGTTATACCGATACTAGTTCAGATAAATGATCAGAGTTTCTGTTTTCTGTTACTACCTCAGTCTTAACTCTAGCCTATTAACATTCATAGTTGGTGTGATCTTTGGAAATGGTATGGGAGAAATTCTTGTTTTGGTGTGTACTGGGTTTTCCACTTGCCAGCCGATAGAAGGCAGAATGAGCCCAGATCAGCACAGGGAGCGTGGGACAGCCTGAGGCAGAGCTGTGATGTGGCACTGGAACCTGCTGGGCTTCGGGGGTCTGAGTGCACTACAGAGTGCTTCCTCTTTAAATCTGTTACTACTGGGTTTTAGGAAAGCTTTTCCTGGAGTGCAAAAATGGTGTTTTTTACAGGTACCTGAGTAAGGGCTGAGTAATTCAAAGCTGTAGCACCTATTAGTTTTCTTAGAGCTGGGTAAAAACAAACCAGAAAATTCCTCTAAACCTTTCCATTTCCTTTTCACAGGACTATTCCTCACAGAATGTGGAGACATTTCTGGAAAGTCTCAACCCAGGGCCTTTTTGTTGCCATTTTTTGGCCTTTTATTCCTCAGTTTGTCTGCAATTGTTTGTTTTACTGGGCCTTGTATTTTAACCCAATTATAAACATTGATCTTGTAGTTACAGAGATAAGGCGTCTGGAGACACAAGTGCAGTGATAGGCATTGAGCTGTTTAGCTTCTAAAAATGGACATTTTGAATAAATTTTGCTTTTCTTCTTTATGTATGTGGCAGTGCAAATGGTGGATTATGTTAATTTAAACATACAAAAAAGCTTGAAGGTAAGTTACTCTTAAACCAGCTGATTCCAAATTGGAGGATGAAGGAAAAAGGAATTTTCTGTTGGAAAAAAAAAGCACATTTCTGTATAGCCATGTAAAACTCATACAGTCATCTCACCCTATCTGTATCAGATAAATTTCTTTATTCTGTCCTGAGCATTCTGTGTATTTTCAAGCCTGCCTTAAAGTCAGTGTCTTCTGCACTGCTACAGTGATTTCTTTCCTTTTCTTTTCAAACTTAGCATTTCATACCAGCATTGTATTCCTCAACTTCAGTTTGCCAAAGGAGTGCCCTTCCTGGATTGGCTTGATGTTGAAAGAACTTAATTTATTTCAGTCTTCTTTATATGTAGCATTGTGACTGCCCTATACACAGTCTCACAGTAGAGTTTGTTCCAAAATTCCTGCAGTTGAAGGCAAAGACTACTTGAATTTTCTTGTGTCTTGGAAAATGTGATAATTGCCATGGAAATTTTTTATTCAGTTCAGTTAGACTTCATCAATAGCTCCTTTCATTCTCTTTTCTTGAATTCTGTTGCTAATTCTTAAATTCTTAAATATCTCTTACAAATAATTATTTTGGAAAAGTGACCTGACACTGTAATTACTTATGGCAATATAATGTATGTATCTATGTCTGTGAGCAAATATTGACTGGAAAGTTACTTGTGTAAGCAGGATTGACATTTGTTAATGTATGTTTTTTTGACTGAATCGAAAGGTAAGATTTCTTCCAAGAACTTTGTCCCCTTGCAGTCTGCATTGATTTGTTGTTTTGTTTATTTCATTTGTGTCAGTAATGTTAGCTAAATTTGCCTATGAATGTTTTTCACGATTAAAGATGTCTCTTGAAATCTTCACTATTCCTATAGATAATTTGGGTTTTGATTTTTTTTTCTAATATTGAAGTACATGTCATTAGCTTTGACTTGTGCAAACCTGCTCTTTAGCCGTGCATCTTTGAGTAAGTTGTCATGGGTGAAAGTAGACATAAAACACTTCTGGCTCTATAACTGTTAAAATCTGCAGGTACAAAATGTATTATTCATCAGTTCAGGGTACTGATTTCTCTTCCCAAAGGGTTAAAAATATCTGTGAAGTGACCCTAGCTAAAACCAGCTTTACATCCTGATGAGGTTTATATACTTCTGAGTTTCATAAACTCTTGCTGTGCAGGATCAAACACTTGTGAGAAAGCCAGTTGGTCCCAACAGCTTCTACATTTTTTCATGTTTCTGTTTTGGTGATGGCTTGCATTTGCATTTGTAAATCTGGGTCTAAAGTTCTAAGGGTAGAATTTCCTCTCTGTGCTTACAGGAAATTCAGGGTGTACACAGAGTAAGGAGTTTCAGCCATATCAAATAAGCACCTGTTTAGAAAACTCTACTTAAAAAGTAAATGCTAGAAAAAAAAACGATTATATGATACTCAATGCAGGTAGCATTAATCCAGGTGAATGAAATTCAACACTTAAATTAGGCTTTGTAGTAAGTGTTTAATGTAGATGAGAGGCTCTTTGTGCTGACACTGTCACTTCATGAACTTTTTCCAGTCAGTTCAAAGGTAACAAACACTATGGTTTGTTAGTCGAGAAGTTTGATTTGTATCTTATAGCCAGGGGAGGGGGGATAAAAAGTTCACAACGAATAATATTATCAATCTGAAAAATCTGTGAATCTGAATATAAACAAAAATTAACATTGTCAGTTACTCCTTAAGGTAATAAACTCAGATTTCTATTTAGTCAATAATTAGTGCATGGGAGAAAGTAAATAACAGGAAAAATGTTTACTTTGGCCATTTTGAGGTGGAGAAGCTGAGGTGGAATGAAAGAGTATCAAGAAAGGGGAAAATAATTTCTTGTCATTACTGTGGCCAAAAAAAAAAGTAATTTTAGATTTAAATATATACAAGAGTTATGTATCTAATACCTACACAAAGGCTGAATCTCACCACACATAAAGTCTGGCCACAAAAGGTATTTTCTGTGGTAGGGAGCTTTAGAAAAACATTTGGTAGCTTCACGGTCACATTCACATGCCATTTTTTGACATTTATCTTCTAGTGAGTCTGAAAGAAAACACAGTAAGTTTGGTATTAGTCTGAAGAAATTAAAAATCCCAAATGGAATACCAGGAATTGCTCCCTCACTTTCCCTATTTGCAGTACAAATGCCTTACATTTCAAGTGCAGTAGGAACTGTACAGAGATTTGGTAAGACTGAGAACCTGTGGAATAGTCAGTAATCACCAATCTTGGCAGGTGAAAATACAACAGCCAGATAAAGACTTAAATACTCTTCTAGTCTTTTAATAAAGGAACTCTGATAACTGATCTCTCTTTGGAAAGTGGTATGGGATCCTCCCTGCCTTCCCTCTTGCTCTAGTGAAACTTCACTTTGGGAAGATATTCCATTCACATATCCTTTATAATCTACTATAGGATATAGCATTAAAAATAACATGGGATATAAACATGGCATGCAAAAGTGTTCCATGTCCAGCCTAAAGTGCCCACCTTTTTTTATTAAGGCGTTCAGTAAGGTAAAGTGTGTTTGTGTGATAAAATCCATGTCTTGTCATGTTTGTTTTATAATTGTAGTGTTGTTACTTAACAGATTTCTTGGCATGAGTGTTCCTTCTTGGCATGAACATTTTCTTCTACAGCAATGTATTTTGGATTCAGTGTGCCAACCCGGAAGTGTGTGGTTTTTTTCTCTCTGTAACTGTCTGTAAACTGAAGAATCCTTGATTACATTTTGTCTTAGTGTTTACCATTTTAAAAGCTTAGCCACATCACTGCTTGAGATTTGTCCAGGAGCAGAAGAAGTGTTCAGTTTTGTGAATGAACTCAAATTCTGCCATGAAATGGAAGTGTTTTTAATGCATATGTGTTTATGCTGCAACTAGCTGCCCTGAGAGCTACTCAATAGCACAGGTAGCATGAACAACATGGTAGGATAAAAAATCAAAATATGTTAACTGAGAACTATTCCTTCTTCTGTTCTTCTCCTGGTATTGCTCCAGACTTTATCTTGTCCGTGCTATGCCAGGGACTTGGTTTCCTGGCACCATGCCTGCTATCTTGGCCAGTATTTTGAATATTGTCAGGAGCAAAATCTTTACAGCCAAATAAGGGTGGACTGTAATGTGATTAATTAGTGTGAAAGAAAAGATGTTTTGTCCATCTGGGGCACGGGAAGAAATGAACAAATATTCTGAATGAGGTAGACACTTGGGCAAAGTAAAGATTGAATATGAAGGAGGAAAAGAAGTAATGTCCAAACTTCCATTTGTTTTCAGGTCAGGCAAATTCTAAACTGAGTATGAAATTAGAGGGTTTTGTGTTCTGTAAATGGCCAACTGTTGCCTTTAAACCATGGTAGTCAGAAACTCAGACTTGTTTTAAACAAGTTTAAGTAAGGGTTTTAGCATTTCTGTAGTGCAAATAATAACAAATTTTTAAGCTTATTTGCATTCTAGGTAGAAGCATAAAATTATATGCAAATTGACTGAGCATCTGATTTTTAAAATCAAAACAAGCAAACAAAATCCCGAACAGCACACAAACAAAAAACAATATAAAAATGTGACAGCAACAAGAAAAAAAAAACCTGTAAATATTGGGGGCTTTTGAGAAGCTACAATTTCAATGAGTCTTTGAGTATATTGGAAAGCAGTTGCTAAAACTTTGGGAGTCGTGGACAAATAATGCAAAAGAAAAGCTGCTTTTTTCCTGTTAACCATTTTTGGGGTTTTTTGTTTCTTTGTGATTTCTTTGTCCTTCCCTTAACTCAGCATGGCAAGTATATTTTGGAACAATCAAACAAAATTTATCAGGATGTGGTCAGCAATCTGTTGCAATTTGTACACTTGTGTTATGCAAATATTTTCAAATTAACATTTGTTAATTTAACTTCCAGAAATAAACATACTCATCAAATATTTTATTACCTCATTGTTTGAAACTGTAACTGTAATTATGAATTCATTCATAAATTGCAGCCATCAGTGCAACTGATCAGGGATAAATATGCCAAAAACATGCCCATTATAAACTTAAAAATAGTGGGAAATATTTTCTGCTAAGTAGGAAAAAGATCTTTTTAAACTGTTACCATTTTCTTGTCTCCTGTTGGTACTTGCTCTCCAGCTGGAGACTTGCAGAGTAGCATAACATGGGTTCCTCAGCAAATGTAAATGCTGAGTGGCTGAGTAAAAGGATGGTTGTGGTTGTGTTTTCTGAAAAGGTAAGAGATGCTTCTAGCTCACAGTTCTGTTTGCTTATGACAGTCAGAGGGAGGATTAAGAAGAGGAAACTGCATCAACTGCAGCTGATTGGTTTAGCTGTGCTTTCTGAAGGCACAGTGTATCCTGACAAAAAAAGTCACAAAAGGAAGGTGGTAAACTAAGAGTTTTACAGTTCATTAAGAAAATACCTTTCTAATGAGATAATTAGTAGAATTAAGAAACAACCAAACTAAACAAATAACCCCAAAAAACTCCCAAGTGCTCACTCACCACACACAGCAGAATTGTCTTTGCATTCCCAGTGGTAACTTTCAGTCTTTGGCTGACACCCTGCTTGTTCTGCCCTCCCATAGCAGCAGTCATGGTGAAAGCAGCACCTGAGAGGAACAGAGATGGTGATTTATCATCACACAGTCTGGGTTGGGTTCATCAGTGGGTTACAGAGCTGTGTAATTATAAAGCAGTCAACATCAGTGAGTGTTCAAGCATTATCTGCTCAGGAACCAAACCAGGGTAATTGTTTAATAGATCACCTGGAAAAAATTACTACTTTTTCATGTAATAAGTGATGAGAAAAATGTCTGATATACATTGAGCTGATTGAATCTTCAGAGCATTCTCAGTTATATGTGAGTATGCTTTTCTCCTAGTCCCTTCCACAAAATGAACTGTTAGCTCATTATCATCAGAAAATTTAAAGTTGCTCAAAATTACTGTTTCAAAATTGTTCTTGTCATAATTGGCACAAATAATTTTTAGGCTTTCTATGACATTGTGAAACTGAACAGTACAGGTAAGAATTAGTGAAATTTTAATGCTTAAAAAAGGCATTAAAATATGTTGGTGTAGTGTCTCCGGTATAGAGTCATGGCAAGCCCAGAAAAGCAAGTAGAGGAGGTAACAAGGACCTGAAATTGGACAGCTTGTAAGCTTTTGCTGCAAACGATGTGCATCCTTTCTTTTTGAGCTGCTGGAAGAACTGGGTGTATCCACAAAGCATTCATTCATTCATCCATTCATTCATTCATCCATTCATTCATTCATTCATTCATTCAGTTTGCTCCTGGCAGACTAAAACCATCAGATTACAGTAGGTAGATGGTGTTTAGGTTGCCTGAGGAACTTGTGTCTGCAATAGGAAAAGTTAATACTGTGAGCTCTCACTTTCCAATTACTGTTTTTCCTGTGCTTATTAAGTAATTACTTGGTCATTCCCCACAAATCATTGTGTAAAGATCCTGTGGTACATAACAGTTGAACAGCACAGCTCAGTAACTCCATTTCATGCATAGAAATTAAAAAAAAAAAAAAAACCAAACCACGCAACAACAGAACAAAACCCAAAATCATCTTCTTGTCAGTTAATGTTCAATTATAAGTTATGTTGATGATAGTATACTGTGATTTAGTACTAAATGGAAAGGCTTGGGTTTTAGAATTATTTTTCAGCAGGTTAAATTTTGCATAATTCTTATGTATTACTTTGAATACTGATAACATGGAAGATAGTAAAATCAAAATATTTTTTGTTGCCTTTGTTGTTTTATTTTTTACTTTAGATAGTTTCAATGTTTGAACTTTAAAGCTTCTCCAACAAGATTTTAGTTATTTAGTTCTTAGCTGAAACGCAAGAAGAAACTCAGTTGTACTGTGAATCCTGTACTAATGCAATGAGAATTTGAATTAAAGGCAAGATCATCTAGATGTACAGTAACACAGTTTGAATGCCTCAGAGTTTCTTAGCAATCTGAGCTGTGTTTAAACTCAGTTCCCTCTCTCAAATAGGCCTAATATATATTTTAGTCCTTTTATTTGTCATCTGCATTCAGCACTTAATTATTCAGATAAGTAGTTACTCTCACCAGTCTACTCTGTCCTTGGGCCATCCTTTTCCTCCCAGGCCACAGTAGCATCCGTAGCGTAGGTAGGCAAAGGGAGAGCGCCCTGTGGTGCATCTGATGGCTCCGGCCAATTCCAGAATTCCTCTTCGATTTCTCAAACGGGCTTCCCCAAAAGTGCCTTTATAAACTGTGGACAAGAAACTATTATTGAATCCAACACGCGAATATAAAATAGTTGGGATTGTTTGGGTTTTTTAAAGCATTGATAATAAATGACAGTACTTGAAATTAATCCAGTTTTGTTTTTGACACTTTGGGGCCACGCTGCTTGACCCAGTCCCTTGGTCCCCAGTCCATGGAGTGAGCAGAATACTGAATCCTGAGAACAGCTGCAGTGGTTTCCTCCCGTGGAGGCAGTGTACAACGGCAGACCAGTCATTTCCAGTCTTCCAGCTGGTGAGGGCCAGCATGTGTTCTGGGGCCCAGCCCCACCCCGTTGCTAAGAATAGCTGCCTCAGGGTTGCAGTGTTTTCTCTTTAACATAACGTGCAATTTTGCCCATATTATTTTGTAGAATGTAGTGCTTTACATTGGAAGAAAAAGGTCCTTTATGATAGGGTTTTGGTTTTCCTCATTTCCTCACAAAGCAGCAAATAACCAGTGGGGATGGTGTGGTGGATGTAAGGCAGAGAAATGGTTGGGTGCTTGGAGTATTTCCCAGGGAAATTAGAAAGGTGGGGTTTGGTTATTTTCCTGTTGACTTTTGTTTGGGGTTGTTTTTGTTGAAGTGATTCTCACTATTACTTCTCCAGAACAAAATTTACTTTAGGAACTATATTTTAGCCATCCCATATCAGTACTAAAGCAAGAGGTCCAAAGCAACAGAAAACTGTTGAGACTCTGGGTGATATTTTTAGGGGTTCATGCTGAGAGATAGAACTAACACACTGAAGCCTCTCCTTGCAGTGCAGGCTCCAAGCTATTCACAGCAAATTTTGAGAAGCTGAATGACTACAAAAGAAATTCATTTTAGAAGGCTTCTGATTAGAGTTTCATATTAATTCAACTACTTATTTTGGTATGAGGAGAACAGTTTATAAACCTAAACTCCAGTACTGGTTACAGATTCCAAAAGTCATTAAGATTTAATAACTCATAATACCTGTGATGTAGACAGCAGGAAAAAAAATAGTTAGACTTCATTGCTGAAAGCTTTGATGGTTAGTTTCCTACAAAATATATGATTATGCATTTTTTATATAATCTGCATAAGCACATAATCTATTATAATAGCATAATAGAGTAATCTTTTGTAATAGATTATATCATAATAGATGATATGATTAACTATAATCAGTTGATGGAAAATCTGACAGAAAAAATACCGGTCCCAGCACAGTTGAGTAACTTGAAATGTGTGGGATGCTGGTGACCTCTGGCATTTGTAATGTCATGAAACAGTGGGATTTAAACACCTCATGAAATCACCTCAGTAAGAAATTCAGTTGGTTTCTGGGTGAGAATGGTAAAAGAAACACTTTAGGAAGAACCATGAGGCAGCATCACTTTCCTGACCGGTGACCACTCCCAGATCGTGTCTCTTCTGCTTTTTGGGCATGTGATCTAGGGGCAGAAGTGTTGAAACAAGGGTGTTTAAACTTGCACATGCAGTTTTGGCCATTGATTAAAAGCAATCATATCCTGAGGAATTAAGAAAAGCTTCCTTGCTATGTAGTCAATTGCAGTTCCATTGCAAAGCTGCTGAGTTGGCAGTGAACTTCCTTGCTAAGACAGTGAACACTATCTGTTGTGCATGGCTCCTGTTCCAGAACATTTCCTGTACGTTTAGTGCGAAATTTTGGTTCTGGGTAGCAGAAGCATCTATTTGGTTATAAGCAGATTCATTTTATGATAGCATTGAGAGTGTTATCTTCATTGTCAGTACAAGTTCAGTAAATTCTGAGCTGAAAACCCTGCAGTAAGGCTGCAGCATTACAAGTGACAGCTGGTTCTGCTCTTCAATGTCAGTAATGGTTACTCTTGTAGACAGCCAATAATGTCTGGAGGAACCACGGTTAATGGCAGAGCTGTGTTTGCTCTGCATGACCTTGGGGATTCTGAAAAAAGTGAAGAATTTTTACATTATGTCTCAGTTCCTGGTAACTTGGGGAAGGATGGTATAGGAAAGATACAAGTCATGAAGAAGAAAATAAGATTTTCTAAATCATATTCCTGGTTTCATCAGATTGTTTGCTAACCTGGGTCAATTCCCAGTCCCTTGATTTAAATCCATGACAAGTAGAAGTGATGAACTTTCTGATGAACTCTCTGACCTGAGGAGCTCAAGTATAATATGCTATGTGTCTTAAAGAAAAGGACATAAACTTTTTGTCCATGTAATATATTTGTGTTACAGCATCTGGACACCCAGTTGTAAACCAGCATGGCATAGATACTCTGAATATGATACTCTGTCGCAACAGCTTTATGAGTTGAGTTAATAAAAGCAATGAAGTACCATCTGAGAATGCATAGAGCTATGGAAACAATCAGAGTATCAATATGATGATGATGATGATAGTATATGCTGTTTTGTCAGTTTAAAAAGAATTTTCAGGCCATTCTTTTAAGGACTGAGGGTACGTAACGGGATATCTGTGTGCAGTCATAGTGCTCCAGTAGTTCAGAACTTGAAACTTGGGAATAAGCAGACTTTCTGATGCATTTCCAAGATCTTGCAAAAAATAACTCTATGCTTTATAGAAACCTTACTTTTTGCTTAGATTTTTACCTCTTGTTTCCTAAGCCATCAGGAATGGCCTTTTTCACCTCATTTTATTGCCCAGACAACTTACGTGCTATCTCCACAAACTCAGGTCACATGTAAATTTTTTAAAAGGTTAAATTTGCCTGTTTTGATACTTTGGACCAGTTGGGAAACAGGTAAATTGCATTTCCCGTGCTCCTCACTGCCCACGGAGTGGGTGACTGAGGTGCCTGACTCAGAGCTATCGGAGCACAGCCAGGCTCTCTGTAATGAGCATTCCAAGCTGGCAGAAACAGTGATTTCATTGCTTCCCTTAATGTTCTTCTGAGGTTTGTCCCATGCAAAGGATGAAGTCTGGAGGATGATCAAAATGCAGAAGGAATCAAAGGGGCAATCTGAGGTCAGGAAGTAGAATTGGGGCAGGGAGCTTGGTGGGCCCTAAGTTGGCCCCATTATGCAAGCACCTTACCTTATGGGCTTTAATCACAGGACTGCCTTCCCCCAGACCCTGCTCCATTCTGTGCCCAGAATCTGTTCTAGGAATTAACTGAGGCTCTTTTCTTTAGGATCCTGCTATTTGCAAGATTTGGTGTGGTGAATTTGCAAACAGTGTAGGAATGTATAAAAAAAAACTGCAAGAGAATCTTTTACTTAAGGCAGCCGATTGCTATTCCGGAAGATAGGATTTTATCCTTACATCCGTCACAAAGGTTCAGCATGAGGTTAATTTAATCACTTTAAAACAATGCCTATTGATGTTTACAAATAGTAGGCTCCCAACATGCTGAATATCCTGGGGTTGGAGTACCAAGCTACCACAGCACCCAGTGAGAACCAGGCTTTGAGTAGTTGGAGTTCCACATAATTTTATGTAGTTAAAAGTTAAATTGGGTTCTATCATGTCACCATGTGAACCTAAAATTAGAGGACGCTTTTTTGTGTCAGCCCACATACCTATCTGAAAAAAAGGAATGATAATATAGTTTCAGAGAAATGAGTACAATCAGATACTGTACTGATGAATACCTCAGAAAACCTATGAGGAAATGGACTGGTAATTGTTACAACCAGTCTTTAACACTGATTAATAAATAGGATGTAGGAGACAAAAAAAATAATTAAATATTTGCAAAGTGACTAATTGGCTGTGTGAAGGTGTGAGGCAGGGGTCCTTTAATTACATTCTCACATCATAACTCATTCATGAAGACTGATTCATTTTTCAGAATAGCCCAGTTAGGGTTTTGTAGGCGATCTCAGTCCTAGCAATTCCTGCTTCTGAACTGCTTAGTAACTCAAGTGCTCCGTGACAGCTCACTCCAATACCCAGAGAAGAGCGGGGCTAAAGCTACTGGCTTTATAGAAAGATTGTTATTTCACGTGCAAGCTGCAAGCTGATTTGAAACACGGAACTTTGTTAGCGGAGTTGAACATTACTGATGAACTTTAGAGAAGTAACGTGCGCCCCTCCAGCCCCGCTGCCATGTGCAGGTGCGGTCTGAGCACCGGCCGGGCTGCCGGGGTAGCTCCAGCCGCCGCTGGCAGGGGCAAATCGGGGGTTCCCGTGGGCCAGTCCCACCCAGCTGTGCCCGAGCGCTGGCCACCTGTCACAGGGACTGCTCTCCGGCGTGGAACACAGGCACCTCCCGTGAATGTTTCTCCTAACACTTTCTCTACCCCTCTTCCCACCTGCCAAGCCCCATCCGGCCGGGTCCGGGCAAGGGAGCGCGTCCAGCAGAGCCCGCGGAGGCGCCGCTGGACGCGGCCGCTTTCTCGCCGGGAAGGACCGTGTGGATGCCGAGCCCGGCCCGGGGCCCTGCTCTACTCACCGGCCGCCGGCGGCAGCAGCAGCAGCAGCAGCAGCGGGGGCAGCGGCGCCATGGGCAGCGACGGGCGGTTGCGGGTCCCGGCAGCGGCGCTGTGCTCGGCAGCGGAGCGTGTAGGTGTGAGCCGCAGCCCGGCGTGCCGGCTATAAAAGGCTGCTTTCTGGCCCGAGCCGGGTCCCCCGGAGCCCAAGTCCAAGCTGTGCTGTCCATCTGGCCAGAAGGGAGGAGCTGCCGCTGGAAGAGCCGGCGAGAGCTGGGACCTGTCAGTCGGGCAGCGGAGCGCGGTGCAGGCAGGGGTCACACCCCGCAGGTCTGTGATGGGGGCTGCCTCTCCGCTCCCCACACCCTCCTGCTCTGGCAGCTGTATTTTCTTTTTGAATTACCGCAGTTCCTAGGTAATTTATTCTAGATCTGAAGAGGAAAGCAGGAACTGTGTTGTAAGTTAGTCTAGTGGTTAATTATAACCAGTGCTGAAGACGTGCTCTATCTGGAGTCTGCATCAGCCAGACTTCATCTACTGATTGCTCCTTTCCTCGGATGACTAAAGGACAACCAACTCCTAAACCAGTTACGGATATTTGTAGCTTGATAAAAACTTTTTAATTGTACCTCAAACAAACTAAACTCTCAAAGTGAGTATTCTTTTTATAAATTATATATTTGCATATTTTTCCATTCCCTTTCCAACTTTTATATTATTTTGTAAAACATACAACTAAGTATCTTATTACAATCAGTTTCATTGCTTCTCTCAACACTTTTTTCATGTGATTTTTTCTGTGTTCATATTTTCCAAGTATTTCTTCAGACCTTTTATTATTGCACGGAAACCAGTGCATTTCCTGTCAGTTGTTCAAGCAATCAGGAGCCCTGAAATTTAGAGTATTGATTTTGTGTGCATGAGTTTTGTCTGGTGGTGTTTATACTTTTTCTCTTTTTTTGGCAGTATTATATTCCAGGATATTACCCCCATAGGATCACATTGAGGCCTACACTGCTAGGATATGGAAAGAGAAATAAAACTAGTTTTATTTATGGAACTTACAAAGAATTTTGTATTTATCATGTCATCTTACTATTGGAGAGCAGCTGGTAATTTGTTGGGGTTTTTTTGTGAATGGTATTTCATCAAAGAATTAAAATTGTTTTTTCATGCACATACTGAGGAATAATCATATATTTTCATTAAAATGCTCTGATTTCTATGTTATAACATTCATCTTTATTCAGGAGAGGTATAAAGTCATATGTGATGTGATTCCAAGAGACAAAAAGCATGCACAGACAGATCAGATTTGTTTTTGTTATGCTCTCATTAATCCAATCTCTCTGAAATGTTTGTGTTGGCAGCGAAGTGAGGGTAGCATGGGATAAATGTGGAACATCGATTGGAGGCAGGATACTGATATGCCATTGTACACCTGGTGGGCCTTTGTGCAACCCCGTGCAGAACACCTGGCAAGGTGTGGCAGCTCAGCCAGGACTGTGCATGGCATTTTGCAAGGCAGAGGGTGCCTGTGGGAACTCCACACAGCTGAAATAAGCAGGGTTCCCACTGGAGTGCTGGTGTTCTGTGGAGAGGGGAAGGTTGCTGGAGGCTTCCTGGGAAGCCGCGATGCCTGCAGATCTGTACCGAGCAGCCGCAGGAGCGCTGTGCTGGGACAATGCTGCCAGCCCGTCCTTCTCCTTCCAGCCCTGTGCCTGGCTCTGGCCAGCGTGGGGAGCACAACTGCCACTGTGTGTCCCAACATAGCTGGAGTGGAACACGAGTGAAGTAGGTTGTGCGGCAACCAGAAAGGCTGCTCATGACCCTGATAAGTGCTGGTAGAAAACCCATCTATTGGGGATTTTTTTTTACCCTTTTTTTGAGATTTCATTCCTATTGCCATCAACTGGGTCAGGACAATTTTCCTATTACTCATGGAGTCACATTGCTAATTACTGTTACTCTGGTCTCGTACTGTCACTTATACTTCATTTGTTTACCGACTCTTCCGGTCAATAAGTCACACCTATTAGAACACTTTAATGGTGTCTGAGAGCTGCTTAATGAAACTTCCAGTTGAACACTATCCCATTCAGCATACCATTGCATATGACAATGAAAACAGTATCCAAGGGAGCAAGATGAATTACATTTCATGTTGTTCCTCAGGACACTGACTGATGCAATGTTTAGTGCAGCTGATATGGTTTTCTCTGAAGAAAGGAAAGTAACCTTATAATCACTGAAAAATCAAATGAGACTGAAATGCTCAGACTACAGCTGCTTCTATCAGAAAGTACACAAAGATATGTAGGGACAGAAACTGTATATAGTGATGAAGTAAGGAATGCAAGCCATGAGTTCTGATTCCTATGAGTATAGTAAAAGTTCAAAGGGGAACATCCAGTGAAACTGGTGAGAGGGGAGGAAATCTGATAGAAGGAAATACTTCTATTGAAGCAGAGCTAGATTGTCCAGTTAATTGCCAGGCATATGGCTAGGAAAATATACCAGTAACAGACTGGAAGTTCCTATGAATTACAATGATAGAGTAGTATTTTTAATATTAGATTTGGTTCCCTTTAAATTTCTTAATTAAAAACTTATGTAGCAGTGTAGACCTGTCATATTTCTTTTTGTAGTGTTTCTTCTCTTCTATTTGAAGCACTTGGAAACTGGCCTAAGTCCTATGTGACAAATGGCATTTTCCCTCTTACTGATGAATTCTTTCTGTCTGTCAACTGGAGCTGTGCAGGGGTGGGGAGAAGCATTTGCTTTTCAAATATACTTTCTCAAAAAAGGCTACATGTGCCTTATGATTGCTTTAATTGTTTTTAAATCTGAGAAATAGATTAATATAATTGAGACTCATGGCTGTACTGAGGAACATTCTTACAGCATAACACTGTTATTGGGAAACTTGTTAAATGAGTTCTAAAAGCCTCATTTCTTAGGATCCAGGATTATGTACATGCAGGAAAATGGCAGGGTATAATAAGCCAGAAAGTTAAAATGTTTATGGAAAGTGATAGAATGATCTAAAGTAGAGTTAATGTAAGTGCAAGTTATCCACTATCCTGTGATCAGGTGAAGGTAGTGATCTTAAGAAAGTGTAACAGTAGATTTACTGCTGACTTAACAGCTGAAAAGCTGTCCTTTTTTTTTTTAGTAATAATAGCTCCATTAATTTTTTTTATTTAGTGACAGTAGTTATTTTTCCTGAGAAATAAAAAAGCTTGGTCAAATTTACGAATACTCTGCATTTAGCTTGTTGTGAAACAATGTAGTGTTGCTGCTGCTGAGTACTGATGAGCGTCTAAGCAAAGTCCTAAAAAATACCTACAGCATTAAGCATGTGGCATTTAAGCCACAGGGCATATCTGCTGCCTCACTGAATTAATGAACTAATAAAGAATGGTGAAAGAAATTATTTTCCCATTGTTAGAGATGGGAATGGAGGCAGGATGATTTCCTTAAGGTGCTTTATGATGGCTGTAGCAGAGTTGGAAAACAGAAATTTGATGTTTTGCATCCCAGGTTAAGTCCCAGATTGGGTTCTTCTGTGGCACTGTCTCCTGGAGGAAAATAAGGAAAGAAGCACATGCCTTACTGTGAGGGTATCAGAATAATTAGAACTGAAGAGTTGTTTCCCAGCAGTTAAGTCAAATGACTGTGTTTACTTGTTGCTATACTTGGTAAATGTCTCTGAGTTATTCCACATCTTCTTAAACTTTGGATTGGGACACAGGTTTTGCCTGGAATAGATCCTTTACAAGTGTATGTTCCTTTAGATACTGAATGTCCATGTAGTACACAACTTCTTTATCATTGTTGTCTTCATAAAAATACCAAACCAAACAGACTAAATTACCTATTTGTTTGGAAACATTCAGTGCTTTTGTTCCCATTTTTGGAGGTTTGGCTGGGTTTCCTCACTTTCATGTCCTTCCATCTCTTAGTTCCTTTTCACAGCCAATGCTTCCTGTTTACCAATGTTTTCTTCAGCTCATGTTGGGAATGTTGTCCCAAGGTGTATAACTCCCAAGAGTTATAAAACCAAGTTTTGAGAGACAAGATCCATGTGGAAAGTTAGAAAACATTCTGCTAAGCCATTTTATAGTACTTTGCAATGGACATGTATTATCTCAAATCCAGTTCTAGCACACACAACAAAATCCAGCTTTAAGACTATACCAGCCTATAGCATAACTTGTAATGTCTCCAGTAGTAATAAGTCTCTGAGTAGCACAATATGTTCCAAGAGAATTTTGGGGATCATGTCTGTAGCGTTGTCCTTTCCATGCCCTTTGGCAGCAACGTTACTCTGTCTATGCTGCAAAAACACCCTGTAGTGTGTCACTGCCCATAACAGATAGTTGTGTGCTGGAAAGGTTGTTATTACAGAAGTGTTCCTGAAACTGCTACAATGTCTGCAGAGGAGCTGAATTACTCCTACAGTTTTCTTCTCTCCTCCTCCTAGTTTTAGTTTTTTCCTCACCCCCATTCTCCCCTCTGCTCCTTTAGTACAACAGCTGCTAGCACAGAGTCCATTCCGTCCATACAACCACCCAGGCAATAATGAGATGGCAAGAACATCCTCAGAGCACCACGTATTTACCAATGTAGTTTTGTCCATTTTTATGGCATGGAAATACATTGCCTGTCTTTGAGCAAAGGCACAAACTGGAGATGCTGGGGAAAGACGATAATTAACTTGCAGCTTGCTTAGCTCTCAGGTTCTGACAGTCATCTCTGCCTTCCAGAAGATTTGCATACTCTAAGTCAAGTTCTACATTTGGCATTTGCATAGAAAAAAAGACTCACGGCCTGCTTCTTGTAGAACCCAGGACTACTTCTTATTTTTATGATGAGAAAAAAAAAGACTTGGCAATGCAATGTGTGCATGTTTCTAAAACAGAATTTGAAGTCTCCAGCATATCTCTGGAAGGATATTTGACTTGCTTTCTTTATATAGGTTACATCAACTTGGATTCTTGAAATGGCTGATGTAATGACCAGGATGATGGGACAGAATGACCTCTCAGCACATTTGTGGGTGATACCAAATTGGGGGGAGTGGCTGATACACTGGAAGGCAGGGCTGCTACTCAGACAGACCTAGTCAGACTGGAAAAATGAGCTCTGGGGGACCTCATGAAATTCAGCAAAGGCACATGCAAAGTCCCGCAACTGGGTTGGAATAACCCCCCAAGTGGGACAGGCTGGGAACAGCTGGAGAGAGAACAGCTTTGTAGGAAAGGAGCTGAGGATTGTGATGGACAAGCTGAATGTGAGTCAGCTGTGTGCTTTTGAAGCTAATGTGCCCAGCTGCAAACTGGGCTGAGCACCACTGGTAGGTTTGGAGGGAACTGATTGTTCCTCTCCATCTGACACTTGTGACACCACATCTGGAGCTCTGTGTCTCATTTTAAGAAAGCAATCGACACACTGAAGCAAGGGTACCAAACTGCTCAGGCAGCTGCAGTTCATGACATACAAGAAGATGAGAGAGATGGATTTGTCCAGGTTTAAAGAAGATGGTGAGTGGAGATCATCGTGCTGTGAAGCATTTCATAATCATGCTCTTCTAGCATTTCATGTAGAAGAAATGCAGCCACATTTTTTCCAGAGGTGCTCAAGAAGCAGTGAGCACAACCTATAGCAATTCAATATAGGAAACTATTTTTTTTTTTTAAGGATCAAATACTGAAACAATTTTCCCTGAAAGGCTATGGCAACTCCATCCTTCGGGATATACATAACTCAATTCAACATGACTAAAAGCAACCTGCTTTAATAGGACCTGCCATGAGGAGAAAGTTGGACTACAAAACTTGTAGAAGTCCCTTGCCTCTTACATGATTCTGATATTGTGATGTGATAGCAGATATGTTCAAATTAGCAGTTCCACCCTGCCAGGAAAGGAGACTCCAATATCACTTCCTTTTGCCTAAAGGTTTTTATGAAACCATGGCCTGTAGGCAGGGAAGGCAGTAGGCCTGTTCTGCAATAACAAATTAATTGAAAATAATTTTTTCCATATATCATCAAGTAAAAGATGCAAATGCACTGGGGAAATCATCTGTGCTGAATTCAAAGAGACTTGAGATTTTGCCTGCTTTTATTATCTAGACAGCTTTGTCACAAACAGAAGCACTGCCCTTTTCATACTTTCCTACCATTTTAACTCACTGTTATGAAATCCCATTTCTATGCCTTTGTCCTTGTTGACCATTTCTGAATTTTCTTCCAGTTCTATTTTTACTGAGAATAGTGGGGGCAGGGGGGTCGGGGGGGGGGACTGTAGAATTGAATGCAGTATCCAGGGTGGAGACAGAACATGGATTTATAGAGACTGCAGACTATGCTTCATTTAAGAGAGAAGAAAAAGGAATTCACAGTTCTGTGTAACTTTTGTGGCTTTTTCATTGACTCTAAATGTTTTAAACTGCTTGAAAATAAAATTAAGACATTTTTGTTACCTGTTTATTTGTTCACTTAGTTGTTTTGTTCTTCACCCTGTCAACACTGAACACCCTATTGGTCTGGTCTGCTTGTCTTGCAGCTTTCTTTCAGGAGCATCTGTGCAGTTTTATGGCAACTGAACCCATCAGGATAAAAACCCTAAATAATGTGTCCATCAAAGGAAAGGTGAGTAGAATGTAGCCCTTGATTGTTCCAGGCTAATCTGCACAAGAGCCCTCTGTCTTTAAACACCACCCAGACTGCCTTGGGAACTGGGAAGTTACTGAATTTCTTGTTGAGGGTCAAAAAATCCCTGAAAATACTGAGGGGTAAGGAACACAGGGATTAGCAGGAGAATTTAGGAGTAGGGGAAAAGTGAGTATAGGAAAACTTGTATCTTTAAGACATGTAAGATCAAAAAGGTGTTGAATAGTGCTGAAGAACTGAGTATGTGTCACTTGTCAAGTAGGTTCTGAATCTCTCATCTCCAGGTCTCTGTGGGATGGAGTCCTACTTTTATTCTTTGCTTTTGTAGAGTAGTTGGGATGAGGAGTAATTGAACCACAGAACTGTCAGCACTAACATCATGATTTGCTATACCTGGAATAAACCAGATTTGCTGAGAGCATGCACAGAGTGCCAGTGCACAACAGGAAGGCTAATGTTCAATAAAATGTTGTTTAGGCACCACGGGCGGCTTGATTTTCAGTGAGAAGTGGGTACTCAGTAGAAGGTAAGAATTTAAGTGCATTCTCAGATCTGGGCCAACATGACAAACATATTATGTTTTCTATGTAGACCTATTTTCCACTGCATTGGAAGGCAGCAAATGCCATGGGGACTATACAATATAAACAAATTAGAACTATTTATATAACCTATAATTACAAAGTGTTAAGCTTATGCTTCTTTGGAGTATCAATTACTGTCTTAAGAATACATTTTCCTAAAACTAAGAAAGATTTTATAATTCTATAGACTTTGTATTTCCTTTAAAAAGATCAGTTATGGACAAAAGAAAACATATTCAGGACACTTGTGAGCAAGACTTGTAGACTCATTGCCACACGGAGCTAAGGAAACAGTGGAGTGTGAAGGAAGCTGCTGAATTGAAATCCCAGTATCTTCTACATGTGACAGTGCTCAGGGAAGATTACATTTAACTCTTACAGAGTTCAATGAATCTTCAAAGACAAATAGAACTGTTGCATCTTCATCTAAATTATGCAGAATGATAAAAATTTTGTCTAGCTTCTTTTTGTGACTATGATACCTCAAAAATAGGAGTAAGATGGTACATACAAAATTTTATGCTGACCATATTCAGATTACCTTTTAAAATAGACAGCTTATGCATACTTGACATTTTTATTTCACAGAGCAAAACAGTTCTGCATACACAGTGTATTCAGAATTTTGTGTGTCTGCGCATAGGATCTGCATACTGAAATGTAATGGTGATTTCATGCTGCTGTGAGACTCACAACCATCTAATTTCCTAATTCTGTTTGCAATTCTTTAATGCCACATTAATGTTTAATGTTCCTCTAGTTATCTCCCCTCTTAGAAAGAAGAAAAGATAAACCCTTATTAGTTTATGCACCATGTAATCCCTAGGAAGGATTTGCCTGGGACAGATAATCTTCAATGTTGAAGTCTTATTTAGAATGGAGGGTAAACTTAATTACATAAGTAGGCTAATTTTTATTCTGTAACATGCTAGATTGAATTTTTGTTTAGATTGGTTCTTTCTGACAGCCACAAAAGAAAACCTGTATAGTTTTTACCAAAAAACCCAACAGACAATACTGCACATCACTCTTCCAAATGCATGGACATTCATGGATAATTGTGTGCAGAGATGCTGCCAAACATCAATTGTCTTCCCATCAGCTGGGCTTTTTCACTTACTTATTTTTGTTGAAGCAACACATAGTTTGTCTACAGATGTATGCAAACATGTTTTACATATTTGTACAATAAAATTGAATTAAAATGTAAAGCAATGTAAAGTAGAAAATTCTCTGTAATGACTCAATTCCTGTTCCTATGGGAGGGAATGCATCTTAAGATCTAAATAATACAAGCACTAAATGATCACTTCTTGCATGTATGGAGAGAAACAGTTTCTACCATAGCACATATATTGCATCCCCCCTCCCTCAGTTTTCTGTAATCTGCATAGTTAGCTGATTACTGCACAACTGGAAGGACTGGAATTAGGTGGGTCCTTTTATGATCATTATGACAGCAAGTTGAAGGAAGAGGAGGAGCTACAGCAGTCCTAATTTTACTTGAAATAGGGGGCTTAGAAACCTATGTGAGAACACTGAGCATCACAATTCCTTTGGAGAAGGTTTGACTTCGAAACAAGTGTCACTGCTTACTGCTGTGCTGCTGCTTTCAAGTTTTTGGTCTCTGAATTTTGTTTTTCATCACTTTTTTTCTGGTCTCTGCCCATCATCTCTTTATCTTTGGCTTCTTAAGTCACCTGTCATTTGTTCATTTGTTCAAGGAGATGAAGGTCAGATCATCTGATCTGACTTGTATGCCACAGGCCCTCAAATTTCTTATACCAGCCCAAGTAATTTCTCTTTGAAGAGAAATATTTTCTACCTGCTTAAAGCATATAATTAAATTTGGAGTCACACAGCATTAGAAGATAAAGAACTTCCTGTTCTGTTATCAGAATAGCGTCTTGTAAGGGGCCTGTGTCTGGAAAAAGGCTGAATGGAGTAGGCACCAGAGGTAGAGACAGGCCAACCTATTTAGGGAAGAATTTATTTAAAACTGATTGACTTACAGTAAAACGGGACTACAGACATTCAGACTGTGTCATATTTTTATAGTAAAAACAAAATTTAATAAACACAACTTCTTTATCCCCTCAGAAAAAAGGTGGGCTGTTAATTGAAATCTCTGTTATAAGCAATAATTTGGACCTTTGAGAAAAGGAAGGAATTGTAGTAAGATCAATACTAAAATGTTTCAACTGACAGAGAAGGTTTAGTCTTCAGAAAATATAAACAGCATTTGTTACAGGTTAGGTTCTGACCTCAGTTAAACCAGTATATACCTAAAAGGCAACAAAAATGCATACAATTATCTAACACCCAAGGTTCAGCAGTTTACAGAAGAAAATAAAATTTTAAGTAAATAAATAATCACAGCTGCATAAGTCTCATTTTACAAATTTAAGTAGTGAGACTCAGGATAACTGAAGCTCTCTACAAAGTCAGTGGCAAGCTGCAAATTTGAAGAGCCAAGCTGCTTCTCATTTTCTGTGCTAAAGTTCTGCTTATTGATCAAGAATAACAATGCTGTGGTTTTAAAGAAAGGCTGACATGCCCAGACTACATGAATATAGAAAAACCTCAGAATGCAGGCAACATTTCCTTTTAAAATAGCTTCTAAAAATGCTTTAGTATAATTATACATGCTCCAGACTGAGGTTTGGAAGAATGTTAACTCTCCTGTCAATCAAAAACCTTCTTTTTGTGCAGCCAGTGGGTGGGGTGCCATATTTGAGAGTGCAGCATTCAAGTTAAAGCCTCAACTGTCCAAGGTTTGTTTTGAATCTTACAGCACACAAACTCAAACCTCAAATTTTGTGAAAGCCTACGTTGTCAGAAACACAGAAATGGATTTATAAAACAGATTTCAAAAGCATGTAAAAAGTGAAAAGTTGATTAGAGTGAAGTATGAGAAACAGCAGGACTCTACCTGTTGTAGCAACTTCAATCTTAATGGCAGTGCAATTCTGTTGCAACTACAATTGTTTCTTAAAAACATTACTCCACATACCTATGTCCTACCTTGCAATAGCTGTGTGGACCAAGACTGTGTGTGAAAGGTCTTTGTTGCTCCATCAGTGTCACTATGTTTAATGGCTACTGTAAACTGCGTGTCCTTCTGGATTCTCTTCCATACTTCAGAATTAGAACTCCATGAAGCCACGGATACTGTGTTAGTCTCTTAGTCCACTGTCACAGAACTCTCATCACTTCTGATATTGCCAGTTTGTAGGAGTAACCTGTACATACCAGGATGCTTCCAATCCAGCTGACAGCTGCAGTTATGTCAGCACCACTAAATTAGGCAGTGCTAAAACAGTAGTTCATACTTCCTCCCCAAAAGTCTTGAGCAGTGTGCTTACTAGGGAATACTGACTTTTTCCAGGAAGAAGAAAACATGCTAACCTTATTTTTAGATGTATTAATGCCTTCAGAATAATTCTTTGAGGAATCACTAATTTCCAAGCATTGTGTTGCTTATATGGCAAATCAATTTTAGCCTGAGATTTCAGTTTTAGGGTCATATTGGTTTCAATGCACGACAGAGGGATGCGATGCACAAGTCTTTATGGAAAATACTTTCCTAGGGTATCTGTGGCAGCATTCATAGGGTCATGGAATGGTGTGGGTTGGAAGGAACCCTAAAGATTAACTTGTTCCAACTTGTTAACTGTGATTAACTTGTCACAGACAGGGACACACTCTACTAGCACAGGTCACTTTAGGGATGCATTCAAAGAATTCTCATGCTTTCCTGCTCTACTTGTATGATTTTTTTTAAATGCTAATCCTTCTAGTTTGACAAATAACAATTAAAATATTCTTTGCCCTTTTTGTATTTTAAAACACTTACTTGCCCAAGAAGAGTCAAGAGTTGAAATTAAGATTGCCAGGAAGGAATGAAAAGTGAATTCTACAAAGAAGTTTTGTCTGGAAAAGTGTGTGTGTTTTAAGAGGGTGGAAGGACTCTTTTCACCCCTGCCCTCCGAAGAAGATGTATTTTGAATCCTGTATTTTCGTAACAATTGTAAAGAAAACAAAGAAAGCTCTTATCAGTTTGATGCTCAGCAATATAAAAGCAGAAGTAAGTACACTGAATGCGTCAGCTAACTTCATTCCCCTTGTGTTTCTGCAGAGGTATTTTCTTTGAAAGGCTCTAGTCAAGTCTGGCCATTCCTTATTTAAAGTTTTATTTAAATTCAGAATTACTCAGCGTATATATAAAATTGTTCATTTTGTAGCATGACTTTCGTTTCACTACATTTCAGGAGACATTATTTTTTTTCAGCATTTTCTGCAACATGAGAAAACAAAAAGCAAACATTACTTGAAACTCTGCTTGCAAAGTGTCAGAGGTGAAGCTGAAGAATTCCTTAAGTATGTTTTTATACACAGACAGCTTGAAGGCACTTTGCCATTTGGATGACTCCTTGACCTTTTGGAATAAGTATGACAGTTAAGATAAGCTGATGAATAAATGCTTATCCTGTTTGTAGGAATTAGGGTATTGGTCAATAACTGAGCATCATGGTGGCATTCTCTATAGAAGACTTCAGCTTCCTCCACAGTACATGGAGACAGTTGAGAATTCATAAGAGCCAATATGATCATTGGGAAATTTCATGGAATTTCACATGGATATAGTTAAGCAAGGCAAAGAGGTGTAACATTTAGGCCCTTTGACCTAAGACTGCAGGGAAGCAGATTCAGTGCTGATGTGTTAATAGCTTTCAGGATACCAGAGAAACAGTTTAGAGGCTTTGAAGATGTTTAACCTACTCAGCTCACCTATGAAAAGGATAATCTGTTTGCCAGCTTCAAGAGGATTACAGGCAACCCTTAGCAGTCTCCTGCAAAACTTGCTTCAGAGAGGTCATTCATGCTCAGAGCAATCCATCTCACTAAGTGAGTGATTTAGCACTTCATTGTGGCTCAAAACTGAGCCAAACTGATTGTCTTCATGCACTGTGCTTTGGTTCATTTGATAGAGCTGTCTCAGAGCATGGGACTCCTTTGGGGAATAAGACAGGAAGGTGAGCTCCAACCATGACATTCAATCTGTGTGTTCAGACTCAAGCTATTCCAAAGTTAACCCCTGAAATGTGCATTGAGGCTGAGCATTCGACACCTACACAACATTTGTTTTATGAAAGGACTTCATTTGGATGAGTCTGCTTGCACACAAGCATGAGCATGTGCAAAACCAGTAACACCAGCACACACCTTCCTCTCTGGTCTCTCTTGGACAGCTTGTACTAAATATACACTCCTAAAAGGCACACTATTTTTCCTTTGACATTACCAAGAGATTGAGATCTTCTAGATCTTGGCAAAGCTAAAAACCAAAGAAAGGTTTATTCTGGCAGGAAACTCCCTGTGGAGAGAGGTATTCCTCAGTTCTGCTGTGTTACTTGACAAAGCACCATTCTTTAACTGAATTCGATGACAAACCATTGTTTCCCCCTCCCCCATCTTCTTTATGGGCAGATTTAAACTTTATATATAACCTGTGATAGAAAAGAGATCAATTCACTTTACCCCTATTCCATCTTTCCAGTTATAGCAGAGTTCTCTAGCATTAAAGACCTGATGTAGTAAACCTCTAAATAGACAGCAAAGCAAATATGGACAAGGTCAGGTGAAAAATCAAGATACTGAAGGTAACTAAAACACAGTTCTAAAGTATGGCTGCAATGAGCATTATGTACTGAATAAAACACTTCCTGAGTTTCATTCTAGCAGTGGATGCAGTGACAGTCTCTATCTTCCAAAGGAAGTCATCAGACACACCTTATATTGCTAAATTAGTTAGTGCAGCCACAGTTACAGAAAAGCAAATGATAAAACTGAGACATGATATAAACAGCTGAAGCTCACGATAATGGGCTAGCTAGTTACAACAGTGAGGTAAATATTATATTAGCAAACAGGTCAGAAAATAGGTGTAATTTTCCTCACCTTAATCTCCAAAGCCTGTTTATTACATACAAATAAAACAGCACTTCTGAGAAAATGGAATAGAACAAAATAATCAAATAACACAGGACACAGATTGCTACATTTAATCATTCCTAACTATAATAAGTAACAAGGAAAAAAAGGATTCTTTTTAAAGGGTAGGAAAAGTTCTAGGGTTTTTTTTAGAGAAACTGAAAGACTAACATAATATTACATATCTTGAATTTCATAGTCCAGCAAAAGGCTTTATTTGCAAATTTTTACATACTCTGAACAACTAATGCTTAGGAAGGCTATCTGAGCTAGGCACCTTGATTGTAACAATTAAAATATTAACTACTGCATTTTTAGAAAAGTGTTCTTGAAGCAATGATTTGGGTATTTGCTGTAGAGATATTTTCAGGAATGGCTTCAGTTTTGCCACTCTTCCTGTCCAAGTGTGTGTGTGTCACCATCAGGAGACAGTCTAGGCTGTAACACCACCCACAGCCAAATGATTCTGTCTCTTATCCTCCCCCCTGCCAAAGTGAGATGGTGCAGTTTGATTTGTTGCCAAACATACTGAGCTTGAGTAACCTAGATACCTCAGGGAGTAAAGCTATCTGGGGAAAAAAAACCTGGATCCATCTCCCACCTGCCCATTATAACTGTTACCACCCTTTACAGAAGGTTAAACACAGAGACTGGCAGTACCCTGCACCCTTTTTATTTTATTTCTGGCTAACAGAAGATCTCTAACCAGTCATCCATTTGAAAAATGGTTTTGTGTTTTTTCGGCTCACATCCTCATTAAGGCACTCATCCATTACTTTGTCACAATGCAACGTATTTTACTCATGACTCACCTCTGAGGCTATCCTGAGGCCTGAAGCTAATGCTTCTGATGGCAGCTGGCATTCCAGCTTAGCCCCGCTTAGTATGTCTGCTTTCGGCACTGAAACGGCTGGACTTTATTTATTTATTTTTAATTCAAGCAATCCTTTTTAACGTTGCACTTTCCAACGCAGAAAAATCGTTGTTCCTCACCTGTCGTGGGCCGGGTCAGACACGCCCCGGGGGAGACTCGCTCCCCCTGCTGGCCCGTGGCAGCGAAATTCCCCTTGGCTCCAGTGAGATAATCCACGGCGAGGTGGTGTGGAGTGGCTTTTTATGGGGGCTGAATTTTTGCCGTGGATTGCGATTGAGACATTGAAGTGTTTCACTGCCTTCCACCAGTTCCAACAAAATTTTAACATGCAAGAAATCTTAATTTTAAAATGCTAAATAGTTTCCCAAGGAGATTAAAGGTTCATCAGCAACCTCGGGTTCATACCTCAAAAGTTACAGTTTAACTTGCCCTGTGCCTGTTGTCAAATACTCTGCTCCCCCTCCACCACAGCCTCAGTTCTCATAACTCATAAAGTTCTAATACAGTTTAAGTATTTCAGTTTGGTTAATTCAGGTCAACACCCCCAAGTATGACTTCGCCAAAGGGGTTCTCCTTTTCATACTTTTGTTTTGTATAAAGCTCTGTCTTGGTGAAATTTTATAGGCTGCATACATTCTTTGTTGTGGAATATTTCCTTGGGTAGTAGTTATAACATAAATTCACGTCTGATCACAACTGACTATTTTCAGAGATGTTTAAAGGAAAAAAATGGAAATTTGCTGGTTCAATTATTCAAGGAGATTTTTTTTCCTCCCCATGACACATGCAGAACTGGAATAACCATACATTCAATAACCACTGCTTGAGGAAAGAGAGCAATGTCACCATCCATATATTTAGTATGTAATTCTGAGCCTGGGAAAGATCAAGAACTTGATTCAAATTGAAAAAAAAAATTGAAACAGCAAAATCAAAAGAGTTTTGAAGGGAGTACATTCCTCAAATTATCTCCACACATAAATAACTTACTTACATCAGAGATTCCAGTGAACTGTAATCCTCATGTCAGAAAGTGTTGCATGACAAGGACTTCCGATGCTGCAGATTAAGGAATACACTGGAAAAACGTACTTGTCTTCCACTCATCTGGAATCATCATTCACACCCATGTAATCCTCCTGATCAGTGAGCACATAAGAAATATGTGTTCCAAAACAGTTTATAATACTTGAATTATAAAAAGTCAGACTGATTTTGTCTCCTCTCCAAAAGTTTGTTTAGAGTTGAAGAGAAGTCCCTTTGCTTGCTTTGTTTCACAAATTTATTCCAGATTTTATGGGAATGTAACTTTTAAAGCCAGGAACCCAACATTTATTTTGTTTTCTAGCAGTTTGAAAGTCAGCATATTTATACAGACATTTTAGTAATTTACCTTTACCTGATGTGATTTTCAAGCTCACATTTGCAATCTGTATTACATCTGAAATATTCTGAAAGTAGTCATGAATTCCCAACAGGCCACTCTTTCCAGGTGAACAGTATGCAGCAAATCCTAACAGCAGGCTTGGAAAAATCATCAGCGTGATTTATGTAATACCTATAAATCAAAAGGATTAACAGCTAAGGTTTATATTTTCACTGTGTTACTACCAGCCAAAAGGTTTTACCTCAACAGTGGTTTGTTGTTCTGGATGAGAATGATCATACTGCTTGCTTTCTTAAGCTGCTTAGTGTTTAAACAATTGTAATTTGGAATTGGATAAGCCTTCTTACCATTTTTATGGTCTATTTCATGGTTTATGATCCATGGACATAACCGTTCTTCTATGTATGATCTTTTTTTCTGCTTCTCTCATGTCCCTTTAGATCCTGCAATAAGCAAAGGTCCAATTTCACCATGACTCTTAGGGATCTGTTAAATGCCATACTATACACTTAAGCACTACTATTTAATATTTGATTGCTGTGATTGAATTATCACAGTCTCAAGAATCACAGGGCTGTGATCCGCAGGAGGTAATTCACGCTTTGGAGCTGAGAAAAGCCTCAAGACAAAGCTTCAACAATTCAGACACGGTCCCTCTAGGGTAATTAGACTGGAACAATGTTTAATATAATAATGTATTAATAATTAATGTTTTAGGCCTCACAAGGTCAATAAACTTTCCATCAGCATAGCCTCACCCGATAAACTACTAACTGGCTGCATTCCTTCCTGTTTTGATTAGTGGCAGTTTAATCTTGATACTATACTGGTTAGAACTTCTAATGATTTCTTGATGCAGTCCTACCATACAGGTCACATCGGTTACCACAGTATTTGTGGAGGCATCTGTACAAGACTGGTCAACTGCACTACTGACATTACCATCACTAATGTTGCTGAAAAAAAGGAAACAGAATCAGAAAACCCTTAGTTGTAAAGAACCCACGTAAATCACTGAGTCCAGCTCCTGGTCCTATGCAGGACAGCCCCAAGAATCCCACCACGGGCCCGAGACCCCTGTCCAAACATTCCTTGAGCTCTGTCAGGCTCAGTGCTGTGATCACTTCCTTGGGGAGCCTCTTCAGTGCCCAATTACCCTCTGGGGGAGAACCTTTTCCTTATACCCAACCTAAACCTCCCCTGACACAACTTCAGCCATTCCCTTGAGTGCCGCCACTGGTCACCAGAGCAGAGTTCAGTGTCTGCCCCTCCACTGGCCCTCATGAGGAAGCTCCAAGACCACAGTAATATCTGACTTCAGTCTGACTTCAGCTGAACAAGCCAAGTGACCTCAGGTACTCCTCAAACGGCTTGCTCTCCAGACCCTTCACAATGTTCGTCATGATACCATCAGAACACAATTATGTCCACAGAGAGGGGAAAACCCAATTCCTCTCATTTGAGAAAGCACTGAAGGGAGCTCAAGTCCGGCCGTTCCGTGGGCAGGAGGTGTGTGCCACCTGCCCGGCCCAGGGATGGCGTTATTGCCTGGCCCAGGGAAGGTGTCCCCGCCTGCACCTGCCGCTGGTCAGACTGGCCACGGCTTAAACGAACGACAGCACTGCGCGCCTTGGGCCTTGTGCTCACTCAGGAGCTTTTATCGGGCAACGGCATTTGCATTTTGTGCGCTCCGACGTGACAGAGCCCGGGGCACAGCAAGGCCCGGGGCTCACGCACGCTCCTCTCGGCTCAGCGCGGCCCCGCCGCCTCACCGGCCTCAGGGCAGCAGGGCGCGCGCACGCCGCGCAGCGCCTTCTCGGCCAGGAGTGGCGGCACTGGGCGGAAGGAATCCCGCGAGCTGCTCACGTCAGGCGGCTTCCGGGAGAACCACCGGGAAGCTTAAAGGGCCGCGGCGGCTCCGGGTAGCGGCGGCCCCGGGCTCGGTCGTAGCGGTGTCTACACGACCGGCCAGACGGCGCTACCCGCACAGCGCCACAAACCAGCCAGGGCCGGCTCCGGCCCGCTGAAGGGAAAGGGGCGCGGGGGCGGGGCCGCAGGCAGCCAACCAATCAACAGCCAAGAGCTTCCCAGCCGCCCCCAATCAGAAGCAGCGGTTCCCAAAACAATCGTGGCGAGCCAATGGGAAGCCCGCGCCGCTCGCGCTCGGCTCAGGCCGCCCCCGGGCTGTGCCCGCGGCCTCCCGGCAGCAGGGGGCGCGCGGGGGCGGCGGCGCTGCGCGGGCGGCGCGGAGGAGGCGCTGCCGCCGCTCTCGGTGTCGTTATCGCCGTCGCCGCTGTCGCGCCCGTCCCGCCGGCCCCGCCTCCCGCTGCGCTCCCGCGGCCTCACAGCAGGTACGGGCGGGGGGAGGGACAGACACACCGCATCCCGGTGCCGCCGCGGCACCCTCCGCCCGAGGAAGGAGTGCCAGACGCGGCCGGCCCTGTTGCCGTTCCGCCCCGCTCCGGGCGCGGGGAGTCGGTCCCGCCCGTCCCTTCCCACGCCGCGGGGCCGCCGCTCCCCGCCGAGGTGGAGCCGCGGGGGGTCGTGTGGCCTCCCGGCCGCGGCCGCTGTCGGTCCCGCCGGAGCCGCGGCCGGGCCGGGCCCCCCGGAGGGCTCTCCCCGGCCGCCGGAGCCGCTCGGCGCGAACAAAGGCGGCGGGCGGGCGCGGCGCGCTGGGGCAGCGCAGCCCGCGGGTTAGGAGCTCTCCTGTTGCGCCGTGACTGGAACAGACCCCGGAGAGCGCTGACAGCGGCCGGGCCGGGGCCCGTCCTCTGCCCGCGTCCCCCCGGGAGCAGGGTTTGGGGCTTTCCGCGCCAACAGCTGCGCGGTGATTCTGTCGTTCCTCCAGCCCAGGGACGGTGCCTGCGCGCCGTGCCCTCGCTGTGCCCGGGCAGCTCCCGCAGGCAGCGCTGGAAGCGTTCCGTTACGGAAAGTCAGAACTGTCTTACAGGAAGTGGGAAAGAAACCCCAAACCAACCCCACAACCAAAACCAGCAACGAAACTCGAATATTGTCGATTGTAGTGACCAAAATCGAGTATCAGAGGTTTATCTTGGTTTAAATCCTGTTGATAAATCTGGATTTATTGCTAAGATGCTCTTCCTGCGGTTAGGTTTTTGGATCTATTCTTTACTGAAGTATCTGAGAGAACTGTAAACCGAAGTTTTTGAAGCCCTGCTTCTTAATCTCCTAGGGAAGTGAAATGACTTCACAAAGAGTTTTTGTTCTCTCCTGTTTCTTACAAGGATTTTTAAAAAATGTAGTACAGCTGTGAAAATAAAAAATAAATCTTGAAAACTGTCTTATTAATTCTGTGGATAGGGAAAAAGTGGGAGGAGATGAAACTAAATACCGAGGGTAGGTAAGGAGTGGGAAATTAGTACGTCTTAAATTATTGCTATATGTTCTCTTTTCTTTTATTCAGATATTTCGTTTTGACTACAGTCAAGTTCACTTTTTAGAAATAAAAGGTGGAACTGCATTATGTCTGTGTTAGGTGGTTTTTTGAGCTGACATAGCAGAATTCTGTGATTGTGGCCAAAAGTACTAGATTAAGCAGAGAAGTGAATTTGGGACTATTGAAATGTGTGTTGTGTAATGTGTTTCCTGTTTCTCCCCCAGCATCTTGCATGTTTGAAATGTCTCATAAGACAGCTCAATAATGCGTGAACATGAACATAAAATCTTTTGTGCTTTTGCTGTCTGAGGAACACATTTGTTTTGTACAGATTTTGTATTAAGGTTTCTATTTTCCCTTCCTCATTTTGATGCCAGTCCAAGTCTGATGAGCAGTTTACAATCTCTGTAAGGCATGCCTTAGTTTGCACTGTAGTTTATTATCTGTAATTATGCTTTTAATCTGTCAGATGGTTGGGATGGGCAATAAAACAGCTTTGACAAGTCTGTTTTCTGGGAAGGTTTATTCTGTAATGGCACGTGCTCGGTGTCCAGTTGGATCCTTGGCTGGGTTGGAGCGGGGGCTAGTGGAGATGTTTGTGTGGGTGGCATCGCTTGAGGAAGTGATTTGGGTGTAGCTGCTTGTGTGCCAGTCCTCACTTGGCTCTGTCGAGGCAGAGTTCTGCTTTCCTGTGCCCCTGGGGTGGGAATTACACGTAGCTTTTGGATCCAAGTGCCTGAAAGTATTGTGCTTGTTGCTGCTGTTAGTAGTGCAGGAGGCAGCAGCAGAGATAGGCTTTTGCTTCTAGTAGGTGAGAGGGATTTATATTGCCTGCCTCTTAGTCATCTCTTCACTCCTGCTGTTCTGTTTCAGTCTTGCTCTTCTCTTTGCAGCATTCCCTTTATTCTAGGGTGTAACTTCTCTCCTCTGGAGTACAGTTTTCCTATATGGAAACAGTAGTGAATCGTTCATGGTGTCATTTTATACACAGGCTTCTGGTTTCACAAATTCTGACCAAAGTTTTGACAAATGATGGTGTAGATGATGGGTTCATTTCTGTCAGAATTGAGGGGGAGAAGGCTGATGCTAGGATACAGAAGGGATCTCTTCACTTGGTGTGATTTTATTTGCTAATTCGGCTGAACCGTTGAGGCTGGTAGAGATCTGTCAACTGCAGTAATGACAAAATTTTCCATGTGCTTTGTACTGTGTAGAAATTTGAGACTCCTGTCACCTATGTGTTAATAGTGAACTCAGTGATACATGTCAGGAGGATATGCTCCTGTAATTTAGAAGAACACATCTATACACTACCAAGGGTAGTGTAAAACTTTGTAAGTTTTAGTTCTGTGGAAAGAGAAAAGCAGCAAGGATCACTGACTTCCAGTTTTTTTCAGCATTTAGGTCTGAAGGTGCAGAGAATACTTACTTGAAGTATTTATAATAGCCAGAGCCATAAATGCCTATAACAAACAGTAACATAATTATTTGGTCAGCTGAAGGTCATTAATTCCCAGGGGGAGTAGTTCTGGTCCCCAAATGAGGTTATGCATTTTCACAGCATTCTCCTCTCATCTCTAAAGAAGTAATGTGCAAAACTCAGTGCAAGAGGAGAAAGGATCAGTCCTTCCCAGTTCCCTGTCCTGTGGGACTGAATTTTTAACTGGGGGAACTTGTGTACATGTCAAACTGTAGATAGTTGCTCTCTGGTCCTGCAGTTTAGAAATTGAAAGGCTCAACTCTCTATAGTTTTACACAGTGGGGCCTTCCTTTTTACAATAGCCAAGGCCTATATTTCTACAAAAAACCTCAACTTCTACATTCTGTATAAATGTATTCACTCGTGTTCCAGAGATTTGCTTTGCAAAGACAGTCTAGCAATTGTACTCAACACCCTTGTGCCTGAATATGGCACATGGTATATTCTAGATAATGGGAATGTCCTTTAAAATGTATCTTGAATGCCTTAGAAGTGCTAAAATACAGAAAAGAATAAAACTGTCTTGCCATGTGCTGGAAGGAAGGCAAGGAACCAGTAAGAGCCATAGGTGGCTTTGTGACAAAGAGAAGTGGAGGTGTTCTGCCTGCCTGCACTGGCACAGACCTGTTGTCCCTCGTGTCTCCTGCGTGTATGGGTGGACCAGGATCTGTCAGAAAAGGTGTCACTGGCTCCTGGCAGAGACCTTTCTGTCACTTGGCTTCTGCTCCTGAGAAACAGGATGAGTTAAAGCCTGTGATGAAGATAAAACAGATAAATTGTTCTTTAAAATGTCTAGGCAGCTTTTTTTTTTCTTTACTACATTTAGTGGATTGAGCTTGTATAGGTCAATTCTCTCATAGCAGCAGTTGTTGAAATACTGCATTTAATGCAACAATTAGTTCTTCCTGTGATGTTAATTAGTGATACATTAGTCTGCTTTTTTTTTTCAGCTCCTGTACTATTTTTTCTTTATTTTAGGTTGTTTTTCTCAGTGAATTGCATGAAGAGTGAAACAAAAGTACAGGCTTTGCTTTTCTAGTAATTTTTCAAGCAACAAAGCAACATTTAGACTGTTTAAATGTATGTATGTACATAAGTTTATTTTTCTTTAAATTCTGTCACTGCAAATAGGGAAGGGCTGTTGCTACATAGGCTGGGGTTTCACCTTGGAAAGTGGATGGATGACATTAAAAGGCATTTGTTATTTGCCTTGTATATAACTGAGTCTTAACGTGTTTCTGGTTGCTTCAGAGGATGTAAGGAAAATTTGGGTGGAAGAGATACTGTTAAAGGTGCTATCTGAACCAGTTTTAAATCCTCTGCAAAATCATAAAATACTGGGGAAATTTGGCTGTCAAAGTATTCTAAGAAAAGATAATTTTTGCCTGAATATCTTGTGGATGCAAATGAGTAGTAAAAAAATAGAAAACTACTTTGAATAATAAATTTCAGCACTCACATATGTTCATAATTTGCTAGCTATTATGTATGTAATGCCAGTTTGTAACATTTCCATTAACTTTATTGTTGTGGGGAAATGGGATCTGCACATCCTGAAGTTCAGTATATCATTCTTTAATGTTCTTTTAGAGATGATAAATAAATGCAGGTGTCACTGTGTTGGACTTTTCTCGTGTCATTGCAAGTTGGGGTGGAATACTAAGATTTCTTAAAATTAGCAAATCTGATTTTAATTTTGCCCAGATTGTGGCATATGCAAGACTCCTGTGTGGCAAGGTATTACATTGTCAGCTGTTAATTCACAGGACTAAAATGTGTTTTTAAAAGCTTAGTTTTGAGGGAAAACATGTGCTGCTATTCCTGCTTTCTTTGGTTAGTGTGATAATTTCTTATTCTTACAAGACTTTGTTTGAATTCTAAAATAAGTGAGTAAATAAAAACTATTTAGATGCCAAATAAAGTGTCCTTTAGGCATTTATATTTTGATTTCTTAGTGGATGCGCTGTTATTTATTAAAAACTTTACCATATAGCACAAGCCTAGTAGGTATTACTAACTTAAGGAAGAAAAGGTGATGCATAAAATGACATTAAAAACAGTTAGTTCCTCTCTGGAAAGTAGATTACTGAGGGCTATTTATATACCCAAGCAAGCAATAGCTGAGAAATTCCTGTTGGTGAACTATCACAGCTGTCCATGATATTTATCTAAAGACTGAGTTTTAGTTTCATGTTTTTTATACAGCTTGCTCTTACTGAGGTCACAGTGGGAATTGAGGTGAAATGGGGACCTTGGAGCACTTCCAATAATTTGTTTAGTGACCTTAAGAAAATTAGTCATTTTTATGCTCATTTTAGGAATGTATTACAATAGGACTAACTCATAATGACTTGAAGTAGTCTAGACTTCATACATTCCTTTAAGGGCCTTTGAAAAGGTTTGTAAACATTATTAGAGCTGAAGATTCTTTCATTTGCTTTCTTACTCCAGATCATTGAGAGAAAGTAGGGTATGTTCTGCAGCGTCTTTCTGTCCTCAGTTGGGATTTTGTGGAGTTTGCTGGGGGTTAGTTTGTTCTTCATTTTACTTTGTTTTCATTCTTTTGCCATTGATGTGAAATGGTAACCTGGCACAAAATACTGGCTTTTTAAAACTTAGTTTCAAGACTAACAGAATTGTACTGCATGTAGTTCAGTTTTTTTAACTATAAATTCCTACAAAAAATAATTTTCTTCACAAAACATACACAATTCCTCTAGCTAAAAGCCTTTTTCTGAACTAGAGTATTTTCAGAATAAAACTTTGTCCTAGTGGTTGTTTTTTGGAAAAATAAGTTGTATTTTTATATCACAGTTGGGCATAACCATGTACAATTGTGACACCATACTTCAAATAGCCTTATATTGAAGGTTATGCAGATCATTTTAGCTTGTTTAACTTGAGCATTTGTAAATCCAGTCAATTAAAGACACAAACTGAAAAAAAAAAATCAGTGATTGAAACAAATTGAATTGAAATGTCAAGCTGATGATGTGGCTTCAACTACCTTGAAGTAGTTCAGTTTTTCAAGTGAAGTAGGTAGTCTTTGCTACTGGCAAAGTGTCCAAAGTTTTCACCTTGGCTGACTGGTAGATATTAATAAAGCAGTAGTGTTTGCTTCTAAATTCATATTAATGCTTGGGGGATGATGACATGCTGTAGAACTAGACTCCATGGTAGCTTTCTCATCAGTTTGGTTTTTATTAATAAATATCTTGAGTTTATTTCCACTTCAACAAGCAAATAAAAGAAGTGTAAAGCTCTTCCAAGGGGACAGTGTGGAACTGCAGCTCAGTTTAGCAGGAATCCCTGAAAAGATGTGCTTGTAGCTTGGTGTTACACTGACAGGACTCTGCATCCTCTGGAGGAAACCAAAGATAAATTAGAAACTGGAAGAAAGGTTCTCTGCAGCAATGCTGTGTAACTGGGCACTGTTGGTTGTGACCTGGGGCTTCTCCCTCTGTTGCTCTGGGTGCTTCAGCTGTGTCAGGGGTTTCTGCAGTGGTCTCTGAGGCTTGGTGCAGAATCATCTTTGTACAGTGGACTCCGTGCTGATGTGAGAGTGGATCCTTCTGAGCCAAATGCACACTGAAATGTATTATAACAGCCATTTATCTCTCTTCCTTTTTGAGGAGTGGCATATCCGAAAAGTGGATGTTCAGGATAACATGTCCAATGTCTCGGAAGAGAGAAGCACTAGACAACAGGACATTAAGAAAGGACTCCAATTTATAGAGTATGATTTTGTGGTTTTTATTCTTGCATGTTCATTTACAGGTTTATATAAATTTCTGTTAGATGGATGGCTCTGGGAAAGGCCTTTTGTGTTCTTCCTCAGAATATTTGCTAGCACTAACATGTTAAACAGGGAGCAGCTTTAAAGAAAAGACAGCACTTCTCTTTGTTCCTAAATAGAGCAAATTGAAGGTGAAAGGTTATTCCTTTCCTGCTTTTGAGAAAAAGTAGCATTTAATCTTTTTTTTGTGGGTAGAAAATGTAGCCTGATAATCCACCTTAAGAATAACTACATCTAAAACTAGGTTGCTACTGAGAGGGATGGGTTTGCTCACCACTACCTAAATGTTTTAACTCTCGGGAGCTAAAATTGAAGCTATTGAGAAATCATCTTGAGTATTTCATTTTCATTTGGGTCAATGCCAAATTCTTTTGAAGATCCTGGATATCTTAAATAATTTTGGAATTTCGTATTAGTTCACTGCTCATATATGGCATTCTTAGAAAACAAAAACAAAAAATCAACCAACCAACGAACAAAAAAGCCCAACAACCATACTTTCCCCCCCACAACCCTGACCATTTAAAAACTGTTTAAAACCAGAATCTCAATTAACCTGTATGCAAAAGGAAAAGATTCCTGCTTTTCTTCCTGAAAATGTAGAAGTAAAGACCTCTTTTCTGGCCTAGAGAAAATCTCTCTTGCATGTCATACAAAAAACCACTTAAAATTCCTGTTGTAAGTCATTAGTATGACTTAATTAAAATTGATGTGGGTTTTTGACAGATAACTTGTCATTTTAGAGTGCTTACTAGAAGATTGCAGTTCTCCTCGTCTATAACATGGTTCTGCACATGGGAGGAGAGGAAGGAAATTGCTTTTAAACAAAGAACAGTGATGTCTAAAACTCTCAAAACATTCAAAACCTTAATACATTTTAAACAGCAGAGTTCAGATTGACCATGTAACTTCAAAAGAAAGTAAGCCATTAATAATAAGAGAGCTCAGATTTTTAATCAAAGGCATCTACAGCACTTTTCCTTGTTCAGTGGAACAGTGAAATATGGGCAATATTCAGAGATTTGCCTGTTGCAAAGCAAGGCTGCTTTTACTAAGAACCAGTGTTCCTCAGAGTGATTGTCTTTTAAGCAATATATATAATAAGTGAAGCTTGTAATTTTTTTTTTCTAGATCCACTTTGCCCTATCCAGGGACACAAGAACAATATGAGGTAATGAAATTTCTTTTTAATTTCCAGAAGGGTTTTTTAATTGACCTATATTATTATAGTTAATCTTGGTTTTAGTCATCATTTAGGTGATGATATAATATGAATGGTAATTTTAAAAGTCTCAAAATTGGAACTGGACAACTACTAACATTATTTATGATACATATATTCAGATATTTGGGTGTCCTGAATTTACTCATACAGCAGTTGAGATTAAGTCTTTCTCTGATGGTATTGTGGATAAATTTGAGGCATCAATTGATTAAAACAATGTGATAGTCTGAGTAAAGCTCAGAGTACCACAGCGAAAGTAAAATTAAAGGACTTCAGTCACAGAAACCTTCAGAACATATTTTATTTCTGTGTATGTTATAATTTTGCATAATTTTGGCTTGTATTTTCAGACTTGTCTTTTTAGTTCTTTTTCCAGTGGTAGGTGGTTTCTTTGGATTTAAGAACATATTAGATAAAAATGCTGCCATTCACATTTTGATGAAAAATCCTTCTTGCAAAGCAGCTTTTGTGTTCTTCTGCTTTGTCAGTTGCTATGGCTGCTGCTTGCTGAAAGAATATATGGAACATATATATACATCTTTGAGATTGTCTTGGAAAAATGTCAGAAGAAAAACACTAATGTAGACAAAAGTTTTGCATTTCACTCTGATTCCATGGAATTACCAGTACAAATTTTCTATTTAAAATTTTCCTTGGAAGAATGGAAGATAAGCAAGCAACTGCTGTTGATGAGTTTTTCTTTTCTATGTTGCAGTTATTTATACGAGATCTTGTTAGAAATCTTTTTCATGAAGGAAATGATGTATATCGAGAAGGTGATTGGAGAGGATCACTGAGTCATTATACAGAAGCTATAAACATAGCTGATTATGCTAATTCAGAAGAAATCCATGTTTCTGATGATGTTTTAGAGAAGCTGCACGTGAACAGGATCGCGTGTTTTTCGAATATGGTAAGCTTATGTTTAAACTAGGATTTCTCCAGAACAGGATGCAAACAGGGTATGAAGACACAAAGTCTAGTGAGTGAAAAGCTCTTGATTGCAGTTTGAAGATTGACATGTTTCAAATAATCACTTTATCACGTTCTTTAAAAGCTTTTTACATGAATAATTGAGGTATTTTAGTTACTAATACTAGAATTAACATAAAAGACTCATACTGGGCTTGGAATTTGATGGAGTAGTATTTTTATCCATTTACACTGCTGACTGTACTGATTTGGCTGCTGTCTCTGTGGAACAAGATGGCTCTTGTGAAAGAGCTAAATTTTCTTTGTCACTGTTACTGGATTTTACGTAATGATGGCACTGCTTGTTTTTAGTTGCCTAATTTGGTGACTTAGCAAAACTTACAAATGCACTGTGCAGTGGCCTTGGCGAGTGTTTGATAGTGCTTCAATACCTTTGTCCAGTACAGTTCAAATTCACTATTGCCATGATAATAGTTCTGATTAGTGGCTTTTTTTCTTTTTTCTCCTTCTAGGGTATGCATGAAAAAGTTCTAGAGGACTGTGAGATAGCATTAAGATTGAATGAAAACAATTTCAGAGCTCTCTATCGCAAAGCAAAAGCTTTGAATGAAATGGGAAGCTATAAGAAGGCTTATGATGCTGTGGCAAAATGTTCTCTTGCTGTGCCACAGGTGGGTAAATTGTATATTGGTGATTATTTTTAAAGTTTTGACACATACACTTATTTCAAGACCAAGGTTGTTTCTTCTGGTTTGGGGTTTTTTAATGCAATAAAATATTTTTTCTTCCTCTAAGCATTATTTTTTCTTGTGGAAGTGCAAACTGAGGGCAGAGATTACAGTTCCCAAGCTCAGTTTGTTGTGTTAACTTTCTGCAGGAGAAATGCAGCAGGGGTCAAGTGCTATGAATGTTTGCAATAAGCACTAGGACCACTGAATTAATTGTTTAAAATTCTCTATGACATGAAGAGAACCCCACCATAATTACAATGTACATTTAATCTTTTGATAGCTGCATTTTAGCTTTCCAAGTGTTTAGTAACATTGCTACCAGTGCATTGTTGTCATTGTGAGTCACTTGCTGTGTACCCTGAATCTTGGGCTCTGTATGTGTTAGCAGGCACTGTGTGCTGTAGGAGATGATCTGTAGTCTGAAATGCTGGTCCTGAGGATCTGCTTTCCATGATTGCTTGTGTGGTTGGGTGGTAGTTTTTTACTTGTTTGGGATTTTCAGGAGCTGGAGTGCATCAGGTGCATTCCTGCAGGGCTTTAGTTATATCCAAACCCAGTTTGGTTCTCTGGGACCCTCCATAACGCAAACTAAAATGCTGTGAGTGAGGATGATTAAGAGATTTCACTTCAGGAATGCATTCCTGATTTAAACTCACATGCTGATGGAATCTTTACATGCTTTGCTCAAAATAAGACTGATCACAGGAGAAATTACTGACTTGCTGCATATTCACCTTGCTACATCAGAACTACAGTGAGACACTAGACAAAGTGTTGGGCATAGGTTTGCCTCTTGATAGAGAGAAGGTTTCAGTTGTGTTTCCAAAGACATAAACAGTTCATCTGAATGTGTAACTTTGGACTTTGAATCCTCACTTTGCACCTGCAGATCTGAAGGTTTTTGCTTAAGGTTAATATGCCTTTATGTAAGTTTTATAAATAGCTTTTTCTAGCTGAAGGACGTGATCTGAATACAAAATCTTAAAATTATTTAAATAGGTAGTTATAGCTGTAGGACAGAGGGAAATACAATGACATTTTTAATTCTAGTAGTATGGTACAATGCCTCCCGAAATACAGAGTGCTCATTAAATATTCATCAGTGTCATGTAGTAGCTCATATGGTAGTTAGGAATATAGCCCTCAATTTGTGTAAAAGCAAAACAACAAAATTAACCCCCATCCCCTTAAAGAACAAATGCCCTCCTCAAATAAACAAACAAAAAATGCCCACCCACAAAAAAAAAAAAAACAAAAAAACCCCACCAAACAACCAAAAAACCCCAACAAAATACTTCTTTGAATTCCTCTGGTTTTGGAAAGCCTTTATATTATTTTAAATCCAGATAAAAGGAGAAGGAGGATACTGTCCATTTTCTGTCAACATAGTTTTTCCTTCAGGGTAGCTGTATTTTCAGATATAGGTTTCAGTTCTGTGTTTGTGGAAGAATAAAGCTGCATTTTGAGACATCCTGCATGTAGGAATCTTACTGAATACAGGGTGAGATATAAACAGATGTCTTTGCTTGATGACAGTACATATAAATTATGAAATTGTATTTATGTCTTCTAGGATGAAAGTGTGATTAAGCTTACTCAAGAACTAGCTCAAAAACTAGGGTTAAAAATAAGGAAAGCATATGTTAGAGCAAAGGTAAGTTTTCATTTTAACACTTAAGTTAAGGTTTCCCTCTTTTGATATCAAATTTGTATTTAATGAAAGTATCTTTTCTTTGTAGCCACCCTCATCAAATTCAGTTTGTAGTGGTGTGTCAACTCAGGTAAGGTTTTACATGTTCCAATTGCAAGCTGACTGTAAACTACAGGGAATAATTGTTTCATAATTTCATGATGACAAAGGGACCAGTGGTGCAAGTGACATTTTATATTAGAGGCTGTTATTTGGGGCTTTCAGGTTCTGTTATGTTCAGTTTTTCTGTACATGTATGGTAGACTAGGACATAAGATTATTCTTCAAGTTACCTTTGCTGAATAAATGTCAGCTAAAAGATTAAATCTAGTGCAGTGCATGTATTTATTTTGCATGTCCTGAGGCAAGAGCGAAGTTAATTGGTTTATTTTTTATTTTATTTAGTTGACAATTATTGAAATGAAAGGTGCTGGGATAAAATCCCTTATATGCATTTGTCCAAATTTGATTTTCATTAGCAGCTGAACTTGCATTTATTTTGCTCTTTGTAATGTGTCTGAATAGCAGTAGTGAAGAGGAGTTCATCTTTATCTTACAGACTTCTTTCACAGGAATATAGACAATTTAGCTGTAAAGGGATGAGGAAATGTAGGAACAGTTCATTTAAGATACCATTTAGACTCTTTCATTCCTGAAGTGTCACTCTCGCTTTGGTTGGTTGGTTGCAAATTTTTAGTAATACCATGAGTGGAATTCAGTCTGTAAATGGATGCTTTATCTAAAAAAAAATTTGACCTTTAAATTACATTAGACTTCATAAATTTGAGATTTTATAAAACCTAAATTTGAGAGGGTTTACATTATTTGTCTGTAAATATGTATTTGAAAATTTTTAATGGCTCTTGTGGCTGAGAGGTATTTTTTCTCATTTACAGAATTCTTCTGTAGAAGATATTGAGTTAGGTGAGTCTTGTGTTACATTACTAATGCTAGGGAGCTAGATATGCCCTACATATCTCCTTGTATTAGGAAAATTCGGAAGAAAATTAATCTGAAAGCACTGGGTTGAAAGTCTGATCTGTTTATCTCTAAAACTGCATATTTAAGTGGCTGAGCAGATTGCAATTTGGCCTCCTCATCCTGATATGATTGTAACTGCTGCTGTAGTGATTGTCTCCATACTGTCCTCTTTAGCTTGAAAAAATAGGGAGGGGAGAATATGCCAAAGATGTAGTAAAGTATCAGGTCTGTAACTTTTTCTGTCTGTTTTAGCTTGAGTAATAAATAAACATTGAGATGAAGATACACATAATTTGGAAGCTGAAAATATTTAATGTGGTTTTGCTTAAATATTCTTCACATTTCTTCACTCTCTCACCCTCCACGTTGTCAGGGTGAAAGTTTTGCAAGAACTTCTCACATCTTTGAACAAAGGTTCCAGTCATTCCCATCTTACCTATTTCAGATTTATCTGACCAGAAACAAGAGATGGTTTCTGCTGCTTCTTTATCAAACTTTGTTTCTGAAGTGTCTAAAGTGTCACCAGTACCTGTACCACCTTTACCTACTGTTATGCCTCTTCAGATGGAAAAGGTTCCTTTGCCTTCTACAGTGTTGGCAAATGGAGGGAATGTTTCTTTCTCTATGCCAGAAGCATGTTTAGATTGTGGAGATGGAGATATAATTATTGGAGAAGAACTTGATGAGTTACTTGATTCTGTGCCTGATCCAGATGAAACTGTAATGGTAAGACTTCTTTCTGTTTTCTTTCTTGAAAGACTCTCTTTATGAGTGGGATCTTACATTTTTATCAGGTGAGCTAGTGGTGACGTTTGTGCTACCTTTCCTAGTTATGTTGAGCTGTCTTTGGGCATAGTCAGGTTGATTTTTTTTCAGGTTCAGATTCTTGTAAATGTGGCTGTAAAGATAGCAGGACTACTGCTACCTCAGAAATACTGTTATGCTACTACCAATGCTACTTAGAGGAAGTACTGTGAAAAATGAATTGGGACATTTGAAATCTGGTTTTTTGGGAGGTTTTTTGTGCAAATAAACCATCTTAGAACATGAACAGTGTGTTGGAATGCTCACCTTCTAGCTGTAGAAACTATAGTTAAACATAAGCAAAAAGCTTTGCAGCAGAGTAGTACTTGGGCTGTGGCCTTCTAGGATGCTCACTGGTATCTCTGCAATCAGGACTTGGTCCAGATCCACCACCTGGCTGAACAGAAATAGACCATCATTAGTCTGACTTCTTGTATTTTTAGAAGAGATATTAGAGAAATTTAGTTCTATGTTGTTCCTACTTACACTGCTATGCCAGACCTAGAGCAGACTGTGAAGCCTCCAGAGTTCTGCAGTTGTTAATCAAAATGAGAGCTCTGATTGATGAGCAGAGATGTCTCAACTTATTACCAAGGTTACTGGCTCCCTGCTCTAGCCCTGCCAGTCATTTGGAGTATTTATTTTGTATTGCATTTGTATTGCAGTGTTAAATGAGGCTGTGGCACGTGCAGTTCTTCAATTAGTTGTGACTTTAATTCCTCATTCAACTCTCATTTACAGTTGCAAATCTTTAAATAAAAAGTGCTTGAGTTTCTAATTTTCTATTTTACGCACTTAATATTTTAGAAAATGTGTCAGAAATAGAGAAAGTAATTATTTTTAAGAGATCCTAGGATGTTTGCCACAGTGAAAGCCAGGAGGAAATGCAGTCTTGCAAGAGAGACTGCAGTCTCATGGAGTGTAGAATTGAGTGAGCTATATTGAGTGAATTGCAGGCTGATGACTGGGGGAGCATGGAGTTTCCCACTGGGCAGACTATGCAGACCTACTCACTCAACAACCAGATGAGGAGTGAGCTCCTTGGGATGGCAGGAAGGGAGAGGAAACTCCCCCACTTGGTATGTCCTTAACAGAAATGCACAGAAGGATATGTTACTTTTCATGGGAGGAAGGAATGTGACCTGCCCTTTGCAGAACATGTTATCTTTTGATTGGATCTGAGGATTTACCTCAAAGCCAACTCGTACCTCTTTTCTGTACTACAGTTTGAATTACCTTCTCTTTATTTAGAAACCAATCCTGTTGATATCTGACTCTTCTTACTCTTCCCTGGTGTCCATGTTTTTAACATAATTTGGAAATTCAGCCATGATCTGATAGATAAAAAAAATCCAGATCTCTTACTAACTGTCTGGCAACTGCAACTGAACCTTTAAAGTGTTTGATCAGTGGATAATGCCATGCACCTGGGGCATTGTTTAGGGCTTGGTTACTGCAGCTCTGTGCAGGACTGTGGTATACCTGTCATTGATGTTTTTCAGTAGGTTTACAAAAACTTTGCAGAAACTTGACTAAAATACTGTGGCAGATTATGTTCTTGAGGCCCTTCTTGCTTGGTCTGAACATTCGTTTTAAATTTATTTTTTCCAGCAAACTACAGGAGCCAGAGGACCCATTCCTGCAGGGAGTGTAGCTCCTAGTGTACCTTTCTCTGCCTCTTTGTTGGGGACACTGCCAGTTACTGCAGGATTTGTTCCTCCAGCTTGTCTTTCAGAAATCTTTTCACAGCCTTTGGCTTCTTCACTGGAAAACTTTTGTTCGCCATTAAGCACTTTTTCAATCAGTGACCCAAAAAGAGGTAAGAAATTACTCTTAATAGTTAACCTTTTATGATGATGAGAGTTGTGCATGAGCCAAGCAGCCTTCCATTTTAACAAATTAGTTTTCACAACTATTAGTTATATTTAACACATAACATTTGAGCTGTGCTAATAGTTTTTGACTGTTGCTTGTATACAAGAATTCATAAATAAAGCTTTTGTTTCCTTGGGGTCTCCATAAGCATGCTCCAAGCTCCCTCTGTGTAATTTTTCTGTATCTATTATGTAAATTTATTTATTTCAGGTGAATAAGTTTAAAGAAGAAATACTATTTCCTCAAACTTTTTTTTTTTAAACAAACTTGCTTTTACAGCTTAAACCATTTGTCATGATTTGGCAATAGACAAGAATTCTAAAAGGGTAATGTAACTGTGTGCTCTGAAAAGATAACAGTATTACATGCTTGGATTCAAACTGCACAGACTATAATTATGTAGTGAAATCAGGTATATGAAATAACAAGATACAAATAATGAACTACAAAAGATAAAATAAAGTTTTGTCTTTAATTATCAGTGTTACAGGACTGTGCTGTCTTTGGAACAAAGCCAGATTTACAAAATAAAAAACTGAAGAACCCTCTTACCCATCTTTCATCTCCTCATTTTTTCACAGTCAGATATTGTTTATCTTACTGACCCTTTTGTACTGCACAAGTATTTTCATGTTGCTTCAGTAGCTGCCTGTGAATCTGCCTTGTACTGCTGGTGGTAACCAGGTGTATATTTTGAAGATGATTGCCTAATAATTTTTCAGCCCTTATGTTTACAAGGGGCTTTTACATAATTAAAAAAAACCCCTAATTGTAGCAAATAAAAAAAAGTTGGTGTTTGTCAAAAAACTCAAACCTCTGATAGTTCTCAGGAATGATAAATTATTTTTTGAATGGGATGTTCTCAGGAACTCATTTAATTAAAATACCTTTTTATTCCTTTAGACATCTCAAGTTCAGCTTCTAGAGATGGAACACCAGCACTTAACAGCAATAATTCCCCATTGTTTGTACGTATTTTTCATGTTTTTGTTCACACCAGTTCAAATGTTAACACCTTGGAGGCTTTACACAGATCTAAATTTTTACAGCTGAAGTTTCTATTTTTAGAAAAATACCACTTCTACCATTAAAAGTGGGTTCTGGCTGTGAGAACTTAAAGGAATGGTAACAAAAGAAAAAATGTATGGAGGTTGTTTTATGTATGCAAATTATGACTGATGTCACAACCATTATTCCATTTTGAGAAACTTGCTGTAAAATACCGTTGAATTATAAAATAACTAATCTAAAATCCCTTACGATCTGAGTGCCAAACACTAGGCATCCTGAAGAACTGTCCTAGTACAGGAACAGAGCAGATGCCTCTGTGTGTCTGAGGACCTGTCTGTATTGCAGTCATGCTGTGCATTTTCAGTCACGCTGCTGGCACTGATTGCATGGGGAAGGGTGGCATGAAGGACTGCATCCTTAGGAGCCAGAAGGGAGTAATAATTAGCCTTACAAAGGCTGCTGTTCTGCCTCTACCTGCTTGGCTCTTGTTTTATGCTTAGTTTGTCCTATGTATGTGGCCTTTGTAAAATCTCCATGTCCCTTCTCAGACGTGTGTTTGAAGTTCATATTAGGGCTTTGAAGAAAAATTTCAGTAGGTTAAATTTTAACTGTAGGTAAATAAATTCTATGTATTAAGTAAAATACGCTTTCTTTCAACAGATTAATGGTCCTAGTAGTTTGTTTGGGTCCGAAAATTACATGGGAATTGCAGGCCAAACTAGAAATGACTTTTCCAATGTTTTTAGCAGTACAACTGCTAATATACCTGTATCTCCGGCACTGGCGGGAAGGAACCCACTGGAAGGCACACATGAGCTAAGACAGGCCTGCCAGTTATGTTTTGTCAAAAAAGGTAAGGAGCTATTGGACTTGATGAGGTTGATTTTTTTTTTTTAATTAAAAAGCATACATATAAAATCTTCGTGTTCATAATTTAACACTGTTGGCTTCTAAACCTTGTTAATCCCGGCTTGTTCTTTGCAGATGTAGCACGATCTTAGGATTGGTGAAATATTTCAACCACTGTTTTATTTTCATTCCTCTTGTCTTTATTTCTTGTTCTAATAGATTTCTTGATTTCTACACCCAGCACAAATCACCACACGCTTTCCCTGTGTGTAAGGTCATTCACATTCTGTATCCGCTTTCCTCCCAAACCCCAGGGTACTGTGAAGAATGACACCTTTGCTCAAGACTAAATAAAACTTGCAATACTCTCTCTGATTGGCCATGGGGAATTGAACTGCAGTTCAAAGTACCTGGTAACCTTCACATCCCATCTGTTTTATTGTTCTTTCAAACTAATTCTAAATCATAATCATGAGGCTTCCAAACCTTTGTAATAATTAACTCAATTGTATTGACTTAAAGAAGCTTAACCAGTATTGGTCATTAATATAACTAATCTTTTAGGCCTGAGCTGTTGCTGTTAAACAGAGCCATATTCTAAAGGCAATAGTTTCTATTAAAACTAATCTTAAAAATAAGCATTGTGTTCTAAAGGCAATAGCTTCTATTAAAACTAATCTTGAAAAAAAGCATTGTGTTTCTGTATCATTGTATTGATATCAATGATACAGGTATCATTGATATCAATATACTAATAAAGAATTGTATTGAGACCTTTAGGGGATAGCTATTGTACCCTGAAGAACTTCTATCCTAGTTTAAAATAATTTTTACTAGAAAAATCTACAAAGTTAGAAAAACAATAGAACATGTTCTGCTAAAGCTGGAGCTATAACATAGTGGTGAAAGTACTTAGCATGTTCCTAGCTTCACGTTTTTTGTCAATACATCTACTTCCTCTGTTTCTTTCCATCTCTATCAAAGCCTTTAAGTGTCTCCTGCTTTTAATGCCTTTTGAAATTACTGTTCCATCATCTTCTTGTCCAAAGAAAACTGGGTCATGCTCTTGTTTTTCCATCTCACGAATAGCAAAATTCACTGAGCCTTGCTCATCTTCAGATGCTCTTCCTGATGTCTTCATTTAGTACCATCCTAAAGACAGAGTTTGAAGCTAGGCATATTTTTGTTTCAAAAAAAAAGTTCTGGGATTGGTATTTATCTTTTTGGTATGCATGAACTTCCTACTGAGTGTGTTTTGTCTTTGAACATAGTACCTCTCTTAATAAAAGTTGAAGGTTAAGAGATTTCAGTTGCATTGACTTATTATACATAAGCAATTTGAGTTTTAAACTAGTGTTATTGGAATGGATACTTTGCAATTTGAAAAAATGCAGCAATTTGCTGACCCCAAGCAACCTTAAGGTTGTAACACAGCGTCCCTCCCCAGATATAAAATAATTTGTGGGTTTTTTCTTGCTGAGACTGCATTTTGTAAGTATTTGGGGTTTTTTTCCTGTCTTGCTCAACATGGTGGTTTAATGACTTTTGGTTCTTCAGAGCTGCTGGTGCAAGTATGAATTCTATACAAAGTGTGTGTGTACTTTGCTTTTGGGCTTCTGTGCCAGTGTGTGTATGAACATGTTTATGTTTGATGCAATTTATGCAAGTACAAGCAGTTTTCTGTGATTGTTGCAGGTCCTAAATTATTGGATTACGCTTACCATCCCAATTTAGAACATAAATGTAAGAAGGATATTTTAATTGGCAGAATAAAAAACTCTGAAGATAAATCATGGAAAAAAATACGTCCAAGACCAACAAAGACACAGTATGTGGGACCATATCATATATGTAAAGGTAGGTGTTACAGAAGGTGACATGGTAATGCCTATGCTCAAAGTAATGCAATTTAGCTTTCCTATAGGGAAGTATAAAAGGAATTTTTATTTATGATTATGGGAGGTGGAGAACAAAGTTTTGGGTTGTTCATAATTTCAAAGGCTGTAAGGAGAGCTATACCTTGACCACTAATACGAATATTTAGAGAACAGTCAGTGTATTTCTGTGCTGTTCTCCATTAGGAATAATTTTGCTTTTGAGTGTTGCATGATTACTGTTAAACACAGCAATAAAGAGCATTTTTGTTAGATTTTTCCAATATGAGCCTCTAATTAGGATGTAAGCAAGATGACTTGTGGTTTAATGAACAGCTTTATTTGAGCAGGGGGTATTCTGGGTTCTCGGCATCATTGCCCTAGATTTGTGCAGGATAGTTGATAGAGGTGTGCATCAACTGTTTTGAGGACTCTTACATTTTCACCAAGTCAATCAGCATAAGATTCTGCTTCTTTTAGATTTAAGTGACAAATTTACAACAGATCTCTGTAACTTCTTTATTAAAAGTATTTGAAACTGATATAAGAAGTTTTAAGATGAATTTCCAAAAAAAAGTTGTGTAAAAGCAACGCCCTGTTCGATGCTTTCCTTTGAGATGTGGCTGCTGAGGAGGAATGCAGGTACCCAGGCCACTGCACGTTTGCCTACTGCCAAGAGGAGATCGATGTGTGGACGCTGGAGCGCAAGGGAGCTTTCAGTCGAGAAGCTCTTTTTGGAGGACCTGAGAAGATCAACTTGACTGTGTCCCAGCTTCTTCAAGAATACCATGGATTATTTATGTTTCTTTGTGAGGTGCTGCTCTATTTCTCATAACACAGTAAAAATGGTAATAGATAATTAAAATATGTGGAAAGAAATGCTTTGGTTTGTGCATGACTATTTTGTAACTTTTGAAACAGATTTCAGTAATTATCTGGCTGCCTTTAGATTAAAGACTAAATGAAGTATCTGTTAAAATCTTTAGGGTAAGCTATGTTTTTAATTGTCTAAAATATATACTGTAAAATTACGTGTTTTTATATTCCAGAAATGTTTTGATCACAAGCCCAGAATAATAAGCAAAAGGAACAAGGATAACTCATCTTCTTGTTCTCACCCTGCTATGCATGACTTTGAAGATAACAAGTATGTTTGAAATACCATCTCTATAAGTTGCAGTTTAAAAGCAAGGGCAGTTTTTAATACTGACTTTCATTTCTTACCTGTTGGGCAATTTCTTTTCCCTGCTGACTGTTATTCTTTGGCAGTATAGGCAAGACAGACTTAAAGAGCAAGGTTTGACAAATGTTACCAAGTTAAAGTGAGCTATTTCTTTATCAATTATTCAAAATTAGTGGTGTCTACCCTCATCTTTAAATCTTACGGGATTTGGTGTCAGGTTGTTAATAGCTTAGCTACCCGGTGAGCTGTATTGCTGTAAATAGATGTGTAATGTTAAATTAAAACAGGAACTTCTAAGTTACTCTTTCTTTGATATGTTTTGCTTATTTTGCTGTAGTTTTAACTCAGGTTTACCTTAATTACAGTGTATAAAATAGACCATAGTCCTTATTAACTTGTGTGATAAAAAAAGTATGAGGAGTGTCTTTAATTATTCTTGGGAAGTTTAAAAAGTTTTTATTGTTGTAATAGTATAAAATAAGTTTTGGAGAATTAAGAGACTTGTCTTTGTATGATGTAAACTTACTTTTGCATTGGGAGCATTGGAATGGCTTTGTTTGTATTCCAGTTCCCTGTATTGAGGAAGCACTACTGCTACAAGAGCTAGGCTGTTACTGTTCTGCATCACCTCTTCCTTAAATGGTGCTCTGTAAATATTCCTTTATAGTATGTGGGTTAGTAATTAGATCAGGATATATACTTGAAAGTGGGCATGATCTGCTTTCCTTCTTGGAAACCAGTAATCCAGCTGGATTGAATTCAGTAATGCTTTGGGGCTCTGGATTCCCAAGAGTACTGTTTGGTGCTGTTTAGTGTGTTTACTCAGCCTCAAAACAATGCTTAGATGTGACCTCCTTCTGGAAACTTTCCTGACTTTCTGATTTCAAGTAAGAAGTGTTTAAAGGATATTTGAACAAGCTGTGGTGAAGGATGGTTATTTTAAAGAATATCTAAAACTGCCCGTTTTCAAAACAGATGCCTTGTCCACATTTTGCGAGAGACTATGGTGAAGTATTCCAAAATCCGTCCTTACCAAGTTCGGTGTCAGCTTGACCTGTGCAGACATGAGGTGCATTATGGCTGCTTACGAGAGGATAAATGCTTTTATGCTCACAGTCTGGTAGAGCTTAAAGTCTGGATAATGCAAAAGGAATCAGGTATATTTAGTAAAATGCACACTTTACTCTTCATTGTATTGCCACTTCTTCCTTATGTTGACTCTCTCTGAAATTAGCAGCTTGGGATCAGTGCAGGAAGCAAGCAGGAGCAACCTGGTGCCTCTCAGCTTGCATTTTGGAGAGGTACATACAGTGTAGATTTTATAATCACATTGGCATTAGAACTCCAGTACATTATGTTTAAATACTGAAAGATGCACCTTAACTTACATGAGCAATCTGTAATTCAAAAGCCTTGTATGCTTTCCATCGGGATGATACAAACAACATTTCTGTTTTGGATGCCTTCACAATGTTCTTAAGGGTATGTGTGTATGTATTTGTGTGTGTATGGACATAACACCATATCTGTGATGTAAATGTATGTAATGTGTATATCACGTGTGTGAATACTTACACAGTACACAAAAAGAAAAACGGATCAAAGCTTTGGGGCTTCAGTAGCATTCCAGTTTGAGCCTGTCTGTGAGGCTGCAGCAGTCATCAGTACTCAAAGACTGTTTCCCTTCCTCTACAGGTATTTCACATGATACTATAGTTCAAGAATCAAAGAAGTACTGGCAGAACATGGAAGCGAGTGCACATGGATCACAGGTATTTTCATTTTTCCATTCAATTAATTTTGCAGTGACTGTGGTGATAATACTTTTTTTTTAATGTGTGTATATAATGCAGCTTATTTTAGAAATAACTTTTTTAATGATTTCCAAATAATTTCTTCAGTGTAGGCTTTCTTCAGCTTGCTCACTTAGACTAAAATGCCTGCTCTGCTGCTGTGCAGCTCCTTTTTTGCTGTGCTTGTTCTGTCCCATGGGTAACGTGAAATGTAAATATAAGTTCTAAGTCAGCTGCTCTAGGGCAATTAATTATGTTTTCAATATGTAGTGCTTTTATATGTTTAGTTTGTACATATTATCACAACTTCAGGGTACATATACCTAAATCAGAAATAAGTTCCATAAAAAATTGTATTTGTTTAGAAATGTCTAGTTTCAAATGACATGCTGAGCATTACAAGGCATGCAGTGTAATATCTGCTTCCCAACATGTGTTGAAATCTCTGCCATAGGGGGTAATTAATAATTATGTATGGATTGCTTTGCAGATAAAGAAATACCTTTTATTGTTTTGTTTTTTTTTTTTCTCAAGATTCTTGGGAACCAAATGAAATATGGATCGCTTAATTTGAAGATGAAGTTTGTGTGTGGGCAGTGCTGGAGAAATGGTCAAGTTAGTGAGCCAGACAGAAACAAAAAATACTGTAGTGCAAAGGCAAGACACCCGTAAGTAAGATCAAACAGTGAACATTCTACTGTTTTGTCAGCCATTTAAAACCTCTTTTGGGAAGCTGTTGCTTCTTAGGAAAGAGTCACGCAAGGAATTAAAAAAAACCCCAAACATACTGAAGTAGAAAAGAGTTATCTCTCAGATAACTCTGAAAAAAAACACTTTGATGGCTACCAAAGTGTTTGTGTTTTGGTTTTGGAGGTTTTTTGTTTTTCTGTTAAGAGTTTTGGTCAAGTTTCTCTAGAACTTCATTAAATCTTAAATACTTGGTGAAAGCTTTAAAAATAAACTGTCTGAGCTTTCCTGGTTCTGCTTCTGTGCAGAAATTGTGATTTTTTTTTTTTAATAGTATATTCTTTCATTGAATGCCTGTGGTTTCCAGATGGAGCAAAGATCGCCGTGTGGTGCTGGTAATGTCTAATGAACGTAAGAAGTGGATGACCATTCGTCCTCTGCCTGCAAAGAAACAAGTGCCTCTGCAGTTTGATGTATGTTAACCTAAAACTAATATTTTGGTTAATAAAATAGATAATAGTCACTGGAAAATACTAGTAATTGGGCTGGTTTCATCAGTTCTGTAGAAATTCCCATGGGAGTTTGTAGGAAAATGTTCACAGTGTTTCTACAGTGTTCAGCCTTAGAAAAGCACTGATCTAATGTTACTACTGAAGTCCTTACTTGTCAGTGGAAATAAATATTTCTGAAATAATTTATACATATCTGGGGTCTGGTAGTGTGGTAGGAGGCAAAAAACACTCACAGTACCTAGTTCCAGCAGTTCTCTTTTTCTAACCATAAATGAGGTTTATTTTTCACATTAGATAAATGTTTGACTTGGAAGGGAAACACTATCCAAGGCTGAAAAAAATATTAAAAATTCTACTAGCATTCATTCTGCCTTATATTCTTAAGGATTTCTTTAAATTCATGTTCCAGTTGTGCAATCATATTGCTTCAGGCAAGAAATGTCAGTATGATGGAAACTGCTCGTTTGCTCACAGTCCTGAGGAGAGAGAGATGTGGACCTATATGAAGGAGAACAGCAGTAAGTAGAAGACTAAATCTAACATGTTGTAAATCCAACTGTTTTGCTTTTCATTCTTGTACTTCAATTGCTTTTTAATCTAGTTTCTTTCATTATCTCTTGTAGTAAACCTTGCAGGTGCCCTTGTCTTTCAATTTAAATAAACCCAGATCAGGCATTCAAAAACAGTATTAAAGAAAAATAGCTGTATTGTGTATTCATTGCTTGATGAGTTTTCTAACAATAGTCTGTATTGGTTTTTCAGGTGTCTTAGAAATACTGATCCTTGCAGCAATATTAGTTGGTGTTTGTATTGCCATGTGCACACGCATGGATTCATGGAATTACATATGGGGGAAACTACTTGCAGAACAATACCCCCCCAGTGTATTTACTGGGAATCACCATTCACTTTTTGTTGCTGACTTTACTATCCCATCAGTGTTAGTGGGGAGAAAGCATCAAAAATCAGAAGTAATAAATGACATAAATTATCAGATCATGGTCTGCAAGAAAGCAAAAAGCTGTAGCACACGTGAGATTAGTTTTTTGAAATTCAGTATTGATATGCAGCAGCAGAGTTGCTATCTGTACTTTGGGTGGATATTCAGAAACCTGTAATCTCTTGCTTTCCCCTCAAGAGGCACAGAGAGCTCTTGGTAAGTAGCCAGAGGTGCCTCTTCCCCTGGCTCTTAATCTCTGAACTGTGTAACTGTCAATATTTGTTTCCTTCCCTTTTTCTTCTTAGAATAGGTGCAGACTGAATTACACTCACAAACTCAGTCGTTTATCTAGTGTTCTCAAACTCTTGCCTTAATTGCTAATTACTTATTTTAGCTTCTGCTCTCATTAGTTCAAGACTTGGAGCAGTTGTATGACATATGGCTAAAAACTCAAAAACCAGAAAAAGGAGATGATACAGCTGCTCAGGCAAACAGAGAAAATGGGAAGCAAATTCATATGCCAACTGACTATGCTGAAGTTACAGTAAGTAATCATGGGTATAATCCAAATCCAAGCATATGGGGGTTTGTTGTGCTTTTTTTTTCCCCAGTCAGTAACTTAGGTTGTTTCCCTTATTTTCTTGGTGCTTCCTTAGACCATAGATAACTATACTAAATGTAACTGACACTGTACATCAGTTCTTCTAAAGCCAGTGGAGATCATAAAGTTTAGGTGATTGTTTAAATAATTTTGTTTGTTTAGGTAAACAATATCCTGCTGGCCAACATAAAGAAAACATTCAAAATGTATTAGGAAAAGTTCTGTCCTTATAGCATTGATTTTGCAATGTTTTGTTTTCAAATTCCTTGTAAAACAGGTGGATTTTCATTGTTGGATGTGTGGGAAGAACTGTAATAGCGAGAAGCAATGGCAGGGTCACATTTCTTCTGAAAAGCATAAGGAGAAGGTTTTCCACACTGAGGATGATCAGAACTGCTGGCAGTATCGCTTTCCAACTGGATATTTTAGCATTTGTGATAGGTATGTCTTTTTTAAGATGGCAAAAATGCTGAAAAATAAAAGTTTATACTTTAAATAATTAAGGCAGTTGCTAGTTTTGACAAAATTTGTAGTATTTCTTGATTTGCACACATCTTTCAACAAGGAATTAGGAAATTAACAGTATTTAAACATGTTAGAACTCAGGGAGTGACAAGGTGCTTAATTTTGGGACCAGTTCACTGCCTGTGTGATGTTAATGAATGGTACCAAGTTCATTGCAGCTGTGTGAATATTGTTGGTATTATTACAAGTTTCCCTAGGCATCTGTGTATTAACTAGAGCCCAAAAACAGTACCTGGCTGGACAGTGATACTGGAGCTTTAAGGCAAGTAGAAATGTTGTTAGCATCAAACCAGATTTGTTAAAATTGATTATTTGTAACTAGAAATTATTTATGACCAGGTAGAAGAGGACTTCCAAGATCTGTTGGTTTTTCCCAGAACTTGTTGTATGTTCTCCTGCTCCCTTTAATTCTTAAGTACAGCCTGTTTTTTTACCTGACTTCATTAGATTTTTTTTTTCCTTTCACTTTTGGAAGGCTAAAAACTTTGGAATCGAGCATTCTGGAGTTTAAGGTTCAGTTTGCTGGTACAGATGCCTTTGTTACTCTGTTTTCACTTGAAGATTTTGAGTGTCTTGAAGATCTTGAGAAACTGCATAGCAAGTTATTTTTCATATGCAGTCTTTGCATGGAAACTTACATGTCCCTTTACTAAATCTCTAAGTAGCATTCTAAATGTATTTGCTATGAACATAACAGACCTTTGATATGCAGCATAAAGTGAATGCAAACTGGCATGTTAAGGTGTTCTGAGTATTCTAACCTCAAATTTAGTTAACAAGGGTAATTAATTAGTTGGATTTTTTAAACCATAGTCGTTCTTTAGCTTAGTGAGTTAAATGATAAGCTGTTCATTAACATTATGAACTTGATGGTTTCAAGCATTAAGTGTCTCAGTCTAAGTAGGAACATGAAGAATAGAAAGAAAAGAGCCATCTGTTGTCCTCTGTATATATTTGTCAGCTGGGAAACAAAAGTACAACCAAATGCTAAACAGAGTTAGTGTCATCTAACTTTTTTAAAAGTATATACTCTTCCAATTTTTTTTTGTCCTTACTGTGCATGTTTGAAAAACAGGATCTGAAGAAAATATAGACACAGTAGTGATCATGATAATTCTATGAAAACACTGTTCAAAATCTGTCTTAACAGATATATGGCTGGTACTTGCACTGAAGGAAACAACTGTAAATTTGCCCATGGAAATGCTGAACTCCGTGAGTGGGAAGAACGAAGACAAGTTTTAAGAATGAAACTCAGCAAAGCAAGAAAAGACCACTTGATTGCTCCCAGTGATAATGACTTTGGAAAATATAGTTTTTTGTTTAAAGATTTAAACTAATACTGAGATGACACATACATGTTATCAGCTGGAAGCATAAACCAGAAAATTTGACAATAATCAAAAGCATGTGACAGAAAAGCTGCAGGTTTTCTGCTTTTATTGGCATACATTGTTCCTCCTGAACAGCAAAGTATGGTAGATTTAGGGGGATGGAGCAGACCTGTCTATGCTCTCATGAAACAGAGTGGTGATTAAAAAAATCTGAAGTATTATGTGCTTACTCACCTCCTGTTGGACAGAAAGTTAGGCAATAGAAGGGGGGAAGAGTGGTTATAATATCTAGGAAGCCCCCTAGTCTCAGACCTTCAGTTGAAAAACTTTAAGGTATCAAGGTATTGCAAAAGAGAGTGTTAGTCAGCTAAGAAAATGACGGATGAAAATTCTTCAGATCTTTTAATGGAGAGGATTTGTTTAAAACAAAGTTTGCTACTTATCTATATGTAGGTTGCTAAAAATGATTTTCTTATTAAAGATTTTAAACAAAATAACCATTTAACTACAATATACGTTGAATGGGTATTTTTTCTCTATTTGTATGTTTCAATATAATTTACTGAAAAAGGATCTTGAGAGGAAAAAAGTATTAATTTTTGAAAATGAAGTAGTTAAAATTCTGTTTCTTGGTCTTTGCTGTTTAAATGATGATTTTGAAAGATTACACTTGTATGTCAGTATTGTGTATTATTGTATGGACTAATGTTGCCTGTAATAAAGAGAACTTTACACAAAGCTGTTTTCTGCATGTAGCCTCTCAGGTTTGAGATTTTGTAAAAGCAATGATTTGCCAGTTAGCAAAAGCTTGAGCACCTGTAGCTAAACATTCACTGAGTTGGTATTTGTGTCGCTAGTGGCTTGTTTGCAGTTCTGTATTGTCATTAGCTCATGGCATCGCTGAAGTAACAGAAATGGCCAATAAGTTGTGATATAGACAGGCAGTTTGGAGCTGTGTGGTGCTGGGACACGTTTTCAGCCTTGGACATGGACATGAATCACTGCCTCAGCTGCAGGGAGGATGGCACTTCCCATTGCCTTTCCTGCGGAGCACAGGAAATGGAAAACAAGTTGCAGGCTGAGGTGACTCCTGACTGCTGAGCCTTCGGGCTTTCCAGTCACTGGAGCTTCTGTTGTGTTTTGGCTTCTTTGCAGATCCTGCTTTCAGCTTTCTTTGTGTTTGCTTACTTTTTTTTTTTTTTTTTTTTCTCTCAACGAAGTTTTTTTTAAGCCATTCATTCAAAATAACTAAAACTTGGTTTCTTTTTCCCTCCCTCCTCCTCCCCACCTCCCCCCACCCCTTCCAGGTACTTTTCTCTGGTCCTGGCTGACCTTACATAATTAGAAGAGCTTTAAGAATGACCTCAGTAGTTCGAATGTAGTCATTGGGCATACATTAGCTATGTAAAAAGTGTTGAACCAAAGTTCAGTGATAATCCATACACGACATGGATACTGTGTCCCTTTCACTTCACAAAAGCACAACAAATTTGAAAGCAACACCTCGTGTGCTTCAGCCATAGCTTGGGGCTCTTGCGAAGTGACTGCTCCCCCCAGGCTGGGCTGCAGTACACTGGAGTACGACACTGGCTTGGTGCTTGAAATGCCACCTGCTGCAGTGCTGATTTTTTATAATGTTTGTAATAAAGTGAGTGTGAGACAGAGTACTGTGGACACTGTTATTTGTGTGACAAAACCTGATTGTATCGTGTGCCTTTCTGAATTGTTTTCTCAATTTTATGCTTTCGTTGTTTAATGTAAGTGCTCTGTAAATCACTGGAAGTAATTCTAGACAAAACTAAACATGACATCCTTGTTCTCTAAGGCCGGTGTGAAATCTTTCCTGCTGCGGGGTGTGGCTGTTGGGGAATAGCTGCCGGGGGGAGCTCGGGGATTATTCACCCGCTGCTCCCGGCCAGGGGACTGGCAACGGCGCCGATGCCGAGAGCAGGAGGCGAGCACAGCAATCGCCGTCCCGTTTCTCCCGGAGCCGAGCGCAGGAGGCGAGCACGGCACTGCCGTCCCGGTGCCGCGGCCGGGCCGCGGAGCGCCGCGCCGGCTGTGCGCCTGCTCGGGCGGGCGGACGTGGCGGCGGCGGGTTGGCGGGCGGAGCGGCCGCCCCGCCCGGCCCAGCGCGCCTCACGGGCGGGCGGTGGGAGACGTGTGCGAGCGGGAGCGGCCCGGGGCCCGCGGCCCTGCCCCCCTCGGCCGGGCCATGTCGGTGTGCGGCGGCCCCGGCGACGCGGCGGCCCCGCGACTGCGGCCCCGCGCTGCCCTGATGGCGCGGCGGCCCGAGCTGCTGTGTGGCGCGGCCATCGTGCTGGGCTGCGCCTTCCTCATCGCCCTCAAAGTCACCTGCAGGTACCGGCGGGAGGGCGGACGGACCCGGGGCTCGGCCAGGGGGCAGCGGCCGCCGGTTTGCCGCCGTTCCCAGAGGCGGTGCTGCTCCGGGGCCTGGGGCAGAGCCGCCGGCGGGGCCTGGCGGGCCGGGGTCGCCCCGTGGCGCCGTGTACCCGCTGCGGCCGGGCCGCGTCGGGCTTGGGCATCCCAGGGCTGGGGGACGGATCCTCCTCCCGCGCCCCACCACATGCGGTCCCCAGGGCAACTGCGGTCGGTCGCGTGTCGGGGGGACGCCGCGTCTCCCTCAGCGGGATGGCAGCGGGGCAGGCAGGGGTGATAAGAACGTGGGTGGGGAGGGAGCGGAGTGTTTTAGGAGACATCTGCCCCACCGCGGGTGTCGTGCTGTGGCGGCAGATTCGCGGAGGCACCCGATTCTGAGGGTAGCATTAGAATATGCAGGCGGTGTCTTGAGGATGAACCAGGCTCTGCTCGGTGGGGCTCAGGAGTGGGACAGGAGGCAGTGGGCAGGAACTGATGCCCAGGAAATTCCACCTGAACATGAGGAAGAACTTCTTCCGTTACTGACCGGGCACTGGGACAGATTGTCCAGTGAGGCTGTGGAGTCTCCCTCTCTGGAGATATTCTGGAACCATTTGGACATAATCCTCTGCCATGTGCTCTGGAATGACCCTGCCTGAGCGGGGAGGTGGAAGCAAAGGGCCTACTGTGGTCTCTTCCAGCCTGACCCGTTCTGTGGCCCTGTGACAGGCACGTTGTTGAGATGGAGCTGCTTTTGCTCATCTCCAGAGGTACCTGGGACCTCGCTCTGCCGCAGAACGGCCTTGGGGGCTCTGGGCTGCAGCCCTGCCTTCAGCGCTGTCAGCATCGGCGGGGGCCAAACGAGTCTGCCCTGGTTCAGGTGTTGATGTCATCACCTCCCTCTGCCTGCACCTGCTTCGGACACAAAGATGCATTGTGGTTTCCCTGCCAGTCTGGTGGTGCTCCTCTTGGGAGCTGGAACTTCCCTCTTTGCAAAGGGCTCTCCAATTGCTGTTTGCCCGGAGCTGGTGTGCGTGGAGCCAGGAGATGTTTGTACTGGAGGGACGGGGAGCAGCGGCAGTGATCGGTGGGCATGGGCTGCTCGGTTCTGGAGCCTAAACCAAGGTCTAAATCTTCTGGATGGATTTTAGGTCAAGGTGACTGTTACGTGTTCCAGGTCATACTATATTAAGAACATCTACTGCACTTGGAGTTTAATTTTGAGATTAGGAGAAGGCTACAAGGTGCTGATTATGTCCCTGTTCCCCAGCATCTGACAAATTTTTGTTCCACAAAACACTTGATTCACAGATAATGTGTCTAAAACTGCTAAGGCTTTCTTTGCTTACCTGTCCACAAAGGGTGTATTACTTGAAGCAGAGTGAATTTTAAGTCTGTGTATGAGTGCCTCTGGTAGCTGTGCCTCTGTTCCAGGAGACTGTATTTCACAGTGATGAGATAATGTAGATGAAATTGTGAAGCTCTTGCCATATTTCAGAATTTATGGTGAAGGATTTCTGAACATAATCTCCTCCCTGGTGTTACATTACTAAGAAAATAATACTTTTTTTATATACTTAAAATGATGCTTCCTGCTCTCCTGTATTCAAAACCTGCATATTCCTTTCATTTTACTGCTAGCTGTGTTTGGAAGCTCACTGACAGAATGTGATTGGAATGTGGTTCTTAGCACCCTGTAATCTAGAAGTTTGATTAAAGGGATTCAGCTTTTCAGATTGTAGTTAAATAGACTAATATCAGTTAGGTATTCCCTCTTTGGTTTCTGTCAGAAGTATAGAAACAGAACTACCACTAGAAACTAGTACTACCACTGCTCTTACAATATATAACTTTCAATATCAATGGGTAAAAAGTACAGAAAGGGAAAATTCCTGTACTGCAAGGCAATCCATTAGTGGGATTTGATGTCTTGTGGGTTTATAGTGACTCAAGGAATAGCCAAATGAGACCTGACCTAGCATGGGTTGTTATGAAAAGCCTGTGGTCTAGAACCTGAATTATTTCTGGCACTTTGCAGATGTCTTTAAAACAACCCCACTCTCAGGACTGTGCAATCAAAGGGGCTGTTTGTCCTTTTGGCGCTTGGATGTGCTTCCGTTTATTACCAGGGTGTTCTCATAGAAAGTTTAATTTTTTGTAGGCTCTGGCAGCAGCCAAATAATGCAATCAGTGCTTTAATAAACAGTTTGTGCTTATTATGTTTGTGTAATTGTTTCTTAAGTAATCCTCAGTTTATATTTGTGTAAATTTTAGGGGTTTTCTTAGGGAAATCAGGGTATTCCATTATATGTTTGGTATTGCAGAGGAGCACAGTACTCAGCAAATCTCCTTAAGCAGCTGTTAGCTATTGATTTATTATGTTTTGGGTTTTAATAGTTACTGGAGTTTTTATCATATTTGAAGGTAGTCATGTAGTTTCTGACTCACTCATGTCACGGGACTTCTGCTGATGTGTTCAACCCATTCTTAAATTTGGAGCCAATTCATTATCTAATTTTTAAGTCTTACGCTGTAATTCTTGAACCAGTCATCCTCTTTCTGTTTAATTCAGTAGAGGAAGCAGAGGTTTTAAACACATTGAGGTTGTCTGTTTTCATTAAACTAGATGGAGAGGAGAAATTCTAGCTGCTGTCTCTCAAGAAGTGTTGTGCTTTCAGCAGCTGATCAGCCTGTGTGTGCCAGAGCTCACAGTGGAGCTGTGTCCTGTCCAGCTGGCAGGCAGAAATCATGGGAAGAAGCTGCACTTGGGATAAGCTTGGGGTGCAGGAATGGCAGGGAACCAGAGGTGTTGGTTGTGAGGTGACTGAAGAACTTGATGGTTGGGAAGGAGGTACTGAGATGGTGGCTGGGGGAGAAGGGAAGGAACACAGGTAGAAGTCCATAGAAGAAAGTAGATTTTTGATTATCTGTGTAAAAATATTATGTTGTGAGTGGATGAATTAATGAATTACAAAAAGGAGGAACCATTTAATATTTTCAAAATTCTGATTTTGAAGATTTGATTTTGAAAAAATTTTCTCTTATATACAAATTAAGAATTTTTATAACTTGTGATATATACTGGGGGCAATTCTAAAATGTTAACACTTAGGTGAGTAGCCTGGAAATGAGAGATGAGCTACAGTACGGTTTTTTGCTGTATTATAAAGACAAAGGTACTTCTTAAAAACTAGATAGACTGTAAAGTTTGAAAGTGTGGCAGTTTTTAGGAGGTTGCTTAATATATGAGTTTGACAGTGTCAGGGCTCAATAATTTTATCACAATTAATAAAATTTTAACCTGACAGGGATCAAATATCAGATAATAAGATTTTGTATTAGCTTTTTATTGCAAAAAAGTAAAAGAAATGCACACAAAGTAAAGAAATGCACAGTCTTTTCCTAAAACTTCCAGTACTATTATGAACCATGGCAAAATTGAACATGACAGTGTTGTCCAGTTTTCAGTCTGGCTTACTCTAGTGTAAATATAGCTAGTGAAAAAAATTTAAATGAAGACAATATAAAAAGAGAGTATGATCATTCACTTGCATTTAAGGCAGATTATACCATGGCAACTTCTGAACACCTGGGAAGTCCCAAATTTTGGATTGTTTGATTGCTGATTGAATAGAAAGAGTTTCTTGAGTATTTGGTTTAATTCTTTGTATTACTTACTGGCCAATCTAATTTCTCTTTAAAAACTTAATTTGTCATAATCTCTTTAAATTTCGACTCTCTTTGTTGATACTGTTCTTACATTGATGTGCCCTGAGCAGTTTTCAGTCCCTTCTCCAATCAGTAAAATAAACTAGCACACATTTATATATCTTTTCCTAATACGATATAAAACAACAGAAGTATAGAATACTGTAAAGCAAAGCATAACGCAGGGTAATAGGTTCTGTATATGAACAACACATCACAAAACTTTATGACCAGTATCTCTTTTCTTATCAGGGTGCTGTTACCTAAAGTACAAATGTTAAAAGAGGATGAGGCCAGGGAAGAAATCAAAAGAAATCACTTTTCCTGGTAATTCTATGCTCTACAGCATCCAGCCATAAGAGTGTGAGCTAACGTACCCATAAATACAGTGCATGGTATCAGAGTGTGACTTTTTAAAGCTTGTGAAGGGTGATTTTTAGATTTTTACAGTATTTCACGAAACTAACTCAGATAACATAAATTGTAGTAATTCTGCATCAATTTCTAAAGTTTTATCATTGTGTGACTTTTGCTAAGAATAAAACTTAGGGCTTTGGGCACACTTTTTTAGCTACTGCTGTACCATCTCATTAACCGCTCTTAATTTTCTTCCTGCAGCCGTGCAAAAGATGTAACAATGCCAGCGAAGCTTCCAGTGAATTTCTTCTCCACAAGATCTCCAGTGATTGATCTTTTTCGGGGGCAGTTAGACTATGCAGATCAGCTCCGTCAGGATTCAGAAATTGTGCTGTATTTCTTCTATGCGCCATGGTGTGGGCAGTCCATTGCAGCAAGAGAAGAAATAGAGCATGTGGCCAGCAGATTGTCAGACCAGGTAACTCCAGAGAAATACCAATCTTAAACATGACCTTGGCTTTTCAGTTTCCAAGCTGATGCTGATTTCTGTCTTCTCATGAGAAATAGTAAGACTTGAACGCTCTCTTTTTAGGGAAACTCATCAGTCACCTTAAATTAAATTTAGCATACAGAGTGGTAGAATAAATGGAAACAGCCAGTGATTCCTGCTCAGTTGTCTGTTATTTCTGCTTTTAAGTGGGGAAGCCTACAACTGTCTTCTTGTAAAGTGTTTTCAGATTTATTCACCTGCCTTCAGACAGAAATTCCATGGAATTTGCTTCCAGTTCTGGGAACCTTGGAGACACTAGTAATCATATAAAGATTGTAGCCATAGCAGTGCTTTCAACAGTTGAGTGCCTGTGAATACTTCACAGGTACAGCTGTCCTAAACCTACACTTGTTGAGCTCCACTCTGCAGAAGAAGTAATTAATGTGGGTTATGATTAAATTAATAAATTTGAAGGATTTAGATTAAGAAGCATAAAAGCTAGAAAGAACAGTGACCAAAAGGATTGCTGTTGCAAAATGACAAAAATAATTAAAAAAAATATGTCTGTCACAGATATGGAATACTGAGTTGGAAAGGCCCTGAAAATATCAGATGAAATGGATTGGAAAAAGTACATCAAGTACATCTTGGATAAAGTAGGTCACAGTAATGTACTTTGTTAGCTGTGAATTTTTACCTGCTTTGCAGGTGCTGTTTGTGGCTGTAAATTGCTGGTGGAACCAGGGGAAATGCAGGAAGCAGAAGCATTTCTTTTATTTTCCCGTGATACACTTGTACCATCAGAGGTAAGATTTCATATGTACAGTCCAGGTTTTTTATTGTTGTTTTGGGAAACAGAGGTATCGTATAAAGTGCTGCATTTTGAAAATGTTACATTTCTGGCTTCAGTAAATAGTTTTTGGGTAGATTCTAGGTGAGCTCATCCTGTATGCTCCTCAAGTGCCAGGTTGGGCTGTAACTGTCAGTTAAATGGCACGCTGGGCAATTCTTAGTCCTTACGGAAATTTTGGGTTGCCTGTGCATCTCCTGGAACTTCTGCCTCCGATGAAAAGAATTGACTGTTACATATTCATTTCAGATGTCTGCTTGCTCTGTGGATGGCTTATAACAACTGGTCCTAATTTTATGACAGGATTAAAGAATGCACCTAAGGGTTGTTGAAGTTAGTGGAATTTAAGTGCGTATTTAAATTGCACTACATAGTGAAGACCTTGTTCTAACTTTGAACTTTGCACTCACTTTTTTATTCCCCCAAAGCTAAGATATCATTGTATAAAATTTTATATAGCTTCACTTTTATTTTTTAGTATTTGTATGTATTATCTGTTTTTTTTTTCTCTGTGTGGAGCAGAAGGTAAGGAAACACAGTTTGTAACACTACGCAAAAGTGTTTATCCCTTGTATTTTACTTTCTATTTTGCTAGTCTTGAGCTGCAGTTCTCTTTCATTTACAGAGGCTGATTCTGTTTTTTGGAGGGAATTTATGCATTGAGGAGGAGCAGTCCTGGTCTTTGTTAGCTGAACGTGTAAATAGACACGAGACACGGGCATAATTCAAGCTGTAATAAAAGAGCCCTACAATCCCAGTTGGATGTACTTTGACTAAAACTTTCTTGACCTTGAAATTACGACACAGTAGATGGATGCACTTGGTATCATCAGTAGCCTTAAACAGAGTTGTAACAAGATGATTTTTTAATTGATAATTAATGAAATCCTGAAGGGCAGTGCACCCCTCATGCCTCAGATACTAAACCTCACATGTGGTGTCCTGGGCATGTAACATGCTGAGCTGTGAGTATTGCTGTGAAGACAGAGGTTTGTAACAAACTGATGTAGGATGTAGAATGATCTAGTGGGCTCTAGGAGACCATTTTGAAGCACCTCAATACAGGTATCTCAGTGCGAGCTGGGTATTTTCCAGTGTATCTGTATGTACAAGCTATATTGAAAATGCATCACATTAAATTCTTCAGTGGAAATGGACTAATTATTTATGCTCTTTGTATTTGATTTCATGTGGGATTTGATTTAATATATTTGATTTCATGCTTTGTCCAATCCATTTATAATTAGGAGGAGAACCTCTGGAATTTGCAGCTGCAAGCTCCAGCCCACCTTATGTTTTAGCACTGCCTAATGTTGTGTGAGCTGTTTTATCATATAGCTGGGGGGAATCTGGAGCTTTGCTGAGTCTGTTCATCAGCAGTGCAACTGAATTTGTCCCTGCTTTACTGATTGCTGCTCATAAAAGCCTTGTAAAAATATTACACCTTTTCAGACTGATACTGTTTGAGACACTGAAAAAACAAGGGAAAATAGCGACATATTTCAGATCTGTATTTTTAAGTCTTGTATGTTTACTTCAGAAAAAGTAGAAAGATACATATATGGTCATGTAATTTATATCTGAGTTTTACCAAATTCTTTAATGGGACTCAGAAGTGGTCTCCATCCCTCCAAGCTCATCTGCACTCTGCCCCTTCCACAGATACTCTGGTGCTTCCCTCTGCTGACACAACTCCCTCATCAGTTACAGAAGCCACTGGTAAAACACAGAGAGCAATTTCCTAGAGGCTGAGCATGCTGTCTGTATAACTCCTATCTGCCACCCCCAGGAGGGACTCTCTACTGTTAATTTAAGTCTTAATGTTCTATTATTTTTTTTGGTACTAGTTTTGGACCAATTGAATACAAAGGCCCTATGAGTGCTGTTTATATTGAAAAGTTTGTTCGCCGGGTGATGACACCACTACTCTACATCTCGTCTCGATCAAAATTACTAGATTTCCTCTCAAATTATGAGGTACTTGTCTCTCTTCTCTAGCTTTACCACTGTGGTTCAGAAAGAGTTTGACTTGTTTAAGGATTAAATTTGATCTACTCCAAAGTACTAGTTTATTTTCAGGGTCCTGAAATCAGTGCCCTATAAATTTGTTAAAATCATAAAAATATGAAATGACAAATTCATAATGTTGATTCCCTGTATAGTTACTATTATGATCTAGTGATGCTCTTAATTTACGTTACTTTAGTATGTAGAGACAACAATTAGAGTTGTTATCTCACCAAACTGTTACATACAAACAAGAAAGAAGGGAGAAATCTTTTCACAAAAATCTTGCAGTCTTAAGTTGGGACAGCATTTGACAAATATATAATCATTACTTTATTTTTTAAAGAATAGTAAGCTTTTCTAGTAGGATAAGTCTTTTAACTGAGAACAAATATGAAACCAGTTGAAGCAAGGGCTCCTAATCACTTTGTATGTGGTAATTGGATGATTGTAATCCACTGGTACATGTTGTTTTATTCATTTTTGTCTCTTGTGTTCAGGGCTGATGAGATTGGTAGCAATACTGGTGGAATAACTTCCAGTTAGACAAAATGTGCTTACAACAGAGCCATTTAAAATCCCTTTATAACTGTTGATTCTTGCAGTGCACAGTGCAGAAGTACCATGATCTTACTAAAGCCCAAGCTGTTAGAGCAGTGTGGAACACCTGGTCAAGCAATCAGTGCTGTGGCAGTGGGCACAGCATGGGAGGGACCCTCCAGTGTCTGGGACTGGAGCAGATCCCGTGGGAGCGGTGCAGGCTGCAGTGCCTGGTTCTGCTGCAGGATGGAGCATGACCTGTGCTGTTCCTTGGCAGCTGCCACAGCGTAGGGGACACACATGGGGAGTTCCCCTGGGTAGGTGCTGTGCTGTTCATGCCAGCAACTGCTACTGGCTTTGGTTTTCCAGTGTTTTGAGTGGGGACTGTGAGCTGGGAGTAGTGAGTTGTGGCCTGTCTCTGGTGCTGGTACTTTCTGTGATCACAAGCAATTCTGTTGTTCTCCCATTCCTTCAGTTTTGCTGTTCTAAAATTCTAAAACATTTCTTTGCCTCTTACAGAGATTTCAAGAAAGCCGTGTTTGGTTTTTGGTTTGTGTTATGTTATTTCTTGGTAGACTGCGGAAAGTAACTAATGAGCATATTGTCATTAAACTTAAATTTGCTTTACAGTTAGAGGTGCACTTCCACTGGAAAGAGAATAAGATAAAAGACAAATTTAGTGGGCAACAAAAAATACTGTTAAATGCTTAGCAGTTGAACAGATATGTGTTTCTGCATTCAGACTTTTCCCCCCCTTCCTGTGCTTGAAATTCTGTGACTCCAAGTGCTGAGTTGCTGTTTATTTTCAGCATTTGTTGGTTCTTTTTTTTTCTGAAATGGCCCAAGAGCAGAGGCTGCTTCTGTTTATGTTGCCCCACAGTCATTCCTGCCTGAGGTTCTGTCCCAGACCATGGCTCAAGATGCTCAGTGTCTATCTTGCCTCTGTAAAATTATGCAGTAGGTGAAGGAGGGGATACAAAAGTAACAGATACAGATAAGAGAAAGAAACAGGATTGTTTATGAAGATGGATGCAGAGAAAACCATAGACACAAAGGAAAAGTTAGTTTTGCACTGGAAATAAACAGGCTGTTTCAGCACTTCAGTCAGAAATGTGAACGTTTTACAATGTTTTCCTTTCGAGTTGAGAAACTGATACCTTCTGTAGGAGAAAATACAATCCAAGGGTTAGTCCTGTGTTTAAGAAGTGAGAAAGTTTGGGGAATAGAGTAGATTATGGGAAACTGGGACATGTATGGCACAAACTAATTGCTATTTTGAGACCCTTGCCTAGTGTCTTCCTTTGATTTTTGAACTTCTCTGTATAAAAAATACTAATTATTAGCAGAAGGGAAAAGAAGACTGTCAAGGATTGCTATTGGGCACTTTGGCCACTGTCTGCTGGTGGATCATGCTCTTGTGGTTTCACTGAAAAGCTAATTAATTTCAAGCTCTAAATAATTTGCAATAATTGTCATCATCACTATCTAATTTTCAGTCCTGTGTTCTGATAGCAAATGGGTTCTGCAAACTAGAAGAGATACTGATGAACAGAATCCTGTTAAATGTAAGAACCGGTGCTGTTTGTTACTTGGTCTTTGTTCCTCAACCTAGTCACGACTGCCGTGACATGCCAGTTGCTCTCACAGGAGGGCGCTCAGTCCCCATGAAAATAAACCTGGTTGAGGACTGGCAAGTTGAGATCTTGCATTCTCTGATACTATTTAAGGTTGGTTTTCTGGGGTTGAGGAATGATACTAGAGTAAAACTAGAAATGGGTAAGAATTCATTTTTGAGAGCAAGGAAAATGTGCCTTTTGGAAAGCAGTTAAAATCTTGGAATGTTAAGAAAGACCTAAGTTAAGTGAGCAGAAAGATGTGCAGTTTCTGCCATAACTCAAGGTACCTGTGAGTACCTGTAATCAGATTTCTTTTGTTTTCTTAACTGCAGAGATGTGGTTTCATTTTAATTCAAACTGGCATGAATCATTCCTCATCTGACTGCCCCAGCTGCTAGAAATGGCCTCGGCCTCCTGAAGCACAGAGGAAGAAACAGGAGGCCACTGTAGTTAGACAAAAAGCTTCACTCATTTATGACTATTAAATGTGTTCAGGGAATTCATCATTTTCTGGCTTCAGGAGCAGTAGGAGAGGAGTTGGTCTCTCTGGGAGGTGGCTGCTGTTTCTCTTAACATGATGTCAGCTTTCTGCTGTGCTCTCTTTGTGTAGGAATGCTTCCTGAGCATCAGCCGGCTGGGTAGATCTGACACAGACAGAGATTCTGGCTCTTGTGTGGTGCCTATGGTAAATGATGGTGTGAAAATTTGCTCTCAGGTCTGGGTACACAGTGATTTTAACATCTTTGTAAAATGATGATAAATGTAAATTTAATCTAGTATCAGTCAACAGTTTCTCTGCATTTCTACAGTACAGATATAGTGGTATGCAATATCGGTTCTTCTCTTCCCCAGAGAAGACGTATTCCTTTCCTCTTGCTCTTGGCCTTCCCATGTTCACCGATAAAATGAGGCAGGAACTGCCTGCCTGCACAATTCTGAGAGTCTGAAAAAAATCACCTCCCTTACTTCAATGCAATATAGCCAAAACATTTTTTTAAAATTGCAAATTGGGATAGAAGTAACTGGAGTGTTAAAAGCATTTATGCAATTGTAAACTAATCCGTTGCAGTGGGATTTTTCCTGTCTTCTCTTCCCATTATTTCACTTTTTTGGCCTTTAAACTTCAGAGTTTTTTCATCACAGTCATTTAATTCTGCCTTTCTCAAACTCTTCAAGTCACTTGTAGTTTCAGTGACTCCCATCAACCTTTGCAAGTGTTGTTACTCACCCTTCTCTCCCTTTTCAAAGTGCTTATAGAAATACTGAACTGCTTGAGTATCAGTACACATCCTAGCTGGCTATCTTTGGCTGCTGAAAAACATTAATTTTTTAGTGTTTTTTGTCTTTCTTACTTTCCTAATCTCGAAAAGGGCCTTCCATGTTACTTCTTATCACCTTAGTTTCTTTAAGAGTGGTTGGTAACTTCTTCTAGACTTCAGGGAATTACCCCATGCTGCATGGAGTCATATATATGCTTGCTTATTCCTTTCAAAAGTTGTGATAGGTTTGAGGCATGGTACAGTACTAACACTGCTAGCTTTTCTCCAGTAGAAATTACTCATCTGAAAACCTCTGTTCATTCTTAAAGTTTCCATGAACTTGCTGTTTGGTAATTGTTGAGATGCTTGGTAAGTCTGTTACTTGATTTAATTGCATCCCACATCACTTTCCATTCCTGTGGTGTAGAGACCAAGCAAGAAATAGGCTTCGCTGCAATTAATGATTTTGTATTTCCATATATGAGTTTCATTAGGAGATAACACTGAGAAGTCTTCACTAATGGACATCCTCAGGTTTGCTCCAAAGCCTTTCCTACAGACACTTGGAAACAAAAATCCTTCCCTTTGAATCTACTGACCACATTCTTATTAATATAACTCAGGATGCTGTCGGCCTTCTTTCTTCCCAGGGCACGCTGCTGTCATACTCAGTTTGCTGTCTGCCACAACACACAGGGCTGATTCAGCAGAGTGGTTTGCTACCAGACACTCCTGTTGCCGAGGGTTCTTCCTTATCCAGCTACAGAACTTTACACTGACCCTTGTTGAGTTTCATAGGATTCCTGTTGGCTCATTCCTTCAGCTTGTCTGTGTCCCTGTGGCAACCCTGTCCTCAGCTATTTTGATTGTTGGTCATTGACTATAATGACTGAAATTGTGGTGGCATGTGCAAATCCAAAAAGACTGCTCTCTGTCATTGACTGAAGCTCATTGATAAACATGTTGAAGAGAACTTGTACCAGAACAGACACTTGTAGTGCTCCACTTGTTATTGGACTCTAGGTAGAAAGTCTGCCCCATTTTTGACTATTTTCTAAATAGTCAAAAATTGGTTTGAGACAGGGACAGAAAATCGTTTCATGGAAAGAAAAGCTCCAGCAAGCTCCACTCTAGCAGTGCCCATGCTCCTAATGCTCCTAAGCACCCCTGTGTCACATGTCAGTGCTTATTCCTCTGATTTTAGACAGCAGCAGGTTCAGCTGAGTACTCCTAGCTGCTCACATGAAGGGGGGTACCCAGAACTGCACAGCGTGGTTGCCTGAAAGCAGCTGCTCATCAGTAAGAGATTGGATGTAGATGTCCTCCTAAACTGTTTGCTAGCAGTTGTTACTGTACATGAAAGAAGGTGGGAGTTGTTGCTGTCCAGCTCTTCTTGGCCTGCTTGTATTCCAAACGAAGAACTTCTTGTTCACATTGAGATACCTCTTCTGTGAGACTTGACCCTCACTCGTAGAGAGCAATTGTTGTTATTAGTTGCAATACCTGGAAGTGTTCAGTCTTGTTAAAAACTTCATTCTTACAGGCAGGAAAACTTTCTTGGTACTTGAGAAGAAATAGAGTAATTTAGTCCCTTTCCTCCTATGTATAATTGCACCTTGTAACAGAGCAAAAACTTTAACTGGTCTGGGATGATGATTAAAAGGGCATTATTTAACCAGATTACTGGTTAGGCATAGAACATTAGTAAATACTAGTATATATAGTAGTGTATAGTAGCATATATTTTCCAACTATAATTTTTTTTAAATTGAAAAAAACAATTTACAAAAATTATCTTTTTGGAAACATTATTCACAATCTGGAAATCTTAAGGTTTTTTTAGTGTAAAGCAGAACTGGCACTCTAAATCAGAATGTTACCTTTTAAATAACATAAATACTTCTGCATCTGACTTCTGGCTTCTTGCCACATTTTACTGTCACTTTTGACTTTCCTTTCATTCACTGTTTGGTGTCCTAAATTCACTTGGTACAGGATTAGTATTCAAAAATGGTCCTAGGAAATGGGAATTAGTATTCAAAAATGGTCCTAGGAAATGGGAAGCTAAAATTTTGATTATCTTATCTGTCTCCTTATTTTTCTTCAGTTGAATGTTTTCAAAGTCTTTTAGAAGGGACTGTTTCTTTTTACTTAGTTTGGAACTAAGTTTACTTAGTTTGTCTTAGTTTGGAACTAAGAGAAAAAGATGATCATTAATTACTAACCTGTATGTTGTTTAAAAAAGAACACTGAGTGCTATTATTTTGCTGTGGTTTTTTGCTACTATTTTATTTCTGTTTTTATTTTCTTCTTGGTAAATATTGTTGCAGAAATTTCCCTAATTGCTTGTAACTCATTTTTGTTATTGATAATTTGATTATTTTTTTGGGGTACCTCACAAAGAATCTTTATGAACAAGGGGTTTATGCTTAGCATTCATCCATGAAAGAGGATTCCTGCCTAAAAAGAGAAGTCATGAGCTGGAATGGGCAATGTTATTGGTGAACATCTTCAAGATTGCTAATTCGTACTGAATTAGATTAGCATTTGCCCTACAAATGGGTGCCAGGTGAATCTGGAATCTTCTGTTCCACAGCAGTCCCTGGAGTGCTCTTGCCTTGTGTGTCAAATACCTTCTGTATGCACTGGTGGAAATGAGGAACAAATAACACCAAATAACCAAATGCCATCACTGACTCTGTCCTCAAAGTTTATTAAGCCCATTTGAGTGATGAGTTAAAAACACAATTAATAGTAATTTTTAATGGATTATATTTCTAAAAATTTAAAATCAATGCTTGACTGAAATATTGGAACGAAAAAAATGTAGAGTGTGTACCTCTTTTTTCCAAGTCATCTTCTCCCAGATTCTCTCCTGAATTCAATAGGAAGTCATTCACCTGGAAAAATCAGTAGGCCTGTTCTGGGATGAGTCTTTTAATTTTGGAATTGTCTGTCTGGCAATTTGAAAAGCTTTATGGATATGCAGGTGGGATATGGAGTTCTCAAGTTTTTTGTGCTGTTGGTCTCTCACTGACTCTTGCAGGATATACTGAAAGGATTTACAGTGACTGTAGCTTAAAGATGGGATGATCACTTATCTTAGCAGTTCAAGTATTGACACACTAAATGTGTGAATTCATATGTAAATACTAATTATGTGCAACATAAAAATTAAAGTGTTACTGCTTAAGCCCTTTATACTCTGAAAAATTGTATTTGATATTCCAGTTCTAAAAAAAATCTTTATGATGCTTATGCTTCTTACCTTGGTGCTGGAACTGGTTCAAAATATAGTTGCAAAGCAAATAGTAATTGTTCTTGGTGAACTTCAACATGGGAAACACACCATTAGAAATGTAGCATCCATAAAGCCCCTCTCTCTTACATGAGCTTTTGAATGACAGCTTCATTCTTTGAATGAGAACTGGTTTCCATTCAGTCTTTTAATATTAAAATTTTTGTTGCAGCATAAAGTGACTGCTCTTCAGTAAATGTTGTTGTCTTTTAAGAATCTGTTGTGTTTACTGTAGTCCCATATATTTATACTTGGAATTGGATTAATTAACTCTTAATTCTTATTGTTTCAGCCTGGAGTTGTGGGATTTTTTGAATTCAATGCTTCACCTCAACCACCTGGTTATTTAACATTCTTCACATCAGCATTACATTCATTAAAGAAAGGTAAAAGCTCCATTTTCATAATTTAAGGTGTCTGTGAATGAGTTATGTCTAAGTACTTCAGTAGTTTTTTGCAGTATTTTGTAACTTAGGAATTAATCCCTTCTGAGTGTTTATTGGTGTTGATGTAATTGTAAGACTGTCTCATTACAGTTGAGGATTGCTTACATAAAGAGCATACGAGATGATCAACCTGGTTTTCACCAGGATAGAGTTCCCTCAAACCTCCACATGTAGCTGCAGCCCATCCAGGACCATAATCAGACTGGCACTTTTTTAAAAAGTGAATCCAGGAGTCTTTGTCCTGTGCAGTGTCAGAAGCACTGGGATGGACTGGATTGTGTCAGCCCTTGGAAACTGAATTCAGTGATGCTGTCCTGGGTGGAGTTACAGAGCTGCTGCAAGGCAGCCTGAGAAGGCCTTTCTCCCTCTCTTATTTTGCACTGATAATCTAAAATACAAACCCTCTTGATTGTGTTCAAACATGCAAACTTTGTGATGATTAATACCTCCTTTTTGGGTCATGAATTTGGGATAGACTTTTCTTAAAGTTAAAAATTAGCATGTTTTTTGATTTTCCCTTCCTGTCTGCAAATGAAAGAGATTCGTACTTATTTTTTCTTATTTATACTTACTCATTCTTATTTTTTACTGTGCCACTGATAAAGATCTGATAAAGAGCCTGTTCTGTATTTTGTTCTGTGATTTTCACATTTGTACATGGTATTAGTTCTTTGCAACATAAAGATAAGCAGTCTATGTGTACATATTTATAAATGTAGAATATATATTTACAAGTAATACATATTTACTGTAAATGTACATCACTTAATGTTTATGCATTTCCCTTACGTGTATCATCTTGGCTTTTGAGATGCCATAAACCACAGCAAGGTGTATCTGTGATACCAGATTCTGTACTTCCTGAGCAAATGGAGAATTTGGACAATTGAGGTTATACAGACAGGACTCTTTACCTGGACTGCAGAAGGGGAACACGTTTGTGCTTCTTGCCATCTTTCTTCTGCCATAATCACCAATGTTGGCAGTAGCGCTTCACAGATTTCTGTGCCTTTAAACAGCGCTGTTGTGTGTTCTGGTTTGAGGGTGGTGTTCCAGGGGAGTTCAGCGTGTGTAAATGTTTTCAAAGATTGCAAACGTGCCCTTTCAGATTACCTTGGGACAATCCGCTTTGGAGTGGTCACGGATAAACGTGTGGCAGAGGAGATCTCCCTGGTGCACTCTGGCAGTGTGTATTTGCACAGACATGCCAACACATCTCTTGTGAGTATTGCTGTGTGCTGTAAAGACTCTGATGTGGTACAGGGATGCTCGGGGATCAGAATTAGAAGACTACTTGAATGAGTATATTGACAAAGATTTTGTGAAGGGATAGTAGGAACAGTGAAAACTTCCATTTTGGTTTAAAGGTATAACATGACACTGATTAGAAAAATCACACAGATTATAATTGAATTTATAATAACTCTTAATCCATGTGACCTGCTTTTTGAAAAGTTAAGGATGAAAATATTAACTTTCAGATTTACTATTTGGCATAGAGACACTACCTATCCACACTGGCACCATGAGTGTAAACTCTGTGAAAACAGGTACTGTGATGTGTATTTTATTCAATTGAGACTAGGGAAAATGGATCTTTTGGGTGAAATAACATAAAATACATAAAAATAACTTTTTTGTGCTAATTACATAAGATAAACTTGTCTGAATATATTAAAACTGATCCTAGAACCTGTGAGCACCTTTTATTACATATTTCTTTCCTTTGCATTCAGGAATGAGAAATACCAGTTTTAAATACAGCCTTGATGTTTTAATCTTAAAAGGCTAATTTAAAATGAGTTAATATGATGACTGAATAGTGTGAGGGATGTTCTAACTTCACATAAATTAAAATATACGATGATACCAGCTTAAAGCTCTTTCACTTAAAAAGAAAATTTGTACTATTGAGAAAAGTCAGGATTATAAAGATGTAGTAAAAGAAAGAGGAGCTTCCCTGGTAGAATCCCTTTTGCTTGTGGATGTTACTATAATCTGATGAGTATTTGGAAAGCTTGTATGAAATGCTGAAGTTTGCTGACACTTATTACACTTACTGCCCAGGGAGATGGCGGAGTCACCATCCCTGGATGTGTTTAAAAAAAAGACTGGGTGTGGCACTTGGTGCCATGGTTTAGTTGAGGTGTTGGGGCATGGGTTGGACTCGATGATCTTGAAAGTCTCTTCCAGTCTGGTGATTCTGTGAATTTAGAAAGTTCTAGTCACTACAGTAACAACGCATGCCATACTGAAGAACTGCATTTGTTACTAAATCAAGTGAGGACAAAACTATTTTTCCCCCTCCAAGGTCTATCCAAAAGACATAATGAACTTCACTGCTGAGAATATTTGCAAGTGGGCTCTGGAAAATCGGGAGATGCTCATACGCTGGCTGAGACCACATGGTGGGAAAAGCCTTCTTCTAAACAATGAGCTGAAGAAAGGACCAGCACTTCTCATATTTATACCTTATAATCCCCTTGCAGAAATTCATCCTCTTTTAGATGAAGTAAGTGAAATAATTTTTTTTTTTTCCTTCAAAAATACTAAAACATGAGAGCTGTGGTCAGGTGTCTGAACTTAATTGTGACAGATAACGCATTTTAGCTCACTGTTCCAAGTATCTGGTTTTGTTTAAAACCACTTTTTCAAGCTGTATTGTCACACCTCCCTTACACTGGTTTGCATCTCACACAACATGCCTTTGTCTCACTCAACAGCTGTTCAGAACAAGCATCTGACTCTTCCTTGACCTCCTACTTTTTGTGGTGGGTGCAGTGTTAGAGATGCAGATCTTTCCCAGCTAGAACTGAAGACTTGTGTGTTTTGTCCACCCCATTCTATTTCTTCTCTTGTGTGCTTCCAGAGGTGCTTGTGCAATGACGAGTGGATCTTTGGTAAATCCAGACCGTGTTATTTGTAAAACCAGACAGTGAAATAGAGCCCAATCAAACTACTCAGAGCCAGTCTGATTTTTATATCCTGTGTGTTCCTTAGTCACCTTCCAATTTACTCTTCCTCTGAACTGCCTAGGACAGGAGTTTGTGGAGCTGTGCAGAAGTGAGATAGGGAAACTAACTTGGCTGAAAACTAGCTTTTTGTCCCTGGGCTATTTTTCAGCTGGAACACATCATCCCATTTAGTATAACACAAAGCTTCTCGTCCCAGTGTGCTCATGTAGCTCTAAGCAGTGTGGAAAAGACAAGCATCTGTGAAAGACCAAAAGCAGGGCTGATTTTTTGTGACAGTGCTGACTTAGTTACATGGCATCTGTGTCCTGGAATGTGTAGTTTCCACAAGGAGGCCTAATTAATATTGCAGTGTCTGAAACAATAAGGCAAAAATAAAAGTAACTTATTGTACAATATTTAGCCAAACTAAATAGACACAATAAAAGGTACACTAGACTGCTGTGAAATAGGGTTGGGGAAGTCTATACCCGGAAAAGAACTGCCATTACTCTTCTCAGTAACCTGTCTTCTGTTTGGCAGGTTTTATTCAGTGGTGCTTGTCACAGATGAAACATTCTAGTAACAGGTACCACTTATTTCTAACAAATCAGTGCAGCATAAGGTGGATGTTCCATTTCAGATTTCATTCTACTAAAAAACAGCGTTTATCAAAATGTGAAATGAAATACAAAATAGTCCCATTGTCCTTGTATAGCTTCACTTTGACAGGGAGATATTATGCAACTTGTTTACCCTGGGAAGAGCTGTTTACTGCAGCCAGCCTGTGGGTTTCATCAAGCAATGAAACCACTTGACTGTAAGGCACTTGCAGAGAACAAGGCTCTCAAATTGAATGTTGAAAGATCTCACAGCAAAAGTTGTTTTCTGATCACAGCTCACTGAAATGAGATTTCTTACGGCACATCTGGTTTTCTGTTCATAATCTCCTCTCAAGTTTCTCTAGGTAGTCCAAATCTCCAGACTAGGTTACAGTGTAAGGGGCCAAGTTTTTTTCAGGTATTCAGTTAAGCCTTTTCAGGATGAAAACGTGTAACAACTGATTCTAGAAGACTGAACGAAGTGTTGCTGTAGACCACATGTTAATACTGAGGGTCCTGTGACACAACAGTCCTCCTGGATGTGACATTTCAACACCCCTTTGATAATTTGAACGGTTTCTGTCAAAGTGTTATTCTCTACGCAGTGGGTGTATGCTCTGTATTTTGTTTAGTGTGCTAATAAGAATGATAGGAAACTTCCTCTCTCATTTTTCTTGCCATGTTCTGTTACTTGTCTCCCAGAAAGGGAATTCCTTGTATGGTCCATACATGTCCCTTTTTCTCTGCTTGTTTACCCTTGGTTATGAAAAGCAAACTGGTGATGTAGCATAGAAATGTTTGCATGGAGGGACAGGTTGGTTTTTTGTCCTGTTTTCTTTCTTCTCCCAGTAAATTACAATGTGCAGAGTACACTTGCTAGTTGTAATACTAGAGTATTACAACTATATGCCCGTGGATAGGAGAATACAAACTTTGCTTCAGCACTCTTAATAATTATTACAAAATGTGTGCACTACCTATGCCAGAAGAAATCTCTATTCCCTTTTCATATGGGAATGCATTCGTGTATTTTCTCCTCCTATTGGAAAATGAGGGAAATTCAGGAACCTCTACTCAGTAATGCTTTGTGTAGTGAGGTTTAGCCATAAAATGTGTTATTGCACTGAAGTAAATATGTTGCATAGAGGACCTTACAATCAGTGTGGTGGACTGAATAATATTTTAAAGTGACTTTGTTTTTCTGTGTAATCAATGTTTATGTGCTGAAATACTTGAAAATTTAACTTTGTGGTCAAGTCAGAGCCCCCTGTAATTTTTTGAAAGAACAAGGATTACTCAGCTTCATGTTTCTGAAATTCCATCTCTGATTGAATATAATGTTGTTCAACCTGCAACAGATAACTGCATTTGGGTGAACTATATACAGTTAGTCTTGAAATTTTTTTTCTCTCTCTTTTATTCCCCCTCATAGATTACCAAAGTGGCCTTGGAATACCACAAGTGTAATAAAAGCCAGGCAGCTGAGGCAGATCTTCAGCACGCAGGAGACTCTGATTCACCAGCTTTTGATTCCTCTGTAACAGATGCACACCTGAAGTCCTCCGAAACGTTTCCCATAGCCAAGTACCCGTGCTGTAACACAGTGGTGCTTCCGCAGTGGCACTCGATCTCCAGAACTCACAACGTCTGTGAGCTCTGTGTTAACCAGACTCTGGGTGTCAAACCAAATAAAGTCCATGTGCCACACTGTAACTTTTTAGAGATAGAAGCAGCTTTGGACTCTTTCTACCTCCAGGAACATACCTTTTTTCAAGTAATATCAAATACCATAGAATGCAGCAATTTCTTAAGTTTCTATAGTCCCTTTAGCTATTACACTGCATGTTGCAGGACAGTAAACAGGCATTTTTTAAGTTTCATTAGTTCTGCAAAGACCATATTTCAGACCCCCAAAGTAGCATTTTCTTCCCATGGGAAGAAAGATAACACTCAATTTTCTATTCCTCACATTGAGGATAGGAATTGTTTTATTCCTGACCTTAATATTAGTAGCACGAACATTACTGGTCTGAGCTGCAGGACCAACAAAACCTTGAATCTCTATCTACTGGATTCAAATCTTTTTTGGATATATGCAGAGAGACTAGGAGCATCAAGATCTACTCATCTTAAGGAATTTGCTGCCATTGTTGACCTGAAAGAGGAAGTGCACTATGTCCTGGACCAGAATCAGTCACTTGTTGGACCTACCCTGGGTACAGTATTCATTATACAAATGCTTGCATTCAGAAAATTGTGTTTCCAAGCAGGAATGCAAAACTTAATGCCATTTTGAAAAGTGAGACTACTTTGTGGAGTTAACATTGTGAATTGTAATTTATTCTGTTCTATTTAGTAGTTAGCCAAGCATTTATTTATGAATGATTCTGTTGGCTAGAACAGAATAATATTCTAGGTGACGTGAAAGCTAAGTTCCTTATACCATAAGTAATTTGCTTTATAAGAATTGAACCTTAAAATGTGTGATTCTTGACTGCCTGATGCATTGGTGGAATTGTTAAAATCTAAATTAACTTGTGTGTGGAAAAATATTTCTGTTTATCTAAAATACCTGATCACAGGAGACACTTGTATATTAATGGCGGTGTTGGTGTTTGCTCAGCTGTTCTATGTTCTAAAATATCGCAGAATTTTGGGAGATACTGACCACTTAGCAGCAGAGACTTCCCCGTCCTCTGAAACCAACTTAAATTGCTTTAAATTAATTTTGAAAAGTGTTGAAAGTCTGTTTTCAAGGTAACAAGGTAGAGCTCTGAAGTAGTTGTGGCCAAATCTGCCAGTTATTGTTATTTCCTGTCTGAATTGTTGAGGAAGAAAAAAAAACCCAGAAAACCAAACAAAACAAAAAAACCTGACAAACCCCTCAAGGATTGCAGTTCTGATTTATTTGCGAGTTTGTGAATGAGACAAAATATTCCTAGCCGTGTGCATTTACCTGTCATGCTGATGTGCAAAACTGAGTCTACCTTCAGAAAATACTGGCTTTCCTAATGTTAGCTATGTAAGTAAACATGGAAGAAAATTCAGCTATTAAAATAAATTGCTCAAGAACATATATCACGATAAGTCTTATAGCACCAACTACATTTCCTTTTTGCCATAAATGTAAGTACAAAAAGATGCACAACATAGAATAAATAGCCATGTTCTTACTAAGGATCACATGCAGCCCTGTATCCTGTCTCTGTCCCAACCCCCAGGAAAAGACCTTGGAAAAACAAACAAAAACCTCAGTGACCATAAAAGGATACTTAGGAAGTATTAAGATCAGAATGAGGACATATAAATTTCCTTCCCCTTTGTGCTTCCAGTACTATCTGTCTCAAACATTTTTTAGGTCACAGGATTTCCTGAGCATGATGAGGGTTTCTCTGCAGAGTAGGATTCAGTACATTTCTGTTCCATCATTTGAACATCCACAAAACTTTGGCTTCTGCATATTTTATCAAGGAGTCTTTGATTTATGATTGGGTTTTGTGCTTTATTTTAATTTTGTATTAATTCCTTAAGATTTTAACTTGATATTTCATAATATCAAAACAGATTGGTGCTTAATACCCTTGTCTCAGATCTCAGTCTTTACAGATGGTTTTTAGACATTTTATTTTAATTAACCCCTTCCTTTCAGTTACTATTTTATCATGCATAGATATTCCAAATCTGGAGATCGGTAAAGAAAACAAGTGTCTTTTGTCCTGGTGTGAGAATTAAATGCTATGCTGAATAGTAAATAAGGAACTAAATGTACTGCTGTTCACATTTTAGAGATAAATCGATGATCTGGTATTTTGTATGTCTGCACGAAAGTGCCAGTTTTACTTGGGCCTAGTTTTTATGCTGGAAATACAAGCACAAAGTTGTTTCTGTTTGATCCAACAATTTTTTTATTGTTTTCCATATTTTACCTTTTTTGTGATTATTTAATACACTTATTTTTTAATGCACAGAATAATACTTCTCTATCCAAGTTGAAAAGAAGGATATTGCTGATACCTTGCAGCAATTTAGAGAATGTAGTGCAGGCTCAGAGTAGTGTAGCTGAAGGTAGTTGAGGGCTTTGGAGCTTATTTTAAAATTTTACCACTGGCCAACTACTTGCTAAATATCTTAAAATTAAGGAGAAAGTAAAACAAAGAGGAAGGTGGTCACTGGTAGACAAAAGGGGATTGGTGATATTGGCATGGGAATAGCAGATATTTATTTTTATATGTTTATATATATATAAAATATATATATTAGATATAAACATTTATATTATAATCTATATTATATATAAATATATATTTATATATATTTATAGCATATAAAGGTCAAAAGAAAAGAATTGCAGAGAAAGTAATTAAAAATGGAAGGAAACATTCAAATAAATTTGGAAATAAGTGGAGCCTTTCATTATATGTAGAAGTTAATAAATGGAGAGGTTACTATTTATGATTTAGCAGGTATGTGATTAGGAGAATATTATTAGTATGGCACATTGACACAAGATTAAAGTCTGGTGTGGCATCTGACAAGACTGTAATGAGCAAAATTAAAAACTAACAGTGAAGCTTTATCCTGTTTTCACATCATTTGTGGTTACTCAAGAGTTGATACCAAACTGTCAGAAATTAATGACGTGAAACCAGATTTCAGTCTGTATTTTCTCTGTAAGTTCTTCTGAATTCTAAAGCAAAAAGTGCCAAAATCACCTCTGCAAAACCATAATAACTTTGGTATGTATCAATTTCATTTCAGAGAACTTCATAAAAAATTTCAGCATTCTCTACAGTCCCTTGAAAAGGCATCTGGTTGATGACCCTTCAGTCCATTTTGATGAAGAGCATGTGGTCACTGAAGTGACCACGAACACCTTTCACCAGACCGTGTTCCTGAGCGCCAAGGTAACGCCTCAGCACTCAGCAGCTTTCTTACAGATCATGATTTGTACAGATCATGATTTGCACAGATTTTAAAGAGGGGGTGTTTAATATTGATTTGTTTTTCTTACTTGTAACATAAAATATGGTGTTTTGTAAGAATTCAAAAGCTTTCCAATTGCATGCCATGAAAACAGATGTCATCCTGAGTACAGTTAAATTGCCTTGATTTTGTAAAATATGTAATAGTAAGGAAAATCCGTTGTCATTCAAGTCAGCAGTGAATGTCTTCATCTCCAGTTGGTTTCCAGCAGCCCTAAGCCCTGCTTTGCCAGTTGGAAGAAAGCAGAAGTCATGACATCATTTTTCCCCCATATGAAGTGTATAGTCAGTGTTAGATATATAGGAATTTAAGATTGCAAAAGAATCTTGTGTAGTACTAAATTTAGTAGTAGAGTTTGGTGCATTTTCACTTAAAGGGAATGATCCCAAACTAAATAATCTTTTCATTTTGACTTTATGGAAAGAGAATTCCCCAATAATCTTTGAGTGTTAACTCAGTAGTAAGAGGGCAGCAGTGAATAACTTACAATAAAGTTCATTAATGTTAGGAAAAAATTTGATTTCACATTTCAAGAGTTCCCATGCTAGATGGTGTGAAAACTAGTCCTCCTTTCTGCAGACTACCTCCAATAGATAATCAAACTCTTCTCCATTTCATTTTCCAGAATGTCTTGCTGCTGTATTACGCACAGTGGTGTGGATTCTGTGCTTCTCTTAATCACGTCTTTATTCAACTTGCTCGGCTTTTGCCTCCTGACAGTTTCACTGTGGCAAGGTAAAAAGATTCTAATTTCATCTTTCCAGAATAATGTAGGATCATTGAGGTCATCAGCCTAGAAAATAAATACTTTTTTCTCTCTACAACTGTGCAATATAGATGTGAATGTCATCTGCTTAATTTCTCTTTGAATGCATTGTTTTGTTTTCCTTTGTATATATTTGGTGGTTTTCAATCTCACTACTGTAGTTATCCACTTTCATTAAAATTAATTTTTAAACTGTGCAATTAACCTTGAAACTTCCTAATTTCAGGAAGTGAATCCATAACTTTGTGATGATTTGTAGCAAATAGTAATAAGCTATTTGTTTGTATATATATGTTAGCAACACCATTTGCATCACAAATCTAAAATGGCAACCTACATCCTATGATAAAGAAAATTAACTCTACCCCAGCCAAACTAGTTTACAGAAATATATTTATATATGCATGTGTGTAATGTATATTTTTAATATACATATTAATACATTTTATATGTAAAAAAACCATTTTCTTTGGTGTTTCCAGGGTTATTAATGTTTCAGTGCAGCTGAAATACTCTTGTTTATGAATGTGATAATAATGCATAAATACTTAAAACATCTGCTCCGATTGCATCTTTATTTGATTCTGACTGAACTTATTCCAGGAGACAGCATGAGATGTAGAGAAAAAATAAATCAATTAAAAATCTGTATTTTCATCCCCTGTTTGTAATTGTGGCTTTATTGCCACAGATGTGATACTATTCCCAAGGCTACACCCATTCTCTTGCCTGACTTTGAAGTTCTCTCTTTGCTCCATTATTTTCACAGCAGTATTACTGATGTAATTGTCTGTTTTGTTCTATAATAATTTGTAATTAATAAGAAATTCATTTTTGAAAAGAAGCCCTAAAATGGAGAAGAAAACAGTAACAAACAGTTGAACCAAGTGTTCCTTTCTACTCATAGCTTTAGGAAAAAAAGCGCCTTTAAGCACGTGCTTGTCCTTGGAAGAAGCAAAATAACTTAATCCCAACACTACTTGAGGGGACAATATTAAGAGATGTACTTGAGGAACAAAGGAATAACTAAAAATAACTTGTCTCGTGTTTGGTGTGTCTGTCTCAGAAGCAAGATGTGTACACAATGTGTGCACTGGGTGTACACAGTGAGCAACTGGGGTTTAATTGCTGGCTGAGAGCAGTTACAGTATTGAACACGCTATTCTAGAGAAAAAAACCACACAGATATTTGTTAAACTGAGAGTCGTCATCTTGAATATTGGTCATCAATTCTGCTGACTCATGCGCAGTGTATTTCTGGCAGAACGCTTTTAGACTTGCATTCACAGATACTTAGATTTCCTTCTTCCCAATCCCTAAAATGGCATTTTACAAGAAAATGCAGTTTGTTCGTCTGCCTGTTTTCTTCATCAGTGTGTCTTTTCCTCACAGAATTGATGTGACTCGAAATGACCTTCCTTGGGAATTTATGACAGACCGTCTCCCAACCATTTTATTTTTTCCTCATCAGAGGTAATGTAATTCTTGTCCGTGTGATTTTTTAACTTCTGTTTTACTGAGCTGCAGTAATTATCTGGTTACATGACTTAGTAGAGAAAAAAAACAAAGAGTAATTCATTTCCATATACACATTCTTACCACATGCATATTCTAATGAAAAAACTACCAGCAAAACAACAAAATAACCCAACCAACACTCACAGATTTTCATTCTTCTCCTTCAAGGGCTCTTACCATCAGCAAATGGGAATTCAGTCTTCTGGTACTGGGCAGTTACCTACCACAAAATCTCTAAACCTATGCCTTAAGTTTTTGCCATTTATGTTTTAATCCGGTACAGAGTTTTGTTTATATCAGTTCTGAGCCACCCCAGCTTCCAGCTAATTGGCTCCCTATTTCTTTTTGTAGGTACTCATTTTGTCTCAGTCTCTGTAATGTTCTAGGCAGTCTCTGGAGGGACAGACTGAGTAGTTTTATTAAGATTATTTTTATAATGTTCCAACTAGCTTTATAAAGGTACCTTACCTCTAGTCATTGCTTTCACTCCTGCTTTTCCTCCAGTGTTTTTTATATTTTGGTGCATGTAGGTAATCAAGAAAATTAGGATCTGATAGTACTTGTAGTACCTGTAGGACTACTAGAGTAGTCATATATTCATTTTGGATATAAAGGCGCCTCATATTAGGGCTTTTTATGCAACTTCTTATCCATTTGCCTTATGAGACAATTTTTGCAAATTAACTCTCTTCTCAGTTTCTTTCCACCACATGCTGTTAACATTTTGTTCTGCTATTTGTTCTAAATAGCCTTTTAGCTTCTTTGATACATGCTGTGGTTTTGATCAATAAAAATGGATGATGATGTAATAAAACATTACCACAATACAGTGAGTCAGTTTTGATTTAGCGTAGACTATTTTTTGCCTAAATTATGTCATGATTCATTAATCTGGGATGGGAGCTGATAGTCAGCTGAACAACTGCTGATGGTAATTACAAGAGTAACTTGTCCATCACCAGGAATCTGCAGGGGAGGAAAACTCGTGGTGTTCATTCTGCCAGAAATAGCTTAATCTTGATGAGCAGGAGCCTCATCTGATTGAAGTTCTTGAATTATTGATAAAATATGGTATCTGTCTTCTACCTGATGTACAGTAAGTAGTTTTCAGTAAATGAAATGAAATGTTTTTATATCCCACGTTTATGAGTTAGATTTTACAGAAGGCATTTTTGAAGGATGTGTAATTCGTTAGGAAGGAAGTCCCTGTTCCAGATGCACATTGTAACCAATTCAGGACATAATGTCACATGCAAGGGCACACAAGAGTTGTCGGTGGTGTGTGTTGTACAGGAGCACCAAGAGGCTTTATGCTTTATACTTGAATCTGGCTTTATTGCTTTGCAATTTTTTTTTGTTTGGGCTTATTCTCTGTCCTTTTTCTCACTTATATAATTAACCCATATCTGAATGTATGCTACTTACCAGTATTCTAGACATAAATTGGACAGCCAGATGGAAGCAAACTAAGCTTTTCTTCCTTGTTTTGATGGCTGCCTCAGGGAAGAGAGAATATGCTGCTGACTGGCAAAGCTGGAGCAGACCCAAAGTGATAAGCTATTAGCTGGCTTCCCAGTTGTACAGGGTGAGGTGGAAGTGGCTGTGCTGCAGAAGGAAGTGAAATTGTGTTATACTGGAACATTCTGAGTGAAAGGCTGAAGATGGAACTGGTTCAGAAAGACAAGAGCAAGAGTCATTTCCAGTCTAGTCCTTAGAGGACAGTTTAGCCTGGTCTGTGTGCACATGGTTCACAAAGGGCAGTAATTGTAACATTTGTCATAGTTGGAACTGGTGTTTTTTAGTGGTTGATAGTCTTGAGGAAGAAATTTGGAAATTTGCTGTTCTTGTCCTCTCTTGTTGTAACAGTTTATGTTGTTTTAGAAAGGAAGGAGGCTTACCTGCTCCATATACTGGGCTTAGTATTCACAGCTTCACAGGGGGAATACACCAACAGAAAAACCTTGTTTGGTTTGCTTCCTTCATCACCTCTGACATAAAGACAAAGCAGTAAGAGGAGAAAGTAAAGAGATTTCTTTTTTTTTGACAGTAAAAGGGCCTTCTGACTAAAGTGACTTACTGTTTAAAAGCAATCTGCTCCCTTGCCATGGCTGTCAGGAACTCACTAAGCTGCTGCTTCCAGGAAAACAGGTTCAAAATAGTGATTTCCCAGTGGGTAGCTGTATGGATCTGGACTTGAATTCTACTAATATATGTAGACTTAGGAACATTTAAACATCATTCTTCAGCTTACAAATACTAATGGCACTGTACTCTGATCATACAGTGATGTTTCCCTATATACTTGGAAGATCAAAACCCATGATCATGAATATTTACTTTTTAAAAATGAAATCTGTTTTCTGCGATTTAACAGAATTTTTTCTTCAAATACCAGTCCCATGCAGAGATGCTTAGAGCACACAGACTGGAACACAGGGAAAAGTGAACATCAAAAGAAAATCTGTGTGATCTATCTCTATTACATGTGCTTAGATTTCTCTTAGCTGCTGTACTAACCATACTTGATAAAAAATAAGGTATCAAGTTGGAGTTAAACAGCAGATGCTTAGGTAAAATTATGCTTAACCTTCCAGAGTACTTTACTATTAACTTGTTATGTCCTTCTAGGAAGGAGCAAAGTGTGAAGTTCCCTGAAGACTTTTCAGTTAACCTTCCTAATCTCCTGAAATTTATTTTACATCACTCAAGTCTTTCTTCGTCAGAGCCGTGTACCAAAGAATGCCTACATAAAGAGTCAGTTCTACAGCAAGGACACATCTCACACTTAGAGAGAGAAATTCAGAAGTTAAGATCAGAAATCGGTGCCCTTCATCAGGCGCATGACCAGCTTGAAGCACAGCTTTCTGAAGCCAGGAGAGAGGAACAGAGACTACAGCAGCAAAAACACACACTGGAAAAGCAGCACAAGACACTGAAGCTCCACAGTGAGCAGTTACAGGCTACATATGACCAGAAGAATCAAGAACTGTTAGAAATGGCTGAAAAGCTTCAAGAATTAGCTGATGCATCAGAAAACCTCCTTAAAGAAAATGCTTTACTGAGAATTCTGGTGGCATCAAGAGGAGGAAAGCTACAGAGCAAAGATGAAATTGAAGAACCCCTTCAATCTGAGCAAACACTTCCTGAAGATGATATATCACTTTCAACAGCTACTGCTGCTTTAGAGGAAAAAAGCATTGATAATATTGATACCATAGAGACAGAGCACAGTAGTGGAAATAGGACAGAATAATTGCATACACAAAGTCAAGTGATGCAGTATTGGGTAGGCATTTATGCAAATTTTATTGACATTCATTGTAAATAAAGCCTTTCCCCACATGATCTAGAAAAAGAAAAAATCAAATGAAATATTTTTGTATACTTGAACAACTTATTAGATAGCCCCATCTTAAGAGAAGAGGAGAATGGAAAACACTTTCTGCACTTTACTATTGCACTAACTTGCAAACACCTGTCCATTTAAATGAAAGATACTGGTTTGTAGGGGCAGCAGTGTGCAGCACCTCTGACTAAGGACCAGTTAACTGGCTTTCTCTTACAGCTGCTAGAAGGGAAGTCAGACCTCTGATTTATACTTTTCCATAATTTCTGAAATTTGCCCTTTACACTGCATTCTTTCTGCTGAATTAAAATAGATACTTCATTTGTATAATCAGTAAACTTGAATGGACAAAGTAATCTTGCTACAGCTGTTCTGTTCTCGAACTTCAACACTTTGTATCACTTTCGTATACTGGTATTCTGACCCTGGAAACCATAAAAGCCATCTGTGAACTGTTCTCTGCTGAAAACTAGAGGAAGCCTTACTGAATTAAGCCTTTTTTTCTTTGCTTTTAAGAGGTCTCAAATACAGCTGTTTAAGTGCACAGGTCTGACTGTACATGCAAGTCTCTTGAGAGCAATATTTTAAAAAGCATGTGTCAGGGTAAGAACATTATCAGCTGTACCCCATATGTTATACTCAAGAGGCAACAGCAGGAGCTTTTTACTACTGACAGCATTTTTGTGCTTCAAATTACAGCTTTCAATTTTAAAAAGGCAAATGTAACACTAACAAAGCAATTCAACATCTTAGTGTAGAAGAAGGGGACAACTTTTTGTCTAGGCCATTCTTGTCTTGCATATAGTTAAAATTCTCAAGCAAGCTTCCTAGGTCTTAAGTTATTCCATATGTACAAGTACAAGAAGCAAAGTCTAATGCTTCCTCTGGAGCTGAATTAAGGCTAGGCAATTAAGTGTTTAAAAACATCAGTATGCAAAGGAGGCCATGTATAAAGTAATAGAAAACAGGCCAGTGACCTCTAAGCATGTGTGCCTACACAAAGAATTTTAGGATACATAAGCCGCCATTGGCTGCTCAGTGTTGTTCCTTCTCCTCCTCCCAATCCTTTACAATCCAGAACTTCCCATTTAACACCTTTTTACAGTTCCTATAACTGAACTCCAGCACAGAGCAGGAAATACATGTTATTTGGAAGGACTTGGCCATTGCTAGCTAAAAACTTCTACAAACTGACCAGCAATAACCCTTGCCCCATCAACAGTACAAAAGACTGAAACTTGTAGTACAGTGCCATCAAAAGTTATATACAAGATACATTAACTGAATTCTAGAGTTGTCTGGCTGTATGTATTACAAAATACCTTTTTGTAACAGGCTGTTAACATACACCCTAAGTACACAAACCAGGGTTCTAGGAAGAATTCGTACTAGTTTCACTTAAGCCAGTTAGCTGTGTAACCACTTATGCAGTTTCAGCACACAGACCTATGGAAGACAGAAGCCTGCTCTACTGCCATTTCAAACACCTGGAAACCATCTGGACTTTCCCTGAGGGTTCACTATCCATCATAAGCTCCCAGGTTGGAACCCATCAAAATGGCAGTTTCCTTGCAGTGGCTACATATAGAACTCAGTTCTAGCAGCCAAAAGCTTAACCAACATAGCTGCAGCTAAAGGAACTTTTCCTTTCTTGCTCCTGTGTTTCCTCCTTCAGCACATTATTGCAGGCTTATCCCTTCTTTTCAAATGAAGTACTCTGCTTCAGTGCAATATACTGTTCAGAGGAGGAGTTCTGACTTAATGGCTGCACACTCAGTCTAGTAGCAGAAGCAAGCTTTAACTGCAGATCTGGTTTTGAAGGTCTGGAGTCCCATCCATGGTAGTGGATCAGAAGTCCCTGTGTACTACATACACATCACATTCCCATATGCTACAGAACACAAAGCAAGAAGTTTCTGGCCGCCTATTTACAGTTCACAGTTGTAAAGTAGTTCACATTACAGTAGTAGCTCCATCAAAATAGGCTCAGCTAAACATTCAAGTAACAAAAAACAGTAGTAGTCTCTTCACACCAGTATATCCCTGTGCCCATTGCCGGCAATGGACATTACACCAGGCGAGTCAGCTCGGGCCATAGGGGAATTAGGATACACAGTTGATGCAAAGTGCAACTTTTCTCAGTGCATGCAGTTGCAAACAAAGCTTATTTAAATCTCATCACGGTGTTTTCTGATGAGTAGTTTGCACGTGACCAGGTTCTTCACAGTATTGAGATGCTTCTGCTGGTTACACGTCGTGAGCGTAGCCCATCCGCATGTGTTGCTCTGAGTTAGCTGTGTACTTCTGGGCCATTTGGAGTTAGCTTTGCTTTCCTCTCCACACAGGGTCCTTTAGCAGAGTACTGCACCAGCAGAAAGGGCTCTTTGGTTTCTCCCTCACCCACAATGCTTTCCTCATCCTCACACTGGCTGAGCTTCTGCAGCCGCAGGTAGCACCAGCAGCCCAGAATCAGGGCTCCCAGAGCCGCAATAGCAATCAGGATAACGATGACAGTCACCACTCCCGTGGTGGGGCTGTGATCTGTGATAGACATGGCCAATAGTTCAGGCTGTCCTCTTCTTCAGGTGATTTTTCTGTCCTCACTATCAGTCTTGATGCATCTTCAAACTCCTGCAGGGTTAAAAATAAATAATGAATTTGTGCAGTTTTACTGCACTCAGCAAGATTATACACATGGCTGGTATTGTCCACAAGGGCATGTGATCCTCTTGTACTCCAGTGCTTTATGCTGCTCAGTCACAGAATCACAGAACCATGTTTTGGCTCCTGACATGCTTGAGATAGGAGCCTACTAAGAGGTAACAATTTTCACTAGGAGGTGCAAGACAAGACTGAAAGCTCTATGGAATTATAGTTTAGCACAGGGAGATTTAAGACTGTTCATGCAAATGCTGTATCACAAGTGAAATCTCAAATACATGACATGGTAGCAATTCAGCTACCTTTAGTTTTCCTCAAGCAGTCCTACAGAAACAGTACATTTGAGTGTCTGCCCTTTTTTAAAAATCTAATTTACAAACATCCTTCTTATATACTAACAATTCCAGGATTGGTAAGCTAATTGTGAAGGTAATTGCAGTGCTAATGCATTACTATAAGTCTGTCCATAACACTGGTCTGCTTACAAGGGCTGGGTACATGGTAATTAATGGTTTGTTCATTCAGCACATTAAACATCTGTTGCTATTTGCATAAAAAGTCGGTAGAACTGTATTTAACAAACCACAGTAGAAGCTCCTGCTCCTCTTAGTGGCTTTAAAAACAGAAGAGAAATGTAGTCTGTTAGGAGTGCAGCTGGAATTGGAAGAGAGGCAGTAGCAGGAAACTGGAGGAGCTCCAAGACTTCCACTGCTGTAGTGTGAGCAGGAGAAAAATACACAAGTAATGTCTTTTGCTACTTCTTCCAAATCCACAACCCTATTTTAAAAAGTCATGTGAGCCTTGTCTTTAGTTTCAAAAATTACTGTTTACAAAGGTGATAGCTTCACTTTCCTTCCTTCAACTAGGACATAAAAAGTAATGAAAGAATGACTTGCTTATTTCCTACTACCCTAGCTCTTCAACAAAACACAAATTCATGCAAGACTATAGTAGAGTCCAGAGCCAGTCCTACCTAGGAACATCTCCTACATCTGTACTACTGCAAAAATCAGGTTAGGGCTCAGTGCTGCCATTTCAGGTACAAAAGGTCAGTCCTTAGAGGCTCTAAGGCCAGCTCTAAGTGCACATGGGCCTTTCTCTGGACCTGTACCCCCTGGCTGGCAGTGGGGTAACAGGACTATCTTCTGGCTACCAGCCTGTTGAGGGTCACATACTCCTGCCCAGGAAAGGCTCCTTGTCACCATCACTGCTGCAGTCTCAGCTGCAAGTACAGCATCTTCATACCAAAACCCCTCAGAAGTCAGTCTTAACCCACCCTGACCCAGGACCACTGGGTTACAGTGAGTGTCACTCAACCGCATCAAAAAGTCTCACCTGCATTTCAACATGAGTCAAGGCAATTACAGTGCAGGATCCTTACTAAGACAGCTCAAGCCAGAGACTATGTTTTTATCTTGATGTGTCATGGAATACCCATGCGTATCACCATTTCAGCAAGGACACCACTACAGAGTTTAGCACATGTCATTAGAATCCATTGTCACATAACTTGCAGACACTCTGGTTACATTTCCAGCCCTGTAAGCTACAATCAATAGCTTGTGGTGTATCTGATACAACCAGCCCATTTCTGCAAAGTAGGAAAACCAAACCTGACCACACCACACACCCTCAGCAGGGCTGTGTGCCCACTGCAGCCAGAGAAGTGTATGATTTGTCATAATCATCTTGGTTCTGCAATTCTTACTCAACACAGGGGGATCAACTGAGGGTGATTAAGAGCAACTTTCATGTAGTTCATTTTCCTCAGGGCATGTCTGTAGAGCAGCAGTGTTTGATCCAGCCAAAACAGTACAGCATCAGCATAAAAGATAGTTTACCTGGCTTCACATGCAGACACTGCACAGCCACATTGAGGCTTCTTCTGGAGCTTGCACTATTGTGATAGCGTACTGTTCCTCTACAGCAGTTTGTGTCAGCATATAGCCTTATATTAAGCTGTTACTATCACCTAGAAAATAGTTTTTCATAGTGGAAACTATTGCAGATGCTACCCCTCTGCCAGTCTACTCTGCTACCCCTATGCCAGTAGACAGCTTCAACTATATAAAGTATGAAACAGTTGACATCACCAGTCTCTCTATCACCAGGATTTTCTGGCAATCTTGTTTCAGGATGCCCAAGACTGATTTATGATGACTAGACAATTTTGAGTCCAACACAGCAACTTAGAGATTCCTCTTAGAGAGCTTTCTTGGCCAAATCCATAGGTTACCTTTAAAATTCCAAATGTTTTCTATTTGATTTAGAATTCAAAGAACTTCACCTTTCAGTGACAAAGTGTAGGCATCCTTCCTTCAGGCATATCCTCTTCCTCCTCAGGGACTTGAGAGACAGCACCCTATATAAAGTCAGGTATTAAGCATCTGTACAGATGGCACAAACAACTAGTTAATAGTGTGTGACAGCAGCTTTAGATAGTTTGGAAGCTATAGTGTTGTTGCTAGGTCACACTGCTATTTTTCTGGCTTTAGGTCACTCTACAGCTAGAGCTAAAGCTCTCCTGCAGTGTTAGTTCTATCTACCCTTAGCACAATACATTTGCATGTTGTAACTATATTAGTAAGAACTTCTGGAGAAGCCTTGGGATTGTGTTTTTTTCTGGACACACAGCTCCAACCTTGCTATTCTTTCCACCAGCAACTGATTGGAATCCAGATTAAACTGTCTCTGTACTCCCCTTCTTGACAGGGGAAATACTGCATTTTGTAGATCCCCTTAAACTGATTTAAAGACCATAAATTGTTCAGGCTCACTTTCCCCTTAAAGCCTACCTGAGCTAAAAAGCCCCTATGAGCATACCAGGAACACCACTGCCTTCATTCATCACTTCTACTAGAAGATATTAGAGGCTGTAAATTCCTGGTCTTCAAAGAGATTGCCAGCACCATCCATATATTTGGTGGTACCATGTCCCTTCCCACCACACTTGCTATCAAATCGAGCATCTAAGCATATTGACTCATTAGCAAGATTACTCAGATGACTGGTGTGAACTGCAAATAGCCAATTTTAGATCTTACAGCAATCAAGCAGTGAAAACATCAGTTAGAAACCATTTTTCCATAATTAACTTGCTTTTCTTTTTTGCCTAATACCAGCTTCTACTCAGAAATTTATTTGTGAAGTTTTATTATCCAATTCAGAAGCTGTAACTAAAGGACAAACAGAAAGGCAGTCTGAACTGCAGAAGGCTTCTAGGGGACAAAGGCAGTGCAAGACTGAAATTAGTTCCTAAACCAAGTTTTTCATTGTTACAGGCATTATGCTGCTAAGTTCACTATTTTAATACCTACAGGCATGTTCACTGCTACCATTCAAGCCAAAGCTATAGGGAGAGGCTTAAAAAGCAAGTTTACTATGGTTCACCCAGATATACTGAAGTCCTCACCAAGCAGTTATGTTCAAGGTTCAAGTATTAAGTCTTTTGGCTTTTTTTTTTTTTTTTTTTTTTTGGGGGGGGGGAGATGGAAGGGAGGGGAGGAAGTGGGAGCTACTGTATTATAGTATTCAACTTAAAGTTAAAAGGGGCATAGTAAAGAAATGAGAATAAAGCTATCAGAGTGACCTTCAGTTTAATTAAAAAAAAACCACAGAACTGTTTTATGTAAAAAGCCTCCAACAACAGCTTCTAAATCACCATGCTTCTAATTGTGAAAAATGCTTTCTCCTGTTTCTCTAGTAAAATCCCTTTTGAGGAATGCTGCATATTCAACACCGTAACACCCTTCTTGCCAAGGGGAGAACCCAATGGGAAGGTCAGTGCTGTACATTTACCACTGGTACAAAAGTGTGCATAGCACCCATACTAGCCATAGAAAGCAAAGCCTTTACAATACAGGAGTGCTCAGGCTTCACCACTTGCACATAAAAAATGACATCACTGTTATTCTTCATTAACTCCAGTTAATACCACCTCCTTGTGATAATGCTAAGTTACCTTGTACAAGCTGGAGCTTGGCCAGAGGCTATTTTAGAAGCAGGGAGCTGTTTAGTAGAATGCTTCAATGCAAATCATTTTTTCCCAACCCTTGTTATAGTTTTGATGAGGAATAGAAGAACAGGGCTTTTCTGTGGCTAATTAGCTGTGGACAGTATTCCAAGAACTGAGCATTCAGGCAATTGTTAGACGTTCTAGAACAAAAGCTGATACCTAACAGCATTGGCTGGAACAGCAGTTACTTCCCACAGTGTAGTGGTACCTTAATCAAGACTCACTTTTAAAGCTTTGCACCAAGCTAAACCACACAGAAGTTGGTAGTTTACAGAAGACAGCAAGATGGAGAGATGAGAGAGTAGCAGTCTAAGATGTTTTCCAGACATGACAACAGTTGCAAGAGCAGACAGACTTTTTCAGCAGCATAGCAAGTGGAGGAGGTTTATGCTGTAACTGCTGTCAGGCAAGTCAGCCAGTTAATGCAGAACTGGAAACAGGCCTACAGTGTTACGACCATGTTGACTTCAGAGGCAATTGCATGGCAGGCAAAACATCCATCAGACTCCAGATTTTTATCTATCAGTGTCACATCCACGTGGTGCTCCAATGAAAAGTCTGTCCTGACACGATAAGAGTCACTTCTGACATTCTATTACCAGAAGTACTATGTTGTATATATCCCCTGGCATAGCTTAATTTTTGATATATTAGAAAAATTAACGAGATGCCAATATTAAGTTTGCTGATAAAAACAGTCTTTTTATTTAGATTCAAGGTAGCTTTCCAAATGTGTTATTTTGGGTTTTTTTTAATGGCTTTGTCTAGCAGCTACACAGCACCCAATGTTTCTGACAGTCAAACCATTTTAATACACAGCTCAAACCTTTAGACAGCAAGTATGCCAGAAATCAGTCACATACCTGCACCAAGCAGCTCTGGCTAGGAGTCCTCTACACAGACTTTCTGAGTCACCTTATTACAAAGGTGAAGGTCGCACTGGTTTTGGATCTTGTCTGGCAAGTCTTCCTTCTCAGTCTTCCCCTGTGGAGAGGGATCATATTGGTCTCTAGCTGCTCTGCATCCTGAGTGCCTTTCACTTCTGGCTTTCCAGTGACGTAATCATGTTTAACTACTAAACTGTGCCAGTCTGGCACAAGCTGTCAGGGAAAGATCCCTTACCGTTTCACCTACCTGCTAATCAAGGTAACAGTCTCACAAGTGGTTTCAAGTTCTTTAGATTTATTCAAAAGCAGTATCTACTGACAAGTGTAATGTCTACACCTACACTTGTGTCAGGAAGGGCACGAGATGCCACGGAACACTGCAGATACTAAGAGGAAGGAACAAGACGCAGTTTGAACAAGTTGCGTTACCGAAAACTCCCGGATTGTCATCGTAAAGGTGGGTTTGGACATAACCCTGCAGCACGTACCGAACTCCTCGCACTGGGCAAGCCTCTCCAGCCGAGAGGAGCCCGGCGCCCACCCCGAGCAGCCGCCGACGATCCGTGAGGCACTGCCTTGTGACTGCAGCACGGCTGCAAACCGCCGGGAGACGGGGCCGAGCCCTAGGCGAGGCGGCACGGGCCGGGGGAGCCCCGAGTCACCCACGGGGCCCACGCGAGGCCTGCGGGGCGCTCAGCACCCGGCAGGGCCGGACGCGGACACAAAGAGCGAGAAGGGGCGGCCCCGGCCCAGGGCGGGGGAACTCGGGGGGAACTCAGACGGCCCCGACCCCAGCGCGGGTCCCTGCCCGCCTAACCGACCCCCGCCCCGGCTCACAGCACGGCGAGCCCGCCCACCCCCGCAAGGAACCGAGCCGCGCCTCCCCCCGCCCCCGGATCTGTCGCCCGCAGTCACCATCCCGCAGCACCCCAAAGCACCCACCAGCCTCGCCGCGGCCGCGGCAGCGCCTTCCCCGCCCGCGCCTCCGCCTTATAGCGGGGGCCGGGCGGCGCCGCGCGGCGCCAATCGGGGCCCGGGCAGCAGCAGCTGACGGGCGGGGCCCCCGCGGCCCTTCCCTCCCTTTCCGTGACAGCCGCGGCGCGTCCCGCCCCGCGCCGCGAGCGGTGAGAAGGGAATCGCAGAAGAGAATCAGAGCGTCATAGAGGCATGGAATCGTGAAATCGTCCAGGTTGGAAGAGATCTTTAATACCGCCCAGTCGAACCGTCAACCCAGCACCATCACAGTCGCCTCTAAATCTCTAAACCGCATCAGACAGCGCCACATCCAGACGCCTCTTCCTCTTAAACACCACTAGGGACGGTGCCGCCACCACCGCCCTGGGCAACCTATTCCACTGCCTGACTGCCCCAACAGCCGCCGTCTCAGCTTAAAGCCATTTCCTCTGGTCCCCTCTGGTCACTCACGGCAGAAGAGACCGGCCCCCAGCCCACTACAACCTACTTTCAGGCAGTTTTAGAAAGTGATGAGGTCCACCTGGAGCCTCGTCGGCACTAAACAAAGCCAGCTCCCTCAGCCACTTTCCATAGGACATGTTTTCCAGACGTTGCATGGCAGGTCTCGGCTCCGGCGGCCCGCGGAAGGCTGAAAGGTTCCCTTGAAGGGCCGCGCTCCTTCGCCTCGCCGCCTCTGCCCTCAGCCCTGAGCCCCGCGCGGCGTCCAGGCGAGGCCGTGAGGGCGCAGCCGCCCTCGCCACGGACTGAAGGTGTCGGAAGTCGCTGACCCAGCCCCAGCGCTCTCCTCGCCATCCCTGCCGGGGTAAAAGCCCTCAGACACCTCCGTGCCCCGGCAAGAGGCGCCCTCTCGTTTCACCGGGCAGCAACAGGACAGGGGCGCCCTTAGCGGAGGCCACGCCTGAGCCGCCGCGGTGTTGGTGGCACTCACGGCCCCGCCGGGCCCGGCCAGCTCTCCTTCGTGGCCCCGAGCAGACAGCGCCGGCCTCCCTGAGGGCGTCTGCAGAAAGGTCTCGTTCCCAGTATACCCATTATATTTGGTAATTCATGCCATGGTGCTGCAGTTAGGAAATTGCCCAATACAGGATTTGTCACCCTTCGGTTGAAGTTGGTCATTACTGGAGTAAAAGAGAATATTGCGACTCCTCAGATGTGGTATAGTTCCTGGTAACACAGATCCCAACTTGTTTGAGGTTCATCTGAAGTCTGGCAGAATGAGTTTTGAGGGAATAGACTGTGACTGAAGATCAAATCTGGAAGTCACCATGACTTACAGAAAGACTTGTTTTACAACACAGTTTATATTGTAGTTTAACCCTAGTCAGCAAACAAGCTTCCCATTAGCAGGATGGGGGAAAGAATCAGATGACTTCATTTTATTATTCACTTTTAATTATCAACCCTGCTTTCAAGGAAGATCCAAAACATAGCCCTACGCTAGCTACTCTGAAGAAAACTCAATTCTAACCAGAACCAGCAAAACTGCAAAATTTTCTATGGGTGAAACTGAATTTTCCTTCCTTAAATGCAGTGTCCACCATAAGCATGAAGCAAGGTGCGTGGTTTCTTTCCATTCTCATTCAGTGGAAAGCTAAATATGGCCCAGTACCCCCATGGATGTCTCACCTCCTCTACTTGCTCTCTAAGCCATGCAGACACAAGTCATCTTTTGCGTGGGAGCTGTGCAGCCCCCTGCACATATGTTGGTGTGTCAGGAGACCTTCCTAAGATGACAGGTAACTCTGGACTGCTCTCAAATCCTATCTAGCCAGTTTGCAGCATTAGCAGAGCAGCTGTTTCATGGTACACACTGCCCCACGCACACCATCCTGTATTTTCTTTAATCAAAAATGTATGGTGGCATGGAATAGCTGAGATACTACAGCCAGTTAAGAACATTTTTATAGAAGTCATTGTTTAATGTAAGACTAAGAGTTTAAACTTTGGATCTAATAAGTGTAGTGCAGCATCAGTTTCTACTGTCTTTATGCATCAACTACCATAGAAAAGATGATAAAACACTACTAAACCTTAAAAGCTCAATCTTTTTTGAAATAAGTGTAAGAGTAAGCACAGACACTCTTTACTTTCAGTGTTGGTAGCTAATGGTCTGAATAGTCTGGCAAAGTAGCAGTGGCCATGGCTGTAACCTTCTGTGAGGTGAGCAGATGCAGAGGTAGCCTTTGGACCAGTAATTTAATAAGATATCTAAATCTCATTTTGATACTTGAATCTCCCCAGAGATGCCTGTTTTACTTCTGTAACCATGGATGGAGTCTCCGCTGTCTATAAGAGTCCCAATCCATTTCAGTGAGAAGGGTCATGCCCTTTTGTACAAAAACCATGAATGCAATTATGACAAAGCTGACTGGTAAAAGCCATCCAATAATAGCACAGCCTTAAGAGAAGAAGACTGGCAATCACTTTTTGTATAATTTGAAAACTTTTTGCCTTTGAGAAAGTTTTAATAGTCATTTTGTATCTTGTATTTAGTAAATGGCACAAAGAACAAAGCAGGTTCATTCACATCGGTTTCTTATCATTGTAAATGGGCTGCTTGCTCTGTGCAGCTTGCATGGGAAATTTCCAGTCTGTTGTGGAGAAAGTACAGTGCTGTTAATCCTTCAAAATTGCTTTAAAAGCCCATCTTACATTCCCTCCTTCACCTATCCCCAGTTAATGCTGAAGGCTTTTAGCAGGGACAAGGATCTAATGACCTCAGATCCACACATGGGGATCAAAGAACCCACTGTATTCTTCACCAGGAGCTGCTGAAGCATACTCAGTTAAAGCCATTGAGTAATATGGTTTTTAGCTGTGCTAAGAATGAAAAAAATGAGAATATTCTCTCATTTATTTACTGTTGCTCCTTAGCTGTGCACAAGTAATGTACAACTGTAAATATGCAACATGCTACTACAGGACATATTTTTCTCTTCCTTGGAGAAGAATTACAAGTTTATCAGTACGACTTCTTTGTCAATATTCATAACTTACATAAAGAGATTTGACAATTTTCCAAATTTATGTCATGTAAAGCACACACTCAAGAGTTTAAACAATTACATGTGCTTAAAGAGTTCTCTGGGAATTATCCACAGAAGAATTCTGGGGTCACTTGTGGTTGCCACTGTGACAGTCATTTGGCTCTCTGCTGGAGCTACTCTGACCCAAGCATAGTTTCCAGCAGTGTTGATTTTAAGTGTTACTAATTATAAAGATTCTTTTGTTTCTCTTCAGGGACTATAACACTGTCAGATAGATAAATGACTAGATTATGATATGCCTGTATTGTTTTTGTTAGAAATAAATTGTTTCCATTGTTTGCAAATTCGCATCACACACTCCTTGTCTCCTAATGTGGCTATTTTAAAAGTACTTATTTTTGGAGTTTCTTTCTGTCACTTATATCCTGTGCCCTCTAAGTATATTCTTTGTATAGTCATTATGCTTAAATTTTGAATAATTACTGTCAATATTTATTCCTTTAATTAGGGGCATATGTTGTATTACTTCTGAAATGGTGGCCAGTAAAATAAGCTGTATGCTCCCTCTATTTCCACTTGGAAAGACAGCAAGTATGCAGCAGATGCATATTACACCTTTAATATCTGTTCCATTTCCTGTTGTTCTGTAGCACTCCTTGGTGCAAAATGTGTTCAGTAATCATTGGGCACTCTAGGAAGTTTATCAGGGAAAGAGACCACACAGGACAGTTTTGCAGGTCTGTAGGGAGATTGCTGAAGAGAACAAACTGCTGCTGTCTCTATTTGAGGAGGTGTAAATAGCATCTTGCAACTTTACTTACAGGTCACTGGAGAGCACATACACAGAAAATGGGACCAAGCTGACCCTCTCCAGCAACTTGAGCAGGTTTTATATTTTTTTATTTCACCTGGAAAAAATTGCACGAGAAATTATTAATCCAGCTCTGTGCATGGAGAGAAATGAAAGTATATGAAGAGTTTGTACAGGTCAAAGTTTAATTTTTTTTAAGTTTTGCAAAACCTCAGGGTAATACTAAACCAAGATTTGCTTCCTCTACCAGAGCATGCTGTACATGCCCCCAAATATTTTCTTACATTCTTCTGCTGTGGAACCCTACCAGCTTTCCTTAGCCTTCTGCTTAAGAAAGCATCTTTGAGTTTTGTACTCAACTATTTGTAATTATGGGTATGACTCATGAAGTGTAAAAGCACTTTTAAGATTAGTGTGAGAATAGACTCACTGTATATCTGAATAGTAGAATCAATCCATGTCTGCATTAGTGCTAGAAATATCCACCATACCTATTTAAAAGAAAACCTTCAAAAGATAGTTTTATATGACAGCATAATTGAATGATGCATTCTCTAATTCTGATTAGCGCTGTAAGTGGTACTTCATGATCAGAGACTGTGAATCCAGGCCAGGAAAAATGGATTGTTTAAAACCCATCTGAGCATAAGCTTTAATTTAGGATTCTGAAGGCTGTAGCCCTTTTTTGGCATAGAACCTAAGTTGGGACAAGAGGTGTTTCTGCTTGGATGCCTTGCATTCTGCCCTGAAAAGACAGCTTTTGTATGTAACTCCATAGATGATAAAAGGTGAAAACAGTGCTGTACATCATATTCAAAATGAAAAGTATAATCTTTATTTTGCTGCAACACTAGGAGATAGCTGCAGCTATCTCCTATTCACTTCCACGGCTTCAAAATACGCAAAAAGATGAATTTGCTGTGTTGAACATCTTTGTCTCATGCTTTAGAGGCTGTTTTTGTACCTGAAAACTGATAAACAAGGTACAAAGCATTTCCTTTCTGCAGCAGTTCTTTCTAAAGCTCTCTGCCAGAGTTGTGAAGCCTACTGAGAAAAGACATCTGGTGAGAGTGCCAGCATCTCAGGCTCACTCTGTGGATCTGGGTGCAGTCAGTTCCCCATCCTTCCAGGTTATTACTTAGCATCCAACAGTCATTTTAAAACATGTTATTTTAACCTTGAGAAGAGACAGGTTTTAGCAAAATCAAATGTTGCTCTGCAATTAGGCTGCAGGCCCAATCTGTAGGAGGCAGGAGAGGGGATGGTTTCCTAGTTAAAAGATCTGGCAGTGTAACAAACTTCATTTTGCAGGAACAGTGTTTGCTTGACTCTATAGGTAACTCTGTTATGCTGAAAAATAGAATCCTTGATATACATTTGGAAAGCACATTTGGTAGAGTGGTTCAGCATTTCCTTCAATTTTACTTTGCCACAATGAGACTTACAACAAAGCTGTTCTCTGTTGCAAGACTGGAAGCAGAGGAAAAAAGTTTTTATTTTCATTCCTTCTCTCATCCACGGATAAAACTCCACATATTTTATGTTCCTGTGTGTAGCAGCCTTTTCCTACTCTGAATGAACTTAGCATGCTCTTATTTCTTTCTGTCATCAGTAGTGTGGCCCAGAATATGCTTTTCCTTTGGCAAAGCAATCTCTTAGGACAAACAGGCTGCAATCATCTTCTGACTGGTTTCTTAGTAGGAAGCTGAGGGACAGCAAAAATGGAAGATTAGGTGAGCACAAGCTTAGCAACCTTCATAGCCTGCAGATAGTCCAGAGGAGCAGGGACCAAAATATAAAAATTGTCTTAAAAAATGACATTGCTAACCATTACGTGTGTGGTTGGATTTTTTGTTTTCTTTATTTTATGAAGAAACATTTAATGAAAAATGGAATGATTTAGTGACTTTCTGGAAGAGTTGGTCACATGAACTAATTTTGTTAAGTAACTTCTTACTTCCAGGTATTAAAAAATCCAATTGTAAAGAAGTCTTTAGTGTTTATGTATAGATCTTCTTAGACCTTGGCCAATTTGGAGATATGGATAAGTAAGTACTCCATTCTGTACACTGGAACTGAAGCTTTCTTTTTCAAATTTACCATTTTAAGTTAATTTGATCAAATAAACAAAAAGTGGCTTTGAACATTACCAAATTTTTAGCCCTCTCCTTGTTTACTGCTTCCCTACTGGAGCTATATTTCCTGTCTTCAAGACATGTATTGGATGTGTTAGCTGGGGAAACCCAAAGAAAATCTGTTTAGAGTACAAATGTGTGTGTTTACAACATTCAGATTGGAGTAGGATTGTTTTGAGACTGAGTAGTCAAACATTTAGTAACTTCTTGACAGTCTTATTAGACTTTATTACCACAGTCCTGCTTTTTACAGCAAGTGCTTCCTGAAACAGAGTAAGAGCAGTGATACAAATCAGTGTCCACCAGTGCATTGCATTTACTGTGACAGATTGCATTGCAGTGAAACATCTCTCCAGATAAAGCCTAGTTTGAACCTTCCCTACTATAGCAAAGAGAAAAAGAAATCCCTTGTTATCTCAACATTTGTGCCAATTTGTCTGGTTTAGCTTTGAATTCTAGGTTTCAAATCACAGTAAACAGTTCAAACTGGAAGCATCAGCTCTTGGGGAAACCAGAAAACACTACATGGCTGATACCTACCCAGAATAGAAATCTAATGAAACATTTGCACTGTACTTCAGGACTAGCTGCCTGGTGCTAGGAGAGAAGGTAGGGATGGTTTAGAGACAAAATGGGGGTTTGAGTGATGTAAAAAGGGAAGATGGAAATAATCTGAAAAACTAAGCCCAAACAAATAAACTCAGACAGCTTCATCTAGTCTCTTGATAACTCTGGTCATAATTTTTTTCTGCAAATTTCCTGATAAATTTTGCCTGGATGTTGTTTAGTGCTCCTGTTTTCCTGGGAGTAAACACAACCTAGGAAACCCAGGATAGGAATATTGCACCAGAGCAATCAGAACATAGGCAATATTTAATACATGAAAGAGCTGTTTTATCTACTAGTAGGGAAAACTATTACAGCAGTCTGATTATGAATAATTGAGTTGCAATTAAGATCTTCAGATTAATTTCCTGAATACCAGCAATTACTTACTATACTACAAGCTGAGCCACAAGCTGTTCTGATGGTGTTGTTCAAAGGCCTTCACTCTCCTTCAGATTCTTGCACATTAATCTATCTGTAACATTCCCCTCTTCCATTTACTTCCATTGTTTCAAGTATAAAGATTTTTTTTTTCCTCTTTATTAGGATTAGGTGTGCTCTCCCTCTGAATATCTGCAGCTGAACATAATTTGGGTTGATTCTGCTACGGTAGCTGCATTATGCTGTGTCAAATCCTAAATGTCAGAGTATGTTCTTTTTGCTACATTTTAATTGTTGGTAGCATTCTGTGACCAGTTTAGACAGGGGTAGCAGAGATGAAGAGGGTATGAAATGGAAGTTTGTAGTGGTAGAGGATGCACTGGTCACTATGTGAGGATCACATGTCCTGAAGAAGGCCACAAAGCTGCAAGGATCACAGAGTTCAGGGTATACATCTTGGGAGAGTAGTACTGCTAATAACATATGCAAATCCTTAGGGAAGGGGGAGTTTGACGACCAAGGAATTCAAGGTGTTAACTGCATGGTGAGCAGTGCACAGGAAGTCTGCATTGGTGCTTGACTAGTTTGCAAGTAAAATTTTACATCCTTGTTTCACCAGCTACGATGCTTATTTGAGCAGTGCCGAGTCCCTCCTGGGAGGGCAGTTAGGAGTGCTGGTAAACTGTGGAAGGATCAGAACAGCCTTTTCTCTAGTGACTTGGTTCTTTTGTTGACTCAACTTTTAGAAAAATCTGGTTTTATAAATTTTTATCCTGAGAAATGTGAGTTAAATTGTATATGTCAAAAGTTCAGTAAAAATGTAATGTTTGTGGTGCCTTTGTTTGGAATAGCTCTAGTTTAGAAAACTTTGTTGCAGAATTTATGCAGTGGTAAAGCTGTTCCTACAAAACAGTTTACAGTAGCTGTCAGCATCAGATGTTTTCTAGGCACTACATTTGCCACCTAGAAACCACAGTAGGGTAATTGTGCTGCAAGTCATCCATGTGTGCAGCCTTGTCAGATAAAGAGATTCTGATGCAGGATTACCCACCAGTCATTAGTCATTAATGACAAGATATCTTTCTTACAGTACAAAGTGCTCTGGAGATTCCCCAAGATGAATGCACAGGCCTTCAAAACAGCACTGCATTTTTTCTGTAAGAAAACCTCTATTCCGTATGGTATTCCTTATGATGAGGTCTCCAGTCAGAAGTTATTCCCTGCAAGGCAACTTTTGTAGGAAATATTTCAATTTTTTTCTTCCACTGCATTTCAGAATTCCAAAACTGAACGGGCATATTCTTTAAAGCTTATATTAATTGCTGTAAGAAATCAGATTCAATATGCTACTTTGAAATAGATAACACTTTAAATAGAATGACACATTCTTTTTTTCCCTGTCTATTCTCTAGATGCTCTTACACCCCATTTGAATACCCGCTCTCCATTTTAGAGACCTCTTTGTTTTTTGAAAAGTCTCATGTCTACTGGACTTTCCTGTGAAGCTTCTCTGCTATTACTCATTACTGCAGCTGTACTAATGATGGATATTCTGGACAGCCTAGTGTGTCCAGAGTTAGACACTGTAGCTGTTCCCATTTTGGCAGCTGGCCATGGCACTGGCTGAGTGCTGGCAAGGACAACATGCTGTATTGGGGCTTGTGGGATATTGCAAATTGAGTAACAGGACTTACAGTGAATGCTGCTGCTGAGAGAGCAGTTACTTATGAACACAGGGCAATTCCCTTAATTCCTTTAGTCTTCTGAATAGTCAAGGATTCTATGGTAAGAATATTAGCAAGAAAAACAGAAAGCAGGCAATCTGAAGGACAAGAAAAATGCTTTAAAAGCTAAAGGAGAATACAGAGCACTGGGAGGCAGTGTGAGTATCAGCCCAGAAGCTTGTAGGGATTATCCCAAACATTGCTCCTCTCCATTTTACTTGTTTTCGAAGCATTGTATGAAAAGACTGTAGCTTCAGGTGGGATATAGGATATCAGACGTGAAGGTATTCTGGGGATAGTCTTCCAGATTTAGGTACACCTTTTTTTTTTTTAACAGAAAAATCAAGAAAACATCTAGGTATTGAAACATGAAAGGTATTACTAGGGTGTAATTTAGATCAGTTATAGCTGTGAGCAGTTTTGCTTTATATGGTGTGTGGCTTCTCTTGGAGCTTTTTATCAGATATTTAGATAGGGATGTGATTAGTGTGATTATTTGGATCTCATATTTCTATTTTGTGTAGTCATGATTACTTCTGTTTGCTGGAGTGTCAGTGCATAGCCAGAGTTCCTTTTCTTTACTTTAGTTCCCATCTCTGCAGACCTGTCTCTTCCTGGCAGAAACACTTTTGTTCCAGTGTAGGCTGGTTGAGTTCCCTCAAATAAACTGACTTCTTTCCTTGCAAACAATTTTGTGTGTGGCATAAAGGTGATAAAAGTGGAATCTTTGCCTGAACAGTTTCAAAATAAAACAGGGATTTTTACATTTTCAGAAGATTAACAGCAGGACTGTGAAAGTTTTTCACATGTTCTGGTAGAATCCCCTTTCCTACTGTATTAGATTACTATTGGCCATGTATGCAGTTCTAGAGATTTGAATTTTTTCTTCTACTTTCCTCCAGACTTATCCTTCCATTGAAGCAAAACCAAATCTACATTTGTATTCTGATTACATAATACATAGCCTAATAAAAATAAGGACCACCACCTGTCACTGTCTACACAGTGGCAGCCAGTGACAGAAACTGTGGCCCACACTCATATGTTAGCTAATTTACTGTACTGAAAAGGAAAATCCATTAGTGGAAGTCATGAGAGGATATTCCAGTGAAAATCACATTTAAAACTAGTTAGTATAAACCTGTTTTTTCTTTCTGTCTTTTTTCCCCCCTCCTTTAATCCCTTTCCTTAACCAAAAACTTTGCTCTGACTTTGTGAGGCTAAGGTAATGGTGGCCATGCAAACAGTAGAAAGAATTCAATGCTTGTTTGACTGGGGAGCAGTGAGTTTCTTACTCAGTTTTGCACTGTCTAGGTCACTGCTAGTGGCCCAGATTTGTTCAGCTAGAGATACTGAACACGATGCTGCTTCAGATGGCATGTGCAGTGCTCTCTAAATCCCAACTGCCAAGTGAAACCTTGGAGCTATGTTTTAGTAAAGGTACAACAAAGAGATTCCTTAGCAGCATGGAAGAGTCAACTTGAAACACCTAGCTGCACTTACTATGTAGCCAGCCATCCTAGCCTGGTGTACACAGAACCTATTTATCAAAGGTTAGGGGGTTTTCGTGAAAATAAAACTCTTCTGTAGGAGGAAGCTTGCTCCCACTGTTGCACTCTTTTCAGGGCAGACTAAATATATTTGTGTTCTAAATGAGTTTTTTTGCCCTCTTTAATTTCCAAGTTCTAAAGGGACTTAGTCATGCCAATGCACTTAAGGCATTTGCACTCTCTGTAGATACTACATTTGCCCTTCCTCCCAGATTTTGTGTCACCTCTCCCATCCAATACATAGAGAAGTGCCTATAAAAAAAGGGAAACAGCTGTAATTAGGACATCAAATTACTAGATACACTTTAAAGCAGAATTAGAGATCAAGAACTTGGCACCTAAAATCCATCTTGGCTCAGCTTTCTTGGTTGTTGCTGAATCAGCTTAGGGCACAGCTTTAAAATTCAATCAGCAACCTTATTATTATAAGTGGGAAATTTTGTTGGGCTTTTCAATTGGTGTTCCCTCACAAAGACCCATCTCTTCTGGAAAATACCTTATACAACACCCACATTTTCTGTTGTTGATGTGTTCTTTATGAACAGTTATTTTGTGAGCTAAAGGAGTCACATGAACTGTACCAGTGGCTGGAATCATCACAGCTTTGCAAAGCAATGCTGGCTGAACTCATCAAAAGGTCTTCAAATGCTCATTTCTCCTCACAGCATGAAAGACTTTGCATGTTGTGACCCATTCAAATACAGATGATAACTGGGTTTTTTACATAAAATAACAGAAATTTCTAACTTCTACGTCCTGTAAGAGTGAGCTTGCCTCTATCTTGTGCCAAGTGTTAAAGGTGTCCAAGCTTCTCTGTGAAAAACTTTAGTGATTTGCTGCTATAGGAATTTGAAAAAATCCAGCTATTTCCAGCCATGTGTGCATCACCAGATTCTGAAGTGGTGACACATGCAGAACAAAGAGCTGTGAGAGGAGAACATGTCACACACAGGACTAAGTGCTGTGCCTGGAGTTCCCTTTGGGACCCACCACTACCATGGTCTGGGAACTGGGAGAGTTCTCCCACTTACCAGGTGTCTGTGATCTGTGCAAATCTGTTTTCAAAACAGACCAAGACGTATCTTCAACAGTGGCAAGCCCTTGGCCATAATCATTAGGTGGAATTAAGCTACAGGATAGGTGCATGCTTTATAACCCTCCAGGTATATTCTGAGTCTCTTCTGGCTGGAGGGACTGTAACAAAATGCACTTTGTTTTGACTGTGGTGGGAGAAGCCTCCAATATCCTTTAAGAGGGTTCTGGGTTGATGCCTGCTGACCTCCCTATAGGCAGGCAACTTACATATATATATATAAATTATTCACAGTCTTTGAGCTTTAGTCAATGTTCTAGGTCTTAAATTTCCACCTAAAAATAACTTGCAGCAGCACAGTTTGTGGGGGCGCATTAAAATCTCATGAAGACACAGATTACCCTAACACTTTCCCCCCTCACTTTTTTTTTTTTTAATGTGCTAAACTTACAGCATCTTTAGCTAGTTGACATCTTGGCTTTTTAACAAGGGTTTAAGAAAATGTTAATCAAACTTTCATGTTCTAATGAATCGTTAATCTCTCTAGACTTGACAGAAAAGATTGCTACAGGATCTCTGATTTTCTGGGAAATGGGACTGTAGTTCTATAGTATTACTTGCTATAGAAAGTGTTGAAATAGATAGTGAATCTTTTTGTATTTATATACCATGTGTTAATTTATTCAGACTTCTGGTTTGGTAGGTTAAGCAACTCAGCTAATGACTTTTATCTGTGATTAAACATGGAAAGGTTCAAAAGCAGTAACTTAAATAATGAGAAATGCATGCATTTTTGTTTAGAATGAGACTGATGCCATGCTTGTCAGAAGTATGAAGAGTGAATTAAAATTACATGGGAAGGAAGTCAGACTTTTCCACAGTTATAAATTAGACTGGCCAGTTGCATAAATAATTTTTTGTATGCATATTATTAATGAATAGCTTTTAGCTATAGCTAAAAGCTAATAGCTTTTCTAGTGCTTCTATTAGATATGTCACATGCCAGCTAGGTTAAAAAAAATAAAAAACAAACCAAAATAAAAACCAACCCAAACAACCCCACAACATTCTTACACAGACTTTAAAGAGGGTTTTACTAACTCAAGACTCAGATTCAGGTCATGGTGTAGAACCTTCAGTTCTGTTATTATTGCATACATTCATATGAATGAAATGGCTTGACTGTATAATTCTACAGACCTCAACCCTCTACATTTTCTGTAGATGCTGAGCTCTCTTAGTTCCCCAGGCAGTCACTGAGATCTCTGAGTGCTCAAATCTTCTAGAAATCCACCCCACTGCAATATAATTCTAAACCAGAATGCATCCCTGTTCTGCATGACATCAGACACAAGATTCCAGTTGTTTGGCCTCAAGTAGAAGAATGCACATAAAACTGTCCCAGCCATTGCCCCTTTTTTCATCTTTAAAGCAAGTTATTTTTCTTCTCTAACACAGAGCATAAAAATAACAGTGAACTCTCTGATATGTTACTAAAAAGAGTGAGAGAGAAGATTAAATTTATGGAAAGTAATTGACTCCATAGGAAATGCATGCCTTGATTCCTACAGCATGAAAGGTCTGAATGCTTGCACAATTGGGAAAGCAAACACCAACATATGGAGGAGAAAAAGTTAAAAACCAAGCTTAGTATTTTGTGCAGGGGAGAGAAATGCAACTTGCTATTTTCTTTTCACCACAATTGTTAAAGCAAAATGGAAACACAAAGGAACTGTGAAATTTGTATATTTCTAAAATTTGTAATAGGATTCAAAGTGAATAATGTCAGATTACTATAATGGGGAATGAACTTGTGTGCTGCTGTGCCTCACAGATATGGTAGACTGCTGACATCAAATGAAGAAACACAGTAAAAATACAGCACTTATGTGCTGGATGAAAAATGATTAATTTATGACTGCAGCTTTGAATGTCCTGACTCTCTTTGAACTGTCAGTTTTCAAAATGCTTTCCAGAATGCCTCTTTTATTTATCCTCTCTGCACTGAGCAGAGTGTGGAAGTGCTTTCCATTTTCCCTGAAACTTGCATCTGATTGGAGGTGTGAAGACCAGAGAGAAGCAAAACTGTTTGAAAGAATCTGTACCAGCCCAGGAAATGCCACAAGGGCACTTCAGACACTTCTGCAACCTCTTCATCCTGATAAGTCAAAGAAGAAAAGCCAGCTCAGAAGCTTTAAATTCAAACTTTTCAATCTATCTTTATCTTCATGTAAATAATTGTTTCTTGTGACTTCTACCCAGTAGTCTGGATTTACCTGCACAGCCAGTTCAAATTAAGTGTATAGTTCTTAAGCACCTTATTTCAAAATAACCTAGATAGTGGAACAATGCAGAGACACTATCTTCCATATGATGACAAACAAAATTATTTTTTCTCGTCATTTGATATCTACATAACAAAAGGACAGATTTCAGAAAATTTGTAGTGTTTGGACTTGGTTTAGATTGAATGTCTTGTCAGATGGAAGCAGCAGAACAGGGCATTTTAGGGTATCCTCAGTGACACAGTGTAGCAGACTGTCAGTGGGTTTAAGCCTTTGCCAGTTAGAAAGCTGAAGTTTGAAGCCTCGTTGCCCTGCAGGCAGTAGGATGCAGTGTTGGCTCTCTCTGCAAAGCCTTCTCCCCTTGCACTTTGCCCTGAGCTCTGTGCATTCTGCACTGAATGTGTGGCAAGGCCTGGGAACCAAGCACGTCACCAGTACAGTGGTGGATGTCTCACACTGTTCCTAACACACTGAAAATCCTCTCTTCTACCTCGGGAAATAAGGATCTTGGGGATTCTTATTGCTTGGGAATATTGGGCAGACTGCTTAATGGTTGGGAAAGAAAACACTTTTGAAAATGTAAAGAACATTAAATTTGCTAGATTTTCCCTTTCCACTTACTTTTTGTCTGTTCCATCCTATTTTGTATTACTGTCTTTTTTATTCCTCTTTTCCACATCTTGCTTTTTTTTCCCCCTCTCTATACAACCAATACTGTTGTATAGTTGAAACAGTATTGGTATTACAGTATTGAATATTGTAGAAACCAATAATGTTTCAATGCCATCTTAAAGACTTCTGCTTTTCTCACTCACCTGTGAACTAATGTGGAATTGGGTTAAAATCAAATTTGTACTATATTCATAAGTAATACAAGAAAAAGAGACTGTACTTTGTGAGTCTGAAGTATATTTTTATAGGTAGGTGAGTTATAAAACTTCTAAAATAGGAGGCTATTGAAATAGAAATGCTGAGATAAATGTTAGTGGAATGACCTGACTGCAAGGAACTGAACTCAAAATTCATTAAAAATAATGAGGAGTTTAAGCATTGCCGCAGTAATACAATACTGATATTTTCATTTTAAGTGTTAGAAGTTGAGTAACTGGATTTACTTCATTTTCTCTCGCTTGTTCTGCACTCAGTTCTGCTCAGTCTCCGACCCTACACTGCCTGCAATGACCCATGGCTGCCCTGGACAGCTGCTTACCTAAATGGGCACTAGGAAAAGACTACATAGCATTCAATTCAGCACACAAACTGCTTGTTAAATTAAAATAAGCAGTTCTATTATATATTAAATGAAGAAAATTATGCAAAACCAGAAAAATTGCAATCTGCCAGATTCTCTAAAAGCATCCACCAACTTATTCTCACATATTTCTGCAGCTAGTGCTCTTTGAGGTTGGCATGGCTGCCCTAACCATAGATCTCTGCATTTTGGCACTAATCAAACTGATAACACTTTTTATCCTAAAGTTGTACAGAAGCTGATTGTATAGCTTCATAATTCCAAATTATAATTGTATTTCAATAGGCTCTTTATTTTGAGGAAATACTAGGATCCTCATCTTTTACTCTTCCTGGCTGCACTGGTAACTACATAGAGTAGTGGATGAAACTAGGTTAAAAATAGTGGCTGTCTCATGATGTTTCCAGAAACCTTTAGGATGTCTATTCTGTGTTGGATCAACAGTGTGCAGTGAGGCAGACATTCTCATGTGCCTGTGATTGTAGTGCAGTGTCTGATTCTGTGCACGCAAGGAACTGCTCCAACAGGCATTCAGTTCATGTCAAAGACATTCAGAATAGCAGGAGGATTTTCATACTCAGGGCACCCTTTTCGAAGAAGGACCTAAAATATTGCTGCTGGCAGAAAGGGAGGTGCACTGACAATTCCTAAGCAAGGATTAGCATTCCCTTTCCTGTGTCTGTGAGTCAGCTTTAGCTGACTTGACCTTTTATTCTTTAGTATTTGATTTTGCATTTTCATTGATGTTGAGCCCTCAGTGGGAAGAGACAGCGATTAAATTCTTCCCAAGGCTCTGAAGTGGGATATGGCAATTGAAGGCTAATAACTCAGTGAATGGCTGTGCAATTCAAGCAGCCAAGAGGCAATGCAGATACGCTGTGGCAGCACTGTATGATATCCTAGAATATCTCCACAATAAACAGAGATGGCTTTTTCAGTCCTTTACTGGTGATGCAGATATCCTGGTGGTTTTGATGGCTGTCAGATCTTATTCACAGAAAAATTAACTATGCCAACACTCACAGTGGTAATCTAAGCTGCAAGACTTTCAAATGTCTAGGCTGACAATCAATGGAAGGATTGTTCAACGAAAAGCATTTCCATCCTTTATATGTTTTAACAAATTTTCAAGGCTGAAATCTTTTTTCCTTTTCTTAAAAAAAAGTGCTAGATGCTAAGGAAAATGTGTACTTGCTAGCACAGGGTGAAAAGATAATAATTTTCAAAAGAGAAAACCAAAGCTCTTTTTTGTTAAATTCAACAGAAGTCACCCTGCTTATTAGCCAGCACAGTGACATATGTTCTTCCTTTTTGGCCAATGTGAGCTTTGGAATCTCACCATTATTTCTAGTGAGGGTTAAACATCCTATTGCACATGGAGCTGATTTCTAGTGCACTCCACTGCGGGAGCTTTCTACCAGCAGCACTGTGCCAGGGAGCCAACCTAAAGAGAGCTTTGGGAGGTGAAATATTTGTGGGTTTGTGTTTTGTGATGGAGTTCTGAATAATGTGACAGCACTTTATACAGATGGGCAAGAATGGGGAATTTCAACTCCTGCTTCTTCAATGCAAGGTTGCAGTTGAAAAATGGAATGTGTGTCCAAAAGGAAATAGTTGGGATAAAGCTGTGTAGTGTTCACTATTTTGTGCTTTTATCATTCTTTCTTCTAACTCCTGTTCTCCCTTTGCCCAAACCCTTCTGATGAGCCAGCCTTCCACATCTTCCTGTTTTAATCTCTAATATCCCTCTAGGAACCTATTCATGAGAAGAATTCTTTATACTCTCATTTCCCTGCCACATAAAACATCTGCACTTGCCATTTCTAAAATTTTTGTGGTACTCAGGTATTCCATGTATGAAAGACAAGAAAAATTTTCTTGAAAATCACTGGCTGATCTATATGATAGAGACATTTATATGCTTACTGTGGTATGACCCTAATTTAGCTACCATCTTCCACTGCCCAGATGTAAATGGTCACCCAGATCCTAGCAATGTCAACTGTTTAGTCTTGAAGAATAATAAAATAAAAAAATAATGTCATAAAAACCTTGAGAAGGGATATACATTTATTAAAAATAAATGCCCTCTCCCTAAGCCTACAAGGGGAAAGTGGCATTATTTCCTTGTGGCACTGCACAAAATGACATTTTCAGAGTGATTGTTCACAGCACAAACTGGGAGGAGTTTTCATGCAGCTGCATTCTGTGTCATACAGACAGTTTATTTTCAACTGGTGTAAAGAAAAAGCTGCAGGATTGGCTTCAAGTTAAGATCAAATGAACACAGTGAATTAGTGCCTTCTACCCAGGGGCCTCAAAATCTGCAGAACTGGCTGCATCACAGTGGGCAGTAATTCCCATTCTTGTCAATAATGTCAGCAAAGAACATGTAGACCAAATAGACAAAGAGACTAAATTATATACCTGAGGCTGATCTCACTAGAGACAGCTGAGACAGTCCCTGTGCAATGCAGGGTTTGTAATACTTGTGTGCTTGTTTAGTGTGTGACTAGCCCCTGGGACTGTCAATATACAGTCACCTTCCTTGGGACACCTTACCTCTGGTATTCCAGTACAATTAATTCTGCTTCTATTCAGTGAAAATGGTAGAGGTCAAGACATCTGGCACAGCAGGTTAAAACTATGCTTCTAAACATGTGCAAATGGAAAACTTCTAAGAGGCAATGGAGCTCCAAAGAAGGAAGGTGGGGCTGCAGTCTGTAGTTTGGCATGAGCCTGAGGAAATAGCCAATAAGTAATTGTAAAGACAAACTTCAGTCTAGAGACTATAAAAGAGTATCATAAATCAAGCAGAGGAGGTGGCTCCTTCACTCAATAACAGACATACAGTGGCAATCATTCATGCTGTGAGGCAGCTCGGAAAGTCTCTGGTCCAAACCACTGCTGAGAGCAGGGCAGATTGCTCAAGGCCTTGTCCATTTGAGCTCTGAGGATCTTCCAGCTTGGAGATTGCACAGCCTCACTTTCAATATGTTCCAGTGCTTCCCCTTCACTGTTAAGAATTCTTTTTAATAATTTAACATAAATTTTCCTTGCTGCAACTTGTTGATTCTTATACATCTGCTTTTTTCAGCCACTCTCACAGTTGCATGAAGTGTTTTACCTTGGTAGCATGTCACAGCTCTGTAAGTAGCTCTGTGCAAGCAAGCAGCTATCTCCAGTTAATATATCCACTGCAAACCCTTAATTTTTATTAATCTTACTTACCATGATCCTTTAGAAGAATGCAAAACGAATAATGGTCTCGATAGGTTTCCAGAAGTCTGCTAATTAATTGCAAAGAGTGAGTATTGCAGTTATTATTTTGACAGATGTTTCCTTGTTTTGTCCTAGACTAACCATTTGATTGCTAATTTTAAAAGATTCTCAAGTTAATAGTGTGCTGACAACCTCAAGGGAGGAAGTGAGAATTGTGCTTGCTTTTTCTTTGACAGGAAATTAGTCAAGGTTGACATACTGGCAGTTCAATATGGCACATGTTCTGGCTAAATATTGCTGCTTATTTCTGTTTCTCCTTTGCATGCCTCTGTAAAAGGCCCCAGCAAGTATACAAGCACTAATGTTCTCAATAACCCTGCAGTTATCAGTAAGCATTTAACTGATTTGGCTCCCTCTTTGGAAGTGAAATACACATTTATGTGCATAATTTGGAGGTTTGAACAAGAGTTCAAACCATCAGCTGTCTCTGAACTCAGGTGGAAAGGCAGAAGGAGAAGCTGGTTTGAGATTCTGTTCAAAGCAGGTGTTGTTTAATCTAATATTAACTTCTTCTGTACCAAGAAGTAATAGCAGGGTTATTCTGTCCTGCTAAATAGTGTTATTTGCTGTGTTTCTGGTGGCTTCAGAAGGTCCACACATGAAAGAAAGTGGGAGATATGAAAACATTTGGAGCAAGGTGATTTCAGTGTCTTGGGTTTATCAGTGGGAGCTGAATAGTGAGATTACTGCACGTCAGTACAGGTTAGAGAAACTGTGGAAGCTTCTGTAGCAACAAAATAACTGCTAGAAGCCATTTAAAATTAAATTGATTGAACAGAAAAAAAATCAATGCACAGAAGAAGGACTGAGTTGTGAAGGGAAAAAAAATCTACACATTCCTCTAGACCTCATTAATCAATTTCCTTGTTTGAGTTATACACATAAAATATTATGCAATTTTTTCTGGGGCTGTAGTAGTGCTTGCTGAAGGGAATAAAGGCAGCATCTGGGCTTGAATGTCCAAGCACTTGTGGTGGTGTATAAGGGAGTATTGAGGAAAACTTGTTTACCAGCATTTCATCTCCCTTTCCATTACCATTTTTTCCCCAGGAGGTAAGTCAGTGTAAGTTTGACCTTTCTTCTCAGTGGCTGGTTACAGCCAGTCCACCACAGGAGTTGGAGTGCCTTCATAATTTCCTGCTGAACAATACCTGGTGATCTGATTACCATGTATGCAAAGCAATCTGATTAACATGTATCAAAATTAGCAATTTTGAATGATAAACAAATAATAGCCAATACAAAAGCATTCACTGCCAACAACTATAATATTACCTTTGAAGCCAGAAGAATTTCTTCAAGATTTAAATTCATTAATTACTTATTTCTTTCTGCTGATCCTACTGGATTCAGTTTGTCATGATCAAAGCTCTCTGGGTAAAAGAGAATGAAAAATGAAGAGAAGCAAACAAACACTTTTTCTTTCCAGAAATCTGGTCTATGTATCTAATTTGCTTCATGTATCCTTCAAAAATGTTTATAGGTTTTTCTCATTCCCCTCTGTGAACATTTTACAGTGAAGGATTTTTCTGTCCTTATTAAAATAACAGCAAGTTTATGAAAAAAAAAAAGAAAAAAGGAATGTCTTCAGGAGGAACCAACTTATCCTAAGAAAAGCAGCAATCTGTACATCATCATCAGAAAGGCAGAAATTTATTTTATGAACGAATTTATTTTATGAACGTATGAGCAGTGAAGTCTTGTCTAGAAAAATATACTATGTCAGAATATCTGAGTGTAATTTCTGGTCTGAGTATTTTAAGAGTGTAGGATTTCTCTGGACACTTCCTACACACTGATGGAGGGTAATGAGAGGCTCTTCTCTTAAATAATGCTGTTCACTGGTTTGATTAGGATTTTGCTTTCTTTAATTTGGGTTATAGCAGACACTGTAGAAACTGCATGCTTGGCCCAGACAGGGTGAAGCAATGAAGACTTCACATCCAATGGGTGCTTATTCAGGATTTTGGCTACTGGTCCCAGTGAACTGGGGAAGGTGTTTGTGCAAAGCACGGCCAGGATCCCCCAAACACACACAGAGAATACAAAAGCATTGGCATTAGCTCTACATTCCATGTCCTCCACTAAGAAATTCTGAGCTCAAAGTGCTCGGGTCAGTCTCTATTTGCAGCAGGAGTCAGGTTTTGAAAAGTCCAGGGAAAATGATTTTCCAAAGTGACCGGTGATTTGGGTACCTTTGTTTCCAGAACTGAATGTGACCTAAAATTGTACCTAAAAGGAACTCATCTTTCAGCACAGTGTTTCTAGTCCCTGGCCACAAGCATTTGGGGATTATGGTATTGTCTCATCACCAATTCCTTGCTGAAGAGCTGCCAATGAGCAGGGAGCATCTTGGATACATCCATGAACTCTGTTTCTGGCAAGAGAGAGGGAGCCCCAGGCAGGGTCACTGTGGAAGCCTGTGTGGATATCACACCTGTATTTCAGAGGATGCTTTCCTGAGGATGTGTGTCGTGAGTTCCCTTGGGTCCAGTGGGATCAGCCATCCCCTCCCAAGTTCCTGTGCACCTGCAGCTTCCTTGCTGGCAAGGAAATACAAGAATAGAAAAGACTGTTGCTCCTGCTGTAATGTTGGAGAACAGTGTGATCCTTCCTTGGGGCCTGAAATAAAAGTGAAAGTAGGTCACTTCTCTTCATTTGGATAGGTACTCATAGGTACATTATCCAATTAAATTATTCTCTTATTAAATATTTCCAGAAATAGTGACCTAAATAGGTTTCATTCATAGATAACTGGCAAAAAAGCCTCCCTTTTGATGTATCCAAGAGATGTTTTAACTTGACTCTCTTAAAAGTGTGGCAAATTGCAAGGAAACCCCCTTCCCTTCTGCTGGAGGCATTGCTCTTGACTCTTGTCTAACACTGAGGCAGAACAGGTGCTCTGATTTTGCTCCTAACACAATCTCTATGTGGCCATCCATGAATTTAGTTGAAATCAGGTGGTCCATCAGTCAATAACTTTCCTGGAGTTATTGTGAGGAGTTAGTAAACCAGTATGTTTATTTGCATTGAAATTAGAAATGTGCAAAACACTTTGTTAAAATATACTGATGATAAAATAGTGCTTATTTTTAAAGTTTCAGATTAAAAGTACAAAGTATAGGTTTACTGGTTTTGTCTTGTCAATCCACCAACACTAACAGATGCATGAAATGTGAAAGGTGTATTCCTACTGCTTTACAGTAATTTCAGTGAACATGTATCTGGTGTTTCTTGTATATATTAAGAATATCTTGAAACTCAAATGCTGATTTCATAGGTATCATGAGGTAACATACTTTTATGAGCACATAATGACCACTGTGACCACATAAAATGTGAATTATCTAAATTGTTGTAAGCTTTAGAACACTCTTATTCCTTAATGACCATCAGATCTGAATAAATGTATTATACTGATCAGATCTTTATTATAATCCTACCTATGGGAATTAAAACCCAGGGTGAGTAGAGGAAAAATATCATCCAAATAGATGTGAAGATAATAGTTCAGTCCTGAGCACAGCAGATTCACATTTGCAAAATATTCTGCCTTATAATGCATAATTTCATTTGTTTTTAAGCCAATTTCACTTCAGTTTTTCAGACTATTTGGTGCAAGAAGGGACCTGGGATGAACTTGGAATCCAATAAATATTGAGCTGTGTTGTTCTAATGTGCTTTCTGGTTGTATTCCATCTACCCTACACACAGATGGTAGGTCAAGCTATATTGGCTCTACCAATATAGATACTGTGTTCAATAGACCTTCATGCACTTGGGCAATGGAGATGTTTTTAATTAAAACACGATGATTCAAATCAAAGATAAACTAGTAAAATAAAATGCAAATTGCAAACACAGTTCTGTAGTTCTGTTAGTTCTTTTTACAATAATGTATTTTAATTCAATATTTTACAGGGTTGTGACTTTGCCTTTTTGAACAACCTATCTCAAAGATTAACTATTTTTCTTTTTCCTCTCTTGTCTATATAATATTTAATTCCAAATGTACTGAGAAGTCCAGACCAAAAAGAACTTGTATGAGATCTAAAATTCTGTAATTTACAGAAAAATAACTACTTGGTTCCTTATGCTTAGACCTACCTCTCCTGTCATGTTATCCTTCAGTTGTAAAGATTTATTTTGCCTGGACCAGTTCCAAACTCAACCTTAATGCTGCAGTCTCAATAGATGCTGATATTTTCAAATAAAAATTATTCATTTGTATTTTTAGAGAGCATCTATCTCTAGATTTAATATCTAAGTTTATAAATTTGGAAGGAAGACTGTTTGTGATGATAAGTTTTTAAAATACTGCACTAGATCTGCCAATTCCTTTGCAGAGTACAGCTCTTGGTCATTCAGGTCAGGTCAGAACTGCATTAATGCAGTGAAAGAGCAGATCTGAAATGTTATTAATCAGTCTGTGACTGAAGACAGTCATCACTACCCTTAAACTTGATGGAGGGGAGGGAAGGGCAGCAGAAAGGAGGGGGAAGGAACAACATGGAGTCTACTGCTAACATTGTCCATGTGACACAGGAGAAAGTCTGATTGTTCCATAAGATTCCTAGAAAATTTGGACTTGGCCAGTATAAAAGAATTGGCTTTCCTATGAAGGGCATTACTTGCCAGACTAACCCTAAAATATATAGCAAACCCAAAAGAAATTACAAAAAAAAATATATGTGTGGAAGGAAAAAGATTTAATTTTTAAAATTTATCTACAGAACATTTTTAAGCCTGCTGTATGTCACTTTCACCTTTCAAGGACTGGGATAATAAAGCTATTTTTATTCTCTTTCCTCTCCTCATCCACTGCCTAAAATATCCCAGCCAGCAGAATGGATTAGCATTTTCTGCTCCATAGAACTTGATAAGAAAGCGTTTGGTCTGCAGAAGGTCCTGAGAACTTGCCTGGGCCTGCTCTACAGTAATCAGAAGTTTAGGACCAGAGGATTAGGCAGCAGAATCCATATATTTATTCTATTTTTGCCATGCTACAAAGGAGTTCAGAGTCTTTTAAACCAAGAAGACAGTTTGCCATATATTTTTGTTACTATCACTGTGTAGTTTGCTTTCTGTGGAAAGTAACATCAGCCCTGCACTTTGCTTTCAGTCAGTGCCTAAAGGGACAATATCTTCATCTGCTCCTTTCTATTTATGGCATGGCCAAGGGCAGCCCTTTAAACCACTTGCCAAATTGTTTCTAGAGATCACAAAAGGCCTGCTCAGCTTGTTGAAGTTTCATTTATAAGTTTCTAATTTTTTAAGATGTGGAAAGATAATTTAAAATTGAGTCCACTGTATTATATCTTCAGTGAAATAACTTCTCTGGGTAGATTTTCAACATTTTTTTCCATTAAAAACATTTTTAAAGTATGTTTTCATTTAAATGAGGCCTTCATTTTTAAATTACGTGCATAGATCCATCATCATATGTATTGCTTTTAAAAGATTAACTTCTCAGGACATGCCACCTCTAACAGTACTTCATGTGCAAATGCTGCCCCAATGGACTTTGGAACTTGCCAAGGTATATCCAGGATGGGCCTCTGCTTGAGTGCCTGTGGCATTCAAACTATGAAGTGTTTGGAGGCTGCTTTGGGACACGGTGTAATCACTATGCCTGGAGTACAGATAAATGCACATTGAGTTTGGAGAGTCTCATCTCCAATCTGACTGTCCAAGATCAGGGTGAAGCCATCTTGAACTTCAGATTTCTGACAAAACTTTTATAAATGATGAGTAGATATCAGAAGTGCTGGTGCATTATGGTATCAACTTGTCTGCCATTTGAAATATTTTTGCATCCAAACCATCATAGCCAGGTTATTGTGCATAAAGTATAAATATGAACCATCTTTAAATAGATGTATTGATATAAATTTACTTCTCAGGATGTATTGATATCAATTTACTTCTCAGTTAATATGAAGAACCACAGCTCACTTAATGGAAGAGAGAAAAAGTAATTGGTAGTTCTTTATGGCTCCCAAGTGGCAGCTAATTTCAGCTGATGTAAGCAGATAGTGGGTATCTCACAGATGGGCAAAGGATATGAAAGTAAGCTTCTCCTTTTGAAGAGGATAAACCCCCACAGTCACAGCTGGAAATAACTAACTTTTGGCATTGCTTTGTTTCAGTGAATAAATCTTTGTAGGAATGCAACAGACCAAATCATAATGAATGACTCTAAATTAGACACTTTGTACTCTACACTGAACATGTAATTACAAATAATAGCTCTGCTGCTGTTTGAATCTTTCTCAGATAAAGTGCATGTGCACACATTGTCATGGGATAATTACACATAACATTGTAAATACCAGCTGCTCAAGGGATAGTCTTCCATTTTCTCGGTCTGTTTCTCCTCCATCTCCACCAAAAACTAAGTTTACCTGTAGTACAAGCATGTTATGCAGCATCTGTATACACCCAATGCCACTTTGGCCATCTTGTGCTGTGGAGAATATATTTCACTGGTTTGGTTTAATCCACTACTCTGTGGGGAAAAATGTAAAGCCAGGAAAAAAAATAGCATTTGCCTTTGAATAAAATTCTTATGCTTCCTTTGTGTATCGAAAACTGCATTTCAGGCTGGGTGAAACAATTTTCTTAGTTTCTTCCTAATTATCTTGAACTGATTGCAAAAGTTTTTAATTTAACGTGTAGTTGCTTTTCTTCATTTTAAGTGTTCGTGTTCCACTATTAGAGGGAGGTTTTCCGTACTCAACAAGCCTTAAAAAAACTATTTGCCAAAATGTGATTGTTGAAGATAAACAGTAAATGGCAGTGTGTGTAGCTGCAGCCTGTGAGCCCAGGCTGGTGTGTTTGTGCTGCACTCACAGACTGCCTGAGGCAGGAGCAGAATTGTCTCTTTGACCCAGAGACTAGATTATTTTTTCATTCTCTATCCTGCCTATTTTTGCTGTCTGGCACTAGCCCCAATGGCTGGAGCAGTATATCATCACAATGTCTCAAACCCAAGTTCTGATGTTAGTTCACAGCACTTTTTAAATCTTCTGCCTCCTGAGTTTGTCACTTCTTCCTATATTTGCATCAACATTCTGGAGTTACTGCACAGATCATGAGGCATATAGGTAGCTGGCCTCCTTTAGGCAGGACAAAGCTTATCTTGTGCTGGCAGGTCTGATAGTGGCTGGCTGCAGATTTGGCTCTTGTCCTCAAGAGAAGGAATCCTGAGTAGTTTTGTGGCAATGAAATAATTTCTGAAGCATGAGACACTAGCAGCTGGTATAGTGCAATAAGGTCTCTGCTCACAAGATTTTGTTAATTTCTTTAAGATTGCATTAGCATTCTGTTCTATATATTTTGGTAGTTTTCAATGTGTGGGGACTTTCACCTGACTGGTACTGAAAGTGCTTTGTCAGAGTAAAACCAAATTAAAGGGCAAAGAGGGGAAGCTCTGTCAGCTTCACCTGTACTTAGTATGAAGCTTCTAAAGCTTCTTGCTTGTCAAGAAATCAAGAAAAACTCCACAAACATAAGGATAATATGGTATCTAAGTACATCAAACAGCTAAGTGCAATGTACTTAGCTGTTTGTGCGGGGGATGGAAGTTCATTGGTTTTTTCAAAGCATTTTGAGGGAATTCTGAGGCAGGCTGTCTCTAACACCATCTCTTTACTAATACTCTTGTCATTACAGCATCAAGCTGAAGATCTGAGCGGTTGTGCAGGAGCTCCTCAGGGAGGGGGCCTGGGAGCTGCAAGACCCCGTTTCCCAGCCTCTCTTTCCACTCGGTAGCAAAGATTGAGGCCTACCTTAGTGCACATCGTCATTGAACTAAACTGCTGTTTTAGCATTGATTTCAGTGGAGCAAAACAAGGCCCTGGCAGTTCTAACTGCAGTTATAATATATGGAAATGGAATAGATACAGCTGAGGGCAAAATTAATTCCACTATTTGGAGAGAGGGAGAAAGTTGTACATTTGCAATTACAAGGAACAAAAATTATTTTGAATTAGTTCACAAGACACTCAATGTCTTAATAGCACAATATAAGACTCTAACATAAATAAACTCTGCTTGTTCAAAAATTTGTATGCAAGTCAGCAGTAAATAGGCTGAGTTAGCAGTCCTGTAGAAATACTTGAATTCTCACCAGTTTCAAAGCATCAGTCTTCTAGAATTATGTGCTTTGAATAAACCCCTATTGAAGGCTGAATTGGAAAAATGAAGTAGAAGATTATTTCACTGCTGACACAGGACTAGTTGTATATCCAAAACTCAACATCTACTTTCTGTAAGTGCATCAAGTATCACTGCTTTAGTAAGAAAGTTTTAGAGAAGTTTGGAATTTTGAGCAAACCCTCAACAGCATTCCATGGCTGATTTCTGCTTTTGTCATGCATTTTCAAGCACAAGATGTAAGAAATACTTCTCAATTCAAAAGTACCCTTATCAGAAGAGAGCTGTGTTTGTTCAATTCATCATACAGTTCTTGTGTAAGGGAAAAACTCATGCTGCAGTTTTGTGGAGCTCCAATTGCAATGATTTGAGAAAACTATTCCCAGCATAGTGACTTTCTTGCAAGAACTGATGTTTATTTATTTACTTTTATGATTTTGTATATATTCAAAGTTTCTGCAATTTGAAATAGCTGCAAGCTATTTCTCCAATTTTTCAATCACAATCTCTACTTTTAGGCACTAATGCTTAATTGAGCATCTTGTGGTGGTACTTCAGTGATTTAAATGATTGCACACAGATTGTCAGCATGCTACAATTGCTTTGAAATTCACTTCCTAAAAATGTTTTTGCAGCTAAATAGAGTTCTTGGTCTTGCATCTGTATTTAAAGGGCATCCAATCTCCCTATAGCCTGTGACATAGAACTCCAGCTGAATAGTCACAGAATTATTTAAAAATAATTATTTGAGCAATCCATTGTATGACAGAGCACAAAATAGCATCGGATCAAGAACTGATTGTACAGTTCCCCAGTGTCCTGTAAGCCCTTACTAACAGCAATTACAAACTCTGGCAGCAGCAAATTGCAAATGTGATTAACCTTAAATGGAAACAATTTTATTAAACTAAAGATCTGATTAGCAACTGAACTTCACAATGCAGATTTTCCAGCAGGGTTTACAATACCACCAAAGCCTACAATTTCATGCTGATATGAGTTAATTTGTTTCTCTGCATAAATGCTGTGGTAAAGAAAATTTTTTTGAACCAGACATGTCCATCTTTAAAATAATTCCTAGTGGATCTATTTTTGCTAGTCAGTGGGCTGTGTTGGAAATTACTTACAGAACATTAGGAAAAAAAGGAAGATATCAATTCAATCCCACTGATGGGCATCTCTTGCTTTCTGGGATAGGTATAGCAATAGGCATTGCTGCCTCTCTTCCACTCTCTGTAGTGATATTACAAAATGTCTGCAGTTTATTTCCAGTATCTTTCTGCCCAGCAGAATTAGGGAACAGTCCCTCTTTGAAAGTGGTAAGAAATTCTGAGGTCATGTACAATACTGTTCCATAAAATTCTTGCCTGTTTTTTTTAAGCTGTTTTTACATTCAGAACTACCCAGCCAAGGTGTGACTAACAGATGGAGACAGAATATCTCAGCCAATGTCTAGTGCAGTCATTGCTTGTATTTTTTCAGTTTGCATATTAGGCTTCTCCAGAGAACTCATGACACACTTGGAATCAAGCTCTTATGTAAGAATCCCCACAGATCTAAACCCACCATGCTCGGTTTTATGGAACAGGGAATTAAAGCACAGCTCATGGACAGGAGAACACCACAGTCTATGTATAAAAGCCAGTAAGAGGAGACCACCTTCATTTGTAATTTCTAGGGATATTCCTCAAGTGTTCCTATAGCCATATTCTATACACTTGAAGAAGAGCTCTACAAAGAAAAGATTTTAACATAAATTGGCACATCCTCACTTTCCCTATAGCATTTGGCCAGTTTTCTGTGGAGTTTAGGTAGCACAACATACCAGTCTTTATGAATGTATGTGTGTGGGTGGCAGCAAAGTCCTGTTTAGCATTTCATGTAGGAAGTGAAATGTTTCTGCAATCCATCAGCAGAATAAAATGTATGTGCCTTTTGATACTTCAAGGCTTGTTATTACAGTGCAGTGATGTAGATTTTGACAAACGCTGAGCTTTTCCTGTAGGGAATCCAATTTTTGTTTTGTGTTTGGGTGAGAGTAGTTGATTCCTTCCAGAGGAATGAATGGAGCACTGTGTGTTTGGTGCAGGGATGTCCAGTCCTCACTTGTGAGACTTCTGGCATTATAACAGCCTCTTTTGTGAGGGGAACAATGTCCCTCTTCCACTGCTTTCCCAATTCCCTGGGCAGTGCTGCAGTCCATGCAGTCCTTCTGCCACCGCTGCCATGTGTCTGCTGCTTCTCCACTCCCCAGCATTTTCTATGGGAAAGGAATCTTGTTCCTCATTCAGAAAGATGGGAATGCAGCTCATTAGAATCTTGGCAGCATGAATGAAGCTTGTCATTTAACATCAGATCTCATCATGGCTCAACAGAAGATATAAATTGTCAGATAGGGAGCAAACCCAGTACACTATGGATTTAGTAGTCTCTTCCCCCCCACACCCTCTATTTTAAGATGCATTTTGAATATGAAATAGAAGAGCTTAAACCTCTCACTGAAGTGTTTTTGAAAGTGATCTCATTTCTTCTAGATTTCCAACATTACTGTGCTGCCCTTTTTCTGCTAGAGAATCCAAAGGGCTTAAGGAAATTAAATGCTACAGATATGATGCAAGAGTTGCTGAATGGCAACTCCCTTAACTCATTTCCCTTAAGGATAAATGACTTATATTTATATATTTTCATTCAATTCCCAGAGAGTGTCTCCAGGACATCACATAAAGGATGCCACACTTCCTGCCAATTCTAGGGTGAAATTCTTTGAGCCTTAAGGAATGTGCACAATCCTCCTGTCAAAATCCTCTGCACATTCTGGAAAAAGGCATAATTTGCTCACTTCCCAATTGATAATCCTGTCTTGTATGTTACTGTTGAATTCCTTTGATTTTGAATTATTCCATGTTATGGTTTTAGGCCTGTTTCACACCTCTGTGTGATGTCATCCCCACCCAGGTACTCCCACTCCTTCAGTCAGACTTGCTGCTGTACTTCTTTTTTGCCATCTTTTCTAAAAGCACACATTCTCTCTATATATAACTATATACACACTGCAGTTAGAGTGGGGGAAAATGCTTTGTTGGCTTCTGTGTAGTACTTTTTCCTGATGAAAGCTAAGAAGCCTGCAGTTGGGTGAGGTATTGTTAGTGGCACAAGATTCTTAGGGTACAAACATTTGTTCCCTTCCTCAATCCACGCAGATCTCCAGGACACTCTGGCCCTCATTCCCCAACAATTCCTGCCTGTGGTGGGGGCAGGCAGCTACTGCCTTGCATGAGTCCTGCAAGGGTGATGACACAAGGGAGGGAAGGTCTTTTTGGGATTCTTTAGTCTTTAAAGCCTTGCAGATGGAAATCTGCAGTAATACTGTCAGCACTAGGAGAGCTATCATTGCACATTGATGCAATCAGGCACAATCTTTCTCTTCATTCCCGAAATGAAAGAATGAAGAGAGAAAAGAATCCTGAAACAATATACAGTGACCATTGCAAAGGCACTGGTACTAGGAGGAAGGTACTCACTACCCCTTTTAGCCTCTGTTGTAGCCAGTTCGCTGAGTTTGAAATGAATATGAAGAAATCAAATCAGAATCAAGTAAAAACCAAAAACATGGTGAAAACTAGCAAGTTGAGGTTATATTATTGAGAGAGAAAGAGAGGAGCTTCATCCCCACTGTTGAAGTTGCAGATACAGCTATGTCATCTATAAATAGATTTTAATTTCCCGTTAACTGTGTCCATTTCTGTGATACCTTCTATTTTAACAGGTACTCTTCTGTAATTATGCTGCACATGAGTCTGTACTCATGTCATCCATACTTAGAGGTGCAATTTGAAATACTTACAGGTGTAAATTGAAATACTGAATGTCTGTAAGTCAAGAGACACAGGATCACTGGATGTGTTTAAGCCAGTGTTGTCAGAAAAACTGGAAGATCCTTTAATGAAAACCACCAGTTATGATTTTAGTTATAACAAGGAATAAGCTGTTTACATTTGTTCAGCTTGTAATTTTTGAGCATTTAGTGTACCAGAAGGTGTATAGACATCTATAGCTTAGCATAAATAGAATTTTGAAATTACTCAGATCATACTGAAAATTTTTGAGAGTCTGAAGCAGCTTTTAATGTTTAACCATGAGTATCTGCAGTAGCTGAGCTGCAATGAGACAATCTGTAGAAATTAAATTAGTGTCCTTGAAGTGATTTCCACTGATTTAACTAGATTGAATATGATTAATTTTGTTTTAATTTAAACTGCAGTTTAGACTCTGTAGCTTTGCTGTGTGAGTGAGGCCTCAGAACTGAAAGTACACCAGCATGCAGTCTCACCCTGCCCAGCATGTTCAACAGCACTTGTTTTAAAATCACATCGTTCTTCTCACGGGATACTAAAGAAGTGCCAAGTCACAACACAAGACCCGTGGTTAAGTCATCTCTACAGTCTGGCAGGAATGAAACTGGCAGTGTCATCTGCCTTCCTTTGTTTCTTTGCAGACACACTCCGGTTTTTCCCTGAAGCAGACTGTGCTCTGAGCTGAAGGCTGGGTGTGCTCTCTCCAGGGCACTTTCCAGCCGTGTTTTGTTGGACCACAGACTTAAAGTGCTTTTCAAACCTGCCAGTCATTAACGCAGTAACTGCAAATAATGGAACTGCTGTAGAAAACTGTGGCTTCCCTCCTTTATTAAACAAAACACAGAAGAACAGTTTGTTAAAGAAAATAACAAATTAGAAAGCTGAGCACTTGCTAAAGGATGCTGTCTCTGGGCAACTGTTCTGTGTAGTTTGGGTGACTGTATTAACAGTTCAGATGCCTTAGATGCCTGAAATTAGGTGGGATGAATAGGGGTCTAAACCAGTTTTAGCCAATTATCTGATTTGTTATGGCTTCTGCAGCTATTAAAGCATAAAAATAACTGTAGCAAAGATAGCGGCTCCAAGAAATAAGCCAATGTTTAAGGTTTATGTCAGATAAAGAGTCACTACCATTTTTCCTGCATGCTGGATCATTGCCTGAGGTCCAAGTGTTGGTGCAGTGTGAGCACTGCAGCAAGTTCTGTACTGTCAGCACTAATTGCTGTGGAAGGGGAATGAACAGTGAGTTCTGACTGAACAGGTACTTGAATTGACTGAGAAGGGCGCTGCCATTACCATGAGTTCTGTTAGTAGATAAGTAAGTACTAGTGCTTTATACAAGTGCATGTACTTACAGCAGAACTCTATCTGTGTAGTGGTGGTGGTTGTGTGAATGGGGACTTACACCAGAAAAGCTTCAACCCTTTTATGAAAAGCTTAAGTAATTTCTCTAATCTAAAAAGTACACCCAGCCAGTAATGCAGCCTTGTGATTTCATCATATATACCATGCTGCCTAGCTATTTTGGGCAGAATCAAAAATGTTTGCAGGCCATAACTATGACATGGGTTTATACAAATAACCTGATAATTTAAAAAATTAATAATTCTGTAAGAATTAAATTGATTTCAATAATCTATGGTCCAAGCTGTAGAGCCACCATCTGTTTTTGTTAGGGCATCACTAAAAAAGCCATGCCAGTAATTCCTTATGGTCACCAACCATTTAGTAGAATGCTTGGTTATTAGAAGAGGTTGTTTTAGCTATTTAGGCTTGGGTACTGGGTTTGGAAGTGTAGCTCTTCCTTCTGCTTCCAAATGTTTTGTTGGGCTATTTCGTGGAGTATTAGTATTCTCTAACTCCTGTGTTCAGAACATGCATATGAAAATGTTCATTTTATGACTAAACATCTGGAAAGGGTAAGGTATTAACCTGTAAACAAGCAGCTTAGTTGTATGAAACATAACAGAGAGGTATACGAGATGTCTCTGTAGTGCTCTTTCTGGTTTTTGTATTTGACAGTATCAGCTGAATGCTATGGGTATGAAAAGAGACAACTCTTCAAGGCTTTGAAGTTCTTTTGTCAAGTTTTCCGAATACCAAGCAAACCTAGTAGCAGATGTTGCTTTTCTAGTCTAATACATATCCAGTCTACATTTTTGTCACTACTGATGGCAGCAGAAATGCCTCATGGTGTGTTGCTTTCAGTGAGGTAGGGACAAAGGGCAGGATCTGATAGCCCTGCTGTAGGGTTGACTCATCCACACTCCTTGAGACCCTGGAGATTTCTGCCCTGAGATTTGCTAGCACAGCTCATTCAATCCAATGCTGTCTCCTGTGGGAAGAAAGCAATGCAGGATCTGAAATTTAACATACCTACTATAAGGTATTCAGAGGAAGGATATTTGCCAATGTTTTGTTAAAGTTCAAAGAGATTGTGGCTCTCTGGAATTTTGAAGTTTAAAGAGGCTTTTAATACATATAGCCTAGTTTTCACATTATGGAAGGGTTTAAATGTTATTTAAAACATTGTTAAGCAATTATGTCCTAGATACAAACTACCCAGTTCTCCCCTTACATGTAAGCTCAGCAAAGCTCAGTATGTTGTGGTGCTGCTGGCTGCAAGGCATTATCTAGTTTTGTTTGATGGGGAATTACATGCCCTAGAAAGAAAATTAATAAAGATATCTGCTTTCAACTCCTAAATTCTCTACCTACTTCTTTCTGTGATTAAAAAGCACATATTTGAATATATGCAATCCTAACACTTAAAATTACACAGTCCATTTTTTTGTCACATCCAGGACTTCAATAACTCAAGTAATTCATGGGAGAGTGGGAACATTTGTATTATCTCTTCCAGATGAGCTGAAGCAGAGTAAATAGGCTGTATCCAGCTTTGAGAAAGCAGCTTGTTTCAATGGGATCCTTTCAGCTGCAAGCCATTATGTCATCCCCTCTGAAGAGCTGCCCAGGCCTGCAGCTCTGGGAGAGCTCAGAGTGCTTGTCCTGGGGCTGGCTGGACAGACTCCAGTGTTTGGCCATAGCTTGGGCTGCTGGGTGAGTGGCATATTCACATTGGAGCTGCAGGTGAGAAGCAGAGTTGCTAGTGATGCTGGCAAGATGGCTCTGAAAGAAAGTATTCATATTGCCACCTTTAAGAATCCAAGGTGTTTTTATGCAGCTGTTCTTTGTGGCAGTACAACCAAAGTTCCATAGAATGCTGTGTTCTTGTGACTCAAAATCTGTCTCCTGCAGTCATTTGTTTGAGGACTCACCACTGGAGGGTAAAGCTTGCTTATATCAAGATCTGTGATGAAATGTTACTTCCATTACTTTTGATGCATGGGCTTCATCCACGTTGTTCAGTGTGGCATGGTATTGGTAAACATCCATCCGTGTGTGATACACAAATTCTCTCCAAAATTGCAAAATCTGCAGATGCAAACTTAAGCATTTTTCACCCCTATGCTTCTTAACCCTTTCTTGTATCTCTTTGAGTAAAACTTGCTTTTTTTTCATGAACATATTTTTTCATCTTCATTTTAACTAGTGATTTCTCTTTCATCTACTACTGTTATGTGGTGCTTCCACAATAATTTTAAGGTTCAAAACATTGGCAATTTTTTCTTTTGGACAAAAGTTTAGTTTATGAGAATGTGTATTTTTAGTATCTCTTTAACAGAAGTTTCTCCAAATTGCTGTATCTGTGGGTGTGGTGTCCAGACTGCCCTACAGATTTCTAAAGGGAAAGAAGGAGGAAGATATTTGTATGTGGTTTCAGGAGAATCTAAATAAAAGATGAATAAATTGAGATTGAATGCCCTTGGTAAACAACTGCACACTACCATGGTTAAGCCCACTTGTGACTATGTTACATTCCCCTTCAAACTATTTATTTTTTATCTACTGGAGGTTAATCACTGAATTAATGTTCAGTTATATACTAATCAAGAGAAAAGCAAGGCTATAAATTAGCACTGAGTTTAGATGTGGTCAAGCAGCATTCTGAATTACTCAGAAGCATCTGATGAGCTTCAACCACTTTGGAGGATAACATTCTGTATTACTGGCAATCTTGAATGCCTTTGTGTGTTTACTAAATATATATATATATATAATTTCATGGTCTTAAAGCAGGTCTTGAACTTTGGTGTATTTAGTGTCATTTTGAAAGAAGACTGGGGAGCTGTCAGAGTAATTACTGTGCAGGAGCCACACAGCAATTTTCTGCAAATAGGTTCTTTAACTTGCAACCTGTGAAAATCCTGTTGACAGCAGGGATCCTTGAAAGCAAAAATTCCCTTCAGAACACACATTTAATGGTTTGAAGAAACAACAGTACCTTGTGTAGCTCCAGGCAGGTCCTGTGTAATGGAAACAGAAGATTGGTGCTGTGAGATGAGGCAGAACAAGGCTGCGGGGCCAGAGGCCGTCCCTCCTGTGGGTCCCAGGGAAGAGCTGCTGTGGTTCCAGAGGTGGGATGGCATGGAAGCACAAGATGGAAGAGAAAGATGACTGGAGAAGCTGGAGTTGATGAAAGATCTTGTCAGGAGTAGGAATAATATCTCAAGTGAAAGCACTGAAGTGGAATTGGGTTCACTTTTCTTGACATACTCTAATTATTAATAGCTGTTATACACTTGTGTCTGATTAATAGAGGAGCTAAAGGGAAAGAGGGTGATGGTAGTTCTGCATCCTGATGCAGATGGAAAGAAGGAAAACATAACCGAGTTCACATAGAGGGAATAGCTTGAAACATCTGGAATTAATCCATTTGTAAAAGCTTAAAATATTAAAAAGGAGCATGGGTGATATGGAAGAGAACAATATTTGCAGCAAGGTAATTGATGTGGGTAGCTATAAGTTGCTCTTGCTGCTGTGGAAAAACATAGATCCCATTCAACTTGAAAAGGATGGAGAAATTGATTTTAAGAGTAATGCATGTAGTAAAGAAATAGTTGCAGGAATCCAATGAAATACTGTTTGTCCTAATAAATCTTTGCTGTCCATAGGTAGTATTTTGTTTGTCTTTCTTTTGGAAGTTACATTTCAAATGCAGAAACAACTGCAAGTTGCTGTTATAAAGTGAACTTTTGCCCTTTCCTAGTGCTTTTTTTCTTTTTTTTTTTGTGAGCCTGAAAAACTTGGATCTTGCAAAAAGGAATCTCATTTTCCACATAAGCAGAAGCATCAGTTCTAAGAAAACTCTTTGCTAGAAAATGGGGCTGTATTTAAATCAGGGCAAAGAGCTATGTGCCCTGCATGCAGCACTGCCATTGTTTGGCAATTCATAGGGAAAAAAATAGGCAAGAGCATCTGCAGCTGTGTATGTGCTGCTGGTCCATAATCATTAGTAGTGATTTCTCTTCAACAGAGACAAGAAATCTGTTTACAATATATTACTTAATAAATACATCTAATGTGACAGACTTGAAGGTGTCGTTTTTTTTCTTTTGGGGAAGAAGGTATAAAAATGCTCAGTTAGCTTTGCAACCCAGGCTGCAGGGGCATCTGTCCTGCTTGCAGTCTTGCAGAGAATTAACAGTATTTACTGCTGCATATACAAGGACTGGACACACTGGCTTCTCTAGGCTGTGTGACCTTGCAGCCAGAGTAGCAAAACTTCACAGATCCTGAATAGCTGCCTGTCAGGGACACTGTAGGTTTGTGAACTGGACACAGGGTCCAGTCTAATGAGAGGATGAGAGCCAGAATTCCAGCCTCTGGAGCTGAGCACAGCTCAATTTTTATTGTGGAATAAGTAGCAGAAGTACTTTTTTTTTTTTCAGCTGTTGTTCTTTCTGGCAGCAATATGGTCACTTGGCTTTTTTACAGACATGGCTCCCTCTGTTCCTCACCCTGTGGTCTGGCACAGAGTAATTAAACCTTCAGCACCAGCATGTTACAACAGGAGTGTACGCTGACATATGCTATGGAAATAACAAATGATGCATAGTCCATACAAGGGTGTACAAGAAAAAACAGAATGACAGCAAACATCTCAAAAGCTATTTCTGAGTCCCTCCTTATTAGACAGAGGGTGTCCTGTTTCATGAGAACTCAGAGGGAATATGGATAGACAGGAGAGTAGCAGGGTGCTATTTAAATTAATATAATCCTCAACCAGAATGTCTTAACATGTATCTTAACATCCTTTGCACAGCCTCTCTTTGTCTAGGATCAGGAAATGACTTACTGCTGCTCCATTTGCCTTGTATAGAAGGTAAACACATATTGTGAGAGAAGAGAGCACAGATACCTTGCTGACTTGGGTATTTGCACAGGTGAAAGGTGTACCTTTACCATTTGTAAGCCTTGTCAAAGGCTGCTGCAGCACAGGTGTTAAAGTACCTCTTGTCTGCTTCTCTAACTGTGTGGGTATTGCCTGTGGACCATTCTGAGGTCACAGGAAGATCCTGCCATGGATTGTGCTGGTACATTCTCGTGAAGTCTGAAGCTACACAGAGGTCTCCCAGGTACATCCATGAAGGGCAGCAGCCCCGGGGAGGACCTGCCATGGGGAGCCTCATGCACTTCCCACGTTTAGCAGCATGCCTTGTCCAGGATCTTTCACCCCCTCCTCTTAGTGCTGATTGCACACTTCTCTTGTGAGCTTTAGTAATCTTCTGGGGATTTAGACCCTAGCAGCACTCTGCCCTTTCACTTAAAAGGACATCCAGTGCTGTGTAGCATGTAAATGAATGAAAGTCCTAAAAGCTGATGCTCAAGTCCTTTTGGTGGAATTCTGATATGGACTGTCCTAATAAGGTGCTGTAGCTCTATTTTTTGCGCTATTGTATTTCTCGGATACAAATTCTATCTAATTCAAGCAATAAAAGATGGTATGATGATTTCTAATTGTTAGCTGGGAGGCCTATTTGCATTATCCTGCAAATTCAAATAGGGCAGCTTTAACTAGTATATCCTGCAGTTTCCAGGGAATCATTTCTGTTTCCCAGTTTACTTTTGCACAGCTGCTGAAAGAGCAGAATTGCAACTGCAGCATTGTCAGTTAGAATCCTGGCAGGGTTTTTATCACCCATCCAGCTTTCCCTGTGTAACTGGGAATTCAGTGCAGCTCTTGCTGAAGAAAGTTGGAGTTTTTTGAGTTTCACTGAGATTTCATAAGTGCTTCAGATAACCACAGCTAAAAGCATCCAGTGTGCTTGTACTGAAGCAAAGACAAGCAGGTTTTTCTCTTTTTTTCAGGTCAGTGGTCCCCAGAATAATAATGTATGGCTGCACACACAGCCTCAATTCCAGAATATTGCAGCTTAAATGTTTGACATTGAAATCTAGCCTGAAATAAAAAAATTCTAGCCTCTGCATAGGGTTTGAACTGGAATAAATGCAATATTTTGCTCTATGCCTTGCATTCAGAACCTGAAAATTGATTCATTACTATAATAAAAAGATAAGCTTTAATTTCTTAGAATGCTCATTGTAGGGCACTGAGAATAAAAATTAAATGTGTCAGCAGGAGTTTGACCAATTTGCCCATTTTAATTCCATTTTCTTGGGTATATTTCAACATTCATAACTAATCTGAAAAATATTGACAGGCTGACATTTAATTAAAAAGTATGTCACATTCCTCTGCATGGGGAAATTAGATACTGATTTCACACTGATTTAACATTGCTCTTGCAGCAGACATTTGTGTCTTTCCTCTGGGTGTCCAAACCCAGTGTCTGAACTAATCAGCAATGGCTGAACATTGAATGGTTTGGGCATTCTGGAACAAAGCATACATATTCCACCTCAGAAATAAATTAACAGGAAATGTATTAATAGTATCATATACAGTTAGTGGTCCACACCTACTACTTTATAGAAGCTAAAATAAAATACATGGTTTGCTAGACCAACTTTAGATCTGGAATAATTAATGCAGATTATATTTTTTATGTATGTGTGATATAGATGTTTGGGAGGATTTGGAGCAGGGCAAGTTTTTTGGTTTTTATTATTTTTCATGAATAATTTGTTTAACTTCTACCTCTGCACCTGGGTGATTTTTAAATTGACTTTTTTTCCCCTCTGTTTTGTCCTCAAACACTAATAAATAATGGACTGTCCATTAAATTTGCTCAAAACACAATCCCATAATAATCATCTGCAACAGAACAAATTCTGTGTTCTGTTCTAATTGATTCACCTCATCTTGCAACTGTGGATGTGGCTTTCCCATGTTATTTGCTGGAGGTCACCTTTGTGGGCTCTGAGTAACAGCAATTCATCTCATTTTGTCAGTGGCAGCTCTGTGCAGTGGAATTGGAATTACTTTGTTATAGAGCAATTCAGTAAAGGAAGTAGGAAACTAAACTCGGGTACTCTGACTACCAGTGTTTAACCCATCAGCTGTCCCCTCACCCAGCTTTCTTAGTCTCAAGGACTTAGGGGGGTTCAGGTGTTTTCCCCAAGCCTGTAAGCAGACCTGGTGCATGCTTAGGAGCACCTCCTAGCTGGAATAAGGCACAGGAGTGCAAAGTAGGAGTTGGAGGAGTTATTGTATGCAATTGTATTTCTTCACTCTCACAAAGAGAGTCTGCTTTACCTTGTGTGAAATGAAATTTAGCCCCAAGTTTCCACAGTCTCTTTCATTTAAATGTTACAAAGAAAATGCCTCTGGTGCATATCTGTTTCTCTTACTGCATTTCGGAGCACTTTCACAAGTTCTGTAGAGCTGTTAACATTAAAATAAATTTCTTCTAAGTGTCATTTCCACCTCACACTCACTACTAGCCAGTTCAGAGCTCAGAGCATTGCCTATTCACTGGTCCACTGTAACTTCTGAATGTCTCTGTGCTGAGCTGAGAGATGCCCTTGTTGGCATTACTTGAAAGCTTCTTTCAGTCTCAACAGTCTGATCACCCAGGTGATTTCTGTAAAACTTCTGCTGGGAATGTGGCGGAAGCAGCACTGACACAGAACAACCCTTGCCCTGCAGCACGAGGGAGGTTCTCTGCTCTTTTCTGTGGAATGATCAAGAGCAAACAGAAGTATGATGCCAGCATTAGAAAGGGACCTTGTTTTGTGGGAGCAGTGTTGTACTTACTGCACCTGTTGTGTTTGCTGCACTTCTAATTCTATGGGTTTTAGTCGCTTCATGTACACATTGCTGAAAATATCTCCTGAGTAACTCCTCAAACCCCTTGCTGGCCTCTCAGGCTTCTAATATAGTTGCCCATAGTAGCAGGAAATTGTAACTCTCTTGGAAGTTTGCCTATAGGACACAGTCCAAACACCTTTCAGTTTTCTACCGAGCCACCAAGGGGCAGCTTACTTCACAGTGCTTGAAAGCAGATGGGTAGGAAAGCCTGCCCAGTTGTCTTGGTTTAGGCTAATTCCAGTTTGCAATGACAACAAGGTCAGTCTGAAGGGGCAAAAGTGAACATTGATGGATTTTATTTTTAATCTGAACAGACCTCTGAGGGCTCTGAGAATTTGACGCCTTTCAGTTGCCAGTACGTAAGGATAAATTCTTCTGGATTGTTATTAATTTTATCTTCCTATAAAGCACTGTTGCCTTCACTCTGAGGTCTTCAGGTTTGGTCAGTCCTTTAAACCCTCAGCCCTTTCCACTCTTGCCTGCTTCTCCTAGGTAGTAGGCTGGTAAAAAGCAGATGTTCAGTAAAGTTGTAATATTTCTCCCTGAAATGCCTTTGCCTCTTATGTATGACTTAACTTGATTCCAGCCACCTGGAATCTCAAAAAGAAAATCTAGTTCCCCTGGATGACAGACATTTTCTGTTTTCCATCTGAACTGAAGTCTGCTAATCTCTGAGACAAACAGATTTTTGGATTATATAAGCAAACAGAAAAATAATTACCAACATGTTTTCTTCTGTGCTTGCATAGAAGGATAAAAAAAATTAAGAAGGATAATTACCATGAAGGTTTTTTGCCCCACAGATGTTACAAAGCCCATTTCTGTGTCAGAACCTTCTGGATACAGTGCCTGCCATCTTGTGGACAAGTCACACTGTGTCTGAATCCTTGAGACAAATATTTAAAGACCATAATATTTTGTGTATGTGATATTTGTAGCTCAATGCAAACAATCTTTCTTTTTGGGGACTTATTTTTCAATTGAAATTACTTCAGTTTGCTTGATTCCCTTACTTTTGAGGATGCTTGAATTCCTCTGCTCCACTTGTTAAAACTATCAAATGTAAAATTCTCTCCAGTTTTCTATTTAAGTAAGTTTGAATAAATAACCTAAAAATGCTCATCTGGGAACCAGTCAGAAGTAACTCTGAGAAATATGTCAAAGCTGCATAAGTGCTACAATAAGGAGAAAATAATTTTAGAAATTCCTTTGCTGCAAATTTGAAAGCAAAAATATTCCTCTTATTACAGACATAAACAACTTGTACAAATATTATTTGAAATTAAGATATCGATATTCTTTATTGACCTATATTAGCTTGATTCTTTCTTGGTAGAATGCAAGTGACAACTCTTATGTCATTCTTTAGTGAGTGAAAAATCCTTTCCAAATGCAATAAGGATTAATCTTATGGGGAAGGCTCTAATCCCCCCAGTGTTTGTCAAAATATTATGCTTGCTGAATGAGATCATTTCCTTTTTGTAGAAGTCCTTTAGAGACAGCCCACTACCTGTTTTTCTAAAATTTATGGTAAATGTGCCCAAAAACAAGTATGTTAAATATGTTAAAGTTTAAAAAAATGTTACAAAGGTAATGTTTTTGCTGTTACATTGAAAGTACAGTTCTAACAAGAAACAGCTTCAGCTGTTGGTCTGACTTAAAATCTAATTTGGACTTAATTTTTTGTTTAAAACAAAAAAAGACTGTAATTCAAATTTGATTTAATTAATAAAAGTTAGTGGATGGATTGTCACTATTGTTACTCAAATCTGATTAAAGAAACATTAAGGTTCATTGTGCTGGTAGCTGAGTCTGCCCTACAGGTGGTCAGAGCCATTCCTGGCTTTAGGGCAGATGTCCTGAATTGCTCCTGCAGAGATACTGGGAAGGGGGCCGATTACCAAGCCCTCCCAGCACCCAGGTGTAGCACAGTTAGTGCCACCGAGGTGGCAGCTCCTTAGAGATTGTGAGGCAGCTCTGAGTGCTGAAAGCTGTCAAGGAAGCAAAGCAGCTGGATCAGGTATACAAATGAGGCTAACATAAGCTGCTCAGAGAACTGATGACTTACTAAACAATCATCTGGGACAAAACCCAAGTGTTGTAAATGTTTGAAGGTTCTAAAATAGCTGGCTCTAATGACAATTAATGAGGCCGTGCACAATGTGATAATCATAAGGAACTGTGTTTGCTGACCAGTGCTGGACAGTTATTTATAAGCTGGACTAAACCAAGCCATAACTTTGCAGAGAAGCAGTTTATTTTTAAACCGTAGATTCTGTTGTGATTGTGTCACAGACCACATGATTTTGCTGCAGGGCAAATTCAAGAGGAGCTGTGCATACAATCAAGACTTGCAGAATCTCTGCACCCAGCAGATCAGCCAGCTCTCACCAGCATACCTAAGGCTTTCTAGTTCGCTTATCTTTATTACTAGTCTTTGTAAGCATGTTCAATTGTTTACTGATTGCTTTGTTTATCAAACAGGATCTGAAAAGACAAAGGTTTCATTTCAAACAAGGAGTGTCCTAAACATTTGGCATCCAGTGCAACAAGCCACTCAAGGCTGCACGCAAATTTGGAGAAGTGTTTTCTTACTGTGTAGCAATGTAGCGGCTGATGAGATTGCATTTCACCGTGATTAGTCATCTGTTTGGTAAATGGCTGTTAATGCTCACATTGCTGTTGCTGTTTTAGCTCTATATCTATGACATTTGTGCCCAGATTATATGCTTCCTGGCCTGCTGCTTCCTACAGACAACCAGTATCAAGTGACAAGACATGACATATAATGTCTGAGTTTCTGAAACAGGAACTGACCCCTTTGGACCTGAGACTTGAGAGATTCACTGAAGTGGTTTCAATGAAGGCAGTCCTGCCAGAGGTGGGGAACTGACATGCTAAACATGATGTCAAAACTATCCTTGAATCATGTAACCTAAGTAAAAAAACTAGAAATTATAAACCAATACATAATTCAATATTGATAACTCATAAAGTGAAAGAAGCATAAGAAAATAAATGCTTACTGGAATTATAGCTTTGCACATAATGTGAGAGTGATGCTAGAAACAGACATTAAGAGAAGGGAGTATTTGAGGCCTGAAGGAAAGCCTTATTGGATAACTGAATTTTTAGTAATATGGTCTCAATCTTTATACATATTTCTATATTTCTTGCCTATATCCCAATTAGATCACAATAATCCTGGTGTCCAGATGACAGATGTGTGAGTATTAGAATTAAGCACAAGAGAATACTGTGTCATTCCTTACTCATTGTAGATCCAGAGAGTTGGATCAAAGCACTTCATGAAAACATGTCTGGCTGCTGCCTTAAGCAAAATAGCAGGAAGCTTCACTGTAAGATTTAGATCAGTGATTTCAGTGTCAGGTACAAGAGCTGGCAAGGATGATTTATGCCAAGATTATACCACAGCTTGGCCAAACGGCAGGTCAGACATTATTCTGGAGGAAGGGTAAGAAGAAAGGATTTTTGCACCATTTCATTCCGCAATGACATCAGAGCAGTGGAAATCATGTTTCAGTTCTGTCTACAGGAAAAATAATCAGGCAGCTTTATTTTTAAAATCACATCCTTCCTGTACCCTGTCAAGGGAGTAGGAAGATGAATTTGAAGGGTAAATGGTTGGAGAATCATAATTCTCCTCTCTGTTTTGTCATGGCATTAATAGATAATCCATCAAATAATGGATGACTTTATCAAGACAGACCTGCTGTTTTTAAAGGTAAAACTTTTCTATCATAACCACTTCTTTTTAGTTGTTCATACTAGGAGAACCATTACTGGCAGTGAGTGGTTATTCTCCTATAATCCTTTACATGAAGTGCCAAGTGTTCTGAGAAAAAGAAATCTATCATTACCTCTTTTGACACCACACTTCTGTCTCACTCTCTAGGGAAGATAATATGATTTACATACTTAAATATTTTGCTGTACTGTGTTTTGCAGTCTGGCAGCTGTTGTCAGCTATGATGATCAAATAACACTACAGGAACTGGTAATTAAGAAGGAAGCAGTACTAGAAGGACAGCAAAGTACTAATATTTAGGTTTGGATTAATTTCACAATTCTGTTAATCAAATGCATTTCTGGGGAATCATTTGCAGTTTTAGACTAGATATACTACTGTTTAACATAATAAATAACACTGAAGTGTGGGATCCTGTGGTCATCTTTGAGGCTTCTCATGTGAACTTCAACACTTGTATCATTGTACTAACTGTTGAAATTGTGTTGGAGTTTTTGTTCTCTTTGCTTAACATTTCAGCAGTGAAGAAAAAAACAATTATGCTTTCAGATTATTTGGCTTAATGTATCTACCTTGCTTCTCTTTAATTCTGTATTTGTACATTGATCATTGCTCTGAAACTGCATTCTGGTACAACTCTGTAAGTATCTAGTATTGCTGAAATGATCAAAAGTCATAGAAATTTTTATCTAGCTTCAACAAATCAGTATATGCAAAGTGGCATACATTTATAAAAAGAGATTTATTTGTATGTGTGCAAGTCCTGTGATTTCCAGGCAGGAGAAATTTAAGGTGAGAGGAAGGTTTACTTATTTTACACATGTTAATGAGAACATATTACAGTATGTAAAATATGTAAAAGGCTTTTAAGTGTACATCAACTTTTGAACATCATTTAGCTTCTTTTACAGAAGCCTACTGCTGTAAAAGCAAAGGCTAGTAAATCCAGCATGCAATTATTTTTGGGGCCAAACTGACATCTGCTGGTGTTCTGCAATAGCATGTGTGCAATCAGTGTGATGACAAAACATCCACTATATTCTTTGTACATTTCCACTGTGCTGTTAGCAGCCCTGGTGATGGCTCAATACAGCAGAGAGAAGCTGAACAGTGAATAGAGCAGGTGGGGCTGCTGATCACAGCGTGCCACGGGACTGGGGATGAAGCAGAGCTCTCGTGGTTACATCCTGCTGCATTTGTGTGTCAGGCTTCTGAAACTGCCACAGGCCCCTTTTTTCTTATGATTTTTTAAAAATGAGGTATGTTTATAATCTTCAGGTACACAGCTCATGGGGAAGCAGGGGGAGAGGAGATAAAAAGCTGTATCGGTTTCTAGCCACATTTCCTCATGCACACCTTGAGCTGGCACTGCCCCTGTATCCCCCCCGGTCACCCAGTCTGCCGCAGGGAGGGAACTTTTGGGGGTGCCAATGTGCAGGCGGCAGCTTCAGGGAAGCTGCGTGGGCTTCCTGGGGCCTAACCCAGGTAGGTTGTTGGGCTGCAGCTCTATTCCAATAGACTATGAAATTTGGCACAATATAACCCCACTTGTGTTGGAGATCAGAGGGGCTGAATGCAGCTGGCCTTAATTTCTGGTTATTATCAGTCTGGCACTCTAGTCTGGTTGTGTTTAATAAGAACATCCTCAATCACAGATTCACAAATAGTGCTACTTATTGAAGCAACAGGAATACAGATTTGGAATTGCTGTTGATAAATGCTGTTACTGCATTAGCACCAGCCAATGGTTAATTAAGGTAAGTTAGCTTCAAGCTAAATTAAAATTCAATTTTTCATTACACTTAACTTCACAGTTAATTAAGCTTAGTTTCACCCAGGTATGGTCTGACACAGAGACATGAAACTTACTAAAGAGGCATCTCTCTTTTGGGGAGGAGAGAGGAGCAAAACCATCCACTTCTCTATGAAATGGGGAGTTATGGGGCATATTCTTATCCTCTACATGGAGGATTCCAAATATCAATTTTGTATTTTCAGATAAATGGAGGTGAGACTGTAATCAAATGCAATTGGTTACCTGTTGCTTCCATCTTAGATTATGGGGAGGAAGGCACTTTCTCAGTTGTAAGCTGGTGTCTGTTTCATAGGTAAATGAGGGATAATGAGGGTTTCAGTTACTTTTGGTCAGGCTGAGTTAGGATTAATGGTTGAATCAAAGGAAGAACAGAAGCATGATACTTTAGTATTGCTTCCTCCTCCACTCAGACGAGGCAGCAGTAAAAGCCATCCGACCTTTGCTTGACCATCTTTACTCCCATCAACATTTTACTGCACATCATCATCACAGAATCACAGAACAGTGTGGGTTGGAAGGGACCTTTAAATATCATTTAGTCCAAGGCCCCTACAATGAGCAGACACCTTTCAGTAGACCAGGTTGCTCAGAGCCCTGCCCAACCCAGCCTTGAATGTTTTGAGGGGCATCCACCATATCTCTGGGCAAACTGTGACAATAGTTTACCACCCACATTATAAAAGTCTCCTTTTTTATATCTAATCTAATCTAAATTGACCCCCCCTCCTTCAGTTTAAAATCATCATATCTTTTCCTGTTGCAATAGGCCGTGCTAAAGTTTGCCTCCAATTTTCTTATAGGCCCCCTTCAAGTACTGAAAGGAACAGTAAGGTCACTCTGAAGCCTTCTCCAGGCTGAACATCTCCAGCTCTCCCAGCCTGTCTCCACAGCAGAGGTGCTGCAGCCCTTAGCACATCTTCATGGCCACCTCTGGACTTGCTTCAGCAGCTCCATGCCCATGTTACACTGGGGGCCACAGACCTGAATGCAGCCCTGCAGGTGGAGTTTCATTAGAGCAGAGCACAGAGACAGAATCTCCTTCCTTGGCCTGCTGGCCACACATCTCACAGGACCAGATTTCCACTTCTATGCAGCCTGCTGTGTGTGGATAAGGGGGCTGAGGCCCTGTCTCCATATGATGTGTGAGCACACTCTCTACTTTGCTGAAGCACTAGGCTGGGAGCTCTACACTTTAGCCCAGACACCATGAAGTGCTTCAGCCTCACTCAGGTTAGGTGTAATATAAGCAAGTGCCTCAACTCATCCTTGCCCAACCAGCCTCATCAATTCTCCATAGCAAACCTGCCAATTTTCCACAAGCTTGTCACTGAGATTCAGGAATAAAACTCCTTAACACCAATGTAGTATTAAGAAGCAGGGCTTTACTTTTTATGGTTCCTGATGGGCAGGATAACTCTGCCTAAGGTGCATGCTTGGCTCAAGGTGGTACAAGTATTTATTAACAAGGATATACATATTCCTCAGAAAAGTGTTGCAGTTTGTTACTTTAGGTGGCCACAGAACCCATTGCCTGTGCTGGGCCCATTTGCTCCACGGACCACTACACAACGTTTCATTAATTGTGACTTCTGTGTAATTTTCCACATACTTACAAGTGCTGTGGTGAACTCCTGGTCAGCCACAGACTGGCTAAAGCTGATGCTGCTTTCACCCAGTGCCATCCAGCAAAAGGACTGGAAAGGCAAAATTAGCAAATGGTGAGCAGGGTGAGAAGGAGGATGGATAGTGAGAGGAAATACACTCACGTACCAGTAAATGGATGCCAACTGCCTATTTGGACATTTGGTGGAAACAACAGTAGGGCAAAAAGGAGAAATGTTACTGGAGTCCCCAAGAAGGAGCATGGGCCAGCCTAGACTAGATGCAAAACACAACACATGAGAGCATGGCAGCTGGAGTAAGAAGGCTTTCAGTTGAAGGTCATGCCTTATTTCACCCTGGGAGATGTGTTCAGTCATGGCTTCTCTCTTCTGTGGCTCCTAAACTGCTCATAGCCACCTGGGGAAGGGGGTTTAGTAAGTAAGAAAACAATTATTCCAACTTTAGTTAATCCAGGCCACCAAAGCCCAAATTACTCAGGTTCTGCTTCTGAGAAAAATAATACATGATTTCTTGATAATGGTGTAAATTTATTCACCTCTAAGTCTAGTTCTAATCTCAGTGCTGATGAATCACACTCCACACTCCCTGAATCAGGGAGACTGGACTATTCATGCCCTCAATACTCTCAACATCGGATGACATTCCCAAGCACCCATACTTGCAGGTGATTCAGTAGATTACTGTGACTGCAGAGCTTCATGTTGAATTTATCATCACTTTGGGTAAACTTCTTTCATCCTATAAAACCTGACTCCTTGCTCCAGGATGGATTTGAATTGAAGCTTTATGCGTGTTCTTTAGGGCAAGGTTAAAGAAAAGATTTAAATACAAAATTAGGACTTTGAGGGATTTTAGATGCTTTCAGCCAAAAGGCCTTATGAACTGTCCCTGCTGATAACCCGCAGGGGTTATTAAGTCCCTTCAGTCCAAGGTAGATTCACACAAACCAGCGTGTGAAGCAGTCCCTTTTGAAGCCCCTTTAGGGATCTGGCCATAATTTACTTGTGTGTTATCTTGGAGATGGAGAGAGGAAGGACTGACATACTCTTGTGTTTTCCAAAGACTGAATTGCTTTCAATTGCTTGTAAAGGCACTACCTAAAATCACTGAATCTTGAACTTGAATGTTCTTGTATACTGTCTGAAATACCTGATCCAGTAACGTAAAGGACACTGCAGAATTAGAGAAGTGATTTCCTTGCAGTGTTACAGAACATGGTGCTTGGCTGCGCTACTGACGGGGCAGTTGAAGATTACTGGTTTAATCTGAGCGAGCTCTTGGCGAAAGCCGCGGATTTCCCGATCGCCGTGACTGCGAAATGCACCAGCAGTGTCTGGACTTCCACAGGCTTTCCCCCCTTTCCCTTTCCTTTTCCTCCTGCCCAGACATGCTGCCGGGAACCGATGGCTCGGGGGAAGGGGCCGAGGCAGCTCCCGGAGCAGGGCCCGGCCGGGGCCAGGGGAGCGCCCTCCCGAGCAACGCCCGCGGCGCCTGCCCGCGGCTCTAAGGGGAAGGGGAGGAGGAAACGCGGGTGGGGACGGGACGGGACAAGCCCTGCTGACGGTGGCTGCAGCCGGGCGAGCGGAGACGCGAGGAGCGCTGACGAGCACGGCTCGGCACGGTAAGGGCTGTGCCGCGCCGCCCGGAGCCTGGCGGTGCCGCGGGCGGGGGCGGGGGGGCTTTGCTTCTCTTGGGCCCGAGCGCTGCCCTCCCGGGGCCGCTCCCAGTGCTCCGGCCCGGCTGCGGGGAGGGGAAGAAGCCGCGGCTCTGAGGCTGGTTCCGCCCCGCAGGAGCCTCCGGTGCACCGAGGGCAGGTTGGGGCTTCGCGGGCCAGCGGTGTCCCGAGCGGTGCAGTCTCAGTCCCGGTCCCGGGACGGTCCGGGAGAGGCCGGGGGCGACGCCTCCTGCCCTCGGCGATGCGGGCGGGGGCCGAGCGAGGCCGGAGTTTCCCTTCCCCAAGTGTGGCAGGCGGAAGGTGGCCCTTTCCTTAGGGAATGCTCTCGGGATCTTCGCGGCAGCAGCTCCTCTCGGACTGGCCCTGCCCTGCCCCGAGGAGGAGGTTACTCCCAGGATGAAGCTACTCACAGGATTATTCCAAAACTATCGATTACTTGATTAAAGTAACACTCTATCCTCTGAAATCGCTCCTGCCGCCAGAACACACCGTGCGGGTTCTGTTTGTACTTTGCCAGTATAGAATTAAGTGTGACCACAATGCTATTGGTTCTTCCTGACATAATATGTCAGAGTCTTTTTTTGTTGTGATTACTGGATTTTTATTCTTTCACAAATGCCTGGAAAATTTAAACAACTTTGAGAAAGTATTTCTCAGCAAGTTGGTAAACTAGGAAGTTGTCCAGAGTTCAGACGGAGTTGGTGGTCCAAGAAGGTGCTGTGTTAGGGCTTTGCACTGCAAAAATCCGAGCGCTCTGATAAACCTGTATGTCCTGCTGGGTTGTTAATAGCTTCAAGCTGTATTTCATTCTCGGTGTTGCTGACCGGTATCTGTCTTAGACTTTGAGGTGCAGGGAGCCCTCTAAACCACCCGTGGTGTTGGAGGGCAGCTTGGGATTTCTAGTGAACAGGACTGCGTAGAAATTGTTTAATTTAAGGATTAAGTTGTGTCAGATTTTAGCAAGAGATTAAGGGAAAGGCAGCAACACATTTGTTTGGCCAGACTAGGTTAGGATAGCTGTAATTGTAAGCAGTTCTTTATTGGATGGGTTTTTGGTTGGTTGTTTTTTTACATACCAAGCAGAGAGATGGGCTATTACTTTCTTTTTCCCTTGTCCCCAGCCTAATTTTCAAGATGTGGAGTGTGAAACACACTTGCACATTTGCACTGGCTTGTATGAAGTGATGGTTCAAATAGCTCTTCAGAGTTGACATTTAAAGCAGAAGGGACATTGGAAAAATGAAATGAAAAGCTGAGGTTGTGGTTACATCTACAATACTCAGTACTTTGAAGAGGCTTTTTTTGTAGTCCCGATGTCATCTTGATGTTTATTAGGAATTTTTGTTTTGATAACTTGAAGGAGTTCATATATGGTTTTAGTTTTTTACCATTCACTGTAGTAGTTTGTACATGTTATTTTTGTTACAGATTTGAAATTTAAAAAAAATAAAAGGGATGCTACAAAGTGCTGTGAGGACCTGAAACTTATTCACATTTGTCTACAGAAGAAGTGAAAGTGCAGAAAAAGCACAGTGATCACTTTTAAATTGAAATGGTTGTTCAAAACCATTTGGTTGTAAAAAATGAATATGCAATATAATTTAAAATAAGTAAATATCAAGACTTGAAGTGTTTGTGCTGTAAGTTATATAATTTTGAAATCTGTGAAAGGCTTTCAATTTCTTAGAACTTGCTTGTCAGTGAAGCAGACCTGAGCAGCTGAAGTAGCTGTGTGTTTAACCCCACCTGGCAACTGAGCACCACACAGCTGCTCATGCAATGCACCCCTGAAGAAACTGGACATGTGTGAGAAAACTCATGGGTTGAGATAAGAACTGTTTAATAATTGAAATAAAATAATTAAGAAAAATAATAATTTAATAGTTGTAATGAAAAGGGAAGTAACAGAGGGAAATACAATCCAGCAAGTGGAGCAAATGAGAACAGTTGCTCACCAGCAACCAACCAATGACCAGCCAGTCCCTGAGTAGTATTTCCCTCCCAAAAACTTTCCTGGTTTTATTGCTGAGCGTGATGCTTTATGGTCTGGAATATCCCTGTGGTCAGCTGGGGTCAGCTGTTCTGGCAGTGTCCCCTCCTGGCTTCTTGTACACCCCCAGCCAACACCAGCACACCAAGTGGGGACAGTAGATCGTGATTCAGCTCTGTAGTTTAGTCACAAGGAGAAAACTTCTCTTTTCTAAAGAAAACAGATCAGTGTTTTTTAAAGGTATAGCTGTGAAATACTTGTTGCTGCAAAAACTTACTGAGTTTCAACATCTTGGACTGCTGTCTTGTTCCCTTTTCATTCTGCCAAAGTTGCAGTGTGAGTATGAGAAGGGTGGGAAGGAGCAATGTTTGTCCCAGGCTTACTACAATTACTTCTCCAGCACCTGTAGCCACATCTGTTCTTCTGTACCAGCTCCTGTGTTTGTCCTGGCCACAGGGCTACTATAAAACCCACACTTGATTGAGTACACAATTCCCTTTGTAATACACCTTTCCACATTTCTGCTAAATCTGCTGAGAAGACTGTGTGGCTCCTGAAATATATAAACATTGGTGTTTCCTGGTGTATTCCCATGCCTCCAGTGCAGCTGAGTAGTCCTGTGTAACCTGGAAGAGTGAACAAACCTGTGACAAGTTCTTTATGGAAGTGTTTGTAGACTTCACTGAAATCCTGATGAAAGCTGTATTGTGTGAGGAATGTAATCAGCAGTATCCCAGGGACTTTTCCTTTCCACTCTGGGAGAGTGGAAAGGCTTGTGTCATTGTTGGAAACGTGTGTGCTGGGTCTCACCCAAGCTTTGTGTGGATGGAGTGACCCCAGTCCTAAACAGACACACTTGAAATTCTTTCTCTTTGCATGTTGTCTTTTGTACCTGTAAATTGCATCTGCAATTTCCCTTCTTTTATTCATAGTACTGCTGTGGGTAATCGGAGCTCCTATAGAACTTTCATGGCACCATAGAATTAATATTCCAAATACAGGTTGTCTTTTCCAGATAGTACGGAGTGAAAAGACTTGCATGTTTACAGAGGGATCGTGTGTGCAGCAACAGAATGGAGTGTGGCTCTTGGAGAGCTGTCTGATGGTCCTTAGGAGGAAGGGGAAAAGGGAGATGCTTGGTCAGCATTGATGCCATGAGACCTTGTTCCATGAAGAAAATGGTGGGCAGACTATAGGAAGTGGGTAGGTGGGGAGGAGGAGAGGAAGTCTGCATTGAAACCGCAGTAGTTTCTTGGTGGTGGTCAGCATTCTTATTCTCTGCAACAAAATAACAATTGGTGGAGGAAAATTTGCCATACAAACTCATTAAAGCATTGCTAAGAAGCAAAAATGGCAAGGGTAGATATATTAGATATATTTGATAGTTGTAAAAGATTTGAGTTCAGTTGGACATGCTTAATTGTTTGGGTTTCTTTTTCCTTCAGTAAAATTACTTCTTTCAAATTACAGCAGAGGTAAATAGTATTTTTTAAATACTGAAGTTTCACCACAAACCAGGCTCATGTTGGTTAGCAACTACCATGTGGCCTATCATACTGTTCCATTTTTCAGGTGAACAAGAGGGATTAGAAATAGTGTTCTTGGAGAATTACAAGACTGCCAGATTGTTTAGAATACTAATAAAGATGCCCCACCTCCCTGCTTTAGTATTTTTAATTTATAAAGGAAGAATTGGTGTTGGGGCAAAGTGTAAAAACTTCCCAGTGAGAAGGAATTGGGAAGTAGGCAACAACAACAGTGAAATCAAGATTAACATTTAATACTATCAGAAACTAATACCAGCCAATTAATTTTATGCTGGCAAAAGCCCCTTTTAATATAGTTATCTTCTTGCTGTTGATTTGAGCCTAATTATTTGTCAATTGCCATTAATAAATAATACCTTTTGTTATGATTTTCTCTCTTTAATGTTTTAGATATAATGTCTGCTCCAAGTGGCAATCCTGTCCCATCTGCACCACCTTCTTATGAGGAAGCCGTAGGAATCAATGTGAACTATCCTCACCCCTATCCCATCCCTGGCCCTGGACAGAAGCCAGATGGGAAGGGAATGAACCTTCCCCCACACATGGGACAACCTCCACCAGCAAATAACCCCAGTAAGCCTCCAAAACTATTCTGTACCTCATGTTGAGATGGTGTCAAAGTGGTTGTTAGAAGATGAAAAATCGTGGTTCACAGGTGTTCAATGCCTGGCAAAAATACTTTTGAAGAGAATAAGATGAATCAATTCTTGTGAATCCCTCAGTGTGCAATAATATCAATAACATCGTTTGGCTTTCTGCAGTTTTTAGTGCAGCTTTATTTTTAAGACTGTATTTTCTGCATTGGGAAATGCCATGGTTATTTCTCTCTGTCTTTGTGTATTTCATTGTTCTGAGCCCTGAATATTTTAAGTTATACCTGATTTAGAGGAAGTTGATTACTACTCTTTTCTCCTGTTCCTCGTGGAGTAAACAGCCATTTCTCTGCTCAGTTAATGTTCAGACGGTGTATGTGCAGCAGCCAGTACTGTTCTATGACCGCCCAGTTCAGATGTGCTGCCCTTCCTGTAACCAGATGATAGTGACACGTCTCTCGTACGACTCAGGAGCTTTGACCTGGCTGTCATGTGGTGGCCTCTGCCTGCTGGGGTAAGTAAACTCCAATTTGCACTTTTACCTTGACTTTTTTTAGGTCTAACATGTAATAGAGCTCTCAGCTTTGCTTTCTGTGTGTGGACCTGAGCCTTCGTGGTTCAATTAGCCTACATCTGCATCTGTGTCCTACTGGACCTTAAAGCAGTTCTGGATCATTACAGTAATGGACTCCATAGCCATGTGTGTTCTTCCTAAAGCTTATGGCACCAGTTTTACTGATGGCTTTTGAACAAAATACATTTTACCTTCTTGTGCGTATAAAAAGTGGTAAAGCAGTGTTTTTCTCTTCTTTTGCCTTTGCAGGTGTATAGTAGGCTGCTGCTTAATTCCCTTCTGCATCGATGCCCTAAAGGATGTGGATCACACCTGTCCAAAATGCAATGCTCTTGTTGGCTCTTACAAACGTTTATAGGCAGTGTTTAAACATTGATTGATGAAGTTGTTTAGCACCTCTAGAAGTCCTCTCTGAAGCTTCATGGAGACTTCCTGTTTTTTCTGTGCATCCTGTCACTGGAAACCAATAAAAAGTAATGTTTAATGCTAGATGGTTTGAATACGCATTTGCTTGAGAGGAGTCTCACTTAGGTCTGTGAAAAGCATACCTAATCTGTATGGGCTATTCAGTCCTGCACCAGTGGAGAGCAACGGAGTGTTTCCCTTTTTGCTTAATACAGAACAGGTTGGTGATATTCTTCAGTTAATCTTGTCTCAGGCATGTTACACATTGTGCTTGCATTGAGACTGTAAAGTCTCAGCACAGAACAAGAGGAGGACATGTATGGAGAACTATTTAGGATCATGCTTTGGCAGCAGCACTGTTTACAAACTTGCAGGGAGTTGCTTCAGAGACAGGTGCTCCTCTTTGAAAAAAGAAATATTTTGTTGTCGTCTTTCCATGAGCACTAGAATTAATTTTAAAACTTTTGTAGTTTGAAGAGAACCAAACCTGAAGGCTTCTTTCTTCTTGGAGGTAGCTTTTCCAAATGGACAATTCAGGTGGTTGTGCAAAAATAGTGAATGAATCTAGCATTTGAATTTTCTTGCCAGTTTCAAGTCTAGTCATGTCTCTAACCTGAAGTAAAGATGTTCATACAGAAGGTGTTTGTTCAGTGGTTTTTGTTAGGCTGGAGGCTTTCTTACTGCTGGTTGAAAGTCTGTGAAGTGTTTTCTTCACCCCAGTGGAAATGCCCAAAGAGCCTTGGTTAGAGCATTGGAAAACTTCCTTGTACATTTACGTAAGTCAGCTGATCGATCATAAACAAACCTCAGCCTTATCTTAAGGCTCGAATTCCACCTGAAGCACATAAATAAAACACCCGGGCTTTTAGTTGTTGATCTGCTCATTATTATTTTTTCTTTATTAAGAAGGTAAAATGTGTGTAAGGAGTTTCTCTGATTTTTCTAAATTAAATGAAAGATGAGTTCTGCTTGTAGAAACTTAAGCTGGATATGCTTATTTAAGATGAGAATCAGACGCAATTAGGGAATGAGGCTCTGAAGGTTAAAGTAATTTCTGTGTCATAAGCAATTGGATCAAACAACATTTTGATGCATATCACAGAATCTGAATCACAAAATCAACTGGGTCAGAAAAGGCCTTTGAGATCATCATGTCCAGCCTGTGTCCTAGTGTCACTTTATCAACCAGACCATGGTGCTGAATACCACACCCAATCTTTTCTTAAATACCTTCAGGGACAATGACTCCACCCTCTCCCTGGGCAGCCCATTCCAGCGTCTGATCACCCTTTCTGGAAAAATCTTCTTCGTAACGTCCAACCTGAATTATACCTGTCCAGAAAAGGAAGACAGGTGTTAAAACAAGGCTGTGTTGGTAACACTGCATTTATATTTGTAAAAGTAAGAAGCTAAAATATATACAAATAAAAAATACTGCATTTACTGTTCTTGCCAAATGTGCCTTCTGTATATATTTGGTATAAGTTAGTTTTTCAAAAGTCTTTCAACACTCTGTGTTTGAAATAAAATAATTTTGTAGATCATGTACAATCTAGAGATTGCCTTGTCTTAATTAGGTTTTGTAAACTGATGCTGCTTGTGAGCCAGTCTGCAGGTGATTTAAGAGCTTCCTTGTGTATTTGGAAAAGGTTTCTGGTGTCCTCATGCTGTAAGAACGTACATCAGCAACTAGTCACTGGCAAGAGGATGATGGAGATAAAAAGCTGGTAGTTTTGTAGCTCTCCATGTTGATGATGTGCTACCAACAAATGCTTTTATCTGCTGGTGCACCACCATAGTGCTCTCCGTGTTCTTGAAGGGCTTGGTCATGCTGCATTGAATTTTCTGTTCTGGTGACACAAGCAACTCCTGTGCCTTACTTGGTGTCACAGAAAATGTGCTTCTTGTCAGTTTATTGTAGAGCAAGCAATGAAGCTTGCAGTGTTTCAAAACTTGAAATTTGCTTGCATGGTGGGAAGGATTTTTAATTCTTTAGTACCTTGTTGGTCTGGTCTGGATAATCCTGCCGTATATTAATTTGATAAGTCTTCCAATTGTTAATACCTTAGCTCCCCTTTTCTCTCAAAGTGATGGTTGCAAAATCTGAGGTGGTGGCACCAGAATGCAACACACCAAAAAAAAATTTGTTTTGATTTATGTGGACAGTCTGTTGATTCTCTTTAAATTCCTTGTGTGGATTGAGAATAGGACACACAATGTTGGCAGCTCTTTCTTCTAATTCAGCATTCTGCAAGGCTTTCTGCTGCCCCTTCTGTAGTTGTGTTTCCTTAAATGCAAAGCCTGTGTTTGTTCTTTTGTGTATGGAATAATCTACAGACTGTGCCAGAGTAACCTGCTTTGTTAAATCTACCTTGGACAAACAAATGCAGGATATAACTTGCTTTGTGTGAAAGCACTTTGTGTTTGATTATGTTGAAATTACTGTTTGTTTTTAAAACTGGCACTATTTAAAATAAAAACTTTGTCTTTCCTGTCTAGTGCTTGTAATTGGAAAACTATAATATTTGGAATGTTTCCAAACACATGGGTGGCTGAAATGTTAAAAGAAGAAAAGTAATTACAGGGAGAAATTTTTCAGAATCTCACCTGGGCCAAGTCTCTGATAAATAGCACTGTCTGCCTTGCAGACCAACTGTCCCACACAGAGCCACACTGAGAATGTGTTCTTTTCCTGTAACATGGGTCCTAGAAATATTTTTTTCAATTAAAACTTTTACCCAGAACTTTCACTTGCAATGCAACTAAACAAACACATATAAATATGGCTCCATGTTCAGGAATATATATCAAATATCACTGTATTCAGTAGGAGAGAATCCCTATTAGTCATGTGAGAATACCCTACTTTCTTTCAATATTTTCTATATTTCTTTCAGTATTCTTTCTATATTTTTTGTTTGGTTGGGGTTTTTTTGAGGTGCTGAAAGCACAGGAAGGCAAGGTTAGTACCACAAACAAGTTTGTTTTAATGCATTAATATTTATTATTTTTATTAAGCAACTTTAGGGTTATTTTGGTAGTGAGTGTTGTATGAATAGTTTTTTCTTGGTAAGGTAAGATACAGAAGGAGCAATGCTGGCTTTATGAACTCAAGCTGTTTTCACCTAAGAAGAAGCACAGGCCATCTGAAATCCTCCAGCCTCACATTACAGATGCTGGTAAAACCTTCCTTACACCCACCTTAATGAGATATCCAGGATGACATTGCTTTCTGTTACACTTTGACAGTGTTAATTTCATTAGGCTTCTATTTTTATTACACAGAACTTGCACAGTGTTCAAATTCTGATGAGGCTTGAGCCAGAAAGAAATAAAACTTGTTTTGTCATGCAAAGAGGACCCAAAATAAAAGTTGTTAAAACAAGTAAAAGGCAGCTGATAGCCCTACAAGAGGGAGTTGTTAAGTGAGTTCAGAGTGGTTTCAGGAAGCTGCTATTTGTTGCAGTGTTTGTGAAAGCACTTCTGGCAGTCTAACCACAAGGGTTTTTTGAAGAAATTATAGTTAATTAAAAAAAAAATATATAGTTAATGATTATTCATAACTGAGCATCAGGAGGTCAGTAATGGAGTATACAATAATGTCATCCTCGGAGTAAAAACTAAGAAGTGCAAGTCCTGTGACAAAGGTGTAGTTTTTGTAGTTCAGGTGATTGCATTTTATAGCAAATTAACTTCTGTGTTCCTGTTTGCTTCATAAGATCCTGCAATGTGATATGAGCTTTGTTTTTTTGGAATTACTTGTAATGTATTTTTTGTGAGATGAATACTCTCATGTATGATATGCTGGGTGTGGATCCAGTATAAAAATAAATTTGCCAATGAGCAAGCATCTTAGTGCATTTTCAAACCAGGACACTAAAAGGTGCATGTGAAACCTATGTGTGGTCTGGAGGTGCTGAAAGTAGCTGTGCCCAAGCTGAGAATAAACCAAGAGTGAGTGGGTGGCTTTTTGAAAAAGTCCTTTTGCAGTTGGCTGTTTTGCTTCACACTTCAGCTTTATCTTCGTCACAAAAAAATACCCCTGAGAAGCAGCTTCAGTGAGCTCCAGAGGACCACGGCATTAACAGGGAGTATGACGGACTGCTCTAAGACATAAAGCCACAGTGCATCTGAGTGTGACAGCAAGGGATTCGCAAAAGCATTAGGGGAAAAAAAAAAAGACAAACCCAAAGCAATTTCCATCTCTTGCTCCACACAGCCTCTGAAGTACCTTCTCCTGGTGCTACTCTAAGTGCTCTGTGTCTTGGTAACTAGAAGATTTTTTTTTTTACTCTAGGATAACAGAATCATAGAATGGCTAAGGTTGGAAAAGACCTCTGAGATCACTTGAGTCCAACCTGCCAGCTCCACCTTTCAGCCATGTCCCTAAGCACCACATGGACATACTTTCTGAATGCTTCCAGGGGTGGTAATTTCAGCACTTCCCTGCACAGCCTGTTGCAATGCCTGACCACTTCTTCAGGCAGCTGAGAGGGAAAGGTCCCTCCTGAGCCTCCTCTTCTCCAGGCTGAGGCCCCCCGGCTCCCTCATTAGTGTTGATGAGGAGTCTCTGGTCACGCTGCAGCAGCTCAATGTCCTTCTTTGTTGCGAGAGGCCCAGAACTGGACACCGGACTGCAGGTGCGGCCCCATCACCCCGTCTCCCCGCAGCCATCGCTGACTCTGTCGCTCTGCCCGCCCTCGCCCCGGCTGTGCCGCGGGTTCATCGGCTGCTCCTCGGCGCTCGGAGCCCGAGTTTGGGGACGGTCCGCGGGCAGCGGCCGCTGCCAGAGCGCTGGGGCGGACAGGTGGCCCCTCCACCGCTTAACTTCGGCTGGGAAAACGCCCCGGAAAGCGTTGGTCCCTCGCAGCGCTTTCGCGGCGTTTTCCCCAGAGGTGGGGGGCGTTCGTGCCGCTGCCCCCGGAGCGCTGCCCCGGGCGGTGCCCGGCGCTGTGAGGGGGGTTCCCGGCAGTGCCCGGCGCTGTGAGGAGAGGCTCCGGGACATGCTCGGCGCTGTGAGGAGAGGCTCCGGGACATGCTCGGCGCTGTGAGGGGCCCCCGGCCGCGGGCTCCCGGCCGTGCCCGGCGCTGTGAGGGCTCCCCGGCCGCGGGCTCCCGGCCGTGCCCGGCGCTGTGAGGGCTCCGCGGGCTCCCGGCGGTGCCCGGCGCTGTGAGGGGCCCCCGGCCGCGGGTTCCCGGCGGTGCCCGGCGCTGTGAGGGCTCCGCGGGCTCGACACGGGATTGCTGCGGGCGCAGGGAGGCGGAGGTGCGGCGAGCACACAGGTGGGTGTAGGACCCTGGCCAAGGGCACTTCCCTCCTGCCTTCGGCTGTTCGGGCTAAACGTCAGTGTTACGATAATATTAATTTAATATTATTTGTGAGGCCTATACGAAGCAGACTTTGCCACTTTGTAGAAGTTCAGGCTTTCTTGGCAGTAATGGTGAACAGTTCTCAGGTGTCCACGGACAGGATTACCGTGTTGTGTGACAGGTGGTACTTTTTATTAAATTCATTTTCCAAACTTGAGTACAGTGTCCATTAAAATGGATGAATACTTTCTGAGACTTACAGCCAGCGTGGGTCTCTTGTGTGTCATTAAACCAGTATGTTTGCAGCACGTGTGTCAGATTTTCTTCCATTTTTAAAGATTATCTAGGACAGCAATGTGTTGGAAATTTCTCTTCAGTAGGTTCTTTTTCTGCCTGTTTTGGGGGTGGTGTTTTGATTTTTTAGAAAAAGCTCACCTGGTGGGAGGCTGGAAAAAATACTTACAAGATGTTGAGTCGGGCTCCATCCTGCATTTGCCAATCGCTCCATGAGGGATGCCACCTGAGTCAAGTGCACAGGACACTTATGTGCTATTTTATCTTAAAGGATTGGCTTCAGTGAGCATTTAGGACCTAGCTGTTATTCAGGCACTTAATTCCATATTTAGATGTTTCAATAAAAACTGCCCCAAATCTGTGCTCTGCTGAAAGGAGCTGCTTGAAGTATTTTTATCGAAAAAAGCCTTAGAGTTTTGTTCATAAATTTCTTTGTTCTTGGGCTTATGAAATGGTCCAGATTCAAACAAGCTCAGATTTGTAATTTCTTGAGGATTCTCATAGTCCTACCATAAGATATTTTTCTTCTTTTTTTTTTTTATTAGTTTAGTTTTTTCCCTAAAAGGGAAGCTACAAAGCTAAAACTTGAGATTAAAATGCAAATTCGATTATTTTAGAAAGCCTAAGTTACTCTCTGCACTTGAACCAGTGTCATGATAAAGCAGAAATTCTCTCTAATTTGTGTTGATGTTCCTATTGACTTTGATGCAAATTTTATGCTTTAAAGGTTTTTTTTTTTTTTTAATGGCTATGTGAAATGTGTTGAAAAACCTTTTTATATAAACAGTTAAAAGTGAGACTGGTGTGGAAACTGGGCAATAGTAGCGATTCAAGAAAAGAGTTGTCACAATATAGTACTTTTCTGGTAAATTCATCATGTTTTTATGTTCCTGCCCAGCTATTAACTTTCTGCTTCTATCCGTATTGCTGATAGTAGACCAAGAGCTAGATAACTGCTTATATGGAGTACATCCTATGCCCAGATGAGCTGTAGTCTTAGATGAAAAATCAGAATGAGTACCAGACTGAGTAGCTCAGCAGAGTAAAAATGGCAAAATCAGCAAGTAATTTTCCACAAAGAAATCTCTGAAGCAGTTTCATAATAAGAATATCCTCAAAAATCACTGTGAAGGCAGAAGAAGGCTTTTTCAGTTACTGCTTTGCATTGGTTGTAGGAAATTTGAGCTGCTATGTGAAATATGTAGGTTTTTGGGTTTCAGTGGTTTTATTTATTTATTTATTTATTTATTTATTTATTTCAGTTTCGAAACTAGACTGAGTCTGAGTTTGGCATTTGATAGGTCAGGGATTTTGACAAAGGGGCCCAGATTACATCAAGGAGTATTTTATTAACTCTTTAGACTGGAATCGTGCTCTCTCACCTTCTTTAGTCATTGATGTTTGCAAAGCACACTTGAGAAGTTGCTTTCCCTTTAACCTTTGTAAGCATTTCATGAGCAAATGTTGTATGATAGAGGAAATAAATGCAGAAAAGAGAAAGAATTCTAAACAGTTCCTTTGCCTTGCTTTTTAGTAGTTCCAGTGCTTTAATTGTTTGTGCCTGAAGGCTCAAGTCCTTCAGGGTACTTGAAGGCTCTCAATATGTTTTGAAGCCAGAAGGAATTATTGATACATTGCATTTAGGAGGCCTGGCATAACACTATAATCTCTATTTGAAATGCCTTGATGAATTTGCACTTTATTTTACCAGTGCTGCCGCGCTGACACAGGCTGTGATGTTTAAGCACTGTGCAACACACTCTGCCATTCCCAATTGTTGCTGGGATGTTGTTTGTTTCTTTCCATGATTTGGTTTCTTTTGTGCAAAGAATTTCTCCAGAAAGATTGCTGCGGGGATAACAACCACAGTGGAGACAGAGCAGCTCAAGATTGAAATAGAGAAGAAAACCACTGGCGCTGCTATGGAAGTTTCTCTTTTACTTCACCATGATGGACATTGTTCCACATGTTCTAGAGGTTTGCAGAAATCCTGCCATATATTGTAATATATTTAGTGCACTTAACACTAAACTGTTTATCTTTTTGAAATGGAACTCTAACCTTAAATCTATGTTTTGGTGCCTTCATCAATTTAATCCTTAAAGCAGCCCTGTAACTTGCTCGGTTGAATTTTAGTCCTCCCTGCTTTTCTTCATTCTCTGAATGTGCTTTGTTGACAACATCAACAGGTTGCTTGTAGTGGAGAATCTGCTAACAAACAGCTTTCTGGCCTTTGCAATGGTGCAATTGCATTTCATCATTTTGAGGTATTCACTTCATTTTTAAACTTTGCTCTCAGTAGCATAGTGTCTTAACTACTATGGAGGGAATCTGAGTACTGACAGTGTCGGACATGTAGAAATTGGATTTGAGCTTCCTGGAAGTTTTGTGTGCACTTTCAAATATTATCATTAATTATTGGTTTGGGTTTTCTTCCTGTTGTTTCTATTGTGGAACTCCAAAAAAAAGATTTGAGTCCATCTCTCCATTTGTTTCAGCATAATTATGTGGGATGAATACAAAATAGTGTAGGGAACAGTTCTCTTCTAGTAATACAAGCTTTTAAAAACAGTATGTGACCTGACAGGAAAGCAAACTTGACCACAGTTTTCTGTAATTTTTCAGACTCCAGCAAGGGTTTCACTGAATGGGTCAATATTTACCAGCAACTTTATTGTCATCCTCTTTGGTCGTGTTTCTTTTCATGATATATTTGCCTGCCTGCAACTCTATGCCACCAGTAACACCCATCCTCATTTAGAAATCGACTTCCAGCATTCTTTGCCTTTACTTCATTCTCTGGGAATTGCCACAGAGAACCAGCTGAAGATGTCAGCCATGAGAAGTGACAAGTACAAGGGCATCCTTGGTATTGTCCTTGGGCCTTGCACTTTGGAAACTGATGGGGAAGTGAGCCTGGCAAGCAATGAGACAGGATGGGTACTTGCTTTTAGAAACAAGTGCGTCAGTCTAGAGGTAAGCCCAGATTGTTTTCTGTGTGCCCTTCCAGTCTGTGTATTTCAGATCAGTCACAGAAAATTGAGTCACAGAAAACTGTCTCCTAACACATTTATGGATAGGCCAAATTTGGTCATTAAAGTCCTGACGGAGCAATGAGTCAGAGCACTTGCAGGGGGAAGTGATAATTTGGAGTAATACAATGGTAGGTGTTACTGCTGTTGCCATAAAAATGTTGCTTAATAATAGTTTATTAATTAAAATAAACTTTTGTCCTAAAATCTAGTGAAAAGCATGTCCTTTCAGTTTGGAATTGTGGAGGTTAAGATTTTTTTCATATACATTAGTTGTGAAAAGATGATTCAAGGATTTATTCTTCTTTCCCCCCCTCCCTATTTTTTTTTCTGCTTTTTCACAGAGAAATTTCTGATTTCTCTACGTAACAAGCTGTCTTGTATGGTCCTTTCCAAATGCAGATGGTTTCAGAAAGCAGGAATGCTTTCTCATGAATTAGGAACAAATGAGGAAGACTGTTGCTTTGCTTTGTGTGTTCTAAACCATGTAATCTTTTCTGTTGCAGAGGATGGGATTGCCTTGTGCTGCAGTCTTGGGGGGCTCATTTCAACAGAACATCTGACACGTGGGCTTGTTAATGAACCTGCAGTGTGATGGCAGAGCAGTGGATGTGCAGATAGACACCTCCTGACAGCGTGAATATACACTCCAAGGGATGCTCAGGCATTCATTTCCCTGGCTCAGCCAGCTTGGGCTGCCTTTTGAAAACTCAGTCCTGTTCTCTGCAGCCACAGACTCCACCACAGAGGTCATTTTCCTGCTGCAGGCTGGCAGATGCAGACTGAGGGCTAGAGGGGATCACTGTGTTCAGAACAAAGCTGACTGGACAGTGGGAACAGAAACAGAATGTCAACTTCTGCAGGTAGCTCTGGGAAGCTTTTAAAGAGTGTATGGGGATCAAATGAAGGCCTGGTGGGTTTTAGCTAAAATGACAGTGCTGAAGTGTTGGGAAGGCACTCTAGAGGCACACGTGTCTCACAGCATTTGGCTAAGGCAGTGTCTCACACATCCTGTTCCCGGGTGCTCTCTGAGACCGAGATCAGTTCAGCCTTTGCTGACTGTTGCCTTCGCAGGCCGACACTGCCCTCTAAAGCTGAACAGCAATATTAGCCTGAACTCTGTCAGAAATACATTCCCTGGTCTGTGAGGATTATATCAAAAGAGAACTTCCTTGGTTTTTCCAATTAGCGTCACTGACTACATTGGAAAGAATGACTATTGCAAAATCTGGGTTTTTTCCTAGATGTTCATAGGAATTTATATTTTGCTTTCAAATCCTCAAACTGAGTAACTTCCTCAACTACAAAGTGGCAACATAAAAATGACAGGAAAGTTGTTGTGAAAAGGGAATTAAAACCCTTTAAAGTATTAAAATAGTATAATTTTCATTGTTTTTAGAAATTCTTTGACAGAATGGGAAGGAACCTTTCATTTGGGCTGTTGCACAAGACAAGCAGAAAGTTTAATTATAAAAAAACCTAAACCTTCTACAACCAGAGGCAAGAATGTCTGTTAGGCCCGTGATTTTTTTGTACATTAATTTGTTTGAAAACTGAGATTGGTGTGGTCTGGATGAAGCATAGAATGTTTAGTAAACTTTGCCAATCTGAAGAAACAGGTATTTTGGTTTTTTTTTTTAAATATTAAACTTCATAAAGATGCAGAAGTTGTGAATTCTGCAGGACAGCCCTTAAATCTTCCATCAGGTCCTATTCAGGAAAAATCACCTTCTTTCTTGTTGAGAGGGAGAAAAATGTCAGCTTGGGGATTGTAGGTTTTGTCTCTGATATTGTACCATATAATACACATTTGTCTAAGGTGTTTGTAATATTCCCAAGGATTTTTTGTTTAAATCTTGATAGGATCTCAGTTTCCCAAGTCAGTCACGGTTCACAGGATCCATTCAGAAAGACAAGTGCCAGGCAGAGTTGCTCTCTGTCCTGGAAGCAGAAGGCAAAACTGCCCATCTTGAAGTGAGAGCAGAGTGCAAGCCAAAGATGGCTCTGGAAATTCAATTCAGGCATGACCTCCCCCAGCTGAAGGAAATCCCAAGGGAAAATGAGCTGTCCACCAGTGCACGGAAACACTTAAAATATCTTCTTGGAGTTGGAATGAAATTGGGTGGCTGTGAGCTTCAAATGAATGGGGACTTTGACCCTGAAAAGAACCTGCAGTGGAAAATGCTTATAGAAAACAAATGCCAAACAATTCAGGTATGGAAAAGAATTTTCTCCTTTAATGTTGAATTTATACATCTAAGCTAGGACCTTTGTACCTGCTAAAGTCAAAAGACAATAATCTAAGTATTTCAAAGAGGTTGCAGAGAAATAAGAAAAACATTCTCATTTATTAAAAAGAATCAGACATATTCAAAATAAAAAATACAACATTTATAAAATGTATTAAAAAGCTCTCAAGATTTCTGAAACATCCTGTGCCTATGCTGCCTGATACACTTAATTTTACAGCTAGGTGATTAAAGTTACTATATTAGGAATTAAGTTTCAGAGGTATCATGTATTTGTGGTTAAGTGCAAAAGTGGTGATTTTTAAAAGTTTTTTCTTTCTTTTACAGGATCTTGGCACACCAATAAAAATTGATGGCTCAGGCTACCTTTTGATGGATAAGATGAACCTAGATTCACAGACACTGATCACTGTTGATAAAAGTAAATTCTGAGGACTCTTTTTACTAAAAGTCACTGATGTGAGTACCTTGCAGGCTGTTGGAGTGTGTGAACAAAGTACTGAGAAATGTATTCTAACCTATGTAATTTGGAACAAATAGTCAAACTTAAGTAATAAATGCCAAAATAAAAATGAAATAATAAAATTTTTGAAAATCTGGCACCTTCATTGTGCAGTAACCGATGTATTGGATAATAGCATATAATCTCTGGCACTTCCTGAATAATTTCCTTGTTATGCTCTTTATGTGTGAATTTTTGTTGTTTATATTCTACTGTTGGATGTTCTTTACATCACTGTGATTTACCCTGCAAAATAATAGCCAGTGATTAATTGAGACACTGCTGTTTGTTTATTCGGTGAGAGAGCAACACAGGGAAGGCTGTGAATCTCTTGCTTTTCTGTTGACAATTACAAGTTTGGATTCTCTTGTCATCAGAACAAGAGAGCAGAGAACAACACAAGTACCTATTTCCTCATGGTGCTTCACTTTCCTGCCATAACTGGTGATCGCTGCATGTTTCTGTGCCATAGAGAAACAACATAGCTAGTGAGAGTTTAATTCATATTAAATGTAGGACAGACAGATTTCTAGTTTGAGCTCTGTATTGCAGCGATCTCTGGGTTCTACACGTGCTTTGCTCTCTGTGCTGTGAACTATTAACAGGAAAGGCAAGAGCTGGATGTGGTGCTAATCCATAACATCCAAGGAGCTGCTGACATCGGCATTCCCATGAGGATGTTATTTGATGTGGTATCAGAAAAAAACAGTGACTTCTATAAAGGATTTATTAATTTTTGTGTGAACAACAAGCAAGTAAGTGTCTTCTCCATATCAGTAATATGTGAAATAGAAGTTGAGGTGAGCTAATTGATTTGGTAAATACTGTTTCTGCAGACAATCCAAATGCAATACTTTGCTGGGGCTGGGTTAGTTCTAAAGGCTTTAATTAAATGAAAGCAGTATCTTTCAGCCAGTCCTTCTGTGCAATTGCTCCTTGCGACAAATTTGACATCAGCAATGATCCTTGGCTCTCATTTGTAAACTATATCAAACCTTCCTCATCAAGAATCTTCACTTGGTGCAGCATATTCCCTTTTACAGTACAAAGCTGTGACTTCTAAAAAAATTAGACAATTCTTCACCATAAAGTTTTCAGAGCTTTTGTAATTTTATTCTGTGTAATTAGTCCAATGATTACAGTTACTCAGAGACGTCTCCATGTCAGAGATGTGCCATAGTTAACTTTTGTCATATTTACTTGAACTGAGCAGATTACAGAAGAACTGAACTTTGTCCAGAAGTTGGATGTTGTGTCTCTTAACTACAAACTTACTCATAACATAGACATATTGAAGACTTTGCAAATGAAAGACAGGATTGAGTTGCAGGTAGGCTATCAGCCTGGAGCCATGGCACGAGGGGGACAGCAGCTGGAGAAGTGAGATAGCAGAGAGCAGCGGGTGTAGATGGGACTTTACACGTTTGCTGTTTTGGTGAAGGGGAGTCCAGGTGCTCCCTTTGTTCTTGAGGGGAGTCCAGAAGCTCAGTTTGTTCTCATGGGAGAATAGCTAAGACCAGAACTTTCCACAGGCCTGGGGCTGGAGGTTGCTGCCGGTGTGGAGAGAGAGGAGGGCACTGCATTTGTGTGTCTGACAGAGCTGCAGTGTCCCCTGGACACACAGGGCAGAGGGGAGCACTGCTGGGATTTCACTGGGTCCTTTCCAAATGGTATTTTCCTTCTGAACTCTGATTACCTGGCATATTTTTTTATCTGAGAAACACAAGACTTATTAACCATGTAACTGAATAGCATTAAAGCATGGCCATACTTGAGAACACATGTTAAATGTTTGAATTCTAAAATAAAAGGGACATTTATAACTATGTTGTGTTATAAAATGATACAAGATGCGTCTTTGACACATACTTGAGATTATACTGTCTCAACCAAAGAAAGAACCCTGACCAGCAGGAGCTTTAACTTTTACAATTCTGTCTTTTGACAATTTACTTTTGTTGCACACAGGCTATCTTGAACCTCAGAGTCACCAGGAGCTTTAGTTTGAAAGTGCTTTATGGTGCTCACCTAACAGTTCTTGAAGGACAAATTCAGGAGTTTGAAACAAGTACCAACATAACAGGGAATTTCCATCACTCTTTGCCATGGCTGCTACAAGCCAGAGTCCCATCATCTTTACAGGTAGTTTTGGTGTTTTGTTGTTTTGTTTGTTTGTTTTTAATTATAATTATTGTCCTGTATAAGGATGTAATTCAAGCTCATGGCTTGAATGAAAACTCCCATTTTGTAAAGTACAGGATGGAAGCTGAGATTTTCTGATACTTAAAAACTCTGGATGCCTAAAACCTGAACTGCTGAAATAGAAAGTTTCTCCTTGACTGCTTTCTGAATGAGATTCTTCCATTCTGATCTGTGGTAGTGGGTACTGTTTTTATTGTAACTCTACAGGACAGCTTGAGCACTTTGCACCAGGAACTGGAGTACTGCTTCTATGCTCTTTAATGGGAATTTTATACTGAAAGAAGTATTTCTTTGGGTACTATTTTCAGAGAAGTATTGGAGTACTTACTATCTGGTAAATATTGTCAGTAGGTGTATATTAAATATACTTTATAAGAAGGAAGTTGTGTTTGTGGGGTAAAAAAGAAGCTAATGAAAATTTGCCATAGATCGGTGAGGCTTGACATTCATTCTGTTGGATAAGCTTCATACTTGAAAGTCAAAGATGATTAATGAAAGGCCAAGAGATATTTTGTTAATGGATAGATTTTGACATAAGTATAGACTAGACAGAAGTTTCTTTCACTTCCATATTCTTCTGTCTTAAAACTAAATATTATTTAAATGTTGTTTTGAGAACTTATATTTACATGTCATTTTTAGATAGATGTGGTTTTTCAAGGGAGAAACACTGCTCAAGAGAGATATGTGCACATTGCAGCTGGAGAAACATCAATCACATACATAATAAACTCCTATCATGTTGGCCACCAAGTAGATCTCTTCTGCCAGAGTGTGCACAGCAGTGAGGTACTCCAGGCATCTGGCTACCCTAAGACAATCACCTTGATTTTCAGTTTACAGAAATCAGGTGGGTACCTGCCATTCCTGGCAGGGTTTTTATTCTCTAATAGCTCTATGGGGATGTTTTAGCTGTTCCTTCAACTGCTACAAACTGACTTAAGATTTGCTGGTAGTACCTAAAAAGAGGCTTTATCTTGTTTGTAAGTAAAATTGTCATTCTGAAACTGCATCTCTGATTAGTTGATGAAGCCAGTCTACCCTCAAAGCTTGCCCTGGCATAAATCCTATCTGCATTTCTCTCTTACATTGTGATTAGGTACCTTAAGTGCCCCCAGGGGAATATATTCAGTTGAAGAAAACTCAACAATTGTGAGAGCACCAAAGGGCAGGAATTACTGAGGTTAGCAGGCACTGAATCAATACTAATGTGAGTGGCATCATCTCCTTTCACCTGTTCAGAAAAAAGCAACAGGACGAGAGGTCGTTCTCAGGACAGCCACAGTCACCGTATGATTTCCACCACAAACCCACCGTTTCTGTGGGTTTTGTCTTAAAGAATTTGTGGAGTTTCACATCTCTTATCTCATTTTGATCTTTTAGCACTCTCGTATTTTCCTTTTCAAAAATGAAAAGCTGGTAGGACAGTGGGGAAAGGTCTTCAGGTCATGCTCTTTGGCCATTGTTGAGCTGCTGTAGCTGGAACCTAAGGAGTCACTGGAGGTCAGAACAGCTCTGAGCTCTTCCCTGGAAGAGGCTGCTGCAGGCCAGGGATGCAGCTGGCTGTATGGATTAGTCAGCTCTAGCTGCACAAACACATTCCTGACAGGAACTAACTTGCCACTTAACACTGGATGTGGGTACACAAGCTCTGTTATCACAAGACTTTGTAAGGACAAAGTTCAAGGACATCCAGAAAAACTCTGCCCTCCTCCAACCACAGGCCAAAGTTCTCATAATCCTGAATGATTACTTTGTCTTGATGAATGTATTAAGCTAAAAGCTGTCTGTGTTGATTTTATGCAGGCAGTAGTGAAATTACTCTAAAATTAGCTGCTCAAATTGGCACTATTTTGTCCTTTCTATACAGAAAACAAAGCCAAGACTGTCTGTGAAACCCAATATGATGAGAAAGATATAACTGTGACTGTGGATGTTGACACAGACTTTGAACTCTTTGGTATATTTGTGTTCGTGGCAGAGGTGAAGCATTCAATATCATTCTCCATCACCTGGGACTTCCTTTCTTTCTTAAGGTAATGCACCACAAAACTCTTGCTGTGCTTTGATGAAAGCTGTCACTTGAGTTACATTTGCATTAATCCAGAGCACTTCCAGTGGCCTTAGTGAAATGACTCCAGGTTTATACACAAGTGCAGCTCAGAGCTGACTTGGTCCAGTTTATCTGAATCCTCATTTAACTTAAGTACAGAGCTCGTGGTCTGTTTCTAAGGAACCTGGTCAGGTATCTGAAATCCCCAGTTTCAGGGTTAATCATTTCAGGAAGGCATGTATTTACTATCACTTTGCAGCTGATAGGGCTCACAAAAGTAGAAAGGTCTTTTGGTAGAAAACAGCTGTCCTTCATACCTAGAGAACTCCTTGCCTTGGTTGAACCACTTCTATCACAAATACCTAAAATGCTTCAGTGTTGAATAAACAGAAGTGGATTTATATTCCAAACTACTTGATAGGATCAACAAAGGCTATACCTGTTTATCCCTTGGGAGAAAGAAGCATTAGTTGAAATGTCCCCTTCCCATTTGAAGGGTAGTACACAGAAAAACATTTCCAAGTGATCCACCACCTTCTCTTCAAATAACAGGACATGTAGCTAGGATGCAAGACTAAAGGTCAACTTCCCTGAACAAAAACATTAGATCAATATTAAACCTGCATATTAAGTATTAGTGTTTCAATAGAATATTTACTGCCAACCTTTTATTGAAAGGTATAAGATATTTTCACTGCTTCTTCCCTATTAATATTTAGTGAAATGTCTTTTATCCTCTAAATGTTTGAATAAAAAAAAAAAAAAAAAGAAAAGCAGAGATGGGGTAATTCTTGAAACCTTGTTCATTTATAAGGTATGATTATAACCAGGGGACTTCAGAAATTACTGTTCCCACAGACTTTGGCAAATACCAGTGTTGCTACCGAAGTGTGGGAAACAGCCTTCATCTTTCCCAGAGAGATTCTTTAGCATTTTCAGGTTTTCAGGATAAGGCTGTAGATGATGCAGCAGCTGTGGGAGGAATGCCCTGGAGCAAAAAATTGGTGGAACCTCATCTGTTTCAAAAAAAAAAAAAAAAAAAGCACAATTTCTTTCCGGTATATGAAACATAAGATTGTGGAAGACATAAACAAGAACCAGTAGCTTTAGACTTAAACCAGATAAGGGTACATTGAAAGTAACACTAATATTTGCCAGTAATGCAAATGAGTAGCTATGGAAACACACACAAAAAAAGGAAAACCTCTCATGAGGCTCTTGGTTTACATCTAGGAAGCATCCAGAAGGCCTGTCTGGAAGATAAACTTCAGTCACAATGATGGTTTTAAGTGAGTCAAGAGATTGTGCTCAGTTGAGGTGAAATGATGGGTAGAAGTTATGGCATGTCATTTGTTTATTTTCCCCCTCCACAGATGACAGTTCAAGAAGTCATGACTGAAAATGAAACTGAAGGTGCTTTGAGGCTGACCTATGAACAAAACAAAAACTTCTCCTTTTCCATCAGCAGAAAAAAAGACCAGCAAGGGTAAAAGGTTCATTCTGAGCACTATAAAAATGCCGTTAGGCCACTGTGATTTCCATAGAATACAGTTACTGTATAAATCACCAAATCACTGGTGAAATGGATAACAAAACTTGGATAAAGTGAGTAGTCACACCAAACACTCTGTAAACCTTGGGGAGTTTTTGAAGGGCTGCAGACAGATTCTTCCCCTCACAGCTTGGGACCAGTCTCTGCCTGCCCACTCAGAATCCAAGTAGGAGACAGTGAAAGAGTCTGTAAAACTCTAGGCCTGGACGAGACGAGTACTTAAAAACATAACTTAACTTGATAAAAATATCTAAATCTTACTAAATTGTATTGGCACAGTTGAAAGTTGTAAAATTATGGCAACTTGGTCTTCTAAGTTGGTGTCAGTATGGCTGTATCTGCACAAAACTGTAGGCTTTTAAGGATGTTTACAGGTGTGATATTTTTAGCCTTGGGGTACTTCAGATATTTCTTAAATTTCTAGCAAAAGACCTTTGCACTGAAAAATCTTGTAAGTTCTGTTAAAATCTCTAATCATTGTAGATTCTAAGTTTATAAACCATGACAGTGCTTGCAAAGTCAGATTCCAAAATACCTTTCTCATTTTTAAAAAGCTGATGCATTTGCTATGGCAAAATGATTTCCGGTCCAGTGGGCTACATTCTGTCCCTGGGATGCATATACAGATTTTTTATTGAGCTCAGAGGTGGTCATTTTGTGTGAATGCATCAAAAACTGGGAGCTGGGTAAGTGTTCAGTGGCAGGTTAACTCTATTGGAGTTAAAACTCCATTTTAACTCTAAAAGCTGTGGCAGACTTGGAGCTAACTCACATGAACTTGTGCTGCCTGCAAGAGTCGACTTTCTGAAATATTGTTGAACGAGAGAACATTTCTTCCCTTTAGTGAAGAGTTGAATATAAAAGCACTCCAGACTCATCCCTTCTTTCTCCAGTACTTCCCCTGTGCAGCACAACTGTCTTCTAAGGTAACTATCTTCAAGTAATCCATTGCGTACATCACTGCAAAGTAGACTTGTCTAATATGTTAGGAGTCAAGCTGCTTTATTTCTAGTGCTAGTATCTCTAACATTTTTGTTAATTGTTGAGGATGTTCCTGTTTTTAAAGATGTTAATGATCCCAGTCTTTTCTTTTTTTTTTTAATTTAATGGGAACTTGAAAAGGTAAATTATGATGTGAGTGAAGCAAAAGGCAAACTCTACCTCAGGATGGAAAAAGGGATTTCAATGTTTCAGCAAAGCTAACTTTGACTGGAGGCAGCTACACTAACGCCATTGAAGTGGCACAGACCATGGCCCAGGTTGGTACAATCTACTGACAGCAAAGGCAGGCTGTGACAGGAGGGCACTCAGGGGGTGGCTGCCAAGTAGTGAAGGCCAAATGCAGCTCCTGCTGTGTGAGGTGTTTTGCCCTTGATTTCTCCAGTAGCATGAGTAAACATTTGACCATGGATTAGTTTGAGTTTATATTTGTTTGCTCCTATGGATGGAGCACTCCTATAGGATTTATAGGAAATAAGAAAAAAATGTGCTACAAATGGAACCAGTTTTTATAATGCAGGTACCACACATTTCTTTCTCTAAATAAGAAAAGATGCCATAAATACCAATTGTTTGTGCTATCTGCTGGATTTATTCTGTAATAGTGGGACTCTTTGATGTTGTAAGGTTTATTCTGTGAGATAAAGGAAAATCAAACTGTGTAATAATCAAAGATTGTTGTAAGGGAATACTCAGTTGTTTATGTGTGTTCCATTATTTGCAAAGACAAATTTCTGTAGAAATGAAGACAAGTAGAAACAAATAGTTGCTTGTACGAGAGCAGTGGGCTTAGAGTATCATTGTACTAGACCTTTAAAAACACATCCCTACAGACCCCACAGGACTTTAGGGTACCAAAATTACACTTAGGTTTTACCTTCTCAGAGTTCTGTGACCTTCCAAATGTAAGTCTGACATAAACACACGGAACCTACTTCAGTTTAAATGTAATTACTCATTTGGAGACTTAGTTTTCCTCAGCTGGAACTCTTCAGAAGACATACCATACTTCTGTAGCTTAAATAAATAAACAGTGTTGTTTGATGGACTGAGGCAGAAAGGTTCTGTTTTCTACTATAGTGTATTCTATAGGTCCTTTTATGGTTGTAAACATTCTCACTTCCTCCATGTTCTTTCTTTCCTGTTCCTCTTTCAGAGCTATCTTAATTTCATGTTTCTGGAGAATACCAAAACAGGCTCATAACTGATCAAAAAGGAGACTAGAGAGAAGTAAAAGTGCTTTCCTTCCCCTGTGGGTAAAAGTTTGCCGGTTTTTATGATTGCTCTGCTGCTCTAATGGATTTTTGAACCATAATGTAACCTTATTTTTCTATTACACACATAAACTGAAGGCCCACCCATGATCTTCCTTAGGTGCATCCGGTCCTCAGAGCTACTTGTAGGCACTCACAAACACAGCACTTGGAACCTGCAATAAATGTCTCCAGTTTCCAGTGGCTGAAACACATCTTGGTTTCCTTATTTACATCAGAGAAGCTTATGCTCTGTAAACAACAGGAAAACTTTTTCCCAGACCAAGGTGGGATAGAACCTGTTTGTAATGCAAAGCATGTCTATGCATGTCACTCCAAAAGCAGGTACCTCTGTATTTTTAGATCATTCTCTTCAAAGGTTTAAGCCCAGATGGAAGTTAAGCACCACAGGCACTCACTCAACCCCCTCTCTCCCTACCCTCTCCCTGTGGAATAGGGAGGACAATCAAAAGTAAAACTTATATGTTGAGATAAGAACACTTTAATAATTGAAAACAAAGTAAAATACAATAATAATAGTTACTACTACTACTAATAGTGAAAAGGAAAAAAATGAAATGAAGTGATGCATGATACAATTGCTCATCACGCCCTGCCCAATGCCAGTCCCCCCCTTCCCAAACCAGATTTGCCCCTTCTAGGTAACTCCCCCCAGTTTATGTACTGGACATGATATTCTGTGGTGTGAAAAATCCTTTTGGCCATGTTGTGGCATCTGTCCCAGGTGGGCTTTTGTTCACCTCCTCACTGGCAGAGCAGGAGAGATACACACAAAAAAAGTCCTTGACTTAGGATAAACAACTGAGCAAAGCCAAAACATCAGTGTGTAGCCAACCCCATTCCCATTCCAAATCCCAAACTGTACCAGCTATTGAGAAGAAATTAACTCTGTCCTAGTCAAAACCAGGACAGTATTCACCTGACCTCCCATGTATCCCCAGCTTTATCAAAACATTTGGCTAGAGTAGCTGAGAAGTGTAGGAGTGAAAAACATTGGACATTTTAACAAAAAATATAGTTCTCTGCAGCTGTTCCTCTGGTCTTAGGATGTAATCACTGAACTTGCTTTGTTAGAGCACAGAAACTGAAGATGTAATGAAGACAGTGCTGTGAGGAGCAGATGTGCTGACTTCTGAAACTACAAATTCTGTTTGTGGTGTAATTTAATGAGAATGCTGCCACTGTACAACTTCTTACTACTCAAATTTGTTTGGAGGAATTTGGAAGCTCTAACACCTTTTTTTGCGCATACTTAGGTAATTGTTTTATCTGGAAAGCACCAGCTCAACAAAGATGACATCATTTTGCAGTCAGAGGGCAGATTCCACCTTGCTGATCATGGGAGAGATGAGGGTTTGATTGGAATATCCATAAAGAATCAGAGCACTGCTGATGTGAAGAACTATTCTCTGGAAATTGAAGTGAGTTTTTATTTCATTTTACTGGCAATGGGGTTTGGTTTTCAAAGGCCTGCTGCCATCTATTTCCCAAATGGATCAGGCACAGGCAGTGACTATAAAACAGCAGGCAACATAAAACTCTCCAGGTTTCTGTAGTGCTGTCTGTAAAGGAGCAGTTAGGCAGTGTCCATGCAGTGTGACTGACAAAGGACGGCACCAACATTAGTTCTCTGTAGAGCTGTCACAAATAAAGCACGTGTGTTTCTAGTGGAGTGTATCAATTTTAAGAGGCTGTGTGCTGTTCTAACTCCCCTTCAGCGTGACTGCTCTGTTGTGTGAGGTACGGGGTTTTCAGCTCATCAGAAGAAAGAGGGGGAAACAAAATACAATGCTTACACAAAGCATAATTTGCCAGAAAAAAGAACTGGCAAAAAAAAAAAAAAGGCACAAAACAGCTCATATGATGCTCAATCTGAGACAAATCTCTTCCTTTTTCTCTCCCCTCCCCTTGTTTTGCATTTGCTTTTAATTTCCTGTGAAATTTAAATGGTGGGGAGGCAGATGGAGACAACAAAGTGAGGCAAAAAACTAACAGGGTTGGCACCATCCAAACTCTTCATTAGTAGGAATGTGGGTAGTCAGGTACTAACTGAGACAATAGATCATCCCTTAACAAAATTATGATGATGATTTAATCAGTAACAAATACTAAATTATTTTTCCATTCCTCTCTCTTTAGAGAGGAGGGAGATGAAATGAGTATCAGCTGCTCTGCATGAGCTTGCTTCATTCTGTGTTTTGGAATAAATGGCACAAATCAGCAGCTTCTCAGAGGACTGACTGGGACATGGTGTTTCTTTCATTTCTTCCATTAAAATTTTGTCCACAAGTCTTGTGCTATCCAGTCATTCAGCTCCTGGGCCAATCACTCTGATGCTTTTGCATCTCTTAGTGTAACTCCTGCATAGTGCACAAGCATTGGGAAACATTTCCCTCACCACTTATCCTTTTACTGTGGGAAGCAGTAATATTTGAGCACCATCTCTAAATGATCATTAATTCTGTGTGGTGACTTTGAATAAATGTTTTTCCTTTATGGCTGCAGTTAAGAGCCTTTGAAGATATTTGGCTAGGCCTGACAGGAACTGCTGCTTCCTCATCTGTGCAGAGCCAAATCCTGGTGGAGGGGATTATTGATCAGAAAGAGAAAGTAAAAGTAGCTGCTTCCAAAGGAAAGGAGTGTTTTCAGTACTACATGGGGTATCTGCAAGGTACGTATCTCACTGACCATGCTCTCAGCCATAGGACTTAGTTTTAGGTCATCCTGCAAAGACCAGGGAGCTGAACTTGATCCTTATGGGTCCTTTCCAGCTGGAGCTATTCTGCAACTCCCAGGGTCATTGCTATGAAGAGACAGGAAAAAAGTCGTGTCTCTAGCACTGAGCTAGCTCATTCATTCAAGCTACGGCCTTTTAGATAAAGAAAAGCTGAAGTTTAAAATTTGTTTCAAAGCTCAGTTTGGAACACATTTTTGTATTATTATAATAGATGGTAACAAAAGAGAGGATTCATTTCCTCTTGATTTAACCATCTTAAAGTTTTGTGTCTTGTTTAAGATAATCATTGCATTCCAAATTCAACAAAGGAAATGAGAGGCACCTCCAGAGACTGACTGTACCACATGCTGGAGCAGCTGTATGAACTGGGATCTGTGCAATCCCTGCCTGGAGGGGATTGTCTCACAGCAGTCAGCTCTGACTGACAAAGGAGAGGAAAAAAAGGCCTTTGTTTCAAGTTATGCCTAAATTCTAGATGAGTAAAGTGAGGTGAAATGAGCTGCAAGAGGTGGGGCTCGTCCACATTTCAGCTACAGTTAGAGTTGGGTGCAAACTAAATAGATTTGGTGATATCCCAGTTGACTCAAACTCATGCTGCTGACAATCCCAGCCCTTGTTTCACTTACGGATTTGCTATTCCACACTTCTGCATGGGAGTCTCTCTCAGGGTCCTGTATGTGCTATGATGTTTTTGAGATTAGGACCATTAGTTTGTGAATCACTGAAGTCAGAAGTTTGTAGAAATTATTCAACTCAGCTCTCTCAACCCAGATTCTATGTGCACCTTGCCAACCACTTGTTTATGCTCATCAGTGCTTCTGTAGAAACTACTCGTGTGTGTGGTGGGTGGAACTGACAGGCTTTCATTTAAGGGCTTAGCAGTTTTGAAACATCTGCAACAAGGGACAGTGAGGACTAAAGTAGAAAAAAAGGCCTGTAAATCAATATGACCGAGAGATTTAGATTTACATTAATCCTGTGCTTCCTTTGCAGTAGGAAATCTGTATATGTAATTCATTAACAAGCCACACAAAAGAGATCAAATCCTGACACTGATCTAATTGTCTCTTGTTATCTCTTCTGTTTTGTTTTGTTTTTTCTTTCACACCTAACACACTCAAGCTCTGATTGATCACCCAAGTAATTAAAAGCTGGCTTGGAAACAATGTCTGTCAATGTTGTTCCTGTAAATGAAGAATCTCTTTTCATTCCTTAAGGGGATTTGGAAGAAGGAATGGAAGTCAGTGCTTGTTCTGATGGGAAACACATGGCTGCCATTAACACCTATCTCAGCATCAGTGGTAAAAGGCAGGAAAACGTGGGACAAGTAACTCTAGCAGCTACTAATGGAAGTTTGAGTTTTCTGGTGCATGGATGTGGGGATCCAGTTCTTAAAGCTGAGGTAAGACCCTTGAGTGGCTGTGAACTGCAGTGTGACTTTCCCAGACTATTTTTTGACTTTGTGATTTTGATAGAGCACCTTCCATGTAGGTGAGTTTGATGAGTAAGCAGGAAAAATTATGCAATGTTTTAGTTATTTTCACGTTGATGTGAGACGTTACCACGGTGAGAATTAAGAAATTCAGCCATGCCTAGAGATAGAAAATACAGGACCCTCTTCTAAAGGGTGGATCCTCTGAGGAGGGCAAGTAAATAAAGTGAGAGCAGCAGTAACTGCTCAGCCTATTGGTTATAAAACTAATGATTAGAATCCAGAAAGTACTTTCACTTTTAGTAGGGTTTCACATACTCTCTACTTGGGGAAGGCTTTTTGCTTTTTATCGTTTGACTTTTCTGTTCCCTTGTCAATCCATTGAAAAATGCAGAAGTAGTTTCCCCTAAGAAATGTGAGGCCACTGTGGGTGTTTGCTGGCCTTTAAACTAGTACAAACTTTGAATGATTAGGATCCAGCACAAGCAATTTTAAGTAATGAATTCAAAGTTTTAACAATCTTCTCACAGAACAAATTTAATGACATTGGGAGCCTTTTGAAAGCCACACTGACTGAGAAGATAAAGAAGTTTGATGGATACCTGTGGAGATTCAGGAGATCATAAGTATCTGTACGTGATCTGTGAAAACACCATGAAGTGTTCATGCAGGGTTCGTTAAACATCATTATATTGCCTGCAGCTGTTTTGTTTTGCTCGAACATTGCAGTGATTACTCCTGTGCTGACCTGTATACAGAGACAAAAACATGTTTAATGGGGGAGATAGTGTATCTCTGCACCAACACTGCGGAGTCAGAACTGCTTCACAATGAAGTCAGAGCTTTGCCTGAGATCACTGTGGGTTTTGAAATTGCTTCTTTTTTGGAACCACTGTAGGTGCAGCATGTTGGTTTCCTGTCTGAAGCAGCTGGCTGGCCTTCAATAGCCTTGCAAAGGGCAGCAGGATTCCTGCAAAGTGGGGTTGCAACTATCACCCAGGTGTGGAAGCAAAGTGGAATTGGGCACATTCTGAGAAGCAGGATCCCACTTTACCTGGAGAAAATTCAAGATGTTGTCCAGCAAATGCAGAATGAATTACAAAGTAAGCAAAACGGTGCAAAACAAGAAGAGGGACAATGTCGGTGCAGGGCAAACCAAACTTCACAGTAAACTATAAAACATACTGAACAGCACAAAGGTTTCTATTTTGATCTAACAAGAAGTGCTGACCTTGGCTCTTAGTGTACGGAGTGGGAGCCTTGATGCAATAAGCTCTAAGAAGGCTCTCTGTGAGCACTTTTCTAATAAAATCAGTGGTGAGGCCTTTTCTGCATCGCAAGAGGTTGGGTTCAATTGGATGAGAAGAGAGTCCTTAATTCCTAAGCTGAAGTATTTCTGCTAACAGTTCCCTGGCAAGCCTTTCCTCCCAAAGGGCTGTTCACATCCCTCCTTGAGTTTTTAATGCTTGTACTTATTGGATTTCACTTCATCTGTTTTTTCCAAGCCTATCCAGTAGCCACTAATTCGCTGTTCAGCTGGACTGTGGCCCATACTGAAACCTTTGAGAAATGCGGTCAGCTGTGAAAACCTTCAGTTCTCACAGGGGTAAAACCTCACTTGGGGCCACTTAGCTCTAGGCTATTCCCTCTCAAAAGGTGAAATTGGTTGATGTACCACGCTTGAAATCAGTTGTGGCCAAACTGTCCCGATGCTCAGCAAGAGCAGCCTGTGCAGTACAGCTCTGATGGGCTCACATTGCAGAGCATCCCTTACATTCCTTTTGGACAGCAGCAATGTATTTATAAGGGATCAGGGTCAGAGCTAAACGCTCTTTCAGTTCACAGCTGTGCAATGTACCTGACTGTGCAATGTAGCCATGCAAACACAGCTGCCTCTTCAACTTTTCTGTGCTCCCCCTTCACTTAGGCTGGGTGGGTGGAAACAAACAAGCAAACAGCTGCTTGTACCAAACCAGCTATGGTTTGTCTCATTAATGTGTTTGCTCCAGAGCCATTAGCAGCTTTGAAAGATGCCTACTATGATGTAACCTTGAAGCCACTAGATGAAGTCTGGAAAGAGAAGACAGAAGAGCACATGAAGAAAATCCAGGCTTTCTTACCCAAGATTGTAAAAGATGTGTGGTTAATGGAACCAATTCAGATGGCATTAAAGGTTGTGAAAGCAGGCTTGGATATGGTTGGTATAACTCAGTTCTCCATTTCGAATTCAAGGCCTACAAATTTAAGTCTCAGATTTGAACTATGGATACACAAAAATAGTTAACTATTTTTCTTTATGGAAATAGTTGTCTTTCCACATAATAAGCTTGTGCACAGCTGATTTACTGTTCTTGCAATATTTGTCCGGCTTTGAAAGAGTACTTTTACAGCTGGAGGAGAGAGGTGGTTTTACTAGTTCTGGTTGGAATCACAGCAGCAGTAATCTGTCATTCATGTAGCTTTTACTTTTCTTGCAAAGAGAGGAGAAATTGTGATTCCAATAAACAGTGTACAAATAAATCTGGGCTCTTCTAGTTGAAATGAAAAGCATAAAAGATATATCATGAGGCTAATTTATATTATTAAATATGACAGTCCTTTCTAAGCTACTGAAGCACATTAACTTAGTGAAACATTGCTACACTTTAAGTCATGTTATTTAGGAAGAATATATTTCCATTGGTGTTGTGACTAGAGTCTGTCCTCTAGATATTATTAACCTCTACATGACAAGACACTGTCAGGCAGGAGACAAATGCAAGAGACAGTGAAGTGGTATTTTGCATTTCTTTATTTAAAACTCATTTGCAAGTACTGACACTGCCCTGAAGCCATACTGAAATTGCTTTTATAATCTGGGACTCTCCAACAGGCTACACAGCAGGTGCTCAGGTGGGCAGAGGCCACGTTTTCCAGAGCTCTGAGCAAGATCCGGAAGCCCTTGCTGAACCTGTACAGTTTTTCACCCAGGTAACTGATGTTTTTGCAGGATCTCTGCTCTGGGCAGTGTTCTAAAAGGATAGGTTCATAGTTACTCTTCCTCTCAGTGTGCAGCTGAGGGTTCTGAACAGCCACCCAAGCACTCTTTGCTTTAGTCACATCACATCCTGATGTTTATTTCTGTTGGCTGCCAGACCGACTGTGTTTGAAAGGAGCTACTGGGCAGAAAACAGGGCATCAGTAACTGATAACGGGCCTGAGGTGACCTGGGAAAGTGCAGCTCTTGGCCAGAGTAGGATTGTGTTTTGCTGTTCTAACCAGACTACAGTTCTTATTAATATTTCACTTCAACATTTCTAATGATAAAACAACAGCATTTCATCAGTTCAGCAGATAAGTGGTGATCTCTTTGTATTCTGCAGGAACTGTTCGGTGTCAGGAAAGCTGCCAGTACTACCTAAAGCAGACCTGTCCCTGCAGCTGGCAAATGTTACCACTTACCTCATTGGAGAAAAACTAATGAGGCCTCTGCAAGACCTCTACAATCTCAACGTACTTGCAGAGTACTATAGAATCAAACGGAGGATGATGGAGAGCCCCTTTGAATGTAAGCTCTTTCAAAGTGCTGCTTTGTTTTGTACCTGGGTCTGTTTCCACTTAGTACTGTATTTTAAAAATTGTATCTGGAGTAGGAGTTTACATAGAGATGGTCACTAATTAATAATTTTCCTATCAGCTTACATATAGTCTTTCTTGTAAGACAGTGATGGTATAAGATCAACACTCTGGGCAAAGCTGACATGCAGTAACACTGCTCTACTTAATATTAATGCAAATTTTGTAAGTCTTTACACTTCCTACTCTTGAGACTAGAAACAGCAGGTGGTATTTATCTGCCTTATCCATATGCTCTTGTGAGTTGATACTATGGTTCACTGCCAGTCTCACCTGCTGGCTCTCTGTCCTGGCACACAGGCTTGGAAACTGGTGACTTCACCTCTGCTGCCTCTAGGATGAGCAAGCTCAGCCCTACCAAAACTTCAGCAACAGTACTGCCTGTAAAAGTATTGCTAAATGTTAAAGGAATGCACTAACTGTCCCAACTGTCCTTTAGAGAGAATGGCTTTTCCAGAAAATCCTTTTTAATGATTTCCTCCCAGTGCACAAAGACCCAGCAAAGGGCTGTGGAAGTAGCTCCTAGTGACCCAGTAATCTGAGCCATCTATCAGGGGGGTTTCCTGGATTGCTGCTGTTTGATGCACTGATTTGGAAGGGTCATTTTGGAGACAGTTTTTGAGAATTAATATTCTTGTGTTTTCTGCATAAGAATGTATAATGTGTGTGTTTATAAATATAAATGTCAAGTAGTACAATGACAAATCAAGATGAGCTCTAAATCCCAGTTCAAATGTATCAAAGTTTTATGGCACTCAGGTAAATCTATAACAAAAAATAAATAATTAAATAGTTTTGTTTCTGAGAAAAGTTTTGTTGCACAGCAACTACAGTGTAACTAATTAAAATGTAAGTGTAGTAATGCCACTGTAATAATAAGTTGAGAAATTATTTTAAGAGTATGACAGCAAGAAGCTGTGTGTGTTGCAGTATGTGCAGCATTTACTGCTCTGTGGAAAACTCACTGATGTTTCTTCTGAAATACCATTCACCAGATCATGCTATGTTAGTGGGGACCAAGCATCTTGTGACTTTTGATGGAAAAATGTATGATTTGGCGTCTAAGTGCAGTGTGCTTCTTGCCAAGGATTTTGTTCACAGTGCTTTCACTATAATATTAAATGAGGAAATCAGGAACTCAAGATCACTGTATGTGGAGATGAATCAGACTGTGATCACTATCTACCCACGATTAAAGGCAGGAAGATCAAGTCAAACATTTTTTTATTTTTGGCAAAAATTTTCTTCAACTGACAAAAAAAAGTTTTTAAAATATTAATGCTCAAAACATAGATCAGAAGTACTCTCAGGCAATGGCTTTAAAGTAACAGATTCTTAAAATACCTCTCCAAAACAAAACCAGTTTAACTCAAGGGTTGCCTCTTTGTTCTCTGTATATGACAGAAACTTTTCAGCTATTCTCTTACACGGTCTAAGAGAACGGCACTGAGAGGGAGACTTTGTGCATTTTGCTCTTTCAGAAGTTTAACACAACCTTGTTCTTATTCCCTTAATTCTGAGCTAAGTTGGCCTCATTGCACCTGCAAATCCACTGTGCTTGCCTGTGATTGAACTTTCACTATGACAGGTTTGAAACTCCATTTTAATTTTAAAACAGATATCCAAGATGTATAACTTCTCCTTTACGGAAAAGAACTGCCAAGTCCTGGATCAATCCCTTGAAAACAGTACCATGAGTTCAAGGCAAGGAACCAACAAAATACAAGTATCTGATCAGAAAGGCGTTTCTGTCTCTTGTGACTTTCAGTATGATGTCTGGACTGTCACTCTGGCTGGGTGGCACCATGGTGAGTGCCGTTGTCAGCTGTTAGTCATTTTTGCTATCTCTCTGAATTACCTGTATTACTGTTAGTACCAGCATCTGTGCTTTCAGGTTTTTTTTCCCCTCTTCATTTATAGACACCCTGGAAATGGCCCTAGACATTCCCAGTAACTGCCAAATAGAGCATGGAACACACCGTTCCAGGGAGAAGAGCAAGATATGGGTTACTGTTGATTCAATGCTATAAAACAGACAGCATTCAGAGGCAGAGGTACTGCAGTCAGCCCAGCCCCAAAATCTGGTTGAGAATCTGCTCTAGAGCAGGCTTAGCTTCTCAGACCTGCAAGACAACTATAGAGGGAGGCCCAAAACCTCAGAGTTTTTTGTATACTTGGAATATGCATTGATGTACCCCACACTATTCTAAAAGTCACCCCCCAAAGATTAGCAGAGAATGGATCTGATGCCATGATGTGCTCAGAAGCCCATGACCACCTGAGCCATGAGATGGTAATGAAGGCTGGGCAGCTTCGCCTCTTCCACAATAGAGCTGAACGCTGCTGGACAGAATAATCAGAGCCCAGAGACAGCTGCTGTAATATTCCTGCACTTACTCCTGACAATTCCTATTTTACTCCATTTCAGTTTCCTCCCAGGTGTTTCAGCTGGGCTTTTTGGTACCAATGATAATGAAGCTGGAAATGAATGGATGGTGCCTAATGGTTCCTTCACTGACAGCGTGAAAGAGTTCACACAGAGCTGGCAGGTAATGAGCTGAGGGGCTCCTGTGTGCAGGGCTGCTGACAGAGGGCACTGTCTGACACACTGGGTTGGCTTAGATGAATTAAAGCCCAATAGAGAAAACAGCAGCACACTGCACTGTTTTGCTGTGTCTAATCAGGGAAAAGGCGGCACATACTTGCTAAAAACTGTTCAAGAATTCCCTATAAATAGGCATTGAATATTTTTGGCCTAGGTGGTAAGGTAAAATATAGAGGTGGCTGTTGCTGATTTTAGAAGAAACTGATATTGGAACTAAGTATCTTTGATGTTTTCCTCCTTAGAGCACCTTTTCCTGGAATGCAGGGACAGGTTGCTACTAGGTCTGGGCCAAATCTGTATGCTCATCACTCAGGTCACAGTCTGAAGTTTTCTTTAGAGCTGTTAGTTCTAGCCAGGTATGTTGAGCCTCTTAATTGTATTTGTTCTTCATACTTTACATCTTATCAATAAACAAAAGTTTAGAAACTCGTAACTAGTAAATTTGTTCCTCATCTCTACACCACTAAGTATTCAGACATTTTTGGAAGGTTAGCTGCTGCTGTCAGTTACTGACTTGCATAAAAAGACTCCTATAACTGTAATAAATAAATGTAACAGTTTTGTACCAGTAACATTATAGCTCTGCTTAATTAATGTACTCTGTATCAGCTGCAAATAATCTAAATACACAAACTTGCAGTTGTACAGAACCATTTGTGAATGCAACCAAGAAAAGTAGCCTTAACATGCTCTCAAGCCATGTGGACAGGATCCTCTATATCCCTTCCAAATCTAATTTTAAGAATTTATTACCAAAAAAGAAAAGGAACCAGCATCTGATTACCACAAAGATTTTGTGACTTTTCCATTTATCCTGTCTCACAGAAGATGTCTGAGTTCTGGGAACAGAAATCTCATTTGCAGCTTTATGTCAGTACTTTACTGTAAAAGAGAATTGCTTCAAGTATCTTGTACTTCTTGCTGTTGCAGAGATACAGTTAATGAGCTTGCAGCCTGTGTTTATGTTAATAATGTGGTAGGATCCCAATGTGACTGACCATAGGCACAGTTTTCTTAATTGCTACAAATATTAACTTCTGATATACTTATAAAAATGTAAAACTCCCCAGAGACATTGAACAAAAGAATCAATTAAAAACAATATATAAGAAACTTAGTGTCATACAGAAGCAGGGCAGTCCCGAGTGCCCTTCTTTAGGGGCAGAGTGGTTGCACTTGTACTACTGATTGGAAGGGCTCACACTGAACTGTGAACTCCAAATGCAACTTGTTCCCAGGAGCTTTATCACAGCCTTATCAGCTTTATCACTGACCTTGCAAAGGACGTCAGCAGAGCTCCACCATCACAAGGCCAAGGCTGCACAACAGGAAGGGGCTGAGTGTCTGACTCCTGCAGGCTGAGGGTTAGCACAGAGTAAACTGCCAGTTCATTTTCCTTGGTAAATAAAATAACTACAATTTACACTTGCTTGAAGAACTTCTTGGTGGTGTGGTTTTGTTGTTCTTTTTTTTTAAAGCCACCTTTACCAATGAATAATCCAGCAAGGGTATGAAGCTTTTTTTTCTCCATGCGAAAGATCTAGTAAAAGCACAACTTCGACCTGTCAGATCTATATAAAGGAGAACTAGCCAACTACCTGCTATGTCAGCAACTACACACCACAATCCTTCATTGAATAACAGAATCAATAGCAAAAGGAAACAATATCTAATTTGCGAGGTGCCTCTCAATATTAATGAACAATAAACATTAGAGCAGGGTACTGAGCTGCCCATATCATCCTTCAAACCAGCTCACACTGGAAATCTGAAGAACTCATCCTACTCTGATGTATGCAAAAAAAAAAAATAACCCAAAACACACCAACTTCAGTAATTGTTTTCCCAGGTGAATAAGTGCAGTCTCCTACAGAAGAAAGAGAAGCCATGCCCAATTACAGCTAAGCAAAACATCTGCAAAGTGTTCTTTGAAGAACCACATTCAGTTCTTAGGAACTGCTTCAAAGTTATAAGCAGAACTTCAGCCAGAAGCACTGTCTTAATTATGTGTCATACTTCCAAGGAGGTCATATAACCATTGCAAGGATATAGAAGTATAGTTGCAGAGAACTTTAGAAGTAACCGAAACAGCAATCTGGACAGAAAAAAAGGTGGTTTTATCACCATAAATATAAATGGGGGTTTTTGAAATCCACAGGGTAGTGGCATGACTGCAATGCTCTTTAGGATACAGGTCTAGAATTTGGAAACAGAAATAACCTCCTCACTGTAAGGAAGGGAATAAAGGTTTATGAATGGTCCCAACCAGGCAGGGGGGAGGGGACACAACCCAAACCTCTGGCTTTACCTGCAGGTTGCCCCTAACGCCTCCCTTTGTGCCCAGGTGGAGCCCGAGCCATTCTACACCATGTGTACACAGGTCACCTGTGACTCCCCAGCCTTGGGGGCTGCCTGCAGCTTAGCAGCAGCTTTTGTTCATTTGTGCAACCGGAATTTTGTCCCTGTGGAAATCCCTCCACAGTGGTTAAGTTGCATTTCTTTTACCACCCTGAATATTCTGACTGCATTGCTCCAGTACTTACATGTCTGTTATGCAAGAACACATGAGGAAAAATCAAACTAATGAATCTGACTGTGGCCATGAGCAAAACTGGTCCTATTCCCAGAAATGCTCTTCTTGCCTCTTGGCTACTTCCCCTTCCTGCTGTTCACTCATGAGCTCACCAGAGCCCACCCACTGCACACTCTTTCCTGCCTTTCTTATTTTATCCTAATGTGCTGTGTAACAGAGGCAGAAGGATACCTGCAGAATACTGTGTAATATCCCCAGGAGTTCCTCCTCTTGGATACTATTTCTGGTTCCATCTTTTTTTGGTCTGAATAATACATTTGGATTCATATTAACAACAATACATATACAGACACAAAATACTCAGAGACTTATTTTTGTACTTTTCAGTATTTAATGAGGAAATTTACCTATCTTTTCAACGTAGAATATCCAGACTGTCAATACTTGTGTTTTAATGCAGCTGTCATCCAGATTGCATTGTTAAGTGGATTCCTGGAATATAGCCAAGGAAGATGAAAAGCCTGAATAGAGCAGTAGCACTTGTTTGAAATTTTTATAATTGCAATCCTTTCCCACTTCTGTAGTTATTGTGCCAATTTGTGTACTCCAAAAGTGACTGGAGCCCCATGTGCTGCTAACGGAGTTCAATTATTGATGCTCTTGCCCAAGTAGTAACTCTATTGTATTTTTACAAGATTGCAATGGAAATATTTACACCAAATAAATGGCAGAATCATACAGAAAAGCTAATTATGCTTTTGCTTGAAATTAAGCACTTGGGTTTATTCCTTTTATGCTCCATCCTTTGCTAACACTTAGTAATGAAAAGAGTGTGGGGTTTTTAATGTATGCATTGGAACATTATTTATTTGCATTTGTCAACTCACTACTATCTCAAAGGACTGATTTGGTGACTACAAGCCCATTTGTAGTATGCCTATGAAGTAAAAATTTTCAATTATTACTTGATTTCTTACGCATTAAGGAAAGGACTAGTATTTGTAGATGGGTTTGTTGGCCATAAAATAAAAACCTAGAAAAAGAACACTCACTGTGTCTGTAAGCGCATCACATCACACTCCCACACGCTGAAACGATGTTGTGTGTCAGTATCTGCCTGAGCTGTTCAGTTCTCTCAGCTCCTAAGCAGTGGATGATCAGGACATTTCTGGGTAGCATCTTGTAGGCAGTGAGTGGTTTTTAGCTCCAGTAGTTACATAACTCTTCAACATATAAATATGACATAGACAAATTTTGTTAAATCCGAGTCAACAAAATATTCAGTTGAAAATAAAGTTTTAGAAGAGCTTGGTAGCTGAATGATTGCAGTCAGCTCGTTCTGCTACTTTACATTATCCCATTTCTGAGGAAAAGGATTGGAATGAAGGTGGACCACAAGCGCAGTAAAAGTAGAACATGCTGATAAAGAAGCAAAATGCTTTGGGGATGTACATGTGAATCAACATATTGAAGACACAAAATACTTCTTCTCTGTGTAGCTTATTTCATATATCCAGTTTTGGACACCATGTTTTACTTAAATTGTTAACCAGTTAAGAAGAGTCCTGGGGAAAAAATGGAAGGGTTGAGGAAAGACATGAGTTGAGTCTCTAAATATGTAAACACTCTAAAGAGAAGGAAGTTAAACAGACCAAACTAAGGGAGAATCAGGTTTGACCCAGTGAAAGAGTCTGTAATGGTTGGGTTACTCACACACAGTAACTGATAACCAGCAACAGTCATGACAGTAAAACAGAAAGTGCATGTCAGCAGAAACTACCTCTGCACTATTTCTTAGAAATTCATGCTTGTCAAGGATTTTCCACTCAATAGCTGAAGCCAGACCTCATAAACTTCAGAAATAATGCTGCCCTTTTCCTCCTAAATGTGAATTTATCAAACATGAGAGAATCTTACATCTTTATTTCAGTTTAGTGATGTAAGATAAAACCATATCTAAAATGCTGGAGTACTTTCCCCAGTGTTTTGATGTCATAAATATATCTCATGCTATTTTCCCTTCAGAGATTTTTTTTTATTTCACTGTAATGAGAGGTTGCATTACATGTGACTTGTACTTACTTATCACTTACCTGGAGTTCATTTCTTCTTCATTTCAGCTCGAGCCAGTTCTGAATGGCCCTGAAGATGGAAGAACCCCTTCAGTACCCAAAACAGAACAGTTATTTTAGGTAGGCAAGCTAGAGGCAATAACAGGGAGAGAAGAGAAGTGTGGATGCTTTAGTGTTAACTGTGAATATAGTGAAGTATATATAGTATAAAAAGAAAGGTTTCCACCAGAACCCCTGAGGGCAAGAGGAATTATTTCAGTATATTACCAAGAAACTATAATCAACCAAAAGAAATCGGATGGGAAAGTAGCAGTTACTCTAAAAAAATTCTCCCATTCGTTGGCAAAATTGCCACTCCGCAAGTCTTGAACCATAGCACAAATACACTGAAAAGCTGAGAAAAGCTCTCTTCCAGCTCAGATTAGTACAAGAGGACTACTTTGTGAAAGCAGCATCATCAGCTTAGAGTCAGCAGAGATGCTGACTTCTTTTTTCTCCAGAAATGAAACTCCACTGTTCAGCGGTTCTGGAGAAAGTTATCTGGGAAGTGCTCCAACACACAAGCAGGCTAAGATAGAGATAAGATGGGTAAATAATGGAAAGCAGATAATAATTCTCATTTTTGGGCTGGTTGATTTTTCCCTTAATGTACACACTGTTAAATGAGAAACAGCCTTCTTGGTTTCTGTGCACCAGTTGCACACTTTTCCTTTGTGTCTTTAGAAACCCCTTGTCAGCAGTCAGTCAATGTGTTGAGAGAAGGTGACCAATACCTACCCTACCCATGAAGTAAGTTAGGCTGTTACAGCTGCTGCTGTGGGAGTGTCTCGCCTGTTAAATCCCTTTCTGTATTGTAGGTCACTCGATTTAAAATTTGCATTACCTTTCTCCACACAGCGCCTGGAATGCAGCTACTCCTTGGTAGAAGGTAATGCTGCAGATGCAATATTTGCATAATATGCAAACATTGAAATAAAGATATTTTGTACTATGACATCATGTTAATAAACACTTGACTGCCTTATTTTTATGTTGGAGTACATTTTCATTGATTATTTGTAACAACAAAGTTGCACTGACCTCTGTGGCACTGGCTGGGTTTGATTGGCTCACAGAAAAAGCAAGCAGCTGCCTCTTGTCTTGTGTATGCTGCCTGCAGCTGCACTCGCTTTCTGAACACTTATTCTCTAGCTTGATACAAGCTAAAATATGATTCCTACATTAGTCAGGAAAAAATCCTGCAATTTTTAGGATTCCCACACACCTCAGATGCTAGAAATCAAGTCTTCCTCTGTAATAATTTTATACCTGCATCCTTGTAAAAAGCCAAAATGGCATAAAATATTTCTGGAAGCTACAGAATATTTATACCTGATTAATTACTGATTAGTTACTGATTAAAAAACCACCTAATTTTCTCCCCAGTCACTGAGTGTCATTTCACTCCCCAGCTAAGCATACCAAGTACCTCTGAAAAAAATCCTGCAGTGCCAATTTCAGAAACAAAGAAAAATAGCAGCAAGTAGAGGAGAAGCTTGAGAAGAGCTCAGTCAGCAATACAGAAATACAGGAATTTAACTAAATGCTAACTGCAGACAGCAACACTGAGCTGGATGCAGACACCAGGTTGCCTCTAAAAGCTGCATATAACTTATCACTTACATAAAAAAGCCATTTAACTACCAATAAACATTTTTAACTGCAGCCATTTCGCTCAGTCCAGTTGTTTGTGTCTCTGAGCTGTTCTAGGTTCTCCACATGCACAGTTCCTGTCTAGCTACTCTAGAGAGTCAGAAACTTGTACAGGCCCTGGACAAGTTGTCATATGGCAAATACATGATATGCACTACATATCTCATGGATCCCCCCGCCACACAACACACAGGAATCTCTGCCTCTGGAACTCCTGCTGTGAGAGCACTTGGAACACACCTGCCCACACCAGCTGTCCTTGCAAGCACACACAGGTTCAGTCATGCTTCCCAGTGTAGTTTTAGTGCTTACAACTCACCTCCAACATGTTCTTTATAGAGAACCCTCATGATCTATAAAGTTCACAGAATTTCTGCTTATTACACCAAGTTAACCCCAAAACAGACGGAACAAGAGCTCAGCTTTGACCTCTGCCTCAACACAGGGCTAAAAAATTCCCTTATCCTGTAACTCCTCAGTTGAATATTCTGCTGTACAACAGCAACAAAAATCACAAACCCATGTTGTAACTGCAGAATTTGAGACACAAGGTGAGGAAAAGGGAGAATTCCCAGTACCCAGTAGAGCTGCACAATGCTTAACTGGAAATCCAGAAGCAAGGCCCTTCAGCTCAGCCTTAAACAGCCACCAGCAGCCTCTCATTAGGTGAAGTACAGCTGAGCTGGGAGTCAAAGCAATCTCCAGCAGTCTTTTGTTTAGAAGTACAACATTCACCCTGGCTACAAGTGTCTTTTGCTTTGAACTCCTCGGAAAATAATTTTTAATATGAACCAGTTACCAGCCTATATGGTGGTCACATGGATTATTTCTGAAGGCTACAGCACTCCACAAGCAGATTTTTTCCAGAATTACTAACAATAAATAAACCCAGACCGCCAAAATTCTTTATCTTTGTATGTCTTGGCATTTCATCAGCAGGATCTCAAGAGCACAGGATTTCCACTATCCAACTGCCTGTGATGTGGTCTGGTTTGGAACACCATACTCAAGACTGGAATTGTACTCCGAAATCCAGTCCTTAAACTGCAAAGATCTCAAGTCTTTAAAGGATGCTAGTTAGTTTCCACATGCTTTGAAAACCTAGTCCCAGAATTAAAAAATTTAATTACCACCACTTGATTCTCATCTTGAATTGCAGATTGTTCAACCAGAGATTCTCTTCTCTTCCAATATGCATTTCTAATTAACATAACTCTACTGCTGGACAATACAGTCCCCAGTCAAAAAGCCATTCCACACAGACACTGCAATGCATTCATCAGGACCCAAATTCTCTTTAGACAAGATGGAAAATAAAGAGTAGGAACATTTCCACTTTTTATAGGTTTCTTGATGAGATTTCATAGTTTGTTTTTTTCAGAAAAGGAAAGATAAGAATAGAATAGAATTTAGAATGGTTTAAACAGTTAAAAATAGCATACACTGGAAGCAAAAAAAAACTTCAAAAGAAAAATGCACTTAGGGACAGAATGCTTGTTTCTGGAGGTAATAAGTATTTACATCTTGCACCTGGAGAACCTATTCCAAGGAACCCTGCATCACATCTTTTCATTAACTTCACTGGAACAGAAGGGGTCATTACCTCTTTCAGTATTTCAGAAACTAGAGAGGTATTTTAAGTACATGACACTGCCAATTGTTACCAAGAGACACCTGTCTTACAAGTAGTTTACAGACATGGTGATTACTAAAATAGAAAATACAGGTGAAAACAATTATTTCCAAGCACAGCCTAAATGGATTGAAACACATTTTGCCTTGACAGCAGGTACTGAGCTCACTGGTAACACGAGTCCTGTGCAGCCCTTGCTGCCACGAACACCCTGCTGTAGAACAAATGCCCCAACACGTGCTCCCCCGAACAGCAGCTAACACACACAGAAACAAACATACAGCCTTTTTAATAGTGTGGACATCTTATAGGCACTTCTCAGATATGCTGGTATGAAAAGAGACTGGGAGACATGAACTGTGATTGTTATCAGATAAGCACTGGTCCCCATGCTTAACTGAGCCCAAGTTCTCACTGTGGCGTACTCCAGGAGTGGTTACACAGAATAGTCCAATGTTCTGCACCAAAAAGCAAAAGAAAACAAATTTCCAGTTCTTTTAGGCAGAAAGTAAAAGTACTAGGGGATGACTCTGTGCAAATCCTCCACTTCAAGGCTCCACATGTTCTTATGGATGGGGTTTTCAGAGAGATCTGTCATCTTTATTGCTTGAAGAATGGGCTCCGGACTGCAGGACCGCACCACACCCATCACCATTACATACTTCCCTAAAAAACAAGTTAGGATTAAATTCAGCTAACCTTTGTATTATCATTTAAATTCATAAACCAAATTACTTAAAGCCAAGTAAACAGTGCAAATTGAAGATGCTGATACTTGTAAGAAAACTCAAGGAACGAAGACTGCTTAGAACTAAATTTCAGAAAAAGGCTTCATTATCTGTACAGCCACTTTCACGGCCTATTTAACAACATTTCCACATACCGTAAGAGCCAAACACAAATTTGTCATGCTTTGTGAAAGGCTGAAGTTCGTAAGCAATGTGCCTATTCTGTACCACAATTTCTGCAATTCTGCAGACCAACACTTCTGCATTTGAATTGGCAGTTCTGGTGAAGGGAAGAGAAGGGAAAGAAAGCAAGAAAGAAAGAGAAAAAAGGAGAAGAATCTCTGCCCTTGTTCAGGGCCTCCTGCGTGCGGCCCGGCACGGCCGCCGGGCCTGGCCGTGCGGAGGGGATGTGCCGAACCACGCTGGAGCTGGAGCGGGCAGGGGCACGGGCACGGGCAGGGGCAGGGGCACGGGCAGGGGCACGGGCAGGGGCAGGGGCACGGGCACGGGCAGGGGCAGGGGCACGGGCAGGGGCAGGGGCAGGGGCACGGGCAGGGGCAGGGGCACGGGCAGGGGCAGGGGCAGGGGCACGGGCAGGGGCAGGGGCACGGGCAGGGGCAGGGGCACGGGCAGGGGCACGGGCAGGGGCAGGGGCAGGGGCAGGGGCACGGGCAGGGGCCGCGCCCGCTGCCCGCAGGGGTCCCCCCGCCCCGCGGTACCTGCGCTGAGGCACGGCCGGCCCTGCGGCACCTGCTCCACGCCCAGCACGGTAAAGGCGCCGCTGCCGTCCTGCAGCCGGGCCGAGCCGCCTTCGGCGCCGCGCTGCACCTCCAGCACGGTGCCCTGCATCCACACGGCCCGCAGGGGCAGCGGGGCCCGGCCCGCCGCCGCCCGCCGCAGCTCCCAGGTCCCGCCCGCGCCGCGCTCCGCCCGCCGCAGCTGCGCCGCCAGCACCTTCACCGGCGGGCCCGGCGCCGCCCCGGCCATGCTGGGGGCGCCTGAGGGCGCGCAGCCGCTGAGGGCGGGAAGCGCCCGGCCCGGCGCGGACGGCCCGGCCCTGGGCGGCGGCAGCGCCGCAGCCGCCGAACGGCCCACGCGGAATGGGAGGCGCCGTGCGGAACGCGCGGCCCGTGCAGGCGGGGCTGTGCGCTGCAGCGCGCAGGCAGTGCCCGGCCGGCAGTGCCCGGCCTGCTTCGCCCGCCCCGTCACCCCGGCTGCACCGTGTGCCAGCCCCCCGAGCCACCGCCCCTCACCTGGGTCAGCCCAGAGCCTGAGCGGCCGTCATTTCACCCGGTTTCAGTTCAGGACCGGCCCCGTTACGGGCAAAAGGCAGCGTGAGCTGTGCCTCGGTGGTCTGCTCCGAACTGAGGGTGCTGCTGGGCTCTGCCCCAGGCCCGCCGCTGCAGCCAGCCCGGCCTCCCGCCCTGCTTGGCGGGAGGGGCCGCGGTGTTCTGAGAGAACCGCAAAATGCACGTGCTGATTTCTTTTCCCAGGGATGCTCTTCTGGGGAAATCCGGAGCATAATGCACTGAAACCATGGGCAGCTTTAAGATGGGAGACTTGAATTCCAAGGCTTTCATGACTTTATTCACTGTCTTTATATTGCCGACAGGGTAGTTCCCTTTGCTGCAGTCTGGTATTCTTGAAATGTTAAGGTTTCTTTTGGGTGGGTGGGTGGGTTGACGTTTCATTTAAAAAATAAGCCAAGAAATAAGCTAATGAAGAAAGAGGAGGATGGAACAAGATAATAATCAGGAAAACCAAAGAGATGGGTTCATTACTTTCACAAGTCCTTTGTGAAAGTAATGCACCTTTCTATTACCTACAAAAGTGCAGAATGGGTAAAAATACACTGACTGCAATCATTCTTCTTTAGAAGAGCTTTTGTTCTCCATTAAAATAGGCAGTTACTTTATTTAAAAAATCTGGTTTTGTCCTGAGTAACAAAATACATCAAAAGGCCTTTTTTCCTACTTACCCATCCTGTTGTGAATTATTTATTCAGGTTTCTTTTTTCCCAAATATATTTTCTGTTTGGAGACATTCTGTAAATGGGACTGTATTCTTTTTATAGTGTAAGGAAGCAGTTAATTTTTTGTTACCACTTACAGTAAGAATAAAACATAATATTGGTAATAACAATAAAAACACTGACATCTAAGCACAATACAGAACCATGTAATCTGGCAATCAAATCATATAGCTTACAGGAATAGAAAGACATTAGATGGTTACTGTATATGAATGCATGATTTGAGCAAGGCTCAGGAGAATATTTGTAATTTATGCCCTTAAGCTGCAGTCACTTGACAGCATCAATATTTAGTTTCACATAAAAAAAAAATTGTGCCAAATATTGATAAAAGTATTGTATTTCTATTTGTTACTGCATAATAGGAGTGTCTAATGCTTATTAAGCCATTAAATCTACAGATCAAGGCAAGACCCCTACAAGAGTGTAATCTTCAGGACAGACTAAAAGGTCTCTTTTAAAAGATTTGCCTTCAAGAAACGGTGTCATAAGAAGGGCAAAAGCACTAGCAACCTGCATCAAGAAATGGATTTGTTTTCCTAAACCAGAAAATCCTTATCTTTCAGTAAAATGCATAGTTATGCTGAATTATGTGCAAAGCTCTTCCCCAAGACCTGGTGCAGCTCAGCACAGACACATTCTGCAGCTGTAGGGAAAAGTCTGAGGCCTCAACAGACTTGTTCTGGAGGTGACCCCACAGTGATCATCCTCTGATTTAAGGGTAGCAGAGGAAGCTCAGCACACAGCTGGAAAAGGCACAGAGTTGGTGGCTGCCAGGCTCTAAATTACACTGGATTAAACACGAGCAGATTTTTTGAGAGCACGCTTGATGCAAGACTTTTGGTTTGCACGGATTAAAAAAGAAGGAATCAGTCTCCTGCCTGCTACTACAATATGCACCTCACTTCAAAGCAATCTTCAAGGACATTATTCCTCAGGCTGACACGCACATGAGATGGTCACAGCATGGGTGAAAAAAGGCCAGACTACACCTAGACAGCACAGTCCAGATGAAAGCAGGAGTCAGGGCTCCCTCAGTTACAAGGGCTCCCTCAATTACACTGGCAGGGGTTTGTTGGTATGGTGCCAAGAGAGCTTAGGAAAGAATTTGACCCCAGATCTCTGTGAAAAGAGATTCCCAAAAAGAAGCAGCAACTTGAAATTTTCTGTTGAGCTCAGACCTTTTTGTGCTCCCACTGACAGTACTACTTAAAATGGAAGCAATTCCCTCCTTCTCTCCCTAATTTTGGTAAAAGGCTGATATTACAGAAGCAGAAAATCCTCCTTTCCCTCGGCCAGAAAGTCTGATCTTTTACAGCCTTTCATTCTATCCAAAAGAGTTTTAAAAAATCCCTCTTTCCAGTCCACTGGCCAATGTGTATAGAACAGGTTCTTCAATTTTATTTCTTTTTCCTAGTACTGAGAAGTTGCAAAATGGATTTCAAACAAATTTTTAATTTTTTTTCTAGGATTTGCAATTCAAGTAATCATGAAGTCTTTTTTCTCTAATTTTTTTTTTTTAGTATTTTGTAAGCACTTGCTTTAGAAATAGAGCTAGCTGGGAGCTCCACAGCTGACTGCAAGTCAGAAAATGTGCAGCTGAAAAATACATGGATCATAATGGTCCTCAAATGTCTGAATGGCCCAGAAATGTCCATAAAATAGATCCATAAAAAAAACCTTGTCTCTGGTCAGCCCAGAAAGTCCGAGCATTCAGAGGATTCAGGACTCAGAGGATGTGACTGGAGCAGGCCAACACCTGCTCTATTCTGGCATCTCCAGCAACAGTGCCTGCCCACAGTCACAGACAGAGTAAACTGCAAAAGGACATGACTGAGCCTTTCATATCCTCATTCAGAAAAAGGAAGCAGCACATGGCAGCTCAGCATCACTGAAGGAAGAGATGAAAACAATCCTTTGCAATAATTACTCTGTAAGTGAGGGCTCTGAGACTGTTTTCCTTTCCCTGGCATTCATATGAAACTTCACTGAAGGATAGCTTTTAGCACATACAGTATCAGGTTTGACCTTTAAGAGATCTGTCCTAATTTAGACTTCTTACATTGCACACAGAACAATTTGACACAAACACAAAAATACAAAATTCAGTTGTTCCTGGTGTTTGTTTTGTATTCCATAAAAGAAGCAATGTGGATGGACATGCTGAATGAAGTCTGGGAAAACATCTTCATCCCTCAAGGTTTTTTTTTCAGACTATCTCATCATCACTGAATTTAATTAATGATTTGAAATTAATGGATCAATGAGTTGGAATTAATGGGCTGGAAGTCAGTTGTATTTACATCCCTAACATGAGCTTCAGCTTCTTGTAATTTGTGCTTTGGGACAGAGCAGTCTGGCAGATGAATAATAAATTGTGTTGAACCAGGAATTTCAAAAGACCTGGAGCCAGCAAAGTCATATGCTGAAACAGGAAAACTCTAGGTGCAACCTGCCAAGGTTTTAATTAAGAGGTGGCTCTGAATAAGTGGTATTTTAGATGCGACTTAGGGCAGGTAGATGTGAGCAACAGACATCAGAACCCCACTACTTACAACAACAAGAGTCTGGCCTCTCCCATGGTGTCAAGCCAAAACCTGCACTCAGAGTGACAGAGGAGTCACTCTAAGATATGGTGACCTAATTTTATGGCAAATACCATCAACTAAAGCTGTAGCAAGGCACCCCCCAGTGCTCTTTTTCCCTGAGAACCTAATATAGATGCTCTGCATCGCATGTGAGCTTATGCTTAGTGGAATCTGTAGAGGATTATGGCAAGAGCCTTCCTGCAGCTTCCAGGAGCACCCAGCATGTGGAGAGGAAAAACAGCATCTCCTCAGAGAGTGGGGGGGAAACTTCAGCTTGTACAGCCAGCCTTAGCATGAGAAATTATTTCATTGTTCCCACTGGCGTGCAGACTTACTCAGTTCCTGTCACTTGCCACACATCCCTGCCATGGGGCCTGCAGGCTGTGAAAAGGGCAATGCTGCCCTGCTTAGCTGACTCATTTCATTTACAAAGAATACTTAGAGGAAATACTTACAGAACTGCAGTTGTGTTCTGCAGAAATGGGTGTCACCTGTTGGTTTCTTTCCATGGTATATATATGCTGGCATGTAAATTAAATAAATCAGTGTTCTCTGGAATAGGACTATAACATGATTAAAGAAATGATTAGTTATTCAGTCTTTACTCTAGTAGTAAGGACTGTTTGCTGCTTTGGAAATAGTCTGCAGAGCTGGCTTCCAGATGGGCTTATTCAAACTCCTGCACAAGAAAAAACTCTTTAAATAGGAAACATAAATGGCATACAAAGCATTAGATCTTCATCCCGACTGAAGTTGGGCCAGTAGCTAGGAGACTTCAGTCCCTCACCTTTTTGACTGAGTTTCGCTTTTTAAAAGAATTGGATATTTAGCAAAAGCTTAACAAAACTGGAGAGTCCCTATAACCACTGTAGGGGAATACAGATCACAGTGCCTTCCCTTGACAGCTGCTGCTCTTGCATAAATACACTCTGATTAGCATGGTCAGCATCCAGTTCATTCAGCAATGTGACAGAAGAATAATTTTCCTAAAGAACAGTAAGCAGCAGAGTGACATTTTACTTCCAAAAACCTGAAGTCTCAGTTGTCAAATAGAAATCTACATAGAAGCCAGTAAGGCTGAGAAGTTACAGCCATTCCAGAGCACATATTGGCAGGATTCTGTAATAATCAAGGCCTCTTCAAAAATCCATGAAATAAATTTCTGGTGCTTAGTAGGGAGAGGCTTTCACTAATAGTCAAATTTTCATGCAGGCAAGATCATTCTCAGGTCCAGTCAAAAAGACCATCTCTCCCTATGAACTTTATCTTGTTTAAACTAAAAAACATCACAGCTACAGCACCACCAATCAAGGTAATTTCAAGTTAATAAAATGTTAGAGCACAATTGAAAGGAATTACGAATTTTAATATAATAACTCAAGAATTTTACAGCAATCTCACATTCAGCACACACATACATTAATTTAGGAAAAAGCTTTTGGAAGTTAGCATCAAGCTACTTGAAGAGGAAAGTTTGAAGTGAGCATCCAAGAGCTACAGGGAGCCAGAGAGGAGAAAGCCTACACCTTTGTTGCTGTGTGCAGTATTACTCTGCAGAGTCTTCAAGGGTACACATTTAATAGCAGCCTTGGAGGCAGCTGCAGGTTGCACAGCCAAGCAGACCAGACGGCTGTTTCTAATCTCTGCTAATTCATGTGAAAGTGAATTATCCTTACTACTCCCCATGCTTTGGCCAATGTTTATTACCTGTATTCCCATGGAGTATCACCTCAGACACATGTAATGACTGTTCTTAACTAACCAAATTTTGCTCTGAGATCAGAGAATCTGTGTGTAAAATGGCTGCACTTAGTTCTCAATGAAGCTGTGACTAAAGCTTTGTCCGTGTGATTGCCTAGGGATGGAGACAAAAAGGATTCTGGACTGGACACAGGGCATCAAGCAGCACTAGCATCTTCTTCAGAAAGTGCTTGTGAGCAATGGTGTCCTAACTCACCTGGTGCTGGCAGTAACACCTGGAGGAAGAGAGGAATGGCCTTGGAGGGGAGGATGCTGCCAAGAGCTCAGCAGGCAGGCCCCGGAACTCATATTTCAGAAAGAAAAACAAAAATCACAGCTGGAGGAACAGCTGGCCTTGTGCTGCTTTGCAGGGGACACCAGACATGGATTCACAACAAACAGCTGAATGACTGAAAAAAACAAAAAAAAAAAATAAAGAGGAAATCAACAGCGGTGAAACTCTGTTTGAAACTGCTCAACAATAGCACTTATATGGTTTTGTGTACATAGGTGGACTGGGACCTAAAGAAGCTTGAGTTTCCAGTTTCTTATTATGGTGTGCATTCTGTAAGGCAAGATTCAAACCCAGAAGTACTTATAAGCCTGTATGTTAGAATGCATTTATTGCCATAGCCCCTACAAATAGTAGCCTGCTCCCCAACTACTGGCATGAGTGAATGAATGAATGAACAAATGTTGGCATGTTAATAGCAATAATTTTAGATGGAAGTCACATTAATATATGGATATACGAGGCTTACTTACCTTTTAATAGGTCTAGGAGAAGGTATAAAATGTCATGTTAAATCACAGAGTTCTTCCTAAATCAGAACACTCAGTGTATAATTGATGAAGTATGTTTTCACATTCTTAGGGTTATTTAATTTATTTAAAAAGTCAAAAGACACAAGACTGCATGAACCAATGGGCAGACATATCATCAGTTCATTTTAGAAAGACCTCTCCAAGCCATATGGAAATGTCATCTTTTAAAATACAATTTGACATTAAAATGTCACAAACTGCCTCCACCTCTTGATTTAAGTAATTTTAATCACAGCTTTTAGTTTGTAGTTTGTACAGCACTTTATGTTAACCACTATGCTGAAACTCTCTAATTTAGACCCATCTCTTCCCACTAAACCCAGAATATGCAAGGTCAAATATGAATTTAATGGAATGAAGGTCAGAATTTTATTGCTGGCATTCGCTGTAATGAACAGCCATCACTGGCAACTGATCCATGAGCATCTCAGTACTCAGCTTTTGTGAAGGTAAATACACCTGCTCCAAAGTAAATACTGGTGCTCTAAGATTTTAATCAGCTCCTCCAGTGAGACTTTAGAACCTCATGGTATGAACTAAACAGGAAAACAACACAAACCAGGGGAACATAGAAAGAAACTGTGAAAAGGATCTACTTCAAGGAGAAATATTAAAATAACTTTTTATGTAGAGATAAGCTGACCTTTCTACTAAACTAAAGGTTGTGTGAAGTCTACAGTGAGGCAAATGTAAGAACATTTATCTACCTGAATATATTTAAATATTTATTAATGATTCATATAAAAATATTTGATTTTTATAGAAGGCTAGAAGATGGCATATCGTGTGCAACACAATGGTTGTTTCTGAATGTAGCTCTATATAGGGCAGCCTTCCAAACTAAACAAAACTTGGACTTGAAATTCAAATGCAACCAAAAAAATGACTCATCGGGGATCCAAATATATTGAAGCCAAAAACTTAGCGAGCTTTCAGCTTGTCATGAAAAGCAGCAGTAAATGACAAATGCAGACCCAGTACACCTTATTTTCAAAACCTGACAAGCCCACAAAACCAGACTTGCAGTAGTGCACTCTATTGCAAAAGCCATCAGTGCTTGTTTGTTCAAAATAGAAACTGTCAATACTGTAAGGGCCAACCAGGAGACATCAGTTCAGTGCAGATGGTGCCTCAGACTCATGCAAATGTCACAGAGTGTCTGTGCAGAGCTGGCAGGACACTGTGTGCACATTTTTGGTTGCACCTTTGGAGTTTTGATGTTCCAAACATCAAGCATTTATATTCAAGTAATTTCAGATTTTACACAGGAGCATTTGAAGAGCTGCAGCTCTGCTACAATTTGAACAACTACGAATATCAGACAATAGACACTTGAGAACGGAAAAAAGTAACACCTGACCTTGGACTTGCAAGGCAAAACTTGGCAGGTCTTGGGCTCCACTGCCGGTCACAGCTTCATTTATGAGAAATCGTGTTGGGTGAAAGTGAAAGGCACGTGCAAGTTTTTTTTCTTACCTACAGATCTCTGGTTTGCCAATATGTTATCTAGACCTATAAAATAATACCATGATTACTAATAACCACAAGATGTGGGTTAGGCATTTTCATTTTTCTTGTTTTCATAGATTTTTAAGGCAAGGGAGACTTGAACAGTTGACTCGACTGTTTGACACAGACCACCGGTTTATTTGCATTCTGGTACCTCTGGGTCCTCCTCTGCTGAGAATTCAGTGGTGTTTCAGTCCACTGCAGACCACAAGAGCTTCCAGCACTCACCAGTGGAGCTAAGGAGGATGAAGCACACTCACTACTGCTTTCATGCTGCCATTTAATGGAATCAGTTTTACATTCATTTCCAGCAAATGAAATACTTGAGTGAGCGTCTGGGGATAGCAAAAATCCAGGACCCTTTTTTATGTCCATCCAGGTTTGTGAACAGCAGTTAAACATATTGATGAAGGAATTAATATCTTTGGGCAGACATTTTGCAAATGCAACTGGGCTTGCTCCAATCACTCTCCAGTTCCACTGCTCTTCCCTGCCTGGAAGAATTAGGCATTCAGGTATGTAGGTTAGATTCAGAATACATAATGTGGATAGTTCACAAACCACTTTGGCTGGCCCAGTTAAAGAACAGTATATACTGCTCATAAAACCAGTGCTGCTCAGTAGCAATCACAGATTCTTCTGACTGAAGGGTGTATTTCCTGTTTTGATGGGTACACAGTGCCTTCTGAAAAATGCTACACACTTCAGGCCTCCTGTGGTATAAAACCGAGTAATGGTCACTAGCAACTTCCAAAATCAAGGCTGGGAGGAACAGACTTTATTAAGAAAATCTCTGATGTTTACAGTCACAAGAGTGTTCATTTAAATAGTGCCACATTTTTCTCAAAACTGGCAGTTTGGTGAATGTCCCTTTTGCTTGTGGCAACTTTCCCTTCTGTTTCTTAGAAATGTCATTGTACTACCCTGGGTTCTGGCTGGACACATGATTGTCTGGGGGAAACAAAAATTCCAGACAAAGAAAACAGAACTGAAAGTAACTGGAGAATCTTTCTCATTCATCTTTTGATCTGTACAATAGATAGATGCATTTCCTTCTAAAGGCTGCATTTCCCAGATGTAAAGCAGTAAAGCTCCACCAGTACTTCTGCAATTTCCGTCACACAGCTGTGGAGTGTTGTGAACTGATAACATTTGTAAAGAGTACTTGTAAAGTCATAAAAGGAGCAGTGCCATGAAATTCTCATAAACTATGGTAAAACTTTCTGTCCTTGAATTCCAAGCATTTTTCATGCTTTACAATGTCCTCAAATTATAGTTTATGGTCTGTAATCTTAGACTAAGTTTGGATAAATTCCTGGTACATGAGTAGGAAAGAGTGTATTTGTTTATTATTTCATCAGAAAAGTTACAGATATATGCCTTAGGAGCAATGCTTTCAGCTTTCCTGGTAGCTGTCTCTTGTGAGCTCATACTGAAGAACAAGTTTCCATCATGGTTTTCATTTGCTGCTTTTCATTCACACATTTATATTGTCTATAAATGTCGATATGTAATGCCTTAGCTCAATAGCTCTCAAGTTGTATCTTCATGTTGCAGCTCTGCCTAAATTGGCAGACTGTGCATTTCAGATGGTAAGAAATGAACAGACTCTGCATGAAAAGGCCTCTGGAAAGAAACAAGTTGTGTCCTGGGTCAGTCCCTGTCCTACATCCCACTGAGTGGCAGAGGGAACTTCTGCTTATTTTTGAAGTACTTCTACTAAGTGCTACAGCTTGGCTGGGCACAGTTTGGCTTCTGGAAGCAGGTTAGCTCTGATCATACAAGTACAAGAGTCCTGTGAAGGTGGGATGAGACCCCTAGACTGCAGACCTAGAAACTCTGAAGTGTACCTCAGCATGTCCAAGTGCCTCAGCAAGATGGTGCTCCTCCAGTTGCAGAGCTGACTCTGGGTACCTACTGCTTGGACAGAAGCACTTCCTTATACCTTCCCCCTCTCCCCCCACCTTCCTCTCTTCTTCCTTCACTGTACACAGACCCTGCAATAAAACCTCAGTCAGAAGGAAAGGGAACTCTTTATTGCATTGAAATTATAAAGCAACGGATGACTTGCACCTGGGAGGTACTGCAGCTGCATTTCATTGGCCAGGAAATGTTGCATAGTCACAAAATGTTGCATACAGGAGAACTGAGACTACTTGCTTTTAACCCTCTGGCATCAGTTTCCAAAGATGGGCTGGATTTTCTAATTTCCCTAGAACTCAGGGCTAGTTCTTTCTGGTCCAAACTTGTTGTTAACTCTAACATTTATTTGGCTACTGCAGCTAAGGCTGAATAGTCATTTAACCTCACATGTTGTACTTAGAGTATATTCTAGGAAACTTTAATTAGTTCATGTTTTCTTCTGAAATACAATTACATTTTTAAAAGAATGTTTTTTAACATAGAAAACCAATTCAGTATGGTTTTCCTTCCCCCAGTGTTGCTAGTTTGATGTTTATGGAACAATTGTCACTATTTTTTCAAACAGAATCTAATAATAGAGGCTTGAAGTATTTCTCATCCCTTCAGAGACTTCATTAGAGACACTTTCTTAAAAGGGTATCATTATTTTTTCAACCTCCTCAGTTTTATCCAGCAGTTTACTAGTGAGATCTTTTGTGGAAATGTGGATGCTTCAGGTTTCAGTTTGGGGAATCAGGCTCAAACCTCTCCCTGGCATCGACTCAAGGACATGCTTCTCAAGCTTATTTTGAAATTAGGACCTCACACTACAAACCCATAGAAGGAAACATTCTCTGGTCTTCCTGTGAACTTGCTTTAGTTCACAGAAAGGCTTTCAAGAGCCATTGACCTACAAAAAGAATGGGCCTTGCCTTTAGGCCTGCAGGTTGGGGCTTTGATTTAACAGAGGTGAGCCACTGACTTCTTCAATGCCACTTAAGTAGCTTATCTAATAACTCGTTAATGTGCAGTAAGTTAACAGCACTCAGAGGGGTCACCAGAATCCAGTGTTTCCCAGCCACAAGTGACTGCTCTAGATGTTAAGTTCCCAAATATTAACAAATACTCCTCATTCCCTCTCAGTCAGAGGAAGCAGTTACTTACTTGTTAGGACAACTGCAAGAAAAGGGAAAAACTGAAGTTTGACTGCTCTCTGCCAAGCAGGGATACAAGTCTCACTTTTCCACATTCTGAGGAGATCTAAGTACAAATCAGCTGCCCCAGCAATGCTCTCTTGGCTTGCTCCATTTTTAAAAGACTGCCTTTCTTCAGAGACCAATTTTTGAACAGTCTCAAGGGGGGAAAACTTCAGCTCTGCAGGCAATAGTTCCTGACTGGCTGCTTGCATGGCACACTGGCTGCTTTGGATCTCCTTCCAAAGAAACTCAGTGCCCTCAGTGTACACCACAGAGGACCATAAACAGGTCCAGCACTTTGTCTCAGAAACCTCCAACTTTTCTTGGGCAGTGCTCAGTGTTGTGACACACTTCTTTTCTGGCTTTTAGCCTGCTTAACTAGAACAAGTTCACCAGGCAGTGTGTTTCAGAGCAGGGCTGAAATCCATGTCCTCATTCAATGCTGAAGCTATTGGCTTGTCTTTCCTTGCTGTGCCTGTTTCCTGATCTGTAAGTGTAAAGCTGGTCCTTGCAAAAAGGTTTGTCATACACAAATGACAAGTGTGGTTTAACCAGCACATCATCTTGTCTTTCACCCAGTGACCTGCTCTTGTCACACTTGAGAGACAAGCAGAGCAGTCAGAAAGATAAGCACATCTTTGCAGTTTGAATTGCCTTGGAAAAGCATGTGGGCTTCTTGCAGTCAAACTCTTTCTGTTTCCTGTATTATGTAAGTTCACTCTAACAGTGTGCAATGATTGCTGACAAAGGATGTAAATAATACATATGAGATATAGCAGGGGGATGAAGAGGGTGGACACTACTGAAAATAACTTGGATGATAAAAGAATCAATTGAGAAGATGAATTTTCAACACACTGACTCATTCAGATGGAATAATTTGAACAAATCTGCAGTAATCATCCAGACTCTTCTCTGAAGCACAATTTATGACAGATAATGATAGATAATAATAGAAAGGTAGTAAAGATCTTGTGAACTCTGAGCCTGTAATTACTTGCACAGTAATAAGCTGGAATGTTTTTACTAGATGTCTTCAGCATGTAGGGATGAAAACATAGTATTTCCCTCCAGCAGAGGGGGCTTGGTAGTAAGTTTTCTAAACACAAAACCAAATGATTTCTTCAGAAATTGAGTAATACTAACATTGAACTGTCTTTTGTAGGAACTTGCAAGTATTATAGGTAAAAACAGAACTTCCTCCAAACAAGAGATTTAAATATACATAGACACAATTCCAGTGAGTGTTTTTCTAGCTATCTTGGTTTGCCTTGTTTCTCAGTGTGGCTTTGCTATTTCAGCAGGAAGCCCTTGCAGTTATACCTGACTGGCAGTGTGCAAATAAAGAAGGTTTTGCTCCTAATTCCTCTGAAAAACTGAGTCCAAGTTCCTGTTAAATCTGTCCCTGTAAAATACTTCAATACATACACAAGAAAAAACCAGAGAAGGCACTAAGGTAAAGTCTTGGTAGAAAGTTATCCAAGTCACAACAAAGGTGTGCATTTGAAGGCAGAGCATGTCCTCTGAGTGGTCCAGGAGTTTATAGTACAGTTATTTGAGACCTTAAACAATTAACATAAATCTGGATGGCCAAAAGAGACACTGGCAACCTCACAATATGGATGAGACCAAAACTGTGGATGTAATCCAAGGTGGTACAAAAGCCCATAAGAAGCTAATGCTTGGTGTTAAGTTGCACACAGTGTTATGTAAAGACGTAAGAGTGACACAAATTTCCCTTTAAATTAAAACAGGCTTGCTAGTCATCTGGTAAATTCCTCTTTTTCATGGTTATTTGGACTTGTCCCCCAAGTACTGTTTCTTTGCTTGATTTCAACTCTAATAGGGGAAAAGTACAGGCAGGTGCATTTGAATACCTGGGATTATTCTCTTTTATTATTTCTGATGAGCAGTCTTACTCCACATGCAACTACTTGAAAATGGCACTGTTTAGAGCTGTTCAAAACCTCATTCTTTTACTTCTAATGAGAACCAGCTGTCAGTTTTAATGACAGATTCTGGTAAATGTAATTTCACCTCTGTGGCTCCAGCTTCTGGTGAAGGAAATATTGAAAATGATGCACAGGAGTAAGTCAAAATGAAATTCATGCCAGATGTAGCAAAAGGTGCAAATGACTCACCATGACCAGTAAGGGTGCAGCACTTAGCACTTTCCCTCTCTGACGTGGGCTCAGGCTGTGCTGTCACAGCCGCAGGCAGCAATCACCTTGCAGGATGCTGGGAGGTGCAGCACTCCCAGCATTGGGCTCTGCCCACTCACTACCCTCACTGGTCATTCTGGTGAGCTCTTCTCAGAAGGCAGGATCTCAGCACCCACTCTGTTTGTGGGGCGCCACCCACGTAGCCCCATAATTTTCCCTAAGTACTATACTTAAAATAAAGAGTATGTAGGGGAGGAAGAGGAGGAGGAAGAGGGAGTTCTGCTCACCTGGTGAGATAAAATTGTCATTTAGTGTGGATATCAGAGTGATCAGGTTGTCTATTAAACCTCCTATTTGGAAGTGGATGTAGGATGTACTGACACAATTTCTGGTAGAAGAAAAAGGGGGTTAGGGCAGTTCATTGTGAGGAAGGGGGATGGGGCAGGTCACTGTGTGTCCTAGGTCTCCAAGCCAGAATCCCAGTTGGTGGCACCAGCTCTGAAAGATGGTGAGCCCCAGCCCCTCCTGCCTTTGAGTTCCCTCATCCATGCCACATCTCCAGCACTTCCACCCACTGAAGTCAGCTCTCCCCGTCTTTGGACCTGCTGACCTTTGCATCCCTCACCCCACTTCTCCAGTGGCAGGTCCCCAGTGCCAGCCAACCCTCAGCTCCCTTTGGCCTCTGCAATAATCTGAGTTCCTTCCTGGCCCCAGCTCCTCGGGTATCTCCTCCTCAGGTGCACTTGGGAAAACCCTGACTCCTGATTTTCTGATGGGAGGGCTGCAAAACACACCAAGTCCTCGTCATTCACCTCCATGAGGGCAGCACGGGAGGACTTGGCTGAGGGAAAGCAACTGAGTGTCAGCTTTGGTAAGGCCATGCCCTGCAGAGCACTGCTGTGGGGGGCACTGGAGGGGAGAGAAGAGAAGAGAAGAGAAGAGAAGGGAAGGGAAGGGAAGGGAAGGGAAGGGAAGGGAAGGGAAGGGAAGGGAAGGGAAGGGAAGGGAAGGGAAGGGAAGGGAAGGGAAGGGAAGGGAAGGGAAGGGAAGGGAAGGGAAGGGAAGGGAAGGGAAGGGAAGGGAAGGGAAGGGAAGGGAAGGGAAGGGAAGGGAAGGGAAGGGAAGGGAAGGGAAGGGAAGGGAAGGGAAGGGAAGGGAAGGGAAGGGAAGGGAAGGGCAGTTATAGGAATTTGAAAGAAAAAGAAGAATGTACTTTGATGTTAATGACTTGAGTCAGAATACAAGGAGGCTGAACTTCCCAGAAACGAAGTTCACTAACAAAGAACCACAGATAACCTTCAGATGCCAAACTGAAAACTCTGGAGAAAGTAGACAATTCTCAGAAGGAAAAAAAAAGCCCTATACGAACTGTACTTCATGTAACAGAAAGAAAGAGAGAAAGCAAAAGGCAGACTGACTCTTGAAACTAAAAGAGGTATTAAAAAGAAATTAAAGGGTCGCTTAGATAACATTGGGCTGGAAAGCAGAAGAAAACGGAGCAGAGTAAATTTTAAACCTGGACCATAGGTATTTGTTCACACAGAGCAAGGTCAGATGGGACAATGTTCCAGCACTATTATGGAGGAAACAAATAAGGAGTTAGCTGGGACTAGCACAGAGGGAGTACAATAACTCAAATAAGGAAAAGGACTGTGGGGGAGAAGAGACAACATAGAAACAGAAGTGTAAAGAAAGAAGCAGCATAATAAATATTGTATGAATAAAGAGGGAAAAAGAACAGCTTGTTCTAGGTCAGTTCATGGAAACCTGCAGATCTCCCAAACCTTTTATTAATGTCCAATGCCAAGTTTAAAGCTCTGTGTGTACAGAACTTTTCACAAAGAAAAGGCAACTGTCTACAAATTCAAAATTGACCATGGAAAGCTTTATCGCAATGGCAAAGGATGTTCCAAAACCATGAGTCCAGAGGAGTAAAATGACATCTGACTGCTTAAGGCATGAAATATTCTAGTGCAAGTGAGAATGAATGCTGCTGATCTAAAAGCCACTAAACATTGCTACTGCTGTTACTTTAATATGGGATTCTTCCAGCTCAGTTCATCTTTCCATAGGTGTTAATTCTTTGAAGGAACAGCAGGTACATTGGAAAATGTATTATAAACAAATAAATAATTGCCTCCTATTCAGCATATTTACACACATACTCTTAAAAAAAAAAGAAAAAAAGGTAATTTCTGAGTATTCTTGCACATGAAATGAAAGCAAGAAATATTTGATTTTTAGGCCATCAAGAGATACATGTAAGAGCCCAGTAAAAGTATGTGAATATAAGTCGTAGAAAATTTCACGTGAAAGATCCAAGCAGACACATCATTTTGCAGGTGTGGATGGGGTCAATGCTAACCAGACAAGAAGTCTGAACAGTCCCGTTGGGTCTACTGTGAGATCATTACCTTAAGACAATAAAAGTAAGGGGTCATATTTGTCAGTTCGATTCCTCCAGGGATGAATGGAGCCCCTCTTGGTATGGTGCAAAAAGAGAAGTAAAACCACCCAAGTAGAAAAGGGTGTCTGTGCTGAGTTCCCAGTGACTGCAATGGCTGAGTCACAGTGGGTTCTTGGACATGAAGGGGAGTTTTAGCAGGAAACCGCCTACCACTTTATTTAGAGCTCCCCTTCAGCTCTGCCATTCGACTCAGCTCGGGAGATGATTTTATCATTCTACATGTTGTGCATGCAGTTGCACAGAGACACTTTCCAAAAGGCCTCATATGTTTAGTGCTGGTGTTTCATGAGGTTTCAATACATTCACTTCAGATGGAAGAAATACTGCCCCTTCTGCCTCCTTCTCTCCATCCACTCAGATTTGTTTGAGTCATCCCTGACCTGCTCAGATGCTTTGCATTGCTCAGCTGTTTAGAAACCAGCACGCTGGCAGTGTGTGCCTTGTGAGCACAGACAGATGAAGTAGCACAAAAGCACTTACCTTCAAAATCTGAACACTTCTGGTGTCTTGTGATTTAATTTTAAGTAAAGCAGGAGTTCCAAGGCCCAGAAAAGCAGAGAGAACCTCAGTTCTGCCAGACTATCCTGCTTCAACTCAGTGATTTCCACATTCAGCACCTGAGAGAGTCCTTCACTCCCACTTGCAGAACATTATCTTTTTGGCTATTAATATAATTAAAACAACAGTAAATTTTTATTTAAAAAACTGTTCTGGAATGCTAGCAAAGTTTCTTCTTTGTAGAACACAGAATTACTATAGGAAACTGTATTTAAAAAATCTAATGGCAAATTCCAGCCCTTAAAATTGAGACAGGGCCTTCCTTGGGTTTCCTGCTAATTCTGTCCTAGTTTTGTGAGAGTTGAGATCACACATTTCCCCAGCACCCCTGTGTCAGTCAGTGCACACAGGCGTGGGCGGGCAGATTTCAGGTTGTATATGCAAATATAAATCTGATATTGCCCAGTTTTTCAGTTCTTGGCTTTGTAACCATGTACCATCGGCGTGGTGTGTGTACCAGGGTACAGGATGGCAGGAAGGCTATGGTGTGTGCTCTATTGAAGTGCAAATTCCTAATTAGGAGGACAGAATTCTCTGGAAGAGTGATGGGCTTTCTGCACAGCCTCATGACTGCACTGAAATCACATCTTCAGAGGTGAATGGTTACTAAATCCCCAATGATGAGGACTTGTTTCTAGTCATACAGTGCTCCTCAGTGTGGTAAACCCATAGGAGAAAACTGCACAGACCCTCCCAAATCTGCTTCTGCTTGCACAGGCATCTGTCATATTTCCCCAGCCCTGAGAAGGGGGCTGGGAGGAGGTAAGGGAAGAAACAAAACCCAAGAAGATACCCATTTCTGTCTGCATATAGCAGTATGCAGAATAATTTATGTAAATTAGAATCGGCTATGGGATTTCTGGGAAGTTGGCAGTGACACTATTAGTGTCTCAAAGTTAAGGTATGAGTGAAATGAAGAGAGGAAAGTCTCTTAAAGCTGTTTCTAAATAACCAGTACAAACATGCAGTTAATTCAGCAAGAATGCTTTGGCAACCTACATTGGCAACTTCGGACACTCAGGATCACTTTCTCTTTTTTATGATGCACAAAACTCTGCTTGTGGGTCATTTGTTTTGAAGCCAGATTCAGCTTTGGCCCTGCCTTTGAAGGTCACATTTGACAGATCATCATAGGCAGAGCAGAGGAAGGATGCTGCATGAATCATGAGAGACGATCTATTTGCCAAAGCCCTGCAGGCTGTACCACTCTTGGCATTTTGTGCAGCAGGTCTGTCACATGAAGAGGATTCATACGTGCCCTGAAATAACTCAGTGAGTGCAACTCCCTAACAGCCAGTGGGTTTTACACCCCAGGCTCCAGTCCAGTGTTTCCCTCTCCCCCGTGATCACAGCCCTCCTACACTTCCCCCACCATCACAACCACAGGTTGGTTCAAAATGAACAGGAAATAGCCACACTCAGATCTGCTAGTGGAAACTAGGAATTCACTGGAATTCATGGAGGCAGGTCACACACATGTTATGCCCCTGATGCCACAATGATGCCACAATTTATCTACACAGTTGATATTTTAAAGTTTCATGTATGTAGTTCAGTTTCCCTGAAATTAAACTTTGAAAGAAAAAAAAAAAAAAAGAAAGAAAAAAGAAAGGAAAATAAAAATAAAAAAAAAAAAGAAGAAGAAAAACCCATAGCCTTTCGGGGGACCAGAAACCAATTTGAGGAAGCATTAGCAACTTTGATGGTAAATGCAGCCACTGAGAGTAAATGCATTCTTTTTTGTGTGAGTGTGTGCATGTGTGCATGTGTGTGTGTGTGTGTGTGTGTATTGGACCAAGTTTTTAATTGAATTTCCTAGAAACAGAGAAGTAAAAGTGTGGAATGCTATGACTTACTGCTGGAATAACACAATGCACCATTATCACTGGTGAGCTATTTCTAGTATGGCCCATGAGCAGGCAAGAAGTGAGGGCTTTTTTGATCCAGGCAAGCTGCTTTTTCCAGCCCTGACACCTGGAACCCTCCAGTGCAGGGATCTCTTGGCAGCCCTGCCTGGAGCTACCCTGGTCTCAGGCCCAATGGTCAATCAATGACTGTCCTGGGGAAAATGGGACACTAAGAAAGGAAGGATAAAATATGCAAGGAATAAAAAGCCAGAATTAAACTGGAGGAGTTAGGCAGTGTCCTTTAAGCTAATTCAGAACTTATAATGGAAGTGTATCTAGAATGTCTTTGTTCTTAATCTCTTCAAAAACAGGCTATTTTTAGCAGTAGATCTAAGGTCAGGACTGCTCTGTTGTGGGTGTAATCCTGTTTCTCCATATTGATATAAACATCTACTTGGAGATCTCTGCCCAACTGCCACTGGCAGCATTTTGGATGCAGAAGTCAAGTCTGCACGTGCAGTCGCATTTGCATTTCTCCTATAGCCACAGCACATCCATCACATTCCTAAGAAAGCAACAGCACCAACTACAGAACAAAATGTTCAACTTGCACAACAAAGAAAAAAATTTCTGAGACATTTCCTAAGAACAGAGCCACTGTCCTATTGTTGCTGTGCTTACACACCACTGGAACAGGAAATCTTCTGAAGTGCTCTGATGAAACTCCTGCCAAGTCTTTAGCAAAAAAGTCTAAACTCGAGGAAATTTCCTCCTGACCAGAGCACAGACTCTGAGCATGGACTTGGGGAGATACTGTGCTATTTTTAATGTAGCCAGAAATTCTGGGTGTCTGGCTGGCTTCTGAAGCTCAGCAAACCTCTCAGGATATGTAGGACCTTGTCTGTAGCTGCTCCACCTTTGCCAAGGGTAAGGACAGCATTGTGTGAGGATTACAAAGGGTTTAACTGCAAAAACTACTCCCTGTTAGTAATTTAACCTTTCTTACAGACCCAGGAAGAGAGTATATACACCTATCATAAGGGAAGTCATGACAGGGAGCACAGTATTTAAATTCATATTAAATTTACATTCATACATTTATTAGTATTTCTTGCTGGTACTGTAGTAGGTGCTTCACTGTATCTATTTGCATATAAAAGCTCATGAGGGAAAAGGCTCCATCACATGGCATAGGAAGAATTATATCTGCTTTTTCTTTACAACTTATCACACAGCTAATCTGAATTTTTAAACTGGTGATTAGAGACATCTAATTATGGAACTTCAGATTAGATATGGACTAAATCAGCAACTACCTGCAGGCTGTATGAATTTATGTTGGATGAGGCTGCAGTGTCAGCAATATACAGATCATTTTGTTTAGAAGTAAATCCTGAAGGTCACGGACACAGTTTTGGTACCGCTGCAAAAACTGAGAGGTAACTTAGTCCATACTCCAGTGGTGTAAGACAGAGACAGCACAGGGCAGCTGGGCAAAGAACTAAGGAGAAGTACAAATTTAAAGTGTTCTCCTGTAAGAATAGCTCCAGTTACCTTTCCAGAAGGCTTTTCTGTCAGTACAGGTGTATTAGAATCACTGGTGGTTTCAGGCATCACAGGTCACTACCCATGTGTCCAGTAAGTTTTAGAAGGTTGTCTTGTCAAACTCAATTCAATTAACGTGATTAAGGGTAAGACTTCCTCTAGACTCATTATCAGGAATTTTGCCAGTATTTTCTTGTGACGTTATTGTGAACAGAAATAGATCTGCAGTTGAAATACAGCACAGCACTCATTTCCAGTTTAACACAAGTGACAACAGGACTTCTTGCACTCTTAGAGGACAAAGTGGCCCTGGAAAAGTGAGTCACCACAGACAGAAACCCTCCCTATAAGAGCAACTCCATGAGGTCTCTCCAGAACTCCTGCAGAAAATCCTCCAGGCTGGGCACTCTTCCCACTTTCATATTCTTAATTATCTCATTTACTGATAGAGGACATCAAGGCCTGCATGCTAAGCTACACTGATTTTACATAACATAATATTTCTTCTTAATTAATCCAAAAGTATGTGTGGTGAGGTCTGTATATAACTTATAAAGATATTTCTAAAATTAGAAAATGCTTCATTAATATCATTGGATGATGTTTCTTTAACATCAGATGCCAAAAATTCTACATTTAAAGGACTTTTTTATCTTTCATCAGAAACTGTCAGTTTATTCTCCTGATTCCTAGAAATTTTCCTGGAGCTGGAACAAGGTGAAGCTAATCCATTTTGCACTCAGCTTGTTGAGTTCACATGTAAAATTGGCTGAGGTTTGCAATAAATCTGGAAAAGGAAAATGTCTGAAGAAAAAAAATCCAATTCTTTTTCCACACCAGCAATTATGGTGGGTTTTTTTTCCCTTTTCTTTTCTTGGCAAATGAGGAATTAATATTTGTACTCTGAAGAAAACTATTGACCCACCTATCAGGACTTATCTTTTCTCCAGGGACAGAGCAAGAAGAGAAATCTGGATAATTTCTCAATACTTTGAAGAGCGTAAGCCAATAATAAAATCTATATTAGACCAATCTGTACCATAGAATAAAAGGTACACATTCAGTAGTTACTGTTTGTTTGGTATAGAAGTTATTAGATACTGCAGAACCAAATGTATTCCATCGTCAGAAGAATTTGTGGTTTATGATTTGGGATTTGACTGCAACTGTGAAAAAGATCTGTCAGTTAAGGTAGATTACAATCACAGTAGGAATACAGAGGTCAGCATATCATGCCCATGGAAGATCTTTTCTCTGAGTATTAACAGTGATTTATTGAGATTTAGTCATCCAGGCTTGATGGCTTCAAGTTTTAAAAATCCAGCCAAATCATCTGAAAGTGCCTCAGTGAGTTGTCCACCTGGATCTGGCTGATGCTGCAAAACACTGCTTTGCCATCACCCTCTTGTTTCTCAACTTCCAGTGTGCTAATTCTGCCTCCTGTAACAGCACCACATCAGTCTTTATTCACTTTAAGAACAAGACAACCTTCTTCTTTTTAATTTGGACTGTAGATTCTCTCTGCATTCAAAGAAATAGAACTGAGATTTGGATCCATTTGACTATATTAAGAATGAATTTTATTCAATTTCTGTGGACTGAAAACCAAAGATGAGGGAACACTTGAATCATTTCCTTTACCTCACCCCAACCATAACAATCTCCCCATGTGTTGATTATGCCCAAGAATAAAATGTGTTCCTCTAGCCAGCACTGAAAGCTCTGTAGTCCAGCAGATGTATCTGGAAGCCAAACTAGCTTCATGTGCTTCTGCTTTAACATGTCCAGCCCAGTATTTATTGCTGCAGTTCCCTGAACAGGACCCTGCTACCTCTTCAATTAGCACCAACATTATTTTTAAGGATCCAAAGTTCCTTCATCAGTTGTGGAGTATGCACATACAGACACACTCACACATAATCCAGTAAGACAAATTTATCATTTGGATGAAAAAAAAAACAAAAAACACAAAGCAGGCTGCCCTTTCACAATATTTTTACCAACAATTTTGAGACTTTCCCTTCCCCTCCCCCACTCAACTAACTATGAAGAAGGATGTCTAAACTACTGAAATGCAGAAAACCAAACCACATTTTCATGTGGTTAAGTGCTCAGCATTTGAATTTATGAGACTAATGTGAATCTTGATTTGACTTAGTTAATACCAACAAGGAACTTCCACTGAACATCAGACAGGATCCATTTAGTCTGGGCTCAAGGAAACCAGCATTAACTTCCATGAGAAAGTAATTAACATAATTCAAAATAAACAATTCCAGAATAGCCAGCTGAGAAAGAAACTTTCCTCATAGCCTCAGACAGTTAATGTATTGCTTATTTGAAACATAGCAGTTTATATCTCTTACAGTGAAATATTTCAGACAACATGGACTATTCAAAGGAACTTAAGGGACAGAGAGGCTCAGCTCTTACTCAGCCTTAATCCACAATTAAGCTTAATTTGCTTAACTTCCAAACCTCAGAGTTCTCTATTCTAGCCAGCACACATGTGCGCATCCTTTTTAGAAGACAAAACCACTAATTCCTCTAATCCATCTGGATGGGATCTGACTTGGACATTCTCTGCAGAACAGCACAAATTTCAGTTCAGACAGAATTAATTATTTTTGTACCAACTGGCATGCCCCTGTCTAGGTAGATGCTTATCAAAGCTTGATAACAAATTGGTGACATCCTCAAAATGTATTTTGTTCTTGGCATAATGATGAATTTGCTGTGACTGACTGCCTGGCAAGACACACATTGTTCTTCAGTGATACCTAGCATGATAACTAATACCAGTGTAAAGTGAGTCACATCTGTAGCTGTTTCACCTGGAAGAGCTGCCTAAAAGGATAAGAAGATGAGCTGTATTCATCAGGCCCATTTTATTACCTCCTAACTTAGAAAATGATTGATTGGATAGTATGGGAATGGAAATGTGTGAGGCGAGATCACGATAGCTGCATCTCTTGGACACGTCCTGTTTAAATGCATCAAACTCTAACCCAAATACTTTGTCAAAGTGGGTGACAGGTTCACACTTGGCTCAGTGCAGCTGGTTTCAGTGCATCTGAAAGCAGACTCACAGACAGTGTGGTGTCTAATTTACTTGCAAAATCAAAGAATTCCGATTTCAAGGGTTTCGTTTAAATGAAAATTCAGATTCTGGAGAAGAAAACAAAACCCACTAAAACAGGAAGGATGGTATTGTGGTTAAGTTTCTAGTATAGGGCTATGAAGACCTGAATTATGTTCCATTCCTAGCCCTTCTGCAGACTATCTCACTCTGACTTCAAGCAAATCACTGAATCTCTTGGTGCTTCAGTTCCTCTTTTCTAAAGATGATGTTGGTGATTTGATCAGTTTAGATAATGAGCACATTCATGTAAGAGCTATCATGTACCAGCAGTATCAGCACAAGACAAAAGACAAATAGTCAAATATGACTATTTACTGAACCATTTTTGCAAGCAAATAGCAACTCTATATTAAACCCACACTGATCACCCACTTACTGTACCAAACTCTAAACAACATACTGTCCCACAGACACATTGCCCTGTCCCTTAATCCAGGTTCATAACAGAATCAGTGTCTCCTTCTATTCTCAAAAGCTAGGAAAAAGCTAAAATGGGGAGTGCCTGCTGGTTTTCTAAGCCTTTCAGGTTTTCTGATTTTCTTTTCCCCAGAGGACTGTCCCTGCAGTGGAGATGAATTCAGCAGGGTGTGGAATGCCCCATAATGGAATTTATACTGGGGAATACCACACATGGTATCACAACCTCATCCCTCCTGGTGGTTTCAGAGGGCGAGGAAAGGCTTGGAGCACAAATAGAAGAAGTTCTGCCTGCATTATTCTGCTGTTAGTTGCATTATTCTGGCAAGAGTGTGGGGTTTGGAAAACTAACCAACAGGCAAATGTCTCATGTATTCCCAACAGAAACAGTACTCTCCCACCTCCAAAACCATCTTCAGAACCATGTTTTTTCTCTTGCTACCTTCTGGTAGACCTTACCTGGCATCCCTATTCCCAGGACTTTCTAAACAGGTTCCCTGTCACCTTTGTCCTGTTTCTAGCCAGTAAGCCATGCTCCTGCTGCACAAATGCCGAGCAATTCCTCTGAATTTTCTGCCATTTTTCAAAACAGTGTTTACAAAATAGGGCTAAGGACTTTCATTTTTAACTAAAGCTAAGTTTGTTCTTTATCCTAACTTTTGGAGGTTTACTGATACGAACCTTCATAGCAAAAGCATTTACTTTCCTGCTCTAGAAACAAGGGAGAAAGGAAGATGGGGTAGTATCTCTCAATAATTTTCTCTCCAGATTTTGCTTTTCTTTTCTGAGACCATCAGCAGGGAAGGAAACACAATTTGTTTCTCCACATGAAGAAAAATAGGCATTTCACATGGAAGGCTTTACTTATCAAATAGACTCTAAGTCTAATTCACCTTGCAAAAAGCAGCAAGTGCTCCTTAAGCTGCCAGAGCACGGGTCAGAATCACCTGGACTGGCAGCGGTGCTTTCTCCTTCAGTCCTTTATCTAGAGATGCTTCTCCAGATGCTCTGCCCAGCAGCTCTGCCCAGGTTCCCCTTTCTGCACTGCCCTCTGCTGGATACCGTGACCGCACCCTGTGGGATCCCGCTGGCACGGCACTCCTCCCGAGGCACACACTGCTGGGGGCTTAAGGCGAGGGAGGGGATGCAGGAAAGGAAACCGAAGGATGGGAATGGAGAGTTGCAAAAACAAAACATGAGTGGGTAAAACTGAAGATTTCCCAAGAAAGCTCAACTTGTGGGACCCTCACATCTAAACCCTCAACTCCTATCACAGAAACTTCACTCACTGTGCAAATTTCCTTCACACACTACAACTGAAGCCCATTTCTCCTGGGCAAGCCTTTCTAAGGCACTTCATGGAGCACCCTGGACCACTTTCACTATGGTTCATGTAGGGATGGTGTCAAACTCCATAAGCAGCAGCCTGACACACTTGGCTTCTGATGTCCAAGCTGGCAAGTTCACTCCATCACTCTCCTCTGCGACTGGGAGTTCACCTACCCATTCGAGCCTTGCCAAGCTCTGAAGCTTTCCAACTGAATATTGTTACCACATTCCTGCTCAATGAACACAACTTATTGGACGGACACTTTGTCAGCTGCACTACTCAGTCCATGGCAGACAGACGGCATGTGCACCTGCAGGATCTTTCTTTCCCCTGTGATCTTACAAAATTAAAAAATACATGAGAGTGAAACAGCTTTCCTGGCACATCAACAGCAACCTTCAGCCAGCTCTGTCTCACGTGAGAAAATCGCATCCCAATGTGCTGCATTCCAGCCATGAAGCGCTCTGCCTCTAAAAGCCACAGCCACGGCAGGACGAGGCTGCAGCAGCAGGGAGGGAGCTCGCTGGGCGCCCTGGGCGCTGGGGGAGGAGTTGTGAGGATCTGAGCTGTACTTTTGGTTCTGATTTACCTTATCTTGACAGAGTTAAGCACTTCAAAACCCCTTGTCTGAAGAGTTGGGGGGGAGGAAGGGGACTTTGTCTTGCCAAAGTAGACTTTAAGCTGTTAAGGGCAAGGCCTGGCTGAAGTACCTGTGTGAACACCAACAATGCCATATCCAAACCAGCCTCGGAATCTACTCCTGCATGGAGCACACTGTGCCTAAGACTGGCAATATTGCATATTCAAATTCTAAGGGAAGTTTCGGTTTCAACAGTCCTTCATGCTTTTGCTTTATACAGTAAAGCAAATGAGCTTCCTCCAGCAGATTATGCCAAACCTTGACTAAGCTCTGTTGCTCAAAACTTGAGAGAGGAGTCTGAGCATAAAGTGAATCTCTGTGCAAGGTCTTAAAATTAATGGCACACTGCTTCTCCAAATTCATTACAACTATGCTCTTGCATGACAGAACATAAGCAGTAAATTTTGGTGGCTAAAACATCATCAGAAATTTCAAGATTCACCTATTGTACACTGGCTGCACATCACTGTAAGGTGCTGTTTTGCCATCAGGTTAAGTCAGTCTGTGATCACACTGGATTTTGAAAAGCAAGAAATACATTCCCTCAATTTAATCCCAAGGACAACACATAAGGCATTGCCAGACCCTCTCCCCTTAATCACTTGACAGAGACATTTCCTTTGCATTGTCACAAAACATCGTGTAAACTACAGGGAAACTTCTTGGCCTCTAAAACGTGGTTGTTATTTAATAAACATCCTCTTTGGAAGAAAGCACACTTTACTGGGCCCGCTTAAGGGACCACATAAGATACGGGTGTGGTATGTGAGGTTTCAAACCTCCTTCTGGGTGAGCAGGAGAGCATTCCAAGTCTCCTGCACTGGCTGCTGGCAAGGTTATAAATACAGCTGGGATTTGAACAGCTACTTTTAATTCTGATTACTCTGGAGAAAACCCCAGGGAAGTTCTGCTTTAAGAACTCAAACCCCAGTGTTGCATCTTTACAGTCTTCTCAGTGGAAGGATCATAAGCTTCTATAAATGCTTTTTGTACTTTGAGATTATTGGTCTAATATTTTGTCCTTTCTTTAACATTTAAGTTATACATTAAGTCCTCTTACCTCTTCTGTCCATGGTGACCTGTTAGCTCTGAGGAGAACAGCTATTTTCACGTGAAACCTCCCCGCAGTGGTTGCTCGCTTGCTTTTCTTGCCATTTCTCCCCCACACGTTTTGAGGTAGCTGCCATCAGAGCCTCATCCATCACCTACCTCTAGTGGTCCCCTGGCCTCCCTGGGGCCACAGAGGGCTTCCGTGCTCGGATTTTCCCCGCAGCACCTCTCGACTCTGCCCGCGGCCACCGCCTGCTCCAATGGGGCTGTCCGGGAAAAAAAGGCAAAAAAAGAGTAAACCCAGACGTAGTCGGATAGAAGAAGAGAGGTTGAAGAGCATCCCCAGCGGCGGGCAGGGAGCCCGCCGTTCTCCGGAGGCGGTGCTACAGCTGGCTCAGGGCCACCAAGCCTTTGGGAAAGCGAAAGTGAACGTAGGCCACATGCTTTCCGAGAAGGCGGGGAGGAGCCGAGTCGTGCTCCTCCGCGTTAAATAAAAAGCCGGGGCGATGCGTGGCCACAGAGCGCTGGAGGGGCCGGGAGCGCTGCAGGAGTCGCTCGCCCGCCCGCCCCGCGGCAGCCCCGGCTCGCCGCGGCGCCAGGCAGGGCCCCCGCCGGAGGATGCTCGACCGGCCCCCGGGGCCAGGACCAGGACTAGCAGCAGGACTGGGACTGGCAGCGTGTGCTGCGCTCCGGGGACGGCCCCCACCCGCGGCACCCCGAGGTAAGGGAGGGTGTCTGCCCCGGGGGGTCCGCGCCAACCGCGACGTGCACCGAGGGCTCGGGCGCCGCGGCCCGATGAGCTCAGATTTCGGAGAAATCCTGCCAGATCTGCCAAGAGTGTGGTGGCTTGGGGAGTCTTTGCCCTTTAATTTTAAATACATTTTCCCCCTCCCTTTTTGGCTCAGTGTCCGTGCTCAGACAGACCTGTCGTGCCTGGTGTAAAACAGTGGGACAAGCACTAAAGGGAACACGCAGCGGGGTTTGCAGGGCCCCGCGCCCGCAGTGCCCGCACGGCCGCGCCGCCGCCGGGACCAGCCGGGCCAGGCCCCGGACCCCGCAGAAGTCTCCGCTCCGCCGCAGTCGGGGCACCCTTGTCCCAGATCCTTGCCCTGGCTTTCGGGCTCCGAAGACTGGCATGTTCCCCGTTTGCTCTGTGCGCTTCGGAAAGGCACTGCAAACTCTCGCTTGGCTCCCTACGGCTTCTGCTAGGGAGCCCTTTGATTTTTAGATCGCGGGCTTAGTGCTTATTTCTCCCCAGGGTGTCCTGAAACGGAATTTTTAACTTTAAATACTGAGCGATAATCCTGGCTCAGTATTTGGAAAAACTGGCATCAGTTTCCTTCTGCTGTGCAAAGCAAGCCCAATGCTACTTTCAGCCTGTTACTTACCAGCTTAAGGATTTTATAACCCTCGTAGGTGCTTGAGGAAGTAATATGACCTAAATGAAACTAAACATAAAGTTGTTAAATTAGCACAGACAGGAATCCAGCAGCATGCTTTCTTAGAAATCCTCATTAGCATGTTACCCTGAACTGTGAGACGGCTGAGGGATTCATTTCTGAGAATCCTTCAAGGCTTCTCAACAAGCTGCTGCTGCAGATCTATATCTGACTATAGGGATAAATCCTAAAATCTATGCTTGCCAGTAAGGTCAAGGCAGCCAGCGGAGATGTATTGAACCACACTGTCAGAGGCAGACATTTCAGGCCAAACTCATTCCTGGTGCAGCACTGCTAATTCCTTTGAAGTAACACGAGGGATGAATTTAGTCCCTCATGTTGAAAGATATATCAATAGGAAGCAATTTAGATTGGGCCACTTAAAGTGCATGTGATACAAAAAAGAGAGAGAGACTGTGGAGTAATGCTTTAAGGGTTCACAGAGGTTGATTTGTATAAGCTAGTAGGTTGTAGCATTGCTGTCCCAAGGGAAACTTGGGAGAATGGAAATGGCCTTTTATAGCTGAGCCTCAGGTTAACAGGAGAGAGGAAAGAAGTTTTAGGATTACTGTGTAAATTGACCGTGTTACACGCTGCCCCTCCAAGTTGCACCTCAGTCATACAATGGAACCTCACCTCACTCTCTTCCCTAGTTATCTGGGAACACAGCCTTCATCCACTTTATCTTTTTTTGTACAATGCATGCACCAAATAACAACATTGTGTGCCGAGTCCTGACATTGTAGTTTGGAAGGCAGAAAAAATGGTAATTCAGTTGTAAAACCTTGTTGATTTGTTCTTTAAAAACTTGAGAATGGCAGAGGGTGTCCATGAGATGACGTCTCATTGAGAAGGCATTTGAGTTGCTAGGCCTTGAAAGGGCTCATAGCAGGGAAACTTATTATTTTCTGTAGCTGTTAATGATCCTTGCTAAATATTTTTGGAGCTTTGGAGTTTGCCATAGTGATAGGCTGCTAATCTTGTCCAAAAGAGAGCAGTTGTTTGCCTGGTGTAAATTGGAAAATGAATATTTTATTATTTTATAATGGGTGGGAGGTGTATCAATGGAAGAGGGTCATTCAGCGATTGCTGCCGGCTGTCCCTGGGGATCGATCTCACATGGTGTCTCTCCTTGGCATTTCAGAGTAGCTGCTGGAAGGCCGCCCTGCCGTAGCCGCTGACGCTATGGAAGACCGCATCCGCTGCTCTCGGCTGTAGGATGGTAGCGCACAGCAAGGTGTCAGCAGATAATGCACTTGGAGCAGACCCAAGAAGGCTTCTTGACCCTCCGGCACGGGATTGCTCACAGGCACGAGGCTTCCAGGGCCCCGGCCGGCCCGGCACTGTGCAGGCACAGGGCACTACACACTTCCGAACCTTTCGCTCCCAAGCGGATTTCAGTAGCATCACTCGAGCCAGCAGCCTGCTGGATGCCTGTGGCTTCTACTGGGGGCCTCTGACTGTCAGTGCTGCCCACGAGAAGCTGAAGTCTGAGCCCGAGGGCACCTTCCTCATCAGGGACAGCACACAAAAGAATTGCTTCTTTGCCATCAGTGTTAAGACTGCAACTGGGCCCACCAGTATCCGGATTAACTTTCAGACTGGGCGTTTCAGCCTGGATGGCAGCAAAGAGACTTTTGACTGTCTTTTTAAGCTGCTGGAACATTACCTAAGCTCCCCGAGGAAAGTACTGGTTGCCCCCCTTCGCAAGGTCCGGGTGCAGCCACTGCAGGAGCTCTGCCGGAAAAGCATCGTGAAGACTTTTGGAAGAGAGAACTTAAATCAGATCCCACTCAATCCTGTTTTAAAGGACTACCTGAAATCCTTCCCATTTCAGATATAAGTGCAGCATTAACTGTATAGGGACACATTAGACATGTGTAACGAAATCCATCTTCCTGGGTTTTTAAATATGTTTGACAGCGAGCAAACTTATTTTTGTAGCAGTTTACTGTATTTTGCGATGGAACCTGAACACTTGACTTCTTATGTTTACAAAAACTGTTTGCACAAACCTGGGGTTTTAAAACCCTGGCATAATTTTTCTGCCAAGCAGAATATTTTACTATTTTATAATATTTTTAATGATATTAACATAATAAACTTTATTGTCACAGTTTTTAAAAAAAATAGCATCTCTGTTTGTAGTTTTAAAGGCTCTGGCACCTATCCTGCTGGCAGACTAACTGCTTAACTGAGTGTGTAAGTGCAGACAGGTCTCCACATGGTCCTGCTTCTTTGCCCTAGCAAATTAGTCTGTCTTAGTGCTGGTCCAGCAAGCAGAGGATTCCTGCCTGCAAAAGCCTACAATAAAAAAGGGCAAGCAAGTAGAAAATATACTAAGGTTGAATCTGCCCAGGAATCCACCTCTCTCCTAAATCCATGAGAAACAGGGACAATATATAAAGACTGCAGTGATGCATAGTTTTTGACAGAGCAAATCAAACCCTTGGCTGAGCAAACTCCACCAACACTGGTTTGTCTTATTTCTGTGGAAAGGTGCAAAACCCTGAGCTAGAAGACGTTGCTGTCTGACATAACCAAACCCCATGAACCTCAGTGAGGAAAAATAAAACTGTCCAGAAATGCTCTTCACACACTTTAATCTGTGAATGCTGTAACATTGCGGTGCATTGGGGAAAGGATAGTTTAGTTCCCTTTAAAAATTTGCATGCACAAATGGCAAAGGTGCAGACATCCTTAGACATAAAAAATATGTTTCTCATCTTAAATTCCTCCTGATCTACAGAGCAGAGATTTGGCATGTTAAAAGAATCTATGACTTAGCTCCATGACAGGATCCAGAGAACATCTGCCCTCTACATTTGCAGCTGTAATTTCTAGTGGCTAAGCTGCATTCAGAGAAAGTTAAACTACATTAACTGTTCTGTTTCCATCTGCTCATGAAACACAAAAACAGTGCCCCCAGAAACTGCAGCTGTGAATGACTTGAAATGCCTGATTTGGCAAAGTGTCACCTGCATTATGAGAAAGTGATTCTCCTCTCCCCCAAGCATTTCCTGAAATCCATGAAAAGCTGACTTAGAAAAAAGGCTGAACCAAATCACTTCAAAGAAGGCACAGTCTTTCACAGAAATGTACTCTGTCAGCCCAGATCTACAGTGCTTACAGGAACTGCAAGCAGTAAATGAAGTAATCTTCAGAGTTTGGGAGATAAAAGGTCTCTCCCCCTACTGTAATTCACATTCCTTTTAAAGATAAAGCCACTTTTAGGAGACATTGAGTGTATGTTCTATAGTGATCCTTACTGAATAATTTGTTTAATATTTACCAAATCAGCTCTTACTTCATTGATGTTTCTTTGGAATAAATAGGTTTCCTCCTCAGATATGACTAAGGATCACTCAGTGGACTGGACATTATGAAAAAAGGGAAAAAGAACACACAGGCAGTATCATGGTGTGTTGCTTCCCTAAAATATTCTTTGGATCAGTCCTAAACCAGCAAAAAGCATTTCTGCTTAATTCTAAAGCTGGAATTAGTTGTCAAATGATGCATTTTCACACAGCAGCTGCAAGGATATAAATTTGGGAAGTAGTGAATGCTGTGCTATGCAGCAGATAGGAGACTGGAAAAAAGCTACTGCCTGAATGTGAATAGCATTGTTAAATTGGAAAAGAAGTCTTTGTAGGGTGAAGGCTGCCAGACTGGTTTGCTGTCAGCAGAGATTGTTATCCCTTCCCCATACTCTTTTTTTCCCAGCTCCACACTAGTATCTTTTAACCCTTCAGGCTCTGAACAAATGGCTCTTGCCCTGCTATACAGAAGAGTGCCCACATGACAGCATTACTGGTAGAACAAGCACAATGTAACTTCTCTGCTACCTCTGAGAAAACCAAGCAAAACTAGACCTAGATAGAGAATAAGGGGCTTCCCACTGAGAGGTGTGGAATGAAAAGCATAAGGATTGAGTGAATTTCATTTTCTTCCTGGCAGAAACAAACCTGTTTTTTTCCTCTCTTATATTGCTTTAGAGTAAGTTTAGCAGAAATAAGCCATATCCTCCCACATGAGGTGCCTAATATCTTCATTTTGTCTTTATTATGAAATGCAAATATGGGATAGCTCATAAAAAATATATAACCAAAACTATAAATAAGGACAAGCAAGAAGGTCAGAATTGCATAAAATGCCTCTTAAGAGGAGACAAAGCTGACTTGTATTTTTAAATTACATTATCTTTACCTGCCTTTTCTTCTGCTTCCTTTCCTTCTCTCTTTCTCCCCAGCATACAATACAGTGGCCAGGAACATCCTCCTTCTAATAGGTATATATGGGTTGCACCAATGCAGTAAGGAAATCCTAACCACAGGATGTGTGTTCACAATATCACTCTGACTTTCCTTCTATAAGAGCAAATCAAGGGCTCTCTAAAATGTCTGCTTACCTGTGTACACTGATTTAAGGGTGGTGTCACTTCTAAGGGGCACAGCAGGAGTCTCCTGAAGATTTCTGTACTAAGTTCAGTGGTCAAATCTCTCATCCTCAGTTTTAATAAAGCACCAGCAAGGTGAAATAAGGAATTTGCAGTACTCTGCACCTAAAGCAATAGAAACATGCAACAGATTTTACTCTCTCCTGCTAAATAGTACATAAAGTGGTGATTCCAGTCCCTTCCCCTCACCCAGCTCTTTCCTCTGACCTTTTGACCGTGGCTGAACAGTAAACAGTCAATCTGTTAAAGGGTTGTGGGAAAATTTGAGCCATGCTCAGGAGCCCAGCAAAGCCACGCTTTTGCAGAGACTGTAATATTTACAGTTAGTGGGGAAGGGACAGCTTTCCAGGAATGCCATTTGCAGCGTGGCTGTGTCCCCAGGGCAGCAGGGTGGGCTCTGAGCAGGGCCCTGCTGGACCCGGCCCTGCTCCTGGGACTGCACAGGCCGCAGGCCTCAGGCCTCCTCACCCTGTAGGCTGAAGCACGTTTTACTTTCTGAGTAATTAAATTACATACAATGCAACAGCTGTAAAACACTAACAAGCAGAGGAAATTAATAGACCTGTAGAAATTCAGAAAGCTGTTTATTTAAGCTGTGGAGAGCTACTGAGTGCTCAGGAGGAGGAGGAGCTTGAATGCCAAGCAGGGCCTGTTACCGCACCGAGGCTGTGGTCACACTAATTCTGTTATGATTGAAGTCATTTACAAGAAATGAGGCTTCAGCTGCAGTCAGCACTGATGCTATTTTCAACAGACAAGACAAAAAGTGTCCCCTAGGGCAACACACTGCCCATATCTAGCCATCAGTGCTCTTCACCCCGCTGGTACTGAACCCTCTGTTGAACAGCACATCCGCCTCCTGAACCTTCTCCTCAGATCCAGGGTCAGCCCTTTCTGTTGTGCTGGGCTGGCTTTCGGGCCCTGGCTCTCCTGCCACTCTCCACTGGTGCCAACAGCTGTGTGAGCAATGCATTTATTCATTGATTCCACTGATCTGAGACAAGGCAGTGTAACAGGGACTTAATTTGGACTCTAGGTGGCTTTCTGTGAAAAGCGTAAGCTAACAACTGCCCATGCCCTAAGTTTCCAGGAAGTTTTTCCCAATTGCCACAAAGTGCCATTCAAGACTTTTCATTGCCTCTGACTTGCCATACTTCTACATAACTCAGATCCTGTCACTGTGTCTGTAGTTTTCATCCACAGCTGTTTCCCAGTACAGCAGCCAAATTTACAACACCCTAGCCTAATTTGCTGCTTGTGTCACCATGGAATAACAGAAACATGGGCCAGCAGGAAGTATAAAGACAAGCCCAGCTTCTCCCACACGAACCACTGCTCAAGTAGGGCAAAGCAGCAAAGCCCAGAGTCAGAATATAAACTCCTGACTGACAGACAGCTGAGTTACCCACATGCCAGAAGTATTTCCCCTCTGCAGCTCAGTGACATGCTTTGGATGTAGCTATTGAAGAGAAGAATGATAGATGATTGTGCATAGCAAAACAATTTCTCTATAGTCTTCAGCTATGAGAGAAACAGTTACACTGTGAAGATGAAATATCAGCCAAACAGAATGAAACAAATAACTAGCTGCACTATAAGCCCCATTTGGCCAGTTTCTTTCATTCTGTTCTTCTTAGCAAGGCAAAGTAGCATCACCTTTCTGTTGTTATTTTAATCTCAGTTACTCTTAATTTCAGTTATTCTTTGTAGCTCCCAGCCATGTAAAAGAATGGTAAATCTGGTCATCACTCTTAAACAGATACAGAGGATACCATCCAAACATCTGTAGCAAAATTTTAGATCCACTGAAATCAATTGCCAGGGAATGGCTGACATTTCTGCAGATAGTTTTATTAAATAAGACTAAGTATCTTTTTAAAATTAAATGCAAGATCTATGATTGCATCACAAAGTTTTCTTACTTGATAGAGCCTCAACAAATTCACAGGCTGAGAATGCTCTGTTTTGATGCTGAAAGAGTATACACAAGGTTCTGTGCAATTTCCTACTTCCATTCCTTGCAGCTCTGCAAAGTATTTGCAAATCAACTCTGTGCCCTTCAAACTGAAACTGCCCTTCAAACCAAACTTTCCCCAAATCAACTTCCCTACAGCAGAAACTAATTATTACTGGAATTTGAGTCAGATTGAACTTTCAGGCTGAGATTTTAGGTCTCCTCTCTGGGATTTGAACAACTTCTGGTTCCTAGTCTGAGCACTGAAAACAGAAGATAAAATATTGTCCCCAGAATGTTACAACACAGACTCGACTGAGGCTTACAGATTTTGTAATTCTCAGTGTAATAGTCTCATCTGGTTATTTCTTGACCTGCCTGTGAACCATCACTGTTCAGACAGCCTAGACAGATCTGGAGGTGGAGCTGGTATATCCTAGAGACTTATGAAACTGAAGTAGGATAGGTATTATCTCTAATATTATCATTAGGATGAATTTGGAAGATAAATCTGCTACACAACAAGTAAGGTTAGTAGCTATTTTCTTTGCTCTGCCCAGATTAAAAAAACAAAACAAAACAAAACAAAACAAAACAAAACCTTTATGCTAGACTTTTCCAGCATCTATTCTACATACACAATCTGTTCAGAAATAGCTTTGACAAATGTTTCAGAAATTATTTTGTTTTCTGTCACACTTACATTCTCATTTGCTCTCACCAGGTCAGTTGTTCACACCAGCTGATTTAAAGAGCTGAATTAGATGAAAATCAGAAACTTTCAGAAGGTTACATAACTGCCAGGACCGGCCAACTAGGTGCCTAAAAGACACTGTGTGAACCCTTCCTCACATTTCTCCCTAGTTCCCAGCAAGGCCAGCTATACAAAATAAAATTAAATGAGCCATGAAAGCTTTATGAGCGTTATATACAACTGCTTTCTGTTTAAAATAAACTGAAACTACATTTCAATACCTCAAGCCTTTTTCAGGTTGAGATAGGATCTTCCCTTTACAAGTACAGAATATGCTTTATCTAATCTCTCACAGTCAGTCAACAATTACGTGATTAACGGTAAATCCACCCTGGCCTAAGACTAAATGTGTTATGTATAATTCACTCTCTTATGCAAATGCAGGTATTTTTGGTTTGAAGAAGCAGAAAATATTATGATTTTGTAGGAAAATAAAAAGATTCTTGTCAATGTCTGTAAAACTGGCGGCCAGCAGAAGCTTTTCACATCATAACAGCATAGCAGTCCTGAGCACAAGTACACTCTTGTAGCCCAAGCTCTGCAACATATCACATACCTGTTACCTCTTGTATGTGTTCAGCATGCACCATATTTGTTTAATTATATGCAAAGCAGATGGTGCCTTTCTTAAATAAAATTTTTCAGTTCCAGTATTCTCAGGCCAGTACATTTGACAATGTAATTTTGATTTTCATACAAGTTTCTGGCTACTGTGAATTTTCTCATTACTGTTGCTGCACAGAATAAGCTGAGGCTGTGTCAGGCTGAGCTGTGATAGCCATACCATCAACCTGCTGTTCAACCTCAGTTTGCTACAGTTTTCCTCTCTATAGATGCTGATTACAGAGGTTCAGGCGTACAATGGCATTTATAACCAATATTGTTCTTCTAATTTGTCAGCTGTGCTGACAATGATTCCTCCGAATTTCTGGTCTGTAAAGAAAAGGAGAAAAGGCTACAGTGAGAGAAATGTTTGAGCTGGCCGGGAAATCACTACTGGCCCAGGGGGCAGAGCCATCTAAAGCACCCCAAAGCTCATGCAGAGTGTTGGAGCACTCAGTGCTGTGGTGCACTCCCAACAGCAGGGATGTGCATGTGCTGCTGTAACTCCTCACCTCATTGAACAAAACACTTCATTCCTCTCTGGAATGGATAACTGAGGCAACAAGAGTCTAGAAGGATGCTCAGAGATGAGTGTTTGCACACAGGGACAGTGATTCCTCCATCTTCCTCTAAAGCCTGAGAAGCCAGAGACAGTAAGCACCTCATAGGGTGGTGTGGGTGACCTTCTCAGCTACCCTGTTTGTCTTTAGGGCCATGGCTGTCATGGTCCAGGTCACATTGCCATTTAGGGATGTTGTTAAGGGATTTCTCAATAGGCTGCAGTGTCATTTGTCCTTAGGAATTAAATAAGAACATCTCACCTAATTGAGTTGTAAAGGTCTCAAGCACTGGTGAGACTAAATGTCTTCAACTTTGTGCCAGGGACAACACAGTTGTAAAGGTCTCAAGCACTGGTGAGACTAAATGTCTTCAACTTTGTGCCAGGGACAACACAGTTCTGAGTACTCCAGCTTAGTACAGAACACACCTGGAACACACGGTAAGTTCTAATATGCAAAATTGAAAGAGTAGCCTACTCTGGCTTTGAATTTTAGGAATAGGAGCCATGTACATACTGGTCATAGGGATTTTGTGTGGAGTCTAAATGCAAATAAAGGAGGTCAGCTTTTCTTTTAGGAGCAGTGGGAAGGAATGTGAATCAGCAGGGCCTACTGAAGCTGTAAAGCACAAAGGATGATCCAGTTAGGCACACAAGTACTTGAGACAGGAAAAGAAAATAGGAAAGATCAGAAAAATCCAGCCTTTGGCTGAAGTGCTACTGAAATGAGGTTTAGACTCTGAACTCCAAACAAGGAAATTTTCTCTTACCCTGTGATTTTGGAATCTTGCATTATATAGTTTGAACTCTGCTAGCAAATTATTCTATACATGATAGTACTTTACTTGCATTCTCCCCCCAGCTTTTATATGGATAATTTAATCTGATTTTCACAGCACATAACAGAATGTGTACTATCGTGTTTTTTTTTGGACCCTTAGACATCACTACAAGTACCTCAGTAATAGAGTACTCAGTAAAGAGAGATTTGGCTTTTTTTTCCAGTTCATTAGGCCTGTTCTCTTTCTAGTCCTTTTACAGCTGCCCTGCTGAAACAACAGTAAACTTCACATCTTTTTGACAGTAGAATAAAAGTCTCTTGATACAAACCTCCCCATGCATTCACTTCCTTACCAGTGCATGCTCTAGTCCTGGAAGTCTTACTGTAATACACAAATAAATTTAGGAAAAGTCTTTATCTCTAGGGTCTAGAAGTACAAAGGCCTAGCTAGGTATCAAGAAATACTTGCTGATTATTCTTTCATCTATCCAAGTATTGTTTTATACCTGCCTTTAAAGCAAATGTGTCTAACAAGGAAGACATTATCCTTGTGAACTGAACAGTCTGCACTGTGTATAATTTTATTATGCTTTGGAACTAATCAAATCTAGGTAATCTTTCTTCACAGTAAGTGTAATTTATGCACTGTATGCAAGACCATACTCAACCTTACTGCCAAGGTAAACACAGTGACAATTTCAGTCACTGATCCTGAACTAGCTTAGGACTTCCAAATCTGCATTAAAAGACGCAAGTGAAGAATACAGGTAAGGCTATTTCTGTATACTAAGTATCAAGGGAGGACTACACAGGGCTGCCTTTCTCAGCCATCTTATTTTCTCCTTGCTCTCCTACATATTTCATTTCCTTTGCAATTTCAATACAGGTTTACCAAGACGGTGAATTTAAAATGCAGCACATTTCACATCATTCCAAAATATACATTGGGCCTGGAAGCTCAGATAGGTAGGTTTTGGCAGTGACATTTCTAGTGGGGAAGAACAATCTCTTCTGACCCCCTGGAGTTTAAAATATTACAGTTTATCTGCCAGACATGAACTTCTGATTCATGGTGAGGAAGAGCTGACTGCTGCACACAGTCTGCTGCACACCAATTATTATTCATTAATGTTGAATAGAAGCCCAGCTGAAGCCCAAGGGTAATTGTATATAAATGCTAAACACAACCCACATACACATTCCAAGCTGGTATAAATAGGCTTTGAGTGAAATTATGAATGCATGTGTAATTCCATGAATGTTGTAGCTTGAGTGTTGGTGATTGGTGGAACAAAAAAAAAAAAAAACAAACCAAAAACTGCAGAGCCAGCTTGAAGCAAGTGCCAAGTTTAACTTAGGGCCAGTGGACTTCAGGGTCTAATTAAAGGAGCTTAATTCAATCTCTAGTGAAATCAATAGAACTGAGCTGAAAATTAACTTTGGAAGAAAATATTTTCTTTCTAAAGAAAAATTCTGTGTGAAATATGGGAAGACTGTGGCATGCCAGAGAAAAGCATTCTGGAAGGCTGTGAAATTTTGGAAGGAGGTCATGTATTTGAGAGAGCCAGATAAACTATGAGCTGGGTTTTGAAAGAATTGCACAGGGAGTAACAACTGCAAGGGGAGCCAGGTGGTCCTCACAAGTTCTCTCGCCAGCTCTAATCTCCATTACAAAAATGGAGTCCCAGCTGCAGAACAGTTCTACACCTAATTTAGAGCTTCTAACTCTAAGATTCAGGCCTGTTACATAATCCAGCATAGTCCAAAACTGCTTAGCTTCCACTGCCAACAGGGAAAGCCTGAGCCTTTATTAAGGACTTGAAGAAGCCAATTATTTTCCATGCAATTTATGCTACTGTTGGTCCAAATTTTTAAAATTTGAACTGACTGCAAGTCAATTTTAACAGTCTCTAGTGCTAGAGGTGAAATGAACACAGTCCCTTTTATAGAAGCTTAATCCACATTAAGGGTACAATTAAGATAATGTGCTATTTGAAGAGGGGAAAAAGGAAAAGAGACACCTTTTAAGCATCTTCATAAGGCAGCATCTTTTTAAATAACCATTAGCAAATTATTTATGAAACTCCCCCAATCTGAGTCATAAAGTGTTTATGTAGCAGGCAGATTATGAAAGTAGCTTGGTCTCAGTAGTTCTAAAACATACAGAAGTGGCTGGATTTTAACTACTCTCTGTTGGGTTATGTGATCATTTGTACTAGGATGGCTCTGGCTAAAAGTAGCTCAGAAAGTTCTTCAAATTAGCACCTTGAAAATTTGTTGAGAATCTAGAGCCTTGACCTGTGGAGACCATGTGGCACCACATCAAAACTGATTAAGAGAAAAGAAACTAAATTCAAAGTAAGAGTAGGTACAGTCCACTCACTTTAATTTCTGCAGGTTTTTCTTTTAGTTAGTTGCATAATGAGAAGTAAAGATTGTACAGTAAATCACTAGTGCAACAGGCACTGGCATTCAAACACAAGGAAAACAAATCCCTTCCTTTTAATTCAAGTCCATCCGGCTTCCCATGATTTCCTGTTCTCCAGCACAGTTCAGTTCCTAGGAAGACTTGCACAATACAAATACACGGTTGCCTGTGCTAACAAAGTAACTGATCTGCCATGAAAAAGCTGGCATAAATATTATCTCCTCCTGGCAACTACTAACAGCTAAATTGCATGTGGTAATCCTTTTAGCTATTAATGTTATTTTAAACAGACATAATGTTTAAAAATCTAAACAGAACAAAAAAGGGCATGCCCTGTTCCATGCAGGATGTACAATAAATGACACATTTACTGTAAAACAACTATATCAGCATTACCACAGTTAGAGAACATATCTCACAGTCACAGCCATCTAAATTTGCTGGTCAGATATGATTCTCCGGGAAATTAAGGGCTGAGGAGGGAAAGAGGATAATCAAACTATTCTTTCTATTGTTATTGGACTGGGGGGGGAGGGGAGCAACCATCTTTCCAGTGAACTCGGTTTCTGCTTTATGAATCAATTCATGTTTTCTGTTCTATATAGTTCAATACAAAGAGGTCTGAGGAGGATGAATCAGTCAATATTCAAAATCTGGTCCAGTTTTACTAATTTTACTGTAGGTCTATATGAAAGAAATATACTCATATGATCAGCTTGGAGCTCATTCTAGCAAACACTAGTCCTGCTTTGGAAATACTCCAGTCTATGACCTTTGTCTCAGCCACTTTAGGAAATGGAGCTGATAACCCAGGAGTAAGTCCAGGAAAATAAATTAAGCATCTGGAAACCACATAGGAGTGCACTTAGGAGAGGGAATAAGAATTTAACAGTGAACAAATAAAATCCAGAAATATTTCTGGAGCAATGCCTAAATCACAGGATTTCTCAGGCACGGGGAGCAACTGAAGCAGCAGCTTGCAGACCTCCCCTACTCTCTTCTGCTCACTGCCCCACTGTTGCACAGCCTTCACAGGCCACAGTGCCTTCCCCTCTGCCACAAAAACCTGTGGAGTGCAGGACCCTTCTGAGGGAGGCAACAAGGACTGAAACCAAATCCACTCCTGGGACTGGATCTGTTTGGCTGCTGAGGGAAGGAAAATCTTGGCAAATACAACTACTACATCAGGACTGTCATGTTGGATTGTGAAATGCTGTGAAAGGCCAAGCCCTTCCATACACCTAAGACAACCATTTCCCAAGACCAAAAGGATGAAAAGGAGAACTTCTCAAGAACTAAATACTTCCATACATCTCTGCTTAAGTAGGGGATGTTTTGCTATGGATCATAGAGGCAGCAAAAGCAGAACTGCATCACACACGTACACAACAGGTGTTCTCCCTCCTAGGACTAGTCAAGAGTCTTGATTTCAGTACAAAGATTTACTCACTGTGTGGCCCATCACATAACATCACCCGGCCTGCACCAGTCAGTTCTACCTGTGAAATGCCTGTGTAGCTCTGACAGTAACAGAAACAGGGTGCCAGTACTGACAGAAAATTCAGGAGTACAAGAAAGTCAGAAGTGCTTCCTCGCCAATTCTTGCACAGACAGAAAGTGCATGACCTAATTCAGAAGAATCAGTTTGCAGATCAGAACATTAGTCTTCCATTTGTCATTTCACCAATGATAACCTTGAATGTGGTGGCTCTTATATTTCAGGAACTTGCCATTGCTCAGATGCTTAGAGGCTCTGTTCTGATTTTTAGCACTTGATATGAGTAACACTGAGATTTCCTTTGAGGATTTTGCTCTTTCCTTTGTTATATTTTGACAATCCTAAAGGACATAGCTAAAAGCCATTGTAATATCTGGGTCAAGATTTTCACATCTGATTATTGAATCTCTTGGAAAAATTATTTGCCTGGAATTGGAGAAAAATTGATGTACTAAGTTCCAGTAATATAGTATAATTCTAATAGTTCTATTTTTGACCAATACCTAGCTACAGTTCTTGTGGAAAGGGGCTCAGCTGCTCTCATGAACAAACAGGGCTTTGCAGGCAACTTTCTACAGAGGCAACACAGGGAAATCATGTCACAACCTCATTCTCTCTTCTCCACCATTTGCCTTCTCTTCAAATCCATGACACTTAAGGAGTATTTGCACTCACAGACAATCTGGGGGATGGGAGCCCTCTTAAAAAAACCTCTGCTGGTTTCAGAAGCCTTGTAAAACTCCGACATGGCAACCAGGCTGCAAGTAAGCAAGGAAGAGACAGGAAAAAGTGACAGGTGTGGCTGTCCTGACTCCTTCACCCCCAAAAAGCTGGAAAATACAGCAGTGGGGGAAGGGGATCATGCCCTCACCCATAAATAAAAGTGGAGGATTTCCCTCCTTTTCCCGAGGTAAAATCTATAAGGAAACTATTATGGCATTTCCCTGTGTGTCTCCTCCTGTGTGATTTCCAAAATTGCTGTTAGACAAGTTGTGGAATCTGCCATGTCCCTTCCAAGTGGGAGGGAGCAAGCGCAGACTTGCTGCAGCTGGATGACAGCACAGGACAGAGGCAGGCAGACTTTACCACCTTGTGTCTATACTGGCACGAGTAAGAAGTTCTGTAGTACAGGAGGAGCTGGTTCTGAGCCAGCCTACACAGGCTCTCAGCAGGCATTAGTCATTTTGATAATGGTCTAAATGCAGCCACCCAGTTACTGCTTGGCAAGCTTGAATCTCTGTGCCAGGTGCACGCTGATAGAAGGAGTCCCAGGCACCCGTGTCAGCTGAAAGATATGCTGCCAGTAGCTGGGGGAAAGCGAAACAGAGGAGGTGGGTGTGGTGTGAGCACACAAAGACACGTGTTGCACCAATGAATATACTCAAGTGAGTGAGGACCAAAGCAGAGGCTGCTGAACTGTTTGAAAGTTAATGATGGAAACAGTTACCATTGGGAAAGTGGTGCCTGTTCACTGGTTATGATGTTGCTATGTGAAATTTCCATGATTTTCCTTAAAATGTTTTTTTTTTTTTTTGTGAACCAGAAACTAGAAGGCTGCTGGCTATGTATTTTGCATGATAGAAACAATGGAGACAGAGTCTTTTTAAACAGCTCAAGAGTGTGGTGTCACAAACTGCAGCGACAATCCAGCAGCTTCCCCCTCAACCTGGCCTTTCTCCATCCCCACTCCAGGGCCCTGGAATCCTATGGTGGATCCTTTATGGTGGCTCTTGGACTCTTACAGAGCCAAGACAACTTGCTATTTTAGGGGAAAAAAAAATTCAGTCACATCACAGTGAGAAAAAATGGCTAAAAAAAAGGTCCAAGAAACGTGGGAACTGATGCAAAGCAGAGCAGGAGCACGTGGCTGGGATGTGCCAGCTCCTGTTTGCTTACAAAACTGGCAAACCCATCATGCAGAACATCAATAAAAGACAAATTTCTCATTCCAGACCAGAGTCACTGGACAGCTATTGCAGGAACATGCTGCTGAGTTTGGCATAATCAGACTTTATTTCAGGAAATAAAATGCTGAACTGAAAGCACATACCCTGTAGCTGAGAGAAATAATTCAGAATCTATTAATAATATGACATGTAGGATCCAAAAAACATGTAAAGTGATTGACTTTGCTAATTCTGTCATAGAAAGTGCATTTCTGATACGAAAATCCTGAAGAAAAAGTTGAGTACAAATGTGCTATCTCTTAATTCTCCAGGAGGGATAAGTTAAAACTTTAAATAATAAATTTAGATTTCATAGCAAAAACCCAAACAACCCAAACCCCAACCAACAATCTCAAACTAAAACAAAATAGCTGTAATTAGGGCTGAATACTTATGGAGTAAAATAAAAGACTCCCCAAGAGAAAAAAAAAACATGTCCCTGACTAATCAAAGAATATTTCAGATTACGCAAAATTCTTGTTGAATTTGCTGCAGAAAGTTGACAATGACCACAAAACTGATTTTCAAATAAATGTCAAAAAAAAAAATAGTTCTTCCTAAAACATAAGAAATTTCTTTTGTGCAAAAAGTAATTGAGGGGCTGGAGGAAAAGCAGCCAGTTTTATTTGGGTATTTACCCAAATACTGGATTTAATTTGTGATTTCATGGGTAGGGCCATCAGATGTTAACTTTTCACAAACCATGCTCTTCTCAGGGGAGAGCTGCAGCTGAGTAAGAGCCCGAGTGTCTGATCCGAAAGCTCTTGGCAATGGAGAGAACGTTTCCAATGATCTGAGGAGGTCTAGACCTCGGAAGAGGAAGAAATAGCAGAGTCTTTTCTGAGAGCACAGAGAACCAAAGCCTCTTGGCCAACAGCAGGCACATGCAAGGACTACCACAAGGATTCCTTTGGATGACTGGTACATACACATCGTCACTGCTTCAAAGAAGGCATACATGACAATACTGAGTTCTTGGAAAAATGGGAAGAGAAAGGAAAAAAGGAGGGGAAAAAAACCCAGCAATTTTTAACTTAGTGTAATCCAAAATTATTTTCACAGAAAATGTGGTTGGTTACTATACTTTGGAAAATGATTTTTGTAATCTGCCTGTTGGTAATTCCTTGAAATGAAAGAGCAGGCTTTAAGCCAAAAGGCTTATTTTCTTGCACAGAAACTGTTAAGGCCTTTCCTCTTGCTGCAGAATACTTTTTTAAAACTTTAGCTTTCTCAGTGCTTGAATCATACATGAGGTAAGAGAGCAGCTCTGTGAGAGGAACCCCTCAGGGCAGAAGTTAGTTTCTCCCTGGAAGATGTTCTTCCCACTCAGGGAAGCAGCAGGGACTGTGGGCTAAGGCCGGGTGCTGAGCCTGCTGTGCTTTGGTTACTCCTTCTGGCTGTAGAACACAACATGGATTTAATGAAGGCTAGAGGGAGAACAAAAGGGGCCACAAGCCAGCTGCTCTGCTGCAACACGGTCTCACCTCAACTCAATGCAACAGCATCAACCCTTGGCAAGGCTGGGGCAGGACAAACTAACTTTTTCACTGTTCAGTGACTAGCGAAGTACTTCTGTGCTTCAGAGATCCCTGCCACAATCATGTGTCTCTCTTTCTGCCTGTAGCAGAACTTGGCAAACCTGTGCTTTCTGGAGGTGCTTCAGATGCAGCATGCACAGCACCAATGAACTCAGCTGTCCTGGGAAACACTGAGGGACTACACAACAGGGATTTATTTGTTCCCACACATTCACAAAAAACACCAGCTCAATCTGCACTAGAAGCAAATCTGAAACGAAAGAGGATATTATGGTGTACATCAACAAAATGTTCCCAGGCATACTTCTGGAAAAATGACTACTCAGCTAGTAAAAGCATTTTAACTAGATTTGCACAGCTCTTGTCATATATGCTCAAACATGTTTGCAGAAAAACATTCAATGTGGCATATGCACGTTGATGTCAGTTCCAGTGACATGCTCTCTGCACACTTGAATTGTCCTGACAGTACTGTAGCAGCAAAGGCTGCTAAACCAGTTGTTTTTAAAAGAGGTACAGGAGGTCAGCTCAACATGAGAAGTGACTGTAACTTTCAGTAAAGTGCCCGTTTAGTGAACCGAGTCTGGGATACATTGTGCTTTTGTAGTTCAAAGGGAGCGTCTCTCTACACGTTTGGCTTTTAACACCATCCCTCCATGTGATTCAAGAAAGCCACAAGAAAGAGGTTTCTACATTATTATCTCTTCCTGGAAAACAAACCTGTCTGTTTCCCCGAAGTTTGCTGGTACAGAATTATGCAGCTTTAAAGGCAGCCAGACATTTTGGCTGCCCATCCACTTGCTTTCCTTGCAGCTGTCATTATCTCTGTTTTACTTTACCTGAACTTAACAACCCCTCACTCCCTTTCCTCCTCGGTTTCAGTAACTCTTCAAAATGAAAATCAATAGTGCTCCTTTTACTCCAAAGTACAGCCTTTCAGATAATCACGTCATATCGTGCAGCAGCTGCTTGGAGCCTGTGTGGCAGAAATAGCCTTTGGATGAAGGGTTTCCAGTAAAGAAGCTGCCTTTTTCTAGCATTTCACTCTTAGCTTGTTACATTGGTTTAGATCAACATAGGGTTTTTATTGAAGGATTCAAGTAACATGTTGGTGGCATGGCTAAGAAAACTCAGAAAGCTTTTAAAAAGTATTTCATCTAAGAGACACTAAATAAACACAGATCTAAGTCAGTGGATTTCATTGCTGTCAAATGGTCATTGAATTAAAACAAAATTAACTAATACCTCTCATTAACAGAAGAACTGCATTTGTAATTTAAGTTTCTGTTTTGCTTTTAACAGGATTGTGAATGGATTATAGTAATCCTACTCCTTTTTAAGAAATTTGTCCTTATGACAGATACATGAAAGGCCTCAGGAAACCCCCCTCCCTCTTCTTCTAGATGTGTCAGGTTTGTGGGGAAGAGATGGCATTGCAAAAGTCTGGACATAATTTAACAAATTTTCTGAGCAGACAGGGCCAGAACCTCACACAGTGAGGATCCAGGGCGGTCTCCCTGGTGCTCCTGGAGCTGTGCAGGTGGGTGGCCTGGTCCCTCCCTGGAAGGGAACAGCACAAACTGAAAGACCTGAGCACTGAATGTGCTACAGCTGACAGTTCTCATAATCCAAGTGATCCGAAATACCAGATCACTTCAGAGACAAGCCAGGTTTCTGTCAACACTGTGGAGAAGCTGACTTCTCTAAACTACTAAAGGAGTTCACAGTATAAGCGACACATGGAAAAGCTGAAAGTGGCATTTCTGAGAAACACAGTGACAGGGTTGTGGGCAAAGCAAGGCAAATTTTTGCATTTATTGTATCTTGGGTCTTTTTTTAAAAGAAAGTTTAGCTCTTCTGTCTTTGGAATATTATATATATATATATATATATATATATATATATATATATACACTACAAATAGAGATGACTTTGTGGTGAATTGTGGTGCCATAATATAAATGCAACTAGTTGCCCCTCTACTTTGTCCTTGTAAGATACACATGGGTATAGCTGTCCCTCTGGCCTATCCAAGGGACAGAAGTCACCCTGGTAAATATTTCTCTTCTCCCCTACCATCAGCTAGTGTGGGCTGTTGTCTTATGTTTAATTTGCCTCATCTGTTGTAATCAGAGAGAACTCTCAAGAGCAGAAATAGCAGCTAAAGACAGATATTTTAGTTTTTAAAAAGATCCAAAACTTTCCTTCAAGGGACTAGTCTCTTTTAGTAAGAATAACTGAATGCAACACTGCCACAACATAATTTATGACTGAGCTATTTTTGATTAAAGATTTCTAAGAAGAAATTGTTATAACTTTCCTTTTCCCTCAGACTTCTGCTGTTGTGTAGAGGAAACTTGGGTTTCCAAGCAGAGAGCTAGAAAAACCAAGAGCAAAACCAATCAAAATTTACAAGTGTGCCGTTTGGCTAAGAGGCTGCCTTGAGACAGTCACCACAAAATCTTCACCATCATTCCCAGGCTAAAAAATGCTCTCATTGAAGAATCTGTACTGTAAAGAGTCCTGAACACTACTTTATTTACAAGGAGGGTCCCAAACCCCAGTGAAACTTGTCCATATTGGGGCATTTCAGGATGTCACATAATTTCAACAAAACCAAGGTCTGGTGAGAACCTGATTGCAGATTTAGGCATGGGTGTCTCTCTCTAGGGCTGGTATATAAGGGAAAAATACATATCAGTCTTGGTCAGAGAATGGACATCCTTTTCCTTTTAGAGACAGTTGCATCCTACAGGAACACTGCAGCTGAGGGTGTGTGAAAGCTTTGCTTTGCCTGCATAGTGACTTCTTTATAACCTTTTTTTTCTGCCTGCATGAAGGACCAGTCAGCAGCTGTCTCTCAGCTTGGATTTTAAGATTTCTTCCTTTACATAACCCCAGACAGGATTTCCCCCATTCTAGAGAACTGCAGTTGGTTTTGTACTAACTCCCTCCTCTTCACACCCCCTTCCTGTGCAAGCAGACACCCTCATCATGATGACAGTGTCAAACAGCAGCAGCTATGACTACATGGACTGCATTTACTTCCTTCCTTCCCTCCCTGTGGCAGGCACAAGAACCCTGGATCTCTCTCCCCTGTCATGGTGCTGCCTGGCTGCCCAGGTAATACCTGGTATTTTATTGGGTTTGCAGGGTCATCTATGGGAAGAAATGACAGAACAGAAGAAGCAAGTGTCCTGCAGGCTAAAGCTGACTCACAAGTGCCTTGGCTATTGCAGTATTGTTTCCCTAAGTCCAGAGAAATGAGGCTGAATTCCAGATGGGGTGTCCAGGGAGAGTACAGACACTTTATTTTTGTCAAGCAGATGGAAGAAGGCTCAGGGTTGAAAACAAGAGAAAGAAAGAACAAACTTCTCTTTAGCCTACACACAGGCTAGTTGTATGATCTGATATCAGAAACACAATAAAGCTAGAGACAGATGTAGCAGTAAGTCACTTAGGTGGGTGTCTGTTCATTCAAACCAGAATTACTCTACAGTGCCCACAGTCCATTAGAGACAGAGTGCCTTAATTGAAAATAATCTGGTGAGAGAATTATTTAGCCCAGATGTGTGTGGATGATGAGCAGGAGTTCCAGGTCCCAAAATAGCCCCATTAAAGCTCAGCAAACTAAGCAAGCATCTCTGACGACTACTGCCAAATGCAGGACTCCAAAGCCTCCTCATCTGGCAGCCATCCAGAACTGATGAGAGCAATGATTCATACTTACACTCTTCTTCCTCAAAATACAGGGGAATTTTGAAGCATATCCAGACATGTGAAACTTTTCTTTAAGCAATAATCTCATTGCAATGTATTTATATACTGAGAATTCCCCCCTACTTCTGGAGATACCTGCAACATAGAAAGTAACAAAATGCATCCCAGTATTCTGCAGCCCAGTCTGACTGGGGCAGAGCTGAAATGCTTCTTGTTGGAAGTTTTTAAGATATAGATTCTAAGATGGAGTCTTCAGCCAGGGCTTAAGCCCAACTATTTTCAGCCCACATCCAAAATTCATGCCTCACCGAATGCCATCCAGTGTTTTAAAGATAAACATTTTGAGTAAGTGCCACCTTCACCAATGATAAAAAAGTACTTTATTTTTGACTCACATTTTACTTTCTTCCTATATTCAAATTCCCTGTTCTAATCACCGTTTCCAGTTAAACCTTATCCATTTCTGGATATCTATACTTTCAATAGTTGGAGAAAAGAAACACTGGACTTAAGCACCAGAATTACTCAGTAATGAAACAAGGGTTTGCTTTATGACCAAAAAAAGCTAGACTGGAAAAAATGTATCCTCTGTGGAACTGACTCAGTGTGATGGAAAGTGGCAGACGATACTATTGATAGTATTGTTCTTCTCAGGTCATCCCCTGACAGGCTCCTTCAGTGCTGCAGTACAAATTACAGGAATTGGCTACAGCCAGACACACAATCCACATCTTAGCAGCAATAGCAAGGTTCAAAGGTGGATTACACATATGTTGATTATGGGAAGAAGGAAATTGATTCATTATTAGAGAATGGAGCATTTTATGCAAGCTCTGTTACCAGGAATATTCAGAAATGTATTGCTGCAATGCCCCCTTCAGAACTCATGTCACTCACCTATTCTGGAACAGGAAGTGAATGACCTCAGTTTTGCTTATGCACACACATCCTGTCCCCCATGCAAGTCCTTCAGCCAGGTGAGTACTCACAGCACCCAGCAGCCATTCAGCCACACCACTTTGGTGAGATGCCTGGTGGTGGTGCCAGTTCTGGCTGGCTGCTCGTTCAGATGGGCATCCCCCAGCTGGGGCTTGAAATTCCCCTCGACTATAGAGCTCTTCCTCTCCTGAACAAATACTCCTGCTGTAGTAAACATGAACCATCAATCAGGATGAATGGTATGGAGGAGATAATAAAATGCAATAGAAGAGTAGGCAAAGAATTCAACATCACCAAAGGAAAATACAGTTTAATATCACTGAGCTTAATTAGCTCAGGAAAATATCCCAGAATATCCCTTATTTGGTAGTTAAAATTATTGGGAAAAGCAGCAGGAAGCATGCTGGATAGAAGGAGAAATCCTGCTGCTATGCCATGAAAAGTTGAACACAATTTCTATTTTCACTCTAGGCTGCACTGTGCCACTCACTCCTACTGACAAAAACCATACACCTTCAGTTAGTATCAAGAGCACATTGAGTAGAAAACCTGCACAAAGTCTAGCTTTGGTAAATCACAAAATGAAAACACTCACATGGTAAATACTCCAATTCACAGTTTCCTGAGTCTGTTTAATATAAGTGGATATTTAAACTTCTATCTAATAAATCTCAATTTCTTATATTGTTCATCCTTCCTTTGGAAAAAGCTATATTTATAACAGCTTTTTATAGAGCATAGTCAATGAAACTAATGTACAGTACTTTTAGTGAACTTATATCTAAAATGACACCACTTTAATATTTTAAGAGCAGGAGAAATACACATAAGTTGAGAGAAATGAAAAAGAAACATTTGAAGAGAAAAAAGGGAAGATGTGAGACTGGAGTGTCTGCAGTGAACCCCACAGCAAAAGGCTAGAGGTGGCTGAAAGCGAATAGGAATAATGTATGGTCAAAACAGGGGCAAGAAGGAAATAAAGAAGGTGCAGAAAAAATTAAAGTCCATGGATAAAGTCTTAGAGCAACACAGCCATTGTAATGCTCTTATCTCTAGTTTACTTTGGCACCTTTAATAGATATGGTTTGATCTGAGATAGGATGAAATCCTATATTGATTTAAGAACACTTAGTAAAATGTCCCATCTATGAACCATGCAACTATTCCCTTTCTACATATATTTTAGTATAAACATTTTATTATTCTAAAAATGTGCTTTATTTGTTTTAGTATAAAAGAAAAATATACACCACAGAGTCCTGGAAGAGGATTAACAAAACAATTCTGTTACTGGGGCCCAAACTTAAAAGGGCACAGGCACTTGAACTGCCTTAAACTTCAGCTGGGTATTAGGCAAGTGATATATAAAAGATTTTGGTGGAGAAAATATATCAGAGTGTAGTTAAATGGATTTCTGGAATGCTATATTGGGTTGCTGTGAACTCAATCAGAAGAAATGTGTATACCTGTTAGCAGGATTTTAAAGCACAATTTCACCCAGCAGCCTGCTGAGGTTAACTCAGTGGCATCTGCTGAACATGTTGTCCAATTAAGCAAGACACTGCCAAGAATCATAACTGGCAAAACATTTTCTTCTCCTTCTAGACATTTCTTTTGTCAAGAACCAACCTTCAAAATTGTGTGTGGAGAGGGTTCTGAGCTCCAGCTCTAAGCATAAAAAATGTTTTGACACAAGTCTGATCACATGCTAGAGATGACATGTGGCTGCAAATGCAGTTCCTAAATTGCTGCTAGGGAGAGCAGAACAGAGCAGAGCTTGTGAGCGAGAGCAAACTGTGAATGGCTCCCACTGCAGCTGTGGGCTGCTGGCCTTGCTGCAGTGCCCAGTGCCCAGCTGCAGTGCCCACTGCTGCAAGGAGTCAACTGCTCGGGCTGCAGGGACTGCAACACTGCCTGCAGCCCTTCAGCTGCCACCAGGACCAGTAGCAATAAACACAGGCAGCAGCTGCTTGGTGCAGGGACACGCAGCTTGTGTGGTGAGGGGAATCCTGTGTGTGACAGCAGTGCCAGATCTTCAGAGGAAAGGTGCTAAGGACCAATGTTTTAGGCTAAAACTAATGACACTAGCAAACAACCCATTGTTTATAAAGCTTATACTCTTTTGTTGATATTAGGTATGGAAAGCAGGCTTTAGACCTCCCACAGTGAAGATCAAAGTTGTTATAAAATGGTTCACACATCCCAGGATCTTAAGTCTTACCCTCAAGCCAAACCACTCCTTTAATAACAAGCCTGTCAGCTGGCAAAGGGCAGGTCAGAGATTTGGTTGTGGGTGAAAAGAGAAAGACTTTAGCACAAACTTGTCATTCATGTGGAACACAATTTTTTCTTCATCTTCCTGCTCTCAGCTTTGCCTCCTAACAGCTTTGAATCTCTTACCTGTGTTAGGTTTTAATCTGGGCCCAATGCAGCAATAGACCACAATCCCCCCTGTGCCTTGGGGGGAAAAATAGCAAGAAAACATGAAGCCATCTGAATTGCCTCAAAGATAAAAGTATATCAAAAGTCTGTCTACATTAAAAATACATTAAGTTCTTGTCTTCTAAGTGTTTGAATTTGAGCCTTATGAACCTTATGAGGTGACAATTCAGAAAGACAATTGTGCAGGAACCAAGAGTCGAAGCACAAACTGTGCTAAAAGGCCTGCCACTACTAATGAATTTCCACAATAACTTTTGGTCTAATCAAGCCTAGTTTGACACTGCTAACATTACTTGGTCAAAATAGTTATACCAGAATATGCCCTAATATGAAGTTCACTCTCCACTCCAGTAGGAATTACCTTAATTACCTTAAGGCACCTCCAACACAGTGCATTTCTAATCATCTGATGCTGCTGGACTCCATTATAACCCTACAATCATGAACAAGGACTTCTGCCTTTAGAGAGATAATGGTCTCTATTCTACTACAAGAGGTAGAAACCAAAAGGAGTTTTAGCTTCATACTTCTTGTAAATACCTCCTCTTATGCAAGCATGCTTCTGTCAGAGAGCAGCTTTTTCCTTTTCACTTTTGGTACCAAATTGTTTAAATTACAAAGCAAGGGCTCTATACTTGCAGAATTAAAGATATATATAATCTTTAGAAAAAAACCCACATTTATTTTCCCACATCCTGGGCAGCTGCAAGATCCTTTGCATGTTATTAACGACCTTCTATGTACTTCAGACTTAATCACTCTGGGAGAATACTTTGTTTTAACTGGGTACCTGAACCCCAATTTTTTCTCAGTGCTTCTTACTCCTGTGCTCCACTCCTAACTGTGTCAGGGACTGTCATTCAAAGAACATTTTCTTCACTGCCTGCAGGGCTGTGTATCTGCATCAGTGTGGAATGGATCTTTCTCTTAATGATTTATGGTATCAATTCAAAGCTATTTTCACATTTACAACAGCATTCCATACATTCCCTTTCAAAGAGGTCCAGGAACAAAAAAAGCACAGGGTTGCCACCAGCTGTCTTAGTGGGATAGATCTTGCAGGGTGTAAGTGCCTTTGAGGCACATGAAGCAGGGTATGACTACAGGAAACACAGATTGTTCCCAAGTTTCACAGAGCTCAGCTGATGTTAACAAGAATTTCAACCGAATGAGTACATTCTGTGCAGGCATCAGCAGCTCACTAGATATTAGAGCACTCTGAACAGATAAGGTCAAAGATACCACACGCACTGTGTGCTAAATGATTTAGCCAAATGTCTTGCAGGAAAATGTTGATGCATTCTATTCCAGGAATGTTTCCTGGGAAAAACAGCTGTTGATTCAGGACAGGAGATTTCAGGACTGCCTCCATATGCCAGCCGCAGCTTTTCAAGTAGAACCGAGTTATATAATTTAACTAATATTCATAGTTAGGGTATGTTTTCACATAATTAAATGGGAAAGAGGAAAGGCATCTATCAGTATGAGCAGAGTAAATGACACAAGCAGGACAAACTACTAAGGTTTAAAACTGGACCCACAAGCTCAAATATACCTGGAGAAAGCACTAACAGACATATCCTGTACTGATGCCCACTCCCAAATGATACATGGGAAACTCAGTCACTTTTCTACCTCAAATTCAGGCAGTCCTTGCTGGTTTCAGACAATGTCTTCTTTCATACGTATTTTTAGTGCTCGTAACTGCCAAAAATCTGAGGATATAGAAAACATCTTTTGCATCAGCTTCTCCTTTAGCTCTGATACAAAGAACTGATAGTCAACAGAGCTAGAAATTGTGTTGGTTTTGACTAGTTAGCTGGTATGTGTTTTCAATTTGTGCTGAAAATAGTGTTCATATTTCAGGGATGTTTTAGTTATTGCCAAGCAGTGCTTACACAGAGCCAAGGCCTTTTCTGCTCCTCACCCAACCCAACCAGCCAGGAGGCTGCGGGTGTGCAGGAACTTGAGGGGAGCACAGGTAGGGCAGCTGACCCCAGCTGGCCCATGGGATATCCCAGACCATACGAGTGTTATGCTCAGCACATAAATGTAGAGAAGAAAAAAGGGACAGCATTTTCTTCCCAAGTGACTGGCATGACAGAGCCCTGCTTTCCTGGGATGGCTGAACACCCACCTGCCCATGGCAAGTGGTGAATTAATCCCTTGTTTTGCTTTGTTTCTGCATGGGGCTTTTGCATTTCCTATGAAATTGTCTTTATCTCAACCCACAGGTTTTCTCACTTTTACTCTTCTAACTCCTTCCCACTGTGAGAGAGTGAGCAAGGGGCTGTGTGGGGCTCAGCTGCCACCAACAGAATGATGGGCGGCTTCTCTGTGCTACAATTGCTTTTGTGGTCCTTGCTGTTCTTGCTTGCTTTTGCTCAGCTGGTGAGGAGGAAGTGGAAGGAGAGAAGATGTAACCAAAGGGGTTTGCACTGAGAAGCTGTTCTTTCTCATGCAATTTTTTTCACACCATCACAGTATAAGATTTTTCCAGCAGCACACTTCAAAAGTTGTAAATCTTGAGGGCAGCAAGGGTCAAAGCATGTCCAACTGACAAGCTGAAAAGTGCTATCCCACACTACTGCACAACATCAGAACCATCGTGTTTTATTTAAATGCTGATGCTCTGACAGGTGAAGGTCACTTTCATGCTTGTGGTCCATCATACTAGAGCTAGATAGCACCTTGCTAAAACAGCACAGCACCTACTGACTGTGGGCATCAAACTGAACATCTCTCTTGCCTTTTGGGGAGAAGTCAAAGAACAGGGAGTCCCTCCAGTTGCCTCCACAGAGGGCAGATGGAGGAAGCTGTCACCCTAATGATGACTGAGCAAGGTCGTTCCCTTGGGTACATCCTGTACCAAAAGCCAGAAGTGTTTAAGAAAACTAATAACCGGATATCCTGTTCTTTCATCTGTCATGCATGGAACTGAACATGCAGGGTTTTTTTTTCAAGGACATGACCAGCACCTCTAACCTACAGAGCCTGTGAACCCAACCTGCAAAGGATGAAGGATGAATTGTCCTTCCCTTTATAAGTCAAGATGTTCCTGTGAGGAAATAAGGTATGGTAGAAACAAGCTTAGCAGAGAACTGGATGGCAAAAGAATTTGGTAAAGCAGTGCGATATAAAAATGAAGAATATTAATGTTGTAGGGTAAAAAGCATAGATGAAAATAGCAGAAGAGTTTCAATTATACTGATGTGCAGTTTAATAATTGTGCAAAAGCAAGCACTTCAGATTTGAGATGCAATCAAAAATGCAGAGAGTGAAACAGAAAATACCATGAGGCGACCTTGATGTGTCTCAATATTACAGAAAATAGAGTAGGCTTGTGGGAGCTCATCATCTGTGAATTGGACCCTAAAAATTGATAGGATTGCATAAAATTGTGCAACTTCATATTTAACTTGCAATTCATCCTGCAATTTTTTTTTCTGGTCTGGAGGTTTGAATTTTATGGTTTATATTTGCCAGTTTTTTTTTTCTCTTTGACAAAAAAGCTTGGTTTTGTTTGGGGAATTTGTTAGTTTGCTTTTGAAAGCAGACTGAGAACTTTATAACACTAAATATTATGAATCCATAATGAAACTGAGAGCTGGTAATGCTGCCAAAGCCACTGCACCGGGCACGTTTTCTGCAGAGCCTTCTGCTCAGCCCTTCACCCCTGCCTTGTTCTTTGTCTGAGTTCAGGTGCTCCGTGACCCGCTGATGCTTCCAGCTGGCCTATCCCCACCTTCCCTCAAGGAGACAAGGACAGAGGGGCAGACCCTGGCCTTTTGCTGCCTCCACCAGTCACAGGCTGGAGGGCTGTTTTGTTGCAGTGAACCTTTCTAGTGCCATCATGAAGCCAGGAAAAGAAACTGCTCCTTAGCAAAGAGGACAGTGTTCAACATCCTCTGCTGCTCTGTTCTCCAAAACAGCAGCACCCCTCTGGGAAGAGAGGGGTTAGCCGCCCTCTGGACAAAGGAGCCCTGGCCTGCAGGAGAGGGGTCTTAAACTCCAGCTCTGACCTCTGAGCCTGCAGATGTTGGACCAGCCCTTGCCAATTAAAGAAATGACACAACTTCCTATTGCATAAGAGTCCAAAGGTTGAAAAAGAAGGCAAAGTAATATAGGATAATAGCACTGCACAAAGCCAAATCCTTCTGTAGCCAAAATAAGACTTAACCAAGTTATAGTCTTCAGTAAAATCGCAATAGTATTCCATTTAACAGCTTGGTGACTTGCCCAAGTCATTCACTATGTCACTAGCTGACTCAAAGAGTGGAGTTAAACATAAATTTAATTAAATGTAGTCATGCGCCTGATTGATTTGGACACTAAAGAATCTAGGTGTGTTTCATCTCAACCTAAAGCATAATCTAACACACTTCAGGACATTTCTGCCCTCAAAATGCTAATTTCTCTCCACTGACTTCAAAGAAAGCTTAGGGTACACACACCCATGCTGTGTGCCAGGGATGGGATACTGCACTTGCACAGCTCAAAAAGCTGCATTTTTTGACAAGGAAAAGAGAAAAAGGGTAAAAAAAGTATATGGGATTAGGAAAAGTGATGCCATTTCCAAGAAGAAAACAAAGAATCAATCCAATTGAAGAAAAAAGCAAAGAAAAAGTAGCCTTAGTAAAACTTGAAACTCTGAAACTCTGAAAAATAATGCACTGAGATAAAGAAGAAAAACATGGGTAGGAGAGGCAGATGGTGTACTTAAGTTTTTGTGTTAGAACATGTGATTAACAGGTATTTTAATTTCCTTTCAGGGAAACTGCTATTGCTAAGACCGCTCTCACTTCTAAGTTTTCTGAGCTCCTGGCAAAGATGTGTCAATGATCCACTCCTTAGGTGGCCCCTCCAGACACTGATGGTCCCTTGTTTTCCTCGGAAAATCATTAACAGGTACACCTGGCACACACAAGCATCCCTCCAGGCGACCTGATCAGCTCCTGGCTTAATGATAACCCGACTGATCCTCAGCCGCTAATCTTTGTATTTTGGGAAGGTGGGAAGAATATTTTGTTTTTACAGGGACTAATATTGATGCCTGGAATGCCAGATGAATGTCCCTTTCCCTGAAACTCGAGGTCTCCGTGGCACATCAGTTGTAAGGGCACTGGGCACCAGGGGCAGGGCTGGAAATAGGCCACCCTGAGAGGGAAGATGCCTGACTGAGCACAGCTCTTAGAGCTCTGCAAGGAAATCTTCCCCGCATGCTGCTGGAACACTGCCAGCAGAACACGGCACGAGTGACTGAGGGGCCTCCTGCTGCTGGCACTGCCAAAGGATGCTGCGCCAATAACTGGCTGGAAGCAGCTGAATCCCTGGTCTGTAGCACACTGCAGTGTGTCTGTGGTGTCTGCTCAGTCACACATTACCTTCCCTGATCATGTGCACAGGCAGGCTTAAGCAAGACAGAGGATGTTGTAAACCTCCCATTCCTTTCCAAGCTTGTTTCCTGTGTGTATCCTGCTCTCTGAATCCTGGGGCGCTCCTGCTTTCACAATATTGCTCATTTAGTGTTTACAATGCCAATTATCTCTTAATTCCTACTTTTTTTTTTAAATTTGGTTGAGAAAGGAAAAAAGTGAAAAAAGAAGAGTGCTGCACAGACAGCCCTTGAAAATGCTGTGTATGAACTCATCTTACGGAGCTTTTCCAACAGCTGTTCAGGTGATTGGGATGCAAAAAATGTACCACAAATCAACACTCTTATGGTGTGACAACACATGCACACTCCAACCCTACCTCATGCCTTTTCTCTCCAGAGGAGGGCAAAGCCTTGGCAACCTCCAGCACAGTTATGACATATGCAAATGATTTTATGAATGCTATTTATAAAAGACTCATCACAATCTCTGTGTCCTTAAATCACAAATTAAGGGTGGGGATGTTATTTTGTTAGAAGATACATCACATGTTCTAACATGAAGGCAGTTTTAAAAAAGAAACCACCCTACAGCAGTTGACCAGCTGATTAGATATTTTGCTCCTGAGTTTATAGGCTTGCCCCAGACAAGAAGCTGCTGTGCAGAACTGAGCCCATGCCAAGTCATAGTTATGCGTGGACCAACACAGGATTCTTCTCCCTGCTTGTGACATAACATACCCTTGCAAAAACATAGCTGCTTTGAAAGTCCCTTTTCACACAAGAGAAAATCCTGAAAAAGCTGGGATCTCTATCATCAGGTCATCAAGCATGTTTCATTCACATGACAGGAGATCTGTGCCTGTGTTGGGGGGTGGGGAATGATGAAGCCTCTCTCCCCCATGCAAGAAAGATTTCTTTAGCCAACTGGTAAAGATTTCTTTAGTCAACTGGTAAAACATGCTTTAAAACCTAAACTTTTTTTTTTTTTTTTTAGACGAAGTCATTCATCCTCACACCACCTGAATTTAAGCTGATGCTCTTTTCATTCTTGTGGAGCACATAAATATGCTTGTTAAAAATAAGGAAGAGGCCACAGTCTTTTGGGATTGAGTATCACAGAGGACTACTAGTGTATTGCTCCTACTGTTATTTGTAGTCACTGAGTATTATCAGCCTTTTGGTTAGAATCTTCATTTGCTGGGCTTGGATCCATTAAAAAATAAAATATGGAGCTGGATTTTTAATTTGAAATAGGAGAAGGGAGTTTTTGGTCTTTTCTGCATCTGCCACAAAGGAACCATTCCTTGCAGACTGCAGCCAAAGCACAGGGGAACCAGGACCATCCTGTGCCCTGCCTCAGACATGCACTTGGGCAGGAATTGTGACTGGCAGTTGAGGCCAGTGCTTTCCTTGCTCAGAAGAGGTGCCAACAGGGCTCAAAGCCTTGAGCCAGTGAGAAAAGCAGAGAGTATGTTGTTAGTGTGGGAGATCCATAAGAACACAATAGTAAGGTGAAGAAAAATTATTCATAGCATTATTTGTACACCCCTTAACATGAAAACTTTAACCTGTCAAGTGTGGAGGAAGTAAAGCCTCAGTAATCCTGGAAACCCTTGATTCACTGTTTCTGGGGAAGGGGTCACTTTCAGCCTCACAATGTGAAGGAAAACGGCTCCATCCCAACCTTCCCTTCTTCCCACACCTCCGTATTTCCCCATCCTCAAACCTGATGTTCAGCCCTGACAGCTATGCTGGTGTCAGACTTGTCCTTGAATGACTCCAGCAAACTGAAGCAGATGAGAGCAGGGATAAATCTAACTTGCTCGCCTGGAAAACCAGTATAGCTCCAACATTTGTGTTGGGATGAGGTTCCCAGATGGGAGCAGCTAGGCTAAGCACTGGCTCCACACACTTCTTGCAAACATTCCTAACTCCCAGGGGAGGGGCTGAGTCAGTGCTGGCCCTGTCACACAACGGGAGGGGGCCTGCAGCTCTCACACAGCTGCTTTCCTCACATGAAGTTGTCTTTTGCTCTGACCTTGCTCTGCAGCTACATTTTGAGAGACGCAGCACAAGAATCAAAGGACTTGCTGAGCAATCTTTCTTTAACCTGTGCTCTGCAGTGTCTCAACATGACTCACAGTGCTGGCTTCTTTCTGCTGCAAGGAGGGCAGCAGGCAGGGATTAATGCACTGCTTCTCATGACATCCCGACTTACTGGTACGTGTCAGACCAAAGACACTGCAGGCCAGTCAGTAAGTGAATGAATCATCAGACTTTTGTTCCTCAGGAACCTTTACTGTACTAATCAGTAGGAAAACACAATTAAAGCCCCAGATTTGTCCTAGGTTCAGCCTTTCTGTTCAGAGCCCAGGATGTCCCTTCTACCACCCTGTTTAATTTCTCAGTTAAGCTGTCACATATCCCTTGTTTCTGGAGGCAGAAGGCTCAGTCACTGGCCATCAGCAACTTTTGACACCAACACACAGACATGATGGCTTATCCTACACATACCACAATAAACCATTTGTCACTGAGATATAACTAAATGTACTGAGAAGATGCCATAAAATACCAATAAAATCAAAATAAGTATTTTAGGCTTTGACCTAATGTACCTCTTTTCAGCATTGTAGTAAATTCTTCAGTACCAATTCTCTAGCAATCCCAAGCTCCTCTGGACACCTCTCATCTGGACATCTTTTATATACTTTCCTGTATAACCTATGTTTAGATGCAGAGAACTTACCAGGTTTTGGGTGTAAGATGTTAAAAAAAGTTCTCCATTGAGTTCTAAACTTCTCCTTCAGAAAGTTTCATTCACAAATGAAATGTTTCAGGTTTCATATTTGAGCTGCTATAAAGCAAACCATGGCAAGAAGCCTTATAAAATGTTTGTTTTGTGTGATGCAACTCAACACAAGGTTTTCCCACGGCTGTGCAATGCTCTGTGCGTACAGCCCTGCATGGCTATGGTGGCTGCACTGATGTTGCACTATACCAGTAAATGAAAAGCTTTTTTGTAATTCAGTCTAATTCCAAAGAGTAATCACAATTTTCTATGGTTCCTTCAAATTCTTCTTAAAAACCTACAAGATTTTTAACAGAAATGTGGCCATCTTACTAACATTTGACTGAGGCAGATGCTCTCTGATGCCATGAGTAAGCAGTGGGGAAAGTGGAACATGAGGACTCCAGGATGAAGGAAAGTAATGTGGCCATGCAGGTGGCAGGCAAAGGGCAGCATTGATTGCTAATGCAGAAAAGCCAAGGGCACAAAATCTGTCTCCTGTTGCAGAACTGGGAGGAGAAAAGTGCTGCCTCCTGCAGGAAAGCCAGCCAGATTTCCGTGATTTCCAAAGGTTTCTAAACAATTTGAGTATTAGTTTCCTCAATTTGAAGATAAAGCCATAAAAATCCCTTTTGTTTCCTTTAGAACAACACTTTTTGGCACTGTGTTGTTTGACTTCTATCATGAAGTGGATGAAGGCAGCATTAAAAAGATGAAGGCAACAGGATTTAACAGGACAGCAGCATCCACCAGGCACTCAGGAGACACAGCAAAACGTGGTGAGTCAGGTCTCACCATAGTCTCACCACTTTTAGTACACTATGTAACACAAAATACACAGTCTCTTGGGGTGGTAGGACATAACACCTCTCAATCTACTATATACTATTATGTCATGAAGATATCTGAATTGCACTGAAATTTCTTCTTCCCAAAGGACGAGGACTCTTTTCAGTGATATGATAAACTGAAATAAATAAAGTTGCTAAGAATGAAAAGAGCTTGCCTGAGAAAGAGGTTCTCTGAGAAAGTCAGTAAAGGTGGATATAATGGAAAGTACTGAGAGTGTTACACACCTCCAAACTTACTCTAGATAGTTCTCTCTTATCAGAGACAGAGATAATATAAGGAACCAATTAATCATGGACTGTTTTGATTTCCCAGACAGCTGCCATACAACAAATGCTTCCAGCAGTGACAGATCCCAAATGTTTTTGTATGATACAGTTATTAGTCAATAAAGTTTTGGACTTGTTTTGGTAACTATGACTCATCTGCCACTTTCAATGTGATAATTCTGGGCACCCTGCATCCTGGGGATGGTTCCACATAGTCATTTTAAGCAACAATTTGTCTGTCGTATGACAATTCCCCCCCACATCCCTCTTTTTTCTTTTTTTTTTAACCTGCCCCACAGCCTTTTTGTCTCCCTGATTTGACTTGGTGTAGAATTTTAACTTTGGATCCTAAGATCTGCATCACACCCAGTCTAATTCTCCATTCTGTTCTGGAAGTATATCCTGCTCTGCAACTCACCAGAGTAAATATGACATAACCCTGCTAATTCCAAAATAAAGCATCTGTAAGCAGCCTGATCTGGGGAATATTTAAACAGGATGGCAATGCCTACAGACACAATTCCAGCACAGCAGATGCATGTGTATGTTAACATACACCCATATCACACCACAAAATGTTTTTTATCCTGATTTTATGGAGGTGCCAAAGATTGTATCAAGCTTCTCAGAAAACTGCTGTACTCTCAACAAAAGCTGAAAGACCAAATAATGCAATTGCCTTTAGAATGAACTTAAGTTAAAATATTTATGGGTACTGTCAAGGCTGAGAGCCCATAAATATGTACATAAGAGAATCTTGCAGATATCCATGAATGTTTGGATAACACACTTTACTAGTTTCCAGGGGAATTTCATCCAACTGCTAATTTCTTTACCAGGGAAACACTTCTGCAACACAAGTAGGTCACTGGGAGTGCAGGGATCCCTTACAGATGCAGTGTGGCAGCAGGAAGGTGTGAGGCAGCAGCTGGCTAAGGATGCAGCCTCCACTGGTCTCCTCAGAACAGTTTCTGACTGAAGTGCTGCACGATCAGCACTCCCTTAGCAATGGCACAATGGCTCTTTGGAATTGTCTGGACACTCTCCTGGTTTTTAGTCAATGAATTCATAAAGGACTAACTGCTGGAGGAAGGCTGCAGACTGAATGGTTTTGAGGCAAATTAACAGATCAGTTGTAGCATAAGAGATAACAGTCTGAGGATCATCAAGCTGCTGGGTGGTAGAGAAGCAGCACTAATTTACTGAGCAGGGTGCTGAACAGAAGCATGGGCTCACAGCTGGGTGGGGAAGCCCCATGGCCAGCACACACATAACTTCCCAGCTATCTTGGCTAAGTGTGAATTGCACCGTTTGCACTGATTTCTTTATCAAGATACCAGAGCTCCCACTCAGGGGATGGAACTCCTGTTGAATTCACAGGACTTCCTTCAGACACTTAACAGTGTTCAGCATAACTGAGAGTAAAGCTAGGTGGGAAATTTTCTGTGAACTTTAACAGAAGCAGCTTGACCACTGCTGCCAAGTTTAAGACTCCTTCCTGATAAACAATTCAACATGATATGGAATATCAAGTTTACAAGATACAGCCTGCAACAAGCTGCCCACTGACTTTGCTTAGTAGTTTATATCAACCAGTTTCTACTCAAGAGAATGTTAGAAGTAGGTTAATTTTTTTTCAATTAATCTACTGAGGAAAGAAGGTTAAGGAGAGTAAAACCATCCTTGATGACAGTCAAATAATGTCTCAGTAACTTTATGTGATTCTCCTGAGTGCACATATGCAGATCTCCTATTCATGCAGGCTGATGTGACATGCTCTACTCTCCAGCAGTCTTGCTGGCACAGCTTCTCCCCTAAAAACATCCTTCGCATTATTCTCTGGGAATTCTGCTGGCTTACTTCCAATATACAAAATAAGCAGGGAGGAAAAAAAAAACCAGAAGAAAATTGGTCCATGCCTTAAAAATTCATTCTTTTCTGTGGAAGTGCAATTACAGCTCAAGAGCATTTGTGAGGCCGCTAAAGGGCTGTGGGAGCCCAAGGAATGCTCCCACAGTGGCCGGAAGATCACCCCACAACAAACACAGAAGGTTATTGGAGCCAGGAGGATCCTGAAGGGAACTGTAACATACTTAGAGCACTTTCATTGGTTTTGTGAAGAACAGGAAGTCTTCTCCTCCCCTAGTCACAATGCCTACACTGAACTCAGCCTTGGGATCTGGGACTGCATTAGGAAGGGCACTGCCAGCAGATCAGGGAGGTGACCCTGCCCCTCTGCTCAGCCCTGCTGGGGCACATCTGGAGTGCTGGCTCCAGCTCTGGCCTCCTCAGGGCAAAAGGGACACGGAGCCCCTGGAGCAGAGGGTGACAAAGAGGATGAGAGGCCTGGAGCATCTCTCTTGTGAGGAAAGGCTGGAGGAGCTGGGGCTGTTCAGGCTCCAGAGGAGCTGGCTGAGAGGAGACCTCACCAGTGTGTGTCAGTGTGAGCAGGTTCAGGCTCCAGAGGAGCTGGCTGAGAGGAGACCTCACCAGTGTGTGTCAGTGTGAGCAGGTTCAGGCTCCAGAGGAGCTGGCTGAGAGGAGACCTCACCAGTGTGTGTCAGTGTGAGCAGGTTCAGGCTCCAGAGGAGCTGGCTGAGAGGAGACCTCACCAGTGTGTGTCAGTGTGAGCAGGGAGGGCTCCAGAGGAGCTGGCTGAGAGGAGACCTCACCAGTGTGTGCCAGTGTGAGCAGGGAGGGCTCCGAGCAGGGCCCGGGCTCTGAGCTCCGCTCCCCGGGCTCTGCTCCCCGGGGCCCGGCAATGGCACAGCAGGAACGGGCAGCGACTGATGCCCAGGAAGCTCCACCTGAACACGAGGAAGAACTTCTTCCCTGTGAGTGAGCGAGCCCTGGCACGGATTGTCCAGAGAGGCTGTGGAGTCTCCCTCGCTGGAGATATTCCAGAGCCTCTGGACACAATCCTGTGCTGTGAGCTCTGGAGTGACCCTGCCTGAGCAGGGAATGAGAGACGAGCCACCGTGCTCCCTACAAACCTGACCCGTTCTGTGGTTTTGTCTCAGCACTGTCCTTACAATGTCATGAACCATTACAAATCCCTGAGCTATACCAGCTTTAACAAGAAATCTGTTTCCTTATCATTCCAGGAAAAGACAGCCTAAATCTCCAGCAATTCCCTGGCCTTCTCGTATTTGCTTATCATGGAGTGGGATTTGCTTACAAAGACTTTAACAGTCACATTTTATTGCACAACAGCAATTAAGAAAAGTAAATTTCACCTTCAGTTGAATCAGATATTTCATGGTTCCAAATGCTTTAGTTGAGCAACTAATTAACTGCTAATTTAATTGAAGGAAAACAATGAGCAGAAACAGTAACCAGATAGTCCTTCTTTGTGAAACATTTCCTAGGAAATTTTGGTGATAATAACCAGAAAAGAGGATGATTCAATTTTGAAATAATGAAAACCTCTGTATTTTTATGTTCAAGTCTCACCAAGTGACAGCCAAACCATCTCCTAAAATAGAATTACTTTCTGGGTATGAGGATGAGCCTACCTTTCTCCACACACTTCTCATCACAGTCTATTATTTCCTTCTTCCACGTCACCTGACTTCTGAACCTTCTCCCCTGCTCCTGCTGCAAACCAGAAGTGCTGTGGGAAGATATATTGTAAGAGAATCTGGGGTAAATATTGCTGCTGTGTTCAAGAAACAGGCAAACTATGAGTGGCTTTGGTACAGTCCAAAGCTGACCAAAGTTGATAAAGCTGGGAGAAAGGAGGTGGCAGCTCAGACAGCTCTGGATAGCTATAGGAGGGGGCATCTGGAAATTAGCTTTACAGAGCTCATTAAGGTTTTGAAAGTACTGGGCCATAAATCGTCATATGCATATACTGACCTGATTTTCATGTGCATGCTTCATGTTATTTGTGCTTCAGATTTCTGAAGTTTAATATGGGGCAGAGAAGAAGGGGTTCAAGTTCTAACAAGGACTACTGTTTGACTATGCTCAAATCTGATTAAAGCCTAACTATCAACGTAATATTTAGCATTTCATTTCAAGTTTGTTTCCTTTTGTTTCCAGAAGCACAGAAACAATTATCTAAGTTTACAAGGAAATTTTGGCTATATCCAAACTACAAAGTTTTTTCAGGCTGGAATCCTGTCTAAAATGGTGAATAGGTTTGAGCTATTTGCTCCTTGCAAATAGCAGTAACAACAGAAAAAAACAGCTTTGAATATCTATGGTGATATATAACTGAAAATCCAAGAAAAGCTTCCATGTAATAAGGAGAGGTCAGAGGTGTCAAACTCAATAACTTACATATAAACTATGGCTGTTTGAGTGCTAATGCCATTGAATTATATTTAGACAGAGAAGAGGAAAAAAAACCCATCTGACAAAGATGTAATTAACTTTGGTTAATTTCATCGTTTAACATTTTAAGGTGCAAGGAGGCCATTTACATGAAGTTATTGTGACTATTTCAGTCTAATTTGGAGTTTCAAAACTCAAGAGTCTTTAAAAAGACTATTTTTATGACCCTGATATCACATCCTAATATACAATGAAGTAATACTAAGCAGATCAGGCTGTTTTAGAAAAATAGCAGGAATGCAACTAAGAAATCAACAGGACAAGATGTGGGAAGCAGGCATTGTTTTTTGGATGCCTAGCTAGCCAGAACACACTTTTGCACAATTTCAGTTCCTAGGCATGGGCAAGTAAAAATAACCAGTGGCACTGAGCTGACCAGCTATCTTTTCAATCATGATGCCAGCACACACTCGTCAACATTCTGTAGTTTGCACACAGGCACAGGAGTTTTCTGCTGTATTATTTTTGGGCACAGTTACAATGGCATGACAGACATAGGTAAACATCACAAAACTCTCTGGCCTGCTGGGCTCCTCATTCTAATGTGGTGGTGCAGCTGAAGCACTGAGCCAAGGAAGAGGCAGGCTTAGGCTTTGCAGAGGGGTTCTTAGTCCCAGTCCTTGGAGCTCCCTGCACTGATAAAAACCTCAGAAAGGACCATCCTCAGCTTTACAGTGGATAAAAGGAATTGAGAAGTGTTTTTGGCTGCAGCATTAAAATCTGTCCATGCCTGTTTATACAGGAAGATAAACAATTCTCTGTTCCTTTCCCTTTAAACAGCTAACACAATACAGTGAAGTTCTGAGCGGTTTTTTTTGTTGTTGTTGGTTTGGTTTTTTGCCTAAGTTAGCATGGTTCTTAGGGAAGCTCAGCACTGACTTAGAGCCAATAGGGCCTTACTGGGTAGCAGCCAGATGACAATATCTCCTCTTAAAAGAGGTTTCCCTTTTCAGACATCTCTGTGTTATTTATAGGCAAAAAGCAATGCATACAAAACCTCAGGAGAGAAGGGAGGGGCAGCATCAAGCATCTTGAGACTTTATTCAATTACTGCCTGACAGAGAAATAGTTGCCAAAGTCTTTTTGAATGGTTTTAAAAACTTTCTATTATAGGAAAAAACGTCCATTAGTCAAAGATCTGTCAGCCCAGAGATAAGGAAAAGGCTTTAATTTCTAAATAGAAGGACACTTAGTATTTAAACCACCTGCAGCATACTTGCTTCTAGAAAATGATGGAGGATTTGTTTGCTTTTGGTTTTTTGGGAGGGGACTGAGAAGGGAAGCATTAGCTTACTTTAGAAAGAAAGCCTAGGATAGAAAAACAGCTGGAGTAGAAATACAGTGGAGGCAGAATTGCGGTTCTATGGGAGAGCCTGGAAATTTCAGTGGAACAGCTCCTTTGCTTTAAATTCAGCAGCTGCTGACGCACATAGCGGAATTCTCTCAAAGCACATTGGTTTTTTGTCTTGATTTTTCGAGAAAATATAGTTCATGTCAATGTGCCTCTTCTGCCTCCTATTCCTGCCATGAAGGCTTCAATTGATTGGTTGATTCTAATCCAGTTTGCTACAAACCTTAAAACACTGCAGCAAATTGCACTGATTGTTCAGTTATCCAGGGAAAAGAGCTGTCCTCTCTCCAGAGGTTGTGATGGACAGTAAGGGTAATCAGGTCCACCCAGATTTTGCTAGTAATTGAACTGAATAAAGCTCTTCCCTAGCCAGCTCTTTGGCCAGTGAGGCTTAGAACCCTAGTGACATCTTAAGTGTATTCAATTTAGATCTGCCTGAGAATTTTGTATATTATTTATGAGAATGGATTGATTTTTCTTTTCTGTGACAGAATAATATAACATGTATCCCTTCCTCCCCATCATATGTACTTCTGGTAAAATAGTTCCTACATAAATACCGGTGCATCACTGTCAGAAAAATTGTACAGTTTTAAAAGACTGCCTCATTTTCTAGTTCCTTAATTACCAGGGTAACAAAAAATTAATGTAGAGGAAAAAAATACCTGAATACACAGAAAATTAAAAATTAACTTTCCTGCTTGCTGTTGACAGTCCCTTACAGTATAAGGTTATGTTCTCCAGCTACTTCCCTACTGTCCTTCAGTTACATGTTATACAGATATGAATTTAACCTTGTCCCAAAATATGTTAAAAGTGAGAAGGAAAAAAAACATGGAGATGGGTAATAATATCATCTTACTTTGTCTCAGAATATAATTCACATAATTGTTCTTTCCTGGCTTATACTTGAAATCAGGATTCTTACATAATTTATGTCCATGTTTTTCTTTCACAGGATGAGGTTTTCATTTTCATAAGACATTTAAATACCCTCTCCGCAGCAAGCTGGATAAGAAAAAAGATTATGGCAGATTTTAGGTTCGTAAATTCAAAACTGTGCTCACAAATGTGCGATTCTACTGAGCAATTTTTGGGCTCTGATGATTCTCTTAACTCCAGAGATCACTTTTGAGTTTATTGCCAAAGACTTAAATGCTCTCCAGACAGCATGCTGGCTTTGGATCTGGTTCTAAGGGTGGGATTATAACAGAGTTCTGAATTACTGCTAGTGCTGTCAGTTTAGCAGGGGGGGAGTGTTTATAGTTAGGCACCAGTGGATTTATTTCTCTGAAGCACTTGATCTCCTGTGATCAACCATTTTCCACAAGGTTGTCCCTATTCAAGCAAGCCTGTGCCCCATATCCTGTCAGTAATTTGTATGTCATTGTTTATATCAAAGGTTATCTACTGCTTTCTCTTGATGAAGCTGTCTCTGCTTCTGTCTCTGTGTTCTCCATCTCCCATCTCCCACAGCTATGAAGATATCAGTATTTCCATCCATTCCCTCAAGGAGTTTGAATGAGGCTATACCTTTCAGCAGGGAAGAGTGGGAGATTGGCCTCAGACAAAGCAAGGTTTATTGAGAATTTTCCTATTGGGAATTAAAAGGCTACAAAAGTTTGTTTAAATTCTGAGCCAGCTGGAAAATACCACAGCAGTAGATATTTCTAAACTTTAAAAGAAACAAAAAAATACAACGTGCATGCTGAACTCAGAAGAGGCCCATCTTTATATTTCATGAAACCAAGTTTTTATTTATTTAAACTAAACTGAAAAATTTAGGATTACTACTTCTGTTTCAAAACTGGAGAATAAAAGTTATATTTCAGTTTCCCAGATGCATTCACTGCAGCAGGGAAAAGCAGTAAATCCAAGAAGCTGAAAATGAAACAGTCTCATAAAATGTCATCTGACTCCACTGAGCTACCTTATCTTAGGGTCTAACACAACCTAGGGCATTTACTAGAACACTGTCACACCTCTGAACAGCTGCAAAAGAGCTCACATGGTTTCCCATCCCAAAGCTGCTGTAAGACACTTCAGTGGTGACACAAAGGTACACCTTAAATTTATCAGTGGGTAAGGAAGAAAACACTTGGAAAAACAATTCTCCCCTCAGTTTTGGGAAAAACTTCTGCATAGAAGCAGCCTTGCTTGGTGCTGAGGGAGAAAAGAGAATTGGACAAAAAAGCCTCCAACACTGAGATCAGTTCAGCTGCAGCAAAGTCAGTCTGGCAAATTTCCATGGATATGGTTTGGACCGAGGCTGCCCAAGGGCCAGTACTGAAATTACTCTGCTAAAAAATCCTGCAGTTCCTTCTTGTCCAATACTGCCTTCCCACTGCCTGTGCCAATGCCAGTCTGCCACGAGTCCTGGAAATAAAACAGCACTACAGATCACAACTTTGAAGGAAGTTGCTCTAATACCTAGGGTGGGGCCAAGTACTCACCAGAGCTTCACCCCATTGGAACAAAAGGAGGATTAAGTGCAATTTATGGGTACAGTGGTAAAAGTCTGGCCTCCAATCAGTAGCACATGCATTACTGATGTGCCCATATTGCCACTCCTGCATTTAGTTTTGCAAAACACTCATTATGACCTGCCAGACATCTCCAGTGCCCATGTACTGGCAGCATGACATAGGGGTGCTCTGTAACTCAGCACACTTCAAATGCCCTGGGCCTGTACTCTGTGGCCAACACACCCAGAGACACTGCTCAGACTACAGAGGGAAAAGCCTGAATGTAGCTGCACAGCCCAGTCACATCTCTTTTGTTAGTGCAGAAATGAGCTTTGAAAACAGATACTTTTTGCACTTGGAACTGAGCCCCTGGACCACAAACCCTGTATCTACTGAGCCAGTGTTATCCCTCCCTAGACCATCTCTCATGCTCCAAAGAAGGAAACAAACCAGAAAGAGCAGAAGACTACAGACTGCTGGCTCCGATGCTGGATACAGTGATTCAAAAATAAGATGTTTTGCTTTTCTCAGTCTCCCTTCTAGGCATTTAGAAGAAATCTATCTCATATGTTCTGAGCCCTCATCTTAAATGGAAAGGATACTCTGATCATGCCACTAAGGACTGCTTGCAAATACAGTTTTGATCCCTCAGTGCAAATCCCACAGATCTGCTCAGCACCTTTCACTCAGCACTTCAGACTAAGAACAGAACTAATCCTGTTCCTCTCTATGCAAATATTTGTACAATAGATAAAACCAAAAGGAAGATACAGCCCACAGTACTGCTGCACATACCAAGTCCTGACAAGGGCTAATCATATTTCTGAAGGGTTTCCTTTAAATTGGACACAGATGAAGGAGTCACAAAGTGAATGACAGGCTTTATTATAGAGATAAAAAGGCAGCAGAGAGCAGTAGCAGCAAAGACTGAGGCTCAGCGAAAACACATGCCTGGCACTTGACCTGGGACATGCTGAGAGCTTTGAGTAAGACTTCATGGAAGTTTAAGTGAATTTCAAAGCGGATGCTGTGGTCCTGTGCCTGTCCCTCCCTCCCCACCTCTCTCTTGTGCCAGCAGTAAAGGTCATGTGGCTCTGTAACAAAAATGTCTGGCAAAGAAAGAAGAAATTAAGTATTTTGGAACTTTATTTCTTCCAGTTAGAGTTCAGACAGATTATTTCCCTCACCACAGTCACATGAGCACTATTTGCTAGTAAACAAGTTCACAAAGTCCTCACCTCAGTCCTTTGCAACCTTCTAGAAAAAGTATACAAAAAAATCTCAAACACTGCCAACACACTTGGCATTAATAAACTGAACCACTGGAACATTTTATCTTCAGATTCACCAGTTTGAGTGCAGAAAAGCTTTTCATCTGAGCTGTACAGGTTTGCTCTCAATACCAAATGGACAATGACGTGAGGGGAGAAGAATTTCTGCTATGGAAAGATGACACCTAGCCAGAAAATGTCAAAAGCTTGGAAGCCAGTTCTTAGGAAACAAGCTGCAAGACATGGAAGATGCCATATTATGCTTGTCAAATGCATGTCAAGAGAGAGGAAAACAAAAACATGGTTGACAGAAAGCAACCATGTCTTGATGCTCCTGCCTGAGAGTGGAAAGTGGGTGATGGCTGGCTACAAACATCCTAGATCACCAGTCAAAATAAATGAAGGAGATTCCCACTTTATAAATGGTGAGGCTGAGTAGAAATCTGCTCCGCCACACCTAGAGAAAGTATACTTCAAGCCTCTGTCAGCCTCTCTTCCCAGCAATGTGACTGTGTCCTCAATATCAAACCATTTCAAGATTATGAAAGTGTGTTCCTTAAGTGCACCTCTTGTCAAAACATAAAAAGCATTCTGCGCTGGGAAGGAACAAACGGTACAGGCAAGATGGCTTGGCAATGCCTGTTAAACACTGGCAAGGGAGGGGGAGAGAACATCCTTCCCTGCAAGGTCTTCAGGCACTATCAAATTCTGGAAAGAGTCTGGGTAGTCTGCAGTAAATCCAAACACTGCATACTACCTCCTTCAATCTGGTATTCTTCACTTTCCATTTTGTGGTCTCCATGGGATTATTGGCTGGAAACAGACAATTTCTGAGACCTCAGATTCCATTATTCTGCCACAACATTTACTAATTATAAATGCTTTGCCAAATATCCAATGTTTTCACTGGCTGAAAGCCCACACTTAATGGGCTGATAAAGAACAAGTGCTGTCAGAGAATGGCATGTAGTTGGTTACACAGGTCAGCTGAGACTGTGCACTCAGGGGGTGCCTGCCTGAGCAAACAGCATAAGCAAACTTTTCCTGAGTAAGAAGCTGCATGAACTCTACTCCTAGAAGAGAATTTAATATGTTTAACTATTCCCACTGCTATTAAGCCTTTCCCTTCTGTGATGAAAGATGTTCATGTCATGCATGTTACTTTCCCAAGAATGCTGTGACCTATCTTCAGTGACTAGAAAACAAACTGAGAGAGTTGACTCAAAGTGTGTGTTGGGCATGCATAAATACCTGTTCCTCTCTTTTCTGGGCACGCTGATCATACAGGAGGATGCTTCCAACACTAATCTGCACATCCTGGCTGGCATATATCAATAGACACTGTCTTTTAAAATCCTGCTGTTCTGCTTCCTCCCTTGTTTGCCCTGAAGTCCACAGTTCCCTCACTCTGTCCTCTCCCTTTCCTGTATTACCGCTCCAGACCATTGTCAATTCACACCTACAAACCTGCAAAAAACCAAAGAGAAATGAAAGTTCCATTCTTCTCCATTCCATCCTCCCCCCTCGCACCAGATCACTCAGAGCTCTGTTTCCTGGAGCAGGCCTAAGGCCCCAAACCATCACAGTCCAGTGCAGCTGCTGTACCAGCAGTGTCCCACCCAGGCAGGCAGAACAGCCTCGGGCTGGGAAAGGGGCACAAGACAAGCAGGTCTGTACCTACGTGACAGCACCCACGTGCTCCAAGTACTTTTTGGTTTTAGGATTAAATCCTTTCTGTGAATCCATGTCAATGCATTAGCTAAACAGTGTGGAAGTGAGACACAGAAGACCAAGCAGCTAAAGTAAGATGGTGATCAGTGAGAAAAGCTGCAGAGGACAACTCAGGGATGTGAGAGATAGCAAATGGCTGTTTTCCAAAAAGCTTCAACAGTTGTTCTTCTGGCTTCAGACTTTACTTGGCTTCCTTGCTTTGCTGTTTCACTTTCCAAAAAAAACTTACTGCTGGTGGAAAGGGGGATGATACTGAACGAATATTAATATATCTGTCTGCTAGATTCCTCAGATATATATTATCTAAACCCTCTCAATAGCTAAAAATGCTCTTCTCTCAGCTTCTGGAGGTTACAATGAAGACACGTCTTTAATTCGACTTATCAACTGAGTGAATACTCATTCAGTCATCTGACGGCAGGCATTCGTAGGAAAATTTCCAGAAAAACAATCCCAAATAATAATTTTCCCTGTAATCAATCAATCTAGTTCCCAATTAAAATCACTCATTCCTTAAACTTTCTTCCATGAAGTCTTTGCTTCTACTGTGCCAAATTCAGGGAGTTAACCCTGTGAAGACAGGGTGAGGGGAAAACAAAGCAAGCCCCACTCCCTGTCCTGTCACCCAAACTTGTCAGAAGTCTGGGGAACTGTGTGAGGGATCCACAGGGGAACTTCAGGAAAAGCAATGGCACAGGTGTGCAAAACACTCTGGAAATTAGTCACTCCAGGGACAGCTTTGTAGACACTGAATTTTGCTGTTTGTGCCCTTACACCTTTCCACTTATTTACCTATTTATTTTACTTGCTATGTCACTCTTTTTTGGTAGTGCTGTCTTCTTAGAAGTATATTCAGTAGTTTATTCTATTTTGACAGAGAAGGGAAATAGAAGCTGCCACCACCTGAGTGATACAGACCTGGGCTTAACAAATACCTTTGTAGGGCTGTCTTTCTTTTAGATGGACTATCATTACCTCTGTTTATGATAGTTAGGCTTACTTCCGTAACATGTGTTAAATGGACATTTTGGTATCACCACATCAGGATTTAGTGTCATATAAAAGTTAGAGGAACTTATGCAAAAGCTGCAAGGCAGGGGAAATTAGACTACTTAATTGCATCAGACAAAGTTTGCATCAGCCTAACCCATACAGGTTAAAAGGCCTCTGTCAAGATGGTAGGGAATTCAAACATCACTTTAAAAAGAAATATATTTTTTAATACCTTTTCATAGGTGGTCTAAGAAAAACCCAAACTTTGAACTGAGCTAACTTTGAAAAGCCTCACCTATTTCAGTGGTAGGCATGCAAGAGCCCAGTCTGCAGACAGGCTTTTTACCACCTGTTGATTCCTGTGTTCAGGGTCCTCACCTGGTGCATTAGCAGGGAGCCAGAAGTGGGTGAATTAAATAACCAGCTGTCGAAGTTGAGCCAGATCTGAGTTCCAACTCAGGTAACACCTCAAACTGCTGTTCTGTACCATCTTTGTTGAAATCCCTGAAGGGACAGTGGTGGTTTCACTTTTTGTTCTGCCGGGCCTGTGGATGGGAAGAGCTCAGTTTCCATTTCTCAGAAATGGTCTCTTTACCCGTAGGTCTCCTGCAGTCTGACAAGGACTGAGGAATCCTCAAACATTTCCACAAACATTCCCAGGAACCATTGCCATTCCTGACACATAAGCACTGTGTCCAAAGGCCAGGAATACATAAATCAGACTTCCTCCTGCTCTGGTCCTCCTTCAAAACACAAAAATTATGGTATTTTAGTTCTGGACACAGTTTCACCGACTTAACCTAAATTTGTTGTTTAATTTGTTCTCACTAGTGGACCAAATATGACAAAAATACTCCTATCAACAGTTTAATATTAACTACTTCTACCTTCCCACCCCCCGCCCCCATCTAGCATATTTTATGTTTTTGTACTTTCAAATCCATCTCATTTTATCCAAACTGGTTGCAACACATGCAACCCAAAATAAATTGCATCAATATAAACAAGGACATAGAAATTTACAGGATAAAGGCAGGAGCAAATTCTTAGACCACTTTCTGCATTGAAAAATATATTTGAATGATACAGTCCTGAGAGCAAGCAATTTAAGCTTTTGCATGACTAACTTGACATTAAAATTCCATCTCTGGACCACAGATAGTGAAATAGTCACCCATAGGATGAGTTTGCAGGCATGGCTTGTTTCACCAATGGACTAAAAAGGATGATCAGATATTTTTTCCATTGAAAAAAAATGACTTGAGGTTTCTTAACTAATTTATTTTGGCAGGCCAAGGAGTCTGTAGTGGGTATTACCGTCTTGATGCTTTGAAGAACTCTGGTTTTTTCCTGTTCCCACAGAAAATCATTTGAAGGACAAAAAAAAAATCCTTTGCCTCTTGATATAACAAATGGCTATGGTCTAAACCAATAAGAGAGCTTAAAATTAGTGTTTCTAATGCGACCACTGAGACATTTCAGACTTAATTACATCTGAGGCAGACTTAACCACCCATTTCTCTCCAGTTTCACACAAACAGTAATTGCCCTGTAGCCACACTGCAACACTGGAGAATTAACCACATCCTAGAGGAGCTGGAACAGCAGAAGGGAAACCAAGGAGACTCCAGAGTGGCTGTGCAGGCAGAACAGGCTCCCAGATCAGTCTTGCAGGTCTCCATTCTGCAGTGAGAACCAGAACCAGGCCAGTGGTGTTCTGTACCAAACACCTGCACCAGGTAATGCTCCACTTCTTCTCTTGGCTTGCTACTTTAGCTCTTGTTGAATTAACATGGAGTCAGAGATACAAAGTGAATATTCCTGAGTCCATATGCATACATGTACTGATGCTCATCCTAATTAATCTACTTCTTAAAAAATCCCAGTATTTTTACTGGAAGCAGATGTGCAGATTTTCCCACAAGCGCCAAATGCTACACAACCCCTAGGCAAAAATATAAGTGCTATTCAAGTTAGTGCACTAATATAAACACAAATAAATGGTCTCTATTAATAAAACCGTTGAAATTAATGTTCCCACAAAAATCTTACATCTGGATGTTACACTGGAGGCCCAGCAACCAAACCATGGAAGCAGGAATGTGGTTCTGCAGTTCCAGTATGGCTGGACCACTCCAAATATGTTGCTCTATGGCAGGCAACAAATCCTCAGTGAAGGAAAAGAGACAGCAAAGTACTTCTTCACATACTTAGATCCTGTGAACACTTAGGTACTGTCATCAGTAGAGCTATAAACCAGATTTTCTGTCAGCCACAGAGCTTGGAAACCGCAGAACCAAAGCCTAAGAAGCAGCAGAAAAGTCCAGGAGTTCCCTGGCATGGTAGGTAGTACAATTCAGGATGCTTCTTCCTTGCTGCAATGTTGCTCAGCACTGTGGTAACTCTTGCACAGGGAGAGCTTTCCTCTCATTTTACAAACCAGGCACTGCATACTGTTCAGAGAGCAGAGCTCCCAACCACCCTCCCACTGCCACGTGTTCCAGACTGACTCTGGAAGCAGCAGGGAGAAACAAGCTGTCTGCTTTGCTCCAAGATTGCAAAATTCATTGAGGGCCCCCTTACTTGCACATCCAGATTATGGTTTGCTGTCTTGGCTCAACCAGGATGAATTATAGATTCCCACTTTATTCTCTTGCTTTGCTGCCTGTTTTAATATAAAGAATAGGATTTCTAACATTGCACACTGAGCTGAGAATCCATCCTCCCAAGCCTCCTGGAATGGAGGAGGAAAGCTAAGAAAACAAGGAGCAGGTGCTCCCATTTGCCTGTCAGGTTAGACTTCGTAGAGATCCTCTGGGTTCACCATACAGAAGTGTACTGGATCTACCACCTAAAAATAAAACATCTTGTAAGGAAGTGTTACTGTGCACAGATTTGGAATTGCTCCAAAATGAATGCTCCACACCATGGGCCAAACACTGGCTCACTCTGACAAAGGAGTGCACGAGTGAAGAGGTGCAAGCTTCCTTTTCCTGGCAGACTGAAGCTGGACACAGCTGCAGATCTAAACCCCAGTGCACAGGAGTGTCTTTACAAGGACCAGCTCATACTTGTCAAAGTATGCCACAGCTTTCTGCTTTCAGGTGGGATAGATTATGTTTTTAAGTTCTCTTTCTTACAATGAGAAAAAACAAGCCAAAACAAAACAGCAAAAAACATCACAATGGTAATAACTGCCGCAGAACTCAAGCCCGAGGCGCATCTCAAACACGGACAAAGTATTTGCACTGCAATGTCTGAAAATTGTCGATTTGCGGAACTTCATTTCTGAGAGTTGAGAAATACTGTGGTTTTCTTTCCTATTGTTTCCTTAATCTAGAAGCAATTCAGAAACATCACAGCTCCATGGGCAAAGCAGAATAACAAGAGCTAACCCTGACAAATCCCCAGTCAGCACTAAATCTGTCTGTCTGCAGCCTTTCCTCTGAAATAGCTCTTCAGAGGAAAAGTGCATCCTACTGAACTCTGAAAGACACCTTGTGTCTGTGCTTGCTTGGGCAGAAGAGAGAACTTCTTGCAAGATTTCTAGTCATTCTGGCTAAGGAAGGCTTGCATGGAAATTTGTTAATGCACTTTTGAATTAAATTCCCATTAAAATACCCATTAAAAAATCTGAAATATAATTTTTTTCATTCCCATTTTCTCTTACCAAAAAGCTTGAAATCAGAGTTTTTTCATTTTATGTCCCCAAAAATTTGTTGGTTTAGATAGTTCACATGTAACCAAACCATCCAAAACTGCTCTTTTATCAGTTCTTGTTAACAGCTGAGGCAATATTCCAGATGATTCTCATCCAGACTGGCTGAATAATCATCCTGGGTTTGTCCTATTTTCTTAAAACATCTATTTAGTCATCATATTATTCTGAGGACTAGCATTACATGGAAAAGTCTCCTCATACATACTAGTAAAAAGATCTTGTCTAGAAGATATATTTTAAAATCAGATATTACATATAATCTCTTTTGCCACTGGAAATTCAAACCAGTCATCAGTAAAGGCAGTTGCTTTGTGTTTGGTTCTGGAGTCATTCACAGACTCCATGTACATTCTGAGCCATCAGTCTGTGATATGCTTATCTCTAAGCGAGAAACAATGCCACTGCCTTGCACAAGTCACACACCTGCCCTAAACACAAGACACCCCTACACACTGTAAACTCATTGTAACAGCGTTTGACTCAATTCACATCTGGCTTTTTCTTGCATTTTCAGTGTGAGCAGGGACATCTGTGACATACCATGGTGGGGAATGAAGAGTTCCTGAATCAACTTCTGATTACCCAACTCAGAGTCAGTAAGTAATTAAAAAAGAATACATCCTTTAGTGTTTCACATTAACAAGGTTAGTCACAGGACTACTCAGAATTTCAGTTTCTGGAATGAATGGTACATTATCAACCAGGGAGCTGAGGAAATCCTACCAAGGGTACATTCTAGCACTAGGTTGTAGTGACCTCTGTGTTTGTTTTCTTGAAAATACTGAGAAATCAACAGACTAGTTCCCCTCAGATACATTCCCTTCATTCACTCAGGTAATGTTTAATGTACTCTTATACGAAATACTTAATGAGTGAGTCTTGGTTAGGTCTCATTGTTGTAGTGCCTTATAGGACCCACACTACTGGCCACTTCTGGTTCTTCATTTTGGGATATCTAAAAAAACTTCAGAAGGAATTATCTATTTCTTTCTGCACAGACTTTCTATTCCCATTCCAGTTGTTCTCAGCTAGTTCCTGATAAATCTTTTTCTAACAAACAGGCTCCACACGAAAAATTGTACCAAAACCAGGTATGGTCTTTGACAGATACTCTGTGCAAGAGACTGACCAACTGGGATTGTTGAATTATTCTGATGAACAGTTCTTTATTGTATTTGACCTTTGTTGGAGGTTCTTAGGCTCACAGATACCTTGTTTTCAGTGGTGTAACTGATAACTCAAGCAGTTAAGATTTCTTTATGACTACTAACACATAACACTTCCCTCTAACAGAGCAAAGGAGAAAAGGTGGTCATGTCCCAACTCAGAGATGGCAAAAGGGAATGTCTACTCACCTACACCAACCCCTCCACATTATTTCAGATAAGACTGCCACTGAGGCAGACGAAAAGTGTTCCTTTTTAGTGACTTGGCATTTTACTGTCATGTCTTAAATGATGCCATTCTTGCAATTTTTTTTCCAAATAATTGTGCTACTAATACCTGAGACTTTTACAGAGGTGGTCTGTACATCATACTGCTATGGTTAAATTGAAGGCAAACTCTTCACTTTCTTGCTTTTCTTAGCAATTCCTTTCTCTTTCCTAAGTCTCACGTTTCTCTTAGCCTACATATAAATAGATGCTTAAAACAGTTTCAACATTCTAAGACTGATTCACACATTCAATTTGTTTTCTAAGAGGATTAATAATTTCCTTACTATCATTGCTATGAAGCAGAAAAGATTGAAAAGGTTTTAAATATACTGATTTTTCCCCCTTCCTTTTCCCCCCCTAAATTTAAAAGGAACTAGGCTTTTTTTCAGACAAACCCATTCCTGTGAACTAATCATTTTAGACAGCAGTGAAACATTGCAAATTATGATCAAATAATCAAATCTTAAATCAAACATTCCTAGAAGCTAGGAGAAAAACTTAAGAGTTTTGAAGTTGTTCAGATGACACAGAGATATGGTGCAAAAAAAACCCCAAAATTATTTGCTTTGAAAATTACAGGTATTCAGCAGGAACTATGTTAACTGGAACAAGCAGTAAGACTGGAATGATGCTTTTAATGACATCTCTTTATGACAGGGTGATATAAAGATTAATGCTTAACATCAACAGCAAAGCACTTTACAAACATGAACCAGGCTTCCCAAGTGCACCACTAATCTGTTTAAAAAGGGTGAACTTGGGAACAGGAAGGACCTGTCCAACATCCTGTTAAGCTGAAGCCCAGGTGAAGCCTGCTGATAGCAGCATAACACACACTGTGCAGTGTGAGCTGATCTAAACACAGTGAGAGAAAAGGCACCTCTGATTTCCCGTAACAGGTCTGGTTTTCTTTGCAGATTCAGACAAAACAGAGGAAGCTTAGCTCCAAGACTGTCATTCAAAGAGATCTGTGGTTTGACAAAACTTGACAAGTGTCCCTGCTTCACAAAACATCTCATTTGAAGATCTGTTCAGAAACTTTTAAAGAGGCTTGCAAGACCTGTTTTCACCAAAATTTTGTGTGCTGAGCGAGCCTATCTCCCTCCAAAGCACTTCGGCAGCTACGTAAGAATGACAAGTTATCTAACAGACAGTGGTTACCAACAACACTTTTGCAGGAAAGCCTTGAAGCTGATAAACTGTGATAAGCAAATTCAAGTGAACTGCATGGTGGATAAGTAGCAAAGCTGCTCACATCTTGTTCCCAAGAACTCTGGATTTAGCTACGCCCTCTCTCACATCAGCAACTGGGTTTGCATAGGATAATATGGTGGTGGAGAAAGAATAAGACTTAAACACAGGTGTGGCTATGGACAGTTGTATCTGATATTCTTACAGGTGATGAGCTTTTTGTAATATCAGTTAAGTAACTGATACCTGAACAGAGGTCAGGATTTCATATGAAGTACTATAAAATCATGTTTCTTCTCTCTTGCCCCTCAAATTAGCTATTAGAAAGAGCAAGACTACTTTTCTCCTTTGCAGACCCTATCTCTCTCTGCAGACTAGAAATTATTTTTCCTAAGACATTATGGTTACCTGCCTCTCTCCTCCTTCAGAAACTCCTTTTTCTATCTCTGGTAGCTCTGGCTGCTGAGGCACAGACAGCTCTGAGCACCTCTGTAGTGGTGACCCAGTCTGGCTCTTCCTCTCAATGCACTGGTTCATCAACAATGCAGTTTCAAGCAGCTGCTTAAATCTGCTTCAAATAAATGACCCCTAAATGAGGACAAATTTACACAAAGATATCTTCTTTCAATTAATCACAAGACAAAATTTGTTTCTGTAGTAAAATAACAGCTTGTTTTCCCATCCGGTGTCACAATGTTTATTCCATACTAAAGCTGAGAAAAATGTTGTGGAACTAAGAAACAGAGCCCAAGAATTCATCTGTCCTTATCAGTCATCCAAACAGACCAAAAAAAAAATTAAACTGCGGCCTGTGTGAAATATAAACCTTTATTTGGGGACAAGACAGTGAGAATGGAATGCTGAGATCAGTATTTTCCACTCAACAAGCACAACATTTCTCAGCTTTGTAGAGCTGAGTGTCTGAGGACAGGCAACTTTCAACTTCAGAAAATCTCAAGTCTGAATAATAAGGCACTTAATAATCAAAAACTTCACCTCATAAAATCCATTAGAGAACTGGCATCAAAAATCAGTAATAATTTTAAGACCTAGACATATTTGCAGATAAGCTGATGTTAAAATCCTTTAGCTAAAAGCAGACACACAACTGAGCACCATCCAACCAGAATGACTTACTCCCCCATCAGCTTAACTGTGTGTGAACATTCGTCTGAAACCTTCCTTCCAGTTTTGCCACTGGAAATTTGCAATTCCAGGTGCTGCAACTCCCTCTACTTATTTGAGAGATTAAACGTATGAGTTTAAAATTCAATTGAATTTTCAGGGAACACACTCATAAACAGCCATCTCTCATTCCCAGTTGTATGCAGCACATATTCAAGATCACCTGAAAGAACCAAATCAGCTTTTGTCTTCACACAAGCTCTAACATAGCAGAATAGAAATGCAGTTTCTTCTGCTGCACCCATGAACTCCTTCCTTGACATGGAAACAAAGGTTAAGTGTCAAAGAACAAAAAGATCATCTCCAAATGCTGTATCTTTACTTAGACAAGAGTTACTTTGACAAAGACATATGTATTGACAGAGTGTCACTTATTTTTATAACTATGCTGAAATTATCTTGCTGATAAAGACGTGGATTTACCCATGACAGGACTGTTCAAATTGCTACACTTAGATGTTTCTGAGGACGTAGGAGTGGATTAATGCAGCAGTGCATTTCTGTCCAGGTCATTTTCAACCCATCAGCATGAGAAGAGGTTTGGAGGCTGTGCTTTCGTTCCCTCTCTGATCATAAACTCAGATCAAGAGGCTCAATCTGACTCAGTGTCAGAGTCTAGAAAGGCTTGGGACAAGAGACACAGGAAAAACTACAAGACAAAAGGCTGCAAAGTTCTGAAGCATCAGGATACAGAAGCAAAAATTGGTTTCAAATGTGCAGGAAGGGACCTTCCTGGCCACAAATTGGCATCCTTAAATCAGTATTACTAGCAGAATTTAGGAAATTTGGCTGCCAGGAGCAGATTTAAGCTCATTTTCCACAATACACGAGGATTTAATATTTGCATCTTAGAGTAAATCACAGTGTTGTCTCCTGTCTCTGATATCTAGCTTGCTTATTTGATGGTAAAATGTAATTGAATTTCTTCCTAAGAAAGCTTCTGGAGCAATGACTATTTGAGAAATAACATTTCCCAAGGAATGTATATTGACTGTGATGAATTCCTATAGATGTAGAGGCTAATTAACACGAATCTAACTAATAACTTGGTTGGATTTAATCCATATACTGAACTGGCAACATGCACCAGACAAAAAGGCAGAGGGTGAAAGCATATATTTGGGGAAGAAATCACACATGACAGGCACTTTCAAAGTGGTTCACAGATATTTTAGATGTTGCCCAGCCCTTAACCCTTGGTCTCATCTACTTTCCATCACCCTTCCAGGCCTGTTTCTGCTCCCTCTCTTGCTATGTCTTTTTCCTGCATACATAGTGCAAATTACCCTGACTTAAAGATGAAAATGCCTAACAGTCACATATGCACAATATTCTTCTAAATAAAAGCAAGGTTCTGCAAATTTTGCCTTTCATTGCTTTTGGATGGCCTTATGCATCAGATGCATGCAGCAGCACATGAAAGGGAAGGAAGTTTTCTTAGTAACACCATTTTTATTGCCAAGTTCCATTTACAAAGTAAGGTCTATTCCTTGTTCTTGTCCAGGTTTTCAATAGCCAGGACAAATTCTCAATGCCAGCAAATACAGACTCAGAAGTCTGGATTTCAGAAACATACACCAATATTTTCTAATTCCACTCCCTTCCCAGACGCTTAGTTACATTGTTCTTTAAATTAACATAAGATATCACATTAACTCCAAATGTCTAACATAACTTACATTAAATAATTAATACTTATTGCCTGCAGAAAGACATTTCAGAATTCAATTCACACCATATTTGGGCTTTTTTCCATGTAAATATAAGTGCATGTTCAGGACTTTTTTTCTCAAATGAACTACATTTCAGACAACTTTACTGAAATATATTTCATAGGAATACAGTCCATGTTCATTAAATGCTTTTGTAGTGCTTAAATCCCAGGTACATTTATTCTTCTAAAAAATACATTTCTACCTCTTTGCACTGAAAACAATCAAACTTACAAAGCAGCTAAAAGTGAAGGAAAAAGTTTGCAACAAAAATATTAACACAGCTATTCACAAGTGCAGATGCCTAAAATGATCTTCTAAAGTTCATAATGCTTCCAGAGGGTTTCCTGAAGTTGTGACAATGTATAGTTAGTGCTGTCCCTGGGCAAAACAAAGCTCCTAGACATTGTAATAGTCTATAAATTTGCACACTTGAATCTATTCTCAATCTTAAAAAAAATTATCTTCATGTTCATTGTAAAAACTTTTGCCACAGTTAGTCCTTAAATACAAACACTAACCCTCAGATCTTCTCATACATACTATCAGATTGCAATTACTATGTGTCTTAAACTCACTTTAGTATGAGTATCCATAACCAAAAGTAATGGGAAACAAGATAAAAAAAAATGTCATGAACTTTCAGATTATGATTTAAAAGAAACCTGTGAATTACTCTGGACCTTAACTTTTGTTATCAGTCATTACCTGCTTAAGCCATTTTTAGTTACTTTTAAAATAAATGCACTCCACACATTTATTTATTCTAACAAGACAGTCCCAACAATGACAAGTTTTTCCTTTTCATATTAAGAACCAATCAATTCAAGTTAGCAAAACAATAAACCAGATACCACCACAGTGCACATTTATTAGACAACCAAAATTTAGCTTTACATTTATAATACATTAACAAACACAAAATATATCTTTTATAACACCTTGCAAAAGAAATCAAATCTGAGCAACGTGCAAATCTAAAAATGCTGGGAGATCAAAATAGGGAAAATTCTGTACAAATGCAATATAAAAATATGTTTCCATATGAAAGAACCCTCTGTTTGAGACTCAGTCAAGAACTGCATCTCCTATGTCTTTGTTGCTGCTCAAGTAACTAGCAGCAGAAAAACCCCCAAGAACTATTCCCCTCCCAACCCCTAAAAACATCCCACCCTAGCAAGCCCTGCTTGGATCACCCTCTGCTTTTCAGAATCCAATAGGAGATGGGAAGAGTTATTCTATTTGTTTCTAATTCATGCTGCAAATGTTGGGAAAGGTCAAGAGAAACACAGCAGGCAAGCACAGGAGAACTTCCCCAAAGATTGCTAGATAATAGAAGAGTGAATGATATCTTAGGGTAGGGCAGTGGTGGTGAACCAGGGACACACCAAAAAACTCTTTCAAGAATAAAGACAGTAGCAGTTAGAAGAGAATTTTCAACATATATTTAGATGGCTACATTAGGCTGTCTGAAAGAAGAAGACTAATTACCTTGGAGGCAAAAGGCCTTAATCTCCCGGCCCCCAGCTGATGTCTTTGCAGATCTCTGATTCAGCTACAGGACTAAACCATTTATTTTCCCAGAGAGCAGCTGCTTGCCTGGGCAATGCTCTTCTAAAAGCAAGTTTAGCTTCAGCTGGTTAGTGGAGACAAGAGCAGAATGCTTAGTTTGGTGGGGATTTTCTGACTGCTGCTTCCTGGGGGTCAGTGCCACTGCTCCCGAGGCTATTCTGGAGCTCCTGCAGGGAAGTGACCGAGTGACAGCACTATCCCAGAGTGACAGCACCACGTCAGTGAAGTGTCTTCTCTTAGCAAGTGGCTTCATCCTTACTCACAGTTTGACCTGCTTGTCTGATAGCTTACCTAGGTCTTCAAGCATAAAGTTTATTTTACTGCTAGTGAAATGACACAGTTCCAGGGCAATTAAAGAATTCCTGGATTGCTTGAAGTAATCACCCCAGGACACTTGCAGTAAGTGTGGAAATTACAGTCACTCACATCTTACCGCTTAATTAGGAAATGGCTGGAGCTGAGTGGGAGCGGGTTTAGGCTGGATCTCATAAACAGGTTATAGCCCAGAGGGGACACAGGCAAATTAACAGCAGACCTATTCTTTTATTTTCCTAATAACAGTATCTAAGTCATTTCCTGTGAAGCTCTCACTAGACAAGTGATCATGAAATTTAAGAGCCACACAAAGGTAATGAAAAGCACAAAGTCCCCTTTCTTTCCCTCTGCCCCACTTCTTGTGCAGTACAGCTCAGGGGTGAGATTATTCATATGCATATGCATTGAAGAGACTCCTTGTGCATGGGTCTAATCTTGCTAGAACTGAATCTGAAATGTGATAAATTAAGATCAAGGTTTTCCAGTCTAAAATGAATTCTATTTAAGGAAACTCAGCCTGCACAGTGGTATTTTGTGTAATCTAGGTCAAGAATTTAAGGTTAATAACCAACATAAAATGCTTTCTAATTAAGTGAGGCATTTTTATAATGGTCTTCAGAATATTACTGAGACTACAGTGTAATGCTGCACCATTTTAGAGAAAGTCTAGACTGCAATCAGTTCAGCTAATAAAAATTAATGTGGTCCTTGTGCCCAGATTGCTACTGATGTGTCTAGGCTTGTGCAGTGACTGCAACAGTGACTGCATGAGTACCAATTCATCTTAAGCATGAGACCAAAAAACCCAAAAAGCAGGCTGTTATTCTAGTAATGCCAGATTTTTACACAAAATCCACTGCAGTGCGGAGGACACCTAACACTGAGTTCATTTAGAGTTTGGGTTGCTCTGGAATGGTCAGAGTATCAGTTAATTCAATTTGAGAGAAAGCAGAAGTCACAGAAAATTAGAAATTAAAACTACATGAAAAAGTTAATAGGGGAAAAAATACTGGCATTCAGTAGCAGACACCTTATATACCCAGTTGGCAAAGATTCAATTATGTGAAGGAGAAGAGAGAAAAAGTGAGAAAAGTGGTACCTGTGAATTAGTCAATCTCATATATATATATATATGCACACATGTATGTATACATATACATTTATCACTGAAAAATCACAGTATTCCCTATGACAGCCAGGAAGTGGTACAATAAGCAACTGGGAAGTGGGTAAAAACTTTGCAGATTCACCCATTTGGTGAGAACTCAATGCCAGTAGAGACAGAATGGGGAAACAGATTGCAGTGCTGACTGAAATCAATACCAAGTAAACAGCAGTCCTCCTTTGAGACATTGACAACTCAGTGTTAAGAACAGACCAGCAGTGACAAGCTACTCATTTTACTATTAATTTAAATTAACTTACTTGGAAATTGATGAAAAATCTTAAATTCCTTTCATGTTAAATTATGTATCAAATCAGCAAAGAACATTCCAAACGTTAATAAACATCTTTCCCTTTTCTGTCAACTGGGTGTCAGGATCTAGGAAGTAATGTTAACTCAGAGTCACTTTTATGTAGCAATTTTGTTTAACTAGGATACTATCCCAGAGAGGAAAAAAAACCAAACCACAATACCTTTTGAGATCAGACTTGCAAAGGAATTACCAGTTAGATATGGTGACCTTCTTCCTACATGACTATGAAAAATTTGAAAAACCTCTTTAGAGTGAGACTGCTTCTGTCTGCTTCTTGAAGTTGTCTTTCAGTTGCAGGGATATCACCATTCCTCAGATGTGTAGCAATTTGACTGTCAGAAGTGAACAAACAAGCTATAGCAATCTTTTAAAATATTTTACATTCCTCTCTAGGCTGCTAAGCAAGGACTAAAGTAGTCTCAAGAACCCCTTATGTTAATTTGAACAAGCATTGTGTTTTAGATTTCAATCAAACCTTGAAATAAATATTACATAAGGAAAACATAATATTTAAGTCTGAAGCCCTACAAAGACAATACTGAATGTGGCCAAGCCCGCTGGTATTGTGCAGACCTCCAAAAGATGAACAAGATCAGGATAAAAAAAAAAACAAACCAAAACAAAAAAAAAAAAACCCAACCAAAACAAACAAACAAAAAAACCCAAAAAAAGCAAAAAACAACCCCAAAACCCCAAACCAAACACCAAACTGAAAAAATACACCCTGACTCAAATGAAAGTTTTACCTCTGTTCTATAATATATCATTTTTTCTGGTCATTGGCATGTCTCCCATTTCAGAGACATAATAATGCAGTACCATGAATCTGGGTATCCAAAAGTCTCTTCACTTTGTCATAATACTGTAGACCTTTTACAATTAATTAGTTCCTATTAGAAAGACAGTAGGTCCTCTTCTTGTTCTTGTCTAACAGAAACTGGTAGGAAAGAACCAATCCAGATTCAAAAGTTTAGGTTTTTCTTTCTTCTCCAGTCCAGATATGCTGAATATCCAATGTTGGCTCTCAAAACTGTTGACATTCTCTGTCACCACTTGGTCCCTTCGTGTGGACCCAAGGCCTCCCAGGCCTCCAGAAGTATCTGCACTCCCAGAGAAAAAACAAATCACAATTTGGTTGCACTTCCTTCACTGTTTATTACAGTGGCTTTAGTCAGAACCTTCTTCCTCTACCTCTTTCACCTTGTCAACTTCAGCTTCAGACTGCAAAGAGGCCTGAGGGATGCAGCTGAATGTTCGAATGCTGTGTGGATCAACTGGTGGCACCAGTGTGAGCGACTCCACGCTCAGCGTGTCCGTGTTGTCATCTGTGATTAAGGATATCGTGGGCTGCTGTGCAGGAATCAGGCTGGGGGACAGGTTGGTTGTTTCCGTGTCACTGGTTTTTACAGCATTTTTGCTGGACTTTGAAACAGCTGAAAGAGTTTCATCAGTCAACATTGTCTGACCAGAACTGGCCGTCAGAGGCTGCTCTGGAGCTGAAGCATCATCTGAGAAAAGAAAACACCAAGAACTATCAATATTCAAGTCAGTATGCACATTAAGCCTAACAATACACCATTATTCATGAGTGTTCAAGAATAACTGGGTAGAAAACACAGTTCTGTGAAGCACTATGCTTACACATCCACATTTTAGTAATTAGACATAAACCAAAATACTATAAAGGCATAACCTAAAATGCCAGCAGGATTATATTCAAATTAGGAACCAGGCAATTATGTACATTTAGTATTAGAATATGTATCAATATTAGACTATTCTTAGAGTGAGGAAGTTGAGGGAAAGAAAACTTCTCCAGTATTTAGTATGAACTAAAATGAGCCACTACCCCTTATCAGGAAGATCTTTAGAAATAAAAGAAAAAAACTGAAGAACCATTCAACAGCCAGCTTTCCCAAAAGGTGGCCTGTTTCTTACAAAAATTTGGATGTCATTATCTCAATTCATCCTCCAGATTCACATTTAAGCGACAGCTCAACCACGGAAAGCAGAATTATGGCAGAAGAGGAAGGAGGATCATGTCCTTACTGCAACTGAAAGGTGCTGCAAGAGGCCTGCTTTACACAGCCTTGTGAGACATGGGGGTTTTGTCCTCCCCATGGAGCATCCAACACTCAAAATTGAGAATAAGCATAAATGCTACAGAAAACTGATATGCCGTCGCACCTCCTACTTTATGAAAAAACCCTTCAACATTAATAGCTATTTGTGCTTTCCTTCCCCCTAAAAATCTTAGTGAACTGTCAAGCAAGCTGTCCATTTGGCTCAGGATGGAGAGGGAATGGATGGGATGAGGTGACACAGCCTTAGATGATCAGGTATGCCCAGAAAAGTTGGGTTTTTTTCTTTTCAGACTACAATAATAGATGCCATTAAAGTAACAGGTATCCAGCTTCAAGACAGACCAGTTTTAAAGCTTTTGTAAGAAACAGCATGTGTTCAAGTGTACAGGAATCTGCAGAAAAGCCTACAAGGCAATGTAGTGAATAGAGAAACTAAGAATTAAGTTATGTTTTAATACACAGTGACCTTAAAAATATTTCCGTTTCAATATGATTCCAATTAGTCCTGGAAAAGAACAGAAAGCATGAACATAAGACAAAGGGGAAAAAAAAGGAAAAAAAGGAAAAGCAAAGAGGAGAATGGAATGGGTATCAGTAAAGTATCAGTGGATAACACTAAAATTACTGGTTTTTTTTACCTTTCTGGTAAGATAACCCAAACAATGTTGTATTGTCACTCCAGAAACCACTCACATGTACTTTCTGCTGAATTGGTGCTAAGGCTTCTTGCTTTGATAAAAATAAGATTCATAAGATGGTAAAAAAGTCTACTTTTAAATAAAAGAGACATCAGTGGTTATTTTTGAACTATGAGGACAAATTCAAAGTAACCCTACAGATTCTTTATCTGTCAAGAAGCTTTAGTGAGAATGTAGCAACTGATAACAGAGGAAGTGATGCAAGCATTACATGGAAAATGAACTGCTAAAACAATGAAAAACAACACATTTTTCTGAATTCCAAGCTAAACACTAACATTTCAGTATGCACAGAACAGTGAATTTCTGCTTTTTGAATCTAAACAATCTTAAAATGTTATCAAATCTTCTTTGACAAGAAAATTTTTTAATCTTACTTACACTATAACATGAATAGTCACCCAAATTCAGGGTTCAGAAACCTGGGGCATTCTGGTAAGTAAAGTATTATCAATCAATGGCATTCTGTTCAGGTTGTTGTATACAACACATTTCTATTTAACTTCTGAACCTGCACTTGATGTCTTAAATCATTCATTCCCCTCTCCCAGTAGAGTATCAATGTCTTTTCTTAATACTTACATTTACTGAAATAATGAAAGACTATATATATTCTTTTCTTATGCTGGATGGTCCCCAAATACTTCCCAGATCCTTCCAGGTTCTAAGTTAATGTTAAACTGACTCCCTTAATGCCACAAACAAAATCTATTTGAAAAAAGTCTTCATAAACAAAAAGTACCTGGAGTTAACAGGTCCAAACTTTCTACACAAAAAACTCAAAAAACATTAAGAAGACAGATAAAAATATCAAAAACTGTAAGCAGAATATACTGCCCAGTATTTCAGTGGCAGCATTACAAGAGAGAAATACAAGATCAGAGGTCTCCTCTGCTTCCCTCCAGCTGTTATTTACTATTTCTAGAAGCCAGTCTCTCCTCTCAGGATATCCTTAGTCACTGCCAGCCTCACTTCCATCACTGTGGCACTGAATTTCAGGGAACAGTGGCCAATTGCTGTAACCCAGGGCGGCACTACTGCCAAAATGACCAGAAAGCAAATCCCAACACACAAAGGGGTGGAGGAGGAAGAGTTCTGAACATTGTCTAGAGCTCACAAGAATGTCTGTCTTTAAGCAGGTACCAAATAGGTACCAAGCTCTTGTTTCTAAAGAGTTTCACATACCCGGCATGTTTACAGATTAATTTCTCTACTCAATATCTGGAACTTCCCTTTATACTCGACATAAAAACACTAACTGGCTTTCAAAAAACTCAAACTCCCAACACTTTGTTGCAGTTTGACTTTTGGATAGAAAGAAAAAGAAAACTTTTACTTTTTCCCTGGATAAAATCACCAGTCACTGAAATATGCTCTGCTCTTAAATATCAAAAGGTTATCACCTAATACTAGAAAATAGCATTTCTATTTATCGCTCTCCAGCTTTGATGTATTTAAGCAAGAGTGCTCTGGCACAAAATATATGCCAGATCTGCAACAAAAGCAGGGGAGTTTCTTAAAACTGTTCTGATCTTAATACTGAGTTTTAACAAACAGCCTTCCATACCTCCAAACTTACTGTACTTATTGAAAAAAAGGTGTAATTTTGCAAGTTTTGGTGTATCATTAGCTCTCTTTGGATGCAGAGCCTTAAACAGTCTTACATGTTTTTCAGCATTTCTTTAATGCTACAAAGATCATCATTACAGCAGAAAACCCCCCAACTAAAACACTCAACTTGTTATATTAACTTACGTTAAGAAGGGTTATTGTGAAAGAAATTAGAAAAGAATAGAAAAAGGCAAGAATGAATATCATCCACAGAGAAGTAGCCTAAGCTGTATAGCAACATACTATGAAAGGATAACAAAAATACAAATTACAAGACATTAGGCAAAAAGTTGCAAATTAAATCTATAATGATGAAAAAGGGTGTTTATAAAATATTAGCGGAATAAAGTATCTTCATGCCATGACAGTAACAAAAGAAAAGAAAATTAGATACAAGTTCAAACAGATTATATAACAAAGGTCATCTGGAGCATATTTCCATATTTTTTTGCATCTGCTTCTCCTCCTCACCTCCTCAGGTAAGGAGAATCAAACAGTCCCCTAAAGTCATCTGCCAGAATCTGATGATCACAAAAATGTTAAGCTTGTGCCATCAGAGTCCAGGGACAGTCTTATGCTGAATGCCTGTCCATTCGACCTGTGCTATAAACAGACTTCTTGCTGCTGGCCAAGGACCTGCATTACTGTCCATTCAGGAGCCTGTGCTTACTAAATTTCACTACAGCCAGGGCTGCCCTGTGCAAATGAAGACATGGCTGCTTTGAAGCTGGAGGCTTGATAGCACAATTTCCACCTTTGGCACAAGTGCCCAGAGACAGGGGAGAAGCTGCAGACAAGGCTTTCAGAAACAGCTCATTATTGCTTTACAGTTCTCCCAAAACAAAATGTAGAGACATATATTGTGATGCTTCCTTCAGTTTCCTACCTCACTGTCATTGCTGTCAGCATGGAAAGCAAATATGTTCTATTGATTGTTATGGGCTTGTGAAGGCTTATGGAGGAACCTGCCTGAGTGGGTATTGCGGGAGTTTCTGCTGCAGCTGCTGCTGGAAGGCCTAAACCCAGTGTCCACCGTGACTGTCAGCCTCCGACAGACTAAACACCCGCCGGCGTCCTTTCCTGCCAGACCTTACTAGAGGGAAACACAGCCAGAAATCATACAGAGGCTTCAACAATGACACAGGGAAGGGAAACTGGAATGGAGACAAAGGATAAATGTTAGAGCAGCAACAAGAATAAGTGACAAGGACACACCCGTAACTGCTGGTATCTTGAATACAATCTGACACCACACCAAGAGCCTTCCACATTTGGGAAATACTTCTGAAGCTGGAGGCATTCATTCTTTAGAAATAAATGAGTTTATGTGAATTTAATGCTTCGCTTCCTATCTGAAAATGTTCATAAGTTTGGGCTATGTCTGGCAGTACCAACAGCACTTACATCAAGGAGGGCTGGCAGGTATTTATTTGCATTACAATCTACTCACCTGCTTTAGAAACTTTGAGAGAAGTTATTTACCACAAATTCTGGTGACACACAATTATTCTCCTTTCCCCTGGCCATGAGTTACATGCGGTGCAGTACTGTGCAGGTGACAACACTTCAGACCATTCAGCCCTGCTATTCTCATACCCAACAACAGCATTTACATTTGGTTTATGATAAAGCCAAACACAGGGTTTGAAAAGATAACAGCAGTTCAGATGATGATGCTTGGTGCATTGAAAGTTCCTAGAAAAGAAACTTTCTAAGAACAGAAGTACTTCCTCACCTAGTCAGAAAATTACTAGAGCTTCACAGAACAGGAGGTCAAACCACATTTACTTTACTGATTATAGAGGGAAGAGATGGTTTCAATAGGAAGGCAGGCCCTGCTCTTATAAGCTCTCCAAGCTGATTAATAACCCTTTCCTTGGAATGGAAATTTAATTTTACAGATGGAATTCAATATGTTCCCAACAACAAGGGACAGCTCAGTACTTATTTTAGATCTTTTATCATCACTACCTGCCAGAAGCACAAAATACAGCTTAAGTGGCAGAGATCAGTGCCTTGTGAAGTCCTCATTACCTATTGCTCTCATGTAAACATTTTCTTAAGTATTGAAGCCAATTGCTTTTAAAAAGTTAAGACAGCTTAAAAAGTAATAAAATACAGCACAGATGACATTAATACATTCATAATTCTGGAAGACTGCTAACTTACAGTAAGAGAGCTTCTATATCTAATCCTTGGCATATATGAAAATAAGCACTTTAAAGAAGTGTACAGTTCCAGCAGTGGTAGCCAGGACATGACTGTATTCTAAGCTCTGAAACTTGATGACTAAAATCTGCCTAATGAGATAATTTCTACCTTATGCATAGCAACATTTCAAAAGCACATGATAATTAACAAAAGAAGTAAATACAAAAAAAACCCCAACCTGATAGCAGCACTTGCAGAACCCGATACTGATTTTTCTGTCTCGCTAAGCATTCTGCTTACTTTAAAGGATGATTTCTGCTTTGTCAATTTTTAAGAACAATAATCTTGTTAAGGGCTAAACTTAATCCCCAAACACTGTGAATGGGGGAGTTGCCAGCCTTTAAAATATCTGTGCCATAAAGCAGTATGACAACTACTAGGTAGGATAGCCAATAAATTTGGGAATCATAGGAGTTTATTTCACTCATGACAAAGCAACTGATGTAACACTGTGGGACTGCTTGATGCAGGTACGATAACAACTAAGTTATTTTTACAAAACATTGAAGTAACATAACTTTTCCCTGTGGCACATTTTTGAAAGCTCTTTTGCTGTCTAATCATCAATATATCCTCTATGTTGTAACATTTTATCTTAATTAACATGCAATTTCTCTTTATTTTGTTCTCATCTATTACTGTTTTATGGAAAAATTGGTGTCTATGTTCCTCATCTTATTTCCTGAAACAACTTTGTGAAGATTTACAAGTATCATCTCAAATATATCAAACCCTGGCCAATTTAAATCTGTTGATAAACTGTAGCTTAGGACACTATAATCACAAGTTCACAGTATAAAAAGCTGTGTGGTTTAAGATGTCGCTCTTAAGGAAGATAGTTGAGGTAGTTTCCTTGAAGTCCAGATATGCATCTCCCCTCTATCTAGTCTGGCCTTCTTGTCTGAAGTTCCTGAGCAACCCAGGATGCTTTTCATGCTCAACAGCTTGAGCAGGTGCCAGAACAAAGAGGGGAGCAGGGAAGGAGGGGCAGAGAGGGGAACACACATTTGTGTGTGTGCTCAAAATGGAATGGGAAATGAGACAGAGTCAAATGTGACAGATGGCAGCAGCATTCAAGGGCTACCTTGGGACATAAAACAGATTTTGGTAACTGCTTGCTGCTCAGAGACTGGTTACTTCCTCCTCAAACGAGCTACTTCACATCATGGAAGTCACTCTGCTGAGAAGCAGAAGAGGAAAGGCATTTTTAGTTTCAACTGTCCCCAAGTGGTTAAGCTAAGGGAAAACCACTGCTTTACACAGAAGTGGGTGAATACCAACAACTGTTTCCATATCCCAACTGAGTGGTAAGTATGACCTGATATAACACAGACTGCGCTCATGGCACTGTCACCTACTTCAGCAGAGCTCTGATCATGCACAAGCCCAAAGAACAGCCACCTGCACATGCCAAACAGACCCTCACTTTCACACCACGTCCCTGGCAAGTTTCCACTACAGATCAGAGTTACATGTAAGTACTACAAAAGGGAGAATATTCAAACTTGCAGTAAACTGGTCAATCAGTTAATGCAGAGACACTGATGCCAAGAATGATACTACTGAATGGACACTGAGTATTGGAAAAAAGTGTCAAAAGAACTCTGGGGGTTGGGGAAAACCCTTCTTACCTTCACACCTCCCAAAAGACCTAGCTCCAGGGATTTCAGAATTCTCACAGGTCTGTAATAAGGACCTTGAGACGGCATCAGACACTCAGCCATAGGTTTTAAACCTCTACTTGTGGTCATTATTGCCTGCAACTACACTAAGCAGTTGGTACAGACCAGGGCAGCAGCTTTGAAGAATTATACACACTTATTGCTTTAGTCTGATTTCAGGAACAGTTTCTGTGCATTAATGAGATTCTTTTAGAAAGAAACTAAACTATAAGATATGCTGCAACTATGCACCAAATATACTTCCAACACTAATAGCAGCATAATAATCTGAACTGATCACTGGTCCTTTGAATAGCCACATACACGGCAGGGATTGTTGGTCCTAAAGGTCAGAGCAAATATGGCCCAGCAAAATCCCTAGGCCACATGTATGCACCTCAGTAACAACTGTGCATTATCCTACAGCAACAAAATACCTGCTCATGCACATAAAGTCACTGTCTTCCTCTCTGTAACCGCCCTCTGAGGAAAACAAAGGTCATCCCTGCAGCAAGTTAGTGCAAGTTGCTGATTTGGGACTGAAGCAGCTGCTGCACATTGTCAGGTTCATTTCCTCTGACTTGGCTGAAGGTGACTGTGCCCAGTGGTAGTGCACAGAATGGGATCCTCACAGCTAAATTTGCTAGAGCATCACATAAAAAAAAAATCAAAGCACACCCAAAGAGTGTTTTCTGTGCAATGACTACATATTACCTGGGCCATGAAGAGACTGGGTAACAGCAATCACTTGCCAACAGAGAAAATAAAATTTTGAATAGATGGTAGATAAAAAAAAAAAAATCCAAATTTTATTTTGAAATTACACATATTGCAGGACTATTTTGACTATATGTTAGTCTCTGAAGGTAATAGATGATTTTTAATCTAGAGTCTGGGTGCTAGAATGCTTTAAATATTTATCGTGCCTTAACTTCATCAGCACCCTTTCATTACCCTTCCCAGCAGTATTTCTTGCAGGGAGACTCACTTTAAACATATAATGCACATTGGTCTGCTGATACTGTTCAGTGAAACCTAAAAACACTCAATACCTAAGCTGCATCATTTCCTGTAGGACTGCAACAAATTTTAGACATAGATGGGCCTTCCAAATAAAGGCAAAATGGCATGTCTTAGAAGGGATAGCCAGAACAACCCTCTCAAGGAGTGATCAACATTGGAAGTGACCATTAAAATGAGGGCTTGCTTGAAAAGGTCTTGAGAATCACGTTACCTCCATTGTTTTATAACCAAAATGAGGTAGAGTAGGTCACTTCTAGCATGAAAGCATTTCAGGATGCACCCTTTGGGACCTCCTTGTCTAGTCTCCAGCCTGAGGCTTTGCCTCACACAATTTACACTCAGAACAGACACTGTTACAAGGTTCTCTACAAATACTACATAAAAAGGAAGAATTATGCAACAAGAAGTTCCAGTTTAAGCATACCCACTAAATATACAGACCAATGCAAACACATGCAACCTACATTTGTGTAAGTTACAGTCTAAGTCTGTTTCTATTGCAGCCTCTTCTGCACCAACTATTTCATATTTGGCCCATTGTTACAAGTGAACTTGAGGATCAGATAAACACACAAAAGCAAATGTCACCCAGTTCAAAAAAAGATGCTTCATGTGGAAATCAACTTCTCCACTTCGGTGGAAGGCTAACAGTTTACATTACAGATTTATTCAAAGCAATACTTCAGTTAAAACAAACCACTGACAAAAAAAAAAAAAAAAAACCCTCAACATTCTAAACTGTTTGTGCTTAGGAGAGAAGTAAGACATTATTTCACCAGTACTTAAAGTCTCTACTGAAAGAAGCCAAGTATTTAGAGTTCCAGAAAGCTGAAGAGATCACTTCAATTTATACCACAAATTACTTTTAATTGGCTTAGTTGATTAAGTGATCTAAAACCATAAAGCCCTACTCTTTTAATCCAATAACACAGTAACTTAATTTTACAATAAACTGCTCTATATCCCTTAGTGCCTAGGCTGAAGGTGGTGAGTGAATACCTGCTGGGCTCTGAGCAGCAGAAGGAGTGGATGTTGAGCTTGCAGTCACTGAATCACAGCGCCCTGTACTGCCACTGCCACTGGAAGGGGACGGTGACGAGAGTGGGGATGGATTGTGCTGATTTATGCACTGGGCTACAGCAAAGCCTGCAAAACAGGACAGCAAAGTTTACCAGTTAAATATTATCTTGAAAGAGTTAAGGTGTTGAACAAATTGGGAAAGGGTAAAAGCAAATCCTGTATCAAGGTGATGCCAACCTCATGTAGTGACCCAGAGGATGTGCCCCCTCCCATCTTCATACTGGAAACCAGAAAGTCTGAATGTACCTTACTGAAAACAGGCTACAAGTGCTGATCAATGAATAAGGAAAGAGAGCTTAAGGGATTCAAAGCATTTTACAACTTAGAGATTGCACAAACAGTCAAAACATCAAAACTCTTCATTTTTTTATATAGTCAATATATTCACAGGTCACAGACCTTGACATGATAAGGAAAATAATTGTCAAAGCCAAACAAAAAAACCTCTTGGACAGAAGACTTATATTTTTTACTAGACATAACTTCAGAAAATTTTAATCAATCACATCTAATGCTGGCATTGAATTTCATCCAGCCTCTCACAAACTAAACTTCTTCCAGTCTGAAGACTGGAAACGTCTATACAGTGTCTGACAGCACTTCTTAGATGAGTCATCTTCTGGCTTCTAGTGTAATACTTCTTCAATCTCTTTGCAGTGTAGCATCCTTTTCTTTCCTAACCACCTTGCATTCATTCCTTTCTCCTTCTCTAAGTACATACCTATAGCCACCTCGTCAGGTTTCAACAGCAAGCAGCTTTTCAGAAGTTGATCCACTTCTTACAGCAAAAGAAGTGTCACCATGGGCCATAGGTCAGGTGAGGTATACCACTTTTCTGCTTCTGCAGCTCTCTTCCCTTTCTCCCATGGGAAAGTACTAATGCAGGACTTTTTTTTGGCAGTCCTGTGAATTACTGAAAGTAGCCACATTGTGGACTATAGAACACCTAACAATAATCTAGTTGCTACCTTCACTGAACAGTCAACACTGAAAGGGAAAGTATCTGACAGTCAGGTAAGACTGAAAACACACCACACAGCTCTTTATCCTTTTATACTGGGAATCTCCCATGGCAGTAGATGGATGATTCACTCAGAGAATGTCGTATATGGGGAAGGTGTTGGTGCCATACAAATCACAGCCACCCAAAACTCAGCTAAAATGGACAGGTTACAAAAAGCTCTGAAAGCTCTGAAATGTAGATATGCCAAGTCAGGAAAATGCTGTTAGCAGCAACACACTGACACAGGCTGTGCTGCAAGTGAAAACAACAGTGATGAAAGCACAGAAGAAAGCTCACAAACATCTGACCTGTTAATAATCTGACTTGATCTCCAGTCCCACCTCCTACCTTCTACCTCCCATGCTTACCCAAGAACTAGACTCAAAGCCACTTGCAGAAACACAATGCTATCTGAATTTCTGTAGCACTGCAACATAGTTTTAGATAGGTATCTAAATGTCACTTTTACCAAGTTAAATTACATTCATTATGTTCAAGATGAACACCACTTGAAAGAACTACATCACCACCAAGGCAGGAGAGATCTCTTTCAGTTAAAAATAAAATAGCTGGTAAGCAGCTAATTATCCTATAAATGTAAATAAATTTATTCATTTTATTTCAGAAACCAAACTGATTGATCTTCTACAATCATTTAGGTAAGTTAAACTGAGGTTATACATAGTGACGCCTGACAGTCTACAAAAAGTTAACCACAAACTGAACCACCTCAAATGTGAAAGACTTCCACATGTATCACTGGCCATGAGTGCTATAGTTTTTAATCACAGAAAATGTACATTAGATTTTTCATACACAGTTCATAGTTTGAAATAACAGTTAGGATGGGGAAACAAGGAATAACCCAGTGGACTTGCAACCACAGAAGTGAGGCAAAGCCAGTTAAAATGAATGAAATTAAGAACAGATCCTAAAGCCACTGGTATAGAAGAACTTACATCAAGATATTTAGCTTCCCTTACAGTGCAGGTAAAAGCCGCACCCATCCGAAGCATTCTGTATCCACAAACAGTTTGCACTTCAATGGAGAAGAAACCTACCACCCTCACCAGAACAGCAGAAAACAGCAAACAAGGTCTCCCATGACTGTCATAGGGAAAGCTGGCCTGATTTAGCAGGATTGCCAGCCCAAAGCTCCTGCAAAACAGCACTCATGGATTCATGTCTTTGGGAGCATTTGCTTCAAAATGACCTCAACGTTATTTTCTCTCCCCAAACAACTGTAAAGGAAGAATTTTAAGTGTGATAACAGAAGCTAATTTAGGTAGGAGGGAAAGGTAAGCCTAAATAATTCAAAATACTGCATCTGGGAAACTACTGACCAAGAAAAAATTTCTAATCAGGAAACTCCTACAGGAAATATTTGCAAAGAAAATGTGAGCAAAATCATGGCTACAAAATAACAGTTAGGAGGTTCATCTGATGACAGGAATATTAGTTCATATTACACAAAGGGCTCCAAACCTATGGATGATATTTTTCCTTCAGACTTTAAAATGAAGATGATTACAGCTTGCTTGCCATGCTAATGTTAACAAGTTTTTCTCCTATTTTTCCCCTCAAAACCGTATCATCTACTAAGATATTAACAATGGATAAAATAGTAAGAGAAATCTATTGATTCCTTTTGCTTTTCAAAATAAATTTACTTACTAGGTAAGCAACCACACTTGTTAAAATATTTAGACGTACCTTTTGCTGGAAATCGTTAACATTTCCCTTAAGACACACTGGGCATATAAATCTCAGAATAGAGCTGATACTTGAAACTAATTCTTGAGTTTGCTTGAAGAGGAAGTCATTATTTATTTACTTTCAATAGAAGATCTTTGTTCACAGGGCCCCTTCCAAATCTGCTGGTTTCTTTGAAAACAGTGTAATTCTTTATTTACATAGAATGCTTCACAAGTACAATACATTCATACATAGCTAATACATGGTGAACAGTCCAGCCAGTTACACTGTCCCTAAAATGCTCTAACATTCTAGCAAAGGCCAGTAACTTAAAATAGACCTTGGAGTATACTCACAGCCATGACTCCATGATGATAAAATTGATCAAGTGAGGGATGTTGCTTACGTTGTTTTCTGCTGAGAACTGTCCAGTCCAGCAGGAGATAATCACAGCATGTCCCTGCACTTGGATAACCTGCACTTTTCACTGTGTTCAGGGGATGTTCTGAAGCATTGTCTGTGACATTCTCATCACCCTTCACTTGTCTTGCACAAAATCCAGTTTTAAGCTATAACAATCCTCACCCTCTTTCTCCCAGACACCAAGATTTTAGCTTTGGACTGTGGAACAATGAAGGAAAATGAAGCCCAGTTTGACAACAATAAGGGAACACAGAAGGTAACTGCAGGCTCTCTAGTGACACATGCAGAACTCTATGTAGGCACTATGAGAGAAACTGAACCAGACAACTGTAATGAGTCTTCTCGAAAATTCTAAATTCATTGACAATAGGAATCAGGGAACTGATTCAATAGCTGTATCAAAGTTCACAGACTGAAATTTGCATGAGGAATGAAAACATTTATATGAGTGTTAATTTCTTAAAAACCACGCTGGATATGCAGCACTGACAGCCAACACAGTCCTAACAAAAGTAGTAATTAGTCTTCTAAAAATGTTGCCAGAAAAACAGCTCTGCTTTAAATCTAAAAAGGATATCATCACCAAGGGAAAGGGAAAGCATAATTTGATTCTTAAAAGTACAACCAAATTAACTGATTGTGCGAGCTCTGCAGAACTCAAACACCGACTGGAGCTGTAGCAGTAAGAAGTTAATACATGAAGCCAGTAATTTAACAGCAACTTGTTCGATGATTTTTTCAAAGTCACAAAATTCAACTCTTGAAGTAAAAATCACTGCAAGCCTGATTAAGGGATAAGCACAAAGAGATTCTTATAAAAAACACTAGGAACATGGAAACCTTATTAATTCCTCAGCAAAGTTAAGAGAATAAACCCACATTTGACATGGTTTTGTAATCAGATGTAAAACAGGATATTAATCCATTGTTATTATACTACTACCTGTCATAAAATGCAGTTCAAAGAAGCTGTACTTGAAATACTTCACGATCTGTGCCTCATTTCTTATACTCTGTGTCAAGTAAAAGCTTCAAAATACTTTTCCCTCTGATTCTGCAAGCGGAAGTCTTTATTTCGTGGATTCAAATAAAGTATGTGGCTGCTTGACCAAACTACTATGCTGCATCATCCCCAGTATACCCCTTCAAATTAGCAGATGAAGTAATTAGTTAGGAACACAAGTGCACTCTCCTTAGAGAAAGCTGAAACAGTAACACTGGACTCTTTACAACCACACCTCTTCTTTGGAAGTCAGGTCAAATAAGGAAAACACTCCCCTCACACAACATATACTTGTCTTTGAAACACCTGACTGACAGTACCTATGGTTTTATAATTTCTGTTCCCCAGTCAGGACTCAGGTAACTGAGCTCCAGTTTAGTCTGAAAGCAGTAAAACATCTGTGTTCTAAGTAATTTGTGTTCTGTGTATTTGAATTCTGAGTCACATTTAAAGAGAAATGCTGAGTTCTGTGAAATGACTGGCAGCAAATAGTAATGAGATCTTTTGTATAATACAGCACAATTAAGTACTTTCAAGCAGTATGAGATTTCCCTTTAAAATGACTCAACTCAAAAGGAAAAATGTCACCATCTGGAAAAGAATTTCTACAGTGAAGTCAATTTGTGAAACAGACAATAAGGAGACAAAAAAAGCAAAGAGCTCATTTATTTAGAATAATTCCTTTAATCCCAGTTCTAAGCTAATGTTTTAGGAGTAGCTGTGGCTCTTTTCTGTCTTGCTCACTCTGAGGGAAATGAGGCAATGCACAGCATTCCAACTGTTTTCACAATCCAGCATGGAAACATTCATAACCAAATTAAAGGAGGAAATATTCACAACTGACTGGGACTGGTTGTAGAATCTAAATGGGAGGTGCTGGGCTGCAGCTCCAGAGCTGTGCCCAAAACCCATAACTTCAGTTGAAGGCTGAACAGGAAGATCCAGATGTGTTGCATAAATACTGAGTATGCAAAGCATGATATAAACTAACTTGATTTGTAAAGAAGGGATATTAAGACATCTGGGGAAACTGCCACAGAAGTATTGCTCACAACAAACCCAGAATACACACCCAGGTATTATTTGCTTCTCTCAGAGTAAATTTTGCCATAAGCCTCATCCTGAAGTTGTGTTTTCAGAAATACATCACAATAAGCTTTTTACTGCTTGTACAAGTGACAGTACAGTTTCTGCAGATTGAAATCACAAAGCAAAACCTGGTTGTAAATGAATGCTAATCTTACCTGGGACTTTGTCAACAGATGCAAAGACAGAGCGCTGCACTGTCGGGTCACTGCTCCCACGCCGGGACTGGTCATAGAATCTAAATGGGAGGTGCTGGGCTGCAGCTCCAGAGCTGTGTCCAAAACCCATAACTTCAGTTGAAGGCTGAACAGGAAGATCCAGGAGAGCTATGTTTAATCACAATTGATAGTTTTTGTTACTCAAATACATAAAAGGAAAAGGAGGTGACAAGAAAATTGATAGTTTGCTCAGGACCCAAGACTAAACAAGATTTTAACATAATTTGCTTTCATTTACCTCTTAATTATGGTTACAAATGCACTGACACACTAAAGAGTCAATGCTTCTGGCAACCTTTTCTACATTGCTGTCCACACCACATTCACACTAGGGGAAACCTCAAAATACAGTGGAGAAGAAAAAACCCCAGGATTACAGGAAGTCCCTTGCACTAAAAAAAACCCATAGGAGTTATTAACAATAAAAAAACCCTTTTGTTCTTCCCTGCAGAAATAAAGTCATTCATTAGTTACAACGGAACACTGCAGAAAGCTATTTAAAGAGACAATCTGCTTAAAAATGGAAAATAAATGCCTTTGCATTACATTAAACCTAAAATTTTTAATATCAAGTAGATTGTAATATCCTCAAACTTGCTTTAATTTTTTTTACATGAAGCAAGGCATAAAAATGTGACATACCCACTTTATAAACTCAAAATTAAATATGAAACTAACTCTATTCCTTTCAAATTCAGCCCTGGTTTAGAGCTTTCTGGGGCCCACCACTCCTCAGTGTGCCTCAGCCGGACATTAGAGTGACTTGCAAAGAAAGCCAAGTCTTGTCTCCCAGAATCATTTCAGGACAACCACTCACCTGCTATTCTCTGCATTTTGGTGCGCCGAGCCTGGATGCGGCCTTTGGCCAGGCGCTGCTTGGCGATGATGCAGCGAATGTGATCCGCAAAAATAAACGTGGCCTGGAGGATGGGGAAGGGCTTTGAATGAGGGCTTGAGGCAGGCTTGTGAATTATTATGTTCAGGGCTCTGCTGTCATCCTCTACTCCGGTCACCTGCATATCCTAAAGAGAAGCAGAATGCGAATAGTTAAAGAAAAAGTAAGCTTTTCTAAACTACAGGTTAAATACTAACATTGAAAGAAAATACTATGAGAATGTTCCATTAAAACTCTTACTAAAACAGTTTCCGTGTTAAAAAACCCAACAAAATAAAACCAAACCAGACTCTGCAAGTTGTGTAACTTGGATTTACTTCTTCAGAAATCATTATTCATAAAGATTGAGTAAAATTATTTGAGCACAGCAAATTTTCAGGAAATACAAACAGCAATGATTAAGGCAAGAAAGAGACAAATGAGAAAAATTTCCATAGGTAAGCACAGATCATTTCAAAATTACAGCCTGTCACCTTCTCTACCTGTGCAGGAAAACCAGAACTCTGAGTTCATTAATGTGCTACTTCAGTAAAGTGCTTGGAACACAATCCTACCTGGATGTGCCTTCAGTGTTCAAATGAGCACAGCTCATTCCTTAACCGTATGTTAAGGAAGTTACCCCATCTGCAATTGTGTCTCTGGTTACCAAGTAAACGTCTTCAGAAAATCAGAAATGTTTTAAAAGGCAGGAAGCAGAAAAAAGACTAGTGACCAAAGAAACAAGGAAGCATGGTACAGAGCTTAAAATATAAGCTAATACTGGTATTACTATTTATCCAACATAAAATGTAGATTTTCAGCTCAGAAAAGCTGGCCACCCAAACTACAACTTCCCTTACCTGCAGAAGGCCTGCAAACTTAACTACTCCCCATCCGAGTCTGGCAGTATCTGGTTCAACCAAACTCATCTGGTAAATATCCACAGCCAGGAATCTTTGAACTTGACCCCCATCCTTTGTTACGACTGTACAAGCAATCAGATCACTGTTATCTGAAGGAAGGAAGGAAGAAGGAAGGAAAAAGGTTAAATAACACTGAAGTTGAAGATTCTGGGGTGTGGGGATTTTACATAACAGAAAATGTTAACAAATAAAAATGTAACAACCTTGACAACACACGGTTAAAGCTTCTGTTCATTGTATTCTGTTAATGGATACTTTAACTTCCCTCTCATAGGTACATAGAAGGGGCAAGAGATTTTAACAACAGTGGTTCAGACATGCAAGTTAAATATAAGATGGGCACTATATGCACTTTGCTTTCCCTTACCACCTTCATTACCTTCCAGAAAAAAACTCCCTTCATCTCAGGGGTGAAATTGCAACAGTGCCGATTTCTCTCACTACATGAAGTCTCAAGAAGTCTTGTTAACAATCACAGCCAGACCCAACACCACTGCAGGCCATTACTTCTACCTTGTTATAAACTTTGTCTCCTGACACAAGCTACTTTTGTACAGGTCTGAAACCTATGCTGGTTCTTGGACACACTTCAATTTCAAGATTATTTGGACCCTTCAGGTAAATTGTAGCAGTGCTTTGACAATGTTTGTTAAATGAGGTGACATTTTTTCCTTTATCCATATATTTCATTCACTTATATTGAACAAACATGCCCTCTCTTACTCCAGAAAGCCCTCCAACAAACCCCAAAATACATTTTTTGCCATTTCCTCACTGCCCTGTTCCAGGTCAAACCCATTATTCATGAAAAGGGACTAAATCACCCTCTTTACACCAGCTGAAATGTACCAAGCAGCCCTTAAACTGGCAGTGCCAACCCCTAGCTAACTCTATAAAGAGTTGATTTTTCCTTTGCTTCATACTGATACTGTCATTCATATATTTGATGCACACAGGTCTTTTCCTCTCTCTCATCTAGTACAACTTACAGCAAGTAAAATATTGTGAAGGCTATACAAAACAGTAGAACTTATTTACTCATCCAAATATCTAAACAAGCATTTAACACCATTTTTCATACTAGAAATATTTGCAGGATAAACTACAAGTGGAAGTGTACAGCTCATCACAGCGGCAGGTCATACAACTATAGACAACAGCCATACATTATGGTCAGGAGGTGGAAGAAATTCTTTGTGCAGCAGGTTACCCAGAGATGTTGTGGAATTTACATCAAAGGTTTTCAAGCTTCAAAAACCAAACCAACTTTCTCTTCCCCACAAAAAATCCCACAACACAAATGAGACATCCTTTCTAACTAATATTTCTATGAATCTACTAATTACCCTTTACCAGCAGGATCCATTCAAAATTCATTGGGTGGTAGGAAAGAAAGGCATGAAATATAGAACCCTAACACAATTAAGAAGATAATTAATGCTAAACAGCGTGAATCTACTGTGAGCTTTTGAAATTTGAGAAAACAAGTTTAATCAATAAATGCAATACATACAGGACATGATTCGGTTAACATGAGGATTGATTGCTATTACCTTCTCACAGCCTTGGAAGGCTCAAGAAATCCATATAGGATTGGCAAGTATTACTGTAACAACCTGTGGAGGATTTATTCCTGTTTAGAGAAGGAGCTGAGACACCAGGCAGAAGTGGATATTTCTTATTTTGGTATGCTTTATTTCTTGCCTCTTTTATTCTTTAACCAAATTAATCAACATAGTTATTTCAGTTGACTTGAATTCCTGGAGCAGTCCTGCTCTTCTCAAGACATGAAGTGCTTGGATTGGGACTCTCCCAAACACGATATGTCAGGCTGATGAGTCTTTTGGGAGATTCTCAACTAACAGACCACAACACCAGAGAGTTGTGGAGTTCTCAAATGCCAGTTTTTGACCAGTATTTACAAAGTTTTTAGTGCAACAGCAAGCAGGTTAAAATACTTGCTGTACAAATTCAACTGCCCAAATACAAAATTGCACTACTTCAAGAACTAAAAAGGCAGAATGCTTTCCAGAACAGAAAGTTGTTATTTTAGACCTGACAACACCTTCAAGAAAAGCATTACTGTGAAAGTCAAAGAACAGAAAGGAAAGTTATTCATTTACTAGGCAACTGTTACAGGAACCCTTTAGCCTCTACAACTGAATGTAGTCCATTTACATGGCTCTTTCTAGTTCACAGCTGCTGAAGAGTCAAACTGTCATCTTTGATGATAAAAACAGAAGAGAAAGTGTGGTTAAACATTTTCAGTGAACTGATATAAGAATACTTACAGCTATGCTATGAAACAGAGATACCCAACCATATTCAGATGAAAATATCAAGCCCAGTAAATTTCAGCACTATTCAAATTTGGTCTGGGGATTACAGTGAACCACATGCTGAATGGCTTCTTGGTGTGACACTGCTGCAAAGAACTGGAGTGCCTCTTCTGAGATTAACAGCAATGCCTACTTTCTCCTCATGCAAAATGAAGCTTGTAACCAGTTTGGACACTACGCCTCCATTATATGGATCCAAGATTTCTGTGAACTTTCTCCAAGAAAAATCCAAGCTTTAGGAAATACAGCCAAGGAAGGAGAGTTCATAGACCTCAGCTGCTTGCAGTGCTGAAGATATAAATTAAGTAAAAATAGTTGCTTGTGTTTATGAAAATATTTGCCTGAAAAGATTGTATTGTAAGAAATCTTTATGAACATAACAGCTACTTGATATGGTCTAAATGCACCTGATCTGCCTTGGGGCTTGATCTTTAATGATTTTATAATTTCCAGTCATCCCAATTCCAGAAATCATCTGCAGACATTAAAAGCTCTTACAGAAAACTTTTAGCCCTTTGTACGCACAGCTGGCAGCCCAAGATAAGCATTAGGCTGGAAACAGTGAATGCAGCACCCCCCATTTCACAGGAAGAACTCTTCCCAACAGCAGGCAGCCCTTCTGGGATGACATTCTGCTTTACTATCTAAGAAAGCAACCAATCATGAACCCACCTTGCTCCCATGAAGTACATTTAGTTGAAGTTAGAGGATGTGTCCCGGGTCATACACCTGCACCACATTTTGGGTTACTCTCTTTGTCACAAATATGACAAGTTGTCCTGGACACCTTTTTTTTTTAGCTGACCCCAGTTTGAGCAGGAGGGTTAGACTAGATGGTCTACTGAAGTTCCTTAAAACCTCAATTATTCCATCATAGACTTTACTGAAATCTTTTTATAAAATGTTGACTGTGATGGCCTTTTAAAGCCTGCTCACTCTGTCTGCCAAGCATGCAAAGAACCTTAACTATAATGTTACTTTTTTTCTGTTTCAGCAAAGAATAACAGCTTTAAATGTTATCCTTATTTACCTCTTGGCCATGGCATTTAAAACATTAAACTAACAGAATCCTGTTACCACCTGAAACCAAGCACTGAGGCTGTTAATTTGAGCTGCCAGTGACTGCACAGTGAGCTCCTAAACAAGACTGAAAACACCTCCAGCTTCACAGGCAGCCTAAGTTAGACGTTATTACAAAATACATAATTGTTCAACACTACTTACAGCAGAAAAACACTGCAAAGTAACAGTAGTTGTAATTCTGGTGACAGCATATCCAACAGTATGGAATGAACCTTTTATGGAATTACCTGACTCTCTATTCATACATTCATATATACTGGTGACAACCTTGTAACTACACCTAAAGGTTTGCATTCAACATATGTTCATCAAAATATTAAAAATACTTCTTTACATAAAACTTCAATCTCCCTCATCAAGCTCACATGAAACACCATCATTACATTCAGGCAAAAAGAAAAAAGGAGCTATTTTGATACAGTTTTGTGGGATTTTTCCAAATCAAAACAGCAGCTGAAACCATTGCTGGATCACGTTAACCTCTACTCCCCTCTTGAAATGATTTGTATACAAACAAGCATAAACACTGAAGGCATCTTAATGTTCCCAAGAATTTTAAAAGTCTTGTATTAATAGAGATTGAGGAAAATTTGTTAAATCAACAACACCTCCAAAGTGATATTTAAAAAAGGCACACAAATGTAATTTTTTTGGTCACGCTTTGCCCTCTGCAAAGTCTCCTCCCAAGGTATGGCACCCATGCAATCATGGGCATCCTATGTGCTTTATGCCAAAATGCTGCTATTCTCCTGCCTCTCTGGTCTGGGCAAAGACTCAAACTGGAAAATACATTTCTATGCTACAACACACAGTAGAACCTCAACACCATGCTACTTCAATTCAGGTAGTTTAAGTAAGAATAGCAGTCATAACAAGCAGTTTAGGAGAAAAAACAAATCAGTAACTATTGTGTCAAACTATTTAGGAAACTGAGGGGCTACTTACTCAAATCCAGAACATCATCTGCCTTTATCAGATCTCCCTCCCTCGTGAGTGGTAACTGAGTTTCCAGCTCACCTTGCAAGTGCAGTGACAGTGAACGGAGCATAAAGAAAACTCTGATTGCCTTGAGAAATTAAAGAAAAGATTATCAGAGTATTTTTACACCCAATACTACATATTTTAACAGAATCTTACAAACATTTATTGGCTTTTACAACCCTGAAGTTTGCTGTCCTATAGTAAAATCTTTACAATACATTTAAAATTGTAATTAAATTTTTAATTCATTTTAAAATGAAAAAGTAGAATGTAATTTCCAACTCAGTTAAAAAAAGACATGAAAGAACCTGAAACATGCCATTTATTTTCAATGAAGTAGAAGCAGCAGAGCTTTTGTCTCACTGGCACACTTAATACAAATTGTGACTGACAGGGAAACAATTACAGGAGCTGTATAAACAAAAACAATCTTGGAATATTTGTATTTGATCATTACTTTAAGACTGATTGTATTTGCAATACTTCTGTGCTACAGACACCTACACAACCAACCTGCAGAGACTCTCACATTTTGAACTTAAAACAGTAATAACTTTTCTGGCCAAGTCTAGCTAACATGTCTACAAGTTACGAGAGAAACAGAGGGGATTTCTGCATTTTAATTTGCTGTTCTCACTAAAACTAGCCACATGTAATGTAACTTTCTCGGAGTACTTAATTTATATTCTCAGAAGGTCTTCATCAGGGCAAAGCATTCTGAAAGCTGCAACAGTCCCAAGAAACTTTCAACAGCTGCTCTGTGAAATGAATATGCTAGTTTTGATTTACAAATTCATGACATATGGTATGCAAAGACCCAAAGTGTCAAAGAACAATCATTTTATTAGCCACATTTTGAAAGGCACCATTTATAATCCTCTTTCCCTACAAGAACTGCATTTTCAGTACAGCAAATGAAAAATCATTTTTTATTACTTCCGGTGTTCTGCTTTTTAAGAGTTTCCTACACAGTAATTCTGTGGTGTACTGTAAATTAACTGCTGCTTTACAGTAACAGCATTGAATTCATGAACAGCTGTAGTGCCCAGAAATTCCCAGATTGCAGGAAGTATTAGGAAAAACAAATCTAAAGTGCTTTAAGGGAAAACCCTTCACTCCTCTATTTTTAAAATCAACAGAACAGTGGCTCCTGTGAAGTAGAACTGTGAGTGTTTGGCCAGCTCTCTACTGGCAGTGCTTCCAGGAATTTCTGGCAGAGCAGGGATGAAGAGAGGGAAGCCATGTATCAGGTTCTTCCATGAAATGACCCCAGAGCAATGGCTTTGGTACACAGCTGAAATTTAACAGGGCACTATAATTATGTGGAGCAAAGGACATCAAGGGTATCTAACAAAAATATGATGATAATACTATTTAATTGATGAGAATAGAGTCACTTTAGAGATGATCACTCCCATTTAGGCAGACTGCATTCTAATGTATTGTGGATTTACTGAAATTATACAGGATTACTATAAAGCAGTTTTCCAACCAAGTGCTTCAAGAAGAATTCATAGTATTTGGTTTAATATTTGCCAAATTCAATCAAGAACAGGAAAATCTTGGCATCTTTGGTAACCCAAAAGTTAAACTCAAGGCTTTTGTTTGGGTTTGTTTTTATTTAATTTGGAGGGCAACCATCACTCAGCTTTCACTTATCTTTCCCCTCAGACCTCTACCTCCTAGACTGCATTAATTTTTATCACATTCATTTCCTATAAAACTAATGACACCCATCTCTAAACAAGTAATCACATTTAGTGCAGAATAAAGTACAGGAGTAGAAAATAAAATTAGAACTTTAGCTTTGCAAAAAAAAAAAATTAACAAGAACATTAGATGAAATGGAAACTGTGCTGTGCTTTTTACAACACTGACAGCCCTCAGTTTGTGACCAGTATCAATATATTGTGCCCAACACATTTTATGAGATCTCAACCAAAGAATAGAAAAGTTCTGTGGCCTAGAATTTTTTTGGCTGACTTTTGGCTTTTTGTTTAACTTAGAACAAATATGTATTTCTACCTGCGTGAAAGTATTATGATGCTGATTTCCTCATTTATATACATGTTCTAAGTGCAAAGAAACAGCAATTTGCAGGGAAACCTACTACTATCTTATTACATTCCCACAAAAGAGTGTTCTTAGTACTTCAAAAACTTCTCACAAAGTGAGATTTTTTGGAGAGCTTCTCTTAAATTTGTAAAAGAGAAGAAGAGCTGCCACTTACAGGGACTTTCTATAGCAAGGAAATAAGATCCTAACAGTTAAGAACTCATTATCAAAGGTCACTTGTTAGTGAAATAAAACTTGGTAACTTTTTTGAATTGTGTCAGAGCATGTTCAGAATAGAATCTTTTTCCATTTGAAACCATCATTAGAACCTCAGCAGGCTGAGTGGCAGCAGCAATGTCACAAGATCTACCCGAGTCCAGCATTTTGTCAGGGCAGGTCAGCCAGGGTGAGGCAGCCTGGCTGGAAGGAAGCAGCACAGGAAATGAGGAGATACTAAAACCCCAGTGCAATGTGACTGGGGAAGGAGCACCAACAAGGAATCATCCTGGGAATTCTTGCTGATGGATAGATCCCTTTCATCCCAAAGGATCTACAGGAATATTTGTATTGATTTTTTTATTTCCATCAACAGCAGTTAAGCTATTCCTTATTTAGCACATGAAAGTCCTGGAACAGTCATTTCCCACTAATGTGCATTTGTAAGTATCTTTCTGTTGAACATCTCAAAGAATTTCAGGAAGCATTTCTGCTTTCTAAGAATAATACTTTTCAAAATAATTCACTGTATTTTATCAAACAACTTGCTGTGATAACAAAATCTGTGTGGCTTATAAAGAATGAAAACAATCCTTTTCAGAAGATTCCTGGAAATATGTTTTTTTTTTTCCTCAAGAGCACTTGAATATACTTATATAATACATTTATATAAATGCAAAGAAACTCAGAGAACAGCACTTTCCAAACAATGATTTTGTGCAGTAGCATCTCAGACTTACTGACACTGCAAGGCTTCCAGGACACACCCAGATAAGGGCCAAGAACTGATCAACCAAGAATGGAAATAAGGATATTGTCGTTCAAGTCAGTATGACCTCTACAGATCGCGTCAGTCACAAAAATGGATACTTTGACGGTTCCCTCCTCATTGTCAAATCTCTATCACAAATCACCTTGGCAAGATGAACTCTCAAGTAAAATTAAATGTTTTGCTGTGTCTAGAAATATGAGCAATACAAAGCCAGTCAGTCTTGGAGCTTCTTACAGGAATATAACTGAGATAAAGTGAGATAGCAGATCACAAAAGAAGCAGACAATATATTGAGTGCCATCAAAATGCCTCTGTACGTAACTTTCTGCATGGTCTGGAAATTTAAACCTCAGTGCAAGAACATGTTGTGTTGACTAGACACAAGAAATCAGAGAAGTTTCTCCACTGGGGCAGTTTTAAAAGAAAAGTATTTGTATTCCTAGAATTGCTCAATGGTTTTGGCAACATTTTGTCATGAGCAGATGTAAGAAAAATAGTCTTACTCACTCTTCGTGTTCTTTCTACATCTCCACAAGGCAACCTTTTCACAAAATCGATCCCGGTCAGAGGTGTCCCCGTTGGGGGTAGCAAGATCGAGGCATCCATCATCAAGTATTCTACATTCATAGGCTTCATCTACAAAAATATTTTAGCACTACTTAGTACACTGAACAATAAGCATTTGCCTCTTCATGAGTTTCAAATATATCCCATTGTTGTTTATTTTAAAATTCTGAGAATTTTTAATACCATGTCTTATTATTTAAGGTCCTTATATGCAATCTTTCATCTACTACATTCAACCTCTCATTGTTCCCAGACACATTGCCAATGTTTTCATACAAATAAAACACTGAAAAAACTCCAGAAGATTACAGAAAAGATATTTCCCAAATACTAAAACCAAATTCCACCAGGTTTGATTTTAAGTATTGACTTAAATTTGTGGTTACTTCAATCACAAGGAAGTTTCTCGTAACTTTTTCTCTCCAAAAAGAACTTTCTCAAAAAAGAGAACATGCTGAGCTTCAGACAGGTATAGGAAGATTTTCATATTGCTTAGGGAAAACTAATAAATCCAGTGTGCCATTTAGTAGGCTGAAGCAATTTTTGTATACTCAATTTTATAAGTAATGGAAGTTTATTTAATAAAGAGCTGTGAAGTTTCACACAATTTATGTAAGTATAGACACAACTTCTCAGAGACAAAAACACCACCCACGTTTTGTTATCCTACTCCCAGCAATAAAGACCCCGGTGTCCTCAGCAGCTATCAGTACTTTTTCTTGTTCCTGTGCCGTATCTGGGTTTGAGGATTTGCCAGGGCAGAAGGGGTCTCACTTACTGTCATACTCCGGTATTCATCTTCAAACATATCCAGAAAGATTTCTTCTCCCTTCCAAAAGAAAGAACATGGACATCCCATGAAGCCTTGCTGTTTGGGGCTCTGTCAGGTTTGGTTCTGTACAGTGTGTCTGTGAAGGCAGGCCAGGGCTGCAGGGTACTGCTGAGCCCTTCAGCAGCACTGTTGACACCTCTGGGGAAACACATTTAGGAAAGGGAGAGATTTCTTTGCAGCCCCTGGAGGACCATGGTGGAGCAGGTACCAACACTACAGCAGGCAGATGTGCTCTGAAGGAGCTGCAGTCTGCAGGACCCACACTGCAGCAACTGCTGTCCTGAAGGACTGCAGCCCATGGAGGAGGGGACCCACACTGGGGCAGGGGAAGGTGTGAGGAGGGAGAAACAACAGAGAGAAGCTGTTGTGGACTGGCCCTGAATCCCTACTTCCCATTGCCCCTGCACCACTCACAGGGGGAGAAGGATGAAGAGCCAGGAATGAAGCTGAGCCTGGGAAAAGGGAGAGGTGGGGGACAGCAGCGTTTCAAAATGTCTTTGTTTCTCACTACCTATATTTATTTTTTTTGGCAATAAATTCATTTCTGTGAAGTTGAATCTGTTTTGCTCAAGACTGTAATTGGCAAGTGACCTCCCTGTTCTTTATCTTGACAAGATATTCTATTCTCCCTCCATCCTGTTGAGGAAGGGCACTGAGAGAACAGCTGAGTGGACCTCTAGCAGCCAGCCAAGGTCAACCCACCACAAGTTACTTATTTTTTGTAAGCCACATTGAGTAAACATCCTTCAAGAAAATTCTAAGAAAAACAGGAAGATATTTCAGACACTTGAAATCTGTCACGGATTTATTGCTCCTTATATAGAAGTTAATGCCTAGGGCTAAAAAGTTTAATTTCTTTCATTGTTTACAACACATACACAAAAGTAAAAAGCTGCAAAGGTTTCCAATAAGAAAAAAATAGGTAAAATTTTAGATCATCATTTCAGATATAATACAAATAAAAAAAAAGTCAAAACCAAACATATTCCATATTAGTGTCAATGGTAAACTTGATCTCCAGTACAAACCCTGTGAGTCTTCCAACAGCCCTTTGTGACATATGACAGGGTGGTATGGGAAGGGCGGAGAGGAATTCTCCTAGACAACACTTCCCTCTCTATCACAAATTTGGACTTTCCATCTTTAAAAACGTGCTTCTTTGGTCACTATGTAAAGACTGGGCTGCAGACATTCCCCATATGTAAAGGGCCTTCTTACAGCATTTTGCATATTTACCTTATAGAAACGACGAAGGAGATGAACACTTTCCTCCCTTGCACCCTAGGAAAGAAAATGCATTTCAGGGAATACATACACCACTTACTTATTAGTCACACTAAAAAACCCACCCAAACACTCATACAGAACAGACTGTCTAATAATTCATGGCCTTAATCTCAGAATTTGATAGCATACAGTTCTTGCACCTATGAAAATGCAGCTTGAGTTCATTATTTATTATTTCAAAAGCACTTTTCTTTCCATTATTGAGAGCATAACATACATTTTTCAGAAAGACAATGAAACAAAAGACGGCAGGAGAAGTTACAAGTTAAAATAGTAGAGGTGAGAACAGAGCATAGGTTATCATGTTCACAGCAAAGAGCTACCCATGCAAAGATGTTCTAGAAGCTCAAATTTCACATTAAGGCTTATTGCAATCAGAAATGAAACAAATTTATTCAACTATACTCCAAGACTCAGACACCAATAATGCAGTGACTGGCAATTTGAAAGAAAATACTCACCTCAAGACAATCAAGGTGAACACTTTTTATGATCCTGCCATTTTTGGAAAACACAAGCTGCTTCAGCAGTAGGCAGCCAAGTTCTAAAGTTGCCAAACGAATTTTTCCATCTGTGAAATGAAAATTTCAACATACAAAATAGTAGCAGTTTAGTTACTGCTCTTCTCATCATCCCATGTTCTTGTATGTTTGTAGTCTTCCTGCAACTGTCAAACTTTGCTACTCTGTCACACCCTCATCAGACAGGAATGAGTGCTCGTGCTGCCTTACTATGCTGATGGCTATGAAGAAAAAACTGCAAGAGTACTTTAAAGCAGAAGAAAATTTAAAGCAGAACCATTCAGCAAGAAGGCAAAGATTAATACTATTGAACAGTAAGCCCAAACATTGGTTTTGCTGCCTTTATCAATCTGCTGCACAGGTTGAATTACTCTAAAATCACAAAAGGATCCAAGACATTTGGGATGGATGAAGTTAGAAGCTGAAAGGAAGCTTTGTATATAGCACAGTAATAAGGCACAGTTTTCCCTTGAAGGAAGAAAAGGAGATACTCTACACAGCATGCAGCAAGTTGAATAAAAAATCCCCCATTTTCATCCTTCCCCAGCCATGCCTTTATTTAAATAAATACATATCCTCATTTGCACTCCTTCCTGCTGCTGCAGGTACAAACTCTTCATATATAAACATGTTTTTCATCTCTGACACATCAGCACAAGTTAATATGCTGTAGAGCAGTTTTGCAAGGCAAGCAAACAGATTTTTATTCTACAGACATTAAAAATTTTGATAGTGTGTCAGTTTCTGGAGAACAGCAGTTCCACCCATTTAAAGTTTTAATGGGGCAAGTGCAAGGAGGAGAGGTGTGGCTTGAACAAAAATCATATTTTCATGGAATAGGTCATGGAACATTTTAACTCTCATTTCACAAAAACAAAAAAAAAAGGAAGAAAAAACCCCATGTTTTCTGCAGAACAGTTCAGAACTGAAAATACAATCTGAGATAAAAAAAAATATGGGAAAATTTGCTACCACCTAGAGCTGACAGACAAAGGACTGCTATGAGCAAAGGACAGCATAGTTTTCAAGATTATGTCTAAACTGAAATTATTTCTACAAGCAAAGGTGGGACAGATCATATTTTCAAGATGAAATCCATTAAGGTAAAACACCTCAAAATCTCAATTTTTGTTTATTCAAAAGTGCAGAAAATAGGAATTGAGACAACAGATCCTTGTATAGTTCTGAGTATAAATACAGCAACTCAGCACAAATCCAGAGTTTCTGGTTCCTCACCAACCAAGAAAAAGACAACAGTTGTCTTTCACAAACCATATCTACATACTGCTCATCAAAGAGCATGCTGGACAGTCACTTTCCCCTCAAAGACAATAGGCTAAGTAGCTTTTTTTCTATCTTCAAAAATTTCACCTTGGAAGGAAAAACAAACCCTGGGAAAGCAATACCTGGTTGTGCAGCATAATTCATTATCCTGATGAGCCCTTCTGCAAGGACATGATTATATGAATTTCTCTCTTCAGCATGTTGAGCTGGAAGTTGAATTCTCTCCAGCTTGACTGAGTCAAGTCCTTTCATGGGGGTGAAGCAAAAAAATGCGAATTAGAAAACAGGAGCGTGCTCCGAGGCAAGCATTTAATAGACCACAGCAGTTTTCTCAGAAGAGAGCAATTAGCAATAGGAAACTAGGCTTTGACTCTGTATTACAAGGAAAAGGAGGAACAACAAAGACCAAACACATTGATGAAACCCTGAAAATTCTCAGCCTTAAATGGGGTCTACTGCATGGCAACACTCAAATCCTAAAGTGGCTGGTGAAATACAAGTGATTTTGCTGTTTCTGAAATTCTCAGATTGTTTGTTTGCATCTAAATCAAATCAAAGTCAAGCCATACATCTGGAGAGCATAATGGCTAAAGGGGAGAAGATTAAAGACTGATTTTAAATTCTGCTTTGGTAGTTAAGTAATCTGTTCACATATGTTTAACTAAATAGGAATTTTATTTTGTAGTAGCCCCATTTAGTATCCTCCCCAACACAAATAAAATTTTCACTGACTTGTTATGTAAGGAAACTAATCCCATCTTTCTTTAACATATTCATCTAAAATATCAAAGTCATTTCCCAGGAAAGACTGGTTTACTGGGAGACCTCTTAGAACAATACACAATTATGGACTGCGGGGATCTTCCTGTCCCGTTCTAAAGAACAGCAATAAACAACCCCACAAATCAGAAGATGACTCTATTGAGGTTTACAGTGTCTTCCAACCATGGCCTTGCATTTAACTCTAAATAACAGCACTTACCTTTGTTGTGTGACATCGCATATAAAAGACAGAGCACAAAGAGGGCATAGTAATCATCTTCAGGACAGTCCAGTGCATTATAGACCATATCAAGAAAAGGCCTGTGGAAAGGAGTAATTTCGAACCAGTTAAAAATAATCTACAGAAAAATGGATAACTATGGATAACTATCCTATTGTGCATGTAGCTAGTGGAAGAGGCAAATTCACAGTAATGCATATTTTCAGGCATTATAACAAAAGAGTTCTGTTATAGAGTTTCTGTTGCAGAGTACTCAGATTACAGCCATGCTTTGTATTTACATACTGACAATAATTCTGAGTTTTAACAGGATTTATTACATAATACTTTCCCAAGAATTGCTTGTTCAAACATTTACTGGGTTGTAAGTATACAGAATCATTGCAGAGCTTGAAGTGCATGCCTAAGTAAGTATAAGGAGCTGCTATCACTGTTGTATAAAACAGACTCCTTTAAAATTCATGTGCTAAACAGAATTGAAAAGTTCTTACTATTACAAATAAGTATTTTTAGCAGAAGTTTGGAGGAAGCTAGGTTTTTCTAAAACAACTGTTTTACTGTCCAACAGTTATAGGAAAGAAAAATTAACTAGGAGGGAATATCTGAAGTGAAAAAAAAGCTTTGGATTGCAGATGAACTTTGTTTTCCTGAGTTTAAACACTTGTGACCTACTACACATATACAGGAAGTTACAAACAGTGCTAAGTTCACCTGTATCTTGGAAAAACAACAAAAGTCAGTGTAATCCAGAAGGCATTTGGGCAGATCAAATACGGCTGAGATTAATCTGATACTAGCACAGGCCTGATGGCAAGGCAGCTTCACTTCTGGTCTTAAGATGGCTTGCATCCAGCCAGTAGCTCAAGAGCACATGCAAAAACGAAATATATTTTCACAACTGGCCCAGATAAATAAATGATGTGTCAGGGTAGTGTTACAGTCATCAGAAGATGACTGTGTGGAAGCTCGAGTGGAAAGGGTTTATTCCTATCTGTTAAACTATACTTTAACAGTGAAAAGTATCCTTACATTATCTAAATTACATTGAAAGAAAATACATTAAAATAACACCAAAGTCACAGAAGCGAACACATTTTGCTGTGTTCAGGCCTAGCAGATGAGAAGCAGGCACTACAAACTCCCTGCTGTGGTTCCTGGGGGTCAGAAGGGCTGGCAGAGACCAGAACACAAGACACTTCAATGCCCACTCCAGACCTGCGGCGCATTCCCGGTCACACCGGAGCGTCCCAGGAAAGCCGTGGCGCCCAAAGCGTAACAGAGCACTGGAACTTCCCGGCAGCTGCAGGCACGGGCCAGCACAGTGCTCTCTCTTACTGAAACCAGGCAGCGACCAACATCCCAGCCCACGCTGCTCCCTGCTCGGCTCATGCCACGGCAGCACGGCTGTGCATTTCTGAGCCTGGATTACAGCGCTCCTCTACCAGAGCTGCCACCAGCAGTGATCCCTCTTTGCCCAAGTTCAACACTGCTCAAAGTGCTGAAGTCAAATTGCTCACATATTGCAGATCTCAAAAGAATGTAACTACTCAGGGAAAAACAACCTAAAGAATTAGTAATGCAGGAAACAAGCCAAGAGGGCCTTCAGGTTTCCTAAGCATTACCCAAGCCCTACAAGCCCTCAGATGGGGGGGCTTTTCACGCCATAAAATGAGCTCAGCTTCAAGGTATAAAGAACAAAGAGGACCAGGATATTAAAAAACTTGAATGCAAGATTGGTTTGTTTCAGACCAACAGCAGACAGTAAAGAACCTAAACCCTGAACTATAGAAGTACTATTTAATATTATTTCATTAAAGCCTATGTTTTACCAGGTCAAAGCTGCTGAGGTATCAGTAGTTGTTCCATTAACACCAATATTACACAGTATTAAGTGACTTCTGCAATGCCCAATGCATTTTCTGTTGTTTTCCCCCACATACTAACTAGATTCATGAAATTATGAAACCTGACAAAAATCATTAGAGCAGCAAGAGATACCACTTTCATTCCAGATGCTTCTTCACAGCATCTTATTGGCATTATCTGTCTCTTGCCACAATAATCTGAGGCTGAAACAACTTCCAAGAATCCTCCTCACCAACATTCCTCATTTAGACTAAATACACAAAAGACCCAGAAAAACTTCAGCCTAAGAAAATAGCAACAGAAGCCACAACACAGCATGAGGACTTGACATGCTTTGGAAAAAAGCTTTGCTGTGCAGCCTTTTGTGAAATGAAGCTAATTTAAAACATGTCTTTAAGCTTAAACTTTCCAGTAGGGAGGCCTATCAAAATAACACCTAAAATACTTAAGCTTTTTCTTTTGTTTTTCACAGTAGGAAAAGGGCTAAGGGAAATTAAAAGTTTGACTTAGCTTTTACAGCTGCAGATTTTTAACTGCCATCTGTGCTGTTTTCCATTTATTTTTGAACAACTGTTGGACTGTTTTAAAAAAAAACACCCCAGTTTTCATAGTAAAGGCTATATGGTATTTTCAAATTTATTTCTTAACTCTGTAAGCATTTACTTCCTTTACTAGTCTTTTACTATGGGGTTGATGGAAGCAGCAGATCAAATGCCATACAAGTGTTCCTCAAATTATTTATTCTTGTGGAGTATGTCCACAGCTGGAGACTGCAACACACTAGGTACACGTTAATGATTATTGCAGGTGTGGAAGCTTCAGTTCCAGCATGGCATTTTCACTCCTACATGGTGCCTTATCCACAGGGCTCAGTGATTTCAACCAGTGTAGGACAAACTACACATACTGGGACAAGTCTCTTGAGAAATTTAGCTGCTGTTTCAAATATTATACTTGGCATAATATAATACAACATCTTAAGGTGTAGCAGCTAATCCACTGACATTAAAAAAAAATCACATATAAAACAAAGGCCAGAATTGCCCTATACAAGGTATATCCTTATTTAAAAACTATTTTTAGCTCTGCATATTCTTTGATGTTGCTTATTTTTAGAAAATATGCAGAATGCTGTGAGACCACATCTGCAGATCAAGAGAGGCCTGAACTGCAGACATTTGCCAAATGCACTGGCAGCTCAGTTCTAAGCATTCTGCACTTTTCAGGACCCGAGCATCCCAGTCACTTTAGTATTCCATGCACTCACTGCCAATTTCTTTCTAAAAGCCATTTGGCACATATTTTAGTCAAATTATCAATAATCTAGATCAGTGTGCTTTAAAGCCAGTTCAAGTCAAGGTTCAATTTCACTTTTACAATGAAATTAAATGTTATCTTTATTAATGAACGTAATCTAAACTACAAAGCTATAATGGAGACAGAATGAAATTCTGGGAATACCAGGCAGCATTTCCCAAGTTTAAAAATAAATTTTAAATCCTATCAAACATGTGCATTTCCCCAGTGGACACATTTGCAATTACTTTTGTGTCAGGCACATTTGGTTTCCTAACATTCTATTAACAGGAATGCAAAATCTCTGATGAGGTGTCTTAAGGGTATTCATTACATCCAAGCTTAAATTTTGAAGTCAGGGTAATTTCTGCTCCCAGAAACACTTATAAATTGTATTTCCAGTAGAAGTTTCCAATAATCCTAAAACATACTACTGGACCCTGGAAACAGTATGAAGGTTACAAGGGTTTGCCTAGAACTACTGCTACTAAAATTCTGCCAAACTCATCCCTGAACTGAAGAATTTTCCTTGTTTTTTCCTTATAGGTGCATACAAAATGGACAAATGCAACCAGAAATATAATTTTGAAAACTTACATTTTAATTTAGAGGCTTAGGAAATTACAGAATGGAAACATTTATATTCTATTTTTGTCATGTTAATATCCTGTAATTTAACTTTACCATCTTAATGCATCACAACTGCCTAAAGGAAAGCACAGACTAAAAAGGAGCAGGATGATTTCCAAAACTGAGCAGTAGAGAGACTACACCTCACTTTTGTATTGATTCACTCACTTGTGATCCAGAAAAAAACCTGTAATTTTAACTTGAAGCAGATCTGAAACATCCCTTTAAGAAAAGCAAAAGATGTAAGGGGAGGGTAGGTAAGGAAACAATTCAGAAACATCTTTTACAGTTCCTTTATACCTGTTCCAGTTTGTCATCTCACTCCCAGAAGCAGCTGCACTCTTTTCTTCATCTGTTGTATTCTGTTCTGTCACAGCAGAGATAGACAATTCTGACAGCTTACATCTCTCCATGATTACCATCTCTATTTCTAAAAAAATCAGAACATACCACCAAAATTAGGTATTTTCAACAAGGTTATCACAAGCTCTTCTGTATTTTCTCTTTGGTATTAAAAGCATCTCATGCATCTATATATAAGAGGTATAACCATTACCCCAGAAAGGTTAATGAGCAGATGTGGGCAAATTTTCTTCCCAGTAAAGAATTTGGCTTACATTTCCTTTAGGAATGCAACACAATAAAAAATGTATACATATACATAAAATAGGTAAAGAAAATATACATATCATTTTGGCAAATAAGCCACAGTCAGCTCCCTTCCCATGCAAACCACAAGAACAAAAGCCATAGAACCTCTTTCTGAAAAAAAGATTTGTGAAAAAGCTGGTGAGACTGAGGCATGGGTGGACATCAAGTTTCACTGAGGGTGCAAACAGGCCTCTACAACTGCAGCAAACAAGACACTTGGTCCCCAGTGCTTCTCACCTACTGAATTTCAGGAGAACAAACAAATCTTGCCTTCCCTTAGGAATCTGGACAAAGATTACAACCAAATGCCCCAGTTTGAACAGTAGATTATTTCAGATTTTCTTCAAATCATGGTGGAAAATACACCATCAGTTATTTGACACCATTTAAGGAAAGTCTTTGCAAAAAGACTGTTTACCTAAATCTAAACTCAGTCATGTTTGGACAAGACTGTCAAAGCATAAACCTCTTGCTTTCAATTGCTTGCAGGCAATCCTGCTACATTTTTCTCAATTTATGTTTAATGTAAGTAAAACATTGTATACGTCCTTCTAAAAGTTACTAACCATAAAATAAACAGTTATAATATGTTAATATGCAAGACCACTCACCCTATAAAAGCAGTTCTTAGGTTTGTGCTACATCAAAAATGCAGAAAAAGTCCAACTTAGATTTTTTTTAAGAGCTAAAGATATTTTAAATTTTGAACTATTTAATATCATCTTCCATCATGTATTGTCACTTCTAGCACACCTGTTAAATTTTATCATTGAAGCATACATAAAATACTGCTGATTATCTTGCAAAGGTGAAGTGGCTCCAGCTGTCCCTTACCACAAAAGGACAAGCTACAAAGCTCTCAAGCTTGCTTATCAAGTGCCCACAGCAATGAACACTGAGGTGCAAGGCATGCATTGTGATAAGGGCCAAGGCCTCCAGGCAGATAGGAACACACTTTCATAGCTTTTAATGAGATTAGAAGTGCATGTTCTAACAGCATGATTTAACATGAGAAAAAAAATCCAGCCAAAGCCTTACACAAATGTCATAGTCCCATGTTTACCTAGAGCAGCAAGAGAACAAGTCATGTAACTAATCACAACTAGTTCCATCAGTAAACAAAAGTACCTAAATTGTAAGCACGGTTTTCTTGCTGAAAAACCTCACCTTCATTTTCAGTGCTTGTTCTTATGCCCTTTGAACTTGCTTCTGTACCTTTACTTTTATCAAGGTCATCTTGGTTATCTTCAGATCCTCTCTCTTCTTCATCTTCTTCACCAACATTTTTATAGTTGGGTCTTTTCTGCACCCTCTTCTTCCCTTTCTGTTTGTTCATTTCAAGAGACCTCTCAAGTGTTTCTGTGGGTTTTATGAAGCATCTGATACTTGACTTTGCCTGTAAATTTGAAGAGTGCACACTGAGTTACAGCATGGCATTTTTAGCTGTAATTGATCAAGAAACTTCAGTTCATATAAAATGTAAATCAGCACACTATCCACAAATCTCAAATCCATTTTAAAACACAAAAAATTAATACCAAATCATCAGTAGCACAACTATCCCCAAAGTAACATACTGCAAAGATCTATCATTAAAAAGTAGGCCTTCTTCAGACAAGACGATGCAGAAGTACCTATTTCATCACAAGTTTTAAATTGAAGGGGTGGGACAGATATTACACATAAAATTCAGACACCTTTTGTAAAAAGGATAAAGGCAGCAAAATCCTACATGTGTGTTGACAGCAGTGTATTCATATGAAATACACCCCTTTTAAAGGTGCAAGGACAAAATCCAATGCACTATGCTGTGAGATTTTGGGTTGGTTGCTTTTTGAGCCTTATGCTTCCCTCAACATCAAACTAATTCCTGTATCAACTAGGAACAAATGACAGTCATTGACCTTTTTTGGGCCTCCAGACATTGACTTACCAAGTCTGGAAAACAACTTCATTTACTAGACTTAATTTACTTGTGTTTTACACAGACTTATCACAGGATAAGATGGTAAATCAATACCTCATTTTCCTAAGTATTAATTTATAGAACAAGAAAATAAATTTAGATAAATTTCTCCCAGAAGAAATGAAGTACTTCCAATAATGTGTCATCCTAACAACACAGAATAATGGATTCTTGTAGAAAGTGACCAAGATGCTACAAGAAGCTCGGCAAATAGAAGGACTAACAAACTTGGTTTTTAAGAATTCTGCAGCTTGTTTCTGAGCTGTGCTATCTGAGCTCCCCTCTGCCTGCCAGCTGATCACCAGAGTAAAAATAAGTACTAATCAGCCAAACCTCTCTGTTACTGAGAAGTGAAACCCATGGTTTGGAGCTTTCTCCCAGGTTTACACTAAACAAGACAGTTACAGAAACCCCATTACCTTCCAGAGCTCAAAACCTCAAACAGAATCAGTTGACACTGCCTAAAGGGTCAAAAACTTAATGGCAAGCAAGAGAAAGAAGTAAGACTAGAGTAAATACCAAACTGATTACATTCTTTGCCTTAGGTGACTCAGTACAATCAGCACTTAAGATGACTGCATCAAAGAAACTTTGGGGAAAAAAACTGAAAAAATCCTTCCCTTCACCTAGTTAGGAACATCTATACACAAGGGATTGGGAAAAGATCAGGGAAGAAGCTGTCTACAAGTTAAAAGGCCAAAATGATTCTCTGAATGTTCTGACATTTTGCAAATGTTTTATAGAAATATTGCATAAGTGAATTTACACTTGGCACTGAAACAAACCACATAGTGGGAAGACTGTTTTACAATACCGAAAAATCCCCATAATACAAAATTTACTACATTTATATCCCCCAATATAACCTCTTGGATGCATTTTTTGTGTGATCCAACTGCAACACAGGAAGGCAAATAAATGACCAGGTTACCTTTATTGATGGCTTCTGGCCAGAAAAGAAATAAGAAAAGGGAAGAGTACCTTAAGTCCTATTATTTAGGGGAAAACCAGAAAAGTAGCATGTAAGTTGCATAACACATTTTCCCCTTTCTACATTCACTTCTTACTTCTGCATTGCTTCCTAGAATCTTGTAGCTACTTCTTTAAGGAGAAAGATGTACTTAACGTCTTTGCTTTTCTCATATGCTGTCAGCCACAAGAGCAAAGTACCGTAAGACACCAGTAGAGAGTGATGTGCTTGTAAACACTGACCCATAGCCTGCTCCAAGAAGGAATGCTGTAGAAAAAACCCTACACAAATATTCTGTTCTGCTAAAGGCAACAAGGCTATGTCATTAAAACTTTCACAAATCAGACTTAAAATTATTTTAGATGGCATTTGGTTTATAAGTTGATTATACAGGTTGAGGTACTGCTAGTTTATATCTTTAAGATGTCTTTCAACCACATTTTCAATAATGGTTTACCTTGTGCAACATGTGATGGTAACATAAGTCAATACCAGTAACACCTTTTACGGGAAGGAGAAAGTAGGTTAAAGAAGAAACATGCACTAGGTAGAACTGGCCCACATCTGAATGATGCAGGAAAACATATCTCACAGGAAGTAAGGTAAACCTTAGTGTGATATCTGACAAGTTTAAATACATTCTGATGCCTATAAATATTCAGGTCTCATTGTGATATAAGGTTTGTCTTTCTTCTGATGATGCCTAAAACCAGAAATACAGGGAAAAAATATGGAATGATGTGGAGAATTTGTTCAATGGAGCCTGGGCAATCACTGCTGCCCAATGATGTTCAGCAGATCTCCATGGATAGGTTACTGCCAATGCATGAGATATCACCAGTTACAGCTGCTGGTCATTTTTTCCACTGATTGATTTACAGTAAACAGTATCACTTGTTCCTCTCATGAGAACTACCAGTGCTCTTTGCCCTAAATAACTCAGGGTATTTTGCATTTATACACAACAACTGTGCTGCTTCTCAGCTTTTGTTTTGTGTTCTTTACTTAGTGTCCCAGCAAGAGGACTCTGCGTCTAGTGAACTCAGTCCTCACTCCGTACCTCATTCCACTTTAATTTATCTTATCAGAAAGACGAATATAGACATGAGGTTCTACTTACTTCTGGGTTCAGAAACTATGTGCTTGTTAGAAACTGACAGTTACATTTCAACTTAAACATATCAAGACATCTCAGTTACAATAGATGAGCAGTGTTAGGTACAGAGTGAGGGTTTAGAAATAGCTGCAGTTCACCACAATACACAGATATCCCCACAACAACAAGCTTAGGACAGTATCAGAATGGCTAAAAATTAGAACACAAAGGAAGTAGTAAATGATAAATTTGTCTGATTTAAGAAAAAAATATTGTATGTTCAGACTAAAAGTAAATTTAAAAATTTGCTTCTCACTTCTCTTTAACAATTCTAAACTAACTTCTAGCTTTCAGTATTCAATAGAAGTTTGCGATTTCTTTGCAACAGAAAAGACCACAGCAATAACCCTGCAATAATCCTGATGTGCCTTCATGTGTACAGCTGACCTGAGCCTCCCTGCACTGAGCTGTGTTATCAGCAGGGAAGCACAAGCAAAGCCTGCAACAGCTGTTCCCACACAACCCTGCAGAGCAGCTCCCTCCTTGGCTCCCCTCCCTGGAAGCCAGGCACGGAGCTCTTCTGCTGGAGATCACATCCCCCTCCTGCACATAACTAACCTCCACCAGTGGGCTTCTGACCGTCTAGGCTATCCCCTCCATGGTCTCACTGAACAATATGGTTGAAGTTACTAAAAATTAAGGTTTCTCCCATGGAAGTTTTTCCCTCTACCCACTGCTCTGCACTCCCTGGAACACAGCTCCAGCTCTGGCAGCTTCCCTAAGGGTCTATTGCAGAAGGCCAATGCTCCTACTAAATACAGTACCTGTTCAGGTACAACAGAACCCCCAGTTCACATGTTAAGAGGACACATCTTTAAGGCCAGTAAGGAGCAGCAACCTAAATAGTATTACAAACTTGAGATGAACAGCAGTCTATAGGAAGCCCCTAATATTCCTAACATAAGTGCAAGCACACAAACACATGCTATAGGTATTTTGTAACTCTGTACAGTAACCATGACAGGAAAAGAAAATCTCACTTCTGTAACAACTGGTACTCCACCCTCTTGCCACAAATTTCCTAGCAACAAAGCTTCTTCTGCACAAGTAACACACATTCAGTATGCAGTTAAAAGAATGTCAGACATTTCCTAACGTAAGTAAGAGACTGCTTTATCTTAAAACCATCAGTCAACTCTACCATTCTACCATAGTTTTTTCTAAAAAAGGTTAGATTCTAAATATCAAGGTCAACAGAACAAAACACCAGAACCCAAAACCTACTGGGTCCACACAGCTTCTAATGCCCAGTGGGAAGAAATCGGAAAAAGTTTATGTATCTTGGAGGAGCTGAAACATATCTCTCCCCTTGAAAATGCCAGTGCTATAGCCACTGCTAGGAAAGAAGGTGCATGAGAACGAATCTATTGCTTGTTATAAATTAAACATTCAGTGACCAACTGCTGGCCAGTCAGTCATTACAGGACATGTTCAATTTTTAGACAGAACTACAGTCAGAGGCCTGTTACAGTAAGGTCATGCACCTCTACTTGTTACCATCCCCAAAATAGGCCTGTAAAAGGTAACAAGAAAGCATTACACAAACTGTGAAAGCCACAAAAAAAGGGAAAATATTAAAAACATGACACCTAGAAAACTAGTAACAACAGCATCAGTATCTAGCAACATCTATGCTGATTAAACATGAAGGTAGAAGGCCAATACCAGAGTAACACTCCCCTCTCTCTGTAGCTGGTCTCTCTTCTCACATGCTCACCAATGCACAACCTCCAGAGATGATCAGATTTACTGCTAAAACACTGGCAATATTCAGTTTCACAGGAAAGTTGGGCTGAATCATTTTTATTTCACTACCAAAGGGCAGATAAAAACTGAACACAGAAGACTGGATTACTGAAATGTCCCATCAAAATTATGGTCAAACAACAAAAAGTCTGCTGCTACTCTCCTCTCCTAAACATAAACATCTTGGCTTACCAGTTTCCAGATACCTGCTTTTATTTTTCAAATATTTTATTTGTCTTAAAAAAACATAAAATTAGAGAAAGTTGGCCACTTACTGAGTTTTTCTGTATATCTTGCTCAACCTTAGAAGAAAACACTGAGAGATCCCCATTGAGTATAACCTCAGCCAAGGAGTTCACCAAGGGAGCATAATGTATAATCAGAAAAACCTATTGAAAGAGGAGCAGAAAAAAAAATCATACGAATTTACAGAATACATAGTTTCACAATTTCACTAGTTGAACATACTTTTGAACTTGTTAAGTGTTATCTTTACTTTACATATAAATACACTGGTAACAGAGACCTCATTAAATTGACTTTAAAATAAAGGAGACAAGGGTATCTGACCTTTCTCTACCTTTCAAGCTACCTAGTTGCACTAATTCTTCATATTCTTTCCTCCTTCTGAGAAGTGTAAATTCTCTCTTTTCAACACCTTTGAAAGGAAAGTTGTGTGATAATCTAGTAAGGAACTCATTAAAACCATTCCATAAGTTTAACTTTTTTTTAGAAACAACAAACTAATTATGGTGCACAGCATCCCCAGACCTGCCAACAACTGGCCAGACTCCAGAAAGTTCTGTGTACACAATCACTGTGCAGTGATTCATGACTAAAGGCCACGCACTAGGCTGAGCTGGATCAGAAGCAGCTTTCCTGGCTCTGAAATTGCAGCAAATCAGTGTCAGCTACACAGTGGCTACAGAACACAGAAGTAAGGACCATAATGCCTGGAGCACTGAAGCATTTGATCACAAGTGCTTTGGTGCTTTACTAGAGTTCTATGTTTACAGTGACTACTCTATTTTGAGCCAAGGCTTACAAGTCTGGGCCAGCAAACAACTGGCTCCTGGACAGAACCAGCTCAGGTCCAGCTGCAATAGCCTTCTGTCAGCTTATATCCTTCTCTTCACAGGAATATCAAGGCTGGATCCCTTATCAGTGGTTCTAGCTGTAAAATTCCCAAATAATTCCTAAGTCATTAAACCTAATCACTGCTCTGAAAATATTTAGCTAAATGTTCTCCACAGGTTTTCTGATTAAAGTCAGAAGCATTCCAAGACCTCCAAAAGGAAAGTGATTATTAGCATGTAGTGGTGATCTACATAAAACTTTTAGTCACAACACACTTCAAAAGTGCTTTGAACAACCTCCAAATCACTCGAGCTTCTGCCAATTCAGCAAGCGTTGCTTGACTGTCCACAGGCCTGCTCTGGTGCAAGAAGAGCACATGATCCCTTTGTCTCAGTGGCTGAGAAGTCCCAGCAGTCCATTTTCAGGGGCTGGCATCAGTCTCTCAAGCACTTTTGTCTAATACAAGAGTAGTGCCTAGAGCATATGCCTGGTGTCAGAAACAGTCAGCAAGGTTTGGCAGAACCCATCCCACCACAGACAAACTCCAAGTTAAAGGAGGTGGGACAAGATGTTTTTCTGCCAGTCACAGAAACAGTCACTTCGTTTTCTATATCACATCCCATTCTGATACACAAAATTTGTTCTCAGTTCTTTATGACTACTTCCATTTTCTTCTTTAAAGAGAACGAAGAACATAGATATAAATCCTGAAGTGATACCTTGTTGATACTTCCACTGAAATCAAAGACTTTAAAAGAGGTCACCTTACCCAAGTGTATGATGCAGATCGCTTTGGTTACAAGAAGCTGCTGCTCCCACAGTTTTATCTGTGGTAAATAACCCTCACAACACCGCAATTTTTTACATTTAAATTAAGGAGCTTCAAATTATATTTTCCTAGGGAAAAAAACCCAACCCCATACTTCTAGCAAAAAGATGAAATTATGGGCCAGATTACAATAAAATGAATATTGAAAAATTCTAAGATCAAAGAAAACAAAGTATAAATTATGTGAACACAAGTCAAAACTATTTTCAGACAATGTAATTTAAGAAAATCAGTCTCAGAGAAATGCACTGAAGACTACAGGGAGAACAGATGAATTTTCACCACATTACAAAAAAATCTACTGTAAACCTCTTAATTTGAAAATAAGTTCCAGAAGGAAAAGGAGGTGATACAAGTAAGAAAGAAGTACTTACAGACTTAAGTTATAGGCATAATGAAATTCATGTTGTGAGAAAGTGAGATTTTGGTAATGGTGGTTTTGGGGTTGGGTTTTCAAAGAGGAAAATTCAAACCTGAGATTTTCCATAGCTTAAGCAGATTCAAAATGCAATGCAGTACCTAGGCAAACTTCATCTGCCATTGTATCAAGTTCTGACCCAGCATGTTGCATGACTACTATACTTTATTAGTCAGGGCGTGTATGCAATTTGAAATGCTCTAAAGGTTACCCTGTGCAATGGGATCCACAAAAAAATGACATTAATGCAAATAAGAAGCTACTTTGTCTGCCAAAAATGTTTTACTTTCTTTTTCTTAATGAAAACTGAAAGGTTAGAAATTTGTTTTGATGAATTTTCTTTTATGTTTTTGCCAAAATGATGAAAATACACTATTTTATAACCACAAGAGTACTGCAAAATTTGTTCTGAAACAGGACACATACTTAAAACACTTACTTGAGAAAGAAGATAGAGAGAAACCTGGAGACTTATTTTTGGACGCTCTCCACCCTACAGAAAAAGTTATGAAAAATGCTTATTTATTTATACAAAGAATTTATATGGTTTAATGTTTTATTTAAAATGAAACTTGTGTTGTTCCACATTCTGATACAAAATATTCAGAAAGCATCAAGCTCTTTAACATTCACTACTTGTAAACTATTTGAAATGGAGTCTCTATGAATAAGCATATCCCTCACTCTTCCTTGGTTAAAAGACTGCAATTAATTAATTCAATAATTAATTAATTACTGTCTCTCATGGTTACTTCAGTGACTTAAATAGGTGAGCATCTGAGAAGTACATTGGTTTCCAGTATGCTACTATTCATTCAAAAAATTCTTCTCAGTTAACATTCATTAAACACTGCTAATTAGTTATTCAGATAGCATGAAATACTACCCAAAACAGACAAGTGAATGCAGGAACCTGTGTAGGTTTAAAAAAATAGTCTATTTCACTAAAAACCAGTTTTAGTGAAACCACCACTTAATTTAAATGCTAGGCTTTAAAAGTAAATTCAGCTATATCACATTAAAACACAGCTTCTCTACAAATAGAAGAAATGAGTATCAAACCCAAAATCTGTATTTTCTACCTGGACAGATTTTTAGATCATGGCAAATTTGCTTTTTCTGCTTTTGCCAGAAGACAAGGTACCTTATCAAAAAAGGAAAACACACATCTCCCAGCATCGCAGAAATTTAAACCCTGTTCCAAATCTGCAGTTCTTCTTGGTCTCCACTACTGTGAGCTTTTAACCACCATGTCACCCAAAACAGCATTTCTTTGGTGAATAAAATTTGATCTGCTGTGCTCTTGAATTCCATTTCAGGCCATTTCCTCTACAGCCACCTTATTCAAACTGTTTCATGTAAACCACACATCATACACCTACTGCCCAAATCACTTTGCACACTGAAAGCAAGCAGCACCTTTGAGAATGACCTGTTTGCAGGTATTAGCTTACCTTGTCTTGATTCACTAATGAATACACGTAGAGAGGAAGAAAGAGCCTATTAAGTAGGTGGTCCGTCAGCACATCATTTAAAAATTCACAGTTAATTATAAGGATATCATTAAGGTAATGCAAATGATCAAGATGTTCTGCTACCAGGTCACTCAGTTTGCCCCTATTTCTGTGCCTAAAAAGAGAGCAGAAATAAAAAATTATATGTGATCAACTGTGAAAGTCTCAGAGGCTTCGGGAAGAAATTAATGTGCATCCCTCCACAGATCACCTGCCTCAGGTAGACTGCCCAAAGCAGATGCTTCAGTGAAGTCAACTGATGAAATTGTTAAACAATTGCCTGTATCTTCTTTAGGATGCATTGCCCCAAGTTTTCACAAGACCTGTTTTTACAAAGCTTTGCTTCCATTGCCAGTCTTTTCATAAACCAACTACAAAAATTAGAAGATTTTTTTTCCAAAAATGAAAGAAGAATTAGGTGTTGTATTTAACACCTACCTCTTCACTTTAGGAAAGCAAGAAATACACGACCACTCTAAGGTGGGGGTGGCAAGACAAACCAAGAATAACCTGAATCAACAAAGTATTTAAGTAATTGACAGTGGAATATTACACTGCCATGTCAGGTCTGACACCTCACAACCAAGTTCATCTTTCTAGTTTAAATATTTTTCCTAGAATCTTTTCAGAAAGCTCTTCTAATAAGATGACACAAACTTTTGTCTTTCTAATATCCTTTTTCTAAGATTGAGAAGCACAAAATATCTGTTGTGTCTCCTGGATATCTGCTGGTTTTAGCAGAACAAAACAAAGATAAAAGGCTTGTTGCAAACACTAATTTACTTGTAGGGATATCAGCACAGATCAGGCACACAGCACTGTTTCCTTGAAGAATCACAAAAAAACTTCAAAGAGTGAAAAGTCTGAACTGCCTACATGGGAACATATCTAGAAACTAACTTAACTGGACTACTATAGACAAAATAAGGACACCATTGACATCTGTGAAAAAGCATTTCCATTCAACAGGCAGCATTTGTAAAAGCTTACTCTTCATCAGTCTGCACGCAGTTATCCAGTTCTATCACGTGGCTGCCAATAAACCAGACAAGGTTGGAGAAATAAGGAACTGCAGTTTTATCTCGAATGTAATGCAGCATAGGCTGGTTGTCCACTGAAGAGAAATCATTAAAAAGAAAAATCAGTTGCCAATATTTTTTATTGCTTTTTAAGAAGTACAATAAAATATTTTCTGAATTTGATTACATGCTAATTTTCCATATGAGTATACACCTGACACAATCTTAGGCATGAAATGGAAATCTATAAAAATGTCACATCAATTCTTATCTGGCTTTAATGAGCCTAATGTTGATATATTTACAGATGTCTGAAAATAAACAAATTTAGTGGAATTCAGAAAGGTTCTTTTAGCACATTATTTATTAAAAAGAAGAGAAAAGCATAAGAATAAAGCAGTAATGCTGAGAGTCAAGCTAGTTAGACTTACATGACACTGCATTAAGGAACACAGGAATCATCAGTGAAGGAAGGGCAAAAGAAACAGACAACAGTTAACAGGATTAGGAACTGGGATAGTGACATCCTCTAAAAGGGTTCAAAATGCTAAAGCACAAAGCATCTAAGCTAAAACATACAGGGTAGCAGTTAGAGCAGAATATATGCAGGTAGTCAGAAAATTATCAAACCTGAACATCTGAGCTCTGCCTTTTCAACTCTAACCATTACATCACTACAACATTCAATGAAAATTCTAGAAAAGTAATTATTTTCATAAAAATACTTAGTTGCATAAATATGCCACAAATAGGATATGAAGCCTATAATCTGCTCTTTTTTGTGAGCTCATATTTGCATTTACAGTTCCTTGAAGTAGGAGGCAAGTACTAAGTGCCCATTTCTCAACATACAAGAAGAAAAAGTGTTGCAGCCAGCACTGTAAAGACCCTATTTGCTATGCAGACCATCCAATCATTTGTTAAGCAAACTGCTCATTGTTTTAAAAAAGACTTCACATGCTTTTATGAAGACTGTCAAACCACTTCTTCTCTTAATTGACAGGAAGTTGTGTAAATTCAACATGTAATTTAATTTAAAATGGACTGAAGAACAATAAGCCCTGCATGAACATATTGCATAATACATTATAGCATGTTGATTTCAGAGGTAGAAGTTCAGAATAAACAACTTTTTTACAGAGAACACTGCAAATAGTTTATTAAATATCTTATATATCCCAAGAAAAATTCAGGGGGAAGTGACTTTTGGACATTGGGTTTAGAGTAGACATTCTCAAAGTAGTGCTAACTACAAAGTTCAACCAGGTTGCTGAGGTCCCTGCTGAGTTTTGAAGACCTCAAACAATACAGTTGCCTCAGTTTCTCTGGAAAACCCATTGCAGTGCTCAACTACTCTCACAGTGAAGCTTTAGGTTTTTTTCCTTGTGTCCTACTGAACTGCCCAGCACAGGAGTCTGAGACTGCAGCCTCCTGGCCTTCACTGAGCACCTCTGGGAATGGTCCAGCTCCTCTTGAGAGCAGAGTGACTGCAGCACCTAACAGTTCTACAGTCATTAAAATGCACTTCCAAACCAAAAGGGAGTGATGTTGGTTACTGCTTCATACACTAGAAAGCTCAATTTCATCAGTAAAAGATAATTCATATACTTAAAACACTCTGGTTTTGGGGGGTTTTGTTTGTTTACTTTTTACATACAGTCACATTCTGACCTCTCTTGGAAAGGAAGCTGAAGTTCATTGTGTATGCCTGACACTTCTGGGGTTTTTTTTTTAAACCCGTTTCATTGGTGAGCAAATAATACTTTTTACAAGTACATACTGCAGGTTTGGGATAGTCATCACAAAAGTAAAAAAAAATGTGTATCTGAAACTTGTCAACATGCTAAGCTTTTCAGTTTTATAAAACAGACAGAAAACCCTCACAAACAAATAACTGAAAATTAAACTACAATGAAACAGGATTTGCATACACGTCTTTTTTAATATATAAAAAGCATACCTTTGTAGACATTTAAAGTTATAGTCCTAACAGCAATCCTGACCATGCTTTCGGGGTGGTTAAAAAATTTAATAGCTTCAGTGTACAAAGCAAAGTCGTTAGTGTGCTGTAACAAGAGGAAAAAAAATACTTATTCATTAAATATGTACAGAATATAGCTTGTGATTCTGTATAAATTATGTTTTCCCTATATTAACTTGGTATCTTTACCTTCTACTTAAGTAATCAAAATGATTTTATAATGCCCATTCATCTGCATTTGTAGCTTTGCATTAAAATGAGCTGCTTTAAGCATCAGAGCTTCCCAGGACAACTGTGCACATACTCAGTGCTTTCATGCCCTCTTCTGGCAGAAAGCAGAGTGCAGAGAGGAAAAACCCATTTCAACTTTGCCCTTTGACTCAGCTTTTTGACTAAACCTCTTAGAGCCAAGTGATGCAATAGAAAATATCCTGTTTATGAAAGCACAAGAAAACAAAGCATAAACAAGTTGAATTCTCAAGGAAGCAGACTTTAAAAATACTGAAATGATCCTATATAAGACTAACTTCCAGATTTTTTGTTTCTTATAGTTGTAAGAGGACAAAGCCATGCTTGTGCAGAGATCCTCACAAACAATTCACAACCACTAGTATAGCCATTATAAAAATAAAAGCAAGACATTATGAGACAAAAGACTAAACAGACTATGTGCCACACTCCTATCAATTTCTAATTCAAGTCCTCTTATCATTATACTGCAACTTTGTTTACTTACCTCATTATAAAAGAAATGTACAGTATGATTATTGAGTTTCAGGGAAAGAGTTTTCAAAAATGATATGTAATATGCCATGATCTCCTCATCAGAAAAGTCAAATTTGTGGACAATAATAGAATTCACGTAGTTATTAGAGAGCAGGTAGTCTGAAAAAAAAAAGTATTTACACAGGTTAACAAAAAAAAAAATTGCTGTGGTAACAGGCTGTATTTAAAGTGCCAGCTAGAAAGCAAAAACCTGATGCTTGAAGATCACAATTTTGAGCCAAACAGCTCAAGTGATGCCTCTGAGCATTAATATAAAGGATCTGCTCCCTAAAAAGGTCTTTGGTCCCAAGAACAAGACAACTGAGAATATACTTCATCTTCCTCAATTCAAGTAAGCTCTGCAGCTAATAACTTTTTTTCCTCCCAAAGTCCCAACTCTCCAAGGCTTGATGATGACTTTCCTGACAGTTGTGGAATACTTCAAATTATTAATTCTCCATCCTCTATGTATTTTGCCAAAAACCTTGAAGGAACCTCCTGCGGTTGACTGCCAGCACCAATGATGTCAGAACAGTTACAGTACAAATTACACACCAGAGTTTCACCACGTGACCTGTGGCAGCAAGTGAACATTTTGGATCACAACTAATTTGACTTAAAGAATCCCTTGAAATGTGCTAAATGCTTGTTGTACAAAAAAACTACTTTTGCACCACTGAAAATTTACATTCAAAGGTATTGTGGAATCAGTTTACACCATATTTTTGGTAATGTTCAATTTAAAAGACTGTTAGTAATTCACATAGCTCTGTGCAGGTGTACTAGGACTAAATTTGATTGAATGAAAGGGAATCCAATCAAATCTAGATCACTTCAACCTAAGCAGTTTGGAAGTGTGTCCTTACACAGGGATGTTTCATGGCTGATGTTCTCAAAAAGGATGTTCAGAGTCTGCAGCAGCTGCACACACACATAACGACCTGACTTCTGACGCAGGATGTTCAGGAAGAACACAAACATATTCTTCTCCAAGAAAAAGCTGAAATAAAATAAAGATGTCATTAAGTCACATGGTGTAAGTGACTGGAACATAATTTGGCTAGGAGCAGGGATGATTCAAGGCAACTTTGACAAACAGCATGTTTTGCTTTTATGAAGAATTACTTTGCAAAGCTGTATCTGTATAACAAAAGAATATCTTTCAAAAACCTTAAATACTAAACAAGAGGGCTTAAAAATTCAAATTATGCAGAAAAAAGTTATCAGGCAATCAGGGCCTTTCTTACTACACTTTTAGTATATTCAATTTATCAGGCAGTTCTAAATACCACAGCTAGAATAAGGTATCTATTTGTGGTATCTTAGGTAAATTGAAGCAAAGTGGTATTAATAGATATATTGAGTAAATCTGGACCCTAAAATAGGTTAGAGTTTGTATTTATATCAAAAGAACGGAGAGTCAAACAAAAGCAGTACTCGAAAGGGGCTCTGGAGTCCAAACACTTTTTAGAAGCAGCAAATTCCTGTATGACATGAATATGAACCTGCTCACACATCTACTACAGGACATAACTTTTTACATATAGTCATGAAATACAGTCTAGGAGGAGTTAACAGTAACAATGTACAGAACTCCGTACAACTCCAAGCATTCTTCAAACACAAAAGCAGAGTCTCAGAGAGAACTGGCTCAGGAGTACTCACTCAAACACTGAGCTGTCATTCTGATCCCCCCAGATCAGGATCTCCGTTATGGAGCGGATGGTCTCCACCAGCAGGTTGCGGTTGTGATCTGTTACTGTCGTATTTTTAGTCAAAATATGATACATGTACCTAGAAGAGAAAAGAAGCACAAGTAAAGTGCTATCCTGCTGCTTTCACATGCATCGTGTGTGTCTGTCATCACTGTACCAAAGCAGACACACATATATGCACACACTAAGGCTGATGGTTGTACAATCTTAGAACCTTAAAATTTCCTTCTAATACTGATGCAAAGAAAAGTAATTGTTAAATGGAATAAGTGATAAAGGAAACAAATATCCCCCAGCCAGGTGAGTTCTGGTCTTATGCATGTGTTAACATAGACCTAGAAACTCTGCATCTGGTCCCAAGGTGCTTCTTCCATGAATTTATTTGGAATATGTCAGAGGAGTGATGAGCAAGAGAAACAGAAATAGAAGAAGCAGGTAAGCACGCAGTAGCTGATATGGGAAAGTGGCACATGAGGTCTAACCAGGGGAGGTCAATCCCTTCTCTTGCCTGCAGAGCCCCCTCACAGACTTACATCAATTTTGATGTTTAATATCAGGACCCTCAAAGACTATTCATTCACCTTGGCAAAGCTTCATCAGGTCTCTGGTCCCTTGAGCACAGAAACACTGATTGGAAAGGGGGTAAAGTCCAGCTTTATCATTTCAAAGGGCAAGAGTTTAAGACTGTCTCGTGAAGATTACAAAAGGGTATGTCTATATCACAAGTGACAGGAAACTATAGAGAATGTAAGCCTTTCAGGTTTTAAGTCTCAGAACATTACTCTTCAAGGGAGCACTTGTTTTTTCCCCCAAGTAAGTTGTGACATCAAAGTACCAACTTACTTCTGTCTTGTTACTTTCTTATGTCCTAAAAAAAAAAAAAAAAAAAAAGAGATGGGGTGGAGGCAAATTCTATTAAAAACACAAACATCACCACTGCTTTTCTCCCCCTGTTTTGTTTTTCTTTTATACAGTGATTAAAAGAAAGGATAAATATAAGAAAGGTGCACAATCTTGAAAATAAATAAAAAACATGAGGGAAATTTTATGTAATTTAAGAAGAACTGCACAAGTTTAGATTCCTAAACACAGATCCTATATTATTATGCTGTGATCATACTGAAAACCAGAAGTAACACCTCAGCATTCAGGATTTCTGTGCAAATAGTCACAAGTGTTTGGAAAGGATGACAGATTTCCCATGTTATCAATCCTGCCATGAACAGTGGAGTTAATCAAACTTCCAGGATCTAATTCTGTGAAAATAGCCTGTGTCCTGACCCTGGGGCAGCCTTCATTATTGTTTTGGATTCCATGAAAGTTTGTTAGTGATTCAGACTGAAATTTTAGGAATCTCATTAGTAGAATTTTTCCAAGCTTCTGTAAGGTTCCAAAAAACACAGCACATTTGTAAACCAAAATTTTGGGGTGTCTGGTTTATGGCTTAAAGTAAGATCTTTAGGCCAAAAAACAGACTTGAAATCACATTTTAAAAACAGGATTCACATCAATTTTATCAACACTAAAAAACTGAATCACTGCACTGGGCAAGCATGCAGCCAGAGACTAAAATGCCATTTAACTAAACACTCGCGTGAGGCTGTTCCAAATATTTACCAGACTTATAAAGACAAGATACTACCTAGTTTTAGAACCTTTTGCTTGAACTCAAAAAAATCTCCTACAAACACACAACTACTTTGATCATATTTACAATTTACTTAAAATCTGTCAAATTCGGTTTTGGGAGCCTTCTTCAACCTCTGAGCTGCCTCCGAGTTGGGCAGAGTTTCACAGGACTTGCTGCAAGACATAGTCTGTGCTCACAAGCCATGCAGGGAGCAGGTGCTATTTCAGAGAAGCTGATAAAATGCTCTGTGCTGTCACGGTAAAACACTGTGTGCTTGCTGGTGTTGATATTACTTAACCATCAAACAACAATTCTGCTGTGTTGAGTACTGCACAAGGACACAAGAGGTAAACAGCCCTCAGAAGTTTACAGCTTTCACAAACTTGATATATCACATGCTCCCTTCCATCACCCCCCTAATCAGCAACATAACAAAGCCTGCACTACATTACCAAACCATTATCATATATATATATCACTAGGCAGCAAAGAGAAGGGAAAAGGGAATAGGTGGCAGAGGTGGAAGGGCAATTGTCTTTTCTTAATCTTTCTCTTCAGTAAAAAAAATTCTCTCCCTCTTAATGGTGGTTTCCCCTCCCTCCAGAAACCAACACTCATTTTCAAATCCAACACAGTCACTGATGCCACTGAAACCACGCTAGGAAAAGCTGATTCTCAGCTATGTCCTACAGTCATAACTGCCTGGTCATGTGTTGTACCATAATAGTCATTAAACAGCAAGGCAGATAGCACCTGGAAATCCTCTTCCACTAATCTGAGGATCACAGCTCAAGATTCCCTCTGTGGAGACTGACAGTGGGATGTGGCAAGCACATTTCTCTCTCTCTCAGGATTTTTATAAAGGTGCACAGAGAGAAGTGAAAGAGAAAACAATTTCTATTTCTGCTCCTTGTTTTTCTCTTGTGGAATGTGTTTGGAGAATTGTTTACCTAGAGCGAATGCCTGGTTGGATCACAGTGGATTGTTTGGGCCTGATGGCCAATGAGATCCACCTGTGTCTGGACTCTGGAGAACAGGGTCACGAGTTGGGAGAGAGTTAGATATGATAGTTACAGAGAGTAGCATGTAGTTTTTAGTATCCTCTTTTATATAGTATATTAATGTATCATAGCATAATTATAATAAAGAAATCATTCAGCCTTCTGAAATAAATCAGACATCATCATTCTTCCCATTGGGTTCGTCGACACCTACAACAGTGGGATGGCTCACAGTGAAGATGGGAGAGCTGAAGGCTGACCACTGTGAGAATTCCCAGGGTTTCTAAAACAGAACATGGCACACAAGCCCTGCAAAAACTTCCCATGAGGGCACTATGTGCATTATCAGTGTCCCTGCTCTGAGGCTGCAGCAATTAATGGAGCAGAAAACATCTGAAGAGATGGCAATTAGATCAGTTAATTCCACAATAATTTTAACAACTTCTTGAAACAGTTAGTAATTAATGCTATATTACTTCACATATTTTAGACTATTAATTTGAAGTCACATAGAAATCATTGCATCTGTGAACATGTATTTCTCATTATACAAACTTGGTATTAAAGTTTACTCCAGCAGTAGAATTTTGGGTATGGGATGCAGTGGGAAGAATAACAAGCTATTATTTCATTTTGGGAGCCTATGGAATATAGAGTATTAAAAAAACAAAACAAAAAAAAATTTAATAGTCAGGAATCCATTATCTCCAAATTTATTTACTTAGCAGCAGCATTACTGCAAAATTCCTTAATCTGCTAAGGCACTAATGCACTTAGAAGAAACCTGGGCTTTACCTTCAAGTCATTCCTTTTTATTTCATTTTTTATTTATCCTATTTGCTTGAAAATGCACAAGGAAGCATACACATATTTGCTTCTCTTTACAGATGTGCGAAATACCACACTATGAAAACATGAAGTATCACACAAACCCAATATTTTGTATTTAGGTAAATCCTTAAAGGCTGTCTCTAAATGCTGATTACAGAGGGATTAGGTTTGTGCTTCAAAACACAAAACTGATTATCAAAGAGGAGACTTTTGTCATCTCTATATCTGAAGACGGGGTTCAAACAAAAGCACATCATGCAGGAAGTGCCAAAGCACTCAATACCATCAGAATCAGTGGGAGATGTTGCCAGCAACTTAAATTAAACAAAATTCTGAACATTTTTCTGGTTAGAACCCATGCTCCAAGGGGTAACACAGTAACTCATGAATATTTAAAGTGCATAGTAATGATTTTCCTACTTATTACTTACAAAAATACACTAAAACAGGTAAGAGTTTAGGAAGTCAAGCACTCAAATTTTAAAAGCCCAGACTTGACCATAACAGGCTTGCTCCTTCACACTGCCTGTAATCAGGTAATTGCATATTGTTCTCACAAAGGAAATCCGATGCATATGGACAGTGCCTCAGGAAATTAATCACCCATGAAAAAAAGACTTCAAGCACACCTTTATGGACACTGCATTTGACCAAGGCATAGGAACTGATCAGCACCCAACTTTAATGGCATGGAAGCTTTTGTGCGATCACAATGCAATTAAAATATCAATTGCAGAAGCAACTATGGGAAATGTGCTTGACAGTAACAACAGGGCTGTGTAAAATACCATGGAAAAGTAGGGGGAAAAGTCTGACTTGGAAACAAAGACACACAAAAAGATCAAGTTCTCTGAGAAGTACCCAGGCAGTGAGCAGCACTGCGTCATCCTTCTCTAGACCATATTGCAGAAGTTGGATTAAATGTAAACTGTTTTCACTAGATCAAGAAACTGTATAAAAACACTTAATACTAACAATCTCACAAATTTCCTTCAGCCAATTCATTCTCTGGCGTGTTTGCAGGAAGACTGACTAGCAAAATTTCAAAAGCAAGCCTCAAACAAACTACATTAAAGCTGATGGTAAAGATCCAGCAGTAATGCTGCTGGTATCACTAAGCACATGGATTGTTTACACTTTAGACTAAACTCTTACCTTATGCAAGTTTAAAAACAAAAATGTTCCCACAAGGTTAGCCCAGACTGATTTCACTCCTGTAACATAGCATAATATACCTTTTATTGACTGAGCTAACCTGTAATAGCAAGGCAGGTGTGTTCTACTCAGCTCCTTCATATGGAACACAAAATGGGGCTTTGATGAGTTAAAAAGATGGGAAGGTAAACAACTTATCAAGTGAGCTTACTGAGACTTTCTTTCATGACCCCAAAACAAAGGCTCTCTGACCTTTTTCCTTCTGTTACTTTTTACCCACTTCAACATTCGGAAAAGACCTAAATTTCACCTTTCCGGTTGGCACCTATCTAGAAGCTGAAATTCACACAGCCTGGATAAACACCTAAAATATACATAGTATAAAAAGACCAAAGGTCTCATCTGTCCTTTACATACAACCATTTCAGATTCATAATTACAGAAATCACATGCAAAAAAGCAAACAGAACAAAGCTCATACTTTAGTAGATAAAAATATACTTCAACTCTCTGCAACAAGCCACAACACCTAGAGCCCAATTCCCCATTGCTACAAATGAGGTAGGGTGTCATTTTGGTATTCTCTGTGGCCCCAACAGATCATATGGGCACATTTTTCTTGCCTGAAAGCAAGTCTCAAGTCTCCCTCTCACCAGCCTTTTTTTTCCTAGACTTATATTTAGTTTTTTCCAAATCTCATCATGCATCAGCATTCTTGCTCTATCTTCAAGTCAAATATCAAAGCCAGACACAGCTAAAGCTCCACTAATGCCGAGTAGTACACAATAACTACTCCTTGTATGTTCAACAGAACATTCCTATGTTTACATCTGAGCATGACTTTTCCCCTTTTTTCTGTAAAACCAGAATAAACTGACTTGCTAGTCTGACCTACGATGCTTTCAAAATTATTTCTGCAATGCTACTGCCTCATTAGTTTTGTACTCATGGGCTTGATTTCTGTGTCTTTGGTAAAAAGTATTGCATTTCAGTTAGTCTTGCTCATTTTGAACATTTTTCCAGTTTACAGACAAGGGCCAGAATCTATAAATCATCTTGATAAAGCAACTGCAAGATCCAAATCTTGTACAGGGCATCCTGCTTATTACTGTCAGAACCCATTCATGTCCTCCTTGTAAGATGACTGAAAACTACTAGGCACTTTTTCTCAATGAGCTACATATTCACAGTGATTTCATTTAGAAAGTGCTTCATGTCCTAACGACCTCCTTTTCTCGTTCAGCACAAAGAGAAGCTATCAAGGTGGTTCTCGTTTTCTTGCAATAGCGGAACACTTAAAATGGAAGAGGGAAATTAAATTTTTTATCCCTTGCCACTTCCAACTCTCCAGTGGCAGAGCTAGGAAAAAACTATTCCACCTTCCGCAGCCAGCAGTACCGCACGGCTGTGGGGCTCCGGAGACACACGTTACAGCGCTGAAGCTCAAAGCGTTCCTTCCGCAGCGGCTGCTGCGTCCCGCAGCCCGGGCACACCCCGGCCCGAGCGCCGTGACTCACCGCTGACTATCGACATCCCCACACACCCTGGAGCTGCACTGCTCACACGCCGGCACCAGCCCCTCGGAAACAAACAAAGTTCTCCCTCACCAGGAATGTGGTATTTCTTGTATTTATCGCGCCTCGCACTCTACTCCACCAAAGACTCTGAGGCATTACTAAAAACAAAACAAACACGTATGGCAGCCCGGAGCGTGACATTACATGACGAACTGCGTCTGCCCTGAAGACCTTCTGGGACGGAGAGGCCGGTTTCCGTGAGGTACACGCCAGACCACAGAGCCCCCGCCACCGGGGACTGCTCCGGGCCCTTTCCTCTCGGGAGAGCTGCGGCAAAAAGCCCCGGCGAGGGCAGCGAGCGCCCGGGGAGCGTCGTCCACCGAGCCACCCCCTCCTCTCCCGGCCCCGCAGCCGTCTCCGAGGGAAACCTGCCCCGAGCAGCTCCGCGGACGGAGCCCGGCCGCAACCGCCCCCTCCGAGCCCCCTCACAGCCCCGGCACCCTCCGCCCGCACCGCCGCCCCGAGCCCGCGGCCGCCCCCCGCTCACTTGAGGTGGTCCAAGGAGTGGATGCTGCGGGCGGCCTTCCCGTGCCCGCCGCCCACCCAGCTGCGGGAGCGGCCGAACATGCTGACGGCGGAAGGCTGCTCCGGCCCGCGGACCCTACGGCCTCATAGCCCCGCCGGGCGGGCGGGCGGGGGAGCGGCGGGCGGGGACCGGCCCGGAGCCTCGGCGGCGGAAGCCGCACGCAGAGCGCATGCGCGGCCAGGGCACGCCGGAAAGCGCCGGCCCGGCCCCGCCTCCGACCCGCGGACTGCGAGTCCCAGGGAGCACCGCGGGGGGCGGGGCTAAGCCCTCACACGGGCTGGGCGGGGCCTGCGCCGGCCGCGCTCTGGCGCCGGCTCGCTTGGAGCAACATGAAAGAGTACACGGAACCCGAACCAGAAAAAACCCAAAACATTAAATGTGTGAGTGCACCTCCTGAATGCGTTGCAATTTGAAGTAAAATATGGCCCTTGACATTCCTTGTTCGGCTTCCATAACCCAAACGAAGCTGTGGGGGCGTCAGCTCCTGCGCTGCAGGACGCAGCGTCAGAAATTCAACTGCTGGCATTCCCCCTGCTGAGGTTTTTCCAGTCAGGATTTTGAATCGGCTTAAAAATTAAGGAAGAACAAAAAAGACGGGGACCCTTGACTGTCTTGACCTAGTTTTGGATTTTTAATTTTGTTTTTGCTTTAGCCAGAGAAATAAACTAAATCTATGTAAACGCTGAAGAGTTTGTCAGCCGGTATAAAAAATGCACAGAGTTTAAAATGCCACCTTCGGTTACATTTTGGTATAGGTAAAGCCTTGGTCAGCTCGGGCAGGCGGGGGCGCGCGGCCGAGGGTCGCGCAGCGCAAGCCGCCCCTGTCCCCTGCAGACCCCGTGCAGCCGCAGCGGGACCCGAACGCCGGCAGCGCGGCGCTGGTAAACAACGGCGGCGTGCGGCGGGGCAGGCGCGGGGCGGGCAGCGAGGGGCGGGCGGACAGCGCGGTCCTGCCGCGCAGGCCGGGCTCGCTGGCAGGTGCTCCGAGCCGACCTCCCAACGCGCCTGCGGGCTCCTTCCGCAAAGTTTGCGGGCGGCAGGAGGAGGAGGAGGGAACCGCGGCGGGACTGCAGTAGCCGTGCTGGAGATGCCGCTGAGCAGCCTCCTGCCAGCGGCGAGGCTGCGGCAGCGCCGCTGAACCCGCGCTGGCCGCCCGCCCGCTCGCCGGGCCCCTCTTCCTCCGGGGACTGAAGGGACCGACCGGCCGCTCCGCGCCCCTGCGTGGCTCGCTTCTTCCCGGGCTCCGGATCCGGCTCCTCAGAGATTCTGCCCTTTGCTGCCACCGGGGCTGCGGCGTACAGTCCTGCCCCGCTCCCTGCTCCGCAGCTGCCGTCCGGCCCCCGCGCCAGCCGGGCGGGTCGGTGCCCGCTGCCCCCGCAGCCCCCACGGCTGCATGACTGCCGCGGTCTCCGCACGTCTGGATTCGGTGGAGTCCTGGGCCTTCCATGCGTTGCTGGTGCTGCCCTATATGTTTTACGTGGGCTTGTTCTTTGTCAATGTGCTGATCCTGTACTATGCCTTCCTGATGGAGTACATCGTCCTCAATGTGGGCATCGTTTTCCTGCCCGAGGATATGGACCAGGCTCTGGTGGATCTGGGGATGCTCTCCGACCCTGGCTCCGTGCTCTACGAGACGGACAGCGAGCTGGATGTCTTTGACGGGTACTTGGAGTGACGCCCCAGGGCGCTCCAAAGCGACTGAGCTCCGCCGCCGCCTGGCCCGGGGCAGGGGCCCGGCGTGCCCCCATGGCCGCAGCTCGGGGACCGCCGCGGCCCCGGGGTGCCCTCGCTGCGACGCGGCTCCTTCTGCGCAACATCTTCCCTTCCAAATGACACCCGCCCCGCCGATGCGGGGGCCAGAGGGGCAGCCGGGAGCCGCTGCCGCCGGGCAGGCCCACGGATACGCAGCAAAAGGCTCTCTAGGGAAGTAAGTAATTCCTTACTGTCCGGCCGGGCACAGCGCTCCCGGGGCAGCGGGCACAGCGCCGGGGACACGCTCCGCCGCAGCTCCCGGCACGGGCGAGCGACGCGGGCAAAGGGCCGGGGCCACCCCCGGCACTTCCCCCGCCCGGCAGCGCCCGGGGGCCGGCGGGCCCCGCTCCGTGTCCCCTGCGCGGCGGAGACAGCGACCGTCTCCCCTGGGACTCATCCTCCGAGCCACTGCAGCTGTGCTGCGGGGGGCTGCCTGTACAGCCGGGCACCAACTTTGCTGATCCGGTCCTGAAAGCAGCCCTGAATCGAAACGAGCATCCCGGTTAATATTTATTACAATTCAGAGACCTTCTTCGAGGCAGAAATACATCTTAATTTGCTGCCCTTTAAAACCACTCTCTTGGATAATGACAAACTACCCAGCTCACCATTTAATTTTTTGTTTTTTTTTTTTTTTTTTTTTGTTTTGTTTTGAGTGATTCTAAAACTCTGGAAATGTAAGGATTTAGCATTTTAAAACACTGAAATGCATTTGGGAAGAAAAATCACTATTTCTAGCTAGGACTTTCTGTGCCAAATGTATGTTAATGAAAACATTCACAGTTTAAATTAAAATGTGTTAGCAAATCTGCCAGCAGATTTTTTTAGCAAAATAATGTCTGCAAATCTGAAAACCAGGATATCTTTATTTTTCTGTTTGAAATTATGGAAATAGGAAATTCAGTTATAAGGTTACAAGTATAAACTCGGTGACCACACTACACAAATACCAGTTAATATTAAACTATTTTAAGCAGTCTTCTAATTTAACAAACCCAAACAAACCTTTCCTGTAGTTCTGTCCTTCATACAGGTTAAAATTGTCTCCTGAATATTTCTAGTCAGATTCTGTGTAAAGCAATATTAGCTGATTTTGGTCAATATTTTAGAATGAAAAATTGGACATTTTTGGTGTTGGAGTAACATTGATTGCACAAACACATGGGAACAAGGCTTGGCCAAAGGCATGTGGGAGCCTAACGAGGGAGTGAACAGATTTTGTTGCTACTGAAGAAATCTCACTGCATATAGTCACTGCAAATGGAAGTGTCTATGCCAACATTTGGTAGTCCATCCCAAGCAACTGGATTAGAATCACTTCTGCTAGAATAGAAAGTGTGGAGCAGAACAATCCTCCCCACAAAATACTATTGACTGCTTTTGTGGTTGTCTCCTTCTTTTTCAGCTGGACAAATAATACACATGTTCTGTATTCCAGGAAAGAAATTCCTAAAAATTAATGGTAATTCAAGCAAAATCTTTGGTGCTAAAAATCATATCCATTTTCTTCCCCCAAATACCTTTCCCTAAACTCCAAATCATAGTGCTCCAATGCCATTTAGTAGAGGGATTAAAAATACTTTTTTTGAGTCACTTCTTTTTCTGTCTAGAATTTGTCTTGATGATTTGTGTCTAGTTTTCAGGAAGACCTAAGAAGAACATCAGACACAATTTTCCTCAGTGGTTTTTTTTCTACTATATGAATATATATTTTGACATGAGCACGTTCAGTGTAAATTATTTGGCTTCTTAAAATTTTTTCTTCTTATTAATAAGAAAGTTATTGATATTCTAACTATTTGATATCTGGAAAGTTCTTGATATTCTAACTATAAAACCCTCCATATGCAGAAATCAAAATGCAGAGGTTTTCTCAAAGCTCAGAAGTAAGGCTCCATTTATACACTCCAAGAGCTAATGGAGTTCTGCACAGGTACCAGCTCCAGCCTTGATCTTTCATTTGGAAGCTGTCAAGGTAGATGGTGGTTTCCACTGAGAATCAAATCACAAATCTCAAAAGTTAGATCAATTCTTAGGCATCAAAAATGTTACTATGTTCCATCTATTTATATATTTAATTATACTTACAGACATAGCAACCAGGCCACAAATTGCATAATTATTTAGCTACCGGGCAGACACAGCATTACCACCATGACGAGGGATTTGAGTTAATATCCTGTTACAGGTTCCTTCACTGTTCTGTGCCATTCCTGCTCACCGGTTCTGTAGTATCAAAGCAGGCAGAAGAGGGCCCTAATTTGGAGCTGTGTTTTCTGCTTTGGGAGCAGCACTAAGGCCCTGAAAGGGAAGATTTATTCTTGCGGTGCCTTGCCTGCAGTGACCTGGTGTGAGTGTTAACCCCTGTGCTCCTGGCCTGGGAAGGTTTCCTACCTTCCCTGTTCCCTTGCACCCAGAAGTGCTGAGGATTCACAAGACATTGCAGGAAGAATGGGTCTGTTTTGCCAGCAGTGATGAAAAATACGTAGGCCTAATCTTTGCATTAAAGAGCAGAGTTCTTCATGTGACTCACCAGTGATTTCTGAGAACAGCCAAAGAGCTGTGATTATCCTGAGCTGAAACCTTGCTGCGTCCTCTGTGCCTGGGAGAGCGGTGCCTCACACCCTGCATGAGTGACGTGTGACAGGAAAACAGAGGGGGCAAATCCTAGGAGGCCCTTCTGCAGCATGTGGAAAGGCTAATTTAGATGTAAAAATAAAAGAACACATGGATCAAAACAGCTCTGTGCTCTCTGGCAGCAAACCCCTCACTTGAATAAACTCAACAGAAGCAAAATTGTGTTCAAGTTTCTGAGCAAAATTGGTGGCAGAGGTTGAAGGCAGGCAGATAAGTAAGCAGCTGAAAAATGTTTCCTGGCCTATTCAAATGAAGAAATTAATCTGTGAAAACTGAACAGAATTGAGGTTGTTTGTGTCATCTACTGTTTTCATGTGAGTGTGCCAAGTTATTTATTATATTTGAAGCCCCCTGGAATAAGGTCATATGACTATTCTCATACTTTCATAAAATCAGATGTGACTCTTCAGAAAGTACTCCTATCAGAAAGAAAATGGGCAAAAGTAATCAATAATGAAAACTGATTAAGAAATACTGAATTTATGTAATGTTGCAGTACATGCTTTACCTGTATTTTTTCATAAGACGAATTATGATGAGTGTCTTCAGTGAGCAGAATCCAAAAACCTGTGACTCAGCACTTCCAATGAATGCCAGCAGCTAAATTCTGAATAATAATTTAAAAAAAGCTTAACTCCCCAGCTCATCAATATACTGCCAATTAGAACTGCAGGCTCAGTGTCTATGAGGCAGCCACCCCTGTGCCTCTGTTCTGAAGCAGAGATGTCCTGAAAAGGACAGGTCAGAAGAATGATGTCACTAGCACTGTCAGGATACATTTAAATGTATCAGAATCTACTTCCTGACTTCTTTCTTTTCAGACTTTAAATAACAAAAATAATGAGCAGAGTAATTTGATACTTAATTTACCTTGCCATTTTTCCCTATTTTTCCCCTTTTGGTAGAGGTCGCCAAGGTGATTTGTTGACTCCATGATGCAGGTCAATTGACTGTTTTATGAGTTACAGTAGCGACAGGATTAAGAGCAATTGCTATGATTTTTGGAACCGTGTTTTGAATTTTTAGCTGTTACTGAAATTAATAGAAGTCCAGTGTTCACTCATCTGACAGCTCTGCTTTAAAGAAATGTGTACTTAACAGGAATTCCATTCTAGATGGAAGGAAGACAAAATCATGGTTAATTGTTCAGCTGTCCATACAGACTCATTAATCACAGCCATGGACAGTTCTAAGTGATTTTCTACCAAATGTATTTATTTATATAATGTCAAGAGAGTAAGCAGATTTTTCAAAAAGTTTTCCAAATGTTGCTGTTAATAAGGTGATATAAAATGAGGCACAGAAATTAGAGAGATGTTCAATTTTTGATAGACATCGTTTAGGCCTGAGTGTTGCATGTGTTAAAAGCCTCAGCCACAAGTAATTTTAAAGAATAATTTTTTAACAGTCTGTGGTTCTTTCCTATAAAACTTAAGCTTTCTGTAATAAACGTGCTTCAATAGGTGGCAATAGCCAATTACCACTTTTAAGCTGTCAAAGGAATTAAGAAACAAATCCAATTTAATTCTTCATGTTTGTTTCCCCTGGAGGAGGGACAAAGTGACACTATAGTTCAGCTAATAACTATAAATCCTAAAATAGAAGAAAAGAATAATTTGTTTAGAGACATTTAGTCTCTAACTCTTTGCATTTGCCCCTCATAATGATCCTACTTATAAGGAGTACAACTATCCCAAATGATTAAATATGCACAAGGTGCTAAATCTCCCCAGTTGCTCAGGGAAACTGTCTTTCTTTTCACAGTTGAATTTTATTACTTTGGCTACAGATTAGGAAAGAAAAAATAGCTGAATAGTTTGAATGATGCTCTCTGAAGACACAAGCATGTGTCTAATATATGTGATGAAAAGGGCAAAGACAAATAGGAGCCATGTATGGGAAATAATGGTGTAATGGAAAATGATGATGTGCACTGAGTGATGGATTGCTGAGGAAACACCAGGTCAGTTCACAGACTTAAGGCTAAATACTTTTTTGCAGGGCCAGAAAGAAAGACCCAAGGGTTGCTCAGGCAGTGGAACCCAAATAGGCCACAAGAGCTGAAACGGTGCTGCAGAAAGTGAGGAAACAGAAAGCAGAGAGTGTCAGCATGTGAAACAGTCACACCATGTGTCCTTTGCTCCAGCCTGCATTGTAAGGAACAGTAACTTCAAAGGCAGAATTAACAAAGATGTGTGACTGAGCTGTTAATGTTAGTCATACTACAGCCATACTGTTCACTGCTTGCAGGTATGTTTAAGGCTCTTGAAAGTTCTAGTTCTGAGATTTTAAAAATATTTTACAATATTTCCTACCTCTTCATTTTCCAGTTTCCTGAAATTTTTGAAGTTTTCTGTTAAGAAATAGGATCTCATGAAATTTGAGGGGCAGATTTCTAATCTGAAAATTAGAAAGGCAGGATTGAATATCCTGGCCAATTGTATAATTTACACCCCATTTAATATGCCACAACAATTTACAGTCTTGGACTAGCAGCCCTACAGCAGTGTTTGGAACTACCATTAGACAGCTTTACCCTTTGCTTTGGAGGCCCAAGACCTGGGCTATTTTGCTGGGCTATTTTTAAGTCAGCCTAGAATCTGGTCTACAGTGCAGAATACTAACAACCACACTGAACTGTCTGCTGTAGATCAGTTTTTAGTTCTACTTGGAAAGCAATCAGATAAACATGAAATGAGTAACCTGGTAGAGCTGCTGTTCCCCCTTTTCATGTCCTCATTTTAAGAGAAAGGATTTTGAGCAGATGTCTTCTGTTAGCAGGTACTGTAGCTGACAGACGTTTGACAGAAATGCCTCACTGGACACAAAAGTGCTTTTGTTTCTGACCTAGTATGTGCAGTAGGTGGCACACAGGAACATGGGAAGTGTTGTGATGAGTCAGACCACGATCTCACAGCCCTGTGATCCTCCTCTGGGAGAGCTCATGTCCCTGACCAAAATCTGCAGGCTCCTCTCTGTTCTTTCCAAGGCAGAATGCAGGATGTTGGATGGCACGTTGCTGCCAGCCCTTTAGCAAATGTTTTCCAAACCCACCACCCTTTGCCCACTCTGTGTTATGAAATCTCTCTGGATTTCCTTCCTATCAGTACATCTGAATACTTGAAAGAGCTTATTTGCTGCAGGCTTGAAGATTTCTCTATTCATCCCCTTCTTTGAGTCAGTAATGGTGATGAATAAAAATTGGTCCCTGGTATAGTCTTCTACCGAGTTCTTTCCTCCCAAGCTTTATTCTTTGCTTCCAATCTTTAATCTGCTTTCAGTCCATAAAAGAACCTTTCCCCCAGTCTTGTGTCAATCTGTTTGTCTTTGGCCTCCTGTACTGCCTGTGTTATTGACACTGTTGCTGTGCCTGTCCGAGCTCGTGCCGAACGTGTGACGTCGGATTTCATTCTTCATTCAGACCCAGAAAGGGGAAGGAAGGAGGAGCTGTCCATTCAGAGACTTGCTGCACACAACACAGAAATGTCCTGAGCTGCAGGCAGCCAGGGGACCTGCTCATGGTCTTCTGTACCTCAACTCCTCCTCAACACAGACTCATGCCCAATCATCCCCTCTCAGAGCTGCACCATTCTACACTATACTAATTAGCTATCTATCAAGTCACAAGAGCAGATGAATGCTGTCACTAGTGCCCAGCACCTTCGTAATCCACAGCTCTGGTTCTATTTAAAGGAATCTTCTCAGCCTTGTATTCACCCCTGATGATTGCAAACTATCACATCCTAATAGCAGTGGGATACTTTGACTCAGTCAAGGCAAATTAGATAAACTGGGATAAAGCAATATAACAGTAATTTATTCTTGGCAGTAAGACCAAGACGTTACCACAAAATGTTACTTAGCTCTGTAACTACTTACCAGTGGATCCAAAATAGTTGGAACAGTGTGACTCTGAAGTAGAAGAGAAAGTGACCAAAATCAGAGACTACAGCAAATGTAGGCAATGCTTAATTAACATGATGATCCAAACTATATAAACACTCAAATGAATGGTATCTAGTCAAGATAATGTAGCCAGTTCAAACAACAGTTTTATTTAGTAGGTCTAATGATAGCAAATCTGGATAAAATAGGTTATCCCACTGTATGTCACAGCTGTTTTTACTCTTAAGAACATCCCCTAGTAATTGATGTGATGCACTGTGGTTCACATCTTACTCTCACACCCCTCACACTGGTATCTTCATGGCTCTGTTAAAATTCCTAAGGACTGGTGTGCTCTTACATTAACAGAAACTGTGACACTGATTTTTCTGAAACATTGTGCAGGTCTTTACTTCTCAAAGAATTATAACTCATAGTCACAAAAGGATTTGACTTTTAAATTTTTTTCTAATAAGTCAACAACATGATTCTGTATGTCACATACTCAGTGACTTTTCTGTTCATTTTAGGTATGGAGGGTTACACTGTATTTGTGTTTTCTTTTAAACAGATTCATTAAACACCTGAAATGGATTATGACCAGGCTAATGGATCAAGTCCTGGAAAGAAACTGTACTCTGAAATGTAGAGATGAAAATAAGGACAAGAGAACAAGAAGAAGAGTTGTCAGCAGACCTTGTCAGTTGTGACTTCTCTTCATGGTCTTTGCCTCTTGTGTGTGCACTTACTGCAGTGATTCATGCACCATACTGGGCTTCCATAGGTAATTCTGGGATGGACTATATGAAAAAATACAAAAAACTATGTTCCATTGTAACAGAAAATCAAGATGTTACCCAGATTTGATAAACTTTTGAGTGAATACTATGTCACCCAAAAGGACACACTCTACATATAGCTTAAGCCAGTTTTACAATCACATGTTGAAAATTCTACCAGCCAGTAGTTCAAAAGCAGTGCTTTCTCAGGGGAAAATATGCAGGAGTGACTGAAGGAGGTTCTGTTCAGGGAGTATAATGGCAAGAACTGTGCTAGTAAGATATTTTATTTAAAATGAGAGTTTTAAAATAGATCAGAGAGTGAATTTTATATAAGTCAGGTGGATTCATTATTTAACACAGGATACTTTGCAGATTGCTTAAGCTCACGTTCCTATGTACAGATGTGAAAGCAATACAATAAAGACGGACCTTTTCCATGAAAAATTAAGCAGTTGTGTTGGAGTTGTTCTTCTTCAGTTTGAAAAGAAAATAATTGAAATATGCTTTCAATGAAATTCCAATTTGCCTGCAGGTACCTGCAAGTAGTTCCAGATTGCTGAGATGGCCAGCAGGTAGGAAATCTGTCTCATGAACAGCTACTTAAAAAATCAGACCTGAACTGAAACATCAGGCAGTGATGGAGGGAGGGGTGAGTAACTCACATGTTATTAGGGCAGGCATTAGACTGGTTTTGTTTTATTGTCATTATACTTTTTAGAAAAGTCTGATTTTTGTAACTGCAATTTTTAAATCGAGTTGATGTATCAAGAACGTTTTGGATAAAGCAGAATTGAAAACAATTCTGCTGACACTCTCTGCACGATGTCTGTCTTCTGCAGTCTGTGTCAGCCATCTGCTCCAGTGTGGGCTCCCCACTGCAGACAGATGGTGTCAGGAGTCTCTTTTCAGCCAGTATGAGAGAACAAGAGGGTGATGGCTTAGATCCCCTATGGAACAATGACAAACTTGTGTATCCTGATACTCCCAGTGTGTTGCATTCAAATAGCACATTTTAGCTCCTAGGCAGTAGAAATTAGCTCCCAGTTCCCAAAATTCTGTGCTTCAAATGCAATTTTCAGCTGCTCCTGCAAGAGGGGAAGAACTGACACTGAACCAAGCAGCATTTCTCCAAGACAGGTTTCATAGGTGCAGTTCAAGACCTTTAAACACTGACAAGTGTTTTGTTCCACACAATCCCTGGACAGTTATTCAGGAATGAAATCACTTAAGCCACAATATTCTAACACACATAAAGATACATTGAGGGAAGACAAGTCCCTGTTTAGGTGCCTATAGAAAGAATAACCAAGTTTACAAACTTTTCAAGCTTGTGTTCATGTGCCCATTTGGTACTAATACAGTAAAGGCTGAATTTTGCTACTGCACGGGGCATTCTGCTGCCTCTATAATTATTAATTCATAGTGTTCACAGAGATAGCTTCACTAGTTTTTCAGGGTCCCACATATGCCTTTTTAAGAACATGGTTCACTTTGTCACTATTGGTACCTACTGCAGTACCTAGGAGTTTGTAATAAATTCTCTGCAGTGGGTTTGTGCCACACAGTGCACAATAAAACAATACAAATTTCCCTGAGTCAATCACTTTGGAGATTCTGAATCTTAGACCAAGATTTCTGATTTCTCAGAACAGCTCAGCTTCATGCATTTAAAGGATGGGGAGAGTGTTGCGGGTTCTGACAACCATGGTAACACAGTCCTTGGCATTTTAGCAAGGCTTCTTTGACAACAAAAAGAGATGGACATAAAGAGAACAGCATTTTTCTGATCCTAGAAGATTTTTTTAGAACAGAGATTTGATCACAACAGCTTCTTAGAAGGCACCCAGTAAATACGGTTTCTATACACAACGCACTCATTTGACAAAAACATTTTGGAGGAGCTTGATGTCATAAGAATATCTAGACTTTCAACCTGGATTAATTTTAGAACTTTTAACTGCAAAGATTGAGAAAGGATGAAAACCCCTTTTTGCTTTTATTAACAGGTGGCCTCAGTCAGCACATTTGTATCTCCTGATCCTGAACTTACAGTCTGTCAGTTGGCATTGCAAGAACTTGTTCCTGTTAAGAAAGAATTATTTCTCCATTTCCAGCCCACTGAACTGTTCACTGCCAGCAGGACCATCCTGTCTCCCTCACACACGGTGCTTTCCATTAACCTGCAATACAAAGCCCCCAGCCTGTTACTGTGGCAGAAGCCAGCAGTTGCTGTGTGGTTTCACAGTGTTTCCAAGAGAAAAAATAATTTTCAACAGGTACTAGAAGGTACTGTTAAACAGAATACTTACTTTTATTAATACTTTAAAAAAGATGTGTAAAGACAACCAAAACACTGTATCAAAATTTACAATCTGTACATTATAAATATACATTCCCACTAACTCAGAGAACAGCAGTACACCCAACGTGATTTTAGTAGTCCAGACAGCATCCTGTAACATTCAGCTGCCTGTGGAATATTTAGCACATTTTCAGACTCAGTCATGGTAAAGTGCAGCTGCAGAATATATCCCTAAAGGGACATTTGTCATCCAAAGATTAGTTAGGAGAGGTCAAGACAAGGGCTCACCACGGATGTGCATGGCTGGAGTGCTGCAGGCTGATGGGAATATCACACCAGATTTGGCTCAAATGACCTCCCATTCAAGCAGCTCCAAGAGGAGAGGATAAATAAGATTTTTATCCATGGCTCTGGCTAGAGTTTAGCTATAGAGAAGAACCATGCAGATAGTTACGAGATTTCAAAGAGGTTGTTGAATTAACCCTGAGCTAACTGTGAAATAAAGACTTCCCAATTTGTAGCATTTTGAGCATTCCTAGCTTTTTCTATCCCTTTCTGTTTTTCTGTCTCAGACTGTATCTGGACAGGAATCCAGAATGGTGCTCTTGACCTGACAATTGCCTCTGCACAATTTTAAATTCTCTTCATGTTCACAGAGCAGAAATAAAAGAATAAAAGAGACAAGTGGTTTGTGGTTGCAGTCAGCAGGATGAATATTTGGCCCACATATGACTGAGACCAGCAGCATAGATATGTGCTTTGAAATGTGCTTTTGTCTGATTGCCTGGTTACTCATAACTCTGAACCAGAAGGCCACATAAACCACACACAGTAGTGATATCACTGTCAAGTATAAAACTGGTGCTTGTAAGCATTTATGCTGCCAGCTGCATTTAAGAAATTAAATACCAATCCAGGTATATGAATTTAGAGTTCTCATTTGAGACAAAGTAAAAACCTTCAAAGATTGTTTGAGGATTTGTATGCAATAAACTGGCTAATTTTATCTACTTGGATTTCTGCAATAATGTTAGAAGAATCCTTCGCAGTTTTTCACTTTCAATTCTTTACTTCTCATTACTTCTTTTTTTTTCCGCAATCTTTTTGAAGGATTCTGTAACAAGTCATAGAAGATATGTTTCTATCATTTAAGGCAGCACTGATTATTATGAAGAAAAGAGCAACTTCTAGATTCTTGTGGATAATCTTATCAGTATATTTTCTAGGGCTGATGACTCTTTTTTATGCTCCTCACCCTAGTGCTTCCAATGAGTCTATACAGACAGGCGAAATCTGTAACACTGAGCTTTGAAAGTCCAAAATCATTAGACCAAATTTGATGGCAGCTACCACTGGCACCGTGGAGAAAACAATCAGATTTGATCTGTCAGTGCTTCAGATGTTGCAGGTTGAGCAACTTTCAGTTTGCTCTTCGATGACTTGATGGTGGATTTTTATACTCACAATATCCTTGTGGTTCCCAGTCTCCTTTAATGGTGGTCACAGTATCCAGATGATACTTTTCATCTTTGATGTTGCTTAATTTTTACTACTTAAGTAGAAATACAGTTAGGTCTTTGAATAACATTTTAAAACTCTGTAATTCACCCAATTTAAGCATTGTTTAGAAACTGAAAAGTGATTTTTTGCAACAAACATGAGAACATCGATTCATAAAGCAGCAAGACAGGAAAGCACAGAGGACACCCTGCCCTTTTCTTTATGACACCTGTGAAATGAGGAAAACAGAACATTAGATGTACACCCATCAGATTAACCCTCATTAAGAGTACAAAAATCATAGATTTAATGAACTCTGTAAACAGACAACAGTGGCTGGTGGATACTGAATGCTTCAAGGTTGGGACAAGATCCAGAGTTCCTGCTGTTATTTATCCTCAGAGCTAATGCAGGTTTCCTCACAGTCATCATATCCCTAGTGTCTCTTTTCTCAAGAAGGTAGGGTTGTTCAACAGGACAAAGATTTAGTTGACTGTAGGCTAGTAAGGAGCACCAGAATTTTTCACTCCTGCTGTGAAAAGCTGGTCTGTGAAGCTGCCATGGCACCTGAACCTTCCGCAACTGCAGCCATACCAACAGCCCAGTCTACATCTAGAGATTACTGCACTGAGAGCAGGAGTCGTGCACAGGCTTGGCCCACTGCATGGTCCAGGGAGCCACTTGCAGCTGCAGCCATCCCATGGCCAGGCCCATTCAAACCATGGCTCATGCAGCTGGTGATCACACTGCAATTTGTTTCCTGGCCATCTAAAGAAAGCTGGAGCACATCTGATAACTGGCTTGACTCTGGCTTTTCATTCTGCACAAGGATCAATTAGCTCATGCAACATGCATAATATTTTAAGAGCAAGAGGAAGCACATGGCAGAAAACTGGTAACAGAAATCCTACACAAACCCCCCAACTTCCCATGCTGGCTGCAGCCCCTTCAGTCCAGGACCATCAAGGCATCAAATCCTGGTAATCATTGTGAAACCTATTAAATTCTTCACAATGCAATTACTTCAAGGATCCTTGAAACTCTGCAGGCAGGATCAATGAAGTAAAAGTGGCTGCCAGTGGCTAAACCATACAATGACACTGAGAGCAAGGAATGTAGGAAGGAGTGTTTTGCTCTGAGTACAGTACAGGTACAGCTGCATAGTCAGACAAACAGCTGTTGAGAATTTGTATTCAACAAAGGAAAAGTGAAAGAACTTACTAAAAATCAACATTAAACAAGTTCTAAGGAGTACAGAACTCATCTATTAAACATGAGACATACACAGAGCTTTAGTTTTCCACAACTGAAAAGAAAAGGTAAGTAGGGCAGCTGCCTGTCACTGAACTGGCTGGACTGGGAGTTCTAGAGGTCCATTTTTCTTAATGAAGCACTTGCAGTCTGCTAGTGCAGGTGCCAGGGGGTGCAAGGTGAGTGCAGGGAAAGGGGGCCTGATGTGACATTGATCGGTGCCACTCTAGGGCACCATCTCCAAACTTGCCCATGGACACATGGCTGCTGTTACTGTGCCTGCTGCCAGTGAGCCTGGAATCAACAGCTCCCACAGAAACAAACCTGGTTGTCTCAGGCAGCCAAGGTTTGTTACCTTTATGGAATCTTCTGAATCTACACACTGATCCTGGAGTCCAGCTGGTGAAGGTGTTCAAGAACGCCATAGGGAATGGTGGGATTCCACATCCTGTAAGAGCAAATTCAGAAAGGAAAGAGATTTTAAGAAGTGTAATTTGCTTCACCTTCTTTTGGTGTGATTGATGTGTTTGTGGCTTTTTTGGTTGTTGCTGCTGTTATTTTCTTCTTCTTCTTTTTTTTTTTAAAGTTGTCCTTCCCTTTACTATCATGCTATGAAAGCAAATAAGCTATGGAGCAAAGGAAAATGCATTTTGATTTAGAAAAAAGCAGTTCAGTACTCCATAATCTTGTTGACTCTGGTTACAGGACACAACTGCACTCCTGTCTCTGTAACTGTTTTTTAACTTTTCATCAAACTCCCTTCCTCTGAATGTGTACTGGCAGCTTCAGTCTATTTAACCTCTAGTGATGGCTGCTCATTGTTTATCCCTCAAACGACTGGGAACTAATGCAGCTGAAACCAGAGAAAACATTTTTTAACATCTCTGCTTTTGTATTTTGGTGATGTCTTCGTTTGTGCCTCTTTTAAATCTGACAAATACAGAAGACAGCTTTAGCATGATTGCTAACCCAGTTTTACAGGATGAAGGTACAGCAAACAGCCTGTCAAGAGACTTACACCAAGCTCTTCATATGGGGACATTTTCGTAGGCTGTCAGTCAGCTGCTGGGCTCCAACACCAGTTATTTTGTTATACTGAACACTGAGGAATAAAACAACTTTGTTAATCCAAATCAAATAATGTAATCAAACATTTCATTCAAAATAAAAAATACTATATAGGTTAATCTGCAGATGGGATAAGAAAGAAAAAGGAAAAAAACCAAAATAGACTGTCAATTCAAAAAACCTGTAACAATATACTCAGAAGGTTGAATGGGAACTTCATTATGTTAATGTGAGGGATTCCTTTTACCATAGTCCTAGAGGTCACTCTCTAGCTCCTCCATGAGCCTATTCTCCCATCTTAACACCAATATTTCTGGGTTTATGGTGAACAGTTCCTTAATCCTTTCTAATCACTGACTAACTGAACTCTGCAGAAGCACATTTCCCCTGTGAAATTTTCCCAAAATCTTCTTCCTCATTTTCTGTCTCCTCCAAAACCAAACATGGAACATTTGTATTTTCAGTCTCCAATGAAGTAAGCTTTCCTGGGCCATCTCAAAAGATTTCATACTCACTCTAGCACTCTTAAAGATGTCATTGTAGGAAGAATCTTTGCCAGATTTTCTGCTCCAAAATCACAAATGTTGTTATTGTACAAGCTGCAGAAAACCAAACCAGAATAGTCACAATTGAATAATGGATAATGTACACAGATATTACATCAAGGGTTTTCAAATATGGCAAGTACATCTTAACTTTAATTTAATCCTTATTTGCAATTAAAGTTTAAAACACACATTCATTTTTCCTGTATCAAGTAAGGTAAATGGCCACATCCTTCTTCACCTAGCACAGGTACAGCAACAAAAGGTCTAGATTCTATTCTATGAATAATAAGAACATTTCTGTCTACCCAGATCAAATTTAAAATCTGCCAAAAAATGACGCTTAAAGATTTGGGGTACAGCATTCAAAAAATTTCCACATCACCAAACTACTCCAGAAATGCACACCCGGGTTTCTTGCATTCCCTGCTTCACTCAGGCCTGTGCCAGAATTCCCAGTGCAGTGGCATGGACCATTGTCCCTGTCACAGCAAAAACAGACAGCTTTGGGTTTGCAGCAGATGGTGGCCCTGGGTGCACATCTGTGCAGGGCATGATTCATGAGTGGGTATTATGGACTGGATCTAACAATCAATCCAGTCCTTGCTATATTCCCAGCTATCCTTCTGTATGTCATACTTCTCTTCTTTCTGAAGACTTTATGCAAGAATGAAGTGAAAAGCTTGGCTGCTGCACAGTGTTACCTCTTTGTTCCCTGTTCAGTAGTTTCTGACAGAGGCAGCAAGGTATGTTTTCAAAACAACTCAACAGGATACAACTACTCACCTTAGTGTTTTTAAAGAAGACAAGGAAGGAAGAGCTGTAGCGAGGTTCTCTGCACCCAGGTCTGTTATTTTATTCTGTGATAAACTACAGCAAGTGAGATCACTTTGTTAGTTGAGCACATTTATTCTAATTTATTACAATGTGGGGGAAATTAATTTTCAATTTAAAAAAAATATAATTTGGACAGTCTGTTCAGACCAAATGCAGAGAAAAAGGCAGGACAGAGCCCTTGAAGAGAAGTCAGGAAGGATTAATCTATTTGTGTAATGAATGTACTGATTAAGTATCTCCATAGGCTCATTGTTCTTCCATGCCCATGGGATACTTTTGCCCATAATTGTTAACAGACAGTCCCTAAGTCTCTAGGTTTAATCTGTCTATTCTCAACATTTCCCTGAACTGTTAATCTTGCCTTAATGTTACTTTACTGCACTTACTTTAATGTTTCCAGTGATGTCAGAGTTGGAAAGACTTCAGATAGACTCTTTGCTCCTTCATCTCCTATGCCATTTTCACTCAGAGCATCAAGGCTGTGTGACGACAAAGAGAGAATTAGCTTCCCTTTTAATCTAAATTTTTGTGGTTTATTCACCTCAGAGACCATTCTATCTATCTTGAAAAGCTTCTCTGCAGTAGCCTCAATCAGTATGAAGCATCACAGAAACTACAGCTTCTCTAATAAGCAGCTTTCTGCTGCCCAAATTTAAAGCATAAGAATTTTTTTTTTACTAGTTGAATGCCATGACCCATTTCCTTTGATATGCATGATTATTAAAATAGTTATGAAATAGCTGTGTTCCAGCTAAGCTGAAAGGAGATTTCCTGTGCTCACAAAAATACAGAACTGACAAAATCCAGCAGAGGCTGTAAATCCTTGCCTAAACAGCTCCTTCTCCAGAGAGGGAGTATCAAAAATGAAGTTTCCCTCATATCTAGTCACAATTTCAGATACTGGATCCGCTTCTAACCTGACAGAAAATGCTGGGATATATTGGATGTATTTAATATTTTATTGTTTTCCTGGAATACCATGAAAAGGCCAGCTACAATACAGACAAATGGCCAATGGGCTGCAAAAAGTCAAAGTGCTTCTCAAAACCCAGGAACCTTCCCACAGGTGCCATGGCACAACCCTGACTACTGCTGGAACACTTTCTAGTGTAAAGAAGCTTAAAACTAAGAGAGAGTTGGTTTTTCATGGATGTTCTGGAGCTCCTGTGAAGTCAGAAATCACCGCAGGCTGCTGGTCAGTGGTGAGGCAGGAAGAGGGGGACCCCAGGGGCTCTGTACTGAACCTTTATCCACCCAGGAACACCCCAGGAAGGGACTGAGGGTTCTGAACAAACCACCAGCGAGGACGGGGAGTGTCAGCTTTTGGCTGCTGTGCAGTTTGGTCATCAAACAAGGAGTCTTGTTGGCAAATAAAATGTTTCTTGGGTACAAGAGCTTCTCCATCATCAAAGGCTGCTGAAGAGAAATGTTAGCAAGGTGAATCTTTAGCAGAACTCACTCTAAATGCTGAAGTGATGGAAATGCTGCAAGAATTTTCACGAGTTTTAGCAATCCTTGAAGGCCACATGCTGGACCCAGCCTGGAAGAAAATACAGACATGCAGCAAGTTTTTCACATGCTCACAAGCAGCAAAACTCAGGAATTTTTGGGTTCTTTCCCTGCAGCCCCCATTGCAAGCTACTTTACACTCCTCAGAAGTAGCCATTCCCTATCACCTGCCCCAAGGAATTCTGCTGTGAAGCCTCCAGATGAGGACCAACAAGGCTGAGGCCAGGTAGGACAGAGTTGGCACAGCAGCAGTGGGACATTTGCCACTTTTTGTTCCTCTCTGCAAGATTTATCTCACTTGTTTTAGATTCTTTTATTTCTGTTCTCTATCTTTCCCAGGTTTTTCACTGTGAGTATAATCTTGAGATGAAATACATATCTATCTCAGTATAACTGAAATGAAAACAAAGTTATTTCCCCCCAACTAATAACAATTCAGTCTAACTTAAAATAAACATTTTGCTGCAGCTTAAAGCATAAATTGCACTTTGATATTCATGCTCCAAGCATTTGTCTCTCATATCCTATTTGGAGTTTCTTTGGTATCAGAACAAGTTCAGTTATTTAAAAGGATTAGCATTTAAAACAAAATTTAAATAAAAGGAAATTAGGAAGAGGAAATTAGAAGAGAAAGCAGCATAAAATCAGAAGTGAGGCCAAGCATAGCTGTCCCAGGTTGGGTTAGGTCTACAGAGCAGGAAAAAGGTGAAGACCTGATGAGAATTCTCCATTGCAGTTTCTGCCCAAACTAATTCACATGCTATTGCAAGATATCTTGAGCAATAGAATAGCCTTGGAGGCTCCTTACAGTTTGGGGGAAAAAAAAGAAGTGTTACTAAAACATCACTTTTAAAGTAGTGCTACTAAGTCAACCTTCTGTCTTCCAGGAAAAGGGTGCTAAATAATTTATTTGGGAGGCATCCTCTGATGTAATCCTGTCATGGTCTTAGCTCTGATAGGGCAGAAAATCACGTCAGAAGACTCAGATAGAAAAGTTTAGTATTTCTGGGGGAAAAAATATTTCCCAGGTAGTTGGATCACAGTCAAAATATTTTATGCCCTGTGGCACAAGATCAGTACCTTGTGGTCAGGAGGTAACTTGTACCAAAACAAAAAAAACTGGGAGAGCCCTGTTGATCTGCATTGCCGCGGGAGCCAGAAATGATGTTCTTTGAGTTTTGGCCATACGTTAATAAATCTAGTTCAGAGAAAAGCAAGATAGCAATAAATGGGGTTTACTTAATGCTTTAAGCTGACTATACATCAGTGCAATGGCTGTAGCCAACACCCATGACTGCTCCTCCTAAAACATGACCACCTCAATCAGTAGAAATTCAGCACTTACGCAAATTCAAGTTTTCTGAGGTTTCTGATGGCAGGAATTTCATAGCTGGTGCAACCAGATGCTTCTTGCACACTACATAAATCACAGTAGAATCAGAGCATGAAAAATATTTTAGCAGCCAAAACAGTGCTTTAAAAACAATTTGCTAGCAAACGTTTATGGAAAATAAACCACTGTTGCATTAACGGAGGAACTGGAAACTTCAGAGTAACTTCTGCTCCAACCTTTCTTCAACTGAGTAATTTCAATCCAATAATTGCCTTTCATAGAGCAATTATTTACTCATTTTCCAATAAAACGTAAAAATACATTTTTCTAAAACAACTATTTTCTGTCAAACATGCAACTATTTTGTCTATATTTTAATCAATATACTCCATCCATGTTAAAATAGAAGTCATCATAAAAAAAAAACAAAACAAAACAAACACCAAAATTTTACTTCTGCATGTTTTTAATTGCAACCAATCCCTCAGCTACATCAGCAGTAGGGATGGAGCACAGGGTTTCTAGTCTATGTAACACAAGATTTTACCTCCTGGGCTAAAGGACTGACCCAGGCCATTTGGAACCAGTGCAAAACAGGCTTTCATTTATGCCCAGGTGCTACAGGGAGAAAGAATCAGCCCAAGTTATGTAACTGAAAGCAATTGGAAGATGGCATACTCAGAGATTAAAGAAAGAGAAATGCAAGCTGGCTCTTTCAGTGGCAGTTTTGATGACTGCTCTGCACAGTGCTGTCATTGCTCATCCTTGCCATGACAGCCACCTCACACGGGGGTAGGAGAACCCCCTGAGATGACCCAGGAGCTCGCACTGCCTTACTCCAGTTACTTCTCCTCTGGACAAGCAGACAACTCCATTGTCCAGCACTGGTGGTGAAACCCTGTTTTCATAAACTGCTGATATAAGAGGAGTTTTGATCACAAATGATCCTACCAATTCATCATCTTCTGCATCTCTACAAGGTCGGAGAGGTCACTGATGTCCTTCATTGTCTTTGCCTTAAAGGGATCAAGAACAAATTTCTCTGTGGATGCTTTCAGCAGTTCGTAGTCTTTTGTCTGTTCTAAAGATTTCCAGAGTCTGACTGTGTCACTCAGAGAAGCCCTGTGAAGTGACAAAACATGCAAAACCAACAGATGTGACTGCTGTTGTTGCACGAAAGCATCATCTACACACAGTGCTATGGATGATGCTATGGGGTACAGAGAGTGACCAACCTGAACGATGTCACATTCCTTAGGCTGACCAAGGCTTGCAGCCCTTGCATGTCAATGCTGCTGTTCCGCAAATCCAAGGAAAACTCTTTTCTTGACCTTTTCAAAATAGAGTGCAGTACATGGACATCAGGTGGTGTAAGAACTATGCCCAGAAAAGACAACTCTGGCTCGAGTCTCAAGGCCACATGCTGCAGAAGATAATTGTTCTGTGTTTCATAAACACAACATAAAAGCTCCAGCAACCTCTCTGGACAGAGAGTATTAATCTGCAGCCTTCTAATGTATTTCAAGAATGTCTTCTGCTTCTTGGTTGACTGCTTTGCTTCCTCATTTGAAAGAGAGCAGAAGTAGGGGTCATCCTGGAGAAACATCAAACCAGCCAAAAATCGAGGCATTAAATCTAACCAGTTATAAGGTTTTTTCTTCTTGGATAGAAAAGACAAGTATTTTGTTAGATTTTTATCCTTGAGCTCTTCTGCTAACAAAAGGTGAAGTGCACACAAGAAATTCTGAATGACAAAATCAGAGAATGTGCTCCCAAATTCCTCTTCTTCACTATCTGAATGTCTGGGGAATGCAAATGGCAGGAAAACCCCATACTTCAGAGCGAACTCTTTAACTTCCTTAGAAGGAATAAGATCACTTTTCATGGCACTTTGGTGCTTTTCTCCAAGACACCAGGCTACACGAGCTAGGGTAGCAAGACTCTCTTGATTTTGTGTGGTTGTAACATCTGTTTGCATTAACATGATCTTCTGCTGAAAAAATTTCAGGAAGACTTCAGTAAGAGTTGAAGGAAGACTTTTCTCTCCCATTTCAAGCACTGTCTCACAGAGAAAACAAACAAATCTACACAAAACAGGACTGTAACAATGACTGAACAAGTACTCACACTCTTTGATTAATTTCAGTGCACTATCACAGTAAAGGGATTCTTCAAAGTATTTGGTTATGTACAATTCTCTCTGCTGAGGGGAAAATCCTGCAATTTCAATAGTCTTATCCACTTTGGACACGTACTGGTACAGTTTGTCTTTTGGTCTTGCTGTAAATAATAAAGTACAGCCATTGAGTATCTTTTTTTGGATGAGTCCTGAGAGCAGCTCCTTTATACTGCACAAATCCTTTTCAGGCTGGCTGGCTGAGCAACGAGGAAAATTCTCATGATCGTGCAATCCTTTAAAACCATCAAAAATCAGAAGGACTTTATCAGGATTTTGCAACATATACTCAAAGATCTCTTTGCTTCCCTCTTGAGGTTTTATGAAAAATTCAAGCAGCAGCTGCTTCAGGCTGTATTGCTTCTCAGGCAAACTTATTTGTTTGCAGTCAAACCAAAATACAAATTCAAACTGAGAAAACTCTCCATTGGACCAGTCCTGGCAGATCTTCTGAATGAGAATGCTTTTGCCCATTCCTGCTTTTCCCAGCACCACAATCACTTTAGTCTCTAAGTCTTTACGCTGTGGGATTTGAAATATTTGGCTTCTATCAATGGCTGTCTTTTCCTTCTCTTGCAGGCTGCAGGTTACCAGCTCCTTTTCCATTGCTTTTGCACTATTCTTTCCAGTCTTGGTTTCAGTGTGACTTTGAACAAGTGTCCCATCAATGAACAGGTGATCCAGATTTACTTCCCGCTCCATGGTCACAGATTTGCAGGTGTCTCGGAAATAATCCTTAAGGGATGAACAGAAAGTTTCCACTTGCTCTAGAGAAATAAAGAGCACATACACAAGCTGAAGGCACCAGTCCAAAAACTACAACATAATTTCATGGTGGCTTAAGTGCCTGATTGTAATATGGTGAAAGCACAGGCATTCCCATAAAGCCCATAGGGCTGGATTTACCTCATACAACTGCAGCTGAGAAGTGCAGGCACAACAGAAACTTTCAGATCTATGAACTGAATAATTTTGGAGCTCTCTGTACACATGATAAAACCACTGAAGTACATTGAGCTGCTAAGCAGGTAGTACAGCTAGATATCTAGAGGAAGCCAAGTCTAATATCTTGAAACCAGAAATTGTGCTCAGACCCTCAGAACAGCTTCACAATTTGTTGAATGATTCCTACAAGGAGCTTCTCTGTATGGAAAGAAACACAGAATCTTTTTCCAAAAAATACTGAAAGGTTTAAGTTCAAGAGTTCTAAACTCACCTGGTCTTTTGAAAGGTTCTTCAGAAGGAATTAGGGAATCTTGAACTTCTTGAAATTTCTCTAAATCTGGAGAAACAAAACAATATACTTGAAAAAGACACCTAAATAATCACTGATTCAGATTTACTAATTTTAACAATAAGATTAATGCAAATTTCCAAGATAATTGTAGCATATATTCAGAGTAAGAGATATTTTGTTAATTTTACAAGGAAAAGGAATAAAATTCTCCCACAAGTAGAATTCTGCTGATGTGCACAGTTAGAGGCAGAACGGCATCAAACAAGACAACAGCTGTTCTGACAGTTGTGGGAAGCAGATTTACCATTACCAGGTGACATCCACTGTTTTTTTTCAAATGTCAGTGTTTTGCATAAATTCATGTTCACACATAGTGCTTCTTTATGTCTTCAAAAGTGATAGTTTCTTTTTGTTATTCTACACTTTGTAACCAAGCACTAAAGATGAAAGTTGCAGAGAAGTGACTCTTGGTAACAGTATTTACCCATTACTCTCCCTGACAAAGTCATATTGCTGTCCAATTACTTTCTTTTCACCTGTTTTCTTTCAAACTATTACAGACTTTTGCAGTTGGGTCAGGTGAACAATGTCTCCTTTACACAAAGAAATTGGGAATTTTTCAGAGAAAACACATTTTCTTCAGATTGATAATTGCAGAGTATCAGTTTTGACAAAACTTTTGGTAGGAAGAGCTTTGCAGATGCAAGACAGAATTTAAATTGACAAAGGCTGTAACAAATTCAACCTCAGAGTCTTGTAAACACACACAGCAGAGATGTGCAAAAATTTACTCAATACAGATTAATCTCCCTAAATATGTACAAATGTGTTTCATACCAGAATATCATCTTGATCATCTTGATGTAGAATGTGGTCTCAAAGAAATACAAATCTTACAGTTTCAGAGATCTGGAAATGAATTCCTACCCTGCATGTCAGCAACCTTCAGAATGGTTTGAGTTCAGAATTGCTTCTAAAAAGGAAGCACCACAGGCTTCCAGTAAGAAAGATATTGGATAAAGATGGGTTGGGCAAGCAAGTGTCCGGTTTTGAATTACTGTTTATCTTATTAACTAAGAAAACCGAATGGAAGAACAGAAAAAAAGTCTGTAATGAGACATTTAGATGGGAAACTGGTCAAAGCAGGTAGGAGTGAAGAACTTTTAAAAAAGAAAAAGAAACTGGCTTGGCATCTTACGTGCTAATTTGTCTGCTGCTACATCTGGAATTCCGGTGCTTGTGGCATACGTATGTTGTGCTGCAGGAAATCAGTTCGAATTATTGGCATTGTTTATTTACAAATAGTAAATACAGTACATTTATAAACAGTAAATACAATTTACAAAGACTTCCCCATACCTAGGGATATTTGCTTCTTAATCTCCATGTTATACTTTTGCTTTTGGGATAGTGGAAGCCACAAGAGGGCAACAAACTCCTGCACTGGGCACAGAGACCAGAAACAACACTGATAGCAAACTCTGGATTCCAACAGTCCTCTGAGGGCTGGAAGAAAAGTGTCTCAGGAAAGTTTGATACCTGAAGTGGGACTGTTAAATTTTGACTAAGGCTCTGATTTCATTATAAGCCTTTCTGTTAATTAGGTTTCAGTATTGCTTAGTTAAATAAGTCATCATCATGTTGGTTTTTGGGGCTTCCATGGGAGCTGGCTGCAGTCTGGCTGCCAACACTGAGCATTTAAGATGCTCAGGCCATGCCAGCATCAGATCATCTCCCACTTCCTGAGGGTGCTCCAGCACCCTGGGCTTTGCATTGTTTTAACTAAACCTGACTTCTTCCAGAAACTGGATGTCATAGCAAACACAGGGGATTGGCTGCTGAACCTGAAGCTCTACAACTCTTATCTGTACATTTTGGATTAGACTAAGCAGCCAGTGATCAATACCATCCATTTTTTGTTTTTTTCAGGTCAATATGAGTAAAGCCTGGAGGGGAGAACAGGCTTTGATTAGAAACAATATGGTTTCTCTCCCAGTTCAAAGTACTGCACATATATAAACCCCAATTTTCTACTTACCACATAAATTAACCGGAAAACTTGGAGACATGAATGTTTCCATGGAAGATGTCAGCACTGGCAAGAAACAAAGCATACTTTTCAGCATATCATAGCTATCAGTAACTGAATTTAATCAATGCTGCTGTTGGCAGCAATGATTTTTCAGCACTTTATGCCTCTTTATGGGGATAAAAGGCTATTGCTCTTACCTGGATATACTATAACATCAGATGTGCCATTTTCAAGAACAAAGTTAAATATCTGCTGAGGAGGACCTGCCAAGCTTAGATTCTCTTGGTACCCTTTCACACTGACTGGCTGGCACTCTGTGGTCAAAGGTTCTGACAATCCTGAAATGAGTGCAGAATAATTACTCTTCTGTTTTTAAAGGGTTGTGCTTTCTAAAGCTTTATGAGAGAGAAAAAGCTTTCTAACAGGTACTTATCCTTTCTGACAGCTTCTAGGCAAATCTTCCTGGTGGAGAATTCACAGGATCACATGAGGTCCATAGAACCCATTAAAAAAAGAACTCTTACAAGGTATGATGAGCTTGAAATACAAGGGATTCCCCAGCTTTTAGCAGCCACTGTTTTCAGTAGTCTAAAGAGAAATTCTATTCTCATAAGGAAATGTGCTTAAGGCAAAGTCTGTAAATGTATATTCAAAGATGTAGAGAAGAGAAAATGTGTAAATAGTATGTATCTGCATTAAATTTACCTTCCTTGCATTACATCCTTCCCAAATAACTACACATCATGCAGGTTGCACAAGCATCCTCCCTCTCAACCCGCACTGGGAAAGTTTTTTGATGATTCAGAGCTTGCAATTTAATCAGCCATATCTCTGAGTTTCTGTAGGTGGGACAGAATTTCTTCTGCTACTTTATGCTGCTTCAGCTCACATGAGGTACTTCAAGACTTCCAACTTACACACAGGTTTTGGTTCCTTTCCAGCACAGACTTAACAGTGAAAGGTGTTAAAGTGGGCCTTTGTCATTAGCACTTCTCAGTGTACCATGAGCACCCTCTGCTACCCAGCCCAGGCCAGGTACCTACACAGCCCATCAGTGGGATTACTGCTCAGTTTTCATCTGCTAAATCACAGCGTAGATTTTGCTCTACTGCTGCAAATGTAATTATCCCTCAGTCCTTTACAAATCTCTGGATGAAAAGGAAACTGGAACTAAATTAAAGTTTAATAATGAAGATTTTGTGGCTTCCTATTCTTAAGACAAGTAATTAATTACTTAGATTAGCATATGGTAAATAACCATTCTCTTATAACCTGCTCCAATTAAATGAAAGATTCATTCTACTCAATTAGGAGCAATGCCCTTTCAATCTCCCTTGAATATTTTTCATTCTTTTAGTGAGTGCCACACCTTTAAGAGCTGCCATACCTGCCATTGCTCACAGTCAATGACAAGATTTATAAGAGAGTTTTCCCCATGTGTAAATCAGCCTGTGTACAGGTGCACACCTACAGCTGTACTCTACGTACCAGGAATTATGAAGCTTCTTTCCAGTCCATGGGCAGCAGGAACAGAACAAGACATTTGCTGGTTAGTTAGAGAGGTGCAGCTCACTGGGTGGCTGTTGAGAGGCATAGCAAAGAAACTGCCATTCCCTGCAGAAGCTGCAGGGACTTCCACTTTAAAATAAAATAGCAAAACAAAAGGAGAAAGTTATCTCATTGGTAGAATTCAAAGGAACCAAAGAAGAGGTCTCAGTAGATACAATAAACCACTTGATTCTGATCAGCTGTGTTTTGATTTTTCAAAAGCAAGACCAATTCACAATAGCTTTCTGAAAACTATTTAGCTCTCAAAATCTAAAATGTATTTATTAAATTCTGTAGTAGATCACTTTTTCTTCTCAGTAGTTTCTCTTTAAATTTTCTTTTTCTTCATCTTTCCTAGCCCCTCTTATTTCCAGATGTATCTAGATGTACATGACCCTACACATGGATGACTGACAGACAAGACATAACAGTGTCTTACATTGGCTGTAATGATTTTCCAAGCACAGTTTGCTGTCTCAATATTGCACAAGAGCAGAGAGGCCCACAAGCAATAAACTGGGGACTTTGACTCTCTAATTAGACACTACAGTGCTTGTAAGGACAAAGAGTGTGTGTTAAGTGTCTCCCAAAGAACAGTCACAGACACCAGAGCTTTTAAAGATGCATCTCCTCTTCAACATATTTTTTTCCTCCAAGAATAGAACAAATAGGGTGAGAGGTTTGTGCATTGTACAATTTCATCTGCTTATCAAAAGGCTCCTACAAAACAAGTAAGACACACCTGCTTATTTGAATTAATTTGTTAGTTTCATTGGTTTTACAACACCCCTATTCTCAGAGTTGGTTTTGCTTTTTCCTTCCCTCTCCTGTCTAGCTGCAACAAGTAACTATACTTCATCACTTTCTGTGGTCTGATGTTTTTATCAGGAGCTACAAACCTGTCTGGGGTTTGTGCCACTATTTCATTCAATTCCTCTGAAAGAATCTCATCCTTGGCTTACTACTTAGAACTTTAGTACACATTATTCTCTTTGCTGTAGACAGTCTTGCACTTCTGAAGAGCTGATGCATTTGCCTTTGCAGGATCATATTGTGACACTCGTGACAAGTTAAGTAAATTCCTGATTTTGTCAAGTAGTTCATCTTTTTGTCAATTAGATTTTTCTACACAGTACTTATACTGTCTTACGTATATTTTCCTTCCTCATCACCTTCACTGGGTCAAGGACAGTAGAGAAAAATAATATTCTGAGGACTTCCAGCAAAAGTATGGGTGCAGCTTCACAAAGCACCTGTTAGCTCTGTGATGATCCTTTCATCTGGAATGCAGGTTCTGTAAGGTGAGGCATTTGGAACTGTGTGCCATTTCATTATGGAAAACTATTATTATTAGTGTGGCATAAATATAGGCTTTTTAAAGTGCCAAATCTATAAAGGAACTTAAGCAAACAGAAAGTAATCCACCTTCAACGGTACTAACTGCCAGGAACTTCACCTGTGTCTAAATAACTACCATCAGCAGGTACCAGTTCAGTAGAAACTCTGATAACCTTCCCAGAGCTAGCAAACATGTTTTTCTGCTCAGTTCTCCCTCCCCACTCCCTCAGAACTCCACAGAACACTGGAAAACCAGCTTGGATCACAGTCGTGGTGCACATGGATCTTCTCACTGACTTTCATGCAGTCTATGCCAGTTCCTTGTCTGAACTGTGCTGAGGTGCAGTCCCAGATCCCAGAACTCAGGATGGATCTCTAGGTTACACACTGGTTTGGCCACCCCCCAATATGTACATGGCCCCAAGGGCTTGGTACAGCCAGAGTCCCTTTAGGAGGCTTGTGAGGTGCGCTGACATAAAACGAGTCAGATGTCCATTCAAACCACAATATAAAATAGTCAAAACTGGTTGTTCTCACCTGGATTTTCAAAGAGTATTTTGCTGGTTTAGCTCTGCCTGAGATACCCCTTTAGGCTACAGCTGGGTAAGAAGATTAGCACCAGTTTACACCTAAGGGACAAGTTCCAGCCTTGCTTCTGGTCCCAGGTGTTGTCCTGTAGATGGTCTAACAACGTGCAAAACCTAGAAATTTCCCTTTCTCCCCTTCTTTCTTTAGTTTAAAGGACTTTATAGCATGGACTAGGCCAAGAAATCATCTCTTCACAGTTATTATTTTCACTAGGATGTTTCACTGGACTTTTGGAAGGGGTCACACTTGGAAGAAAGAGGATCAAACCCAGGGCATGCAGAGCTATGACCTGATAGGTAATCAGGTCATAGCTCCACATTTCCTGGGTTTGATCCTTTTTGCTCCAAGTGAGACATCTTCCAAAAATGCAGTGGGAAGAAATGTGTACGTGATAAAATTTACAGAATTTGGCACTGACCCAGGTCTCCATTATTTTTCTTTCTTCTCTCATGTGGATTTAGAAAAGGTCAACTATCCCTGTGTTGATGTTAAGCAAGTAATTTTCCTATCACCTGGCAGGAACATGTACTTTTAAAGTATAAGGATCCAACTGTTCTTAGGTGACCATGTAGCTGATCCTAAGTTGCACAATTTAATAGCTGCAGATAATAGGACATGGATTTGTTATATCATGAATTAGTAAGAGGAATCCAAAAGTGTGATTTTTGCAGAAACATGAAAATGCATGAGGATCAAAATCACCGAATCTATGAGAGCAAACTTTTCTGGAGGGTAGAGTTACAGTACCTAACAGAGGATGAGATTTTGGAACATGAGACAATATATGTTCAATAACCTTTTCCTATTCAGCCAATGACTTACCAATTTTCTTATATTTGGGTTCCGAAGCATCACAGTAACTCTCTGCTGCAGAGCCTAAGAAAGCTGAAAGAAAGCAAGGACATAGTAAGTGGCAAAATTTTGGTAATTTTAAATTTAGCCCATGAAACTTATTTTAACTTTTTTAACTGAAAGGGGGCATTGCCAGGTCCAATTCAGCTATTTCAGAACTGTACAGGTCCAATGTATAAAAAATGAATGTGAAAAGCTTCATGTTATTTCACTCTGTGAAGTTTGAATTAGGCTGCAGATTTTTGTGCCAAAGATTTTTGCTGTTGTTCTTGCTATTAAAGGAGCAATTGTTCAGCCAATGCTTACTAAGCTATAGATACACTGAAAACAAAGTCAACACTGCCATGAGGATGACAAAAATGCAAAAAAAATTATAAAATGTTTAATGTTATGTTACAGGAAAACAAATTCTGCGAACTGTAAATTCTACGCTTGGAAGAGCTGCTTTCAGTTCCTGCCCACAAGCATGAACAAAGGCAGAGGAAGCATGGCTGGTGTCACTGAAGAACTGCATGACAAGTGCATTGGGGCTGTGCTAAAGCCAAGGGGCTGTAATGCAAGTTTAGAACTCAGGCACAAAGCCTTTCATATTCTCACTGTTTACACTTACTTCGTTTAAGACATGACTGGATCTTTATGTCAGGAAATATCTCAGTGTTTTCAGCAGCAATGTCATCCAAAATAAGGTTCCCTGCTAAAAACATGAAATATGGTCCAATGTCAAACTTTGTTCTCCTAAAAAATTGCAGAGAGGAGTAAAAGCAAGAAAAATGCAATAACAGAGAGCAAAGATGAAATATGCTCCAAATAAAAGATAAAAACCAAATAATGCAATAAAAGATGCACCCAGATCCACATGACTTAGAAAGCCCACAGAGCTCTGAATGCAGACTTTGTCACCCTGTGTTAATTTCTGAACTGCAAACTATGAATCTACTGGCAGTGGCTAATAAAACATAAGTACTTCTCAAAGCTCTAATGATGAGCAAAGGATAAAACGTTGCAGCTGTGTCACAGTGTGATCTCAGTACTACTCAATTTATGTACTAAAGGGATTAGATCCTTTAAGAGACAGAATAAAGGGTTCTAAAAAGATTTTATATTCTGTGCTGCAAGAACTGTGAAGTTATTCACACCATACATTTATCAGAAAATACTTAAGAACTAATAATGCATTCTGTTTTTTTCTAAAACCAATAAAAATATTGCCATTAGGTGCAAAACCCCCCAAATTCTAAACACAAGGGAGAAGCATAAATCATTTGAAAAGCCATATGAGCTTCCTGCAGCCAGGATTATTCTAGGGAAAGACTGACCATTGGAAAATTAGTCCAAATTATTTGGCTCAAACATAAAATGGGATATACAGATATTCTGTGAACCTTCTGGTTTTATGGATTTCTCAACAGCCACCTATTGATATATCTGTTCTGGAATAGTAAATAGCTGTATTTGTGCTGCTACCAAAACTATGATTTGGTACCACAAGCCAAGCAATGTCTCCAGTCAAGAACAGATGAAGGAATGATTTACTATAAATATAATAGCATTGCTGCATTAATCAGGGTGAGAAGTAAAACTTGACATGCTTCCTTAGGCAGCTCTGTGCATCCTGGACAGAAATCAGTGTGTGTAAACTGTATTTATACACATGCAAAGTGCTCTGGGGACTTATGTGTGCTCAGAGTAAGTGTGATGCTACTTGAGGCTATTAATGCACTTGACAGTGAAACTGCATATTCTATGGCCATGGTGACATGATCAGCAGCTTGGTCAGAGACAAAACTGCCATCTTTGAGAAAGGCCTGCAAAAATGCATAAAATCCTCAAGTTTTCCAAGAAAATCCTGGGATACTGTACCCCAGGGGAAAGCAGAAGATACCAGAGGTATAGAAACTTTACCATTGTTCAAACTGGGTGGATGAAGCACATGTTAGACAGATCACTGTCATGGAAAGTCTATGCCATATCAATCTTACCAAAAATGTCTTCGACCTGCTTCTCCTGCTGATCCTTGAGCACATATTCTACTAATTCAGCTAGCAACAAAGGAAAAAAACAAAAGAGGAACACAGTAATGACACAGTAAAACTCGAGTAAGCTTATCATCATTAACAGAACTCTGCAGCAAGTGAAATGGAAGAGTTAAATTAAGTTTTTCTTGTAACTTGTTGTTCAGGAAATAAAGATCACAAGAAAAGAGAAGTAGAGAATGGAAGTATTAAGCAGAAGGAGACAGTAGTAGAGAGATTTTACCCCAACAACCACAAGCTACTGTAAATCAGTTTCCCTACAAAGCACAGGTTCAGGTACTCTAAATTAAATATATCACACATGAGGGAAAAGCTACTTTAGTAAATGCCATGGCTTCAGATTGAGAATAAAGTTTATAAGAAACAGCTATAGCAAATGTTTGTAAAATAAAGATTAAAAAAACAAAAATTGCTTTCATACCTATTTTAGCATAAGCATCTGTGGTGTTGCAACAGGGGAAGAACCCATCTCCATTTTCATATGGGAAATCCACATTATTTAACTGCTCATAGTTGCTGGCCTCAACCTCAAGATCTAGAGTTAAAAAGGAATATGCATTGGCTTAATGAATGCCATAACCAAGCATAAAAAACAGATAGCAGGACATGCAGAACAGGCAGATTTGTTACTTCAGCAGTAGGCTTTGCCTTTTCATTGTGAGTTGGCTAAGAAGGAACAGAACTGAACTCTCAGTAATTCACAGTCACCTGGAAATCAGCACTTTTCTTTTGCTGACTTCTGAGACCTTATCTCTCCTAGTAAATAAAATACTTCCCAAATCCATTCTATGATGATCAAGCCCAGCCTCATACAGCCTGTTGAGCCTTCTTATCCTTCAGGATATGCCTGTTCAGAACAATGCTGTGTCCATGCTAATCCCTGAATTGCACTGCAAATTGCCTATGAAGCTGCCAGTTGGCCATGCTAACACCTTCACAGCAGAGATTCCCAGCTTCCAGAAACTGATACCATGTCCTGATGATATTTGATTTACCTGCATCATCTCAGACATTGCTAAGGCTCAAAAGTATTCCAGTCAGTGAAACATCTGTGATGGCATGAGTCTGTGCTTGACCCCTAATTCATCCTACTTTCAGTCACTGAGCAAGTGAGGCCATGGGGTAAGGAACACTCCTGCAGCTGTTTTTAGCAGTCAGAAACTGAGAGGGAAAAGCCCAACCTGGGAAATGATCAGTCACAAAGATAATTCTGGTGCTCAGTTCTCCACTGATTTGCCCATGTGCCTACTGGCATTGGTCACTCAGGAAAGCCACAATGCTCCAAATTGGTAATATTTTCCACCTATTTGGCACAGAGCTGTGAGACTTCATGCCTGGCATACACCAGCTCTTCTCCTCTCATTGCCGTCTCATTTGTTTAACATAAGCTCAGCTAACACTCCGTACCACAGATACACTTTCATACTTTTATAATAGAACACTCAGGGAAGGGAAAGCAGATCAGTCCACAATTTCCATACAAACTCAGGAGCACAAAGTTTGAGATCCAGGGCAACCTCCTGATCTAATTACTTGTAGGAACTGATTAGCAAGAAATTATCAAATTTATACTCTTGCCCTTCTGCTTTCTCATTTGTAAGGGAATTTTAAAATCACTGTGTCCCAAAAAGCTGGAAAATGGCATCTGGTAATGAAACTCCATTGTTTTGGTGCCTTAGGATCTCAGAATGTAAAGCTGCTTGTGAACTGCCTTCATCACAAACTCATCTAAAAGTCTCTGTTTAGCAAAACTTTTGGCTTCAAGCCACAGAGGTGTTGACAATTACACTTGGCCAGCTTATGACAGGAACATTTGCAAATAAACTACTTACAGGAATGCTATCCAAATGAAAGACACTGTCATGACCTGATGAGTGACAGTACAGTGTGTTTTATTAGACTGACTGAGCAGGATGCTATAAATATGTACAATTTAAAAACATGACAGTTTCTGGAAGCAGTCACTGTATGTGGAGACACAGACAAACCACATCGTAACAGCAAATGTTTGTAGACTTTAACTCAGTCACCATGATAAACTGCCATGAGGTGGCTTTGGAGCTGAGAGGAGATGGTAATAACTTACAGCATGAGGAATAAACCAGTCAAGTATTTTTTTAGTGTTTTACTAACCTGTAGAGAAGTCACCTTCTTCATCTCCAGATGACTTAGGATCAAAGAAAGTACACAGATGCAATGGATCAATATCACTGTGCAGTAAATCAAGGTAGCCATTTTCAGGCACAAATACTGAATCCATGGTTTGTCTCTTTGTCTGAAATCAAATTGCAAAGCAGTTAGCTATGACAGAGCCACAGCTTTTGTCAGTCAAATCCACAAATCCTGCACTGTGGCTTTCTGTTGGCAAGACACAGATCTTGAGGCTGGAGAGCTGGCATTTCTTACTAAGACCTGCATTGAGTTATAACCCTGAATTACTCAGAGATCCAGAGACAGCCTGCAGTGAGAATCACCTATCTTTTACTCCAGTGAGAGAAGTGGGATACTGCAGTCTGACCACCTGGACCAAAAGTGCCAAGTACTGAATACGTGGCAACCCTGGTATCTTATCAGGATATAAATGATGCACAAATCCAGTAGGTATCAGGGAAATCAGAAGACTGCAGTGAATATGATGGGAGAATCCAGAAGCCACATTTGTTCATAAAGTTTATCTGTTCCTCCACATCATTGTAAATTCCCTTCTATTTCCTTCTAGTTACTGCAGCAGACACTAGAATCAGTTCAAACATGCCTCCTGGATATTCCACAAGTACAGAATAACACTACATGTTACTTATTCATCATCTTTATCAAATTATTTCAAACCCAAATATTGGCTCTTCAGTGTTTACAGATCACTGGTATAAATGCCACCTGAGCTGGTGATCCAAATGATTTACTCCAGCATACTACTGAGATACCAGGATGAAAAGAACAACCAGCAAAATTTTCAGACTCTATCCTGTTAAAATAGGTGTCCACAACCATGGAAAGCTTCAGCTTGGCATCAAACAGCATATTTTGCAATGAAGAATATCTAATAAATGGCTTCTCCTCTAAGCAGAATACCAGTGATGTCCCTGTTTGCATCCATCTCTGTTCCTGAGGAGTGCAAACAGGGAGCAACTGCTGTACCATGAAACCTACCTGCAACATGGAAAAACCAACAAGAGCCAACACTGCAGCTGTGATGAAAGAAGGCAGAGCAGTTCTTATCACACACTACCATGTCCTGCCTTGTTATAAACCCATCTTCATTCCTCTTACCCCTCCATGGGGTTGTCCCTCTGAACAGCTTGGAAATGGATATTTCTGCATTTGCTGCAGAAAATGCCAAAATCTAGAGCCAGAAGTTTGAAAAGCAGGTCAACATGGTGTGATTCCATGAGTAGGAATAGCCTGCACTAAGATAGTTCTTCTTTTTCATGTTTTATGGCCTCACTACATTACCAAGATAACAAAAATTTGACATTATTGCCTGGCAGCTATAAATGGAAAGCAGAACTTGAGAAACCTGCCTGAGAACCAAGAATGAGGTTATAAACACACCAGATTAAATTTTCAGTTTGTTGCAACACTTGGTTTTGCCCCTTCCATTTGTTGAATTAACAGAAAATCTAAATAGGGCCTTTCAGAAGGCCAAGCTGCCAGACTTTGTGTATAAAGCTGTTGAAAAATTACCTCTGAGTCAATATAATTTTGGGGTTAGAGTCAGAGAAGAATTTGGGCAGAAGGCTTAAAGGGAATGCAAGACAGACAAATCTATCACTCCAAGTTCAGTGATTGGCAAACTGATTTGGCTCAAAAAAAAGGGCATGTCCTAGGGAAAGACACTGAGTAGGCCTTCTTAATCTTCATGGAAATACCAAGCTTTAATTAATTTATAATCATAAGAGGTTTTCTACCTTTAAACTTTTCTTTCAATAGCATTTCTCTGTGGATAAACACATAAGAAATTAAAAAATGTTTTATGCTACAACAGTCAAGAAGTCAAGAAGCAACCAAGAGAAAGTCTTGGCAGTGCCAAGTCTGGCTACAGAGCTTAAAAGTAGAATGTAAAAGATGGTACATCTCAGGTGCACAGGAGTGAGAGAAACATACTCTTCTACCTTAAGAAGATGAAGATTGCCACTTTTCAAAAATTAAAAACTTGGTTGCTTGCCTTTTTTTTTTTTTTTTTTTTGCTTCACCAGTCTGAAAGGCCCTCACCTTACTCTGGGTTTTTTCTTAATTGATTTGGTTTTGACACAAATCCTTATACAGATGTCTCTCTATTGACTACACTGGATTTAAGATCCTGGGATTTCATTCTAATCTGAACCAAAACATTTTTAATAACAGCTGTATTCTTCTGCATTAAAAACATGGTCCCACCATGGAAAATATACTGTGAATAAAGAAGCAAGTTTTTGACAGATGGAAATTTCTACATGGAGAGAAGGCAGGGACAAGGAAAATGACACATCAGGGACTGCAAGTGTTTTGCTGCATATTGTAACTGAAGGACACAAAATGAAACCAGACCTTTACCAAGCTTGTTTACAGCAGCAACTCCTTCCCCATAGCTTCCCTTTTTTTTTTGGTCACAGCATCCCAGCAGTCCTGCCTGAAGTGAAGGGTGAATAAGCTCTGTACTGCTCAGCACTTCCTCTGTTGTTTCATAAATTATTTTAGCTTCATTTACTGATATTACATTCCCTTTGGGGTCTCATGGGACCCAATGCTGCCAAAAGGAGTATTTGGCACAGCTTCATGCCAGAAGAATAACAAATTTTGTAATGATTTCTGTGTTAGGGGTGTGAAGGCCAGTGGCAGCTCTCAGTAGAAGCAAGGCAGAGCTTGCAGGGACCTGCAGGACAGGAGTCCCCAGGGCCACCTGCAAGGCTTCCATGCACAAAGGGCATGTGCTGGGTGGGGTTGAGACAGGACGTACTTCCAAATGTATTTCCATGCCATTCAGAGAGTTCAGTCCTTGGTGGTTTGGACAGTGGTTAAGACAAATATTGTTCTTTAAATCCTTAAATAACACCTCCTTTCCCCAGCAACTGATATGCTCCAGCTGCATGGCCACACTTGGCACCCTGTGTGCCCTTTGTGACACCTCTGCAGTGATTCTGGGCACACCTGACACTGCCAGGTCTCTACGCAGGATGCATTTGGTTCAGCTCTGCATCCTGCATACATGGCATGACAATATGGTTCACTTCCAAGACTCACAATGCTTTTTTTTCAGTGCTCTTTTAGAGTTCAAGTGATATATGAATTAAAAACGCTGGAAAAGTAGTGAAAGAAACAGTGACCATCACTGTACAAAGACAAAGAAGGAGTAGGTGTTCACTTAAATCACATGTTAATCATAAGAGTTAGATGGGGCATTTTAGATTTCTAAAGGCAATGAAGGTAATTTGGATTCATCATTTTTCCCAAATAATGTGATTTAATCATGCCTTATATTTTAAAGGGTCAACATGTTAAAGATTCCAGGCAATGGGGTCTGCTACTAATTGAAATCAAATGTTATATATGAAGGATTATAAAGGCCAAAATGCAACATGTACTCCAATAATAATGTAAAGGAGGGGAGAACTGAGGAGAGCTGTTAGGGGCTTTCTTTCCCAAACGTCTGCTGACATATAAACTAACAGGCAATAAATCTCCCACATGAGTACAGAGGTTAATAAAATGAAAATTTGTAAAGTCATTTTAGGAACAGAGGAATTCCCCCTCCAATTTAACTTTTGGACCAGTTTAGGAAGCTGAGGATAATTCATAGAAAAAGTAGTAGTGCCATGCAAACCACACAACCAGAGGATGACATAACATTCAAGTCTTTCATAGCATTCCAAGTCCTAGAATAAGAAAAATGGAAGAGTGAGACTGCTGTGAAGACAGGAAGTTGGAAAATGAAATACAAAGATTGCTGAACAAATGCTATTTTCCTGCAACACCCCAGACCCATGAAGTGCTACACATGAGTCTGAGTGAAACAAGCTGACAAAAAGCAGGTTATATCAAGCTGTAAATAAGGAGTCCTGTGAAACACCAGAACTTTGATTTAAAAGCATTTTGATCAAAAAGCTCAATATCATTGGCCAAAATTTTATAGCCTTGTTTTCTTTCACCAACTTTAGAAAGTTTTCTCTCATCTTCCATGCCCCCCCAAAGGTTATGTCAAGGTGCACAAGGCACTCCCCCAAAGGCAGAGCTGTTTCCTGGCTTTTGCTGCAGACAATGTTTTGGGATAAGCTTATCTGGGAGGTGGGCAAGCCAGCAGTGGGGAAGGATGAAAGTCTCTCCACATTTCAGTCACTTATATCCTTTTCCCAAATAAATAAGTAACAATTCCTCTGCTCCACAGGCACCACATAGATTTTTCCTTTCAGAAATGCCCTGATTATTTGTAAAATGCAAGTAATGGAGCTCAATTTATATTTAGCTTGGAAGTTTTAGTTTCTATTTCAGATCTGTGAAAAATGCATACACTGAAAAGCCAGTTTAACTTTTTCTGTTGTATTACCCAGCTCAAGAAGAGATACTACTTTTGCTGAGAGTTTTTATCTTTCTAATGGAATGGTGTTACTTTCCAGAGAATTTGTACTCTAATATGAAAGAAAAACAGAGAGGGAGCTGAAAAAGAATCTGATCTATATCTTGTCTGTTATTCTTTGTCTCTGTTAGAGATGAGTTTAAAAGAGTTTAGAAAAGAGTTTTAAAAAGTATAAATATCAGGTAATAGGAGTTTTTGCCTTTCAGTGAGCTTAGCTTAGAACAAAAAATATTACTTGTCTGGTGCAGGAGATGGACAAGTTCAGGCAGAGCTGTAACAAGTGCCCTGCAGGTGTCAGAGTTGTGATTTAGAGCAGAACTTGCCTTTCATGTCCAGTATCACCTCCTGTGTCACAGCTGTGCCCAGTTGTGAGATAAAGATCACAGCAGACACTCATCTACATTTTAACTCAATGACTTTCTTCAAGACAGAATTTCAGCCCTCCTCAATGGGAATGTAAAGCTCTAGGTTGTTTTACCAGAGTCGTGAAAAAATGGAAATAAGCCAGTTTTTCAAAGTGATTCTCAGTTTCACTTTCCACAGGCACAACGTTTATACAAAAAAAGAATATTCTTAACAAAGTCTGAAACAAACTACAGCAACCCTTTGAGCAAGTAGCAAGGCCAGTCACAAAACAAAATCACAAAAATTCTCTAAAATTTTGCCCACATTTAGACATCATCCTACTAATATTTGAAGCAACACAAGTCCAGATACTGACACAATGCAATTACAAATATGTACAAAAAGCAAGATGAGATAAATTTACCATGAAAAAAGGCATGCATTCAAGGGTTGAAGAAAAACTGACCTTAAGAAACTGGACAGCTCCTGTTCTTTCACTCTGGATTCAGTACCAAAAAATGATGAGAACTGCCAGCCCTGCCCAGAGCTAGGAGAAAGTGACAGCAGAAAGGAGGAAATAAGAAAGACCAGAACACTCAGAGGGGGAATTCCAAAGAGGAAAATTAAGAAGAACCTCCCTTCTAGCAGCCCCAGTATAACAAGCAGCATTACCTTCACTGGTCGCTTGTCCCTGCTAAGAAGAGCTTGATGATGTCACTAATTAGGAAAAGATCATTTTATTTGGTTGGAAACCAGAACAGGATGAGAGCTGGCAGTAACAATTTTCACTGCTCCCCAAATTTTTCCTGTCCTTTTTCATTCCAGTTCAAATCTGCCCCAAAGCCATGCTGTTAAACAGTCCATCAGTAAGAATAAAGCCAGCAGCATGCAGGCACTCACCTTGCAGCTCCACTTGGTGCATCAGAACTGAAAGTATGTCTTTCACATGTTCAGACTCTGCCAACACTCATGCAAAGAGATTGGCCATCTCTCTTGCCATTGGCCCAAAATGACAAGTAGGATGTTCTATGAAACAGGAGCTTGTCTGGCTTGCACATGGTGTTCACAGTCTGCTTGTAGCAGCATCCGACAGAATGTTTGTTCATCTAATCATCACTTACCTTGCCATGCCTACCTGGTGTTAAGACAAACAATCTTTTGAAAGCCAAGTTCATTCATGAGCTTCCTCTCATGATGCCAAGAGCTGCTTTTGTGGTGATCTGCAAACTTATTTGCTTCGTTTTCTATTTTTAAATGTGCGTACACCTACACAAATTAGAAATTAATTATGAAAGAGACTGTACTAGAGTGTGAACAGATACTTTTTCTAGTATTATTCTACTGGCTATAGCTTTTAAGAAAAGTTCCACCAGAGTCTGAAGGAGAAAGGCAATAGGATTTGATGAACACAATGACATCCAGACTCCCTGCTTCAGACTGCAAGGCTTTTATCAGCTGCCAGTAAGAAATGGCTCCAGCACAAGACAGCAGCTCCTATGAGCAAAGCAGCTGCTGACCTGTATAAGAATTTTCTCTTTGCAGAGGAGATCCACTTCTACCAGGTTCCATGGGAATATGCTCACTGAGAAGAGACAAAGCTGTTTCCTTCCTGGAAGCAGCTGATCTCTTTGCAGTTCTTACAGACATGGGGCCTGATCTGTGTTGCAGGACATCAGCCTCTTCAGGCTCTCTCACACCCAGGCTGTGTTGGAACTCCTCTGTGCACTTTTGAAGAAAAGCAACATCTCAGAATAACAGCACTTAGAGCAGAAAATAATGAAGGGCTGCACAAATACAGATTCTGTATTTCAGTGTTCTGTTTTGATAGGAGACAATAAAATAATCACTACATAAGAAATCTGTACAAAAGTTCATGTGGTTATTTGTTAGCTCTATTCTAATGCGCAGCACAACCCCTAAAGTGATAAATGCCTCCAGCAGCCCTGCAGGCAGATCTCTAGCAGCTTCTGAGGCCAAAATCCATGAGGCAATACCTATACACATCAAGAACAAAAGTTTGGGGAACAAGAGTTCAGCTTATTACTGTGATTCCAGTTCATGACTACAGAAAACACTGGTTGTCCACTTTTTGTACAACACCCATAGCTTCTTGGAAAGAGCAGAAAGGAATTGCTGGAGCAAATCATAGTTCATCTACTGGAGTAGACTATAAAGGTCTTCAAAGGAAAAGCAGACTGGAAAAGAAGAGGCTGTGAGGCAGCTGAGAACTGCCTAAGCTTTTCAGGTCACCATCAGCTTCTTTGCTTTGATGCTGACTGGGACACTACCCTACTGCCAAAGGAGACAGAACTTGCTCAGTAGTATTGGAAGCACCAGCGTAAGTGCTACCAGGCCACTTTCTACAGTTTTCTACATCTAAAATATGAATTCCTGGCCTTAATTTGAATGTGTGTGATGATAGAGGTCAGTATTTCGCCCTCACATAAACTATCTTAATTTGTATCCTGAGGATTTCCTCCTGTATTTTCATCCATGCCTCTGTTGTCCCAAAATATTTTTTCATCTGGTATGAGAGAGACCAATCACCACACACAGTCAAGATATTTGGTTTATTTACAGTTCTGCACAGAAAGGGAGGCTGAGTGGCAAATCCACAAAACCATAGCAGAGCTATTAGAACTTTTCATTATTAATACGCTTTGGCAAACAAAGGCGTGGATGTTCATTGGCTACAAGTTACATAGGTTTCTTGTTAATTTGTATTCTATCTTCTATTAGTTAAAAGATTCCCTCACTTCTTATGCTAATTATTCTGTATGCTCAGTCTTTCTCTCCTTTTGACTCTTGCTCCATCAGCTCTCTCAGAATGTTCATGCAGTCTGGTAAGATTCTGAATGACCACAAATATTTGAGGCCATAATCTGTCTTTGCATCTACTATATTGGAAACTGTGAACCTTTTGAATTCCTGACCTCACTTAAGAAAATTACCTTCTGAGAAAGCTGCAGGTGTGACCAGCAGCATTGCAGAGTGTTATCTTGGTGTGTCTCACCTGCAATGTTCATGCTGCATTACTGAGGCTCTTCATAGCATTTGGGAAGAAATATGGTAGGTGATACTAGAAATGTAGGTGTGGAAGGATGCTGGAGGACTTTGAAACACAGCTAGTTTCTGAGGTGAGCAAGCAAGGAAAAGGTTTGATCAGACAGCTTTTAAAAAAAGCTCTAGAGAAAAAAAACCCACCCTTGCAATCTAAAAGACTGAGCTTTTCTGTTCAAAACAACTTCCAAAATATCACAGCTTTACTTTCCTACAGGAAGTCAGTTTCATAATAGACATAGAAAGGTTTGCATTAAGAGCTGCAAGCCTCAGTGGAGTTGCTGAGGAAACCCTTTGTGAGTGTGTGTGTGTGATGGAAGGCACAACATTGGTAATCAAAGGCTCCTGAGACTCACCCAAAGTATGTTCCTGCAGTTCTGCTTTGCACAGTTCAGGAATGGGCTGGTGCTTTTTCACTGAGGGCCACGTTCTCTAATGCTCATGGATATTGCTGCAAAATCCCTGTGGATTTCAATACTGTATTATGAACAGGGAACTGTGCTTCCTTGAAAATTCCTTTCATGTCGGCTCTATATTTGAGCTCTAGTTTTCCAGTCAGCTACCACCTTTGGCCTCTCTGGCCAATAATTGCTTTCCATAGCAGAATTTTTGTTCAGGATTCTTTCTGTCCAGGGTGAATAGCTTTGAGGTACTGCTGGTTGAACAATTTCTCATAGACTGAAAAGTCTATTTAACAAATTTTCCTATTTTCTGATTATAATGATTCAAGCTGTACAATATATAGACAACAGCAGTTCACTGCTTTGCTTTACTGCATGACTTCCCTTCCTGTTATATGGATTCTCTTTAACTCACAGGCATCTTTTGAAGGTAAGACAGATGTTTCATAGCAGCTGTATCTCTCTTAGGGATTGTCATGGTAGTGTTCTCAAAATCCAAAAGAAAATACATGCCCTAGCTATGGAAAGTGCTAAGCAATAGCTAAATAAGAAGTACAAAACAGTAAAAATGCATGGCCCGACTTAGTTCTCTTTTTCACACACATTGTTTGTGCTGTGACACATTACAAAGAGGAAAGTGAGTTGAAAAGAAGAACTTGTGCTTTTGATTTCTCTGCATTGAGAGGAAGTATCACTTCTAAGTAAATACGGTGCTGCGCAAAGTCTACAGATAATTTTGGAACCCAAATAATATTAGTAAAATGTCAGTAATTAATGTCACTATTTTTCCCAGGGACAGTGATGAAGATGAAAGTGTAGCAATGTAGGCCACATTATGCCCTTCAGCACAGGGCATTTGGGTATGTCATGAGCCATGGTAGATTTACCTGGTGTCAAGACAGTAGGAACATTTTTTTGTTTCTACAAATGCAAAAACAAAACCAGAAATAGAAATCACATTTAATTATTGCAAATTAAGAGTGTAGCAGCAGAACTTGAACCAAAGCTTAAGCCTTTCTAGTACCCTTTCCCTTATTTTGGCCTCAGTTACAAGAAAATCAGCTTTAGGTTCAAAGGCAGAGTAATTTTGGCACATTGCTTGGTTTGCCTATAGCTCAGCAAAAGCCAGGGACAACTCTATAGAAACAAGGCTTCCTCCGAAGTTATGATCTTGCGGATCTTGTTGGAAAACTCTTCAGGAATACTTACACATGGGAAGAGTAAAACAGGAACAAACTTGAAATCCTTATATCTTAACACCCATTCAAAGTCCATCTTGCTTTTTGATCTGTCTCCAATCTAGACATAACAGAGAAAATAATCCATTGTTTCAGTTGAAAAGCCTATCCTGGTCATGATGAACACCACCTGGGCACATTTGAAGGTGGAAACTGCTTAAGGGCAACTCTTGCAGAAAATCTGTTTTCTCATACTTAAGTGGCAATCATGATGATGTACCACAAGCTGTTTGCTCAGTTGCTTGTCTGCTTCTGGAGGGAACTATCCTATGGAGAGGAACTCTTTCTCCACAAGTAGTCTACCATTCTCCCACTAGTGTTCCCCCTCACAGCCAGTCACACATGTCCTGGAGCTATGAGCAAGCATTTCCACCAGCAGCTGGCAGCTACCTAGCCTGTAGATGGAGGAGAAGACATTGAGAAAACCTCTTTTAATTTTCCTTGTTTTTCCTAGTCTGTGAACATCACAAATGCACAGATCCCTTAGCATTAGTGTTGAGACAGGCAGTGCACAACAGTATTCATCTTGTTAACAGAAGGACTTCTCATTTATCTGTAGCTAGGAGAAATTAAAAGAAAAAAAAAAAAAAATTGTATCTTTCCTTTCACCAGCATAGGAATTCATATAAGTAGTCCAGTACACTGGTACACTGGAGCATGTGACATAAACCCCCTGTAATTTCTCTTACACTGAAATAAAATAGAGCAAGAATGGGAAACAGCATACAAATGCAAACTCCAGCTAACAAGGAAAAGGATGCATGCAAAAAACCACAGCCTGTGACAAGTTTCAGATTGAAACAAAAAAAAGGGCAAAAATAATAAACTGACAGTTGAAGAAACCACATATTTTAGGGACTTCCCTAGAGCATTTCTGATCTTTGTCAACTAAAACACACACCATATACAAAAGTTTTCAGAATCCACACCAGACTGCAGCTCTGCCATCTGTCATTTGAGAGAAGGAGCACTTACCCTGACCTCCATTCCAGGAGTTGTGCTGTTACTGTAACTGCACACAGTGATTGTGGTATCATAGAAAGGTCACACCATCTTCTTTTTTAGGAGCTTCAGGTCCATATTGCCATAGTTCAGCAGTGTGGTCTCTGGGCTGCTCTGCCATGAAGGAGAGCTCTCACACCTTTCTGTCAAAGCTGTTCTGTCCTGCATGAAGGATGAAAATCAGACAGTCAGTGCATTCTTTGAGAAACCAACAGGTTTGGGTTCTTGCCCTTCATCCAAGCTTTATTTAATTATTTTTAATTGGTGATTATTTATAGATTTTAGAGGTGTGTGCCTCATTAATTCAGGCCCAGTCAAAGGAGACACACCTTCCAGTTGGGAAGTCAGGCAGAACAGTTTTCATGGGAGTAGCTGTGGAGATGTCCAGCACAACCTAGAAATTCCCCCTCTTTGAGCCTGGGAGGTTGAGGCTTGTCACCTTTCAGGCCATAGAGGACATTGTGGTCTCTTAAATCATGGCCTTGGTTGCAAAAGGGGCTCACAGGCCACAGACATCAACCTTACTTTCAGTTTTGCCAAAAGATCAGGCCCCTGCCGCTAGGAGAGAATCAGAGTTATGTCCAGCAGCACCTGGTGCATCTTGTAAAGAATAATCAGTAAATGTGTCAGACCCCATCCAAAGCACTTAATGTCCCTTCAGCTTATCTGGGGGATCTAGGGACCTACAGAGCAATCTGGAGAACCTCCTCCTCTTTGTACCATTCAAACCTACAGAAACAGTACGGATTTTGTGAATTTTAATACCTCAGATATCCCCTCAAGTTCTCCATGCCTCAGTACAAGGAATACTAGGAAGCTGAAGCTATTTGGTGAACTAGAAAAAGAAGTCTTAATAAATTAGGAAAGATACTATTAAACAATAATGCTATAGAAGTAGGGACCAAAGGCTGCTTCAAAAAAAAAAAAAAAAATCACAGGTTCACAGAAAAATTCACAGAATTAAGAATGGTAGGTACAGGTTTTTAATTTCATTGCATCACCACATTAGAAACCCTTTCTGACTTTGTGTTTTGTCTATATTCTCTTTGTATTTTTTCTGATAAAGTAATTGCCTTTGCCATCTCCCTGACATAATTTTAGAATAAATAAGAAAAACAAATGCAAGCAAGTATGGCAAGAGCTGCTTAGCCACAGCCTCCACAACAAAAGATGAAGTGGAAATTGCCAGTCAAAGTGGTTCAAGAGCTGCCCATCAAGCTTCTCAGAGTGAGGCTGTGTAGGTACTACTAGCAGTCATGGGGAACAAAAGAAAAAAGGAAACATGTAAAAAAATCTAATGAATAAGCAACTTACAGCTTTCACAAGCAAATTTAAGTTTTATTTCTGCAGATAAACCAATAGTAGAAACAGTGTTCAATTTTTCTTATTAACCTCCTATTGTACTAAGATTCTCAGCTGTTTGATAGCCATTAGGGTCTTTTATTGAATAGGTTAAGATTATTTTTTTTTTCTCAGTAAGACTATAGAGGCTTAATGCAGGAGAGCTATTGGATACTTGTGTGAGAGTGTACAGGCATTTTAAGTTCATGTAGCAAGGGAGGGAAGGGTCTCTAAGCACCTTTCCTGATGAAATCACTTCCACTCTGGGAAATGGATCTGGGAAATGGAAGGGGATAAGCTCTGCTTACTGCAGTAGATCTGTAGTTGCTTAAACCAAACTTTTGACAGCCCAAGTTCCTTATTTTTGGAGTTCCCAATCTGAGAAATGAAAGATGATTTGCAAAATTAACAAATACCAAGAATTGCAGCTGAGAGTGACTGAAGCTTTGAATATATCAGGAGATATATAAAGCTAAACACACCGAAAAATCTGCATCCAAATGCTGGGAATGCACCCCAGGCTGGAAGAAAGACAATGACTTTGCCTTGGTGTGCCCTTGTTTTGGATGTTTCTAAGTGACCACTGCACAGTCTAAGTAGGAAAATGATACTGAAGTAAACTCATTAACAATTTCAAAGCCTTTCATTTCCTTGGTGACTGCACTAGAGACTCCTACAGCATGATTTAAATAAGGCCTTAAAGCCACACAGGGATTACATAGGATAAAATGAGGTATTTAATAAAATATGTAATGTTTCCTTGGATTTTCCCTAACTGAAAGGAATACAGCTGCTACTGCACTTCTTAGAATCAAAACCAGTTACTATGAATAATGGGAATTTGTACTCCTTTCTCCACATACTCAAAAATTATTTTTCACCTTTTTGGGCACAACTAAATGAAGGATCAATACTTTTTTTTTCCAATCTCCATCTATATTTAGGGCCCAAACTTCCTCTGCTTTGATATATTTTTCTGTTACCCATTTCTTAATGATGGCAGAACTTGATCTATACTGAAAGTGTATTGTTATGTATCACCCAGGTAAAAAAAAAATGTCCTGATCCCTCAAGTAAATCCTGTGGCTTCTCCCCTGTTAATACTGAGCTGCCAATTACAACAATTCATGTATGTACATCCAAAAAAATCTGTAGAAATCGGCTCTGGTCCAAAGCAGGAAATCATCTTTGACCAATAATTTAGAAAGTGATGCTATTAGAACTCTCTGATTTGCCTTATCACACCCTAACATTTTACTGAAGCACCAACAAACCCTTTAAGTGTATCTCTGATGAATGAAAGTGAGGTAAGAGTTATTACTGGATTACCAGTATTTTCCAACATTCAGAGGAATAGAATATTCAACTATAAACCCCATTGAAAGGCCTAAACCAGAGCAAAACCAGTCAAGTTATTCACAATATCCTTAGGCAGTTTACAGGGGAAGTCTCTGATAAGTCTCTGCAAGTTTCTAGGGAGTGTTCCAAGGAGAAAGAGAAATCAGCTGACTTCCTGGTAATCGTGTGAATAAACCACCATATTAATCTAAGAGGAAGCTCTATTTAATGTTGAATCAGAGAATGGGAGAGATTTTTCAGATATTCATATTAAGCCTCTGATAGTGCTCTACAATAGAAATGCCACTATTTATTGTGGGGAGGGAATTCCCTGTAAGGTAATGGCAAGGACACAGCAGCATGTGCTGTATTTTTGAACTACTTTATGCTATATACTTCAGCAATTCAGCAATTAAGTGAAATCTTAACATATTTCAGAAATGGTCTAGGTTTTCATGTGCAAAAACCTGAAAACCAAACCACAACTCATAAATTCAGTGTAATGACCTCTTCATCTGGGGCTGTTGAAGCAGTATTTGAGGACTTACACAATCTTTAGGGTGTTGCTAATCTTCCCAATGTTCAAATAATTTGTAGTTAAGTTACAACTCAGAAAAAGTGTTGTAAATAGGACAGTTTGTTCTATAAAATCCTAAAAAACACTGGAAGCTTCTAATGAGTTTTCACTTGGATGCATTAATCTTAAAACGAAGAAGAATTCTTTCCTAGCAAACCCCAAATGAAGAACTTCATTTGACCAATGATTCCTCTAGAGACCAAGGATTCTTTCTAGCTCTCAATTTGCTCTAAACTAAAATGATGAACCATACAATGCTGTGAATAATCACACAGCATAATTTCATATAGCTTCTTAGAGAATTTACCAAAACTATTTGCATGGTACAGTAACAGTCTCCTGTGGGATTATCTAATAGAGTTTGTGAGGAAAACAGCCAAACCCTACAGTGAGCCAGTGGAGATAAGCACTAGAAGGAGGGAAAACTAAGGAAACATTTATCTATTTAAAAATCAAAACACAAAAACCAGGTTTTGTTTTTTCCCCCAGTTATTTCATCACTCATGAAATCAGTTAGCAGGAGCAGTGTAGTAAATCAGATACCTAATGCTGTGACAGGCTATTTGTCCCCTCTCCCATAGAGGTGCTGTTTTACGTGATAAGGGACACAGGACACAGTTATTTTCTGGTGCCTTAGAATGAAAATGCAATGGCCTGGACAATACAGCAACATTACAGAATTACTAAATTCAAAAGATCAGATTTGCTGGCACAATTGCCCTGAGGGGTGCAACAGGAGCTGCTGCAGGAGCTGAAGTGAATGATCTGGCAGGCAGGAGGATGCAAGACCTCCCTGCACTGCTGAAGGCTTCTGTCAGTGAGTTCTGGGAGCTGCTTCTGAGTCAGAAGCCAGCTCTGTTTGAGTTACTGTTAATTCATAGCTTGGAAGCAGAAGTGCACATTGATACAGGAAATGAAGTTGAGGTCAGCTTCAGGTATGCACATAATTATTTAATGATTGTATCTCATGAGAGCTCTTAAAAAGAGAGCTCTCTCTTTATATATCCTTGGACAGTGAAAGCACACTTCAGTATTTTAATGTTGTAGGCTATCGTGAGCCATCCCATCATATTACAGGTGCCTATTTGTTTTTTAGTGGCAGTCTGCTGTACTTACTAGCACACTGTACAAGTTGTTTTAACACTACCAAGGCCAAAATAGGACAATCAAAATATTAATATCATTAGTCATTAAGTACACCTTTCCTGTCTTAAAAATATAATCCTACTAAGAACTGTTTATCAGTTTTTCTTACCTATTAGGCATTGCTTTGTTCCAGTAAGTCTTGTGCAAAGCTGTTTTCCAGTTGGTATTTTTGAAAAGTTCACCTCAGTAGCTTCTGTACTTACTCAACAATCTGGTTTAGTTAGATGTTTTAGAAAAGACTAGGAAGTTATTCTTTTACAGGCTTATTTAATGCTAGTAGCTAGTCAGATCTACACGTGGCTGTGATTAATCAGATCTTCCTTGACCCTCTACTTCATACTAAGCTGTCCAGACTATTTCCCCCCATTATTGTGAAACCCTTACTCCTATCCTGAAGTTTGGTTGTCTTGTTTCACTTCTTTAACTCTGCCATATAATCCCCCTGCATTTTAAATTAAGGCACAAAAAATATTTATCATGGAATAATAGAATATACTGAGTTAGAAGGGACTCACAAGGACCATAGAGTCCAGCTCTTGGCCCTGCACAGGACAGCCCAAGGTCACACCCTGACAGTTTTGTCCAAACACTTCTTCAGTTCTGTCAGGCTTGGTGCTGTGACCACTGTCCTGAAGAGCCTCAGTGCCCAGCAACCCTCTGGAGGAAGAACCTTTTCCTGATTTCCAAACTGATTCTCCCCTGACACAACTCCAGGCCATTTGCTTGGTTCCTGTCACTGATCACCACAGAGATGAGATCAGTGTCTTCTCGTCTACTTCCCCTTGTGAGGATGCTGAAGACCACACCGTGGTGTTCCCTCAGTCTCCTCTTCTCCAGGCGGAACGAGCCAAGTGACCTCAGCCGCCCTAAGGGGCCGTGTTACCTGCACTGCGACAGTGGCACATGCACGGAGTTGTGGCGCTACCGCTGCCCTCAGAGCCGGCCTCCCACACGGGCACAGGGCCGCTGGGAGCGGGCACACTGGCCGGCTGTGGGTGTGCTCTCATATTTATACACCTACGTTCACCTTTCCCTCCACTCCTTTTCAGGCTTTGTATCCAGCATGAGACCCCAGCGGCCCTGACCCGGCCGGTGCGTGTGGCGAGCCCGCGGGGCGGACAGCTGACCGCGCTGAGGGCCGGGGCTGCCGGCCGGGGCTGCCGGGGCCCCTCACGCTGCCAAAGGCTGCCAAAGGCTGCCAAAGGCCGCCCGGCCGCTCTGGCCCCGGCCCGCGGCGGGAGGCGGCCGCAGGCACCCCCGCTCCGGGGCCGCGGGGAGGAGCGGGTGTGCCCGGGCTCTCCCGGGCGGTGCCCGGTGAGGCGCAGCCGCCGCGGGCTGTGGCGGGGGGCAGCCCCGCGCAGGGCCGGCCGGAGCCCGGCCCCTTTTCCCGGGACCGGCTGCGGGCCTGGAGCCGCGGCCGGCATGAAGCAGGTAGGGGCGGCGGGCGCTGCGGGCGGGGCGCGGCTCCCCCGGGCCGTGCGCGCTGACGGGCTCCCGCCGCAGGCGCTGGTGGATGACACCGAGGATGTGTCCCTGGATTTCGGGAGCGAGGAGGAGCTGGCGCTGCGGAAAGCGCGGATCAGGTAACGGCGCGGAGGCCGCAGCATCGCGGCGCCCGGAGCCGGGCAGCCGGCTTGGCTGTTCCGGCGTACAGAAAACTCCATTTAAACACTTCATTCCCATTTTTTACAGGAGGGTGGTCAAACGCTGGAACAGGATTCCCGGGGAGGCTGGGGGGCCTCTGTCCGGGAGATGCCCGGGCTGGAGCAGGCGAGGCCGGGCCCCGCTGCCCAGCATCACCCGGTCACGGGAAATGAAAACCTGACACATCCAACATCCCAAACCCCAAGCAGACATTGCTTTAGTTAGAGCTGGAGCAGTGGAGACAACTCTCAGCTCCAGCAAAGCCCGCTGTGCAGCAGTGCTCAGGCACTGCAGTGGACACCTGGCTGAACAGCCAGAGAGCTGCAGTAAAACTCATGATTTCCTACCGCGGGATGTGATGCCGTGTGGAATATAAAATATCTTGTGCTTGTAGACGTTAACCTGAGAAAACCCAGCCCGTTAACCCATCTCATGTGTCAGGCTAAGCTTGGGCTCCTCACCAGAGGTGTCACTCTGCAGCTCTGGCCACACAGAGGTCCCAGGTGACAGAGCTGTTCAATCAGTGGCTTTTGAAGAATCTCCAATCAAAGACTGTGGAAGGAAGAGCTTTATGTCAAAATGAATTAGCCATGCAATGATCAATAACATATATAATCAGCTTTGATTTAGATTGCTTTCTCTGCCTTGCCCCAGTTTGGTCTGGTCCATTCCAAGGATAATATTTCTTGTAGGTGTGAACAAAGAAAATATAATAGATGTTAAACCTGACACAACATTATCTGAGATAAAAAGCAATCATGTAGCTTTACAATATAATTATTCTTTTAGAAGTGTCTGGTGAAGCATTGCTGTGGACTTTGTCACTACTGGAGGCAGCCCTGACATAAGATTAACCTTCCCAGACTTGCCTTGGTTTTACACCTTAGCAGCAGCACACATTTTAAATGAAGTTTTATATTTTGGTGCAGTCTTGGAGAATACAGACTAAAGGATTCAACTAAGCTGGGAAATACGGCTTAGAAGTACTTTGATCACATGAGCCACAGATTCTGTCTGAGGGACCAGACTACACTGAGAATGAAGTGAAACCACCCTGGAATGTTTGTAGGAGGTCACAGCATGCAACACTTTAGAGATCTTAGAGATTCCTCCTGATTCATGCTACTCAGTAATACAGCACAGGTAAAGTGTCAGCAAACTGTGCTATTCTGTGATCCACTTTGTGAAGACAGTGGCTTCATTAGAGACAGCTCTTCTTTCTGGCCCTCAAGACAATATTAAAAGATGATGTAGTATTGCAAATTTGTCTGCTATAGAATGCAGAAATGAAACTGCTTATGCTGGTCACACACATTTGTTTTTATATTTCTGAAGAATCTTGTGCAAATGAGCCTGGAAGTCACCTAGGTGCTGCAAATTTTGTTATCTTATTAGAGGGCATAACAAGGTGTTCCAGTCATTTGTCTTTAACTTTATTCCAATTTCATATATCTTGAACTTGGTTAGAATTTGCATAGGCTATGACAAATTGTGCTTTTGTGATTCTCTGAGGTATGTGCAAAAGGGCTCCTTAAAAGCAAAAGGTTAGTGGCTACTTTCCTAAGAAATTGGAAAAAGATTGCAGTACCAGAACTTTGGAAGTTGGGAGCATATGATTGCTTCTTTTACAAATTGAAACATGATGATCAAGGAGAAAAGAGAGCTCATTTATTCAAAATTTACCTCAATACATTTTGAAGTATCAGACAGGGGAAAAAAAAGGAAAAAAAGGCAGCATGTAGAGTGCTGCTGTGGCACTTCTGAGCAGGTCCCTGGAGTGATTCTCCTGTAGTTCACTGGCCTACACTGGCATAGCTTAGGCCTGACCCAAATTTGATTCTTTAACGTGGGATGCAACTGAATTGATTACAGCTCATTCCTGTCCTAACAGTCATCATGCTCCCAAACTGAACAGATGTTATTGTAACAGGGTAAATGGCAGTCAATGAGCCTTGAGGCTCCAGTTCTACATCACATGGATATTTAGATGCAACAGGAAATCCAGAAGGCCAAGCAAGTGGGTTGCTGTCCTTTCAGGAGCAAATTTATGGCAAGCTGAGCCATTGTAGAGTTACAGTTTCCTTTATCCTTTCCAGAGTCTCAGTAAGTGCTCAGCACTGTAATAAATGACAGCTTCTTGCTCATGTATTTTGTTTTGTTTGGTTTTTTTTTTAGCAAATACCCTTCAGTGTTTGACATTGGAACAAATTCAGCATCCAAACAGTAATCCTATTGTAATCCAGTAATACTGCTGAATCTGCCTTCCAAAATGAAACATGAATTCTCCAAAGTTACTGCCACATGTGAAGCACTGATCCATTAGAAAAGCTCAGGCAACCCTGGTGTGCTTTGGGGTTGTGATCCATGAAAGCTGCTCTGGACACAAGGGTGCCACTTCCATAATTGACTCCTGCATCTTCTTGACCTAGATAAGGCTCAAAGCAGCAAGGCCCTGTCTGTTTTAAGCGAGTTCACAATATCCACTACACGCACCTGGCTGCTTATGGCAGGAAAAGCCCCTTTGCTTAAAATGTCACATGTTCAGTTCTAAGTCAGAAGTTGTTTTTGGAAAGTTTGAAGTTCACATGGGCATGACCAGGAGTAAATATAAACTACACCTGTGCATCATTCTTCCCTCTCCAGTCATATGTGTAGTACTACAAACACACTATTACCACTGGAGAAAGATAAACACCAGAACAGTTAATCAGCTATAAAGTAATAATAGAACAACAAGGATATTGAAGTTATAAAAGTTATTATACTTATATAGCTATAATTGAAGTTTATAGTAAGCAGTTGTGTATATATTATATGTCTTATTTTATTAAACACAATAACAGAATAACATTTAATCGTTAAATAGTTGATTACGCCCTAGGCCATACTTTTGTTAATTGGCTATTCTACTCTTAATTGGTCACAGAGGTGTAGGAGCTTAAGGAAACAATTGTTGACTTAAATATCTTATTCAGATATTTTATTCTCTAAGATTCAAGGAACAAGTTACTTAACTGCAAGAGCCTGTAGTTCATTCTCACTTTCAACTAATTAACACAATCACACAGAGTAAGATTTTATTTGGCATATTACCCTGAAAATTGTACTGTGCTCATAACAGCATTCTCCAGTCCCCTCACCCTACTGTGCAGGCCAGTATTCCATGTCACATAGTAATTTCTTTCACTGAAATTTCTCTTTATTTTGTTACAGACAAAAATTTGTTCAATGAGCAAAGCATAAATACTAGTGAAATTAATAAGCAATAATTCAGAAGAACTGCTAGATTCCTAAATCATTCTGCCTGTCTAAAAGGAAGTGTTTGGGTTTAGACATTAAATATGAAAGTTCATTTTGTCTTAGAGCAAACAGCTGCAATTATTTTTTAGAGTTCATATTTTCTTTTCAAAACTGTTCTGAAAGGCATAAGAGCTTTCTCAATTCTTTTGTGCTTTGCAGTGTTGATTCATTTAATGAAACAACCAGGATTTTATGGTACTGTGTTGCACACAACCACTAAATTCCTTCACACAGGACCAAAGAATCTGGTGAAAGGGTCCATGTTTTGTTCTGTCTTTGAGAAAGTTTTGACAGGAACACCACATTTGTCTTTTAGCTTTAGATTGAAGCTTGGCTATTGAAAATACCAGTGCTTGATAATGAAGATATACACCAACACTGAAATAATAGCAGCTGCAAACCAAAATACCATTATAAACTTGAAATAGCTGCCCTGTGCTACACTGTCAGCAAGCACTGTAACATTCCCTCCTGTCCCATAACCTCATATATGCTCTGTGTTTTTTCTAGGCACCCACTGGCCACCTTTTTCCACCTGTTTTTCCGAGTGAGTGCTATTGTTACCTACTTGTTCTGTGACTGGTTCAGCAACAGCTTTGTTGCCTGTTTTGTCACTATTCTCCTCCTTCTATCCTTTGACTTTTGGTCTGTCAAGGTAAGATGACCCTGAATAGTAATTACCTTGGGAAGTATTTTGTTGTTAATTAAAACAAAAAAAAATTGAAATATGTATAATGACAGAAGTGACAAAAATATTTCAATCTGTTGATTTATTAAATGTCTAGCCCATTTTAATGAAGATGTTCACATATGTTAGTAATTTAGCACCATGTTTTGTATGGCTGACTACTAATATGGTGAGAAAATTGCTTTACCATAGGTAGATTTGTTTGTATGGTTTCCCCCTTAAAAAAAGTAAATTAAAAAATTAAAGTAATACTGGCTTTCAGCAGTGGAATCCCAAGGATGTCAAGATCTGCAACCCTGTGCCCAGACCCCACAGCAGGGGCTGCAGAAGACTCCTGAAAGCCCAGCTATATCTCTGGTGCCCTAATCCCATGCAGGCAGGTGGATCAGGCCAGCCCAGGATCCAGGGGTTCCACATGTTGAGCAAGGCTTTTGTTTTGTAGAAGTGAAGTATTGATGCACCTCCAGTATTCTGAAAACTTCTGGTGTTCATCCAGGTGCAGAAATATTTTCTTGGTTTGTTTCCCTGATCCTACACAGCTTACTTGCTTGTCATTAATCTCCCATTTTTCAGTGCGTTTCTATTCTCAGTATTCCTCTTTTACTGAGGAAATTTGTTTATTGGGTGCTTGTCCAACTAACTGACTTGAAAAAGATACAACCTATAATTTCTTGTCTAAGTAAGTGCTATTGTGCTTGTTATCATATTGAAAGAGAAGAGGCCTCTAAATTTGTAATTTCACCCATCGTTAATGGCTATTGTACTCGAGCTGGAACAGCTTTTACAAGTAATTTTTGTATTAGATAAAAGAAGATGATTTTTCAACATGCTTGTCTTTTAAATTTTTCCTATTTTTAACTGCTATACTGACAAGTGACTTGTGCTACTGATTAATGTAAATAATGGTTTCATCACTAGAATGTGACAGGAAGACTCTTGGTTGGTTTGCGTTGGTGGAACCAGATTGATGAAGATGGAAAAAGTCACTGGGTGTTTGAAGCAAAAAGGGTAAATATATTAATAGAAGCAGGCCCAAGGCAAACAGAATCTATAGGAAATTTGTAAAGCTGATACCAAGTCAAACAAGATAACAAACAGAGCACCTTTGTAACAGTTACTTTTTATCCAGCTTCCACAGAAAACAATGTCAGTATTCAGGGACAAGCACTGTTTGTCACATCCTGGAAGTATTCAGGGCAAAACAGATCTCACAGCATTGTTAGCATATGGATCAGCAGAATAAATATTCAAAGTATGGTGCTATAGGTATGAAATATTTCTGGTAGTTCTATTTTATTTTCTAGTGACAATATCTTGTAATAAACACATCTTTCCATAGATAATCCCAACACAGAATCCTCTTCAGGAAAGATCAACAGGAAAAGCAATGCTGAATAGTTCAGATTTGGTATTTTGAAGTTAATATTTTATTCACATTAATGGAATATGGTGGGAAAGAGAACCTGGATCGCAGAGAATTCTGATACTGCCAGTGCCCCCCAAACACACTGAGGGGTGGAAAAAAAAAGCACAGTAGAATGGCATTTGGCATCACTGCCAGAGTCAAGACTCAGGGTTTTGCTTTCACTTGCTGACATTCTCTTTGCAGCCCCACTGAGCCTGGGTGCTGCTCACTAGGACATTCTCTGGAGCCCTGCAGCTGTGTCCCCATGTCCCCAGCCCGGCCGGCTGTGCCGGTGCTGGCCCGGTGTGCGGGACTGCAGTGCCCTCTGCAGCCTCGGCTGCAGCTCCGGGGTGGCCCGAGCACAGAACACAAATTAATGTGCTTCCTGTGAGTCTGAGGGAGGCCTGAAGACAGAATAGAGGAAACCCTGCAGGAAAGAATACATGGAAAATTCAATATACTGAAAAATTAACTAAAAAGCTTTTCTTTTCAGAGTGGAAGAATCCAGAGGGTTTTCTTTTCCAATTGTGATGCTTCTGTTTCAGAAGTTGGCACAAGTGGTCATCGATTGATCTAAGGGTTGGAGTGAGATTTTGAATTTTGGAAAGATCAGAGCCTTCTGAACAATTCTCTTACTTTAGGGGTTTTTTTTGTTCTTAAGTCTGATGAGTGATGAGTCCTTCAGTGTAGATAGAGATGTGTGAGTTATGCTGACCTGAAGAAATCTTTAAGCAGGGCTCTGCAGCCTGCTCTGAAGTTTCTGCTCTCTCTGAAGAACAGAGCATAGGGCATAAGGCTGCCCCTTGCAGTTACAGTGTGCCCAACTCCAGCATGACACAAGAGGCATTTTCATAGGCAAGGTTCTTAATCATGGAATGTCAGCAGAGTTCAGAAGCAAAACCCAACTATTTATATGACAGGAATACATAATAGTTTATATAATAGGAAAATAAGCTTCATGCAAGATATAAATTAAGCTAAGATACAGCATTGTTTTATGAAAATGTATAGAAATGTGCATTTTTATAAGAATTCCAGTCTGCACTAGAACCAACTGATAAATCCAATGGATGAAAATGCTGTTGTTTACAGTAGGGCATCAGGAAGGACCCTGGGCATAAGCTACTTCTCCTCTTTGTTAATCTTCTATGCATATTATAAATGAAATTATTCCTCCTCTGTGAATTTGTCATTTATTGTGGGTTTTGACTTTGTGACTAAAACTCTCAATTTTTTCTTCCAGGTGCCTACAATAGCTGCTTCAACTGAAGCTGAAGCCCGAATCTTCTGGCTTGGTCTCATCATCTGCCCAGTGATTTGGACAATGTTTTTCTTTAGCACCTTGTTCTCCTTGAAGCTGAAATGGCTGGTGAGTCAGTGGGTACTGAAAACAATCTTGGTAGAGGGAAAACACAGATCTGTTAGTTTTGAAACAGGTCTTTTCAACAGTAGAAAAATTTCACCAACAGCTTCAAAGAATCCCAAGGAGTTTTCTGCAGTCAAGGCTTGCACTCTGGAATGGATTGGTAATTTTTAGCTGCACTTCTGCTGGGTTATCAGATGTCAACTCCTTCCTCCAGAGAACCTCAAGTGGTTCAAAATTATGAGCTCAAGCAGTGGGCAAAATTATGAGCTTCTGTTTAACTGCAGCAACTTACTCTGCCCCAACTTATTTCAGTCAAATAAAACTAACAGGACAGGACAAAAAATGAACCAGTGATGTTGCTTTTCAGGTCTCCTGGGAACTTAAATGTCCTTTTAAAAGTAAGGATTTTAGATCTCTGGTACCATTTCCTTTTGAAAGAACCAGCATTGTTAGCTCATAAAACCTTGATAAATTGAGCTGTAAGTATTTTATAATTGCTCTACTTATAAGTCATCTACTTAAACCCCAACACTATGTTTTTCTAAATATGAGAGGAAATTTACCCCGTATATTGCATTACATTAAGATATTTTTGTCTATGAAATCTTCACATTTTCCCCTGTAAACATTAAGTGCTTGGCTAATTGCCATGCTGTTCATTCTGTCAAGTTCCCAGCCATGCTCAGTACCATTTCCTATTTCAGTTTGAAAAGAAAAATAACCTCCAACATGTGTAGCTACATAACCACTAACGGCCAAGATTGCATACTATTATTCAATTAAACAAGAAATTCAGCAATGGGCATGAATCAATTGAAAATCATTTAACTGCTTTCTGGTGCCCCTAAACATGCAATAGTTAAAATTAAACCAGCACTCTTTGTTCCTGGCTCCACCTTTATTTTTGAAAAGCAGAGATTGTTTGCTAAGCCAAGAGCTGCTTGGAGACAGAACTCTTAACTGGCACAGGAGGAAGGTTGCCCAATGCTCACAAAAGGCAAATTACACAAACAAAAATAAAATCACTTCTGGGAAACTGGTTCCGAAGGCTAAGAGAAACCTTTTTTATAAGTTACTGCATTAGTCAGATTGGTTCCACCTGCTGCTTAACCTAAAGTACCACAAAATGAGCTGATTATTTTCACTGCCTGTCAATGCTAGATAGGGAATCCATCTATGGATGCTCTTTGCAAATCTGTAAATTACAAATCTTACTTGTTTAGAGTAAGTTGTTTGTCAGCTGAACAGGCCTGCTATGTATCTGGATGTAAAACTTTTAGATACAAATGGGGCTTAAAAAAAGTTAAATGTTTCTGGAATCTGTTGGGTAGGTCCTTTTTTGAGTAAGTGCTTTTAGGAAAGTAGTGAAGTCTTTCAAGATACAAAATGACAAAACTGGTATTGGTGTTTTGATAAAAAGAATTATTTTGTAGAAAGGAACTACTGTGTTTGACATGATTGGATGTCTTTGAAGGCCATTTATGATTGGGAGGAATGTCCCCTCTCTTACAGCACATTTATGTGGATAGTGTGTACACACACACACGTGTATATCCTACACAGTCAATGCACAGCCAAGGATTTGTTCCTGCTGAACTCTTGTTTGTCCACAGGCTCTCGTGATTACTGGGATCTCCCTCCAGACTGCTAATTTATATGGCTACATCCACTGCAAGTTAGGGGGACAGAAAACCATCAGCAGAGTAACCTCAAGGTTGTTTGGCACCACAGATGTTCCCAAGAGTGAGTACTGAGCTTCAGCCCATGGGGTACCACAGCCAACCTGCCTCTCAGGGCTAGTGCTGGTTCTTCTTGGATCTCAGTTCCTTCAGTAAGTCCAGGGTGATCGTGATTCTCCACCAAGCCTCTCTGGCAATTTCACATGGAAGAGCCATAACCCCAGGTCACTTTGTTCCATGTCTGAAAGCCTGCTGAGCTCCACAACTGAACTCCTTCCAAGCGCCGGAGGAATGTCCTTAAGTTAAATCCTTGGAGTTGCTATTATTCTAATACCTCTGTTTAAGCAGGGCTGGAAGAGCCATCTTCAACCCTCAGGCTTCCAACTGACAGCTCCCTGCTTTCATAAAAGATCCCTGTGTTCCAAGTTATGCTTGTAGCCATGTGTGCTCTGTTCCTTCAACAGGACAGAGCAGGATAATTTCAGAAGATGGCACTGAAGAACATGGGAAGACAGGATTTAGGTAACTAAACAAGGAAGAGCTAAAGGATGAGCAGTAAAAAAAAAGCAATTAATGAAAGTTGTTCTTCATGGGAAAATATTTAGATAAAGCTCTTCTAGAATTATGCCTGCATGAAATAAAGTCATTTGTGTTTGAGTCTTTAGATCCTGGAAGGTTTAAAGCCTTTGTTACTTAAAAGCTTCACCAAAAAGGGAGCACAGACAGTGCTCATGGTTTACAAGGAGCACGCTGCTTTCAGAAAAGTTGTCAACTAACCTCAAACTGCTGGATTATCTTAACCAGAAATTATATATAATGAAAATACAATGCTAATTTGTTTAACTTTGGAACTACAATAAACAAAATCAAACTGCCTTTCCTTCTTGTACACAATACTGATTTTTTCAGAGCTTTGCAATCCCAAAGGGCCTCTTCGTTATTAAAAATACTGAATGTTTATTTTTTAATGTTCAGGCTTAGAGTCAAATAGAAAAAGCAGAAGTCATGAACCATGTTCACCCACTACTTGTGTGAAGCTGGTAGTTTTGTATAGTTAAAAAATTAGTCTTATTTTGATACTTGTAAAAAATAAAGCAGTGCACTTGTACTGTAGTGCTATAATACTTTCACTCTAGACACTGATCTTTTCCACTGAGACACTTAAATGATGTTATTCAGGGAAAGGGAAGAGGCATTATAGCTCACCCTTGTGCAGCAGGCAGAACAAAGGCTGCTGCACATTTCCCATTGTCAACCCAGCATATTTTATATTCAACCTCCTAAGTAAAATGTGTGTTGTATTCTCACCTCTTCAATTGCTACCTTCACAGTCAGGTTATTGGTACCATGACACTGGACACAGAAAGCACTTGATAATCCAGATGCAGACTCACTTTCACAGCTTTCTCGTGAGGGAAAAACTACAAAAGTCTTGAACTTTTGGAAAAAGCACAGGCAAGAGCCTTTATATTTAGAATTTATTTGCAATATACAAAAAGAATACATTCCTTTAATAAATCAAGGCATAAGTTACTTTTCTATAATTAAACATGAACTACACTTCTGTTCCACTTACAGCTTACATTATCTTTTCTTCTTGCAAATGGTGTTGTTCACAGTATTCCTGAATTCCTGCAAAGATGGAGAACAAGTAATATAAGTACTATTTCAGTTGTACATCAGGAGTTTGTTGTTGCTGCTTCTGTCCCCTGAGAGTACAAGTATCTGAAGTTGGGCCTTCCTTACACTGAAAGTGGCTTTAGAATTATTTTTAAACAGCACAGCACCAGCTGTTTAGGGAGATTTTACAAGGAGTTTTTGTGTAATTACAGTTAGAAGTGGAGGCATTGGTCAGTCAGCTGCCTGCCACTGGGTTATGGTGAACACCCCTCCACACACCTGCTCGAGAGCTCACAACGTTTCTCTGAGCACAAGGACACCCCATCTCTGAAAATGAAAGTCTGACTTCTCTGAAGTCAAACGGTGAAACCAGTTATCAAATACACTTCTGTTACCGCTTTAGCGGCCAGTCAGAAGTGATGCCCAGAAGCAAACACAGTCTTTGCACCTGCTACTTTCAGAATTACTGTGCCCTTCTCCTGATTTTATTATTTGTGGCCAGTAACACAAGCCTGTGTAACACCTTTGTATATTGCAGCAGTGCTTGGAACCGAGGGGATTCATTTCCACAGTGATTCTCAGACTCACTTTGAATGATATTCCTGTAAGATACTGTAGCTGGAGACTGGGGTGCTTCAGCCAAGAAAGACTGGCCTCTGTCACAACTTTTTCCTTGAAGGACAGAGAAAAAACACAGAAACAAAGCAACAGGAAAAGATGAGCTTTTCTTTTTTAAGCCTTTATCCTGTTCCAGTTACACCTTTTCAAACAGCCACCTGCATCTGTTCCTTTTAGGAAGCCCTGAAGTCAGTAACAGGACTAGAAATACAGTGTACAGTTTGACAGAGGAATAGTACTAGCAGAAACCTTCAGCTGGGAGTACTGAGCTGTTCCTCAATGTCATTAATTCAGGTATTAATTGGTAACAGTTAGTGGGCAAAGAACCACACCTCCTCATGACCCACAAAAGAATTTGGGCAGTGCCAGTAACAGTGAGGTTAAAGCACTGGTTTTAATGCTTAGTATCTACAAAATACTCTTCTTTGAAGTGGTTATGATTTCCTTTAGTCTGCATTTCCAGGTGACTACATCAAAGAGAAAGACATGTTGTATTTCAGATACGATTACAGAGCTGAAAAAATGCAGCATGTAATCTTAATTAAGGAAAAGTTAAGGAAATTACCCCAGCACTTCCCACATTCCACACCAAGCTACAGTCATAGTTACAGTGACTTTTGATTCAAAAAAACATTCTATCTAAAAGTGCTAAGAGACATCAGTGTCCCTATCAGGTTTTTCCAGCAGGAACATCAGTATAGGATGAACAACTTGCTTTAAGTGCAGTGCAGTAAGTGACTTTACCTATCTGTGGATCCAGAGGCACTTTACCCAGGAGAGAAACACTCAAGTTCTGGCACATCTTCTCTGCACCACCAGTAGTCGGGGGGAAGATCTGAGATTCATTCTGGGACAACGTGAAAATCAGAGTTAAAATACTGCAATTCTGAGAAAAAGGCATTTTTGGAGCAATGTTTACTATCCAAGCAATGCCAAGGAAAGGATGCTGTAATACACAGCCAGCCTTACCTTACACTTGGGACACACAAAGCCACTCATGTTCTCCACAACACCTATGATGGGCAGCTTCACTTTGCGGCAGAAGTTGATCTCCTTCCGAACATCCTGAAGTGACACTTCCTACAAATAATAGCAAACACTTGTATTTCAACTGTTTCATGCTGAATCCATTCAATTACCGCCTTAGAGCTACTTTACAATGAATTATTGCTGCTGTCTTAATATTTTTAGGAACATAAACCTGTGCTATGAGCTCTATCAATGGAGCAGGTACAACACGTCAAGCCTACTGGATGTGGTTCTGTTTTGAAATCTGACTCTAATCAAGATTCACCCATAATTATGTTTTTTATCTCCTATGTTCATCTCATATCTTCTTTAAATGCAACTTTTTCACATTTTCATCTTACAGAAGGACCCTTGGTATTCTCCACAGAATGAGGACAAGAACCACTAGGCTTACACTAGTTTACCGTTTTTCCAATTAAATTTAAAATATCTTATCCTCTCAGAGTTTTCACATATATGACTCACCTCATTTATTCTCCTGTTCCCTTCCACCTTCACCACCTCTCTGGTATTATCCTCAACACTTTGCTTCCTTTACATGTTATCCTTTCTGCTGTTGTAGAAATACTTCATATCATGTGCTAGTTGGATCTCCTGTTCTGTTCCAAACTAGATATGAAAACCTCTGCTAACTGGGTGTGTTTTTAGTTTCAGCTTTCCAGGGGCTGATTTCTCTTTTAAAAATGCACATGACAAAGCTGCCTACTATGGGGGGTCACCTGGAGGTGACAGGCTACTTCACAGGTGTCAAAGAGTGCACAGCTTATCACATACAAACGAAGCTTCTTACAAACATTATTCTGAACATTAAGCTATTGGTAAGTAAATTACAGATCCACACCCATGTTAAGTCTGATTCTGAAAGAGGGAGTGAAACACTGTATTTCCTTTCACCACACTGGTCTCAACAGCTTTAGATTGTGAACTGCTGTGGTTTAGTGACCCATGTGGATCCCATCCAGCTCCACTGAGACACCCACCTAACCCACAGACCAGCCACCTGCAGGGGGAACACAACAAAGTAATTTCCTGAGATTCTGTACCCTTAGATTTCTGTGAAATCAACAGCCTGGAACCCAAGGACTGCCTTTTAGTGCCATGATGCTTCCCTGGTGGAATTTTGGCTCATACCTGGGGGGTGGTGATGATGACTGCACCGTCAATGTGGGTGGCACTGAGGTACTGCACAATGGACAGGTGCTCATCTGATGTTCCTGGGGGTGTGTCCACGATCAGGTAATCCACTTCACCCCAGTCCACATCACGCAGAAACTGCTTGATCAGCCCTAGAGGAAAGGATGTGGAAGAGAAAAAGGTATCTTCCTGTATTTCAAATTTCTGGGTCTCAGCTAACTACCCTATCTACATTACTAAACAAGTTCATGATATTTCCACACTTGAAACCTTTCAAGTTTGTGAATTACTGTTGGAAACACTCAATACATACCGTTCTTTTTTGGTCCTCTCCAGATGACAGCATCATCAGGACTACTAAGCAAGAACCCCACTGACATGACACCTAAGTTTTCTTCAACATACTGAAAGAGAAGTAGAGAAACATAACAGTGAAGCAAGAGTAGAGAAACCAGCTCTGAAGCCCTATTTTACAGAAAAAGCAAATGAGAGGGAATACATTAATGAAATAAAGGCAGAGAACTTTATTTTTTATCACAGGGCATTAAAAACTGCATCTTGTGCAACACTCACCAACTACACTAAGACTGAAAAAATGAAATTGTTACAGCAGTTTATGGAATCACTGGAGACAATGGAAGGATAAAAGCAGCTTTCCCTCTCAGCACCAGCTGCCTATCTAAAAGCATGCACACTACAGGGGATCTTTAGACAACCAACACTACTGCAAAATCTTCTCTGCATATTCTAAAGATTAATAACATTCGTCTTGGGTGCAAGATACTTCTTGGCTGTCACAGAAAAGATGACACACTACAGCTGCATGATACCCCAAAATAACAAACCTGAGTAACTTATATTTATTGCCCATATTGCAAAGTCAGTAAACACAAGGTAATAAAACAATTCTAGAAATACAGTATTTTAATGCTCTGATCCACATAGTCTATATCCCAGTTCTATATGATATGCATCTCAATTTTATAGATCTATTCTATATTTTACAAAAACTGGATATACATTCCATAGCGTTCTCTAGATATTCTCTAGAATATGAATATAGGTCATATAGATCTATAGAATCTGGATACAAAATCTGTAGATTCTATGCCCTATATCTGTAGATTCTATAGAATCTGGGTATTTAAGTCATTAGAAGAAGAATCAACAAGAGTACCCCCTGCTCCTCCCTCACTCATTTTACACTGTAGAAGATGGTGCCCAACCCAAACACACCCAATGAACTTTCTGAAACAGCTACACCAACTCACCACTGGAGACCATCCAGATCCACTCTGATGAACCTGAAAATTGAAGTGATACACAAAAGTTGCAATAACAATAATGTAAAATAATAAAAAAAAAAAGATGTTACACAAAACATGAACATAAGTCAATCCTGGGCAAAGAGCTCTCCTGCCTGCAGGAACAATCCTGCAGTGGGGCAGCTGAGGTAGAAATGCAGGAGCACCAGATCTCCATCAATAAGTGAACAACAACTACTCAACCCTTATGCAAGTGTACTCATTACTTTTTGCATTTGTAAGAAATATTCCAGGGCTGATAAAGCGTATCATGGTAATAGTACTCAAGTTTCAAGTAGTCATCATTATGTGGCTGACATGCAATGAAAGTTGGTTTGCAGAACTGCTCATCCTAAAAGCAGATGACTCTTTTGCAAAATATGTTATGCTGAACTTCTCCATCTCACCTCACTTCCCTACCACTGCCCCACATTTCCCATTATGCACTCCTTTTAGAAGCTCTACATCCAAAAATCCTAAATATGCTAATGAAAATCTGAGAAAAAAAATCCCTCCTTTGAGCATTCACTCACCTGTTCTCCTTCTAGACCCATAATTTTAGGAATCGATGGCCCACAGATATCTATGTCCAGCAGAGCAACCTGGAAAACAAACCAGCCAACCTGCCCCACTGGAAATGAAGTAGCGAAGGGCTGTCTTTAAAGGTGACCTCATGCAATGAAATCACTCCAGCAGGGCTCATCCTGGAAAGCCAAACTTTAACGAGCAGGGACACACGATCGGTACCTGCCCGCAGGGGCTCGGCCCTGCCCCCCCGCCGCCCGTCCTGTCCGGGTCCTCTGCCCACCTGCTTGGTCTCGTCCGCCGCCAGCCCGTGCGCCAGGAGGGCGCTGAAGGTGCTCTTGCCCACGCCGCCCTTGCCGGACAGCACCAGCACCGTGTGCCGCACCGCCCGCAGCCGCGCCCGCAGCTCCGCCGCCTCCGCTGCGGAGACACCGCGCCGTCAGCGCGCCCACACCGCGACCCCGAGCCGGCACCGCGACCCCGAGCCGGCACCGCGCACCCCGAGCCGGCACCGCGACCCCGAGCCGGCACCGCGGCCCCGAGCCCGCACCGCGACCCCGAGCCGGCACCGCGACCCCGAGCCGGCACCGCGGCCCCCGAGCCGGCACCGCGACCCCGAGCCGGCACCGCGCACCCCGAGCCGGCACCGCGCACCCCGAGCCGGCACCGCGACCCCGAGCCGGCACCGCGCACCCCGAGCCGGCACCGCGGCCCCGAGCCCGCACCGCGCACCCCGAGCCCGCACCGCGCACCCCGAGCCGGCACCTCGGCCCCCGAGCCCGCACCGCGCACCCCGAGCCCGCACCGCGCACCCCGAGCCCGCACCGCGACCCCGAGCCGGCACCGCGACCCCGAGCCGGCACCGCGGCCCCCGAGCCGGCACCGCGATCCCGAGCCCGCACCGCGCACCCCGAGCCGGCACCGCCACGGCCGCTGCACTCACCCGGGTCCGGCCCGGCCGCGCCGGCCGCGCACAGCCCCTGGTTGGGACATCCCTGGCAGGCGGCCGCCCTGCCCGCCTGGGCGCTGCCGGTCCCGGGGCATTCTGCAAGGGACAGAGAGAGCTGGGCCGCGAGTGCCGCGGGCGGGGGGCCCGTCCCGCCCCGTCCGCCCCCGCCGCTCACCCTCCGGGGCGCCCGGCGCCTCCGCCATAGCGCTGCGTCACTTCCGCCGCCGCCGGGGGCGGGGCCTCGCACCCGCGGTGCCCAGCTCCTGCCGCCGGGGGGCGCTGCCGCTGCGGGATCGGGTCAGCCGGGGCACCAGTGAGCGACCCGGTGACACCAGTGAGCGACCCGGTGACACCAGTGAGGGCCCCGGTGACACCAGTGAGGGACCCGGTGACACCAGTGAGGGCCCCGGTGACACCAGTGAGCGACCCAGTGACACCAGTGAGGGACCCGGTGACACCAGTGAGCGACCCGGTGACACAGCGAGAGCCCCGGTGACACCAGTGAGGGACCCGGTGACACCAGTGAGCGACCCGGTGACACAGCGAGAGCCCCGGTGACACCAGTGAGGGACCCGGTGACACCAGTGAGGGACCCGGTGACACCAGTGAGCGACCCGGTGACACAGCGAGAGCCCCGGTGACACCAGTGAGCGACCCGGTGACACCAGTGAGGGACCCGGTGACACCAGTGAGCGACCCGGTGACACAGCGAGAGCCCCGGTGACACCAGTGAGCGACCCGGTGACACCAGTGAGGGCCCCGGTGACACCAGTGAGGGACCCGGTGACACCAGTGAGCGACCCGGTGACACCAGTGAGGGCCCCGGTGACACAGCGAGAGCCCCGGTGACACCAGTGAGCGACCCGGTGACACCAGTGAGGGCCCCGGTGACACCAGTGAGGGACCCGGTGACACCAGTGAGCGACCCGGTGACACCAGTGAGGGCCCCGGTGACACCAGTGAGGGACCCGGTGACACCAGTGACCGACCCGGTGACACAGCGAGAGCCCCGGTGACACCAGTGAGGGACTCGGTGACACCAGTGAGGGACCCGGTGACACCAGTGAGCGACCCGGTGACACAGCGAGAGCCCCGGTGACACCAGTGAGGGACCCGGTGACACCAGTGAGCGACCCGGTGACACAGCGAGAGCCCCGGTGACACCAGTGAGCGACCCGGTGACACCAGTGAGGGCCCCGGTGACACCAGTGAGGGACCCGGTGACACCAGTGAGCGACCCGGTGACACCAGTGAGGGCCCCGGTGACACAGCGAGAGCCCCGGTGACACCAGTGAGCGACCCGGTGACACCAGTGAGGGCCCCGGTGACACCAGTGAGGGACCCGGTGACACCAGTGAGCGACCCGGTGACACAGCGAGAGCCCCGGTGACACCAGTGAGGGACTCGGTGACACCAGTGAGGGACCCGATGACACAGCGAGAGCCCCGGTGACACCAGTGAGGGCCCCAGTGACACAGCGAGAGCCCCGGTGACACCAGTGAGGGACTCGGTGACACCAGTGAGGGACCCGATGACACAGCGAGAGCCCCGGTGACACCAGTGAGCGACCCGGTGACACCAGTGAGGGACCCGGTGACACAGCGAGAGCCCCGGTGACACCAGTGAGGGACCCGGTGACACCAGTGAGCGACCCGGTGACACAGCGAGAGCCCCGGTGACACCAGTGAGGGACCCGGTGACACCAGTGAGCGACCCGGTGACACCAGTGAGGGACCCGGTGACACAGCGAGAGCCCCGGTGACACCAGTGAGGGCCCCGGTGACACCAGTGAGCGACCCGGTGACACCAGTGAGGGACCCGGTGACACAGCGAGAGCCCTGGTGACACCATTGAAGGTCCCGGTGACACCATTGAAGGTCCCGGTGACACCCCCGGAGTCCCGGTGACACCACAGGAGCCCCCGTGACACCACTGAGGATCCCGGTGACACCACTGAGGATCCCGGTGACACGACGAGAGGCCCCGTGCCCCCCCGGAGCTCTGTCGCGGCTCCGCTGATCCCCGGCGGGCTCTGCCCCGCGGTCACCGGCCCTGCGGACAGCCCGCGCCCTCGAGCTGCTTTAGGCAGCAGCGATGACAAGGACCGGCCGGGAGCCCCGGTCCCGCGGGTCGGGTGCTGCCTGTCCCGCGGGTCGGGTGCTGCCTGTCCCGCGGGCCGGGTGCTGCCGGCCCGCCCGGGGCCGTGCCGCGCTCGGCCGCTGGAAGGAGAGGCGCTCCAGCGTTGAGGCGGCTCCCGGCACGGCGCTGGCCCGCGGCCGAGGGAAGCATTGCACAGTCATAGGCGTCACTGTTGTGCTTCACAAGTTTCATTCCCAGATTATGTATCCTTCCGGTAAAATCACGCTGCTGCGGTATTTCATGGCAATACTGAGTATATTAATTCTGTATCTTGCTGATAGGCCATCTCCATCAATTTAATGGGTACATTTACTTGGAAGATTATACTGCCTTAACTTGGCCAATCAACTTCTGAGCAATTAAGATAGTTGCTGTGCTTGGTGTGTAAAAAATAATAAAATAATTTTCCAAACCAAGGAAGTGTGCACTAGCTGGTGATGCGATCTGGACCCTATTCCTGGCCACCTTATCCCAGTCACTGCTCCCTCCCTCTTTCACCCATAGGTGCCTGAGCACAGCCTTGTCCTCTCTTCTGCTCCTAACATCACAGCCTAGGTGCTGTATAAAGGATATTTTCCTGATCCCAGTACAGTTGGAAGTCTCAAATACTCCCATTTCTGACCAATTAGTCCCAAAACTTGTTTGTTTTAACATACAAGTGTGTAAGTTATTATTTGAGGTGGTCTCACCTTGGAAATAGAAAAGAATACCTGGTAATATTTGGAAAGGTACCATCACATCTTGGTGTTAAATCTGTCTTTTTGAGAGAATTATACTGCAAAGTTATCTTTTTTGGGACACAGCACTTCAAAAACTGCAAGCTTTTTAGAAAGAACACTCTAGGAATTAAAAAACCAAGCCAAACACAAAACCAGTAGCTGTCCACCTACCAAAAAACCAAACCAAACCAATCCAAAACAAAATCCCAAAACAAAGAAGAACAATAACCCCCCCCCCCCAAAAAAAAAAAAAACTAACAAACAAACAAAACCTAGGAAAAAAAATCTGAAAATACATTTAATTAATGTCTTTGAATAGCTTTCAAGCATATTTACCTCAGGTAAAAGCTCAAGACCACTGGATATTTGTACAGCCCCTGCACTACTGCTCTGTAATTACCTTCCATAGGAAACTAACGAACAAAATGCTGTTTGGAAGTGGAGTCAAGTGTTTAAGCAAATTCAGATGTCTGTGGTAGGTGGAGCTGGCCAGTAAGATATATCTGAGAAGTTTATACTGTACCTTGCCCTTGAAAAAGCTGGCTTGGTGTGAGACCACAGCCCAGTACAGCACTTAAGGTCTGTGCTTCCTGTCCAACACATGGATTAGATTCACTGATGTCAGCAAGACTTTCCACATTTTAAACTGAGGTACGTGTCCAAATATTTTTCTTTTGGGTCCAACATCTCATTCCCCGTTCCCAAGGTTATATGGAACATTCCCCACAAAAAGCACCAAAAAGGAAAAATGAATTCCTTCCTCAGCACCCCTCTTCCTCTGAGCCAGTGAGGGCTCCTTGTGCAGGGCTCTCTAGGTGAACAGGTTTAGAGTGTTTTAGAGTGGCATTTCTGGTCATCTTTGATCCAGTTCTATCTCCACATCAGGCAGACTAATGGTAATAACAATTAATTCCATATGGCAATATTTACCAAAAATATCAATAAGTCCGCTGTCTTCCTGATTCTTTGGAAAGCAAGGCTTTGTCTTTCTTTATCCTTACTACTCTATTCTAGCCCAAGGCCTGCCAGGCCTTTCTTGCTTTTGGAAGAGCCAAAGGAGATGAAGTTACACCAAAAATTCCTTGAGAGTAAGAAAGCAGATGGAGCAACATATTTCCCTCTTTGTGATAAAGCTGAGCAGAAATGCTTAAACATATTTTCCAGTGATGTACAATTTGAATTATGCTAAGTGAATGTGTCCCCCAAAACAGGAGAGATGGGAAACCACAACTCCGGTCTGCTCTTTTCTTTCTCACTTACAGCAGTGCTGGCATGAAGGTTTCCCCTGAACACGTCCTTCTTTTTGCATTGAGGCTTTCCCTCGTGCCACACAACTACTGGGTGCTTTTCACCCTTGCGCTTGTCTGTCATTAAAATGACAAACATTATTAAAAGCTGTGTGTTAAATACTTTTCTTTGGTGAACTCACACTAGAGGCCAGTGGAGACGGATGGTAGAGCAGCTCTCTCTAGCCAAAATTACAGCACTGAGCATTCTCAAGTCACTGTAAATGCCACCAAACTCTAACATAAGGCATTATAGGAAGCTAATGAAAACAATTCATTATTTAGCACAACAGCATTAAATGTGGTTTAGATTAAGGTCTTTCCCCTTCTCAGCATCGAAAGAGATGCACAGATGACGTAGAGCAGGATCTTTCTGACAAAACTCAGGTCCATTTTAATAATGAGAAGTGCTTTAACCTGAGGAACACATTGGACAGCATCAACTGTTACCCTGGAGTGGAAAAAGCAGCTGAGACTGAGTGGCTACTGCAGCCTTTCCTTTCAGTCCTCCCTGCTGAGCACAGGCCCTCCCCTTACACCTGAGAACGATGTAGGAAGAAGTGGCTTCTCTGTCCCAGGCCCTGCTTTGCCTCGGTGTGAGAGCCTCCCCCACCAGTTATTCCCTGCCTGCTCCCAGCGGTGCTGGTGGCGGGCAGCAGTGGCACCTGAGCAGGGCTGTGCCCTGAGCTGGGTTTCTCAGAGACAGCTGTGCTGTGCTGGCTTCTCTCCTCCCAGCTCCACTGCAGTGTCCCCTCTGGTTTTGATTTACTCCGTTCTGTGCCTTTCAGGTTCCAAACCCACACCAAATCAAATCAAAATCCAGCTGAGGTGCAGGTAAGGGCAACACACCAGTGTCTGCCACACACTTCATGTGCTGTCTGTAAAAGAGCTTGGGTTGTTGGGACCTTTGTGCATTTGGCACGTCCTTAATGTTACAGACCGACAGAAAATTATTGAACTAAAATGCCCCATTTATATGTGGTTTTAAAACTGTTGATTAGCATTGGTCTCGTCAATGCATGAGCAGCAGCAGCAGCAGAGCAGTTTGCAATAGAGGGCAGTGTCTCTTTGCTAATGCCTTGTCAGTTCCCTTATCACTAACACAGCAGGACGCCGATGGTGAATGTATTCCCAATCTCAAATGATAACGACTCTGTCTTGTTGGAAGGAGGAAAAAATAATCGGTATTATTTGTTTACTTATGTTCTGTTTTTCATTAAAAGATCATCTCATTCACTACTGAAATGAGGGCATATCCAAAGGAAACTTGGCAAGCATACTGCTGACTCTAGTACCACTACCTACTTTTAGGATTAGCCATGAATAAAATTATTCTTGTCAGCTCTAGTAAAAAGCAGATTCATGTGGATAAGTTTTGCAGACCTTTTCCTTTCTCACCATCTATTACCCAAAAACCCCGACATTTTTCATTAAAGTTTTCCTGAAACCATTTGGCAATCTGAGACATACCTGCAGCACTCAGGAGCAGAGCAAGTGCTTTCTGCTTCAACAGACCCAGACTGATAAATTACAGTCTGAAAAAGCGGTGTTAAAGAACAGATTAAGCACTAAGTATTTCAGATAGTCAAGATGGAAACCTACTTAGAAATTTAATTTTCTGATGAGAAAATAAATATAATCCATCAGATCATAGAGAAGGGGAAAGAACCTCAACCCCAAATACCCTGCAGAAAATAGACTGAGATTGTCTGCCTCAGTAGCTGTGAGCAGTGCCAGCTCAGATTCAGTACACTGATATATACACTTTAGTATTGTATCAGGCTGGTTAACTGAAGCTTTTCAGAGCAGCTGCCTAAATAAGTGTGCAGCACTAAGGAATTCCAAATCACTTAAGAAGGTCAGTACTTCAGTTTGAAGACAGGAATACCCTACAAATTACTGAAAAAAGGCTACTGAGAAAACACCACTGACAAAACCAAATGGAATATTTTATTTTTGCATCCTTTAATACTTACTTTCAGTATTCAATTAAAATCTAGAGGAAATGTGAACTCAAAAAATGGTGACTTGTCCCTGCAAAGTTTAATGTGCAGACCTAATTCTTAGCATAAAGTTTTGTGTGCAGAAAGAAGACTAAATGCAGACAGATATTTGCCTCGGCCTTTCAATTTGATGAGTAAAATACATGTACTTTCCATAGAATACATTAAACACCTGGGTGAAGAGAGGGGTGATCTAGCAGGCAAAGCAGGGCATTAAATAAATGGTGAATTTAAGTCCAAAGACAGTAGCTTACACCACACCAGCAGTTCTGAAGCCAGGGGCTTAGGCTGCAAGTGATTTGAAATCTCTGCTGAGTGCTTCAGCTCCTGCATCATGGGCTGAATTCAGTGGAGAAAAATTCAGGTGCTCTCAACATGCAGGGGCCAACCCTGTCACTCTCCAAAAGGATGCAGACTTGGACTGGAGTGCACAGCTGGGGAGAGGTGGAATCATTTAATCTGTATTAACTTGAGCTTTAATAATCGTGTTGCTGATGTAGCAGATGCAAAGAGCCAACTCCAAAGACAACTGAGGTAAGATTCACTAGAAGTTGGCCACTGCATATTATCTTATAATACCCAAAGGGCATAGGAATGTTCTGTAGCACTTATATGCTTCCTGAAAAAGCACCTCCCCACAAGATACACCTGTATTCCCTTCCCTGGAACTGCCTGTGGCTCACAGCTGGCCTGAGAGGAGCTTGCTCACACACAGAAGTCAGGGTTTTACAAGGAACCTCGCAGCATTTGCCCAGAATCACACACTGATTATGTTCATTTGCAACTTACATGTTTAAAGTGGAGAAAGATACCTTATTTATGCTATTTTTTATTTTTTCTTATTTTTATTCTATTTTTTATGTTATTATATTATATTTTTTCTATTTTACATTAATTGATAATACTCCCTGGCCATTTCCTGATGTAGAAATTGTACATTAATTTTTTTTTCTCTTAAATAGTGAACAAACTTTGGAAAGTGTACCAATTGTGCCAATAAAGAGGCCCACAACCAGCACATTTATTTGTTTTGGAGGAAAAAGATAACTAAACTTTTGCCCTTTTATTTTGCAGCAGCCAGAGAAGAGCCCTAAATCAACTAAAATTTAGAAGTATTTACATACAGAATGTCATTAGTCTATGACTAATGGAACTTAACACCTAAGTTCCAAGTTTTCCTTGCCTTTTGAAAAATACATTTCCATATCTTTAGCCTGAATGTTGGCCTGATTCTGGTCAGAAACAGTCTGATATTTCAAAGTGGGTCACAGAGAAATTTTCAAACATTTATTCTGCCCTTGTCTTCCTATTATACAAAGCAGAAACGGCACAGAAGAAGTCAGACCTATACTAATCTCTCTCTGTATTGCCTCTGCAGTAAGTTTTCACTAAAATAAGTCATGTGTTGGAAGTATATTAATTGAATTTTGAAACATATATTCTGAAGTTAACCTGAAGTTGACCTTTGTACTGACAGATAAAGTTTTGTTAAGCAGCAAGGCTCATCTGCTACTTTCATACAGCTCCACTCAGAGTTCTATAAGTTTTTCCATTAAGATTCTTTCTCTTACAGAGCAGCCTCTCATTCACTCATATTTTTTTCAATGCACATTTGGAAACAATAGAGTTTTCCTGCAATTCTATTTGTCATAAGTAGTTTAAGATGTTTTCAGTTTATTTTTAGGGACTCTTAAGAAAGTTCAAATAACCAACTAAATATGTATAAGCTCACAGCACGTAAATACATTTTCTTTTTCTTTCCCTCCCCTTTCTATAACGCACAAAAGATGTAGGGTTTTTTAGTACTTTAGCTTGTATATGGTCTGGCCAATTTATGCCTGAATTAGCTGTCCATCTAAGCTTCTCATGGATTTAAATGTATGAACATTTGCATCACATTTTTCACTGGTGTTTTCTATTGTTTTTAAGTGCCCCTTTATAAAATAATTTCTGGAAGGAGGGAGCACAAGTGCATTGTGAGATATTGACACATAAGCAGGAATTTTGTCATGGAGTCCAGGTGACACTATGCCGTAACTGCTGACAATTGGATTATAATGGAAAAACCAGTAGCTATATCCCTATACTGTTGCATCATTAAATAGCAATATTCAGCCACCTGGGGAAACTTGAGTATTTGTATTTGTGTAAAGAATAATTTGTTTGTATAGTATACGTGGATCAAAAACATCAGAGAAGAATGAAGTCTATTGAGGCTGTTTCTGCTGAGTTACTGGTTAGCACATACATGGCAGAGACACTTTACTCCTCACAAACTCCACAGTAATGGAGTTACAACAGAATTGCAAAATGCTAGAGTAGAAGCAAACAGCTTGTGCTGGTGAGGAGGAATTCAGGCTGGTCAGAGTTGTCAAAATAAAAGGAAAATGCAAAGGTTCACTGAGCAAAAACAGTGCTGGCTAAGCTCTGGGTGAAGTTACATGGTAGAAGTCCTGGTAATTCTCTTGCTCCTGACCACACATCAGAGGAACAAGAGGAATCAGAAGGCAAGCATCAGCAAGCATCCTGGAGCACCCTTTCTTCTTTCTCCAGTCCGTAATAATTGGAGAAAGAAGCATTGCTAGGATTGCTTGAATAGGACAGCCATTGGCTTAGCTCTTAAGTTCTGCCACAGTTCTGTTCTTCCACTGGGAAGTGATTATAGTCAAGGCAGCTACTGCAGTTCCTGTTCCCTTCTCCTCCAACAGCAATTAGACAAAGGGTGCTACAAGTTCAGGTTTTGTATTTAAAAAATATCAATCTTTCAAAGGCTGTTCTTGCACTGACTTCTCAAGCAATGAATGCCACTCGCAGAGACATCCTTCTTTCTGACAAATTATTTTCCTAGCTAAGCAGGCTAGCTCCATAAAATGAGAGGAAAATCACATAGTAATGATTTGCTATCTTGGAAGCACAAAAGCCTGGTATTTTAATAAGGTCTGGAGCCCATTTTGGAATTAAAAATATATTTCTGATTTGTGAAACAGCAAAATCTTTTCCAGATCAAAAAAATCCAACCAAAACCCAACTCCAAAACAACATACTGTGACCCTCCTGCAACCATTAGTTTCTAAAATCAGTACTCTGAAAAAGGAAAGAATCAAAAACTACACAAAAGAGTAAACAGTATGAATATGGTACTGATCTAAAAATGATCCCATGCTGAAATGGCACATTTTCTTCTGTTTACATCCCTTGCACATAAAAGTCTATGATTAATTTATCTTACTTATTCTGGGATTAATCTTGGTCACAACAATGTGAGGTCCATCCAGAATTTTGATAGTGAAACCCTGGAAATTGAGGTGCTGGAGGCAGAAGCCTGGAAGCCCTAGTGAGGTATTTGGCAAGGCTTAGGTCACAAACCCAAGAAGGCATTACAGCTCCTCTGCATTTCATCATCACTGGGCTCAGAGCGTGCGGTCATTTGGGGATGCAAACATTCCGAGGAGTTCAAGCACAGCCTGGACTCTGCTCAGACTCAGAGCTGCTCTCGGAGCACATCCTTAGACTGGTGAACAGAAAACAGTGTGTGCACAAGTCAGTGTAGAAGACGGTGGTGGTACATTGCCATCAACGTGCCCCAAGAAACACTCAGTTTATGCCATAAGATGTTGTGGTAAATCTATTTCAGATTTGGTGTAAAAGTACACAAATCTTCAGGAAAAGAAGGAAAACCTTTAATTGTGGTGCCAGCCCTCATTGATCTGTTTGCATGTGCTTTCCACAAAGTTAATATTAGCATAAATAGTTACTTTGGCTGCAGTCTGCTGGAAGTACCAATAGGTCAGGATGTTTATGGACATGAGCTCTGGGAATCAGTCAGAGCAGGCAGCAAGTGACATGTTTACCTAGTCCAGTATTGGTACCATGTCTAAACAGAGGATTAGCTCTTCCAGCTCCAACACCTCTCCTGTGCTCAGGGCTGTTCCCATGCCCAGCACCACCCTTCCTGCAAGGCCTTCTGTTCCAAGGCTGCGAACACAGGGATCAGAAAGATGCTAGAAATATATGTACGTATTAAATAAAATAATGAAAAAATTGCCACCCACTCCAATAAACAGGTCATCAGGATTCTGAGTATTTCCACTCAGCTCACTGAGAATGCTTTTTGAAACAGCTTCATTGTGTTGGGGATTTTTTTATACCGGGGATGTGAAAAGGCAATTTATTATATCAATATAGAGGTAATTTGACTCTCACTTTCATTTTTGCCTATATTTTTACTCTCTACCAGAAGAGCCTACAGTATTTTGTTTTAGTAACTTACTACTCAGAATGTGTCTATGACATGACAGTAAAATGGATCAGGTTAAAATTAATTTCAGATTCCAGATCTGAATGATGCTTGCAGTCTAAATATTCCAAGTTATCCTACTACTTTGAAATAATGTGGCATATATCCTAAAATTGTGAAATCAGTCATGAGTACACTATTTATCCAGTCAGATATAATGTCAACAAATGTTAAATTTTACAAAATAATTTAGGAAAAATATGGAGACATGGATGGAAAATATTTAGCAAAACTGACTAAGAAGCAAAATATTAAAGGAATTTAAAAATGAGAAGTCACAAGTATGCTCCTCCCACCACACTACCTGGCTGCTGCTTTTTGCATTCAGATAATAAACAGTGAGCTGACCTCAGAACCAACAAAGAAGCAAAGCCAGGCTGCAGCATTTTAGAAGTGCTTATGTTGTGCATAAGCCTACCCTGAGTACATGATAGAACTTGAGTGGAACAAGAGAGCAGCAGCAGCAGTTTTCTCCATGCTCCCAAGAATGCTGCAGCACAAAACTTTCCTCGTGTCCTGGAATGGAAAGTTTCCAGCAGGGCAGCTGCTGGGCCAGTGCCTCCCCACGCTCTGCTCTCGTAGGAACATGCTGCTCAGCACTTGTTGTGTTTGCTTCCTGCCTTTGGAGGCCATCCAGAAATGACGTGGGCTGGTGCAAGGCTGTCTGGTGATCCTCACCACCAATCTGTTCCTGTACAGCAGATTATCTAAACCACTTCAGCCAATGTGTGGTCAGAGTGAGTAATAGAAAGCTGTTTGAACAAAGCTTCTGTGATGCATTGGAGGTGGTTCCCCTGAGGCCATTTTTCTCTGTATGTCTTAAATGTCAGTGCTCTTTTAAAAAAATAAAGTAAAAATTCAAGAATGCACAAGGAACCTAACCCACATCCACTGACACGAAGCCAGGCAAGGTTTAAAGATGGGTGCATCTTTGCATGTTTCAATTTTGAGTTCACAGCCAGGCTTAAACAATATTTTTTAAAGTGAATGAATGAATGAGGAGTTTTGTCTGTAGCACTAACCAGTTTCCCTGGTTGTGTATAATGTACTTGCAGACATTTTCTTGCAGAAAACATTAATTTCATCCTCTTCTCTAAGTTCATTAGAAATAATTCAGTGTAAGAGAGCCTGTAACCTATCCCTATTCACCAAATCAATGAAATGCATAGACCCATGATCACAGGCCAGGCAGTATCAGCATGGTGACTGCATTACACCCTTACCATAACACAAGCACGTGTGTGACCTGCGGCATCGCTCTGGGAGTTGGTTTCAGTGTCCTGGTTCATTGCTAACCACGTGCTCTGGACTGTTTTAATTGCACTGTTTTATTGTTAGATTTGCTCCATGAAGATGAATCACCATTTCCAGCTGCTGCCCAAGAGAGAAAGTGTTACTACCCATACAGACCAAAGGCTGAACCACAAAGGTCCTACCCAGAATCTGAACCACGAGAAGTCTTCTGTTCCTCTAGAAGTAGAAAACAGATAATCCATTCAATACTTTCTGAAACTGAGACATAACTGCACCCAGTTCTTACTTGCTGCTTTGTTTCAATGTTTTTACTTTGAATTATACCTTTTTATTGAAAAGAAATGAATGTGTTTACAATGTGTTCCCAGTTCTAAGTAGCATTAATGTAAGAAGCCAACATCCTCTCAAGACCCCACATGAGATCCACAGCAGAGCAGGCTTTGGCTCCTTTGCATGCATCAAGGTGTAGCATGGGAAATGGGCTGTGCTGGCAGGGGGTGTGACATAAACAAGGAAAGGAGGACCCTGCTGAGCAGCAGGTGGCCTCTGGAAGCACTGGGAATTCTTTGCCTCACGGCCCTGGTACATCCCTGCAGGCTGCTGGCTTTGGTTAGCAATGCAGGGGGACAGTGGGAGCAATGGGTAGGACTGACGGGCTGGTAAACCTCTCCCTGACACACATCTGCTCACCAATGCTGTCTCGGAGCTGGACCTCACCTTGGCAATAGATGGGTGAACACACAATATAAAATAATCAAGTCCTGACAACAGCACAGGTTACTCAATCTCTGCTTCTGAGCAGAAGAAGACCCAAATCCTTGGTGCTCTCAGGGAAAAGGAAGGATGTGGGCTTGGTATATAATCAATATTTAATGTCATTGAGTCTCTTCCTGTAACCAGTAATATTGTAGACAAGATATAAAACAATGTTTCCAACAATGCTCTTTTATCATAAGCATTTCCTCTACAAAGCAAGTAGCTACCAAAGTGCACTCAATATTTCCCCTAAATAACACAAATATTTCCTCTAAATCACAGCTAGCTTACAGTGTTTATCTGATTAAGAAGGAACCACTGCAGAATTATAAGGAGAAATTTACTGCCATTATCTTCACTTTCTTCCATTCTATGTTCTCTCCATATCAAACCAGATTTTTTCCCTGCAGTCTATAATTTGTAAAGGTTTCTTTTTGGGTGAAGGCTCTCTCAAGCATCTCTGTGAGAACCTACCCTGGACATAAAGGGCTCAGTACAATGTGAAAATGTGGCTTCAAATGTTCAGTCATGTTCACAGACAGCCACTCCAGGGTCCAAGGTGATTCATCTACTGCAAAACTGCTTTGCTGTAAGGGCTGAGTGGTTTGGACAGTGCTAGCCAGGAGATCTTTCCCACTGCTCCTCTATACAGTGTCAACAAGCCCCTAAGGATTTGGACTGCAATGCAGGGTCCTGGCATTCTTAACTCTTTGGGTTTTGTCTATAAATAATCTTTCAGCAGCAGGAAATAATTCAATTTTCAAACCACACACATCATTAGCAAATCTGGTACAACTTAGTGTGTAGACAAGATCTAAATAGCAGCATAGTTTAAATCACATTATGCCATTTTTAGTGGTTGTTGAAATTCAAGTTTGCATTGATTTTAGTAGACTGGCTGAGAAACGACATTAGTTCCATTTTGACTTCTTCCACTCTAAAGGAATGGGTTCACCACACTGCCTGTAATGCATCCTGATTGGTGAGGGTAACATAATAACCAATTGGCTGGGAAATAGAAACATTTTCCCCCTTCTTCTGGAGCATTCACTTAGCAGCTACATTTACTGCGTGAGCAGATAATTTGTCACTTCTGGTATGACCACACAATCAACTAGGTAGGCAAGTTAGCCAGAATAATAATTTTATTACAAAAACTCCAACAAATAGAACAAAAGATGGCCTTAAATATTAATACACAACTCCAGTTTTATACTCACTCTGAGTTTTGTTCTCCATGTCCTCCCTGAAAATCTCTTCCACAAAACTGTCAGCAGCATTAGGATCAATATGAGTCTGGTCATCCAGATTTCATGTATCCAAAATACCAAGCAGGTTTGGTATTATGCAGAGTGTTACTTATCCCTTCTTCTTCCCACAGTTGCCAGTCATGTTGTTGATATTCTAAAGGACCTTGTCTATAAAAAAAAGGAAACTTCATTTGAAGTCACTGGAACATTAGAATGTCTCTGAATTTTTCTTCAGGTGGAGTGAAAAAGCATTAATATGACACACTTAAACTGGGGGTTCTGAGTCAGTCTAACTCCTGTGAGCTCCTAGGTTGTGTAAGAGCTTCATAAAATGTCCCCCAGATACTCAGAAGTATTTTAGGCTTAACATATGTGCAAGTTTTCTGTCAGACTAATATGATTTCTAATATTTTAACCCAAATGTTTATATAAGTACAGTGTTTACTAGAAGTAGTTATATTGACAGATAATTAGCGTATCCTGTCCTTCCTGAAATGCATGTGAATTTTACTGTACTACAGCTCCCTAATCCAGACCAGGTTCTGTTGGATGCTCTGCTGGTCCAAATCCTTGAATGCTATGTTCATCAGATCTCCAATTAGAAATTGTAATCCTGACAGGGTATTTGAAATTTGGACACTTTTAACCTATGAGAATTTTTGGTTGAGCTCACAGCTTAAAATATATTTTCTTAGAGATAAAATTCTGAGAAAGTAAAACCATTTGCTACTTCACTTTCTAGGGATATTTTTTTCTTTTGAATAATTTATTTCTTTCATGGTTTAAAGGAAGAAGAATTCAGCCTTATAGCTCGGCTGCAATAGAGAAAGAAAATATAAAATGAACTGCTTCTTTGTAACACATAAATGTTTTCTGAGTTGCTGTTTATTTTAAAGGAAGTGCTGATGTTGGCACTTGTTCCCTGTGTGTGCTGCCAGCTTTATAGTTGAAGGGATTAGACAGAAAACAAATTAATAAAGTCTAGTTTTTCTGTAATTAAATAACTGTGGCTGTCCCATAATCAATTAAAAGTGGTTTCTGGAAAAAAATCAATCTTTCTTACAGTCCATAGTGCACAGAGAAATGAACAGAAGCACAGTTCTGTCAGTATGAAGAGTTTACCAGCTCAGCAATTATGCAAGAGGATTTGCCACATCTCCACTGATAAACTGCTGCAAGCACTGTGGCCAAGACCTGCTCTTGATTTCAGAGCTCCCTATTCAGGGGTTCTGACAAGTAATTGTGGTTACCATGTTTCTGTGCCAAATCTAGACTCATCAGCACATCCTGCCCCACAAGTTTAGGCTATCATGAACTACAGCAACACTGGCTGGTGCCATCCATACCAAATGTATTCTACAGGTGTTCAAACCAGCCGTGATGCTCCTACAGAGGCTGCACAAGAGAACTGCAAGTGAACATAGCAAAGAGATCTGTCAAAGCAGAGCGGCTCAACCCACTCTTAAAGTCAGCACAAGTGAGAAATCACTTCTCACAGGTGCTCTGAAAGTCTGGCAGAGGTTTCATACTGGTGCAGTCCAAGCCAGCTGTACAAACCCTGCCTGAAAGTGTCATCTGCCTGCTTTAAAAACAGAAATGTGGTGAGGGACAGCTGAAGTTGAGTAACCTGGCCCCTTTTCTCGGGCCACTGAAGTTGACACTATAATTAACATTTAATGAGATGTTTGCAAGAAGCTCTGATACTCTGCAGCTGCTGATCCTCCACAGATCAATGCTGGAAGATGATTCCTGGGAAGGCAAACTCCCCCTTCATGGACAATACCTGTCAATGTGTGCAAAGTCTTCCCCAGCACCCTATGGCTCAACAGCTACACTTAACAGTTACTTTGAGACCTCAATGCATACTATAAAATTGCAAAGGTTGCAAATATTTCCTGATGGAGATAATTAATTACTCTGTTTTCTCAAATAATGAAGCCCTATAAACTACTGAAAAGTAACATCAAGCTTCTTTCCTTTAAATGACCTCTTATTCTCAGCTATAGACGCTACTAGTTCAAAAAGAATTAGTAGAATTATTTAAAAGAAATAAATACAAAATACAGGAAGAGATGTTCTTAAAGTGCCCTGAAATTTTCCTTCAGTCAGTCAGTCAGTCAGTCAGTCAAGACTGCTCAGCTTCCTGGTTTTCAGTGGAGCTCTACCTTGTGAGGGGGACAGGAGAAGGATGGAATGGGCTTTGAGATGTGACTTTTCTGGATGGCAGCTGAAACATATTAACAGTGCAGTAATCATAGTAAAGGATTAGAGGAAGAGCTAGTTGGTAAAGCATCCTGGCTGTTTCAGACAAAATAGAATAGTAAAGTTTTACTATTATTTGTATTTCTTCCTGGATTTACTCACTCATTTACAGAATAAGTGGCACACTACATTTCTAGTAATTGAGCAGTTTCCTACTACCTCAGGGTCCACTCTACATGGCAGCTGTAGGAACACACAAAATGCATTTTGCACTGGACAGAAGCCAAATCCAAAACAATGATAGATTTGAAAGTATCCTGAATAAACTGGCTCTGTTCCTTATCCTTTGTTTTGTGTGGGTGGTGGCTCAATCAGGCTACCAACACAAGTGCCCTAGCAGGGGCAGCTGGGGTGCACGGTGTGACACGTCCCTGCAGCCAGCCCGGCTTGTTGCAGTGCGGCTCACACGCAGATTCTCCCTATAGCTAAAAAAGCAGTTTCTCCTGGCTATTGGGTCAAACCATTCACACAGCAACAACGTTTCTAAAGATTTTAAATAATAGGAAACCATTTTGGAACACAAAATTGGAAAGTGACATCCAGGCTTCCTTCTGGTACTCATTAAACCCATCTCTTGCAGACCATGCTGCATCTTGATTTTTCCCAGGATGATGCCACAGTCAGGTTGCACATGCCTATAGACAGGGCAGTCTGCTCCATCCAGCAATGCTAAGTGGTGGCTTTCTGGGATGAAGTTTTCTGAATGTAGGGAAAGTTCCAGAAGTAACTGAGTTACTGAGTAACTGAGTTTTGTATTGCAGTATTTGACTGCAGAGCAATTCAAGGGGTCCTGGTGATGTGTTGCTGGATACAGGAGGAGCTCTGTTCCTGCAGACTGCACAGTGATCTGGTTTCAATCACCAGTCCTACCTTGCTGTTTCTTACTCCGAAGCACTTCACAACAAACTTCTATCACAGAACCCCCCTTGGGACGTGACTTTAGGGAGGAGTGAGGAATCTCACTGTTTTGTTTCCCAGCAGGGAAGATTGTTTCCACTAGTGACTTTTTTCTCCCTCTCTATGCCTTTGTATGGAGGCAAGGGAGATTTTATCACTTGCTTCTGTTACTACTAAACTGTGGAATAAAGTACTTTATTTGCATTTCATATACTATTTTTACAGTGTATGAAGAATAATATTTGTGTTGAGCTGTTAAATATTGACAGTAGTCCCACCCTATTTATCAAATACTGACAGCTGACCAAGCAAAGGAGTTAAAAATTATTTGGAAATTTGGATCTTCTTGAAGCCTTTAAATATATTTCTGGAAGTTGGAGGCTTTCCAGTTCACACAGCTACTCTAATAGCTAGACATATTTTCTCCCTTCCCTATGCCAAGAACTCAATTAAGAAATATATAGCAGAAGGGAGGCACTTCTAAGGGACCTATTTTTTTTTTCCATTCTTAACAGAAGAAAAAAGAAGGAAAAATATCTTTGTCTGGAAACAATCAACATAAGTGATTGTTCAGAGCCAGCCTGAATTTGAAAATGTGGGGACTTTAGGATGGAGATCATATGGCTGAACAATAATTCTGAACATTACAAATTCCAGCTCCTTCCTGATTGTGCCTTTGTTCAGCAATGTTCTCTCCAAGATCTTGACTCTGCTTTTGGGTGGAGACCTCACTTGGTACGTTGTCAGTGCAAACAACACTGAAGTGTTTGCTCATGGTGTGAATTCCTACTCAGAGTGGCTGCCTAAACCCAGGGAGCTGCAACAGCTTGTGCTGTTCTTGGAGAGCATCACTTGGAGTACAGGAATTCCCTGAGATTCACCTACCAGCAGCAAGAACAAATCTTCACTGAGCACTGCAAAAACAATGCTCTACAAAAATCATCCTCTTCCCTAAATTTAACTGAACAGAAGATATGAAGTGCATTATCCTAGTGAAAACAAACCTTCAGTGGAAAAATTGTTCTTGTCTTTTTTAAGGCGTATCCACACACGCAGCACATTTCAGTTTGCTGACAGAAAAAAACTGCTTTTAAAAAGTGAATGGTTTTCTTTAGGCTATCAGAAAGGAGGAGACTTTCATGAACTTTGGCTATAAAGCTATATAAATCCCAAAAGACTACAATTTGCTCCTTAGAAGCCAAGATAGATGGATAATGCAGAAAAACCTTGTTATGCCAATGATTTACTGGGTAAACAATTTTACACTCAGCCTCCAGAATGCAGTTAATCCCAGCTGTGATGGGAATATGTCAAAGGAAACACATTTCTAACAATCATGAAGATACTAATGCAGATAAACCTGAGAATCTCTTATAAAACCCCCCAAGAGGACATAACATTTTTTTCCATAGATATCTCTCCTTGTGAACTAGATCATTAATTATTGTACTCATATGAAGCCACAGACATCAAGAAGCCAGATCTACTGCATTTCCATATATAAACCCATAAATTTAATGTGCAATTCCATAATTCTTGAAAGATAAGATCTGTATTATAGCAAAGAAAGCAATGTAGAAAACACCAAAACCTGTCCCTGCCTGTTTGACACAATGAGATAATTTTAGTTCCAGACAAGCCATTTCCTAACATTATCTAAACTATAGCTCATAAAAGTTTATGGACTCAAATTCCAAATAGAGTAAGAAAACAATGGCTCTCAGTATCTTCCCTAATGATAACAGCAGTTGGGTGCAATAACATTAGTGATTGCAGTGAAGGCAGTTTATTTTACCCAAGTCTGCTAGTAGCACTTTTTTTGAAAACCTAAAATAACAGCAAAGCAGCAGAATTTGTACAGGTGGTGTGCCCAGCCAAGCAATATATGTGAGGATGCTTGTATGATAGGACTTTTCAAAGACCTTCCTCCTCCCCTGTGTCAGCTTGGAAGTTTTTAACCTGAACATATTTCTCATTCTCTAGTATAAAAACCTAAGTGTTAGCTACTTGGAAAAATAATAATCTCTCAGAAGACCCATTTCTGACACCATATTGAGTCCAACCTTTTCAAAACCCATGTCCTTGGGCTTTTTAAATTTGAATTTGAATCTAGAGATAATCTGAACTCTTACACATCCCTGACCCATGACACTACCTTTTTCTCAGAATATGAGCAAAAGCTTATTTTTGTGCAGCAGAAACACACAAAAAGCCCGATGAGATTTACACTCCATATGGACACAATGTCACTATCATTAATCAGAACATGGTCTAACGACACTCTCCCTCTTAAAAATGGACAGTGTCAGTGAGTCCCTGGAGCAGGTAATGACTGAAGAGAGGGTGAGCCCAGGGGTAGGATGGTTAATACAACATAGCCACTGACCAAAAAGGATTTTCTGGTATTTCCCTCCCACCCACAACATCACAGGCATGAATGTAAAGCTTTACATTTATGATCGTGCATTTCCCAATACAACAAAACTCCTGGCAGCTCTTGGAAACAATGGCAAAGTGCATCCAAACTATGCTGAGCAGACAGGAGATTTCAAATCCCTGTACCCTTGAATAGGAGACCTGCGTGTCTGGTGGTTGAGTTTTTAACCACAAGCAGCTCTGATAACTGCTTGTCACTGCATACAAGGATTTTGGCACATTTTTGTTCATATTGCAAGAGAAAGTGTACAGGCAACAGATTCTGCAGCAGAGGCTCAGGAGAATTGCCACCCATTAAAAGCCAGATGCACCAGTGACAAAGACAAGCAAATCAGATGACTCTGAACCTGGATTCTGCCCCCAAAGTAGTAGTTTACAAAGTACTATGACATTTTCAACTTAGTTCTGCAGCCCCAAATTCTTTTAAGAAGGAGACCCATCCCAAGTGTATCACAGGCTTCTTTTTCAAATGAAGGGATTAAAGTAAGGCACAACCAATTCCAACTATGAAAAACAAATAGCCAATAACAAATAGCCAATGCTTTACTGTGCAATAAAGAATTTGAATTTATAGAGGATATAAAACAGAAAATGTTTTTTCTGATGCAAATTGCTTTGAAGTATTAAAGAATGGGAGAAATTTCAGTATCACTGCATTATGATCCCACATCATGTAAGAACATGCCTGCTCAACTCATAAAATAACCACTGGCACTACCAGTTCAGATCTGTTCCCTGGCCTCAGGGCTGCTGAAAACCATGCTGTAAACCAAACCTTCTATTAAAACTTAGTCAAGAGAATAAGATACAGGTCAGACTGGTCCAAGTATTATTTGATGAAGGAAAGACCCTCCTAAGTATTTAGACATTATAGCTCTAGTTTTTTTCAGCTGGAATCCATAAATGTTTATCCAATCTTCCTGTGATGTCCTTTGATCTCTTAGGAGTTTTTATTTTTAAAAACACAGATAACATTTCTATAGCCATATTGGACAGATAAGTAAAGGAGATGACACAGTGATCTGAACCTTTGTTTGGATTTTCTCTCAGTATTTATAAACACCAAGGCAATCCATCACTGGCTGCCAATGCAAAGAAATTCAAACGTACACAAAATACCCGTGCTGATGTGGTATATTTAATATAAGGCAGACCTACGGTGTACAAGAGAGACTTCCCATCAGTTGTTTGTAGGGTTTTTGTTGTGTGGTGCTTTTATTTTTTTTTAGGCATTTTCTACTGTAGGACTATCACCAAACCCTCCAATATCAAATGGAATTTTTAAAGTGGAAAAGATTGCAGGGAAATATGCCTAAATAAGCAAGACAGAGGTTGTCTTCTTGTGAGAAATTTCTTAGTGTTGTGAAACAAATATTAATAAGAGAACTCCGCTTGAGAAAACCAGGCATTACATTAACAAAAAATGGTGGTGAAAGTAATCTCCACAGAGGGCAGGAGGCAAAGTGTGGTCAGGAAGGTGGTGGGGCCATGAGTGCCAGTGGGGCCCTACTCTGCAGAGTCTAAAAGACCATCACGGTTTGCACAACCAGAGGAGCTGGGCCGGCAGGAGCAGGGAGCTGCAGTGCTGCTGGGGGTCCTGAGCAGCACAGACCCACCCAAGGACCACCCTGATGGTCAGGAGAGCACAGGCACCCTAGGGCACCCTGCACAGTGCTCCTCGTGGCCTGTGCATCCTGCCTTGGGCCCTTGCTTTAGCAGGCAAGAAGGAAAAGCCTGATTGAACAGGCAGCTGATGTGGCAAGGCTCAGCCTCGACACCCAGGCACTGGCGTTCTGTGGTATAGTTCAAGAACCGTAGGAGGAAGAGTGACATTGTTTTAAAAGCTCAGCTTCAAAAACAAACATACAACAAAGACAGGAGTGTATTCATCCCCTCCTATCACATCTGTGCCCTGCAGGCAATGTTCTGAGAGGAGTCTGTGAAACTTGTACTTGCAGCTATCTCAGACAGCTCCACCTAGAACTGTCTCAGCCCTGGCTCTCCCGGAGCCTGACACGCTGCCAGGGCTGTGTACGTGATCCCCTCGTGTTCCTACGCAGTCCTAGCCGTGTTTAACTCGCAAGTATTTGCAAACACGCCATGCAGGAAAACAAGGTAAACATGAAAACGGGCTCGGGAGGACGATTTGCATCCACTGTGCTCGCTTGCGTGCACTGCAGAGGTGCAGGGATCCAAACACGCTGTCCCGAGGAAGGACCGTGCTGCCCTCAGCCCTCTGGCCAGGCACTTGGAGATGCTCCTGCACTGCAGATGCTGCTGCGACTCCAGCCCGTGGACTGAGCTGCTTAAGTGTTAACCAAGGATTTTGTACGCGTTTTACAGCCAGAGCTGAGCTCCATGCCGCTGTGGTTGCTGCATTACCTCCACCAGTTTCTGATCTGGCTGTTGAAATGGCAATTGCTTGTTCTAACCTGCCTCTGGCAAGCTCTGCTCCGTGCACCCTGCCCTGCCCCTCTCCTGGGGAGCGCTTCTCACCCCGCAGTTCCTCCTTTCTGCTTGCTCAGGCTCTGTGTCCCCGCTTCACCTTTCTCATTTAAGGCTGAGCACAGCCCGTGCCAGGCCCCTCCCTCCTGACATCCCAGACGCAAAACAAAGGTCACCCCCATGCCACTGTTTCATTAGGAAAAGACATACCAAACAGACCTGGGGACAAAGCTGTCCCATGCCAGTGTCACAAACAGTCTGCACAACACAGCCTCTCAAGGCTTGCACAGATCTGCCCTATGAAGAGAAAAGTCCCAAGGATTGTTTGTCTTTCCAGCTGAAATTTGTAACTGGGTGTCACGCCAAGCTACGTGGGCCTAGGGATGCTACAGAAATTCATTGACACAAAACCCATATTCAAAACAAGTGAGTTTTTGACTAACTACTAATGGATGTCCTGTACCAATATTACCAAATTACCTCTTCCAGATCCTTAAAGCTGAGCTTATTCTTTGAATCTATTGGGAAAAAGGAAGAGTTCACTGTATAAGTACTTACTGCAGAATTAGTTTTGTGCCTTGGACTGAGGACAAATTAATTGACTTGCCTAATAAAATTATCAGTATTTATATTTGTCCTCACGGCTATTAGTCTGAGCAGAGAGACTACAGTTTTACAGCTGTAAAGGGAATGCCTTTTGAAAATGTACTCTGAATACTTCATTAAAGATTTTTGGCATAGCTGAGGTTTCCTGTGTTCTGAACACTGCACAGACAAGAAGTGCATAAGCAAACAATGGCACTTTACTAAAGGCACAACTCTACACAAAAGAAAAACTTGGGAATAACATGGCCTAGCAGAGAAGTTGTGTCAGGGGAAGACTGCTGAGTGGGTTTGGCTTGTTTGTTAACCTGCAAGTGAGGTACAAAGCTTTGCTGCTAAACAGGTCATCGAGAGATGGGCGGGAAAATAATAGTTTTTTCCTCATCTGCATTTTGTACAGGAAAATTGACAGTCTTGCTAAGCAGACAGCCCTAAATGATACATTTTTTTGTACCCCAACTGGAAGCACTTACGCAAAAGAGCTGCTACCTGGTTCTCCCCAGGGACAGATAAATCAGAGCTGTGCATTTGTGAGCACAGGTTCCATACATAAACGTTTAGGCACTGCGATTTATTACTTGTAGATAGCTCCAGCATGTTAATGTTAATGTTAATTTCTTTTCCATATTTCAAGAGCAGCAGAAGAACTATTCTCAGTATTACAACATTTACAAGAGAGTTTATGTGGCCAGAGTTGCCTACTTAATGCCCTCACTGTATTTAGAGCTGTTGCAGCCATGCAGAGTCCTCTGGCATGAGGCACCGAGCCTGCTGTCAAGGATGTTTGATGTCTTTAGCAAAGCAGAGACAGTACTCTCTCACTGGGAAACCTTCAAGGTGCAGTGAAGGGAAGGGAGAGCAACTGATGAGATGCTGACAGACTTGCTTTTCTGAGCTGTGCAATATACAGGGCTTTAGAGGAAACTTCCCCTCTTTTATCCTCTTCCCCACAGCACCAGCACCACCCCAGTACATGCTGGAACTTTCCTAAAACTGCCCTGCACATTATCCTTACAGCTTTGCTTCTTCTGGGGACAGATTCTTTGATTTAGAAGAACAGAACCTGGAAGTTTTCATTAAGTAGCACGGAGTCTGGAGTAGCCTGAGAGAGGGCCAAGTCTGCCTTTGTATCTGCCTCCCATAGTTTCAGCAGCTGCAATTTTCTTACTGACATTAAAGTGGACTCAAACTTTGAACTGTCCATCCACAGCTTTCCACAGCATCTTCCTGTAAACTCCCTTTATCTTTGGTGGTAAGACAGACTACTGAGACCTACTCATTTAACAGTGGGATAATATATTTGGAGTCATGGATCAAATGGTTTCACCACCCAATGAAAACACACTTTTTCTCCATCACTGACTTACAGCTGTGCATTGACCTTGCTGTACCCTGGCATATGGACCTGCCAAAGCTGGCAGTGACTGCCAGCCAGAGCATAGGAAGTGTTTAGAAGGCTTTTAGTAGAGAAGGAAATGGGTGCACTGCTACCTGTGAAGGACAAGTGGTGGGAAAGAAACAGATTCTTGACAATTGGGAAGACTAATTTGGGACAAGCTGCACAGGATGAGGGGAAGAAGCACAGTGGCAATGCAGGGACAGGGAAAGATGCTCAGAGGAGATCCAGGAATCAGCAAAATTTTATCATATACAAGAGCGAAGCAGAGACTCATAGAATACCAGGTTGGAAGGGAACCTCAAGGATCATCTGTTCCAACCTTGTCATGCAATAGTTACCATCCAAATACTTTCTTGCAGAAGGCATTTCCTTCCTGCCTGATGAACTCAGCAATGGCAGCTGAAGCAAACTATGACCTTTGCTTTTCAGCTTGTCTCAGTAATGAAGTGAAAGAATGACAGTGAACAGCATTAGTTACAGCATAAATATACTGATTTTTGAGTCTTAGGCACTGACAGTGAAATACTCCAGACCTGCAGTTCACTTTGTGGTATAGAGATATGCTAAGCATGCTCACTGCAAACCCATATGTGCTTTATGATGTCCACCCTGAGACCTCACTTGCCTGCTTCTGTACAGCAAACAGCAGACCAGGGCCTTAGCCCATGATTTTTTGGCTTGAGGTGCTTTACAGTTCTTTCCCAGGCCACTACATAAGAACTAATCTGTCCTTTGGAAAGATTTTTGAAAAGTATATTGAGGGGGGAACCAATATTTGATTTGGTTTTGCAGACTTGTTCACAGTAAAGCAATCAGGCTGTACCAAACCTCTATGTTCAGTCTGTCTGAATTTAAAGCTCTTCCAAGGCAAGCAGAAGCTGAAGATCTGGATAATATAGTGGGTAAATCATACAAAGTACAAATTTTAAAAAGGAACATGTATCCTTCCCTTGTGGGCAGAGGGAGATGACGCTGATGGCTCATCAGTGAGAATCACGCACACACAAGCCTATTGAAGCCTCTCTTCCTAGCTGCTAAATATTCATTCTGGGTGCAACAGGCTGGAATACCATGATGAGGACACATTTTTGTGATGGAAACTCCTGTTCTAGTATTGTTAAAGGCCTTCAGCACCAAACATGTGAACAAGCCTATACAGGATTGAGGTAGGTTTTTTGCTTGGTTGGTTTGTTTAGTTGTCCTCCACTTTCATTAGTGACAGCCATGATCAGTCAATTGCTTCTTTAATTGTTCCTTTTCCCACTGGAGCCTTCAATCTTTGTGATTTATGTGCTATAGTTATCAGCAGTCCAAATGCTGTAGTAGTTTGTCACATGCAGAAAATGTGACAATTCTTTCTTCAGAAAGAACCACAGTCTGGCATTTATACCAGGCTGGGAGGTTTAAAATGCCTGACTCTCTTGGCATTTATAATTGCTCTGCATATTTCTCATATAACACATCATTACCAAATCAAAATCATCAAACTTTTATTTGCTATTTCTTGCAAAATTATAAGAAAATAATCTCTTCTACAAGTGTTCTGCATCCTTCTCCTGTTTAGAAATGTCAGGGTGCAAAGAGAAAACAAAGTAGCAACTTGTTTCCATTTTTGCTTCCCAGAGTGCTCTGAACAAGTGCCTTCTTACATACTAGGGACAGGAGAAAAAAGTAATACAAGTAATAAAAATGACAATTCTGTTATTTCCAGACTTCTCACATACAGAACATTCTGTAACACTAGCAAAGCTATAACCCATGTATTGAAAAAATACAATCCTTCAGAGAGTCTGAAAAAGCCTTGAGCAATTTCTTCCATCTCTCTAGAACTAAAGATGCCCAATTTTTCAATACAATACTACACAAACTAATCTTCCCTCTAAAATGCCTTGTACTTGCCAAGATTTTTTCCTGTTTCTTAAAAAACAAACAAAAGCTTGTTTTGAAAGAAATATGAAAGGAACCAAAGGAATTGTGTTGAGCCAAAAGTCCTGCTTTCTCCACCCTCACTGTACTCATCTGGAGAGCATCTGGCAAACAAATCCATTGATAGTTTAGAAAAGTCTTTTATCTGTCCTCACAGACTTAAAAGGAAAGTGGAGCGCATACACATTCCGAACTAATTGCATCCTCTTTGTACTATTGCCATTTTGAAGAGATGAGAGTACAGCACACAATACACACTTTAAAAGAAAAAGCCTTCTCTGGTAAGGCTGCATGAAACCCAGGTTAACAAAACTTGCAGGAGAGAGGGCCAGCTACATCAACAATGAGTTGTCCAAATAAACACAGATGAAGGGCAGCATATAAATCCTGCCTCCATACGGTAAATGATGCCAGAGCAGGCAACATACCCTCCTTCAGCAGAATTGCACAGTGTACATCTCTCCCCTGGTACATAAATCTATAGCATGTGACACACAGGGGAGGAAATGATGGTGCCTTTCATGCATATTTATGTAAATGCTATGATTACACTAAGTAATCAAGCCAGCAGCATGCAAATTTCAACATGCATCATCAAAAAAATGCAAATATTTATATAACAGTTTAAGTGGGAAACATTTAGGACAGTCCTTTGCTAGGAAAAGATTAATTTTCAAATAGCTGACCATTGCAAAGTTGGAAGCTGGCTGTTTATCAGAATTTGAGCATTCAGCAAACTTCTGAGGACCTAATTCCCTTCTGTGCTTGCAGGTATCCTCAAGAATCAAATTCCTCTCAGAATGAAAACTTAACCCAAACCAGTATAAATTGGCTAATTACTAAGGTGTATATATCAAACCAATTTTCTGTTTTCAGTCTTTTTAGTATTTGGCTTCCTGCAGCTTCCTGCAATGAAAAATACAAGAGCTCCAATGCCATTTCCTCCAAAGTGACCACAGTATTGCTTTCCCACTCCTTCCTCAAACACAGAAGATGAACATTAAGATAAGAAAAAAAAATCAACCTTTCTTAAAAAAAATACATTATATGAATCATTGCACTATATTCTTTGGCAGATGCATAGTCTCAAACATTATTTTAAACCTGTTAAAGAAATTAAAACAGATTTGCAAATGACTCAGACTGAGCAGAGCTCTTGGGAATGCTTTCTTGGCTGTCTTGCAATCCAGAACTAAGAAGAGATGTGGGAGGAAGCATTAGGGGGCTTTTTTTGCAGGTAGTTTCATGTTTTTAGCACTATCAAACTGGATTTCACAGGCTGTCCTGCTGTGGCCTCACGTCTTGGAAACTTGGGTGGCTGAGCTGTGCGGCAAGAAGCATACTCACTGAGAGGAAAGGTCACACTGCTGGAGAAAACAAAGCAGCCCTTGAAACACTGTGAGCCATGGAATGTCTGGGGTGATTTGTCCACATTTTTATTTCTCATCCACGATGAGGGCTAAAGTTTGTTTTGAAGGATCTGTTTTGGAATACAGTGTAGATCCGTGGAGGCTGCTGTGCTGATGACATTACAGGATGCCTGGCAGTCCTCGCTGTCTTGCCACATGCTCCTCCCAGCTGCAATTCCATTTTAGCCATTCCTTCGAGCTCTCTAATGGACTATGAGAGCCTGAGGATACAGATGTTAACAGCTCCCATCAGTTATAAACAAAAGCAATTACAAATAGAAATCAGTTTTCCTGAATGGCTGACTACTCATCTCTCAGCGATAGTAACTGGTGAGACTGAGTTCCCATTGTAATGCCAGGCTGTTGCTTCTGAATAAGTGACGCTCACACAGCAGAGGTGTCTCACTGCCTCTCCAACAATCACGGTCTGACACAGAAGGGTGCTATGTTCTTTCACTTTGATTTCCTTCTATTCACTACCTATTTTACCTCCCCATCTTTGCACTCTATTCTGATTAGAGCTCACCTTCAAATGGAAAAGAGCATTGCTACCAGATTACTTTTGCATGGTGGGATTTGGGTCCTTTTTCAGGTTAAGTAAACTGGACAAAAACTTTAGTGACAGAAAGATATCTAACATTGCACAGAGAAATTCCAAGAGTTGTTTGTCATCTGTTGGCTAGGGGCACAGACAACTCCCAGACACATTTAAAAAAATCTCTTTCACTAGAAGAAAAGCAGGATTTATAGGATTTAGACTGAGCTAACATAGAATGCAATATTATGCCTGTCAATCTTCGCTCATTCTTTATTATGCTTATCTACCTTTTAATAATTACAATAGCATCCCTCTTCTCTCATGAAATATTGTAAAAAGTATATTTCATTGAGGATTTTGAAGGTTTTATTAATTCTGCCACTTAATTCTGTCTAAGACTAGGGAGACAGAAGTCAGCCCACTACATATACACCTGTAAAATTGCATTATCCCAATGGATTTCTATAGCACTCTTCCAAGAATTTTAAGCCAAAGAGAAGGCAAGCTGACTCTATGCTATAAGTATCATTCAAAAAATATACTGTTCAAAAGAATCACTGGCCAAGGTTCATCTATAAAGTGTATGAGAATCTTCTAAACAAATGGTATTTCATGTGGTTAATTCAGAAAACAACAAGCAAGCTCTAGTACTATTAGTCCAGAGACTGGATCAATTTTGCCTCTTGAGACAAAACCTTTCCAGTCTTCTGCTAAAACCTTTCAGCAAAAGTAAAAATTAAAGCTAGATTTTGCTATTTAACACCTTTTATTGTTCTTTGTAAGTTTGCATTCCTCTGACAAAATACAAGCCAAACCATCCATTTCATGCCTAACTGATTACTACTCGTGCAGTTCTGTTAGAGATCATGGAGCCTTATACCTTGTGGCAGTTAATACACTCAGCATTTCATACAGAGCTGAAGCCTGTCCTTCCCCTTGTCAGTTCACACTGTCTAAATTCAGTTTATTTCAGAATGTTTTTGTATGTCCTAAGCCTGCTATCTGTTGATATTAACCCACAAAGCTGCAAGTATTAATGGCAAAGGTTACAAGAAGAGTATCTCATAATTCTTAGTCAGACAGGATCTTGAGGTTAGACTCAAGTTCATGACTATTACATCATGTATAGCATTACCTTTTTGTCCAGTATTACAACTGGTTATTTTTAGGAAACACTCACAACAAAGATTAGCTAACCAAAATGTTATATATTTCACATCTTCCACTAACTAGGATCTTGTTCTACACCTACAAACCCCAAATCCTCCTGAAGATTTACTCATTTCTGAAAGAAAAGGTCTCATCCAACCTTGGTGATTGTATGATCCTATGATTCTAAGAGAACTCTTCCTGTTAGCTGTTACCCAAGTACCATCTTAAATTAAACTAGATATTAATTATGTTAAATTAATATCTAGTTTAATATGATGCTTAACTCATGAAAAGAAAAGCACAAAGGACAACTATTTTACTTACACAAAGGAAACTAGAACTGAAAATAAAAAGGAAATACAGAGGGCATTAAAAGCTCATAAAAAGGAAAATAAAATAAAATAAAATAAAATAAAATAAAATAAAATGAAATACAATAAAATACAATAAAATAAATACTCTTAAAGTGATTCTCTGCTTGGGGCTGCCAGCCAAAGGTCAGTTCCCAGCTGTGATGCAGGGCTGAGTGAGCAGCAGGGAGAACCTGGCACCGTTCAACACCTCCCCAGGCCCGGGCTCCCCTGCCCTGTGCCTGCCCTGCAGCCTTGTGCCCACCTGCAGCCCTGTGCCTGTCCTGCCCTGTGCCCGCTCTGCCCTGTGCCCACCTGCAGCCCTGTGCCCACCTGCAGCCCTGTGCCTGTCCTGCCCTGTGCCCGCTCTGCCCTGTGCCCACCTGCAGCCCTGTGCCTGTCCTGCCCTGTGCCCGCTCTGCCCTGTGCCCACCTGCAGCCCTGTGCCTGCCCTGCAGTCCTGTGCCCACCTGCAGCCCTGTGCCCACCTGCAGCCCTGTGCCTGTCCTGCCCTGTGCCTGCCTGCAGCCCTGTGCCTGTCCTGCCCTGTGCCTGCCTGCAGCCCTGTGCCTGTCCTGCAGCCCTGTGCCTGCCCTGCCCTGTGCCCACCTGCAGCCCTGTGCCTGCCCTGCAGCCCTGTGCCCACCTGCAGCCCTGTGCCTGCCCTGCCCTGTGCCTGCCCTGCCCTGTACCTGCCCTGCAGCCCTGTGCCTGCCCTGCAGCCCTGTGCCTGCCCTGCAGCCCTGTGCCTGCCTGCAGCCCTGCCCACAGCACTGGGAACGGGAGCCTGCTCAGGAACCGGGCAGCTCTGTGCTCCCAGAGCAGCCCCTTGCTGACACAGCACTGTCTCACTTGCTGGGGACATTGCCACCTCTCCCAGATGGCAGCACTGGCTGTCTGCAAAGGGGCAGGGGGTATCTGCGCCTCTTGGATATCATCACCCTGGAGAACTGCAGTGAGACTGAGTCCGGATATACTCTAAGTTAAATTGCTTTTTGCTTTTGCCAACTGTAAAATGAGGTGTCCAGTTTTTCAAAGCATCTCTACAGATAGTCCCTAGATTGGGCCTAAAATCTGATTTTTACACACAAACCACACCACGAATCCAGCTCCTTGTACTATTTGGGGTCTACTTGTGTCTTCCAGATCTGACTCCTCACATACCTCAACATACCTGGATATCCTTTCTAAGTAAGGGTTTTCTCCTTTCTGTCTACTTGTTAAGTAGAAACTTACTCCTACCTATATTCCTTTTGATAAAACTGCTTACAAGCTGAGCCTTGTTAGATATGCAATATTGAGGTGAGAAACGTGGCATATCCTTACAATTCTTGCACACTTGCTAACAGCATGGTGAGACAGTGAGTCAGTACACACCACTGGATGGTTTCAGGCACAGAAACCTCCATTGGCATATTACCTATATATTCCTATGCAAATCCTAATAGCATATCACTTAACCATAGTCTGTCAGGCAGAGCAACCTCTTAGATCTTTTATTTTTCCACTGGAAGAACCTTACATCAAAATTAGCACTGTCAGTGGTACAATTATGCATACACACATTAGACATCAAATAAAACCCCTTGGGTAGTCTGTACTGACAGGCTGTGATGACTGGCCTACTTCTTAGATTGACTTATCCTATAACCTAATGCTTCTACAATCTTAACATCTCCCTCTGGGTCCACTAAATTACTGACTGCTGCTCCCTGTATGGCAGGATTTGGTAAAGAAAGTGCAGGGATAACTGGTTTTAATAGAAAAGAGCAAACACATAAACACTGAGCCAGGACCTCCAAAGACCTCTAAAGAGGCACCCAGAGAAGCAGGGCCTGACTCCAGCTGCCCACTATATCCTGTCTCTTTCTGATGGTCAAGAGGCTCTACCTACTCAAAACAAAAGCAGTTAACAAATCACAAATGCTTGAGAAAAAAACCCTATGAAATGACACACACACATCACTCAGTGATCCAGTGAAGAGCAAATTTAAAATACATTTATTTTTCTTCCCAGAGCAGCACTACTGTCTTTGCAAACTCAAAGGAGAATCACAGACTAAGACAATAAGAGACTAAGATAATGTTTCAGCTGCCTTTTTAGTATATGCTAGATATCAATTGTTTCTTGACTTTGGAAAAACTTAAATAATTAAAAGAAGCAGCACTACCAGCATTTGTAACAGTCTGAAAACCTCATGCTTCAAATAAGAGAAGTATTGTTACTGATTGCCATCATGCTATAGTTGCATGACTTGGCAGGAAATACATGCAGTTTCCAGGACACAAAATGAGGTGCTGTGAGAGAAATATTAGGGATTGAATTCTTTCTCCTCAGCTGAAAAGAGGAAAAGCAGTCAAAATATATACAAACCCCTAACATACAGCAGGTCACTTGCAAATCAAGAAATTACTTGTGTAATAATGAAAAGGAAAGCCACTGAAGTTATAAGAAAATTCTGAAGTTGGTCTGTAGTTACAAATCTGGAAGTTAAGGAGATTTGAGACAGACATACAGATGTCTTTTCTAGCACAGGAAACTGGGACAATTCCAAATTTTTATTTAGCAAATTTCACAATTATTGCAATGGTCCAAGAACTTGTGGGCAACGTCATCCTCTTGTGCTGTGTGTAGTTTTGCCATTTGCTTTATTGTTATAGGCTTTGTTTTATGGTTTTGAAAAGCAGCTTTGCAGTCTGGGGGCCTATATTGTTAACTCCTTAATACCTTCTGACCTGACTAACTCCTTAATACCTTCTGACCTGACTACGTCGGCACTGTTACCTGTAGCTGCAAGACTGATCTGATCCAGAGGTTCTCTTTCAATCCAATGGGTTAAATTTATTCTTGAAAGGAAAGAGCAGGGACCTTAATTTGCATTAGCAGCACTAATGCACATAAGATGCTACAGTGAACAATATTAAAATATATTTAGTGATACTGCTGGATACCACAAGTATGAGTTCTTTTCCAATTGTAAATATCCCTACAGAAATGCAACACAGAAAAAAAAAAAAACTACTGGATTTTTTTCACATAACATTTTTGACAGGTTGTCTTTCAGAATTTCAATCCGTAGCCCATGGGCTTTTCTTTGATACCAAGAAATATGTCACCTATGACATCAGGTTAAAGGAACAACAAAAAGTAACAACAGACAGTCTTATCAGAAAGCCAGAAACAAATTCCTCTATCTGTTGATGCATTTTACTCAGTCCTCTATTATAGAAGAGTTAGGTCCAAGAAAAAGAAAAAGAAAAATTAAGATTCATTGCATCTAAACACATCTCAGACTCTAATGTGCTTCCTCTACTCTTTAAAACTCAGTGCAGTCCTATCTAGCTGGTTCCCTCCACAGCGATATCCCTCCCTCAGCTCCCCTTCGTAGCAGAAATTTGCATTCCTGCTCAATGGCTATGTTTATTCTTGGACAAATGCAATCATTCTAATGAGTGATAAAACTCCTGGGTGCCTAGACTGATCTGATAAGCACCACTGAATGCACAACTGCAGGCGAAGTCTAAGCATGTTTATTTCCCACAACAGGTTCTGTCCACTGAAACATGGCTTGAAATTAAAGGGTAAGCAAAAAACTTAATAAGGGGGAAGGAGAGGAAGGGAGATGAAAGCAACTGTCGTTAACCATCCTCTCTGTCACTCTCCAGACTGGTGCTGTTTAATCTTGCCTTGAGGTATTCCTTGCAGATGTTACATGAAGAACATCATTCAGGGCTATAAACTCTTGTTCACATACATACAGTTCTGATGGAAGAGCAGGATTATTTCCTGGGCTGCTTCACTCAGTGATAGGATCATTCAGTACCTCTTGCTCCTCTAGACCTCCCAACAAGGCTTTACCTGAGTATTCTGCTTAATATAATCTTAAATGTGTGAAATTCACCTATCTGCACTGTTGTAAAAGATCGGGCAAAAGTATTGGAAAGTCTTTGGAAACAAGAAATAGAAAGAAAAGAAGAAATAGAAACAACCACTCCCCTTCTGCACATCCTTGCCTGGGTTTTACAGTGTGGGATAAGTTGGGTTGTGTAAGATCTGTGAAGTGGCAGTCAGAGGAATTGTATTCTGCCTGTCCTTATCAGAGAATGATTACTGGTTGGTATTTCTCCCTCAGATTCAAACCTTGGCTTTATTAGCTACAAAATCAACCTCTGCAGCTCGGTGGGAAAGTCACCCTGAATTACCTTCCTGAACATTTTCTGGATTTCAAATTCTCCACGACATGATAACAAATAGAGCTGTTTTGGGAAAAAGACAAGATGCTTTATACTTGGCACTATTGCATGAGGCTATCATTAATGCTAGACAAATCCAAAAAGGCAATTGAGTTTAGTCTAGTAAGGCAGAGGGTTACATTCTTGATTACAAAGTAGGAAATTAAAAGTTATCAAAACCAAAACAAGTAAGACACAGAACATACTTGAAACAGTTCAATTCTCCCAGCTGTCTCAAGACTTCTCTGAGTAATGTCCCTGGAGCAGATATGGGAGAAGATGGGAATTGGTACAACTATATTACAAATTTTGACTTTTAGAAATAACTTGCCATTATTGTGAAAACAGGAACTGAAGTTTGAGGTGGCTGAGGTGACTCAGAGCTGAAGATGCCACTCTTTTCGCTTCAAACATCATCCCTTTCCTCCCCTCATTTTTGGTCCCAGCTTGAATGACATTAATATTTTATCTGCCTGGGTGATCTCCTGACTGTATAGTGTGTTTTGGAACATTCTTTTAGCTTAAGCAATCTTCAAGAGGAATAATATTCTTCCAGGCTCATACAGCACTTGAAGTCACATCCCTATACCTGCTCTTTAAACAGAACACACTTTAATATGCCATTTTATCTTCAGAGGGTCACTACACAATGGTAATCACACAGATGATATACTTGGTGTCAATGTGTGTTCCCTCCCTAACATTTAAGGGAAGGAGCCTTCAAATAAGGTGTGTCCTCCCACTTTCCCCTAACACAGAATGGCTGAGGCTGTCAGGGAGATCTGGTGTTTATCTGCTCCAAAGCCTCTGCTTCAGCAGGGCCATCTCTTCTCCTCTGGAGGGAAAGGAGAAAATCTCCATCTTTGGAATTTTCAGGAATCTGCTGTGGCTGATTTGATCTAATGACAGCAATAGTTCTACTTCACATTAGACAATATGCCAGAAGTACTTTCCATCCATATCTCTAATCCCATAAATATGAATGTGCTTCATTCAGTGAAAGGTTTTATTTTTCTCTTGATCAAAAAGTCCCCCCATCCAGCAAGTCAAAATTCATTGCTGTCAAGTGCCTTATGCCATTGGTTTCACTCCCATTTGCAGTTCTACATCCACTACTGGCACTGCCACAAGCTGAATGTTTTGGGTGCTGTCACACATTGGGTGCTGGAACATTCACAGCTCTGTATTTTTAATGCTATCGTGGCTTGGTTCATTAACTACTCCACTTGAACCTTGTCTTCCTTTCATGAAATATTTACAGCTCTTTGGTTATATTTTGTACATATGTTTTTTCCCCCCATTCATCTAAAAGCTATTACTAATGTTTTCATAATAAGAGACTGTTTTACTGAACAAAGATAACAGTAGTTAAGTCAAGAACAACATGAACAAATTAAAATTAAAAAAGGAAGTAAAGCCATTTAGAATTCAACAATACACAGCCATAATATTTACTATTCCCTGCTAACACTAAATAATATTGAAGTGTATTATTCTATTCTATTCTTCAAGGTCCATCTTATATTAAATTAACTGAAGTTAAGACAGCATATTCCAGTCACCTAAAGTAGCACTATCAACTTTTATTAGAATATGGAGATAGGTCTGCTTTTTAAAATTAGTATCTCCAATAAAGCTTCTATTTGAAAGTGATAGAAATAAATTTTGATTTGCAATAGAAAGCTACACAACCAGTTGCTTTTTCCTTATTCACGGGTTATGTCTGTACCTGGAAAAGTCACTTCCCTCCTTGTGTTAGCATTCCCTACAATGGCTGGCAGTTCCCTAATTCCAGCAGAATGCAGCCACCACTGGAGCTTTGAACACTGAAGCACTTAGACCAACCCTGTGGCAGATTATCATGCAGGCCTTTGGCCTGGGATGGATTTGTATTCAAGGGGAGCCAACAGAGAAAATACTAACCAGAATTCCTTGGAATCATGAGTTCATGGAAGACAAACTTTACCTAAGTTTTCATAGTGCTTCCATTTGATGATGAAAAATTGCTTTTGTATCCATACAGATATAGAGTGCAGAAAAGCCATAAATCTTTGGTATATCACTTGGCTGAAGAGTAAATCTAAAGCTATTTATTAGTTTATTAATGAAGGAGAACATAAATCTGAAGTTTTAAATTATATATATTTTCTATTTCCTTACCTAAGTATCTGCATAAACAGGTTCAATACAGAAGTTTTATACTGAATTAAACTGTCAAGAGACAGAAAGACTAATTAATAATTTGATCTACTGATCTTACAACCATTAAAAAAACCTAAAAATGTAACCAGATTCTTGTGGGTACACAGCAGTTTCCACCTTGGATAGCCCAAATGCACTGGATGCACACTAGTGGGTGGATTTTAAAGTTATATTTGAGAAGCAGTTTAGCCACTGGCTGTAATGTGAGAATTGTCTGCTCCAAGTCCGTGCTAGGAGACAGCAGCAAGACTCATCAATCCCTCAGTGGAGGTGGAACAAGACTGATGGAAGAAACAGCTGAAGAGTCCATGGGGGGAGAGTGCGTAAAGAAAGGGTGGATCACTGTTCTGATGAGAAAAAGAACATTCTTGCTTGCTCAATGAAAATGATTACACTTAATGTATGCCACTAATGCTCCCACATGCCCTGAAGACCTAAGTGAGCCCATGCACATTGTTCTCTGATGTTTTTGATGGCAAATAATTAATCTTTATGAGCGGGAGTGCTGACTTTAGGGGTTTTATCTCACTGCACTGCAATTTATTTTCATTGGCAACTGGTTGACTTTTCCTTTGCAACATGCAGCTTATGAATGTATCAGTTATTTTGTCCATGCAATCACAAAGATTGATACATCTATGTCTAAAGCAGCACATTTTTAAAAATTGCAGTTCAGAGTCCCATTTAATACCAAGCCCACAGTGATTTATTTAAGGGTTTATTATGCTCTCAATTACAAGTTCAGTTGCTTTTGGAGCTTTTTCTTTGGCCTCCACTCTCAGTTCCTACTTGGATACCCTTGCACATCCTCCACTTGCTATTCCCTGAAGGCTTTGGTATCCAAACCACTGCTGCCTTCTTTTTCTTGCTCAACAACAGCAACAGAGTCAGTGGCAAAGGAATATGGCAGAGAAATGAGTCACCACTGAGTAGTTCATTAAACCACATATCATATGGAAGAAGTTACTGTATATTAAATATGTTGACTTGATTCCACTAATCAAATAATAAAATTTTACTTGAACAATAAAATTTGCAAGATAATTAAAGAAATACGGAAATGAAAAAGTAATTTACTATTTTGATGAAAGCAAACACACCCATTCCTTTCTTAGCTCCTAGATTTCAGTGTTGTGTTAAAGCCAAATTTTTAATTTGAGTGTTTAGAAGTAAAAATAACATATGGAAGCAGTTTGGGAAATTTAGAAATCTTTTTTTTGTAGGAAAGGAAAGCATGGTGGGTGTGACAGAAGTAATATATACTAAGATGCTGTCACAGGACCTGAACTGTGCATTTGCACAGACAATACAATATCTGGGCAATTTCTGGGACTAAACTACATTTAGTTCCATCACAGCCTCTTTCTACTAAAGAATATAAAATTACTTATATTTAAATTTCCTGTTAAAGTCAGATAAAAAATTTAAATGTTTTGGTAGCTACCGTGGCAGTTTTGGAGACATTTCCCATGGGGAGTATTATAAGCGTCCATATTTCTGCTTGTGCAGGAAAGTGAGGGCTGTCCAAACAGGAGATAATGCTAAAAAGACAAACTTCTTTCATCAGGCTGGAAAGCAGGAAAGACTTGTCTGAAAACTCTGTAGTGGGCTTGCCTGCCTGTGCTTCCATGTTTCCATAAAACCATCCCCCCCAAAAAACCCACCAAAACCCAACAAACAGCTAAACAACAATAAAAACCTGTCCCCTCAGCCAAATTCTAGTTTTATTTTCAAGGCTGCTCTGCAATGGAGACTAGTTACTGCTAATTTATCTTTTATTTCCCTCCATTTCTTAGACCATACTGAACATTGATCGTTGGTTTCATGTTAACTTACTGAAATCTGTTAATGATCTCAATTGGCCCAGTCTGAGCACTCTGAATAACCAGTCCAGGTTACAGCATTGCCATAAAACAGAAATATGGATTGAGATCTAGCATTAGCAGTGTTGTTGGAACCTGAATGCATTCAGGTTCTACAACAGGCTACCAATATTTTTTTATAGCTCTTTGCCACTGAACCCCTCTTGAAAAATGATGATGGAATTTTAGAATTACTCAGGCCCTGGTTTGAAACACATCAAGAGTTTCTCAACATATCCCATACATCAGCATAATGAACTTAAATTATTCACTGGCTGGTCAACTTACAACAATAAACAGAAACGGGAATCCAAGTTCAAAACCTCAGTTACTTTGCTCTTATTTCCTTAAGTACACATGAAGACAGACAGATTTTATTACAGTATTTCACATGTGTTCTTAAAAGCAAGAGCTACTTACATTTTCAACTCCAGAGATTGAAGAAACTTGTGTTACAGGAGCTTTACTAACTAAAAAATTTAGAACAGAAGAATTGTGAAAACTCCCAAACTTACCTAGGCACATTGTCCAGAGGTATTGCAAGGTAAAAGAATTAAAAACCCCTTAAGTTACTTTTCTGCTCTAGTCCATTCTGTGTTTACCTAACATTCAGAATATCTTCCTGCTGCTCTCCCTGAGACATTCAAAATGGCAAATGAGAGCATTCAGTACCTTGGGAAAGCATGCTGCTAGATTAGTCACCTTTACTTGATTAATTTTCATTGTTAACAAACATACATGTCTTATTTGTGATTTATGGAACTCTCATTTATAACACACATTTCTACACAGGCTTGCTTGCTTTTGCAAACTTAGACACCTGTTGTATGATTTCTGACATGTTATAAAGAGAACTCCCCCACCCAACACATCTTGCCAGTGTTTTTAACAATGCAAGATAAAAACCCAAAAGATATGAAAATAGCTGACTTCATCAATGCTTGAGTATACTTCTATCCCTGTACTTGCTCATGTTTCCTGTAAATGCTAATGACATTGATTTCATGACTCACTGGCACTGTGGCAGAAAGTTATCAAAATTAAAATTAACTTCCCACAGAAATACTCTCTATCTGTAAGAGGAGAAAAGAAAGCAACTGGATTAAAACCTGAGGAGAACTGCCACAGCTTCCCACCAACCATGGAAGGTCTCATAAGATTTAGCTACATTTACCCACCTCTAGTAGCATAAATACACTGTCAAGGCATATGAAACAGACCAAATTCTTGTGTGGGATTATGTAATTATGTGACTTCTCCCATTATTTGCCATTTTTCTCCTTTTACTCTACTTAGGATTGTTTAGATAAAGTTGCACATTTTCAGAAAAATTTCAGCTGAGAGAAGGCTGCACTTATGGCTAAAATATCAGAATAAGCAGTGAGAGTTACCCCACACCACTGTACTGTTCAGCCTGGACTCTGTGTATCGTTACCTGACACACTGGAAAATCACCTCCTTCGCAGAGGGATTGATTTCTAATCATTAAGACTCTCAGTTGAACTCTGCTTTATTCACAGATGTTTCTCAGTGATATCATGTGACAATTGTGCAGATGCATTTCTGTTAGTTAGATTTCTCCCCCTCTTTTTTTCCCTCTCAGCAATACTGGCTTGGCTTCCTCTGCTCTGGAGTGCTGGCTGCAGAGGGAACTGGGATAGGCTGTTTTTAACAAGCAGCACATTCTGTTTTAAACCCTTTTGCACAGAATACGAATCCTTGAATGTTTTCCAGAAATCTGAAGTGTGTTGACTTCTATACTCAGAATAATAAACACAACTGTGCTTGTCTAACTGAAAAGAAGTGGAAGTGCAATGCTGTGACCCATTCAGGACAGAGCAGTTAAAATACATCCACCCTGCCCACACTCAGTATCACAGCTGGGTTTCTCTGGGTGGGAGTGGTGGGGGTTTGATGTTGTTGTTTGATTCATACTTATTTTTATTAAGTAGTTCTTTGGAGTAGCAGCCAAGATTTTAAATAGTTTCCATAACATAGCTGACTAATAATCAAGGTGCTCCTCAGTTTCTGCCATTGAATTGGGCAATTCCTTGAGCAGGGTATTACCCTATGCTATCAACAAACTGAGTACTCCACTTTGCATCAGCAGCAGACAGCCTGGGAAAATATTGCTTGACTGGCATTGCAATTCTTTAAATAAATAAAAAAAAATCCTTCAAACTCTAAGGCCTCTAGGGATGTTAAGTTTAGCTAAAAAGCTAAATGTTAAAATTCCATCCAACTGAAATGCACAGCAGCATTTCAAATTAAGATGCTGTGACTAAGGATATGGTAATGCCATAAGGAAAATATATTAAAAAAAAAATCTAAGCACAGCTGTGCCCAAGTTAGGCAGTGTAAAGTTGACTATGATATCATAGAAAGCTGGTAATGCCAACTCAGAGGGAGGAATTACCCACTGCACCTTATTCTGCTCTTTTATGTTGATGTTGAGGCAATACTGATGCTCGAGCCAACACACAGAGCTAATAAAGTTAAGTCCTAACATCAGTGCTATAGCTGGGCTCACTTGAAAAAATTAAACTGTCCAATTGCTCAGGTCACAGCCCAGCTGGGGCAACCGGAGATCAGCCAAGGACATGGATTGTGGCAGCTCCCTCTGAAGTCAGCATAAGGTCTTATTATAACTATTTTTATCAAAGCATGTGCCAGAGGGAAAAAACCAAATGTGGTCAGAGGAAAGAGGTGCATTCTAGGTACTGGCACTGCCTCCTTTTGTTTATGGCCAATTCTGCTGTGACAGGCAAGGAAGATATGTCTTTTGTTGAAGATGTTAGTCTAGCTTTTCAATTGTATTTCTGCTGTTCACAAGTGGGAGAGCAAAGATCTGGTTTTCAACTTAAAACATTTTCTAGCTTTATTTGATATGAAACCCTAAGTTCTTTATAAAATACAAGGGGGTTTGTGTCTATACTAATTTATTAACAACTAGAGAAGCTTTGGTTTTTTATATTACAACAGAATTAGATATGGCAGGGACTGAACAACAATGACCTCCTCTATCATCATCAAAATGCAGCAGAGCTCAGACAAAGAAAACTGCTGTTTGCAGAATGAATTTTAAATACAATTTTAAATTTCTTAGAGAAAATCCCTTTTCCCAGTTTCATACAGGAAACCACAAGGATTTTAAGCAGGGCAATAATCTGAGACTATACATTGCAGTTACTTTTCTGCTCAGTGTGATCTACTGGCTTTCTCATTGCTTCCCTTAGTATTTGAACAGGAACAAAGAGAAGGCTGTCAAAACTTTTAATTCTTTAATTGGCATATCTGTGTTTATGAATGAGATTGTCAAAATGCAAAAAACTGGTTCAGATAAGAGCAGAACAGAGTTATTTATGCCTTGGGAAAGGCATACATGTATAACATTAATGCACAACTGTAAGTTCATAAAATTATAAAATCAATACATAAGTGTAGCTTCACAGGACCATTCACTTAGATTTTTGGGCATTAACAGCTCTGCTAAGTGTTGATTTTCAGAGGACCATGAGGGGAAGTTTCTTACAAATGATAAATCAGATTCTAATCTACTTGTGAAATGGTCAAGTACAATTGTTAACAGACATAGGCAATTAATTTTCCTACAGCTTTACTTCATTTGCAGTCAGAATTAAACCGTTCCATTCCTTGGGAAGGATGGCCTCTCTTTTCAGACCTGCGGCTCAAACTGCTTGTGGAAAGTTCCAGCTCCTCACAGGTTCCTTGCCTGTCACTGCTTCAAAGATTCAGCTCCATTCCAATTTAGTTCTACCACCTTCACGTCTACACATTATCTGAACTTTCCCTTTAAAATCCTTAAAAATAGTCAAGCCCTACAACTGCTGCTAAGATTACATCAGGATTTTGCTTTCACTTAAAACAGTTTATCTTTGTGGGAAAAGGCCACAAAGCTCAACACACCATCAGGAATTAAATGGACAGAGAACTTTCATCTGCAAGGAGGAAAACGAGAAACCTGTTCCAGCTTTCAAGTATGCCTGACATCATAGTAACTTTTCAAATCATAAGGTTCCTGCTGGGTTCACATGAAGGCTTTTTCATATTGCAAAATAATAAAACAAACATGGTAGTTATACCCCACCAGGTGAAATCCTCGCTGCAGCCCTCAGCACAACGCCACCTCAGAGTAGTTTGTATATTCTGATACTGGTGATGCAAGGCCAGGGAGATACAGGACACACCAGTCATTATCCTGGACTCCCTTGGAAGGTTGCCTAAATTCCCTTGCAGTTTAGCTTTGTTTTGATTCTCCCTGGGCCAAAACACATAGCTCTGATTGTGTTTGTCAGTGTGGCACCCACAGATCTGCCCTGGATCTAAAACAACCGTGTGAGTGCGTTTGCCATTTGATGTGGTTGAGAATTAAAGCAAAGATCTGAGATGGGGTTTCAAGCAATCCCCTTCCAAAGCTTGCTGGCTTTGCTGACTGTAGCAGAAGACTGCCCTGGAGGGGTCTGCAGAAGGGCCTAATGCAGACTGCAGCACCAAAACAAATCAGGTTGGCTAATACAGAGTTAGGAAGACATTGCCATTAATATCTCCACCTGTGCTGCACTTTCAAAACTTTTTATTGCATAACCCAGGGGAGAAAAACAGAAAAGGTGCCTGTGATGCAATGCTAACATTTTAACAAGGAGTCCCCTGAAATGTTCCTCTACCACTTGGTGATAGAAACCACAGATCACACAGAGAAGAATGGGAGGACCTAGATCAGATCACCTGCTTTTCTGTACAAGCCATGACTCCCCACTAGATCAGTAAGTAAAATCAGAGTAAGATGACTCACAATTATTAGCAGCGAAGGTGTTGCTTCTTCCTAAATGCTTCAGATATCACTCAACAATCTTGGTTTTCAAATCCATCAGCTGTTGATCAGTGCCAGGAAGCACTCTGAAATATTCCTGCCATTGACAACATTTGTTCAGAATCATCAGCTACAGGGTCATGAATGTCTTAATACGTTATTTACTTTAAAAAACAACTTAGGCTACCATAAACTTAGAGCTACCTGAACGCCCTTCCACTCCAGGGCTTCCAAAATTATACAGTAAGAGACTGAATTATAGGTAATAATATAAAGCCCTTACAATGATGTGAGTGAAATACCAAGCTCATCTCAGTCAGAAACACTGTCCATGCCCTTCACTGATTATAGCCAAAACATTAATCCCCTCTGAGAGTTATGCAGCTCAAAGCTCTGGAGACAGAATGTTCTTGATATAATTTGGAGCTTTGTTTCTACAGCATTTTGGTCCAACTAACAAAAATAATAGAAAACCCTTGTGAGTAGAGAAGTACTGTGAACAGATTTGCCTCATAACCACTAGGAATAAAAAAAACATTCTAGTGGGTGCCCCAATTTTCAGGTCATGATCTGATTTTTTTGAGAAACATGGGATATGCCCATGCACAAGACAGGGTTGGTTATAACTGCTGACTAAATTTTCACCATGCCCTGTGTCAGTGACCTCAGGTCTTGGCACTGGAGTAGTCACAATCTCATTTTCCCCTCAAAGAAAGGACTCCAAGGCAGCATTATCTGAAGAGATCTTTGAGTGGTGTGCTGCTGGTACAACACAACATCCCCAGACACTTATCCTCTCACCTACAGCCTTTCATATAAATCATTCCTTCAAGGGTCCTGCTGGTCTTCTCCCCTTCCCATATCTGGAATCAGCAGTCAAAGGGGGCACGTGCACACCTGAACTCAGGACAGGGCTTTTCACATTCCCTGGGTGGCCTCAGAAGTGTCTCTGTGTATTAAGCTAGACAGAACTAGAGAAACAATTCTTAACTGGAAAAGAGCTTCAGCAGCTGATTTGGAAGGCAGAGCAGAATAAATGCTATGTCAGGATAAATCTAGCCGTTGTGCCTTTTGCTTTCTGTCCTCCTGCCATTTCTAACTTTGGCTGACAGTGTTTCCTTTGGGAATCTAGAAAAAACATGCAATTCCCAGCAGCTCCAGCTGCAGTGATGAACTTCCTCTAGGTTAGAGGTGCACAGACATTTAGTTAAATGCCTGTTTTCCTAAGCCTGATGAAAATCCAGAAAAACATCTTTAGATTTCATTAGACTATCTTTAGAGGGAATATAGTGAAAATAAAAATCCATTCCACTGCTTTGTTTATTTGTCATAACAAAGGTTCAGACTTGTGAGGACTATTCTTTGCTAGTCAGGATCCAAAACTCAACAGCAAGAACAGGCTGAGAGCTATAAATGACAATTTGCTGAGACCCATAGCAAGTTTAAGCCCATTTCTTTTCAGAATTCTCACACAGGATAAACCATTTACTGTTTGAATCTGTAACCTAATCCTCATTTCTAATCCTCCACTTCCCAGATCAAGTCTGTAATGTAGATTGATATATTTTACCATTTTTTTCATAATAAGTGCTACTTTATTCCATGAATAATTTTACAGCATTATAGATTCTCAGTGAAAATCCACAATGTCAAGCTGATATTTCCTGAGCAAGCATAGCATCCAGCTGCTGCTCCTTCGTACCTATCCATCTCATTTTAATAGATAAACATGACATAAATAAAATTACTTGTTGTGCATAACTTCAAACTATTTTATCATTAACTTAGCAGAGGAGTGAAACAGCCATCAAGGAAGAGCTGCTTTATGTGAGAAGATGTTCTGGCACAGATTTCAAGAGAATCACCTTTAAAGCACTTTTTACAATGCAGAGGTAATGTTTATTTTCTTGAACCATTATAGACCCAAGATACAAGAACAACAAAATTGTGGAAAACCAAGGAATAACAGCCTACACTAGGTGGCACTGCTATACACAGCTTAAGTTTCTTTGCTGTGGGTTCAAATTTTTGAACAAATATCTGTATTAAGTTTGAGGGAGGTATTTTAGGGGAGCTTTGGCAAAGAGCAAGGAAGCATTCTTTGTTCTCCTGCAATCACAGACAACTTTCGCTATGCAATTATTCTCTAGAAACCAACCAGTAGGAGTCTGAATGCTAATGCTGTTCCTGCCTGCAGGAATTCCACACCTGCTGTCCAAGCCAGTCCTTCAACAGTCACACACATACAATCAAAGCCACACTTTGCCTTTGCAACACAAACAGGAGCCCAGTCCTGTTCCCTTCCACTTAAAAACTCCCAACCAACAACAACAACAACAACAACAACAACAACAAAGTAGTGTTTCACTACATGCATAAACCTTGATAAAGAGTTGTTGGTGGTTATCACTGTAAAACGTTTGATTTGAAGCCAGTAGGCATTAAAATGCAACAATTCAAGGCTGTGAACTGAACTGCTCCTAATCAGTGATTACAGATGGGCAGAACTGTGAGGATTCTTACCAAAGCAAGCAAGGCCAACTGAATTTCAGACAGATGTGTGAACATATCCTGCAGAAATACAAAGTTTCTGAAAGCAGAATCTGTTATGGCCAAACCCATCTTTCATTCTAAGTTTCAGAGTTTTAAAATCTACTGTCAAAGAAAGTACTAACACAGAATAATTATGGATCCCTATTGACTCATACACCTAGAGAACAGTAAACGTTGGTTTAATCCTATTCACATGCCTTTAGGGGGTTATATTCCTGTCTTGCTGAGCATCACAAAACACATTTAAAAAAAAAAAAGATCCTACATAAAAGATTTCTATGACTTATGGGGAAAAAAACCCCAACCCAAACCAAACATTTTGTAGAATTCTCACTCTTCTGTGATAAATATTAGCATTTCTTTTAAGTCTCCTCACAAGTCTTCTCTGATTACAAAGTTGTATAGTAGGGGAATCTTACTAAACAAATCAATGGAGTTTTAAATGTCCAATAATAATAAAATAGGTGTTTTTACGTAAAGCTATTTTTTCAGTATAATCAGATTCAGCACAGCAGAATAATCTTTTTTTTTTTTCTTTCAGACTAATACCTTCACCATCTTTTCCCCAGAAAAAAAACCAAACCCTTAGCCTGTGAACTTTAGTGAGAACTACACGGTACAGACTCCTTCTTTACTTGATCCAAAACAGGAAAAGAGAAAAAGTAGAACAAGAACTATGATCTTGGCAACTGAAATGTCTCCTCTGTACAAAAAAGCCCCAAAAGACAGAGTTTATAATCATCTCTTCAAAAGATTTGTTAGCAGACATTGCTGCACCATACGTTGATTTGTGGAGTTGCTGTTATCTTTAACCCAAGTTTTATCAAATTTCATGATCAGAACAGGGAGCAACAAACTGAAAGCATACATTCTTGCTCCAGTCAGCTTTTAAAATTCCTTTGTTTTGGTTTCATTTCAAGTGTCTGGCTTCTATTTATCTAAGAAAGGGGGGAAAAATCAGCATCTTCTGGAAAAACTGCAAAATGGAAACACTGAAATATATAAACCAGCTTACTGGCAAGGTCCTCCTGACAGCAAGGCAAATGATTCCAAGAGATTGAATCTTTCTTGAAAGGCCAGAAAGTATCAGGCGATCCCAAATTATTGAACATATTCTACCCTGTGACTTCAATTAAAACAGTCCTAGCTACTACCTTTGTGAACTTGAAAACTAGCACTGTATGAAAAGGTTTGAATATTCAAGCCTCTGATGCTGGGATGGAGTCCAAAAGGACAGAACTAAACTGACAGCATCCTGAAAGCATCCTGCTACAGCATCTTACTAAACTGCCTAGAGTGGAGGGGAGGGGGTATCATGCTCCTTCAACAGTCTCACACCACATGATTTGAGTGCTCTGCTCTCCATGCAGATCAAAAGGTGTCACTAAGCTTCTTTTTACTTTTTTATTATTATTATTATTATTTTTGTTTTTATTTAATGGAGGACAGGAAAGGAAACAAAACATGTATATGCTGATCCAGCCTGCAGTTAAAACATCCTCAGAGACAGGTTGCTCAGAGGAAGGATGCAATGAGAATTGGGTGGATCAGTTCAGAGCAGGAGCCTTATCCCCAGCCTGTCTCTATCCAGCTCCCAGGTGATTGGCAAACACTTCCCAGGGCAGGTACCTGGCATAGGCTGGGAACAGCAGGGCAGGAATCTGAACCAGTGGAGTTGCTTAAACAGACTACAAACAGTTCTGTCCTGAAGCATTTCTAGCACAGATAAGAAATGAAATAACCTGAGTAGGTGAGAATAAAAATCTGACACACATTAGTTACCAAGGCTGCCAGCAGAACTGCCAGCAGAGACTTAAAGGCAGCCAAATTCAGTGGACAGAGGTACATGCAGTGGATTTCTCATTCAACTGAGAAGCTGCTTCCCTGTCAAAAACCTCAAGAAAATTATTTGTTCCCACAAAATGATTTGAATTTTGACAAGTCAGTATTTTTCCTTATGTATTCTATGTAAAGCAGTCATTTTAGGTAAAGCCATTATGAAAATTCTCCAGAAGAGTTCACATTAGTATTCCACTGCAAGATCAAGATCTGAAAGGCAATACGGCATTCTGTAAGATTTCAAAAAAAAAAACCGAAAAACAACCAGGCTCCTGCAGTTCCTCACACTATATAAAGTAATTTATAAGTGTGTTTTATATGTCTTTGGATGAACTTATAAGGCTGCTTTCCCCATGTTTCTGGAAAGAAAAATGAGATTGCTTTTCTTTCTCTTTTCTAAAATTAAAACTTTTATTCTACTGAATTCTTAACTTTCCATGAGAGACGAAATAAGAGACTGAGGGGGAGATGGGACACAACACAGAGAAGACAAAAAAAAAAAAATTTCCTGTCATAGAATGGTTTGTGTCAGGAGACACCTTAAAGATCATCTAGTTACAACACCTTCCATTAGACCAGGTTGCTCCAAGCACAATTCCAGGGCTGGGACAGCCACAACTTCTCTGGGCAGCTTGTACCAGTCAGTGGCTCACCACCTTCACAGGGAAGAATTTCTTCCTTATATTTAAATCCAAGTCTTCCCACTTTAAGTTTAAAGCCGTTACTCCTTCCTATCACAGCTTGCCCTTGCCAAAAGTCCCTCTCCAGCCTCTTGGAGCCCCTTTAGGCACTGGAAGAGATTGTAAGTCTCCTCAGCACCTTCTCTGCTTCAGACTGAGCACCCCCAGCTCTCCCAGCCTGTCTCCAGAGCAGAGGTGCTCCAGCCCTCTGAGCATCTTCATGGCCTCCTCTGGAATTACTCCTGCAACCACATCCTTCTTGGGGGATGTGTTGGGGGCCCAGAGCTGGAGGCAGCTCTGCAGGTGGGGTCTCAGCAGAGTGGAACAGCTCTCTTCTGCAGCCCAGGACACGTTTGGCTTTCTGAGCTGTGATCACACTTTGCTGGGTCAGGTTGAGCTCCTCTTCCACCAACACCCCCACGTCTTCTTCCTCAGGGCTAGTATCAATGTCCTCAAGCCCATTAACACAACAAAACCTGGAAATCTGTTTATACTAAAACTTAATTTCTTTATGAAAAAGATTTTGCATCCCAATATCTACTGACATGCAAATATCCTGTTTAACAGTAAAGGTCCTGCAGTACTGTAGTACAGGTTTTAATCTGGTGACATTGTTTTTCAGCTGGCTGTCCTGCTAGTCATGGGCCTGGCAAATGTGGCCTTCAAGGCTAGTCTTAGCACTGTGGGATTTTTTAGGTATACACAAGAAACCCTCCAAACCACACATCACTGCTTATTCTAAAAATGCAGAAAACAGTAGGAAGTATAGGAAGTTCACAAAGTTACAATTCTGCTTTTGGAAGGGTGGAGAGCATTATTCACTCAGATGGTACTGGAGCCCATAATATTTACACTTAGCCATTAGGAGAGAACAAAAAAAGATGCATATTCCAAAGGGATAGATCCTTATTTTTTCATTATGTATTTAATTATTCCCTATTAACTGATACACCTCCACTGCAGCAGATGGGACTCCTTTCACCACAGGTGGTCTTCTTTGAGCACAATGTCTAAGCCCAAAGTTCCCTACCACAGGTTGGTAGAGGCAGGTTTCCCAGCAAAGATAAACAACTCAGCACAAGGCAGTTCAGCTCCCATGCAGCCACACCCTGCACCTGGCACGGCTGCAGGCACTATCAAAGCAGGCAAAAAAAACACACCAGAAAGCCTGTTTCTCACCTGTCAGGCTGGTTTTAGGTCATGTGAAGGAGGAGAGAGGGAATGGCTCTCCAGCCCTGGTCTTCAATATTTTCAGCACAAGTGATTCAACATTTTAAGAGTTGTTTCATTATGCTATGCCTTAATTTATGGCATATATTTGTGAATTCCCTGTTTGGACTTGGCTATAAGAAGTTGGGAGTGCTTTGTCTGCCACAAACATAACCAAAGGAAGGAGGTTGCAAAAGCTATTCACAGAGACTTTGAAAACCAGGCTTAATCTGAGAAGTGATGCTGCTATTGCTTCCAGTACAGACCAAAAAAAGAAACTTAAAAAAGCCTAAAAATGGCAACATCCAAAGGTTTGAATAAAAAACAAGAGCTCGCTGTAGTCCTGGGTTAGGTGTCAGAAGAAAGAAGATGTACATCCACGTGGTCCCCTTGTTCCTCACAACCCACCCCCTGGATCTGGTTGCAATTCCACCCTCCTCAGGAATTCAGCAGCAGTGCCAATCAGCCTTGGCTATCTATAAACTGTCCTGAGCATTTTGGAACAGCTGCCAGCAGCTTTATTGACAGTTAATTGTTTTAAACTTTTGTTTGGATGCAAATAAAAGCTTTCATCCCACTTGCCAAACACTGAAAGGTTAAGGCAGATGAGAAGACCTTACGCCACAGGAAGACACTTTTATCTTCTACAGATGTGACGGTCAAAACTTGCAGGGGATTAAAAACCTCAAAGATGATCTTGTTCTAGCTAAGAAAACCCAAAGCAGAACACACAATCTCTAAAGGGAACAATTTTAGGATCACAGGCTAAGTGCTTTGAAGTTAAACTGTCCAAGTTAACATAGCATCAAATGTCCTGTGTTCTTGGAGTAGGTGTTACGATAAAGTTTAATATATTATTAGATTCCGTACTTAGACTGCAAAATAAAGTGTCAAAAAGCCTTGCCTTCTCTCTCCTGAGTGGAACACTGCTGAAATAAAGATATTACAGGAATAGCTGAACTACTCAGAATAGTTTATATACACAAAGGGATGAAACATAGTGCAGCACTGGCTGACAATATACAACAGATTCCATATGTGCAACACTGAAGTAGTTGGAAAAAGTGAATCATTCTGCACAGAATGCAATGAGCAGTTTATGGCATTCAACATGCACATGAATATGGGTTCAGAACGTCACCACACACTTACTCAAAGCTGGACTCTTACTTATGGGTAAAAAAAGTGTTTAATTTAAAGTTTTTTTTTTTTTAAATATAAGTGTTGTACTTTTAACTTTCTGGGGGAACTGAAATAATTTTTATTTCTCAGGTGTTAGCAACCATTTGCAAGTGCACCTTGTTAGCACACAAGCAGTATGCTTTGGGCTGAAGACATTAAACTGACACTGTACAGGATATTGTGGTTTGCAAAAAAGAGATAGGACTCTTTGCTGTGTATGTTTGGCTTAAGTCTGTTCCTGAAGCACACACTAAGTGCAGCTAACTCCAAAGATGAAGCTGATTTTTAAAATGCTGATGGCTGCCCTAATAAGTAGAAGCTCATTGCTTAGAGTACAGCCTCACTGGAGAAAATTAGTAGTGTTGTGTAGCTTCTGTGGCCTCAATGTCTCCTGTTTCAGGGCTGCAGTTCCTTTTCACTCCTTGTTCATCCTGCTGTGAGGACCAAGTCAGCACCTGGTTGAGGCAGCAAGGCAGGGAGATGTCTGGGAGGACGTTCATCTGAGCTGCCTCAGCAGCTCTGACTCCCTTCGCTCCTCGCGTAACAAATTGTTACGGGGACAATCAGTCAGCACACGAAACCCTGAGGCGAAGGGGTGCTGGACAGAGACTCCAGCTTTAACACAAGAGGAAATTAATATATACTCTTGAAATGAAATGAGGATTGTTACATGTTGTTTTGGGAAGGTATTGATAAATTGGGGCAGTAGGTCACTATGGTGGCGGTAAGCCTGTGCATAATAAAGGAATGTGAGAAAAGATACAGAAACATTTTTTTCAACTGTAATTTAAGAGCCTATGGAATAGGCTTTCAGTGAAAGGAGAATAAACAGCTTGCTATCATTCATTCAGAAGAATTCAGCAACAAAGAATGCTCAAAGTTCTCAAATACTCCATATATTTTTGAACTTTGGTACTGTCTTTGTAATGCCTGATTAGAAAAAATTCTGCTTTTCTCATGGAAGGGAAATGGCCAATATTCTAAGAGAGAAGGAAAAACTTAAAGCTACTCTAGGAACTTGCATGTGTGTACCCTTTTGGGGCTTATATGGAAAGCTTCGCTTACCAGGTTGAGTCAAGCCTGTTCATAGTGATGGCAGAATTTGATTCTAAATAGATATTTTTTTAAAAAGCCAAAACAGCTCAGCTTCTTTGAATTGAATGGGCAGCATTAGCTTCCTCCTAACTCCCAATAACAGAGCTTGAACGGTGGCTGGTCTTGTGGCTAAGAAAACAGGACATGTGGGTGAAAAGAGAGAGGAAACAACCCCCTTTGGGATGATGACTGGAGGTGCCCCACTATGACAGTAGCCTCTCAGGCAGAACAGGTACTGCAGCTTTAGACACTGAGCGGTTCCACTGGGATGAACTGGCACATAAAAATCCCGTCTCCACTCCATTCATACTGTGTTCAAACAAAGCTTGCTAAAAGACAAAAATATACCTAAAACCACAAACTGAAGAGTCAACGCAATGCTTCCTTATGATGTGGTAACAAGCTGCCCAGGACAACACCATCCCAACCAGAATGAAGAAACTCAAAATAAAAAACATCAATGGATAAGACTAATGGGGAAGCCCAGATGAGAACACACACTGGATAAATGCCTCATCCCAACAGACCTCACATATTCTTTCAGGAACAATTCATAAGTCCTATACAGCTTTTGAACTCAAGCAATTCAGTGCTGATGACAGAATGTTGCTAAATCCCACCAAACCCACAACCATTTGCACCTACAAAGTGTTGTCAGGTCTGTATTTTCACAACAGCTAAAGGCTGTTTGATCTGGGAACTACAACAGCGTCCACATACCTAAAAGGCTGCTAAGGACAAGACCTCTACCTTCCACCACCTCCTACAGAGCAGCTCTGCAGTGAAACTGCAGCAGTCCTACAAGGTTGTGGAAGTGAGGAAGGAGCTGATTTGTCCTGTTTGCAGGATAAATTTTCCAGAAAAACACTTGCTCCCAGATGAGAATTCGGCTCCCATCAGCAGGAGATTATGCCCCACATATTGATAATATGATAATTTAATTTTTTTTATAACCTACAATCTGAGGAATGAAGAAACTGTTGAGATTATGCTCTTATAACTATTGCTCTCCTCAGCTTTTGGAGGAGAGTACTTGATGCACCTTCAGTTATCTAAAATTTATTTGGACAGACCCCATCTCACTTCCTGAAAATCCTAATGATGCTTTCCTATAAACTAAAAGTAAAAAATTACAACTTTAATAATTTTTACTTAAAATTGAGAATGCTGCTCCTTCCTTTAACAAAATCCTGCTCTTTGATCTAAATCCTAACCCGGTGGAGATCACTCCCAGCGATGCTGTTCAAACTGCCCAGATAATCCATTGCTATAATGAAGAGCAGATGTCAATTCTGGACAACTGGCCAGCCTGGAGGAGCACACTCAGATTTCCTTTTGACTGACCGGTGTGTCTTTTCTTCCTGTGGAAGCAAGAATTGGGCCAGAGGGAAAAGGGAGGAGGGCTGCACACACCCAGCCCTGCAAGGCTGGTACAGATTGGTGTGACTCTCCACAGTTGTCTCCTCAGCCTCAGATCTTCCAGTCTCTAACAGTCCTTTACTCAAACTCATCAGTATCTCTTGTTCACTCCCTTTGTATCAACCAAATCTTTACTGTCTGCTGCAATGCTCTAGTCTTTGCTTCTTTCCTAAAGTTCCCAAACCAGAATACATATACAAATCTCAGCTATTGTAACACAGATTCAGTTGCTTTGTGAAATTAATTCTTTTTGATGAAGACCCTTATGATAACATCTTAGTATTGGCAAGTGCCTACATTCAAAAACATTGAGTCAGGCTGCAACATATTTTATGATAAGATTAAAAACTTGAATGAATTTTGAGCTTCCTTTAGATCAAAAATATATTTTCTTTTTTTTTTTTTTTAATATGAGGGTAAAAGGCTTTCACATATTTCTATGACTGCCTTTGAGAAAACAATAAATGCCTGAGACTCATAATAATGTTGCAAGAATTACAACACACTACTGTTTCCTGATATCCTTATGCGCTGTTTACTTACCAGGATTTAAAATGCAAAATTTGTAAGAATCATTACTACTTCAAATATATGTTTTTTATTAAAACTTTAATGCACTAAAAATGTAGATCTTATTAATGATAGGGCTCATGCTGTGCACATTTAGTCTTAATACTTGCAATCACTATGAAAACAATTTCTACTTTAAGAGTACACAGGTCCAAATTTTGCCTGTGCCAACATCCACTTAAGTAAATGAAATTAAAGAATGCATATCTGCAGGCAGAATCTGGTTCATTGCCATGTCCATGTCTCATACAGCACCCCAATGCTCTCATGAAGAGTTAAATGCATATTCCACTGACTTCTGCAAGTCTGTTTTCTTCCTTTTCAGTACTGCTTGCTGCGGGATTTAGTTAAGTGGCCATTAAAATACTTAAAATTATATAAGAATTCAGTAGGAGTAACAATATTGTGTTTTTCTAATAGACTCTTGGAAGGAGCTAACTCATGCATGGAGACATCATAATAATAAACAAAGATGGATTTCCAAATGATACATAGAATTAGAATCTTGCAGTGTGCTCCAGTCCTCAGAAAACACGCTAACCCAAAAATTCTTTTCAGATTATCCAGTTCCTGGATTTGAATTTCTATGTGTACATATTTGATAGTGTAATATGTACATGTGCACAAATTTATAAGGAGAGAAGTGCATCTGCATGTCAGGCTTGCTATTTGAGTGAGAATTCTGCTGGAATGCTGTCATTTGCTCCATGGGGAGGGAAGCAGAACCATCCCACTGATGGCTCAGAATCCCTGCTTATTTACCTGTGTGCTCTGCAGAATAGATCCATACAGAAACAGAGTGTCCTCACTGGTGGAGTTGCTTGTCACTCAGCTTTGGCTGCAAGTGGGTAAATCTTCTTGTTTGGCCACTCGTAGGAAATTAAAATCCTAAGTAGCTTATTTTACTTTACAGATCAGATGAAAATCTATTAACTCCTTGCATTCTAAATATGTGATGTTGTTTGGAGTGCATTGAGCGAGTAGTTTTATTGGAGAAGCAAACACCATATTTTCTAATTAATGCTAAATTATTTAAAGTGATTTAAAGATTTGTGCTTTTTTTGGATTACAAGGTCAATAGCCAAATGACAAAATTACATTCTTCCTCTAAGCAGCTCAAGTGTCTACTTTTCAAAATAGTGTCTTCTTGTAGGGTACTTTGACCTTCTTTTGGATTTTGTTTGTACAATGAAATCCTAGCCCTGCCACTCCAACTGCACCCTCCTGCAGAATTCAAACAACAGCAAATTTTCTGTGGCCAAGGCCTTATTATCCCTCTGTAATAATACAATTCAGTCTCCTGTATTCCTATCTCTAGCAGAGTCATGGGTTATAAGTTCTTTTCTATGGTATTTGATTTGTAAAGCTCTGTTTGGAGGGTTGGGTTGCTATTGCAATTGTTTTGGCAGGATGGTAAGCCACACACACATTCATTTGCAATGTATTAAGCCCTTGACATACTGCACTGTACTTCAGAGGCACTGCAAATTTTTTTTTTTGTTGTTGTAGCTTGCCTTTAGTCCTTGCCAATTTATTTCCTTTTCTTTTCCAAACAAAGCTATGACTGTTAAATCCTAATGTTAAAGCATTTTAATAGCTATATCCAGTTACAAAGCTAATTTTTAATTTACCATTGTCTGGCCAAGTTTTGACTAAATAGAAAAACTCTGCAAATGGGCTAAAGAGACATGATCCAGTAGCCAATAGCATCAAAATACCCTCTGATTTAAAGGTCTCTGGACTTAATGCTTTTGCTGCTCTCATCCATAACCACTTTCTGAGGGATTGGTTTTAGGAAGTTCTCCTAAAACGATCACTACACTGGCAAACAACTTTGTTTGATCCAGAGGCAGTACTACAGTTTGCCTTAGCTACTTTTTGCCAGAATTTTTAATTGATTTTCTTAAAGTAATTATAACATTAATACAAAAAAAGAGCATTTTTTAGGAGAACACCCAACAGTGAGGAAGAAAGGAAGGGTATGCTCTTCCTTTTTATTGAATGTCATCTCTACAGATTCACATATCCTGCAGATCAACTTGGTAAACAAACATTTTAATTAATATCTCCTATATTTATTTGCTGTATAAATCATGGAACTAGCTCCCTGAAAATCTGTGCTGTTTATGCCTAAGTCTTTCACTTGTTTCGGCACAGCCTAACTGCAGCCAATGAAAGACATTAATTTTTGGGATATTTTAGGACTTGTGCAAGAGGGAGTGAAGAACAATAACTGATGGAAGCAGGGAAGGAGAAAAGGGAAATGTCTTCTGATCCCTCAGGATTTCGTAAGTTTGTCAGAGCTCCTTCCAAGCTCCTTGTTCTAGACTCAGCAAGCCTGAACAAGGACTTCAGTTCTCAAGGAGTTAAGAATTGTTGGGAAGCTGCTGCTCTTGCTTAACCTCCCAGTGTTTCTTTGAGGGGGAGGAGGAAACATTCCCAAGGCTGGAGTGGGAAGGGGTATGTGAGTCAGGTTCTTTACCAAGGATACACTAAGGTTTGTACAGATCTGAGACACTTTCTACAAGCATACCAGGGCTCTTAGGGATGAAAGCATAGAACCATCTAATCCCTGCAGAGGGAAAGGAAAAGTGAGACAAAGGTATGAGAACCTTTTTATGGCTCAGTGGTTTTTAGGGGACAAATGAATTTATGGCATAGCAGCTCCTTTGGATGGACTTTAAAAGAGCTATGAAACAGGAAAAGTCCATGTCACTATTTTCTTTCTCATTGTTTTCTCCATCCTGCTCCTCATTAAACTATCCAATGGTAAAACTGTCCAACAGCACACTTCCTATTTATTCAATTATAGACATGGCAGCACTGCCATACAAGCCTACATTTGAACTCAGTTTCATTGATGAAACCACTTCCCAATCAGCTCATCAGTATTACTTATGTTGGCATGGCAGTGAATGTAACTTCTTTTTGAAAAGTAAGCACAGAAAGGGTCTAGTAGTGTTGTATACTCTGAATCAATAATATGGAAGATTCTTGCACAGATTCTTGAAGAAAAATACAGTGTCAGTTTTGTCACTGTGCTAGAAGTCTTTCATTGGTACATTGGTTTTCTTTGTGACAAACTAACAGATTGGTGTTACAAGGAAGCCTACAGAAGATGGTGCCTTATATTCCTCTTATTAGGAGTTTTGGGACAGTATTTCCATTTTGGAAGAAGTCAGATTACAGCCTGTCCAGGCAGAGATATTTTTATCAGAAGCCATTTAACAGCTGTACAAGCTGTACATAATTACCCTACTGATCAGCAGCTCCCTCAGTCTGAAGGCTCCTCTTTCTTGGAGTCAATGGCAATCATGAGGTTCTTTTCTTCCAGGTTCACTTGTATTCCTGTTCAGATAAATCCAAAGATCTTGTTAGCCTGGTTTTACTTACAGCATCTTATTGCACAGAGCATGCCCTGATCCCTGCTAGCTACAAAAATACTGTATTTGTTCATCATCTTGACAGATACATGATAAAGCATAAACTGTAGCTATGTAACCACTGTGAGTAAAAAATCCTCTCAACTTATTACTCCACTTGTTTTATTACAAATTAATGAGATCAACACTTCTATTGCTGGTCTATTTACATATCTGCAAATTGTCTGTAAATCAATGTTTCACATGGAACTTTCACCATCCCATGCATACTATGCCAGTAATATCAATATTTGAGCCTGTAGTTCCATTATAGAGCCTCTCCTGGTCATGATGGCTACTCAGCCTGCACTTTCAAACTTTGCTCTGAAAGCTCCTCATGTGTAAAAGGGAATTCTAATTACTGGGAAAAAAGGCTTATCTCAAACATACAGGTAAATTGTGTTCACTGCATGGCAGCTGGTAGTGGGAAGTGGGAGAGATACCTCTGTTCATTTATGAATTCTGGCTACTTTCAAAGATACTGTCTAGGACATGGCAAGACAAACAGGAAGAATTGGCATGGAATGGTGTGGCTTGTCTTGTGTTTGCACATCAGAAATTCTGTTGTCAGTGACTTTGCTTTCAAACAGCTTTGCTGTCAACTTAGCAAAGTAGAAAGGGGTACTTGGATGCAACACGTTTTCCTTCACATCATCATCCCTCATGTAAATTAGGGAAGAGAAAGGCAGGAAAAAGGTCAACATCTCTTTCAGATACTTAGCATTGCATTAGTGAAAAAAAAAAATAAAACAACAAAAAAAAACCAAAAAAAACCCAAAAAAAAACCCCTCAAAGCACATCAGTGCAACACCAACCTGAAAAGGAGAACCTGGAGAATCTGTTTCCAGGAAAAGCCTGTAGTCATTTGGCAGTGTGTTAATATTGCTTTAAAAGTATTTATTCAGCTTCTAGCCAAGATAAAATATGGACAACAACTACTGAACAATTAAAAATCAAAGTATGAGGCACTGAGTGAGAAGAAAGGAGACTTTTTTTAACAGTAAATGTTTTCCTATGGGGACAACATTCTGCACTAATTAGCAAGCAGCACCTCAAATGAAGTGCATGATGAAGCACGATTAACCTCTTTCTAGCAACTTGAGTTATAAGCAACACCTTTGGTTTAAAAATCAAGTGTTCTGTTGTCATATTCCACTTGCAAACTTATTTCTGTGTAAGGGGAATGTTTTAGTGACTTCAGCTCTAATACTTCAGCTCAGTGGAAGTCAGGCTGTCACGCTTACAGTGGTTGGCTCAGTGTGAGGTACCACTTTCCTGAAATCCCTGGGAATTGACAAGCAGGGTTACCTCCTCCACTTGATACTCATAAGCTTCTCATTTTTGCTCCTTCAGCCCCAGAGCTGTGAAAATCTCCCCTGAGAGACACTTTGAATTCCCATTCCAGTCTAACCTCAAGGCAATTGCCAGAAAGTAGGTGTTGAACAAATGAAGAAGCAGCCACTACTTTAAGTGCCAGTCTCTCTTATTCAGAAACTTGGAAAACATGAGCATAGACAAACGTAAATTTCAGTGAACACTGAGGACTGTTTATGCACTGGATATTCTTGTGTATGAACCTGAAGTGATTGTGAACACAAGATGTGTTTGGCAGTTAAAACAGAGCTGAAGCTAATATCAGAGTGCAAAAGATACCATAAGAGATTACCATGCCACCAAATGCCATCCACCCTAGCTGAATTGCTTGCAGTGTTTGGTAGAGCTGGTGATGCTCAGACTGACAGAGCAACTCTTTCATAGTGTTCCTATAATTCTGCTTTTTAAGCAAGACGTGAGATTCCTAACAGCTGTACAAGGGCACTAATGCTGCGCTTCAGAAAAAATGAAGGTGCAATGAAGTAGGGCCATGCTGCTAATTTTTGAATAGTGACCAACACAGTGTTTTCACTCAGCATAATAGTTGCTATTTGTGTAAAGACTCTAGGAATAGGGATGGTGTTGCTGGAATTCACTACAGTTCTAACAGAACAGGTAATCTCTGGGATTGGGAAACACTGCTCATAAATTTACATGTATAGTCTGAACAGAAAGAGTCATGGTCTGCTGGATTTTTAGGTAACATCCAAGACAAATGTTGACAGCAACTTGTGCAGAACTGTAATAGAGGGCAAGACACAAAAGAAAACAATGTAAAGCAGACAGCTTGGTAATCACACGGGAACAGACAGATTTCCTCGCCAACATCACACCGTGGTAAGGGCAAGTGAGACCTTTTAGTCATCTGAGCAAGCAAAGAGCCTGTACCCACACCAAAACCTGCAAGGCAGCCAAAAAGCCGAACTGCGGTCTTCAGCCTGCTCGAGTCACGGTAAATACCATCGCCCCGCTGACGAAGACCATGTGGAAGCCAAGCTGGAAACGGGCACAGCTGGTGCCTGATGTTTGCCACTGGCGATGGTGGCTGGCAAACCCTTCAGGACAGCGGCGGGCGTGAGGCGCGGGCAGAGACCCCGCTCTCACCTGTGCTGCCCGGGGACGGCCTTATGAGCGCAGCTTTCCTCAGCTCTCCACACACACGTTTTTCTCCGTGACGAACAAGCCCAGGCAGCAGCGAGCCGAGCCTGGCACGCCGGGCTCCCGGCCAGGGCAGCTCTGCCCTAACAAGGCACTCGCTGCCGCCCGGGGCGGCCCCAGGCTCGTCCCTCAGCGGCGCCGCCGGAGGCCGGCCCTGCTCGCCCCGTCCCGCCGGGGGCAGGGGCTCGGCCCGCCCGGCGCCGAGGGGCGGGAGCGGGCCCCGCACGGCCGGCTGGAAATGGCGCCTTCCCGGCCCCCTCCCCGGGAAGGGCTCTCTGCCGGGTGCGGCCGCCGCAGCTGTCCCGGCCGCTTAGGGAATCGCGGCTGCTTTCCCCCGCTATGGCTCCCGTGAGAGGGCTCCGCCCCGGGCCTCGCCCTGTCCCTCCCGGGAAAAGCCCTCGCCCAGCTACCATCGGGTAGCAGCCGTCCGTCCTTGCCCGCGGTGACGGGTGGCACCGCCGCCCCTCGCTGTGCGCGGCTCCGCGGGACAGGGTCCCGCCGCCTCCCGCACTCGGTGCGGAGCGGTCACTCCTCCGGGAGGGTCGGCCCAGACGGAAGGCGGGGGCCGCCGGGGGAGCGGGTCGAGCGCCTGGCCGCTGGCATCCCGTCCGCCGGGCTCAGCCCGCCCTGTCCGGGGGCCGGCGGGGGCAGCGCTGCGAGGACCGGCCCCGGCCGCGGGGGACGGCGGGCCGAGCGCCCCCGGGGAGGGCCGGGCGGCGGCGCGCCTGGATGCCCGCCCGCCGCCGAGTGGGAACGGGCGGGGAAAGTTTCTCCTGTGCGCGCCCCGTCCGTCCGTCCGTCCCTCCCTCCGCGCCCGCACACTCTCGCAGACACACGCACTCACACCCCTCTCCCGCCGCCAGCGGCCGGGGGGGCAGTTTTGAAAGCCCTTCTGGTTCCACACCCAGCCGCCGCTGACATCATTCCCGCAGGAGGGCGGGCGGAGGCACCGCCGCCGCCGCCAGACGGTCGCAGCCCCGGAGAGCTGCCCGCCGGCCCGCGCCCGTGAGTAGCCTCGGCCGGGCGGGGGGAGCGGGGCGGCGGCGGCGGGGGGAGCGGGCAGCTTCGCCGGCCAGGGGAGGAAGAAACCCGTCAGAAATGGGGAAAAATTAATAGCACGCGTTTGTTTACTACGAAGCACATTTCATTTCGGTGGCTGCGGTGCTGCGCCGTCGCTGGGCTGGCCGGGGAGAGCGGTCCCGGTCCCGTCGAACCCCGGCCCCGCTCCTTCGCCCGGGGCGTTCGGGAACGGGACGGGGCGGGCCGAGGGGCTCCTCGCCGGTGAATCCAGGCTGGGCCAAGCCCGCAGAAAGTTCGCGTTCTTCACGGGATAGTTTCTTTCTGTTCTTTTCTGTAATGAACTCTCAGCGGAGTTTGCGTGTGTTGCAGTAACGTTGTAGCAGCTCTTGGCAGCTTCCCCTCCCAACAGTGGAAGGAAAATACACTTAGATGTAATTCAGTTCAGATCTCGGTTTATGAAGTTTTGGCCAGCATTAAATGTTTTTCTGCTTGAGTCAAACTGCAGTTTCACTCACGGGTGGTTTTTATCTCTATATAATGCCCCACTTACATTGGGGATGTTGTGTGCCAGATGCTGGGCAGGCAGCTCTCAGTATCGTGGGTTGTCTGCAATATTGAGTATTGAATTTAAGAGGTCAGCTCCTTGTTTGGACATTTCTAGGAAGAACAGTACATGGCTATCTGTTTCTCAGCAGGCTTATCCACGGCTCGTTCTTACCCACAGAATGCTGCCATCAAGAAACCTGCAGTTCAGCCTCTTTTAATTTATTGGCAGGAATACTGTGCAGGAAGGTCTTTTTTTTTTTTTTTTTTTTTTTTTCCCTCCTCACAGCAGTTGGGAATAGTATGTAAATGATCAGTAATTATTGCTGTAGAGCATCTTAGTAGTATCCTCTGACTGGATACAGGGCTGTGAAGAAACTCACTACATAGCTGTGAAATCCACACTGAATTTTTTTTTTTTTTTGGCATTTTCTTTAGGAACTTTGGAAGTAAACAGCTATGGTTGGCTCATCATCAGAAAAAAAAAATGTAGCTCTTTCTCTTCATTTACTTGCAGACTTCGTATATACAGTGCTGGTGTGTTAGCTATATAAAATAAGCCTTCTTGCCTGCCTGAGCAGATGTTTTCTGTATCAAATAAAAATAGCCTGTAGTGACTCCTTCATCCAGACCTCCTCTTGGGTGTTGAAGGCTTTGCTGTCCATGTAGTTCAGGAAAGAGCTGTGAGGCTGGGCTGCTGGGACTGAGGTGCCAGGTGGCTGCATGTGTGGGCAGGCAGGAATCCACACAAATGGTAGGGGACTATTGGGCATGAGTTTCACTGGGGGGAGAAACGGGAATTACAGTTTGTTGGAGAGTCCAGCAACATTTTTGTAAGAGAGTGCGTGACAAATGCCATCCTAAGTAATGCAGCTGGGGTACAGGTACTTGCCACAGCTGGCGAAATCAAAGTGGGAGTGGAAAGAAAGGCATATGGTAAATATGGCCACCAGAAACTGATATGACTTTATTCAGCATAAGATTTAAGGACTTCACCTTTACTTCAAAGACATTGACAGAAGGAACTCTTGATGTTCTCTGAATCTCTTTGTGAACTTGTAGAGTTGAGTTGGAAATAGACTGTTGGGATACCTGAGGGAAGAGGCATCCTCCATGCAGAATAAAGATGTGTACCGATTGTATCACTCCAGCTGTGTGGCTGACGGGGATGTTACAAGGTAGCTGTCTGCCCAGCCAGGAATCCAGGAATTGCTCTGCTCATAGCCATCAACATTAACTGGAGTTGAAATGCAGCAATACCATGAAGACTCTTAGGAGGTGATCAGTTTCTTGTTAGTATGCTCATTTGGGAAGAAAAATGGTATGTTAAAATAATTTCAAATAAAAACAACATCCAGTCAGTAGACAAGACACTACTGGCGTTGTATTCTTTGTTTGTGGTCTGGAAAGACTTCTATCGTAAACATACAAACAGTGTTGATTATGCTGTGGATTTGCCAGTGAGGAAAAACAGTTCATTTTATTTGGTTACACAGATTTAAAACCTTATTAATAAAGGAAGTTATTCAACAGACTGAGCAGGTCAAGCCTGAAGGCTGCTGCAACATTATTATCTTGGACAAAGATTCTGTCTCAGTTCATAGATGCTGGAGTTATTGTTGCTGGCCAATATTGTTTAGAGAAATGAACATCTCTATCTTACACCCACTTTTATTAAATGCACTTGACCCCTCTTGATTTATTAGCATCTCCTGCTTCACAGTTGCCTTGCGTCTTTCTTTTACTTCTGTGATGGCTTTTATATTGTTATCTTGTTTGTCTCAAGGTTGTTTCCCATTTCAGGTTTGACATTCTTTCTGTAATTAGAAGAATGTTGTACTGATGAATCCCATACGGGTATTTAGAGAAGCAAGACCTTCCTGTGCTTTTGCTAAGTATATTAGGTGTAGGCTGTCTCCTTTCATAATGCTGTTTCCCTGTCATTTAAAAATGGGATCAGTGGCAGCACAAGGAGACTCTTCCCTTTTCACTTGAATATATTTTGATTTTCCACTGGCACTTCACATTCGATTTGCATCTTGAGCATCGTGTAAGACATGACATCCCCACATAAATCAGGACAGGAATGTGTTTAATTAAAGAGATAAGTGGGTCTCTGGGGACAAGGTCTTTTATACTGCTAGTTGGCAGATGCACTTTCCACGTCCTCCTCCATGTTCCTGTTGGAAGAAGATCCAGCAGAATGAGGCACTGTGTTGTACAGGAACTAATAAGAAAGAGATTTACTCTGAAGTGAAGCAAACACTGTATGTAAAATCCATGTGATAATTCAGCACAGCCAAATTTGAAAGTAGAAAGGAATGCACAGCTTTTATTGAAATCACATTGGTCTCAGAGGGAATGCAGGGGGAACATAAGCACAACGCTAAGGAATTCCATTCATGGAGCTGTTCAGTGTTTGTTAGGGTTTGCTTGTTTTTTGGATGTTCAAAGCAAACCATGATCTTTGCAGTGGAGTTTCAGTTTTTGCTGTTTTTTTGTTAAAAACTTTACTGTTTTAGAGAGTAGATAATTTCATAAAATGTCTTAAAATGTCAGGTGATGCTTATGACTTCATTAGGAAGATAAGCATCATAATTATTAGAAAATAGATCTTGCTGGGTGAGACTCAAGAGAAAAACTGATGGCCTGAATTCATCCATCAAAGTAATTATTATTTCTCCACTGAATGGGGAAAATGTAATTGCACCTTTTTATTTTGCTGTTGAAGTTTCATGGTCAGGTTTAATGATGGTATGTGCATGCCAGGTGAAGCCTCATAATTTGGGTGTGACCTTAAAATACAACCCTCTGGCTGTGTAGAGATCTTCACAGGAGTCTGTAGGTGGAGCAGAAAGTGGACTGACTCAAATACCCCTTAGAGATGGCTATAGGATATATATTTATGGTTTGCTTCACTGATTCTTAAACACTGTGCTATGTTGGGTATTGCATGGGCCGCAAACAGCTGAGGTGGGCAGTATGAACACTCCCTCAGCTGTCTAATGCAGGTGTTTAGTGCCCTGAAATAGATCAAAATTCTGGCCTTGTTCCAGACAGAAAGAGACCTTCCAAAGGCCCTGGATGTCTCTGCTGAGGTGCATGTGCTGCCAGGTGGGCTCTGCACATTCACCTGTTCTCCAGGGCTTGCAGTGCTCAGTCCACTGAAGCAGCAAACCCACTGTTTAGTTCAAAGGCAGGAACAAACCCAAGTCCAGAGCCTGCAGAACAGTCTCTGAACAACTGAAGGGCTTGGCTGAGCCTGCCCATCTGTCAGGGTGCTTGGTGTGCCCTCCCTGGCACTGTGGCTGTGCAGTGACCCACGCACTGTCCAGCCTGGTCAAGGTGCAGCTGCGAGGTAGGGCAAAGTGATCCAGGGGCTGAGGCGACTGGGCTGTTCCCATAGAGCAGCCAGTGTAGAAGAGCTGTGCACTGAGTGTGCTCAAACAAGGCATAGAAATCCTTCTACCTGGGTTTGTAGAGTCCACATGGCAACTTTAATTGCACCAATTACAAATTCTGGTGTAAAAATTGCATTCTGGAGGTAGGCAGAGTATTCAGTGTAATTCTGTGCTATGGTGTTGCTGTCAAACAAAGTAGTAGTTGTGGAGAATTTAGGCTTTTTGTTTTACAACCAACTGTTGTACCACCAATAGAAATGTGTTTTCACACTCTTGATAGATGATGTGTAAACTCTGAAATAACTAAAACCAAAATTTCTCAACACAGAGCTAGTCAAAGCCAAATCAAAACAAGCAGTTTGAAAATTTTACAACATTGAATGCAACACATTTAATTGCTAGCAACTTCCACAGAGCATCTGCCAAAGTTAAAACAATATCAGCTTTTATTTCTATGGAATTAAGTGCATTGCTTTCAATCTGGAAAGACAGACATTTTCTGCCTTTGTTTGTTGGTTAATTAGGTGGAACATCATAAATCACTTGAGCTGTTCTGTTGTATCTGGAATAATCTCTGGATAAGCAGCAGTCTGTAGTCAGTAGAGCCCAGGGTCTGAGGTTTGCTCTGAATGATGTTAATGTATAGTCACTGCTGCAGGTGTGCTTTTTTTTTTTTTTTTTCCTTTTCATTGACTGAGGACTCATTTTATCTGTCAACCTGATGTAAAGATCTGGTATTTTACTTGGTCTGTCACTCCCTGCCCTGCCAAGGTATTGAACAGAGACCAGAGACACACTCGGCACTGAAATGTGTCCACACAGTGATTGAGCAGGTGTGAGGCCAGGCCACACCTCAGTTCAGCTGTTTGTTTCAGGAGCAGGTTCCCGGGAGGGTTCCCATAGCTTGAATAGCTTATTGGAACAGCCCCGTGTCATTGTCCCAGCTCCATGGAGCCGCTGCTTCCCTGAGCCACAGCCAGAGGCAGGGCAGTGCCAGCAGGCTGCAGAGGGCTCTGTGCTTGCTGACCCCTGCCCTGGGGGGCTGGCAGGCACTGGTGGCCCTTAGCTGACCCTCAGACAAAGGGCACAGGCCGTGCTCACTCTTGGAAGCTTTGCTGCCCACCTGAGAAACAGAAGGTCCCTCCAAGCTGGCTGTGGCATGGTCAGCATGGTGTCACTGCACTGCCCAACAGCCTGCACTGCTGCCAGCACTGCCAGCAGCCCTTGGAGCCCGGCAGGGAGTTCAGCCGAGTGCCAAGGACATGGGTATCATGCAAAAAGCCTGTTGTGAAATGCACAGAGACCTCAGTGAAGTTGTTGAGAGGCTTCACAGGAGAGCAGAGCTGCAGGGTCCTCTCAGGACAGCGGGTCTGTCACCCTGCTAGCGCAGTCCCTGCATCATGGAAATCCTTTTTGTGGAGCTCTCTTTTTCCTGTGCTGTGGTGATTGTAAGGCTGTTCCAGAATGTGACAGCTCTAAGAGTTGTAATTTACATCCTAAATGTGCTGACACCTGATTTATAGCCATATATTTTCATCTCTAAGTTAAACAGTTCTTTTTCCTTCCATGTGTTTGCCTTTAACTGCAAGCAAGTATATCCCCATTCTGTCTTGATCTTTGAAAATGAGCAAGTGAGAATGAGAAGTTCTTGTCTTCTTAAGCTTAGGAAAACAAACTTTAAGTACTTTTAGACCAGCTAGATTGTTAAGAAGGTTTTAATGTATGCCACAACTTTGTTTATATTGAAGTGATATCTGGTGCACAAGCAGCAAACTAGCTGAACGGAGAGCATGCATTGAACACCTGAAATGATGCGTGCTTTCTTTAATTTTCTAAGAATACAGTTAAGCTCTACCCGTACATATATAAGTTACAAACATTTTATAACATGTTTTGCACATGCCTTTGTGAAAGCTGACAGAATACATTTACGTTTTGTAAGAAACCAGAAACTGCAATACACAAGCAGTTACTTCTTTCCAATTACTGCTGGGTTTTCTCAAACAATATGTGCCCTTTGAGAAATCCCTTGAACCACGGGGTGTCTTTGATTAAAGACTGTTTTGTTAGCATTTGCCAAAGGCATATGATGCTCAGCATAAACTGAAGGTGGAAAAGTGGATGACTATGATGGGAATCAGAGATTAATTGCAACCCTTTTAGGTGTTATTTAGTAATATGTCAGCCTACCTTACACCACTGTGGGTTGTGTTGGGATTAGATGCAGATATAGAACATCTCAAATATGAGATTATAATTATGTAGTATAAAAGTACAGTTACAACAAAAAGTGCTTTAGGGAAACATAACAATGTGTAAAAGATTTTCTTTTGAGGATGGTGTGATTTGTGCTGCTGGAGGAGGAAAAACATTCTCTTTCTGCTGACCACACAAAACCCTGTAAAAAGCAGTTTTGAGAAGATGAAGTCTTAAAGACTTTTATTCAAATATGTCTGTCTGTGTAGGCAGCTGACTTCTGTACCTGCTAAATTGTCTTCTCAGCATATAGTGGCTAGTAATGTCTCTTCCAGATTTTGCTGGAGTATTTGAATACATCTGTCTTGAAGTTTTGAAGCTTCAGGCTATTTTTTAGGATTTTACAGGTAAGCTGTCACAAGGCTTATTTTCCTGGTAAGTGACACTTCCCCACCCCACAACAGGGCATTGTGTCCCTGTGTTCCCATAGGTCCTGCTGGTTTTCTTCTGCTGAGTCTGCCCACAAAGGCTTCATGGCAGAGTGACTTTCCTCTGCAGTGCACACAGCAGGGCCATATTGAAAGGTGTGGTAGGGCAAGTCTAAACCCAGTCCAAACTTGTTTGCAAATAAATGACTGACAGAGTTACAGAAGTGGCAGCAATGCTGGCATCCATAGGTCAAAATTTTATTAAAAGCATTCCTAAGAAATTAGAAACATCTGCTTCTTTTGGTCTCCATACTCAAAGCTAGCATGTTGCATTTTTGCTGCATTTTTGCTTCTTGGTTTTGTCTGGAAATGTATGGAACAGCGGGGTTAGAATTTCCCATACTGTGGAGTTCTGGTTTGGTAGCATAGATCTAATGACGAGGACAGGGTGAGAAGGGAGGAAGCCTGTAGATGATCTGCCAGACCCAGCTGTAATCATAGTCTCTTTCACTTTTGGTAACTAGGTGGGGTTTCTGAAGAGGAGACCAGATTTAGTGCTTATGAAGTTGCTTGAGAAAGAGCTGAAAGGGTGCTTGAGCATCCCCTCACACACAGGTGATAGGGAGCCCAGGCACATGAGCGTGTTCACTCTAAGTCTGCTGTTGCTCAGGCAGTCCCACCACTACCAGCAGGATGGACAGACATCCAAACACTGTAAAAACAAAAGGTTTTATTAAGCTATAGGTGTACATTTGTATTAGTTGTGGTGCACATAAAGAGCAGACCTCAGGGCTTTGGTTGCAAGGCACAATTTTCTGAAAGAAAACAGGAAAAAGCTAGGTCATACTGTGTCTTGTGAGTTTCTCTCCAAGCCCCTGTATTTCACTATCAAAACACAAGAAGCTAACTACTGTAATTGTGCTGGAGGTTGCCGGGTCTTAACACAGCCTTCTGCAAAGGCACCAATAAATCTAGATCTGATAGGATGCTACTACTTCATTTTCTGCTATTGTTTTAAAAAAGCCATAAATGTTGTCATTCAAATGGAGCTCTAGAAAAGAGTGTGGATTAATTTTTTTCTGTATTGATTTTTTCTTTTTGCTTTCATACAGTGGTTGAGTGCAGGGAACTTTGATTCATTTCCTTCTGATTTCCTTGCTTTGTGAGGAAGGACTTTGAAAAGCAGGTGGAAGTGTAAGTGAAAAGCTCTCTTCCTTCCACATAAAATAGGCAGCACAAAGAGCTGTGGCTTGAGTGTGCTCTCAGTTAAGCAAACAAAAAGAGCTGATGGTCTCTGTGCCATCTAGGGGCTCACAGGACACGTAGCCCTCTTGATTCCAAAGCCAGCATCAAGCAGGGGCCTGAAATGTTATTTCATGTGGAACACACATTCTTCTTCATGCTTAGCTTTACACCAGGAAGAAATCGGGTGGGAGTCCATGTGCTGTGTAGACTGTTACTCGTACTTTGCATTTCCCTCCTGGGTTCCCATTCAGTATTGTAGAGGTGTAGTCAGAGCCTGCCAGCACTTCTTGGAGGTCTCCACACTGGCTGCAGAGACTGGTTGAAGGAGGACATTCAGTTTCTGTATTGATTCTTAGCTGGGTAACACCTGAGCATGAAAAGAGGTCACAATTTTAATGTACACTTGAAGAGTGTTGGTGTTCCCAACACTTAATTAAATTAGCTCAGACAGAAGAAATAAAGAAACTGAAGAAAGTTGTTTCAACTGGTGTAATTATACTCTTGGTATTGCATTTCCTGATTTTCTCGTCCTTTATGTTGTCGGATATTTAGGCATTAGAGGATTGTTGAAATTCTCAAAGCTCTTGCTGGCTTGGGAGAAAGTTAGCTGTCTGAACTTCACTTTTGGTTCCAGTTCTGAGAATCACACAAGAAAAAGAAAACTCTTCATACTTGATAAAAGAAAAAAAAAAAAAAAAGAAATTTAACAGTATCAGTCTGTTCTTCATAAACTGGGGAATTTTGGGCAAGTTTAGAGACAGTGGTACAGGCAAAATGTGAGCCAGCTTCTGAGTTCTCTGTCATGAGACACCCTGAGATGTGGCACAAGAGCTCTGAGCAAAACATGTAAATCCAAACAACTTATGATGATCACAAGATGACAGATTTCTCATGCTACAAGTATACAGACTTTTTCTTCCAAATTCACATTTTCGGACTTAATTATACCACTGAGGGGCAGAAGAATTGATAATTAAGGTTTGCTTTGATTCAGTTTTACACCAGTGACCTCAAGAAAGTTCAACTGAACTGAATGCTTATTGATGGCCTAAAGACCTGCTGTTCTTGTTGAAATGAAACAACTCAGTGCAGAGAGCTGCAGGTATGGTAACTTGTTTAGCAGGATTCTCTGCCCCTTGTTTTAGGTGTGTCTTTTCGTCACACTAAATGTGGGTGTTGAGAGTCTGCACACCCCCAGCCTTGGTCTGTGCAGAGCAGGAGCTGTTCTGCAGAGATTTCACCATGTTTCTAAGGGTATGAACCAGGATTGTCTGTGTGGAAGATTTCTCAGACATGGGCTCAGATGAAGATGATAAAAACCCCTGACTTGGTCTTAGGGACTGAGGGCAGCAGCCAGTGTTGGAGGGTAAGTTTCAGCCTTTCCAATGCAAATGAGCTCAGGATAAACACACTGTACTATGTATTGCTGGTTGCAAAAATTGAGTATGCACAAACATGAGAAACAGCCTGGCAGCAGAGTTGAACTGCATGGGAGGAAAGGAGAGCGTTTGTTGTGGAGATGACATCTGGGTTGGAAAGCAGTGATAAAACTTCTGTTAAGAACTGTCAAAGACTATTTCCATTTTTACTTGCTTGCTGTACTAAACAGCAGAAAAAAACTTAAATAGTCATGTTTCTTTATACTGATGGACATTAAAGATAAACTTTGTCCTGGAGATAAACTGAGGCTTTTCTGCAGGGGATGTGTTTTTGAGTGTGATATGACATAGGGAGACAATCCAGTTTTGAAACAATACAGTTCAGAACTGTTGGAAACCCTGGCCTAGATACCTTATTTTACTGTGCAGTTCTGTGATGGTTGTAGTGTCTTATCCTGTATAAACATACTTGTCTCTGCATGTCCAGGAGATTATAGCAGAGGCCCTTCTTAGCCACTTCTAAAGCTCACCAGGCTCTCTCCCATGGCAAGTGCAAACTACTGCTTCCAAAAGTCTGCATCACTGAAGAGATTCAAGGCAAGTGTGATTGCTGCATTTATCCTTCCCATGCAAAATGAAGTAGCACTGGAGCATTACTTCTGCACCAATTGAAAAAAAAAATGTGTTCCTGCTATACCTGGACTTCTGTTTTCGATGTGTTTACTGTAAGTATCCTGCAACTTAAGAGCATTTGTGGGAAACTTTATTACCACAGCAAATCTGGGCGTGTTCAGTGGGATTCCTATAACTTACTCTTTCTAGATCCAGTGGAAGTCTGCACTTGTAGCTCAACAGTATCTGTCCACTTCTGTCTTACACCATACCTTATGAAGTGGTATTAATTGCTGAGGCTTGCAATTGAAGGAATTCATGTCGACATCCAATGTCATCCTTACTGTAACCCCTGAATCTGTTTTTAATGACACATGTGATGAGCTAAGTCAAATATTATGTTCTCTTTTGTCAGAGCTTTGCTGGAGATTAGTACAGGGAGGTTCCTGAAATAGCTACAGATTGACAGGAGAGCTGAGCTGGACAAAGCCTCTGGAGGTCTCTAGTGCAGACTCTGGCTCCAAGCAGGGGGTTAGATCAGGACGTTCTGGGCCTTGCTTCAGTTAAGTCAGGAAGATGTCCAAGAATGGAGATCCCACAGCCTCATGGGCCCTGTTCCAGTACTTAATCATGCTCATTGAATATAATTAATACTTTTTTCACAATTGGAATATTCCTTGTTGCAACTTGTAACTGTTGCCTGTAGTCTTTTCATCACGTACTTCTGGGAACAGTGGCTCCATCATAGTAAGTGTAGTGTGTCGAAAAAGCTTTTCTCATATATTTGTGTGTGTGTAAAAACTATTAAAGGAATTCAAGTCACTTTGGGGAATGACGAACAATATCTGTTGAATCATCTCAGTCTTCATCCATGCCTAAAGGCAGTGCACTTTAAATTCATGAACACCTTGACCTGAGAGCATGGTGTGTTTCAACTGCAAATGAGAGAAGGTGAAAAATCACTCTGCCCAGGAAACAGTTCATGGTAAATAAGAAAAGGAATACAGCTAGTGTGCAGAATAGGATTTTACCAAAGTATGTGGTTACATTAGTACATTAATACGTTAGTAAAATAAGAATTCTGAACGTTAATGCAAAGGGTGCTCTGTAGCTGTGTCTTTCCCTTGCTCACAGGGAGAGGAAAGGAGCTGCCTGCTGCTAGGAGAGGTTCCCAGGCAGGCTGTCCTCAGAGGATTGGGGAAGAGCTTCTTCCTGAGGCAGTGGAAGAATCTTGAGTCTGCACAGTAAGGTTTTGAATTGTATGGAGTGGAGAAGGACTAGTAGTTCTTTCTGAGAGATGAAATCCAGAATTTCTGCCTAGAGAGGGATGCAGATTCTGTAGTAGCATCTGCAATGTTGCTGGCTGCATCTTGGAAGAGGGGAGCTGCTCTTTGCTTCCTGCCCACAAATCACAGAGAGTTTCTCTAGAAAACCCTACTCCCTTCATTATTCATTGTGCAGGCTGGGATGAACCACAAAAACTCCTGAGTCTCCATGGGAAGGGAAAGTTTGTAGGAGTGATTGAGGTCTGTGCACTTCTGGGATCCTGCTCAGGCATGACAGATTGGATAACCAGTTCTTGTTGTCTTTTCCTGGTATTAATTACTTGGAAATGGTCTGTCTCCTTCTTTTTCCCCAGTGTATTTAATTCCTGTCTCCATGTGTCATTGTTTAGCACTGTGTGCACAGAAGTTGTAGCAGCTTGTGAAGGGAGCAGTTGCCAACAAGGCAGGAGGGGGAATCTAAAGATGGTTGTTAGGAAGGGTCTTCAAAAAAGAACCATCAGACCTTTCTTACTGTCTTTTTTTTTTTTTTTTTTTTTTTTTTTTTTTGTAAAGATGAAACAAAAATCTCTTTCATTTAATCTTGGCTTTATTTGGGTAAAACAAAAAATGTCTTCTTCTCACCAGCCATACATGTTTATCTGTCCTGTCTGAAACACTTCTCTTTATGGCTGAAAACAGTAAAACAAAACCATTCACTTGATTGAAGATAAAGTGGGTTCTTCTGTGCTGGCAAGTCTTGCTTTTGCAAGATTGGTTTTAATTAGGTTACATTTTTTGGTCTCTCTTACTTTATGTTACTTCATGTAATAAGATGAAATTGTTTTGTTATTCTTAAAATAATAGTGAGTACAATTTGGTTCTCTCTCCTTACACGGCAGATGATTGTTGCATTATTGAATGCTTAGATACCATCTGTGCAAGAAATGAACCTCAGGAAAAAAAGCCAGCCACAAGACCAGAGGGTGCTGTGCAAAGACTGGAATATATCACAATGAAAATATTTTTATGTGGCATTATACAAATCCACAAAATATCTTCTTTTCCTTTCTTCTTCCTTTCATTCAAGCAAGGCTTGATAGAGAACCATGAATGATATTTCTAGAAGTGGAACTGGATTCAGAGGACCTTGAGTCACACAGTAGAATCACCTCATTGGAGGAAATTCCCAATTTCTGTTCTTCCTTGTGGCTGGGAAGGCAGAGTTTAACAGAGAGGAAATGGGAAGGAACACACTCTAGAGTAGCTGCTTTTCCAGTTTTAGGGTTTAACTTGGCTTTCCCACTCATTCTGATTAGATACCGATATAAGGCTATCACCTTACTTTTCACAAAAGCACATCAATGCTATTTGCCTTTGAGCTTGTTATAAGTCTGTACTTCAGTGGAGATGGAGAGGATTATTCTGGAACTCCTGGTCTCTATTCACTGAGTTATTATACTGTCAATTATCTTTTTGTTAAAGTTTTGCAGAGTAGTTATTATTTGCCCTGATGAGAGTGCCAGTGGAGCTGCTTTTAAAATGCTGTCAGAGTAGTACTTTTCTTTGGTTAAATTATTCATGTGGTTCATGATTCCTGTAAATGGCAGAAGGAGAGAGGGGGTTAGACATGATAAAAATAATGGAAGTTTTAAAATTCATAACTGCCCTTTCTTCTGGATATTTACTGTGTTATGTGAGTGGCATCATTTGATATCATAGAATGTGTCCAAAGCAAAGGGAGAAATATGCATTAATGTACTGATGAGTGACAACATGCAAATGATGTACAGAGTGGTGCACCTTAACTGCAAAGATCTGCAAGACTGCAAATTCCTTATAGCATATATTAATTGGCAAGAATTTCTGGTCAAGAGGAAGTGGATATGTCAAGCAATTGCATTTTTCTGTGTATTAGTAGCAGTAGTTTTTCCTAACCTATTTGTTATGTGCCCACAGATCTCCTGGGGATTCCAGTTTAATATAGTTTCTGATTCTCTTGTATATAAGAACATACTTTTTTTCATGTGAAATGTGACATTGCAATAGGTGGGTTAGGTAGCCTACAGAGAGTATTAAGTGACTGAACATAAAATAGCTAACTGGATTTTTATGTAACTAATGGGTTTATTCAGCCCTACCAGTGGGAGCAATACATTGAAGAAAATGCTAGTCCTTAGTCATTATTCAATGGATAAAACTTAAAATTGTATGAAGAAAAGGCATGAGGCCTAAGGTACAACATAGCTGTTACTAAATCTAGGAGGTAGTTCTTGGCGCACTTAATTTTGTTCTACAAGCATCCTTTTGAAATCTGGTTCTTCTTTCTTTGGAAGGATGGTTGAAACAAGACCTTACTGCAGCCAGTGGAAATATTTTCATCACTGCAGATGAGGCTGTAATTTGAAGTGCACTTCTCTAGAAGTCGATGTGAGGGAGTTTTCCATCCTTGCACACAGAATGAAACTTCTTTGTGTGTTTATTCACTGCAGCCATCATGCTGGAAGGTTGCAAAATGCAGCTTTTGGCTTCATTTCAAGTTGTGATTCATTTTAACACCCATGATGCCAGTTAAGTATCTGCAGAGATAGAACATGTGCTGTGGACTCCAACTGCATCTGATGTTCTGGTCTCTAACAGCACCAGAACTGCAGGTTGATCCACTGACAGCTCTTAAAGATTGTTTATATACTTTCTTATGTTCAACAGATTTAACTCAGCCTAAAGCCTCCCCAGAGCAAGGATGCTGATTCTCCTGGCCTTCATTATCGTGTTTCACATAACCTCAGCAGCGCTGCTGTTCATCTCAACTATCGACAATGTAAGTGTCACTTCTCATTGTCTCTCAAACACACTGGGATTTCTTTGCTTCATAAAAATTGAGTTTTTCTTCTCTAGTCTTCAACTTGCTTACTAAGAGGACCTAAGTTTGTTAGGCACACTGGTGTCCTAAGACCTTTCTGTAACAAAAATGCCTTGGGTATGCATGTTGCTGGTGGATAAGCATCATGTTGTGAGCACAAGGCAGCAGATCCTCTCCCCTGGGAGAGACTTGGCCAGGGAGGATATTTACAGGGTGGAGCTCTGGGATTTGATTCAGCTGGATATGAAGCAGAGAGGGGTGGAAAATCCACTGTCCTTTTGTGTCAAGTACCTGAAGTCAAACAGCTGGTGATGAACGTGTGGGGATAATTTCAGTCAAGGTGTGCTTTGCCTCACAAGTGTTTGTCCAAGATGCTCAGTTAAATCATGAGAGACACCATGAATGTATCTGTGTCCATTAAGTTAAAGTAGCTTCAGCCCAAAGCTTTAGAATATTTCATGTTGCATCGTTTTCAAATTCCCATTTTATTTTTTTGTGAACAAAAAGAATTTACCCTCCAATATTTATATCTAGCTTTTAATGGAATTCTCCATTTTCCAAAGCAGCCCACTATCCTGATCGGCAGTCTGTGCATTGGAATCTGTCTATGAGGTCTGATGCATGTACAGGCTTTTGATATTAAAAAAAATTGCTGCTGAAAAATGCTGTTTACTGAAGCCCATGCTCTAAGTGAAATTTTGTGTTACCCACAACTTTTTATTGCAAAATTGTACAAACTCAGGTGTTACATTTTAGTCATCTGGTTGATTGTTCCATGGAAGTAGGTCATTATTTGAGCATTAGAGCAGGTTGTCTTACCCTGTTCCTTTGAATATTTAGAAAGCAAAGACAGTGGGCAAAGCAACCTAATCTTATTTCAAATCTGCTACACACAACCCAAATAATTGCAGAAATAAAAGTCTATGCATTCTGCTTTGTGTCATCAGCTACTTTTGAGCAATTAAAAACCTAAACCGTACAACCATTTTTTATTAGATTTTATATTATGTATCTATATATTATATAGAGTTCAGAGCTGAAAAATAACATATTGAACTTGCACTGTAAAATCCAAATGAAGGGCATTCTGAGAAAGTAATTCTTTTTCTTAAAACACAATGTTCTGTTTATCCATACGCCTAGTACCATAATAAGTTGTAGTTTTAACTGCAGTATTGTTTGCAAAGCTGCACAGTAAGCTCTGAGCCTTCTGGAATGTCTATTTAAGCAGCAGATCCTACCAGGAATCATATTTAAAAGTCGCATTTCTTGCAGCTCTAGTCAAAACAAAGGCCTGGGTAGCTATTGGAATGGGAATAGGTTTCCTGAGGAAATGCCACTTGTGGAGTGCTTGTCATTTTCCAGGGTACTGTAAAAATCGGCTCAGATGCTGCAGTACCATTTTGCCTTGAATGTTTAAACCTCAAAATAAAAATACCACAGGAGGATCTTAATTTGTCAGCCATTACCAGACAGATGCCATAGTGCACCTCAGCACAGCTGCATTGCATTGAGATTGATCACTTCAGTGGCAGGAACCAGAACATCTACAAAGGACTTCTGTTTCACAGGTGATGCTATTTCCTGCAAATTAGCAAATGCTGTTCCTTCAGAGAGGTGTGCATCCTAAACAGGGTCTGCGTGAACAAAGCACATCTTGTCTAGGTGTCTCTAGGAGGGCGTAATCACTGACTGCACACAATTTCTGCCCAAACAGTGGAAATCTCCTGTGCTTTGGGATGTTTAAGATGCCCTTACCTACTTCACAGAGGTCTAAAATGAGAATGACCTGTGGATAATTATATACCCTTTATTCTGAAATGCCATGAGATCTCACATTTCATTTGAGTGGTTGAGTATCAAAAATGAACAGAAAATTGTTACAGCTGATGTATCTGATCAGTAGACACTTGGACAACAAAGTAGTTTTGTGGGTTTTGTTTGTTTTTTCTCCCTGTAAGAGCCCTTTACTTTTATTTTGCAGGCCTGGTGGGTGGGAGATAACTTCTCTACAGATGTCTGGAGAGTGTGTGCCACGAATACGAGCACCTGTATGGCTATCACTGATGAGTTCAATGGTGAGTGTCCCTCCATGCCTGTGTCTATGTTCCTTCAGCAGATCTGATGAAATTGCTATGAAATTTACAGGGACAAGTTTTATAGTTCTTCAGGAATCTTCATATGCTAACGAGGCAGGTCTTCTAAAAACTTTAATATTGGTTTTTCATTTTGGAAAGGCAACTGTTCTAACAGTTCTGTGAGAGGAAAGCAGAAGGAGCTGTCATGTGCACTTAGGAGACCAGTGCAAGAGAGTAAACACAAACTACTAACAATGACTGCTAACAAGTCCTTAAAAAAATAGATAAAAACAGTGAAGTCATCTGAAGTGATAGAATTTGCCTCAGAACTGAACTTGCAGAGAAGAACCTAAAAATACTGACTGTGTACAAGAATGGGGGAAAAAGTAGAAGAAAACACAAGCTGGAGTTTTAACAAGGAAGTCCTAATATTCAGTCTAGAGTAGTATCCTGCTTTACAAAAATAGAAAGTATTCTCAAATGTTCTGTTTATTTCCCAGCTTTAAATCTGTGAGTACATTCAAGAGGTAAATAATTTGAAGAACTGTGTACCCATGAAGTAATTTTGTTTTCCTAGCATCAGGTTAGTTTAGGGCCTGTAACGTGCAGCGAGCTGATGCACTCCACACAGGCTATCTCAACTAAGCCGGATTTAAGGGTGTGCATTTGTTCTTGGTATTACTGTGTGTCACTGCAGTCAGGTGCCTACCCTGGGGAGATGAGGGATGGCTGAAGTGTGTCTGCTGCTCAGAGCTCCTGCCTGCAGCGTGGCTGTGCTGGAGAAGAGGGGCCACGGGAACTCGGCTGGGTGGCCCAGCTTGGCTACAGCGGGGCTGCAGATTTACACAGAGCAGCTGCATGTGGTTAGAAAGGTATTGGTTACTTTAGCTCCCAGTGACAGGGAAGTAATGGACAGGATGAAAATGCTGAATGAGAGGAATCTTTAGTGCCAATGGTGGGTATCCTGTCTGGTTTCACCTTCCTGAACACAGCTGTCTCCAGGTCTGGTGGGCAGCTGGGGTCTGCATCTGGAAGCTGTTTGGGACAGCTGGCAGTTTCACTGTGCTTCTAGGACATTGATAGCAGCAAAGGGTGAGGTGTGGCAGAAGTCTCTTCCGTGTTTTCACTCAGTTTGATGAGAAGCTTCTAGAAGTCTTTAAGCCAATGGCTGTATTAATACCAAGGAAGCAGAGGAGAATCAGCCTCTGCAATGCACACACAACTGCTTTGCTGCATCTGCTGAGCTCCTACTTACAGAACACAGCTCTGCCCCTTTACTCCTTGCAGGAGAAGGCAAAGAGAGAAACGATTTGTAATCAAGGCTACTTTGTTTTTGCAGAGTATCAATCAATTCAGGCTGTTCAGGCCACCATGATCCTGTCTACGATTTTCTGCTGTGTGGCATTTCTGGTTTTCATTCTTCAACTCTTCCGTCTAAAGCAAGGAGAAAGATTTGTGTTAACCTCTGTTATCCAGCTCCTGTCATGTGAGTGATTTTTCAATGCTTTTGACTTTAATGATATTTTTGTGAAAATAGGAAAGCAGGAAAAGGTTTCATAAAGAACGAGCTGCATGAGAACTCTGTAGTGCTCTTGAAGCCATAATTTATCCTTCATAATTGTTTAAACAGTGAGCTGTACCATTCTGTAATATATAGGCAGTTGAAACATAGATGCCATCTCTCCTCAGGATAAAGTAATTTAAACTTTTGAAGGGAAAGAATTTGAGATTCTGAACTTCTTGAACACACTGAATAACTCTCTAACTGTTACAGGCAAGCACTCACTTCTTTTTTTTTGTCAGTCTTAAAAACTACCCAGATGTTCAGAATCATTTTCTGTTCACTGTAAATGACATAGATACACAACAGCACTTCAAATTTAAAGCCTGCCAAATAAACTGAAAATATGTCTTGAAAAGCTTCCAGGTTAGTTTGAGAATGGAAAATGAGCGTCTGCAAAGAAAGGACATTGGTGGAAGCAGCTGACAGAATAGATGTGTGTACTGATAATGTTTTAAGATGCTGACCTTTATTATTTTCTTTCTCCTGCAGGTCTGTGTGTTATGATTGCAGCTTCCATTTACACAGACAGGCATGAAGAACTGCACCAGAGCCGTGGATATGTAATGGAAGTTTCCAGAGGCCAATATGGCTATTCCTTTGTCTTAGCCTGGATTGCCTTTGCCTTTACCCTGATCAGTGGAGTGATGTACTTAGTATTAAGGAAGCGTAAATAAATGTCAGCACCTAGTTACTTCTGTCACTGCAGTACAAAACCAAATTCCAGTAACCATTTTGTATATAATCATTTACATGGTTTTGTAGTAAAGGTATTGTTTCTCTAAAAATGTACTGTGTTCTTGATATGAAACAGAATTAAAAAAAAAAAAAGAAGGCAGGTGAAATGAAATGCCTGGCACCTCCAGGTCAGGGGTCGGAGCAAGACAGAGCCAAGTTGTTTCTTTTACATATTTCATCATCAAAAATGGTTTTCCTTTATTAGACATTAACAGTTCTTGGCCTCTAGTAGATTACAAATAAAGCCCGTACAAATTAATTTGTAATCAATATACTAACTATATTCCTGGACCAGATATATCCCTTTGAAATATGTTAAATATAAGGTTGTATAAAAAAATGAGGCCCAGATGATGATGAAAAAGCAAACAATTCTAAAGCCCAAAGCTGCACTCAGAGCGTCTGCCCTGGCGCAGGACCAGTGTTCTGCTCTTTATAATGTGCAGTAAGTGTCATCAAGTTTTTATTAAAACCACTTGCTTTGCAAAAGTAAACAAGTCCTCTTTGTACTCCAGCAAATGTTTCTCTTGATTTTCTTTCACATTTAATTTAAGCACACAGAGCCTCTGGTGGGAGCACTTATCAGCCAATTCCCTGTTCAGACTGGGCCCAGCACAGCTGGGGCAGTGAGGAACTCCTCACCCCAGTCCTGAATCCCTTCAGCTTAGCCTTGGGCAGCCTTCCTGGGAGGGAGAAAAGGGAAACAGAAAAGCATTACTGGGCCTACATCTGCAGATTTCTAAGCAGACTAGTGATCAAGCAATGCCAAATTTAGGTTTTTACAGCCTAACTCAACATGTTTATTATACTGGGCTTTTATCATGTAGTGATTTCATGGTTAATGTGTCCTGTACAAAAGCATTCCCTGAGTCTGCCCATTAAGAAATTGGCCTTTAAAAATTCATTTTAAATTCCTTTGTGGTTTTTACTGGAACTAAACACTGCTACTAAACAAATCAGAGTGCACCTACTATGCTTAAGAATTCCAGGACAGGTTTCAAGATAAAATGATTTGGTGGTTTTTCTTTTTCAGTAATTTTATGAGCTAAATCTTTGCTCTAATACCAGGCTTAACTGCTCAGTAGTGTAATACTGGATTTGCTGATGGTGATTTTGGAGATCAGTGTGAAGAATGAATGAAGCAGCCTGTCCTGGTTAGTCACAGCTTTGATGCTTAAGTACAGATTTGACTTCTGAAAAGCTCTAATTGTTTATTTATTTCATATTCACTACAGCTGGTCCAATAGACAGGCAGTATAAAAGTAAACAGGTTTTGAATGAGGTATTGCACTTAAAGGAGATCAAGTTCAGTATCATAAGGCAGTGTAGCTCTACTGAAGTTAATAATTACTACATTAGACATCAGATAATGAAATTATATCTGATTTCTTAAGATTTATCCTTGATTTATCACAAAGTAAAAGTTCAGGTGCATAGCTTTTTAGGATCTGTCTCTAGCATAAGTGACAGGTCATGTAGTTCATCTTCATTCCCTCAACATCCTATAATGCTTTGGCATGTGCTGCTTGTCTTTTGGGAGCAAAGAAATCCCAATAAGACTGTTAAAAAAGCAGGACATGAGCTCATTAAATGAGCAAGCAGGACATCACAGTAAAAGTAATAATAATAGTTAAAAACCCACATCAGTTTGAAGAAAAGGGATTCTCCCCAGTCTAGCATCATGCTAGTATTTAGTCAGGTTTTTTTCCCTCTTAGTGGGAGTGCTCTGAATTTCAAGAATTATTACCCTACTTTTTAAAAAAGTGTTTCTATAATTTGCTGAATACATTTCAGATTCAAAACCCGAGTTTTTGCTAGCAAGCAGAATTTGTCTTAAATAAATAGATGCAGGTTTAAGAATGAAAGTAGATAGACTGTTAGCTAGGCATTTTGCTCCATTTATTAAAACATGAAACAATAAGGGAAATTTTTAAGCAAATACTAGATGAGAGTCCTGAAGCTTTTATGCCACTGACTTGCAGAGATGCTTCAGTTTCTTGCCTTGATAATGGTCAGGTCATTTGTAGAGCAAATATTTAAAATAAAGATGTAGATATAGATGAACACAGTTTAGTTCCACAGTAAAAGCTCTGTCCCTTTAATAAACACACACAACAAACACTCTGATGCACAACACCTCCACTTGTGTACAAACACTGGCACATGCATGCTGCCACACAGAAGAGATAGGAATGTTCTGCACAACAAGTGAACAAATACCAAATCACTTGGTAGAACTAGAGTTTGAGCAGGACAAACATATTTTAGGGTTTTTTTTCTACCTTATATGCCTTTAAAATATACCATTTTCTATACTCTATATATTCTGAAAATGTACATGAAAATAAAGTTAATACAAATTCTTGTACTGTATTAGCAAACTCAATACATTTAGTAATCTGACCTTGTCTTTAAGCTTGGGATATATTTACACAATGTTGGATGAGAAATAGTTGAGTATTTGTGTGAACAGGTGAAATTAAATTCTTCCTGCCTGTAGTAGAACCAGAAGCTGATTATTTTGTCCTTTGTTGAAGACCTTTCAGGGTAAGCAGAGAAAATATTAGTGTATTGAACTTTTAAATGTGTGGTGTCAAAAGAACGTCTTGAGTAATGCAAGATCCACTGATGCTCTGAGGAGTTATTACCTATAAGGTTTTTTTTTATTTTCCATCATTTGCAGAAACAGTCATATATTTTAAGATGAGGTTGAGTGCCTTGACCATATGAGCAAATAATGTGAGAAACAAGCCAGTGCCTTCTGTATCTGCTCTGGTCCAAGCTTTGGATTTGCAAATCACAGAGCACACTTGAGTTTGTACAGATCCATTCAAAACACTCCTCCAACTCCACAGAAATAATTTCCCAAACCCCATAAAAATTCTCCTTTGTAATCATAATGAATAAAAGGGAAAAGTCCCAATTATTAAAATATTCACTATTGGCTGTGAACCTACCTTTATGTTTTTCACCCAGCAAGTAATCATCTGCAGCACAGGAAACAATCTTGGAAAAATAATCTATAATATTTATGTCAAATAATTTTTTAAAAAAAGGTTTGTTTTTATTTATGCTGTTCAGAACAAGAGATGGACATTCCTTTGCTATACTGTATCTTTGAAAAGTATTGTAGGTGATAGGATCTGTGCTGCTTAGACATTAACTAGTTTTTTACCCAGCTACATCAACAGTTAATTTTATATGGTTCTTAATGTGTTTAAAATAATGGAGGGACTGCTTGACTTGTTCTGTCCTTATCTTCAGCATCGTGGAAGTTTGTGCCATTTAACTAAACAGACCAAAGAAAAGAATTCTTCCTGTAATTCCTAAAGACAGGAATAAGATTAGCCACTGTCTTTCCAAACACTAAAGACAGCTAAGAATCCTAAAATCATTGAAATAAAATAATGAAGCTGAAAACTTTATTATATTTTTATTTCTTTTATATGTGCAATAATCCCCTCTGAAGTAATAAGATGAAAGAAAATGAAATGTGGAAGTAAAGTTTTAAAATAGTTTTAAGAAGAAGTCTTCTGTTTTTCAAGGCTGTAGAATCAAGCTCACAGAATTAATGGAGTAACATAACAGACTGTAACAAGTAAGAAACATGAAGTTAACACTGTCTGCTTTGACATGAAACTCACTGCAAGTAAGTCTAGTACTTAGCAGCAGTAGCAGACATTGCTAAGGTACTCTGAGTGTCCTAAAGGGTTTTAAGCAGTTACAGATTGCATTATTACCAAATGGTCTATAATATCCAAATGTAACAAAGTAACTTTTTTGGGGATGATAACCTGTGATAAACAGCAAGGCACTGGAAGTAGCAAAGCCTTTATTTGCCTGTTTTCTTCCAGACTGAAGTAGAATTACTACAAAGGTTTTAATGGAACAGACACAGGTGATAACTGCATAGGGAAGCAGTTTGGATCAGTTTCTGTAAGGGTCCATGACAGTCCAATCCCCCTTGGACTTTGTCACGAGCCTGTTTTAGTTTTGAGATTCTGAGGAGGGTCTTTGAACCCTTCAGGAAACACTGCACAAAGAAGGATCCTTGGCAAGATGTGGATACCTGGAGCAGACTGGCTGGCTATTGCCTGAAAGTCTAGGCACCGGGACAAAACCAGTTGTTGGTGCACCAACAAAAATAAACCACTCACACTACTTTATAGTCATACTAATTTAGCCTAATTTAAATCTAGAAATCTTCATTTAAATCTATAAGCTGAATTGCTGCTGTCTGTACAGTTTCCAGACTAAGAGCACTGGCTCAGACTTCCTGACATTCATGAATTCATATTCAGCATCTTGTTCACCTTTGGTTTCTGTCTGTCCAGTTGGGTTTGCCCGAGGTAGCAAACGCTCCTGACACACTGGCAGTAGTAACTTAGCATCACCTTGTGCTATCAAAAGGAGGGCTGAAGAAATTCCCATTCCCATTTGTTTATCTTGGCTCACTACTGCACTAACTGAATTTCTGAAGGAAAATGTTCTTTCTAATCCTTCCAAAAAAAATTTAGCCATAATGTCAAAAAGCTGTGCATGTACTTATTTACTTAAAGTTTTTAAGACAGGTTTACATTGCACAGATGAGTAAAACTGCAGGTGCCTTAATGAAATGAAACTGCTGTGATAAATGTCAGCAAGTATGAAACAATGCCAGTGATACCCAAACTATATCATATGGTGCAGGTTTTGGTCTGTTTTACTGCTGCTGCTTGAGAAGAAAGCTTTTGTTCATTTCTCTTCAAAAACCTGCAAAAGTGAAACTTTCTAACAAAGCTTGTGGTGCTGTCATAAATGCTGAAGTTCAGAAAATTTAATTTAAACCAAGCAGGCAAATATTGTTACAAAGGAAGGTGTAGGAATATGATGTGTGCACTGATTCACTGACTCAATTTTCTTTGTGTATTATCAGCAAGAAGTAAAAAATGTGCCATATTGAGAGGTTTTTTTAATATTACTTTAGACATTTTTGTTTTCTGTTTAGCATAGAAATCTTAAAGTATCAGTATTGAAGACTTAAATATGCTTTGGAAATTAAAAGCCTAAAAGCTCTTAGGGTAAAAGTTTAAATCCTTTTGCCAAATAATATTTTTGCACAATATTGGGCCTGACAGATTTGGAAGGGGAGAGAGGAAAAGGAAGGAAAAGACAAAGCAGAGGAAAAAGACGATAAAAGGAGAAGTATGGCTGGAAAAGGTTTTGGGGCTAGGGGTTTCTGTGTGTTTATTTCTGACGGTGGTGTCTCCTGGCGTGCCTCACTTCTGTAGAAAAATGTTTTACTGTCCCAATCCCGTTCCAATGGAGCCTCCTGGTGGCCAAAGAGGAGCCTCCGTCAGAGCCCAGCTTGTCGCTGTTCCTTTCCCTTGGCAAGGTCTTCAAAAAGCTCAACTTCCCATCCAGTCCTGAGCATCCTGCAGTGTGCACACTTTAAAAAGTGCACACTGCAGGCTTTGGCCGTGGAAGGTGCAATTCTATTTGCAGTGCAAAATCTCGTGTACTTTTCCTCAGTGGCCATTAAACAACATTATTTAAATGGGTGTTTTAAAGATTTAAAAAAAAACAAACAGATTTTATAAGCATGTATCAGTAGAAGTTGGGTTGACTTGTCATCTTTGCGTGGTCATTTCCTCGTCTCTGTCCTCTGGAGGGAGGTAAAAGCACTTGTGTCTCCTCAGTGTCCCGACCTGAGGTCAGACTTTGCTTCTGTCTCCCTTAGCAATTAAGTTCAGAGTAGTAGTGCAGTTTTTGCAGGGAATGTCCTGATTATTTCAATTTTGTTCATGTAGGGTCAGTTCTTAAAGCACTGATTGCATGTATATATTAGATGCCTTTGAAAGGAAAGAAAACCAGAAGCTCTGCTCCAAATGAGGTTTGATGCCTGCTGAGACCATTGTGTTCTGAATCTGCCCCCAGAAGCTCTGGAGAGGTGATAGGAGTGCTTTGGGTTCTCACTGGAGGTGCTTCATTACCTGCTAGAGTGATCAGATCCCCGTAAGTGGGCAGCATTTGCTGGGCAGCTGTAGGAAGAACCAGAAAAGAAGTTTGGCCCAGCACTCTGCCCACTCCACAGTGGCAGAAATTGGCTGGAAGGATGAGGTGTGACAGTGGACTGAGCAGACTGAGCACTTCCAGGCCTCCTCTTTTCTCCCAGAGCACTGAGGTGCTGTATTTGTCCCACAGGCTGCACTCACTTCAGCAGAAGTGAAACTGCCAAAGGTCTGTTGGGGTACCATTATACTTCGGCTGAGCCACTTATGCTTTTTGATTCATAATATTTTAGCATAATGCTCCATCTTCTGGGCAAGAGGTGACATTTAAGAGGCTGAGAATGTCTCATTAAATTATGAGTCCTATTGAACATTTTATTAGAGAAATTTGTATGCACTCATCCACTTTGTCTTGCCTCCTTTCCTGCTATAGATTGGCTTTTGATTGTCATTAGCCAAATATTTTTGTTCACTCTTTTTTTAGAGAGGTCTTTTAAAATACAGATACTTTCTTTCTTTCTTCTTTTTTTTTTTTTTTTTTTAATATGACCTCTCTAGCCAAGAGTTTTAATGATTGCAGTTTTAAAAAGTGCCAGAGAGTTTTGAATTTGCATTAGTCAGGAAGCAGATGATTGTCAGTTTCCAGTCAGTTCAGAAAGTCACACAATGTGAAAGAGGAAGCAAAAGCAAGCATAGCTAAAAATGTAGATGTAGGCTATCAATTAATGAGTGAGTCAGTGCTACCCTTCTTAAAGGACCAAATCCCAAAGTTTTCACCATTTTTGTAGTGAAAATTTCACCTCTGAACCCATTTTAAAGCAAGGTCCTGAAGTTGGGGTTTAAAGTACTTTTTTTGAAGTTAGAAGGATCCTCAGAGGCCCCAAGACCAGCAGTTCAGTTCGGAATTCTGACATATTTATAATGGTCCACCCTGATCCACAGAGAAAAATAGAAACAATAACAAGATCAAATCTTAGCACATAAATTTGCTGGTAAGAACATTTTAAATAAAACTGAATGCATTTCCTAAATGTTACTGTAGTTTACCTATGCTGAAAAAAGATCCTGAAACAAAGAAAATTAGTTTTCCAACAGTAGTCACAGACAGTTCTAAACATTTTCCAAATCCATATGAAAAATGTGGGAGACTGTGTGTGCTGTGCTTTACCTTTGTGTCAGACAATTGCCAACTGGAATGACCAGCAGGTCACCAAGAATATAAGCAGCATCTACTCCATGCTGTTGTGTACATACACTTCTGTTCTTGAGTTTAACTCAAAAATTTGCTGAAGCCATGGCTCATCAGGCTGATAATTGGAGCTGAGTTCTGACCTGCTGTTGTGAAAAATCTGCAGGATATTTGGGATTCCATTGATAGGTCCATCAGGTGGTGCAATTGCTGCATGGTCTGGATACAAGATTTTTCTTCAAAGGCTGGAAGCAGGGTGTGAAAGGAGTCATCTCTTATTTTACTGAAAAACAGCTCAAAAGGAATGCAAATAAAATAAATGTATTCTTTCATATAGGAAACACTAGTTTTGAAGTGAAGCAGAAGATGATTCCCATCAGTCATGAATGAACTAGCAGGGGCATTATGCTAAAGCTTGTAATTGTCCAAAAGATTTTAAACCCCACAAAGCTCTGTAAAATGCTAGAGAAAAACTTGTTTCCCTAAGCTAAAGGCAATAATCAATCAGGGGAAAATAAAAGCCTTTCACGCAGAAAATCTGAGAACCTTTATTCCCAACTCCTTATCTCTCTGTGAGAGTATGATTTGCTCCTCTGCTTTTAGCCGTCATGCTTAAATATGACTAATAAATTTTGAATCCGCCCAAAATGTAAAAATATCCTTTCCTCATAAAGAGCTGGCAGATATAAGATGATATATGAAGATTTATTTGACAATATAGTCTTGCTTTAAGTCAGGAGACATTTGAAGTATCAATAAAAAGAAAGTTTGCAGCTGTTCTCCTTAACGGTGACAAATTGCATGAGCTACAAAAGCCCATTCAGTGTAGTATGAGTTTTTGATAAGAAAGTGATTTGATTTTTTTTTCTTTCTTACCTTTTGAAGCAAGTAAAATGGAGAAAAAAAATAAATTTTAAGCATGAATTAGAAGAGTAGAACTTGAATTGCACAGAAGTGCAGTCCAGATCAGTTCCAGCCTCAGTTAGAATTAGTTTTGTTGGTTTTTAACAGGCACTAAATGTCATAAAATAAGATGAGAGGTGAGAAATGAAATGGAAATAAGTTGAGAGGTGGTGGCAGAGCGTTGATAAATAATTTAGCTGTTATCTACCAGCTCTTAACTTTTTTGTTTTAATTTGTATGATGAGTCTGGAGAAGCAAAAAGAGATCAAATGGAAAACTATTTAAAACTAAATTGATTAGCCAGATTAAAAGTGGAAATAATTATTTTTAATAATCAATAATTGAATAGCCTACATAAATTTGTAGGGTTTGGATTTTGTTTTAAAACTTTGGAAAGCATATATTGTCACAAAGTTAGTGGTCATGTTAAGTAACCTTCCTTGAAATGGTGCTAAGTAGCATAATTTTTCTTGATTGTTTTATTTTTGTATTTATTGATTACCTTCCATAATTTGCTTGCTTGAACAGCACTTTGAGGCCAAATGACAGGATTTCCTGGACAGTCCCATTTATTGTCTTCCATAAAGACACAACACTAAGCTTCCTTCTGCTTTCCTTCTGGACATAATCTGGAATTTCACCAGTTTTTTCCAAGAATAATTTAGAAGTGAATATAAATAGTTTGTGGAGTTCTCCAGCATGTTCTTTAGATTTTCTGTGTGCATATTATCTGCTTTAGCACATTAAAATCCTTAATGACTTGATATTTATTATAATTTCTGTCTTGAATATTAGATGCACCATTATCCTGTTAAAATATGAACTTCTTACATGAACTATACTTCCAGAAGTATCAGTTATCATTTGCAAATTTGGATGTAGTCTGCAACTGCTGTATTAATATGCTTCTTTTTCCTCATGCTAGCTGCAGACAGTAGTCAGACCTAACTAAATAAACATTAGCAGTTATCCCAATAAATTGAAACTGTAAATTTAAATGCAAAGTGACTCTTGGATCCCACTGCTGTTTAAAACCCCCCCCCACCAAAACCAGACTAGTTAATTGAGTAAGCACAGTATTTGACAATTGCCTTTATCTTCAGCTCAAGTCTTTGTACAAGGATGGAAGCAAGTTCAGCAAATGGTAGCTATTCATTCTAGTTTACACTTAAATGCATATAGGATAGAACATTGAAAATTGGTGTCATCCCTAAAGGACAGAGTTTTCTTGTGAACTCAGTAACATTGTGATGTCTGCAATCAGATTAATCGGCCACATTTTCCTGAAAAGAGGCATTTTACTAGGTACTTGCATTACAGTGTACTGGACACATACATTCATTCATTCTCTTGTGCTTATGAGAGATGAAAACAAATACCATCTCTGACCTATTGAAATAAAAGTCTGTGTTCAGCTTTAATGCCAGGAGCCAAAACATTACAGAAGGTGGACTTTTGTAATTGTGTAGCCAGAATTAGCTATGCCTTAAAGTCAGCACTCTCTGGATTACAGACTTGGGATCTCAGGATGAAAATCACTGAGAGTTCATTGTGTTTTTGTTGGCCTTCCCTGGACTGTAGTAATGAACTGCACTGTGCACTATATGAGTGCTGAGAATACTAATGAAAAATGCTACAAGTGCCTCTTGGTGCTACTATGTCAGCTTAAAAAGGTAAATTATATTCTCTCTGTACAATTCTTACTCTTTATGTTCTGAGTGCTCACAGGCTGTAATATTAAGAGTTATTTTCTTCATCTTTGTCAGCACATTTAAATTCCTTTTCATACATCTTTCCCAAACAGAAGCCCTGAGAGTTGTTGTTACACCAGCAGTGGATGCTGGCATGCTCCAAGGTAAACTTGTCTCCACAAATCTGTCATTTTCCAGGGACCAGCTTCCAAGCTTTTCCATATGTTTTGCTCCTTTGTTTTGTCTTCCTTCAACATCTGTTAGTGTGGTGATAGAAGCAGATGAGAGAGTGTTTGCCTTTGTTTTGCAAGGACCAGTAAGTGGTAAAGACATGTTACTCATGTGCATGGATTTCAAAATATCTATACCTTTTCCATCTACTTTAGAGAATAATGAGTAAAAGTCTTCTAAATTATGAAGTCTGGGGTTTCTTTTGGCCACCTTCGATTGGAGGGTCAGTAGATTATGCAGTGGAGGTGACAACTGCAATGATGTGGCAGCTTTATTAATGACATGACACTGGCACAATGTCTTGCTTAAACATGTGGGCTCATGAGGATGCTGGCAGGCTGGGGACAAGGCAAGTCTTTGAGTTGTTTTTGCTTACATGATCAGTGCAAATGAGAATTTGAGTCTTGTGGCCTCTATTTTAGGTTTTTATGGCTGCCTTCCTTGGGGAAGCCTAACACTGTTAGAAGTGCTTAAGGCTGAAGAACTTCTGACCCTCTCATAACTTTCTCATGTTTTCACATATTTGATTTATTGTTGTACCTGTTTCCTCTGAGTAATCTAATCTTTCAGTCATTAACTTGCTTCCTTTGGCAAAAATATCTGACATCCATTTAAAAGTTGGGGCTTCTGGCTAGGAAAACAGCAGCGAATGACACACATTTTTTGAAATAAAGGCCTGAACTGAAAGGTTTTTGTCTCATGTAGAAAGCACACTGTGGCTTGTCCTTAATACCATCGGTTAGGTAACATTAAACATCAGGCCTGAGGGTAGCCTACCTTTGTATTGAGATTCTGTGCAATTTTTGTGTATGCATCCAGTCTGACAGAATACCATTCATTCTCCTCTTTCTTTTCTAATCACTTTAAGCTGCTAAATAAGTAGTTCTATGTATTGTTACACAACAGCTTAAACCAACTCAAGTCAACACTGCCATAGTTCCACCTTTTCCCTTCCCTCCACGTGATGCAGACCCATGGTCTCTTTCCAGGGCACTCATATCCATGTGATATCATCCATGCAGAGCTCTCTGGGGAGCTGACTAACAGGATGTGCCCTGTGCTTTTTGTTTTTTCCAAGTCAGTTTTCTTGGGTCGGTGTAGAGCCAGCACACATGTGATGGACAGGCTGATGATTCAGGCTGTGGTAATGCTGACATACATTATCATGGTTGTTTTGGGAATGCATGAATGGCTAAGCTGATCTAATAGCTTGCTGCTGCTGCTAGGAAGGAAGGAGTGGTAATTCTCTTCCCCTGCCTCCCAACTAGATAAAAACTTGGTTATGTTCTCTTCCTGATTTTGTCATCAGTTCTGAAGTCAGTTGGATGGTGTGTTGTGCCGATGAATTTGCTAACAAGGCAGAAAAACCCCTTAAGATGCTAAGTGTCTGGCTCTGTGTTAGCACGGTTTACCATACATTCAGACTAATTCCAGAGACAGCATAAAACCAGAGAAGAAAAGGTGTTAACAGGATTGTAGCTCTGAGTGAGAGTAAACTATTTGTAGGGCGCACTTAAAAATGTACCTGGGCTTGACTATGGCTGGTCAGATCAGTGACATTTGTCAAGGAAGTGAAAAGATCTTTTAAGAAACGTGAGCAAAATCCATGAGTTACTGTGAAACCAAATCTCAAGGCAGTAGTGTCACACAGCATTATTAGATGGGACTGCTTGATGCTCCAGAAAAGTCATTGTGGCCTTTGAAGGAGAAATGTGACTTAGCTCCCTGCTTTTTCCTGTTTGACTTATTTACTTTGAAGTTGTGCAATTTGATAGCTAATGAATTTCTGACATCTCAAGGCTGAGCCTTGCATGATGGAAAAAAGGCAACATGATTCTAGAATGGATAACTTGGCACTGCATCGTCTATGTTGAAACAGGTTTAGCATTGTATCCGTGTGTTTGTTGTGTTCAAGGTGTTCTGTTGTTCATAGCTTAGATTCTGCATCTTTTCTTCTTGACTAGACATTTATGCCAGAAGTTGCAGGATGTGGAGATGCCACTCCATCTTACCTTGTGTAGTCTTTGTTAGCAAAGTGGAATCACTCTGTGCATGTGTGACATGCCTTCTGGTAAATGTTAATAAAGACACTGTTGTATTGTTGCAGGAGAGATGTGATTTTTGGCTCTGGGGAAGCAGGGAAGCTGTTACAAGCATGGTCCCCAGGTCTTATGCTGATTTGCATATTTTTTGTACAATGGAACAATGATTTTGTTTTTCAATTGCTTTTTGATTTATAGATATTTCCCACTCCCTTCTAAAGACACTAAACAGTAGAAGTATTTTAAATGCTCTTTAAAAAAAACCTTTAAAAGTTGAAATGTATTAAGAAGAAGTAGTATGGTTTTGTATAAATTGGTAATCAAAATGCTGATAGAAGGACTCTTTTTAAAGACTGAGAAGGTACCATGACTGTTTGATGAACTTTCTCATCTCCCACTAACACCTACATCAAAAAACTTTGATCTGCTAGAAAGCAATTTGCATTAGAAAGATATCCTTGAGTCAGATTTGCATGGTTGGCCTGTTCACACAAAGAGAACCCTCAAACCAGAGCTGCTGGCATTGGAGAGCCTGTGTCCTGCTTTGGCTGCAGAAGTCAAAGGATCTGTGCAAAGGCTCTGAGCCCTTCCTCCCAGGGGCTCAGTGGCTCCCAGCCATGTGGTCACCAAGGCAGACATTGCTATTGTGGACAGGGGGCTAAATAGGGCAACTTACATGTGGTGTCTCATAAAAAATAGTATTTCCTGTTTCTTGGGAAATACTGTGGAACAATCCAGAAAATGGATATATGGGTGGGATCATAAGTGTCTTTATCTTCACTTTCAAGCTGTTGTTTTGAGTTGAGACCACTGTATGCTGTGGCTATTAGGTTGCACTGCATGTTCTTTCACTTACATTTTCAAGAGAAAGATGGAAGCACAATGGAAATAGAGATCTTGACTTCTAATCTCTGAGCTGTAGAACAGCTCAGGGAGTAAAACCTTTTCAAGTGCCTTAGATAAATTACCACTGCACATTATAATTTGTTTTAATGTGAACACTTTCTGCATTTAGTGATTTAAATTTGTTCATTCAGAAGAGATACAAAGGCTACCACCTGTGATTGTTCATATTTGAAAAGAAGATTCCTGTTCTTAGAAAAACACTTGCTGTTCATAGCAAAGCTCTGGAGTCTGCCTCAAGGTATCATTTCAGCCCATTCAAACTCATGCTATTAGATGAGATAGTCACCAAGTATGTCTGTTGAATGCTGACATAACATTGGGGCATTCAAAATCACTTGAACAGTAAGTTTAAGAGAAAGTGAAATGTGAATTCACTTCATTATTATTTAGCGACATCTTTAATTTCTTGAAATATACAATAATGTATCTCAGACTTGGAAGTAGGAAGAAACTAACTTGTGTTAACAATTGGTTATTTTAAATACTGGGAAAAAATCCACCTACTGCATCATTTAGCATCTGAATTGGTATTCAGAACTAAGGATCAGCAGGTTGCTCTGGGGTGTTATTAAAATGCCCCTGAAGAAGGCTATTTTTAAGAGACAAACCCAAAGTGTATTTCATCTGTGTATTACGAAGTTCATATTCCTATTTAGCATATATGGGAGACTGGGGTAAGAAAAGAAAGATAGATCATGACAGGAAACATTTAGGGCAGAAAGAGATCGAGTGTAGCTGTAGGCAACAACAGCGATGGACAAAAATATGTGGAGGGGAAATTGGAAGACCAGGAAAGGTTAATAGATTTTGATAGATGAAGAGAGAGTAAATTATAGGCAAATACAGTGCAAAGTGGAGCAAGCAAACAGTATCCAGGATAAACTTAAATGGAGATGAGTCAGAACAAGCTGACACACCAGAATATGCCATAGCTGCTATATCAAAGGCAAAATGAGATTCTTGTCTTTGCCTTATTTTAGAAATCAGGCAGTCTTTAAAGAGGAATAAGTAAACCAGAAAAGGGGAAGGGAAATGCAGGTTCTAGAATTGCTGCTTTGCCTGTTGTTGTCAGTGCTCTGAAGCCCTGACGGGCCTGAGCAGCCTCTGCTGGAGCTTTGACCCAGGCCCAGGGGCCCAGGCTCTATTTAAACTCAGCCTTCAGCTCATTTCCCGCTTGGGCTGGTGGGAGCTCCAGCGTGGCCGTGCCTGTGCCCTGCCCGCTGTGGCTCCTGCAGGGCTCAGCAGGACTCTGAGCTTGGGGCTGCTGTCCTGGCGTTGGCCTGGCCCTCACATGCAGAGCAATTTCTTGCTTTGACCTTGGACCCGTTACCATCCTGGATTTGCCTGATGGTCTGGCTGTTGGCTGAGCCTGCCCTGCTGGCTTTGGCTGGTAAGAGCCCTGCCCTGTTGGCCACGTGTGCAATTTCTCCCCTGCTGCACCTTGACAATTGCTTTGGTGACTGCTATAGGATAGGTTCAGGGAAAATCACCAACTTCTTTTATTTATTCTTTCAAAGGATTAAGTTGGCAGAAGCAAATCTCTCCATTTCTAGAAGTGAACTGCTTTAAAGGCTTTTTATCTTTCCAATAATTCCTTGCATATTAAAATAAGAATGAAAATAATGCTAGCACCTAGGATTTCTCAAATACTGGCATTAGTTTAAAATAATCATCCTTTCTAGGTCTACAGCTGTGCTGAAATTGACAGTTTTTTAAGGATAATATATGTGACCTGGTATGTTGCTGTAATGGCTGGAAGAAGCTAATAGTAGATGTTTGGAAAGCAGGACACAGTAATGGTACTGTGGCCCTTTAATTTCAGATCAGACTTTGCAAGTGTTGAACTTTTTCATAGCTTACCTGATACCTAAATCTGTATTTTTAATATCCTTAGACATTTTAGCTGAAACAGAAATTATTAACATTATTAACTCTATAAACATGAGTTATGCTACTTTGGAATAACTTTAGATCTGATGAAATTCATTCAAGAGCAGTTATACAGTACTTTTCATGCCAATGATTCACTTCTCTATTCTTTTAGTAGTATATGACTTTTCAGCAAGGAAGGCTTTTGCTTTTTTAAGTAACATTATAGTGCAAAACTTATTATATTCATACCCTGTTTATTTTGTTAGAAAAGATAGCCATGATACTGCATCCAGCTTTCTTCCCTGCATTTACACTAGATCCAGTTTCTAAAGGAAGCATGCCTATGTGCTTTAACCTAAATGCTTAATAGAATGTTGCTTCAATTGATGAGAACATGTTCAATGTCTTTCCTATGGCTTCTAATTAGACAATGCAAAAAAAAGTTTCCATTCTCCAGAACAGGTTTATCTGCTCAGCTGCTTCAGTCCAAATGATCTGTCTAATTGTCCTATTAACTACTCTGCATTAAGGTGAAGATAAATGCTAAGGCAATAGCAGAGACAGGCTTTTGCTGGGAGTGCAGGCTCTGCTTTGCAGTCTCCTGTTTGGGATTCTAAGACAGGGAATGGGATTGCAAATATAGCAGCTAATATATGCTTTGAAGCATTTGGTTTATATGTAGGTATTGGCTAAATTCTACTACTTCTGACATTGCAAGTACCACTACTTCAGGATTTCACTTCTAAATTTTGCTTTCTAGCTCAGTAACTATGGTTTTTGGCTATGGTGGCTTTATCTGTAGCCTGACCTTAGCAGCTGATCCTGCCCAGCCTCCATTTTCAGAGGTGCAGTGCATGCTTCAGTTATGTTATCACCACACTGCAGAGATGAGCAATTACTTAAATTTCTTGGCTTTAGCTATGTGCTTACTCATGAAACTAGATGCTTTACTCATCTCCTTGTGAGACATGGGAGGGTGGTTTGAGGAGTTAAAAAGAACTTCAGATCTCTGATAGAGAATGTCAGAAATTTAAATAACATGATAAAGGATTCAGTCTTGTGCTGGTTTAGTAGGCCTTTAAAAAACCATCCAAACAAAAACCCAGAAGCCTGACCAATGTACAGTATTTTGTTGCCAGCAGCCACTATAGAATAAACAAACCCTAAAGAAGATCTATGTGGAGTGAAGGATTGAAAATGTTGTCAAAACTGGGTCTTTTGGTCAGTTGCAATGGAGACATAACTACACTGAGTACAATTACCATGTGTGTCCCCATGAGATGCATCATCGAAAAGACTAAAAACCAGGTCCCAGTTTTGCTGAAATGTCATAACATTGATACTGTGACTTAAAGTGTTAGTTCATTACTTATCTGCTGGCAAATTAAAGCTAACTCAGGTGTGACAGCAGGGGTGTAGTGACTTGCTAGTGAATAGTTGGCTGATTATAACATCTCTAGAATACTTAAATTAACTTGTCCATGAATTACTGAAAGTATATGATAGCGAAACAGATACCTCAGTGTTATTTTCAATGTTCTTTCCTTGCCTTGTTTAATCATGTCATTGTTTTACTGTGAATCCATAGAAAAAGGGAAAAATCCAATTTTTACTTTTTCTTGTAGATCTCAAAGGATTAATTATTCCATTATCATTACTGCTTGATGTCCCTGACAATTTTTTTTCAACCACATTTTAGCACCTATATGTTTTGCCTGTACTTCCCTGTGCTTATCATTTCTTCAGTACTGTACTTCCTGATATTTTTTTCCTCTATTAACTGTTTTCTTTTACAGCTTTCCCTTTTTCTTATTCTTGTTTCTAGAGCTTTGGTTGCAGAAGAGCACTGTACATAAATTGTCATGCTACTAAAAATACAGTTTGCCTCTCCTACTTAATAGCTGTTACTTTTGGAGAATGTGCAGTGGTTTCCAGACATTCAAATGAAGCTTAGCAGTTACTTTGTTAACTGCAAATTCAAATGATGTTTGATTCTTTCATACTTCACTTTATGTGGTTTATTAGATGATGTATATTTGCAGATAGTGAATACAATTTTGGCTGTGCTAGTTGGGTAGACCTCATTTATAATGACAGTTGAAATAAAAAGGGTTAATAAAATTCCATTTGTATAGATTTTTCACAACCTTCTTTTCCATGAATATAAAATACAGCACAGAATAATCTAGTTCTTTATATAAATAATGCAATTATCTTGAGCAAAGATTTATGAATCCTTCTGTAATACACAATATCTAAGGTTGGCATTGCACTTCTGTCAAAATACTTCAGCCTGTCCTAAATTTGCATTTAATATCTGTGGGGGAAGAGGACAGAGCACTGCTTCCTTCATTAATAGCTGAATTGCAGAACACTTGCATCTTATTCAGAGAACAGGTAAGCTAAAGGATCTCCACTGTCTCTGATCAGGAATCCTTAACTGCAGGATTCTCACCGTAGACACCTCCAGTGTCTCCTGAAATTCAAGGAAACTTTACAAGTTTATGCTTGTAAGTGGGTGCTAATTCTGTGGACTGGACTGGCAGACCCAGAGTTCTGTAGATAATTAGGTCCTGCTCTGGATGGGTAATGTTCTAAGGGAGCACAGAACAAGTCTACCACAGATGTGCAGGCATATAAAAAGGCATAGATCAGCAAATATAGTATCCAGTATTACTATTCTAAATCTTCCAGACATATTGCCTTTCCTAAGTTGGTCTCCTTACATAGGACTATGTTACTTTTGTTTATGGTTTCATTATTGAAATATATATGGAAAAACCGTGGAGTGCCTGTGTATGCTAATGAAAGCACTGGTCTGTGTATATTGTACTGTCCTATCTTTGCACATCTTAAAGTATTTTGACATCTGGCAATCATTTTGAATTCACTTTCATTGTGCAGTGCTATTTGATCTGAAGGGATGCTTAAGTGACTGAGTAACTGGATAAACAGAAACTGAGCTGCTTGAACAAAATTTCCTTGCAGAGAAAATTGATGTGGTTGTGAAAACAGAAGCCCATTAGCTCTACTACTCTGCAAAAAAACACCCAAAATCCACTAACCTGAATACTGTTTTGAATAATCAGGTAGTGTTTGTTACTGATATTTGACTGCTCTAAAGTAAATATAAAATTGTTGCTTATCATGCTTGTATTTCACTTTTGTACTTGATAGCATAAATGCTGATGTCAGCCCATACGCATGTGTGTGCTAATCACTATTCTCACCAGAACAGTAGGAAAGCGTTCTAAAGACAGAACAGAGTTGCCAGGTATTTCTGCAAAACCCTGTGTATTGTTTCAAGGACAGTGTTTCTAGTCAACTTCCACTTTTCAAAGATCAGCAAGTCACTGGTTTTCTGAGAACATTTTAGCAGGATAAGAAAATCAAGAGATACTTAAGTGTATCTCCAAAATGGGTAGTGTACATGACTAGGGAAGTAAATAAACTTCAGTTTATTCATAAGTGTCTTTACTGCACAGCTGCTATCAGATTTTCATTTAGAGATAAATGTTAAGTCAGTTTAATTTTGGTGCTAATAAGCAGTTTGCGTACTTGTTCTTGAGTAATAAAAATACAACCCTTTGTATGTGATTTTAACTACTTTTAGATATCTCATTCATATGCAGAAAAACCTTGAAATTAAAACATTTATTATGAGTGATGCAACTGCTTATGAAATTATGTCTTTTATTTGACTGTTTAACTAAAAATTTATGAGGAGGCTTTGAAATAGAAGCTGCCACTCAGGATTTCCCTTTTTGAAATCATTCCTTCTGGTGCACTCTCCCTCTGGCTGCATGAATTCCTGCACTGCATCTTGTGCAGCTTGTGGCCTGAAGAAACACTTCATATGCAAAGGCAAAGCCAGCAGTTTATTGTTAGCCTAATTAAAGTCTTGATAGTCTAACCAAAGAGTTATTATTAGCCTAGGACTAAGTATTTCAGAGAGAGTAGTGTTGTAGAAAAGGTCTCAGTCATGATAGAGTTAAACTTATTATTCCATCCACCTCTGTATCTACCTCCTTTCCCCCTGCTTTTTTATTCATCCATTTGCCACCCTTCTGTGTCCTGAAGTCAACAGGTGCAGCTTTCCTCAAGAAGGAATGGGAGGGAAGTGACAGCCTGACAACATTTCACAAGAAGGAAACTGATACTGATAATGCTGGTTTTTCTTCTTACAGAACCCTCTTGGGGCTAATCCTGCTTTTAGTGCATGCTTAGTACTCTTCATGTGTCTGGAATTCCACATTACAGCTGAATTTCCCTAAAGTAATAAATACTGCATACATCTGCATATTGGGTGCTTATTCTTTGTTTTTTTTGTCATATCTGGTTTTACCCAGCTCTGAAACTTGCATGTGGTTAAGGATCAGTAATTAACTATTCATCATCTGAATGTAGCTGAGATCTCCTTTAATTTCCTGTGCTTGTACTTTCAAGCCCTTTGTCATCTTGTTCCTGAGCTACTCTATACTACATTGTTATTCTAGTGTTGTGAATAGTTTATTCTGGAATAAACTGCTATTATGCTACATTAATCAGAGGAATATCTTGCAGTTACTGTAACAATAGGTCTTAGACCACACCATTGCACAAGGCTAAGCTGTAACTAAACCCAGCAAGAGCACCTTCTGTTTGATCTCCAGACAGACCAAGACATGTCCAGACCTCTCCTGAGGTTTGAAAGGATGGCTTCATAAGAAGCCTGTGATTTCTGACTGGCAGAGGCAATACAATGTTGGTTTTGCTGCAGGCCAACAGAATCTTGCTGAATATTGTTTTGAGTTCAGCTCAGCCTCTGGCCTGGCACAGAGCTGCTCCCATGGCAGTGGGGGCTGTGGGCTTCATCCTCACAGCTCCAGTGTGCTGGCTGACTGCTCTGGGGGGAAACAACCACAATTTAAAGGGAAGCTGTTTTCAGTTTTCCTGGATATCTCAATAATGGACCCCCCCTTCCTTGCCCCAACCCCAGAACCTCAAGCTCAAACACAAGCCCCTGAAACTCAACATGGAGTGTGCCAGCGCATTCTGTAGTGTGAGATACGGAAGACAGTACAAGTACCTTTTCCCTTAAGTTGTGCAGAGGAGAGACAGTCCATAAATAGTTTTGCATCTTCTTGTTTATGCTTTTTGTTTTCTTGACCTCTCTGTTCTGATCTCTCTATTAATTTAATCTGGACATGCTAGGAGCTTTTTCAAATGCAGTTGTGATTCTTCTGCATTTTCCTTTATTGAGAACTTGCTCAGAGGTGCAAAAGAAGAGATCTCAATTTCAGGAAAAATCCTGAATATTTTATTTTTCATATCTCATTAAAAAGATGCTAACCACTCTTGAAGACCTTGGCAATGGTTTTGATACAAAGTTAATTATATTATTTCTTAATGTGCTGTGAGAAGAGAATAATGTTTTAATGTTTATGGAAGAACTGCAGATACTGTCTGAAGAACTGGTACTGAGGCAGTTTTCCAAAAATGTTTAACACTACAGCTCTGTGTTTGTAATAGGCTATTATAATAAAGGATAAACTCCTTTACAGGATTTAAAACTGTAATTAGTAAGGGTGCTGTTGAGGATTGGGTCAGCTAAATGAGTGAAGTGGGTATTAAAATTCCTGTTGTGCTTACAGGTCAGTGAAAAACTGACTGCCTGCCAACCTCCTTGACTCATCTTAATGCCTCAGAATTAAAATAAAGAAGTTAGCTTACATATGAACTTGCTGCCCAAAGATTGAAGCTAAGGATGATGGGAGACTATACTGGATTCTGTGGTGTAAAAAGGATTGTCAGTTTCAGGAATAACAAGTTAATGTGTCCACAGTTCTAGAAGGAAACAGTGGCTGCTTGGATTATTTGAAGGTATGTCAGGTGGGTTTAGTTGTGATAATGTACTTCAGATCACGGGAGCAGTGGAGATGCTTTGATTTATCAATGAAATTTCCTTAGCAATTTTCTGCCATCCATTTTCTTTTCTGAGCAGAGTAGTTCAAAGCATTCAGACATTAATTTTCAGTGGAGTTATTTTATGCTTGGAAATTATTCAAAACATTGAGGGTTCTGTTTTCTGTTTTTGGCCTTTTTTTCCACTGCTTTATTCTTTTCCTGAGTTTTGATGTTGCTATGAAGAAGTAAATTTGTTGACAGTGATTGTGGAGTTAACCATTGTGACAGAAATTCTCTTGAGATTAAATAAGCATTGAGGCTTTACTGTTGCACAAGTTGTAAGGTTTTTATTGAGGGTTCTATACATCAGATTCCTGAAGTTGATGTAGCATGTGTTGTCACTGAAGCTTTCTAACTCTGGCTACACTGTGTAGCATCAGTTGTTAGAAGCTCACTACAACATCTGGGGTTTTTTAAGGCCCTTCCCATTAAAAAAAAAAAACAAACAAAAACTACCAAGTGTCAAGAAAATTTACTTTATCCAAGAAGAGGAAATCAAATCTCCAAAATGTGTGTGGTATACCTTTTTCCACAGGCAGCAGGGCTACTTTTATGGTACTTGCCCAAGGCTCTAGAGTTCCTTGGAACTGTTGGTTTGTGGGCACAGGGACAAGAGAAGGAGAAAGTGGTTTGTGAAGGATGTTGATTTTGACCCTTTACTAAAGACAAAGAAAGGGCAATTAATTAAATGTTTATTTTAATGTATCTGATATTATGTGCCTTTTCATACCACCATAAAGCATCTGATTAACTCTAAAATACAAAAATCTATTGCTTTTACATCTCATGCAAGGCTCAAATGCTTTAGATGAGACCGTAGTTTCTGACATGCTTCTTAAAGGTCTTAGTACAGCATTTGGAAGAAGGTCACTTTATAATTATATACTTTTGTGTAAAAAATAGCTAAGCTGTAACTAGCAACAGAATGAAGCATGTGGAATAAAGTAATACACAGTAGAGAGAGGCAAGTTACTATATTTAGATAGGCTTCAAATTTGAGAGCCTAACCAAAAATATAAATTATTATTTAATTTCTTAGATTCGGAATGAGTTTATAATCAGGATCTTTTGACCATCAGTGTTCTTAACTGATGTGAGTTGAATCTTGAATAAGCAGTGGTGGAAATCTTTACCATTCCCTTTATTGAAATAGATGAATATCAAAATTCCAAACCCAAGCAATTTCCAACCCCCAACCTGGGCCAAAAAAAAAAAAATCACAAATCTAATAATGATCCCAGTAAGGTATGGCCTGAAAACTACATAAAATCTTGTCTGGAAAAAATACAAATTGTTGCCTAGAAAGGGTGTATAGAAAGCTCAAGGTGTCACATTTCAGTTGTTACTGAGGTGAAATCTATATTGAATCTGAGAAGAAGCACTGATTTGAAATACTGATTTGAATACTGCCACAGACTGTACATAGCAAAATTAGAAATACTACTAAATGGTGTTCCTAATATTTTTTGGTCTGGGTGGGTATGAAGTGAAGATTTGTGCTCGGGTGTCTCTTGTTTTATCAGTTACTGCAGAGCTTGACTGTGGAAGCTGTAATATTCATGAACCTTTTCCAGAGAGTTTGTTTTATTGGTACCTCTCCATACAGGTAAGTGCATTCAAGTGAGATGAAAAGTCAGCTAGGGAGTAAAATCCTTGGGCAATGCAAATTAATTCCCTTTTGCTTTATTACTTGTCCTGCGAATAAAATAGAGAAACTGCCCATCAGTCAGTGGCAGTTTACTGTGTGTGTCCCTAGCATGGCACAGAAGAAATGCAAATCCAGTTGCAGAATGCTCTGTGGTGTGAATCATGCACCTGGGCAATGCTCAGCACTACCATTCACTGAAGGACATCATCCATCTTTCATTCTAAAACATAAGGACAGGATATTAAATGTAGGTTGGAAATTCTTTTAAATTAATTTAGAAAAGCTAAATAAATCATTAAAAATGAACTCATTCAGAGCTGGAAAATAAACCTTTGAAAATTCTTTATCTATGTTGTTGTGATGAATAAGTGTTAATTAGAATGGTTCATTATATCTGTCTCCCAACTGCTTTAGTGGTAAATAGATGTTTTCTAGTGCTGCTGAATCAGTACTGCATTAGGAATGTGTAAAGCAATCACAGTTACCTGCACTGACTGTTAACTGTGACATTCTTGCTCTGCAGTTATGAAAATCTGAGAATTTAAATTTTCAGTATAATTATTCGTCAATGAGGAGACACCAGATTTTTTTTCTTCATAGAACAGTAACTTTTTCATTTGTAAATTACTCTGTTGAATGGAAAATACTTACTCTTTGCTCAAACAATTAAGCAGAAAAATCAAACTCATTTTGTAATATAGGGTATTACTATTGATCTTGGCCAGAATTCCTTGCAGGTAGAAGGGCATTAGTCTGTGACTCTGAGTTGGTCTAATGCCATTGTTGGTGGGAATGAATGTATGCTGGCTGTTTTTAAACTTAGTTAGTCTTAAGGAGTTTAGTTGCATTGCCACTTAATTGTGTGACAGATTGGTCTGAGAGCAACCTGTGATGCAAGATGAGAAGCAAATATGGAAATAGTAATCTGCAGCTTGTTTGATGTATTTCTATTTATTTGCATATTAACTTAATAAATATGTGCTAGAAAATAAGTTTCTACTTAAGAAAATTCATAAAATGCATGTAACAAATAGATGCAGTACCTAGGATGATGAGAAGAGGCAAGAGTGGGATTATAGGGAGACTTGCATGAGTCATTAGTGAAGACTAAATTCTTCCTGCCTGTATGGGCTGTGAAGAATGTGGATTTTGATTATTCCCTCTTAGGTCCTCCTTTTTTCTTCTCTTTTCAAATCATAGTTAACTGTTAGTATAGCAAGACAGGAAGCTTTCTCATTTTGCATAATTTGGTTCCAGACTTTGATACTTTTTTCATGTTCTGCATGAAGATAAACCATTTTCTTCCAGAGCTCTGAAACTGGGAGCCAGGCTCTGCAGCATTGTGTAAATTGAGGCTTTGAGTCAGGGGTTTTGTATTTTAGGTCAGTAAAGTGTTTTCTTTTTTAGGCCATTTACTGTTTCTGACTGGGAATTTGGAGATGTGGATTATATTTGGTTTTTATTTTTTAAATTAGAGCTGATATTCCCTATGGAAACATTTATTTTCCAGAAGAGCAGCCTTTTGAGAAATTTCTGGTATGTTCTTTATGTTATCAGCTGAGAAGGGTAGGTAGATAGTGAGAAAGCCTGGGAGAAGAAAACAAACAAAAAGAAAAATGAAGTTGATTAGCTCATGATAAAAACATGTTAGGGAGTTTGAAAGGAATGCATCTAAAGTAAACAAAGTAAAAAGATGATATTTGAGTGGGAGGTGAGATGCTTGAAGAAGGATGGATGGGTTTTGAGGTTGTAAATCTTGAGAGGGAGGAGTTATTTCATCCAGATCTAAAAAAGGTATGAGTGGTTGGAATAAAAGAAACAAAGAAGATAGAAATGGCTTTTGGCAGGTAGTGCTGTTTGTCTGCATTGGGAAAGAATATTCACTCTTGGCTTGTGGGCAATGCAGCTGTGGGACATGCCCAGCTGAAACGCTTCATTGGGCAGTGTTCAGTGGCAGAATCTCTTCCTCTCCTCTAATTGCCTGTGCACAATGGATTTCATGTGCTCTTATCCTTATTGTTCACAAATGTCACAAAGACATGGGTGAGCTGTTTGGAACGGAATAAACAATGAAATCCTGGGAAAGCAGGTTGCCTTACCAGCTTGTTTGTGTCCAAAACAGAAGGCCACGGTTGCCTTTGGCAGGTCCACCAGAAATTAGCTGTCTTTTTACCCTAAATGGTGGCTCCTATGGGTTGTTCAGAAAGAATGAATTCATTGGCCAGAGTCACTCTCCATTTTTTTTTTTTTACAGAATGACATTTTCTGACTTAAAATTTTAAACAATAAAGCAAGTAACATTTAGTAGAATGAATATGCATACTTGAAGGATAACTAGCAATTTAGTAGTGATTTCAGTGCAACCATCAGAAGGAGAAATAAAATGAAAATAAAATAATCCCATCCCCCAGTTTGAATTCCCTCAGAGTATGTTTAATTTGGGAGATGAACAGTTTTCAGCCAAGTGAATGGGTGGCACATGTTTACTGCTTGTACTGAGGCTGGAGTGGCAGAATATGTCTTGGAAATGAAATGTCTTGGAAAGGAAAAAGTTTTATAGTTTAATTGTCTTTATCCCTTCTTATCCATTATCCATAATGAACATGATGAAAGTAGAAAAGAACAGAAGCACTTCTAGTGCATTGCCAGGCAGCAGGTGTCCCTGCTCAGTTATTTATAGAGCACGAGAATGCACACCATGGAAATGGGCTGTGAATGGCCAGTGACCCATCTGTTTTATCTGCTGGGTTTTGGGACTGATTGTGTGGAAACTGACATTTTTTAGCTGATGAAATTCGTGCTTCTGAACAAACCATTAGATAAGTGACTTTCTGCTATCCTTTTAGTTCTGAAAATTAGTTATATGTGATTTAGGTTTTTTAAAGAGGAAGCTCTTGCTGTAGACCTTTTCTCATTCCTGCTGAGCAAAGAGATTTCTTCTGGCCCTGAATGCAGCATTCTGGATTGTAGCTATTTAGTACAGCTAATTTACTGATTTTGCCCATTTTTTCATTACAATTCTAGGGGTTTTTTTGTTTGCTCATTGTCCCTTTCGGTTTCAGATTAGCTTGAAGAAATGTCATTACCTTCTTCCCAATACTTTCCTCTCCTCTCAGCATTAATCTAAGCTTGTGTCCCAGAATTGTGGCTGTCACTGAGAATATGTGAGCTCTGGATGCTTGCTTAGAAATATCCATTTTTTGGGATCTAAGTCAAAAGCTGATTCAAATGCAATAATTTATAATAATGAAACTAGGGCAAAACAAACAAACAAACAAACAGCCCTAAATGCAGCATTTCAAGTATGGAGAGGGGGGAATAAACCATTACAAGCAAAATGAGTTGAGAACAAATTACTGTTTTTTACCAAATGAAGCTGTACAGACCTTCTCAAGCAGCTTTAAGACTGGCAGTTCCTTATGGCTCAGTCTTGCATTTTCAATTTGTGCAGGATGGTGACATCTACAAATACTGTTACAACTTTCAAAGAGCAGAAATGAACACAGCAAAGAGAAACTGTCTGATCTCCTTCAGTGTACATTGGTCTCTTATAGTAGCACTACATAAAATCCAAATCTGCTCATTGGTAGAAGAATTTCTTGTGGTTATGCATCACAAAAATATTTATATGTGTTGTAAGTGTCCATGGTAATCTTATAAATAAACTGATCTTATGCCCCTTCTGTAATGATGAGGTTATTGCATCTTGGAGTTGCTGATATTATTAGGTCTCTTAAACATATATATATATGCTGATTAAAAAAAAATTTTGAATTTCTTTTCCCTTTGCTTAGTTGCTTCAAAATTTGAACTTGCTATGATGACATTGCTCCTGTTGCTCTGAGGTTTTAACATGGAGCTCATTGGCTATTGAGATTCTGTACAAATTATGCCTTCTCTCCCTGTCATATTAATTCAAACTGGATTTATTAGGGAATATTTTTATGATTTTGACTAAGTTCCTTATACAACTAATACATTTTAAAGTGCAATTTTGTTTATTCATACTCTCTGTTATCAGAGGTAGTGGTTAACTTTCCCAACAATGTCGTGATGGAGAAAGGTATTTAATAGTCAGTGCATAGACATTGCCCTCCCAGGTGGAAAGGCTTCTAGGATAAATGCTGTGGTGTATTTCCAGTGGTTAACACCATGAATCCTTTCTCTGATCTCCTCAAAATAGTTAATGAGGAAGGCAAAGGAGCCTTCTCTGGAGGTGCTGGGATCCTACAGGATCAGCACTTTTCTTGAGAAGTCAGGTCAGTAAAAGGGGTACATAAAGAAAAAAGTTTTTAATGTGTTCTACTTATGAGTAGAACTAGGACATACTTTTTTCTGGCCACTTATTTATTCAGTAGCTACAGATTTGGGTCAGCCAAAGGTATTATATTGCTATTTAATCCTATTTAAATTGTCCAGTTGTGACATAAGGAATTTTGACCTGTTGTTTTTGAAATAATGTTGTCTTGCTTAGATAGCCATTTAAAGGTTAATATCCCAGCATTTCCTTCAAAGTCAAGTTTTGGTTTAAAGTGTACAAAGTAGTTTTCCTATCTTGCACTAAGCACTGAACTGAAAATATCCTTCATTTACACAGTGATATTTGCAATGCTTCTTTTGGGGAAGCTACAAACAATTCAAAGCTTCAAAGTAAATCTGCTTTAATGTGTTTAAAAACATGCAAGATATTCCTTGATGGGAAATAGAACACTTCTATATTATTATGTAATATTATGTAAGGATAAAGAAGCTGGGGAAAAAGGAGACTGACTCATCACCAAGAAAGCTGATGGAAAAACATTTGCTCCTTTTCTCCATCACAAGAATTTTGTAGATATCCATATTAAGAGACTGTGAGATGCTGAAATACAACAAGTAGGGAACATATCTCTAGTTAGAGACAATCTCACACATTAATGTTTTCTCTTCCGTACTGACTTTTGCACAGAGATCACTTTGCTTCTCTGAGCCATAAATTTTAAATGTTTTTGTAAAGGAAGGGTAAATTTGGTTCACACTGATGACACATACAGAAATGCTTATCTGCTGGAAGAGAAGGAAGTGATGTGGAAGAGTTAGGAGTTACAGGTTAGGTTCCAGGCATGTGCTGCTGTAGCTTTCCCTTCCACTTCGTGCTTTTTCACCTATTTAAAGTGATGGCAGTTTTCAGAACTGAGGTGCAAATTCAAACCCACTGAAGTTAGTCCATGGTCCCAGTGCTGAGGCAGTGGGATAAAAGTGGTTGATAAAAAGATTCTTCTGTTTGTCTTGTCATACAAAGAGTTGCTTCATCATAAGTGATAGTACTAACATTTAAAATAATGTGGAATAGCTGAAGCCTGTGTTTCAGTGAGACTCAGCTTGCTTTGGCTATACCTCAGATTCCTTTTCAAGGCTTTCTTCAAAATCTCATACAGGAAAAATCATATTAATTTAAAACTTATAGGAGAATGAAAATATAAACTTAGGTATGACTTTGTTCAGGTTTTGGCTGCCATTCCAAATCTTATTCAAGCTCTTTGTGTAGAGGAGAGGGATACTTTCGTGGTGTCTGTTTGCTGTCCCTTGCTTTTATTTCCCTCCAGAAATTTGCAGGCAGGCTATGACAGTGATGTAATTGTAAACTTTTAAAGACAAAGAAGATACAGCTCTACTTACAAATTCGGAATGCTCTTAAGTAGATGACAAGGGTCAGAGATTATGCCCTCAGCCTTCACAGACTGATTAGAAAAGCATCAGGAGAAATAAAGGAATCCCAGTGCTGCATTTGACAAAGCAAAATGCTTCAAAACTCCAAGAAGTGAACTGAAATGCTGGTCTCTATTCAGAAAGGGTTTGAGATGTAGTGTTTTACCAGGTTGAGGGGAGGAGGGAAGCATCATGTGCTGTTTGTTTTGCTTGTGTGTGCACTTCAGAGTACTTGAAGGCAGTTCATGTGCACACATGCTGTGACTGCATGGCTGTTATGTTCTATAAATGGTCCCATGCCCCAGCAGAGTAGTCTGGTAAAGACCTAAATAAAGGGATTTCTTCAGTGCTATCTCTGCTCTGCCTAATTTCTGTTGGCTGCTTATTGTGACTGTGTCTGAAGGGTTAAATGTGCTATTCTTAGCTCTGTATCTTTGCCTGCTTGTTTCACCTCTGATGCAATGCAGTGCTGGAACTGCAATGTATTGTCAGTTTACATCACATTACACCAGTAACAATTTTTAAATCAGCACGAGGTAATGTGATTTGTTTTCATTTCCTGTGGTTAGATGTCTACTAAGTAATCAAGGCTGCATGCTAATGGCTCAAGAGTAGTTACAGATCATACCTCGAGAAAGTAATTTGATGTGGACACTATGTGGATAGCTTCTCAAATAGTTTTTGTGTAAACAATATAAATATAGCTGTGCACTGGAAATCTTCAGCCCAGTTTTGAATGTAGTTTCCATGCAGAATTAAACCAAAATAACTTGTTTATGCTTAATGTAGCTTTGGATTATTTAATGTAGGATAGACTTTATTTTTCAAAATAATTCAGTTGACTAGAATAATCTGTTTTCCTTGTTGTTCTATACACCTGATTTTCTCAAAATATTAGTACAGATGGGTGAATTTTTCTATACAGTGGCTAGAATTTTGCTCTGAGGACAAATAAGTCCCAGTCATATGTTTGGTATCATTCTGAACTTACTTTTTTGACAGTTGAACAGAACCACAGATATTTTTTCCTTAGCTCATGCAACAGGATTTAAATGGTCCAGCCACGAAACATTATAAATGTTCTAGATCCAGCTGAGAAACTGCAGTACAGTTGCAGGCCTGGATTTTAAACTTAGCCTGAGACAATGTTAAGTATTTGATTTGAGGGCAATTTAAGGTCTCAGTGAATCATTTCACTGCTGCCTACAGAAGTGTAAGAGACTCAAAGAGTGGCATTTACACCATATAGGAATGGAGGAATTCTCACTGTGTGGAATTAGTTCCAATCAATCTATAAGCAACCTGTATGGAAGACAATTTTAATGAGCTTAGTCATCCCTGTGCTGCAGTTGGAAGGCATGGTAACTGCTGAAATAGCTGACTGGAGTTCTAAGTTTACCTTTCCTATAGCACAAGGTACAACATGCAGCGTGCAGTTGCTCTGTGCTTATGCAAGACTGCTGTTCTTGGGTGACATGCAGCATTTTTTAGGTAATTGCCATGCAAGGCCATGTATGGAGCTGCTTTATGTCCCCTTGAGTAGTTTTAACATCCTTTGACTTTTAGACCATCTTTCCATCCATTTTAGGGAGTGGATTATATCCTGCTGTTCCCTTTCCTTTTCTCAGAGGGAGGTTGAGCACTGGGATGCTGTTCAGCTTGTTAAGAGTAGTCATAGAGGAATTTTGGGATTTAGCCAGAGCTTTAACTATTCAGAAGCTCTTGTGAATAAAGTAAATTATCCTGAGCATATGACACTTCAAGAGGAGCATTTTATACAGTGACGTCCTCGATGCTAAGAATAGCCACGAGTTTATATGGTTAGATTAACAATCACGTGCTCCAGAGGTGATGGATGTACAGTCCTTCAGTGTGCCTGTCCTTCTGCAGGATGTGTGGGGTTCTCTGCATTCTCTGGAGTCACGGCAATGTGTCTGTGTGTGACACTTGGTAGTGTGTGTATTTAGCTGCTGCAGGACATGGTTTGAGACATGGCTTTGTAGGTTGAGTCTGAATCTTGGTCTAAGTGAACAACTGTCAAATCAGACCTTATTTTAAATGGTAAACCAGATTGTAATGACCTGTGCCCTTTTCTGCAGGAATACACAAAAAGTAATTTTAGTATAAGAAATATAAGGAAAACAGTTCCTTTCTGCAGTAAACCCCTTAGTACGCTTTATCAGTAAAATATTTGCTGAGTTGATAGATGATTGATCATTTGTCTTTTAAAGAAGAAACTTATTACCTTTTTAGTCTTTCTTTTAGAAATTGAGTGCTTCACAGTATAATGTTTATAATGTTGTCAGATCTTGTGTATGCTTATTCCTCACATTTATAAAATTAACTTATATGGAGAACAATTTCAGAAAATATTATGCACTTATCCCTAGAAATGGAGGTTTATTCCTACCTATGCTTTCCTCTCAGCAGTCTAAGTGCCTTAATTGATCATCTTGATATGAGGTTTAACTCAGTAGTGAATTGAACTTCAGGGAGTAAAATACACTTTTGTTTACTAAACTGTTGTTGTGCTGGTGCAGACATTGGACCTGCCAGTGTTTCACTGCATTGAGTTCAGAGACAAAACATAGGTGTAGATCAAGGTGAGACACAGATTATCTCAAAGCTTCCAAGAGAAATATGGAAGCTTAACATGTGTTGAAAGTATCAAACCTTCCTGGACCTAGTGTGGTTGGTTGGATAAAAGAAAAATTATCAAAAGAAAAATCACCAAAGTTACTCAGCAGTAACTGAGTGCCTGATGTGATGGGGTTTATTTAGGGTATATATATTACGCTGTGTGCATAACAAGATAGGTTTTGAGATAGTACAGTTTGGTATATACATAATTTGGGTGATCTCTTAGGGAATAGAAGTCTTTGTCATTCAGAGGATAGCTGGGCGTTCTTTTCTTTTTCTTCAGAATATGCCCCACTAAGATTCTTGGAGTGCATTTGTCTTGGGGTCTCTCTATCCTCCTGTAGTCTCTCCAGTAATACTGAAGTCAGAATTGCCAGTGTAAGTGATGATGGTGATGTTTTAATGACTCTAAATCAGTAAGAACTGGCTATGATAAACAGCAAAGGATTGTCAACATCAGGGAATTTTGCCTTTTTCAAATACCATAGTGTGTGTCAGGGCATGGAACTGGAGTAAGTGAAACAGATGTTCTAGGTGAGTTAAGATGAACATCTGTAAATGCCATTTTGCAGCTGTGCATGCTCATGACTGGTGGAGCTGATAAAGATTTGCAGAAGGTAAAGCACCAACAGAAACCCAGTAAATTATAGGAAGATGTTTTCAAAATAATGAAGGGTTAAAACGACTTGCTTAAAGCCCACTCCATGCCTTCTGTCTGGAAACTGAGCTAAATCCTAGTTCAGAGCATTAAGATGTCCCTGTCCCATCCCCAAAAAAGGGATTATTGAGAAAAAAAAATTCACCCTTTTCAACCTTATAACTTACTCCTGGAGTAAACAGCCAGTCTAGGAATTACTGTTATTAAAAAATGTTTTGATCAGCTGGGGTAAGAATGAAAGCTGAAAATTCTGCAAAGAGTAAACACAGAGTCTATTTTTCATTTTGTTTTTGAACCTTGAAGCATTTGGGATGAAGAACTCTTTCACCTGCGTTCAAGGATGAATGCTGATAACCAGCAGAGATGAAAAGCTGGTTGGTAAAAAATATGAGGTTTCAAGTTTTCAGACTTGCATCAAGGAAAACCTGGACCCATGAAACAAATCTGTGAACTACAATGAGATCACTAAGATTAAGTGGCTAGTTAACACTTGGGGTGAATATAAACCCAGGGTGTTTTGAAATTTTTAAAAGAATATAGATATTGTATTCAGTATCTGCTCCTTGGGATAGTGCATAAGAAAATTCTTTTTGTCCTGCAAATACTAACATTTTTTGGATTTTGACAGGAGAGTCTGTGTAAAGGTGAAGACAATACAAGGTAAACACAGATGGAGTAGCTCCTGAACCCTTGTCCAGTGTTGTCTACCTTGGAAGAGGGCATTGTTCCCCACTCAGCAAGGCAGTCTAAAAAGAAAGTCTTATCTTTTTAGTTATCTTCCATCATTTTAGCTTTCTGGCTAAAATCAACAAAGCAAGAAATCTGTCTGATCTTTGCAGATGAAAGATAAGATCTGGCAGGCTTTAAACTGGAGCAATATTCTTGTTCCTACATATATCACAGTTATTTTGGAGTCTGTATGATAGAAAGGACTGGTGGGAACAGAAATAGTTGAGTGAGGGTAGATTGCATACAGCCGTCTGCCGAGTGAGATTACAGTTAATTGGCTTATAAAAATTAGGCAATTATATTAATTCCAGAAAGTGACTCCAGGACTGATTTTTTCCAATAAATTGGTGAAATAGCTCAAAATGTTTATATTTTTAGATGATTCATATATATAATTTTTGCTTAAAAAAACACCAATCCTGCATGTGTTTCAGTGTTGCTGAATGTATGTATATGGTCAGGTAAAACAAAACAGGATATTTGTAATTCAATATATATACTTGAGCATATATCTCATGAGTTTCAGAAGTTTAATACTTGTGTTGATATATCAGATCTTGTTTAGCAGGTGGTATTTAAAAAAGTAGTAGATCTCAATGCAAAGAATATCATTAATGAAAGCATAGATTTAATTTGTATCCATTTAAGTTGCTCTAATGAAGTCACATTTATGAAGTCATTCCAGTAACTCATAGAAGGCTTGTTAGTTGGAAAAAATAACTTTTTTTTTTCTTTTTATGTTTCTTAATGGCTATTATAAAGTTGATCAGAGGGGATGCACTTATGTGCACAAAAATTTAAAATGCATTTAGGCATTTATATTCAAATACCAAAGCAACACAAATCTTTGTGCAAGTTACTTATGTCACTGAATGTGGGTGGAACTGTCTTGAATGTTGACCTGGCTTGGAAAGATCGGAGAGCAGCTACACTGCAAGCCAAGTCTGCAGTCAGCATCCTCCTCCCAGGTGTCACTAAGGCTCCCACCTACAGGACCCACTTAATCTCAGCCTCTGAACTCGAATTCCTTCTCAAAGAAACTTTGAATATATTCTGTGTCACCTGGAGAACCAGGAGCTTCCCAGTCCTTGACCTCTCTTTGCAGAATTCATGCAGGAATTATTTTCTTTTACCCCATTAGGATGGGAGAGGAGGGAAGAATAGGATTCTTGACAGTAACATTTTGGGAAAAGACCTCTTTAAACCTGTATCTTTTGACCATAAAGAAACCACCACAAACAAAAGGCATGTCTCCTCCTAAGGATTAATTCTATGAGTAACCTTTCAAGTAGATAAGAGAGCAGACAATACCTTGTGTTTCTAGCAACCTGAAAAAAAAAATAAAAACACTGAATCCTTCCTTCTTCCATCTAATTTGACCTCCCCTGCCCTAAGAAGCAGAAGCCAGTGATGTTAGGTTTCAGAGCTACCCATCAGTCAGTCAAGAGGTAGGTGAAAGAGTGTTTGCTTTTCTTGGGAAGACATTTCAGAACTATGGTATTTGGATATGGATATCTATTCCTAGAAATGTGGTCACATGGGTAAGATAAGCCTGCATTTTAGGTAGGAGACAAGTATGTTTTAATGTGTTATTTTATTTAAAAAGCCCCTTTGTCTTGCTCATTGTTTCCACCAGTGAGATTTTGTCAAAGTTTGAAAATACAATCAAATGAAACTAATTAGATCTGCTAGTAATCACAGTTGTGATTATTATCACTGCAGCCTGGAATTCTCCTTGGGCAGGGAAAAGCAAGAGGCATTCTTTCTACAGAAAGCTAAAAATGGGGTTCCTTTGGAGCAAGAGGACATAAAATGCAGGACTTAGAAGCACCATGATAATTGCTCTTTAAAGAAAGCTCATACTCAAGTGGCTCAATAGCATTCCTGTACATGAACAAAAGCCATGTAGCCTGTGTGGCAGAAATAGGTGACAGAAGGCTCTGACTCATCATGTGGAACTGTAATTTAAGTTCAAGGGGGATTTTTCTATCTTGGATCTATTCCTACTGGCTCAGATGTCTCATAAGCCTTTAGCACCTAGTTTTAATAGAGCCAGTGCCTACAACTGAGAGATGGGTTGGATGCAGGGAGCAAAATACTACTCGTCTTAAAAATATCTTCCAGCTAGAGCTGATAAGAAGCTTCCACTGACCTTTACTAAATTTGATTTTCTAGATTTAGAAAAGTCTCAACTCCCTAAGAATTTGCTTAGTGAAGCACTGAGAAGCAGATGCAGTGTAGGCATCTTGGTGCTTCCCACTCAGTACAACTTTCTTTTAGCAAACAAGTTCTGCCAATGAACAATGTGTGAGGGGTCACTGCTGGCTCTTATCAGTCATAAGTAGTAACTTTTTTAATCTTAAAACAAATTTTATATAAAATAACATAATAGTCCATGAAAGTTTGTTTTATAAGTAGGTCTAATATTGGTAAAGACAAGTATCTCACCTGTCTTAAAGATTCATAGGGTATTTTTCTAATTATTTTCAAACTTAACAAGTCTGTCCAGCCCCTTGAATACATAATACATGAGTATTGTTTCAAAAATCAAAATTATAGTAATCTCTAACTTCAACCAATTTTTGGTAAAAATCTGAAAATATACATCAGCTATACACAGGGGTCTTCTTAGGTATATAAAATGTTTATAAAGGTAGATAAAGGTAGACCATCTCAAATGTGGGAGCACATAGGATGTTCCAAATGAGGCAAGAGCAAAACTGCTGCTGTCCTTATACACTTCCAAAATCTGAGCATCCTTTAGGTAGACTAACACAAGGTAGTAACTGCTTGTCTGGGAGGCTCATCATGCTGTCCAAAATAGATAGACGAGGCAGATTTGTATGGCTTAGGGTGACTGAAGAGGAGGCTTCCAATGGTATTTTAAAAAATTCTGGTTTGTAAAGGCTTACCACTTTAGTTACTAAATTCAGTGAGGGTTAGGAGATCATGTTTTGGCCCTAAATAAATAGTGGCAATTTTTGACTGTACTGCTGTGGGCACTAATGAATAAGCTGTACTGGCCATGCAGTGCTCAGGTGTTTCCTTGGGTGTTCCTGGAAGATTTTATTAGAAAATATACTAGTATTTCCCGGTTTCTGGGGGGAGTACAGCTTGAGAAGAAGAGAAGCAGTCTTAAACCAGTATTTACCTCATTCAGTTCCCTGAAGCCCAGGCCTTGTGCAGTGTGTAATGGGATTGGTACTGACACTGTCTTCAAAGGACTGCATTGCTGTGACACAGATCTTTGTTAACAGAGCTGCCTTAATTAAAAACACAGAGTTCATTATGAAATTCCGCTTTGACCCTTAGAGTTAGATTTGAATAAAAAAGACTTCCTCTTGGGAGCTGCATAGAAGAGTTTGGAAATACATCTGAAGATTAATTTGATATGAGAAATTGATTACAAAAGAAGCAGAGACACAATCCTGGTGAATCCTGAATAGCTCTGACAGTCAGAGGTGAGGTGGAAAGGACCAGTTCTGGCTGAGCAGTCCCTGGGGTGTTCCCTCCTTGCTGGGGTTGTTTCCAGAGAAGCTGAAATGCTGTAACAGCCTCAAGCTCCACTCAGTGATGTTGCCTCCCCTTTTTTTCCATAGCAGCTAGCTCATGTCCTTTGCACAACTGAGAGTAGCTTAAGGCCATCATTTCATGCATGACTTGGTAAATTGTGCAAGAAAGAGCACTGCCAAATGAGGAGCTACGCCAGTTTTCAATAAGAGGGCCATCTGTGACAAAATGTTTTAGCAAGTTTGAAAACAATTGAGTTCTTTCCCATTTTTACTTTGATTTCATTTAGTGTGTAAGTAACTTTGCAGCCTTCCAAGAGTCAATTTATGTTACTGTATCCTTGTTTGCTCTGAATTAAGATTTTGTTGAGTCAAGTGGTTTCATTTCAGACCCGATCCTGTGTGGTACTGAAAAATGACTTTGCATCAATGTGGTTTTTGATTCCTGTTGGACACATTTGTCAGGGTAGGTGAAATTCAGATATTTGGGAAAGATAAGCATATAAATAAATTGTTAGTAGTTACAGCAATAGTAACTAAATGTAAAAGTAGTTTATTGCTGGAATTAAAACATTTTTAAATTTGGAAAGAATTCCAAGTGAGCTTCTCTTCCTTAACCTAGACTGTAATATCTCATTACCATTTTGTTTCATTAAATTTAGGAAGATGTTGCAATGGAGTTTTTACGTAGCAAGGATTGAGGAAATTTGCCATGTGTTCGAGAGATCTCTCAAATTGTCTTAAACTCTTGCAAAGAAGACTACAAAGAAGACTACCTCTGCTGATAGTAGAGTGGCAGTAATGAGACCTCTAATATAGTATTTTTTAAACTAATTTTGGTGTAATTTCATGAGAAGAGTTTTGGTTTTTTAAAGAGCATGGTTGTGCTTAGCTTACTTAACTGCACTTCCTAAAAGCAAGAGGAAAATGATAGAGTTGTTTTCTGGAATCTGGAGGTTAAATTTGACTTATAATTTAGCTGTCTAACATTCTGAGGTTAAGTATCTTTCAGCTGGTAGAGTAAAGCAAATAGAGAGTAAGTTAGTGTCACTCATTAAGGAGTCAGTGACAGAGCAGAAATCTGCCTTGTGCCAGCCCATCAGACCCTGCTTTGGAAATATTGCTTGTACCTGGTAATTTGGCTGCTTGTGTCTGTTGGCAAGTGCTCTCTGCAGCAGGTCATGTTCAGAAAGAGGAAACCTTTTTGTAATTGGATGTTATTTTAGAAGGGACAGAGTATGAAGGAAGTTCTTGACCTTTAAATATGTGCGTATGTAGAAGGCAGGCCTGGTAGGGAACTTCAGGTGGGAAATATCCTCAGAATGCATGATTCCAAACTTCTTGAACTTGTGTTGTAGCTGCTTTTAGAAAAGTGCAGAGGTGCCCATGTGGAGAAGGCAATAATTTAGGGATAAATCCACCTGCCTTCCAGAATAAATGTTGTCCGTGAAGATGCTCAATGCCCCATGTGCAGGGATGTTAGTGTTTGTTACAGTGCTTTTGAAGTAAGTGTTCCCTTACACAAAATTTACAAGGGTTAGGCACTTAAATGCAGGTTTTGTTTTCTTGTTTCTGCTGAGTGAAATGACAACTTACCATGTTCGCAGCTCTTTAATTTAAAACTGTGCAAATATACCTAGAGATGGAGTGTGAATATCTATTAACGTAGCAGTCTTAATTTTGCAGCATTTGCTCAATTCTGTAGGCAGTAATCTGCTTGAATTTGGTGAAGCTTTGGGGAAGACTGCGTACGTATTGCCAAGATTAATCCCACTGTGTTTGCACAAACTTTTAATATGTTCTATTCTAATTCTAATTTGTAAATTTGGACTGTTTTATCGTGATGTTTCACGAAATTTTATGAGAGTAATTGAGGAAAAATATTTGGAAATAACACTAAACTATTTCTAAATTTGGATTAATAAAAATCATATAGCTCTGAAGTTAGAAAATGTGGGTATTTTTTGTATTGCTCTTTCACAACATTAGACTCAGTGTATTGTACACTAAGTATATTGTATACTAAGTATTTCCCAAAAACACCACGGGCCTTTTTGTATTTTAAACATAGGCTAATGTTAGAGCTGCAATTTTTCACCATTGTGAATGTCACTTGCATTTGAGGATTTTGAATCTGTTATTGCTGCTGTTCCAGTAAATCTCCTGAATGATCACACTGAAATAACCCTTACACAAGGATGGAACTGCAACCTCATCTCCAGTAACCGTGACAAACATCACTATAATATTTACAGGGGGAAAATGTTCATCCAGGGTGAAATGCAGAGATGCATTAAAACATCAAACATTAAAAAAAAAAAAAAAAGGCAGTTGAAGCTGCTTAATTGCTTTGCTTAGAAAGACTAATGTAATGTCTGAGGAAGTAATCCCTAAATAAGTTAGGAGGTGAGATCTTTCAAAGGAGGAAAAAAAACCAGGCAAAGACCTATCAGGGAATTCAATGATGAGACTGTCAAGAGCAGTAAAGCTGATGTGTTGTTAAATGTCTTTGGGAGAGATTTCTTGGTGTTCTGTGTCTTAATGTAGTGAAAAGCAAACTTCAGAGGGTGAGCATTTGGCATTATCCTATTTGAACCCAAAAGTTTCCTCTGGCATAGGAGTGGGGGGTCTGTCAAAACGTGTGACTTTGCCTTACTCTGAAGTATTCAGTGTGGGAATGAACGTGGCTGTAAAGGATGGAGCATGGAAGAGGCCATCCCTCTGTGGTACTTATCTGGCACATTCATTTGTGCTAAACAAAATAAGTTATGGCAGCTGGAGCAGGATGGTGGAAAGGAAAAAGCAGGAGAGCAGTGGAGTGAGGGAGAAGGCACAGTCGTGTGTGGTGGAGGGAGGTTTAGGTGGGCTGTGGTGTGGGCAGGGAGGCAAGAATTGCTCTAAGGCCAGGTGGGCTTGACACCAGGGCTGTGAGAGGGAATGGGAGATGGAGAAATAGGCTCTAGGCTTTGAAATGGGGGATGTCGAAAGGAGGATGGAGCAGCAGGGATGCGCAGATGGAACCAACTTCTACAGAGCTTTTTTGCGATATTTGGCTGCTGTCTGGAGCTTTTAGGGCTGCTTTTAGTGTGTAAGCTGCTGCTCCACATTCATTCCCCTGAGCACCACGGCAGGGATTTCTGCTTGACAGCCCCTGCATCAAGGGAAAGGAGAACACTGGGGTTTCCTGGGCTACCAACCATTCGCTGGGGATGTTACTGCAGGGAGAGCGCTCGAGTTTGCCGCTCCTGTGCCCCAAACCCGGTGTTCTCGCCGTTCCCCCAGATCTGACACCCCCTCCCCCGATCGCCTGCGTCTGACTCATTCGCTGGTGCTTGTGCAAGCAGAGCAGGGCGGGGGGTGGGCTGGGGGAGAAGCCTTCAAAGTATCCGCGGCTGCTCTGGGTTTGCCAGGGCGGCCGTGAGCTGCGCCCCTGCAAGGGCGGCGGTGCCGGGGGCGGCGGAGCGGAGCGGGCCGGGCGCAGCCCGCAGCGCCGCGCAGGCGGCCCCGGGCGGAGCCCGCCGCACCTCCCGGACTCCGTGCCGCCAGTCCCCGCCGCTTCCAAGGAGCCGAGAGCAGCGCGGGGGCTCCGTGCCTGCCGTCCTGGGGAACTGCTGCGGCAATATCGCAATTTAAAATAAGAGACGAGAGAAAAAAAAAAAAAAAAAAAAGAAAAGAAAAGATAAAAAAAGATGAAGACGCTTAAATGCCTCTTGCCAAAAGTAAAAAGCGAATCTCAGTTGCAATGGCTCTGCTAAAACTTGATCATGCGGGATTTCAAGCGATAAAGAGCTGCCGGGCTGCTATTTACTGCGGTGGGAACAAGTTGCAGGATGAAATCCAGGCGTTAAGGGACCTATTTTCCACTTCATTGTTTGCAAAGGAATCTACTGAGATGACTTTGAGGATCTTTAAACTGGAACTATGTGGAGGGAGAATGCAGTAAGTATCGCCCGGTGGGGAGCCCGGATCGCGCGCAGCCCCGGGCGCCGCGCAGGGCTCTCGGCGGGGCCGGCTCCCGCCGACCGGGGCTGCGCTCCGAGTGCCCCGCCAGCACCGAGGGCGGTTAGGGAATGCCGGCTGCTTTGCCTGGCGCGCCAGCGTCCTACATAGAGCTGGGGTTGCTTGGAGAACTGCCTTCATGCATATTTGCTGGGAATTGTGAATGAAAAAAACAGAGCAATCGAGTTTTTCCGTGGCGGGCTCTGCTATAGTGTCTCCCTGGGTTTGTTTAGGGGCAATTTGGAATGAAGCTGTTCTGTTTCAGGAGCGAAAAGAGCTTTATCCCACACCGCTTTAGCTGTGCTCCAGGTTATGCTTGTTTTGAACCTGCCAAGAAAACTCCTGCCCTTGCTCATGTTAATTAGTTTGCTTCTAGCTGCGCTTTCCAGGTTGGATGTCTCCTCCCTTAGCGCTCAAACCCGTCCATCTCACTTGGAAGCAAACGGGCAGTTGGGAGCTCAGGATTTTCCTGACCTGGATAGGGTGAGGGACGTATCCCGGACGGCTGTGGGCTCACGGAGCTGCTTTTAGCAAAGAGCTGACATCTGAGTGAAGGGGGGAACTTTTGAGTGTAGTCACTTTATTTCCGTTCACATACGCCTGCGATTGAAGGATATTTATTTTTCTCCTGTCAAATCTGCAACCTGACTAACGGCTTCTCCTCGTTCCTCTTCTCCCCCCGCTGTCCCGTCCCGTCCCCACCGTGTCCAGCCCCCCCTTGCCTGTCTCCCTGTCCACGTAGCTGCTCTCCCGGGATGCGATGTCGCTCGCAGGCTGCGAAGGGGATCACGCGTGCGGCCAGCGGCGCGGAGGCCGCCCCTGAGCCCGGGCAGCGAGGGGCGCGACATGCCCGCGGTCGCGACATGTCCTGCAGCGACACCGACAGCAGCACCGGCACCTCCGGCAGCCGCCGCCGCTCCGTCTCCTGAGGCGCTGGGTACGTGCGGCCCGCGCCCGCAGGGGGGCGCCCTCGCGCCGCGGCCGGCCCGCCGGGGCGCGCTCCCGGGGCGCGCTCCCGGGCACCAGCGAGCCGTGCCCGCGGGGGCTCGGAGCGGGGGCTCGGAGCGGGGCTCGGAGCGGGGGCTCGGAGCGGGGCTCGGAGCGGGGGCTCGGGGGGCCCTGAGCCTTTCTGGGGCTCGGGGGGTGGGGGGGTGGGTAGCCGGGGCAGTTCGGTTTGCTGTTCCACCGCGCTCCGTGCCCCGCTGGTGTGGCGGCGGTCGGCGGGAGCCTGGCCCGCAGTGGTCAGGCAGCGCAGGGGCACTGATGTGCAGTTAAATGCCCTGTCGAGTTCCCGTCTCCTTGTGTGCCCCGAAAGGAGGTGGTGATGCTGCAAGCCCCGGTCTGGCTGTGTGTTTCAGCAGCAGACGGCTGTGACTGAGGATGGAGATAGGGCTGGCAGGATGAGAGGGGAGATCTGAAAAATGCCACCCCTGATTGGACAGCCCCGCTTGTGTGCTCTGCGTGACGCTCTGCAACAAGCTTGGCTTTATGTGGCACAGGGACTCCCTTCTTGCAGCTAGCAGAGAGCCAGTTATGGGGGTGGAAATAATCCCCCGGGGCACAGAAACAGGGGGAGATCTTGCAGAGTCAGACCTGCTCTCCTTCTCCCTCCTTCAGATAGTTCAGATCCCTTCTGTGGCTCACCTCTCTCCCCATCCTACTCCGTCTATATTCAGCTCCCTACAGAGATTCAGCGAAGACATGAGGTAACCAATGCAGTGATGCTCATTTATGGAACACCCTCCCCTTCAACACTAGGGACAACTTTGTGCCCGAGATCAGCAGTTCTGAGATGCTCAAGTTCTGAATGCTGCAGGAGGGGACAGAAAAGAATTAAGACAGAATATTGTGCTTTTGAATCAGTTCCAGAAATGCAGTAGGATTCCTTAAGCAGCGGCTGCCCAGGAGGGATCTTCAGAAATAAAACAGCATGGGTTTGGGTTGCTGTGAGATACATGGAGTGCGTGGACTGGGGTTTCCAGCAGACCTCTGGCTCACTTCTGTCATTTTGAGCTAAAATACCTCTCTCTGATAGACTGTGACTAAAGTTTTAATAGCTGTCCAGGATGAAGGAAAATATTCTGGATGGAAAAAGATTTCTTTCACCTATTTTAGCACAGCAAGGTTAAAGAGAAGGATGATAATGTCGTTTTTTTTTAATGATGTCAATCATTTTAATTTCGTTGGCTATCCGGGAAGAATGTTAATGGGTCTTTTCTCTGAACTTCTGATACAGTTTTTGCCTTGCTTGTGGAAGACCAGCTGTAATACTGTCATCAAGCCAAGTTTTTGATAGGATATAAGAGGCTTGACTTGGAACTAAGGTGAAGGATGCATTATAAAAAGCTGCTAAAGTTTGCATTATGCCCAGAAGCTTTCTGTTTAAAACCTTCTTTGAAGATATGCAGTATATATATTTTTCTCTATGTTGTTCTTATACATTGTGATCGCTTTTACAGGGGATAAAGCTGGCAAAGATGAGGAAAATTGGCTGTGCTCTCCTGGTACTCCAAGCTCTTCTGGCACCTTTGGATCTTGTTCGTGGAGCAGAGAAAAATTATCCCATCCTGAACATTGCAGTGATTCTGGGAAGGACCAAGTATATAACAGAGAGAGATATCAGAGCTCTCTGGACCAGGGAAATGGCAGCAGACCTGACTGTTGATATCAATGTAGTAACTCTTCTTGTGAACCAGACTGACCCTAAGAGCATCATAACACATGTTTGTGACTTGATGTCAGGCACCAAGATCCATGGAGTGGTTTTTGGAGATGACACTGATCAGGAGGCAGTAGCTCAGATTCTGGATTTTATTTCATCTCAGACTTCTATTCCAATTCTTGGGATTCATGGTGGGGCCTCCATGATAATGGCAGATAAGGTAGGAAAATTTATTAAGAGCTCTTGCTGTTCTGATGTCCTTCATTGTATTGGTCTCTATCATGAATAATTGCTACAAGCAGTTCAAAAAAGTTGCTCTTAATTCTCTCTCTGTACTTAAAAAAAGAAAAAGTATGCATAATGGTGTCTTTGTTGATGGCTCATCAAATATTCAGAAATATTTTGGGGCTCATGCCTGAAACTCAACTAACACTATAAAGGCAGCCCTAATGAAATACTACTCTCCAGCACATGAAATGATGGTCAGTTAAAAAACTTTAATAGCTAATATGATCAATACATGTAAAAACAGCCTCCTAATAGTAGGTTCATAAACTGATTTTGAGGATAAGATGTAAAACTGTAAGCAGATGTTCTGTGGTGCTTATAAAAAATAGCAAGCAATCGACCTGAATGTATCTGGGTGCAACAGTAATAATAGGACAATAATAAGCTCGGCTTTAGTGATTCACTACAGTATCTGAATTAAGTAGTCATGCACACTTGAATCACTTCATTCCAAGAATTTATTGAATTATATTTTTGCTAACTGGATAGTTCTACTTTGCTACTGTAGTTCATGAAAATCCAGTAAGGGCTGTCTGAAATCTGGAGATAATGATAAATGGTCTTGTTGGAAAACATATTTTTATATAATCTGTTGTAAGACTGGAAGAGTAAAAGTGACTCACGTCTCAAGTTCCTTAACTTGTAACAATTTTTAAGAACTCCTTGCTGGCACTGCAGCGTTGATGTTGTGAGGTGATTGCTGCTGCTCCTGAAACAGGCACTCGGTGCAGGGCTGAGCTCTGCTGGGGACTCTGCCTCGCCTGAAAGTCAGAGGAGCTCCCACTGTGGTGTAAGAGAGGAGAGCTCAAAGGGAGTGCAGATGTGGGAGGTCACTGATTTGCCAGCACTTGAGGATCTTTAATGTTAATTGTAACTTTTTTCCTGATATTGCCGTACTTTAGGGTTCCTTATTAATTGACTATTATTTTTTCTTACAATAGTAAAAGGTTCTCTGAACACATCTGAAAAGGAAGTGGTCCAGATATATTATTTTGTGAAGTAAGGGGGAAAAGAAACAGGGTTAGTTATGATTGAGGAATCAGCTTTGAACTTTGGAAACTTCTTAGCTCTGGAAAAGACTTTTTTCCCATTGGGATAAGAGGTCTGTTTCTCTTGCTATTTTGAATGATCTTCCTTTAGAACTTGTCATACAAGGGAGGACAATAAGTGCGGAATTATAGCAGAGATGGCTATTGACATCTTGATTTATACAGAAAGATCATTACAGTCAATGCTGCTATCTTAAATGCAATTGCAGTGACCGAATTACAGAGGCAGTTATTTCATGTGCTTTTAAATTACAGTGCAGATTTACTTGTCTTTTAAAACTGGGTTTATATGTATTTAGTGTTCTATTTGATACATATTTCACTTAACTGTGTCTACCAGTGTAAGAACACTTGATCTCAGCCAGGGCTAAGTGATGAAACACTGGAAGAAATTCTTACAGAATCATCTTCAATCTGTAGCAGATGCAGGATGTTACTGATACAGATCTATTTTTACTTTTATATAAGAGCCTCTAGAAAATGAAACAGTCTATTTTTTTGTCTCAGTAAATTGCTACTATTTTCTCTGTATGCTAATATCATCATTATTGTATCACTGTTTTATTTTAGGGGTTATCAAAGTTTTATTAGCAAACTTTCCTGCTGAAATTTAGCTTCTAAGATTTCCATTTGGGAAATCAAAATTGTCTTTTGTTTGTTAAAACAATCTAACAGCGGTCTTCAGTAGCTTAAATTGGCTAAAGGAATTGTTTGTTCATGTAACTAATATTGCCTTAATTTTCAACCTGACCTTTACAATGTGCAGTGTCTTGCAATGGGGCTTGGAACATCTCAGTAATGAGACTTGCAGGTGTCACTCAATTAACCATTCATTTAGGAATGAATTCCTTGGAGATGAAGCTGAAATTCACAGTGCTGTCATAAAGATGGGGAGATGAAATCTGAGGGAAAAGGATTGGAAATATGAAACATTTCAAGTCACTGACAGGATTTTAGCTGGCACACATAGGTGTTGGCTGACTTGTGAAGATTATTTTAAGTCTCATGCATTGAGATGCCTGGCTATGCAAAAGGTGCCTGGTCCCACTGCTGCTTGTGGATGTAGTGCTCTGGCACTCTAATAAGGCCATTTCATTTATGTCCTTAGCATATGAGTTCTGTGCCAGGTGGTTGTTTTGTGATGCTGAACTCAACTAAACGGAGGGCACAGGAATAGGATCTCATTTATAATGCTCTATACTGCTGAAGTCTTCACTGAATGACTCAGAGGAGATAAGCTACCATATTCTCTGTGGCTATTAAATATTATGTCAATGTGAATCTTGACTGAAGAGCCATATCTGTAAAAAAAAAGTTGTTTTATATTTCTAAGAATGAGGTATGGCCACATTTGGAGTTTGCAGTGAGTAATGCAGGACATACAGCTTTTGAAGCACTGCGTCCCTGTCTGAACATCTGGGGTGAGTGGTGTGTTGTCTAGACTGCCTCCTTTGCCAGCCCAGCTCTGCATCAGTTTGCTCAGAGTTTGCCTGCACCATCTGAGGAGAGATTTTGCATGATTCAGACATGGAAAACAGACAGGCATGTGAAGCCAACCAAACTGGAATGTTTTCTGAACCTCGCTGATCAATTTTCACCTGACATCAGCTGTCCAAACCCTACCAACAAACCAATGGAACACCTGGGGGTTTATGGTACTTACCTGAGCCTGACTGTGCTGCAGAGATACCCTTTGGACAGTGCCACATGCTCTGCTCCAGCTGATTTTATCACCTGCTCTTGGCAGGAGCTCTCCTGCCAATGAACTGCTCCTTGGCTTTGGTCCCCAATTCTGCCACGCACTTCAAACATATTCAGATGTGGGATAGTCTACTGAAACAAGATGAGAATTGTCTGGGGCATCTGTGCCAACCTGCTGTGCATCAGCATCCCTTGGAGGATGCTGAAAACAGGCTGGCTGTTTATTCATCTTGTATCTCTTGACATTTGAGACATCTCAGCACAAACATTGCTTAGGAACTGTTTTCTGACTTGAGCATTTGGTTTCAAACATAGTTACCTTTGTTTCACCACATGCTATGATTATAATGGTAGTATTTGTGATACTTTCTTTTTTTTTTTTAACAGAATATCATGGTTAATTCTGTGTCAATGCTAAAAGACTTACTTCTTCACATGTCGGAAAATTATCCCTACGTATTGTCCAGCAATATTTATGTCTTTGAACCATACTGCCTTTGCCAATTGCAAACCTAAATCTTCCCAGAAGTCTTTCTGGAAGACATAATTTGAGGCATTTTATTGTTGTGGAAGCACTCAGAGTTATAACATAGTCAAGAATGTTAAGGATGAGGGTAATTTTCTGGAAGGTCTATCACAAAGTGATACTTCTTGAAACAGATCTGGAAATGTTATGCAAAATAACTAACTGCTTTTCCAAAAGGTAATTGCTATATATTATTGCATAATGATTCTATGAGAGCCATGGAGGTTAGACAGGATTGCTGGAGGTTGTCTAACCCAGCCCTTGCTCTCTGACGAGCTAATACCGAAATCAGATCATCCAGTCAAGTTTTGAATACCTCTCTGGAAGTAGATACCACGGCCTCTCTGGGCAATCTGTTGCAGTAATTAACCTCTCTCACCATGCAAATATTTTCCTTTTATCTCATTAGAGTTTCCCTTGATACCACAGGCTTTTGTTCTTTTGCTGTGAATCTGAGTCCAACTCTGTCTCAGTGCCATTGTAGGGTGCAGTTACAGCGCTCCTTACCTGTCGCTTTCCTGGCTTGCACCTGCAGTCCCTTGGACTTCCTTGGATACACTGGTGTCTTGTATGGGGAGACCCCAAATAGGACAGGGGACTGCAGAGATGGCCCTGTGAGTCCTGCGAGGGGAGCAGTCCCTCCCTGGAGGAGCTGCCGTGCTGCTGCTGCCGCAGCCTGGTTCGGCTGTGCCACCGAAAGGGAGCAGTGCTGATTCACGTTCAGTCCATCCCCTGGGCCCCCGTGCCCTGGAGCACTGCCGGGACAGGTCATAAATAAGGCATCTAATTGTTAGTAAGCACTGACTGAAACTGTACTTTGAAATCTTGCATTCTGTTGGTGGTGATTTTTTAGGTACTTCAGTGAAATACTTGCAGATGTTTGCATTACTTGTCATTTTCATCTCATTATAGGTATAGCTGGAATTGTTTTGTTTTAGCTCATTTGAGAGGCAAAAAATTGTGCTGCACTTGTTCGAACCAGAGCTCTAAGGAGCTGTGATCAGAGCCCACCCGGACTCCTGGCTCTGGAGCATTCATGCTCCCTTGTCTGTATGTGACTTGGATGAACTTAAAGTTCCTCCACACCTCCTCCAGCTTCTTTCCCAAATGTCTCCATGGCGCATGGATTCTCTAAAGGACCTAAAAGGTTCAAAAGCCACACTTAACTTTTGTACTCTGTGTAAGTGTGCTTCAACTCCTAATGCTTTCGACATTGTTTGATGGATGGCAGGGGGGGTGTTGTATTTGTTTTTTATTGTAGAATCTTTTCTGGAGGTCATACTACATGGAATGTGCTCATTAGTTCATATGCCTGCCACATGCATTTGTAGATTTCTGTCCAGCCTGTTCAGTTGGCCTGTAAAAGCAGTTCTGTATTTCATTATAGAAAATTGTACATTTAAGATTTTCTATAATACCAACTTTTCCTTCCCTCTCTGTGGATGTGACAGCCTGGTCAGGGAGCAAGGAAACTAGATAAATTTTCCCAGGATTTGCTTGTTGGGAGTTGAAGATAAACAATGATCACTCGTTATTATAAACAACCTGCAGGTGGTGTTTTCCTCCTCTCTGTTGTCCTGTTTTTCTCAAAGATTCTTTATAAGAAAGGCCTTTTTGTTAATGAGCTGATCAGGTGAAATGGATTGATTAATTGACCAATCTGGGCTGTCTGTATCAGAACAGTGTATAAAAGAGGGATTTTGGAAGTGAAGTGAGATGCTGTGCAAACCTGGTGAGTCTGTGTCATTTCTTACTCAACAGCACCATCCCCCCTTACTGCTGGCCGATGTGCATGGTACTCATGTTGGCTTTGTTTGGGAGATTAAACCACAGGTTAATAAATACTTTAGTGCAAAAATAGCAGTATTCATATAACTGCTGTTTCAGGTCTAGACATAGTAGCTTGCACTACTACATAGTCTGTTGCACACAATATTTCCAGCTTCTGACTCATTTAAAGAAGCAATTGAATTTGATTTTCTTCCTTTCTAGCTGTGTGAAGGTCCCTATGGGAAGAATAACCTTCAGATATTCTAATTTTTATTTTGAGCTGCAATAGAAATGTAGCACTGACCTCCTTGCAAATCTGTTTACTTGTCCATATCCATAAAGCCAATCTAGATGTACTTTTAAGAAAGTCTTGCACATCCATAAGATTTTTAGACCTAGAATGCAATTTGTGGTAGTACCTTTTGCACATTCTGTAATCAGTGGTATTAAATGTTAAAAACCTGCCTGAGATTTGTCCTGCTGAGGTGAATGAAGTGAGTGGATACAATATCCTGTGGTTTTCCTCCTCAGGAGGCAGTGCTGTGCCAGGGTGAGGTGGTTGGGATATAGAGCTGCTGGTTTAGACGTTGCTATTCCTGTACTGGCATGGCTGGGAGGGTTTGCTGCTTTCAGCTGGGTCTTGGAACTCAGAGGAGCATTCTGTTAATGATGTGAGCTTTGCTTTCTGTCTTTCTCCCACTCCTTTTTCTAAAAGGTTTTCCTAGCGATGTATTTTCTTAGAGGTGATTATATTATTCCTCATTCTCTTGTCCACCTAAGTTTATCCCTCTTAATTCAGTGAAGGAAAACATGGATGAATTTCTGGAATACTGCAAGAGTAGACTGAACTATCACTCTTATGGCGCTCAAGGGAGGGATGTTTAGTTTATTTTTCTGGAGTAGAAGGAAGGTAGTTTTGAAAAGATTAGGAATTTTGGTAACTAATGAGCAGGTTGTAGGAAATGGAAGTCTTCTAGAGTTTGCTTGATTTTTCATGCAGTTTAGGTGTGGATAAGTTCCTGATATCTTAGTTTGCTTAAATCTGCAGCTGAGCTGAGGGTGCAGGGTTGGTTTCTATACACCACTCATTTAGGAGAGAGGAGTGTTTGCCTTCGCTTTAGTCCTTTGCAGTAAGCTATATATTTTCATCTCAAAGGTCCTGTTTTCTTTCTCTTCAGACTGTTCTTACGGTTCTTGAAAATAGAAATCTTTAAGTATATTTGTTTTGAGCAGCAGCGTCTTAAAACTGCTAGCAAGTCCCTGTTGTAGATCACCCATGAAATCTCTCCAAACTATTGCCTGCCTATGGGTAATTACAACACAGCAGACTCCTGGGCTGTGAAAGTAGGACACAAGACCTTCAGCATGATTTTCATCTTGCAGAAATTCCTGGTGGCATCTTTGGAATTTTTTTTCCCAAGAACATTCTCAAATACAAAATTAAAAATTATTCCTTTTAAGCTATAAAATAATCACAGACCATTACAAAATACATAGCAATTTTCTGGCAATTAGAATATATCCAGAGAATGTACCTGAAAGTCTAAAATTATGCAGTGTACATGTACAGAACAGAAGGGCTTTGATATAACGTCAAACACATTTTTTTATGTTTCATGTATTAATTATTTTTGACTATGCTTAGATTATTTGAATAGACAGTTCATTAGTGTGTTTTGTCACTTATTTGAACTAACAATTTAATGTGAAGAATTTCTCTGTAATTTTTTTGATTTTGCTTGGAAGACTCTGGGATAGATCTGCCTATGTGGTGATGATACAAAGGGCTTTGTATAGATGCTCAGAAAAACTGTGCAGCCTGTAGCTTGTATTTTTTACAAATCTGTGGTCATCTGGTTTGTGTGTATTCTTTCCCTTCCCCTCTTCCCTCCTCCTTTCTGCCCTGTCTCTACTCTTCCCTGGAGCTATGAAGTTGTGTGGATTTTACTGAGAGAGCCCAGCCTGGATTGTCTCCACACCATCTGTCACCATATTGTTTGTTTAAATCCTTGAGATATTTTCTTCTGTTCTTCCCTGAAATAAATACATAAAGCTGCAGCAGCATCATTGGCTATTTATATTAGAATTAGACTTAATGTCCTTAGGAGAAAACCCCTGTGCTTGCAGTTGAGGTGCATAAGCTGGAGGCACAGCTTGTAAAACTGCATGTGGCTCAATTCCCTGAGTGCAGAGAGCTCCAGTTCTGCACTGCGCTCACCCCCCAGCCCAGGCCCCTCTGGCTTCTCAAGGGGGACCCCCAGCTGGGCTCTCATGGCCCTGGGGGGACAGTGCTGCTCAGGGGTTATGCTCTGGTCTCCCCACTCTTTCAAGGAAAATGGTTTGTATCCTTTGGGAAATGCAGGATGTGTCTTCCTCTGTCCTCAGACTTGATACTCTGCGTCAGGGAAAAAGTGAAACTCAGACTCTGTGAAACCAGAACTGGAAATAAGAGTGGTTAGTTAGAAGGGGAATTGTTTTAGAGAGAAATTGAAGTGTGCAGAAATGTGGTATAAAAGCTGAACAACCAGTAGGAAAATGAGTTTTGCTGATATGCAAATGTGATATTCCAAGTTGCTGATGGGGTTGGTTGGTGCCCAGCTGCTGTAAGTTTGGTATGCAGTTAACATTGTCTCCTTTCTCTACAGCAATTTTTTCTGTACCTTCCATACACATGAAGCTTAAGCGATCAAAAAGCCTCAGTATGTGGAGGGAGGAGGAGGTTCCCGGTGTACAAGTTGTCTCTTATTTGGGGAAGAGCAAAATTCCTCTGGAGAAAGATCTGTCCTTTCTGGGCTCCTGGGCTGAGGGGTAAATGGGGTTCCCTGATCAACCTCTGTAAATTATTTAAACATCTTGAAAAAGGAACAGTTTCTAGTCCAAATTTGACTAAGATTTTATTTGCATGCTGATACTTTCTGCTCCACTTGCAGATTAAAGAAATAATTCATGAATGTACATATGTAGATGGTTGGTATAATCCATTTACTTTCTGTTCTCTTCGACAGCTACAGAGACTGAACTAAATTTAGGAAATCCAGCAACATATCTGAGGTCAGACTGGTCATAAACTTCTAGAGCATGGCAGTAACCCCATTCGGTTGTACATTGTTCAGTCTTGCTTAGCAAGATTAACATGTTTTTCAGTGGGCAAATTCAAAACAGAGGTACACTTCCTTTTGGCTGTAACACACTGAGAAACGCATTAAAGGGTTCTGGATGAGATTTGACTAAAACATTGTAATATTCTGCATACAGCTCCAAATCAATCTCCATTTCTTTTGTGCAACATCTTTTGTTTCATGACAATCAGACCTGAGAAATTGAGGTCTGTTTTTTTTTGATATACATGCAGGTACTTCTCCCTGCTTTCTCCTGGATTCCCTTGCGGAAGGTGGAGAAGGAAAGGTGAGAGAAAAACAGGTGGTAATCTTTATGCTTTTAATATTTTTCAATGATTTGCCTGCTCCTTGGGATGGAGCCTACAGGTAGTGGTGCTTTGGTGTGCTGCATTGGCTAACGGTAGTGTGATTTCCCAGTAGGATCACATCCAGCCATTCTGCAGTAGCTTGGAATTTTTTTCAGATCAAGACCATATATCTCTCAACTTTGTGCATCCCTTGATTTGGGTTTTGAGTAAGCTTTCTTGGAGAGGTGCTTCATTACCGCATGAATCCTCAGTCAGTGTTTTGGGCTTCCTGTCTCCATTATAGTTTGAGGAAGTAATTTCCTTCTAGGCTTTTAATGAAGATAGGCGGAACTGTTTCCTTGTCACAGGTTCCTTGCTGCAGCATGACTGAGAGCACCAGTGCTGGTCTTGCTCTATGGCCTCTGCTTAGTGTTTGTGGCTATTTATAACCTGCCTTTTGTGCACATTGCAGCAAGATATTTCTAGAAACATGTTTCATTCAAAGGATTGCTGAGTGGAAAGCGGCTTATCTTCTTTTTTTTTTTTTTTTTCTTCCTTTTCTTGACAGTGATGGTTTGTTTTTAGTGTCCTAACTTTTGGTTCAAGATTTCTGTAACTTTATTGATGGAAAGTTTTGTCTATTTGGGCTGAGCAGTTTGCCTTTCCACGTGACTAAATTAGCAATAGGACTGCTTTGTTTTCACTGCAATGATTTTATGTCTAGTGGAAACACACTCTGTATGTAGAACTACTGTGAAAGAAGAAAGAGCAGGGGTTTTATAGCCACCTTTCAGCTCGACAAAATTTGCAACACCATTAGGAATGACAGAAAATAGAATTAAGGTAATCTCTAAGTAACAAGTTGCTTTTAGGAGTTACAGAAACATATAATTACCAGACAAATTGCATGTTATTTTTTGTGTGTGAGGATAATTAAGAGTTCTGAATAAATTGTGTTGGCATAGGCATCAGAGCTGTATGAAGTACCTAATTGGGATGAGATAAGGCTTGTGAATTCATCATAAGAAAACAAATGCCAAAATTAGGAGAAGTATCTGTGTTCTAGTCAAGTAGCATTTAGGATGGTCTGGTTTATTTTCAGCAGTGACATTATTTTTGTAGGAAATGAGCTAACCCTGTCCTTGATTTTGTTTTGATCTGTTTACCATCCTCTCCTGTCTCCTTTATCTGCATTTAACTACTGTTATCTGCAAAAAGGCTGACATTTCCTTTTGTGGCATCTGGGTTCCAGAGGAAGATGTGCATGGCTCCTCTGCTTAGCATGTGAAACTTTAAGCTCTGTCCCAAAACTGTAACAGCAAACTGGTACAGAAGTTGTAAAAAGAAATATTTGCTTTCTTCGCTTGCTCTTAGACTGGATTTTCCTTACCCAGTCCATTGCCTGCCAACCTCCTTCTCCCATGAGCTGCTTCCAAACCCCCTCCTCTGCTGGAGCCTTCAGCTGCACCCCATCCATTTGCTCTTCCACTTCACACTTGACTGTCATGCTGGTTAGGATGGCTTTTTTTTCTTTTCTTTTTTTTTTTTTTTTTTTTCATTTATTGCCTTAGTTCACTTCTAGCAGAAGCAAAGGTGGGTGGGAAGAAATACCTCTCTGCTTAAAATTCTGTATCCCTGAATTTTAGGAATACTGGGACTCTTTCAGAGTACACAGAGCACAGAAGACAGTTCCTAAAATCCTTAATTGGAGCAAATAGAAATTCTCTGGGGTCCTAAGAAGAAAGTAAAACCTATGAATTTAAGCCAAACCTATTCCTATTTAATAAGCAGGAAATAGAGGAAAAGAGTATAAACTGAGCCAGGTGAGCTAGGGCAGTGCTGGTGGGGAACTGAGGTGGTGATAAAACAGAAATAAAAATTACTGATGGAAGTGATATTTTGTGAAAAAACAGTATGAGAAAACCAGAATTACTCAAAATTCTGAACAGTTTCCATTTCTATCTTTTCAGGGTTCCTGACCTTGGGATTTTGGGCAATCCTTTTCAGCCCTAAGTCATTCCTTCTACATTCATTGACTACTTTACGTACTTGTACAGGGAGGTTTTTGCTTTTCCTGTTGCAGTGTGGGGAGTCTGGCTGTAGTTAACCATCTGGAAACTGATATATTGGAGTGTCTGCTTGTATCCATTCTTATGCAATTTAAAATTTCCCTACTGCTCTTGGTTTTTTTTTTAGTATAACCTCTGAGACAGGGAGTCTGTTATAGGCTTTTGCTGAAATAAAACCCTCCCAGTCTTTTGCAGTGCACTTGGCTGGCTACTGATGCTGTTCTGTGTAAGCATTCATTTCTATAAATATGGAAAGGGTTCACTAATTCTCTGATTTGTAGTAATAAGTACTTTTTTCTATGCATCTGTATTCACTCTGTTCAGGTGCTTTGTGGGAGTGCCTAATACTTTGCATTTTTTAGATGCTGGAGTCTCAAAATATATTCATAATTCCCTTTAATAATTTAATTCAATTCTGAATTTTGCATCTCCCATTAGGGTCTTTAGAATACTTGTGGAGAGGACAGACTGACAGGAAAAAATATGAAAGCAAATTTCTTCTCACTGTCTTAGGTGATTGCTAATTTTGCAGTCTCCCCTGTATGTGAATGTGTTGTGTTGTTACATTAGAAATACCATTCTGAGACTCAGGTTCACTGGCACTTAGTTCCTAAATTGTTATTATGTGCACTGAGCAAAGTTCTGGATCCTGAATGACACAAATCCTGATGTTGTCTAGCATCTGGTTGGATCATGAGGCTGAAAATGAGCAGCATCTGCAGAGAACAGAGCTCAAGGAAGAGCCAGGCAAGGACAGTGTTGGCTCTTTGTGGGGTGAGCTTACTTGTGGAGGGGAAAATACAAATTACATGATTGCCTCCACACTTTGGGTTAGACAAAAATGATCTTCATAGCCATTTCCAGATATGCTTATCCCATCATTTTTACCAGTCTTAACAACTGCAAAAATAATGTCACACCTTTTCTAACCTTTCTCAGGCTTCAGGCTTGCAATCTCCTGGATTCCTGTTGCTCTTTACTATCTATCACTATTTTATAGTATAAGAGTAGCTGAAATATTTCCAATGATCAGTGAAAAAATGACAAAAGATGATTTAGGAGAGGTGCAAATAATAAAAAAAATCATGTTATAATATCCTGAACCATTGCTCAGTATCTTCACACTATATACACTCTCTATATACAGATATTTTTACGAGATTCCCATTTCTCATAAAAACACATCACATGATCTCTGAATAAAAATTTAAATGAATGTGCTGGAAGTTTGTGGTCCCAGCTGTCACCTGCAGTATGTGTGTCTTTACTGGTTATTGAAAGCCATACCAATCTTTAGTGTGGTTGTTGAAATAGTTTTAAGTTATTCTTTCTTGTTCCTTCCTGCTATGGGCTGACTCCTGGCTTAAGAGAAGCTGTTTTTTTGTTTACCTTTTTTGCAGAAGAGATTGCAGGCAGTAATAAAGTGTAAGAGTCCACCTCAGCAATCCTTATTCTAGAGTAGGTCCTATTGATTTGTTAAGCTGCAGTGGAGCCCTCAGTGGACACTGCCTGAAAACAGTGGAAAACTTAAGCTAAAATAAGAATGAACTTTGCACATTTCCAACACTCTACTGCATTTTTTTAACAGTACAAAGTAGGTTATAGGCATGCTAAACCTTAGTTTTAAATAAGCAATGCAGAAAAAAGCTCTCTAGGTCAGCAAAGGCATTTCTAAAAGCTGAGGAATAAACTGCCATGAGAAAAAGATACACAAGTCCACATGGAAAGCAAAAATCTTGCCTGTGGGATCCTGACTTTGGTGTGATTGATTTCATTGGGAAGTAAAGGATGATGAGCAAGTGCAAAGTAAGCAAATGCTTTAAATAATTAGTCCTTTAATGCTTATTTAATTGCTTTTCCTGAAGATTTGAATGCTGCCATGTAAAGAGATAATGAAGGGGGTTTTTCCTTTCTAATGAAGGGCTTAATATGTTCTTTATGTAACAGCCATAAAGATGCAGACATAGTCTTGTAATATCTTGTAATACGAGATAGAAAGGCCAAGCATGCAATAGACTTAAAGCATTTTCTGCTTAGAAGAGCAATCTCTGGTTAAGGAATGATTTGGTTTGTTAAGGGCTGCACTTGGGGTGTTCTCTCATGATATACTGGATTGCTAGTGAAATACCCTGTTGACAAGTTGCTTGGTTTTGAGTTCAACCTGATTATTATTAACTAACTTATTTAAACTTCATTTTGATAGCTAGGTTTCTGCCTTACTGGGTCATTTGGAGGTTTCATTTGCATATTCCACAGAGTTAAAAATTCTGGTAGCTTTTCTACTTCAGCTCAGATGGTGGAATATTTTCCTTCTTAACAAGCATTCTAGTTTGTATTAAAAAAATTCTCCTTCTCTTAGTTTCTTTTAAAACCAAGTATGTACAGTAAGCTTGGCTCCCTATTGAGCTGGTTTAATCATTTGTTTTCTCCATCTGCAGAGAGCCAGTTCCCAAAGTAACTTCAAAGAGCCTTGCCTGAGTAAAAGCTTCCAGCTTTGGAGCAACAGAGATTACAGAAATATGCTTATGCAACTGCTTGAAACCTCTGGCTATCTTGACATGGAGAATACAACTGAATATTTCCCTCTATTCTCTTACTATTGGCCTTAAATATTTGTAACTGAGAGTTTTGCTGCCACTTTGCCTTTGCCTCCCGTGGGGACTGCACAGTGTGATGTGTTCCACAAGTGCACAGACATGGCATTTGTAGGCTCAAGGGGATCACTGGTGTTCTGGTCTTGAAGTGACCTCTCAGGTCATTCCAACAAGAAAACAACCATAAAATTCAGCCTTGATGTAAATTGTCTATAGACAAGGCTGAAGACTTGCAGCAGCAGCAACTGCAGACTTATTTGTAATATTTTAGATTTGTGCAGGCTTTAATCAAATGATGAAGAGGCTTCAAGTGAAATGGTTCCTGGGAGAGTGGTAACCTCCCTTCTTGATTTTTAAAATTTCCTATGTTGACATGTGTAATCTCTCAGTTTGCTGAAAATAAAGTCAATCCCCTGCCCAATACAGGTAGATAGCTATAGGATGCATATTTTATATCTAATAGTTATGTCATGTTTTTGAGGGCAGTAACAAACTTAAAGTAGTTAAAATTGCCAGTGTTTGTGAGAATCTGCTTCATATTAAGGTCAATATAAGTAATTGTCTTTATTTCTGTGATCTTCCTCACTAGTGACTGTTCCTTATTCATGACATTCCAGTCCAATGGCTGTCATCATCACTTTGGGGAAAAGCTGATTTTTATTTTTTTTTTTTTTTTTTTTTGACAAAACTCTCTGAAAATCAGTGTGTCTGGGATTTGTCCCAAATTAATTTCCTGTGGAGAGAAGAGTTATGAGTTTGGTCTCAGTAAAACAACTCTTTTGGATTATAATATCTGTCAGTGGGAATGCACTACTTTGGTTTTAACTGAAGCTATTTCAGATCTTAATTTTTGGCTTAATCAAATCCTTAGCACAAGCAAATCTAATTCTGGCATACTATTTCAATTGCACAGACTTTCATTTCTGACTAAGGATTGGAAGGATTAACCCAGATTTTAGCAGTTCTCTCCATGACTGGGTGGATAGGATTAAAATCTGTGCTGCTCACTGTGCCTTTTTATTCTAGTTTTTGATTAGTTATGTCTGTTGACCAGGGTGGGAAATTTTCTGAGGTTAAGACTACAGCTAAAACAAGTATGGTGAATTCACTGGATTGCATTGTATTTTGATTAAAAATACAGCCCAGGCATGCTTTGCCTGTTTACAGCACCACCATTTTTAGTTTAGTATATTCTAGATAAATTTTGTAGTTTGAAGTATTAATATATATAAATTTATTATCTTTTGGCTGTAGAAATACATATTTTAGGAAAAAATAATTGGGTAAAACAGGAATGGCATTAACAGGACCCAGCTGTAACATCTTGTTAAGGACTGGCTGAATGTGGCAAAAGTGTTTGGGCCAGAAGCTGGAAGGATGTTCCTGTATTTAATTTCTATCAGTGCAGCTATTCGAAATAGAGAAATTTCTCAAATGCTGTCTGCAATTAGTCTCCCACCTTCTAAAACGCCCTGATTCTGCAATGAGCTTAGAAGTTAGTTATTTAAGTGACCAAGGAATGAAAGTCTCACCTCCAGGAGATGAGGCGAGTTGGTTTTGTTTAATCTAGTAAAAATGAGCCTGGGAGGAGGATATGGTGACTGGATTCAGGAAGAAGAAAAACTGATTAAACAACATAAAATGAGTCAGACAACTGAAACTTGGGTGGGAAATTGAATGTAGTGAATGGTTTTTAGATGGAAATTGAATAATCTCAGGAATGTCAAGAAGCTGGCTGGTGTTGTGATGGAACCTGGTCAATGAAGGATGAACATGTTCTTTCTAATTCTACATTCTTCTTTACATTTACAGAAAACTTGAGATTGAGAAAACCATGCAACACTATAACACTGCCTCCAAATCTAGTCAGGCTTATATAAGTGTTAGATTTGGTAAAGGTGAAGTGGGAGGAGTAGGATCCTTATGCACTCCTTATCAGACAGTCAAGGACTGTGCTCCTCAGCCTTGGAAAGAGACTGGCCTTGGGATTCTTGTTGGAATATGGTGAACTGTGTTCTAAAAACTTTTAAAGCCTCATCTCCTAGAAAAGGACATAGCATTTTCCCCAGAAGTTAAAAGTATCTTTACCTTTTTATGTGAAGCAGGAGAACTTGACTTTTCTTCGGGGATTTCTGCCTTTTTGTATTTTGTTCTTTTGTGCCTTAGGCAGCAACTGAATTCTCAAGAGAGATGTGATGAAGATGTACTCTCCACTTGGAAAAATGCTGCTGTTTGCTGCTTGTCATCCTGGTGTGTTAGGGAAAAGGAGAACCCATTACCAGCCCTGGAGCTGCATGCTTGGAAGGTTGCTGTATCCATAACAGGTCCCTTGTGTGTTCCATGGTTTAGTCTCAGCCTAAGCCGGCGGTGATGATGTCTGCATGTCAGACATGCTGTGCAGTGCTTTATAGGACCTAAATCTGTGGGCAGTCTGGGTTGCAGTTGCAGCTGGAAACCCAAAACATTACAGGTTTTTCATGTCTGTGCTGGACATTTGTTGCCATTGTGTGGTGGTATGTCTGTCTGTAAATCATCAGGTGTTCTAGACCAACCAGCTGGTTTTGACACTGGAAAATATCTTGATTAATAATCCGACTCTAATTTAAAATGTTGTTTCTTGGACTAAAATATTTTTTTTCTTTTGCTCTGGAGAAAGGGTTTGTAGTGATTGCCATGACATGCAGGGAAATGAGCCATGGTCTAATACATATGTAGTGAATATAAAGAGGTGGTGATAATGTGATTATTGAAAGTAATCTAGTCAAGGGAGTAGAAATTGCTATATAAGTACAATGATTTTTTTTTCACTACTGTCCTGAGGAAAGGATGATTTCAGTTGTCCACAGAACTTGAAGAGTCTTCAGCTATGAAGGGTTCTTCAGAGACATCACACTTTATCTGGCCTCGTTGAGCAATTGGAAATGAGTGTAACTATCACTGAGAATTTGGTTTTATTACTGAATAGCTATTAAAAAAGGCTACAGAAGGCAATGCTTTCCAGAATCTATAATTTTTGTGCAGATTCAAGGTGTGGGAGGATGGATTCTCAGTACCTGAGAGAAGCTGTCAGGTCATGATATACAGCAGAACATTAGGAAAGGAAGACTGTAAAACTTCAGTTATGCTGCATTATTTTCTTGCTATTTTCTGTGGCTGTGTTTAAAGAATTGAAATAAAGCTCTTGCAAGAACAGAATACTCTTCCTAAAACACTTAATGAAGTGGGCAAAATCTTTTTTCTGATAATTTGCTATGGCTGGAGAGGAAGGTTAAAATGATGTATTAATGAATGCTACATATGGTCTACAACACATGGTTAGAGCTGTTTGTATTTTTTCCTCCAAAAAAGGTTGAACAGCAAATTGGATAAAATTCTGTTCCAAAATGACCAAGCCTGTTTCTTCCCTGAAGCAATTCACACTTTTTCTGGAGTTCATTAATACTGGAATTCTAATCTCTTTAGCTCTTACAGCTGTTTCATTTTCAGGGACCAATTATTTTGTTAAAATATGCTTATTAATGGAAATGTTACCATGTAGAAAGAAAAGGTTAATGCAGATGAAAAAAGTGTTTCAGGAAGTTTAAAGCCCTCCTAGTTGTGCTTTTTGGAGAGCAGAAGAAATAAAATTGGAATACCATTCTTTGTTTTAGTGTTTTGAGTGTTTTTGTGATGACCTTTTTTTTTTTTTTTTTTTACTAGTGGGACTGATGTAAAAGGGATACATGTGTTTCCTTCTACTAATGTCATTAAACAAAGAGGTATGAGGTGCTGGAAAAAGTTAGTGTAGCTTTGTGAGCTCCTTTCCAGGCACCAGTTTCTTTTTGAAGCACATGCCTTAAGCTCTGAGTTAGCAAAGGCATTATCACTCAGTATTTCTGTTTTCACTGGTTTACTGATGAGACCACGCACAGAGCCACAAAATAAAGTTGTGTTGGTAGCACAGCCAAAACTCCTTGAACTGCTTCCCTGTCCACCAACAAAGCACGTTTGGATTTGTTCTCCTTGTTTCTTTTATCAACTGAGGTTTCAATTTTTGTTTTTGAGAGGACCACCATCTACTTTCAGCTTTATGTTCATCCAGTCAGTTGTGTCTTGATTCCCCTGATCCCTCCCCTGCGCTGCCACTGTCTCTGTCCTAGACCTGCTTTGTTGGGAGAGCTTTGGAAAAGTATTCCGAGTTTAAGTTGGCTCTTCCATTTTTTTGCTCTTTTGCTGCATCTGATCTAGTCTGACTGGCACACAGAAGCCCTCAGGGCCAGGTGAGTTACCTATGGTTTGCCTCTGCTTTAAAAGTGAGATTTGGCCTCCTTCCTCACTTCCAGATTCATTGGAAATGCCTTGGAATGGCTGCTGTGCTTTGCCTGCTATTTTGGACAGAAAACTTGAAGAACTTGCCCCGTGTTTTTTCCAAGGGGAAGATCAATATGCTGCAAAGAGAGCAAAACATTAAGAAACATCTAGAAAATCAGCAAATGAGCAGTCTGATCTCTTATGTTCAGTGGTGCTTTTGAAAAAAAACCTCCATGCATTCATAATTGCTAATTTTATTCCAAGTTAAACAGGGTCTCAAAATCAGACTCTGATTTTCAAAGCTGGCTGTTCTCATGTAAGCCTGTAAGTTTATAAGTAACCATCTGAAGGGAAATGCAGGAAAATTTGTAGTCCTTAAGGGACTTAAGTACAATACAAGGCAGATACAAGTGTGTAAATAGCTCTTGCGCACATACGAACAATTGATATGTCAGTTGCTTTCTTTGGTGTCATCTTCTATTGGAGTATTTATTTCCTGCTCTTTAAGAGGTGATTAATGAGCCTGTGAGTGATAAATTTACTCAAAAAGTGGTGCTGGTGATATTGAGGCATTTCTGTGCTAGGGAGGAATTTGAAAGGTTGCAGGTGTGACTCCTAGAGAAGGTTATGTGGGGCAGGTCCTTCACTCCTCCAGGTCCTAGGAGGTCTGAAGTTCAGGCTGGGACTTCGTCCAGGGGATGGTAAATCTGCTTTCCCAAACTTCATCTGTGGTTTGGGAATTACAGCAGTTTTTTACTTTTTTCAGACATGGATGGCTGAACTGTGCTGCAGTGTTAGCTTATTCCATGTACTCTGCTCAGACACAGCTTTTGTGTATCCTGGTAATATTTTAGGGTTGAAACAGCAGACATTAGCAGACACCCAGATTTGGAAGGAGAAACTAGCTAAAGAGTTATGGCAAAATGGAGCAGAGGGTGCTCCAGGCTGTCAGAAAAATAGTTTCTGTAAATTACAGGATTTTAATATTTGCAGGGGATGAGGGGAAAAGAATAAATGACCCAACATATTCCCACTCTGGCACTTACTAACTTTTCCCATTTTTTCCTAGTCCAGTGACTAGTCTGTTATTTACCCTACCAGGTATATGAAAATCTGTATTTTCCTCTGTTGCCATGTTGATTAAAATCCCACTGATCTTGTTCTCTGTGGGAAATGCCTTGATGAAATTTGAAGTTATGAACTGTGAACTGTCTTCCACTGCAAGAAGTCTATCAGGTAAATAACTTGGAAATCCCAAATGAGAACAAACGCCCTAATAGGATACTGGGCTTGAATATTAATTTTGCTACCAACTATTCCCAGTAGGCTTGTAATCTACTGGCTGTTCAAGTAACCTGATTTTTGGGTCTGAATTATCAGTATGGCAACAAGTACCTATGAAATAATGTGTGGGTAAGGAAATACTCTCCTTCTCTAACTTTTATTGGCCTTTCATTGAGGATAATATACCTTTGATTGCTGGGAAAGACAAACAATAAACCAGATAGCACTTAATTCATCATGTACACACTTGCTTGTTCATTGAGAAGAAACCTAAAAAACCATATTTTCTCTGCAGGGATACACTTTACTAGGGTATATCAGCTGAGCTGAGGTATATACTGAAACATATTGAAGTGATGCCAGTATGGGTAAGCTGTTTAGGAAGTGCTTGCATGCTCCTCTGTGTAAGAACCCTGAATGTTGCATTAATCTACTGCAAGTTAAATTGTAACTGTGCCTGTCATTCAGTAAAGCAGAAAGTACCTAGAATCTTGAATGATTCTTTTATTTTTAAAGTATTTATTCATTTTATATTTGTAAGAGTATTCATCTCTGTGGCACTGGCCTGTGAAAGACTAGAAATAAATCCCATTCTAGATCTCCAGTTATTATCCTTGCCTAATACCAATTTACCAGATTGTTTAGGGCAAGTTACGACATCTTGTGTCACACAAAGTAACATTAATCAGAAAATTTTGCATGCTGGTACACAGTCCAGTGCAACAGCAATCACATCACTGGCTCTCGTTCTGTTCTTTAGTTTGTGAAGGGTGTGCAGAGCACAGAACAACCACTGGGCAAAACCCAGTGTGAGGAAAGATCACTGTGCTTTGAAATCTGAAACAAAGCAAACAGCCTGGGAAGGAGGCTTAACAAGCTCAAGTTGGCTGATGCAGCAGTGGATGCGTGTGAAATTGAAAAGCAAACAGAGCTGTTTGTGTGCTGGCCATGCCTTTCAAGGAGAGAAAATTTGTGTTCCGTCTGGGAATAATAACAGTGTGTCTGTAGACGAAAGACAAAACTGAGAATTTTTGCTGTGTGCCAGTGTGCAAAATAAGTCTTGCAAGTAGTGTGCTATTGAGCGAGTTGGTTTTAGCCCAGAGATATGTATCTTGCCTTTTTTTATTGGATGTATTATTTTTCCCCCTTAAACTTGCTCTTGGTTATTAATGATAAATAACATTAATTTGCTCTATAACATCAAAGTTAAAATGGTAGTATTGGTGATACTATGGGAGGATATTTGGTTATGGGGGGAAAAAATGGATATGTGAGATATTGTTGTAGAGGGGGCAGAACCACTCACATTTATGTGCATAAATGCATTTTCTGATTATCATATGAATGGTGTTATAATTGGCATGAGAAATGTGTTTTATATAGTCCATGCTATGAAATCCATTATTTAATGCATGGTATATGCAAATGCACTGTAATCTAAGCAGCACTTACCATTTGAAGGATATTTTCTTGTGCCTCATGCTAAAAGGTGAAACAGACAATGTCTACATAAAAGAACAATCAACAACTGCTTACCAAAGAAGCTTTTAAACAGGGATCTCAACTGATATCACTCCTGTTTGTGTACTTCTGGCAGGAAATTTAGGTCTTTACAAAAGATTGTTCTTGTCTGGGATGCCCTTGAAGTGGTAGCTACAGTTAACTGTCCCTCTCTTGGAATATAGGATAATTTCTTTCTTAAAAGAAAGAAGAACAGTGCTTTGTTTAAAGATTAACTGATAACTTGCCTCTTCCAAATTGTGAATAATGTCAGGATCCCCATCTTGGCATGCACTGCTGAGCTATTTTCGGGAAAGTGCAAATAAAAGCTGTAATTCCTCCTGGCACATCAGGGGTGTGATGGAGATGTCTGGCAGCATTTCAATAAAACAATTAGGTTTAGTGGAAAGGATTCCCTCTAGGCATGACTGTCAGTCAAAGTATAAATAGAGGGTGAGAGCCTACTACCCAGCCTTGGGACCTTCTGGACAGCAAGTTCCAAGCCAGCCAGCACAGGTAATATGTAATGCTTGTCCCAAGGTTTTGGGATTTACAGCTTGCACACTTACAGGCACGGGGCTTGAAAATTAGATGTGTTACAGTCTGTGAGATGAGGCAGAACTTCAGATATTTCAGTGTTTGATGTTTGTAACCAGGTACGTGCAAGGGAAGGCGGCTGAGATGTGGCTAAATTTTGGGAAGAATTCTAGAATGGAACTATTTATTAAAAATAAGTTTTAGAAGCAGATTTGAAACTCCATTTGGCTCTGGTTGTACAGGAGCACGGTGACATGATGATTCATTTGCTTTGTATAAATGGACAGTTGTCACTTGCACCTCTACAGCTCACTGTAGGGAATGGAACCAATGACACAGAAACAGGTACTTGATGCTTCCTTGAAAAGAAGTGACTAGGGACGTTACAGCACCTGGCCAGTGGAAATTTGGTTTCAAAGGTTTCATAATAAAGTGTTCTTCTGCAAACAGAGAGAAATTTGCTTTCTCTAACTTTTATTTCTGGCAATTCAAGTTGGTGAGATGTCAAAAGCACTCGTTACAGTGACATTAATGGTGACAGTTCCTTCAGAGTGATTACCTTCTCTTATCAGAGAACACAGGCAGGGCTGGTCTACATGGAGCTTGCCTTGAGGGCACAAACTGCTGCTTTATATTGCGGATGGGTATCTGGAACTTTCGTTACTTAATGATTTGAAATATGTAACAAAAAAAGGTGAGGATTATTATATTCCTAATTGAACTTGTGAAACATTATATGAGAATCCACCTTTCTTTTATTTTGTATATGGGAGCTGACTTTTTAGATAGGATGCATAGAACAGGGCATGGAAATGCTGGATTATTATTTTCTTTTGTGTTATAGTGACTTTCCTTAAAATACTTCTGCATTTCTTGTTACAGCATTAGAAATGTTTTCATTTTCCCTGCAAAACGGAGAGCCTCAGGGCTCTGTACTGCACCGGATTCCTCTGCCAAGGCACATCAAAGTAGGGAAAATTCCAGTGTTATTCCCTTATGGGTAGAGTCCACCTTCATCTTGGACTCCAGTGCTAACTTTTGCTGTAGGTTCTGGTAGTGCCCCACTTCCCTGTTACACCAGAAGTCTGCACTTGCAGAGGTAATTTGGGCAAGGGGTCTCCTCCAATTGACTCCTATTTTACCCATCAATTTACCCTCCTGCTCCTTCCTCCCAGGAGCTCCAGTGACAGCTCTTGCTGGTGGAGATCTCCTGCAGCAACTTATTCCAAATTCAAGCTGATCTTCATGACTATGTAAATAATTAGTTAAAGCTGCAAGGTCCCAAATCCAGAATAGAACATGCTGTTTCATTCCAGGCAGTTACCCATGGATTGTGGAATATTTAGCTGATGGCTTGAAGACAGATTTTGTAAAAAAAGCTCCTGCATCCTTTAGCTCTCTGCTGGAGATTACTGGGCGAGATTGCTTTAAGCGTGTTGTGATCAAGCATTTTACATAACAGGGAGTAGAGGGAAGGCACGCAAGCATCAGAAAGTAAAACTTTGGTTGTAGCTTTTCCTGGTTCCTGTTTCTTAAGGATTTTGAATTTTCTCTTTATTTCAGGAACCCAGTTTGGAGCAATGTGTCTGTGGTATATGGGACAATTTCTCTGGGCTGTTTTTTTGTGTATGTTAAGATATGTAAATGAATCTTCCTTTTGCCATACGCAGTTACCCTGAAGATTAGCCAGACTTAGTGAGACTGTTCTGTGGCAGGTGTAGGGTTTAATTTTTATTGTGAATTAAGAACTTAGGTAAAAGTAGTTGTAGTGTTTCTTTCCACTAGTCCACACTGTAAAATTTCCTATCTGTGTTGTGTGCTATCCTGCCTGCTTTTTCCACTGTTATCTGTTTGCAAATTTGGTTATATGCTGGTATGTAGGATAAATGTTATGTGCAGTAAAGACTGGTTTTTATAAAATATGTGAGTTCCTTTTCAGACTTTGAAGGTATTGGATAGTGTATCAAGATATGCTAATGTTTGCTTTCAAGTGGAGGGAGTGGATTTCTGCAAAAAATAACTGATGCTTTTAGTTCAGACAAGGTACTGTTGATTTAAAAAGCATCTTTACTTTGTCATGTTTAACGTACATGCCCTATACTTAAAAAATTGAAATAGAAATTGAGGATGTGGAAGAAGAACGTCAAGAATAACTAAACATTGTTGATCAACTATAGGTTTATTTTAAGAAGGGTTTTTAAATTGAAAATGGATATTACTTTACATTTCATGTCAAAACTTAATGCCTTACCTCATATAAGCTGTTTTTGTAGGAATAAATCCCGTTTATTTGATGTTTTTTAATAACTTTGGTTTCCTTTATGCTATAATTAATGTTCATGCATAACTGCACCACCGAAGAGACAACAAGTGAAACTGGAGGCTCCAGTAGTCATTTGGGAGATGACTTAAGCTGTGGAATGAACATGATAGTTGAGTATATTTGCTAGAATGATCCTTAGTGGTTGGAAGTTACAATTTAGAAGTGAGACCTGCACTTCCTAATGATCCCTCTGAGATGAGAAACTTTGATTATCTGGTCTTCTGAATATTCAGGAAGATGTGTAATATCATTTTACGTCTGCTTGAACTATTTAAGGTAGGTGTGATGCTAACCATAAAACTTCTTACAAAAATTGAAATCTGGGACTTGGCTTCAATATTTTGAAGGAGATGAATTTTTGGTGCAAAAGAGTTCCCTTTGCAAGGGGATGTTTTGCATCCTTTTCTGTGCTGAAAGTGAACAAAACAAATCCTCTGGTTTGTTACACTGAGGACCCAATTTAGAGCTAATTCTTTTGCAGACTGCTCAAGGTGTGTGAAAGTGTCAGAGGAGTGCTGTGCCTGTGGCTCCTGCTTCTAAAGATGATGACTTAGTAGCCATCATTTCTATACTGCAGCATAATTTGCTGCCTGTGTGAGGTTTCCAGCTGCAGACTTCAGGGACTGTCAGAACTGCTTGTCTCATGGGGAGACAAAAGTACTCTCTAGCAGGAACGTCTGAATCAGTCTGTCTCTATGAAGTTCTTCCTACTACAGCTGTAGCAGCTCAGGATGCTTCAGAGCCATGGGATGTTGGTTCTGTGCAGTTGATCCAGTATGTGGATCTCATCCATGAGCTTAAATAAGGCCAGAATGAGAGTCTCCAGGTGTGGGACCTGTATTGGTACTGGGCACAGGCACCAGTTTTCCATCTTGGAATCCCAATGGTAGCAGCCCTGGGGTATGTGTTGGGGCAGGAACTCAGTCTCTGTCACAGTGCAGTTGCAAGGGAAACGCTTGTTGATTTGTGTATACCAGCTTTTGAGAGTCTCCTGGTTGTCTCTAAAAATCTGTGATTCATAACTTCATCAGAACCATACCCCCAGGAATTCTCTTGTGTGGGAGTGTGCAGAATAACCTTGGGAGGAATTGCCAAGGTTTTTTCATTTTGGTCTGTTTAAAAATAAAGAAAAAAAAAAGGACTTATAATTGTGATGGCAATTATGACTGCTGGTTTTCTTCAGAATTTAGCACCAGTAAAGTGCAGCTCTTATGTAGGGCAAGCTATGAGTTGTGAAATGACAATACAACTTTGGTTGTTCTAGGTCAGCATTGATGTGCAATGGATTTCAGGATCTATGAATGTCAGTCTGCCACATCATTTATATTTGGGTTTATTTTTAGTTGAGTAAACTTCGAGTTTGTGGAGGTGCTATAGACTTCAAGTGCCCAGAAGACAGGATTTCAGCAGTTGCAATCTTGTGCCTCACTAAAGAAGTAAATCTTGGCAGAGTGTCATGACTGTATCAAATACTTCTGCTCAGAATTTGTTGCTATGCATGTTCTTTTGTCCTAAGATCACAAAAGCTGTTCCTGCAGGATATTACTGCTTGCTGTGTGGTGCAGGCTATGTGTGGTCATCCCAGTGAGAGTAAGATTGCTCCTGAATGATGCAGGGACCCGAGTGCAGGGGTTTTGTTCTGAAGGGGTTAACTCACCGAGTAAGCATCCCTAAATGCTGAGTTACTGGGATGCTTGCCAGATGAGGTCATGAATCCAAACAACAGAAAAACAAGCTCAAGAGGTCAAATGTGTCCATGTCAATGTAAATCACAAGTACCACGAATCCAAGCTGGATTTCCTATCCAGAATCCTACCAAACCTGGGACATACCTGGTTCTCCAGTATTATATCCATTCTGCACATGCTTGGTTACACAATCCCTGCTTAAAAACTTCCTGGCAACCTTGCAGGGGCCATGACGTTTTACTTTGTGAAGGTGGGAGACAAGACAACTCAAAGAGCCGTGGGGGTTTTGGATTGGGTTTATTCTGCAAGCTGTTTTTGATGTGTGTGACAGCCTGCCTGGGGCAGCCCTGCTGCCTGAGCGCTCTGCTGAGGTAGAAGCCAGCTCAGGGAATGCTCTGTGTGAGCTGCAGTGAACCTCCCTGGACACTGGCACTGGGAGAGGGAGGAGAAAGCCCCATTGCAAAGTTTTTTTTTTTTTTTTTCTTTTTCAATGAAGAAATGAAGGAATGTCTGCCAATGGTTGGCACTGTGACTTTTTTGGGGTGGGGTAGAGACCAGAGATGAGTAGTACTGCTGTCTATGACAGGACTGTGTCTGAGGCAGGTCACATAGTGGAGATATATGTACATATATGATGAAGGGAATGAGATGAGGACGGAGAAGAGGGATGAAATTGTTTGGCTTTTAAAAAAAGTAATTCATGGACTTCTGAGCAAATGCTTTTCTTCAGTAAGATCCACTGCAGTTCATGCCTAGAGTAGTTCTTTTTTTCCCCAGCTCATCTGTAGTTCTCCTCAGTGCACCTTTCCCCATGAGAGGAGGGAGAGCAGCTTGCTGCTGCAGGAGGAGAGCATCTGTGAATAACTTCGAGTCATGTTCCATTCTGAAAAATCAATACAGCTGGGAGATTTCAATTGGAGGCAGTATGCTTGTTTTCATCTACAGCTCACATGAAACCTAAAATTTATGTGCATATTTCTCACAGACTCTCCCATCTGTTACCTTAGAACATGTTTTCATATGTATAAATAAGCTTAATTTGCAGTTGAGAGAACATTAAAAAAAATCTATATGCTCTGTAGGTATCTTGGGGGCTGCCTTCTGCAGTAATGTGGTGAAATGAAGACTGTCCAAGAGTTAGTATTAATGATACAAGAAAGATCAACTTAGGTTGAGATTTTATTTTACAGTTTAAATCAAGAAAGTTATTTTAAAGAACATCTTAGTAATTTTTGCTGAGAATTTGGAACTAGTGCAAACTTATCTTCCTTGTCTAGGACCCTAGTTATTAAATTACCTACCCCGCAAATACATATTCCATTACTATAGTTATGCTTTTCATGTGTAATTTGCATTGCAGGTGAAGAGTTTTACACACTCCAAGCCAGTATCACATGGAGAAATCACCCCCCTTCAGTTATCCTTTTCTCACAAAGCTTTTCTGCAGTTTCTTAAAAGATTCTCTCAGTTTTCTTGTGTAAAATATGAGGGAATTTTGACCAGGCCTTTAATATTCAACTGGAGTGCAGGAAAGTGAATTGGGAACTAATTCTGTTTGTATTTCAGGAATGGTCATCAACTCCAGGCTGGGGGCAGAGATGGGTAGGCTTGTAGAACACTCTCAGTGCCAATCTGCTTTGTATAATCCTCTTGACTGGGAAGCTGGAACTTCCCTGGAGAGAAAGTCTTGAGTGGTAGATTGAAAGGCTTGTCTAGGATCAAGTAGGAACTGAATCCTGGTAGGACAGAGAAAACATGACTAATTCTGGGAATTTGAGCTGAAGAAACCTGAGCTGAAGAAACAGCTAGAGAAAGGAAAAGCTATCTGACTGCAGAAATAGCACAGTGGAACACTTAGAGGGAGGTTACTGATTGAAACCTATCGCTGAAGGGTTTTGCAGGAACAGTCCTTAAAGCCTCTTCTGTTCCATTTGCATGGCTCAAAAACATCTTGTCTATAAGAAATCCCTGTTTTTCACTGTTATTTAACAACAGCAGGTAGTATTTTCTGAAGTGATGCCCCAGTAAAGAAGAGACCCTGCTTTGCTCACTGCTCTGACTGGGGCTGTGCTAGGCAAGCCTCTAACTGCAGCCTCCCAAATGTTGCAGTGCCAACACCCGCACCTGGCTGAGCTGGAAACTAGTTCGTTTTGAAAACTTACTGGGATTGAGAAATAGTGGCCCATTTTGCATGAGAGAGCAAGTAATGAATGTTAACGTGCAGTGAATTTGTCAAAAAGCATTAATAGGAAAAGAGTGTGTGCTGGGAAGCAATTAAACCTGAACTGATGGAGGAAGCTCACTGTACTGTGAGATTACCTGCCAAATATGCTTAGACAAACAAAATGTGCATTGTAAGTAACATTTCATGTCTTAGCTGTGACCTTAAGGGATATTTTAAGGGGGTATTTATTGATACTCACGTATTTGTACAAGTTAGTCCCGAGTGGGCTTTGCAAGCTTTAAGAACTAATAGAGGACCAACACAAACCAGGTTGAAAAGGTCTTTTTCCAATATATCACTGAATTTGTGGGGTCCTGTTATATAATGAGTGATCTAGATTAAAGTTGCTGACATTCAAATAAAGACACCCAGTGAGAAAGTCCCAGCAGTTCTCTCACTGGTTCTTCTCACACTTCTAGAATGTATTTTACACTTTCTTGAACAGATGAGATCGAGCTCTCTCATAGTGCTTTCTTTACTCTATAAAAAAGTGTGAAGCAGCCTTCTGTAGAAAAATAGGCTAGAGTCAGTAGAGGTTCTCTGACACATTCTCAGTCTTCTCAATTTTTGTGACTCTACAACAAGAATGCCCAAGGCCTATTTTCATAAATACAAGCTATGTGTTGTAATTTAAATTAAAGTAATGGTTGCTGGTAGATGAAATACACAAGCAACTTCATAAATGTATCTGTGTTGGTTAAACATCCATCAAAATTGCCACCTGGTCTTGTCCAATTTGTCATTGTAGGTAGGAAAAAGGCTCTGAAGACTGCTAACTTTGGGGCTGCTACAACATGTATGGAACCCAGGCTGATTCTGATGATTTGCTCCTTAAACTCTTTGTAGGATTCTGCAGTATTAATTAGATATTAGATGATGGCAAAATGGTCAGGGATGAAAATCCTATCCATTATTTCAAGAAACATTTAAAGCTAATTTTAATCCCATTCTTTTGGTGACAACTATCTGGATAGGAAATAGCTCTAGATATGTCAGATATAATTTTTTATTGAGATCCTTGAAAAACTTTTCTTTTTCTCTCAACTTCTGGGTAAAAATAGACAGGAAATTAAGCCAAGTAGTTTTAATCTGAACCCAATTCCTTATGTCTGAGTGTTCAGTGCAAAATTTCAGCATGATCCTTTGAAGAGAGTGTTGGGCTACTGTACTTGTGCAATGACTGAGGAAAAGGAGTTGCTGACAAAGAAAGACTCATCTTTATAGCAAAGGAGTTTATGAAAGTCTACATCGGAAATTAATTTAGATCTTGGCTGTAAATAGAAACTGTATTTTTCAAGTGAAATTTTGTTTGTTTCTGTCCTTTGCTCTCTACTTTTGTATAAGACATGAGTCAAGCATGAATCCACTTCTGCTTCTGAGTTATAACCATAAAAGAATGAGGGGATAATTTGAGTGATCCAAGGAAAATTATTTATCTTTCTATTACATCTGCTGCTAAAAGCAGTTTATTGTATTAGATCACCTCAGCTGGTGCACATAAAGTTCTAATTCCTGTCTACAAACCTCATCAGTGATGCTTAACTGCAGCCATAGAACATGGCTTAATCAGCTCAGTAAATACTGCAGCCAGTCTGAAATTTGCTGGATCTTGTGTGTTTAGGTACACGTACATTTAGGAACGTGATGAATAAGTCTCACTTGACCAGTGTTATCCAGAACCTGGCTGTATCCAGGATCTTGGTAATGCCAGCCATTTTTCTGAAAAATCCTGTATGAAGAAAGGATCTCTTCATGCTTCTTGGAAGTCTTTCTTTTCCTTCTGTCTTGCCATGTATGCCTATAATCTCTTCTAGTCTTTGTCCCCTAGGCTGGCTTTGTACTTGCTGATTGACATATCTGCACTATGAAGGAAAGAGATCTTGAAATCAAGTAAGCTTCAGTACTATGAATTGAAGGTCTGACTAATATTTACAGTTCCTTTAGTTATTTTCCTTGTGCTTAAATTAAGAATTCATGTTCCATGAATAGCTATTGAGGAGCTGAAGGCCATTCAGTGGACCTAAGTGAGACTTGGTGCAGCGTCTGTGTAGCAAATGTAACCACTTAAACTAGATATTGACAATGGGGATGTCAGTATCTTTCTTTCCTGACCTATTTAATTAGATAATATACATATCATTTCTACTTTGTATTGTGAGTTAAACTTTTAATTCCGTAAGTGCATTTAAATGACAACTATTTCTTTTCAAATTCAAGTCCTTAAATGATGTTTTTCCAATTCAAATATCATGGTAAAATATATTCCCCCAGAGGCTTGTTACAGTGTGAAAATGTGCGAATAATGGATACATGTGCAGTGTACATCTTCCTACCAGATGGTACTGTTCAAGTTTATAGTGTTGCATAATTGCTTTAGAAGAGGCTGAATGAATTTGCTTAATTTTAAAATTTCTTTTGTAAATGTTGAAGGATTTTTCTTGCAATGTGTGATGCTAGTTCATTGCCAGTTTTGCCACAGCACTGATCTAGAGCACAGACACTTGAGTTAAAAGAAGATACAACATCCTATCTGTTACCAGTTGGAAGGTAAAGAGTTTTTGATTTTTAAATAACAAATTTAACTATTGATTCTGGCATATCAGTAAAATAAGCCTTTTTTTCTTTGGATCTACAGTTCACATGAGTCAATGCATCAGTACTAGGAATTGGTTGACTATTTTAAGAAAGCTTGGAAAATTTCTTTTCCTTGCTGCTTCCCTCAGATTTCTCTTAGGACATTTGAGTGTCCAAGCTGTGGTCTTGCACACCAGTAGTTGTTAGAGTACAGCATTTAGCTCCTTGTAGTGTGTATATTTCCTAGTGAGTCAGGAGTTACTGTGGAAGCTGAGTGATGTTAGTGTTGGCTCAGGATGCTGTCTTAATGAAACATGTAGTCCTTCAAATGTGCTTAACAAATTTAGAAAAATTCTTATGTTTCTTAACATTGTGCTAAATGCAAAGGAAACCAGTAAAGCTGTCTGGGAGAAAATGCTTGCAAAAGTGTGCTGGGTGAGTCACTTTGTACAAGCAGATGTCTTCACTGCTTAAAACAAAGACCACTTGTAAAACATACATTTAGGGATGAATTATCAGGGTTCTGCCATTCTTGACCTTCTACAGAATTCTGTAGATAACTAACAATCCATGTACAATATAATCTGTACATGATTTAACCTTAAGGGCAACTTATGTTGGAGGAGGAAGGAAGCAAACCTGAAACACTTGTGGCAAAATCAAAAGATTTGTTTTGATTTTCTGTGAAGCTCTATCTGCTGTTTTCTAGTGGAGTAGAATGGAATAAGATCTTATTTTATCACCTGTTTCTGCCCCCCATTTAATTCACTTTTGTTTTTGCTAAGAACACTTGGATCCCTATAAGTCTATGGGATCTGATGGGATTCGTCCAAGAGTACTCAAGGAGCTGGCTGATGCCTCAATGGTTTTTGAAAGGTCTCAGGAATCTGGAGAGGTACCAGTTTACTAGAAGCTGCCTAGTGTCCAAATTTTCAAAAAGGGCAAGAGGGATGGGCCTGCCTACAGGCCTGATGAGCTCATTTTGATGCCTGGTAAAATTACAGAGATGATAATTCTGGGAACTATTGAAAAAGATCTGAAAGACATCGCAGTCATCTGTCACAGCAAACACAGGCTCATGAGGGGGATGTCCTGCTTGACAAATTTCATTTCCCTTTCTAACAAGGTAACTCATCCAGTTGATCAAGGGAAACCAGTTGATGTAATCTTTCTGAGTTTCAGTAAAGTTTTTGATACTGTCTCTCACAGGATCCTTCTGGACAAGATGTCCAGCCCACAGCTGGATAAACATCCTGTGATGGGTGAGCAACTGGCTTATGGGTTGGGCAAAGGGTTACAGTGACTGGGGTGACACCAGGCTGATGACCTGTCACTAGTGGGATTCCGCAGGGCTCCATCCTTGACCCTGTGCTCTTCTAGGTCCTCATACATGGTCTGGATGGGATACTCAGTTTGCTGATGATACTGAACTGGGAAGAGCCATTGATTCCTGAAGGCAGAGGGGGCCTGCAGAGAGATCCTGACAAACCAGAGGGCTGGGCAATCACCACGGTGTGAGTTTAACAGAGAAGTGACAGGTTCTGCACCTGGAACGAGGCAGCCCTGGATCTGCGTACACACTGGATGTGAGTCAGCAGGGGCTGATATCTAGGAGGGCTCTTGGGGGACATCAGGCCTAGCATTGCCTGCTGTGCAGGACAAGGGGTTGTCCCACTCTGCCCTGCACTGGTGTGGCCTCACCTTGAATGTTGTAGGGTTTGTGGTGCCACATATTGGAAGGATCTGAACTGCTGGAGAACATCCAAAGGAGAGCCATGAACCTGCTGAAGGGTCTGGAGGGGAAGCCATAGGAGCATCAGCTGAGGTCACTTGGGTTGTTCAGCCTGGAGGAGACTGAGGGGAAACATCATTGTGGTCTTCATGAGGGGAGGAGGAGGGGCAGGCACTGGTCTCTCCCCTCTGTGACCAGTGACAGGATTTAATGAAACAGGTCTAGCTGAGTCAGGGGAGATTTCGGTTGGATATCTGGAAAAAGTTCTTCCCCCAGAGGGTAGCTGGGCTCCCCAGGGAAGTGGCCACAGCCCCAAGGCTGCCAGAGTTCAAGAACAAAGTTTTATTTGGACAAATCTGTCCGGGTGTGACTTCTCAGGCTTGTCCTGTGCAGGGTCAGAAGTTGGACTGGATGATCCTTGTTGGTCCCTTCTAAGTCAGTATTTTCTATGATTCTATTATAAGAACCTTCCCAAGCATAGTGGAATATTGTTTTTAGATGAAAGCTGTCTGCCTTTTGTTTATGTTTCAGGTTATTGTGAAAAAGTTTTAAATTTTCAGTCTTGTGTTTAATATATCTTCCTCTCATTGAATTTGTAATTCATTCTTGTTTTGCTTTTCTGTAAATTCTACCATCACTGCAATCACATGTCTGAAACTGAGTAAGAACTGAGATCTATTTAAAATGTAGATAAAAAACTCCAATATTTGAGTATTATTATATGATGCTCATCTGGTTTGAAATCTTGAAGTATAAGAGCCCAGAATAGTGCTAGACTAGCTGTCCTGTAATGTTGGTTGCTACTGAATGTTCAGAGAAGCTGACAGCATCTTTGTAGTTTTTCTCTTCAGATGAGAAAGAAATGTTTTGGTTGGTTTGGAAAACCTTTGCAGTGTGGCCATACACTCATGGTCAATATAACCTTGTTTCCAAGTGGGCAGTGGCTTACACTGAAAGAACCTCTTTGCAAAGTTAGCTCTTTACATTTTAACTTTAATACTTAACACCAAACTTTCTTTCCTGTTCAAAAACTCCACTTTGCTTCCATCTCAAGAACTGCATAACAAAATTCCTCTCATAAACCGCGCACAGATTTCAATACATACTGCTTGATACACACAGTATTTCTTTGAAAAGGATGATGTGTGATATGCTCTTTATTTTCATGGTTAGAACACTTTCACAGTTTTTGAACCTATTCAGGGCTCTCTGATACAGGCTGTGACTCCATTGACTATTGTAAAAGCAACCCAATGCCTGGGAGGAATGAGCTCTGAACTCCAATGATTTCAGAAGGCTAATTAATTTATTATATTATATTACACTAACAAGAACTATCACTAACTAACCTAAAAACCTGTGACTCTCTCCTGAGAGTCCTGACACATCTGGATTCAATTGGTCCATGAATCCAAACAACCATCACCAGAATGCAATCAAGCATTCACCTTGGGTAAATAATCTCCATACCACATTCCACATGGGCACAAACACAGGGGCAGATAAGAATTGTTTTCTCTTGTTCTCTCTGTGCTTATCCAGGAAAAATCCCGAGAGAGAGAATTATGTCTCTCTGTTCAGAGAATGTGAATAGGCTCCTAAATTCACTGTGGCAGTGCTCCTCTTTCATGCCCTCCCCACAGCAGACAGGAGTGTCCCTATCAGCCCTTGCTTGGCTAAACCAGACAGTGGGGTGGGTTCTTGGTGTGCCCTGTTATTCCTGTAACCTCCCTCTGTTCTTGCACAGTTTCACGTATCTTTCCTGAGTGTGACAAGAATTGCACAAACCAGTTTCAGCTGTGTGTTCACTGGTGCTTTGTCCACCAGCACTAACATTTCTGCAGCCGAGGGATGAACTTCTCACAGCACATAATGATCAGTGATTTAATTTAATTAATGCCAGGTTATACATCTTGGGAGTGAAATAGCATACTCGTTCAGTGATATGTGAGGTATCTTAATATTATTGACCTTTTCTACCACTGCACAATATTTATTTCTGCAATAAATGTTTACCAAGAACAGCTTTTATACCACTTAAAAAGCATGATTTTCCAAGGTTAGATAGTGTTGAATCTACATTTATCTTCTGAATTCAACATATGACCCAGGAAAATGTTCATTGTCAGAGGCTGTGGATTCTTTGATGTGCTGGGAGCAAAGTGGGAGCCTGGTTCTGCTTCAGATTGTCCTCCTTTTTTTCTATGTTTACAATGTTATTCACATCCTTAACTTGATAAACCCAACAAAACAGCTTTCAATGCATTTTGAGTGCTATCCAGAAGACTAAATAAAGAAAGCCTTAGGTTGAGACAGCCTGTTTACCCCAATTAAAATATTGTAAATTAATGGTACCTACATGGTTCTAGCTGAACAGCTAGAATAAGGTGATGGTTTAAAAGCACTAAATGAAAAGCATTCCATTTCATTTAGAACAATGGAATTTTGTCTGTTTCTTTTTATAACTTCTGAGAAGTTCCTGGGACATACTCTTTTCCATAAGGTCTGTGGGTTTATGCAGGGGGGATTTGTCAGGGCTATAAAGTTAGCAGGATTGTGTCTGTCCTCCCTTTTCTAGATGATGTGTAAGTTTACATTGTTAGAAAAAGCTAGTTAATATGTATCAAAAAGAGGTGACTGCTTTGTTCATTGGAGAAACGACAAACTATTTTTAAAGCCATTGAAAACTAAATTAAACTTTATCAGTTTTAATTTGTTAAAAGGGAATCAAGGTGACCTCTTTGGTTCTAAAATGTTGACACAAAAATACTACTGAAAGGGGCAAAATATGAATTACATTAAAAGCACAGTGGTGACAACAGCCACAACCTTGCTGCAACTAATTTTATGGACTTTTAGTACAATAATTTATTTTGTAAGATTCCCTAGAGAAGTCTTGAAATGTAAAAAAAAACAAAAAAAAACCAAAAAAAAAAAAAAAAAAAAAACCAACCAAAATTTCTAGAAGGTTGCAAGAAAGAAATAATGAAAATATTATATAGCTGCTTTAATAAACTAGTGTTCAAATTCTGGTCCAGACAAGATCTGTCAAATTAAACACCCAAATGAACCCTTATTTTAAGCATTATCTCTTTTGGTCAAACTGTGTCGTTGGTGGCTAAAGTGCTACAATGACTGTATACTGAGGATTATCTTAGAACAGTTCTACACGTGCCATCACCAGCTTTCCATGAACTTCCTGGCACTCAGATAAGCGTATAACGATTGAAAGATACCTGTCATTCATTAAACTTGTCTGTGTTTTGGAAATTGCACAACTTGCTGAACTTTGTTCTGAATCCTGTAATTAGCTACTTCTAGCAGAAAAATGAGTTACTATTCTAGTCTACCCAAGACTCATAATTGACTAAATTTGGATCTTCCAGGAGTCAGTATGTCTGTCTGTATTTTAGCCTCATTTATAACTTCATGGAAGACTGATCTTTGCTTTGTACTTCATGGCCCATTGTGCTCCATAAGGTTAAATGTAGCCTACTCTGTATAACTGTTTTATAGATCTAAAATAATGTATTTGTTTTACTAATGGTTAACTTTTAAGAGTTTCAGACATGCTTGCTCCTGCACTCCCGGCATGTCGGTTTCAGACTAAAAGGTTTGTACTTAATTATATGGACTTAAATAAATCTAGCAATCAAGCCATGCAAAGTAGAATGGATGTGTTGGCAATGTAGCCAGACTGTCTAGAATTCAAAGTGATTTAAGGAGAAAAGCAGGACCTTGGATGGGGGAAGGCCATGCTGTAACTTTTAAGCTTTCAGATGCAAGATTTATATATTCTTTTTTTATTCCTTTTCAGTAGGGGGATAAAATAATAATTTTGTTATTAGAGTAAGAGACAATGGGTTTAGAGAAGATATTTTTCAGCTGCACAAGAAGAGCAGATTACATGCATTAGTTCTAGTAGGAACAATACCATGCTGGATTTGTATATGGCCCTAGATATTTGTGATAATTTATGCCAGAATTTCCTATCTGTAAAACAGATACTGAGAAGGATAACTCTTGTAATGAGTTTTCTTCTGAGGTACTGTTAATTTTGTGTTCTCTGCTCAAGATTTTACTTAGTGAAGGGTTATTGTGCATAACAGAACCTTCACTGAGTTTTATCCTTTGGAACATTACAAAATTTCCTTGTTACTTGGTACAGAAATACTGTAGTCCAATCTAGAAGCAATAAAAACTGAAGTCACAAGGAAAAGGAAAATCATGTCCTAAGAATGTGACAGTTGCCTTGAGAAATAATTCACCAGTGTAGGGAAGTTGTGCACTGTTTTGATGAGCTTTGTTCACAAGTCAAAGGATGTCTTGAGGTAGTAGAAAGAGGGCTTGGCACCATTTGTTCTTTCTTTCAGACAGTCCTGGTGACAATATAGGTTACATCTGTTTGTCTGGACATGTGATGCTGACTAGTGGTGACTTTCTGAAGTCTGGCATATGCGTCAAAGCCAAGTGATGAAGTGCTGAACCAGGCCAAACCATTTAAGGACTTTGGTGCAACCTGGAACAAGACCTGGACTATTTTGGTTCTTGGCCTGAGCAAGATGTGCTGTGCATGTCTGCACCTCAATCAGCATTACCAAAGCGTGACAGAGAGCCAAGAATAAAAAAGTGAGAAGTTGGTCTCTTTCCAAGGCTCTTGGCAAAGTTCCTTTGGTGGAGAAGCAGCTGGGACAGCTGTGGTGGAAGGGGCAGTGTGGGGTGGAAGGGCAAGTCCTGCTGGGCTCAGCAGGGGCAGGCAGGTGCTGTGAGGAGCTGTTCTCCTCCCTGTGCTCAGGCTGACCTCTGTGTCTGGGGCCTGGAATGGTTCCTGAGAGCTCGGCATGCTGCAGTCCCTGGCCCTTGCTGAGCCTCTTTGTTGGGAAACTGTGAAGAAGGCAGAATGGAATGTTTCTGGAGAGTGTGTGAGTGTGTAAAAATCTCTGTGTGTATACACACCTGTGATTTAACAAAAGCATGACTTTGACATGACATTGACAAATGCGAGTATTATGTATTTGGAATTTCTTGCTTATGAGTCTGCCAGATTTACTGGGGGAATATCAAAGTCAACCTGAGGCAGACAAATCAAGAGCAGTGAGTTTCCGGCTCATTGGAGCATATTTCACCTCCCCAAGGGGAAATGCAAAACATTTCCTTATAATTCAGGTGTGTAAATGAGAAGCACTCTGGGTGCATTTTATCAGCCTTTTCTCATGGCTGCAGCTTACTTACAGAATAATTTTTTCAGTGGTGGTATTTAATCTGTGGTCACTCTTCTTATAAAAGTAATTTGGTTGTTCTGATTAATTTACATCTGATTTAGCTGTCAAATAAGAAGGTTATAGTTATAGTCATTTACATATAGGTTATAGTTTAGTCATTTACATAGTTTTGTACATTGTAGCAGTGTGATCATCAGTGTATAAAATATATTTTTGGAAAAGATTATACTATCTATGAGTGTACTGTCTCTTTCTTCAGACTTCTGCACTGTTCCCTTAAATTAATGAAGATGCCTAATTTATTAGATAACAAAATATTGTTGATGCTTACATTTCTAAAGAATCCTGTAAAGTACATAAAAAGTGAGTTTTGATCCAAGCTGAAATGACAGCACTGTCCTACCCTTTTATTCATTAGATACTTTGAGGAAATAGCCTTTGACACATACATCTCAGACCAAATGTATTTTACCCTATTATTGACAGGCTAGCAGCCCTGTATAAATCACTGTTTCCTGCAGTTCAGCTCTTAGACTAATTTGCTCTTATAATAAGGTGCCCATGGGCTGAGGTTGCTGTACAGGGGACTGATTCCTCATTCTGGTCTCTTTATATGGCTTTCATAAGTTGCAGTTTCATTATTTCAATACCTTTGCACCATTAACCCATTAACCAGGGAACATTCATGGGCATGCACACAGGTATTGGGAGAACTTCTTGGATCAGTGAAACAAAATCTCAGAATATGTTGGAAGGAACCTCGAGAGGTCACCTGGCCAAAACCCCAGGCTCAGGCAGGGTCACCTAGACCAGGCTGCCCAGGACTGTGTCCAAAGAGCTCCTGAACATCCCTGAGGCTGGAGACTCCACAGCCCCCCTGGGTGACCTGTGCCACTGCCCAGTCACCATCACAGTGAAAAGGTGATCCCTGGTGCTCAGAGGGAGCTTCCCATGTTTCAGTTTGTGCCCTTCTCTTCTGACCCTGTCACTGGGCACCACTGAAAGGAAGCTGGCTCCAGCTTCTCTTCATCCTCCCTTCAGGAACAGCAAACAGTGACAGACAGTAAGGAATGAAAATGGAAGCTGTCATACCACTTGCAGCTAATGCAGAATTGGTGTGGGAAAGGGTTCAGCATTTCAGGTGAAAAAACATTGCCTGCCTTGAGGAGTTTATCTGGTTTTGTCTTTGTCATTGGTACAGATGGCAACACTTTCCTTAGGTTTTAATGTAAGATCAGAGTGTATTTTTATATTTTTGTTATTCTGTTTATATGGAGATTATGATATGGGAATGATCAAGTGTTACAGTTGTCCTGGTTTTCTTGTCTGAGCATTTTCAAGGATGATGGGCTTTCCATGTGAGACAGCACAACAAAATAAGGATTGAAATATAGTGAGTGCTGCAAATCTACGTAAAAGAAAAATCATACAACTACCTGGAATAAGGTATTTGCATTCACTTCCTACTCTTGCCTGAGAAAAGATTTTTCTCCCTTTGCCTTTAATACGGATGTTTTCTTTGAAAATGGTTTATATAAACTAGGATTGCAAGTACCATCAACTGCAGGTGAATTTGAGCAAGATTTTTGGGTCCTGGGGATATTTGCTTATTTATGTATTTAATTTTGAAGGTTTTTTAATACACTTTTTCCTTTTGAATTTTGAAGAACCTTAAATTTTGAAGAACCTAAAACTTGCCTTAAATTCAGAGTGCAAGACAAAGTTAGATGTGACTTTTGTACAGTGATATAAACTGGGACTCGCTTATCTTGTGTCAAAAAGTGTAGAATTGCAGTACCACAGAAGAAGAGTTCATATTTTAAATATTTAGACTCTAGAAAATAAGAAGGCAGAAAAAAATGCGCAAGACTCTCGCCTAAATCTGATATTTTGCTAATAATTTAATCTAAGTATGTTTTTAAATGGTAATCTTATAAGTACTAGAAAAGTTTTGGATGAAGATGATACAATCTCTGGGGGGAGAAAAAAACCCCCAAAAATGACCAGCTTTTTAAAAGTAGCTTGGATTATCAAATTCCAGGTGGTCAGCTTACTATTCCAGTAGGCTCTGCAGGATATGCCAAGTAAAGATAGTCTGCATATATGTGAGTATTTGTTAACAGAAACAGTAAAGAAAACTCTGCTTCCTTTGTTTTACTCCATGAAGACCTTGAAACCCCTTTCTACTATGGCACAAAAATGCTCCAATTTAGCCTGTGAACTTCCTTTCCCTCTCTCCTCATGTGCAAGCTGATGTGGAAATTTCCTAAACTGTAAAAAAACATGGGCTCTGGATATACCTAATATAATTTCAATAATTTGGAAGGTGTGAAGAGGTAAATGTATAAATAATCACGACCCCACTCTAAATTTTTCGAAACAAGGGCAGAATATAATAGGAACTCATCAACTGCAGTTTGTTAGTTTACTTGGTTACTGAAGCACGAAGAAAATCCAATAAGCTACTAGAATCTAATTCAGTGTTGTAAAGTTTTATTAGCTGCTAGTTTGAATATGATTGCTGTGAAATTAATAGTGGAAGATTCATATTATCTTCTTTTCACTGTTTATGTTTAGAAATGCTTTTCTGTCTTCTCATTGCTGAACATACTGCTTGAAATAATTTTTCTCTGAGTAGCCAGTATTGGTTTTTCCTGATAGAAGGTTGTATTTTGCAGCTTTGATAATGATCTGAAAACACTCAGAGAAGCTCCATTTGGTTCTGCAGTATAGTACATGAAACACTGAGATACAAAAAGCAGTTAATCAAATTTTAGTTCCTCCTTGGCCTTTTTATTATCTACAGAAGTATAAATGTGCTTCTTCAATATAGTCATCATAATGTAATTTCTTTAGCCATTTAGGTGATTTTCTGTTCTTTAAGTGTCCTTTTTTGTCTGACACTTGTACCAGTGTTTTGAAATGGCAGACAGTTTTATAGGTGAAATCTTAGCGGTGCCTCACAGAGATTGTCTTGATTTGTGCCAAGTCTATAAAAGTGGCACAAAATGATAATGGCTTTCTCCCACCTTTGATACATTCTTTTATAGCTGGTTGAAAAACAGAAGCTGCTTAAGTAAGAACTTTTCTCTGACTGTAATTAATATTCAGGTAATTCATTTTTTTATCCTTTCAGTGATATTTTTCTCATGGGCCACTGTTTAAAATGGCTTGCACTTGCTTACTATGACAATCCTCTTGCCCACTGAATTGCTCCAATTTTTATATTTTAATCTCTGGGTTGCCCTGGAGCTGTTGTCCAGCCTCTGCTGTTCTGTTCCTGCCTTTCAGATCCATAGCCAGGAGCCCTGATTTGTGCAAAGGTAATGCTTGGGATGATACTGTTGGCTTTGGGTTTAATGTTAAACAGCTACTAAAACAGTCCAATTTTCCAAAAGCCAGAGTTTAATCTTTACGTAGTGTTGAGAAATTAAGAATTTCATTGCACAGCTGTTGGCATGATAATCAATGTGAACACTGGAGTCCTATACTGCACACAAAAGCCATATCTGTTCTCTCTGTAGAACTTTTTAACATTTCTCATTGACCATTCAGGAGGCTTATCTCCGTATTATTGGCCAGAAATATAATGAAGTCTATGAAAATGTTTTAGTGGCATAAATCTGAACAACACTTTACTTGAGCAAGGCCACCTTCTAGCACATCAAAAGCTATTTGGTCAGAGATGAAGGTTAAAAAATAGTTCCATTCTTAAAAATTCACTTAGAGTCCTTAAAATAGGCAAGCAAATAAGGAGACACCTGACTAAACTTAGTATAAAAATATTCCTTTTTTGTTAAGGCTAGTGTAAGGAATTTGTCCTAGCACTGAAAACACACATGTGAATGCACATTTTGCATGTAGCATAGGATTTGCTTTTGTCACAGGCTGCAGAAATATTGGCTGATATAAATCCACAGCTGACAGAAGTCAGATCTCTGGATGGTCTTCCAGGACATTGCCCAACATGAGAACTCAATCAGCTGTCAAAAATGCTCCCAGTTCTAAAAGTTTGCTATTCATTTTAGAGAATTTATGTAAGTCTGTTTTCCAGTGTTGGTATTCCCATGATTCTGCAGTGTTCTCATTTAACTTACAAGTTTGCAAACTGCCAAAGATTAATCTCTCTGCACCAAAGGTAGCAACATCTGCCAGTATTTCTATCAAGAACTGGGAGAAAATTCTAAGTGTAGAGATGTAATAGTTTTTGTTACAGAAAGGACAACCAGCACCCATACACAAGCACATTCACTGGTGCACATGTAACCAGTTGTGCAGGAGTGAGGCTCCATTTGTGAAGACACCATTTCCAAAGCACTTGACAATGCAATTTTGCTTAATCTTTATGCCATCTCTTGGAATTAAAACATTTAACCTCTAAAGCTGCTTCCATGTGGAGCAAGCTCAGAGATTTACCTAATTGTTCATAAATGTCAGTCATTATGTTTATCTTTAAAGATAAGAAAAAGGACACGAATTATTCTGAAGGAGATGCAGATTTTCTACCATACTTTTCTTCTGAAAACTTCTTACTGTCACCAGAGGACACAAGGAAAAACGACGCACCACAGCTTTGGTCACCATGAAGAGACTAATATATTTTTTCTGACTCCAATCATTTATAGTTCTCAAAAGGTGCCAGTGGATTGGAGGGTGAACGTGCCACCTCTCCAATGACACTGGACAAACTACCAGTCTATCAAATTTCTCCGCCTCTATGAAAGAATGCAAAACAATAGGTTGTTTACAGAAAGTTGCGTGAGAAAGTTCTCTACAAGAATGTAAATTCAGAAGGCTTTAGAAAATCCTAAGAAATCAGGGCGACACTTACTTTTTCAAAACTTTCTCTGAGAGCTTTGGTCTTATCAAAGAGAGGTGGGAAGTATTTTCCTCTTCCAGATGTATCCATTGATACTTACTTTTTAAAGTGTTATCCTTCTTTATGGTACCTGGGCAAGCCATTCCAATTTACATGACAAAGTAATACAACTGCTGTATGCCTAAAACATCTGCCACAGATTGAAGAATTCTGGGTGCTCCCAGTGAGAGATTGAATCATACAGTTATCATACATTCATACAGCACAGCTTTTAGAGAAATCTCTGACCCTTCCAGAGAGATCTTGCTGCAGTATCTCCTGACAAGGGAAGAGTCTGGTTCCAGACGTTTTCAGCTCTAAGGAAATCCAGTAATACTTCAAGTAATGATAAATGAAGTATGATATCTAATATATGAATGAATAAATTCCAGTTTGTATTTCAGTTGGAAGATCCATGGGCTGTGTGACCTGGGGTCTGTTTACAGCACACAGGCAGCAGGATCCCACCAAATAAATGTGGTCCATGGTGAGAGGCATGGGAGATGTGATCCTTTCAGTGATCCTTTCTGGGTGGATGTGAATGTGTTTTCTATTGCAGAATGCATCTTTTCAGACACCTTGGTGGCTCACAGTAACCTTGTTTATAAACCCTGTGTGATGGGCTATATGCTCTATATGCTGTGTTGGTCATCCATACAAAAACTCTTTGTGCAGAAGGGCATTTGCACAATGCTTGACTGCTGAGTGAGAAGAAACATCCGAGTGAAAGGGTTCTCTCTGCTTCTGCCATGTGCCAGCCTTGTGACTCATGTGCTGGGCAGGCCTGAGGTTGGGGGGCTTCAAGAGGCCTGGGGGTTACAGGCTCTTGTAGCAGTGTCTGCTCATTCCTCTGTGAAGGGAAAAGGAGGGACCAGGATTCTTCCTCTTCAAGTCTGTCAGACAGCAGGCAGCTGTCACTGTAAGCAGACAAGTCTTTTTTGGAAGACTTTGGCTGCTTTCTGGTTTTGCTTTTCTTTTTTAGTGAAGCTGCTCTTTCCACCTCTTGTCCATTATGCCTTTGAGTGTCCAGTAGAGTTTGAGTTCTAAGTAATCACAAATCAAAGGCTTAGCATTTAATTAGCAGACAAAAAAAGGGAGATGTTTAAGACAGAAGGGTTTTGCAGGTCTTAAGCCTGGTTCAGCAATTCAGTGATGCAATTTTTGTATTTTAAGGCTGAAGAGTAGGGACAGACATATCTCATATTATTCTGAACCTGTTTCCTGCCTGGGCAGTAGAGGTGGGTGGTTAAGCCTCAACCCCAGTTCTACCTTGTGGAGCTCTGCCACTGTGTTAATACTCAGTGCATGCTCTCAGTGATGAAATATAAAAACATTTTGATGGTACTTAGGAACGGGACATAGCAATAAAATTTGCTTACTACTGTGCTGTCTTATTGTTGTCTCCTGAGCAGCATATGCCAGTGCTTTGCTTGTTTGCTTCATCACTGCCTGTGTGTCGGGCAAACAGGTCGTCACAGGTAAATCTGCAGATGGTTTTCTTAGCTTTGATCCAGTTTGTCTAATTTGTCAGTTCCTTGTGACTTCCTGCTTCTCCCTGAACTGTGAGACATAGCAATATTGAAGCCACATGCAAACACTGTGTGGCTCATTTTCAACTAAATTACCCCGAGCATGTAATTATAGCAATTAGTAAAGCTCCCTCTGTCTTTCAGCATTCTCCAGAAAACACCCTCCTCATGCAAGTTGAGGGAAATGCCCTAGGTCAGTAGCTACACAGACAAGTCATTTAAGAATTGTCTTGATGTGAAGAGGATAGGGTTTACTGTGTGCAATAAAACAATATATCAGCTTGGCAAAAGACGTGTAATGATATTGTTGCTTGGGATTTGGAACTGGAAGAAATTGAACTCTTTATTTTACAATTTTTAGTTACCTTTTTACAATGTCCTCATCTATTTCAGTTCTGGGGGAGATCATAAATACCATTGGAGAGCATTTAGGATGTTACTGAAAATATATTTGAAGATAGCATCATTCCAGGGATGTGGTTACTTGTCTACTTCATGATTTCAAATAGAAACTTTTTTGTTTGGCTTTTCTTTTATTGGTAGTTTTTGTGGTGTGGGTTTTTTTTGTTTGCTTGGTTTTGTTCATTTAAAAAAAAATTATTTTAGATTTAATTTAATTTCATTTATCTGCAAAAGCAGAACACTTAAAATTGTTAAATACACAAACCACTGGGGTTTAAATTCTGTAAGGAAACAAAATTTATATTTAAGGCTGATTCCATACTGTGATGGGATCCTTTTTCCTTGTTGGCTTAGCTGACAGTCCACATGGCTATGTTGAATTCAGCACTATTGAGAGTTGGCTTGATTAAGCATTTTTGAGAAGATCATTCTGTGCCCCAGGAAAAATCTGTCCAGCACTATGGAGAAAACTGAGAACACCAAAAAATGCAGCCATATAAATTACTTCAGTTCAAGACCTGTGTTGTTTTCAACATCACCTCCATCATGGCTTGGTTTAACTGTTTTATTGCTTTAAACTCTTTTGGACCAAATCTCTTAGCTGTGAGTTTTGTGGAGGGCTGGTGAAGAGGGTGCTCCATGGCATTCTTCTAGAGTAAATCAGAGATTTGGGAGTGTTGCAAGAGGTTCCTGGATGGAGAATTGGTGGCTGCCTCCCATATTTGTATCCTGCCTGTTTATATGTATAACTTCAAAGAGATTTAAAGCAGAGTTTAGTATTGCAGCAGATTTCTTGCAAACTCTTGGCTTTCCCTGTGTCTTTGCATGAGATGATAGGGAGTGGGCAATTTTCTCCAGCAGGATATTTATATAGATGCGAGCTCTTGCGGCATGTATGCTTGTATATATTGGTTCCTTCTTTTTATAGACTGGTGATCTGAAATAGAAGTGACTGGCAAAGAGAAATGTCTTGAGGCACTTAGGCATCTTAACAGAATACAAAATAGTCCATAATATATATTTACCTACCTAAACAACAAACCTTTTTCACGAGTCCTCTCTGAGGTTGAAGTGGAATTGTTAGTGATTCTCACTGGTTTTCTCTCTCCAGATTTTATTTACAGTATCACCTTTGCTTACAGGGTTTCTCAAGATGATCATGGAACAGCACAGTTCTTTTAGTACAGCCAGTATGTCAAGCAGTGCAATCTGTAATGTAATCTGACAAGCAGTGTGCCATCCTATGCACCTGGTGTTTTTACAAATCTCACCTTTTGAACTCAAGCTTGTAATATAAATGTGCTGGTCTCTGAAGGTGCAGAGGTTCACCTCCCTCAGGGGTAGCAGAGGGATGGTCATTGTAGTGCACTTGCCACCTGAAATATGGTGTGGAATGTGAACATGTGGTTTTTCTGCAGGGGGTTCTTTGTGTAGCTTAAATACCCAGAACAGGCTATCAAGCAGAAAATAGAAGGAGCTACCCAGGTTAAAAACAAAAAATAGCTTGTTTAGCAGGTAGGAAAAAGCTTGACATGCTCTGTCTATGCAAAAAAAAAAAAACAAAACATCTTGAGCAAGTAATTTAACAAATCAAAGTTTGTAGTTTGCAGAATAGTGAAGTTAAGATTCTGTGAATGTGGAACAAGTTTTTCTGCAACACTGCACTTGCTCTATATTTGCTCCTATTCCAAAGTGCAGGCCTGAAACTGTTTTTTGTGTGCTTGATTACCAGTCTTCTGAGTGTCTTGTGTATCCATAAGTACAGTTTTTATTCCTTATATCCTTTACATGCTTTGATGTACATGGAATCTTTACCTGTCCTAAAGTCCAGGATAGCATGGTGCATGCAGAAACCTCACAGGTAAGGGATAAATTAATGCTAATGATTGAATTTATAATGTAGGTTGGAAACATTCTTGTTTTTGTTTTTGTTTTTTTTTTTTTGTTTTTTTTTAATAAATGAACCTATTTCTACAACTTTCTTCATCTGCTTCTCTTTGCCCTTGCTCCATGGTTTCTCTTTTCTCCAAGAGAAACAAGTCACATATTTCAAGAGTTTTCTCCTGACCTTTCCAGCTCAGCTTCTGAGCAACTCTGTGTTTTGATGTGTTTATTCAACCACATCTCTAAATAGCCTTATGACTTAGAAGAAATATATTGTCTAATTACATCTGTGAGCCATAGGCAATTGAGAATAATTATTTGGGTACATAACTGACCAAAATATTTAATAAGCATCCCTTATCTCTTGTGCTAAGCCTCACTACAACAAGATAGAATCTAAATGTTGTAAATAAGTCATTAAAACAATGAAATTCCTTACATTTATAAACACATAACTCGGTTTGCATCTGCTTTTGCAGCAAAGCTTGTCTTGCTGAACTGGTTGCATCACATATACAAGGCACACAGAGTTTCCTTGCCACACAAAGTATGAACAACATCTTTCCAAGCCATTTTCCTTTCTGCTCTGACGTTTGTCTCTGAGGTCTCTGCCCCCAGAGCTGCAGGGGAGGCCCCTCCTGTGCTGAAGGCAGCAGCAGAATTGCCTCTTTTCCAGACTGCCAGTCCTGTGTTTGACCCCAGGGTGTGGTTTGCCCTCCTGGCTGCCAGGACACACTGCTGACTCCTGTGGGATCTGCTGTCCCAGCAGCCCCAGACCCCTTTTCCTGGGAGCTTTTAGTTGTCCAGGTTTTGTGAAACCGTATGGGGAATGTCTGACTGATCTGCTGAGAGCTCTCTCCTCCTCTGGCCAGGCCTGGCCACTCACCCTGGCTGGCTGTCAGTGGAGCTTTGCCTGTGGATTGTTCCTTGACCTTGGATGAGAATTGTGCCTGTGCTGTCACCATCAATAGCTGTGAGGGGGTGCGCACAACCTTTTCATCAGCCAACTTGACCACAGGCAGATGCTTCTTCAGTGCAGACCTTAGTGACCTCAGCAGGTCTCTGTCGTTTTGAATTCTGCTCACAGTGGTTGTTTTGGTCTTTTTTAAGGTCCTCTGTTCCAAAATAATAGTAGGACCAAACTATTAAGCAGCTGCAGTGTACTTGTGTTACCCAGATAGATGAGAAATGCACAGAGAGCTGTGCAAAGTGTGCAAGGAATCTGCTAGAAGTAATTTACTTGGTCCAAAGCCACCATAATTACTTCTCACTTTCAGGAGTTAAGCTGTGTATATTGTGCTGAGCAGGTGGAATTTTTTGTTTTTAAAAAAGGAACTTAGCAACAAGAGTTAGTTCTTAGTGTTGTCTTGTCATCACCTATTTTGCTAAGTCCTCTGGCTTTGTCACATGCATATCAGTCATTGAAAAAAAAAAAAAAAAATAGAGTTATGCCGGGGCCAGTTTTAGTCTGGTCAGAATCTATATGTGGCAAAATATAACTAATATATTTGATTCAATAAAGAATTCTTTATATAGCTGGTCACTTCTATTGTTGCTGTCCCCTTGGAAAGAGTTTATTTTCTGAAATGAGATTTTCCATGCAGGGCTGCAGCAAAGTTTTCCTGTTCAGGATAATGATATGACAAACCACTAGTGGAATGATGCTGTTGAGTTTTTCAATGCAAATTTGCTGGTGTGATCTTTGTGAGAAGATCAAAACTAATCATGCTGTGTTTGATAAGCTGCAAATGTAATGAACAGTCAAAACTGTATGTTTTCTTACTTCAAAAAAACCCTGTTGCTATTATAAATATAATTGACTCTGTTTTGAGACTCCAGATCTCTAAGATCAAATCTTCAGGATAACACAGAGGTTTTGCTCAATTTTGTCACCTGACAGAGATGAGAGAGTCCTTTCTATTGATGTATCAGTTTGTGTGTGCAGGGCAAAGTGAATATCCATAGGCCTACTGTACATAGGGTTTTCAATGTATTTTTTTAATACATAGATCTTGCTGAAATTGAAGCCTCTGGGATGTTTGCCCAGGCCACCTGGAAATCCTTGGTATATCCACTGAAATGTGCAGATGACCTGTTCCTGTACACTAAAATAATCAGGTTTTGATGTGTTACGTGTCCTGTCCCAGTGGATAGCCTGTATAGCATGTGTGCAAGTTGTCTGGGAAATTCTAGAATATCCTATGCTGTCCACATTGGAAAGCTACTGTAGAAAGGTCAGTGGGTATTATCTCTTTTTGCTGAACGAGGAGATGACAGTTTTATTTCAAAGCTTGTTTTTCTGCCTGTTTGTAGTTAATTCTCACGTTGTCTGAAACACATTAAAGATCTGTTCAAACAACAGCACAGATAAAAATGCAGAAGAATGATTATAGAAACTACATATGCTACACAAATGTATGTTGTGTAAACGTTATGTAAAGGTATTAAATCTTTTATTTTAAAGGCGTTCACACAATGGTGAAATGTTCAGTTTCTTAAAAGTCAACACATAAAGTGAGGTGGTTTTTTATTCAGTAAGCCATTGTTGGGAAGCATACCCATAGCTATTAATTATATAGCAGCTCTAGTAACCTTGAACGTTTTGTGTAATGTTTTTCCTTTTTTTTTTTTTTTTTTTTTTAATTTTTGAGGGGGAAGCTTTTCTTTCTCCTTATGACAGAAAGGTAGAGAACATGGTTATCTCAGAAAAAAAGAAATTATTAGACAAGCATGATCAGAAATGAGGGAGCACCCAAGGGACAGCTTCACAAGCCTTTGTTCAGTCATCCATGCAATGAAATGCAACCTCGTGGAAATAAAGGCACCCGCGAGGCACAGGCAAGGCATGGCCCAAAGTCCACAGTGTCTAAGTCTTCTGTAGGTGCAGCTTCATGCTAAAATACTTTAAAATTACTCAACTGATTTGTTGAACTTGCCAAAGCATATATATTCTGCTTGAAATCAAATGCATTTTTATTATAGCACAAAGATGAAAGTATGTACAATTCAGATTATTGAGTTTCATTGCTCTGGCAAATGAAAGCAGAGAAGGACTGGTCACTAGTCTGAGCTTGCTAGCTCTAACACCTTATAGGGATCACTGTATAAGGTAAAAAATTAAACTGTTTCTAACAGAAGATGTCTGATTTGATATTTCCTTTATTTCTTGAAATTAATTTTAACTAACATATAAGGAGTTGCAGACTAGATCAAGTAATTATTTTTTTTTAGTGTATCACATAAACCCCCTCAAACTATTTTCTCATTAGAAAGCCTATTTATACCGCATCTATTTAAATAAAGGCATTGATATCATCTACAAGGAAAATGATTTGTTGAAACTTGGCTGGATTCTAGCAAGTGTATTTTTATATTCTTTGGGGAAGTGGGCAATGTGACTGTGACAGTGACTTGGAGGAGTGGTGGTTCAGTGAGTGCTGGTGGGATCAGTGTGAGGCAAGTGTTTGATAGATCCTGGGGATGCAAAGGCTGTTTGCTCACTGTGGTTTCCATGTGGGCAGTGATCCTACAGTGAGTCCCTGCTTGTGTGCCAGTGTTGTGGGACCTTTGGGGGAGCTGCAAAAGAGTGGGAAGGATTTGGCCCTACTGAAGTGGTGGGCAGTGATCCCACAGTCCGGAGCAGAACTGAGACACTCCAGCTCCAGGAGAGGCTTCAGCAAAGTCCATCATCCCGCAGCCATTGGTTATGACTGAGCAATGACAGGAGTTTTACTCTGCATGTCACACTGAATCCAGCAGTCAGCCTCAAAGGGCAGTAAGTAGCCAGCTTCCCACTGAAACAGGCTCGAGGTTGCCCAGGGAGCTGCAGAGGCTGCTCTGCACCTGGCCTCCCGCGCGTGCCGAGGGAACGGAGCGCCTCGTGATGCTGCACGCTCGCCTCATTGTGCATTGGGGCATTAGCCATTTCTGTGCAGACTTTATCTCTGCAGGCAGATGGTAGTTCAGCAATGCCAGAGAATTCATTCATTAATTGGTGCTGATACTAAGTCTCCTGAAAAAATGAGCAATAAAATTTATTTTCAAATAGTATTAGATGCAGGTTTTCACTACCTGCTTGAGATGTTGTGGGCTGTTTGATATTATTTATATTCCATATAGGTTTGGGACTTTTGAAAGGTTTAGTAAATTTAATTGCATTTTGTAATGGCTTCTATTCCTGTATCCTACATTGAGTAGTGCACCCAAAAATTAACTGGAAATACAACTATTGCTTGGGAAGTGGATCAGAAGTAACATTCAGTCAGGCATAGATAACCATAACTATTTGGTGGTTTTGCTCCAGAGTTCCAGCAAAAAGGTCTGCTTTTGCAGCTTCCTTCACAATTATAGACTGATATACAGATGGAGCAAAATGATTTCACTTTGTGTCGCCCTGCTGTTGGTAACTATTTAAATTTCTGTGCTCTAAGCTTTTAAAGGTTAAGAAAGATTGCACATGTACTTGTGTGGAGGAGTCCGTATTTGCTCTGTGGATGAACTGCCAAAGGGCATCCTATGCTGTAAAATTCACCAAACGAGTATAAGAATGGCTGGCTCACTCTTACATTGGTTTGTAGAGTTAGAGCTATCATTTTGTTGTTCCATTGTAGTTGGAGAAGATAAGGAAATGGAAATGCTGCTTGTCATTGAGCTGATTACATAAAATAGTTCCCTAATGGCTTTTGTTAGATGTTTTCATTTTTAACATTTGTGCAGAGAAGCAAGTAAGTAAAAGCACAAGGAATAGTTGAGTGAAGGCCAACAACAAAGGTGGGGTCAATTTTTACTGAGAGATTTCCTCTAGCAAAGTCTGTTGTATGTGTAATGTTTGGTTAAAGAATTAGCAGCCTTACCTTTTTCAAACAAACAGCTGCCCCTTTGATCCATGTCATGTCGGTATGTCAGCTGAAAAGTTTTGGCAGCTTTTCTTCTTACATAATTTTTTAGATAGGTACTTGCTGTCTACACGAACTTGCTGGTAAAAGCTTCTAATTAAAGTGTATTCTCTGTGCTGGTAATTTCAGCACTGTCCTAGCCAATTCTGCTTTCAACAGATTTTGTATTTTCAGGCTCAAGATAGGCTGCCTAAATCTTTGGCTTGTAGATAACTGTTGTCTTAAAAATAAAGCTTAAGTATTTGAAATTCATATGAAGCTAGAATAGAAACAGCTTCTCCCCAAACTATGATTTTTACAAAACTTCATAGATAAAATTAAAGCAAATGTGTGTTTGCTCGTTTGAGCTTGCTGACATGTTTCCCACATGGTGCCTGGTGCGTGCTCAAGAGAGAACATTTTCTGTGCTCCACTGTGGCTTGTGCCCTCACATCCTTCTATCTCATGGTACAGCAGGAATGCAGGGGCATGGGCTAGAAATGGAGGTTGAAAGGGACTTTATCTTGTACTTCTTGTTTGATGTTTTCTGTAAATGATGGGCAAATTATTCAAATCTGTTCAGCACCTGTTCAGTGTTATGGTAAAGCAGAGATACAGCTCTGTGTGCCAGCTGGGTTGGTGTTTGTTTACCTGCACCATGCTCTGCAGAACCTTTCCCACAGGCCTGGGTATGTGGTGCTGCAGACAAATGGTGGAAAAAGTCACCTGATATACATTGTAAGTTTTATTTTTGCTAGAAACAGTGGGCAGATATCAATGTCCAGTGGCTCAGCGTGTGTGACAGCAGCATTACATTCTGGTGTGTCAGTGTACCTCAGGTCCCTGACCTACGCCAAGGTCTCATTGTTGTACAAAAGTGACTGGAATATTGCTGCCCAATGGCTGAAATTTGTGAATTACTGAGCATGAGCTTTGAAACGATATAGCTGTTAATGTCACTCTTTTTGTTGTCAGGTTCTACTTTTGACTCGTTTTCTGGAAATGCCGGCCACTGAGAGGGCAAGTGTGCGTCTGCAAAACCACTGCCTGCCTGCTGGGTTCACTTATATTGTGCATTGTAGGGGCTCTGCCAAAATTTCCATGAACTCTTTCAGCTTCTGAGCTACATGTGCTCCCTGCAGCACCCTGCTGACTTCTCTCTTGGAATGGATTGATGTGGAAAATCAGGGGCATTGCTGTGTAGGCGGTTAAACCTAGAGGTACTTTTGCAAGTGATGCTCACTCTTAGCTGTCAGCTCATTACTGCTTAAGATGCCAGTCAGCAGGGGAATATGAACTTGCTGCTATTAAAAAATCCAGTATTGGGTGAGGAGTGGGCAAGGAGCCCAGACCTCAGATGAAATTTTTGGCAGATCCTGCATGATCCCGTGGCCAAGCATCATGATGACCATGTTACATCTTGAATGCAAGAGTCCCTCGTGGTGGCAGTGCAGAGGTGGTTGCTCTGGGAAGCTCTGTGAGGAGGCTCAGGAACTGGAAAAGGCAGGGGCCTATTTTTGGAGGGATCTGCTGGGCCAGGTGTAGCTGTTGGGGGAGAGGACAGAGCCAGGAGTGCTGCTGGGGGTGCAGGAGCTGTGGAAACAGCCTGGGCAGCACCAAACTCCTGTGGCTGTGCTCTCCCAGCAGCATTCCAAAATGTGTTATTGCAGAGGTTTCATTTTCTTTCCTGGTTTGCAACCTGCTCTGGCAATGTGCACAGCTTGAATGGCCAAATACACATTATCAGGAATTTCAGACAGAAGAAAATGAGCCCTTTCTGCATTCAGTTACCATTTCTGTAATGGTCTGGCAACGTGTTGGAGCAGGGCCAGCTCTCTCTGCCAGAACAAACAACATTTCTGGGGCTGTGGAGCTACCCTGGTACTGTGTATTTAGTTAAGGGTTTAGCACTGGAAATACATGAACAATTAAGACTTCATTTCCTAAATAGAGTGCATTTTGTGATTACAGAAGAGAACACACTGGTTGGGATTTAGTGTATTTGGGGCTGAAAAATGGTCTTACACTGTGAAACCTGCTGTTTACAGTAAAGCTGACTGAAGACAAGACAAAGCAAAGTTTCCCCATAATTGTATTTTCACGAGTGAGATTTATCTATATCAAAGGAAGTTGCCTGATTTTGTAGCAAATGTAATTCAAAACATGCTTTCAAATTATAAAGGCTATTGCCTCCATTGTAGAGCAAGACAAAATATTGCTGTAGAGATCACTTTATCTACTTTCATTTGCATTTATATATTATTTTTTGTCAAAAACTTCACTTAGGTTTTTCTATGTAGAGATTTCTATTTACCTTCTAAAGTTGATAATTATGACATCAAGCATTTGTCATGGTAGGTGAAACAAAAAATGTTACATTTTAAGATGGAATGCATTTATCACAATGAATTATTTGCTTTAATCATAACTTTATTTACTTTTGTGGAGAAACAAAAGAAAGGTGAAAATAATTCTGAATACACCAAAGGCTTTTTTGTTTTACTTCAGCTGTTTATGTGCAAATCTTTCCCTGTTCTTTCTTGATTTTTATATTCCCTGTCAAGTACTGAGGGGAATGGTGCATTACTACTGCAGGTGACATTAGCCACAGCAGTGTGAGCAGATGTGTCTCTGAAATTGTTTGGAAATCATTGTTAACCCCTGGCTATTCCCCCTGCCCCCTCCCATGGACTATAACTCTGTTTGGAACTGCTGCAAAGAGGAACTGAAGTGGAGAAGGTTTGGTTTCCAAGCAGTTTATTATGCAAAATCTCAAGGTCTTTATCTGACAAAGTGCAAATCCTCCAGCTCAGGAGCAGTGCTCTGTAGATGGCAGCATTGATAGGCCTGACTTCCCTCTGCTCTCCAGAGCAGAGCAAGGAGTGGGTAACTGCAGGCGTGTTCTCTGCTTCTGTACACAAATATAGAAGTAGCTCTTGGTATTTTACTTACATAATAAATTGAGGTTGCTTCAAAGTCCAGTGACTTAGGGCTCTGTTCCAGGCTCTACGAGTGTGCATAAATGTTTTTTCATAATTTACACTTTCCTTTTTAGTGGGACACACTTTTTTTTTTTTCAACCTCTGCTCATTAAGTTTTATTTGTGAGACTGGAATCAGGTGTTAACTAGATCACTTACCAGTTATCTTATTTGGTCAGATATATAATATTTTGTGGATTAAATTTCTTATATTTAAGCCATATTCCCTAAATGCCCTAGATACTACATGGACACAGGCATCACTATTGCTCTGTGTGCTGCTGAATTGCTTTATACCTGGTGTCTTTTGAATTGACACATCCTATTTTTTTTGGTAAGCAACAGTGAAACTCATTCTAAATGCCTGGACCTTCAAGATGCTGTTCTCCTACTTTGTTTAGGATTTTTTTTCTTACTAGGGATCAAATAAGCTTTACTCGGAAAAGAGAATTCTTACTTAGTAATGTAGAATATTAACTCAGAAGCCTCAAATGATGTACTTGAAACTATAGATCCTTGCAGGAATTTTAGTTTTCTCACTCCTTGTTTGTCTGGAACTTGAGAGGAACCCTGGCTTCTATCTGTGCTGGTCCTTCAGGAAGCAGCTACAGGACTTTAAGGGCATTTAGGAAGGTCAGGTTTTAAAGGAACTTATAGCTTAAAATATGTTGACTGATTAAATAGATATTTACTTAAGAGGTCCATGACACTAAGTTGCAAGACACTATGAGAAGTCTTCTTTATTAACTTTTTCATTTCTCTTGAAATCCATACTTGTGACTCTGCTTGGCTGTAATGTCAGCAGAGCAGGCATGGATGAACAGGTCACTGCAGACTGAAGTCAGTCAATTTTCATCTCCTTTGTAAGAAACAGATACATTCTTGCATGGTATCATCTCTTTCTGTCTATAGGGTAGAGAACCATGGTTTGATTGGGTCACCTGAGCACTGCTATTTTCTTAGTATTATTTCTAAACTTAGTGGGGCCATCAAAAACTGTAGCTGCTTCTGTTCTTTTGGATGTTTGTAACTGCAAAAAGCTGCGCCCTTTATGTTGGAAAAAATACAAATGATGAAAAGATGAAGCTATTTTTTTTTCTGGTTTCAAGCTTCCAGTTTCACATCTGCTTGTAGTCACACAATTCTGTTTTCAAGGGAGGATGTTAATTTTTTTGCATTGGCAGTTATACTTGCTCTGAAGTTCCAGAGTGAGAATGCTAATGAAATAACACTTAATGGAGTTGGAGGTAGGAAAGTGCTCAGAGTTTTATAATTAAAAAACTATCACTTGGCTCTGTGTGCATTTGTAATTAGTTAGATTGTTTTCTTTGGTCATTTCTGATTTTTTGGTGCATGAATAAAGATGTGTAGGTCCTGATACCCAACATTGTGGACAGTATGCAAACCCTAAACCATAGCTGGAAGTTAATTGCTGTCAGTTCTTGGGGTCTGCAGTCTGGACTTTGGGTCAGTTTGAACATGATTGCGTTTTGCTGAATACATTTCTTTTACCCCCTGGAAAACAAAGATACTTCTGAAAAACTTCTGACCTTGCAGGGTACTGAGAATTAATTTGTGTGTATCAGTAAATTGCTTTGAAACTCTAGAGAGGAGAGTCAAGAAATTGTCAGAAAATTGAGGAGTATTAATTTTTATTGGCATATATGCTTTAATTCATTAATCACTGAAGAATATGCTTAGAGCCTGTGACTCCCTGAGTATGAAGTAAAAATATTCTTGGCTTGCTAGGATGTTAACATGCTGAACAGTCTGCTTATAACTCCATTTACAAGTAAGACAGCCCAGATATTTGCTTCAATTAAGCACAAACTTGTTTTGATGGCTTTTCAATCAATGAGGCAAAATAAAGATATGAAGGCAAAATCAATGGAATAGCAGCTGCTGTGTCCTAGCACCACAGAATGGACTGAGCAGTGGGGATGTACAAATTAAAAATGAAAAGCCTCTTCAGATATGTAGAAATCACTACTAGAAAAGGTGTTAATGAACTTGTACTAAATAATAAAACAGGACTTAGGGTTCATCCTAGTACTGCTTTGATGCCTACATGGGCTTTCTGACAGTAATTTTGAGGAAAGATTTAACTTAGAGTGACTTTTTTTTTTGGCAAATTAGATTTAACATGATTTGGTAAGTCATAATATCTTCCAGTTCAGAGCAGATATTGGATGGATACTTCATTTGCTGTTCCATTTCTATCAACTGCAATGAAGTCATATTATAGACTCTGCTTAGTTTCTGCTGTTAGTTTCTGCATTATGCAAACTACTAAAAAGCCATATGAATTAGGGAAGAACTTTTTATGCACAGTTGAAGTGACATAAATGCACAAGATAAAAATAAATGAACTTCAGTTGCCTTATTGTCATGTTAACTTATAATCTTTACATGCTAAAGTCTGAAATGTTTTATTAATTGTAATAGGCCCTGCTTTTTGCTGGTCTGTGGTGTTCATTTTCCTGGCTTGGAGAGGTCTTTTTAGGTGATTCCATATATGCTGATGCAGAAATTCACCTTCCTGGCCTTTTCTTCTTATTGTTCCATTTTAGTTCAAGTAAATTTTGGAACATAAGGTGAGATCTGGATTTTTCTACCTAAAAATGAAGTAGCATCACTTACTCTGCATCCTGGTATACTAACCAGGTACAGAGGAGACATCCACAGGCCGTGTTTGCTCATCCAACTTTGTGCATTTTCCTGAAGTGTGACCTGCAAGGCCCTTTGCTAAAACTTCCGAGATAATAGTACCTCTGGGACTATTGTTTTGCACCTTGAGTCTCCACTGTGAGAACTGCTCAGCCCAAGGGATGAGGCGTTTGGAAGCACATTGAGATCTTCAGAATTTTCCAGTGCAAAGTTCTGGTTTAATTGTCATCAACAAAAATGTTTTATGTTTTGTCCAATGAGCTTGTGATTGCCTTTTTCTAAGACAGTTTTTATAGTGTGGCTGAAGTATTTTAAGTAAAATTATAGGCCCTCTTAAAGCAAGTGTTGCTCCTTGTACATACCTTGCATGATTTTAAGGCGAAAGAAGAACCTGCTAATATTAGCACAGCTAATTACTTTAATCAATTAGCATGGGATTTCCTAAAATAGAAAATTACATGATTGTGATTAGTACTACTTTCTTTAGGCACTGACAGCTTTCTGCCATTGTTTCCTCAGTGCTGGATTAGTGTTTTGCATAAAAATGAAGAGCTTTTCACTGTGGTGATGCTTGTGCTCTGTGGTGTAGGGAAGGTGCAGAGGCTGTGGGTCTTGGGGCAGCCTGGCTGCCACAGTTTGTCTCTCCTGAGACGGACTCTTATTATCTTTTTTTTTTTTTTTTTTTTTTTTTTTTTTTTTTTTTTTTTATTTATTTCCTTTCTAATCTTTCTACTCTGACCACATTTTACATCAAGCTTGTTACTTGAAATATTTTACCATCCCAGTGGTTCAATGAACTGCAGTGGGCACCAAGTCCAGGAGGCATTACTCTAAGTGACAGACCATTAGAATTTGGATCTAGATTTTTAGCTCAATACTCAGTCTTTTGAGTCACTACTTGATCTTGAAATATGGTTTAAAATAGCTATCAAATGAGGAACAAGACAGTAAATGTAGATATTTAAAGATCCTTTGACATGGAGAAGAAAGGAAATTGGGGCTCTTCGAAGGTGTGTCACTCAGTGTGACACATTTTCCTTGGCTGAGTGTGATGCAGAAGGGCTGCTGAAGCCCCAGTGGCAGACTAGGATATGAACACCACGACAGAAAAGGCTTTGTCCATCTGTTTCTTGCTGTCTCTGGAAAAAAATGGAAAATTATGGATTTTTACACTTGATAGGGAAATTGGTAGGAGAGAAGCTAAAGTTTCGTGTATGGTGATACCACTCTTTGTCACAGCACAAAGGAGGATTTTTATGACAGAAGGAGCTAGACATGGCCATTTCTCAGACTACACAGTTCCCTTAATATAAAATGATCCATGAAAATGTTATATCCTGATAATAGACTCTACTTCAATGTGAAATGTGTCATTTGGGCTCATTTTTATAGTGTTGCACTCTTTTTTTGCAAGAAATCCTTTTGTAAAATAGCTCAGACTTCCATTAGTGCTTCTGAACCTTCTCTTCTGGAACAATTTTTGTCACACATTAGGCATGACTTTCGTGGGATGACAGATGAGATGTGGGACACCTTCACTTTTAAGAACATGACATAACACACTGACTTGAGTTTAGATGCTGGATTGGGTTTAAGCTGTTTTATATCCTGAGCACTACTTATCTGTGGGGAAAAAAAAACCCTGAAATAAGCACTTTTCCATTTTAACAGCTTATTAAGAGGGCAGGCATTGCTATGCTTATTCCACAGCACAGTAAGTTGAAGGATTTTGTATGGGTTTCTATGAAGGTCTCAGTCTTTCACATGTCCTTTAGAACAAATGCTCTAAAATTTACATCTCATAAGGAAGGGATAGTTTAATGTGATTTACTACATTGATCATGGTGAATATTTTTAGTTGTTAGTTGTTTTTCTGTTTAGTTGGACAGCAGTCATGCTCCTTACGAGTTGTCACAGAGGCTGCTGAAGTTCATTTGGTTTAAAAAGTCTCATTTTATTTCTCTTGCTTTGGCTACATGCTTCATAGCCACACTCAACACTAAGACTCCTTAATGAGTTTGTCAGATTGGTGAAGTTCTCATTACTCATAGCAGTGCTAAGAATTAGGTCAGGGTTTGCATGACCTGACAAATGTTTTAATTATATCTTCATTAAAAGAGTTAAACTTTCGGTGGGTATTACCCAGTAGGAAATGGACAGTTGAGTTGATATGTGTCTTAGCTTGCAGATTGCCTGGAGTAACTTGGAAAGAACAGAGGACCTCAGAGGATTGAAGGAGCTGAGGTTTTGATCTTGTTCTTGTTCTGGCCCCTCCCAGCACCACAGAGGTGATTTAGCCAACCCTTGTAGTTTGGTGTGCTTGCAAAAACATGTTTGAACACACCAATGGGAAGGAAATTGTGGCATGGTGGCTGGATTATGTTTTGCTGGTGACTCCAGACCACTCTCCAATGAACAATTGCTCTACTGGGCAGGAGAACTAAACACTTCTTGGTGTCACTATTTGCCTTTCACATCAGTGAGTCCTGAAAAGACTCCTACTACAGAGCTGACACTGCTGAATCGCTTCCAGTTAGAGCTGATATGATGTTAATTAGCCTGATGCTGCTTGGTAAGCTGTTTAGCACTTTTGTCTCACCTATAATATGTGCTAAGGGAACTGTGGCTTTCCTTTGAGTGAGCCAGTGAATTTCTGGAAGCAGGAGACTGCCTTGAGGGTCTTCAGTGTGTTTTATGTGAGGACTGATTTCAGAAGGGCAAGATTTATCCTCATTGGGAATTTTGCTTGTGAAGCCCTGTGATCCATAGCAAAATGACCCTTTGTTTATAATCTAAGTGGAAATTCTCAGTGAAATTGCTCTCAAAACACAAATGTATTTACCTATGTGTTTAATCAAGAAAAAAATTAATGTGGAACTCTCTGTGCATAGCAGCTGAATTAATGATGTTCTCATTCCACATTTCCTGTGCTTTTAGCTATGTGTGCTCAATACAGCTTTAATTGCTATGTTTGTTTTGCATATATTCCTCCTTACAGAGATGGTGGGTATCTTGGAGTTGATGTTGTTACCTACTGAAGAAATGTCAAGTGCTTGAATATTACACCTTTACATGGTGCAGGGTTTTAAGGCAAATAAACTACCAATCTCTATCAAGTGTTCTTGCTTAACTTGGTAGTTGAACAAGAACACATTATGGCTGTTCTTTCAATTTTAAAGTGCTGTTGTGCAGCCCAAACAAAATCATAAGATTGCTCCAAACAGCGTGCCCCTGCTCATTCACATGTGATCACCTAGAAGGAAGCTAGGAAAATAATCTCATACCATGTGAGCCTGCTCTCTGAATCTGGGCTGATACATTGACACACATTGCTTCAGTGAAAAACTTGAATTCCAGCTATGTCTATTAAAAATGAAAGTTCTCTTAACCTCATTTATAATTTAATAAATATATATATTTGTTCTCTTTATGTAGTGGCCAACAGGTGTTCCATATCTTTAGTATGCAAGATGTGTTTTTTATACTTTTATGCGAGTATTAATAACAAGGCAGCTTCAGTCGTTCCCATTTGATTCATCTTTTCTAGGGAAGTGTTTGGCAGTGCTGTGTGCTCAACCTTCTGAAATGGTGCTGGGGTTTTGCTTGGAAGTTCAGATAGGCTTGCACATAGAGCAGAAACCTGGTGTGACGTGTCGGCTCTGGAATGACACTTTTGTATGCATTTTAGCAAGCTGTCATGTCAGAGGAAATGTGGTTTAAATATTGGAAAGCTCTTCTTGGTCATCAGCCAAATCAGTGCTATTGTATTTTTAATAGATGGATAAATGAAATCAAGAAGTCCTAGCTGATTTGTTAATTCATATCAGTTTATATGTTTGCATGTAATTTGAAAAAGTTTGGTAACATGTTAATGGAAATGCCTCAGAAGCTAAGCTCAGGAAGCAGCATCCTCAGCTGAGTACAGAGTACAATAAATGTGGTTGTTTCTATTTAATTAGCTTTCAAATGTCTGTCCCTCAAGTGAGCTGTGCAAGAACCAATAAAAATATATACTTGATACATTAATAGAGCCCATGAAGTTTGAATGAAAGACATTGATCCTAAGGTGCCTTTTTTCTTAAAGAGCTTTATTAAATGCTCAGGAGTGGTTTGTTAGCACTGACAAAGTAATTTTGTCTGTTTATGCTCAGTAGGTATTTTTGTTTGGCTTGGCATGTCCCTTAGTTTAGGCCTGTCTCAGAATTGCCTGGTGAAAATGGGAACTGACATTTTACATGACCATACTGATAACTGTGACTACAATAAAACAATTATATTGTCATTTCCTACTTTCAATAAAGAAATGTTACTAATAAAAAAAACCACTCTAAAGGGTTCATCAGTTGAAGAGTATAGTTTATACAATCATTGATGCTGATGAATAAAATTTTCAAATTGCAGGAATCCTGGAGAAAAAGCAGCTGTAATGATTGACTGATGTGGTGACACTGTTCATTTGAACCCTTTCCCCCCGCTTCTGAGAACGTCCAAATATGATGTTTTGTAAGAGTTAAATTTTATCAAATTTCATGGTCTCCTTGGTTTTGAGAAAATGGAACACTCCAGGTGATGAGGGCACAATCATAACTTCTCCCTGAGCTCCAGCCTGGGTACTGCTGGCCTGGCAGCTGCCTTGACTGCTGGTTGTTTGTGGTACTGAGAACTGATGCATTTCTAGGTGGAGACCTCATCAGAAAAGGATCAGGAAGCCAGGAAAGCAGTCTAAAGGGCATTACTCTTGAATATTTGGGTGTCTGCAGATAAAATACAGAGACTCTAAAACGTGGTGGTTGGTAACAGCTGCCTGTGCTGTACGCCTGTGTTGAAGATGGGCTCTCAGCCTTGGAGCTCTATTAAAAGGGGAAGCCTGTGCACCAGAAAATGCTGACTTCTCGAGGCAGGTCTGATGGTGGTGGCTGCTGTAAAGAGCTCTCCAGCCTGGTGCACAGAACAGTGAGAAAATGTGGTTCCTCAGGGAACTACTCTTGTCAAGTGGTCTCTGTTGGCTGGGCGATCTTCTAACCAGCATAGCAAGTTTTAGTAACAGAAAGTTACAGTAGAAGGTGAGATTTGTATAATACCAAGTCGCATCAGACTCTCCTTGTCGAACAAAGCTGGGGAAGGCTCCAGCATGACAGGTGTTGCAGAGATTTTATCAGGTTCTCAGTATTAAGTAAGTTGGCATTTGCTGGTAGGGAGAGACAAGCAATAAATAAAGACAGTGAATGCCCATAGAGAGATATTCCTATCAAATACAAATGAAGTGAGCAGTATTTGCTAACTGAGGATACTGACTGGCAAAGGAGGGGAATGTGTTTTAATCTCCCCTTTTCACTCAGGCATGGCTCTGCATGTTTACTGCTGTTGAGTGTCAAACACCTCCGTGGAGCCTGGAGAGCAGCAGCTGGTGTGTCCTGTCTGGACCTGGCTCAGGAAGGCTGGGAAGGGCTCAGCCCTCCGTGGCTGCAGTCATGGGGACAGGCAAGGCTGACAGTGGCACGGGGAGGGAAGTGGGATTGGAACATAAAAGGCTCCTTCTGATAATTTGCATAGGAAATATTGTCTGGTTTTCATCTGTCTGCAGCTACAGCATGTGCCTCTTCAGTACATTGGGGAATTTTTGTGAGAACTTGTTAATGGTATACAAGTTGGGTGAAAGGCATGGGGGGTTTTTATTTGTTTTTGTGGGTTTTTTGTTGTTTTGTTTTTTCCCATTTAATGCTTGAGTGAGTTTGGATGTAATTTCTTTTTCAGTCCCATTATTCTTCCTTTATATATTAAGTAGTTTCAAAGTCAATGTCTGATTGTTGTATACTGGAGGTTTGCCAAAATAGATTCATTTCAGTGTCTCCAAGACTTTTTAATTACAGTAAGACATTCAGATACCTTTTATTATAGCATGTAGCCAAGGCTTTTTTTTTTTTTTTTTCTTTTTGTGAATTAATTCTTGTATTTCTGGAGACACTTAAATGTGTAATTAGCTGAACTTGGCTTACGGGTGCTGTACAAGAACTGTGCACCAAAATTACTCGTTAGGATTAGGGTGTTTGGTCTATTTTTGATATTAAGGAGGAAAAGTACTGTTTTTTCTTTGGGGAACTGTGAATGGTAGTAGCTGAAGGTGGAAAAAACCCAAACACCTTTTCCTTTCCCTCCTTAATAAGGTCTTCCATGAAGGGACTATGTTTTTTCCTCCTGCTTCTCTAGCTGATTTTGATTTACTCTTACAGTTGCTGTAGTAATTGCAGTTAAGAAGGTACAGAATATTTTAGGTCTTGTATCATTAGGTATCAAACACGTGGTTTTCAAGAGATGTTTGTTCTCTTAGTGGCTTGATGTTATTTACATCTATTTTTGCATAAAATAGATAAGAAGTTAAACCTTGAAGTTTTCATAAAGCTGCAGTCAGTCAACACAGTGAGGAAATTATCAATAGAGAATAAAGTGTGTTTTATGCAAATAATGCATTTTATGCTTGAGGGTGCAGAATAATTAAATAAGAGCATAAAGTCTGATAGCTGGAAAAATGCTTTCACTGTCTGAATCTATCAAAGGTCCAATTATATTAACTAGCACCTGGAGCAGAGCAGGGCAGTGGAAGCTTCCTGCCATTTGACAGTCCAAAAATCCTGTGCCATATTCCCATGAATACAGGAATATTTTTAAGTAGTGAAATAGTTTATGTAGGAGGTAGAACCCTAGTCATGAGGATTTTGTTAGTGTATATAAATTACATCTGTAAGTGAAATCCCATCTTAGTTTTTCTTATGACCAGTGCATATATTGGCTACAATCAGTTACTTATGTATAAAGGAGATCACATGGTGAACTCTGCTTCCAAGAGGTCCACCTGCATTTCATGTCTGCTTTTGGGCATTTAAACATTCAAAAAATGAAAATAAAAGTAGAACACACTAAATTTTGGGTTGAAAAACAAGCCATTTATATTAAACCTTCTGCTTGAGCTGATGGCTGTGTAGATTTTTTTTTTTTAATTTAGCATGTCACTGTAGGCAGGCTGGGGAAGTGGGTGTGTTTCTTTGTTCTCCTCCAGAATGTCTTTTCTCTCTTCTAGTCAGCAGTCTGTATCAGTAATAACCAGATTTAAACCATATCTAATGAACAGTCTATTTACCATTATATGAAAATACTTTTGGGGGACTGGACTAAGTCAGCCATGTGTTTTGATGCTGGAAAAATCCACAGCAGCCAAACCATTCCCTGCGGTGCTCTTACACCCTGTGAACTGGGCATGTCAACAGCAGGAAGGTGGATGCTTTTCAACAGCTTTTATCCACAGAAACTTGTATTTGAGATGAGTGGATGTTGTGGTTAGCCCTATAATTGAACAGAAGAAGACTGATAAAAAAGCATCTCCTATGTAAATAAATCTCAGTAAAAGCAAAATAGTTAGGTTATGAGTAAAATTGTACTATTTTAGGGGTGCTCTTCTATCTGAAACTTGAGACATGCCAACAATGAGAAATGGTAGAGTTACTCAGAAATTCTGGCTTTGATTTTGAAAAGTAATTAGGTGAACTCATTCATATGATGAAATACTTAACAACAGCTATTCATGAGCTGCATAACACTTACCAAAAAAAGATGTAAAAATTGATAGCTCCATGTATCTGATAGCTGAGAAATGGGCAGGGAGGTCTCCATGATGTTCAAGCTGAGGGTTTTTCTTTTGGTTTGTTTATTTTACCTTGTTTTTTTTTTTTTTTGGGGGGGGGGGGGGGGCTTTTAAAATGAATTGTGGAGCATAAAATAGATATCACAGAGGCCAAAAAAAAAATGACCTGGGGATTTTTCCCATCAGCCTTCCTTTGGTTACAGGTAAAATAGTAGAACAGCTGATATGTGACTTATTTGATAGAAAATTAGGAAAGTGACATAATTAGTGTGAAAGTGAAAAATAAGCTTCTTTTGATTTGTAATTAGATTAGAAATAATAATATTGATTAAATATATTTCTGGAAGGTGTTTAATTTGCTTGTGCTTGATGAGTTTTTGAGAAGTTTACATAGTAACCAGCCATCAATTGATGTAACAGCATTGATATCCTACAGATTCCCATAAAAAAAATTATTTCCAATGGAAATCAGTGTTCAGTTGTTGTACATGTAGCAGGCCTGGGGTTAATATTAAGCTTGATATCTTCAACAAAATTATAGGCACAAGTTCAGAGTCTTTGACTCTTAAGACAATTCACTGATTATCCATCCATGAGAATCTCCAATGTTTTGGGTGAAAGAACAAATCCAGTCTTTTTACTGATGGGGAAGTTCTAAGTTGGAAGCATGAAGCTGTTCTGGTCAAGGGTAACTGCTCTAGGAACTGAATGTCCAGTCCTGGTGGGGGTCACAAAGAAATCTATTAGGCAGGTGGACACCAGCCAATGCCTTTCTCTCCCACAAGGAGACTTAAAAAAATTAGACACAATCTTTTAACAAGAAATTAAGATATTTCATAATTTTGCCATGATAGTCAGACACTGTCTTGACCACAGTATGGAATTAAATGGACAGCAGAGCCTTCTCTTCAGTTGAGTAACAAAGGTCTGAGGTGAAATGTATTTGAGCTTAAATTTGCAGAATACAAGCAAGTCTTTAAATCAGATCAATTATGAGAAGAATTTACGAATGTTATGGATAGACTGAGATGGATACTCCTTCACAGAAAATGTGAGAGGCTATGTTTATCTCCTTCCAAGCTATGCAATGTAGTTCAAATAGGAATAAATTCAAGAACGGACCATGTCTGCCAGAGAAAGCCTGTTAGTGGCCTTTTCTGGGCTTCAGAAATACCTTTACAAAACAAAACCAGGACATTCATTGGTCCAGTCTTTGGCTAGAAGGAACCCTGTTTAATATCAGTGTTATATAATGTATTTGTATTCAAATCACTTATGTGCTGTCCTGTCAATTTTTTTGGTATGATGCCTAGAGCAGTGCTTATGCTCCTGACTGTAATGATAGGATAGCATTTGGATCCCCACCCCCTTTTTTTTTTTGGTGTAGATTCTTTTGATGTAAGCTACAATAGGAAGTATTCTTAATTGCAAGCTTTCTATGTGTGGACTTTACAGATAATGGAAGATACTAGAGGACATTTGCATCTTTTTGACTGTAAGGTGTTGGGAATTTTTCAAATGACTTCATCTTGGGTTTATTTGTGTGCTGTTTTATAGAGAGGCTGTGGCTTGGTGGTAAGTTGTTTTTGATAGCAATACAACATGAAGCATGCCTGTTTCCTCACCTTCCCCCAGCCATCTGTCGTGCCAGCACGTTTGTACGGCGCTGCCGTGAACCAGAGCAAGGGACTGATGTGGCTTCCAAAGCAGCATTGCCAAGTCTATATGATATATGGCCTCTTTCCAAAGTGTGAATGAATTTCAGAAGACAACAACTGTGGGAAAATGTGTCCATATATGTATTTCCTGTGCAGGATGTGAACTTGTTTCATGATCAGACTGAAAGCACAGGATCTTCCCTTCCAGAGTGTTTCAGATCTCTGCCTTCCCATGCCTGGGAGATGTGGTGAGTGTTGGATGAGGATACAGCTGTCAAGGAATCCATTCACTTTACAAGAGGAGTCTAGATGGTTTTGGGATGAGAACAGTGAGGATGATCCACCCCATCATTTTGAGAAAATTTCTTGGAAAATGTTATACTCAGAAAAGTAAATGCTTATAAAACACTGCAATGCCAAAACCTGCTGATGTCACAGGGTACCACCAGTTCCTAAATTGCATGTGTAGAAAATAGTTTAATTTTAGATCTTCGGGTGTGTTGGTGGATTTTGACCCTCCGCTCAGTTCCTCAAGCCATCAAAGTTTCACAGCTAAGATATTACAGAACCAATAAACAGTTTTTTTTTGAGCCCCTTTGTATAGAGTATGGCAAAGACATGTTTTCCGGTTGTTTTGGTTTTGTTTTTCAATATATAGCTATTATGGAAATTGATCATAGATACAGTATAATACTCTTAAGAATGCAGTTCTTAATTTTTCAGAATATGCTGGAGGCATTCCCTCAGTTCCTCATCTATTTGATTAAGTTTTCACTCATTTTCCAGTGTGAATATTTTCTTTGTAAGAAACATATTAAAGTCCTCAGGTGTCCTCCCACACACCTAAAGCTGTGTTTGGCAGACTGAAAACACTTTGACAGCTGGCTTTTTGGGTCAATTAAAAATAATGCTACATTACTAATGAAAAATTTATCTTTACCATGCCTTGATGGAGCTGATGTCTGATTGCTATGTTCAGTTTTTTACAGTAGGCTGATAGATGCCATCACCAATCAAATTTACTGTGCATTCGATTCAGTCCACATTTTATTAATTTTAAAAAATACTGTTTTCCTACCACTTCTTTTTCTATCACTGACTTTCCTCAACATGTGTAGCTCCTTACCAGAGGCAGTCTCCTGTAGTCCAAAAACACCTGCTTAGGCTTAAAATTAGCCAGGCAGTGCTTGCTTCTGGTGTCTACAACTGCTCTGCTCCTCACTGGAAAGAGTGTAAAAGCAGCAGTTGAGTTGGACACTTCTGTTTCCAAGCAAGGATTTTAGGTTGACAACAGTCCAAGGAACAGCTTTTGACCACCCTTTTGGCTGCCTAGGTTCACTGGACTGAGTGGTTTAATCTGAGCTGGATGGGGTGAGGCTGAGTTTAAGGATGTGTCACTGAAACATTGTTCACTCGTGTACAATTCATATGGGTAAAATCCTCTCAGAGAGGATCTCAAATGTGTTAGATTTTTCACTGCTTTAATTCTGTGTTTCTCTGCCTCTGTCTATGAGTGTGTTAAGAACAGCAATTATTTTTGGGCATGATTTTTTTTATATTGATACAACATATGCAACAGGTAAGGATTGTCTTCACAGGTCCAAGACAGGTATTTTGATACATTTTACATTCTCAACTAAGGTGTTTTGTTTGGCTTTTTTTTTTCTATTAAGACACCTATCTCAGGTACAGTTGTATTTTTCCTTCCAGTGATTTTTGGATGGGTGTTAAGCCATTTTTATAAACTGTTAATGAGTAGATTACTGTGGGCTCAATATCACACAATGATTAGGAAGCATTTTTGCATTTCATTGCTTTCCTGCAGAGTTCAGCAGTCACTTTTATTATAATTGCTAGACTTCTTAAGTAATTCTCCTGAGCATGACTCAAAACTAATTGTGACCAAGGTTGGAAGAGTGAAGAGCTTTGAAAACTGTGGAGGCACATAGCTGTAAAAACTGCATGAAGAAATCCAGCATTTTTCAGCCAAAAAAGATAGCTATAGGCACTTAGCATATTTGGGGCTTCCTTGTGTGTTGGCACTGCAAATGACTGCTGTGTCACTGGGAACTCAGCACCAACCTCTTGAGTTGGGGAGCCTTGTGTGGCACCTCAGTGACAGGAAATTTTTGCAGAGAGCTTGCACCCAACTATCACTTTAATTAAAATTCTCATGTGCTGAAAAGACTTCCACAAATCTAAGTTGAAAAACTAGGCCAACAATTAGGAGTTATGGATGATGCACCACTTCTTGTTGATATATGCTCCCTTTATAAAAATAATTAGAAATGCTGAAGTAACAGAATGACTGCTTGGGATGCATTTTTGAAGTTCATCATGAACTGATTTTTCTTGTGCTGTCCTCTGAACATGTCTGTGGCAGCACAACTGAGCCTTCCTCGATGATGTAAATGTAAAAATGCTGCAGGTGTCAGAATAGTACTGTAATATTTTGAAGCAGAGTACTGTGATGGCTCAAGACATTTGGGTATAAGCATCAAAATTTAACACAGAGTTGTTAGTCACAAAGGGTTTCTTAGTCAGTGGATATAGTCTGTGAATATGTAGATTGAGCAGTCAAAGTAAAACTCAGCTTCCCAATGGCCCCTGGATGTCTGGTGTCTGATCATCTGCTCTAAGCAATGCTGACTCCAGAGACAGGGTGCTTTGCAGCCTTGCATGGCTTTAGTGTTTTATCAAGTTTTCTTCTACTTTCTCCATCTGGATAGTTACCAAGGCTGTACGTCCCTGTAAATGTGTGAGTCCCTGCAGTCTATCCATAGCTCTGACTGCAGTGATCTCACTGTTGAGACATTTTTCCTTTTTGCATAAACCAGAACGTCGAGGCTAAATTGTTCACTGAAGGTTTAGGTTAATGAACAGGATAAACACCTCTGCTCTAAGCATCCAAGTGTTGGAAAGACAGATATTGAGCAGATTGATTTTGTGAAACTTGTAATACCAAGTATTTATTCCACTGCAAGATGTTCTCTTTAAGTTTACAATCACAATTGCTCTATGCACAATTTATTTCAATGAAGAAAATTGAATTTAATATCTTGAAGCATATATGAATAGAGGTGAATTTTATAGCTTATGCAGTCAGCAAACATTTGTACCCTGCATTACAGTAAATCAGATGCATCACACTGTTTCCTTCTTTCGTGGCAAGTTATGAAGAAACAGCTCAGGAAGTGTTGGCAGCTAGCACAGCCTTTTAGGCCTAGGTAGCTGGGAATACTCTGCCTGGTTTCTTCAGTTCTTGCCAGGGAAAAGGATGAAGATTTGGAACTGTATCTGATCTGTACTGATTTAAGTTCTCTGGTTTCTGCTGAGGGAGGAGAATCTCCTCGTTGTTGTCCATGCTGCAGTCTGGGAGCAGCGCTGGCCTTGAGGACCTGGAAGTCTGAGACTTCAACATTTGGTCCTCCTCTAAGTATCAAATATTAACCTCCTGGTGTGCCTGCTTGTGAAAATACCAATTATCTGTATTAACACAGCCATATAGCCTCAGAACCTGTTGAATTTCATGTCCAACAGAAGTTAAGCAGAGATGAGGTGGCTGAAATTTGTTCAGGTAATTTCTGCCACGCAGCTTCTAGGCAATCCTGCATCTGGCTTTTCAAACATATATTACCCTCTGCTTAGAGCAGGAGCCCTTAAATGGCAGGTTCAAGGTATTTTTTCCCCTCAACTATGTGTTGTTTCAGTGATGACAAGTGGGAGTGAGCAAATACACCTTTTGTTCCTGTGTTAGAAAATGCTTTAGTTTTGTGTGTTATGTCCCTGGTTGGGGACAGCAAAAAGAATCAGAAAATCCAAGAAGCAGGAGACAAGGATGATACAGTCCTTGGTATCTCTTGTCTCTTTAAGGCTTCAGGGAGTTGGGATGAGATAATAGAAGTATCAAGTTCAATTGCTTTCAGAGGAATTGTTTTGCCTGGCTGGAAAGGTTATGATTTAAAGGGCTGCTTTGTGGTCCTGGCTATTTAGTCTATAAATGTGTATTTTCTGTAATGTATATTTTCTCATCCTCCAATGAGGGTGTAGAAACCTCAAAAAGTTGTTGTAATTATTGAGTTAGCCATTTCTTGAACTTTTGAGGTTTATTCCAGGCCTTCCCTAGAGTTGGTCAGCACAGAGGGTGGGGGAAGAAGGATGAGGCTAAGAATACAGATGTTAAGGACTGATTAAAGAGATGGACTGTGAGAGAGGTACCTCAGCACATGTTTAAGATACGAATGTGTGGCAGTGGTAGCTGGGGACACTAAGCTACTATTTTCCAAAAGCATAAACTGCTATTAAGGTTCAGAAGCCTGGGATTTGTTGGTAAAATGTCCAGATGTCAAGATGGGTGTGGAGCTGTGCTTTCCATACAGAACTGCATTTAGTGACAGCACATGCTTAAAGAAAGTTTGCAAACTCAATGTTTCTGGTGTCTCTTCTCTCTCTTCCCTGTTTTTTTTTTTAACTCTTCTGCTCCCCCACAAATTCCTATGCTTTTTGTATATGTTAGTGATTATTTTTCCATAGAATTTTTATGGTAATCTTTTGAAAGTTGCTTGGCAACTACTAATTCTCATTTAGGAAGAGCTTGCATACAACAATTCTGGCCTTTAAAGTGTTTATAACAATCTTAGAAGAGAGTTGTGTCTAGAAAGAATCCTGCCTTTCATTCCAGGAGGCTTCTGTTCTGGTTAGAAACGTTCTTCTTGAAGGATTCACATCAGCACTGTGGACCAAGATAGTTCTTGCAAAGACAAAGATTCATTTTCAGTGTTTAAAATGATTACAGTTGAATCAAAGGAGTCAGTGAGCACAATACAGGGAGTGCTGGATTTCTCTCTCTCACTCTTCAGCCCTGTGGCACAAGGAAAGGATTGGGATTTGGCCCATACAGCCATGGCTCCAGCTTTTGTTCAGTAAGAACTTTCTGACTGCTAGGAAGAGACTATGCCCTGCCTCTGGCTCAATTCCAACCTTCTGCTGAACCTTTTCTTCCTGTGAATGCTCTTGTGCTCTGTTCCCATAAGAGCAAGAAATACTAATTTCTGCTTGTTTTAATAGTGAATGGTTTAATATTAATTCAGTCTTGACATTAAAAGAGCATAATTTCAGTTTCCTTGGTGGAGGTAGGAGGTGTTGGTACCTCAGTGGTCTGTCCTTATTTATGTCCCTCCCTCCCTGCAATTGGTCTGACTTTCACCCAAGCTGGCAATGGTGAACTGGGATGTTCCCCTCTTTGGTGATACATGAACAACACAGCAATGTTGTTTGCCCTCTCTATACTGATTAATTGTGTCATCTCACGGTTTCTGTAATTCTCAGCTTGTGCTTCCATAACTTGTAGCCGACTGTCATATTTCAAACTGGTGTGAAAACTCTTTGGGACGGTATGAAAACACCTATAATGAATCATGTCAAGCATCTAGTGTGTGTTCAGTAGGTAAATGACAACATGTGGCTTTGCTTGGCACTCCTAGGGTTGTCATGGTCTGTGAAACTGCACTTATCAGAGGGTGACAGTAAAGAATAAGGGGGATTTCCAAAGCAGTCTACAGATCATGGATTTGTTTATACCTACCCCTCTTCTGAAGGTTCTAAAGACATCAAGGCTCTGCAGTTGTCATTTGGCAACTTTCACTCAAAAGCAGCCAGCTGTGGGATTTTCCTGTGATCTGTGGCCTTTGTGCCCTTGATCCCCTGGCTGCTGCAGTGTAATCCATATGCTACACAAGCTCTGGCAATTCCTGTTTTTGTTGGCTGTGTTGAAAGTGTACATGTAGCTGATGTTGGGTAACTGTGATAGATCTCTCAGAGAAATACCAACAGCTATTAAACACAGAGCCCTGCTTGAAAGTATGGGATGTGTTAGGAATGCACCAATGCCTGGATCCCACAGGAATTTGGGCTCTGATAACACTTTGAACTTAACTGGACTGGGCATCTACCTGGATATCTTCAAGAATGTGAGCCTTAAGCCCACAGGACATTTTAATTCTGCAGTGCATGTGGCCTTGGGATCATCGTTCAGCTTTCAGAAGATCTTTTCTCCTGTAGAATGAATTAAACCAAATAATGTTTTATTCTTGTAAGAGACTATTTTTTTCCCTGAAGGAGAAAGAATTTAAAGCCTTTAGCAGTGCTAAGCATTAGAAGAGTTAGCAGTATCAAAGGAGATAGATAAGGATAGATGGTTTCTTTGACAGTTTTGTCTCCCTGCTGTGCCAAGTGACAGCCAACATCTTATTTTAGAGGAAAGCTTTTCCATGCTGAAAATGGTGGCACAGGAATTCTTTTGTTTGGCCTCATTCAAATGCAGCTGATCCTAGTGATGCTTCATGCTGATGGCAATTTTAAAGTGCTGTGCATCCTAAGATAAATTTCATTCAAGGGCCATCATAACCAAGTGGGCCCAATGGGAAAGGTTAGATTCAGTTTTAGACGAGCACAGCATAAAGAACTTTTAATGAAATTAATTTTCTGGTCTCATCTGGCTGTGTATCTGGAAAAACTGCTAAATTCAGCATTTAGTCATGGGAGAGTAAATTATTCTAATTTTATTTATTGACTGAAGCAATGCTAGGTTAAACTAATATCACATTAATTCTTGTACTGTTTGCATTAATGTAGCATTTTGCAAAAGCATAAATAAATATGTAGGTGTCTTCTGAAAATCTGACAGATCAATTTTTAGACTGCTTTACAGACCTTGACAGATTAATTAGTGCAGTCATAAAAAATGTTTGCTGAGGCACTTTTCATTAGGACTATCATTGAAGGGTCTAAAGCTATAAAAGGACACTTACTACATCCACTGTCATTAGGTGTTTTTCACAAAGAGTGCAGTGTATGCAAAGAAGGATTCTGTATGTAAATACAGAACCTATGAGTAGGCAGTTTTTGCTGGTGGACAATTAGAAAACTCCATGGTTGAGTACCCTGACTGAGACCCTAAGAGAGAAATTGAGGGTTTTATGGAACAGTTTTTCCCCATGTCAAAACCTCTCCAACCTCGCTAACTCCTATTTAGATCCTGTAAAACTGGAAGTCAGGTTTTTCAGTCTGTGATTTAGATCTGCCAACGTGTTTATTTTATAATTAAAAATAATAAACAATACTGTTAAAGAACAACAAAATACAAGACTGGGGTGCAGTTGTTGAAATTTTCACCGGGGTTATGCTGAGGCTGCTGCTGCCCAGAGCCCTGTGGCTCTGCAGGAGCCAGTCCTGCAGTCCTGGTGTGCTTTGTGCTCCCTCTGGTACCTGCTCTGCAGTCGAAGCACTGCCTCGTGCAGCTTGGACATTCTGAATTTAAACACCTGCTTAATGAGGAGTGCTAGGAGTGATACAGGACTTGCTCAGCTTTAATTGTGAACCTGTTTTGTCTTTTCCTTGATCCATTAGACAGCCTGCCTCACCCAGGAGTGGGCTCATCCAGACAGGCTGGCACAATAAATTCTGAGAGAAGTGAGTCCTCCATGGATGTGCGACAAGCTCTGCATCTCTGCCTGAGCCACTTTGTAATCACTGCCATCTAATCAGTGCTGCTCTTCTAATATAAAAATGAAGGTTTTCTGTTTGCTAAAAATTTAGCAATTCCAGGCAGGCATTTTATCTTAACCTACAAGGAACAGATAACAGCGCGTGGAAGTTTTTGGTCAAGCAAAAGCAATCACAAAATTTATTATGGGGCGTGGGGTCTCATTCAAGATGTTCCTAAGGTGGATGTCCTCAGCTAAACCTTCTCCTGTGCAATGAGAGCTTCCCCCAAAAACTCAAATGGCTTTAAACTCTATTCTAATGAGTAGAGGTTTCTAAAAATGTGTTAAACAGCAAAAATTGGAAACACTTCAAAGAGAGGACAGAAACAGGAAAAGTTTATATGGTAATTTCCCAGGAATCACTTTTCTAAGATGTGATTACTCTGTTTGCTTTGCTTTCGTTCAACAGGATAATTACAGGCAGACGTGTTGGGATAAACTCCTCTATGTTTAGGAATCATTGAAGCACTGTAATGCTATGATTATGGAAAGCCTGTAAATTGGCTATGAGCACTACAGAAACCATCAGTGTGGCTCAGCACACATGGGGTTCAACACCCACAAACTAGCTTTTCTTGCTGAAAATGATGTTTTTTGTTTGTCTCAAATGCACTGTGGGTCACTTGGGAGCTATGTCTTTCTTCCACTTCTAATTAAAACAACTCATTTAAAGCAGGAGGAATTAAATTTTCTCTTAATTATTTGTATAAAGCCCAAAAGTGATTTTTGTCACAGCCTTTAATGACAGAAGAAAATGCCTTCCACAAAACATCAAGGCTCTTCATCCAGGAAAGCATTATGGCAGCAGATTTTTTTAAAGGAGTCCTTCACAGATCTGTAAATTAGGGATTCACCTTTTTTAAAGTGAAAAGAAAGAGGTTTGCACCCTTTTCGTTCCAAGCAAATGGATACTTACTTTCTTTCAGCAAAAATGAACGTTTTCTATTCCTGGGTATCAAACAGCTAAGCACACAGGTACTGCACGGCTTTAAATATAAATTCGGAATGTCAAAATTTTCTACTCTGTGGTTGTCATGTATGTAAAAGAGGGGCATGCCAGATCTACATAGATGAAGGGAAAGTGTTACATTTTGTGGGTTTTGGCTTTTTGTTTACCACTTTGCAAGGCTGGTAAAAAACTAAAAAGAAGAAGAAAGGTAATGTGTAATTTCATTTCATAAATGAACCATAATGTGCTATTTGCTATTCAAGAAATCCTAGAATGTGGTTGGGTTATGTTTGAAAGTTATTACCACAGGCCAGTTCAGGTATAATCCTGTCATTAAACTCCAGAATTTCCCCGTTTCCTTCCTCAGCACCTCCTGAAGACAGTACCTGGGTTTTTGTATCAATTTTTTCCTGAGCCAGGTGTGAACAGTTGAACACCTCTGAGTCTGTTAATGGTGATGAATTTGATACACTGATCATAAGAAAAAGACCTTTGTGTTTTGGAGAAACATACTCCTAACATGATGATGACTCTACTGGGATCCTTTGTAGATCTAGAAATAAAGAAGATGTTTAGGGTAAAATGTTATGGGAAAAGCTTTTATAATTTGTCACAGATAGTAAGTTGGGTATTTGCTTTCCTTTCATTATGAGTGCAGGTTTTACAGCCATGAATGCTGACCAGCTGTTGAATCATTGGAGATTTTGGATCAGGCCTTTGCTGTTTTGAGATTTTGCTTCTGAAAAACTGCTTGAAATATTATTCTGGAAATTTATTAAGTCTAAAGGGAAGAACAGCCCTGCAATCTCTGTATGCTTGATCTGCATGATGTGTTATGAAATGTGCTACTCCTTTCTGTAGTATTTCATCAGTCTGCCTGTGTGCAAGTGTAGTAGAGCTAAGTTAAATTTCTGTGGATACACAGAGTATTACTGACATGAAAGACAAGCATGAAAGTGCTGTGGAGGAATTGTAGCCTGCAGAAAATTTCAGCCAGTCCACTTTCATTAACTTTAAATGGCCTTGGCAAGTCTGAGGTGTAATCTAGAAAGAACCTTGGAAGGCAGGAGGACTGCAGAAAGGGAACTGGGATATGAAGAGGAATTGTGAACCGGGTTGGAGAGGGAATACACACAGAGCTCAGAACATGACCTGGATTCTGAACAAAACAAGCAACAAAATGCTTTATCCCTTCTTACCTTCAGTACAAGTCTTCAAAACTTTCATTCAGATTAGTGTCGCTGTTCCAGTGCTTAATTTGGCTGATGGGTAAATTATAGGTAACGTTCTTCTGGTTGTAATGAGCTAAAATCACTGTTCTTACCCTCTTCTGGAAAACTACTGAAATAGCTCTGGCAGTATGAAACTTGGTTAAAATCAAGTCTGATATTTCAGCTTTTAATGACTAAAGCAGTAAATGTCTTTGTTTCTGTAGTGGTTCCATAGTTTCTTCAAATTATTAATAAACTCTTAAATCATCACTGTGTCTGGAGTGTGACAGGAGGAATATGTTGTTGCTGTGTATATATAAACATGTAGGTATTTTGGGTGTCGATGGGATTCTTACATTGATAATGTAAATTTGATGAATTATACATGTTATTGTTCATATTTTTTACATGCACTAGGTGTATTATGTAACCAACAGAGCCCACAGATTTTCTCTAAACCAGATTTTTATTACATGGCCTCCAAATGTTGGATGGAACCTACGAATGTATAATGATGTACCTTGGAAAAGACAGAGTATCTGCAGGGAAATGAACAGCTTTATGACATTCTAGAATGTTCTTCATTGAGAAGCAGATTATTCCAGAGGTTCTTGTAGTTGCAGTCATTACTTTTAATCCTGTAACTGCAGCCAGTTGGTGCCACTTACCCATAACACTCAAACTGACTGGGTTCTGGTGAGCGGGCTGTTGTGCAAGAGGGAAGTATGCTAAGCATGCATAATGAACTGTCATGACCTTATGTTTGGGAAGTGACAAGTGACATTTTCTCATCTGTTTTGGTGGAAATTACATGTTATTCTCTTGGCTTATTCCCTTGATGTAGTTGTACTCAGCACATTCTGTTGATTGCACTAATTAATTGGTTGCATCATTAGTATTTGGTTTTAAGTGTCCAGGTTTTCATATTTTTCTGCAAAGACAAATAAGAAAACCCCCAACAAAACAACCAAAACCAAAAGAAAGAATCAAACCAACAAGGTACTTTTGATGCTGGCCTGCACAACCAAGTGAGAAATACCAAGGGAAGGTCAGAGAGCTGTGCTGTCTTCCAGTGTAGCAGCGTTAGGTGGACTGCGTGTTCTAAGTGTGGAAAGATGATATCATATCTTTATGCTGGGCAGGAAAACCAAAGATGAAATAATGAACTTACTATTTTTTTTCTAATTTGGGCAGGAATTCATCCTAAGTGTTGAAGCTACTACTTAGTGAGGGTGGGAAGAGGTCTGAGTGTAACATGTTAAGAAAATGTGGAAATGTTTAAATACTTTGGGAAATTACCTCATATTCATTCACATGAAGGCATGGGCTTCATCATGTACCTGTGTGCATTTAACAGTTTTCTGAAAGAAACTGAAAAGATGACAAATCTCTCTCAAATTCCCAGATAGTGACGTTAGCAACCAGGCCCAATTTGTATCTCTTCTGTTTGTGTGTTGAAAAAAGGAGAACATTCTTAGCGTTGTCTTCCCAAATTCCTCTCCTTGTTGTATTGCAATTGATACGAATGAGTTGATGAGAATATTCCTTATGCATCCATTTAATTTCCACAGACACCAAGGTATGCACAAATATCATTGCTCAGATGAGTCCTCAGTTTGATTTGGTGGTCTCATTTTCAAGTAATAATTTGAGTCCTTCTTTATGGAGAGACCATACTTTTCCATAAATGCTAATTTCTGCTATAGCCCCAAGCATCTGTATATGACTTTAATTACATTATGTTTATTTATACCTAATTCCATGCTTTGTGTTGAATTTTCCTCATGAATAGTTTATAAAATCTGTTCTTTCTCAGGGGTTTAGGTGAGCTGGTAAGACATAACAATTTTTCATGGAAAAAACAAATGGGATGTTGTAACTGATCACCACAAGCTGTTTGATATTTACATAGAGAGCAAGAACATGATAGTGTGTCTTGTTTCTATGGAGTGACTGTATAATAATAAATTTAACTCCTTAATGAGATTGGTTGGGCAAAAAATTGCAAGGAAAATGTGCTGCTTAATCTTCTGGAGGGGAATGAAACTGCAGAAGTCTTCTGGTGTAAAGAATACTACACATATAGTATAAAATTTAATATGTACAACACAGTTTATTTTACAACCTTGATTTTTTTTATTAGACATTAATAGATTTTACAGTTTTTAATTTTTATTCCACAATCAGATTGTGTTATCGAGACACTAAGATAATTTAAGTCAAGTTATATCCTGTATTATGGGCATCAATTGCAACACATCATCACCCATATGTACTAAAAAAACCTCTTTTAGTAAAAAACCCACTTTTAGACCAGACTTATCGCTTGAAAGAGATTAGAAGCTATTTCTGTATGGATGTGTTTAAGACATTTCTTGAGGTGGGACACTGAGACATGATTTGTGCCAAACTATTCCATCTATTGTTTGGGATAAGCAAATCTTCCAGGAGGAAAAATTTACAAGGATATACCTTATTCTGTCTCACTCTAAAGCTTACTCCGTATTACAAAGGAAACCTGTTATATCTTGGAAACTGAGAGTTGTTGAAATGTAGCTTTTGTGAAAATCCTGTTTATGATCCAGTCGTTTTACAAATGCAGTCTGAAATGACAGACATTAGTGCTGGCTAAGCTACATTATGGAGAGTAATGGACAATTATTGCTGTAATTGAGTGAGTTAAACTTTTATTGGCTTTCACTAATTTTATTTTAAATCATGTTGTTCTTAGTATTTGTTTATTAATAAGGATGATTAACTTGAAGAAATGGGCTTTTGTAAATGGCATTCCTTAGCTGTTTGTGATTTGTGTCTGGTCACTTGTCACATTGCATTACTTCTGCTCTGAGCTTTTCTATATTTTCTGAAAAAGAGCATGAATTCAAATGACAGGCCTTCCTGTTCATGTTTTCAAATGAAAATGTTTCCTTTAGAATTGGATAAAAAATTTCATGTTTAATACTTTTATTGAGAACCAGTGGTTGTCCAAATTTTTACTACTAATAATCCACAAACAGTGAAAGGAAATATTTGCTGATACCCATGAGGGAGTTAATTTGTTTTGCACTGTTCATCTATTTCCAACATGCTGAATGTTTGTCTCTGGCTTTGTCCCAGCTCTGGACAGCAGAACTGGTATAAGATGTGTTGGAAGTAGCTCAGCTGTCACCAGAAACGGCTTTTAGAGGCAATGGTCCAGATGAAATTTTAACTTGTGGGACACTTGGTAGGGGGTCAGAACTCATCTGACTTCTCCTGTCTTGTGATACTTTCCAACATCTGTCCTTCTTGTCCAGGCCTATAAAGGGGAACTGTTCCCTTTCCAGTGGGTGGAATTTTGCTCCTCTCCTCCACTCTTGTTTTCCAAGATCCTTTGAGTAGCTCAGGGATTCTGAATTCCTTGCCAGTGATTTTGCGGTTTGTGCCAGGCAAGCTGAGCAGAGAAGATCCCTGCTGTGGGAGGTTGGCCCATTCCCTGCAGCACGTGTTTGGTGACACAAACATGGTAATTTGTTCTGTGTGTGGTTTACGGAGACACTTTTGTCCTGAGTACCCTGCTGCTGACCTGATCTTCAGCAACCCAGTTTCCTCCCATGGTGAGGCAGGACCAGAAGAGAGCTTTCCTCTATGTGAACATGCTTCTGCTCCTCTCTCTGGGGTTTCTAATGGGCTGACAGACTGTTGCCATGTAGGAAGAGCTGTCTGTCCATCAGGAGGAATGGCAGGTCTCATGGGATTATCCAGGTATCCATCTCCTCAAGAGCTTCACCTGGGCGAGCAATGCAACTTTCTGTGGAATGGAGCATGCTGAGCAGTATGGCAAAGATTGTACATATCAGTTTTCTTTTCTTTCCCAACTTTCAATACATACTGTGCAGAAAGACTGTCTTATTGAGTAGGGGTTTGAAAAATCAGCACTTTTCTCCCTAATGTGAGCTGTATCTGCCCCTGAACACAGAACAATCCCTGCTTGATCCAGAAGACTGTCTTCCTTGCAGAAAAGGTGGAGATTTGGTGCAGCTTAATTATTTGGGTTTTTAAAATTATCTGTTAATGTAACATGAAGTATTATTATCTGACAAACTTGAAATCACATTGCTTATATACAGAGAATTATGAGTCATTGAGAGGAAGGTCAGAAATGCCTAGTGAGAGCTGTGCACTGGCATCTTCCCCTCTTCTTCCACATTTCACCTGTATTTCAGGAGCTCTTGTGGAATATATTGCAAGGAATCAGATCATAGCTTTTATCTTTTCCTTTCTGGTATTACATCCCAGTAAGTCGTTGTGAAGATCAATCCTAAATTACTTCATGACATGTTTAATAATAGTGAAACAATATGCCTGCTGTGAACATCAGGTGTTGAACATGGAAATGGCTGGGATGCTGCTTTCAAGTCAGTAATTTTCAGACTGGATTTTCAGCACCACAGGTTCTTTCTGAAGGACCTGGAAAAGAAAAGCAGTCTTTGTACTTTGTAAACTTAATTTTGCTGTTCCAGAGTATGGCACTGGGGGACACAGAGACAAATGGAGATGGAACAGTTTAAGGGGAAGCACATTCCCTTGTGCCCTTACACTGAAATCTGAACTGCAACTGCTACTTCCCTAACAAGCTTTGTTACATAAGGTCCCCGAAATGTAACAAGTACTCATCTTTCATGTGCGGAACTGAAAGCTTTTAACAACTTGTAAGAACAGGTGTTTTGTTTGTTACTCATCCCACACAAAAGGGTTTTTTTCAAAGGAACCCAAAGGATTGGCATCTAAATCCCTTTGTTCTGTTAATAAAAATGATCAAGAACTCCCACTTTGTGTTTGTAGAGAAACTATTTCAGTTGACTGAGCATGAAACTCTTTTCTGAGGACACACAGAGTAGCAAAAATAAACCAGGCATGGATGAACCCTCACATTTGTGCAGATGCTCCTTTCTGCTTAAGCAAACCCGCCCCTGAAAACTTTTGAGCACGCTGAGCTCCCATTGAACTTAGATGCGATGGCATTTGCAATTTAATTGCACAATGGATACTTGAAAAAAATCTAACTGTTGTTGCATATACCAAGATTAGCTACAAGCCTTTTTTTGTTTCATGCCTAGGTTAGAAAAACTCAAAAGTATAATTTCATATTTTCACAGAAATCCATGGAAGTAATTTATTTTTTTGGTGTTGTGCCTCTCCAGGAAAATACTGCATGCTTTGTGTTGTTAGATGCAACTAATAAAAATTTCTGAGCTTAAAACCATCAACCCATATAATAACTTGTGCTACTTATTTGTGTTCAGTACAAGGATTATGATGTTTCTCTCTTCAAAGATATTGTGCAGTTTAAGGAAGATGTCTTCAGTCCTCTTCACATTGTACAAAAATGGTTTTTTTTAATAGCTGGAAATGAGATACCCAGTGTGCTGTAGCACTGCAGCATTTACAGTGTGTGGTATGATTGATAAATTGATAATAATTTCTAGAAAGAATTACTATGCCTTGTAAGGAGATAAATAGTATTTTGAACATTTCCTTTCTAGATGTTATGTTTTCCCTCTGATATTAATTGTAAATCAGAGCCATGCTTAAAGATATTTTGCCTCTGCATAACTAAGGAAAAGAAACAAGCTAAGCAATTTCACAGAAGTAGTTTTACTGCCCATGTAAAGTCTCAGTAATTTGAATATATGTTGGTAAAGCTTTTCTGCCTGGAGTATTATTTGCTTATGGGAATAATGCTTGGGAAATCTCTTGATGTGTGATATTCTTGCAACTAAATAGGTTGGTGCATCCTTAAATGGAATGCCAAAAAGAAAATGTAGATTTAAGTCAAATGTGTGGAACAGTGTGGGTAGTCAGAAAAGTAGATGCATTAGAGTTTTTTGTCTGCACATTTCTGTTGCATTACCTCACCCTCCATCACAGAATGCAGTGAATGCTTATGTCCTTATCTGGATTGCACAGTGATGGGGGAAACGGTTGGATCTGCCTGCAGCTGAATTCCACAGCCTTCCTGTGTTCCTTCTGGTGTGGATGCAGTAGCTCTGAGCACTGGAGCCCTTGCAACTGCTTTAGCACAGATGTGGTTTGTTTTGTGATTATTCAAAGGCTCTGCAGTGAGTACCAGTGAAATACCGTTCATTGTTGGTGTATTTTGTGCTGCCTTCTTATCAGTAGGATTAATTCTAGGATAAGCAGTTAGTCACCCTCTCCTCTTGAGCTAGGGCAATATGTAAGTCGGGATTTAGATCACATATCAGAAATTTTGTAACTGAACTTGCTTCTGACCTGCTGCTCTTCAATGTACAATGGAAAAGGAAATTCATTTCTAGATTGATGGGCTGATCCCTCACTCTGAGAAAGCCTGTATATCTATTAGCATAACACAAGAGCAGCTGCAGTTTTGCTCAGAGGCCGAAGATGGTGCCTGAAGAGGAGAATATAAAGGATAAGCATAAATGGAACTTCCCTTGAGTACAGTCCCTTCTTCAGATGTGCTGATTGTACCTCAGAGCAGAGGAGCACATTCAGCGTTGTGAAACACTTCCTCCAAGAAGAATTTAAAAGCAGTATATGCTCTTTGGGTGAGTTACAAGGGTTTTGTCACTGTGCTTTCCCAAGGCAGGTGAGACAGGTTTGTTCCTCTTCTTGTTTAGCACCCAGACTACTTGAGGAACCAAAATGCCTGTCTTCTTGATGAGATCAAGAGTCTTCAATCTCTTATCTTCCTCTGATACTTAAATTTATCCTACAAATCTCTGTTGCCATGGAAAGCTGCTTAGTATGGCTCCCTTGAACTCTGCTCAGCTTTCCTCTTAAAAATTTCCCTTCCCATCTGTCTGTTTGCCCTCCCCAGCTTGTCTCTGGCTGTTGAGTTTCTCTCTTTGGTCCAGTGCTGCCGAAGCAGGTTCACAGAGTTGCTGGTCCAAGATTTCTGGCTCATCAAGGAAAAGCACAGTTACAAGCACGCGGTAGAAAATGAAATTGGCTTTATATTTCTTTTATTCCCCAAATGTTTGATACTCACCATTTGGTGAAAGGGGGTGGAGGAGGAGGTTGTTTGTTACCTTCGTTTTTACTTGCTAAGTGGAGATGTATGGAAATGACTTAGTTAATGGTTTTCTGGCTTCTCATCCTCAACACAAGTGAGAAGTGTTTTAGCATTCAGTTGAGGCCAAATGTTTTCAGATAAGGAGATGATGTCTTAAGGCATTTTTATTTATATTCAGTTATGCTTATCTTTCTGTATAGTGTATGACATTTATGCACACGTGCAATACATACTATAAGTAAACAGCCAGTTTGGCTTAATTCAGCTGCTATTAAATCATAAATTGCCACTGATTTTGGATTTAATGCTGAATTCTTGGCCATAGTATATTTAAGTGTTATTTTGGGTATGTGAGGTTTTGATTCTGTTTACAGGATTAATAAGATAGTGTTATTTTAAAAGCTCCTAATGGCAAAAGCTGTAAATTTTCGTATTTTTTGTCAATGTGTGAGCTGTAAGTGGTTTGATATTGCAGGATTTTCTTGTGCAATACTTGTACTAGAGAAGAGATTTGAACAGAGAATTAAACTTATCCTCAACCACCCTAAATCCTTGTTCTAAGCAACTTTGCCTATAGGTTAAGGTATACACTATGTATGAAAATGACATTTTAAAGTCAGATAATTATTCAAAATGCTTATTGTCTTGCATACTAAATACCTGGAATGAAAATTTGTTCTAGAGAGGAATTATTGCATAGCATTGATTTTTGAATGTTTCCATAAGCTGTTCAGACCACTTACATTTTTGATTGCACAGCAATAGTAATATAAACACATTAAATTTTACTTAGCTAAAATATTACCACTACATATTTTAATTTAGCAGATACCCAAGAAGATGTCAAATAAATTGAATTCTAGCATATTCTGTGGATGGCTAACAGTAACTTGTGTGCAGGTTTAAACTTATGGCTGTGGTAGAGTGAAGTCAATATGGGTAACTGATCCTAAAAAGAAAATAAATTAGGCTGGTGGTGTAAAAAGCTGTTAATCACACAAAATGTGACCACTGTGCTTTTTAAAAACTTTTGATACAATCCTTTGGGGCAGTAAAGTATGCAAGTCTTAACTATTACAATAAAATTTTATTTACTGAAAATGGAAAAAATATGAATTGGCAGGCTTCAATTCTTATTTAAAGAGGAAGATAAAGCACTGTTTCCCAATTTCTTTCTTTTTGGAGTTGCTTGGAAATTTTAGAATCTTCCTTTGTGTCAGAGATCCATCTGACTTACCAAAACCTGGCTATCTGGGATTCATTTTGAAACTGGTTAAACCCCATGTACAGGCCTTATTTCAGGAAGCATAGCCATTATCAGCAGGATTTTTTTCAAGATTAGACCTAGCTGTCTTCTCCGAGAAATACTATAATGCACTGTAACCTAAATGCTTTGCTTTTATATCCCTTTAAGTTCCCCAAAATGCACATGAATCAAGAGAAGCTCACCTGTGATAGCCTTATGGGAGCAGATGTGATTCAAAGTGAATGAACTAATTGATTTGATAGATAATTCTCCACAGTCACAGAGTGCAACTGGAGGAAGGTGAGGTATTCCCATAGCCCAGTATGCTGTTTTGGTAGTAAAAAGCAGAGTGATATGGAACAAAGGGAACATTGGAAAATAAAGCCCAAGTGGAATATGAGACATAGTGGGGATGGACAGTCTATATACAAAGATTTTTATTTATTTTCTAGACATCTGTCCAGCTTATTTGGTTGGTGTCCTTCATACATCGTATATCTTTATGGTATTTTATTTCAAGAGATGAATTATGTGAGTTATAAGGAACTACCAGTACTAGGAGAGGAAGGCTACCTAAACTTTTCCTTCTTAAAATGCCTCTGTGTATCCCTGCTGGAATTCCTGAGTCTTGGCCTTTCATTGGGCTAATTTGCAAGCTCACTGATGCTCTCTTAATGCTTTTTATTTCTGTTACCTGGTGAATAGCCTTCTATGAGGCTGAAAAATGTTTTTTGTTCCCAAAAATGCACCTAGGCTTTCTACCTCCCAAGAAGTGCATTTTGTAGTTTTGTAGTAAAATCATGGTTTGGGGTTGGGTTGCATTATTTCATTGTTTCTTTTTCTCAGCTGAGTAGGTGACCTGTACAGAACAAGTCACCCTCACTGTGTTCTAAACTTTCTCATGTTGCCATGGGGAGACCGGGAACAGGACCCCATTTTTTTTTTCCTAATGCTGTCACCAAAGCTTTGTTTTGGTGTCTCAGATATAAATTGTTGGCAGATGAACATTCCCACACAGCAGAAAGACAGTTACTTTCACCAGTATTAACTGGAGTAACTTCAGAGCAATTGCTTTTCCTGTCTTTGGAAAGTCCCTAATTTTCCCGATTGCTCTCCCATTATTATTATTGCCATTTTGTAGACCCACAATTTTGCCCTTCCTCATTGAAATATTCATGGTAAACACAGTAATGCAAAACATTTCTGTAACTGTGGAAATGAAAATCTATCTAGAAAGGAAGCATCTTATTTATAAACTTTCCATCAAATGACCACCCAGAAATCCCCGATGATTCATGTGGCTCTTAGGATTTTATTGCCTGGTCGCAGTCTTCTTGGCTCATTTCAGCCTTTGAAAGCATTTTTCACCTGCCTGTCCTGGTTGATCAGGAGCTCACACTGAGCCACCACCATTTCCAGTGTTTGAACAATCTGTGAAAGAAAACCCAGATGGTGAGTGAGCTCCAGCCCAGGAATGGCTCATGAGCTCTGTGCAAAACTAGTCATCTTCCATAATTAGGTTATTTCACTGTAATCACATACTGAGTTACTTTCATTAGACATGACACTCTATTTTTTGAAAATGTAAAGGATCAAATGCAGGTGACTCTGCAATGATCGCTAGAAACTCTGTTCTCATTGCTTTCTCTTTGTTTATTTGCTATTCTAGTACCAAAACAAAAAAAAAGTGACAAACTTCAGCTCTTGTAACAGGCCTAGATAAGCCAAATAGGTAGTATAACAATAAATGGATATATTAAAAGGGAAAAAAACCCACAGAACCTGTTATCTAGCAAAATTCTTAGGATGAAGCCGTGGCCTAAAAATACTGAAGTCTTTGCAAAATGAATTTCTGCAGAGTCCCTCTGGAAATGGGAGAGAACATGCTTGATTAGGCCAGTGCTAACCTTTTGAAATCATGTTTCTTTGATATTTATTCCATGAAATAAAAAAAGGGGACATGTCATATATTGGAAAGCCATAATGTTCTCCCTTGCTTTCTACTGCCCTTCTCTAACTTCAATGTTCCTCTCCTAGAGCAAAATTTTAAAATAAAAAGTAAGGCTTCAGTTTGTCCTTTTAGTTGACCTTTATACATTTAGTGGTTGTGCATTTGCACCACTTAAACCACAGAGTAAGAAGATTTCTACCCTTTTTCTGGCTCTGGTTTCAACATGTGTGAGGCCAGAGAGGTGACAGGTCCTTGAGAAGCAAGTATTTTCTGCTTTTTGTAAGAATGAGTAAATTATTTCCACCCTCACATGTTGCTATGCTTTGTATGGAAGTACAAATTTTTGTATAACCTCCCTCAAATTGCTCCCATGGTGATAATGGAGGAGTTTTCTCTCTGGGCACCTCAGTGAGCTGTTTGTGTTGGGAATTGCCTGCTCTTATCTCTTAATGAATAGAGGCGGAATTTAATAACTTAAAGATTCAAAAATATGCAGGGTGTCTTGGAGGAAAGGTTTTCCTTTCTGCTCTTCCACTTCAGTGCTTGCATTTACTTGAAAGTTTGGCATGGGTCTGTGCCCTTCCACAAAGGAAAACCCTGTGGCTGGGGCCTGGATATTCATGGCAGAAAAATGCAATTCACCTCATGTTTACCAGGGAATCAGTGCACCACTTCAAGTAATCCATGAAAAATGGTACCAAGTTAACACCCTCCAAGATGCATGTTTCTACCTACATCTGAGATCAGCACAAATAATTTTAACCAGCATATTTTTGATGTGATGCTGAATTATTCAGTTGAATTCATGACTAACCTCTGGCTTTCATTTTTTCCAGTCTTTATAAAAATGACAAATAACTACGATATTTAATTAAACAGGGAACAGCTTGCACTGTGTATGGGGACCTGGCACCATATGCTGTAAATCTTTATGAAAATGGGTTGTATGATTTGCAGTGGTGCAAAATCAGAGAAAAATTATTTTTGCTGATCTCTGTGAGAGTAAGAATGAAGCAAGTAAGATAACGTTAAAGTACTACTTGTAGTCCCGTCATGATAATCTTGTTGCTATTTGAATAAAATCATGCTCTGGATTGCTTTTTAAACTCTCTTTCATACTGGTTTTTCCCTTCCTGTCATAACACTGTCTTACCAGAGAAGTGACTGTCCCTCTCTCTGTCTGTGGAGTGGAAAATTGATTTGGTCCTGTGTTGACCCCAGTTTTGTTCTGGTTTAGAGTTTAATTTTCATTTAACAAAAGCTGATAACAAATATTTCTTTCCTCAACGACCAACTCCTGCAGCCTTTTCCCTGGCAGGCACCAAGTACCACCAGGGCTTCCCTCAGCTGTTACAGCAGCTGGGAGTGGCCCCTGCTGAGCTCCTGGAAAAGTCAGAGCTGGGAAGCTAAGATGTCATGACAATAGCTGAGGATGAGATTTCCAGAGAAATATTCCTGTAATTTGCTGGAATTGGGAAGTGAAATGTGCAGTTCTGACAACAGGGGCAGGGACTGGATACACTAATAAAACCAACTTACTCTATAATATATTAATCTGTAAATGACAGCAGCAGGAGAGCTGGGCTGCTTTGTGCCCAAGCATGGGAATGTTGAAGTGCCCTTCTCCTGCAATGACAGGACTTTGTCACATACAAAATTCAGGAATAACATTCAGCAAGAAGCAAATTGAAGGATTACTTCCTTCTGCTGTGAAACATATGGGGAGATGTTTTGCTGTAAACTGTGTACTCATGTGCAAGACAGAAAGAAACAACATTTTCATTTGCTCTTTACCTTCTCCTTTCACTGCTGTTTGTTGTTCACACGGGTATGGTGGAATCTAGCTAAGAAGCTGGAAGAGAAAACTGCTTCTTCCAACTAAATATTTACTCATACCAAGTGTAACATCTTGGGGTTGTCACGCTTTGAGATTTATCTGAGAAATTCCTCTGTAAAAATTTTCTTGCCCTGGATGAATTGTACTCCTGCCTTGCAACCTCCACCAGTAATCTCAATAGCTGGAGATGCTGAGGAATGAAATAAAAATATTTCTGGTGTGCATTCAAAGTTCATCTGATATTACATCTGTATTCCTACTTCAGCAATGATTTAGATGGATGTGTCAATACATGACAAGATGACAGTTAAATGAAAATAATGGAATAATTTTGTTTTTTACAAATATCACTCTACTTTGCATTTGAATGTAGAAAATTGGAACTTAGTTTTTTATTACACATATGGAATTTTAGTCTGTATAAAGCAGAGGAATAATAATGCTTTTTGAAGAGAATGTGAAGCTTAAAACTCCCCAAAATGAAAGGCTCTGTAGATGTTTTACAATACAATAGTTGAATCTGATACCGTTTCATTTATTTATTTGCTATTTCTTCACTAAACTTCCCCCTTCCCCCCCATTTAATGGATATGTCCTTGAATATTCTCCTTATAGTCATTTAAGTATCTGCTGAAGTACCTAAGGCTGCAATTTCCTTGTAATCTTCCATCTGTTTCAAATGCATTGTAAATACAGTCAGGTCTTCAGCTCCATAAAAACATCCAGTGAAGTCAGTGCAGTTACATGGAACTTCTTCAGATGAGAATCTCTCTTGTGATGTTCGTGTTTTTTCCTAACCCCAGACTTCTTTTCACTGTATAATTACAGATTTTTTCAACATTTTAATCACAAATTGATCAGAGTTGCCTGATTTTGACTAGATTTTGCATTCACAATTACTGGAAAAGGGTTCTTGTAATATTACGTGTGACCTTTACGAAAATGTCTGAAACTCTTTTCATAAACTGTTTTTCTAACATAATATTTACAAAAGGAAAGGAATTGCTTTTATGACTTCTCTTTTGTTGTCAGCCTGCTGCAATGGTGGCACAGAGCATTGTGCTCAAGACTGTTCTTAATTGCCAGGGAAGATGCTAAGTACTGCTCTAGGTTAAAAATCTGTATTTACTAGTTAGAAAGGTCACACTTGGAAATGTCCATGTGATTTTTTTTTTTTTTTTTTTTTTTTTTGCCCTCAAATACTTCAGTCGCCTCCTTGGAGAAGTTCCTTGTGATGCACAAAGGACCAAGGTGTATATATTGTTTGGAAGAATTACTCCATTGCTATAAAACACATAGAGAAATGGGGAAGAGTGAAAGGATATGATGGATATAATCTACTTAATCTACTGTAAATGGTTTTACTTTTTACTCTAATTTAGCATAATCATAAATGGAAACCCAGATAAGAGTTGGAGAAGAAAACTGAAGTGATTGGCTTTGCATAACAATATTTTTATGCTCTGTTTGGAACTGCAGAAAAGTTGGATTCATGGCACTGTCTGTAGAAATCCACTTTACTTTGTAGTAGTAAATCAGTAATTAAATCATTAAATGCTGACTCTAAGCAGCTTTGCTGTATGCTGGGTTGCTCTAGCTGTGAATGCCCAGATGAAAATCTTATTTTCTGGTTTTATGTATCTAGTGCAGTTCACCAGAAAATAGCTCCTAGAAGATTTCAGCAATCAAACATTCCTTATTAAATTCTTCCCCAAACCATATTTTATAACATTTGTAATTAACACAAAACATTTCAAACATGTCTCTGGCATTCAGAATGTCATGAGGTACCAAAGAATCCGTGGCAGACGATTTCATTACCACCAGCAGTGTGTATTTTATACCTTCAATATCAGTCTTCAGGGTCTGACACAAGTTGTAAGACCTTTATTGCTGTCAAGCTATATAAAATCCTGGTGCCAGCTTCTTAATACTTGGAAAGTAATAACACTCCTCATCTTCTATTTAAAAAAGTACAGACTGTTTTCCTGGAACAGATTTGCAGAGCTTGCAGAGCTGAGCTATCATTCTCACTAATATTTTTATGTTTAACACCACCCTGCCATGAAACCCAAATCAATTAATCTGCTTCTGTTCCCTGCAAGTGTAAAATAGGATAGCAGTTTGTGACCATGATCACAAAACTCTTTAAATGAAAAGCATCGTATATGTCTTCCTTCAGGAACCTGCATAAGAAATCTTGAATGATTCATATCTTATTTTAAAATCATATGCTTTTGTTTCCCCAGGAGTTCATGCTTTCTGTGTCTGAAAATGATGCAAATAAGTTGCCTCTACTGGTCAAGAATAAATACTGAAGTAAAATAAAAATAAAGAATTACATGGCTTCCCATGTATAGTTTAGGGACTCTAATTATTGTATGTAAATGCAGAATGTAAAATTAAAAAATAAATTTAGACCTTACAGCAACTTAGTAAAAATACACCACTGAAAGTGTTTGGAAATTTAGTGCCAACAAAAAGAATTGTGCTGCCTATTTCTGATGATGTTAGAATAAGCAGCACCTGCCCTTATGCTTTATAAAATGTTATGAATTCTGTAAATCATAAGGCAAATTTTAGAAACAAATCTGTGTTGGGCAACATTACAGAGCAATTGCAGACTGAGGCCATTGTTTGAAGTTATTCCTATTTAAGTCCTTTAATGAGGACACTGACAGATTGCTGGTTGTCCTTGGAGTCCCATCCTGGTAATTCTCTCTCAGGCATCAATGGGCCGTGTGCTCTGAACGGAGCAGGGCCAGCAGTGAGCTCAGACCCTGGGGACAGAAAATCTCCTTCTGCAGTCTGAAAGCTTCCACCAAGTCTAGTGAACCTTGGAAATGAAGTCCCCCTCAGACATTATGTCTGGAAGTAGGGAGCTCCTCCAGCATGTTTACAGCACGAGCGTTGCAGTTATTTCTGTTGTAACTACAAATTGGTGTGAGTTTGTTGGGTTGCATTCGTGTGTTTCTGCTGGAGAGTTGTTTAACTGTGGGTGGCTGTCCCCAGGGAGCTTCCTCAGTAGCTACTGATTTGAGTTGTTGTCTTCAAGTGATTCAGCACTTGGAAATTTCCTATGTACATATAGGTTTGTTCCTTTTTGGCAAATATTTTGATTAGCAGTAAGTACCTATGATCAGTGTTGCTTACTGATGGTCTGAAAATGATAAACCACAGAAAGTTACTGGAGTGCAATGGAAGTTTGGCAGCTCTAGTAGAACAGAAAGCAGAATAATTAGAGGTTCTGTTCCCTTTGAAGTTGTACTAAGTTGCTGATATTTTGCTGTGTTTGGTCTTCTAGGATGTCATGTCCACATTCTTCCAGTTTGGGGCTTCCATCCAGCAAGAAGCCATTATCATGCTGAAGATCATGCAGGATTATGACTGGCACGTGTTCTCTCTGGTGACCACCACTTTCCCTGGATATCGAGATTTCATCAATGTCATTAAGACCACTGTGGAAAACAGTTTTGTGGGCTGGGACATGCAGAACATCATCATACTCGATACTGCCTTTGGAGATGCCAAGACCCAAATTCAGCTGAAGAAAATCCATTCTTCTGTCATCCTGCTGTATTGTTCCAAGGATGAAGCTGTCTACATCCTGGATGAGGCTCGCTCCCTGGGCCTTACTGGCTATGATTTCTTTTGGATAGTTCCCAGCCTGGTTAGTGGTAACACAGAAATCACTCCCAAGGAGTTTCCTTCAGGACTCATTTCAGCAGCTTATGATGAGTGGGACTACAGTTTAGAAGCTCGGGTACGGGATGGCCTTGGGGTCATTGCCACTGCTGCATCAGCCATGCTGGAAAAGTACTCCTTCATTCCTGAAGCAAGAACGAGCTGCTATGGACAACTGGAGAAAAATGACCGGCCCTCTCAAACCTTGCACAAGTAAGGATGATTGCTTGGGGTTATTTTAACCTCTTCAGCCTTGACAGTTTTCTCTTTTATTGCCACTGTATGTTTCTTGAAGGAGAATATTGTTTTTTGCTAATCCCATTGAGCCCTTTTTAAGCAGAGGTTTTCAGATATTCCAGGAGAATGTGCAAGAGGATTTGCTGCAGTGATAGCTGTGCTCCAGGAGATGATATGTGCTGTGGAGAATAAACACTGCTCTGAATCTAGTGTAGAAGATGACAGAAATTGGTCTTAGAGGGTATGAAGCTGAGTGAACAAAATTGGGCTGTTGTGTACTTTAACTATGAGGTGAAATTGCCAAAATGCTCTGGAGGCTGTGCCTGTATCACTTGCATCAGCAGGAACCTGGTCATATTTTACAAGACAAGCAATGTGCAGCACTAAAGCGTTGTCCCTGGAAATTATAGAAATATTAGATTAGTTAGGCAGCTTTTATCACATAAGAACTGAAATCTGTCCCCTTTACTTGTGAGGGTATATTTTTGTCACCTCTAATAGAATAGCTGTGATTTTTTAATCAGCATTAATCTGAGCTGATATAGATGTTTTCTCTAAACAGTTTGTCAGATGGAACTGCCAAGCTTTAAATCAGGATTCTGTTTTTGTTATTATTGTTTTCCTTTTAATTATCCCTTTTAGACATGATACTTCTGATTAGTTCTATCCAAAATGTTGCATAGTAATACATTATCTGGTCTGTGAGAGGAAATATTTTTTAATAGTTCTTGCATATTTTAATAGTTCTTGACAATAAGGAAGCTACTAAGAAGTATTTATGACCTTTGTTTTGACCAAATAATGCAGATGAAGTGCTTTCTACAAAAAAGCAGGCACAGGAAGGAAAGCTGATGCTGATTTCAAAAAGGAGATTTTGGAACATTTTTCATCTTGACATGTATGTGCATATTTAGATTAGGAGCTGATTACCACGCTATGTCCTGGAACAGTTGTTTTCCATTTAAACAGCATCTTTGCACACAGCATTCTTCAGAAGCTTTCTTAAAAGCCAAATGCAACTGAGTAAATGGATTTTAACATTTCCTTAGCAAGAACTTGCCTTTAGTATGGTTGCTTTTTTTTTTTTTTTTTGTGCTTCCTTTTCTATTTTTGAACCTCTGCCTCTAAAACTAAAAAGTCCCTGGAGACATTTGCAGAAACCTCACGATTCTTTTCCTAATTATTTTAATTACCAAAATAGCAAGGTAATGCTCTAATCCAGTAACTGTTTGGTACTTTCTGCTTCCTAAGCTGACCAAACTTGGGAGAAAATTCTAATACAGATTTTCTGTAATGTCTTGAATCACTTTGTAAGTTACAATTGGGGCACCATGTGCCCCTGTGAGTGGCTGTGTGGCCCAGCAGGGCTCTGGGACAGCTGTGGTGTGTCCCTGGTGTCAGGGCAGAGCAGGGGGAGGCACTGCTGGGGGCACTGTCCCATCCATGGCACCCCTGTGCTGGCTCTCAATGCATGAGCTGACAGTGCCAGGGAGCAGTGGAAGCCTCCTGCTAACCAAATTCTGTGCCTTAACAGCAGGACCTGACCTACAAACGAAGCAGTCCACTGTTAATAATTGAACTCCAGTTTCTGTGAAAGTTATGTTGTATTCTGTTGTAAGTGTTGGGTTTAAAATACTCTTGGAAGAGGCACAAAAACTTGAACCTGTTTTGAAAAAGGCTCCTATCCTATTGTTTGGCTAATACACTAGTGTAGACTTGAATTAAGTATTCAGTACTCAGTATAAGCTGTGTGTTTCTCTAAATAATCTTTATTTTCTCATTAAACCTGCATGAGTACAAGAACAGGGCTTGTGAGTGCTAGGGTAGTGAGATTAGACTTCACTTCTGCAGCATGCACGATGCACCCAGGAATTACTAATAGGAGAAGCTGTAGTGCACTGTGGTTAAAAAAGTCACTTCCTGATGTGAAACACTGAGCTATGAAGTAAAAATACCTTTTCTGTACTGGAGATTCTTTGAGCTTCTCCAACACTACAAGAACAAGAAGCAGGCTGTTTTTAATTTAGAAATGTCAGAATTATACTAAAATGAATAAACTTTAAATAGTCTTTCTTATGTAATAACTCCCCAAGACTATTCCTGTCACATATAATCTGCTAGCAAGGCAAGTATATACAAGCATTTACCAGTACTAAGTAATCCTGGGGAGATGACCAGTCTCTCCATGCCAAGGTGAATTACATAAATTCACTGGACTTTCTCGTCCTCATCACTACATTTTACTTTTCTACTTTAAATGAAAAAATCAATGCTCTGATTGGGGTTTTATTTTGAAGTGGAATCTTCACAGTTTCAGGTCCTAGACAGTGCAGTTTCGAATTGTAAACTACAAGATAAATGTATATGTGCTGTATTAAGAAACTAACCTGTAGAAAGGATTTTGGAGCATGTTCCCAGTGGAAAGGGCTAAAGTAACTGTAAATACCTTATGGACCTGGGATCTGCTGTGCTCTACCCCCCTGTCCATCTGGGAATCAGTGCTGGAGAAGTAGGGTTGAACAAGAGGACACTGCTGCAAGCTCAGAAGCAGAGAACTCAGGGAAGAAGCTGTGTAAGGGGATGCCTGAGCAAAACAAAGCTCAAAATAGGGAAAAACCCCAGGATTCTTAGGCTCCATCTATTGTAATGACAGTCTAATTCAGCTTTAAACCCAGGATAATATTCTGAGGCTATGCTATAATAGCTAATTTGCTTGTAAATGGAAGTTAGTAATCCTTTATGTATGAGCTCTCACATCTAGATAGCAATTTTATCTGCTTGTGAATAAATTCTATGTAAAGAATGCAATGAAGTAAAAGCTCCTCCTCCCTCTTTCTCAAATCCTTTGAGTATTAAATTGGTTTGAAGATATATTTGTTTTGAAGCACACAATTTGTCTTTCCCCCATCACTGCAATTCTAAGATGCTTTTATTGGCTTCCTAGACCCAGAAGAAAATCAGGTTTGCTTTAGTTTTTGGAATTATCTGATCAATGCTCATTTCTGGTACACATGGGAAAGCCAGTTTTCCCCTATGAATAAAGGATTTATAATAAAATATGGGGCTCATTTTCAGTGCATTAGAACCACAGATATATATGTATATTTATATCTGTATTGATTCAGATCATCTTTTTCCATCTGTGTAAGACCCAGATCTCCCAAGGCAGAAAACCACTATTTGTGTGAAATACTGGCACAGCAGGATAAATAGAATTAGCACCTCATTAATGCCAAGTCAGTTGAACAAACTCTTGTTCTCTCTGAAAAAAGGAAAACAAAGAAGCAAACAAACAGCAAAACTCAATAACCCTGCCAGTCATGGAAAATGCTGCTGCTTTGTGCATTGAAATGGTGCTGCTTTGTTTACAAGAGTACTCGTGGTGTGTATGAAAGTCCTGACCCTGGGAGAGACATTTCACTGCAGCATTTCCAACCACACTGATCCTTACAGGGATGGGTGAGGATGGCAAAGCTGTCCAAAAACCAAAAAGATGTGCCTGTCCATAGGTAGTCAGGTGTTTGCCATGTGGTGATGATATTTGGTGAGATTCTGTTCTGAAATGCAGCCCAGCTATAGGCAGGATTTAGAGACCCATCCTTCTGCAGTGAAGGTGTAGGTCCAGAAGGTATCCTACCCTTCCCAAGCACAATTTCCCTTATTTGTCATCATTGAACCAGGAGCAGGAGCAATGGGCAGTCCATGGGCCAGGGAAAATTCTTAGTTGTCCTTGCTATTGTGCTGCTGTTATCCTTCAGCACAGCACCTTCCTCAGAGGGAGAGGATTTGCTGTCCCCCTTGTCCTGATAGTCATTCACCAAGTTCAATATTTTGATTCCAGCTTCCATCATGACAGATAAATTTGCCTCTTTTGAGCAAAATCTGGGATTAAAGGGACACAATGGTTTGATGAATAACCCAGCAAATCTGTTTAATATTTTCCCACTTACACACCAACAGCCAATTTATAGAGAATTTGTTCATTTAAGTCAGAAGACTTGGGAACAATAGGTATCATCTTCTTTATTGGATGATTGAAGGTGTATAGATATTTAACTAATTATATATGAGTCCAAAGTTAAACTAAATGTCACAGGCAACAAAGGAGGGGTTGTGTAGGGGAACACTGCCCCAGAGACCCCAACATGGTGCTGGTTTATTTATAAAGTGATTCAAGAAATTATTGAAAATCTGTATTAGAATTTTCTCCCAGGTTTGGTCAGCTTAGGAAACAGAAAGTACCAAACAGTTAGTGGATTAGAGCATTACCTTGTTATTGTGATAATTAAAATAATTTAAAACAAGAGAACAAGCATGGCCTCTGGCAGTGGAGTGGAGCCTGCCATCAGGGCTGAAAGCAGGGCTCAACATTAACATATCAGCGACTGTTCTTGGAGATGGAGCTGCTGCAGGCACCACCTCCCTTGCAGGAAGCCAGGCACATATCATGGAGAAGAGTTTGGGATGCTTCTGAGGTGGTGCAGTGATATGTGATCAAATTAGGGCTGTTTTTGAAATGTTGATGCTAATAATAGCATTAACTTGCTGAAGACTCTGGTGTTCAGTTACCAGGTGTTCATCTGTGGCACATCCCAGGGAGTTGGGCCCTTTCTAACTTTGCTCCCTCCCTTTGCCTCCCTCTCAGAAGGGTTCCCCAAGAGTTTTGTTGTTTGTCTGCAGAGCTGAGGCAAGATGACTTTTCCAGAACCAGTGGCAGTGAATGCTTTAAGCAGCAGCTGGCAGGAGGTCCCAGAAGCTGGCACGCTGTTCCTTTTGCACAGTCACTGAGCAGATCCCTCCCAAAGTTTTACTCATCCTGCTGGCTCCAGGCCTAGGGAGACACAGCTCCAAAGCAAGGGACCCTAGTGCAGGAGCGAGGGCTGGGAGGAGGAGGAGGATGCACAAAGAGGAAGAAGTGACTCTGCATCACTGCAAAGGATTTGAATTTAGGAAAAAAAAATCCTACATAGCATAAGATATAGAATTGACTTTAAAAAATGCATCAGTACCTTGTTTAATAGGGTTCTATTGCAGATTTATCTCTAGATGTACTTCCCACATCATATATTATACATTAAGCATTTTTTGAATTAATTTTACAGAGGAAATCTGTTTCTTAATAATAAATAATGTGTCTTGGGGGTTTCTACTGATAAGTATCATTCAAATGTCATGGCTGAGTCATAGCAAGGAAGTTCAGCAGTTCAGAGCCTCAACAAGATAGAGAAGAAAAGACAAAATTTGGATTCACTCCTGCTTTTTTAGGTATGAGGCTGAGTGAATGCCAAGCTCAGATAGGCTGGCTGTCTAGGTTATTGAAATGGCTGGGTTTACACTATTTCCAGGAAAGAGAAATATCGCCAGATAACATGTTGGTGAGGCATTTCGTCTGCTTTAAATCTCAGTTTGGAAATCCCTTCTTTGAGAGAGAAGAGGGAGAGCTTCTCTTATGCAACATCTATTTCCCCAAGCCTCTGCTGCTTCTCTTCATTGCCTGCAGTTCTCAGAGGTTTGAAACACTGCCCCATGGTGAAGAAGACACTAAATAAAAAATGATAGTCCCTGATGATGGCACTGTGGAGTTTATCAAGTTTGATTATCTCATCTGAGGGCAGGAAATGTAGCTCTGAACTCATGGCAGAGGAGTCCCCTGGTCTTTCTGCTCCCTGCAGCTCTCAGGCCCTGTGCTTTGTTTTACAGGTCTAGGGACTATGTTCTCTCATTAGAAGGTAGCTTAGAAATGACACATTTTCATTAATGCCCCTGCCTTACCCATTCTATTTTTCCCAGCTGCTGGTGTGTTTGGGAGCTGCATTCTAGGTGAATTTCACACTAATTATAAACAAGCCTGTTACTGCAGAGCTGATTGTGTTCCTGAGCCTGACCATTCTTGGAAGGTCTTGTGGGACACAGGTGGGTGGGCAGGAGAGCGTCCATGCTGAGGATGCTCTTCCCTGGCATCCCAGAGAGAGCACATGGAGGGTGCTGAGGCTCCACAGGTGGTGTCACCCTGGCTTCTGTGTCACGGGATTGCTCTGCTGTGCTTCCAATTCTGCCCGTGTCGGCTTTCTCAGGTCAGCCTGAGAAGATTTTGAAATCAGGGCTAGGGTTGATCTTTTTTTGGAGCAAAGTGACCTTAAATAATTTACATAAAATTATGGTTTCTTTCCATAAAGTAATGCCCAACACAGAATCCACTAAGCCTTCTTGGTTTTGCTCTCAAATCCTTGGATCTGTTAGGAGAACACTTGTGTTTCTTGCCTAGACATAGATATGGTAAAACCTCAAAAGAAATGCCACAGCCTGCAAACATGCTCCCTTTTCATGCCATAGAACTAGAAAACCTCAAAGATTCTGCTCCAGCATTTCAACTGTTCTCATCCAGTATAGGAAATCCTTAACAAACACCTCACGGCCGAGGAAGTCCATGTCTCCTGTGATGAGTCTGGCCAGAAAGGTGCCTCTGTGTCAGCAATATTGTATCCAAGCAAATGGTGCTCTGAAAACTGAGCTCTGATCCCTTTGGCAAAGTCTTCACCCATTTGTTAATTGAATTAGAGTCAATGAAGTTGTGATACTGTAGTTACAGGGTAAGAAACCCTGGCTTTTTCAGTATGTTCTGGCTTTCTGGATAAAGTTAGAATTTAAACAGGGGTAAATATTGCAGTTTTGGCATTAATCTGAAGCTCTGTGTGAATTACTTGATCTTTCTGAGGCTTATAAAAATTAGGTTGGAAACCTTTAGAGAAGTTTGCAAGCTGGGTGCTTCAAAGGCTTGCTGTGAATACGGCAGCAAAAGTGTTCTGCCGTGGTGTTCCAACACTTCTCAGTTTTGTTGGGGAAAGTGGAAAGCAAAAATGAATTGTATAAATATATAAAAGTGTTTTTAAATACATAGTTAAGGTTTGGTTCTTTGCATGATAAAAAAACCTGTTTTGGGTTTGATGTGAGTCTAGCTTAACTTCTGTCAGAAAAAAGGTGCCATTTTGACGTATGTATCACCTGGGGAATCTTACAAATTTCAGTTTGCAAAAGTTAATTAAGACTTCAGTGTCATAATACCATCACAAGGCCTTGTGCTAGCGTGCCTTTGCAAAGGCTGTGGCTTTAATGAGGAATGAAAACAGATTAACTACAAATCCAAGGTATGTTGCTAATTGCCCCATCAAAGTAATGAGTTCAAATAACTAAACACCTCATTTAGTTAAGAACAGGAATTTGCATTTCCAAAGCTACTTCAGCAATATATTTTATCCAATTCAGAAGGCAAAGACCTCTTGCACTGAATTAACCTTGGATAAACTTAAAACTCTAGAAGAGTAACATAATATAAATTCTTCCCAGCATTATTCCTAACCAGGAGCAGATAAGCACTGCGTATTTTTTGTAGGACAAGCAGTTTGGGATCGTGGCCAGTAAAAGCAGAGCAGGACTTCTGTCCTTTGCAGAGGAAAAAGGACAATTCAAAAGTGAGTGTAGGTTGTAGGCATTGATTTCTGGAGAACACGGCATCTGATGAATTTTGTACAGAAGAATGTGCTTGGGGAAACAAGAATCTCTTTGAAGTTCTTTTTTATTGCAGCAGTGTGAGAATCTGGGGTAGCTCAGAGTGCATCACTCATGGATACTTTTGTATCAGGATCAGAGAATACAATTTTAAGAGACTTTTCAGATTAAGGAATTAAAAAAAAAAAATCCTTGTAAAATGTGTTTACTTAATGGCTGGTAAATGAACATGATTTAAAATATACACTGAGCTCACTTTTTCACTTTAGAGTTGTGGTTCATATTAGTCTTTTTGGAACACTTGAGCTTCAGCACTGCATCTTGTGATGGCCTTTGACTATCTTCCAGGCTAGGACATTTGCATATTAATCCCAAAATGTGATGAGTAGTGTTTGAAATTGGGAGTGATGATCCTACTGAGGAATGGTTCAACCTCCAGTCCAATCACCACTTTCTGTGTGGTTAAAAACCCAGGTGAGCACAAAAGCCTGATGGAGTGCAGGGTGTGTGTTTGGGGTCCAGCCTTAGGAGGGGACACAAGGCTTGGCTTTCAGCTCCAGCGGAATGAGGTGGTTTCTGCCTGGCCTTGTCAGGTGATGTTTTCATTGTGGGGGGTGTTGCCTCGTGGCTGTGAACTGGGAGAGGGTGTAGAAGTGCAAATGCAAGCATTGCCTGTTTTCACAGCACATCCTTGATTTCCTCTTGTGTTCACTTCCTGGGCATTTTGCTCCCTGGGTCACAGTGAATGTTATGCTGGTTCCTTACGTGTGTGCACAAGTAAATCCTATTTGGTGTTTGCTGCCTCTCAAGGAGGCAGACAAGCTTTTTGTTCCCAAGCAAGATCTTTCACTGTTGGATGAAAAATGGAATATACAGGAAATTAGTTCAACTGGGCAGCAAAGTTCTGTCTAGGGGAAAATTTTGACACTGGAAGCCTATAATGAAATGTGTTATTACAATGGGTGAATTTACAAATTGCTGTCAAACTGGTGCTGAATGATGCTAATATGGCTATTCAGGTGCACATTTATTTATTAACTGTTATGATACAATGCCATTATTTCTTCGAGGTCTATATATGTTTATTTACTGTGCTTCTGCTACTGGGATTTTCAGGCAGCTATGTCAATACAAAAGCCTTCTCCTTTGAATCTGGAGCTGAGGAATTTTGTCTGTGTCACATTCCCCAGGAAATTATGCTGCCACTACTGCTAAAAAAGCCAGCCATAACAACCAACCAGCTAACTCAAAAATCCCCTCCAAACCCATACAAACATGTAAAACAGTATTGGTGTCTCGTGGGTAAAACACTACAGGTAATGTATGAAGAACAGTGAATTTCTGCCCTTCAGAACACATCTCTCTATAGGATGGACATCTGCGTTTCTGTCTGCATCAGTCTTGGGCTGAATTTCTTTCAATTAAATACACTGAGAATTCAGAGCAATTCAATGTGAATAACTTCATACCACAGAGATGGGCTGGGGGATGTATTGTCTTCTTCCCAAGATTTTGAATTGCAGTTTTACTTCTTCCTGTGGGATAGCCCTGTCAGCTTTACACTAACAGTGTGGAGTTTTGATTTTTTTCAACAACATTTTAAAATTTTTCATTCTTTTATATTTTATTTTGTGTCCTTCTGTTTTTTTTTCTATTCAAAATACTAATTAATTCATATGTCTTTTGAAAACTGTTGAAAATTAAGCGAAATACAAAAGAATGAAAACATAAATCCTTTTTCTTTTGAAATTACTGAATTGAATATTTACCAAGACCTTCAAGGCTTTCATGTCTGGTTTTGACATTAGTGGAATTTATCCTCGTGGCACAACAACACTGTGTGTAGCTACAGTTTTGGGAAGAGCTGACAGGACTCCTGGAGGTCTGAACAGGGGAAGACAGATCAGATGCACTTTGCTCTGAGTAATACTCAGTGACACAATAGTACAATGTTACACACAGAGGTGATGTGGGTTTGTTTAAAATGCTCCTGAAGAGATGGTGAGGCTGTGCCAAGTGCCAGAAAGATTATTTAGGGAGGGGAGAGCTTAATCATATGCAATGTGGAAGCTGTTGAAAATTATTTCTGCATTGTAATTCATACATCAACAATATTTTGCTTTGTCTTGAGCTGTGAACTGCCTTGAAATGCCCCGAGTCCCCACACTGCCAGCACAGGCTTCCCACAGCACTGGCAGGGCTTGGTGCATGGATGTCATCCGTGCTGCTGCTGACTGCACTTGCTGCTCATTAACTGCTGGACAGCCCATTAATTTTTCAATGAACTTTTCTTGCTTGCCTTCCAGGTTTATGATGAATGTGACGTGGGAAGGCAGAGATTTGTCCTTCACAGCAGATGGTTACCAGGCCCACCCCAGGCTGGTGGTGATAGTGCTGAACAACGAGCGGGAGTGGGAGAAGGTGAGCGCTGCTCGGGGCATGGGCACGGGGCTGCTGAGGGACTGGGAGGTGGATTCGTGTCACATCTCACTGGTTCTGCCCCAGCAGCTGGCACAGCACTCAGGAGAGACCGTTTTACACCATCCTGAGTATATCTGATGGGTTTTAACAGATCAGTGAAGAAAAGCCACGTGGAGTTCAGATTTCTGTGAAACGCACCTTGCATTTCCAGTTCTTCTTAAAATTTAGTAAAGTAAAATGGATAACTGAAAAATGTCCAAAAGCTTGGTCCTCAGCTACTTGAATTTGGATGGCTTTTTATATCTTGACAATTCCATTCCTTTTATTTGCTTGATTTTGTGTTTTTTTGACAGATTATATAGTAAAAGCATACTTAAAAAAAAAAACAACTTTGAAGTTCCTGTTGCATTGGAGAGTAATCCTATCAATGTTTGCCTAAAAAAATTCAGAATCTTGACTAGTCCAGGTAGACAAGTGATCTCCATATAGAGTCCTATATAGACTAGAAGGAAAAATGTCATAGCATCAGTGTTAATCATATATGCAAGTAGTAAATGGAAAAGTTTATCACAAGCATAACTTCCTTTAAACTCCAGTCTCAGCCTGTGATTGTTCTGGCTCTGAGTTTTGCAAGCTGTGTCCCTATGTTTAAAAACTTGTTTTAAGAAGCTATTTTTAATATAGGGCTATACGAAAACATACATTTAAATAATCTACCAGTTTTATTTTAAATTCAAAAAACATGATTCTGCGTTATCTAAATTTCTGCTGAAATTCATGAATTCTTTTTGTTATAGTTTTAAAACCCATTAAATCAACTTAAAACTCCAGTTTATAAGACTACAAGACTCTTCATGATGATGAATAATAATGACAAAATCAGAATTACTGAAGGACATCTCAATAAATATGCTAGTCATGCAGAAACAGAGAGTAGTCCTAGATTATGCTGTGTATTTCTTTATGTTCATTTGATGCAAATTTAATTCTCTGGATAAATTTAATCCTCTCCAAATGTGTCAATCTGAATCTTTGGAGGAATCGTTTGCTCACTAACTGTTATGAAAATTTCTTACCCTATTTTGAAATTCTTCAACAGTCTGCATATATATATAGTGTTCTGGAAAAATATTATACTGCTTGGGGAATATTATTAGCATGAGGTGCCAAAGGAAGAAAATGCTCAAAGAGGCAGCCAACAATGCTTATGTTAAAATAATTTCATACATTTTGTACCTTGAAACTTCTCTAAAGAGACCGTTCAAAGGACAAGGAGAGGTGGGTTTGAATTTTTGAAAAAATAATCTAACAGCAGCAGAGAAATACTGGATATATGAACCAACATTATTTCCAAGAAATAACTCGAGCCTGTTTTAACCTGTCGGAGGATGAGGGTTTGGGGCGGGTTGTGCAGTGCCTGCCCATGGTTGTAGGGCAGCAGTGCCCGCTCCCCCTGCAGCGCTGCGCTCAGGGCTCCCTGGAGGCTGGTCCTTGGCTTGTCTGTGCACAGTTTTCCAGCTGGTAAATCCCTTCCTGCTCATTGTCAGGTTTGAGGGGCTCCTGGGAGGAGAAACAAAAAGGGAAGTATGCGATGGAATGCTTTGGAGCCCTGCTGGTGAGGGTGGGGCAGCTCTGGTGGCTGCTGCTCCAGAAGGGCTGTGGAGGGGGCCAGGTTTAATTAGGAATTATGTCAGAGGGGAGACGTGAAAGGCGGCCAAGAACGCTCTGTCACCACCAGACTTGTTCTCCTTACCACAGGCTGATCCTGCCTCTGTGGATGAGGACAAATAAACTAACCAATCAATTATCCTGGCAAGCTGGACGTAGCTCTGGGCTGTCTGGGCACACCCGCATCTTTTCAGCAGAGTGTCACCGTGCTCTTCAGCTCTGTTGACCGAGAGATTGAGAGGGCCCTTCTCTTCCACATGGTTTATTTGAACAGCTCTCTAGTGTTGCCTCAATGTTCTCTCCAAGTTGCAGGTTTTACCCCATATCTCTTAGGCAATTTCTTTCCTCTTGTTCCTTTCTCCTTGAGCTGTTTTGCTCAATTTCAAATCTGTCAAAGTTACTCATCTGAGATCTAACATTTGCCGCTCTGAGTTTCCAGACACGCATGTGCTTCTCCTTTCTCTTACAGTGTAGCAGGGAATATCACAGAATGGATTTATTGAAGTCTTATTAAATATCCTCAATCCTATATGGAATAATCAAGTCTTAGTATCTAATTAAATAATTTACTCATGTGAAAAAAATGTCAATACAACAGACTGTAAATTCTCATAATGTAACTAATGTACATACTGCAAGTAGCTAATTTATTATTTATGTAGAAAGAGTAATTGTGTTTTATATGAAGAATTTTTTGCCTAGTATTCACCTAAAAATTCAAAATTTATTATTAAAACCAATTTTTCCTTGGTTTTAATCTGCTTTTATTCAAATACGATTTTTCCTTGAGTTCAGAATTTATATACTTCACTTGAAGCTTAAGGTTATAGAGAAGCTGTTCAACCATAGCTGGAGAGCATTTATCTCTCCCCTCAGAAAATAAGTTATTTTTCCTTTACAAGTGACTCAGTATTGAAACTTTGAGGTGGTAACTTCACATGTAAGTGGGGGTGACTGAGGGGTTTGTCCCATATCAGATGCTGAAGAAAGCTGTTTAAATGATAATAGTTTGAAGACTGAAAATCACTTTTTGGGCATGTTTCACAGGCATCCAGCAAGATATTTTGACAGATCCTAAAGCAGCTACTCAAACTTTTGACACCAACATTCATATTCTTGCTGCTGATCTTGACAGGCAAAGGGGATGCTGTTCTCAGGCAAGAGATTTTTAAGAAGACAAGCTTAATGTGCTTGTTAAAGTGAAACTTGATAAAATTTACCAGAGTTAGCAGTGTTGCCCAAATATCACCAAAGCATGGCAGGAACACTGTGCTAGTGCTCAACATCCCTGAGAGGTTCAGCAGCCCCAGCTGCAGCTTCCCTGTTCATGTTACTTAGAGAGCTGGGACCTGCATGCCTCACCTGGACCGTCAACTTCACTGAGCTGCCAACTTCACAGTCTGCTAGTCTGGCTTTTTTCTTTTTTTAGTATATATTTTAAAGTAATAAACCAAATCAATACAATATTAAATTCATATACTGGAATATGATTAGCAGTGGCAAAAATAGGCAGTGTGTACCACATATCTTAAGTGAGGTGGGGACGACTGTATTTAAAGATGAGTACCGGGGTAAAAACAATTTTTACTGATGCTCCAGGTAGATACAGATAAAGTTATCACGGTGGTCTGTATTCTGGGTGATTTTGTGTACTATATGGCACAATTGCTAATGAAACACCACCGCAAGAACTTTTACTTTACATCCAGATTTATTCTAAACAGAGCCTGTCATCTTTAACTTTCTACTAATGCAGGATTTAATGCAGAACTTGATTTTTCTCTGATTAAGTAGCATATGCCAGGTTTACAAGCTCTGTGTGGGGTTGTACACATTTGTGTCTAAGTAGGAAGGAGTGGGCAGAGGGTGCATGGTTCCTGCCTGGAATAAACAAACCAAGGTCTTCACAGGGAGCTCCATCTGGCTACCAACATCCACCGTCACGTAGCCCAGAAGTGACAGCTCCTGTAGCTGACTGTGGAGCTGACTTCACTAGGCAGGAGCTGAGAAACCCAACGCTCAGACAGAGCTTTTTATCAGAGTACTGCAGGAATAAGAGGTCTCCATGGTAATTCCTTGTGAAATCTCGATTGATTTGAGCAAGGGTCATGACAGCTGAGGGATCCTTGTGTCTCATGATAGCTGTTCCCTAAGACTTGTGAGGAAATATATTTTAACTAGAACAGATGAAATTGCCTGAGCTAATAATATGTTTTCTGGGGTATCTTTTGTCAGTAGCTCTGTGCTGTAATGTGATATATTCTTTTTGCCTATAGCAGCGGCAGCAGCGTGCTCTTTAACATCTGTTGGGTTGTCATTCCCTGTATTCCATTCTTGCTGTTTTGTGTATTTAGTCTTCCTGTAAATATGCCCATCCTGACACTTACTGTCAGCTGAAAATTGCGTATTGTTTCTGTATCAGTGAGCTTTTTCCTAGCCTAAAGGCCTTTCCTTTGACCTTACTCTGCTGAATTGTTTGAATTGCACCAACTGTTATGCAGCATTTCTTAAATCATGTATTCCCAAGGAGGATCCCACCTCTTTACTGCTGTAAAGGAATCTTAACTCCCATGGAAAGCAAAGGTGGTGTGCTTTGCCCATGTTCTTTACACCTGTATATTAGAGAACAGGGAGACTTTGAGGGCAGCTCTCCCTCTCTGAAGATAAAGGTATGTCTGTCTGGGCATTTCTGGAGACCTGTAAGGTCTTCACTGAGTGCAGAAGTGACAAAAAATCTTCTCCCACTGGGAGGTGGAAGAAGGAGCTGTCAATTTGTTTAGCTCTTCCTTTCTAATGACATAATCAACTCTTAAATGGCTTCTCTGGTATGAGTCTGAACTCTGGCACTGCACAGAGTTATCTGGGACGTTACCAAGAACCAAAACTGTACCAGCCACTGAGGATTTGGTGAGTGCCAATTAATAATTCCATATTGGAAAATGAGGCTGCAGGAAGTGGTAGCTTTTCTTTCTCCTCCTGTTTGTTTATAATCTCTTTGGGTCCTGTGTTTTCCTTGGAGCCCTGCTGGTCACAGGACTGGTGCCTTCCTGATGGTGTCAGCAGCAGCCATGAGGGAAGAGCAGGACATTTGCATTCCCCATATGAGATTTTGCAGCAAATTTTGGAAACTTCAAAGTCTTTAAATGGATGTCTTCAAACCATTCAGGACTGTAAAACACTTCTTATTAATAAGACATGGAACTGCTCACATCATATTTTGTCATTTAAATTTAGAGTGCCGTTGTGAAATATGGACCTTCAAAACATAAAAACACAAAGGTTTGCAGCAGCAGGTGTACAGCAGGTGCTGTGTGTGGAGGAAGGGTTTTGCTCTTGTGCTTTGTTCTGCAGCTGTTATTGCTAACCTGAAAAACTCTATTTTAGATTTTAGTTATTGATTTAAAGCTTGCCATAGTAGCTCTTCCTTTTAAGTGGAAAAGTGTAATGAAAAAATAGTAGTAAATAGTTTTTCAATAAAGCAAGATGGGCTAGATTTTGTATTTGCTCAGCACTATTTTCTTAACTGGGACAGCTCAAAAAGTATGCTTTGCAATGTATGTGTGTTAAATGTGAAAGGAACATCCCTGAAAATCTTTCTCTTTTGAAAGGTTTGGCTGGCTAGTCCTGGGAGTGCGTTTAGTATCATTGTTGTCATGTAACAGTTTTTCTTACAAAGGGATGATGGGTGTGTGCTGTGTACAGCTCCCATCTGCTGGGAGGAGGGTGACAGGACTGAGGTATTAGTTTGTTTTTGGTGAGATATGCCGGTGTGACAGACTCTCTTTCTGTGCCAGCACTGGCACACAGGGAAGTTCTGCTCAGGATCTGGCCTTGCTCTTTCTCTCTGGTTCAGTGGCCTCTGTGAGGGTATGAGCAGGACTGTGCCAATCATCCTTACATTGTTCAGAGACTTCTTTGGGATGCAGCGGGAGGGGGACTCTGAGGTACACCAATGTGTGCAGGTCTGTCTGCCTTTGGTTGTCACACAGGAACACACCAAATTCTTCATTATCACACCAAATTCTTCATTGTCACTGTCCTTGGCTGCAGTCTTCCAAAGATAACGAGGCTTAGATGAAGTGGTCAAAGCACATGTGCCAGAGTCAGATGAGGGGAGCTTTAGGCAACAGTGGATGGGATGAGATGAGCAGACTGTGACTGCTAACTCAGTCTGACTTCAAACAAGCTCTTCCATGCTCTCAGCTATTTTCCCCTTCCCTTCCTGCATCCTGTAGAGATTAAACCAAAGGGAATATTCCAGACTGCATGTGAAGTGGGAGAAAATAGGAAAGAATGTGCAAGTTCAAAAGAAATACAATGGTTATATGTACCATTGCATGTCTTTACTTGAAGATGAGTTTTGCACCAATCATAGTGAATCAACAGTTTGATATGCTGTTGAAATAATATTTTTTAATGTAATTTCCATTCTTTTGGCTTTAAATGAGGATTTCTATGGTTTGGGACACAATCTGTCCTAGAAATGTTTCTATTGCCCTTTTTTCCAAGTGAGGCCACCTTCTGTATTTTTCTGGGATCAAACCCATATTTATTATCAATATAACTAGGAATGAAATAAATTTTTCATAAGTCTCTGATTTTATGTCATTTGTATATAGTACAGTAAATGTATATGCATGCAACATTTTGACAGTTCTGTAATGAAGCATGTCTTCATTTTTAGTGTGTTACCCTCTGCTTAAATTTTCTTATTAAAAAATATTTGGTTTACAAATACATACTAATGTGTTTATTACCTCAACACTGCAGTTACATAGATGCAACTCAAAAGAAATTAGCATTTCCCCAGGTCCAGGTACTTAAATGTGTCTGGTTATATCCTCCTCAGAACAGTAAATGGAGTTGATCCCTTTGAAGTAGAAAGACTACCAGAAATGATGATATCAGAATATCATCAACTTTGGTGTTGTTCTTCTGTTGATAACACCAAAGCAGTCGCTGTGTTCTTGATAGAACCAGGTGACCTCACTGGGGTGGTTCCAGGTGCTCCCTGTGACAGGGAAGCAGATGCCAGGGGTGGATGGCCTAGGGATGTGCTTCGGGGTCAGGATCTGCCTCCTCCCAGCATCCTGCCCCAAGTGGTTTGGAATCTGCTGCACTCCTGACCACACAAATGCCATCACATTTCCTTCTCAATGATCGCAACAGGCAGACGGTCAGGCACATTTTCCACTTCTGAAATCCCTCATATCCCTTGGCAGGTTTGCTGTTTGTCTGAGGTCCTGGGCTGGCTGGAATCCTCCCCATTCCAGATGGCCACTTCCATGTTGTACTCGGGGCTGTGACGACACCGTGTAAGCTCACATAAGCCAGCACACACTGCTGTCACTGCCACTACGCACCACACCTCGACAATTCAACTGCTTTATTTATAGAAGTAGTAGATTGTGCCCCTGTGGCTGAGCTAGCTTTTCTCCTAAAGGCTTTGTCCACTGTGTTTTGGTTAAATTTCATACTAGAAATATATATATACAGTAATCATAGATACAATCCCCATTGATTTAAGTGAGAATTCCTACTTCCCTTGAGGTACTTCGAATTTCCTAATTTAAGTGAGTAGAGATTTGATATTTCTACCTCCTACATTAAAGTTCAGTAAAACATCTTGACTTACAAACAGGATGGAAAGAAATCTGCAAAGGTCATGTGCTGATAGGCTTCCCTAAATAGGAATGGATATAAATCGTGTTCTTTGGGAATTTTTGTGATTAAATTTCAAGTTTTTAGAAGACAGAACATAGATAACAAAAAAAAAAATTAAGGGCCTGAGTCTCTTATTTTACTGTTTATTCCCACTATTTTCCTTGCAAAAGAAATATTTTAACAGTCTTATGATTATGTTGTCATTTGTTTAGCTTAAGCAACTCAAGAATTATTACAATGCAATGGGTTATAAATTATGTGGATTGCTAGCTCATTTATATTATCTGTCATCAGACAAAGCATGTAATTAGATTTCTGGATAGAAAGTAGTTAAACAATCTGAGGTGGAAAACACTAGACTTAAAAATATTTAAATTATAAACCTCCTTCTGGTGATCAGGAAATGGAAAGAAATGTGGGTTAATTTAGAAGGGATATTTTATAATAGTGAATAAGCTGGCAATCTTCATGCACAATGGGGTTTGCTTTCTTAAAAGTACCCAAAAGTTGGCAGAATAAAATAGTTATGAGAAATTATTCTAATGGAAATTCTTACTAGAAATGTGGTTTGGTCTGGTTCCAGTGGAAGCCTGGGTAAAGGCTTTTACAATGGCTTTTCAATGTATGAGAACAGAAGAATCTTCTCTTTGGGAAGATACAGAAATGACATTGTGATATTTTGATTATCAGTCAGATGTGAGTGTGTATTAGAGTTTTTTTGGGGGGTTGTTTGAGGTTTGTTTGGTTGGTTGACTGTTTTTTAAATAATTTTTTATTACTTAAAATGGGTGCTGATGACAAATAGAGTATCTGGTTGCTATTCTGGCTCAAATAGAAATGCTAAATGGCAAATTTCAGTTCATGTAGCACTGATAGATGGTGTTAACTGATGATATCCAGTCTGTATAAAACAGTTACCTATTAAAATAATGTTATCTTATTTGTCTTTACCACTGTGCATTTTCTCATTCCATGCAATTGCTAATAAATTTTAAAGTAATTTTAACAACGAAACCCCAATGAACTGTCCTGGCCATGTAATTCCCTGTACCTGTGTTCCAGCCCATTTAGTATTGGCTCCTTTTTGTCTAACACCATCAAGCAGCTCTCAGCAGTCTGTGGATCTTGGTCTTTCAGGTGGGGAAGTGGGAGAACAACTCCCTGAGCCTCAAGTACTCAGTGTGGCCGAGGTACAGCTCCTTTGCAGACAGCGACCCCGACGACAACCACCTGAGCATTGTCACCCTGGAGGAGGCTCCCTTTGTCATCGTCGAGGATGTGGATCCTCTCATGGAAAGCTGCCAAAAAAACACCGTGCCATGCCGGAAATTTGTCAAACTCAAGTGAGTAAATACAGTGTTCCCTTTTCTTTTCCTGACTGCAAAATATAGTCCTTTATTTTCTCACTGATTCCTTTCCTTCCTTTCCTTCCCTTCCTTCCCTTCCTTCCCTTCCTTCCCTTCCTTCCCTTCCTTCCCTTCCTTCCCTTCCTTCCCTTCCTTCCCTTCCTTCCTTTCCTTCCTTTCCTTCCTTTCCTTCCTTTCCTTCCTTTCCTTCCTTTCCTTCCTTTCCTTCCTTTCCTTCCTTTCCTTCCTTTCCTTCCTTTCCTTCCTTTCCTTCCCTCCCTCCCTCTTTTTCCCTTTCCCACATGGTATGCTCTTTGCACATCCTCCTTTTTAAAAAGTTGAGAGTTTCTGATTATACACGTGTAAGTCACATTGAGTTATTAACAAAGTAGTAAGTTTATAGTAAATTCAAAGTCAATGAGAATCAGCCCTTTCCAGTCACATGGAAGAAGATTGTGTTCCAAAATGGGACTGTTTTAATGAGTCCTTTTTGACTTTTTCCAGTTATGTTGAGATACACCTGCTTTCATTAGTCTGTAACAATTTGAAAATGTCTCCTAATGAAAATGTAAGTTTATGCTGAAATTTGGTATAGAATAAACTACTCCAGCATAAAATACCACTGTGACTTACCATCAAGAGAAAAGTCCCCTTCTTTCAGTGCTCCATAACTTTGTAGCAGTCATTAGAAATCAGGGGAAGAGTTTCCACTGTAAATTTGTCAGTCGTGTTTCACCCACTATGCCTTGATCTGTGTATTTATGAACTGAATATAACAGAATTTTTACTGGGCAGGTGTGAGGGAATATGATGCATGTTTCTGAAGATTTCCAGAGGCTGCTAAATGGTTGTACACATCCATCCTGAAGTCCAGAGAAATTATTTTTTTTTACTTAAGTTTGAAACTAGTTTTATTTTAATTTTGAATTTTTTCAAAGGCTGTAAGATACTGCCTTGCCTTCTGAAGATGCATATACTAAAAGTTTCTAGAGGTTCCAAAATGAACATTTCAGAAAAAAAAGATGAAGAGAAAATTTGCATCCTTGCACTTAAAGGCAGCCTGAAGTTCACCTTCTCCAAGTGCAGGGAAAGGTGCACTTTTAGAAGATGCATCCATTTCCAGCACGGTGAACTGCTGTGCCTTTTTATAGCTTACATGTTCTTTAATTACTAAATGACATGTAGTCTGATGTCTTGAGAGTAAAAGTAATAAAAGTTTAATCTAATCCTAAGAGAGAGATTAGTAAGAGCAGGCTGTATGCCTTGCTGGAGCAGTGCGGTGCGTGAGGCTGGATCCTGGAGTGGAAGGATGTCATGTGAGGTAATGTTGTTTCTGTGTCTCACCAAGCAACTCTGTCATGATTAGCGGGAGCTGCAAACACCATATAGCTATAAAAGCATCCTGTGGGTTATTTTTGCCTTGATTCAGAAAAACATGGTCATTCACAAGAGTGGCAAAATGTTGTTTCACAGTGTGCTGTATCTTGCTGTTGTGCTGCCTCTGTTTTTCCCAGCAGGAATATTTATGTGTGTCTTCTCTGTTGACAGCAACAAAACTAACGAGGGAACTAATGTAAAGAAGTGCTGCAAAGGATTCTGCATCGATATCTTGAAGAAGTTGTCTAAAACTGTCAAGTTCACATATGACCTGTACTTGGTGACGAATGGGAAGCATGGCAAAAAAGTCAATAACGTGTGGAATGGAATGATTGGTGAAGTAAGTTCTCTTTTAGGTAAAAGAGTTCCTCAGTAAGAGCTCAGCATTCTTCTGAGTTGAGTTCTTACTGAGGAAGGAGGTGTTGAGTGCTGACACTGGCGTGCTGTCCCTGTGATCAGGTGGTGTACCACCGGGCAGTGATGGCTGTGGGCTCCCTCACCATCAACGAGGAGCGCTCGGAAGTCGTCGACTTCTCGGTGCCGTTCGTGGAGACTGGGATCAGTGTCATGGTGTCACGGAGCAACGGCACGGTTTCACCATCTGCTTTTCTAGGTATGATCTCCAGCCCGTCCAGATAACCTTATTGCATTTCTGAAGAGTTTGATAGATTTAATTGTGTGTTAAGATATGTAGTACATTAACACAATTCTGTTGAGCTTTGAATTTTACACTAAGAAGTTTGTGCTGTGTTGATTTGCTGATTAACATGATCATTAACACGGTGCTGCTGCTTTTGGATGCTGAAAGTAAAAATTAAACCAGTGATTTCAACATGAAAAAGAATCCCCTAAAGTCTTCAGTTAGGAAAATTACATCCTCAACCCTGCTTCCTTACAAACTAACTTATGCTTGTTTAGCCCATCACAATTTGTTTAATAGCTGTTTAATATTCACAAAATAATTGAAAAACCCATTGTAGAGTTGAAGAGCAACTTCCTTGTCTTTAGATATCATTTAAAGCTAGTTGGGTAACAGCTACCTCTGGCTTCTGAACACCACACTACTGCACTGGAGAGCTGAGTGTTTCCCATTGATGCATCTGAACAGTCGAGATACAGCAAGGAAATGAAAGGCTGGGCAGACAGGAGGTGGGATATAAAGAAACAAAGACTCTGGGCTTATTTTCTTGCATGCTTCTTGTTTAAGTTGTGCATTTTTCCTTTCATTATTTCCTTCTCCTCTTTTAGTACTTATAGTTTCTTTTAGTGTTTGGCCTGAATTTACCTGAAGCTGAAAAGAGAATGAGCCATGAGGTGGTTCAAAAGTGCCCAGAATGCTGTTATGTTCTTCATAATGTATTTGGGCCTACTATTTTTAAAGATATCTTGTACTGGAATAGTGACACTAAAATCATTAAGTGGAAAAATAAAAAATCAGTATATTCCAGATATCTTAGGGCACAGCCAGTAGTTAGGCTAGTCCTAAATTGCTAAGTGGAAGTTCTTCAGTCCCCCTGAAGTTGCTCACAGACATTGAAGAGCAGATTAGTGGTGTAGTATCAGATACAAGCAGGCAAATAATTGAATTTTCTTACGCAAGAATCATCATTTAACGACAGAGCTGATTTCTTATATCTGTTCCACAAAAGCACATTACAGAGATGATGCAAGTAAATATGACACAGTGAGTAATCAAATAATTTCCCAAATGTGGTGATACCTAAGTAGATGTTGTTGATGTTTGATATGAATGAAAGACTTTAAAGTGAAATTGCAAGAAACTGTACTTGTAATGAAAATACTCAGAGAGTATCTTTTCATTTCTTTGAGTCATTGCATTGTAAGGTTCATTTTTTAAATTGCAGTTGCAGCACGTTGAAATGACCATTGGAAATAAGAATTGGGGTGTTTTCTAAAGTGCAAGTGCAGTTGATTTTTTACTTCTCTCTTAAAAACCTGTTTACAGCTACCATCAAAAGAGAAGCTGCTTTTGCATTTTTCACAAGCAATATAATTATTAGATTTCTAAAATACATTTAATATTATTGGTTTAGTTGGATGTGTATATAGTTCAAAAGAAACCAAAAAAGAACCCCTTCTCATAAAGCTCTCTAAAATAGCTCTGCTTTTGAAGAAATCTGATTTTACTGCACCCACAAATCAAGTTTATGCTCTCAGAAGTGTGCTCTGTTTTTCAGGCGTAGATGAAGCTGCCAGTTGGCTGGAATTGACTGTGTATTTTGATGAGGTGTGCGTAGTAGTAAAATATTTTGCCTTGCAAAATACTATCAGGCAGATAACTGAATTTATTCACAGACTGATTTTGTTTCAATTAAGTGAATGTCTGAGAATAGAGTCACCTTACGTAAGTCTTTTAAAAGATTTTTTTTAAATCTGTCAAATATAGTACTATTTTTAAAGAATAGCACTTGATTACAGTTCCTGAAATATCTGGGTTTGTGAATAGTTTCTATGAATGTGGACAAGTACAGGATTTTGTGTGACTAGATTTTTCCAGTCAGTTGTTGTGTCCAATAGATCTGAGTAACTGATGGGCTGTGACAGCCTAGTCCTCGTTATCTGCTGTGTTCCGATTCTGATGTGTCCTTCAAATAAGGATTTTATCCATGTTAAAATATTTTCACATTTTACTAGAGATGATATATACTAGATCTACAAATACTTTTTTAATGATCCTGTGGAATTTTGCTTCTACTTCATTTAAACAACCAAATAAAGGAAAACATTAAATCTCCATTTCTATATTTTTCAGAGAGAGAGTTCATAGGTGAGGTCAGTTTTCTTTTCTAGAGGCATTGATGAAAAAGAAAATCCATGCCCTTCTTTATTTAATGTATTCCTTAAGTATTGGTTTTGGTGGTGGGAGGTAGGACTCAAAGACATCTTTTCCCTGCTTGATATTGTCCGTTGTCAGTCATTTGAAATATACACTAACAAGTCATATATTAGTTTTTTTCTGCCATATTATAGCTTTGCTGAAAATTCCTTTAAAACCTGCTGCTCGCCTGAGGGAAGTTCCCTTCCTGTCCTTTGAGAATCAAAGCACAGAGCTGAATGTGTAATTGGATCTCTGATATGACAGGAAGATCGACTTTGTTATTCAGTTGATTTTGTACTTGCTCAATCTTACTGCTTGCTGTCCCAAATAACTTTTGTTTTCCTATTGCTCCTATTAATTCACCACCTCATTACCAGACTCCTTAAATTATTAAAGAGAATTCTGCTTAAACTCTTGTTTATAGCTCACTTTTGTACATTGGCTTGTTTTGCCCTTTGCCTTCTTTAGATTTTGACAAATTACCATTGCTGTTTCTACACTGTTGCTTTTGATAAGGGTTTTATCAGCCTAGCTTTCTTCTGTGAGAATGCTGTCAAAATTTTATAGTAGTTCTACATGAATTCCAATTTAATCCAGTTACTAACTGAATTCAGAAAATATTTTTAGACTGTATTTGGCTACATAATGTCCCTTCTCTGGCTGTACCTACATAGATCTGTCTCTGTCTTTTACAAATTCTGTTATTTTCCTAACTTACCATTCTCTCCCAAACAAATAATTACAGTACTTGAATGAATTTCATACCTTGTCTTAAAAATAAAATAATTAATTGAAAAAATACTGTTCCTTTGCAAGAGGAAACCAGTTTGGTTTAGAATGTCCCTGCTTTGCCTTAGTTACCATCCAAAAGTACCAGTGGGGCTATTTGTTATTTGATCTTGTCTAAGTCACAGATTTCTGAAGAAATCATAGCAAAGACAAAAGATCTCATGAGTTTTCTATGCTTGGGCACAAATTATTACATTTCATTCTATTCTGGGTGAATCATCTGAATTTGGGCAAGACTCAGATATCAGTCATTGTCCTTTCCTGCAATAAGGGAAGAAGTTTCAGTGATTCTATTAAATTCAAAAAATGAAAAAGCTACAAAAGAGGTACTTCTTGGGCTTTCAAAAACAGGCAAAACATTCAAACACACTAATTTTCTGTAATTTCAATTGTTTCTTGATTCTGTCCTAATTAGAAATAGTATACTAATATTTGTTTTTTCACTCTTCAGAGCATGTTCACACATGCTTTATTTGCACAAGTTACAATGTGAAGTGCCCCAAATAAGTTGGCCTGATAAAGAGGTATTAGTTTGCCATGCTAATCTTTCTTGGAGATATCCTTGTACCAAAGCAGCTACCACAGAGACTCCTGAAATTATAGAATCTGTGGTTGGGAAAAATGATATTTCATATTGATATCGAGTCCTTTCAAAAAGTTGGTGCTTAGTCTGGTATTTGAAACTGTTTTTAGTTTTATGCTCCAACCTACTTCTTTTACTTAATTATGGTTCTTCTGTCTTTCAAACTGACATCCAATTTTTCATAAACCCTTTTGATTTCAGTAATTTGCTCCCAGATGAGAATGAGACATTCAAAAGGATGTGGTTGCAATTGATAAAAATATCATCTTCATTGCAGGTAGATGAAAGTAAACACAGAGAGAAAAGAATCCTTAAACAAAAGCGTTTAGTTTGAATGCAAGTATTTACCTTTCCTCCTCTAACTCTTTTTGTTGGATAGAAAATGAGAGAGAGGTCTACTTCCCTGAATTACAGAATGTATTAAACATATGCTTAATTGCTTCTGCTTTGCAGAAACACAGTCATAGAAGTTGGACCGTTCTGTTGATAAATTTCTATAATATGGGATGAATAGACACAGCAACCTGATTGTGGAATAAGCAGCGAGTCAAACCAATTATGTGCCACTCAGTGTCAAACAAAAGTGTGCAGCCTTCTGTTTTTAATTACAACTTACATTTAAGCTTTTGACTTTATGGATTTTGTCTATATATATACTAACAGCGGTCCATTATATATTGCTTAGTTCTTTGCTTGTATTCTTGTTGGAAAAAGCTAATGTAGAGGAAGCTGCTGGGCTTGCCTAGGCGAGGACATTAGAATTCTTGTGCTGTGACTGGATTAATGAACTGTGTTTCTGTTTCTCCTGTTTTGCTGCAGAGCCTTTTAGTGCTTCTGTCTGGGTGATGATGTTTGTGATGCTTCTCATCGTGTCTGCCATGGCTGTCTTTATATTTGAGTACTTTAGTCCTGTAGGATACAACAGGAACTTAGCACAAGGGAGAGGTAAGATTTGCATTTTACTCAACTCCATGTCTATTAAAAAATCATATATTTTCCTTCCCTGGGTCTCCATCTTTTCAAATAAACATAACATAGGAATAAAACAATGAAATTAGCTATTAAACTGTTTATGTTCATTTAAAGTATGATTTCTTGAAGGCTTATATATGCTCATATTCATAATTCCAATTCAATGGAATAAAGACAGAGCAGGATAAGTGGTATCAGAGTTTTATTCAGGCAGTGTTTGGTTAGTAAATGACATCAGTTGTAAAGTGTCAGCAGTGAAATATGTTCTGCTCCTGGCTATTACAAATTCATGACCAGTTCAGAGAAAGTTACCTAAAATCCTGTGGTGTGCTGGGCAGTTTGAAAAATAGCAGTTACATTGTCCATAGTTTTGTGTAGTCCCTGTAAAAAGTCAGAAGAACTCTGAGCCTTGAAATGAGGCCCTGTAAAAAGTCAGAAGAACTCTGAGCCTTGAAATGAGGCCCCTGGCAGAAGGGCATCTCTCCTTCCTGTGTAGCACCCTTGGTTACAGAAACTTCATTTTCAAAACAGACAAGCTTTGCATTAACTCTTTTTTTCAGTGAAAAGCTGCACTTTGACTCAAGAGTGAGGATTCCATATCTCACTATGCCCTAATTCTCCCCTTTCTTAAGAGACATTTGAGAGTGCAGCCTTTTTTAAAATTTCTAATTCATTCTTGCCTTGTTTCATAACAACAGATCTTCCAGCTTGGTGAACACAGTTCTGGGCACTATTAAAAGCAAATTATTTCTTCTAGACAATGGCTGGCTTGTTCCCTGAAAAAGCGGATTACTGTAATGTTCAGATTATGTTATCATTTTAATAAGATGGTAAATGTGTCACCTCTGTCTGAAATAAACCCTGTGTTAAAAGTGGGGAAATCAAAGGGGAATATAGACACTGGGGATCCAGGAACTTGGCTTTCTATTCTGTGCTTCAATTGATTATTTAGTGTACCTACAGCTACAAAGACATGTTATGGCATTAGAACATCCCAACTTTGCTCTAAAGACTTGCCACAAATCCAGCTGCCATTAATTTCAAACCTGGAATATTAAAAAAAAAGTATTTATCATCTCTCATTTCCCTAGGCATTTTTTGCAGGATGAATCCCAGTGTTTATACAATCTCCACTGGCAGAAACAGAACTCTAGATTGCTCCCTTGGTATATAATTTCTGTAACACTGTTGCTCAGAAAAATGCACATTATCCCTGTATGAACTCACTCCTTAATTTGTCTAGAAGGTAGTTTCATGAAACAAAAGTCAGCTCCATTGTGTTTATTTTACTGCACTCTATTTTCCTAGTGCTGTTGCAGAATAGGAGCATAATGTAAGATGCAGAGCTTGACTGCATTGTGAAGTATTTGCAGTGCACTGGAGAGCATTTCTACTGAAATGAGAACATGCACTGAGTATACCCACTTAGGGTTTTATTATTTTAAGAATCATTGAATTATTATTAAAATAAATTATAGTTTGAATGAATAGCTAAATCTATATTTGTAATGTGCATCCCCCTGGATAAAGGGACAGGGAAGGAGGTAAAGTTACAGATTTCTGCATCAGAGCTTACTGACTAAATTGCAATTGAACTGAAAAAAGGATAATTATAAGTAGGCCAAATGAGTCAGAGTCAGAGGAGGCTGGTTTCTCTGCACTGAGGGTACAGGGAGTGAGGATGATGAGCAATGTGTGATTGCCCTGTGCTTACCTAGAGCTGGGTGAGAATAACTGCCCTTGGTTCTCACAGGGTGAGGCCTTTGGAGTGGGTAATGACATTGTTCATTCACTTCTGCCCCTGTGTGAGCCTGGGGGCAGCACGCTGGCCACTTCCAGCTTTGGGGTGAATTAAAAGATGACCGAAAATAGAAATAACAAAAATTACAGGATGGCTTAGCTGGGACAGAATTTTACCTGTAATGTCAACACATTTGGAGCCACAGAACTGACTCTGAACATGTGAGGCAGCCTGGCTCACTCTAAATTCCCTGTCTATAGAGGTAGCTCCTTTGTTCTGTCCTTCTGATTCATGCTCGGAGTACAAAGGTGCTTAAAAGTAGGTGACACATTCACACACTTTGATCTTAAAAATGCTTACATAATGTTCAAAAAGCATAATGTTGGATGACTGGAGATGATAAAAATAATTTGGGTAAGAAAAGTACTAGAATTGAATCATTAAGACTTAAAACTCCAGTTTTCCATTTCACATGTTTGCTGGCACAGAAAACTGACAGGGCAACACTGTGGCACATTTCTTCCTACAGGAGATGTACCAACCTGCTTCTCCTCCAAACCTATGCTTTCCATTTTCATCTTAAAAATTTTGAACCATATGCCATGTGGAAAAATGTTGAATTATGTTTTAAAATGTGGAGCTCATTGTCATTGCAATGGAGGGTACTTATGGTAAATCCTGTGATTATATTGTGAGTACAGTGAATATATATACTGAAATATTTTCTAACCATATCTCTGGGATTAATGGCTTGTCCCTGCACGGTATATTGGCAAGATTTAATTTAACTGCAGCTGAACTAACTGCTCTTTGCACTTGCAGATCCCCATGGACCATCCTTTACCATTGGAAAGGCAGTGTGGTTACTGTGGGGCTTGGTCTTCAACAACTCTGTGCCTGTGCAAAACCCCAAGGGGACAACGAGTAAGATCATGGTGTCAGTCTGGGCTTTCTTTGCTGTCATTTTCCTGGCCAGTTACACTGCCAACTTAGCTGCCTTTATGATTCAAGAGGAATTTGTTGACCAAGTGACTGGGCTGAGTGATAAAAAGGTAGGTATTCAGCTCAAAAGATGTCAGTGTCCATTCTCCATAATCCTTCTACAAATCTGTACTTTGTGATAAAAACTCTGAGCAAGATAATGAACTAAAACTGGATGATTTCCTTCTGAGTGCAAGTGCAAACTTTACTAACAAACCTAAGACCCAAAGCATGAAAATATCAGTCTGTTTTCAAAATCTCTGCATTGCCTATTCCAAAGTAGCTGCATTAACTGAAAATTACCTTTATTTTGTGATAGATGTAAGTTAGTGTTTGGTTAAAAAGAATGCCTCACCAAAATAAAAAGCTTGAAAAATGTTGTGGGATATTAGTAGTATATTCATAGAAAAAAGGCCATTTGCAAAATTATTGTGATGGATTTGCACAAGACACCTGAAGGGTATGCTTTTGTTACGTCTGTGCCCAGTTGTTTGAAAATGAAACCAAATATTGACATTAAGAAGAAATATTTAAATACAGTATAGCCAGGAAACAGCTTCTCAAAGGACAGAAAATAAAGAAAATTGTTACTAAAAACAAACCAAAAAGGCAACATCTTAGCCTTGTCTATTTTTTTTTTGACTGCTTTTTATGATCAGCCTTTGATTGATTGCCTGGTATATCAAAGCAAGCATGGCTAGAGGAAAGATAAAAAATAAAAAATGATAATAGTTTTGTTTTCATTTAATTGTGTTGTCACACAACCTTTGAAAGAGCATGAAGATTGTTAAATATCCCTCTATTTTAAGATAATATTCTTAGAAGAGACAGATAAATGGCATTCTCTCTTGGGGATAAAAAAAAAGATTTGAGAAATGTCTTTCTCCAGTTGGTGAGAGAGAACAGAGCGTTTCCCTGGGCCCTGGTTTTGGCAGGCTCTGCCTTGCACCCGGCACAGCAGTGGGCTCAGGTCTGGCTGCACCCTCACCTTCCCCTCCTCGCTGGCTCTTTGCCACGGGGTGGAAATGTCAGCTCTTGTTCTGTAGCTTTTGGCTAATAACTTCCTTAGTTTTCATCATTTTTTCTATTCTGACTGCTAAGTAGGATTTAGTTTCCACAAAAAGCTAAATAAAAATATAAAAATACTTGAATCAGAAAATACCATCTGTTCTTGTGTGGTCTGCTGATCATTTATTTGATCTGCCACCTTTGTTTCTATTTTTTGGTTCTCCAAACTTTGCCTGAAGCACATAGATATAAGTCAGGGAAGACATGCCTTTTCTGATTAAATTAAAAAAGTTAGAATTCCAGAAGAGCAATGAACTATTTCAGAACATTCTTCTTGTCATACATAGGTTTTACCTCCACAATCCTGAGGTTTCTTGGATTTAAAAAAACCAAATAATTTGGGATAATTTGGGATAATTTATGGGAATGTAATCTGATTGATGTTAAATTATTTTTCTCCCCTCTTTGCCATGTTTATACAGTTCAGTACAGAATTCTGACCCTTGCAGGAAGCAAAGCAGTCACAGGCAAGGGCCAGAATTTTGGATATAATCAATTTTGAATAATTAATACCTAAAAGTTCATTAAATTTTTTACAAAAATTAAAAAACTCAAACCCCACTTCTGGGCTGGTAAATCTGTTGTTCTTCTCTCCCACTTTTCCCACTGCCATACCTGAAGAGTCAAGCTCTTCTGTCAATACTGTACTGTCAGTGCAATAAAGGGTTTCCAGTTAGAGATGCTGGGGTGTCCCCATGTGATGGAAACATCAGGAAACTCCCCCTCTCTCTGAGCAGCCATCCCTGACCCTCAGTACTCAATGTTGTCCCATTCCAGCTTTGCTGACGTGATGACAATGTGTTATTTACACCTCGGTGCTCTAAGACCTCCTTATAGTTTCCTCATCCCTTGAAATGTTGCTAATGAATTTGTGAATGCCATGTCATCAGAGTGTCACCCAGAAATACATGGCACAGCATGTACTGGAGTTAGGAGGGGTGGGTGTTCATAAACTCAAATGATTCAGCAAACGAGAGGAAAATTATATTTTGACATTCTTGTGTATGTAATAGATGTTCAAAAGCTTTGTCTTCAGAAGGTGGTACATAAAATGAGTCCAAAGTATCCAGCAAAGACTGAAATTCGTGGCTTTTGTACTTTTGAGACCTTTTGTGCCTATTTCATGCAATGAAAGAGGAAAAAAATTGCTGAAGGAGGGTAGGTAGCTGTGCACAGAGCTGTCTCACAAAGTGTTGGTCTACTGGGGTTCTGCCACAGATAGGAATTGCCTCATGTACACATGGTCAAGGAGCTTCTCTTCAACTTTAACAGGAAACCTTAATGATGCCACTGATAGGCTCCTTATTTTTGCAAGATTCACAGTGTTCTTGTAAACTTGGCTTTCTGTTCCTGTGCCCTAGAATGACACAGGCTGTGCAGTCACTGAGATGTGTCTGTATGACAGCAGAGCAGTGAGAATGGGCAGGGAGGGAGAGCCTGTGAACCCAGCCCTCCTCACCACTGCCAAATATCAAAGCCTTTCTGTGCTTTTTGTGGGTGGGCAGGCACAGCTGTCCCTGCACTGCAGCAGCTGATAAGGACATCATAAGGACAGTTTTGGAGGGACTGATAGCTGCATCTTTGTAGGATCACAAGTCACAATGCCAGGTTCCCATCTGGTAAAAGAGGAAGAGAGAGGGTTCAAATATGGGTGTCCCTCTGTCACTCCAAATGACTTGTGATTCCTGCTCTCAGCAGGACATTATTTACTGTTTTCTAGTATTTTAGTAGTGTTTCCCTTAAAAAACTCCAGTTCCTTAAAAATCTCCAGAACAATAACAAACAGTTGCTCTCAACTGTTCAGGCAAGCAAGTAAATCTTTAAGTCAGAATGTAATTCAGAATGTAATGTTTCTGGAAGATAACTTTGCTGACTTAATGAAGTTGCAAGTTTTATTAAGGCATATAGAAAAAAAAATAAAAGCAAAAGACTGGAGTTGTGTTGCCATGTGGTACAGTTCTGTCAGGTGGCAGAGCAGGGGGAGACAAGAATGAATGGGTCACTCTTCAGAATAATAGCAGATCTCTCAACTATGACTCAAACAAGGGCCTTGTGCATTCAGTTCAAGAATTCTGTCCATGATTTAAAAGATTATCATTTCATGAAATGTCTAGGAAGAAAATTATTTCCTAGCAAACATAACATATTTTGTTTCTCATCATGGGGCTTTAGGGAAAATGAATGCATGTAGAGGCTTGATATTTTTTTGCTTTTCTTGTCTCTTGTCTGCCACACAGATCTTTGCTGCAGTCACAAACAGTCCTGTGTGCTTCTCCAGGACATGGCAGTTCACAGAATATAAGTTTAATGTTGTTGATGAAAACTTTATTCATCTCAGATATGAGTGCAGTGTTAGTAAAAAGATTTAAACCTCTTTCTTCTTTACAAGTAGTCTATGAGCCAGCAGTAGTACCAGAAGATAGTTTCAAAAATAATCTCCTTGTGAGTGATAAAATTTGTTGGTTGGTGCCAAGAAATTCCAGTCTGTAGATGGGGTTTGGAACTATTAATTTGCTTTTTAACTCTGTGACTTTTGAATGAACTTGGGCTTTTTATTCATCCTTCTCTTCTGCAGAAATATTTTTATCTTCCATGAACGTTCAATTTGAACAGATGTGTTAATTCTTTCAACTATTCCTATGAGAGGAAATGCCTGCCAACATCCTAGATTCATATAAATGTTCTTGAAAAGTGAGACTATTTTAAAACAAACCCCATTTTGAAATCACCAGAATACACCATAATGTCCCTGTTCCCACAGTTCTCCTGCCATTCCCCCAGTTGCCCTGCCATACTGGGAGCTGAGCTTGCAGAATGCTCACCACAGCTGAATTTCCAAAATATTCCAGCAATATAAGGACCAGCAAGTCTCACAGGTCCTGAAATTGACAGTTCTATTTTTTCCAGTTCTATTGACTGGCAAATTTAGGAGACACATGAAGCCATCTCAATGCATCAGAGACACATTATCTCTAGATTTAAATAAAGTTGATAGCAAGCTACATTTATATCAGTGGAATCTCTGGATATATGTTTAAAAGCAGGGTTTGTTTCAGTGCTGCATAATAAACTCAGAAAGGGAGATAGCAAATATAGACTAAGAATCATGAGTGGTGTACAGTGTAATTTTGGTGCATGGGTCAATTACTATGTGTAAAAGTAGTAGCAAAGTTATAATTTAAACAGTAAAGCTCTGAAAAGGGAAAATGAGGAAAGTAAGACGTCTGTTAGCTAAACAAATAGAGAAAAATAGAGTTAATTCCTTTATGCTTTGTCAAAATATGCGTAATTAAAATGAAGCATTTAATTGTAGTTCTGTAACAAGAAAATGGTGTTGTAGCAATAATTTCACAGTCAAGGTTTGATGGAATTGAAAATACTCCCAGTTTTTGTATAAACCCATTTGGATTCTCTTTGCAAATTGGTACTGGATCTTGGGAATTCTTGATGCCCTGAGACCAAACGTTAAAAAGAAAAATATTCCACATGGAGCCCCAAAGGAATCAGCAACTGTATAAATATTAGGCATCTCTTGAAGCACAGGATATATAGATTGCTCTTCTAACTTCAGCAATAAAAACAGAGTGCATTTAGAGTGGAATTAATGGGTGACTGCTTTTATCAATGCTCAATTCAATTTCCTCATTAGCCAATAGTTCCTCTAATCTGAGTGACCTTTTCATTTGTTTCTTAAAGAGACGTTTTAATCCTAAAGTGTCACTTGGTTTTTAAAGGAAGATGTTGAAAAGGTGCATATAAAATTTTCAGGTCTGTTAGCAAAAAGTTTATGTGAGATTATTTGAAGGATTGCCAAGTGTGAAGCCTGAATGTGCCCTGAGCTATTGCCATTCCTTTGCAGATCCCCCCTGGCTGGTCCATCTGTGCTGATGCAATAGTGATAGAGAGAGTAAAATTGTAGAGTAAACCTATGTGTCCTCAAGCAAATTGTTCATAGTTTTAAATGGTAGGGTTGAACAGGGACTAGGATTACAGGTGTGAGAGTTCCAGAAGCCCTTCTCATATCAACCAATGAGTTGCTGAGCCCCTGTGGAAGCTGCTAGAGATTTTATTCCCCTCCAGTCATGGGTGGAAGGAAACTCCCTCACTCTGCCTCTCCCTGGCACAGATTCCTGTAATCCCTGGCACCCTCCAGGACTGGACATTGGGCTCCCTGTCGAGTACCGTGGATGATCCTTTTCCCATCTTCCTGATGGGGAATCACAATGTCCCAACTGAGATGGAAGTGTGAAATGACTATCAACAAAACACTTTTCCTTTGGTTGCAGTTTGCCAGTGTGTTTGGGTTCCCTGGAGAGATGTTGGCAGATGAGGATCTGCTCCAGTTTCTGCTGTCCTGCCATAGTGGAAAGCATGGTAGAGAGTCACATCTGAGTGGCAAAATAGAGCTGGTTTTACCTTGGATGTAGATGATGTTCAGTTGGTGCGAAGACAGTTTCTGGTATAATAGTCCTGAATTGACCCACAGCATTTGCCTAGAAGAAATTAGAGGCAATTTACACAACTTCTGTCTTTTTCAACCTGAAATTGCTCTTCTTCACATTTTGGATGCCTGAAACACTTTGCTTATCCCCTTTATCTCTAGTTTCAAAGGCCACATGATTATTCACCTCCTTTTCGGTTTGGAACGGTCCCAAATGGAAGCACTGAGAGGAATATCCGAAACAACTACCCTGATATGCACCTTTACATGACCAAGTTTAACCAGAAAGGAGTCGAAGATGCCTTGGTCAGCTTGAAAACTGGGTGAGTTTTTTCCCATGGTTTTTAATGAATGCTGTAAACTTTTCAGAAACAGAGAACTATTGATCTGTGCTTTCTGTGGTACTTGTCAGACTCATGTCAGGCTGCTGTGTAGTACATGGCACCTTTTTTTCCCCAACTGCACTGTACAGTTAGCAAAAAGGAAAATGATTGACTGTGACTTCTATGGTTGTTTTAAAATTACATGGTAGCTTCAATGTCCTATGAGAAGTAGTTTCAAAGGGCAGAATTAATGTTTATTGGATTTGAAGACAGTACAGTCTCTTGTTATCTTTGCAGTGCTGCCTAATCCTGCTTCTGACAATCTTGGTAAATATCCTGGTAAATGTTATTGTCCTTCTTTCTTAAGATCTGAGATTTAGTCTTGAGGGCCATCCATCCTTTTCTTTTTGAAGTAGCCCAATATGCCTGGTTGGACAAAGAGACAAATTTCCATTCTTAATCTTCCACAGGTATGAGAGTGACTGATTGCTCATATCATTATTCATCTGGGTGACAGTAATCTGCTAGCTCTAAACATTTAGGCATGATAGCAGCATGATTATGTTTATAAATAATACCATAGTAATATTAATTTCTCAATACAGGCTTTTTAGGTTTTGTTTTGAGGTAAGAAGTTACTTTAGTGGGTTTAAATATATTTACTCTAGGGGCTATTTCAATGAACATCTCTCCTTATTCATGGTGAACACAGGACATGTTTCTTCCTATACTAAAATACCCTGTTTTGATCTTTTTTGGGGAACTGCTTAAACTTTTAATTTTTACTCCCCTTCTGCCAAACCTGTTTGGGAGTGTAATGTATTACTTAAGCAAAACACCTTGAAATCCTGAAATCTTTCCTTAGAGTGAAGACTCCCTTCTTTAAAAAGTTATCCTTCCAGCTGTTTCCTTCTCTTCCGTCTCCTTGCTGCTGTCTGGACTCTGCCCTCATTTCTCCAGGCATTCTCAGCTGGCACTTCCCAGGCCTGGTTTGTCCCATCCCAGGCCAGATGTGTAACATTGCGTGAGATCAGCCTTGCCCAGGGGCTTCCAGACTGCAGCTCCTGCTCTGACCGAGCCTGTGCAGGTCACATTTCCTGGGTGACAGCTGAATTATGCATTAGAGATAGACAGCTGGATCCTACCATTCCTGCTGGGAATTTTTGAAGAAGGAGATGTCCTGATTTCAGCCATTTGTAGGACTTGTTCTGTTGGATGAGCAGTTTATTTAGGGGATGTACATTGCTTGTACTTTTCACCAACCATTTGTGCTACTGAAAGCCCTGAAAAACTGCTGTTAGCTTGAAAATCAGGCCACTCCTCAGACACTTAAGTGTGAAAAGAGGGGGGCCAGCCTGACTGCAGGGCTGTTCAGGAGGTTCACTGAAACTCAGGCTGGCTGCTCCTGGGCCAGCTGATGGTCCTTCTCAAGAGCTTTGCTCCTTTTGACAGCATCAACTATTCATTTTTGACAGATTCCTTTTCCCCTGCTGAAGTTTCTTTCCTCTTCTGAGTGATTGCTCTGTGTGGATACCCCCAGGTGTCTGCCTTGCTCCCCTTGACTGGTATTTCTGTAGCAGATGGTACAAATAAACTTCTGGGTCAATACAATAACTGCAACCTCCAGCTGTGCTCCTTGGGATTTTGTCTGGTGGCAGCAGAACAAGGTGCAGAAGGATTGAACAGCAGCATGTCAGCTGCTTTCAGACTCATATTCTTCAAAAACAATTTTTCATTTTTTTCTGACAAATTTTCTGTTCTTCAGCATACAGGATTGTATCTTCTTTCTCTCCCTCATGATTTCATTGACCAAATTCTTTCTCTCTTCGATGTAAAATTTGCCCTTTCATCTTTAACTAAACTTGATGAAGTCTAGTTGAGACATCTTTCATTTCCTTCTCTCCCTGATTCACTGGATTCCATGATATTTAGTACATCTGGTCCCATGGAGTCTGTGTTTCTATGGCTCTTTTGAGGATGACTCATCTCTTCTTCCTCAAACTGCTTCTGCTTCCAAACAAATATATAATTTCTATTTTCCTCTTCAGTGTGTGTGTTCTGTTCACCTTATTACAGCTAATTTGTCTCTTTTCATCTTTATCACTTTCCAAAACTATTCCTGTACTTTTATATATTTTTTTTTTCATTCTCATCTTTGGGGATACAACAAGCAACTTCTCTTATCCATGATAAGACTTGCTGCTTCTGTACAGATTTTTGAAAATGAACTCTCTGATAATTTTAGTCATAGTCTATAGACTGAGAAGGACTTGCAAAGAATCTGGTTGATAATTGCTTCTGCAAGTTAAAATAAATATGAACTGTATTATCCCTGAAGTGTTTGTATAACATGTATTTCCAATCTCACTTTAAAAGCTACTTTTGCTTAATTAGAGACATGAGGTTTAGTCCCTTTTAATGACTTTTATATAGTGTTTGATTCTAATTTCAAGATGGAGCAAAAAATACCAGCAGTGAAGCAATGCTAATGACTGAATAATGCCATACATGTGGCCCTTGTGATCTAAATAGAATGAAATTATAAAGTAGCATCTTGTCACTGTTCAGTCTGGTTTTGCTGTATCTCAAAGTGTTTTGATCAACTTTAAGTAGCATTAATGTCTTGAGATGTATTGGAAATATCTTGATCTTTGAGACCATTGTGTTTAATACATAATGTTATTGAATTGAACTGGAAGGAGAAAGTGGGAAGACAAACATAAAATTTCAGATGCACAGATTTCTGAAAACAAATTAAAAACCAAACTGCTGTGTGCTTTCTTGCTTGCTTGCTTTCTTCTTGCTTTCTTTCAAGAAGTGGAAAATCAGCTACTTCTGTCCAGAAAAAGCCTGGGGGGGAGAAATATGGATAGAAATATGTATAAAATAAAGGGTATTCCTGCCTTTATTTCCTGGTCAGGTGTAAGGGTTAGATAAGACTTGTGTTGGAGTATTGCTGTACATGCAGAGGTGAATGTGCTCTTGTCTGTGTCTGGGAAGCCTTGAAAGCATACCCAGCCCCTTTCTGGTTTCGTCTTTGAGAGGTAAAGCTGGTACTGTTTCAGAAATTAATGTACAAGGAAAGCATCTGCCTTTGTTTTTTTTAATTTGAACAAGCAATTTCCTTGCATGGGCAATAGGCTTGGACCTATCTTGTTCCATTACCGTCAAAAATGTTTGAGATTATCACCTGGGAAATGCTGCAAATCAAAGTGGAAATGAGATTTTTGTGTTAGTCTGACATTGACATTACACCTACTCCCTCAGGTGAATCCCCATAGGGGGTTCACTGCAGCTTATTCATGAAGGTGTTCAGGGGAGAAGGCAAAGTTATCAGCTTTATTGGTTTTTCCTTTTTGATACAAAATCAACACTTGTTTCTGGAAAGATCTTAAAAATATTCTGTAAAGACTCAGTAATATCCATCTCTTGTCACTAGGGTCTTATTTCTGAGATGTATTTCTCAGGAAGATGCTGAAACACCATTTGAACAACAGCAGAAATTTATTCATTTAATGTGTCAGTTTGCAACCAGGTCTGTTAAAAAGGAAGATCTTTTTATTGAAGTACTACTTAATAATTTTCAAAATGGCAAAATATTGTCCCTCCTTCAATGCAGTTTGCTACTGAAAGCAATCTTGATCTTATAAGCTTGTAAAAACGTGTACTTGTGTTTTTCACTAAATTTCATGCATTTAGGGGATCAGATGGTCCACATGTGCTCTGCTACGTGTGGAGCTTGGGATTGCTCCTTAGGCAGGACCAAGCAGCTCAGGGCTTCTGTAGGGTTTTGTTCCTTAATGAGAAGAGAAATGGCAGTTGTTGCCCTGAGCATTGCTCAGAAGAGAAGAGTCTGTAAGGCATTAGCTAATGTGTTCTTGGTAGGAGTGGCCGGCTCTGCCAGAGCCGTGGAGGCTCCTCTGAGCTCTTGAGATGTTTATTGATCAAATACAGCCTTTAAAATGCATTGCAAGCATTTCTGTCCATGCTGCATTTAATTGATTTACATTTCTAGAACCCTCTGTACCAGGGGGACAGATCCTATTGATTGTGCTTTTTGAAGAGAGAAAAAGTTCTCAAATAGGAAGTCATTAATTATTGTGATATGTTTGCAGTGGCTCTTTGGGTGTGCTTCCTTCTGTTTGCCTGGCTATATTTTTCCTGAAGAGATTATAGTTAAAGAATATCATCTTTTTGCAGGCAAAGCAACCTTCCAGTTGCAGTTCTCTGGTGTGGGTTGTATGAGCTCATAGCTCTTGAGTTTGCACGCAGTGTTTCTATTTGTGGCTGTAAAACTGTCAAGAGGAGAAATTGCAATGGCAATAAACTGGAAATTCATTTCATGTTCTCACCTTTGCCCCAGCACATCTACAGTGGCATATAGTCTGGGATTTAACTGCTAATGGCTGAAATGAGAAAATTTAATTGGGAGAGGCTCTTTTTACTGTAGGGATAAAATGGGAAATGTTTGCTTGCCTGTTGCCCGTCACTTCCTTCCAAGGGAGCTGCAGGAATGAGTCCCTGGTGCTCCCCAGGCAAACAGCCCCGTGTGCAGCTGCAGATCCCCTGGCTGTCATGAGTGCTTTACAGCTTTTATTGCCAGCCACAGCTGTGACTGTGTGTTCAGGGATTTGATGCTAAAGTTTACTTGGGACTTCATCTGCCTTGCTGTTAAAGACAGCAGTGCTTGTGTTGATACACATCAGTTGAGCACCTTATTCCCACGTCCTCTCTGACATGCTGATGGAATTACAGGGCTGCTTGGAAAGGCTGCTGTGGTGGCAGCATGTTTGCACTGCCACAGCCACAGCAGCAATAGCCTCAGCTGTGCTGGGTTATCAGATGTGAAGGGTTACATCCCCATGATTTATGAGCTGCCCCTGAGGAGCTGCTCTCAGCCTGCAGGCTGTTCTGAGCTGTCACTTTGACAGGGACACGTGATGGTTGTATCCTCAGCATCCTTTAATGACAAGTTATAATGCCAGCAGAAACACCTGGAAGTAGTGCAAATGGCATGAGAAGTTATTTCCACCCTGCAAGCCCACTCTCCCATGTGAAAAGAACATGATTATTAACATGTTTTATAGAATCTTACAGCACTAAGCAGAGCGAGTGCACAAGAAGACCCCAGAAGGCCCCAATGGCCTTTTAACCCCATCTGTGAGTTTATTGGCCTGAATTGGATTTTTGTTGCTCTCACAGTGATTATAAATTATCCAATTCACAGCCTCACACACTCTGTTATTTGTTGAACAAATACAACCAGGTCAGAGGCTGAGCTGGCAGCCTCTGCAGCGTGGCACAGGCATAACCAGGAGGCAAACGTCCCTGTTTCCATCAGCTGCAGCACAGCTGGGATTGTGCCCAGCAGGTGCTGCTGCTAATTAGGACTGCCAATTAAGTAGTGATGTGCCTAAAGTTAAAGTCAAACCCAACTTGTCTTTTAGGCAGCCAGCTGACATCTCTCCACTTCAATGCAAAACCAATTTCAATATTTTTGTTTTATCTTTACACAAAAAATATCAACATTTTCACCAAAGGAAAAACTTCCTAGTGTTTGTTTTTTCTGTGGTTCATGCCTTTTCACCTGAGAAGAGGAGGTCAAGCTGTGAGAGAAGTAGTCTGTTTGAAAGAAAAATGATATATTTTAATTTTTCATTAAAAGCACAAATTCTTCATTGTTCTCATGGGGATACAATAGCAGCTTACACCTAGGACTCACAGAAACTTCCAAATCTTTAACCAAATTTTTAAGGGTTAACAGGGATGGTTAACTCTGTTAAAACCCAATTTTTAACAGGGGTGGTTAACTCTGAAGGGTGTTTGAGGGAGAAAGGAAAAGGCCTGTAGGCAGCATGAGATATCTGTAGTCGTAATAATTTATTGCTTGCAACCCTCCAGCATAGCTGCTATGATACATGAAGAGAGAGCACCATGTATGGGTACTCTCAGCATATAAACACAGGGAAAACATCAAAGAGCACTGAGCAAGGATCCTGAACTACCTGGGACAGCCAGATGTTTGCTGTACTGCAGGGTGTCTACTTACCACTCTCAGTTTTGACAGTAAGCACTAAATTATTGTACAAATACACTTTCCTTAAAACTCTCTGAAGGAGCTAAAATGTGAATAACTGTTTCCTTCCTGACCTTCTGTGAAAAAACATCACTGCTAAACAGTTTGGCCCATTCAGGGTTTTCTGTCCTGGCTGACCAAGTTCAGACAACTTCTGCAATCAATAACTTCATTCAAATTGGCATCAAATGGCTGGGGTAACAATTTTAATTTACATTATGATGCTTTCTGTGGTGCTTTAATCTAATATATGTTTCAGTGTTCACTCTAATGTTCATTTTGGCATTGTGCTCTGCAGGGAATGATTTCAAATGGATGTTCCAGCTGTAGCCACACGAGTTAAGAATTGGAAAGCTGGTTTGCAACTGGGCAACTGCTGTCTGTGCCAGAGGGCTGCAGAGATGTGAAAACATTTAAATTCGCTGTTCTATCTAGGAATATTTTTCAGAGGGATCTCTTCAGTATCAATTCTGAAATCTAGTTCTTGAAAGAAATGTGTGGCTGAATGAGCACAGCTTTCATTTCACTGCTGAAGTGAGCAGAGTTCAACACTACAAGCTGCCAGCTCAGGCTTAAAGACTCCTATGGCATTTCCACTCATAGCAGGATTTTCTGGCATCAGTTTTTCTGATGGCCAATTCCTGTTTCCCCATAACTTGCTGGCTTTCAGGAAATGCAATTTTTCTCATATTCTTATAATTCTTACATTTTTGGGAATTTCCTTCTTCCGTCCAGAAGATTGCTTCTTTTGCTGCCTTTTTTTTAAAGAAAGAAAAACAACCAACCCTGTTTCTCCTGTTCACCTGATGCATAGAAACTTTCCTCTAGGAAAAAATAATTTTTAGTAATTTATTTCCAATTCCTTTACTCAGTAGCTGCGTACTCTTCTGGATTTTTTTTAATTGTGTTTTTTTTTTTTTTTTTTTTAAGATTACTTCCCTTGTCTGCATTATAGCTTTTTTAGGTAATGCTGTTATCTATCTAATATCTCTAAATATTACAAATAGACTGGAACTAAAATGAAGAGGTGGAAGTAGCTGTGTGCCATCTAACCCCCATTCTTTTCAGAAGCTATTCTGAGTTTTAGTCTTCATTTCATTTGGGGTTGAGATCAGGTACTTGGTGAGCTGTGCTGAATTTATCCTTCATTGTACTATTGTAACTGGGACAAAATCTTTAATCTAAAAATATATTCCCCCCACTCAGCTCTTCGAGTTTTGTGTTTTGATAAACTGATGTGTTGCAAAAACTTCTTGGCTTGGCTTCTGAGATGTGAAGTGGGACAATCGTCCTTTGTATAAATTAATCATAAAGGCACACTAAATTTTCCATTATTTTGTTGCTAAGGGAAATGTTACAGGGACTGGGAAGGGTTTGGGCAGAGGGATGGTGGATGGGAGCTCCCATGAGTGAGGAGGGTGAATGTGCCCATTCAGGTAACCAAAGCCAAGGGAGGTTCTCTGTGGATTTCCTGGCAGCTGGGATTGCCCCGACAGGCAAGGTGAAGCCTCCACAACCTCTCATGGTGGTCTGTCAGAACCTGCTCTTTCAAATTTTGTCTGTGTTTCCTGTGTGAAGATTGAAGTGAGGATAGTTTGAGCTGAGAGAAAAGTTGAAAGCTGGTCTGTGCTCATGAGCTCATCATTTAACTGGGTTATACTTTGCTGACCTGCATTGCTGCAGGGGGTGGTTGTTCAATTTTCCCCTAATGAATTGGCAATATCAAGATGTCAGGAAATCCACTTGGTGTGTGTGAAGTTCAGATCTGTGAGGAGCCATTTGAATGTGGACTGAAAGATAAAGCCACTGCTGGTGATGAAGTGCATCAGATAACCTGAAATGCATTTTAGTCAAAACTGTATAAGGGAAATCAACAGTCCTTCATGCTAAAGGTTAAATATCTGCTTTTGCTCCAGCAGTATCTAAGTGTCACTTTAGAGACTTTCATGGAAGCCTCATCTTCAGAGCAGCATTCTTTCCCTTTGATTGCGGTGTCATTCCACAGTGACCTTTCAGCGCTGGAACCCCAGGACACAGAGACACAAATGATGCTTTCCCTCGTTGTTCACTCTTGACATACTTTCTTTTATCCCTTCTGTGGAGAAAGAAGGGATGAAATGAAAGTTTATAATGTAAACCCATCAGATCTTACAGACGGTATGTTTGTACTTGCTGCCTTCCCAACACTTCTATTGATGATCTCTAAAAATATGTGCTTAAATTTAATCCAACTTTAAGTGAACACCATTTTTTTTTGCCTAATGTCATTGTGGCTCCAGAACTACTGAGCAGGCTGGCATTTTAGATTTTACTTCTCATTCTATCAAGAGAACAAAATCATTGAAGGATCGTGTAGTTGGTTAAGGAAGCAAAGGAACATTTTTCAATTGTATTGTACTTCTGTTGTTAAGGGAGAAGTGACTAATAAAGGAGCATTTGTCTCATCTTCCTTTTCAATTTTCATCATAGGAATTTTATGAAAAGTTGTGTCAATAATAAAGATGGGGAAAATTATAGGGAAGCGTTTTCAACTTTTCTGAAATTGCTTTTCTGTACCTTTTTCTTTAACTTAAATTTTCTCTACAAGGCAATTTTGCATGTGTACAGCAATGCTTGAGAATGAGTTTTTGCAATAGCTATCCTGATTTTTCAACTCTTATCCTTCTTGATGAATCATAAATGTTTAGTTATGGGACTGTCCACACTTATTTTTCACATATCTTCCACTTCATATTATTACATTCAGTAATGCCCTTTTGGGTTTTTCTAGAACTATTCCAAATCATGATTTCATACCATCTGATGTTCTCTGATACTGTGAGATAAAATTCTTGGTGCTTGCTTGATGATGAAGGACATTTGCCTTTGTAGTGTCTGTTATATAAATATTCCTTTGTAGTGACTGTTATATAAATATTCCAAACAGTTTATTTTTCCTGCTAGCCAGGATTATTGCAGTCGTTGTGAGGAAGTTTGCAGACCTGCCTGTTGCTCAGATGAGCCACAGCTCTGTGGTCCTGCTGCCCTGCACTGGCTGGAGGTGCCTGGTCTGTCTGACCAGCTCACGGCAGTTATGAACCTGCTCTCGCATTCCCGCTTTGGCACTTCTCTCTCAGCTCTCTAGTATTTCTTACCAGTTTCTTTAAACCTACACAATGTGACAAAGCTTTTCACTCCCTGGTGTGGCTGCACTGAGCTGACAAGTGAATTGTTCATTTGTACGTGACTGAGGCTTGCAGGAGGCTCTGAGCCTCTGTGGGTCGTGGTCTGTGCTTGGCGTTTGGAAGCTGCTCTGCACTGAGGGTGGGACCTCAGCAGCAGTGTGCTCAGCTTGCAGCCCACTGCAGTTTTGCTGCCACAAGAATCAACACCTGGGGCTTGCCAGTCTCTATAGAAAGAAAAGGGAGAGCTGGCGGTCCAGGCTTCCCAGTCCTGCCTGGAGAATGACAAGACAAGGATGGGCTCCTGTGTCCATCAGTCCCTGCCATGTACCCAGCCTGGCTGTTCCATCAGAGCCCAGCAAAACAGCAGCTGTGGCTTTTCCCACACAGATATGGCAGGAAGGAAGGTCCTCTGTGTTCCCAGCAGCCTTCTGGCCTGCACACATCCCTGCCTCGTCTTCCTTCAGGGCTGGTCTAGCTGCCAGCTTTGCAAACAGCTCAGAAAGGGTCACATTTTTGGATTTGCCCAGATTTTGCTGTCTCCATTTTTGGAAACGCTAATTGAGAAATGTTTATAGTTATGTGAAAGTTCTTAAAAATTTGGATGCCAGAAATTCACCCCTAGTGATGGAAGAGTTGGGTGCCCTAAAATCTGAGAGCTTCAGCTGGGACTTGTTCCTCCCTGCCCACGCTGCAGGGGTACGGCGTGTTCTGGAGCTTTGCAGGAACAGTACTTCTGTAATCAGCACACGATGAAGAGATGATTAAGCCTTGAGAGGTTATAAGAGTTATGTTGAAAATGCAGAAAATATATTGTGAATATAAGTTTGTATTTGTGGACACCAAGAGTTTTTCAGGGCAATCAATTTTTGATTTACAGTTAAGACATTGGGCAGCAACTGACAGCAGAACCTTCAGCTCTCAGCATCTGTCAGGAAAGTATCTCATGTTTTTAAATTGATTTGTGTAATGGGATTTGTTGTGACCTTATAGAAGTAGTATAGAAAAAGTCCTCAAAAGTAAAGCCTTCTGCATCCTCAGAACCTGTTCCATGTGTGAGCACTGCACTGATCCCAGACTCCTGGGAAACTGGGGAGGCGCTTCCACAGCGAGTGAGTGAAACTCTGGCGGTGCTTTGTCTTTCTGTCCCAAGGTTTTACTGCAGTGCTCAGTAACTAAGGAGGCAAACTGCATGTGAAGAGTGTAATTTCAGATGCAGCACAAGGCTTTTGCCCTGGAGTCTTTAGCAAAGAGATCTTCCTTTATATTTCTGAGACTGTTTTGACAGAAGAATAGCTGAGTCTTTATATTTTCTCTGTGTTTGACACCATGTGTTTTATGTGCTTGCATTGCAAAACTATAAATCCCAGAATAAACAGATGACAAGTTCCAGAGTGTGTTTTAAGTTGTCTGGTTGCAGCAGTGTCTGTACCCACGTAGAGAGCAACACCTCCCAGTTCCTGAGCCATGAGCATCCTCTGAGAGGAGAAGAGTCCTCCCTTCCTCCCTCCCCTCAGATAACTGTGGGTGTCAGCGAGCAAGGCTGGGCTGCATTGATTTGGGTAATTGTCTGCTGTAGAGCAGAAAAGCTACAATATCTTGAGGGTACAGCAGGCAAGTTTGTGGGGTTTTTTTTCCACTGTGAGCTTACCCAAAGGACATAGACTTTTTGGTTTTGGTCTTCATACAAGCAAAGATTGTCTCTAAACTGCTGCATCAAAGCCCATCATTTAGAAAACTCTGATCTTATAGAGGGCTGCAGGCTTGGGCAGTGCCCCAGCACTCTCTTGACTTTCCAATTTAATTACCCCCAGTGTCAGGTAGCCATCCGTGTTTTATTTATGGATTGAATTTGTGACATCGCCTACCAGATGTTTAGTGATTTTCTGCATATTAAGTTATCCACTTAAAGGAAGGAGGAAACCAGATTTTGAGCATTGCTGGAGCTAATCTGACTTATAAACTGAAGGTTGCACCAACTGAATTTTAGGGAAGAGGAGAAAAGCAAGAGAACTGATGGCCCAACTATTTTCTTAAATGGTTGCATGAACCACCTCTACTCTGAATTAACCACTTCACTAAATTTCAATTAGATTACTTGAATGGTGACTGTTGGGATAAATATCCTTGAAGAAAAGCAATAAAAAACAGTAATTAGTGGCAGGAAGTTTCCTTTTTCATGACAGCAGACAAAATCCAACAACTTAATTCTCTCCTGGTATTACTCTTGGTTTAATGTGAGATAGACATATGTTTCTTTAGTGCCGCATTTTTGGTATTTGATTTAGAGTTCTGAAAAAGTTAGGGTTCTTGTTGATTGATTATTTATGAATAAACTTTGAATTATGATATGCATGAAAGCTCGTTGGGGCTTTTTTTCTCTTAGTAGTCAAAATGTGATATGTCTAGGTCTTGCTTCTTTCTGTGGGTATAAATGAAAAGCTTTCTCAACATAAACTGATTTAAGCTTAGTAGCAAGCGTGACTCCCAAACTTCATAGCAACAGAAGTCACAACTGGTGCATCCTGATATAATGGAATTGAAGCTGATGCTGTTGTACCTGTTTGTGCCACAGTCCATTTATTTTTATAGCTGCCTTTCTGTGGAGACAGGCCCCAACTGTTGGTGGGCAGTGTTGTGCCAAACTGTGTCAGATGCAGCCCACCAGATGGTTTCAGCACTGCTGCAGGTGATGCTCTGTGCCTCTGCAGAGGCTCAGCAGGCAGAGCTGGCAGTACCTGGGGCTGCACAGCCCGTGGGGGAGGCAGGTGGAGACTCCTCCACAGCATCCAGCAAAGCCAATTGTGTGGCCGTGTCCTTCCTACCCCTCTGACTTCCTGGGGGATCACAGAGATGCTGCGAAGGTAGGGTGAGCTCCTGGGAATGGGGTGGCTTTGCTTTTGTGTGTCATTCAGGTGAGGTTGGAGCTGAGGCCCCAACAGCTTTTTCCTCTTGCTGTTGTAGGCTGCTGCTCTTCTGCAAGTAGTAAACATCTTGAAAGGTTTTGGCTGCAGATGAGGGCAGTAATGCAAAATAAAGCTTTATCTGTTTCTTTTTGAAGTTTGCATATGAATTTCTGGCAGTGTACGAATGCCTTTTCTTTGTCTGGGATCTGCTGCTGTCAGGTGATTGTCCTTCCAAATGGCCTCCTCTTCTTTATGTGCCTTTTCACTGCCTTCATTTGTGAAACATCCATGCACCTGCCTTCTCACTTGCTTTACAGTGCTTCTGAGCAGTATCCCTGGAGGACATTGCTTCTTTTCCTTTCTTTACTGGACTTGTTTTCCACTCTTATTGTGTTCCCTGTATTCTTCAGAGAATGGGATTATCCCATTCTTCCATTTTTAGGTGGACGGAGTAAAAGCTTAAAATTTTTCACAAGTTCCTTTCTTCCTGCTGTGCTCCAGATACACGAATAATATGTTTGGAACTGTGAATTATAAAGAAATATTTTCTATCATATTTAAGTGGGATTTAGGTAGCTTTATGAGATATGCTCCAGTACATCAAGGGTTTTGTCTTATTAGGGACTTCACCTTCACTGTTTATTTTTGGAAAGAGAAGTAAAACAAAGGTGTGTATGTAAAACTGGTGAACATTTTCAGTCTCCTTCAGTATTTTAAATAAACTAATTGCCTATTGTTGTTTCAATTATAAGTTCCCTGCTGTAATTTCTGTTGGTTTCGGAGACCATTTTTAATCTCAAGAGCATACCATCCATACCAAGAGCAAAGATACGAAGATATCAGGGCAAGACATTTTGTAGATTGGTTTCTCCTGCTCAGTATTTTTTAACAGCATCCCTTAAAATAGAAATGCAAAACTATGTGTCCTACTTTCCCCTCACTAAAATAGATGCCTTTTGTTAATTTTAGATACAGCAGAGCAGGATATGTAATTAATGATATCAAAGAATCCATATGATATTCAACAGGGTCCTAACATCAAGGACAAAAGAAGTCTGACAACAGCTGTTCCTAATGATTTGGTTTGTAAAATATTTTCTTTTATTTCAGGAAGTTGGATGCTTTCATCTATGATGCAGCAGTGCTGAATTACAAGGCTGGAAGAGATGAAGGCTGCAAACTTGTCACAATAGGCAGTGGGTACATCTTTGCCACTACTGGCTATGGGATTGCTCTCCAGAAAGGATCACCTTGGAAAAGACAAATTGATCTCGCGCTCCTTCAGTTTGTGGGAGATGGTAGGGACCAAGCTTTTTTTCCTTTCTTTTCTTTCTCTGTGTATGCACAGTTAATTCAGTTTTAGTAGCTCTGAGCCTGCTAGTACTGTTCTCTTGAAGTCTTTAAAATAATAATAAAAAAAAGTTAAAAATAAAGTAAAATTACTTCTTGGTGCTGAGACAGGAGTTCTCTTCCACTCAATTCTAACTCGCCTCACTGCCAAGGGCATCGGCCTCTATTTTCAGAAAGTGTTTCATATACATCACAAAGTAAAGCTGGCCTAAGTGTTAGAGAGTATTTATCCATCTATTTATTTCCTTTATTTTTGTCTTTGAGCAATTCCTTAGTAGACGAGTTATCTTTCAGCATGACTGTTTTGCTATTAAAAAGTGTTTAGCTCAGTTCTGAACTGATGTGTGAGATCCCTACTCTAGGATGGTTTCATTCAAACTGCTGATGAAAGAATGTCTATGAAATTGAATTAGGGTGACTTGTTTAATTGTTCTTCAAACAAATATTTTTTATTCTAACATGAAATAGAAGAATTGTAGATCCTCTTGGCACTTCTGCCCTGCAGTAGAAAACTTGCTGTACATGTTTGGTATATTTGAAAACAGCAATGATGACTCAGTCTCCACAGAGGGTATGAACTCCTTTTTGATTGTAGAAAGCTTCATGTTTCACCTGTGGAAGCAAATAGAAATATGGTAATTGAAAATTTTCTGTGGTGTGACTGATGAAATCCTCTATCAGATTAAAATATGGTGTGTATTACATAATCTTTGTTTTTTTACAGAGATGTGTGTGTTGAGTCTACATTTCTCTATCAGTGAAAGAGAGAACTTTATCAAAAGATAAATATGGGTATAATGTCACCAGTAACAAGCAATTGAGGGTAAGAATGGTGAATTTCAGTGTAAGAGGAATGGCAGATAGCAGGACTTAGCATAGTGGCCTCCTGTTCCATAAACCACAGGACATGAATTTTCATGGGGCAGACAATGAGTGTGTAAGTCTTCCAGCACATGGATTTTACTCCTGTTATAACATTAAACAATTGGAAGAGGTGTCATCATCACGACTGATGCATTTTGTCTGGTGTATATATGGAAATAATAGTGTCATCATATCCATCTCTTGGGTTTAGAGGGGACGTGGAAGAAACCTTTCTAACTTGGGTGAAGGAATGACTAGATGACCTGCAATGGCTGCCTTTCAAACATTCACATATTCTTGAATATTATTTTCTGTTTGTGTAATACTGTTAAGAATTATTAGGTGCTATAATTCGGAGCCATTTTTAAATGAGGAATTTGATTCAGAGAGGTTGAATTATTGGTCCCATACTAATGAAGAAAAATCTTCTGTAGCTTGAGGGAGGATCTGAGTTGTCTTTCTCAGTGTGGGCTAACCCCTCTAAATGTAGCCAGAGCAGCACTTGGGTTTTCATTCCTTTAATTTTGCATTTCTTTCATGCTTACAACTTCAGCATTTTTGATACTTCTCATCCAACACAAAAAAATTAAATCACAGAGAAAGAAAATAAATGAAATAGAAGGGAAAGCACTTGAAGCCATTTAAGAAAAATCTCATCAAAATACTGAAGGTGCTGCATTTTTATGCTTCACCTTGACTCTGGATATCAGGTACAAAACAAAGTGGGTGGGAGCAAAGTGTGAAAAGTCTTACCCTGTGGTTGCACTTTGACCTGTGGACTTCCATAGCATACAAATGCTTATATCTTTAACTCATTTTTAGTTGCTTAAAATAATTCAAATGAATTGTCTACAAAATTCAATATTAAAACTTACAGAATAGCAATACATATAGGGAAAACCCAGGTGAATGAAACCTCATTATGAAATATCTGTGCCCTGGCTCATCTTGCCCAGAAGATAAGCAAGCATGTTGAATGCAGAAACCATGGGAACTGTGAATATCTTTATGGCATTTTTTCATTACCATTAGAAGTTACTCTGAACAACCCAGGAATGCTAAAACATTACTTTTCTCATGCGAAGGATCCCTAAATTTGTAGCAAATGGTGTGGGCTCTAGTAAAGAGAATTGTAGTTGGACATAATACTAGTTGGACATATAGGAAGTGTAGAAATTCTTGTAGGTATGCTCCTTTTAGTCCCAGAACTGTTTGATACCTTATCGCACTTTTTCTCACAGGCCTAGATGACCATTTTCAGGAAAAACAAACCACAACTGCCACTGACTTTCCACCAAATGTGAGGGGGAAAAAATAAAAAAAAAAATAAATAAAAAAGCCCTAATAATGAAATTTCTTCTACTGAGTTACAAAGTACATTGCAGGTGAACTGGAACAAAACACCAAGAAATTAAATGTAAAGAGTAATTGCCCGGAACTAGTTCGACCTGATTTTGTAATCCATGTCTAACTTCAGTAGTTCGATGGATAATCTTTTTAGCTGTGAACTTACATAACTCTGTTTTGGTGAACTAGAAGGGATGAACCTAGAGTTCAGACCAGCATCACTTTGCTGTATCACTAAAAGTCTCTTTCAAGTTCTCTAGACTAAAAGCAGGTATTGTTGAGGGGAAAGTTTCATTCTAAGAGAGTACTCCTGGGAAAGCCCCAGTGGAGCCTGAATGAGGTTGTTTAAATAAATAGGCAAACACAAACAAAAGCAGAAATCTTATTTCACATGTATTGCTTCTGTAGAATATATTATTCTCAAAGACTAAGCCTGTAAAACAGCGGAGCCCCAAGTAGGATTGAATTATTCTTCGGCATGTGTAACAGGGCATTCATCAGGGTATGGAATAATTTCAGTGAATGATTGTAAACCTAATGAGTTCCATAACTATAAGAAGAAAACATTCTAATGACTTCAACAAACACAGTTTCTTTGTATGAATAATATGTTAATAAGAGGAAAAACCATTTTGGATTATACTATATACTTGGATAAGACCAAATAATTTGTGTAAAAGTATATCTGATTGCACATACAAAAAGCCATGATCTCATCTCTTTTTTACATTTACCCAGTACTGAAATGGCCTTTTGAAATATATTTTAGAGCTTCCAATTTCCTCTGCTCATGTCTTTCTCCTGTGATTTTTCTTATTTGATTTTTTTCCTTGCTGCTTCTCTATCATTCTCCTATCTATGCCAGTTCACTTACACATTGAAATGAATTTTTTGTGCAGTGGATAGGAACCTCTTCCCTCTTCTTTGCTGATGTAAAACATCCAACTGAAGATTTAATTGCTTGTCCATACAGGGGCATCTTTTCGTACTCCTCAAAGCATGATGCTGTTTCTGCATTAAAGCCAATGATTTTGAGCCCTCTTTTTAATCTTGTTGACACTGGGAAAAAAATTAACCAAATACAGAGGGATGTAGGCTTGTGTTAGGGATAACTTCAAGCTCTCACTGAGTAGTTTATCTATATGTTTCTACATGAATAGTATTCCCATCCTGAGGACAGTTCTGGGGGGTCCAATTACAGTGACAATTATCAATCACACTGTAAGAGCAGCTCTGAAGTCTGAGTGTAAGGAAGCAGGCTACAAGATGCCAAATTTGTTACTCTAACAAGGAGGAAAAGAGACAGAGCAAAGACGAATGGGAATGACTTGCTGAAGAGTTTAAAGAATAGCTACTTAATTGTCTCAGAAGTATAATTATGCTCAAAAGGCTTCATCCCTTGGTCTGTGCAAGTTCACATACACAGCCCTGCTCATGGGAAGTTGAGATGAATAAGCATCTCAGTGTAAGATTAATTGCTTTGGAACTTTGAATCTTTTTTCTTATATAAAGGATATGAATGAAGTGCATTGCTAGTGAATTTCTGGCTTTGTTCATCTTGCTATCTATACAGCACATCTCATTATCTGCAAAAGCTTTGAGTTGATGATTAGCATCTGCAGCTTTGTTTAAGATAATTGATCATTGGGATGACTCTCTAAAGCCCAGTGGTGGTTGTGCTGCTTTTTTTGTCTTGCTGTGGTCACAAGATGAAACTTCCATTGTTTTTAAACAGAGAAATAAAAATATTTCTACTGAGACACAGAATCTCAATCTTCTGTTGAGAAATAGAAGCACCCAGGAGTTCAGAAACAACTCAAATGATACGGCTGCTAAGAAACAGCACCATCATTTTGTTTGGATCCTCCGCCCACAGCCACAGGAATGTGTCAGAACAGAAATGCCGTGCGCTGAGGAATCGCATGATCCCTGCTTTGATTTCTTTTCTGAACCTCTGTAGGAGCAGCTGGGCAGGCTGACGTCCCCAGCAGCAGCGTGGTACCTGGCAGCTGTCACTGCTGTGTGCACAGAGTGGGTGAGGTGCCAGGGGTGGGACAGGGCTCGGGCACTGTGGCATTTGGGAACGCACCCGTGCTCCTCCAGGAACAGCAGGAACTTTAGGCAGCTGTCTGCAGGCCCAGGTGTTGCTGATACTCCTCTGGCTTGGGCTGCACGTGCCATTTAAAGAGTGGTACTTCTTCTGAAAATAGCCTGCTAAGTCATTTGGGAGGCATTGTTTCTGAAACCCATAGCACTCTGTCTTTGGGATTTGGTGTAGAACCACTGGTGCATAGAAAGTGAGGAGAATTTAGTTTTATCTTTCTCTCTTTTTCTTTATGTCTTTCTCCCATCTCTCTTTTTTCTTCTTTTTTTTTCTAATTGTGATAAAATGAGATTACTGGACTAAAAATGACAAAGCTACTTCAGAATTTAGAGAGTAAGAGGGGTTCTGAGTGTGAATGGGATGAAGAGAAAGACAGCAAGGAGCCTTTAGCTATGAGGGATGCAGCACAATAGAGGGATAAAACGCTCATGGCAGCAGAAATGGTTGGATACAAGGAACAGAAAAAGCTGGGTAAAGAGAGCAATTTTGGGCAGAAGTGTTGAATACCAGCCAGCTGGCCAGGTTATACATCTACTTGTCTGAGGTATTTGTAATGTATTGCACTACCTGCAGATTAAGAGCTCAGTTCAAAAGACAGTATGGGAAGAGATCTCCAGGAAGAGGGCAGATGGTATGGCTGTATTAAGCCCTTAACCCTTGAAGCTGAAAACTTTAAAGCAATTAGAGACTCAGAGACATAAAGAAGAAAACTGGTTGTGGTCTGAGTTTCCACGGAGTCTGTTATCCCTTCCTAATAACTTTCAGTTCTGGTTAATCTTCATGTGCTTTTAGGGCAGCTTAGTACACTAAGAATTGTTTTCCTGGGTGGATAATTGCTTCCCAGTCCTTAAGAGTAATAGGTAACTGTGGAAATGAGATTTGCCCCTTTACATCTGGAAGGGGAAAGCTCTTTGCTATTTTTTTCATATTTTAGCATAAGCTTTCCAAATCACTGTCTAGATTTTAAGGAAGTGTGGCAGTGTGACTCACATGAGCTGATAAAGCCCATGAAGGAAATACGTATGTGATTATAAGGACATATTTTCGGTGTGTGCTGCTCAGGCAGAATACACCCACAATCACAGTGATTTTCTGTTTATATATTTAGTGTCCTCCTTAAGCAGTGGGTGGAACAAATGTGACTGAAGAGTGTGAGTGTATAAGTGGAGGGCGTTTGTGTAGCTGAACAAGAGTTAGAGGGATTGTAATATTGAAAGTCGTGCTTAGCAGTTTGTTAATTCATCCTTAACTAATGGGGACATGCAGAGTGAAGTCATTAGCTCACAGTAAGTTTATTGCTGTCAGTCATCTGTGTTCCTCTTGCTATTTTTGCAGGGAGAAATAACTCATAAAATAAGACTGAGAGAGATTGTTTTGGGGGATCCAGGCTGAATTTGAAAAGTTGCTGTGCTTTTATATAATCTCTTCTCTGAAACATTCTGTATGGATCATATAACTGGGTCAAATTGGAACTGATGAGCTTATTGAACCAAATGCACATCAACCCATTTGGCTGCTGACCCTGCTATTCAGGGGGAAACACCCTTTTATTTTAGAGTCCCCAAGTGGTGAGGTGCTTTCCTCCTCTGTCACTTAGGAGGAGTTCTACCACAGTAAACATGGAACAGCCTGTCCCTAAATTTGAAAACTACCTTTTGTCCAGCCTGAATAAGTAGGTGAGTCTGTTAGTGCTGCCAGGGTCTTTTGAAGATGATGCCCTACATCTGACCAGTGAGTGTATATATTTAACCCTCCTGTTCATCATCTCTACTGGGTACATGCCAGTTTGCTGTGCTGACTGCTCAGGGTAGGGCTTTGCACGAGAGCTCCCGCCCCTGACACTGTCACCAGCAGCCAGCTCCTTTGGCACCTTCTGCTGTGACACATGCGCCGAGATCTCCTGCGGTGACCTGCTCCTGGCCCGTGCCTTATGCAAGTCCCAGGGAAGTGCTGACTCCAGAGGTCTGCTGTACCTAACCAGCAAAGCAGCAAGGGTGCTGGGCTGCAGCTCTGCTTTCCCCACTGGGACAGGGCATCCTTTCCTCCTGCAGGATGTGCAGACTGCACAGAGCAGGGATGGCTGTGATGCATGACACAACACAGTGTATGGGAGAATTAATCTTTCCAGACAGCTCTCATTGATGCAAGGCAATGTTTTTTGGAGTCAGGGGTGGGTGACTGCCCATGCAGATGCAGTTGCTGGTACAGCTGCTGAAGGACCTGGCAGTTTGGTGCAGGTGTACCTGGCACTGGGGGTTCCAGTGCTCAGGTGGTTGCAGGTGCCTGTGTGCCACAGAAACAAAAGGAACCTGGGGAGACCAGTAACCCCCCTAAAAGAGTCCCAGAGAACTGGCACATCTCAGGAGCCAGTGACACAGGCAGAAAGGTGGCACAGCCTGCAAAGCCTGCTAAGGGTCCTGTTGAGGAAAAGCGTGTAATTCTACCCTTTCGACTGTATAGTTTCTGTGACTGGATAATGAAATTTTTATTGTGACAGAATTGTTTGGGAGACACAGTGGACAGTTTATCAGTGCTTCCCAGGATGATAATGTGTGAAATAGGCCAGAGGAGTTTATGTAGAAAGGAAGTCCCTTGTGGGATATGCAGGCCAAATGGCCAACTGGCACATTTCTGTGCAAATAAAAGCCCGAGCAGAGAGCTCCGTAACCACAGGAACAAACCCAAGAGGAGCACAAAGGGATGGGAGCACTGTTTGCACTGCAACCTGAACCCATTGTAAATAGTGCTGGATTACCAGTGAGAGAGCTGGAATGTTGCAATTTATTGGAGTTTTTGAACGAATACTGCAGACACTCAACATTGCTTGAACCATGGATTTTTAAAGCACGTGCTTGTGCTCATTCTTACGCTATAAATGAAACAGATCTTTTATGATACAGTGCTATAGAATTTTTAAAATATCTCTTAGTGTAGGAATCATGTAGTCACTTGTGAGTTTTTCAGGTTAAATAGATTGTGGATGTGTTAAACAGAAAATAAATACTGTATTTTTTTTGGTCAAATACACAGCGATGCTTCATTTTCTGGTCTTGTGCTAGTGTCATGATATACTTTGCTGCTGAGATCTGCAGCTGTTCATTTACACGTTAATCTAGTCCACACATGAATAAAGGTAGAAAATGGTTGTGGCATTACTTTCCTTTATTAAATGACTGAAGTGGAAATAAAACCCCTTAAAATAAGTCTGATTAATATTTATGAGTAACTTGAGACCCCCCCCCATTAGATGCAGACTTGAACTCCATTAACACTCAGTTCAGTGAGGCCTGGCATTTATGGATATTGAGGTTGCTGACTTAGAAATTCAAGGTCTGTTTTATGGAATATTTGGAGCTCCCACTTGCTAATGAGTATTATGCACACACAGGGATGACTGAACTCTCCAGTGCCTGGTAATCACAAATTGCTGGCCTTTCAATTGCCAGCTGTAATATACTGCTATAGGTGTCATCACCCTACACATTCAGCTCACAAATCAGACCATCCAAAAGGACTTGAAAGACAACATTCCTCCAAATGGACTTTGTTTTTTTAAATTAATTTATTTCCTGAACCAAATTATAATGAGCCTCAAAGTTCAATGTTTTGAACTCGAACTCCAGGCCAAGTTTGGAAGTGATAGATTTTAATAAGGAATGAATTAACACCACAGATAAAAAAGTTTCTTATGCCTGAGGATTTTGTTATAAAAATGTTACGGTTTCTGTGAATATCTGGTTTAAAGTGTAATGGGCAGGAAAAGCAATAAGGAGACTGGGCATTTTTTCCAGTTTTATAGGGTCAGCTATGCTGAAGTGTTATTACAGTTAAATTATTATCAGTTTTGTCTGTGTTTCTGTGCACACATACACACACATATATATAAATGTTTATGCACATGTATAAAAATATATACTGGAAATGGCAACTGCTTTATATGGAGAGACCAGAATTATCAGCATAATATGTCCATTCCCAGATAGCATCATTCCACAGATATGATAACCCAATGAGTAACAGTGCTCTGCTATCTATAAAAATGTGGATTCCTTTTGGGCATTACTTAACAGTGATTGCTGTCATTGTCAGACATTATGGAAGGGATGGATATTGCAATAGCAGGATCTGCAAGGCTCTGGGATGCTTTGTTCTTCTTTATTTGCAGGGCACTGTCATTTATCTTGACTCAAAACAAGCTTAGTTCATTTCTGTTGGGATGTTTTTGGAAAGGTTGCTGGATTATCAATAGTTACTTTAGATGTACATGCCAAAGGGAAAGGAACACGGAGGAAACAGTAATGAAAAAGAGGATTAAATTCCATTGTGAATTTTATTATGAACAATGAAAGGGCACAGCAGTCAAATCAAATTGATGCCTGACAATCATGGGAGATGTGAGTTTTCCTGTGGGAAGCAATGAGATCTGATTGGCAGAGCTTCAGCTAATGCACAGACCAGGAATATTGCTCTCTCTTTGGATCTGGGTTCTTTTCTCATCTATAGCCTCTGTGAGTTTTGTACACAGACCTTGGGGAGGACTTGAAAGAGAGACGAGGGAAACAGTCCACTGAGGTTTAGCAGAACAAAAGAAATCCAAATGTTCTAAGATATGGAAATGCAATAATGAACCACAATTATCTATGTGTGCAATAGCTATACTGTTACAATTAATAACTTATTGTCCTAGTGTCCTGGATTAGAAGATTTTTAAAGATTCATTAGGATTGACGTTCTTCTTTGGGATGCTCTTAGGTATTTTGAAGATTGAGCACTGTAATTAGGGAGAAGACACATTGCCTTTTGCAGATGTAGAGGTTCAATTCATGCTTCAAGCACAAAATTAAATTCGGAATTAGCTAGAGACTGAATAATCCCTCTTACAAATTTGTGAAATGCCTTTGCTAAAGTGCATCAGAACTTGCCCTTTCTACTTCAGTTTTTCATTCACATTCTGAGAAGCAATTTCTCCATCACAGTTTTGTGTTCCATTTCCAATTGAAACTCACATCCAAATTATCTCTGGGCTGCAGCTTTCCTGGTGCCCTGGCAGTCTATCCTGCAAAATGCTTTTTCACAGCAGGTCATTGAACTTCTAGTCTAGCTTGAAGGTAGCTGAAATGGCAATGTAGCTTCTAGCCATTTTTTCTGTTCTTTTTTTCTAGTGATGTATGAATTATAATAATACTGAAAATGTATTCCCTAATTACTGGGTAAGGATTAGGGATTTGTACCATGGAAATTCTTCCCTCATATTGAAGCCATATCTTAAATTGGAAAACACACCAAGACAGCTAATACTGTCCTTTTTGGCCCTCTACATTGCCTGCTGTATTTTCTATAAACAATGAAGTTTATGACATTAAAAATGATAACATAATTACTCAGCTGACTATAGCCCAAGAGAGTAAAAAGGCCTGTATGCTCATGCAGTGCTTCACTAAGAGCAACACTAAATGTTTGGAAATTAGTCAGTCATGCAAAATAATAATAATAAAAAAGTTGGCAGGAACAATTGCAGTTTCTTGCCCACCTCTGTCCATGCTGGCAGTCGCAAGCACTGGTAGGTGACAGTGTCCTTCATCCGAGGCCAAATCTCGGCAGTGAAATATGGATTCAAAGTTAAGAGTACACAAGAGAGGGAGGGAACGGATTTCCTTCCTTAGCTTTAAGTAAGTGAAGTGTTTTAATGGCAGTGAAGATGTGGCCCAGCCAGAACCATTGCAGGCACATGATGAGGCTGTTTGTGTTTCTGTTGCTGCCCAGGATGCTGGAATGGCAGCAGCACAAGGGAATAGGTACCAGAGATGAATGCAGAAACCAGATGTGTCAGGAGAGCTTCAGCCATGACATTGCAGCTTAATTGCAAGGAAGAAATAAGGTCACAATGGATCAGATGGGAAAGAACAAACTTCTCATGACAGATTCTAAAAGAATCGCAAGAATTTGTGACATTTGTCTTGTGATTTTAAAGGGAAGGGCCAAAGGGAGGGGTCAGAGTGGATCAGGGAGGTACCAGTGCAGGGCAGTGAAGAGGAGGGGCATGAAAGGGTCTGGTTGAGCATCAGGATGCTTCTCTGACGAGTTATCTCTCTGATCAATACACCCTGTCCCAGCTCTTTACTAACTCATTCCACTCTCTGTAACAAGTCCTAATAGTTATAGCAAGCAGAAGAAAGTTCTATCTAAACCACAGAGCCTGCTTTCTAGAGCATCCAGCTTCCCACGTAATTTATGAAATCTGAGGACATCTGAAACTAGGGTGCTGTGAGTTGAAATCTGCTATATTTGCAACTCCTGGCTAGATAAGTCTGCACTGCTCCACGAATGAAGCATTAAATGGTGCTGTATTTTTAAACTTGCAAAGACTTTCAAATTCTGTGAGCAGTAATTTTTGCATTTTAACTGGTTTGACTCCTTGCTCTCCCTAGGGGAAATGGAAGAGTTAGAAACCCTGTGGCTGACTGGTATTTGTCACAACGAGAAGAACGAAGTCATGAGCAGCCAGCTGGACATCGACAACATGGCAGGAGTGTTTTATATGCTCGCAGCAGCCATGGCACTCAGCTTAATAACCTTTGTCTGGGAGCACTTATTTTACTGGAAACTTAGATTCTGCTTCACTGGAGTCTGCTCAGATAGGCCAGGATTGCTGTTCTCAATCAGCAGGGTCAGTACTACTTTCATTTTTCCCCTTTAGGCAACAGAAAGAATAAACACTGCCTCCCTAAAACATTATCCTTCCTTTTATTCCCACCTGGACATTTAAAGTACATGTTAGAGCAGCAGTGTGGTGCTCTGGAGTAGTCAATGGTCTTAGGATGTACTTGCATTCCTTGGGAAGTCTTAATCCATTGGACTGTTTAGGGTATGAATTATCATATGCCAGGATAATCAGTAATTAAATATTGAAAACAAACACAGTAAGAGAAAATTTCGATGAAGAAATGGTAGATGCAGGAAATGTATTAATTTCCACATTAAAAATAAAAAAAAAACAAAGAAAAAAACCCCCTAATTTGGTAAGTGACATTAGCCGTCAGCTTTGTGCATTTCTTAAGCAAGAGAATTTTAAGCTATAAAAATACAATAGAATATTTTTGTAAGCTTTTCTTGATAAAAAACTTGAATAAACTGTATGAGAAAAGGTCAAATACAGGTATCATTTATGTCTGGTTAGACACTAAGGCAAGTATTAATGATAACTTTACCAGACCCAAAGGGGATTTACATATGCAAGACACTGATACTTGTAAAAAAAATGGAAATGTGGGTTTATTCTATTATTTTTGACAAATTGGTTGGGTTTTTTCTTTATACATTTTTAAAACAGATAGAACTTTCATTAGGTAATTGATTTTTCTGGATTTTTTATATAGCTGAGGAGAACTGAAAATGATACTAAAATGGCTAATTGCTTTAAAGTGTGCTGCAATTACCCTGTTGAGTAGATTGGAGCATTTTGGAACTGTATTAAAAATAGTCTGCACTAGCCTATTGGGGATTGCTAGAAACCACATGCACCTTAACATCCACATTTTATATTTGAACTTTAAGTTTCTGGCCTTTTTTATATTAAACTCTCCTAAGAAATACTGGGGAAAATAAGTATTTATGTCTAAGGTAAATGTCTGAGAATTGCTAGTTCACAGGGTTGGAAATGTCAACTGGGCTCACAGGAGTGACCAAAGAGGTTGAAGTGAAAAAATAGGCTTCAGCCTTTTGCTCAAAATTAACTCAGATGCAGCTTTAGAAAGAGCTGGTTTTTTTCACATGTACTGGGATAGGGATCAGAAAAGCTAAAATATGATGACTAGAAGTCTTTTTATTTCAGTACAAGTGAAGAGTACCTTAATCTCCAATAAAATAGTCCCACTACAGGTTTGTTTAGAGGGGAAACTTAATCACTGGTTTAAAATAAGAGAGTATCTACTGCTGAAGGCTAGTTTCATTTTGTGACAAGATTAGGGAACCCTTTAAGGTACCTTCTAATCTTGTATTCTGGAATAATCTGGGGAGGCCAAGACAGACCACTGGTTTGTGAAATACTGGCAGTTTTTCTCCTTTGTAGTTCTAACAGATACAGCAGAAAATATTCCTCCATTTCAATGCAAGGAAATGATAAATATTTAGAGATGTACTTTGAATCTTTCAAGTAATGAGATAAGAAATGTTTAATTTTTCTTTATTGCTAATTAAAACTAAAATGGAAATTGTAAAAAGTGATTTAATTTGTTTTCTATTACTCATATACAGGGTATTTACAGTTGCATTCATGGAGTACACATTGAAGAGAAGAAGAAGTCTCCTGACTTTTCTTTGACCAATTCACAAACCAACATGTTAAAACTGCTGCGAACAGCGAAGAACATGACCAATATCAATCCTTCAAGGATTGACTCCCCCAAAAGAACAGCTGATTTTATTCAGAGGGGTTCTTTGATTATGGACATGGTCATGGATAAGGGAAACTTGATATTTTCTGATAACAGATCCTTTCAGACAAAGGACAACTTTTTTGGTGACAACATAAGTGAACTGCAGACACTTCCTGGCAATCGACACAAGGACAATCTGAACAACTATGTTTTCCAAGGGCAGCATCCTCTCACACTGAATGAATCCAATCCAAATACAGTAGAGGTTGCAGTAACAACAGAAGCAAAAGCGAACTCCAGACCCAGGCAGCTTTGGAAGAAATCTGTTGAATCTTTACGCCAAGATTCTGTACGTCCGGGCCAAGGAGGTTCTCAGAGAGAAAATGGGTCAGAGGAAAACCGGCAGCTTTCATTGAAAAGCCAAAGATACCTTCCTGAAGAGATTGTCCATTCAGATGTCTCAGAGACATCAAGCAGAGCTACTTGCCACATGGAAGCTGAAAACAACAACAAGCACCACAAAACCAAGGACAATTTTAAAAAAAGGACAGTAGCATCAAAATACCCAAAAGACTGTAGTGAAGTAGAACTGACATATCTGAAAACCAAACAGGGCTCTCCACGGGATAAAATCTACACGATTGATGCTGACAAGGAGCCAGGATTCCGCTTGGACACACCTCAGTACATTGAAAACATTGTTCTTCCAGAACCTGTAGAGCTTCCTGATGTTTACCAAGATCACAGCGACAACTACAGGAAAGCTGAACATGCTAACAGGACTCCTTCACATAATGAAGACAGTCTTCCAAATAATGACCAGTATAAACTTTATGGAAAGCACTACACTCTCAAAGAAAAAAATGCTACCCTAGGTGACCTGAACGATAGGTACAGGCAGAATTCCACCCACTGCAGGAGCTGTCTCTCCAACATGCCCACTTACGCGGGGCACTACTCGACCAGATCTCCCTATAAATGCGATGCATGCTTGCGGATGGGGAACCTCTATGATATTGAGGAAGATCAGATGCTGCAGGATACAACGAACTTATCACTTCCTGAAGAAATATATGAGCGTACTTGGTCACAAAGTAGTGCTCTGCAATATCATAAAAAGAATAAACTGAGGATTAGCAGGCAACACTCTTTTGATAATATCGCTGATAAGTCCAGGGAAATTGATATTGGAAGACCTTCTCGTAGTATAAGCTTGAAAGAAAGAGAGAAATTTCTTCAAAGTAGTCCATATGCAAGCATGTTTAGTGTTCCCTCAAGCAAACTGTTGAGCAACAAGGCCTCACTTTTAACTCATGCTCTGGAGGACAGTAAGCGGAGCAAGTCCCTGTACGCTGTTCACTCGGATGATAACCCCTTCCTGCACTCCTATCGTGATGACCAGCATTTATCTCTTAGGCGAAGTCCAGCTGATCTTTATAAACATTCATTGCCAACAAGAGGAAGAAATGATAATTATTTAAGGTCATCCATACAGTCTACAGCATCATACTCTTCCAGGGATGGTCGGATCCATAATGACATGTACATTTCAGAGCATGTTTTGCCTTACGTTGCAAATAGGAATAGCTTGTACTCAACTCCAAGGGTTTTAAATTCCTGTAGCAATACACGTGTGTATAAGAAAAGGCCTAGCATTGAATCAGATGTTTAAATTTTCCATGAACACTTTATCTATAGGGAAAGAATAGTTGCCACCATCTTAGAGGGAGAACTTTTCCTTTAACAGTATCCTGCTCTGGTAAATGATACGTAAACCTCTCCCTTTCCCAATGTACTTTTGTACATGAATAGGTAAACTGGTATGCTCTGATCTGTCCTTTTAAAATATGTCTTGTTAAAAAGGATAAAAAATAGCCATTTATGTGTGCTTTATATATAAATGGCAAATTGTACTGAAATAGCCCCAATATATGTTGGCAACTATGCTATTTTGTACCTAATTATTTTACTATTTCGGTTATTCTAATTTATGTTGCTAAGTATCATTCAATGTACTTTTGTCCTTAGAAATGTTTAATGATTTTCTAGTACTGGATAAGCAATATGGTATGCATGTAGTATGACACAGACAACAAGAAATAGGGATGCATTTGCACAGATTCAAAAGTAAGACTCTAAAAGAGAACGGAAAGCTAAGACTTCCAAAATGTATTTTAGCTTCATAATCATTTTCAAAGCCAAATAATAATTTAAAAAAAACCCCAAACCCCAGGACCTTAATAAATAAAATACAGTGTGTTAGCACAAAATTAGGATGTTCTTCTAGACTGACAGACAGTAGATGGGAAGGCAGTAACCCAAACATGTGAACTGCTGTGTACCAAAAGGAAGCCCCGTGAATATTGGTTAATGTTCATGTACAAATGCTTTTCTTATATTGCACATGCACTTACCATTACAAAGTAAGCTCATTGAAAAGTTTGCAGTAATCTTGTCAGAAATTTCACAGCTGCCTATTCCAGAGTATATATTTTTAGATATCACTATATGGCACTTACTATGGAGCTGTGGACTTTATTAGTAACCTTGAGGCCTAATGTGTATGTAAGTTTGCATTTGCCCCTTACTGGTGATTACTCAGGGCTGTATAGTATTTCTTTTATTCTTTCACTTCCCAAACCAAATCCCAACCCACTGTAGTTCTTTGTTCATAGTGTATTAGTGAGAACTAATTAATTGTATATTAATAGTATTAAAGCTGTTAATACAGTATCAAACACCGACAGCCATAAGTTCAGTGTGGTCAGTGAGGAGCGTGGTACCATTTATTTCCATACACAGAGAAAGATTAACACCTTTGGAAGGACTTCTTCCTTCCACAATATTGTGCATATTTGTTGAACATTAGACCATTTTTCTAACCTCTCCAATCAAGTCTGTTGTATAAAGTGAATATATGCACACGTAACTAAGAAACAGTATCTTTATTATCACTTACTGATACACAAAGGGATTCACATAACAGGGATGCATTGTTATATGACTTTTCCTTCTATAGATGTCAATCAGATTATTTCACAAATAAAATGTCTGCTACACACCCCTCCTTACCCTCACTGGAAGAAAAAACCCACTAGATTTTAACCAGAAGGGGACATAAAAGAGAAGAGAGGAAGCCTTTCAGGAGTAGAGTGTACAGCAGTAAATTTAATTTCAACTAAAGAAGTAAATATAATTACTAATAAATTTAACTATTGAAAGTGTTCCAGAGGTGGTGCTCTACCATTTTCCTGCTACTCTAAGAATTGCTTTGGGATTTTTATGTAGATGAAATTTAGATTATTCAAGTGTTATTCCCTCCATTTCACTGAAGAACAGTGAGCAGGGAAACCATTACCACTGTGAATTGGAAAATGTGAATATTATCCTAACTTTTCTCTAAACTGAAACTCTTTTCAGCAGAATCGTGCCTGTCAGCTGTAATTGAAGCTTCTGCATGCCAGAGGTGCAGTATGCAAGGTGTTTAATTTAGAACAGCATACTGCACAGCAGAGTTGCAAATGGGAGATAATATAAATGATGTGTAGGGATAGTCAAAATAAAGCTTCTTGAATTTTGTTTACAGCTTTTTTTTTTATTAAACAGATTTAAACTGACTTTGGCTATCGAAGTCCAGAATGAGTTCTTGGTATTTGCAGATGTATTTTTACCTCCACCATGATGGTGAAGGATGGTATTTTTTAAGGAATGAAATGTAATGAGATTTGGGCTTCCGAGTCTCTTTCCAGCTTCCAAAACTCTCAGTACACTTTATTATAAGTATGATCAGAAAGCATATCTATGGGTATCTCTATGCTGTTCAGGTAAAAATATGTTTTGAGTATTCTTTATTCAACATTTGGTCATAATTATTGGCCCTGATTCACACGGGATGCTTTCTGATTCTGCACTGGAGGGAGTTTTTATAAAAAGAGAAGCTCCTTACCTGCCCTTAGAGAGACTCAGATTTCTTAGGAAGAGCTGTGTGAGCTAAGTAGGGTTAGGATGTCTGTGGGATGAACACTACTTGTCCTGAACCCAAACCTTTTCCCAAAGACACAAGTATGCTTTGCTCTTAAGTCTACAGGAAGGCAAATGCACTGCAGGCATAATGTGATCATGACTATAATAAAAATATTTCAGGCAAATTTTAATATCCGGTCCAAATCATAGTATATTAAGTAAAATCCAAAGTGTTTTGAACTCTCTGATGTGTTTCAGCAGATATGATATTTGCTGATGTCACGCCAAATCCTGCCATGGATGTTGCTGAGCATTTTACCCAGTAAATCATAAAACTCAGTGGTGGCTCTTGTCTTCACATCATCATTAAGCTCTCAAGTATTTGTTGATCACTCCAAGTCTTTTGTATCATCATTTCTATCTAACCAGACACACATTATTCAATATTTATATGAGTACTGTATGGGAAGCTGTGGGAAAGAATAATTCCCATTTACATTTTCTCTCTTGACATTCAGTTGTAAACATCCTCAACCCATGTGGATTTATCTTTCTGTGAAAGGTACAAGCAAATTAGCTACAACAAAATGTATTGCAGTGTTTGCTTTTTCTGATTTGAGCATATTTCTGGTGATTGTAGAGATTTATTATTATTATCTGCAATATGCAATACAACCACCTGCCCTAAACCAAAATAATGAGATTGAGGGAAGACTTGATAATGTTGCACAGCAGTTATTCACATGGAAATATAAGATGCTGCCTTAAAGAAGGAAAAAAACCCACCAGATACTGAAAGTAGAGGGAATAAGACTCTGCATGCTTTTGTTGTTTTGATCTTGGCATAAATCCGAGTCGATAAAGGGGGAAGGAGAGCTGAGGCAGGGCTGTGGGCAGTAGCCGGTGCGCTTGCAGATGTGCTCGTTTAAAGAAGAAGCAGCTGAGAAGTTGAAGGAAAATCTTCAACAGAGCCACAAGCCACAGCTTGTGAGGCTCAGCCTAGAGCACGTGGAATTCTGAATTTTGCCTGAGCTTTGTTGATATATTTGCACTGACTTTCAATTAAACCGAGATCAAGACTTTTCTGTATTTCCCTCTCTCTCACTCTAGCTGCTGCTATACTTGAAGAGGAGAAAAGAATCTTCCTGCATAAGTGGCCATCCTTTCTGTACCTTTCTGGATGGTGCTGGTGACTTGTTACATTTTCCTGATTACAGCTCTAGCAGTTTGTTGGTCATTCCTATCACCACGATTTCCTGTGACTCCAGCTGGAACTGAATCAGGCTGTAAATGATATGGGCCATTCTTGGTAGCATGTCCTGTAGTGTCACACTGCTCCTGGATGACACCTTTTGTGGAGGCAGGATATTGAATTGCTGAGGAATGCAGTAGGTACATGGAGGTAAAACCAGATATGTAGACATACCTGCCTCTTGCTTTCTTTCTCTTTTAAAGATATTGTAGAATTTTTTCATGTTTTTTGTCTTTCCCTTTTCACCACAGTAAATTTTCCTTTTTTCTCTCAAATAGATTTTGTGTTCTGCTTGTGTTTCTTAGAACAGTGTAGCCACCCACTAATTTAAAAGCATGGAAATAAGATATTTTAATATATAACATAAAATTAAGGAAAATTAAGAGATTTTGCATTTCTGGAAAATTTAATTTAATGTTTTTGCAGCTTTTGCTCAGAATTCATTACTCTGCTATCTAAGAAGCTTGGTTAGGAGAAAGAGTGCTGTGGACAAACACAAATGAAATCACCACCAGCTCATCGTGTTTTGGCAGCATCTCATAAATACATGTCTCTTTATGGTCTTTCAGGAACACTTAAGAGGTGAAATAAGGCTCAAAAGGGAAATCAGGTGTGTTTTATTTTTTTCTGAATGAAAGCAAAACTTTTTATACAGTTTTAAAGGAAGCAAAGGCTAGAGCTGTGTGGGTAGCTTTGGGTTTCTGTGCTGGAAGGCTGAGCTCTTTCTGTTACCAGTAGGGAGAGAGAGAGAGAGAAAGCAAGAGAGAAAGCAAGCTCCCTCTGGATGGAAGTTCAGAGGTCTGAAGGCTCTGGAGCAGTTATATGGGGGATGTGTCCAGAAATATATTACCTCTCTCTGTTGACTTTTTAGGAAGTATAGTCTCCTAATTTAGGTATCTCAGGCAGGCTTAGAAAAGCAATGATCTATTTACGTCCAGCCTCAAAAATCTGCCAGGTAAATCTGCAAGTGAGTACCAGGTTCAGCCTTGGAGGTGTTATAGGTTCCTGTGCTCATGCAAATACGGTTTTTTGTGGGGTTTGCAATACCCACTGTATAGTTGGGATGATAATGTGACTACCTAGCATGGGAGAAAATTGTCAGAATCAAATTCCTGTGTAATAAGTTCATACTTTCATATTTCTGCATATGCAGAAATTGAAGCATATGCACCTTAGAGATGGGGAAGATTTTGGTACTGTTCCCTCCCTTGCTCGGTTTATCAGTGTAGAACAGAAATTGTGTCACAAATCTAAGGGTCTGAGAATCTGCCTGGATTTAGGAAGAATTCAAGAGGTGATTTTTTTTTTTTTTGTTGGTTTACATTGCATTTAAGATGGTTTTTATATAAAACCTAGTGAAAACAGAACTTTTATGAAAAAATGCTCTCCTACCTAATATAAAATAATAACTATCCTGTGGCTTGGCTAGATTGTGTCAAGTGTTAATCATCAAATTGTGTACTTTCAAGATGAGTGTCATACATTCCCTTGCTAAACTTTCCTAGCTCTGGTCCTATCTTAGCTCAAAAGTCCTTTTAAAGCAGATACCTTTCCTGTGTAGGACAGTCTGGTTTGCAACATAAAAACAGTTTTCCAGGGATAGACTTAAATTATTTCTTCAGCAATGATTTTTTTTTCTTTTTTGTTAATCTAAACTTCCTTTCTATTGAGAGCTGAGCCTTCCAAACTTAGCAGTACTGAAGGAACTTCTGAAAGAATATAAAGGCTTTTCAAAGTGTGGCTTATGATACGAGCCATTTCCCTGCCCAAACTCACATGTACTGTCTTATTTAAATGTATTGGCCACATGTCAGCATTCGAGGGAGCTCAGTTTAATCACAGCTGTGTATTCCTTTGTGACGTGGGTATAAGTACAGAGAGGAATGTGGTGTGATGGAAGAAAGGCTCGATGTGCTCTGGCTGGAGTCACCAGTGAAGCTGTGGTTAAATGGGAGTAGCCTCACGGCCGTACTGTCTCTTACATGTTTCTGGTCATGCAGAGTCCGTGTCTGATGTGCCCATACTGTACATGGTGCAGAGCTCCTGTCGAGTTCCTCAGCTGTCCTTGTGGAGCTGCTCCCATGCTCGCCCCCATTCCCGTGTCGCAGCGGTGTCTGTCAGAGGGGAGGTGGCTGCTTGTGCTCTCCAGTGTCTTGGTCCGACTCAAGGGGAGCTGCAATCCTGCCCTGCTTCTCCCTGCTCTGCTGGGGAGGGTTCCTGCACTCTCTGTAAATAAGCTCTTCATTTATTTCCCTCACTCAAGCTTTAACTTTTTTTCTCCCCCTGCTTCTCTTGACCTGTGTACAGAGTATGCGCTCTAAAATTATGTGCTCTTCCAAAGTCCTGTGACTTTGGAAGCCAGGAATACAGGTGTGCCTCACATTGCAATGCGGTGAAAATGCACTTGGTTCTCCTCGTGGGATCATGAGCTTTTTTGTTCCATACTGCAGAATGTCTCTGCCATGGTTGAAACTGTTCTTTTTTTAAAAAAAATTCTGCCATTCTAAGAGCTGTAAGAATCCACTGCTGATTTCATGATAATTTTGTCATATCTATAATTTAAGAACCAGAAATAATATAAGTAAAAATAAGTTACCTCACTATTTACCAGGTTTTTGTTGTTTTGCGCTTAAATGACAATTTTTACTCCTTTTGCTTAATTCTTTACCTGTATTGGAAACAAGGCTAAATTAGTAGAGAATATAGCCATGCTGTAACATTGTCATGCAATACCTTTATTAATAGATAACCACACTAAATATAGTATTACATATTTAAAAGAGAGATGGGTTCGACTCTCCAACTCTTAAAAAGTAGTGGTGATAAGCAGTTATACTACTAGATGTTTTGTCCTTTCCCTTTTGTATTAGTATTTGTTTTCACTAATATATTTCAAAAACTATATTTCTGTGCACGTTAGAAAACTGTGAAAATACATACCAATAAATATTGTGATAATTATTCAGTGCACTGTAAAGTTCCAAGTGAGATGATAGTTTGCTTCTGGGAATTGACAAAAGTTTCCTCACATCTCAGAAATGGTACTAAGCTTTAATGTGGGAAAATGGTAATATTTACAGTGACATGAAATTTTAATGGAGAATGTCTTGTTCTGCACTTCTGGTACTATTAGAAGAAATGATATGTTTTTCTCAGCAAATGCATTATGAGATAACATTTTAAAATTTGTTTTGTGCATTGCAGTACATAAGAATAACCGCTTTGAAGAGATTTGTGTTACTTCATTACTACAGCATTCTTTTGTCTGATAATTTTTTTTTCCTGAGCCCGTTGAATAATGGTGTTTAATGGCAAAAACCTTTTTGGGAATGTATTTTGGCTTCTGTCTCACATTGCAAACCCTGAGCTTGGACTCGTAGTGATGCAGTCGAAGGCCCCGATGAGGCTGCTCTGCCTTTCTGCGCTCCTGGGGACGGGGACCTTCCTTGTTCCCAGCTGGGACGAGATTAGAGGAGTCCAGAACACTTTTGGAGGATGTGCTGTGCAACAATACAAGTGTAAATGATCTTCAAAAGTGCAAATAAAAAGAAATTGGAGGTTCACAGCCACACTAGTGGCGCGGGAGGGGTCTGTGACAGGGGTCTGCAGTTTCTGGAGGAGATGATAATTTTTAACTAAAGTAATTTGAATTCTACTTAAGTTTCTGAAAGTAACTGAAAAAGCGGGAGTTTCCTTTTTCTTTTAAAGCCAAAGTACTTACATTTTCATATGAGGTTTCACAGGAAAATGGGCCAAAGAATACAATTAAATATGCAAATGGTTAATCCTATGGAAAAGGGTATCCTGTTATCTTGATATGCACAAGCATATTAATGGTAATAGGAACAATGTGTGTAATTTTCCTGTATATTGCTGTGTAGGTTGCACTATTTTGAATGACACAAGCCTGATATTTTAATTACCAAATACCATAAGATGCTGTTTATTAATAGTTTAAACTTGTTAACCTAAATATATATACAGTATACACAGGCGTGCGTGCATACACCTTCCAACCCAGTCATGCATGAGTAATCTCCCAAAGCTGTGGGACACATTTCAGCAGTGCTTTATTTTAAGTGGTTTTCTCCTTTCCAAACCTCCCACCTCTAGAAATCTTCTAGCAGCTTTTATTGTAGTGTTGGATACCAGGTACAGAGGGGCTAAAGGACTGGTTTGGGTCAGGATTGCTCTGTGCTAGGACACATGGAAACATTCAGAGAGTTGCTGTCCAAAAGAGCTGGAATTGATGCTTGCTGTAATAACCAAGCCATAGGAAAAGGATGGCTTTTCATGCTGGTTTAAAAATCTTGGCCAGAGAGGCTCTACTGGCCTGTTGACTGACCTTAAACTGAGTCTGACCTTAAATTAAGACTGACCTTAAACTCGGTGTCAGCTGATGTGATCCACATCTGGTCATCTTTTACTTAAGGCAGCTGAGGAAGGATCCTCCAGAACAAAATTCCCAGGGAAGAGGAGCTGGTGTGTGCACCAGTGTGTTCTCCCATGCAGACTGGGCAGGGTCCAAAACGGGTTTTGCATGCCAGGCAGGATTGATCAGTGGTGAGTAAGGCACAATCACATCTCTCCATGCACAGGCTTTTGTGCTTGCTGGCACTGGTGATGTGGAGATTTCCGCTGAGGAATGAGTGGCTGCTTTTCTAAATTTATACTGCTCTAACTACAACTTAAAAAAATACCTTGGGATCATTTGGTGGAAGTAATTATTGAGCTATTTTTGAAAGAGAAAGTTGTATAATTACCAATTTTTTCACCTTAACCAAGAAATAACACATTCTGTAGGGTCAGATTTTATTTACTGCTCATTGCAAGTATATTTTGGAGCAGAACTTGGCGTCAAGAAAAATTTTGCTTAGCCTATTATTACCTGGTCTAGTTTTGGATTCCAAATGTGGACAAAACACCTTTTGACTGAAATAGGGATGTTTGAGGGAGTGATGGGAGTGCAGATCTTGAGTGCAGTTCATGCTCAGTTTTTAAAAATTCCCATGTTTTAAAACCTCATATTGCAAAGGTTTGGAAATTGCATCATGTTAAATTGTGTGCAGCTAGGAAGGAAACCAGTGCAATTCCAGTAAGAGCTGTTAGCACTTTTTACTTGCTATCAGGTATAATATTTTGGAATAGTCTTGCTCATTTCAGAACGTCCATTTTGCACCAATGAAGAACAGCCTGATCTCTCTGTCTTCACACTCACACCCATGCACAGTGGATCTCATGCCTTCCCTGCTAAAACCAGGAGGCACAAACAGAATTCATTAATGTGTTAGGCAAACTCCTACCTGATTCTTAACCCATCGCTTCATTTTTATGCAAAATCTGCATCCATACATGTCAGGGTCTCACAAGCACTTCACTGGTGAGTTAATAATGTTGATTTTAATTCATCAGATTCAAATTCACACTAAACCTGAAGGACATTTTGTGTGCTTCCTTTTATCCTGTATAAGGATATTTGTGGGCTTAGATGAAACACTAATATTTCTATGCTGCTAAACAAAACCCACCAGAAATATTTTAAAATCTCAAATTACACTTTGAAAAACATTTTTTACCTGTTTACTTGAATAATGTCAATTTAATGTGTTGTCTTGATCAGTCTTTGTACATATACATGTATATATATATAAGCTATATATAAATATGTATATGTATAAAGTTTTTTGGGGAGAATGAGGGGCAAGACAGAAATCCAGTGTTGTGACACAGATTCTACAATAATTTATTAACATTTTCAAGTAATGTATTGTTGTTTTGAGTTTGATTAGAAGTTATTTGCTGTTGAACTATGAAAAATGAAATGCAACTGAGAAATGAGAATTCACAAGATTAACTTAGGATTTTTTTAACAAAGAAAATTAATTACTAGTACAGTTGGAAGAATATTCTTTTTTTATGGGGAAAAGTACTCGAGGTTGTAATAATTTGTATCAATTACATGGAGCACTAACCTACATTGCACTAGGAGAAATTTCCATGCCAAAAATAAAATTCTACCAGAAATCTTGGAACCATTCAATTCCATACACAGTAAACTAAAAATCCTATCACTTCTGTTATTTACTAGTGCAATTTACTGTAACAGTCTCAAAAGTGTCATACTTCAAACCAATGGGTAAGTCACAAATTTCCAATTACTAGAAAAGAATAGTAGAGATTTGAAGAGCTCTTAACACCTGGGGAAACAAATCAGGATGTTAGAGTAGAAATAAAAGAATATTGGTGAAGTGGAATCAACCATAAATTAATTATTTTTTTAGAGAATCCAGAATTTAATTATAAAGTTCACAATCTAATGGATTCTTCAAAAGAAAGGGTTTGGGGAAAAAGAGAAGATTTAAAATCTAGTTTTGACATTCCAATTACTGCCTGTTTTTTTAGCTAGGTTTAGCAAAGTGAAATGAATTTGAGCACACGCAGTTTCAGCTGCTGTGTGGCACAGACACGTGAACACCCAGCTCCCCCTGCAGCCTCTGTCCCTTCCTATGAGATCTGGGGGAGGCTGGAGCTGCCCCAGAGCAGCGTGGGGGAACTGGGAGTCACACTCCTCTCTCCTGTGTTCACATCCTGTCTCACTGCAGTTCACCCTGACCATATTCTAACCCAGTGCATGACTGAGTGCTAATACTGTATAAATATTTTGAAACATATCTTTAAAAAAAAAAAAAGTTTGCTTCAAACTTTTTATGATAGAGAAATATATAATTATTCTGGTTGTCTGATAAATTGTATTGTGTTCTTTTTTTTTTTTTTTTTTTTGTTAAATATGTAGAAAAACATTAAGGGAATGGGGGACTTGAATGTCTGTGTGTACTGAAATGTATATAACTATTTGGAAGAACACATGTGCCAAGTATAACATGATGTAAAAATTGTAAATATATGAAAAATTCATTTTTCTAATAAAGATAATTTCTGCCAATTAATATGAAAAGGAACAATGTTATCATTCTTGTCTGTCTTCCTTGTTAAATAGGACAAGATGAAGCATCACCTACGAAGAAGGTTTACATTTGGTTTTCCTTAGCCATTGATGTGATTTGAAGGGTGTTAACAGCCACAAGTTTTGAGACATCCTTTGCTGTTAGAAATTATCTAAAGGTGAAGATGCCTGAAGCTAAAGCTGACAGTGCTTGGTGATCCCAATTTAATTTAATTCACAGTGAGGATGGAGACAATTAACTTGTGGAAAATTCCTTTGTTGTGAGAATGATGCTTTGAGAGGTGCTCCCTCAGCAGAGGGAGCAGGAGGGGCTCAGTGAAGGATGGCCCCTTCACTGGGGCACCATCCTCCCAGATTCTGAGAGGCATCGGGTGCACGAGGCATGGTGGGCCTGCAAGAGGAGGTGATCTTGGCTACAGAAAGGCAGGAGCTCTTGGGGCCTTGTGGAGGCAGCATCCAGCCTGAGAAGGAGGTGTCCTGCCAGGAATGATGCCAGCCCTGAGGAGAGCTGGAGCTGTGGAGCTCAGCCAGGTGAGGATGGAGGAGAGCAAAGCAGGGGATGAGAAAACAGCAGCGATGTCTCACATCTGCTATGACTCTTGGTACCCACAAACTTGTCTAATGTTCCGGTTAATGGAAATGTAAATCAAAATAGAGGTTTTGGTGGAGCACTTAGAATTAGTTCTAAGGTTTGACCATTTGCCTGGAAGCTAAAGAAGTGAGGTTCACAGTGTGCTCTGAAGTGGCTCCGTAGGACCCCATTTTCCATGATGTCTCATCAGCTAATTAAAATCTTTGAATCCACAGAATGGGCAGAAACAAACCTTTGGCAATTAGAATAATGTTCTTTGAGGCAATGGGAGGAAAGTCGTTATAAAAATCCAAAGTATGGGTTTGATAAAGGTGCTTTGTGTTGAATGTAAATATAATGATGGGGGTGAAAGGTGGCTCAGGGATATCTCACAGCAGAACAATCTATTTGTTCCCAAGATGAACATGACTGCATAGATAAAATGAGAGATATAAATTTGGACTTCTGTCCTTAATGAGGTTTTTAATGAGGAAAAACCTTATGGTCTTCTGCTAAAAGATTCTTTCAAAGAGACCCAGCCCTGTTTGTATCTAAACATCTCCATTTCATAAAACATGAGATGTGCCCAAGTTACTGAATTATTATCTGAACTTGAATCTTTGTTTCTATGTGATAATGGTGTTTGTATCCAGGCTGGTGTTGGCATCAGGGCTGCTCCTCCCAGCTCTACCTGCCAGCAGAGCTGATTCTCTCAGTGTGTCTCTGAGTCAGCTCAGCCTCAGCTTTGATTCCCTTTGGGATCTGGTTCAAAGACAGCCACATTCCTCCAGATCGTTCTTCTGAGTCTTTGCTGATGTGTCTATGGCAACTATCAGTCTTCTAAGACTTTGCTTGCTAAAAAAAAATAAAGTTTAAGTGGTGACTGGGAAAAGGAAGCTTTTCAAGTGTGACATATTGTGCATGGCACTGCCAGCAGCATTCCCAGTGAACTGAGCAATACTCCCAGCACCGATACAAGTTTTTCCCTGTAATTTGGACTCAAAAACACCTGTTCTAAGGCCAGCTGCTGAAGTCTGCTCATGTCTATGTACAGAAACACAATTCATCCTTGTGGTGAGTTTCCCCACTGATCATTCTAGCTGCTTGTTTCTCTGCTTCTTCCAGCATTTTACAAATAGCATTAGCTTCCCCTTGCAGATTTGTTGCTGTACAAAAACCAAACCATGGCTTCCACAAATTGCATTATTGATCCCTGAGATCAGAGAATCTTTATGACTGTCTGTCCTGCTGTGCTTCTCCCACTTCAGCAGGCACCTCCCCATGTGCAGCACTCTCATCCTATTTTCCACTGGTGAAGGGAAGTTTCACAAGCTGAACAAGAGTCTCTGCATTGATTTCTGTGCTTTCTCTCTAGATGTTTCCAAAAAAGCTTTCAGGTGGGCGGGAGGGTGGGGCTGTGTGTGTCTGTAGTTTACTGACTATTTATTTGTTTGCCACTAGTTAGCTTACACAGAATGATCATTGCAGATATTGACTGCATTCTGATCAAATCAACATGCTCAAGTATTTTTAAAAAGAATGTGTATGATTGTTCCTAAACTATGGCAGTAAAGATTTTAATGCACTGAGATTTCTCAACTTTGGAGTAGGCAATAGGGGATGGTAATACTGAATATAACAGTGATTAGCATTGTTTAGACAAGGTTATTGCAAGGTCAAAGACACTTTCCAGGGGTCTCCATGTGGCACCAGGTGTAATTTAATAGCAATAATCCTTAAAAAACTATTGGCACTGCAAAAGCACGTGGTGTGGGGTCTGAGTAGACCTCAGCCTGCTAGTTAGATGTGACCCACCTCATGAGATCATTGAACCCTTTCATAGTACAAGGCTGCATAACATTTACACTGTCTGTAGAAAGCTATGTAAGATACAAAAAGCAAAAAATTGGAACACAAAACTCCAGAGACACAGAATACAATATTAACCAGGTTTGAAAGTCTCAGGCCCTCTTGTTATAGAATTGTGCAGTTCCACTAATTACTTTGGGGACTGAAGCTGTTTGGATTTCAGAAGCTTGGATGTGAGCAGCTGTCTCCTTCCATCCTGCATGGGGAAAAGCAAATTGAGTAGGAACCATAACAGGCATTTCTCTGTGCACAAGGAAAAGCAGAGACCTTGGCTGGGTTTTACTCCCAGTTCCTGAGATGGTTTAGTTTTATCAGTTAAGAGGTCTGCCAACTTAAGAAAAAGCTTCCTCAGTGTTATCACAATAGCACAATGCTGATTTTACCCTTCTCTTTCCCAGCAAGAGAAATGTGGCAAATTGCATAATTCTTCTGGTAGCTGAAATGCCTCCAAGTCCCTTTTCTGCAGTCATAAAAGAAGACCCATTTGCATACCTTGGAGAAGATAAACGTAGTAGGAGTGAGGATGACAAGAATAGCTGATTTTCCTCTAAGAACAAAACTGCTGTTGCATTGATTTGGCCACAGTGAGTGTTTCCCAATATGGGCTTCGAAAGCTGCAGAGCATGTTAATTCCTGTTACCCTTTTTATTTTATACGTAAATGTGTGTGAAGATCTTATGTTTAAAAATAGGGGTGGGGATGATGCTAAGGGATTTTGCTATGGGGAAAACTTTCAGATAAGTCTAGATAACTCGAAGTATCCTGCAAAAAATTGTGCAAATCTCTGAATATGCTTCTCGCCAGTAAGAACTTCTAGCAGTAGCTCATAACCAACCAAGAAAATAATTTATTTTTAATGAAACATCAAATCTCAAATTGTTAGCCCATTTAGATTTTTACTTTAAGTTGAAATGCTGAAATGATATTCAGGTCCTCTTTTCCCCACCTTTAAACCCAATGCTGTTCTTTTCCATGGATGCACTATTATGTCAGCAAATGGGAACAGCCAATGTGACCTTAATTATATTTGTACTTCACTGAACTAAACAGCTGTGATCTTATCACCTTCCCTCTTATTTCCCATTCCTTCCATCTACTCCTGGCAGTTTTCTTTATTTCTGTCCCTGTTAGACTGTGGAAGTGTGAGCTGCACCTTGAGCCAGTCCTGCATGGTCAGCACATTTCTGTGGGTACAAGCATTGTAATCTCCATGTTCTTTTCTATTCCTGTCTTTATAAAAACTAACATTTTGTTTATTTCTCAACCGCCACTCTGCAATGAGATGATTTCAGTATTCAGAGCATAATCACATCCATAACCTTCTTTTTCAGATGTTGGTTTTGCACCCAAAACGTTTGGATAGGTTGAACTATTTCTCCTTGCATGTGTTTATTTTTATGACATTTCTAAACACTAACATACTTTTTTTCCCCCTAAATATTTGAGTCTGACAGGCAATTTCAGAAAGTCCTTCAAATTTGTTGAGCTTGGAATAGCAAAGAAATGACAGGACATTTACAGACCAGGGCTAGGGCTATGAGTTGTGTGTTGTAAGGGATGCTGGACAGATTTACATACCTCTGTGGCCTGAATGCCTACATGTTGTGGTATTGCATCCTGTGTGCTGAGGACTTTCTGAAATAATGTTTAGCATTTAAAAAAGGTCGATTATGTAATGTGATGTACTGGGTTAGATCATGAAATGCTTTGAAGTCAGAGAATGAGAAACCCACAGTTTAGGTGATAAGAAAGTTATTAAATATTGATACCTTGAGAAAATGGCATGTGTCTTCAATTCTTTCACAGTGCAATCTAAATAAATCACAAATTTATTTCTTTGGGGAGCTGGATGGAGGTAGCAGCAGCAGTTTTATAGAGAGAACTTGAGGCAATGGTGAAAATAGCCCTATTTAATCATGGTATTTTACATATTTCTCAGAACAGTGGGTGGGTACATTCGAATGTATAAGAAACTGGAATTGCCAGCTTGTTCACATCTGTGTATTCCCCAGCTGGTTTCTGTGTCTTTCTCTGGAAACCTTTCTTCCTGAGGCTGGGGGGAAAAGTAGGATATGAGGTTACCTGCAGTGTGATGCTCATACCCTCTTGCTGTCTGTGGGCTACAGGTTCACATTGGTTTAACAGCTGGACTCGATGATCTTGGAGGATTTTTCCAACCATAAAAATTTTATAATTCTATAACTGTAAAGCCTCAATGCTGGAACATCAGAAGCCCGTGATTTTAGATGGAAAGTTGAGATGTAGTTATTTACACATAGGCAGCCCAAGAGGAATAAAGTACAAATGAACTGCAGTGAACTGCAGACTCTTAGCCCGTGTGCCAGCAGTGGCTGTGGCTCGGCAGCCCGTGCACGAACAGCTGCGCTGATGTGCACAAAGACCAATTACCATCCTGCTAATTGCAAAGTGTTCCCACTGGCTTCATTGTGCTGGTGTAGCCCAGGGAAAACTTGGTTCTGGATTCTTAGTCTTCAGCAGGCACTGCAGGGCTTGAGCAGACAGGGCATGGGGCTGTCACCAAGTCAGGGCTGCCGTTGTTTCAGCGCCGTGTGTTTGCATGTTTTAAACAAACGGCTCCTCAAACCCTCTCTAGCATGACTGCAGTGCTCTGATCACACACCCTTATTTGCTGATTTTAGCAGCAATAATATGGATGATTTTTAGGGTGATGGATGACTCAGTGGTCATTAAGGCCAGAGAAACCTGCCAGTGTGTGCCAGAGAGCCCCAGGCAGCGCGGTGCGACGGGGACAGCCCGTGCTGTGTGATGCCATGTCCTGAGGAGGATGGAAAACCTGGGGCCTGCTTGGAACAGGGTTCTGTGGAAATCCTGCTTCATTCTTGGTAGGGATCAAAGCAGATTGCTGGACTGGGAATCTGAGGGTGGTTTCTAATGCTGGCCTGGCGCTACCATGTTAAAGGATCTTGTGAGCCTTGGTTTTCCTCCAGCCCCTTCAGTTTGTAAGAAAGGAGTTTGCTGGAGTTAGTCTCTCTTGCCATTATCTCATATGGAGCAGGCATAAAGTCTTGGCAGAGACTCACTGGCTTTGCAGCAATAAAATAGTTGCTAATACTAAATTATTAATTTTTCTCCTAACCTGCAGTCTGTTGGCATAACTTCACCACATCTGTCCCTTTGTCAGTAGAAGCCTAAAGTACGGGGAGGTGTAAACAGGCAGAGAGTGTCACTGAGCCACCAATATGAAGTATAACAATGAAGGTAAGCCTCCAAAATAGTCTTATTCCACAGTTACCTGCAAGGCAAACTATAAATCCTTGACAGGACTGACACCATGTTGCTCTTCCTGTGGAGACACATTTGCAGTGTGAGGGCAAAAAGTACTGCTTTTAAAGCTGTGGACATGAAATTAATATCAACTCAAGGAAAATGCTGGGTTTTTTGACCTTTGTGGGATGCTTTGTCCTGAGCTTACACAGAAACTTTCTTTTCTTTTAACCTTATATAAGTTATGTTGTTAGATCATGTTTTTAAAGACTTTTCCACATGATATTTTCTGTGGACACACTTGTGACATTTGCTGTTCGTATGACCCCTGTGAACTCACTGAAGTGCCCTCAGGGAGTCATGAATATGAAAGTGTTTCCTTTTTTGGCTTCATTTTTCACTGCTTTTGCTGGCTGGTTGGTTGTGTACAGTGCAGAACAACTGTCCTGAATGTTATTGTTCTGTCCTCCTTACAAGGGGCACAAAGAAAAAGCCTTCTGGAGAAAGCAGCTTAGTTTCCCCTCAAGAACTTCAACATGAGAAAAATGACAGAAAAAGTGGACTTAATGAAAGAATTTGAACTATTACAAGGGTGATCAAAATATTTTTTTAATGAGATAGGTTATAAAAAGAGAAGTCATGTAATAATGGTTTTGGAGATTTAATCAGAAGAGTTGATTCATATTCCAAAAATTATCTTTGCACTAGAGTTGCATCTTCATTAAGGGCCTGCATTTTAATGGTCCACCAATCAAACTAAAGATCTCTTTGTGGATAAAAGATGGTGACAGTCCTATTTTAGTATTGTGATGCCTTTTAGTTGCCTTCCTTGCACAGTCTGTGCCCACACCCCACCACACCTGTCCATGGAGCCCTTTGTTAAACTGGCAGGTGAGAGGGAGGGACAGGAGGAACAGTGTCACTGGGTAACTCAGTATATTGGCACAAGTGTCCATCCACTGGCAGAAAATAAAATATCAAATGGCTGTTTCAAAGGAAAAAGAATGTCCAGCAGAAACTCTGATTCAGAAGAACTGAAACTGTGAGTAAGAAGCTGTATTTGCAATTGAGCCTTGTTTGCCAGTGCAGAAAGAGGCAGAGTGAGAGAGTGACAGTGTTGGGGATGGGATGGAAGAGCTACATAGCAGCTGCATCAAATGTAGCAATGCCCCACTCAGATTTCTCCATGAAATTAGGAAAATAGTATTCAGCCCACATAAAAAGCAGAAGAAATCCCTTCTTATGTTGATAAATGCTTCCAACTGCTGAATAAAATTTTTATATTTTGATTAAGCGATGCAGCAGAATATGCAGGACAGCAATTTTGATTTAGGGTCTGAGCACTGGGAGGTGCAGTGCTATCTTGCTATGTGCCATTGAATTCAACAGTGTTGCCATCTGATTCAAATGAATCTCCTGAGCGTGAGCGGGCCAGTTTTCCATTCCCTGATGTGCTGGTGTAAGTGTTACACTTCCCAAAAGTGATATAATGCCCCCAAATATTTGGTTGATCTATTTTACTTCTTGTATTTATTTACATTTTAATTGCTACAGATGGAATAAATTCTCTACTTTGAAGTTTTATTATATTAGTGAAACTGGCATAGTGTAGCCTAACTAATTTTGGAACCTCTCTTCAGCCTTTCCAGTTCTGTGAAAGAGAATTGCAAGTAAAACACAATGAGTCCTGAGTAAGTTGTCCAGCATATGGCACCCTGATATCCTCAGAGGTACAGAGTGGAAGAAAAAGATTTGTATCAAATTTCATGGTCAGCAAGAACATTAGGCATTAATAAAATTGAGTGTAGTGTTCTGGGCTTTTTTAAAGGAATAAGATTTATAATTAATTATACTTATTTTTTCTTTCAATTTTTTTTTTAATTTTTCCAGTACCTTTTCTCCTATGATACGTTCCCTCTTCCAAGAAATAAGCACTGTGGTGTATCCTGACAGACAGAGACAGCAGATATATGTTTTTAGGAGCCGTGTGTATGTGCTGGCCTCTTACAGAGTTGTCTTCAGGTATGTCATATGTTTGCACCCATTTTCAAATATATTTTTCTGTTGTATTAGACCTCCAGAAGAACAAATGAAATGCAGACCTGGTGAAAAGTGGCAGGTGGGAGTGCGGGACCCCCTTGGGGTTTGTGCACAGGTGACCTGACACTTAATTTCAGCCCTGTGAAGGGGACAGAGCCCTCACCTGTGACTGTCCTGGTGACAGCAGGTTGTCCTAGTTGCAGTCGAGTGTCAGAAGAATTGGTTTCTTTTCAGCCATCCTTGATGTTATGTCCTTTCATACCTGTGAGAGAAACTGTCTACGCCGGTGCTGGTGCAGAAATACATCAGCTGAGCTGTGAACAATGAACTACATTCTTTCTTCTAACACTAAATTCAGGTCTTGTTAAAAAAAAAAAGGGGGGGAATGATGCACAGGGAACAAGAACTTTCAGTTCAGACTGTGCCAGGGTAAGTAGTAAGTGGTGGGTTTGAAAGTCCTTGTCAGATTTATGTTCAGCTGGTGTGTGCAGTGTCATAAGGAGCAGAAGTGTGTGTATTGCACAGGCAGGTACTGAGGATGCTGCCTACTCCTCTCGCTCCTGTGTCAGCCTTTCCCCAGTGTGGATGTCTTATCTGTTGAGTGTACCATGTAGTAGACATTTTAAAATCCTTGTATTTTCCCACATGACTTCTTTTGGAATAAAGTGCAGCTGCAAATGGATTTCCACTCTCTAATTTCCTTCCCTTGCAATGTGGCAACTTGAAGCTTGGCAAATGCAGTTTTTATAACCTATAACATATGTGCTCATAACCTTGTACTTTAACATCAGCTGCTCAATATTCTTGCCTTAATATGAAAAGCTTGATAATAAACATTCAGGCAGGAAAAACTACTGAGACTATTCAGTGGCTGTTATAATAACTCTGATTCAGTATCTTGAAGGATTAAAATCAGATTGAACCTGATAACATCAGTTTTGTGCAACCTGTCTTCTCTACCAACTTTTAATCATTTTTCATAACAACTCTGCATTAACACCCTATTCTGGAAATACAATCCTCTGTTGTTCTCTGGTATTACACGCTCCTTGTTTTGCTTTTATAAATAATATTTTTTGCTCTCATTCATCTGTGCTCCCTACATATCACCAGGTAGATTTGATGGATTTCTCCTCCTGAAAGCCATCTGCTCAGTTATGTTAGACAACATAAACCCATCCACCAAAATGCAGGTTGATAGAAGTTCCTGCTAAACCAAAGCCCTCATTTATGATCCTTCTTTCCAACACTTGCCCCCTGGCCAGGTCTTCGCAGCTAAAACCTTTCAGACAGTGCTCGGACTCAAGACACGTTTCGGAGTTGTCCAGTTGCGCATGGTAAGAACTCCTGGGGCCTGCCTGGGAAGGCTGGTCTGAGTGCATGGAAAGAGGTGGATGAACTGTCCTAAAAGGGGAGGAGTCACATACTCACTCCTTTAGCAGGTTATTGTGCCCAAAACAGAGGATGATGAAACTGGGAGGACAGAATTCAGAGACAGTGGAGAAGGTAGGGTAGACAGTGTGTCCTTGGAGCTAGGGGTTGGGTGACCCTAATGAAGAGCAGCAGCAGGATGAGAGGCTCCTTTCTGATCCAGGGAAGGTCAGCTCCTGCTCTTTTGGCACAAACCCTTGTGCTGGCCACCAGAGAACTGGATATGATGGTAAAGGACTTCACAATGGAAACAAAACTAAATAAAACTATGTGTATTTCTTGTAACCAGGCCTTTCCCTGCCTCTTTTGCCCTGCACTGGCAAGGTGGGGAGCTGCTTGTGCAAGGGGCTGTGTCTGGGGCTGTGGTCTGTCCTCTGGGCTGTTGGATGGAAAATACATCTGTCATCAAGACCTCAAGCTGAGGTAAAAGCCTGAAGGACTCCAAGACATTCAATCAAATTTATAATAGCAATATAGTGGGTCTGTCATGCTCATGACTGAACACTTGTATTTCCACTGTGTTTTGACAGCAGAGATTTTCTGTTTGACCTGCCCATGTACAGAAGCACTCTGGCATGAACCAGATGGGCCCTACTCAGGCTAAAAAGGAAGTATTTTTTTACTTTTCCTCAGATATTTCTTATCCCAGTCGGAGTTGCTGAGGTCACTGGTCAGCAGTACAGGGGTATGTGCCAGAGCAGGCCAAGCAGTGGGTCAGGCAAGGGAGGTTTTTGGTCAAGGTGATGGGTGTCACCCTCAGGTGGCCATGGGGGAGGCACAGCCATGAGCACCAGGTGCCCAGTTTTTCTCAGCCTGAAAAGACACTGAGGTATTATACAGAGCCCAACTGCTACTGGCTGCATCCAGCTGCATGAAAAGTGTCTGCAGAGCTTGTGGCTTCTCAAACATGCAAGTCGTGGTATGTGTAATTTTCACCACTTCCCACCATGGGAGAAGTGGGATTTCTCACTCAGAGGGATGCATGTTGTACTGACTCTGGAGACTGAATACGTGCCTCCAAGAGGAATTTCACAGCCTGGCCCTCCTCCTCAGAGCTCACAGGGCTTCTGGTTTCCTTTGGCAGGAGGTATTCAATGGAAAAAAGTTACTCCTGGAGGGATTGAGTATTTCTAAGGCTAATTACCTTGCATTGTTTGCAATCCTTGAAGCATCTAAGTTGATATGCTGAGTGCAAGGGGAGAATGACTAGAACCTATAATGCAGCTTAATGAAAACTAATGCAAGTTTAAAGAAAAAGAAGCAAACAAGTCCCTAGTGAGATACCTGAGCCACAGTTCCATAAAATTTAATTAATCTTTCCTTTGTATTAAATATGATGATGCAGGGAAAAATCTGTGCTGAGGACAGCAGTGACTAATTTCACAGCAAGGAATAAACTTTTGTGTGTGATTTTGTCTCACCACATGCCTGGAAGTAGGTACAAAGGAATAACAATTGAGGACATCAGGTACAGAGACAGCTGCTGGATGGGTCAGGTCATGAGCTGACATCATCAGGTAAATATAGACAGGAGGTGTTTGGTTTTTTTTCAATCAAGAAGTAAAGGGAAATATTTTTAGTGCATGTTTGAAACACCTCTGTGTGCTCCAGATGGTGTGTCACTGGTCTGGGTCTGGCCTCAGCCACTGGTAAAGTTAGGTTCTACACAGCACTGGCCACAGGCTTGCAAGCCTTTGGCCAAATGTCCCAGGAACACCAGATATATAGAGTTAAAGCTTTATATCTCACATGTAAACCACATAAGCCTTCCCAGAGGTTTAACACAACCATTTGCAGGGCAAGAACATTTAGAATGTCCTCACAACAGGCAGAAGTTATTCCCGAGGAGCCCCTACCCACAGCTGTTTGCTTCCATGTTGCAGATATATATAAACAATTACTAGAGAGGTAAACATTTGTTTGCCCAGGAGATCCATACCATTATCTATGAACTGGATGAAGTTCTGCATTTCCCTTAGCCAGGATCCTGTTTACTTCCCCACTTTCAGACCTCTTGCCATAGCCTTAGAGAGAGTAAATTTGCCTGGGATTTGCTGAATTCTGCTTTTTGTGTGCCTCTGCCTCTGGAGTCAGCTTCCTGTGCTGGCAGGAGCACCTACAGAGGAGGAGGCAGTTCCTCAGTCCTGAGGAGGAGGACTTTGGTCTGAGAGCAGCCAGGGGATGCAGGCAGCTGCACCAGCTGCTGCTGCAGGCTTGCTCTGCGTGATTTCCTTCTGGCAGCAGTCAATGCTCTCTTTTATCTTAAAAAAAAAATAAAAAAATCCTCCTCCCACTGCTGAATGAATGGATTCCCTGTCCTGGAGAAGGAAAGTAGACCAAGAAAATAAGAGTCCTACCCCTAGTGCAGACATTTTAGAGGGAGTTTGAAAGGCTGGAAGGTGATGCCTCAGCCCCAGTTCCACCTTGACCCAGTGTGGGGCAGCCCCAGTGAGCAGGGAGGGCAGGGAGTGAGGGCTTCTGCTCCTGCCGAGAGTTGCAAGGTTTGAAGGGCACCATCTCACACACTTTGACAGTGCTGGGAGACAAGCAGTTTACAGACTCTTACCACTGAATTTCCCTCTGACATCTCATCTGCTGTTTCTAACCTTAACCATTTTTGGTTATACAAGTAGTATTTCTACTCCTGCACATGTTCCACAAATCACTAGAATCATTAAATATCCAGCTGCTGATGGGGACTGTCTCCAGAGCTGGTGGTCAGCCAAAAGAGCTGGATTTGCTCTGGGGAGTCAATATTTGTAGAGCTAAAGACCCAAAATAAGAATGAGGAAATGATGTGGCAGATTTCATGAGAGAAATGTCTGAGCTTCTCTGATGAGTTTATTTTGCCACTCTCTGATGAGGTACTAACCTGACAAAAAGCAGGTGGTTGATTGAGTGTCCCAGTCAGCCATGTGGCACTGCTGATCCCAGGGAGGACACTCTGACAGGTAAAAGGAGCTGTGTTTCATCCTCTGCATGTCTTGCATGTAATTTGCTGTACAGGCTGAGGTCACAGTGAGAGATGAGCAGCTCATCACTCCCTGGGTCTCTCCCTCGCCTTTCCCACCAGACATTTAATGTACAGTGTGTATTCCTGACCACTGCAGTGCCAGGAAATCTCACCGTAGAATTTTGACTGAGTTTGGGATTTTTTGCATGTTTTGAAAATATGGTTTCACAAGAAACACACCATTGCTGCAGATCTTTCATTACCTGTTGGTGCACGACAAGAAGTTAGAATACTTACAGAAAAACCAAAAATATCAACACAGGAAAATGAGCAAATATATTTATCAGTTAATTCAGAGAAAAATACTCATGCCTGGGTTTTTCTAGTGGGGATGGAAAAGCAGAAGAGCTGTCAATATTATTTTATGCCAAATAAGTAATGATAACAGGGTCAGTCTTTTTTAACACCCTCTTTCCTCTGTTTAACTTATGCTTGACTTATTGAAGCCAAAGACCTGCATTATTTCATAAATGCATTGGGCACAAATGCTCTGATGGGGGAGAAGTTAATTAGGATGAAGAGGGAAGCTGTGTTCCAGGTGCAGGAGCCATTAGTATTCTTCTGCTCCAGTTCCCTGAACTGCTGCATTTATTAACCTTTAGCCAGATCAGAGCCGAATTCTCCTGTTTCTTACATAATGTTGGAATTCTAATTGACAGTACTGATGAAAGGGAAAAAGTCTCTCTGCAACTCAAATTTTTCTTGCTTTCATGTAGAGGGCTTTAGAACAAGAGTCTTATCAGCTGTGAATAATTGCATCTCATTAGCTGTGTACTGGAGTTATGTGTATATGCATATTGGAGTCGTGTATATATTTGGCTGGGAAATGTTATGGCTTGCTTCAAGTGGCACTGGGGATGTGAAATTCAGTGTGCATGGCATGTTTATGTAACTGAGTGACATTGCAGAAGAGGCAGGAGATGATGGTTGCACATTTGGGTGTTTGCAGTGGTTTTCTCCAGTACCTCAATAGGTTTTGCACTTCTAGGAAAATTTAGTTCTCTGCCGATCTTGTAAATCCAAATTCACAGAAAGTTTTGGAGTCTCTAACAGACAGAGAAAGCTGCCAAAAAATAATTTGCATGAGAATGCTGTTGTCTTAACCCTCAAATACTTTAGAACATTAGGAAATTCAAATAATCCATTTACAATCTTTTGATTGCACCCTTTATTTTGATTTTTTCCCCCATATGGATAGAAGAAGGTTCTTTTAAATAAAATGAGGTGGTTTATTTCCAAGAGGGCAAGTCTCTTCTCCTTTAAGGGGTTAAGCAGTTACCCAGAGATGATTTTCCATTGTGCAGAAGCTGCAGCTGCCACATGGCTCTGTGATAGGGGCTCCTACCCCAGGGAATAACCTGGCTGCAGATCAATCATTAATTGCTTTCTGGTACAAGGATTATCTTGTTATTGCTTGTAGTTCAAAGACAATTCAACTCACACACACATATATTGGCATGAAGAAAATGCCAACTGCTCTTATTTCCAGCAAAACAGTGACACAATTGTCAAGCCAATGGAAAACAAAAGCTTCCTCCTAATTTATTTGTTATTAAACACAGAAAAAAAAATCTGCCATTTAACTAAGAAGTGCTTTCCACACTTTGCAGGGAAAACAGCTAAAATTTAATGCTGGAACAATTCGTGATGAAGTTGTTGAAATATGAGTGTTACATAAATCCTCATGGATTGTTTCTTTTCAAAATGCAAACTGCTGATTTCTTCTTGATCCTATTGTATTACAGATATTTAGCCTAAGCAGAGCTTTCATCTAGGGTTCATTTTATATTATTGTTTTCTCAAAATTACAATTACAGGTCCCTTTAATATACAGCATAACTTCAAATTATAGGAATATTTCTTACTTTAGGCTACTTTATGCTTTTCTTAGAAAAGAAAATAAAATATTATTATTTCTTTTTCTTATGATAACTTATGTTTGACAGCTTTATCTTTGATTCGACTGGAGGATTTCAGTACCTGACCAGAAAGTTCTGGGAATCAAATTCCAAGTGCTGCCCACCGTAGTGCACAGCAAGGAGATAAAGACCAGAAACCACATTTCCACTTGTTGTTTTGAGATGAACATTTGAAGGACAGGATTGCTGCTGACTGCAAATAGTGGAGCCTGCAGGACTTCTTCCAGAAACAAACTGAAGTATGTTCAGCAATATATTAATTAGCACTTGGAAAAGAATATTGGGAAGGTTGTGGTAGTGATTAATTGCTTTGCTTATTAAATTATTTTCCTGGCATCTGATTTTTTTCCTCAGAAATATATTAGTTTGAGTATTATACCTCATGCTTATGTGAGGAAAGAAGAAGGTATTTTTCTAAGATAGCAGAAGGATTTTCTCCTGTATTTCTAAGGAAAGTAATAATGAAGATCAACACTTGAGAACTGCCTGGAAGAAAATAGATAATTATGGACTTCATTATGCTTTCAAACAGGCAAACAAAATTTTAAATCAGACCTTTAAAACCACAGGAGTGCAGGGAAAAAAATGTGAGGAGCACCAATTTTCTGATCAATCAACACTTGCAATGAAAAACCAGCATTATGTTCTTAGAGGCTTAGTGACTATTTTCCCATCAAACATAGGATTTTAATAAAGCAGAGATGGAATTCCATGCATGAAACCTTCCAAACCATCAGTCAGAACCAGAGGCTGGAGGTACAAACTCCAGGCTGGAAATAAAACTGAGAAATGACATAAAACTGAGGCACAAAGATAAGCAAAGCAAGGAAACCAGACTGAATGAAAGTGCAATTAATCCAAAGATTGGCTTCCAAACACTATAAATCCCCCAGGCTGTTTCTAGCATGGGGCAAGCTCTCCAAAGGAGCCAGTTCCCCAGGAGGTCATAGCATTCACACATGCAAGGGGATATTCTGTCCCTTAGAGTTTTCTTCTAATGTTTGGTACACACTCCATTACCCATTCAAGTTTCACCTTGCCTGTGAAATCCAATGCAATTAATGCTTTCTCAGTAATCAGGACATAAAGGCTCTCCTGGTGAAGCAGGTCATATTTATGAGCATTTAACTTTTCATTAGGGAGATTTCAGTGTAGCCTGTCCTTTTCAACTTTGTGATTTAGCAGGAGGAAAAGACTAGCTGGAACAACTTGACACCTTCAGCTGTTGCCACCTTCAAACTCCCAAAAAATTCCTATCACGGGGAAAATCCTGCAAATCCTGCAGCTTTGTAAAGCCCACATTACTGATTATTTTTATCTTCCTGAGCTTGGTAATGTGGCTATAGTGACTTGGGGACCTGCCTCTCCTTGACCCAGGTGCAAGGATGGGTCCTGGTCATGCAGTGGGCTCTTTCATGCCCTGCAGCTGTGTTTTCCCTTCTATCTGTATTGAGGAAGAGTGACCCTCTTTTCAAGATGTGCAAAGAAACAATCTTAACTTGGCTGAAGAGCACTATAAAAAGCAGCAAAAGGGCTTGCTGAGCTGGGCAGAAGAGCTCAGCACTACTGCAGCTTCATTTTGGAGTCCAAGGCACCCAGAGGGATTGAGAGGGATGAGTCAGTGCCCATGCTGGGTGTTAGAGCCTTGCAGAGTGCTGAGTAAGGAACTCCTGCTGAGATGGAGGATGCAGGAAACACAACTGGGTTGGTTCAGTGTTAGCTACAACAGCTAACAACAGCCAACAGCTCTGTGGCAGGACACACTTTTTAGACAGGCTTTGCCTGTTTTATAATCCTGCTGAGCCCTGGTATTGGCAACATTAGTCCATGCTTGCACTCTTCTGCTGTTGCTGTACTGAAAGGTGGAATATTATCTTTAAGCTTCAATGAGGATAGAAAATCAGGCTAATTCATGTGATGGGAACCCTCCACCTGCTCACCTCTCCACAAGTGAAGCACTAGAGAAGACTGTTCTTCCTCCAATAATATCAAGCAAAAGGCCAAGCCAAAAAGCATCTAAAATATGTTCACACAGGTGGTGATATTGATATAATTTTACCAGTTTCTTTAATGCCCATGCAGACAGACTTAGAAGAATAGGTCTTAATCAAAGATGAACTTAGATGACAGTTTAAGTGATCAGATTCATGCCTTTTTTAAATATGTGTCTAAAACAGGTATGTTGTTTCTGTTTTGGTCCTCTTTAGTGCTGTCTATAATCATGCCCCTATTAAAATTATACTTTTAGGGACTATTTATTTGATAGACTCTCAAGTATTCATTATCTTAATTACCCACTAAAAATTACCCATGATACTCTATCCTTGTTTGGTGCAAAAATAATGACTTGTCATTCAGGTGCTAATCACCAAATCTTAATCCTTTGCTAGTTTATTATGGATTTTCAGAGGAAAAATTAAAGGAGAATCTTAAATATTTCAGTTCTCTAAATTGTCTTTTAACAGCAGCGCGTGCATTCTGCCTCTGGAGAGCTTCAGCAGATGGTGTCAGGCTGCAGAGCCAGGGCATTGTCTGTCTGTGGTGCTGGGAGGTGACAGGATGGGTGTCCCATTGCTGTGGAATGTGACGTGCTGCAGCTCGCCGAGAGCTGTGCATCAGCGCTGCTCCATGTGTGCTAATGGGATTTCTTGTTGGCACTTTTTATACAATTGTTTGTCATTCTCCAGTGGTGCCAACGCTTCCCAGCAAATGAAGCCAGCTCCTGATGATGCCCTGACCCCGAGTCAGAGCAGCGCTGTCTGCTCAGCCTGCCCTGGCACACTGGGACTGCTGGGTGTTACTGCTGCAGGGGAGAGGGATTTTATTTGTCCCTGTGCCTTCTGTCGAGGTATGAAATTAACTCTGTGGGGCTGAGGAGTACTGAGATGCCCAGGTTTGCTTCATGGGAATAAGGAAGTACCCCAGAGTGACTCTGGCTGTGCTCTGCAGAGAAGGTGGCACTGAGGGAGAGGTGTTGCCCATCTCCAGTGGTGGAGGAGGGACACCTGAGACAGGCAGTCTTTTACAGGCCTGGCTGGGTCAGTGGTGTCCACAGCCAGGGCAGGGCTGCAGAGCAGGTGCTTGGAGCATGAGCCTTCCAAGGCTCTGAATCTGGAAGGTGTGCAGGAAAGTGAGCACTGTCCTGTTCTTCAGGACCATTTATGGATTGGAAGAACACCTTATTATTGCTTAGATTTTTCTGTGGAGACCCTGCAAGCATAGTTACAGCACGGGACAACAGAGATTCTCTGTTCCCAGTCTGTCTCCAGCCAGAAGGTCACACTTTGTCCTGGCACTACAAAATCTGCCCATTGCTGATGCCACGTGCCCCTCACAACTGCAGTCTCTGACCCTTCTTAGCCAGCCCATCTCAACCCAAACTCATTTATAACAGAGGTAGTGTAAAAGTCCCTGTTGTTGCAAATGACTGCAAAGAATTTTCTTGAGGTCACCTATCAAAGAGCAGAAATGAGACCATCGTTTAGGTTTTGGAACTATGCTGCAGTAACTAGGCTGCAGTGCTTCACCTGTACACAAAACTATACAATTAATCATATTCTAAAGATATGGTGAAGACCAACAGCATAAAAATATGGAGAAGTTTCTCCATAGCTCATTAGAATAGTGGAGGTTGTAGTGTCTATAGATGGTTCACTGTAATCTAACAGCTTGCCATGTGCCAAAAGAAGCCCACAGCATTTTATTTCAGTAGTGTTATCACTGGAATTATTTATTAATGTTCCAGTCTTACTCTAGTGGAAGAGTGTCTTTTCATTAAATCAGATTTAAGATATTTTTATCAGTGCTATTTCCAGCTGACATGATTTTTCGTGGCAATTGGGTAAGGAAACAATTACACAGTATGATGTTGAGGGTCTGAAAAATTTGTATATGCCATGAGGTCTATAATGCTCAAAATAATTCTGATCAAAAGATGGTGTGAATTGTGTGGGAATTAATATTATCACACAAACATATTTAAGTGTTAATTCTCTTTGATGTGACCATGTAGAAAAGCCTTATGAATCAGTGAAGATTAGGGGAAAATGGACTATTTCTGGTTACTTGCTCATAATAATACAGACAGATTGTCTGTACTAAATTGCTAAACCATTTTACCAGCCTCTTCAATGTCTTTTTTCTTGTCCTTTTTTTTTTTTTTTCCAAACTTGATTTTATTCATATTTGCCTATCGAGATGTTGGGAATAGAGAGGAAGAGAAAGTCTTCAAGGCAAATATATTTTATTATTACTACATGTAAACAGCACCTGGTGCTGCACTCAGATTTGAATTTCCTTCTTCCAGAAATGATGAAGAATTTTTATAGTCAATTGGTGAAGGGAAGGAAAGATCTGCATTAGAGTTCATTGGTCTTTATAGCTGTACAAGTCTCAAACTCTTGATTTCTATGTGCCTGACACCTCCAAGGAACCCCTGCATGTGTAGGTTTTTACTTCTAAAACCTTCTGGCTGAAAGAGACAACTGCCCATTTCATACCTGTCAGTAAGGCTTGGCATTGAGCCTATTGTAAACTGACTAATATGTGTCTGGATTTTTGCCATTCTAGATGCTTTAGAAGAAATTAGTTGGAAGTATTTCCAGTTTGTCACTGAAAAAAATTGAAGTAATTTCAAGATAAAACTGAAATATATGCTGGTAAAGTGCTGATTGTTCGAAATGCCAGTTGAACATCTGATTTACATAATAACCTGATTTTTATGGCACCTGGCCAAATGCAAAAGTAAATGATGGTACAGACAGGCTTTTATCTGAATTTCATTGTTTGGCTAGTGTGGCAGGACAAAGCTGAAATAATAGTGAAAAAGAAAAGCAACTTGTTGCATACATTTGCAAATGGCTTATGATGATATATGCAAATATTCTCTGATTGACTCTTTTATTTCCATGAGTTGTATCTGTATGTTTCCTTCCCTGGCATGCAATAGGGGTCTGCACTTGGAAACTTGCCTACTCTTCTTAGTTGAAACTTTAGATTTTTTTATACTATGAGAACACTTTCAAACCAGTGCACCCGTTCTTAATGGTACACTATTCAATTCCTTGCAGCAGTCATTTTACTGATATTTGTTGCTATGTGCCTTCGAAATTAGAAGTGCTGCTGTTTAAATATGAATGCTACTAAAATTGCATATTAACTAGCAAGCTGTGGGAATCTCTGTTACCAATAACTGCCAGGAAAAATAATTTCATGCTGTAAACTTAATTTGGAATTCACTATGGGCCAAGAATGATTTACAACTGTCAGGGTTTCCCAGCAGAAGACTCAGGAATAAAATAACTATTGTTTAAAAGTTAAACTTTCTTTGAATAAATTTATATATTAATATCTTGAATGTTTGCTGTCTGACAAGAAATAAAATTTTCATATATAAAAACACTGCAAATTGAAATTGCTAATGATTAGTCCATGGTGCACGGGACTGTGATAGAAGATCTTTATAGAAAGGTCCTACTGGGTTTGGGCTCTATCCATATAATAAATTTCCTTTATTATAGGAAGATAAATTTCTCCTAGATAGTCCTTGTTTCTTGCAAATGAAATGAAATGGAGTGGGTTTCTTTGGCAGCAGCACTTGCTGAGGCCTGCAGGAGGAGCAGAGCAGCCCTGCTCCACACCTGAGCTGCACCTGAGCTCCTTGTGCTGGCTCTTGTACATGGCCAAGGCCAGCGAGTGACCATGAGTGGCACTGATGGATGTGCTGCCACATGCTCACACCGGTGTTTTATAGAGCATCCCCCCTTCTGTGGTCAGGCCCAGAAAATTGAATTCCTATAAACTGTCTAAAATGTCATGGCTTTATTAAAATAAATACCAGACACTGTGAAGGAAGCACTTGAAGCTGCAAATGCATCGAGGTCTGTTGTGGCCACTGCTGAAGGCAGGAGACTGAGTTAAATGGACTCTCAAGCTGAAAAAGTGCAATATCCTCATATGTTAATTTCCAGCTGTGTATCTTAAATGACTTAGTGTAATTCAGTTAGTGGATCTTTTCACTATTTGCTATTTCTCTGTGAGTCTGAAAAAGGCTTCAATGTATGGCACACATGCAGTGCGTTTAGCTGCTGATGTTGTTGCCTTCTGGCTGTATGAATGATTTCAGGAGACCAGAAGAAAAGTGGAAAGCTCAGTGATTTTGGTTACAGTAAATATGACACTGAATCAGTGCTTCTGAGTAGACACAGCAGGTGCTGTTCACATTTCCAGTCGTTCCTACAGTGCTTTTTGTGGGCCCACTAGTATGGTCATATATTGTGTGTGGGTATTGTGTGCAGGGTCTTAGATAAATCTTTTACTGGTAGCAAATGCTGAGATATTATTCTACCCAGGAAAAAGAGCTTTTAATAGAAGAAGGACAGTCTTGAGGATGCTTAGTCCCAGCTTCTGGCCCTGGTTCCCTGGTCTGCCTAAGTATTTTTGTGAATCCATCACTGGATGTGTATTGTCACTATGCTTGCAGCTGTCAACATTTCTCTGGTTTCAAACATGAAGAAATTCCTTTAGATGACCTACTCATGTCTTCTAAGTTTCATTCCTTTAGGGTATATTTCCATGGGGTTATGAAAGATTTTTATTATCCTTTCATGAGTGCATAGCATTTGAGTATTAAAATGTGGTCTGGAATGAAATTCTGCTGGAAAGAATAGTTTTTCCTTTGTCCTTTAATTCTGTAGTTGTAGCAAAGTAGAAAATACTGCAGACAGTGCCATAAAATTTAAATAATGAATGTAAAAATCTTTTCCCAGCTGTGACAGGGCAATATCAGAAAGTTCTGAATTGCTTATCTGTTTCCTAATGAGAAACAAGGAGTATTCTAGATATTAGGAGATTCCCTAGGGCTAATATGTTTGAGGACCATGTACTGAAAGTACCTAATGTTTAACAAACACAAACTAGCACTGCAGAATGATTTCAAAGAGTGCTTAGAATATTTTTATTCATGAGTTTTGGTGGGGTTTTGCCCCAGATTTTATTTCAATAATGAACACAAATGCATGACACCTTTGCAATTCCTGTCTGCTCCCATATGAAATTCATGTTCACATTGAGAGGCCAGTTCCTATTTGGGAAAGGCTCTTGCACGCAGGCAGTGGAGTTGAATGTCCCCTCATGCCTGCAGAAAGCAACCAGGGAAACACCTGGGGCTGATTTGAATGGGTTGGCTTCAGATGTTGGCAGAAGGCGCACGCTCCAAGGGCCACCAAAGATGGTTAATTGCTGTGAGCTTTGGTGCCTGACCATTAGCTGGGAGACACAAAACCTCTTCACACAGAGTTACAATGCTTATTTCCAAGGCAAGCAGAAAGCTGTGTGTCTGTATGGCTGGGAGGATTGGCAAGGGAACGCCACAGGGTAAGTGGCACTGGAATGCTGATGTCTTTGCCACAAGGGGTAAACACAATAATGCTGTTAGCTACAGCCCTTATTACTTCTTCAGTCAAAAAGAAACAAAAAAAACAAAACAAAATTCAAAGAAAAAGAAAGAAGAGCAAAACCCTATAATCATTTTTGTGAGGGAGTTTTCATGTGAAGTTTCTAGCACAAGTAGTTGCATTTCAGGAGTAGGATTTGTGCCAGGTTTCTTGAAATTGTACTACTAGTGGCTAAATTATCAATTGATTACAGGTGTGTGTCTGCCTTTATGGGGGATTCAACTACACTTTAAAGGAGCTTAATAAATAATATTGGAAGCAGCTGGCTTTGCTGCTTCTTTAGAGTCCTGTCACACCCATTCCTGGAGAGAAGTTACTGTTCCTGTTATTTTTCTCTTGTCCTTAATACAAAACTGACTGAGCGTGGAATCAAATGATGGGGTGAGTTATGAGTACAAGTTTGTCTTCTCAGTGTGCTAGAACTTGATTATTTGGCAGTTCTTCCTTTCTTTAGATGGGGTATTCTTGAGATTCTATAAAATGCTTGCTGTAATAAAAAAGAGGTTAGGAAAGGAGGGACTTCCAGCCCTGCATTTCAGGAGAATAAGTGTGCACTCAGGCTGCTGTGGATTTTAAAGTGATGCATGAAAATGGAGCAGTGTATTTTGTAGCTGGAAAAAACAGGTGGATTTCAACGTTTAGGAGGTATTTTCCTTTGTTAGGCAAAGAACAGGGCTCCTGCCTGGATGGCTGGTCTGGAAATTGCTTATAGGATGGAAATCTGTGCTGTGCCTTTGAGTGGAGGTCAGCCCCATAACAGCCACTGCTGTGGCCTCTTCCAGCTCCCTGCCTGCTGCTGGCACAGTCATGGCTTTGAGCGCCTTCCCCAGGGCTCTGCTGGAGCTCAGCTCCTTCAGGAAAGGAGGTTCCAGGGCTCTTGCCCTGTCTGCCCAGTGGCCCTTTGTCTCCCTGCAAGTTCAGTCCTAGGGTGGAAGAGGAAAAAATGCTATGGTTACCTCTAAAGGAATTCAGCTGTTAGTTCAATGCCTATTAAATTTAATAAAAGCCACTTAGATGCTCATCCTCAAGAGCCAGTCAGATGCTTTACATAAATCTTAATTTGTTTACCACAGTTGCTTTAAAAACAAAAACCCCACCACATCAGAACAGACATGGCCCCTGCTAATTGCACCCTAAAGTACATTGAGATAACTTTGGACAGATGTGCCAATATTTTATTATGCCAATTTTTGGCCAACATATTTTTTCTGTGTGTAGGCCTGATAAACTGCAGTTTTTAGGCTTTTGGTTTACTAAACAGTGGCAATAGGAGTTGGAAAGGCTGGCATGCAGTATGGTTTTTTCACGAGCAAGAGGCAATAAACTCCTGGGACCTGAAAAAACCAGTTCTTCCTTCAGTTTGACAGAATGATATCTGTACTAAACTGATACATTAATTGAGTCTGGCAGCCTCCATTTAATTGTGACTCATTGCAAGTGATCGAGTTAGGCAGCTCCTCAGTTGCAGTTCTGTTTTTGTCATGAGAATAAAAGAAAATAGGTAGCATGCATAGTTTTACTTTCTTTTTGTTCCTAAAAAGCTCTGCAATTTTAAATATTAAAAGATTTATGAAATTCTTGGGTTTTTTTTGGTTGTTTTGGGTTTTTTTCTTTCTTTTTTTTGTTAGTCTATTTCACACATTTTTGACCGTGATAATTTTAGCTCCACCTGTGAAATTCCATATCACGATTTATTAGCTGTTATCACAACCATTCCAGATTTAAATGTACATGGGAAACAATTAAACAGAACTAAACTTATTTGACACAGTTGTGCTATAACAATAATGCCAGTTAATTTCAGCACTGGTCAGTAAAAAGAACACTGCCTGTGAGAATGAGCAACCCCAACATCTGGAATCAGATTCACCTCACTGTGGCTCACATGTAGATCAACCTCGTGAGATGTATCCATCCTCTAAACCTTTTTAGTCTGAGGAATGGTGCTAGAAAATGAGGAAATGATGAAGGAGATTCCTTGCCTTGCCTGCCTGTAGAAAGTAATTACTTGTTTTTATCTCTTGATTGGTATTATGCTTGCTATTAAGAAAACTTAAGCTAGTCTGAAGTCTTATTTTGCTAGGAGTCAACACTTTGTTTAATTGTACCCTTATCAAAAAGTCCAAAGTAACCAAGCTGAGAAAAGAGAGGGTGGAAGAGAAAAGAGGGACAAGTGAATAATGATACCTGCAAGGTCTTTGCAGAAACAGAATAGTTCTAAATCCATTTGGTTACTACCAATTACTTGCAGATCTAAAGAACTGTTCTCTCTCACAATTTGTCATTGTAGTGTGGTTTATAAATGTTAAGCTATACAATGGCTTGGTTAAATACTCCAAAATATTTAACATTTAGAAAATTATTCCTGACTTTTGTAAACTGGAGTCCTAATGCACCTGTGAACTTCTGACCACCAAGCAGAAATTCTTCTAATAACTATGTAATCATATTCAATGCTTTCTAAGAAAGACGGTAGAATAATTTTTTAAAAAAATTGGGAAAGTAATGGGGAAGAAATTGGTGTCAGATATGAGTTCACAGAAATCTGCATTGGTGTGCTAAACTCTTGAAAGGAAGGGCCTGTTACAGCCTCTGCAGTAATGGGCAGGGATTGAGTCCCAGAGCTTCTTATGGTCAACAGAATGTTTGGAGTTGCTGTTTTGTGTGTTCATATATTAACATACTATAAAAATGCATAAATAAATAATAATTCAGGATTCAGATAAAAATAACTCAATATCAGAACAGCTTCAAAAAATTACAATATAAATTGGTATTAATGTGCAATGCTGGTTAGTTAAAAGTCTGCTACTCCCACATAAATATGGGGGGGGAAGTGAATTATCTTCATTTACATAATAGCTCATCTCAGAAATATAGGCTAGTAGGACCTGATTCTTTATTTGAGATTAAAAATTTAATGCTTACAATTTGACATCATATGAAGAGGCTAAAACTTCCTTTTTCTCTGTGGTAAGACACTGCAATCACTAGGCTTTTATATGTGCTATGTGTAACTTATGTGCTTGCAATGATTAATGTTGTAGTTATTTCTATTGTGCTAATTCATAATGCTTCTTGCATTTGCTTTTGTGGGACAAACCTCCATCCATCAGTGGTGTGTTATCTTGCCAGTTTCTCCACTATTTTTATTTAGCTAATTCAACCATTGCATTACTTAAAAGGATCTAATTAATCATTATGTTAGTAATCTTGACTTTTATTGAGACCACAGTTAATTGGGTTTACAAATTGACATGGCAAAATTTGATCCAGACAAATTACATTGGAAGAGGATTTGTATCAATAAAAATCTCTGGACTGATAAATTGCTGGCTTTTCCAGCTGGTGACAAAGATCTGTCCCAGGCCAGGGAGGGCTCCTCGGCACAGCCATGCAGTGGTGCCGACGTGCTGAACACACCTCTGCAGAGGAGAACCTGGAGATGTCAGGAGCTCTTCAAAAACATTCTCTAGTTAGAAGAGGCTGATCTTGCATGGCTTTCAACACCCACCTCCTGCCTGAGTCAAGGACTTCTCTGAGTCTAGCAGGCACTTCTGGGATAATGGGAATGAGAAGGAGCTTTCCCCACATTTCCTGGGAATTGTGCAGCGCTGCCAGGGCGGGCACCTCCATCTGTCAGAGCTTGGGTGCTGAGGGCTGAGGATGGGGAGCACAAGTGGAGCTGGGGCTGTGCTTAGTGAGGGAGCTGGCAGGGAGGAAACAGGGACTGGCAGGATATTTATCCATGGGAACTCAGGGAGGCTGTGCCTGGCTCTTGTGGAAGGCAGCTCCTTCCCCAGCAGCTGCAGAACGGGCTCAGTGCCCCAGGAGCTGCCGAGGGGTGAAGTCTGTCTGCAGAGCCCTGAGCTGCACCCCAACAGCCCCTGTGCAGGGAGGGCTGGTGGGGCAGAGTGCCCCAGGGCCCCAACCTGCTCCAGTGGCTGTGGGGGTGCTTCTCTGGGGCCCAGGGGGCTGGGGAGAGGCTTCACGTCTGGCCTGGGGCTGTTTCCCACTGTTTGTCCCCATGAGCATCAATGGCAGGGCTGGAGGGAGCTGGGCAGGAGCCCTGGAGGGGACTCCTCCTGTTGGGATCCACCTGGAAAAAATGGGGGCAAGGCCCCCTTTTCCAGCTGGGTGTCAGCCTGCTGAGGAGAGATTGGAGCCTGGGAGGCCACGGGAAATCACAGAATCAATGAGGCTGGAAAAGACCTCTGAGATCATTGAGTCCCACCTGTGACCAAACAGCACCGTTTCAACCAGACCATGGCACCGAGTGCCACATCCATCCTTTCCTAGACACCTCCAGGGATGGTGACTCCGTCACCTCCCTAGGCAACCCACTGCAGTGTCCAATCACCCTCTCTGTGAAGAAGCTCTTCCTGATGTCCAACCTAAACCTCCCCTGGCACAGCTCAGGACTGTGACCTTGTCCTATTGCTGGGGGCCTGGGAGAAGAGGCTGAGCCCCTGAGTGAGACAGTGGTGGACAGGACTGAAAGGATGTGGTGACAGGGACAGGAATAACAAAACCCAGAGATGCCCATTCTGTGTGCCTGCATGAACATGAGAATACCCTCGGAGTCGCAGAGACCAGGCCGGCCAGCTCGGTGGCTGGAGTGCTGCCCTGGAGAAGCAGGCAGGGAAGGGGAGGAGGGGGAGCAGGAGCCGGGAAGGAGCAGACTGGATGTACGTGAGCTGAGGAGTTCTCTTTGAGAGACTGTGGGGCAGGGCTGGGGCAGAGGCCTTTGGGGTTGGGGATTATTCTTCTGGTCCCCAAACAGTTCAGTCCTGGTGTTTCCAGAGTCATAAGAATAATTTGGTGATTTTGTGTGTGAGGTGATTTGGAATACATTATTGCAGTTAGAAACACATTAAAAATGCTGGATATTATTTATGGAAAAATAATCCTGTGTGTAAAATTCATAATTTACTGGAGCTCTTATTTTTTTTTCCTAATACAATCAATGCTGAATATATTTAGAAGTGTTTTCCCTGCACTATCTGCAGGCTGTGCCAATTAGATACAACAACTCATTTAAAGTCTATTGTCCTTTGCAGAGGCTGGAAGAAGCACTGCAGGGGTTTTGTGTATTTACTGTGATACTGTTTCGTTCCCATTGTTATCCTGAACCATTTATTCATATTCATTCTCCACCTTGCTGCCTGCTGTTGTGGAGCTCAGCAGATGGCTCTGACCACTCCTTGAAGGGCTCTCAGGGTCCTGAGCTAGCTTCAAACCCCACTGCTGCTCCTGTGGCTGCAGAATACATGGATATGGCATAGAGAGATGTCTCTGCTCCTGTTCAGCCCACTGCTAAATGATCTTGGATGCCATTGGACCTGAAAAGGGCAGGGTGTTTGATGTGTTCTGGGGCAGAAATGTATCTTTTGGGCACGTTTGAACATTTTGGTACAGATTGGCTGAAGGAAGGCCCGAGTAGTTTGCTGAATGACAGCACAATAGCTCTGAAGCAATCGATGAGGTGGTTCCTTTGGAAAGGCAGACAAGTGGGTTAATGAAGAAGTTCAGACAATGCCCACTGAAATGTTGTGCTGTTTTGCTGATCTTTAGCAGTATTTTAGAAAGAGTGGGAGAATAAGAAAAACTCCAATGTTTTATGCTTTAAAGAGTCTTAAAAGATTACTATACTGATTTTCCTTTTATTGATAAAAGTCTCCTAAGTATTTTGATTCTTAGTTTTTATGTATTTTGGTCTCCATCCTTAATTAAATGTTGAGAGAACTTACTGGGAAGTAACTTACTGTTTTATTCTGTGTCAAGTGCTGTTTGAATCAGGGTGACCTAAAATAAATTGGCTTTTTGTTTTATTGTTTTCTAGCTGTCCGGCAAACTAGAATATTGCTGATTCACCCAGCTTTTCTTTTCAACTCTGTGCCAGGAATATTTATACATGTAAGTACTTTAAAAAAAATCCTTAAACATTAGATTTTTTTGCACTTACTATGAAAATGGTTTTGAGAAAGAATTCTGAATTTAGATATATTGTTATCTTTTGCTAATTTTGAAAACATTAATAGATAAAAATAAGCTTGCTTTTTAAACATTAGTTATTGTGATATTTCAGTACAGAAGAGACCTCTGTGGTTATATTTTTCAGAGTAATGTGCCATTACTGGAAGTAAATTATTCATATGAAAAGGATGATTGATCAAACACAAGCAGTAGCTTGTGAGGGCTAAATGTGAGGGCTAGAACAAGGTCAAACTTATTTTACAGGTGTATAGAAACTCGTAAAATCAGTAAATTGGACATGCAGACAAATATATGAATCCATGAATATAATTGTTTTCATTGTTATATATTATAGCCTGTTTTTCTCCTCTGACTTTCTCATAGACTGCAATGTACATTTATTCATCCTGACCTGTAAGCACTTTACAAAATCCTTTTTAATGGCAGTTTTAAGCCCTCGTCCTCAGTTAGAGATACACTCCTGTATCCCAGAAGAATTGATGTAAACTCCTTGCCTTCTCTTGACATGTCAAGTAAAGATTACACTGGTTCAGTGATCTCTCTCCCAAGTACAAGCACTCTGCCCTCAGAGGTGGGTAATTCACAAAGAAATTTAGAGCCAACACAATAATAATCATGAGTAGTTTATCTAGTGAATTTCCTGATGAGTTGTGATGCAAATAATTGATGTATGAATTTCAGCATTGTGTGCATTACCATTCCTAAACAGTGATTATATCTTGGAGACTCTGGACTCCAACTGTTTAATAAAGCCAGTACAATTTAGGACAGGTCAGACAGAAGTTTTGTTAAATATGAGAGATCAGGGGGACAGCATCTCCCTCCTGGTGCCCTGTTCTCTGCCAAGGGATTGCAGACCCAGCCTATAAACTGGGATGGAGGAAGAGGCAGGGAAAAGCCACAAAGTTCAAAGTCAGCAAAGCCAGGTGTGCATCCCTGGGGAGGGTAGAATGCTGAAGTATCTCCTTAACTGCCACTATTTGGGAATCAAGCTAATGCAGTAAATAATATGGACAATAAACCCAGTGAATGTTACAGCAAATATTATGGACAATAAATAACACGGGCAATATAGAGGGGTGGCTCTTGGTGGAGCCTAGACTGGTATTAGCTTAGCAAGGAGTTGGAAATAATCAGACCATTAAGTTTTAGGTGAAGAGAATTTCAGTAAAGACAACTTCTTAGCCTGACCTCAATCATCAATATTAGTAGTTTTACCACCACAATCTGAATCTCAGTCAGGGAAAAACCCAACAAAACAATTAAGTGCTGTAAAAAGTGGATTGAAATGATATCATGCAACTTCCCTGACCACTCACACAGGCAGCACTTCTTGAATAATTACAGGAAGAATTTAATTATCTACAATAAAATCAACAGCAAAGAAGAGCAAATATGAGAAATATGTTTGTATCTTATTCCTCCTGTAAGTTCATCCTTGAAACCAGAGGCCAGTCCTGGGTATCATTTATTCCTTATTTCTGCTTATTGCTGTGACCTCTGCAACACATGGTTTATCAGTTGCTTGCAATTGCAAATCAATAACATTTTTCAGGAATGTAGAAGTTCTGGGATTTCTTCTTATTGTCTGAACTCAAAAAAATAGGAGAAGAGTATTTTGAGAGAAAAGGTCAGATCAGCTGTGGGCTGTGTTCAGAAGCAACCAAGAAGTGATTTATTTAGTTTTATTGCAGTAAAGTTCTACGAATTTTCCATGCTCCTTATATTAAACTGAAGGGATTGTCTTCTCTATTTATATTTTTATTCCTTGATTGCAGCCTGTTATGTTACTGCACTACAGCATGGGACTGGAATTCTTCCTGCTGATTTATTTACTTCAAATCTTAAAAAATCTTAAGAAAAATTTTACTTCAGGTTGCAAACCATTGACTTGTCTCTAGTCAGCTGCAGCTACAGTTAAGGTTTTACCACAACTTTGAAAAAAATTGATTGCTGTAACAACTGTGTTGAAGTCCATTTACTGCCCATTATCTGAGACATGGTTGAGAATATTAGTTGTTTTACTTTTTTTTTGGTGAATATTTTTATCGATCTCCCATTATTTTAGTCACATAATAGGTCACTAAATTAATGCTTTAATTGTGCATTTTAAGCTCTGCAATTCTCATCTCCTTATTTTGCTCATTTTTAGATCTTTTCATCAATATACAGAGTCCTGATACAGTTTCTTATGCTTACTGTCAAATAATATGGTTAAAAATTAAGGGAATTAATAAAACAAATGAATTCATAACATGATTATTGAAATAAATGAAGGGTAACAAATTATGAATATTCACAAAACTGAATTATATTTTCCATCGTGCATTTATAAAATAAATAGGACTTATTATGACTTAAAATTTCAGCTAATTCAGTGTTTACTATTCTAGTGAAGCCTCATGGATATGATTATTTTAGGACAATCTCCACTACTGCATGTTGGAGAAAGAATTCACATCCAAAAAATGAAGGTGCAATAACCAGTGCAGTGCCAATTGTGCTATTATAAGATCTAAATTATCTGTAAAAATGAATATACCATGCTAAAATGACTCTATTTGGGCAGCACCAAGCTTCACAGTACCAAGTTTAAAACACTATTTTGCCCCTGTTTTACTTGGAATGGCAGTTGAATATTCTGAACACCTCTGGGAGAGAAGCAATGACATGAAAATTATTTTGTTTGCAAGACAGGTACTTTTTCTGACTGATATCTCCTCACAAATGCAGAAGCAGCTGGGTCAGGATTGGTTCCTTGAGTTTGTGAATAAGGCTCCTGTAGCCATGTTCAATATTTCATGATTTGAGACCCAGCTAAAATATACTTCATCACATAATTTCACTGCTCACATTTTTTATGTATTTAAATAGAACTGAACAGGATGTTTTAGAAGAACATGCTTCATCTAGAAATGCCAATTTGTCAAAACCGGAATTGTGTGGGAAAGGGCTGATTCAATCTTTTTTTTTTTTTTAATTTTTGTGTAGAAAAAGTTTTAAGAAACAGATTTCAACTGCTGAGAGCACCTAATTTCAACATATTCAACATGCAAGTGGCAGTTTTCTTGGCTTGGAGAAACATTTAAACTATAATTAAATGCTATAAGAATAAAAAATGCAGAGAATTTTAAGAGAATGAAATAATTCTAGTGAAGTAAATCAGACTTAAAGCACTTAAGACTTTAATTAGACTTTATGGTTCTGCATCCACATTGTGTTCAGTTTCCCTGTGCTTAGATGCAGCCAGCTCATATTTCTTAATTTTGCATGATGTAGCCTTAGCCTGATGCTGCTTCCATTTGTACTAAAGAAAAACTGCTTTGGCATGACGTGGGTTGGACTCTTGAGCAGCCAGTCCTGGCTCCTCTGGTGATTTGCCCCATCCAGAAATTGGGTACTGACTCCAGAGCTGCACTGCCATGAGCTGCCAATAACATATAAATATAATACAGAACATATGTAAATATAGAATATTGAATAAATATACAATAAATAATATAACAACCCCCAAAATTAAACTCCTGCTTAAATGGCTATCTCACTGTGAAGGCTGGAAAGCATTACAATATCATTTTGTGTGACCTTTTGGTGATGTTTGAGAATGTTTGAGTTACCATATGGTAAATACAAAATTTTGTGCATCATTAATTATGAAAAGAGTTGGTGTTAAGAAACCCCACTTACCATCCCTTAGAATCACATCACAAGGGTTAAACTCAACAGGCTTCAGTAGAAATAACCCTGAAATTAGTAAGTTATATTAGAATTACTTTGATTTTCAATTGGCAGAGAGAATACTGTGCATATTAAAAAACTCCCCAAACCCCAACTTAGCTTTTGTATTTGGTGCTATTATATTATTATATATCCTTTTTTTTGGTATTTTATTGGCAAAAATTAGATCAAACTATTGAAAAGTCCCTGCTTTTGTTAAATTATACAGTATTTAAAGACTTGAGAATGTTAAATATTATTAGCATAATTTGGTTAAAAAAGAGCTCAGGAAATATAGGATTTTATTTTTTCATGCTGTGATTGACTGGAATGATCTTCTTTTTGGCCAGCTGAGTATTGTTAGAATTGATGTTATCATGTAAAACACTGCTTTGCTAGACTTTAAAGGTTCCTCTGTGGACCTGGAGAGAAAAGGGCTGTGGAAGGTTATTTGTATGCCATGATCAACCCTCTCCTTATTCCAGAGCAATTGTAAGAAGGAAAGGGTTGTTTAGGACAATCAGTGGCCTCACTGTCATTAACTGAATTACAAGATCTTATTATAATGTAAACCTCACAATACAGAGTCACTGGTTTTAGAACCTTGGGCTAAATGCAGATGTGCATGGTAGAAAAATAATCATGCATCAATGCCCACGTAATGATGAGCTGTACACACAGAGATTTTGAAATCTTGGTAATTCTGTGAATATATCAATCCTGAGGTGCTTAGTAGTAAAATGTAAATACAGTCTTAGAAATTATTATGTGAACTTGAACACAAGTTTCATTCTGTTTCTTCTTGAATCATCCATACATAGATTCATGTGTGGAATGCAACACATTTTTCTGATTCTCATCACCTCACAAAACAGAAGTAGAGAAGAAGGGTGATGTATCTGGAATGAAAGAGATGGAGTGGCTTTCGTGTGTGGGTAAAATAAAGGGATTCTAAACAGAGTTCTGATAGATCTTTGAAAGGATTGTGTTTCTGTGTCAGTTACGGCTGCCTCTAAGACCAGGAGTGGTGAATTGAACTGAGAACAAGGTTTAAAGCAAAAAAAAAAGTATTTCTCCATTTAATGCAAAATAAAAATCACGGAACCACTTAGTGTAAAATGCTGCGAAAGCAAATACACATGGATTCATAGTGGATTGGAGAAATCCATGTTTAAGTGTATCAGGGGCTGTTGAATAAGAGGTTTAGAAGAAACTTCTCGGTTGCAATACCTAAGTCAATCCAAACCAGAAAGCCTGTCCTCTGGCTTGTGAGAGGGCAGAAACCATTTGAATTATGGAGAATGCTCTTAAGATCATATTAGTTGTAGCATTCATACCTCTGTGTGCACATGAATGCACAATGTTAGCAGCTTCTGGTGTACAGAAAGAGAGCTCTGTCTTCAGAGGGGCACAGCTGGGGGCATGCACATGTACTGAGTTCTTTGCTCATCACATATTTCTGGGTGTTATTTTCCAGGTGTTACAGGTCGTCCTGTACTTGTCAGTTATTTTCACCATAAAACTATGAGGTCTCTTTCTGCTCTGTATTAAGTGGAAGATTTTTTTCCTCTCAATTGTGCTGTCATCTGTTAGAGCTTGGCTTTGAAGCCTGTTTGCTGTGGAGGACAGGATCATACAGCTTAACTCCTCACTTGGATGGGAAGTGCAGTTTGGAAATAACATCTGTGCAGCTGCTGGGACACTCACAGCACTGCCAGGCTGTGAATTCCCTGCGATTACAACTACGTGAGGATTGCAAGTCCTCTGCTGGTTTCTTGCTCTCAAATTTCACAGTGGGGATCCTGGACCCCCCCTGTAATAAAGACCCTTTCTTACTTGAGTTTGACTTGAGCCTGTCAGGGATTAGGTGTATTACAAGGGTCGAGCATGCCCATGGGGGAAGGAGTGCTGTGTGCTGGTAATCTCTGAGATATAAAGCACTGCTGTGCAGGGGGCAGAGAGCTGCAGGTTCTGTCTGGAGAGGGGTGGGGTCACAGTGATGCCAGGCTTTGGGTGGGGAGTTGATTATAAATGTTAACCAGGGAGCAGGAGTGATTACACTGCCCCAGAGTAAGCTGAAAAACATCTACTTAGCTCTAAATACAGGCTGTAGTTTCAGAATTTGTGGTTCCTGGTGCTTTCCAGGGTGTCATGTGCTTGGTTTTATGCAGCCAGCAGAAATTAATATCATAAAAGACTTGCAAGCTTAGAAAGTCCTTCATATACGTGTAATATAACAAAATGTGGGAAGATGCACTTGGAACTTTATCGATTTATGTCTTCAATAAAAAGAAAAAACCCACAAGGGATAGTTTTTAAAGATGTTTAGGATGCTCTCTCTGGTGATTTTATGGGGAGGGAAAACACACTTGGACAGAAACATAAATGGAGACAAAAAACTGGACTTTTTTGAAACAAAATTCACCTTTGTAAATTAGAGATGGGAACAAAATTCACCTTTGTAAATTAGAGATGGGAACAAAATTTAACCTTTGTAAATTAGAGGTGGAGAGCCTTGAAATTAGAGAAACTAAAACCATTTTTACTTGAAGGGCTTTTAGTAAGGAAAGGATCTTTCTATGGCCAGGCCTAGAAAAGTCTTTAATGTTTGCAGCCCCGTAGACCCAGGCTCTGTCTGTGAGTCCTGTGCTCAAAGAAGTACAAGGCTTAAGGTCCCTCTGTACCAAAACTGCAGGTTATTGACCAGAAAGGCTCTGCCCTCCTTCCTCCATCCTGAGAAGATGAAGACGGGGTGAAGAATTTGGGAGGGAGCACAGAATGATCCCAAGTCACCAGCGCACATTGCTCAGCCTCGCTCTTGGGTCTCTGCCATCACAGCAGCACCACAGGCACAGCCAGGGCTCTGAAAACTCATACCTAGGCTTCAATAGAGAGAGTCAGACTCAGTCTGCAGTCTGATCACAAAGAAAAAGAAATTGCATGTTGGAAAAACAAGCTCTTAATCTGGTCTTGAATAGCAATTCTGATGCATTTAGCATAAAATAATAGTTATGGGAAAAATAGGTTTTGTTTTCCATTTGCAGCAATGTGATTCCCTGTGAGATTTAATTAATGGCTCTCATTTATTCTCTTATTTCTCCCTATTCTGTGACTGCTGAGTATAAAAGAGCACATTTAATTTGGCTTCTAGGCAGCAAACAAGTTCATTTAATGTTGATATAGAAGCATCTCTGGATTTTAGTGGGAAAAGAGAGGAAGGGCCATGGAGGGGAAATGTGATTAGTATCATTGATATCATAGCTTGAATGGCTTTAGCAATCAGGGGGAATTTTACTGAAAATCAAGTTTGTATTACTGCACAACAATTCAGAAAATGGGGAATTATCTCCCATAGCACACTAGATAAATGGAGCCTGGAAGTTATAACCCACTTAATCTGGATGCAACATTTTGTCTTCTGGGGATGTAGGATATGTCAGAGACACATACACCTATACTCTCTTTTATCTTTTTCAATTAAGAAAATAAAATTTCCTTTGGATAATGTTATCTTGGGGAATATATTTCAAATTAAGCAAATCTTCCTATTGGATAAGACAGGCTATGCTACACATTTAATTGTGAAATGGAAAGGGTCCGAGTGGCCAATCCGTAAAGTTCCTCCCACAGACGTAGAAACCAGGGAATGGGGAGGGTTTTGATTGATGGTTTGAGCAAGTCAGCTAGAGGAGGACTGTATTCCTTAAACTGAGGGAAGCTTTGCTACCAACTTGCATTTATATCAAGAAAAAGGCTTCAGGCTTTCATTTCTACCAAGCAGAGCCACTGGCATCCAGAACTGAATCCCTGTGCTATAAACTCACACCTGATTCTTTTACAAGAAAAAGGCTGCTCCTTAAAGGCAGATTAACTTCTTTTGAGGAGTGTGAGGTTTGCAGGAGGGCTGGAACTGAAAGGAGCAGCCTATTGTTTCACCTGGCAATTATTTCATGCTTTTATTTGGTTCACAGGGTCTGGAAAGATGATCAAAGTGAAAATGTTTTGTTCCTATCTTGTAATAACAAAAGAGAATTAAAAGAATAATAAAGCCATGGAAGCATGTGTTAGGGGTAAAAATTTCTCATGATCCTTTGCATAGGGCATCAGTAGGCAAGAGAGAATGCTGAGCAGGACATGGTACCTAAAAGCAGCAACATTTCAGTTTCCTGACTGTACATAATGTGAAGTTTGAATCCTGCTCAGTTGTGTTTAATATCATCTGCTCTTGATGTAGATCAGCCAGGATGGAAGCACAGGTATCTCTGCTTCTGATGATATAGCTAATTTGTTAAAAAGATTTGGAATGGGAAATAGGGATTTATATTTTTTCTGCTGTAGTTGTGTCATTCATCAACTGCTTTTTTGCCTTTGGCAATGGACATATTGTCCTCTGGCACGAGTTCTCATTTAGGTCATTTTGACTTTTAGTTTAATGGGGAATTTTTTCATATTTATTACCACTTAAAGACATGGGACTCAGGCAATTTATACATGCCATAGGCTTGGGCTGTTTATCTCCTCCCCTCCCTGTTCCTTTTAAAAAAATCTTCTTTATTATGTTTTCTGATAGAGTTCTAAAACCCAACAGTATTGGCAGGAGTGGCTGGCAGAGCTGAGTAGCCAAGGGCCCTTTGGCCTTTGTGCAGATCTCTCTGCCCTGTAATGCTGTGCAATTTTCACCACTCATTCTTATCACCAAATGTCCTCCCTGGTCTCTCCCAGCCCTGGGAATAGCAGCACATTTACTCACCAGATGTTCTCCTATCTGGTCTTAGGAATAGCTTATAATATTTGACTCCTATACCACTAATTATTTGTCATTTCCAGCCACGTTGGGCGGGAAATGAGTGTTCTTTGTACTGGTGGGAGTAATCCGGGGTTTGAAGGAAATTGGAGGGTTTTAAGGCAATTTTTGAATGAGTTTGAGACCTGAAGTAAGACATGATTTGACCTGCACCCTGTGAGGTGAAAGGCAATGACTGCTGCTATTGACTCCTGAGTGGATATGCAGCTTTGTAAATAAAATGGTTAAATACAGCAACATTCTGGGCCTTAACTTTATGTGCTCAGTTCTGTTATATGAAGAAAGTAAGAAAAAATTTAGGGTGAGAATAAACAGCTCCCTGCATGCATTTGTGTGCTGGATTCATGAGGCACCTAGTCTTGGAAACACTTTGGATAGAACACTATAGATGTGCTTTATTCATTGTGTTTTATGAACTGCATTTGGAGAGCATTATTTAGGATTAGATAAGTTATTTTTATTTTATTCCCTGACATTCTTCTCGGTTTTATTCTCAATTGGTTGAGTTATCTGACCTGGTACAATTTTTTTTTTTTTCCAAGAGAAAAAAACACGGAATTGCTCTGATTTGCATTGGCTTTCAGATTCATTAGGCTTGGTAGAAAGTGACTAATAAAAAATCAAAGCAACAGATGCTCCTTGCTGGCTTTCTCTAGAGCTCACACACCTGCGAGTGCTTGCCATAAACTTGCTATAGGGGCTGCTCTTGGCCATCCTCCTGTTTTTTTAATGTCACTGTCCTTTGGCAATACATAGATCTTAGTGAAACAAGATGGTTTTTTCTCTCCAAACTGTATGCATGTTTTTTCTGCAGTCTGCTGTGCATTTTAGGCAGGCTGTGAGATAATGATAAGATTGCTGAGGTGAATTCCCAGATCACTGTGTTTGCTGCCAGAGATGAAAGGCCATGTAAATATGCTTCTCTGGCTCCTTTCTCAGATATAATTTTCCTGTTCTCTCTTTTTCTTCTGCAGTCTGCTGGCAATAGGGAATTGTAATACCTGTGTTTGCCTGCATGACCTCCTGCACAGTGTTATCAGGGTGCAATTATTAATTAAGCATTACATATTTTCACCAAAATTTCAATCTATAGTTAAAACTTTTCTCCAATTTGTATTTATATTTCAATTTGTGTGAAATAGTTCAAATAATAAAATTAGTCTCCAAAAATGTTACATAATGCCTCTTCCAGAAGAAAAATATCTGTTTTGAAGGGACCAAATCAGATATTTTAGAATTTTCTATATCCTCAACCAAGCAAGGACAGCCAAACTAACCTTACAAATAGGGAAAAGTACTGAAAGCTCTGTTTTGAGCTGGGAATTCCAAGACTGTCAAGGCTCCTGTTCTACAACTAGAAAACTAGATGCTTAGGACAGAAACAATTTGATGCTGGATGTCTGCAGTCCCATGCTAAAGCTGCTCTGTGGGACCTGGTGCCATTAGGGAATTCCTGATCATCTGTCCCACAGACCCTGGAGGAATTTTACCGTCTTACAGAATACAAGTGTCTAGCAAGTAAAATAGACCAAAGCCCACTTTGATGGCAATAGAAGTCTTGAATTTAAACAATTTCCTCATTGAATAGGGGTATTTAATTAGTAGGGCATATAGGCAGAAGGAAGAGGATGCTTGTCCATACATTAGTTTTAAGGAACAATTCAATTCCTTGGCATTCAACTGTAAATGCAAGTGTGTGCAAGATCTGCAGCACATGTCCAGAGGAAAAACTGAGGTCCATTTGAAAATTTTAATCTAGTTATTTTTTTTCTGCAAACTCTTTTGTTGGGGTCTAGTGGTAGATGGAACAATTTAACCCTTCTTGGTCCATATGCAGGCAGTCAGGTTATTGGTGTTCCTATTATTTTGGCAAGTATTCAGAATATGTGTGACATACATAGAACTGTGGCATTCCCTCATGGTAGGTCTGCAGGCACTGAAAGAGCTGATGACATTTTATAAAATGCAGTTATGTAAAGCATTGCTGGAGGCTAGACTGTGAAGCTAAAGCTTTACTGTTTCCAATGCAGGAAAAAGTTCTAATGTGTTTATCTGGTCTCAATTGTCATCAAAACTAGCCTAAGCTTATTAGTTACAGTTAACAGGACTCTTCAGTTCAGGAACAACTGTAGGTATTTCTTAATTAGTGGAACAGGAATGCAAAATTATTCTTCATATTTAAAGTTGGTTATACTCATTCATAGCTTATTTAACTAATTAGAATCCCCAGACAACCTCTAATTTTTATCTAAAACAATAATGTTCCACATCTCATCACTGATTTAGTATTTCTTTTAAACTGGAGTGCTATGGAATCTAAATTTAGAAAGGAACTCTGAACAGGGACAGTTTTGGCATAGCTTACAGAGGAATTGTTCATGCATCATCCCACGACAGATTTGGATGAGTAATGTATTTTTGTAATGAGCAGTACATCTTTGTCAATCTTCAGGTGTAATTGGGAATACACTCAACCCTCTCTAGTGCCACATGTAATAGAGTTTTGGGGTTCTGTGTGATTAAAATGGGAATTACACATGTCAGTGACATTACACTGGTATTAACACTGTGAGTTGGAAAATAGCAGGAGTGAGCAAGGAAGGAAAGTATCTCCTTGCAATGATACCTATCTAAAGGTGTACTAAATTTCTGCAACATGAATCATTCTTGTTTAAATTTGGTAAAGTTAGTTGAACTTGATCAGTGAAGGGCAGAAGTAGATCTTCTTTTCATTTGTCTTATTGATGATATTTAAAATGTTTTGTGGTCCTAATGCTTCTCTTGGTAACCCTGTTAGCTATGGTCAAGCAATTCCTGGGAGTGTAGTAAGGTTGCAAGTGCATTCATCTGCTCAAGAATTCGCACTCTAATGGCTGGCTGGCCCACTAATTTTTGTTTACTTATTTTTTTTTTAGAGAAAGATTCTCAATGGCAGGCTGCAAGAAGCCTGGGATTAGGTTTTATTTGCTTTCACTGACATATGGTGAAGTTGATTTGTGTTGACCATTTAGTTTGCAGTGTCTGTGTACATCAAGGTGTGCAAATATTCTTTGAAAGCTACAGTAAATTCATGCTTGGAAATTGTTATAGCAGTTACTGTGTGACTAAGGGAGAGCAGAGAAGAAAATTAGGAGCCAAACAAATGGATTGTGACAAGCAGTCTTTGTGTAAATTACTGTACATAGCTGCATAGTATTTCCTGCAAATTGTGCTCTACAAGTTGAAGATGTAATTAATGAAGTACTATAACAGATTAGTATTTGAGTAATTTTTCTCATTAGTAATTGCTAATGCCAGCTAGGAGAATTTTATTACCTTGCCTGGGTTTGGAGATTTATTTATGGAATCTGTGGTCACAGAGTAGTAGAGGTTTTGTGGGTGGGTTTTTTTTGACACTTCAGTCCAAAGTAATTATTGGTTAGGCTTGGTGTGAAATACCAGCTTTTTTTTTTTTCCTAAGTCATTCTAGTACTTGGAGATTTCTAGGCTTTAAATAACATCTGCAGACACACACACACATCTATCAGACATTTTATTTTCAGCAGAAATCCCTTGGAAAACCAAACTGGGCAATGGCTACTGGCATGTAAAGACAGCTGTGTTTCACACTGGGTACAGCAGCCTTGTGTTGATGAGGCTGAAGAAGGCAGTGGCACAGATCAGTGACACAGTGCTTGGGAAGCTTTCACACGTGTCTGCTTGCAGTCATGAACTGGTTCATGCAGCAGAACATGATGCTCCAAGCCAAGGGGTTGTATTTAGATACATAAAAGTATGTGACTATATCCTTTGGCTTCTACTGTTCCTTAAATCCTACTCTAACACCCATGAAATGAAGCAGTCTGCTGCAGCCTGAATTTTGTGCTGGATCTCTTAAACATGCTACAAACCGGTGGGGTACAATAGCAATGCTGCAGCTGAGCATGGATTGATTTTCACAGGACCTGGTGATTTATTGCATCAGGTGGAACAGCAGGGTACAAGGTAGCACGCTATGATTAGATCTAAGCAACATAACTCAGTGTGATGTCTGACATGTCAAGAGGGGAAGGCATTCATTTTTCAGGTCAGCCAGTATTAATTCCCCTACCTGATGTCCAGCATAATTTTTTCAAAGAATCAGAAGAGTGGGGAAATTTTACAAGGAGAGACAAATGTAGTTTTTCTGACCAAAGAATGTCATGAACAGAATGATTTATAATAGATGGATAACAATCTAAGTTTATATCTGGCTCTTTTAGCTGTAACTAGCAGTTGGATGGAATCCTTCAAGACCAAATCATCCCTAATCCTAGTTCAGAGCTTCTGTTCTTACAGCCCATCTGTTCACATGACAAATTTGTCAAATTTCAGAAGACTGTTGCTCTGTAATTTTACCATACCCCAAAAATGCTGTTGCATAAATAAATCAAAGTGAAAACTGAAGATCTTTGGCTTGGGATAAAATATTTTGCCCGTTATATCTTCAGATTTTTTTTTTTTAATTCTCAATTATTTCATGATAACTCTGATATATTTATTTTTGTCTCTGGTAAGGAAGACCCATTAATTTACTAAATTGTTTTCTCACCAAATATTTTTGTTCCAAACCATTTGCATAAGATTTTGCTAGCTTGTGCGTCCAACTCTAAAAGGTCAGACACCTGAATCAATCCAGACAAAAAAATCAAGGAATTCCTCAGATAAGAGATTATGCCCACTAAGCTAGTTAATTAGGACAGCTTTGCATTTAATTTATTTGGTTTTATTCAACTTTTTTTGCCATGACAGAGATTCGTTCTGGTACCAGGAAAAATGCCAGCAGAATTGCAAGGATGTTTTGTGTAGTAGACCTGTGTGTGGTGGGGACTGGGCCAGGCTGGGCTGTGCACCCAGAGCTGGTTGTGCAGCTCCAGCTGAAGTGCAGCATGGCGATGCATTTCCTGCCTCCTGCACCTCGGGTAGCTCTTCTCTCTGTGCTGCAGCTGGGGATAAGGTGGAGCTGTAGATGTTTCTGAACCTTAACAGCATCTCTGATTTGTACATTGCATCCTCCTGCAGCCCTCGGCACAGCCTCAGAGCCACCAAAGGCTACAAAGGATTTGAGTGAATCCATGCTGAAACCTCCTTGCGGGGTAGATTTTCCCTTCCTGCACTGTCGTGTACATATCTCATCCTTAAGTCATCTCATCCTTAAATTCAGTCCAGGGTTAAACAATGATCCAGGTTCAGCAGTTCCTCACTCATAGGAATGAGCTTTATCCCAGCTTTCTGGCTCATCCCTAGCTTTCTCCCACATGGGAAGAACCTCTCTTCTGGGGAAGAACCCCTTAAACCTTCCCACCTTCTTGAGACACAAGAGAGCTTCCACCATGTGGAAATGTATAAAGGCTAATGAAAAACTTCTCTTAATGAGAATCTGAGGGAAGAACTTGCACAGCATGGCCAAGATGAAGCTTATTAACTAATGAAACAAAATATCTCTTTAGTGATTCTTTTCTTAATATTATCCCTTGAGCAACTTCTGAATTATTTCCTGTTTTTTGTTTTTTCTCTGGCCCAATAAGGGCTAAGAAGAGTAAAAGCCCTTTAAAAAATACTGGTAACAAAGGAAATTATCTGTTTTGTGGCTGAATAAAATACTGCATTATCCTGAAACTTGTGAGATTACCAATAACTTAGAAGGTATCAGGAATAATCAGTTTAAGCACCTTCAGGGTTTTTTTTCCAGGAAAGGATGTTGGTGACAAAGAGAACAAGTGGGTGAGGGGAGTTGGTGTGATGTAGTTGCAAACCTCTGAAGAGTTATTTTGATGGGTCTCCTGAGATCCATCTCAGTTTTGTTCTTTGCTGGTTATGCCATTCTGTGAGTGTGTGCAAAGAAGGTTTTAAAGAGGAAGGAAGCCTAATTGCTGGGATAAGTCATGTTTTGGTCTCCCATTTTAAGGCCACCAAAATTTAATATTCAAGTAAGATGCAATTAATAATGGGTGTTCATTTAGAATAGGATTTTCTTGGCCAGTCATTGCAGATTATTTGTTTTACTGAGGAAAAAGTTCTCCATGGAAAGAGATCCAGGCTGTCTCTGAAGAGAGGTAATGAGGTGGTACATGGAAGTGTTCCTGAGGTGTCCATCCTGCCCACTGACACCTGCATGCATTTACTGGGTGCTGTCTTGATCAGCTGAGCTGGTGAAAATTTCCTGCACCATTTCAAAAGTAAATGACTGTATGTAGGTCATTTGTCCATGCCACTGAAATTGTATTCTCAGTAATGCATTAGTGTGTCAGGGTGCATCATATAGAAATGATTCTTAGAGCAAGCAACCCTCATTTAGAGTGCATCAAATACCATACTATGTGAGCAATATCAGAACTTCAGATCAGGTTCTTCTATGGTCATAGAAGATTCAGTGTTTGAGTACAGAGTTCAAGGATGACATTTCATCAGTGTGTTTCTGCTGCTTTGCATGTGAGGATTGAGAATGTGCTCTCTGTTTTGAAGGTCTTTCCTAGACACCCCTGCCAGCCAGCTCTAGACCTGTGGCCCCATTTAGCACCAGTCCCTTCAAATGCACAGCTCTGCTCCAGCAATTTTTGGCTTATTTTGTGCAGTGGTCTGTACTCTGAAGTGACTCCTTGCTTTGTGTGCTAAAAATACCCATGGCCTCAGGGTGTGCAGGTGTTCCAGGTACTGTTTCCAGTCTCTCTCTGCTGGCTGGTAGGATCTGAAGCAGCTGGTGGCTTATGCTATAACCCACACCCTGTACTGCACCTGCCCAGAGGGTTCAGGTGTCTCTGGCATTGCCAGCAGCCAGCTGGGCTTTCTTCTGCCAGAATCTTTGCATGTTAGTGCAGCAGCATTCCTGCACCATGATTGAATCTCTAGAAAATCTTGAGTCTGTTCCTCTTTTGCCCCTCTCTCCCTCTCCTGCTGATATCTGTTTCTATTTCTATTTTCCTGCTCCCTCTAAAGAAGTTTTAACGGATAATATTCACAAGAAGGTAACATCCAAGAGCTATTTCTCTGACAACCAGTGAAAAGTAGAAGCAGTGTGTGTTAATTTGCTAACATTTGTTGGAAAAAAAAACAAACCTTCAATTAACTTCAAAAAGTTTGGCTCCAAAAAGATTTGACCTTTGTGTCTTATGATGACTATATCAGCTAAACCTTGTGACAAAATCTTAGGAGTGGCCTAATTTCTACTATTACCATGATAAGATACAATTTCTATGGTGCAGAATGGGGTCCAGTGTTTGCTACAGGCATTTTTCTGACTGCAACTGAGCTGTCTGTTGATAAATTTTGGTATATTCATTAATCACAGTGATTTGATGGCAAGCAAATTTCACTTTATGTATTTTATAGGTATTGTTCACTCACCCATTGTTATTTGAGTTATTTCTTGTTGGGATCTTGACAGGCTACCTGGATCAATGAAATTATTTAATGCTTGTTCATTTACTGTTTGAATAAAACCACATCTGCCACAGCTTTTAGCTGGTAAAGTGATATTAATTATTCAGAGATATTATGTTATGCCATTCTGTCAAGAGACGTTCTTAAAAAGGACACAATTTCTGTGCCAGAAATGTGTTCTTATAACTAAATTCTTCTGTTTGTGTGTAGTTCATTGGGACAGCAGCATGAAACTGAACTCTCATAACACAAATATCTGTCAGTATTTCATTGTTACATCAAATATTTGGAGAAAATAGTTGGGTGGGATTTTTTCTTTTTTTTTTTCTTTTTTTTTTTCCCTTTAGAAACCATGGCTAAATCATTTTGAATGGATTTATGACTCATTTTTCTTCTGTGGGCATTCTTATGGCAGCAATATGGTCTCAGCACAGTGTTAAAATGCCCATATTGAAAGAAGGAGAAATAAAAACACCACTTGCAAAAGCAGATTCATGTGAAAGAAGTGAAGAATAATCCTGACTTCCAGGGGGGTTGGAGCTCAAAACTTCACAACTTGTTTTTTTTAAGTAAATGCAGACTTCCCATTGTTTTTCCTTCTTCTCATTTCCTTATTCTTGAGCTTCCATTTCAGGGGCTAATCTAGGCCAAAGAAGAGAGAGGTATTAAGAGAATAGGGTTCTGAATTATCCATCTTTTTAATAATCTCTTTAATTACCATGACTGCTTATACATTTTAGCTGAAATCTGCACCAAGTAATTTGGCTTTTGCATCACGCTGGTTGATATTGACTGTTCATGCAGTAGCTTGAAGAAGTTTATGGCAAAGGACAGCCATTAACTTGTCAGTGAGGAATGGCCTCATGTATAAATGTAGATGTATAAACTCAACACACCTTCAGCTCTACTTTCAAATGCTCCACTGGAATAATGCCTGAAAAACTAACAAAAGTGTTTGGCCATGAATAAATTCTGATGTATGGATCTTCCATCAGCCTGCTTGTGCCTTTCTGAAATGAAGCAATTATGTAAAAAAAATGATACTGGATGCACAGATTCTTTTCTGTAGGAATTTCTTATTGATTTCGCTAAGAATTTCTGTCATCTGGAAGAAACTGAGGCTCTTCATTTGGCAAATATGAACACATTATTAAAGAAAAAGAATCCACTCCAATAATGTGGGTGCACTTCCATTCATCTGCCAACACTGACAAATTGAGCCAATATTATCAAAAATAGCACTTCTCTCTCTCTCTCTTTTTTTTTTTTTTTCCCAGATGCTCCAAAGCAATTACTGTGAAAGCTCTTCTTGGTAATGAGCATTATCCTTGTTTCAGAAATGGAGAAATCAAAGTTACAGTAAAATATAACCAAGGGTAGAAATTAAATATCAAAAATTAGAGGAAAAACCCTGTGGTTATTGAAGATTTTTGGATTCCCTCACCAGAACAGTGCATATTCTTTGATTACATGGTGTGGATGCCCTTGCATAAAATTAAATAAGTTTTTTAATGAGTTTTGTAGTAGTGTCAGCCTCTGCTCTTCCTCTACTTGCTTCAAAATTATACTGGTCTTCCACTCCAAACAGTCTGGGGATGTGAGAGAGCCGTGTCCTCTTTGCCAATGTGAAATTAGGGTTTGATTGGAAGATGCACACAGCATTTCTTAAGGACGAGTGCAAGTTTTCGAGTTCCACAGAGATAGTGAAGTGTGTTTAACTGTTAAACTGTTGGTACCTTGATTCCCACCTTCACCTTCTGCCCTAAGCACTTGGGTAGGTGGGTAGTCAAAGGTTTCAATGTGAGCATCTTGGGAGGATTTCTGCAGCAGTTTGGATTCGTGTTTGGATTGTTCCTCACCATGAGGGCCATGTCAGTTTTCAGACAGAAGCTTGTCCAGGTGTTCGGCAAAGCAGGAACCAGCCAGTCATTGAGACACACTCTATCAATATGGGGACTGTGATGACTTAATCCAATGCAAGAATGGGATTTCTCAATCTCTGGAAACTGTTGAAAGTGCTGCTTCACCTGAGCTACCTGCAATTGTTAGGAACTGTTAGGAATGTCTCAGGATTTCTCCTTATGTGTAAGCATATTCCAGATCTCCACAAACAGAGAAACCTGGCATTCACCTGGGTCCCTGAGTTGGAAATGGCTCTAGCGTGGGCCAGTTTCTCATTACTTTTACTTCACAAAGTTTTTTAGTTTAGTACACCTGTGCTGTACCTCACAGAAGAGATGAGATACGCTGTCATGCTGTGTCCCAAACACAGACTAGAAAGACAGACTGTGCTCCCAGTGATGCCTTAGGGAGCTGGAACAGAGCTGGATGGAATTCAGAGGAATAAAGTGGATATTTATTGCTGAGCCTTCAAAGGCCACACCCTGGCAGTACCACAGCCACAGTCGTGGCTCTGCCTGGATGGCTCCAAGGTTGAAGCAAAAGAGCCTGGTCACGAGAGCTCACATTTTTATATGTTTTAGTCCATTTGCATACAGGAGTCAGCCAATTGTGAAGTTTCATCCTCCTTGCTTGCCCGCCCTCCTCTTTTCACATTGTTTATGCTTTGGGCCTGAAGTTTGAAGAGATTTGTCCTTGAGTCTCTGGCTAGAACAGGATTGTTTGTATTCACCACCCTGTGAAAAGATCCTAGTAACACTTAATATAAAGCTAAAGCTGCACATCAAAACAGAACAGAAAAACTTAAAACCTAAGGTATCACCAGGAGACTGGGTTCTGTGTGGAAATCAAGTGAAAATAGGTAGGGAAGGAAGCACAGGGGGGCAAAAGAGTTAATATTGGTCAGACTGAGAGGGAGTGATTTTGGCAGTGGCTGAACAGTTGTTGTCTTTATTTGTGTATTAAGCTTAAAATGAAAAAATATTCTGGAAAAGAAAGAGGGATTATTAATTCTGTCTGGCCTTTGTTTTTCCTTATCTCTGTGAAAATATTTTCAAAAATATTTTTGGTAAACAGAAAAACCCTTTGGAGCAGATTGCTGCAGATGGTTTTGCTTAACAAGCTGCATCTGTCTGAAGATTACTAGTACTATTAAGTTGCCCTTTATTCAGCTGATCTTTTGAGATGGAAGCCTATGTGTGATAATATTGACATATGTTGGTATTAATAAGTTATCATCAATATAAACAGCCAGGATTGTATCCATGTCTAAGGAAAGGAGCAGCACAGGAGGCAGGGGTATTAGCCAAGGGCCAGTGAGTCCGTGCATTGGGTCAGAGCGTGGTGCCTTGCCCCAGGAGCTGTCTGCCTGCACATCCTCAGCAAATGTCACTCCAGCAGCAGGGACACTTCCCAGCCTGGCTGCCAGCCAGGCCTTGTCCAGAGCAGGGCATGTCCCTGCCCTGCTGCCACAGGAGCTGCTGAGGGATTCCTGAGCTGCTTTGCTCTCTGCTTGCTCCTCACTCTGTTCATGGGAGTCTGCCCTATGCTGGTCTTCAGGCCCTTTTTTTGCTTTGTGTTCTTGTTCTCTGCATCACTCTGAGTTTCACAACACAGGTGATACAGTTGCAATAGAGCTATTATTTCTGTCAATACAGCACAGTGTTTTTATAACACCTTTTAGTGACTAAGACAGCAAAACCCTGACAGATTAAAAGAAAAAGTGGGTTTTTTTCCTCTGTAAATTTCTTCTTAGATACATACTAAAATCTATAAAGGTCTCTGGAATTCAATCTTAAATTGCAGATGTATTTTATAGGCCAGCATTATTATTTTGAATGTTGTTTGCCTATTCAAGATTGTGTTTCATATGGAGTAAAACACAGGGTAAAAGTTCAGTGATAGCCACAAAAGGCTGAACATTACAGAAAATAGTTTATCAAGGAGGAAAATTCACCATTAAACCAATTCATTTAAAGCTATAGTGGATTTATCCCATGTTGCTTGTAAAGTACTGTTAAAGTAAAAAAGAGAAGCTGTAAGGTTTATGCAGAAATTACTGGTTGAAGTTTTACTGTTTGGACCTTGTAAGTGGTCAGAACAGATTTAGATATTAATCACTGCAGACTGTAAAATTAATGATTTTAAGTGTGAATCAGAGTGGTAAACTTCTGCAGATTTAGTTTCAAGGATGGGTTGTTGAGACTTGTTGAAGATTATTGAAAATCTATATGCCTTCTGGCATTACCCTTGGGCAGATCTATTTCATAAAATCTCTTCAGCTTGTTGACTTATTTTAAAAGCAGAGACATAAAAAGGGTCAAGAGAAATAGAAGAAATAGTCCCTTAACTAAGTTAGTTTGGTTTATATAATAAAAATGAAACTGAAAAGCCTTTCCTGGGAAGTTGAACTAGTAGACAGATCCCAAAGGGGTCTGAAATAGTTGCAGGTTGCTGATCTGCTGGCAGTGCCTGGTGTCGAGGCAGTTCCTGTCACTGTAAGCACAAACTAAACAACCACAGTCCTGTTAATGTGGCCTCGAGGTCCAACATTGCTGATGCAGCAGCTTTTCACAGGGGATGACTCTGAGGATTCAAGTAATCCACATTTTTATTCCACTTACAGACTGAGGGGCATTATCAGATGTACAAACCAGTTGTCTTTCAGTGAATTGAAATCCTGCTTTAGAAGAAATTACTGGGCCATGCTAACCCAGCTTGGGTAAGCACACATGCTTTGGGGACCACAATCACAGCATCTGGAGGATCCTGCTGTGGGCAGGAATGGCTAAGAAAGACAAAACACAACTTGATGTTTCCTTGAGCCACCCTTCCTGCAGGAATGTTCAGCAGTCTCCTGGACAGAGTTGACTGGAGGCAATAGAAAGGACTAGAAAGGTGCAAGCAGTAGAATTGCAGTGTCAGAGCTCTGCCATGGATCACTGTGGGACCTGGCCAGTGAGGTGCCTCCATCTCAGCCCACCCCTCTGCAAAGAACTACTCATTCTCCATCACTAACTTCTAGGAGATCGTCATATTAAACAAAGGAAAGCTAAATATTTATTTCTAACTTTCCTTCTCACTTTGAACACATGAAAGAGGGAGTATATTTCTTGTTTCATGATGGACATATCTGAAATTGTAGATTATTAGGTGATTTTTTCAACACTAGTCTCAGCTTTGCAAAATGATTAAGTGGGTATTTTTTAAACAGTGGAAAAAAATTGATATATTTCATATATTTATTTTATTTAAGTATATACCTCCACAAAGGTGTGGCTTTGTTGGCTGCAGTGAAGCACTCAGAGCTCATCAACTAAGTACAGTTTGGTGGCAAAACCATTCTCTCCCAGAGGAGTGGAGCAGTACCTTTAGACTCTGTGAGGAGAGGGTATGACAGTGAGAAGTAGCAGAAATATGTGGTGCTCAGCATTGATAGTATAATGGAGATATTTCTAGGCTAAAGATCTGTAATTCATGGAGGCTTAAGGGGAAATCCTGACCATATTGCAATCAGTGTTTTTCAAATTAGGATGGGTTTTAAATTTTGAAACAAGAAAAGGAGTAAATCTCCACCAAACAGTTCAAATTAAATTATTCCCATTTAAAACTGCTACTGCTGTCTTCAGATCCTGTCTGATTCTTAATTCAAGGAATGTGTAGCATTTTGAAAAGGGTGAGTGCCTTTGCAGATGATATCACTGTAGATGGTTTCTGAGGTGCTGCATATCCTCTATAGTCCTTGGGTAGATTTCAGCAGATATAAGCTATTTTTATGGTTTATGAATGTTGGTATTCTTCATATTCAAGAAACAAGTAGCTGAGGGAGAATCTTTGTCCACTCTACAATTGCTTCTTATCATCTGTTTTCATCCTGAACCTTGCAACATCAATCAAATGAAAAATAAAAATCGCTTTTTCCCTGAGCTGTTAACAAGTGCCATGAAGATGGATGTACAGATACAGATTTGAACATGACTGGCATGGGAATCTTCAGGGGGAAGCATCATGGGTCAGAGGATTGGCAATGCCGGGAGCAGCCTCAATTCAGTAATGCAGAAGGCCTATATTCTGCTTTTAAAAAGGAAAAAAATCCATAGTGAGAGCAAACAGTGACTGGATTGTGGAAGCCTTTTCTGTGGTGCAGTGAAGATCTGTGTGTGACTATATGAGACCTGCTTAGAAAGGGGCCTGCTGAGACAGTGACTGCAACAGGGGCTTGAGTTGTGTTATGCTGAGCTGGCTCATTGATCAGCAATTGGATATTTCTATTGAGGAGGAATCTGAAAAAAGAAAACCTCAGGTTTGTTGCAGCCTGCATGGTTGGGTACGTGGATCTTGCTACTCTGACAGCAGAAGATATTAATGTGCCAAATTATTGGTGAGGCAGGTCAGTGCAGTAATAATTGCATCTCAGGATTCCCAAAATATGCATTTGTATTTTGTTGCTGTCCAGAAACATCCAAGATCACTTAGGTGACTAAGTGGAGCAAAAAAATGCTGAAGTTGGCACAGAGTCAGGCTGTTCACAAGCAAGAGGGAATTAAGGCACAATTATAATTGGTATGGGACACCTGGTAATGCTCCCAAATATTCTTTCTTTTTCCCTTCAGCTGCAAACTTCCTGTTCCTTTTTGTAATGGTCACTGCAAAAACTCAAAGTAGTGTTTAGAACAGCTGATGATTTTTTACTCTTTCTGCCTGGTGAGTATTTATTAGTTTGTATAAGAGGAACATGTTTCGTATAAAGCAGGTATGGAAGAAGACCTTAGATTGGAGTTTTAACTGGTGCTGTATGGAAAACATGTAGCTAAAGAAACCTCTCTGATGTCAGATACTCTTTGGGTACTGAAGCATGCTATAATTTGAAATGCATACTAATTTTTTTTCCCCCACTTCTACTAAGCAAATATTTGTGGTGAACCCAGCACTGGGTGTGAAAACACCATGTGGAAATAGCGTGTTTTTAGGAAAACATTTTCTGATCTCTCCTGACTCTTACATCATTTTTAAGACTAAGGGAGCAGACAGGTCCTATTGAAAAGGTGTTTGTACCTAAACTGAGCAAGAATAAATCAGGTTCATGTAGCTCTAGATTGACTATTCAGTATTTGACTCACTGGAAAGCTTTGCATCAACTTTGATGGAGCATATTCCATAAAGTGCATTGCTTGAATGCTTGTCAGCTTTTTCATGGCAACTTGATGTCAGTCCTTATCAACTGCATTGCCAAAAATGGACTTTAATTTTAATATCACTGTGATGAAGATGGGAAAAATACTAATGTATCACAGTAATTAATGCTTGGCATCATTTATCTGTAGACAAGAGCTGTAATGTTTATCTGTGGAAATAGTTTTAAACTACAGTTTTCTAGTGTCATCACTTATCACTTGTCCTTTGCTGACAGATCTGTGGTTTCATCTGGGGTTTGTCAATAGTGGGAGTTTTGGTCCAAGAGTTTGAGTGTGAAGCAGATGACACAAATTGCACAAGTGAATTTTAAAACTCATGTTTGTTGGAGGAATTATCTTAAATAGGGATCATTTGGCTTATCCTCATAAGGTTTTTCTTATTATGAAATCTATAAAAAAATAACCCGGTGTAGTTATATAGTTTCCAGCATCCAATGTTATATTTGTCATTTTAGAGATAAAATCTTCTGAAAGGACTCTCTGAAACTTAGCTTGGCTTCAGGTTTCGTATCTTTTGATGTTTCATGTCTGAAAATGTAAGCTTTTTTGCTTTAGCAATTACAGACACTCTGCTGTCATCTTGGATATAGTTGTCTCTACCTTGTCTATAGGAACAAGAATTCTGTACCTAAAATATTATTTCAGGAGTTACTTCACATCCACTTCAGAGTAACTGACAAGGAATTTGATTTCTGAGCCTTAAAATTAAGGGAAAGAAAAGGACCAAGGGTCCAATTAGAAACTGCAGATTCTATTTAGAAGCATATTCACAACTTATCTATATACAGTAATTATCATCACAACATTTAACTAATCACAACTTTAAGAAATTTGTTTGTACAATGCCCCTATAATTAAGGAAGGTTTTTTTCCATGTAAACCTAAAATTATGTTGTACATTAGAACAGACAGGTCACTATTCATTGGAGACACCAAAATCTCTAATTTGTACTGAATTCAAAAGGCTCTTGATCAAGATCATGCCCTGAGTCTGTAGAAGGGCAAATAAATTCCAGTTCCAACTCCTGCAGTGTCCATATTCATGTGCCTCTAGAGAATGGGATATTTCTGAATACTGTTTCAAATGCATATGCAAATTGAAATGAAATTAAATCAACTGGATCTGAAATTCTTAAATTGAATGGTTAGAAAAACACATGTATTCATCTGGATCTTAGCAATAGCTTGTAAAATTGAGGTTATTGAATAATCTTATATTATCTTTGACCTTTGGTGAAAAAGAGGTTGTACAAATTCTTAAGAATTTCAAGGATACATCTGAATTTGCAATTATTCTGAGTCTTTTCAGCTCATGACCCCTTTCTGTGGAGCCGCCTCAGATTAAAAGACACCTTTTTAAGGTGACCAGTGCAAACTTAGCAGCAAGTATTTTAATCAGCTGATTTTTCTGCTTTCCTTCTATATTTTCCCTCCTTTCCTTTCTTCACACTATTTCTATTGTGGCTTCTGTGGCCAGTATTTATCTTGTCATTTTCAGCACAACCACTTTTAGTTTTCTGGGCATTTTTGTTTAACTCTGTACTACTCTCCTGTGCCTGTAAATTGACACATCATAAATAAATCAGGCTGTGATGTGAGTATGGATATGATTTAAGTTGAATAGAGAGTCAATGTCATTGCAAAAGACAATGGAACAACCTGAAATCATATTCTGAGCATGGATTTGTCAAGCATTAGTAAACGCTAATAAATAAACCAAAGACAGTTTCTATTATATACCTTTGTTATTGATCTATACACCCATATTACTAAAATACTTATAGAATGAAATGGGAAAAAAATTATTTGCTGCTCATCTATCATCAATAAGAAACTATCAGCAAAAGAAAACACAGAGAAATTAAGAAAGCGCATAAAAATAAAATAGCTTGGAGAAATTTTGTCCCTGCTAGATAAATCACCAGGCAGGCTGAGAAGAGTTTTGTCCCAAGTTTGAATCATTGAAAATTTGCCTGTTTAGTGGGAGAAAGTTTCTCAGTGTGTGCCTGATCTGCTCACATTCACACAGAAGAGAATCAGAGTGGAATGGAGAGGGTTAAAAAGCTTTGCGCTGAGGTGTGTGTGCCCAGGGGGCTGTGCCAGCTCTGTGCCCGCCAGGCACACTGCAGCAGCACTGCTGAGCCCTGCCCAAGCTGGGACTTCAGAGGAATATCTTCCTAAATCAGCTTTTCTCCCTGCCCCACGAGCAGATGTGACTGATGGTTTCCCTTCTACTGCAGAGAAAGCTGCTCCTCATCCTGCCTGAGCTGTGGGATCAGCACTGGGCACTGCCCTGGGGGACACTCCTTCAGTTTAAAGGCTGAGCTGGTTCAGAGCTCAGCCCCTGCCGCTCACCAAAGCTGCCTCACATCACTGCAAACCTCCTGTGCTGGCAGAAAGAATGAAATAGGCTGGAAGCAGGAAGGTGGCTTGGCATGGTATAAGGGCAGGTGGGCAAGGGAATTTTACAGTGAGTGGATGGGAGAAGGAGGATGTTTCTGTGTGAAATGCTGTGACTGTCCCATGGTTAATATTGGGAAAATGTTGCAGCAGTTTGAAGACCATATATTGCTTCTTCAGTCTTTGAAATTGGTTATGTGATGCAGCCAACAGGCAGCTTGGTGTCATTTTCATGGCAAGGCCTGTGAGAAGGGAATTGGTGTCTTACCAAACCTAAATCAAAGTTGTAGAAAGAATTAGTCTGGAAGGTAGCACACGTAGTGTGGGATTTGGCTGTTTCTAATTGGCAGAAAAAGATCTTTTATCATTCCGTGATTCCTTCTGGAATCTGTTGATATAAAGCAAGTGCAAAAATAAAAAGTCATTCTGGAATATGTGTACCTTGGGTTAAATAGAATGGTTTTCTCCTGAAACAAAGGACAGCCAAATGACAAAACAAGCTGATGTCTAGAATAGAAATGTAGTTTCCAAGTTTTCTTTGAGGTATTTCACTCATTGACTCTGTCAATTGAGGGGGAAGACAAAGAAGGTGCACACCATATGTACAACATATTCATATCCTGGAATCCAGTGTGTCCTAGCCACGTGGGCAAGTCAATGTGCTAAAAGCCACACCTGAACTCTTTGGACAGAAGTTCAGTGCTGAAATAAGGCATCTGTGAGTCTGGGGAGATTGAGCATCACCAGCTATGTATTATCTAAGCAGGATGTCTGTGATAAGACACCCCAGAGCTGACACAGCAAGCTCTGGTTTTGTGCCTTTCACTGAGGAAAAGAGCTAAACTTTTTCTGCTGGTCCCTGTAGGTTACTGTTTCTCAATACACCATGGTAGAGTTATTTGATTTCTATTAATTTGTTCCTTCATGGGATGTAGATGGAAACTGAAAATCTAATAACATGGACCATGTTATCACCATGGTAATGAAATGCCTTGTCTCAACTTGTGAGTTTTTGTTTATCATTAAGAATTCCATTGCTTTACAGGGAACAGCAGGTGAATTTGCTTGTATAGCTAAAGAGAAAATGAGGGCTGCTTTTACATCATCCACTACAGATGTTATCTGGAATTTGCTTCAGAATACATTAATATGGCTTTTGTAAGCAGTCTTATAATTGGCAATATGTTTCAAATGCCTTGGATGTTTAACTTGGGCAGGAGAGGAAAAGTGATAGCACCATTTGCAGGAGTTGCTTTGTAAATTCAATCTGTGGTCAAACTTTGCATGCCCATAACTTTCAGGAAAAGCAAATTAGAAAATGCAGTCCATCACTTTTCTGTGGAGGGTTATATGAGGCAGTTCAAGAAAATCACTGAACTGAGTGCAGCAAGGTTTGAGATCAAGGGAGAAGGATAGAGGGAGTAAGAGGTGGCTTTGGTGCTTCAGGGAAATCTTGTTTTCTGCCAGGCCCTTTTGAAAATGCAGGAGCTGATGGGTGGCTTTGGGTGTGATGAGCCAAGCTGTCTTCAAGATGGACACAGCTGGTTATAAATGGGAGAGGGTGATAAAGCCATGATGAGCCCCAGATGGAAGATGGAGGAGACAAGGCTCCCCTGTGATTACCCCAGACACCTTGTACTGAACACTGTGTAACCCCACCTGGTAATTCATGCTAAAATTAGTGTCTCATCTAGGGAGATGCTCAGTATTGAGTGAAAATCTTCAATAATTCTGGAACTGCTTTAACAGGTAGGGTAAGGGTAGCGCAGCCGAAGAAGTTAGAATTAACCTAAATTGAACTATTGAGTTTAGGAATCAAACAATTCTGAACAGGAAAACTGAATGCAAAAAAACTCCAAACAACAAAAAGAAAACCCAGAGCATTTAGCCATGAATGTTATTTTAAAAACCCCGAGCTTTTAAAACCCCTGTGTTTACTATCTGTATCCTGAGTCTGAATTTGATGTGTTAAGTCTTCCTGTTTGTAGTGGGGTATGGGGTATTAAGCTCTGCTCCTGGGATAATCTGCAATTTAAAGAAGGAACTAAGATAAATGGTGTTAGAAGGAAGTAGTTATCATCTTTGTGAGGGATAATCTTTCAAAAAATATCCATGAAATTATAAAATTAATCATTAACTCTCCAACAACAGTTGAAAATGGCATTGCTTTCATTGGACAGATTATGAAGATCTGCAAAAAGGAGATTTAATAGATATTATACAATTTCTAGCAGGTTAAAGGCTGCATGAAAACCTTTTAATTATTAGAAATAATCTAGGCAAGCAACACCTCCTCCTCCCCATTTGTAGCACTGCTCAAGTGCCTACACAGTCCTATTCTTTTCTAGCCATTATGGACGTATTAGGTAAAGGTACACTTCAGAAATAGGAAGCTATATTTAAGGAATCGTGTCTCATTTCCCAGCTCTCTGTAGGTTTTCAAAGACAGCATTGCTTATATTTAGTAGCAGTTTTACTGAGAGAAAAGAAATACTTCTTTCAAGAGAGGTTGCCTTTGCAAAATATTTTTCAAAATAATTTTCAGTCTTCAAGAAGATGTGCTAAGAATCCATAGCAGTGCCTTTGCAAAGGAGTAAATGGCAGCTGGAAGGGGTCAAAGGCTAAGGCAGGTCAGGGAGTGAATTTGTTATGAAGTTTGCTTCTGTATTTAAAGTGGAGATGACCTGATTGAAGTGAATTCACCAATTCCTTTGCTGGTAGGAATTTGTACTCTTGTACTGAGCATTAAGAGGCTACTGGTATCTGTGTACATGCTGGCAGTTTCTCCCTAGGGACACCCTCTAGGGAGACAGCCCAAATATTATATAAGCTGCCTGTGTCTCTCCCACAGCAAGAACTGCAGGCAGAAAGCAGAAGGTGGTGGTCTAATTATTTGGCTCTGAGTTGAATCATGTGTGACACCAGCATGAGCTAACAGGAGGGTCCATCTGGTTCTCATCACTGGAGCCCTGGCTGATGGCAGCACAGACCCTTGAGTGCTGCCCCAGGAATGGGGGAGAAGGGTGGTGGAGATGCTCAGGGACTGGAGGATTGGATTTGCAGTGAGCTGAGGGCCCAAATGTGAAGTGGAAAGAAAATCAAGTGAAAATGCTAAGGGCTCTGTGCAGCTGGTGGAGATATAGGCACAAGCTCATTGCTGTTTGCTTTTGGTTGGATACAAGCAGTGCAGTGATTTGGAACTGTGGCAGATCAGCTCTTAAGAAAAACAGAGAGATCCATTTTCTGGTTGTTATTTGGGGTTTTATTTAATCTTGTTGAATTTATTTATTTCCTAACTTGGAGCAATACACCAAAGGCCATATTACAAATACTATTTTAAGAAGTTCTTTCTGAGAATTGCCTATTACAACGCTTTGCTTTTCACTTACAAAAAATGAGGAAGGAAAGGACGTGGACCACTTAGAATTCCTTATACAATCAGTAGTGAGCCTTTGGTTATACAGTAAATATATTTATATAGTGAGCCTGTAATAGATACACACACAGCACCATGAACAAAATATTCTACTTGTGAAACACTCATATTTGGAGTCTACATGTAAGCTGTACTTGAGATTTCATTAACACAAGGCAAGCAGTATTAATATAAAATAATATTATATTCCAGGGATGAAAGTAATGAAATTAACTCACAACATTATAATTTGGGATTGTAGTTCCTTCCTGAGGCTGCTGAGGAAGTGACCCATCTTTTTATTATTGCTGCAAGATAGAAACATTATCAACTTTACATAGGTTAGTTAACACCTGGTGTGGAGGAATGCACAAGTTCTGAATTCTGATCATGTGAAAAAGTGATGATATTGGTATTCAGGAATATTCTCTGGAGTGGGTTTTTGTTCCAGGCTGAATTTCATGTTGCAGTATTTAATCATTTATAGTATATGATTTCTTACACCATTGTTCCTTTCTTTTTAAGCTATGAAAGATAATTGTATCTCAAAGAAGGGACTTATCTCTCTTTATCTAGTCCTCTTTACTCTTCAAGAAAAATTATAATGTGGATTTCTGATGGCTGGTTTCAGGCAACAGATTATTTTAAATCCTAAATAGAGAAGAGATTTTAATTTCATTGCAAGAGCAGTCAGGATAAATTAGTTGGGAGGGGAAAACCTCGATAAATGACATTTTTTTTCCAAGGGTAATTATTTTGAGAATATCCAGGATAAGCAAAGACTTATTGACTGAGCAGAATAGAATTGCTCTGGGGTTTGGGTTTTTTTGTATAAAAATATTTCTAAATTGGATATCTGTGAACATCTTAAAGGAAGACATCTATTCCTGTTTACAGAGTAATAATTTAAACTGTCTTTCACTCTGCCCTAAAATTGCCCCTGAAGCAGCTCCATCTTTCACAGGATAAGATCCCAAGCAGCCCCCTCCCTGCTGCCTGGCTGGGGCAAGCTGTGCAAGCTGACAGCAAGCACTGCACCCTGAAACTCCTCCGCACTCCACGAACCCCCACGGAACAGAAGAGAGGCAGAGAATCCTAAAATGACAGCATGGACAGTTGTCTGGGTGCCATAGAAACTGCCACTGCAAGGAAGAGCTTTCCCTTCCTTGGCTTTGCCATTCAGATACTGAGAATGCAGAGACTACAGAGAAAAATAAAAGTGCCTGTGCATTGTTTCCACGTCAGGTGATTGTCCACTTGCTGTAGTTTTCATTTGCTTCTTGTGTAGGACCAGCTTTGTGCTGTAATTGACTGTAATGTCCAAAACTTGTGTCTCTGTTCTGTTGTGTGATGAAATTTCCTAGCAGAACTTCTCCCAGTGTGTTCTTTCCCAGTGCTGGCCTGCAGGCATAAGTGCCTTGACTTTCGTGGCTTTTCTCGTCCTGAGAGGCAATGAGAGCTGCACAGTGCAAGCCCGCGGTGCCCGTGGGCTCTGTGCCCTCCTCTCTGCTGGCCCGTGCTGGCTGTGGCATTAGCAGGGCATTGGCTGGAGAGGTCTCAGTGACACCAACCCCTGGGTCCTGGCCCAGAGTGCCTTCAGCAGAAAGGTCTGGATGCAGTGGGACAACCAGCAAAGCCCCTCGACAGCCTGGGAGCTGATCCCTCACAGAAATCTCTCAGCTGGGTGCCGGGAAGGCAGGAATGGCTCCAGGCTGCTCCAACAGTTGCTGTGTGCAGTGAGTGTGTTTATTATGGGAAGGGTTCCCAGGCCAGCCAGCTGTCCTCAGTGTGCTCCCACACCTACGCTGAGAAGGACATGCTAGAATCCAGGACACACTTCAACATGACAAATAGCTTCCCAAAAAAGCCACAGCGTTTTGCTGCAGGTCAGCAAGCTCGTGCTTGGGTGGGGAAATCTTTAATTTGCTCTAGAATTGCCATACAGGTGACAGGCTTGTTGGACTTGACCTTGCCTTTGCCTGATTTCCCTGGGCTGTTTGAATTAACCTTCCCAGTGCTGGATGAGGGCTCACCAAGGAATGCTTTTTGCTGCAGGTGGTGGCTTTCCAGCTAAAAGCCTCCAGCAGTGGAGTTAATATGCAGTTGCTATATCAGGATGGTGGGAGGAGATGGACTGATCAACTCATGAACATCTCAGATCTTGTTCTTTCAATGACTTGTTGTAATTTCCACAATGTGCAGATTTATTTTTTAACTGAATATCCTAAACTAATTTTGAAAGGAAAGTTCTACCTATCTAGATTTCCTCCCACATTTCATTTAAATAAGTTATTCTTCACCTTTTGTTCCAGGCTGCTGTGCTCTGTTAAATGCTACTTCAGAAATGACTGCCTTTTACTGATGGGTGAAATAATCTCTGTGCAAAGTCTGGAAATTATTTTCAGTCAGGGAGGTATTTTAAGCTGCTTTGAAGTGAGAAGTGCGGGATAAGGGGGATAGGCTGTGTGTGGGACTAAGAAGTAAGTATTATGAGTTTATTGGCTTCTGATATTTTGTGCTTCATGGAGTATTGAGAATGTCACTTTCTTATTATTGCCTTGTTTTTTCCAAAAAGGTGTCACATTATTTTGCCACAAATCTAAAAGAGGTTGAATGGAACAAATATGGTCACGGAATCAGATACCTATTTTTTATCAGCTCAGTGGGACAGGCATGGGTTGTTCCCTGTGTGATTTCCTTTGAACACACATCCCCTCAGATAAATCTAGCAGGTTAAATTGGAGCAATGAGCAGACTATACCAACATCCCTCTCAGACACCAAGATGTTTGTGGGGGTCAGGCAGTGCCATGTCTTTGAACATGACTGGTGCAAATATCTGATTCCCCAAATGCTAAGTGTATGTGCTTCCTTTCCCGTGTCAGTCACACTCGGGGCCTTGCTCTGGTGTGTGATTGATTTTGGTCACTCTCCTGAGTGACACTCCTGTGGCTGTGGAGGGATGTGGGTGCCTCTGTCCAGGAGAGGGTTGGCTGCCCCACAGCTCAGAGCTGTGCTGACACCTGCCCTGCTGCCAGCTCTTCTCCTCTGCTGCTTACAGACCATGGGGCTTCAGGACTTGCATCAGGAGTGACAGAAACAGCGATTTCCTAGCGCTGCTGCTTTCTGCTGGGTCTGCTTGGTGACAATCTGCCCTGGGGGCTGCTCCTGGGGGAATGGGGACAGGGAGAGCCACCAGCTGTGTGGGGTCCCGGGGGGTGTCACGCAGCCATGGCACAGGTCTGTGTCCTGGGCTGGGCTCGCTCAGCCCCGGTGCTGGCTCAGGCTGGTCCTGCTGTTCAGAGATTCAGTCACCACCCAGGGGTTTGTACATCCGTGCTCGTGGAAAGTGATTTTGCAGCTCTTGTGTTATTAACTCTAATGCTGAGTGAAACACAGTGCAATTCACGTGTTCCTGTGAAATCTACACTGTGTTGCTCTAATCATGGTGTTTGTTTCCTTATCTGGTCCAGACACATGCTGAAAGAAATGCACAAATTTGGTCCCCCTGATAAAGCTGGTGTTCACAAAATCTTAATAAAATTAAAATGTAATCTCAGTTTCTCCTTAATGCTCCTGTACCCTGTATGCCTTTAAATCATCTGTAGTGTTTACTGCCAGTTCAATTATCAGGTATAATTAGTGAACCTAATGCTTTAATGTTTGTTACTGGCCTACTTTCAAAATCCTTTACACATGCAAGTTGTATACAATTTAAGTAAGAAATGCTTCGTGGTGTCATCACGACTCTTACTTAGAGGAAGGGAATGCCATTCCCTTTATTTAACCTACCAGTCTGTACCTCCTGGGTACAATTCTTGGAGTTAAACCAATAGTTATCCAGTGTGTAGATTGCTGTTGCTCATTAGCTTTGCAAGAATGTCATAATGCTGGGTTTTCAATCTTGCTCTAAGTAGTCTTACTGCTAGTGTTAGTCTTAGCCAGAATGCATATTTAAAAAGAAAAAATTGGAGATTTGAATGGTGTGTCAGTGTCATTTTTACAGTACAGTGGACAAGAAGAATAACATCTATGCCTCTATTTGTTTTGTTTTTCTTCTATTTTTTCCCCTTTGAGTATTGCTACGTATTTGTGCTAAAACAGAGGCAATTTCTGTTTGATTTTGCTGCAAATATCTTGCATCTTTTCTTACTCTCCTATCATTTCTGTGTCTGTTTTGTTTCGGGGCCTTGATTCTGTGTTTTAAGGTTTGACAACTGCTAACCACACAGCATGTTGTAATAGCCTGTAGAAAGAGCCTTTTTGATTCATGTGTATCAAAGTGCATGACTAAACCCTCACTGTATATTTTGCTGGTGTCTGGTATTAAACTTCTTTATGCTTTAGTCACACATTAAGAAGTGATGCATTTATTTTCATAACTGAATTCAGCATTTGTGCTCTGTAGAAGCTCTGTGCTTTGTAGAAGGGAAGATAACAGAAGAAAGCAAACATTTCTATTCACTGGCTGTCATGTGTGATCTCCCAGTAAGAAAAATTTAGAGATTTTTTTGTTAAGAAGAGGAATTTTCAGAGAGAGAGAAAGAGAACTGCTGAAAGCAAAAAATGCAGCTATTTGCTACTCATTTCAAATCTTTGTCCTATCTGGTATGAAGCTTAGAGAGATCTTTTGCTCTGCATGCATGAACTTGATTAAATGTGTGGATATATTATATTCTTCTCCTAGTTGTAAGCATCTTAATGTAATTTTAGGGATTTTATTTAGGTAGAACTCTTGGATGGATGTCTGTTTCCCTGGGTTGTATTATTTCTTGCCTTTTATATTTTTTATTTGCTACTGTATTACCAAAGTTTCAGTTCAGTTTTGGGACATGAAAATGTAGTAGTAGTGACAATTATTCCTTTCATCCAGGGCTCTTGGAAATATCCTTTAGAAGTACAGACAGTATTTTTTTATCTTTTGAAGTCAGTGAATCATCATTAGTAGCTGACATGTTGATTAATATCTACTTGTAAACCTTCTAAATACAGGGGTTTTTTCAGTGTGTAATTTGCTTGAAAGAAGTTCCAGGAGGTTCTGAACCAATATGCAAAGCTGAAGGGATGGGACAGTGCCCTTTACTCAATTTTCCAAATTTTCTGGACATTCCCTAGGATTATCTCCCTGCATTTGAAAGCTTTTTAGCTAAACCTCCTCAGACTCTTCTAGAGCAGAACTCTGACTTTTGAAGAGCAAATGGTAGGTCAGGTGCATCCCAGCTTTGGGGTCAGATAGAATAATTTCTGCAACAGTGGGTTCTACTGTTGGATACACAAAAAAATGCCAGCAGGGAACCAGAAACATGAATTACCATGGAGATGAACACAAACTGGGTAGAGGCGCTTTCAGCAGAACTGTCTCCTTGGCAAATTCATTGAAATGAAAACTTTTTGTGGAAACATATCAGTTGACAGGAGGAAGATCTTGGAACAGATGCTAGCTTAGAGCCCAAGATATTCAAACTGAGCCATGAGGGAACCAGATTCATGTCTTTACCCTGAATAACGTCTCCAAACCCTGCTCTTTTTGTCTTTGGCTTCCTTTTCCTCTAAGTAAAAAAAAAAATGTTGAAAGCTTTTGAAATCTTTACATCTTGGGTGGAGTTCATGTTTCCTGATCCAGGTCATCACCTTGGGAATAGTGACAGAAAAACCTCATTTTGTCAGTCTTGTTAAAGGAAGCAAGCCCTGTTTGCCATGTAACAGCAGGTAAATAACTTAATGCAGTTTCTTTGATTTGCATTATTGCTACCAATAATTGTTTTAGTCAGGCTTTTGTGGGGATGGCTGAAAAATCAAATTCTATCTGCTTAGAGGTTTTACCAATATTGCTTCCCTCTGAGGCAGAGCACAGGAAATTGTATTAAACACAAAGAGCAGAGTACCAAGGTTCATTCTGGAAGTGAATATGAAACTTAGGAGTGGATGAAGCTGTATATTTGTCTTTGTATAGCTCAGTTGAAAGAAAACAGATGAGGCAGAAAGGGAATTATTTTGGAGAAAAAAGTCTTGAAGACTGGGAAGAAAAACTAAACCCCATGGTTTGGGATAATTCCCAAAAACTTTCCAGTCTTTTGGGTGAGTAGTTGAAATGAACTGATTTTTCAGAGGCTTTTCAGATTCAACTCAAGCTATTGGAATGTCAGACGAAGAGAAGAAAATTTGCTTTCACCCAGGAGGATAACTTTGAAAAGTAGTAGAAAGCTCTTGCATTCATCCATCCTCAGAGAGCAACGGGCTGAGCAATCCTGGCAGGAGTGAACGTGGTAAGGAGCTGCTGTAGAAATCCAGGGGCAAAATTATTTACAGTTTTGTGGAGCTGAAGAAACCTACAACCTTAGAGACCTCTGAGTGTCCCATCATCAAGACCTTTTACAGCTCTTATGAGTGCAGGGCTGCAGGAGTTCTGTCCTCTTGCCATGCTCCAGGAAGGCACAGGCTGGAAAAAAAAAAAAGAAAAAAGCCCTGTGGCAGCTGATACCTTGCATTTAATCTGGGATATAGCAGTGAAACAACAGTGCTGGATACCAGATACAGACCCCTTTGGGATGGTAAATGGCTTTTCTCTGCCCTTCCTGAGAGATGATGTCTTCAAGGAAGAAGTGGACTGATGTCCTGCCAAGGGAGCCAGGGAAGTGCAGCTCAGGTCAAAGGCAGAAGGAACTAAACCCCACCATTGTATTCCTTGGCCTTGACTGCTTCTTGAGAAAAGGCAGTGTACAGAGAGGAGATATTAACTGAAAATTGGATCTCCTAAGAAAATGCCTTCAATTTGTTCAGCTACATTACTGCCCTGTTGGCTTGTTCTGTAGAATGCTAAAGAGGATATGGTTTTGTTCTATTTTTTTTTTTTTTTTAAGAAGAGAAAATGTAGCAATCCGCATGGCTTTGGGCTGAGTGCTAGCCAGGGTCAGGTGAATGAAAGTGAGCCTCTCCTCTTCTGAACACTTGTCAATTAAATATTTCATTTCAAGAGAGCTGAAATCTTCCCCTAGGAAGAAAATCTTTATTTTCATACCTTTTAAACCTGGCTTTTGACTGTCACTTTGAAAATGGCATTTTTCAGTAAAATATGAATGAATAATAAAAAAAAATTGGAGGCTTTTTGTCCCATCCTTCTTCACAACACAAAGACACAACCAGAAATACTTTAGTTTGAGGCCTAAACAAACATTTTTAGTTTAGAGCCAAATAATGCTTTTCTTTTTTTCCCCAAATGAATATTATGGAAAAGATTGTTGTATTTTCAATAATTTCAATTTCCTCTTTTTCCTCCTCTTTTTCCTCCTCTTTTTCCTCCTCTTTTTCCTCCTCTTTTTCCTCCTCTTTTTCCTCCTCTTTTTCCTCCTCTTTTTCCTTTTTCCTCTTCTTTTTTTTTTCTCTTCTTTTTTTTTCCTCTTTTTTTTATCTTCTTTTTTTTCCTCTTTTTTTCTCTTCTTTTTTTCTTTTCTTTTTTTCTCTTCTTTTTTTCCTCTTTTTTTCCTCTTCTTTTTTTTTCCTCTTCTTTTTTTTTCCTCTTCTTTTTTTTCCTCTTCTTTTTTTTCTCTTCTTTTTTTTCTCTTCTTTTTTTTCCTCTTCTTTTTTTCCTCTTCTATTTTTCTCTTCTGTTTTTCCCTCTGTTTTTCCCTCTGTTTTTCCCTCTGTTTTTCCCTCTGTTTTTCCCTCTGTTTTTCCCTCTGTTTTTCCCTCTGTTTTTCCCTCTGTTTTTCCCTCTGTTTTTCTTCCTCTTGTTCTTCCTCTTGTTCTTCCTCTTGTTCTTCCTCTTGTTCTTCCTCTTGTTCTTCCTCTTGTTCTTCCTCTTGTTCTTCCTTTTTCTTTTTCCTCCTTCTTTTTCCTCCTTCTTTTTCCTCTTCCTTTTCCCCTTCCTTTTCCCCTTCCTTTTCCCCTTCCTTTTCCCCTTCCTTTTCCCCTTCCTTTTCCCCTTCCTTTTCCCCTTCCTTTTCCCCTTCCTTTTCCCCTTCCTTTTCCCCTTCCTTTTCCCCTTCCTTTTCCCCTTCCTTTTCCCCTTCCTTTCCCCCTTCCTTTTCCCCTTCCTTTTCCCCTTCCTTTTCCCCTTCCTTTTCCCCTTCCTTTTCCCCTTCCTTTTCCCCTTCCTTTTCCCCTTCCTTTTCCCCTTCCTTTTCCCCTTCCTTTTCCCCTTCCTTTTCCCCTTCCTTTTCCCCTTCCTTTCCCTCTTCCTTTCCCTCTTCCTTTCCCTCTTCCTTTCCCTCTTCCTTTTCCTCTTCCTTTTCCTCTTCTTTTTCCTCTTCTTTTTCCTCTTCTTTTTTTCCTCTTCTTTTTCCTCTTCTTCTTCCTCTTCTTTTCCCTCTTTTTTCCCTCTTTTTTTCCCTTTTTCTTTTTCCTCCATCTTTTTCCTCTTCCTTTTCCTCTTTTTTTCCTCTTTTTTTTTCCTCTTTTTTTTTCCTCTTTTTTTTCCTCTTTTTTTTCCTCTTCCTTTCCCTCTTCCTTTCCCTCTTCCTTTCCCTCTTCCTTTCCCTCTTCCTTTCCCTCTTCCTTTCCCTCTTCCTTTCCCTCTTCCTTTTCCTCTTTTCCTCTCTTTTTCCGTTTTTTTCCTCTTTTTTTCCTCTTTTTTTCCTCTTTTTTCCTCTTTTTTTTCCTCTTTTTTCCTCTTTTTTTCTCTTCCTTTTCCTCTTCCTTTTCCTCTTTTTTCCTCTTTTTTTCTCTTTTTTTCTCTTTTTTTCTCTTTTTTTCTCTTTTTTTCTCTTTTTTTCTCTTTTTTTCTCTTTTTTTTCCTCTTTTTTTTCCTCTTTTTTTTCCTCCTTTTTTCCCTCTTCCTTTCCCTCTTCCTTTCCCTCTTCCTTTCCCTCTTCCTTTCCCTCTTCCTTTCCCTCTTCCTTTTCCTCTTCCTTTTCCTCTTCCTTTTCCTTTTCCTTTCCCTCTTCCTTTTCCTCTTTTTTTTCTCTTTTTTTCTCTTTTTTTTCCTCTTTTTTTCCTCCTTTTTTCCCTCTTCCTTTCCCTCTTCCTTTCACTCTTCCTTTCCCTCTTCCTTTTCCTTTTCCTCTTCCTATTCCTCTTTTTTCCTCTTCCTTTTCCTCTTCGTTTTCCCCTTCGTTTCCCTCTTCCTTTTCCTCTTCCTTTTCCTCTTTCTTTTCCTCTTTCTTTTCCTCTTTCTTTTCCTCTTTTTTTCCTCTTTTTTTCCTCTTTTTTTCCTCTTTTTTTCCTCTTTTTTTCCTCTTTTTTTTCTCTTTTTTTCCTCTTCCTTTTCCTCTTTCTTTTCCTCTTTCTTTTCCTCTTTTTTTTCCGCTTTTTTTTCCTCTTCCTTTTCCTCTTCGTTTTCCCCTTCGTTTCCCTCTTCCTTTTCCTCTTCCTTTTCCTCTTCCTTTTCCTCTTCCTTTTCCTCTTCCTTTTCCTCTTCCTTTCCCTCTTCCTTTCCCTCTTCCTTTCCCTCTTCCTTTCCCTCTTCCTTTTCCCCTTCCTTTTCCCCTTCCTTTTCCCCTTCCTTTTCCCCTTCCTTTTCCCCTTCCTTTTCCTCTTCCTTTTCCTCTTCCTTTTCCTCTTCCTTTTCCTCTTCCTTTCCCTCTTCCTTTCCCTCTTCCTTTCCCTCTTCCTTTCCCTCTTCCTTTCCCTCTTCCTTTCCCTCTTCCTTTTCCTCTTCCTTTTCCTCTTTTTTTTCCTCTTTTTTCCTCTTTTTTTCCTCTTTTTTCCCTCTTTTTTCCCTCTTCCTTTCCCTCTTCCTTTCCCTCTTCCTTTCCCTCTTCCTTTTCCTCTTCCTTTTCCTCTTCCTTTTCCCCTTCCTTTTCCTCTTCCTCTTCCTTTTCCTCTTTTTTCCCTCTTCCTTTCCCTCTTCCTTTCCCTCTTCCTTTTCCCCTTCCTTTTCCCCTTCCTTTTCCCCTTCCTTTTCCCCTTCCTTTTCCTCTTCCTTTCCCTCTTCCTTTTCCTCTTCCTTTTCCTCTTCCTTTTCCTCTTCCTTTTCCTCTTTTTTTTCCTCTTTTTTTTCCTCTTTTTTTTCCTCTTTTTTTTCCTCTTCCTTTTCCTCTTCCTTTTCCCCTTCCTTTTCCTCTTCCTTTTCCTCTTCCTTTTTTTCTTCCTTTTCCTCTTTTTTCCCTCTTCCTTTCCCTCTTCCTTTCCCTCTTCCTTTCCCTCTTCCTTTCCCTCTTCCTTTCCCTCTTCCTTTTCCTCTTTTTTTTCCTCTTTTTTCCTCTTTTTTTCCTCTTTTTTCCCTCCTTTTTTCCCTCTTCCTTTCCCTCTTCCTTTCCCTCTTCCTTTCCCTCTTCCTTTCCCTCTTCCTTTCCCTCTTCCTTTTCCTCTTCCTTTTCCTCTTCCTTTTCCTCTTCCTTTTCCTCTTCCTTTTCCTCTTCCTTTTCCTCTTCCTTTTCCTCTTCCTTTTCCTCTTCCTTTTCCTCTTCCTTTTCCTCTTCCTTTTCCTCTTTTTTTTCCTCTTTTTTCCTCTTTTTTCCTCCTTTTTTCCCTCTTCCTTTCCCTCTTCCTTTCCCTCTTCCTTTCCCTCTTCCTTTCCCTCTTCCTTTCCCTCTTCCTTTTCCTCTTCCTCTTCCTTTTCCTCTTTTTTTCCCTCTTTTTTTTTCCTCTTTTCTTCCACTTTTTCTTCCGCTTTTTTCCTCTTTTTTTCCTCTTTCTTTCCCTCTTTTTTCCCCTCTTTTTTTCCTCTTTTTTTCCTCTTTTTTCCCCTCTTCCTTTTCCTCTTCCTTTTCCTCTTTCTTTTCCTCTTTTTTTTCCTCTTTTTTTTCCTCTTTTTTTTCCTCTTTTTTTTCCTCTTCCTTTTCCTCTTCCTTTTCCCCTTCCTTTTCCTCTTCCTTTTCCTCTTCCTTTTTTTCTTCCTTTTCCTCTTTTTTCCCTCTTCCTTTCCCTCTTCCTTTCCCTCTTCCTTTCCCTCTTCCTTTCCCTCTTCCTTTCCCTCTTCCTTTTCCTCTTTTCCTCTTTTTCTTCCCCTTTTTCTTCCTCTTTTTTTTCCTCTTTTTCTTCCTCTTTTTCTTCCTCTTTTTTTTCCTCTTTTTTCCTCTTTTTTCCTCTTTTTTTTCCTCTTTTTTTTCCTCTTCCTTTTCCTCTTCCTTTTCATCTTCCTTTCCCTCTTCCTTTCCCTCTTCCTTTTCCTCTTTGTCTTCCTCTTTTTCTTCCTCTTTTTCTTCCCCTTTTTCTTCCTCTTGTTCTTCCACTTTTTCTTCCTCTTTTTTTCCCTCTTTTTTTCCCTCTTTTTTCCCCTTTTTCTTTTTCCTCCTTCTTTTTCCTCCTTCTTTTTTTTCCTCCTTCTTTTCCCTCTTCCTTTTCCCTCTTCCTTTTCCCTCTTCCTTTCCCTCTTCCTTTTCCTCTTCCTCTTCCTTTTCCTCTTTTTTCCTCCTTTTTTTCCTCTTATTTTCCTCTTCCTTTCCCTCTTCCTTTCCCTCTTCCTTTTCCTCTTTTTTTCCCCTCTTTTTTCCCCTCTTTTTTCCCCTCTTTTTTTTCCTCTTTTTTTTCCTCTTTTTTTTCCTCTTCTTTTTCCTCTTCTTTTTCCTCTTCTTTTTCCTCTTCTTTTTCCTCTTCTTTTTCCTCTTCTTTTTCCTCTTCTTTTTCCTCTTCTTTTTCCTCTTCTTTTTCTTTTCTTTTTCCTCTTTTTTTTCTCTTTTTTCCTTTTTTTTCATCTTTTTTTCCTTTTTTTTTCCTCTTTTTCCTCCTTTTCCTCCTCTTTTTCTTCCTCTTTTTCTTCCGCTTTTTCTTCCGCTTTTTCTTCCGCTTTTTCTTCCGCTTTTTCTTCCGCTTTTTCTTCCGCTTTTTTCTTTTTTTTTCCTCTTTTTTTCCCTCTTTTCCCTCTTTTCCCTCTTTTCCCTCTTTCCCCTCTTTTTTTCCCTCTTTTTCCTCTTTTCCCTCTTTTTCCTCTTTTTTCCTCTTTTTTCCTCTTTTTCCTATTTTTTTCTCTTTTTCCTCTTTTTCCTTTTTTTTTCTTTTTCCTTTTTTTTTTCCTTTTTTTTCCCTTTTTTTCCCCTTTTTTTCCTTTTTTTTTCCTCTTTTTTTCCTCTTTTTCCCCTTTTGCCTCTTTTTCCTCTCTTTTTCCTCTCTTTTTCTTCCTCTTTTTCTTCCTCTTTTTCTTCCTCTTTTTCTTCCTCTTTTTCTTCCCTTTTTTCTTCCCCTTTTTCCTCTTCCCACTTCCATTTTGTTTTAAGATGAACTGCCATATAAAATAAATCACAGCTCAATCAACTCTCACTCCCAAATTTTCAGGTTAGCTGGGAGACATTTTATTGTCAAGTAAGTCTCTATGCTCACTAAGTTCCTTGAAAATAGGCATTGACGTTTTCATTGGACTGTGTTACTTCAGATATGAAGCACCATTTGAAATAAAAAATCCCAGGTAACTGAAAGGCAGAATTCATTTTATACAACGAAATAAAAAAGAATTATGAGATAAAGCATCCAGATTTGATGTGGGATTCATTTCTTCTCTTTGTGGAAGAAGATTTGAGCTCTGTTGGTTGCAGTGGGTTTTGTTGCAAAAACCAGCCCCTGGCATCTTTTGAGTTTGCTTTGGAGCTGGCGTTTGTGTGTGGCTCCCTCATGTCCTGGAAAAGCTGCTGCTCATGGCTCAGCATGTGATGCAATGGGGGCTCTCTCCTCCAGCCACCCCTGTGCTTTGGCAATATTTGTAGAAATTCGGTGCCTTGAGACTTCTGCTGGATTTGGTGACACCAACAACTGGTTTCATATCGAGGGAAGCACACAGCTTGTTTAAGAAAATAGGCAGCTACCTCCAAATTGAGGAATTTTGATTTTGGAAAGTGGTAAATATAAGTGCATGCTGAATAACTTGGGAGTGAAAACTGTGCAGTTAAAAGGAAAAAAGCTCTGGGGCTGACCACCTCCTGGTAGGAATATAAATCACTGTATTACTTTTAATCATTTTTTCAACAACCCTCTTTCTTCCTCTCTGCAAGATTCCCAGGAAAACTAGTTTCCAGCTTTGACACTTATTGTTAGATGTATTAAATTAAGCAGTGTAAATCCACCCCTGAGAATTTACCATTTGTCTAGCTTTGTGCAGCAGGTGGAATTTCACTGGGCAGAATTGATGCCAGTTTTCCTTCCAGGACCATTTTGAAATGTGTGCCTTTTCAGCCAGCAGTGTTCCTATTTTCCCCTTGGCGAGGCAGATGTCTCACTAAAGAGCCTGTTTGGAGGTTGCTGGTTTAGACAGTTCTTTGCTCTTAGGTTTGGCTTTTTACATACTTATCTGTCCTTTTTCAAAAAAAACACTGAAATTCTGGCTGAAGTCAAGGCTTTTCTTCTCTGGCTACCCCACCTAGGAGGAGACGAGCCTTTCAGGGAGGTGAGCATTGCAGATGTGATCTGAGCACTTGTCAGGACTGCGGTGTGTTCCTCTGGCTGCTCTTTGCCTAGAGAAGCCTACAGCAGTATCTCTGTATTTATGTTCATGTGTGCATATGTTTGAGTGAGTGGTAGGAGGAAAAAATTCCCTAAGACTGCTCACATCCCTTCCCCTGGAGAGGAGTGATGGCAGATGTTCCTTATTTGTCCTACTGGAAGGGCTGAGCTAACTGTGGGCACTGAAACTTCTCATTGCCATGGTAATGAATGTCTTCTAGAAAATGTGATTTCAAATAGTTGGAGAGTGCCTTTTATTTAGATTTCCTGGAAAGGTTTTACTAAGCAGATTATTTTGACACTTGCTTTTGCTGCTGTCTGTGTTACCATGTCAGAGAACCACTCACCACTGTCCCCAAGGAAACTGCAGCACCTTTCATGGCAATGCACAGTTTATATTAATTGTTCACAATGGCTGATGTTCTCACTTAATTTCAGGGCCCCTTTCTTCAGGGTAACATATTACTGAAGAAGTGTTGAATAATTTACAAGATTCACATCTAATTAATGTGAGAAAACACCAGGAAAGTAAACCCGTGGTACTTGCTATTCTTTTGTGTTTCATATTACTCTGACAAGCACTTGCAGAGCTTCCTCTGCCAGCCCCTGTGCTCTCCAAAATTGGAAACATAATCTAAACAATATTCTTCAACTTCATGTAGATTTTTCCATGAAAAAACCACTTCAGTTTATATTATGAAATTTGTAAGCTGTCATTAACTGAAGATGGTTTTGTTTTTTATTTTTTACACTTGTGGTGTTCCTCACAGCTCAGATTATGAACTCTATTACATTTTGCATTACTATCAGATTGGAAATATCTCCAGCTATTCACTTAATGATCACTTAATACAGAACAATGCCAGGGCCAATGTTACCTCTTACAATATATGAAATAAAGTAATTCCTTTTTTATCCCATTCTAAATCCTGCCTCTTTTGGTAAATCTTTCTGAATCCAAGGTGTAAAAATGGCCTTTTGGCATCAGGTTAAGATCAAAAGTAATTTCTTCCTTTTGCTACTGTTTTCTTTGCGTGATTTGGATGAATCATTTAATCTTAACTCTCAGTTCACAGATAACATTGTATAATTTGTCTTTTATGGTTTTTTAGCTAAAAATTGTAAACTGTGAATGTCTCAAATATTTTTAAAAAGTTGAACCCCATGGAAATGCAATCTTTGTCTCTTTTTGTCTTTAGCATCAACTTCAAAACTCTTCTTCTTTCACCTGTGTATACACACGCATCACTGGGATGTAATATGTGCTGAGGTGTACAATGTGCTGTAAAATATCCATGAAATATGGGTACATTGGGTGCACCGGGTCAGGCTTTGATGAAAGATGTCAGTAAATTGGAAGTGCTCTCCCCCTGCTCACTTCTCATGGCACAGCCAGAGATGATGGGTTTTTGTTCAGGTTGCTGTCTCATAGTTTAATGATGGAGGAAGATAACAAAGGAGTAAGAAATTTTTTAAATCGCACATGGGACTGTTATTGCTGTCGTTCACAGACTATTAGAGGGAATTCAAAACCTATTTGTGCTATATAAATAATTGATGTTGCAATCTTCAGGGCAGCCATCCTTTATGAAGCAGCAGATCAGGGAGCACTGTCACTTCGTGTCTTTGGGAAACACAGGTTTTTACAAGGCTTGCCAAGAGACCCAGAATCACTGTGAGTTTGGATGTGCAGTTGTGAAGTACCACTGGAGTCACTGCTGGCACAAAGGTGCTTCATAGCAGGTGACAAAGAAATCCAGTATTGTTCAGTTTACAGGGGTGGTAGAGAGTGACTGTGAGGTGTTGCCTCAGAGGAATAAGAGCAAAAATCTCTGCAACGTGGCTGTGATCTTCATGTACATCATCTCTGTGAAATTCCACTGAAGATCACAATGATCAATGGGACAGATCAAGATATATTGCCTTTCCAGAGCGGCACTCCCATGGGGGCCTTTGCCAAGTTTTAAATTCTGCCTTTAAAGGGCTGGAAGCACATTCTGCTTTAATGATGCATCATTGAGAGCAGAAAAAAATGTAGTAGTGGTAGCAGTTATGGCTCTAACTGTGCTGTGCTAAATTTGAGAATGATCCATTATCCTTGACTACAGAGAGCTCTTGAAATTCTCAGTTTTAAACTGTGCTGCATCCATGAAACAAAGAAATCAAAACCAGAAAATGTGAATAAAATACTCTGGGAAAAAGTGAGTGCTGTATTTTCTGAGATAAACAAGTAACAGAAAACTGAGTTGTAGGAATACAAACAAATAGCAGCTTTAGTGTTGAAATTACTCAGATTTTGCCAATTTCAAGGGTAGCTGTGCTATTTAGATTTGGTTAGTTTAAAAGAAAAAAAAATTCCTTGAACACGAGTTCTGCAGATGTTACAGTGGTGTAATAAATAAATAAATAAACAAGCCCAGCCAGGAGCACAGATGCCATTTAATGTGGCAGTGTATTAAAGTTTACAGCTACTTCTTTTAGACTCTTCCCTGGGGTGCCATGTGTCAGCCTCCCGGAGAAGGAGCTGCAAAGTCTGATTCACTGACGTATTAGATGACATCTGTGCTTGCTGGCTTGGATTAGGGATCCTGAATCAAAAGGAGGTTGATCTGCCTTACCAGCACTAAGCTGACACGAGGTTATACAGCTTTAGCTTGTTGGCTTTTTTATCTGCTTGTGTTGGATGCTATGAGTCAGCACTGGGTGGCTTTTCCTGCTCCGGGATTGCCGCTTTCCCGGGCAGGGTAAGAGGTGTGAAATGGGTTTGGCTGTATCTGTGCCCTGCAGAAGAAGAGATCTGCATTTCATGTGTCCAGCTGAGGGGGAAAGGCAGGGGTAACTCACAGGTGGGAAAAGGTGGCAGCTTGTCTATAGTAAAAACCAGCAAAGCCTGGCTCAGGGAAGAAATGCTGATGTCTGTCTCCAGATCAGAAGGCTGAAGGATAGCTTTATTAAAACTCTACTATGTTACATTAATATACTATTTAAAGAGATACTGTACTATTCTACATACTTACTTCTTACTTACCTATCTAACTCAAACTCGTGACTCTGCTGAGAGTCTGGGCCACAGCTGGACCCCATTGGTCACTGACCCCAAACAGCCTTCACCAGGATCCAACCCAGCAATCACTGCAGGTAAACAATCTCCACACCACATTCCACATGGGGAGAACAAAGGAACAAAACAAACATAAAGAGAAAAAACATAAAGGAGAAAAAAAACCCATAAATATTGTTTTCTCATCTTCTCTCTGTGCTTCTCCTGAGAGAAAGAATTGTATCTCTCTGTCCAGAGAATGTGAATGTCACGCTTGTCAGGGCACCAGCTGCTTCATGTGAGGTTAGCTTGGGTTTAATGGTAAGAAAGTTCCCTCTTAAGAGATCCTGCTGCCTTGGTCCCTCTGGTTCATTTTGTTTTCCAGCAGACTTGTGTAATCAGCAGCCACTGTGCCCGTCCAGCCCTGCTGCCAGTCTGTCATCACGTGGGGCAGCCCTGGCACAGGAGCTGCTGATGGAACCAGCAGTCCAAAGGCTGCTGTCCTCTGCTGCAGGAAAAGGCATTTTTCACAGTAATCATTGTGCAAAAATACTGGGGACATGGGCTTGTTTTGGGTCAGTACCATACTATTGCTTCATGTCCCATTCTCCTTTGCAACTAAAGCCCCTTTACCTATATGTTTATTTCAATAATTCTATGAATTATTCCCAAATATGTGGACCACATTCCTGGGTTCCTGATGGCTTTGACTTCTTGAACTTTCAGACAGGAGTAGGAGTACTGAGTGAAAAATTAAGATTATATCAGCTCTTATATTTCAATTTATTTTGGTGTAAATAATTTCTTAGGCTAAGAAAAATAAGAGGAAAAATATATTTTTAGTATTTTTAAAAATTAGCTTCCACCTGACATTGCTTTCTTCTTCTAAATCACTTAGAATCTCAGCCAGATACAAAAAATAAAATTTCTAGCCATCATAAATAATGAAAAAACATCCACTTTAGTAAGCCACCTTGGTTTTCATTATATATATATATATATGTGTACCTCAACATAAAACTTTCTATATGAGATATTGGGAACTAACAGGGAGTAGCCTTACTCAGGATGTCAGGTGCACTGAAGGTGAATGAAGGCTGAATAAATGCTAAATGCAAATATAAGCTAAAGGAGCCTTTTTTTTTGTTTTGTTTTGTTTTGATGTGTTTGTTTTTTTTTTTTTTTTTAATTGATCACCTTCATAACTAATGACTCATGGTAAAACTTGGGAAATCTTTATTATAGTTATAACAAAGAACAAGAGGCTGCTATTATCTTATTGACATGGTGACAAATTACAGGAAGAGTCACCATTCTTCCATCACCAGGGGAGTTCAACAGGGAAAATAGCATCATCTCAAGGCTTCAGTGTAACATTTTAGATTTTGCTCTAGATCTTCTAACCTGCATCTTCCCAGCCTTTGTGATAGTTACTGCTCTGTGAGAAGCTTTAAGAGCCTTTTATAATAAAAAAGTTGTGTTTCCTTTGGCCTAATTTTGCTTCTGAGAAATTGGGTAGTAATTGTAGCCTATTTGCATGTGTCTCTGAAATCCATTTCTTGGATTAAAAAAATAAATTAGCCTGCACCCAACTGAACACAAAGAAATAGCCAGCCTGAGAGACCCTCATCAGATAGAATAGTCCCAGTCCTGTTCAGTCATCCTGGTTTAATGGCCCTCTCTCTGTGCCTGCTTTAGAGTCGAGGAAATTGTTCATGTGCTGGTTCAATCTACAAAAACCTGGTATTTCTGCTTCTGAACTACATTACTAAAGTTTGAGATTTGGGGATAAATGAAAACTGATGTTTTTGTCAACCGGACACAGGAGAAGCAAGCTGCCAGACATCCATATTTCTGGCTGAGAGTATTCCACTGACGTGGTAGCTATCAAAATACAATCTGGTGCCCATCCTGACAGATACATAGCATTTGTGTGACATAGGGAAATGTCAGCTTGGGGTGCACAGCCAAAACACATTTAGCTCACAGGAGCTGAAAGCTTAGTACTCCAACGCTTTGTTCAGCTAGAAATGCACTGGGCTGAGGAGAGAACGAATTACAGAGAAAGGCAAATGCACACAGGTATTGCTGCCACTGAAATTAGAGTGGCAGTGTGTGCACCCTGCTCTGTAGGACCCCTCACTTAAAGCAAACAGAGACCCTGCTGCTGGTGATGTTGAAGACAGGACACAACATCATAGGCTTAACGTTCAGCGGTGATGGAAATGGAAATGGATCGTGGGAAAGGGGAGTTTTGCTGTAGCCAATGTACTGGTGGGCACCAGGGGACTGACAGAACACAAGCCAGAAAAAGCCTTACATTTACTTGCATAAGAAAATAAACCAAGGGACTTAAGGGACTTTCAGGTCATTTGTGTGACTCCTTGCTATTGTCTTCTTCCAGCCTTATGATTTTACTTCCTCTTTTAGAAGATAGGAAGCATAAGGAAAAGCAGAAGCCTCCAAATTAGAAATTTTGTGTTACAACCATATGTCCTTGGAACACAGAACTGCCCTTGAGGACTTCACTGGATGCTGAGAGTGTGAAAAAAGGGTTTGAATCATTGAAATTCTGTGTGAGTAAATGCAGGCATAGCTATTGTGTTTTTTTTAAGAGAGAAAGTCTAATTACGCTACTGTGTCCTATTAAATTGAATATTATTTTAGAAGAATGATAGCTCTTCATTTTTTTGACAAACAAATCAGATGAAAACAACAGCAAATGGGTATTTAACTCCATGACAGCATCAACAAATCAAGTGTGATACATCTCAGTGCAGTTTCCTCCTGCACAAAACCTTGTCTGGGTCTCTGCCTACAAAAGATGAGAAGCAGAAAAGTGAAAGCTGTGTGAGCCTGCCCTAAGAGAAGTGTTCCAGAGGAGGGAGGGAAACGCAGTAATGCACCAGTCCCCGATTTATGTGTGGTTCCCATCTTCATAATTTCCTGTGTGGAGGAATCTGGCATGTCTTGGCTGATTGCAGAGCTCTAGACTCACCTGATGGTGCAAATACTAGCAAACAGCAAGAGCAGCAGCTCCCCTGGCCAGGAGCCATCAGCAAGGTACATTAGCCAGGTATCAGGTACTTCCTGACACATTTTTAAAGTTCCTAATTCAAAACAATTAAAAATTTGAAGGGTAAATCTAGAACTATTACAAATATTAATTTAAACTATTTAAATAGGAAATCCTAGGGCTTTGTATTTTTAAAAACTTTTTTTATACTTGGCATCATGGACAGACACATTTGTTCCTCTTAGCAACAGAGCCTGAGACTAAAAGCTCTGCATTTCCCCTCACAGGCAGGGCCTGTCTCATTTCCTCTGCTTCTCAGGAAGCTCTTGTTCAAAACATCTAGAGCAGCTGGTATCTCTTAGCACAGAGTACTGGCTTCTTGACTGTAGATGACAGAGGCATAATCAGATTTTTGTTTTCCTATCCTATTTTTTTTTCTGCAGAATACAAAAGCACGATTCAAAGAACTTTCCATTTCACTGGGAAATGTAGACTCTCGTAGTGTGCCATATGTCTTAAAACCAACACCAGTGCAGGTATTCTTTTAGTGGTTTGTTTTTCACTGATAATCCCTTGTGGTGTCAGGAGCTAAGAGGTCTGTTTGATACTTCTGTTCCTGCAATCCTATAACTAACAATGCCAGCATTTGAGAAAGATCTCAAACTGACCTGGAAATGCAGAAGTACTTTATCATAGCCCACAGTGATCTTTTACAAGCCCTACATGACCAAGGAAGACAAGAGAGCATTTTGAAGAGCTGTGTTGGTCCCTTAGATGTACTTTACATCTACTCAAAATAATCTAAGAGTATAAGTAATATATCTTACATGTCTGTCCTAGAATTCATTTAGTTGCTGGTTGTGAAATTGAAAAGTTTTTGTTTAAGGCCTGAATCTTAAGGTTGAAATACGAGTCCATCATGTTGAAATCATCGAGGTTACTAATAGAGAGTACTCTGTGAACAATAACTGTAGAGTGCCACCCAGTCGGGACATTAGTCTTGGAGGAATAATGGACCCAAATTCTCACTCACATCACTCTAAATCAGGAGTGAATTCAGTTAAGTAACGAGAATTATATTGGTGAAAATTACCATGAGAAGAGAATGAGATCTGCTTTATTTACTTTTGGAACTACTCAATGTTTGAAATGGGCATTTGTGGCTATATGTGCTCAAATAGGATTTTGAATTGTCAGAATTAGTTAAAATCACTGCTTTTACTATACATAGAATGTTTTTAATGGTGCACTTATTTTCTTAGTGCCATATGTTCCTCCTTATAGAAAAACAAACAAAAAAAATTAAGATCATCCAACCAGTTACTACAAAATGTGGCAGCTCCTTATATCTGTTTGTATATAAACATACATTGTGCAAGCCACAGAACAATAACAAGCCTTGGTAATCAGCCTAATCTGAAAGTGGTTGTTAATATACCATGAAAATTAGTGTTGCTGTCTCTCTTTCTAGGAATGGAAAGACATATATTGCAAAATTTCTGGGGAGCAAAGACATTTTCACTGAAACTGTCTAACTGAGATTTACCAGATCCTCTGCTCTTTTTGATAAAGGGGTTTCTTTCTTGCCCACCCAGTCACCTTTTGCTTCATCTCCATAAGGTGTCCTACAGAGGGTGAAGAGAGAAATACTTTTGTCAGAACCAACTCATCCTTTCTCTAAAGATGTCACTGGCACAGGGATGTGTTTTGGGCACCTGGTGGAATGATGCAGTACCCAGAGGATTCCAGTCAGTATTCCTGTATTTTCCCAGGTGGAGAAATTGAGTTGCTCAGACCAAAGAACAACAGGTGTTTGTGGTGAAGGTGTCAGAATTGGGCTGAATTATACCATGGTTCTACCATAAACATGAACCTACCTCTAATCCCAGTGTGAATGAATTGCTGCTCACTCTGGGGCCAAGGTGTTCCTGTGAATTCCTCCTGTACTTGTTTTAAATTTTCTCTGTCTTGTACCTGCAAACGCGGGGCCAGGAGGTGTCAGCAGTGTCTTTTTGAGAACCTGAGGGATCCCTGGGGCCCCCAGGAGGTGTTGGCACTGCCATGGCACCGCTGCCCCTCCATGGGGCACACACACGGGAGGCACCTGGGATCTGCTCTCCTTGGAAGAGTTCATGGAGGCAGGAAGGGAAAAGTCAGGCTGTATTCTCTGAGACTCTCTACTCTGTCAGGCAAATCCCAGGGAAGCCAGCAAAAGTTCTAAGGCGCCCTTTGAGGCACCCTTGTTTTATCCTTTTGCATTCCACAGCAAAGGAACAGATTTTACTTGGATCCAGTCAGCTTTTCTATTGAGGTGTGCTCAGATAAAAGCACAGTGTTAACTCTGGCTGCACTAGAGCAAGTGGTGCTTTGGATACTGGGACACTGGTAAGAAAAATAAATCCCCCTGGGAATGAGGAATATATTTCCAACCTCTAAGAAATTCTTTACAACATTCTTAGAAGGTCTGTTTCTGAACTCTGCCCATATTTTTAATGAACCTGCTGTGTTGTGATCTGTCATGTTTCCAGAGGTGAATGTGCTGTCACAGGTTTGAGGAACTGAGGAAGTTGCTGTGGATACACTCATTTTTGTCACATTTTTCTGAACAATATGCCTCTCAGTCTTCCTGTGTCATGTCCTAAATCTTTAAGGCCTATAGTAGATGCCTAATAGAGATATAGTCTGGGTTGATATAGGATGTACTCTTTCCCCCTATTCTTCCATTAATAATGATAATAACCTGTCAGCACAAGGCATTTCAAAGGTTTTTGTCTTATTTCCTTTAGATTTTCCAAGTCTGTGGTTTCTTCTTTGAAACCACTTTTTTTTTTAACTATGAGCTACCCAAATTGACATGATTAGCAACACCTATGCTAGAAAGTAAAAAGAAATACTGACTCTATAGGGATGAATGTCCGTTTGATCAATGTTTCTAGCTGTGATCCTTGAAATGTATGTTGTGATACCTGGATGAGAATATAATGTATCTAGGATACTAATTGATAATTACATGTAAAAAGCTGTATGGCCAGATGTTGTTCACTGCAAATCCACGAGCAAAGATGGTGTTCACTCATCTCCAGTTGTAAAAACCCCAAAGAACAAAACAAAGAATGCAGTGTGAAGAGCAGGCTGGCTCTCGCCCATCACTTGCCCAGTGGTTCCACTTCCACTGTTGCTTCTCAGAGCTGACCAAAGATTGTCTCTTGTCTCACTCAGTAATAACTGATTTGGATTCTGCTGGTTGATGCCAGCAGCTGTTTCCCTACAGTGTTTGAGCAGGGATAAGCCCAGATACATAAATATATAAATATGTATACACAGAGACTTGAAATCTTTCTTTCAGCTCTTTGGCATCTTCAGTTACTCTTCTCTGTACACAAGTTGTGATCTATTTTATTTTGTTAGGTCGACACAATTTTCCTTCTTTTTGCTGCATGGTGGATTCCTCTAACAACCACTTCATGCCAACTCAGAAAAATATAGCATTTCCTGGAAGGCAGGGTGTTCAGAGACCTGTGTGACACTGTTGAAACAGACCCTGCAAACTCTGCAGTTCAGGCTTTTTTCAAAAGAGGTGTGTGACAGGTGGGGAAAAAGTGACATTAACACTAATTTGTTTTTCATTATTAAGTATTTTCCCAGCCTTGTCAGTGCTGCAAACAGAAAGCAAAAAGAACAATAAAAAAGAGTGATCTCTATAGTTATGTCTAGTGAACCCAAGGGTGCTAGTTTAGTGAGGAAAGAACATATTGTTTTATTTCCAACAGTTTAAAATCCAGAGCTGTACCGGTGACATAGTGCCTTCCTTTATTTCACTTGGCTGTTTTCATTCAATATTACTTTTAAAATTAACATTGACCTTTAGTGGCTGTGGAATAATCAGTGTACAGAAGATTAAATAAAGAAATAAAAAGGGTGCATGGTAAATAAGTACATGAAGATGTAACTGATAGATTAACTATGATGTCCCAGTGAATAAAACTCAGAGCAGCATTTTCTGCTGGGGCCTGGTTCCTCAGCACTCTGACCTTGCTGCTGGATCCAGCAGGTGTAGCTTAGTCTGTATGTTATCCATCATTCCCATGTGCACTTAAGAAAACTTGTCTCAAAAAAAAGATGCTTTTAAATTACGTTTTTTTTTTTTCCTGCTGAGGCTTTAGTTATTCAATGTATGAGAGTACAGCAAATAAAACCGAGTGGTTGGACAATAAAATGGCAGAAGAAATTCAGTGTGAGCAAATATAAACATGAGAAAGAGCCACTGCCTTTGCTGTAAGTTGCTTCTCTTGATTTCAGGATGTACCTCCTGGGGCTCTTCTGTCTGATTCAAACCTGTCCTACCCTGGTAGGGGTATTTGCCATCAATGGAAAGGGATTTGCATGTTCACAGAGCACTGGAGGTACAGGCTTTTGGGCTGATTTTGAAGACTAATTTCAGTGGCTAGAAATCAAAATGTCCTACTGGCTATCTGAGGAGACATAAGCAGTATTTTTAGATCTGCCATGTTTTCCATCTGTGGGTATTACACAGGATTTGAACTGCAGATCAATGATTCCTCAAGCTAAACTTCAAAAAGGAAATTGTCCCAGCTCTTATTAGTTTAATACAAGAATTTTCAGATGTATGTGTTTATGGCTAAAAATCCTGAATTCTGGAGGAAATACCATTGGCATTACATGGATAAAATTATACTTCACTATGTCTTCATGGACTGTGCTACAATACTGTTTCCTCCTGTCCCCTTATGGCAGCTTTCAGTTTCACCATTGGGCGAAATATCCTAAATAATATCAACCTTGGCTCTTAAATGAAATATAGAGGGTTATATGTAGACCTTTGGCATCTGAAGTATGAATTGAAGGAGGACTGAACTCAGAAAATATAGAGAGCCTTTTTCCAGGAGAATATATTTTCAGACTTTCAAAGAACAGAAATTTGAGTCTTAGAAATTCCTAAGAGCCTGTGCTCACTGCTGGATTTTAACTTACTTTTTGTACTCATTACATCAAAATTGCAGGTATAAAATGTGAGTTCTGAATTGCTGTGTGGAAATAATGAGCATTTCACACCTTCCCATGAGTCCTCAGCCAAGCATGAAGAGAGTTCAGTGGGAATGTGGGGAGCCAGCCCAGCTTGGGCAGCCCCAGTGGGAGCCTATGGAGATGCAGAGATGTGTCAGTGCTTCACTTGGAAAAGCTCATGGAAGCTGCCCAAAAATGCAGCATCTTTGGATTCAGCCTGACAGGTGCTCAGATAACAGGAGTGCAGGTAGGACAAATACAGAGCTATGAAGAAAAATTGTGCAGACTCATTGTAAAGTTAATTAATCTTCAAATCCAAGTGGATTTTACTTCATTTGGTTAAAATTTTTTTGTTTGGGGGATAGAGATTAGATCCAGCTATTGTTTGAGAAGAATATCCATGCTAACAGAATGATTCCTAATCATTTAAGGCAGATTAGGAATAAGCATCAAGTAGGATAATTCTCAGATGAGGAACTCTGAATCCATGGAATGTACTGTTGGTGGAGCTGCCTGTGATTTGCACCAAGCCCTTATATCTCTACTTGCTTTTTGCTGCATATCAGGCCCCACTCTATGATAAAGTAGCACATTCCCACTGCTTCTTTCCAAGCACTTGCTGACAGTTACTAGAATAGTCCAGAGCTGCTCTGAGCAAGGGATGCTTTTCTGAAGGAGCCTCTTTCTGTGGGAAGCTTCAGCAGGAGCTGAAGGCAGAATGTCCTTGTGTGGTTGGCCAGGATGAAGGCAGGGATGCTGCTCTGCCAAACACGCACTAATTCATGCACAAAAACCATCGCATGGATATTTTTGAAAACGTATGAAAAATATATGTGCAATATGTCGCTTTTCCAGGCGTGGTGCCAGCGTACTGAGCTCTTCTGAGCTTTTGTCTTCTGCAGAACACCAGGAATTAGAACAGCACAGGCAAAACAACAGGAAAAAAAGGGAGAAAATATGAAGGAAAGGAAAGAGGGAAAAGGGGAACACAAGGGAAGAATGATATATTTTCTGGCATCTTAATCTTATGCAGATCTTCCAACTTAGGGTCTGGCTTCTCTTTTCTCAAGACTGCACAGTGTTCTTCCTTGGTGGCGAGTATGTGATCAAGCACTTAGCTAAGGATTCAGTTATGTGCAGCTGAATTGAATTCCCCTTCATGTTGATTTTAATCTAATTACAGTCATGGTGCATGTTAATTGCAACCTGCCTGCTGTGCCAGGTCTTGGCATGCTCTGCATGTGGGGACATCCAGCTGGAGATGATTTTTATGGCGTTGATTTTCAGTCTGGACCTTTTTGTTGCTCTGCAAGAGTGTGGAGCTGTTGGTGTGGAATGTGGAAACTTGCTCAGACATTTTTGGAGTGAAGTTAATATCTGCAGAAACCACCCTGCTGACAGAGGTTGCCCAGCCCTTTTCTAGTAGAGAAGACTTTTTAAATTTTTTATAAACTGTGTCAAATGTCTTTGACTTTCATAGAAGGTGTTTGACATTTAAGTGGAAGCCCCTGGGTTTACAGAAAAGCCACGGTTCTTTCTCCCATGTATTTCAGTTAACTGGGTTATAAGCTCTTACAAGTTGCTGTTTCTCTTCCACATTCTTGTATTCCCCAAGAAAATTATGGTATCTAACCTAATTAATATGTGAATATGAAACTCTCTAAAGAGCAAAAACTCAATTTAGCCTAAGTGGCGGCAGTAACACTGCAATGCTAGGTAAAACACACAGTGCAGAGCAGCAATCCCAGTGTGACGGGATTTTCATGGAACTCATCCATAAGGGTATGTGCCCTCAAAACCTGTGACACCCCCCAGTGGCACTGGGGACAACTGAACTGAAGGAAATAGCTGGAAAATAAAATTTTAACAGTGTTATCTGATTGCTTATTAATTTCTCACAGTATTCCAAAATGAGAGCCAATGGATTTGCCATCCTGTCCTCCAAAATTAGAAACTGTGAGATTTAAGGTTGCCCACTGAACCTTAATTCTCTCCTCAGCATTTCTGGTCCAGTTTCTAGCTCCTCAGTGGTATCCTGGGTTTGTGGTGCTGCTTGCAGCAGAGGAGTTGCCTACAGAAATGACAGAGGGAATATTTCTCAGGCCTCTCTAATTCTGGCATGTGCTAACTTTCAATTGGGTGACTTTGCTGTGTCCTTTAACATAGCTATTTTTGTGTGTGTGTATAAATTAAAAATAGCTCTATAGAAATAACTTTAAAACCCTGGAGTATTTAATAGCAAGCAATTCCTTTTTATAAAAAATTTATAACAACTTATAAAATGTAATCAACAGAGAATTGTGCCCCCGCTTTTGAATTCTTTAGATGGTTTTAAAAATAATACTTTAAGGATGTTGGAAATGGCAGCATGAAGTGTTTCTTTCCTGTTGAATAGATACTAAAATAAATTATTCCAACTGTATTAAAAATATGAAAAGCCTACCACTGTTACATATACTTGAGCTGTGTGAAAGCACCTCTGTTTGATGGGATAATTGCTCTGGCATATATAAACATAATTTATTTTACTGAGATTTAAATATTAAACACCAAAGTTCTTCAAAATGAGGTCCTAATGATGTAGTGCTTCACTTATCCATGCCTGCAGTCAAAGGTGTTCATCTTGAGTCATTTTATGAGAAATATTAGGGTTTTATTTTACCTTTATTTGATGTTCTTTCTTATTTTCAATCAGGAGTAAACACTATAGTAGCGGTTCAATGCAAAGAAGCTGTGAAAAAAAAAATTCTAAAAAGAATTTTAAAACCCAAAATTTAAAAATCTTAAATTTGAAAAGGATGACAAATTGTGGAATGCTATTTAAAATGCTCTTTAGGGAGTAGACAAAATATTAAGTCTGTTGTGTCCAGATAAAACTTGGTTTAAAAAACTTTACATAATTACTGTAGATGGTAAAAATGTCAACTGGTTTTAACAGTGTTAGGGAAATTAGTTTATTTTTCCCCAACCAATATTTTCTAGGAAAATTGTGGATGGGGCTTTTTTGAGATGTCAAAAGGTAAAAGATACCATTTAATTTTAATACTTTCATAAGGAAGCATAAATGCTGTGACCAGAATGAAAATAATTGTTAAAATATTTGAGCCCCCAAGCAATGTTTCAATCCAAGGCAAAATAAAAAATAGAAATAAATAATCTTTTTGCTAAAATCTCTCTGTTGATCTCATGTCACACAAGTCTCACCCTTGTCAGACAGAGCAGCTGGGTAGAACAAATCCTGGCATTCCACTCCCGAGTCTTTGTGGAGAGCCACAGGGTAAATCTGCAGCAATGGAACAGCTTCCCACAGCTGGGATGTATGATTATGTGCTGTGCTGCAGAAATTACAACACACTGTGCTTAAATGTGGTAACAGGATAAAGCTGTAATAGAAAGCCAGACATAGATCACCAATACAAACACTGTGCCATAAAATATTTGATTTCCCTTCACGTGTAAAAATTTCTTGCTTTTAGAACGTGCATATTTGTAAATAATGCATTTTAATGATGAATGCTAATGACTGTAGATCAAAACAAAACTGTGGAAGTTCAGAACTATATTCTAAGTAGAGCACGTTGGCTTTACTAAAAGGCAAATTTTATATAGTTTTCTTGTTGCAACTAAACTTTGCTGTACTACTGCCCTTCTTCTCCTACCATCTATTATCTCCTTAATTCTCTGTGCACTAAGGATGATTTACATGCTGGGTATATCTGACATGGCTTAGAAAAGTGTGCTCTGCAGTCTTGACCAGTGTAGGGTTCAGAGGAAATGCCTTCTTTGTGATGGCCATAAATGAATAATTGAGAACTGAGATTTAATAAACTGTTACTTTCTCCTCTTACACTTCTCTCTGAGAAGGGAAACTGTTTCAAGACAGTCTTTCCAAAGCCTTGCTCTTCAAACTTGTTTTCTATGCATTAAAAAAACCCCAAACCCAATACAAAATTCCAAAGACCCACCAAAGGTTAAAGAATAATCATGTTTTATCTAGCACTGCTGTCACTTCAGCATTGCAGAGCACAATTTCCCCTTAAAAACAGTTTGACATTCCTTTTACAGGCTGTTCCAACATGAATATATTGTGAATGGGTCCTGCTAACCTTTGTTGGCTGCAGCACTTCACAGAGAGTCAGCATGAACATGCTGCAGACCGGTCCTGCTCTCAGGGGTGGGAATGAGAGTCTGCCACAACTCTTCCAAGCAAAATCTCACAAATTCTGTATTTGCCTTAAATTGTTATGTGGTAATACATATCTGTTTACATTGGTCCTGCCAGCTCCCTGACCCCAAAATATGATAGGATGGGCTTTTCTGTTCTCAATTTCTGCTTCTTGCTCCTGGGTGTTTCCTCCCATCTCCCATTCCAGCAGGCTGGTATCAGTGAGATCAGGAACTGTGCTGCAGCTGTCCTTGGCCTTTGTTATCAGGCCAAAAATAACGTCAGCACCATGTGGTGGTGCCAAGATTGTAGCCAGCTATAATGGCATGTGTTTTGTTGAGAAATTGATGCTGTGACTCTGAATAACAATAATAACAATAATAATAGTAATAATAATAATAACAGTTGTTTTTCTGGTGCTGGTGATGATTGCACAGGAGAGGAGGGTTGCTCTGCTCTGCATCCTTCAGAGATCCCTGGGTGTAGAGCAAGCTTGTCACTGTTGGGATCTTGGTTTGCATTTAGAAATCTCCTAGTGAAATGCAAAACTGCTGTCAATGTTTGTAAATACAATCTAGGCCAGTCCCCAATGGGCACCATCACAGAGCCAAGCCACGCTGGGAGAGCTGGGACAGAGCACAAACTTTGGCCAGAGCAAGGCTTCCATGTACAGTGGTGGAGCCTGAGAAACCTGGGTTACTTAACAATAACATATAAATATAAAAAAATCATTTCAAGCACTCCATTGCCCTGAAAAGATGTGGGGAGAGAGAAAGCATCCCACAGGCTGCACTGATTTAAGTCAGTGGAGACTGGCTGTTTGTTGTGTGTCAGAGGATGTTACATATCTGGACTGCTCCTCCAGCACAGTCCGGGGTTCATTCTGTGCAACGGCCTGGTGTGGGTGAGCAGGGTTTCTGTTCTGACCTGAGGTTAACCTTGAGCACTGCTTGCTGCTCCACAGTGCTTGGAAAACCAGGAAAGTTCTCACTGGACTGAGTTACTCACTGGACTCACTTGGTTTGCTGCTTGCCTCCTCACTGCACAGAGCAGACTTCTGGGGCTGCTCATCCAGCCCCTACTATTTATACCAGCAAACACCTCTCCAGCAGTGCAGGAGGTTTGTAGTTTGCTGATAAGCCACTCGCCATCCTGCCTGTTAAAAGCTAAGAGAAAAGGAAAAAAGTGTGAGGTGTTGACATCAGAGGGTATTTGTAATAATGAGTAATATGCTACAGAGCTGATATAGCTTGGCTACCATCTCTCTGCTGCATTATTTTAGTGGCTATGTCTAGCTGTCTACTAGCTGTGACACGTTTTTATGGTTTATCATAAAAATAAAAGTGTGTCTATTACCTCTAGCTGGAATCTAGGTTATGCATAAAAACTGAAGCAAGGGAGTTCATGTAAGGAATAATATAGAAGCAATTTTAAGTGTGCCATGACAAATATTGCTCATGCAGCAGGGCTTCCTGCAGGCTGTGGCTTCCCATATACACAGCCCCAAAGCTAAGGCACCTCTGAGCTTCCCCATGCAAGCTCTGGGCTGGGTAAAGCAGCAAATTATTTGCAGATTGAATGTATCAAAAAGTGTTAGCCACTTCTGATAGGGACACTCAATCACCTGGTATCTAAATAAGTGTGAATTTGTATTCTTTCTTCACTTTGCTACATTCTTTAGTTCTTCCTACTTTCAGAAGCTATTATAAAGTCATTGAGAAGAAGAAGGAAAAATTTTCTTTCTGGCCAAGTATTAAAAATACCAGCACAATCACTTGTATTTGACAATGAAAAAACTTTCCAAGGAACTTTACATGCTAAATTAAAAGAAAATCTTCAGTTGCCTCTCTTCAAGTCTTGATTAGCTTAAATGGGCTCTTCATACACTGAAGGAGTCTTAGAAGAATATTAAAAGGAGGGGAAATATGCTGGATAAAGCAGGTCAATTCGATTAGAAAGAATCTTTTTGGGTTTCATTTGTTACCTCTGTGTAATTCTTGTGGGAAGTGTATTAATTCAAACCATTCTGGCCTAGCAGAGACGTGATATAGAGAAATAAATATCAAGAAGACCCTCTGGCCCTCTGTCCTCAGCTGTGGTAAATTGGAATAGCTCTCTCAAAGTTGTACTAAATTATAACAGCTGAGACTCTGCTCCTTGTCCCTTGCTTATTTGGTGCAGCAAAGTTTTGTCTTAAGTAATAAGTAAAAAATTGTTAGTAAAATGAAGACATTTTTTATGTTCATTTCTCTCCTCTGTAGTCAATGGACTAAAAACTTATGTCCAAAGTCACAAAATAGAACATGAAAGAAATTTTGAAACTCAGAGAGAAGAAAAATGTCTTGTTAGCAGTTTTTCTCCTTTCCCTTTATTGTAGAAAAGGAAATATTACAGATATGATGCTGATGGGGGCCATAAAACTCCCAAACCAGGATGCTGACCTGAGATGCATCAGGCTTAGTGCTGCATAAATCCTGAAAGAATGCTTGCTGTGGGAAATGGTCCATCTAGACATTATGTTTTAATTTAAAACAAATTACTGATACAGAGAGAAGTGAAGTTGAGGATGTTGCACCAGGATCACTATGTCCACAGTTCTACTTCCAAAGCTCCACATTTTTTTAGGAGCATATCTGAAACACAAGATAGAGAGTGGCTTTGCACAAATTCATGGCTTGCTTCCAAGGCAGATTACTTCTCCCTACATTTGTATCTATTTTCTCATATAATGTAAAAACAAAGCATTAATCATGCAAATATCAATATTTAATGATTATGTGGTTAATGCCTGCAAAGCACTATAGAGATAAAAAGTGCTCTATAAATCCAAATGTAGGATATTTACTCTTTGCCTTATCTTAGTTGGATACAGAAGGGCTGAGAACCAGTTCATGTTATCTGGAAAGGCAGGTGCCTGATGCTTCTGATACCAAGAGTAAAATATTCATTCTGAACCTACTGAGCTATATGATAGTCTTTTCTTTCTCTTCAACCTGCTTTTGAAGTTTGCACTATTAGAAACATTTGTATGGTAATGAGGATGCTGCTCAAACCTCAAAATATTCTAATTAGGCAAAAAACAGGATTGGGAACATTTGGCCAGCTAATTAAAATGTCATAATTGGTGCTGCAGAAACCATTGATACTTCATACAATTATATAAATGAAGATCTACTGTCTAATGAGGGACTGAGAGGAGAGGATTATCGTAGAAAAGTAAGAAGTTGAGCACAAGTTTTCCTGCATGTCAGCATTGCTAAAAACCCCCTCAATGTGGCCCTTTTAACGTGATGGGTGAGTCACAGTCACCTTTCCTAAAACACCTCCTTTTGATTGAAGAGTTTGTTTTGGACAGGATAGCAAAAGTTAAGTGGCAACTTATGAAACCCCTGCTGGATGTTACAGGAGGTTGTGTACGTGGGCGTTCTGCTGAGTTTGGCCATAAGCACACACTGGGCAAGGTGAACTCCCCAAAACAAAGATGTTTGTTTATCCCAAGTCTCCCTTGCTCCTTTTACTTTCTGTGTCTGTGTTATGGGAAGTGCTCAGGTTTAAGTGGAAGATGAAACACACCAAAAGTTGTTTCCTTAAGTGTCATTTTTGCCAGCATCATTCTCAGTTGTCTGCTGGCACCTAGCAAATTTCTCAGCCATTAAAACATCTGCGGAGAAAATATCCAGTTCATATATTCTTGGAGAAGGTTTGTTTAGCAGGATCCTAGGTTTTGCAATGTAGAAGGTGTCATGTTCTCCCTAAAAATCTCTGCTTATAAAGCTTTCCCTACCTGCAAACAATATTGAAATCTACTATACAAAATGCTTAAATGTGTTGACTTTTGAGTTTATGCATAAATCTTCCCAAGTCATCCGAGAGTTTTGCTGAAGAGATAGGGGTGTGTTTTAAACCAGGCCTGTCAAAATGGTGAAATCTCTATTAAACTGTGTGTGCAACAGCCCTCCTCCACAGGAGGAGGCCTAATGGGAGCACTATGCCCATTTGTAGGGGCTTCAGACTCAAAGCTGCCTGGATGGAGGAATGTCTGGAACCCTGACAAAGCCCAGGCCAAAATGATAGAGGGGAAGATTACAGATAGCAATGGGATCTGGCAGCTCAAGGTCAAAACTAGTAGGGGATATCCAGACACTGTGGAATACAGGGGCAGAGAAAAATTGTGAGGCAGTTCAGTGAGGGAAGAGCAGGGTCACCTTAGAAGGGTGGAGAGCAGTTTGTGTCCTCAGGTGCTGCCAACAGTGAGCCCAAAATATGGCTTTGTAGAGGAGAGATCTGTCTTTGGTGGGGACTGGTGCAAACCACTGCCACCAGCAGAGCAAGACTGTGCACATTTGCTAACAGAAGGGTGACAGCACAAAAGGAGACTATTCAGCCCAGGCTTCCATGAGTAGAAGCACAGATTTATTTTTAAGTTTTTGTTTCCTAAGTGTGATTGGAAAAAAAATTATCATTTGATGAAACCATGTTGAGATTCATTTCAACCTGACAAATAAGGGAACATAGCAGAGAAGGCAGGTAAGGTTTAGTTTATTTAAATTGGATTAAAAATAGTGTCTGAAATTTGTTGAGTGACATAATTTCCTCATGGTTTGCAGACACCAGCTGGAGATAGCTAGGATAGTGGAGAAAATCTGTCAGGCACCTCAATCCAGTCAGCTAAGAGTCCTGCTGAAAGCAATGGGGAAGAATAACACCCAGATCAGAGAGGTCTCTCTCCATGTTTAACACTCAGTGTTTTGAAGGCAGGATACTGATTATTGTCTGGTACAACCCAGGCCTGTTGTCAGTTGGTTATAATTAGCTTCAGGCTCTCCTTCGTGCTCAGAACTCAGTGCTCTGGGTGTGGGAAACTATTTAAATCTATTTACATAATTTTGGTATGTTTTTCTTAAAATGTTTCTCCGTGATTGAAGAGCTCTTTCCTGGGTTGTCTCTTGCTAGAGCTATATTGGCAATTTTAGTGGGAAGTTAGATTTCAAAGGAAAAGGAAAGCCCCCCTGTGTGGCACTGGGCTGATGGAGGTTCCTGGGGGCAGGTGAGGTGGCACAGCCCTTCCCCAGGTGCCAGCCTGAGTGGGAGCAGCACCAGCTCACATCCCTCCGCATCACTGTCTCCCCATCCAACCTGGCTATTCCTTGTGCCACAAAATCGTCTCCCCATTGACCAAGGCAACTTTGAAAATGTCTGATTTTTTAAAAGTTGGGGCCCTGTGGGAAAGACAATCATCATCTAATTATATTGAAAAAGAGAGGAAAGGAATCCAGCATTGCTAACAAGGTGTGACGCACAAAGAAACAATGAACAATTAAAAAAACCCCACGAGTACTTTTGCTTGGATTTTTCCTCAAAATTCTGAGTAATTTGTCACATCTTTTAAACAGTCAGGTGCATTAGCATACTGAATAGTGTGTAACCCCACATCTTCTTGATGCCTCTTGGAGTAAACTGCAATGTACTGTGTTTAGAGGCCTTACACTGGATGACTTTGGTTCATTCAGAGATATTACTTTAAAAGTGGACTTTTAAAGCACTCAGAAAAATGTATGTTTTATAAGGGAAATAGTTTTGTTATAAGCTGACATTGGCTAAAAAATAAAATTAGGAAAGTTTGAGTGAGAGAGAGGAGTAAAAAGATATATTTTGTTCATCAGGGGATGTGCAGTTATGGGACAAAGGAGGACACATTTGGGATTCAATTCAGGCTCAGGGTTACAAAGGCTCCCTTCTAATCAGAAGCACACAGGTGAGAGACATGCTTTGTGTCTTTTGTGCCTCCCATCAGAACAGATTCAGGTGCATGCATAATGCATGAAGCAAGTACCAGCACTGATGCAGAATAATCCATAAAATATGAAGCTGATGTAATGAATAATTAAAGCACAAACACACTCACAAACACCTGCATGCAGCTAATAGGATGGGCTGGACTTGGCCTATGGAAATGTAGAATTGGAGCTGTCCCTCCTCCCCCTTGGTGTCCCTTGGGCTCTGTGAGGAGCCTGCCACGGGGCACAGCTGGGGACCTCTCTGGAGCTTCAAACCCCTCTTTGGCCAGGGACTGACACTGTGACTTTCCTTGGCTACAGCTGCAGAGAGGCCTGGTACCTGTTTTCTTCAGAGAGAAACTGCCAAAGTGTTTCCATGTTATAATATTGAAAAGGCTGAACCTTCAGCCTCCTGGTAAGTAAATGCCAGTTTTGTTTAGAGACGGTGCAGAAAGATGAAATATTTAGCTTTTATCAATAATGTACCCTCTAAGTAACAGTGCCTACATCGACACATAATCTGTGACAAACTTTCACAGATCCCCTGATGCATTTGAGGCAAGCTCAAGAATTTTTTTAACTTGTAGGAGATGAATAACTTCTGATGTTCCCTGCAGAGAAGGAAAAGAGCAAGGCAAGAACTGAGCTAAGAGTATCAGCAGCAGAGAAGGTCATATAAATTATTACTGCTTGTATGGCTTGTTCAGATACCCCCCCATGTGGTGTTGCTGTTCTTGCTTAATGCTTTTATGATCTCAGTGGAGATCCTGGGTCTGTTAGAGAAGCCATTGAGCACAGAGCAGAGCAAAACATCCAGGTCCTAAAGCATTTGTTTGAAATAGAGGCAAAAAATGGTGAGATCTTTCCTGAAGTTAAATGCCCACATTTTTCTGAATGAGTAAAGCTGGGGAATATATAAAGATACCTAGCAGAGATTGATCACACTCTTACCTGAAACAGGAGAAAAAGCTTCTGTCATCCTAGGCAGCTTCCAAAATATGGTTTAATTTATATCTCTGTAAGAGTGATTTGAATGTAATGGAAAATAATGTCTGGACTGTGGTTCACATTTTATGTGCACAATTACAGCATATTTTAGTCTTTGTATTTATATTTCTAGGTTTTTATACTGCTGCTCTGATAAAGGAGTTCTCACTGTGTGCACAGCAATGTTACATGGTTGTTATTTAAAATATCTTCTTTGGTCTGATGTATTGGATCTAAGGAAAGTCCTTCTGTACTTTTATTTCTTCAAGAGAGACTATTTATTGCTGAAAACATAGAGCTTCCAAAGTAACAAAATCACAGTGCTCTGGATGGATCACACAGAGTGTGGGCTGAAGGGATAGAGTGCTCAAGGGATAGAGTGGAGAGAGTGTAGGAGAAGCCAGAGAAGCTGGACCCATGGGTCTCTGAGTTTGGATCAGCTAAAGAGACAAAGCTCCAAGAGTCCCACAAAGACAGTCCTTACAGGGGCAAGTTGGATGGTGTTTCTTCCTACAAGAGGGGCAGTCTTCCTCTGGTTTCAAGACAATTAATTAACTTCTAGTTTTGCCATGAGACTCACTGTCTAATGCTGTTGAATGTTTTGCACTCCTTGTTCTCAACTGATAGACCTGGAATGTGTTCCTATTTAAATTAGGCTATAGGCATTAGGCAAAAATAAGTCATTTTTCAGTTAATTCTAGAACTAGGACAACAGCCCCTTTGGAAAATGCTTCCTTTATGAAAATAGTACTCAAATGAGCTGACAAAGCACAAAATGATTATGTGTGATTCTCTAGATTGTTTTACCAGCTTAGTTTGCAGAACCAAAAGTTCTGAAATACTTTGTGGCTGGTGTCTTGCATCAAACATCAAGAAATCACCATTTGTGTTTATCTCTTGAAGTTAGGCTAAGTGCTGAAATATTTTAGCATTTGCTGCCAATTAATATCCAGTGACTCTTCCCTTGCCTCTATAAAATATTAGATCCTGGGATGCCTTGGGCTCTCCACCGACCTCAGATTTAATAGGGCAGAACTGCAGAAAACCTTCAGATACCATCAATCTGTGCTGTTTAAAGGAAAAACAAAACACAACAAGCACCCTAAACCCAAACAACCCCGTATATTGTTAAGGAGGAAGAAGAACTATTTCCATGTTCCTCCTCTGATTTTTCAGTTCAGTGTCATTTTCACTGTGGTAACTAAATGTTCATATCCATGGCACTCTTCCTTTCCTACTCCAGAAATTAAGGAGCTGCAGTGGCATTGGCAAATGGAAAACACTAATTATGGATGCAGGATCTTTCCCACTGGCAGATTGAGGATTTTCATGCCCTTCACTGTTTTTCAAATTATTTTTTTAGGCAGTGAATTTTCTGTTAATTCTGTCCTCCTGACAGAGAGGAACAAATTTTAAAGTGTGGGTTCAAAATTATAGAATATCTTTTGACTTTGGGCTTCTAAGAAAGTGTTTCTTTGTCACAAACCACCACAGAGCTTCAGAGGCTTCCTGTGAGCTGAGCTGACAGGTAGGATGCTCTTCACATAAAGCCTATATTTTCCTTGATAATTGCTGAGTATTTATTAAATAAATGACTATAAACAAAATAACAAAATATATTTACTGTTACCCAGTCACAGCAAATGACTGTATGCAAGTACACAGCCTGGCAAGAATTAGGGCTTTTCCTAAAACTACTTTAGCCTTTTATTTTGGTTTTAATTATGGCTTTACATCAAATACAAGAACTTTTTTGCTTGAAAACTGCTTTAAAAAAAGACCAGTGTGGGGCTGCTGAATTCTGCCATAAGCACTTTAATACTGAAAAGAAATGCTGTGTACGTACAGCAGCTGCTGGACGTGCAGGTACAATATAGATGCTTGTGAATTATTTTTTCCTATTTAGTAAGGAATTGAAAAATGACATGTTTCAGTCCTATGACCTCTGAGAAAGTCTCAGCAAGCAAAGTTGTGCATATTTTAACCTTCACAGTCACACTTACAAGATCCACACCGTCAGACTAACCATGCAGTTGATGGATACTCTAATGATCTTGGTCACATTATGCCAATTATATGGAGTGGCCTCAAAGCTGCTGATGATACCCACAATTAACTCTTGAGACGTAATGGATGGGTCTCTTGGTGCATTCTTTCCTTTGAAGGACTCGCAAACCTGCTGCAGTAGGAAACTTGTACGATGTATCCAGGCTGTTCTACTGCTATTATCATCCACATGGTTCTAAAATAGACCTTGCCAAATCATTAAATGGATCTTGCAGAGCACTGAATTTTAATTGCTCTGGGGATACTGAGAGAGAACAGTATTGATTGACTAACTTTATGTAAGTTTATTAAGAGTTGTTAATCTAATATCTAATTAAGGGATTTTGTCTTACTTTTTTGCACGATATCTCTGTGATTTTATTAATGATATTTTAAATGTTCTGTCTCTAATAATTTACATGCACCAAAAGGAAATGAAAAGAATTACACTGAACTGAAATATTTTCCCTCTAGGGCCAACTTTTCAAACATAGTAGCTTGAGACAGCTAAATTCAGAGTTAGCCACAAAGAGGTGCTGGGAGGCAGAAGACCTGAAAGGTGGGAGGCTGACTGTTCATGTCAAAGGTTACACTGTGAGAAGAGGTAGGATGAGGTGGCATTGGGCAGGATGGGGGGTTTTCTCTGTTGTAAGCTTTTCCACATAAAATCCCCTTGCAAATGAAGGTGACCTAATGAAGGGACAAACAAGCATGAAGGTGTGGTGGTTGGATGCTCTGCTGAGAATGGGATGGCAGTGAGAAAGATGCAAAAAGTACTTTGAAAAGAGCAACTGTGTCCTGCCAAAATGACTCTATGTCCTGCAGAACCTCTGCATTACAGATTGTGATCCTGTGAAAAAGTGAATTTTGACATTAGTGTCAGTGGATCAGAATTTGTCATCTCCCCCTGCGTGTGTATCCCTGTGGCTCCTGATGGGGACAAAGCAGGCTAGAGAAAATGGTGAAAGATTTTGTCTTTTCTTCTTGTGTGCCCCAAATCAAAACAGGATTGGTTAGTTTTGAATTTAATTTGCAAGGAGGTTCTGCAGACTAAGGGAATTTGTCTAGGAAGAGAAAGAGCTGATCAGATAGTTTAACAGAGTATGTGCTCTAGCCCTGGGATTTTTCTGCTGAAAAATATGATATTACTGGATATTCTTGGAATACAAATTACTTCTGTGATGCATATGTTATGGGTGGATACCATGTTACACCGAGTCAGTTTTTAATTAAAAGGTATAAAATAAAATAAATTTTAGACCATGTTCCAGGGAGAATATTTTCCCTGTGAAAACTGTAGTAAAGAACATGGAAATGTCAGGGAGAGTGAATTTAAAGAGGGGGTGCAAAGCTACAGAACCACTTCTGGCTCACATTACTTGGAAAGGACATATTTTGCATAGCCTTTGGCACAAATAAAGTGTGAGGCTACATCCCATGGGCAAGGTCCTGGAGAGCCATTAATAAATGACCATTTCCATATAACACATGGCACAGCTGGCGCAAGGAAAGTAACAAATTATGAGAAGGTTGGCAGATTCAACTTATTTGCTAATTGTTATAAGACAGCAAGCTAAGAGATGTTTTGTACAAGATATATAGAACTAAACTTTGGTTTAAAGGATTTAGTCTGTAAATAGCCAAACAAAAAATCCAACAGCTTTAAGTGTACTGCATTTCAATTAGAAAATGGTGATCAGCAAAGGCAAACTCAGAATTTGTGTCAGTCATCTCATTGCATCAGTTGAGACTTTTGTAAATGTGCAGAAAACACCCTGACTTGACACCTTGGTTATCAGGACACAGATATGTGAAAGAAGTGATTGAAAAATTACTTATTATTTGTATACCAATTATTTAAAACCAATTTGAACTTAGTAAAATGTGCCAGTGAAAATGCACCAACTTTTAAACCTGCTTGAAATTATAAATCTGATGATTGGTATCAAGGGTATCATCCTATGCAAGTCTGATCAATTAAATATCTGTAGGGAAAAAAACCCAGCTTTGAGTGCTGTTAGTGCTAGGAAGGCTTGTCTAGTAGGGAGGTTTATTGAAATTCATATGGATACTGGCTCCCATCCTCAGGCTGCCTCCAACGTGTGGCATTCAATTCCAAAACCTTACTTGTTTGTCTCCACTAAGAAATGTCCCTGATGACCAGACATGCCAAGATTTAATAATCAGCCTTGGACCGAAATAAAACAAATGCATAAATCCCAGAAAGAGCAAAGTGAGTCTTGTGGTTCCTACCACAAGAGGCTTCCTAAGGCAATTTTAAATTGTGTTTGTATGCAGAAGTGTTAGTTATTAGCTTTCCCTCTGATCTTTTAAGTCATCATGGTTTTTTGATCACAAAATTCCAAATATTTTACTAGGCAGAAAATTTGGTCCCTTGCTTAATTAATGAAAGTAGATTAAAGCTTGTGCTGCAAGGATAGTGATAATGTCACAAGAAAAAAAAAAGATGATGTTATTTACATCATGTTTGCATCCTGAGTAAATAGACAAAATGTGAAAAACACAAGGATAGTTCCCACCATCTGCAATTTTGAGGAACAAAAGCTGATAATTAGCAGAGTGCAGTCTGAGCTGGGTACATCTGTATGCATTTCTATTAAATGTTCTAAAGGCTATTTCAATAAAATGCTTCAAATGACTGTCTATTTTCATGGAACACAAGTCTCAACAAACACCCAGAAGAGTAAATGAGTTTTTCAAAAGAAAGGTGCCCTGCTCACTTAGCATGGATTTAATTTTTGTAGAAAGAGATGAGCTTAGTAGCAGCAATTGCACCTACTGAATTGATAGCTCTTAGGAAGTTTTAATTGTAGACCGTAAAATTCCTCTTGGCTTCTGGCTCTGTTACTCTTGGATACAGCATTGCAGGGTACAGGGTCTGCTCCAACCACTCCTGCAAACTGTAATGAGGCAAAATGCATAAACATTATTTTGCTACTTTAGCATATATCATGTTTTTCCTAAAGAAAAAAAAAAAAGAAAAAAATCCCCAACACCCTGGGCACTAAAACAGTCATGGCATGAAATCAATTTTGTAAATGTCAAGACATCGGACTGGAATTTTCCAGGGAGTCTAAGCGCATTAGCAGCTCAAATCCCATTGAAAACCTACCATATATACTCTGGACAAATTACAGAAACAGCAGATCTGTAAAAACAGCTGCCCTGGCAGTGTGGAATATTCCTTGGAGAGGAGCCGGGGTCAGCTGCAGAGAGGGGTTGCAGGGAGGGCTCCTCACTCCTCTCTAAAGTGACCAGAGATGTTTTGTGTGTCCTTCCCAGCAGTGTGGGATGTTGGAGGAATGTTGCCCTCCCCGCAGGGCTGGGTGTAGCTGCAGCCCCAGTTTATCCTTCCAGCAGTTAGGTAGAAGTGGATGTAGAAACAGAGCTGTCGTGTACCCATTTAAAGCTTCCTGGGCAAATAGGCACGTTAAATATGAAAATATTTCTCTAAAAACAACAGCACTGACCCTTCAGCTGACACTGACCCCTGCTCCTCCAAAGCAGTTAAGTGAGGAAAGGATGGGTAATTCACACTGTCTGCCTTTCAGTATTCTATCAGCAGAAAATTTTTGCCCTGGGATAGTGTCTATCTTCCCTTCAGCAGTATTTAAAATGTGGTCTGAGCAAAACCCCAGGATCTTCTTATCCTCAAAAAATCTATATTTGTATATATAAAAATACACATATACATATATACAAAGAACTTTTTATCCCCCTGAAATTAGTCATTAAATTATGATGATGATGCTTTGAATTTGTGTTTTACCATGTGCTGTAGCTCAAGTGTTTCTAACTCCAGTCCTTCCTTTAAACTAAGTTCTCACCTCTGGCTGCATCTGCTGTATTTCATGGCACTGGGTGGTACCTGACACCAGGGAGAGCAGGGACACACTTGAAGAGTGTGCTTGCATTTCTTCAGAAAACAAAACTGATGCTTCTCTTCCACTTCCCAGGCACCTGGGGATTTCAGACATCAGCTCATGCTCTTTGTAGGCAGCAATATAGCCTTGTTCAAATCCTTCCAGCCTTCAAGTTACACTGAAATAAAAGCTGATCAGCACTTTACTTTTACTTAAATCATACCAAAAGCTCAAGCAGTGTTTGGTAGTCTTTGACTATACGTCGCTGATTACTTGCTGAGAAACAGTAATTGTAAATGGCAAGGAAATAAAGTTTCAGGCTTGCATTGCAGCTGATTTTAAACACCAGCCTGAGAAGTGCAAGGTTAGCTCTTTGCATGGAGAATACTGCTAAAAGGAATGTTATTTTCTCTAGTTTTATTACCGCCTTAAAATATTTCTCAGAAAAAGAAGGCATAATTCCGATTTCAGTGAAATGCCTCTGCTGAGGTTGATTTTCTCTCAGAGCTATTGTTCACTCAGGTTCCTGTTTATTTTTGGATGTGTCCCAACGAAACATTTTGTGCAAATTGTTTTGTAACTTCATGAACAAATTCTGTTTATGCAGATTCTTAGTTCATCTCCCTTTAGCATAGATAAAGGCTGGACCTTTATTCCTGTAATGATTTCTACCACAAAGAAAAATATATTTGAAAACATTACATATTGTGCATCCCATTCTTACAGGGATGTTATGTTTTACTGGAGTTATAAGTGTTATTTAAGAGGATGGTGGGATTAATATTTGCACTTTTGCTGTTGTAATGAGCAAGTGGAAGAGCACCCTGTGACACATCGGCAAAGGGGATGTGCAGACCATGTGTGCACACGTGACTTAAATACAAGAACTTTGTCACATGATTTTTCATCTAAACCCATAACCAGTTTATCTGATCTCCATTAACTGCTTTTATATATTTATAAAACAAATGCCCCTGAAACAGTTAACCTGAAGAATAAGTTTGTTCTTGAAGTTTGTATTGCCATGGCTTCCTCGTCATCCCTCTGTTCTGAAGCAGCTGTTTTGGTTCTGCTATAAGGTAAAATCCTGTCTGTGCTGGGTAATGAAGAGGTAAAGTTGCTGGTTTTGTATACTGAATGATTTATAAAAGTTGTTAAATGTAATGAGCAAAGGCAGAATACAGTGGTAGCTGTAGTGTAAAAATATTATCAAATGATATAACTGTCAAATTAATGAAATTCAGTGTGATATAAATTAGGCATAGTTGTATGCAAATAGGTGTTCAGGCACTTAGCTGCTTGGTTGTAACTAGTATGTCCAACTGATGCCAAGCAATTATTTCAGGATAAAGAGCACCATTTGCATTTGTTATAAACTCCATGAGCTTAACAGAACTGAAATTCTGTTTGTGGATATTTGGCCTAAGTTGTCAACATAAATTAAAAATACTACCTGCTCTTCATAACACTCCTTTCTCTTCTGGGTCGTGGGCTTGTATAAATTAATGTAAATCCACAGAAACCAAATATATATCCTAAGGAGAAAGAGTTGAGTGTGAAGACTGTGGACATGGAGTGTTTCTATTACCAGCTTTTACAGACATTCTTGGCACATCTAACTGGTAACAAATCTCTCAAGCTCCATCCTAGGCTGTTTTTTTCCCACTGTCACTATTTCTAAAGCTGTGCCATCCTGCTGGAAACACATTTCAGGTGTCCAATATAAATTACTGCAGTCCTTTGCTCCTCTGACAGTATTTTCCTCTGGCTGCTCTCACTTCTTAGCCTTCACTTTGTCACATTTTCTCTTTGTGGAAGTGAGGATCTCCTTTCTCCTGGTTGCCACTGGTGCTCTCCTCTGTATCAACTGGATGTCCTCTTTCCCAATGCCAAAACCATTGATATTGGCATGATGCTGTATTATCTACACAGCTTGAATATTGTGATTTGTAGCATTACCCCCCAGCTCTTTGAAGGATTGGGTTTGTTAGCACTAGACATTCCCATGAAAGTCATCATCCTGCCTTGTGAAGAGCATCAGCCCAGTGAAAGGCATAATGGCACAGGCAATTAAAACACTCTTTTTTCTTTTTGATAGCAAACCCATAGTGTTTTACTATTGCAAGATTTATATTAACAGTGCTAGCTACAACTTGTTGTAGAAGCTGACATTTATTTGATTAAAATGAAACAAAGTCTTTTGTTTTTTCCCTGCTCTTCACTGCTAGAAAACTGTTAATATTCTAGGGGATACCAAGAGGACTACTGTGTGAAAATATAAAAGGTATGAATGGAGAGAATAAACAGTAATGACAAGTAGATTCATTATTGATAATGTCGTATTGGAAGTTCGGAGAATTCATCTCAGACTGGAGGAGATGGCTGTCAGACTGCCCCTGCAAAGCTTTTCTTTTTGAGGACAGATATTTCATGAGTTTGGAGGGCATGTCAGCTGTGTTTTTTAATACACAGCATAAAAAAGGAAGTGGTTCTTAGTGGTACATAGCTCTGTAGTGACCCCAGATGCTTACAGAATATTTTATTTGAACAGGGGAACATTTCATTTATTGAAAAGCACAGGGAAATCACTAAGAACTTGAATAAAAACCAACACTAGATATTCCCAGAACAATAGGTCTTCAAACCTGTTTAATTCTCTATACTAACAAGACAGGAGATGTCTCATATCTAAAGTTTTTCGATAGTCTTTCCTGTGAGTTCTTGTAAGCAAGATAAAGGAATACAATTTGATAACAACATAGTGAAATGAGATCAAGACTTATTGTGAATGAGCCTCAGAGAACAATTACAAATGATTGTCAGGATGGGAAGGCTGTAACATGCAGGTACCCCAGTGGGCTGCCCAGGTACTACTCCGTGTTCTCTCGCAGCCTGCAGCAAAGGCAGAGTCTGTTCATTAAATCTGCAGGTGATATTAACGTGAGAGCCTGTATGAAAAAGATTTAACATTTAGGAAAAGCTTGAAGAGTGGAAGACCGAGTTTGCAATTCTGTTAAGGGTAAATAAAAGGAGCTAGACTTGGGTACAGGTTTATCAGTGCAGCAGGCTGGGGGAGCAGCAGGGTGGGCAGGTGCTCTGAGGAAGGGGATGTGAAGGGCCCTGAGTGAATCACAGGTCAGAGGGGGTCACAGGAGTCTTATAAAGCTCATAGTGGGAATTTCAAGTAGCAAATTACATCTATGAAATCATCCTTCCCTCTCCAGAAACTAGTAAGGGACCTCATCTGCCAGTCCCTCACCTAGTTGTGAAAAAGGGGGCATTGCTGAAAGAGTATCTGCATGCCTATATCTATATTAATTTCCTACTAGTCAACTGTTTCATAAAATGTTTTTTTATGAGATTTAACCTTCAAGAAAGAGAACCCAAGAATTTTAAGCCAAGCTGCATCAAGCATTTCAGATAATAAATCTGAGGGAAAGGTTTCCCAGAGTTGTAAGGATTGTCACATCTCAGTATGACTGAATTTTCTACATCAAAAAGTCTTGAGGTTTCTGGTTTGCTTATCCCAAAGACTTGAGATTTCTGTGTTGTCTACACCAGACAGACATTAAATATTAAACATTGTTTGGGAGAATCACAGGCAGGTGAAAATCATCCATGATATTTACCTTAAAGTCACTGTTCAAAATTCTGAACCTTGCTTATTTTAAACTGATGAGCTTGTCATTGTTTTTACCTTATTACTTCTTATCACTGGTAATTTTCTTCCAACTGTGGATTTTATTGTTCCAGTTCTTTGTAGTATCAATTATAAAAGTCATTACCTGTGGCTTAATCATTATTTTAACAGATTTTCTTGCATGGAACTATCTTGTTTTCCAAGACAAGTTGTTTAGGTTCACTGACGATGAGGGAATCAAAAGACATATGGTTGTTTTCAAACTTGTACCTAAGTCCTTGCCATGCTTTGCCAAAGAGTGGGCATAAGTGTGCTCCTCAAGGACAGCCCCAGAGCTGAGTTACCTGCTCACAGAGACTGCAGGGCTTGCTGTGCTCCTTGCTGCTGCAGACCCTGTGCTCACTCCCTGCATCCCCCTGGCATGCATGGTCGGTCTGACAGAGCAGCACCTGCAGCAGCTGCACCAGTGGGAATGCAGAAGCTTTTAGAGGGTCAGCCAGAGTTTTTAAAAGCACCTACTCTAAATATAATTCAGCTCATTTAGTTAAGCACCTGTAACCTGCATCTCAGAAGCACAGCCTTCTTGGTGATCCCTGTGTGTGCTGTGTCGCTGTAGAGCAGAAGGGGAATGAAAATGACTCCAAATCAAAGGCAAAGAGAATGAACTCTGATTTATTTCAAATGCACCGCTCTATTTATTGAGAACATTGTGCGGACTGATTTCATTGGTCTTAGAGTAAAAACACTCACACCGTTGGTGTGCAGTGAATGACGCACGGTGGCAGAACCTATCTATAAGCAATGTGAACAACAAGATAGATTAGAGAATTATTTACATTCTTTCCCAACTGTCTCCCAGGCTCTTGCCTGGTTAGAAAACCTTCTCTTTTTCTCTCTGACTGAACTGAGAATATCCACAGTGCTGGCTAACAATAATGATAATTTCTGAGAGTTTCAGATGGGGTAGCAGTCAAACATTTCCAGCTGTAGGGAGATGAGCACAAGAGATGACACCTCGCTGGCCCTGGGGGCATGAGGGCTGAGGGACATGGGAGGAATTGTGGCCAGTGCTACAAAGGTTGTAGTATTTGCCAAACATATATTTACTTGTATTTGAAGTGATATTTGGACTGAGCTCTTTGGGCTAGAGCTGCAAATAGATTAGGGGCAGTAATGCTGATTGCTGTCATTTCTTTTTTTTTGGTCTTATATAGGTAAGGCTAATTAGGTTATAGAACAAAATCAGGTTTCCAAGGAACTTCTGTAAGCGTAGGACTTGGATCTAATTTAATGCTATGATTTAATTCACACTCTGTGTGATATTTGTTACCTGCCATTGATGATTTTGGAAAGTGACAAAGTAGTTTAAGTGCTCCTCCAATATTTGCAGAAGCGGTGTTCTTTGCAGGAGGGAGCTGAGGGCCCTGCTGGAGGCCATGGTAGGAAGATTGTGGATTGCAGAGTTTAATCTGTCTCTTTTCACACATCATGCACCAACTACAGACCCTGCCTACTGACTTTTTTTGTTTTATTTTGTTTTGTTTTTCTATGACAGAATTAAAAAAAAATCTGAGAATGCTCTGTAGCATAAGAAATAAGGTCATAGAAAAGACGGTCCTTTTTATATCTCTGCTACGGTCTTGCTGTGCAGCCCTGGGTAAATGAGATTTTCTCTCTGTGTTCACTGTTCCCTTCCCTGGGCTTTTTAAATGAGCAGGATCCCAGAAACAGGGACTGTGTCTCCATCCTTCTATAACATGGACCTTTTAAACCCACGTTTGAATTTTGCACTGAATTCGCATACATGAGAATCATGCACATGATTGCAAACTGAAATGTAAGTCAGTAAAGAAACAGCTGTCATTAAACTGAGAAATAAAGACAGAAGTAAACATTCCTGTTTCTCAGAAATTAATCGGGTAAAATATATTGTTCCATTTGGAGTTTATGGATTACAATGCAATTGACAGTTAAAAGCATGTAGACTTTTAAATATAGTTAAATATTTCAATAAAACACTCTAAATTAGGGCTGTATAAATTTAAATGGGACTTGCTTATCTTTTCTTTCATGGTTTGGTGGCTTCAGAGCCTGACTCTTCTTTCAAAATAGTGGAACTGTGGCAGGAAAAAAGCATAGTGCTGCTGTGAATAAAAGCTACTGGTGTTTCCCAATGAGGTTTTGTTGTCAAGAAGCTCTGAAGATCTTGGGAAAGGACAGAGGAAGGAAATGATTACAGATTTTAAAAAGCCCAAACCCAGTGAAGGTGGTTACCATAAGTTATTTCATCCATTAGAAGTAGAAACAACATTTTCACCACTGCTGTGAAAATTTTCCTGCTCAATAGTTCCTTGTTTTATTGTTGTTTTCCTTGCTGATTATTGCTGCAAAGTTTGTGGGTGTTAGGAATCCAGTGGGGAGTGTGTTGAAGCAGCTCACCTGTGCTCCTGAGGCAGCTGCTGTCCACTAGTGCTCTTTGACTCCAAACCAAACCCTGTTGCCTGACACTTTGAACAATTTCTTTTTGGCTAGTCTGCAAAACACCATTTACCCTGGGCCAACACACACTTTGCAGGGAGATGTGAATCTGCAAGGGTCACTGGAAAGGAAAATAACCCTTCTGCCTTTTGCATTCAGGGCAAAACCACTTTAAGAATTTTATTATTTAAAATGTACAAGTAGTTAGATGATTGGGATTCTGGCTTTGATCAGCAAATATTCCCTTGCCTTGTGCTTCTTTCAGCCTCCTGAAATGTAAACTACAACTAGAACCCCAGGGGCTCCCCAAGGGCATGATTCAGCCTGGAGCCTTCTGTTGGAGCCCTCGGGAGCTCAGCCTGAGGCTCACCAGGGATCTGTGCTCAGCTGCTGACGCTGGAGGCTGAGGCTGTAATTCAGGTCTCCTCTCTGTGTATTTGGATTTCATTAAAGAAATGGCTAGACAGAAACTGATTGGAACATCTTGATGTGAACAAGCAGATTTTGTCACTATAATGCCCAGCAGAAACTGTAAATTGTTTGCTGTGTGCATTAGGAGATGAATGCTGGCAAATGCCAGCTGTGAATTCATAAGGGAGATAGAAATATCTGCTTTTCTGGCCAGATGTCAAATCCCTTTCTTGGATCATGTGTAAGCTTTAAAGAGAGGAGGCATTGGTTTTGAATTCAGACTTAATATCTGGTGAAGAGAGAAGAGACATGTAAGAATGTTTTTAAAGCATTTGAGAATTGCCAGGTGGGTTCTGCTGTGAGCTGTACTCCAGCACAATCAGAACTCTGGACTACGGATTTTATACATCTGGAGTGCCTGAGGGAGGAAATCTAAAAAGGTTTTGAATAAATTATCTCTTGCCTACAAGTTACAAATGCAGGAAAGGACTCCAAAGAAAAACATTTCCATGCTGATGTTGCTTTAAGTGTAAAGGTAAAAGAGATTTCAAAAACAAGAAACTGGAAAAACCAGCTATAGTCTTTCGAAATGTTGGTACCTGTGGGAACAGCAAGAAGAAGCAGAAAGGCACTAAAGCCCCAGGAAAATGTGTCTGTGTTCAGAAAATTCAGTGTGATAGATTGGAAACCCCAGCACTGCACAAAGCAGTGCATGTTAATGGACAGGGACACGCCACTCATCCTTGCAGCAATGTCCCATGGTGGATGGATAATCTCCCCATAACACAATCAGTTTAGGAACAACCAGTTTTCCAGCTGACAGAAGGAAATTTGCTCTTCTTCTGCACAATCACGTATCCCATCTGAAGATGCGTGCCTCAAATGAAGGTAGAATCACTCCCCAGAGAACAGATTTTCCTCCAAGAGCTGCAATGACCACACTGCAGGTGGAACTGTGGGACAAGGGTTGGGAACAGGCCCTGGGACATCAGCTACAAATCCCCAGCCATCAGTGAGGCTGCATGGGATGCACCTGGCTCTGCTTCCAGGAGCAGTGAGTTGTAGCAGGAGAGAGATCATGGCAGAAATACACACGAGATGCCAGAATGTATGGACAGCACCTTACTGAAAACTGCATTTAGGGCCAGAGCTGCTTATGCTGTATACATTTTCATGGTATGTCACATTATTTTATTTTTTGAGTTAGGGAGCAGGTTTTAGAGCAAAGGAACTGATTGTCACAGTGAATGCAAGGCTAAACCACCACCTCTGAAAGGGCCTCTTTTCCCACACCTCTACTTGAGGCAGCATGTGGGAGACAAGTTGGAATTTGATGGGATTTGTTTTTATCTCTTCTTTTTTCTATTTTTATCATTGGCAATGAAAGTGACTCACAAATTTGGCAGGCAGAAGTCAATCAGGGCCATTGCTATTTTGGGCCTTAAAAATTATCTCACAAAATCAAGAACATAAATTAAATACACATTTTCTCATTTAGAAAGTGTCAAAGGTTCAAAGACATAGAAATGTACATCACTTCTCCATGTAGATTTTGTAAGACTTGAGCATATTTTGCTAGCAAAAGGAAAATTTAGAAAAGGAGCTGTATGTTTAACTGATGAATCTGTCTGGGAACTCCATGGGAAGTTGTTTGCATTTAACAGCTTCTATTCATAGGAGTTCTAAAAAAAAACCCCTTGTAAAACTTTAGGTTTGAGTGAGTGACTGCGTGGTACTTAGATGCCAGTTGGGGTTAAACCATGATGTATTACATTTTTTATCTGGTGGATTTTGATACTTTCTTATTTTTTTCAGGTTGAATAGGCATAAACATGTCACAGTTTTGAGAAAATTAGGTCTTTAAATCAAATCTATTCAGGTAATATTGTTTCTGCATAATTTTTTGTGTGAAAATAGTAAAAATTCAATCTCTTATCTGATTTTAAAATAGCTGTCATTGACTGGAAAAAGACTTATTCTGAAGACCAAGTTTCAAACTGAATGGCTGTTCCTGTGTAAAAATTGTCTAGTTGTTTTCATTTCTTTATTGGGTATAACAGCACTTTTAGGGGGAAATAGTACACATGGAAATGTGAAATCTAGTCCATGTAATTTTCCACTGATACAACAGCTGCATTTCCTTTCTGGAAAAACTGCTGTCAGCAATATTTTATACCTGAATATTGAGATGAGGAATGTAAACAGGCCAAACTTATGTAAAAACAGAGACTGTTAAATAATGAATAGTCATCCACTCCCTGATGTCTTGTCATCAAAACATTTGTGATTTTTCTTATTTTCACTACTTGTTTCAGCTCTTGTGAAGAGCAGAGGAAGGAATATTCACAATATTGTCCTCAAGCTGCATGCTGGCTTTGTCTGTGTAACACTTGTTAAAGTGGGCTTAGGAACAGTTCCCTGAGGTGCCAAGTGCTGCAGAGGGCTTCCACTGACTCTTTCTTTTGTGGGATGGGAGCTTTTCCAAAGCCTGTGGATCCCCTGTGCTCATCAGACACCTCTGGTCCTTGCCCACTGAGTTATCTGCTGAAGTTGTCTGCCTGGTCCAAAATCAGAGGACAGAGGCTGAGTTGTATCATGCTCTGGCTGGGCTCTGCAGGAGCTGTGGGATGATCCCACAAAACCATCTGCCATGGGCACCCGAGGCTGATTTTTGTCCTGGGAGTCTCCCACAGAGAAACACAAGGCAAAGCCAGCTGTTCACCAACAGCTGCCTTCCACTCCCGTTTCATCATGCATGATGGACCTCAGAAGAGTGAGAACATGAGGGAATGAGGTGGGACTGTTTTATTAAAATGTTTGATCTTTGCTGTGGAGTCACCACCATGGGATCCCTCCACCTAGAGAATTGTGTGTTTTGAATCTCTCCAAGAGCCATTTTACCTTGCAGAAGTGCCAGAATAAATATACATGTTATGAAGGTGCAGCTAAAGCTCATACTGTTATCTTGCTGTATTTTGGAAATAGTACATTAGTGAGCCAGGCCCTTTAGTTTTTATTTGTAAGGTTTCCAGCTTGAGCTGGCATTTTGTTACAAAAATAAAATCTAGCTGAACCAGTCAAAAAAACCCAAAACCCTTGGCTTGCTGGTAACTGTAAATAGATACCACTTAATGTGGAACACTGCAATGGAATGCTTGCAGGCATTCACACTCAATTCGTGTTTAATTAATGACATAATAACTAAAGGCTCAAAGTTTATGTTTTAAATGTATTCTGATATACAGGAGTGTACAGGTGTAGAATACCAGCTATTTGTGGACTGCTCAACAGGCTTTCCTTCTAAATCTGCTAAGGGTTATTGTTGATTATTTCTGTTTCCCCTGTTCAAATGACATCTCCTCATTTTGGCTATAAACAGGTACCATATGCTCAAAGAGCTGATGGGCTTCACTGTGGTTGTCTCTGATGTTATTGAGTCACAGAATTGTAAAACAGCAATGTCTGAAGTAACATGTTGCCCAGACTCTGTGGGTTTGAGGTTTGGACTCTGCTAGTTCTAGTGTATTTATTAATTTATTAAAGCCCCAAAATTTATCAGGACAAAATTACTCAGTTCTAAAATTTTTTGTAATACTGAAAAGTTCCAGTTTGTAAGAACAAAAAAAAAAAAAAAAAAAAAAAAAAAAAAAAAAAAAAAAGGGAGTAGAATAAACCAGCTCTATTATTATTATTGGTTCACTTCAAAGTACTCAAATCACACCGTTCAATTAATGAGGCTGTAAATGCCCTTTTTCTCTGTTTCATTATATTGCTAATGTCTAAGTGAAGTCTAAGGTCCTTGCTTGTTTTCCTCTGGATGATTCTCTTCCTCTGTCGGTTGTCAGGCTGTCTCGTCCGCTGTGGGCAAGCACAGCACAGGCACTGGAGCATGGTTTCCAGAGGAGCAGGGCAGGCTGAGCGCAGTGCGCCCGCTCTGTGTGCAGGCAGGTCAGCCAGGCCCGGCCTGTGGGCACAGGGCCGTGGACATGGTCTCTTGGAGGAGCCCAGGACACCGGTTTTGAGCCTGGCAGTGGTAGGAGTCAACAGCACCAGCTTCATTCTCTGCTTCTGGCCCCTTCCTCCCCCATTTCCACGGAGGAACGGTCCCAGAGTGGGGCCTGATGCTGCCAGCACTGGGTGTGAGGAACACGGAATGGTTACCCAAGCCCTGAGCTGCCCTCTCTCTAGTGGCTGCAGCGGAAGCTCAGGGAACCCCTCAAGGGGATCAGGATCCCCACTGTGCCTCCCGTGAGCCCTGGGCAGCGGCTGCAGCCAGCGCTGGCCTGGCGTGGCCACCGAGCTGGCCCCAAAGCCAGCCCTGCTCTGGCTGCTGCGCTCTGCCAGCACAGCCATGGTGGATGAGGCTGGGGAAAGGATCCAGGATAAAAATAAGCCTGATCTGGCTCATAGCTCGTCGTTGCGTGGGCTGAGCAGGAATGGGAGGCTGTGGGGAGATGAAGCAGCAGCAGCTCGCGAGGCGATGCCGCGGGTGTGACGGGTGTGACGGGTGACAGTCACCAGCTGCTGGGACAGCGTGGCACCGCCCGGGGAGCTGGGGCCTCGATGCACGCGGGACCCTTGGCAGGGCATTCAACGCAGCACAGGGAATTTCTCTCCTTCAGCAGCACCGGTTAACGATTCTTAACAAATCATGGTCCCTTACACCATGCACTGAGAACGGCCTGCTTCGCTTTTGCAATTTTTTCCTTCCAAAGGAGTGCAGACAATGAGAATGGAACCGCCTCCGAAGCTGAAGGGTGAAGGACATTGGGAACTTCAGAAACGATGTGATCATTTGTTTGAGTTATATTGCAGAATCCTGCACACTGCATACAAGCAGTATATAACCTTGCTCCCTACAAGACACTGAGTGTTGTTAGCATGCATGACAGGTCTACCAGTAGTTGGAGAAAGCAGCAAAAAAAATTGAATCCCATGAGAATTTTCATTTTCTGATAGCTGAGGCTGGCATGGCTGAATTAACATTTCAGAACTTACACTGGGATAATCCATGCAGCAGTTAATTTCAATGTTTTACTGCTGTAGCAGTGTAAACCCTAGTAAATTAATTTCTGTAATGTTTGAGAACATTTTTTTAGACATTCCTTTTCTCATTCATATTTAATAAACTGAAAATCTGCATTAGGACATCTATGTAAATCTCTTGAGTTTTTACTTGTGAGCAAAGGCAACTATTGATATTTAAACAGAAGGTTACAAAGAAATTAATGATACTTAGCCAACCACATTCTAAATGACAGACCTCTTTTCCTTAGGTGGATACTCTTCAATTCTGTTTTTAAAATATCTACTTTCTCACTTGAGACTGATGTTCATGGCCAAATAATCTAAGTCTTGAGGGACATGTGCTTTAAATAATATTTTGATGTAGTGCTTCTGTTTTTTCCTTTTGATTTAACAAATCAGGAATTTTGCAGAAACACAGGTTAGAAGAAACTTTTCTGCTGAGCTCTGTTTATAACTTCTTGCTAAATGTGCTGTCTCAGAGAAGCTGTAGTCTCCACTGGGATGCAGCTGTGATTGCAAGAGGAAAAGGAGGAATTCAAAGATATGCAACTGATCATCAATCACAGGAATGCCTGTGCAGAGCACCATAAGTGAACCATCCTACTTACACCCCATTTTTCTTATAAATTTGTCCATGATGTGCCTGAAAAAGGGAACAATAATTTTAAATAACTACCTGGTGTCGTTATATCCAATATCCTTCCACACTGATTTTTGATCCTTACATTTCAGTCTCCTAGCTCAGGCAAAGGGCAGAGTTATAATTGTGCATCACACTCACCTTGTTCCTGCTCAGACAAAAGCAACATAATGTCAGTGAATTGTTTTGGAGGCAGAATATAAAACTTGTAGATATAAATTACTTAAAAAGAAAATTAAGCAGAGTGGAGAGGCTTAGGATGAATATTTAAATATCTTTAAATTTAAAAATGTCTTTCTCCTGCAAAGTCATAAACTCTGCATTTCACTTTCATAACTCCATCTATCTATTATTCTAGCTTGAAACTGCTAAAATCTGCAGAGAACCCTTAAAACTCAATTTCAGATTCATTCCTGTGCAGTGTTACTAAACACTGACATATTTTGAACGTGAGAACTGCAGTACACTTTTCTGCAGAGAATGACCAAACCTCTTGGGGTAAAAATATTTGCTACTGATGAACAAAGCTGCATGCACTATATTCACAAGATTTTAGGTTTTATTTTTGTGTTTCTAATGGTGAAAAATACTGTAAACCACCATTCTACTTGTGTCCTGTCTTAGTTAATCCCCTGGGAAAGATGTCATGGGAGCTGATGCCTCTCCAGGGGTGAAGGGGAGAAAGAGGGGGAACAGAGAGGGAATGCAGGGAATATGAGGGGCAGGAAGGGGAGTTTTGTGATTAGGAAAGACGGTATAGAGAGAGGCAGAATCATGAAAAAGAAGTTTGCAGCTGGTAGGAACAGGCTAAGAGACGAGGAGCATGGAGTTCATGAGCAGGACTGGGCTGAGTTAGTTTACAAAGAAAGAAAAGTTGGTAGTATTTCAAGGGGTCAGATAGGAAAACCAAGAAAATTCTTCTCCAGATATCAGTGGATAAACCTGCAAGCAGAAAAATGGATAGCAAGGAGTAAGGCTTGAGAAGCTTAGGCTTTTTTTCCCCCTGTAGTGGATGCACAGGATTGGGGATTTACTATGAAAAGTTAATTGTAAAAAATGTAAAAAATTAGCTATATTTACTAAATTTCCAAAAAGTAATATACATTGGAGAGCTGATCAAGCTTAATAGCTATTGTTCAGAACTATAGAGAATATCATACTGACATCAATGAGGTAAGGAATGCTCTACTCAGCATTCTAGCAAGAGAGATTGGCATCTCTGGCTCTCTTCAACCAGTTGCCCCAATAAAAGTCCATGCAAGAAAAAAGAAAAAGCATGGACAGGCATTTGTGTGGGATGAATGCTCATTTTCTGCACAGCAAAAGACTGCATGGGAACTGACCAGAGCATGATGTGTGGAACTAAAGTAATTCTCAGTAGGCTTATGGGGGACAAAATACTAGTCCTGAGGGGAAGGAGAATGATGGAATAGGTGCTGAGTCCAAACCAATTCTATCAATTTGACTTAGAGCACAGTGTGCTCTGCATGGCTGGACGCTGATCTGTACTGATACTTTCATATTCAAGATGTTAGAGGAAAAAGGAGATTAGAATAAGAATTGAGCATGGGGGAGCAGAGGAATGCAGTAAGAGAACAAAACCAATTTTATTTGAGAATAAAAAAAGAGACAGGTAGACATATAGTTAGTGCAGTGAGAAGGTAGCAACATAAATACTTTCACTTGTGTGACTCATTTGCTCTTTCTTTGCTGGCAGATTGTGCTTTAATTATGTCTCTGTAAATCAAATAGTGGTGAACTGTGTATATTTGAAATACATACCTGTAGGTAATTACTGAAGAGGTGCCAGTGTCCTACAGACACCCCTTTGCATCTGCTTCCCATTATGGTATTTAGGACAACTAGAAACACCATTGGGCTTAGTTGGGTGTTGGTGACCAATTGTTGAATTTTCCCTGCCAAAGATCAGGTACTGCACTGGCAGCTCTGCCAAGTCAGACATCTGTGGCTGATTTCCCAGTGTGTGTGTTTGATACCACTGGATGTAAGGAGAAAACTCTTTTTGCTGAAACATCACATTGAATGATTTATAGCAGACAAATAAAGATGTATATGTGAGGCTCTCTAAGTAGGACTGGTGTCAAAGGAAAATATTGAGGGGAAGAAAAAGATTGCAAATTTCTAATTAAAAATTTTGTTTATTTATGCACACAAACCTTGAAATATTAATAGAGAATGCATAAGTAATTGATGGGCTACATATAATTTTTCATACTCTTTATGCTGAGATAGGCAGGAAAGAAATTGACAAAAGGCACAGGCACATTACAACCAGAAAACTGCTGTAGGTTAGGCCTGGAGCTGCTGGGAGTGACTGAGCACTCCTCTCCCAGAGCAACTCTCAGGATTTTCCTTGAGCCTTATGGGTCTTTTCCTGGTCTGACCAACCTTGATATCAAATGGTGGATCAGTTTTTCATCTCCTGTTTAAAGTGATGAATTCAAGGTATGCTTTTTAAGCAGTTTAACAGCTGAAATAAAACTAATTCATGTCCCGAGGGCAAATAGAAATCTATTAATATAGGGTATTAAAACTCTGATAGATTTTAATGCCTGACTCATGATTTTTGTGAGTGCTGGGATTGCCAGCAGACACTTGTCTGAGTTGTGGAAGAGACTCTCTGGAGGGTGCAGGAGGTGGCATGCATTAGCAGAGTGGGAAGCACTCTGAACAAGGGCTTCTTTTTTCCTAACTTAAGAATTTTTCCTTTTAGAATAGGAAAAACAGGCAGAAGGGGAAGAGTTGAAAAGATTGAACTGCTAGGAATACCATCTTAATTCTACTACTACTTAATTTGGGTGAGTTCTGGCAGGGAAGCCAAGCTTGGGGACTCTTGTGCTGGATGTCCCCAGCTTGCTTTCCTCAGGTCTGAGCTCACTGCACTGAAGGTATCAAGACCCCTGAACCATCAGCCTCCCATGTGTGCCAATCTGCAAAGAAGTTTTCCTGTTTCTGTGTTGGGAGAGAAAACTGCTGAACCCAAGGAGTTTCCAGGTGTAGATCTCTGTGCACTGTGACAAACCCTTTGATGCTCTCCTGCCTCCTCCTCAGCCATTTCCCACAGCTGGCAGTGCCCACTCTGGCACGGATCAAGCCATATGCCTGTTCTCTTTAGCCCAGATCCCCTTCCTGGTGGGTAGGATCCCAGTGTCTATTTCAGGCTGAAGGAGAGCAAGAAATACCTTTACTTTTCCTGCAGGTTACTGTCCCTGTTGACATTTTCAGCTTCTGAATCTTTAGCTCTCCCCTATTCTCTGATGAATAATTAAAAGTTTAGGGAGAAAAGAACGCAGAAAATTCTGTGTTTTTTATTTTAAATGCCACGGCTGCATTGATGATAATTTTAAGATAATTTTCAATTTCAATAATCATAAATTTTTTTTTTTGTTTGGTTTTTTTTTTTTTTTGTTTCTTAAGCTATCCTATAAAAAGGACAACTAGGACAGAACACTGGTGGTCTGGAGGCTCATTTCTCTACCAGCACCATATCAGCCTTCTCATAGTCAACACCTCATTTCCCCTGTGGATAAATCTGGCTGATAGTTCTGTACCAAATCTTGCCAACAAAGGCCTTGGGGAGCTGTAGTATCAGAAACTGTTTTCTCCTGATGCTTTTGATGATGGCTGATCTGAGGCCACAGATCTGCTGATGCTTTTCCTGGTGGCAGTGCTGATGTTAGCTGCTGGTTTCCTTTCCCAACAAGTTGTGCTAGTATGACCTGTAGGACGATTTTTTTAAACTATTTAATTACTTTAGAGATTATTGTTATTATTATTTTATCTATATTATTGTATAGTATTACAGTGTGTTAGTGGAGTCAGACAAGCATTTTCTGAGAGCAATTCATCCCAATTAATCCCTGATTTGTCAGGGACAAATTCAGACTCACTTGTCTCATTTGTTTAGGTTAAATGCAAAATATCGTGCTGATATTTAAGCATTTAGAGTTGGTTGAAACTTTTGTCTGTGTAGAGCACTGGCTTGAAATGAAAACTCCATGTTACAATATTGACTCTATCCTTTCCTCTGTCCCAACCTGAATGCCCATATTCTCAGGGGTTTCTGAGTGAACACTACAGCAAAGCAAGCAGCCAGAAGTCAGACTAATATTTTTCAAGTTGTCTCTTTCGTAGAAGGCTTATTCAATCGCTTCTGAGCAGGTGTCTGTTCTGTGCTTCCTATCTGGATTTTGTCAGAAGGGAATTGACTGCAGTGGCTTCACTGCTACTCCTTCACCCACAATCTCACCTCCCTTGCATAAGAGAAAAATCTCAGCCAGCACAAACATCCCTGTCCACCCTTTTGGGTACACGTTCTTGTATCTCAGGTACCTGCAGGAAGAAATCTCAGTGAAGTGCACAGTAGCCTCTAATATAACAGTGGCAGTTTTGCTTTCTTAGTAGTTACATTGCCATCTAAAAGGTCATGAAGATTTTTATATGTCTCTCTTGCCTATAAAATGTATCAAGAACCCTTCCAAATTCAAAGCTGCCATATGGGTTTTTAGAGTCTAGAGATGTTGCCAAACTAGTCCTAAATCTGCATTATTTATTTTGACTGTTTAAGAGCCAACTTTTGGTATCTTTCTTCACCTTTTCCTTGCTTAGAGCTTGGGCTGTCTCCACTGCATGTTGCACTGTAGAGTGAGCCCTGCTCATCCTTGCTGCTTCTCTGGAGCACTCTGCATCCAACAGGATTATTTGCTTACAGAATGTTTTAAAAGAGACAAAAATCCTAACCCAAAATTGTTATAGGTTTGCTACCCCCTCCTTTGGTCTCAGGATTGTCCTTTTTTATTTCAAAACAGATTAAGTGCAAAGAATTTTTTGACAGCCTGGACTAGTTAGCAGTTTGTAAGCACCTCTTTCCCAGGCTGGGCTGACTTAGCAGGTACCTTTGCAATGCTGGGTAAACACAATGAACCATTCAAGTGGAAAATCATTTTAATAAATAGCATTTTAGTAAAACCTTTGGTTTGCCCTCTGGATCCTTATTAATAAAAATAAATCTCCATTACCCTCTCACTTGGCCTTACCTTCCTGTTTGGTAGAAATTTTTATTTTTTTCAGTAGCAGCATTAAAGATTCATCTGTTATTTGGAGTCATTCTTGTGCAATGCAAATCTAATAGACTTGATGCATAGCATTTTCTTTAGGGTAAAAGCTAACTGCCTTTATTCAGCTTGCACAATCCCTTCTGAAAGAGCCCTTTATACAGCTCATGTCATGTCAGCAGTAATCATGGCCTGGTGGTGCATGCAAATCAGCAGCTGCTCTTTAGCTGGGCTGAAGAAGTCACATAATGAGCCAGTAAGTGCAAGTGCAGACCATATTTAATGCTGCTGGTCCTTCAGGCAGATCACTCTGTTATCTTTACTCTCTTCACCCTGCCCAGCCAGCAGCCAGGCTGCCACCTCTGCAGTGCCCATCACCTGCCAAGCCCGGCCAGCAGACAGCAGCACCCACTGCTGGGAAAACTGAAGAACAGTTTCCATTGTCCTGGTGCTGGTTTTCCCCAAAGCAGGGATGGGATGGAAGCAAGCCCCCACCACTGCAGTTGGGTCTCTGGAGGCTGTGGATACCTTGTCATAACCTCAGAGTTCTGTGTTACATCATCAAGGCAATTGGGAGCTAATGCTGACCTAAGCAGTTCTGGTGCTTTGTTTTAGTTTTTTTTTTTTTTTTTTTTCTTTCCCCCTCTCCAGGCATGTGGATATGATGGGAAACCAGTCAGAAATGCAAACTAAGGCTGTCAGGCTAACCCAGGAGTCTGAACTGTTCACTAAAGCAGATATTTCAAAAGGGTGGGGAGATGGATTAACATTTTAGTATGTCAAAATTCTCTTGTGATTGTAGATGTAAATCTGGTTTAATGAGTGGATAAAAATCACCATTCCTAATCCATACCATGCAGGCTGGTGTCAGTGAAAACTCCACGGATTTTCTTTTGCTGAAAGAAGCAAAGGATGCTAAAAACTGTATTGTGCCTGTATTTTTCTAGCAACAATTTCTAAGCTGTTTGTGTGTGCTTCACATTTACTGGGAGTTTCTGTCATATCCTCAGAGGTTTTCAAAAGAGGGAGAAGTTATAGGATTCTCACAGAGAGCAAAAAAAGGGAAAAGATATATTCTGCATGGGAATGTTAAACACTGCAAACAAGAAACTACCCCATCATCTTCCTTCTCTTCTACCAGCCTTCTCTCAGACAAAGTCTTTGCCTATTACTTTTCATGATGATCCAAACTATTCCAATATTGTTTTGTTATTGGATTCCAGCTCTATTGTTTCTCTTGTTATGCAGTTATATGAGGTTGTAATGGAATAGCCCCCTGGACTGTTACTTCTTGATGCCACAGTACAATAGCAGTGAATTACTGATGGATAAATAAAGCTTTTGGCAACCCAGTGGGTTCTGGTTTGTTCCAGAAGAAAGGGCTGGTGAGGAGGAGAGAGCAGGTGCCTTTTACAGTTCAACTGAAGCATCACTCTGACCTTGCTTAGCTGAATTTTAGTTTGTGTGAAGTGATGTCATTTCTTTGGCCATGCCAGATTGCACAAGAGGCAAAGCAGTGCTCTTGTACATCACAAGTGAGTTTTGAGGCGTCTGGAGCTACTAACCCCCTTCAGTAAAATGAAGGTTTCCTGCTGTCTTGCAAGACAAATGGGCAGAAAGCAGGAACGGTTTCAGAGGAGATAAGTGGTTTGGGTTTGGTTTTGTTTTTAACACATATATTTAGAAAAAGTTAATCTGCAAGTATATGTGAATCACCTTACTCTGCTTCTCCTTTGGATCCTGTTCTCTTTCTTTTTGTGGAAAATTTCCTCGGTGATTGTTAGAGTGAAAATACTTTTCAAACATCAAAGAACAGTAATGTATCAAAAAGAGATTTCACTATTGGAAAATAAACTAAGAGCAGTGCAAATGCCACCTGGGTTTTTCAGGTGGTGCCTGCTGCTTTATGCTGCTGTCAGTGCTCATCTAATCATTGCTTTTTCATCTCTATTCCAAGATTTTGTGAAGAAATGAAGCACAGTTCATTCCCACAAACTGCTTTGGGTTTACAGATTTCTCTCTCTTTACCCCTCGCTTCACCCTTTCTGCCCCCTCCCTTCTCCCCCGCAGCCTTCATGCAGCCTGACAATCCTTTGCTTAATCCCAGAGAACATATTTTGGGTGCTGGCACAATAAAGAAAAAAGAGACAAATTGATTTGCATTTCTTATCTGGGAGATTCGCTTGCAAAATCTAGAACAGTTTCACTGACGCAGAGGCAGGGGAGATGATCTGTAAATCTGACATATCTTTATTGAGGCTGAGAGGAAAGGGAGTGGGAGGATGGTCTGAGCTCACTACAAGAAATCATACTGTAGGTAGCTTTGTTTGTTGTCTCAACACACATTTCACAGAGGCCTTCCTGGCTGGTTTGGAGATGCCCTCACAGTGGCATGAGCACCCAGTCCCAGGCTATCCAGGTGCATGCAGCTCCTGTTTCCCCCTAGTTTGGCTGGAACTGAACAGGGGGAAAAGCCCCCTGCCAGATGGGGTGTACACACGCCCTGCCAGTCCAGCCACATCATCTTTATTTTTACACAGATGCATGTGCTGAGCCCAGTGAATCAGTCAGCTCCAGTGAGAGTACAAGTATGCCTTTCCCCTGCTGCTTTCCTGAATGTGAGGGCTTGGAAGGCAGAAGTAACCAGAGTAGAAAAATCACCTTATGGAAATGTCTGGGGTCTCCTCCTTCCTACAGCTGCCAGAGCTGCCCCACTACTGCCTGTCTCTGACTGTTGTGTCATTCAGGTTTCCTCTACTTCAGGCTCAAGCTGTGGGCAGTGACTTCTTACCTGTCCTATGGCAACCTGTGCTATCTGGTTACTGTCGGGCACCTGAGGAGCAGAGGGGTGAAGAGCCTGTCCTGATCATCAGCTGTCAGAATTCCCTCCCCTCTTTAAAAGAGGTCAAAGCCCAGCAGCAGCAGTGACGTACGTCCCTTGTTGAACTACCAGGGTGTGCTTCCAAGTGGGACACAGAAGGTTCTTTAAGCACAATTTTGGGCAAAAAGAAATTAAAAACTTGAGAGGTGGAAAAAGACAAGTATAATTGGCTGGATGAGACAGTAACCTCCTTGGGTGCCTCTGCACTCAGCACTTAATGCAGCCTCTCAGAGCTGAACTACTCATGCAGTAGGCAGGAGGTTGCCCACGTCTTGGATCACTGTGTTCTCTGTTCAGGTAACTCCACCGCCTCTCCAGACATGTCTAGGAACATGGAGTCTAAGGAAATGGTTTTGGGTGCTTGATGCCTGAAACAAGCAGAAATTGCAGATCAGTCATAGAGATATGAAAGTGCTGCTCTGGGAGCTGGTTAATCCTTCAGGGCTTGCATCTGCTCTGCTTGCTGCAGCTGCACAGACACCCTGTGCTCGCTGGGGTCACCCTGTTTTACAGCAGTGTGAAGGAAGAAATGGACTCTTACATATTCAGTTTTTATTGCCTGATGCTCCTTCTGCCCCTCTCCTTCCATTCTGCCTTTGACAGCATTTTCAGATCTGCTTGCTCCAACTGTGAGATCACAGGATAACAGAAACCTCTGGCTAGTCAGGGCAAGGGCCAGTCAGGTGTTGAGTATCTCCAAGGATGAAAATTCCACAATGGCTCTGGGCAACCTGTTCCAGTGCTTGGTAACTTCAGAGTGAAAAGGCTTTTTTCTAGTGTTTGACCAGAACCTCCTGTCTTTCAGTTTGTGCCCATTTCTTCTTGTCCTCTCACTGTACAACACCAAGCAGGGTCAGGTTCAGTCATCTTTGAACTCTGCCATCAGCTATTGCACGTATTAATGAGACAGTCATGAACCCTTCTTCCCTAGGCTGAGGCCCCAGCTCTCAGACTTTCCTCACATGAGCAATGCTGCACTCCCTTCACTGCCTTGGTGGCCCTTGGCTGGACTCACTTGAGCCTCTCTTGTATGCAGAAGTCCACAGAGGGGCCCAGCAGTCCAGGCGTGACTCACCAGAGCTGAGCAGAAAGGAAGGATCACCAAATGCCAGAGCTCTCACTCAAAGTCATTGCCAGATGTGCAATTGGTTGTGGCAGCTCTGTAGCCAGGCCATGGAGCAGATTAACTTCAATGAATTTTCTAAATTTGCCTTATGCTAGATCAGCAGAGTAGTTTGCTATTTGGCCCTGAGTAATCTCTTCTGAATGACAAAGCAACCCAGTGAAGTTCAACCCCATTGCTGAGTCTGTGGTGAAGTGATTTATGGTACTGGCCCAGTTCTTGGGTAATTTTCTTGTTCTGATTTTTCATCTTGGCTTTGTTCAACCAACACAGGAATCATAATGCCAAATGTAGACCAATGACATTTCCAAAGTTGTGTTTTAAGGATTTCTAACTTGGTTTTTGTAATTTTCCTGTCTTTGAATTCTTATGAAGGCCAGTGAATTGAAAACAATTGTTTCCAATTTATTTTAAAATGTTCACATCATTCATGAAATACATGATGACAAATAATCTATAGCCTTTTTGTGAGTGGGCTTGTAGTCTGTGTTATTTAGAGACATTTTTGAATTGGTACTCTCAATCAATTCTTCAACAGTTCTGCAAGGTTCAGTTTTTTTCATTGGATTAATCAATCTGTCAAGTAGCCATCACCCCGATGATGCTATTTTTGTCACTTTTATCCTTATGTAGAGCTAGATATTTATTATGATAGCAGTCTGTAATATTCCAGTAGAATTTCTGTGAGGTGTTAGTCATTGTGAAAAGGTGTTTTTGCTAAATACATCCTGGGTTGCATACATGGAAGTGTGACCAGCAGGTTGAGATGTGATTCTCCCCCTCTGCTCCATTCTGCTGAGACCCCACCTGCAGAGCTTTCTCCAGCTCTGGGCACCCAACACAAGAAGGATGCGGCGTTGTGGAAGTAATTCCAGAGGAGGCCATGAAGATGCTCAGAGGGCTGGAGCACCTCTGCTCTGGAGACAGGCTGGGAGAGCTGGAGGTGATCAGTCTGAAGCAGAGAAGATTCTGAGGAGACATTAGATCTCTTCCAGTGACTAAGAGGGCTCAAGGAGAGCTGGAGAAGGGCTTTTGGCAAGGGCCTGGAGGGACAGGAGAAGGGGGAATGGTTTCCCACTGCCAGCGGGCAGGGATAGATGGGATATAAAGAAGAAATCCTTCCCAGTGAGGGTGGTGAGGCCTTGGCACAGGTTGCCCAGAGCAACTGTGGCTGCCCCTGGATCTCTGGAAGTGTCCAAGGCCAGGCTGGACGGGGCTTGGAGCAATCTGAGACAGTGGAATATGTCCCTGCCCATGGCAGTGGGTAGAAGTAGATGGTCCTTAAGGTCCCTTCCGGCCCAAACCATGCTGGGATTCTGTATCTCCATTCATGTTCTATGAGTTGAAGATGCTTTTTCTGCTTACAGATCATAGGACAGAAAGATCATGTTCCTGCGCACTTCCTATTCTAAACCTCAGACCAGTTTAGGGAGGGATTCTCTGTAGTAACTCTGTGGTTTTATTTCATCATCCAGTATTTTGTCTCCTTGTACCAAATGTAATAAATATACATTTTATTTCAGATCCTTCTGAAGAGGAGATAAATGCAGTGTGCAAAATCTAACTGTGGCTCAGAAGACAGGCCTGTGAGGTATAAGAATTCAGCAATGTGGAGACAACCACAGGATCTGACCTCACTTGTTCTGATCATAATCCTTGTTTCAGTTCTGATCAATTGCTGGAACCTAACTTGTTCCAGACTTTTGGAAAAGGGGTGCTGACCCAGGAGGTACTTCCTAAAGTATAAATCTCCTTTTCATTCTAGTCTTGTTCCAGGCATAGAGGTGTCAAATTCAGGCATCTTTTGCTTTTGTGTTCAGCATGCAGACTGGTATTTGGAGCCCCATGTCTGTGTGCTTGAGCAGTTATGAAGTTTCCTTTGGCTTATATGGGTTGGGTGCTCCATCATCTACACCTCCCACATGAGATTCAAGGTGTCCTTCTGTCCCAACCAGCCCCTTCTTTGAATGTGTAGGGACTCCAAAATTATCAACTAAGCCTTTTTAAAGAGCTTTGGTAGCTGCTCCATGAGTTTTCCATACTCTCTGGAAAGTATAATCTGTAAGCACACTATCTTGACATTCACACAAAAAAAATTACCTTGGAGCAACCAAGTGAAAGGTTAGAACTGTTGAGTGTATTAATCAATAATATATGAGTTGGATGAACAGTATACTGTACTTTGCAGTGTGCAATCAATAATACATTTTTTATACTCACCTTTTTAATCGTCAGAAAAACTACATCAAAAATTTCACCCTAGACTGCCCATGAGAATCAATAATAGAGAAAGGTTGCCTCTTCCCCTTAGTACAGTTTAATGAAAAGCATAATGAATTTATTTCCTAAATGATGCTACAAATCAATTATACATCTTCTGGAAATACCACGTGGAAAATAGTGTTTAATACAGTAATAGAGTTATGAATTTTCAAAAACTTGAAATGCAACTTTTAAAGTTGTCATTGTAACTCTTCAGTTTTTAAAGTATAAAATGAAGGAAAATGGAGTCTATGTAAATTAAGCTGAGTTGTTTATTATTATTATTTACTGTTTGTATTCTCATAGTGTGTTAAAATCTTAAAGAAAGAGACCATTCCAATATACAGGGAAAATAATTCTCTCTGGTTTCCACTGACTTTAATGGTTTCACAGATATCTCAAGACTGCTTCTGTGAATGGAAGCCTGGCACTAGCTTGGAATCTATTTGTAATATAATGTGTCTAATTTTCAGTAAAATTGACAAAAGTTTTAAACTTTACTTTTTCTACTGAATCACATAGAAAAGGTCTATACTTTTGAAGTTTATGTGCATTTATTGAGAATTTGCCATTATACTAAAAGAGGGATCAAACTTTTCTTAGTGCCAGCTGACCACATTTCTATTTCAGGCTTGAAGGCATTAAAATTCCTGCTTGCTGAATCACAAAATGTATTGCTTTGTTAGCAGTACTTCAGATCCCTGTGGACTTCTGCTGCTGTTTTAGTGCATTACCAATTATTTGTGATGTATTATTAATTATATGTGATCTATACTTGCACCACTTCCATAGCTGTATTGGTAGCTCATTTAAACAAGAAGAAGATTATGTAAAAAATGGCTTTTTGGTTTTTTTTTTTTTGTTGTTTTTTGTTTTTTTTTTTTTTTTTTGTTTTTTTTTTTTTTTTTTTTTGTTTTGTTTTCCCTGTGGCATGTTGCCAGCTGGATGGCATAAAAAGATTTTTATCCCAGCTGTTACGAAAACTCTGTTGTGTGCATGTCCATGCCTGGCAGGAGGAGGCTACAGGACATGCTCACACTGTTCTAAACAATGACTGGAGAGAAGATTGGAAATGTAAAAGGGACACTTCAATCTCAGTGTTATCTGATTTTTTTTCTTCAAGAAAAGAAAATATGACCTTTAGTACTGACAAAGATCATTAGGAAAAGAACCAATTTTATTTTCCTACAGGGATTGTTGTTCTTTTGAGCTACAGTCTGTGTAAGTCCAAAAATTGGTCTTGGTAGAGCTGGGACAGAGGTACAGTAGGCAGTGTGTTCTTTCACACAAAGTGTCATTTTTTTCAGTGCTGTTTTGGATGGTGCAGCATTCAGAGGGGACCTTTTGACTCCATTAAAATCCATGTCATATCACCAACACTACTCGTAGTCACTAAAATTTCCCTTTGTGTGAGGTGTCTATGTGTGTTGGGAATGGCCCTGCTGTTGTAACATAAAAAGATGTTTTCTGTATCCAACAGGATACAGGATACAATAGCAACAGGAAAAAAGGGAAAATAGGACAAGTGAATCCTGCCACTCTACCATTATCAAAACTCACATAACCATGACACGGGGAATCCCTCAGCAGTGTGTCTGACTGCAAATGGGGAGATGGGTTTGAGGTTTGGGCTGTGTCTTGGCCAGCTCTGGTGGAAACCTCCCTGTAGAGAACTAAAAAACAAAATTCAACTTCTTCACAAACACATCACAACAATTGTTCCAGTTTCTACTGCGTTGGGATTGGTACCTTAAGATAAAGCTGTATTTCCTTTTCACTGCCCACAGCTACCTCGTTTCTCATGTACAATAAGTTTTGTAAAATCCTATACAACAGGCAAGTAAAATTCTAAGAAAACAAATGTAAGTGTTGCTGGAGGTAGGAACTAAAATCAGTTAAAAATTTCTTACAAAGTAATTTCCCTCATTTGCAGTCTGCTTAATGGTCTCTGAAACTCCTGCACAGGGATGTAATGAAAATGTCACTTTTTATACCATTTGTCTCTTTGAGAAAGCATCCCCTGGTCAGAACAGACCCATCCAGGGCAAACTTGTGCTGGTATCTCAGACACCACCAGCAGTTAAATCCCAGGAGCAGCGTTCAGCCCCTCCAAGCTGTGGGGAGAGTGCACCCCAAGCCTCAGCTGCAGCCCACGCCTGTCCTGCCTCGCTGGAGGGATGGCTCAGGGAGTCACTGCCCTGCCAGTCAGGTGTGAAACCCTCGGGCTCCTTTATGTCGCTGGAGAGACAAACACCCCCGGAGTGTGACTCAGACTCCAATCTGCTAATTTTCCGGAGGTGTCTGCCTATCTGCATTTACTGTTGAGGGAGTACAAAATGACTAGTCTCCTAAATTAGGTATTCTGCTCAGATGTTTCAAGGTGGAAGAATGAAACTGTATCTAAGTCCTGAACACCCTTCTAAAGGCTGAACTTCTTGCCATCATTACCCAACTTGGATAAAGTCAGCCTCAGATTGCCTGCATGTCATCTGATTGTAGCATGGAAAATGCAGGCAGTGACAGCTGCACGTCCTCGTGGCCACGGCTGGTCACAGGCAGTGGTGACAACCATGAAAAGGAGCAAAGCTGAGAACAGGCGTGTCTGCTGGTGCAGCTGGGGCAGGGAGGTGAAAATCTGACATCCTGACATAGGTAAAGCAGGTAGTTCCCAAGAATGAGATTCTCTCACATGATACTTTGAGCAGCCTGTTACCTATGTGTTATTTCTGGTTTGTGATTAAATGTTCCATTTGCGTGGTGCTGAGCATAACCCTGTACTCACTGAGGCAGAGGAAGGTACAGTCAGCTGGTGCGTTGCAAGACAAAGACCTTGACAAGGTGCAAGGAATTAGCAGTGATTATTTCAAAAAAGGATAAACTTTATTATGTGGGTGCTTGCTCATGGTTCATGCAAGACTTTCTCCTCTTATAAAAAGGAGCATGTTGGTAATTACTGATATCATCCTTAACAAGAAAATCACAAAAATCCTTGATGTATACCATTCTCTAACTAGAGGGAAGTAAAATATGTATTTAAATATTGCAGTACAAACACTTCTAATCCTGAAGGTTAATCAAATGAGTTGGAAGTTTTTTCAGTCTTGGTTTTGTACCAGCTCTAAAGTTTATCAGTTTGGAGGACAAACTTGAGAGATGCCTTGCTGCTTTGCCGAGATCATGGATGACGTGGCTGATATCCAAAGCATTACTTGTAAGTAATGGCAAGTCTCTCACTTTAGTCCCTCTGTTTTCTCTTTTCCCCATCACAGTTGCTTTCCTGACCTCACTCATTATGGGTAATGATTTTTTATCCTAAAAATGCTGACCAGGGAACTCTCCCTTGACTGACATAGCTCTCAAGTGACTCTCCACAATGATTATTGTGGAATTAATCATTTTACTCTCCCAGGAGGAAGACCCCTGAGCTGTCTTTCAGCAGAATCCTGTTATCATTGCATGATAGCAGTAGACGTCATCTGAAAGTAGTTTGCAGCGCTGTTGCTTTTGTTTGATTGCTGTAGTGCTGGTTAAAATTCTTCTCAGCAGCACTATTGCTTGATTGCTGGGTGCTGCAAATTCTGGAGAATTAGAGCTGTTTGAGTGTCATGGATAGACTGGTGATTCAGCAGATATTCTGCCTTTGTTCTCCTTGCAGCACCCCCACATGAAAACCTACTTTTCCTACTTTGCCCATGGAGAGACAGCCTATTTTATTTCTTTTAACCACCTTCAAATGATGTCTCCTGAGACTTCTTTAGGGGGGAAAAAAGACCTATTGTTAGTTATAGTTATATCTCATGGAGATATTTTATGAAATCAAGGGCTGATGGATTACTTCACTTACTTCTGCCTTACTTTTCAATCCTAGCTTTACGTTTTCTAAATAAGGGAGGGGAGGAAAGGTTGAATAATGCTGCTTAAGTACTTGAGGAAGTAGAAAGATGGCAGTGCTATATCCAGAAACTTCCTGCTGCATTTTAGATATGCATGTGGAGCCTCAACCTCCGAGGAGAGTGAGAGAGTTAAGAGTTGTTTCCAGCAACACTGTGCTCTCTTGGGAGGAATAGGTGTGTGGTCCCACATCACTTCGGACCTGGAGCAGGATTTGCCGGTCAGCTGCAGCCAATCTAAACACTCTGCTGTTGGAGGGGCTGGTCTGCTACAGCTCTGGGCTGTTCTGCACTCCTGTCCTGGCATCTGCATTGCTTTAATGGCCAGATTATTCTGACCTGAGTCAGGTCAGATCAGTGATCTGGCTGAAATGAAACCTGTGCTTTGGGTTTGGTTTCAGTGATTGCTCACCCCCATGCTGGGGAAGAGGTGATGCTCTGCAGGTTCCTCCTGTGCGGTGGAGGAGGGCAGAGTTGCCTGTTCACCAGGGTCTTATATCTGCTGAAATTGCATGAGAAATTGCAAACTGAGGTGTCTGAAGTGGGAATGCTGACTCTAAGTAGCCAGTAGGCACAAGCACTCCTTTCAAAGCTTTTCCAGTGTAACTGTTTTCAGCAGCAATCTATTAATAATCCACTAATTTAGAGAAGTACCAGTGGCAATTAACATTGTGAAGTGACACCCATTCAAGGGTGGAAATGCTTATCCCTGCAGTGATGATGTTATTGCACAGTACAGCCTCCGCTCATATTGATGTGTTTATGGAGCACTGGATTTTATTGGGAGCTGTGAAATCTGTATCAAGTGTGAAGTTTGTTAAAGCATTGCAATTCCTTTTTTTTTTTTTAGTTGATTACTTGTCCCGTGTTCCACAGTAAAACTGCACAGTGAAGGAGGCTGGGCAGCCTCACATCACAGGAGAGCTGTCCCCCCACTCCTCCCTGTGGAATCAGGGGTGCTGGGCAGCAGGGCTCCTTGGAAAGCCCTTTGGGAGAAGCCTCTGTGGCCTGAGGGTCCTGAAGCTGCTCAGAGAAGATGTCATGGTGCACTGTGTGCTGCTCCCACAGGTTCTCACTCCTTCCAAATAGACCCTGATCCTCCCCCTACTCCCACTTGCTTGTGTGACTCTCAGTGAAGTTGCACACACAGGGAGACCTCAGAGTTGACTGGCAGAGCAGATCCGGATTACAATGCTCTGTGGATTTTGCAGGCCAGATTAAAGTACTTGGAAGGATCAGTCTGGCTCATGGGCTATATTTTTGACATATTTGTTGTAGGAAAGTATTAGGAGTTGTAAGAAGGACTAATGTGAGCTTATATTTTACAATTTGGTGTGGTAACTGCTTTGTTAGGGAAAGCAGAATTTGGAGAAGTTATACTATTTTTGTCTGTTGGGTTTTTTGTTGCAGCAAATGCCTGTAACATCTCCTACATTGAAAAGCAAACCTCATTTTCCCCGTTATAACCATTCAATTAGTCTCATCTCTGCTCCCATTTTCCAAGCAACTTAACAAGATGAGAAAAATCCTTCAAATTGCACTTATAATATAAACACTGCCAGTGAGCCTTTAGCAGGCAGGAAAGCCGATGGGACAATCTCCATTTATGGAAAACTGGTTAAGAGCAAATGCATTTCAGCTGATAAATGGCAGGTAAAGGCGTGTGTCTGCATAATGTAGTTATCACCTGTAAAATGTTTTCTATGTAGAGGTATTAATGTACCTTGCAAGGAAATGTGAGTATCTTTCTACTTCTGAGGCACAAGGAAATTGAAGGACAAGTCTGGAACAACATCCCAAGGACATGCTGCCATAAGGAGGAGAGTTTTGTGACTGTGTTGGGTTTCTTCCATCTTAACCACCATTGGTGAATCAGTCCGGAACAAGTTTTATGAAATGTTGTGTCCCCTTTGCAGTAAAGAGCTGTTACTGGTCTTACTGGGTACAGTGAGCGGCTTCAGCTCAGTGTAGGTTTCAGGAAAGCCTTGTGGAAAGCTGATTCTCCAGCAGCATGTGACACCAGACTTCTTTCTCAGGCTGAAAATGGGACGTGCTTAGGGACAGTGCCTGGCCTGGGGGAGAGAGAGATTTCATTTTAAGGCACCTTCCTTTCCCTCCTCTCTATTTGCTATCTGATAATTACAGCCTCTTGGTGGAAAAGGCTTACTTGGTTTTCTTAAATGTCTTGGAATATTCAAGTAGCTTGGATCACTCTCCAGCTGGTTAATAGGCAAACAAGTACATCCAGCTGGTCAGTGTGTATCTGGAGCTTGGAATGGTCTGTAGGGGATGCAGGATTGCCTGGCTGGTAGCTGGGGGTGTGCTGAGCAGATGGCAGCATTTTTGCTAGGGCAAGAACATGAAACAGCTAGAAGCACTGGAGGACACTGTAATCATGGGAGATGGGGAAAACTGTGGTACAAAAATGACACAATAAATTGATAGAGGTCAAACCCTACAGGTAATGAAAATTCATTAGCTCTGCTATTCTCTCATACAGCAGCAGAGTAAGTGTAGAATTGACCTAAATTTTTTTGATAGAATAAATGTAAAACCCCACCAAAAACAAAACAAAACAAAACAAAACAACAAGAAATAAAACCCAAACCGAAAAAAGCTCAGGCTGCAATATGAGAATTATCTGTGCCACCTGTTCTTGTATTAGTTCTTCCTTAACTTTTATATGTAAATGTACATAGATATTTTGGGCAGAATTTTTAGGCTGGATTAAGCAGGGTGAATATCATAGACAATGAGGATAAAATAGTATAAAAGGAAGGTTATCTTGATATTTGCATCACCATCTTATGTGGAACTTGGCATTGTGCTGGATTTCATCTTTGTCTTAATTGCTTCAGTCATCAAATTTCTACTTTTTAAAAAAAGAAATTTAGAGGGAATGTGGGCATTTAAATTTAGCATTAGAGGTCATATAACATTTCTGATTACTTCAGCTATGTACTTTTCTGTTTTTAAACTTTTGGTTTAACACCTCTGAGAGTGCTTGTTGGCCTATCCTTTGGAGATGCCAAATTTTACATGGGTTTCAAAACAAAATGGATGGCTCCCTGCTGATTTCTCTTCCTTTAAACACATTATTTCTGGTCCCAGAAGGCTTATCTGCAGACTGCTGGACTGCTGATGGGTGTTGAGGGGTGGAATTATGACATGTTTTCTTTACATCAGTGTTGGTTTCCAGCACTAGCACCAGTTTTATCTTTATCAGTTTCTGATGAAACACTTTCAGATCATAGTTAAATTCACTCATCAAAAATAAAAGGCAAACCCCCAAGCTGACCAAGAAATTGCTAGTCTTCTTCCCCAAACCTTTCTTCTTCTCCCCCAGACCTTTCTGCCTCTCCCTGCTCTTTGGTTGGAGGAACCTCCTGTTCTTCAATCCAGGTCCCAAGTTCAGGAGCTGTTTCTGGAAGTCAGGGAAGAGGAACTGTCTGGTGTGATTGTGTCTCCATTAAATCGGGGGGATTTCAATGTAGTTTGGATCAGTCTGTAGTTCCCAGCCAGTTTAAATTTGCAAAGTTTAAAATACTTAGATATTTTAAACCAAATACTCACTTTGCTGAAGGGAGCTTGAGCTTTGAAAAATAAAATGGAGTAGTCCATTGGAAAATCCTTACTGAAGTGTGGCACTGCTGTCAGGTCCAGAATTTGTTTTCCAGATGTTAATTTGATAGAGCTGGGGTTGGAACTGCTCAAATTGCTAAAAAATTATAGAATGGTTGTAACCCTTCAGAAGGGATGTTCTAGGCTGATTATTTCCTCTCCAACAACACCCTCCTTTGATGTGTTTGCCATTGCAGAGTTAAGTCTTTGCATTTGCTATCCTCTCATGAATTAGTGGCCATGGATGCTTTTTTCTGTCTTATAAATGAACAGTAAAAACCTGTCAAGCTCTTAATCTCTTTTCACCAAAAAATAGCTTTGATCATTGCAGGATATGATTCCTACTAAATGTGTGTGATATTAATATCTTTTCTTTTTTTTTAATATGTCAATCTGAGCTAGAATTTCCTTGAGCAAAATGACTGGGACACCAATGGGGGGAAAGTTAGGCAAAATTTCTATAGATGAGATAAAATGCTTAAAATACCTCTTTAAGAACCTTTTAAAAATTTTAACTGTTGATTTGCATTTTCAGTGTAGTACAGGCATTACAGCAAGCCTTGTTGAAGGACAGTATTAAACCTTTTATTTACAGAGTGCAATTGGGTCACTTCCCTCCTGTAAAAATGATAGATCAAATGGTTGTTGTCTTGATTTATAAAGAATTAGCAGGAATTACACACAACTCAGTGTAGCTACACACAGTTCAGTCTGTACTAGAGGTCTATCTGCTGCAAAATCAAGGCCAACATCTTTTCAAGGCTGGTTTCAAGGGAGATTAAAGAAAATCTACAAAATTGGATTTTCCTAAACTAAGATTCAGGTTGGGGTAAATGACATTTAGGTTACTGCCTCAGGACACACCTCAAGTGTGTGCAGCCACTTAGCATCTTAAGCCCTGTTGAGGGTTATTCCTTCCAATAATGAAAACGAGTTTGTGTTTCTAGAGTGATAAACAATACCCTCCTCAGTGAGCAAAGAGATTAACAATACATGACATTAAACACAAGATGTGCAAAAAAGGAACAGCACACTCACTAACTCCTCTGAGCTTTATATTATCTCAAAACATAAATTTTGTTGCCAATGGAACTCTATATAAGAATTAATTAGGGAACTTCAGAAGCAGTCAAAACTCTTGTATGCCATTACAAATTTATCATTGCTGAAAGGATCTATTTCTGCTGTCAGACATCATGCTTATGTGGCAGAATATGGAATAAACAATCTTCTTCCTATATAAAGAGCCCTGGAAAAATGTTTGGAAAACTCATTTTTAAAAAGCCAAACGTGTTTATTTTCTGTAAGGCATTGCTGATGAAACAACCAGCTAGTATGCTGCCATTCACATATTCAAACAATATCAGCAGATCCCTTGGTCTCCACAATCAGAGATAACCTCAAGTGTGTTGAACACTGCAGTGCTTGAGCCTGTCCATAGGTGTTTGCCCCAAAAGAGAGGCAGGAGGTGTGCTGGAAGTAAACCCCTGCCATCTGAGTGCTTAGGCAAAGTCCTCTTGCACTGCAGGACCAACTTACCTTTCCATTCATTTTTATTTGAATTGCATTAACCAGAAACAGTTGCTCTTCTCAGTAGTTTTCTAAGCTTATCTCACTCATTCCAGTGTCAGTATTAGATGTGTAATTGCAGTTATATATCTAATGCTATCAAGATACTAGGCAAAGACAATACTTTGTATTTCCAGTTATTGCATATAGTTAAATATGCTGTGCTACTAAATATTTCAGTAACTCAACAACTCCACCCCCAACAGGTGTCAGAATAAGTGATATAGGGAGGGGAATTACGTATGCTTCTCCTGTAGGCATTCAAGGCCCAGCCAATATGAAAATCAGAATGCCTCACAAGTGTTTTCCCTGCAGTATGTTCTAACTAAAGTGACTTCACCTGCAACTGAGAAAAAATCTTTCTCCCATCCTCTGTGCACTCTCAGATGCCTTGTGCAGCTCAAACACCATCCCAGATAACAAGACATTCACATTACTGGAGTCTGCACAGCACTACTGACACAAGCTCCTGTGGGACCTCGCCCTTGCTGTCCCCACAAGAGCACTACCTTCTCTACAGTGCCAAGAAACACAGCATGAAGGGCTGCTGAGCAGTGGAGAAAGTGGGAGCAGGAAAAGGTGATGAAAGAACTGCTGAAGAGCCCAAATTTAACCCTCTGAGGGCTGACCTGGCAGGACTGGGTCTGTATGCGGTACTGCAGAGCCTGGATGTGAGTGCTGGGTGGTGGAATAGGAGCAGGGGGAGGAAGGACAGGGGACCAGAGCACTGAGGATGTGAGGGGCTGCCAGAGGAGCTGACTCAGGGCAGAGCCTGGGCAGTCTCAGCAGGCACTGTCCCCACCAGGAAAGGGCTGTACCTGGGTATTCACAGTAACAGTGGCTGTAAACCGAGGGCAGAAACACTTCAGAGAAAATGGTGTTCTAATTTTTTTCCTTGGCTCTTGGAGTGGACCCTGTGCTATCCTGTTGTTTTAAGCTTTGGGGAACCTCAGACAGGTAAGGACTTAATGCTGTCAAAACCTCCAGTATGAGTCTTTCCTATCTCTTGAGTGGTTTACATCAGATCCTCTCACGTCTCTGTTGTATCATTTTACTGACAGGCCAGATTTGCCAGAAATTCACACTTTTGCTGCACATCTTTCACACACACACAGAGAGTGTACTGTGGGTGTGATCCTCATCCTGCTTTGTCTGCTGTTTTTATCCATGCTGTATGTCACCTTAAATGCACAATATTAGACAAAACTGCTCAGGAGCAATATTTTTTTAGGTAGCAAATCTGTGTGGTTTAATGTTATCATTTCTAACTAAATGTGATGCGTTGAGCTGTGTGAAGCTATTGCCCCATAAATACCTGGGAGTGCCAGAGATGTGTTTATTTGTGGTTCAGCTTGCTGCCTGATGAGCAGGGGCTTTCTCACACATTCTTCTTGTCATTCTTTCATGTTTCATTTTCTTACAGTCCCATGGTTGTTTGTTTTTTTTTTTTTTTTAATGCCATGAGGATGAAGTTCCTTCTGTGATAAAAAGCCTTAGAGCCATTATCAAAGTGTGACTTTGCTGAAGTGAATCTATCCTATCACTCTTACCTGTTTGAAATGTTCCCTTTTATTGTAGTGAGTCCTTAATGTGGGTGTGATATGTATGAAACAAATCCCTGAGAGGGACATCCTACAGCCTCTTCCTGGGTGCTCCTGCTCCTATAGGCTCTCTACCAAGACACAGTGCACAGCCTTCCTTATGAGAAATCAAATGCCAGAACTTGTGGGTACACCTGCATTGCTCAAGGTTAGCCCTAAAAATTAGGCTAGAAATTCAGGTTGGATAATAAGACTGTCTGTCTTTCAGTGATGATATTGAAACAGGGAAGTATTTTCTGGAAGAGATTACAGTTCCTTTTAAAGAAGAAAGGCAAGACAAATTTCTGTTGGGAATGGCTAGTTAGAGTTGATTTGGAATTGGGAAGGACCTAGGTACTTTTGGAGGTCCTTTCTATTCCATAATTCTTCATTCTGTGCTTCATCATTTCACAGATAGTCTAGCAAGATGCAAAAATCTTAATGGAGGTTGTTAAAATAGAAATCTGTCAGGTTTCTGTGAATTACAAGCCAAGCAGAAGATCTCCAGAGAGAGGGGGGGAAACAACTCTGAAAACCTTGTACTCAAAGATGGGTCTACACCTGAGAACATTAACACAATGTGAAAGGCTGAAAACATCTGCCATCAAGTGAGATCCAGGAGATCTGTGTGAAACTCTAACTGCAGCCTGTTCTGAACATGCAGGAGCAGCTGAAAACGTGGAGATATTGAAGAAACTTGAAGTTAAGGGGCAATGAGCAGTGGAAAAAAGACTTGTGTACTTTGATTTATATATAATTTTCTAATGTCTGAGAATTGAAATCTTGAGCAGCTTTTCATACTTAATAGTATTTATGAAATGGGTTAATTGAATTATTTGAGTTCCTGAATTTTAAAAATGTTTGATTTTAGATTTTGATCATGTTATGGGTAAAAGCTATCCTGGCATGAAGAATCATTTGGGGGAAGAACAGTGTGAAGGCAATTACATTTTAGTGTTATATTTTAAACATGGTAGCATGTAATGTTTTGACAGTCCCTGGCTTTTATTAGTTTAGGTATTCAGTTCTAATGAAAAGCTTAATAATAGACCATGACCACTTCTGTAAAGAAAACACAGAGGCTGTAAATGTTACAGAAATAGTGTTAATGGGTGAAAATAGAAAATTAAAACTTTGTAGGGAACAGGAATATCATGCACACCCTGCTGGCTGCTCAGTGAGTAGAAATAAGAATGCAGCCCCTTGAAAACAGATAAACATGCTGTAGCTGGGCTGAGTTGGAATGTGGAGGATGAGGGATCCTGCAGGATTTAGACAGCAAAGTCATCTCTTTGGATGGTAAATGGAAACATAGCAGGCAGATCCAAAGCAATGCAAACTGGAAGAAAGAGTTTTAAAATGCTTGCACATAAGGATGTGCTCAAAATTGTTGCAAGAATCATAAGGTGTCATATTGTTGAGGACCACTTAGGTATGTTTGCTGAATTAGGAGATGTAAAAGAATGAAAAAAGCTATGAAATGAGGGAGAAATCTATATGAAGGAGAAAATAATGTAGAAAGTTGCTCAAATGAGGAAGTAAATTAACAAAGCTATATGCTTTTTTCTCTAACTCATCTACAATGGCAACAGAAATACTTGAATTGAATTAAAATGAATATATCTTTTTATCCAATAAACAGTTCTCCAATTTTCCTTGCATAAAGCTCACTTATTGTATATATCAGAGGTGATTTATCCATAGTATTCTATGCTGGCTGTGCCTGACGCTCACTATTGAGCTTAAAGGAGTCTTTGGTATAGAGCTTGATTTCTTTGGAAGTGGTAAATTAGATACTTCCATTGATGTATTTAGATGTGAAGGGAAAATGGGCTTGATGAGGATTTTATACTACATGGCAATTTAGGACTGAGGTATGCATGATTCCTGTTTTACCATCCAGCATCTTGCTTGTACCCTTAATGGAATCTCCAGAATTTCAAGTTTAATGAAGGTTTCAAATGAAAGATGATTGGATATTTACAGGTGTTAAACTTTTACTTGATATCTTTGTCTCAGATCTCCTTTGTCTTAAATATACGTCTATTCCTTACTTTCTTTTATTTTTTCCTCTGAGGTGGAAAATTAGTTCAAAAAATTCATCTGATGCTGAGAGCAGAACCAGAATCTGTGTCCAGTGTATTAGCTGAGAGTGAGGTTTGGCTGACACTGAACTGGTTGGTCCCTTGTGATGGCCAAAAGTAACTGCTAGGGGGCTAAGAAGACAAGGCTCCTGTAGTGTGGTTCTCTCTGCTGGTTTTTAATACAGCTCTTTTGTTGATTGACCGAGTTTTCAGGGAAACCACACCAAGTACAGCTTTTGGGCTACAGACTTTCCCAGGTTTTAAATAGTTATAGACTAAAAAAATGTCAGTTTAATCACTTTCAGCATGGTTTAGGCTTTAGCTCTCCACAGAGCTGCTTTTAAATATTCCTGTGGTCAGAGAAGGATGAAGAGTCTGATTTGTCTGATGCTAAACATTATGCCTTGTGAACGCTGACCAAGAACAGAGACTAGATGGTGTTAAAGAATAAAATAGGGATTTATTAGAGGGCCTCAATGGATCCACCTTGGGCAGCACAAGAGCCCAGCCAGGGCTACACCCCAGGTGAACCAAAATGCTCACAAAACGCTTGACCAGTCAGGAGATTTCATAAGTTCTGCTGCATTTGCATATTGGGGTTAATTGTCCAGCTACAGCTTTAGCTTATGAAATCCCATCCTTCTTGTTTTTCTCTCTTCAGCCCACGTTGTTTGTGCTCTTGGGCCTGAGATTTGGATCATTTGTCCTTGGTCCCAAGCTAGAAAATGAATTGTTTTGTCTCCCTACTCTGTGAAGAGAGCTCACCATCCCATAATATGGAGCTCAGAACTGCACACTAAAGCAGCGCAGAATGTGAAAAATACAAAAGCTAAAACCTGAGGCATCAAACAGACAAGTAAGTACATTATGATGTGCCACCAGCAGGAGCCCTGTCTGTGGGTTCTGCATGGGCTGGGTGTGGTGGTGTCACAGCCTGTGCATGCTGAGGGAGCAGCTCCTCCCTGCAAAGCCAGGGACAGACCCAACCTTTGGTCCTCCTCACTTGTCCCAAACAATCAATTTATCTGTGCAGCCACACTGATGCTCCAGCTAAACTTGCTGCATTAATTATATCTGCCCTGAGCTTACAAGCTTTTAGAGCTATTTGGAACATGAATTTTACAAGCTTGCAAGTCAGCAAGGGGTTTTCTTCTTCCAAGGTACCCAACCTGCAATTAAATGGAACTGCCAGGTGCTGGTCATTATGAAAACACTCCTTCAGTCTGCAGATTTAGGATAAAGGATTGATATTTCTAAGTTATTCAATAAGTATCAGGGAATGGTTATACTTTAAGACACCGTGTTGGAGACTTTCTGTCATTCTCAAAATCGAACTTATTCAAGAATGTTCTTGCCAAGGAATGTGACAGAGACATTTTCTTCAATGTACTCATTTACAAGTTAAAAACATGGACTGAGATGCATTATACACATTTAAACCCACAGCTGGGTCTAATGTGCACTCTCTTGGTGTTGTGAGTGGCTAATGGTGGAGTATCTGGGCTCTGACAGAGCTGTATAGTTTTAAAAAATGCCTACTAATATACCTCAAATTTTAGTTTAGAATGTAGTAGTCTGTGTAGTGGTGTCTTAGTGCACTTAAGGAGGTCTCTGTTTACTCCCTCAAGATGAGGGAGCAAATGTGAATTTGGGAAATCTGAACAGAGAATTTGTGAAGAGATGGCACAGAGACAGGAGTATCCCTAAGCCCATATTACAAAGTATTTCCCAGGAAGCTGAGTATAATTTTGTGAGATTCTGGATGCTTCCTCCAGTGTTTCCTTACCCTTAATCTCTTTGTGGGTAGCTTCCATCACCATGCATGAATTTTTATATTAGTAACCACACTAATTCAGACAGCAGTGTTTAACTGGAAAGTGTTCTGAAACTGTTAGGTGTTCTGAGGAGATAGGAAAGAGAGCTTTTATCCACCAAGCATTGTTTTGGGTCAATAATTAGTTTGTGGTCCACCAATATAAAGAACCTACTGACTGTCTATTTGATATCTATTTTTGATGAAAGATTTCATTGCTGGTTTAAATTCTCTGGCTTCTGTTTAATCTCTTCCAGTGGTTCAGGTGCTATAGGAGAAGAATATAAGACATTTTATATTGCTCATTACTTACACACATAAATATTTGAATATTTTGGTATTTCAGTCCTATCTGTTGTAGGGACTTTGTTTTGAGAAGTATCTTCTTATATCAAGCCACAGCAGACTTCCTGATTGTTCCAAACATGAGTTCTTAGCAAAATAAATGGCAACAGAGCTATAAACTGAACTGAAGAGAGCTGCTTTTAATAGAAACCTTCAATCTCAAGTTTTCTGCAGAGCACTCTAGGAAGACAAAATCAGGAAACTGAGCCAGGCTGGGACAGCCCCAGAAAGCAACAGTCCAGGGACCCATAGCTTGAATGCCATCAGTGTCTCCTGTGAAACACCTGACTGAGAAGGGTGCCCCAGTGCAGAGTGGGAGAGTTTCTTTCATAAGGGCTAAGGATTTGTCTCTCTTTAAGAAGGGATGTTGTGAGCAGGCACTGCCAGAGAATGTTGCTCTCACAAAGGGCAACCTCTGCATGTGGGTCATGGAGAGCTGCAGGAGTTACTGCAAAGGCAAACCCAGCAATGCCTCCTTTTATCTCTGCTGGTTTCTCTCCTTCTCTCACCCCTCACTCCCAATGTAGATCAGATTCCTTAAAGCAGCTGCTTGACTTCCAAAAATGCTCAACCCTCCCGTCTCCCACTGAGAGGAGGAAATGGTTACTATGGCTTCACTGCACAAGAACAGATGCATTTCAATATGTTGGGTACTAAGCACACTGTTAGGGCTGTTAAAGTCCAGAACAGGATTGGCCCATGGACAGCCCAGATAAAGCTGCCCTGGCTCCAAATTCCTTGTGCTTAATTTCTGACACTATAGAGAGTATCAGTAAAAAATAACAGGAGAGGTCTGAGTCCTGCTTCTGCTCTTCCTTCCCTGGTGTTTCACCAGGTTTCAGACTGATTAAGGGCCCTAAGAGAGGCTAATGCATTCAGATGAGCCAAAAGCTGCCTCTGGGACTGATCCTACCCTCAGTATATAAGGAAACAGTCAATGGACATATGTGGGTTAAGAAAGTGGGGGTGGGAAGCTATGGCAATTTCCAGCAGGAGGGAAGGGGATTTTGGTGTTTATGCTATTTACCTGACAATAATTGCAGGCCATTAAAGGGAAGAGAGTGCACACTGTACACTGGAGTTGAGAGAAACTAATTTTCAGACTTAGGGGAAATTTGAGTGGGGATCTGAGTGGTGTGGTTTGGTCCCTCCTCTCTGTGCAAAGTTAGTGAGTGAATCATCAGAAACATTTTGACATTCTGCCCATGCAATCCTATTCACTTCAGCTCATTTCTAAAACCTGATTTTGTGCTCTGATATATTCATTCTGAAGGGAGTCGGGGTGGACTGGGAATAGTTTCTGGATCTTTTCCTCCATCACTAACTTCTATAGGGGCTCTAAATAGAAATGTAGCATACTTTGCTGAAGCACATGAAATGCCAGTTCTACAGTGCTGTCATTCATAAGAACTCAGAGATGTTATGGTAGTCAGTTCCCTGAAATCACACTCATTTTGGCATTTCTCTATTTTTTTCATCTTTGCAGAAAATGGTGGCTCTGAGAATCAACCTGTCTAATTTGAGTGAGACCTTCCATTAAGTGAACAAATAAGCTCTCTCTTTCTGGTTGTCTCAGATCTTGAAAGGTTTTCAAAAATCCCTTTTTTGCTCACATCACAAAGCCTTACAGTTTAGAAAGCCTAGAATTCAAAGCTTCATCTACATTTTTAATCTACAAAAGTAAATCTTCTGCTAATCTTAGATTTCTGGTAAGTGGGTTTCTTATTTTATCCTCCATTATTTCTTTTGATTGGAGTTTTACTGCTGTGTTTTCTAAAGGACCACAATTCATTTCTTTCCTATATGAAAATGTGTTTAAAGACTTGTCCATCTGCAAGGTCATTTATTTTGTAGGCATCTTTATAAATCAACCCAAGTACTCTGAACACGATAGCAGGTTAATCTATAAATACCCTCAGTGGGGATGCAAAAAGATTTGAATAAATCATTGATTTGCTTAAGACTGGAGGTCAGGCAGAAAGAGGCAGAAAGTAGGTAATTGGAGTGATATCTCTGGGGAGAGAATTAACAGAGCTGTTTCCAAATAGCACAGAAATACCCCCGTCAGTGTTTGGGACAGGTGGGCCCCAAGCAGTCACCTGCTCAGGGAGCACAGTGAGGACCAGTGCCCAGCAATCAGTGCCAGAGTTGGCACTGGGTCCCCTGTGCTGGCGAGGATGGGGACAGCTGCCTTGCAAGGGACATGTGAGGCTTGGGCATGTGGTGGCTGTGAGAAAAGGGAATTATTGCTCTTGCCTGTTCCTGACACCTACTAAAGAGCCTGTCCTGAGATGCTCTGGGAAGCTGTGCTGCAAGGAACAGTGTCTAAATACAATATATCACTAGGCTGTCCCCAAAACAAGGCTGGTGAGCCCAGAAGGACCAGCCCTGTGGTCTGTGAGTGGCACAGCCAGGGCTGGGTGTGTGCAGGCTCCCTGTGTGATTCTGGTCCTGTGCCACCTGTAATATATCCTCATCCTATGCTTCAGAGGTATGTATTTGTCTTGGCTAAATTCCTCCTTCTACTAAATCTGTATCATCTCTGAAAGGCTGGGGCAGAGCAAGAGTTGCCACTCAAATTGCTTTCTTATCTGGATACCATTTAATTGACTAGTCACTTTTGACTTTTTATACAGCATCTCTTCCACGTGTGACTTTCTTTTCATTCTTGTTCTGATGTGAACAGGATGTGATATGCTGAAAACAACATCTGAGGCTATCAAAACATAATGAATAGTGTCTGGAAAATATAAAAGAAAAGGAGAAAACATTAAAAATATTTAGTTGCAGTGAAAGAGCATCTCATCTTCCTACATGAAGAATCATGGCTTCTGAGGCTTACCTTGAGGTGAGCATAGGAATCATCAAAAGTTGCCCTTTCTTTGACAGTCAGGACTTATTTCTGTGTCTGCTAAAGCCCTTTGCATGTTAAAGCCCTGGCTCTTTTGTTGGCTTCCCTTTTTCTGTGACTTGGGCAGGACAGCTGTAACAACTTCACTGAAATATCCAAGAGCAGAATAAAATCAGTCTTGGAAAGAAATGTTAGTTTCTTTATCCTTGTGGGACTGTGTGTATATACAATAAAAGGGAGTTCAGTGTTCCTTACTGGTTACTTAAAAGATTACCTTTCCAGCAGCCTCAGTTCACTGAGGCACTTAAGCATGGATTTAATTTTAAGCACAGAATGAAGTGAGAGCCAGTTGTCAGCTCTGTGCTTTTCATCTCCCCAGCTCAAATTATCTTCCTTGCAGCTCTGATCTTATCTTCCACTTACATATTCTCAGTCCTCTGTGGCTTCCTATCTTGTCACCTCTTTCACATACCTTAATCTCACCTTAAAAATGCCACCCAGTTCTTCCTATCTACAGGGATTTGCCTCACACAGAGGCAGTCTCTGAATCCCACTTGACACTGGCAAATTCCCTTGACCTGCAGCACATTCCCTTTTCTGAGCACGGGGCTGCTACTCTTCTTCCCTTGTCCCTGTCCCCCACCCCACCAAGGACCTTGCTGGTGGTCCCTTGCCACATGTGCCAGCACTTTTCTAAATAATTTTCTGCCCTTATTCCTCTCACTCATCTCATTGTTCTTTACCATAATTTAATTTGAATGTATGGTACAGCTTAAAAACTTCAGAACAGCAGGTGTCACAAAGAATGAAGTTCTCAAACGACAGGGTCAATATTCTTTGTAAGAGCTGTGTGTGCAAATTCAGGTGCAGAGGTCAGGCATGGATCTGAGCTCCAGCTGACTCAGGGTGGTTCATTCCGGGCCATTGCATGGAAAGACAAGTGTGTGATGTTTGAGGAAGGAGGCCCCACTGAAAGATACCAATGCACACAGCGCCTCTCATTTGCACCTCTCATTTGCATTTTGCTTGCGTGTTAATGTCTGTGGATGCTTTGTTTTAGAACTGATTGGAAAGACTGATTACATCAGTCTGTTATTGAAGGAAGGTATTTGCAGAGGACAACAATAATAAAAGCTATTAAACCTTCAATACATTCCAGCTTTCAAAATCACAAAATGTGTCACCCTTTCAGATTTTTTGGTCTTTACCTTCCTAGTTCTTCCAATTTTAACATAGTAAATGTAGTAAAACCTCTGGTGAATGGCCATTTAAACTTTTATTACAACTTTGATGCTAGAGTACAGAATTTGGTCCCTCATGAAGTTCTGCTACCAGTAATACAGAAAATCAGTTCACTCTTTTGTGATAAACTGCACTTTAATTCTTACAAAGCACTGTAATTTCACTCTTCTGAAACACTTTTTCTCTCCAACAAAGCTAATTTCAAGTCATGTTTGTTTACCTGACTAACCTTGTCTTTGCTTGTTGCATCACTTGTTTTTCAGTAAATGCTGCTGGGATTTACTGTGACTTGTTAACTATTACTTCCACCAATTGCCTGATTAAATTGTATTATTCAGATTGTAACATGGCTTAAATGACAGGAATTAAAAATAGATCCTTTTCTCTAGGGCTCAAGACATGGAACCATAAAATAAAATGCCTTGAAAACTTGTTAAAAGCCTGGATTAATTTTAAAATTCATAAATAAAGCGATTGCAGCAATTAACTTCGTCTCTCTTAAGAGACTCTAACTATACAAGCTAATCTCTGAAGGTTCTTTGAAAGTATTGCCCACAGTCATTTCCAGGCACGAGGTCTCAGCAGAGTCCTGTCCTACTTGAGAGGTTCAGCCTCACTGAGGCGGGAGGATTTCCAACTTATGCTCCTCGGAGTCTGCGTTTGCTTTGCTGGAAATGTGCTGTGGGAACAAGAGCCAGAAGCAGTTGTGGCATGTAATCATTAGCAAAGACTTCTATCACCTCTTTTATAAGTCAGCTCTGACCGTATTTCCAAATGTGTCGCTGCCACAAGCAAGTTACTGTGTTTGTGAGAATTAATTCAAAGTTGGTAACAAACTACCGGGACAGTTTTATCTGAGATTCTGCTCATAAATTTGAGAATGCCCCATTTACCAAGTGACCAGTTTTACTTAAACATTTTTCAAACACTGCCTTAGAGAATTAGGAAGACCAGGAGAGGGAGAAGAGTTGCTGTTTCTGTTTAAAACACGAGCCAGAGGTTTTTAATGATCTTTAGTCTGCAGCTCCCATGGGGTAGCTCAGAATCGCGGCAATGTGCTGTTAATTAGCTAGGTTGGATAATTGAAGCCAAGGCTGCGTGCAGTTCAGTGTGAGTGACAGAAGCTGCTCAAAAGGCAAAATAAAATGTACGTGCTATGGAGTTGCTGAGCTCCCTGTGCCTCGTCAGCCTGCAATAAGTACTAGAGCTGGCTGTTTAAAAATTGGCCCACAGCTGTCCACAGACCATTGTGGTGGTATTACTGCAATACCTGAAAGCTACTGGTCATATCCTTCACTCCAGAAAAAGACTGAACAAATACATCCCAAAAGAGCTGCAAAGCTCCATACTATAACTGAAGAAGTAGCTTAATTGTTTTGTAGCAAAGGAAAAAAATGCCTTGTTTTCCTGGCAGGGGCAAGAAGCAGATGCACACCTTCACATTTGGACTAAGCTGACCAGTCCCAAGGCAGTTCTCATCCAGGAGCCAGGGATCTGCAATGCAGAGATGAGTATCACTACCTTCAATTTTACAGATCAGAAAACTGAAACGCAAAAAGGTGAAATTAATTACCCCAGATCTGTTCTTCCCATGGTATTGTCATTTATAAAACTGGAGCTGGTCTACACTAATTCTTTATCCAGCTGGCTCTGAAGCTTATCTGTCCTGTTTTGTACAGCACATCTTAAATCATGGGCAATATATTCTATGAGCCTTGTAGGTCTTGCATAGTGAGTAGATAGAGCAATAAAGTAAGTGTGTAAGGACTGAAATGCAGCTCCTCATCACAATTACTTGGCAGTCGTGCCTTGAGTTCCGAACACCCTGAATGATAGTCTAGTTCTTACTAGATTTATCACTGGTAAAGATGTGATTGCTGAGCTCACTGAAGGCTCCTTCTGGTTTTTAAGTGATTATTTTGCTTAAAGGCATGAAGTGTCCCAGTACTTTGTATCAGTTATAAGTGCTATTTTTCCCCTAGGACCCAGCAGAATTTGTCATGGATGTTTTTGCTGCCGTTGGGTTCTGGGAGGCTGTTCTGGCTCACTGTATCTATAGCACTCTCAAAACCTTGGGTTCAGTTACATTTCAAGAGCAGTTTCTCTATTTCTTGTAAACTGCAAATGTCCTTGAAGAACATTTAATTCCCCGCAATTTTCCATCTTAGATTTTATCAAAATGTATAGCAAACACAAAGTTAAATTCCTTTTACAGATAAAAATGAAGGACATATGGTTGAAAAGGACATATGGATACAAAATGTGCATATTTATACAAACATGCCCTGATCAGCTGAGATTGTCCTTTTCTTTCTCTTGTGATCAGAATGTGATAAGACACAGAGGATAGTGTAGTTCCTACACAGCCAGATATGAACCTTGCAACAGGCATTAGGAAGATTTCCAGTGATTTCCCTTAGCCTTGGGTCAGGTCTTTGTTGCTGGGTGAACACCAGTGGGCAGTTTGGGCTAACTTTAACCATGTGCAAACCCCTTGTGAGCAGTTAAAGACAAAATATTTTCAGTGTAGTTTCATTTCCATTTTGAGTGTGTACCAAATAACTAAATAAATAAGAAAAATAAGATTAACCGAAGAAAAGAACAACCTGCACAATGGATTCATAACGAGATGATCGTATGGACAGAGAGGGTTGCCTGTTTCTGATTCAGTTCCCAGGGAAATCAATAGGAGATAACTCTGTTTGCATGTGAACAGTGCTAGTCACCTTCTCTACCAGCCTCTGAGATCTTCAAATCCTCTGTAAGCAAACAGCTCAGCTAGAAAATAAATGTGTAGAGTCTGTAGAGCTACACCAGCTACACAAGATGAAGATCTGTTCCTGAAGCATCTGCCTGTAACATCAAATATTCAGACAGCCCAACAGCTTAGCTGTTTGAATTTCAAAATCTCATAAAGATAAATCTCATAAAGTGCTCTGCTGTCAGGTTATAAACATGGTTTGTGTTTTCCTTGTGCTGCTTGTGTTTTCTGAGAGGATTGTTTTCATAGTTTAATAAAGAACATTCATGTCCATGACATACCTTCCAGCAATCCTATTTCAATATACTGAAATACCTCATCAGTGGCAACTTTGGATTGAAAATGGGCTTTTGTGGATCATGGGGAACATTAAAAAGAAGACATTTTCTTGTCTGTATGTTCAACAGCTTTCTAATTTCTCTTGTTTCTTTCAAGTAGTATTGCAATTGCCTGTGTTGGTAGAACATTTTACAAATCACTAAGATTTAAATTTTCTTCCTAGTCTCTAATGAGATTAAATGTAGCCAAACAAATTTGGAAGATTTGCATTCTGTTATGGGCAATAGGAAATATTTCCTATAGCAATTCCTTTTCTGTTAATACCAGGTAAGTGTCCATGTGTATATTGTATGAAATGCTGCTATATTTTGTAAGTAATATGATGTAAAAAGTCACTTCTCATTAACAGAGAGGAGAAAAGTAAAAGGTATTAAAATATTGGGTATTTTCTGGTGAAGCAGCTTGTGTTGCCAGCTCCCATTCCCATTCCATGGAAGCTGAGGACTTTCCAGTTTTCTCTTGTTCCCAGCAAAGCCTGTGGGGCTCAGTGGCTCCTTCACTGCACTGTGCTGGAAATGTGCTGTGGCTGCTGACAGTTATATGTGGAATGCTGGGAAATCTCAGGGAAAATGGATTTATAAGGAGTATAAACTCCCAACTGTGACACTCTGCATGGAGGTGGTTTAAGAACTGCCGAGCTCAAAGCTCAGCTCAGTACTTAAGTAAAGCAGCCAGAGCTGGCAATTGGAAGAAGGGGATGAATGAAAAGGAAAAAGCATGTGATAGATGCCATCTATCCTCTCTCTCAAACTGAAATCTGAATTTCCCTGCCTGGCCCCTCTCAGGGGACAGGATGCAATGGCAAGGTTGCATGGCCTGGGGGCTGGGAGGCTGCTCTAAGTGCCACAGGTCAAATCTCACTTCTGCACTAGATGAAGACAAACCTTCCTTGTCTGTTCAGCCATGAGATAGAACAGCTGTCCTGTGCAGGGCCAGAAGCTGGACTTTGAGGATCCTTGTGGAGCCCTTCCAGCTCAAGAAATTCCATGATTCTCTGATTCCAAGGGTCCGCAGTGGATTTATGGTAAAGCAAAAGGGAGGAAAGTTGTGGAGCTTTTTGCAGGAAGATGCCTCCATCACAAACTTCTCCCTCCAGAGCCAGCACAGAGTAAGCAGCTGGTAGGAAAGATAAAATCAGAGAATTCCAGGCTTGAGAAGCCACCCAATCCTCCTTGTCCAAATTGGACAACTGTACCAGTCCTGACAGCTGTCTGTCTAATCTGTCTTCAGAGATCCCCACTGATGGAGACCACTCTGCCTCCAGGTAAACTATTCCTTTCATATCCCTTTCCATGAAATAATTTTCTTGATATGTGTCTTGAATCTTCTGTTTACTGCTTTTCAACCTATTTGACATACAGAGGAAAAAGATTGTTCTTTCCTTGCTTGCATAAAGAGCTCCCAGTTAAGCACACCCGATCTTTTCCTGCTTGATGTTTATTTTGCAGTGCATTGTGTACTAGTAAGGATGTGAAAACAATCTGAATCCACCAGCCAGCTCAGAAAGTGTCAGCCAAGGATGCTAAAAGGCCTGAAAGTTTGGAGAAGTTTGAACTTGAATTTAGATGACAAGCTTTGGCCTGGGTCCAGCTGTTGCTAAAAACCATTCTGCTGTGCAGACAGTAGCTTTAACAAGCTGGAGAGATGGGCTGTCAGCCAAGCTTTGCTGGGCACAGGCAGAAACCTGTGCCACGTGCTGAATAGGAAGTGCAAGAAAGACAAAACATTGATGTCCAGGGGCCCTGCACATGCAGACAGGTCATTCTGGGGCTGGACAACACCCAGAAAGCCAAGTAACATTTAGTAGCTGATGTGGGCACAAGCACCACTTGAGGCACAAAGATACTGTGTCAGGGCCAACCTTAAAAAAATACCCCAAAAGGCCAAGAAACACTTCTGAAAAGTGATCTTGGCCCCTTGGGACTGCAGTGGGAAGCTGGAAAGTCAGTCTCAGTCCCAACTCTTGCCACTCAAATGTGAATATACAAAATATGGAAGCATATTGTCTGCTGTCACAACTCATCTGTAAAGCAGATGTTTCTTCTGGGGAATTATTCATGCTAAAGATCACACTTCAAAGTAAACAATAATTGTTATTTGTTCCCTTTAAAAAAAATGAAAGCTGGAAATCAAATTAATGACTACATTTCCTCAAGGGAAGAGATGGAACGGGAATATGATCCTTTTGGTATATTTGTAGCAAATAGTTTTAGGCAAACATATTGGTTCCACGCTATTTTCACATGGATTTAAATAAGAGGGATACAAATAACAGGGGAAAAAGAGAAATTGCTGAGGAGGATGGGACAGGAAAAAGAGTACAAAGGGGCTGAAATGAGAAGACTGTAAGGTCTAGAGGGTGAATACATTTGGGCAACAAAGAAAGCAGCATCCTGAAAGGAAAAACAGTCCATAAATTTGTAGAAATTGCAAATTCCTGCTCTATCAGACAAACTCATGCAGGTATTTTTAGGGCAGTATGGTAAACACCATGCTGAGACACATGGCTCTATGTCCTGCATTGTTTTTGTAAACCTGGTTCTGCATCTGACATGTCTTGGTGTGGGCAGGCTGGGAAGGCTGTAAGGAGAGACTGAAACCCATTAGGTTTTCTTATGGGTCACTGCTTTGCAGCCTCCTGGATAAGACCTCATTTCAGGGAGCTCCTATGACTTCACAGAAGCCAAAAGCAGTTTGTGTTTCAAATTACTGCATGATTTATCACCCAGGCCAATTTTTACCTACCTTGGGTCAAATACAGGATGAATGGTCTCTAAGTATTTATGAATTGCCTGGGAAGTCAGGCAATGTGTGATACTGTTCTTGGACTCACAGGCTGCTTTCCTATGAATAAATTAAATGGTGCCAAGGCGCAGTCCCAGGCACCAGACCTGAGCTGTGTGGCTGCATTGATAGGGTGTGCAATAGAGGTGCAGAACCTCCTTTTGGCTGGTTTGGATCCCACAAGTTTGTCTGGTAAATTTCTGATCTTAACTGACTATATGCACGATTTCAGAATTGGGAAAATACCTATTTTTTCATTTATGTCAGGCACATAAACACTGATGTATTGACCTATATTCTTGTTTATCATTAGTGAAAGTTATGAAAATATTTTGAAAAATGGTAACAAAGTTGTGATTCTTCATATTTATCGCTTCTTGGAAATTCCTTAGATCATTATTCAATTATTGTTACTTCCCTGTACCAAAGACTATTCAAAAAACTATAAATGCATTCCAGAGTCAGGCTTTATCAATACTTCCCATCATCAGTTCAGAAGCTTTACCCAGGGCTAGTGTAATTGCTGTTATGAACTTTGAAAAGGGTAGTTGAATGCTATAGCCTTCATTAAGTTTTGATAAATGCATTCACTTCAAGTTTGTATCCCAAAGACGTTGCTTTGGCTTGACTAACTCAAGAAAAAATGCTGTGTGTTGGAATTTTCAGGATGAGTATCTTACCTGGAAGGTGGGAAGGAAATGCAGGTGTTATTTAGATACTTAAATGTACTTATTTTAATGTTAAAGCTGACAATTCATGACATGTCTGCACTCGTTCTATTTGCTAGTTCCTAAAATCAGCTCCCCTCTGGAGCCGATTTGGGATTAAGGGTATGGTGTATAAATTGTTACACGACATGGTGCTGGATAATTAAACAGCTGCTTTGCACTGAGCTCCCTCATTCTCTAACGAAGCAGATGTTTCATCTTGCTGCTGATTTCCAGTGTTCCTCAGTAACATACACTCTACATCAGCACTGCTCACAGCTTTGATCTGTCGGATCCTCCTTAGCGTGGATCAGAGCCCGGCGCACGGCTGGGGAGGCTCGGCACGGGCAGTGAGTGCTGGGGAGCTGCTCACCCGTCCCATGAGTGCCCACAGCACAGCCCAAAGAGTGCCCATCAATCAGCACATCCCAGAGTGCCCATCAACCAGCACATCCCAGAGTGCCCATCACCCCATCCCAGTGAGTGCCCACCAGCACATCCCCACCAGGCCAGAGCAGCCAGAGCAGCTTCCCCACCTGACACCGCTGTTACAGGTGTCAGACACGGTTCCGTCATTTGCATTCCAATAGCTGCGAGGGGGAGCACAGTGTTACAGGAGGAGCAGGAGCAAGAGGGATACATGAGTGGGAGTAGCCTTTTGCCTCCCTCCTGCAGCTGGCAGTGACAACCTGAGCTGCTCAGCTCCATCCTGAGCCCTCAGCAGCATCCACTTTGCACTCTGTGTGAGAGCTCATGGTGTGTGTGTGTGTGTCAGCAGGGGAACGAGAAGCTCTCCTGTATTTACCTTCTGTGCTGTCAGAAGCACCAAGCAGATCCCAAGTGGTAGATGAGCTGAATAAAACAATGCATCAGGTCAAGTGGTATACATTCCTCATCAAGCTGGAAAGATATTCCTGCATCATTGTTTTCTGCCCTCTGCTATCACTTGGTTTAAAAATGACTGTGTGTGCACAGGGCTGCAGTGAGCAGGTGCATCCCTCCAGGTAAAGCCCTCCTGCCCTGCCCTGCTACTGGGGTCTCGTGGCTGATGCTGGAGCTGCTTCCCAGGGCAGTGTGTCAGGCAGCTGCTAAAAGCCTGTGATGAAAAGAGAAGTATCACAAATATTGGGAAATGATAGCCAGGGTGTCCCAAGGAAGTGTGTGTGTATGTGTTAGTCAAGCAAGGCAGCCTGATCCCATCCTCAGTCTTCAACCAAACAGTGATTTCCAAAGGTCTGTACTTCCTCAGACAAATATTTCCATTTAGTTATGTGCTTTGCTAGGATAAATTTCATACAATGTGGAGATTTTTGGACTTGCAGATTTTTTAATTGGCCCTGCTAGGATGTACACAATGTTCTTATTCCTAATTTATGTTATACATATTTATACCCATTTCCAGTGTATTTATAGTGGGAATAAAGTTTATACTTCAATCCATACTTACTCCCAGATGGGAAAATGCCCATAAACTTCTTATTCAGGGGATAAATGGGTATTGTAGTACATGGTCCATATTCTGCATTGTTATATACTGATCCAGCTCCCCAGATCCTTCAAATTACCTCTGTGAAAGTGAGTGAGGGAGATGTGCCAAATTCAGAGCCTGGCTGAGAGTCTGGCTTATTTTCTAGAGATGTTGAATATTCCAAGGCTTGCACAGTATCTTTCAGTGATATAGAAGAAATAACTGCCTTAGAAGGCCTCTCTTCACAAACACAATTTAAAATGATTGTGTAACTTGCCCTTTTCTCCATCACATGGTCCTCATTTTGTTCACCATTATTTTTAATGGACCAATTTTCTCTCTTCCTTTTCATCCACTAAGTCCTTATTACTATTATCATCATCAAATTCTTTGTGGGCTGCCAGCATTTGATATTTCATTTCACTGATTTAATTATCTCTGTGGCTTGTTATGGGCTTGATTATTTCTATAGAGCTCCAAATCATCCTCTTTACCAAAGTGCTTACATGCAAATCTGTTTGCTCACTGTTTATATGGTGCTTGGCACTTGGGCCCTTTTGTACCTTGCATTTATTCCAGGGGGTGTCTTAGACTGAACAGATTTTACAGCTTCACCCACGGAACATGGGCAGACAGGAAACACAACAGGGTCTTCCCATGTGCAGGTAAAAGGATGTTACACTTGTTTAAATAATCTGATTTTGTCTTCTGAGCATCATCATCATCTTTGGAAACTTGGACAGGGGATAAAAGAAGCCACTCTGAGCTAGGGGGATTTTTGCTGTCATCTCTGCTGTAGATCAAACAGTTCCTTCAACTTAGCAAGTTCAAGTTCCTTAGCATGGGCTGCTAAGATTTTCTGCCTGACACGACGCTCTAGGAATGACACAAAAGGAGTCCTCACTGGCATCATATGGTGAAAGCTCCTGCTACAGCTTTCATTGTGTTTTCCAGGCAGCTCCCCCAAACCATTGCCCTTTATGCTCTATCTTTACGTGATCCAGAATATTTGACTCATCCCTCAGCAGCACCCCAGTGGCTGGCCCCTCAATTCTCATTCCTCCAGCAAACCAGGCCAGCCATGTGCTGTCAAGAAAGATCTTGTAGCTGTTGGTCTTTCAGAGAACTTCAGCCCAGCTTCTGCATTGTGCTGACTGGCCTCCTGTAATTGCAATGACTTTAGGAGTAATGATAGACACACACAGGGACATGTTGTAATTTTGTGAGTTTCTTGGATCTATTATAATCAAGAGTCCATAAATAACTGCTTCTAATAGATTTGACTAAAGAAAGTAATTGCTATTTTAATGGTTAATTCATTGTATGTTAATTAAGTGCTCAATAGGTGAGAACATTTTCATGGAAAGTAACTCAGTAAGCATATTTTTAATAATTATTATTTGCCTGAAAGGGATTTGATGCAGAAATCATGTATGACAAGCTCTAATTGATGTTTTTAAAGTATATTTATTATGGATAAATAGTTACTTTATTGCACATATCTCTTTCCCTCATATGCACAAGTTCCCAGCTGGAGGCCCTGTTCTGTTTTATTTTAGTCTGTACTTCCCTGCTTTGGAAAATTCTCTCACTTGTGCTTGTAAAATAATCTCAGTCACTGCAGCACAAAGCGGGATGTGAGCAGAGGCAGGGAGCTGCTGGCTTCTACAGAAGAAGTTCTAGTTTTAACTTCAATTGACTGTTCAGCTTTAGGTTTTGTGATGATACTGGGTGAAAGGCCAACAAGATTCTGTTTTCTACAGAGTTAGGCTTGGAGTGTGAGCCAGAGAAACCCTCGGAAGCTCCAGAGATGGAAATTAAAATAACAGGGCAGGGCAGGGTATCTTTTTTGTAGACATCCTCACAACTCCCAGATCACAGTGATGCACAGATGGTCCCTATTGTGTCACATCTCAGAAGAGAGAGTTTGTAATTGGGGTCCTCTTGGATACCTGGACATTGTCCCCAAGCAGAGCAGGGAACTCGTACAACAGAGACCTCACCTGGGGAGTGTGCAAGGTGCCAGCCTGGAGTAAAATGATTGTGCAGAGAGAAAGGATAAAGTGCAATGTCCATTGTTAATAATTTCCTTTGCCATGAAGGAATGAGGAACGGGAGCTGGACTGGATGTGCTTCAGGCAATGCAGCAGTGTCCCAACTATGTTTTAATCAAATATCCTGGGAGTTTGAATTGGGAACAAGTAGTATTAGATTTAAGGGCTGGGTGAGTAGACAGCTGATGTTCTTTCCTGGCAAAAATATTATGAGAAAGTCTGTACTGACCTTTCCTTAGTACTCACTTGCTGTTCATCTTCACACATCTTCACCTCTCTGTGATTTGCTGGCATCTTTGGCATCACTGGGCAATGACTGTTCTTATTTATTTGTGAATTGAAAGAAAGATCCTCTGAGACTAAAATGAGCAGTGGACAGGAAATGGATCTGTTGGTAGCACTGGTAGGGTGGGGATAGCCTTTAAAATGTCACTGCACTTGCCTGGATCTATTTTTCCCCATCCATAAGATGGAGTTAGCTATGCACATTTCCTTCATGAAAACCATTTAGTATTTTCTGTTGAAAAATCCTATATATGTTATACATGTTAATCATTTTTGTCACTCAGCACTGATTTAGGAATTTCTGGAGTACTCCCACATGTTGAAAATCACACCTATCTTAAGGACAAGAATATTAGATCCCAGTACAGAACTGGGCTAATTTGACAATGACATATTTTTCTAGGATAATGCCTCAGATAGATCTTATATAAGAAAATGATGCATTTATAGCTAGAAAGAGCTGTGGAACATATGATTTTACCTGTTTAAATCCAGCACTCCTGTATTTATTGAAGGAATTTATGTATATTTATGGTAGGGTTTCCAGAGAGACATTGCATCTATTTCTTCTGTTGATCCTTTGCACTAATGATTAATCACCTGTTTACTTATGTAAAAATTCTTGTCTCTTGGATTTTTTTTTCTTTTTTCTGCAGGAAAAATAGCTAAATTACTGAGGAAGTTTTCTTTTTTTTTTTTCCAGAGTGTGGGTTGGGGGTCATGTTGACCCAAAAGTTAACAACCCGTTACTCTTACACCTCCTTGATTCCTGTTGCTGAAAGGAGATGCCCATAATTATTTAATTAAGAAAGCTGAGGTAGGTCCCTAGCAATTTAATCTGATGAAGATGGTGCTCACTCAATAAAGAACAAGCACTTTAATACCAGGTACCATCCCAATGGGTTATCCTGCTTGACTTTTGAATAGTCACTATGAGCTGGAAAGAAGAAATCATGGAGTGTCAACAGAGCAAGCTTGAATGCTACTGTCATAATCTGCTCATACATCAAAATTAATCTTTAATCCATGCGTGGGCTTCAAGGGGTGTATTCAGAAGGGCCACCTTCAGTCCAGGTTTTATTAACCCATAGAGAAACATTTGATGGTCTCAGAATAATAGCAGGCAGTGAGCAGGATGCCACCTTAGGGCAAGAGTGAGGAACCAGTGGGCAAAATCTGACACTCAGACCACAGGGTGTAGCCTAAATTGTCAGAGTAAAATACCAGTAAGGCCAGATTTGAAGAGGCAGCAAATAACTTTCATGCAACCAGCTAACAGAGCTTGAAAAAAATGGATACACTTCCAGATGTGGAAGTGTCGATTTCACTCGGGGCTCTGAAGGTCAGGGTGACCCTGAGAGATCGACAAGAGTCTTTGCTTCCCTAGCCCGATGCAAAAGGAGTCTGGAATGCTTCTGATTGCGTTTTCAAGGTTGTTTGTTTCTTATCTAAACATTCTTTCTCTGACCTGCCAAGGTCCTCTCAGCAAGGCAGCCATGGCCATCTGCCCTTGAGCCTTGGGCGGCTCCCACATTACATACTCAAAACTACGTGTACCATGTCCCGTACCAATACCTAAGATCTGTGTTGGACAGCGTGTCTCTACCTTAAACCAACAGAAAAGTGCCACTATCACAGCGAGACATGGAGGACAAGAAGAACAAGAAGAAGGTCAGGACACACCCAAATCCCTCCATCTTGTAGCCCCTTGAACCCCATTCTAAAAATCCCCAAATTCTCCTTTTCCACCTTTTGTCAATTTAAATATCACACTACTAAAACCACTGTGACTTGTAATTCCTGATACAAAATTGACAGCTTTCCACAGGCTAAAATCGAAGCCACAGGTGTTTTTGACTTCATGCCAGGGTCTCTGAGACCCCTGCCAGGGTCTCAAGACAGCCAGGGCAGCCAGAGGGATGTCCTGGACTCTGACATGGAAGTACTTGTGCAGGGCTGGCAAACAATAAACTTCAACTCTGGACCAATCTGCAAACAAATTACTCTAGCGTTTGACTTCTAATAATCAGCTCGATAATTAAGTGTGAAAAACATTAACTCCTTAGCCATATAGGAGCATCTGGGGATGCCAAAGTAGGTCATTAGCTAATAAGCCCCTGCAGGCCCGGGAGAGGGAAGGGGAAGCCTGAAGAGGGCTGTTGGTAAAGGGCAGGTGGGAAAGCTGTACCACCAAACCTCTGCCTCTCCTGGCTCCTACGGTTTTACTGCCTGAGTTTCAGTTCCCAGGTATGTGATTAATCTTCTTTGGGGAGACTGCTAAATTAGGAATCAGAGAATTAATTGGCAGACCTTCAGCTAATTGTGAGCAAGAAAGCAATCCCTGAAAACTACAGTGGAGATCAATTAATTCAGAAATGTCTCATCACAGAATATGAAGAACACTTTTCCCCTTCCTCTCAACTGCAGCTTCCTACTTCAAGTGTTTGGGAAGAAACTATAAACTTGTTTGAATCACAAGCAAAACTGTATGCTGCCCCCAAAAAGGGGAAAGAAAGTGTATTTAATGCTTAACATTATATAACACATAAGCATATATCATTTAAAAGTACATTAGCAACCTGACTTATTTCCCCATTTTGGACATGATGCATTAAAAAGGAAAAGGCCACTACTGCAGTTTTCTTCTTACATAAAGCAGATTTGTGTCCACAGTGCCAGTGCTTGGGTCTGGTGCACTGGAGCAGCAAATCCTGCTTGCCAAGGAGTTGATTTCTTTGCTTTTCCTTGAAAAATTTCTTTCCTATTCCTTTTGCCATTGCAAAGATTCTTGGGCAGTGTGGCCCAGCAGGTAAAGGTGGCACACAGGGAGCCTGGTGGACTCTGCTCACAGCTTCTTTCAGGTGCTCTGGCTTGAACAAAGTGGAGGCTTGTGGTAAGCAGGCAAAGGTTTTGCAGAGATTTGTTAATGCAGGCAGGCAGTGCACACATCCACCCTACTCTTGATTTACATATCTCTGAAATATCCTTAGAAGGCAGGGAAGTAAAAAATGTGGTGTCATGGAAGGTCTGCTTTGGCAGCTGAAAGCCAGCTCCTCCTCTTGCACAAAGATTAATCACAAAAAGTCTGTTGAAGTTGATTTGCAAATTCTCTTACAGGCTGGCATCTGGAGCAGAGCTGATGAGAGGTGCTGTGAAGGAACTGCCTTGTAAGGAGATGGTCATGGAGATGAACCAAAGTGCAGGAAAGTTAAATTACAGCTGCTAAACCTAGGAAATTTCCTTGTATACAAGGTATTCTATTTAATGGGATTGACTATTTAGACACATTTTTTCAGGCCACTTCCATGTATTACAAAACACCTTGCAAAACGTTTTCCAAATCACTCTCCCAAGAAATTTTTTCCCCATTTTTTATTTTTTCTGATACCTCAGGGTTGCCTGCATCTCATGGTACTGCAGAAAAGAAAGAATTTGCAGCTTTTGTGGGTGTTGTTGAATATGTACAAGTACATATTCAGAAATGATCATCACTGGGAGAGTTTCAACTTTTGAATTGAATTTACTTTTGACCTGTGGTGTGAATTTTTTCTAAGAGCTGTGTACCTCCTGTGAGGCCCTTTTTGTACCCTGATCCAAAGAAAGGCCTATGACTCTTCACCAAAGGTCCTTTGGTTCCTTTGGACATGACAAGTCTCAGTGCTATTCCTTCATGAGGAGAGCAGGCTCTGGGTCACTGCAGTGACAGGGGCTGGTTAAATTTAAATAAATATTAATTTATTAACGGCTGATGGAGGGCTCAGGGACCTCCTGGGGCCTGAACACCCGTTCCATGGTGGCCATCCTCAGGACATGCTGCACCTGCTCACTGCAGGGGATGGGGGATCCCAAAGGGGATAGCACCTCTCCATGTGGTTCCTTTTATTTCTGTGACTCCAGGCAAGCTCTGCTGGCAATCATCAGCACACCTGAGCTGGGAGCTGCTCTGTGGCTGCTGCCAGACTCCTGAGCCCATGCCTTGGGATCCTTGCACAAATGTTGCTCAGGCGTTGTGAGAGATAATAATAGACGCGAGTCCTACAGAAATAAAGCTAATACTGAGGCTTGCTGCTTTCTTTCAGTAGGCTTTTGGATTTCAATTCTATGGCGCAGCAACTCTGCAGGGAGGAAGACACTTCTTCCCGTGGTGTTTGTCCCAGGCTGCCCCTGCCAGGTGTCTGCAGCAGGGGGAAGGATCCAGGGCTGTGGCCAGCAGCACCATGGGTGGTGTTGAACTGAACAGGGAGAAGATGGTCACATATTTAGCACAGAAGCTTTGTGGTAAGTCAGATCTCTCATTATTGTTTTATCATATATTTTGAGCTTCATATTTAATTCAGGTCAAATCTAAACTACTAAACAGAACTGTTATGCAGCACGCATATCAGATAAATGAAGTGTGGGTTTAGCACAGCTCTGACCTAGTTACTTCATGCAATGTTTTCTAAAAGCAAAAATTGAAATCTTTTATCTGAACACGAAATGAGTCTTTGTTCCCCTGCCTATTGCAGCACTTTGCATATATCTGGTTTCAAAGACTGATGAAAATTTGCCATTCTGAATCTTTCACAGGTATCATAAAGGCTTGTCTTTGCTGGTAACCCAACCCAAGAGTGTTTTGGCAAAAAGAATATCTGCCATCAGAGGTATGCAGAGTGATCTTGACACATCAGATGGCAGAAAGACAAGACCAGAGTTGATAAACATTAATAAAACATTAAAAATAGCTGGATGTTTTTAAAAAGAGTAATTCTATTTTTGTTACTGTTCTCAACAAGTGAAAAATAAGATATTTGTAGGAAAGAAGAGGCAAACCAAAGTATGAAATACCGAGATATTTGAGACTCACAAAACACAGATGTGTTTTTCTAATCTTCCTGAAACAAATACATATGTTCTACCATCCATAGCTCTATAAAGATTTTGAGTCTGAAAGAGAACACAGATGAAAAAATTTTCTTTAATTTCTTCAAATTTCAATTTATGTTATTTTTAAAAATAGATCTGTTCTGAATTATTAGGAAATCTATAAAATAGTTATGGGGGGTTATGTTTGCAATCAACTATGGGTTTTAGTAATTAATTTTCATTATATTGGATTTTATAAATCCTCACATGTTCTGGTTATGATTAAAATGGGAAAAGTACATGTGGAATGAAAATTATAAAAACCAAAATGCAAGGTTCTGCATTCAACCCCAAAATGAGTTATTGATAAACTTCATATTTATTTAAACTGCTGATTTTAGAGAAATAGCTGGGGTTTTGTTATAAAAAATGATGACAAATTGTCAACTAGGCTGTACTAGTGAGTGTTACACAGCAGTTCTGGGGCAGATCCACCACGACACTCAGAGCTGGTCATTGCTGCTTGGCAGGGAACACTGATATTCCAATGGACTGGTTTGAGAGACACTGGGGGATTTGTAACCCTTCAAGATGCCCAGTAGTTGCCCTCAGAAGAGATATAAATTGGAATTGGGATGAGTGGAGGAATTGGGATAGGTGGAGGGGATGAGGGCTCTGTCATCCCCATTAGGGGATGATCCCATTGGGATTCTGCATTCATGGCAGGAACACCTGTGCCTTTGCAGGACAGCAGTGGGTACCAATGCAATGTAATGCTTCCCACAGTTTCCATTCCAAGCCTTCTGCTTGGCCAGGATCTCTCTCCTGTTCTTTTTCAACTCTTCTTGCCACTTTCCTCCATTTCTGTTTTGTATTCCCTGCTTCTTCCTGACACCCTTGAAAATGTAACGCTTGTAAATCCAGTGTGTGGAGCTCTCAAACCTGAAATTACGCCATGGCTCCTCTCTTTTATCTATTATTTATCAGGAAGGCTTTTGAAAGCAATGATCTGTGTTCGACATAAAGACTGGATAGCTCACAAGACAGCACAGTTCAGACCTGTACCAGCTCAGGAAAGCTGCAGTGGCAGAACAGCAGAGTCACAAGTGAAAGAGAGAAAAGCAGGTTGTGGGAATTGTAAAGTGCAGGAGCTCTGCCCTGGCTCAGCCCTTATCTGCTGGATGTGGGAGGGGCTCATTGATTTTACACTAAAAACTAAAGGGAGAAACAAACTAAATACTCCATTAATGGCAATATATTAATATTCAAGTCAGTAGTGCAGGGTTATTTCTGTGGTAAAGTCAACTTTCTCCAGATTTACTTGCTCCCTGAAACTTTAGGTAAGGGGGATAGTCAATAAATAGCTCATGAAGAATTGCTGCCTGTGCTGATTTAGACTGGGCCTGACACTTTCAAAGGTGTGGTCTGATGAGAAAGATCAGGAGCCTGCCTCGGATGGTGCATCATGGTTCCTGGCCCCCTCTTATTCCCAGAAAAAAAACCCCAAAATATAGCTGTGGCCACGACCTTTTATTCCTCACCTCTGGCTGCATCACCTGCTTTCAAGGACAGTAACAGAGCTTGGAGGGGAATTCTCCAAAGTATTGTCCTTTCCTGAACTTTCTTCCTTGTGTATGGAGCTATAAAACCTCAAGCCAACCAACAGCAGCCAGAGATGGGCAAAATATTGAATGAGTGATTCATCACTTGAAACAGCTGTCTCCAGTTCCTTGCCTTACCAAGCTGCTCTTAGACTTTGCTGCCATTATTCCTTCTCCTTTTGAACAAGGCAGAACTCTGCAGAGGACATACAAATTCCCAAGAAGTCTCTTCAAATCTAGTTTTATTTGAACACTAAAACTCAGTAGAACTCAGGTTGTCTGAACTACTTTTTCTTGGCTCCATCCTCATATTTCTTTCAGCAACTCAGGGGCATGTCCAGCTTGGATATGGAGAGGGAATAATAAGTAAGACCAGACTGAGGGAATAGAGGTTCTATTTTGACTTCTAGTATTTGTAGCTAATAATACTGAGAAATTAGTCAACTTGGATTTTTAAACTTCATGTGTGATTATGCTGAGCATAATTCTGCTGTCACTCATGCAAAAATAAATACTGAAACTAATGGAGTTATATGAAAATAAAACTGATGTAAATGAGAAGAGAATTGGCCCCCCTGTGGATACGCGATCAGATTACTACCATACTCTTATTTATCCTAAAACTCCTTTATACCTCTGACAGTCAAAAGTGGTTTTAAATTGGTGGAACAGTGATATCCACTCATTTTAAGATATCTTTGTGCTTTATGAGCAGTGGCAAAGGCTTTATCGTGAGTGTGAATGGAATTCCCTGTTAGCAGAGGAATGCGGGAGCGTGGATGTCACCGCAGCCCTCCCTGCACCGCTCCCCTCCTGCCTGAGAGCGAGCACCTGCACCAAGGGCTCTGCTCCACGTGCTGTCCAGCCTGCTGCTGGAGCAGACAGCAGTGGAAGGTGCTCCCTTTTCCCGAGGGGGAGCACTGTGCAATCCCGTGGCCGTGATCCAGCACACAGCAGGAGGGCAGCGTGTGGCCAGGCTGGACCTAGAGCCCAGAGCTGGGACTAGACCAGAGCTACTGCACTCAGTGCAGACATCCATGAGCTGCCAGCCCACAGGGTTTGCTGTGTGCCAGGCCTGCTCAGAGCCAGCTGAAGGTGAAATGCAGAGCAGGAAAGAGGCTCTTGCTGGACCCTCGGGAGACTCAGGGACAAGCAGCTGTTCTGTAATTGTTCCTCTGATATTTCTTGGCAAGAAAATGTATAACCAGATTTCTTTTAAAATCTTGCAAATCCTTTGCTTTGATTCTGTGTATAATACCATCAAACTTTAGATAACATGCTGATATACGACCCTTGAAGTTTAATGTCAAGATGAACTCTGAGATAAGGAAACCAGAAATCCTGCCACCTTAGAAGGGTCTGAATGAAGATCTGAAGGAGTTCTCTGTCTCCTTGAGGAGTAGCCCCAAAAGGAGAAGCAGGTTGGATGACAGTCATGGTCTTTCCCAAGGAGAGGATCACACAGATGTTTTGTATTTGGTGTATTGGGACCCCATCCTTGACCTGAATGCTAATTAAGAGGAGTCCTACTGTGTTTTGTTGTTCTGTCACCTCGGGGCACCTTTCTAACCCCGTGGGATCACTGGAGCAGATAACTCAGGTGTGGGGCTGGGAGATGCGCTGCAGCTCCAGGTGATTGATCTGCACAGGCAGAGCGACAGCTCCCACACTGCTTCAGGACTGCCTCCAATAAACACTAGCATTTTTAAGTGATGCGCATCAAAATTGCTGAAGTATGAGATGGACGGCAAAAACTGAAAATTGGATAAACACATTAGCACGTGACTCTGCAGAGGCTTGAAGCAAAATTAGCTGTAGTGTTTTAATGATCTCTTTACAGAGTATATTGAAAAAGCAGCATGTTTACACACCGAGTTCAGCATTAGGAGCTCTGCTGTGATTTGTTCTCTGGAAATGCAGTGCTGCAGCCTCTGATTTTATAATCTGTTGACTAACTCATGGACTGTCAAGTACGTCTCAAGATTATCCATTTGGATGTCAGATTATATTTTTTAGGGAACACAGCTTCTATTTATTCTTAACTCTGCTGATGATTTTCCCAGGTTTGTGCCATATGCTATGTGTCACAGATGAGTATTTTGCTGTCTGAAAATGTGACAACTCTGTATCCAGTTTAAAAGTTCTGTCATGTCAGCATTGTCATTAGTGCTGAATTACAATACTGGGTACTTAAGCACCAGATTATGGCATCCAATATTTGTCAATATGACAAATAACAAGAGCAGACATTTTAAGAAGAGACAGTAATATTTTAAAAACATCAGTCAGTCAACAAAGTCATAAAGACTGATTTAGTGACTAATTAAACAAAGTTTGCTGAATAGTTATGCCTACCTAGATAAACTGCAGTTTTATGCATCTGTCTCACTGTGGGCTTTGTGCATAATTCATACACGCTGACAAAACTCAGTTGCAAAAAATGTGTAGACAATATATTTAATGAACAGTTTTAAGAGCTTGAAGATTAAAAACAGCAGAAGATTTGTAAACTCATATTCAGAGCAGATGCAGATGTATTGTTGTGCACTAATTCTATATGAGCTGGCTCTCTAATATAGTTTATGCAAAATATATATAATGTGTAATACTGTGCAAGGTTAATATTGATCAATTCTTTTGAAACCACATTCTTGTCCTGCTGAAAGTAAACATCCTTCTTAGATTTAGAAGTACAGAGGAAATAAGTGTGTAGTTAGATAAATACTATGCAAACCACAGCCTTTTAAACTCTGGAGTCAAATAAATGTGAACTGCTGAATGATAGCAGTCATTTAGTGCTACCATTTCCCTGGTATAATATCACCATCCCATCAAAGCAGTGAAATTTAAATCCCTTTAAAATGGGGATAATTTATGTGCCTTAAATGACATACTTTATTGCATTAGAAATACAATTCCAAATAAAGACTTGATTATTGTCAAATAATCAAGTCTTTATTTGGAAGAAAATAAAGTTTATTTTTTTTTCTTTATTTGGAAGAAAACAAATTATTGCAAGTTCCTTATTATTGGAATGGCAACCTTATTTTTCTGCTGTTTTGTTTCCAACTTTTTTTCCTCTCTCTATTTTTATAAGTGTTTCTCTTTTAACATATTTCCAGTTCCTGAACCAAGATCAACCCAGAAACAGTAAGGGAAAGAGTTTCAATCAGCTGGTGGGGATTCTTGTTTTTTATCCTTTTGAACGCTGTAGCCCTAACCCAAGCATGAGTAGCCAGAGCTCTTTCTGTTTATTTCCTCACTGTGATTTTTAACCAAACCTAAACATTTAACTCACGTGAGTGAACAGTTTTCTTATGGAAGCAGCTCTTGTGACCTATTCAAGTTATTAACTTTGCTTTTACCTTTGTTTGGGATGATTTGTTTGGGATGATCAGGCTGCTGGGGGATGTCCAGCTTCTTCCTTCATGGCAACGTTGTGTTGATTAAAAAAGTTGCAACAAACAGAGAAATCTTCCACATGGCCTTTGTCTCACTGCCTTTGACATGGCTCTTCCCTAACATTGCAATTAAATATAAATATTAGTTTACTCTTCAGGTTTTCAGGCCATACTCAGCACTGTAACCTGCTTTATGCGGAGCAAACTACCCCGATGGAATGTGGGAGTGGAGAAAGGAAGAAGAACAAGGAGGCAGAGTCAGTGTTGGTGCTGCTGCTGTCTCCTCTCTCCTCAGCAGCTGAGGGAAGAGGTTACTGGATCAATCTGGAGCCATCTGACATTCACGTGAGTCAGAGCAGGAGTTGGCAGCACAGTGGGATAAGAGATTTGCAATTAGCAAATATTTTAATGTGCACTGGCATGTCCTTTAATCAGCTGCTCTCCCAGCCTTTTCCTGTTTACTTTTCTGTGAATAAGATTTGTTCTTGTGAGAAGGTTTCTCTGAGCAGATTTCCCTGCAGGCAGGAAGGGGATGGAACAGCAGTGTCTGTCTGTGTTCGGAGCTCAAGGACACAGGTACAAACATTGCACCTCTCAGGCAAACCCTGCTCTCCTTACAGAGAGTCCAGACCCAGGCAAGTGCAGGGGACAGGACTCTGTGACTGAGACAGCCCCAGTTTTTTAGCGACTGAGTAGCCCTAAAGAATCTCTGGTGAGAAGGATGTGAGCAGGACAATGTGAATCTCCTCAACCATTTCTCTGCTGCATTTGTTGGCATGCCATTTTTCAAAGTATTTGGTGAAGTGAAAATATTTCTCTAAATCAAATCTATTTCTGCATAGTTCACAGAGAATAAAGCATCTGTGTGGTACAATAAAACAGCTTGTAGCTAGGTGAAAAGTATAAACTTGCAAACTTGAATTAAACAATAACCCACTTCCTATAAACTGTGTGGTTGAGGAAAAAAAAATGCTGCTTTTTTTCTGGCCTCCTCTAACCCCACACTGCAGGGATTAGTCCCAAAAAGGGATAATGGAGGCATAAGATAGCAGTGGCCTCTCTCCATGAGGTAGGTGTCTCTCCATTCTGCTTGCCTTTCCTGGACATTTCTTCCACTGGGGCTTCAAGGTCCTGGCAAAAGCAAAATTTCTCCCCATTTTATTTTTCTGTGTGGCTTGTTAGGCTGCTGCTTTCCCCGTACCAGGACAGGCTGCACACTTTATTGATTAGGCTGCCTGGTTTTGCCTTTCAGTGACATCCTTCATTTGAATATGTATCTGTTTTGCTGAATCAGCTGTGTATTGAAATGCTGGAGGGTTCAGCTGCTCCTCTGTTTGAGCTGCATATTTGGTTTAATCCTCTTGTGATTTTTTGCTTGTTCATCTGGCTACTACTTTAGCCAAGTAATTTTGGGGGGTGGAGGGGTTGCACTGCCAATTTCACTTCTGACTGGGAAATATATTCTGTAAAATGAGTTCAGTCATTCATGGCTGCAACTGTATATTGTTGGAGTTAAATGCTTTTTAAAAGAAAAAATAAAAGATTTTTTAAATTTCCAATGTTGGCAACCCAGCATTGGGAATACTGGGGGAGTTCCCAACCTGGAAGTTAAAAATAAATAATCAGGAACACAACCTGAAGCTGAGGGGAGTTGAGGTGGGTCTGGGAGGTTGTGTCAGTCTAAACTGAGATTTAAGAGGATCTGCTCATTGTCTCTCTTCAGCACCTGTGGAAGTTGGGAAGGCAAGCACACAACCTGGGTACAGATTCAATCACATGTCAAGCAAGCAGCGTATTCCCATGACAGTATCTTCCCTCAGAACTGAAGCTGGGGTCACAGATAGATCTTTGTATTTATTTCATTTCTATGGATATAGATCCCAGACCTTAGGGGATGCTTTACCGTGCAGACCCAGAAATGCCAGCTCCCCCAAACCCCAATCGATTCTAGCTGCAGGAATCACTGTTTGCTCCAGCATCATCTTTCTTTTGGCATCGAGCTCCTGTCTGAGACTTTTCAAATGCTGCAGAAGATGCTTCCTGCTCAAGAAAAATTAGCTCATCTCTCAGGAGGGAGCAGACTGCAAGTTGTAGCACACAAACTGGTGAGTGATAGCCCAGACCTTGGGAGAGGAGTGAGCTCCATTGCCAGCAAAGGGATGATGCTGCAGCTCAACGCTGGTGGTAGTGTCCTTCCACCTTCCTCATCTACTCCTTTTTGGACATCAGGCAATGCCTGAAGGCACCTGAAACTAGCACTGGATTCCACAAATTTTTGACGCAGTTCTCTCTCCAGGGAGAGCCAGGGCTTCTGTATGGAGCACAGCTACAGGGCACATCTCCCGGGCACATAAGGCTGGATGTAAACTATGGATAGACTTAGTGTACTGCTCCTAAACCTGCTTTACTGTCTGCCTTGTCTCCAGTTGCTCATCATACAGACTCCTAGAAAGAGCCTGAAGCCACAGATTAAAGAGGGAGCTGCCTGACTAGAAGGGGAGTCAGCAGCAAAGCTGCCAAAGGACAGCACCCACAGCCAGGCCTCTGGGCTGGAAGAGCCTCTCCTGCTCCTGGCCTGGCTCAGCTGCCTGCAGCAGGGGGGACCCGGGGTGCCAGGCTGTGCCCATGCAGAGGGACTGGCACAACCCAGCCTCAGCCTGGGCTGCTCACAGAGCACAGGAGCAGCTGCCTGCACACGGGGGCTCCAGGCAGGAGCAGGAGCTCACAGGAGTGTTTTTAACTTGCCTACTGCACCTTCTGCCCTTTCTGCAGTGGGCAGGCTTTAACAGGCTTTTTTTTTTGGAGGAGCTCTCTGGCTGACCCAGTGGCATAACTCCCAACACTTCTGCTCTCTCTTAAGAGAAAGGGTTGTGTCAGTGGTGCCCCTGGGGGTCAGGCATTGTGGCTAGCAGGTCTAGTCCCTGTTTCAGTGCTTTTCCACACTTTTTTTTTTTTTGCCCTGAACACAGTTTGGGTCTGTATGTATAAAAAGAACTCTGTAGAACTTTCCTTAATCTTTTACAGCTTGTAAGTATCACTTTATATTATGGTATTGTTTCTGCCAAATCATTTACTCGCAGTATTTTGGAAATGGACATGATAAGAGAGAAGTGTTACCAGCAAACCTTGTGTTTTTTCAGTAGAACTAAGCAAGACTGTTAGCTGGAAAAGATTACTTCTGGGAGGTTCCCAGAAAAAAAAGCTTTTGGATACTCCTTGTGCCTAAAGGATTATGGTGCAGACTGAGGACTGCACTGGTAATTCAGTGGAATTTATTTCAGTGTCTGCACCTGCCTCTTCTGTTCAAGCAGAGGCAAGTCAGGGAAATGATTAGTAGGAATTCTGTCATCCTCTTCATCTAGGCTCTGCATTTAACAGGGAAATGAAACAAAACTCAAAACAATGCAAAACATCAGCTATTGGAGAAAATGGCAAAGTTGCAGTAAAGTCTAGCAAGAGACAGATGTTCAGTGCTGGTGAGCAGAATGTACACAAATGATGTTCACAGTCCCTGTCTCAGGACCCAGCTCTAGCAGCCCTTAGCACCACAGGAAGGATCCCCTGCAGTTCCTTACATTATATCCCTTTCAAAAACGTGGCATCTTTTGTGCCCACATTTCTATTTACTAAGTACATTTTCTGTTATTTCAATAGTGTTGCATTTTAAAAGCATCCTCCCCCAGGGCCCAGGGCAGTGCTGGTGCAGGAGGAGCTGACTGCCAAGGAGATAAAGGCTGGAAGGAGCTGGATGGAGCTGGATAGAGCTGGATAAAGGAGAGATGGAGGCTGGGTAAAGGCTGGATAGAGGCTGGATGGAGGTGGGATGGAGGCGGGATGGAAGCTGGATAAAGGCTGGATAAAGGTGGGATGGAGGCTGGATGAAGGCAGGATGGAGGCTGGGTAAAGGCTGGATGGAGGCTGGATAAAGGCTGGATGGAGGCTGGATAAAGGCAGGATGAAGGCTGGATAAAGGCGGGATGGAGGCTGGATAAAGGTGGGATGGAGGCAGGATAAAGGCAGGGTGGAGGCGGGATGAAGGCAGGATGGAGGCGGGATAAAGGCGGGATGGAGGCTGGATAAAGGCAGGATGAAGGCTGGAAAAAAGCTGGAGGAAGGCGGGATGGAGGCTGGATAAAGGCAGGATGAAGGCTGGAAAAAAGCTGGATGGAGACTGGATGGAGGCGGGATGGAGGCTGGATAAAGGCTGGATGAAGGCTGCTGCGGGGGAGGCGCTGGGGCTGCCCTGGCGCTGGCCCTGTCCCCAGCAGGGCTGTGTCTTTAGTGAGCATCCCCGGAGATTAGAGCAGCCTGGCTGCTGCAATCAGCCCTGCGGAGACCTCTGCTCCCCTGAGCTCAGCTCCAGCCAGCGGCTGGCCCCACCGTGACCTTCCTCTACTGACACGACATTGGACTAAGGACTTTTTAATTTTCTCTCTCCTTTCCCCCCTCCCCTTTTCTTTTTCTTTATTCCTTTCCCCCTTCCTGCCACCACCGCCGCCCTCCCCGCCCGCCTTTTTTTGAGCGCATTTTGGACCGCTGTGGATTAGAGTCTCTGCTGTAAAGGAGAGGGGCTCAAATGTTATCAGTGTTATCAGTTCACGTGTAAGCGATGCCTCACAGGCAGCAGCCTGGAGCTGAGCAACTGTGCCATCATCCGGCCGGGATCAGCAGCACGGAGCGGGCGGAGCGCGGCGGCTCCGAGCCGCCCGGGTACCGCCCGCCTTTCGAGCTACCAGGGAACCTTCCCTCCGAGAAATTTCCTATCGAGTGCCGGGATTTGTTTTTTGGAATCAAAACCGGGGAAGAAAAATAAATCTGGAGGGAAAGGCTGTTATTGCAGTTCGTGAGCTGATGTTTTATCTGAAAGTGAGAGAGATAAAGAAAAGCATTAGAAAAAGTCACCCAGGGAAGCTGGAGCTGGCCTCGGCAAACACTGTTAAATATTTGCAGGAGAATTCTGCAGATCACCAACTGCTTAGATCTACAGTCTCCCAGGGCAGGAATTAAAACACAGGCTGGATGATCACTCACATATCATTTTATTTTCTTGGGCCGAGCCAGCTACCTAGGGAAAGAGATAAAAGTGAACAAAAACTATACATAAAGCATGAACTGAACCCAAAGTGATCCGGTGAAGCTGTAAAAGTTCTGTCCTCTGAAGACAGAGGTGCCTTTTGTTCCTATACAGGAATAAGTGCAACAGTGTTGGGATGATTTTGCACCCATATATTTGGTATAGAACCATTGCCTTGGCCCAGCATGAAATAAAAGGCCCAATTTCTCTCCTCTCATTGACCTGAGATGCCTCCCTACAAATTTCATTGTTGGTCTCGTGGTTATTGTTTGCCAAGATTTGTTGCTTGTTGTTTTTGTCCAAAAACTGGCAACTTTCATCAGCCCAAACTCTGCTTTTTGCAGAGATTCTAGGGGCTTCTTTCAAGGCAGCTAATGAAGGGAAGAAAGCCTATCTTCAGGATATCAGATCTTTTAAATAGGGGTTAGCACCTCTGTTTCAGGACTTTCTATCAGAGAAAGTCTGAGATCTGCTCCTTTGGAAAAATAATTTCTTACTGACCAGAGCAAGACAGTAAGTTCAACTAACAAAATGAAAGCATGAAGCCTGCAACCTGACTGGTGTACACAATTTCTCTTCTACAAGGCTAAATGCCCAAAATGCACAAAAACTGGAAACTGGTCCCTCTTTTGCCTCAAAACCTCTCCTTCAGGGATCTTCAGCCCATTGGAACCCATCTGAGAACCCATCTGAGCCCAGAGATGTTTGGTGGCAGCCCCTTACTGGAACTGCCCAGGAACCAGGAGACAGTGGTGAGTTTACAGACAAATTACATCATGTAAGTCATTATCAGAGTCCACAAGAGTAAACTGGGAAGTTTTCAATGTAAATGAGCTAATTTCCTTCATGAGGTATGGATGATAATTACCATAATCCACAAAGATATTCTTAGAAGATATTGCATCTCCAGGGTGAAAAAGCCTCAGCTGTGGCACTGAATTCTGACAGTATCATATTTGATTTACCAGAGATCATTGAGATTTACATCAAAGGTCAGGAATAACTCTGCTATTTGTAAGCTGAGAAAAAGGTATAAACACTTTAATTTATTGCCCTGTCACTGTCAATTCACTTGGCATTCACTGTGATAGCACTGCTGTTAATGAATGTATTTGGTAATAATGTGAATGTCATAGATATTTATGCTCTCATCTCTTTCAGTGGCTCAGCAGGTAAGGAAAGTTAGGAGCTTTGCCATTTCACATTTTATAAATTAAAGAGGGAAAAGAAATAATATTTTATCTCAAAGAAGTACTTAACAAATATCTATCACATTTAGCTGTACCAAATGGGGATCTATCTTATCACAGAAAAATCAGTACTGCAAAGAAAGTGATAAGTGTCTGGGATTGCTGGAAGCCCAGGAGGAAAGCTTTTCATGGCTTTGAGAGGAAACAGGTCAGACTTGGTTCAAAACATGAAGATTAGGTGATATATAAATGTAGCTCATAAATATAGCTAATAAAGAAATTTCTTAAATTATGTCTTTAAGTTTTGTTTATGAGCAAGACTTAAATCACGAATGGGAAAAAATACTCTTGGATATGTTTCAAATCCTGAATCAACAAGGAAAGGAACCAGCAAAAGAACCATAACTTTTGCACAGTGGAGAAATGTGTGCCTGAATGGAGCTCATAAAAAATCTCCTAAATGTAAGTTAACCTTGATTTTTGAACAGTCAAATGGCACATATGCATTTAGCTGACTCTGCATTAATGTGATTTTCCACACATTTTAAAATTAAACACAAATACTTTGTAATCCCTTCACACACATATTTAGCCTGCTCTCTGCAGATCACCCAGTGGTGTCTCAAAACCTGGATTTTTTTCACTGAAGGTCAGCAGAAGCCTGACCATTGCTCCCAAAGGCTCTGGCACTCAGACTATAACCAATTCATTCATTTTGTAGTCCAGTCATAAGCCATTTCATAATATTAACAGAGACAAACAGCAAATGCCTTCCTCATTCTGAAATACTGCCTTGGAGCAGGAGGCCCTGCACTCCTGGGTTCATGAGATCATTATGGAGCAGCTGCTGACAGTTTGTGCATGGCATCCTAAAGGAATGTCTGGAAAATGTTTATACACCTTGGTCATTGCTATTGCTTTGTTATCATGCAATAAAACCTTCTTACTCTTATTTGAAGAGCAAATGCTGACCAGACAGTTTTATTAATGTGAATTTTCCTATCTGTTGATGATGAAAGTCCTGCTCCATTAATGCTTTGAGTCCAGCTCAACAGAACTCGGCAGGAGGAGGAAATAATTGACAATAAGTACACTTTAAAAACCTCTGTTCTGACCCAAACCACCTTATCCATAAATCAGGATCCTGCAGTTTCAAACCCTGGGGTGGTACAAGTGGGCTAATGAGTCCCTGCCATTGCCAAGGCTTCCTGGACTGCAGGGAGCCCCGGTGCCCAGGGACAGGAGGATGGACACGTCCTCTCCCCAGCCCTCCCAGGCCTCTTTTCCACAGCTGCCTGTTATTGCTGCAATCACCTCATTACAGCCCCTGTGGACTGATTCGATTGGAAAGTGCTGCAGTGGAGAAGGGGAGGCTGCAGGATGTGTGCCAGCCTGAGAACTGCTGTGGCTGGGGACGTGCTGCCCTCTTGCACATCACTAGTGGGACTGGGCTCAAAAACCCAACATTTTTGTAGGGACAGAGAGACAGAAAACCTAATTTATTTTTTTTCAGAGCCTTTCAGTGTTTTCTTCTGAAAAGATCATTAGTTTGCAATGCAGTAATTTGTTCCATAGATTAATTTTATGCTTTGATTATGAAAACTTAAATGTTTCCTTGAAGCCTTTTGCAATTTTTTACCTTTTAATTAAAATGGAAAAATACCTAAACGGCTGAGTGGTGGCTATATTAAGAAATAATTCATATTTGATAATTTCCCCATTGAAGTTTGTAACTCAGTGTCATACTGAATCTAATACCTTTCTTTAGTGATGCTCTGAATGCCTGTGGAGCCCTTAGCAAGAGTTGGATGTTCAAATAGGAATGGGAAATTCACAGCAGACTTATTTGGCAGCTTATGAAACGTCAGCCTTGTACTCAGCACAGACGAGCCTCGCTATGAAGGAGTCTTCTGGCTTCCTTTGTTACTACGTGAAGAATTCATTTTGGCATCTCCCTTCAGGGCTGGTTCCTTTTAGGCCATGATTGCATTAATAATATCAGCTCATGGTGTAACTGATTGAATCCCTTTCACACTGGGGAAGAATTAAAGCCCAATCTAATTTGTTATTGACCCATAACCAGCAAAGCCACGAAGTAAAGGACATTATTTTCTCTCAACTTTTCTGTATGGATATATTAATTTTTATACTTCATAATCCTGAAGTCATTAAATGCCCCTAAATGAGGAAATGCTTCATGTAAATGTGATTTTAACACCAAAGATTGAGTTTGTTCCCAGGGAAAAATGTTATTTAACTAAAAAGCTGGTTTCATTTCCCAAAAGGAAATACATTTTGAGGCTGAAATTATTGTTTTATTATTATTAAATTGCTCAGATGCAAAAATTGTATTTCTAGCTGAAGAATAAAAGAACACCTTGGTTTTTGCAAGTGTATACGCTGTAATTTTTTTTTTTTTGCATTGTTCATCTTACTGCCTCCTTAGATCTCTTTGCTTTAGGATTAGCAAGATAACAAACATGTTCAGGTTCTAAAAGATTGGCTTTGGTGATGCTCTTTGAAGTGCTGCAAAATGCAAGCTTAGCCCCAGCTTTACAAGAAAGGCCTGCTTCCCACAGCTAAACTAAACACAAACACACGGGGCAGGTTATGCAGGAGCAGGATCACTTCTCCCCAGTGGCATTCCCAGGAAATCCCAGACAAGCACATTTTCCTATCCACACCTTAAAATAATCAGCCTTACATGTAGAATTTCTGCATTTTGTTTGGTCCTTGGTTTACCAGTTGCAGGAATTCCCTCCAAGCTGATTCACAGAACACGCAGATGCAGCAGCACAGTTTGGGTGTGAGCTCTGCCATCACCCATCCTGTTGATGTAGGATAAATGTTCATTTAAACCTGAAACTTGAGAAGATTCTTTGCATTTCTTCAGTATGATGATTTATTTTCCCCTTTTTTTGGTGATACATATAACTGATCTTTTCTGAAGCTTTTAACATTTCTGGACTCTGTGGCTCCCTACAATGAGTCCTTCAGGCTAATTGAGCACCAAGGAAAATAATCTTTTGGTCGCTTGTGGGGTTTTTGGTAATTTTAATCATATTTAATTCTTTGTAATGAGTCCCCTAAAGACTGTGTTCATACCCCACTGAGATGGAAGATACCTCTGCAGCTGGGATCATCAGCTGATCTTCGCTGAGCTGTCTTTGAGGTCCTGCCAGCTGAGAAGGCAGAGGAAGGGAAAGGGCTGGACCATATTCAGAAGCGAGAAGTCCCTTGGAGAGGAGCCTGGGTGGTCCTGGGACATGCCAGAGGCTCAGAGGGCCCCCCTTGCCCTGCTCCCTGAGCAGCCAGCTCCTCTCCCAAGGAAGCCCTTGAAGTGAGCGGAGAGTGAGGGCTCTCACAGCCACCCATACCTGAGCCAGTGCAGCTTCCCACAAGGCTGTTCAGAAGCAAGAAAAGTCACCTATGAATGTTAAGCTTAAAAAAGCAGCAGCGCTGACGAGTATTTTTGGCATGAACTGAAGAATCCTTTTGTTCCAGCTACAGCCCACATGCTGATTCAGCTCAGCAGCTCTCCTCTTCTGTTCTCTTCCTTTCCTAGGGCTTTCTTAAACATCACTTCTAGGTTGCTGTTTTCTTCCAGCCTGCTTCAGTTATGTTTGGTAATGATGGCTCATAAAAATATTGGCACATACTCTCAGCTGGTGGCAGTAGTCTGTAGGAGCATGCTATCAGTCAGGATATGACTCTGTTCTTTTTTCATGGTTTTGCTTTATTTATTTGATCTCATCTACAATAAAGCCTTTTGATACTGCTGAAGTGATAGAAAGACATCATATGGTAAATGGTAATCAGGCTTTTCAATATGAAATGGTTTGAATAAATTTGCTTTGTGGAGTCTATCCAGAGCTAAATTCTGCTGTAATTTGCCACCAAGGCAGTGCCCAGACTGCTCAGCTCTGGCAGGTGAGATCTTCCTGGGACAGAGCAGGCAGCGTCACCCCTACACACTGCAGGGTGACTTGCTGACCTGGATCCCAGAATAAAGGCAGTTTTGAACAGAAGTTGTTCCTGTCTAATTCTTTTTCATTTAACACTCTTTATTTGCAAAACTATATGTATATGATAGCAGAAACTATAATTTTATTTATGCTGAATATACCAGTATTGCATATAGAGCCAGAATCACAGCTCACTGCATGCTGAGGTATCTAATACCTTCAGTGGCTATTTGTGCCTGAATAAGTGGGGGAAAAAAAGAGAAAACCAAAAGATTTTGAAAACTGTATAGGGGAAGGGATAAAGACAATAGTCAGAGCATGCTACAGAAAAAAAGGAGGATACATATTTAAGAACCCAATCTTGACCAGAATTTAAATATCCTCCCAAATACTCAAAAATTCCCTGCAACAGTCCTGTTTTCATCCTCAGGAGTAATTTATTTGAACAGCACACATGAAGAAGCTGCATCTTTACTGGCTGGGCTCTGTGTAAGAACTGAAGGGGGAAAAGCACCTAATTAACAAGCACTGGATCACTGAAGTGATGAGGTGAGGTCCCTGTGAAGGCTGCTCAGTGCCCAGCAGAGCTGGTGTTTGCCATAGAGGTGTCCTCAGCCGCTGTGTCCAAGAGCATTCACAGCAAATCAGGCTGGGTTATATATTTATAGATTCATACCATCACACCAGAAAGGAATTTTTTAGTGCTAGTTTACCTCACCTGGCCTGGAGCCTGGAGCCACAAGGGAGATGTTTCCTGCGTGGCAGGTGGCATTAAAGGAGCTCCAGGGACATTCACTGCATTTCAAGCCCCAAGTGATAATGTTGTGATGTGTTTATTTGATTACATATTGCAAAACAAAAATCATCTTATACAAAACTTCAGGCAGAGCAATCTGTACTTTTTATTTTCCCATTTTTATGACCCTAAACCTGCAAAATTACTTCCAATTATTACTCAAAATGGAACTTTTATTTTTGTTCTTCAGGTTTATTAAGCTCCTTTTGAAGTATATAAAAAGTGTTAAATACCACCATGGATATAGCTGTGATGGGCCTCCTTTTTGTATTCTTTTTTCTCTTATGTAATATTTTATATGTTGAATAATGCGCTCTGTTCTGTGTCTGGCAAGACTTGTGTCCATACACTCTCAGCCCAAACCACAGTGACAGAGCATTTCCATCACATCCTCCTCTCACTCTGCCACTCAAAAACCTCTGCTGCTGCTAATTCAGACTGACTTTTCCTTGCCAGTGGCCACGGAACCACACTGTGCCCCTTCTGCAAGGAGGTAAATGCTGGGTAATTTCACCATAATCTCTGCCAAAAGCTTAGGGGAGGCTGGCAGAAGGTCTAAAAAAAAAAAGCTAAGATCTTGATCTCAAACAAAAAGTAAGTTATTTTGAAAGCTTGACTAGGAAAGTTTCTATGAAGGGGAACAAGAAGTGGCTGTGGAGGTGCTGGAGATCTTCCCTGGCCAATTCCTGATCTCAGCTGCAGCTGCCTGGAAACCTTGGGCACCTTAAAGCAAAAATTGCTGGTGACTCTTCCCTGTGAATTCCCACCAGCACCCATGGAAGCCCTTGGGCCACCCAACTTCTCTGGCTGGGCTGAATGGCTGCTCTCCATGGGCTTCCCAGAGAGCCTGAGAGAGAGGGGAAGAAATGAAAATACTGGTCCAACCTTGGGAATACAGCTTCTGAGGGCTTGTCTTTTCCAATTGCCACACCCTGAAGGACACTTCCCCACAACCTCCTGGATGAATCCAGATAAAGTCAAAGCTGAGCATTTGCTTTGTGTTGACACACTGTTGTTGGGGTTTTTATTATATTTATTTTCTGAAGAAGGATTTTTTTTTCTCCTGAAAAATGTTGTGTGGAATTTGAAATGCAGATTTCAACCAGCTGTATTTCTTATCTGATGTCCTTTCATGGCACTCCTGTGCCGTTGTCAGAAATGTATGATCACATCTTGAGGGAAAAAACTTACTGCCAGAGTCTGTTGATTCTGTGGAACTATATTAAAATACTGGAAATTACCTTGGCACTGATGACTGGTGTTTGTTTGTTTTCCTTTTAAAAGCTGGAGAAAGGGTAAAGTGGACTATTTTCTCCTTCTATTGTTTAGAATAGTGACTGACCTTTCTTTGGAATGGCAGATCTAAAAATGGCATTCCCTGCCAGTGACAGGAGGGTGCTTGAGATGCAGGCTCCAGCCCAATCCTCTCCTCAGACGTGGGAGTAAGCTATTTCTATTGAACAGGAAGACGGATTAGATGCAGAATGGCATTAAAGGGAGAGAGTAATGCAGAAACATCACTGTTGTTTCTTGAATGTAATTTTAAGTAAATGACCTTAAACTGTTCACATGGTTGAAAATAAATCTCTGTTCTGCTTGGGTTGTGTTTCCACAGCGCTTTTTATTTGCAAGTGGATATGAATAAGACAGATCCTGGATTTTAATTTCTTTATTTTTTTTTTTCTACTTTCTATCAAGCTAGCAATTCTTTAAAAAACAAGGCAGAAGTTGCAATGAAGATATTTTCAGGAAGGAGCCTGGAGTGGAATGACCTGCCAAGAAGCCGTGGTGGCTGGGCTGGTGGCCCTGAGCCTGGGGAGGGCACTGGCAGGGCGCTGTGGGATCCCAGAGCAGCAGGTCCCCTCCCATTTGTGCCACAGCAGCAGGTGTGACACACGGGGTGGACGTGGCCACAGCTGCGCTCTTCCCCTCTTCTGGGCTGCAGGAAGAGGCCCTTCTCCAGCATTACAAGGAGTCCATTTATTTTCTGACACATGGGGCTGTTCTCCTCAGCTGGGAATGTGAGGGGGGTGAGGAGAAAGGCCTCCCATGGGGAAGGAGCTCACAGTGTCCTTGTCCCTCTCAGACAGGTGCAGGATCATCCGCCACTGCCCAGTGCCAAGGGTGCCGGACCGACCCTGTCCCACAGGGTCCCCTCAGGGTCCCCTCTCCTGGCTGGCACCGATCCCACCAGGGCTGGAAGTACGAGACCAGAGCCGGAGCTCCCGGAGCAGCGGGAGCGAGCGGATGGCTGGGAATCCATCCCAGGCTGCCAGCAGGAGCTGCAGCCCCCGGAACCCCGTGACCCACTGAGCACTGAACCGCTTCCTGGCCCCAAACCCGGCCATGCAGTGACAGCAGCACGGCCGAGTCTTGGCAGGGGCTGGGAGGCGCTCAGCACATCCCCAGTCAGGCTGTGCCCCAGGAAAGCACAGTCCAGAGAGCTTCACCAGGGGAGCAGCTCAGGGGTCCAGCAGACAGCAGCACTCCCAGGCAGGAGTGCCAAGAGATCCTCTAAATGCTTTCTCCCCAGTATTTGGGGTTTTAGGTAAAACTATGAGAAAAAAAGAAAATCATCTGTGGAAATATAAAAAATTAAAATGGTCTGTTGTTATTGAATTGTGGAAATAAATTAAGATGTACAGAAGCAGGGCAATGAATATATTTTTATGCATTTGAGGACTCCAATTTTTTTCTTAAAGGAAAAAAGGGGAACAGGTGGGAAAAAGGAACTGAACTAGATTTCCAGATGAGACAGAATTCAGTGATCAGGTTCAGCAGAAATAATAGTCAGCCATACTTTTGGAACTGTCTTAAGAGTTCCATTTATGTATTTTCAAAGTGGATAATTTCAATTCTTCAAATTATTGAGCATAAAATACCTTGACATTTACCTAAATGTTAAGATGGTTAAAAAGAACTTAACTGGATTTTTTTTTTTTTTTTTTAGTTAGGAGATGAGAAGACTCAGGAGGGACCTCATTGCTCTATAGAACTACCTGAAAAAAGGTCGTGGCCAGGTGTGAGTCGGTCCCTCCTGCCTTGTTGCAAGTGCAAGGATGAGAGGAAATGGCTTTAAATTGCAGCAGGAGAGGTTCTGATTAGGCATTAGGGAAAAAACCTTTCACTGGAAGAGTGGTCAGGCATTGGAAGAAGTTGCTCAGGGAGGGGGTGAGGTTGCTGTCTCTGGAAGTGCTCAGGAGGCCTCTGGATGCGGCACCCAGGTTTAGGGGTGATTATGGTGGTGCTGGGTTGGTGCTTGTCTGGATGATCTTGATTCTGTGAATCAGTTGTACTGTGAAAGTGGACTAAAATATTCTGTTCGGGTTGAAGGCAAATATTAAGTAAATCTCAAACTGTTTTAGAAACATGTATGGTCAGCTGAAACAAAATACAAATTTTAGGTCAATATTCTCTGTTAAAGAGAACAGAAGATTACACTCATATCCCTTTCCTGCTGATAGCTTCAGCATCCCCATTTCAATAGGTGTTTAGGCCTCCCCAGGAAGCCTCAGCTCTGCTCCCAGTAAGCCCTGGCAGGCTGCAGGAGCTGGGGTGGCCCGAGCAGTGTTTGGGCAGAGGGGTTCGGTGTGCAGCAGGAGGCACAGCGCAGAGAGCACAGGTGGAGCTCGCTGCATCCATCTACCATCCACTTTGTGTGAGGAATGCAGAGATGGTGCTGCTTTTAGAAGCCGAGGGATGTTGTCAAACTTTCTGGGGGAATATGTTATGCAATGAGAAGCTGTCTGGGTGCAGGGTGCTTCCAGCAGAGGCAGATGGAAACAGCAGGGAAGGCAGAGAGCGAGCAGGGCTGAGTCAGAGCGGGATCCCGGCTTCCCCTGTTCCCTGCTCCTGGTCTGTGAGGGCTTTACACAAAGCAGACATGGAGACTGGCACTGGATAAAGTGCCATTTAAGCTTTTCTGCCTCTGATTTTGAGAGAGGTGGAGGCTGTGCATGCCCAGAGCTGTGCCTCTGAGGGGAATTTGGCAATGACCTGCTCCTGAGTGCTATTCTTGCTACTCAGCCCAGACTTGATGTGCTTGCAGCCCAGGCAGGGCTCCCACCACCCCTGCTGTCTCCTCGTGTGTCTGAACTTTTCTGTTTTGTGTTTGTGTCAATTAAACTCAGAGAACTGGGCTCCAAAGACACTAAGGTTCTGACACACCATGTCAGCAGCGGTTACTGAGCGAGACACAGCCACAAGCTGATGTTTCAGCATTTTCCACCTGCCACAGCTACAGGAGCTGGTGATAACTGAGACACAAAAAGCTTGTTTTCCTTACAACTTTTCAGTTATTCTGTCAGGATATGTAAATCTTCTTAACAAACAGGACTGATAAGGAGTGTATTTTTTTAGCAAAATAGAGCACCCATAGTGCTGCAGGCAATCATGAAGCATTAGACCCAACAGGTGAGTGCTCAGTACATCAGAATAATTTTTTTATGTGAAAAAAAAAAATCTACAGATTAAAACTACCCTGATCACCCAAATAATCCTTAAGTCTGATCCCAGAGAAATAGGGCAGCTCCCAGCTCCTCTCCCAGAGTTTTATACAAATCCCCAGTTTATACAATTTTTTTTTCCCAAGTTTACACTTTTTTTTTCCCCACCAAGAAACAAAGCAGAAAATATGGTGTTATTGTGGCATTTCCAATTTTGTCATAGGAGGAATTTTTACTTGCTGGTTGGCAGATAGCAATATAACAGCATCATGATGCATTGCAATAGATGGCTTTTACTGCTTCTGTTCATCTTCTATATGGTATATTTTACTACCTTTACAGGAGTCAGTCACAGACCCTCAATGTTTATTTCAAGATGAATTAAAATGTTATTCTTTGGAGAATTTTCTACTTCCCTCTCATGTCAGCTGTGGTGCCTGTTCCCCCTGCTGAAAGGAAAAAAATCTGTGCTGTGAAAATGCTGGATGGAGTTAGTCATTCAAACTGACTTTGCATTTCAAACTTAGACACTCTCATTTCAAAATTTATTTCAAAAATATGCTTTAAACCAGATTTTTTTTCTTACTTGCAAACATCAGTGGTGTTTTTTGATGTATTTCTTTACCAAAATCCAGTATAAGTTTGTAGCATATCATTACAGACAGGTAAATAAATAATATGAATTTTTCAGATATAAGAAATTAAATTAATTTGAAAATAAAATTATGGTTCTTTGAAAAGGCAAATTCTGTATTAAAAACTGAATATTCTGAGTATGTTATGTGCAGAATCTTTCATTTCAATGCTTTTCACTTTGTAGGGCTTTTTTTCCACTGCAAACTCCAGAGGAAAACCAAGAAAACTAAAATAGCAACTACTAGTAGAAAATTCTTTCAAGAGAAATATTAGGCTGATCTGAATTTCCAGTTTATAATATCAGAAGGTTTATTTGTCTGTTTGCCTTTAAAACCTTTTTTTTTTTTTTTCTTAGTGAAGTTCCTCACACATTCAGTCAAGGAAATTATCTCCATAAAAAACCCTTAACCATCAGATACCTCTGAGCCCTGAAGCACCCAAAAGAAAAGAGGAGCTGACCAATGGAGATGTGTTATCTTATTCCCTCAGAGTCAAGGGCCGTCACAGGAGCACGACTGGCTCCTCTCCATGCTCCAAGAAGGGGTTTCCAAGCCAAAAAAAAGGCCAGTTGTGCTCTCCAAAGGGAGATGGAAGGGTCAGTCTGAGGCTGGAGAGCCGGGGGTCCCCTCTGCCCCTGTGCCAGCCCTGGTACCCTGCAGGAGCCAGCACAGGGCGCGCTGCCACCTGAGGATGCTCGGGGCGGCAGCTGCAATGTCCCCACGAGCAGGAGGGACAAAGGCCACCAGCTTGGTGGGACAGAGGGACGGGCTGGCAGCGAGGGGCTTTGAAGCCAGGGATGCTTTTGTAGCCGGGGATGTTTTTGGAGCCGGAGCGCTCCGCGGTGTGACCGCCAGGCAGGAGCGCAGCGGGCACAAAAGGTGCCCATTAAGGAATCAAAGGAGTGCGCAGCTCCTCACTGCTTTGATCCTGCTTCAAAGACCCCTCCGAGCCACCTCCTCCTCCTCCTCCTCCTTCTCCTTCTTGGCAGGGCACAGCCCAGCCGCACACAGAGCGCAGGCATCGCTGGGCTGCGGGACCGGGAGTGGGGGGATAATGGGATAATGGGATAATGGGATAATGGGATAATGGGATAATGGGATAATGGGATGGCATGGCATGGCATGGCATGGCATGGCATGGCATGGCATGGCATGGCATGGCATGGCATGGGATGGCATGGCATGGCATGGCATGGGATGGCATGGCATGGCATGGCATGGCATGGAATCCATGGCATGGCATGGGATAATGGCATGGCATGGCATGGGTGGGCAGCGGGGACTCCAGCCCACTTACACGATGAAGGTTGACTTTTTTTTTTTTTTTTTTTTTTTTTTGCTACAAGCACAGTCATACAAAACCATACAATTAATGACTTTGGTACTAAGGCACTGGAATTGCACATAAAAAGGTCTGGAAGGAGATTATTGGGGCTGCCCCAATGCCCACATGCCACCCTTGTCAGTTGTTCAGGTTGAAGCAGTGGAGGGCAATGCCAGGCTGACCCAACTTCCAGCAACTGGAGGTGTTCCCTTCTGCCATCCCTGACCAGTCCCATAGCAGTGCCATTGGATGCCCTGGGAACACACTCCTCCTAGACACACTGTCCCAGTTTTGGCTGGGATGGAGCTAATTCTCCTTTTAGCGAGCAGTTGTGTGGTATTTAACTGCTGCATGTACTTCAGCATTGCCTTGTTCTAAGAGCTCCACCAGAAATGACAAAGCACAGCCTAAATATATTCTCTTAACTTCCTTCCAAGCCACTTTCAAGGTCTTTGAAATTACAGTTTTACTGGTACCACCTTAATGCAATAAAGTTTTCAAGAAAAGAAGGTCATAGTGCTTGAAGAGCTCTGGGGTTTAACGCCTGGGTGTTTCTGTCCCTGGCAGCACGAGGAGAGCCTCCAGTCCCAGGTGCACTCCAGCATCATGCAAACAGACTCATGGGTGTCAGTGCACGTCTTGCACCTCAGTCATACAGGAAAAATGTCACCTTTCAATCCCACAAAGTGGTCTTTAATGAAGATCTCAAGTTTTCAGAGCAGATCTGCATTTGTCCACCCACCTGCAGCCTCTTCACTGCAAACTTTCCCTTGTTCTACCCCGGACACCAGCCCCTGCATTCCTCAGGCAGGGAATGGAAACAACCCTCCTCACCCTGTGTGTGCAGCCAGAAAACACCAACCCTCAGTGCAGTGCTGCTTAAAGCCAGAAAGTCATACATCTCTGTTAACTCTTTGGGGACATGTGAAGGGTGATATCTGACTGCAGAAAGTGCTCAGGACATCTGCATTCAGCATCTATATGACACACACACCAACACTCAGAGAACATCGTTAAGGAGCTCCAAGACAACGAGGCTAAATTTAAATTGTGTATGGTTTATTGATAAACTGTTCCAGGCTTTATTGTAGCTTTCTATGTATTTATGACTGCTTGTGAATCCTTACAGTCCATACACAGATTTGACCTGAGCTGGCACCAATGAAAGCCTGTGAGAGCAGTCATTAGTCTTGTACAGTTAATAAATATTCTCATTCTCTCCAGGCTGTTGCAAAGGCACTAATGATTCATGTCTTTTGAATAAAACATGTCACTACTGTCCATCTTGGATCACGGGTAATTACAGCTCTCATTGTCACCACACAAATACTCTTGTAGGGCAGCTCATGTATTGTGAAGGATGGCTCAGCATCGATGTCAATACCTTCTCTGCAATTTTAAAGCATATCAAATATTAAAATGCAATTAGAGTCATTACAAAGTTTTAGAAGAACAGCTTTCCACTTCCAGTCAATCAGACAGGCTTTGGAAAGTGAAGAATTGTGTGAGGTTTGGGAAACTTGTGGTCACAAATTTGGGTTTCAGCAAATATTTTCTCAGTGACAGAAATCATGGCTTTATCTATAATTTAAAAAGACCCAAAACCCCTAGAAGCTTCACAAGACTTTGCAAAGATTCTGCCCTTGCCATTTCATCAAAAAGGAATTATTTAGAGAAGAAGTTCAATGTGTGGCATATAATAGAGTCATGGTTTTCTGGTTCCCTTCCTGAAAACAAGTGCAAGGCCAATGGTGGAAATTGCAAGAACTAAATCTTGAACCAGAAATTTCACAACAAAACTGCTAAAAAGCAGCAACCTCTGTACGCTGCCTTCAAGCAGCCCTTGAAAACTGATCACCAGTTAATTGTTAGTGACAATGAAAGGCTTCCCATGACTGGGCTTGGCCTGGCCAAGCTCCAAATTAAATAATTGTGCTGCAGCATCCTTGGCTTCCCTGAGCACGGCTTTCGATGGCACAGGAAAGGTGATGGCGCTAACAGCCCCAGCCCATGGCTCTGAGCAGCTGAGTGAAGGATGAGGGCTGAAGCCAGAGGGACCCCAGGTTCCAAGGCAGGAGCCCCCGGAGCGCTCAGGCACCGCCTGTCTGCGCCGTGCTGGGGCTGTGCACACGGCTGCACACAGCAGCACAACAACCGCTCTGAGCCGCTCACTGCACACAGCTCTCCCTGCTGAGGGCCTGCTGATCCCGCCATCCCAGCCACAGGGGTGTCTGAAGTCAGGCAGGATAAGTCCATGGATAAATCCGTGCCTGGCCGCGTTTGAGAATCCGCAGCGGCATCGCACGCGAGGCTGTGCCCGCCCGGGCTGGCTGCTGCCCTCTGCCCGGGTGGCCCTGGCAGGGTGGCCCCAGGCTCACAGGGCTCTCTCCAGCCTGGAATGGCAGGGCTGTGCCCGAGGCTGTGTCTGGAGCTGCTTCTTGCTGACCTCCAGGGATGGGGGATCAGCCACACTGTGAAAACTCAGCCCCAGGACTCGCTACAATTTCTTGCATTTTCATGCTTTATGAAACCTAAACTCCATCCACAGGCAAGTCCCACACAGGAGTGAGTAAAGATCGAGCTGAAGGAGATGTCAAATGCTGTGTGAGCCAGGAACCAAGTTAGTGCAGTCAGAGGAAGATGACCTTCACTGTCTGTGCCATTAGGCCACTATTGAATTTCTATTCCTGTGCTATATTTTTTCACCCAGTCAATTAACAGAAACAGGCAGGCCCTGATTTCTCATGCTTTTAAAATATTCACAGGCCTGTGACACTTGGTTTTCAAAAGCTACATGGAAAGGCTGGCTTATAGGTATGATAAGTACCATCTGAAGTTCATTCCAAGTCCATCCAGTGTGTAGTGGTAGCTTTCATTAGGTTTTGCCGTAAAGAAGCTTCACAGGAGACAGGAAAATAAAGTAGGAAAATTATGAAGTTTGACAGTGACTAAAAGTTTTAGCTAACCCCTTCCTTTGGTACTAAAGAGCCATTAATCACAGGTGGATATGGATTTATGTAGTGCTCAGCAGTGACCAGGAAGGAAATAATGCTGACCCTCCTGAAAAAGATAAAAATAAAAAATTACAAGGTTAAGGATCTCCTCTGAAGTGCTCAGAGGATCTTGGAAATGAAGGAAATAATGCTGGAAAGGAAGGAAATAATGAAGGACCATGAAGGAAATAATGCTGACCCTCCTGAAAAAGATAAAAATAAAAAATTACAAGGTTAAGGATCTCCTCTGAAGTGCTCAGAGGATCTTGGAGCTTCTTGGCCCTATCCGTTACTGGGAGAGTGCTGCTGCCCCTAGTGTTGCTGCTCCCACCAGCTCTTCTGCTTTCCCTGGGAATGGGGTGGGCTGGGGACCAGGTGCCCCAGCAGCCCTGTCCTGATAGCTCCACTGCCAGCTCCAGTGCAGCTCCCATGCCAGCTCCACTGCCAGCTCCAGTGCAGCTCCCATGCCAGCTCCACTGCCAGCTCCAGTGCAGCTCCCATGCCAGCTCCAATTCCAGCTCCAGTGCAGCTCCAGGGCACCCCTCACCTGCTGCTCCACTCATCTGGGGCTCACCTAACACACACAAAACTGCCTTCATGCTCACGGGGTTTTTTCCAAGATATCTCTTACCTTGTGTTTAACAGACATTTTTTACATTTAGGAGAAGTTTTAGCAAGGACAAAATTGCCAAGGTCTGTCTTTAAGCAGGCTCCAGCGATGTGCCTGCACTTCAGGCTGGTGTTTTCATACATACACCATGTGCAGGGCTCTGCTGCTGGGGCTTCAAAGGGATCAGCCTGAGAGATAAATGAAACCTCTCATCAGTGATAATCATTCTCATCTTTAGGAAACCCAGTGGAAGCTGAGGGCATGTGGAACCTGAGTGTGATGAATTGGGGGAAAAGTTTGTGTCAGCTAATTAAAATCACTTACCCTGGAATAGGACTGCTGTGATGAGTTAACAGTTGATTTAAAAACATATCACAATTCTCTGAGTTTGGTGCATGAATTTAGCAGAGACAGATTGGAAAACTAGTTACTTGGATTCTCTTTCTACCCCCTGAGTTTTCCCACCCTCTTTTGCCATCAAAGGCTTCATGTATATTGGACAATTGAACCAAAAATTAATTGTTGTTGCATAATTTCTGTAGGCATTTTATAGAAGTCAAAGTATATTCCAGCTTATTCAGTCAAACTCAAACGCAGCTAATTCCAGTAAACTAATTTCCAGAAAGCAGACAAATAGGGAGCAGTGATAACATCTTTTTGTTAATGTTGTTTGGGGTTTTGAATTTTAAAGTGAACATTAATTTAAGATGATTACAAGTTCATACATTTTTCATTTTTAAAATAGATTACTATTGTTAATATAAAAAAATAGCATTTCTGTTGCTTACAGACTCATCCAGAAACACTTTATTTTGCAGTCTTACAAAGGGGGAGAAAAAGCCCCATCTTTACACAAATACTCAGAAAGACTTGCATTTTGCAGTGAATGAAATACTTTCCCTGAGAGAAATCTGTGGTTCTGCAACAGTGATTATTTCACCTTGGTGTTTTCAAAAAGTGCTGTGGAAAATGTTAAGAACATAAAGTACCACTTAAACCTTGAATTACCTTATTTGGTTAACTCGAATTCTGAAATTATATTTTGCTGCTATGGTCCTCTTTTCAGTCTTTAATTCAGCTGAGACTGCTCAGACATTATGAATTCACACCAATATATATCACAGACTATCTTTGCTATCGGGCTTTTAGAGCAGCTGCCTTTTTACAACCTGTTTATGCCTCCTGTATTTGGATTTAATACAAAACATTTGGATGGGGAGATTCCACTGCCCTTTTGGCAAGGACAAAAGGCTCATTTCTGCTGTTGGTCAATCCTGGTGCTCTGCCTGCAAAGAAAAACTTCCAGGCTCTCACACAGCTACACAGACTGCAAAATATGGGTGCCTTTAGGCAATTAATATTTTTTTTAATAATGCCCTGCTGTGTTCATGGAAGGAAACTTAAATTCTTCAGTAGACACCAGTGAATGTAAACATCTGCTTGAAGTCAAGTATCTAGGGCCTTTCTGCACTGAGATGCTGATAGGACAGAAGTATCTGAGAGGTTAGGTCTGAAAGTGAAAGAGAAGTCTGCATTTTCTCATCAGACACACACTGGCACTGCCTTTCAGTATAGTTTTTGACAGAAATAAATTCTGGCACATGACCTGTATTTCAAACTTGGGTATAAGATAGTTTTATGAAAATCCAGGCCTTTCCTGAATCCAGGGGGAAATGATCCCAGCCATTTTCTCCAGTGCCCCAGTGGCTGATTTTGAATGTAAGATAAAAAAGTTGCATTTCTAGAAGTGGGAGAAAAATATTTATGTGAGCAAATATCCAAATCCAAAACAAAAATAAAACTGTGTCACGGGAAATAAAGCCAAAAGGCTGGGAAAGGCAGGTGCTCAGCAATTTAGTGTTCATTAACTTCTGGTAAATAGAAATTAAAATTATAAAGCCAATCTAAAATGCTGTGAGTAGAAATGAGAGGCATAGCAGATCATCTGGCCTCTGCCACCCCCTCTAGGCAGTGTGCATCCAGCGGAACTCGATCCAGAGGAGATGGATCGACATGGTGTCCTCTGGAGCTGTCCCCAGTGCTGACCAAAACTCTCTCCATGCCCCAGTGAGAAACCTGAGTCCCCAAATCAGGAGCTGCCCAAGCCCCTGCCCCTCTCCCTGCCACTGTTTGCTGTGTGCACTGCAAGGACTCATTAACACAGAGCTAATGATGTCAGGCTGGTAGTAGAAAATCTAAGTGGTCAAGTAATGTCAAAATTAATTTGTTCCATTATATGATTCATCAGATGAATCACCAGACCTTTCAATTTACAATTCACCTTTATGATTTATTTTGGTTTTTTTCACAGTGCTGTTAAAGAAACTCCTGCTCCCTGCACACACCAAGCTAAAATGAATACATTACAAAAGCCTCAGCTGTTAAGTAGTAGCGTGTTGATAAAATGACTGAACAGAGCAGATGGGTTCCACCACTGTGCATGTTGGCCCAGGGCTCCTGGTAAATATAGAAGAGCGATTTTTGTCATCCTGTCAGGGGTATTTATATGCTGCCAGTCACCATCCTATCAAGGGCAGAGTAGTATTAACATTCTCCCCCAGCTTGGTTTTTCTTGATCACTGAAAATCTTTGCTGTGGCATGCCAAAAAAGTCATGTAAAATATTAGATGGTAAATAGCTTAAATAAATGTAGGGTAGTGGCCCATCCAGACACAAAACACTTGTCCTCTCTACCTTCCTGCCAAGAGGCACAAGAGAAATCTGAGCTTACCTTCAGATATGGTGTTTATTGGAGAATGATGGGAAATGACAGAAGGAACTACTTCTGTAGAGAAGATAAACTGGAAGATTTTATTCATTAAACAATCACAGAAATACCATTTTAAAACCAAATAATCAGCAATATTTCCTTTCACCATAACCTTTTAGCCCTCATAATATCTTTGACCAGGTAACAGCAAATGTAAGAGGTCAGCAGAGTGCAAGGAGGGCTAGAACTGCTGGAACAACGAGGACAGGCTACAGAGCACTTACAGCTTATGAGAGATTTTTCTTTTAATTAAAAAAAAAAGGAAAAACTATCACTGTGCATGCACTCATCTCAGCACTTAATTATATTACTTTCAAGTTTACAAACATCCAAAATCCCCAGAGACAAAAATAAGGAGTCATAGAATTTTCAAAAGAAAAATGTTAAACAAGAAAAGACACAAGTCCCTTCCTGTGTTGTATTCTATGGAATGCACAGAGACCTGAATTTATATGAAGCTAAAAAATACAAAGATTGAGCTCTTGAGCTGCACCTAGAGCCTTCTGCAAGAGCTCCAAGAGCTTTTCTCCCAGAGCAGCTGGGCAGTGGAGCAGTGCTGGAGCACAGGGATGCCAGGGCAGGGCCTGCCAGCCCAGCTGTGCCAGGGGCAATCCCTGTTCCTCAGACACCCTCGGGATTGAGATCCTGCCCAGTATCCTGCTGGCAGCAGCACTGCTGGGTCAGGGAGCACAACCCCAAACCGAGGTGGCGCTGCCACCACCACATCTGGCGGTGCCCGTTTAGGGCTGGCAATTGCCCCTTCAGGGCTTTGGGGCACGGTGATTGTTTTTAATTGCATTTGGCACAAGGCTGTTCCCAGTGCTTCTCCCAGGGCCCCTGACGGGGCCGTGGTGCCTGGGCAAGGACAGCGTGTCCAGGGCTGTGGGGACGGGCAGGGGCCGCCCCTGGGCCAGCGGTGACAGCGCGGTGGCCCTGGGGGACTTGAGCGGGGTGCTGCCTGCCAGGGGCCCGGGCTGAGGGGCAGGATGGGCAGGATGGGCAGGACAGTGAGCCAAGCTCTGCAGGCCTGGCTCTGCTGCGCTCCAGGCTCTGCAGGCAGGGCAGTGACCCTGGGCTGGCTCTGCCAGCAGCCCCTGAGCCAGCACACCCTGCCCGCGGCACCACACGGACTGGGGCCCACGCTGGAGGCCACCACAAGGGCAGGAGCAGGGGGTCACAGTGCTGCCACTCCTCGCTGGGAGGACTGGGGTCATTGTAAATCGGTTGGAGAGGTTTGAGGTTAAACAAGTCAAATGTGGATTTTTATTTTGCCCTGCCTGCCTGCTCCTCCCTCTGAAGGAAGCTGCTCTCCCGGCCCCTGGGTTCTCTTCCCACGCCTCTTCTGTGCAGTAACTTTGTCCTGCTCCTAGCAAACTCTAGAAGGGCCTTTTTGTTCACTGACTCCTAAAAGTAATTTCTCAGGACTTTTACTCTCATGGTATCTTTTGTGTTGGTGCTATAATGAGCAGGAAAATAAATCCTCTTGGGTACAAGAGGATTTTTCAATAAAGCCTGATAACCCTTGTATATGTAAGCATTGGATTCTTTTCTGAACAGGAATACCTATAAACTATTTTCAATTTTGATGACAGGCATGTATAAAATCAGTGGCCCCTTATCATTTCAGGACTTCACTCTGCTGCACCTTCTTCCTAGGGCAAATGTTTATGAAATAAGCTTATCCTTATCTTCTGAAACAGGCTTGCTTGTTGCATGGATCTACTTCCTTTGCTTTTGATGACATCTTTCCATTGGCCGTAATGGAGAAACACAACTTCTGAAAGTTTATAACCTACTCAGGCATGGCATCTCTGAGAATCCACTTAATTCCTTCCCTCTTTTTATTTTTTTATTTTTAAACTTATTATAACTTTGCTGTAGTCTGGTTTGATATTATATAAACTTGCCTAAAAGGACAATGTGATCAGAAAACTTTCTTTAGCTGCAAGCCTGAATACTACTCAATTTTTTCTAGCTCTTGCTCAGCAAGAATGCTTTCCAGTTTGAATTTGCCATGCTGCCTTCCTTCTGGGATTCAAAAGCATCTGCTGGTTTCTACAAGTGAAACACAGGTGCATCAGTGCACCCACATCTCCCCTCCTCTGGGAGAATCACACTTCTTTCCTTCTCTGAGAAAATCACTTTTCAACAAACCAAAATACCAATGAGACAAAACCAAACCCAGTCAGGCAGGAAAACAGAGGAGTCTTGTACAGGCAATAGAACATTAGTCTGTTCCTCTCCCCCACCACCCATGTACCCTGAAAATAAACCCGGAGTGTTTCTAAAGAAGATACTTGCACTGCAATGGAAGAATTTGAGCTGTTTTGAGCCTATGCAGTGAAAAACCCTTCTCATAAAACTGTTTGCTGGGGGAAGATCAGGAAAATGTTGGATTGATGTAGTGACGCTGAGATACTGCAGTGCCAGCCCCTTAAAGGTGATTTCACCTGAATCTGCAGCAAGGGCTGCCTGAGCATCAGTAAGGCTGTGGGAAAGATTTGGGAACAGGTGTTTACTAATAGCCAGGGAATGCCTGAAAACTGCTCTCCCCAGAGATTTGTTATCCATCTTCACAGCTGCTAAAACACATCCTAACTTCCCAAAGGGAAATGCTTATGGTCCCAAGTGGCAAAGAACTGGTGAATATCATCTATCTATCTGTCTTTTTATCTACCTGTCGAGGGCAGGTAAGTGAGCAGACATGCCCATAGCTTATGGAAGCATGAGAATCCCCCTTCTTCTCTGTAAAATGACAGTTTCATTCAAAGGAGGGTGTGCTGCCCCCCAGTATAACTCTCTGCTCATCAGAAAGGTAAAACACATGAGGCTGAGGGATCTGGTGTGGAAGGACACCCCAGGGTGGGCAAGGCAGCAGTAACAGGCAGCAGTGAGGTAGCCCATGCCAGCCTGTGCCTGCCAGCAGAGAGTTGAGCTGGCTGAAAGTGCTGCTGCAAGGGCTCCTGAGCCTGGAACCCCTGTGACCTCTCAAAACCTGCTGCTCTAACACATGAGATCACTTGTGCTGCAGCAAAGGAAAGTATCAAACCTACTGATGAACCACTGCCAGCAGCCCTATGTGGAGGCAGACATCCCTGCAGCCTCACCAGTGTCCTCCTGCTCAAAGACGGGACTGACCGAACACTCATGGCATTTCAGAAAAACCATGTTCTACTCTAGGTCTAGTCTAGGACTTGGAAGGCAAATCCTCTCTGTAAGTGCACAGAGAAGGGCACAGGCTAATAGCAGGAAGGGTAGGATGCTCACCCCTGCTCCTTGTGCCAGGCTTGCCCAGCCTCACACTGCTGAAAGGGCATTGCTTGTGAGGGGCAGGAACCAGAGCTGAAGCCGTGAGCAAGCAGAGCTCAGGAAAGCATGTTAGCCCTTCATGGGGACTGACTGGCCCTTAAAAGAGCATTTTTGATTTAAAAATGCTTCAACTCAAAGCTGAATTCAGTATTTCTTGGTCTATTATAACTGAATCTGCTCAGACACAAGTTTTATGAAACTAATTACCTACTGTCTCTACTGGAAGTAAATATTGGAGGCAAGAACAATAAACATGGGCTGAAGTGTGCTATGCAAATAATATGTATAATTACCAGTTAAACTCATGCAGTCTGTTAATCACTATGTGGGTTTAGATGGTATTCACAGCAAAGCAAAGGCAATATGACAGGAGAAGACTCTCTGTGTTTTTTTCTCTAATTGCAAATAACAATTCCTGAAGAAATATATTAATGTGTCTGTATACTGTGTCTCAACATTGCAACATAAATAATGACAAAATTTCTTCTTTGCCAAATCCCAGCTGCTTTAATTTTCCCAGGGACTGCTTTTCTAAGAGTACAGAGTAATGCTTGGGTCACTTGTACAGTGCATAAAGCACAGAGAGGCTTTTCAGAAGCAGCAGGCTTTAAAGAAACTCTAATCCTACCAATGATAACAAACTGAAGGCAATTCTGAGTGCTTCTTAAAACCCTAATGAGTTTACTATTTGTTTTCCTGCAATAAAAGATGAAGAATAGAGCTGAAGGAAAAAATATTGTAAAAAGTGAAGACAATCTGAGAAGTACCTTCATAAAAGCATTGCTCAGTAGAAGAGAAAAATGCAAGGTACCCCTGGTCTATTCGGGTTAAATCTGGAAAGGGATCTGAGGTGAGCATGGAGATTCTGCATTGGGAAAGCCAGAGGGGCTGTGTGTGTTGAGTTGGGGCAGCTCTGAGCTGTGAGAAGTGTTGACTGTCCAAAGTTTTTGGGGATTCTTTCTTGGAGGAAATACTTAGAAAAGGGATTAAAATTATCTCTTTTTCTTTTTTTCTTTTTCTTTTTCTTTTTGTCTTTTTTTTTTTCTTTTTCTTCTTTTTCTTTCTCCCCCCCTTTTCCTGTTGGGAAATGTTTATAGAGCTGCTCGAGATCCTGGCATGTATTTCCAAGCTCTGCTTGTTCCAGGAGGTTTGGCTCAGCTCTTGACCTCTTCTCAGATGGGCTGTGATTTCAGTTTTTCTCTTGACAACAGTAGTCTTAAATAAGAAAAACTTCCTCCCCGGCCAGCGTCCTACATTTCGGGCTGCAGCAGTGTTTCCATGGCTGACCTCGCGCAGCAGCTCGTGGGCAAGCAGCACAGCTGGGCTATTTTGGGCAGCCCAGGGCTCTTGCCTGGGGAGCTGAAGCCCCTTCCCCAGTGCAGAGGGGAGCTGGGATGCTGGGCCTGTGTCCTGCCTTCAGCCCCTCTGGCACCAGGAGCAGGGAGAAGTAGCTCCTAAAAATATCCTAGAGGAAACAAGGGGCTAATGCTGCTGGCTTGTGAGCTGGAAAAATGCATTATTCATTGTATGCAGAGACAGGAGAGGGAGAGAAGATGCCTGGCAAAGCCCCCAGAATGGCTTATTTACCCCTGAGTAAAAAACTTAGGTTTGTTGAGTAGACTACATAAATTTAGGAGGACTTCTGAAATGTCCAGATGTTCCTAAGCAGATGAATAATGTTCTCTTTCTGAAAGCTTACTGAATCTTTTATCATTTTATGCACTATTTGCATGGGCAGGTCTTCTGAATGAATAGCAGTAAATAGCAACCCCTGGTACTGCCAAAGGTATCCAGCAAGGGAGGACAGCCAGGGACTTCCACAGAACCCAAGGATGTCCTAAGGATGACTGTAGTGAAGTGTATTTTCTGGCTTTTAAACAGCCAGAAAATAAATTAAATTAATGAGTTAAACCTGGCTTAGGAGTCTGAATGTAGCTGTGCTATGAGAGGGTGGTTGAGCATCACAGCTGTGACCTCAGACACAGCAGCAGAACGAGGTGTTGCACTCTTGGGCAGCCAGGCCTCCAAGAAGGATCTTGGAGTTAAGGCAGAAATTGAGTCAGCTCTCTCTGTTGAACTGATTCCACTTACTTGTCAGTTTGGAAATAGTTTCTTCTCCATGGTAATCCTTTAGCAATGCAGCTCCACTTAGACCAATTTAGACTGGAAGAAAAAGATTTCCCAATGAGAGCTCTGCCAGCAGAGTAGGACAGCAGGACCAGATTTATATCTTTACCTTGTTTGTTATCTGGAGGGTTTGCACTCTCATCTGGTTAGGCTCTCTCTTGTGAGATTCCCTGAATGCTTGAAACAGAAAATGTCACTAAGCCTGGCACTGCTGACAGGACTGGGCTGCCTCTTGGACAGTGGCTTTCTGTGTTTGTTGTGTTAGCTGTGTTTCTGTGTTTATTGTCTCTACAGAAACCAGCCGTGCCTCCCCTCTGCCTATGGCTGCACTGCTGAGTTAGTGCCAGCCATATGTATTTAATGAATTGACCTGGCTTCCATGGCTTTATAATGGATGTTTCATTATTTTGTGGGTTTCCTTCCACATTCTGTTTTCCTCTGTTCTTGCCTAAAGACTTAGTTTACTTGAGTTCTCAGTCTCTGTGTGTGCTTTCTTTAATGATGAAAAAAGAGCCTGTAATGATTCTGGGTGTATATACATATATATGCTTGTTCTCTTTGTATGTTCATGCTTTCCTACAGCTACTCCCACATGCACATATATATATGTATATACACACAGATAGCTGTGTGCAGTCAAAATGAGATTTATCTCACTTGCTAAAGCCACCAGCAGGCATTATAGTGCTGCAACCTTGATGCACTGGTCACATTTACAGTGACAGTAAATGTGACTGACTCTAGCCAAGCCTGTGCTGACTGCTCAGGACTGATACCCCAGGAGCTGGACATGACAGAGCCTCTCCCCTCAGCCCCCAGCTCTGCCTTTGCTCTCATGTTGCCATCCTTGCACATCAACTGGCTGCAACCTAATCCCAGCTCAAATCATGCCCAGGATGCAGCAACAACATTTGTTACTGCTTTATTTCAAAGCAGAGCTGCAGGAGGGGGAGATGGCATCAGCATCCATCCTTTGTGACTCTGCTGATACAGCAGCATGGGAAGCAGCACAGCTCCTTCACAGCTCCTCTTCCTCCCCCAGCTTCACCCCAAACCTCCCAAGCCCAGCTCTCTGGAAGCTGGGAATTGTTCATCACATCAATGCTTTGCTGCCATGGACCACAGCAAGTGAACAGTCACAGGGCATGGAGAGGAAGTCATGGACCCAAAGTGCAAGAAAGATTCGCTGGGCAGATTTTTGAGGAGGCCCAGGTGGGTGGCTTAGCAGCCAGCGCATCCTTCAGATAGAAGTGTCCTTGGGGCTGGGCACACTGTTTATCCACATCAATAAGGAGCTGTCAGGTAAAGCCCAGGAACCAGCCTGGGACAAGAGGCAGGACCTGAAATCTCCCTTGCCAGCTCAACTTCATCTTTCACTGCATCACCACTGACACCTCTCCCCACTTCATGCAATAACAACCCAGCATATCTGTCATTTTTATCAGTTCCTGCAGCTCAGCTGCTCAAAACTTCCTGCTAGTGTCATTTAGCCTCTCTCATCTCATAGATAGCTCCTAGCTGCTAATATATACTAACAATTTTCACAGTCGCCTGCTTTCCATCTGTTACAGCTTCACTGCTGCTTTTTTTCTAACTTCCTCTATGATCTCAGCTTGCCTTTGTTGAAGTTACACACTTTTTCATCCTTACTGTGAATTTTTGGTTTTTTTGGACATCAAATAAAATGTCTCTTAACAGTTTTCAGCTCTCAATCATATTTCCTTCAATTTAAATTCCTTCTTGCAGATGATTCGATTCAGAAGAGCTTTCAGGCTGGTGAAACTGGTGTTTCAGAGGTGCAGAGATGGCTGGCTGAAATGCTTTTTCATGGTACAAAATGGATGTAATGCAACCATGCTATCTTGAACCCAAGTGTTTTTAACTTTCAACCCACGTGGTCAATCCTTTAGCTGCCAGTGTAGCACTCCCAGAACACTGGGAGCAACACCTTTAGAGATACAAAATGTCATTTATAATTTCAAACTGTTCTGACATTTAAGTATTATGATGTGAGTCCTCCAGCAGCTGCCTCCCACTTGACAACCTGCCTGAGAGCTCCATGGTACAGACAGATGAGAGGGACTCTTGTGTGATTTTCCTGTCCTTAGCAGGCACCAGGTAATACCTGACCTTGTCTGTTGTTCCTTAGGCCCACGAGCTGCGTGCCTCGGTGTTGTCTGACTCACATCAGGGTAATACAGCCTTTGCTCAGTTATGTGCTGCTCTTTTGTTTTTATCCAGCTGGTGTTCCCCAGGTCATCAGAACCACTTTGTGCAATTGAGTCACATGAAACATTTGGGATTCAGCAGCAGAAAGGTCAAATATATATTCATAAATTACCAGCTTCAGTTCTTTGTGTTTAATCACCAGACATGTAGCACCTGTGACTCACAATAAAAACAATACTCTTTCACTCCCTCTTTTCACTTTCTTGACCTCAAACAGAGTCAGTTCAAACTTTAAATTCATCCCTTGTCTAAGGTCTGTGCATCCTCAGGGGCAGCAGGTATTCCAGAACTTGCCTGAGGACATTTGCATTCAGGATTATGGCTCTCAGGGAGCATCTCAAGAGGAGCATCCCCAGGTGTCCCAGTCTTCAGGGCCCATGTACCTGATGTTCTTCCACCTGAGTGGGGATCTGCACACCCTGGGGGTTTCTTTCTTTGCTAAATAAGAACGAAGGGATTCTGAACAGCACCAGAAAAGACAATTACAGTGTTGTGATCAATCCCAGCTCACCTAATGCCTGGGATTGGACCACAGATACAGATCTAGCAATGGGCAGAAAAGAAGCACTGAGGACTTTGCAGCACTCAGTGGAAATCCTGCATCTTTTTTATTAGGATGATTAAAGAAATGAGGTGTTAAGTGAGAAGGAATTGTGCTGAAGGCATCAAAAAACCCATCAGCTACTTTACCAGCAGTAATGGTTCTGAGTGAGGGGTTTGGGTGCTTAGACAAAAAGGGTCACTAAGAGATCAGGTCTATAATGGCACTGAGGAGCCTTCTAAGATTAATGGCAGATTTCCTACAGATTGCTGATTTCCTAAGACAGATTTCATCCTTAGGCACTGAAAACAAAATTTTCATAGTCAGAGAATTTTTTACTGAAGTGCAAATTGAAACAGCTAAATGGTATTTATGCATGTGTATGCATATAAATATGTATCAACTTCCCTTCCTCACTTGACATGATTGCAAAAGAAATTCCCATTCTGACTTTTCACACCCACATGAGTACAGGAAGAAGGAATTTAAAGGTTGCTTAAATTTATGTATCCACTGTGAAATTCCTGAGTACTGGAAAGTACATTTTGTTGAAGATATATGAGTGCTATGTAATTTACTGTTTGAGGGCTTCCAACTGAAATGTTACTGTACATCGTACAACACTTTTCATTGAGTGGGAGTTCACCTTGTTTATCTCTGGCCAGAAGTTTGCAGTGTTATTCTCTGTGCATCAGCTCCCCTCCACAATGGAATCAGGAGCATTTAACTGGTGTTACATAAAAGTCAATTAGTGCTCAGCAGTCCCTAAAAGAGCATGAAGGAACTTTCTGGCTTCAACAGAAAATAATGTGATTGTTTGCTATTAAATATTAATAGTATTGCTGTGGGAAATAGATCTTTGGGGATCTGAGAAGTGAGATATGCAAAATATGGAAGTATAAACCCAATGCATAAAAGAAAGGAACAGACAATCCACAGCTGTGATAAACCTTTGTCATCAGCACCAACAGCCTCTTTTCAGAGAGCGTGGTGGCTCAGGAGATGCAACCACATCCCACTGCCTGCCAAATCAAATCCCTGACTGTTTTTTTTCCCAGAAGCTGGTTCCTCTCTAGTGAAAATGCTGCACTGACCTGTATGGTATTCACATTCTCTGAACAGAGAGAGACATGATTCTCTCTCCCAGGATTTTTCCTGGGAAGTTGTGAGACACAGTGAGAAAGCTCAGAGAAAGAAGAAAACAATTCTTATCTCTATTCGCTGTGCCTGTTGTTTGGCACATGTGGAATGTGTTATGGAGATTGTTTGCCCAAGAGTGATTTGTTAATTGGACACCAGTGAAGGTTGTTTGGATTGACTGGCCAGCTGGGTCAAAGCTGTGTCGTGACTGTCTGGAGACAGCCACGGGTTTTTCTTTAATATCTTTTTAGTATGATATAGTTCTAGTATAATATAGCATTAATGTAATATAATTTAACTGAATAAAAGCAATTTATTCAGCCTTCTGCAGCCTGAAGTCAGAGCTCGTTTTTCCCTGCGCAGGGGGGTCGCACTGCTTCCACAGACCTGCGGGGGATATCCCTGTTCCATGGCCAGCCATGCTCCATGCTGAGCTCCCCAGAGCTGCTCCTGCTTCCTCCTGAGCCTCTGCCCGTGCTGCCCTTGGACATGGCACAGACTGTTGAAGCAGGGCTTCTACAGAGCAGCCTTGTGCCTTCCACACAAATAGGTTTGGAAAACTCAACTAGCCATGTCCTGGTTTCTCTGGGCTCCTGCCTGGGCCAGCTTTGACTGTGGGAATTATGGGGCTAATGGAAAAAATATGGAAAGGCTCAGGATGAACTGAATTCAAGGCCACGGATACTCACAAAGGATTTCTACATTATGCAGATTGCACATATTAGATTGAATTTGACTTCCTTGCTGGTTGGCACAACTGGCTTATCATTGTAAATGTGCAAATGTAAATAAATAGATACATTTTCCTTATACTTTGTGGATAAATGTCAGAAATTTGACTTTTCTGTCTTGGAGAGCAAGCCCCAATGATTAATATAGAGCAAAAAAACATGTCAAAGAAAATGTTTTGTAGCTCCAACCCTCCCTGAATGAACAGGCAGCTCAAAAGTCTGCAGTCACTATTTAAATTGTTTTCATGCTACCAGCTTTTTAAAGGAAACTTTATGACAACAAAACAAGAGACATCATTTGCCACAAGTCTGGTAAACAGAATAAAAGGATTAAGAAGAAAGAGAAAATATCAAGGATGACACTGCAGCAGCTCTGGCTCTCCTGAATTCACTGGTGTCAGTTACGTCAGGCCAGCTCTTCCTCCTTTAAATTAAAACTATATTTTGTTTTAGAATAATTTAGTTTCCCAGAATACATGCACTGGAAAATCCAAGCTGGATTTTTTCAAAAGGATAAGGGTCAGAGACTGAAAGCAGCCAAGAGTAGTAAAGAAGTGATATTTAGACAGCCTAGAATCCACCAAGCCTCCATGCCCAGGGCTGCTCATTGACCACTGTGGGTCTGTAGAGCACAGACAGTGTTCAGCTCTGGGACCTCACGGAATTAATTCACCCCTAAGCCCGAATATTGTCATTAGTGGAATTGCCAATATTTGGGTAAATTGATACCTATTTGCCTGTGCCTACACAAAAATTGTGTGTAAACAGTGTCAGCCAGAGCTTCCTACCTTTTCTGGCACTGTGGAAACTGTGTGCCCAGACCAGCCAGGAACAGATGTCCTGGTGACTCAGTGTGGGTCAGCCCCAGCTGTGCTGTTCCCTTCCCACCCTGATCCTGAAAACAGATTGACCTTCATGAGCAGGAGGGAGTGCTTTCATTTAGAAAATTCACAGTGCTGTAATAAACTTAATCTTTATTAGCTGGTGCACATAGAGCAAAGTTTGCAGTAATTGTACCTTGACTCAATAGATTAAAAAAGAATAAAATCACTTTACATTTGCCCTTGATATAGAGCATAAAGAAATAAAAAGAATTTACATATAAAGAATTTAGTACTGCTTATGAAACCTAAGTTCAGAGAAAGTTATGCCAAGATCAGGAACATCCAAATGTGTCCCCAGATGTTCTTAGATCTGTAGCTGACACTAAAAAGGACTTGAACTGAACAGCCATCACAAGGGGAACTCAGAATCACCAGTTTTGATGAACCACCTCAATCTGGCAAGTGTGGCAAGCCCTGGTGTGTGCTCTGCTGGGACAGAGGCCTGGCAAGGCCAGCAGCAGCCACTGCCAGCCTGCACCTCTGTGATCAGAGCAGGGCAGTCTGCTCTCGGGCTTGGCACAGATGGGGAGATTTTGTTCAAAGAATTGTTCCTGATTTCTGTGAGTAATGTGTTTTCTCCAGGCTTCATCTTGCAAAAACTGCCCCATACATCATGTTCAAGAGAAAATGTTTAGAAAAGCAACCAGAAGCTGTACAGATTAAAGCTTTTGCTAACCATTGACAAAGGTCTATAAATGTCCAGCACATACACAAATGCTGTATTTTTAACTTATCTAATTATCCAGGAGTGGGCACCAGTTTTGGTAAGCATTACAAGCAAAGGTGAACTAGCCAACTTTTTTGACTATGTTTGCATCAGATCACATCCTGCTGAAACTGGTTTTGTATCTGTCATTAAATACATGATGATTTCACAGCAGTAAAATACAGAGCAGTGGTCAAGAAGTTCACGCTGTGGAGAAACTGGCTTGAGGGCCAGTGGCAACAAATGGGGTATTTATCAACGTGACTGCTCTCTGATTTTATTGATATGAAAACTGGAATAGCAATAGAACATATTGTCTTCCATTAATTACCAGGAATTTCCTTTTACTAACAGTGAGTTGTCTTTTATTATTGGAAGTTATCTCTTTATTATTGCACTTCTGTTCATGTTTTCCTTCTGCTTGTTTGGAGAGGTGTCCAGGTTTTGGCTGTGATAGAGTTAATGTACACAGTACTTTATAATTAAAATCAGAGACTTAATTGCTTCAAGTCAAGGAAAATAACCAATACTGCATTGTCAAAACTTTGCTCTTTTTAAAGGAAGTAGTGATCATAATCGAAAAAGACCCTTTTTACCTTCTGAAAAACCCACAAACCAACTAGTGAAAAAAATCCACCCACTAAGAAAACATCTAAACCAAATCCTCTCAGTTCAGCTTCATTCTGTGGTTCAAATGATCAGAAACAGCAACACCACACATCTTCTGGTCTATACCTCCCTGGCTGTCCTAATTAATAGTGGTCAAAGGCAGTATTTATTTCTCAGCTCATGAGATAATAGGTTATTGATTGATCTGGGAGCTAATAGCCAAGGTTATGTCTCACATAAGAAGTGATTGTGTGGATTGAAGTTCATCATTGATCCTGCTCCCACACACTCAGGGGGATCATGCATTTAACTGTCACATAAATAAGAACAAAAGACCCTTAATGACATTTATTGACTTGCAGAGATGTGATTCCTCACTTGCACCCACCACCAGTTACTGTGGTCAGCCCATAGCTTGCCACTGACTTAGGTCTGGTATTTTCATTTCAGTGGCTCTTCCCTGCCATGAGCAGGGAAATTGGAACATGCTGGAATCTTCTGCTCCTGCAGTGAGGGGCTGGATTTCACTGCCTTTCCATCCTGTGGCATTGCCATTCCACCACAGCAACCATGGTGAAACTCAGGAGCCATGAGAGGAATGAAATAGCCAAAGTGTTTTAAATAACTATAAAGGGTTTGGAAGAGATTAAAACCAGAAACAAATGGAGTCATAAATGCAGTGTGGAATTGAATACAAATATTGAACAGCAAGCACATGATTGGAACTGCAGAACTGGGCACAGCTTGGAGCACCCATTCTAATGAAAGCTTCAGGATCACAGAAAAACTGGTCTCATTGCGGAATATTTTGTGGAAACCATTTGTTTCAGTTATTCCACTTTGGTTGTTCCAAGTCTTAAAATCCAGAACCAAAAACCTTATTAAAACATGTGTTTCTAAAATGTGTCTCAAAAACATGGAGGTCTCAATGATTTGATACAGCTCTGCAAGATGGCTTCAGTTCCTCTGAATTGGGATATTCAGAATGAGAAATGGTCTATCAGAAAACCAAAACCACCAAAACCAAAACCAACCAAAAAAAACCCGCAAACCAAAAACACAAATAAAAGGAAATTGAATAAATTGAAATATCTGCTTTGTTTAGATGGAATCCAGGATTAAACTGACTATTTTATATCAAAACATTTTGAACTGTTCTAATCACTAACAGGAGCAGTTCCTCTACTATTCATTCCTTAAGCCATTCATATCTGTATAATTAATTACTTTAGTTTGCCCTCTATTAGGAGTCATCTGGAGACTGCTACTGAAACTCAAATGCAGAAAAGTACCTAACCTTCTCTTGTAGCCTTATGTCACTGAGAAATGCCATTTGTTTCTTCCTGGCCACTGATTTTCCCAGCCATGTAGGTCCCTTTTCACACAATTCTGGCTGGCCCTGCCCATCCCCATGTTCTGTGTGGATCCACAGCCTTTTTGAGACTGTCTGCTCACTTATTGTTTTTAATCTACCACAGCAGCTTGGGAATTAAGTTCACCTCCCAGTTTCCCCAAGCCTTTTCTAAGCTGGAACTGAACCTCTGTTTTTCAGGTGCTTGCCCAGCTCAGTCAGGATTTGCCAGTGTGCTTCTTCACCTCCATTTAATTTTCATGGAAGACACAGCTTATGAAGGTACATGATGGCAACCTAAAAAGCTATTAATTTATTTGACATAAAAGCATTTTGGAAACGTGCTGCTCAGTGGCATATGAAACTTGTTTTTATTAAGCCGTGTAATGGGGAAAAAAACTAGTATCAAATCCAAGGAAAAGCATTAAAAAGCTGTTTTGCCTTAAGGTACAGAAGCTCCTGAAAAGCATGGTATTTTCTCCTCTTTCAACTATTATAGAGAAATAGCATTTTTATTCTCTCATTTATGTCAGTTAGGATAGCTAATGATATATATTATTGCGAGACCCAGAGCCAGCCTCATCTCATGTTAGCATTACATTCTCTTCTTTGCATCTAGTACTGCTTTTCTGACTATTATGTGCCATCCAAACAATTTCAGATACAGTTTCAATTACAGGAAATAACTGGATCCTGGAGAAGATGTAGATTCATCAAGTATTTTCACAGCCTGTCCTGCTTGGCAATAGCTGAAGGACCTATTTGTATTTCCAGGGAAGGAGCTGGAGGTGCACATCTGCCTTTCACCAAGCAGCCTTCAAAGTTTGTGCAATGCTAAGAGGATAAATAATCATCTACAAGCATGGGAGAGAGCATGCCTTGCTATTTAATTGTGCACTTTCACCATAAGTGCTCATTGAGGGGAAAAAGTCTGCTTTTATTCCCTCTGAATTCAATACAAATTCAACAGGAGCTGCAACATCTAAGCCCAGCCATGGAAGTTTTTTTTTTATGATATTGTATTTTTTGGCTCAGGTTTGAGCAGGCCGTGCTAGCTAATGAAGAATTTCCAAATGGATGTCCATGATTTCAACAAAGCCAATGTTTTGGGGGGAAATAGTCTGCAGTGTGGAAAGAAACAAGATAGATTTTTTCCTGAGTAATTAATTGAAATGAAATGTTTAATTGAAATGAAATGCAGTGGGTATTTGTTACTTGCTGTGCTGTAGCCTGATTTTCAATTCTCTCTGCAGAACACCAAGACTACAATTTTTAACACTGAGGATCTTCTTAAGAGCTTCCTTTTGAGTTTCTAATAATAAATTAAAAATTCCCTTTTTGGGGATCTGTATTTAAATGAAGTAACATCATAAAAGAAAAGTGCCCTGAAACAGATGAGCTTAATTTAATTTAAGGCTAAAAAAAATCCTGCACTAAATTTCATGACTGGGTGAAAAGACATGTGTCAGCCTCAAGTCACTGGGATCTATTCAGGGATACATTGAAAATGTAAGACTATTTCCACGAGTGCTTACATTGCTAATAGACCTCTTAAAAATAGTGTAATGGAGATTGAGGTTTGTATGTGAACACATTGTACTATTTATGTGCACTGGCAGCTGCACCTCGTTTTTACATTAATCTTCTTGGAGAACACACACCAAAGGACTGAAGGCTCGAGCTGAGGCTGGCACTTCTCCCAGAGGCTGTGGGACACCCCTTGGGTGCCTCGGAGAGCTGCATCCCTGGATCCTCCTTGGAGAGCTGCATCCCTGGATCCCCCTCAGAGAGCTGCATCCCTGGATCCCCTTTGGAGAGCTGGATCCCTGGATCCCCCTCGGAGAGCTGCATCCCTGGATCCCCCTTGGAGCACTGGATCCCTCTTGGAGCACTGGATCCCTGGATCCCCCTCGGAGAGCTGGATCTCCTTTGGAGAGCTGGATCCCTGGATCCCCCTTGGAGCGCTGGATGCCCCTCAGAGCACTGGATCCTTGGATCCCCCTCAGAGCACTGGATCCCTGGATCCCCTTTGGAGAGCTGTACCCCTGGATCCCCTTTGCAGAGCTGGATCCCGGTGTGGATCAGGGACAGCCTGAGGCATCCTGACTGACAGCACACGCCTGTGCTGCCTGTGGTCCTTGGAGGACGGGGTTCTTCCCTCTTTCTTTCCCAAGGATTGCATCCCATACTGATGCCTTAAGTTTTATCATTTCTATTTTTCCAATCCTGTACTGTACTAGTGTGTAACTCTGAACTCCATATAAAGTGTCAGCAAGCTCTCTTCACATTTTGGTCCCACAAAACAATCCTTCCAGGCCTGAGAACCAAGGACAGCCTCATCCTCAGGCCCCAAAAAATCACAACAAAAGTGAATTAGGGAGGAGAAGCAAACTGGGGGAATATGACTTCATTACCTGAAGCTGTAATTGGACAATTAACTTCTGATATGCAAATAGACCAAGTTTATATCTGTCTGGAAAACTCATGACCCTTGTCCATCCATGACCCTTGGGTGTTGCCCCTCTTGGAGGCTTCTGACTGCCCAAGGGCTTCTGACTGTTGAAGGCCTTTAATAAATACCCACTTTTATTCTCTTAATCTTGTCTAGCCTCTGTTCTAGGAAGCCACTCCAGGGCATCAAGCAAAGCAGTCATAGAGGTGCTGGCAGTGAAACTCCTGGGTAGTGCCTTTCCCCCCCCCCAGCTCTGTTTTGGATGGCTATGAAAGAAGAAGGTCATTTACATATGTTTAAATAAATAAATAAAGCCTAAAGAATCGTTACCTTAATTTGAATTTCCCACTTCTTTTACATTATTGCAACTTCAGCAAGTTTCTGTGCAACCACTGGGACTTTTGACCAGCTCCTCCTGACTTCATCCCTGGGTTTATTTGGAGATGGTACCAACACCAGCTGTGAGGTTGGTGAGTGATGGGCCAAAGCTCTCCTTAAATGCAGCCTTATCCTCCCAGCTGGAATGAGTGCAGTAGGGTACCTCTATGCTCCCAAAAGGGCCAAGCCTTGTCAGGGTAAGGCTTTTTTTTTAAGAAAAGCAAAGAGAAATTTTCTAAATGCAAAAAGCATCAGTCTGGCCAGGCTGAGTGATGTGATTTGGTACCAGAGAGCTACATCAGCAGTTATTATTCTTACTTCAATTTCATGTTCTTCTAAATGAAAGGCCCATTTCTGGATGCTTTAAATTGCTGGGTAAAAAAAAAAAAAAATCTATGTTTATAGAGGTAAAATGTGTCATGTAGAGGTAAAATATATCAGATAAAAAAACAGCAAAATACTAGACTCTGCTATAAAGAAAAACAAATATATTTTTTTTTCAGTAAGCAATTTGTTTTTCTAAATAATGCATTAGCTGCTTTTCATTTTTCAAAATAGAGTTTATTATTTTCAACTTGCTATCACTCAGTACAGCTTGGATATTTTAAAATACTTTTAATCACGAACCTAAAAGACATTGGCATGGTAAGAAGCTTAGCAGCAATAAAAAGAATGTAAGTGGAAAGGTAGAACAGATGAGAAGCAGCAGCAATGCTTTTTATGATAGTAATCTCATTTTAAAATAGCTTCTCATTTCTATGCAAAAAGGCGTCTGTGGAGTTGCTTCCCACACACCTGCAGGGCTGTGGAGCAGGAGGAGCTCTGGCTGAAGGACAGGGGAGCAGCCTGGAGGCCCCTGGGCTTCTTATCTGAGACGTGCTGAAGCGCCATCGCTGATAAGACGGACTTTTGACAGGGAGAGGAGTGATGCTTATTCTGCCAAATTCAAGAGAAAAAGGTTGTTTAGACATAAATTAACAAATACAAAATGGAGAAAGGTGCAGGAGCCTGGGCTGTTCTATCACCCTCACCATGCAGCCCCAGCACCTGGCTGGCTTTGCTGCCTCTTGTCAGGTTTTCCTTCCTGTCCCCATCCCAGCCATCCTGCTCTGACTTTGAACACCTGGCACAAGAGAGCCCTGACCTCAGCTGGAGAGCCCTCACAGCCAAAACAAATCAGTGTGCATCCTTAGAGCCACTCTGCTTTGTTTCTGTGGCAGAGTCGGCCTTGATCTGCAATGTCACGAGAATTTTCATTAAATTACACCTTTTTATATTGAATGATAATACATAATTTATTTACCTCATGTGAACTTGTTATTTTCTATCAAAAATTATTCAATAGTATGATTTACAAATCCTCTTCTTAGATGAAAACCATACATTTTTATACCTTTATTGTAACATTGCTGCAGCAAGTGCTGACTGAATACATTGCAATGTAGCAGAAAGTAAAAATCATCAAGTGCATTGGCATACTCCAACAATAATTTTTTTTTTAAGAAATTAGGGAAAAAAGTCTTTAATAGTTTGGAATCAACCTTAGAAAACTAGAAAAAAAATCCTTGGGATATAATTTTAGGAAGGGGGAATGATAAGAAAACACATAGCTCATTTTGTTAAGGATCAGGGAATTTTACAATCTGAGAAACAGTCAAGTAACTATGATGACAAGTAGAAAATATTTTTTTTCTGAGAAAATACTCACAGAGGTGACCTCTCTGTCAGATTGAGGGTTGTTTCCCACACTATAATGTGATTCTTTTCTCCAGAAAGACTGAAATCCTCCAGAGCAGTGCTTGTGTCCTGCTGTGCAGAATGGATCATTTTGACCACAGTAACCTTTTCATAAATGAAAGGACTCCACTATTCACAAAGGAACGTTTATGAGTGATGTGCTTCCTTCTACCATTTATTACTAAAGGCTACTTTAGTAAATTCCTTTCCAACTGCATTTCAAACCTAGCAGGTAAAATATTCTGCTTTATTTTATTGCATGATTTACTACTTGTATCAAAATTGATTGCATATGCACATTTTAAATATTATTAATATTGCATGCTCACTTTGACATTGCATTGACACATAGATTATTAGGTTTTACACATCTGCTTTTTTTTTTGCAATCATTCTCTGAAATATCACAAATCCTGAATTTTGATGCTATCTATGAGCAATGGTATTCAATTGCAATGCTCCTTCTCAGCTCCCAGATGTCTGCAATCCTCTGTGCCTGTAGAGTGATGTCAGTGTGATCCATGGGCTTTTGTTGACTTAGTTTGATGAATTCTTTTTTCCAAAGTCCCTAAAAAAATCTCCTGCACTGAGCTCCCTTGTTGCAGGGTAAGGCCAGCTGCAGAAATGCTGCCAGGAGTGACAAAATCTGCCACCTGCAAACCCTCTCTTAAATCCCTGTTTCCCTCAGCTGACCATCCCTCTTTCCATACACTGGGGTCATTCATGGTAGGCCCAGGACTCTTTTATGCCCACAGTGTCACCTGGGGCTCATCTGGGGAGCAGGATTTATCAGCAGCCCCTACCAGGCCATCAGTAAGATCAGAGAGCCCCTGTGGTGGGAAGAATGGCAAGAGATCTCATTTCCCTGGGTGTATTTGTCAGTACCTATCAAAGTCCTTCTTTGGAGAATGTCCATGGCAAAAAAAAAAAAAAAAAAAAAAAAAAAAAAAAAAAAAAACCAACAAAAAAAACCCAAAAACCTCAAAACAAACAAACAAAACCCCCAAAAAGCACCTTGTATTAAGTAAAGAAACCAAAATCTTACTTTGGTATTGACTGCAGTAAAATCTAGAAATAACAATACAAAGACTTTATGTGTTCCTGCCAGGTGGGGTTGTTGCAGCTGAGCTGGGCTGGCCAGGTGCTCCTGGATGTTCCAAGTGCTCCTGGATAGTCCAGATCCTCCTGGATGGTCCAGGTGTTCCCGGATGTTCCAAGTGCTGCGTGGTGGTCCAGGTGCTCCTGGGTTTTCCAAGTGCTCCTGGATGTTCCAAGTGTTCCTGGATGGTCCAGGTGCTCTTGGATGGTCCAAGTGCTCCTGGATGGTCCAGGTGCTCTTGGATGGTCCAAGTGTTCCTGGATGGTTCAGGCTCAGAAGGAACCAGGAGCCTGATGCGCCCCAATGCAGATTTCCCCAGCTAAATTATCCACTCCCCAGCCTGTGTCGAGGGCAAAACTGGAGTCACCATCTCCATTCAAGTACTGCACTTGCTTAAAGGCACAACACAATTAGTCCACTGTCACATGCAATTAGTTACCACTGTGTTGGCACATATTGTGAAGCTTTTTTTCTTTAGCTTATGTGCAGCTAATTGGAGCCTGGTTCTGGAGAGATGTACCACAGGCGTTTCTGCTGCAGGAAATGGCCCCTTTCCCCTCCACTGCAGGAGGGGAGGGCATTCTCAACACAAACTTGGAGGACAGTTGTGACATCTCAAATTAAGGATGCATTATGAGACCAGGACTGAAAATAAAATTATCAGAGTCCAATTTCTTGGGGGTGCTTTTTCTCCCTTCTCTGCAGTGGGGCCTCACTCTCCCCGTGGCCTCACAGGACCAAAAGAAAAGTGCATGGATTACTTACAGCATTAGACTAACTTTTTCCTAGCAATCAATTAATGCACATGCCAAGGAGTTCAGGTGTTCTTTCAGCTATTGAAAATATTCATCACATGTGAGCACTCACAAACTTCTCTCAGGACTGCCTGAGCTTCAAAATCCCCATGGCATTGCCTCACGGTGCAATTCAGAGGAATAAATTACCTCTCAGATAAGGTAATACAGACCTTATTTGACCTCAGCATATTAAGATAATGTTGTGGTGCAATTACCATAATAACACTACGGTCACGTTGTTATCACCGTGTAACAGCAGACAATTACTACCTGTTGTAACCTGCCAGGCTAACCTTACAGTACTCATTAAAACAACTGTGAAACACTCATTTCTCTACTGAGGTGGCTTCACTGGAGTACAGAGCAGGTGCACACCAGCATTTCTCTATATCAGCAGCAGAAATTGTGAATTCAGCTTTGTGTACAAGAGGAAAGAGCAGCAACTGCATGCCAGTGGGGTGGTGCAGGGCTGCCAGGGGGAGCAGACACACATCATGAAGCAGTGAATCTGTTGCTAAAGCTGGGCTCAGTGATGGGGCCAAAGCAGAGAGAGTTTTAGAAATGAAAGCTGCTGGGTTGTGGGAGAGGTCCCTGCAGATGTGCTCACTATGGAGGTGCAGCTGTGAATTCTAACAAAAATGTGGGGTATGATTTAACAAATGCATGGTACTATGAGACATGAAGTGCAGTGTTGGAAGCCAAACGGGAAGAAAATAGTCAGCATCTGCCCACAGAGTGGCTTAGATTGTCTACAAAACTCCTAGAGCACTCTGGTTTGGATCACAGCAAATAGTTATCTTTCCAGCTCAATATAAAAATGTGGGGTTTTTTAGTTTTGTTTTGGAGGGTGGATTAGTTGTTTTGTTGTTGGGGGTTTTTTGTTTGGGGTATTTGTTTGGGGTTTTTTGCTTTAGTTTTTGGTTGTTGTGGGGTTTATAATTCAACACTGATTGAATCATCAAAAAGTATTTGGGTTGCTTTTCAGGTGCACTCACCCCAGCACACCTGGGTCATGCTGCTGTACCTCACTCTCCCTGAGCTGCACAGCACAGCAGGGAAATCCACTCAGCAATCAGCTGCCTTGCCTTGGAAAATACAGACTGGTTTAATTCTTTCCTCTAATACACTGCCCCCGTTTCTTGAGAGACGACTCTAACCTGTGCTCTTTGTCTTCTGCACCACAGGAGATGTGCTCACCATGGAGGTGCAGCTGTGAATTCGAACAAAAATGTGGGGTATGATTCAACAAATGCATGCTTGCCAGGATTCTTAATAGCAAATGGGGGGCTCTGTTTCTTGTTATTTTCAGCTCTGCTGTACAACTGCTGCAAGTGGCCACTTTATAGCTTGTCACAGGCTGGCAGGAGGACAGTGTGCAGGTGGGTGCTACAGGCAGGGCCCAGGTGCTTCAGCTGCTGGCAAGGAGTCAATACAACATGACAGAGGGGACAGAAAACTGATTAGAAACACTGTTACTGGATAAAAGCCCTTTTTTCCCAGAATGAACAACCCCTTTTAGACTTGCAGAGGGCTCTGTCAGTGTTGTGAGGGTGCAGATGTCTCAGTGTCTCTCTCCTGAAACACTCCACAGTCTATCTTTTGTCTTTCAACACTTCATTGTAAGTGAAGATTGACAGGGCCTTGCTGATGCCTCTCTGCAGCACCTCTCTGCCTGAATGCAGAAATGTTTTTTTTTATGCTGGATAAAACCTGCTGACTGTTCCTGAGGAATCCCAGGTTGGGGGATGTGACCCAAATAAATGTTCTCCGGAAAACGCATTCTGGCAGAAGACTCTGCACATTGTGCAGATTACAAATTGCACCCAATTTTCTGGTTTAGCTGCCTGATTTTTAGTGCTGGAGCTGTTGATTGCTTCAACTGTTGCAATTCAGAGAAACATTTTTCATGCAAAAAGAAAAGTACCAGTTGCTAGCATTTAAAGAGTGCTGAAACACGTGGTTGTCATGCTTGTTTTTTAATCCACACTCCATTGTTCAGTTTCCTATTACTGACTAATATCAGTGACATGAGCCCTGATCTCACATGGGCTTATGTGTGGAGGTTTTGGTGCAGCTTCAATTCTGAGCTGAGCAAATGAAATAAACTCAAAGGTGGCTATGACACAAATATGTGAGAGCAGTGCCTATTTGCCCAAGACACCTATGGGATCATGACCCACTTGGATCTCCTCCGGTTTTGTAACTGCCTGAAATTTCTGTAGGATTTCAGTACTGGCATTTTCTGTAGTGTTTCTTCCAGAACCTACTGTTCCTTGAAGGGCCAGAGAGCTGGTGACTGGAGGGTCAGAGCACAGGCACAGACTTACTGTGCTTTGGCCCTGATGTGCTCAGCCCAGTGCTGCCTTGGACCCTTCTACAGTACTAATTTTAACAAAAATTAAACACCTGGAACACCAGTAAAGAAAGAATTGAATAATTTCAAAATTAACCTTCTAAATTTTGGAAACCATAACTCAAGGATCCAACAGTGCAATTTTTCCTCCTCTGCCAGTGATGCCTGGCCCATGGAGCAGCACAGCCCTCAACATGGGCGCACACAAGCCCAGAAGACACCTCCCAGCTCTGTTAAACACCAGGGGAGACCTGTCAAAGTTCCCAGCACTCTGTGGCACCTCTAGCAAGGGCTTAGTCTCTCCCCTCCCCTCAATATTGCAGCCCCAAAGCTGAGAGATGGGAAGCTGCTGGCTCATACTAGCCCAGGAGACCTTGTGTGTTTAAGTTATTTCCAGTTCCTCCAGCTTTCTCCATCCCTTTGCAAGTCCTGTTTCCAAGGAGGGGATTGTAGCCCAAACAGGCTCATTCACAGGACACAGTATCTTGTGATGCTGTGAATAAACAAATGTGGGAGAGTTTTCAGCACTTAATGGTGTCAGCCATGAGGCAGAAAGCTGTTCTCAGCCCTGCCCATATGGGAGCTGGCATGCTGCAGTTATCTCTATGTGGGTAAAATGAAGCACTGTGTTTAACATCTAATGAAGATCTGGAGAAAAATCCCAACAGCTCAAGCAACCAGGTAATGAAGGCACAACAGAGATGCACCTGTGGAGGAGGGAGGACAATTTTCTTTTGGGTAAATACAGTTTAACATTTTTATTTATTGTTGCATAAGGAAGCCCACCCATTTAGGACAAATACTTGTTTAATGAATATTTGGCTGTCAGGTTTCAGACCTAAATATACTTATTCAGGTTCCTGTTAATTTAAACAAACTCCTGGGAGCCTGATCCCGACCTGAATGCAGCACACAAAGTAGGAGAAAGGCAGTCAACACTGACTTTTATAGATCCTCTGAGGGAGGGGAATCCAGCTCAATGGTCTGATGATTTCTATCAATTCAGTGGAAACCAGATGGATACTCTCTGTCTTGTCTATCTCTTAGCTAAAACACTGGCTGGCTTAAAAAATTTGCAGACATTTTGTCTTAAAAATTTGAAGATATTTCCCTGAAATCCAGCAGGTCTGATCAAAGAGACTGGGTAAAGAGAAAATTTTAACCCTGCTTTATCTGCTTTTCTTTTTATACCTAACATTAAAACACTGCATTTTTTACAATGAAGTTTAAAACATGAATATCTAGTCATACTTAATCTTTTTCTAGCTCCCACCTGTCTGTCACTGGAGCACCTTACATTCCCACTCAGACATGGAGACAGATCACAGAAGACTCTGAGATAGCAAGAAATTAAGCCCAGACAACCTCCATCCAAGACATACCTGTGGTTTTTCCCTCTTTCTAGTGAGCAGGAGCTTGTTGGGTCTCTTTTCCCTTCCTCACCATCTCTAGAAACATCAAGTCCAAGCATGATGAATTTCAGCTTCTCAACAGGAGTGGAAAAACCTCTATAGAAATATATTTTAAATGCCTGACATCTAGCTTCAATTAAGTTTATCTGCATTAATAACATACATTTCTCACTCAGTGGGTAAGGATATTTTTAATCTTTTATGCCATCATCCAATAAGCCTGAAAACTGATAAAAAATACATTCATGTGCAAATCAGTCCTTTTTAATTTCCTTTTACTTTTTTTTTTATCCTACTTCAATATTTTAAAACCCAACCTCTTTGTAAGCCCTGAAAGTATCTCCTATTGGCGTGGCTAACACCAACAGTTCAGAAGTGAACTGTCAGCCACTGCAGAGAAGATGGGCACCAATGAGCTGTGCTCATATCAGAGGCCTGAGAGTGACACATGGAGCCTTCCACACCTTGTCACCAGTTTGAAACTGCAACACCCAAACCCGACCTACAGCTATGATCATGTGACAATTGCCTGGTGTCTGCACATGATTGCTGCTCTCTTCTCATCCCCTGCAGCGGGCAGGTATTCTGCTTGCTGACAGGAACTATCTATCCTCTTGCTATCGATCTCAACCATTCAGTTAAAACTAAAGAAATTATTCTCCTCTCCCAGGCTCTCTTCTCCTAAAAAGAGTGTGACTCAGAAGGTAACACTTTACAATGGTAGCTATCCATCTTCCCACTCACTTTTACTGTTGTCCTTTTTCCTCCACTGCAACCCTGAAGGAGAAGGAATTCCTTTATCAGGAACCAGAAGGAAAGAAAAATCTTTCTGGTTAGGGGCTACCTGTGTTCTTGCTACTTGCAAGAGACTCTGGTGACCAGAACACCAACAAATGGGAGAAAATCTTCCCAAGTTCTTTACAAACATCTGTTCCTAATTTCCCACAACCACTCTGTGAAGTCCTCATGGATGTCATTTATAGGGACATGCAAAAAAAACCAATTGTGGTCCAGCTTATGTCTGCTGAGATGGTTCAGATCAGGTTTGTGTCATGCCTCTCTAGAAACATCACCCTTTGAAGACAGCCTTGTCCCTCAGGATCCCTCCCTGTGTCCTCCCTGCCCCAGGGGGGGTATCTAGCTGACCCTTGGTACTTATCTGCCCACATTTTCTGAAGACTTTTATCTTATAACTCAAGCCAGGGGTTAGTTCTGAGTGATTTCCTCCATTTTGACAATTCAAATAGGAGTTACAAAGGATATTCAGATCATTTCATTCCCACTACCTTTGCCCTTTTCCCTGGAAAACATAGCTCTTGAGGAGCATGCAAACTGTTCCTTCAGATTTTCTGCTAGTAGTAAATATATTTCTCTTCATAATTTTATTTCCGTGATCTTTGTTCAAAGAAACCTACAAATGCAGTGAAGTGTTACCTGTCAATCAGGTCATCAGCTTAGCAAATGTCTGGCAGCAAAGAAACATGAAATGAAGCAGCTACAGTGTAATTTTCTGATCAGTCAATTAGACATTTGTTCATTTGAACACGTTGTACCTCTCTTCTGCTATGTCATCTGGCAAGAGCAGACATCTGAAAATTATATTCTTTCACCAGATATAAAGTCTATAGCACTCATTAAAATATTCATGACAAGAAACACTCTAGTCAATTGGTGAAATGCTGTTACAGTTAATACATAAATCACCACCATGCCATTACTGTGGTGTGGGAGAATTTAATGGACTTGCAGTAATTTGTGAGTAAATACAAAGAACAGGAACACTGTGAAAAGCTCAAAGCAGCCAAGATCTTCTCCTGTGTAAATGAGAAATTGTGTGCAGATAAGTCTGTAGAAAATTTTGTAAAGACATTACCAAAAAGTGAAAACCCCCTCCAATTACAAATGAACTAGCTTAGGGACAAGTTCAGGTGCTGCAGGAAACACAATAGAGAGTGCAAAATCCAGGCAGGACTGTAACTCCCAGGCTGTCAGCCCTACCTGAGCTCTGCCAGCTGGGTCTCAGATCAAGGAAATCAGGACTGATTTTCCTACATGAATGGCAATCACTGCCATGCACACCCTACAAATCCCCACCCCACCTGGGGAAATGCTTACAGAGCACTAATTGAAACAGCCATTGGGTATTTCAGGTAAAAACCCCATCAATCTGACTATTGCACTTAAATTAAGATCTTCTAGACTAGAGGCAGCATACTCTGGAGTAAGAGAATCTTTCAAATGTGTATTCAAAAGAAGCAGAGAAGACACAAAAGAAAGGTAAATTTCCATGGCAAAATCCAGCCATTTCACCTGGAACTGGCCGTGTGGGGAAGACCAGGACTGATGCTTCTTCCACAAGTGCATTTTATAATCTCAGTACTATCAGCTGTGACAGTAACTCGAATTAAAGCCATGAAAACATGAATGAACCCATGTCCTGGGTTTGACCAAAAGCCCAATGAATTCTGTAAAATTACTTCACGGACTCCTGGTGTTCAGCTCAGGCTTTTGGCAAGGCTGGTGCTGGGATACACACACTAATTGATTCAACAAGCTCATTAAAAAGGACCCAGAAACACTCAAACCCCTCTCCCCAAACAACAAACCCCCAAACAGAGTAACTTTCCATTCTAGATTTCCTTCAGTGTACAAATGCCTTTATAAACAATTGTTATTACAATTTTATCTAGCATTCAACTATCACTATGCTAAATAGTAGTTTAAAAATCCCACCATTTTTGTCTGATTTATCTACTCATCATAATGATTTATAGATCATTTCTACTCTCAAGTTGACCTTGAGAAACAGTTAGATGCTCTTTGGAAAATGCTCAGCTGACTATGGAAATCTCTAATTTCTAGATCAACAGAGGACTTTGCATGACTGGTTAAGTCTGGAACTATCTGTTCCTAATTTCTTTCTCCAGCTGAATATTTATTTGATTCCCAGCCTGTTTCAAAGATGTTTTTATACATACTGTCATCAAGGAACTGGGATGCAAAATGAGAAGCTCCTATGTTGTCTTGCTGTGTGTTGCTACTAAACCACTCGTTATTTCACCTTCCAGTTCTGCTCTGAAGAACAGAGAGAGCCTTACCTTGGAAAAGCCCCTTAATTCATTTTGAGATGGGTGTTTAGTTGCTAAAGAGCAGCAGCCTGCTGCAGCACTTCCATGGGTGGAGACTGTTGCTAAAACAGTTTTTGCATCTCTTTTCATATTGAGTGGCAAGTTCCTGACCTTGAACTCTGCCAGGTTATTGTAGCAGAAAAGTTGGCCATTTTTTGAGGAAGGTTAAGTGATAAAAATAAGATCACCAGAGATGGAAAGAGAAGTGATAAGGCAGAAAATGCAAATAAAATGGAGCAGAGTCTTTAAAGAGAGCTGGTGCTGGATTTTCAGAGGCAGAGTCAGTGGGGTCACCCTGCCTGCACCCTGCCCTGGGCTGCACCCTGCCTGCCTGTCCCAGGGAATCTGTATGCAAAGGCAGCCACAGGCAGCTGATTCATCCAGCTACTGCTATAAACTAGGAAATAAATTGTTCCATTAAAAAAAGATATTTTAGCATCAGCTATGATCAGTGAACCTCTTGCTCTAATTTTTCTCTTCTTTCTATTTGCCATGCGTCCTTCTCCAGCTCTGTCCAGGACAATTTAATTACCCGCAGTGAGCGATTGCCACAGAGCTGCAGGCAATGTGAGGAATCAGTTTAAAAGTACAGTGGCTCATGTGCAACTTCTGCTGCTGCAGATTACTGCACTGAAGATTACAAGTCACCCAGAAAATCCCGGATGAGAACATCATCAGAGTTTAAACAGAGTATGGAAATTGTAGATTCAGATTCTAACGTGTTTCTTATTGGATTCGATCTGCCACGAGAGACCCAGCGTAACTCGTGTCTTCTATGTTACCTCACACTCAGCTGTGGAGGACTCAGGCTCTGTTTGGAGAAGGATTATAAATAAAGCTGTCAGAAGCCTGTCCCCACAGGGCCATTCGTTTGTCCATACAATGACAACGGTAATACTCTCTTTTCAACAGCTTTTGTTCCATAAACGTGGATAGGATTTTGAGCTCACATGAAGTCCAGCCAGTCAGAAATTGTAGCCAGGTCCTGTGGTGCTATTTATCCTTGTCACTGTATCCTCAGCAGTTCACAAGTGAAGATCCAGCTGTCAATTAAAGCAAGAGTTACCCTTCAAATTAACATGTAACCCAAGTTATCTCCACTTGATGGCCTAATCCTGTTCCCAGAGAAATTTGTGAAAGCTGCCTGACTCCACTGAAATCCTCTCCTGCCCAAATCTGGCAGCTGCATACCACATTTGAGGCCACAATGGGGGCAGATGAAAAATCAAGGTTTTTGTCATCCAGGTTTTGAAGGAAGTGCTCAGGTTCTCTAAGCTACAAACTGCGAGGTAGCCAGGAATAGCAAATAAGGATTTGGCCCTATTTGAGTAGGTATAGATGTGTTTTTGACTTTATATTTATAATCAAGTATAATGAAAGTTGATGAGAAGAAAAACAATGTTGGTTTTTTTCAAGTTGGCATAGCTGTTATTCATTCTGACTGTCTGGATTTGTAATCAGCTTTATCAATTTAATTTCATTTATAGCATAGTTTGTGGCAGCACCTTTCTCAAGTTCAGAGACACCTGAACTCAGTTAATTAAAGCCTAGGATTTTCCTCATGCTTTATTAATAGAAGTATCAATATATGGAATTCAGAAAAGGCAGGAAATTGAGATATTTGGGAATGTAGATATAGCTGTTAGACCATTTGGAGAGGACTACTGACAAGGCTAGGACAAAAGCCAGACCAAACAAAGCTGAACTTGCCAAGAGAGATCAGTGAAGAATAAACACGGTATGCCTGATCCATGGGAAGAAGTCAGACAGCACAGCAGGCTATCTCCAGGAGTGCATGTGTCTCCCAAAAGCTTGACAAAGAGCTGGCAGTGTTTCAGGATTCCCAGAATATGCATGCACAAATAAGTAGGTCGTGAACATATTTAAAGCCGTTTATCTGTGCAAGCCCTGCCTGCAGAGCCTCCCCGTTTAAGAGCAGCAGGACTCTGCTGCCTGGCTCGGGTGTGCTGTGAAGGAAGAGGGGCTCCTCTGCTTCAGGAGCTTCTTTGGGGTCATCATGCTCATTCCTTCCTCTCCAGCCACTGGTGCTCTCTCACCTTGGTTTGTTTGAGCTAATTGCTGTAAAAGAACTTGGAGAAGTCAAGCTGTCGCCCTGTTCTTTTGAGAGTTTTAAAGTTCTTCTAAAAGTTTTGATGCCTTCTGATATTTATATATTTCAGCTGAGTTTTCTCACACACTGTTCATGTAAATAATTATTGTTTTGCATTCTTCTTTGTAGGTAGAGAGAATTAATGGACTGTTGGTTTGAGCAGTGTGGTTGGAGAGGTGGCAGTTTCACCCTCCAATCCACTGTCATTTTTTCTATAGTATATATAGTGGAATCATAAAATAAAGTTTACTTTTTTAAGTTCTTTTTCTTTCCTTTTACATCTAGCCTACTTCTGTGAGTTATTTCGTGATGCAGTGTAACATCAAGTTTCAGTGGTTGCAGTTCCAGCCATCTCCTGCCCAACTGTTTCAAAGTTAAGAACCACAGCTGAGGGCCAGGGAATGCTGCATGATGGCTCCTGGCACAGAGTCAGTGTGGGTGGCACCCACCTGCATGCGAAGAGTCACCCTGTGGATTCACCCCTTTGATCCATCACCCTATTCCCTCCTGAAGTCCACACATCAACCAGGGAGGCTTGCCCTCTGAGCAGACTTTAAGGGAATCTTAAAACATCACATATTCCCCCAGTCCCCTGGTTTCTCAGTGGAAGACAATCTGGGATTGCCTCTCAGCGGTCACAGGACATGGCAGAAGTGATGGGGAGGACAAAATGACCAGATATTTCTCAGTTCCTGGGATGGCAGAGGGAGCTGGGGAATGCTGGGTCAGGATTATTGGCAAACCACGCGGCCCATGTGCCACACTAAGCTCTGTGAGCTTGGCAGCTCTGGTTTCTTGTTCTGTGCCTAACGACTCTAATCTGCTCTATCTCTCACTGCATCCTTCACAGCAGGAATCACACAGCCCTAAGTGACTTACTCCAGACCTTTACCTTCAGCCACGTGGATATTGACAGGTATATTTTTGAAGTGTTACTATTGTAAAACAAGGTCAGGGATTATGTTGCCAGATGAAAAGGAAACCACTACTGAAATGCAAAGCCAAAGAATTCCCACAATTAAGCCAAAAATTCTGATTTATATTTATGGATTCAAAACTAATCACACACCCTTGAAGCCAAAAATCCTAATAAAAATTTGTAGATCCAAAACAAACCCTATTTATATGATACATTTATTTAAAGGAGAAATCTAATCTCAAAAGGATGGGAATTACATGATTGTTAAGACATTGAACTTTCTTTCTTCTCCAAGTTCACCCATTCGACCTTCCCTTGCAGCACACTTAATCAATGCATGCAAATCCTTTTTCACAGCTCTGTTCTCACTTAAATCAATGGCAAAACTCCCACCAAATCGAATGAGGATATAATTAAGCCCTTCACATTTTTCTAAACTCCACTCAAGTAGCTCACAAACCTACAGAATGAGTAAAAATTTGGTATGTAGATGGCACAAAACATACAGAAGAATGTGGAAAATTAAAGAAAAGCCGTTTCACATGCATTTTGGCCAAGTACTAATCCTGTTCCTCCAAGAGAGTTGCAGAGAGTCCTGTTCAAGCAAGTCATACACATTCAGACCTGCCTCTGAACATCTTCCAAATTCAGGATGACTGGTCGGCACAAGACCAGAATCTGTCCCCTTCCTTCATGCTGATGCTATCTACCTCTAATTGCTGACTTGGGGATACAAACACCTGCTGATTGTGTGCTGCACAAGGCCCAGAGATGACAGATAACCCCAGGGTTGCTTCAGCAGAGTCATTGTGCAAAGTGGATGCCCCTGGCAGTAGGAAAAGTTAAATCTCCAGGATGCTCACCCTGTAGATTCAGAAGACATATTTGAAGGTATTTGTAGCATATTGGAGGGGAAAATAACTGGTCCTGGTTTAACATGTCTGTGTGAACAGCACAACTGGGGGTTTTCCATCTAGTTCGAGCTCAGCAGTGTATATGAAGTACAGGCAGGCAGAACCCAGCAGTGATGAGGTCTGTCAGAGTCACCAGAGTAATCATTTTCCCCCAGCTCCATAGTTAAAAGTGTCATTTCAGGGGAAAAAACTGGCTTGCTGTGACTGGGAACCACTACAAAACCACTGCTTGCCAGAAGCACACGCAGCCCTGTAATCCCTTTCTAAGTATTAGTTTTGGAAAATGGCTTTAGAGCATCTTCCAAATCTTTGCAAGCCAAACTTGAGCCCTACAGCAGAGTGCCTTGAATGCCCTGCCACCACCCTCTACATTTCACCCTCCTGCTGCAGTGCCCAGCCTTACTCTGCAAATGCTCCACAATGAGAGGTGCCACATCTGAGGGGCAGTGCCATGGCTGGTGGTGGAAAGCTGCTTTCCCCAGGCAGCCCCCATGGGTGATGCCCAGCCTGGCACTGCAGAGATGGGATGCAACTCTCTCTTCAAAGCAAGCACGAGGCAATAAACAGGAATAGGATTTAATAATGCTGCTAAAATGAAGAACTAAAAATAAGATGAAAAGGAGAAGGGAGATACTCTGCTGACAGGTTTGCCTTCAGCTATGTCCCCTGAAGCAGCAGCCTGCGCTGGGGGCTGTGCAATGCCCTGGTGGGGACGGCAGAGGCATTGCAGAGAGAGCTCTGCACAGAGGAGCTGTGCAGAGCTGTCTCTGCTTCCCCGCGTGTGCTGCCAGTGGTGAGGCTTCCAGCAATGAGATCCAATGAACAGCATCTTCACATCGGAGTCTGGAAATCAGAGCAAATCTTTGGGCAAGTCCTGGACTCAGATTTCCACTGTTTTCATTCTAAATCTCTTTGTCCTATCTTTTAGACAGGAAACAATTTGCTGGAGAGACAATTTTGTCATGAATATGTAAAATTCTCCATAGACCCATGGGGGATGTCCTAGATCACAATAAGCAAGAAAACTTAGATTAAAGTGTGAAAGTATCATCTCTCTAGTGATGTTACAGGGGTAAGTACATTTGTAAAGCATGTGTACGTATTTATGAATTCATGTCAGGACACACAAAGATATACAGGGTAGGGCAGGTTTAGGCTGGATATTGAGAGGAAATTCTTAACTGTGAGGGTGGAGAGGCCCTGGCACAGGGGGCCCAGAGAAACTGTGGCTGCCCTATCCCTGGAAGTGTCCATGGCCAGGTTGGATGGGGCTTGGAGCAACTCGGGATAGTGGAAGGGGATGGAATGAGATGGTCTTTAGGGTCCCTTCCAACCCAAACCATTCCAAAGCTCTAGAATTCAGATTTCAGGTCTAGATGAGCAGGTAGGCTCCCTGGCATGAACCTCCTGGCCTGTGCTCGGCAGTGTGGAGGGGCAGGGTCAGTCAGGGCCTGTCCTTGCTCACGGAGTGGCTCCTGGGAGCTCCGGTACCATGCAGGGCAATGCCCCCTCAGCAGGGACACACCTCTGGGCCAGACCTCAGCACTGGGAGAGCAGCAGCACCACAATCCCTGCCCTCATTATACACAAATCTAGTAACCTACTTTGTCAAAAAAGCCCTGAATGAGATGGGGTGGCTGGGGACCGGAGCAGCAGCTCTGTCTCGTACATCTTTGCAGTGCCACTTCATCCCACTGAGATGCAGCATAAGAAGCAAGGCAGGGAGGAATTTTTCATCTGCCTGGCACAGAGAGACCTTGCTGCTGCTGAAGCTTTTGATTTATTCCCTGCATGAACACCAGCTTCTTTTCCTGTGGCAGAACAGCCTAGGAGCAAAGTTCTGAGGTCCTGGTGCTGTCACCCTCTGCTGTCACCATGCCTGCTGTGAGCCCCCTGACGGGGCAGGACACAGCCATGCTGCTCTGAATGGCTCTGTCAGTGCCATTCCAGCATTCCACAGCCACATCCTGCTCTCAGGTTCTGGTGGAAATCACTGATGCTCTGTTGACTTACATCAGCTACAGCTTAGGGATACTCTGTTTTTGGAGAGCTGGACAAGATGCTGGGAACAAAGGGAGGACCACACAAAGGCCAGAACAGGGATTGCCAGGGAAGTGACCCTGGGAGAGCCTGACATCCTGGCTATGCAAGCTGGTGACCCCCAAGTCTCTGTTTCCAGATGAGCAGGCAGGTGTCACCTCCCTTTTATTTAAATTACAGACACATATAAACTGTTTGAACTTCTGCTTCGTGAAGTCAAGGAAAAGAAAACAGAACTCACATTTAAGCCTCTTCTCTGGGATGAAATGACTTGCAACGTGTAATTAACTTTTGAGATAACTTCAATGTAGCCTGAAAATGAAGTATTCAAACTTAATTATACACACTGAGGAGCAAACAAAACTGCCTAATACAAGTTTTCTCACAGTATCATTTCCCAGGGACTCACATTGAAGGGGTATTGTTTTCTTTCAGGCATTAACTGTTGAGATATAAAATTTCTGGACCAAAGCTTCCATGCCAGAGAGTGGATATTATTTCTGAACAAGTAACATATTGCTTGCTTCATTGGTCACATCTTTCCTATGACAAAAAGACATTAGGATAGCTGCTCCAGTGGCAGTCATACAGCTCCCATCATTTTCAGTGTATGAACACTGGGTCAGCATCCTCTGGAGGTGCTTTGTGCCTCCCAAACACCACGTGGACAATGCTGCTGTGCCAAACACACAATCACACACACACGGACATTCAGCAGTTTAAAGCCACAGAGAAACCTGCCATTTCCACGACTGCTATACCAGTGCTGCAGCAGAGAAAAAGGCTTTCAGAGGGCCCTACCAGGTCAGAGCAAATCCCTTGGCAGCTGTGGGCCTTTCCTCTGCTGACTTGGCAAAGTTGGAGGACCAGAGGGTTCCTTCTCCTGGTGCCTGGGTCAGCAATGTGAATCCTTCTTCTGGGATTTCCAGGGAGATTCTCCAGGGAGGAGAAAATTTCTGGCTTCTGGTGCCCTGCCATGTGCTGCTGGGAGTTACTCTCTGCAAGCTCTTGGCCTATGGCCCACTTTCATTTTCTTTCTGTCAGATTTTTTTTACTTTCTTGAGTTTGTAAACATCTCCTGCACATGCAAAATTTTGAACAAACATTACTTGAAACCTTTTTCACCTGATTTTACTGCCCACATCTCCTGTGATCAGTACAGTCAGATGCCTATTTTACAGTAAACAGCTATTTTACAGTAAACAAGTATTTTGGATTTAAAAATAACTCCACAAAATTCATCCTATTAGATGCACTCCACTGTACATAGTAATCCCTTTTTGTTCTAGTCAAGAACAATTTCTAGCTTTCCTAACAGCAGAGATTAGGTTCAGAAACTGTTTGACCTCATGTCTGTGGCCTAGAATACAGCCCCCAAAACTATTTGGTTTTCTGCACATATTCTTTAATCTATGCTGATGATGAAGGAAGCCAGAAGGGGCCCCTTCCATGCCTCAAAGTCATGCACCAAGTTTGTTTTTTTCCACATCCCTGTCTGTTCCAAATACAAGGAAATGCATCAGAAATGTCTGCTAATCAGTTTTTCCTGCAGTGCCTTTTCAGAACAAGTAATCCAGGACAGTTTTTGCCCATCTGGCTCTTCATGAAAATGTCCTTCCTGGATGATGGCTAATTAGGCGATATAATAATTTATCCTTCTAATGAACTGATTTACTCAGCAAAGCAAATAGTATGCTGGTGTATGTGTTCGTGGCATTTATGCAACTGTTTGCACATAGGTATTTCAGTGACTGTGAAACAATTATGATATTGAATTAGGATAAACGTTGCATTTCTCAGCTCACAAAAAGTCTGCTTTTGATTTTGGGGCAAAAAGAAGTGGGAGGATGCTTAAACATTTGAGAATGAAACACACTCATTAACTGTAGCTCAGTTTATGAACTTCAGAGGTTAAGCATTAGCTACAAAAAAATCTTTTAATCAAGATGGATCAAGCTTCTCCACTTAAACGCATTATCCAAATTTGCAGTCTTCTCTAGTTAATGAGTCAGTCTGAATTAGCCTTTCAAAAGAATTAAGGGAAAAGAATCAACACTTTGATGGTGTTTGAAGCACAAGTTGAAGTAATTGAATCAATGTGTTAAATCTTAGATGAGATCTTTTAATCTGTAAAACAGTGATGGAGAGCTGTGTGACTGAAACCAGATGCAGTGGTTAATTTGGATGAATTATTCTGTGCAGGGAGGTCCCCCTCAATAGCAGCCTGCCTGAAAGCAGAATTTGCTTATATTCACCCTGCCTGGAAATTGAACAATTAGGGTTGAAATGTGCCAGTTCTTGCTGGTGCATTCCCCTGTGACTTCAAGACAGATTTTTAGTTTTTAGGTCAAGGCTCATACCTGAATGTGTTGTGAAAACAAGACAGAGAAAGTCTCTTGGGAGGCTATCAGGGAGGGATAATAAAACTTTTATCTTTCCAGGTCTCTGGAGTGAGGTCAGTTAACAGATAGGCTCTCTGCATTCACACTGCAAACCTACTCTGAAGTTTGCCCAGATCATTAATTTGGGAAATTCCTATAGCAGCACATGAGCAGAAATCCTGTCTGCTCAAAGAGTAGTTTAAAGGGACCTATTTTAACTTATAATGGACCAGATCCCCCAAGATTCTGAGGAGATCCTGAATGTGTAGGTATAAAAGGAGATGCTTGAGCATTTTCCTGCCAGAATAAGTTGAAAAAAGGTGAAGTCATCAATCTCCTGGGTCCTTGTATTAGTCCTTGTCCCCTGGCTGCCCACTCTGTGTGTGAGACTCCCTTTGAAGCAAAGACCACATAAGTTTTGTTAGAAATTTCATTAGTGGTCAGAGTCAGCTTCTGTAATTAAGATGTGATGAAACAACAACCAACCAAGCATTTTATTCCAATAAAGTATAAACTTCAAAGCTATTTATATGCTTAAATGTGACCTCTAAAACCACTCATCCTTTGATGTTCTCCAACTGCAAGTGACCCTACTCAGTGACAAAGCTCAAAGGGCAAATAAAAGTGGGCATGAAAACCCAGCTCTGAAAAAAGTACAGCTGTGTTCAAGAAGGGATAGCTGTTCTCTTTATGACTGCTGAAAGCTGCAGAAACTCACAGAAGACTTCTGAACTAGGAGCTCCTTAAAAGCAGCTTGTTAAACCTGCCAACGGGGGCTCTTACCCAAAATGAAAGACAGAAAACAGTCGAGCCCAAAGCTGGCCACGGTTGTTCCAGCCACAGGAGGGATGGAGGCACAGCATCACCATGCTCAGCCCTGGGCATGCCCAAGGCCCTGCACACCTGGGATGGAATCCAGGAGCTGAGGAGCGACTCAGGGATGTGTGTGAGAGAACACACCGAGCTTGTCTGAGATCTCATTCATTCAACAGGTGCATTAATTTCCTCACTCGTTTCTCCTATGTTTTATTCCCTCCTCATTCTCTGAATTGTACCTAATCAGAACCCTGGGCCTGGGCATCCAGGGGTGCCTGCCCTGGGCTGTGAGCTCCTGCTCCTCGCTGTCCCTGCTGGAGCAGGCTGCCCTGAGACGTCCCAGGGCAGCAGAGGGGCTGGGGGCGACCTGCCCTGCAGAGGGCATTTGCTGTCCTGGGGACACCAGAGAAGGACAAAGACAAAGCCTCAGGCACAGTTAAAAACAACTTTTCCTTCCAGCAAAAAGAAGGAAAAAGTAAAAAAGGGAGTGGGAAATGCCATGCAGAAGAGAGAAGATCTGAAGAAAACATCACATAATGTAACCAGATTTTTGTGTGGGAGAAATGAGCATTGACAAAATTCATGTCTGAAGGGAATTTAATTGAAAGATTAAACATAAATCAAGACTCAGAGGCCCAAAAGCAAAAGATATCACGCTTTAAAAGTAGGAAGTCATGCCCTTGCTTAGAAGAGACTGTGTTTAACCACGTGCCTTGTAGTGACACAGCCTGATTAAACTGCTTATAAGAATCTGAGGCCTCATTAACTATGAATTTTTAAAGTTTTTTTTTTATAAGAAGACAAAGCACATGTCAAAGCAAGTACAAGATGGTTATAGCCAATCTCTTTTCCAGCACACACAGATATGCTCCACTGATCACTGACACAAAAAAAAAAAAAAATAGACTGCACTGGGTTTTAGAGGTGAGAAATGGAAAAGATCTATTAGGTCAGCTTGCCCAGCTCCCAGCTAAAGTACACAGCTTTTGCCAAGGATTGTTTACCCAAGTTTCTAGAAAAATTTCCCTTGGATTAAATAAAGTGTTGTATAATGTTCTTAGTAATATCAATATTTTCCCTGTGCTGAAATAGCTGGATGCATTTCTGTGTGTTTAAAATATTATTTCCCTGGTAGATATGGGTATAAGGTTCCCACAGCCCAAGAGTCCAAGAGCAGCTCACATGGCTCCCTCTAAGAACTCAGCTGACACTGGTAGCCCTCCGTCCTGGTCTCCTGGAGGAGAGGATTTGAGGGATATTTAGAGCCTGGCAGCTCAGAGAACCCTGAGCAAAGCAAGGCTGAGCAAGGGAGCAGACTCTGGCTGGGGATGGGACCTGCAGCAGAGCTGGTCTCACCCCAGGACAGCCCCGTGTCCCCTCTGGGCACAGGCAGGGACATGTTCCAGGCTCCCAGGTGCTACAGGGGCCTCAAAACAACCCCAGAGCCAAAGAAGGAGGAAATCAGATGATGAAACCTCCACAAGCTCATCCATGGGCATTAGCAGGAGCTTTATTTACTGCTCAGAGAGAGAAAAATCCCTCAATATTAATATTATATCTTATGGAGTTTTCTTTAAAGAAGCATTGGCTTCAGAGTTAGTAAAAGTATTTTAAATAATTGCTGAGAAATGCAGGCCACAATCTGAACCAGGGTTTGGTGCCTGAGGGAGTTTCCAGCAGCCCTGGGTGCAGCTCCACCCAGCCCCAGCAGGTTCCAGGGAATAGTAAAACTGTAATTCTGTTCGTTTCAGATTTATTTTTGAACAAGGACAAGGAACAAGATAGAAGTTGTGAGAGTAAAGAGCTGAACTGTTAGCATATGACTTCTGTGATTAGATTAATAAAATGCCAGAGGATCCAGGTCTGGACATAATAAGAATACAGAAATTACAATCATGCTTTATGCTGTGAGGGCAATTAGAAAAGCAATAGCATATTTTAGCAAATATTTTCTTTATCTATCATGAGAGAAAAAATGGTAACAAAAACCCAATGTTGTCTACCTTCGAAAAGACTGAATTGCAATGAAAATGCATTTCAGGATTTTCTTTTCAGCTTTCATATTTCAGCTTTGGTGAAGTAAAACTAGTGGTAAATTGATATGAGTACAAGTCTTACCTTTCTTCTGGTCACAGGAGACTTGTTTTTTAACAGTGAAAATCTAATATATTTGAGTGAACTAACTTAGCAGGGAATTATTGCACTGCTGACTGCATATTTTTATAAATAGCAGTTATTAGTTTTCTGTCTGCTTTAACACTGCCAAATTAATCTAACAGTAGATTAATACTGATAGTAGACAAATAATGATAGTAGATAAATAATGATACAAAGTTACAATACACATGTTACTGTGCAATGACACAAATACCTGTAATCCTAGAAAGGATATTTATGTTGCTGAAATAAGTCATTTTAAGGGTGACTAATTCTCCTCCTGGCCATAGATTTCCCCACCAGTCATAATATTCTTACTAATTGTTACAATTTAAAAACTCTTAGCAAAACATCCACAAAATCTGACAGAATTTTAGTCATTTCTCTTTAATTTTTTTTTATTCTAAAAAATAAAATTAATTTTGTTCACACCAGAACTCATAACTGAGAATTTCTGCATATCTGAAAGAAAACAATTGTGTGATACATATATTAACAGCCCATAAAAACAAGCTCATATAAATGGGTTTGTGTTGCTATTTTTCCTTACAAAGAAGTTCCTCCCAGGTCCATGTGGCAGCAGCTGATCCCAAGGGATGCAGCCAGCAGGCAGATCCAGGCTGGAACATTGTGGCAGGGGGAGCAGCTGCTGGCTCAATCCCCCTGCAGGATCAGCAGGCCCCAGCCTGAGAGTCCCAGGGCTGCTTTGGACATTGTTGATGCCATCACTCTGCTCCTACATTGCCAATGTGTCTCCTGGCCCTGCCTGTGGCTCTATTGAACAAAAATCTGCATTTCCACAGACTCACAGGATGAACTAGGTTACAAAAGACCTTTTGAGATCGTCAAGTCCAACCTGTGACCTAACACCTCATCACCTAAACCCTGGCACGGAGTGCCCTGTCCAGTCTTTGATTAAACACATCCAGGGACCACTACTCCACCCCTCCCTGGCACAAGATCCCATTTCCCAATCACTCTTTCAGTGAAGAATTTTTTATTAAGGTCTAACCAACCTTTTGTGCTGGTCCAGACATGCTGCATCCTCCTGCTCGTCCCTGGGGTCAGGGGAGGGGACAAGCACCCGGGCTGTCCCCAGGGCTGCAGGGAAATGAGATTTGTCACATACCAGGTGCTGCTCACTACTTCTTGGTGAGGCTTCGTGTCCCTGGTGCCCTGCAAAGGTGCACAAGAGGGGCTCAGAGCCTCACCACGGCACAGAGCGTGCCTCCCACACCACAGCACAAATGCTGCCAGCTCCGAGCAACACCAAAGCTGCTGGTCACACTAAGGAGCTGCAGCTTCTTCACTTAGGATGCAACTGATTGCTGTCCCCTGGCACTCCTGCACAAAGTGAGACTCTTCCTGCCATTCCCTGAGGGTGAGAGTGGCCAGCAGAGAAGCTGGCAGTCTTCACTCGCTGTGACCCCTTGTTCAGCTTGGCCAGGGGAACTGGCAAAATAAGGGGCAGGAATGATGGTCTTGCCTGAAAAATAAAGACTTTAATAACAAAATAACAAATGTGGAAACTGCTCAGTTAAGGGACAAGATCCAAAGACCTGGGGGCGTGGTGAGCACCACAAAGTATAAGGGTCTTCTGAGGGCAAGGGTCCAACCACGAACGCGAACTCGGAACGTGACCTTACGTGTGACAGGTGCTGAGCCACCTGAGAGCAAGAACCAAAAACCTGACCACATATAGGATAGTTCTATGAACATATTGACTCCCATGACCCCACTCTTCTCACCATGACCTGACTAGGCGTCCCTTTTCCGGTGTCCTGCTTCCCATGGTCTCAGGTTGATGCTGTCTGTATGTGCTGCCGAGCCAGACTATTATTTATCCCAGCTGGATGTGACTCCACACTTCAGATGCCACTCCCCTCACTAAACAGGGCCCTGAAGTGCAGTGTCCCAGGATGCATAAAAGCCTTGGACTGGTGTTAGGGATGGGTTATCTCTGCACTGGCTCTCCTGGCCCTGCAGAGAAGACAGCCTGAGTGCTGGTTTGGCAGAGGCTGAAGGTTCAGCACAGCTGCAACCATAACTTGGTGCTGGAGTGAATGCTGGTCGTGGTGGGGCCATCAGTGCTCTACAAATACTGTCGTCATGGCTCTGGGAAAGTTTTCTTCTTAATCATCTCAGTATCTACTAAAATGAGAATTGTCATGGCAATTAAGACTAATTAAAATAATTAATAAATGATAATAAGAGGCCAGCATGATAGAAGGTTTTACTTATTACTCATTATGGCCTAGTTAAATATATTCATTTATCTGGAAATGTAAAAGACCATATTCCAGGAGGATAGCTACCTCAAAATTTTTATCTCCTTTCTCTCTCTCTTGAAAAGATAAATGCTGTTGTACTCAATCTCTTTGAAAAACTGCTGAAGAAAAAGCCAGGAATAATTAGATCTGATGGGGCTGTAAACATTTTCAGAGAAAAATAGAATCCCCTTCAGAAATCATCAAAGTAATTATTACACTACAGGAGCTGTAAGCTTGAGAACAAAATAAGAGAAGAGTATTTGTTTTGGAGGTGATTCTATTTTGGTCAGAAACTGCTGCATAGACTGTTTCTTATTTTCCTTTATTAATGTTCTTTGCAGCATGGTATTAACCTCCACTAAACAGTTCCTTCTCAGGCTGTTCTTTGCTGTTCAAAATAAACTGCACCTGTTTCTACTCACATATCACTGTCAGATATTCTGTTGTCTCGATTACAGATGGATTTTTGGGTGCAGGGCCACTACCAGAACCACAGTGACTCACAGGGCTGCTGTTGGGCCTGAGGATGCTGCAGGGCTTGGGGTGAATCTGGGGCTGATGCTGCAGAATGCCATCAGCAACCTCTGCAGGCAGCTGTGGAGCCACAGCACCCCAGAAGTGCTACTGCTCCTGGCTGTGCCGCAACTCAATCCACAGGGACAGCCAAAGGAGCCATGGAATAAGCTTTTCTCCCAAGAGCAGGAGATTTCAAGGTTGCTCAATTCACAAGAATAGATTTTTTTAATGCTATGAACTCTCTTACAAAATGTGTTTACAAGCTACTGCCAAATATTCAGCATATTTCTGATATCAAGGACTTCAGGACAGAATTTTCAAACAAATAACAAGTTCAGCTACCATATTCAGGAGGAGCCACCATCAAACCAAGTTTCTCAGAACCTTAGAATACAGTCATTGAAAAGTTTCTCTAAAGATCAAATGCACTTTGTCTCTCCCCTAATGGTCACATTTAGATAATATTTTGGGGGTTTTCTGATTTCATTCCCACTTGAGCTGAACAAACATGCCCAGACAGACCTGTCTGTCTGAGTCCTTGCTCTGGTATCAAAGGGTCTGCCTGCCTGAGCTTATTGCAACAAATAAAAATCAATGCATTTTAAATGGAAAATCATTTCCACCTGAATTGCTGTAGATACAGATGTGGAAACAACATTAGTCACAGCTTGCTGGATGACAGGCATTTTTGCCTTACTGCTGCTTTGTGACTAACACTTCATGAGCAAATATCTGCTTTCATGCAAATAGAAAGCCTCAATCTCCCCAAGTACATGAAAACCATCATTGCAGAATGGAAATGACTCACATTAATGTACTGCACTTCATAACAGCCCTCTGAGATACAAGTTGTCAGATGATAAGGATGTGAGGCACAGAGATTAAATGATTTAACTAACTCCTCTAGACTGCTTTTTGACAGAGCCAGAAAATGAACTCCAAATTTTTCAGTCCCCATCCAATATTTTAATCTCAACAATAGTAGCAGAAATATTAGAATAACCTCTCTTCCCAGCACAGTGATAGAGGATGCAATGGTCCATGAGGGATTGCTGCAGATACCAAATCCCTTCTCCAGTAAGGGCTTTGCTTCTTTTCTTTCAATCTGTGCACACACTGGGCATAGCAAGACCAGGCACAAAAACACAGAACAGCAGTGTCTGGCCTCCAGCTCTTGGGCCAAGTGTTAAACAATTTTTAATATGTAGATGAGGCTTTGGCTTTGAATCTGGCAGATGAGACTTTCAAAAGCATAATGTCCAGCAGGATTAGATGGGCCTGGCTCTGCCCTTCACCACAGAGGAACTTTCCAGCTGCTCTTCCCCCGCTCCCAGGAGCTCCCTGTGCCTGTCCCAGCCTCACCTTTCCCAGCTGTGCAGCAAATTTTGCGTGACACCACTGTGTGGCTCAGGCCATTTGCCTGCAATTCCCGGTGTCTGTGCCACATTTCTGGCTGCTTCACTGATTGCCTTTCTTCCCTCCCTGTTATTTCTGGGGAGGCAGAAAAGCCCCATTACCCTGGTGTTCCCTGTGGTGAAGGGCCTGGCAGTCCCTGCACAGCACAGGGCATGTACAAGTTATCACAAAGAACCCCTGACGTGTTTGTTTTCAAGCCAGCCATTTGGAAAAATAGATTAAGGCTTTTTTCAGCTGGAATAGTTCTAATGTATTTCTAGATTGGAGTAACAAGTAAACAGAAATGAACCTGCCAGGTACAATCTCTTCAAAAGAGGTTCAGAAGCTGGGTTTTAATTGTTTTAGTTCTTAAGCAAGCAACATTGTCTACATAAAACTATAAATCACTGGATTTTAATGACGTATATTTTTCCACAATGCATACAGAAAAAGGCAACAGCTAAAATAACTTAAACTGTGGAGCAGCTATTTCTTTATCCCATTTATTTCCACTCTTCAGCAAAATGAATAAAATTTTCCAGACTACCTTGCTGATATCACATTCAATTTTACTGAGCTTTTCTACCTTGAACTTTGTATCAGACCAGGAAATATTTGTAGAAACCTTTGGAAAACAATGCCCTTGTTTCAGTACTTCTACTGAAACTAGCAATGTTTGACTCCAAGAGCCACGGCTCAATCTCACACTGATTTGAATAATGTTCAAGTAGTACCAGTATTTATCAGCCAGTACAAAACCTGTTTTCTTCTAAATTATTTTAATCAATGTCAAGATCTCGGTATTTTGCAGCATTGTTGGCTGCAACATCTTCAGAGCTGCACTAGTTGGAAGGGATTTTTTCTTTTTTCCCTCAAGTAAATAAGCTGGTTTGCTAAACCAGCCTGTTTAAAAGGAGGGTATTGATTCAAAGTTTTTGATGGAAAGGTTTCTAGGGACAGACTAAGGAATTAAAAAAAAATAAATAAATAAAGAGACTGAATAAAATGTCTGACCCTCTTGAGCTGTAAAATGGATGCTTTCACTGAATCCTGCTCCAAAATATGTTTGAAAGTGTGAGTGGAAAGTGGTATGGAAGTAGAAAAAGAAAAATCTACAAAAGATGTCTCAAATTGAAATTGCCATTCTTCAGCCATCTCTGCTTCTGGAGGCTGCTATATGTGGACTAAAGAATGACATTATGAATCATAAAGTACTTAGAATAAAAATATCAAAGAAGTCAGATCAAATAAGTGGCAAGTGCCCTCCAGTAAGATTAAATGGAATTCTCTTTTGACAATTACAGTTCAAGAGTACAGCAGACATTTTATGCAATTCCATAATAATTTTGCAATAGATGGTTATCAAATAAATTTTTCTTCTCTAGATAAATTTACTTCAAAGAGATTGTTGCCAAAACACCTTTTTATTTCCTTTTATGCTCGCTTATAAAGAATCTCAAAAGATCCATTCTTTAGACTTAATCAAATTGTTCAATGTTGAAAAGGAATCAGGAAACAATTCTATAAAATGTGGGATTAGTTATGACTAATAACCTGAACAGAAATTCAAAGTGATGAGCCACTGGTATGTCTCCCAACATGTATGAAACTTACTGTCTGAAGTGTCACAGCATTTTTAGAATGATGCTGTTTTGAGAGCAAGCCTTGCTTTTTAAAAGGCACATCTAAAGACATTTATAAAGAGCATATTTTAAGTAAGAAACATTCATGAATTACTTATAGTACAATTTTCTATGCCATAGTCTGTTTGTATGGAGCAAGATTTTAAATCTAAACAATTGAGGAACTTTGTGGTATCCCAGCTTTGTGCCTTTATTCTCAGCTAAAACTGTTTGCATTAGTGGCGTTTGGCTAATTTGGTCAAAACAATTACAGATTATAGAGGCATCTTTTGTACAATTTCTGGGGAAAATAAATCAACTTGCAGTAGATTATAAGGTTGAGGTGTTCAGCACTGTCCATAGTCTCAATGGAGAAGCAGTCTGCATACCAAGGTAGGAAAATATTAATAATTTAGGGAACCCACTCCAAAGACCAAGGTGCCTGCTATTTTTTCTGTCACAAGTGAGCAGACTTTGAATAAGTTGAATTCATGCTTAGAAACCTGCTTCAATACTTCAGGATCTAATGGCTGAAATAAAAATATTGTAATCAACAGCAGGTTACAATAAACTGTCTTTCATTAGAATAGATGAAGAGGTTACAAGTAAGTCAGATGTTACACTGAAATGTCAAATGACAGCTGACATCATTCACCACAGAATTGAAAGCTGCTCATAACACAAGAACAGAAATTTAATTTCAACCTATTTCAATGTAAATTGATCTTTAAGGGTCATTACATAAAATAATCTTTAGAAATGTGGTTCTAAACATGCCCAGAAACAGCTATTGGATTCTTTGCAAATGACATCTTTACTTGATGGAGGGATGTTTACATAATCTAATACAAGAGCTGCTCACAGCCATGGTAAAATTAATGCACAGGGGTGTCATTTTCAACCCAAAAGGTTTGTTAATTTTCTGTGTTATGCAGGGACAACAGTGGAGGGTTTGATTAAGTTACTACTTTACCATCTGTAAATAAGGGTTCAAAGCTACATCCTATGCACACACCTCCTGCATAATCTATAGCAAAGGCTTATGGAGGCCTGACTGAAAAACAGGAACTCTTTTCTCAGGAACCTTTGAAGGGGAATTTTATCTCTTCTCTAGCATATTCTCACCATTTTCAAACCTTCTGGTTTTTTAAATGAACTGCTGGAAGTTATGCATGCCAACAATGTTTACACCATGGAGTATCTTCCCTTGTTATGACTTTAACTCAGGTTTGGCTGTGTCCCAGAAACAGACCAGGCCTTCCTCCCTGCACAGGTAATTAGCAGCAGTCTAATTTCTCAGGAGAGAAATCTTGGTCAGTGCTGGGACCCATCAGGACATGTGCTCACTCCAGACACAGGCAAGCATGTAAGCCTAGAAGACATCAGAGAAATGGCTGTCATATATTGTTCTGAAAACTTAGCAGGAAGCGCTTGTTTACCTCCCAAAATTAACAGAGAAGAGCCCCTGGTGGCTCCATCACACTGCTGGCAAACAGAAAGAGAGAGGGGGAAATAAATCTGCCCTGCGTGTGCCTGGCATTGTGCAATTCACAGCTGAAAGCCTGTGGCAGAGACAGCAATGAACCGTTCAGGTCACAAACGAGATCTAAACGAGACCTGCTGCTGGGATTCTTAACGTTCAGCATACAGAAAAAGAGGACAGAAAAGACACCAGTGTCTTAGACAGCTCCGAATCTGTTGGATCTGGCCAACAAGCTGGATCCTTGGATGAAGGCCACAGCTCCTTGCCAGTACTCCGAGTCCTTGGCACTGCGCTGGGCTGGGCCAGCCGGGCACCCTCTGTGCTGGAGCAGAGAGTTTGTCTGTGAGTCCTGCTGTAACCCAGCAGAGCAGGGCAGAGAGCTTTGTCTGTGAGTCCTGCTGTAACCCAGCAGAGCAGGGCAGAGAGCTTTGTCTGTGAGTCCTGCTGTAACCCAGCAGAGCAGGGCAGAGAGCTTTGTCTGTGAGTCCTGCTGTAACCCAGCAGAGCAGGGCAGAGAGCTTGGTCTGTGAGTCCTGCTGTAACCCAGCGGAGCAGGTCAGAGAGCTTTGTCTGTGAGTCCTGCTGTAACCCAACAGAGCAGGGCAGAGAGCTTTGTCTGTGAGTCCTGCTGTAACCCAGCAGGGCAGGGCAGAGAGCTTTGTCTGTGAGTCCTGCTGCAGCTCAGCCCTGCTCACACAGCTCAGCCCCAGCTCTGCCCAGGTGCTCTGGGTGCCCTTTGGCAGTGCCCTGGGCACAGCTGTGGGATTGTAGCAGCCACATTCCTTCCCCACGGCCTCGTGGGCAGGACGAGGCAGAGCAGTGCTGGCTGTCCCGCAGGAGATTGTGCTTCTGCAATGGCCACATGAACAAACACGCTCAGGCTTCCTCTGGGGGCACAAAGGGATGTCCAGGTTTTGCCAAGATACCTCTGACAAAGCCAAACATTGTTTACTGGAAGGCTTCTCTCCTCTGCAAACTGATTTCTCATCCTGAACTGGAGTCCAGTTAAGAGTAATTTTACCATTCATGAGTGTTTACTTCAGCCATTAATGTCTTGTGTGGCAGTTTCTCAGATGTTTTAAAAATTAGTAATTTTTAAGTACCAATCATCTGCTTGGTTCCACTTCTCTGGCATAACTGCAATTCAGGGATCAAATAATAGGAAATCAGGAAAGGCAAGGCTTGAGGTGCTTGGAGATGAATATTGTGATGAATATTGTTTTAGGGATGTTGTGCATATCCACAGTCACTCAGATAATAAATGAAAGTCAGTTGCTGGGATGTCTGGAGCAAAAATCAGTCATGAATAACTGAAACACTGAAATAAAGATTTCACCGGTGCTATTTTCATTCATTTGCTTCTTAAAAAAAAAAATAAAGGGTAGAAAGAAAAAAGCAAGAAAGGGAATATTAATTTAGAAGATTTCAACTGTACTGAAAAAATAACAGAGAGGTGTGAAAGACTGATAACTTGTACAGCTCCAGCACACCAAGCTGTGCAACAGAATACACTGAAACACAGAGAGTAAACCAAATAACCATGCAGGAACAACACATCCAGCAGCAAAGTGATCTGCAGTACAGCTACACAGATTATGCTTAATGAAAACAGGGGAGGACGGAAAGAACGAGAAGGATGAGAGGCAGAATAACACATTCACCTCTTAGGCTGTTTGAGTCAAATCTGAATTGCTAACATGGAGAGGGGAGTAATTCTCTGCCTCATTCATCACCATTCCTGCCATGCTCATAGCGTGTTTTAACTGCTATTACAGTAATTGAACGAATGAGGTTGTTTCCAAAACAGATTTGATGTGTTGGTGCGGGAAGTTGAACAGCAACGACCCAACCGAGCACACTCACAAACAGAGCTGCAGCGAGGGAGCGCAAGGGCCTGGCCCGGCCCAGCCCAGCCCAGCCTAGCCTGGCTCAGCTCGGCTCAGCTCAGCTCAGCTCAGCCCAGCCCAGCCCAGCCTAGCCCAGCTCGGCCCAGCCCAGCACAGCCCGGCCCAGCACAGCCTGGCCCAGCCCAGCACAGCCCGGCACAGCCCAGCCCAGCACAGCCCAGCCCAGCACAGCCCAGCACAGCCCGGCACAGCCCAGCCCGGCACAGCCCAGCCCAGCACAGCCCGGCACAGCCCGGCACAGCCCAGCCCAGCACAGCCCAGCCCAGCACAGCCCAGCACAGCACAGCCCAGCACAGCCCGGCACAGTCCAGCCCAGCACAGCCCAGCCCAGCACAGCCCAGCACAGCCCGGCACAGCCCGGCACAGCCCAGCCCAGCACAGCCCAGCCCAGCACAGCCCGGCACAGCCCAGCCCAGCACAGCCTGGCCCATCCCAGCACAGCCCAGCACGGCCCAGCACAGCCCAGCCCAGCCCAGCTCAGCACAGCCCAACCCAGCCCAGCCCAGCCCAGCCCAGCATAACACAACCTTGTCCAGCCCATCCCATCCCGTCCCATCCCACCCCATCCTGTCCCATCTCATGCCATTCCATACCATCCCATGCCATCCCATGCCATGCCATCCCATCCCATGTCATCCCATCCCATCCCATCCCATCCCATGTCATCCCATCCCATCCCATCCCATCCCATCCCATCCCATCCCATCCCATCCCATCCCATCCCATCCCATCCCCGTGCTGACTCCCGCCAGCCACCCCCAACTTCAGCTCCAGGGTTTGCTTGTGCTGCCTCTCTTTTTCCTGGTTCTAAACCCCGGGAAGCATCAGGTGGGCAGATAGGATCCCTGGAGGGCTTCTTTGTCTTACTTCTTTTTTTCCTTTTTTTTTGATTCTTCTTCTCTTTTCCCCTCTGTCTGCTCTGCTCTCACAGACACGTCCATGCCACACAGGTGGCAGCTTCAGCCCTGCAGGGCTGGTACAGAAGGGTGAGGGCAGCAGCCCTGTGAGCCTCTGTTTCTGTCACCTCCTGTGATAAGGGTGCAGCCACAGCCCAGCACAGTCTAAAACAGAGAAGAAGCTGAAGTTTTTGGTTTTGTGTGGGAGGTTTCTTGTTTGCTTGTTCTGTTGGTTTTTTTCCTTAATTTTTCTTAATGCTGCATGTGAAGGCACCACAAACTAATGGAAAACTCTGAAATCTCTGCGATATTATAGACATGAACTGAAGTCTGGGGAACGCTCACAAGTTGTGCTGACATTACTTTGTGCACTGGTTTTCATCTGTTTACTGATGCTCTCTGTTTTGTTGATGCCCTTTCCACAGTGTGATTCTGAACAGAGGAAATCTCCGATCACCCCAGGGAAAAACACTGAAGACCATAGATTTCAAAAAGCTTTTTTAAAATCCCTCTCCCTCCCTCCCTCTCCCACCTTACCAAATGCTTTTTACAAGTCTATTAGCTTCATTAAAGAGTCAAAAGAAAATCCATCAGCACACTGTTTTCTCTCTAGTGATTCTGAGATATTTATGGACTTGAAAGATGCACATTTAGGACACCCCAGATAGTGATAAGAATGTATAGACTTAAAACTCTCTATATTTTTTTACTTCATGAGTCAGAAAGAATTATCTATTAACTAGTTGATATCTATTAATTGGTCCTTCAAAACACAGTAATTTATGCTCTTTTCCAAATCATCTTTAGTTTTAGCAAAGTTTGTAGCAGCTACTATGGCACCTTCTGGAAGAGAAAGGTTTTTAGTGCAGAGGATTATTGTGTCTCAGGAATGCTGCCTCAAGCTACAAGCACAGAACTGGTGAGAGCTTTCCAAGCAGCCTGTTAACTTATGGCATTAAATCCTCCCAACTACCAAAGATTAACTCTTCTCCAAAGGCGACTCTGCCACCCGTGAAGGGCATCTGTGATTAAACCACTAAACACTGCTTGTCTGTGTGAGCTATGGGTAGGAGACCAGAGCACAAGGGAGATTTATGGATTTTTCTCATTTCCCATGTGCCAGTTGCCAGAAGCAAGAAGGGTTCAAGAGAAAACACCCTGGCCTTTGCCAGGCAAATGTGGGATGGGTTCTGCCAATGCTGAGCAGCTGTTTCCAGACAAGAAAGAGCTGTGCTCAGCTCTTTCACTTTTTGAATCAATGGATTATACAGAGGAGTGATCTGGTTCAAAATGTGGCTTTAGAGCAAAATCAAAATAACTATTTGACCCAGTGTTCACCAGGGAAATTGTTAGTCCATGTCTCAGAGAAGGCATTGAGGATACCTCCTGTTTATCAGCTTGTTTGATCATTTGGGTATTTATTTGTTGGTACTAGTGTTTCCAGTTTCCACATGAAGTGTGTGGCACAGAGCTGGGAACACGGGGTTTGGCTAAGCTGACAGCACTGGTGCATTTTTCCTTCTCTGAGCTCACATAATTGCAGCCTATGACACTTGCAGTCCCTTGGCAAATAATCTGGCACGCTTCAAAACTTCCTCTTTAAGAAGTGCTCAGCTATATTGAAACATAAATATATCATCTTCCATTCACATGAAGTCTGTCATCGAAACAAATCCTGTAATGGCTGAGAGATTTTACTGGGAGCACAGATTTCTTGACATTTATGCCCTGTATGAGCAACTTCACTTACATGGATATGCAGACACCTTTTAGGCTGCATTAACAGCACAAAGAGAGACTTTGCAGGAGACGAAACACAAGTTAAGTGACAGGAATCGTCTTGGCAGCACAGCATCCTGCTATTGCCTAAAGTGGATTTCATGTGGTTAATCCATGGTAAGAATATTCATTTTAATGCTACTTTGAGGATTTGAATGACAGCAAAGGATCTTAATCACTTATTTGCCACTGAGACAAATTCCATGCCTGCACCTTTCCTACCCCAAGGGGACACTGCAGCTCAGCCCACCAGCTCCAGCAGGGCAGCCAGCACTGCTTTCTGCAGACCTGCAAGGCCACACAACCTGGTGGTCAGCCATTCACCTCTGCAAAACCTATTTATCTTACCATTTCTGCCACAAATTGAAGGGCTGCATCAGAACAAATCCTCAAATTACTTTAGCCTTGTGTCTATTTAAAGATTGAAATAGGAACAAATTTGTAGTGTCATGCACCAGGGACAAGGGCCAAGGTCATTTCAGAGGGAGCTGCTCTGAACATAGACATAATTCAAATCTCAATTAAGTCTTATAGTGCATATCTTAATGATTAAAGTGCTGGAGTTTTATCGTAATCACTAGTATTGCAAGGAAAAAAATAATATCATTAAGCTCTTTGCTGTGACAAGTTGTTACAATCTTACCAGGAGAGATTTTTAATCTACCTGCAGCAGTAATCAGAGAGAAATTTCAATTTTTAAGATGAGCTTTCACTTCACTGGAAATGAAATTCAAAGCAGCTTTTCAAGTTCCACTGTTTTCCCTTGGTCCCTAAGTAGAGAGCAATTATTGATTGAACTAATTTCTTAGGAAGATAGGTCAAGTTTCAGGTTAAACTGCATCTTGTAAGAAATGTAGTCTGTCTCATGCAAAAGAAGAGACAGAGAGGGATTAGCAGTTTACAATTCACTTTCTTAGAGGTACGTGTTCTGTGTCAGCACCTGCTCACCATAAATCTGTGTGGTTGGTGTGCAGCAAACTCCATTTAGTTCCTTGTTGATTTAGAAAATATAAATAACACTCCCACTTTTCATGGAACCACAGCTTCCTCAGGAGGCCTTAAGCCTGAACAAAGCTTTTCCTGTATCACATAGGGTGCAGGGGAGAAAAGTGCCCTGGGACAGGGCCTGCCCCAAAGGGACCCACAGGCACTGGAGTCCCTTTGCTTTGTGAAGCCTGTGAGCACAACCTGAGGTCCTGCTCCACCCCCTCTGCCCCACATCCCAGTGCTCATGGTTCCATGGAAACCAGGAGCTTCACAGGCAAAAACTTCAATTTGAACCTGTGTTTTTTCACTAAGTGTATTAATGGGATCTTATGACTGCAAATATTTAGGTCCTGTTAGGTTTCAGTGCATGTGTTCACTACTTGATTTCTAAAGGCAGTGGCAGGAATTAGTAAGAGTCCTCTGACCATTATTGACACCATTATTGTTACCATTGGCAGGTGATCTAATAATCCATGTGACATTCAGAGTTACAGCAAAGAGTGTGAAGACTTCAGGTGGGCTGTCTTTGGGCTGAAATGTGGAGGCCAAATACAAAGGCTGGGAAAATGTTCCTTCTGTAGGTGTATGTGTGTGAGACCCACAGGTAAAATATTCTTTAAAACCAGCCTTTAATTTTTTTATTACCTTTTATTTCTCAAAGTACATTGTACCTATTCTCTAGGGCTGAGAACGTATTCAACCAAGAGTACCCATTTATACTGCTGAAGGGACAAATTCCAGTGAAAAGGGATCACTGTGGCTTTGGAGAAACTGGTTCTTTTAAAGCTTTCTCACAGCTTTAGAAAATTGCATCTCTTGGTTTTCATTTCTAATCCTCAAAACAGTCTGGTCTGAAAAACAGGGATTTTGGAAGACATCCTTCTTCCTGGTTGTATTCTCTAAGTTTTCTTTCTTGACTAACCATAATCCAGCAATATTAGAAGACCTTATTTTCTTATCTTTCTGCTGTGTGGCTCCTTTCAGAAGGATATAAAAAAAATTGTCTGAAGAAGACAAGTTGCCTCATCCACTGCCATTATCCCTCCAGAAGCCAAGGTAATACCAGCATCAAGGAAAAGCACTTGAAATTCAGGTGGCTGAATGGATGTAGGAAATCAGCAGCTGTGGACAAGCAGGGGCTCCCTGAGAAAGAAACAGAGGGGCTGCAGAGAGGGGCATCCTGAGCACAGCCACCCCTCCCTTTGGACCAGGAGCAAGGAATACAGCAGAGTTACCTCTGACACCTGCCAAAAAAAAGGTGGGAAGGGCTGTAAGATATTTATGTATCTGAAGTCGTCGTTTCTTGTACTTGCTAGTCCCCAGTGTAGGGAGTTATAGGCAAATATTATCAAAATATCAAGCTGTCTACTGAAAGAGGATGTTGAATCAGGCTCCAACCCATATTTGGAACTATTAAATTATGGAGTAGTACTGATGTTATCTGCTGACATTTCATTCAGCAGAAAAACTTACTTAAGGAAAGAAGTAATGCTGCAAAAGCAATAGAGGTCAGCATGACTAGAGACCTGCAAGAGGGAAGTGTGGGGTGCCAGCTTCCTATGGGTCAGCTGTTGATGGAAGGCACTCGGATCACAGAGATAGCTCTGAATTTAAATCCAGTCCCTCTGACAGGGACAATAGCACCTGGAAAACCCAGCAAGGTGGGAGCTGGGAGGCCCCGTCAGCCACACAAACTCCTCCAGCCACATGCAGAGGAACCTGGCAGCGTATTAATCTGCTGCAGAGTCACATCCAGCCCACACAGAGCTGCTTTTTATAACCAGCTCTAATCCAGGTCGCCCACTTCCTCCTAACAACCTCAGCCTTCTCTTTTTCTCTCTTTTCTCTTTCCACTCTCCTGCTCCTGACTGAAATGTGGTGTATTGCCACAGATTCAGTTTGGAATCAAAGCAGAGGCCGTTTCTGCCACGTGCACATCAGAGCTCCACAAAGGCAGGGAGATGAGGGAGCAAAACTGATATGACAACAAAGAGTAATATCAAATCTAACCAGCCAGTGGCAATTGGAAGCAATCAGAGGTAGACACTTTAAAATGTTCTCTGTAGGTGTGAGTTAGACATGCTGAATGTTTTGACTCCTGAGGGCTGGCACTACAAACATTCTGAATTATAGCCACTTTAAGTGCCACAGGAACCTCTCAGCCTGACTCTGAAAATCCATGAATTTAGGATGCATGCAGAATGAACTTTCAGAAGCATCTCTGTTCCTTAACTTTTAGAAATTAAATCTCCTAGGCAATGAAAGATTATTGTGGATCTATTGTTTTTCAGAGGATGTGATACAGCTGGGCAGGGAGGCCAGAGGTTCCCTAAGCCCTGTGAAGTTTAAGGGACCCCAAAGCCCCGAGCTGATATTCCAGTCTAGTTTCATGCTGCGCCATCGAGGGTCACAGCCACAGCTGTAATCTCTCATCCTCTCCACTGCGTGTGTTGTACCACAGCCCTGTGCTGAGTCCTTGCCTTTGACAGGACAGGATTTTATCACTGCTCTGCAGACCTTTGGCTGTGCTATGTGCCTGTACAGAACAGGTTCCCGCTGCCTCACACCTCACACAGAGCTGCCCTTTATGCAAAGTGCCAGTTTAAGGAGTTGGTGTTTCTGTGATCTCAATAGAAATTGCTTTGCCACCTACACTTGCACTACAAACCTGGTTATTGTAACTCTTACAACCTGTACAAACAGCCAGTCTCAGTTACCCCCCAAGGAGAAAAATCATCACAATGAAGAGTTGATTCATGCTGCTTTAGAATATAATTATAATTATTGTTATTAAATGGTTATTTACTTCTAATACTATTATTTCCCTTAAATCAGCATTTCTTGTAGTATCACATACCACGGATCTCAGATGTGAAGTTGAATGTTATCTTCAGCTATAGACACAGCAGCCTAAAAAAATCAAGTTCCTAAATAGACCAAGAATTGTGCACATGCTTATGGCAAAGACATCCAAGCACGGTAGACACAGCATGCTTACAGTGATACAAGAACTCCATTTACAAAAGTATAATTTCCTTTGATAACTTTTGCAGAGTTATTTCCTACCCTGCAAGTGATAAAAGCACATTTGAGACCTCCGAAATATTTATGCTGTTTGCCGTAAGGGAACAGATGAGCTGACTGGAAGCTTGCATGCTTTCAGTTCCTAGCTGTAGTACTACTGTATTATTACAGAGTTCTTTGAGGACTTCTTTTTGCTTTTGAAAGAAAGACTATGAAGAACCTTACTTATGATACGAAAGTTTTTTTTCAAGCATTCCAATTTTTATTCAATGAAGTTGAAAGGTAAATACTGAGTAGTGTTCCATTGTTTTCTCAATTTAATACAAGATGAAAAACCAGACTCATAGAGGAAATGGAAAGCTTCTTACAATTAATATCCCTGACCCCTCTGTGCTGTCTTGTAATAAACCTGCTACTGACCCCAAAGTGAGCAGTTCTCAGTCTCTGTGTAGAATTCTACAAGCCAATTTTCCACTTACAATACTCTGCCGCTAATTTAATTCTTATCTGAGCTCACATAGTAGGATTATATGGATTATAACTGTGGGAAAAATGTAGTTTCAAACCTGTGGAAAGGGCGAGGATGGCAGGAGCAGTAGTACTCCAGAGAGCTAATGTTTGGTGTTACTTCAAGGGAAGGGCTGCCACAAGAATATTTTCTTCATTCAAATGGTTTCTCCCATCCTCTGTCAAAAGACTGATTTGGTTCAAACTCAAGTGTTTCTCACCATCAGAAGAGGTGCTGAGAGGTTACAGCTCTTTGAGAAACCTTACTGCAGCTTCCACTTCACGTCTGGGCAGGAGTGGATAAAAGACACAGATTCCTCTGGTTTCTCAAGCCACACAGAGGCATGACCACCTCTGCAGACCCTGCTCACAACCACCCTGTGCTGTATTTGTGGCAAGGTGCAAAGAAGAGTTTTTGCTCTGTATTTCCACAGTCATTATTTTGAAGTTCCCATAAATCCCCAGGAAAGTTTGCATTATCCCAGCTCACTCATGCACCAGCAGCCCGTGCCAGTGCCACATCACATATCTTGCAACGCACCATCCTATGTTCCCACGTTTTTCTACGAAAGAGTCAGTATATTCAGGAGCAGGTTTGACAACATTGAAGTTGATCTGAACAAAATTTTTAATTCACTTTTATACCTTGTCCTCATCAGCCTTTCCTTGTCCTCCCTGCCAGAGCTGTCTCTCTATTCCATGGATGAACTACCACAGCATTTCTGCATTTTCAGACTCATCACTCCTTCCCTTCACTGGTAATTCTCACACCAATGTCAAACTCAGACTCCCGTTTTCTACATTTCCAGCTGGCTCCTATCCAGCTCCTTGCCACCTCATCTGTCTCTGACCTCCTACAAGCCCTGCTCCCTTTCTTCCAGTGCTGTCCCTGCTGAGGCTGACATTGACTCCTTGTAGATCTCCCCCAGCACAGCGCCAGTCTGACCCTGGGTAGCTCCTCTTGTCACTTGATAATTCTGACTTAATGAAAAAGCTGAATCTTTATGTTCCACATGTTTAATTGCTGACTAATGGTCCATAACATTTATTATAAATATTTAAAATCAATTATTTTTCATATTGCATACACACACACCATTGTACTCAGTTGATTCTAGAAAGGAGGGTGTAGGAAGAGATGATCTGCATGAAGGAGAACACAATATAAAGTGACATAGAATTTATAATGGCAATGGGAGAGGCAATGACATCTTACTGGATGGGCAGATGAAGCTGGAAAAGGAACAGCCATTCTGAGCCCACAAAGCCTCAATACACATTGAGTTTAACTTGATGAGGTTAATCTGCCAAATCCTCTGAAAGGAAAGGTCAGGAAGAGGGAAGATGGGAAAACTGAGTGAAGAGAGAACTGCAAATGCATTCCTGCGTTGTTTCTGCATGTGGACTATTTATGGAGCTACACGAAACATTGCTGAATGTAAATGTATCCTCCAACAAGATCTATTAAAAGAATTTTATTTTGAATTCTGGCTCTTAGTAAAATGGTTGGAACATTGTGTTTCCAAGCAGACATTCAGCCTTTGGATAGGCAAGTTCTCCAGAAGTGCTGGTCCTTCCCAAGGCTCCCTGAAGAGCTGTTGGGGCCACCAGCACTGCACTGCACCCCAAGGAGGAGCTGTGGGATTTCACAGATCCCTGTGAAACCAGCCAGCCAGCTTTATGACACATTTAGTGCACTCACTGCATGGTAAGCACTAACTGTTCTGATCCTGAAATCCCTTGGACACTTACAGACCTGTAAATCATGATATTTTTCAGCCAAGGGTGTATAATCGACCTGCTGAGTGGGCCTGGTCCAAAACCAGCTGGGGTCAGCAGAAGAGGCCTTCTGGCCACAGCTCAGTTGAATAACATCTCTTTCAAACAAATCAGGAGAGTAAAACATCACCACCTGCTTTGCTTTATACACCTGGGGTTTCTTTTCCTCCTGAGAATCAGAAGGGTGAAAATCTTTCATCTCAAAGGCAGGGCTAGGTTCAGGACACAAGTGTAGGTGCTGTTCTGCCTGGCCATGACTCAACACATTGCAAATACCTTTTAACTATGCACATGTAAATAAATAAGCATTGCAAAGGCATATTAGTGAACTGGAAAGAGGCATTAAAATGGAAATCACAAATATGTTTAACCTTTACCTTTCTGTTGATGTTTATTTTAACCATTGTTTAGTTTCCTATAAAAAGCTGAGACTTCGATGAGACCAATGGATGCAGTTTCAGATTTTCTCTTTTCAAATTATACCACCTTAACTATACTTCAATGCTCATAAATCCTACATTTCTCTATGATATTAACACTATAAAATACAAGCTGATACCATGAGAAGTAGGAAAAGTTGGCTTGACAGGAGAAGACATGAAAAAATGCTTGGATTAACAAGCACTGTTTACTCCATCTGTTAATATTTACATTATCTGTAAATTATTATTGTGGAAGGAGGCTCAGATAACTCAGGAAACACCAGAAGAAAAGTTGTCTTTAAAGTCAGTGAGCAAAATCTGAAGCCACTGTATATTACCAGAGCCCCACTGTCCCTGTGAACCCCAGCCATGCCTGCCTCAGCTCCCCCTCTCTGCTGTTTTCCTCCAAGACCATTCACTCCTCTGAGAAGAAACAGCTGTATTTGGGTCTTATCTGTACTGCAGCTATGCCTGGAGGGCACTGTGCCAAGGAAGGAGTCTCCTGGCCAGAGCTCTCAAGAGGATAAACGTGATGGAGGTGGATGGCAACCAAAATGGAATCAGTAAGCGAAAGAAGACTTTCCTGCTTTATGCTTCCTAGCAGGCCCATTCAGCACTTTCCTATTTCGGTTGCTTCTCAAGCCCATAATAAATGAAGTTTTAATGAACTGGAAGCCTTTTATTTTGAGATGTGCTTCTTCTCTCTTTTATACCATGTTGTCCGGGCTTTTGGCTAAGTACAATTTAGATAAAACAAATAAAATATTCATCTTTTACAGCAGCGTTTCTTCCCCTTCTGACCCTTCTCTTTTCCAACAGCTGCCTGTGCTTGCCATATAAATGCTCTTATCTCTATCCTAGTGATCCAAGACCATCCCTTCTCATAACTGGGCAGAACATTCTTAGCTGTAATTAATTTTACTCAATATCATGCAAAAACTGTTTTTCAGTTTCACTGTTCCTCCAGAATATATCTTGCAGAGATAAGCATTCCTCCAGACTACATAAACGACCACAGCTCCAATTCCACTTTTTTTGGGGCAGAGAAAGTGCCACTGCAGCAGCAGAAAACCAGAATTCCTGGACCTAGAAGTGGAGTCTACTGCTAAAGCCAAGAGAGAGCCCACAACAAGCACAAATTCTCTGAGTGTCCCAGAAAGTGGTGAAGGGCAAAGTCCTGACATGATGGGAGTAGCAGGACTTCTGGTGGATACAAGAAGGACTTCTGGTGGATACAAGAAGTCCCATGGCATGCTCCTGACCACCTACAGCACTGTGCTGGATGCACAGATGTGGCCATACACCTACTCTGTGTTCCTGTTTCACAATTGCTTTTCACGCTGAGCAAGTGTTCAGCCAGGGGTTTGTGTCAGACCCTCACCAGCAGCACCATGAGGGTGATCTCCAACCCCTGGGAAGAGCTTTTGCTTGTTACCCCAACAGAAAAGGCTGGGAAGGAGATTGCAGTGGTTTCCATGAGTTGTGCTGGACATCACTGCCTCAGTTTGCAGTGCAAAGATCACCTCCACATTCTGGGACTTTTTGGAAGCTCTGGCAGACATGCCCCAGTGCTGGGACAGATAACCTTCACGTCACCTGAAGAGCCACTCTGCAGCATGTGATTTATAACTTATCAGTATCCCTAGACAGGAAGCACAGTACAGCAAACTCTGAGATAAGCTTCTCCAGCCCATCTACTTCTCTCCTTCAATCTTTGCCTGGATTTATCCCTGTGAGTTAAAGGATGGATAACTTGGTGACCTTTTCAATCTTGTCTCCTTGGCTAAGGCTGCCAATCATAAGGCATGCACCAACCAGAGCTCTAAGTCACACAAATCCAAAAAATCAATTTCTAATTATAAATCTGAAATTTGATTGTGCCTCAATTCTGGCTGAAAGGGGCACAGAAATGCACTTCTGAAAATATGGCACAAAGAGCACAGATTCCTTGTGAGACTCTGTTCTGTGCAACAAAGGGACACCACCTCCTCTGTGCCATCCCATCTCACGGGGCGCTAAAATGCCTTTTCATTTCATGGCGTCTGTCCAGATTTGATCATTAATGTCCAGCATAAAGACATGACGACAGCATTCCATGAAAGTTTCTCTATGAAATTAACCTCTCTACTCATCTAGGCTCTCTTTTTATTGCCAACACTTTGAGAGTGACTTTGCAACAATGTTTACAATAGCACTAATAGGCCTATCATCTGAAAAGCCTGAGGACAATTTCTCAAACCTGATAAATTGCACAATAAGTGCCTATATGAAACAGATATTTCTTTCAAGTTTTAAAGCTTTCCTTATTACTTAGTCTAAATGTATTATATACCACTTTTACTACTTCTTTATTTAAAAACAAACAAACCCCCAAAACATAAAAGTCAGATGGTTTTGCTTCCTTTGACTTGTGTAACAAGATGTAAACAAAAAAGAGCCAATTTTGCTATGCCTTATTTAAATATTATTGCTTTATTATTTCATTCTACAATTTTCTCTTGAAAATGCCAGAAGCACCCCATTCTCAAAATATTTATGCAGAATCTAATATTTACCACTACATTTACTACGGTTGTTAATACCAAGTGGAAATTGAATATGAGGAAGTCGAATGTGCCATTTTGCTATCGATTAATGTGATGAAGCCTAGAAATCCATTACTTTAACATTCAGGATATCAAAGCAGATAAACACTGGCAATAAAGTATTTGAGACTTACATGGAAAAAGATAAAAAACCTTCAATAAACATGGAGAAAATCACATTTGAGTGAGATGTAGACCAGTGGTTTATCTTTAGTCAGTACACTTAAATCACTGCTGCATCTTCTGAGAGCCACAGATGGGAATGGTGTCCATCCAAAGCGCAGTGACTCGTTGAAAATAAGAATTGTTATAGATTATCCCATGTTTCTAAAGCTACCTGCTAAGTTTTGCTACTTCTACTGTTCATCCTTCTAATGATTTGGCAAGTTGTGAAAGCAGCTTAGAGGGAAGGCGCTTGCAACGTCAGAATTCAGCACATTCCCGGGCTACAAACAGCCTCTCTTGGTTACTTCCATCCCATTAGCGAGAACGTGCTCTTTTGGGAGGCCTTGTTTCTGGGCTCTGGGCAGGGCTGTGCTGCCAGGGCAGGGCACTGGTGCCAGGGCCGGGGTGTGGTACCGGGGCAGGGCTGTGGTGCCAAGGCAGGGCTGTGGTGCCAAGGCAGAGCTGTAGTACCAAGGCAGGGCTGTGGTAGAGGAGCAGGGCAGTGGTGCCAGGGCAGGGCAGTGGTGCCAGAGCTGGGCTGTGGCACCAGGGCAGGGCTGTGCTGCCAGGGCAGGGCTGTGCTACCAGGGCAGGGCAGTGGTGCCGGGGCAGGGCAGTGGTACCGGGGCAGGGCAGTGGTGCTGGGGCAGGGCAGTGGTAGAGGAGCAGGGCAGTGGTACCTGGGCAGGGCAGTGGTACCAGGGCAGGGCAGTGGTACCAGGGCAGGGCAGTGGTGCCGGGGCAGGGCAGTGGTGCCAGGGCAGGGCTGTGGTAGAGGAGCAGGGCAGTGCTGCCAGGGCAGGGCAGTGGTACCGGGGCAGGGCTGTGGTACCAGGGCAGGGCAGTGGTACCAGGGCAGGGCAGTGGTGCCGGGGCAGGGCAGTGGTATTGGGGCAGGGCAGTGGTATCGGGGCAGGGCAGTGGTATCGGGGCAGGGCAGTGATGCCGGGGCAGGGCAGTGGTGCCGGGGCAGGGCAGTGGTATTGGGGCAGGGCAGTGGTATCGGGGCAGGGCAGTGGTATCGGGGCAGGGCAGTGATGCCGGGGCAGGGCAGTGGTGCCAGGGCAGGGCTGTGCTGCCAGGGCAGGGCTGTGGTGCCGGGGCAGGGCTGTGGTGCCGGGGCAGGGCAGTGGTATTGGGGCAGGGCAGTGGTAGAGGAGCAGGGCAGTGGTACCGGGGCAGGGCAGTGCTGCCAGGGCAGGGCACCGGTGCCAGGGCCGGACACGCTCCGCTCCGCTCCGCTCCGCGGCGGACCCGCTTCGTTCTCATCCCGCCGGGAGCGCCGGGGAGAGGCGGTAATGGGGAAAGCTGTCAGCACGGATTACTGGCAGCACCCTCAGCCTGACGCCATCCCCCCTGACATTGCCACGGGCAACCTGCCTCCATTTATAGCCAGCTGCACCATTACCGTGCCGCTGATAATTTCGGAGTAAAATTTAAATGATTGAGCGCTCCGCCTGGAAAGAGAAGGCTTTTTGGTACCTCATTAATAATGCAGGGTTTAGACACTTTATTGTCTTTAGAGATGTGCTGGTTTGAATAGCACAGGGAGCTTTCCATGCATCCCTTTTAGACTGACACGTCTGTCTTGGAACGATGGACACCCAGTGCTCTTCCCAAATGAGGTATAGCTGTGATTCCTTACAGAGAAAGGAAGAGAGGGATGTGATCCTAGGAGGTTCACGCTGCACACTGCTGTGCTTTATTAACTGCAGACTGCTGTGCAATTGGACCTCAAAACATTAGGAGCTGTTTTCAGTGAAGTAATTCCAATTACTTGAAGACTATCACGTTAACAAATATAAAGTGACTGTTTACAAAATTGGAAAAACACCCAGTAACTTGCCCAAATTGGAAAAAAAAAAAAAAAAGAAAGAAAGAAAGAAAAAAGTTTTTTGAAGTTTGGACAATTTTTGAGAAACAAAAACCACATTCTTATTTCTGAAATATTAGGGAAATTACTTAATTTTTCATAAGTTACTCAAAGGTACTTTCCTGACTGCCATTCTGGCACTATTTTCTGACTGCCACTCTGGCACTACAGCACAATATATTTGATTACAAATCCAACAGCATCTGCTTGACTGTAGTTCATAAAAATATTGGAGAGAAAATCCATTCTTTTACTTGTACTGTAGTCATGGATAATATAGCTAGAGGAAAATACACCACTTTGTATAGCAAAAGCCTAAAACATGGTATATATAATTGTGATGAATACAAATAGACAGGAAAATTACTTTCTCTGACAAATGCTACATTTAGCTTAAGTAGAAAATGTGCAGCTCAGTATGAAGTCTCATTAATAACGTTCTAAATTTCTGCTGGTCACAACTGAAAAGTAACTTTCACAGCATTTCAAAAAATTCTTCTACATCCTCCTCTTATTAGCCTGTAGCAATCCCTCAACATGCTTTTGCCTTTCCATAAAAAATCATACAATTATAGGAGAAAAGGGCAATTTGGTGAATTATGTGATATTCCTCTATGACTAACACAGAAGATATTTTCAGTTTCCCTTTGCTTCTTTTTTTTTTTTTTTTTTTTTTTTTTTTTTTTTAAGAAAAAGGTATTTAAAGATAAAAAGAGAATTCCTCAGGAAAAGGGGCAAGTACAAAAGCCAAGGACCTGAATGACAGCCTTGCTGTAGCAATAATTTAGCAGTAGCTGCACACAACCACCACGGCAAATGCACATTCCAAGTATTAAAACAATAATGAGCAGGTTTTAAAGAGGTGGTTTTATGTCTATTCAATCTAATTATATGCTTCTCTCCTATCATCATATTCAGTAAACCAGCTAATTTCTTTCTATTTTTCACCTCGGGCTATTAAAGCTTTCATATATAACTCAAATCACTAAATCTTAGAGCAAATATTCACTGATGATTTAATTTAAAAGGAACAGGCTTCTTTTCCCCTCTCACCAGATGAATTGCTGACATTGAATGCTGTGAGATCTTCATGTGATGTGTAATCTCCAGGTGGGGAGAAGCTGGTACAGGTGATCTAAAGAAATGTAGAGTGCTTATTCTTATTGAAACCCGCTCAGTTTCAGGGGTAATTGGAATGTTTTCATTGCAGTCACAGACCCTGGCAGCTTAGGCAAGGCACACATCCTGCGGTTTACTGAACTGTGAGGAAGATCTCATGGTCTGCATGGAAAGAGTTGGTGAGAGGAAGGGAAGGTGGGAAGTGAGGGGCTGTGAGATGCTGTGGAGGAGCTGGAGCACACCTGCTCCAAAGCCTGGGAAGCACTGCAGTTCAGCCTCTGCTGCCTACAGCTTCGTGTCTTTCACATCTGCAGCGTACGGATTCTAGAAGGACATGAATTACAATAGTGTGGAGCTTGTAATTGCTCTCATTAGCTCCATTAGTTTACTTCCAGCACCAAATATGCAGTTTCAAAGCACAGCTTGTTCCAGGAAGACCACGTTCATTCACCAATGGCTGACAGAAAAGCTTTGTTTTTCGCCTCGCAGAAAGCTGCGACAGAATGACTGCAAATGTAAATATCTATTTTTGTTATCTCTGCTGGCATATGACTTGACATATGCATTTGGTGAAATGTCCTCTTCCCATGCTTCTGGAAGCCACGTCCATCCCATCTGCTTCATTCCCAAATACTTAAATTTGCTTTGTCTTCAACATCAACAACCCAAAATAAATAACACATATCCTTTGTCTGTTGATATGGCTGTCAGCCATTTGCTATTTCTTACTCCATCTGTGTCCTCCCAGCTGTTCAATCCCAGCACTTCTTTCCAACCGTGGCATTCATCAGCAGCACTTAGAGAATGACACATTAACATGGAGCCCTTTCCCATCACGTGCTATGTCTGGGGCAGAAAGCACTGCCCGTGGTTGGCAAGGATCAAGGATTAGGAGTTTACAGGACATGGAGGATCCATGGGACTGGGCAGGCAGCATGTAAGACCATAATGTATTTGATTCATGGCAGGTAACGTTCACATTTGAAAAGCTGTGGCAAGCTATCTTCAATAAAAGGCAGAGGGAACTACAGGCGGGGCAGTTTAACCTCGCTTCCTTGGCAAAACTGTGCAGCACATCCTCACAGAAGCCACTGCCAAATATATGGAGGACAAGACAATGAGGAGGAACAGCATGGATTTACCAAGAGGAAACAGTTCTTGCTCAGTGTGGCCAGCTGTTGGGAAGCAGCCCACTCTGAGGAGATCAGTGCATGTGATTTTTCTTTCTCCTTAGCAAGGCTACACACAAGATGTCCCAAAGCTCCCCAGTACTCAAACAGGGACAAGCAGACTGGCTGGCCAGACTCCAGGCATGCTGAAAGCCTGTTGGACCACTGGTCTCAAGCAATAGTGGCTGTTGGTTAATAGTGAATGTTTTCCTCTCCAGGAGCCAAGCTCCTCAGGGATAACATTGCCTGATTAACCTGCCTAGCATTGTCTTCATCTAAGGCTGAGAAGATGGGGTGGGAGTGATCCACCCCAGAGGAGCCTTCTGTCCCAGTCCTCTTAATTTTTACAACCATCAACCTTTTCATTCAAAAGTAACAGATTCATCTTGAAGTTTTAAGACCTTACAAAAAAAATACATTAAAAGGAGCAGATGGTTTGAGTGGGGTTGTAAATAAGTGTATGATCTAAATGCAATGAGTCCATTTGGGATAAAAAAAAAAAGCTCAGAACAGTCACATAAAGAGGAAGTTTCTGGCGCTAATAAGTTATCATCTAGAGCAAAAAAAGAAATCAAAGCATCTGTTTGATTTTAAGCTAAAGTCTTTTGGGAATAACACAATGGAACGCCATTAAAAATTATATGGATTTTCAACTTTCAGTGGGAAAAGAGCATTCCAAGAGCCCATAAAAAAGTGAAGGAGTTTTAAGTTTTTACAGACAATTGCATGTAGGTGAGGGGTAGTGGGATAGTTACACAGTTTCTAGTTCAATGTTTCTCCATCTGTGATCCACAAAACACCAGAAAAGCCTATACAACACTGTTGTAAAAACAAATAAAACCAGGCATATTCCTCTCCATATGCAAAAATGCTATGAAATGAAAGGTGGTAAAAGAAATATAATGTTTAAATATAAAAGGTTATGTTTCATCTGATTGTAAATGAAGAGTATAATAACAATGCTGTTTGAGTTAGTTAATTTTTTTTTCTCACCAGATGTTTTTATGTGCTTGTTAAGGCAAGTATAAACCATCAAAGGGAGCTGGGTCAATTAACATATTGCTTAAAAAGCAGTTAAAATGTTTTTACTGCTGTGTCTTCTACTCAGAAAGATAAGAAATAAATGTATACCCTAGAGAACTTCCTGAAGGGGAATGGGAATGCAGGTATTTTGAGAATTTTGATCGAATTTTGAGCTTCTAGGGAAGAGAAATTTCAGCTTGGAGAACTGAAATCTGACCATTACTGCTTGTGCAGGCTCCATTGGTGCTTGAAAAGGCAGGAGAAGTTATATGAACTACTAAGAACACTTGTGGAACAGCTTCAGGTGCAGGTTCTGGATACAAACACAGTCGGGGAACACCGGACATCAATTTTAAAAGGAACTGAGCATTCAGAATTTGTAGCAATTCCAAATTATTGGAAATTTGGTATATAGTTTCCCCAGAACACTAAAAAGCCTTCATTTGTTATTTCTATACAAATGGGACCAAAAAATAGTGTGCCCAGGAGTAGTGAAGCACATGGATGTGGAGCATTGAGGAACAACAGTGCCCTGCATGAGCGAGAGCAAACTGGAAGGATCAGGCCACCACCAGTTTTGTGACGAAAAATACATTTTGTTCACTTGTTACCAAGTCTTGAAATTTTGACAGAAAGACTTGAAAGGAACTAAAAACCATCCAAGTCAGTGATTAAAGTGACCTACCTGATATTGTTTATTCAAGGCCAAATTTTGCATGCATGATGCTTCTTAGTTAAATGATACATTTGCATGCATCTATTTTTGATGGTTGTTCTTCTGAAAGACTTGGACAAAACTCATAATTCCAGACAAACTCACTTCGAGTACTACAAGCTTCAGGGCTAGGAAATGATTGAGAGCAGGAAACTTCTACTTTTGACAGGAGACTCCTAGAAGGATACTATCATCCTTGGCTTTGAAAGAGAAAATATTTTAGAGCAAGTAAGAAGTAGTCTGGATTTGGGTTTTTTGCTTTAGTGGCAATATTAAAATAACAAAATTCCAGTACTGATAATTCTCAAGTTTTTTGGCAAAATGGAATAATTGGAGATTTTTTGTTGCATTAACTTTCTTTCCAAGTTTAAAATTTTGCGTTTGCATTGATAGCAGTATTGTCTTTCTGTTTACTCTTTTGAGAAACAGGGTTGGTACATATATGGAAAATAACATTTAAAAAAATAATCACTTGCTTTGCCAATGAATTGCTTTTGAAATCTGCAGGTTTTATTCAAATCCTGGTTATGTGGAAGCTCGTAGAGAAAGCCCAGCCAGATTAAAACCATTTTTATCCCATTGCCTACAGTTATTTATTTTGTGAATGACAGGATTCTGTTAGCACTGAGAATCCTGAGCTGTTAGCACTGGGTTCAAGAGCCCATTACCGAAGATGCCCAGCCTGTCCTGCACACCTTCCAGCTATTATCCCAGAAATCCATGTTTATCCCACAGTCTGAGTGAATATTTCTAATGCCACTGGAGATGTGAAGACAACGAAATCCAGAACTAAATATTTGGGATGAGGGGAGAAATTTTCCCATTTCAGAAATCTAGGGCTATAATTACTAATCCTTAGACTATTCTAGAAAACCAGATAAGTAGCTTTATGTTAGGCTATTATCAATAACTAATCATCTTTTCAGGGAAAATCCCTCAGCTTCGGACATCACTGCTTATATAATCTCTTTAAATATTTATTCAGAATAAATGGGTTTTACATATCCTACAGTGTCAATCTAAATATAATTTTGATTGACATAAATACTTTAGCAAATTATACTGAGTTGAGCAGAAAACTACAATTACCCAGTTTTATTTGCTAATCACCACCCTATATTTATTGAAGAGGCTAGAAAATTGGATCACTTGATCTCTTGCCTTCATAAAAATTACTTTGAAATGCTGCCTTTTGAGTTCAGTTATTTTTATTGCATATCACCAGCCTGGCCACTTTGATCATGGAAGAATGACAAGTTGTAATTATTGGTGTTTTTTCTCTAAGGGTAAAACAGTGACCCTAGTAGCAGTAAATGCCCTGAGCCTTCCTCTCTGGAGGCATTTTGGGGCTGTGCCTGAGGCCAGCTCTGCAAGACAGAGCTCTACAATTTGGCCATCCTTGGGGTCTCTGAGAAGGGCTGGGGAAAGGCTGGGATCTTCCCACACCAGGGAGCTCTACCAGGCTGCAAAGTATCTTTTCAGAAATCCTTTAATTCTTCAAATCTAAGAAAAAGAAATATCCCCATCAGTTTCATCCGTGGGTACATACTCTAGGAATAAAGAAAACAGGAGTAAAACTAAAATCTGGTAGTTCATTCTATCACGTTCGTTTATGATCCACAGATCCAGGGGTTCATTTAAAATTTTTATTGTTTCACACCATTTAGGAAAAAAAAATCTTACAGCAGCATATCAATAGATAATGAAAATAGCTGATTTGTTTTCTCCAGAGTAAAATGACTTAACCTCTAAGTCAGGCTTGGTCTACTAGGCTTACTGACTTTAAGGCCCTTTGAGCACCTGGGCTTTGTCATGATGTGTGTAAACAGTACGGTCCTTTGCTATGAAATTTAAAGAAGCAAGTGGATAGAGAAGTAGGAAACTTCACCAGGAAGACCACAGTAAGGGTAAAATTATCAAAACTTAGTCACATATATCTCCTTGCTCTAGATATTTCCAAAATTTCTCTGGAATATTTCACTTTCCAAAGCTGCAAAGGAACAAGAGCAGAAATGAGAGATTGTGTTCCAGGCACAGAGTGACCTTTTCAAAAGGGAAAGCATATGTCCTCAAATTCAAGTTGTTTAGTCTTGCTGAAATTCCACTTTTAAGTCAGCTCCCAGGATGAAATCATGTCTTCTGGTAAAATAGGAAACAGAAGTCTGACAGCTGACTGCAATCTTAAATTTCACGGAAAATAGCAGAGCACACTCATGGCCTAGGGTATCTTCAGCTTACAGCAAAACCCTTTTGGTGCAGGACTAAGACTTGCCCAGAAGAAAAAAAAAATCACAGGTCCATTTTTGTGCGAAATAAATGGAGTGGTTTGGAAACATATGAAAAGTCCTAATGATACATTCAAAACATTTTTGGCCACAAATGTTACCGAAATGTAAAGCTTGCTAGAGACTCTTTTCTTGGAGAAAGGCTCTTTCTTTTCATCTTTTCATCCATCCATCCATCAAGCAGTTTGCATTCTTAAAATGTCATCACAATACCAATGTGCTGGAGAATCATGAAGCAGCCACCAATTTCCTCCCATTTAAGCTCATCACTGAAGAAAACTTCAGGAGTGGGGAAAATAAAATAATCTCATTAAGTAATCCAGAAATCCAGATGTGACCTTAATTAAGAAGCTTTTATTTTGCCCAACATTTGTTTCTAAATCACATCCTGGTATCTTCATCCCACCAGCCTTCACATTGGAAGCTGTAACCAGGGTACTGGAGTGTTGGGTCACTTAAGAGACACATTCTTGTAGGACATCAGTCCTTTCCCTATCCAGCCTTGCAAGCCTTTCTTTCAGCTTTTAGAAATTGAGTTTTCTAGTTGTCCTTTTTACTTTTCCATTACATTAATAATTTCTGTTATTTTTGCAATTTTGCAATAAGTGTAGTGTGTCAGGAATTCCAACATGGGCAGGGGAAAAATGAAAAGATTGCAAAATTAGAGACCTGGAGCTTCAGAAGGTGCACTTGTAAACCTGTTAGTTGTTCCTTAGTTCTGAAAGAGAAATTAAAAGAAACAGGGAAAGGGTGTCTAAAAAAGGCTGTGGTTCTTTATTGTGCCATGAGGATTTTACCTGAACCCTTTTCTTGTCTCAGGAGAGTCAAAACGTGGGTATTGCTGAAGGAAAAGCAAAGAACAGCCTTTGGTGTGTGCTGCTGTGTGTGTTCAGTCTGTAGAGCCAATTCAATGCTATTATACAAGGTGGGGAAAACTGGGAATGGATAGCAGTTTTCCCATTGCTGGCAATTTTCTCCTAAAATGTAGGCTTTAAATATAACATTATTTAGCCAAAGTAGTGTTTCAAATTTTCTCCTTTTCTGTCCTCCTGGCAAATATTTACAACTTTGACACCATTTCCCACTGAGGTAGGTGCCTCTCAGAGCCAGGCACCAAATCCCTGCTCCCTTTGCAGTATGTCATTATTGGATGTCACTTTTTCCTTCTCTCAAAAATTTCCTTTATACAGAGACACTGGTGCAAAACTTAAGGGCTCCAGAAAGGGATAGTGAAAGGCACTGGCAGACTGCCTGCCTGTCACAGCATTATTCATTTCCTGCCATTCCCTCAGGGATAAAGACACAGACCAAGCTTCCATCAGCATCTCGTGCTCACCCACAGGATGTGCTCCAGCAGAGCAAACCTGAGGCCACAGGAAGGAGACTGCAAGTGACAAATGCAAAAAAGGAGCAAACACCTTGGTTTGGAAGAGAAAGATGAGAACACTGAACACTTAACGAGATTAAGGGTGAGGACAAATAGAACATAAAGGGTAAATTTCTGCAGTCAAGCAAACAAACAAAATGCTGAAGGGCACTTCCATTCATGACAGACAGAGGAAGGAAGAGAACTGCTTTCAGGGCATAGAAACCCTGTCAGCAGCCCCAGGAAGAATTCATTCCTACTGGCACAACTAAGAGAAAATACCTGTACCTACCTCCTGTTCTAATCTTAAAAGATCCAATACAGAGTCAGTAGCATTTTCTTTCCTATAACTTTATTGAACTGTTACAAACAGAAACAGGCAAATAACAGAAGTGGGCTGCTTATCTTGTGGCTTATAATCACATGGAAGTTATTGACCACATATTTTTGTGTCCTAAAACGACATAAATGTGGCTGTTAAATACTCACAGGTCATCAAGCACAGGCACAAAGTCAAACTTGCATGTGACAATTTAATTTTAGGCAGCTCACTCTGATCATTTTTCTTCAACACAAAATTAGCTAAAGTGACCTTAACTGGACTGGTGTTAATCCCTTTGTGCAGAACAACCTATACATAAGGGAAACATAGTTTAATATTTACAAGTCCTCTGAAGAAGACAAAAATGACCTTTCTTAATTAAATGTCATGACATGAAGGGTAATATTGGGATAGAATATGCAGCTAAATAAAGTTAGGGTCCTCATGTGTCTGGTAGAGTTAAATATTCTGGACTCAATTCTCTGACTTAATGCTGGTGAGAAAACAGGATTTGCTGTTTTGAGATAAATGGAATTACCTTGTTTTATTTCAGCAAATCCTGCACAAACCCAAGCTCTCTGGTCCTAGAATTGCTGGGATAAGTACATTTAAAGAATTTATAAAGATCTGTGGGGGAAAAAAAGTGTTTTCACAGACTTGTACTCGGTAGGAGGTGCTGCTTTATATTAACTTTCACTCAGGAATGCTTCATTATCCAAGATTATAAGTTCATTTGACATAATGGAAGGACAGGATAAATTATTCAGAAAAGATGTGAATAGTTTATATGCTATCAGTAAATTCTCAAGGACAGGGAGATTTGAAATATTTTGTGGCATAAGGTTAATTACCTATCTGATGTGTATTCAGACATAGATATTCTCATTTTAAATATGATTATGCTTTTAAAATACACACAAAATGTTATAGTCTGTTTATTTCTCTGTCTTAACCAAAACTTTAGTACCAGTAAGAGAATATACATTTCTCTGGTTATTCCTCCTGCTGATAATTTTCAGGGCAAGCTGTGATTTCATTTGTTTCAGCCATGCTGGAATATTTTTAGTATTTACACTGGATTTTCTCCCTTTAAATTTGTGGGTTTGTTGCAAATGAGGGAAGATACAGCAAGAAGGTACAAATCTCTAAATACAAAATATAAACTTAGAAAATTTAGAGGATGTTGAAAACATGCAAAAAAGAAAAAAGTGTTTCACATGAAAACATTATTTTAAACCTTGCCAATGTAATATGGTGAACTCACTCATTCTCTTACTTTAGTTACATAGTAAGGAAATATGTAATAAAATGCAGATGGAAGGACTGCTAATGAATCTCACTCACTAATTCACTGAAGAAATACTTCAGAAAAGGGATAAGGCCTGTTCCAATCCCAGTGTTAGAACAAAGAGGCGTTTGAGTCCTCCTGGAGTGGCCCTGGAGCAGCTGGAGCTGCCCTTCCAGGCATCATCTCCTGGAGCTTCACACCACAATCACTGTGCACAGGGGGGAGCACACATAAATCCTGTTGCACAAAGGATTTGCCTTTCCAAAAGGCAAAAGGCAATCAATAGTGTCAGCTGAAGGAGTGCTCTCATCTCAACTTCCCTGAGTCAGGAGATGAACATTCCTGTGGCTTTTCTGGTGACTTTAACCTGCCAGGAGAGCACAAGAGGCCTTTGGGGTGTTATCCAGCAGGAAAGCAGGCACAGTCTGAGCATCAGGGGAGGCCAAGAAGGGCTAAAGATGAGACTCTCCTCTCCACTATTTAGAGATCTAACCCAGCAGCTATAGTTTCCCTAATCCTCTCCAGCATAAAAGAAAAAAAAAAAAAAAAGAAAAAAAAAAAAAACCAAAAAAACCAACGATGGGACAAAATATAAAAGGAGAAAAAATACCTCTAGTACTTAGAAAAGACACCATCATTGCTATTTTATAAGTATAAACACTTGAATTTTATGGACTGCATTTATGGACTTAACTGACTAGCTGTCCTCTCAGCCTCAGTGCATGCATGGAACAGCTCGAAGAAGCAGGGTCACGGAATTTGGAAATATACCTTAACAAATAGCATGTATTTCTAATACTGCTGAAAAACTGACATAAAATAAATTTAGAAAAACTATTATTGTTATATTACATGATCTCAACTAGCAAAGCTTTCATAGCCATGACATAAATCCTGAGCCAAAAATCACTTTACCCTTTAATAATTACTTTATCTACTATGACTAATGCTGATTATTTTCCCAGTGCTTATATTTTGTTTCATTTTTACAGGATTTCTGCTCAATGCTATTGAAGACTGTCCCAAATTCATCCAATACTCTTAATTAATATTTGTGTTTCCAAGATATTCTGGTGTAATTACAGGAATATTAATGTGCCAGCAGTAATTTCAGTAAGGTTCACAAGCGCACTCTACAAACTGACATCAGGAACCTGGGGTGGGGAGTTTTCTTTCACAGGGAAAAGGGCTGCCATTCCTGCTCAGGGGCCTGTAGCCCCGACTGGGGTGGTGCCGCCTGAAATTCTGAATGGTGACGGATGTGTCCCCAACCCAACCTGTCCCCACCTCAAACCTGTGCTGCCCTGACAGTCCCAAGCACACCCTGCTCTCTGCTCTCAGCGCATTTATGGAATCACTCTGTCAGAAGAAGCCAATGGGAGAGATGGGTTCAAATTCAAGCTCTTCTCTGATAAAATGTCCCTGCCAAGCCAGTAGAATAGCAAAGGAGAATAAACAGCTTATTGAATCAATTTTCTGGGACAGGATGTAGGCCTAGTCTGAATTCCCACAAATCAATGGAAAAGTCAACTTTCCCCAGGCTCAGAGGCTCCCAGAGCTGCTGGGTGTTCTTGCAATGCCAAGGCCAGGAGCAGCCAGCCCAGCAGAGCCTGGCTGACCCTGGGACAGGAGAAGGGCTCTTGCAATCTCAAGGCAACAAGGCTCCTTTTTTTATTGTTTCACAGAGAACAGGCAAAAATCTGTGGTGGAGGGAATTTTCCTCTGTTATACAAACTCTTGAAAAGATGGGTTCCATATTTAAATGCCTAATTAATATCCACCCAAACGTGGCTCAAAAGCTGGGTGTTGGGATCAAGATCTGTCCTTCTGTGGGTAGAGAGTTACAACTGACACCCACCTGCAGTTTGATACTTGAGGCAAGTGATTCCTGACCCATGGGATGAGCAGGTGTCAGCTTGGTTAGGCTGACCCTTAATTGCTTGTTTGAACCCCTGAGTATTGTTAATGTGTTTAATACAGCTATTTGTGGGACCAGCTGCCATCCCAACAGGGTGATAGCGACAGGGTCTGGCCCACTGAGGCACACCGCATGCTTCTCCTCTGGTGATTTGAAGTAGGATAAGGACTAAAATCACCTCTCTCCAGGAAAACACCCATAACACTTGAGGGAGGGGCAGTGGCTGTTTGCCAGCTTTTATCAGACCAATATGGTATTGGCAGGCTCATGTTCACTACGTTGTGACCTGGATCCTTCCATCTATCCCTCCAGAGTGCCTGCTGTCATTCCAGCCTGTCCCTGGCAGGAATCCCTGACATCAACCACCAGCTGAGCCTGGTTCCCCCACAGGGGGAAGAGGAATCCTCACACCATGGGCTTGTCTGGCAGACCAGCACAGCCCTGTTGACTTCAGCTACGTGGTTTTCTAGAGAACTACACTAATTTATACCAGTTGAGGCTCTGACCTTTTAATTCTGAGATCAGTTCAGTCTGCATCAGTGAATAGGTTCTCTCCTTAATTTAAATCATTGCTGCATATGAAATTACTCAGTATAATTTGATGGTTGGCTAAAACTAATGAAAAATTTGTCTCGCTAAGGCCTTGCACAAAGCTGAACTTTGCAATATTAATCTTAGCGAATTAAGGCATAGGAAAATGTGCTTTGTTAGCAAATGACAATTTGTGTCACACAGCGTGTGCTGAAAGAATTAGGGCTCACTGCTTAAATTGGATGCTGAATCAATGAATGGTGTTGGTGTTAGGGACTCTCATCTTGGGGCTGAGCGTGTGAACTTGTGGGGTGCCTTCTCGCTGTGATCAAATGGAGGGAGCAGCACAGGTGAACACAGAGTCACCGCCTCTGCAGCTCCCACAGGACATTGGATCCCACTGATGCCTTGGAGTGGCTACCTAGAACAGAGGCTAGCCAAGATTAAGAGAATAAAAATGGGTATTTACTAAAGGCCTTCAACAGATACACCTTGGGCAGTCAGAAGCCTCTGAGAGGGGCTACACCCAAGATGGACCAGGGTCATGAGTTTTTCAGATAGATACAAATTTGGTCCATTTACATATCAGGGGTTAACCCCCCAATTAGAGATTCAGGAGATGAAGCCATATTCTTCCAGTTTGCTTCTCCTCCCCAATTCAATTTGTTTAGACTTCTTGGGGCCCAAGGCAGTGAGGTGTCCTTGACTTTCAGGCCTAAAGAGGAATGGTTTTCTCTGACCAAAATGTGAAGACAGTAACTAACACTCTATATGGAGTTTAACGTTATACCCTAAAGCAGTACAGGATTTGAAAAATATAAAAGCTAAAATCCTATGGCATCACCATGTCTGCAGGAGAGGGGGTGCTTGTTAACCCAATGTCTGCTGTGCAAGCACCATGCAAGGGGAGCTGGAGCTCTGCAGGCTTAGTTACAGGAAGGCGTTGACAAATTCACATTTATTAAACCACAGACAAAATGTTACCTCTTGTATTACTAATACTGAATAATTTGTTCACTTATTGCCTGTTAATTATGTGCCACTAATAAGTCACTAAACCACTTTGATCCTAATTTGCTGCAAGCTGTGTGAACTGAGCAAGTTCTCCCCACGATGCAGCACTGCAGCCAGACGTGGCACCAGGCAGCTGGGCCCACACCCCCCTTTCCCCATGGCATCTCTGTGCTGGGTGGCAGCAAAAAGAGACACTGACACATGGGGATGAGGGAAGATCACCTCCAGCAAAGTTATTTCTGTGGGAGGCAATAATTTATAAGATTGGTGGAAGTTGTGGCACATGTGCTCTGAGCTACCAGACAGGGTGGAGGCCAGGCTGATACCACTGCCCCTTTGTCATCCTTCACCCCATTAAAGATCATCTGGAACACTGCCATCATGGGAATTTTTGGCACTGCAGTGGGGTAACCATGCTTACTGAGGGAGAAGCAGAGAAATCTCCTTCCCTCCCATTGCTCCCTGGCACAGTTAAACCAGACTGCAAACCCCTTGTCTATCCACCTCCCCAAATACAATATTTTTGATTCACAAATATAGCATGCGCAGATAAAAGTTTCCCCTGGCAGTACACCTGTCCTGCAGCCATTTTGCTCTCAGTGTGTTTGCTATAAATTAAAAAGCAAGATCTGCATAACCTCGTGCATCAAAGCCAGGACCATATTGCTTCTGCTGCGGTAATTCATCAATACCAGATACTTTCAAGGGTTCTTCACATGTTCATTCATACTCTATCAGACAGCCTTTGCAGTCACATCTGCCGCCACCGTGCCCAGATGTGAAACAATCTCTGAGCCAAAGGCAGGGTCCATACAACACAGTGGGAGATTTTCAGCAAAGTGCCCAGCTAGAGGTACCTGATGACAATTTTGAAAGAAAATTATATGTATAATTTTATTGCAACTTCGGTGCCCTAAAAGTTTTTAAAATCCACTTCTAAGGGAAGAGATACTTTAATAAACCTGAAAAATTTAGTAGAACATGGTCCCTCAAAATTTTACCAAGGTTCACTGGTTATAATTTAATGCTTGGCTGATACCACTGTTACAAACATGAAAACAAAAACAAAACTATTTTAAGAGAGAATACCACCAGCTCTTTTTTCTATTTGGCAGGGTCCAGTAGCATAGAAGAGGCTTTTTCAGGAGCTACTTTTAAACAAAAGTGAGTGCCCTGCCTAAGGCTTTACCTCAGCAGTGACTCACCAGGCAGGACACCAACATTTCTAGATATGAATCAACCCCTTGAGTTCAGGACCCTTGAATCTTCTAGTCTGGCTACTCTACAGCCTATGCCTGAAGCAAGTGTGGTTCAATTGTGGGTTTCTATGTACAAATCCCAGGGAAGCTGCTGTGCCACCTGACCTGCAGTGCTGCTGTCCACTTCTAAACCCTCCATTACAATTATTTAGCCTGGAAAGCTCAGTCCCTGCCTTCATGAAGGCTTGTCCTTCCCTTTGGGCAGAAGGTAGAATCAGAGAATCACAGAACACAAGCTCAATTTAAAATTTGACTGCACTGACTTTCAACAAATTTGTGAAATGTCATGGATTATCTGCAAAAGTCTCAGGAATGGGAATTTAAGCAGGAATTGGTCATCTCATATTTCTGTAGGAAAACTTCTCAGATTAATGTGAATAATATTTTAACTGTGAGACGTAGAAGGCATAAGAACTAGAACAAGTGCTATTTGCTATTTATCTAACTCAGTTGTGACCCAGCAGAATCACAAAAAGAAATCACTTTTAGCTCTGCCCTGAACAAACACTTCTCATTTCTCTCTGTCTAAATGCATGAAGCTGGCAATTGCATCCAGATGTCAGAAACTCCAGAAGGGTTCTGCAGCTGCTGAGAAACCCATTCCCCATCCCTTGGTAACCATGTCCCATTTAAATGCAAAGTCAGGGAAGTTTTTGGTCTCTTCCTTCCTTCCCTTTGCCAGCACACCAAGTATTTACAAGCTCTCCTGGCACTGCAGTCAATAAACTGCTCCTGCCTCTGTCTTTCCCTTCCCTGACTGCCTTGGTGCTCAGTCTCAGGAGGCTTGAGGGATGGCAGGAATATGATGATGCAGTCTCAAATAAAAGATTCAGATCCAGCCAAAAGGCCTGTAAACAAATGTCTGCAGAAGCTTTCATCTTCTGAACAAACTTTAGCTCATCCTTTCTTTCTCTGTAAAAAGAGACTGTGAATTTAGAGAGTTTGTTATGTAAGGCTAATTATTTTCTTCACCACAGAAATACTTCACAGCTGGATTCCACATCTACCTGAGATTGAACATGCAGAGGAGGAGCAAGGAGACCCTCTGCACAACCTCAAGATCTGTTTAAAACAGATGGGTTTGTGCTGCAGGAAACTTAAAATGTATTTATTCTAGTCTATATAGAGCTTTAAATCTGTATGCAACAACTTTATGTCAGGACTCATCAGGAGCTGTATTGCTTTATGAATGTGCAAAAGCCAGTGAACTACCAAATTAAGGAACAAAATGTTCTTTATTTGTGTCCTCGTAGTGGTTCCTTCAAATAATCCCATTACAAATTTCAAGGAATGTAACATGTAAAGAATAAACAGGCTATAAATTATTCCTTTCTAAATGTAAATCATATAGTGCACCAATTAAAATTATCTAAATATTTAATAACAGGTTGCTACTGATTAAAGACCCTGATCTTCCCTGTATACTTTCACCACTACCACAGGATTATTAATAATTTCTCCTTGAGAGAAAACCAGTAATTTATAGTGTAATTTCATTGGTCTGTTGGAAAACAAGAATGAGCATGTGTTGCTTTTTCTGTGTATGAATGATCTTTTAGATGTATAAATTAATAAAAAATGGTGCAAGTATAATGCTTGAATACTGATAGGATTAATTTTTTATTATTTTCCTGATGTAAGTTTTGTTTTCTTCTTGCTTTTGTAGGGGTAAGTTCTGGAAAATGTCTTAATTTTCTTTGCTGAGCTGGTTAATGAATGTGCCAGAGCAGCTTGTATTACTTGCATTGAGAGTAAAACTTGCATACTGCAGAACAGATGGCTATTGTGAACTGTTATGATGGCAGTGATTTTAAATAATACATGAATTTTTCTATCTCATTAAGTTCCCAGTTTCCTTAAGAAACATCTTTGAAACAAAAGCAAAATATTCTTAGTGGAAGCTGTTCTTGTTTTGTGTAACTAGATGTCTTTAGCTGTTATGAGGAGAAATGTTGGTACAGAACAAAGGCATCACAGCTTTAACTCTGATTTACAGTTTTAGTGCACACAGTTGTACAGCAAATGGACTCAGTACCTGGTGCTTCTTCAAAACCACCAGGGCCAAACACAAATCTAAGGAACAAATACAAAGGAAGGTGCTAAAAATGCCTTCCCTTCTTCCACCCAACTTTCTAGAATACTTACAAAAATACCCGCTTCCTCAAAAGCAGCTCTCTTCATCTCTATTTCTAGTCCTTCTACATTACCAATCCTTTCCCCCTGTGGTTTCATTTTCAAATGCATTTCATTTTCCCCGTTTATTAATCAGAAACCCTGTCTGTTTGCATGTTTTCTGAATTCTATTTAGAGAGAAATTGGTAAACACAGAAATTTCTTATGAATTCCACTCACAGGCTGCAAAAACATTATTTAGCACCATTTTGAACAGAGAAAAAGGCTAGTGCTAAAGAGGAAATAAAGGCAATTATTAAATTTTTCACTTAGAATGCTTATTTGCTGTTAAAAGGATAATAAGGTAAGATAGTTTCCAAGTCAAATAGTTTTGCTAACATTCAGACCATAAATTTTAGATTTACGCCAATCAAAATAATGAAGAAGATATGCCAGTTGTCAGAATTAATTTTCCCTTTGAAAAAGCTGAGCTGGAATGCAATTTAAATGAGATGAGCCAGAACAGCAGACCAGCACATAAGGACTATGGCCCAGTAGACAAAACAAACACATTATGAATCTGAGCAGTGAGAATACATTCATTTATCAAGACATGTACTAGGGGAGGGGAGACTGAAAGCTGGCAGGACACAAAAGAGCCATCAGGATGGTCAGGCTGATGCACCTCTGCACCCCTGAAAATACACAATCCTTATTAGAACAAGAGCAAGTTCTCCCTTTCTTGCCACTTGAGCTTCCTTTGCTGTAAATGTGATCTGAAGATAAGGGCTCAAACAAGACTGTTGAGTCTTGTTTCTACTGTGAAGACGCAAGATTTAACTTTTGGTATTTTAAGGTATCACCCGATCTGTGATATCCACCCACAATTTTAAGATTTCTTTTCTCTTGTAAATCAAAAAACTTCTGTTGTAAATCAAAGCAACCCAGTGCCTTGGATTCCTGTGCCCACTTTGAGAACAGCTTGAACCCAGGCATGGACAAGAGGGTGATGAGGGGGAGCTCCAGTCCCTGCAGAGCTGCTACAGCTCATCTGTGTCAGCCACAGCCAGGGGGTTTTACCTTTCCTGCAGCCCGTTGGCTTTAATTCTGCTGTTGGACTCTCTGACTGTCCCTACATCAACACCACCAAGGTGCTTCCTCCATCAGATTTCTGGTAATGCTTTCTGCTGCCTTTGAGGATCTTCAAATTCCATTCCAGAACAGAATGGAGGCAATAATATGAAACTGTATAAATGTGAAATGATATCCAATGATAATTTAAAACAACAACAAAAAAAGAAGATAAAAATAACAAATTTTAACAGGAGCACAAGATTTAACAACTCAGAGTCCTGATCCTTTGAGAGTTTCTAGAAGCCTTAGCATCACACAGCACCGTACTGGCTGCTAGGGAGAAAAAGTAACTCTATCCCAAACAAAACCACACCAAGCTCTATATACTAAAGGCACATCAAACTTTTTTATAGGCAGTGTGATTCTCCCCATACCCTTGAACCACCACCTGGACAATGTGAAACCAGATGTTCTCCCTTCCTAAAGATTTGTGAGATAAAACAAACAAAACAAAACAAAACCCAAAAAAAAACCAAAACAAAACAAAACAAAACAAAACAAAACATATAATCACCTCTATGGTCATTAATTGCTGCTCAAGACTGTTCAATTCCTATAGCAAAGATGGATTCTTTGTGGCTTAGCGTTGAGTAATCTGATTGGATTTGTTTGCTTGTTTTAAATATGCCTACCATTACATCCCCAGTTTAACTGCCTGGGTTTCCTGCTTCTGAAATATTTATGAGCTGACTCAGGTGACTTTGGTCTACAAGTATCAGCATTTTTGTCACAAAGTGTTTAGTTTTGCTTAGTCTTCACAGCTCCTTAGCAGATTTTAGTTGTTTCTGCTTATATGTTACCCGCTTCCGCAGAGGAATGCACTTTTCTCAGCACTGATAAGTGAGCTGATGTTTTCTCTAAAATTCCTGGGCACTAATTCCCTCTCAAAACAATTATCCAGTACATTTTGCAAAAACTTCATCACTCAGCTACACAGCTACATTTGAAAGGTGAGATAGAGGACAAGATCTAGAGGTAATTTGAAGCTCCCACCTTTTTTACGTTTTTTTTTTTTTTTTAGGGTCAGTTATGACAGTAAATAGGATTAGTCACAGCAGTTAGTGCAGCTGATAGAGTTTGGCTGCACATGAAGGTCTGTGGCATGTGGCCATTGCTTTTGGCAAGATGTGGATTATAGAATTGTGCATTCAACTCTTTCCGTCTCATGTTACTGTTCTGCCAAGTCTCTCAGGGCTTATTCGTGCTCTTCAATAGCATCTGTACCTCCTACTTCCCATTTAAATATCCTAAATCGAAATGCAATGAGATGTTCTCAGCATTTCCTGCTTCAGTCAAGAGCTTGGTTGAGTTTGATTAAAGTTGTTAAGCAATTTAATTTGAGGGGTAAAAAACTGAGGGAATGCAGGAATAGTCATAATAGAATTATGCCTCAATTAACACTTAAAAATGATCTATGGGGCAGCACCAAGACACGAAGGCTGCCAGCCACAGTGAGGGCAGCAAACAGAGCAAATTTAGGCACAGTCAGGTGGGAAGGAGCACCTGCAGAGAAGAATGCAGTGCAGTGATGTGGCTGTGGAGGCCGTGGAAAAGAACAAGAGGCACCCAATGAGGCAAAGAGCAGGCCCTCCTCTCCTTTTCTGCCTCTGGTGCCACGTGCATGAACTTTCTTCTCCAGACATTCTATCCCAACCTTGGGCAAGCCCCTCCTCTTAAGGGACAAAGACTTGAAAGTGAAGGGAGCTAAGACAGTTGGAACAGCACAGGGACAGACTGACTGCATCTGTGAGGGAAAAGAATGGAGAGGGAACCGAGGGATGAATCACAAGGTGGCTGGCTCTGCTGGTGGACTAGAGACCACTGCAGGCTTTCCCATGCCAAAGAACCTTTCAGCCAGTAGCATAAGAGAATTGAGAAATTCATTAGAATACTCAAAGCTGTGACCAGAGAGGAGACTTGTGTCTCCACAGACTAAGTGGAAATCTTGGGTAAATTCTCTGTAGGGTGTAGGTGAGCAGATAGGGGTGCTGGTATTACTCATGAAAGCTTCCCGTTTCATTAAGAGCAGCTGACTTCCATCACTCCCTTTAGTGTTAGTTTCATAACAAAAGCCCTTGACACACCTTCCATCCCATTTTATGGTATAGTTCAAATATATTTTAATATCACCTGAATGTATGTCTGTTTCATTGCTCCACAGAACAGACTATCAAACAGTAATTTACAGCTTTCTTCCTCTTCAAAAGCACTAAGGTATTCTTTCTTCTCCTTATTTCATTTTTTCCTCTTATTTGAGTGTGGATAAGTCATCAAATAAGAATTAATTCTTTCTGCAGGCACTGCCTAACTAATAACTGGGCAGCTTTTGGCAACTCAGAGTACCTTGCTCCAATTATTTTCCAGGTGAGTGAACTTGTCATCATTGTGTTGGTTTCAGCTGGGATAGAGTTAATTTTGTTCCCAGTGGCTGGTCCAGGGCTGTGTTTTGGAATTGTGCTGAACACATGGTTGCTAATACAGAGATGTTTTCATTGTTACTGAGCAGGGCTCACACAGAGCCAAAGCCTCTTCTGCCTTTTGTATGGCCACGCTGGTGAGGAGACTGGGGGTGCCTGGGAGGTGGCGAGGGGACTCACCTGGGACAGGGGACCCTGGCTGACCCAAAGGATATTCCAGACCACGTGGCATTGTGCTCAGTATGGAAAGTGGAGGGAAGAAGGAGGAAGTGAGGGATGTTTGGAGTGATGGATTTTGTCTTCCTTCCCAAATAACTGTTCCAGGTATGGGGCCCTGCTCTCCTGAGGTGCTGAACACCAGTCTGCCCATGGGAAGTGGTAATTCCTTGTTTTACTTTGCTTTTGCACATGGCTTTTATGTTCCCTATTAAACTGCCTTTATCCCAACCCAGGAGTTCTCCATCTTTTACCCTTCCCATTCTCTCCCTGGTCCCAGAGGTGGGGGAGTGAGTGAGGGGCTGCCTGGGGCTGGGCCCGGCTGGGGTGAAACTATGGCATCTGTGGAAAAGGAACTTTGTGCAGTCTTTAAAACTCTTTTGCTGCAGTCTAGTCAAACCCTCCATGTTTCCTCCTCTCCTACTCTTTTCCAATGAAAGCTGAGTGGGTAAGAGCCTTCAGAGGGAATTGCTCTTGACACAGGTCTTTCCTTCTTCCCAACAGTGCTCAGTGATTTTACTTCATGTAAAGGACTGAAAGCCAACTAAGAAGTATTGCACTTCTTCTCCCTCCCCACCACCTTCCCCAAGAGTAATTTTAGTGGAGCTTTGATTGATGTCAGATGAAATTAACTGGAAACATTTAATGTGTTTAACATGTAAAGGCTTAGGGCTCTATTCACTCAGAGTTAGAGACTTTCTGTGCTCCATAAACTCAGAGGACACTGAAGCCTGAATTTCAGCTCTGCAGCCAGATGACTTATTAAACAGCACCTTGACTCCTGCCATCATTACTGCTTTTCACTCCATTATTAATAGAAGGAGGACTTGAACTGATGGCAGCAAGAATGGAATCAAAAGTCCTGTGGCAGAGATGCTGTTAATTTTAGTATTGTGTCCATCATTAAGCATCAGATTAAATCAAGCTGTATTTCCCTCAGCAGCTGTTGAAAATCCTCATTTAACCAAGTTAAATGGAATATTGTGCTTCAAATAGAAGGATGAATGAGGTTCCTGCTAACAAATAGCTTTGAGAAGGGCTCTGGATAGTCAGGGAGGTTTCATGAGGCATGTGCTCAAGAGTATAATCTCAGATTTCTTTAAACTAGAAAAGTCTTTGGTCATTTAAAAATTGAAAGTTGAATAATTTTTTTCCTCCCTTCTCCTACTTGTAGCAGACCTAGAAAAGAGAGGTTCGTTTCTAAGTCAACAAGTTATATCGAGTTAGAAAGAAAATAATTTTTAATATGTACTTCCTCTCTGACCATTTAGCAAAGGCAGGTTAACCCTGCCAAGGGATAAATATGAGAGGCTCTGGGTCTCCTGAGGGATGCCACAGCTGAGCTAAGGGAAGGTCTCTGTGAGTGTGCAGGGCAGTCTTTACTCCACTGAAAACTGGTGGGAATCAGAGGGTGCACAGGCTCTTGAGGACATGCAGAAGTCAAACTTTACTCTCCTCAAGAGGATTTACTTCCACCTGCTTTACTGCTGGTATTCACTATTTATTGACTTGTTAGCAAGTCTATCAGCAGCAAAATTTTTTCCTAAGTGATAAAGGGGCTTTGAAATGCCTGTCTGTACAAATACTAGACATGATCCTTTCTACTCTATTCTTTGCCATTTCTAAGTACATTTGCTTGTGCCATGTATTACTCTGCGATTATTTACCAACTTATCTTTAGCACACACTCGACGTGCCAAGCTCAGAGCGGCTGGGCTGTTAAAAAGTCATGCTTCAATGAGACAATTGCACTCCATTACTTAGATATGGCTTACAAAGCTTGTCAGTAATTCTTCAAAATCCAGCTGCACTCATGACTTCAGCAGCTTATTTGCTACAGCCATGGCACTAATGGAGCAGTTACCATAGAGCAATGGCCTCACTGTTACTCTAATGCAGATTATTGGCTTTCTGATCAATTTCCCCCTCATAGGATCTTGATAAGAGTTCCACAAGCTAGGATTATTACATACTTTAAGTAGCAAGCTCACATCCTCCATTCTACCATAAGATTTGTCATTTTCATAGTTCTTTTTACATCTCATTTTCTCCCAGAATGCAACAAGAGCTGAGTTCCAGTTGCCTTGCACTGGAGTCAAGCAGCAAGTGGTGGCAAGTCTGAAATTAGCTAGACTTTTGCTGCTCATGAAGGATTAAACCACTTGATGAACCTCTGCAGATATATTTATCTCAAAGTGTCAGAGAGGAGGTAAGAATTCAATTTGCTGAAGCAGAGAACCAATTGAGATAATGTCACAGGCCCTGCAAGCATTTTAGTCTGCTCCATGTGAAATGAAAGTAGTCCATAAACTACAGAAAGAGCATGTACATAAACATAGATCACAAATCATATAAATTTCTCAAAAGTGAGGCCTTCCACTAACTTGCTTTAAATCTTAATCTTTCCAGAAAATTAAGCTGGAAAATTAAGAGCAGCATGTATTGTAGAGAGAATTTTAAATAATACCATTCATTTTAGTTTCATCCTTCTGCAGTAGTTTCAAGTATGTGTATCACATATGCTTTCTGCTGAAAAAAAATATATTTATATATGGGGATATATCTATCTATATCTATATATCTCTATCTATTTCTGGGGAAAGCATATAGCTCTTTCTCAAACACCTGTAAGATACCTCAGAAGCAGATGAATAACCTTGAGAGGTTAATCAATCAGCAGCCATTTTCCAGGCTGTGTGTGAAGCCAGGGTAAATGGACACAGTTGTGTTGTCTGAGACAATTTTTATTTTTATTTTTTTTTTTTGCATCTTCACTGCAAACAGCCAGTTAGAAGGTATCAAGAAGGACCCAAACACAAGGTCATACGCACTGAGCAATGGGCTGACAATTCCAGAGGGTCACAGGGTTGGGTTGCTGCTATTTGTTTCATAACAGGACAAAGAGCAAAAGTTCCTTTGCTGTCTGTCATGTCTGCAAGATCAACCACACTGTGCAGCCACTGATGCTACTACTGTTCACTAGGAGGAAATCAAACAGCCTGCACAGATCAGCATTGATGTGTGTTTGAAGGGACTTAAAGAAAAAACATCAGAGCTGCCACATTTCTCCAGTCTGCGTAAGGCAACTGAGAAGTTTTTACATTTACATTTACATTTATAGCTATTGCTGGGTCTGTCTGCAGTGATAGGCCACAAAGGCTGCCCATAAGCCAGTCCTCAGGGGCAGGTTCTTCTGTCATGGAGAGGTTTTCAAAGCATATCTGAATGTCTCCATGTGCTAAATTCTCAGCTATACGGTGTGATCCCCAGGTCATACTCTAAAAAAGCACTGTTGAACATCTTAGGATAAGTTAATTGCAATATTTCTTAGATGCTGAAGAAAACTAGAATGTGCTCTGACTCATATTAGGCAAAAATAAAGCAGCTATGTGATGTATTAGTTTTATTCAAAAAGCATGCTTTACTAAAGATTGTATGGTCTTTTCCTGAAGCAGCCCGAGGGAAACAGGAAATCATTAGGTGTTTAAACATGAAAGGCACAAATATTGATCTCATAGCTAAACTGACAAAGGAAAGAGCAATCCACCTCCTTCAACGTGCAGGGTTATAATATGAGTTCCTAACAAACAGGAAGACATGAAACAAAAGTGACAGAAAGATCAAGATATAATATTAGCTAGAGAATTCTATTCCCCCAAATTAGGTCCAGCACTTTAGAAGCTGTGTGCATACATGGAAGCTCTGAAGCATCACTGGGTTTGCATTCCACTTTTGCAAGCCTCCAATTCCCAAAAGAGCACTAGGAATTTTTCATCAATGCAGAAAATCAAATATTGAGGGGTTGAACTCCTAATTCCACAGAAGTCAAGATTCCCACTCCCTCGAACTCACTTTTTTTTTTTTTATTTTATATTTTTTTTACTGGGGAGAAATAAAGCAAGAGTTCCTGCTGAGAAACTAATAGCAAGTACAATCCAGACCACACTGAAAAGACAAACTGCCTAAATGATAGGATAAAAATGGTAAATCACTCTTCTGATGGACTTCAAACCTGAACCTAACAGCCCGTTAAAAACAGAGAGATGGCTGAGGTCGCCAGCTTAATGGTTTGCTGAAGAAACCAGGGTGAATGTCAGGAGCAGGACTGAACAGCCATCTCAAAAAGCTTTTATCAGGATGTGCAGGGAGTTGCTGACTCCATCAGGTCATGGGGCAGGGAAACGTGGAGCAGTCTCCACCTCTCAGACTCTATCAGAGAGAAGCAGCACTCTGAATTCAGAGTGCCTCTCCTTCACAAACCCCAATTAGTTTGACAAGGCAGCATTGAGTCTCTGTGGAGCTGCGCCACGCAAACCAAGGCAGGACTTGGAGCATTATGAATTGTGATATATCAAAGGTGAAAACACACCCAGAGCTGGGGCTGCTGTATTTTAAGTGTGATTGAAGCTGATTTCAGGCAGCAGAGGTGGTGCTGGAGCAGGATGGGCAGAGCTCCCCAAGGTGCCCACACTGGGCACAGTGCCCCGGTGTGAACACGGAGCTGCTGCCCGAGCCCCAGGGCACAGCTCCCCTCAGCAAGGCTGTGACCCACAGGGCTGTCACCCCAACAGGACACCAGGACATTTCCACTGCCACTTCCACCCAGGAAACCAATATTCTGTCACAGGCCTGGCTGCAGGGAAAGGCAGTGCCAGGCCAGCAGCTACTGCCCAATCCTATTGCTTTGGGAGCTGCAGAGATTTATGGCACAGAGAGAAGCAGAGTTCTCCAAAGTGTCCTAGGAAGACCTGAGGAGGGAAATTGGAAATTCACAGCTCCTCCTGAGGCAGCAAGGAGGCTCCAGGACACAGACATCAGACGAGATGGCTGTGCTGGAGGAAAAGCTCAAAGTAGATTGTGTTCAGAAAAAGAAATTTGTACTTGCTGCCTCCAGTTGCTGGAAGTGGAAAAAAGTCTATAATCCTATCTTTGACCCCAGTAACTCTTCTTTTTATCACAAGTCCCTGCTTTAAAAGTGTAACAGAGACTACAAGATGTGGAGTTAAATACTTTGGGATTAGAGATACAATCTGAGAAGCAATAGTAAAATAGTTCATCCCACAAGAGATTTCTCTCATCTCTTCCAGAGATAAGTACACAGGGAGCTGACAAAATAAATTTGCCCTTGATATCTTCCTGGGTAACCTGAGAGGAAAATTAAATCCAACTTCTTTCCTGAACATGACATTTATTTTGCTTAAGGAAAATCATGTTTATCAGTTAGGTATAGCACTTCTGATTAACCATTAGTACTGAGGAGAAAAAACAAAAAAGTTCTGAAGCCTTAAAGTGAGTATGGATATAGAGCTTGTCCTGGTCTTGAGAGGGATAGTCTTAGCTGTTCTTCCTGCTAACCACTACAGTGCTTTGTGATGCCAAGACTTCTAGAAACTCTCCCAGGATCAGGACTTTTTCTTGACCTCTTAGAAGCTGTAATCCTGTTAAAAGTATGAATCAGAGCTTTGCAATTTTTAAAAATTATGATTAGATAGCATTTCATGTATATACAGTCTCCTATTGCCTAAATTTCTTTCCAAAATTCTTTTCTTCCCTCAGAGAGACAAAATAAACTGCCCTAATACATTTTTCAGAATTATCTCACAAAGCCTTATCAATTAAGATCAACAACACCTTACAGAATATCAGCAGTTCCCAAATAAGAACCACTGTGACAGTTCTGGGGTCAGGTGGGGGTATGGCAAACCCCTCATGCTTCTCTGCAGAAAAGTCTTTCCTCAATAATCTGCTGCTTTTACTTTGTCAGGCACATGAATCTGAAGCACATGATATAACTTTTTGTTGTTTTGATTTGCTTTTCTTTAAAGGTTTCTTAAATTAAGTGGAACTTTTGTTGGGAAAAAAAAACACACCCAAACCTAAAGAGAATTTGCTGAGTTTATGCTAAACCCCTTTTCCCTCCCAGTTTAAAGTGATCTTTGATGGAAACTAAAATGTGCAGGTGTCAAAGTGTATCAGTATCGTACACCAGAGATGTGCACAACTGAGAGTTTTTTGGCACTTTCCCCTTCCAGTTTATTAAAGGTTGTGTCAGAATAAATTTATGTAAGCAAGGATCAGATTTTATTAGTGGAACATCATTAGCTTTTAATGAATAAGAGTAGTTTAGGAAAAGAGCTGGTAACATTTGAGAGCTGAGCTGTTTCTCCTCTCTCCTTCCACCTCTCACTTTAACCCTGCCAGTAAGGGTGGAATACAGAAATGGAGAAATGCAGAAATGGTTGTGTTAAAGTTGTAGCTCAGCAAAGCAGCTGACACCGTTCCAGTGTCTATCACTTTTCAGCACAGCAATATGTGCTATGGCTCTCTTGCTTTAATGGAACTTTCTGAGTTATGCAGATTTTTCTCTAAATAGAAGCCAATTAAGCAGGGTCCAAGACTGCAACCACTGATGAGGTTATAGGAACAGCTGGCAAACAAGGTGCTCCACAGTAGATGAGGACACACAGAACAAAGATGGCCCCTGGTCCCAAAGTCTAAATTGCAAACCCTTGGAATATCCCGGGGATTGTCCATCAGGAATGTAACTGATCCTCACCAGCAGAGAGAGATTTAAACTGACAAGGGAGCTCTCCAAGCTGTCACAAAGGACAGAGATGCTGTTGAGCTCTTCTCCCACAAAATAACTCTTTCCCCCTTTTCTGCAGACCTGTGGGGTCTGCTTTCTCCACCACAGCAGGTAATTTTTGTTTCTACTTGTGTTTTATTATCAGAAAGATTGGAAAAAGAGAAAGTGTGCCACAGTTACATAATCCAGCTTCAAAACCCAGTGCTGGATGATACCAGTGCACAGGTTTTGCCCAGCCCTACAAGGATGCAATAGTAATGAAAAGCAAGACCCAATGCTAATTGGCATTAGCATTGAAATGTCTAAAACCCACTGCAGGTACAATATTTAGAGCTCAGACCACTCTTAAAAGAGGGGATCTCTCTGTTCTCCTATTTGACTGTGAAACACAAATGTTTTGGATTCCGTCCAGTCAGCAAAGAGTCAAACACTCCCATTTCCCAGCCCTTCCCATTCAGACCCATACAGCAGACTCTGGGGGCAGCAGAGGCACTGACAGAGCCCCTTCTGTCCCACCAGCTTTGCTGGGCACATCTGGAAGCCACAGGCCAGGGGAAGGCAGTTCCATGGAGGTACCACCCCTCAGCTCAGTCCCAGAAAGAGCAGCCCCACCCCAGAGAAAGGCACAGAGCTGCTCCCCAGCAGGTTTGCTTTCTTTTTCTGGACACAGCACAGCAGAAGGACATCACAATTTGACAAAAGTGAATCCGGATTTTGGGTCTTGCTATTGGATTAGCAAAAGTCAGACGGCTGGTGCAGAACGCCAAACCCATACAATTGCATTTTGCTGCTCCACATTGGAACAGCTTTGCGTGCTTTGCACTGGACCCTCTGCCCTTAATGCCTCTGCAGACTGCCCAGACAAGGCTGAAGGGAGCTCCACCAGGCACCTGCTCTGGTCATTCTTGGTCCTTATCAGGTTTGTAACCCCAAAAGACCCCCACAGATAATCCTCTTTTTACAGCCTCATCAAAATCCCTCTGGAATACAGGCACAGATCTGACAGTCAAACTGGGGTAAAGGTTAAAGGACCATTAGGTTTCCTGTCCCTAATCACTATGGACTACAGAAATAACTGACTTCTTGGTCTGCATCTCTCTGAGGTTTTGGGGAAACACTGAGATTTTCTTAACCTTTACATTGGGAAGCTTAAAATAAAGATTTCTAGAGAGCTAAGACACAGATATTACCAAAATGTACCAGAAGCACGTTGAAGATTTGCATGACCTTAGCCAAGAAATGCTCCACACCCACCTGAGACCAGGTAACACCATCAAGGCTGCAATAGTATCTTTGCTAGGCAACAGTTACCAGCACTCCTTAAGTGCACTGAGCCCCGGCTTAAAGCCAAATCAGCAAAGTTCTTATAAGGATTTGCAGTTGCTCAGTTTTCCCCAGAGTAGCCCTGCTCATATTAGAAACTAACAACAAGGATTTAGAAAAAAGCACATTTACATATTTTTTCCATTAAAGAGAGATGTTACAAACACAAGGTTGGTATCTGCTTATAAAGCTGAAAATCCCCTGTGTGCCCAAACAAACATCATCTGAGAAAATTTCAGAGTCATATGCAGTATGTGCCTATCAATTCCTGTTAATTTGAGGAGGTCGTTGATGAACTGAACAGCCACTTTCCTCTTCTTTCACAAATGCCTGCAAAAACAGGGAAATAGACTCAACTTTTCCTTGTATGCCCACAGGATAAAAGATGAGAGGTTCAGTAATTCAAATCCCTGCTTTTTGAGCATGCAGAACACAAGCTAAAGCACACATAAGCACAAACTAAACTGCCTCTTCCTCAGTTCACATTTTTACAGTTCATTGGCATATAAAGTAGCATCCAAACAGCCTGAAACAATTCCATCTCTGCTGTAATTACAGAATCCCGCTAAAATCACTGGATTCCACCACTAAAAATGTCTTAACTTCTTCCATAGTTCTCCACAGTATATTGCATATGCCACCCTGCTTTCTTGCCAAATATAGTCCTGAACACAGAGAGAAACATCCCCCATCCCCAGACTGGCCATTGCTCCAGTGGCTCAACACACAGATGTATTTTAATGGGCAAACAGGATCCAAAGGGTGGCTGAGCCACGGACCAGCCATGAACCCTGAGTTCAGCTGACAGCAAACAGCTCCAAGATCTCTCCCAGAGAGCCATGGCAAGTTCACTACCTGAACATTCACTTCATCCCTAGAGATATTTATCTCCCCAGACTGAGTCCATGTGGTATATTAGTCACAGATTCCCTAGCCATGCTTCAAGCACAGCATAATGTAGCATGAATCACTGTGCTGAATAATCCAGAAGTATATTTCAAATATAACTTTTACCATGCTCCTTTTTACTGATCTTTCTTTGATGGATCATAATATGATCACTTTAAAAGTACTTCAAATAATAGCTACACTTCAAAGCATTTTTTTTCTTTTATCCTATTTAAAACATTACATCAATTGTCATGTATCATGATTCCACACAGTTATTATCATGCTGACATTTAAATATTGCTTCCTTATGGATCTACCTGTTAAGTATCACTCGTTGCATTCACCCCTTTAACCAGAAATATTTATTTCCCACAGCAACAGACTCCTCCAATCAAACACAAGTTTCTGCTTTTTATTCTCATAGCTGTGTTCTTCACTTTTATTGTTAAATCCTGTGGACACCAATGGGTGTATTATATGTCCTATATTTGAAAAAAAACAACTGCAGGACTCAACAGCATTGGCAGGAGCACTGATTATCAGCCCTGCTAATCTCAGTGTCATTCTGCAGCTTCTGGTTCTGATGATGCCAAGTTGTTATAAGGAATTCATAGCCAAAATCCAGGTGATACAGGCTCCTTTTCCAGTTCTGCCTCTCAAGTGTTGATTGATTTTTGAGAGGCTGCTTGATTTTCCTCCATTAGAAAGCAGAAGTCATGGTGCCAGGTCAAACTCAAAGCAAAAGAACATTTAGTTCTTCCCTTTGAACTCCTCTCATCCCTACACAAACCCCGACTGTTCTCACAGCCTGTCATCATGTTAAGGAATGGGTTTTATTCTGCCTGATCTGAAATACAAAAATTATGTCATGCCAGGCACACAAGCCTATCCCATGGGCAGTACCAAAGATTTAAATTTCAATAAAGGTATTTAAAATATTTCACTTTTTCCTTCTCATTAGCAAGCACAGCTCATTCTTGTCCTTCTCCTGATAGTGACAAGTATTTTTTTTTATGAATGATTTTATGCTTCCATCCAGCCTTCACTCTTGGTGGAAGGCTACTCATCTGGAGTTCACCCAAAAAACAGAGATGATGGAACGTAGTTTTCTCAACTTGCCTTAAGTAGTTGTACTTAGAGAGGCTGACTTACTTCATAAAAATTGGGAGTTAAGCCTGGAAAATAGCCTTAAGTTGAAAAACTAGCAACCAGCTTCAGAAGCCAAAACTTACAAGTTAAAGCAGTTGCAAAGAGAAATCATAGTTCATATTATGCAAGTGAGATCTGTTTGGCAAACAGCTGAGTACATCTGCACAACATACAGCAAACTAATGACCTATAAACACAAACATCAAAGATGGCTTTAATTAAGGGTTTTTTTTACAATCCAACTTGCTCATGCATTGGTTGTGAACACCGACACCCTTGTTTAAAGCTGAATTTACTGTGTTACTTTTGTGCATAATTTCAGCCATTTTGCACCTTTGGGAGGTGAGCTAATCTGAGCTGTGTGTTCATACCAGTGACAACTGTCCTCTCAAAGCAAAGCAGCTGCAGTCCATCCACAAAATGTAACTTCATGAAAGAAGGTTAACATTTGAAGTTTGCATATACCAAACCCACAGTTTAGGTTTTTTACACAGTCTTTTGCAGCACTCAGCTTTAAGTGATACATGTGCTTTTGTGCTGTGACGGCTTTACTGGATTTGCATGTTTGATTGTTTTTGTGAGTGGTTCCCCCCCTGTTCTTATTCTCATAAAAGTATCTTGTCAGTCCACAAAAATATCTACTTTTCTGCAAGTTCCACAACTCTTTATGTGTGAAATGAAGGATGTAAAGGCAAGACTTGAGGCCCTGTTCCATAGTCAATGTACTTAACAAGAGTATTCATATGCTACTCCCTTTAGTACCCCTAATTGCACATAGTTGGTTTGTTTAACTTTCAATTAAAATTGCTTCATAGAGCAATCAACCTAAACTTCCCATAAAAAACCCTAAATCAACAACAACAAAGCATACAAACAAACTAAACAAATTTCAAAAACCTCAAAAACAACACCAATACAACAACCCTTTCCTGCTTGGAAATAAAGTTGTTTATTGCCATTAAGGCACTGCACAGACATTTCATGCTGACCTGGCTACATGTCAACATTTCTTTGTGCATGGAGAAGGGGATGCCTTTAAGTCACAACCATTTTATTATTGAAATAGAAAAAAGAAGTTCCCAGCATATAATCTAGAACCTATAATTCCTGTAAGTCCATACAGTACATCACAGCTACTTATCGTAAGTGACTTTAGTTGTTTTCCAGGCCTCAAGTTTCTCTCACTCCCTTGTCTTCAGTCACAGACTGTCTCAGTAAAGAAAGCTCTAAATGAAAGAGAAAACAGAGGAGAAATTAGGAGAGAATAGAAAGAATTATTATACTGAGTTTCTTCAAGAAATGGAAAGGAATTTTGCTGTGGCTACTCCCACAGGCCCTGCAGAAAGACTGCTCTGACTCGGCTTCGTTGGGTGATTAGGCAGGATTAGGTTTGCCAGTGAGAATAAAGCCAGTGCACCAGGTGGGATCTGTCTGTTCTGGGTGGCCTCAGAGCCACAGTGCTCCCCTTCTTGCAGAGATCCCTGTGCTCATCAGCTGAGGGGCAGAGCCTGGTTATGAGCACAGGATTTTAACTCTGTTTGCCCCTTCCTCATTTTGGGACCAGTTTAGGTCGAGCCTCCAAAAGCTCAATGGTGTTGTTGTACATGCCCAGTTAAACAGTATTTTCCCCCTCAGATGAGCAGCTACCATCCAGTCAGAGTATAGTCTTGGTCCAAACTACCAGGTAATGATTAGCTTGGTGAATTAAGAAGCAGTGCCTCTAGAAAATATTCTATGTTCTGCAGTAATTAGGGTTATTTTTAGGATAATCTTACAAATTGTTGAGTTCCTGGATACCTGTGAGCAAAAGCCCTGGCAAAGTTGCATTTGTTCTTTTAGCAAGAAAAGAAAGCATTATTCACTGACAAGGCTTTTTCTCTTTCCATTTACAAAACCTTTTTTTCCCCTTTTTCTAACATATTAAATTAACTGGTTTTCACACTGTTTCCTGCATTTAGCATAACCAGTAAGTGGGTCAGTCCTTTATCTCAGCTATCCATGGGTTTCTTTAGGAAAAAAGGTGTTTATTGCTGTGGTCACCCCATGGTACCCTGTTCTTAATCCCCTCACTGGATCTTTGATCCACGTGCAGTTAAATGTGTGTCCAGGGCACACTGCTGTGCCTATCTCTAATCCTCCCCAGAAAACCAGAGGGTTAACAGCTCTAGATGTTAATGTACTTAGAATCTGGGAGCCAAATAACAGTCCTGCAGTCAGACTAGGTGATACAGCACGGATCAGTGGGGTCTGAGCTGCCCATTATGTTTTGTTTTCAAAGAGGTAACAATCTATGGGTGCTCTAACAACACTGGCCAGCAGCCTCATCAATGAATGATCACAGCATTTTCCACTACATTAAATAATTCTTATGTTATGTGAGAAGCAAAGTAATGCATCACAAGTTTTAAATAAAAATAAATCAATTACACATCCAGAACACTAATATTTTGAAAAAAACTTGGTCAGGTTTTTGTATAGAACAGGCTGCAACCCAGTGCTCTTTCATATCATGATTTACTTCAGTCCACGCCAAGATTTTTAACAAAAAGCTAGAAAGTCCTAAAGACAGAATGGCTTGAAACACCCTGATGAGTGCCTCAAGTGTACTTTAATCTATTGGAACCAGTTTTCTCCAGAGTAATACATGCTTTCTCTGATGAATGGAAAGAACATCTCACTATAATTACTGAAAATGTGAGCTTTACGTTCCAGTACAGAATCTTGGGTATTTTGCATTAAATGCCAACAAATGTTTTATTCAAGTCACAACAGCAACACAACTCAAAAAAAAAAGACACAGTGATAGTCCTGATTCCCTCTTGTCAGATCCATTTTGTGCTGGTGAGATGCCATCAGTTTCCAGATGGCATCACTCTATAGAAGTGATATACAGAAGAATTGCTGTAGTAACATGACAAACAATCAGGTCTAACAAACTTGACATTTTGGGTTGTTTCTAATTATCACAGGTAACAAGCTAAGGCAAGAATGATCAGTTTCAGCTAAGCTTACTTATGCTTATAGCTCTTTGAATTTCAGTAGTAGATGATATCTGCTAAAGTTTTATCTTCTACACAAGGAACTGCATGTCCCTAGGAGAAATGTGTGTCCTGAAGTGATAATCCTAAAATTATTCCTTTCCTTCTGCTAAAAGTTAGAGCTATGTATTAAAGTAACACTGTTTTTATTAATGAGCTGAATTTCAGGTCTCCTCAGAAATGCTTTCCAGAGCAGCTATGTTTATGGCTTCTCCTATGCAGCATAACTCAACATCCCTGTTAGGTAGATAACTCAGATTTATGCCTCTATCCTATAAGACATTTCACAAATGCAGGCTTAGTGTTGTCAGGCAGTTTGATGGATGTCAAATCCTGAAATTTACCCAAAGACATCCAGATAATGGCATGGCAATGGTTCCAAATCTAAATGCATCATCATTGTAGTAAATAATTCCCTGCTTTCCCACCCTCACTCCCCCGTGAGAGCAGTCCTATTGCTGGAGAGGCATAATGCATCAGACATCACCTAAACATCACCCACAGCACTGCAAAACCAGACAGGCACTTCACTGAGCTCTGCCTAAAGGGAATTCTGCATTTCTTCCCTAGGCCTCATGCATGCTGTGATTGTGTAGTAAAAATAAAGGCAGGAAAGACATTAAAAAAAACTTGTCTTCATTCTGATTTTAAGAGGACTCAACAACACTAGGAAGTGATAACTGCATGGCTACCACTTAATACTGACTAACCTGATAAAAATTTATGTGACAACAGCCAGCAGCACCACTACCAGATCCCCAAACAAGAAGCAATCATGCTGGTAAATTTGCAGTCCTACAACTCCTGAAACATCTGCCAGGTCAAACTAAATAATTTCAAAGGAATTCTGGAAGCCCATGAAAATATAGTTTGCTCAATATCATCCCATCCTTATTGTCACTGCAAAAAGCCTCTGCGCAGCAAAGAAACAGAAGCTGGTGATTTGAAGGCAGGCAAAGGGGCCTTGTGCAGTAATTTAGCAGGAGGCAATGTGTGATGTCATGTTGAAAGTTTTAATGAATGGAAGCTGTGGGCAATACTGAGTAAGAAATGTGCTGCCACAAGGAAAAGGACCCATTTAACTGACCTTCTGCTTTTCCAAGAGGCTTTGTTCAGAACTGGATCTGTTGAGCTAAGTCTTCAGGAGTAAAAGGGACAGACTCCTAGACTGGCTTCCTCCTATTCTGCTTAGACACAGCTGAAACACAAGGTCCTTAAAAGAATTTTGGACACTATTACAAAAACCAAAATCCCACAATTGTATGAGCAAGTGTCAAAGTTCCCAAATAGAAACTTTACTGGGCAGCTGACTATGAGGAAGGCACTGGCAGGAAAGCACTGAATATTTCATCTTTCAATGGAACATGCAGTTTCTGGGCAGAGAGTTTCTATGAGCTGAGCTGACCAGATTTTTGTTATTTAATCATTATTTGCCTGGAACAGTCATTTCCCTTTACAGAACTTTCCAACCATTGCAGTGTGGCCCAGACCTGGAGGTTAGAACTCAGCTACTTCCCAGTGAGAGGCTTCACAGAAGAAATCCTGCAGGACAGTGAGACTCAGGACTGGCCAGTGCGAGTGGAGGTGTGGTTCTGGGGATAAACCATGAAAACAGCTGGGTAATTCCTTGTTAAAGTTGTTCTAGTGCAAACCTGATGCCTGAATCTAAGTGAAAGAGCAGGAACGTTACTATAACCACCTATAATACCATGATGGATGCTGTTATTCCTGCCTGCAGACCTCAGTCCCTAAGCCAGATGTCCACCGGTTAAAATCAGTTCCCTTTGTAATAAAATATAAGACCTGCAAAGAATAACTCAACTAATGAGCAGTTCTCTTGAACTTCAAATGCAAACTATTATTTCCCATTATTTCCTACGCTCCTTTAGTTCTGATGAATTATCCATCCATTTAGCCATTCTTGGTTCAGCAGAGGCATCAATAGGAGGTGGAATAAGGGGAGAGATGGTCAGTATTAGACAGACATATCAAAAGGATCACATCTCTGCAGGGCTCCTTCTGGAAAGCTCTTCAAAACAAGTTCTGAAAGAATCAGTGTGGCAGGAAGTAGATAAAAGTCCAAATTAGCACAAATTTGCTCTAAGCAGCATTGAAAAAGTAGGGTACAAGGTGCAGTGTCCGACAGAAATTCAGACCACAGAGAAATCCACAATAAATGATTCATATGCTGCAGAGTTGATAATGACACAACAGAGCCATTTTAGACACTGAATGGAGACATTCACAGCTGAAATGAGCAGGCAAGTTTGTGACTTTTTAACAGAACAAGATTTTACATAATTTTGCATGGTTCCTTCTCACTCAAGTTTTGTGAATACAGAATATTTCCCTATTCCTTAGGCAAACCTGTTAAACAGCACCAAATTCATTCAAGAATCAACATGTTTTCCCAACCCCTGCCATTGCCTTTTCTAAATCTGAACTGGGGAGAAGTAAAAGCAGCATTACAGAAAGCTTTAAACCAAAACAAGATCCTGACTCAAGATCACCTGTCTCACTTCAATTTTGCTTTGTACCTGTATTTTTCCAAGTGCCACATATTGATTCTACAACCAGAAATTGATAAACTCATTCAGTTGAAGAAGTCACTACATCATCACCTTGTCTTATGGCCCAGTGCAGACACCCTTTAGTGCTGGTTCCAGAGATTCAAGGATTGCCCTGGGCTCCTGCCCCTTCTCTCCCCAGGGTGCTCAACTCTACAACAGTCACTGGTCTCCCCACTTGGTGCCAGGTAGGTACTGGAGAAGGAACCCATTGGTCTCAGCTAAAGATGATCCTTTGGATTATCTGTGCAGTAGCAGGTCTCATACAACACACTGCTTTGTTCCTAGATAATACAAGTATCTAATTTGCTTTCAGGAAAGTGGGGCCTTACACTGGCTCAGAGAGGAAAAAGCCATCTAGTAGAGCCTCTCTTCTCAAAATCAAGTAGAACCAGCAGAGAGGCCAGGCACTGACCTCTCTTCCAGCTAGAACAGCATCAGTTCCCCCTCCTGCTCCCCCCTGTGCAATTTGGTGGCAGATATGTGACAGGGACCTTCCTCTGCTGGGAGTCAGATACTGCCCCAGCTGCACTCAATTCCTGCTTTCTCCACAACCAGGAAAGCTGGTATTGTGAAATTCTGTCTTCACAGAAAATCAGGGCCCTAAATCTGAGTAGAAAAGATTCTGAACAGTAGTAGATATGCTTCTCCCACAAAAAAATAACAATGATTCAAGACACAAAGAAGCCGCTTTTAGAACAACTAGATAATTAAGCTTTATCCTGTGAGTTGAACAAGTGGAATATTGCAGCTTTACCCTTCTCTGCCATCTGAAGCTACTTATTGATTTTTGTTCATTGTGACTGTAAATTTCTCTCCCAGGTTCTATATCTTGATGACCAGTAAGACACTCTTCACATCACTGCAGCCTGTTAACTCAACAATCTGATAGGAAACTCAGAGAAGGAGGAATCTCTGTATATATACATGCAAGGTGTTAAGAGTCAAGTTTCTTAAAAGCCCTGGACTTTCCAGTAAATCCAAACTCCACATTGCCCACACCATCCATGGGAGCTTAGCTTTGCCATGGTGCTTCTACAGGACAATTCCCACTATTGCAGTTATTAGTGCTGCTTTAGAGTGAACAGAATGCAGATAAGCTATTACCATCAAGAAAGGACAAGGAGTAATTTTGGCAATATATTAATCTTGTAACCATCTGGAATGAAATTAATCCAGAATCTCCCACAGAACTGATAATACTCTGTAGTTCATTTTACTGCTAGGTTATACCAATACACTGCTTGCATGAAGAGGCACCTATAATTCATGGCCCAGCATCTCCCTGTGCATATTTTGTACACAGTATCAGTGTTTAGTGTACAGTAAACCAGCCCTGCTTTAGCCACTGTGAAGTGGGAAGCAAAACTATCCCACTGCCAATAGCCAAAAATAGTGGCTTACTGCTGCAGAGGATTCTGGCCATGGCTTTGCTGCATGTGACATGGCACTAAATTGAGTCTTGGGAAATAAGGGACTAATGACATTAGGAAGATCTTGCCAGGCATTTACTGTTTGGAGCAAAGTTGCTTCTTATTTTTTTGGGAACTATAACTGGGACTTGGAAAATCTGGATTTAGTTTTAGTGTGTCTTAGCTTTCCTGCATACTCAGAAGCACAAGAAGGCATTTCAGTCCTACAGGCTCTATCCTGTGCATGGTTAGTCAGAGATAATTCCCAATATCGCCACAGTGTTGGGAAGATAAATATTTTAAGGTGGGATTGTGCTCCAGTGCTAGAGCTTATGTCACAGGACCAGAGCTGAGGCGACAATGGGGGTTATTTATGGAATTAAGCATGGTTAAAAGCATGTTTGCAGATCACTTTCCTTTCCCTCAGCCATTCCTCCTTCCCACTGCCCTGCCCTGCCAGTCTCCCTGGCCAGGAATGTGCCAGCTGGTCTAGCATGGAGCTGGTAGCAGCATGTGTTGTTTGGAACAGCAGGTACTGCCTTGGAAACATGATGGATTTAGCAACACAGGAATGTAGGATTTTTTACAGAAACAGAAGTTTGTTGCCAGTCCATTTGCTTTAATGCAAAGTTTGCATGTGTGATATCATAATGTCAGTTTTAACAAGATTTTTTTCATCAGGAAAGACTCATCTTTAGGGTAAAAAAAAAAGAATAATCACTACTGGAGGAGGACTTGTAGGGAAAGAGAAATTTAAGAACTCTTATATTGACTTGTCACGACTTCATACAAGGAAAGATGCACTGCCCTTCACTCTTGCTGCATAATATTTAGCACAAAGACAGTTTACATCTTAATAAAGTAGCAGTTTATCCAGAAAGTCCCATTTTTTTTGTAGGAAGCAGAGAGAGAAGGAATACAGAAAGTCAAGTCATACCAACCCAAAGCCCTGTTATTCCTGACAGGACTCTGGACTCCAAGACAAGGTAGGGTTTTTATGTTACAGAAAAGCACAGAGGTTCATGTGGTGCTATGCTAGGGGAGATATTTTACCATTTAAGGTCTTCAAAGACTTTTAGAGATCAATTTTCTCCTTCTAATGCTAATGATGCAGCACTAGCTGATGGGCCCCATACAAATTTCCTCCAGGGCACCTTTCTACTCTATGAGTGAGCTTGCAAGGATTTCCCAGTCCTCACCTCGGGCCCTGTTTTGCATCTGTAGCTCCTCATGGCAAAGCAAAGCAGAGCAGAACTTGGCACAAAAAGTCAAGATAACAAAGCAATTAATAAAGGTGATAAATTTGTATATACTTATTGTAAGCAGTCATGCATTACCACACTCCACATCCACAACAAATGGTGTTTCTTGCCACTATCTAAGAAAACCCAGTGTGACTGTGACAGTACAAATAATTCTTCTTTATTTCACTAGGTCCTGAATGCAGAGGAATTGAAAAAAAAATGTTTTACTTGAGAGAAACAATGGAAAGATTTATAAACAAAAGAAAATTAAAAGGGGGTTTAACTAGATAGGATATCACAGTTTTTACAGCTGTGACAATGAACATAGTGCTTTTTCTACAGTAAAGCTGGTGGTATTTCTCATGGAAGGACAGCATATATTTTCAGCTTTATGCTCTTCCAAAATGTGTTTTTTTGTGGGAAGGAAAGTTTGTTCTTCCTTATTTCAAGTGCTGAAGTAGATATTTCTTTAAATCAGTGCTCAAAGATCCTTGGCACTTCCTTAGAAGTGTTACCTCATGACAGATTGTCAAAAAAAGGTATCAATCCTGCTTACATAAATGGGTGGTGAAATGCAAGCTCCGTTAAGAAAACACCTTCGGTATTTTATCAGTTCCTTAGCAGAGGAAGATACCTCCAAAATAGATCCCTCTCCTCCTACACAAAGAGAAGTCATTCCAGTACAGCTAAAAGGTGAATTTGACCTGGTTTAGCCAGGGAGATAACACCAAGAGTCCTTAGTCTTGAGTATATATTAAAATAATATTTATCTGGACTTTTTTGTTTGACCCTTCCTTTCTCTTATTCCTATTTTAACCTTAAAAACCAAAAATGATAATAAAATGTGCATCCCATGCAATAGAAAATATGGCCTTTTCCCCAGCCTCCCTCAGTTGAAAACTCTGAGGCCAAGAATTCTCAGGTACCTTATAATCAGTGTTTTCCCTAAAATGATGTGTGTCTCTTGTTTCTACCCCACAATAACTATTCCTCCAGCAGTAACAGTTTTTTGTAGGGGACATTCTGGGGATCCTTTCAGGTATTAGAAGTGAAATTACTGACTCCTCTCTGGTATTAACAGCCAGTCCTGGGAAATCCAGTCCCTGTGGGTGGGGTCTCAGCCAGGAGGGAAGGCTGGATCTGTGCTTGTGCCTGACAGATGCACCTCACCTGCTGAAGAGATCCAGCTTTGCCTAAGGGGAGCTTGGTGGCTGCTGGAAGCTGGACTCTGCTATTTACTATGTGCCCCAAATTACTGCTCACTTCTGCAAACAGCAGTATCGATCATTAGCTTCAGATCTGCAGAACCTTTAAGACACATTATTTTTCATTTCAGTTACCAAAATATGTCTTAACTAAGCTAAAAATCCTAGAGAATTATTGAAATATGTGCATTTGTTTTCATGTTTTTGAAAACAAAACCATTTTAGAAAATAGAGCCATAAATGGAAAATAAAGCACAAAACATGCAACTGGCTTAAGGTATTGAATAAAAATAACACCAAATAGTTGCCCATGGAGGCTTTCTCCTGTGATCCTAAGTCACAATGCATTTACAAAAGACAAAGAGATCTTTAGCAGAAAGAATGAAAGAATGATCACAAACCTCAGGTGAGCCTCTCATGCTAAGGGTGACAGAGTCTGCAGCAGGGTCTGTGTTGAGGGAGTGCCACAGCCAGAAAAACAGAGTTAGGAAGTTCATGGTCACTCATACAGCAAAGTAAATAATAACTGCACAAGGGAAAACAACATGAACAAAGACATCCAATTGTTGCTAGCCAGTTTTCCATTAAAGTGAGAGGATGAATTTCTCTTTCTAAATTATGCTAATCCTTTTGTTAGCACGTTGCAGGTTCTTTGTGTTTTGCTTGAATGCTCAAAACTCAGAAAGAAGGTTAAATAAGGTTCCTTCAAAAGAAAAAGCTAGTTAAAAAATTAGGAGACTTGAAGCACAAAAAAGAAAAAAAAAAAAAAGAAAAAGAAAAAACAACCCCCAAACAGATGGAGGTCAAACATCTCGCTTTAGGGGTGAGTGTTATTCCTGACAGTCCAAACCAAAGATTTTCTATGGTTTGTTTCAAGACAAGAAAAAAAAGTGTATATTTAGGATGGCAATATCAGAATGCTCTCAGCATTATTTTGGGAGACATTTATAGACTGTGATAGGTTTCCAGAAAGACAAAGTATTTTAGTAACATGTCTTTATATCTGTCATAAAGAATCTTTCACAAGTGTTGTTAAAAAACCCTGGCTAAGAAACAGTGTTAAGACTCCCTTTTATAAACTTCATTTTCTGAATGATAAGATTTAATCTACACACTTCGGAAAGTAACATCCAACAAGCAGTAACCACATCATACAATAATGAAGATGGGTAGAAAAATTCATTAAAATCACATCTTACCATATGAAAATTATGATAACTTATATACAGGCTAATTATTTAATAATGTACAGATGTTAAATTAACTACTACTAATTACTATTAGAAATTATTACCACAAGTTCATGGGGTTTTAGAAATGCAAGATATAACTGTGGTGTAAGTGGAAAGTAGGAATACATCCCCAGTTTTGTCACTAATCTTGATTTGTGCCATTTTGTCCATGAAAACTTACATTCTCATTAAACATTCCACTATAAATAGTCTGGAGGTTTGGTTTCCTCCAAGATGTCCGTCTTTAACTGAGGGAAAAAAGTCCGTATTTTCATTTAGGAAAAAATTTTAGTGTATGCTTGTTCCCAGTCACAAAAATTCTCAGTTTCTGATTAACTTTGATTTAAGTGGGACAGATTAGTGTATTTAAAGACACCTCCATGGCCCAGACTGTCCCAAAGGGCTTCTCTTCCTTAATCACTCTGTGTTGTATCAGCCTCTGTTTCTCCCTCCTCTAATACCCAAGACCATCAACAAGGCACTGAATTTTGTCAGCTTTGAGCACAGCAGAAGGCTCAGTCCTCTGAGCAAAACATCATCTCCACTTGTGGTACTAAATCCTCATTCTTTCTCGAGCCAGTGTGAGGGCAGACACCCCCTGTAAGCAGACCTGAACCCCAAATTAGGCACTACATAACAGCATGGTGAGAATCAAGAGTTCATCAGGAATGTTTTCCTAAAGACAGTAAATATAGGGCTGTGGTGTCTGGTAGCTGAAGCACTTGGACAAGAAGTTGGAGATAGGTGTTTCAGGGCTTTCATACCTCGAGGGAATTTAAACCTTCTTCTGTAGAGATGTAGAAACCAGGAACCTAAGAGTCTGCAGAAAGGTAAAAGTAGACCTTGACTTTCATCTGTAGGGAGAGGAGAGTCCTGAGCTTGATTTCTGCTGCTTTGATTACTGCTTTGGTTTTACATCTAGCATAGTTTGGTATAAAAAGAGTAAATAACCTTGAAGGTTAAGACCTGACAGACACTGTGTGACTCTTTCAGTACCATGTAAAACATATTAAATAGCTTGCTAATAGGTGAAGAAATTCTTCAAGAACACTAATATTTTTGAAATGTTGATTAACTAGAAAAATCCAGCCATGATTAATTTCCTAGTGCTTCATGACTCCCAATCTGCTCTCTACTTTCCCCCAAAAACACTTTGCTGTTCTTTTAGCACACAGTGAGATTTCATAAAATGAACCTACTCAAGGCTATTTCATTAAAAGCTTGACATTCATTTTGCATTTATGGTAATATTTAAATAAATACGCTCTCCAAAGTGTTTTGCAAGGCCCTGGAGTGCTGCACTGAGTGGATAGATGGCTTCCAGTCATCTTCAGAACAGAAAACAGATTAACGTGGCAGAGCAGCCAGGGAAGAACATGTGGAGAACTCGCTGGAATGACAGTCCTGATGTGATAAAGATGCTAACAATAGCTACTAAAGAGGTCAAAATAAAGAGAAATTTAGAGAAAGAAGTTGCAAGAGCTGGAGACCTAGAACTGCTCTCTCATTACCTCCAAGTCTGTGCTAGCACAGGTGTGCAAACTTGCATTGACGGACGTTTGTCCAAGGGAGGAGGAAAAAAACACTCTCGGAAGTAATTGTGAATGCACAAATTCATCTGAGGTTGAAATAAATTCTTAAAGAAAGAAATAAATTCTTTCTTTCTAAAGAAAGAATAAATTCTTTCTCAATGAAAGCACATCAGTGGTTCTCCTCTAGTTCATGGGGAGGATGGAAGGGAATAGGGCTGGGGTTGTAATTAATGCAGTATCTCTATATCTCAAGGGATGGTAGCCCTGCAAAACATTATTTATTTAATAAAAGAAATAAAATATTAATTTTCTCATCCTGGCAAAGCAAATATATTGAGCATTTTCTGTTGCATTTTGAGGTAAGCCAACAGAATTGGAGATTCAATACTATTAAAAATAGATAAATATGAGATTTTCTTGTATACTTTGAAGAGTTGCACAAGGATTAACAAGTACAGAGCAACACATCCCCTCCTGTTATTGTATAAGATAGAAAAGAGGAAAATGTGACATTTGCAACAGACTGGGAAAGAGGTTCTCTGTGCCTACAGGAGGAATGGCTTTAGGGATTGATCAAAAGCCACGAAATGTGGGCTCCACTTTGACTCAAGCCTCAAAAAGAGGAAAAATAGGTGGGATGTGATGAAAGGTATAAGAAGAACATCACAATGAAATATTCAGCGCTAGTGAGAAAGATTGTAGTGAACCTCAGATTAGTTTTAAAGAAAGGGAAGTTTTTCAAGAAACATTAAATTTGGTATACAAGGCTTAGTAGAGGGTTTTCTGCTATTGTTTTAGTGTTAGAAAAATAAAAATTAAAAGACGAAAAAGACTGCAGTTGTCAAAAAGAGATGCCAAAATTCAGGTCAGCATTTCAGAAGCATGAAAGTGAAAAAAGTGTGGATTTAAGGGTCCTGAAAGATAGAACAGAGATTTAACACTTGAAGGAGAATGAAAAGAGACCTAACTATGAACACTAAGTCAGAAGCCAAGAGAAGAGCAAAGACTGACATTGTAATCAAAAATAAGGAAGTGAAGAAAAGTGCTTGAGACACAGATTGATGAGGAGGTGGCACTTTCAAATGGCTGAAAAGCACCAGAGGTTACAGCACAAAAAAAAGCAAGGAAAGAGAGTCCAAGGCATGAAGGGAAACGGAGAGACCAAACCCTCAGAAGAGAGATTTTCCAAGAGTTTTTGCTAACTTGGAGCTTTGCTTTACCACATTACAGCCAGTGGTTAGCACACAGAGCTGGTTACCAGCTGGCAGTGCTGCGCTTCCTGCATTGCACTTCTGTGTCACTGCTTGTCACCCCCAGAGTCACCCTGGAGCCCCCCAGAGACAGCAGAACAGGACCGAGTTTTATGGGGATATTCCCTGTTCCAGAGCTGGAGCTGCAGGGGTGACAGGTCTGTGGGCTCAGCCTGCATTTCTTACTCATTTAAGGCAGAGATTGTTTCATTTTCAGTCATTCAGTCCCCAGCAATTCCCAGCGACACCGGATACCTGCTGGCTGCAGCTCCCAATTCATCGGAGGAGCTGGAGAGCTTGGCTGTGCTGATGGTGCAAACAAGCCAGTTAGGAGCATGTCAGGCTTTGTTCAGCCAGGAATCACATCCTTCTTATGAGCTGAAGCATCACACCTGCTCCTTTTAGGTTAACTGACAAATTGCTGCTTTGTAAATCTGCAGTTTGAATGTAAAACCAAGCCTCTCCTGAGGCTAACTGACAATGTGTGAGGAGGGGAAATTGAAACAAAAAACAAACACACCAAACTTGTGATAGCTCACATGGCCAGATATCCTTGCACCAGGGAACGTAACTCTGTCTGTGAGGCTGGATTACTCACAAACACCACGCGTATTTTGTAAATCTGTATCCCAACACAATCAGAGAAAGTGTATCTCTAAACAGTCTTATTAATTTCAGAAGCTGAAATAGAAGAAACAGTCAGTGCCACCTCTGATTCCCCAGAGAAATGAGTAAAATAATGTCTGACAGTCATTAGGAATGTTGGACCTTCATTCCAATCCGAGTACCACTGAGGAATGGCCTGTTGTAGTTAACCACACACACTCTAATGCTCTGTGGAAGTGCAGCAGTGGCAGTAATTCCCACAGGAACTTGCTGTCCTTCTGAAAAGCCCAGTCATGCCACCAAGGACCTGTACAAGGCTGATCTGGCATTCCTGCCCCACCTGAACACACAAAGTCACAATATTGGCTGTGACAGCAGTGTCCCTGGCATGCTGTGTGGCTCCACAATCCCAGACAAATCATACAGTCCCAGCTGAGGAAGATGCAGATCTGCTGCCTCTTGTACCAGTAGGTCTCAGCTCATCTCCCTAATCCCCCTGATAGCTTTGGGGGTGCAGCAATGGAGAGGAAGTCCCGAGACTTTATAAAAATGTTTTTGACCTCTTCAGGCATCAAAATATTCAATACTATGGGGGTGTGAACCTGTCAACTGAGAGACCTTTTTCTCCTGATTCTGAAGGTATTGGCTGCAAGCCTCTGGGCAACTTCTGACGGTGTTTTACAACCTTCACTGTAAAAGTCTTCTTCCTTATATCTAGTCCAAATGTAGCTTTATTTGATTTTCTGTGACAGTCCCCATATCCTCCAAGAGTGCTTGTGTCCTGCCTGGGTGATTACCTAAGCATAGGCACTAATCAGATCTAAATCTCCTTTGATATTCAACATCATGCTGTTTCTTTTTACAGATTCTATGCCTGTTATTAAACAATTTAGGTCACAATCAGCCAAACAGCATTTGCTGGGGTTTAACATTCTATACTTTGTTAAAGTGCATTATGCTGAACAAGAGAAGGTGGCTGAAAGCATCTATTTAAGGACTTTCAAACTGAGCATGGACAAAGGCAGTGGCATACAATCTGCTGTGCCAAAATCCTTCCTGCTCCTTCTCATGCCAAAACTCCAGGAACCAGCATATCCTATCCAGTCTTTGAGTTATGCAACAGTGTGCAAAAGCCATTGCCTTCAGAGGTGTCCAAAGATTTCTAGCTTGATCTGGGACACACTGACCATGACCTGTTGCCTCAGGAAGAGTAGGTTTTCCTATCATCTTCTGGTGCACCTCATTTACCGGTATTTTACCACATCTGCCCAGCTGTATTGCCCAACATGGATAATTGAGCATGGTATTTCCTCAGATGAGAAGTCAAGCTGCAAGGTCCTCAACAGCTATCAAACAATGATGTGTATACAGCTGAGTCTAAGGGGAACAAAACCAGCATTTTTTTTTAATTTTGCAAATTACAAAACCTAAATTCCAAAGTCCTGTATTTTCCCAATTCTTTTAAATTTGATAGCTCTCACAAGGCAGGCAGAGAGCAAGATGTACATCTAACCTCTAATAAATGATCATTCTCAACTAAACATTATAGATTCTAACTTATCAGAGTGAATATTTAAGAATTAAATAAGTAGTCAAGACAAAACCAAAAGAGTTTTAAATATGACTATTTTATATATGCTGTTTTACTTTAAGATTAAAGTAGGATAAATCACTTAATCCATCAAAATCAGATAAGAAAGGAGCTTCAGGTTGCATAATTCAGTGAGTTTCAAAAATAGAACTTAATTGCCTGAAATTGTGCTCTGATCCACATGCTTCCTTGGACAAATGCAATTACTGCCTCTTGTAAACAAGCTAATTGATGTGAGAGAATATAGTTCAGAATATCTTATATGTGAACAACATTTCACAAAAAGCACAGAGACTTGAGCAATGATCAATAGTAATCATCACAGTCCCACTGGAGCAGCTAAAACGACACTGTTGTGTTTGCATCAGCTGAGCATCTGCTTCAGTTTTCCTTAAAATTATAAAAACCTTTCCTCTCACCCAGCAAAATTAATTAGCTGTTCAAGCTCTTGGAAAAAAATTCTCACTAGCAAAAGGTAAAAAGCCTTTTCTTAGATGAGGCAATCAAAAATCTTAGAGCAACTCCAGGATCTGAACTCTTATCAGTGATTGCTCAGCCATTACACAGGCACCTCTCAGGACAGAAACATCAAAATGGCAACAGTTATATTGCCAATAAAATGACAAATGCTAGCAATTCCTGATTTTTGCCTCAAACTCATAAATTAGGATGGCACAAGACCTTGTGATCAACCAGTCAGACATTTTCCTGAAGAACTGCAGGGCAACAGTAGCAAAATACACAATTTTGATGTTTTAATCTACTTACTGTATACTTTATGTTGTGCCTGTCTACTTTCTAAACTCAAGAGACACATGCCCTCATATGCCCCCATCTGATGTCACCTGTCCTGTTGTATCAACCAAATTTGTAATCTTGCTGGAAAAAATCTTTCAACAAGGTGACAAGGTGTGTTTTATCGCCCTTAATTATAAAACTGCATAAATCAGTCTCCTTAAAGACCAAAACTAATTTCAGTCTAATTTCCTATTTCTTGTTAAAAATTAATTTTAAATCACATTTAATATGATACATTTAATTTCTTGCACCTTGAAAATGTTGGCTTTCTCCAAAATGTGATTTGCCCAAAAGTGACACCTACACAACAAGTGGGTGGACAGGTTAAAATTTTCTGTTTACAAACTGTCTTTGAACAGTCATTACACTTTACAAAATGTGTTTGGCACTGGGTGAATACCATGTATACACATCACAAAATGAGAACAACTTGTTATGATTTTATGGAATTGCTTTCACATAAATTATTTATCAATTTTCTTTTTCCTTGTAATACTTGGTTCAAATAAGTCATTAGGAAGGTACTGACTCCCCTGAGTTTTGCATCAGGTTGTATACATTCAGCATATAGAGCTGGCTAAATAAATCACAAATATCTTCCTTATACTATTAATTTGTTAAATGCTTTGTTTTAATGCCTAGACTCTTTGAGAAATACGATTGTCCCTTCTTCATTCAGATCTAAATCCTGTTCACTTGTAAACAAAGCAGAAAAGTAAAGAAGCATTGGATCAAAATTACATTTCTTTTGTTCTCTGGATGCATCATGAAATTATCAAGGTCGGAGGAGACCTTCAAGGTCATCCAGTCCAAGCACCAATTCAGCACCACCATAATCACCCCTACACCACATCCCCAGGTGCCACAAGCAGAGGCCTCCTGAGCACCTCCAGAGACAGCGACCTCAGCACCTCTCTGGTGGAGCTGCTTTAACCTATTCCAGTGCCTCACCACTCATTTAGTGAGAAAAAATTTTCAAATATCTAATCTGAACCTCACCTGTGTCATCCTTTCACTTGAGACACGGCAGGAGATATCGATCCCCTGCAGTATCCTCACTTCAGGGAGTTGTAGAGAGACATGAGCCTCCTTTTCTCTGGGCTAAACACCCCAGCTTTGTCAGCCACCCCTCATAAGATGTGTTTTCCAGACCCTTCCCCAGCTCCATTGCCTTCTCTGGACCTTCTCCAGCACCTCGATGTCTCCCTTGCACTGAAGGACCAGAATTGGACACAGCATTCAAGGTGTGGCCTCAGCAGTGGCCGGCACAGAGGACAGTCACAGCCCTTGTGCTGGTCTGTCTTGATACAGACCAGATGTCCCTGGCCTCGTTGGCCACCTGGGCACACCTGGCACACACTGGCTCTTCACTTTACTGGACCTCATGCAGTTGCCCTCAGCCCATCCACCCAGCCTGTCAAGATGTCTCTGTAGGCAGAGACCAAAATGTGATCTCATATTTGGTAAAATATGGGAGAACAACAACATTTCTTGGGTTTGCTGCCATGAAACACATCCCATTGATGACTTCCTTGCCATTTCCTAATTGTGTAGAGTAGCAGAGCAGCCAGTTAGTGGGAACAGCTGCTCACACATAATTTCAGAGGCTCAGGCACTACCTGTTCACAAGGACACTGGCAGTCAGAGTCAGCTCCCTACCCCAGGCAGAAGGGCTCACCTTGCCTTCACAAGGATGGCCAAGCGAGCTGCAACATAAACAAAAAAACATTTAGGAGCCTTTCTGAGCTCTCAGCAGCTTTCTTGTTCTCACCTTCTGAAAGGATTTTCCTGATGTCCTAGTGCTACCACAGAGCTGCCTGAAAAGGGAGCTACTGTGCACTCACAAGCTTTTGCAACGGAACGGTTTCTCATGAACAAAACTGCTGGCTGGGATTATTTATACTTGCAATGGTTCACTGCACAGGATCGAGGGCTTTTAACTGTTGCTGTGAAGAGCATCTATTCTATGTGAAACCTCACAGAAGGAACCTGACACTTGGTATAATTTCTTACAGATATTGCAATACTCCCCCCATATACCCTGCCAAAATATTTGCAGCCAAGTGCATTTGACTGAAAACTTGGCATAGGACTTCTATTAATTATTTTCAATTCACTGAATAGGTAGATTAGTCAGGGAAAACTCACAATATATATGGGGAAGTCAGTGAGCCAATCTCTGGCAGACGCTTTACCTCAGAATTAAAGGTTTTTGACCTTTCAGGGCAGATAGTTTAAGGAAAATGGAAGTTTAACAACAATGTTTCAGTTGTTAAGATGTTGCAATCAATTCACCACAGGTGAAGGCTCGCTCACCAAATGAAGACTCTTCTCAGCACACTGAAATGACAAGCTTTTAATACAGACAACAGTATTTGGCGACTGCAAATAAAGGCAAAGAAAATGTGTACTTTCACGTTATGTTGTTCACAGGTAAAGTGAACATCAGGGTGTTCCTCCAAATCCACAAAGAAAAATCAGATGGAGAGGCTGCAAGGAAAGGTCTGGAAAAGACATTTCTTTATCTTTAATCACCCTGGTTCTGCCTGGCCTCTGCCTGCCCCAAGGACAGACATTTCCTGAGGGAAACTGGCAGGGAAGATCACTTCACCAGACCTTTGGATGTGAGTACGTTGCAAGAGGGCAAATATTACCTAACACCAACGTTAGTTCAAAACAAAATCCTCCCCAGTGTTTAAACACACGCTGCATTTTCTAACAAGTGAAGAAAATCCTTCTTTCCTCCTAGATTTGTTCCATTCACAGCCAGAGCAGTGCTGATGCTGACGAAGTGCTTGTGACAGAAGCACAGCTCTGCTGTGGCTCGTTAGCATTCCCACATTTGCAGATTGATCTGTTTGCTCTGAGCACTGCTCAGCTCATGCCACAGCTGTATTTCACTCATTGCTGAGGTGGTAAAACTTCTGTTACAGCCACAATATGAGCTTCGACTTATGGGAGTAAGATTGTAGAGCTGAGTCATATTTTATGGCACAGCAGTTAAAACAGCTGGGAAATTCAGAAACCTGATAATGGGACTGTCAAATGCTTTTCCAAATTTCCCAATTTCCATTCCTCTAATGAAAAAAATTCCCTCTGCATTCACATCACACCTCTCTTATTCTTTTAACACTTCCCATAAATCACTCGTCCACTCTCTGGATAAATCAAACTTTTTTTGTCTAAGTACCTGAAGTCTGTCATGACCATCTAGTACAGAAATGACAAGCAGAAATGCAGCCCAGGACATTGCACAGATTGTCACACACTCAGCTGGAAGGCCCCTTCCAACCCAGGCTATTACATGATCTATAGTCCTCTTGGATTTGTTTTAGTCTTTACGGAACCTGAGAGAAAATTTGCTTTTAAAAAATATTAAGCAGCTTGTTAGGAAATATTAATCAACTAATTTTAATCATATCACTGGCAAAATATTCACACTGCCTTCTAAATGATGGAAACTCACCTTTAAGTGGTCTACAGTCAACTGTTAAAAATATTATTATACTGGAATACTTCTAAAGCAGGAGTCAGAGTAACCAGAGGCTGTACTAGTTTATGTCAAAATAGCTTGAAACAAACTAAACTGTAAGACACTGCTCAGCACACAAGCTTGCAAAGGTGTTTCACTGTATACTAGTGGATTCTTACAAACCTAGACATTCTTTTCAAGGAGAATAATCCCAGAAATTTTTAGATCATTTTGAATGGAAACAAGTGCAGCTTATATAAATACTTTGGCAATTCTGATGGCCAAATAATCTTTCCTCAATTATTCTTTTTATTGTTATTTTTAAAATAATTAATTACTGTATTTTAGCTGTTTTCCTGCTCTTATAATAGGAAGGTTAGATGATCCAGCACATAAAGGATGTTATGTAACCCTTCTGTGATGTCAAGTAGACTCAGTGGATGTAAACACCTTTAAAGAGGCCTCCCTGGTTGGTTTAAATCTCTGTAAAGCAGAACACCAGCCTCATTCTAGCTGCAGTACAAAGGGAAATTTGGATGTGATTGAGATCATCTGACCAGAGATGCCAGAACTGTTGTATTATATAATGCATGTGAGCACAGCTGCTTGCTTATCACAAGACCTGAGAGGAATACATCACACATCAAAGGGCAGAGCTGCCTTCCCTCCTGCCTCTATAAATCCCCCGGATGGCGTGCTTTCCATGGGCCATTCACAGCACAGAAACCGTCCAGAGCACGAGACACAAGGAATTGGTACCCAGCCATCCCTTCCTTAATGTTATTCTCCACAGGGTAGGACATTCACTCCGTTCCTTGAAGCACCTTCATGTGGAATAACACAATTAATTTCTCTGGGAGCTAAAGGGGTTCAGCCAGTCAGACCCTGGTTTGGGAGACCCTTGGGTGCCATTTGCCAGGCACTCTTGTGCAATGAGCCTGCAGGAAAGCTCTCACTCACACACAGGGAGAAAGCCATTTCTAATCTACTTTTCACCTGGGAACGCCATATTATTGAGTGAGCTCTGCAATTTAGTCAAGACCACCAGTATGATATCAAGACCTACCCAAACACACTAAAATTTCAGTGTTACTGGGTACATGTGACATACACAGTTTGATCAGTGTCAACCTTCTAAGAGAGTGTGCAATGCAAAGTACCTAAACAGAAGGAACCACATTTTCAGCAAGATTTTACTAACTTTCAACATGTGATCGCTCTTATCCAGTTGTGCTTCACAGGTTTCCATTTTGAAACCTACTTCAATACTTTGTTTCTTAGAATACATGTGAAAGGGAAGAAGTTCCACTAACCAAAATTTTATTATTTGATTTGAAAATTACAGTGTGACAAACACAATTTTAGACCAAGTTTTCCAGTAATTCCCACAGAATCGTCTGCTTTCCGTGTGAATATTCTCCAGTTCACACGATGATCATCTTCCACACAACAAACGCTTATGTATTTAGGGGTTGAACACAAAAGATCTCTATGTCCAAAGCTGAGAGAGTGAATGGCAACACAACTCCTTCAGCCTCTGGGGTGCTCAGCAAACTGAAAAGGGTGAAGAAGATTGGCTGGTTCTAGCAGAAATCAGATGTTAGTACTGAACTAAAACTGATTCTCTTGACTGAAGGCTGGACAACACATAGTGACAGTGAGGAGTGAAGAAGAAAGGTAGATTTCAAAGACAACCTCTGCTGTCAGAAATCCAGAGGCTTTGTTCAGAGACGGGGGAATCTGAGGGAGCAAAGGTGGGTCAGTGATGTATGAAAGAAAAAGGTGTTGGCAGGGGCTTCATTTCCATTCTCACGCAAGGCTGGGAACTCTCAGAATTTTTTTTTCCCTACAAGGTGACTTTCTGTCCATTATGCACAAGATTCTACCCTTGTGGCCCTAGCATAAAAATACAAAGCCTCAATAAGATTTACATTAATTGGAGGATATCAGGCACTGTTCTCCTTCAGGTGCAATAATATCAGTGTATCTAAACCATTCTTCCCAATCTGTTACCAACAAAAGGCTTATTTACAGTTCAAGTCTTTGCTTTTAACTTGTCTAGAAAAATTTCCTTTCCATGTCACATAAAGGTGAGACTAGAAGGCATGTAGGGTACAGGAGACTGTGATGAAAAACACTCCAGAATGGGCTTTGCCATACAAGATGTTGCCCTCTGGTCTGGTTTCTGGCAAGCTGTAATAATGTAACCTGACTGTCAACTACCCTGACCTGTGGCTATTGTCACATACTTTCCCAAATCATCCACAAGATGCTGAATGAACTCGTCACAACTTATTTCTGTTATGCAACCACATGAAGAATACAACTCTGTATCATGGTCTGATGGCCCAGAATAACTGCAGAAATGACTCAGTATCCAGGGAAAACTTTCAAGCCTGCAAAAACATGACATTTTCCTGGAAAGCAACTGTTAAACTGTGACTACTGCATTCTTCTCTTTTTTTTTTAATCTGTCCATACAGGCTTTGAAGCTCTGAATGCTCCTGGGCACTGAGAACAATGTGAGGTGAAGACTATCTGAGCAAGTGGGAACTCAGGCAGGACAACACCCTGTTATGTGATATTATGGGAACATTTTGAGGAAATGTAGCAGTCCAAGGGCCTAGAGCCAGACACTTCCTTTTTGCCCAGTCAGTCCATATTGCCAGGGCACCTATTGGGTGTCCTGGAAGGACTGGAGCTTGGCCCCCAAGGGATCTGCTTCTGCAAGCCCAGCTCAGACAGGATGAGCCATCCTGCTGCCTGGCTTTGAGTCCCACGTGCTCCTGGCCAAACCTGGGAGAGCATCCCTGGGGACTTCAGGAATCGTGGCCCTGACACAAACCTAACAAAAGCAAAGCTCCCCTCTCTTGTCCCTCCATTCCAGCTGGAAAGGCTCCTAACATCACATCCAGAAATGTACCTGCAGTGAAGTAACACCAGGTGAAAGTGGACCCTAAGTGTAACTGAACGTTAAGAACCAGACTGTGCTTTCCCACCATGTTAACAACTGCCTACACAAAAGAAGGAAAATATATATCATCCCTACTTAGAACTCACCTAGAACTTTCCCCTAGAAAGATAAACATCAATGAATGTGACAGAGAAAGTTTAAATTTGTAAAAAAATTCTGGTATATAGTCCTCATTTTGTTTCAGGCTACTTCACACTATTCCAATGTCCTGTGTTAAACAGCCCCCACATTCTAGGAACACATCATAGGAATCACACAGAATTTACATAAGAAACTTTGATGTAGAGTTTAACACAAAATAGTACCAGCTGAGCATGCTGCAGGAAGATATGCACAATCCCATTTTGTTGGAAACAGCTTTTCACCTTGTACTAAAGAGGTCAGCAGGCCTGAGAGCCAAGGTGCTCGACTCTGGTTTGTTTGCCATGAAGGGGACCTTGGGCACGCTCATTTCCCTCTCTCTTTCTCGGTGTATGTGTTCCTGACATAGTTAAACAGGATCAGCAGCACAGAGTGAGAATTTCTGACACTCATAGTGTGCCTTGAAACTTTCAAAAAACCACCACTACTCCAGTCCTGACTTCCACTACCCATAGTGAGAAAATTACCATATATTATTATCAAAGCCATGGAGCTGCTAAAGAGAACATGTATTGCAATAGATGAGCAGGAATTTTAACTGCCTGAGCCAGCAAGGGAAACTCTTTTCCCACTGACACAGCCTCCAGCTATGTATGGATGCAGCACTTTGTTTTCTCCAGAGCAATGGTGACATTTTAGATCATCTGTTGTGCTATAAATGGAATACTGTGATCTGCTGAACATTTTCTACCTGGAAGGCCATTTCCTGGTGCCTGAGTGATTAACTTCCTTGGATGACATTGCCACATCTGTAATGAAAAGGTGTAATGTGCTGCTAATTTACGAGGCTGCTGTAGTGCAGGTATTTTAAACGACCCAGGTGTGAATAGCAAAGGCTGGCTGGTGTTTGAAATCTCTTCAGCAGTATTAGCTCACTGTGGGTGGTATTTGAAATACTTGTCTCTGAAGTGGAGGAACATGGATTTGACAGATGGAACAGCAGTGGATCAGGAACTGTTTGGATGGTTTCACACTAAGAGTTGTGGTCAATGGCTTGATATCCACAGGAAAGGAGCAACAAGTGGAGTTTCTCAGGGGTCAGCTCTGGGACTGGCACTCTTCAACATTGTCGAAAAGCACACAAGTTCTGCTGAACTGATTTTACAACTATAGCCATTAAATTATTCAAATCTAAACAAGACACATGCCAGACTGTCAAAACACTCAAGGAGCTTTTTTCAAGTTCAAGTCTGTAGCTACGTGTCCTCCATGTAGGCTGCCAATCAATAAACACGAGAACAAGAAACCAAGAAGTCTCTTGGGTAACACCTCCTACTCCAGTGCTCACCCCTTTGGCTGGGAGGAAGAACAGTCCTCTCCTAAATAATCCCAATTCTCTTCTTCCAAAATATGGAATGTAAATGAGTTTAGCTGCAGATAATGATGTTTCTGTTATAGTAACACCCTGAATAGCTTCAAACGCCGACAGGGAATTTAACTCCTGGGGACTTGGCTTAGCAGGATCTCCTTTTATAAACCCTGTTCAGTATAGAGTGTAAAATGGCCTCAGAGCCCTCTCCAGGGACACTGATAGGCCTGCACGCTTCATCACAGGCTATTACACACTCAAATTCACTGGGCTGAACATCTGTGGACAATATATATAACCTCAAAACATCCATGAAGCTCTTCAATCTGTCTGCAATTATACAACTGTAATTCTGAAGGTGCTTGCTGACAGAAAATAGGAATTTGGTATGAAATCCTTTTCTTCTGTGTTCTTTCTCTGTCTGTCCAGAGAGGCTGAAACAGAGGCTTTCAGTTTAGGTTTTAAGACACAATTTTATGGTGTAAATAAGCTGTCTAGCTTGAGTTGCAGTGGAAGCAGCCTCCTGAGTCAGTTACCTGGGTAGGAGATTTTTTTTATCCTCACAAAAATGGCCTCATTCCTAATGGCCAAGACTTGTAAAATCTGTGCTGGGGTTACAGCAGGAATAAACCACAGCCTCTTCCCCCAGCTACCTGATCACCCCGGGGTTTGTGTCTCCCATGCCAGCTATTCTCACACTGGAGAGAAGAGGCACTGCCAGGGGGTGCAGCCTCCCTGGAGCTGTTTCTCCTTCTGCCACACCACCACAGAGACTCTTTTCCCTTCAGTAAAGCTGTTAAAATTACTTAGAATAAATCTGGGCCTAGCTTTTCCAATTTGCTGAGTCCCAGAGCAAGATAATATTAAAGGGGACATGTAGTCTTGAAAGGACTTGCAGCATGTTTTCACTTGATTTTTTTTTTTCTGTAACAATGGGGTATTCACAGGAATTGAAATTTCATTTAAATATGGATTGTGGTAAAAGCAATTTTTTAAATTATAAGCACTTGAATAAGTTTTAAATATTTTCAGAATGTTTCCTTTTATTTCGTGAAATTAATGTTATACTTCCTTGCATTCAATTTCCATTGAATAACTTTGACATTTCTAAATAGAAGGTGGAACATTATTTTTAAAACACTCATAATTTCTTTCCTCTCAGAAAATCTGCTTGGTAAAATTTTGAAAAAATAAAAGCTGAGCTCTGTGCTCATCCTGGCTTTGGAACACAAAGTTCTCCAACTGTGGAATTTCCTAAAAGCCAAAGGAAGTGCTGCCAAAATCTTCACTGCCTCTTTTGAAAACATAGTTCATGCAGTTCAGTAGATTTCCATCAATTTGATCAGATAACATTGTCATCTAATTAATTCTAGACAAATTCATGTGCCTTCAACAGAGAATTGGCTGAAGATTGAGGCTTTCTTTAGTTAATATAAAGACAAACCAGTTTATTATAATGTTCCTTGGGGCAATAAATCCACAATGACCTTAACCATGATTTTTTCTGTCAGTTCAAAAACACAATCTTCATTCTTGGTTAGCCAGGTGATTTAGTGTGTTCTTCAACTGCCCAGCAACAGATTATTTCATTTATGCCTTCCATTTGTTCTTCCAACATCGCTGATCCAGGTAATAAAGAATCAGGTTCACAGCAATTATCCCTGGTTAATCCTTCATAATTGTCTACATGTTAGATCAGGGATATTACACTGAATAGCATTTCATACAGCACCTTCCCTGGGTGCGTCAGGCAAACTCAAAAAAAAAAAAAAAAAAAGAATGACCTTGACTGACACATAGGCCATTTCAGATTCCAGTTCTCTAAAAATACCTCATTTAGAAGCATTAGGTAGATGCAGACAATGACCCTTATCTTTCCATGTAGCTGTTGGTTTCCACAACACATTGATGATACTTTTAAAAAAATGCACTCCCTCACAACAGGAAAAAACCCCTCAATGTCAGAAGTTGCCCCAGAGGCTGTTTGCACACAGGCAAACCTTGTTTGCATACAGGTACCTTGTTTTGTCCTTCATTACTCACCTGAATTGTGTTCTGCTTTACTTGACCAATATTCAATGCCAAAACTGGTTTTCTCCCAAGCAATGATTCTTTTTCAGACCTTATTTTTACAGATAGTCTAAGGACATTGAGCACTTACAACAAAAGAAGGCAAGAGGGGTTGTAGGTTTGGTTCAGGGCTAAAGAGATCCAAGTCTTTCATTCCTCATCACTGTGAGGATGAGGAGTAAAATTGTGAGGATGAGGTGAGGATGTCACAGATGACATCAGAAACACTGAACCACAACAGCACAGGCTCACAAAATCCCAGAATGGTTGAGGTTGGAAGGGACCTCTGGGGACAATCTTGGCCAAATCCCCTGCTCAGGCAGGGTCACCTAGACCAGGCTGCCCAGGACTGTGTCCAAAGAGCTCCTGAACATCCCTGAGGCTGGAGACTCCACAGCCCCCCTGGGTGACCTGTGCCACTGCCCGGTCACCATCACAGTGAAAAGGTGATCCCTGGGGTTCAGAGGGAGCTTCCCATGTTTCAGTTTGTGCCCGTGGCCTCTTGGCGTGTCATTCAGGGCAGTGAAAAGAGCCTGGCTGCTTTCTCTTTAGCCCCCCTGGAGACATTTGCACGTGAGGGGATCCCCCTGAGCCTTCCCCTCTCCAGGCTGGGCAGTCCCAGCTATCCCAGCCTTTGTGAGGTGCTCCAGGCCCTGCAATCCTCTCAGAGGTCCTTTGTCATCCTTAATCATCAGGGATCCTCTGCTGGACCCTCCAGGAGCTCTCTGTCCTGACTAAGTAATTTCAGTTATTATTAAACTTTTTTTTCTGGCAGTCAGAGAACACAAGCAGAATAAGTGACTGTGATCTCAAGAGCACAAAGTAAAAATACATTTAAAAAAAAAGACAAAGAGATACACACCAAGGTGAAGCGAATTTGTCAGGTGAGACCATCATCTTGTGTTCTACCTCAACAAGAAACTTAACAGCACACAAAAAAATGTGCTTTAAGAGTGTCCTCCAGTGCCTGCTAGGGAGTGACTATTGAAAGGTGACATTTTCTTTTTCTTGTGACTGGTTATGTGCCCTGGGAAATGTAAAAATATCACCAAGGTATGCATAAGAGAGGAGTTAATTAGTTTAACTTCCTGATGGGAATATATTAACAGTGTAATAAGATGCTCAAATACTCTTTTTATGATTGTCCCTGCCAAAATAGTTGTTGGAAAGATTTTTGTAATACAAAAACTTTCATCCTCCATATGGAGATCCAGATGCTGACTCTGATCTTTGTGTGGCAGAGGTCACTGCAAACATTCAGCCTCTAGATCTCAGAAGTGGCACCTCTGAGACTGTGACTGGAAGGATCCTGTGTCAGGATCAATATCTGTAGACAGCTTTCTCCTAAGTTCCTCTACAAACCCAAAGGGAATAATTTCCCTGTATCAATACACAATCCTTTGACAGGAAGAATGTTATTTTTTTTTAAATACCATCCTGTGTTTTCATTTTTAAAACTCTTTTGTAGTCAAGTTCAAATGCAATTTGTCCTGCACAGTCATTTTCCCAAGTGAATAACATAATTAATCATCTATTCTTATGTGTTTGTGACTTAAAATGACTTTTAGCTAAACACTCTTACCCTAAGTCTCCCCTTGATTAAGCCTGAACATATAAGCATGAATTTTATTACTGTGTCTCTCCTTCTGTCAGCCAGAATGTCACTTTGGAATTTAATCTAATAAAAACAAAAATAATATGCTGATTTCCTCACTGTTCTAAAATATATAACCTATTTTCCATTTGAAATAATTTTTAAAATATATTTTCAGATACTGGAATGACCAGTATATTTTCCTATGAATTGCTTTCTAAAATTACACATAAAATACCTTCCTGCTTACATACTGAATATGAGGGATGGAGAATTATACTCCCTACAATAAAACCTAAATCAACTTCCAGCTTCTTTATAACTGTCTAGACAAGAAAAATCTTCTCAAAAAGTCCCACTAACCTTAGGATCATCAGTTAATAGGACACTGTCTCCTAGGCTATTATCATTTTATCTGTATCTGATAAAAATCTGTGGGTAGGATGCACAGTTTAGTTTCTATTTCCCTGTTTTAAAAAGCTAGAAAATCATATTTAGCTGATGTTTTTCCTCCAAAAAAAGCATTTTGCAAACAATGAAAAAACTAATATTTGAGCAGCATAGGCAGCACTGTGTTAAGGTACATTATTGCAGATTTGCAAATAGGAAGGACTGTAAAACCTTCTTTTCTTCAGGTGACAAAGGAATGATGGCAAATTTCCAATTATTTCAGGATATCAAGCATCCCTTTTCGATGCCAGGGATTTTTCACATTTCTGTATCATTGTCTTGGCTGATACAGCCACCTTGTAAGTAATTGGTGCATTAAACAATTATAAAAATTTTGGAAGATACCAAGAAAAATGTCTGGGGAAATAAAAAAAAATCAAAGTAAAATTTAATAAAAAAAACTTTCTGTCACTGCACATCCCCAAGTTCCTATATTATTTTGCTGATTCATTTATAAGATTATATATTAAACAGCCATCTTTTTGAAAGGCCTTTCTGGTGCAAAATAAATTAACTTGACACATAAATTGTTCTCATTTAGCAGCTTTTCTAAAGGATTAAATCTTGTTGCCAAAAAAAAAAAAAATTGAAAAATACAGAAGACAACAAAAAGAATAACAAAATTAACCTGTGTGGGGAAGAGAGCTTCCCTGCTTTCCAACACCCACAGGGAACCAAGTTCTTCAAGCAGACCCACATCTTATTTTGGGAAAAGATCTTTTCAAAGTGAGCAGGTCTGTTTTAGGGGGCACCAGGCTGAGGTATAGTTTGTACAGACCTGGCACTGGTTTTTTTGTTTTGTTTTTACCACAGACAGTAATAATGCTGTCATGGGTTCCTTGCAAAATCTCTCCTGGAACTGTCCTACAAGGAAAGAAGCTGTAAGATGAATTTCTGGTCATCTGGTCACTGCTGGGCTGTTCTAGAAAAGAGACCTGGTGCCATAACTGTGGGGAAAATCCTCAGCAGCAGCCTGGGTGTTCTGTTCTGCAGCATCCCTACAGCTGTTCATGCTGAGGATAACAGCACTGCCCTGCCAGTGCTGCTCATCTGCTGAGGTTCTGCTCATCTGCTGATGTTCTGCTCATCTGCTGAGGTTCTGCTCATCTGCTGAGGTTCTGCTCATCTCCTGAGGTTCTGCTCATCTGCTGAGGTTCTGCTCATCTGCTGATGTTCTGCTCATCTCCTGAGGTTCTGCTCATCTCCCGAGGTTCTGCTCATCTGCTGAGGTTCTGCTCATCTCCTGATTCACGGATGGGTTACAGCTCAGGTATGACAGCCATACCCTGGGTATTCATCTTCCAGCAGAAAACCAGCTTGATTTGAAATAATTAAAGCCCTTCTACATATTATTTATTGTGAATGAAGAAGTTCCTTAACTTCTTCAGGAACGTTCAGTCTTTACTATTTAACTGACAGGTTTTGATCACTTTATCTTGCCAGAATTACAGTCCCATGACTCCCAGGCTGTCTGATTCTAATAACCAGGTAAGCTGTCAATTGTATATCTCCTAACCATTCTGGTTCCAATGACTTTTATACATGCTCTGTTTCTTCCCAAGCACTATTCTATTCTGCAACACTGATACAATCAATATCTTTTCAAATCAATTCATGTCTTGCTTAGGCTGAATGAACACATTAATCTGTAAAACTGATGCACATTAATATGAAGTCTTTATCTTTTCTTATTGGTTATCAACCAATTACATGTTACCGATGCTTTTTCATCCTGAAAAAATTTGAAAGATAAACAATAGCTGTTGTGACAGCCAACTTAACCATCTAGCACCATCTTGAGGTTAAACTGCTCTTGACATTCTAAAATAAATGGACATTCCTTGATTAGCTCACCAGAAGCTCTAGAGTGATGCAGATATTCATTTTTTGCAGACAAAAATTTTTAAAACCCAGCGCTTGTGAGACAAACATTCTATATATATTTTTTCTTTGCTTCCTTGCATAGACTTTAATCCAGTTCTGTTAATTCTGCTGGTGATTAAGCCTAAACTTATATTCCTAAGGAAGAGTGGGATACTGCACATTTTTGTAACTTCTCTGAACACTGTACCCAGAAAGTTCTAAGGTTCAGACCTTTATACAGCATTCTCCCACAGGTACTTTCCATTTTCACTGGGATCCATTTTAAAGGTGACTTCTAGACAAAACCATACCTTTACAAAGTATCCTTATTCTAAAGGATACTGGTCCACCCAGGCACAATCATCTTTAATGCATTTACAGCTGAGAAGATCTAGGAAAGACTGGATGTGATATTTTATTGAAGCCTAATGAACATGTCAGATAAAGCTGTTCATTGTATGTTCAAAGTTAATCATAACACCAGAACATTGCTACAATTATGAGAAGGGGATGAAGGCTGGAACCTTTTCAAGAAGCCAGGCAACAGAGAGGAAACTGTGCTTTCTCTAGACAGACTTGCCAACTTTGAGACTTTCTAAAAAATACAAGCATTCACTTGTATGGTGATGAGAGGCTGAAATATACATTGGCTGTATGCTTATTTCAGACAGTGAATCCTGTCTGAATTCAGATAGTGAATCCTGTGCTATAGGGCTGAACTCCTGATGAAATTCATCAGTCTGTCATGAGAATTCAAGTAAACACAGCCCCAGTTTTATGAGCACCTCACATCAATAGCCACTCAAATAATCTTTGCTGTGTCCAATGTTGTGTTAACATGTTTAGAGACTCAGTGTTAGGAAAGTGCAACACTTCCAAGAGCTCATATTTTCATTCAATTGAGGATTTGGGAAAGATAGAAAATCCAGTTTACCTTTAATAAGGAAATAGGAGCTTTTAGGACTCAGAGGACTGTAAACTATGTGATTTCCATAACACTAGATATCAGCACTTTGTGCACACTGCTATTTCAGCCTCAAAACCTGCCTGCAAATGCAGACTGAAGGAAAAGCTAATGGATTTTAAATACCCCTGCCATTCTTAAAGTGTCCACATGATGCTGTTTCGTTCTAGAAGGGGTGGCATTTCACTGTACATGGAAGGATCTCATCACATGTGAATCTGTGCATTCCCAACACAACCCATCAAACATTAATGTTCATTGCTGTACTTTCATTTTCTACCTCATGGCCCTGGGAAATGTAATGTCCTTCCTCTTGCAGTGATGTACACTTAAAACTGGAGGGTTGATCTTGCTAAAACACTTCCAAAGGTTTGGCTTACAGGTTTCAGTACAGTTTAACATTAATTATATCTGAACATTTTCCACAACAAAGATAATTGCCTCGTGAAAATCCATTACAGCCATTGCCACTTTCAGGGGATTGATAGTAACCACTGCATTCCAGAAAGACAAATGCAAAGCAAATGCAAAACAAAATACACCATAATCAATAACAGCAAGAGACAGTCCTTTCTGGGGAATCAGCCCCAGGAGACTGGGTACCCATTTTCCTGAGACAGCAGATAAGTAAGACAAGGGAAGCAGAAGAAAGAATGTCTAAGGACTCTCCTGCCAGAGCTTTTGCAAGTTCTGTCAGGATTTGTGTCAGTGCTTGGAGGAAACTGGGCAGGGTGTCTCTCAGATCACAGCAAGAGATGAAATCCATAGGGAGAGCAAGGAAAACTTCCAAAGAAAATACAACGCTTGCTACATATCGAGAAACTCACAGGGAAAGTGACCGAGATACTTCTCTGGTGAATGTGAAAATCCACTTCCTGCTTAGCCAAAATCCCAGGACCCAGGCCTCTAAATGCAGTTAAACAGCTCCATTTGTAGCTCGTCTAGATTTAGGTTAGACAGCAAGAGAAACTGAATGGCATTGAAAGCCCTTTTTGATAGGTTTTGTCAAAATACCTGCAGCAGCACTTCAAGCTTTCAAGTGAAAGTATTAGGGAAAACTCCATGAAAGCCTCTTCCCAAAGGAGGTGTTCAAAGCATCTTGGAAATGACAAGCAAAAGGATAAACAGCCAAGCATTTTCAGAGATAGTAATTGCCTCTGCTGGTAATTCACACTACAATCGGGGGGGAAACCAAGAATGTGGGGCAATACTTGAGCCAGCATCGGGTCTAAAACTCCAGAATAAAAATGTGTATCTGAATCTACACTTAGCCCATCTTGCAACATAAGCCTTGAGAGCCAGCACTATATAGGACTACATCTATTTCTGGCTCTGCCCTGATCTCCTTTTAACCCCCCCACACCTCCTGGCTCCCTCCCTCCCTCCCTCCCTTTTCTGTCACATCCATGTTGGCTGTGTATTTTTCAGAAGAGCAGCTGTTTGTGTGCTCTGCTGGGGAATGGGCCCTGGCCTCCAGGATCACACAGACACTTTGACTATTTCATCTTGAAATCCCCATCGTGAGACTGGAGGAATCCTCATGTAATATCTGTCTGTGTGTCTTCATTGCATCAATGATTTATAAATTATGGATGAGGGAGTTAGGGAGAGAGCAAGCACATATATTTAGAGATCAGGCCAAATTACCGTGTTGACACTTGTTACCTATTGATATTTCTTGGTTATGTCCATGCCAATCTTATTCTTTCCTAATTGATCAATTTAGACATTGAAAATTAAAATTACTTTTCCTGTGCCAATTGTTCTTGTTCTATCATTGTATTTGACAACAAAAATGCTCAATATTTTAATTCCAAACAGACACTAATCAGTGTTGTTTTCTTTTATGAAGAAAACCATTTTGAAAGCAACAAAATGTTCTCTGAGACAACAGAAATTTGGAGCTCCCTGGTCAGCACAGTAGTGTTATTTAGCCTTCACTGAGATAATTTATTTGATGCATATTATACTTGCTGAAAGGCAAATGCATTTTAACATTGCAGCTTGTCTCTGAACAGATCACTTCATTCTGCTGAAAGCTTTAGACCACCTATTTTTAGCAAAACAAAAGAAAATGTGTAGGTCAGATCAAGTGCAGGAAGCAAAAGAGCAGGCACTCGAAGGCAGCTCCCAGGGTTAGGTACCACAAGAACGTGCAGCCTGCTCTAAAGGAGCAGTGACAGAGCTCTTCTGGGGACAACTGCTCATTGAAGGGATGGGATTGGTGGCACTGAGTCAGGCAGGGCTGCACCCCGGCAGGGCAGCCAAGGGCACCTTCTGACACAGAGGCACTACGTGAGAGAACTGGCACTCCAGGACTTTTTCTCTTCACTTTTTTTTGTGATAATCAGAGCTTGACCACAGCTGCAGCTAATCCACCAGGTGGGATGAATAACTGCTATAAGGGACTAAGCAAAATCACTGACTTGGTACTCTGTTTAGTGACCAGCTCAGTATTACATTGATCACCAGGATGTTCATTGGAGAGTTGGTGGTTTTTAAACAATATATGCCTTCAAAACCAAAGAACAGGGGAATGTTTCATGGCTAGCCCAGCAAATTTCACCTGATCACCAGGAACAGCAGCAAGGTTAGTGCATCTCCTTCCTGTACGTGTACATGGCACACTGTCCCTGAGAGTTCAATACCAGCCTGCAATACCTGGGTCTTACAGTGACATCTGAGTGAAATGCAGATGTGGCACAGGTGGTCACATTAGGTGGCCTAACTGCTTTCCCTGGGACTTGAACTCTGATTCCTGATCTAAGAGGCTCCACTGGCTGCAACTGCTTTGTCTTCACAGCTCTCAAGAGAGCTTCCCCATTATACCAAGGTCCACTTCAGCAGGAGGGGCATCACCCTCCTGAAAGCTCTCCCGTGGCTGAGAGGTCTGAGGAAGCCCATTCAGTTGGGAAGTCCCCCAGGAGTACATTTAGGAACCCTCAGGATCCCTGTGTACTCCTCTACCAAGGCCCAGCCACAGCTGGAACAACTCCTCTCCTGGAGAGCAGCAAGCACATAGGAACTAGCCACACCCTGGTGCAAGGAGCCTCTCAGAGAGGGCAGGCAGGCATTTGTGTGCTTATTCAGGATCCTGCCCTAAAATTTGCTGCAGAAATGAATATCTTGGGTCTGATCTGAAGCCCATTAAATGTTACTGGGTCATTTCCATGGCTTTCAGCAGGCAGCAGCTCATATCTTACTGCCATTTGGAGAAGCAGATGAAAGTTAGCTATTTCACACAATCTGTATAAATTAATATTATTTGTGGGATAACAGTCAGACAGCCCAGACTGTGTTTTTTAACATCAATGTGAAAGTCTCCTGCCCTGGCACCATTCTGGGACTGTGGCACAGCACGGGTGGGAGAGACAACACACTTTTGGGAGAAGCCTTTGTGAAAGGCCTCTTGTCCACCCACCCTCCCCACACACCTGACTGTGTTCTGCCCCACCTGGCCGATCCCTAATTGGATTTCTGCAGATAATAGGTACTATTTTTGCTGGCAATGCATCTTTCCTCAGGTCTGAGTCTCACCTTCATGAGCCTCAGCTGCAGCCCCCGAGGTGAGGAGCAGGCAAGGTGAGGCTCAGATCAGTGTTCCCCCAAGGAAACTGTCATTATCACAGAGGCAGGAGCAGCGAGCTGATCACACAGCCATTAACATCCCTGAAAGCCCCTGCCAATTACCTGCCTGGGAAGAGATGGATCTTGTGTGCTAACTAAACACATCAGGCAACAATATCAGGCTCAGTAGAGAGAAGGCATTAAAAGATGCTTTTCTCCTGCCAACTGTTTTCAAAGCTCATCTTGAAACAAGTGACAAAGCAGTAGTTATTGTACAACAGATTGTGTGGTTGCCATGAAAACAGAAAGTTTGGGCACTCTCAGCTATCATTAGGATGCTCACTGGCTCTCTGAGTCTTGATAGTCCCAGGGTACAAAACAGGAACCCCAGTGGGACCATCTACCCAGTAATTTACATGTAGCTGTGTAGGAGGCCAATATTTCAAGCAGACTTTGTGTATGTGTTCAGGGTAAATCTAGGAGCCTAATAAGCTGTAAAAATGTATATCATCTGTCCTTCACGGGTAAGACTAATATCCTCTGATGATAATTTCTAAAATGGGTCCTGAATACTGAAATTTTAAATTGTTGTGAGCAGCAATAAAACCACTCAGCGTGAGCATATCAAATTAATGTGTGATAATAACTCCCTTGCTGCAGCAAGATTTTATTTTTAAGTGGCATTTTAAAAATGTCTTCTGTGAAGAATAAAAACAGTAGGGATGTGATAATACCCCACCAACTGAGAAAAACCAATCCCTGTCCAAATTCGCAAAAACAAAATTTGTTATTCTGAGACCAGGATGCATTTTTAAATGACAACGTGCACAGGAAAAAGAGAAAAGGCTATCCTTGGGGCAGTGCTGTTCAGAAAAGTTCTCAGATATCTTTCTGGCATCCCTAAAACCCATTGCTATTCTTTACTGGCCTGTGGAGAACAGCACCAATTGTTTCCACATGTAAACCTTGCAGCTCTTCTGTGGAGAGAAGTCAATAAGAGAAATACATATTCCTGAGCTTCAAGTATTTCTACTGCCTGGAAGATGGCACCATTTCTTGGCTGCAAAGGAAAGTGATTTTTGAGGAGGACATGAATTCTTGTTTTCTCCATAAAGAACTGGCTAATATGTATTTTCTATTCTGATTTTGTTTCAACAAGGTATAATAAGAGAGCTTTGAGAGCTTAAATTTCCTAATTCCAAGGGTGTTGTAAATAAAACAAAAAATCTGAGGAAGGTGTGGGTGAGTGAACAACATGTACCTGGTTTAACTTAAAGAGTTTAATTTCCACCAAAAATCTTAGCAGGAAAGCTTCAGGACATATCTAACAGTCTTTACTGGCCTGTGGCTCCAAACAATATATTTCATATATCTCAGCTTTTAGGCTGGGTGCTTCACTGCAGTTTGCCACTGAAAATTTGGCACATCTTCTGTTTGACATTTATTAGACATAAGCTACTGTTTCTCATCCTCAAATACAGAAGACATTACAGAAAATATCTAATATGAGAAAGATGTTGCATTATAGAACAACTGATTCTGTATCCTTTTCATAAGCAGAAACTCGAGATTTCCCAAATATGTTCCTTGTAGTTGAGAAAACTGTGTAAAAAGATGGAATTACCTTTCTCTGATTCACTGAAAAATAACATGAAAGGGATCTTGAATGCTCAGAATGATAACAGATAAAGCATGAGATGGGATATAAATGACACTTTTTTTAGAGACCATAAAACCAGAAAAAGTAAAGGATGCTTGGGTTCCTAATCCCAATTTATAGTTTCTACCTGGAGAAAAATGTTACATTAACACACAGGCTACAATATGAAATGTGTATCTTAAAAGACTGGTGAGAGTCCACAAGGTAATTTCCTAAATCAAAAGGCTTCCCTCCAGTATGCTAGGAAATCTATACTACACTTTACCTGAGAGATAGAGACTAATTCCTCCTAGAGCTAAAAAAGTGATAAGTGGACGTAAAACCAGTCATCCTACTGCTTTCCTTAAGTGCAAGCAAAATAAGGTCTAAACCCCAGTGCTTTCAGAGATTCAATTCCGAGGAGCCAGAAACAATTACAGAGCAGATTGATTGTTGATTTGAATTTAACAGAATAGCATAAGTTACAATGCCATTATTTTCCCAAGTGCTACAAAATAATAATCAAGGAAACCTACTCATTTTTAAAGCTTCACTGTAGAGACAAAAGAATCCGTGAAGAAATAAGAAAAGAATATTTAATAAATTACAAAAATAGGGCAGTTGATGATAACACATTATAAATCAAGAGGCAGAACTTGGAGAAAATTGAGAGCAGAAAAATACAATTGCCAGCAAGCACAGTTAAGGGCAACAGCTTTTTAAAATATGTAAAGCACCAAAACTACCACTACTTTCCTGCATGCCATTAAAAAGTGTCCCATAGAAACTAAATTCAGTTGCTTGCTTTTTAATATCTTGATTTACATTTCCAAGACTTGGAGGAAAAAATGCAATGTACGAGTTTTGCTGCCATTTTAATTTTTTTCAATGACAGATCATTACCATTATTGATTGTTGGTTTGTCTCCATTCTGTGAAATTACCCACTGCTAATACAGCCACTTTTATCAGCCTAGCTGATGTAACCTGCTTGGAGCAAAAGGGAATTTATCCTTGGGAATTAGAGGCTGTCAAGGGCTGTGAAACCATGAAAGTAAAAGCAATCAGTAAAAAGCACATATTTACCAAGAAATGTAACTGTACAGTTGCCTCAGTGGTGTTATTGTTTTCTCTCAGGTAAATTGTTTTATGACAGGCAGCAAATTTTTTTTTTTATTTCCAATCCTGTAAGCAAACATCAACTACAAATAAAATTTCCCCCAAGGAAAATAAATCCAAGAATAACAAATTCAAAAGAGATGGGATATGTGACAGAAAGCAATTCTCAGTGCAGGCTAGGCAATTATGAGATGGAAAACATAAAAAGTTATGGGAAAGGTATTTCCCTTTTTTCATATTTCCTGTTTTAGCTCATTAATATTTGAGCCTTTGGACTACTAAACTCAATTAGCAGTAATTAAATTACAACCATATATTTTGAGGTGCAGGGCTCTCCACAGCAGACACTTGCTCCCTCAGAAGGCTCTCTGGAGACTTAGAGATGTATGTTGCTATCATCAGTGGTTTCTTCTCCTCACCCAGTGCAGGAATGGAACAATAGAGCTGAACAGACGTGGCCTCAGCTCCTTCTCCATTTAAAAGTGTCTATAATAAATCAACCTTCAGCTTTGACAGTCAAATGACAAGCCACAAAATTCTTTCTCACTAAGCTCCTAAGGTAGAAAAAGTATTCACGTCTGGCAAAATATTTATGAGTGCAAATGTATCTGTGTATCCTTAGGAGACAGATACATGTCACAGAGCCCTGGTGCTTCAGCTCTGTTATTGAATGGTTTGGTTTTGAAAGATTCTTCCCTGTGGCAGAGAAGGGATAATATCTAAATCACCAGATTCTGAGCTTCCAGTAGCTTTTAGGCTAACTCAGGCCTAATCTGAGTTCTGCACTGCATACTCATACATTTTTTTTCCTCCTGTATAAAGAGCTTTAACCAATTTTAACAAAAGCTGCTATTAATTGTCCTGTACCCTACCAGCATAAAGGAAAGGAGTTTTTGTGGGTTCTCCTTCTACTACATTGGAAATGCTTCTATTTTAGTCATTTAAGAGAGAACATGAATTCTTTGCAGATGAACAAAGACAGGTGTGGGAAAGGCATAAAAAGCAACAATCACATTATCATTCACTAATTCATGGCATTGTCAGCAAGGGAGAAATGTGAAACTTGCCAGGCCAGGAAATACTGCACAGTTGCAATTTTGGCAGCTCTCACTCTCCAGCTACGCCTTCAAAAGCAAAGGAACAGAAGGCAAATCTACAGCAAAGCACGTGCAATTTATTGAAATGACAGAACTGGCAAACTCTCCTTCAGAACAATAAGACAAAATATCCAAAAGTGGATGCAAATGGTCCAGGTATAAATGGACCATTTCAGGCAAAGTGAGCAGAATCTGAAGAGGCAGAGCAAAGCAAACACCAGACACAAGTTGCTATTAACTCCCGAAAGACCTAAAACACTCTTACCAGGACATATCTTCCCACTCCTTCACCAAATGGGCCTCTTGCATTCCCATTCAAGTTTAAAGTAGAGCAACTTCAGCCTAACTTTGGGTATTCAAATGAGGTAGCTTAGTCAGGAGTTCAGTCCTCCCTCTGTTCCCTATGCATTAAAGTAGAAATACTGTCTCAAGAGGTGATTTACAGCAGCCAGGCATCTCACTGCCTCGTGCAGAGGCAATCTCATGGATTTTCCTGCAAGGTCGTAGCAGAGATCTAAATTTTGCATACAAAAATTGCCCAGTGGGGAAGAAGTAAAATGCTGGGGTGGCCTTGAGTCCATCATTGTGGCTTTGATGAAAATGAGGTGGAGTTTCCCTCCTTTGGAGCTCTCTTGGCCTCGGCACAGCCACACTCCCCACGAGAGCCCTGCCCTGGGACTGCAGGGTGTTATGTAACACAAATGCCAGTTTGGGCTGAGCACGGGGGAGAGGCACAGCACATGGCACTGCTTGGACTGATAAACTGTCCCTAGGCACAGCCCTGCTGGGGGACATCAAACAACATTCTCATGAAACCCAAGGGGCATTGGCTGCCTTTATCATGAGCGGGGAAGAGCTGCAGTTTCTGTCTCTATAGGATAATAACTGGGGCTTGGTTTTGCTGCTGTGCTACTGGGAGCCTCTTCTGATCTCCCTTTCAGACAGAAATTTAGTTCTTGGAAGATGGAGCTCTTCTTAAAGGACTACTTATTGTAACTGTCACTGCACACAATCCCTGGGATGTTTTCTCATGCTTTAGAGCTTTTCCTGTCAGCACAATGCAGGGGACATTTTTTAACCTCTCCTGGTTTAATAACTAGCAGGTTGATATTTTTCTCAGGGCAGCAATACACTTAACAGGCTCATTGGCAGCAGTGGAAAAGGCAAACAGGCTGTCAGACACACTGTGGAGATAAAAGGAAAGGACTGGAAAAGAGTTTTGTTTTTCAGTGGTGTTACAGCCACTTCTCCCTACAAGCCTTGATCCTTTTCCAACCTTAAATCTTCTCAAATGCAACAATTCTTCACTGCATATTTATATTCAGGGTTTTAACTACTAGGGTGGGTGGTTTATTTCCAATTTAATCAATTAAGTGTCTCTAAGGCACTTTTGAAAATGTGGTTGGGTCTAAAGCGTTTTATATCACCATCTCACAGGATTTTTAAGATAAGCTAAACATATTAGATGCTTAAACTTCATTAGTTCCAACTTGCTAAGGCACTTTTTAAAATCCCAGAAGATATTCCCAACTATCATTAGATGAATAAATAATTTTTGACAAGCTATTCCTTAACTGCATTTGAAAATTACCATAGGAGTAATTTGAAGCACTGAAGATTGAATAATCCCAAAAAATTTGGCAATGGGCTGTTCCTTATCATATCTTAGACTTGACCTATTATCAAATAGAATAATTTAAAAAGTAAAAAAAAAAAAAGATGTGTTGATAGAATTATAAATGAAATTTCTTTCTGGATAGAGAAAAGAGAGGCTATTCCGGAGGAGCAGTGTAACAGCATTTTAACAGAGGGGGTTATTTATGTTTAAAACTTAGATGATGAACACAAGAATAACTTCCAACCTAAAAGGTTATAAAAGTAAGTTTATAAAAAAATTATAAAGTAAAACCTTTCCCCACATGTGTGTAACCTTCCATATCACTTATTTTAGATGCAAGGCAAAGACTAGGAACCAGACTCATTCAATACCGTTAGTTCTGCTGGAATTGGGAGATAAACTACTAGGAGGGATATTTTATACCAACCTATTTTACTCAGAATTGGTGTTTTAAACAAATATAATAAAGGTTAACTTCACCAAGTGCTAAATAATATTGCTTTGGGTTTTCATTAGCACTGCTTAAATAAAATTAATACTTTTTTTAAGAGTTGTACTGGTAGCAAAAGACACAAACCAGAACTAGAATGGAGAGTCATGCATCCAAACAAAAAAAAAGTAAGGCTCCCCTGTAGTGTTTAACAAGACTGCACCATAGTATAATGAAACCACTCTTTTTAAAAAATGATTGCCCTGTGTTTGTATGAAAAATCCATTCAACAGAGTCCCTGTAGGTGTTAGTCACAAATTGTGCACAGTCACACACTATTGTCAGGAAGAGGGGAAAATCACACACAGGGGTGAGAGGGAGCAGGAGACCCAGAGAGCAAGCAGTGCAACCTGTGCCAGCTGAGACAGAATTCAGCAGTGCTGGAACCCCCTCTAGGCTCAGGATCACACAGAATTTCTAATTTGGACACAACCCATCTGCTGCAAAGGCACCAGAGGATCGAAATGTTCATTAGGCACTATTCTAAACTGGCCACGTGGTCATCCAGTACCAACCAAAAGTGCTCCTAGAAGTCCCAATATCTGGAAGTGGAGCTGTCCATAATGACTGAGGGGGGGAAAAAGGCTCTATAAAGACTCAAGCACATGGTAAAATAGTAAAAACCAGGAAGCCACTTCAGCAGTAGCAGAGCTTGGTGAATACAGTGACAAAACTCTCTGGACTCAAGATAAGAAACCAGAGAGAAATCTCACTGCTGTGTGGCAATCCTGTGATCTGTTTGGAGTTTTGGAAATTCTCTAACCAGATTTGTTTGTAATCAGAGGTTTTACATTGGAAGGATGCAACCATTTTAAGTTACACTGGAAAAGCTTTTGATAATAACACTTTAGTGCAGCTGAGACTGAAGCAGTTGTGGCTGCAGCAAGTGCCATTTGAGTTTGTAGTCTCACTCATAAAAGTTACTTTGGAACCTAAAAATCCAGTCAGCTCTTCTTGTCCTTTTCTTAGTTTATCTCTCCATGACCTTGACATGAGCAATTTTTTGCACTATAACAATGGTTTCATCTCTTTGGCTCAATTCATAGGGAGCATTTAAGAACATATTCTTTCTCAGAATGCATCCTGAAGTATCATCTGAATACTACCAAACTGACTAGCACATTAGTAATATAAAATTAGCCTAATTTTACCCTGGATAATTAGCACTACATCGTTGTCTTATGCATATAGAAATGGTTTTGACAATGTAGATGATTCTTTCTCAATTTTCACTGTCCTAAATGAAAACAAGATAAATTTTCTCACAACAAAAGGATTCACTTCATATTCATTTTTGAGTATCATAAAATGATACCAATTATATCCACTTAAAGGCACAGAAACTTAATTCTGATACTAAGCAAAGTACCATTTTAAAATTTCAGGATTTGTTTCTTTGCTGTAAGGGGAATTAATAAACAAAACTGCTAAGAACCAGATATCAATAAAGCAAATTGTTTATTCTATACTGACAGTTTATCTAGTGTAAGATATTACAGTTTCTCAAAGAGTGAAGATGAATCATTCTTGCTGTTGCATTTATTTATATTAACTCATAAAGCTGTAATACATAGGTTAAGGATAAAGCTGTGCTAGAGTATTCATTTTATTCGGTCTACTGGCCAAGGATAAATGGGGTGTAAATCTTGTTGAATGCACAGAATCCCACAGCAGCTGAGGTTGGCCAGCTCCTCTGGGATCCACTGTCCCTCCACTCAAGCAGGGGCAGCTAAAGCAGCTTGCCCAGAGCCACATCCAGCCTGGCACTCTTAATAAAAAGAAATAGAAATCAAATTATATCATCTGTATTTCCAGATCATTTGATCTTTGAAAGATGAATCCATCTCTTACAATTTGACTTCAATGTTAAATCTCCCAGCGCTATAACTTTTCAATCTGCCTTACTCTGATGAACTTCAGCACTTTAATGTCAGGATTTACTGACAAACTTAGAATCCCTTTAATTTTGTTGCTGAAAAAGGTTTGGTGTCTCTACACCAAACAGGGTTTTTACCATTGAAACTGTACAGTTAAAACATGAAAGAAAAGCCTCTCCAAGAATTTAAAAGTTGCTGTGTGAACAATTTTGGACTGTCACTTTGAGTCTTTGTCATGCAGCACTTTCCACACTGGGCTTTGACAGGTGCAAAGGCAAGTTCCCTGGCTGGGGCTGAGCCAGGGCATGGCACATGCTGACAAAACAGACCAGCTCAGTAACAATAGTTGTCTGGAGAAGAAAAAAAAAACCCTATGCATGTTTTTAATTGGTAGAGACTGACTGCCAAGTTCATAAATCAAAATTTAAACTTATATACTGTAGAATCCTTCCATTTCAGCTTTCTTTTTTTCACATTAGACTGAACAAATTTTGGAGGGCAGCTGGAACTATTAAACACTTAGTTGAACTGTTCTCTGTACTTTGAAAATGCAGAACTCTTCTTTGAAATGGACATAACAAAGGAAACAAATCAAGATGACTAATTCCAGTAATGATTTTAACTCGTAATTGCATTAGCACTGTCAGCAGAGTCAGCACGAGAGATCTGTATGTGTAACTTTGTGCTGCCCTAGTGAAATACACCAGGCCAAATCCTGCTCTCAGTTTCTTTACATCTGGTGTATCTCTGATCAAATATGATTTGCACCAGTTTAGCTGATGGTAGGGTTTGGGCCTGTATCAGCTGGCTCCAGAATAGCTTTACCTGTCCTTTGTGTAGGCTGACAAAATCAGCAGAACACAGCACATAACAGCTCCAGCAGGAATTGATATGTCCCAGGCTGGCCAAGAAATCAAGCAGCTGCATTTGCCTAATTCTGATGCAAGGTCCTGTTTTAGACTTACACCTTCAAGGTTAAAATTGTAATTTGGTTTTCCTGTGTTTGGGGGTGAGGGGTGGGGTTACTAATGAAGAAATTTTACAATTTCCCGTATTTGAAATACAAATATCCCACTCTCCTTTATTTCTTCCATCCTCAAAAACCATGGACATATCTCATCTATTATACAAACAGAGAGGGACAGAAAAGTCATTTGTCATTATAATCACATAAATGTGTCACTAGCTCTAAAGAATGCCTGACTGAAGGCCAAGAATGCCTCTATTTCCCAGGATGATGAGGCACTTTCTTTTTAACAACTACTTTAAACTGTTTTGAAATGACTGAAATTATTAGATTTCTGGCAACCACTCTGAAATTGCTTGCCATCAGAGTCTGACACCAGCACAATGGCTTTCATCCTTTCACAGTGTTTGTGATCATTCCCATACTGATGAGATGTTGCTTGGTTAATCACAGAACAGAGTGAGCCAAGAGAGTAAAGAAGGGTTCCCTGGCACAGACAAATATAGATGTGGCACAGTGTAACACACACTGGTGTTTGGGGGCTCTCTTCTATTCAGAGCTGGGTTGTGGATCAGTTATCAGGCTGAGAGCTCTCTGGGACAGCCCAAGCCCTTATTTGTATGCACACTGTGCTCACAAGTGGGGATGGCATCCTGTGCCATCACAAAACAGGTACGAATGGGACTCGTTTGCAATAAGATCACTAAGCAGTTGCAAGTTTTGCTAAAGTGGATCCTTAAATTACAGCCCATCTGAATCTCACTCTAAAAACACATCCAGGCTTGGGGAAGCCAAATCTGTCACTTAGCCAGCACTGGGGCTTAGACATCATTCCTGAAGTACACCAAAAGGGCTATTGTTCGTCTGCCAACACTGGAGCTGCTTCCTGTGTTTCCCCTACTCACATCAGTCCCTAATAAGAGTGAAGAGGGGAGGAGTCTCTGAGGGTTGAGGTCTGCTTCATCTGCCTGGGGCTCCTTGTGGCACAAAGAACTCATTTAACCATTTCAAATGTGTATTGGCCTCTATATGTTGCAGTTGTAGAGGCAGAATTAAAAACTTGGACAGAAGGAGGCCTTGAAGGCAAACATCAGTCTTCTGTTTCTCTTCTGTTGAGAAGTCCAATGAAAGAGCTGGCATGAGCCATGAGGACAGCATTTGCTATACACAGCTTTTTGGTTTTACCTCTGAAAGTCATGCTTCCAAAGAAACACAACAGCCTGAAAGAGTGGTAAGTGGTGATACCACTGCAAATGGCCATGGCTGGATGCAGACAACTGCAGGAGACCTGTGGGTGTCACAATGTGATCCTAAAGCACTGTTTTCTGTCACAGTGATCCTGTTAAAGTCATCTGGACTGTTGCTACACAAGTGAACAAGAACACAGTGATCTGGCTTTAACCAGAAAAGTCTCCAAGGATCATCTCTGCTCCTTCTCCTGCCTCAGGGTGTGAGTCAGCCGTGGCTTTGTTCTTACCAGGTACCATACCATCACCCTCCAGGACGTGATGACAGCTTAGCCTCAACGGGAGTTACTTCAGAGGGTCCTGCCAGTGACCTCCCTGTGCCCCAGTCTCATCCTCTGGAAGTCTAATGCAACCATAAAATACAGCTCTTGGGAGCACAAAGAGATTTATGCAGTTAATATAAATGTACTTTGAAATAACCTATTGGAAAAGAACCACACAAAAGAGGAGAGCAACAGGAGAAACAACACTGAATTTGAGTCTGTGAGGAATTTGAAAAGGCATCTTTACACATTTATTCTTTAAATAATTCAGAGTACTCTATCAGCAGCCCTTGGATGCAGCACTAGGACATTGGTTTGCTAACATCATTCCACTACAAACATGTACATTTTAATCTTGTGAAAGTCTCAAGAGTGCTTTGGCAACATTTATCAACTAAAACCTCATTGCAAAAAAGTCATTCTTTTCATTTCCTTGATTAATCTTTTTGGGCACATGTCTTCATGACAAAAGGGATTTTCCAAGATGAAGTTTAAAATTAAGAAGAGAAACAGCTACACATTTGAATTAATATTTTATAAGTTTTCCCCTCCTAATTCATTCTCTTTAAGTGATATTGATATTTATGCACAGAAATTACAGTTTGAAGGAGGATGAAAATACATGGAAAAGAAGGAATAGGAAAATTAAGTTGTGACTGTTTTATGTGTCTCTTAATAAGGCAAGAAAAACTCAGTTTATCTGCAGGCCTAATGACTTTTCACTGTATGGCCATATTGCACCAACTTGTATGAGATAATAACAAGAAATATGACTGGGTTTTTATATATTCAGGTCAACATGAAAGTATCAGCAAGGCTAGAGCAATGCTATCAGAGTTAGAAAGCATTGCAGTCATGATCTGCAAGCCCACATAGTTCAAAGTGTTAGAGTAGATTTACCTCCTTCACAAGCACTTCATGTTTTAAATTGATTCCTTCTAACTCTATGGATTTCTTGATTCAAGGTCAATGCTTTCACTCCGTAGCCAGGAATAGGCTAGACAATAAAAGCTGCAGAAATTAATTCATCTATAAAAGATGCGTGTCATTGAGATTTGAGAAGAATAGAAGTGTCTTCAAAAAGTTGCTGAGTGTAAATATTATCCTGTGTTTACTCAGCTCTGCAGCGTGTGGGGACCTGGAGAAGCTGTTTGAAGGTCACATTCAGATGTGCCATGTTCAAGTCTTGGTGCGGAGTCCAACTCCCACAGTAAATCCAGAATCCAAATCCAAATCCCACAGTAAATTCTGTGTGGACATGGCTTAGCTGAGTCTGATTTACCCTCTCACATTCTGAGGTTGTGCTGCTGGTAGGAAGAACCTGGTACTCAGCTCTCTGTGGCATGGATGCCAACTTCCACAATAGCCAGGAAAGTCTAGAAATAGTTCTAGAAATATAAAAAGTGTCAGAAGTCAGACTTGTTTATAGGGTGGTTACAAGGGATCACAAATTGCTATGCAGTGAGAGGCATGAAAGTTACATTTGTTAGCAAAGAATTCTGGAAGAAAAGGAACTCTAAGGATTAATCTCAGGATTCACACTTGTACAGATGAATCTTTATCAATGCTTTTCCTAGTGAAGGGCAGATGAGTCTGACAAATTGCACTGATTATATTTTCAGTCTCTGAGCAAACTGGCATTTACCTTCATTACTTCTCCATTGTTCTATTTCAAGCTTCTCACAAGGTATCTACAGGACAGAACTGAGCTACAAAGCACAAAGACTAGTGTAAACTTTTGTCAATGAGAAAAATAGAAAAGAAAAATCAAAAATAGAATTAACAAGCTGAATAGGACTCTGGTTTATTTGATTTTTCACTGAATTTACATCTCATCTAGCTAAAAAAAAACGAATTTCTGGTGATACTTGTCTGAGGACTCAAAGATAAAAATTTATATTTTCTGGATTTCATACTACATTTTTCTACAGTCAATCCTATCCTAGTGCAATGTACCACTTAGTCATGTCCTGCAACTTGCCCATATTCTTTATGAAGTTTACCCCAGTAAAACATTTGACCTTTTTTTACATCTTTCTGTATCAAGGTATCTTTTACACTAGCAATTACAGAGCTTCAGAGGAACAATTTAACATCAACAGGACCTTGAAAACACACCTAATTTTCTATTAATTGGAAGAACATATTTAAATTCTGTAGGACATCAAAACCCTCCCAGATTCTCCAAGCTGTCATGTCAAGGCAGCAGCTCAGTTTCCCCACGGAGTGCTGAGATGGTTTCAGCTCTGGTGTTACAGGGGCACACTGACGGGCTGCTGGTGGCTGCAGGGCTGAGGGCATCCCCCTTCCAGGGATTCCCCTCCGCAGCCTCATTTATTTAGGTGTGTTGAGCACAGAGGGACTGTCACCAGAGCTTGGTCTTGTCATGACTTTTACTGAGCTTTCATAAGTAACAAAAACCTGTGGGACTCAGAAGGATCCATTTGAGAGTGAAATGCTTCTCCAAGAGTAATGAGAAAATGACCCTTTGTCTTTTAGAGTTGTTCCACTGTTTCTGTTCTGCTCTAGGCAGAGGAAAGCAGCTTTCTGCTCTTGTTTTGCACCCCAATGAGAATGGACTGTGTTTGCTCTTGGTGACTGTGGTTCTGGGAAGCACAGAGGTAGTCCAGAGCTCAAAGCAGATGCTGAGAAGCCAGAAGAGAAGAGAAGAGGAGGCATCACTGCCCGTGCCATCTGCTTCCAGCAGAGACTTTTCCCCACTTAAAGTGCTGAATGATGAAAGAGAGGGCTGCGCCTGGGACACCTCACACACACTTTAACACCTACAGACACTTGAAAATGTGGTGAGAGGCACCCAGCTCCCGGTGTGTGCTTTTAGTGTCAGCTCGCAGTTTCCTCTCCATCTGCCCAAGGATTTGAGAACTTCCACAAGAAAGACAATGGCAGCTACAACACATAAAAATAGCCGCTGATGTGCCACTTCAGCTTCCATCCTTAAAGCTCCCAGACTACAGAGGAGCAGTTTTTATTGCTGACAAGTTAATTAAGAAATGTAAAGGGAAATAATAGAGTTCTATCAATTAGCTGCTGGTAGAAGACACCCCCAGTGATTTGCATGGCTCTCTGGTAACAGGGGAGGTAGAGCTATATGTCTACAGCCAAGGGTTTCTACTTGGCTCCAGATTATGGAGAAGGTCCATCTTTATTTAAACTTGCAATACATGAAATTTAAATTATTCTTCATATTATAAAATAAAAGCAAGAAAGACACTTGTAATCCTATGACACTGTGATGCTGGTTGTACCCCTTGGGTTTGAATTGTGTATTCAAATAGTTACATTTTATGGGAAGGGCACCAACTTCACACAGTTTTCTAGAGATTCTGGTAAGTATCTTTTAACTTTAACTGGGGATAAAAATTTTAAATTCATAGGTATTTTTTCAGCCTGAAGCATGATTTACATAGCAAAATAATACAGCATGTTCTTTGAAATGGAAAGTTTTATAATATTATTTTTAAAATAATGTTTCCAGTTTTCAATTTCAGCTTAGCTCTGTTGAGTAAAAAAAAATCAGTATGTAGGAGACCTTGCACTAGATCATGCAGCTTTTACCCTTAAATTTATTGAAACAGCCAGTTTTTGCAATAGCTGGATTTACATGTCATGGATTGTATTAAGAAGTGCCTCAGCAGCTTAAAACTATTAAATTTTGCAGTGCTTTTCGTGCATCCTTACCCTGATCTGGGCTATTCAGCTACATTTCTGCTAAACATGTCAAAAGGAGAAGAATGCCTGTATTATACAATATTTCTGCTGAACAGAGCTTTAATAAATTGACTAGGCTTCTATTTTAATCAAGCATTGTGCACACAGAGCAAAATAGTATGTTTGGAGCAGCCTCTGAACGATCTTGCTGTGTCTCTTTCCATAAAGAAAATGAGCAATTCATAAAAGTACCAGCCTGTTTGAAGATAATACAGATCTTCTGATATTTTAGAATGCTGGATAATATCAGTAAGCATCAGAAAAGGGATTGGAGTAGGTCAACACATGATATTAATATCAATTAATAATAATGACAATGATAATAAAAGCTGACACACTTTAGCTCTGATCCCTTTCTCCTTACCACAAGCATATTTGCGTTGTACCACTGGAGCTTTTGGCTGTGTGATTTATGCAAGATGACGTTCATAATCAAGGAACAACAAGAGTTTCCAAAAGCTGAAAACAAAATAAAACAGTCTCTAAGAGGCCAAAATTCTGAAATCAGATATATTCATTTGTTGATATCTGTAATTTTCAGATTAGAACAAAGAAATGCAGTTCTGGAGCTCAAAAATTACTTAATTGATTTCACAACACAATAAGTAAATCAGATTTTCTGAGTTCCAATATTCATTCAAATGAAACTTGAAGAAAAAATTAATTTATTTCAATATCCTGCTAGGTCAGCTACAAAATATGTAACGTGATGATCTCTAGAAGCAGAAGATGGGTATTTCTTTCCATGTCATTTATTTGTATTTGCTCATGAATGCATCCTTAATGAATACCTCTACCAAGAGCATTCAGAGAGAAGTCAAGGTGAAAGCAAACAGGAAATGAAACCACTCCATCTCCTTCAGTTTAACATCCAGGGAAATAACAACACACAAGCATTTACTCCTGCACTGTGATGGACAAGACAAATGTGAGGCATCCCCAGGAGCACCAAGACCAGCTGAGAAGAGCTGATGCTCACAAAATGTAAAGGAACTTGGTATTAAAAGGCAAAATGGTAGGGAGATATTTGAGACAATGTCAGACAAGGAGTAACAAGAACATTGGGGAAACACAGAAGATACTCCAGACAAAAATGGTTCTCCTCTTGTGTGCATGCAAGCAGCCACCATGGTGGTTGTACAAGGAGTATCCAGCACAGAATTCCCAAACTGCCAGGAGACCTTCATTCCATCCACCTTTTCCCTTCTCCATACACTGCTTTTCACCATGTTAGTCTCATTTAAGCAACATTCCTGCTTCCTCCAGCTCATGACTTTATCTCATCTATCCACCAGCCCTGGTATATCTGGTATAACATGTAGCTACTTCTCTGAGCCATGGAACATATTTTTAGTCTGCCTTCCCATAATACCTGGCGAAACAGAGTACTGCAGATTTGGGTAGATCATGTTATTGAAAAGCTTTTGAGTCCTCTGCAAAACATGAATCATGATCAAATTAAATGCAGAGGGATGCTGGACAGGGAGCAGATGTTCTGCTGACATCAAGTGAGGAATCTGTCACAGTCTGGAGGGAAAGCAGAAACTTGTGAGCTCCTTAATTTGTTCCTTCTATACACCTTATAAAGTCCAAATTTAATTTGGAAATCTTATTTTGAGTCCTTTTCCATTCTTATCTACCAAGCTAAAAATAATAATGAAAAACCAACAAAAAAATTAACATAATTCAAGAATTTTATCAAGAAGTTGCCCTTACTATATTCAGTTTTCCCTTCCAACACAGCTCCTTTATGCCATTCTGTCACCTCAGTATTTTCAAATCCCCACACTCCTGCTGAAGGTTTGAGGCACTGAAATGAGTGTCATGTAAATGTTTTCACTTGAGCTATTCTTAAATTCTAGCAATCTCTACCAGAACATCTCCTGGTCTCTTCTAGCTAAAGGTGTTCAGTAAGAAGTGGGAAAAGGATGGAAATTAATGGGAGGAGCTGTCTCACTACAGGAAGCCACTAAAATGCTTCACTGACTCTGTAGAGTTTTCATTGCGGAAACTGCCAAGAGCTCTTGACCTTGGAAAGTTAAATAAATTCATTTACCATGTAAGACACAGGCTAATGCCATAATTCCAATGCAGAACACTGTGGTACAGCCAGAGCTAACTGACAAAATTACATGTCTGGGCCTACAAGCAGAATGTTTATGGGTCGAATATTACTCAAGTCTTATGTGCTGGAGCAATGGCACTGAACAAGAACTGGGATTAGTGTCACAATTAGTGTGATAATCTATGGCTTGCCAGAGAGAAGGTTGGTTGTGTCAGAGCATGGATTGGCAGGGGCAATGGAACGGTGGGATGGAAGGAAAAGGCCTTTTCTTCACACAGTGGTCAAATTGGCATCCATGTAAGAGTGACAGGTTCTGGAAGAGAGGTCAAAAAGGACTGGTTCTTTGGTCCATGGGCCACATGCATCCTTCTGAGCAAGGCATCCTGCCACTTTGGTGGAGATTCAGCATTAATCAGTGGTTCATAAAACAAAAAAATTATGATCCGGCATGGGAACATAGAGGAGAAATTCAGTGTTTCTTAAGTGGATTCATGGGATGTAGAGCAAACTTCCCACCAAGGAGAGCTGTTCAGTGGGCTAAAGCTTTTCATCTTTGGGGATCTCACTTGAGAACACTGCTTCCAAAGCAGGGGCTACGTCCCCTGAGGATGTTTACAGGCATCAAAACTCGCGCCGTATTTCAGCACCACCAACAGCTCCATCTGACAAGAAAGTCGAAGCAAAACCAACAGGAGTGTGTTAGGCATGAACTGCACTAGCACAGCCGGAGAGAAAACTCTGCAGACACATTTTGGGAAGAAGAAAATTCTGATTTCTGATTCATTAAGCTCTTACAGGCTTGGGAAAGGAAGCTTTCCGTTTCTGTGGGAAGGTTTTGAGAAGGATCATCTCGGTATAATTGTGAATGACAGACAACTTTGAATTTTTCAGGTGGGAGACTCTCATGTGGTATTGTGCATCTCCAAAATTTTATTAAAAATAGACCGTGCTTAAGACACAAAGCAAATAGATTAGAAAAAAATTATTCTCTAACCTATCATCTTTTATTAAAAAAAAAAAAAAACCAACATAGAAAATAGGAAAATTCCTACAGCAGAGCAAGCTGCTTGTTTTAATGACACTGGAAAGATTATGAAGGAGTAATGTGAAAATTCTCTTTGCTTTGGATTATTTAAGAAATGATATCTATTCTGTTATGTATTTGCTGAGTCCTCTGGAGCCGGGATTTAGAACCAGCATTGATTTTGCACTGGATAAAACAAAAGGTTTCTATCATAGAACACAGAGCTAACATATCAAAGTAAAGAACAGCAGTTAATCTAATTCAGCTTCTTCCCCAGCTCCCCATTTCTGGGGAGGTGCTGATATACCTCTGTAATTACAAGTAACTATAGAACTAAATGGAAAAAATGCACAATGGAATCTGAGCAAGATTTGAATAGTTCAAAGGGGGATAAGGCTTGTGAACATTATATTCCACCCAGCATTTTTTTGTTTTGTTTTGGACAAAATATCTTATACTTGCTCTTCATCTTCTTGGAAATCAATATAGCATGATCTAAATTCATCACAGAAGGTAAACTACATCCATTTTAGACACCTATCCGAAGGAACTAACTTCTGGAGCACCTGACTCAAACACTCCCTTTCACTTTGAGTCTCTCTATTTCAAGGACCAGGACAAAACATTCCTTGATCCAAGAAATTAGGTAGGATTTGAGCTATTGCACTTTTTTTTTTTTTTTTGTACAGAGGTGAATTTGGTCCCTTGACTTCACCTCATTCCATGCTGGGACAGCCCTGCAGAGCTGCAGAAGATGGCAGTGCCTACTCCAGAACAGTTGATTTACCCCCTCTCATAGCTGACTCTCAAAGCAAATCAGTGCACAAGCGCCCCATGCACAGGCAAGGGGAACCATCCCAGGTCTGCTAAACCCTGGGGAATGTGCAGACTGACTGGAATGCTTTCAAACTGCCACAGCAGAAGAGGATGGGGTGCAGGGAGAGCTGGGATTGCAGAGCAAAGCTGCAAGGGGCCCAGGAGAAGATGCCTCCTGGCTGGGACACAGAGTCACCCTCAGCTGTGTCCTTGTGAGCCTGATGCACCTGGAAGACAGCTCAGGAAAAAGGGGATGTAGCAGAGAACTATGGACTACAAAGAGAGAGGCCAGACTGCAGTGATAGAGGAGTGGGAGATGTTTGTGTGGCTGCCTCTTCCAGCTTGAAGCCTTGCCAGGGGGGCTGATGCACAGGCTTGGCTGCAGCCAGAGAAGCCCTGCATTAACCCAGGAGTGAAGAACCCCTCTGGGGACCTGTGCCAGCTCTCAGCTCCCTCCCTCCCAAGTGCACAAATGGATTATCCAAGGCCTGTACACACAAGGATTGCTTTAAATCAATAAATGCTGGAGAACAGAAAACCAATGGCCTCAAGTCTGCTCACTGCTCTTCCCCTTGCAGGGTGGGCACTGCTGTGTTTGTGTCAGTCTGACAAACCATCCAAAATCCAGCAACTGCAGCCCAGGCTGGTGGGATGCGATGTAAAACTGTCAGGTACAGACTGAGTTTTGCATCCAGCTCCTGTGGAGGGCAAGCTGGGGGAGGCAGTGGGAAGGACAGCTGGCAGAAATACACACCAGGGTACTGCAAGGTCCTGGTCACCACTGCTGTTCCTCCACTGGGCCTGGAGCTTGCTATTTTATTTATTTTATTCATCTATTTTATTGGATGGAAAGCCAGATGTGGTTTTATCCTAGTAGGAGGCACCACAGGAGGCAGATGCACTAGGAGCAAGGGGACGTGGTGCAGCAGAGAAGGTTTGTCAGCCTGGACAGATACAACGTGCAGGAAACACAGTAATTCTGAAATAAATATACACATCTGAAACAAATATATACATAAATATATACATTCTGAAATAAATGCATACCAAAAATGATAGAGGTGCTTTGTTTACTTGCTTCTTGTCAGAGAAAATTGTCACAGGGTATTGCAGAGAATGAAACTCAAACTGTTCAGAAGGAGACCCCCGGAAAGCCATGAGGGGAGGTTGATCACCAATGGTTATCAAAGCCAATGGAGCAGAGGCAACCTCTGGCTCAGGAAGTCCTGAAATTGCTGACTCGTAGAAGGGAGAGTGTAACAAGCAAAGCACAAGCAGCATTTACTTTATATTTTCATGCTCTTTCCCATAAGTATCTACTACTGCTGCCATTGCCAGAGCTTCAACCATGCACAAAGGACATAAAAAATGTAATTTTTCATGTTTTAATAGATCCAGTTTTTAGTCAATCTGATAGTAACACAACAATGTGGTCTAACCTACTTTCTCCTTTCATTAGGAGAGCTGGTGAACACTTCTATTTGTGAAGATTGGGCCTTTGTAGAGCTGAAAAGTTTTTAGCTGTGTTGGTTTTTTCCATGCTGTTTCAGAAAAGACCATTCATTTTTTGTGGTTTTGTTCCTATATTTTCCCTCTGTTTCTTTCTGGCACAGAATAAAAGAGAAAAATCTTAATTATAGGTTTTTTTTTTTCCTCTTTCTTTTTCTTCTGACTTAGTAAAATTTTGAAAAGCAAAACTTTCAAGCTACTGAAGAGTAAAAAGAAAATCCTACTTCCTCCTGCTGGAGTAATCCCAAATTTTAATATTAATATTTTAATATTAGAGGACAAAAACTTTTTGAAAATCTGAAATCGGTTTTCAATTCTTAGCCATTGCTAGGCCAAAGACAGCACAAGCAGTAATTTTGATGGAGCTTTGCAATTCCCTGAACCAGAATATTTTCCTCTCATCACTCCATATTCCACATGAGTACTGTACCAAAGGCAGCATCAGTCACACAGATTTCACAAGCAAGATTAGATACAATTGAACACATTTATTAAATGCAGTGTAAAGGCTCAGCAATAGGAGTTTCTGCCAGAAATTCCTAATATTCCCTTTTTCTTGCTGGGAAAGGGAGAGTTCACAGTTCACCAGCCAACCCACACCTGCCCAGACAGATAACAGTGGCACAAGTGACAACTGAGCTGGCACTGAGGTTTTGAGTTCCCAGAACTTTTTGCCTCTCTCATTACTCCAGAAGACAGGGAAAAATGTTCTATCAACCCTCCTGCAAAGCTAAGGGGCAGTGAGCAGATTGCATTCCTTCTTGTCCTCACAAGAATCATAATGCTAAAATTTACCTTTTCACAGCATGTGCAGTAAAAACTATTTTTAATTACCAGTATTAGCAGTCACCCAACCATTGTGGGAGTTCTACTTTGTGGTTATGCAAGTTCCATCTCTTAATAATTTCATTTTATGTTTAAATCAAAATAATCTTATTTCTGCAATAAAGAACAAATTATGTCAAATGTCATCCTTTCCAAATGAAACCCTGGCATCCTAAGGAAACCCTGGCATTCATCAGCCACAGGAAACCTGTTTGTAGGACTAGAAGGTGTATAAAAGTAAGGAGAGCTTTTGTCCTAGATAAGTGTACAATTTCTGCTTGTGTGGGTGGATTTCTGTGATGTGTTTAACCAGAATCGAAGAAAATCTAGTGCTTTGGCAAGGTATGGATGTAATAAATGCTGTTCATCACTTCCAGACTGACTTAGACAATCTTAGTACAGCTGCAAAGCCTCTGGTTGCAGGAGGCTTTTTCAAGATTAATTTTGCTCCAGTGGAATCCAAACCATGGCTCAGCAGCATGAAAAAATTACTATTCTGGTCACTTTATTAATGGGGAGAGCCATTGGCTTTCAAATAATGCAAGAGTATATGTTTCTACTGATTTATAGCCCATTGGAGTACTTTTAATTGGACTTTGCTGTTTTCCTGGACCATGACTAGTCCTTTCTTAACTGTTTGCTTTTTCCTAAGAAGTGGAGCCCTGAGAGAAATTATTTTAATGATAATGTGGGCAGAAAAATGCTCCTTGGCAGATTTCAAATGCAGTTAATTATAGCCCCTTCTGGAAACACCTTGCCAGATGCCTGGAAAATAGTGCCTATGAATACCTTAAATCTGAAATCTGTGTCATTTTTACACAAAAATATTACCTTTTGAGGAAAAAAAAAGATTAAAAACTGTGAGCTTTTCAGGTAACTTTCCATTTTCTAACCTGTGGATTAACCCTTTGTGTGTCAGTGCTGGAACTGGGCTCATCCACATTCCCTGATGGGGTCATTTTCCATTTCCATGTAGACACACACACATGGGCCTGAAAAACCTCTGCTGTCTCCACTCTCCATTTTCTGCTTTCCTGTCAGACCACACTGTGTAGAAAATTCAGGGGTACACTTTCCCACATGCAATCCCAACATCAAGGAACATAAAAAATGATGGAGTTGGACCCTCTAATACTGAAGCAGATAAGAGGTCTCTGCAAGAGTTATTTAGGAAGAGAGATTAAAAGCCTTTTAAAAAATTAAGCCTTCAAAGGGCATAACTTATTTCTATAAATAATTTAACATATATATTCTGTGATTAATTAGAGACAAAAGGCCTCAAAAATTCCCACAGGCAGTGCCTGGGATCCTGACTCTCCCACAGAGACTTCAAGCACACACATTTATTGACAATGTAAATGCAGAATATGTCAGAAGGCACCACTGAAATGCTACTGAAAACTCAGACTGGCCTTTGCTCTCATGACTGGGGAAATTTTGCCCACAAACCAAGAGCTGCTGTGCTGGGAAGGTGAGCTGAGCCCCCTGGCCAAAGGGCTGAGGTTTTTCATCCCCACATGAGGAGATCAGGAGAGAAACTGGATGAAAGCAGAAGCCAAGTTCTGCTCTCCATGGTGCAAGCAGAAGCCTGGAGCCACTGAATGGAGCAATAAGGATTATCCTACATTTCACATCAGGGCAGTAATTCTCCCTTCTAAGGGGAAAAGAGAAGAAAAAGGGGGAAAAAGAGGAGGATTTGTAAACTAGCACCTGGTGATCAAATGAGTCAATGTGATGTATCTTGTTCACCTTTAACAAAATCAGTTGATAAAAGATGCAAGAGAAAGATGTATATTTCATGTTTTGACTTAAAAACTAATGAGATTCTTAAAATACTCTTTTTTAAATCATCATTTATACCACTTGTTTAACTTATTGCATTTATTTCCTTCTCCTCTTTTTCACAAAACAAGAATAAAAAAGCTCAGCTTTTAAGTTGGAGCTCAGTTGCTGGGGGAAAAAAAAGTTGGAGAGTTCAGTGATGAACTTGGCAAAAGTTTGGCCCTTTGTGCTAAGGACCACAGAGCAGAGAGGAAACTCTGTCACTGACAATTTGTCAAGAAAAGCTTTCTGCTGGAGTGAATCCCACTTCGTGGCTTTGCAAAACCCTGCCTCCACATTGAAACAGCTTCAGCGAGCCAGGGCTGATTTAAATGTTGCCTCTGCCCCCTGCTCCTGCCTGTCTTGTGGAGAAGGGACAGCAGCTTGTGAGATCTCTGTATTTCCTTCATTAAACTGCTGAAGTGCTGTTCTCGCCTTCTTCCACCCCCAAATCAAGTCTAGTCCCTTATCTGGGTTCTATCATAGCACCCAGTCATTGCCATTATCTATCTGCTTCCTAGAAAGCAGCCAGGGCTGGGCACTCCCTTGCCAAAGAGCAGCAGCCAGTGAGTCCTGTATGAAACACCAATCCCTCCTCCTGTCAGGGCTGCATCCTCACCCAGTCCTGTATGAAACACCAATCCCTCCTCCTGTCAGGGCTGCATCCTCACCCAGTCCTGTATGAAACACCAATCCCTCCTCCTGTCAGGGCTGCATCCTCACCCAGTCCTGTATGAAACACCAATCCCTCCTCCTGTCAGGGCTGCATCCTCACCCAGTCCTGTATGAAACACCAATCCCTCCTCCTGTCAGGGCTGCATCCTCACCCAGTCCTGTATGAAACACCAATCCCTCCTCCTGTCAGGGCTGCATCCTCACCCAGTCCTGTATGAAACACCAATCCCTCCTCCTCTGTCCTCAGTGTCCCCTTGGGGTTGGCTCGAGTCCCCCCAAGGGGTAACTCAAAAGTGCTCAAAATCTCCTTGTGCCAAAGAAGGGTAAAGTTGTGACCATGATGAAATCATGGAGGAGGAGAAGTCCTGACATTGTGAGAAATTCCCCCTCTAAATTTGTAATTCCTATTCACTTCATCTTAAAATTCAGCACAGTATATTAGAAAGGCAGATGATAATACCTTTCTACCACTAAGAAAAAAACCCAAACCAAACCTGGAAATGATCAGAGAACTAAACAATTCACATCAGTGTCTGTCAGCTGTGGCCTTTTCCTAGAAATAGCAGCAAAAAAAGTTATTTTGACAAAAAACTTCTATCCACCTTCAGTTGAAATTGTTTGGTGTCAATGGAAGTGACAACTCTGCTCAGCATCACTGCATTCACTGTTAGTCACCACTCTCCAGGCTTTACTACTTCTTCTGCTCTGCTGGCTCATGGCCATCTCAAATGTTAGGTCCTTGAGTAACAATTTTCTGCTTTCCCATTTTTCCCCTCAAGCACAGTGAAGAGCTTCGTGGTGCTCAGTGTGCAGAGATTCAGCTGTACAATCCCCATTGATACTATCTGAGGAGAAAAGTCAAAGACTCAAAACCAACCCACATGATACTCATCTATTTTCTGACATTTATAATTGGAAGTACTGTTCAGGGAGCAAGGGGTGTTTTTATCCAGAACATTCCCCACATATGATAAAGGGAAGCTTCATGTGTGCATAATGTACTTTGTTTCTAATATAAATGTTTTGGGTTTTTTTTTTTAAGTTACATTGTCAGACTTTAGTATTATTTCTAAGGGAATATATTCACATTTAGGAAAAAATGAATTCTAAAATGAGCTCATTACTAAATTATATATATATATATATTTACAAAAAAACTCTTTAAAATACTGATCTGGAAGAATTCTGAGGATATACCAAAGATGTCTCTGTTTCCTAGGGTTAAAAGCTGCACATGATGTATGGGACTTTACAGGAATTCAGTCCTTCCAGGGTCCAATCAGCCTTTTAAACAAGTGTAAAAACATTTTGGGCATCAAGACTCAAACTTACCATCAGTATTACTCCTCAGAGAACTCAGTGGGGCCAGTTTTGAAATTTTTTAATGCCCCCTTTTTTGAACATCAGAGAAAATGTGTTTCAATAATGACATTTCTGAAGGACTTCCCACATTGTACAGCATTATACAGGGAGGAATCTGGGCTCTGTTGAGGCTTGGAAATATTAACAAAAACTTCCAGGAATGCCAAGCTAAATTCTTTTGCTAAATATGTGGAGTGCTGGAAATCAATAGATACCTCCCACTTGACTCCAAACCTGCAAACACAAATAACACCTCTGCTAATCTTTTAAAATATCTTCATAGAAGAAAACCTGCTTTTATCCATGCTATATTGTAAAGATTTTTAATTATACCTGTACCTATCATAATTACAAAGCCTCATTATATGATTATACAGCTTCCATTATGAAAATGCAATTAAGAAAATCAAAGAAGAAAAACATCACATACACCTTCCAAAACTCTGAAAAATAACTTTGGAGAAGGCCTAACTGTGCTGGTTTCACTTGCCTGAGCAGCCCCACAGCATGGAAACTCAAGGTTTAGGAAAACCAGGCATTAGGTGTGACAGCACCTCTGTGACTCTCTGTGCACCATGGACCAGTGAAATTAAACAGAACATCATTCCAGCCTTTTCTCGCACTGCTGCTTGGCACCATCCTGCTAAATTGCTTCCTTTAGCACATTTATCAGGTACTTTCCTGGCTTAATGAATATTTGGTGGACATGGGCAAACCAATTTCTCCTGACAATAACAGCTACACCCTGCCAGCAGGTCTGTAGAAATACACCATCATTTCCTCAGTTATCCAAAAGATTTTCATTCCCCTTCTGGGAAAAAAAAAAAAAAAAAAAAAAAAAAAACCAAAAAAAAACAACTTTTGTCTCCCAGTGCAGAGGTTTCAAATTTGGCAATAGCCAGGTTTGTTTCTCCTGTAGTGTTATTGCTCCTAATGGAATATTGATCTTTCCAAGGAAGAGTAAAGCAATCAATGCACTACAAAGAGGAGACATGGGTAAGAAAAACATCTCCTTATTCTCTTCATGCCTAATTAGAACAAAGAGAAGTAGACTGAAACCAACAAACCAGAAATGTTTGGATACTAAAGATTATTTGTGAAGTCTCCACGCTAAGGCAAAGTTTTGGCACAGATTGGACTCACAAGCTTAAGCTCCTGGATGTGGGACTGATTTTAGGGCCAACAGTTTTATCTGTGCTGTGATGTTTCTGGTATGCATTTATGAGTTTCCTTTGGTTAATTTTGCTACTAAAACTACAGAAGTCCACAGTGTGCATCCACCAAGAGCACAAAGGTGTCTCTGTGTATGTAGAAATAGCCTCCAGTCGGTACCAGGTAGAGTTAGGAGGGATGAATTTGGCCACACCAGCTTTATCTCTGTGTTCAAGTGAGAGGGAAACCCAAGGAGGACAAAATAAAGGGAGGAAGAGCATGATGGGGAAATGGCTTCCCTAGGTGCTGTCCTGCAATACTTCAGATAAAAGCAGCAAAGTTGAAATGAATCCCCCTCCTCTTTCTGTCCATGTTGGCCAGAGCAGCACAGAAATCACCCCTTACTCTAAACTGAGGTAGGTTTTCTGTTTGACCAGACCATTGCCAAAGTCATTTCTCTGCATTAACAAATGACCAGGGATGGTTCATTTGGGATTGGATGCACTTGCTTGGAATCCTCAGCTCCTCTGGACTTCTAAATTAACAGAAGTTCCACAGGCTTTTATTTTGCAAAATAATATTTTATAAAAGATTATAATAAATATATAAAATATTTTATAAAATATTTCAATAAATCTCTTTTTTTTTTTTGTAAATTCAGTGTGAGCACTGAGATTTCTCTCCCCTCTTTGCATTAAACTTCATCAAGGCAATGATTCTTTGCCCAAACTGTTGTTCATGTAAGGGAGACACACAAAAACTGTGTACACTCACTAACTTAAAGAGAGATGAATTCCCACATTGAGTTCAAGTATTACTGGTGCCTCTTTTAGAGTTTTCCATAAATTAACCTTTCTTGTAAGCAGCCCTTACCTAATGTTTGAGTAATGTCAATTTAGCTGAAGTGGAAGATTTAAACACCAAGGGAAATATACAGGAAAGGAATGGATACAAAATTAATCATTAGTCAGGACTATTAGAGTATATTGATAACTTAAATGTTTTTAAACGTTACCTGTAAGAAGACATAAGAAATTACTCAAGCCAAAAAAAAAAAAAAAAAAAGAAATTTAATGTTTCTGTGAATAAGCCTAAGGCATAAATATGTATTTGCCAAATTTAAAGAAAAAATTATCCATGAAAAAAATAAAAAAGGAGTATGAAAAAGTCTAAAACCCCATTTTTTAGTGACACATACAAGTGCTGGAGCAAGTTCTGAAATATCTCCTGGCACACAAAAATTTCCTCCTTATAGAAAAGCATGAGGACTAGCCCTCTTTTTAGAGCATTAGCAAGTAAGAATGAGGCACAGAAAATTCAAATAGAAAACAAATTTCACAATAACTGTACTAGAAAACATAATTCTGATATTAACAGGAGATATTTTTTCACCCTTATGTGTGGAAAAGAAGCTGGTAGTGAGAATCCAATCATGTAAGGAAATGCAGAGAGAAGAAAAAACTCTTCATTGAGTTCATATCACACAGCAAAAGGGAGGAAGAAATGGAAACCAGCAGATGAAGAACATCTACCATAGAGGTGCCAATTTTTTTCTTACACCTTGTTTTGCCTTGTTCTAACTGTGCCACAATCCTTGAGCGTTCATTCCTTCAGAGATCAACGAGCCCAAAGTTTCAGGCTAATTACAGAAGCTGAAAGCAGCCCTTTCTGCACAGAAAAACATTTTAAAATTAAAAAATCCCAGCAATTAGACTCTTGTTCCCTCCACTTCTTTCTGTGCATTACCCTATTATTTTAATAGATATCCCAGAATTTGTGTCCTACTAGTAAAAAGGATGAGAGATCATTTCAATACAGTCCAGCTGAATGATTTACAACATAAGATAGAGGAAAGAGATTGCCTTATCTCCATCTTTGGAAAGATGCTGAGTGTAGAAGTGACTGAAATTAATTTCTGGTTTTTTGCTCCTAATCAGATGACTGCAAATCATCAGAAATCCTTCCAGTCTCTAGGCTTTTTGATATGGCAAATATGATTTTAAAATTCTTTGATGAGAAGAGGCAGCAATAGCTGTTTCAAAATGCCTTATAATTCTTATATATATCTAAGAATGGGGAATAAGCTCAAAAATACAAAAGACAAAAATTCCACTGGGCAATTGCCTTGGGATTCTCTCTTGCTATCAGTTTATGTATGCTGAATTGATATCATAGGTTTTCACAGAAATTAGATCCATTTGATCAAGAGGCAAAGAAAGCTATTCAAGAACAGTGAATAAATAGAAGGTGAAAAGCAAGAAGAATGAGTATTTCTCAGTAATGGAAATGCTGGCAAGAAGTGGAAATACCATACAGAGCCCCCATCCAGAAGAGACACATGGTTAATTTTAATTTTAACCTCATTTAGAGCATGTGATTCACTGCTCCATTTAGTTCAAAATTAAAATTAAGCATGTGCTTAAGTGCTTTGCTGGACTGAGGCCATATACAAGAGTACATTGGTCATGAATCCATATGCCATAGGTTGATTTGCAATTGAAAAGACAAAGCTTTAAAATAAAACCTGAAATTCTTGACTTTGTTCATTTTTAGTGCAGGAAAGCATTGGCAGCATGGAAATCTACAGCAGTTACACAATTCTTTTGAGAAACTAATAAAAAACATAGAGAAATCCCTAAAAAATTAGCAGATTAAATTAATCTAGAAAATTCCCAGAAAGAAAAGCAGCTTTAAAAGACAGACTGCACTGTGCTGTGTGTCTGTGCCAGGTTTCCCCATCCCACAGCACACAGCTCACAGTCCCTGCTGCAGCCAGATAGAGCTGAGCAAGAAGCTGCTGTGAACATCCCAATGCAGCACCCTCAGCACCGTTTCTGACTGATTTACCTCCTGGTTTTCCCTTAGCCAGAGCCTGAGAAAAGGTATAATCCCTGGGCATGCTCAGGGAAATGTCACTTCTAATGTCACCTCTTCAGCACCGGAGCCACAATGCCTTTCACTGCCCAATAAGTGCCCCAGGTGAATGCAGAGAAGAAAGGGAGCCACAATTCTGTCTTCTCCTTACTCTAAGTGATTTGTTACCTGTGAGTGCAGAACAGAGCAGGCACAGCAGGAATTAAGTGAAGGAAACATGCCCTGAGTCCCCAGAAACACTGTTTTGTTACACTCTATTTTATATTTGTGCAAGCAGCTCTTGGGATTCGGGGTAGATTATTTTACTACAATAAGGGGAAAAGAGGCAAGACATACCCACTCAAAAATAAGCAGGAATCTCATGCAAATGCCCTTGCCTGAGCTACTGCTTCAGTTTCCCTTGCTAAGGTTGAAATGTTCCTTAGGCCAGACACAGTGGGGCACCTCTCCTGGTACCCAGGGCACACATCTGTCAGCAGTGGAGGATCAGCAGTGGCAGACAAGGTCTGGGCTGGCCAAGTAAGAGCTGCCAACTGGTGGCTGCTTTGCAAAGGTTTGCTTTCACTGTTAACAGTTCTGGAAGTTGGGGACAAAAATAATTTTCATAGATTGAAAACTTACTTCTAACCCCTCTTTTTTTTTTCAGTACATACTCTATGAAAAGTTCTCATAAAATTTTTGTCAGTCCCAAAATTAGACATTTAAGCTTCAGAGAAAGTAAGACTTTCTTATTCCAGAGGACATCAGCATTTCAGATAAAGGATATCACAGTGCTCTGTGATGCTCTGGCATCCCTGTGCCAGAGCCTCACTGCCCTCTCATTAAAGATTTTTTTTCTTAATATTTAATCTAAACCTCCTCTCTTTCAGTTGGAAATGTACACAGACTTACTATCTTGGAAAATAATGTGATTGGGTAGTTTCACAAAGGTTTGACAAGGATGGGATTGAGAAAGGAAATGCTGAACTTGGCATAAAAGATCATCAATATCACACCCTTTTAACCTATAATTTTCCTTAAACAGGACTGACCTCCCAAGTCTGTAGAGTATTATCTGACTCAAATACATGTATGCTTGTTTTTCAATCTTCAAACATGACTAAATATTCAACATATACTTGGAAAACATAATTATATAGCTAATGTAAGTCCCATTTATGGTAAAGCCACTGGCATTGAAGCAATAGAGAGAAGCAAATGACATGCAAAATAATGCTGTGGGCAAAGCAAACTTGAACAACTGAAAAGGGATAAAGAAAGAGGTAATTATCTAAATTGAACATAACAGCCATTAGTCAAACATTCACAGCTTGATCTAAGCCCCACTGAAGTTAACAAACAGTTCCCCTTTGACTTCAGCAAGTTTTGAATTAAGATTTTAAACATTAGGGAGAAGAGTGTTTGATGAGATTTGTGTGGGTTTCCTTTTTTTTTAGCATTTCACTCTGCAACTCTGCAATAGAAAGGCCATGAAGTAACAGCTCCTCTTCATTAAGCAGACAATAAAGTAGGTGGCTTCAGAAAGGCAACTGATATTTAGCAGTTATTTCAGACATATCTGACTGTACGTGAGTACCACCTCACTGGCATTGGGTTCCAAGTCCTTGGAAAACTGTCACAGAATAAGTTTTCACTTAAAACCCAAAGTGTGCTCATTTAAGTGATAATTTAGAAGCTTTTCTAGACACATACCAGGAGGGTATACTCTCTGCTTTGGAATGTACAGAAACAGGCTCATTTGCTGGCATTACAATTCCTTTCATACTGGGATGAGTGAATAAAAGTTTGCCATTCTTGACTCTCCTTTGGATGGAATGGGTGCCTGCCGGATGGGTCCGTGTCTCACAAACGGGACGGGTCCCTGACTGGCTGCAGACTTAGGATTCATTATCTGTCTGTATCATACAAGCAAAAAGCAAGAGACACACAGAAACAACTACATCCACGCAAACACAGATCAGAGACAAGATGGCAGCCCATGCAAAGCCTTCTTCTACATATTCTTTGAACCAATAGCATAAAAGAAAAGGTGTAAAGTCATTGTACTCAAAGCAATAAGAAAAGGACCCACGTGGGTTTAACATTAGCAAAAGGACTTCTATGAACCTCAAACAATACACAATAATTCATTCTTTAAGATTGAAACTTTTTCTATCTTTGCAAAGCATAGATCTAGGACTTTTCACATCTTGAGCTATCAATAAATTCTTGTTCTTTCTTGTTCCTTATGATAAATATAAATGTATTCACTTGGTTCTTAACTTCCTAGCTTCCCATGAGAAGATTCTGAAATTTCCCAGCCTTTCTGAGCTTTATGTCTACTTTCTGGGGCCTTTTTGCACTTTCTAAAGTCTTTTACCTTTTTATATTCCTACAGGTGCCCCACAAATGTTCTGAAGATGAAAAGAGGCAGAGCACGGCTCCAGGTGTGTCTCTGCAGGGCTTGTGTGCATTTGCTAAGTCTTGAGAAGAAACAGAAAATATTCAGGGCAGGCCCCTGGAGACTGAATCACCTGGAGTATCCACCAGGTACTCCCAGACTAAGAGCCAGATGGCTGCACTGTATTTTACAGTGAAAATCCATATGTTTTATTTTAGCAACACTTATAGCAGGGACAATTGATCTATAGGGGGAAAAAAAACACTTTAAAAGATTTCTAATTACATGCAGCCCTGTCATGTTGCTAAATGAGGTCCACTGCTGTTTTATGAATAATTTGCAGAATTCATTGTCAGTAAATTATATTAGGAATTGGGAATAGGCTCTGAACAGCACTGCAGCAGGTTTTTCCTTCCCTACTGCCTTCTTGTAATACATTCAGAGTATTTGCTATAACTACAGAACATAATTGCAATTATACTCAAAGACAAGAAACTATAACATACAAACAGCAGAGTTTCATTTCCCCCCAGACTGTGATTTATACTTAAACAATAAAAGTAGCTGAGTAACCAAGAATGGAGACTCTTTCCAATCAATGAACCAAACAAACAGAAGGTGGTAAATGGGAATGTTAAAGTTTCTTTTAAACACTCTTAGGCTGATGCCAGGAAGCTCCCAAGGGCTTATTTTTTCTCCTGAATCCAGTATTTGTAACATATCCTGGGAGAAAAGTCACCCAAAATCCAGCACAACCACAGAAGAGAATTTCTGTAATACCCATGTAAGGAGGAAAACCCAAGAACAGAAGAGCAATAAACAGAGTGAAGGGGAAGGTAGTCTTTGATTAGGGAGATAATACAGTCTAGAGCAAAGACAGCTCTGGAAAACAAAATCTGTCATGGGTTCCTTCCAACTCAGCATATTCTGTGAATTTTTTTATGGAAAGAAAAAGTTCTCAGATACTGAGTTCACTGAAGTTCTGCCCTGCTGCATAAGTCAGAGGATTGCATGCACAATCTTTTTTCTAGAGCCATATCTGCAGAAGCCATTCAAAGCTTCCAGAGACTACAATGAGATAAGTTGAAAGGCTGGATGAAACAGCCACCAAAACTGAAGAAAGCTCTTGCATTTATAGAAAAGTTAGAGAAGAGCTGGAATCTGCTCATGGCATTACCTATTCTTGGCTGCTGCTAACCTTGCAGCTCCAGGTACACCTGGAAAAAGAGAGGCTTTGAACAGACCTGTTCAACATCAACAATTCTAACACAGCTGGAGCCGAGCTCCCTGCTCTGCCCATAACACTGAGCTGAGCCAGCAGCTCTGGGCAGCTGCCCTTGCCCAGAGAGAGGAACTGTGCCTGCAGGCTGTGCACTTCTGTTCTACAAGACCTGTTTGTCATTGAGAAAGGGAGGACCCTGAGGTGACAGAAGGCAACAGCTGCTCTTCACTGATGCAAACATCTTTGCAGCAGCCTGGGAACGGGGTGCAGGACTTGTGTCAATTGGTTCCCCCTTTAAGACACAGATCCAAGAAACACTGCACCTCTTCTTTTTGGTTTGGGTTGGGTTTTTTGGGTTTTGGTTGTGGGTTTTTTGTTTTGTTTTGTTTTGTTGTTTTTTGGGTTTTTTTTTTTTATCTTTTGCAATCTTTTCAGGGATAAGAAGCAGATTTCTACTGACATGACAATGTCTGCTTGACTTCAGAGCCAGTTTGAAAATTTTAGTGGTGTGCCTGTTTAGTGGCTCATCCCATTTCTGCTGAAGAGCCCATTACAGTGCCTGTTCTGTGGTAAATTACCTGGGAATGCTCTGATCACCTGTTGCTGCCTTCCTTCATTGTCAGTACCCTGCTGCTCTAGTCCATCAGCACAGCTCCACTGCACTCTCAAGGCTGTTATTCTCAGAGAGCTGTTTCTCTTCTGTGCAGACTATTCAGATTAAACCAGGCAATTCTTTATGCATAAAATTCTCTGTGAGGATGCATAACAAAAATCATGGCTTTTATATGATTAATAGAGCTGTCAGGACCTGTTTGAGATTTAACTTCCTTATTGTGAAAGTTTAACTTACTAGTTTCAGCATAAAAACCTACATAAATCACAATGTTATGGCAGTTGAAAGCAGGGTGGAAGTCATCTGCATTCATAGAAGCTGAGGCAAAGCATAGCCACAAAGAGTCTTTATTATACTGAAGCATCATGAAAATCACAGTATTTGATATATATAAACCACTGTTTGAATTTTTTAATGCAATCTAAGCAATTTGAATCATTAATTTAGTTATAAAAAATGTGGAGACAATGTGCCTAAATTCTCTGAGTACCACTGAAGTCTCTGCCTTCATGTATATTGATCTGCTTGTAAATTGAGCAAATAATCTGAAATTTTATCAGAGTTCACAATGACTATTTAATATTTAAGCTACAAGCATTATTTCAAGGCAGTATAAATTTATAGGATACTTTGCAAAATATTCTAAACATCTAAAGGGACTTACCAACCTGGTACCAAGCACAATGCCCCACATTATCCAATTAAAAATGGCAAAGAAAATCAAGGCCATTTCCCAGAAACCCTCACTCAGTGCAGACAGTTCAGGCAAGACTTACAGAGATCACTGGATAGAAGGTAAAGGCAGTATCTGAGTGAGATTTGGAAAGGAATTCCCAGTGTAGCCAGAAATCTGAGCGTCACTGGGCCCTACTCAAGGAACAGGAGGCAGCCTGGATTGGTTATTAACTGATGAAGGGAAGCTCAGAGCTAGCCTACTTCTTATGCTTGCTTTCAGTTAGTTATAAAACTAGTTTGAATTTTTCCTGTGAATGTTCTTCTAGGTGCTGGAAACAGCAGTGGTGGTAGTAGGACAGGGATAAAGCCCTTCTCTGACTTGCCACAGCTCTCAGACTGTTTTTCCCTCCTCCTTAAGGCCCTGTTCTTTGGTTTTATCTTGAGATAAGTCAGACAAACTCCCCATCTGGATAGCAGCAATTGTGCCATGAAAGGCAGGGTGGGCTGAGCTAATGGGCTGCCTGGTGCTCAGCCCACACAGCCGGTGTCCAGCAGCCTCTCTGCCCAGGAGAGCTGCACAGGGTGCACACCAAGTGCTCCCAAGCCCCTTCCTGCAGGAGGTGCCTGCCAGTACCATCCTCAGCCTCACCTGCTCTCTCCCTTGTGGGCACCTGCTTTCCCACTAGCAGAGGGTGACAGGTTAGCTAACAAATCCCTGTGCTCCTCTCCTGATCCCTGTCCTGATCCAGCATTTATGTACACTATACCCTAAAACACAGGCACTGGCTCAATGAAAAAAGCCTGCTGTGTGGATGTAAAAAACTACCTGAACTGCCTGTGCTGCCTGCTTCCTCTTCCTAATTGCTGCAGTGTCTGGCCGTGCTAGTTGTGCCGAATACCAATAAGAATTCACCTGATTTAAACCCCAGCCAGTAATTTTTGGATCATTAAAAAACCTATTCAATCTTCTATGTCTTAAGCAGGTTGTTTTGCCCAGAAGTATTCTGTGAGTCATCAGGCTATACAACTCTACCTACATTTCCAGATGCATTCAAAAATACAAAAGCGTGGTAAATCAGCAGTTCTGCCAAGAGTAATTTTTTAAATATTTTCTAATCAGTTCTTCTGGTTTTCTTAATTTTTTAAATTTATTTCTCTATGCAACATTTAGAGTAATTTTCCTGGCATATTTTGGGGGCAGGTCTCCACTACTGGGCTGGAACTAGAAGCTTTCCTCTCTTTCACATAAACCAGATAAATATATAAATTAAACATTTAGCTTTAGCATGCAGTTGTTAGAAGTGTCTGCATAAGCAAGATTCAGATAATTGAAACTGCATAATAACATTCAGCTTAATGAAATGTTGCTGTTATAACTACAGAAAAACACTGCAGAGTACCCATATGACAACATTGAATAATCTCATATTATAGCATTAAAAAACATCCACTTGATTAGAGGCCAGGTTTCCAATTTCCTTGGAAACAAATTCTGTGCTCAAGAGGCTGCTTCTGCTGCTAGTTAATGAAACTGCTGCATGAACAACTGCCCACAGAACAACAAGATGGCACTAAGATTTATATATTTTTGCCCGGCTCATAAGAAGGCAGTGATACCCAGCATAACCCACACTCTGTTCATACACACTGTGTCCTCCAGGGAGGTGGCAGCCCTCACACTGAGCTGTGCCAGCACACCCGACCAGCAGGGTTTGTGCTGTGATTGTTTTGTGCTACAGCTCAACCACAGGCTCAGACTTACTCAAGGCTCCCTCTAAACTACACACTTTGTCCTTGTGGAGCAAGAGGCAATTCTGCCCGAAGTTCACCACCTGAACAGAGGATGAGAGGAGAAGCAGAGGCAGAGATGAAGTAAGTTGCTCTCAGAGCAGCACCCTGGGTTCAGGCCCCCTGTGCTCTGGCCTTTCTGCAGCATCCTGCTGTCCCTGCCACGAACACCGAAACACCGAACACCGGGCACTGTGTCTGCAGGAAGTCACGTTAAAATGGAAATGCCACGCTTCTCCAGCTCGTTTAAATAACAAACGACTTATAAATGTCTTCTTTCTTATCTTCTTCCCTTCATAAATCAAGAAGTTGTCTAAGTTCAGAGTTGTTACTGTTACAAAGCCAATCTCAAAGAACTGTGAAACCACACAGCTACGAACGAAGCAGAAATTATATGCAACCTTTGTCTAGTCATTAATTTACTCCAGCCTTCTGGTCAAACCTCCTGCTAGGATAACAACAGACAATTTGGAGAAGGAATTGACTCCCACACAGCCTGGATGTAGGTAAGATCTCATCAGAGCATTCACAGAGCCCAAAAAAAGTGCAGAAAAAAAATTGAAACAAAGTACTCAAGATGGCTTGTTCCTGCATATTGGCCTTATTAACATGTAGGCACATATTGTCTCAGGCAGGTAGTTTGTACAGAGGTTCATTATCTTTCACAGTGCTCATAACTCCTTCCACTTTAATCTTGGACTCTAAAACTAGCTCTTCAGTGTTGATTCTAAAGCAGACAGAAAAGAGTGTAGTGGGTATTTTTAAAATATTTTCAAAACAGCCACTAGCTTGACTTTCAAAGAGCTGTGTTATCTCCGGAATAAATTCAAGTCTTTTTTGCATGAAAACAACTCTGTGGAAATCAGTGGAATTGCATCCTCTTAAGACATGGGGCGGTGCTGTCCTCAAACCTCAGCTTTGAAATGCAATTGCATCAGGAAAAGAGGACAGCAAAAAAAGTGGTAAGAACCCAATAGCATTTCAGAAAACCTGGGGTAGCCCAGGGTCTGCTTCCTGACAAGTCCTACATTGTAATAGCCAGTCTCATTAAACAGCTGCATGTAGGCAGGCAAAGCCCACGGCGCTGACCAGTGGTGGCAATCTCTCCCACCCAAGCAGTGGCCATCTGTTGCACAACATTTGAGCAGATCTATTGCTATAGCACGTACATCTTAGAACTCAGGGAAATAAATCTTGACACCAGAATGGAGCAGTGTTCTAACGAGATTTGAAATAGGGAAAGGAGAAAAATTATGTAAGATCAGTTTGGCTGAGTTGGTTTTTCCCTTTTGAAAAAGTACTGGAGTCTACACATGAGGTAGGTCTTTTTCAGAAAGGACTTTCAAAACCAAGTCAGACTAGCTTATGGGGGAAATGTGCTTCTGAGCAAAACAAAATACATAAATAGATTGGCTAGATTTGAGAGAGAAAGGCAATAAATCAAGCCCCCATAAATAGCACTCAGAGTCACGTACCATGCAAAGTCACCTAAAGCAGCGCAGAAAGAAAAAACCTTTGGAAAGCATAACACTCAGAAACTAGACAATTCCAAGAGGGCAAAGAGTGCATAATTTATAAGACAGGTGAAACTGCAGTGGTAGCAACAAAGAAGTGAAAAATAGAAAACTAAAGTTTTTCACTTCAAAGTTTTCCCATAAAGTACAGTAATTCTGCTGTCACCAGAGGGTTGGAGGACACAAGCACAGCCCCCTGTTCTCCTGACAGCAGCTTCTGAGGGACCTCACTGATGTAAGCACAACAGTCATGTCCCGTCTAGGAAATGTCTCTCCACCAAAGGTACTTCAGTCACCATTAATCATGACATTAGCAATGTCATATTGCTCTAATCTGATCTATCTCAAGATGTTGTACAGAATTTTGCAAAAACGTGGGCAAAAATCCTGCTGGTTTTGAAAACAGCTGTATGCATCTCCCATTTTAGCTTCAGCTTGTTCCCATTTCCTCACAGCAATACACGTGACAAGTAGAAGGCACAAAAAAAATCCAGTCATTTCCCCTTGGTTTCATTCTTTTCCCTGGACACACATTCCCCTCTCCACACAAATATTGCCTTCCAGTCTAGAGTGCAGTTATTTGAAGCTCCTTGCTCTGGTTGATCTGTAGCTCTCGGCATTTCTTTGTCTGAATGTTTGGCATGGCTTTGAATCAGCAGTGGGACTGGGATGAGAGGCAATCAGCTCAGTCTGACTCCCACAGCCAGGGGGACAACGGGAGCAAACGGAATCAGAAAGTTCATGGCTGGAGAAAAAGACAGGAACATCGCTCGCCAGCTACTGTCCTGGGTGAAACAAACTCTGCTTGGGAAAAATTACTGCTCATTCCCAAATGAATAGGCAAAGGCAGAGCTCCCAGCCCTCAGCCCACCACTGTCCCACTGCTCTGCTGTGGCCTATTTCCAGGACTGGGACAGAAAAAGCAAAATAATTTTTCCATGCAAATAAGCCATGGCACAAATCTATAAAAATCATTATCTTAACATGTACTGGATTTCATGGTTTTTATTGTATACACAGTGCAAGAGAGGCAGAACATTCTTTGGGAGTCCAGAGGAGAAGTTCTGTCCCTCTCCACCTCCATTTAATAAAATTTGGTGTTAGCTTGACACTGAAAATGCCAACTGAATTGTGCACAGCAATTGCACAGTTAACTGTTAGTTTGCTTTAAAGGACACCTCTTCAGCTTATCATCTTGGGGGAAAAAAGAGGTTTTATTCTCATGGGGAAAATGGTGCTGGCTGCTACATAGCAATCACTGCCAGTGGGAAAAATAGTAGGAAGCTAAAGGCTGTATTATCAACAGTGTAGAGGGGGCAGAAAAGTACAGCCATGGCCATGCTTGAACTGCTGTTAGTGTCTCTTTCTGGGAGAAGATGGAGCTCGAGATTCAGCCATGACTTTGTATGATTACCTCAGCTTTTATTAGCTTTTATAACTCAATGCAATTCAGACAGCTTACCATAAGAAGCCCCAAGCTAAGCTTTGTTGCATTTGCAAAAAGAAAATGAAGTCTTTACTGCCAATGCTGCCTTTGGTGCTCCAAGTTTCCCTCTCAGAGTAGGGATTTCCTCCCTGCCCTTCTCCCATGTATGCTTCAGCTCCTTGCAGCATTTTAAGCAGAGAACAAGATTACAGCCTACAAGACTGCAGGAAGAGAGGTTTAGCTCGGTGTCACTGAAAATTCCCATCACAATTACTGCCAGCATGAGAGAGAATAACAAACACCACTCAGCTTTTATGTCCTGTCTCCAGTGACTGTGAGCTTAAGGGGTCTGAATGTGTCATGTACCCTCCACGTGAACACCTTTATCTGACCTCTCAGCATTTTCTATATCAGGACCCTTTCCTTTCTTTCCCCCTCCTATTTCAGACTGTGACAGCTGTATTTTAGGAGACACTATGAAAAGGACAGCTAGTTTTAGTAGCTTTGATTATAAGAGTAATTTCTTCTCCTGGGCAGCGTGGCTCCTCCTGTGAACCTGGCTGAGTCACTCACAGTTTCCAACAGTGATGCATTTGTTCACTTTCCTCCAGAAGAGGGGACACTGAGGAACAAAAAGGACCAGAAGTAATATCTACAGCTAGTGCCCCTCCCTGGATCTTCACCCACTCTGTCCTGCATGCTGAGCCAGCCTCTGCAACAGGAGCCACTGCTGCCAGCCCAGACAGGAGCCAGGGCCCCAGAAGATGCCACTGCAGAGGAGCTGGCTCTGAGCTGACTGTGGAAACAGCCTGCCAGGCTGGCCCTGCTGCCATCAGCCTCCGTCTGAGGACAAGTGGCAGCAGTCTATATAGCAGTCAAGGAAAATTAAGAGGCAAACAACTGCCTGCAAACCTTGTTTCCTGATGTGTCACCCTCAGGCAGCTTGTATTTCTGGGAAGGGCTGCTTGAAACCCAACCAAGGAGGAAGCTGTTGTCACTGGCTTTGGTGTTTTGGCTTAGCTTTGAATTAGAAGTCAAGGAAGTAGGAGCAGAATATTTAAAAAAAGAGCTACTAAATGAGACACTTGTCAAGCTAAGTTAAATTCTAACCTACCCACTTTGACAGCATCTCCTTAATCACAAACAGAACAAGGAGATGATCAGTGCCACTGAATTAACTTCTAATTTTTTCTGAAATATTTAACATACCATTGCATAATTCTGGCTGATAAAATATGACTATGAGCAAGCCTTTTGGAACACTGTGTTTCTATGTTGAGAAGCCCTAGACAAAGTATTTTGCCATGAAATATTTGTGGAAATGCTGCAGGGCTGTGAGGCAGCATTTTTGCTGCTCTGAGAGAGAAAACAAAGAGCAGAGACCAGCACCTTAGTTAAATGCATAAAGCTTAAAAATTCAGAATAATAATAATTTTTTCTGTGTAGGAATCACTACATCACGAGGTGTCTGTGCCTGTGGAGCTCATCCCTGTGAGGGAGGGCTTGGCCTTCTGAGCATGGCCACAGCGCAGAGCACGAGGTGCTGTCAGGCCCCAGTGGTCCTCTGGCTAACACACACCACTTTATCATCAGGGGCCTTGCTGGGAGATGGAAGAAACAACATTATGTCATGTAGGAGGTGTGTGGAACACAGTTGTAAAGCTTTGTATAATCTCTATGTTGTTTACTTTTGTTTCCGGGAACTTGAAATATTATTGAATTGATGAGACCTTAATACCTTTTGTATCTTAATTGCATCCTCACTGAGGAAAAGTACCAAGAAGCAGTAGAAGAGTATGTGAACTGTTCAGGTTTGACAGAGTTTAAGGATTAGTTTGGGGGTACATGTCAGCCCACATATCTTAATTTGATTGCCAAGCTCATGGTAAGAATTTTGATAACTTTTCATAGATTTTATTGCAGGTGTTTTGCTAACTGTTGAAGCTGTCTGACAGCTAGATACTTGGGACAGATCCTGTAAAAACAATACATGGAGCACACCCACAGAGCTGCAGTCTCCCACACTCATTCCAGAACAGCATTTCCTTTTCCCAGATGAGACTCTCCTATCTCTTTTGGTGGAGACCCTGTGCACAGGTAACAGGAGAACCAAACACAGACTACTGCAATTGAGGTACTTTGAAGACTGGATGGATAACCAGGTACAGGGCTGGGATTTGATAAAGGAAGGCTTTGACAGCAAAGAACAACACGAACAGACAAGACAAAAGGGTAGGAAAAGAGAAACGCATAACATCTTTAACAGCAGAGAAAGGAAGTCTGCTGTGTAGCCTCAAGGTTTAAAAACTGCCTGAGAAATCAGTCTCTTTGCTTCAATCCATTAACAGTGTATTTCAAAGGACTGGAATAGCTTCTGACCATCAAAAGCTTTGCCAACCAGCAGTGAAAATCCCATTCTGCCCATTCTACACCATGAAAGAAAATGTGGAGAGAAGGAAAGCTCCCTGCCATCAGCTGTGTGTTGTCAAATCTGAAATACATTTCATCTGTGACTATAAATTTCTCCAACACTTACTTGACAAAATGCCTACCTTGATAATTGACCTTAATTCCTTACACAAAGCTCTTGAACCTTCATTATGCTCACAGATTCATTTGCACAGCTTTAAGTAACTACACAGGGCATGGGGGGAATGTGCTGCAATGAGAGCAGGGAGAACCTGCTTGGGAGCCACCCAGCAGCACTGAAGAGGGGCAGAAGATGATCTGATACAAGGAGGCATTTTAATTCATTCTTTTCTGAAGTATATTCAATAGAACTGTCTATTAATATAAAGACCCTAATGTAATCCTACAAACATTGTGTGTTCTTGATGGCTTTTAAGTATTGTAATAAAAGTGCTAATGACCCTGTGGAGAAGAATAGCAAAAAGAGAGTGTCTAAGAGAAATACCTGGAGAGCAAGTAATGCCACTTTTACAGTGCAATTTGAGATGTCTATAGAGAGTGATTTGGTTCTTTCAGTGTTTCAGGCTGATGATGTCCCTCAGAATGGCATAACTCTGCATTAGCAGGCTGAGGAAAGTCTGTATTCTAGTGGCCAAACCAAGTTCATATATCAAAGACATCCCAGACTAATTTCATATACATAAAAGCAAATATATAAACCTGCAATTACCCTCATCTCTCTGTCACAATGAAAGAGCAAAAATTCCTAAGCAAAGTATCTGTATTTAGGAGCTGCTGCTGATTTCTGCAGCACAAGGTGAGGAACAGAGCAAGCCTCCCCACCTCAGGGCATTCAGAAAGCATCAGGAAATGTCTGTGTCACTACTGAAGCTGCAATCAGGAGCTGAGTTGAGTGAACAGTCCCATGAATCAGAAGCAGAGTCATTCAGAGACAGCACAGACCTGCAGCCTGTGCTCCTCCTGAGGGGCAGTGCCAAGAGACAGAGCCTGCCTGACACTGTCAGGGAAGGAGGGAACTGTCACACCTGGAGGACAGTGGTAACTTCACTGCTTCCAGTTGCTGAGCTCTCTCTGCCTCTCAGGCTGCTTCTGTCCAAAGAAAACTTTGACAGTTTTGTCATATCCCACATTGGTCCCAAAGCCACATTTCTTCTGAACACTTCAAATTAAACAGAACAAGACCTCATGCAACAGATACAGAGGAGCTAAGTAAGATAAGAATAAAACTGGCATGTACATGAAGGTAAAAAGGAGAAAGGGACTGGAAGAGAGGGACTGATGTGCTCCTTTGACTTTTAGGGGCTGCAAGGCACATTAAAAGCAAAACAAACAGGAGTTATTTTCTCTGTTATTGATCTTTTAGTCACAGGGACTCCAAGTATTCTCAGGAAAGAATCTATTGGTATGACTCACAGAAGAAAGGAATCTAAATCAAGAGAGCAAAACCTGAAAATACAGAGCCAAAACAAAGTGTACTTCTGAAGGACAATATCTACTTTCTAATTTTTGCAGCTTGCACCTCTCAAAGGCCTGGCTTGGTTTTCCTTGCTTTCTTTTCTCTTTCCACCACCACTTCCAAAATTGTTTATAAGCTCAGCTCCAGCTCACAGTATAAAAGGGAATACAAATCAAAGAACACTGATCAGCCTTTTTACAGGCAGTTTGTGGAACAGAAATGTCTGAAGCATCCTGGAAGGTTTGTTGGTTTGTTGCAAGTGGGCTTCATTTCCATCAGACACCATCCCAGCTGTGGATACCCACACACCTGAAGGGTACAAACACCATTGTTCTCTAATCAGGCCCATTTGTGATAAGCTATAAAAATTTCATCCAGCAATACTTACATCAAGCCCTAAATCCTATTTAAGCAAAAGTTTATTCTTTACATAAAGGTTGCTGCATCAATACTGACACCATGGAACTCTGCCTGAAGTACTTCTGATTCCCTTTATAAGTTCTACATTTCACATCATGGAGGCAACCATGACAACAAACCCACTGAAAAAGCAAACTATTTTCTGTCACTAAAGAGAGCTATCATTACATCTTACTCTAAGAGCTGATGTAGGACTAATAGCAAGGCATTGTGGAAAACTTACATCAAAGCTGTCCTTCACAATTCTCTTTTTTTCCTACCTTGAGAAAAAATTAAGCTTTAAATTCATAGTAGGTGCTTTTTCAAAGGACATAAAATGAATACACAATTCCAATGATTACCTCGTCTACTTTATACTTTTACAGTTCTTATTAGATTTCATCAATTAAAAACTAGCACTATATTTCTTATGGATTCCTATGGGATTGCAATAAAAATAAATTTGATAATAGACTCATTTAATTTTTTTCCACAGTCAGTGTCATTGATGGGATTATGGCTCTGTCTTTTAAGGGAGTTTCATAACTGTCATTTTAGGCTCTTTCTTCACATCACAAACTGGCCTGTGGTAATGGCACTTTCAAGGTGATACTTCAGGGTTTCCCAATTTCTTAGATGATCTCTTCTTCAGTTACAAGCTAATGGTTTATTTCAGGAATATGACAAACCAGATAATCACAGATTTACAAGAGAAGGCAAGAACATTTTTGGAAGAAAAACAGAGCCTTAGGTATTGGAAAGAGATCAGCAGAGAAAATATCAAATCATTACAGGAAAAAAACAGGGATATGATCACAGCCTTCCAAGACAAGAACAAGGTTGCCTGAGGAGAATGTCACTTTGTGGGGGAAAAAAACCCAAACAATTCCTCTTGGAGAAATGTCAAGACCCTACTAATGGATGAAGTGGAGGTCTAGGAGAGAATCTAGACTGGTGGAAAATTGGGCTGGACCTTTGGAGGGGGGAACTGGACCTTTGGAAAGAAGCACAGGAATTCCCTGGACAGTAAAATCATTCACAAAAGAAAATAGCTGAAACCAAAGATGAGGCACTGACATGCTTACAGTGAATTCCACCTTGTAAAGCTTTGACTGTCCTTGAAATCCTCAGTCCTTTTCTGGGAACACTCTCTGTTTCCTCTGATGTGACTGCACCAACTGCCTGGTCCTACCTCACCAACAGGTGGATAATATTGCTAAATGTTTGTCTCTATCAAGTCTATTAAACATCAAATTTCTACTTCTCTTAATGAAATGCCACCAAATTGTTTTAATGTTAGTAATTGTCTTTCACTAAAATCAGTGAAAGTGGTGAATATATGTAGTCTGTTTTCTTTTACACTGAAATAGAAAGGTAACTCCAAAAACTTTTGGATTTCTGATTGTTGCTTCTCATGAGATGGTCTGGGGCACTCTCTGTACATGAGACATGCACATGTACATAGAAGAGCACAGGGATGAACCCCAGCAAATACTGGGAGACTGAAAAGGAAGAGGACAGTGCTTAGAAATAATCATGATTTCACTACTCAGAGTCCCATAATGCTATTCATTCTCTAGAAGCTATCCAAATACTCACTTATATATTCATTCTGTTCCAAGGAAGTTACAGAAATTAGGTTTATGAATCCACATGCTCCCTACATTTTTACAGTTCCTAGGTCTGACAAAATATTTTAGAATAAATGAAAAGTGGAGATAAACTGCACTGGAAAAAGGATGTAAGTCAGTCTGGTGAACACAAAAATGACAGAAACCATTTTCATGGTGTAGGTAAGCTGACTGCAGAGGCTGCTTTGACCTCTGCAGAGTCTGGATGTTCACAGATTCATTCAATTGCATGGTGTATTCCCCTGAAATCATATATATTCTTTCAAGAAAGGAATGCAGCTGATTTTCCCTTCCTCATACTCCACCTGAGCTCTGATAATGGAGCATTAATACTGAACTTTGCAGAGGAATCATCCCAGATGCACAACAGACCATTTTCTCCCCTGTACTCACTGCGTCTCTCTTTGAGATAATTCCACAAACTGTTGTTCTCAGTGAGGCAGTAAACCCCTGTTTTTTTAGTGTTTGTTCACTGGTATTAGCCTGAGGTGATGCAGAAGTCAAGTCTAATGACATAACCCAAAACATGGTCTGAAACCTCTGTGCTGAGCAGCTGCCAAAGCAGCAACATTGGGATCAGCAGGTCTGTGATGGGCACAAAAATATTCCGCATTAATATGCTGTAGAATATTTTAAAACCAACATAAGAATCATTAAATACTTTAGGCTAAGCCCTTTGGAGGGCATCTGGCCCAACCCCATGCTTAAAGCAGGGCCGACTTCAAAATTAGATTTACACTGGAATTAGAGCCACGATACCACAGGAAGGATTTCAAAGGACTAAAAAGATTCTCCAGATTATCATACACAGTTCATGAGGTTTTGATTATGCTGAAACTCCTACCATGTACGTGCACTGCAAAATATGAGCACACTGGTTTATTTCCTTCAGCCTTTCTCCCTTTGCTTCAGGAAAATAAAAGCGACTTACATTGACTTCAAGACCTTAATGGATTTCTTCAATCTTCTGGGAGAAAGAGAAACTAATTCCTGAATGTTCACCTAGGAAAAATGATGTTTTATCTACTGTTGGTGAGTTGTGAAGGAGAAAAAAATGGAATTAATGAAAGAAGATTGTCCCCAGATATACAGGAGACTATGGACAATGCTGTGGAGACTTAGGTTCTGTGGGAGTGAGATTAAGACATAAAAGATACAAAGAAAAAGATATAAAAATTATATACCCAGATTAGGTCAATAGTGCATAACCATAGAAAATGTTAAGACTTAAGCAGTTTTTAAGAAAGTGAGAACATAAAATACAGGAAAATAATGCATTGAAATGAAAAAAAAAAAAGGTCAGTCTGGTTCACTTCAAAGCCAAAAAGAAAAAGCAGTGAAAAAAAATTCTCATTTAGCCCTGTGGACAATCCAAACATCAAAGGAAAACAGTAAGAAAACCACCAAAATAGCTGAGAACAACCAACATGAGAAATTTTATAATCAGGCCTACATGATCATATATAGTAAGAGCTTTTATTCCTGCTCAACTCAGCTCAAGGAATGTAATTTGGAAAACTTCTTCAGCAAATCAGTACCTGGTGTTGAAACAAAGCCTCCCTTTAGCAAAGAATTCAGCCTTGAACTTTCAGTCATGAAGAACCACACGTTTTGGCTAATACTGAATTATTTTGAGAGTATACCTCTTGTTTTCTGAAGGGGAAATCCTGATAAATATTCATGACATCAACTCAAACAATTACAAATTCCTGAAATCATTCTAAAATACAGCATCTCATAATCAAAATTTCAGCAGAGGTGGGCCCATATAGGAAATTGAATTGCTGTTCACTCAACAATGTGAATTTTCAAAATTAGTCCAAAAGTGACTTAGGGAGAGATTCATTATTGAAGATGTGCCTGTTTCACATATTTCTTGATCATGAGGACATCATTAACATGATTGAAGAAAATCTTTCCCTCCCTCAACTATATTTAGCAGCAAATGTCTCATACTAGTCCCAACACCTACACAGACTGCACTAAGTGAGGACGTGGCTCCAGCCTCCAGCTCATGACTGCAGCTTCAGCAGAGTAGCAACCAAAACCAATGCAAATGATTCTGTTTTCAGATTCTAAGTTATTTACTACATGGACAAGAAGAACGAAGCCCAAAGGAATGGAATAGTGGTGGGTGTTTCATTAATGCTGATCAGGAACAAGGAGAGCAGATGTGATGTCTGACAGGAAGAGATGGCTTGGTGGAGAGGGCTCTGAGCCAGACAAGAAAGAGGAGCCAGAAACAAGGCCAGATGTAAACAAGGCTGCAGGAATTGCCCCATAGAGCAACAATATACCAAAAAAAAAGGAACATTTAGTAAATGATACTCAGGATGTGACTTCTGATTTGACAGGCATTCAGGAAACAAAACTATTTCAATTTTCAGACGTTGTGAGTCAAGCTGAGGACTGTGAACTCATCTGTGTAGGAGAGGAAGCTGAGAGAGGAGCTGGGGGATGAGTGGGATCACTTTGCTTCAGGAACTGCCTTCTGGATATTCCAGGCTGACACATTTTGTTTTGACATGTTCTGTCATTTTTTGTCACTTGTATCATGTTACATTGTCTCCTGGACTGTAATTAAGTTTGACAGAGGAAAACAGACCAGCTGAGACTTAACATGATGTGGCAGTTAATAGATATGCATATTTGTCAATTGTTTTGCTAAATAAACCTCCCTGACAATAGACTCTGGAAAGGACAAAGGGAAAAAAAGATGAGGAGTTCTCTCCTGTGCAGAGAAATAGGATAAGTAACTTAAGTTGCTGGAACTCTCTTGAGTCTCCATGTTTCCATACACAAAGAGAGGCAGAGGCTGCTCTTTGGATTCAGGGCACAAGCTCTTCCTAACTGTACTCCATAGACTTAATTCATTGCTCCCATGGAAGAGAAAAAGGCAAGTAAAGCTGAAGAGCCTTGTTGCCTTCACCCTTCCCAAGCCCATGTCCCTGTCATGCTGCACCAGAGAATCCATCAGCTGTGTGCAAGCACTTCCCAGGAGGGAAATCTCTTCTGGCAATGACTCACTGTGCATTAAGCACTGCCCAGCCAGCTTCATCTGATCCCACTGAGAGGATCCCCTGCCTCAGGAAACGCTCCAGGAGCAGGCAGGACACAGAGGCAGATCTTCTGGATGTTCTGCTGTGGCTGGAAGATGCTGAATGTTCTGAGGTCTAACATCAGTGGGAGTTCTCTAGAGATGGTGGCTGGCCCTGCACACTGGGAAAGCCAGAATCTCAAGTGACAGTATCAGAATTTAATTTCTGCTTTGTAATTAAATTGGTACCGTTTAAGTTGCAAAACAGTTTAAAATGAGCAGCAGTGCATTTTGCTATAGACATTTGTGCTTCAGTACAAATTGCTTCCATTATAAACACTGCACACCAGATTCTCCTCAGTGTAACTCCAGGGGGTACATAGAGTTGCCCTAGAGATAAATTATATTTCACTACCTTTGCATGGTCAAAGAACTCCCATTTACTACCGTGAGCACTGTAAAAATGGTCTAATCTTCATCATTGCTGTTTTGCAGCAAAAAGGAACAGAGTGAATGTGGTATAGGTGAGATGTGGCTACATCAGCAATGCAAAACCCTTGTCCAGGTATCATTCCACCCTGGTAATACAAGGTATGGACTTCAGAGCATCTCCTGATGGACTTCAGACTCTTCTCCTCCTGGACCAAATCTGTCCATGACTGGGAATCTGACACAGAGTAGAGCTTATTTTAAAAGCTGTTTATCTGACACCTAATAGAGCTGTTTGAAATTTGTTATGGGGATGCAATAAAGAAGAATTGTGCTTTATCCCACACTGAGCTGTACTTAGAGATTATGTCTATGTAATTCACCATAAAGTTAGGCCATAAACTGTTTCCCTTGGTTATTTTCTGTTTTTTCACATTGTGTCTACAGGGAGCAGCTCAGCCCAGACCTGTTCTGTTCTGTACATGAACAAATCTTCTGGCTTCATTATTCTCCTTTCCCTGATCTCTGTTGCTGGCATTTCCATATTACTTGACACAGTGTTCTTGGTTTCTAAACACTTCCTTCTCTCCCCCTCTTCACAGATTTTCTGCCTGTGTATTTATTCCTTCACATCTTTTCTTCCTGCACTGGAGCCCCACCTCCCCCTGTGCAGGTTCACCCTGTCCCTCTGACACCCAGCACCTCCTGGACACTTCTGCCTCTCAGGTGGGAGCAGGCTTTACACTCCTCATCTCCCAGGGGCTTGGGCAGGAGGTTTTTTCTTGCAGCTGCTGCCAAATCTCACAAAGAGGCATCTCCATGCAGCTGCTCTGGGACAAGAACAGCTGAACTTTGTCAAGATGTGTGTTCTGAATTAGCAAACTTGGAATTTTGAAACACAACACCACAGTGAAAGCAGCTCCTCTTGTGACACAGCTCTGATATTTCCTTATCCATGATATTTTTCCCCTTGTAATTCCTTACCTACCGTTTGGTTGTGGCGCTATGTGGAAGAAAACTCTTTAATGAAGAGCTGTAACTACAAGTAAAAACTGAAGAAGTCTTACAGATAAAAAGATTTTGTTCTTTCCATGCACGTATTTTAAAGGTGGTAGACTTTTGTTCTGCTCGATTTCTATGAGATGAATATGATGTAGTTGCCAAAGATAAGAAATTGTATTCTGGGAAATGAGATGCTGGAAGGTCAGAGGAAGAGTTCTTGAGCTTTGGCACTTAAAAAATCCATAAAAAAAATAAAAGAGAAGGCAAAGGAAACTTCAAAGGAATAAACTGAGGGGCTGCAAGTGGATGTAGACCAAACCAGAAGTGAGCAGTGAGCTTTATTTTGTCATTCATTTTGTCATTGAGTCATTCCCAATTTGAGATTTGGACAGATGCTTGCTTTCCTGAGGTGCTGCTCATTTCAGAGCTTAACCCAGGAAGGAATTGGCCCTTCCTCCTTCCTAGGCTTTGTGAGCTTTCCCCCATTCCCCAGGGGTTTCTTCCAGCACATGGGGAACACAACCCTCATCACTAGAGAGAGCTGAATAATTCAACAACATTGTTGATTAGTAGTCATTTTCCTGAATTTTTCAAATTGCCAAAGTATCACTTAATGAATTCATAGAGGAGCCAAGGCTTTGGAAGTAATCAGCCTCTTCAAATGAGTTCTCAAAATGATGTTTCTGTCATCATAGCTGTGGAGAGCAGAAAGTACCAAAGTTTGGTTTCAACTTTTCACCTGCATAAAATTTATTCTATATCTGCTCCAGACAGCCCTTGGCCATTCTCATCCCACTTTGAACCAAACAAAAATTTTTCACTCAAGTTTTTTCCCCTTAATTTTGATTTTGGTCAAAACCTGGGGGCAGTACATTTTGAAATGCCTTTTTTCCCTCCATGCTGAAGAACAAACAAAAAAAAAAAAAAAAAAAAAAAAAAAAAGAGGAACACGTTTTGAGGAGAACAGATAGAATAGCTCAGAAAGAGAGGACTAAAATAATTTCCTTGCCTGTGGAAATCTATTCTATTAGAAAACTAAAATCTTAGTCTTATAATAAATGCAGAGTAAGGCATCCCCTCACACTGCAGTGTCCAGCACTTCCAGTCTAAGATCAGACTTGCATCTAGTCTATTAACAAATGAGACTCTTGCATCTCTTAAGTAATAATGAAGCAATTTGGCTCCAGCCCTGACAGATGTCTGGACCCAATTCCACTTAAGTGGAAAGAAGAATGGCTGAAAATCTAGCAGGTTGACCTGAAATACCCAAGAGCTGCCTGAAGGATACACCATGCCTACTAAATCCCTGGGGAAGGCCAGGGGAATCCACCACCACCCTGGAGATGGGCACAGACTTCATGAGAAGAAACTCTGCTGAAACTCCAAGGTCACTGGGCTGGGCTCTGCACAGAACCTCAGCCTGAGTGATCTCTTTAAAACCACTCAGGTGGAGAGATGCACAGAACTCCTCAGCCAGGACCACTCTGGACACTTCACTGGGACCATCTCGCTTTGAATCAGCTCAGACTTTGGCTTGTGCTTTTCCTGCAAAGAGGAAGAGAACCAGATCTTCCAATAAACCTCCCTTTACCAAATTCAGTCCCTGTTTATTTAGATGATCAGTAAGATCAAGTTGCCACTGTTTCCTTCATTGCTTGAATTCAATCCTTGCTGTCTGTGATCTGAAATTCATGGTTCCCCCAGCACTGCCTTGGAGAAACATGGTAGAAATTCCAATAAGGACAACAGGGTTAATATAACACAGGCAACAAAACTCACAGTTGCAGCTTCATGTACATCACAGCCCACAGGTTCTGACCAGAACCAAGCCAGTTAATCAAATACAATGTTATTTTTTATTACAAGTCATATTATCCCTTTGCCATTGACAAAGGACTGTTCTCTGAAAGGATGTTGAAAACAATTTAACTTCTAACTTCTGTTGAAACTGTCTTCTACCGTGAATTTAGAATTGTCCATCTTTTATACTATTCTATTAAAAAGCAAAAATAAAACAAGTTTGTTTTTTTTTCAAAGATTAAATAAATGTCATGTCACTTCTCTTTATTTAATTTGATCAAAATATTTTGAAGCTAAATTTCAGTCAAACTCAGCTTAAACCCTGTCATGTTTATATCATCTTATAACAAGTTTGAGAGCAATGATATGCATATAGTAAAATAAAAATATTTGAGAATTTGCAGTGTAAACATAGAAGCAATAGACCTGAGTGAACCCCTTAGTTGGGAAGAAATCTGGACTTTCTCTCTTTTGCCCAAGAGTTAAGAGAAGTGGAGTGGTATCTTGTTTTCTGCACTCCCAGCAAAGGATGTTTTCACCTCACCTTTACTCGATCATTGCCACATTAAATGAGCCATGAAGGAAGCTGAGCTCAGCTTACACCCAGGCAAGTCTTAGCAACAACTGCATGTATTGACCTAACTGTACAGATTAATTTCTCTTTGGATCTTCAGGCTCTCCTTTCTCTGTCTCTTTGGGACAATTCAGGGCTGGCAGAGACTTCCACCAGTGCCTTGCAACACTGCTGCCTGGAAACAAAGTGAGATCTCCAAATGGACTGGGAATTTGGCAGGAATCAAGAACCTGAGACCAGAATTTCAAAAGAGTTCATTTTAAAGCAAACCCACCATAGACACTAAATTTATTTAAAATTCTGACATTGTTTAATTATGTTTGGCTTTCCATTTTCTTTTGCCAGGACAACCCTGAGAAATGAATACAGGCAAGTCGCTGCTTTTACTGAGGTAAAACAAAATTTGTGCAATCCATCTGTGCAACTGTTGTGCTACAAACACAACAGTTTTGTCTCCCAAGAACAATCATTCCATAAAGATACAAATAAAAATTCTCAATTGCTTTTCTGAAATAAGCACATTTTATTTACTGATGGATGCTTCATCCCTTTGCATCCCTTTCCAGCTGCAAAACTTCTCCAAGACATTGGGACAAGTGTAGCCCTGCCATCCTTCTTTGTGATTCCAAGAGGCTAAATGAGTCCATTATGACCACCATGTGCTCACCAAACTATTCATACTTGTTTAGTAAGGTACACAGTGACTTACTGCATCTCCAGAGAAAATTACCACTTCTTACCTCATGCATCAGATTACAGCTAAATTATTGTTCTCATAGTACAAGGCTCATGTTTTATTCAAATTCTAACCAGTGCATTAACTCTGCCACTCAGCCAAGATTACAGCTAAAAATAGAGAGCACATGTCCTACTTCAGAATATGTTTAACGTTACTACCACCAGCATCTCAGATTTCACATGTGCTCAGATTCCATGGCTTTGACCTTCAAGAGAATTTGAAGAGTGAAAGTCAGTAATTGCCCTAAGAGTAAAAGAAAGCCTGTAGCCCTTGGCCACGTGGTCCCAGCTGGCATGTGCAGTTCTGCACGATATAATGTGCACTTCTTCAGTGGAAGACATAGTTAGGTTTATTTGGATTGTTTAACTTCTTAGGAATAATGGAGCACATAGGCAGGAATAAGCATATTCCACAAGCAGCCAGGTCAAAAATAGAGCATGTATATTCAAAATTTCTACGAATTCACAGTAAAAAATTGCACTTGAGCTGTATCCATCCTCACCCTTGATCTGCCAGAAAATTAATGCTTCAGGTACTGCAAATGTGCACAGAAAGAACTAAGGGAATATGAACCTTTCTCTCTCTTGGATACAGTCAGTGGTGCTTCAATCACCAAAACTTGGCCATGTACTGGCCTTCCCCCTCACTTGTTTCCTTCTGTTCTCTTCACTCAAATCAGCACTGAAGCCTTTGGAGCAGGAGAATTCCAGCCCTGTTCTCAGCTGGTCCTTATCTGATTTACACCATTCCTGATGGAAGAGCTCCCCTGTGCTACGGATGCCTGCCCATCCAGTACAAAGCCAGTTCCACTCATATTCCAGCCTAAATTCTGAGCATTCAAATAGGGCTTAGACCAGGGTATGAGCAGAGACAGGCAAAGAATATTTTGTTATTTGCATATTTTATTATTCTCTTTATTATTTATATTCTTCTCAACCACTTCTAAAAGGAGGAAAAAATTTCTTAAGTCTGTTTTTAATATCATCATCCTTCAAATCACAACTCAGTTCTTGGCCCACATACAATTCCATTTTAACACTGAGTGCACATCAGAAATACAGTCATTTATGATTTAAAATATAGCTCTTTTTATTCTCTATTGAAATACTTTTTTCTTAGGCTTTCTGTGGTGTAAAGACTTGGACATAAATGGCCCACAAAGTGTCCTAAATTGGCTTTACATAAATAAGAATTAAGCCTGAAGCATTTGAAATAAATTCTCATCTAGAAATGGTTCTACATTCATTAATCAACCTCTTCAGCTCCCAGTTTAGACACATTAGAGGTGCTCTTCTGAAGATGAAATTGGCCTGTAATCTGTTTATAATCCTTTTTAAGTTTCTTTTGTGCTCATTTTATGTTTTCATTCTACTTCCTTGGTATTCTGAAAATTAAGGGGCTAGAATTAATGAGGCCTGTCCCACAGTGCTTCAAAATATTCCAAAGCCAACACCTCCTGCCAAGGTTAAAGATGAAAAGTGAAAACAACTTCATTGTATTTTCACCTTCAGAGCCTCTTCCTGCCTGCCTGGGCTGCTGTAGTTCCCCACTGTATAACAAGGCACTTGCTGTATTTTTATTACAAAACTCAAGCTTTGTCATCGGTAATTCTATACTTTTTTATTCACAGTTTAGGTAATAGATAAATAAAAGAGAATAAGTACATATAATATTAATGTTGCCCTCTCTAGCAGTTGTTTAAATGAAAAACAGTTAATTGAGCACCTTTTAATATTATATAAGGCACCTGGACTGGAAGGCTGTGTTCCCACTGGTTCTGAAATGTGCCTGCATTTTCCTTCTGCAACACGGAGCACACACATGCCTCTTGGGAGGAAGGGTTTATTCTGGTCATTCCAGCTCATACAGTATGTATTCTGCACACTTGATGATGAATAAATTAAGAAGGTCACTTCCTGAGCCAGGACTTATGGCCAAGAGCAAATCCTTGCTTGTGACAGATAAAGAAGGGGGTTATTATAATTTATTGCAAATGACAAATGCAGAGCTTCCAACAGGAAAACCTCTTCAAATTTTCATGATGCCACAGAGGGGCAGCCTTTTTCCTCCTCTTTGGCAGTTCCTTTCCTAGAATCTTATTCCATTTCTGGCGGAGGTTTTCTCCAGCTTCCAGAAATGCGTAGTAGTAAAGCAAAAGCCTGATATAAATTAGGGTTTATTGAATAATAAAAGTGATTTCCTAACTTCTAATATTGTCAAAGAGCTAAAGAAAGAATTAAAAGCTACAGCTGACATTTATTTCTGTGTATAAAGCCTCACACACCAGTTCCTAAAGATGTGAACTGCAAACTATGCAGGAATATGTTCTGCTCAAAGGATGTTAAAAAAAGGTTAAGATGCACACAGTGCTCAGCTCATCCAAGATGTGTTTGAGTGGATGGTGTTTACTGTTTTGTTCTGATTTGGTCTGAGCAAAAAAACTGGCAAAAAAAATCTTTCAAAAATCAAGGTTACCTCTAGATGGACAAAGGGTTTTTTTTAAAGTGATTACCCTGAGGGAAGTAGGACTCATTATCAAAATTGCAACAATTCTTCTAAAAAGAACAGGATGTTTTTAATATCCATGCTCAATACTGGTACTGCAGCTATGAAACTCCACATTTCATTTACTCTGAAACCAGGGCAACTTAGTGGGGTTCTGGGGCTTCTTAATGCAAATCAACCACTTCTCACTGAATTCAGTGCAGCTATCCTGACTAAAGCTTCTCAAGTAACGCCACCAAAGCAATAAAAGTGCTAACCATGACTTATGGTATCTGGAACCTCCATAGTCCAGAAATCTGCCCTAGAAAATCCATTCTTTGATTGAGTTGTCGATCTATAAATAAAAAAGCAGATTTTTTTTCATAAATATCTCTTACATTAAATGTTCCACCACCTTAAAAGGCTAAAGTGTCACAAAGAAATTAGCAAGACGCAGCTGTTCATGCACCAGTAATAAAGAGGGGAGCTCTCAGCAGCAGTTTCCACTTTTCAGGACAGACAAGCAAACAAACTGATAAATACATTATAGATGAATGGTATAATTCATCATGTAGGAAGCAGGGCCTTCAAAGCAGGACCGTGCACAGGTGAGGGTAGGGTGTTTAGCAGACCTGCAAATGGCACTAATGATTGCCAAGGGGCAGGGAGGGCTCCCTTGTAGGTGAACAACAGCCTGAAGACCCATTTTCATCTGCTGCCCATTTTATTGGCATCCCTGCTCTGAAATTTCATGGCATGTGTTATCTGCTCTGAAAGGTGCCCAGGAATGAACTTCAGACCTCTAAGAATGAATGTGGTGTAGGAAATAGAGCTCAGTATAAACAAGTAACTGTCCTTCTATCCTGAGCCACATGAAACTCGGCTTTGGAACCAACCAGACCTCATGGCTACAAAAATAAATGAATAAAGCATTATATTCACTACTGCAGAACTGCTCACAGGAGTAAAGTTCACTGTCTTTAAAGTGTCATAGCATTTGTACTCCCAGTAGAAGTGCATTTGTCTTCAACATACATGTATATTGATAACTTTGAGGTATCTAGTAGGATTATACTATGGGATTAATTTCAGAGTTTCTCACCTAATTTTCTACTAAATATCTTTATGGGCAATTGAGCAAAACTGCTGCATTTCCAGCACTGTCTGATCTGTGTCAAATGCCTACCTAAGGGAAAGGACAGCACCCCAGAACTGCCTACTTCTTCCTCAGTTACAAAGAGAATCCTGCTTAGAGGAAATCAGCTGAGACAAATCCTTTTCCAGCTGACTGAGAGCACAGGATTCAGCAGAAGTCAATGGACTATGCTCTCACTCATTAATCTTTTTTTTAATAGGCAGCAGGAAAAAAGTATCATTGCTATAGCAAGCAAATATATAGATATTTTATTATGAAGGTTAAGAATTATGCATGCTTTAAATATTTATCAAAATTAATTAAACTAAATATTTACATGAGAAAGTAGAGATTAGTCCCCAGCAGTACTATTAAATCTTCCATTTACAGGAAGAGATAGCTGTGCACCTGTGAGCCTGGCTGCCTGTTCCCAGCAGGACAAGAGTCACATTTATTTGTGAGCATTGTTCTCTGAGCAAGCAGGATGCCTCCAAGATGAAAGCTGCTCTACAGGTACAAGGTGACATTATTGCAACATTCATCTTCTGCTGAAATTTGAGCCCTAATTATCCTTTAAATTACACAGCATCTAGAGGCACAACCACAGCTAGCATGAGTTATTTGCAGGGTTGGGTTGTGACTATATATTACAAGGCATCATCCAAGCTGCAGACCAACGGGATGAGAATGAAGAAATCCTCTATCAGCTTGCCATACACTAATTTGTTAACCTGAGAGATAGATCTGTGCCCCATTGTCCCGGGAAGTGGACAGGACATAAATCCTCAGGCACTACTAAGCACATTTCAGAGCAGATCTTTATGTGATTATGAACTAAATGTGAAATTCTCCACTTGGGGAGGAGTCACACTCCCTTGCGCTACAGCCATGCTGCAAATCAGCTCTAACAGACTCCAGCTGCTGGGAAAGCCTCCCCAGAGCAGGTCTGTGGCCAGAGCTGGGCTGGGAGCTGCCCAGTCCTCCCCTGCTTCGCACAGCACAGCTCTGAGCTCTCCTTGCCCATCCTCAACCCCCGAGGGGACTCAGGTTCTGGGGAAGGGTTCACAGCTGAAAAGAGATGCTGGGACCAGCAGCATCTCTGTGAAGTGTGCAGACCAGCAGCAGCTGTCTTGTCAGGAGATACGACCTAGGGCCAGACTTTGAGCGCCATCGAGGGGTCTGGCACCCAGGAGCAGACAGTCTGCAGGCGGTAGGATGTGTTTGCTCTGCTCTGAGTCACGGGCTGAAGTCAGTGTCATGGCCAAGCTTCAGACAAAAGGAGCTTTGTCTCACCCCATGGCAACCTCCTCTCTCTGATAAGTAGACATCATCAAGGCCAGGAATGAGCTCTGACTTTGAAGATTGTATTTTTCTACTTGCAACAACAGCAGGTTCATTTTGTGGTGAGAGTGTAACTCCTTATTCACAGCCACACAGTGTCTACTATAACTGCCTTTGTCACATAAAAAAGTGTAAATGCTAACACTGCTGCAGCCCTGATTTTCATAATTCAGTACAAGATTTACAAGTCCAAGACCAGCAGCCATGAAAAAATATCCTGCACAAAATCTGTCCCTCTTCAATTCTATCTCTATGACCTAACATAAATATTGCTGATTTTATCACACCATTAAATTAGTAGCACAAAAATTTTATAGCTGGTTCCAGTGACATTTAAAAAGATTTTTTAGTAGTATGGTAAATAACTGAAAGCTGTGCTTATTATATGGCTTTTTACAGTCTTTATCATTGCAGTGATTTACCATTTAAAGCTTTATAGCAACAATATATGGAGCAGTGTAAGTCCCATGGTGCTCACAATATTCACTCCCCAGCTGAGCCACTGGTTCAGCTGGATTGCAGAGTTTAAACTGGAAGGAAAGGATTTGTAAAGAACAGGAACCCCAGGTACAGAGGGGTCCATTTTATATCCTGCGATTAAATAAAAATTGCTGTGCTGTGTTTTTCCACAGTTTATGCACTTCTATAATCTGTGCTCCCTATTCCTCAAACTTCAGCACTGCTTCTCCACAGACTTGAAGACACTTCTGCAAACTTTGGCTTATTTGAGGTTCAAATTCACTTTGTGTTGCACATATCCCTTCCAGAACATATTAGTGCACTCAACCTGCAAAGCACTTGTAACCTCAGCATCTCTGTGCTGCGTCCCACCAACTGCTGGGCACAATTTGCTGACACTCAGCCAGCTTTCCTGGCTCTGCCTTCCACAGCACAGAAAAAAATTCCAAAAATTAACTCCTTATTTTGGCAAACATCTACAGTCCCACTTCTGAACAATCACTTTGCAAAAGCTGGAACTGGAGGAGAGAGGCAGCTTCCTTTCCCATCCCTGGAGGCTGTCCCAGTGCCTCTGACTGCCCTGCAGCCAGGAGAGGCAGCCCCTCACCTGCTGTGCTCTCACACTGGCAGCAGACAGAAAAGGAAGCCATAACACAGCAAATATCCACAGCCACTCTCCACTTTTAACAGTTTTACCCACCAAGTTTGTAATGGGCTCTCTGCAGCCTTCCATACCCCCAAACAGCAGAAGGAAAATGTTGAGTGCTGTCCTGATGGCTGCTCTTGTGGCTCCAGCAGTGGGTGCACACAGCAATGGGTCCCAGCCTGCAGCACCCACCAGCACACTAGGACCTGTCATTGCCACTGTCCTTCCCTGCAACACCCCTGCATGGCTTTTTCTCTCTCCACAACACCATTTGTGGAGAAACTTTCTATTCTTAATGCTCATACAGCCGTGCTGTGCCAGGCTGCCAACCCTGCCCCTGGATCCTCAACAGCAGAAGTGGAACAGGGAACACAAGGGAACCCAAACATCCAGCATCCTCCCAGCTGGAGCCAACAGTGACTCCCCACAGGTATTTCAGGGTTACTTTAAAACCCTTCACCCATTTTGTGTGAGCCTCTGCTGAGGGACTGTGGCAATCTGGGTCCTTGTGCCAGGTTCCACACATGCTGGTTTTTGGCTTCTTTTTTCTACCTCTGTTGAGGTTGGGATTGAAGGCACTTCCGACAATAGTTCACCTTCAGGCTTAGATGTTTATTTTTTCTTATCTATGTTACAGTCTCACAGCAGTGAGTTCTGCAGCATTTCACTAACAAGGCACAAAATGCCTATCTTTTGTTACAAGGTCTTTTAAGGCTAAATTATCCAATTAAGAAATGACACCTAAATTATTTTTACTTTTAACTCAAAAACTAATCCCTCGAAGTCCACAATACGGACTTTTCTGTCCAATTACAAAACGTCACCCAAACCCATGAAGAAGAAGAAAGGAGAGGTGAAGAAGAAGGACCAGCCTCGACCCTAAAACCTCCATCTTGCTCTTTCACCATGTGATATCACACACTTATAATCAACTACACACCTGTAATCCCAGTGCTACCAATCAGTTTTGGAAGCCTTTTCCATGGCCTCAGGTCAAATGCAGTGCTCTCCTGGGAGTCAGTCTGTCAGCACAGAAAGTCTAAAATTCTCAGCATCCAGAACTCCGACACACACACAGCCTCCAGAGCCCCACTGAGAGGTCACTCAGTGCCAAGGGCACACACAGACTCAGGGCTGGGTTTGATCCACCCCCCTGCATGGGGCACAGGGTCAAACCCAGCCTCTCACTGCAGCACTGACGCACGGGCTGCTTCATTTCCTCACTGCGTCGAGAATTCCTGAGTTCCCAATTTAAAAAACCTGTCATCATCCTGACCCTCTACATCTCCTAAATTGAGTAAATTGAGATTTACTATTATGCATTGTTCACAGGGAAAAATATTTCAAATATATAAAATATTAAATACTTTTTTTCCTTAAAGTCAAAATCCAGGGCCAACAAAAGTTCATGGCGACTTTTAAGTCTTTCTTGAAAGCAGTAAACAACTCAAAGTGTTTTATGTTTACTTTCTGAAGAGGAAAAATTCTTTCCCTCAGCATCTCTAAGAGGAATTAAAACTATTTACTAAAGAGCACCGAGATCACCATCACAGAGCCCAGCACAGTGTAAACAGGATCATTTATAAAGCACTAACATGATCGTACTGAGATCCATGCTAGAAAAATCAGGGGGAGGTGTGCAGGGTCAGCTCGTGGCTGTTGTGCTGCCAGCCTGGCCACAAGATCACACGAGGTGGCCACTGAGCTCCTGAGCACAGCAGCCCTGGGGTCATCACTGCTGAACCCTCTGGGCTCTGCTGGGAACGGGCCCTGGGTCCTCCATTGAGAACCAATCCCCTCCTAGCATGGCAATAAAAGACAGATGTTTTATTTTTTTCTGCTGAAACCATCCAGGTTTATTATTTAAAGATGACTGACTTCTCATAACCCCTCGTGTGCACAAAGATCAAAGCACTGTCCCCGCAGCTGCTTCATGCAGACGGGCAGCACGTACTTCTTGGGCAGCTCCAATAAATGACCTGTGACTGCCTTTGTGTGCCTTAACGTGAGGAGATTAAACATGCAACAGCTTTTCTGAGGAAGCAAAACATGACGGACCAGGCTGTGTTCAAAGCAGGCATTAATTTGTGTATAAAACCAAGATTAAATTTGCTCAAAAGTGCATTAGGACTAATCTTCACACCTTGGCTAATACAGAGAGCTGGGCAAGTTTTTTGCACAGGAAATAGCTGCAGAAGGAAAGATAATAAGGCTACCAGATACAAATTCACCCATCTCTATGTTGCCATATGATTTCATTTGATTTGAAATTTAGGCAGGCAGAAGCTAGCTAGGACAGCTGGCAGTGCAAATAACCTTTTCTTTCCCCCTTTTTAAAGGGAATAATTTTTTCATCTCCCTGAAGAGACTGGATTCTGTCTGCTGGAAAATGCATATATTCATTTTGTATGAAGCACTATATAACTGGGTTACCTTTGGAGTGGCCTAGTGATGTTCACTTCTTATTTCTTTGTACTCAAATTGCCTTGTCTTCACAAAACTGGGGCCACTCTTCCTTTCAAAAGGCACTGGCTGTATTTGTGATATAAAACAAATAAAAGCAGTCTGGATTTATTAAGACATGCCCTTTCTTCTCCCTGCCTGATAAGCTGAGCTGATCCAATGAGGTGCTGAATTTCCAGTTATAACATGTATCTCTGGGAATTAGGACCACAAATATTTTGTAGGTGTATCTCCCTGACAAAGTCTACACTCCAAAGAATATAGGATGCCCTAACTGGCAATAAAAAGCTAAGGTAAAGGAAATTTTAAGATATTGAGATTTACAAGATTACATTTTTGTAACATTGAGAGCTGCAGTGCATTGAGCCCAGGAATGTCCTGCTGCTGCCAGCGTTGCAGTGTGATAGGAGAGAGGACAGTAGGAGGTAATGCCATTTTCAAAGCAAAATAAACAAAGCAATCAAACACTCCATTCTTACGACAAAACTATCTGCTAGCACAGGCGAATCCCCACATTGCACAGGACGCCCAAGCAGTTCAGATAAAGGGTGGGTTTATCATTATCATTTCCCCAAGCAGCAGCTTCATGGGCACTGAAAGGAGTTTCACATGAGAGCAAATATCCCCGTGTTCCTTGGGGGTGAGGTAAATCACATCACTGGGAACACAGTCTCTTAATTTTCATCTTGTATTGGAGCCTGTTTTTTCAGCATTTTAAGCCACTGAAAGACACAGATGGGCACTCATAAAGGGCAGATAAAGACAAAACATCCACTCCATCTGTGTGAAGAGAAGTGCACAGGAAGATTCCTTTGAACTCCTTTGCAACATGCAGTCATGCAAGGCTGCCTCTTGGTCTGGCACAAATTGGGAGGTTTGGAGCTCCTGGGCTTAATATGAAGACAAGTGGCAAAAATAACAAAGAAAAAAACCCTGTCTTTTGGTTTCTATATATCTACCTCTCATGAACTCAAGTTTCTGTCAAGTTGTTTTGACTAATAAAACTTGCAGTGAGTGGATTTCCCAGCAGTGGCACCACTGACTGCTGCTCACTGTTACAGCCTCTCTGCTGCTGCTCTAGCTACAGTCTGTGCAGTCCTCTGGCCAAGAGGAAAATACCACCACAGAGCAGAAATGTGTCTCCCAAGAGACTCAGCTCTACAAAACTTCCCTGCTCCTATTCTTCCTTCACATTTCAGTGGGTAAGAGTCCCAAAGTACTGAGCATTTTTGCCTGTGATTACTCCCATCAGTCCTTTTCTTAACTGCCTTTGGGTGGAAAAGGTGCACAGAATTCTGCTGTACTTGATTATTAGTGCATGGATAATCTGTTCTAGCTCTGCCAAATATCTTGCAAATTTTGTCTTTCTTTTTCAATCTAAATTTGATTTCTCATGGGATTAAGGGCGTCTCACCTTATGTTTTTATTTATACCTTGCTTTCTAAAGCTTTCCTTGGGATAGGACTTGCAGAGAATGGCTAAAACAAAAAGTGGGGATGTGTGGAAAGCATTCTCAAGTGCTGTTAAAAATTAGATTTATCTGAAGAAGTTTGCTACTACATTCTATTACATTACAATGCCAGATAGAAAATAGCCATATTCCATATGGTTCACTGTTGTGTGTTTGTTTGCAGGTTTACTTTGGATTTGAGAAGCAACTGGAGCACAAACCCAGCTGAATATCTACACCTACAGACACTGACGTGTGATGTGTGCAGGAATTACAGCTGCTGCTGTAGCTCCACAAGTTAGCAAGGAAACATCCACTGAAATGCTGGCTGGTAACTGCAGCAGGTCAGGGAACAGAAAAGGTTAGATCATAAACTAACAGAACTCCCTGAAAAATAAAAATTGCATTCGTCTTCTCCTGACCTTAAGATGTGAGATGCTTGAGAATGTGAAACTCCAATCTCTTGGAGTAGATAAAATGTTCTGATGAGCAGTATGTGCTCAGCCTCCTGCCAGATGGGATTACTTTTTCCTCCCCTGTTTAAACTCTATGTGCAACCTCTGCAGCCTCACTGTTTGCAGAGGGATTTTAAAAACTACTTTATTGTAAAAAAGCTGTATCTGTTTCAGATGAGTTCTTGAAATTCAAATATAACTACACCACCAGATCTTCAGCTGATGTAAAGTAACTCCCTGAAAATTCACTCTCTGTTTTTTAGCAAATGAGAATGTCACTTGATCAAGGAAATTATTCCTTCTGAAAAACCAGAACTTTGGAATAATTTCTCTTCTTTTTGTCCCATTCTGTTATGCATAAGTCATCATACCTTCATCTGGGAGTGTCACAGTACATAATTAAATCTTAAAATTGTGTGGCAAATGCAGTGGCTGTGAAAGTTTGGACCAATGAACACCACCAGATTTCAATACTACTCGATCCCCATTTCCTTGTAAACCCTGCACAGAAACCTGGAACAGTGACAGTGTCTCTGTGGATTTTAGCAATGACACTGTTCTGGGGATCAGCCACCACACTGTGGGCCTGAGAAGTGACCCCCTTCAGTCCTGGAAGAGGACAGTGCCCTTCCATCAGCAATTTAAAGCTTGTGTCTTCTGCAGCATATTGAGATCTTTACATCAAGCAGCTTCTTAGCAGTGAAATCCTTTCACCAGCAATGTCTCAACTGGAAAGGTCAATAAACACGGGGAGTTACAGCTTCAGTGGGCCCAAAGCAGTAATGTAGGAGATTCCTGATGTGCTTGATATATTGCATCCCACTGGTAGTGGAGCTATTCAACTGGAGAGTCATAAAATAACATCAAATAAAGCACTGGAGCAGAAATTATTCAGTCATTAACACCACAGATTCTCAGCCATTAAATCTCCCCCACCAAACACACAGCAGAGCCAGCACAGCCAGACCTCTCCATGTGTGTGGAGCCCTGACAGCCCCATGGGTTCTGTCTGGGGGCCTTGGTACATGTGCCAATGGTATTTCCATAAATCACAGGGATTTGCCACAATTTGTCACCTAGGATGTGATATTGCATTGTTATTTTGCTGCCAGCACCCCTGGCTGCTTTGTTTTAGGAAACCTCTATGCCCTAGGTGTAGGTTCCAGGAAAGGCACTTACAGTATTTTTATACTAAAAAATAAATTCAGATTCACCTTAGCATCTTGATAAGAGCTCCTCTGGAACCAGAGCTATAACACACCTGAGCTTGTGCAAAGCACAGAACCCTTCTCCAGTGCAATCACTTCACCCAGCATCCCTCAACCACTGCTGCTGGCTGATCCAGAACGTGGAAGAGAGCAATGAAGGAATTCATTGCCAGGGAGAAATGTCAGTTTACCAAGATGAGAACCAGGGCTCTGAAGAAAAAAAACCACAACAATTTATCATCTCCTTGCAGTCACTTCACTCTTTTGTTCTAATGCAGAGGTTTCCAAAATACTAAATAAATCAGAATGAGAAATCATTGCTGTGAAGATGATGCAAGGACAATGACGAATGGAGCCCGAGCCTGAGGGGGAGAGACTTAAGGAAAGCTATGAAGCACTGAAGCAATGAGGAAAATTGGAGGAGTAGAGAGCCCATGTAGGAGCCACAGGAATAAAGGAGGTTTTATAGCAGGAGAGACAGACCTCTGAGCCTCTCGCAATCCTTCATTTCATACAGCTTTGTTTATTACAGCATCTTTCTTTCCTAAAGCTGGAGCTTCAGACTTTGATCCATATTTCAGAGCTGATTTTTTTTTTCTGACCTTGAAACACAGGAAAAAAAAAAAAAAAGAAAGTATTTTTCAAAACAACTGCAGGGAAGCTGTAATGTAGCCCTTGCTTACCTCCTCCAGGGCTGGAGGCATTTCAGGCTCCAAAGGCAGCACAAACATGAGATGTTCCAGGCCCTGTCACTCTGCTTGGTGTGAGACACTGCTCTTTGCTGGACCTTGAGCAAAGTATCGGCACAGTATCAAAAAACCTACACAGGGTTAGCACAGGAATTCAAAACTGCCTGTGCAGGCACCAAAAATTACAAGGGAAGTTATCATATTTAGGCAACCTGACTTATTTCTCCCCTCAAACTAATCACAAGGCTTGTGCTGATTGTTGAAGATGGGGCTATTAAAAGAAAGGGTCTGAACTGAGGGTTGCAAGCACATGAGAGACTTCCCAACCACTTCCTTCCAAATGCTGAATCAAACCCGTGGGCAAAAGGACACGAGGAAGCCTGGAACATCCATCCCCACGGCAAACCCACTCTGCAGGGACCACATCAACAGAATCTTCAATGCTTTAAAAACATGGATGGGTTAAATGGGCAACTGCTGGGAAGCAGCACCAGGCTGGTGCCACCAGTGTGAGTATCTCACACCACAGTTTCACATCCATCCCACCAAACTTCAGGGACATAAAGAGCACAATCAGTGAAGGGAGATAATCAGTGAGCAGAGACATCTCTAGAGGGCAATTCAGCCCATGCTAGAAGCAATCACCCTGTTATTTGTAGGGGAGCACAGGTGTGCTCCAAGTTCCAGTGCCTCAGTGAAGTGTCTGAAGCTCAATGGAACAAATCTCATCTAAGAGGCTTTCAAAGACCCTTAATTTCAGCCAGTATGGGTTAGGATTTAACTTCATCCTATTTTGGTAATAAAGTCAAATGCAGCCTTAAGCATTTAAGAGGAAAAAAAAGTCACAACTGAGGATTTTTTTCTGAGATTGCTATCTCTCAGTTTATCAGAGTGAAAACTTGTGATAATCCCTGTTAGATCCTTTAGTGCTGTTTTCAGAATTCTCCCTTCTCCCTCTTAATACAAATCTAAGATCTGGAGACCAACTTTAAAAAACAATAGTCTGCCAAAAGATAAATTAAATGGTAGTTTTAATTTTTGGCAGGAGAACCAGTACTTTTTCTTCCCCCCCCAAGTATAATGTCAATGAAAGAGATGAAATCACATTCCCTCTCATAAACAATCAAACATGATTTCTTTTGCTTTTATGCCTTTTGTCAGCAGTGCCAACTTTTTTGAGTTACTGTTAAACGCAGTCATTGTAAACAGAACTAAAACCTGTCTACTCTTATTATCTCAGTGCACCATAAATTGCCTTGATAGTGAAATAACAGCAACAAGACTGCAGAGTTCTTGCTAACAATGCCTGCTATGACTGAAGTGGGGAGGTCATGTACACAAAGCCAAAAGCAGGCTTTGGCCACAGCAAAGTGTTAAGGGATATATCAGTGAAAGCTGCCATTTATGCAGCATCAGACACAGAGCTGCAGTTAATTATCTGTATTACTGCAGCACCCAAAAACCTTAGACCCAAACCCAAATTCCACCCTCCAAAGTGACAAATAAGGAGAGAACATAAAAAGAGCTCAGTGAGACAAGGACTAAAGCCTGCTGTGGAATAGACAGGGCCCACAACCCCAGCAGAGAGGAGATGCTGGTGTGCAGGTCCATGGGGCAGGGAACCCCCAGCTCACTGCCTGCCCACCCACTGCCAAATGCCACAGGAACACTTTTGTAAGGGGAGAAGAGTCTGGGAGGAGAGTTTGGATATAGAGAGCTCCTGCTGAGTGCAGGAAAACCTCCAAGATACATCTCTCAGCATTTAGCAGCTGCACTTTTAAGGGTTTTAGCAGGGCCCAGGTGAGAGCTGGTAACTCAAGAGTAATAAAAAGGATCATGGGGAGGAGGAGAAGGGAGCAGCAGCCAGGAGCAGTGCTGCAAATGGGAATAGCTCACTTACTCCTGACCTGACTGGGAAGGGAGAAGCAGTGAAGGAATACAAAGAGTCATTGACATGGTCAGGGGCACAGACTGGAGGAAATCACCTTTCCAGAGGCTTCCCAACATCTATGAGGAAGGCAGACCACAGTCACCAAGGAGAGAAAAACAATTCCTCCACTAACTGAAATAGAACAGTATTTCAGGCCCTGTTTGTATATATGAATACGGGGGGGTGGGGGGAAGTATTTTGCATCAGGAATCAGCAGGATTTAGACATTGGCTAAATAAAAGCATCCAATGAAAGCCTTGGTCAGGGACAAGGCTTCAACCCCACAGACAGCATTTTGTCCATGCTGGTCTAGTAAAGCAGCAAGGTGGGAATACAGATTAACCTGCAGCTCCATGAAGCTGGACCTGGCAGCCCCGGAGCTTTGAAAAGGTGTCAGAAATACTTAGATATTCTCTTGAATGTGGGTCAGGTAGTGGGAAACACAGCAGAGAGATGGAGCTGGATTTATGCCTGCAGATGGTGTTGCAAGACACAGGGTCTGGGTCACAGAGAGGGGAGGGAAAGAGAGGTGAGGAAAGGGCCTGGAGAAACCTCTCATCACAGTGGGAGGAGGCTGAGAGGGGTCTGGCTGACCCAGCACTCCAGACAGCAGGAGAGAGCTCTGTGGCTTCCCCTGGCCTGGATGCATTCAGTCCTATGGACAGCATAGCCTTTGGGACCTATTTTGGGTGTAGGTAGGTTTTACAGACACACAGACATACTCTCTGTGAGTATAGGTATCTCACTGCTTCTTGCGAGTGCAAACAGCTTTCCTGACAGCACTCCAGACTGCTGTACTCCCTCATACAGCTTTTAATAACCAGGCAGAAACCAGAGTACAAAGTAGTCATAACCAGTGTTTCTCTCTCCAAAATCCCTGCGTTGCAAAGAAAGGAATCTGTCAGAAGCTGAACTCCTATGCATCATTCATTTCCAGTTGTACCAATACATGCTTCTGCAGGTCGGGAATTGCTTCTTGCCCTGCAGAGCAGTGAAAAGCAGGCCAATAATGCCACCCACAGGCGCCCGGGTTCATTGCTGCCATGGATTTCCAGACGGGTTCTGTGATCCTGCAGTTAACTGGAATGTTGGTTCTACCCCCATAGTGACACAGGTGCCTGTAAATTCACCTGCACTAACAACTGCACTGCCTGTGCTGGGTCAGGGAACTCACAGGTTACTGGGCAGATGGCTTGTTTTCATTGCAAAGAATTTGTGCAGGGAGAAACAAAACCTACACAGGTTACAAAATAGAAATTAAAAATCCCTCCCATCTCAGTACTCAGAGATATGGAGATCTGGTGAGAGCATTTCAAGCAATCAAATCCACTTTTTTAATTAAAAACATACAACAGGTATGTTCCCACGATGTGCAGTTCATTTTATTTTGCCATTCCTATCTCAGAGATCCTTCGATTGTCATGATAAGGACTGTGATGATTTAAGAATTCTCCTTTACAGAATAAGACAATTAAGAGCTCAGTCCTAGGTATGGCTGAAACAGGGAGAGTTCTGCTCACAGGTACTGTACTCATTCTCCTATTTCTGTTTTATTAAGAACCTTAATGTTGGAAACAACATTTTCAGTAAGTGTTACCTGAACATTAATGTAGGAGATTATGTTTAAGGTAAAAGGGATTAAAGGGTATTTATTAGTTTATTCTCCCTTTCTTACAGAGGTAAATTACAGTGTCACAGAGAGGCTTGGGATCAGACCACTCTGCAGGGGAGGAGGGAACATTTTCTTACACATGCAGTGAAGGTGGGCCATCAGGGGAGATAAAACCTGGCACTCTGCACAGACCTATTGCATCTCCCAGCTGGAATCATTTACATCCCCAGCCAGATTGACAACAGTCAGCTCTGAGTTCTGTGGGACGTGTGATGGCTCTGAATGACATAAACCCTTCTCATATTGTGTTGTGTCTCAGCCCCTCGCAAGATGTCAACTCATCTTGAATTCTCCAGGGTTTCCTATCAGTACTGGCTGAGGCTGAAGACATTGGTGTACATATAGAAAATCTTGGAGGAGTCAAAAATGCAAAGATAATGAGTAAATACAGGATTTCATATTGCAAGTGTCTTGCTGAAAAAGGGACTAGTACTAGCAGTGTATTCACTGCATGAAATATGATTTGGGCAAGTGAGATTATCTTGGGTGTCTGCATCTACTGAATAATTTAAGAAAATCAGTTAGGGAAAATTTTCTCTATTGAAAAATAAATTTGAGAACTGACTTGTGTGAAATATGTTTAATATGAGAACCCAGGGATAAGCTCCTGCCTTTGATCTTGTGTTAGGCATCTTATGTTACATTTTTCTTAGATACAGTTGTAGATATGGCAGCTACATTCCAAGCCAGCATTATCTCAGTATTAATATCATCCTAGTTTACATATAGCAGTAAGTCTTTGTGTATTAATTGCATAATCATTATTTGAACTTATTTATTGCACAGAACACAATCAGCTGAGGGCAGATTCAAAGTAAATTAGAGACAAGGAATGAAAAACATGAAACTGCTCTAACCTTAGCTCTTACTAAACACACACTTTATTGATAAAGTTCATCAATACTTTTATTTAAAGACCTGGTGCTCTGGAGGAACCACTGCCATGCTATCACTGCTGGAACCAGAGGTAAGAAATTATTTCTGAAACTTAAGTGCTCTCCAAAGGCCCCCCAAGTTATCCAGTCTCAAAGTCAAAGGCATCATCTACTGTTCTGAAATATTTGAAGGAAAAAAACACCACCTAAGGTATTTAAGTAAATTGATATTTTTCTCATTAAAATCAATATTTAAATATTTACAGCCTTATCTTAATTACATAAAAGATGACACACCTACCTCTCACCACCCCAGCCCCACAGGACAAAGCCCATTTAATGTGATGTGGGGAGGTGACAGCAGGTCCTGTCTCTGGAGCAGGGCTGGGCTGCCAGCAGCAGCCCCAGATAGGTCCCACAGGGCACCCACAGGCAGGAATTAAGCAGAACAGGGAGCTGAATCTGGCTTTCCCACTAAAAATATTTATGGAAGAGCAATAAATGCTAACGATTTTGAGCAGCTACAACAGAGCAGAGCCCTAATTTTGATCTGTGCCCATTGCAGAGGCTCTGCTGTAACAGCAGCTCCAGGTGTTTGGAGCAATTGCACAATGCTTGTGACACAGAGGCACTCAAGGAGTCCAGGTCAACCAAATTGAGCTGTCCTCCAAAATAAACATGTTTGTCTACATTTCTTTTTATGCAGTCATTAAACAAAAAAACAATACAAACAAAAAAAACCCAAGAAACAGCCCTCAAGCCTGATTCAGTTTAAAGATTCAGTGACAACACAAAACCATTCAGCTTTCCATCAGAAGTGCAGCATTTGTTGTCATACTGGTGCCACAAAGGATTTCACCAAGCAGGCAATAACACATCTCATGATAAATAAGACCAAAACACCCTCCAGGCAAATTTATGGAAATCATCACTCACAGGCAAGTGTGATAAAAAAGCATCAAGCTAACTTCAGAAACAGTGAGAGAACTGCTCCTCAGTGAAGTCCCTCCCGAGGCTGTCTGGGTGATCTCGAGGACACATTACCTGCCAGCAGGGCTGGACTGTGCTGCTGTGAGCCCCTGCACGTGTGCTGGCTCTGCTTGGCTGCTCTGTCACGGAGCAAGTGTCAGCTCCCACCGGCTGCTCCACCTTTGCCTCCATCCATCACAACAGCACCATTTGCTGACTGGCCACAGAAAATGCCTTTCCTGGGGAAAACACCCAGGAACGTGTGCTGGTGCTGATCCTTTGGTGGTCTGGGTGCTGGTGGAGCCTGTCAAGGTGAGTTTGTGACTGGGGAGACGGGAAAAGCTGGTGCATCTGTAAATACAGCCAGACTCCTGAATCTGGACAGCAATTCTGCAGGGGGTGATGTTCTCCCCACGGGAGACAACAGCACAGGAACAATAGCTCCCTCCCCTGAAAGCCCTTCTGGATGTGGCCCTTGACAGAGGTAAGGGGCTGCTATAAAAGGCCCGGTTATTGAACATCCCAGAGCTCACTGGAAGCAGTGTTACACAGAGCTCTCTCACCTACTCACAGATTTCCTGTCTTCTGGACAGTCTGCACCCAAACACCAAGCCAACGTGGCTTGGGACTTCATTACTCTTTCATTAGAGAGGGGCAACACCAGACAGAAGTTTGAAGCAGTTAAATGGAGTGGTTATGGGTTAAATCTTCAAAGATTTTCAGAAAATCAATTGCAACTATGCCTGGAACTGGGCATTCTGAAATTATGCTTTCACAAATATATCCTATACCCATATTTACAGCTAAAATCCTCATAAATCTAGAAGAAACACTACACTGCAGTGTAGGAACACCAGCCCCTCAGTGTGCCACATTTCACTGCAGGCTCTGAGACAAATCATGGCAAGTAGCAAGGGCTGTGCCACAGGAGAAAGCTCACAACACGGGACCAGAGCTTCCCAACAATGCTGGCAGAGGAGAGCTACTCAGAAAAGCAATAATTGATTCCTTCTAGAAATCTGCTTATTGATACCATTTCCTTTGGATTCGGTGGAAACAGCACAAGAAAAAGAGATACATATTGAAATGCATATTAAAGTACACCAAAGGTTTGCTCAGGAGAGGTGGTGAGGCCCTCCCCTGGGGTGCTGATGGCACCCACTCGTGCCCAGACTGTGATTCAGAGGAAGAGCAGGGCAGGGCCTCACTGGAGGAAGGCCAGCCAGCTACACCAGGGCAAGCCACAGGAGACAGGGCTGCCAGGCTTCCAGCCAGCCCGGGGCCTCCACTTGCTCCCTCTCCATTACATGCCAATTGCCCACACTCTCCAAAGGTTGACAAGCAGAGTTTTAAAAAAAGCCTCCTTGGTCTTCCATGTATTACAGCTAAACCCACTTCAGTTAAGCTACAGTTTTCCATGTTTTCCTCCCTGCAGCCTTGCTTTGACACAGCTCCTCCCTCCACAGGTTTTGGGCTGGCTCTTCAGGTGGGAGCCAAGCTGAGCCAGGCCACAGGGTGAAGACAGGCAGGCCAAAGTGACCCCTACTTTTGGCCACTTATTGTTCAGTCAGATGAACTCAGCTCACACGCACAGGAGCACTCCGTGACCTGCCCCAGCCTTCAAAGCAGAACCTTGCCAAAATCACCTTCCAGCAGAGAGCCAGCAGGACCCCACAAATGCACAACACAAAGATTTACAGCGAGGCTGTTTAAAAGCACACAGAGATCCCATCCCACACCAGCTCCCCAGGGAATCAGGCACTTTGCACCAGCCAGGAAAACCTGCAGAACTGCATTGCTGATACACTTTGCTGCATTGAAGGAGAACTGCAAATGTTGTTATTTGCTCCACTGGAATATCAAAGAGGAAACACAGCCAGAGCTCCAGTAAGAAACAGATCCATACCTTGGCCGTCATCCAGCAGGTGCGCAGCTTGGATTCATTCACAGGGAGGCAACAACGGAAAAGTTCAAGCACAAATTCTTTTTCCAGTTATTCATAAACCATTTAAGTGATATTCAGGAAAAAAAAATTCTTCTGCAAACACAGTTCCCTCTGGCATGGTTGGCACCACATAACCCATAAAGGGTGAATCTTGAGTCTGCCTCCTCTGCCAAGCCCACACAGCAGCTCCCAGAAGCACGAAGAGAGTAATTGGCAGCAAACAATGAGAACATGAAGGCAACAGGTCAGAAACAAACGCTCTAGAGCAGATCTAGGGGCTGGTTTTCTTCCCCCAGCCCTGCCAGCCAGCCTAGGGGAGTGCTCACACCTGAGCACATGGTAATGAGCCAAGCTGCCATCCACCATCCTTCCTTAAATACACTACAGACCCTTAAGCAATAACAGCTTCTAGCACCTGTTAGGAGGAACTCAGACTTCTGAGTCCACTCCAACAGCTGCTGCCCTGATTGCCTTCGTTAAAAGCCCCACATGAGCCCAGTCCTGCTCATGCAGCCCCTCCCTGTCCTTCAGGGGCTGGCCCCCACCTCACCTGGGACACATCACCACAGCCAGGGGCTGCTTGAGAAATTCATGGCTCTAGAGGGTAATTTTGACCTCCTTGATCATAAAGTGATGGCACCTGAGCTGATGATCAAACCTGAAGTGCTCTTAGTGAAGGAAATACTTGTGTATTGCTGGTCTAGTTTAGGGGTTGGGAATAATGATGTAGGGTAACAAGAAAAGAAAAAAATCTACAGGCAACTACAAATGGTGGTGGGCTCAATGAAAACCTAAAAATCTGGGGGATAGATTTGTCCCTAGTATGAGTAAGAAGGGAGCAAATAGCCTGTCCTATCCAGCATCCTTGATGTCTGTATACTAATGCAAGAGTTAATAACCACAGTTCTGATTACAGCAGGCAAACGGAGGGTGCTGATTCAAATGGGAAAGGTGAATGCTCACATGTGTGTTTGAGCCCTGTTAACAGAAAGGCTGAAGAAACATCAGGATCATCAGTGATTTCTTTGGAGCAGGAAGATGAACCAGATGGCCTCTCCCCTGCCCTGTCTGTGAACTGGGTGGGTTTGTGTGGGGCCTGGACTTGTCAGTGCTCAGCCATCTGAGAAAAAAATAGTACAAAAAGCTTTGGGGCATTTTGGGTCTTTATGGCATTTGCACACAGAGAGGTTTGTTTCAGCATTTCTTTCTATTTGGGAACATTTGCACTCCAGACTTGCAGATGTTCAGTGCCACATTTGTCCCTTCTGTCTTGTCTTGCTAATCATAGAATAGTGTCAAATCTTGTAAAATTTCCCTTCCCTTTTATGAGTTTGAACTTGCCATTTTAATAACAAATATCTGTCCACCCTTGTATAAAACCACAATTAGAGATTTCTGAGATGCTTAGATAAAGCAGTCATTATTTTTATCATGACCCCTCCTTTCCCAAACAAGCATGGCTAATCTTTTCAAAGCAAGCATGCCTAATCTTTCCAGTTTCTCTTCAAGGCACTGCATTATCATGACCCAATTATTCCTGAAAAAGATAGCTGGGAAATTTCTATCAGGATGATTTGCTCACAGAAAATGCAGTTACCACAAATGCAGGGATGCCTTCATATCAGTTAGAATGGGTTTCTATGGAGAAAATTCAGATCAAATATTTCCTGGTCTATCAGCTTGATGAGATCTTGTTTGTTGCCCCATTCTTTCCTAATTGGATAAGCACAGAGCTGCATTAACCCGAGGTGTGCTGGTGATGGCTGGGAATTGCAGGTCATGTATTTAATTTCAACAGGGCAGAACACTGTTTTACTTTTCATTCTCTGACTTTCACTTTGAATTCCCCAGATAAACAAAAGTAAATTTCATTTAATTTCTTCAAGATGACTGAAGAGAAAAAGAATAAAAGTGGTCTGTGCCACTCATTTCTGCACTTCTGCACCATTCTGAATGCTCTCAGCAGAGGCTGGGATCCCCTCTCACTGGTCTGTCCCAGGAAAACAAGGTCTTACCCATTGACAGGACAGGATTTACAAGAGCTCAGCAGGGCTTTGAGAGATTCTGGCTGCTTGGAGGTGTCTGAAAGATTTTCAAATTGCAGTGAGTATATTTGGGATTATTTCTGTTTCTCAGTGTTCTGATTTTAAACTAGGCATATTACAAAGAATTTAATAAAAGCCACAAACAAACAGACACTTCGGAAGTCGTGTCACCCCTATCAGATTGCTGTGACATCAATGAAACTGCCTTCTGGAGAGACTAGGAAGTTTGACATAAACCTGTCCAACTTCAAAACAACATCAGGGTGTGTTAAAGGTAATTTTTTCAATTTTAAAGGCAGCAGAACAGCCTTCTCCCAGAGACCCAGCTCCACGACTCAGCCCCAGGGACTGCAGTGGTCACTGTCCCTGACAAAGGAATGTACATTTTATCCTGAGCACTGAATGACCATTGACTTTGCTGAAATGTTATTTCTTTTTATAACAGCTTAAAGGGAGGAAAAAAGGAGAAGGAACCCAATGCTGCCACTTTGGAAAGCTTTTATTGTAATCAACCTTACAACGCTTTTTGTTGTACAATACAAAGCACATTTAATCTCTCCTGGCTGGCACATTCCCTCCAGGGTTTTGCTGCTGACAATAGGAGCTTTCACTTTGACCATGGCAAAAATTGTGTCAAACCCACTGCAAGGCACTGCTGTTACTCTGGACACAATTGGGAAATTCTAAAGAATCAATGACTTCATGACATGAGGGAAAAAATAGGGGGTACAGTTGGAGAGACTTCATATATTTCCTATAAGTTTATTTCCCATGAATACCACCATCCCTAAAATGTGTTTAACTTTGGTGTTGCAAATGCATGCATAGTTTGTTTTAACTGTTTCATTACTTTAAAGAAAAAAAAAAATCAAATTATGAGATAAGATTTCCATAGCACTTGTTCTTCCTAAATTTCCCAAATATCTCTGAATGTGTGGTCTCAAGTCACTCCACATAGAAAGGGAAGAGGCAACAGAGGTCATGGAGTGGAGCCACTGAGCTAGTGCTGAACTCTTTGTAGAACTGAAGTGTCAGCATTTCATTCTCTTTCTCATGTTGGTTTAAAGGAAAGTGAAACAGTTTGCACATAGTAAGTTTTTGCCTGGATATTTTCTAAAGCTCAGGCCAAATTCAATCTCTCAGTTTTGGAAAAGGTTGTTAGAAAGTTGGAATTCAAGAAATTCCTCTGTACTCCCAAATTTGTGCCAAGCTTTTAGATTGCTGGATGGAAGCTCCCCAATAGAATTTGTTTTTTTTTCACAGAGAGCCAAACAAGTGATTTCCATCTGGATGACTTGTTTGCAGCTGGGAGAAGCTAACAACAAATGTAGGTGTGCATTGAAGCCAGCTCAGAGTGAAGACACAGGTAGTGAGCAATGTGCATGTCCAGCCCCAGGAGCCACAAACACCTTTTCTGTCTAGGGGAGCCCCTTGAAACACCACAAACTCACTCAGCTGGTTACATAATCTCCTCTACTCACAGCATCTGTGTTTTCCACACTAAAGGACATTTCAGATCAGCATCCAGATTGAATCTGCAAAACCAGCCAAAGCCAAACGAAGCTAAGCTTGTATTTTCACTCTCTGTCAGAGTGGCATAAAAAAGAATATTAGAGATAGAAGAGTAAATTTGTTGAGATGTGTGTGAAGCTCCTGGTGAGGCTCATGGAGAGGGTCCCATCAGGTGCTAGGGCTGTCACCTTCCCAACACTGTCCTGCAGGTCAGAGAGAGACTGTGCCACTTGTCTGCCTTGTGTGGGGCAGTCCTGCACTGGAACAGCAAACAGCCAGAGCGAACACAGCGTTAGGCAGCCCAGGGACTGAGAGGCTCTGGCACAAACTGGTCAGGAAACATTTCTGCATGTGGCACACACGGCCTGTCAAAACCAAGCATGCAACTTCTAGCAGTGTACAAATAAAAGAAAGGTCACAAAATAGATTAAAAAAAAATCCCTTCTGCTGGCCAGTATCTCGTTCAGTGTTTTGATGAACCCTGATTGGGATCCTTATGGAATAAAGAAGACAGAATAAGTAGATGTAGGAGAAACTGTGTTGGATAAGCTCTCATTGCTCTGAGAGGTGCTAGATAGTAAATAATCCATCTTGGAGAAGCTTTGAGAGACTGGAGAGTTTTCCCATCTGCTAGAGATATTTCTTAGTCTTGACTTGGATATAAATGTAGAAGGCAGGTCACACTTAAGCTGCTGGTCTGTAACCTTCTAGATGATAGGTAATTACTCATAAATGTGTCCTACAGATGCTCCAGGGATCTATCTGCACATGCCTGCCTGAGAGCTGATGGTTCTGGTTGAGTTCAGAAGAGACCAGAGCTGTGTGAGGAGTGGTAGATTTAGGAGATGCTCAGTTATTCAGTTTTGCAGGCTCTGAATGGAAAATAATAAAGCAATGATAAGGCAGCTAATAATATTACATTAAATAAAATATATTAGGAAAATTACATTTATTTTTGGAAACCAAAGAATTGTACAGCTGTGGAAAAGCAGGTAGCTTGCCAAGTGGGCACAGCCAGCCCAGCCTCCAGCTCCAAGACTTATGGCCACCATGGGGCTGAGACATGCTTAGCCATCCTATAAAGAATTCCACCACCCCTTAAGGACATATCCCTGGGCTTCAGAACATCTTTGAGTGGAAAGTGCATTTTTGTGGCCATCCATCCTCAGTCTGCTTTGGTACAAAGCATTGTTTGCCCAGCCCCTGGCACTGGTGACCAGCCTGGTTGCTGCGGAAACTCTGCTGGTCCCTGCTGAGGGCTGCAGCCACCTCAGCAGATGGGCACAGCCCGCAGGGACCAGGGTGGGTGAGATGCAGGAGGTGTGTGGAGGTGGGAGCACAGAGCATACAATCATCTATTTTGACTGACTGGAGACAACCAGGGACATGAACGAGCTCCCAAATCACCCAGGATAAGTTAGGACACTACAGCTTTCCCTGAAATTAGTAGAGAGGCTTGCAATTAATTCAACACAAAGAGACTTGTGCACTGACCATCATTTCTCTGCTGCTGGAGAGAGCTGCTTGGCAGCTTTCTGGAGAAGGAAAACTCTGTAGCTGAGACAAAGCAAATAGGTGGGCAGGCAGTTGTGATAAAACCACAGGGAACAGGGAAAATGAGAACCATCTCATGCAGGACTTAGAAATTGAATAAACAGGTTATTTTTACAAGATGGAAATGAATATATAACTCCAGGGATGAGGAAAAATACAGCAAGTACCAGCATTTGCAGTTCAGCATATTCCATTGCTATTAAAAATAAAGGGGGGGAAAAAGGCAATGAAAGGAGAAGTATTTTGAGAAGCAGACAGGACTGTGGTATCTGTAGTTATGTACTCTGCCTTCTGCATGCCCCACAGTAATGAGAGTTGTGACCCTGTAATGTGCTGCAGAATTGCTGGTCATTTTCTACTGCCATTAAGATGCAGAATGGGAGCTGCTCTTGCTCTCACGTGGACACAGGGGATTTTTCTTCCTTTGCAGTTTCAGCCAATCCACATTAACAGCCCATTGGACTGGCATTTTCTGTGCTCCTCAGGATGGAAAACCAGAATTGATTCCTCTGAGAAGGAAGGCAGCAGGTATTCATTATCATAAGGTGAATTTGTAAAGTTCTGGTTGGTTCAGCTCTTCCCCTTCATTTTTTCAGCTCACTCCAAGTCATTGAATCTCTTGCATCTTATCCCATTGGATGGAACAGCAAATGATTCAGCATTATTAACTATGTCCACGATGATTCTTAATATTGAAAACTAGCAGCAAAAAGTGGACAACCACCTGGGAAAGCATTTCTCCACTTGAGCTTGATGACCTGCAACAGAAAGTTTTGCAGTGAACAACAGCTCTGTCATTTGGAATAGTTCTAATACTGCTGCTGTACTTTTCCACCACAGTGAAATCAGTGGTACTAACCTCGAGGCACCCAAAGAGCTCAGGTCAGAGGACCAGACCTCCTGCACTAGTAAAGCACAGTAACTACACCCATTTTAACACCCCCAGGGCACTGATCTGTTCCCAGAGTCAGGCTTGTAGGAATAACTTCCCCAAAATGTGTACGTTTCTGCTGCTGGATAATGAGTGGCCAGAGTGCTGGAGATGGCATTTGGTGCTGGCACAGGGCTCTAAATTAGAAACTTAGAGAACCAGTTGGCTTTTCTCATCCCCATTTCTTTTGTTTTTCAGCACACGGGAGAAGTTCAGACCCAACTTCTTGGGTCTGAGGAGACCCAAGGCTTTCTGCACAGAGCAGTTCTGAGGTCAGAAGTAGAGCAGCAAGCACGGGGCTAGCTGGAGCTGCTCTGAGCCTCTGGAATTCTTCTCTCCTGATAAGCAGAGGCTGCATGGCTGTACCCTATTCCAGCCATACTCAAGTGTTGGCAACTGAAAATGACTATCCCAAAAATAAGATAAGGTGTCGTTAAGTCTCATATGCACGTTCTTTTCAGATTCCTACCATCAATTATTCCACTTGTCTGTAATGGCTTCAGACTCTTTTATCTTCCTCTCAGTGGATTTCTCTGCTGCTTTGCATTTAAATTCACCTTGTCTTCCTAAATGCACAGAGAAACTGTAAGCAATAAATGAGCCAGGCAAAAACAAACATGCTGTTGTTTTCTTGGCTTTCTCTGCCATCCTGAGCAAAGGATGTTTCTATATCCCTTTCAGAAAGCCATCCAATGATGAGTAACTATTTGAAAACAAATGGGTAGGATTGTACCAGCCACCTACTTCTCAGCCTTAGAAAGAGTAGGAAAATCCACCCATCCATAAATATTTTTTAGGATGACAGTTCTGAAAATAAAGTAGGCTGGAACATTCCCTATCAGGCCAGGCTGCAGCATTCAGCTTATATCAATTACTGTCTATTTGACATGCTTCATGCGCTCTTCATTAAGAGGATGAAAGGTTTTATAGGATAATAGCCCAGTTCCAGTGAGCAAATGTATTTGTGAGACCAAAGGCTGAGTCCTTTGTCCTTGCAGAAGGAGCCTTGAGACTGCAGCAATTGGCAATGGTCTAGGATGGATAAATCACAGGAGCAAAACTTCTGTCCCACAGAACACTGTCCCATCCATGAATCACTGAGGACAAAGGATCCTCACTGCAGGAAAGCTGGGGAAGCAGAGATCATCTTGGTGAGGCTGCTGCTACAGGAGGGAAAGAGAAGAGCCATTGGCCTCAGTCAGATATTGAAGATGCTGTAATTGGAGTTACTGTCATGTTAAATGGTCCCTCATGGTTTCCTCATCTCAATCAAGGTTTGATTGAAAACCTGTGACCTGAATTTGTGGTCATTACCTTACCAGAACTTATTGGTTTTCTCACTCTTCAGGCAGTAGGCAGATGGTAATTGTTTCCTAAAACATTTCTCAGCTGAACAGCAGTGACAAATACTCTTCTCACCTCAGAAAATCCCAAAGCACATTACAAACCGCCTGGACAAAGAGGACAGATGTGTTTTCCCTGGATCTGGCAGGAGCCATGCTATAGCCATTCTCATCAGGGAAGAAGTGTGCTTGGCTAATGGAAAATAATCATACCTGGCTTTCCACCCCAGCTGTCCCACACTGTTAATCTCATTGTGCCTGCACTCAAATTATCAGTAGGCATCCTCTTCTCCTTCTGCATCAACTAATTACATGGAAAATCTCCTGTCCCAACACAACCAGAGCAGACTGTGAGTAAGAGTGGAGGAGGGTGTGCGCTAAGGGATTGCTAACAAGAGGCAAACACTCTTTAATGTTCTCCAAATTCTCCATTCCTCCACTGGGGCTAGCTGAGTTAGGATCCAATGTGTGCTCCCTCTTGCAGCCTGACTTTGCTGGGTGCAAAGAGAACAATTTTCCCCTTGGCTGTGGTTTCTGGCTGTGTGGAACAGGACTGCATGTCAGGTTCTTGCTGCTAGGCTCTATTTCAGTTCATACAACCCATGCACCATAAAAAGAACAAAAACATCCACACAGATAAAATATTATCACACAGTGGCATCAACATATCTCATTGTACAGTCCTAATCTATGTTCTGTATAAAAATGTGATATTCAAAACCCCACCATGTGAGATATAACCTGAGAGGAATCACAGTATGGACTTAAGAAGGGTCTGTACTCATGGCAGACAAAATCAAATTAGTAGTACAGAAATTATTTGTTTTAAGCTCAGACCATGGACTGAATTTAGAGCTCTAAATCAGTGTTTACCTTGTTGAATGATGGCTTCTTGCAGGAGAGCATTTACTACAAAAACAAACCTTTTTATCCAAATCAGTGAATGTCAGAGTTTGAATTATGGCTGTAAGAGAAAGTCTTTTGTTTCTGTCACCTCCTTAGTCAATGCTAATTTGACCAAGGTGTGAATGAGTTAGTGTTGCTCCCAAAAATTCTGTGAAGTGCAAAGAGCTACCTTCTGCCCAGCACACAGAGCCTTTGGAGCTCCTTTTAGACATCCTCAGAGAGTCTAGATGAAAAATCTGCCTTCAGATGATGGAAGACAGGTTAGTAACTTGCAGGATATTTATTTCAAGAACAAAGTCATAGCTACAACAAAAGAACTGAAGAAAGGAGAGATGCACAGTGGACACATGCTGAAAGTTTCTACTAATCTGCTCCAAGGTGAGACTGAAGGGCAACAACCATGCCCAGCACAGCAGAGGAACAGCGTATCGGGAGATAGGAGCAGCCTGTGGAGTTCAGCTGCAGCAGATTTGGGAGACACAAGGTCACTCTGTACAGGGGTGGTGTGAATTGCAGAGCCACCTCAGGTGGGGTGAATATTAGCTCACTGCAGCATTTGCTCCATAAAGCATTATTTACTAAAATACATATTTTTTCAGTTTTCTGGTCTGCCTTTCTTTTGTGCAGACCTCACAGTCTCACTGGAAGCTTCTACTTGAAAAGTCTCCTTTAGCATCTCTCAGAACTGGGAGAAATGCTAAACTGGCATGGCAAAAAATAAAACCAATCATTTGGGAGCAATTTATATCCTGCTGTTATAGACTCGCAAACACTCATTTCCATACCACCTACAGTTATGTGTGCATCTCTTTGTTCTGATATTGAGAAAACCCCATTTGTATTCTTTCAATACAAGCAATCCTTGGCTTGAATTTTTAGTTGGTCAAATAATGCTAAAGAAGGAAATATTGGAATTTCTGCCTGTGCCATGGGACTATTCAGGCAGGCAAACTCTATTACAGCCATGGTCTTATCAAAGGAAAGCTAAATCTCCTCATTAAATCTTGGTTGTTGTTATTTTCAAGAAGAGAGCCTCTCTACTGCAGGCAAAATGATGGAGAATGTGAAAACCAGTGGTGGCAGCCTGCAGAGGGAGGCTGTGTGTGGAGCCATCCCAGGGGGAAGGGGACAGCCACCACTGCAGCGTGGCACTGCTCAGCATCCAGATGTGGGACAGCCACATCTGCTGGGCCCCAGCTCCCACCAGCATTGCCTCTGGATTCTTGTGATGAGACACCAAACCCCGTATTTGGCACGTGTACACAATCTGGCATCCCTCTGTCTCACCTGCACAGAAACCAATCAAGCAAAAAGCCACACACGTGCTTTTGCCTCCTGCCTGCGACTGACCTCTGGACATCAGAAATTCAGTCAGGAAGGCTTCCTTTGACAAGGACACATGCCAAAGGTCACCTTTCCAGAAGGATGTCCAAATTCTGAACCAATAAGTTAAAAGTAAAGCAATTAAGAGCACACTCCAGTGGAAGTGGCATTGAACCTGATTTTGTGTATTCATTTTTAATTATTCTTTGCATCCTTGGGCAAAATGCTTTAGTCTGAATGCAGCAGAATATCCAGCCACCTAAGTCCTACAAGATTTGAGGTGCAATGCTAAAACAGAGCCCCCACAGCATCTCCACTAGATTTTACCAGTCTGTCATCTGTTAAAATGGATATAAAATTAGCCTTGCTTTCCCACTGTCTTACCTGTTTGGGGAGAAGGGGAAAAGCAGAAAATATGGAGAGAGGATGAGGTACAAAAGCTTGTGACATAAGGATAATTCTGCTTGTTTAAAAAAGAAAAGCAGAATATTATCTTGTGAGGGATGCAGTTTGAAAGCAGTCTAAGAGGTTTTCAGCAATTATGGCTAATGTATCTAGAAATAATCTAAATGGTTAGTAAAATGTTTATATTTATGTGATATGACTCTAGATATTAAAATTGCTTTTTTGACACTTCAAATGCAGGAATCTGTCTAGTCCTTTCACTAGCACTCTAAAGAAATGTTAATAAGACTTTTTCCTGCTATATTTTAAATGGCAAAGGTGGTGTAAACAAACCTGCAGATGGCTTTCTTTGCTCTGCTGGGGTATCCAGCTATCCTTCAACCCATCAGACAGACTTTTGTTTACATATTCTGCATAAACTTGTTCAGCAACATTTAACTCATGCCAGGATCCAAAACTCTGTGCATCCAGTGGACAAAGAGCACATTCCCTGACACCTACTCCCCCTGCTCTAAGCCAGCTGGGGGACATTAATCCAATTATAAGTGAATGTAGGATTTAGGAGTCTAGGAAGTCATACTGAGATATTTTTTTTTTTTTTTTAACTTTGTTGGCAATACCAGAGGCTAGGTTTTTATGCCAATCCAGTTCGAATGAACCTAACTTAAACTCCCTTCACTGGAGGCACTAACCTCTGCCTTGGGACCTGTGATCGCTGCTTGGCCAGGCTGGGAGGGGCAAACCTGCTGCTCCACAAACCTTGGGGCAACAGGCCTGCCTTTAGCTTTTGATACTCTGCTAAGCAAGGGAAACCTGGAATCAGTCAGGCCTTACTGAAAGCTCTTGTCAAAGTAAGCTTTCCATTTATTCTGAACGATTTTAAATACCCCACCCCCACAAAACAGCTGAAGTCCCCATTGTACCTAAAGACACTCAATTGCCAGAATATTTAATTACGTGTATTACAGAAGACACAACCTTCACTATGCATTTAATTCTGAAAATAACCTACTAAAAAAACATCTAAGTCTTTGCAAAGTAAGTTGGATTGCTTTCCTTTTGCTGTTGTTCCTGTTTGGTTGTTTTTTTCTGGGAGCAGACTGGATTTACTACAAAAGAGGAAGACACTTTAAAAGTACAATCTATAAAAAACTAGTGTTCCAAGGAGCAAGGACTTGCACCTAAGAAATCTTTGTTGATTGCTGCTAATATCTATGATAATTAAGCTAAAAATACCCACACACCAATAGAATTTGCAGAGATAAGTCTATTGTCTTAAGCAAATAATGAAGCCAGGAACAGTTAAATTGATCTCATGACTCTCATTTCAATAATAAAGCAGCAACAACTGTTAATCTATAGCACTCAGTTTAAATTACAAACCCAGAGCTGAATGGGCAATTTCATTAGAGAGAACACAGCTAAGAGAGAAACAGCTGGCAGGCAAAAAGAGCCATTCCCATTGAAATCCAACCTTCCTGAGAGTTTCTTGTTGCTCTGTACCCAGACTCATCATCAGGGAACAGTTCTCACAAATACCAGGTGCATCTCTTGGAAGCTTTTGGTGCCCAAGCAATTCCCTTTTATTTCACCCCCAAGGGTACCAGGACCCAGGGGGCTGAAGCAGCTGCTCCAGGCTCCACGGGTGGGCACTGCTCCAGGATGGACACAGGGACCAGCAGGAAGGGCAGGGAGAGGGAGGGGAGCAGGTCACCCCTCCATGTGCCTGGAGCCACCCCACAGCGCTGTCAGAGAGGCTCCAGGACACAAAACCTGTGTCCCCAGGGACAGGAGCAGCTCAGTGAACAGATGAGGACTGGCTTTTTCCTCCTTTTATTCTTGTGCCCGAAATTAACACATGGTCTGCAAGCCAATCAAACTCACCCACGGATACTAGCACTGCCTAGGAGAGACAGTCATCTTTTTAGAGTAGATCCTTTCAAACACTTAGACAGATCCTTGGATATTGCAGGGGCTGTGGAACTGAAACCAATGAACAACCGCAGTAGGTGAGGGGAGGAAAGGCTTCCACCATCTCTCCTGGCAGCTGTACAGAGCTTATGGGAGGAAACGTCCTGTTCTCACTGAAGGGAGCAGGCAGGACTATAAATATCCACGTGGAACATATTAACTGAAGGATGGAGTGCCATACTAACAACCATTTTTTCATGGTAGGACCAAATTTCATAGGTATTAGCAGCTTCCTGAAATAAAGTCAGAGAATCAGAGGATAACTGAGGTGAGAAGGGACCTATGAAAGCTTCCAGTTCAGCCTCCTGTTTAAAGCTGGGACTGCTTCTATGCTAAGGGAGGTTGTTGAGGGCCTTTCCAGTTCTCTTCTGATAAATCTCAAGGATGGAGAGTCCCCAGCCTCCTCAAGGAATATGGTTCCTGTGCTGCATAACCCTTATTCTGAGGACTTTTCCCATACACAAACAGAAGGAATTTCCCTTGCTGCAATGCATGATCACTGCCTTGTCTTTGTGCAGCATGCTGTGGCAGAGGCTGAATCCATCATCCATCCTTCTCTTTCCGTTATGGAGACAGTGATTAGATACCCCCTTATCTATCTCCTCCAGGATAAATAAACCCAGCCTTCAGAGCCTCTCCTGAAATACCGTGTGCTGCACTCTCCTGAGCACACATTGACTTTCTGCTGGACTTGCTCCCCCGTGCTGACCTCTCTGTGGCCCAGGGACACACCAAACCCACAGTGCTCACCTGGGAGCTGCAGCCTCAGGTGCTGAGTGGAGGGAAGTGTCTGGCCTGTGGCCACACCTGAACAACACAGGCAGGTGTCACCACCTTAAATACACCTGCAGTGCCCCAGGTCCTCTCTGCAGAGCTCCCCGAGCTGTCAGTCCCCAGCCCATGGAGCAGATGTGTCCCCAGGGCAAGACTGGCTGTGTTTTACCTCACTGAATGTCATGAGGTTCTTCTTATCCTGCTCCTCAAGATTTCCAAGGTTTTTGCCTATCATTGAAAATGGACCTAGAAGGTTTGGTGACATATTCTGTGTGCCTTGATGAAAAAGAGGAACGGCTGTCTCCTAAGGTTTCTGTGCATTTAGCCTGTCTCCCTCATGCTGTGGTGGTTTACACCAACATCACACCCTTAAACCCCAAATTCCAACTGACATCACCAAGAGTGTTTAGAGACTACAATGACCTTGAGAACCCTCCTGCACAGCAGCAGGATCAGGATGTCAGCATCAGTGCTGGAATGGGGTTGTTTTAACAGGACTTTGCTGAAAAGGAAGGAAGATTTAGTTGCTGCTCAAGCGGAGGTGGGGGCTGGTGTTGAAATCTGTAACCAGTAACCCTGTTTAGGATTCTGTTAGCAAAATTTATGACACACATTGAAGCCTCATTTTCCACCTAGTAAGAATATTTCTTTCAGCTATTTATTTTGCATTTCATGAGACCTTCTGCAGATGTAGTGAGCTATATCATTTTATTTTGCTCATATAGCATCCTGAGATCTAGATGTTTCAAAACCTGGGTGTATTGTAATGACTGTATAGAATATCTCAATGAAATTCTACATCTGCATCCTTGATAATTCATTTGATTTCAAGTGGAAATATTCATTGCAGCTTTTGCAAATGCTAATGTAAGCCATGGAGTGGATGTTCACAAAATTCAACCTCCTATGCCCAGACTCTTCATAGAGTTCATCCTATACATGGGAATCTCCTTTTCCACAGGAGTTGTGTAAAACATTGCCTCTCCCTAATGAAATTTCTATTTTTCCCCTCTCTTGCTGCAGTTACAAATGCATTGTACAAGTACACCATGGTTGTCCTTCTTTAATTTTGTTATAACACCCAGGGAATAATTAGTTCTGTATCATCTAATAACAAACAAATATATTCATTCAAAAATGAAATATTTACTTGCCAAAGAGCCATCACAAGTTGTCGTGAGTGCTTGTCTTCATTATGTGTAGGAAATTAAATGGACTTTGTACCATAATTCTGCTGGTATAATAAAGGATTATGCACAACAAGGGAGAAGTGACCCCATTTGGTTGGAAAGCAACACCCCCTTCTCATTATACTTTACTTCATATTGCAACAAGCTCAGGTCTTATCAAATATAACAAGTTCAGACTGCTTTACTGTGCTGAGACACCCTGTCTGCTGAGGAGGTACAGGGCTAACCTAGTTTAGATTTGGAGAAAACCTTGGGTAGGACCAAACACCCAGTGTTAGGTGAAACACGTGCAGCCAGAAGAATTCTCATTCTGCCATCTGCCAACATATCATTGATGAAGTGGGAAAGCTCCAAAAAAAAAAGAAAAAAAAAAAAAACAAAAACAAAAAAAAAAAAAACCAAACCCCCCCCATTTTTTTTTAGAAGTCCCAGAATCGACTTATCAAAAGCTAAAGGTAGACAGGTTGCCCAAATGTCTGCACTCAACTGCTGGTGGAGATAGATCAGAAATATCAAAGATCCTGCTTTGGGTCTTGTTTTAACAGATCATAATTGTGCACAACCCATTGTCTACAGCTGAAAACATCATTGGGACTGTTTTTGTAACAGAGATGCATTAGGTAAACACATTTCCTTAGCAGTTACTGGACCCAAAACCTAGAAGTCCCCTAATTTGTCTTTCTTGGACACATCAGTTGTAAGTAAAACCCTCTGCCCTGTAGCTGGGGCACACAGTTTACACTCCTACACAGCACATTTGTTGTCCTCTGTGTTTGTTTGCTGAGGAATCTGATTTTTCCCCATTTTCTTTGGAACATCATAATGCTTGAAGTTTTGAATTTTGACCCTTGCCTTTGGGCTATTAAAAACTTGTTGCAGTCCTTTTAGATTAGATATCCCAACTTCTAACTGGCTTTAGGAGGTTAAAGCACATAGAGAAGACCTTTAGCTTTTTACATCAACTAATCTATTGCTAAATCAGCAGCAGTCTCCCTCTCTCTGCAGATATGCTAACCTCCTGTCACTACATGAAAGGGTTTAACAGTTTCTAGGGCACAGAATACACTCAAGCACAGAATTTTGAACTGCTTTTCACCATGGATTTCATGTACGATTCGAGGCTTGCAAGGCATTACCCAAATGAGACACGACAGGTCTGCTTTTCCAACAAAAGTAGCAATAACCACAAACACGTGACCTGGTGACAGTGCTCAAGTCCCAGCAAACCCCTGCATGGTCAGATAAATCAGGTAAACCCCAGTGCCATACAAGTGCCAGGGCTTCCTGCTTTCTGCCCACACCTGGGGCTCTGCATGGGCACACCTCAACTCAAGGGCACAGGCACAGCTCCCTGTGGGCACAAGCCCCTACCCAAGAGCTCTGTGTCCCTCCACTTCCCTGCACAGCTCTGCAGCCTCTCAAACCTCTTCCACACCTTCCAGTGAAGATGTTATGCCAAGCTGTATAGTAAAGTCAGGCGGGACCTCGACTCAGGGAAGAAATGCTGATGTCTGCCTCCAGATCAGAAGGCTGAAGGATAGCTTTATTAAAACTATACTATATTACATTAATATACTATTTAAAGAGCTACTGTACTATTCTACATACTTACTTCTTACTTACTTACCTAACTCAAACTCGTGACTCTGCTGAGTCTGAGCCACAGCTGGATCCCATTGGTCACTGACCCCAAACAGCCTTCACCAGGATCCAACCCAGCCATCACTGCAGGTGAACAATCTCCACACCACATTCCACATGGGGAGAACAAAGGAGCAGAGATAAAGATTGTTTTCTCTTCCTCTCTCTGTGCTTCTCCTGAGAGACAGAATTATGTCTCTCTGTCCAGAGAATGTGAATGTCAAAAAGCTGGAGAGCAGGGGCAGGCCCAGCAAGTGTCCCATGCTGCCTGCAGCCACCCAGCTGTGACTGGTGACTGGGCACAGCCTGGGCCAGGTCACTGCCCAGGGCATTGCCAGCACGTGAAAAAACTGCCTAAGCCACTTTTAACCATGTTTAGGATAGAGGTTTATGCCAAGGCTTTAGACAAAAAAAAATGTGTTGTGTGTTTCTAGGCATGTTCACAATCCTGAAACACAGGGAATCTCACCTTGGTAGTACACGGCCAGTTAAAGAGTTATGACTGCATGGTGGCTCTGTGCTGGACACACAGGGAACTTTTCCAGGAGCAGGAAACAGCCACACTGGCAGATTTTGCTCCTTGGGAAGACACCTGGGAAAACTTTTCCAGCACTGGATCAACTGCCTCAGTCTTCCAGAGTTGCCTCTTCTTCTCCTCACCTCTCCCTGCTGAGCTCTGGATTCAGTAATGCTTAAAAGCGAACACATGTAAAGGTTCTTTGATCTCAGCTGTTACACAGATAACTAGAAGCTAGGCCCTCCTCAAATGCAGTGATTTTCTGGAAAAACAGGCAAAATTTTGAAAGTGAGACTTGAGACAAAGAGCTGGAAAGCAGTTATTTCACTAAAGAACTGCCTGTGCTCAGACAACTCATAAAAACAAACCTGACAGAGTTTGTGCTTTTGTCACTTTGGCCCTGGACAGATACAAACCTGCAAACACAGGCAGTGTGGAACAGTCATCCCCTCTCTTCCACAATGAATAAGAAAAAACTGGGTTTTGCTGATGTGCTGAATACTGAGCAGTAGATACTCTCAAAGAGCTTTCCTGGCCAGGACCCTTCAGCAGGGAGTTTAAATCTGCCTCTTGGTCCTGCAGAGGAAATCTGTCATGAAGGAACAGAGCTGCTCACTCACCTTCTCATATGCAATCTCCAGCAGCACTCTGACTGTCCAGAACATTTCTATTATCCACCTGTCAGTGCTAAAATGGAGAAAAGGAAAAATATGGTGTGTTCTGTAGACTACATTTTACTGAAAGGGTAAGGAATGCTTTCAATAGTGTGTTGAAAACCATGGTACATTTTCTATATCAGAATTTTTTTTAATCTCAGGGCTTTTAATTTATTGAATATTTTAATTAAATATTTGATTATGTTCAATATACAGTATCTTTTGATTTGCTAGTAGCCAAATGCTGCTACAACCAACACACTGATGATGACTAGTCTATCTACCACAGCAGTATCACCCTCCTCTTAGATGCACTACAACCACACTTAAATTCCTTCTCAGCAGATGGACACATTTTTACACATCCTCATCACCTCCATGCACTGTCTCAAGACTGCAGACTACACTCCAGGGTGGGCTGTGCTCCAAAGGGATGTATCAACACCCCCTTGGACAACAGCACCCACTGGGCTGGTCCATGCAGCCCTACACATGCACATGTGAATTATCTGAGGTCCTGAACTGGTCTGAAAAGAAGTTCAAATTAATTAGAATTATCATTAGCAGGCAGCTGCTTGCAATGCCTTGTAGTGAGCTAGAGCCTGGGCTGCCACCCAGCAGGGATGACAGCCTCCTTTCAAACAGCCCTACCCCAAAAATACCTTCACATCTCAGCATCTGGCCCTTGAAGCCCATAATAACTGTGGATTTTCCACATCTGCAGAGGGATTTAAGCAGCTTGCAGGGGAGCAGACTCTCCTGAAACATTGCATCTCAATGCTGACATCCCCTGGGGGGAGAATAAGTAGGAGTTGGGACTTAACCTTTTGGGATGACAGTATGTGGCATATGCTTGAGATAATCAGTGGAATTGCTGAGTGAAAAGCTGTATTATCTTGAAATAAATATGGTTCACCCAGAAAGGTATTAAAATCAGCTTCGTGCAATATGAACAATTGTTCATCCTGGAGCATGCAGCCCTGAGCAGTTACTACAACAAAAAAGGATTAAGTGCCTCTAATTATTATTACTGTTATCCAAACATTTTGCTATCAGTGAACCTGTAATAAATAACCACGACATCTCATGGGTACAGCTATCAAATTTACTGTCAGTAGCTGAGCTGTTCTGATTAAGAGACAGAGTTTTTCCAGTAAATACACAGATCTCTCTCTAAGGACTGAAGAATAAATGAGAACTGAAAATCTAAGGGGAGGAAAGAAAGGGCTACCACATGAGCCTCATCCTTTGCTCAGAATGTCATGTTGCTGTAAATATAAAAGACAGTGGTAACAGAGTCCCTACCCCACTCACAGGGACTCCTCTCTTGTGTTTCACAGGGACTCCTCTCTTGTGTTACCCATCAGTTATTCCACAGGCTGGAAGCAGCAGAGTGCTGTAGTGTTCATGGCACATCCCTACACTAGCACAGGAGAGAGACACTGTGTCCTGTCCTGGAGACCTTCAGCAACAGAAGCAATCCTCCTGCTCTTTTCCAGGCTGCTTTAAAGCACCTGTAAAATAAGCTGAGTTAAAGCTGCCCTGATGCTTAAACTTACAGCTGAGCTTTCCAAAATAGATTTTATGACCCTTCAGAGACAGACAATTAACACAGTTACTTTATGTTTACTCAGCTTCCTCCATTTTTATTTTGATTCACCAGCAATTTCTGATGAAGTTTCCAGCCTAAGTCTGCAAACATTTAATCTTTGGTAGTGAGCAGGACTAGAGCCAATCAAGGAAGAGCCACCCCAAGTTTTGTACATTCTAGACATTCAAGATGCAAGTAGGTGAAATAGATCAGTTTTTTCGTCTGATAGTTTTTGTTTTCATGTTTTTTAGACAATAAATGCTTTTCCAAGTTCCTCTGAGGATTTCGGCATTGCTTTACCCTCTGTTTTTTTCCTGAGAAATGTGATGAAACAGAAAAAGTACTCCCATTCTCTTCTGACATCTCCTGCTGGGACATAAACATCCTGCTCCACCTCAGAGCCTGCCTTGAGTCACCTTCCCTTGGACCCCACCATAAGTGCTCTTCTCTACCAATGTTAAATGTTCCATTGCCATATTCCAGTGCTTCTCTCACTGCTGCCCTCACTCCTGTTCAAAGTCTCCCTTCTTGCTGGTGAGCTGGCATCTCTTTCCCATCCATTACCTCCATGGGGCTTCTGCACTGGCCAGTGAAGCCTCATGGCAAGCTGGACTGATTTCATCTGGACACCATGCAGTCTTTGGAAACTTACATAACTAGAACACAGAGTAGCCCTGTCATCCATATCTGGAGCTCTACAAAATTCCCTCAGGTCTGGGAAGGTACAAACTTCAGTGGGAGCTTTCTCTCTGCCTGGGGCACTCACAAAATCCAGCTGGACCCTCCAGCATCAAGTGAGACCTGGCTTTATGGCATCTTCTCCTCACCTCAGGGTGAGGGGATTCCACTGTCCTTCCATCGCTGTGAATCTGACAGGAACCCCATCTGTAAGCCACCATCCCTCTATCAAACTGGTGAAACTGTCTGACAATGCCAGAAGCTTTTAGGAGGGATGGACAGACACACAGAGTCTGGAGAAGCAAAATCCAAATCTGTACTTTGAACCTGAACTCATGGAAGTGCACTCTGCCTGGGGTACAGAGAGAGGTCTCAGGGGTTTCACCTCTTCTCTAGGACTCAGCAGTCCTGAGATGTTTGCAAAGGTGTTGCTTACTGTTTGCTCCTCCAAATAAACTTTTGCTTCCTTGCTATACTGTCGTAACCTCCCCTCAGCAGATAAAGTGGCTCCTGCTAATCTCTCCACAGGGCCATTGTTTGTTGCTGCATCAATCAGAGGAGCAGCAGGAGGGGTTTAAACAGCACACACAGATCAGAGATGGGAGGAGAGAAGGAGATAGCAGAGGGAGAGGTAAAGGAGAGCACAGAGAAAAAAGGAAGGGGAAAAAGAAGATGAAAACGCTTGTTTCTCCTCAAGATCCACAGTTTCCCAGGAAGGATAGAAACATTATCCCAGCTGCCCCTGCTAAACACAGCACAGGACAGACACAGGGACACCTGACTCCTTTCCTGCTCCAGGCAGCTGAGCAATAGTAGCTGCTTCCTGAAGAGCCATAGGAACTTATGGGGTTGTTCCCCCTAATAGCTGAAAAGGACTCTCACAGATCAGAAAGTGTTTCAAGTCCCATCTCACTGACTTTCCAGGAAGATCTCTGAACATCCACCAGCAGTAGCCAGAAACTCATTCCTTGGAGCCAGAGCAGAACAAAGAGAACACAGAAAGGCAGGAGAAAGTCAAGGGGAAGGAAGGCTTGGCAGAAAGTAAAGTAGATTCTTTTCTTGCTGGAGTTCTCTATCCTGTAATGTACCTACAGCAGAACTGTGCAAATTTGCAATAATGGCTGGGAGACCCATTGTGAGCTACTGAACCTTATGAATTACAAAGTAATTGGAAAAACACAAAGAAAACAATGTTTTGCTCCATAAAGCATTCCTAGTTCCTTTACTGGGATGGCTACAGGTCTTGTAATTTAAAAGCACTTTGCAGTATGCTGCCATACTTAACAGGGGATGCTTAGCAAACAAACAAATGCTGAAGTCCTAATAAAGAGAGATTTCACTGTGAGCAAGCAGATCAAAACAATTGCAACAGTAAAAATTAGGTCTAGGAAGAAATATCCAGAACCAAATGAGCTGTACTGGATTTTACAAGAGTGCAGGCTGATCAATTTACATTTGGGGCTGTTGTGCAAACCCTCACTCAGTCTTCTCTGTTTTAGGGAAGCCCCCTTGTCCATGTGCAGGTGGCACAAGGCAGAGCTCAAATCCCTGTGGTGTGAGCAAGCACCCTCCTCTGCAGCCTCTCCTCTCCTCCTGCAATCCTTGGAGCACTCTGGGACCAACTGTGCTTCTGGGAGCTGGCTGCTGCTGGGGATGCATCATACCAAGTCATGCAGAGAGGACAAAATCCTCTGCCATAATACTGGCAGACCTCAAAATGAGTCTGGGAATGGGCAGCAACAGGTAGAGTTCACCCCACGAGCTCTAGCTGGAGCACTGAGGGGCTGCACGGGTCAGGCTGCACCTTCAGGTCCATCCTGAGCCCCTCAGAACGTGGCAAAATGAGGAAAATGTTGCTCTCTGCTTTGTCATTTCTCTCTGCTTCCAGCTGTAATACTGATACTCACCCCTCATGTGCACAGTAATAAATTAGGAACATGTACAAGATGATAAAGATGGTTGTTTTCCTCCCTTTTCTTTTTTTGCTTTCTCTGGATTTGCTACAGATGTGCTAGGTAGTGACGAATGAGTTTAATCCTTGCTCTTTTTATTTGTTGATTATTTTCTGTTATTTGATTGTATCTACAAAAGGGAATTTTCTAATATGTAATGTCTGTGTTAATGGGATTTGGGGCATGTATAAACCATCTGACCCTGATACCCATTGTTGAATAAGTATTTCTGAGATGGATAACTGCCCACAGCCCCCTTCAAAATCCACTATGGTGCTTTTTGACCCTCTTATTTTTTTGAAGCCTCTATGAGGAACCTCCCTTCTCCCGCTAAAAAACCTGTGAATGTTTTCAGAATTTGAAGAAACCAAATCCTTCTAATGGTTTTGCTAATGTTTGGCTTAGGGTTGTAGTTCAGCTTCCTGAATTTTAAATCTTGATGTTATTTGCATTTGTATTACATTAATCAGAACAACAGGCTGGCCTTACCCCCACAGATGTCTGATTCCCACAAGGGTGGGGTTTGCTTTGAAATTGTTAAAAATTCCCATAAGTCTCTATCATTGAATATGTGCCTAATTTTCCTACTAAATGTCCCTTTTTTAATAAAGTCATAAACATAAGAGGTTCAATATTTGCAGTGTTAGGATACACCTCCCCCAGCCTTTTTCAGTCAGCATCATCAGTACTTGGCCACAAGCCTGGTCCACATAAATCATGTGAAGCAGTGCTGTCATACAAATATAGCAGGCTGCCCTTTAAAATAACACTGCAGTGATCCCATTTTGCATTTCCAGAGATGTGTTTATCCTAAAGGGATCCCACTCCAGCACAAGATGCACCGACTGCTGCTGGGAATCTGGGATCTCCAGTGCCAGGCTAACAGGCACACAACCTGCACAGCTCAGAGAGAAGCAAGATTTGGGGCATGGAAACCAGCACAACCCAGATACCTGTGAGTCTCTGATTCAGTCTGACCAGAATCAAATCCTCAAAGTTTCCCTGGGTAGCTCCAAGTAAACTCAGCTCTGTCGAGCACAGAGGGATGAAGGAAACTAGGTGAAAGCCAGAGTTGGGCACAAGAGGAAAACAAAGGCAGTTCATCAAGTTGAGGTAGGAAAGGAAGAGGGAAGGTAAGTCTTTGAGATAAGTCTTAAGAATGGGTGCAAGGAGAGAAGAGAAATCAGCTTGGCAGGTAGACACAGTCGTACAAGTTACACTGTCCCCTGAGAAACATGTGTGCACCCAAAGGTTTGCCTATTCTTTCTAAATGTGACAATTAGAGATATTCCCTCTTCCCACACATCTTACTCCAAATAGAAATTAACTGAAATTGAGTGACAGGGGATTTAGTTCTCTTACAACATCAGGTTTTCTATCTGACTCATGAAATGGCAATACATCTTGGATAAAAGCTTGGGAAGGACCAGTTTCTGCCAGATGGAGAAAGTTCCGGCTCAGGAGTCTGTGATGTTTCTGTAAAAGCCCTTTTAGCAAATAATTAATGTTTAAGTAAATTTTGAGTGAGGATGACCTTGGAAATTAGAAGAGATTTCTTCTCAGTTTTAGCTAAGTTTTGCTGCCTTCTCAAAAAGTCCCCTGAACATGCAGACTCCTCATTTACCCAGAGAAGACACTGCCCTTCAGGCAGAGGCACAATGAATGCTGTGAGGGTAAGAAAACATTGCCAGGCACCACAGGGAGAGTTGACTCAAGACGCCCACACTCCAGAAAGCAAATGCAGGGTTCCCATGTTTATATGGATGGTGCACCTGAGGGAAAGCACAGGAAAACACTGTGATGGGGACAGGCTGGGCTGGCTCGCGGCCGTGGGGCAGCGCCGCTACAATACACACCTCCTCAGGAAGCCCCTGCAGCGTGGGCTTGTACAGAGCTCTAACAGAATTAGCCTTCCTTAAAACACAAATATCAAACAAACAAACAAACAAACAAACCACGAGTGGCAGCACTTTCTCCTTCACCACTGACATTTTGATCCATGAGACTGTAAGCACCATCCCATCAAACTCACTTTGTGAATTTTTAATATGTGTGTTTTGAGTGCTCCAGATGTTCCCAAAGTTCCTTCCAAACCTCTTTATGTCTCCTCATGAGCCAGGTTTGGTCCTACCACAGCAGTGCAAAATGCAGCTGACAGCACAATCACATAGATGAAGTTCTTAGAATTTATCCAAGCTGTAGAAAAGAAATAGCATAAGTAGTGCTGCTTGCTGTGTGCTGTTTGGATGGAATACATATCAGCATCAAGCACAGAAAAAATTGATTTTGTCTGACTGGAAAACATAGCATTCAGAATGGAAGATTAGAAGAAAAAAACATGACAAAGCAGCAGATATTTTGAAACATCTCCCAGGTATTAAAAACTGTTTGAGGGTTGTTATTTCCACAGATCTGAACTCTAACATAAAACACAATGGTTTTTTGCCCCGAGAGGGCAGGGTGGCTGGATGATACAGCTACACCCTTTTCAATAGAATATCACAGGTGGGAATGCACTGGTTTTTCACCAGAGTAACACTGGTAGCACACATCTTCATTACCCAATGAATATAAGGAGAAAATAAACATTATTAAAGGGTTTCAGTCCATGCTGCAAACATTACTGGTCTTGAAAGTGTTTTGAATGTTTGTACATGGAGCTTTGTTCATATAAACAGGCAGCAGAACTGTGGTAGTCAGTACCTGTATATAAACACACATACAGAAAGCTTTGCAAGGTCTGGGTCTGTTCCTCCCAGCTCTTATCAATTCATGTTAATAGAAGGCAAAGGGTATTTCTGACCCAACAGCAAGAAAATGTTTCTTAACTTTGACTGAACCAAGCACATACACTTTTGGTGAGAAACAAGTTTCATTGGTAGCAGAACCACTTGTAATTTTTTCACTTCTGTTGTCCTTTCATGAAACTTCAGCTAAAACTTCATCTTTTATGCTGAATTGCCACAGAAGACGCTAAAATTACAATAACTCCTGTTTGTTAAGTTCACAACTGCTTTCAAGATGCACAAGTGAACAAAATGAAAGCTGCCTTCCTTTACCACCCAAGATGCTGCTGCATTACAAAGGGGTGATAGCCAAATGCATTCAGATGATAAGAACAAACTGTTCAAGGAATGATTCTCAGCAATGACTAATATTTGATAATAACAGCCATGAAATGAAAGCAGCATTAAGTCTTATGAAATGATTTTCCACTGCCTCCACACTGAAGCATTAGCCTGTGCTGCAGAGAGCTCAACTAAATTAACAGTTGAAAAAGAAGTGTCAGGAGCTATTACAAAACGTATTCCCAGTGATGAAATTCAAAGTCCATGGGAGCAGTTGTTTTATGGATGTGGAAGGGGGAAAGAAAGACAATCCTTGTCAGTAGCCCATGAGAAACGAAGTATCAAACTCCCCCACTTCACCCTCCTCTGCAGTCCCACATTCATACTTCCTGTGCTGAGAATGAGCACAGGACAAACTGGGGGCTGAAAGGCCAGGAGGATCCAGTCTACGTCCCACTGCCATCAAACCAGAATCCTTCCAGTCCTCATTCCCACAGAGGTGCAAGTGCTTATTGCTTATTCTGCAGGTGTGGCCTCAGCAGGGGCAGACCTTGCAGTTGAAAGCTGCTTCCCCACCCAGATTGTAGCCTAAGGGCATGTATTTCACAGCCAAATGGACTCACTGCAGATGTGAAGGGACCCCTGGTGTCCCCGTGGTACAGGGGTGTTGCCGGTCAACTCCAACAATAGAGTGTGCCACCAGCATGTGTTGTGGCCTTGGTTCTCAGCTCAGCTCACAGAGACACCCGAGACTCCAGCCCCCCTTTCCAAACAATTATGGAAGTGTTCCCAAAGCACTTGCTCTAGGTAGAATACCTTAAGGTTTGGCCTGCCCAGATGACATCACCCATAGACAGATGTTTAGCCATCCTGCCACATCCCTGGAAGTGTCCAAGGCCAGGTTGGACAGGGCTTGGAGCAGCCTGGGACAGTGGAAGCTGTCCCTGCCCATGGCAGGGCTGGAATGAGATGAGCTTTAAGGTCCCTTCCAACCCAAACCATTCCATGATCCTCTGTCCCTGCTGGATACAGCCTTGTAGTGAGGTGAGTGTATCACCCACGAGGAACCCAGCAGAGTTACAAGGACTGCAAACAGTTTAGAGCTCCCTCAGTTCAGACAAATAAATAAAATAAATTAACATGGTGCAAACAGAGTGACCCAACTCCTCCTGCTCCACTGTTGGGCCAGTGCTGGTACCTCTGACGTGCTCTAACTCCCACTGTTTATTCATCTCAGAGTTAATTATACATCTATTCCTAAGTTTCTTCTATCCATTATTTTTACAAGTAACTGAAAGAGTTAAGTCTAGAAAGATATTCAAAGGAAGACACCTTGTTCATGAACTATAATTATCAGCCTAGAGAAGAGATATCTGTGACTAGAAAATTTCAGGGGGAAAAGAAAGAAAATTGAAACCAAGATGCCATGCCTGAAAAATGGTCAGCTACATTCACACTGAAAATCAAATCTAACCTTCATGCAAGTAAACACTGGGTAGACCACTCACAGGTATTGAGGATTTATCAGCAATTGAGCATCTAAATTAGAAAGCACAGTGTTCAACCACAGGTTTTCAGACTCCATGTAGGAAACACTGGATGGAACTTGTGGTCTATTAATGAGAAGGTCACACAAACTCCTAATCTTAGTACTTTTAAACTGTTAACAGCATTCCCCAGTCAATGCTGCCATCCTTACTGAAACTTCAGTAGTTGGCCAGATGAAAAAAACAATCCTTGCATGATAAAAAGTGAATTTTCTACCCAAAAAGATCAATTACAAAGGCTGGTAAGTCAGAGACACTACAAAAGATACACAATTTAAAATACAGGCACCCATTACTAAAATATGAAAAGCCAATTACTTTTTTTTAGCTGTTCAGTTTAGTCATTAATACCTGCTCCGGGATCACTTTATGCCGCAGCAAATAAAGAAAAGATGACAAGGGAGCTCCAGTCACTGTGGCTGTAGGAAATGACAGGCTTTGCATCACCAGCTTTCTTGCTCTTCCTACTCTCTGCCTCCAGGGATGTGAACTCTCAAGTCTCATTCTGATTAAACTCCATGTGTAAACTCCGTCAGAAATATCAGTTTACTAATATTTTCTTGGGGAAAGAAGGGAAAACAAACCAAGATGTGTGTGTACATAACAGCAAAAGCCTAGTTCATGTGAGGTTTCTGCTGTGGCACATCTGATGAGACAGAGAACTCCCAGATCTGAACATATCTGCCCAGCTCCCATGGCTGGACACACAGCCCCAGGTGACTCCCTGGGCTCCCAGCACAAAGGATGGATCATTCTGCTGCCTCACCCCTCTGTCTTCCATGCTTGCCTTGTCTGAGCTTTCATCTGAGCCATAACTCCGCTTCATAAAGTTATGGGGCAAATAGTCTCTGCAGTGCTGCCCACAGAGCCTGCACAGTCACTGGTGACAGAGAGAAAGCATTAACCAGCCTTGGTGCCAACAAAGAAGGCAGCAGCTGCCCAAGTGTGTTTCTGTAACAGGCCTAGGGATGCCTCCATGGTGTTAAGAACATTTGTAAAGCTTCTTCATGACTATTAATTACTTGGAAATACAGGAACCTAATCAGCTTACAGAGCCAGTCTGCCTTGGCCTATTTACACAACACGTTGTTTTGCTGCCAGTTGCTGTGCCTGAGCTGTCACAGCACATTTCCTTCCCCATCCAAGTCTGGATGTGCAGTGACAGGCATGTTTGTGCTGGAGCATTACTTATGCAGGCCAGAAGGTCTCCATGCCCCCTCCACTTCTTCAAGGGCATCTTCCAGTTATAGCTGTCTGTGCTATAAATACTCCAACCTGGCCTCTCTTTGCAGCCCAGGCACACTGGCTGTCAGGGTACAGTAAGAACACACAAAGGTATGGAATGCACTCAGACTAGAACAGACCCACCAGCTCCCAGAATGGCCACAGACCACTTGAAAAATTGTTTCATGATATTAAAACATTGCATCTCATTCCCTTCAGCTCCAAAGCATCACAGCTTTTTTCCCAGCACTGTATAGCTGGTACCACCCTGTTCCAAACACCACCACCACCTGACCTGAACTGAACACAGATCAAGTGTGATCAACTGACCAACTGATCAAGTGTGCAGTCCTGCTGGGTGATAACTCTGGACTAGACCCCTCCTGATACTCACTACCTCCTTTTAGCTCCAAATCCAAAATACAAACAAGAAATCCAAGCTAAGAAAAGATTCAAGATCAAAATCTATTAATAAGGACCTGCAATGTCGGTTATGCTCAGCACTAAGAAATCTACAGCTTGGAGATTTAAGCGTGGTCTTGGATTAAAGCTGGTCCTAGTTTGATTCTTGAGATTCACTAGAGATAAACTGAGAAAGAAGTGACATAAACAAGATGGCTTGGCTTTAGGTGGAGGACACCTCCAAGATTTAGATGAACTCTACTGAAATAATGGGACTCTGGCTTTTTCTTTTCTCTGGCAACTCTCCCGTCTGTTTTTCTTGCCCTCTGATGGTGTTGCTATTTTCAGTAGTTCCTTGGAGGGGTACAGAGGTCTCTAACAAAGGTACATTAGACTTTTTCAAGCACCTAGGTGAGCCAAAACATTGCCAAAATAATGTACTCTGATTTGCCTTTCCTGTCATTTCCCAAGCAGCTACATTCCTTCTTTGAGCACCTAGAAGGATTGCAGTGCCTAAATTAAAGATGAAAGCACAAAATTCTTCCTATCCCCCTCCATGCCTGGAAACGGTGAAGGTTAAATATGGATCAGCATCTCTCAGCAGAACTGCATTCTTATTTCCACCAAGCCTGTTTTTCCTTTCGAGGAAAGATGCATTGACAAAATTATAACCACACAGACCCATTCATGAGAATCCACAAGGAGGCATTTCCTCCCTTTGCCTTGGTGTCCTTGCTCCTTCCAGGGGAGTAACACACATGCCCAGACAGACTGCATGGTCACTTCCCTCACACACTCAGTTCAGCAGCCACCAGATTTTCCCCCAGTGCTGCCTTCAGGTTTGCTGTCTCTTCATTTTATGACTCTCCCTCTTTTCTTGGCTTCTTTGTGCCTTATGAAAACCATATGCAAATTTCTTCAAATCTATGTCCCAATTCTATCTAAACTCATCAGCAGGCTTTATTCTGTTAGTTTGTTTTTCCCTCTTGGAGAATGGCCTCATCATACCTCTCATTCTTGAAACAGATCTCCTCTCCAGTCCCAGAATATCTTTACAAACAGCAACACATCCTGTCTCCCTGCAGAGCTCAAACATCAGGAGCTTTCTCAGGGAGGTTTAGAGTGGAGCTGCCCATCTCACCCCACTCCTGCTGTGCTCTTGAGCCCTCACACTGTTCTGAACTGTGCCTGTGCACATGCTGAGCCACTTATGTGTGAGGGAGGTGTTTGGTGGCATGAGTGTAAACTGGTTTCCGGGTAGCTTTTACAGGCAGAAAACATCACCACTGAGAAAGGGGGAAATGAATGAAAGGCTGACACAGCTAAAGCAGTTCCCAAAGTGGTCTGGAGAATCTGTGAGTTACATAAATGTACTGACCTGATCATTTGGCAGCTAGACAGCCGTGGACTCAAACTTCTCTGAAAACCAGTAATAGCAGATGTTAGTTCTCATAAGAACCTTGAAACCACTACCTAAACCCAATGTAAATCTTGTGAACTGAAGAAGTGATGGAATATTTTGAAACATTTGGATATCTTGTGCATCTTGTAACTCTTCTATCCTGTATCTATCAGAGTGCAGCTGATACCCCATCTACTCTCAACAGGCAAATGTCTGCAGCACTTTTTAGTTGACTTCTACAAGAAGAGATGGCAATCTGAGCCTGTCTACGTCCTTCAGTTGCTCTGACCAACTGCATCTTTCCACATTGCACCTTCAAGAAAAGTTCCCCAAAAAGTAAATTCAGCACATCTGAGAGATTAAAAGACCATCACATCTAACTGCTGCTGGAGGTTAGTACAACCTGTGGCTGGGAGATGTTCCATGAGTTCAAATATCCACTCCCAGCTTTCAGATCCTCATAACCTTGAGTAAATAATTTTGCTTTGCTTTTTCTGCTCTCCAGGTTTGTGTTTCAGGTGAGAGATCCCTTGGGAATGGCTGTGTCTCACACAGTGTGCTGAGATAGCAGAGCCTTAAGATGTAGGACTGCAGACTTGATTGGGCAGTACACCTGATTACCAAAGGAAATAGCTGCAAGGAATGTTTTGTATCAGGACTTACTTATCAATTAAAGTTTTATTACACATACTTTTTGCATAAGAATTGTCTTTTTCACTTGAAACTATACATAAGAAAAAATGTCCTGAAGCTCAAGAGGTTTGGATTGATTTGTCATTAACATCCACAGGGGCATATTGCAAGGTCTGGTTCCTGTGCTGCCTATCATCTTCTGGCTGCTGTCCATTTACAACAGATGGGCTGGACTCCCTTGAGACTCACAGCTACCTGTCAGGCCTTGATATAGCTGTGGAAATTGTTCTTGATCCTCTAGCATAGCTCTGTCTCTTGTTTTCTAATGCCTTCTGAGAGAACATCATCCCCGCATGTCCCCTTTCTGCAGTGATCTGACACTTCAGAGTAGCAGTCCAAGTCCTACCTCCTCTTTGCAGAGACTTTGCTCCGAGGTCAATGTTCTGTCTGGCAATTTGCTCCCATCAATACTTTTTTGTTTACTGCCTAGGAAAATGTCTCTGGCAAACCCATGGTATTTCACAAAAATCCAGGGAGCATTAGTCAGAAAAGGGCACAGTCGTTAAGCATAATTATTGGAAGTATGTTCATCTCTCCTAAATGCACTGCAATATTTTCTTACTGTGACTTACACATTGCAACACTGGCTCATGGAACAGGTTCACACATATTTTAAGGCATATCCTCTTCTAGGTCACTGTAGGTGACTTCTAAAGCTCCTAAGAGAGAAAGAAATTAGATTTCAAGGACACTTTTTGAAGGTACCCTGAGTGATCTAAAAGGCCTCCTGTGGATTACCATCCTGACACCAGAAACTGCAGGTTCATGGCATCGTGCTCTCTATGAAGACAAATTAGTTGCAGCCTGACCAGAAACAAGCAAAACTCTACAGTTCAATAGAGCATAGGAACATGCTCTATTGAACATGAAACAAGTAGTTCAATGCATAGGAACAACCAACATCCAAGAATGAAACTCTTGTTCAAACAAGATCATTCATTTCCTAGATAGGGCAAAGTGCAGGTGCTTTAAAGGAGTTTCCATTGTATTTCACCTCCAGGAGCCCAGGTGGTGACCAGCTTCCAGTACAGCCCCAGCAGTGACTTTGAAGGTGACTGCTCTTTCTTCCTTTTTCTTTCTATGAGGATCCCAACAACCTTTAGAATTTTAGTATAAAAATTAGATCTTTGTCCAAGATGTAACCTTTAATAGCTTTTGTCTACTCATAAGGGACACTTATACAAAACAAAAATAATTAGCAAGCACATCACTGTGACTTAATAAAACCATCAGCATTAACCACAAACACATACACAAACTCTAGAGCTCGCCTGCAGAAGCAGATGTTGTTATCTCACTGAGCCAGTCCCTTAGAGATATCCACATATATCCCCAAACCTATACTGCACTTCAGCAAGGGGAGAGCAATAACCATTTTTGGTTATGTGCTTTGGTTATTTTTATTATTGTATTATCTCTGAGGTGTGTGGAACAAAAGCAGCTACATTAAGCAATTACCTGTATGTGGGCCAGTAGAGCAGCAGCTTTGATGAAATCCTGAATTCATGATGTAGAATCACACCTCTGAAAAAGACTCTTTGATCATACACAAGCCAAGGAATAACCATTTCAGGTTCTTTCCTGCAGCTGGTAAATGAGGAAAACCCATGCTTACATCCTTGGGGACCTTCTTAACTAAAAATAGAAAAGCTGCAACAGCAGCATCACTGTATGGTGTGTGTAATCTGCTTAAGCACTGAACAGGGGGTGTCTCTGATTCCAAAAAATACTCTTGACATAACCTACAGGTACTTTAAAGACCAGTGGCAATGTTCTTGAAAGGATTATAAACCATTGCTGCTACAGCCCTGCATTTACCCCAGCCACATGGGAAATCTTTCTAACTGTCTGCAGATCAGGAAAGAAGCAAGAGCAACTCAGCTGACACATCCAAAGGTAGTGCAAACTGGAGCCGAGTGAATCCAGGACAGCAAGGAGAGCCCCCAGCAGGGTTCTGAGGCACTCACTGCTGTGCTCTCAGTGCACCCACACTCCAGCAGCTCCCTTCAGAGTGACCCTGGACATGTTGCAGTGGCTTCTTGTCATGATCCGCTCGTGCGGGGTGTCGTGATGGTTCGTTAGTCGATCCCAAAAGTGCAAAAAGGCAAACAGCAGGGGACCATCAGTTTAATCACAACAAATGCACCCTTATTGTGGTACCAACAGCAAATGTGATTGAGGGGACAGAAAAGGGAAATAAAGAGTAGAGAGAAAAGAGGGGAAGGGGAAGATAGCTACCACCACTGAGACAAGGTCCTCAATGGTCCAGCCACATGGACCAAAGTCTTCCCAAAAAGTTTCAGTTTATACAGTCCTTAGCCAAAGCAAGTGGCACCTGGCCAGAAGGTGGGTGAGATTGATGGGCCATTGTGAAGAGCCCCTTGGTCTGTGGAGCAGGTGCTGGCACGCAGGGACGAGCCACCGCTGGTCACAGCCTGCTGGAATGCAGCGCTCTGTAGCAGCACAGTGAGCACAGCTGCTGACAGTCACTGGGCAAGCATTTACCTCGGCCAGGCCAGAGCTCCTGTCAGGGTCTGCAGGGCCCTTGCGACGGCCGGGAGGCAGATGAAGGAAACTTCGGGCCCTCTCTCACACTTCTGAGTCCAGTTTAGTTCTGTCTCACCCCACCTGTCTGGGGCCAGCTCCCTGAGCCAGTTTCAGCCATGCCCATGGCACACACAGATCCATCAGCTCAGCAAGCAGGCAAACGCCCAGGCCTGGCTCACCATAGCCCTTGTTAGGAGATAAAAATGTGCACAAGGGACTAGGAGATACTTCACCACCCAAATCCCCTCAGAACACATCTTCTGCCATCTAACATCAAAAGCAGCCCAGCTGATGGCAGCTGAAGTTATCCTGCAAGAGCTCTTCCCTTTGTCTAACTGGAAGGCTGCATTTTCCCAGCACCTTGGAACAAGTCAAAAACCATTACCTCAGTACCAATTGCACCTGCATGAAATGAGAGCTGGAGGAGCTGAGAGCAAAGTGGTTCTATTCCAGAGAGCAACCTTCAGCAGCTTCTCCACACAGGGATTTTCTGCACAGAAAATTGCCCGGTGGCCACAGAGACTGGAAACTCTATTTCTACCTTACTGCATGGAAGAGATGAATATCCTAAGTTTGAACTATTAATATAAGCAAAGCCCTATATTGTTCAATTAACATGAAGCAGTCAAGGTGAGAGTTCTCTGGAAAAAGTACTGAGGCACAGCTTGAGTTCATAGAAAGGGTATGCTGGAGTGAAGGTGTGTGACCCATTTGAGGGGAAAACTAAGCATGGAGTGACTTCCCAGAGTGTGTAAATGACATTTTCCTCAGGTTCCAGAGCTAAATACGATATGTAAGATTGGTTAGTTCAGTCTTTAACAACACTTCTGGATAGATAAGGCCTTAGTACCTACATTCTTGGGGAAAAAAGGTTTTGCTACAGCCTAGATGTTAAAAATTATTCAACTTCAGATTCTTAAAATTCCACTTGAATTTCAGACATTTGGAAAGATGTGTAAAATTATATTGGTGCACTTTCAGGTTGAGAACAAAGGCTCAGTTACAAAGAGAAATGCTGCAGCAAAATTGACTTGATGTCTTTTCTTGTAAAGCTACTTTTAATGTAATGAACAGTAGCATCATTAATGCATTTTACAACACTGAGAACCATAGAGATAAACTGTGCTGGGGTGATACAAAATCTCAGATTTCTGCAAAGGCAAAGCAATAAATATCATCACTTATTCTACAGAAATACACAAGAATTCCAAATGTGAGAGCAATGAATACCTGTAAACAAACAGTTTCCTTACTCTTTTCTGCTTTTTAAGATAAAACAACAATGAGAGAAGGTTCTTTACTTGCAGCATCCCCAAAATGTGCATCCACATTTCTCCAAAGAAGGTGGATGGGGATGGAAAGAAGACAAGGAGATGAAGATGGCAAAGTGTTCCCACTGTTGTTCTTTACAGCTTTCTTGAGCTGCTCGTGCCTGAGACACAAATAGCAGGTCTGGCTGCTGCCCAAACACTCACCTGAGCCCAGGTACAGCCTCACAAGGTGTTCCAGCAAAGCAGACCCTGAGTTTTACCTATTCCCAAACCCAATTCCCCTTCCCACTGCTCCAGCCAGCAACAATACCTCAGTCACAGAACACTTCTTCCTTACACACCCAGCTGCCTCCAGAAAGCAGGCGCAGATCATTCACCTACACACCCAGACTTCAAAAAAGGGATAGAAATTTCCATTTTAGCCCTAAAGACACATTTTCTTTGAACTACTGAATGCTTCAGTGGCTTCACTTGAAATCCTGAGCATTCAGCAGCATTCCTCTTCCCAGGGTCACGCAAAGTTTATCTTTCTAAATCACTCAGTGCATCTGTAATCAAGCTGTATCTTGGCTGTAGTCCTTAGGTTTGCATCTTACTGTCTGTCACTTCCTTCACAGGTTCACAGGAGGTCAGAGCCCCCTGTCCTTCACATCTTCTCTCACTGAAAACATAGCTAGTTAAAGCCAAAAGACAACTGATGGAGCTTCTCACGCATGACTAGAAGATTTAAGATATTTTCCAGAGTGGAATGTTTTCCATGGTGTTTTTTTTTCAGCTGCCAAGTGGTTACTCATGCAAATTAGCTGTCTCATAAGTGAAAGAACTTCAAGGGATGCTCTCAATACCCCTCCAGATCATTATATATAAAGTTGTTATGATATTTCTGATTTACTTCAGTCCTTACTGTGAAAGATACTAGGTTAATCAAAATATGAGGGAGCCCACCATCTATTTTTAATTACAAGCTATTGTGTAATCAGTAAGATTTCATCAAGGTTAAAATGAAGTGCTCATCCCACAATCCATGAACACAATTTTCAGCTGAGGATCATGCAACCATGCCAGAAAATGAAGAATAGAATTCCAAGCACAAATGTGACTGTCCCTGCAGCACTGTAATAAGGTGGCCTTGAGCTCACACAAAAGCTTTCAAACAGTAAGGTTGCACTTTTTCAGAAAATATTTTGAAGTGTGTTTAAAATTCAGCACATCTTTCAGTCCATTAATAAAAGGAATGTCTTTTAAACATATCCATAAATCTAAATACAGACATCAATTTTTCCCTGACTAGATTATTTAATTAAACATTTCTTTTTCTGAGCACTCAGGAAAGCAGCAGCACAGGCAGCAGCACCCAGAGCAGCACCCAGAGCCACCCACTGCTCTTTGGCCAAAGGTCCAGGCAAACCTTTGCATAATCCTGGAAATGCCTCCTCAGAATCTTGTTTTGCTTACATCAGCCTCCTCACCAGCCTGAAGAGCGCTGCTGCTTTCTGTAAAGTGAATAAAAAATCTGTAGGCTGGAGACTGATGTTTATATTGCCTTCAGTGACTGACAGGAACAATTAAACATTCTGTCTTACAATGGCTTCATCTCTTTGACTCCCAGTGTCAAGACAGGGCTCCGCACCAGCCCTTCACTGCAGGTACTCCTCACGTGCAAGGGTGGCTCTGGAGAGGTCTGAAGTGACTGCATTTCTTTAAAGACAACTCCTAGTTAAGGAAAAGCTTGTAATTACTCGTGCTGGAAGTCTGAGACTATGATCTGCACACAGGGAGCAGGACAACAAGCACGATGGTCTGCAGGACAGTCAGTTTTGCTGAATAAATGGATCTTGTTGTGACTCCAGTTTAGATAATCAAAATACTTGTTCAATACAAGAACTGGAGCCCTGGCACCCATAATGTGACAAAGCAGCCTCCTGGTGCATCCTCACAGCACTGGCTGGTTGGGCTGTACAGCTCCCTGGGCCCAGCAGAGCAAGTTCTCCACCACAGAATGTGCTACTCTAAGAACCAGCCTCAAAATAAGAAACTTGCATAGAACTCCCAGTCACTACAAAAGATGTTCACACATCCCAAGTACATTTATGAGTTGTGCTGAAGAAGAGAAAAATTCTTACATTTAAAAAAATTTAAAAAATTTAAAACTGAGTTTGAAAAAATTAAATTGTTTTTTAAAGCAAATGAGGTTCTGGGTCTTGATATTGAAGGATATTTAAAAATTAAAGACAACAGATAAATATTGCAATTGATTTCAGTCGTGGACTAAAATCTCTCTGATGTCTGGGGGAACTTAAAACTCACCAAGTCCTTTGAAATAAATGCTGATATTTTTCCCCATGTTCAAAGAAATTGGAGAGTGATACCAATTCTGTATTCAAATCAGCCCATGAGGATTAGGCAAAGGTAGCTATTATCTCTGCAAAGCATGTGCATAACAATGAACATTTAAAGAGAAGAATCTTCCATTTCAGTAAAATTGTATGAGAACACGAAAAATGGTAAAACCTTTATCTCAGACACCTTATGCAACATCCTCCTCCTAGGAGCAGTTTTCTCTCTGATGGGTTTTACAATATTCTTATTCAAGAAACCATTCTTTCAAAAAAAGCTTAATTTGCAGAGATACATTCTCATTTTGCTGTGTTTTAAAAAAGAATAATTCTGTTTGAGAGACATCAATGCTTTTTGATACTTGAAGTATAGATAAGGTAAGATTCAGCATGTTTTATTGGCTCAGTTTTAAAAGTCTTGAAAATCAACAATTCTCACTGATTTCAGCTTGGTTTGGGAAAATGTGATTTTTATTTAAGGCAATAGCTAATTCTCCAGCTACTTTGCAGTGTAACGTTGGGATTTAGCTCTGACAGTGACCGTGGGTCTTTATTATTAGGAAGTTATTTGGACAATATGGATTATTCTTAAGCTAAATCCAAACAAGTGCCAAGAACAAATCCAATTAATTTGTAAATATAAACAAACCCATACTGCAACAGCTTCCAGGAGCTCCCAGGACAGTGTCATGCATTGCTTCCATGTCTCAGCACTGGGAAAATATTCTGTCACCTGTGACTGCAAAGATAACCTTGAAAATGCCTCATATTAGAGCAATAAGTTGGTTTAAACACAGAAAACAGCTTTTATTTCTATATTTGATTTTTTTCAATCAGTTCCATAATTCCAGTGCTTCACTTAGAACAGATCAAAGGTTTTAAAGCAAAAGTTTCTTTCCAAACAGAACAACTTAAAAAAAGCCTGGATGTGGCACTCAGTGCCAGGGTTTAGTTGATGGGGAGGTGTTAGGTCATAGGTTGGACTTGATGATCTCAAAGGTCTTTCCCAACCTAGTTCATTGTGTGATTCTGTGATTCTGTTGCAATAAGAGTTCTTGCATCACACTTGACATTTTCCATATTCCAATTCTGATAAAACCATAGCATCAATTCAGAAAAAAAATTACTGAAATACAATCAAATTTTCTTTAATTTAAAACAAAGTGGGAATTTTCCAAATCCAAAACTTCCAAAGAGTTTCCCTGTGGCACAAAGTGAGGTTTACACTTCTTAGCTCATCCCCCAGTAACACCAGCACACCAGTATCTCCCCTCCAGCCCTGCAGACCAGATCTGCAGAGTCCCCTCATGCTCACCTGCCCTTACCAGCTCCTCTGATGCTGACAGAATGGACAGCCCTGCACACCTCTGGGAAAAACAGCATCAAATTATGGGCACATGAGAAAAGCTTTGTTTTTTTACTGTTAAGACTTAACCTGTTCCTTCTTTTACATTGATTTTTCCATTCTCCCTAGGTAAAGTGATCAATCTTGGCTGTCCGACAGCATGCAGAGCAAATAAAAACCCCTTTGATCTACTCTGCTCTGGATCTGCTTGTTAGAGTACCTTTGGAGAATGTTTATTTCTCTGGAAATAGAAACATTCTTGAGAATATGTTTTTCTGCAGAACTTTCTGCTGAAAGGTCAAAATCCTTCAATTTCTTCATTTCCTGGATTCTCTATCACATACCCAAGAGTGCAGATGGCCATTGGTACTTCCTGGTGTTGGCATTCAGAGGCGTGGGATGGCTCTGAGTGGGTTTGATTGCTCTAAAACAGATTTCCCTAGCAGCTATTGAATTCAGGATTCAAATTTTTAATCCTCTCTGGGAAATTGCCTTTTTTGGGTTCTGCTTTCCTAAAGCAAAAGAGAATATTCCTAAACTGTCATTCCCTTTCCTACAGCAGGGGACTGCTCCTTTTTTGAGGAATTTGGTCTTAAGTTCAAAGGAAAATTGTCATGGGAATGGTACCTGCAGGAGCTTGCTCTGAGCTGGACCCTGCCAGCTCCAGAGATTCCCCACAGGATTTACTGAAGGATGATGAATGTCAGCTCTCTCCAGACAGGATACAGAAGTTCTGAAAGGAAACTGTGGAAATTGATTTCCCCTTTACAAAAAAGGTTAATTACAGAGCCTTGGGAACATGCTTGTTATTTACTACAAGCAGTAAAGAGACACCTTTGCCTTGGGTAGCAGCTTAGCCCAGAGATTAAGCTTCCTACTATTCCAATTTTGCAGCTGAATAAACTTAGATGTGGAGAGGGGACAGGGCCATCCCACCTGCCCCCAGTGACCTGCTTGAGGAAGGTGGTGTTCCCAACACCCATCCTGCCCACCATTCCTGATAAATGCACACAAGGGGATGCAGCCAGCCCAAGGGATGAAGCCAGCTGATGGCACAGCCCACTGTGACCTGGAAATCAGTGGCAATGAGCACAGCTTGTCCCTGGATGAGCCACTTGGGCACAAGGATCATTCCTGGGTGCCAACCCAAGGATCAGCCTTGGGTTTTGCCAGAGCTTGTAGGGCTAGCTTGGCAGCACTGCAGCATTCCCAAAGGTAGCCAGAGCCCTCTGGCATCATGCTGCAGACTTCAGGGACCAAGTTTTGGGCCAGCTGAGCAGGCTGGCAGGAGGCACTTGAACCATTCAGCCAACTGGTTTGACCAAACACCACCCTTCTCTTTCTCCCTACTTTGTGCTCACATCTCTTCTCAGCCTGGCTGAGTTTCATGGGGAGGAGATTTGATTTGTTTGGCTTTGTTTTTTCTCACAACAATCTTTAGGAGCTGTTGAATACAACACTTTCCTTTGTGGCTGTGCTGACAGCCATGGACAAGAACCTTGAGGGCAGATGGGCTGCGGAGGACCTCACAGCCTGATGCTCTGGGGAGGGAAGGGTGAGAAGCCCTGCCTCCACTCCTGCAGCTGTGGGCAGCTGATGTTTCTATCCTTGGAAAGGTCAAATGCCTCCTAACAGGAGCGTTAGGAAGTGGGCAGCACTCTGCAGAGCCCAGCCCAGCTCTGTGCCAACAAAGCCCCACTGCCCTGGGGAACCACTGCACAGCTTTGGTCCTTCCACTGCAAGGGTGAAACCCCACACCGACAAATCAATTCATTCCTTTGATCAGGGCAATAACCAGAAGAGAAAAATGGGAGAAAAACAAACCTGACCTTATGACATTTGTGACACTCTGACAAGAACACAAAATGGCAAGAGGTCCTATTTTTAAAGGCCATCCTCCTGCTGCTGTCGGACCATGGCAGAAAGCTGCCTCCACAACATGCCCTCAGAAATAAAAGCTGGGCTACCACCTAAAACTGCTGCAATGTGCCTCTGGTTTAAGGTCTCTCTCAGGGAAACTGAAGTCTGTGGGGGGAAAAAAGCCATCCAGTATTTATTTTATATCTGTGTGCTTAAATTTAGCCATGACTGATTCTGCAGAGGAGCTCTGGATTTGTCCAGAAGAGAAACAGAAGGCAGAACCAAGATGCCAATAAACAGCCAAGGTGTAAATAGGATTTACACACTCACAAAAACGTAGAAAGACTAAAAAAAAAATAGATTCATGGTCTTACTTTGCAAATGAACAGTTATAAGGAAACTAGTGGGTTTTTAGGCTCTCCAGGTTAATATATTTTTAAGCCTTCAGATTAATGAGATCTAGTGCACTCACTTAAAGCAGGAAAAATTCTTCTTTAATTACTCAAAAGAAAAACCCAATAATTAATTGCTACTAGAAATAATAAATCAGCCAGGGTAATCTCATTTTCATTACGCTTATTAGCTCAAGAGATTGGTCGAATCAAACCCAATTTCATTCATCCAGAAATAAATACACTATTATTTTTAGCTCATTTCCCAGGACTGTGCAGTCACTGTGCTTGGGCTGCCTGCCTGTTTGTCCACTCTGATAAGTTTGGAGCCTGCTGGCCAAGTTCAACTTGAATTAATGACAACATAGTAGTCTAAGAGATCTTATTGTCAGACCTGTTTTGTGACCAATCTCTGGCCAGGAAGGAATCAAACAAATGGCCCTGCTTTGGCAGGCAGAAGCAACGTGGTGTGATTGCACAGGAATGGGTGAGCAGAGGGAGAGAGAGGGAATGCAGAACCACACGTGAGGATACAGACAGGTCATACAGGCACTGTATGGAAAGCCCACACAGTCACCAAGTAGCCAGTAAATACATCTGGGATTTCAAACAGAATCACTTATTATCGTACCATATTTATTTATCCTCCAAAAAATCAGATCATTTTAATACTAAAAATATTCCATTGCCTGTATGACAAAAAATATGTTAGAAAATTTCCTGACATTGACCCAAAATTCCCACAAACTGGGGGGGATAATCCTTAGCAAGCTGATGAGCAGGTTATGCTCTATGAAGGACATTCCTAAGCTGTTGCTTACAACCTATTTCATGTTATTACTAACATATTTACTGAATGGATATGATGCAATATCTCCTTCTCTTTGCAAAATTCTCCTAAGGCCAAAAACAGGTTATGATTTAAAAATAACATGCACCACATTGGAAATCAATTACACTCTGACCAAGATCCAATAACCAAGTCATGAGCTGTCTCACTTCTATTTTTAGGAATGGATTCTGTTTTTCCCTGGGCATTGGCAATGACTGCTTTCCTTATGCATCAGTTCTGTAACGTGACCGACCATTTACTAACTGAGATGTTTGATACACAACCTTGTGACAGTGTTTATGGCAAATGCTGCAAAGTAAACAACCAGCATTACCCAGAGCTTGGGCTGCAACTCCAAGGTGTGCCTTAGGAAAACACCAAATTTCTCCCAGGTGCCTCTTCAGCTGAAGTGAAGCAGCAAAAGGGGGTGACAAAGTGGATCACAGCCACAGGAGCCAGCTGCTCCTACAGTCTCATCCACGCTCTCCCTGGTCAGAGCACTTGGGGATGAGAGTGCTGGACTTGTACCAGGAGAGAAAAGTCTTTGATCAGCAGGAAGGAATGAGCAAAACCCACAGAACATCTCAAACTCCAGCATTTAGGACAAAGACAGCACCCACCTTGAGTGTTGCATACACTCCAAAGAAACAAATGGGGAACAGGAGCAGTAGAGCAGCCCAAACCAACTCAACAGCAGAGTAGCTTGGCTCTTACCAATTAGCAGTTGAACAGAACTGGCAGTGAAAGGGTATAAAAGGCCCTAACCACCAGGAAAACTTAATCCCAGCATCAAGGAGATTCCCAGTCTGCCTGGCAGGAATGGTCAGGGGAGGGACCATGCTGGGGACAGTGGCTGGCTGGATTTCCTCTGCCTTGGCTTGCCACCAGGAATCAGAAAGCCACTGTGAAGATGGAGTAAGAAACTGCAAGAAGAAAGAAGGAAATCAGTATTTACAAACTCACTGTGAAATTTTTCATGAGGATCTGTTATATTTCTGCTCAAAGCCTGCTGCACTTTATGTTTGCTTTTTTTTTCCTTCATTAATTCTGATGTTGACCATTATCACATCCTCCTTTCTGTAGTAATTACAGCAGACAAGAGAGATGAGCCTGAAACATCAGTGGATGCAAGTAACACTTGACTTTATGGTGTTCCAAATCAATTCTCCATAGTGTGGGCTTATCTTGAGCAAAACAAAAGAAATCCGTGAGAAACTAAGTGCAGCAGAGAGGGAAACACAGGTTGGTAAGCACTGCAGATGAGGTCCCTGGTAGTCTTTTGAAGAGGATGTGACACATTAAGGTGCAGATACCTGAACTCTTGCTGAGTGCACTGCACAGTGTAAGCTCAGTGTGGTTCTCAGCCCAGACCCAGCATGAGTAATCCCACAACAGCTTAAATATATGCTAAAGGGATTACCTGGCCAATGTGACATTTCATGTGGTGCCAGCTCACCTTCAAACACGTGGCAAAATGTGGGCAATAAATTCCAGGATGCTGGCACAATATCCTGAATGTCACCAAGCACTGAGCAGCTCTAGTTCTGTCAGTGTCACATGCTGTGACAAATTCAGACTCACCTCTTTTTCCCTTAAGGAGCAGCTGACAATTTAGCAGCAACCTGCTGAGATGCTCTAAAGCATCCTAGCCAGGACTAAGATGGTGTGTGACTGGAAAGTCCCCCTCACTCCAGGTTTTGGGATTTCTCATAGACCTTTATCAGTTCTGTTATCAGAGACTTGCACACGTGTGGCAAAGCTGGGGACCAGAAGCTCAGCAGTGTGGCACTGTGCTGAGGGAAGTGTTCATGGCTCTTGGTTCTCCTCTTGAGCACCTGAATCTACAACTTGCAGTTCAAAGCTCAAATGTAATGATTTCACTAGTCACTCACCAGCAAACAAGCATTTTATACACTCTTTACTCCAGCAGGATATATACTTTTCAAAAAGTAAAAACCTGTCTTTCTTTGACACAAGGGAGTTATACAATCACTTAAAAGAAAGTAGATAAACTCTAAAATAATGCCTTTTTTGCATTTGCTGTGCTGGTTACTCTAGGCTGATGCCTTTACCAGCTGATTGCAAGTAAGATCTTGTCTAAAGGGAGAAGAAGAAGCACGAGCATTTGTCAGAAAAGATGCTTTTTGATTTACCTTAAAACTCTCATTTATCAATACTTTAGTCCATGTTTAGCCTTATTCCACATAATCTTCATTAACTTTTGCCACTAACATTTCATTAAGGTTTACTATCATTATTGCTCACCGAAGTCTAAAGCAAAAGATGAACCTAGTAATGGAAAACACTTAATTTATCCCTTATGCAGCATGCATAAAAGCAGTGTGGTTTCTGTTTCTCTGCCTCCCTGGGGGATTCACTGCTCCAAAGAACCCCACCACCTGGTGAAAACACCTTATTCCTTACCTTTCTTATTTGCCTGTAACTCTGAGAATAAAAGCAACACACTTTTGCAGGACAGCCAAACTTCAAACTGACCTGGTGAAGGGGGAAAACTCCTCTGCAGCACTTCTGCTCCCCATGGGAGAGATTTTGACTGCATCCTCACCAGCAAAACCTTGGAACGATTTCAGTGTAGCAGAGCTGTTATAAATTCATGAGAGCACAGCAGAGCTCAGCGTGGGGCCTGTCTCAAAGGGCAGTTTCACACAGTATTGCTTCCTAAGGGGCCATCTCCTGAAGTCTGTGAACAAGAGCACGCTGCCACTGCCCCCGCAGAGGCAGATGATCCCTTCTGCCTCATGCCATTCCCCAGAAATGCAGGAATTCCACGGACCAGAGACAGCAGCTCTACCTGGCAAAGGGAGAGTACAAATTAAACTCAGCAGCTCTGGGACTGCTTCAGCATCTACTTGCAGCAAGTCCTACAAGGATATTTGTAAATGGTTTGGAATTATTGTAGTAGGAATGATTTAATAGTCAAATTGGTTTTGCACAGATCATTGTTATAATGGGTAGCATGAAAAGGAGGGAGAATTATACTTCCTCCTGAGCCTCCTGTATTGAAGTTAATTTCATCAGGATAATCATTGCCTGGGAGTACCCAGCCCTGTGAAGACCTTTCTTTTCATGCATTAGTGAATTATGTTTTAATTCCTCATTATCAGTGATGGAAATACTATGCAGAAAACCCATCACACAGAGATAATTTGGGACCATGCACCCATCTTTGCCAGCTGCCTCCGAGGAAGAGCTGCTGTGCTCCACATTGTCCTCACACAACTCAGCAGCACCTCAATTAATAATTCTGTGTATCATTACCTGGACTGAAGTTATTCTTGATCTTTGACTCCTTAATATAGAAAAATGCAATGATAAAGTGCCAGCCAAAGGGCTGGCTTTCTACAGATCATTCAGAATGTTTTTCTATTCTAAATTTGAAGCCTTTAAATACACTCCTACGCCACTGCTTAGTTAGTCCTGTGGATGTTTCTTATCTCATCTGCTTCTCCTTGTCTCATTCTGTTAGAGACCCTCCCTGTTGGATAAAGTCATCAGGTTTTTGAATAAGGAGAAACAATTTCTTTCACTTGATTAACTGCATGACTTAATGCTAACAGCCCCATCAGGGGACAGGAGCATGAGACAGGCTATCAGGGAATCAAAGTCAGTCACAGCAACTCAAATCTCTGCAGCAGCAGCATGAGGCTTGAATAATCAATTGCACATTCCCAGGGAGTTTGCATCCAATAATAAAAATATTTCTTGCAGCTTTCAAAGGCATTGTGCTGCACAGGAGATTGACAGTAAAAGCAAAATTCCTACGGCATCACTTCTTAGGTTATTTGCAGAGCTTGACATGGGTAAGGGGCAAATTTGGGGCAATTCAGATATGAGAATATGACATTATGATAGAGATATTTGTAAGTAACTACACTTATTAGAACGAGATAGATTAACTTTGGCTCTATCCAGGTGCTACTGGTCAGGAGAGCAGCTATGGCAGAGTGAACTCCCAGCTGCCTGAAGGCTGAGAGAATCCTGCCCAGGTTTTCATTAACTAATACCTCAGTGCTTCTTGGTAAGTGTGGGGCCTAAGGCAGTGCTGACCTGCTCAGTGGTTGTTGAGCATTTGAGAGAGAGCTGCCCACTGCAGCAGGTGAGTGTTCTCAAACCCACAGTTCTGCCAATGGAGGCACTACAGCTCCTGTTGGACATGGCCCACAAACCCTGAGCTTTCCTGGAGCCCAAGGACAGCCAGTGCAGCCCCAGTGCAGCCCCAGTGCAGCTCCAGTGCAGCCCCAGTCCCTCCTGCCTTAGCCATGAGTTCCTGTGCCTCCAGCCCATGGACTGCAGGGCTGCAGGGAGGGTTGGAAGTTTTGCTGGAAAGGAGACAAAGTGCATCATGCTGGCCAAGTCAGATAAGGCTTTTGCTTTTAAACCAAGCAGTTTGGTTCAATTGCTGATACACACAAGCTATTTTTGTCTGATGGGATTCATCAGTCAATTCTGGTACATCAGTATCCACATCAAAACTGTCACATGTGGTAGATGTCTCAGGAAAAGGAACTAGGACTGACAAAGTCTCATAAGGCCAACCAGGACTCCAGAGAAACTCTGGAAATTTGGAGCCTAGGCCAAGAACCCAACTTGGTAAGTTCCTGTCTGAAATTAAAACCTTTGTACCACCTCAGTCCCAGAAGCTTCCCAGAATAAACATCACTACAGCTACCAAGAACATGGAGTGAACTGCAAAATAATTACACTCATCATGTGCCAAGGGAAACCTGACTGATTGCTGCAATGCTGATTAGTTGCCCCCCCTACTCTGGAGAGCATTAGCATGAGAGCAGAAGACACCTTTGCTAGGCACTGAAATATCAAGGTTATCTCTTTGGCAGTGTGGCTGAGACTATAGTCCCAGGAAAGGCTTGTTTCATCTCATTATCACAACCTCTTCCCCCCCTGCTGCCCATACCTCTGGGAGGGTGAGGCATGACCACCCCAAGCAAGAAACCAGTCCAGTCTTGGGCACCTCCAGGCAACCACGATTCTTCCTGCTGAGGACACTGCTCTCACACAGCTCGATGGTACAGTAACTTGCTCCACTCTGCAGCAGCTGCTTGCCAGAGATTAGGGCTTCCAGCACTTTTTTTTACTAAAAGAATTTATATCTTCAATTCCCAGTCAATTCTCAGCCCTGCCTGCAGTTCAGCCATCTGACAGGAGCACACCAAACCTCATGTTTGGGAAATTTGTGTGTGTGTGTATATATATATATATATATATATATATATATATATGTAGGATATTAATATATCCTACTTGGGAACTTATATATATATATATATATATATAAAAGTTCCCAAGTAGGATATATTAATTATCTGAAGCCCAGCCTCCAGGCCTTTTTCAAAGCTGCTCAGCTCCAGCCCTCACATGGTGCAGGAGGAAGCAATAGGTCTCATACCCAAGAAGATTAACTCTCCAGAGCTTTTCTAATTAGAGACACCAGCTCCTTGCCAAGGAGATGTGCTTGCTGCAGCTTATTTTAGCTCTGCAATTCTGACAAACCAGACACTTTTCTTCTTATGATCTTGTGTAATTGGAAGACAAACTTTTTCTGAATAATGAATGCTCAGAGACACCACTGTTCATGAAGCAGCATACTCTCATGAGTATGACAGATCTACAAAATGATAGTTTAACTGTAACAGAGAATTTGCCCCTGTAAATCCCAGAAGCAGTGAACAGTTGAGGTTGGCAGGAATCCCCACTCCAGCCCCTGCTCATGCTGGAGGCAGCCTCACCCTCAGCTCAGGCTGCTCTGGGCTGTGCCCAGTGAAGCTCTGAGTGTCTCCAAGCACTGAGGTCTCCCTGCCTCTCTGGGTCCCCATGGCAATGCCTGACCACACTCACAGACAGAACAATTTTCCTACCTAACAATTCCACTTGCTGCCAACAGCTCATCATTGCCCTTTGCTACACTGCTCAGAAGGGAGTCCATCTCTAGTCTCTGCAATTTCTCACGAGATTACATTATATTTATTATTTGAATTAATGCTTGGTGCTCTCCACATTCTAAGCTTTTAAAAAATGAGTGACTCCGGAGTGTGAGGTCCCTTCTGCGGGGAAACAAGGTGAACTAGGACCACAGCCCCAGCAAAAATTCCTGCTAGGCAAATGTACATTTTCCAACTTACCTTTCCTTTCTGCTATACTCTGAGGGGTGTTTGATAGAGCTCTCCAAGAGCAGAAGCACAGCTCCTGTCACCACAGAGCACCAGAAATTCAGTGTCTCATCCGGACAGAGATGAGGATTAACATGCTTTCCTAACTCCTTTTGAGCTTTTTCCTTGTACTGGGACAGAATTCACAGAAATTTCTAGTCCTTTGTTCTTCCCCATAACAAAGGGGGAGAGAAAAACCAGGTAAAAAATGTTTTTTTCTTCCTCTTCCATCAGCTGTGAGCAGCTCGAGGCTCCCTGATGTGCAGCATGAGCTAATAGCACCTTCAATGGAGGGCTGAGGAGCCAGCAGGTGGAGGTCAGGGGTGTACTGGCTTATCAAAAGAGCAGTCCAAGAGCAGGACAAAGCCAACACCTAGGTGTTGTGGAGAATCCCACCACAGAAACAAGATTTCCATTTGCCCTGATGGTTTCGCTCCATGTGTTATCTGTGTGCCTCAAACCTCTGAACTGAAATCAAGAACAGGACCTGCAGTGCCCACCCTTCCCCACAGCTGATGTGTGTCACATCACAGAAACCAGGAAAAGATGGGAGCAAACCAAAGGTCAATGCAATATAGAGGTTTTAATGGAGTTTTCTGTGCCTTTTCCCTTGGACAACACTGAGGGCTCAGCCCTTTGTCTTAACACAGCACTACAGGCTTTGCAGGTATGTAATAGAGAAAGTACCACAGGGACATTTTATTTGTTTCCTTTTCTGCTTCTCTCCTTCGCCCCATTGTCTTGGGAAAAAGTAGGTAGAGGAGTTTCAGCCATTGCCAACTGCTCTATTAAAACAACAGAATTTTGGGAAGCCCCAAAGCATTATTTGTAGCCACGAATAAGCACAGTTTATAACTAAGCCTTTCACATCAGCAGGTCACAGCAGGGCACTGAAGAAGTGACTGTGTACCTAAGCATGTTTGTATCCCCCCTAAATATCAAGCATTAATTTAAAGTGTTAAATGCCCACAGCCCACACACAGCACCCTTCAAACTGCAGAGGGAGAAACAGCTGAGGTGAGCTGAATAACCACCCAGATGTTACCTTGGTCTCTGCTTCCTGCAAAATGAGCCCACAGGGAATGCTGTCCCATCCCATGGAATAAATGTCAAACCTCAGGTGAGATGAGCCCAAATCCCCTTCCCAACAGCCACTACTGCCACCCACAGCTCCCCAAGAGTCAGACACTGAGGCTCTTCGTCATTATGCATTATTTAAAAATTCAGCTGTTGACTCTAGCAGTCTGTCACATCATGGCATATTGTTCCTCTCTCTTTAGAACAGAGAGTGTGGGGTGTGTAAAATAACAGACACCCCCTTTTCTCCTCTATTCAAGCTTTAACTCCACAGAAGAAATACTTGTTCCCCAAACCTCTGCATGCTGCTCCTACATGCAAGGTACAGGCTAACACGCTGACCCTGAACGAGCTCCTTGTAGCACAAATTCAGCAGCAGCACCAAACCACACGGCAGCTCTTGTAATTGCTTTCCACTAATTTACATTATACATTAATCTAACATTGTTCATCAATCAATAGGTGAGAAGATTTCACTGCTCAGTGGTTTTGAGAAACCGATTAAAGGTGTGATAAAGAAGATTAATTTATTACAGGATCTGCTAGGCGGCTAAATGCTTGCAGGAGGAAAGGAAATATTGACTTAGATTTTCCAGAGGAATAAGTCCCATTCATATATGTGTACATATATATATAGAATAAGATGCAGGAATATATGCACCAAACAGCTTTGGCACGTGCTGTCGAGTGGGTTTGCTGGGCACAGACTGGAGATGAAGGATGGAGAGAAGTAGCATGGAGCTTCCTTCTCTTGCAACCCTCTGCACTGCTGGAAAAGCACTGCTGTGATTCTCTGAATGCAAAGACTTAAAAGCCTTTAAGTGGTAAAAGGTGATAAAAACCCCACCAATGAGCCTCTGTGAGCTGTGTAGCCATCAATCCCACGGGCTCAGCAGGGGCATGGGAAGGGACCGGACAGAGTGGCCCTGGGTGGGTGGGTGGCAGCAGGCAGGTCAGCACAGCACCACACAGGACACAGCCCAGCCTGACCAAGCAGCAGAACCCCATCCAGCAGCTGCACAGCTGGTTTTACCACCTCCAACATCCAAGGTGGCTCTTCAGTGTGCTGGGACATAGATGTGCCCCAACAGCACCTGCATCACTTCTGCTCACAATGCCAAACCTCCAGGACGCACTTCTGCATCTACCAGGCCATGGTGGGCCTGCCCCTAATTTTATCTACCTAAAAAAAAAGACCACTTTTCCACGGGGATTTAACTGCAGCCTCACAAAACCCTGACACACATGTGGTACCAGTGCCACTCATCACTGGGAGTTTGACCACACCAGCACAAGGAGGGACACTGACCCTGTGGGTCGGGGTGGTGGTAGCAGCCCCATTTAATGGTGGCTGCAGTCCTCCTGAGTGGCAGAGAATATTCACACATAAAGGCAGTGGCTGGGGGCCCAGTGGGCAGTGACTCACCTGTGGCTGTGTGTCCCTGTGTGCCAGGCTGTGTGCCCTGTGTCCCCGTGGCTGTGTGTCCCTATGTGCCAGGCTGTGTGCCGTGTCCCTGTGTGCCTGTGGCTGTGTGCCAGGCTGTGTCCCTGTGTCCCTGTGTGCCAGGCTGTGTCCCTGTGTGCCTGTGGCTGTGTGCCAGGCTGTGTCCCTGTGTGCCAGCCTGTGTCCCTGTGTCCCTGTGTGCCAGGCTGTGTCCCTGTGTGCCTGGCTGTGCAGTGCCTGCAGATTGTGCACAGTGTTTGTGGCACAGCTGGGACAGAGCGAGAGCCGCCGAGTGTGAAAGGATTGGCATCTGCCCAGCGGGCTCTGCTTAATGGACTGCTTTAGATACACACATTTGGACAAGGAGAAATCGATACTGCACAGGACAGTGCAGCACATGCATTGTCTGCAGCCAATTATGCTGCTCTCTCTGCTGTACAATATTCATTTTAATGTTACCCTGAAGGGAGGGAGCATGGCAGGTCAGCCAGGGAAAGTGGCAGTGCTGCTGTACAACCCAGCCCTCATTTCTTTGAAAACTCATGTCAATCCAGTGCAAATCCTGTCAACCAGGCCCTTACAGAGCATGGTTCGAGGAAATCCATTTAGCCTCTACCCTGTTCACCGTCGCTGCCGTTTTGTCTTGCCAGTGCCACACGTGCCTTTTGGGCTCTGCTCCACACCCAGCCCAGCATCTCCCTTCCCACCAGCAACAGCTCCCCAGGGAAAAGCAGGACAGAGTCCCAGGGACTCAGGTCACCCTCCCTTCCTGACCAAGCACAGGTTGTTTAGAGCTACATAAATGCCCAAATTGAGCCTGTATACCTGGAGACCTTAGCCTGTGCCTTGGTATCTAACTATTGATTCACCCAGAACAGGGCAGCACCATAAGGAGAGTTGTATTATGGGATCAAGGATGCTGCTCTGAGCCAAAGAACCTATCCACAACACAGCACTGCAGTCTGTTGTGTCACAGCATCCTTCATCTCTTTGCACGTCAAGTCAAAATCAGTGAAATGCCACAACAATCCCTTTCTCCCAACCTTCATCTGAGTCTTCTTCAAGACTGAATCTCCCCTTACAGTATCTTCAGTGCTTGGAGCTGAGTCTCATACTAACTGGTTGTTGTGCTTACCACAACTGGCCTCTGTTTTAAAGCCTCAAAGTGACAAAAGAAAAAAAAGACCAACACCTGGAAAAGCAATTTTCATTATTCATTCTAGGTGCAAAAAGACTCTCAATTGTTTGAAGCCCTTGACTCAAAGGAATGGCTGTTATAGGCAGCTGACCAGCACAGCACACACTGCTGCCATGCCCTCTGCAGCACCCGGAGGTGTTTCTCTATCCCAAATTACAGGAAATTAACATTTTCAAAAGCTTTTGAGTGTTCCCAGGCAGGAAGCATTACAGGAAGCAGCAGAATCAGTATTATTTATATAGATCCCATTATTACAAACTAGAACTCCACACTGCCACTGTACTAAAGCATTACCCAGGAGGCCACTGAAAAACCAGAATAAAATCCTGTAACACAGGATGAAATAAGAACAAAAAGGAGGCAGCCTTTCAGATGTCTTGATGTTATCCCCTTAAAGAGAGCTGCCCTGACATATGCTGTGCATCACAGGGGACTGGCACGTCAGCACGAAAGCCACAGGGCTCGAAAATCCACCTTTCCCTTCCCACCTGTATTTTTGGGTTTAATTCTTCCTGTTTTGTTTTTCTACTGATGTGAATATGTCTCTTCTGTTGGGGGATTTGGCAGTAAGAAATCCCAGGGGATAGCCCTGGCAGGTACTGCCTGATTTGAAGGCAATACTGAACAATCTTCATAAATAAGATCCCTAACAGGGACAGACTGAGGCAAATTCCTCCTGAAAAAACAGGCTACTGCTCTGTAGAGCCCCAGAAGCTATGATGTGCCCTCTCTTTTCAAGCAACCAGCTACAGAAATGACAGCAGCAGCACGTGCTGCAGAAACAAAGCCAAGTATTGCCTGGCTCTGGACCCTGCCCAAAGGATGAGCAGTTCCCACCTGTGCAGCAGCCAGGGTTTGCACTGTGCCTCCAATGTACCAGTGCTGCTGACTTGGGCAAGGCTGCAGGCTTGGCTGGGGATGGGTTTACACCCATGGACCAGGTGGCTCTTTATTTTTGGGCACAGGCTTCTCAATTGTGGTGCTCCAGGAGGCAGAGACCCCCTCCCTCAGCTCCAAGTGAGCCTTGCAGCACCTCTGCAACAGGCGAGGCACACCCAAGGGACAGGGAAAGCCAATATTACTGGTGCTCTCACTGAGGGAGCTGCAGAGAGAAGCTTGTTAGTATTGATACAGAAACCCAAAACCAGGACACTCTGCCCCTCCTATTTGTGGAAGCAATAATTCTCTTGAGGTGCTTAAAGAATACAGAACAAATCACACACAAAGTAACCTCATTTCAGATCTGGATCCATTCCAGGACAGTTGTGGACAATTATCAACATCTGATGATTTGCAGCAGAACTTTCAGTCAGCATCTCCATCATGCCCATGTGAGACCCTGAGGAGCAGTGGGCTGGCACAGCGAAAGGCTGAGCTGGAACTCTGCAGCACCGACACAGCCCCAGGCCGTGACTGGCTGGGCAGTGCCAGCCCAGCCCTGAGCAGGGCAGCTGAGCGGGGTCTGCCAGCACTGCCCTCCTGCCTGTCAGACAGGCTGGGGACACAGCCAGCTGGGACAGGCACAGGCCGGCCAAGCCAGCCAAATTAAACCCAGCCAGAAGCACCCACCCAGTTGGGGCCAGCTAAAACTGCTCGTTGCCACCAACAAGGTTCCTGTATTTTAACTCTCAGTGTGTTTCACAGCACTGCTGGGACCTGCACCTCTGGCCAGAACCCCTTCTCTTATGACAAAGTCTCATTAAACAAACTCCTAAACAAGCAGATTTGTATGACTTCCCAGCATGCATGTAGAGACAAGGTGAAGGAGACCCCTGAGCATACAAAAAAATATAGCAAGATCCACCTGAGGACTGTGGATAAAGCTCAGTATAAGCCAATACCTATACATAAATGGAGTATTGGGGAAAGATCAGCTAAAGATCAGCTAATCTGCATGTCATCAACCATGGAAAATAAAATGTCAAGTAAACCAGGTGTTTGGGTTGCATCAGTACCTTGACAGACCTAAGCTTAAAGCAGACTTCCAGGTGCAGCAGCTTTTCAGTCTGAAAGTATTTATAAAAGAAAAAAAGGCACTCAAATTATTTTAAAATTAGTTAACCAATAGGTACTACATGATAAACAGACACGTAGCCAAATGGTTTGTGTCCTTGATCCAAGCCTATTCAGTCCATTACTCAATTATGTGGGGAACTCACAAAGCCATTGCTGATGCAGCGTGTGCACGGCAGTACTGGGTGCCAGGAACAGCATTAATGATGGCAACAGATCTGGAAAGCTGGGCAATATCCGTTTATTTGAGCAAAGTGCTCTCAATAGCTGCAAATGGCACAGTGCCTGTCTAAGGACTGAGTAAAGGGTCATGCTAATCATATAGATAACAGCAATTACGGGAAGGAAATGAGGAGGTTTGTACAGAACCAGCCGTACATGAGCTCCTCATGTGATGCTGTTACTGAGGGGAAAAGCAATCCAGGGCTACATAAAGTGGAGATTAACCAGCAAGCACAGGGAAAGGGTGTTATTTCAGCATCCAGTATCCAAGACACCACTGCTAAATTCTGTGAGCAGCTCTGGTGACCATATTGCAAGGATAGGCCTGGAAATATATGAAGGATTCAGACAAGATTCTGAAGTCATATTGGCTGTGGAAAAGTTGCCTCCTAGTAAGAGGCTTTTGTGGCTCAGGCTATGCAGCTTTCCCAAGAGGTGGCAGGGATAATTCAGCCTCAGTCTGTAATTACCTCTGAGAGGAAGAAAATCTGATAGCAGGTAACTCCTGGCCCAGCCAAAATGGACATACTGCAGAAGCAGTAAATGCAGCAAACATCTTAAAGCAGAACCCTGGGCTGTGATCAGCTCCACTCCACTCGGTGAGAAGCGTGAGCGACATGTGAACAAAATGCCAGGCTGAAGTCAGGAGCCCAAAGCAGAAGGTGCGGGTGGAGTTTGAATGTGCAAAGCAGCACCTCCTAGTTTGGACACACAAGTGAGAAGGGTGTGGGGGTCCCGCAGGTGACAAACCCCTCCCAGTTAATGGCCCTCCCCAGCTGCCCCATCTCTGACCCATGTGTGACACATCCCTTAACAGTATCAAATTGAGGTTAATGGCAGTGGGAAAATTAAAGATGCTCCATGGAGCATACCTGAGGAGCTCAAACTGCCTGCCAGGGCCATTTGCAGCACAGGACACTGAAATCTTTGGGGTTTATTCCTCATATTGACACATGAACAACCTGAGGATGGTTTGAGGCTGTGTTACTGTACCTTTCCACTGAGACCATTGCAGGATTCAATGAATTTTAAAAATGACAGATCATACCCAGGACAGTGCCCCCAGCTGCCTCAGCAGAGCTGCCCAGCAGCCTCACAGCCTCCCCCCAGGTCCACATAGTTTGCCCAACACCCACAAAGCCTCAGCAAAGTCACCAGGAGGCAGGAGCAGGACAATCCCCTCCCCACTGGCCACCTCACATCTGCAGAACTACAGATTCTGATGCCAGCCTGAAGACAGGAATACTCATTTCTGCTCACTGAAGAGTGCACTGGGGTCAGGTTATCGTGCACAAGAGGAGCACAGGAGGGCTCATCAAGCCTTTATGCCCAGTTATACATAAATGAAGCACCCTCTGCAGTCACACATCTACTGTGCTTACCAAACCACCACAAGCACTCCCACCCAAACCTGTGCATGGATTAGCACATTATCCAATTAAAAGGAGGGGGAAAAACATGACAAAGCTCCAGAGTGATTAGGCAACATTTCACGTGTCAGAACAGCAGATTTAATTCAAGTCTGGAATTTGTTAGAATGCTGCAACTAAAAGGAAATACAGACTGGTATTATGAAAGAATATATTGTAATGGAATCTGCAGCATCAGATCTTTTCCAGGCAAAAACTACTTGTTACAATAAATGATATAAAAAAATCAGTATTCATATAAGAATCTGTGTGCATCCACAAAACAGGAGTTGCAAATACATTAGGTTTAAAACAATCTCAAAAAAAACTCATTTTCAGTTGAGTTCCCCCATATCCTGCCCTCTCAAATGACTGCAAAGAGCATCCATACAATCTCAGAAATCCCATTATCTCCCTGTTCTCATCATAAATTCAGTAGTGTTTCTGTAGTGTTTCTTTGATGAATTACATTCCTTTCTATCATATTATTTTAGTAAAAAGTACACATCAGAGCTCTTAATTAAAGCCCACACCTGTAAATTAGATTTTTTATATATATAATTGGAATATATACAAGTGTAAAATATAAATATAGTACATGCATGTAGAGATGGGATCAGGATGTTCCATTACCAAAACAGCACTATCATTTCTACAGCTCTAAAAGAGCCTATTGTGATCTGTGATTTATGTGTTTGTGGGAGCTGTGCTTGTCACCCAGAGCTCCATGCCTCCTTTATTCCTCTGGCTAAAATAGATTAGTTTTTTTAGTTTGTCTATGTGATAAGCTATTCTGGAAGAGTTATTCTTGGGTGGATGCCCTCAGTCTGAAATGAAATACTTTATCATTTTGATTTAGCTTTATCCATATGCTCAAAATTCCCCTATTCCACACGAGGAAACCAAAGAATAAACTGAGCAGTAAGTCTACTTCCAGTCCAAATGTCCTAACATTTGTGTTGGGCTGGAAAAGCTCATCAGTAACAAAGTGCCCTCACACACTGGCTGTACCTGTGCACCCTCCCAGGGCAGGGACTGCTCCAGCCAAGAGGAGAGAGGTGCAAGGGAAGAGAGAAGTCTGCACAAACACCATCAGGGGATACAAGATACACCATCCCTGCTCTTGTGCTCATCACATCTGTGAGGTGCACTTGCACCTTTTGCAGGGCGGCAGCTGAGGCGTGTGTGGGAACACAGAGAATTCCTGTATCCAAGGGATTTGGGTGCTCTCATCACAGACTTCCATCAAAGCCCACAGTGGTTACAGTGACTTGCCCAGTGCGGGAATGGAGCCTGTGGCAGGGCAGGAAATGAACCCAAAAGTGGCCTAAGTCCAGCTTTGGAAATGGCCTTTGCAATGCTCGCACTTAACACAAAGCTGGCTTCTTTAGGAAACGTGTCCCTACAAGACTTTCAGTTTATATGACTTCATCTAAAGGTATCTTATGCCAGGCATGTAGGAAACAAGAAATTAAGGAAAAGCACAGAAAGACCAGCCATGCAGTTTAGGTTTGTTTGGCAGTAGGTGATGGGAGGGCGATCCCTGAGCCCGCAAAGCAGTGTGGCTGCAGCTCCCCCACTGAGCACACCCCGAGGTGTGGGCTGGCACACGGTGCCTGCCGCTCCCCCTCCCCATGCCAGCGGCCAGGGCAAAGACTGGCACAGACCCCACAAACTGCCAGCGAGGCACAGATTGACCTCTTCTGCGTTAACAGCGGCTCTGGCCAGGCTCGGTGCCAGGCTGGGGCAGCAGCACGGGAAGCAAAACAAACCCAGCGGCCCCAGGACAGAGCGGCACAGGTGACAGGGCTTTGTAGGGACTGGATCCAGCTCCGGAGGCCGCAGGAGCTGCCCCGGTGAGCCACGGCCATAGGCAGGTCAGGCTGCAGCCCAGCAGCCCCTAAAGCATCCCCGCGGGAGACAGGCAGCCCGTTCACCTCTCTTTTCCCAGCCGGCAGGAATAAAAAACCCAGCCAGGAGCTTCACAGCCTCTTTATTTAAAAGATAAAATGGAAATAAACTTTCGAATGACGTTAACTAAAACTTTCTAAAATAAAACTTCCATTAAAAGGGGAGGCTGAAAGCAGATATTTCTGAAGCTGCCGCATCCTCCACAGCGCTCGCACTTCGCGCATCCCGAACCCCCGCCCCCGGAGGAGCCGCTGCCTCCCACTGCTCCAGCCTCGCGTTCCCTGCTCCAGTTAAAATAAAAGGGAAGGAACCCTGCCTGCAAACACAGGCTTGCCCGGAGCCCAGGCTCCCAGCGATCAAGTGGCTCTGTCAGGTTAATTAGCACATAAATTAAGAAATGCTTTGCTCGCAGTAGTACCAGACACAGAAGGAAAGCTGTGGGCATGGAAATGAATGAAGCACCAGGGAGCCAGGACACAATTTTTTGTCATATCTATGGCCCATGGTGCAGAGTCTCTCAATAACCAAAGCAAATTTAAAAATCACCCTGTTTCTATCATAGTGGCTATTTCTTCCTTGGTTACATTTCAACTTTTCAGCTTTAAAAGTTAGGACATATTTTCCAAATATTTCCAAAATGGGCATCTAAACTATAATTCAACCACACTCTTTCTGGAGCCAGACCATAGCTGGGAATCATCCTGAAGCTCCACTACCAGGTGAACCTCTCCATCTCAACCTCTGCCACCACACCAGAAGAAATCGGTACATCTACAACCACCTTCCATCCCACATTACCCCCTTCACACCCAGGCAAGATCTTTGGACAATGACGATATCTTATAAATACTTTTTTAAAAATAATTACTATTATTTTTTATGAAGAACCATGAATTATATACATCAGTCAAAAGAAACCTAGAAAGCAAGGAGGTCAAAATGTCAGTGTTCACAATAGTGAGCAATTCCACTCAGCTGCCCAAAATTTTGACCTCAGCTGAGGTTCCTTCTTACCTGAGGATGGCACAGTCACAGAAAAGACTTGAAGAAACTTATTCTTCTGAATGGAGAAAAATGAAAAAAAAAAAAAAAAACCCAAAAAAAAAAAAAAAAACAACCTTACCAGTATTACTGAGCCAGCCTGCCAGAAGAAAATGGAAGACAAAAAATGTGATTAATGATGCCTTAATCTTTTAATGCAATAATTTCTGCCTTCAAGGGACTTCTGGTAAATAGCACAAAAAGTCTCACCAAGAAATTCCCAGACACATTAATCTTGCCACTGGGCCCTGGCAGGTTCTCTGTGCAGTCAGAGGCTCCTCAGCGCAGCAAAGATGTTTCTGGGCCAGCAGACAGACATGAAAACCTATTTCTGCTCTAAAAGCAGCACAGGTTCAAAGCCTGCTCCAGCTCGTACCATGGGGAACCCCATCTGGAGCTCTGCCACCCCCTTACACACTGTCAGAATGTTGAAGTCCTGCTGTCTCCATGTCAGCAGCTCCTCCATGGAGCCTGAGGTTATTGCTGGTGCTCCACCATGGCATGCTCAGGCCACCTCTGACTCACTACCCCTGTTTGCTCCATGTCAGGACAGCACAGTTCCCTCAAGTGACTCACATCCTGCGTGACCAAGCCTGTGGTCCATCCTGTCACACCTCCCAGCCACCATGACAAGTGACAACCCACCAGGAGTGTTTCCATCACTCTCCTGCCTTCATCCCGTGGGACAAGTAGGCCTGGGGGTAGCAGACAGAACAGTATTTAAAGCTGTCCAAAGCAGGGTCAAGCAGGTCTGAAGAAAGAGTGGGTTCATGTGAACACACCATGAATTGTGCTTTTCAGAGCACTTGTTAATTTTAGGAGGAGCATCAAGTGATGCAGCTGAGGGCTGGAGCTGCAGGTCAAAGTGTCACACAAAACACAATGCTTTGTGGAAGGGACCCTGGCCAGGGAAGGGAAGGACAGGGATGGAGAGAGGATGGGTACATGCAAGTAGATAGGTAGGCTTTCTTTTGACACATCTTTGGTTAATAGACACCATTAGATTATGTAACTTAATGTACTTAAATCTCCTGAGTTGCACACATTTCATCCTCTTCTGCCTTGCTCCAGATAGCAGGCCTTGAGGGCATGGATTTGAAGGACTGGGCAGCAGCTTTTCAAAACCATTTCCCAGAGATCCTTAGCCCCAAACAGGCAACAGCCATCAGGTGAACACTGAACAACAAATGAGGCACACCTGAGTCTGGCAAACTGCACTCACTCACATTGGCAAGAGTCAGCTGTACAAGAGCTGCCCGTGCTAGAGGGGCAGAGATTAAAGGGTAGAGCTTTAGGAAGTGCTTCCAGGCATGCAGGTAATCATCCAGCCATGAGTAGCAGCAGGGGCAGGAAGCAGTGGGAGCTGGTACAGGAGCATGTGAGCTGTGCTTCTACCATCACCGCAGGCAGCACACGTGGGCTCCCAGGGCGTAGCCACACCCTGGTGACAATGGGCACGGGATTGGCAAACCCTGCTCTGAGAGCTGCCACCCAGCAAAGAGCTGCTCCTGGAAAACATCTAAGCAATGTGTGCTGGGGATTTGTACTGGCACAAGACCGTGGCCAAATGCCCCAGCATGGGGAAAGGAGGGTCCCTGCAGCAGCTTGGGATGCTCCCCAAGCATCCCATTTAAGCCAATAAACTCCACAATTTTACAATAAATTATATAGGGAGTTGCATACATGCCTTGCATATGTACCCTGGGCATCCCCAGATATCTGCAAAGATTAAGGAACTTGACTGTCTCACAGTCTGAAATCCATACCATGAACTCAGATCATTGGAAAAATGGCACCATTGGCATTCTGCTTCTACTGAGGATGCTGCCATTTCAGTGCAGTTTAAAAATGCATGTTGCTGTTCCCACCTCCTCCATCTCTTTTCATACTTCCTCACTGCACTTCCCCCAGTCATTTCAGCACATCCCCATTCATCATCCTCCCCAAGCTGCCTTTATTGGATCCTGCTTTGTATTTGGTGCCCCCAGACATTTCTCTTCATGTCCAAGAAGAACCAGAAAAATAACCCTGTAGAAGAACATAAAATTGCCTTTAAAAATAAAAACATATAACTTTGAGACAGCTCAGCAGTATGTCAGTATATAACTAATGAGCATCCTTATTTTCTAACCCCTTTGCTTTATTTGCAAGCCTTTGAAAGCCAGGCTGTGTGACCCAGGTGACAGAAAGGGTGAACAAGCTCAGATGAACCAAATATCCAGTACCAGAAAGACTCAGAAGTACCTTCAAGGACAAGAAATATGCAGGTGAGAGGTAGAAGTTGTTAAGGAGAATATTCAGCATGTATTATCAGGTGAACATTACGGCACCAGCACCTGCTCCAGAAGAAAAGACTGTTCTAAGTTCCCAGAGCCCATAAACTCTAAAAGGTTGCATGGATGTAATTTTTCTCCCCTCTCTCCCCTCCCTCTCCTTTCCCTTCCTGCCCATTCGCAGAACCAGAGTTTGACTAAAGTTCCAGGCTCCCGGCTGTGACAGCTGAGACCTCCCCTCCGTGCTCGTTTGCACAAGGCTTTAGCAGACTGCAGAGTGCCATCTAGATGGAGGAAGGAGGATGTGCTGCGAGCCAGCCAGCTGGAGGTAATAAATCCTTCAGGGGTGCATCACAGAATGCCTACAAGATGCTTTGCAGAACAGCTCTTTGCACACTGCAGATGTTTTGTGGCAGTTTTTTTAAAGTACTAAAATTCTCCGGTGGCTGAATGAGCAATGGTCTCAAATGGCTTGTGGGATGAGATGCGAGCCTTTTAGTTTAGCATTTGAATATTTATGCATTCTCATAGAGAAACATTTTAGCTCCTTATTTTTTCCAGGCTATTTAAGGTTCAGATGACCACTGAATCAGGACAGTCTTTAATGCTGGGCTTCCAGACAGAGCCTCGTTAAAGGACATGTGGACCTGAATGGGGCGTTGCATGCAAATTCATGAATTTTTTATGTATGTGCAAATATTTGCCTATGGAAAGGCATTGGAAGGCATTGACTCCATGAGCTGTGGATTTTTAGCAGGGTAGAAATCTTGCCTGTATCATAAGTGGAAAAATATTAATCTGAGATGACAACAGAGATGTGGTGGGCAGCAGCTGCTGCAGGACCTGCTCCAAGGGACAGTGTTCCCACAAACCTGCAGTAAGATACCAAACCACATCAACACCAAATTTCTGCTCTCCTGTCTCAAGAAAACAGCATTCACATTTCTGTAATAGTATGAAAAGTGCAGCAAAGTCTCTCCTAAGCTCATACATTTCCCTTATACCCAGCTGTGCACAATCACTGCCAATCCCAACCACCCCACAGAACACCAGCAGCTCCATAGCCCTTCACAAACAATGCTGAAATGCAGAGACCTCCTAAAATGCTTGTGCAGGACTGAAATGTGCCTTTGCTGCCCAGGACAGCCCTTCTGGTTTAGATGAGCCTGAGGATAAGCCAGTGCTTGTGCAGGTCATCAAGGAGGATGAAGTACCCACTGACCTGCTTGGGCAGGAAAGCAGGTCCTGCTGCCCCATCACCTTTGTTAAATCCAGCATGGCAATCACTCCACTGCACCTTGCTGCCTGCCCTTGTCCAAGCTCCCAAGATAACCTCAGGAAAAATTCAGCAGAAGGCTGAGCTGGGGACACAGCAAGCAGAATAAACATGTTCACCTTTCTCCTGTCAAAACCTGACCTGACAAATTCACCGTTTAAACTAAGCAGCACTGAAACAGACCCGTGAAATGGTTTGGGTTAGAGGGAACCTTAAAGATCATCTTGTTTCAACCCCCCTGCTATGGGCAGGGACACCTACCAGCATCCCAGGTTGCACCAAGCCCCTTCTAACCTGGCCTGGGACACTTCCAGGGATCCAGGGGCAGCCACAGCTTCTCTGAGCACCCCATGCCAGGCCCTCCCCACCCTCACAGCAACAGCAGCCAAAGAATGCCTCGTATCAAGAGTCCATATTTAAGTCCATATTTAAGAGACAGCAGCACAAAGCTGCCCTCGGAAGCATGATAATTTCTTTCTTTATAAAACCAGGCATTAGCACAGCAATGTAATAAATAATAGAACATGGTGAATAATGCAAATAAAACATTTTCTCTTCCTATTTTTCATGTTTCTAAATATATTTCCTTCCATTGCTGTCAGGCCTATTCTGCTTTGCCTTTCACAAACCTTCATGTAGAGCAGAAAAAAATTGCAAAGGACTTCGGAGAGAAGCAAAAGGGCTGCTGTCACCCCTGCCTTGTTCCCCCTTCCTCTGCCTTGTTCTCCCTTCCTCTGGCACACTCTGTCAGGACCAGGAAGCTGGGGGCTGGATTTAGATTCAGCAGGAAAGCTCTCCCAGCCTGTAATTATGCTGACAGCTCCATGAAAGCTTTACTTTGGGTCTAATTAAGACTTATTAGATTTGAAAACAAACAGAACTTGGCTCTTTCCAGTATGATAGACCCTTTACATGTGCAAAGCAAAAAGGTAAAAACAAAAAAAAGGATGGAAATTCAAGGAGGAGAAGAAAACAAAAAAAAGAAAAAAGGAGGTCTGTGTCCAGCATTTTGAGTCAGGGAGGGCATGTAGTTCTTCATGGAGTTCTTCATGAGCATCACCATTGGAGATGGTGGGATAGTGGCCAGAGGGACAGAGCCTGACTCAGAGCTCCTCACCCAGTGATTAGGAGCCACTTACACATTGCTCCCCAGTATACTGTGGTTAATGCTGTGAAGCAGGAGGGAAATTCAGCCTTTCAGAGTGTCTGATGGCTGAGAGATGGGGCAGGAGGGGAGGCAGCACACACAGGTTCTTGGGGTGAAGGGCTGCACTTCCACAGCTGCAGGAGAGAATGCACAACCTGAGCTTGCCTCAGTCAGCATGAATGTCAACTTAGTTTGTGTACTGAATACCTAATGTCAGTGCAGAAAAAGGACACTAAAGCAGAGGTTTTTAAAAAAGACATTCACAGGAGCTGCACCAGACACCAGCGAGTTCAAAGGAAAGGGGTAGGTTCCCACAAGGCGCAAGGGGATTTCCCTGTCCCCAGACATACACAGACAATAAATGCAGTTCGTTCACTCTTTTCATAGACTTTTCTCACGTTAAGAGCAGAAGATGATGAGAGTGTGTGTGCTGAGCTGCAGTAAAGAGCCGTCCTTCGGCAGCGTCCGGGTGCTGAGCCCAGCACAGCTGCTGGAGTGCCAGTGCCCTCTCCTGTTCAGTGTGCACCAGCTTCCCTGCTCATTCTACGGCATGTCTGCCGCCTTCAGAGGCCGGGGACACATTCCCAGCCTGACATCCTGCTAACAGCCCATTAAAAATGGTGTTTATAAGGTTAAGGGAAATGTGGAAATGCTGCAGAACTTCTGTGGACGCTGTGTCCTCTTTGCTGCAGTCCAGAAGAGTTATTGCTTGCATTGGGCCATTTAGGAAGAAACAATCCTCAAACTATCCCATGTCATTATATACAGCAGGTTTGCATCTTCTTTCCAGAGCACATCTTCAATGACAGCCACTTTTACTCTATGTGGCTGTAACTTAACTCCAGCCACTGCCAAATGTATTCACAAAATCACAGAGGAGGAAAGCGAAGCCAAAGGGAGTCATCAGGGACTGACATTGGGGTTTATCCTCCCACCCTACCTGGACAGTTTTCCAGACTTTTTACACTGCCATGTACTTACAACAGCACAGATTTTTACTCATTTTACCACAGTATTAAAAGCAGTTGTGCTGCTACAAAGTGTTTCCAAAGAGCTGTCTTTTCAGCCCAAGGATTTCTGAAGGGCAGCTGTGATGAAGTTTTCTGGTCTGATTTTATTAAGCATCCTAAAGCAACTGAAGGAATTAAAAGAATGAGTAGCAAACCTTTTCACTATTGGAAAGTGGGAATATTCCCAGGGACACTGTCCCCAGATGCCTTTAGAATTGTTATTGGTGTGCCAACAGAGGGAACATTTTTTCCTCCTTCTGAATCACCACTGCCTGGAGCCATGCTGTAATGTGGGAATTCCAGCACCAGGCTACTACAATGAATGAAGGTCTCCAACTCCCATCCTTGAGAGAGTTGTCATTTAATGACACATGGCAACACAACCCTTAATGGCTTAAAGCTAAGACAAAAAGAACCCAAGGCTCCTCAAACAAGCTCAGCTGAGCAAGGTTTCTGGCAAGGGCACTGCAAGCTGAGCAGTGAAGACCCCCATTCAAACAGGATTTCCTAGCTCCTGACCTGTCCTTGTAACCCCTGCAATGACCTTTCCTCCTGCCTCCCCTCACAGAGCTCACACAACCTCATATCCCCAGGGGCCAGGGCCACCCAACAGCTGAGGAAGGAGAGGGGTGACACACAAACTGCTGAGACCATCTCAGCCCTACCCAGGCTGACAGAGACAAGCCTCACCAGCTGATGGAGAGCAAAAACCACCCAAGTTAAGCAGAGCAGAAACACATTTAGCACATCCCAGCTTTAGGAAGCTTACAAGCACCGTTGAGCAAGAAGGAGGAGCCCCTTGAGACCCTGCTGGGCAGGGCACAGCTTTGGTGGCACTGCTGTCACCAGCACCAAGAGAAATTCCCCGACAGGGAGCCATGGGTGGACAATGCCTCCCGGCAGAGTCAGGCTCTCCTCCGGCAGATGCTGGGCAATCTGAAGCTAAATTGTTCTATCTGGAGCAATACCAGTTTGCCCAAATGAAAACCAGGGCTCAGGTGAACTGGCAGAAACAGCTCACCTGTAAAGTGGCTCTCCTGCCCCTCTCACTGTCTCAGTTATTCTCACCAGCACCAACCAGCAAGAGCAGGGTCTCTGTGATCACAGATGGGCAACCTGACATGATGTGTTATTTCTTATATTTCCTCTATGTTTTTCTCCAAGTAAAATTAATAAGATCAGACAACATTTCATACTAACATATTGCCTAGGATGTTGGTGGCACTATATTAATACAGCATCTCTCACCTTAAAAGATGTATTAACCTGTACAGTAGCTTACATTAACTCTGCTTTGTGTTCTGGTAGCCAGAAACAACAAATACAGCTGCTCTGCTATCAGCTGCCAGGTCTCCTGCCACTACCCTTGTATAAACCTATTTGCTGGCAGCTCCTGCTGGCAGCAGAGACCTGGTGTGGTGCTCACAGGGGTCACAGAGGAGTAAGGCCACACTGCAGCCACTGGGTGTTAGCAGGGTGACACCAGAGCACCTGTGCAATGGCCTCAGTGGTCACACCCAGGGGGTACCCACAGCTCCTCACAAGCACATTTGGACATCTCTAACTTCTTTTTTCTGCAACTTAGATCTGTGTAAGAAACTAATCTGTCACAGTTTGGATGCTCACACAAAACCCATCAGTATACCAGGGTTTTTCCAAGGATGATTTTGGCTTTTATCTGTTCTTTCCATAACATATGCTCACACTGCAATAATTAGGACCAGATCTGGAACTTGCTGAAAGCCAGCTGGGAAATGGGGATTCATCCAAGAACAAGTTTTGGGACTCTTACAAAACAAGGGAGATGTTGCAGCAGAGTAAACTGAAGTTCAGAAGACACTAAAGTTGTTTCCACACCACAAACTGTATTGGTTGGAGTCTAAAATGAGTTCTATGCAATGACTTGTGGCTGTTACTCCAAACTCCCAGTTTATAGGAGCCGTACTAGAGCACTTTGAGGAAAAGCCCATTTAGGCACTTCCACGTTCACCACCTGTGGATGCCAGACAGACATGCAAGCAGGAAGCAATGCCCCATACTTCTGAGCAAATCAGTCCTGAAATAAAATCTGAAGGGAAAGCCATACATCCAGGAGCCTACCTTTATTGAAATGCACCTTCATCAGGCCAACAATGGCCAGTTTCAGGCCAATTTCATCAGTGAAATCATCTTTTTTATGTCAAAACCATCAGGTTTGGGGTCTTCTGACCTGAAGCAGCAGCAGCTAAGCTGGAGCTTCCCAGAGCTGGTTCATGTGCTGTAGGTGTGGTTATCCCCTCCTATGCAGGGCACCAGCCAGGTTAGCCCTGGGGAGGATGGAGCCATCCTTCCGGAGGTGACACACACCATGACACTCCAGGTGGGCACGTCCTCTGCAGCTGAGGCTCCTGCTGTGGCTCCACATCTGACAGTGCAGATGCAGCACAGGCTCTGTGGCAAATCCACCCCACAACCCTGCTCCTAGTTCTCCATGGCTGCTAAGGGAAGCTGCTGAAGGTTTCTTTTCGGTGGGACACAAACATTAGTTAGTCAATGACTTTAAAGCCATTATGGCACTAGAGATCTCTCCTGAAATTCCTAGTTATTGCTGATGTCTGTACCTAGCAAGCTGCTTTTCTCTCTGCTGATATTCAGTCTTGCTGAGGTACAGTGTCACCACTGCAGGGACACCACCATCCCTCACAGTCCCATCCAGAAAGCCTCCCCAGTGAAGCACCCAGACTGGCTCTCTTGTTTTGTGGCCCAAAAGCATCACTTCAGGGTATGATATCACTCTATAAATGAAGATACCATGTATAATACTTGTGATAACCAAATTGCTTTCATAACAATTTGCTAGCAGCCTCTGAAATCTCTAAACACCCGAAAGTAGAAAGCATTTAATTGCACTCTGAGTCACTGATGGATTTCAGTCCATCTGTAACACTTAAACTGAGCAGCTACCTCCAATAGCTACATCCATATTAACAAATAAGAAAAAAGTCGAGTCCCAAGCACACTGAAATCAATAGAGCTTTAAATGTACTAATTTGAGATGAATCTAAAACCCTCACACATTAAAAAATGCCAGCTCAACATTTTTCGAGGAACTGAATCACCTTCCCACCAGCCCACAGGACTCCAAAGAGTGTTTCAGAGAGGGAGAAAATGTCCAAGAAGTCTTAAAAAATGGGGAAAAAACTCAGGGTGGCAACAATGAGTAATTTCTGCCATGTACTTCCAAAGGTGAGGGAAAAACAGGGGCTACCCAAAAGAAAATTCAGGGAACTACCCACTGAAGTGCTCTGTGCAGTATTCTGCTTTCTTTCAAAGGGAAGAATATTTTCTTTCAACTTCACATAATTCAAGACATGAAAAAATAAATTAAAAAAAAAAAAAAAAAACCAAAACAAAACAGTGCAGCAACTCAGCTAAGTAAATACTGGCATTAACTAATATTTATTGATGATAAGTAAATAGTGACTCCCAAAGCCTTGGTGTAAAACCAAGTAGCTCTAAATCTGCCCCACTGCAAGCCACAGACACGTTCACCCCAGTATTATTTTACATGTTTTAAGTCATGTCTCCACTCCTGAGCACACTCTAAGGTTTGATCAATCCTACACTTACATCAAAAGAGCAAAAAGTTGTAGTAGCTGTGTAAATAATCGATTTGTAAGAAATGGAGGAGGGAAAGTTACCTGTATGGGCTAATAACTTTATAAGGCTTCCCAAAAGAACATGTCAAAGCATTTCAAACTATAGATCTTCTAATATCTGATCCATAGTTCATTCTGCAGCCACAGCACATGAAAAATATGTCAGAATCTGTGCTCTAAGTTGCTGAAATTCATCAGAATCAATAGGAAACCTGGAACAAAGCACAGCTCCCACTGAGATGAAAACACCAAATTCCTGTGGACTTTGTCTCACAACTGTACACTAGGGACTATACAGATAATTTTAACACAGACTTATTTAAAACAATGAAAAATGAGAGGATGTGAGGAAAGGGAAGAATGACAGAAAAGGTGAGGTATTGCTGAGTGAAAGCAGAGTAAGGAGGTACCACAGGGGGGCACAAGGGGGAAACGATTTGCCAGAATAAGATGCAGATCCACAGCTTTGGTTCTACTTATAGAAATGGTTAAAAATAAAAAAACAGTTTAAGAAATGTACTTGCTTGTTTGTGGCAGCCGTGTCTCCCGTTCTGAAGTCCACAGGCATCTCAAGGGCCATTCCTCCAGTCAGGAGGGTCACAGTAATACAGCAGTGCTATTGATCTGCACTACTCACTGCCTGCTTCAGCCATACCAAGGGTGGCAAGCAGCCCTGGCAGCCCCTCACCTGGCTCCAGGACAGATGGGAGGGGTTTCACACCGTATGTAAATTTATTTCACCAGGCATTTGAGCTCAGAGCTTTACCTCACCAAGGTAAGCTTAGGGAAAATCCACGTGGCGTCAGCACACTCAGCCAGGCTCCAGTTTGCTGCAGAAAAGTGAGTCCTGCTTCCTGGGCTTCACAAATATGGAGTCTGTGGAAATAGTCTGTAAAATGGGATTTCAGTAACACCTGAGCTGGAACTATTCAAGAAAATTCTTTTTGCTTTCAAGTCCTGACGCAGGGCCAGAGCCATTAGTGCAGATTCAAGCTCAGGAATGATTTTGGTTTGGAGTGAACATCTGTTCCCTCCCTATGCCCCTCAGGCTGGGCAGGAGCCAGCCTGGCTTTGGCTCACATTCTCTCTAAGAGTGTGTGAAAACTTCTTGGGTTGGCAGACCAGACCTGTTTGACACAAAAACAAAGGTGGCAGTACAGCCCAGGTGGAACACAAGTCTTCTTCAGAAGGGCTTCAGCTCAGAAACACCGCGGCCCTCTCTGACCCCTTCACGCACCCTGACAGACTGCACAGGGACCTTTAAACAACAACCAAGCCAACCTGCCCAGCCAGGGGCAAGACCTGGCATGAGCCCAGGGCTCCTCGCCAGCCCCAGCAGTGTCGCTGCACCTGCAGCACCTGCAACACCTGGGAGCTCATGGCAACAGCAGAAACCAAACCCCGTGTCCCCACACCACAGTGACACCTCAGAACAATGCTCCTCTGCAGTCTTTGTTTGGGCAGTAAGGTGGCATGACCATGTTTAACCCCAAACGTGGCTCAGCCCTGGCAGCTGCGGTGGGCCCTGGCCTGGCTGCCATGAACCCTTCAGAGCAAACCCTGCAGGGCAGGCTATGGACAGTGTGATCAGGCTGTGGACAGCGTGATCAGGCCATGGACAGTGTGATCAGGCCATGGCACTGTGTGATAAGGCTGTGGACAGCGTGATCAGGCCATGGACAGCGTGATCAGGCTGTGGACAGTGTGATCAGGCCATGGACAGTGTGATCAGGCTGTGGACAGTGTGACCAGGCCATGGCACTGTGTGATCAGGCCGTGGACAGTGTGATCAGGCCGTGGACAGTGTGATCAGGCCGTGGACAGCGTGATCAGGCCATGACACTGTGTGATCAGGCCATGGCACTGTGTGATCAGGCCGTGGACAGTGTGATCAGGCCATGGACAGTGTGATCAGGCCATGGACAGCGTGATCAGGCCATGGCACTGTGTGATCAGGCCATGGACAGTGTGACCAGGCCGTGGACAGCGTGATCAGGCCGTGGACAGTGTGATCAGGCCATGGACAGTGTGATCAGGCCATGGACAGTGTGATCAGGCCATGGCACTGTGTGATCAGGCCGTGGCACTGTGTGATCAGGCCATGGCACTGTGTGATCAGGCCATGGACAGTGTGATAAGGCCGTGGCACTGTGTGATCAGGCCATGGACAGTGTGATCAGGCCGTGGCACTGTGTGATCAGGCTGTGGACAGTGTGATAAGGCCGTGGACAGCGTGATCAGGCTGTGGACAGTGTGATCAGGCCGTGGACAGTGTGACCAGGCCATGGACAGTGTGACCAGGCCATGGACAGTGTGATCAGGCCGTGGCACTGTGTGATCAGGCTGTGGACAGTGTGATAAGGCCGTGGACAGCGTGATCAGGCCATGGACAGTGTGATCAGGCCGTGGACAGTGTGATCAGGCCGTGGACAGTGTGACCAGGCCATGGACAGTGTGACCAGGCCATGGACAGTGTGATCAGGCCATGGCACTGTGTGATCAGGCTATGGACAGTGTGATCAGGCTGTGGACAGCGTGATCAGGCCATGGACAGTGTGATCAGGCCATGGACAGTGTGATCAGGCTGTGGACAGTGTGATCAGGCCATGGCACTGTGTGATCAGGCCATGGACAGCGTGATCAGGCCATGGCACTGTGTGATCAGGCCATGGACAGTGTGATCAGGCCATGGACAGTGTGATCAGGCTGTGGACAGTGTGACCAGGCCGTGGACAGCGTGATCAGGCCATGGACAGTGTGATCAGGCCGTGGACAGCGTGATCAGGCCATGGACAGTGTGATCAGGCCGTGGACAGCGTGATCAGGCCATGGACAGTGTGATCAGGCCGTGGACAGCGTGATCAGGCCATGGACAGTGTGATCAGGCCATGGCACTGTGTGATCAGGCTGTGGCACTGTGTGATCAGGCCATGGCACTGTGTGATAAGGCTGTGGCACTGTGTGATCAGGCCATGGCACTGTGTGATCAGGCCATGGCACTGTGTGATCAGGCCATGGCACTGTGTGATCAGGCCGTGGCACTGTGTGATCAGGCCATGGCACTGTGTGATCAGGCCATGGCACTGTGTGATCAGGCCATGGCACTGTGTGATAAGGCTGTGGCACTGTGTGATCAGGCCATGGACAGCGTGATCAGGCCATGGCACTGTGTGATCAGGCCATGGACAGTGTGATCAGGCCGTGGACAGTGTGATCAGGCCGTGGACAGTGTGATCAGGCCATGGCACTGTGTGATCAGGCTGTGGCACTGTGTGATCCGGCCATGGCACTGTGTGATCAGGCCGTGGACAGCGTGACAAGGCCGTGGCACTGTGTGATCAGGCCATGGCACTGTGTGATAAGGCCGTGGCACTGTGTGATCTGGCCATGGCACTGTGTGATCAGGCCGTGGCACTGTGTGATAAGGCTGTGGACAGTGCGATAAGGCCGTGGCTGCCCCTGGCCAGCACCGAGGCTCTGCTGGCTCACACCCTAGATGGCAGCAGCATCCAAGGAATGGGCTGGGAAACCCAAATCTGCCCATGCCTGATGGGGTTTCACGTTCACATAAATCCCATCTGAAGGCTTCCATCTAAAAAGAAACTCCTCTGGAAACCTGAACAGAAGGAGGACGAGGACGGTGTGAACACAGAGCGTTTCTGGAGGCTGGGAACTGAGGTGTCCGGTCCCCTCATGACAGCACAGCAAGGACAGAGCCAACTCTGCCAGGCAGCCTGCAAAGATCGCACAGTCTGCTCTTTTCTGTCACCCACACTCTTTTCTGGCACGGTAATGGCAACAAACCTGCTGTGAAGGGGTAACTGGGAGGGCTGGACCACCAGGGAGGGACGACACCCTCAGCATGGGGAAAGCTTGGCCTATTTCTCTGTGCAATCCTTGCTAAGTCATATGCACACCTTACAATAATTGTACTCGTTTGTGCTGGTGCATGCGTTCCCAGCTCCCTGATGGTTTCTCACTACCCAGACAAGGGGACAGCCCCCGTGCAGGAGCACAGCCCTGGCACTGGCACACAGGGGGACACGGCTGCGTGGGATGGTGCTGGGCAGCAGAGGCTGCAGGGCCGTTCCCGCTGCATCCACCCAGGAACAGTGGATGCACACCCTGCCAGGATTTTTCCAGGAGCACGGGGTAGAAGGCAATGCTGGGTACCATTCCCACGCTGACACACAGGACAGGCACTGCACAGCACCCACTTCACTCTGCTAGGTGTCAGAGAGTGCACAAAAGTCAGCTCACACCAGACCCTGCTTTCCCTGCCCATGCTGGCCCTACCTCTGCTCTCCAATGCTCTTGCAAACTCTGCAGTGCTGCAGTCAGGGCTGCAGTGAACTCCTGGGAGTTCACTCTATTCCATCCCTCATTCTGAAGAAATATTAATATTTTAGCATCAATGACTATTGATTTTCTTTTTCCATCTTGCATTTCTTGAGCACATCCTGTATAGAAACAAACTTGAAAGAGAAGAAAAGAGAGCAAATAATGTTGTTTAATTTGCAATGTATTACCAGCTTCATGAAGTGAAATGCTAAGCCTTGACTTTTCCACATGGATTAAGTGTCACTGTGGCAGATAATGGACACAGTAAGTCTACAAATGAAAACCAGAGTGAGATACAAGTAGCAGAAGTGGGAAAGCACCACTCCATCCACTGCCTCATGCATCTCCCTGCAGCAACCAAGGCACCAGCCTGAGCCTCACCCTGCTGGGCTGGGCAGTGCCACAGCTTTTACCACATCTCCTGAAAAGCATCTTGGCCATCTTGTCACCCATGTCGCTGCTGTCTGAGAGGAGTTAACTTCGGGCTAGATATTCAAGAGTTACTCTTGTATGATAAAGTCATGATTATGAGATTACACCAGCTCTACTGATATATTTGAACGTTTAAACACAAGAAACACACAGGATTAACAAAAAGTGACAGTTTCAGCTCCAAGGGCCTGCAAAGTTGCCTTTAGCCATGGAGAAAGTAGGCAAAGCAGGCTGTCAGCATGGATTTTGATCTTTATAAAGGCAAGATGACAGCACACTGTGCTTCTAAGGATACAAATAACAGCTAGTAAATTCGAGATTTTCTGTTGCACAGTTCTGTTCATCTAATAATCTTAGGAGTTCTTCAGCTAAAAAAGAATTGATTCTCCACCAGTCACAGGAGCAGGCAAAGGCACAGGGAAGCAAACCCACGGGGGAGGGATGCAGCCCTGCCATCACACAGGGCAGAGCATCTCTTGGCACAACGTGCTGGATGCCACATTCCAGAAGAAGATCTGGGCTAATAAAAAAGAAGCAGAACTCTGGACCCTGGGAGAGCCAGGACTCCTTCCCTACACCTCAGGCTGCCCATACCACCTTGACTTTTCTCTGCCTGCTAATATGGGGACAAATGCTGCTTTTCAAAAATATTTACACAGCAGCTGGTCACTGCCACATTATGGGCATGCTCCAGAGTGAGAGTCCCAAAAAACCAGGGGCTCCACCACCACATGGGACTTGCGGGACATGAGATCTCTGTAATCTTGGAGAAGATTCTCACCTCCTCCTCTCCACCTGCACCCTGCAAAGATCAGTGAGCTGCAGCACAGCCACCGCTGGCAGGTTCACCCCTCTTCTTTCCTGTGAGGTTCCAGCATGGGAAGAAGCTCCTCCAGTTCATTCCCAAGCAGTGGAAATTGGCATGGCTCTGTAAAGCAGCTGAAGATCTGGCTCCACTTGATAGTTTTATCTGAGATCATGATGAGCTTGACTAGAGGGTGCCAGCTGGATTGTTCTGGGGAACCCTATTTATAGAGAACACTTGAAAGGGCAAGTTCAAGGTGATGGCCCCTGGTGGGCCGTTTTTGTATTCCTTCAGGAGATCCTTATTCACACCTATCCAAGTGCTTGCCAGGCAGGTTGGAAAGGCAGCAGATGAGAGCTCCTGATGCTTTGTGCTTTTTCCAGCTTCCTGGCAGGAGCTCTGCTGCCATCTTGCCTGGCACCACAGACCCTGGACTGCTGACACATAGCTGCACATTCTTCAGACCAAAACTTCATTTTTGTGGTCAGAGCAGTTTGGGGATTTTTTCTCAGAGCAATGAGATTCTCTCTGAGATTTTCTCAGAGTAATGAGATGCTCTGCAACAGCAGATCACCACTTTTTAGAGCCATCACCTGCTTGCCTGTGAGCACAGCACTTGTTACTTGACTCCTGGCATTTTGTTTCACAAAGTACATTGCAAAATCACTGGCAAGAATCACCTGAGGAAATATTTTTGTTTGTTGAAGGACTGGTTTTCAAAGGGATAAAGGGACTAGGCATAGCATCTAAATAATCCCAAGGGCTCTATGTGTTGCTTTAGAAAACTTGGGAGATATTTTAAAGCACCAGCATCACTCCCATGAAATCCCCTGTGACACAGAGATGCCTCCACTGAGCCTGAACCATGAAGCAAAGCCATAGACTTAAAAAAGGAGAGAGGATTCCCCTCCATACCCTCCATACCATTGCATCAGGGCTTTATTTGGGAACTCAGGCCACTTGGCTTGGCATAGCTCTAAGTAATACTGCACGTGGAGCACTGTAAAAATGACTTTTTGAAGTCACCTAAGCCATCCATTGGCAACTACAGCCAATGCTGAATCAGGGCCAGCAGGAACACAAACCTACTCCAGCCTAAGCCCAGAGCTACTGCAGCTGAGGGAAATGAGAGCCCACAGGAAAATTCCCTTCACCTTCCAAGGCTCCTGTACCACCTCTTACACATCACATTATACCTTCTGTTTTTCAGCATCTCCTGCTGATCATCTCTGCATAGTCTGGGCTCACTCAGGCATTGGAACAACTTCAAAAAATCTGAATTTCTGGTGATTTTAGGCTGAAACAGAATAACTAATCTGGGGTCTACTTTTCAGGCAATATCCCGGGTTTATGTAAAATAATTTCAAGAAGCCAACAGCTCACTTGGTGCTTTTCTGAGACACTGTCCAGTAAGTAGAAAGTTGTAACAGGTGTAAGTTCAGGGTTAGGGTCTCTCAATAAGTCATAGAAGAAACTGATATAACACTTAGAGCCTTAACTGACTGTGTATCTAATCCTCAGTGTTCTGCCCTTTCCCCCATATCAAATCACATCAGAATGCACATTAACAGAATCCAACATATACAACGTTTCACTCCCCAGTTCACTGGCTTGGCCTTAATTCAGAACCACTCAGAAACTTTTAATTGGAATTTCAACCCTTACAAAATGGTATTTTTATGCCTTTATCAAAACCAGGGTCTGGCAGATGTTCTCCTTCCTTTGCAGGCAATGGTTCCATCAGACAACACGAACTCAGCACACACCTGCACCTTCACAATCCAGCCCAAACCCACCCAGTTCCTTCAAAGCTCATGAAATGTGCAATATGGAGACAAGAAATCCACGTAAACACATTTGGGATTGGTTTCTGCTTTGAAGGGCTACCTGTACTTTAGTTGCAGTTTTGATGACAACCTTTAAGTTTCCAGAGGAGCATGTGCTTCATAGGAAAGGAAAATTCATCTGTTCTTGCCAGTGGTCAGTGTTTTGAGCAGCAGATATGGCTTGGCAGCAAGGACAGCAGTGCCCTTTACCCCCTCACAGATAAAACTGTGTTGAGAAGGTCAGGAGAGAGAAAATCTTAGACTAATCCAGGTGGAAAGCAAGCCTGGGAGGTTACCTGCTCCAATCTCTGCCCAAAGCAGGTCCAAGAACAGGATGGAGTCTGCAGTATCTTCAGGGGTGGAAGCCCCACAACCTGCAGGCAATCCAAGATTATGTTAACTTGGAAAAACCACCACAAATTATGTAAAAGCACTTACCAGAAACACCTGGCCCTTCAGACAGGCTGTGTTCAGCACAGGGAGAAGCTTCTTGGGTAGGGTCACACATGGGAGAAAGAAAACCAGATGCAGACATGGCTTGTGGGTCAGTCAGGAAAGATCAAGTCAACCTGGAGACTTACTCTGAGGGAACTCTTAGGTCTTGTGTTGAAGGTATTAAAGACCCAATTGCTGGAATTTATATATAGTGAATCCATTTTTCTGGAAAATTTCTACACAGGACAGATTAACTGTTCATATTTTGGGATATGCATCTAGGCCTAAGGCATTCTGAATTCTGGCAAGACTACATCAGAAGCTGTTATAGAGCAAGGATTGCAGACAAATCAGGTTTTAATTAATAATCTCAGCCTCCAAATGAGCTACATCCCTGCACTGTCATCTGGAAGCACACAAGCCTCTGCAGCTACAACATTCAGCATATCTTCAGCAGATTCCTGCTCTGAAAACCGCAATCACTCAAATGAAAGACTTTAAAATTCCTTTTAGCAGCAAGACACGCATCTTCAGTGATTCACATTAAGGACAACAGTTTCTCCAGGGAGAGGAAAAAAGCCTGCCTACCCCATGGGAGATCACAGATGCTCTTTCACAGGAAGTAATTTAAATGTAGCCAGGAAAAAAACAGGTTTCACTGAGTGAGCTATTTCAGCAGAAAAGCTTAGAGATGAAAGCAAAAATACAAATTATAGTTCCTCCAGTAGAAAAAACAGTAGAATTACTGGCAGGGCATTCAATGAAAGTCTCTAGAAGATGGTCCCCCTCAGCTGACAAGTTCACTCACCTCTAAGCATAAACCATGTATTTCTTTTTGCTGGGGCTTTCAGAGAGAATAGGAAAACAGGTGTTAGAACACTTTTGTTGAAGATGGCATTAGCTATCTTCAGCTGTACTCTATGAAATAGATATAGCAACATCACTCTTGCAAACTCATGGCAAAGCTCTCTCCCCAGAGCTTTGAAATTTGAAATATCAAAAAAGCACAGCAGGTATTTTTACAAACAGCCACAAGACTGGCCTAAAGCATACCAAAGATGCACATATTTTTGTGGTTTGAAAGTGATGTAGAGACCATAATCTTGCAGAGAGGTAACACTAGAGACTATAAGTTATTAATTATACGAGATCAAGTAATTACTCACTTAAACAGCAGAACTTGGTATTTTCTCCCCATCTTGATCTCGCATACCCCATTATAGATGGTACTCAAGGAATTCATTTCAAAACAAGAAAGCTAAGTTTAAACAGCAATATAAAAATGGAAATGCCCAGAAAAGCAACAAACTAACCTCTGGACTGGGCAGCACTGGCCTGTTGTGTGAGCACAGGTACACAGGGCTGCATGGGCAGGAGCTGGACTTGGCTCTCTCAGAACTCCAGCAGAAACAGAACAAGGTTCTGAGCACAACTACTTTAAATGCAAACATTTTGTATCCTCTGCTTTGATGTTTTTAAAAAAACACACCAGGTGTTCAAAGTACCCAAAAAAATTCCTGTGGCTTGAGTTTCAGAGCTGGAAAAGCATTGTGAGTTTTTGTAAGATGCAATGTTGTTACTCCATGACAACACCAACAGGGACCCCAGGATTCCCCTTCATGCCCAGCTTGCTGTTCTCTAGTACCCGGAGACAACTTCACCTTAAAATAAATCTGATAGAAGAACAATGAGGTGTTACAAAGCGTGATTAAGATAAGATGCTGTTTTAACCAGCTGATTGATGCATTCAATATTGAATTTTAAGGTTTTCTACAAGGCAGTGTTTGCCCAAAGGGCTCACAGCAGATTCCAAGAAGATCCTGGTACCTTCTGCACTCCCCCCTCACATCCCACTGTGGCCAATGAACAGTCCTGGTGTTCCACAGCCCCTGGTAACTGCTGGGACAGCAGCACCGCCAGCCAAAGGCACACGGGAAATGCTGCAATCTCACCAGCCACCAAGGAACATCTGGCTTCCATCTCTTTTACAAAAACCCCCAGAGCCAGGTGATGCTTGCCTCCTACACAGAAGGGACCCCGGGTGGTTTATTCACCACAGCCCGTGTGCGTTATCCTTTTGGGACAGTCTGAGAGGGCCCAGTGGGAGCAGGGCAGCAGAAAGCACCAGTGTGGACTCAGGGCTCTGAGGGAATTGCCCAGGCTCCATCTCTTCCCAGGAGCCCCAGGCTCAGACAAGGAGTGCCAGGGCCCTCCCCCTGACCTTGGACACCAGAGGCTCTGGAACGAGCAGCCACAGGGCCCTGTGGCCACCCCACACAACCACATCAGCCCCACCTGGTGCAGAGCACCCCACAGAACACACCAGGCGCGCATTCCTCATCTCTGCCAAAGGATTACTTAGCTCTAGGCTCATAACTGAAAGATGCTGGGTTTTAGAAGCCATTTAAGAATCTTTCTAAATTCCTGCTGGAACATTTTGGTGGCTAAGTAAGTGAAAAAATATTAACATTAATTAAAAAGATACTTTTTAAACTTGAAAGCCCCTATGAAATAAAGCTTTCTTTCATAATGGAATTCTAAAACCTGCTGATAAAGCAAGTGGAAAATAGTTTGCAGGTTTATGGACACCCACATGAAGCAGAAAATGCTGCTAATTAAAGCACCTGATTTCACTTAAGTCCAAAGAGTCTGTTGCAAAAGACTGGAAAGCTCTACTGTTGAAGTCAACACCACTTAACTTCCTAAACTATGCCACTTAAATCTCTTTAAGATGCTTCTTTTAAGTATTAGTGATGTTGAAGTCTGCAGAACATCTTGTACAAATGTAGTACACCCCAATTTTCTGAACCATCATTAGTCCAAAGGAGACAAAACTAAACCCTGTTTGGTGTAAGCCACACCAAACAGCTACCACCAAAGTGCATTCAAGGAAAGTCCTGATCTGCACAACCAAGGCAGCCTGTCAGCTCACACTAATCACATCTTGTCTGGGATTATTGGACTGTATTATCCAGAAACTTAAAAGAACTACGAAGCAGCCTGATTAGTTGTATTTTTTTATTAGGTTTATTATGACTTAGAGTTTCTATTACTCCAGCTGGGTAAACCACATTTGAAAGTAAGTTTAACTGCAGGACTTCAATTTCAACCAAAATCATTTTTGCATGACTTTATTGTAATATAGATTTAAATTGAACATTTAAAACTTACTTCATTAATAAGCAAGCCAAGCTCAGTAGCTTCAGTGCAGGATGTACTTTATGTAACTGCCGCACATTCAGGTTAGAGTGGATGTACACGGAGAAGAGACCGGGCAACTGCACGACTCAGAGGAGAAAGCAAAAATAAGCACCATTTTTACCAAACTAAACAGTTCTCCAGTCAGTGTTCCTTACTGAAAATCAACTCACTTCTGGCTCCAGGAGCTACAGTTTGGATATAGCCGAAAGCTATTTCCAGAACATCAGTTTTCTACACTGGCACAAGAAATAGTCTTCAAAGCAACAGGTACTGGACTTTTTTTTTTTTTTTTTTTTTTTTTAGAGACAACCTGTTCTCCTGTGTTTATCAGGTGAATACATGCATTTTTGATCACTCTGGCAGAGGTCAAAGAGCAAACAACAGTTGGGGCTAAATGAAAAACAATCAGAAGTTGCCAAATATTTAAGATACAAGCAAAAAAAAATAATTAATGCAACCAGTTTAATATCAAAGTCTGCTTTCTTTCAAAGAAAAATGGCACAAATTAAATAAGAAGCCAGACAAATTTAGTTTTAGATGGTAACAGACTGAATTAATGCTTCAGAGCATGAACAAGATTTATTTATTTCACTGCAAGAAAGGGGAGAAGTAATTTGAACAGGCTCTGTATTTGGGCTAGACCAGCAGCACTGCTACAGTTCAGTCCCTGCGTGCAGGACTGATACCAGTACGATGTCACCTTTACCACACTAAGAATGAAGTGTGTTAGAAGTTGCAGAGCATAAGCATCTTACTTGTACAAGCCAGTTAAAAAATAAACAGAAGAGCTGAAGAATGGTTCTCGCACCTGTCCTTTCTTTCAGGACTCCACCTTTATTTTAGAACAGAAAAATCCCTCTGCCAATAGTCTAATAAATACTAAAGTATATTCAATACCATCTTCAAAATCTTTGCTGAAAATGCAGTCTCCAAAAGAAACTAGCTTTATGCAGTATTAACATCTTACATAAACTAAACCTTATGAACTGTAGTTAATAGCAGTAACTGAAATTAACGTATACTGAGTCTTCAAGTGATGTGCAAGTTCAGCTATGTAACACACAGGTGGGGGTTGGAGCAGTTCTTAGCACTTTTCTTTGGACAGTCCTGACAGCTGTCCATGAACTACAGAGCCTCTCACTACAGTATTGTGCAACTACTGCCATCTTCAAGGGCTCTTCAGTGTAAAGAAATGTGATGGAAGCACCACAAGGCAAGGAAATGAGGCTCAAGTAGAGAGCCTTGAGTATCTCACACAGCACTGCTGTCTTGCCTTGACTACAGACATCCATGAGAGGGTAAAAAGGGCAAACCTACCGTGAAGTCTGCTTCAAACAGCAAAGATAATACAAAAGAGATCTGACTCCACAAGCACGTAAGCAAAAGTCTTGAAGAGCTGTGTATTAACATGGAGCTCGAGGTGCCTTAACTTCACCAGAAACCACAATTTTTAGTACTGGGAATCTAGCATAACTACATTTAATCCCAGGATCAGCCTATGCTTCCAGTTAAAGCATGCACACCACCTCTCTAAATACCCCTTTCTCAACGTACAGGGTTGGAGCTCTTAATTTTCTTATTCTTCCTGTGTATCCCTTCCCAAGGCAGAGATTTAGAGGCCCTGAAGCCAGAGTTCTCCACCAAACACTTCCTCCCTCTACATATAAAAATAGCCAGGACACTCTGAGACTGACATCTGTCCTTCCCCATTCTGAAACAGATTTGCAGCAGATCAGTCTTGATCTCTAATTCAGTTTTAGACTATGCTTAAGTTACGGCAGCCAGAGTTCAATCCTATGAATGTAAGCTAAACACAAAAAGAAAGCCATTTATCCTTTTTAATTCACGCTTACAGCATGTTTATCCAGAGTTTTATGATCAACTTCCAGTTTTAAATTATTTTCTTAGCACTTCACAGAACCTGCATGTCACTCCCTCCTGAAGGGGATGGCATCACAGAATCTTGTTTAAGTTAGTCCAAGTTTTCACATGTGACCAGAAGTCTTACTTGTTAGAACACACCCCCTTTCCAACTATTCCCCACATTCCCTCTCCTCCCACCCCTCCCCAGCAATGGGCAATTACTTCACAAGAAATGTAAAATAGGATATGGGTGTACACAAAACCTACCCTTCACTAATACTGAACAGAAAAGCCTATTTTCCAATTACAGGACATTTTTCTCTAAATTTAGGTCAGCACTGGTGCAGTCTGCACTGTGTATGATTACCACAAGGATAATACCAATAAGTACATATATTTTCTCAAACTGATTTAAAAGCCTATGAAGTTAATTGGGGAAAAGTTTAATATTGCTACTTCAGAGCACTAGAACACACAAAGTGAATCCAATAAAGATCCTTGTATTGATTCAATATTAAGTATTAATTGCATGACCATCATAGCACCTCTTTACATTATCACACAATCACCAGAATTATCAACTGCTTTTAAAACTAAAAAGGGTACAGTCCAATATTTATAACTTGCACACTGTTACTATACAGAAACTAGGTGCATGGTACAGTGCTGCAAAAATGGAAGCCTGCAGTTTTGACAAAGATGCCAAGTCATGTTGTAGACAATTTCAGTCAAACTGGCAATACTGTTTAAGCAAATACTCAAAGCAGGAAATAAAGGACAAAAAAAAAAAAAAAGAATTCTATAGCCAAATAAACATCTGAAATTTCCTTTCCCTTTAATAATACAAGTAAGGTCACTTTTAGCCTTGGAACAAATACATGTTCGCCTATGATGATCTTGCTAACTACTACACAATATCTGATGTCCTCTGCTAAGAATATAGTTTAAGAAAGCCGCAGTTACAAGAGGCATCTAATGTAATATCTAAAACTTCCTTTATGGCATTTATTGAATTCTTTGTCTTAAACAGTGAATATGGAAAGATGGCCTCATGTTTCCTTTTCAATAGTACTCTGAGGATCAAGTGGCTTTCAAGCAGCATGGTGGGTTTGAAATTTTTGCAGTTTAGATCATTCTGTTGCGTTTATGAGTTGGTGAGTCTGTAATGACATCGCCACACTGGGCTGAGGTACGCTTTCTAGTTCCACCATTGTCCAAGTGGAGTGCCATTTCTTCTGATATGAAAGTGTTCAAATCAACATCATGGAGTCCATTTCTCCTTCGACTAGCATTGGAGCCACTGCTCACGTGAGTAGGCGAGCCTGGGGTACTCGAGCGAACACTTATACTAGCCATTGCACCACTAAGACCTGGGGAGAGAGAGAAAAAGGGCTTCAGTCAGACAGCACAGAAAGTTCAGTTCCCACGTGTGCCACACAGGATCGCACTCAGCCGAATTCCACTGAGATCTTAAAGACACTTCATCCTGCTATTTGTACCACTCCAGTCCAGAGCACACCTTCTCAGCTTTCAGACCTTGTAATCCAGTAATTACCAGAACTGCTTTTTATGACATTAAAAGTGAGCCTATACACCAGGATGTAACAGCACACTCTGGCAGACAATAACTCCATAGGCATGACATGCTATTCAAAACAGGGACATACTCGAGAGCAGATAATTCAATTTATAAGCTTCACACTGAACCAGAGTTACACAGCCCTGCAAAGGACTTTCGAGTTGAACTGACCTGGTCTTGCGTCAATACCATCACCATGCTCCCTTTCACTCCCTGAAGGAAACTGCAGTATGGCAGCAGGTCTCAGACAGGTGTACACCACAGACAGTTTATAAATACAAACTTTTATTTCATGGCTAACACTAACAGCCAACACATCAGTATTATTAAATTCAGAATTGCACTTGGAAGAAAAAGCAAAGAAAACCATAAGACAATCACCCAAAATTTGTTATCAACAGATCTGATACAAATCACTGTCACAGGTACCCTGCAAGTACTTTGGTTTGTATTCAGAATAGTGTTCGATTCAAAATGAAGTTTATTTCTTGTAGAAACAAGGCCATAAAAAGACAACCATGAACTTTCATACTTATTTAACCTCTGCCTTCTGTAGCATTACGATTTTACAAAAGTGGGACATTCTAAAACATAAATTTATTGAGGACTAATACAGCAAAGTCTAACTACTCTTCTCAATTTCCAATTCAGGCTGTATTTGGAAAGAAACAGGAGGTCAGAGATAAGACACACATCTTTGCTATCATAACCTTTTCAAGCCTCAGTATTAGTAGAAGAGTACAGAAACATCTGCTGGCCCTAGGAAAGATAAAGATAGACCTGCATTTTTTCTAACAGTAAGAACAAGGAAATGTTGAACCGTCCAGGAAGATTCCACTCTCAGTAACCTTCAAAATCTTAAAGAGTTCTCTTCTCCAGTCTCAAATATTCTATAGCTCTGTCCAGCCATCACAAATCTTGTGTGTGCATTAATTCACATCTCCATGAACTGTCAACTGAGTAGCCAAAAATCACTGACTGACAAGTCAAGCCTAACAAAACCCAATCCATCAGCTGCTGGCAGGCCAAATAGGCAGCTTCAGAGGCTCTGGGAAGAGAGGACTGCTAGAACTACAACATCAGTCACCAGAAACCTCAGAAGCTGAAGTCTAAAAGCCATCTGCAGCAATAGCAGGTTGACACAAAAGACAGGATGGAGCAGCCCAACCAACTTCACTCTATTGAACATTACTGAATGAACATTTAAAGCTTCCAACTTGTAACAGCACAGGAAATACTTTACACAGATCTGGCATTCCACAACAACCAGGAGACACAGCCACTAATCACAGATTCTTTCTTAGGGCTCTTGCTTACAGCTCCAAGTGGTGTTCAAACAGGGCCCAGAAGCATGGTCTGAACTCCATGAAGCACCCTGAAGATTTTATTAATAGCAAAACCATTGTTCATTCACAATGGCAGAAAGTATTTAAACAGAAGAAGCTGTTTTAGTGTAAAGGTAACTCAGAAATAAGGTTTGTGACAGCATTCCCAGGATTAAGGGCAAGCTTAAATTCAAAACCATTAGGAAAATAATTTCCCATGCATCTACCAAATAAAGTAATGCAGCTAAACTTGATGACAAATGTATGATAAAAATCCAATTCAGATACCATATCTTGGATAAACTACTAACATACACAATTTGGGCAGGTAACAAATCACAATACAAAGACATCAGTAGTTTAATTTCAACTGGCATGACATACATTAGGAAAAACATTAATTCATCCTGTACATTTAAATTGGAAAAAAATCTGACAGCATAGAGGTGACCTTTCTTCAAATCCAAACTGATTGTAGAGATTTCCCGCCACATCCCTATTCCAAGCAAAACTGCTGTGACCGCACAAGTTCAGTCATTACTTACATTGAAGAGTCAACAATTTACATCACTTATCAGTCATTTACTGTTATACAACTCATACCAAAGCAGCAACATAGTAATTCAGTTTTAGCATGACATCTTTTTACTACATCTAGTGCTCAAGTAAGGGAAGAAAAGTTATTCTAAATAAACCCCAAAACTGACCTGTGAGGTCAAAAAACATTTTTGGCACCACTCAACAACTGTGTTTTTAAGTGGAGCATTTTCAAGTAACAAGAATTCTTTAAAATAGTTGATACAGTTAAAAGATGCATCTGTAACACGCTGCAGCATATTCTAAACCAGACTGCCAAAGTTCACAAGCAATGCCTAAAGCAGTCACTGACTTCCCAGTATTCAGGTAATGCTGAATCACTGTACATTTAAATACACAAACAACCTTCAGAAGATAATTAGAAGTTAAAATCCTCAAGCCAACTTAGTGTCTAAGGCAGGAGAGTAGCTTTGAATTGATTTCTACAGATCAGAATACAAGGATATTGCATCACAGCATGGGCTTTGAGCTACAGGTTCATTTTGCATCTCACACAGGTATTTAGTACCAGTAAGAGTCATGGCTGGATACACTGACTGAGTGACAGCCCCAGCTCCTGGCAGTTAACCACATGACACAGCACTGCCCATCCATCCAGAAGAGCAAAACTGCCAAATGAAACACTCAGATCACAGTTTGGATTGGCACATTAGGATTGGCTAATAGAGCTAACATGGAAAAGTCAAAGCAAACTCAAGGCATACATTCAAATATCAAGATGCCACTTCACAGAACCAACATCTCTGAGAACAATCTGCAATGGCCAAAAAAAATCTACTTTTGGTCAACAGGGAAAAGAGTTAAGTTTTTCCTTGAGAAGCTGTGGTAAGGCAGAAGAAATCTCAGAAAAACCATTTACTGTGAAATACTCTGAGTTCAAGCTTTCAGCAGACTCGGAGCTCTTCCCAAAGCATTTAAAGCAATAACTGACACTAGGAAGTGGTAAGATGACATGACTGTCAGCAAATACCACTTCCCAACCTCAAATTTCTATATTGTGATTAATATGGCCTAACCACAGGCACACCAGTTTTGTCCATACAACAGGACAGAGAACCAAAGAGCTGCTAAAGTGGCTTCACTTTTCCCACAATCTCATATCCACCTCTGAAGTTTCCCACTCCTTTCTACCAGGGACATCTCCCTTATTCTTAGAGGCCTTTAACAAGGCCCACATGGCTCTTACCCCTTTTTGAATTTGAAAGGTTTGAAGTGGAAGGCATATCTCAAAGATTTTGCAGTACCTAGTACATTCTCTTTGCTGTCACATCTTTCATCAACAAAATGACATTTCATAGACAATGATTTTACAAAGAGTTATATTCTGAAGGTCTTACAGTACTATTAGAAAGAGCTGTGACCAATACTAGCCAATTTATAACTAAGTACATTCCAAAATTATCAAGATATTAGAATGCTTGACTGAAGTATGTTTCATGCATTACAAAATACTTAAAACTGTCAACTCAAAATTAGCAAATTTATCACCACTGGCCTAGCAAACTGTAAATTCTGTTTCATCTGCACTACAATCATGCCCATGTATTCAGGTCATTATCACAGCATAATATACTGGGTAGCTACTGTTCCACATAGTAATGGTACTAACTATTGTTTCTAGAAGTTTCAATCAGGAAGTATCAAAAGGAACATTCATGCTTAGGTAGTGTGACTAAAGCAGGAATTAGTTAATAAGCCCAGATACATACAAAATGGCATGCAGAGAGATCCTTGTCACTCTTCTGTCATATTCACCCTTTCATAATACTGGCTCAAAGAGCAAGTTTTAGCAGCACATACCAATACACAATTGCATCCCAGCTATATATATATACACAGCCTTTAAATTAAACTGTGTCAGACCAATCTGAACTCTGTTCTCCCATCCCCTCTTTCACCAATTGCTGCTCCTCCACTCTGCTAAGTGCTCCCATTTTAAACTGTACTTCAATATTCTGAGAAGCAAATATGAAGGCCTAGTGGAAATTCAGACTCTTAAGGGGGCAGGTCACACACTTCTATGTGCAAGTGCTCTCCCTACCCCACAGAGACCAAATCACATGAATTATACAAACCAACATTAAACCTAAGGAGAAAAAGAACTGATGTCCTCTCACCATACTGCTGCCCTATTTTTTCCTAAATTCACCTAATTTTTGATTAAGAATGCTTAAGTCAGATGCATTTCAACATTACCCTTCCAAGCTTGCTTCTTGCCCCTCCTCAAATCACAGCATTTTCTCCCATTATGCTGGGAGGACAGTGTGTGAAACATGGAGCACATCCCACAGTGAAGGACACAGGCTGTGCACCAGACTTGGTACTGCACTACAGCCAGGCACAACGTGGCCGAGCACGTGGCAGTGTTTGGGAATCTTGCACTGTTAGCTCAGATTGATGTAATTGTGCCATTTGAAACTCCTCTCTTACAGAACTGAAAATGTCAATACACATCCAGAGAGTAGGTGAAGATACACCCATACTTTCCCTAGCTGCAATGACATTTCAGGGACTAATGGAAGTTAAAAACCCAACTCTGTAATTGAGATGCTGGACAATAAAGGTCTTATTTTCTACTACCACACCTCAAAACACCAAGCATCAGATCAGACTGAGGTTTCATAAAGTTTCAGAAAACTGCACTGGCATTTCAGAGTAAAACCTCATGTATTATCTTGAAATAACTACTCAGCTTTTCTAAAAGGCTTGAACTTCTTTTCAAATATTCACAGTTCAAGTCACCAGCCGTGCTTTATTTCAAAGGTTACCCATCAGCATGCTAACAGCAAAGAGCTGATAATAAGGGAAAAGATGTTTTTTAGCAAAGTTTACTCTCTCAAGACTAAGGTTCCAAAGTCTCATTCTCACTAAGTAACACTAAGGATTTTAGTAACAACTGCAGAGCATAGCTGCCATGGATTTAAAAGAAAAGGGAGATCACATCTTAAACATTCTCATGCCTAATTTTTTGTCATGATAATTTTGCTTTTAGCTACTGTAACAGGTTCTTCTCTGCTCTTCTGCTCTCAAATTTTCTTGTAGTAGAAAGACTTGATAATCAGTATCACAAGACTAAATTCTGGGGTCAATATCCTGTCCAAAAAACTTGTCAACCATCTTGCAGAGATAAAATACAGATCAGAGGGATGGAGACAAAAATCCAGTTTTAAGATATTTCTTTTCAGATGAAGCACACAGTTTAAAGATTGTACTGATGCCTAAATCTCTAATGTTTTAGTCTAGGGCATACACCTAGAATTGTGTTTGATGTTCCAGGAAATACTGAATTATTAGCTATTTTGTTACTACTGCTTCTGTCAACGTTTTCAGATGTGCTTATGATGCATTTAGTGGTTACATGAGGTATTTTCCACCATCAATGGGGATAATCAGCAAGCTATAATGCCATGCTCTTTAGACACATATTAGTACCTATTTCTGAGAAGTCAATACACCAGCTCTGCTTCCACTGAGCTTTACTTGGTGCCATAGGCTATTCATACCTATCCCTGCTTTACTATAAGAGGTCTTGCTGCAAGCAGCAAAGTTTTAGCATTACCCTTCAAATCTAATTCAATCCATCCACATGGCCAATAAAGAAATACTCTATTCTCACCAGGAAGCCAACCCAAAAACAGCCTCCCACCTTTATATGCCAATTGGAAATGCCTCTCAAAAACTCTGTGCCTGCTCCTCACTATGATCAGGTCTCATGTTTCCTCACGATACTCAGAAGCAGCACTTTCAAACAATGTGCCAAAAATTACGATAAGCACAAGCCTAATGAGGACAATTTACACACACCTGAAGATCCTTGGAAGGTTTCAAAATCAAAACACAGTTTTGAGAAGCCCTACAATAAATAGGAAATGAGTTCATGAGATTGCTTAATCACAACTTCCTTAAAGAAACAAAAAAGGGGGAGAAGCTGGAGTAATGCAGACATTGTAGGCAATAACCTAAAAACAGTTATAAGGTCCAATACAAGCCTAGTCACTAAAGGATTAGCACAACAGCATTTGTGTCAAGGACCAGATTGAAACTGATATGAGGAGAACCTAATCCAGAAGGTGACTGACATGTAATCTTGTCAACCAGCTGATGAAGGGAAAAAGTACATTTTGAGCCCCTGCAGTGCCACTTCAGAGGACAGAACTTCCTCACGACCCTGCATTACATTATGAAATGTGGAAAACTTTATACATCATTGTTCAGATCCTCATCCTATAGAGAAGTTACTTCCATAAACCACCTCTGTACAAAGCAGATGCTAGGAAACGATACACAGACACAAAAAGAGCCATATTATCAATAAAAATGCCTCTGAGTTTACTTAGAGCTCACTGCTGAAGTGAGCCTACCTAAGCTTCCTCTCACCTGAGACTGAGCCTTTACAGTTAAATCCAGCTCCACAGATTCAACTATATTTCCAGAAAAGCATTTTTATGAGGGTGCTTACCACAGTGAGAGCCAGCTTCTGCAGCTGTTCTCATGAAATTAATTTTATCTACACTGAGTAAGCAACAGTGGTGCACAGAATTCCCTAGCCCCCTTCCAGTATTAGACAGGAAACTGCCAAAACCAACACAACTGAGTGGGGAAGCATGTTTGGTTTAAATGGCTGTCACCTAGACAGTAACAGTGTCTGGGCTAGGCATCTTTAAAAACCACCACAGCACAGCAGAAGCCAAGACTGCATTTGCAGGAATTCACGCTTCTAATTAACCCATCAATTCTACCCCTGCACTGAGACTAACCAGATAGTAAAAATTTCATTTAGGTTGCACTTCTAGATAGCTTAATTTTCATTTTTAGAATGGTCTAGGGTTTGTACCTCAAGGTATCTGCTACCCTTTTGAATTTTAGAAGGCATAAAACCCAGAGGTGAACTACCTCATCTCACCTCAAGAGCAATTTAAAGCACATCTGTCTATCACATAATCCAATATAGAATAAGCTACTGAGTATTCATGTCTGAAAAGAGATACACCCAGCATTGCTGGTGATGGCAAGGAAGGCAATTCAGTATGACATGTAAATCTGAAAGTGACCTAGAACAAAAGTTCTGAACAGGACTCAGTTATTTTAAAAATGTGTAACTACAACACCCTTTCCAGAGTGTTTCCACATTTTTCAGAAGAATGCTGAACTGCATTATCCAGTGCCTAACAAAGGTACTAGAGAGCTAGAGACAGAGCCTCAGACATCTAATTCCCTCCCCCAAAGCCCTCAAAAATTTGCTAGTAGTCAAATCTTAATATTTAACTAGTTGCTAGCATAGCATTGCCATTTTCCAAGAATTCTGTTTACTTTAGCATTGGTATGAATGCCAAGTCTCTTCATGCTTCAAAAACACTACCAAGACTTGATACTTAACTGCTGAGTTCACAGCTGTGCAATATTACAGACCCAAACTTCATTTTTATTCAGTACCTTTTCTTCATTCAAAATACTCAACTATACAAATTTTTAGCAGCCAACACATGCCTTATATTTGCAAAAGCTCCCTTAAAGAATGAAGGGGATACCTTCAGCTGGAACACCAGGTACATGACACATTATGACATGCCAAACATGCTTTAAGAACCCCCACCCAATTTTAACCAAGTAATATTGAAAAAGTGACTGTTACCATGCAGAGCTATGGCTTCACGGAAGGGTTGCAAATCAGTCTCTACAGATGAGCTAGTTTCTGTTGAAGTAGCTCGGTTAGGGGATACTACAGTCAGTCTTGGGGGAGCTCTAGAATTTCTTGGAGGAGGGACTTTTCCACAAAGGAAGCTGATTAAGTCTTCTCTTCGAATAGTTCTTCTGCGTTTTTTAACCCAGGCTAACACATCCTTATTCCGACGCTGATAGCCAATCTGAATTCCTAAATCAAAGCTTCGCTGGTGGGCATCCACACTCTCTGCAAGAAGACAGAAAAAAGTTCTCTTAGTGTTACACAGCAATGTACAGCATGGCACAGCACTGATGTGGCCTCCTGCCAACCACAGGAAAGAAGTATCTACATCTTCTACAGGTTACACCATAAGGCGGCTGCAGCAGCACAGAAGAGTTCCATTAAACCTGAAGTGAGTATTAGCCAAAACATTCCATCTTCTTTACAAGTCAGGTAGTCAACAGCAACTCCAGCACCACTTAAACAGCATTTACTATACCTCAGGTCAACACCACAGCACTGTTTATTTACATTAAAAACACACTTAGAGCTTGTCAGACTGAGGAAGATACTTAAAACAATGGACAACAGAACTAGGCACACAAAGTGCATCAATACAGCCAGGAAGCCCCAACATAAGATAGGAGTAACTGCTTTTCATCATTCTGACAAGTAAGGAACTGCCAGAAAACTCAAGATTTTTTCAAATCCTTCTATTTTCAGCTGGATTTCAATTGCAGAGGCAATTCACAGGCCACAGTTTTGGAAACTAGTTAGAACACAGGTGTCCCCAATGTCTTTCAATTAGCCAACATACCATTTACAAAGGTTAAGAGTTTCCTTCTCCATTTAGGATCCCATGGCAATTCTGATATACAAAAGTTTTAAACACGCTATTTACAATAAATCCTACTACAAAATGCAATTTCCCTCTCTGTTAAAGTAACTAGTCACCTGTGTACATCAGTTATAACTGTGTCTCCAGTGTATTAAGTTGCTTTCAAACTTTGGGAAGTGTATTTCTGGCTACCAGTTTGAGTAAGTTTCAAACCACAGTAACAGGTGGGACAAATCCTGTTCACTACACAATTATGCTCATCTTGTTCATCATAAGTTTGCTATCAGAGCTTTGACAACACCTATTTCAGTTTCATGTTAAGTACTGTTATGTTGCTCTTGCCCCTTAAAAGACATGAACATATCCACTCCAATTTTATTTACTTGAATTCCATAGATTTTTTTCAATGTGGCAAAGCTGATTTAAACAGCATTTTATATTCTTGTTTTATTAATGAAGCCCAAGGTGAAAGCCAGAAGATAAAGGTATTTATTTAAGAACCGCTATCCCAAAATATTGGTTTACAAACAATGATGTACACGTCTAATGTAGCTTTGTCACACTCCAGAACCCAGAAAGTACTACTATTAAATGTTATTCTTAGACTTGTATTCTAGGCACCACTGCACAGACCATGAAAGACAGCACTGAGATCTACACTGCCAAAGAGCAGCACTTCAAACCTGACACAAAAGACTAAAACCACCTCAAACTGAGCTGAGTTAAATCTTGGAGCTTTTGGAGTATAAACTAAAGAAGTAAATAAAGTACACTTAACCTGTTATTTCTATCCATTCCGTACTACTTTGTAATCTGAAGGCTACATTTACAAATGCTAATTCCTCTGAAAGCAATGGCAACATGACAGATTATTCCTCCTGCCATTTTATACTCCACAGCAGCCCAGACTTCAATGCACTGGCAGTAAGAGCTGCCCAAACACTCTGGAGCCAACTTGGAAACTGAAAATACTCCTTTAATCACTTCCTGAAATACCAGAAGTGTCCTTCTGAGGCTTGCAGGTCAGCTTTACGTCAATACCCTGCTTTCTTTGTGTATGAGAATGCTTTCTAAAGTGCTAACTGTGAACTAGGTATGAGGTCAAACACTGACTGCTGATGCAGCCCAGGGAAGTTTCAAGCATCATTACCCCGGGTAGATTAGATTTTTATGGTAAAAGCCACAACTACTTTGTTTACAAAGTTAAGCTGGCAAAACCTTAGCAGCCAAGTTGCATATATTCTCAAATTACTAAATCAAAGTCAACATTAGAAAATATTCAGTTTTTTTTTATAAAAACAAGGTAAGTTGTAGGTTCAGAAGTCTTATTCTAACATATACCTAGAACTTTCCACAGTGGCCTTAAGTTCTAAATCCTACATCACAAAGCCATGCCTTCACTTTTTTCATGCAATCAAGATAATGAAGTGCCTATCACCAGCACCAGAAATTCAGGACGTAAGGCCATCCGTGTTGTGTGATATTAAACTTCTAATCTATATTCAGAAGAAATGCTGACATTCAAGACATCATGGCATTCTCATTATGCACCATTCCTCGGGTTGCTCTCGTTAAAAATATGATGCCTCAAAAATCCAAGTATTTATCAGATCAGAAAGCAGCTGACAATGCAAGAGGCAGTTTGTGGTATTCAGTTCACCACACCAAGTATTCCTCCAGTATTTTGACAGAGTCCTCCAAAACAAACAGTACTGAGAATGTGAAAAACAGGAGTGTTTTTTAAGAGCCATGTTCACCACTAGGGAAAGCAAGCTCACAGTAAGAGACTCCAACTTGTCAGATATGACAGTATTCAGCTGGTTCTACCATGTTATCACCAAATTTCTACTGACTTGCAGGTTAACTGAAAACAAAGACAACATTCCTAAGTTAACTCAGGTACTTTAGGACCTGTTTGAAGAAAACATTTGTTTCAGGTGCTGGGTTTTGGTTTTTCTGACCAAAGTCAGGTTCCAAGTTAAAGTCTAGTTTCCCTGATCACCTACTCATCGGTTAATCACATCACTGCCAAGAAAAAGGTTCATTTTGCCTAGAGCACAAGTAATCTAACATTTTAACCAGAAATAAACAGCCAAAGTATTCATACTAAATATGCTGTAAGGGAGAGCCATGCCACTTGTAAAGACAGACCATAATTATTCCAGACAATTTATTAACATTACCTGCTGCTACTCTAGCACCATTCTCAAATGACTATTGTTCCCAGACATGTTCTAGTGACCCACTCCCTGAGGCCAGCACCTTCCTGCTCTGAGGTGCTGCCCCTTCACATGACCTGACACATGCACACAGCATTCAAATGCACCTTCTGCAGGAGGCAAGACTCTGGCAGTGAGGGTTGTGCACCTACACTTCCTCCTTGCTCTGTCCACATCTGCCAGAAACCTGATCACCCATCACACAAACATCAAGTTCAACTGCTTAAAGCAAATCCAAAATGACAAAACTGGAGGCAAATGAAGGAGCATAGAGTTAGAACTACAAATAATGGTGTATAGACCAAGGGAGGGGGTGGGGAAATCAAGATATAAGCCAGAAAAACAAACATCTGGAATTTCAAAGCACTTCCCCTTCCTTGGAATGGAAGGCAGTGACAATGGGAATCACAATGTGCCAACTTCAGCCTTCACTGATATGTATCATTTTAGCACAACCTTTTAAACAAAGTAAAAACCACTGAATGATCCGTCTGCAGACAAGAATTCCTGGGACAACCCAAAGAACTACAAAATTCAGAAACACCCAGGAAACCAGCACTAAAGCCCAGCCACATGCAGAGCACACTCCTATAAAAGTTCTGGTTAACACTGCCTTCTTACAGCCATGCCTAACAGAGACATAATGACATTCTAGTGCTTAAAATAAACTGTGAGGCTTACTTAAGAAGCCTCAGTGCCACAAGAAGATAAAACTTTCTGTCACATAACAGCTATGCAGAATTTTATGAACACTAAACCCAACTTCACTTTACCACGAAAGAAAAGGCATTATACTGACACCCCAACATCTAATGCACCATGAAATGTAAGCAATGCAGGGAATTTCAGTAGTTTAATAAGCCATTGTATGCTTCTCTTGAATTCACAAGAAACAGACACATGTTAAAATACCTTTTTTCAAGGGTCTCAAAGTGAATCAGATTTTAAGTTTATGAGTAATTGACATGAGGCAACAGAAAAGATTAAGCTACCGTCAGCTAAAGTGGACCAGGGAAAACCTGCAAGATTCAGGAAGCAGTCTCGGGTTAGATTTTATCAGGGTGAATAAGAGACATTAACAGGCCCTACTTATGAGTAAGCCGGGGCAAGAGGCAGAGTGGGGCCCGGCTCGACGCAGAGGGCTGCCGGGGCAGCGGGGGGGTAGCCCCTTACCTTTGTAGAGGTTGGTGACCGCAGTGGCGGCGTTCTGGAAGGGGACCCAGAGGGAGAGCCCCGGCTGCTGGCACACGCGGTCTGCAGGGAGGGAAGGACACACGCTGTTTATTTTGGAGTCACCCGCTCCGAACGGCCATGTTAGGTTTCGCCATTTTGTTCCACCTTCCGGAGGCAGCTCCGGATCGGGGCCGAGCGGGGCGGGCGGGCAGCGGCCCGGCCGGGGCAGCGGGCGCGGTGCCCCCAGCGCGGCGGGGAGCGCCCGGCCGCCCCCGCCCCGGCCCCGCCGCACAATGAGCCCGGCCCCGCTTCGCCATTTTGTTGGGAGTCTCTTCCCGGGGCTGGGCGTCGGGAGCCGCCGGCAGGGCCGGGCTTCCCGGCCCCCCCCCCCCCCCCCCCCCCGCCTCCCCGGCACTCGGGGCTCGCCCCCGCCGCCCGGACCCTCCCGGCGCGGCCCCCGCCGGAGCGCCCCGACACCCCGCGGCCGCGCTCCGAGCGCTCCGGCAGCCGGGGGAGCGGGTGCGGCCGGGCCGGTGCAGGAGCCGCCCCAGAGGCCGCGCCGGGCGCTGTCCGGGCCACGACCGCGGCTCCCCCTCCCTCTCGCCATTTTGTTTTCCCGTCCGTCTCTGAGGGCGGCCGCGGGCCGGCAGCCGCTCCTCCCGCCGCCTCGGCCCCTTTGTACCGCTGCGGGCACCTCCCCACCCGGCGGCTCGGCGCCCCCACCCCCCACTCCCGGGGCCCGAGCCCACCGCGCTCGGGCTTCGCCGGCCTCTTGGCCGCAGCCGCCCCAGCTGCGCCCTCCCCAAGCCCCCGACCGTGCTCACCCTTGTAGAGCTGCGCCACGGCGGTGGTCGAATTCTGAAAGAGGTGCCAGAGCTTCTGCTGCTTGTGCTCGGGCTGCGCCGCCGCATCGTCCTGCAGCTCCGGCGCCAGCGCCTCCTCCTGCTCGGCCTCAGCCAGGCACTGCCGCTCCCACTTGCTGAACCAGTGCTCGGGCCCGTGCTCCTGGATCTCCGCCTCGCCCTCCTCCTTCTTGTCCTCCATCCTCCGCCCGGCTCCGCGTCCCACCGCCGCGTACACCCGGTCCCGACAGCCGGCCGTGCTCGTTCCGTGCGCCGGGCCGGCCCTACCTCACCCCCATGCCGGGCCCGCCCGTCGCCCCACTGGCCCCAAACACTCCGAGCGCCGGCACCGCCCCGAGCGCACTGAGAGCCCGGCCGAGGCGCCTGGGAACGCGCAGCCGGCCCGCCCCGCCCACAGCGCCCGATTGGCCACCGGCGCCCCGGCACCGCCGGTCCGTGCGGGATTCCCAACGCTCATTGGCCCGCTCACGTGTCCGTCAGGCGGGACACCCCCGGGAGGCGGGGCTAACGCAGGTTTGGTCACGCCGTCACAGCCCCGTGCCGGGGGCGTCGGCGCGGTGCGCGTGCGCAGTGCTCTGCCTCGCGCGGCCCCGGCCCCGCCCCTGGCGTGAGGCGGCCCCGCCCGCGCCCCCCGGCAGCGCCCCGGGGCCGCCCCGAGCGGGCGAGGCGCTCCCGGCCTCGGGCGGGCCCGGCAGGCGCCGTCCGCGGCCGCACCGGGAGGTGGCAGCGGCCGCCGCGGCTCCGCCGAGGGGCACGGCCCGCCCGGGAGGCACTTCCCTTCCCGGCCCCGGGGGAAGATGGCGGCCGCACAGGGCCCGAGGGCCGAGCCCTGTGACACGGCCGGGCCCGGGTCCAGCGTCCGGCGGAAACGGCTGAGGGGTTTGTCCCGAGAGTTCAGACCCACCGCACCACTTTCCTGCTTGTTTTACACATTATTTACCGTTTCTGGATTCTGCGCTGTAGCAGGCACAGTCCCAACGAGCCGACTGAAGTCACAGCTGCTTTGCTCACGTTTAAGAGCGCTCGTCACTTCGCTGCTGTGGAAATGCACCTCCCAGCTCCTCCAGCCGCGCTTCCAGTCACAGCAAACGTCCCCCGCTGCGGAGCGAGGCCCGGCACACCTCCCTCCACACCGGGGCTTGCACCCGCGGTCCCCAGGCTGCGCTGCCAGCGCTGCCCGCGGTCAGCCGGGTCCAGATGTGCCGCCACATCGCTAAACCGAGCGTACGCACACCGGCCCTGCTGTGCCCATCCCACCCCATGGGAGAAGCACTCACCACTTTATGGGCTGTTCCCTTTTCCGACAGGCTGTATTATCCAGTCCATGTTTGTTCCCTTTTTCAACTTGGATGTTCATACAACTTCGTAATACATCCAGGAATTCAAGCCTAAGTCATAGATAGTGGGGAAATAAGTGGTATGAGGGTATAATTGGAACTGTTGGGTTGGGGGTTTTTTATCTCTGAGGACAACTGAAGACTAAAGCTGCAGCTACTGTATTTCCCAAACCATTGAGACTAATTACTAAGGACCTCCTACTTGTGGGTTATGCCTGGGCACTCCATGGGAGTAGAAGGGGTAAGAGCAGCCATAACTTTGTGCATGTCTCCTGAAACTGAAATTGTGGCACTGGCTTGTAATATAAGTATCTCAGATATATGACACTAATGCGCAAACACAAAACGTGGATATTCCCTTCCTTTCTAGGTAAGGCTCTGTCCAATTGTTTACGATTATGAACTTCAGCCAAATTGATTTTGTAAATCATCCGTTGCTCAGAAGGGCTGTAAGTACATATTGTGGTGCAACATGAATTTTTCTCCTGTGCAACTGGTTTTAAAAAAAATCCTTATTGAATAGGATTTCTTATAGAGTACCTACAACTTGGAAACACTCATTCCTTATACTCTTAAATTGTTGAAATATGGTAAAGCATCACACAAGAATGTGTGATGGGATTGTGTTCTAGTATTTTCCAATAAATCAAGAACTGAAATTCATCTCCCTCATCAGAAACAGAGCAGAATTTCCTGTCAGCTTTCATGGGTTTTGCAGACGCTCTCTGAGATCAAAAGTTAGGGCAGGGAGCTTGATGGAAGAGGAGGAGACATGGCTTTTTGTACTTTGTGTACCACACATCTGTTTTTCTGACTGTTTCTAAAGAGTTGCATAACGTTGGCAACTGTGAAATAAACAGTTCATTCCTGCAATACAATGTAGTGTCAGTCGTGATTTATCAGGCAGACTGTCCTGAAATTTGGCTATGCCTGATGCCCATTCAGTGCAAATCAAACAGGGAGTGGTAATGCATCTCTGAACAATCCTGGGTAAAAGCTTAGCACCTGAATTTCCTGCTTTAATTTAGACAAAGCTGGCTACACACTGTTCTCAGGAGTAGCTAAGGCTGATAGAAACTGCTGGGATTCTGAGCGTTGCTTTCCTTTTACACGTTACACCAGGTGGGGTGGATAATGTTGGAGTTGTTGTATGAATTGTTTTCATAGTTTTGTGAAATGGCCATTGGTGATTTCCGGGATAGTAATGGAGAGAGGCTTAGCTGAGAACAGAGGGATACTGAATTTTGAAATTAAAAAAAACATCATTTTTTTGGTAGAATAAAGAAATTTAACTTGGTCTACAGACTTCTTTATACTACCTGAAGGTAAAAGGGTGTTAGGGCCTTGGGAAAGGAGCCAAGCACTTTCTGGGACTAGAAGAATAATGTACTAAATGAGTCCTGCTGGTAGAGAAGGAGAATTAAATGGAGAATGAAGACAATATTGATTGACTTTTTGAGGTTATTTGTGGAGGAGGCAGCAAAGGAGAGAAGAAAAAGGAGCAAAAGCACTGTGCGAAAACCCCATAACATACCCAAACACTCTTCTTTCTTCCCTACACCTCCTAAGCAGCTCTGAGCAACACTGAGTCACTAAAGAATCTTTTCTCCCCAGAAATAAAGAACAAGTTTTGTGCTTTTGACCCGCTGTCAGTGGCCTGGCACAAACACAAATGTGCTGGTTTTGGTTGCCGGTAAGGGATTTGTTGGCCAGAGTCAGGTGCACAAAGACCGTGAGGGCACTGATGTGCACATGGCAAATGTGGAATCTGAGTAATCCTAGTGTTTTGCCTCTTAATTTCCCCCATGGGAATGCTGTAGTGATGAGAGCAGTGTGGCATCCCAACTAAAGTATCAAGGGAGATAATTACTGGAGCATGATGAGAATATGCTAATTGTAGAAGGCTCTGAAGACTTGTCTTATTCCCTTATGCAGACTCTTACTGGGAGTTGAATTTAATGATAAATAAGGGATTTTTTTTTAATATGAAAATATGGAATGGGGGAAGAGAATGTTTTTTTGATAATACAACCTATCCAAAGTGAACACTAAAATTTTAAATTATCTAAAGGTGTAGATGGCTGAATATAAACATGGGAATGTTTTCACAGTGCAGCAGCCAAACTTTCCTGATATTTTAAGAGGAGGAACTGAAGGGAGTAGGTATTAATTTATTTCACCAAGGGAAAAAAACATCTGAGTGACAATATTTTCATTTCTCTTCACCATTTGTCCTTTGGGATCAGACTCTCAGTATGCTGTCGTCCAGAAAAGCGGGTCAGCAGGGAAGGCAGATACTCAGCTGCAAATTGTAATGTTTCTCAGACAAAATTTTTCATCCCAGGGAAGTCCAACATAGTGTGGCTGAGCAAGCAAGCAGTAGGTATTTATAAGAAGTCTGGCTCACAGAGAACAGCCGTGCACTGACTGTTGTATATCACATAATCAAGGCAGTTTAAGCTGCTCCTGATGTGCTCAGATGAGTTTTTATGTCTGCTGGCTGTTACTGATGTTCCCAACTGAAAAATGTGACGATAGAGTACCCTTAGTGCAAACACTCCATCAGTCTGACACAGAATCCAATTGACAAAGGTTGAGATCATCAAGGTATGAGGGTTCCTTATGGTTGCAAGAGCCTCATATTCTCCTGGTTTTGAGTCATGGACCTAGAAAAGTAAGGAAATAGGATTAAAGGATTTCTTTTCTAATATGTGCTCGTAGGTAATGGTTTGCTCTGAAAAAAAATTAAACTAGGTTACTAGGTAAGCGCTGCAAAAAGGTTAGTTGTATGCTGTTTTGGATTTTTAAATGTTGATAACTTTAAATAATCGATGTATCAACAGCATCTGCATAATTCCTGCAATTTCCTGGGAGCACTTTAGTAACAGCACTTCTAAGACTATGATCAAAATGGTGTCAAATAAAAGCAACTTGAGTAACACTTGGTCAATTTGGTTTTGCCTAAATCCAAAGACTTTGCCCAAAAGCTGTTCTCAGTTTGAGAAGGAAAGCAGTTTGACTCTGCAAGAACAAGATTCTCCAAACCTCATGTCAGGACTATGATATCAAAATCATTAAACAATCCAGACAAGGAGCAAGACTCTCCTTTTGTGGGAAAGACCACATAACCCCTATGAGATACAGATCATTTATGTGTGAATTCAAACTCTACCAAAAAGAGTAGGAGACACAGTTTTCAGTTTTGCTGGGTAGTACCTCACTACATATTTGGTTCCACTGAAATTAAAGGTATTTCTTATATAACAGGGTGAAACACGAGGTGAATGTGCAGTTGTGCTCCTGCTCAGTACTTCAGAGCAGCCTAATCTTTCTTCATGCCTTAAGAACTGCTCTGAAAGGAGAACTTTACTTGTCTATAACATTTCTCTAAACTGTTTGTTTGTTTTTTCTCGAAATTCAAATCTCTAGTACATCATCAAAAATAAAATCAGTTCCTACATAGCACACCAATCAAGATTTGCCAACAAGGTCCTGTTGCTGAGGGCTGTATACAAATGAAAGAGATGGTCTTTGCTGTGAAGGACCAGCAAATAACATTTTCATGCTGCACAATGAATCAGCAGATGACTTCTAATAACACCACCCTATTTGTCTGTGCACAAGCTGGCAGTCCTTAGTGTTGTCAGCACTAAGACTGGTCTCCAAGCTGAATTCAGTTTGGGATCTTGTTCTATGGTTATGGTTAGTAGAACTGCTGGCCCAACATGTAAATTTTTACCCAAAATTGAATCCCAAAATTGAATCCCAAAGCCATGTCCAAGGCTGCAGGAGAAACAATATCCCGTAATCTCCAACTGCTTCATATCACATTCTAACTGTAAAACTTTCTTAATTGCTTACTGCCAATACATGACTGTGTTAAAAAAAAAGTCAGTCTTGGGAAAAAAAACCAATGTGGAGCTCATCTAAGTGTTTCCTTTGCTAGTAGAGTAGATTGTTTGTATAATATAGTACAGTACCTTTGTGAGACAGGAAACCTTAATGAAAGCAGAATTTCTCCATGCGAGCTTGTGGTGGGATGTTGGGATATTTGTCACTGTGCAAATTACTGCAGCTGGCAGGTGTTTCAGCACTTTCTGTCATGTGTTAGTTGGAGGAGGAGCAGGATGCCAGAGGTCTCCAGCAGGTTGCCTGCATGCTCCCAAAGGCAGTTCTGAGTCACTGCAACATTTAGTTGCTCTCTTTTTATAGAGTATCACAGACTGAAATGAAATAAAGCATCGTTTGCTGTATATTTTGCAGAATGTTTTGGAATTGCAGATTGCAAGAGTGTCTCTAAAGCGAACCCTGTGCTGAGGTGGGTTTGTTTGTTTGTTTCTAGGCAGGAAGTCTCCATCCAATGGCTTTTTCTCTGAGCTGTCAGCAAACCTCCACACAGCCAGTAATGTCACATAACCCACCACTTCTGAAACCAAGAAATGGGGTCATAGGCAGAGCACAAGTTTATTACGTGCTTTGGTTGGTGCAGTCATGCAAACACTCATTTTGTGCTGCTGGAGTTGGCTTTGGAGAGCAGCATCTTCTCACAGCTGATATTGTTGCAAATGAGAACAAACTCCCTTTCTGTGGTACCCACACCAGTGCTAGAGCAGAGCCTGCCTCAGCCTGCCTGACTAACTCACACTGGCCTGTCATAGTTGAGATGGTCATGGTTGAGACGGAGACAATACAAAGCAGCGCACTCCATTTTCAGAAGGCTTCAAAACCTGTTTTTATTTTAGCATGCATGCTTTTTATACATTCTTACAAAGCTCATAAGTTTACACTTTACTCATTGATCAGAAGAGGCAAAAAAGTGCTTATTGGAATAGACAGTTGCAGGTTTCTCTTATTTATCCTTCTCTCTTTCTTGGTTTCTATTTCAATGACCTTGGTAGGAAATTCTTTCAGGGGTAAACATGGATCATCTTATCAAACTTCTCTCTAGCTCAGAGAAGTCGCTGTGAAACCTCTTCCACACTGGCCTAGACACACACCAACAGGAGTGCTGCAGGCGGATTCACTTGTACCCCTGGAGCTCTGTAGGGAGTGATTTTAGCAGGATTAGATGGCTGAGTAAGCTGTGACAGCCAGCTCCCTGATCAAGCCTCTAAGGCTCAGCAGAACCCCCACTGAAGCTACCAAACTTTTTGCTTGCTCAAGGACAAATGAATATGAAGGTTTTCTTTCAAAGAGTGAAATGAATATGAAGGTTTTCTTTCAAAGAGTGAGTGGATATATTGTGCATAGTTGTGGGCAGACTATGAACAGAGGTTAGACATTGGGTTTTGGATGCCAACTTCCATGTCCTTTCAGTTCTTCACCAAATTATTTATTTCAAAAAGTGCATCTCTCCCCACACTCTTCTAATTAATTGAGTAGGAAAAATCCAAACCACATACTCCCACGTTGTTATGTATGTAATGACTGACTGCTCAAGTTTAAATAATTTCAAGTGCTAAATATATTATTTGCAGTCCTGCAGCTCAGCTATTGGAGGATTCAAGAGCAGTTGGAATACCAGTAATCTCTTGGGACCCTGGCCAGGGAAGACTTCATTTAGTTTGTGTGGGAGTAGGATGCATAAAACTTCCCAAAATAGGTCCTCTAGCTTCTCTGCTCAGTTCTCCACCTATATAGAGGAGATAATACACTTCTATGTCATCAAAATAATGAAATATTACCTGCACTTCAGGGATCCCCATAGTGTCAGTTCTTTAAAATCTTCTTAACAATTTGTCCTTAGCAAGCAGAACGTGAGCTGGGGAAGGTAGTGGAATCATTCAGTCTCACTGGATAATGTATGTGATTTCTCTTCTGCAGTGACTGGTTTTCTAGCTGAGGGAAGGAGAGGGTGATGTCCTACTGACTTCAGAAGTGCTTAATGAAATACCTTGTCTCACCAGGCAGACTGCATAAGATTTTTGCCATGAGGTGTTAATAAAATGTTTCAAATTAAACAGAATGAAAATACTGAAGAACACAAAGTTTAATAGACAAATTCTGGTTTGTAGATGTAATGTGACAATATCACCTCTAGCTGCCTGGCTGGCGTTTGCCAGAAGCCTCAGCCAGGACAGCAGGGGTGGCAGGGCTGTGGCAGGGGTGGCAGGAGGTGGCAGGAACCCCAGCACCAACTCCCCCAGAGCAGTCTAAAATCACTTCCCCCAGGGCTCAGGCCATGATCTGAGCACCCTTCTTCATAGTGGGGGAGTGGTAGGCTGGTAGAGGGCAATGTTGGGAGGAACCCAACCAAAACTTCAGCTCAGGTCATTAAACCTCTCCAATACTCTATAAAGAGCAAGTGCTGGGCCCCAAAAGGTTGCTGTGTATTGAAGAAATTGAAAATACTCTTTCCCAGGTTTGACCCCATTTTTCAATAGCTCTCTGCAGCATGAGAGAGCTGCCACTCCTGTTCCCAGTGGCTGCTGTTGGATGGAGTGCAGGAGACTTTAAGTGCCACTGGAGCTGGGGCTCAGGCTTCAAGTGCTACTTCAAGTCCTGAATGCATCAGGCTCCTTTGAGAGGCAGGGGCAGGGAGAGATGGGTGTTGCAGAGTGCAAGCCTTCTGTGATGGGGCAGTTTTCTGTGTTGCCATGGTGAGAGCAACCACCATGCTGTGCTCTGTTGTAACAGCCTCAGAAATACAATGGCCAGAGTCTATTCCAGTGCAGATTTATGAGGATGCTGAAGCACTTACTCCAAAGCACATTTTTCTCCCCCCATTGCTATAGTCAGTTGTTGTCAACAAATGTTCTGTAACTCTTCCTGTATTTTACTCCTGGGAACAGACAGAAACAAACCCTAAAATCTAACAAACATGGAAATGGGGTATGCTTTCCTTAAAAACCATTTTTTTCCCTATATTCTCTTTGCCTTTTACTCCAGATCTGAAGTTCTTGTTCTGGCCTTGCAGATCAAAGCATTTTGGGTTGTCTCTGCCTACCTTTGCTACTCCAGCTCACCCCATGTCACTGTGGGCAATGTCAGCCAAACAGGGACAAAGTACAGGCACTCACCAAAAGGTCCTCAGCCAGAAGTTTCCCTCCGTTTCTTTTATGTCAGCATTCCCAGTTGTCCGTCACATGCCAAAACAGATCAGATTGAAGGCAGTTTTTTCATTTTACTGTGTTTGTAAAAGTACTGGTTTTTAGTCAAATTGGTTCCCCAAGCTGGTCATTGGCTTTGTGCAGTATGGAGGTGCTGAGACACATTACAGTGACAGAGCAGACATGAATCAGTATAATGTCATCAAGCAGCAGCAGCTAAATACTGTGTTCTAAGTCATTCTTCTCTTCTGCAGGTAAAATATTAGTTGCCAAATTCCTTCACCTTTAGCTTGTCTTTTGGGAGGAAAGAAGAAGGAATAAGCTAAGGGAAGGAGAGTTTTTTAAACATTGGCCTTCCCTGAGGTAAAATTGTCTGCTGAAATGGTGAGGAAAAATCATAAATAACCCCAGTACAACTTGTAGAACAAATAAGGCATTCTAAAACTCAGCTGAAATTTGTTTTAAATTCCCTGTGCCCCCACTGGCACACACTGGCTTTAGCAGGCTGTGTCAGCTGGAGCCCTGCCAGCCCAGGGGTGATCACTGCCATCCATCCAGGTGGTTTATCTGGGATAAAGTACCCTCGTGCCAGATAGAAGGTGCTGTCTGTGGTTGGTGCTGGGTGCCAGGTGGACAAGAGCCTGTGGGATCTGCTCAGGCTGGGAATGCCTGGGCTGTATCATCATTTGGAGCACTGGGTTGGTTTCCTGTGCTGCCTCAAGTCTCCCACAGGTTTGAAGAGACTGAACTTGCCCATTCAGAGCAGAGCAGTTTTGGTACCTTTGCAATGAGTACAGTGAGTTCTACCTGGCTGCAAGGTACCTATGATGAGTTTTCAGGGGCAGCAGATGGGTCTTGTTGGATATTTTATAAAGTGTTTTTGGGCCTGGGGTTTTCCTGTACCCAAAACCCAACAGTTGTCACAGAGCACAGTAATGAGATCAACTATTTGATACATTTCACTTCTTCCCAGGAATTCCTACTATTCTTCCTCTGAAGTCATGCTTTCCTGCTGCCACCTCTTTTGTTGTTTTGTTAGTTTTTTTCAAAACTGAATTGTTCTAGTCCACATGGCACATCATGTTTTCTACATAATGTTTTCTCCATTTTGGAGGGAGCAACCATCATATATCATCATATATCCCTTTCAAAAGCTTAATTTGTATTTATTTCTGTCAACTTAAGGTCAGTGTGCCAGGTGCCTCTGAATCAGTGGAAACAGATTGTAAAAATACATATGGGATATGTATTAACATTTTCTTCTCTGGAGCAGACTCGGTGTCTTGGCTCATGTTGTGCCACAGCTGGCAGTTCAAGGGATATTGGGGGTGAGGATGGAGGAGAAGGTGTGTGTCAGTGCACAGATGTTCAAATATTTGGGAGAAAAAGATAATTATTCTGTTTTAAAAAGCAATATGTTTCTCTAAATAGCCTAGAAGCTTCACATTGAGTTAGAGTTGGGAAGGGATGTACTGCTGGTTTTCATTTGGGGAGCTTAATACTGCACATATGCTTTTTACAACTGCTTTATCTGAATTCATGACAGTTAGATTATCCCTTGGCTTTATATTAGTGTCTAATATATTTAATATTCATAGATCCATAATTCAGCATGTGTAATCAAATAATTACAGACGCCATTAGCTGAGTTATCACACTAATCTGGGTGTATTTCTATGGATAATAATTTAATGAAATTATCACTTAATTTCTGGAGCCCTCTGCACAGAAATGAAAACGAAATGAAAGTGCTGCTCTTTTTCCTTCATTAAGAAACTCCAGCCTTGATTAACAGGATCTGAACATCCAAACATTTAAAACTTGATTTCCTGAATTTCTACTCCCAGTGGCATTCACAGGAGGACACCAGATTAAAAAAATAGAACAGAAACTCCCCATTTACACAAAGGCTGTGTGGGAGGGAGAAGGGAGCAGTGGTGCCTCCTCCTCCTGTGCTGCACTCCTGGAGCAGGGAGCACACCAAGCCTTTGCATGGCAGGAGCAGCCATGGCAGGAGAGGATACGAGGGTGAGGATCACGGTCGTAGGTGGGTGCCTTCCACCCCTAAAGCCTATCTGTGGAAGATGTTGCTCGTCAGAAAGGCCAGGAAGGCAAAAGCATTGGGAAAGGACATCTGAGGGGGAGAAGGGAATGGGTGACAGAGAGGCTGTTCCTGCAGAGCCTCAGGCACTGACAGAAGGCTCAGCCCTGGGTGTGATGGGGCCTCACCTCTGCTCTGTGCAGGGCTGTGTCCTTGCTTCACATGGTGCAAGTCACACAGTGACAGTAAATGGCTCCTCGCTGTCACTGACAGCAGGGGTTGTTTCTGCACTGCTTTTGGACCAGCTTTGAACTCATATTGTCTTTCTCAAATAGATTTGAGAGCTATGATATGAGCTCTGAGCTAGGCCAGTAGCTGCAGTGCAGTTGGATCTCCAGGCATTCCCTCCAGATGTTCTCTCTCACCTTGCCTGATCCTCCCATCACCTCAGTGTCCATGCCCTTCACCCCTGCACACCCTACAAAGGCAGAGCTGGGATTCCCTGGCATGCACAGGGGACAGCAGATGGGGCAGTGAGCCTGGCACCAGCAGGGCAGCAGCACCCGCTCCTGGATAACCCAGCCTGTGGGGCTGCCCTGCCCTGTGGATCCACAGCTCCCCTTGGACTGGGAATGCTGCACTGGGAAAGGCTGCACCTGCACAGTCATGGGAGAGGGAAACTGCCAGGGGTCTCATCAGGAATACAGGAGAAACAAAATAAAGGGATTAAAGAAATTAACGGATTCATTACCAGCATCACAGTGGTCTGGATTCTTCTGACTTAGGAGTTCCTCAAGTTCCCACTACAAAGCCTGCAAGAATCTGGCAACCATCTTCAGCAGTGAGGCAAGTACAGAGCGGCTTTTCCCTGGTGCACACTCCCACAGCAATGGTTTATGTACTTCCTCAGTCCATGGCTCCATCCATTTCCAATAATAATAATGCTGATCTTCCCCTTTATAAATAAAAACAAAGCTGCTGGGAAGTTATATACTATGGGACCATTTTCAGCAAACCAGACTGTAAGCAGCCTTTTTTCCTTCTCTTTGACCCGGGAGTGAGTGCAATCTGATGATGCAGAAGGATGCTGTGGTACCAAGGTGTGAGTATGGGAACCCTGCCCTTCAGCACATGTGACACTCCCCTGGTCTGAAACTTTGTGGCTGAGATCCTCTACTCTGTCATATGCAGAAAATCAGATTTTCATAACAGAGTTTCTGGTAAGCAGGGAAAATAATTTGGAATTCTAGATCAAGGTTTTTGTTGAGGCACCACCTTATTTCTGTGTTTAAATCCCTCCTCATTTTCAGACCTATCCTTGGAAGTGGTTCTTCACTTTCTATGCTGGGTATTGCTGTGTGCTATTAAGGGAATGTTATGTTCCACTTGAGAGGTGGTAAAGTGAAAATCACATAAATACTCAGGAAGAGCTCTTTAAGATTCTTCAGGACTTAAAGAGCTATGAATTTGCAAGCTCTACTAGCATGATCTCCTTTTATGGCATATGTTTGTATTAAAATATGGTATTTTTACATTCAGATTTGACACATGGATTCTTTCCAACAGGAATAGAAAGAAGGCATCAGTCATCTGTATTTAAAATCCAAAGGAGGATGTTACATATAAGAGCTGGCATTGGGTAATGAGAGGGAAGTCACCAGTGACTTCTATGGATCCTCAAAGTGTGACCCTGAGCAAGTCCTTGAATCTTCTGTGCCTCAGCCTGTGATGCTCAGGCATGATTAGCATGTGTACTTTATCAGCAAGGTTGTTGTGCAAGTTATTTAATGAGTGCTTGCAAAACGATTTGCGGCATTTGAATGGCAGAGGCTGTGTAATTGCACAGCACTGCTCTGGTGTATAATTGCAGAGGCTGCAGGGAGCCTATGGCGAGCCACTGGCTGCCTCCCTGCTGAATAACCCACGGGCAAATGAGCATCTTAGTGCTGGGAGGAAAATCCAGTTACCCTGGAGCATAAGTGTGGATCCTCTGCATTTCTGGGCAGCTCATGCTTCCTTGTGTAAAACTCGGGGGTAGAAGTTTGCTGATGACTGCTAAGCAGATTTTCCTAGTGCTGTCTTCTGACTTGAAGATATTATTTAAGCAGAGAAAAATCTGTCCAAGTCAGCAACAATCTCAACAGCAGGGAGAAAATACCATACTTTGAGTGTGTCTCCAACAGGATGAAGAGCTTGCCACTGGAGGTATCTGTGTCCCAGAGAAGAAGTGCAGTCCTTGCATGTGTTTTGTCAGGCCTCTCTCTGTAGCCCTGTACTCCTCACATGTCCAGCTGGAAGGTCAGCCTGTGGATGACTCTTAGCTGTCAGATAATACCAAACCCTGCCAAACAAACATGTCCAGCAGTGAGGAAACTGGGCACTGGATCTCACACAAGAGCCAGGATCCTGCTGCACTTGCCTCTCCCTCTGCCACCTCTGCCTTCAGAGCTGATGCCCTCCCTGATGTGCTGCCCCTGAGGACAGCAGACACGGCTCCAGCCAGGGCTTTGGCCTTCTGTCTGTGTAAATAGAACAGTTTTTTTCCTATGTTTGCACTAGAATTCCCGAACTCCAGCAGTGCAGAGAGGGACTGGTTCAGCTGTAACTTTTGCCACTGTTTTCTCTCCTGAGCAGGTGCCTTTACAGAGAGTTCTGCTAGTTTAAACTTCCCAGCTGTGTTAGGAGGCTTTGACATGCACCAAAAGACATAAAACATTTACTGTTAAAAAACATCTATAGGACCAGCTCCAAGGACCAGCCTGTGCTGAGGAGATGAATTCCTACTCATTTGGCCTTTTGCCCCATACCATACCAGTTTTATTAAAACTTCCTCCTCACCTTTTGAATTGTGCTGTTCCTCTGCAGAGCCAGGGCTGTGTGTGTGTCTCACCTCATGTATGCAGAGCCCTCAACTCAGGGTTAAAAACTAGCATGTGGATCCTTTTGTTCCATGTAAAGGTACAGCTTCATTAATTTGAATGTGAGTATAAAGTCCATGGATTCAATGTAATCTACTTCATTCCTCAGTAGGGATTTCACTGGGATAGAAGGAATAAAGCTGCTGCCCACCCTTGGACACAAGCTGACTTTGGAGGGGATTTGCTCGTGTTTAAGCTTTAAGGTAGCACTAAGACAAGAAGTTTGGACTGCTATAGCTACCTTACCTGGATTTAGGTTCAGTTCATTTCCTGAAGGAACTACTTGTGAGCACAATTTGAATAAGCAGCCTTTAGTAATAAGCCCAGATGTGCTTATGATCATAGGTGATCTGTTTCTATAGTGGGTGTTGAATTACTCTTTGTGAATTAGGAAAAAAAAAAAAAACAAAAAAAAAAAAAAAACAAAAAACAAAAAAAAACACTCCTGAAAGAGATTTTTAGAGAAATAAGCCCATTTCTTAGGCAGATGCCAATTTAGGTGATAATCTAGAAATAATTATTCTTTCTACCACTGCAATTTAAAATGGCTATGGCATGACATTGTGAGCTGTGCTTTGGACAATGCTGTCAAAAACCATGCCCAAAGTCACTAAAGGCCAGAAGGCTTGTAAAATGGAAAAATCATGGGCAGAACTCTCACTATCTTCCAGAAGGAAAGAAATCTGTGAGAGCACTTCAGGTTTCTTCATTCTGAGTGCAGATCTAATTTTTTAGGCCAGCTGAACAAAATGTCTGTCTAGAGAGCTCCGGAAAGAGCAACAAAAGTAAACTAAAAATATTCAGCTCTTGATTTCAGATTTTAATAAATTATGAGCTCTGGGAGAAGCACTTTTTCTTTCAAATAACAACTGGCTTGATTCATTTGATAATTTGGTTGTACTGTGCTTGTCACCTCCTATCTGGATACAATCCATAAATGTCTGGCAACGCTTTAAGATGACACATCCCAGAGGAAATTGGGTCCAAGGGTCTAACGAGGAACAGCCACTCCCGGTGGAAGGCGCAGCCTATCTCTGTTCCTGTGTCTCTAGCTGTAAATACAGTCTCCTGCACGGGCATCGGGGAGTGCTCCGGTGCCAGCCCCGGGCTGGGGGACGGCGGAGGCTCGGCTCCCCGGGCTGTGTCCCGCAGCCCGGCCGCGGGCAGGGCGCTGCTGCCAGCCCGGCCAGCGCTCCGTGTTCCGGGAGCACACCTGGGGCTGGCACACCGGGCACCCTGCCCGCCTGTACCGCTGCCCGGGGTGGACAGTGTGGGTGCGGGGACGCTCGCAGCTCTCAGGGAGGTGAAGCCAAGGCAGACATGGGAATGGTTAAGTTGCACCGTGTTGGTGTTCCTCAGGCCACAGCCGTGACCGCGGCCGGTGTGGCACCCCCGGGCCCTCCTGTCGCCGAGAGGCCGAGCAGCCGCGATGCTGCTGGCTCCCTCCGAGCCCCGCAGCGCTCCGGGGGAACCGGCAATGAATTATTATTGCGCCAGTTTGGAAACTGCCCATTGATTTTCAGCGCTCAGAGGCGGATTTCTGTATGGGTCAAACCAGGCGCGAGCTGAGCTCTCCCGGGGCCCGGAGCACTCAGCGGGAGGAGGGAAGGAGAGGCTGGGAATGCCAACTACTGCACACGCAACCCACGGAAAGACATCTGGGAAGGTGAATGACAGGGGACTGGCTGTCCTCTGCTGTCCCCTGCTGCCCGCCGCTGTCCCCTGCTGTCCCCTGCCCGTCACTGCTGTCCCCTGCTGTCCGGGTTGTCCCCTGCAGCCCGCCGCTGTCCCCTGCTGTCCCCTCCCCGTCACTGCTGTCCCCTGCTGTCCGGGTTGTCCCCTGCAGCCCGCTGCTGTCCCCTGCTGTCCCCTGCCCATCACTGCTGTCCCCTACTGCCCCCGTTGGCCCCTTCCCGCTGCTGCCAGGTCCTGTCTGTCGCTGCTGTCCCCTGCTGTCCCCTGCCCGCGGCCAGCCCCGTGTCCCAGCCCGGCTCACAGCCGCTGCCCAGCGCTTCCCCAGCTCCCAGGGGCGTCTGCAGGGAGCTCGTGTCCCCGAAGCCACACGCTGCCTGTGAGAAGAGAGTTGCTCTGGTGACTTCGAAATTATTTCATGTAACTTCAGGCTAAGCAACATTTCCTCCTTTCTTTAGCTTAACGCCCACCTCCAGGGCAGGAGAAGGGTGGCCACGCTTCCCCGCAGGCTTCCACCTACTGACCTTCCAGGGCGGGTTAACTATTTTAAGATCTACCCCAAATATATTTAGAAATTCCAAAAAATAACTTCTCCTCCAAAATAAACGCTTCCCAGCGCTGCGGGATTTACCACAGCATCACCCTACACTTCAAAGTGAAAACATGAATAACTAACCATAAATGTGACTCTCGCACTCCACTGAACGCATCGGCAAAATTTCACAGGGAACCTTTTCCTTTAATAGAAACCATCAGATAAAAGTCTCCCTGCTGCTTTAAGAGGGAGAATTCAATTTACCCTCAAAGATTATTAAACACTAACGCAGCTCTAACTTCGGGAACCTGTTTAAGAGTGTTTGTTTCCAGGAAAGAAAAGCCTTTTGGAGTTAAAATAAGTTGTGTAAGGAGTGACTTAGAGAAATACGACGGAGAGAAATCCCGGAGTATCAATCACTGCTCCAGGTTACTTGCAGGGCCATCCAAGCCCTCTTAGGTGCAAATGAGGGAAGGTCAGCGGCTTTTGTGTGGGGCACGGAACGGATGGGCTGCACGTTAGCCCTTGAGTGGCGTCGTTAGTGCTCGAGGCGGGTGAGGCAGAGGCAGAGACAGAGTCCCTCGCGGGCCCGCATGCATCAACTGCAGTGCCTCGTTCCCTGGGATTTGCAGTTGGGAGCAGACCTTTAGCACAGCTTCTGGCCCACACTTGTTTTGCATCTTATTTCAGCTGCTGCGTCCGCTTCTCTCGTTCCAGTCGGTGCTGCGGCACCTTTGGCTCCTCACGCTGGAAGATGAGCTGGCAGCGCCTTTTCTATGGGATGGTGCCAAAAAAGTTTTTCCTTCCTCTGGATGTAAGGAAGATTGCACTCCTACCACCACTCCGGACATGACAAAATAACCGGGCTGCTGTCCTTTCGAGGGGGACACGTTTTGCTCGGGAGGGCTCTGCCCAGCCCAGGAGCCGCTGGGCCGCCTGCACAGCCCGGGCTGGCTCCCCATCCTCGCCCGGCTCGGCCTCTCCATCCTCCATCCCACCCTCCTGCAGGGGAAGCAGCAGGTCTTTTTCCCTCTTGTCCCTGTCACACACCGTGCTGTATCTGCCCACCTCATCCCCCAGATTCCCGGGTTTTAGGGAAGTTGCTCTTCGGGTTGATGGCGCTGATCCCGAGCTCAGGCCGTGATTAGGAGCGCTTTTGTCGGGCACTGCTTCTAAAAGCACAAAGCTTCCCAAATCACCTTGCCTACCTCTGAAAGAGCAAGATGCGGGTTACGAAAGAAAATTAACTAAAACTTGGCCTGAAATTCTCACGTTTACACAATACCAGCGTGTAAAGCTAAAAAAAAAAAAAAAAAAAAGTAATCAATTACACAAAATATTGCGAAATGCCTCATATAATAATTGAGAATTAGCAACGCCGCAGGAACCTGTGTACCTGAAAGGCCTTTTCTGTCCCCTGCCAGCCCACTTTAGGGACAAATAGGTGGTTGTTGTTAAAATCGGGAGATTAGGGGAAGCTGGCAGAGCCCAGGAATGTGGCCTGTTAAGCAGACATCTCCCATCCATCCTGGCTGGGGGTTGGGCCAGCAGCTGCCCTCTCCCCGGCGCCCTTCCCACACAAAATTCACCTTTTCAGCCCCAAAGCTCCTCTCGGACTTGCAGCTTTTACACAGCTTTAGCTCTGCATTGTTTTTAGCTTCCACCGAGATGGATCATGGTTCACTCGCTCCTGAGATTGCGTCCCTGTGCCTGCGCTGTGCCTCATCCTTCTGCTCAGACTGGCAGCATCCACTCGCTTGATATAAAGGGACATGTTTTTTTTTTTGTTAAAAATCTCCTGCAGCAAGGGGGACTCGTATACAATACCTGGCAGGAGCTCCTTGCAGGCTGACTCTTAACTGTCAGAAATTCTTGTTAAGGCAAGGCTGCAAAGTTTTAAGCACAATCTTCTGTCCTTCCCATTCCTGCTGAGTATTCAGATGTGCTTAAATCCCTCTTGGTGACTCTCGAAGTATTCATGTGCTCAGATACAGAGTATTTGTCATTGTGCACACTAAATGTTTGTGTCAGTGCCATCGCCTGTGGGCAAAACAATGAAATTTCCTTTTCTCCAGAAGTGGGAGCAGAGATGCCCCTCTCTGAGCTCGTCTCTGTCTAACATCAGAGAGGGATCCGCAAATTTAAGATGCATTCAGCAGGTCCCCTTCCTGCATCACTCTTCTCACCATGGAAATATCTCTGCAGAATGGAAGTTTTTTGGCTGGGGCTCTCGGGAGGGCAGCCGTGGCAGCCACGGGGCCAGAGACAGGCTGTGCCTGGGGCTCGGCAGCGAGCACTGGCACAGCGGCGGGGTCAGCAGAGAGCTGCTCCTGTCCCGCACGCAGGAAGAGGAGAGCACTGGCACCGGGAGCAGCTCGCTGCGTCACGGCGGCTGATACCCGCATTCATTAGGGGCAGGTTGAAGGCAGTAGGGTTAATGTGGTGTTTCGATAAAGGCCAATTCCTCATGGGCACAGCAGCCCAGAAAGTCCCTTCAGCTGATGGCAGTGAGGCGTGTGCCTGGCAGGCTGTGGCAGCCAGCGGGGAGCTGGGTCTGTGCCGGGAATGCTGCACGGCTGCTGGAGTCCAGCGGCACCGGGGAGACACTGAGCACAGGCTGATTTGAGCACTTTGTCTTTAGAGCGTTTTGTCTTTAGAGAAGCGTGAAAAGTCTCAACAGGCACCTTCTCACCAGAAACACTCTCCTGTGTGTTTGCCTTTAGGTGCTGCATAATCTCTGTCTTTGGTGCCTCTGTCCCTGTGTAGTGTATCTAAAGCAACATTCCAAATTCAAATGGAGCACCTTATGGTCCTAATAGGGTTTGGTTTGGTTTTTTACGTTGTGCAGCTTTACAGTTATGTCTTTCTAATGAAACAAGAAAACCAAACCAGATCCTGAATGACCAATGCCATTGCAAATGCTTCAAGAGCAGTGGATGTGTTGCTTCCTGGGAAGAAATAATTTTCAGGGACCTTCATGCTGATATTTAACATAAACCTCTGTCTAACACCTGTTAAAGGGAACAGAATCTCCGCTGAGGCGGGGAGGAGGTCAGGGTGCCGGAAGAACGGAGGGGATGGATGAGCTGGCCCGGCTCGGCTCCTGCTCCTGGTCCTTGTCCAGCCTCCTGAGCACTGCCTGCCGCTCCAGGGACGGCGGGATTAGCTGGGAGCCAATGCAAACCGCAGCCTGTGGCTTGAGCGAAGGGAGAAGATTGAAAAGGTGTGCACGATAACGCTGAGTGCTTCGGAAATCACGGCCATCAGCTCAAATTAGCATTAAATCGTCGCCCTGAGCAGAGCCCGGAGCTCAGAACGGGGCGGGGAGGTATCTGCGCCCAGCTCCCTGCTCCCAGAGCTCAGCATCCAGCTCCCAGAGCTCAGCATCCAGCTCCCTGCTCCCAGAGCTCAGCATCCAGCATCCAGCTCCCAGAGCTCAGCATCCAGCATCCAGCTCCCAGAGCTCAGCATCCAGCTCCCTGCTCCCAGAGCTCAGCATCCAGCATCCTGCTCCCAGAGCTCAGTATCCAGCTCCCAGAGCTCAGCATCCAGCTCCCAGAGCTCAGCATCCAGCATCCAGCTCCCAGAGCTCAGCATCCAGCATCCTGCTCCCAGAGCCCAGCATCCAGCATCCTTCTCCCAGAGCCCAGCATCCAGCTCCCAGAGCTCAGCATCCAGCATCCTGCTCCCAGAGCCCAGCATCCAGGATCCAGCTCCCAGAGCTCAGCATCCAGCATCCTGCTCCCAGAGCTCAGCATCCAGCATCCAGCTCCCAGAGCTCAGCATCCAGCATCCAGCATTCAGCTCCCTGCCCCCAGCATCCAGCATCCTGCATCCAGTTCCCTGCTCCCAGAGCTCAGCATCCAGCTCCCAGCATCCAGCTCCAGTATCCAGCTCCCAGCATCCAGCTCCCTGCTCCCAGAGCCCAGCACCCAGCTCCCAGCATCCATCTCCCTCCTCCCAGAGCCCAGCACCCAGCTCCCAGCATCCAGCTCCCCACTCCCAGAGCCCAGCATCCAGCATCCAGCTCCCTGCTCCCTGTGCCCTGGACTCCTCCTGGAGCCTTCAGCAGCCACAGAGGTCCTGGCTCAGTGCTTGGAACACTCACACCTGCCCTCAGCTTCCCATCCAGGTACTAAACTTTCACGAAATAAATAAATAAATGAATATTGGCCACCGGGAGCTGAGACATGAAACATCAAGTTACACAATTTGTAATGTCCATTTATCTTTTGGCATTTTTTAATAGTTACAGCCCCTAAAGGAGAGCAGTGATCTCAGAAATTCCCTAACCCACACGGTCAGTGCCGTGCTTAGCAAGGCAAGAAGAGTCTTCCAGAGGAGTTACATCACCCCCCTCTGTCATCCTGTCATCAGCCTCAACATGTGGCTAAACCAAAGCCAGCCCAAGCACTGTACTCGCCCCTCATCTCTCCCACGGACCTACACGGGGTCCTGCACTCTTAGTTTTCAGGTATTCCCAAAGCTTAATCAGGTGTGTGTAATTTATTGCAGAATCCTGCTGGATGGGCCCGGGGGCAGTGTGCCCTCCCCTCGGGTGGGTGCAGGGCACCCCTGGCTCCCCACGGAGCCACCCAAAAAGGGGGTGCTGCTGGGGGGTCAGCAGCTCTGCCTGAGCCCAGGGAGGGGCTGTGAGCAGGAGCAGGCTGGCCAGCCCTGCACTCAGGGCTCAGAGCAGCCTGTGCTGCTGCTGACCCACGGCCCTCTCAGAGACGGCTTGAGGTCACCTGGGGGGGACTCTGCTCTAATCTCAGCAACTGGTGCCCTGGCTTGGAGCAGCAGCACTCAGACCGTTCACTTCAGGCTTTTTAGAAGTCAGCTCTCCAGAGTGGAGGAATGGCTACTCTCTACAGGGGGAGATCAGCAAAAGAGATTAATCTTCTCCAAGGCAAGTAAGCATTCAAATAAAATTCATCACTTAGTGAAGTGGCTGCCATTAAAGCAATACCCTCTGAACCTCATGAGAGTGGTTTTGCTTTAAGCACAGCCTGAACTGACAATTAGGAGACCTGTGGCTGATGTAGCTGAGACCCCAAGGGGTAACACAGACCACAGGGAACTCAGTCAAACACAAGGACAGGAATTCCAGGACTGGAACCCCCGTGAAACCAAGACAATCCTACTAGACTTCCCTACTTATTTCCCAGTAAATCCATGGCAGTCCTACTGCATCATTTTTGGAAGTGAGAATCACTTAGGAGCCTCAGTAAAAGTGCATGAGATGTTTCCTGTTGGACAAGGAGCTAGCAGAAATCACCAGTGCTGCCCTGCTAATCCTTAGTGCCAAGACTGTGCTGACCTGCAGTGCTGACCACCGGGGCCAGTGGGGCTCTGCACTTCCCACCTCTCCTGGGAGTTACACAGGAAAGGCAGTGAGGCCAAGGATGGAGTGCATCCCTCTGCTTCATAGCACAGCTCCATATGTTGGGACAGGTTGCAGAAAAACATTGAACTTTATTTTATAGCTATAGTTGGAACAAGGTTTAGGAAACACAAGTAGCTCCACTTTAGAAAATTGGAAAAGTGCCTCCTTGGGAATAGGGCTGCATTAGCAGGGCGTTTTGGCTGATTATGTGAATTTGCATGCAGATTTTGCTGTTTCAACAAAGAAAAAAGAAAAGATTTTTCATCCTTCTTGGCTGTTAATTTTTCCAGAATTTGCCTGCCAGGGTAATTGTTCAGGATGGTGAGTGATTAAGATCTGTTTTGCAAACAGAAGTATAATGAGGTTTTAATATCTGGCATTTCCACAGCAATACCCTCAAATCCCCATAAGATAAAATACAGTCAGGAAGAACAACAGACATCTCCTAGGCTGTCACCAAGAAGTTTCTGCCTTCGGTGCTTTTGTGTGGCTTTCCAAAAAAAAAAAAAAAAAAAAAGAAATGAGATGTAAGATTATTCACGATGGCAACACAATGCTCTTAATGAGAAAACAATGCTCTTTGGACTTCCACCCAGGGCAGCACCCACCTCTTCCTCCCTGCATCCCTCTGAGTAGCTGAATTAAAAATAAAATATGAGCTGGAGGAGGAGGCACGGTGCCCATGGGCAGGAGGAGCAGCCCCAGCCCCGTGGCCCCACTCGTGCTCGTGAGCGTTCTGGGCGCACGCCAGCCCGTGGGGAGGATATTGGATCATTTTTTGCTCTTACAACAGGAAGCCCAAGACAAGGCATTTCCCATTCTTGTTCCAGCATTAAATGAATGGCCTTTAAAAAAAGGAATGTCCCACAACGGAGTGGTTTTAACAATAACCCTGCTCTCTCTGCACTCAGCTGCACTGCCGGCTGAGCGCTCCTCACAAGTTCAGGGCTTCCTCGGGCCCTCCTCTTCATGGCACTGACCATGAGACCACCTGCACTGTAAAAACGGCCCTTTATCTAGGGCTCTAGCACTCATGGTCCTTACCTGGCACATTTCCAACAGGATACTGGTGTTTAGATCCAGGTGCTGCCCAGACCAAGTGTTTAAGGCTCACTGCAGTCACAGAGGAGGGAGAGGAGGGAACATCCCAGCTGTGCTGGGGTCTCACTTCTGAGGTCCCACCACCTCTTAGGCATGGCTGAAGAGATTTCTGCTATCCTGGATGCCCAGGGAGAGCCTCTACCAACTCTGACCCTGCTGTCTGACTCTTACTGTCTCCTTTCCCCTTTCTCCCACCTTATCCTCTTCTGCAAACCCCTTTTCTTCCCAAATCCTTCTTCCTACCTTAACCCTTCTGATACTGTGTCTCTAGAATAAGGTCTCATGTTCAGTACCACAATTTACAGAACAGCTTACACTTCTCCCAGTCATGTGTCAAGAGCTTGACCTATGAGAAGATAACTGATGCTTTCACTGCTGCCCATTCCCTCTTTCCCTGTAGGCATGGATCCTGACTGCCTCCAGACACACTGTCCATTAATCAGTGCTTAGCTAAGTCATAAATAATCCCTTCAAACTCTTTTTGCAAGTCTTCCAGCCTTTGAGCTGCTCTGTAAACTTTGCTCCAGTGCATCTTGGAAAGAACCTTTAAATGATTCAAATATTGCCTGAATTTTTCATGGGTCCTCCGCAGAGAGGTGACATTCATTTGAACAATCAGCTTTCATTCACACCACGTGGGAAATGGGACAAGGAGAAGTTAGATGTTCCCCTCAGGTTCATGCAACAGCCTAGACAGAGATGTAGTTCCTTGACCCTAGTCCCAGTCCTGCCCCCAAAACACGTGGCAAGTAGATATCTATCTCTTTAGGAGGATTGCCATGCTGATCTCATCACTGGCATCTCACCCTCCTGCTTTTTTATCTCTAATTATGTACTGACACAATTATCCTTCATTACAGAGAGTGCCCGCTGTGCACACACAGGCAGGGAAACAAGCTCTGCACTGCAGCTGGGCCATGCTTCATTCTGTCTGCAGCAAGATTTACCCACCAGCATCATTTTTTAACTGTTGAGTGTAACAGAAACCAGCGAGGGGGTGGGTTTTTGTTCTCTGGATAGAAGTGCTGTGTTGTAGTTTACAGTTCATCCACAAAGATACAAATTGTCTTCATTTCTTTTCCCTTTTAGCATTTCTTGCAATATTAAGTTTATCATTACACATGATAAAACTGCTATCACTAAAGCTTTCTGCTTGGTTCAGGGCACTTTCCCATGTCATCTACCTGTATTTATTTCTCCTTTGCAAGGATATACATTACAAAATGTATGACCCGAGGCAATCTGAGCATGGCAACCACTTCTGAAATCACCAGATGGAAATCAATCAGATTCTAACTGCATAGGAGTGAATAAGGATCCTTGGCCTGATGACTGCCATGCACTGGGTCATCCATGAGTGAGATTTTGGAGAGGAGAGGGGACTGCAAGTGAGGCTGAGGTGGAGCCCCACCCCTCCCACTCGGTGCTGTTCAGACACTCCAGCCTGGTTTCCCCCAGTGGGGTGTGGCTGGTGGGGATGGCACCAGTCCCTGGCTGACCCTACTGCCCCAGGCTCCTGCAGAGTCCTCACTGCACAGCGAGTGCCTGTGCCAGCCTGTCCTGCCAGGCTGCACTCAGTCAGGGATATTCCCTGGCAGTGAGAACAACTCCCTCCTGCCCACAGTGTCCCTCTGGCACCTGCAGGAGGGGCCAAGGGCTCTGGTTTATGGGTGCCCAGGGTCTCTTGGGTGGCTTCTTGCACCTCTGGTTACAAACAGGTCCAGCCCAAAGCCAGTGGCCTTTCACTGGCACATGGCACCTTCAAACAACCAGGACATTTGGTGACAGGAGTTTATTTGTCCAAATCAGTCACAGGTCAGTGCTTAAATAACTCTATTTTTATCTGGGTTCCTATTTTGTTTCATCTCCACTTTTGGAGTCAACCTGAGAAAAAGAGAGTGCCTGGTGTAGTATAAAAACCTGTTCTAGCAGCTGAGGATGTGAGCTTTATGTCTCATACAGAAGAGAACTTCTCTGCTGTCAAGAGCTGGCTCTCCCATTTAATTCAGTCCTCCGTACTGCTGCCAAGGAAATGGGTTTCAAATTCCTCTGAATTTTCTTGGATGAATGGCTAGACCATGCTGGTTTGCAAACTTACTAAAAAAAGGAGGCAGGGCTGTGTTTTCATTTGCTTGTATTGTTTTAAGCAAGTTGATGCATTCCACAAATAAAGATATTCTTTGTTTTATTCTTTGCATAACAGTAAAATAAGTTTGAAGCTCCAGATGAAGCTCCAGAAAATCCATCAGGAATTCCCCAGCCTGATTTTTAATCTGTGTCACCTCACCATAAGTGAGGTGCTTCGTGACTGATTCATATTTGGATAATGCTGCATTTTATGGGCCATTTATCAGGTTTTGGCACCATCAGAAATGTTCTAGTGAAACATTTTTGTGGAGGACAGAATGGGAGGAGGACTGAATGGGAGGTGGACAGGGAGATGATTCTCCCCTGACTTGGTGGAAGAAATGAAAGATATCTCCCATAAAGAAGAAGAGAATCTGTGAGTTCACAGGGACGTAATCCAGTCTGCCTGTGGCTCTGCCATGCGCTGTGCTCAGAAACCCTAAAAACTCTCTTTTTTTTTTCTTTTTGAATTGAGAGAAGCTGTATAATATTTACACTTTTCTTGAACAGAGCAGAGGAGTGAGTCATCACACTTATCTCACCACAGGCCCTGACAGCAGCCTCTGAGGCACTGGGCAGCATCACTGATCCAAGCAGGGTGGGAGAGGCAGCACAGGGGCAGCCTCTGGAGGAGCAGACCCACATCTGGCTGCTGGGCAGCAGTGACACACACACAAGAAATCCTGCTACAGCAGAGTCTGTATCACTGTACACTTTCTTAATTTGGGGCACACTATTAGAGGACACACTATTGAGGACTCTCCAAGCTGTTTTTGTTTTTAAAGGAACTTTTGGGTGAAGCCCAAAATGCTTCGGCTTAGTGAGTCAATGTTTCTTTCGAGCTTTTCACCTCATTTGCCACTTGATTGGTAGCAAACTGTACTTAAAGGACTATTTTCATATGATCCTTGATGTTATTCCACCAGATCAGTGTAACATTAGTCACCACGCAGAGCAGAACCAGCTGGAAAACAGCACAGAAGCCATGTGCTGCTCTTGTTCAGAGTTCAGAGAAACACTCAGACACAGCTCAGCATCCAGGTCTGTCAATGCACCTCCAATCAATCTTTTGTTCCTAATCCTGCCTTCTCTGGAGATAAGGTCCAGTGAAATTGCTCTAACTTTATTTGTGTAGGTCTAATGCTGATCAAAGATCAGGATACTTTCACATACAGAACATTATGAGATAAAGACCAATCTTAGAACCAGAGAGGGTACAGAGCATGCCATGTCCTCTCATAATGAGCTGTGACAGGGAAATAAAATTACTTGTCTAATACTTCTGATTCTGGGAGTTCTGAAGAAGAGAAGTTCCAAATAGGTCCCTGTGTTATTTTGTTCAATGAAAATTACATTATTTTTTCATGTTTTCATACTAAGAGATTGGTTTATATCCTTTTGCATACCAATAGCAACATTTCTAGTTCAGCATTCATGACCTTTTGTCTTCCCCTGCCATTCCACTCCACATGTCCATTTCCCCACTGAGGAGCTTCCACCACTGAGCTGTGTTATCACTGTCAAGCAACCACCTCGATATTTGAGTGCTGTTTCACAGCTGCCTCTAACACAGACTGAGCTGCTCAGGACAGCCCTGCAACACACATTTAGAGAGTGATTTGCCTAAAACAAGGGAGAAGACATGGGCTCTGGTCTCTGCTATTGAGCCTTCCCACAAACTCCTACCAGCCCTTCCACCCTCCTTCACTGCTGAGTTTTGCCTCTCATTTTTTTTCCCTGGAGCACTGTGGATCCCTACAGTCTCCTAATAAAGCAGCACATTTTTTTCTTCCTCCTGCAAGATGTCCCACAGTTTGGGATTTAGGAGCCCAGGCAAGAGGTAAGCAGGTTGGTTTTGAATGGTCTCACAGTTTGCCACTATACCAGAACTAATGGAAGGTTAAACCAAAGTGAGAAGCAAATAGCACTAAGCAAACTGGAGGTGATGATGGGAGGGGGAGATGAACGCTTTGGGGGCTGCCAGATATTTTTTGAGCCACTGTCAACCTACAAGCTTTGCTGTCCATTGATTTATCAACTTATTGCTCTCAGTATCAAGATGACAAAGACTCTCTCAAGCATCTGATAATGAGGGAGACTCTTCCATGGTCTCCCACGCACTGCACAGCTCACACTGGTGGCCCTGCAGGCTGTGACAGTGTCCTCCTGCATGTCTCCAAGGAGAAATGACAACTGAATATTGCACAGAAACTTTGGTGACATCTCTGAGCGTTGCTGAGAGGTTTGTGACATTTGGCATGCCAGGGGCTTGCCCCTGTGATACTCCAGGCTTTGATTCTGGGTCTATCCGAGTTTCTTGTGCTTGGGCAGTGCATCTCAAAGTCTGCCTTTCTATCCCCCACCTGGCTGTGGCTTGGGCTGCAGTGCAGGATAGAAGCCTTTCTCTTAAGGAACAGGGTAACCACGCACTGGAGACTCTGGTTCTCAGGTTCGGGCTGTACCTGGCATCTACATTTGCTCTGGTGTTCCAGTTCTGAGTGTGCCCCTCTCATGGGAAGGGTCACATGTTAAGAAACAGGCTCCCTCTAATTAGCCAAATTCAAACTGTAGAATTGAGTGGTTTTTCCACAATGCATCATTTACATTTACCCAGAAGCAGAACCCAGGGTACTTGGAAGCTGCCAAGAAGGTTCTCACCTTCACTCTGGGAAGAGATCAAGTGGACAGTTAATATAAAACTCCCTTTTATCCTTTTGTATTTGCTTATTGCCTCTCTCTTTTCAGCCCATTAGGAAATAAGGTCAGCATCACCTCAGAGAGTACCTGTCATGCTGTTTTGCTGTCCCCTACTTCTTTTTGTTCGCCAAAAGCCATCCTGATCTTGTCTGAGCTTTGCCTCAGCCCTCACATCTGGAGGGTTCATGTAGTGAAGAGCCAGGAAGACTGCATAAAGAAAAGGCACATTCACAAAACAGGAAAGGTTATTCCCCTTAAAATTCTTCCTGTTATTTTATTTTCAGTGAAGATTTGAAAACTCTCTTACAGAAAGACCCTGGCCATGAGGCAGTGAAGTATTTTCCCAAGTCTCTTCCCAAGGTCTTGTAGAATATTGAGTCCTTCTGCTGTAAGGGCTCCATTTTCCCTGATGCAATCAATGGTCTTTCAGATAAGTTATCAGTTTGATGCTCCCAAATTCTCACTGCTCCCTAGGCCCTGCAAACTTGGAAATAATGTCCAGTGAAAAGTTTTCCAGCCTGCAGAGCTGCTTTCTGGTGTGAACTTATCGGTGCTGCTGCCTCTCTGGTACCGAGTCCAGGCTTGTCAGTAAGTGACTCTTCTTTCAGGAGTCCTACATGCTGGAAGCAGATTTAGTTTCATGATTGTTTCCCATGAAACCCGGATGACTCTTAGTCCTGGGAAGAAGTAGGTCGTATTAGCGAGGCTAACAGGATTAAGCACAGTTCAGTAGGACACTCAGATGGCCACGGATTTCTGCTCTGCTGACAGGCACCGTGCAGCACATCAGGAGTGCCAAACGTCCCTGACAAAGGAAAATCTGAAATACTCCTTCCTTGGGTACACACCTACTTCTACCTTGAATGAAGAACAAACCAGGCAACCTCACGATGGGGTCCCGGGAGCCCTCGGACAAAGGATGTAAAACGACTCCCATTTCACCCTTGACTTGTCTCTTTCTGCATTACTGCTCGAAACACCGACCAGCAGAGCGGGAGCTGTGAGCGGTGGGGGATGCGGCCGGGCACATCCCACAGCCCCGGCTCCCAGTCTCCATCAGCTCCCAGAACGGCAGCGATTACATCCTCGCCACTGCCCCTAGAGGGTAGAGCAATCATGAGTCTCCACAGGGGCAGGCGGGCTGAGCAGTGCCATTTCAGGCTCCTAAAAGCTTTAAAAATTCCTTAGCAACCCTGCACAAAAACTGCCAGTCAGTGCAGCCAGCCGGCAGACCCGAGACTGGTGATGCAGCAGTTTCGCAGCGCGCTGCCAGATCCATCCCGCTCCAAACATATTCATAGCAGTCTCATGGACGTCCCAGGACTGCTTTGGCAGCAATTGTGCGGGATAAATAAAGCTCCCATTGTTGCAGATGACTCTGCTTTCAATTGCAGGGGAATCCAGGCCAGCGGGGACTGCTGCCTGATAAAGGCTCGCCCATTTCGCACATTTGCGCCGCTGCTCTGGTAATGCAGGGCTCAGCTCAGCGCTGCGCCTTCCCGAGTTTATTTTGGGACAGCTGTTTCCTAGTCATTTGCAACACTTTTCTGAGCAGCTACCCTTCCACTATAATGTTTAATTCTTGTGTCCCCAGCCTCACTGCACTGCCATTTGAACAGGCAGGAGTTGATATATTCTCGGCCATAGGTAGGTCTGGCTCTGCACACAAAAGCAGAGGGAGACTTTGCCTCAGAAATCTTTACGGGGAAGAGGGGTTCATATCATGGGATATAAGTCCATAATCAAGGGCATGTGTGATTTCTGACCTACTGAGTGGAAGGGTGTTCTTTCTATGACATGCCTTAACAGAAAGTCTCTTTGTAGTAGAGTTTGAGCTGTGCATGTTCACTTACAGCAGTCCTGATCATGACCTCTGAACAAATGCCTGAAAACTCCTTGGATTTCACTAGCTCTAAATATTCCTTTCATAGAATAAATTAAAAGGGCCTGATGCAGATGTTTGCATTCTACCTTAACTTTACAACGCATTTATTTGCCCCTCCAGCAATCTCTAGAACAATTACTGCTCCTGACTCCTGTACAGCCTGAAGAGCACAGAGATACAGCCTCCTCAGAGAGAAATACCAGTCCATCTTCATTTGCTTAACTACCTTCCTCCTAAAACACTTCAGAAACTGCATGCAACTTCCCTGGAACAGAAATTTCTCACTAGTAGGCACCTGAATAATTAGAAGTCTTATTGAAAATTTTATTCCTGCAATCTGCTCTGCCTATACAGCACATGTGTTTGAAGCTAATCAGAGCTCAGAAGGCAGTTTATATAAATCAGCCTGGGGATGGTAATATGATAGCAGCCGTGCTTGTTTATAACACAGCCTTCTACATGGTGCAAAGTCTGAGTTTGATTGTTTATAGCAGCAATGAAAAGCCATGCCTCTGCCTTGCCCTTTGATTGCTCATCTCATCTGAACCACTGAAAGCTGCAAAAAATTCCAACAGCACTTTTTTGTGGATGTTTAATCCGCTATGCTGCAGCCTGTAGAACAGGAAAAAAAAGTAATAAAGTTAAGGTAGGCAGTTTTTCAGGAGTCTAAGCTCTCTCACAGGGGCCAGAATGAGTGTCAAAGCACGTGTCTCTCACAGGAGCACTGGGACAAAGCTCCCCACGGCCCTGCAGGGCTGGCTGGCTGCAGCAGCTCATGGCCTGTGCACAGCCAGCACACACAGCCCAGCTGGGCCCACAGGGAGCAGAATGGGAACTGTGAGAGACTCGTTTGTTTTCCCACTTCTCTGGATGCCAGACGTCTCAATCTGCTTGCAATTTGGGGAGGGAGAGATCCCCAGGGGAGCAGGAGGGAAAGGAATGGAGGAGGCTGCTTCCTATGCTCTCAGCATGGCAACCCATTGAGATACAAGGGGAGACAGACAAGAAACTTGATAAAATACAGTCAATTATGTCTAAGGACTCTACAAAAGGGAGAAATGTTGCTTATAAGCAATGCTCTAGGAACAACAGAAATGAGGAGACATGGTTTCTGCACATTGTCCTGTGCAGACCAGATTCTCTGATGTCTGATAGCACAGTTTTGCTTTCCTTGCAGCTTTTATCATTGGGGAGGCATGGTGGGTTTCTCCCCTAGACAGCACACTGTTGTAGTGACACATGGAGCACTCTGGATGTATCCACTTAATCTCCTTGCTGCTTTTGGAAAAAAAATGGCAAATGTGTAGGGCACAGCCTGACCCCTCACAGACACGCTGAGGACCAGCACAGAGGACACTTCCTCGCTGCTGGAAGGAGGGTGGCACACCTGACCTTGGTCCCAGGCAATAACAAGTAACACCACGTGCCTAACATGGGGCTCACCTTTGCTTTTATAAGGCAGACAGGAAGCTTTTCCCTAACAGGTTTCCCATGGCCCTTCTCCAACCACGCAGAGCACGCGTGGCTCGCCAGGGAAGCAGGGAGCCCTTCCCAGCACTCCTGGTTCATCCCACACTGAGAACACCCAGACCTCAGGTCACCAAAGGAGCATCCCAGCACTTACCCTTGTAAAGCTCCGAGTGAGCAGATCACTCCTGAGTATTTAAATGAGCACCCGATGGGCAGGGCTGGCTCTGCAGGGAGGGTGTCTGTGTCCCCACAGGGTTCCCCCAGCAGGGTGGGTGACACAGGCCTGGTTTATGGCTGTTGTAAAGGCTACGTGGAAAGCCACCTGAGGCTGGTGGCTGAACATGGCCATGGTTTATGGCACATTGTTTTCCCCTTTACTGTGCTTCTCCAGGAATGTGGCGTCACCAGAGATTTGCAAGATGCACCAGGGGTGTGTAACAGCCCCAAAGCCTCCAGTGCACTGAAATCATGGATGGGCTGTGCTGAACTGCTCCTGTTACAGAACTTGGGGATGTCACTTGCAAAGCCTATAGCATGTTAGCTATGTGAGCTTTGCATTTATTTTGTTATCAGTCTCCTGTAGCTCCTGGGAGGACTGTTCCCACCCATGGCTGTCCTGGGCTCTTCCTGCAGGAAGAGCTGCTGCTGGAGGGTGAGCTGCTGTGTGATCCTCTGCTCTGCTGCTCCAGCCTGTGCTCTCTGTAAAAGACCAGGATATTCAGAGGACATGCTCTAGTAATTTTATTGGTTCCCTTTATCAGTTTTCAGCATCCATCTTTAACCTTAATTTTGTATTTATATTTCTGGTGACGGTAGCAAATGTCTTTCCTTCTCTCAGTATCACTGACAGTAATAGTGTAGATACACAGATGTATTTGCCTCCTTGGTGTACAACAATGAGTTTAAATCCATAAAGAAAAATTAGACTTAGAACTGCTATTTTGGTGTTGGCCTTTTTCATTAGAGTGAAATACAAATCACAGAACTCTTAATCTTCTTTACTCTGCTGCCCAGTCCCCTCTGTTCATGAATTAGCTGGCATTTCTCCTAGCTCACCATCAGTGTGCTGAGATGATGATAAACCTTACAGCAAATGAATTTGGGAGTGGGTGTAGGTAGTCTGAATTTGTGAATTTTTAATTCCAGATATATCTCAGAACCATTTTCCTTTCAGTGACAATATTCCTCTGGGAAAAACTGAGATTGTCTACAGGTTACTGCTATCATTTTGTGCTTCTTTCACTTACTTATCCTATTTTTCTGCTTCCTGGGTTCAACCATTAAGTATCCAGTCCTTCAAGGAATGATTCAAACTTCCTAACAGGGAAGTCATTGATATTCAAAGACTTGTATTTCTTAGGAGCAGCTGCTCTACAGGGCCTCTGCAGTACCTATATGTATCTATTTATTTCCAGTGTAAGGGTTAAGGAAGTGTCCCAAGCAGCAGAGGCCACACTGGCTCTGCTGGCTGCAAACCACCACACAAACACCTCCCATTTGTAACATCCCCATTCAAGTGTCTTTTGCACAGTAAAAACATTTAGTAACAAACACAGGCCACAAGGAGTTTATGTGAGTCATTGTCCGACAAAATAAATGTCAAATGTGAGCATCTATTAAACTGCAGGGGGTTTAAAATGTCACCAAAAGTGTTTTTGGGAAAAGAATCTCCATGAGTGCTATAGTAAAGCAAGATGACAGGTCTGTATGAGAGGATGTGGTCGACACTCTTTTTGCTCTAACAGGCAGTCTTCCTCCTTTTCACTGACATGAGCCTGATTCATGTAATTTCCATGGTGAGTTTTCTGTATGCAAACACACAATTACTACAATATGTGTGTAATTGGTTGTTCTGTTAGTTAATCATGTGGCTAAATCATCTCTCCATAAATAAAGCAGGAAGAATCACACACCATCAATCTAGGAAAACAAATGAAAATAAAATTCTCTCCACAAAGTTTTGTAAAAAGACTTAATTCCCTCAGTCTCAAGAGGGGACAGAGAGCTCTGTCAGCCTTGCTGCTGCTGAGTCTGGTCATCTCCAGCTCCCCTCTGGTGCCAGCTGGTGTTCCCAAAGGGATCCTCCAGTTCTGGCCATTGTCAGATGGGCTCTGGCAGTATTTGCTTGGTGTTAGGAAACCTGAGATTTGTTATTTTTTAATTGACCCACTTCACATTCTGTCTTTTGGAAATGGAAAGAAGTGGATTGAAAAATAACCAGGAAAAAACAAGGAAGCTCCTCTGGGCAGGAACAGTCAGAGAGCTGATGGAGCCAGAAGAACAGGAAGAACAATAGGCCTTTGTCTTTCTCACAGGTTATTGCTATTTTGTCTTCCTTGAAATCCAATATCCCAATAAATTACTCCCAAACCAGTCTTGGTTCCCTCCAGTTGCCTCATATGATGTTTCTGGTAGGAATTTCCAAAGTGCTCTGAAGAGTTAGGCTTTGAAAAGTTTCGGCTTCCCTGACAGTTACAAAATGTTGCAATTTTTTTTTTTTTTACAAAAAATGTGATTTTTAACCAAAATAACAGGGAAAGAAAAGCAATGAGCCTGAATTTTATGTAACAGAGAAAGAGGAGAAGGTGACTGTGGGAGCACAGGCAGTGCACAAAGCACATGTGTTGGCACAGGTCTCCCTGTGGAGCTGCAGCTCCCTGGCAGTGCCCAGACCCACCAGAGGCAGAGAGCCAAGGCCAGGCACACACTGCCCAACGGCCAAAGGAAGGACGTGACAGATGCACAGATCCCTCCTGGAGCTGCACCCTGGCACAGCCCCTGGGCACTGCCTGGGCTGCCCTGCTCTCAGGAGCCCATCCACACCAGGACCTCAACCTAACCTTGGAGATTCCCTTCCCTTCAGGCCTGGGCTTCCACTCTGGCCGCCTTCCACCTCCACACCAAGATGTAGCTCCCCCTGCTCAGCCACCAATTCCCAAAATCACAGCTGTTCCTACAAGTCCTCAAGAGTCAGCTGGAGTCCTTCCAGCTATGACCCCTCCACGTTTCCTTGCTGCCCTGCTGCTGTGTGTATCTACTTCACTCTTCTGTCTCTCCACTGGGGCAGAAGACTGAGGGTGTCCCATGGATTTCTAGTCCTCTAGCTTTTGCCTGGCAGGATTCAAAAATGGCTTATCACCATGTACAAGCTCTCCACAACCAGCCAAACAGACCAACAATCTACCTGGCCTCTAGTCCCTGCCACGTTGCCCAGAACCTCTTCACCACTGCCACTATCTGATGCTGAACCAGGCTCCAGCATGCTTGGGCCAGCAGATTAAATCAGCAGTCTGAGGTTACACCACCCTCAGCCTTGCTCCTCTCCAAGGCAGAGACATCTGATCCTCTGGGGAACCAGGTCCTAGATTGCCACTGTCAGCCCAATATGCTGAAGAAAAATGACTCCAGCCTGGATTGGCCTTAATACAGAATTGCAGCAGCCCCAGCGCTGACTCACAAAAAGTTGTCCTTGTTTTGAGGGCAGTGACACCTGGCAAGAGGATGGGAAAGGTGAGCACAGTGGTGACATCATTAAACATACTGACCTTGACAACAGCAACGTAATATTTCTAGGACTGTGTGACACTGCTATAAATTATATTCAGACACACAGGAAATGAGGACATTGGACTGGAAAGAGTGTCCTACTCCCTTGAAACCAGTGCCGAGCTATTGGACTGAGAGATGATCAGCAGCAAGTTGGAAGAATCTTTGAAAAACAACCTATTTAAACATCAAGTTGCTCTTACATTTAGACAGCACTCCCTCTACTAGAAGTAATTTTCAGCTCTCAAATGATAGGCTATGGAGAGGAAGAAATCAATTGCCGTAGATTTGCAGGTCTGCAAATGGCCATGTGTGAAGCTGTGCACAGGAATATCCCCTTTGGAAAGCTGTGTGAGCCTGAGGGCACCAGGGCTCCTCCTCTTCCATCTGTACCTGTGCTGGCTGAGGCATTGTCTGCCTTCCTCAGGTCCTGAGTGTCTGTGTAACCTGTGCAGGACTGCTTCCTACTATTTTAAACCCCTTTAGGCACGGGCTTCCCTGTGGAAAGGTATGTCCTGGAAAGGTATGTCCGTGCTTTAATGTCTAGCACTAATAAGGCATTTTTCATATACTCAGTCTAAAGTTTTTGAAAATATTCTTCCTCTTCTCTTACATTTACTCAAATTCCCAGAACAAATAATAACTCTTTTTTTATTTTGTACCTGTGTAAATCTGAAATATTCTATAGAATAACACATTTTTAAATTAATGTATGCATGGTTTTTCCTAATTGCTGGTTTGTTCTTTAATTCTGGTTAAACATTAGTGCTGTGAATGCCTAGTGAGATCTTATAGTGCACTAGCAACACCCAAACAGTATTGACTGTGGAATATCAACTCCTTAAAAGAAATGGTTACTGTTGGAGGAGAACATTCAGATCCTCATTTCAGGGAAGATTCTCAGTTCTTTATCTTGACTTCTCAGAATGAGAAAAACACAAGCCTTTACAACCCAGAGAGGTGGTGGCTGGGTACAAGTGTTAAGCACAAACCAGTGGCCTCCACAACTGGATCAGCTGCTCCATGCAGCTCCCAGTTTGAGCAGGAGTCAATGTTTTACCAGACAAATAAATCACAGGGCAAAAAATAAAAGAGGATGAGAGTGGGAAGGAGGCCTGACAGAACAATACAGAAGTTAAAAAATCAGTATCTTATCAGACTCTACTGTTGTTAAAGGACAGGAGTGAAGAGTCTCTTCAGGGAACTCAGCTCTAGTGAGTGGCTGCCCTTTCCAGAGGGCTCTCTGAACTCTTACCCTTTGAGTATCAGGAGGTGACAAAAAAGAAACTACAACTATGAGAAAAACCATGTCAGGATAGAATTATTGGGAGAAAGGGATGGATACAGAAGCCAAGTCATATTTGAAACAAAAGGTTTAGCTCAGAGAGATTTCCATCATAGCACTGCATTCTCTGAAAGATCTATGCAAGGTTACAGCAAAAGCAACTCAGAGCTAAGGAATGTTATCCTGAAACAGACAAAGTTTCTACTGGATTGAAAAGCTTGATTTCTATAATATCAGAAACAATTTCCACAGCACTGGATGACTAAAATAGGAATTCTTGCTGAAGACCAAATATAAAGCATAATGGTTTTGTAGAGGCATGGAGAAAGTCCTCATAGCTCACTTTCAGTGGCCTTTACAACTTTACCTCTGGTTGTTAACAACAATTTAGAAGAGGGCTTCACTATAAGATTCGGGGTAAAAATGGCAAAGTATCTCAAGTCTCCTCTTTGCAGGGACTCTCAGATGAGTTCTCTGCAGCACTCTACAATTTAAAATCTAAAAGATGATAAAGAAGTGACTGATGCATGAAACTCACTTGCTGTCAGCAAAAAACTCTTTGAGAAACCAGACAATGATTAGATCCAAGGAAGTCAGCAATAGAAGACCCTCACAGAGACCCTAGAATAGAACTTTTTGTAGCAGGTTTCAAAAATACCCAATGCCATATGAACTCACAACAAAGTCTTAAGATTCTACCTTGGAGTAATTCAGTTCAGGTAAAAGTTTTTGGCATTTTTACATCAAGGAGCCAGACTGCCTGTATATACTGCTTCTCACATGCATTGGGGAAGGTCAGTGCCTTAACTTTGTGCTATGATGGGCTAAATCATCTAGGAATCATCAAATGAAAACACCAGTTCTACTTAACTTGCAGCTGTAGTCTTCCCAAGTCTGAAATCCAGCTGATCACCACTCAAAAATTTTCTCCTTGTTATGATTGAAGGGCAGAAGCAAAAGATTTGTCTTTGATAGAAAGCTCCTGACAAGAACTTTAAATACTCCAGCCTCCTGGGCCTTCGGCTGTGCTGAAAGATGGTGTTTGCTCCTTCAGCTTCTGCTGTGGAGGATCCCTGAGACTGATTTCCTTGCAGCTACTCAGAAGCATAAAATCCTATTAATAAATAAGAACCCCTGACCCTGATCATTCAGATGACTCTGTGAGTAAACCCTTGGCAGAAGCATCCAGTTTGATGGTGAGAGTTTATTGGGCCTATGGACCTATGAAAAAGCTGTGCTACTGAGCCTTTAGAAGCACCAACTTAAAGCTTTTGTAGAAGATTCTGATTGTTAAGATATTAAAGAAAAGCTTTTTGAAGTATCAATGCACTCTGAGCATTGAGGCAAGAAGTATAATGAGCACCACCAGACTGCCAAAACACTGGAGCAGCCTCCAGAGCAGCCAGGGAAATCAAGTTCCAAGCAGGCTCCTACATGCATCATAACACTCCAGGCAACAACCTTCACCACTGGCAAAGCTGCGGTGATTTGGTGAGCCCTTCCTTGCCAGGCACAGTCAGGAAGAAATTAGGAGGGACATGAAATTTTCATATACATGTACATATGCTTGCTAGAAACAGTAAAGGAATTATAGGAATACTGCTTTTTGTTTAATACAGCAACTGCAAAAAGTTATTGAAAAGTATCTTGTCCTAAAGATCCCAGAATAAGAAGTGACTTATACTGAAAAAATATCTATTTGTTTTCTGTGCATAGCAAATCTGAAAAATAAAAGTGACAATTCTCTTTCCTTCCCATGCCCTTCTACTACTGATCACACCATGCATCAGAAGTCTTTCAAATACGATGTATCTAAAACTGCTCCAAATATCCTCCTCTGACCCTCCCCACAAGCTTTTTCAATAGAATCAAATGGTTTTTTTTATTGTTAAACCCAAGCTCAACCAAAATGTAGCCTGAGTGAAAGGCCACTTCACTCCCACTCCAGTGGCCATAGGAGGGGGTGCCCAGAAAGCAGGGTGTGCTGAAACAGTGCAGCCTGCCGTAAGCCCGATGTCAGCACCAGCTGAATATCTCCTAGACAGATAACAAACCAGCTTGATTAAATACCATTCATATTCATGGCTAAATATTGAGCACAAATAAAGGTAGTCAGATGTCACAATTGGCTTTGACTTCACCACCGTGAAAATGTTAATTCATGCTTAATTCTTGCTTCCCACACTATTGTCAGTTCTCCTTCTTTGTTCTTGAAAGTCCAGTTTCCCAAACTCTTCTGAATGTAAACTGCCACTGACAATAGGAAGAAATACAATTACACCAGCAAACAACTCCAGTTTCAGTTCCATTTCAGAATCCCAGTTAAATGAATCCCTGCTATTTTCAAGTCTTCAAATGCAATTGCCTGAAGGAGCTCTCCAGATGTTTATCTCTGTGCTCCAAGCCCTGCTCTCTCTATTACTCTAATTGGTATCTTCCTCCTCTCTGCAACATGCTACAAAACCCAGGCATTGCTGGGTTGAGAAACTCCTCCTCCTCCTCAAAAAACAGTCAAGAGCAGTTTTCTAAGAATTAGTACTCAGTTCCTGCTCAAATGTCTGTAGCATTTACTTCTGAAAATTACCTTAAGGAAGAGGTGGCGAAAAAAAATATAATTTGTTTCTCAAGGCCTTTATGACAAAAGACTAAAGATACCATTTTTTATTCTATCCTGGGTTTTTGGCTGGCTTGCACTTTGACCTCTCCAGCTTTGCTGGCTGGCAGATAGCATAGGAAAAACAGGAGGGTGACAATGTCAATAAGGCTGATATCTGAACAATCAGAGGGCAATCAAAAAATTAAACTACTTCTTTCTCCTACTGAACTCTTATTTTTAATAATAGAAGAACTTACTCTGGGCTAAATGCAGCGGTCACATCTTTATCAAAAGCCAAAGGGCTTTTACTTCATGAGTTTCGTCTAGGAATTATGAAGCTCCATAACTCTGATTAAAAAAAAAAAAAAAAGGAAAAATACTTTTGTTCATTTTACTGGGAATTTTTGACCTGAAATAAAAACTTGAGACTCTGAAGGACACTGCATTGATTCTTGGATCTTCCTGCCCAGAGCTCCCTCCAGGATCATGGCTCTCATTTGAATGTGATAGAGAGTTCTGTCTTCTAGGACCTAGTTTTATTCACTTCAAAGCAAAAGGTGTGTCTTCTCCAGCTTAACTTTTAAAAGTTTCTCTCTGTAACTAGTTTCAGTTCTTCTCTTTTATTCTCTCTAGGGTCTTTTCTCTGCCACTTAAAAATGAATCAATTCAGCCAATGCTGTGACACTCATATGAAGCAAAAATGCCAACTACAGATGTCACTTGCCTTGTTTATTTAGTCATTCTGTGACTACAGATTTTGTGAGGTTTGCTTGTGAAACAGTTTACAAGAATATTCTTCAATACTGGAATCCGATCCATCCATGCAGACTCCACTGACTTCATTGGGTCTGCCGGGGCTGATCAAATTGCAGGATCAGTTCCTACATTTGTACTGAACTCTGCCAGATTGTAAATAACACATTGGAAAAGAAATCCAATCTACCCCTTACTATACAACAGATTATTCTAATATGACAAATACAGATTGGATGTAGCCATGGCATCCCCTGGTTATGCTGTCCTTGACCTGCATTGGTTTGTTTAAGTGTGGGCATGAAGTGAAGACCAGGGTGAAGAAGAACCAGGGTCAGAGAGGAGGTCATCATTAATGTGGAGCCTTGAAAGTAGGAAGGCATTTGTGAAGGCAGGTTTTTCTTCTGAGGAAGAAGGCATAGGAAGGAAAAAAGGAAATTGCTGGAGTTAGATGGCAGGGTGAGTCTCAGGCTGATGCCTGGGCTGCCATCAACTTCACAGTACCCAAAAGCTAAACTCAGCATCCAGGTTGGGATGTGATGTGCAGTCAGGCAAAGGGAGCTGATTTCAGGGAGGAGAAATGGCTCAAATTTTAAAAACCCAGATTTTTCATGTTTTATTTTATATTCATTTTAATTTTAACACAGTAGTTTCCTTAACAGTTTGTTTGCAGAGCAGCACTAACACCTGGCAGGAAAAAAGCATTTTGTTTAGCAGAGACAGTACCTGCCTATCTCTGTGTCCCTTTCCTGCAATCAAAGCAGAGAAATAGATTTGTGGACACACAACTAATGCCTCTAGACGGCAAGATCAGCTTAAAAGTGTGCTGTGGTCTTCTGGGTCAGCCATTTGGTGCTTTGCAGAGCAGGTGTCACAGGTGTGACACAGGTGTGACACAGGTGTGACACAGGTGTGACAAAGACAAGAGCTGAAGTACCATCTCTTAAGTCTCAGTGTGGTACCTTAACTGGAAAGTTTCTGTTCTTGTGTTCAAGAACTCTCTGGGAAAATGCACATAAATTCTTTGGTATTCTCAGTTGAATATAAAAGTGGCCAAATGCCATTACAGGTGATCCTTGCTTTTAATGTCAAAAATCCAGAAAATTAAAAATTAATCAAATTTTAGCAGCAGGGTGATCAATTCCTATGCTAAATGAAGAATTCACTTCATTTTGATCCCACTACTCTGTTGGAGTGTGCAATACAGGGATGGATAGAACATACGAACCATTATTTTTTCTAAAAAGGCCACTAACTCACTTTAATTTTCCCACAGCTCACATTCTGGACTGGTAAAGTACCTTCCACTCCCTTTTTACTTTGGATGTCTATCACTGTAATACTTGACTTTATACTTTACAGTGTCCAATAAAATATGATGAGAAAAAAGAATCATTGGACTTTTCAAAGATGGTAAATAGAGACTGATCACCACCTACCAGCTTAGGTGTAAGCATTCAAGTTTTCAGCAAAACAGTCCTGGTTTTATTGTGAGAATTAAAGTTTGTCAGTTCTTCTTTTTTTAATAGTTATGACATCAGATGTCTTGATTGCCTGTGAAAACCATATAAAAATTTTGGCTTTGAAAAGCTACTATGAAATATACTTTAAATAATGTAAATATTTGAATAATGGTGCATTTAGTTGCAATGGGTTCACCACCTTTTATTACTAAGGAATAAGGATTTATATCTCTCCTTAAAATATAATATTTGTGTGACAAAGAGAAATCATCAAACCAAAGATCTCGGTATTGTGAACATCCCTGAAAATGTTGTAATTATGTATTTTTACCCTAGTTTTCTGAGGAAACAAAGCTTAGGTTATTGCACGGTCTGCCTGTCCATCAGTCTCAAAAAAACCACCAACCAGTAAAGGGATAAAAAACTGAAGTGGGAAAGACCTGCATACTTTGTGGAAATTGCTGGCACATTAAAGAGCCATGGAATTATTGCAGCTTAGAGCAACTTTCAGAGGTCATTGAGTGCGGCCCTTGCTCAGAGAAAGACTGGGGTTATTCAGAGCCATTTGCCACTGGAAAGAAAAGCCATAAAAGACTGAGGTTATTGCAGGATATTGAGTGTTACAAAACATAGAAAATATATTTACAGGGCATGAAACTTCATCCATCCCACTACTTGTGGAACAAGTTGCTATAGCTAAATCCATACACTGCAGTCAAACAAATAACCTAGTTTTCTCAGCTCATTTTGAACCTTTATCAGCATTTTATGGCTTTTGCCTGTTGGCTTCCTGTCTCATGTGCTGCAGGAGGTTGTGATTGTTTCTTTCCCTACACTCAGCTTGAAGGGGTTTGAGCCACTGATCACCTGCTTCAGCTGGAAGGTCTCTGCTTTGCAATTATGTTCATCTAGAGCACCTGGGACAATGGATATGCTTCTCTGGGTCCCTAAATAAAGGTTCCTTTCACTCTTTCCATGTACAAAGCAACCTGGGCAGCACAGGCAATGGGGCAAAGCATTGGAAGGATCATGAACAACAGAACAGGGGGCTTCTGGCCACCATGAGATAATTCAAACAACTTTTATCACTGTGGCAGCAAGTGTCTGATTGTGCATATGTGAGATGGAGGAGAAAAACTATGAGAGACCAGAAGAGGCTGCCTGAGTGGGGCACACTCAGTGGCTTGAGTGTGTGTCAGTGCCTGCTGGCACAGAGGCACGTCTGCATTAATGGATATTCATCCACAAACATAGCAGAATAAGCTGCACAAGCAGCAACCCCAGTTCTGCTGGTTTAGTGCATCTATATTAAGGGTGTGTGCTGGTGTAATTGCCCTTCTGTCATTAAATGGCTATACATCTTAATTATAGACACGGCCACCTGCACACATTATGGAGCACCATCCGTGGTGCTGGAAATGAGTTCTGGCCAGGAGAGGCCATCTCTAGGCTGAAGCCAGGGAAGCAAATGGAGCCAAGTGGGAAGCAAGATTTCCTGCAGCAGGGAGGAAACAAGCAGGCTGGCAGAAACACGCCTGGTCTGGCTGATTCTGCCACAGGGCACAGGATGGGCTGAGCACCCTCCTCCTTTCCTTCAGTTTTCCACAGCTCCCTCCCACGGTTTTCCAAGCTGTGGCCATCAGGCCCTGCTGAAGAAGGGGGTGGCCCAGACCAGGACAGGATGAACCTCTCCGGCTCTGCCTCGGTCAGGATCTCTCTCCTGGAGGGCAGAGGCACAGGGAGACACGGGGCTCTCTCTGGGTCCCGAAGGCTCAGCCTGGCGCACAAACACGGGCTTGTGAGTGTTTTAAAAATAAACAGCCTGACTTGGATTTATTTTTACATTTCAGGGAGGCTGGGGAGCAGGTCAGCCTCGCAAAACAAAGCCCATCTCTTCAATGGCATTTTAAAGGCGCTAGAACCTCTAATTAGGATGACTAATGTGGAGGGAATGTGGCCAGGCTGCAGCCAGCCCTACTGACCCGGGCACACAGGGGATCCCCTCTGCCTGCTGACCCATGGCCTGCACCTGGGAGATGAAATCCCGTGCTCAGGTGCAGCTTCACCAGTGCTCTGCAGGGAACAGGGCCAAGAGGGACTGGGCTGGAGACAGGATAGAGGCCAAACTTTAGAGAAGACTGTTAGTGGGTGTAAGAAATGAAAGGAAGGAGTGAAAAATCAAGGACAAGAATGAAAGGAATGGATACCTAGACTCTATTCACGATGTTCTGCTAATGATATTTACTTTAGTTTCTTGTAAATGTCAGTAACCTATGCCAGAGATTTGCCCAACTTTCCTGCACAAGGAATTTGCCATCAGAACTACAGTGGACAGGAGTCACCGGAGGATGTGGTGTGCAGTGCAGAAACAGATTTGTAAGAAAATAGGAGGCATTTATGGATCAGCTGGATGAGTAAGTGATTTGGAATCAGTGCTGGAATGGAGGCAGTGTGAAGTGCTGGCAGCAGCGACATGGTCAGGTGGTTATACAAAGGTGACCATCCTTTCCTTCAAAGGACAGAGCCCTCATGTCTTGTGCTGGAGAGCAGAAAATTTCAGGAGGGAGTGCTAAAGGGTCAGGAATATTCAGCAGACGTATTATTCATGTATTTAGGATAAAGTGTTAGCATATGTTGAGATCTAGACTTCACCTTAGGCTCAACAGTTAATAAGATTTCTATTTCCTGCTTAGAAACAATCAAGTCACACTGCTACAATCGCTGGCTGATGGTATAAAATGCCTGCTATTTAATTATTTCATAAATGCATTTAACATTACTATATACCCATACTTAAAATTTATTCCCTCTTAAAGGTAAATACTTGAATCAATTCTTAATAGAATTTTGCTATTTTTGCACAACATAAATGACACATTTTCATATGTCTTTTCAAAACATTTTAAGGTACTTTAGACCTTATTGTAGCTGGACTCTCAAAAGATAAAGTTGACTTCAATTAGGAATATAGAGTCAAGTGCTGGATTTTGATATGTTGCCTTCACAAACTGATGATGCATTGTTCCCACACGCAGCTAATGACAGGAAAATTCCTGCCTTTCTCTTCAATACTATGTTTTACACTTTTCCACAGTACAGGATTTGTACAGATGATTTTTGCACAATTTTTACTCCCCTAAAACAGTAGGAATTTTGGAACATTATTTCAACAATTTTGGAAAATTATCTACCTTAAAATGAACTGAAGCTCAGAGAAGTTCTTGCATACAAAACAATGTTTTTAAGGCTTATGATAACATCAGCCTACAGTTAGTTTCGGGGACTTGTTCTTTGCAGTAGTGAAATTGTTTTCCTCAGTTGTTCCTTGCCCACAAGCACAGTGTCTGTGGCTGAAGAATCAGGTAATAACCCATAGCCACCTTCCTGTTGTGACATACTGGTTCATCCTGTATTGGGGATCACTTGGAAGGGAGGATGGAGGGATGAGTTTAAACCTGTGTATGATTTAGGAGGTTGGAATGGAAGTCATTAGGAAAGAGTAATTGTTCTGGGAGGTAATTATAGGGAAAGACTGGCAGTGGGGAATTCAAAGTTTAGGACACAGAGGAGACTAAAGATACGTGCATCAATCTCTGTCTGAACATCTGTCCTAATCTCCCTCTTTTGCTCAGACACTTAAACCCAGATTTGGCAGATTTGTCATGTTTTTTGCCTGGGTCAATCCCAACAAATAATTTCCAGATCTGTAATTTATTTTCCTTTAAAAAGCTTTTGAAAATTCAGAGGAACAACAGGGAAAGTCAGAATATACTTTTTGAGAAGCAAACTATCAAATTAAGTGTTTGTAAAACCTGATCCTCCCAATACTATCCTCATCTTTGCTTATTTTTCTATTTTCTAGACCTGGAATTTACTTCTTAAGGCAGGGTTTCACATGCCGCAGTTGGAAATTATTTTCCTCCCCTGTCCACCCCTGTAGACTCCTGGGCTGCTGAGAAGCCAGACACGTTGAATTTTCCCCTCAAATTGGTTTTGCTTTGCTCATTTTATAGACTAGAAAAACAAATAGTTTTTAAAAATAATTTATCTACTCGCAGGCAGACCAGCACTGCCTGCTTAGGTACATTTTCAGTCCCTTCAGGAGGCCCAATTTTGCATGTTCTGAGTCCTTCCCTTTGGAGACTATCCTGCTGCCTGTTTCCCAGGATCCTGAAGTAAACACTGGACTGTTTAATGAACTCTGCACGGCCTTCCAACTACTTTCATCCTTAAACGAAGTTGCTTCCTTCACTGCTCTACTGCAGCCTGGACCAACCATATATTATTCACCCGCAGCCCTGCCTTCTCCATCCATCCTGGGAAAACAGACAGGTCTCTTCTCTGACAGCAACTACATCCTCCAGACAAGGCCCATGAAGAAACAGCGGCATGCAGGCGAGGAAGTCTTGTTTACAGCAGAGTTCTTCCCTTTCCACACATCACACTAACACGTCCTTCACCCGCCCGCCCATGCCGCACAAGCGGCAGCGGGTGCCTGCCACGGACGGGCCGAGCCCCGCGCAAGGCCCACCCCGGCCAAGAGCCCCCGGCCCGGCCAGCCCCGGCTCCGGCTGCAGCCCCGTGCGGGAGAGGGTCCGCCATGAGCCCCCGCACAGCCACACACCCGCGGGCCCGAGCGCAAGAGGCAACCGAGCCCACCGGAGCCGGGCCGGAGCCGGGCCGGAGCCCCGCGGGTCCCGCGCGAGGCGGCCGCTGTCGGTGCGCGGCCGTGCCCGTCTCCCTCCGCTCCCGGCCGGGCCCGCACGGCGAGCACGGGGCGCGGCCCCCACCAGCCAGAGCCGGGGCGAGCAGCGGGGTCTCCGCCGCAGCGGCCGCGAAGGGCCCGGCGGGCAGCGCAGAGCCGCGGCCGCGGCGCTCCCCGCGCAGGTGGCGGCGGCCCTGCGGGGAGGCCGCGGCGGCAGCGCCGGCCGGCCCCTGTCCCCGCCCCTCTCGGCCTCCTGGGGCGGCGGCGGCGGCCGCGGCGCTGTTCCCCTCCCTCTCTCGCTCGCTCCCTCCCTCCCCGGCTGCGGGGCTGTTCCCCCTCATGCGGATGTGACATTTCACGGCGTTACCGCAGCCGCCATTTTGAGGCACAGAGCGCTGGCGGCGGCGGAGCGGCAGCAGCGCGCCGGGGCTCGGGCGACGGGGGCGGCCCGCGGGCCGGGAGCGGCGAGCCGGGCGTCGGCCAGCGGCGGTGCCGGGGCGCCGGGGGGGGCGGGAGGGCACGGCAGGGGCCCCGCGGCGCCTCCCCGACTTCGCAGCGCCGCGGACACCTCGCCGGGGGAAGGGGAAGCGCCGGGCGCCGCCGGGCCCTGACTCCGGGTCTCCCGTCCCCCCCTCCCGGTCCCCTCCCCTCCGGCCCCCGGGGAAGCCGCCGCCCCCGGCCGGACCCTCCTCCCAGCCCCTTTTCCCCGACCGGGTGCCGCCGCCGAGATTGGGCGAATAGCGAGTAAATACGTGCGCGTCTCGCTGCCTCCGCCGGCGCCCCGCTCCCTACTCGCCGGAGCCCCGCCGCAGCCCCCCGAGCCGGGCGCCCAGTCCCGGCCGCTGCCGAGGCCGCGCCGCTCCTCCGCCCCTTCTCCTCCCGACACAGGCCCGCAGCCCCCCGCGGGAAAGGCCCAGCCCGCCGCCGCCGAGCCCCAGCCCCAGCCCGACATGAACCACCATCAGCAGCAGCAGCAGCACCAGAAGCCCGGGGAGCAGCAGCTGAGCGAGCCCGAGGACATGGAGATGGAAGGTAAAGCCGGGCAGGGCCCGCGCCCTCAACTCCGCGGAGAGTTTACCCTCGCCCCTCTGCCCCGCTCCCGGGGCTCCCCCACCGCCGCGTCCCCTCGGGGATCCTGGGCCGCTCTCCGCGGTAAACACGCTCGGCCCGGGCCGCTCCTGCTGGCCCCGGCACCTCCGGGGCGCGGGGAGCGCTGCTCGGCAGGGCTGCGGGGGAACGCCGGGGAAAGTTGCGGTGCGGGCCTGGGGGAGACGGCCCGGGGGGCTCCGCAGGAATTTGCACCGCGGGAGGGGGAGGGCGCGGGGGAAGCGCCGCTACAAAAGGAGCCCCGCGCCCCCGGACCCTCGGAGCTTCCCGCCGGGCGTGGGGCGAGCCCGGGAGGGGGCACGGGGGTCCGGTCAAAGTAGTTGCCGTGATTCTGGGGCAGGGTTTTGCCTGGGGCGGGCGAAGGGGACGCGGCTGTCGCGGGGCTCCCCGGCGGGGCGGGCGGGGGGCTGCAGCCCTGCCCTGCCCGGCCGCTCATTGTATGCAGGCAGCTACGCTGCTCGCCATTTTTAATTAACCCTCCTCCGAGGGTTATTTACAGAACCCACTGCCGGCCGGGCCTGCGCGGGTCGGCGGGCAGCGCTGGCCATGTGTAGCGCCTGCACAGCCCGCGGCCCGCATCCTGCACCGTCATGCAGTTGCGCTGGCTCCATAAAGGAGGCACTACGTTTGCATGTTCCTACCCCCGTCCGGTGTAGTCTCCAGTGGTGCCTTAAGCGGGGCCTTTTTTTTTTTTTTTTTTCCTTTCTCTTTTTTGCATTGTGGTGTTGTTTTTGTACGCCCTCTCCTCCTCTGGACAACACCTTCCATCTGAATTCAACGCTGTAAGATTATTTTGGGTAAATGTGCGGCGGGGTTTCGTTCCCAAAGGAAAGACCGCCACAGTGAGCTAGCTACTCGTACCGATTGACTTGGAGGTCAAAACCACCAACTATCTAAATATCGTTTAGAATGCCTGGCTGTGAAGATGACAATTCTCATTCAGCCGTTTTAGTCAAAAATGACATAAATACTCGCCAGCACAAGATATTTTGCTTGAAAACGGGACAATCGACTTAGTACATGCATCTTTCTGCTAAATAATAGCCTTTGAAATTGGCAGGAGGGAAGGTGTTTCAGTGGAAGTTTGTCACAGTGACTGTGAGATTACATTTCAGTATTAGAAGGTCATGACATAAAACCTGGCTTTTTAAAACATAGGTGTCTATTTCATACAATAATGGCTAGAACTTACTAACTATCTAAGTCTTCAGTTCTATTTTAGTGAAATCTCCAGAGTGATGTTTCTATACAATGGGACAAATAAGTAAAAGGAGTTGATTCAAAATATACCTCATATTTGTATACATACATGTATTAGCATCTTGTGGGTTGCAGTTTCCAACAGATTGTTTGACAGTCATTAGTAATCTGCATTTTCTCAGTGTTTTCTCCTTTTAAAGTCCTTCAGAATTTTGACTGTATTTACTGTGTTTATTTTGAATTTTGTGGGCTGGATGCTCTACCATGCTGAGCTCACTGTGACATGCTGGACGTTTTATTGCAGTTTTAAGGGTATCCTGAACTTCTCTGGATTGCACCCCCTCTGCCACTGGGAATACAGGAGTCCCGAATACATGCAGAAATCACTGATGGTTGTGAAAATCATGCTGGTGGCCACCTCCTTTGGAGGAAAGAGTCTCTTCACATGTCAACGTAGTGACACTGAGAATGCATCATTGTCTCAGAAATCTATTTGAAATCTATTAGACCACACACAGCTGATTCCAACTGATATGATAAATTTGGTAATTTTTGAGACTTTACAGAACTGTCCATTTATATAAAAACAAAACCAGAAAAGTTTAGCCTGTGGAGGTTTTTTCCCATACATTATTTCTCTTAGAGAAACATGTTAATTTTACTGGACTGCAGAGATCAGATTATTGCTAACTTTTATTAAAAGTTGACATCATGGGTAGATATTAATTTAATGTGTAAAACAATGTTTGTCATCTTAATATATGGGTGTTAGTGCTTTCTTTAGAGATGTTTTCAAGCAGTGAGGAAAAGGCTTAATAACATGTAGTTAGCTTAATTTTAACATGCACAGAGCAGTATTGGATGCCATTCTTCAGTGAGTGATCACATTAGATTTAGGAGGCATGTGAAGAATGCACAGTGGAAAATTGCACATCTTGATTTGAAATTACTTGAAGGTTTGCTTAGTCTGTGTACAGCTACACTAGATGAACGATTTTTAAAGGGTGACATAACAATTTCAGATGTAGTAGTCAAAGTGTGGAATTAAACTCTTCAGGGTTGAATCAGATATGGTATTTTGAGTGTTTGCTCTCATGTCCCTATTTTTTCCCCTCCCCTTTCCCTTATGACTAATTTACTCTTCCTTGATGACCTTATGGGCACTCTGTGTAAATGAAAGTACTAGTGAACAGGGCTTTTGGACTTCATAAGGGATGAAGACATTTGCTTTAGAAAGAAAACTTAATCTCTGCATGACGGAGGAAAGCAGCAGTGCCAGCCGCGGTAAGGGCCAGGTACACGCTCAGCAGCACCAGGGTGGTGCAGCCTCACCTGCTTGCAGTACTCACTGCAATGCTGTCACCCCTCTGTGTATTTAGTCCTGTTACCCGTGGGTGTTAGTAATCAGCTTTAGCCTTACTTGGGCTTGGCAGTAGTGATATGTGGACAGAGGAGCTTTAAATTGCAGAGCACAGTAGGTGTTGTGTTCCTGTAGCTGCAGGCAGCTACTTCCAAAGCCGAGGGGACACTTGGACATCACAGTGTTTGCTGCTTCTGGTTGTCCCCTCATGTACCACACCAGTGGTTGGGCTAGTGCACCTCCCTGGGACTACTACAAACAGAAAGTGGGGGGTAAAGATGCAGTTTGGGTTGTTAATTGGGTTCACCTTGAAGTCCCATATAGCCTTGTGTGAATGTGGTTGAGGGCATTGGGGTGGGAAGGAGCAAGAAGAGCAGCTTGAGGTAGCACAGATGCTGACAGTTACCTGGCCAAATTCTGTCACTGCTCCTGGATTCTGTGTGCACCCCTCATTTATTCACTGCTGCATAAGAGCATGTGATTCTGGCTGCCTTGGCTGCCTTTGGGCCGAAACAGAGTGGGAGTGTGCAGATGAGCCGTTGGTGCCTGGGTGTTAGATAAATTAACAGTTTGGGGTGGTGATTAGTAAATTATCCTGTGGAAATTTTGAAGAGTTTATTTGTATGCTAAATAAATTTAGTGGAAGAAATAAATAATAGTTTTTTTGTACTGTAAGTAGGGTGTGTAGTTTGCTTTAGCATACAAAAAATTAGGGCTGTAGCGTTGCTAGTGAGTTGCTTTATGAAGTGTAATTGAATCCAAGTCTGATACTTTATATATGCTTCCTCTGTAACATCTTTTCACAAATGCGTGAGCTTCAAAGAACTCGGCTTAATACAAATCTACAGTTACATGTTGCATAGAGTTCTTTCATGAAAAGTCTCATGTGCAGCTTAATAACTGTACGTTTCCCTTGTTTATAATTTGAATCTGGTTTTATGTAGGTTCAGCCTCTGCCCATAGTTCCATTGGTACGTGTGTTTCTCATTAGGGAAGTTTCTTTCCTGAAGTAGCCAGCACAGGCTTAGCAACACAGTGTCACCGGCAGGGAACATGCAGTGACTGGTAGTTCAGCTTGCACACTTGTGTTCTGTCTTTGTATCAGTTCTGCAGCCTCTCAGGCAATGCCATCTTTAAGTTTTCCCTTAGTTTGGGATTTAAAATTGAGACTTGAATTGCAGGTGAAATGATGCAACATATGTACAGAAAAAACCCAGGAAAAACCTGACATGTCTGTGTGTATGTGAAAAGTTTAAAATCACGCTATTTTCCTGTTTCCATGCAGCTGAAAGTTTGTGCTCCTTGCTCATTCCTGTTTTGCTCATTACTGACAGAATTTGCTAGATTTCAGACCCACTGCAGAATACTGGTCTCAAATACTTATTTTTGCCTGACTTCTGAATGCTTGCTTCCCTCTCATATTTTGTCCTCATTAGTATTCTCAATTCCTGGCAATTTAATATCATTTGCATATATAAACCCGTGTTCACTTTTTCTGCTTGTTTCTATGCCTTCCTCCTGAAGGCCCGTATCCCTCTTTTTCCCTGCACTCCTTTGCTGTCTTCGATGTTGCTTTTAGCCAGGTGGTGATAAAATGGGGCTGTGTGTTTGAGAGGAGGATATGCAGACTAATTTCATTATACAGCTGTGGGTATCTGCTTGTTTATGTGTTCTTCCTGCCCCATCCCCTCTGCAGCGTTTTCCGTGAAATAGATGATGGTCAAGTGAGGGAATATAAAAATGCTGCTGGAGTGGACAACGAGCAAAATTAAGTTAATTTTGGGGTTATACCTAGAGCAAAGAACCAGGCCTGGCCTCTTACTCACAATAATGATCATGTTTGGTAGCTCTGGAAACAGCTTGCTTGGCCTTGGGAGATGATGTGCATTGGATCATTCTCAAGTAGGCACTTCATGCCAACCACGAAAACGGCCTTGGTGGCTTCTGAAGAGTGCAAGCTGTGTCTGGAGTTCCTTCTGTGCATTCTCCATAAACTGGCTTCTCAGTAAGTTGTCAGATTTAGTAGACTCTGTGACGAAGTGGAAATAGTTGAATAGCGGAAAATGTGTGCAAGCTTCAGAGGGAAGTGCAGATCCCACACTCCTCAGGATGAGCTCTGTATCTCAGACTTCCTTAGAGCACTCCAGTTGTTCCATGCTGTTGACTGAATTCGGAAGTGGTAAAAACTGCTCCGTTGTTCCTAGGGAGTTAAACAAAGTAATGTAGCAAGCTGTCAAGTTGTGTGAGGAGAATCAATAAGAGCCCAAACTATTTTTAAAAAGCAGGTGAAGATAGTTGTTTAAAACTAACTGAATCAGTTTCATTGCTGCAAAGTAATTTATCACAAGAAAATCTAAACAGTGCATCCAGCCTGTAGCAGTTAAACCAGTTTAGCCAGTACATCTTGCATGACATCATCTGATATTTGGGGTAAGGGTGAAAATGAACTGGTTTAAAGCTTGTGAAGCATCCAATTCTTCTTGAATGATAATAAATTTAAAATAGGACATTGTTTGTGATAGTTTGTGCTTTGAGGTGCCTCAGATCAGTTGCTTTAGTTTGACTTTGTATCTTGGGGCTGTAGGGCTTAGGGCTGTTGATTGTGAAGGAGTAAAATACTGGGTGGCTTACAATACAAATTATTAGTAATCCATAGCAAGTATGCTTTTTGCCCTGAAATACATATGTGTATTAATATATTCAAAATCTGCTACATACTGATTTGACATTACCAGAAACAAGGTTAACAGTTATTAAAAAGCAATCTGATAAGTAGAAGGGAGGCTGGAGATGGGCTATCTCATTTGTCAAGTTATTAAATATATAGTGTTGTTTTCTGAAACATTTCCATTGGTCACTAATGTATTTTGCTGCAGTGGTTATAGTATTTTAATTTCATATAATAGAAAAAAGAGTGAAAGTGCACCTAATAAGTGGTGATGGCTGTAGCATAATATGTGCATATTGTTGCAGGCTTAGACTGCAACATTTTAACATTTCTGCTAATCCATTTATTTTTCATCTTGCCTTGCTGATTGTAGTAAAACTATTTCTATAAGTTTAGAAACACTGAATAGGGTTTGAATGACTAGCCAGCAAAATGAAGAATGGTTAGCTTGGAAATAGTGTCTTATTCTAACTTTGATTTGCCTAGATTCCCTAGAAGGCTGAGATTTTGTCCACTAGAAATAATTAGGCTTCTAGAAATCAGTAGATGGATTTTGAAAATACTGGACTATTTCAAGTTTGGGGAAGACAGTGTTAAACTTACTGTAGTGTGTAAGAATCTTGGGGAGTCTCTTCAGAATTTAAAAATACATTTGAAAACTGTTTTATATTTGATTTGATATGATCTAGAATATTACAATTTTTTTGTCCAGTGTAACAGCATGGGCATATTTATTAGGCAAAATGTATTAAAAATATGGAGATTAAGTGAAAAATTTTGAGAAAATTAAAATTCCATGGTGTAATCAATACAGCATAGCTCAGCTTTTAATTGCTGTTTGGCAGCTGTTTGAAATGTTACCAAAATAAGTAATTCCTGACCCATATAATAGTGAAGATTTAAACAAAACCATCATGCTCTGTAGCATCAAATGTCTTAGGAGAACAGGATGTTCACTGTCTGCAAACCTGAGTTCTCCCTGACTGCAGCTGTAAACTGAGCTTCAGAGTGATGCCACTCAGAGAAGGTGTGCCAGGAGCACCGTGCTTAACTTGGGGAAGAAAAAACACTGTTCCCTCAGCCTGTTCTTGCATATGTGCTGGTGTATGGAGCTAGACAGTCTTCCAGGTGTCCTGAACACCATCAGCTTTTCTGCACCAGAACCAGCCCCTCGCTGGCACTCCAAAGCACATTGCAAGCCAGAGGAGGATGATGTGGATAGTGAGCTGGGATGTTGTATGAGGAGAATGTTCAAAATAGATTTTTTTTTTTTTTTTAGCAGTACTGCAGTATTTTGAAGCCTAGGAGAGGTGATGAGTTTTTTTAATATAGTCACATCTTTGATATGAAACATAAACTTGCTGGGAAACAGAACTTGGAGCTTTGTATGTTGTGTGTTAAGTGGTTTAATGCACTTCAGTAGAACTTGATTTAAATGCAGAAATCTGTGAAAATTATTGTCATTTTTCATAATTCCCCTTTTCCTAGTGTAAATAGCAAAGGATGTGTAGGAGTGTCATTGGTGTTCACTGAACTCTAATCTTGATCATCTGATAATTTCACAAGGCACAGTGTAAGGATGTTTTTTAAGAACATGGCATCTCCAGCTGTGCATGTGTGTTTTGGTAAAGGTTTAAGGACAGTTCTGGTTTAGCGTTCTAAATGTGATGTTACCCTACTACAACAATTGGATGAATTTCTGCCATGTTTGAAAAAAGGAATGGTTGTGTATTCCCACAACAGAGATTTTCCTCCCCATGTGTTTCAGTGAGTTTTCTGATATTCCTGATGCTGTTCAGGAGAACTTTGGTGGAGATTTTGATGAAGTGTGAGAGTACCTATTAAAACTTGGTGATGGCTTTAAATTCCAAATACAACTTAGGAGGTTAATAGTCTTTCTGATAAATACATCAAGCATTAGTGCTGTAAATTGGTTTCATAAAATACATAGTGAATTAAAAAGGTACAGACATTACATCTATCTTTAGTAGATAAGGTAATAAATGATGTTATTTATTTTAATATATGACATTTAAGAAGGGAGAAGTTACATTTCTAAGAAGAGAAACAAACGTTGCAATATACAACCAATACATTATTGTGGGAAGAAGCCACCCTGTCCAGGCACTGGGGCGGCTGTGCCACCCCCTCTTGTTGCTCCTATGTGCAGCTGAGCTTGTATCCCTCAGCAGAGGAGGAGGACTTTTGGGTGGATGCTTTGAACTCACCTGTGTTCTGCAGTTCTCCCACTGTGCTGGACGTGGCTGTGGCAATGGCAGAGGCTTGTATAGCAGCATTCCAGTGTGCAGGTATTAGGGTCTAAAGATTGGCCACCCTGTGCCTGGGATCTCTGTTTCTGTGCATTGCTGTTTTGCTCATCAGCTGTGATAAGGGACCGTTATGGACCTGCTCCTACCAGGCTGCCTCAGCCCCCTGTATGACTGTGCTCTTTAGCCCTCTGTATGGACAGTAACCTGTTGCGTTTTTTAGTCATGACAGTTTCTGGTTGCTGGAAAAGAATGAAGAGATAAATAAAATATTCACTCCCCAAACATTTCTTATCTTTTTATTATTTTTTTCCTTCCCCTCCCATCTAAAAATGCATATTGTCTTAGAGTGGAAATCTAAATCCTAGTACAGGGCCATGGTGATTTCTGCATCATCTTTGGCTTTTTTCAAGACCTGAGATCACTTCATTTGGAGGTGGAGCAGAACTTAGGATCCTCCCTTCCTGCTCACAAATCCAGACAGTGCTCTTGGTGCAGCTGCCTCTTTGCTGCTCAGTACCTGTGAAATGTGTCTCAGTTACTTATAACCAGATATTTCTGGTACCTGCAATCAGGTAACAATTTTAGGCACAAGTTTTCCTTCAGAGCATATCCTACTTCTTCAAGATAAATGGTTACTTTGCTTCTGTTACAGATGGAGCTGACTGGACACTCACATGCTGCTGTGTGGGTATAGAGGCTTCAGGTCTTAAGACAATGTGAGGTGTACTTGTTGTGAAAGGAAATTTGCTTAAGCAGAGTCTGTGTGAACCTTTTATTGTTCATTAAATCAAGCTAAGGATTAGTTAGATTTCCTTCTCCCTTGGGAATAGCAAGAAACTGACCTCTTCTAAAGAATTCTTCACCTGGTTAAGTGTTAGTTGCTTAATAATATCAAGGGCTGAACCTAATTCTAGAGAACAGGAGAAACTATTAGAAGTTGAAGACGGAGATAACTCAAATGTGTCTGTATATTATATGGATTAAATAGTGGGTCACAAGGCACATGCAAAACTCTTCGTGTTAATAGCAATTAGCGTAGTGGTGTTTCATGGTTTTCGTCTGCTCTTCTCTCTTTCTTATCCTTCCTGTGTGGCTTTCACCTCCTCTATTTCAGTCTGACTGCTTCAAATACTTCTTGCACTCTGCATCAAAAAACCAGTCCCCTTAAAAACTAATACAACACTTTGTAGTATTTCTGTCATGCCACAAAGGTAACCATAAGCTTAAGTGTTGGGTTTTTTCCTTTTTTTTTTTTTCTTCTTCCTGAAAGTGTCCTTATGGCTGAGGAATTAAAAATAAGCAACAGTAAAATCAACCCCAAATCTGTCAGAACTAAAAACTGACTAATAATTTCTTTAAAGTAGTTAGTTCTGAAAGCTTAACCACAGAATTTTATAATAATTGTTTTTCTCCTTCAAATATACTACTTCAGTTCCATATTGATTTTAAAATATTTCCTTATCCTCAGCAGATTTGTATTGTTTTTTCAACTTATTTTGTTCATCAGGCTCATGCTTTACCTACTACCTGTGCCTTGGAGTGTATTACCCAACGTAGGAGAGAGGGTTGGTATGGGAAGGATGTGGTCCTTACTGGAAAGGATTCTTGTGGCTTCCCTCTGAAGGAGGGAAAGCTGTGCAGCTCCTTTGCTTATCAGCAGAGCTCTGCTGGGGAAACCCTCTTGATTTTGATAATAGCACAGGTTAATGGGAAAGTAATTAGAAAGTTGCACAAGAATGGGTCTCGTTGTGCCTGTGTCAGTTGCCTGTTGATAAGCCATGGCTGCTGTGTCCCCTGTGCTGGGCTGGAGATCAAGGGTCAGACCCAGGGGCTCTTCAGTCCCTGCAGCTGAGCAGGAGCTGAGCTGGCTCTGGGGCAGGTTGGGGTGTGGAAGTGGGACTGAGCCTGTTGGCATTGCCACTGAAGGAAAGGTGTGTGGAACCTCAGCATCTGTCTTCAGGCTTTTCAACTCGGGATAAAAACACTTCAGCTTTATTGGTCAGTGCCCTCTCTTGTTGGATTTAGAAAACATTCCAACTAATTCTATAAGACCTTTCAGCATCCTGCAGTTACAATGAACTGAGTGTAGTGAGAGCCCATGCTTCAAGTGGTTCTCAGTGTATCTGTTTCTTGTCTTTCAGATCATACAAACCCCAGAAGTGTTTGTGTTAATCTGTATTTCAACTAATAATTAAGACAAATAAAATTTTAGGTACTTTATGCCACCTTTGAAGAGCAAAACTGAGGTCAAATCCAAGAATATGGTATGTGATTCCTTGAAGTAAAGCTTACTCAAGATCTGAACATGAGCCATAGCAGCCTTAGTTAACCAAATGTGTAAACACTTGCTTTTGCTGGTGAAGTTGTACCAGTAGCACTGAATTCAACACAGCCTCCATCTTGAAGGCCCATTTTGTTCAAGTTTATTATTATTGTCACCTGGCTTTTGTTAAAATTAGTCCGGCAGATGCCCACTTAGCAGCTGTGTGTGCTTGACCTCTCTGGAGCCCAAGCTCCACAGAAGATCTCCCACATCCAAGGAGTCTCTTGGCTGGTATAGTGTCAGGTGGCTGTGCAGCAGTCCAGCTGAGAATAATGCCTGCAAGAAAGAGGAACTTAACCCAAAACTGAGCACAAACTGCATGGAAGGTCCTTGATTCTGGTCTGGGCACCAGATTTCATGATATCAGATGACTTCTACATGCTGCTGAGAGCCAGGGGAAGAGTTGTGTCTAGTTCACTTCAATGTTGCTACAGAGAAGAGGTTGTGTTCTAGAGCAGGCTTTTTTGACCTCTCTGCTTCCCTTTTGCCTCCTTGCTCATAAGGAGATGAATGAAGAGATCTGAATTTAAAGTAACTTCCTTATTTTGTGTTTATTTTTAACATGGCTCAGTTCACTGGTCTGCTTTATTGTTTGGCCCCACAGACAAGTGGGTCAACTGTACTGAGGAGGCAGGAGGATGAGAAAATTCTTAAGCCATTAATGGCTTTTCTAACTTGTTTTTAAAACATACCCAAGACCCTTTATTGGGCACCTGGGCCTGTCTCCCCCAAGAAATGCCTTGCAGGACTGTAGCAAAGTTCCAAAGGTATAAAATCCAAGTTTACAGAGCTCTTGTGCAGACACATGGTTTTACCATTATAAAAATTGAATGTTGTTCAGATGCAAACCACTTCTGGGGATGAAGTTGTTCCTATTACACGTCTGCTTCTGCATGTCTTCATTTCTTTTACTTATTTTTTTCTTTTCTTCCCGCAAGGGTATTCCTTGTAGTTTAATATAGCTTCTTGCATTTTCTAGCTTGGAGATATATTTGAAGGATCTTCAGTTTTTTCATCTGTACAAAGTGGGTTACTATTTTCTGTTTCAAGTACATATTAAAAAGTCAAACAGTTACCTAATTTAAATTATACATTTAAATAATAATATAAAATATAAAATTAAATAATAATTTAAATTAAATTATGATCTAAATTTATTTGTGGGGGTTTTAGACTCTTGTCCAAGTTGTCTTTTTGTGTGGGATGAAAATTTCCAGTTTGCATTCAGACCTGGAGTTAGTGTTTACTGTAGCTGTTTGATCAGCCAAGGTTTCTGGCCATTGTGGTTGTACTAATTTATACAGGAGACACTGATTTCTGGAAGATGGTTGGATAATAAAGGTTTTTAGCAGTGTGTTAGAAGCAGCGAGTTTTAGCGTTAACCTGCTTCCTGATCTGGAAAGTTTGCAGAAGAAGATGCATGAAATTTCTGTCATTTTGAATTCAGCTTAAAGTGTGCTTATTGCTATTAGTATCACATTCACAGGTTAGACCTAAGAAGGTAAAACTTAGAACTGATGAGCTTAATGCTAGACAGGGTCTAGTTAGCATAGCTGGAGCAAAATGTTGGCAGAGATTACCTGGGCTAATGCTAATTTTTGATCTCTCATTTTTAATATACCTTGAAATGCACGTTAACCACCTCAGATGCATGCTTTATTAAATCAAAGGATGGGTGTACAATAGAAGTATTTAAAATTTTGGCAGCATACAGCTTTGTAAATAGGTATTTGTGTTTTCTGCAGTAAGAAAATTTTTAAAGTGGTGTTGTTGAGCAATTATGGTTGATTTCTACCCTAAATATGGACCGTTGCCTTCTGTGAGAAGCTAGTGTTGTAAACCCACTGGTGTTGTAAACCCACTGCTGGTAGTGTGCAATTTTGATTTCTACATCATGCTCAGAAATTTGGGAAGGGGTTATTCATTTGGTAACTTGCTTCTCCAGTGGGGATGTACTGCAGCCCGTAGCAGTCCTGTTCCTGACAGCGCTTCCTTCCTGGGGAGCCATCTCCCAGCTGGGTGACCTGTTGGGATGCCAGGACACTGCTCTGTGCTCTTGTGTTTCCCAGGTGAGGGTGCACCAAAGGTAGAGGAAGGGCTGCCTTGGGAGGAGAAGCTTTGAAAATATGTAGCTGCTTCCAAAAGAAAAACTGTGCTTTACCTCGTGGACCAGATCAGAAGGGCACCTGGAGAAGTGGGCAGCTGGGAAGAATGCCTTGTTTTGGCTGCAGCCTTGTCCAGGTGCTCCTTGGGCCTGAGCAGAGGAGAGGCTGGAGGGATACCTGCTCCTTTTTCCTGCTGCCACCGAGAAAGAAGATGGTGTGTTAACTGCCTGCCAGGCAGGGAGTGCTGCCAGCACTCGGCTCACATGGAATTTTAAGTGGTATATGTTCACTTCAGAAGTTCAGCTTATATTCAAAAGATAGCTAGCTGTATACTTGGCTATGTTGAGTGGCCTTGAATTTTCTGGGAGCTGGAATGCTTTCCTCACCATACTGTTTTTCTTTCCCATGTTGATTCACTCACCAAGATCTGTAACTAAGTTCTGTAGTGGTTGAATGCATGCAGCTGCCTCCTTGATCTGCAGAGAAATTTCGGCTGTCTCTGTAATCTTCAGCAGCAGCAAAAGCTATTCCAAGATGCTATTTTAATGGTAGTACAGCACCTGAATAATTTGATTTATGGCCTACCCAGATTGCTTAATCACTTTCTGTGTTGTAAGATTTGGGAGAAAATACAAATTGCTGTAGATATGCCACTTGTAGTGGTGAGAAATACCTTCTCCTTTCCACAGAGTTCTACCAGCTCTTTGAGATGTGTTCTTTCAAGCAACAGTAAATACAAGGATTGGAGTTAAATTGTTGGAGCTATATTGAAGTGCATGTTACCATTTTAAAGAGTTAACAGAGCACCAGTGAGATAGCAGGAGCCAGCAGTGGCAGGAGCAGCTCTTGTGTGCACACCATGTACCTGGTGAGGTTTTCACTCATCCTCTCTGTATTTCTGAACAAATCTCAGAAACTGAAAACCCTTAATGCCCTAGAACTCCTGCTTTTCTTTCTGTTTGCCCCGGAAGATAAAGTATCATGAAGGTTATGGACCTGTGAGAGCACAGATGCTGATTGTTGGATGTTGAGAAACTGCATTGCTGGCACTTGGATTGCTGATCCTGTTCAAGATCTGGCCAGACCAAGTACATTAGTATATGAAATAAAATGTAGGATCATTTCTTTGATCTCAGATAAGGTATTTATGTAAATCAAGTATTACAGTAATAGTGTCAGTAATACTAAAATAATCTAAATTCTATAAATAATATCAATACTACTGTGTCTGATTTAGTCCTCACAGAACAGAAAGTGTGAAAGCTGTATCTTGTTGATCCAATCTGATTGCATAGTTGTTAAAAACTGATAACAAAAATCTCATGGAAACTCTGCACGTCCAGCAGACTTTTTTTCCTAAAAAAAGTTCTAATTGTCCCTAGAACAGCAGTTGTAGCTTGTAGTTGATGCAATGCAGGCAGTGCTGTTTTGTAGCAGGAGTTTGTTGGTCCATGCTGGTTCTTAACCTCAGCTGCAGAGGGATGCCAGGATTCTGCTGGAGTGCTTGGGACCAGTGTCTTGAGTTTGTCTGTATGTGTGCAAATGCATGGGGGTGCATTTATTGGTAGATGTGGAATAATCTTTCCTCTTCCCTAGTAGCTGGAGCTCAGCATTCAAGTGGAAGTTCCCTGTACAGCTCATTAGGGTGAGTTCAGAACTGTGCCTGAGAAGGAAGTTTGCAGGGATTGGGAATGTGCTCAGACTTCAGGATTTATTAAGTCTGGGCATAAGCACTTATTTGGCTGTGAACACTGTATGTGTTAGGTATGATGGCAATAGCAAAAGCTAAAGCCAGATGCCTGTGAGTTAATTGAAAGGTGTTTCTCTTTGTTCTGGGGTCATTTATTCTGTGTCAGCTCTTTGAAGTAAATATTTTAATTTTCAAAGAAGAGAGAATGGCATTTGCAGTGTTTTGAACACTGAAGGAGCACCTTTTTGTCTTGCATTGTGCAACCCAGCAGTAATGGATGTGGTATTTTCCTGTGTGTGCAGCCTGGTCCTTGGGGTGCATTGCCTCTCTACTACAATTCACCTGCAAGTGGCTTAAATACTAGGGCCCTGCCTTGAAAGGGCAGGATGGGGAGATCCTACAGCTTGATAGAAGTTTTCTGATAGAATCTCAGCGGTCTCTAGAATCCCACAGATTATCATCTAGATGTTTAGTGAAATATCTTGTTTACCCAGATTGTCCAAGTCAGAGTGAGACAGAGTCCTCAGCCTGTCCCCTTGTCTGTGTTTCTCTCTTTTTGGTCTTGTGGGGTTTCTTTGATCTTAAAGCTTGCTGAAAATGCATCAGTAACAAAACATCCACAAGGAACATTAAGATACCTGAGCTTGGCCATATGAATTATCAGTATATGTTTATTTTAACATGTTTATGGTCAAAGGATGTAATGGGGGGGAAAAAGGTACATCTGCTAGGTAAAAATCTAGACAACGTGTTGTGTCTGATGGGGTTTGTGAACAAGCTTAAACAGGTAAAGACTCTCCTGTTACATGTGCAGAGATAAATTTCCTGTTGTGTAGCTTAGTTGTTTGAGGTATGCCAGTGTTGTGTTACCACCCAGATAAACACAGCAGTGCCACTTGTAGCCACCTGGCTTCCGTAGGTAAAATAACTGAATATTCTTTGAAAGGGTCGCTTTGGTTCTTTTGCTGGTCAGAGAGCTGTGTTCCAGAGAGCAGCTTCTCCTCCCTGATAACCTCCAGCAAAATAACCACTAAAGTAACCATTCTCTTTTCAGTCCCTATTTTATCTTCTCCTTTTTCAAAATTGTCTTTTATATCTCTTCTTATCCTTTATTGCAAAGGCACAGTGTGTCTCTTCCTTTCTTTCAGAGAAAAAGTTTCCCCCTCTGGAAGGGATAACAGTTGCAGTTAAATTATTACTGTCTCTAATAATTCTTAAATCCTGCTCTAATTCTGATTTTGACCAGTAACATCTGGAGCTTGTTTGAGGTTTGGGTCAGACCTGACTGTAATGGCATTTAAATTGGAACTCTCTGCTTCATTTCAGTTAGTTTAATGAATAAAAAAATAGTCACTTTTCAGTGGAAAAACCTGCAAATAATGCACATTAATTGCAGATACTTTTTTTTGTATATACTTCTATTTCTTCAACAAGATCTCTTAAGTCCTCTCTGCTTCTGAAAGAAGGAACATCCTTATGGCTTCTTAGTTTTTTTTTTAATTATTTTTTTGTTTTGTTTTGTTTTTGTTTTGTGCAAAGGTCTGGAGCTAAGGAAGTGCCAGGAGTTACATACTAGACAGTTTGTGGGGTACCTCTGTGTTTGGGTTTATTTTTCTCTTCTCCCCTGTGATCCACTGCCACGAACTATCCCATGTTCACACCCCTTCAAGGAAAACTGTTAGCAGTTCCAAAGTCACGTAAAGTAGTCCAGGAAAAAAGAGAGGCAATGAGGATCCAGTAGTGGGGAGGACTGACCAGAAAAATCTGCTCTTGTATGCTCCAAAGATATACTCCAAATAGGGAGAGCATTTGTGGGGTAAAAGTCGTAGCAGGAAATGTGAATGGACTAACTGGAGCAAAAGAAGTGGGAGTAGTGAGGGTTTCCGTCCCAGCTGTGTGTGAGGTTGTAGTGGCTGATGATGACACAGACCACAAAACGCTGCATTATTAAGAGAGAAAAATGCAGCGTGTGGAGTATACTTAAGGGACTTTGTGTTGTCCTGAGACAAAGGAAGAATCATTCATCATCTCAATAGGAATTTGAGATACAGCTTCATTTGGTGATGGTGTTTATACCAGCTTCTAGCCAGAGGCAAAGCAGGAAGGCAGTAATTAATTTTGGAAGTCCTCAAAGTTTACTTCAGATGAGTGGCAGGAGCAGTGGAGTGAAAGTAGAAGCAGTTGGGAAGATTTACCAGAAAGAATAGAATATTGAGATTGGGAATGTGTTTCTGGAATTAGGGTGTTCTGCAAAGCGTAAGAAAGATGTAATTCACTGAGTGACATGCAGTAGCCAACTGTCCTAAAATGTGTTTTCAAGTCTGTTTTGTTGCCCTTATGTTCTAAGAATAGTTGACCAGAAAGCTATTGAAATACTGTCTGAGGATTTGGCTCATGAAACAAAAAATAAATGTAATATGTAGTAAGACAGTAAATATGCAACAAACATGTGAGCAGTGAAATACAATTTCCTCTTCAGAATTTCTGACGAAAAATGTGTTAATTATAATTGCTGCCACATGTGGAGTAACTTGGTTTTCCACAGAAAGAGAAGAATTTTGACCAACTTGTTTTGTCTCCCTTTACAAGGGAAAACTAATCTGGGTAATTATTTGGGATGGTGATACATCAGGACATTACTGAGAACACTGAAATATCCAAGAGCCCCACCATATACAATAAATTCCATCAGAAGCATCATTATCCCTCCACTCCTGCCATTTGGTTTCTCTTTAAAATGAAATAAAAATAAAATTACATAGGTGTGAAGTCTTCCTTCTTGAAGGCATCTTTCAAATTTCTGTTTCTGAAATAGTTGTTTGCACAAACCTTGTAGTTTTGAAGTTTGCAGCTGCAGATGTTACTGTATGAGGTACAGGGTTCAAGAAGCTCTGTCTGTGATGAGGTTCTAAAAGATTGCTGGTTTAGAGGTGTTGCAGTGTGTATCAGTAGGTTCTTCTTTATTCTTGTTTGTATTACAAGTTGCTCGGGTTGGAAATCTGAATTTGGCTGTTCACAGCTAATGTGCCTGTGGAGTACACAGCAGTTTCTTTGCCTCTTGGATTTCAGTGTGTTTGTGTTAGGATTTGGAAAAGCAAGTTAGCCTCAAAATCTGTATATGGCTGGGTCTGTATGCTGTTTTCTCTAGAATACAGAGAATATAACTTCATTCCTGATTGTGATTGCTTAACTAATAGGCCTGGGGAAACAGGGACTTGGTTCCTTGGTCCCATGGCAGCCTGTTTGGCACCAGAACAGCTGGTTGGCTATTTAACGCTGAATAGTTAAACAGGAAAAGCTTTCTCAGTCACTTAAAAGTTTTCTTTTGTTTTCAGTAAGAAAAGAATGTGACTTAAAATTGCTGACAAAGAAAAAGTGATAAAATTGTCAGTGGAGTGCTTAACTGAGGATTATAAAGTTCCTGTTCTGCATTCTTTTAAGAATTCCATGGTAAATAGTGGAGACTGACACCCGAGATTCCATACAAAAGTCTTTCAGCTGTGTTATTTGTTTGAAGAAAGTTGTTCTCCATGTAGGTAGTATTAAATAATTAACACTGTTTAGTGCTAATTTTGGTGTCTGCTAACATTTGGATGTTTTCAGTACAGTAACTTTCATCTTCAAAGCAGTGAAGTGAAGCTGATCTTTTTACAACAATAATCAGCTCTTTCTTAGAGCCTAAGTAATAATTTTCTTCCACTAACACTTGGGGGTAGAAAGGTTGCTGTCAGAATGGAATGGGAAAATAAAGGTTAAATCTTAATTAAAACGAATGATGAAGAAAGTGTAAACTGCTTTGGGGTTTAATGGTTCTGTTTTAGAGACTGAGGAAAACTAGTGAATCAATGCTCTGTTAAGGCTTCTAAAATTGTTTTAATGATTGCTAGTGTTCATGCTACAAAGCAGAAGAAAGCAGCCACCTGGCAGATGATTCAGTAGATTAAGGCTGGCTAGAAATTTAATGGTTAAGGTTTCTTGGGAGTGTCTAGACCCCAAAAATCTTCATGGAGACTCCAGTCAAAACGGGGACACTGAGGGAGGGAAGGGGATTTCCAAATGGGAGCAGGATGGGGTAAATCACCCCACAGTCTCTGCTCCCTGGGGCACCAGCCCTGAGCCTTTTTCGTGTTCAAGGCAGGGGCATCACCAAATCTCCCATCCCAGCTCAGCGCCCTTTCCATGGATGGTCATTCTGTGTTTGTCCTCTTTGGTCAGGGAAGCTTTTGTAGGACATGGCACAGCACTAACAGGCAAGGCTGGAAAATTGAGCTTATTAAGGGGCAACCTCAAAAGCTCCTGGGAACCATGTCTTTTAGGAATTTGGGAAACTAGTGGAGAATAGAGCTCTGAAATCTATGTCTTAGAGAACAAGAAAGCAACTTCTTTTCCAGATCATCCCATTTGAAAAAGGAACATTTTTTGTTTTGCTTCTTTTGCAGTTGTTAATTTTAGATGAGAGCGTAATTACTTCTTGTTAATTACAATGAAAACAAACGTTAAAATTAACCCATAGTGTAGATTTTTTTTTTTGTTGTAGCAATCTCTTAAAATCATGGTTTACTATTATACTTGAAATGTATCTGTTACTAAATACAGTGAAAACTGAATTTCAGTAGAAAAGAAGGATTTTGTCAGCAGTGCTCCCTGTATGGCTGGCAGGAAGCAGTAAATGTTCCTGTGTTACCAGGCTGTGCACGTGTATCAGTTCACATAAAGGACTTAACAGAGCAACCTCAAACCTCAGGCTTTGAATGGTTTAATTGTTGTTGTCATTTCCCCCACAGTTAATCTACACTTGTAAAAGCGACCCTGATGTGAGGTTAGGATTTATCAGCACCAGGCACCCCACACTAATTGGTTCAGCTCTGCACTTCACTGCCGAGGTGCTTCTTCAGAGCAGAGGCTGCTCGGAGCAGTTCCCTGCCCAAAGCAGGAGGAAACACACCTGGGTGTGTGGGGCTGATCCTGCTCCCAGCCCCACACTGCCTGCATGCTTCTCCACAACTGGGCATGCTTTTCCTGAAGTGGAAGAGAAGTATGACTTGGGCCTGCTCTTTGTTTTGAATGAAAAGTGCCAAACACTTCGGCCGTAGGCATTTCTTTTCTACAGTAAAGTTTTATAGATTCTGCAAAACTGTTCTCAGTCAAGAATTTTTGGGTTTTTAAAAATACTTTAGGCTAGTAACAGGTTTTTTCCATGAATGTTCAAAAGTTCCTTATGGAAACCCTGAATATTTGCATAAGATTAGCCAGCCTGGATTGAGCAAAATTTGTTTAACCTGGTGTGTTGAGGTTTGTGAGTGGCAGATGCTGATTTTAACCATGAGTGCAGGGGAGGGATGATAAGTTCCCTTCGCTGCTGTGCACACCCCGAGGGTGTCTGAGCCTGGCCACACTGCCTCTACCTTTTCACTGCTCCTCAGAATCTTTTTCCATTCACTGCATCGCCTTTGGAAGTGAACTGGGAATAACAAAAGCTTTGTGTAAGCTCGCTGTGCTGCTGCATTTCGAGCACTGTGTGCACCCTAGTTAACAGCCTTGCTTCCCTCCTCCATCTTGAAAAGGTATAGGAGAAGTGAAGTTACAACAAGGAAAATAAAGATGGTACAAGGTATCAAATGGCCTTTTAGAGGTACTGTCCGAGTAGACTGGGAAGGGTCCTGGATAACTGAGGAAAGATGTGCTAAAAGTCTGGAGAGCAGATTTTGTTTCTTTAAACTTGCAATCTGGTAATTTAGTATGAAGTCCCTTGTGTATTATAAGTAGTGGAAAATCCCATATCCCCCTCTACTCATGAAGAAGCCAAACCAGCACACACAACAGTCTTGATTTACAGTTTTTCTGTATAAACAATACCTTTCTGCTTCCATATTGCATTTCATATTGCTCTAGTACTCAGTGCACTGTGCTAATTAGGGCCTGTGGTGGTTCTTGGTTGCAGAAGCTACCACCTCAAGGAAAATGTAATCAGATACTGGTGCTACTGAGATCTTCCAGTTATGCATCCCAACTGGGCAGTGTATGCATCCAGTGGCATGGCAGAGATCACCACTCCTTGTGTCCTCAGGGACACAGTTTTTGCATTTTTCTAGATTCGCCATGGGACTAACAGATGAACTTTGGAGATGCTTTGGCCTGGGATTTCAGGCTGCTTTGCTGTAACAGCCACCTCTGAAACACATTCCATAGTTATCCTCAAAGCAATACTTTCTTGTGAGTGTATTTGATGTTGACTCCTTTACTATGCAGCAAAGAAGCCTGGATTTAAGCTTGTTTGTGTTGTCAGGTGAGAAGGAAATATGATTTATTGTGCTTGCATGCTTTTTCACAGTTTTATATAGTTTTTAATGTTATTTTCCTGAATATGATTTATTTGTCTTTCCCTCTTCTCGCCTAGTCTAGAACTACCAGCTGCCTGCAACCACTGAGTCAGATTCCGTGAGCCTGGAATACCTTATGTATCTATCCATTTCTCTGCACAGCTGGGAGCATGAGGAAGAGGAGGGAAAACAAGATCAGTGTTAGCAAATCTCCAATAATAACGGAAGACCTTTAAAAGCATTACTGAAAATAACAGTACTGTTGTTTTAAGTATTTGAAGTGCTGGAGATGTTAGATCCCTAAATGTGAGGGTTTGGGCACGTTGCACAGTTTCTGTGGCTTGGAGTGATCTTTTCTGTTAAAAGATAAATTAAAAGATGGGGCTAAAGTAGGTGATTTATATTTTTTGCTCCTAGTGCCTATAAAATTAATTCCAGTGCAAATCCATATTGTTATCCAGCGTTATTCTCTACTAGGAAATTAATTTTGCTTTTAAACTCCAACATGGGCAGATCAACAGTGCTTCAACAGTCTAAAAATTACGTCACTATTAGGAAAATACATTCAAGCTACCTTCCTGTGCTACTGCTAATGTGAGCAAAACTCAACGTGCTTCAAGGCTGAGTTCAGGCGTGAGCAGTGCAATTAGCATTTGCTGTAAGGATGAATCTGGTCTCAAAACAGAGTTACAGAATCTGAAATAGTGATGAATAATACTTTGTAGCAAAGTTACTGCGCAGAAGCAGTGTACCTTCAGAGCTGGTTTGGGCAAGTGGTGTGTGTGATCGTACCCATGTAAGGCAATGTTTTATGCTACTGGTGAATGTGCAAAACCTTTTTGCTGCTTAAGCATGTGGTGAGTGTTCAGTTATTGTATTTAGTTAAATAGATGTACTCCAAGACTCTCTGAGAATGTGCGTTGCACTCATCCAAAATTACAGAGAAGTGAGTTCTGAAAAATTTATGTATCTGAGTAATAAAAACCGGGCTGGTCCAGGTGGTGGAGGTGTGTGCTTTTCTGGACTTCCACTAGGAAAGAGGGAGGTGCTAAAGGGAGCAGAATCACTAATTACATAATGTGCTTATATTATCATCCAAATATACTCATTTTAATTGCTTTTTAATTGTCTGTCTTAAACACACCAAGAACATGACCACAGAGTTGTAGCATGCTGGGTATAGTGTCAGACAAATGTAAATACTCTGTGGCCCTTGGACTGCTCCGGCTCCAGCTGAGGGTGCATCCTTTTCTTCCCTCTTTCAGAACTTCATTTTTTCTGTGAGTAGTTTTGCAGCCTCTCTAGTGATGCCACAGATGGTAGCCTTTGTTGTTGCAGTAGAGAAGGCTATTACTTAGTAGAGCAGTAAAACCTAAAGAGGGGTGTGATACTGGAAAAACACATTGTTCAGGGTGTGTTCGCTAGGTTGGGACCGAGTGCCCGACCTGCAGCAGAGATGTAATCACACTGCCATCTCTGGAATGTGCAGAGACAGGACGTGACAAGTTGGGGTAGTTGCTTCTGTAGCCTTGCTGCTCTAGATACAGCAAGGAGAAGGTAGTGCAAGTCCAGGAGCTGCTGCCATAATAGGTCATGACACTTCTGATGTTTTGGCCTTTCCTGATCATGGAAGAAAATAATTTATCTTGTCAACTGTTCTAGTTACTGTTTTTTGAGTATTACAGGGTAGCCAGAAGCAGTCTTCCTGCCTTTCTTCCTGATCTGATAGTTTTCTAGAAGCATAGCCTGAGCTAAAAAGCTCTTCAGACTAAGAAAAGGAACTATGAAAGATTTTTCAGCAGACCTTCTCTTATCCTGATCACTGCCAAGAAGTTGTGACACTGTACAATGCATAAAGCCAGGATAATGAGACAGGTTGGTATCTTCTGCTAAATAATTTGACTGTAATGAAGAAAAACTCGTGCCAATGCTGCTGTCTACCCCATTTATTAAACACCTGGGGCTTAAAAAGATTTTGAAAGATCCCTTGAAATGTGAAGGCTGCCTATACACACTCTTCACCAAGAGCATAGAGTTGTAATTTTGTTCAGTAATTATAGGTGTGTTGTTAGTGTCCGAACTGAACACTGGTTCACACAGTCTTTCATCTGACACCGAATTATTCATAGAGCAAAGGATTAAACTGCTGAAAGCAGGTAATTTAGTCACTCTTGGTATCAGTAAATTTTTGGGCTGACTTCTTCAATGGCAGCCTAAAGTCCACTGAGTAGTTGTATCGATAATACCCTAAATGCTTTTTATGTGTCAGTAGGAAGTTAAATCACATTTTAAAAACATTATAAGAGTTTCATTTTGTAAAGTGCCATCAGGCTGCTCCTGTCTTTGAAGATCGGCAGATAAATGAGTAGCTAGAGCAAACTGCTTAGTTATAGAGCAGGTTCTGCATGGGCTATTTGTTCTCAGCTATTTTTCTGTCCACAAAGTTACATTGTACCTTCCATGTATTTTCCCATGAAGATAACTGTATCATTGGAATGATGCTTCTGATACTATTTACCTTACAGACTGGCATTGTTCATGCATGTTGTTCAGGGGCTTCTCAGAGTCTAACTGCTTTGTTTTATCTAAGAATAGAGCAATCATGTAGTCTATTAATACAGTTTTGTTCCCATTCATTAGTTACTTTGGCGCAGTTAGAAACCAGTCTGGCCATCCTGTGCTTTGTCAAATGTCCTCTTTGGCCAGGCAGACCCAGTGATGGGAATGCAAGGCACAGCAACATAATGATTGATCAGTGTAATAATAAGTGGTGGCTGCACTGCTGTTACTGTCTGTCTAGTCATTGCTACATATTCTGTGGGCATGGCAGAGATGAGTCTGCTTCCAGGAAGTTGTCCCATCCCAGTTCTTCATTTGCTGTCTTGTGTAACATCATCTTCTTCTGTGGGAGATTTGCAATTCCCAGTCAATAATGCAATAATTACTTGTTTCAGATGACAATTGGAGAGCAAAAGACTTCCGTATAATACTGCTTCATTTTTTTTTAATGATTTAACATTGGCTACTTGCTCTTTAGAAAATAAATGTCTTTTCTCCTTTCTTTCTAAATGTAAAAGAGCAAATTTTGAAAGGATTGAAGATCTTTAAACCTTGTTGCCCTAGCTGGAACTCCCCTTGTTTCCTATGCCCCTAATACCTTTTTCCCTTAGTCTGTAAGCTTGGCACTGTCTCCTGATACTTCTCTAGAAGCTTTTCCCCCTTAAGACTTAGTCATTGTCCTTCATCACTTTCTTGTTAAGGTACATACATTACTAGATACACCTTTTGGCACTGGGTCAAGTAATGAACTATGAAAAGAGAAAAATAATAAATGAAGCCAAAGCAAATTTTCCCCACTTTTGCTAATGGGAGAATTAACTTTTAACTAAGATAAATGACATAATATTTACAAGTAATGGAAACATCCATGACAGCAGTTATCTGCATCTTGATCCATAGGATCATGGGGGTTTGTGTACTTCCCTTTTCCCTCCTTCCATTCTTCTGGCCAAACTAATCTCAGTCTCTGTTACTGTTTGATATGTTTGAAATGTTTTAGGTGAATTCCTTTATTTTTGGATGCCTTTTCAAAGGCCGCCACAGTACAGAAATTGCTTGATTCCTCTTCAGATTTTTCGTTATAGCAACCTAGGACTGTCTTGCACAAATGAAACTGTGTGGAATGCTTTTCATTTAATTCCCTTTCTCTTGAGTCCCTTTGTGCAGTAAGTGGTGTTTGTATTCTAACTGCAGGTAGGGATTAGGGGCCAAATAGTTTCTCTTACTTTGGGAAAGCTGAGTTCTTTCAGAGTAAGTGAAGGGAAATTTTTGCTCTGAACACATTTAGTAGTTCAAAGATTGACTTCTGTAAATTAATTCCATTCAGATCATGGAGTTGGGAGCTTGTTTGGCTAATTTTGGCATGTGTGGTTGTTTTGGTTTTATTTTTTGGTCTGGCTATCTGGTATTTTGTTTGTTTGGATTTTGATTGTTCTTTTTAAACACCGCCCTCCTTGGAGCTACTCTATTCATCTGGCTTTCAGAGCAATGGTTTCCAGACTTCAGGAGAAGCAAACTTCTGGAGCCCAAAAGTTTTCCTGTGAGCTGTTACAGCCATATAAAAAAACCAGTTCCACGGGAGTACCTGCAGCCCCCTTACAGGCATGGTCTGGGCAGTCTGTGCTCCAGAGTTGTGAAGTAAACTGTTGGCATTGTTACTTCCAGCTTAAGGCAGGTATTTGTTCATCATCTTCTTCACATTTTTCAAACTTTCTTGTTTGCTTCCAAAAAACAATTTTCTTACTTTCTATTTGAGTCTCATGAGTGTCTTCTTTGCACCACCACAGTTCAGTAGCTGCTTCGGAAAGTGTGGCATTTACTGCTTGCTTTAGGAATTTCTCAATGATGTATTTTGATATGCTGCCCAATAGCTCCAATAGCAAGGATCAATTTGGTGGTTGAAGAGGTGGTATTTATTATAGCACTTGAAATCACAGAATGTTTATTCATTATGATTTCTAGTAAGTGATGATTTCTTAATTTTTTTTTTTTTTACTTGTGTGCTATTATCCATGTTCGGCTGGTATTTTAAACTATGACTGAAATAAACTTTTAGATGTTGATTTATTTAAAATATTGATGTATTTTAAAATAATAATTTAAAAAAATGTTTGAAGAGGTTATGGTTTGTTCCGCAATAGAAGTGGTGTTCTATAGTGAGTGCAGAGGACCATGGTTCTGCTGGGCTGCCCTAAGGGAGTGTGACATCTTTGAGTCCTGACACTGAGATGCAAAGCTAGACCTGGACTATGTGTTGAGCATGCAGTGGATATCCTTGATGCTGATGTAGGATGACTGCTACAGCATGGATTTTGCTCATTTACATTCTCTGAGTTTATTCTTATCTCCTGCCACCTGATATTTTTGCTCAGTATGTCCTTTTCCCAGTGTTTACTGCAGGTTCACTCATCCACTTGAATTCACGCACACACCCCTTTATCATATCTGTATATAGTGTTGTATTTATATTTTAAAAGAAAAATGTCCTTTAAAAACTTTATGAAGGCTTTAATTCTGGAATGTCCATTTAGTCCAGCAGAAGAGGGGAAAGTCGTGTTGTTTTCTGCTTTCCCCCACTAAAAGCAAGACCCTGGATGTTTAAGTTCATGGTGTTCTTCAAGCTGCTGCTGGCAGTGAATGACTGACTCCCTTCAGGCTGCTGATGCTGCCCTTGGTACAACTCCCTGCTCATTTTGGGATTGCTGTGGCACTGCTGCATGGGGAGCTGTGCAAGCTGTGCACAGGGGCTGTAAAAGCCCTCAGTCCCAGTGATTTCCAGCGTGAGGCGGATGTGTGTGATAACTGTAACCAAGTTTTTAGTATCACTATTACTCCACTGTGGTCTCCTTAACCTCAAAAGGAAACAAATGTTTCATAACCTGCTACTGAGACTGCTTCAGTTTCTCCTGTGTGGCTGCCAGCTCCAAAAGCTAAAAAGCTAATGACAAACATTATGGATAAGCTTTCAGACTTTGACTACGCTGTGATGTGAGTCATGACTGAAAGCTTAGTTAAAGTTAGAGCTCACTGTCATCATTGTTAAATAGAGGCAGTTTCTGCTGTAGTGGAATTGCTGCACTTGTGGAGTCATTCTGTAGCTTTTGGCCACATGTGACTGCAAACACGTGTTTATGCTGAGCAACGTGTCCTGCAGCTTAGGGACAGAGCACTCTGCACTGCGCCTGTCTTAGAACTGCATTTAAGTTATGCCAGAAGCCACATGAACTTGACAAAATTTTTCCCACTTTCTCATCGGTAGGAAGAAAGTATGGCAAACTGAGATTCCTTCCTTGTAGATTTGAATTGCTGTGAACAGTAGAACAACAGAGCAAAGTATCTTACTGTGATACTTGAGTTCATATTATTAAACAGGCTGAATCCATCAGAAAAGCCTTTTTTGTTTCTGAATACAGTTTAAAAAAAACAGTGATGCTGTTTTAATTCTGATTGCTTAATAGTGTATTTGAATATGATAATACTGAGCTCTTAGTCCATAACAAGCAGGGGCTTTTTTCATATATATACTTTCTGTAGGGTCTGTCATTATATGGCAATTTTATAGTTTCAGAGAACTTAGTTGGATTTTTCCCTTCTCTCTCCCTCTTTCCCCTGCAGCAATTGCCACAGCCAGTTTGCTTTCAGCCTTTCATCTCAGCACTTCAGTTGACAGACTTAGTCAATGAGTGATGAGAAGTGTGCACCTGCAGAGTCACTTATATATAATCCAGTAATTTGTTTGTGTAAGATGACTGACACTTCTTACCAGCTTCCCAAACTCTGGCGTCACACTTCAGTTTTGTTCCAGTTGCATATCTCAGTGTTTAGACTTATTTCAGCATTCATGATCTTTCAGTAACTAAGAGAAAGCTCTTTTTTGTGCACAAACTCACTAATATCTGAAATGTCTCTTCTTGGAAGTTGTCTTAGCCTCCAAACTCAGAGATCCCCTGTAAACTCTTCTATTTTTAATTTGTAACAAAGTGCCATGGGCAGAGAGAAAAAGGTATGTGATGTTAAATGTTGCAGAAGAAATTGTCATCACTGTTTTTTGTGTTGCCTTGCATTCCTTTTTGTAATGAAGGAATATCTACAGAGATTTATGTGTTGCATTTTGAGGAGGAGAAAAAGAATTGCTTACCAAACAGTCTTTTACAATGTCTACAATTTTGCTGTTGAGAGCTGTATGCATTGAATATTGCAGTAATGTATTTAAAGAGTTAAAAAAAATTCCTATTCTTAAAGCCACTTTGTTGTGATACTTCCTTAATTGATGTGGTTTATACTAACTTTCAGTTGATTTATAGACCGCATCTCAAATTTATTCCTGGGATGTCATTAAAACTGGGTATTCCGATGTGGAATTAGACGGTGACATGACTGGAGTGATGTTGACACACTGTGGTTTAAGCTGCATTAAAGACAGCAGTGTATTAAGTGGTATGTTTGGTAGGAAGGTTTTCTTGGCCAGTGTGGACAGGTATTTTTTCTTCTTCTTAATCCTGTAATGTATAATTTGAATAAGTCTTTGGCATTGCCTCTGCTTGAGGCAAAGGAAAACATGTTTCTTAATTAAACCTTGGTATGATTTTCCAATTCTTTCCTATGAGCTCTTAAAGACAAGAGAGAAAAACACAAATTACTTGTTTTCAGTGCTCTACCAGCAAATGTATTTTGTTATACTGCTTGCTAGTACATCTGTTGAAGAGGGATTGTGTTTTGTTTGTGTAAAGGATTAGTTCACTTTTTTTAGCAGTTAAAAAGTTTCCTTTGTTCACAGCAGCAAAAAACCATTGACGGGTGTTATCTGGTTTCCATATCGGAAAGCTGTATCACAAACTTTGTGTCCATCTATGTCAGAAGAAGTAGCAGGGACATTCATCATGGTTCATTTGTCTTATCACTAAACAGTATCTCTCAGAAGCTGTCTCTGTTTAAGTTGATTGCTGTTGCTATGATCTCTAAGTCATACTTTCGGATAGAGCAGTGTCTCATAGAAATCTTTTTATTTTATTGGTTAAGGACAGTTCTTTCCCTATGAAACATGGGGTCAATATTTTAATTCCCTTTTAAAAAGTAACATCAGATATGCTTTTAGTGACGAATAGAATTATTCCTCAGGTGTTTGCTTCAGTTTGTTTCCAGATACTAAGTTGCACTGATGATAACTTTAGGAAGAAAAATAATTTTTTAAAAACTTAGTATTAATTTAGTGTAAACAATTGTTGCATTTTGAGAACATGCTCTGTGCTTCTTGAATGCAGTGATCCAGTGGACAGCTTTCTGTTTAGACCAGCACGTGCTGTTAAAAGGTTAAAAAAGCTGGGGGAAAGGCAGGATGTTGAAATGAAATTTGAGATCTTTCCTTCTCACTCTTGATTTTTGTCATTTTTCCTGCTCTTAAGTTGCAGGAGTTCAAACCTGACCCCCATAATTTTGTTGTAGTAAATCTTTGAGTTGCTGTTCTACTGCAGCATTGCCAGTGCCGATTGCTGCTGAGGGGGCCCCTGAGGCTCTACCACACACAAGCCAATTTTGTGCAAACCTTTTTCTTACAAAAGCCAAAATTTCAAGTCATACTTGATTTTGCTTTTGTTCTAAAGCTGAGAATTTAGAAAAGTGCATGTGTTACTGCTGCAGTGTGTTTCACAGCACCCCGTTCACTGGTACCTCAGTGAGGTCTGCTGCACCCTAATAAGTGTCCAAAAGCCGTGGGTGAGCTTAAGTTTGTGATCTAGCGTAGCTCTAATCCAGGGGTAAATCTCTAACCTGAGCTGTTTCTGTCGTGCCGAGGGCAGAGGTTACTACTTGTGTGGATTTACTAGGAGAGTAAACAATCAGAATAGAAGTGTCGGGTGTGAAAGTATCTTCTTGTGTGCTGTGAATTGGAATGAGGCTGCAGAAGCATGGCGTGCTCTGAGGAGAGGGAGCGCTCCGAAGCTCCTGGTGACTGATGCTGCTGCACTTCTCCCGTGGCTTGTCCTGCCTTTGGTGGGAGCTCGCTGGCTTTTAAAAGACTCGGGAGTCGATCGCACAGCGATTCCTGTTGTCGCTTGTGTTTGTCTCTTTTGCCCAGGAGAAACTCATTCTGGTAGAAGGCAAGTGTCCGGGCTATTTGGCAGTTCTTGCAAACAGCCTGGCAGCCCGGTCCGTGGGCAGCCCGGTCCCTCGGCATCCCCGCGTGCCCGTGTGGAGCACGGAGCCGCCCGGGAGCGCGGCGGGGCCGGTGGCAAGGGCAGCTCTGTCCAGGGTGCTGACGGGCGAGGGCACGGCCAGGCTGCTGTGCTGGAGCTGGGATCGTGCTGTGTCCCTTGGGACCGGTTTCCATCCTGTGGCACAGGTCACCTGCATCCCCGGCAGTGCAGACGGTCAGTAACTTGTGTGAAGCTTTTGGGTATAAAACTGCTCCTGGTTACACAAATCAGTGACCTTGGGGCTTTTGAGGGGTAGTAGAATATATAAGTTAATAGCATGACTTGTACAGCAATGAGAAACTCATCAGACCTTTTAAATTAGAGTATCTTTTAAGTGATGCTTGTCCTTGAGATGGTTGCAAGGGCTTATAGGTTTTACAGGTTGATGATAGAAGCCCGTTTAGTTTATCCAAGAATATATCCACTTTTCTGGAATCATGCTGAAACCGTCCACTGGCTTTTGGTGTGGAAGCAATGGAAGGATGTGTTGCTCAGTTGTTGGAGGAATCAGGAAGGTTCTTGTTCAATCAAGGCAATGCAACTTAGAAATTGTGGGATTTCAGTTTGTCAGGTTGTCTCATATCTCTTAGTTTAGTGGCATTTACATGTGTAATGATCACTGGAGCAAAACTTAATGGCAGTGATGGCTAGAAACTGGAAAATGTTATATCTAAAATGTTCCTTAATCCTAAAAATATTTCCTTTCCAATTTTTCCCAAGATTTAAATCTTACATTACATTTGATTAGAGGTTCAGTTTTTTCTTAAAAAAAAAACAGTAACACTGAAGAAGTCTTAAAGTAACTTATTAATTTAGAAAGTCTGCTATTAGAAACTTGAACTTATGTAAAAATTTTTGCATTCTAATAATGCAAGAAAAAAAAAGAGAAAGTTCTTATTTAATGTGATTTGACTATGAGATACTGATTGCAAGGCAATCTGAAAACTTAAAAGTTGGTTTATGTTCTTTGTATCTATATTCCACATTAATGTGGACTTCTTTCTTTGTCCATAAATATTCACCTATATGTGGAATTTTCCTTAGATACATACCAGTACAACTGTTGAGCAATAACTTAATTAAATACTGTTCTGTGCAAGTGTGCACTATTCATCTGTCTCATAAACACTACCTGAGACAATTTCTGATTATTAATTACATGTTTAATTTTTACATATTTTTTTCTGTCTTAGCTGGAGATACAGATGATCCTCCAAGAATTACTCAAAATCCTGTCATTAATGGGAATGTAGCGATGGCTGACGGACACAACAACACTGAGGAAGACATGGAAGATGGTAAGTAAATATTTGATAAACACATGGTTGGTTTGCTTCTTTATTATTATGATTTTGAGGAGAAAATAGTCCATCTCTTACCTATGTCCTGTGATCTGCAGCTCATTAAAAAATGAATCTGTCTGTAGTTATGGCTGCTGGTTTTCTGTGTAGGAATCCTATTGACATAGCTGTACAATAGGATTAGACTTCTGAAGGCTTGCGATTTTTTTCTTCCGCTTTCTAGATACTCATTTAAAAATTGCTGAAAGTACTACTGTCCATTGTTATGTTTTGTGATACAGCCCTTTAAAGGTGCTGCAGCTGGGCTTTGCTGAATAGTAATTTTATCAGTTATGCAATTCCTTCAGGGTGTTTAGAATCCTTATCTGTCCTGCTCTCTTATCAGGTGGCAGCTGTGATCTGGTTTTGTCTTTGTGTGGTAAGTCAGTGGTAACTATTCTGTTGATGAACATCTTTTGTTATCAGTTCTGACACCTAATTTTACTTGCAAAAGCAAAGGAAAAAATATGTACTCATGTCCTGTTAATAAAAGGGGACATGTGTTTTTGAAGTCTTTTTCTTGGTCCATTAAATGAAAATAAAATGAACAGTTTGCAGAAGATCAAATAATTATAACTCTGGGTATATTTAAAGAAAGGTAACAAGTTTCTAAATCTGTTATGTTTAGAGAGGAAAATGTGCAGTGATATTACTTTTCCTAGGAAAGGATATGGGCAGGGACTGCTCATTTTGAAGAATGAAGTAAAATTGAGTTGGGAGAACAGAACAACATATGAGTGGGATTTGTTCCATATCCCATGATATCTTGTGAGAGTACATTTAGGACTAGGCTTAAACATTTAGTTAGATTTGTGCAAAAATTTGAGTGGTTTTTTTTTTTCCCAGAAAAATCAGAGCTTGAGATTAAAGGTCAAAAAAGTGTTTACTTTCATGTGTTCAAGGAACATAAAATATTGATAAAAAATAGTGAAGAAGAATAGGGTTTAAATTCCTAACAAAAGCATCTCAAGGTTGAATCACCTTTCTATCACTGGCAAAGATAAAGTTTTCTATGACCAGATTCTTGCAATGAAAGAAAAAAGTAGTCTGCTTAGCCTATGAATTTTATTTGTGTGATTACCTAATCTCATTCTGAGGGTTTTGATTTATTGCTCAGAGTCTTTTCTTATGAAAAACTGTTATAAAAGATGTTAAATGTCTGTGAGGCCATGGTATTTAGAGGGTGGCAAGAGAAGACCACATGGGTTGACACCAGCTGGCTAGAACAGATCTGTTTAAGCTCTGTTTTTGGTAGGGATGTTCATATGTAGAAAGACAGATAGTGTTTGCTGTTGATACAACCAGTACATAACACATTGGTGAATTAGAAAAATCATTTGTCCACTAGTTGGTCTGTATATACTTGCACAAATTAGACAAAATAGGGACTTAAACTGCAGGAATAGCTGATGAAAGCCAGGCTATATCAGGGCTGGCAAGTAATCAGATATTCACCTCTTCATTCAGAATAACACTGACCCTTTAGCCAAAAAACTGCTGTGCACCTGTTTGTGTGAATTCCCAACTGTTCGGCTCCTCTCAGAGTTGAGTATTGAAGGTGTTGCACTGGGGAGAAGAAATATCTGAAGGCATTTGGCAGAAGGTTTGTGAAAGCTTCTCATGCCTTTATGGACTTCCAGCATGGTCAGGAGCTTGGGCTTACTCTGTAGTGGGACATCCTTCAGGGATCAAGTGTGATTATTAAGCAATGCTCTTAGTAGTTCCTCATTATCATATTTGAATAAGGAGTGTCTGGCTACATGTTGGTGCTGCTACAGCAGTGCATTGACACAGATAGAGAAGAGTGTTATTGCAAAATGTTAAGAGTTGCAAAAACATTCCTGAAGACTTGCATCACATAAGTGGATGATGCCTCTTTTCCAAGTCTTGTAAATCAGATTAATTGCTTGCTGTTGCATTATTTACACATCAGTGCAATTGTTCTCTTGCTGTTTGTGCTCTTGCTAACCTGGTTTGCAGTGTGATGTGCATGGGTAATGGACAGCTCAGAGATTCCAAAGACAGGGAAAATAGGAGATAGGGGCTTCTCTGATAAACATGCAGTTTTCTTTTGCTGTTACCCATAGAAAGAGGCATCAGTCTGAGCTGATACAGAACGCATGAGGAGAATTTAGATACCTCTTCAGCGAAATTAGTGAGTTTAATAGTTCCTGTGAGAGAGGTGAACAAGAAGATGAAAGCTTGATGCTTCCAGCTGGATCATAGAAATCGGCTTTCTGGTGATTTTATGAGTTCAAGAAACTTTTGAGCTGATTTTGTTCTTCCAGCTTACCACATAAAGAAATGACTGATAAGATTGGGGGAAAAAAATGCAGCTCTCATCCCCTTTGCTAGGCAACAGGCTGCAGGCATTGTGAGGCGCAGGGAACGGGAGCAGCAGTGGAGCACCAGCAGGACTTTCAGATAAGGCTGTGTTCTCTCAAGCGCTGTGACCAGTACCTGTTGCTGCTCTGTGTGAAGTCTTAGCAATTAAAAAGAACCAGCTGAAGGGTTGTGCTGTGCTTTGTATGGAGAAGGACTTAAATGAACCAGACTTTAAAAGCCGGAATAGCAGCCTCTGCAAATAAAGTAAAAAGTATTAAAAACAAGGCTCTGATCAAAACTTGTTTGCAAGTGCATCAGTATTCAAAGCAACACATAGAGTAAATTCTCTTAGAAGTTAAAGTTCAAACAGAAAGTCCCTAGCTGAACATAAAATCACAGCTTTGCCATTACCTCCTGAAGTCTCATTTCTATGAAGAATTGCAGAAGCAAGAAGGCTTTCAGAAACATCAGTCTTAGCCATATGCTGGTATTGCATGCTGTATTTGGATCATTATTAAAATATTCATAGAATATTCAGCCAGTTTCTCCATTAATAATTCAAGTTCAGAATATTTTAATAACTCCAGTGCACTTTCAAGGTAGCAACACTTACTAAGAGAATAAAGAAAACTGCTTTTCCCAAAAGTATCAACATTTAAATATGTGTTTCAGCCTTAAAATGGATCCTGTTCAGTATTTGGATCTCTGATTTGAAGGATCTTTCTTCTGTGAAGATGCTGAATGTGACATTCATCACATCAATGAAAAAATGTTTTTCACATAGCAAAAACAGTCCATTGCATGTAATTTCTCCAAGTATTGTCAGCTGGATCAGTCCTTTTGACCTTGTGTTCAATTTGTAGTTCTGGGATTTATAAAAGTCTCACTTGCCAGTCACTACTAAATTATCCTGCTGCCAGTTGCAGTCTTTAACTGGCATCTGGAGGACATGTTCAAGATGGCAAAAAAAAGGCTTTATTTATTGATGTTCTCAAAATAATTTTCACGTTTGCTATGTAAACTTCTAATAAAATTAATCCTTTAATCCATTATACTTCCTAAGAAAAAATAGGCTTACTGGAAGGAAAGGAAGGTTGTTATTTTTAAAGAAACTTCTATTTTAGGGTTGACCTATGTTACAAGGCTGTGTTTTTATGGAGCAGTTACTAGTGCTTGCTCAAATATTTTACAGAGAAGAGTTCCCATTCCCTGGTGAGCTCTCATGCACAGGCTTTCCTGAAAAGAAATCATGAAATACAGGCAAACTTTCTCCAAAGCATCTGCAGATGCTGCGTGGGCTGCATTTTTTAGCTGACACTGTAGCAGCACTGCTGCACCCTTGTGCTGAAGTGCTTTGAAAGTGCATCAAAGGAGGCAGAAAGCAAACTTGGCTCGTTTTTTGGAAGCTCAAACTGAGCCCAGAAGCACTGATATCATGATTGTGAGTAGGGAGGTGGCCTCAAGTTGGTTTGAGATACACGTGTCATACAAGACTGATTTTAAATTGTTAAGCGTGTTACAGATTTGTTTTATCCTGGCTGCAAATCAAGTTAGAGCTCCTCTGTCTGCAGCCTGTCAGGTTCTTGGGTGTAGAAGATCAGCTCTTCACTCTGTCAACGGGCAGTGAGTAGTGAAACTGGGAAGAGAGCATTTTTAAGTAGGTGACAGACTGCTAGTTAGCTGCACTTCCAGGCAAGGAAAAAGGAGAAAGTAATCCTTTGAACTCTTGTGTTACTGAGGAAGCTGATAGCACAGGGCAACACGAAGGTCTTTGCAGGAGTGGAGGGGACAGGAAGCAGATTTGAGCTGTAGTACTGTCAAGAGATAACTGGAATGCTTAGGGCTGTCAGACCATACACAAAAAAATATTCTGTGTTGCAGTTCAGGAGTAGGACAACTGCTTGAAAACTGATTCACAAGGGAGAAGAATGAAATCTGTCATAGCTCTCTGGCAGTTGTGGCTAAAACTTGGTAATTTTCTGTATGAAATGTATAATTTTTACCCTGTTGCATGTTGTAATCAAGTGTTCAATTTTTAAAGTAAGGTAGCAATCAGGATTCACCTGTATTTTGGAAAAATGATTCAGTGCTGTCTGATGCTGTGCCAAGTTGAGTAAATGACTGCTGTCTGTGTATGGCAGGAACACATCTGTTGTACTGTGTGCCTTGTCACAGTTCACACTCTGACTTCTGGCTCAGTGGTGTTGTTCTTCGGTGCTCTTTGATTTGGGGTGTCACTGCATGTGTGACACACCTTCAGTTGTGCATCCCCCGTGGGTGCAGGGAGAGCAGCAGAGTGACCATGGGTGCTGCCTGCTGCCCTGGGTGCTAGTCCAGCCTCCTTAGAGCCAGGAGGATTCCATGTTACACTGGTGTCAGACTGGAACCATGGAGTGGGAGTGTCATGTGCATCCCAGGGAGTGTCTTGTGCATCCCTGGCCTGTCGAGTTGTTGAGATAAGTTGCAGGCTTTCTCTCCCTGAGTGCAATATGAGGCGTGCCACAGTAAAGAGAGCCTGGCCTTGCGCCTTGCTGAAGCGGTCACAGTCTCCAGCACCCTGTTATAGCTGTGTACTGCAGAAGCAGAACAGATTGTGGTAGGTGAAAATCTGGGTATGTGGGAAGAAGGCGAAATTACTTCAATTGTGTGTGTCAAAATAAGCTCTTTGGAAAAAAAAAAGTCTCATTTAATTAAGTCCTAGACCACTAAAAATCTCTAAAGTCTTTGCATAGCACAAAGAAAACAGGACCCTACTCTTGAGTTGATTTTCAGCAAACTTAATACAATTTTACAAAAATCCAACAACCAACCTATGACATTCCTCTGTTTTAAAATATACTATTGCAAGCCAAAACCAACTAAATGGCGACATGATATCAACAGGGCATTTGAACAGATTGTGAAATTCTGTTGTGCATATGGGTTCACGCAGGGAAGTGACTTAAACTGGGCTGTGGAGATGCTACACAACAAGAAGAGTTAGAGTGGGCTGTGATTTAGTTGTAGAGCATTTGATGTGTCTGTCTTACTGCACCTGCTGCTTTAGAAGAAGCTGGAGTGGTAACAAATCCTAAAGAAGCATTTAAGGAAATGGTGTACAAAAGGAATGTGTCTTGCAATGCCATGTTTGCCTGAATGGAGGTGTGGTGTTTTTCAAAATGAAAAAATTGAGATGCCAGTAATTAAGTAGCTCACTGTCCCTCTGGGATGGGGATGTTTTTGTTGCTTCCAGTATTCCACTACATGAAACATGCTCATGTTACATGATGTTGGTCATTTTGGAGTGAAGAATGTGAGGTGTTTCAAGCAGTGGTATGTGTGTGTTACAGATACAAGTTGGCGATCAGAAGCAACATTTCAGTTTACAGTGGAACGCTTCAACAGGTTGAGTGAGTCAGTGCTCAGCCCTCCCTGCTTCGTTCGGAATTTGCCATGGAAGATCATGGTAATGCCACGACTCTACCCGGACAGACCACACCAGAAAAGCGTAGGATTCTTCCTTCAGTGCAATGCTGAATCTGATTCCACGTAAGACCCTTTTAATTATTGTACAAGTCCTCACTTGATACTGGTTAATCTGTTGCAAGAAATACAAACATCTACAAAAAATCCCTTACTTTCTGCAAGAGGAAAGAATTCTTGCAAGGGTTTGAGTGCCCTTTACCCCCCACCTTTCTAAATCTCAAAGCATAAGAATAATCCCCTCTTTAGGATGAGCTAAAATCAACTTGTGTGACTAGAAGTTTGTGGTAGAATTTACATATATGCTTGCTGAAGGAGAAGCCCTCGACTGACAGTTTTCTTGGCATGGAAAATGTTCTGGGTTTATTTCAAATGAAAATGGAGCTTCTCTAACCATGCCAAGCTATAAATGCTGCCCTGTGAAGCATGTGAACTGCTACCAGTGCAGGCAGAGCAGGGCATGAGTCCTCTCCTTAAGTGGAGTTCATCACTCATCCAGAAGGATCTGAACACGTGTGTGTTGTTGGAGTCCTGCATGCAAATCAGCATTGACTACCTTTGACCACTTTTGTAAGTAAAAGAAAAATTTAAAAATATAACGACAGATTTCTGGGGCACTCTTGTAGTTTATCCAGGAAGAGTGCAGACATCTCAGGTGTCCTTTCCAATAGGGTAACTCCATTCTGGCACTGAATCTCACAAAGCTTGTTGTTTACTCTGGATAATAAATTGCCCTGCTTCATCGTTTTTAGAATTTAGAGGTGAGTGCTCAGGGTAGGATGTAAAGGAAAGGTTGTAAGTGTATAAACAGGTCACAGGACATGTGATTCACCTCCAAGCATTTACAGAAAAAGGGTGATCTTCAGAAGTACCAACCAAGGTGCAGCTGGGGGAGCTGAGCAAGCAGTGCCACTGCATGAGGCAGTGACAGGACCTTGTCCGAGCTGTGTCCGGACTGATTGCCTTGCACAAGTAGGGCGGTTTTGAACACCAATGGTCATGAAGAAGTGCTGCTGAGACAATTAGTGTTGGGGAGTTTATCTTGTGGAAGGGAGAGTAGAAGCTCCTCATCCTTTGCTTACCAAAGGCTGAGACCTCCCACTCTGTAGACACCAAGAGCACTTGGAGCTGGCCTGTCCATGTGCAGTGAGGCAGATCAGAGCTAACTCACCTGGGGGAGCTGTCAGCTTCTTAAACCAACCTGCAAGTCACTGACACACTTTCTTGTCAACACTGTTGCCATAAGAAAATCTCCATTCCAGGTTCATAATGTGGCTTCAGAAAGCCCCAGAGGTTCATGCCCTCAATAACAATTAACATCTAATAAGGAAAAAAAGTCGGATGTGTGAAAGTAATGTACCAAAAATTCCTAACAAAAAAACTTATGTAACGACTATAAAAAGCTTGGTTTTGAAGGAGTTTCAAGTGTTTCTTCTGTATTTGTAGGTCATGGTCCTGTCATGCACAAGCAGTTCTCAAGATAATAAACTACAAGGATGATGAAAAATCATTCAGTCGTCGTATTAGTCACTTGTTCTTTCATAAGGAGAACGACTGGGGCTTTTCTAACTTCATGGCCTGGAGTGTAAGTAGTTGGACATGTGTTAATCTGTTGCTAGGTAGGAGCAGTTTTATACCTGTATACTGAGATGCTGATAGCAAAGGGGTTTTTTCCCCCAAGCTGTTATTTTTTTCTATCTTTGTTGTAGATTTCTTTTCAATTTCTTACTCTATTAATTTGATTTTTGCAGAGCGCTTTTACTTATGTTGTAATTTAAATAGTCCCTCATTATTATTTTCTGCCTGAGTGCTTGTGTTTTGTTATCACTAAGTGATAGTCACTGACATTCTGAAGCAACATAAATTTGCTTGCATTTCAGTATGTTCTTTGTGTATATGTGCATGTATATTTAATGCCCTAATACTACTAAGGTTTCTCTTGAATTGTGGGAGCTTTTTAAGCATTTGCAAAGGTTTTGGAATATTGTCCAGAAGCAGCAGAACATTTGATTACCAACTCCTACATCATTGAAAACTGAAAAACTGCTGTAAAATTTTGTAAGGCAGGAACAAGTTTCCTGCACTGAGACACTAAAAAAGAATTAAAATCTACTAAGCTGAAAAACGACTGCTTTGGTGTTCTTTGGTTTTTCTTCTTCAGTTTATTACTAAAGATAGCTCAGGCTTGGAAATTAGATAGTGATGTCTAACTGGATGCTTCACTGCAGTCATGTTGCATGTTCCACTTTTCATGTTCCTGTGTCATTCGTGTTTTACAGGAAGTTACTGATCCTGAAAAAGGCTTTATAGAAGAAGACAAAGTTACTTTTGAAGTCTATGTTCAAGCAGATGCTCCACACGGAGTAGCGTAAGTATCTGTGATTTAAAACAAAACAATATTAAAAATTCTTAATTCTAGTATTACTATGTTGCTTGTGATCATTCAAGTATTCTGTGTTATTGCCATTTGTAGCTCCCATCAGACATTCTCACTTTGTCACTACTAGTTGATGAATTCTCACATGGCAATATTTTCATAGTCACATAGAGGTTTTGTGTAGCTTAAATTTCTGTCTGCATCAGTCAGCAAAATGCTGTGGAGCCTCAGCTTCTGTGTGAGTTGGTTTGTGACTTAACACCTCTGCAGTTCTGGCCTGAGTATTTGTGGTGTGGGAGCTGATGGGGTTTCAGGTGCAGCCAAGTGGCTCTGCTGTCTAACTTGCCTTGGTTTACAGTTGTTGTCAAACTGCTTCATCTCAGTTGTTCTCCTTCATGGCACTTGTAAACAATGGGGTTGTACAGAGGTGCAGACTTGCCCTTAAAAGTACAGCTCTGAGCTCCAGGACACTCTCACAGGACATCATTTTTCTGCCATGTAGAACATATTTTAAAGAAAGAAGTAATAAAATCACTAAGCATCTATTTGCACAGACTGTTGTTAGTGGCAGCAGTAGTGAAGTGGAGTTTATTTGAACCTTCAGTAGCAGTGGAGAGTAGCTGATGCCTACCAGCAGCACTACCTTAGAACAAACACTCTTTATTATTGGAATACAGAACGTCCTTGTTTTTAACCACAAACTATTTTCTAGGTGGGATTCAAAGAAGCACACAGGATATGTTGGCTTAAAGAACCAGGGAGCAACTTGTTACATGAACAGTTTGTTACAGACTTTATTTTTCACAAATCAGCTACGAAAGGTAAGTAATACACGAAAGAACATGAGATTATAACATTGGTTGTTTTAATTAGCATTTATAAATGCTTCAGAACAGACCTGTGTGATCCTTTTGCCTCCTTTATCCTTCCAGAGGAGCTGTGATTTACATGGTGATGCATGTCTTACTGCAGGCAGAGTAAAGGAAGCTCCCTTTTGTAGTTTGTGGAACACAAGCTTTTGTCTTCTGTGGAAGCAGGCAGAGCACCTGAAGAAGACCTGAGCTTAGGGGATGTTTCTTTGACTGTATTATATGTTAATATTTCTAGGAATTGCTGGGAGCGAGGAAAACAGTTTAATCTTGCAGGTAAAAGATGGAAGCAATTTCCCTTTTCTGAAATAGTTAAAATAGGGAATTCTGGCTTCTCAGCCCATAAACAATGCACAAAGATACATATTTGCTCCATCTTGAAAATGCTGTTATGCAGCAGAATTTTTTTGTTACTATGGCTGCCATTCTGTAGTGATGGAAAGCATTGTATTTTCAGTAATTTTCAGCAATAATTTTATATTTACTTTAGTAGTACTTTTTGTTTACTGTAGATGTTAATTATTTGCTGGAAAGATCTTCTTTAAATACCTTTTTAATAAATATCTCATCTAAAGCCAGGATAAAATATACTAGATAATGTATAATTTTAAAACGGTGCAGTACCCTTACTGGGATTAAAAACAAAAGTGATGACTAGATATTGGAGGTGGCTATTTAGAAGAGGGGATGTACTTGGAGAAAAAACAGCTTGGCAGTATTCAGTGTATTGGAGTTTCCTATTGATCCTAATTCATCCTTCTGTGCATTTCTGCACATACTGTCTGTCTTGTAGTGAAAATGAACTGTTCTAACTTGGACTTTCTCTTATGTAGGCTAGCTGCAGTTCAGTTAAGCTTTCTTTTCCCTTTTTGATGTATCTGCTTTCCGCTGTTTCTAATTTTCCACCATCTTATTTTTGATATCCCTGTGGCCTGTCAGTGTCCCAGTTGGCATTTCTTTTTTCTCTTTGCAATGCTGTTTACTCTGAAGTGCTAAAAAAACCAAAAAAACAAAAAAAAACCAAAAAAAAAAAAAAAAAAAAAAAACCAAAACAAAAAAACCAACAAAAAACCCCAGCCTCAAACTCCAATAGAATGTAACTGAGGTCTTCCCAATGCCATGGACAACAGATAAATACTTGACTTGTTTTAAATGATGCACCTGTTCCTTTTTTGCAGGAGGTATAATTTACTAATTCTGTTTATCACTCATTATAATGCCTATTTTTTTTTTTTTTTTTTTTTTTTGCTCAGCACTCAATGTTTGTGCATTTTACTCTTTTGGACAGCTCACTTTGCTCTTGAGAGAAAAAAAAGTGGTTTTGCAATAGCTCCATCTAATGCAGTTGAGTAGTTTGTTCAAGACTGTCTTGTAGTCGCTAAACCAATATGTACCATGAAGTGGCGAAGAAGAAATTCTTTTTGTAATACAGATTGGTTTCAACTGAACTAATTTTACCAGGCATTTCCCTGCACTTCTTCCCCAGCCCCAAAATAAAAGCAACTTTTAGCATCTCTTAATATCTGGCTAGTCACCATGTGAGAAAACTTCATTTACTAGAGTTGGTAGCTGCAGCTTCCTTTATTCCCAAGTCTTCTGGGACATCAGCTGGAATGTTCAGTTCCTTGCTCATTCCTCAGGCTTTCAGAGCCCCTCCAAACAGAACAGATGACAGTGGCAGTTTTAGACAGCTTTAGCACTTATCTGCCATCGGTACAGATCAGGAAGAATCAGTTTTTGCTTTGTCTGAAAAAAGTATTCTTTGCAATTTTGTTTTCACTTTGACCGAACTTGTTGTTCCTCTTAAACCAAAGTAAAATAAAACAAAACGTGCAGTATCCTTGGTTTGCTTTTCACCATTTCCATAATTTCAGTGAATCCTCCTTCCTTGGAAGAAATAATGATTTCTGTTGCTGTTACTTAGAGCTTTGTTCACGGAGAAGCTGCTGTCAGGAGCAGAGCTGGGGAAGCAATGAACAATGGCAAAGGCAGGCACGTACCTATGGCAAGTCAGGCCCTGGGGAAGCGTGGGTGAGGATTGATGGAGAGGTCCTTTCTTCTCTGCTCTGCTTCCACATAGCACATGGGAGGCTCTGGGGTGTTTGAAATGAGGCCTCCCTTTTAAGCAGCTAGAGGTGGCTTCAGTGGTAGGGAATAAAGAAAGGAACTTTCACGTTAGAGCATATTGTTATTTGTTGTTTGGGACTGATAAATATGTGCTTAACCACAGTCCAGCGGGCAAGGGGCAGTGGTGACTTCCCAGAGGGATCCAGGTCTGAGCCTGGGCTCTGTCACCTGAGTTGTCCCTTCAGTGCCTCCAGCCTGTCAGCGCTTGTGCTGCATTCTAGAACTGTTTGCTGGTTCCCTTGTAAAAGTCCCTGCAACTCATGAGAACATTACAGAATGTTTATATAAATACATTAAAATAGTAAATGCTGGTCCATTTCTCCCTGATCTGGCTCTTCTCAAGTAATCCAGTGAATTTTACCTTACCTTGGAATTCCATGCACAGTATATATTTCCTTTCTTTAAGTAATTCCTGTTTTTAAGCAATGTGTTCAAAGTTACCAGTAGCATTCTATTATTATATAAATATCTAAAATTTTTCTCATATCTCTCAATATGCCTCTACATGTCCCTATCCCTCTTTAGTGTTCATTTCCTGAGGGAACTTCTCAGGTGTTAAATAAGAGACCCTGCTTTTTTACATGGATCAGAATGCCTCACTCCTTTATCGTAAGGTCAGGCTTTCAGAATCTGGGAGGGTAAGACAAAAAAAATAAAGGTTTGAAGAGGATAATATTTAAAAAGTGGTAGTGTGGAGAAACACTTAAACTTAGAGAAAGCTCCAATATTACCTAAATACAGAAACAGAATGAAGAGCCAAGAAAGGCTGTGTTAAATATCTGCTTTGTCATAACACATGTAGAATTTCCAAAGAAATAGAACTGGCGTTTTTATTCAATGACAGCTGGAATGTAGTAATTATAAGTAAATTGTAAATTATTATTTGAGTATTACTTAAGACTTATAGGAAGGGAATTAATTGTCCAGATGGTATATGAGGAAAGCATTTTAAAAAATGGGAACTAAAGGCAAAGGATTATATTATGATTAATTATCAAGGTATTCTGAATTCCAGTTGATGCATTTTTGAAGGAAGAGTCAATCACAAGATTGATTTTTAGCCTGCTGTAGGTTCAGCATTTCAGTATTTATTTTTGAACACATCAGTTCTGACTGTATTTGCGTTTTTTCGTCACTTGATTTTCATGCCTTGTTTCTATTTACTTAAACATAGCAAGTATCTATATATTCATTTTTTAAAAAAGCCTTTATAAGATGTTCAGAAATGTTAATAGGGGCTGATGATAGAGTTTTGGAAGATCTGATTCAACTACTTCTGTTTCTACCTTAAGCTAGTGACACCCACTCTTAAAAAGGTACATAAACCAGGTACAGGAAGAGGTTTAAAGTTAACTCTTCAAGGTGCTGACTTGTTCTGGTGTTGATATTTTCAAGCAAGAAATAACTTTTGCTTGTGAAATCAAAGGTCTAACTAATACCTAGTGATATTGGGGGTTTGCCCAGATCGATCTGGTTAACTGGGATTCTGCATTTGGATGATAAAAATAAAGCAGATGGAAGTGACTGACTTTATTAGCTTATTTGAATTGTTCTGAAATTGAATGTTCTGATTTTAGGAAGGAAATTTTCATAATCAGGGTGCTTCAGCTTTGCATTAGGATGTATGGAGAGGTGGTGGGATCTCCATTCCTGGAGATGCTCAGAACTTAACTGGATCTGATCCTGAGCAACTGGACCCCAGTCTGAACTTGGCACCTGTAGGCAGAAACAGATCAGAACCTAGAGAGTTCTCTTCCAGACTGCATCACTAGAAACTCTTGAAGCTGTGCTTAACACGTTAGAAAGTTGAAAATTTGAGTTTCAACAGTTAAAACCTGTTGCCAGTGATAAAATTTAAGATGCTATTTTCTTCAATTTATAAAATTTATACAAGCAGTTTAAGCAAATCTCAAAATGAAGCAAAAAGAAAACTTTTTTTTGTTGTCATTAGGATGAGGTTGGGCTATTGTTCTTAAAATTACCCTAGCGAAGACTTCTGTTCACTGTCCTTCAGAAAGAAGTTGATGATAAATTTCAGTGAATTTTTATTAATGCTTCCTTTTAATATGTGTAAGTACTGCTAACGGTGTAGCTTGCAACTGAGGAGAAATAAAATTTAGAAGTTACTTGTGTTCATGATTCTGTTTTAGGTCATCTCTAGTAAGTGGTAACTTCTGAAAATTAAATTAAAAATCTTAAAGATTTTTAATGTCACATTAAATGTCACATTTAATGATATGTCATGTGACATATCATAGTAGTTTACAGTTGCATAATTAACCATTGTTTTTCTGTCAGAAGGGATTTGCTTTCTTAATGAAATTGTTTCTCTTATTTCATCTTACTGTAGCTATTCTGATTATATTCTTTATTCTTTGAAGTATTTCTGTTGCTGCACTTTTGGAAAATGTAGTGGATCCTCAGAACTGGAATAGAAAACTGGCCTGTCAACATTTTAGGCACTTCTTTTGTTGTTTTTCTTTCTTATTTTGTCTTTTGCCACATGGTTCTATTGTTTTTGTGTCAGTGTTGCCTTAACCTGGTGCGTGTCCCACGTGGTTGCCAGCCCTGTGTGCTGAGCTGTCCTGCAGCAGTGCCTGGCAGAGTCCCCAGCTGCCTGCAGGCAGTGCTCCCCTTGCTGTGTGTGGGGAACTGAGTCCAGGGTAAGCCAGATGTGCTGCACACCTCAGGAATTCTGGCTAATGCACAGACTGAGGGAGAGGCACTGAGGCCCAGTTCAGCACTTCACTCACAGAAGTGGATCATTCCCTGTTGTTTCATAGGCAAAAATTCAGATGGCAATTTCTCTGGTTTTAGTAGGTTATTTTCTCATATGCTACTTAATATTGGAGTCTTTTTTACTTTCATTTGTTGCCTAATCTCCTTCCAGTGCTGTCTGTTCCTTTTTATATTTACACTTCTCAAATGAACATCTCCCTTTTGTTTGCTCTTCCTTTCCCCTAGATGTATTGATGTACACTTTTAAAAAAGTAAATCTCATCTCAGTGACTATTGAACTCTGCTAATCCCTGTTTGGTCTATTTGTGTAATTTCTTTGTTCCCAATCCTTCCCAGATCAGTATAATCAGTGAATTGAATTGTTAAGCTGTTTGTTTGCTGGACAGCGATGATGTTAAGTGGGAATGAATGAATCAGGGACTCTCAGAGCTTCCTCTGACTTCTTTCTCCATGTGGACTGTTTCTGGATTTGTTCACTTGTTGCCCTTTATGGTTTCATGTGGTTGCTTTTTCACAAAACCAGTTATTTTCAAGTCTGTAGTATTGACTGCTCTATCTGGTCCTACTGTGATGATTGCACAGACATACCAGGCATGAGAAGGTATTTGAAGGTGTTAAATGCTTTAGTGCATTTACTATTCTAGGCTGGAATAAGGGAACTACTTAGATAAAATAACCATGAATGGAGTCTGTTGTTCACATTTTTCTAACCACTGTGCTCTAAGGAGAATTGTTCCAGACAATTAATGTTTTTACACTACAGTGCAAGATTTTTTTCAGACTTTTTTGAAGTGTTGATTAAATTGAGTTCTATGAAGGAAGTCACTGAAGAGGAAAGTATGCATTAAACAGGATGAGCAATAAACTTTTCTGATACTAATTGAACTAAATGCTTTTTCAGGCTGTGTACATGATGCCCACAGAAGGAGATGATTCATCCAAAAGTGTTCCTTTAGCATTGCAAAGAGTGTTTTATGAGCTGCAACATAGTGACAAGCCAGTTGGAACTAAAAAGTTAACAAAATCATTTGGGTAAGTTTCAGAAACGTGGACTGTTTATTGGACTAAGGCTTCCTAAAGCTTTTCTTTAAAAATATTCTATTTTAATAAGGTTACTTTTAGAGAGGTGCAGAGAAGTGTTAATGTAACATGGTGTTAATTTTTAATTTTCTGTAGTCTACTTGCATAGGTTTTTATTTGTAGCCAGTACTAAAGACAGCTGATCCAAAAGTCAGATTTTTTGGGAAGAGGAATGGTACAGAAACAGAGCTGTTAAAAGCAGGGTTATCATTTACCTGAACATTGTATGATGCATTTGACTTAGGTAAAATTCAGAACAAAATAGTCATTGAAACATGGCAGTTCATGTATTGTGAATGTCTTTTAAAAATGGAATCTGTTTTAGATTTAGTGCAACAGCAGTAATTTGCATGTCCATGTTGTTGACCATTGATGGCTGCTGTAACACTTTTCCTACAAAATACTGAAGACACAAGTTAGGACAGAAAGATTAACATTTGTATAACCTTTACGAGTCTTGTCTTTGCATATCTTGTAAGTGTGGAGTAGGATTTTATGAAAATCCATTCTAAAATACTTTATTTTGTATTACTTTGTCTCACTGTATTTATAGGCTAGTCTTGTAGTAATACTGACAAGCCCTGTTTTATTTCAAAACACATTAGGAACACATCTTATTTCAAAACACATTTTGTATCATCTTTTTCATACAGTTGTCCTTGTGTTCATCCTGCATCTGCTGCTACAGCCTGTAATCGTGCTCTGTCCTAAAACAACCTCTTTTCAGCCTTGACTCTTTCCCTTTAGGGGAATCTTAAATCAGTAGCCTCAGTGTTGTCTGTTTATCTGGCCATACTCTCTTCCTACTAGCACACTGTATATTTGGTGTATCAGTACTCCTGCTCTCCTGTTACAGGACAGGACTTGGTGATAGAGTAAATATTTCATCTCGAGTTCAGATCCCAGTTGTGTCATATCCAGTAGCTTGAAGAGGCCTTTCCCAAGGGAAAGCATTGCAGGTGCTTAATTTTGTATCCAACAGCAGGGTTTTAAAAATGTGTTTGTGCCTGCTTTTGTTCTTGGAAAAGAATTTTAGAATGTGTTTGAAGGTCTAGGTTTCCCCCTTCCTTCATCATTGAATCAGAGAGGGGTTTTTGGCCTTGTGAGCCTTAGGTGCTTGGGTATTACTAGGGTATTCCTTTTTACTGAGTGTTGTGAATTTCTGTGTTTGAGTTCTTTAAGTAGAAAATGATGCTATGTCTGAAGGAACCCTTCTTTATCCTAATTTTAGTGTGTGACCTTTTTCTTTCGTTTGTCCTATGAGCTGGTTAGTGTTTAAAGCCTAGAGAGTCAGGGCATTATTTTCTATTCTTAATTATCTGACAGGTCACTTGATTCAGCTTGTTTAAGTGTGGACCCCACACAGGTGTTGGCACACTTTGGAGATTAGTTTGGTGCCGTGTGACAGTGGGGGTGAGTCACTGAGAAGAGAGTGGGAGGAAGGATAAAGTCAGCACTGCTCCTGATCACCCTGCTGCTGGTTCCAGGGCCAGGGTGGAACATCACACTGAAGCTGGTGCCTGCAGTCAACAGAGTTTGTACAACTGGGAGTGGTGACTGCTGCAAAAAAAGTTGTCAGAGACTTAGAACTTAAAAAGCTTTCTTGAGCTGAAGTTACAGTTCTCACCAGTGTAGTTAATGCTGGAACTAGAAACACTTAATACTTCTTGTTTTATTGAAGGCAGGAGTACTGAACACCCGTGTTGCAGTGTGCCATGCTGGCTATGAGGCATTTAGATCCTGCTGCCCTCACCCCTGCTTTCACACCGTGGGTTTGCACAGTTCAGAAAGCTGAATACCTCCTTGGAGTTGCTGCATGCCCAGGATTAACTGTTTAGATGAGCACAAAGGAGCCAGTCTTTGCTATAAATCCATTTGCTTCCTTTCCTGTGCTGAAATAATCCCTGAACACCACTTGACTGCACCTGAAGGGCCCTCAGAAGAGAGGCAGCTGGAAACCTGCTGTGGAAACTGATGGCACTGAATTGCTCCCAAGCCTTTATTTAAGAGTTTTTTTTGGCACGGACTGAGACTGGGTTGTAGGCTGGAAGAGCAACAGCCTGGCCATGGCCTCCTCAGCTGGCTCTGGGTGCCTTTGCTGTCCTTGCCCCAGTCCCACACAGGAGAAGTGGGGTGGGCACAGAACAGCTGCCAAAATCTCTCACAAGTTCACTGCCCCTTCTTCCTACACAGCTGGAGAACCTGTGCATCAGCCAGGCTTAAATCTCAGTCTGTACAGCTTGTTGTGTATTACATTCTTGATTTGCAAAGAAATCAAAAAATGTCTTCTGAGCTGTTTTCTTCCTAATTAGTAATTTTTTATTTATTTACCTTACAAAGGTGGGAAACTTTAGACAGCTTCATGCAACATGATGTCCAGGAATTATGTCGAGTGGTATGTTTATACTATTTCTTGCTGGTCTGTGATGTATAAGTTTCTCTTGATATTCTGTGTGTGTATATATATATATAAAATATAGTTAAGGAACTATCAGTGTAATAGCGGCCCTGATTAATTTAAATTACGTCTCAAAGGCAGAGTTTTTGCCTTGGTTTCTCTTTAAGAATGGGATTACTTGTGGCCTTTTGTGGGTTAGGAATTTGTAAAGAGTAGGGAAGCTTGAAAGTTGCTGGAACATGTGCTAGTGGTACTTATATAGCCATGGAGAGAAATGCAGTTTTGAAGATGAAATGCATTGTTACGTCTGTGGGGGTTTCCAGACTCAAAGGAATGGAGTAGCCCTTACTTTAGGGGAAAGAGGGGGATTTAAAGGACTAGAAAGGAAATGGCAGTACAAACAGACTAACATTTCATTTTTGTCCAAGTGACTTAGCATCTAACCAGTTAAGTAGTCATGTGTGTGTGATGAATAAATTTAAAAACTACAAGTTTATCTTGTGTAAAACTGACTTTTCTTTCAGCTGCTTGATAATGTGGAAAATAAAATGAAAGGCACATGTGTAGAAGGCACTATCCCTAAGTTGTTCAGAGGGAAGATGGTGGTATGTATTTTATGCTTTTCTCAAAAATAATTTAAATTAGCTCTCATTAATTTTATAAAATTGAACTTCTGTGTTGTTTTGGTTTTCTTTCCAGTCTTATATCCAATGCAAGCACGTAGACTACCGATCTGAACGAATAGAAGATTATTATGACATCCAGCTAAGTATAAAGGGAAAGAAAAATAGTAAGTGATACATTGTGATATGCACCCATCCAGTACTTCAGTATGTTGGACAACTTTAGTGCCTGTTGTTTTCAAATGGATTTGTTGGTGCAGAGTGATTGGAAATACGTGCTTTAGGACACTTTATTGAAAACATTTTCAATGCAGAGAATGTTTTTGCCTGCATTACATTTCTTTTTTTTTCCTTATTGCATTTCCTTTCCCTGCTCCTTCATCCCTAATTCTCTCACTGGTATCATTTCATAAAACTCTAAGAACTTTAGGAGTTTTCTGATGTCATAAAACTGCCATGGTGATCACAGTGGTATTGTCACAGTAGTTATATATAAAGATGAACTCAGATGAAATAGATTCTTATTTAGACTTGGCCATAGTAATAAGAAATAAAAAAGAAGTAACTACTCAGAACAGCATAACAGTGGTCCCTTGTCATCTCTTTACTGAGCACCTGGGGTATGGGGCACGGAAAGGATGTGTAAGAGTCCAGCAAACAGAGGCATCTGGCTTGATGTTTAACAGTTGTGAAGTGAGGAGTCGTGGCAGACAGCTGTAACTGTGCGATTTTAAAATCCACTGGTATTCTTAGGTATGCCTCTGCAATATGGTGCATTTCTTGATATTCTTAAACAATATAAAACTATGCTTAAAGTAAGGACAGAAATGTTCAAACACAAACTCCCCTCTCCTGATATTTCATTTGATTAATATATTGCAGACTAGAGTAAACTTACATTTTTTCCTTCACCTGTACAATTGCCCAATCTTTTTTCATTCAGTTTTTGAGTCCTTCATTGACTACGTTGCAGTGGAGCAGTTGGATGGTGATAATAAATATGATGCAGGAGAACATGGCTTGCAGGTATTATTTTTTTAACCTGATTTTAAATCGTTATCTTTGATAAAATAACAATGTTCAAAACCCATTCTAGATTTTTATCGAATTATTTTGATGATGTTTCTTCTTAGACAAACCTTTTATATACCACCTCTTATTTGGTGTTAGGTTTCTTAAAATGGAGCTCAGATTTTACAACAATTTAATTTGTTGTGAGTTTTATAGATCCAAATCTTCAGTTGCTAGAATGGTTTGCTTTTGCACTGATCTCAAGACTGAGAAGTTGTTCCTCTATGAGTAGTCTGTTTTTCCATGTGCCAAGTAAAAAAAAGCAGCATAACTCTAAAAGTAACTTTGGACAGCTTATGTTTGTATTCCCAGCAAGAACAGCAAGTGAACCCATGGAAATTAAACATTTATATGTGTGCACGTGTTTCTGAGCTCTTCAGTTGCACTTTGCTGCACCCGCTGGAGTAAGCTGAAGTCCTTTATAAATAATACTTTACTAAAGCTTGTTTCTGCAGCTTTGACATACCAGGTTTTGTCAGTAATGTTCTATATATTCTTTAGCTGTTCTTAGGAAGGTATAGCACAGTAGCCAAATCCATGCTGGCAGGATGCAATGAACATGAAATTCTTAATTGTGCAAAAATGAGCTTTTGCCTCCATATTCTCCCAGTTTTATTTTTATGCAGGTAACTTGCTCTTAATGCAGTGAGGTGTCCACATATCCTTGTTTGAGTGGCCTAAATTTAATTTAATTGAGTTTTCGTGTTACTGGTGTAGCTCATGGGAGGTTGGTGCAGCATTAGGATACTCAAATTGCACCCAAATTTTGAACCATTCCGGTGCACATTGTGTTGTCAGATCTGTAGAAGTCCATGTGAAGAGTGTCTGCAACAAACAAGTATTTTGAGTTGCTAAAAATCCTGCAATTTCAACCCTCTATTTCCTTTAAAATGTCTAGGAGGCAGAGAAAGGTGTGAAGTTCCTAACACTGCCACCAGTGTTACACCTACAGCTCATGAGGTTTATGTATGATCCTCAGACTGACCAAAACATCAAGATAAATGATAGGTAAGTGGGTTGGTTTGGTGTGTGGGTTGGGATTTTTTGTAGCATTTAGACCTGTGAATGTATTTTAGCAAAAAATAGCTTCCCAAAATCCTGGTTTTGACTAAGCTCTGAGAGGCAGGCATGAGCAGTCACACACAGTGGAGGTCCCCTAAAGGTGCACTGGTTGAATGTTGAAATTCAGAATGATAAACTGAATGTTTGGTTATCCATAGTGATTGTTTTGACCATGAGCAGGTGCCTGCATCTTTTAATGGCTTGTGTAGCATTCTTTGTGCAGTGTGTGGCCAGGCTGCCACCAGAGTAAGCAGGATGAGTAAGGAGTTACCTGCTTGCCCTCCATCTGTTTCCATGGATGGAGGGAGAGCCATTTGCCCACTCACTGTAAATAGAGGCTGATAATTTCTCGAGGAGATAGACGGTTGGTTGTAAGCTAAATGTTTATTGCAATTATCTCATTCTCAACAAGGTGAGATATTTCAGAGTAGTGTTCCAGTCCACTGGTACCTGTGCTAGGGAAGCTGCATTTGTCTGCTAGAAAATAACAGATTTTAAAGCTTTTGTTTGACGCAGTGAATCCAAACCAGCCCTAATTCAGCTGAAGTGCTCTTGCCCTTGTTACTGAGGGCATGCTTTCCTGAGCTGCTTGAAAAGTTTATTTTTATTCCATATTTAAACAGTATAAATTCTGCCATTGTGTGCAGCATGTCCTGGATAGAAGTGGCATTGTAACAGTAACATGTTCAATTTTTATCCTTTGCTTTAGGAGTACACATAATGTTCCGTAAAGTACCTAATAATGCATGTTTATCTTAACTACAAATAAAATTGTCTTCATTCTTTTCAAAACTAGGTTTGAATTTCCTGAACAGTTGCCATTAGATGAATTTTTGCAAAAAACAGATCCTAAAGATCCTGCAAATTACATTCTCCATGCAGTTCTAGTACACAGTGGAGATAACCATGGCGGACATTACGTTGTTTATTTAAATCCAAAGGGCGATGGCAAAGTGAGTATTGAAAAGCATCTAAAAGTATTTCTGTGTTGAAAATGCATACTTGCAGTTTCTATAATGGGCAAATCTTCAGAATTTTTTTCCCCTAAAAGAAGAGTACATACATACTTGGCTTTTAACAAAAGACTTTTTAACTGAGGAAATCCCATCATGTGTTTGTGTATGTGTTAAAGTTCTGCAATCAGATTTTATCCAGCATTTTTTTCAGACTGACTTTGCTAAAGCAAATATGAGTATTTCCAGTGTTTCTGTGACTCAGAAGTTCAGCATGTTTGTGTAAGTCCCACTGTTCCAGGTTTAGGTGACTTGATTGGATCGGACATTTATAGGTCAGGTGCCTCTTCCCTTGAGTTGACTGATTTTGTGTGTACATGATTGTTCACAGTAAGAGTAGAAGTCAGATTTTACTGTGAATTTGTTGCTATTTGTTAATTTAGTCTTAATTGGCTTTATTGGTTTAATTTAAAATTTGATGTATATTGCTCTAAATGTATAAAGAATTACTAGATGTCTTGTGCATCACTGCTTTTTATTTCATTTTACAACAGATAAAGTCAATTTTCTGTTTCTTACAGAAATACTAGATATTTGAAGTCTTAAGAGAAGCTTATTGGAATAATTATTGTGCTTTTGGTAATCACTGTAAAATGTTCAGTGGAGGTTTGGTATTTATGGGCTTCCTTATGCTGAGCACAAGTAGCAGGTAGCACAAATTATACTGAACTAGATTTCTTTTAAAAGTCATACCGCTTGAAGATAATTTTAGTTACTTCAAAGAGCTGAAAGACATGCCAGAAATAGGATTAATTTATCATTCAGGAACATGTTTTTACGTGTAAAATCACCTTTCTGTAAAACTTCCTCCCTAGTGGTGTAAGTTCGATGACGACGTTGTGTCGAGGTGCACGAAGGAGGAGGCGATCGAACACAACTACGGGGGGCACGACGACGACCTGTCCGTGCGGCACTGCACCAACGCCTACATGCTGGTGTACATCAGGGAGTCCAAGCTCAGTACGTGCCCTCTCTGTGCTCTAAGGGCACTGACAGGCAGGCACTCAGGGCTGCCCTACCTCTGAACTGTTGGCTGTGTTCCTGCACAGCAGGACTGCCTTATTTACAGTCGCCACGTAGAGATCCCGTGGGATCTACCAGCCGTTCTCTCACTTTTGGAGAGCATGTGCTGCTCTGGGTCATCTTTTAGCTCAGTAAGGCACCTGCAAAATGCTTCAACCTTGGCTGGTTGATAGGATGGAAAACTTAGTGAACTGACTTGGGTAGTGGAATTAAATCAAATTGGTTGTAGACATGTAGCTACATATATGCTTTAAAAAGGGAGTGGTGGCAAATATTTCTTTAATTCTGAACTGAATATTTCATTCAAAAGTCTATGATACATATTTCATGGGTGTAGTGCATTTTGGCTTGTCGTAGAAGTGCTTCTTTTGCCAAAGCATGATGATATCAAACCATGTTTTTAAGTGAAAGATGAAGAAAGCTTTTTTTTTTACTTCAAATCAGGAGGAAGTCAAGCGTGTATGAAAAAGAACTTGTTTGATGTAGATCTTGAAATAACATCATAAAATCTGCTTTGTAGGTGAAGTTTTGCAGCCTGTCACCGACCATGATATTCCTCAACAACTTGTAGAAAGGCTACAAGAAGAGAAAAGGATAGAAGCTCAGAAGAGGAAGGAGAGGCAGGAAGCTCACCTCTATATGCAAGTGCAGGTCAGTTTTTGAAACAGATCAAGTCACAACTACTTTACCATGAAAATTTAGAATATTGAACCACCCTGGAGGCAAACTTTGATTTTTTTCCTCTTTTTTTTTTTTTTTTTTTTCATTTTTCTTCTGAAGTAGCTTTTGAAGATAAATTATAATTGTAGTGCTTTTAAGTGTATTTATATATGCAATGAATCTTAATAAAACACACTGTACTGTATGTTATAAACATTTGTTTTCTTTAGAATTTATTGTGCTTGTGAATAAAAATAGTAAGTTCAGGTGAAAGGGAAAAGGACCAGGTTATTTCAAATGGCTGCCCTGCCACTGCACTTTTATCTCCTTCAGGAATTATTTTCTAAAATTAGAATGTATCTAGCCATAGGCTGCAGGTCTGGACTATTGCCAAACGGAGCTCATCAAGTAGAAGCAGAAGGAGAGAGTGCTTATATTTGCAATTATCTTTTTGGAAAAGCCAGATGGACTAGATTGCTATGAATTGCCTTAAGGAACCCTGTTTATGGCTCTTTCCAGAGCCCATCTGGCACAGGCAAATAGAACCCATTTTCCATGTGCCTCCATGCTTCCTTGCCTGTTCTCTGTGGTGTTGATAAAGCAGAGATACTGGTGAAGTCCAGCTTGTTCTGCCCTGCATTTGCAGAGTTTGCAGTGGGACACTGGCAGTATTGCACTATTTGTGCTTCTGTTAACAAAGAGTGCAGGGGAGCTGTGGGAAATACAGGGAAGGGGTTCAGTGGCCTCCTTGCATTGCAGCAGTCACAGAATTATGTAGCCTTTTTATTTTTTTCAAGTGCCAGCATTGTTAGAGCATGTTCCAAGACTCAGGATCTAAGCACAACTGGTTTTTAATTGCTCAGGATTTGTAAGAATTAAGGTATTTTAATTACTTTCACTGATAAGATTATCAATCACGATTTTTAAATTTCATTGTAATCTGTATTCTTGCAAATTTGCTTCCTGAATACATGAATAGTGTTAGCACTGTGCCAGAGGGCCAGTGAGGTTGTATAGTAAAGCATCCTGAGAAGGTATTATGTGGTGCAACTGGGCTGATCTGAAAAGTAATCTTTAAATGTCATTTTTCAGATAGTGGCAGAGGATCAGTTCTGTGGTCACCAAGGCAATGATATGTATGATGAAGAAAAAGTGAAATACACTGTTTTCAAAGTATTAAAAAACTCCACGCTTACAGAATTTGTTCAAAACCTCTCTCAAACAATGGTGAGTTTTCTGTAGCTGAATACCTGCATGTGTTTATTTTGTTACATTATGGTTGTTTTATAGCCCGTACCTTCTCCACGTCTTGACAGCAATCATAATTTAGACCTTGTAACACGGAAGATCTGTTTGAGTTTAATGAAAACATTTTAGCCTATTTGTCCCTTGTTTTGATTTAGTTTCTTGTCACAATTTTTATTTCTTTTAGGGATTTCCCCAGGATCAAATCAGATTATGGCCAATGCAAGCTAGAAGTAATGGAACAAAAAGACCTGCAATGTTAGATAATGAAGCAGATGGCAATAAAACGGTAAGTAGTCACTGAGAGATGATATTACTTCTGTACATCTCCTGTGATTCTTAGTTCTCTTGAAGAATATCTAACTTTAAGACATAAGATTTTTCAGGCTTTTAATTTAAAATTAATTTCATTGTATCTGGGAAAGTTTGGTACTTGGGAAAACTTGGTGTTTAGTGGATTAGTTTGGATAGGAGGCAGGAATTGTGGTTGGTGCATGATTTTTCTGCTGTGGGAAAAAGATGTAATCATGATTTCTTACGTTAGATTAAAACAGAACTGTCTTTTTGACAAAAGACAGTTTTGGATTTAAGGATTCTTAAATCTGGATTTAAGGAATTCTGTTGTGTAAAATGTGTCTAAATACTACAGAAAACGGAGATTGGTTTCACTATCCTTTTAAAATTAATTTATGTCCTTGTCATTATAAAGATAGCTGTAGGTAACCTTTTGAAAGATAAAGTGGGTTCATTTTAAGTAAAACCTACTGTTACTGCTTCATCAAAGCTTTTGGTAGTTTCATGTCTATATTTGTTTGTCTTAATAAATTCCATAAACTTCCTTTAACACAACTTTAAAAAAAACCCTCTCCCACTTATTGTACAATGTCATAACGTTCTTGTATCTGATTAAAATGCAGATACCAGGTTATAGTAGGATCTTCAGAGACTTTTTTTTTCTTCTCTCACATCTTTCTGTATAGATGATTGAGCTCAGTGACAATGAGAATCCATGGACAATATTTTTGGAAACAGTAGATCCAGAGATGGCTGCTACTGGAGCAACATTACCCAAATTTGATAAAGATCGTAAGCATATGGACTAAACATTTCTAAAATACAAAATGCTTTCATTTTGGGTTTATCTCCAAAATCATTGTGCACTCCTTTTTTCAACAATGTCGTTGATGTATCCATCAAACTGCTACAGTGCTGAAATTAGTTTTTCTTATGCAGTTTTTCCTTCATTTCTCTTGAAGTGGAAGGCATGCTTTGCATGTTTTTAGACTCACTGAATAAATTTCTCTCTGTATTTTAAGGGCACCGAATTAATAAAGACACATATTTGTTACTGTGTAAATAAAAACAGGTGATCTCCTTCCCCCATCCCAAGCCTTACTAAAAATTAAATCTTGTTTTTTACTTTGTAGATGATGTAATGTTGTTTCTGAAGATGTATGATCCGAAAACTCGGAGTTTGAATTATTGTGGACATATCTACACCCCTATATCCTGTAAAATACGTGAGTTCTGAATTTGAATTTCATTGTAATCATTGAAGTTTTTAAAGTAGATTGCACACACTTTTCATTTAATAGTAATATCATCACTGAAACCAAAGGTACACCACAGAAGCAAATTCTTATTTCACCCAGCACATGAGAGTTTTCTTCCTCATGTGGTGTCAGTGACATTTTCTGCAGGTCTGAGCCTCAAAACCCCACAGGTGGTCAGTTCATTGTTGCTGTACTCACCAGGTGTTACAGCTGTTTGAGACCTGTTGTGAAGCTCTGGGATTTGATACTTCCCTCCCAATAGCTTTTCACGTAACTCTTCTATAACCTTCCACTATGGCAGCCTGAGCAGCTGCTCAGCCTCAATTATGTGTGAGCCTTGATTTTCATATAGGGTCCATTTAAGGAATTCAGCAAATACCCACTGACTAAAAATGTTTTAGTTTTTCATTTTGAATGTCTCATTTTGTTAACTTATACATATTTTTTAATTTTCTTTTTTAGCTGTTTGGATTTTTTTTTAAGATAGTAAACCTTTTTTCTGGGGAAGGAGCAGTGTTATTTAATCTCTTGGATTTTCAATGAACTTGCACATATTTTTGTTGTTCAAATGAAGTGGAAAGGAACCATAAATGTGTGGCTGGTTGAATGTCAACAAGGGAAACTTAAGTGTGGAAGGCTCTTTCTTAGGCATTGTACAACCATCTACCCAGGGTAAAGAAAGGGGTTCTCTCCTGTCTGTGGTTGGTCTCACTAGCAATTAGTGCTACACATTTCACATTCCTTCTTTTTTCTCCAACAGGTGACTTGCTTCCAGTTATGTGTGAGAGAGCAGGATTTCCACAAGAAACTAACCTTATCCTCTATGAGGTTTGGACTGATAGACTTGTCACTTTTTTGTCTTCTGCATGCTGTAAAGAAAAAAAAATATTTATTAATTTAAAAAGTTGCTCATAACAATGGTAATTAATAAATTATCAGCACTATAATCTGTAACTTTGAAGTCTACAGTGCTGCAAAAGAGTAGCAACAGAGAGTTAACTTCAAAACAGATTTTATATTAAACAGATAAAAGTGTAAAGCTTTAAAACAACAAAAAAAAAAAACTATCTCCATGAGGTCCTGTATGAGCAGCTTTGTTGTGCTAAACCTGTGGTGCTGAGTTAGAGAAGCTAATGCTGCTGACATTACTGGCCATTGTGTTTCCAGTGCCCACCTTAATGAAGTTGAGAAAATGTTTCATCTTCTCCTTCCTTCCCTAAGCCAAAGTCAGTAAACAAAATCCTCAGTCTGCTATGCTGTTTCTGCACAAATACACAAGCAGTGAATCTTCATAACTGATACATTTATTGCATGCTGATGATGCAGATCTTGCCAAGGCAAAGTCCTTGCTAGAGTAAGAAAAAGGAATTGGGTTTTTGTTGCAATTTCTGGTAGCAGTCCTGTTGCTCTCTGGTGGTTCCAGGGCAGCACACACACACTGCCATCCTAAAAAGCAGAGCTGTACTCCTTGCTCTGGGCAGGCCAGGGTTACAGTGGCATTCCAGTTTGTTTACACAGGTGCTTTTAACCCTGGGTCAGCCCAGAGGTCAGCAAGTATAAATATGTAATATGCATATAGATATTTAATAACACATACATTAGATTTGTATAGATACATATCTATCCATTTCTTTCAGTTGAAAGAATATATGGGTTACCTTATCTGATTTCTTCACTATTGGTGACTTATTTGTGACTTTTATTTTTGTCTTTTATTGTGTGATCAATAATTTTTGTTCTTTATTGCAGGAAGTTAAACCCAATTTAACAGAAAGGATTCAAGACTATGATGTATCTCTTGATAAAGCTCTCGATGAACTCATGGATGGTGACATCATAGTGTTTCAAAAGTATGTATTTTAAGGGGGCATCTTATTGCAATTATATCACCTGGTTCACTTTGAGAGCTGAACTCCCTTTAAGCTTTCTTATCAAGAGCTAAGTATTACATTCCAATAGTAGATGTGTTCTCTGCACTTCTCATTTGTTTATTCCAAGGGGAAATGAGTAAATATCAGTGGTATTTGAGTATCATGTGCCACATTACTTAAGGAAAAGGTGTCCTTCTAGTTTAGAAAACCAATAACCTAAAACACCTCAAAATATTACCAGAGTGTGTTCAGCAATGCATCTGATTTGTGCAGCTTTTTACTGGAGCCACTGTAACGCAGACATCGAAGAGCCTTCCAGCATTTCAGATACCATGGCCACTGGACAAGGCTCTTGGAGCTCTTTCAGCCCAGAACTACACTGAACTGCTTTCCCTTTTTGCCTCTCCCTTGTGCTCACAGTCAGGTCCTTACTGGTCTGCAGTGATGAGATGCTCCTAGTTTGCCTGAGCACGTGCCACTCGTAGGTACTGGTGCTTCAGCTGGAGATTTCTCCAAGGCAAAAGGGGAGCTTCTGCATCTTGTAGCCAATAAAGGGATCTTCCATAAGCTTGGCAGGGCTATAAATCAGCATGTCTATGCTCTCACTCCTGATGGTCACACCCAACTGTGTTGCTCTGTTTCTCTCCATGGGCTGACAGTGGGTGGAAGCCAGCTAGTCTATCTTCAGCACTCTTACCCCAGATTATGTGAGATGAATGTATTTCTCATGTCATGCCTTGGAACTCGCATTCCCAGTTGACCCAGTTGGTGTTATGCACCCTTGGCTGGCTGCTGACTCCTGGGTAAGTGCACAGCTTGTACCCTGGTGCTGTTTCTCTGCAGAGAAGTTGGGGTACCAGTCAGGAATGACCCAAAACAGCCCCTGTGCCCACTCTTCTGCCTCTCTGTGCCAAGGAATGCTGTCCATCTGTCCTCTGTGCAAAGCGATCGATACAGGGGTTCATGGAAAGCTGTGCAGCATTAGTACAGACACACAGGGATGTGCCAGGGTGGGAGGGAGGGACAGCTCCTGCTGCAGTGGTGCTGTGAGCCCACAGGAGCCCAGCAGGGCCAGGCTGCCAGGGGGGCAGCAGAGCAGGCGAGGGCACCGGGCCCTGCAGCGCACAGACACGCCGGGCTCTGGGTCACTGCTGACTGCACAGTCCTACTGTGTACCACTGGTGGCTCTTGCAAAAGGTTTCTAAACTTCATCTCTGTATCTCTCCACTGTTGCTGACTTACTGTAGAACATGTTTTTAAAGCCCCAACTGCCTGTGTAACAATGTGATGTGTAATGGTATCATCATTTGTTTGCTCTTGTAGGGATGACCCAGAAAATGATAACAGTGAGCTCCCAACAGCTAAGGAATACTTCCGAGACCTCTATCACCGTGTGGATGTCATTTTCTGTGATAAAACCATCCCAAATGACCCAGGCTTTGTTGTTACTTTATCCAATAGGATGAATTACTTTCAGGCATGTGTCCTGTTTCTCTTTTGTTTCCTTGTTTGGAAAGTAACTTTTTCAATAGTTCACAAATGCATTGTACATACTTACAGAAAAGTTCTTAAACCATCCGTATACATTTTTTGCATAGTGTACATTTAAGGAAGCCACTAAGGCTTTTGAGAAAAAAATACTATAAACCCCACAGTTTTATTAATAATGAGTTATTTGATAATCGGGTTCTTTCTTGGTAGACCATTCTGCTCTGTCAGGGAAATGATATTCTCATGAAATTATGCATTTGCTTTCAAAGTGATAGGTAAAACTTGCTCAGCTTATTTGGCCATTAAAAGGAAAATACCTTGGGAATCTAGTGATTACCTATTTTGTGTCTGTAATATCAACAACAGTATTTATTTTGTAGACCAAGCTGTATTGCTTTCTTCACACAGTGACGTTTAACGCACAGTGACACTAACAGATCAAACCTGTTGTGTTGATAATAGATGGGTTGGGGTGTTTAGATGAGAAAAACTGGACATGGAAACATAAGAAAAAAACTGAAATATAGTTGGTCTGATCTATTAAGAGACTGAGTAGATTTAACTCCCTGCAGTTGTCCTGCAGTTGCTTTTGTCAATGTCAAAAAAAAAACTTACTTAAAACCACATAGTTTTATTTTCTGTCCCCAAAGGCAGAAACTTTGAGCATCTGCATACATAGGAAAAGTCAGGGATGAGTTTTGCTATACTGTTCTCATTATTTGTTTTTAGGCCAATTGCTCCCTCTTACTTTAAAGTGTAAGGTCTGTATGGTTTGAGGTTTTTTGGTAAGGCAAAACCAGAATGCCCCTGCCTTTTGTGAGGCAGTGATGTGAAGTGTACTCATGGGAATAATGTGGTGTTATTACTCACTAAGCTAACTAACTTGGAGTGAATTAAAGGAGTGGGAATCTTCAGAGTAAGTCTTACTTATTTTCCTTATACTATAATTAAGAAAAAAAATCCAAAACAACAGCAAAAAGCAACCAAACAAAATCAAGCAAAATAAGAATGGAGCAATTCTTGTGGCTATAGTGGCCTTTTGACAACAGTAATGTACTGTAATAAAACAGTTTCCTCTCTTTTTTTTTTCTTAGAATATCTTATTCTGTGTCAACTGTTCAGAAGCTAACAATACTAGTTTATTTAGCCTTGGGGAGGTAGGCATAGTGGGTTCTCTCAGAATTCCAGTAGCATAATGTTCCTGTCATGGAATGAATGACTCTATGATTGTAGAGCAATGTCATAACTGTGTGAAACAATTCAGAACTTACCAAAAATTTATTTTCAGGTTGCAAAGACAGTTGCTCAGAGACTTAACACGGATCCAATGCTATTACAATTTTTCAAGTCCCAAGGGTAAGACAAATTCTTTAGTATTCTGTGTCGAAGCTGTTCCTCAAAAATTAGCCTTTTCTATGTCATTAACTAATTCTTTACCAGTAAGATGTTACCTTTCTGGCAAGCACAGCAGGTTGCTTTGACAGTTGAAGTATTGCAATATCTGTCTCTGGAGCTTCAAAGAATTGCATGTTTTAGAAGAGTTCTAGTAAATGTCATTTTAAAAAACATTAATTACTTCAAAGCCTGATGCTGTGGGATAAATTGCTAAGCTAATGCAAGTGCTGTTTCAGTGAATGCAGATTTCTAGACTGGAGGAGGGCAGAATCGAGTGCACGTAAAAACAGTATTCATGCTGGTTTACAAGTTTAAATGCAGGAGTTACGTCACTGAATTCCCCTCTCCTCCCTTGAAGTCTGCAAATGAGGTTTTATGAAGATGACTACAATCTAACAAGTTCTCATGTGCTCAAAGGGATATTTCTGGTTAAAGTGGTGGTTTTACATGTTTGTGTAAAACTAGGTTTAATCTGTATCAAACTAGAGCAGAAAGTAGTGTATTATAGCTCTGTGTATGTGCTTCAGGAATAATGCACGCACAAAACTTACAGCTCTCTGTATTCATGGAGTGTAGATGTTCTTTAGTTACCTGAGGCTATCTCCCTTCATCATCAGTGAGAATTTAAATAGCTCTTTGTAGTTTCCAGTGCTGTGGTCACTGTGGAATTTGCTGTGTCATATGGCTCCACAAATTAACCTTTCACAATCTAAAGCATGTGCTGCTATGCCAGTAATTCCAGAGGAATGTAGGTCTGCCAGCCTGCAGCACTGACATCAGAGAGCTTGTAAACATCCAGGAGAGTTAACACACACCCTGAATGGTTTTCTGTTCCCACAGCCCAGCTGTGTTCAAAAGTCACTAAAGTTCTGTGTGCTGTGCTGCTTATGCTGTGTTAGCAATTACATGAAACTGGAAGCCAGTAATAAAAATGTTCTTGGTGCTTCAATTTACTGAGCAGTAATGGATTTTGAAGAGATGGAGTTTAAGAACATGTTTTTCCTTCTGTAGTTATAGGGATGGCCCTGGTAATCCTCTTAGACATAATTATGAAGGTACTCTAAGAGATCTTCTGCAGTTCTTCAAGCCTAGGCAACCAAAAAAACTCTACTATCAACAGGTAAGAGTCTTATCTTTTTATTGGAGTGAGTTATAAAAATAATTCTGCCCTATTCAAAGTATGCCTAAAGTGTTTTTCTTTTCTTTCTTAAGCTCAAAATGAAGATAACTGATTTTGAAAACAGAAGAAGTTTTAAATGCATATGGCTAAATAGCCAGTTTAGGGAAGAGGTGAGTGAAGCCATTACACACTTGCTGTCATTTCTGTGTCAGAGCTGGTGTGGCTGTGGTTATGGATCTGCCCCTGAGTAACACAGAATTAGAACAAAGTTGTACATGATGTAAAAAAGATCTAACAAAACAACAGCAAAAAAAACCCAAAGAGCACAAAAAATGTAAAGAAAAAAATGAGATCTCTTAACAAAAACTTTGAAGATGACATAGATGTTGACTTAAGTTATCTTTTCAAGATGAGTGGTTAAGGGGAACAATCTGGTGTGTTCTGTGCTTTAATGTGGTTGTTTACTTTTTCAGATTTTCTAATGATTTTTGTGTTTCAAATCCCACAGGAAATAACAGTATATCCAGATAAGCATGGGTGTGTGCGGGACCTGTTAGAAGAATGTAAAAAAGTTGTAGAACTCTCTGAAAAAGGTTCAGGGAAATTAAGGTAAAGCTGGAAGACAATGTTTTCTTCTATGTGATCATGTAGATTTTATGCAGCAAAGTATGTGTAGAATTTAAAATACTGTAGAAACCATTGTTAACAGATGAAATGTGATATTGTGTTAAAAGCTTCCAGATTGCCCCTGTTAAGGTTTCTTCTTGGCTATAAGTATACTTTTTACACAGTTATTTATATATTTTGTGTTTGATAAAGTTACATCCTTGAGTTTCATCAGTTGCATTTGTTAGTCATGAGTTACTGTTTCCCATCCAAGCATTTCATGCTATTCACTTCTCAGGAGTTACAGGGGTTAAAAGTGAGGTCATTTAAAGAGTATGTATAAAATAATCTCCACTAGAAACCTATATTTTGTAATGGCACATCTTGGCTTTTTGCCATGAGCCAGAAATAATTTAACCTCTTATGGCTTTACTGTTTTATTTTTACTAAAGATCTAATTTTAAATTTTATAAATACAATAGCAGCATCAGTTTACATTCTACAATAATCTCTCTCAAGATTTGAGAAAGAAATGTTGCATTGGATTTTTTTTTATTCACTTCTTAAAAATGCTTTTCCTGTTTATCTTTAAGGCTGCTAGAAATTGTAAGTTACAAAATAATCGGTGTCCATCAGGAGGATGAGCTGTTAGAGTGTTTGTCACCTGCAACAAGTCGAACGTTTCGAATAGAGGTAAGTTGTGCTTGTCTTTGAGAAGCTTTGAAACCTGACTTGGAGAGAGAAAACTCTTTCAACTGGTAACTTTATTTTTCTGGGTGCTGATCTTTAAATACTGTGATATTTGTACTAAGATTACATTATGATATTACATGTATTTTTAAAGATAATGCTTTTAAAAAGATAGTCCTTTGTTCCATCTGCTTTCCTATAATGGTTCCATTATTTGATTTTTACATATGTTTTTATAACAATGCGTGAAGACTTTGCAAGAGCCTGTCCAAAGGACATTTAATGTCTTGTCAGTAATTCCAAGGTTTGTTTGAGAGTTCATGATAGAAATGTTTATGCTTAGAATCCACTTTTGTACTCTAATATTCTAGAAGGTTTTGTTTCGTTTTCTTGTTTCCTTTTCTTCTTTACACTAGGTTCTTGAAGCAAATTTGATACTTAACATGTGATTTTTTTTTTCTAAACATCTCATCATTTAGAACTACTAACTTGCCTCTAAGATCAGAAATGAAAAAAAAGTTTCTAGTGTAAACTCTAATGAGGAGCTGGCAAGAGGCCTGTGTTACTGTCAGCTAGTTCTGCACTGATAGAAGATTTCTTGTCAAAAAAGCCTTTCAGGGAAGCCAGGAGAATATTTCCTGAGTAGGGGAAGCTGAAGTGCTGTCATGCCAGGGATGAGGGACTCTGGTAAAAAACTGTCAAACAACATGGCTCTTTTAATTGGTTTGGAATAGAATTGTTTGAAATCAGTAACAATACATCAATAATGCTTTCAGTTTCTCAATAACTAGAAAAATAACTTCAAAACATTAGTTTCTTTTTGTGGAAGTTTAGCTGATTGGAGTCACAATTCTCTGTCTGGATCTAGGAAATTCCTCTGGACCAGGTAGATATAGATAAAGAAAATGAGATGCTAATCACAGTGGCACATTTCCACAAAGAGGTTTTCGGGACATTTGGAATTCCATTCTTGCTGAGGATACACCAGGTGCAGTATGCCTCTCTTTTTCTCCCTGTGGGATTATACTGATGATGTTTTCTTTAAGTACTGTTGAAGAAATGCATTAATATAAGAAATGTGTAGGAAAATATAGCTCTTGTATCAAAGGCTCTGCCTCATCTGTGCCTTTTTATGTTAAATCATTTCCCATCTCCGTTCCTTTTGCATATCCAGGTTGTTCAGTGTTCCAGCGAGCCTGTGCAACACGTAAAAAGCTGTCACTTGGCAGCAGCTGTCATCCCCTGCCCCCTGCAGAATCCCCCAACAAGCCAGAACCCTATTTCCAGCAGCACTTGAGTAACTGCAGCGCAGAGTTGTTGGCCAAAGTGGCCCTGCCATGGTTGCTCTCACTGAGACAGGATTATGGAAAATGGGGTTGCTTTCGCCATCACTTTCCGAGATGACTTTGCATTTCATCTCTTCTGTAATTTGATGTGCTTTATCTTCTAGGGCTGAAAATTGGTACAAGAACAAAAGCTAATTTTCAAAGCTTAATTTAAATTCTCAAGTTTTTCCTGTGGTGCTGTTCCAGCTGAATGTCACCCTGATTCTCTTAATATCAAAGTGTATTTCAGGGAGCAGTTAGCCATTTGCTTCTCAGGTTTTTCTGGTTCATGTATGTTACTTTGTATGAAAACTACCTACTTTAAAAATTTTGGAATGAGAAATATGTCCATATCTCTCTACCTCTAAAAATTATAATTTTACTAATTTCCTTATTTTTGATGAAAGAGTAAAACTTGTTTGGCTATTTTTGGTGGAAACCATTTGTTCTGCATTTCCTTGTTGTGACAGTTAATATATATTATTCATCTTTAAGTTGACATTATCAATCACTTTTTGGGGCACTTTACATAGTCAGGGCGCAGAAGCATACTTCAAAAAGTAGCAACAAGCTTAGCAAGAATGTGAGGTTTTTTTACAAATTCCTATTTTCTAATTTTGCTACTTAACTTTAACCTGGCTTGGACAGATCAGTGGCAGTGCCTGGCCAATCTGTGGGGCAGTTTGCATAATGATGAATCAATAAGACTTAAAGTTCCTGAATGTAGAGCAAATTGACTTCTGTTGTTTCCTATTGTAGAGAATGATGTTGACACTTGTGTAATTTTGTAAATAACAGAGACATTGAGGCAATCTATTTCAATGAAGCTTAAAGCAAGAAATACTAACAGCTTCCCTTTTTTCCTGTATTTTTTTGACATAAAAATTTTGTTGTAATTAGGGTGAACACTTCAGAGAGGTTATGAAGCGGATTCAGACAATGCTGGACATACAAGAAAAAGAATTTGAAAAGGTAATTTCAGATTGGGAGATTTTATTGCTGGCTGTAAACCCTAAATGAGTTTATTGTAGTAGGTTGGAACACCACAGACTTGGGATAAGTGTAGATTTTGCATGATAGAACAGCTGCTTGACTGAAATAATGCTTTTCCTAGGACTAATTAGTTAGGGTGGGTAGGATCAGTATTTCTGTACTGCATCAAGAGAGATAGTCTGCAAAACATTACAGTAACCCAGGAAAGTGTAGCTGGTGTGGGACCTTTAGAAGACACCTCACATCACATTCCTGTTCAGAGCAGAATGTGACTCAGGTTGTGCAAGGCTTTTTATTTATAGTTTGTAAACTCCCAAGCATGGGAATTGTGCCCTGTTCTGGACACTTTGTTTTAGAGTATTTCCACTATCACTGGGAAGGCTTTGCTTTCCTTGCACATAATCAGAATGTTTCATTTTGCAACTTGTGGAGGTCACCTCTGTGCAGTTTTTTGAGAAGAGCCTGTTCCTGTGCACCATCCTTCAGGTGGTGAAAAACTATAGCTACCCTGTCAGCCTTTTCTTTTCTGGGCTAAACAGACGCCATTTCCCAGAGGTTCCTGAATGCCAGGTTCCCCCCCAGTTCTCTGGGGGAAGCCCAGGTCTCACTGGACTGTTGCTTGCACTTGCTGCGCTTTGTTGCCCTGTCTTTTTCCCTGGAGGGCTTGCACCTGGACACAGTATTCCAGGATGTGAGTTCATGATTTCCTGTGCATTTATTTTGTCCATTAGCCAGGTTGTTGATGAGGGTTTTAACCAGGATGGGCCTTTTCCAATTCCTGAAGTTGAAAGTTATAAGTTGAAGTTACAAGTTTTTTACTTATAACCAGCTGCAAGTTAGATTGTGAACTTAGGCTTGAAGACTTAATTTTAATGTCATATCCTACCACTTGGTTTTTGAGGGTTTTTTTTCTTTGCATAGTTTAAATTTGCCATTGTAATGATGGGCCGACACCAGTATCTCAACGAAGATGAGTATGAAGTGAACTTGAAAGATTTTGAGTCCCAACCTGGTAAGTTGTTAGACAACCTCACTTTTCTTTTGGCCTTCTGAAGTTGCTCTGCCAGTTCTTATGATGTGTTCATCCTTAACTCAGGATGCAGAAAGAGTTTGTTCTTTTTATGTGACTTACATTAGATGTAGTGACCAAGCAAGTATTTATATACACCAGTGTGCACACTGAGCAGTGTTACATGAATGTGTTAGTCCAAGAATATGTATTTTGCAGGCATTTAGATAAATAATCTGTTTCCTTTTGAGTTAAAAGATTGCATGTGAATGACCAAATGGGTGCAGTGTCAGTATAACACACTTTTACAGCATCAGTTGCACCTTGTCTTTATTGTCCATCTACCCCCTTGCATGTTTGATTCTTGTGGAAAGGTAATTCTTGTAAAGAATTTTGTAAATCTTGTAAAGAAAATTCTTGTAAAAAATCTTGTGGAAAGATATCAAGAATAAGATATCCTCAAAGAATCTGAAGATTATAACAAGAACATTAAATATGTCAATTAGATGCTGTTTAGATTTTTTTTCCCCTAAGAAACAATTCACCAAGGAAGAAGTGCAGCTCCATTCTAAATTTGTCTCTGGTGGGCTGCCATCTTGTTTACTTGACTGACATTTAAACCTCTATTTTCTTAGACATTTACACATTGGAGAAACCAGGTTAATCCTTCAGGAGTTCCACCCCAGGAGTGTTTACATAGCCATAGAATGGGTTGGGCTGGGAGGTGCCTTAAAGACCATCCCATTCCACTCTCCTGCCATGGATGCCACACACCAGACCGGTCTCTCAGGGCCCCATCAGACCTGGCCTTGGACACTTCCAGGGGTGGGACAGCTACAGCTCCTCTGGGCAACCTGCACCAGTGTTTCTAAATCCAAATCTCTCCTTTTCCTCTTTGGAGAGTTCTGTTTGGGAATGGCACCTTTGGATCCACAGTCAGGGATCCATTGAAACCCTTGAATTCCCTTGAATTGGGGTTTCTTCTCCCAGCTTAGCTGAGTGTTCCTCTCTGTGAGTTGCACTGACTCGCTGCAGTTCTATTTTTCTGACAATTGGGAATCCTGCTTTTTATTGGTAGGTTTTGCTAGGGTCGAGCTTTCTCCAATTTTTCCCAGGCGTGCTCTGGATTGATGTAACAGCTGTAAAGAAATCCTGTAACTGTCCATTTATTTCAAAACCTGCAGAGAGTTAGACCTGTGTTATTACAGGAGCCTAGCCGACAGTCCTTTTGCTGTGTGTGCTCGTGGCTTGCCAGAGCTGTGAGTGCCTGCAGCTGCACAAGTCACCCAGAGCCCAGGAGTGTGTCACTGCAGGACCTCTCTGTGCACTACTTGTGAAGGGTCTCTGGATGGTCAGCTTGGAGGTGGACATTTCTCCACAAACAGATAAACTCTATCCAGTGTGGTCAGAGCAGGCAGAGTCCTGATTTTATTCTGGGAGTCACCCCTCTTGGGTCAGGGAGGGAAAGGCAATGGGCTTGGTGAGCAAGGCAGAGCCAGTGGTGCCAAAACAGCTTGAAAAACTAACCAGGTGACCAGGTCAAAGGCACAGAACATGTCAGAATGTTGAAGAGGGAGAACTTCAACTCTTTGTAGGAATTGTAGGGAATGTGACAGCAAAAGGTTTTAATTTGATTGTTCATTGATTTCACCCCTGTGATAGAATATACTTTGATAGAATTAGTTTCTACAAATGCCAAATTTTAACACACGCTACACTGATGGAACCAAAGCTGGGGCATTGTCCAGTTTGATTGGCATAGCTGATGTCAGTAGTGTCCCTCTGCTGTTGCCAAGGTACCCTAACTATAGCTGTGCTGGCACCAACCATGTAGGATCTATCTTCTTTCTTCAGAAACATTCAAATTCTCCCACTAAGATTGGCAGTTCTCCTTTAATTTGATATTGACCATTATGTCAAACAAGAAAAAAAAATTTGATTGAAGAAAATATATCACAGAATGCAGATGCAGGTAACCAACAAGGTCATGTGTTTTATGCTTTAGTGGTTGCAGCTGATGGTTTGAATGTAGAATGTACTTTCCTTGCTGGGGGCCTCTTTAGTTTCTGCCTTTATCATTTCACTTCAAAGAGCATTGGATGCTCTCCATTGAGAACATCTTAAAAGAGAATTTCTCCCATTTGCAAGAAGTATGTGGTTTTTCATTAAATCTAACAGTAGAATAAATAATATTGAGCTGAACAAATGAAAAAAAATCTGTGTATTTTCTTTGCAATCTAAGTGACTAGGGTTTTTTCTTGGAAAATAAAGAGGAGGGTCAGTTTCATGATTTCTTAATTAGCATTACTTGCTTTTTGCGTTAATTAAACAGATATTCCCACTTAAACCAGGTGATAGGAATAGCAGAGATTATGACAAATACTGTTGGTTGTCATGTTTCAAATGCAGATCCTCCCTGTTTGAAACAGGCTCAGTACTTGGGTGAAAGTTGGTACTGTGATGTGCCTGTGGCCATAACAGTGGTTATCTTGCTTTAACACACCCTTCCCTGCTGGGAAGTCCTGTAGGTGACTGAAGAAGAGAAAAAGCAGGTGCCTGCTGCAGAAGGAGCTGGGGAATGTGCTGTTGGAAGGAAAACTTTGCCCCTCTGGCTGTGGGGCTGCTCTGCACTCCTCTGCCCTCCCCGTGATTCCCATCGCTCTGTGGGCAGGACTAGTTTGTGTAATGGAAACACTTTTCCAATTTAGTCTTAAAACTTCATTATTTTTTTTTCTCTTTTCTTTTCTAGGCAACATGTCTCATCCAAGGCCATGGCTAGGGCTTGACCATTTCAATAAAGCCCCAAAGAGAAGTCGCTACACTTACCTTGAAAAAGCTATTAAAATCCATAACTGACTTACTTAACCAGATTGTCAAGGCAAGGGACAAAAATAAGTGTGTGTGTGCACCTTTTTAACAACTGTAGAACTTTGGTACACGTGCACTATATCTGAAGTCTTCAGCAAGAGGATTTGCTGCTGATGTTAATTTTATTTTGTTGAGGCTGTTCAGTTTGGCTTCTCTGTATCTATTGACTGCCCTTTTTGAGCAAAATGAAGGTGTTTTTATAAAAGCTTGGATGCCAATGAGAGTTATTTTATGGTAAACGTAATGCAAGGCAATTGTCAGCATAATGAGGGAAGAGTTTAGTAGAACAGTTGACATTGGCAAAATTATTTGTCTGTAGTACGTTTATAGATGGCATAAGCTGACTGGCTGCCCTTCCCATGTGGTGTTCACCATCACTGCAGCTAGTAAGTCTTATGTTTAGACTCACATCAGATTTATTTCCTTCAGTTATACTTTAAATGACATTTTTGTGCATTTGTAAATGCAAAAGAAAAACTCACATCATCAATAAATAGCAATCTCTACTTTATTGTGTACATTGTTGGCACTTATTCGGGATTTTTGTCTCCTCCAGCTTCATAGAATCTTTTTTAATAAACTAGTTTTCATTTAATTTAGTCAATACTTTGCATCCTGTTTTACCAAGTGGATGCCCCGAGTCCTATAAAGAGATATTTGGGTTTTTTATGAAATTTCCAGCCATTGAGAAATACCGTTGCAATTGATTATGCCATCTTCTGGCAAATAGAATGACACTCAAAAGTTGGCAAAAGCAAGTGAAAAGATTATAAATATCATTAATTTAGTTACCACGGGAAGAGATGGGGAAAACACAAGAACTAGCCTTTTAGCACAGAGGGCATGCTCACTAGTGTTTAGTAAGCTGTTGACTTTGTATAAAAAAGGAGGAAAAAAAAAACGAAAAAAGAGGAAAAAAAAACGAAAAAAGCAATTGTATATTTAATGAATGAACATGTACAATTTAACACTTGGAGGTTAATTTTATTGGGTGAGTCTGCAAGTGAATTTCACTGATGTTGATATTCATTGTGTGTAGTTTTATTTCAGTCCCCAGACTGCTTCCTTTTCTTTGGAGCTAATGCCAGCCGCGTGTCTAGTTTTGAGTGCAGTAAAGATAGAATCAGCAATTCACACTTAATTTTACATTCTTTTCCAGTATTTTATTTTGTTTCTGTAGCCGCAGTGTACAACTCCTCTTCCTGTATATTGCCTTTTTTTGCTGGAAAATGTTGTATGTTGAATAAAATTTTCTATAAAATTTTTTTCGATGAGTGATGACATGGACATTGAAGAAGATTTCTCCTCTCCTTGGAAACAGAGTTTTGGGAAACGTTTTCATTCATGACATTTTGCTAAAGGTGTGGTTTTCTTTTTCCTTAAGTGTTGACAATTGTATAACCCTCATCCGTTGTTTTGGGGAAACTCTGTGGGGGCTTCTGTTTAATATTTTGGGGTTTGGAGGTTTTTTGGGGTTTGGTTTTCTTACGTCCTAACTAGTCACATTTGAGCTTAACAAATAAAAGATTTTCCAGGAAAGGAGCCATGTACAAAAAAGACAAATGGAAAAATTATTTTACTAGTTTGTTTGTAAAGCTTGTAGTGGAGTCTTTGTGGTAGACTGGACTCTGGCTGCCTGTACAAAATTTTGTGGTCCAGATTCTCAAGTCTAATACTTTAAATGGTGTAAAGTGAAATCTGGAGTCTCTAAAGGTAAGGTGTCTTCATAGAGTGATAGATTCCCTCCGTAATGTGTTCCCTGTATTCATAACCAAAACAGAAGGTGCAAGTTCTAGGAACGTTTGATTCTCTTTTTAGTTTGTATCTTGCAGTGCTTTTAACTGTCTCTTATTTCCAGTCAAGGCAAACTAGTTGTTTACTTTTGTTTTGCTGTCTGTGTGTGTAGGTTAGCATAGAGGGAAGTGCTTAACTGGCATGCCTTAAGTGGAGAAAGCTTTCCTTTGCTTTGCATTTCCATCAGGCTGGTGAGAATGGCACCATCCCAGGGGTGTTTTTACTGGTACTTGGCTTTTTGTAAATGTCAGGATTTGTTTCCAAACTGTTTCTGTGAATCAGAGGCTCTGGTCAGCATTAGTAAGCCCTAATTATATTTAGTGTTGTTTAGACTGATAGAAAATTGAGCTTGTATCTGAATGTCACTAAGTTTTCACATTCATTTATGGGATGGTGGCAGCTTTTAGGGACTATCTCAAGAAACACAGTCCTTCGTATTTCAGAAGAAAACGCCACTAACAGTAGATTTTGGGTGCCTTTTGGGTTTTAGATGACTGGATTTTATGTGCTTCAGTATTTGTGCTATTCCCACACTAGTTTGGTGATGTCCATACTTTGAGGCATTCCATATGCAGTTTTCAATTACTGAAGAATTTTCTTTAAAAAAAATGTTTTGGAGCACAAGTAACTTGTTACTGAAATGTGGAAACACCCATGAAGAGGAGGACAGGAGGGTTTCTCAGGTGCAGTATGTTTGTTTAGTTAATTTAAAAAAATTTACAAGAATGCAGTCTTCAAAATTGCCATGCTTTCCATTTCTTTATTTAGATTTTGGAATTTTCTGGATAATAGTGAATGCATTAAATAAGGTAATGGTAATATAAGTGTTAAGCAATAAGGATGTAATTTCATGGTACACAGCATCAGAGCAACATGTTGTTAACAGCCCATCCGAATTCTCCCTATGAAAATAGAGCGTGGTTCCTGTAGATTTACATAGTGCCTTTTATCCTAAAGGAGTCCAAAGCATTCTGTGAAATCTGAGCAGATCACACCAGTGATAGTTGCTGACTAGAGAGTGACAGCCAGCCCCAGCCCCTTCACCGACCCCGACCCGACGAGGCCGTGCTGCCGCAGGACGCGCCGGGGCCCGGCCGTGGCCTCCCCGCAGGACGAGCAGAGCGAGTGCCTCCCGCATCCCGGATCTACCTCAGCTGCTGCCCTCCGGAGCTGCCCAGCGTCCCCGTGCCAGCGTCCCCGTGCCAGCCTCCAGCTCGGACCGCCCGGCCGCGGGCGCTGCGCTGCCTGCAGGCGGCAGCGCCCACATCGGAGCCACGCTGGGGGGTTGCTGTTTGATATCCTCTGTGAGAAATCGTTTTCTGTAGGAACTGTACATATTGTAAATAAAACAGCCCAGGGTAAACACTGCATCGGTGTCTCGGCTCTTCATTTTGGAGAGGAGTGGGAGTTACGGCTCTTGGGCCACTCAGAACTCGGGGAGATTTTGGTTAGATCAAGTAGATGAAGTTTACAAAATTCAGCCAAATTGTGTGTCAGGTATGGCATTCATAATGTGAGGTGTGCTGGCCAGAAGGTGACTTGTATGTCAGCTTCCACATTTTGAGCCCTTGTTTTTCCTGAAACACTGAGGTGGATAGTGTCACTGTTTGATGTGAGAGCAGCAAGCGTCATTTATTGTTGGCTGTTAAACCTGCCTGCTCTTTGGGGTCAGAAAAAGGGGGAAATGTTCACATGTGATATGTCCTAATCTGGCTCCTGTATTCTATTTAATTTCTGTCCCAGGTGATGTTGAAGTTAGCTGTATACCAAGCACAGCAGGAAATTAAATTTGTTAAGGCTGGAAGCCTTTATTTTTTATTAAATAGTTGTGTAAAACTATTGTACCTATAAATAACGGTGTAAAAATGTCCTAACTACTTCTGTTAAATACCTATTGCACATCTCAAGTCATATATTTATGTTTTACTATGTGTGTACATGTGAATTTGGGTTTTGCACCTTTCCTGATTAATGTCACTGACTTGGTGCGTTATTTACCACTAATTAACAGCAATGCTTGTGGTTTCACAGCCAGATTTTAAAATAGAGAAAAATCTTAACATCCTAAAAAAATGTGTGAATTGGTAAAACCTGTTGTGCTGCCATCTGTGTGGCTGCCTTTCATCCTTGTGTGTTTGTATTGCATTAAGTCACGGTAGGTTGGGTGACCGGTGGGGACAATCGCTGACCTTGGTACAGAGGAGTGAAAGCTGGGGCAGCTGCTCTGGGAATGGCCTGGGTGTTGAGGAGGCTGCAGAATGTTGGCTCTGAGTTTCATGTAGGGCTGGGAAAATGGTTGTTAAACAGTTTTTACGTGTATTGATTACGTTTTTTCACGTTTCACAGTCTGAAGACTGGGGTTTCTGTGGTCTGAAGGCTGCAGTGATGTGTAGATGTTGAAGTAAGAATCAGTGCATAGGCCCAGCCTAGCTGAGCTGGGATCAGCTCAGTAGGGGCAGTTTGTGGTGCGGACTGTGACAGCTGGCTTGGGGTGACAGCGCTGGTGGGCAGTGCCATTCCTGATGGCCGCCTTCAACCCCAGTGTCCATTTGCCCTCGCTGGGTCGCTGTGCCAGCCGCCGGACGAGTGCTGGCGACTCTGACCTGGACTATGCCCAGTGTCCCTGACCCTTTAGACCCTGTCCCAGTGTCCTGCCCGTATCCCGGTGTCCTTGTCCCGGTGTCCCTATCCAGTGTCCTTGTCCCTATGTCCCCGTCCCGGTGTCCCTGTCCCGGTGTCCTTGTCCCGGTGTCCTTGTCCCGGTGTCCCCGTCCCGGTGTCCCCGTCCTGGTGTCCTTGTCCCGGTGTCCCCGTCCCGGTGTCCCTGTCCCGGTGTCCTTGTCCGGGTGTCCCTATCCGGTGTCCCTGTCCCGGTGTCCTTGTCCCGGTGTCCCCGTCCCGGTGTCCCTATCCGGTGTCCCTATCCCGGTGTCCCTGTCCCGGTGTCCCCGTCCCGGTGTCCCCATCCCGGTGTCCCTGTCCCGGTGTCCCCGTCCCGGTGTCCCCGTCCCGGTGTCCTTGTCCCGGTGTCCCTATCCCGGTGTCCCCGTCCCGGTGTCCCTATCCGGTGTCCCTGTCCCGGTGTCCCCGTCCCGGTGTCCCTATCCCGGTGTCCCTGTCCCGGTGTCCCCGTCCCGGTGTCCCTATCCCGGTGTCCCTGTCCCGGTGTCCTTGTCCCGGTGTCCTTGTCCCGGTGTCCCTGTCCCGGTGTCCTTGTCCCGGTGTCCCTGTCCCGGTGTCCCTATCCCGGTGTCCTTGTCCCGGTGTCCTTGTCCCGGTGTCCCCGCGGGCGGAGCGCGCAGTACGCCCCGTGCCCGGCAGGGGGCGGTGGCGGGCGGTGCCCCGGGACGGCGGCTGCGGCCCCGGTCAGTGAGTGACCCAAGGGCGGGACAGGGACAGGGACAGGGACACTGCCACCGCAGGGACACTGCACAGGGACACTGCCACCGCAGGGACACTGCACAGGGACAGGGACACTGCCACCGCAGGGACACTGCCACCGCAGGGACAGGGACAGGGACATTGCCACCGCAGGGACATTGCACAGGGACAGGGACACTGCCACCACAGGGACAGGGACAGGGACACTGCCACCGCATCGACACTGCACAGGGACAGGGACACTGCGCAGGGACACTGCCACCACAGGGACAGGGACACTGCAGGGACACTGCACAGGGACAGGGACACTGCACAGGGACACTGCCACCGCAGGGACACTGCCCACTGCCACCGCAGGGACAGGGACACTGGTCTCTGCACAGGGACACTGATCTCAGCACAGAGACAGGGACACTGGTCACTGCACAGGGACACTGGTCACTGCACAGGGACACTGGTCTCTGCACAGGGACAGGGACACTGGTCTCTGCACAGGGACAGGGACACTGGTCACTGCACAGGGACAGGGCTTGGTAAGGATCTCTTTAAGTTCTTTAAGTGCCCGGTAGTGCAGCCCCGGTGCCCAGCAGGGTTGGAGAGTGCCCTGCATCCCCCCTGCCCTCAGCAATCCATGTGCCAGTGTGAAAGTACTCATGATGTTATAACATGGAAATACACGAGTCTCTCTTCTCTTCTTTCTCTTCTCCTCTTCTCTTCTCTTCTCTTCTCTTCTCTTCTCTTCTCTTCTCTTCTCTTCTCTTCTCTTCTCTTCTCTTCTCTTCTCTTCTCTTCTCTTCTCTTCTCTTCTCTTCTCTTCTCCTTTTCTCTCTCTATTTATTTTTCCAGCCAGCAATAAGCTGCAACAGCTGCTGCTACTGTCGGTGTTGAGAGGGGTCTGGGCACCTCCTGGGCATTGTAATTGCAGATATTTGATTGCCCAAGATAAGTGACTGTAAAGTTCTGTGTGAAGGTAAAGTCTCCCTGCCTTGAGAGATGATGCACTACTGTGAGGCCAAGAGGTAAAATAAAGGCCTTGTGGTGACTTTTTTCAAGCTGTGCTTGCTGATTTTTCTTTTTTGTGTGTTTGCCTTTTGCGTTGTAGCTTGTTAATGTAAAGGGGGTGTCCCAGTGACCTGCATCTCAGCTCCGGGTGCAACGGGGCATGGCAGCAATGCAGACAGCAGATTTGCCAGTATTGTGAACAATAACAGGTTTATTTTCTTACCTCAACTTAACAGAGTAAAGACAGTCTCATAACTTAGAGTTTTGTTAATAAATAATCAGCTACACTGTACCACCCACAGCCCTGCAGGGGTAGATCCTGTAGGGAGAAGAGCAGAGAGAAATGAAATCCCAGCCAGTCAGTTCCAGTGCAGAGAAGGTAAGAGCTTCTCTGAAACATCCATGTCCAAACCTTGGTTAGCGGTGGGCTGAGAGGTCCAGAGGAGTCTGTGTCCCAGCTGGGTGGGAGATTTGAGAGGAGCTGAAGAACTCACCAGCTGGAAACTTCACAGCACAGGCCAGCGAATCAAATAGAGCATAAATTAAATGATAGTGCAAATTAGTCTTGGAGTGTTTTTTGTTTTAAAGCCAGTCCAACCATGTGGTGGAAAACTGGAGTTTACCAGGTGGGTTCACCAGCAAGGGAGCTGCAGAACCTAAGCATAGTCCTGTGAGTTTCCTAGCAGTAGTTTTATGTGCAGAATCTTATGCCATTAGGAAATGGAAGCTTTACATCATCTGGTTGCATAAACTTTGTTTCTATAGTCTTTTGTATCTATAAATGTGAAATTGGCAGCATGGGCAGTAATGATCTGCATCCTTGAAGATCTTCACGAAGAGAGGGACGAAGCAGCATCCGAAGCAGCACCTAGAGCCAAAGGGGAGATGGACATGCACAGAATGATTACTGCTTCCCTTTTACAGCTGTGATATTCCCCTGCCTTGTTCTGTCTGCCTTTTCACTGTGTGAATCCACTTCTTTTCCAAGTCTATTAATGTTTGAATTATCTTCCAAAAAATTAATCTTCTTTGCTTCTGACGTCTTATGCATGAATCTGTTTCTGAGCCTGATTCTAAATTGCAGTTGGGAAGTAGACAATGTTGTACTAATTTCTGCCTGTCTTATGAAAAGTGAAACATACTGGGATAAATTTAGCAAGTTTGCATCCCCTGTAGCCATGATGACTGTATCTAGAAAGGACAGGATGGCTTCTCATCAAGTGGAGAAGGGCAAACTGTCTGTATAGGCACTAACCAGAACTTTGATTTTTTAATTACTCATTTTTAACCTTCTGCTGTGCTGAATCTGCACAGTGCCCATGAAAACTTACCCAACCATGCACAGGCTGGTGCACAGGAGGTAGGACAGCTTGCCCAGTCTGTAGGTGACCTGGGTGGTGATGTGCTGGCGGCAGGAAGGACAGATTGTGGATGTTGGTTTGCTGGAGAAGATCCCTGCCACGATGATGGGAGGCTGGGGCACCAAATAAACTGAGTTCAGGAGGAGAGGAGAAGCAGCCAAATTAGAAGCACGGGAAATATTTTGCAAGTTATAAAGCCTTAATTGGGAGAATGTGGGATCTTAACGTGGCATTCATGTTATTATTGTTGATTTCAGGTGAATTTCTAAGAGCCACTGTGCTGGTTGTTCTGTGTATCCCAATACATTGCACCTAAAACCAGGCAGCGTTTACTCAAACAAGGACGAACACAGGGAATTGTCTGTGGGATAATCCCCAGGCAGGCAGTCCCCACACCCTCTGCTGGATGTACTCTGACACTGAGGATTTGTCTTCTGATATTTCAAATGATATGAAAATGCTTGTTCTCCCTGAAGAAGAGATTTGAAGGAGGTTGGGGAACTTTTTGGATCAACTTCTCAGTAGGTATGAGAAATTCATCAGAGCAGTTACACCTAAATGCCCTCAAACAGCTGCTGGTGCTGTCCTCAGTTAGTCTCTAGCTCATGTTTTTGCAGTCTAGACTCGACTATCATATTGCCTGAGGGGCACACCCCTTGTAGGTACAGGAAGGATATTTTTTTCAGAAATGTTTTCAGTAAAAAAATACCATTTTAAGGATCCCGAATCATGTTTAGGGTACAACTTCACACTGTAGCCTGAGGCAAAACTTGAGGAGTGGGAATGTATCTGTTAGATAGACAGGATAGAGCATGTCTGAGTTAAGTGCCTTCTGGTTTTAGGGATATTTAAAAATGTATGTCTCCTTTGCTCCTGTATGAGGTGTTGCTGACTGTTCTTCAAAGCTTTTCCTCAGCAAGTCCTTTGAGCTTCTCCACTTCATAAAGGTGACTAGAACAGCAACACTAGCCTTAAAATTATTTGTTCTGAAAGCCTGGCTTTGGCGTTTTTGGTTTGGTTTTGGTTTTTTTAATGGGTACTTCTGTAGATTGGCTAATGCTGGAAAATCAAGTCTGAGTTCCTTGTATTAGTTTATCTTCTGACATTTCTGTGGAGATTTTCCAGCTTATTAGATTATGATTGGGTCAGAAAACTCCCATCCTCCCTGTTGACATTAAAACCAAACCCATTTCACTCTTGTTGGCACGCAGCCCCAGATGTTGTCAGGAGCACAACCCCTGGGCTTACCGGGCTCCTCGATGATGGTGGTTTCTCGGTAGGAGTAAGGTGGGGGAGAAGGATACTCATAGCCCCCTGTGCAAAGGAAAACAGGGCAAAAATTTGTAAGTGCCAACAGCTTCTGGCTCCCAAAAGCCCCGTGGAGTGAGACAAGAGGGGCCTCGCAGGGAGTGCCAAATCCAGCACAGGGAGAAACAGCCACGGAACTGATTCGGGGTCTTCAAAGCCAGGAGAGCTGCAGTGGTTGGCTGGCCTCACTTTTATAACAAAAGCTGGGAAACCAAATCATTTCTTAGGAAAGGCAGCAACTCCATCATTCCAGCATAACACTGTCATGATACTCAATCTTAATTTAAGGATTCCACTGATAAAGGACCCACAGTACTTCTACCTTCGGTGATAATTACCCTTACTACTTAGTATTAAGAGCCTTTTTACTAGTTTAAACTTTATCAGCTTTCAACAAAGATATTTCATCATACTCTGTTTAGAAAAAAAAAAAAGTTAAAATATCTTTTTCCTTTTGCTTTGGGAGAAGGGAAGCTGGTGACTAAGACACCTCAAGCTTTTTCAGTTCTTTTGCTAATCTTTCAAATTAAGAATGCAATCAGCCTACCTGAGGTGAAATAAATGACTGCATTAAAGAATACATTCATGAATACATTCAAAATAAACCCATGTAAAAAGCGTTACAGCCAGCTGGCGTGGATGTGGTACCAAACACAGGACTGCTCTGGGACAGGACAGTCCCTAAAAGAAGTCTTGGTTGGTCAAGCCTGGGCAGCATTGGAGAAACCCTCACCCCCAGGCAGAGCCCTGAGCTGGGAGTCCAGCCTGTGCTCAAGCTTTTCACAAACCATGTGGTGCAACCAGCCCACAGGGATACAAATGGAATATAAAACCAGAATTTTCCAGAGTGATCTAAAATACAGTGGCAAAGGTGAAAAAAATGTCAGCAATATTGCTTGAATGGCTTGCCAGAAGTTGTAGAGATTTGCAATGGCATTCAGGTTTCATGGTGGTGGGGTGGTGTTTAGTTTTTGGTTTTGAAGAGTTTTCTGTTTGGTTTTTTTTGCTTGGTTTTTAGTGGACGTTATTTGTAGGGGGAAAAATTGTCAAAAAATTAAATAATTCCCTTCTGATTTAGAAAAGGCATGTGCTTAGTACAAGTGAGCTCCCACTCGCTGTGTGTTGGTGGGGGATCTGCTGCCTGCACAAGGACACGACCCTGCGGCTCAGCGCTGGGAGTGGGCAGTGCCTGTGCCTTGGCCGGGTCTCACAACTGAGACTCCTTCTCCACAGGCTCTTGCTGAGAGCTCTGCTGAGCTTAGAAAGAGGCCAGAGAGATCTTGGAAGACAAAAATATTTACAGAGAGAGCTGATCAGAGAGAAATGCTCTGAAAATGAGTCAGGTTTAGAAGCCCACGACTGACACATCGAGCCCTATTAGTTACTGCCTGATCTCCCATTCGGATTTTTCCTCCAGTCCTGTCCAGAAAATGGCAATTTCCTCAGCAGCAGGAAGGTAACGAAGGTGCCATCACTGAGGATGGGGAGTGCTCTGAGGTGCTTGTGTAGGTGTGAGAGCAGTGCCTGGCTTCAGAAGGAAAAGCCCACCCAGGAGAGCAGCAGCTGGTGGCACCCTCCTGCAGCCCTGGAGCTGAACTGTCAGCGCTTCCCTGGGAGCAGGGGCTGCTCATCCCTGTCGGAGCCTGGGGAGGGCAGCTTGGCCAGCAGGGATGGTAGGGAAAAGGCCAGTCCTCTGTCAAACTAGATGACAATTTAAGCAGGACAAAGCCCATCCACGTACAGAGTTTGCTGGCTGAACATTTGCACGTTAGGAATGTGGAATTATTGTAGCGATATAGCCGCAATAAAGCACGTGTTTGTTTGTTTGTTTGTTTGTTTGTTTTTAATTATTAACTAAACCAACAAAATATTTATTGCCATTAGTTGGAACTGTGGATGCTGAAAATTTTGAACTTTCTGTGCTGAAAGGCGCAGAAACATTTTAATGATGTTCCTATTAGGAGATGCTATCCCAACCCTGGGTTTTATATGCTGGCGCAGACGCTTTCTAAACCCATCACGTCCTGGCAAGGCTGGGCCCCAAATGTGCTCGGTGCTGTGCTGGACACCAACCCCCAGCGAGCCCGAGGACCCCTCCGGGAGCCCTTTCCCAGCCCCGCTTACCCTCCTGGCCGAGCGGCGGGGCCGAGGGCTCCGGCCGGTACCGCTCGTGGTGCGGCTCGTACATGACCATGGGCACCTCCGGGCGCTGCTTCTCTCCAGACATCTCTGCGGCTCACCTGCCGAAGGGAGGGCAGAATAAAACCTTCCCTGCCTGACGCTCCCTGCCCTGCATTTGCCAGTGCTTCTGTAGCTCCTGCTTCTCACACTCGGGTGTTCTTAGAGGGAAATTAGCGGTTCTCACACTCTGGTTTTTTGTAGGTGGGAGAGCAGTCAGTTCCTGTCGCGCTTCATGATGAGGATAGTGAAGGGCAGAAAATACCATCTTAACTTATTTCTTTGTGATGGGACGCTTAAAGTTTTCCCCTAGAAAACACTATTCAAAGTCTGCAAATTCGGGACTGAAAGAGTTAAGTGTGCAGAAAAGTTTACCTATTTCTTTCTATGGATTGTCAAAGTAATAAAAAAAAAAAAGGAAGAGCACACTTGGAGCACCTGTGAAAAAACCTTCACGTGTGATTAAGTCAGTGCAATCAGCGGCAATTCGGATCCGTCTATCTTCGGGTTATTGTGCAAACTTATCATCATCGTTATCGTGACCAGTTTTGTCCTGTGAAACTATTGTCTCATCGGTAGGTGACAGGCTTTTGTTGGGAAACATCCTTATTATGGGTGACTGCACTGCCTGAGGCTCTGAGCAAGATGAGGCCACAAAATGTGTGTTTTGCAGGTGTTAGCAGGAGCTGATCTTCGCAATAAAGGCGGGTGGGAGGAAGAGGACAGGGTTAGAGATGTGTGTTTGTATCCCTGTCAGCCGAAAGGCGATTATTATTCCTAGCTGCCCCTTGAACCGGTGTTAACAGGTTCATTTCCTACCAACATTTACTGGAAGAGTCCTTTGCAGAAGAAAGGCACAACCTTTTTGCACAGGTCAGAGAGTGTTTTGGGGGAAAAGAGAGGTTTTGGTGAGGAAAGGAGCACAGATACACAAAGTGCCCGAATGTGTGAGGTCAAAGAAAAGCAGCAGAGGATTTGCTGGGCAAGGCAGGACGGCCTCAGCACGTCTGTTTGCAAGGAGCGTTGGACGGGCAGGACAAAAGCGGGAGGATCAGTAGTGCTGAGTTAAAGCATCAGCCCCTCAGGGAGAAAAAAAAAAAAAAGAGGAACTTGAAAATATCAGCAGGGAAGACGTGCCGTAATTTTCACAAATCTGGATGAGCGGCAGGTGATATGAAAAATGGTAGCAGAATGAAGCATTAAGGGAATAGGTAGGGTGGTGTAGAGAAAAAATCAGAAATACAGCATTGGCCATGTTAAGGCCAAAGATGCCTTGACAAGGAAATTGCAAATACATGGATTGGAGAGGATGGCTGGAGAAAGGTGCATCTCAGTGTAATTGTTATAAATGAGCTCAACCGCGGGATTGAGAATGGCAGAGGTGTTAATAGGGCATTGTTGAAGCTTAATGAGGATCCCACTGAGAAGAAAAAAGATGGGTCAAGAGAATAGGAGAGTAGGATGAAGCTGTGAGAACCAAGGGAGAAGAAATAGTTTGTCTGGAGCGACTGAAGGCTCAGGAGCGCGGTGATAGATAATGTTACATTAGCGGGTGTTGGCCAAGAGCTGCTCCCCTGGGACAGGGATTAGTGGGGAAAATTACAGGGAGTCTCCAAGTTTTTGTCTTATTCCTATCTTGGGACACTAAATACTGGGTGGTGTCCATTTGGGTGACACTTCTGCAGAATTCATCTCGCCGTGAAACAGGAAAAAGAGGAAAGAGCTTTTGAATTCCATCCAGTGCCTGTAAGCCCGGGCAGGCGCCTGCAAGAGGCACAGGGTAGGAGGGAACAATAATGGCTAACACAGCGAGAACCTGTCAAGGTAACTGCTGAGTGCAAGCGCAAACTGACTAATCCTGGCTCCACCCGGCGAGGGATCAGGATAGCATCACCGGCTAAATGTGTAGGACACGAGGTGCAAAAGCGAATCAGCAGCAGAGGGGGCATGGTGTGGGATGCCAGGTTTGTGTCTGACCTGTTGGAGCTGCCGAGCACAGAAGCTGTGGGCTGAGGCTGTCGCTAAAGCGCCGGGTTCTGTGGCTTTGGGCGCCTTGCTGCGCTGCAGCAGCGCTGTTTGCTGGGCGGGAGCAGCTGCCCCGGCGCTGGGGCTCAGCTGCTGCGGGAGCCTCCCCCGCCTGCGTGGGACACGGCGCTGGGGGCTTGGATACCCTCTGGGCCTCAATGCTGCGCGTCCACAGGTCCAGGAAAGGCGTTTTCTAGGGTCGTTTCTGCAGCCCTGCAGACCCTTTAATTTGGCATGGAAGCGCTTACTCTCAGTTCTCGGTTCCAGCCGTGTATAAGGTGCCTGAGAGCCCTTCAGGGCTGTGACTCCCACACCTGCCGGTGTCATTGCCGTAAATCAGAGCAAGCGATTTCCCTCTTTTTCAGGTGTTGGAGAGGAAGATACGGGAGAGAACAGTGTGAGTAGCCCCGGAGGAAAAAGTCGTAAGGAGAAATACCAGGAAGCAGTTCCTGGAGGGCAGGAAAATGCCCTATAAACTTGCCTGCAGTGACACCCAGGAGGGTCACAATGAATAGCTCAGGAGTGATGCGAGCTGCCCTCTCTGCAGTCACCCTGAGCAAACAGAGCAAGGGCACAGCCGCTCCTGGGGCTCCCCTGGAGGGGCTGGGTTTGTCCGAAGCAGATTGACCCAAACCACTGCCACTGCTTGGTTTGCAGGCAGAGCTGCCGAGTCCCAGGGGCGCCGAAACAGTCCCCTCTGTTCTCTCAAGTTTTAGTCTCGTCTACATATGCAAATAAACCGGTTTGCGCAGGAAAATAAAGCTGACTTTAAGTCCTGTGGAAATCAGTATTTTAAAAAAAGAAGTAAATCACACCCTGGGGCATATGCACAAAGAGCCAATTCAGTGGAAGTAAGGTGCGAATGACAAAGCCCTTCTGTTCCGGGAAGGAGAGATCCCAGGGAAGGATGGGCAGGCAGTTTCCATCATCTTCCTCTGATTTGCTCCAGGATTTGTGTTTGGGTGTGAAGAGCAGCCTGGTGCAGGCAAGCATAGCTTTTGAGCTGTGAAATTCCAGGGCACAGCCCCACTCTCCACTCCCACCAGCAGCTCTGCAGTCCCTCCTGAATGTCCCTGTTAGCTAAATAACCCCACAGGTGGGATTAATTCGAAGCCTTCACTGCTTGGAAAGGAATTTTATTTGAAAATCAAAGCTGCTGCAGTACTAATACTTCTTCCAGGGTCATACCTGGCTCTCAAGGATGGCATCTCAGCAAGCAGTGACTTTATAAGAAGTGTTTGATCTCCATTCCAGCTTCATCTGCTGTCAGTGTGGGATCTGCCATTCAGTGAGGGTGTGTTCAGAGACAGAAAAAAGGGAACATGGGAGAAAACTCTAAGATTCGGGTATTTGAAGACTATAGGGTACTACGTTCAAAAGTTTGGTATTTTGGAAGATTAGTATTAAAACATTCTAGTAAATGATCTCCACATTTCATGGACTTGTGGGGGAATAGCAGTTTCCTCCAGTGGCCTGTTGGCTTCTAGGACACTGGCCCAAAGGCTTTCAGTTTGCTGCAATGTGTTCTGGTTCTCCTGTCATCACTAGTTTAACGTTTTCCTGGGCATTTAGCCCTTCCAGCTGTGTTTATGAGGCAATTTAAATTTCTGATATTTTGAAGAGTGGCCATAAAATGCCATTGCTGGCATGCAATTACATCTAGGGCTTGAACAATATCAAGAGCCTGTTTCACTTGGTTGAAGCAGTTAATTCCAGGTTTTGGCTAGCAATGAAACACTGAATTCCTCAGTGGAGAGATCTTTTCCCTTTAGTCCTGAGCTGGTCATTTTGGGTAACATTCACAATGTGCTGAGGGTTTTCAGATGTTCAAGAAGGAATAGTTCCAGCTCTAATACAGGCAAACATAACTGGGGAGCAGCACTCAGGTATTTTCCTATTCTCATTCTTAAATAGAAGCTAGAAGAGAGGACTGCTGGCAGCAAAGGAGAAGTTGGACTTTAGAAAGCATTCATTATATCTGGAGTAGACAACCTTTTCAAGGAGATGAAGAACACTCTGCCAGTTCCCCATTCTTTACTCATGAAATTAATTTCAATATCACAGTTATTCTGGCTTTTAATTCTGGCTTTCTGAATCAGGTTACCAGCCTCTTCAAATGGAGAGGATGTAGCTGAGGGGGATTGACTGAATATGTACCATATTTCCTGTTGCAAACTCTTCACCTGGTTCCCTTTTCTTGTCTGTTGACTGCCTTGACTCACTCCCTGATAAGTGCACTCACAAGGCTGCTGGAAAGACAGGCACTGCCTGGGTTTTCCAGTCCTGTCCCACATCAGATGTTTGTGTTAGGTTAGTCCTTCATGAAGGGAGCCCTGGTCTATAATTCAGCACATTTACTGCTCCTGTCGCTCTCACCTTAAAGCAATTCAAAACACTGTAAACTTTCACAAACCTTCTAGTCTGGAATTATTAATAGTAGTTTCTTGCTGTGTGCTATTGTGCCAGCATCATGCTTTTACAGAAAACCTTCTCCCCTTCAGCCAGCCCAGAGAATGTTTCTGTCCCTTTGCAGCCTCCCCTTCACAGGACTAAGCAAGGTTTGAGTCCTTTTCATTTCTGTACAGTGAATTCATCCTTCTTGTCCATGAATGGTTGGTGACCTCTGTCCTCAGCCTATGGAATGGTATGAATGTCATCTTGTATTTAATGGAAAAGTTGTCTGCAGCATAATCCAGCAGCACTTACTTCCTTTTCCCAGCCACCTCACGCTGGTGGTTTGTATTTAAGTTGTCATTAGCCAGCAGCAGGTCTTTCTCCTCCAATGTCATTCTGTACTAATGAACTCCCAGCTTGCAGCTGAAATTTTTGGTAGTTTTAAAGTGGGCTGCTTTGTTGCATTATAATGCACACAAATACTGCCACAGCAGGTCTCTAACTTTTCTTATTCCGTGTAATAGATTTTCTGCTCCCATAATTTGTTTCTTAACTCATACATTTTATTAGCCACTCCTATATTTCTGCCAAGGTTACTAATTATATTACTGAATAAGATCCATCACTGCTTTCTGTGTTAACCTTTGATGCCAACCAGATTTATCTATTAAACTTTGTTCCCTAATTTACTGTTTGAAGTATAATCCCTTGTGCCCTTGAGATGACCAACTTTATTCACATTTGAAGGGCACTTGCTGTGAAGGGTGAGCACAGCTGAGCCCTGGGATTGCATTAAAACTGGTCCCTCCCTAATTACCATTCCAAAAATAGAGTAATAACCACCAAAGGGAAGCATTGTCCAGTGGTTTGTGCATTAACCTGGGCTGAGGAAAAAAAATGGGCTCAGTTCCTGTTCTGCCACAGTGACGTTTAGCAGTTAATTAGTCTTGGTTTTCCTTAGCTCTGTTGTGGACAGAAATACTGTTCTGGGGAGATGCTACATAAATTCTGCTGTGATATGGTCACATTTGGTTATGCCTTAAAACTTGAGCAAACAGAAGATGGGAAATGCTGAGTTTAGATTCAGCCTTTGTCCTCTGTGAACACAATTTTGTCTTTCACATTCCTTTTTAGCTTTCAAAACTGAGGGCAGCCTTACACAGTTGTTTCCAGCACTTAATCAGTACTTTAAAAATTGATGTTTGCCAACTTTTCATTTAATTCCTTTACAGATGAACATTCCCTCACCAACAACATTGACTCATGGGTAGGCAGGATTTCATTTACACCCTTTTAAAAATAATGTCCATAACTTGTCCTTCAAATGAAAGCTGATAGAGCAGCTCAAGGAATGTGTCCTACAGCACCTGGAGCTGGTTTAGCAACTCTTAAAAAGTTATTATGAATAAATCCACTTAAAGCAAGCAGGTATGTGCCCTGCTTTTAGGTGTGAGCTAAGATCTTTCCTATGGCGCATTAGTTTTAATTTCTATCCTTATTACTGCTCCCATTTCCACCTTCTCAGAAAGCTCCTTTTCCTCTCTTCCATCTCTGATCTGTTCTAGGAGAAAGAGGAAATATCCTGAGAAAAATCTTTGTCTCCGGATTTTAGGAACAAGAGAGAGGCTTGCAGATTCTCAGAGCTTGCCACGAGAAGTTAACATTGACAAGAGAGAGCCACAGCTGCCCCACTCCCTGAGCTCACAGTCTGCTCCAGCCCTGTCACCTCCTTTCTCTGCCTCCCGGGGAGCAAACACAGCGATGATCCCAGGCCATTTGAAAGCTCTTACCTTTCTGTAGCTCTGGCAAATCCGGGGAGGAGAAAAGCTTCAGCAGGTGGTCACTTCATCCATGTCTGTGCCCTGGCTGTGCGTGGGGACAGAGCCCACGGCTGGGCAGGGGCATGGCCCTGGCTGCTGCCCGCTGACATCCGTGGAGGCTGCGAGTCAGCCCTGCACAGTGTATAATTACCAGTTTGTCACAGCCCCAGCCTCTGCTCACACCTGCTCTGTCACACCAGGAATGCTGTGGGACTGGCTTGCACCAGAGCTTGTTTTTGTTGGTTTGTTTTATTCCCAATATCCCAGAAATTTTCCTCTGTGCTGTGCTGAAAGCTAACGGAGGTGATGAGAAGCAGCACAGAAATAACTTGAGAGCAATGGAGAGAAAAGTGTGTATCCTCACCCTTGGTGCTTCTCTGTGAAAAAAGGAGGATGAAAAAACACAGGTACAGGTGTATCTGGGGCTCTGAAATTTTATTATTGAGATCAATGATCACTTAAAATTTCTGACCAATTGAGTGTGCTTAGATCAGCAAGGATCTCAGCGCAGGCTGGTAGCTATTGATATTTTAGCTGGGATCTTGGTAACCAGGTCTGTGGCTGAACTGGGTTTTTGTTAAATAGATGCTTTGTGGTGGGTTGCCAGATGCCCACCCAGATGTTCTTGTTCTCCTTTTCAACAGTGAAAATAAGATGGAAATGTTCTTCAGGTGAGATGAAGTCACATACCAATCACCATCCCAGGCAAACCAGACTAGGGGAAAATGAACTGAATTTATTACCAATTAAAATATATTGGAAAGGTGAGAAACAGAGACAAAACCACCTCCCTCAGATGCCACACATTTGGCACCTCCAAGTGTAACAATGGCTGTGTGACCCTCTCAGTAAGAATTGCTTTTATTCATCTGAACCTCCTGCAAAACTGTTTTGCACAAAGATCTTCCTCCCCAGGAGGAGCCTGTCCCCAGTGCTTCCTGCAAGGATGGAGCAGGATGCCCTGGGCTTGTCTGGCAGAATCACATCACCAGCACAGAACATGCTGCTGGCTCGGCTCCTGGGAAAAATCTTGTCTAAGAAAGGGCTGCAGCAGGGCAGGAAGCCCCTGAGCTTGGAAACTCAGGATTGCACAATAATTAGCAAAATAGAATTTTTTGTTTCCCAGTACAGCTGGGAAACTGCCATGGGAAAAGGAAGAAGGGAGGGAACTGTTGTGCACTCCAAGTCTTCATGCCCCTTTTGTCACCACAACTTGGAAAGTCTGGAAACAGATTTTTTGTTGTTGTTAATGGATGTTTTGGTGGGTTTGGATGCTGTTGATGGTGACAGCACATCACCTGCCTCTCCTCACACTTACTCAGATTTGCTCCACTGCCAAAGTGGAGGCTCAGCACTCAGTGCATGACACACATCATCAGAGCAGCTGCAGACTCACCTCTCAAGAGTCACTTCTCCAGGCTAAACTAAGAATGTGAAAGGATAGCTGACAATATCTGGGGCTGATCCCATTTCTGCCTTTCAAATCTTTGCTCCTTCACAGGCTTCTTATGTGTTATTAGACAAGTTATTCACTTCTCTGTGTTGTCTTCATGTAAAGAAAAATAATAGACTGATTGTAATAAATCAATTTTAATGGAAATGTTAAGATGCTGCTTTATTGAAACTCAAATGCTTTGTGGAGAGGCTTTATTTTGACAATATTTTCTTAGGAAAGTCACTGCATATTCATCATGCAATGTACTATTTCTTAAAGAGGTGCTTTAAGGTCTAGAAAAAACACTCTGGAAGAAAAAAAAAGGAGAAGTATCAAAATAGTAATATCTGTAGAAAAAAACTGATTTAAGAATACTCCTTTTATACATTTATATATCAGAAAATCAGTGTGGGGAAAGGGGCCATTTCTTAGGGGATGGGTGTCTTTTCCTCTCCTTGAACAGCAGAGGAAAAGAAGTGATGAAACCACGAGTGCATCCAGAAGTACTCATGCACCAGAAATTCTGGCTGTGGTGTAGGATGGCTTCAGTGCTTAAATATTTAGAGCAGCTTTAATTCACTCAGCGTGCTGCCAAGCTGGCACCTGGGAAAGGCCCTGCCGTGGCTGGAGCTCCCAGAGCTCTGTGCAGGTGGCAGTGCCAGCTCTGTCCCCCTGCTCCCGGTGGCACTGGGTGCTCTGTCATCTTCAGCCTTTGCTGCAGCTGAGCTGGAGGGGTGCAGAGATCCTCCTGTCTCCTGCCAAACTGCTTTTGTCCCTCTGTGCTCCCCTGCCAGTGATTCCCCTGCCTGTGGGGGGAAGTCGGTGGTTTTAAACTTGGGTTTACACGTGTATCACTGGCTTTGTTTCCCAACCTTGATTACAGTGCTTGCTCTGGAGAAACAGTGTGCTGCTTGGGAGGAGAGAGATTGTATCAGCCCCCTGAATATCGTGTCTGCTATCAGGGACAAACAAGGGTGCAATAATCGTTATAAATTAGTCCATCAGATGATGACTGCTTTTCCTATCTTTGTAAAAAATAGCCACTTGCTGCATCTAGGAGCTGTTCACCATTATTGGTGGCTTCTTTCCCATTTTTGCTTACATTTTCTCATAGGATGGGAAAACTGGATTCAAGATTTTTATGGGGTTTTTTTTTCCTGCATGAAGCTGGTAGCCCTGTTTCTGACTGTGGGTGTTGTAACTGTGGAGTTAAGATCAGAAGGATCTTTGTGTGAGATAAAGACTGTCAATTCTCACCTGGGGATTTCTGCAGAGCACTGCTGGATATCAAGCCCTACGTGACCCAGGTAGGGGAAGCTGCCCCTGGTGAGCTCTGTGAGGTTTGGAACCTGGCCCAGGACAGGACAGATCACCCATTAGAGCAGTGAGGACAGATCTCGTTCACCCACCTGTGCAGGTGGAATGGGGCACGAAGGAGATTTCTGTGGCTCTCCATTGACTTGAGGGGGCCTCAGACAAGTGGCTCATGCTGTGCTCCTGACTTGTAGGTGGGTGAAATTGAGATTTAATTCTCTCTTTGATCCCATTTAAATAGTTCATATGTTCTTTGAAGCAAGATCAACAGATCATCTCTTTCTTGCTGTTGTATGTTCAGGTCTAGCCCAGCTGACTGCAACCTCTGTTAAAGCATGACAAAAATAAAGTTGAATTGAGATCTCATTAGAGATAACTCATATTTTGATATAGCTTCTCTGCTCCCGGAAAACTAAAAATGGGTACAGGTCCTTTCCTAATAAAGCTTGGAGAAATATCTGAATAGTTTTCCCAGTTATAGAAAGCAGAACCCTTGTGCAGTTGTCCCCCTGTTTACAGCAGCAGGTGTTTGTGTGCAGCCAGTGGGATCTGGAGCTGTGTTTTGTAATTCAAGAAATTCAGTGTTTGTGAATATCCCCGCTATTGTCTGCCGTAAATACAGTGCAGGGAGAAAGAATTCCTTTCTCTTGTAAAGTGCCAGTTCACTACAGGTGAACCCAGCTCCTCTTGGCTGGAACTGGCCTGTCCTGTTTGGTATCTGAATGCAGCATTTTCTTGGAACACTGATTACACAAGAAGGGTAAGAGTGACTCAAATATGAAACACCATTCTTCTCAGATAAGATCTAGAGATGAGTTGCTTTAATGTGCAAAGTAAATATTTGGGTGACACATGGCACACAGCTTAAAGCAGAAACCACTTCTGTGCAATGCTTTCCACATGAAAAATTATCTTCATTATGACAAATTGGACCCTGGCTTTTATAGTAATTTGCTTGCTGAAATAAGATGTAAAAACAGCACCAACAGCACATCATGCAGGAATCTGAAAAATCACTGTAGCCTCTGCAACTCATCTGATCTGAGACCTCAGCCAATAGCTAGTTTTATTAACAGCACAACAGTTATGGGTTTTCCCTTTCTTTTTTGTTCCTTTTAAAATAGCAGTTTTGAAAGCTCTGAGCTTGGTGTTAGAAAGATGGTTATAACATCCATGTAGTCTTACTCATCAATGATGTGAGGCAGAAAGCACTTAAGAGTTTAATTCAAAATTAATCATTGAATCAAAGGAAAATGAGTGAATGTCTCTCTTGGTTTGCAAGGAATACATTTATGAAAAGTATTTTATTGTTTTCTTATTTTTAATTTTGAAAAAAATCCACAATCCTGAGTTGGTATTTGAAAATTTTTGAAACAATACATGGGAAAAGTCAGTGAGAACATTTCAAAATTTATTCTTTTTTTTTTAATTTTTGCTGGTTTTGACCACCGTGGCTGTTAATGGTTTTCAAGAGCAGACTGTTCTCTTAGGTGAGAAGCCCTTGCACTCACAACAAATTCTAATTTCCTGCAAATACATCCCTGCCACCGACAGAAATTCTTGTGCTTTCTGCCCAGAGCACAGTTTGGTTTGGACAGGGCAGGCAGAGCTGCAGGGAACCTGTGGGAGCTGCGAGGTCACTGCTGAGCCCTTGGTGCCTTGGAGTGATGGAGCACAGTGTGAAACCCACAGCAGACAGCCTGCTACAGCAGTGGAATTGCATCTCCTGGTTATTATCACACCTTAACAACTGCTAGAGCCAGAACTGTGAAGGATTAGACTCACAGACTGGAAAAAAAAAAGAGAATTGTGAAATTTCATGCAGGGAGAACAAAGCCTGCTCTGCTGACGTGACCGTGGTGCTGACAGTGGTGATTACACACTCGGCTGTGCTTGGCATGTCCAAGAGGTGTCACATTTTCTGCTTGCATTAAAGGGATTTCAGATTTTTCTAACAATGGGAATCAACAGGATTGCCACCTACATGATGCCCATGACAAAAACACCTTATAGATCATCATGCTGATCTGGGAAGGAAGAGGAGTGGACCCTTAACCCTCAGGGTCATTTGGGAAGTTCGTTATCCAGATCCAGGTAATTAACTTCAGTGGTGAGGACTGAGACGCTGGAAAGAGTTGATCAGCAGAGCTGGCTTGCAAGTGTGGGATGTTTCTGATGTAAGGAACAGTATGTGGTCAGATGCCTGAATTATTGTCTAATTGCACACTTTGGTGCACCACAGGAATAAGTATCTCAGGATTCCAGCTGTCCCTAGAACTCTATTTTATTTTAATTATACAAGTGGACAACGTGGAAAGGAGATTGAACACAGTTTAAATAGGCCAAGAATAGGACAGTGCTGACTTAGCACAGGCTTTGCAGAGACTTGTTGCAAGTGCAGTCCAAATATTTTAAAAGTTGCTTCCCCCAGGGAACCCTGCTATACATAGAGGTGTGAGTGCATTCCTGTCTTCCACCACAAAGTCGAAGGATGCCAAAGGCACAAAACCACAGACTCCCAGTGCCTGATGCCTCTCATCAGAGGGGCAGCAGGTTCCTGCAGCCAGGAGGAGCCTGAGCTAAGGGAGCTGAGGTAGGCTCAGCCTGGGAGAGGCTCCCGGAGACTCTGGAGTCCTCCAATTAACCGGGACAGGAATTAACCTGAGTCCCTGCATGGGGCCCTGCACTGGCAAATGCACCCTTTTGTTTATTTTGAGCATCCATAGTTTAGGAGTTAGATGGACTTTTTTGGTTTGGTTTGGTTTTGGTTTTTAGGTCTGTGATTCCTAAGTTTAATTTTCAGTAGTCCTGTGAAGAGCAGGGAGCTGGATTTGATGATCTTTATAGGCCTCTTCCAACCTGCCATATTCTGTTTCAGCCTCTGGAAGCAAACAAAATTATCTGAAAATTATGCTTTTTTCTTTTTCTTTCCAAGAGAATTAAATTTAAATTGTGAACACCTGGACCTTCCTTCGATTTCCTCACTTGAAAGAAGCAGCAGGTTAGAGCATAGTTCCTATAAGAGAAAGCATGGAAAGAGCTCAGCACAGCTGCTGTTAGTTGTGGCAGGTTAATGGTTGAATTACTGCCATAATCAAGGATACAAATCCCAACCAGTAAATCCCTGGAAATGCAAAGTATTCTTGGAATTTCTATGCTGAGATTTTCTTGGAAGGTTGCTTCACCTGCCTGGTAGGTAGAGAACGACATTTTATAAGAGAACATACATTCCTCTTTTATAGTTCATAACCATGTCTTTTCTTTCTTCTTTCCCTTGACTGAGCTTGTAGAGCACTTAGCAAAAAATCTGCCAGAAAAGAGGTGCCACTTAGGGAGAGCAGCATTCCCTGGGCTCTGACTTGCACAAGGGACCAAGCAGCTTTTCTGTGTGCCTGGTGTCTTGATGAAGATGGTGCTGGCCAAAGAGTAATTTACACAAGTTATGTGCAAATTTAACTGTATACAACTTCAGTTGTTGAGATTGTGACTGTGATATGTAGAAAGCAATGTAATAAAATCCAAAACCAAAATGTGCATTAGTATCCCGTTAGCAAGTAGAACCAATATTGTATGAAGATGGAAAACCTCGCTGGAATTGTGCAGAGAACCCAGCACTCGTTGTGTAGGAGTGGATTCCAAGGCAGGAGCACCCATGGCCTTTGTCCTGGGTGCAGCTCACCCTGCTGGGGCTGGGTGAGAGGCTGCTGCCCTCTGCAGCCTGCAGAGCTCCAGAGCTCCGGGACTGTGGCACTGACAGAGCCAAGACACCTCTGTCCCTCTGCTTCTTGCTTTTAGAAGCCTCAGGTTAAAATGTATTCATATTTGATATCCCTAAAGGTCTGCGTCCACGTAGTTTTACAGAATAGTTAACAAAATTAGGGAATTACAAAACCAAACAGAAGTAATGAAAAACCCAGAGCCATTACTTAGATCTTTTGTCATCTATTCCATCAAAAATAAACCAAGAAATACTATTGCCTATTAATGGTCACTCACAGGGTCTGTAGTCCAGTATCTCACATCTTACATGAAGATTACAGCTTAAAAGCAACGAATCCTTTCCATCACTGAGTTCAAAGTAGGCCACTCAAAGATCTGTGTGGGGACAGGATAATGGGATTTTCTTCTGTAGCTGAAGTTGGGGCCAGAACCTGCAGTCCTCCATAATCCCATTCCTCACAATTTAGGTACCTTTAAAGTTATTTTTGGACTTGCTCCAGGAGCCCTCTGATATCTGAATGACCCTGTTGTTGAGCCTTGAGCAGCAGCTGAGGTATCAAGACCTTACTAATTAAAATGATCCCTTCTACTTTATATGCAGTGTTTTTCTTGATGGAAACAAAAGACACAGCAGGAAGTTAGTTTTGTGGCTGGAACAATTCTCTGAAACTTGTCCAGCAATGTCCAAATGTTTATCCGTCTGTGTCTGAAACTATGTCAAGAGGGACTTGTAGAGAGTTAAAGGTGTGCAGAAGTAGTCCAGGAGATCAGGGAGGGGATTATCCTGAAATCAGCTGTAAGCAGGACAGGTGTTAAGGTACTTACTGTACTGAACTTGCCTAATGCTCTCCTTCAGGCTGTGAAACCACATCTTTATCTTGGGGTCCCTTCTAATTTGCAACTCACTTCTGCTCAATTTAAAGCCATTTTCTGCTATTTCAGGTTTGAGTATCAAAAAATACTGAAATTCCACCCTTTTTTATGCAGTCCTTGCTCTGCAAGCCCTGTGAAAAAGTAACCAGGTACCTTGCAGATGTAGGTCGTTGTGATCACTGTGGACAAGTGAAAACCACACTGATCCAGCTTTTTTTTTTTTTTTTCTGGCCTGAAGAGAGAAGCTCTGCCCCTTTTTACTCTTGTGGGTACCAGCTGGCTGGGCTGCTGTGTCCTTCACTTGGGTGGCAGCTGTTCCAGCCTGCTGAGTGAGCCATGAAACACCCCTGTATTTGGTGATAGCAAAATAATTAACCCCCCCAACCCCCACCCATGGACCAGAATTTAGGCACACTGAAGAACTGACCAGGCTGGGTAATCCAATAAGTGCAGGAATGGGAATTGTCCTGGCTATGTGTGTGAGCCTGTACAGAAAGAAAAAAAGAATAAGACAAAAGAATATGTCAAAGAAAGAGTTATTGTGCTCAAAACTCCCTGGGTTGTTCCTTTGGAAGGTCCTTAAAATCCTGACCCAGGAAGATGGAGATAACTCCAACAGAGCACATCCAAAGGTAATTTGTGTGAGCGTTGTCAGGAGGCACTGTGGGAGAGAGCTGATGACTTTGTGCCAGCACAGGGTATCTTGAGCACCAGCCAAGTGCTTCAGTTGTGAGTTTAGCTTAGTTTTGAAGTGTCTCAAGCTCTGTAATGCCGTTATTAATTTTTAAGTGGTTTTGAGTATGTTAGGCTGAAAAAGAAGATACAGAGAACTCCTTCAGCACAAAACTCTGACCTGAGTCAGCTGTGTTTTACTGGACACTGGTTTCAGGAGGATTTCAGGGCTGCACATGAGGTGCTCTATTTGCTTCTCAGATATTTTACCAGGCAAGATGCCCAGTGATTATGCACTGAAAGATCAAGAGACACACTGGTGCTCCTAACCAAATGATTTCCCTTTCATGCAAGTGACAGGTCAGAGAGCAGATTAATTTGAACACTCTGTGCTTCTCTTGAGCAGCCCTGCTTGGAGGGGAAGTGTTTCTTCTCAAAAAATAATAATTAAACAAGAGTGAGTTAGATGATGTACCTCTGGATATGCTTTGCACTGCTCTGTCTCTCATTAACTCTTGCAAAATTACTGGTCAGAGAAATATATTATAACTCATCTGTTTCATGGTTCTTCTGTCAATTAGGAGCAATGACATTATGCAAGAAATTAAAAGATGATAAAATTTTTAATGGCTGAACCTAGTCGTTTTCCTTGACCCCTTTTCTCCTGGCATCCATTTCATTTTATTTCTCATAAAATGGTCAAATCACTGATTAATTGATCCACCAGTGGTACTGCTCTGAAATACAGATTTTTTTCTGCAGAGCAAATGGAAGTATTTCTCTTGCTGTGCTGTTGGTTGAGTGCTGCTCTCAGTGGCTCGTGGTAAAAGGGCTCAGAGTTTCCTGGAGCAGTCAGACAGACCAGTGCATTAAGAAGCTCAGAAATACTATTTTTCCCCCTTTTTTGTCTGTCAGCTGTGACAGTTTCCCATCTGCCTTTGCCACCCATCTCTGGCTTGTTGTAACAGCATTAATCAGCAGAGTTGACAAAACCCAAATGACAGAGAAAGACCCAGAGCTGCCTCATCAATGCTTTTGTAGGGGCTGATCAGTCATGTTCTGCCCGGTCTGTCAGCTTGCTGCCCTGCTCTGAAACACTCCTGGGTATTCCCCGAGCAGCAGAGTCAGGGAGCTCAGCTTTGGGCTCCCAGTGTCTCACGGGGAGGGGCTGTGCCAGGATCTGCTGGCAGGAGGAGTGTTCCTGGCCTGTGCCTGCCTGGGATGTGCTTTGTGCAGAGGAATTACTGAAAATAAAGCAGCAGCACTCAAACACACAAACAGTGTGAAAAGTTCTATCCCTCCCAGCCGAGCTGGAAGGATTGGGTATCAGTACCCTGTCCAGCTGGCATCCTCTGGGAACAATGTCACTTCTAGGACAAAGCCAGGAAATGTTGATTTAAGCCTCTTACATTTACTCCTGACAAAGTCACTCATCAGTCACTCCCATAAAACCAAAGCTGATGGCCAAGGACAGTGCCAAGATGTGTTTCCACATTCCTGGGAACCCTGTACCCTGTTCCCCTTTCTTAGCCAGCTTGGTGCTCCAGCCAGCAGTAGCACAGCCATTCCAGCTTAAATTTATAACCAGATTTTAAAATCTTTTGCAGCATTTTTTGAGTAAAATCATTATCCTGTGACTTAGAGTCTGCAGCATCTAATGCTGCCCACCCCTTAAAATTAAGAAGGGTTTTAAGATGTGGAGCTGCAGCATCCTAATCACTGAGGGATGGCTTGTGTCTAGAGCAGACTACACCCAAAGCAAAGCTAAAAGCAACAGGCAGTTTCTAATGATGATTTATGATAGATAATATCTTTAGCCCTAATTGTGTTTACTGTAAGTGAAGCCCTTGAGGGAAAACCAATATAAGCAGTTTCTCAGTCAAGAATGGAGCCACAAGACAGGCACATTGTTTAAAATAAAATCCACTGCCTGCTTGTGAGTTTTAAATTTTTGGAAGGTGGAATACTTGCAGAGTAAATATTTGCCTGTTAGGGTGATGCTGACTACTAAATACTTGACAATTGTGTCAGCATTTGCAGAAATGGAGACATCCTGGCTCGGCAGCTTCCTGGTTCTTGTGACTGGGAAATAGCTGAGTTTTTGGCCCTGGGACAATGGATTTGGAATAACTGACAATAGTGTAGTTTCCTGTGTTGCCATAAGAAATAGTCCATATTATCTCAAATAGTCCCTGTTCCAACACCCCAAATTAAGACTTAGTCCATGTTCTCTCTGCAGACCACAGGCTGTAAAACACTGGTATGGACTGGACACACGTGGTAGGATGAGAAGCCCCAAAATAATACCAAGATTGCTCCAATGCAAGAGCATTTTTTGGGTTCTGTGCAGAGAGTAGCCATGGAGTTAATTAGGGAAAAGGAGAGAGGAAGCATCAAAGCTGTGAAGATGCTTTGTCAAGGAGCTGTTGCTTCTGTGCCAAACAACTGGCTGCCCCCAGATTTTATGCTTGAGAGACAGCACAGTGTTTAAAGAGCTGAGAAATGTGTGTAGCTTGAGAAGATGGAAAAACTGCACCAGGCTGTGGCCTGGGATGGGAGGGGAGGGCTCTCTCTGTCTTTCTCTGTCATTTGGGTTTTGTCAATTCTGCTGATTAATGCTGTTACAACAAGCCAGAGATGGGTGGCAAAGGCAGATGGGAAACTGTCACAGCTGACAGACAAAAAAGGGAAAAAAAAATAGTATTTCTGAGCTTCTTAATGCACTGGTCTGTCTGACTGCTCCAGGAAACTCTGAGCCCTTTTACCACGAGCCACTGAGAGCAGCACTCTCTGAGCTGCTGCTCAGATCCTCCTCCTGAGCTGTCCTGGTGCTCTGAAGAGCTGGGATGCAGACTGCTTGCCTTCCCCAAATTCAGGAACATTCAGAGAGTGAATGCTGCAACCCCTGAGCAGGGAGTGCTCCTGCTGACTCCTACTTTGAAAAAACAGGTGTTGCTGGGGTATTTGAACTTCAACAGGGTTCAAGCTCTTTATTTTCAAGTCTGTTTTATCAGTACATTTTCCTTTGTTATGAAAGTGCTTGAGTACATCATGAGGAACTTGAAAAAAACAAATAATATCTGGTTTGGTTTGGTTTTGTTGGGGTTTTTTGTTTGTTTTGTTTTATTTTGTTTTTCTTTTTTTTTTTTTTCATTGTTGTTTGTTTGTTTGGGGAGGGTTTTTCTTTTGTTTGTTTCTTTTCTTTTTCACATGCATAGATCGTGAATGTCTCAGGCAAGAGGGAGATCTGGGACTGACCAATTTTTTCAAAAGAAAAGCAAGTCATCCCTGAACAATTCAGTACCTGGTGGCAGCACAGTGGTGAGGCTGCGGGGCTGCTTCTTCGATTGCCTGGCTGAAGTGAAAAATTGAAAGCAATTTCACTCTGAATCAGCTCAAAACAAAACATGGATGGAATTGGAAAATATGGGTTTCACTAAATGGAACATTGTATTTGGCATAAAGCATCTCTGCCATCATGCTATTAAGATATTTACAAAGTAAGAATAAGAATAAGAATAAGAATAAGAATACAATAAACAACAATATAAACAACAGTGATAATAAAATAATAAAAATTTTAAAATAATAATAATAATAATAATAATAATAATAATAATAATAATAATAATAATAATAATAATAACTGTCTAAACCTATTACTGAGGAGGTATTTCCAGACACTGTAGAGTGATAGCATTGATGGAGTTGCAGCAGATTTATCAGAATGGGGAATCACCTCACTGCTCACAGAATTAATTTAGTGAGCACTTCTCTCGAAGTCAGCCCAGAGATTTTATTCCTCTCGTGTCCACTGAAACATTTATGTGTCTAGGTTAAGTATTGCACCACGTACAAAAATGTATTTGATTAATAAAATCAACCTTTATACAGCAAATTCTGGTGCATTGGTCCGGAATTTGAGACTGCGGGCGGAGGATTAATGGAAAAGCACAAGGTTACAGGAGAAAATTGTAAAAAGAAACAAAAAGCAGTGCTGCAATACTGTTGTCACCTGGAAACAGCTTATACCTGGAGAAACCCTAAAGAACAGGAGCCCTCTTCTTTCTTTAGTGTTTATGATCTGGGACGTTGATTCCTATTTATTCCTGTTTACTGCTCTTTACTTCAGCAGAAAGTGCAGGTAGTCATGGGATCATTTTAATGTTTAATTGAACCAAATGCTGATTCAATGCCATCCTGAGAAAATCAGAGCTGGTAAGGGCTTCTGCCTCTCGTGTACCCTGTTTTCCCCAGGCTTAAGGGTGTGAGACACATCCCAAAGGTGTCACTAACACATCCAAAACTGGGCATGTATTGGAGTTATTGTTCTTAAACAACACTCTACAGGGGTCACTTTCTACAGGCTGACTGTGAAATCTTTTCTAGGGACAGAAGATAATTAGAGAGCAGCAGAAAGGAATCAAACACACACAGAGTTATGCAGCTGCAAATCTGGAGAGAAGGATGAGGTGCAAACTGACCTGATGAAGTAGTAGGAAGTGTAAAATTGATTTATTTTTAAATATATATTTTAATTCAAATAACGTCTCTGGGAATTTTAATATTTTCCAATTACTTGCTTCATCTTGAGGAAATATGGCTGATGGAAAGAGAGTAGGTATAAGAAATTCCCTGATCAAACCACTCTTATTTTGGCTTTCTCCTTGTCAGCTGCCACAGTGTTGGCATAAAATAATTTTCAATATTCTCTAAAAAGCCAATGAAGACGTGACATTTCTGCACCACTGAAGCTCATCATAAGCAGAAAGGACAACCTCCTTAAGCTGTCATCTTTGTGCAAACACTTCTCTTGTGTTTCCAATCTTCCCCTGCTTCATACCCTAGTGTGATGCAAACATGAAATCCTTCTATCCTTGCATTTACCATACAAAGAGGAATTCATTTTTTAGTGCTGCATTAATGCCTCAAAATTTTCTGAGAACAACAAGAAATTGTGGGACTGCATTAAATTCTTTGGTTGTTTTTGTTTTGTTTTGTTTTTTCGTGAAAATAGAGCCAGTGGCTGACTCTGCTGAAATAACTAATGAAATTAAACACCTGGAAGTGTCAGTTTAAAGAGTTAAAAAAATACTGTGATGCCTGCCCCTGCATGGCCAGTTCCCACTGCCAAAGGATCCCAGCCTGTCACTACAGAGAGAATATTCATGAACCATTTCTCCATGCTATGAGAACAGCCCTCAGCTGAAAGGAAGGAAAGGCTAAAACTAAAAGCAGATGTTGCGAGCCCTCCTGGTTTCATCCTTCTTTTTGCTCCTGCCCTTTTCCCACCCTGAGGGCAGGAGGAGGGAGAACCCCACAAGACACTGAAGGCTCCACAAGAGAAAGCTGAACTGTGGAAGAAGGAATTTTCGTAAACACTTCTCTCCCAAAATAGGCAGGGGCAGGAAGCAGTGAAGGAGATGGCAAAAGACTGGGAGTAAGGTAGCTGAGTATTTCCTCTTTGCTTTATCTGGAGCAAAAGGGCTGGGAAGCATTTCCTCTTGGTGATGGGAGCAGGGTCAGAGTGGGAAATGTGTGTGTGTAACATCTGCACAGCCAGGGCCAGCCCGAGCTGAGGATAACTCAGCAGCCCTCTGTGCTGCAGGATGTTCTGGAGCTCGCTGCTGCTGCACAAACAAGGTCACAGTGACACGGTGGGACTGAGTGTCACTGACCTTTGCAGGCAGCACTGCAGGGGACTGAGGGGCTTCCTGCTGGAGCACCCTTGTTCTAGATCCTTCCCCCAGAATGGCTGCAGGGAGCCTCAATACTCATCCATCTAATGGACATGGTGCTGTCTGGAGATTTAAAATCTTATTTACTTATTTACTTGTTGACTAAATACATTTACTCCCTTACTCCATCAAATTTGTACAGAGGATTTGACCTGTCCTTGACTCCCTCCACACACACACATTTTTGATCATTTTTTTCTGATATTTGAGCTCCTGATGAGGATTCAAAATTAGATGAACAATTTCTATTCAGTTTTTTAATTGTCAGGTTCTCTGTCAGCCTTTGGTCTTTCCTTGCACACAGACTTGCAGGAAGTACATTGAATTCCTTGCATCAACTGTTGTTTATGTTTGCCTGTACCACATGTGAATGCTTCTGTCAATATAAAATACAGAGTGAGCAACATCTCTACTCACTCTGTGCAGTTTCCGTGCATTCAACTAAATGCTGATTTACAGGATTAAATGGTTTGTTGTATTGGGACCCCCCTTATGTGTTTGGAGGGATTTCCTCTGAGGTGGAATGCAGCAGCAGTTTAAATGGAGAAGTGTGCAGCTCTGCAAGACAATGAGTGAAAATATTCCCATACATTTTCCACCCCAGTACACTAATGACTATTTTCTTACCGCTCATCTGATCTAGAAAAGTACTCTCTGAGAATGTTACAATCATATTTAAACATGTTTACCTTTATCAGCTCATCCTATTGATCAGTTTGTAAGATGCCATCAGTTGTGGCTGTCCTGGACTTCCCCCAAAGGACTGTACAATTGTCATTATTGTATAAAAATAAAGCACAGCTACATTTTTTCCTAATCTCTATTCAAATTGTACAGTTGAGAAATATGAAGTACCATAAAAAGAACCTGAGAACATTGTGGAAAGCATAAACAAACTTCTTTCATAAGGACAAGCTGCAGTTAAAAAAAAACCCAACAGCCCCACTGTTTATTGGGCGGCTTTATCAAGCCAGATCAATCCTGCTGCTCTGTAAGGAGAGGTTTTTATCCTTGCATACATCAGCCCCCTTTTCCTGCCAACCAGAATTCTCACTAAACCTCTTTCAAACCAATTTTGGTTTCTGTTATTTAGACATGAGTATTCATGATGCATCATCATCTAAGCATCAAATGCAGGGTGCAAAACCCTGGGCCCAAAGGCAGGCTGTGCTCATGAGCTCTCACCAGCTCAACTTCACGGGGCTGTAAGAGAAATGCCAGGGTACAGAGCACTTTTCAGTTTGCTTCATTTGCTTCAGTTAGAGCAAAATCATTTCCTAGTAATTATTCTCTGCAATGCAAGATGTCATAAACCTCAGCACTTCACCGAAGTGTTGTGGAGGGAGTGGGGTTTAATCTGTTCTTCTGTCTGAATTGATCTGAGTCTACACCCGGAACGTGAATCTCTTGGGGATCTGTGTGGTCTTCAGTCCTGAAGCTCTCAGTCAATGCAGTTCTTTTTGCTAAGAGTCCAAGGTTCATTAATCCAATGGTGAAGGAATTAAAGGATCATCTACTGATGAGAGGAATCTTCTGGATGAAAAGAATCCAGAACTCAAGCCTCCCCTCAGATGATTTGTGCATTTGGGCCAACAGAGACCAGCTGAGAGACTCAAGCAGTCTTCTCTTCCCTAGGAACTGCCCTTGCTGGAGGATCCTGTATTCATTGGGATGGGTCAGGAGACTAAAAAAAGGGGGGAAGCACCAATCCCCCTCTGCCTATTGTTCTGCAGAAAGGAATGGGGTAAATATTTGGCTCCAGAAGGGAGGAAGAATTGGGAACCCAAATCGGAGGGGGAGGAGCATATGGCTGGAATTCCTCAGTTCTTTTCAAAAGATGACTTCAGACACACTTTTCTGACTATTTGTCAGTTTTATTTCTTCTATTCCATCAGCCCCAAGTGTGCTCCATGCGGTTCTAGAACAAATGGTGTGCCCCACTGCCTGGCTGAACCCAGCCCATGTCTGTGTTCACCCACTGCACAGTTCTTCTGCGTGTGAGGTGCTTACATATGTCCACTGCTTCCCAAGAAAGAATTTTCCTTATCTCAACATTTAAAAAGTTTCCATTTCATTTAATTCTACGTAAAAAATGCCACCAACACGAAGGATATAAAGAAAAGGCTTTGTAAAAGCCAATTTATCTCAAGGCAATCTGCCCCTTTTATGGCTTCAGTTTGCCTCTAATGGAACAGGGCAGAGAACTCTGCCTCCCCATCTCTCTTCCTGGCAAGTGTAGCCATTGACTGCTTGGTGTGAGAAGCCTCTACATCACAGCCTGATTGCACTTTCTCTACAGACTGGTATCTAAAAAAATAATTGATTAGGACAGTGAATGCTAAGACTGATCATTAAATATTTAAACCTGGTAGGCTTTCAAGAGTGACAGGCTTGCCAGCCTGTGAAACCACCCTTGTTTTGCCAGATCTAACTTGCCATTGTCAGTTTTCAGAAGGCTTGAGGTAATGTGTACATGAGATTTAATATGCAGAGTTTTTTAAGGGAAAAAGAGGACAGAGACTGTGCCTTTAATTGTATCTTGAAACAAGATACAATTGAAACAAGATTGAAACAAGTAACCATACATTAAGAAATGTAGCTAGGAGAATGCAGCTCTCCCTCCCTGATGTGGGAGTGAAAATGCTGATGGGATCATTGCCCAAAATTAAACAAACACAAATATTCTAAGCCATATATCACACTGATCACTAACACAGGAAATAGCATCTTGTTACATGGACTGTGACTGTGGTTTCTGCTCCAAACTTCTGGAAACAAGAGAGCACAGAATCTTCTGGATGCTGGACATTGGAGCCTGGTACTTCTCTCTCTCTCCATTGCATTATTTTCCATCTCTGTTTTCATTCACTCGATAGTCGTAGCACCATGAGAAATTTTATCTAAGCCTTTTTTCAGGAAAAAAAATCCTGTTGTTGATAATTTTTTCTTGCTGTGTTGTGCATTGCATTTTCAAGTGTTTTGGAAGAATCTATTTGTCCAGTCAATTCCTATTGCTAATATGAGCCAGTCTTTCACCAAAAGGGAGGAAAAGATATTTGTATCAGTTTAATCACAGCTATGACAGCATGTCAATTTATAATGAACGGATCTCTTTGCAGGATAGAGAGTTTAAGTGCAGATGTGACCTCTGTGTGCAATTTGAGATCTAAACAGAATTGACAGACTGGGAAATGAGGACAACAGTGCATAATCTGAAGATGGACAGGTAGACAGGGAAGAAGAAATATGGAAATTCCCTCAGAAGAAGAAATGTGGAAATTCCTTTCCCTTTCCTTTCCTTTCCTTTCCTTTCCTTTCCTTTCCTTTCCTTTCCTTTCCTTTCCTTTCCTTTCCTTTCCTTTCCTTTCCTTTCCTTTCCTTTCCTTTCCTTCTTTCCTTTCCTTTCCTTTCCTTTCCTTTCCTTTCCTTTCCTTTCCTTTCCTTTCCTTTCCTTTCCTTTCCTTTCCTTTCCTTTCCTTTCCTTTCCTTTCCTTTCCTTTCCTCTCCTGTCATCCTTACAAATTATGTGATCATTACCATCATTCTTCATCACCATCATTCATCACTGTGAATTATGAATACTATCATCCAGTGTGTGGTAAAACAAACGTATTGAAATGACTGCAGATAACACAACATGATATATATGAGCAGTTTTTTGCAGAGTGCTCAGCAGTCTGACTTGATGCCATCTTTGGATCATGACAACTGTCGGAACTAGTTAAATATGAGTCAGTTGATCTTTGCTTCAGTTCAAATTTGGAAACCTGTATGAAGGCCATGGCAATATGTTTGTCGAGCAGCTGCTTTTATATTTTGTATTGCAAAAAGCAGCTGCCTGATTCAGTGCTGTGCACAGTGAGTATGCTCAGAAGGTTCACCCCTCCTCAGTGCTTGTCGTTGCTTTGTGCCTTGCACCGCACTTGTAGATTAACCCCTTGGTAACACTCTGTACTGGAAAGGAAACTTCAGCTGTGATGCTGCATCTCTCTTCAAATGTTAATGCCTTTGCCTATCAGTTCCTGCCTGACCCTCCAGCATGCATAATGCAAACCCTGCGGGTCTCAGTGAAGAATGGAAAGCAAGCTGCTTGGCATCTGATGTTGAGCTCCAGCAAATAGGTCTGATGGTGGGTGCAGTGCTGAGTTGGTCAGGGCTGACTGGAGGCACAGGAGAAGCTTTCAGGACAGGCAGAGGCTGAGGGATGTCAGTCTCCACAGAGCAAGCAGAGTGGCCAGTGAGGCAGCTGGTGATAATGACTGAGAGTAAATGCAATCAACAGGAGGAAGGGCAGAAGATGGCAGCTGAAGAACAGGGAGCAGGGGACAGTATTTTATATGTGTCAGGTAGTCAGTATTAACAAAATAAAAAGCAAATGACAGAAACAGTTCTTCTTTAAGGCTGTGTTTTTCTACTAGAATGGGTTTGGGTTATTTTAAGGAAGCCTATTGCATGAGAAGTAAAACCACCAAAAAGGCGAGACATGTGGTCTTAAAACATCCCAATTTCCCTGGAGCTCACCTTGCTCAGTTTTTCTGTGTTTCTACTTCAGCACAATCCATAGGTGTTATTTTTCCTGAAGTAAAAAACCTATCTTTTTGACTGTGAAGCAAATCACCTGAAAAATCAGATTTGAGAGCTGAGTATTAGGTGACTGTATCAGGACCAACAGAGAGACAGCCTAACTGACCTTAGAATCTTTGGTAGCTGTGTAGCTTCTGACTGATTTCATGCATCAAAAGATTCCTCTGCTCATGATGAACATAATCTTTCTTTAGAAGGAGTGGAACCTGAAAAAAAATAGCAAAAAGAAAAAATAATCTGCAGTGACTGGGTGGATTGTGCCACCTGCCAACCTGCTCACTGATGACTTCTGCGCTGTCCCTTGTTTCCTGATAAAGAACCTGGAACTGTTTTAGTGTAAGAAAAGCAAAAAGGGACATAAGAAGATATCCCTGCTCAAAGCAAGCTTGTACCAGCTCACAGTGTTTCACTAGCCAAATGAAATAGCCAGCTGGCCAGATTAGGAGTTAAGCAATACCTGTTTGGTAGGGTTTTGCTACACCTTCCAGGATGACAAAATGGGAGGTGATTACAACCTGGAGCTGACCTACTCCTTGTCCATGACATTGTGTCCCAGTCTTGGCTGTGGGGCTCAGGAACTAATTTCTCACCCTGCTATTAAGAGTGCTCTGGATTTGATAACTAAGTGTGGGGGCTAAATCCTCCCCTGAGGGAAAGGTGGAAAGATGTTTGTTAAATTCTTTTTGAGAAGGTTGTGTTAGTGCTACTTTCAGTACACTGTGTTATTGATGACTATGGGGCAATTTGGGTCTTTGTTTTTATTGTTTCAAATCTCTGTAAACTATTTGCAAGATTATTTGTACCTTTTGTTAACATGAATTGAATTTTAACCCTAACCACAGAGGAAGATTTGTTTCTTTGTGAACATTTGTTTTCCTGGGTCTTGCTGCTATGATTTATCTGAGAACAGCAAAGACATCCTCAGTTCCTACGCTTTGCAAACTGAGAGAGCTCATCTGAAGCATGATTCAGAATTACAGATGATTAAGATAGTGAGAGCACACAATAACTTGTCAGATGCCTGGTAGGAAAAAATTGATCTGGTAAAATAGAATGAGTGAATCCCATTGTATAGTAAACAGCCTTAAATGAAAGGCAGATCCCACTCTTGGGGCTGGCACAATGTGGGTTCCAGCCTGCCTTGGGACTGGACATGAGAACATGAAGTGCAATAGAGCAGTCTGGACTGAAGCATACTTAACATGCCACATATTCAACGAGTTAAGGGTACTTTTCCTCCTATTATTCTCTATTACAATCTTATTGCTCTAATCTTTAAGAGCCTGCTCCTAATTTCAGGCACAGTTCATTCATGTCCAGCCTACACTCTGTGCTTGTGCCAACCATAGCTTTTAGATTAAATATCTCTGAAGCCCAGTCCAGAACAGGAAATCAGGATTGCCTTTGTGATGTGTGGAGCAATCCTAGACCAATTCATGCCTTTTTAATAGAGGTGTGCAATATTTGCCCATGTTGACAAGCAGCACCCATCTAATTATTTAAGAGTTGTTCAAGCCACCTCATCCTCAGCAGCACAGGGACATGTATCACCCACCATTACTAATGAATCACATTACCTGATACATCTCCCCCCTACACACTCATTTCCTCGACTCAAATTGTGTAAGTAATTTCACTTTGAATACTTTAAATGAATGAAAAGGGTTATAATGATGCTGTGCTATCAATAAATCCTTCTGGTTTTTTTTTTTTTTTCCCCTGTCAGGACTGTTGAGGGAAGTGTTCAGTCCCTGCAACTGCCTAGAGCTGTGTCTGAGTAAGCAGAGGATCATCCAGCAGGAAAGGAGAGAGGCAGGCGAGTCCTGCAGCTCTCACCTCCTCCTGCCCTCCTCCCAGCCGTGAGGTGCTCCTTGCTGGCCCAGCCCAGCACACTGGCTTTAGGGAAGATTCCCAGCTCTGCCTGCATCCTGGGAAGGAGCTGCCCTGCTGCCGGCCACCCCACACCAGGGACAGAAGGAGCAAGGTAGGCACGTGGAAATGATTTACTGATTGCCAGTAACTGTACTGAGAGAAAGGAGAAGGGGAGAGAGACAAGTTGGAGTTTGGGGAAGCTGGAACCTCTCCTGTCTCCAGCAGCTGTTGAAAAAAGAGGCAGGCAAAATCCCATACCCTAGCTGGGGGTACACACACACTCACACTCTCGGGAGGGTCCCTCAAATCCCCCTCTGCTGTTGGAAGCCAGCCTGAGGCTGTGGGCATCCATTGCCATGGATCTGCCATGGGCTGTGCTTCTGCCTGGGAAGCAGAGAGAGAGGGAAGCAAGAGGGATGACTCAGGAGTGCTGAACCTTCGAGGAAAGCACAGCTGTAGTCCCAGATTGTGTGGCTGAGGGGACGGCTCTGAACAGTGCTTGCTTATGTAGTGCATTCATCCTCCTCCACCTTGGAAAAAGCTGTTTTGGCACACAAAACAAAGGAGAAAAGATTTCCAGGAATAAATATTTAATTGTAGCTTTAATTAATATTTTAAGCAAAAGAAGTCATCAGTCCTGTAACTGTATCTTAGAAGGAGGTGAGATCTTGTGAGGAACAGAATGGGATGGAGAGGTAAAGCACTTTGGAAGACAACCATGTGGTTGACATAGGAAGCTGATTGCTGCATATTGTGAGGCCTCTTCTAGACACCCTGTCTCAGATCAAACACACTCTGTTATGGGTCTTCTGTTTGCTTTTTCTCATTAAAAAAAAAAAAAAAAAAAAAGCAAAAAAAAAAAAAAAAAAAAGCCCTGATAAGATTTGTGTGCGGCAGCTTTATCACAAATTGCCCAGTGCTGTTTCTTGTGTGATTATGGATTATGGCCAGCTAACAGAGTGTATACTTCTGTCTCCAGACTCTTACCTTTGTAATGATATGAGGGCATGCTTTGTCTGGTATCTACAAGTGGAAAATAACTAGAATGGATTCACTTTCTAAGCTCTCTTTGTAAAACCATCTTTTAAAGTACTGTGAGTTATCATCAGCTAGGAAAATTATGCACAAATGAAAGCACTGCTGAAACTGGATGCTGGATGAAGACAGCACACTTTGTCCCAAGGTCTCGCAGGGATTTTTGTGCTCCCAGTAAAGTCCGTGACCATTAACTGGGAGCCTGTTGTCACTGCCCTCTGTGCCATCTGTTGTCCTGCTGCAGCCGCCACCGCAGGCCCTGTGTGACAGCTCTGGCCCATGCAGGAGTTGCCAAGCACACCCAAACGACAGCACAGAGCCCACCGTGCGCTGTCTCGGCAGCGCACCCACAGCCCCGCTCCTCGTCCTCACCGCACCACTCGGGAGGATTTACCAGAGCTATTCATCTGGAATTTCGCTGGTTCTATGGAGCTCTCTGGCCATGCCGTCGTTCCCTTAACACCGTTTCCCGTCGGCTGTTGCAGTTTTATTTGCGGGCGGGCGTTCTGGGGCCCGCAGCATCCCGGACAAGTTGCGGCGCTGTTGGCCGGGCCAGGTGTCCCCGGCAGCGCCGGGCGGAGCGGGGCGGAGCGGGGCGGAGCGGGGCGGAGCGGGGCTCCCGGCCCGGCCCTCCCGGCACAGCAACGGGGCCAGCCCGACACCAGCCCGGGCAGCGGGGCCGCCGCCAGCCCGTCCTGCCCAGCCCAGGTGAGCGGGGTCTCTCGGGAGAGACCCCCATCCTTTGGGAGGCCGGGGGGAGCGGGCCTGGGGAGCCCCGGGAGGTGTCGGTGCCGCCTTCTCCTCCTCCGGGGCGGTGGATTGATTTCGCCTCAGAGACTGGGGCCAGTTTCCTTTGTTTTGGTTTGCTTGTTTCGTTTTTAACACATTCGCTTTTTTGTTGGCTTTGGAGCTGGGGATGTGACTTGGTTACTCGGAGAATGGCTTGTTTTAGAAATGACGACCGAGACAAAGAGCGCTAAACAAGAGCCTTGGAGCGCTGGGAAGATAAAGGACTCCCAGCGCCGGCTGCTCTGAGGGGCACTGCAGAACTCGGAGCCTCGCTAGGGACCCTGTTGCTGTAGCGTGAACTGCCCGCTCTTACAGTCAGCACTTCTGTTCAGGAAAACGGGACGGCAAAAAAATCGGGGAAGCGACCCTTTTATTGCATTCCCTTTGCATGTTGGATGTGCGTGCGTGTCACTTCTTGCTCTTGTAAAGAAGCCTCCGAGGCTGATTTTTGGATCTGTGCCTCTGAATTTGGCTTTCAAGGAGGGGATTTGGAGCTCTTTTCTGATGCTGTTTTTGCTGGCCCTGTCGAGCTACTTCTGAGAAATGTTTGCAAAACCTTTTGTGGTGCTCGATTTTATTTCTTAGAGAGTCTCAGAAAACTTTCAGCTGCTTTGTTGTGACTCTCCTAGTCGTAATTTTTGCGAGGTTGAAAGAGTTTTTTTCACTGCTGTTTTTAACCTTTACTTTCTGATTATTAACTTATGTTTGGCAAACATAATTCCTTTTCTTCTGTTGATTATGAATAATGGACGATAACAAGGCCTGTTACTGTAGCTGCAGAGGCCTTGGGCTTTCACAAATACATCTTGGTATCTCATTAAATCTAAAGAGGTTTAACTAACATACAGCAAAAAAGTTTAAAAAAGCCCCAACTCATATGAAGACTTTGGGTTTTCACAGGAAAAAAAGTTGCGTGTGCCAAAGAAACAGTAGGAAAGATGAGCCTGTTCTCTGACAATGGGTTTATTTTCACATTCTTTGTGGGGGAGTAAAGGAGAGAAAACACGTTTCTTCTAAGTGGCCCTTTGCAGGGGCAGAGGTGAGGCAGGAGCTCGTCCCAAGGCCTCGTGTGGGACGTGACACCCATGTGTGACGTGACACCCATGTGTGACGTGACACCCATGTGTGACGTGACACCCACGAGTGACGTGACACCCATATGTGACGTGACACCCACGTGTGACGTGGCACCCACGTGTGACGTGACCCAGTGCATGGTTGTGCTGCTGCCCTGTCCCCCCCTGTCCTGGACACCTGTACTGCCCTGAGCTTCTGCCAGGGTTGTAAGTATTTTGACCAGCACCATCCTCTCCTTTACTTTTATGCATGTAAGCACAGAAATGCTTATCTGCAAGTAATTTGAAATTAGCCAGATAAGGCCAGGTAATGCTGCCTTCTGTCTTCTCTTACCACTGTGGCTTTCTGGGTAGTGCTGTCCTTAGGGGGAATCCAGGTTTTATATTCAGTTACAGAATGAAACCCACCATGAACATAAAAGTATCTGCTTCAGTAGAGCTCTCTTACAACAAACTGCCAGGCCCTGTTCGTGCACCACATCAAATGTGGTTCCTGGCAGGAAATGTGTGTGGTGTTCTTTCTAGGTCATAGGACCAGCAGGCTGTGTCAAGGTTGTTCTTGGTGTCAAGCCTGATAATGACAGAAGTAAATAAATCCTTTCCCTGCTTCCATTTCACCGTGAGTGCGCTGTGGGGTGCAGAAGGGGTTGGGGTCTTTTTTTATTGTGGCTGGAGTATCTTCAGGGTGAAAGCTGAAGTTGTTTATTGAATATTTTTGTCTCAAGTTTCTATAAGGAACAATTTTTGAATCACTGGGCATGAAGTAGAGTTGGCAGGGATTGAGAGTAACTGCTTGAAACTTGGGAAAAGGCTGATGGGGATCAGCATTAGCAAAATTTATTGATATTGTAACTGTTCAAGTCTAAGTTGATAAGTATTCTGGATGGTGGTGAGAGTTGTTGGTTAATCTGCCGCTCATCTGGAAGAGTTTCTGGCAGAGACTAAGGAGAATTCAGCTTGAAAAGTGTAAACCCTATCAACACCAAGGGGAAGGATAAGTGGGGATCACATCCCTTCTCTGGGGTGGGAGCTGCCATCTCTTGGGGCCAGTAGGCTGGGAACAGCATTGCGCACAGCAGAGGGATGGCAGTCTTTGAAGAGGTAAAAAAAAAAGGGATGAAATGTTTGTTTTTCTTTCTGCACAACAGTTTTAAAAACTCAAATCCTGCTTTTTGCAACAGGTTGATATGGAAAACCAAACAAAAAAACTCAGCTGAAGCACTGTAAAGAAAGGAGAGATGCAGAGAGGTGATCTGGGTTTGTTTGATGTATCACTCCCCAGCACAGTCCAGATAAAATGAAAAATAGAAAGTGTTCATCTGACTGACTGCTTTGCCTTCCCTCGGAGCAGCATAGAGGCAATTGTTCCGCTTCCTTCTCTCGCGGTGTCTTTTCCTCGTTTCTGAGGCGACTCCCATGCCGGATCGGCGATCTTTATTTCCTCCCCCTCCCGCACTGATCGCGGCTCCTTTCCGCTCCCGGGGCAGCGGGGGCCGAGCCGCGCCGCTCCTGCTCCCAGCGCTGCCGCTGCGCTCCTCGGAGCGAACCTCAGCCGGCGGGGCAGCGCTCTCAGGGCTTGTCTGCGTGCCTGTTCTCCTCTTCGCGCCGTGTGTGGCTGTGGCTGCCGTGCCGGAGCCCACGTTAGCAGGCAGAGCCCGCTGGAGGCAGCGAGCGGGGCGAGCAGCCGGCGCTGTGCGGGCGCGGAGCTCCCTGCTCGCCAGCGCTCCCCGCCGCCTCCCCTTCCCGAGGATAAACAGATGCCTCCTGGCTTCTGTAAACAAGCAGAGCGGGATCGCTTTCTGCCGAGATCTTGGTTTTCCCCTCAGCTAGTCGCTGAGAAAAAGGCTAAGGTACAGAAGATGCAGAGATGGGATCCCCTCTGACAGGAGGTGACACCTCGGAGCATCGTCCCCGCCTTGGTGGCAGCCGGGAGAGGAACCAAACTGACGCTTTCTTTGTCTCTGCATTGTGCAGGAAGACACTCAGCTTTCGTTTCTGTCATTTTTGGGGCATGTGGAGCACACTAAAGTGGTGTGTTTGCCACCCCGAGGGAAGCTGTAAAATACCGTGTGGGTCAAATCGCATCTGCCCAGGCTTGGCTGTAGTGCCTCGGGGTAGGTGGGGCGTGGGTGCTGACCTCGCTTTAATGAACGGGGCTTCAACAGCCTGGAAGCCCCTCCTGCTTCACTGGGATCCGCTTCATCCCTGTGGCTCCTCCATTGCTACAATCCTACTGATTGATTCCAGAGCTTTGCCAGTTCTTTATTTGCTATTGGTTTGCACAGCAGCTTTTTTTCTTTGGGTCGATTAAAAAAAACAAAAACAAAAACAAAAAAAACCCCACAAAGTAACCTATCCAATCTTTAAAAAATAACGATTGTCTTGGGTGTAATGACACTCGCATTGAGGTTCTTGCATTATTAATGCAATTTGGAAACTGAATAGAAATCTAAAGAAAATGAACATTAAATTTTTGACCCATGGTGTGAGTGTTAGGCTCTGCTCACCTTGAATTGTGTATTCCTGCAAGGAGGAGCTGGTGATAAGGTCAATGTCTCAACAGATGTTTAAATACTAGGGTGTTTCAAGGACAGCAAGTATGAATTTGACCTTTGTGTGCTTGCCCAGCTGTTTGGGCAATAATTGGTGGGCTGTGACCACACTTCTTGTCCAGCACAGGGACCTGGGAAGGTAAACCTGGGCTTGAGCTGCAGCCTCCCAGTGATCAGATAGCAGAGGGGTGAAGGCACAGAGAGCAAAAAACGACCTGTAGTTAAATCCCCGAGGGGTTGTGAACTGCGAGGGAGAGCTCTGTTACCTTTCTCTGGAAAAAGCAAGCAGGCCTGTGTGCACCACGTGTTCCTCACGCCTGATCTGATCACAGAGCGCTTTGTGCAGGACCCAGGAAAATGGAGAACCTTGACCTGGTATTTTCTCTGGAGTATTAAACCTTGCTGGTCCTTTGCCATGCCTCATGAGCAGCATATGACTGGGGAAGTGACAGAGCATTAAGAGCTCAGGCTGGTCCCAAGGAGGGAAGCAAAGCGTGTGCTGATGTTATCCAGGTGGGAACACCTGTGCCAAAACGCCGGGGGCTGCCTGGCAGCTGGAAGCCAGGCTGGATGGGGCACTGATGGTGCTGCAGCCAGGAGGCCCCAGAGGAGCGTGGCCAGCGTGGGGAGAGCTCCCAGAGCACGCTGACAGAGCCGCTAGCAAAGGGTCTGTCCTGCTCAGCCACTTGTCACATCAGCCATGGTGTACCTGTCCCATGGTGGAGGACAGGCTGCCAGCAGAGACACAGCTGCCTGCTGCAAGTGCAGATCTTGGTGACTAACAGCAAAACCAAAGCATAAAATTGCTGAGAATTGGAGTGGGAACTTCTGCTTCCAAAAGACTGTGTATCACTTGAAAGCTTGCAGGAGGTTTGCAGCCCACTCAGCATCTGATGTTCACCTTGTCTTCCCAGTGCTGGTTTTGGGCAGGGTGGGGGGCATGGTGAGTTCTCTGCCATGGGCTGTTCCTCCAGGCACAACTCTGTTTTCCAGGAGTGCTGCTTTTCCCAAGGTTTCAAATTCTTTGCCACTTGCTATTTAAGAGAATAAGACTAGACTGTGTCCAGGAAATAAACATTTAATCTTGCCTGTCCAGTGGGGGAGGAATTTTCTTTTTATGTCACTCCTGGTTTAATGTTTGGTTTGTTTATGTTGCACAGCCAGTCACGCTGGTGGAGGCCCTCTGGCAAGATGGACTATATTGTTTTGTGAGCTCCTGCCTTCTCAGTGCTTCTTGTCTGCCAGCTTTCCCTTCGTGATATGATTTCAGAAGGCTGGTCAAAGCCATTTGCTTGTTTTCAGTTGCATCAGTTACTTGATAAAAGTAAGTCATGGTCGTGACTGCAGCTTCTTGACAATTACTTAAAAGGGTAAATGAAACTGCCAGAAAGCAACGTCAAAGAATTTCCTGTTTACAAAATTTATACCTGTTACTGGAGTGTAAATGCACATTAAATGCATGATTTGGATCTTCTCACCCAGCTTATCAAGGCAGTGCCTTTCTGTGCAGTGGCAGGTCCAGAACAGGACCTCTATTGATCTCAGCCAGGAAAGGCAAAATTTACTCAACTGTGAAGACTGTGACTTTATTTTCTCCAATATTTGAAGAAAATGTAGCAATGAGAATTACGAAATGTAGTGATAGCCTTTTCATGGAGCCTCTTTGTGATGGAGATTGGTAGGAGAAGTTCTTAAAGTTATTTCAAACTATTTAAACTAGTGGGTTTTTCATTTGCAGGTAGAGGAGACAGTAAATAGACTGAATATTGATTTTCTGCTATACAGTTTTCCAGAAAGTGTGTTTGAATCTTACACAGGTCTCAGTTTCTGAATAAACATGTTCTCTTTTTTTCTATGCGGAAGGGTGGTTTTTCCCTATCCTGGGAACTGTGTCAGTCCTAAAAATTATTTTCAACAATGTTTAGGACACCAGGAGTAGGAGTATCTTAATATACTTATATATTTGTGCTGTTCCACTGTTTTCTGATACATTATTTTTTACATTGATTCTTTCTTTTCTCCCTGAACCAGGCTTAGACAAAAATGGTCTCTGTCCCTGGGGATGTATGATCCACTGCAGTGTCTTTTACCCATGGCAGCAGGGACTTCAGGACAGGAACTCACTGCTGGAATCCAATCCAGGCTGAATCTGGCAGAGCTGCTGCCCAGGCACTGCCAGCAGCATCCCAGTATCATGATGTCACCATGCTGCTGTCTGCACCACCCATTTTTCACATGCTCACCTTCCCTTCCATCCCTCAGGCTTTTCAGGTAGACAAACTTCACCTGAAAAACATCCCAGAGGAATAAAATAAGAAACAAAGGCAGTGCAGAGCTGTCTCAGCACTTACCACAGCCCCATGGGGACAAAAGTGGTTTTGCTGGACACTCACTAGACTGGTACGGCTGGGGTCTGGGATTCTAATTAAATCTGTTCTTGAACATTGTAGTGTGTTTGCCTTGCCTCTTCCCTGGCGTGGATCCTGAGGAGGAGCTCTCTCTGGCACCTGTGATGTGGAGCTGTGCAGTCTGGGGTCTCCTGGCCACCAGGACCAGGGTGAACCCACAAGATGTACATGCCTGCACCGTGTGACACGACTTGTTCTGGACTTGGGGCTTGTTGCTGAGGCTTGTTGCTTGTTGCCTCAGGCAGACCCTGAGGATTCTTAGCTGTGCAGCACCAGGTTTCACACAAAGCATTGCTCTAGATAAAAACAACAAAGGCACTGTTAAATATATCCCTGTCTTTGTTTTTTTTACTGATCTCACATCTCTCTTGGTTGTGGGTCTGGCCCAGTTTTGTAAGGTCATGTGGCTAAACAGGTAAATTGAATCAAAACAATTTTTCATAAAGGCATTCACTGCTGCTGCTGTGTGCAGTGTTTGCTCTGCTTGTGTGTCCCATTCCCTCTGTGATTGAAGTTGAAGTAGATGCAGTTTTTTGGGGTAGTGATTGCTCTAACACAAAACTTTAGTGCCATTTTCTATTAACCATGTGCTTCTATACAGAGGTTTAGTTTATACCTGGAGAAAGCACGTGCCTCAAGATTTGTCTGCTTTTTTCCAACTGTAACATTTGATTTTTACCTTGCCTGAAAAGCTCGAGTTGCTTATTCCCTTGCTGTGGTCTGTATTGACTTTTGAGCATTAACACAGCAGCCACAAATAACACAACAGTGCCTGTGGTTCTGGACAGCTCTGTCCTGCTCAGCACAGCACTGGGGCCATGGCTCTGGAAATCACAGTGCAGTAAATAGTTTTGTTGCTGTGTAAGTGGGCACGGAATGGAGCCCTGCACACGTGCCCGTGCTGGCTCTGCGGTTTTGCAGCCACTACAGCACAGTGTGACTCCTTCTGCCATTTGCTGTGAGCACAGGCTGGATGTGCTGAGCCAGAAAGACAGGTTTGTGCACACATGATAACCCGGGAGGGCAATCACGCTCCCAAAGGTCCATTTTCCCATGTGTTGCCTGCAGTAGGCTGGCTGGACTAGGGGTACTGTAAGCATTTTTGAGACTTAAAAGGAATTTTTTGCCTAGAACTCTAAATTGCCTCATCAGTGGTGTTTTCCAAGCTGCCATATGAGAGGATGTGATGGAGGGTGTGCAGCAGCTGTAGCAGCCAGTGGATTTGGGGTGTTTATTGGGGTGGCTGGTGTCCCTGGAGGCTGGGAGCCGCAGGGTGTGCTCTGGATGCATCCCAGGACTGATTGCACGTGCAGGCACTGCCTGTCAGTGCAGCACATCACACAGAGCTCTGTAAAGCAGCAGCTGGCCGTGGGGATAGCTGTGCTGCCAGGACTGAGCAGCTCTGTGAGGTAAAATGCAGTATTTTCTGTTCAGACAAGGAGTTTGGTTATCTATGTTTGCTTAAATATTCTCTGTTCCATGAGTTGTCTGGTTGTGTAAGAAAAACCAGACCTGTGCATCGTGTATATTTATGTAGTTCTTATCCTATAGACCTCAGTTAAACATACTAAGACAATTTCAGCTGATAGTGAAGAGGTAACCATTAGTTTTACAGTGTTGATGGAGCACTTGGCTCCTGCTGGAGCATGAAGACACAGAGGGGTCTCAGGGTCAGGAGCACAAACTTGTGTACAGCATGGTGAGATATACTGGAAATTGTGTTGAGGGATGTAATGGAGGGAAGAAGAACCAGAAATGGAATTGTTAAGTGGGCCTGTGATCTTTAAACATCTATCTGTCTGTCTGTCTGTCTGTCTATCTATCTATCTATCTATCTATCTATCATCTATCTATTTTATATAAGTTTCTCCACTGAAATTTAGGTCTATCATCCCATCAGATGCAGAGCATTTTCTGTTTCTTAAAGTATTTCAGTCAATTTTATATCTTTCGGCCATTGCTTGATATTGATGTAGGTTCATAATTCTGTCTCCATCACAAACCATTTGTTTAATAGATTTCTGAGTGATCTGTTTGAAATAGACCCAAGTTATTAGCCTGGGATGCTTAAAAATATGCATAGAAAGTGTCAGGCAGTGAGACTGGGATGTGGCCTGTGCAGAACCAGAAAGTAGAGCCTGGCCTGTCCAAAAGGGCATCTGGGGTCTCTGGGTGCCTCACAGAACTGGTGTGAGGATCAAGCTATTTTTGAGTGGTTTCTGACTCTGTACCCTGTCAGCTGAATCTTGCTGGAATGCTGGCAGATGAAAATACCCTCAGAGGATTTATTTTTTTCTTTGCCAATACACGTATGCCTCATAAATTTCCATGGTTATAGATCTCTGTAATGTGAACTGTTTTCCCCTATTGAAAATGTTGATTAGGGAGGAAACACAGTGAACTAATTGTTCTTGAGTAACACTTGAGCCACATAAATATTTCAGGGGATTTCAGTAGCCTTAAAAGGCTCAAAGTGCACATGAACAAACGTAACCACAATTGTGCCTGAAGTTTTGTGATGTGAGAGGAGGCTGAAAAGGGGAGAACTTTTGAAAAGTGCCTAGGGATTTCCATATGTATAACTTCTTTATAACAGTATGACACTGTATAACCCATTTGCCTTGTAAATGAGCTTTAAGATGCTTAGATACAAGACACATGAGAGATTTTCATGTTTTGGTATGAATATTTTCTGCCAATATGAAATAAATCCTGGAATAAATTCACAGAGGATGCTCCAGCATGGAAGCAATGGCAGAGGGAAATCTTCAGACTTGCAAAAACACAGGAGGAGGAGCTGGGTTCCAAAGCTGGAGAGCAAGCACTGGAAAGGACAGAAAGTTCCCTTTTCGGCCATATATTGTATTTTATCTGGGAAATACATCAGCTCCCTGTGACTGAGCATGTTAACAAGCTTAGGATGAGATATATGAGGTGTTGCCTCTGCTATCCCAGAACAGTTCCCAGCCCTGGCTAATGGAGGAGTGATGAAGGCAGCAGGAACTTGGAGTGACCAGCACAATGGTTCTGTGCTGGGGACCATAAAACATTGAACAGATAATATCTGCTTTCTGGCCCAAACCAGCTGACTTGTTGACAAAGATAAAGCTTCAGAAATATTTGATACTAGGGTTTATTGTCTAAGAAAGAGTCATGGCAGCCAGTCAAGTGACAAAGTGGGGAGTGTTTTGTTTTAAAAAGGCATAAAGTTTTTCATTTGTACTCAGAAATTTAAAAGGGGGTGGGGGAGCAAGAGCACCAGAAACAGCTTGTAACTCTTCTTGCTCTCTAACCTCTTTATGTCACTTCTGCTAGAAAATTTAAGGTTCAATTTATGAATAAGTCTGTACACCCTTTCTTGTGTGCTCCTCTAATGTTTTTTACCATTTGTTTCTTCACATACTCCTTCTCCCTTTCCTCTCCTTTTCTAATTTGCTGTTGCCTTTTGGTCTCACTGTCCTTTCTAAATTTCCCTGTAAAAAGGGCCACTCCTCACTGTCCACTAAAAGGAGTGGAGGCCCTTTTTCATAGACAGTTAAGCTGTGGGATTCCTTGCCATAGAATACTGCAGAGGTTAAAAGATTTTATGACCTCAGGAAGGGCCTGAAAATCTCATAGGAGGTTATTAAATACCACTATGCAACCTTTAGTTTGCCATTTCTTCAAATGAGGCTGCAGGAAAGGTGTTGAGAGTAAGCACCACTGTGCACTCACCTTGTATTTAACTCTGACCTGGGCAGCCTCACCTGTGTGAGGCTGTGTTGGATCAAGTAAAGTCATCCTGATGTTCCCCAGCTTTACTGCAAGGGTCCTTTGGGGTCTCCCTTCACACTTCCCTGTACCTTATCCCACCTGTGTGGAGACTGGGGACACCAACACTTGCTCCTGGAGGTGACCTGTTTTGTCCTTGGCTTCAGGGAAGGAGCACCTGGGTTGGAGCTGGGCGTTGGGAGTTGGTGTCTGTGTTTCGGCTCCGGGTTCTGGCACTGTGGGCTGGCAGTGGCTTTGGGAGCAGCTGGGCACTGCTGTGGCATGGTGTCCCAGCTGGCAGTGGCTTTGGGAGCAGCTGGGCACTGCTGTGGCATGGTGTCCCAGCTGGCAGTGGCTTTGGGAGCAGCTGGGCACTGCTGTGGCATGGTGTCCCAGCTGGCAGTGGCTTTGGGAGCAGCTGGGCACTGCTGTGGCATGGTGTCCCAGCTGGCAGTGGCTTTGGGAGCAGCTGGGCACTGCTGTGGCATGGTGTCCCAGCTGGCAGTGGCTTTGGGAGCAGCTGGGCACTGCTGTGGCATGGTGTCCCAGCTGGCAGTGGCTTTGGGAGCAGCTGGGCACTGCTGTGGCATGGTGTCCCAGCTGGCACAGAAACAGCCGGGGCTGGAGCCTGGCAGCTCACACAGCAAGCAGCTGGCAGACCAAAAGCAAGGCAAGATGCTGGGCATCTCCCCCCAGGCTGGTGCTGGCTCAGTGCCCCTGGGTGTGCTGTGGGCCATCAGCTGCACAGGGATGGGTGTGACAGCCCATGCCACAGGGCACTCCCACCTGTCTGGTTGGTGACAGGCTGTGGTGTCCTGCCCAGGTGAGAACCCCCCTTTTCCTGCTGTCATTTAAATACTTGATTACATTAGCCAATACTGTAGGTGCACAGCAAATTAAGTCACTGGGCAACACTTGCACCTGATTACCACCATCATCTTCAAGCACCATCTTCATCCTTGCCTGGAAGAGCTCCCAGAGGAGGATGCTTGTCTGGAACCTGTCACTGCTTGTCCAGCCTCGCCATGAGCTGGGGAGAGTTTTCCACCTCTTGCAATCTGTTCTTTAAACAAAAGGAGCTGGATAAGTGAGATTTTATAAGCAAACTGAAGGTGTGGGCTTGTCGTGTGAGTGTGAGATAAGGTGTGCAGGTCTTGGGGCAGCTCCCAGCACTGTCCTGAGGAAGTTGCCTTACCACTGGCTGCTGGTGTGTTCTGCTCCCACTGAAGTACTTTTTTACAAGAGGCAGGATGGAACCTGTCCCTTCCCATGTGATTGTGCACACTCTGTCCCCATGGCAGCTGACGGTACATCTATTACAGCCTCCTGGGCTCACTTACCAGCTGAGGACACTGGCTAGCGCTCCTCAGCTTGCAGCAACAAGTTTGTGCATCATCAATCATGGCAAATACTGGTTTTCCAGTGAGAGAAGATCCTGATTCCTCTGTATTTTTGATAAAAAGAGCCACAGGGTATCACCATATATCCTTCAGTATAATCCTAAACCAGTTGAAACACGTACTTAACTTGACTAACCACTCAGTTCCTTCACCTAAACTTTTTTTTTTTCTAAGTGTACCTGCCAGCTTTCATGAGCAGTGGAAAACATGGAACTGCAGGAAGTCCTGATCTCTATCAATGTGCTGTATAGGCTGCTGATGACTGAGTTCCTCCCCATCCCTCTTTGTGATCACTGCTGTGCAGCCTGGGTTTGTGCTGCCTGAGCAGTGCTTCCTTCAGACACAGACATTGCTCACTGCAGGAGCAAAAGGGCACCCCAGCATTTGGGGACAAAGGGTTCAGTGCTGAGATTGCTTGGAAATAGCTGCTACTGTTTGTAAACCAAACCCTCTTTTAATCCAAATGAATTTGTACACCCAAACAAGCTATAGAAATTTCCTTGTTGTATTTTGCTTACCTTACAATTAGGCTTTTACTGGACATGTCCTGGTCTCCATTAACTGACAAATCACTCCGGTATGTGGGCACTCTGCAGCCTCCAAGAGCATCATGCTTACACTGTAATCCTCTGTGGCATGTCACACGCATGTTGCAACTCCTCTGAGTTTCAGTGCTAATTGCAATACCAGTATTAATTGTGGAAAGCTCGTCACGCAGACTAAGCCGGAAGGGGAAGCTCTCGGAAGCTGTTTTGTAACTGGCTGTGCTTTGGAAGTGCTTCACCCTGTGGTGCAGGGCCAGTGCTGGGATGCTCACAAGGATCCCAGGATCCTTGTGTGCACGGGGTCCCAGTGCCAGAAAGGGCTTTGGAAGGAGCTCCAGGGAGGAGCAGTGCTGTGGCTGGTGCCCATGGCACGGGGTCCCAGTGCCAGAAAGGGCTTTGGAAGGAGCTCAAGGGAGGAGCAGTGCTGTGGCTGGTGCCCATGGCACGGGGTCCCAGTGCCAGAAAGGGCTTTGGAAGGGGCTCCAGGGAGGAGCAGTGCTGTGGCTGGTGCTCAGGCACCTCGGAGAGTGAGCTGGGAGCTGCTGTAGGACTGGGGCCACCCTCAGTCCCTCACCTTTATCGGGGCACAGAGCAGGGAGTCCTGGTGCTTTCACTCTCAGAGATGGGAGCAAGGGGCTGTGGATTTTCTTGCTGAGAAGAGGTTTTCTAGGTGTCAGCAGAAGAGCAGGTGAAGCCGAGGGGTTTGTCTGCACAGCTTCCTTAGTCATGGAAAGAAATGCAGCTGCACAGAATAAATTTGGAAACCAGGATGTTTGAAAGTGAAAATTAAAAAAAAACAAGCAGAGTTTCTGGTGTTGTTTCTAAATCCAGGAAAATCCCAGAAAACAACCAGATTTTCAAATGTCTTTTAGATATATTTTTCAGATTCCTCTTAGAGATTGAAATGAAAGAGAACTTGCAGAACCTGCATCTGAAAGCAGCTTCTCTTGGGGAGCTTTGTTCTGTCTTTGAGGAAAAACCCTAATTTTCCAGGCAAACATAGCCAGTGCTGTCCTGTTCATGGACCATTACGGTACCAGCTGAAAGCAGCTCCTCCAGACAGGGCCATTTCCAGACTAAGGAGGCCAGGAAGAGCATTTTCTCCATACTGGAGCACTGAAGGATGCAGAACAACATTCCCTGAGGATGTTCCCTGTGCCCCTTCACTGGAGGTGTTGCAGTCTGTGATGTGAAAAGGAAACCATTCATAGATGGAGAGATTTCATGGAGCCTGGCACCCTGCCACATCCATTTGGACTATTTTGGGCATTTACCTGAATTAAAAGTGAGACAAGATTTCTGTGGTAGTGTTGTGCTGGTCAGAATGGATAACTTCCACTTAGGGTATTCCAAGAGGTATGGGGCAGACTTTAAGAGAAATAAGATGTACAGATATATAGAGAAATTATGATGACATTTATATACACCCAACTTTAATAGCTTTTTAAAGTTATTTTACATGGAGAATTTCAGAAATTTCTCCTGCATGTATTGTGCTCTTTGTAGGTCACTTGTTACAGGTGCTTTGTAGGTCACTTGTTGCAGATGACATTTTGAGGTCTCTTTCTGCACACATTTGCCAATTTTTCTAAAAAACGTTTGATAAAAAAATAAGATATTTTGGCTTTGAAATGTTAAATTAGTCTATTTTTTGCCATGATGCTACTGTAATTAATTTTATTTATATTCCAGTTCAGTGAATTCCTAAACATAAATATTAAAAAAAAAATCACGTTGGAGAAAGATAAATGGTGCTAGTTGAAATATGGGGCAATTTCAGGGTAATGCAGCATGTGGCTGGAGTTTCCTAAAGAGCCTGAAAACATCACCACCTTACATCATGCTGCATTCACTCTGAAAATCCCTGCAGGCACATGTTTTGCTGGCTCAAGCAGAAGAGAGCTGCTGTCTGTGCTGTCCTGCTCCCTGGCCTGGCTGGGATCTCACACTGCTGGGCTTTCTGCAGTGCTGGGTCTCTGCTCTGAAGTGCTGGCACAGGGGGATGGGTGCTCCTGGCAGCTCGGGGTGGCTGCACTGCTGGTGTTCTTGGGCTTTGTGGGATGCTGTCCTTGCCATGGCCAAGGGGAGAGTGCTGGCTGGGCTGGAGGGACAGGGAAAAACCTAATGGACGTGGGTTGGGAGATGTAGGGGGCTTCTGAGAGATGGAGGAAAGTGGGTTCGGTCAGCTAGGGAAGGGCTGGTAGGCAGCCACCCCCTGGCAGTTCCAGGGGTGATCCCTGATTTACAGGGAGTCAGTTCAGAGCCCCGGATAACATCTGGAAAACATCTCTGAAGACTGCTGGTAACTGCCTTAGGAAGGCAAAGCATTTTTGAGGAGGCGGCTGGGAGGGCTGGGCTGTGGGTTTTGTTTTGTTTTGAGTTTTTGCTGTAGGCTTCCTGTGTCAACACTGCCCGGCCTCCAGCTGCGCCAGCGAGTGGGGAGAGTGTCTCTGCTCCTGCAGGAGGGCTGCCAAGGGGAATGAGCTAATCCCTGCATGAACAACGTCAACAAGTGGCCACACCAGCAGGAACTGAAATAGCCCAGCTGCACCTTTGTCTTTGTAAAGGTCCTGATGAACTGATCTTCCACCGGAGGCGGGAGCTGCTGCCATCCTGCTGCACGCACACGGTTCAGCTTGGTCAGTCAGGCTCCCATCCTTCTCGTTGTGCCTGGTTTGTACAGCTGTCAGAGAAGCCTGAGAGGCAGAGGGATGAGTAGTGCACTCTCCTGTGCAGAGATGCACCATAGTGCCCATACAGGCTGAGCTGCAGCACGGGCACAGGCTCCTCCGGCTGCTGCTCTGCATCCCCCGTGTGGTTGTGGTGGAGGTGAAGCCAAGTGTGGCTGCTGTTCTCCTCTTCACCCAGCCTTCAGCTGAGTGTGTTTGGGTCAGCTCCCACCCAGCTCCGTGTTTGGGTCAGCTCCCACCCAGCTCCGTGTTTGGGTCAGATCTCATCCATTTCTGAGCACAATGAAGGGCTCATGTAATAGAAGTGATGAGAGCTGAGGCTATTCACCCACCTTTGCCGTGGGCAGAGAACAAAAAGGACATTTGTACAGTGAGCGGGTACTGAATGTTCTACATCCCTGTTTTATTTTAGGCGTATGGAGCAGAGGGCACCAAAATAATATAAATAGGAACAATAACATATGGTAGCACACTTCTAACTCCATTTAGTCTTTTTTATTTGTAAATATTTTTGTGGTTTGTCTGTGTTTTAATGAAAGGAGGGAAAATTCTGCCTCTCTAGCCTTGTTTGAGGAAGGGGACGGGCAGCACTCTGTGGTTGTATTGCAGTTGATGGGTGAATACTCTGCATTTTGCTTGTCACCTGACAAGCTGATTTATATTTAGATGAGGAGAGAAAGCATGAGATTCTAAAAGCTGTGTTTTCACTTGTGCCAGCTCGTGTGTGCTGAGTTATCAGAATTAAGTTTTAATTGTTTGCTCTTATTTTTCCTGCGACTTACTAGGGCTATGGTCCTGCCGTGTCAAACACATTCCTTGAAAGCAAGGTGTCCAAAGGTCTTTAGAAAATTGAGACTTCCTCTGTACCAGCCAGCACAGCAGGTCTATTTTGACGAGGAGGAAGTTTGGAAAATCCCAACCCTTTGGTGTTATCATCGTGGTCTGAGCTGAGCACTGTGCTGTGACACTGGGCAGGGCATTAGCTCATGGGTGACAGATACCATCCATATTTGAAATTCCGTCCCTAAAGCTGGGGTTTTGTTCTCAGCTGAGCTGCTCTTGAGAACAGTGAGGAAAGCTCAGGCTGGTAGAGGAGGGGGTATGACTGTCTATTCACTTCTCTCTTCTGAGCACCCTGAGCAATTAAAGACAAAAGCCTTTGTTCCCTGGTGACTTCATTCTTAAGAAGCCTTTTTAATTTTAGTCTTTACTTTCAGGAAGAAATAATATGGATTTGTCATTGACAAGAAGGCTGCATCTCTCAAATGTCATGTCAAGGATCCACTCCATAATTCATGGGCTGGGGAGTGTGGGTGTCAAGAGGATGGTGCATAATGGATATGAGAGATTTCAGTTCAATTAAACTATTGGTCTTAAAGGCAGCTTTTCTTGCCTTCACGATATTTTCTTGACTTAGATCGCCACATTTTTTGCTAACTCACCCAGATAACCAGATATTTTTAGTCTTCTTAAGTAAGACTGTAGTGGGTTATTGGTTATTTTTGCAAATCATCTTCCCCTTTCAGTGTGGATGGGGACTTTTATAGTAATACCAGAGCAGTGTTGGTTATTTCCTCTTATTTCTGCCTCTGCTGCTGTAAGCCATGCATTTGTGTGTGTAGAAGTGCTGCTGTTTCTGGTCCTGCTCTTTGCATGGATTCTGGGGGTTCTGTTGTTGTGTGATGAGATGCATTGCTGTTGGTGTGCTGAGAAGGGGAACTTCTCCCTCCTCTGCTGTAGGACCTGAGCGAGAGCAAACCTGAGGCTGCTGGGGGTCTGAATGAAGATGTGGACTATTGGCTTCCTAGCTGCTGGGAGACCGTGGCAGACTCAGACCTCCCAGAGGGGATTGCTGGATCTGCCAGATCTCCCCAGGTAGGAGGGGTCACCTCCTCAGGGCTGGCACTGCCTGCCAGCTTTGCCTGTGCTCCTGTCCCAGGCAGAGTAAATCAGTGGCTGGCTCAGTCTGAAGGGATTAAGGAGCACTCCTCTGATTCTCTTCTCACAGTCAAGCTGGAGGTGTTAGGAGCTGACTGAGCTGTGTGAATAAGTGAGCAGCAGCAGCAATGAAGTTATCATGGTGATCACACACCAAAACCAACCTGCAGCACTGGAGGTGCAGCTTTATCTCAGCATTTCTTCTTCAAGGGCTTCTTTCTTGTGACGTGTGTTTGTGTGCAGATGCAGGAGCTCCTCTGAGCTGCCTGTGGTCACAGCCCACCTGCCTGTGGTCAAAGCCCCATCAGTCTGGAAGGTGTGTGGGGCACACCAAGACCAAGAGTTGGGGCTCAGCTGTGCCTCAAGAGCCTGTGAGTGAGGCAGGAGTGAATAAATACATTAGTTGTGGAGTAATCTGTTTGCAGAGGAGCTTCTAGTACAGCAGACAAAACTGTGACATTTGAAAAGAAATAAACTTTACAAACCATCAGCTCACTGGTACAGAGCAGGAGCTGGTGGTGGAGCCGTGTCCGTGCGTACGTCTGCAGGAAGTGAGTCATGTTCTTACAAAATCAGCACTGCAAGTATTTGTGGCATTTATGACAATTCCCGTTTCGGGCTAAATCAGATCTCTTCCTCTCTCCAGGCTCTCCTCAGGCCTCAGGAATGTCTTCCGAGCCCACCTCATCCTCCTCGCAGCAGCCCCCTGCCTGTCCCCCGTCGCCCAGCTCGCTGCACGTGCCGGAGGGCCGGCGGCCGCGGGAGCGCTCCCCGTCGCCGCTGCGGGGGTACCTGATCCCCAGCCCGCTGCCCACGCGCCGCACCAGGACCTTCTCGGCGTGAGTACCCAGCTGCCCGCCGCGCCACGGCCAGCAGCGCCCTGCCAAGGCAGCTCTGGGGCGGAGGGGGGCCTGTGGCTGAAGGTGCTTTGTGATACTCTTCGCCGAGAAGATGCTTTAGACTTTCGGTCCAAATGCCCGATAGTTTTTCAAGTGCTCTGTTTTAGTAAAGGGCGTTCGAAGTCTCTTGGCTCTTTAAGACAAGAGTTTTACAGGGAGGGGAAAATACACCGAGATTTTTCAAAACAGAGTTAGTTGTCTGAAGGTTTGCTTCACTTCAGACACTGGGTTGTGGCTTCCAGGACCAGTTTGTGTTGGTGCTTCCTTCTCAGAGCCAAATTGTTTTTTTTGGCATGAGCTCTCTATTCACTGCCCCTGAAGCGCTGGACCAAACCTCACTGGAAGTTTTAGGTTTTTTACTCCTGACACCTGTGCTAACGTCATCAAAGTTACTTTTTAGGGATACTCCATCACTTTTCAGAGGAAAGTGATTCCTTGTTTCCTTTTCTTATTCAGTTTTCATACCTTCATCTTAAGATTGCTCAAATAGACCTGTTAAGGAATATGCTGGTTATCAGGGTGTGACCCCTCATCTCTTTCTCTAAGGTTTTTTGTATGAGGTTTTCCATGAAACGAGGTAATATTTGAAAGAAGAGCTGGCTTTCCCTGAGCTTTCCTGGGGCCCCGTGGTGCTGTGCAGGCTCCTGTGAGCCCTGTCCAAAGGGAACTCCTCCCCAGCACAGCAGCAGAGGATGGTGTGACCAGGTTTGGCCATTGCAAAGAATTCCCAGTGCCTGTCAGGGGCCTCCCAGTGAGGGCTGACCTGAAGAAGGCAATGTGGGCTTTGTTCATCTCAGAGCCTTTGAATCAGGGTACAATGTGAAGCTTCTGCCACAGCCTTTTATTTCTGTATGAGGAAGGTCTGGCAGTATTGAGTGAATGCTGTGGCAGTAGGATCTCAGCCCCACAGCCAGCCTGATTTGGGCCACTCACTCTGGTTTGTGTGCTTTTTCCCTTTTGCTTCTTGCAGTGTTATCTAGCTCTTTTCTTCCAGAGTTATCCATGAGGATTTAAATAATAACAGCCTCACTGATGCTTCATATTATTACTTCTGAATTCTAAATGAGGCTAAAAAGAAGAGGAGCAGAAGAAAAGTTTATATGTTGTCAGTTCCAGAAGCCTTTAAATGCCCTGAACTTCCTGATGGAAGTAGATGGCTAAAAAGAATATAATTGACTTAATAATTGGGGTTGCCCTTAAAAAGCAAGTCCAAGCTAGCTTGCTTCAGTGCTGTGTTAATAATGAACTCTTTGTAAATCTTCTCAGCTGTTAATCTCAGTTTGGTTCTTACAAAAAGAAACAATTTGTTATTTGGCTTCCACAGTTCTTTAATCATTAATTAGTGTAGGAATCTTGCTGTATTTGTTTGCCCTGAAAACCAAAATAGCTCTGAAATTTTTGTGTGTGTGTCCTCTTTAAACAAGAGGAGCTCTAGGTGAGCAGTTGTATGAAGAGATGAATGTGACAAGCAGTGGCTTATTATTCAGTGGGATTATTTAATTTTGGTTCACTGGGAGTGGGGGGCCTCATCCCCTACAGTGCCATTTCTCTTTGAAAGATGCAATTGAACTTTAATGGCTTGTTTAGGACAGTGAGTGCTTTTCTGTGTAACAAGCACTTGTGAAGTCAGGTGTGTTGACAGCTTTATAGAGCTGGAAATGAAGTGATTTAATGGAGATTCCTTTCTTTAGCACTTTCAACTGCATTTCTTTATTGTTAGTTTGATTTAAGGAACAAAGTTGCCACCGTTTTTTTAAAGCAATTTCATTGAGACTTCAGTAAAATTTAAACATTTGGGACAGTGATGTTCAAATTGCCATGAGGCATGCAACCAAAAGGCTGCACTGTCAATGTGTTTGAAGAATTGCACCAAAATCCTTGTCTAACATGGAACCTACTGGATACTCCTGGCATGGAGAAGGTTCTGATCTAGCAATGCCCAGAGTAAACTCTGTAATATGTCTAAACCAGTTGGTTTTCATTAATGGAAGTGGATCCCTGGATCCAAACCCTGGATCAGTGTATTTGATGCAGAAAAGGGTTTAACCACACAGTTTTCAGGACAAGTTGGTTTTTTTGATGGCAGTATTGCAGACTGTAGGTTCTGCAAATGTGTCTCATTTTAAAATACAGGTCCCATGACAGTGGAGGAGTTCAGGCATGAGTCTTGCTGTTATGCACTACAGCTGGGCTTCACACTTCCTGTGAAATCTGTGAAGCACAACACTTAGGTGCACACTTAGGTACTCCCAAACTCATCAAAGGTAGAAGATTCTTACATTTAATATTCTGTCTGGAGGAAAACTTGGCACTGTGACATTCACATTCTCTGGACAGAGAGACATAATTCTGTCTCTCAGGAGAAGCACAGAGATAAGAAGAGAAAACAATCTTTATCTCTGCTCCTTTATTCTCCCCATGTGGAATGTGGTGTGGAGATTGTTTACCTGCAGTGATTGCTGGGTTGGATCCTGGTGAAGGCTGTTTGGGGTCAGTGACCAATGGGGTCCAGCTGTGGCTCGGGCTCTCAGCAGAGTCACGAGTTTGAGTTAGTTAGATAGGTAAGTAAGAAGTAAGTATGCAGAATAGCATAGTATCTCTTTAAATTGTATATTAATGTAATATACTATAGTTTTAATAAAGCTATCCTTCAGCCTTTTGATCTGGAGGCAGACATCAGCATTCCTTCCCTGGACCTGGGGTTTGCCACGTTTTACTCTATGGCTCTATGGTGATGAAGCAGTTCAACTGAAGATGGCAACTGATGCATTACAGTGCCAGCAAACATCACCTTCATGTGTGTCCCTTCCAAAGGCAAAGCCTGTGCAGTGTGGGACAGTGAGAGCTGAGCAGCTGCTGCAGAGCTCTGTGCTCACGGGAGGGAGGGAGGGAGGGCTTGGCCTGCCGAGCCTTCTGCTCGCTGTGCCCTGGTGACAGTGGGAGTGTGCCCAGCACTGAGCTGCTCTTTGTGCTTCCTCCTGCAGCACGGTGAGAGCCTCCGAGGGGCCCATCTACAAAGGGGTCTGTAAGTGCTTCTGCCGCTCCAAAGGCCACGGGTTCATCACCCCTGCGGACGGAGGGCCCGACATCTTCGTGCACATCTCGGAGTGAGTTCTGTGTGTGCCCAAGGAGGGCTGCAGCTCTGCTTGGCCTTCATCACCAAATGCTTTTGACATTTCAGACACAAGACTGGTTTACAATCTGTCACCCTTACTCCAGCAAAGAGGGGTTATGCAGATGTTACTGGCAGCGATAGATTATGCAGTTCTTTCCCCGTATTATTATAAATCTGTTAAGTTAAAGACTAGAAGATGATCCTTAAATCTCTTCAAATAAGCTATGAGTTTTGCCCAGACCCAGAAACCTGCATTCACCTGAAGCAAATATTCCATGCAGTGTCTAGTTTTAATGTAAAGATTTACAACACTGAAAATTCATTACTTTTACTTTGCACTGCTTGTACCATTATTAAACTAAAGGTTAATTGCCTTTACTGTTGAGAAAAGTCACACTTTATTACTTCCTTGAATTTATCTAGCTTAGGATGTGAGCAATTTATAGTTAAAGCTTTCTCTGTTAAGGGGTTCATTAGTACTTGAACCCTTTTTGTCCTGAACACATTGAGAACCACCTCCTCTGAATTTACCTTTTGATAAACTAAGCAGATAAAGCTTTTAGAGTCCCTTGCTGAGAATTTTTCTCCAGTCTAAGCCAGTCTTTGCAGCATACTTAGAAAGAGACTGAAGAATTAAAGCATAATTTTAAGACCATACACTGTACACACACTTTCAGTGTAAGGAGATAAAATCTCCTCTAGTTCTGCTCTGTTTCTCTTTCTGTACATCCCGTAATCTCATTAGCCCTTTATCCCCAGCCTTTGCAGAGTTGCTTACCTGCTGTGACCTCAGCATCCTCTGCAGTGTCAAAGTTTGGCGCAGTCCCAGACCCAGCCTGGCATTCCCAGCCGTGGCTGCGTTCCTGATTCCTGGACTCCTGCTTTGGCTGCAGAGCAGCCCATCCCACTGGGACAGGCCCTGCCTGCCCAGGACTGCCCAGCACAGCCCATGCCTGCACTGCCCTTGGTGTTTATGGCTTGGCTAATCTGCAAGGTTGAATGGGCAATTTTAATATTTGTTCCTAGGCCGAGATGTTGACTGGTGTTGGGGCTGCTGGTCTCTGAGGGGGTGTGTGTGTTAAGACTGATGTTTATTCTCCTGTAACCTCTTCTAGATCTACCACCAGTTTTATTTTACCTATTATTCAGTACTTATTATACAGTACTGAGGCTGTATAATTCTTATTTGTTCTCAGAGTGGTTATCCAGTGGTAAGTCAACAAAAGCATTACCAAACCCACTCACATTGCCCCAGCTGTCTTTCCTGGTTGCGTGTGCAGCATGCGTCCTTGGAGAAGGAGCACTTGGCTTTGCTCCAGGTTTCTGGAATGTTACTGCACCATGGGCATTGACAACCCACAGCTTTGTAGGGCTCATGGGCGCAAATAGGCTCAGTGGTCTGACTGGTATTCAACCCAAAGAAGTGACATTTAATATCTCCTTTCTCTTTTGTCTGATGCAAATGCACTATTTCTCCTCATTTCCTGAATAACTTAAAAATAGCATTTCCTATGTCACAATTTAAAAAATTTAACTGTGAACATCTAGTCTGACCTATACAGTTACTGATCAGCAAGGGTTTAGTTACGACAGCCTTCTCACAGAAACATGAATTTTCAGCCTTCTAATGAATTCCTTTTAAAGAACTGTCTATTTTCAGTCCTGTTTTTTTTTTCCCTGTACATTTTCTCTTCCCATTAGTTCAGTAAAATTTTCTTCAGTTATGTGAAATTACTCCTTTTAAAACCCCAGAGGTTACTTTTTGATTGGGGTTGCTGTTTTGTTTGTCTGTACAAAATGTGAACTGCTCTTTCAGGTTCCTGTCCTATGACCCAGCACATCTTTCTGTCTTGAACTTGATTCTGAGTGCACAAGGTGTTCCTGCCCTCAGTTCCCCTCCACTCAGTAGAAACTTCAGAGATGGTTTTTCTGTTTCCCTGTTTAAGACTCCCATATGTTTCCTATGCTGAGGTCCCAAGTGACATGACAGAAATAACTTTGTGTGCTGTGATTTTTGGTGCTCTGTGCGAGGCCCCTGTGGCAGGAGTCCCCTCTCGTGGGCTGTGCTGTTGGTGTATTGATCCCATCTGCTCTCAGGCTGCTTTGACTGGGAGCCATCAATAAACTGCATTGGAGTAACCGTGCCCTCAGTGTGCCGTGCTGCCCTCCCCTTCCTACCACCCACTCCCTCCACCCTAAAGCACCACTGAATGAGTCAAAAGGCTGTAAAAGTTTATGGCCAGCCACATTTCTGGAGGTGTTCTCAGTGTGTTTGTTTGGCTGACACAGGAGGTTCTGTGCTCCGCCAGCCTCGCCCAGCCGTGCCCGCCACCACCCTTGTCTGGGGAAGCTGGAGCAGGGGAGGGCTGAGGGGCAGAGCTGCTCTGTGGGCAGCGGGGGAGAGGCTCTGGCCCCTCAGACACAGCCCAACCACGGGCCCAGCCTGGCTCTCTGTTCTCAGCCGTGTCATTTCAGTGCAGCGCTCACACCTGGAGCAGGCTCCATGTGCTGTGCTGCACAGCGCTGTGCTGTCCCTGCAGGGCAGCAGCAGAAGGCTGGAGGGCACCTCCTGTACCCCATCCACTGCTGGGAGGCACCTGTGCCTTTGTGGCAGAGGCTTTGCCCAACCCATGGTTGGCAGTTCCAGTGCTGAGGGTCCTCTGCCTCCCTGGGTGATCTTCTCCTGCCACAAACAGGCTCTGAACCCTTTGTGGTGTTTACTTGACTTGACTTTCAACATGGGCTTCCACTTCTCCTCCCATCTCCACAGCAGGCAAACCATGCCCTTCTTCTTGTAGAAACTTTGTGTGTTCAAAGACTCTTTTCCTTGCTCTTTCAGCAACATCTTACAAGGTCAGTTCGTACGGATTTTGTAGGACTGAAGTGTTTTGTGTTTTTACAGCTTCTCCGTGTCAATTCTGCTCTCTTGAAGTCAACAGCAGCTTTTCTATTGTACCAGGAACGGGCCACTGTTTTAAATGTTTCACATGTAGGTACTGTCTCAGAGCTTCAGTTCAAAAATAGCTGATGTTCCTGCCTCAACCTGTTAGTGAAAAGTGCTATTATTGAAGCACTGAAGGTTTCAGCACATTGTGTTCTTTAATTACTCAGAGTATATTTGAGTTGCTGGAAACAGCTTTTAGTGCTGGAGGGTGATGGTATCACTGTCTTAATTCTGAAGCAAGGCAACACTGGAATTAGTAATGCCTTTCATTTCAGTTTATTTCCCAGTGAATTTGATAGATTGCTCTTTGTTAACTGGAATTGCTTTTTGTGGCAGCATTCTGTAACCAGGCCTGTGGCTCTGGGGACTCCAGTGACTCTGGTTTGCACAATGTGAGTTTTGAAATCCTCCTCATGTTTATCAAGTGATTCTTTTCTATTTATTCAGTTAAATCTGAATGTGAGAGAGGTGTTAGCCTGTTCACTGTCTCAGTGTGATACAGGCATCTTCTCGTTAAATGAAAGCGGATTGTTTCTCCCCAGTTCTTCCCAAAAGCTGGGGTTTCAGGAGCTTGGATAAAATGGTTATGCCAGTTTGGATTCACCAGGATAGACTGTTCCTCTGTGCTCATCACTAAGCTGTGATGATTAGTGAAGATTTTAAGCATAGGGACCAGCTGCCTATCTTGCAGATTATTATAATTTTCAACATAAACATTTAATTTAAGGAATTACATTATTTTCTTCCCTAAGCTTTGAGGAGCTGCGAGGTTACACTTTAGTGAAAATGTCTTCCATAGGATGGGATGTCTGTTTTATGTAAGTTTCTTTATTTTTTGTAAGATAATAACAACACTTAGGCTGGCATGTCCTTTCTATAAGTGAGCATTAGCCCAAAAATAAAGTCAAATGTATGTGGCATTCAAAAGCTTCACTTGATGTCTGCAAAATTTTCTGTGTATCTGTGCATGAATGTGGACATGTAGACATGCTTTATGAGTGGAACTTGCACCAAAGCTGCTTTATTGAGTTGGACTTATGAGATGTGGGTAGAAATATGGGATCACAGAGTTGTTAGGATTGGAAGGAGCCTCTGGAGAACATCTAGTCCAGTGCCCCTGCCAAGGCAGAGTCAGCTAGAGCAGGGTGCACAGGAATGCATCCAGATGGGTTTGGAATGTCTCCAGACAATTCATCCCCTGGAGTTCATTCCCTCCCTGGGCAAATCCAGTCACCTTCAACAAAAAGAATTTCTTCCTCATGGTGAGGTGGAACTTCTTGTGTTTGGTTTATGGCCATTGCTCCTTGTCCTGTTGCTGGGCACCACTGGAAAGAGCCTGGCACCATTCTCTTGGCAACCGCCTTTGAGATCATTAAATCTAATGAGATCCCCTCTCAGTCCTCTCTTCTCCAAACTAAACGGGCCCAGCTCCTGCAGTTTCTCCTCACAGGAGATGCTGCAGACCACTCACCATCTTTGTGGCCTCTGCTGGGCTCTCTCTGGTAGCTCCTTGTCATTCTCCTGAGGAGCCCAGACTGGACACAGCACTGCAGATGTGCCTCAGTAGGACTGAGCAGAGGGCAGGGTCACCTCCCTGCCCTGCTGGCCACACTCCTCCCAGAGCATCCCAGGGTCCCACTGATCCGCCTGGCCCCCGGGGCACACTGCTGGCTCATGGTCAGCTTGTCACCCACCAGTACCCCGAGGTCCTTCTCTGCAGAGCTGCTCTCCAGTGGGTCAGCCCCAGCCTGTTCTGGTGCTTGGGGTTATCCCTCCCTGCCTGCAGGACCCTGCACTGGCCTTTGCTGAACCTCAGGATCTGCTCTCTGCCCAGTTCTCCAGCCTGTCAGGGTCTGGCTGGATGGCAGCACAGGCTTTGAAAGGTGCTTTTTGTCTGCCTGGCTTTGTTTTAATGAGTGGCTCTGAAGGCTGCAGAGATGATTTGTTTTGGTGTTTGATAACACTTGTGTGGAGCCTCTTCTCTTTTTTAACTGATTGGGTACAAGTGAGTCCTGCTTCCTTGTGCTTACTGGGGACAGTTCTCAACTTGGTATAAATAGTTGTGCTGGGGAAATGTCACGGCTCTTTGGTGTGATGAGCTTTTGTTTTTCTCAGATTCATACTTCACCCCTCTGTAGAACAAACACAAAATATGCTTGCTGTAGTGAATATAAACCCCTAGCTGGCAAGCATGGAGGCAGAGGAGTTGCTGAGATAGTAATTCCAGATAACATCTCTGGAAAGCAGGAAGCAAAGGCTTTCACTCCAAATGAATTTTCATTTGCCTGGAGTGAAATTTTTAAAAAGCCCATAATTGCATTTTTAATAGGGACATGTACTGTTAATGCTTCCGTTTCCACCAGCCTGTAAGATGATCCACTGTCACCAAATGGATGGTGGTGTTAGAACATATGTGAGAGCTCTATCCTCCTGTATGTCACCTCCTTGGCTCGTGCTCCATCCTAGGAGTAAGTCAGCTCTCCCCGATGCTCCCTGGTGTGGCTGTCACTGGCACGCAGTGGCTCTGGTGGCCTCCCTCTCACCCTCTTGCTGTTCCACCTGTAGCTGTGGGATGTTCCCCGAGAGCAGACAGGGACTCCCTGCAGTGCTGGCTGTTGATGTCCCCTGCCAGGTGCTGCCTGTGCACACAGGTTCACATCAGCTTCCCTTCCCAGCTGGGCTGCTGAGGGATGGGGGAGCAGATCAAGTGTTGTGCATTAGAGCACTGCACCCACTCTTCTGCTTCCCCAGGGCATTTGGGAGTGGGCACATAATGGAGACTGGTTTGTGCTCCAGGCTTTTGCACTTATCTGGGATTTGGCCTGAAGCCTGTGTGCCTGCAAGGGCAAGGCAAGGAGGTGGCTCACCAGAGAGCAGTGATGGATGAATGACCACACTCAGGTTTTTTTTAAGATTTTATTTTGCAAAAGCAGCATATTTAATGAGAGAGAAAAAACGTGCAGTGCTTGTGGGTTTTCTGCAGTTTGCCAGCACTTGGCTCTGAAAGGGAAAATGCTGCATTGCAGAGAGGCCTGCAGGCTGTCCTTCAGCTGGATTCCTGACCCCGTGGGTAGTGATGGCTCTGGAGAATTGATGCTGTGCTTCCCCAGGGACACTGGCACACAGCACCCCTGGGTCCCCAGGGACATCCTGTGCTTGCTGTGCTTTAGTTCTCCGTTGTGTGATCTCAGGTTTTGCCTCCAGTGTCTGTAACTCAGCAGGGCTGAACACTTGAGGGCTCTGGCTGGGCTCCCAGGTGGGGATGGTCCCTTCTGCTCTTGCATTCCAGCTGCTGGCTATGCTGGAGATGTTCTGTCAGCTGCATCTTCCTGTGGGGAGAACCCAGCTGTGTCCCTGCTGCACCGAGGAGCTGGCTCTGAGCTACTTGTGTCCATGGAGAGATCACCCTTTCATGCTTCTTCCTTTCCTCTGATTTCCTGCCAGATCACTGTTTGGTGCAAAGCATTAGTGCCACATCTCCTGGCTTCTCTGTGGTGCTGTTCCTCTGGCGGAGTGGAACAATATGGGTTGGAAATTACCTGATAGCTCTAAATGATCTGAGAGCTGCATCTGAGCTGAGAGAACAAACTTCTCTGGCCTCTCTGGCTTTTCTGTGAACTACCAGCAGAACAGTTTCTGGTGACTGCAACCAACTGCTCTGGGAGTGCTGGGAAGCCAAATCTCAGCTTTCTGATTGCCTTCAAAATACTGGATGACTTATGTGCTTTGGACAGCACACATCCTTCCTGATGTGCTCCCTTTCTGATGCTTTGCTGCAGGGTGAAGTGTCTGAAATAAGTAGATTACCTGGGGCAGGAAGGAGAGGCAGCAGAATTCCAGATCTTTCTTGAGAGGGGTTTGGAAATGAATAGAACATGGATAATCGTTTTTCCTAAGGGATCTCCACCACCCCAGCTGGCTCAGAAAACTCACGTTGCAGTGGTGCATGCAGGAGAGTCAGGTGGCTGTGGTCATTATTGCAGAGAAGTCTTCCCAGAATCTTTCCCTAAAGGATCCAAGCTGCAATAGGTGAGAGCCAAGGCTGGCACTGCAGGCAGTGGCTGCTGGAGGATGGGGGCTCTGTGCTCAGTGAGCCCCCAGCTCACTGCCCCAGATTTGGATCCCAGATACACACAGCAGGTGGGATTGTGACGGGATCCAGACTGGGTGTCTGCAGGGACAGCTGTCTTCTTTGCTTGGACTGAGCCCACAGAGGCATCTCTGGAAAGCTCTCTCCTGTTCCTTCCTCACGGGGTGTCTGTGCTGCCTGGGCTTGAATTAGCTGCTGGAAATACATTTGGAGCCATAACCATCCCTGAATGGAGATTCAAACACCATGGCCCAGTGGAGACCTGGGCAAGAGGATGGTGCATCCACTGAACTGGGAGAGAAGTGCAGCTCCTGGGAAGTTTTCTCTGCAACAGCTCAGGGACCAGGGAACCCTGAGCAGAGATCTTGGATATTAACTGCTGGGATTCTTCAGTGTCTGAGCCTCTTTACGCTTGTCTGTCCCAGCCACAAGTGTAACTGGTGGGGAGAGGCAGCCCTGCTCCTGCCAGCCAGCTGCCTGAGGTCACTGCTGGCTTTGTGGTGGGTGCTGGGGCCCTTGGCTTGCACATGGAATGCATGGGAGAGCATTTGGGATTAGTAACTCACAATGGCTCACTATTCTGTTGTAACTTGCTGTTAAAAACACCTCAGGTTTCTTGAGACAAATGTTGAGGTGTTAAATGAACTTCAAGAAGCCCAGGAGGTAACAGAGCCTGTGGAAGTGCTCCATGGTGTGGTCCATGGCAGGCTTGGTGACCAGCAAGGCTCGGAAATCGCTGAAAAGTCTTGTTCCAAAATGTTTCCATGTGACTTTGGCTTTGTCTCAAGAGGTTTAACTAGAGTCCTGGAATATGAATAGCAGCTGTGAGAAGGAAGAACTAGAACATTCCTTATTCAGGTAATTTCCTAATAACCTCCCAGTTCCCTAAAAATAGTGCAGGATAAAATGCTCCACCACACCAGGCTGGCACTGAGCTGGGAAATGGGAGTTGCTGGATAATCTAAAACTCACTCTATTGTGTCTCTCTCTAACATCAGGGAAGCATTTCCTATTTTTAGCTTGAATTTGAAGTTGTTGAAGTGTCTTAAGATTCCTGGGTATGTAGATATTCATTATTTTGAATTGAAAGTGCACTCCAATACCTCAAATAGCAGTGGAAACCTCCACATTCCTCTAGATCAACATTTAATATATATGGAGGGTGAAAGTAAAAAATACAGATCTAAAATTATTTAATCAATATGTAACATCAAAAAAGTCCACATTTAACTTCCTTTACCAAATTTTCCAGGTAACTTACATTGTTTACAGAATGTCTGTTGTAGGCTGAGTCTGTCCCAAGAACTCTGTTTACTCTCTCTGATCTTTTCCAGCTCATTTCCTGCCCAGTGCTTGAGTCTTGCCTCCTGCTGGAGGATCTTCCCCCAGCTCTGTGTAGGGCTCTGCTTCCACTGCCACCACCTCACCCCCTTTGGAGTGCCATCATATTGTTCTTTCTGGATGCCACCACAAGCACTGCACAATCTGGATGTTTGTTTCTCCTTCCAAGCATCACATGTAGTGATAGCAGGGCTGCAGTAGGTCTGTGTCTGTCCCAGAAGCAGCTTTTTGTGGCAACCACTGCCCAGGGGACACTGTTCACTCTCAGCTCTGCTCAGGCTGCAGACCAGGACCTTTGTCCTCTTGCTTTTTGTGTGCACTGGGGGCAATGAGCTAATGATCTCGTATTTGTTAGGCACCAAGAGTAACTAGTGATCACAAACCTGCAGGAGACAAAAGGATATCTGATCTGTGGGAGGAAAGTTTAAAGGCCAAAAGCAGAAAATGAAACTGGAGACGTGTGTGTGGCCACAACCTTTATACACAGCTGTGCAAGGACAGGCCTGGCCTTGGTGGGATAGGGTCACCTCAACCAGTGAGGAAAGACAGCAAAGGAGGGGTCAGATGAAGCTGTCCTGGGGTTGAATGAGGTTTTATCACAAGCTCCACTCACTTGTAGTGTCAGCTTGGATAAGCAGTGAAACTCAGAAAGGATCTGATGCTGTCAGCATGATGCTCAGCCCTGCAAGAAATGCTCTCTAGCAGAGAAAAGTGCACCTGTCTGGTGTGGGTAATGCTAGGGCTCTGCAGGTCCTGGGGATAATCTGATCTGTTCAGTAGAAGGAACACGAGGAATTCACCTCATGATTCAGCATAAGAGTGGGTCAGCAAATATTTTGGTTTATTTCTTTTTCCTTGGCAGACCAGGAGCTAACAGAGGCAGTGCCCCAAACACTGACCTCCCAAGGCCTGAGGGACGTGGTGGCTTTCAGTGAGAGCGGAGTGTGCCCTGCAGTCTGGGCTTTGGCTTCCCCTCTCCCTGCAGGGGGGGTATATTGGCCATGTTCTCTGTGTGTGTACTGGTTCACTTGGTCTTATTTCTTGGGAAAGCAGAATCACTTTGTTACCGGTGTACCTGCAACACCCATCTTACCAGAACCTGCCCAGGTACATATTCATATTTCCATTTTAAACAAAACATGCCCTAACCAAACACCCAGCCTTTTTAATGCTCAAGCTGTACTTCTTCCTCACTTGATTTTGAATATTCCAGTGACACCTAATTTACCTCCATTTTTCAGGAGCTTAAAGCTTTATTGTATTGGTGCTTCAGGAGACTGCCAATCCACTTTCCTTTTGCATTAACCATATTTACCTACTTTTGCAGATTTCAAACATTTATTTTACTAACCGTGGCTTATCCTGTTTTACAGGAGATTTTAAAAAACATGTAAGGTTCCTGTTTATTTAAAAAAAAAAAAAAAAAGATGTTTCAGCCAAACCTGAGATCCCTTCCTGGGCAGGGCATCTGTTTGGTTGGGTGGCTGTGCAGTGGTGACGAGTTCCTGCTCCTGCTCCCTGCAAGATTTTTTTTTCTCTTTTGTTTTGCAACAAAAGATCAAGAGATTCAAGAGGTTTAAATAGGAAAGGTGATATAATTTTTTTAATATACCATTTTTATTTTCATTTCTGGTTTGAGTCTTTCAACCCTTTCCTGTGTCTCTTCTTGGGGCTTTGTGTCCCCTCATCAGGTTCCAGTACATCCTTGCTGCAAAACTGCTGTTTCAAGGTCAGGGTAAACTTCTGGGTCTTTGGTGGCAAATTCCTTTGGCACTAGAAAAGGTAATTTAGTTTCTGCTCCTGGAAGGACAGTGAGGGTTGGGTGTGCAATCCCTTCACACCTGAAAGGATCTTAAACCTGTTAGAACTGGGGGAAGTGGGGCATAAATGCAGGCAGTGACTGGGGAGGACAGCCACAGCAAAGGTCAGATGTGAGAGCTTGAACAGAGCCTGTCCAGGGTGATACTGGCTGGGCTGACAGGGTGGCTGGAGACTTTGGAAGTAAATAAAGGTCAGTTGGATCAGCCTGCGTGGGTTGGAAAGGGCTGTCAGGTCTGATGAAGGAGCCTTTATCTTGATTTTTCTGTAAATATTTCTTCTGCCTTCAATTTACTCCCATTTTGCCAGGCACTGCTCTGAAGGGTTCAGCTTAGGACATGCCCTCCTGGGTCTGATTGCCACGGTCAGGGGCAGCTCTGGAGTACAGGTATTTCCAGGGAAATAAAGTTTGAAGGACCTTATTCCCTCAAACACTTCAAACCCCAGGCCTTGGGAATGCCTTTAACTCCTCATAGCAGGTTTTAGATTCATATTTAGATACAGAAGCTTTTTCAATATCATGCTGATACAATCAGCTAGCAAACAATGACTTTTCTTTTGAATTTCCCATGGGAGAAGCCTTGATTTAGGGGTAATTTTTAGCTTCCCTCGTACATGCCTGGTTACCCTGTCCTGTCTGGGTATGGGCTGCTGCTGCTTCACCACAGCCTGGCACAGCTCCCTGAGCTGCACTTGCAGTGCAGGGGTCAGACAGGAGCCCTCAAAAGGGGAAGGGCTGGGGAGAGGCAGTGCTGGAGATGGAGCTGGAGAAGTTTTGCAGAACTGCGAGGAGAAGCAAATTCTGATGTGAGGTCAGAACTGGCAGTAGGGGCCAGTGTATTTACCTCCTATCAGTCCTGCCAGCCTTTCCTGCAATAGAAAAGCCCTGAGATTAATGGGTCACAAAATGAGAGTGGATATAAAGGGTACTGCTAAAATCTGAGATCCCTGCTATTAACAAAACATGGGGTGAAATTCCTGGGTGGGGTGAGCATGCTCCCAGTGTGCTCTCAGACAAGGCAAATACCAAATTCAGTGGTGCATTACAAACTTCTGACCTAGTCCAGATTTGGACTCCAGTGTAACAGGAATTCACAAGCAAGTCTCACCAATTAGGCATCCAGTAGAATTTATTATTAGTGTTGATCTCTTCCCAAATACAGACCCTGCTGAGAAACACTGAGGACCTTCACTGAGAAATGCAGAGCCTAGGCTGTCAGGGCAGGGGAAGCTGAGCATGGGCTGGTGTAAGGTGCATTTAAAGAAAGGTGAAGTGGCATCTTCTGTACTGTCAGACCTCATGGCAATGCAGGAGGAATCTCTGCCAGTGGTCAGTGGCACGTGCTGGGATTTTTATTACAAAGCTCTGATCTCAAACACAGGGTGGAGGTGAGGAGGGCTGTTTGCAGATCTCTGTTTCATCAGCACCTTGTTCTGAACAGAAGGTGAAGCTCTTTTGGCATCTCCCAGTGATTCCAACCACGGGCTCACGTGCAGTAGCAGATGCACAGTGCAGGTCTTGCAGCATCCCCTGGCATCACTCTGGGGGAGGCCAGCTAGGAGCCTCCTGGAAATCTCCCTGAGTGCTGCGTGAGTGTTTCTGCAGGCTACCACATCAGGGTAGCAGAACTCTCTTTTCTCACAGCAAGTAACTTTGAAATATTTGATACCATATCTCACTTGGGCTCTTTTTTTCTTTTCTCCACAAACTGTTTTATGGTGGAATAACCTTAAGGTAAAAATCTTGTCATTACATGGTATAATTCTTTTTAAGAAAAAATGAAAAAAAAACAACAACTGAAACTTTAAAAGCTTAAGTGAGAAGGGGGGGGAAGTTAACCAAAAAGAGATCAACTTTCTTTAGTTTAAAAACCATATCCCCAAAGTCAGTGGCAGCCAGTGGCAGCCCTGCCCTCTAGTGCTGTTGCAAGTGAGGTGTTGGTGCAGAGCTCTCAGTCCAAGCCTGGGATCACCTGAGTATTCTTTAAGGCAGATTAGAGTGGGGATTTTTATGGGCTTTACTGGGTTTTATTTTTTACTTTTTGTGGTTGGTTGATTTTTTTAGGGCGAGGGTGGTGTTTATAGTATTTTCATAGGATTTCACTGCAAGACAACCAAAATCAGCCTCAGACTTTGATAGATGACAGGCTCTATAAAATCCCTGAAGTACTTTGAGCATCTAAGATAACAATTATGATAAAAAATTCAGTAAGCTGCAAAAGAGAACGAGTGTTTATGTGATTCATGACTGACTGGAGCTTCCCTCCACAGCATTGAAGGCGAGTACGTTCCCGTGGCAGGCGACGAGGTCACCTACAAGATGTGCACCATCCCTCCCAAGAACGAGAAGCTGCAGGCAGTGGAGGTGGTGATCACTCACCTGGCCCCTGGCACCAAGCACGAGACGTGGTCGGGGCATGTCATCAGCTCCTGAGGTGTCCCCTGGAGCGTGGCTGCTGCCAGCGTGGGCTCTGCTCGACAACTGGCTGCAGGACCTGGCTGAAGAATATTGTGTGTGAGGAAATACTGCATTGTCAATAAAGCAGAAGCAGGCCAAAATTACCATTTTTTACAGCTGGCCTGATTAAAAAAAAAAAAAAAAGGCAATTCAAATGCTAATGAAAAAAATATCTAGCGTAATGTGTTTACAAGAAGTGTATTTAAAGAGACCTAGTTTGTGTGCTTGGTGGAGGAGGGGAGGTTTGGGTTTTCTTTTGTCTTGTGAACTGATTCCAGGAAATGCCCAGGGGAAGGGGGGAGAGGTTTCAAGGAGAGCTCTTCTAGAGCAGAGGGTCCAGCACAGCTCTGAGCCCTGGGTGCTGGGTGAGCCCTGTGTTCCCTTGGGCTGCTCTTCCAGGGCTGCAGTACCTTTATTGCTGATAACAGTGCCTGAATGCCTTGGCCTGACAGACAGAGGTGTTCATTGCTGATCTGTTTTCCTCATGGAAGGAAGTTCACAAACAGAGCAGCTGCCACGGGGTGGAAAATCTCCATCAGGTGGTTATGCTCCAGTGCCCATCAGGTGCACCACTGCAAATGGTGTGGCTGCACGGTGTGGAAACTCTGTTCTACTGGTAAAGCTGGGGTTTGTGAATTTACTTAGGTGCCTTGATGGTTGATTAGCAACAGATTTTATAGGCCAGTATTAAAAAAAAAAAATCCATCCCAAATTTAAATTTGCTTCAAGGTTAAGTGGTAGAAAACTGTAGTGGATACTTCATAGCCTCTGAGCGTGTCTGAATGTTGACAAGGCTGACAATTTGCCTTCTAGACTGCATACAGCTGACTGCCATGGTGTGCCAGGGGGCAGGCAGGACACCTGCACTGCTGCCCAGCAGGTGTGTGCTGCCCAGGTGCCTGTGTATGAAATACTGTGTGAGTTCCTCAGCAGGCTCAGCTGCCTTGGTGAAGTAAATTCTGCATCTGTCTCCCTGGCAAACTTGCTTGGTAGGATGTGATAGGGCCACCCTTCCCCAGACTCTTCGTGTAGTTGTAGTGCTACAAAGTTGGTTTTGTTCCTATTTGCCTTCCACATCTTTTTTTTTTTTTTTTTTTGAAATGAAGCATTTTACTCTGTTATTTTCTTAACAGTGGATTTTTATTGACTTTGCAAATAAAAAAAAAAAAAAATGAGGCACAAGTCTTGTTAGTTGTATAAAACAGTGTAGCTTCAGTTGTGTATTTGGAGCTTCACCAAGAGGTGCTCGCTGTCAGGATGTGGCCTGAGCCTTTCACAGCAGCTGATCTGTTCCCAGGTGTGATGTGGGGTCAGGAACTGCTGTGCTGGCTTGCTTTCCCTTGGCTGTGCCTGTGTTACACCACGGTGTACTGGGGGTTTGGGTTTGGTTTTGTTTTTTATGACCCATAAGCCTTGGTAATGGTGGGTTTATCACTGTGCAGCTTGTTGGAATATCATCTCCTGCTTTCTTTACAATAAATGCAACCATTTCAGAGCTTTAATGTGTTTCCAGTCTGCTCCCTGGGTCGCTGGTGCTGAAGAGGATCAGCTTTAAAGAAGGGGAGAATGCAGGTGCCTCCACATGCACCCCTGTGTGGTGACTGAAGTTTTATTTAAGGAAATGTTTTCACAGCCACTGACTGCAGTTACCAGAACAATTAGGAAATAACAAGGCCAGCACATGTCAGAGGAGCAAGACAGAGCAGTCAGCAATGTTGTGTTTGGGGCTGAAAACAATGAACGCAGCAGCTCTTAAATTGTCTGTCCTTAAAGAGCATTCCTACACGAGGGATGGTCCTGCTCCCAGGGCAGCTCCCATTAAAACAGGAGTTAGCTAGGGAAGAAGTGTGCTAGAAGACAAAACAGTTTTGGTGCATGAGGTGCACTGCAGCTCCCTCGGTTTCTGTAAGCCCTTTTGGGGGTTTCAGGTGGTACACAAAGATTCTGTTCTCTGCTCTTTTACTCTGCAAGTATCCCATGAACCTGGAACTGGAAAGATTCAAATTACTCATTTCTTTCTACAGACAGGCAGCATGCAACAGGTCTGCTTCAAGTATTTTATTTACCAAAATGACAAATCAAACCAGTATTTTTTCATGATAAAATCAGATTTTATTGTCCTTTACTAAGTCAAACCGTTTATACTCAAGATTACTTTCCGAATGCCAGATGAGAAAAGTAAATTACAATTACACAGACTGTCAGGCATTGACTTGAATTTTAATAGGAACATAATTTAGGTAATTTTTGTAGTATGAAAAATCCCACCTACTCTCAATGCCTTAACCAGGAATCTCAGAAAATCATCAGAAAATGACAGAAATATATTTTGCTAATATGCTGAAGTTATTTTAATTGAATTTACAAATGATTTTTTAGATTTGGTCTGCACAGAGTGTAGGTACCATGATCTGACTTGTGCCTTTGACTACATTCATTCGGAGGAGGGAACTTTGGCACCAGCTGGTCCAGCATTCCTAGGGATGGCAGTCAGGAACTTCTGGTTCAGTGCCACCTTCCCAACCCCAGGAAGAAATAAAATCATTCCCTTTTACTCATCTTCCAGTTTTAGACAAGAACTGTCTTATAATTCATGTTAATTAATATAGCACATGATAAGTATTAAAAAAAAGAAACCAAGTGCATCTTTTAAAAAGCTGCCTCAACATAAAAATACTAGGGATTAAGCCTTTCAGGCCAATTTTGAGACCATTAATCAACTAGAGGCAGAATATGCCTCCCCTTCCCTCTCTAAATTGTAATTAATTAGGTAAGGAATTTTATAAGGATCTTAAAAACCAACCCAAAATATATCCCAAACCCCACAACCAAACAAAAAGAAAACAATTTATGTGATTGGAAACTGAAAGGATACTGCTAAATGAGCTCTGCTGTGTTCCCCCAGTCAGCAAGGGGTCTTCAATTAAAACATTTCCCTTCAGAAGGGAAACTTTTATAGGACTGACCTGCAAAGCACCTGCTATTCATGACAAATTACAAAAAAAAAAACAATACAGAATGAAGATGATGTTTCAAGTTATTTTGCTGTTTTAACCGTCTTGGAAGTGTGAATTCTGGAAGTCTTTTATTTAAAAAATAGCTCTTCACAGATTCTTCTTGTATCCTGTGGGGATGTGACACTGTGGCCTTCTGTTCTGGAGTCTGTGAAAATTTCATAGTCATTCCCTCCCTGGAAGCAGAAGATTATTTAATTTTATTTAACATAAATCATAGTCACAAAAAGGGACACATGAAAGGAAACAGGGGAAAATTGTCTTTTTCCAACAGCCTGCCGTGATTAGGCTCAGTGAATAACAGCACTGCCCCTGTATGAGCACAGATCCCCAAAATCTATCCATAGCTTCATTCCAAATTTCTGTCTGCCACACTGCTTCCACAGCGTCACCATCAGCTCTCAGTACTTCAACTCTCTGGAAATGCTGCACTGCCACTTAGAGGGTCTAAAATGAACTGTCTGTAAGCTCTGTGCCAGAGGGACAGGTGGTTATTTTGCAGCTGATGTCGAGGGAAAAAACTTTAATTTCAAGCTTGTCTTCTTCTTAAAAACTTTATCTTTTTTGAGTTCTTATCAAACCAAGCCCTTTCTTATAAAACTTAGCCTGACACTGTCCTTTGGCCATATTCAGACAACTTTAATTTCAGGCAAGTCCTTGTGCTTGCCACTGCCCTCACAAGCTCTTGTCAGGTCTCTGTTCACGATTTTTAAATGCCTCTGAATTGCCCTGCAGAGCTCTGCCCCACGATGAGGGACAAGGGACTCTGTTCAGTTCCCCAGGGTGGAGACAGACAGAGTAGTGAGCAAAGGCACAGCGATAAATAAGACAGGAAATAAATATGTTTAATAAACACCAGCCAACAAAAAAATCAATCTACACTGACCAGGCAAGGACAATCAGTTTCACCCAGTCATGTCACCTAGGTGTTTAACAGAATTACAGAAGTTCAATTTTAAAACAACTTCTGTTAAGGCAAGAACCGCGTGTTCAATTCAGGAAACAAGGAAAACCTCCCATCTGCAGCCAGGTAAACATGGACACATGTTTATGCCCTGACTTCAGCTCTTGCTGGGATTAAGGTTATAAGGTTAGAATCTGCACTCCTTGAGGTTTAATCACAGCAGCCTTCAAATCAGTGCATCAAACTAATGTACTCACTGGCATGGTCTTGTCTCCAAAGAAATAAATAGTCTTGTATCCATCCTTGGCAACAATTCCTAAGCAGTACCTTTTATCCCAGCCATCTGGGAACACATCGATGCTTATCTGTCCTCCTAGGAGAGAGAGGAACCAAGACTTGTCTCATTTTAAGAATGTATGTCTCATTTAAAGAGAGGAAGTGGGAAAAAAAACCTAAACTGGGTAAGATTTTAGGGAGAGGGAGCTTTGCAGAAGACACAGAAATGTTGTGAGACCCTGGAGTTAAGTTCTGCAAGTACAGAAAGTGTTTTATAGGGTATCAGTTATTAGTGCTGTGATTCAGAGATTATTTATCCATTCAACAAAGTCTGAGCATGTTTCCAAATACTCACTGCTATCCAAATGAACCTTTTAAAAGAATTAAATTTAACCTCTTTACTTTTAGAAAAGACAAGTGAACACAGCCACTGATACATGTACAGCCATAAAATTGTAAGCAGAAGACTTCCTAAGGCTTTCAGAGTAGGAAAGGGAAGAAATCAGCCCTTTCAGCACACCCTAACAGGACAACAGCTGTTCCAATTCTGAGCCCTTGGCCTTCACCAACACCTAAGAGCATGACTCCCAGCTGGAGCAGGTGTCCAAAAGGAATTTACAACATAAAGGAGAGAGGAGAGCTGCACTGCACAGCACTTTTGCCTTAGTGCTTCAGCACTAATGCCAATCATTCTTTGCAATTCTGAAAAGTAATAAAAGGCAGGAGTGTGGTAATATATTAGGAGAGATGGTAAAAAAGAAAAATGCATCAAAAATTAATTCTCCCTTATTATATTTTTCCCCTTAAGCTTGCACTTGCTTTTGGATTCTTTCTTTCCTCCCACACAATGCAGATATAACTGAAGAACTAAGGGCAACTGGAACAGCACTGAGGGAGTAGTTCTGATCAAAACTGATTCACAGAAACAACTCTGACTAATCCAAAACATCTAATATGCTCCAAAATGAGCAGAATCAGTCACACAACTGACATTAAAGGACAATGAACTGATGACAAGAAATGAAGTTCTCTTTGTTGATGGATTTCAATTAAAATGTCCCAACAAAAACCTGAGAGGAAAAAGAGGCTCAGTCTCGCAACCACCCCCAGAGAGACCTGTCACACAAATGAGATGGGATGTCACAGCCTTAAGAGAGTAGGACTTAAATGAAATTTAAATTAATTGATGTTTTAAATGACATTCTTTTAAAGTATTACCTATTGAAAATGTGAGGCCTTTGCCTGCAAATTCTCTTTGTAGATCAGCTACAAATTTCTCTCTTATATGCTCTTTCTGTTAAGGAAAAAAGAAAACAAAACCAAACAACAGTTACATGCTGTAACTGTGTTGATTTACCAATGAAAAGATAACCCAAAACCACCTCTAAAAAAGAATGGTTTTACTGATTTGAATGGACCCAGGCTGATTACACTATAGAGGACACCAAGAAAGTATGGTTTTACCTAGGACAGGGTTTTTTACAAACCCCATGTACAGAAGCAGGATGCTCATTACACTGGATATTGGATTAAAAACATGAGCCAAACTCACCCTTCTGCAAGTAATCCTTTTATTCCAACAAAAAAACCCACACTGCCAATTTCCTGAGGTCTGAATAAGGAAATTAGTTAAACCACATGGAAAGGATTAAAATGAAAAAAAGAAAAACTGTACAAATTATAAAAGTTTTTAAAATTGCCTCCTCCAGGAGAGCTAGGCATTTTTCAAGAGCTGTAACTCACTTTATCAAGTTCATAGAACTCAAGTCGTTCTTCCTGGCTGCAGCTTCTTCCAATGGGGGACACATTTAACATCCCATTTCGGAACTCGATGAAAGTGCCTCTGCAAGGGAATTGATAACAAGACAGAAAATAGATGAGAAAATTGCTCCAAACACTAAATATCACAATAAATTTCCATTTAATTCTAAAGGCAGTGAGAATCACCTGTCTCACTACATGCAGGTACCTCTGGCACCAGTAAGTCTTTTGGACTTTGAATATGGCAACCTCCTCATCATCCTTACTGGCTTTTAAAAGTACCATTTGGTTTACCAAGTGTGACTGGAGCATCCCATCAAGCTCACAGCCTGACAGGCCAGGCTGTCAGCGTGGGGTGAAGCCGCAGAATTCACAGCCATGTGGGCAGTGTCCTGCCCTGCCTCACCCGGCACATTTCAGTGTCTGCAGCAGCTGCAGCTCACACATCACACAGAGCTGGTCTGGCTGCACATCTCATCTCTGCAAAACACTATGCTGCTCAATTCCAAACGTGGCAAGGGAACACTCCTACTTCAAAACTGAATCTCCTTCCCTCTGACATAAAAGTGACGAATCAGCATTTCAAACCCTGTGCTCCAGCTGGGAACTTGTCTTTGTATGCATGGACAGGGCTCTGTTTCACACACATAGCACTGCTCCCCAAGCAGAAATAACTCTTTTTTTTTTTTTTTTTGTTGAGCATCCCGAGCTGAGCTTTATATGCCCCATGGAGAACAGGGCCACACTGAGATGCCTGTGTGCACATACCTCTTCTTTGGTAATTTAATCTTTGCAATGTAACTCAGGCAGTAGTTGATGACATCTTGAAGGATATCCTCGCCCAGGTGGCCCTGAATGCTCTAACAAAACAAACACCATTCAACCAAGGGTCCAGAATTTGAGATTCTAAAAGCAAGTCACATGGAAAACACAGACATTGGGTAATCAGGCACGGTTAATAGCACAGAGAAACAAACATGCCTTCAATCAGTAACATCAGCTGATGCTCACATGGTACTAACTAAAGGCTCTCATTTTTATTTTTGTTCACTTTTTAACACCAAACTGTCCTTTAATATGACTCCTACTTGAACCTGCTTCAGAAGGAAACTGTGCCACAGGCAGCAGCCCTAAACAAAAAGCTGCATTTAATGTCTGCTATAGCCAAGCATGAAAAAATGGAGCTTGTTCCTGCAGTAAACTGGAACCACTGGTCAAGGCAGCAAATTCAGCCAGGATCTCTTTTAAATGTTTACTCTCTATTACTTATGTTAAACATTACATGCCAAATGAATGATCCATTAACAGAACGAATATATGAGAGCAGCGGCAATTTTAGTCTTTGAAAGGGTGACTACAGAGGAATACACTGTGCAAATAAATCAAAATCTTGTTTAGAAAACTTCTTTTTCTCACTATTGGAAATTTGACACTTACCTGCTTGCTCAGGAATTTCCCATCTTTGTATGCTACCAGACCATTTTCTGAGAACACATAGTCATATTTTTCAATCACTGCAAACAAGCAAAAAGAGAGTAACTCTTCATTTCCCCTCAATGCTTAATGCAGAATTGTGTTAAATGTTAAATTGGTTAAAATACAGCAAACATTAGCTCCTAAAGCATGAGAAGTTTCAGCAGCATAGCATCAAGCACAAGATTAATGCTAGACCCATTTCTCACTATGATCAGCGCACACCTCAAATCACGTGAAGTCATTTGCTTGACTTACCTGTGGTTTTACTTAGAGGCATATGACTCTTTGCATTAAATGTAAAGGAATGACCAAACACCTGGCACATGGCCTGGCTCGAGAGCAAGTCAGAGACTGCCCTTTAGGTTTGTTTCCTCGGTGTCACTCATCTTCAGCAGATGTCTGGGAGTTGTGAGTCTCAGCACAACACGAGATGATATGGTTTACTGGAGACCACTTGGAAGGCAAACGAACTCAGCTGTCTGGGCACTACAGTCAGTGGCTTCAATTAAGTAAAGACCATAAAGAATAAAGGACTAAGGCAAGAGTGCATCATGAAACCAGGTCCTCTGGGAAGTGCTCGACAGCTGAGCAGCTCACACGTGTATGTCACATAGACGACTCCACTGAACACAGCAGTGTGAAAATGCCCTCCCAAGGCTCTGTCACCAAGGCAGGATTTCACCATTAGCAACAATCTCTTGATTTGATCTCGAGACAGCTGTACGGTGCAAGCAGGCTGCGATTTCCAAATGCCGGTCAGCAGCTCCGCACAGCCTGAGTGCAACACTACACCACCAGGAAGACAATTAAAAGCAAGGGAAGGGGGGGATGAACGGGGTTCAACCTCCCCTTGCCCTTCACGGCGCCCCCGCGGGCCCCCGAGCGCGGATTGCATCAGCCCGGCCCTTACCGTCCTCGCCCAGCTGCTCGCGGATCTTGGCCATGTCCGAGCCGCCCACCACTCCCACCTTCATCTTCTGCCGCAGCCGCTGCAGGAACGCCGCCATCTCCGCCGAGATTTTCTGGGGTCCAAAACAGAGCCGTCAGATTTGCCAGAGGCCAGCGCCTCCATTCCGCAACAACCAGCCCAAACGCGCGGCGCCGTGCGGGTCTTTAAGCAGCGTTAAATGAGTTAAGCGTGCCCGCGGCGTGCGGCACACGGTGTGCCATCCGCCCGAATCCCCGCGGGCTCGCAGCCCCGTCCCGCACTCGCCTGGCGCGGGGCCGTGAGGGTGCCGTCCACATCGAACAGGCAGAGCGCGGAGGGCGGCGGCGCCATGGCTGCGGCCGCCGGGGCCGCCCCTCCCGGCGGGCCGCGCGCGGGCCGGGGCGGGCGCAGGCGCGGAGCGGCGGCGGGGCCATGGCGGCGGTGAGGGCCGGGGCTGTGGGGCGGGCTGGTCCCCCTTCCCCTGGAGCCCCTTTCTAGGCTCCTTGCCTTTCCCATCCCTGTCTCCATCCCGTCGCGGGCCGCTCGGTGACGGGTCCTTGCACGGACGCGTGCCCGCGTGTGGCAGCATGGCGGGGGCAGCGCGGAACTTGCCTTCCTGCCTTCGCTCTGCAGTTCTGCGCCTTCCCAGCGTCTGCTCCCTTCTTCGGCTTGATCGCGCTCTGCTCCCCTTTACCCTGCTTAGTTCATTTTTCTTTTCTGTTTCCCCAAATCTGCTGTTTCAGTGGTTATTTAACGAGTCGGCGGTTTGAGCAGCTTTCCCTGGGGTGCTGCTCAGACAGCGAGAGGCAGGGGCTGTGTAAGGGTCGGTCACTGAGCTCACTGATACCAGTTGTATTAGCAAAGTTTTCCAGGGATGCGAGCACAAAAACCACTTTCTATCAGAGCACTGCTTTAAGCTTACAGTGTCCCGGGGGTTGTGCTTTACTGTCTGTAGGCCCCCGAGGGACCAACTGTGAGCTCACTGGGTTTTAAAGAGCACTCAAACGATGACCTGTGGGAATCTTACCTTACAGGCTTGGCTCTGCACAGTTAGGACTAAAGTCTGCACAGCACCAGCTTTTGGGAGATCTCTACAGAAGGAGCTCTGCACAAGGTCGTGGAGAAGGGAAGCTGCTCACCTGCCCTGGATTTTTGGTTCGTCGGAGAGTTTGCAGTCACAAACCCAGCGAGTTCATGGTGTCAGTAATTATCTCGGGAGACCGCGAGAGCCGTCTGTGTGTCTGTCCCACTCGGCCCCTGCTGCAGTGGTCCAGCAGAAGGCTGTGGATGGGAGGACAGAAGAGTTCAAACTGGTCTACAGGTTCCCAGGGATAAAATACTGCAGGGTCCTGTCGAGACTGAAGCTGCTGCAGACTGCCACCTCCATGGTCATGCTGCCTCCCATCTGCTACCTCTACCTCCAGGGCCAGGTGTCTCAGAATATCCTCTTCTATACAACTGGCATGGCTGTCTTTGCTGGGGCAATGTTGTATGGTATGAGCTACTTTTTCAGAAGAGTTATTGGATTCATCTACTTAAGTGAAACTGGACAAACTGTCAGGGTGGCCCACTTGACATTTTGGGGAAGACGTAATGATATTTACTGTCCCATAGAGACAGTGGTGACTTTGGATGAAGTTGGAGATAGCAAGGACGAGCTACTTCAGCAGTTCAAACGGTATAACAGTACAGATACTTTGTATTTTACAATTAAGTATGGCCAGATTGTAGACAGACAGAAATTTACTCAAATATTTGGAGAATTTGTGTGACATAGCAGCTCATTTCCAATGACTTTCCATGTTCCATGTTCACTGTGCTTATTGTTCCATGAGGTTTAAGTAGTTTACCAAACTACACATTCCTGTTCTTTTCCTGTGCAAAGCCTGCTCTAAATGCACCCAGTGTAGAAAGTCACAGTGGTAAGGCACAGCCCACTGGATTAAAAGTCTTGCAGTTTGTATATGGTGTGAGGAGTGTCTGTTCCATGTAGGATTCAGTAATGTCACAGCATTCCAAGCCTGAAATGTCCTTGGAATGTGCCATAAGAGGCCAAATTACTGGGGCTGACCCTGGCTGCTTGTTTCCGTTGGCCTCTTTGGTGGTTATGAAACATGAAAAATATCTTGAAATGAAATGCAGGAGCTGCCAGAGCATCCTCACTTCAAACTCAGTGTTTCTTTTAGCTAATTTCAGGTTGGCTGGGAAGCCTCTGGAAATTAAAGCTGGTCTGGTACATCCATATGATGGGTACTGCTGAATGTCAGAGAGGGACATGCTCACGTGTTAATGCAATTGAGGGAACTGGGAAGGTGTGTGGGCTGTCCTGGCCTCAGGAGGGTCCTCCAGGATGGGAGTGGAATTGGGCAAAACAAGGGTGTGGGCTACAAGAGACACTGGCAGCTCAGCTGGTAAGTTAAAGGCTGGGACAATATTTCAGGAGCGTCTTACAGAAATTGCCATTCTTCATTGGACTGGGAAAAGCAGCACCTGTCTCCATGAAGGACTGTGGTCTTATTCCATGGTACTGGTATGATTTCTCCTTTTCCAAAATCTCGGCAGAAATGAGGAATTTAAACCCAAGAAAGAACCAAACATATCACCTATAACATGTAACACATTTTTTGAATTGTCAGAAGCACCCCTCTTCTAGTTCTAGCTTAATTTGAAACTGGCAAATAAACTGACTCACCAATAATCTGGGGTGTTCTTTCCTTATTTTTTCCTCATGTGAAGTGAAACCTCTGTTTCTTGGCAGATCAGCAAAGGATCACTTAAGTAAAATTGCCATTTAAGTGCACAGGGTAACCCTGAGTTACTATTTCTCATGTTTAACTTTTCCTAATGGGGTTCTGTGAGTTTAAATTTTGGCTGACACTGTGTAGCACCACAATATCAGAAGAAATCCAAATGTTCCTTGGTGTAAACACCATGGTAGCAAAATACAGTGGGCTGTACAGGTATACTGCATTTTTTGGAGGTTTATCTTCATCAGGATGTATTTAATATATGCACTAATGGTTCAGTTTAGGCACGTACTGGCTGTAAAATGAAAAGACCTGGAGAAGTTCAATTATAAATATTTTATTTAAGAATATTGATTACACATGATTGATGTCATTTGTTATGAATCTGTGTACAGTTACTAGTTACACCATGAAGTGTACTTAAGTATTTGTTTAAACATTTATTTGGCACTGTCTACAGTATGCTGTAAACAATATTAACTTCATATGCTTCAGCTGCAGTGCTTTCTATGTATTCTCTAACGATTTCATCAACATGTTGTACACAATTATACAGTTACTGAGTGTCAGTAAAAATTATAAAAACACCTAGAGTAGTCATAATAAAAGTGAAGATGTGGTAAGACTTCAAATTACTGGACCTTTGCTTCTGTAAAAGTACAAGACTTGCTAGAGACATTCACTAAAACTACTGCACTGATATGTTGAACAAACTAATTCCCAAAATGCTGTCAAATCCAGTTCTTGGTTTGACTTTCCTTTTGCTGACAATACACTTACGAGGACAGTGATGACAATGAAGTTTTGTTGAACACCAATTTTTACCAGTCCTTCCCCCAGATTTCTACAACCTCTGTTCAAGAACCTGCTCAGGTTCTGCCCAGCTGGCACAAGAATTCTGCTTTCTGCAGAGGTTTACAGAAATCCCAATGGGTTTAAGCTGGCAGAAGTGACTGTGCTTGAGTTTCCCACTACCAGTACTTTAAAATGGGAAAACCATGATGAACATGTCTCAAAGCAGGTAAGGAACCTTTTCACATTTTGGTAGCTGTATTAAACATGTAAATCTTTTAACTTCTCTGTTTCTTATTATGCACTTAAAAACTGTGGTCAGATCCTGAAAGGGCAACTGTAAAAGTCCATTGTGGTCCCTGTTTTTTGGTGCACAACAAAAAGTTAAACTTAGTAAACAAAATCCAGATGCTCACCGAGAAAAAGAAAGGCACCAGATCTATTTCAAGTCAGCCTTCAGCAAACAGTAAAGAGACATCCAAAACAATTCTCTGAAGAAAAACAAATTAATGAACTGTTGACACATTTTTTGATCCTGTGGCTTTCTAGAAGATCTCTGAAGTATTGATGACTTAGAATATACTGTTAGAACAAAAATAGGATTACTTTGCATTATAAATGTGCAGTCAGGACTAGGCCTTCACTGTAGTGGTGCTGATACCAGATAATGGCATTTCTGCTTTAGTTTTACAAAATATCTCAAGTATTCGTGTAGAAGTTATAATAGATAAATTAATGGCTATTGTGTGTTCTGGGCAAATAGTAAAATAATCTGGAATCATTCTAGACTGCTGGCAGAAGTGGAAGAATGTGCTTTGCATGGTTCTTTAAGCTTTGTCAGATTACATACTTCAGGGTAGAGTTTTCTCTGTACAAGTCTGCTTGTAAGAGAAGTCAAAAGTTTTAAAACCCATCCGTGATGAGGACAAAAGGACAAGGGCTTCAGTGCCACCTGCAGTGCTGTAGGTGTGGCTGAGGGCACCAGTGCCCTGTGAAGCAGTGAGTGCAGGCTGGGCAGAGCTGCCCTGATGCAGCTGGTGTGGCAGATGCCTGTACTCGAGGGAATAAAGCTGGAAATTATTCTGTAAAATACTGTGCTTGGCAGTGGTGGAAAGCAGAGCTTTCCTTGAAACACTGATTTGATTCCAGCTGCCATCAGAGAACGGCGCTCTGTGTGGCAGGCGTGTGGCTCTCAGTGTTTGGCCACACTTGCTGCTTCTGGATGCAAATCTACCAGGGTCACCAGTGGAAACAGACTGTTCCAGGTCCTGCTCAGACAGTGCAGAGTCAGGGACATGGCTGTAGGGAGGACTCTGCAGTTAACATGGCCCAGGCCAGAAGAGGGAGGTTCTGGGGATGCACAGTGAGGGACAGCTGCATGTACCTGCTGGTGACCAGTGCCAATGCTCTGCCTGGGGCGCGTGTGCATGGAGCAGCTTGCCTTGGGCAGGATTACAGACTGAACACAAACCTCAGTTTATGACTTTACACTTATCTTGTAAGTAGAGAAGACATGAATTAATGCAAACTAATTTCATAATCAGCTGTTCAGTGCAAGGGAGCTGCTTTTTACTTGAAGTTTGCTAAGATGTCACTGAAAATGTTCAGGAAGAGGTGTGCGTGGTGGTCCTTGAAGATCAGCGTGGGACGAAAACGGATGGATCTGTCTCCACAGCCTCCCAGGACAACACCTGAAATGAGAACACAATAGATCCTCTAGTCATTTCCATCTTTGCCAAATAGCCAGAAAAATTCAGGTCTCTCGGTGGGGATACCCTCACTGTGGAGGGCCAACAGAAGCTCCCCAAATCCTGCTAGCCACACCATGATGCAGCACATTGTGGTGTGAATGGCCTCAAGCTTCACAGCAGCTTAGAAGAACACTGTGCGTGCCTGGAGCTGTTCTATAAAACACTTGGAGTATTGGGACTAATCCTGACAGCGATGGAAAGAATCCATCCAGCACAGAGCTCAAACAGCATCTGAGATTTCAGAGCTGCAGTACTCTCCTGGTGAAGTGTCTTGGTGCCACAACAAGACACAGGCTGTTTCTTTGCATTGGTTTTTAAACTAATTTGTTTTTTTGTGACAAAAAGTTAAAATGTCTCAGTGCCTGCAAACCTCTCCCTGCAGTGCTTTAAATGCACTTTTTAGCCCAAAATAAATTCTTCTAAATGTTTGAATGAGAATCCATATTATTAAGCTGATCTTACCCTGCCTCAAAGTAGAACCAAGGTTTACCATGAAACAAACCACTTGTCTTCTCTCCCTGCTGGCTTAGTTTCCAAGAACAAAAAATGGTGTCTTTTACACTATAAAAGTTTGGCTTCACCACAGTTTAGATGCACCCTACCTGCTTCTTTCAAGAGATAGGAGTAACAGCAAAAAAAGACAGTAGCAAATATAGGGCCCACACAGTTAAAGACAAGGTTAGGTGTGGATCCCAAGGTTCTCCTGGATACCTGGGCCTGTCTGCAGCTGTTAACAGTTCTGTGGGAAAACGGATATCACTGTAGATCTGTGCCCATTTTGGGCACTTGTATTTAATCATTAGGTATTCCTAGGTATAGGAACTATGTATTTATAAAACTCATAGTTCTTCTCCCTGTGTTTTCCTGAGTGACATTAACTTTCCTGTTTCTAAAAGTAAGCCATGTCCATGGGCACCTAAAGTCACTGCAGAGGACTCTGAACCTGATGTCACAAAAACTCATCCCCTACACAGATCTCTTCCAGTAACCTCAGACCTGCAGAGACTGGTAAATGTACACACCATGCAACAGACTGCTCTGAGGTCTCTTACAACAAGTATTTCCAGAAAAGTCCTAATCCAACTTTGTCATTTCACTACTGTCCTCTGATACTGAAATACTCATGCACGATATGAAAAGGAAAATGTGAAGCATTACCTCCACAAGTGAATGCTACTGTTTGTCACATGAAGCTCATCCACACACACACAAAGTTCCTTACCTTTGTTTCTGGCTATGGTAATTAACTTGTTTCTAGTTGCATCATTTGGAGTGTCAAACGAACAGAATGTTCCTCTTCCTCTCACTCTGCTGATGAGATGGGGGTAACGAGCCTGCAGAGAGAGGAGAGGCAAGCACATGGCAGGTGCTGCAACAGAGGGCACCTGGTGGCAAGGCTGGCTCTGCCAGGTGGAAGCCCTGCTGCCTCCTCGCTCCGCTGGAGTGGAGCGTGGCTCACATGGCCTCGTGCTCTGCTCAGCCTGCAGAGCCCCACACAAAGGGAGGGAGAATGAATCTGACCCGTGAGCTGGGTCAAGTAAAATATTCTTTGGAACGAGCATAACACACCTTATTTACCTCTACAGTGAACTCCAGGAAAAACTGAGCATAAACCATCTGCACTGGGGCTAGAAACTAGCTCATTCTTACCCTGCACTGAGACCCTTGCCAGTAGTATCTGCATCACTTATTCTCAATCACAGTCCTCATCTTTTGGAAGAGCAACCTTTTGGATAGGACCAGTTGTATTCTGGCTCTCCAAAGTATGAGATTATAGTATTCTCTCTTCTCTTGCCTGCTATGTGTTAAAGGTGTGGAGAGAGCAGAGACTGTGTTTGGGATTATTCTGCGCAAAATGCCTTTGGGAGGTGAGCACCTGCAAGCCTATCTTTAAATGCCTGTCAGTAGAGCTCCACAGTATAAGCTGTAAGGAATTTCCCTTAAACAAGGGAGGGGAAAATACAATTTTCTTATTTCAACAGCCCAGCAGAATTGGAACAAAATATGAAAGGACCTTCCTTTGAAAAGAACTTCAGGACAAGGAAATACCAATGGCTTACGGTAATAAAGCCTTCTAGCAAAGTAATTTAATTAGCTGCAGTACATATCTTCGGATATTTTGGGGATCCCCCTTTATATTGGTTTAAGCTATATAAACCCAGCATTTTTAAGTCAGTAAAAAAAAGTTTACTTCAATTCCAAATGGGACACAGTTATTCAGGCCTGTGTTGAAGTTACTACAATGGTCTAGACCCCAGCTCTAGCTCCTCAGCCCAAGTGTTTAAACTGGATGAGGTCAGATCCTACTTCAGCACCAATTTCTCCTTTTTATCCTTCCAGATGTTTACCTGCAAATCCAGCAGCCCAGTCAGTAGTGCTTTCCCAGCGTGGGTTGCATTGTTTAGAAGGTCTTCTGTTTTAATAACCTTAATAACTTCAGCAAGCATAAGGTTCTTGGATGGATCTCCAAGCCAGGTGTTAAAAATCCGGTAGGGCTTGGGAAAGAGTGCAAAAAGAGTTGTGGAACATGTTATCAGGCAAATCACTATAAATTAAGAAAAGCAAAGCATCACACTAGCAGTGCAAACATGTGGTGTATGAAAAGGCATGCACTAATCTCACCAACCCCCCTTTTTTATGTTGTAAAGCAAAATCCCATTGCTGAGCTGAAACACAGGGTGATTACTTCATGCTTCTCATTTAGTGCACTCTGCCTTGCTACTCTGATGTCTCATAGAAACACAGCTACAGATGACAGGAAATCAGCAACATCTATACAGGCTTTACATCAAGCTTTATGTTCTTCCCCTTATTTGACTTTTCATTTATTACATCTAAAATGTCATTAGTGCAAAGAAGAATTTTTGCTGACAGATTCTGTAATGCTGACATACAAGCTCCGAAATTCCCAAGTTGCCCTACAGGAGAAGGTGTCAGTTTGTGGTTTGATTTTGTACTGAAGGTTTATTCCATTAGGCTTAACCCGATTCTCCTCTCCCCCCTGCCAGCTTTATGACCTTGGTGACTGACAACTACTGGAATAAAAGTGAAGAGGTGATGACAACTGTTGTGTGAGCACACAGGAAGTTTCTGTAAAACAGCAACCCCATCCAGCTGAACCTGCTCTGCTGGAGAAGCCTTGTCCCTTCCACAGATGTTACAGACACTCCTCAGGGGGTCACCAACTAACACAGAGTCCAAGTTTCATCAAAAATCTTACAGCGTTTGGCCTGAACTCCTCTTTGTGGAAAAACCCTCCTGTCATCATCTTCTTACTGAATGTTACCACATCAGCTGGGTCATCCAGGCCCCAGTGCTCGTGTGCCCAGAATTTTCCTGTGCAGCCGCCTCCCGTCTGCACCTCGTCCACCAGGAAAGCACAGCCATGCTGCAGAGACACACAAGAGGAGCAGGGAATGTGAGCCCTCCTTCCCAAACCAGAAACACCTCCCTCAGTGAACACAAGCCAATCACAGGCTACACCCCTCCTTCCTCTCCCTGCACCGCCCCAACCTCCCCTCCTCAACCCCTCCACCAGTGCCACTCATGTGTCAGATTTCACAATTAATAATTCAGCTCTTTTTTCAGGAAGGCACTAGAAACTTGTTTTCTACCCATACTCATCAAGTACATGTTTTTATATAGTCTTGAGCATTTCTAGAGGACACCTGAAAATATCTGGGAGGAGCAGAGGTGGCATTTTCAAAGCCCCTGAGGGAAGCAGAGTGTCATTTCCAGGGGCTTTGTTTGTTAGAAATATGAAGTCTCTGCCCCCAGTCAGAGTCGGACATTATGTGGCACAGAGGCAGTACCAGCAGCATGAGCTGGTCATTTTAGGGGGCATGAAAAGCTGCCTTTCAGACAACTCTGCTGAAAGAGCTACTTGTGAGCTGGCACTGTGGGGTTTTTATGTGAAGGACTATTTTGTCCAAACTTTGTGACAAGGAGAGCAAGCTATATCATAATTCTGTGTTTAAAAGCAATGGGTAAGTACTTTGGCAGCATCTCTTCAGCACACAAATGGTTTTTTTGAGGGTGAAAAAAAGCATGGAGTAAGTATTACTGAGGGTCATAGCTTCTAAATAGGTAACTTTATATTTCAAGTACCAAGACATCTGTCCTTTTCATTGTTTTATTGGAACATCAGCACTATGGCTGGACTCAAGTTGTGTTTCAGCTTTTTTTTTTTGCAATTAAAAACGTCATTAAAATTTCACACTTTTCACAACCTGCTTCAGAAGCAGAACCTCCTCAACCAACAAGCATGATCATTTAAAGAACACACCTGCAAAATTCATAGCTAATGAATCAGAGTAATTTCTCTCTCACTTAGAAATTAGAAGATTATTTATTGGACTAAGAATTAGGTGTGAATCAAATGGAAGAGAGCAGGGATTGCTGGTATGTGGTACATAACTACCCTGACTGCTGCTAAGGAGGCCTGTGAAACCCTCCAAGAGCCTGGGGCAGGGCAAAGCCTCTGGAGACACCCACAATGTGTGGGTGCATGTTTTAGCTACCCCTGAGTGCCCAGAGAAATGTTTTATTACCTTTCTGGCAATATCTCGCAGCTTTCTGAAGAAGTCATCTGAAGCATGATTGTCCCCACCCTCTGACTGTATGGGTTCCACAATGATTCCAGCCACAATCTTCTTCTTTTTCCTGTACTTTACAATCAGGTCCTCCACCTGTAAAACAAACACTTGTGGTACATCCTCCTTCCAGAACATTTGCACATTTCCTCCCAGCTAGATGAAATCTCATCAGAACTTCAACTTTGCATGGAAATTCCTGGCTATAAAGGTACCAGGAGGCACAGAGGATTAACAAGTGGTTCCTCCAGCATTTACCACTGCCTTGCTGTTCCTGAATGGGTTTAAATCACACTGTAACTAGCTGCACATTTATCTACAGTGTTGTGAAAGCTCTAGCCAGGTTCAGCTGGCAGTGTGCTGAGCACCACTGCAGCTCACTGTGCCACTGCTGTCATTGCACCTAAGTGATATGGAAGGGGATAGATTTTGTGTCAGAAACCAAAACTCTGCTAATGTATTAGGAAAGGTAATCTGGAAAACTCACTTTTTCCAGTCACCCACTTCAGATATATTAAAATTAATTAGATGAAATAGTGCAAAAATCCTGTTGTTGTAAGGAGCTGACAGATAATTCTCATTAACCTCCTAGTGCCAGTTGCTGCAATTAATGGTGTGTTTGTGATTGAAATCCCTCTCCCAGCCTTCAGGGCCACAGCCCCTGCAGGCTGTGCAAGGCAATGGTTTCCAAAGGGGGCCAGTGAGCCGAGCACAGACTTGCTAAGAAACTGTTTGGCTTTTTGGTTTGTTTTTAAAATAATGGTGTCCAGCATTGCACTTCTCCCACCAAAGCTACCCTGGAGCAGCCCCAGGGAAACACAGCATTTGCTGTGCTGTGTTCTCTGAAGTGAGGCAGGTTTGGCTAAGTGGACTCGCAGGTTCATCTCTGCACAATCAGAGCTTTATGCCAGAAGCTGCCATGGAGAAGCTGGAAAGGCTGACATACTCTTAGAGGTTCTCTCTGCAGAGAGGGTTATCCACAGTTATCCACACTGTGCTCTCTCTCAGCCCATGGCCCTTTGGCAGGAGCTGGCAGACGAGTTCACTGTGATACAACCAAGTTCAGAGGGTGAAATTTCACTTTGGTATCACTCATGCAGCCCTGAATTCCCAGTGAGCTGGCAGGGAGACAGGTCTGACTGTAAACAGTGAATGCTGGTCCAATCACAGGCTGTTCCAATCCCTGAAAACATTCTTTTAGTGAAAAGCACTAATCCTACCAACACTATTCATTATTTCAAATCAAAAACAACAGAAAGCTGCCAGGGAATTTTTTACCTCCTCTAAACAACGGGCTTCTTCCTGTTGATTCTCTTTCACAAAGTCTTCCAGGGGATACTTTAGCCTTGGAAATGGAGCAATAGGCCAGTCCAGTGAGGGAATGTCCAGTTTGTGAATTGCTTTAGAGTGAGTTGTAGCTAAGCAACCTAAACCCAGAGAGGGAAAAATTAAAATAATACCCATCTAGGACCAATACAAGAAGAAAAGCCACCAAGAGGTGAAAAATGGCCTGACTGTAGAATTCTCTTAACTGCTCTGTGTTTTTACTGTCTTCTGAACTACTGGGTAATTGGATTTAGTCAGGCTTAAATGGATTGCTCTAGATCTTAAGCATCAGTTTCCACATGCAGTGTTCCAGAAGAGCAGGAGAGCCTCTGTCAGTCTGAACAGGTTGCTCAGACAAGGTGGATTTCATCCCTCCAAACACACAAAGCTCACAGTTACAGCACTCTCAGGCAACATGCTTAGAACAAGGCTGAGCTGATATAAACCAGTAAAAGTGAGTGACAGCATGTTTGTGGTGATTTTACCCCAAGAGTTAGATTTTCATGAATACAGACAGGAAACTGCAGATTAAGAGTGAAAATAAGAGCCTGTCTGAAAATAATTTTTCAAAAAACACAAAATCAATTCCTACTGCCACTCAAACATTCCAGTGCTGGTGGGGCTTCCAAGGCAAGCCTTAATGAACCCACAGCTTCTCCACTGGTACTGTGTGTGTAAGGACAAGCACAGTGAGCTGAGGGGTGAGGGGGGACAAGGGACAGCTTACCCAGGGTCCTGCCGTGGAAGCCGCCCATGAAGGAGAGCATGGCATAGTCAGGGCAGCCAGGGGGCTGCAAGCAGAGCACACAGTGGGGTCAGCCAGGGGCAAACATCCCCCCCACTGCCCCCTGAGCTCCTCTTCCAGCAGACACCACAAATTGTTACAGCCCCCCTTCAGCAAGTGCACTGGTCACCCCTAACCCTGCCCCAGCTCCCAAACCCTGGTGTTTACACGGATGAATCCCTGGTGTGGGTGTTGTGCCCTGACATCATGCACAGGTGAGCCCAGACCAGGCTGAGCCTTCAGCACAGTTTTTTTTGAACACAAATTAGGAGCACATGTTTATGGGGTGGCTGTGCCTGGGGGTAGCCTTGGGGCACTGGGGGCTCAGTGAGGAGAGGCTGGGGCTCCGCTGTGCTGCACCCCCATGCGTTCCTGATGACTCCCTGATAGTTGTTGGGAGTACTCTGTGTTTCACCATTTCCTAAATGTACAAAGCCCAGATTCCACTTCATGTGTAGCAAACCAAACTTTTCCTCCCAATCTTCCCTTCCAAGCCCAAATCAGTGGTACATCTGTAGGTGTGGTAAAGAACAAATGTTACCTGGTTAATCATGCAAGATTCCAGTTCTTCTTTTGTGACATTATTATGGCCCCTCTCCTTGTTCTGCAAAAAACCCAAACAACCCAACATGAGTGTTCCTGTAGTTGTAACCAATGCATTTATGGCTGAACCACAAACCAGGAACGCTGGTAGTCAGGACTGGAGTCAAGGAATACCCTGTCTGTGGCTTTCACATACTGATTACAACCTGCATTTTCTTTATTTCCTTTACTTTGTAACTTCTAAAGTTGTGTCAATATAAAGTAAAAGCTTAGACAAAGAGGTTTTAATAAAGATTTTATACTAGATTGAATATAAACATCATGAGCAAGACAACCTCCAAGCCTCACTTTGTTTTGCAATAACAATTCTGAGTAAGTACTCATTTCTACATCTAAATCTACAAAAATACCTTAATGATTTACTTACTCTGTACCACATGAATATTGCTTTAAAGGCATTTTCGTTAGAGCAGGATCCACAAGACATGGTCATCACCTGTGACAAACCCTTAGGAGCCACCTGTCAGCAAAGACAGAAAATTACTCTTGAAATACTGAACACAAGTATAGTGCAAAATGATACTAACAGTGGTGATAATAATAGTGATCAGTCTACAGGTATCTCAAACTTACTGATAGCAAAGACTCCTTCAGTTTTTCTGTAAAGTTTTCTGGAGGTAAAATCCCTAGGGCAGGTCTGTTGATAAAAGTGCTCTAAAAAGACAAAGGAAGAGGAATTATTAGGTCTTACTATCACATGGAAAAAATGTTTATATCAAAGCAGTTCCATTTTATTCTAATTATAAATACCAGGCAGAAATTTGTATCATGGCACAAGTAGTTTTAAGGTAGAGATTACTATTCCTGCCTTAGCATATTTTTTTCTGTCTAATCCTTACTACTTTAATTCTTGCAGGACACCTTAGGAAAGATGCATGCACACTGACATTTCCTCTTCAATTTTTGCCATTTTAGCTGCTCAATCTTCATTTTCCTTATACACAGGAAATATGCTTTAAAATCTTTATTACTTGCTTTCAGTTTGAGTAGCTGAATTCAGTTAGGATATCAGCATTTTCATCCTTACTGAGCTTCAAGACAGACCATTTTGGAACACTGGGAAGGTGGAGCCAGGCTCCAGGCTCTTCAATGGATGATGAGAAGCCATGGGCATGAATCAAACCATGAGAAGTACTGATTTGGGTATAAGGAAAAGGTTTTGTAGGAAGAGAACTGTGATGTAGTGAAAAGGGCTGCTCTTTGGAGGTCTTCAAGGTCCCAGATAAAACCCTGAGCACCCTGCTCTCATCTCACAGCCACCCATCTTGGAGCAGGAGGCTGGCCAAGAGACCACCTGAGGTCCCTTCCAGTGTCAGTGGTGCAGTGCACAGGCCACATCAGGATTCACACCTTTGGGAAAGGTAATTTTGGTGTCAGGGAACAGCAGCCGGCATCCCACACAGGGGTTTCTAAGGAGCAGCTCTGGAAAAAGCCCTTCAGCCTCCCCAGTGCACTAATGGAGATGAATGTCACATTTATGCAATTAATTTAAATTGTGTCATGGATTAAAATGGATTCATTGCTGTTCTTGGTCTTTGTGGGTAATCTTATTTGATTCATACCGTGCTACTTTTTATTTTAAATTAAATTTTCTCAGAGAAGGACAAGCTCAATAAATTTGCCAACTGCCAAGCAGCTTTATTTGCCCTTTTCTTTTGTTTGTTGTTTTTCTTGTTGGACAAGTAATGACTGAAATTAAAGGTTGCGCATTGATAAGTTAAGTCTCAATGGGTCTCCAGAGAGGACACACAGCCTCCCCCGAAACACTCATATTTTCAGTGCAGCTCAAGCTTGCACATTTAGCAGCATCCTTCAGTCCTTCTCAACACAAATATTCATTCAAAAAATCTTCAGAAAACATTATTAAAATGGTAAATTTGAGACAGTACATTTGAACTATGATTTAAATGTGGCTGCAAATATATCAAAGGCTTGCAACACCCAAATGTTTAGTATATGTAAAACTTCCTGGAGGTTTTGGTGTCTTCTTAAACACTACAAAGCTCTTTTCATCTAGTGAGAAGTAAAGCAAGCAGATCCTATCGTACATTAAATTGAATCATTAGCATTCACTATCAGTCTAAGAAAAACAGAGAAAGCCCACAACAAGGAGAGAGAGAACTCCTTCACATCCTCCATGTTCTAATTCACTTACCAGGTTCTGTGGCTGCTGTAAAAGCTTGATCAGAGAGGGATGGCTGTAACCTAATTAAAAAGAACAAAGAAAGAAAGAAAGCAGTTATTTTTTATCTGGTTTCAATGAAGTAATGTAAAGCATAATCTAGAGAATAACCATAACTTCATGCTTGATTGCTTATGTGCAACCTGTATATTTTTAACTACTAAAAATGGAATTATTTTAAAGTAGGACAAACTTCTGGGCTCTTTGTCCCACAGCAGCCTGTCTGGGTGCAGGGCACAGCACTGCTGTTGGGAGCTCTGGCACACCCATTTCCTTACTTTGAGAAAGTTTTGCTTGAAAAAAGATGCAACAGTTTATCCTTCTTACTAAGAAACTAAGCTTCAGTTTTAACACAATGAAGGTGCTTAATTTATACCCATTGATACTCTACAGGATAACTTGCTTCTTACAAGCAAAACCAATTTATCTGCTGTTAAGAAAAATAATCTTTGAAGGAGGCCAGGAATTTCATTTTAAGCCTGATCTCTAATGTATGAAATACCACCATCAGAGATTAACATCATCTTTTAAATTTCCTTGTAGAAACAGTTGGAAACCTCATCTTCCCTACTGCTCAAGAAGTTAGACCATGGTAATTTTGTTACAAAAGCTTATTGTGCTTCTGCATCCCCATTCCAGTGGAATGACAACAGCCCTGATTAATCTGTTTAAGCAATGGAGCATTAGGAGACGGTGTTAACAAAACAATTATAAATTCAGTTTGGAATATTTTAGCTGTAAAAAAGAGAATATCCATATTGTTTTAGCAGTATGTCATGCTGATAAATCTGTTACAATTATTATGAAGAAAATAATAGTAGCTATTTGGGACACAGAACAAGTAAATCTGCATGGCATCTGCTGTCATGGGAAGAGCTGTTGTTCAGCTAGAGGGAATGACACATTGAGAGCTGTGTCCTTGAGAACTGCACCTGTGGCTGCCACTGAGAGCCCCTCTGAGAGTAAATAAAGTGTTTTGGACATCTCCAAAGCACAGCTACTATTGTTTAGGAAGCTCGAGGATCAGCTCTGGTGTTGCCTGTAATCCTGTTGCTGGTGTTACATACGTGCATGCCATGGTATCAGAGATACCATTCTCTTACATAACACAGACCTCTGTTAGCCCTGATTTACCCTTTTGCACCCACACAGAATCTCTCTCCCGTTCTCTTCACTTCAGGCCAAGGGGTCTGGTCTTCCTCCTAACACTCCCTCATCCTTGTGCCTCCTCAGAGGGGCCCCAGTGAGGAAGAGAGGATCCTGAAAGCCCAGCTGCTGTGACTGGGTCAGGCTGTGTGACAGAAGCTGAGCTGGCATGTGGGTTCACAGTCAGGAACTAACACCAGGAAGAAGTAAAAGCTTGAATAACCATTATGTAACTGTGGTAGACAAGTCAAACAGCTCCAGGCTGGCGTGGCAAACAGGCACTAACTCTTTGCAGTGCCATGACCAGCACAAGGGTTTGCAGTGTTACACATCTGCTCTCAGAGCTGGCTCTAAGGAAGGGCACCTGCTCCATCACTCTTGCTGGTTGTCTGGATCAGCGTGACAGGGACGTACATGTCCTCCAGGCTCATGAATGTGCCTGTCTGCCAAAGGAAAAACAACTAGAGCCTGCTAAAATAATGAGATGGAGAAAGCCCAAAGAATCCTTTCAACTGAGCAGCAGGCTGCTGTCAATAATATCAAACTACACCTCTCTGTATCTCCCCAAACAAAACAGACCTTCCCAGCACTGAAAACACATTGTTTCACTTTCTATTCCGGGATGTTTTCTGGCATACATGACAATAACATCCTTCTTGCATTTGGCTCCATGGGGTTTCTAACTCTATTAGACAGAATAGATGCAGGATGAAAGGAAGCTGTGCTACAACTGCCCATAAAAGTGTGGTAAAAATCTATTTCAATTTTTGTTTTTCAGCAAGAGACAGCCTAGAGCATCTTTGCCTAGAGGTTTTTTATACTTTATTTCTTATCTCTCCACACAGGCACTTATTACTTTTCAAGCTCTGCTGATAAATATATTCTAGTGTAACAGATCATTATTAAATCTTGGGGAGTCCTGACAGATTCATGAAAGGTTTTATTGGATTTACTTGCAAAGAGATAAGCACAGATGACTAACAAGCACCTTGTGATCTTGTTTTGCTCTCCCAATCCAGGCCCTACCTCTGTCACCAAAAGGGACATTATTAGTAACCTGGGCAGCTTCAGATAATCTTGTTATTCAGTACAACTGAAACATATAAATTAATGTTGTGTGTTAGTCTTAGGTCAGCCTGTAAATCTGAAATTTGCATTTACTCTTTGTTGCTGCACATCCCAGAGGCATGATCTGAGAAGGTGCAAGAAGCACTCTACTGTAGTTCCTTTGGGACGAGGAATGTGCTCCCTAGGATAAAACCCAGCTTCTCCTCAGGAGGGCATTGCCTCTTGAGAAGGAGGAACCACATGGCTTAGGAGGGTCAGTCACAGTCACAGCACTGGAGTCTTGTCCTACATCACCAGTTTCAATCAACCAGAGAAAGGAAACTGCAGAGCCCCTGCCCCTTTCTGCCCATTAAGGAAATATTTCCTCCACAGTACTTCAGTATTTTATACCCAAAACTGTATTAAAAGAGGTATGCCAGCACCAGAAGGTCAGAAAGCCTCAGTGCACTGTCTGTACAGTTTCACTCTTTTGGAGCATGCACTGACTTTCATACTTTGGAGTGTGCATTTGACTACACGACCAAGACTTGTTTCTCCCAATCAATTTCTTGTGTGAAGAATGGGAAGCCACGTAAATGCATCTCCTTTCCTATAACCTAAAATCCAAGCTCATTGGCATACAAGCATTGTGCTCCTGTGTCTCACTCCTATTCCCTCATGAGCAGAGGCCAGATTATCTCAGTGCAGCCTGAAAGATACAAAGCAGTGAGAACTTGTGTAGGGGGAAACAAGCTACAGACATTGCAGGGTTCTGGAATGATTACACTGACTGAATGCTGCAGGACAGCAACAACATTGGCTGCAAAGAAGGCTGGGATAAGTGAACACCCATCACAGTCACAAGGTCTTAGATGCCAGAAGTTTGGTAACAACCTGAACATCATCACATTGTTTCCCAAGAAACGAGGCCTGTAGGGATGATTTTGAGTCATCATCACAGTGTCTATACATAGCACAAGATCTACCTTTTAAATCACCCCGGCACTTCTGCTCTTTCTGCCTCTGCAAAGTGTATTTTTAAGCAGCTGAGAGGAACCATGGATGAGGAGCAAACAAACTGAACTGAACTCCTACTGAAACCTGTATGCCTTGCAGTTGGGGCTCACATTTCTGCCTTGCTTCTGCTTGAAAGGCTTCACAAAGCAATCAGCTGATTCTCCCAGGCACTTGCCAGGCCCCGTGTCTGCTCCCCCAGACAAATGAGCCGTCACCTTTGCTTTCAGTCAGCACCACAGCTTACTGCTGGGCTTGTTTCATCCTGCTGCAGTCCACATGGCCCACTCCTTTTTTTTTTCCCACTTATTTTGAGATAGAAATGTTAACTAAAGCATATAATTTCATGTTATAATGTCCACATTATGCTTATTAATGTTTAAAACAGTAACATACTGTTACAGATCCAAACCAACAAAGACAACCTGAATTGTGGAACTTGCACATTCAAATTGAGATTAATACTAGAGCTTCTTCCTGGCACCACGGGCACTTTAAGAGAGCTTTAGGTAGAGAATTTGTAGTTCCTTCAGCGATCCAAACCCACCACTACACTACAAAGCAGTGAGCTGTCCCTGATCACAACAAGGTGCTCATTATGTCACCTCTGTTTTCTAAAATTAATCAACCAACTTCCCTGGTAGTGCCTGAGATAAGAAAATGACAGGTTGAGGACAAAACAAAACATTTTGGTACAACTGCCTCCTACCTATTGGGATGGAAGAAATCTGAGAGTAGAGATCCAACATACGATTGCCATCTACATCTACGAGGTAGTTCCCTCGGCTCTCTTCATAATTGCAAAAGAAGTGCACAGCTTCTGCATTCTTCAAGGAAAAAAAACCAATTAGTGCTTTAAAAAGGGGCACAATTAGTGCTTTAAAAGTATGTAGGAAGGTGCAACTAATGGTTGTACAGCTAAGTCTGATAAAAATATCTAATGCTAGGAAGAAAAGGCACATTATATTTGCTGCATGGGAATAACTGTATAGCTATTTTTATAATGACTGTTAAAAGGGCAAGTCTTTAATTTTTCTACAGAAATGAAGCACAGATGTGGATAAATTGCTCATCTTAGGAAGGCAATATGTACTTAGGCTAACATACTTTTAAACTCAAGCCATAATCTACCTTGTTTTCATTGGCCACTCTGTAACAACTCTGAAGTTTTTCTTTAAACACACATCGTTTAAACACATACGTTGAAAGAAAAACCCCTGATGCTAGCAAAATGATCCTGTAGTATTCAAAATATACTAAAAAAGATTTTAATCAAATGCATAAATAAACCACACATAATGTACTCAGTGTGGAAACCTGGAGTCAGCATTTCACCTTTCTGTGCGGCACAAACATACAAACCAGGATTTTAATACAAGTTCTGAAATTGAAGTGTTAGCACCCCCCAAAACACAGAAAACTTGACAAATTACCTGAATGCCATTCAGCTTCTTCATTAATTCCTGCACAAAAACAAATGTCTCAGTCTCAGGTGTGTAATTAGCAAATACTGATGGAGAATGTATAGTTCTTTTTTTATGGTACCATAAATCATAGGCAAACTTTGTAGTCCTGTGTGCTTACCAGGCAACTCTACCTGCCACAGGAACTTTCATGGTGCATCTTGCAAATATTACAGTCAAAACTATGACCTGTGGCATGCAGAGCTAAACGGGCTGCAAACACAGTTTAACTGTAAATCTCCAAAAAGGGAAAGCTGCCTCTTCTATATTGACCAACTGAACTGAGAAAACAAGAGAGAAATCAGAAAATAAGAGAAGCCAGAGTCACACAGAAGGGATACTGGTACATTGGTTCTAGAAAGACAGCTCCTTTTCAATAAAAACAACAAAGAAACCTCACAAAAACCAAAGCCCACCACATGCACAAATGCTGAGTCTGCCAGAGTAAAACTACATCCAGCAAATTCAAACTCTTGCTTCATTTCAAAACCAAAGCATTATTTCACATCAGGAAAAGTTTCTATTTCAGCAGGAGGACAAGTGACCAAGCCTGATCAGATGTTTTATTAAAATTATGCTCTTTTGCTCTGATTATTCTGTAGGAATATTTATTATCATTATATGGGAACTTGGCAGTTGAGATTCAGTTCTGCCTCTCAGAGAGGGGCATTTTATTCATGAACTCTTCATTCTCAACCTCCTGATAAAAGTGGCCGTAGACTTACAGAGTTGTATTTATTCATATCAGATTTAAGGTTTGAAATGAATCTGTTTTCTAGCAAGTTAGACACAGCTGAAGATAAAAAAAGCCCAAATTACTGTACTTTGGAAACTTACTCTAGATCGTGGTCCAGGAACTTCTGTCTTCATCAGAGGTCCATCATAATCAAAATCCACATCAATTTTAGCTGCAGCTTGACTGATATACCTGTGTCCTGTAAGAAATAATGAAAACCTAAGTACAGACCATATTTTCTGCGCTCTCCTTTTAGAAGATACATTCATACCTTGCCTGACTGAAAACATGAAAACACTTGACCAATTGATGAGACCAATTACACTGAGCTGTCTGAAGTGAACTATGTATCTTATCTTTGACCAGTCTTAAAATAAAACCAATACCAGTGAGGTGGCTTTAAAAAAACCCAAACAAATGAAAAAATCCCAAGAGAAATCACAAGGCAACCCTAGAGAAACAGAGGCAAATCCTCCTGTAAAGCACAGGAGGATTGAGAGCACATCTCTTTCCTTCTCTTTTTTTGAGTCTATCCGTTATGCCCTGTGCAAACCTTTGCCATAAATTCCCCACTTCTACACAGAGGAGGTCAACTACCAGTAATAACCAAAAAGCCAGATGGAGTCTACAGGAAAAATCCAGTATGATGCTTTTCAATAGCCCAAAGAACACTCTTTGGGAAAGATTTGTCTCAGAAAGGTAAATGGCCTTGTCTCACATGAAACCAGAACCCTGCAGTGCAGCTCTGAAATCTGAGTTCCAATCAGTGCCAGTTTTCCTTCTGATCTTGCTGGTTTTTATCCACATGTGTAGGGAATCATAATTAACTTGACACCTTAATGAAAACAAAAGGCAAAAATCTCCTTTGCTTTACCAATAACAGGCTCTGCTTCCCTTTCTGAAATAACTGTTTTAAAATACAGAGTTTAGGCAAACTTCATATGACAGTGACAGTTCTGGTAAGCATGTATTCCAAATATGCACATATTCCATTGAGGGGATTATGGGATAATATGGGGATTGTACATTTGCAAAAAAAAGAAGCTCTACCAAGGTAACCAGCAGACACTATGAGCTTACTCTGGTTACATATTGAACTAAACCAACATTCTTGGCAATTATATTTTTGTCATGGAGCATCTGCAAGCCTCTACCCAGCATGGTATCAACAACAAGCTGCTTGTAATACTCTTAACTTGTGGGGGGAAATCACACTTGGACCTGAAAGAAGAGGGCATAACTTTTTTAATATCTGTGATAGGCATTTTTAAGCTGGTGTAATCTGGATGGCCCAAAATGAAGGTCCTTAGCTCTCACTGTCACCAGCTGCAGCTCAGATCCAGGCTCAGCATGGCAAGTCAGGCAACACCAGCTCTTGCCCGGGGCTCTTGGAGCGGCAGGTTCTGAAGGTACCACTCACCACATCCTGCTGTGCCAGGGCTATGCTGCCAGGTGCTAAACCAATAAACTGCACCCCAGTTTGGCACAGGTGCAGGGAAGGAGACGCCTGGGCAGCCAGGCCAGCAGTCAAACACAAGGAAATCCCTGGGGTGCAGCACTGCCCCCAGAAACCCTGGCAGCACCAGCCCCTCTCCACTTCCATCCATACCCACCTCTCACTGCCAGAGCTCTGTTCCAGCAATGTACTGAAAATGTTTTGTGTTTGGAAGTAACAGTTGTTAAATAAAGCAAATATTTATCAAGGAAAACAGAAGGTATCCTGTGATACTGCTCGGCACTGATCCAAGCACAGCCATTCAGCTGAAATTTCCAACAGTGACTCGAGGCATTTGCCTCAGCTTGTGTCAGCCCAAGCTGGGATGTCTCAAGCAAGCCTGATTTCAAGAAACTATTTGGAAAATCACCACCCTTTGAAAGCATCTTTGAGTACTTAAAGTCACTGCTCATCTTGGGAAAACTTAGTCTGCAAAGATGATTATTCTCCCCAGCTTTAATTCAGATGCGTCAGTGCCTCTCTGCAGAGCTATTAATAGGTTTTGTTACAGCAACACCATTTTTGTGTCATTCTGTTTAGCATTCATGTAAATTGGAGACTGCATGGCAACTGCTCCACTGAGGGGGAAAAAGCTACTGCATATAAAAGATCAAAATCTCCACAGTTCATAGGCAATAAGGCTGCAGATTTAGTAGACACACTCTCAAGTCTAAAAGGAGAATAGAGTGAACTTACCCTTTTATGCATCAACTTCTTCCCCAGTGGAGATCCCACCAAACCAGCTGCAAACATTTCTGCTTCTCCTATGTCCCCTTCTCTCCCTCCCCCCAGGCTCTGGGTGGGGAAAACACCCAGAGGCACAGAACATACACGACATTTTGGGAGTCAGCACTAACAGGAAACATACAGAAACCCAGCATCAGACTTGGAACCCTTTGACACAGCTGCGGATTTAAGACAGGTGAGCTACAAGCTGCATGCATAGTCCTCACCCTCCTCCTGCCCATCCTGCCCTGGTGCCCTGCTGCCAGAGACCCTGTGCCACCACATCCCCTCTGCTCATCTCCCAGGATCCCCTCATCTGGAGAACACCTCCTTCCTTAAACTTTTCAACCGAGTTCTCACAAAAATGCACTTGTCTGGACCATGATTAAAGATTTCCTCTTCTCCAAACACCCAAGCCATTCCTGCAAGGTCCTGACTGCCAGGCTGGAAAACCCAGAACAGTCCTGTCCACCACCTGGGAGGGGTGGATGACATTCCCTCTCTTCTGTTTCCCTGAAGGATGATCTGTGAAATATTGTAGCAGATAAGGATTTTAACTTAAACACAAATTCAATAATTTCTCTACACAAGTTTTGTTGTGGATACTGCAAACAGCATGACCTCCCCTACAAAAAAAAATTCCTATTTACAGAGCTGTATAACAGGGACTTAAGTTGGAGTATATTTTAATCTTGCTCTAACTTGTTTAACAGCACAAATCAAGAGGAGGTTGTTTCCTTCAGCCAGGCTGTGTAACAAAGACCCAAGTGGGTCAAGTCTGCTTTGTAAATTTTTAATCATCATCATCTTTTTGCTACAGTTTATGCCACAGTCTCTTTTGCACGGGTACATTGAACAGTCTCTTTAGAACAGGTACATTGAACCAGGTATGTAAGGGCACATCTGAATTACCAAAAATGAAGGGCACCTTGCTGTGCAGTGCTGCACTACTTCACCCCAGCATAGCTCATGTCTATCAACAGACAGGTTTTCAGACCGCAAAACTGGTCAAGTGAAACCAAAACATACAGGTCTTCCTAGAGAAGAGTTAATTTAAAGATAATTTTTACCAAATTAGTCATGTTGGTCAATTTTTGAGATTTTTTTTTTTAAGCAAAGGTTTCAGGAGCAGCTTATCCAAACCACAATAATTTTCAGTAAGTCTGTGAACCAGAGTCAGCTAAGAACTTAGCAACACAGGTGAACAGGCTTCCTTGTTCTTGCTTATCTCCTAAAGCATATTACAGGCCATCAGGCTCTATAGGCAAGCGATTTCTAGGCTGATTCACTGATATAAATTTAATTTCACATACTTGTTTCCAGGAGCCCACAGAATGTCTCGTTTTATTAACTTCAGTATGGCACTGAAACATGCCAAAGCATTGTTTCACCTCCTGGCTCAGGCAAATACTGTGGCTGGCATCTGAAGAAACAGCTTGCCATAAACAAAACAAAAATGTCCTGTGTCACCAGATCAAGGGATTTTGAAAAGTGGTGGTTTGTTTTTTTTTCCTTAGGTACAGGATGAATAATATAGGCTAGATCAAAACCCTCAAAAACCAACATTCCAACGTACTAGCTAAGTCTTTGTAGTAAAAGCTAAATCAAAGTGAAGTAAATCCTCAAACTTTATCTTTTGGTGAAGCTCTTCTCCTTGTGAGAGCATAATAAATGATTGGCATAAACTCACACAATTTCTAGCAACGTCAGTGGATTTATCCCAAATACCCGACTCCACTACTCATCAGATAGGCATATTTGTTCACTGATTAAAAATAAACAAAAACAACCCCAATTTTAAGAACACAGAGAAGTTTCTCTGCTTCCCTCATCTTAACTCTTTTTTTAGTCCCCTACTCTTACTCAAGTAAATTGGGCCTGTGATCAGAAATGGTATTGACAGTGAAAGGGATGGCTCCAGCCAAGCTCCGTCTCTGTGGGACACTGGGGGCACACACAGGGGACACTGGGGGCACACACAGGGGACTCTGTGGGCACACCCAGGCTGTGCCAGCCACAGCACTCACACACGAGGAGCTCTCCTGGCTAAGGGCACCTGAACAGCACAGACAAACTCTCTCACATATGGCCCAAGACTTATGCAGCCCAATGCTCCCGTGGTGCTCAGGACGTGTCCAAAGCCTTGTGGTGACAAAGGCAAAGAAGCCCAGCAGTTTGGAGTAGCTGAGAACTCCAGCTCAGCTGAAGGCAGCAGTTTTCTGAGCACAGGGTATGGCCCCAGCACTGCTCCCCTTCACAGCCCTTTTCCTCTTTCCAGCCTCACCACTGCCCTGGCTCTGCAGGCCAAACAGGAGCTCAGGCCACGCTCCAAAGGCACAGAGGACATCAGAGCACTGCCAAAGGCAGCCTGGGCACCCCTGCCCGGGCACTCATGGCTTTCTGGCACCCCTCTCTCCACACCCCCTGCAATGCTTTGTTCTGCAGGCCCCGGAGAACAGCAGGACACGGGTGCTGCCTCCTGCTCTCCATTGCCTGTGGCCCTGCTCACAGCACAGCTCTGGGTCGTGGCTGCTCTCCTGCAAAGGCTTTTCCAGGCACTTGGACAGGGTGATGGATGGCTGCATCAATACCTGCTTTGTTTAGCCTGGAGGAGGATTTCAGGCCGTGCTCTGTCTCCCTTGCTTCCCCCCAGTCTCAGCATCAGCACCACAGTCTCCTAATGGTGCAAGAAAATGCAAATAAATCAGGTCACTCACTGTAGTGCTTCATCCCCTGGGAAACTGCAGCAGGCTCTGCTCAGCTGGCATTTCTATCTTGAAGGTACTCAATGAGCTTTGCAACTCAGCCCAAATTTTTCCTGTTTGACTTTTTAATATCAACTTACCCTGCAATAGAAACCCTAAAGATACAAGATACAATGTAATTAAGGCTACTCCAACTGGATATTTAGGAGTTTTAGACTTTTGCAGGCCGGGTCTGGGTTTTTGCCTCCCAAAAAGACAGCAGAGATGGGGCAGGTGAAAACTGAGACTGTCATTATGACCAAGCAATGTATTTTTCAAGAACTGAGAATCCCTGATAGCTGGTCCTTCAGTAAACTAACAGCATTAACTTTGTAATAAAAGGTAATCCCTTGATTTTCTGTTCACATCTGAACAAACTGCCTTAGAAAAAGGGGATTTTGTGTTATATTATCTTAAGAACACGAGCAAATGACATAACCTCAGCTCTCATGTTACAAGTGTGTAGAGCTGATGGGCTCTGACCCATAAAGAAATATTACCAAAGCTCTTAAATTACATTTAGCTGACATGACCAAGAACAGCACTCTTTCTTCCCTGGTAAACAAAGCTGCCTCTTTTTATCATGGCAGAAGTCAAAACAAAAGCTTAGGTTAATGAACCTCATTCAGAAAGCACATAGGTTGAACAACTTGCACAGAATCTTCTACCCATCCCATTTAAAAAGGTGGGCATAATAAGTTAAATTCTACTTTTCTTGCAGACTTCTCAAAGCTCTCATCACACAACATCTTTCTGAACACATCAACAAATTATCACATCCTTCATTTTCATCCAACAGGATGTCATCACTTGCGAGCAGGCAGAAAAGCTAATTTCCCAACTTTGCTTCCTCAAGTTGCCCCCATGGCTCACCAGGAGTCCCAGTCAGCAATTTAAAAAAAATACCACATTGCTATAGCAACATAATTAATATAAGTGCACCCTGCTAATTTGGTGATGCTGGTAGTCACAAAGAGCACCACTGTTGGCAGGTCTGTGCTGAGTGCTGATCTCTGATAACAGAGCTGCAATCAAGGCAGGGCTAGAAAAAGCTTGAACCTCTCATGCGTTTGACCAAAAATAACACTCACATTAGCACAGTTCCTGAGTGTGCAACTGGATATCAGCTGGGAGAAACTCCAGTGGAGGCACTGAAAGGACATGGGTGTAATGAACAGAAGGAACAATGCCAAGGAAAAGGAAAAGAAAAGGAAAGAAAGCCCATGCTGGCATAAGCAGGGCTCTCAAACACAAGTGTCTTGCTGTGAAGGGCTTAGAGGGGAAGCTCTGCAGTGCCCAGGGAGGCACATGCCATGTGCCACATCACTGCTGCCCTGCACATGTGTAGACAGGAAACCTCCCTTGCATGCCCTAAACTTCCCCTCCACAGTGTCGATCAAACCACCTTCCAGACAGAATTTTTAGAGCATGGAGGCCCTGACAGCCAAAAGTAGGAGGACTGTGATTTCCTCTGAGTCCTCTTTTATGTGTTACAAGTAGAATCTGTTACTAACAGATCTTGAAAGGGAATGGCAAAAGGCCAGGCTAGCTAGAGATGTTTGGGAAATGAACATCACTATTGCATAACATTGTGAAAACTGAGATTGCTATTTACAGAGTGCTTATGCTGCAAGATCAGAAGCTCTTCCACATGGGATTGTCTGTGTTTCAGCACTCCCACATACACACTTCGGATTCTCCAAAGATGAAGGAAAAAACTAATACCACACAGGCCATAAAGAAGTGGAAACTCCTGGAAGAAAGAACTCCTGGAAGAGAGAAGTTCCCCTTCAGCATCCCAGCACAATCCCAAATCAACTCCTCTGGAGAGTTACAGGAGCATCCAATCACTGGTCTTGTAGTTCTTGTGATCTGAACCAGTCATAACATCCTCCCTCTTCCAACAGTTCAGCAGTTACACAGCTCATCAGGGCACCTCTGGAGGTGAACAACCAACCGCAAGGAACACCCAGGTGGGGAAACAGCCAGCACTGCTACAGCCACCCTTTGTGGCACAGCAGGAACTGCATAGGAATACCACATTCACTCAAGGAACTGAGAACAGCAGTCCCAGCTTGGACTCTGCCTTGTACCAGAGCCTGCTTATAACAACAGGTTTGATGTGATTGTTTTTATATAGCTCAGCTGTTTGTGAAAGCATTTGATCAGACAGAAAAGTAAAGGTTCCTCAGTCCAGCAGGAGAGGTTGTACTCCAGCTTCCAGGGCTTCAGTTGAAGCTGACTTCTACAATCCCAAGAAGGGGATTGTTCTCTGCTTCTGCCACACATCCCTCACACAAGTCCAGGCTGCTCTCTCTGATTTCCTTAGGGAGACTCTTAATGTACAAACCAAATAAAAAAAGTAAAACATCTTAGCAAGGATCAATACTGGAGACAAAAGTGTGACTGAGAATAAATCATTCTCATGGCTTTCCAGCCTCTTTGTGGTATCTGTGATGGGGACAAGTCAATAACTAGTATGAACATCTCTCAGACTTTAGTGCAGTGCACCCAGGTGCTAAACATTATTATTCTCTCCAGAGAGACAGGAAACAGGCTGAGTTAGGTGAGGTACAGCCTCAACAAGTGCTAGTCTACTTAGTGCACTGCAATGGAAGGACACAGACTCTGGAGGAGAAAAATTTCAGCTACAAGGAGACATTCAAACAGTGTTCAGCAGAGAGAAAAGTGTGAAGTCTTGGGGGGGACAATAGTTATCAAACATGTAAAAGGCTGCTGCAAAGAAAAAATAAACATTCCAGCCTCCAGGTCATTTGAGGGCAGGACAAATAGCAAGGATTTTATTTTTTTCCTGTTTTGAAACTTAGGCTAAATATTAGAAAAAAAAAAGTTTTAAAGGTAAGGTCAGTTCAGCAATAAGCAAATTGCATGGGGAGGCTGCAGAAGCTGCAGAACAGATCAGCATCCCAGAAGGGCATGGGCGTGTACTAATGCAAACTGATGCTACCTTCAGGCAGCAGCCTGACCTTCTGCCATGCTTTCAGTGCAGGATTCAAAGATAAATTCAATCCCTTTGGGTAATCAGCAGGAAACTGAACTACATCTCTGGAGTGCCAGCCTGTCCTCATAGCTATGGTACTGCCCTACCAGCCAAAAACCAGCTGCCTCCAAAGCATGGAGCCAGAGCAGCTTTCCTGCTGCAGTGCCCAGCTGCTAAAACCACAGCTGGCACAAAGGGAATAAACATCGACATGCACACTACCAGTGCAGCACACCAGGCTGACAGAAGCAGCAGAACTCAATTCAGGTAAGATGTAACACCAAGATACAGCCTCATTGTCCACCATCAGCTGCCTCTCCTGGCCCTGCCTGGCTGATTCCCACAGACAGCACAATGCAGGAGCCTTTGTAAAAGGAGGATTAGGTTAGTTACTCACTCTATTGTCATTCTGCCACCCTTGAAATTCTAGTGAACTTTATCTTTGAGGGTAAACTATCAAGCAGATCAAACAGAAGGAAAATAAAAGCATACATGATTAAGGGCTTATTTTCAAGAAGGGCATGATATTTACAGGCTTCACATTTTTTGGTAAGATTTAAGTTGTGCATTACTTATCATTTATTACATATTATCTTGTGTTTTGCTTAGCTTTTGCATTTTGATCAACTTAAATCATTTCCAATTTTCATTTCTAGTTTGCTTGCCAGGGTTTAGCACTGTGTGAGTAAGGAGAACTGTGCAATGCAATGGTTAAGTAACAAAGATTTCCAACTAGAGAAACAGTCAAGGATGAAAAAAATCTCTTTGTGTAAATAAATTTATGGTAGATTCAAGATGAACAGGAAGATGTGCTTAATGCACACATACAACTGAAACATGACAGCCTACAGACACAAAGACCTACCAAGAAGCAATCTATTCCCTCCTCTCCATCTCCATTCCCCCTTGGCAACCCTGTCATTTCATTATCCACAAAAAAAAGTACCAGCCCAAATGGCGCCACAGGATTTCTGTGGGAGTAATGTACAAGTCTCTTTTATAGCCTGTAAAGCTCTGAATTTGAGTGCTCAAAAATACCTTGGAGGCAAGCACTCTGGAGCAGAGAGCTCCTGGACGTCACCCTGAGCACTAAAAGCCACAGAGCCCAGCAGCACTGCAGCCTGAGCTGGGGCTCAGGAAAATGGCCCAGAGCTCCAGCCTTGGCTACAGCCATCAGAGCCTCCTGCCTGTTCTGTGAGGCAGCAGGGTCCCAGGACACAGCTCCTCCTGTGAGGGGCTCTCCTCCTGCTCCATCATTCCTGATCTCTGCTCTCTCACACAAGCGTTCAGACCCAAAGGCCACAGGTCTCTTACACAGCCTGTAGCCAAGGCTCTCTATTATTTACTTCAGTATTTTAGCAGGCCAGGAAGTTTCCTGGGAGCAAGGATGGATTAATGGAGTCCTTCCATGGAGAGCTGCCTTCCTTTCTTATGAGGATCTACACTCCCTCACTGTTGGTGAGAAAGGAAGAGGAGTTTGTGCACCTGCCCTCCACTGCCCACCTGCACCTCTGTGCTTGGGAAGCAGTATGGAATTGTACAAGACACTGGGAGGGACAGGGAGCACTGAGTGACACTGAGGTGACAGATTAGCTCATAGGACTGACAGCTAACGAGGCCTGCTTGCTGCAAGCACTTTCCATTGCCCAGGATCAACCCAAGGATCCCTGCTCCTGCCCAAGGTGGATAATCAGTGTGTCACTCCCAGAAACAGACATGCATCCTGCACTGAAACACTGACCTAATATTTTCTAATAGTTATAAGACCTGACTTGGTGTTCTTTAATCAAAGGTCAGTTGCTCCCTGAAGTGTATTATTTAAAAGGAAATCAATGATGTTTAAGTTTCTGAGCAAATGGAAGCGTGTGCTTGGTTTATCCTGGCAGTGGCAGAAGGAGCACAGTGGCATTGCAGAAGGAAGGTGGAAGGACAGGAGAAACACTGATTTACTCAGTCACAAAAAAGCCATTCAGCCATACTGTACTCAGTGTAAAAGTACATGGAATGGATGGTCTTAAGCCTCCACACCGCTTTGCCCAACACAGTCAACAAGAATTTAGTTTATCTATTTCACAGAGACTGCAGGTTTAATACACACAAACACATGCTAAATTTCAAGCCAGGGCCAAGCCAAAACTTGCCATTCACTTAGGAGAAAGTAGTTTGATGCCGTGTGGCAGGTTTTTATTTCACGCTAGAGCTCACTTGAGGCAGAAACACACAACCCCAGTGAGGGTCACATCTTCATGCCAGTCACACAAAACCTCTTCACAAGGGAAGATGGGCAAGGTTGTGCTACACAGCACAAAAAGAAAACCCAGCTCATTTTGATGGATGATTGTCTCATCTCTGCACCACGTAGTGCCAGAGAATAAAAGCAGAGTTCCAAGGGCTGAAGAGCTTTACTTCAGTTAGCATATTTGCAGGGCAAATTATTAACTTGATACATTCTTGTTTGAAGAATAAAAAAAAATCAGATATACTTTAGACTACAATTGTGGTCCACCTTGGATTACAACTGCATCATTATCTAAGATGCAGAACATCACATTCCTCAAGTTTTGAAAGACTCAACACCCCAGGACAAACCCCAGCAATGTTCAAATTGGAATTCTGTCCACTGGCATAAAGTTAACACTTAGCAAATACGAAGCAGGAAAACGCAAGGAAACACTTACCAAATACCAGCAGTCTGGAGTTTTGCTGCAGGCAACAGGTAAGCTGTCGACTAAGCAACATTGACGCCATTTTACCTTTTCTTTACTGAAAAAGACTCAATCTTGAGAGATTTCTTTCTGGTTGATGTTCTGGGAAAAAAAAAAAAAAAAAAAAGAAAAGCACACACTTATTCATATCCCTATAGATGCAGCCACTATTACTGCGCTGTTCAACTCCCCCTTTCATTAATTTCCATTCAAAGACACCGAGAGCATGGTCTGATGGATTAATGCTGATGTTCAGAGCAGTGTCAGGATTTAGCCCCACATCTGATTCTTGGCTTGGTCTTGCTAAGGCAAATGACTTCTAGGCTAAAGCTGTATGTCCCAGCTTCAGCAGGGCCAGGGGGTAAAGGTTAGTACCTATTTGCCCTTGCTTTTCCTCTGTATATGTAGCCTATGTTGAACTTTAAAAAAAAATGTTTCCAGTCAATCTCTCAAGCCAAAGCTATTGTTTTTGATTTGACCTAAGTATATGAGAAAAATCTCACCTAATACAAAAGACAGCAGGACAAGCATTAGGAAATAAAAGAAAATCAATCCCCTGAGAAACCAGCTTTTTACCCATTAATCACAACTCTGTGAAGAGAGAATGTGAGAGCTGAGATTGTCCAGCCTGAAGAAGGCTCAGGTTGCATCCCATCAGTGTGTAATAAATACTTGATGGGAGGGATTAAAGAAGGAGCCAGGGGCTTCTCAGAGGTGTCCAGTAATGGGATAAGAGGCAATGGGCAGAAACTGAGCTCCACCTAAACACAGGAAAACTCCCAGCAGGTTTCCCAGAGAGGGCATGGAATCACCATGCCTGGAGATATCCACAACCCAAACAGTCCAGAGCAGATTGCTTTAGGTGGCACTGCATGGGCAGAGGACTGGACCAGACCCCTGAGCTCCCTCCCAAGCTCAGCCCTTCTGTGGTTCTACCTCAGCTGGTTACATATAACTGACCTTGGAAAGTCAAGTATCATGAAAGATAACATGACTCCCTTTTCATATGGATCACTTGTGCAGAAAGCCTGGCTGGAAGTCAGATAAAACCGGTCATTGAGTTATTCTCCAGGACACAGGTTAAATTCAAACTTCACACTTATCAGCATGGCCCCTGTGTTCTGCGTAGGACACTGAAGCCCTTTGCCTGGTATTTGCACCTTGCTGGATGCACACCATGGAGCAGCAGTGGACCGAGGCTTGCAGTCCAAGTGACAAAATGTCACTATTATCCATAAACCTGGAAAAAAAAATCTGTTTAACAAGTACACTCAGAGTAGAGCTGATCTTCCAGCAGAAAGAGAACACAGTTCACAGCTTCCATCAGTCCTATGCCATCAATAAAACATGCCAGCAGATGTTCATGACCAGATGCAGGGAAGTAGCTGAACTATTGCTACCATGACAGCAAGTATCTCATACCCAGAACTAAAATATCAGAAATTTAGTTTCTGTATTGTGTTTATACAAAATATTATTTGTTCTCCTTCACACTTGAGCTTTTTCAAAATATATAAAAGAAAAAAAAAAACTTCTTGCCTACAGAGATTTATACATTCATAGACCTATTAAGAGTCAGGGACAAAGCCAATTCCCTGTGCCTCCCCAGACAATTGACATAGCACTTGGCTTCACTTAGTTTAAGTTAGAATTCAAGGCAGTTTGCCATGTGCCAAGATGAGCAAACACTTGCACAACACTTGTGCACATGCTGAAAAATAAGATTACCTTCCTAAGGCTTTGGGTCACAATGCAGAGGGAACTAGTTAATTTTGTTTCTAGTGAAGAGTAACTTCACTTATAAGACAAGATTAGTTTAATTAATTAATTATGTTTTCTCTCTCAGTTACTTTCTTTACTTGTGCTAATTTTTGCATGATCAATATATGAAGAAATATCCCAACACCATGGATTTCTTATCTCATGAACACCCTCTAACAAAAACCAAATGCCAGTTTAAGTCAGTAAGAAAATGCCCAGCACCTCGACTGATGTCCTCTGCTCAGAGCTGTTTATCTGCTCTGTACTACTCCAATCTCCAATTCCCTCCATAAGCTTGCTCTGCAAAGTGTTACTTTTTCAGAGTCTTCAGGAAGCTGTTAAAAGGTGAACACAGCTGTGCAGGAACTCACAAAAGGAGCAATGCAAACATACTTAACATCCCACCACGGTTCACTCCTTGTTCTCATGCCCTTCAGTCATCTCCCATGGGGGTTTTGCTGCCAGCTGCCCAACTTTCATTCTCCACAAGGATGACATGCCTCTTCACATACAAATCAAACACACCTTCCATGGCTGTACCCACCCACATCCAGGTTTCCCTTCTTCCTTCCCTAGGTGAACCATGCCTATGTCTGCTTCCAGAATGTTATTTATTTCTAAATATATTTACTGTTTATCTCAAGTCCTTTAATAGTTAAACTACAGTATTCATTAGAGGCTGAAAAATATAATTGGGAATGATATTGGCTTTCTGAATTAGTCTTAGAAAAAAAAATTACTGCATGAGGTTTAAAGTAGCTTAGCCCTAATTTTCCTTGACAGTTCTTACATAAAAAGTTTTACCATTTTCTAGTCCAGAGTCAGAATAAATCATGTAACATCACATGTGACTATAACTAAACCCAGCATCATTTCCATCTCCATTATGCACACAGGCTCTCACAGGAGATCAGCTGATGTGATAGGGATCTTAGTCTAAGCACACATTATTTGGTTATCACAATAACCAATTGAATCTTGCCTCCATAACCCATCTCCTGATCGATTCCCACTGGCCCAGCCTGATCCAGCATGGCAAGCAGCAGCAGAGTTTGCAAGCCAGCAGAATCAGCTCTCCTGCACGTGTCAGAGCCGCAGCGATGCCACGCTCCATCACCCTGCTGCTCCGGAGCCACTGCGGACACAGAAAATCCCAAGATCCAGACAAAACACAGCCACCAATTTCAGGTATCTGACAGGAAAGGGGATGGGAAGGACCATTAGACCACGAAGATGTGACACTCTTCCAGAAAAAGATTCATAAGTCTTCCCTAAACATTTTTCCTCTTCTGTCAGCTGTCTGAGCTGGAGCAGGCCCTTGGTGCAGATGACTCCACAGAACTGCTATTCTGAAGTGATTCTCAGTACCTTAATTTTCCAAATAGATTTGCATAATTTTGTCTGTAATTTTGCATTATATAAACTGTGTTTGCCACTGCATGTGTTTAAGTCACAGCCACATTCTTTTAGTAAGAAAAATTATTTTCATTTTCAAAGAGGAAGCTCAGTCTAGTTTATCAAAGACATGAAACATAAGGATATGTGAATTTTTTAAATGCATGCTGTGAAATTGGATATATTTTTTTATACAGCAGCTGCTGAATTTCTGTACCAAGAGATTATTTCTGACAGATAAAACTAGTTACTAGAGAGAAAAGCAGTTAGCAGCAGCAGCAGCCTACTGGGAACACAGAAAGAAGTATTGTTTCCATGAGTGGAAAACAGCACAAAAACCTTGTGTTTCCTGGTGGGGGAAACCCTGGAAAAAGTTTTAAAAAGAGGGGGCTTGATCCTGATACCAGAGAGAAAACCGTCAATCTAGGAGTTTGTGCAGCAATCTCACTCCCTAGCAGAGAAGCTAATGCAGCATGACATGGTGTGCCAGGCTGCAGCTCACAGAACCTGCCCTGGAAAACATCCTCTTGGGAGGTGCAAAGGTAAAGGCAAAACTCAGAGCAGCAGGATGGGAGAAGTCAGCTCTGCAAATTTGCATCTCTTTCTTGCAACTCTGCCAAAGACACAGAAATCTGTTTGAAATTCATGGGGGCACATTCATCTATCCCTCAGCTGCTCCAAACCCATTTAACCAGGAACAATTAAGTGGTTTAGAAACAGCAGCACAAGCTGCATTGGGCAATTACTTCACAAGGCTCCCAAAAAGTGGATCTGGGGAGCAGAGAGGGTCCTAAAGGCAAATTCATTCATTTTTTTTTACTGTTTTCCTTTGCTTGACTCTTCTGGGCTGCACAGCAAGGGTACAGTCATGCTAAGTGCTAATTGTGAAATTTCAAGCATCTCTAATTATCCCTTAGTCCCGTTTGCTTGGATCCAGCTGGATGTGAACCCAGCAGGAGGCTCACACACTGTGAGCTGCACAGGAGCTGCTGGTGGGTGCAGGGGCTGCCGAGCCCTGTCCCTGTCTCGGAGCTCAGGGCAGCACCAGCACCGTGCCCCAATGCCAACCCTCCCTTCACACAGCCAGCCTGCCCTGGCACCCCCAGGTGAGCTGGCGCAGGCTGCAAGGAGGGAGGCCCTCCAAGGGTCTTTATTTCAGAACTCAGCATGCTTTAACACTGCTCTTTCTGCATCTGCCTTTTAACAGTGGAAGGAACTGGAAATTGAGGAACCAAGTCAGCTGTGACTAAAAAGGACAATGTTGAAAAGTCAGGCAGGACCCAGGTCCATTCTGGACTTGTTAAAGGGGTGCAAATCTCCTGGTTTGTAATGTTCATGAACAAGCATCTTTACTGACATAGGTGATTTAGCTCAGGTGTTTTACATCTGTGAACAGCTCAAGGAGATCCCAGAGTCGGGAATAGCCCCCCAATTACACAAAGAAATTTAAGTATGGGCAAGGTAGAAGACAGTCAGGGCTGTCATCTGTTAAACATAATCATGTCCTTCTTTAGTCTGCATTTGAGGAAGAATCAGGTAATGCAATGTCACATGCATAAAAGGATCCAAAGAACACAGCACTCCCTGTTTGAAAATGGCACAGCCCCACCCCTCCCTTGGGGAGTCCACATCCAGCAGATCAAAGCAGGAAACAACTGAATGAGTTCACCAGTTAGTGACAGAGCACAGGGCGATGTCAGAAATCCTGACTTGCTGCTTTAGCCACTTGAATGTAGTAAACAATGTAAATAAAGAGGCCTGGCAGCATGTTGATGTATTTAACTGCAGTTCACTTGGTCCCAGGAGCAGAGTTAAGAGTTCAGTATAGACTATGCATTTATGAAAGCCTGAGTACACACAATGAAATACAACAGGCCCTTTTACTTCAGCTGGGGTTTTATCCCAAAGTATGGTTCTGAAACCAATTTGGATTAGCTTACTGTTAACAGCATTTGCAGGAGAAGTCTGTAAGAGTAACACCAAGAATTTAGAAATTCAGTCAGAGCTAGGCCGAAGTTATCTCAAATGAAATAGGATAGAATTGTCCTGTTAAGAGGAGTTGGAAGAAAATTTACATCTGGTGTTCATAAAAGCATTAGATTTTTTTCATTAAGTACCTATACAAACTCAGCACAAAACAGAGCTGGAACCCTCAACTTCGAGAGGAGCACTACAGAGGCAGCATCCTCATGAGAGGGCACAGAAAAGAAAAAGCAGCTGCTCAAACCCCACCTTGGTCCACCGAAGGCCACAGCCTCGTGCTCCAAAAGTGAAGGTGGTTACAAGCACCCCACAACATGGAGCCCACACAGAGATGGACACTGAAAGAGGTGTGCTGGGTCTGCAGAACCCAGACAAAAGAGACCTGAGCACTTTGAAGCTCAACACTTATGTGGCCCAATTTCATGGGCAGCAGCCAAAAAAGAGCAAAGTGTGCCTGTCCCCAAGGCCTGGTGAGCCTGTTCCTGCAGAGCTCACCCAGGCAATTCCCACCAGGAACACCAGTAACAGACTTGCACATGGAAACGTGTATCCACCACCTACATGGATTTTGCCAAAAACCACTTCACAAGCTGATAGGCTGTTTATGCCTCTAATAATCTTAATGGCTTTGTGTAGAACAGGATGTAATTGAAAACTCCATGATTGTACTTAAGTTGTCAAGGACACAGTTGTCATAGTTACAAGTAAAGCTCAAGTGTTGGTTATTCAGGGTTGCCTATTTATTTATCAACACAAACAGCGTTGGACAGTCCCACGAGTCCTCAGAAGAACAGAAATGGAGAGACTGGTTTTGTCCTTCAAGTCTTGAAAAAACAGCAAATATTGCACACAAAAGCATAATAAACTGCTTTTTTTGCACAGCTCTCTTCTCTCCCTCCACATGCAGCTGGCATTCAAGTCAGTCTGCTGTGAGCACTGCAGCAAAAGCACAAACCAAGCTGCACTGCATAAGATGAAAACCTCACATCCACACCTTGGAAGTACTGTCCAGTATCCATCATGACACGACAATCCCTGTTTCATGGCACCTGCTTCCCTACCTGCTTCATGGCACCTGCACTCAGGTCAGGGCTGAACCAGCAGCAAAGCCAGAACAGGTTCAGCCCTTCCATCAAGTTTTAAAACTCATTTGGAGTCTAAAGTCTCACTACACTCATATGTCCAGGTTCTCTTCTTCAGGTGCCCTCTAAGCAGGGTTTGGTGGCTGGATATGAATACATTATTTTCTTTTTTATTAAAATAAAATCCTTCTGCCCTTGTCTCTGTTTACCCTCTCTCAAAAAAATATTGGCCAAGGAAAGACTTCTGGTCCCTAATCCAATGAACAAGAACAGGCAGGAATGTTGTGATTTTGGCACACTAGGATTCAGGTGACCCACTAAACTTCTGAACAGCTCATTTTTGGTCCAAGAACTATTGGCACAGCTAAGGTGGGATGAGATGTGCCTATACCTTCCCTGTGAAAGTACATTGTCTCAGGAAAAGAAAACATGGAATTGAAAAGCATCTGCTAGAAATGGGGAAAGTTCCGGATGCAAAGCCAACAGTACCTACATAAATGGTAAAATGGTACATAAATGCTGATTAAAACTAAGTGCAACTAAACTTACATTAGCTAAAAACAATCTAATTTTTTTTAGGAATTTCTTTGTAGCTCCTCCTGAAAAAAACCTTCACATTGATATTTCAGTGAACTTTACCAGTGAGGTACATATAAAAACATCTCTTCAAGCCTATATTAAACATCCTTTCAATGCATATTTTAAATCCATTATTTTAAACGCAGATGGCAACAACGTATCCAAACCATGCCTGTTCATTTCCACACACTTCCCAGACAAAAACAGCCCAGCTCACAACGGATTAAACAAATTATGGCACAGCCGTGCTTTTCACTTTAGTTGCTCCAGAAGCATTTTGTAGTTTTGAAAAAATTAAAGTATTGCAAAATACCCTCAAGTGGTATTTCCAAGGAAATTCAGTTATATTCCATGTAAGATTTTATTCCTAGCATCTTACTGCTGCCTCCTCAGAGATCAGGAAAATGGATAAATAGCACCAAATAAAAGCACAATTTATTTTCCTGTGCCATAAGGCATAAACTAGCTCACTTGGAGACAGCCTGCACCAAACCAAGGGAAACATCTTAAGCTGGGGCGAGAGCTCTGGTTTCTCAAGGTGACCCCCATTCCAGCTGAGGACATGGAACAGCAGAGCCATGCAGATTTCTTGTACAGGAGGTCCAGAAAACAAACCAGGAGCAGCTATCCCTGCACATCCACGGCAGGGACACGGTAACAACACACACACACACCTGCCCAAACCCAAATCCTCACGTTCCCGCTGGGCACAGAGCGTGCAGCGGGACCCGACTCTGTGCCCACCCCACCGCCCGCGGACACACGGCAAAGGCACTTACAGGACTGGCACGCAAAGTCCAGCTCTCCCGTTGGAAATGCTGCTCCCAGGCTCCCCACAGCCAGCTCCTGGGCTGGAAGTGCTGCTCCCTGCTTCACTGCGTGCTTCCCTTCAGCGCAGGCTGCTGCTGGTCGCGCTGGTGAGGAATGCCATTGCTGCCAGCTCCTTCCAGCAGCCGCGCAGCGGGGACAGGCATCACCCAGAGGAAGCCCTGCGCTGCAGCCCCGCAGCTCAGCCGGGGGGGATGCCCCACTTAATGAAGGTTAATGGAAGCAGCTCCTGGCAGCTACAGCCTGTGCTCAGCCAAAGCCAGCGGAGAGGAACACACGACTCGTCTCAAACCTGAGAGAATATGGCTCTGGAATGCGGGTGTCCAAGTTCATCCGAAAGCCTCCTCGGCAGCTTTCTGAAAACAAATTCCAAGATGCAGAGCCAGACTGCGTTAAGGTTTGAAATGGCTCCTTAGTTTCCAACAATTGTGGAAGTTGAAGAACAGGCTTTGTCCCTAATCCCCTTATTTTTACTCTGGTTTGCAAATCTCCTGAGGGTGACACCCAGGCACACGACTGTCACAAAATAACCTTGGTTTGGTTCATTCCCTCCAGGTGGTGCGCAGGCAACACGGCAGGCAGCACGCATCCCAGCGGCGCCTCCCGCTGCACACTGCTCCTGACGGGAATGGGGGGATGTGGATACCCACAGAACACCAGCAGCATCCTTTCAGGCACAGGGATGCAGGGAAAAGCAGCACAGGGTGCCATGGCCGAGGCTGGGCTACCATGGCCAGGTTGCCATGGTGCCGGGGGGCAAGAGGGAAGATGCGCCAGAACAGAGAGAGGCTGAGCCGCTTCAGATTTAAATCCGTGTGACAGCATTTCGGCTGAGCCACTGCACGGTTGCTGTGGCAACCAACGAGTGAAAAATCACAGAGGAAATCTGTAATTATTACAAGTGAGGTGGTGACTTACCCACTTCAGTAATCAGAGCATTAAAACAGCTTGAGCAGAGGAGGGGGAGTTCGTGCCCCCCACCAGGCAGGGCTGCAGTGCAGCAGGGAGCCAGGCACGAGATCCGAGATGGGTGTCCTGCTTTAGGCTCTGCAGGCTCCAGGTGTGGGATGCAGCCCTTGGGCAGGATGCTTCCTCAGCACAGGGCTCTGACTGAGGTGTTGCACCCTGTCTGCAAGGGGGGAGATGAGGGAGCAGCCAGAGCGAGCCCCGGGCTTGTGCTGCTGGTTCAGCACGAGCAGAGTCGGGCGCAAGGAAGGGCCTGAGGCAGGCAGAGGCAAGGACAGATAACAGCAGCAAGGGACAAAGATGGAAGATGCAATGCTTACAGGAGGCAGATAAGGTCCCTGGAAACTGCATGACTCCAGTTTGTGCTGCTCCTTCAGCATCACCTTCCCTGTCCCCCTTCTCTCAGAGCAGGCACAGCAGCAGTATTGGCTTGGTTGTGGTGGGTGGTGTGATGGTCACTGTGCTAACACAGGAGCAGTGAGGGCAAAGTCATGCAGGCAGAGCAGACACACTCTGCAGTGTCTCTGTTGGAACACGCTACCTTGCCCAGGCACACACCAACAGATGCCACATCAGTATCCACGCAACCCATTTACACCCATTAACGGGAGAGTGCAAGTTTTTAAGTCACCATGTTGTTTTCCAGAGCTTTTCTACACAAAATGGACAACTGATTAGCATCCAGACAAACTGCCAATCAAAATGCCACTAACACCAACAAGGAAGAGAATGCAGTGGTAAATTGGTGATTAATCCTGTTCTGGTTCCCTTCTCCTTTGCTGGAGACTGTAGCCTGGGATCTCATGTGAATACTGTGAGCAACTACCAAGAAAGGAGCCCACACTGCAGTTATTTGTAAGACAGATCCCATAACAAGCAGTTGATTTGATCCAAAATAAGAACAGAACCTCATCCCTCACCTTCTTCATAATTTAAAATTTGTCATTAATTGCATACACAGACTGTAAACAACACATTTAAACTGGCCTGTACTGGTTACCAGTCATTAGAACAAACTGGTGGTTCTAAACTGAACTTGCTAGCCAGACAATCTACCACAGAAAGTGCCACAATCCTATTCAGACTGATAGTTAATGCAGGTACACATCACAAAGCAGAGGGGGAAGGACTGAGAAAAGCTATGGGTGCTTAGACTCACCATGTATAAAACACTGAATTCAAGAGCAATTCATTGTGTCAGTGATTTATTACTACACTTATTCAGTGCAGTAATAATCAGCTCCTAAGGAAGACTGAGGTTCTTATGCCTCTGCTGAGTGTTGCCTCGGATGATATGAGGCTAAACTCATTAACCAAAATGATGCTGGATGAAAAGTACTTTGTGCTGCAAAGTGCTAAAAGTTACATGGCAACATCATCTAGATCTCAATCTAGAGACTCCATCAGCACCGTGTCCCTCCGTGCTGAGTCACATCGTGTCTAACTGCTTGGAACCCATCCTGCAGAGAGATAACAACTCTCTTGTACACTTTTATTTGTAGTGGATTTCTTTTGCTCTAACCCTAGCATCAAATGGCTTAACACCAAACTGCCACTTTCTGGGTAGAGCCGAAAGTGTTGCTGTTCTGTATGGCTGCTTTCATCCCTCCATACCCACAATTACCCTGCCTGGCAGGCTGGATGCACAAAGAAGATGACAATGATTATTTAAGTCCTGTTGCAGGGCAAAAAACTTAGAAGTCCCATGTCAGTGATTTGAAGCAACTATAAATATTAAAAATTTATTTAAGATGTATTAAAAATGTGCAGTTCACAAAAGTGGGAGCTGTAACCAAAACCCCATGGATTTGCAATTGATTTAATCAAGATAACATTGGTAAAGAAATCTGTTTAAACAGTCTGTTATTGGAAAGGATGTGACCAACCACCTGCACTAAGTTCACATTCTGCTCTAATTTGCAGTTGTCAAAGGAAGATTCACTCAGTACACAATCCTTCACTGCTACAAAGTAATCTCCAGCTTCAGTTAGTTGTTAGTATATTTCTATCAATACTACAAACATCCTTCTGAAATAAGCAATGATGATACAAGGCAAAACAGGGATCAGATTCTGGCCAGGCTGGTCCACAACACCAAGAAAAGCACGCAGTTCGTATCAAAGATATTTTGTTTTTATGGAAAATATTAGGTTTACTATGTTAGCAGTGCATTTCACTGCAAATGACGGCAAATTCCTCCAGAAGCAACTCTACAGCCTTCCTTAACCCCTGCCTCACACTCTAGAAAGCATCTGCTACACTTTGTTATGAAAAACAAAGCATTTCAAAAAATACAGCTACTTGAGGAGAATTCAGTATTCAGAAATAGCAGCTCCAGGGTAGAGACAAGATGTCAAAACCCTAAATGTCATACACATCTGCAAGAAATGGGAACAAAACACATCAATACCACAAAGCAGAGAGCAAAGCATGCAGGATACTCAGCACCAAGTCTTAGGCCTCCTTCAAAAAACAGAGGTGGCACAAGAATCAACAGCAGGACCCCAAACCTGCAGGAAGAGGGAAAGCAATGCTTCTCTTAAGGGCTTGTTGTGTTTGGTGAAGGAATATAGCACCAGCTGGAGTGTCAGATCAACTTTTAGGTACTGTGAGCAGTAATCACTAGGTTCACCTTAAAATATATTAAAAGTATTTCAATACAGTTGGAAGGAAACAAAGTAAGACTATATAAATGGTGACCCCAAGTTAATGACAAAAATCTGAGCAAACAATTTGCAGACAGTAGGATAAAGATCTTATTTGGCCAAAGAGGATTACTATGAAGGGTAAATCAAAATAAAAAGGACAATTGGGATTGCTTAGCTTTGTGGGAAAGACAGCACACTGCAGCTTTCCAGCCTGTGGCTGGCCAGAAGGCTACTTCCTACCTTAGCACATCCAGTAACTCTACACTCTGTGCACAGAGGCAGTTTTTCTTTTGTGAAAGAAGTTAAAAGGCCCATGAACAGAGTGGAATTCAGCACTATCAATACCACTAGCTGCAGGGATTTCATTTGGTGGGCAGATGTTGAGCTTGAAAAAGTCAGAGGTTGCACGTGTGCAGGGCACACCTGAACTCCCCTGCACTACTCACTAATCAGTAACTGCTGTAACTCACACTGACCCAGGCACAGGGGCATCAGCCCCTCTGTTCTTCAGATGTCAACTGCTTTAATTCCCATTAAACCTGAGAGCTTCACATTCAGAAGGAAAGGGATATAGGAATTAAGCACAAGTACTATGAAAATTCTACTATTCTGAAGTCCTATTTTTTCTTGTTTATTCAGGCAATAGGTAAAAAAGGGACAGCAGTTGGGGAGTTTTCAGAACAGTTCAGGAAACACAGATATGTACACAGTGTTAAAAAGACTCAGTTACTAAATTCCCTAGTATGTTTAGAACATTATTTTTGAGCTCCAGATGGAGAAAGAAACTAGTGCCAATCTGATTCAGCAAGATACGTATTTCTCAGGTGGCCCCTTTTACTTCACTGGGCCCATTTACAAAACCAGAGTTGGGCATGAGCCAAAGAACTCTGCTGAATTGAGGCAAGGTAGAAAAACTGGGAACTGGAAGAATCTATGGTGATCAAAACCTGAAAGTTACCTACTAGGGAAAAATCCACAAGGCTGCTGCATGAACTGTGCTTATTTACTCCTTCTATATTGCCTGTTTAACCAAACTAATGAATCTGCTGCACTATTACACAGGTATTAAATACCTGGATACAGATTTGAGGAGATGAACTGGAGCTTACTAAGTGTGCTAATGGCTAAACTCACTGGTGAAGGCTCATCGAGGTACATCTCTACTGCACCCTCAACTCTCATGGTAACACTGACACCCACAAAGAAATTGGGCTCTGCTCTTCAGTCTGGCATATGCCAAAGGACATTTTATGCACCACATTCAGGTAGTTAAAAAGTGTTGACCAGTTTTGGGAAAATTTCCATAAAGATTTGGACAAATCTTTATAGGAGTTCTGATAGAAGTTAAGCAAGTCCAGTTTACTTGCTGGGGTAATAGAAGAGAGACCTGGAATCAGGAAACCGATGAAGGATGCCTTGTATTACTGTGATGCTAAGAGAGGCTGCATGAACAATGCGAAACCAACCCAGGATAACTGCTCCAGGATGAATACAATCAATATGGAATAATGAGCTAGTAGTTAGATAAATAAACAAGCTGTTCAACCTAACAAAAACTTTTTGTGGGAGATGTTTATCTTCCTAATGGCAACTTAAAAAAATAAGCAGCATTAGCACAATTGGACAGCGAGTGGTTCCCTTCAGAGTGCTGCCCTCACTAGTACTTAACCTCTCTCAAGAGCACTGTCACAGAAGCTCAGGAAAAGAACAACAGCAAATTTCCCTTCTCCTTCATAAAGTCAGGGTTTCACCAAATGGATGCAACTGCAGGATTTATCAGTAATCAGGTAATTCTTCACAGAAGATACATCATGTGCTTTGTTAGAGTCAGTATCATCTTAAGCTGCCCCTTTTCCCCTCTCTGCTGTTAACTGGTGACAATAAATAAACGATATTCAGAGGTTGGAGTTTCACAAGAGATGAGAGGAATGTGCCTGCAAGCCTGCTAATCTTGCTCACCAGCCAGAGCAGAGGATCAGTTATGCAAGGCTGCATGTGGATTTTGACCAGATATAAAAAACAGTTCATTTCTCCTCTCTTTCCCCTTTGGAACAACAAAAGAGAAGCTGTGAGCCATTTCCTATCATTTATCAGATCACTCTGGAAACTCATTTTCTCTGCATATTTTATGTGAAAAAAAAAAAAAAACTTTATGCAAGTGCTGTATCCCAAAATTATGCAATCAGCTTTGGGTTTGCAGGGTAGTAGCACCTTCTGAGCTTATTTTCTTAAGAGCTAGCTTTCCTGCCACTGGTCCCATCACTCAGTGTCCCACTCACACCAGAGAGATTCCTAATCTGAGGAAGAAAAATCACCAAACCCTTCTGGTGTCCAGTGGAGTCACAAATTCAGCTCGGAGCAAACCACTGAAAAGAAACAACCAAGCAGTGTGAGGAACAAGAAGTCCACCCTGAGGAGCCACCACGGTTGACTCCCTGTTGAAACATCACCTACCCATGGAAACCATGGCCATAGTCAGTCCTACCCTTTTGATTGAACCAAATCCTACTACATCAAAATCTACAGAGAAGCAAAACAACAAACTCAAAACTGATACACAATCAGGTAATGGTCCAATTTTTATGGATAAATGAACAGCAGGAATCCTACAGCCTGCATCAGAAACAAGAGGAGTTTTCCAATCACCTTCCTGGCCAAGGGAAAAAAATTACTGATGAGAAATTAGGCAAGCAGTCTCCTGTTACTGCTAAAAGGAAATGGCATTTGAATTTCATTATTATAAGAAGAAAAGCACAAGATTTGTCAGTGATAGTTACTGCAAAGCACAGATTGTTGCCGCAATCAGTAAAGTCCTTCTCAAAGGCCCTACAACATGAATCCAGCCCCTAGCACTGCTTGTCATTGTCTCCACTTGCCTCAACTCCCTCCCTTTGTAACACTAACCAGCTCTTTCTATGCTTTGCTTCAGCTGCTTTTCACAACAGCCAAGGCAGAAGCATCTCATTCCAGCAGCCCCTTCCAACACCCAGTGCCCAAACCACAGAACAAAGAAAGATCTGCTCCCCCGTAGATCCATTACCTGGTAAAACCACCCTGCAAACAAGGAATGTGGAGTTCATCCGAGCCCAGCTCATCCTCTGCTTTCCTACCTCCACCAGCACACTCTGATTGTGTAATCCTATTTCCCTCTCCAGGAAGCTGCATTGCAGCAATAGCTGTGGAGCAAAAAACAAGGCTTGCTTTACACTGGAGCTGAGAGGGGAGAACACGATAGAGAATGGCAGCTCAGTCCATACAGGTAAATCCCATCCTTCACACCCACAGCTCAGTCCATACAGGTAAATCCCATCCCTCACACCCACAGCTCAGTCCATACAGGTAAATCCCATCCCTCACACCCACAGCTCAGTCCATACAGGTAAAACCCATCCCTCACACCCACAGCTCAGTCCATACAGGTAAATCCCATCCTTCACACCCACAGCTCAGTCCATACAGGTAAATCCCATCCCTCACACCTGCAGTATGGTCCATACAGGTAAATCCCATCCCTCACACCCACAGCTCAGTCCATACAGGTAAATCCCATCCCTCACACCTGCCACAGGGGCCCATCAGTGTCAGTGTGCTCAGCTTTGCCTGAAGTGATGCAGCTGTTAAGGATGGAGAAGTCATGGCTCTTTGTGGCAGGATTACCCTCTGGCCTGTTGCCAAAAAGTATCTTATGCCTGAAATCTGTCCAGAGCAGTTTGGTTTGATTTCTAACAGCTTCATTACTTGTCATGTTCTCTAATTCCCACCAAGGCAATAATTTATATAATCAGATATATACAGTGAGAGCTGTTAAAAATGCTTCAATATGAAGTTACTAGCTCCATTTTGCTCTCAGTGTCCTAATTTTTTTTTTTTTTTGTGAACATCACAACATCAATATGAAGCAAGAACCTTGCAAAAAATGTGTAATTCATGACAGATGTGGAAAGAGATTTAACAGAGAAGAACAAGATGGCTGGTTCCCATTATTTGAGAAGGAACCTGACAGACAAATTAGGAGGAAACATAATACAAACAGAAAATATTACTGCTATTGGGTTACACCAAGCTTATTTAAAATACTTAATTTTAATGATATTTATGTTACTTATGCACATTTCTGTAGCATTGCCAGACCAATTAAAACATATGAGTTGATTTCAGTTGTGTTTGTTGTCAAGAGATGCTGCCAAGAACCTCCGCACATTTCATCTTTCACTGAAAGAGGAAGCCAACATTGGCATGCAGTGGTGATGTTCCAAGTCTTTAATCAAAATTGAGCTTGATGAGTTACAAATACAAATGAGGGATATTATTCTTTCCTTTCCCTGCAAACTAATTTTCTTTTCCTGTTTTCCTCAGTGGCTTCTGAAGCCTATATTCCTGCACTACCTCATTCAGAAAGGAAAAGACCTGGAAGGGCAAGAGGTGGTATCTCTTGTGAAAAAAATCTGTAGGGTTGTTCATTTGCTGGGAGGAAAGAGGAAGAGGAAGGGGTGATTTATATTGAGAGTACAGGCAACAAAGCCTAAATGAAATCAGCCAGCACTGGGTTAGAAATTTCTATGAGGAACTTGCTGCCCTGTGCTTTGTCCAGTGCAAGGCTTACTGATGGAATCTGAATGCTTTAAAATTGAGCCAAACATAAAAAATAGGACACCACAAAAACATCATCACTAATTTATGTTTTCCCAACACCCATTGTTCTGTTGTGTGAGAAACCAGTGATGAAACCAAGGTTACAAGGGGAGGGGGAAAAAAAACAGCCCTGAATAAAACCCAATATCCCAACACAAAACTAGAAAGAAAACCTCGTGCTGGCAATCCACACTCTTGGGTAACATTTTTCCACGCTTCCTGTAAACTTTCCAGCCACAGGTAGGCTGGGTAGTCCAGGCTGAGCTGTCCACTGATACCACAGGCAGGGCAATACCTCTCCCACTGCTTCCCTCAGTTCACCCCATCCCCCTGCCAGCTTCCCTCTCCACACGAACAGCTCCTTCACCCAGCAGGACAGTGCATGTTCTGCCGTGCCTCCTGCAGAGCTATAATGGTCTTCTAGGCAGAGACATCTGTTTTTAGAGCTGACAGGTAGGACTAAGAGCTCTTAAAACAGCTCTGAGACACCATAAATACAAGAGCTGGAAAGTGTGGGAAGAGCAGTGGAAATGGAGAGCACATCACCCTGACACTGTGGGCAGGCTGAAAGGCTCCAGAAGAGGAAATCTGGTGCTCGTGACATGCAGATGGCAGAAGAGATGAAAGCAAATGCATGAGAGAAGCTCTGATCCCGATTCCAGGATCACCCATGGTCCCAAACATGGCCCATACAGCTGGGACAGCGACATGGTCTGTGGGGAACTGAGAGCAGACTGACACAGGAACCTGAACCCAAAGCTCCCCACTGACCCAGCAAAAGGCACCTGAGGGAGCCAGCACAGAATACAAATGCACCAGAAACCAAAGGAAGCATGCACAGGTTTCTCCCACAACAGCAGCCCTCTCCTGAGGCAAAGGAACAGCTTTCTGCTTGGGAGGACATCTCAGGGATGCACTCAGAACAGTCTGGGTTCCACCAGCTGCCCACACCTTGGAAAAGGCACATTGTCACAACCCAAGCAGGTCAGGGTTAAATTGGATTAGTGTATTCCAGCAGGTGCCAGGTCAGGATTGCCCAATTTCTTTGCTGTTATCCAACCAATTTTCAAGGTACTTGAACTTGCCAGGTTTCAAACTTCAGGCATTTTGAGGCTTTTGCTAAAAATTCCTACGTAAAACAGAATTATACATGGGCACAACAGCTGCAAAGCAATGTATTCTCATTTGTAAAATTAAAACTGAACTTTGTTTGGAGACAGCAAGGGAAATTCCTGCTGAAATAAGGACTATTTTAAAGTGTTTGAGATAAGGAAAAGCTTGAGATAGGTTTACAAGATTTTTCTACACTCAGAATTACAGCTACACAGCTAAACCAGTAAGTTTGGCACTTCATCCTATCACCTGGAGTGTATTTGAGACATACTGACTTTTTACATGAATTCTTTAGCAAGCTGCAGAACATCCCTCAGAACACCAGCAGAACTAGATGTTAGTGTTTAAACTGCCAGGTTTCCCAAGAGACACAAGAAGGTAAACATACCCTGCCAATGCCAAGTTGCATTTCAGGAAAATTACAAAATGTAAATGGGAAAGTCACCAAGTCTGAAGCTTTGCTGCCTTCAAAGTGCCTTGCACCTTGCCACAGAAATTCTACAGTACACTGCCTTTCAGCCAGAGCCCCAGGGAGGAGTTTGGTACAACACAAGCACGCACTACACAAATACTTTATCTCCTGCATAAAACTGAGAGAAGCTCACAGAAATAATGGCAGAAGACATTACAAAGGAGAAGTAAGTGTGAAAAACTAAGTTCACATTTCTTCAAGCTGACAGCATTCACTTACTAAAGGCAGAACTTTTAGCTGAGTGACTTTGGTGCTTTCTCACATCAAACAGGACAGCACAGCTTTATCATTTTATAAAAGTTGAGTCCATCACTAGGGCAGACCTGTGTCCTGGACACTGCAGGTGCCCAGCCCTAGCCCTTCACAAAGGCACTTCATGAAATCAGCTCCTCACTGGCACCATAAAATCATTCCATGATGGTCCAGCCCTTGCTAGGACATGCATCCATTTCCACAACAGAATTTACAGCCGTAGAAGCTATCACACAAAATTCAAAATACTCCAAATGCACAAACTAGGAAAAGGAAACTAAACTTCATGCTGCAAAAAGTGGGATTTATTTTCAACAAGAAAATCACACCCTTCAAGAATATTCTCTCTGCTGCGAGTACATGCACCTCTACTGGGCAGCAAGAGAGACAAGCTGCTCCTTCCACACAGCCAAGAGCTGCAACACATAAGCAAGGTTCCTACCTCATTCTTCTGGTGAATTTCTAGTACTGGCTAAATGTGGAAAATGAAGAGTAAAATAATTTGTGAAAGGAAAGACAAACAAGCTAATACAAGGATACATTACAGAACCTTACTCCCACACATCAGAAGAGAGTGTGAAAGCCACAGAAATAGTTTACAACAATATTCTCTGTTTTAGACACTTTGCTCGCTTTGGAAAACCCCCAGAATACTGTCATTTTTGCACAAACACCATATTGCTAAGAAAATATCAGTTTCTGTTTTCCTGGACCATAGCTGTCATTTCAGGCAACAGGACCATGATCTGATAAAACAGATCACAACATTCAGAAAACCAAGAGGGGACAGAGGTGGTTTTCAAGCCACAAAATAGTGGCTGGAAGAATTATCTACTTTTAGTTGGTAGCAGCTCTGACCCCTAAGGCAACCTCTTCTATACATAAAGAAGAGAACTTTGAAAGGAGATCCATCTGTAAAAAGAATAGGGTGCTTTCAGCCTCTGGAAAGATAAATCTGTTACATAACTTTTAAAGCATATCCATCTTTCCACAGGCAATGGGGCCCACAGTGATAATTATCTGTGTGGTGGATTCTTGGTCTTTAAGCTTCACTGCTCCTGATGTGTCATTTTTGCATTACTTACCTGTACTTTCACAGCTCCCTACACACCAGCTGCTTTCCTTCTGATGGAAGCCAGCTCTTTTATGTTACTTATTCTCTCAAATGGGATAAGACACCTCACTATTTGATTCAGACTTATCACTATGCCTGAAAAACTCTTAAGAGCTTAAAAAGAACTGCAAAAGAAGAACAGGTACTACTGGAAAAGCCTCTTGAACAAAAGTTGTGCACACAGATGGACAAGGTGCAACATACAAAGAGGAACAAAAACGTATTTGAAAACAATAATGATGAGAAAGGTCTTACATGAAATCTGAGAATTATTCAAGATCTATTCTCCTCCCTTCTCCCTCTGACAAAGGCAAAGCCAAAAGCAAAGGAGATTTATCCAAGTTCAGAGTCCTCATTTGATTTAAAGTTTCTGGTATACAGCCAATCCAGCAAGATTTAAAGATACAACTGGTTTGTATCTTTACAACAGAGATACAGCAGTGAGTGCCACCCTGTCCATATAGCACCTACACATACTGCCACTCAACAGCCTTCTTTCCTGAGGCACTTCCACAAGCTGTTTTCATTTGGGTAAGAAAGGAAGGGGATTTAATTTGTAATTGAAACAGACAAAAAATTTTAGCAGTGTTTCTGGAATGGACTCTCAATCCTAGAATTCATGAAACAAAGCTCGTAAACCAAGAACCACATCCAACTGGCCTTAGAGCAGCTGTGAACTCTAATCCTGTGAAGCCTAATAATTCCTGAAATGATGAGGCTAAGCAGCAACACAGGTACATCATGACATCACCTGAGCTGTTTTAATTCAGGCCCAACACTCAGAACACAAACCCAGAGGAAAACTCTGTACTCCCAGGGCAGGAGTGGTGCCCGTGCAGCTGCACCTGCACACACAGGCAGCTACAGCTGGCCTGCTGCCCAATGTGCCTGTGGGGAAGGAAGGCATTGCATAAATTGCTCTCAAACTTGGCTGTTAAACAGCACACCATGCAGACAGGGCAAGGGGAACCACCTGGAGACCCCCAAGCTGCTGGCAGGGGCAGCAAGAGCTGGTTTGAATGAACATACACTTGGCAGGCAAGAATCTGAATTCCTCCCTGCCTCTGAAAAAATCCTGATCAGGATGTTGTCCTTTCCCAATGACAGCACAGCTGCCAGCAGGACACCTACTGATTTGCTTGGTGTTTATTTGCATGCTGTGCTTGCTTACTGCCTCTGGGCATAAATATCCAATTTTATCCACTTATTTGACTTTACTTTGTGTTTGAATGCACAAGACACCTCACTGTACAGTATGCCTCCGAGGCTGTCATCCCTCAGAAGACTAAAGGCCTAATGAAAGATTAGTAAAACAGTTTTATTGCATTTTCCCACACATAATTTGCAAGAGGTCAGCTTATCTAATAGCACCACACACGTACTGACTCAGGTCTCCATTTATCTGCACATCTCTGAATCACTGTCCTCTGCACTTGGGGTGTTCAGGAGGAGACACACACACAGACTGCAGACACAAAAGACCTGAACACTGATTCCCAGTCCACAAGGCTACCCAGCATGTAACTTACAATAATAGCTCTCCCATCTATACAGTCAGACCAGTGATGTTTGATGAGTGCTTTAAACAATACGGATGAGAAACACTACAAAATCCAGATATTACCCTTCAGTGCATATGCTGTGCTTCAGTATGGTGAGCTGTGATCCTGCATTTGAATCACTGACCTACAAGTCTGCATTTGTAACTCCAGTCAAAGAAGACAAACTGCTCCCAGACAGAATTTGCCCAATACTGACACTACAGAAAAGACAATTACAACAACAAAAAAAAATGCAACTAGCACTGCAAAATTGCTAATTCAGTTTATAACACAATAACCAGATTACAACAGGATTCAATAGGTAATTTCCTTACTGCAGAGCTTCCAGAAGGTAACCCTACTACTACCCTCCTTTTATACCAGTTGGCTTTCAATCTTTATCAAATTCCGTGCTTCAAACTGTAAGAGCAAAGACCCTTTTAAGAGCCCATACCCAGTGCCTTTGAACTGTAGGGCAAAATCCAGTATTTGTAAGCCTGGACATTCATTACTGATTACAAAATTACTTGGAAATCTCCCACAGTAGTTCAGTTTCTTTGCATATCATTTCCTTCTCTGCTTATTCCATAAACAGAGATGGAGAATCACAGAGGCAAAAGCCAAGCCAGGCAGAGGCAAAAATCTGGCTGAAGAGCCCCGTGCTACTTTAAGCACTGTAAGGGAAGCGATGCTAAGGATGTATCAAACCCAAGCCCGAGGTATTGGCTTGGGTTTTGCATCACGAGCACCAGCTGGAGAACAGGAAACTGAAAAGCCCAGCTGAACCTCAGCTGAAGTGCAGCACCAGGCCTCCCCTAACACCATTACTCAGCTGCCTGCAACACCTCACCCAGGGGCGCCCTCCACGCAAAGCCAGTGCCGTTCTCCCCACGGTTCGCAGCTGTTTTCTCACGGGTTTTGCGCCCTCCCGTTTCCTTTTCCCCCCGCTCCCCGCCGCAGGTCCGTGCCGGGCCCACCCGCCCGCCGTGGGTGCCGCTGCCGGGGCACAGGGCATCCCAAACCCGCCTCCCGGAGCGGCCGACCCCTCCTGCGCTCCGCGGTCCCCAGGGGCCAGGGGGACGGCGGCGGGCCCCGCCGGGGTGCGGCCCACGCTCGGGTCCGGCAGGGCAGGGCAGGGCAGGGCCCCCGAGCGAGCGGGATGGCACCGGCCTCCGCGACCCCCGCCCGCCAGCGGAAGCCCCGCGGTCGCGGCCCGGCGCCGCCCCGCTCCCCGCAGGGTGCGCTGGGCCGGGGACCCGGCGGAAGGGCATCAGCGAGCGGCGGGGGACGCGGGGCTGCCCCGGCAACGCGGGCACAGGCGCCCGCGGGGATGGGGATGGAGACGGGGGCCCGCGGGGAGTCCCGCTGCCGGGCGGGAGCGACGGGCGGCGAAGGCAGCGGCCCGTCCGCGGCCCCGCGCGGTTCGGGCGCTCACCGGGAGGTGCGGGCTGCGCGTCCTGCGGCGGCCGCGCCGGGCTGCGCTGCGCTGCGCTGGGCCGGCCGCGTCCCGCCGGCCCCGCCGCCGCCCGCCCGCCCCGCGCGGCGCGACCAATCAGCGCCGCCGCCCGCGGCCCCGCGCCCGCCGCGGCCAATGGGAGAGCGCGGCCGGGGCTCGCCCCCGCCGGGAGGGGCGGGGCCGGCCGGGCCCCTCAGGGACGGCGGGGCCGGGGCGGCGGGGCTCGGACCGGCCGCGTCCCTCGGCGGGGGCTGCGGAGCCTCCTCTCCGCCTGCCCCGCGCCCCCTGCTCGGCAGCCACCGCGCATCCGCGGCAAGGGCTGCGGAGCCTCTTTCCTAAGCGCGATGGGAATCCGTGCCTGCACTTACAGCTCCACAAAGACCCGCTGTCCCTTCCTTATTGCCTCGTGTTTATCTGCTGCCACTTGGGACATACTTAATTTAGCAAAGGCAGCAACTAAGAAAGTATTTTGGTCTTCTATCTCTGATTAGAAATTCAAATTAAACCTAGTGTGATGTCGAACTCCAAATTTAAAACCCAAATCTTCACCAGCATTTAAGGCTGGCCTGGACAAAACACGTTTTTGTTGTGGACGTTAGAGGACTGAAGCAGCTCAAATCCCACAACGAGCCCTTCTGCTCAGTTGCTGCTTGGTTCTGCTACAGCACTGTGGTATTTGCAGGCACAATGCTGCCCTTGAAGCTCCAACCCAGTAATAAATATTGTTATGTATCTCATCCACAACAGGACCTGTGGCAAGCATGTTGAACCCTATCTAGACTCTCATCTTGCAGAATTCATGTCTCGTTCACAGCCTTGGTTTTCTTCAAAACCTAAGACCTGGCTACAGAAGGCCAATGCATGTACACCTCTGTCCCCTCTCCTGTGGGCAGCACAAGGGCACCCTCTCCCTGTCCAGGTGACTTCTCAGAGCTGGGGCTCATAACGGGTGCCCACAAGAGAGGGGAGCTGTCAGAGCCTGCCAGCCCCCGAGGACCTCCATGGCAGGCTCCAGGGAGTATCCTGGAGCAGCTGTTGTGGCAGAGCAGCTGAAGGCCACTGGACAGAGCACCCAAGCAAGGCAGGAACGCTGCAGGCTCTGAGAGGCCAGAGCTGTTCTGTGCTGCAACACCATCAATTTGCAGATGGTGTTACAGGATCCTTCTGTCCCTGCACACACCACTCGAGGCTAGGCCATCTACGCCTCCTCATTTCCACTTACCCTGCCCAGACCCCTTATGTCTGTCAGTCTGTTCCAGTTAGAAAGATTTAGTGGTCCAAAATCACAAGAGAGGCAGCAGTTTAGCCATTCAGATGGCAGTAAGCCATTTGTACCATAAAGGACAAGGAAGCACTAGGACAGATTACAGGATCTGTATGATGAGAGCCTTTGATAACAAACACTTATCAAGATTCTCGGATGAATATGATTCTACTTTGAGAGGAATACAGAACAGATAATTTCAGATAATTTCTTGGTGCCCCTTCTGATCATCCTACAATGTAAACCTGTTACTGATATCCCATAAAACAAGAACAGAGCAGTAAACTTTACTTTTTTCATGCTATCTTCTGTCCAACTCCTCGTCAACTTTCTTGCCTAATTTATTAGATGTATTTTTACTTAACTTTGAGGCAGAAATGATGTTACTTCAAATTATTATTAACATCTTATATATCTTACTCACTACCTGACTAGTATCTCCTTTGAATATTTGCTCAAAAAGCTTAGAGAATACACTCAGCTTGCTTGCAAGCTAGGGATGTTCCTTTGCATCTCTTCTTGCTCACACCAGTGCTGCTGGCCTGGGCAGTGTGTAAATAAACACACACACACACACACATACACACACACATATATATATATATATATGTAGATATTTTGTTACTGCCTTTAGGTGCTGGTATTGTTAAAGAAATTCCATGTGCCATCTGCTGGGGGAAACTTCCTCTGAGGCAATGTGCCAGTGTGCTGTACTGACACAGCTGACTGCACTGCTGGCAGCATGAAGAGGCACTTATTTCTCAAGAGGAAGCTTTATTCTGTTAATGCATTAACTTCCAGCACAGATGCAAAGGTCAGACACAAAAGGTCAGGGTCAAGATGAGTCTGTAAAAGGACACAAACCTCTGAACCTGTGTCACAGCATGATAGCCTGGCAGCAAGAAGTAGCTCATTTTCAAATCCTACTTCACTTGAACCTCCAAAGTGTTCAGCTTACAAATACCATGAGTACACTCAGGAAGTGAACTGCATTTTAAAGACAAGTTACTAAGCATTAAGTGAATAATTCTCAATTTACTTGCAGATTGAAAAATCTCTGCAAGCTTATGAGAAAGGCAGCTTTTCTTGCAGTGCCATAACAAGCAGACAGGAATTCAGCACCCACTTTTCAGAAGCAGTCTTCAGTTTCCTGTACCCAACACTCAGCACCAATAACTGTCTTTAAAACCACCAGCAGCATTTGGCTGTCACACTCGTGGCAGTCTGACTCCAGGTAATGTGGTTTCAGGCACAGGACTGAGGAAAATCAACTTTGCTAACACACCCTGCACTGCCACATTGGGAGCAGTTACACATAACTCCAAAGTGGACCCAGATATCCATTGCCATCAAAATAGCTGGTCTGCTCTTCCTTTATACCCCCAGCAACAGATCCCCACTGATGGCCCTGACTGATCACAGGAGTCAGCTGGATTAGGTCTCATTGATCCCCTAGAAAACTACACTTACAATTAGGTTTCCTGGGAATCAAAAACATCAGAATCCAGGTTGCAAAATTGCTGTAAGAAACACTATGAAAGGGGAAAATATAAAACTGTAACGTAAAATAAGCTCAGTAAGTAGAAATCTCAGACATACAAAATAATTTCTCCAAGTTTTAAGATGTTGTCTACCAGAATTAAAAAACAAAGCAAACAAAACAAAACCCAGAAATGCAATTGCCAGGGACATAGCCCTTAATTCTCTGGTGAAAAGGGAAGAGGACTGGAACTAGTGGTGGATGTAGAAGTCCACAAACGGTCGCGTTAATGAACAGGCAATCTCATGATAGTTTCCTGATATAAAACTTTGAGATCCAATTTAATTCCTCACCTTCTAAGGAATGAGAAGTTCCTACCACATACACACAAAGTACATCTACTTTTTCCTAGAATGTTTTCTGAAAACCCCAAACTGCTGGAGGCAAAGCTACTGTCACAAAGTAGGCAAGTAAACACCATCTTCTTTTCAGGATTATTTCCACTGAAGCTTCATCTGCAAGTCTAGGTGAGAAGTGCAGAACCACGCATGCCACCTAAACTGTTACTCCAAAATACAATATTGTCAAACTAGAAAGGAACAGGGTGTTGAACAAACTGTAAAATGTTTTGACTCAAAGTGTTGTACAGCAGATGGAGCTACAAGGATGGCCTACAAATAGCCACCTACACTTGAGAACACCCAACAATGATAAATATACAGAATCTATCCCATCAATGGAGCATCTTCAACTTTCTTCTACTGCAAAATGACACACAGATGTTCACAACAAAGCAACACTCAAGGTTTCACATCAACAAAGATTTAAAAGAAATAAATGCAATTAGTTTGCAATACTTATTTGGGTGTCACATAAAAGTTTGACTTCTTCTCCTGACCAATATTTATAATTGTGTCACCTTTTATTCTCTTAAGAGATATAAAAACAGGAGAGGGGTTGGGACTGAGAAAAGGCATTTGTTTCACCATATGGCCGTGACAAAAGTGAAAATCATTTGTTTCAAACCAGATTCCAACTGAGGATCGTTTGTCTATCCATTACCATGCTTCCCAAGAAGATTTGGACACTCCTCCCTTTTATCAGAGCTAAGTGTACTGCAAGGGTTCCACAGGTTCCCCTTCACCTCCTCTATGTTCCTCTCTTCAGAAAATGATCCATCTGGATGACTGCTGGATTTGCCAGCCAGATCCAGAAACGCTCCCAGCTGCCTGATGACTTTATTTAGCAAAAGAGAAAGTTTTCCAAGTGAAAACCTAATCACCACAGCCGAGCAGAAATATTCATAGGTTTAAAATTAAGTGCCTACTTTCTCTTCCTTCACAGAAATGAAAGACTTGCAGGTGAGTTTCTGTTGATAATTCCAAAGACTTTGAGAAAACCTGTGTGAGAAAAACCACAAGATTCCCTAACTGCTTACACTATTTCACATCAGCCTTGTACATTCTTGTACAGCCTTCAAAAAAATCACTACCGAAATAAGCAGCTACATTCAAAAATAGTTGAATCTACCAAAGTTAATAACATTACATAACAAACCAACAAACATTAGTTTGGGAATCTTTGGATTAAAATACAGTTTTTCATCCTTGAAGTTCAAATGAGGGTTCTGAGAGAGATGTTTTGTATTAATCTAGGCAGATAGGTGCTAACATAATGTAATTTTTACTTTGTACTCATAGGCCATCATCTAATAACCTTTCATCCCATTAAAGAACACAAAAAATAGATCTTCACATACATAAGAAGGTTATGGAATAACTGACCTACACCAAATGTGAAACAGGCTTTCAAGAAGTCCATCAGATGCTTCTAATGAATGTCTTGCACACTCCCACAAGTCCCAGGCTGGAACAGCTCCATCACTGAAACTCCTGGCGCTGAGGAATGCAGTGGGCACAAGGATTTCCATGGCAGTGTACTTATGGCAAAGTGATATAAACACAACAGTGCACATAACATTTATAAAAGTGCAAGCAGATTTTTGGATTCATTAGTAACACAGGAGAGATTTAATAAATATGTTTTATTTTAATCCAGAAGTAACATATTGAAGGCCCACTTTTGTGTGGGCAAGACATTCTTGGACACTTCCCTACCCCCAGCCTCATAAGTATATGCTGAGGCTAGAATTCCAAATATTTCAAGAGCTGTAACATGTCCCTTCATGTGGTACCTTCTCACTCTCAACCTGCTCAGGACAGAATAGCTTAAAATTCCTGCATGACAATATAGGGTTGACCTCCTATACTCCAAAACCTCTGTGGAATATTTTTAGTCTCAAACAAAATGCATCTTATTTCCTTTCAAGTCAGATAGTGGTCCTAAACTAGAGTGACTTATATAGGACAAACTGAGAATTAAGGGCCAAGTTTCACAAACAAGTTTCTTAAAGAAAATTTCATTCATGACAAACAAGTCTTGTCCAGAGCATCGTTTCACAAGTGTTGATAAATGCAAATAATGTGTGGAACTGGGATAAGATTGAGAACGGTGTCCATGTTGTGTAAATGAAAAAGGGAAACGCATGACATCTGCAAATCAGTCACATGGAAAAGGTTAAATACTTCTTTGCCGGACTCTAAGAGTGAAGTCATCAACCCAAAGAGCAAGTCACCGTGTCACTGCCACTGCCTGGAATCCAGCAGGTACTTGGAAACATCAAAGAAATCATGTCCAACTGCACAAATCCAAGAAATGAAGTGCCAAACCCAAAAAAGTAAAGCAAAACTGCATTGCAATACTTTCCGAGAACACAATTCCACCAGGAAGATGCTTTTCTTGGGATGAAAATCCTTTTCTTAACAGAACATCAAAATAGCCTTTCTCCTTAGGTAAAGATCTTCTCTTTCCTCGTGGGCCTGTCACGTTAGGTGGTTAGCCATGATCTTCCACAACTCCTGTAGGAACAGAAAAAATACATACCGGTGTTTTCTCACATCAGTAGGTTGCAATTATGAAAACGTTCAACATGCTCACTGTAAAACAAGTTTTATGACATACCCTATACCTCCATCTATAGATAGTATCCATCTATGGATAGATAGCAAATCCATGTCTGTAATTTCCTGGAACAATTACCAAATTATCTTTGAAACAGAGCACTACAGTTGATTGCTTCATTCTTGTGGCATGATTTAAAAAAATAATGTGCATTTAGTATAAAGTAGTTTGTTCTAAAACAGTTTGAAATTAGCTCAGTTGGTCAGAGCATGGTGCTAATAATGCCAAGGTTGTGGGCTGGATCCCTGTATGAGGCCATTTATTTAAGAGCTGGATTCAATCGTCCTTGTGGGTCCCTTCCAACTCAGAATGTTCTGTGATTCTGTCATTTCACTGATGTGCATGATCTTGACTGATAATCCTGCTAATCCTAAGCATTTTGACTGATAATCCTGCTCTTTTTCTTAGCCTGTGTTGACAAATGCTTTCAATAATGCTCGTAAAAAAAAAACCAGCTGAAGAAATAATTTACTGAGGAATCAAAGTCTCACAAATGCAGAGCTTATATAAACACACAACCCTCCTTCTCAATCCCATAGACAGCAAGGATGAAAAATCCTTAATCACTTCATTTCTTTAGAATACATTAATATACGCTTTGTCTGCTCCACAGAGCATAATTAACCACACTATCACATACTCTTCACCATGGCATCTTTGAATTGTGGCAAAAGATTTAATGATAAATAAAAACATAGGCATTTTAAAAATGCATAGATTTCAAGGATCAGCAGCCTTCTCAAAGCAGCCAGGGAATGAGTTTACACATTTATTTATAATCCAGGTTACTTTTGTGTACTTTTAAAACTTTAAAACAAGTTTTACACACGTTTTATGCCTGAAGATATCAGCATTAAGTAAAATAAATCAATCTTATGAAGTAACTGTGGACCCTGTCATCTCACTATGCATCCACACAGTATGTTGACTACAACATAATTTCTTGGTACCAGATTTGCAATCCAGTGCAAGATTTGCATCTCCTCTAAAAAGATTCATTAGATTGGATTGTTCTGGAAGCCTGTTAGCTGTTAGTTACCCTGCATAATATTCCTAAGAGCAGATAATTTGGAAAAAAAATGGAGAAAGAGAGCCATAAGTGCTTGGGGGGTAATTAGATAACCAGAAATATTATATATATTATTTCTCAATAACAGAAGTTTACAGCTAATTGACTTCTTCATAGATATTAGAACATTATGTCCTGAACTCTGAACTGGGGAAGAAATTTCACACTGAAAGTGTGAAATGAAAGCTCTCCTACAAGAAAATAAATGAGAAGAGATATTGGTCCCATTTTCCAGTTCAGTCACAAAAATGGCATTTTACAAAGTAAAAGTCTTTTATTCTTTGAGGAACTGAGGGCAATCTCAGCCACTTTACTGCTGGTGACAGAAAAACCAGGACATGTCAATCTAGTACAGATTATGTAATCACAAACAAGAATCTTTTTAAATCAAAGAAACTAAGGGGAAATAAAAGATAAATGTAAGGGGAAATAATAAATAAATGTTTATTCTTCTATTCTTCCTTCATGTTACATAAACAACCGATAACTAATTTGAGATGATTAGCCTAACACATTTCATTTATTTTCATGTACGCCACTTACCAACTGCTCAATCCGTTCATAAACAAGGAACTGGCAGAAATCAAGCTTAATGGGCTCCACTGTATATTTCATTTTTCCATCTTGGAGGTTCTCCAGATCATTTATAGTATTTCTAAAGTGACTGTAGGCTTCACATGTAATATCCATATGTCTTAAAGTGAAGTTCAGCCTGGCAAAAGAGTATTTCATTTAGAACATCTCTCCTACACTGGCATCTTAAATAGGCATGTAACTTCCCTTGGCTAATGAAAAAATGAATCTTCTCAGCATAATTAATTAATTAATTAGGCATAATTAGCCAAAAAAATGTATACGCCCATTCCTGAAAAGCAGAAAAGATGTTATGTCAGCATCAGTACACAACAGCTCCTGGATGAACCTTTCTATTGATTTTAGGGCACTTTGCCACAACAGAATCATTGGCTTGGCTTCCTGGACAAACACCTGGCAACAAATCACAGGAAGAGTTATTGCTTACACATCTCTAGGGATTTAAGCAAAGCCTATTTGTGTATCAGCTTATGAATGGACTGCAACACACAATTACTTAAAAACATTCATTGATTCCTTGAAAGCAACCAAGAGAAACTGTTCTAGAGTTGCTCAAGCTAGGAAATAAATACCCTAATTCTAAACCACTTAAATCCACTCTGTGACCTCAAAAATATATAGCAAATGTTGTCAGGCATTATATCAATCTAGCCACCTATTTATCTTTATTTGCACAGAGGGTATCTCAGGTGAGGCAAAGGTAGGACAACAAAAGGCAAACTCCTGTTAAACTAAGATTCTGAACTGATAAAAATTAAGCATGTAGAAAAAAAAAGAGCTTATCCTGAGCATATACTGCAGCCTGTGATCATCTGATACAATGAAAATCAGAAGCCAACCTTTAATTAAAACACACAAAGTGTTTAGTGGCCTTTATATTAAGTTCTTGGTAATACTTACCTCTTTTCCAGTGCTAAGTAAACTGTGCAAGAATTTCTCAAATTGTGTGTGATTCTATACAGAGTTCTGAACAAGGCATCTGTCAGGTCATCATCATAGAACACTGTAAAAAACAAGATTAAGAGCATATGTATAATTTAGGATATAATTTATTTAAGTGTCCATTATGAAACAACAACAGGTCTTAGTCTGATTACTCCAGTCAAACATGTCAGTCTTTTATCTAAGTGCAAAGTACATTTTTAATGGCAACAACTGACCCTGTAAGAGTATTCACTGCTGTTATTTATGCCAGGCTTTCTTTAAGCTTTCTCTCATCAGAATGGGACTCATTTGTCAGACAATTTACAAGCTTTGACAAGAATTCTCTCAGCCTGGGAATAATCTTACTACAAAGCTAAAAAAAACCAGGATATTAGAGAGTAGAGAGCCTCTTTCCTCACAAAAACCCACACCAGGCCATAATTAATTTACTCTTATAACCAGATCTCCTTTGAAAGCAGGATACACCAAAGAAAAGGAAGAGCTACAGCTTGCAACATCTGTTCTCATAATTGCTAATTCAGAATGTAAATATAAGCATTTAGAAAATAAAAATACAGGCAGGAACACTTAAGGCAGAACTTCGTCAAATCAGGTAAGGATCTGACCTATCAGATTTTAAAAGCAAATTAGGTATGTTTAAATTATTACCCATAATGTTTTGAGTGTTTGATTTAAAAGCTTACTGTTTATATTTCCCTACCATCAGCTGCCATTATCACAGAACAGTGATCAAGCAAATCAGCAATCTCTTCTTCAGACCAGCTATAAGGAGCTTCAGGATCTGTAAGAAAGAATATGGCTTTGGTGTACATGATTAAATGTCTCAAATGCCTGGAGAAAAGGAACTTCTTATCTCCTGTGGGCAGCTGCTACTCCATAAACAGAGCACACCACTCAAGGGAAATCAAAACCTTCCCTTTTCATTTTTTGAAGTTCTTTCAGACCTCTGCTTTCTCTGTGTTATGTCCAATCCTCCCAAGGCTGACTGGAAAGCAAAAGTTTTCTTGCACTTCAGAATTCACAGTCCTGTAGCAATCACAGCTTTAAAACATTAAAGCAAGGACAACTTTAAACAAAACCCCAGATATATTCTTATATGTTTCGATTAATCGTCCTATTTTATCATGCTTTTAAAAATGTATTCTTCATTAAAAGAATCTTTACCTGAAAGTCTAATAAACTTAAAACCTTTTCAACTGGCAGTATCAAATATTGTCATTAACCAGAATTTTCTCTGAGGCCCAAGAGAGGCTTTTGAATACGTAACACCAAACACCAAGCCCAATCTAAAAGGAGCCATTATAAGCACCTACCAGTGCAGAATTCATCTTTCAGCCAATCCAGTTCTTTCACTTTAATTTCCCCTCCTGGGAGTGAACAAAGATCACATCAGTCACAAACAGCCTTTCAGACAGCACCTGGGCTAAAGTAAAGAGTCAAAATGTGACCATACAGCACCTACCTCCTGGCTCCATCAGGTGCTTGTTTAATGCAACATTTTGCTCACACATGGCCAGGAGATCTTCACCAACATCTGGAAAAGAAGTGATTATGATACTAAAACCAAAAATATGTTGCATGGGCCATCTATACCTCTCAGACTCAAGGTTTCAAGCCCATGAGATAAAGGAAAATTCAGAGCAACTCTATCCACTGATGACTGCTCCCCTAGTATCCTTCCTCCTTTTGTCTTTCAGTTCCAAGTTCTGAGCAACCCTTGAAGAAGTTAGATCCTACCTATTTTAATCTGGACATGCTATCTTGAGTTCACTGCAACATATCTTGCTTTTAAACCCTTGAGCTTTCTCAGCCCCTTGAGAAAGTTCCTGTTATTTTTCAGTAAACAACACAAATTGATACACATTAATAAAAAAATAAATTATTAACTATAACTGAACAGACGAGTCTGAAAATACCAGGATGAAAGCACTGCTTTGGCAAGTTTCATGAAAATATTTAACTGAAAGGAACAGCCTTACCTGTGCAATAAACTCTTTTGGCAACTGTTCCCATGATAATGCTGGTAATTCCAGTGCCACCTCCAAGCTCCAGCACAGAGCAGCCCCTGAACGTGTCCCTTTTAAAGAGAATGTAATCAGCCAGAAGGAAGGCAGCACGCCAGACCTGGGGACAAGGGAAGCACTTAAAACTGAATCAGTTCTGAAGCACATTCCATGAAAATGAAGATACTACAAGGCAGAACACGTACTTGTTTACCAACGTCTTCCAAGGGGGTTGCCATAGTGTGTTCTGTGGAAATGAGAGTAGAACAGAAAACAATTATCTCAAATTTGTTCAAATCAAGTTCCACAGTGTCAAGTTTGAAACTAAGGCTATGCTTCCCTTTCAAATATAGAACTAAACACTCTTCATTCTATAGAATAATGTTGGATAATGCCAAACACCCACTCTAACTAAGGAGCACTGAGTTCCCCGTGGTATACAAGTGCCCAAATCCCTTCCAGAGAAAAAAGGTAACTTTTTATATGCAGTATCACAGTGTTGTGTTCATTATTTTCTTTCACTTAACAAACTTTTGTTCCATTTCTAAAGAAAACCAATTTTTCTTTATTTGCCACATTTCTCCCAGACTTGAAACTCATTATTTACCAATTTTAACAACATCACTGCGAGTGCACTCGTGCTCTTCATCTTCAAAAGCATCTTCTTTCCCTTTCATCAGAATTACAGGGCACACTATATCCCTCAGAAGATCCTCTCCTTGCAAATCAGAGGCATTTCGAGGCCTTCTGACCACTTCCAAGTCTCCATCATCATCTAGCAGAGCTTCTACTCCTTCACTATTTAATTCTCCTTCTTCTTTCATGTTACTGCTGTCCTTGTCACACAGTTCATCTCCACTTGTGCACTGGTGTTCTCTTCCTGTGGTAATTTCTCTCACGTGTTTCCCAGATGCCAAATCTTCTGTGCTCCAAAGGAGTGTGAAATATGACAAGAATACTGTAAGAACACAGTGTGGGGGAAAGGTTAGACACCAGCTGAGGCAGAACCTGTGCACAACTTCCACATGCATGAGATTTTGTTATGCCTCACATGTATTAAAAATCGACAGAGTAAAACATGATACAGGTAACTTGAGATACAGTTTTATTTGCTATGAAGAAATACTTATGTTATGAAGTTATTAATTATTAATTATTCTGTTATTAAGTTATTAATTATTCTGTTATTAAGTTCTGTCAGCAGAAATTAACAAAGCACTTTCACAGTCCACTGGCTGACTCAGCATCTGCACAGCCACAACGGACACATTCATCTGATTTAGTAATATTTATTTTAACTACTGGCAGAGGGGATGTTTTCTTACGTCCTACAAAAGTCCTGTTCACAGAAGTTCAAACTAAGTTGAAAGCAGAATTGATATTAATTAGAATTCATTTATTTTGGTTAAGATTCCTATCTTGTAAGAAAGAAGAATGTTCTAGTAAAATGCAAGTTGAATTTTTGTTTACTGCTTTGAAAGTCTTTAGGAATTCACATAACTTCAAGCCTTGAAATTTGCTCAGCATGTAAGAGCAGAAATAAGTGCACAGGAGGCAAAGCTGATGCTTCTGTCATTTTTTTGAACTGTTTAAACTGATTATTCAAAGAGATTAAACAACTGAAGCATTCTCAATGACCAATTAATTAAAAATCTTTTACAACAATCACTCAGTGACATCAGCACCTATTGAAATTTTAAGTTATTAAAACATGGACATTGCAATTTTAATTACAGGAATCTGTACTGCCTGAATACCATACATAAGGAAGAACAGACATTCCATAGTCCTTCCATCTATGTTCATTCCCAACAAAAGGGAAGAGATAAAGCACATGCCACCACTGCTTTCAACAATTTCACAATTCATGGAGTTCTACTCCAGTTTCTTTCGCAGGCAAGATGTTCCAAGGTGGTCTACTGAAATCTGACTGAGGTTCCTCTCTAGTGAGACCATTTTTAGCCAAATCTAATAAAATCTTCAGTGCCTGTCCTAGCATGAGAAATTTTTAAAGTCTCCACTGTTTGCATGATGGCCAGATGAAACTAATTGGAAGAGGATGCCATCAGTGAATGAAATGCTTTGTTCTCCAAGTCCATTCTGATCCTCTGCATTTCTACAGCATTCAAAAGGTGCAAAGTCAAACTGACTCAAAGGGGAAGAGACTAAATCCCCATAAACTTCCCCAAAACACAGCAAAGTGGCACTGGTACATTGTTATGGCCTTAAAGGCTGTCATACTACAATGCAATTCTTGTCTCCATAACCGGAGGAAATGTCCCAGACAGAGCTCACTGAAGCAGGTAGAACACACTGTCACTTCCTTCTGCTGAAAGGCTCTTTGCACCAAGCACAATCACAGCTAACACATACCAAACAGCATGAAGACCCACCACAGCGTTAATTACCTGTGTTTTGACCTGAATAGGGTAAAAATTATTATTAATTTCCTTGTCAGGCCTACTTTGATAATTTTTCACATTGTCATACACCAGAACAGCTGCAGCAGTTACTCTTTTGATGTCACAAATGGGTTTGAAAAAACAATTAACATTTCTGTCACAGCAGGACTTTTGTACAGAACATTTTGCCAGCAGCTTCAAGGTCAGTTCCCTTGACAACTTTATAGTAACCTACAAGCTGGCAATCAGCCAGGGGCATTTGCCAAGTCATTTCCTCTATAGCCTTGACTCTTCAAATTCTGTCAGTTAAAGCCATTGCTATGTTGAGTTTTCTTGTTGATTTTTTTTTTTAAGCAAACACCTCCCCCCCAAAAAAACCACCAACCCCTCCAACAAAAAAAAACAACATCAAAAACAAAAAACCACCATGTAGCCCAAAGAAAGCTGTTATGCTCCCCTGGAATAGATAGTAAATCATCACATAAACATTTAATTAAACTTGATAAAATAATTACTGATTGTTTATATTTTAAACTTAAGTTACACTGTTTAAAACCCCTGGGTTCTCACCTTTTGTTTGTGTATAAGAAACATCACAACCTTATTTTAAATCATGACTCCCAAAGTGCTATATTGACAATATTGCTCAATGAACCATTAAATTAAACCTGTAAGTGAGCAAATTTGGTTACTTTTTCTCAGAAAGTAATTCAAAGTTTAATTTTTAGGACAAATCCTACAAGTTTTCCTACAAGTCCTACAAGTTTTAAGACAAATCCTACATGTCTGCCAGTTTGCTTTTTTGGAGTTAATTTCATGAGGATAACACAGCTAGCCCTCTTTCTAAAGACTGAGTAGGAGGTGGTTCTACTTATAACTGGAATAAAATAATTAACTATTAATATCAACCACTTAGAGGAGGATTCAGCCGTGCAAAGATCTGAGTACAGTTAAAATACAGCTCCATCAGAGTCAGCATCCATTACCTGGCTGTCCAACTGCATTCAGTCGCACCATGAGGTGTCTTTTGCTTGGGCAGAGCAAGTGAACATCAGACAGCACAGTGTCACTTCTAAATGTGGGGTTATCCATCTCCTTCTCTGCTAAATCTACCATGGGGTGCTGGTGAGAGGAATATCTGCAGTGCTCAAACAGCCCCTTATGCAGTGCTGCCACAAAGGGATTCTGTTCCCTTCCATTTACAGGTATCCAGTAACAGTTTTGCTCACCAAGGGAAACTCAGGACATCGTTTCTGAGAAGGTGTGATTGTGCAAGCTCCACCAGGCTCCAAGACAACAAGTTACTCATCAGAATATTCAACCTGAAATCAAACACAGGCAGCTTGTAGTGGTAGCTTGACGCTGTCTGAACATTGCTCCAGCAGTATTTCAGAAGATAAAAATCAGACGACACTGTTCAATAAAGTAGGAATGCTCCAAGGCTGTCTTTTACAGAATCCTCTAATATATAACTGTTAGTAGTTCAGTGGCAGCCACTGTGTATTTGAGGAAGAGCTACTAATTTGCTTGTGTTACAAACAACCTCCCCTAAAAAAACCCAACCATTACCATGACCGCACAGAATTACAATGCCTAATCAAGGTCTTCAAAGGGAATAAGGCCACTTCCTGTGTTGGCATTAACATCTTGAATGATTATGCTAAATTTGCTATTATCCACTTGAACAAGATCACTGAATGGTTCAGGCTGGAAGGCTCATCTGGTCCCACCTCCCTGCTCAGGCAGGGTCATTCTGGAGCACAGGATGGACTCCAGATTGTTCTGGAGTATCTCCAGTGAGGGAGACTCCACACTCTCTGTGGGCAACCTGTTCCAGTGCTCGGTCCCTGCACAGGGAAGTTCTTCCTCGTGTTCAGGTGGAGCTTCCTGGGCATCAATTCCTGCCCTTTGCTCCTGCCCCATTGCTGGGCCCCAGGGAGCAGAGCCTGGTCCCTGCTCTGACAGCTTCCTTTAATGTTTATACACAGTCTCAACTTCAGCCTTCCCTCCTAAGAGAGATGCTCCAGACCCGTGATCAACTTAGTAGCTCCCTGCTGGACCATCATACCTATCCACAGTCAAAACACTCCAGGCTTTGGAAGAATTCTCTGCATCTGTGGCTGCGCAGTTCTGTTAACTTCTGCCAGCTCCAAACCTGCCCTATCCCCGCGGGGCTCGGCGCGGGAGCCAGCGCAGCCCTGCCGGGCAGCGCTCCGGCACTGGGAGATGTGCGCGGGGGGCGCCCGTTCCTGCTGCGGGACCCACGGCAGCCTCCGCGGGGCTCAGCGCGGCCGGGGCGAGGCTCCGCGGGCACGGGGCGAGGCTCCGCGGGCACGGGGCGGCCGCAGGAGCGCGGGCGGGACCCGCCTGTCCCATGGCGGCCCCACGGTGTGCCCCGCCTGTCCCATGGCGGGACCCGCCAGTCCCGCGGCCCCACGGTGTGCCCCGCCTGTCCCATGGCGGGACCCGCCTGTCCCATGGCGGCCCCACGGTGTGCCCCGCCTGTCCCATGGCGGGACCCGCCTGTCCCGCGTCCCTCCGGCAGAACCGCCTGTCCCGCCTCCCCGCGGTGACATCCCCCTGTCCCGCTTTTCCCCCGCTCAGGTCCCGCGTTTCCCCAGGCGGCTCTTCCTCTTTTCCTCTCTCGGATCCCACCTCTCCGAGTTCCCCGCTCGGATCCCACCTCTCCGCGTTCCCCGCTCGGGTCCCGCCTCTCTCCCTTTCCCCGCTCGGGTCCCACCTCTCCCCCTTTCCCCGCTCGGGTCCCACCTCTCGCCCTTTCCCCGCTCGGATCCCACCTCTCCGCGTTCCCCGCTCGGGTCCCACCTCTCGCCCTTTCCCCGCTCGGATCCCACCTCTCCGCGTTCCCCGCTCGGGTCCCACCTCTCGCTTTTTCCCCGCTCGGGTCCCACCTCTCCGCGTTCCCCGCTCGGGTCCCACCTCTCGCCCTTTCCCCGCTCGGGTCCCACCTCTCGCCCTTTCCCCGCTCGGGTCCCACCTCTCTCCCTTTCCCCGCTCGGGTCCCACCTCTCCGCGTTCCCCGCTCGGGTCTCACCTCTCGCCCTTTCCCCGCTCGGGTCCCACCTCTCGCCCTTTCCCCGCTCGGGTCCCACCTCTCGCCCTTTCCCCGCTCGGGTCCCACCTCTCGCTTTTTCCCCGCTCGGGTCCCACCTCTCCGCGTTCCCCGCTCGGGTCCCACCTCTCGCCCTTTCCCCGCTCGGGTCCCATCTCTCTCCCTTTCCCCGCTCGGGTCTCACCTCTCGCCCTTTCCCCGCTCGGGTCCCACCTCTCGCTTTTTCCCCGCTCGGGTCCCGCCTCTCGCGGCCGCTCGGTCCCTCCCGGTGTCGCTGGGGAGGGGGCGGCTCCTTCCGGCTCCTTCCGCTGACGCCGCTGCCCGGCGGCCCCCGCGGGTGCTGCGGGCCCTGGGGTGCCCCCTGTGCTCGGGCACCGCCTGTGTTTGAGCATTACCCAGCGCTGACCCCCGCTGAAAGCTTGCCAGGGGAGGCGGGCAAGCGTCAGCAGCGCAGTTCAGGCTGGCGCTGAAGCATCCGCGGGACTTGCTCGGAGTTTCAGCACGCGTTTCCTACTCGCGTTCTTTTATTAATTGTTTCTAGCATCGCTTGCCCTGTCTCGGTTCATCTGTAATTCCATGCAAAATCTACAAACGGCTTGTAAACAAAGTGGGAAGACCTCTGAGGAGGCGAATAAGCGTTTCTTCCTTAGTCCAGATAATGTCAGAATTCTAGTACCACTAAGATTAGCTGAAGCAACAGCTGTTCACTTATTTAGGGAATTGGGGGTTTAGTTGCTTAATTCTGAAGTGTTTAACTACGTAGTTTTTAACTACGTGTAAACCAGATGAAATAAACAAGACTGAGTTAATCACTGAGTGGAAACATCATAACCAGAGTCTTTGGGAGGCTTTAACAACAGAAATTTGCTGCCGGGCTGTTGAAGTTGTTTTATCTTTCAGCAGGAGGATCTTGTTCAAAAGTGGGCATTTACATATTAATTACCTCATTAGCATATGTGCTAATGTCAACTGCTATAGATGATCCTTGTATTTTTCATGAGTAGTAGGAAGTATTAGTCAATGCATAAAAAAACCCTTGGAATGTAATTTATAGTCTGTATCTATTTCTAGATGTCTCCATCTCATCATCTGCCTCCCTCAGCAAAGGCTAAGAATTATTAAAATAATTATTAAAAGAATGAAATAATATTTCCCTATTTTTACGGTCAAGAGTTTTGAGTGGCAATGAAATGGAAAACACAGAAGCCATTCAGATATCTCATTGCAGTTTCTGTGGGGAATTCTATTGGATGAATATCTGACAAAAATGCTTTGGAAATTTGTTCCCTTTTATCCATCTCCTGTGAAAGAGCAGAACATTATTTTACTTCCCGTGGTGATACACTGCCACATAAATTATTACTGCAGTGTCTCTCTCTTCTGGCATGTTCCTCGCTGCTATGGAGCACTAAACAGGCAAAGCAGATTATATTTGTCACAAAATCTCACCAGTCTGCAGCAAGAGGCACTTACTGGTACAAAGGTTTAGCATAATTAGAGAAATAGTTAAAAAGCTGCGTTACATGGGGACTTCTAAACACAAAGGTACATTACGTGAGAAATGGATTTCTTAGAAAAGCAATGCTGCTGCGATTGCTTTTCTAAGAAATGCTGATACCTCATTTCACATATACATAATATTTGGGCAAAGCAGGAATATCTCGTGGATGCAGAAGATCTGTGGCTACAGGTGTTATAAAATAACATAACACAATATAACATACCATGATGAAAATTGTTTAGGGAGCTGCAGTTTCTGTACTACACACAAGAGGGCTTCGGCAGTAAATTCCTGAGATGTACCTCTTTTTTAAGGATGCACCTCAGTTACATTTCCTGTCTTCCTCACAGCCATGTGACCTAGGAATTTGCTTAAATTTACCTTAGATGCCAGACAACTTTACCAGGTTTAATTGCTTGTTTGAAATGATGAATTGGGCCAGTTTCATCCATTCATCAAGTACCAAGAAGCTGGCTGTGCTGGTTGTTTCAGGTATATCCCTCCTGCAATCCCCCTTTGAATTCGATGTCACGTGTTGACACTCCCTGGGGTTTTTTGGCAGATCAGGTAATACTGAGTAAGTGTCAGGACATTGTATGTCTTGTAGTCTCTCATCAGAGATAAATTGTGACTGGTCAGTCCTTTTTAATACATTGTGGGTTGTGACTCTTCAAAACTGAATGTGCACAAGTGCATGATGAAAAGATTAAATCTGTGAAGGAATAGCCAAACCTCAGATCAGCCAGCTAGTAGTTACTAATTTCCAAGGGCAGCGAATCTGAAAATCGTAATCATGTATATTGCCTAACAGATTTTTTCTTTTGAGCCACAGGGGAAGTAGTTGTGGTAAGTTTAAAAGAACAATAAACTCTAGAATCCCATTAGCTTTACTGGAAGACTGAATGGTAAAACTGCATTTGAATTTAATTCTTCATTCAACAAAATTAACAGCAACAACAAGAACAACAACAACAAAACCAAACCAACAAACAAACAAACCAACCAACCAACCAAAAAACAGGAGGAAAAAAGTTATATTTCCTAGAAAAGGATTGTGAATGAAATCATGTGTGTTGATTGTGCTTGTTGCCATGGCAGCAATTAATTACAGTCATTGGTGCACATTTGCACTGACTGGCTTTTCTACAGTCAGGGGGTAAACATCGTGGGAATCCCTCCCTTCTTCAGTTTACAAATAATCTACTTCTAGTAATGCAGTCACCTCTTCACAAATACAGACAGGGCAGAGGAAATGAAATAAAGAAACATTGGGGAAATTTGAGGAATTCAGTGGGATTCTGCTGCACCTGAACAGCACAGGTTCAGAACAGTTGAGAAGGAACTGCCCTAGAGATGCATTTTACCTGGGAAAAGTCCTGGGAAGCAAAGCTGGTGATTCCCAAAGCACCATGAAACCACCAGCACCCAGGCAACCCTGCAAGCAGAACAGAGAGGGTGAAAGTTGCTTACAGAAGCTTTGCCATGCTCATGCTGGAAGAGACTAATAATCTTGCTGCATCACACTCTGGGGACTAATAATTGACTGCAACTTTGAGAGGATAGTCTGAATTATCTTTGTTATTCCGAGCAGCAGATTGACTTTGGCAGATGCAACCAACACCTAGTCTATGCAAAGCAAAGTGTTCCTTCTCCATAAAGCTAAGCCTAGGTTAAAATTTTGAATCTTTTATGGTAAAGATCCTAATTTAGCATTCAAAGGCCTCAGGAAATTGAAACTGCGTCTCTAGAGAAACTAATTTGCACTACTGGTTTTTTCCTTTCATTATAAACATTTCCCAATGAATACATGAAATTGTTTTGTTAACTATGTTTTTAGTTTTCTGACTTTGCAGGAAGCATTTGTTCCCTAGCATGGCAATGAATGCCTAAAAAATTACAGTGATGTGGAAATGAAATTTTTATGTAGTGTTGATTTACTCTTGATATAAATGTTTGTCATCAGTCTGGTCAAAAAAAGACCTGGGGTTAGCAGGCTCTAACTTAGGTTTACTGTAAAGTCAGTCTAGGCAGAGTCTACAAGGACCTCTGCCCATCTTGATGGCTAAAATAGATTACTGAATAATGTTTCTAAAAATAAGTGGGCCTCAAGATCAGATCAAAACCTCTCCAAGACACAGAGTGTCACTGATGAGCATCTCATACCTGATTAACAGCTTGTACCCAGCTGGGTTACATGTTCCTGCAGTTTTATACCCTTTGCTTTCCCTTGGATTTAACTGGGAGATGACAGTGGCAGATCATTGCAGGGGAGTGATGATTCAGGTGTATGAGTGCCTCTGGTTCAGATTTATGAGAAGAGAGCTGATAAAACCTCTGTGTAAGACATGGTATTTGTGAGGCTAATTTAAACTTTCAAGTAACTCTGCAAATATAGTTGGAAAAAAAGAGACAAGCTTGGGATCCCTGTTAAGACTGGTGCCCCAAGCCTTGTTCATTTTGTCTCACTGCATTAGTTAGTCTAACAAAACATTTTGCTTTGCTTCATTAACTTTGTATCACCCAAACATTGCAATTAAAAGAGGTAGCAGCTGCCTGGTTTGTGGAACTACAGAGGCATTTTCACAGATTACAGATACATCTTGGAGATGTGAGAAATAGATGGCAAGAGCTCAGAATGATGCTGTGGCTGCTTAACCGTGTATTCCTGAATATAAAGACTATTATATTCCCAGCCATATACACCTTTCAGTAGTTTTGCAGAGCAAAATGTGGTCTGTAGTGTTGATGACTACTCTGTTTATTGAAACACTCTCTCTCAAGGACAATGTTCCTTTCAACTGATCTTAGTGCTGAAGCCCTACTGGTTCACGATAGCTTGTTGCCATGGTTGGGTAATGATGTCACACATTCTGCCCAGTGTCCATGCCAGAAAATAAATGAGGATGACTTTTTTAATTACTCAGAGTTACTTAGCAATTCCCTGGAAGGCCTAAAGTGAATTGCAAGGAAAAAAACAAGATGCCCTGTTGACCCTACCTGCACAGTATCTTTATGCCAGTGAAGAGACACAGTAAAACACCAGAGTAAATTCTCTGCGGGTTTGAAAACAAGGTTCTATTATTGAAATACACTTTGTTACTCAACAGATTTCAGAGGGCTGAAGATGAGCAGGAGGCTGGGTGAAGTGTGGCTTTAGGGCTCCCACACCAACACCTTTGTAACTATTGTTTCTGGAAGAGGGAGCTTGTGTCTTTCTCTCCGTGGGTGACATTCTGACAGGAAAATGATCCTGAGCAGGGTACAGACATCACTGCACCAGGTAGTAAATGCCACGCTACTGCCTTCTCTCACATCCCCTTTCAAATTAGGTTAGAACTGGCCTTTTGAGGTCGGCATCTGGAAGGCACAGAACGAGAGGGAATCTCTTGTAAATATACCAGAAAGGCTGAAGCAGCACCAACCTTGTCTCTGCTCCCCAAACCTCGGCTTCTGCTTCCTTCTCCTCTCACAGAGAGTGGTGTTTGGAATGCGGGAGCTTTCTCCCCTCCGAGGTGAGCCCGTCCCGAAGCTGCCGGAGCGATCGGGATCCCCATGCCCGTGGTTTTGTCAGCTTGTCCCTTTCCGTGAGCAGCTCTGGCACGCCCGACCGCACGGGGCTCGGCGCTCGCTCCGCACACGCCTGCGGGGACTCGCCCGGGCTCGGGGCTGGCGGCCGGGGGGCGGCGGGGTCTCTGTGGGGCCGGGCCGGGCCGGCGGCGGCCGCGGAGTCCCCGGTCCGCCCGCGGGGCGCGGAGCAGCCGGGGCGGGGCTCGGGGCGCGCTACCTGCGCGGCCGCGGGGCCGGGCGAGGCGCGGCGGCGGCGGCACCATGAGGGTTAACTTGGGCGCGCTCTCCCTCTTCGTGGCCCTGGTGGGACTTTTGAGCTTCATCTTCCTCGTGGTGGCCATCGCGACCGACTTCTGGTACATCATCGATGCCTCCAAGCTGGAGGCGTCCCGGAACGGCACGGACGCGCTCAGCTCGCACTCGGGGCTCTGGCGGACCTGCCGCGGTGAGTGCGCGGGCGGCGGGCCCGGGGCAGCGCAGCGCTCCGCCTGCGGGCTCTGGGCGCAGGGACGCGGGGTCCGTCCGCCTCTGGGGATGCGGGAGTCCGGCTGCGGATCAGGCTGCGGGGATGCAGCTGCAGGGGTCTCGGTGCGGGGTCCATCTGCGGGGGTCCGGCTGTGGGGATGCGGGGATGCAGGGATGGGGATGCGGGGTCTGTCCGGCTCGGGGACAGTGCCCGCTGCCCGCGGAGCTCCGGCTCTACGTGCTTCAAGGGACGGGCGCTCCCCGGCCGTGCCCGGGACCCGTGGGCAGTGCCTTGTCAGTACCTCCCGTGTCACTTGCCCAAGGAGACATGGGGAGAGCGAATTTTCTGCTACTGTAACCTGATTTTACATTAACTTTTAATTCAAGATAATCTAATAAACGTTAACCATTTAGAAGGAAGGAGATGTCTTTTCATTTGGCTCAGGAAATTAAGGAGCAAAAGTTCTAGGTTCAAGCCATTAAAATTATAAATAATAATATAACAAAGAAAAACATAAACACTATCTAGTTTATTTACCTAAACAATACAATTAATTTAAATATAAGTATTATTATGTATAATATCATAAGTATTATTATGTATCATATTATCATAGCATTATGATAATCCTATATATCATATATAGGATTTTCCCCATGTAGTTAATTTATATGCTAGGCATTTAACCTTTGACTTTGATTCCACTCTTAAAAGGCAGGAGTAAGTAATGTTTGCCATAGGCAAGAAAGGATGTTGTTTCCAGAGGAGCAGGGAGAAGGAGCAGGCTACAGGAGTTCTCTCTTTGCTGTGCACTGAGCCCTGTCGCAATGAGCTGATGTTTCCCTGACTCCAGTGGTCAGGCCCCATAGGAGCAGCTGATGCTGCATGCTAAAAATCCTCTCATTTCCTTCCCTACCTAGGAGTGGCTGTTTTAGAAACAGCTAGTATTATATGAATTATATGTACATGCAAAAAACCAAATATCTATGTAGCAAACAGATATAATAGTGTAATTTTCCCCTTTTTTCTAATAGTGAGGAGTGAATGTTACCCTTTGATAAACCCCTTCTGGCACGAGAATGTGAACATCACCGAGTCACACAGACAGCTTTTGTGTGAGTAGCGTTTATCTTATTTTATATTTCCATGAATCCTTCCCTCCCTCCTTGTGGCCACTTACAAGGACTCATTTCTGATTCAGAGGGGGAATTCGCTGAGAAAGTGTTTTGACTCTGTTTCTGTACAATATCTGTCACTGCCCGTGGTCTTTAAGTGTGTTTACTGTTGAAATAACCATCTATTTGATGACAAGTTCAGCTAATTTCTTCCACAGGAGCAAAACCTCTCTGACTGGAATGACACAGGAAGGTACACAATTGCTAAAAATAAAAGGCAAAAGTGTTCACAATCACCTCAAAGGAGTCTGATCACTGAAAACACTTAAGAACACATTTAGACTAATCTGTAACACAGCTACTTTTCTAGCATTTTGGTGGAATTCCTGGCACTGATAAAAGACTTAAGTATGGGAGAATTTAAGAAAATAAATCAATGACCAAAAGCAGTGTTCAAAGTCTTTGAAGAACATTGTGTTCAAAAACATTTATAATATGATGTTTTTCTTATATATTTTCTACTTTTTCTTTAGATTCATTTGTCAATGCCAGAATGTTTTCAAAAAGTCCAAACGGAACATTTTCAAATACTTACAGGCATCTCCTAGAAGATGATTTACCATCTTTGCATCATGTATTTGGCACAAACCTTTCCTCACACACCTCGTGTATGGGCGTGCTTTTTACAACTTTTTAATTTACTCACGTGTTCTCCCTGACTCTTGCAGAATACATGCATTTGTCCTGTTCCTTAAAATGGACCATTCTCAAACCCAGCCATTTTCTGGGCTCCAGAGGGGCTTAAAGGGCCTTTAGTTTCTTGGAGCAGCATCTGGTGGGAAGCCTGGGAGGTGCTGGTGCTGCTGGGGCTGTGTCAGAGCTGTCCTGAGAAGGTCCAGTAGGAGCAGATCCCAGTGAGCTCCTGAAGCAGCCATATAAACACATCAGCAGGGTCAGGACTTACAGCCCAGCATGTCTCTCTGTGCTTTCAAATAGGAAGTGCCATTTCTTTAATCTTCCAGGCTCAAAACAGAGGGCTGTAGCTGCTCCATGGTTCTGAAATCAGTGGAGGTGATTGCTGGATCACTCAAGCCTTTAAGGGGTCAGCACTTTAACTCAGACTGCCTGATCATGTTTTAAGTGTTGGCATCTCCATGTTGTGTTGGTGATAGTCCAGCATTTCAGGATGAAACCATATGCTTTTCAAAAGTTGTGCGCATATTTGCAAAAGGTTATTTTTCTCAGGTGAGAGATTGCAGCTATTCAGTTAAATAAAAAAGCAAAACCAAAAAGCAGTGCTCTTTTGGTTATAAAAATGATGTTGGCTTGGAAACAAAGGATGGCTCCTTGTGAGTCATGAAGTGTAAGAAAATAGTGGATATGAATAAAAATTGTATTAATAATTATGTTTACAGACTCTTCAGGGCCTTGGAGAGTTTTTTTTCTTTTGCTTTCACATCAAGTACTATTTTCATGTTCCTGGAAAAAGACTTCAGGTCTACAAAGACACTTGCATATTTTATTATAAACAGGCATAGTCTACCTAAAAGTGATGAGAGAAGAAATCAAAGATACTTCAATTGAAATAACCTGCTAGGTTTGATTGGAATGCCCTACTGAGTTAACTTATTGATTTTTTTGCTCAGCTTCAATGCAATTTTAGTGTGGTGAGGCTACAGATCCTCAGCAGTAGCAGCTGAACATAGAAAGTACCATGTCAGTACTTCCTTCCAGGAAATATAGATATTTTTAAGTCACATCTAGATTCATGAGGTCCTGAGATAGTACCTTCTACCTCAGCTTTACTCTTCTCTTTTAAATGTTTCTGACTGTGGCCACTGAATCATATTTAGGCAGATCATGGCAAACTATCTTCATCTACAACACATTTTAACAAGAATTTTAGAGGGAAATTCTGTGATCATGGATTGCAGTGTAGTTACAGCAGATTCTTCATCTGCTGCTATATGTGGCAAACAAGCTGATCGCACAGCTTTAATTGGTTACTTCAAAAAAATGACATTTTTCTCTCTGTGTGCCTGTGAAGGTGTTTGTGAGGAACAGTCTCATGGGATTAATCTCATTCCATCTAGCTGTACACTCATATTTCTCACTGTTTGATTGGCACTGGATTTCATGAGCTCTGGCAACATCCAACCTGCTTCTTTCTGATTATTCCTAAAAAGACTTTAAAGGACTGTCTCCTAAAGTAGGCACTTAAGTAACACATTGGTCACATCCCTCATTCTCCAGAGTTTGAATGTACTTCCTGGCATGTCTGAACTAGACCCAAATAGCAAAGAGATTGGAGAAAGTCTGTATGTGAATGCAAAGAGCTGGGCCTAAGTGGAAACAGAAGTGCTGGCCACCGCCAGAAGACAAACCCTTCATTAGAGAATGAAAAGCCTCCATGGTCTCTTCCTCCACATTTCCAGTACCCCCCCTATTCATCCCAGCAAATTCCTTTTAGCCTTGTTGTGTACTTCAAATTGAGCTCCTAGCAAATTAAAATAACTGGGTGCACAAGTTAAAACCCTGTGCTAGCAGCAATATTACCCAGACTATCAACCTAGGGCTTGCTAAGCCTGGGACTGTGATATATTTTCACATCACAGTGCTCTTGAGCTGCTGCTCTAATGGATTGGACACAAAGACACTCTCTCCTCTTCATTAGCCTTCCCTTTCTTCTCTTACCACTCCCCCCAGCTGAACATGCAGTGTATACCCTCCCTCCCCTCAAACCCACAATGGATAAAATATTTTCCTATTACAGATTGCACTATGGCCTGGTTATTTGTTTAAAACATCAGCCACTGTCTAAAGAAAAATACCACTCGACTGCCTACCACTAGCTTTTCTGAAAGTTCTGCATTAATAAATTGCTTTTTCACTGGAGATGTACACTTTCCTCCGGCTCACACAGGAATAAAATGAAAGTATCACTTTCTGTAATTTAGACAGTTATTAGAGTCTCTTGGTGACTACTAGGATTAAAGATAGCCCTCTGAAAATTCCCCTTAAAATTTAAATTTGTCAGCAAAGACACCTCTGATGTTTTGCCTTGCCATGTGCTCTCCTGTGCCAGCTACGGCAGACAAGCAGCAAGAGCAACATTTTTCATGGTGAGCTGAATCTATCTCTCTCTAAATGACAAAATAAGGATGTCACTAACTTCAAAGGCAGCTGCATGGAGTTCTGAGCAGCTTTGCCATTTTCCAGTAGCAGAAATGTAACATCCAAAATCAGATCTAGATGTTGAGGATCACACACAGAGAGAAGGAAGCTGCTGAGTAGAAGGAATGGCAGTTCTTATTCAGCTGAAACCTTTTCTCCCAGAGTTTGAGCTTTCTAAAGGAATTTCTTAAAAGAAAGGAAAAACCCAAACAAGAAACCTCAACTTATTACACTGGTGAAAAGTTGCTCTTAGACATTTTTGTCGTATAAATATTTTCCATTTACCAAAGCCTATGTTGTTAATAATGAATAAATGCCATTACAGATTTAGCTGAAGACAGCGCCAGTGTAATCCTTGTAAAATGAAAAATATTGTAAATATTTCTATTCAAAACCAGACAATTTCTCTTGAATCTCAGCTTTGCACTTGAGCAGCTGCAGAGCTTGGGCTGGAGTTATGAAAAATAATGTGAGAAGAACAGCTGTTCTTTCTTACTGTCTGTGTGACACACAAACCATCTGCATAAGGTACCTACAAGGTAAGATTAAGCCTCTGGCAATCCTGATTTTTTGTCAGAGATTTGGACAATATGGCCAGTGATTGGTTTCCTTTTACAGGTCCATTTTTAGTACTCTCCTCTATTCCTGACCCATCCAGAAATGAGTACTTAATGGATGTGGTTTCCACTCATATTGTTTTTCCTGTTATAAAACCAAGACTGGAGCGTGCAGCTGTCCATGCACCACTGCTTTAAGTATTCTCCCCAGAGTATTTTTATTTTTTCTTTTTTAGACACGAATGTAACTGGAACCATGAGTCTGCAGACAAGTTCGTGCTTCCTGCAGGGAAATGATCTTTGCAGCAGAGGCAGCTCTGATACCTCAGTTGTTTTAATGTAACAGCTGCCTTGGTTTCTTCCTCAACAAAATGGGTTTAATAGTACAGATAAACTTGTCTGGATTTCCTCACAGCATGTGGACCCTGTAACAGTCATGTACCAGCTGCTTTCACACTTCACCCTGCTCCATTTTTACTGAGTTGCAGTTTATGATGCTAGAAAGAATGCTGTATTCTTTGGTCACTGTGACATTTTTTCCTGAGGGATTTACAGTTCTTTGCAAATTTTCTTTTGGTTTTAAGCTACCAGAAGGAAACAGCTGGGGCTGGAGCAAGAGCCATTTCAGAGGCCGAGTGAAATAAGACCCAAATGATGCACATAGAAATTCTGGCTTAATTGACCTGGTAGGTGTGTACCTGTTTCTGAGCAACAGTGCACTGTTCCTTCAGAGAGGTGCCAGTGGACATCTGCTTCAGTACTTGCTGTAGATATAACAGCAAATATATACAGAAATCCAAGATAACTTCAGCACCACTGCAGCTGAGGCCTAACCAGTGACAAGTTCTGATGAATATTCTCATTTTCAGATTCATTGGTACCCCAGCAACAGAATGTGAGCCACAGTGCATCGCTCACATTTATCATTCTAGCCATTCCTGCTACTGCAGTTTTTGTCAGTGCCACCTGCTCCAGGTCTAGCATTATTTCATTTCTGCTGTCTGCAATTGGTCTTCCTGTATAGCTCAGAGATTTTTTTGAGAAAAGCAGGAAGCCAAAACATGTAACACACAGACCAGAGCCTGGCTAATCATCCTGGAGACCCCTAACTCTTGAGCAATCCTCCTCCATCACCTTTTCTCTGTTGAACAGGAGGGAATCCAGGCCTTCCTGTCCCTGTGGCCCAAGCCCAGAAGACTCACATTAAGGCACAGACAAGTTCTTTCAGCTGTTCTTTAGTTTTGTAAATTGTTTCCTTGCTTTTTTCCTAGCAAGCAGGTCAGATTTTCTGTGTGCACTGTTTCTTCTTGGCTTTGCCATGTCCTTCTGGAGAAGCCCCATTGGTTTTGACAAGTGCCAGGAGTCTGTTTCAGCTGGAGGCTTTTGTCTCTCTAACTGGCTGTGTAGTTACTGCTGGGTAAGACAAACAGGTCCTTAATTAAGCTCTTCTGAGCTGCTGCCATTTGGAGTATTTCTGATGAGGTGGTATTACAGATTTCTAGGCACTATTTGCTATTATAAGCTGTGCAAACAAATCCAAAGTTAGTTTGAAGCAATTAAGCTGCAGGATGTTAACAGGAGATGATTAACAAAACTGCTGGGCTTGCACTTGGTTACTTCTGACACTGCTCAGTGTTTCTGTTTCATTCCACAGATTTCTCTCACAAACAACCCCTCAACAACTGTGTTGGGTGGTAATTTAGAGATGCCTGCCAAATTCTCAGTTCTGGACACACACTGCAGATGTCATTTTTACAGATATTTGGCCAGAGCTCTAGTAAAAGAGCTTTGGCTAGCTAATGTAAAACTTCAGTGACCATGATTAAGCAATTTGATTCTTTTTTGCTTCAAAAAAAGGAGTGTTTTTTAAAAGTTTATGGGTTTGTTTCAGTATTTCCAAGATTAAACCATTGGATCTTTCATGTTGGACTTACAGGGAACTCAGGTGTTGAGAAATAGATGTGGGAAACTGAATTCTGTTTCACAAGAAAATGCACACGCCTCTTCTTGTGCAAATGCTTCAGGTGGTTTTTTTTTTTTCCAATATTAAATCAATTTCATCATTATTGAGCCAGTTATATGCTTATACGTAATGCATAAATGTGTATTTCAACAGAAACTAAAAAAACACTAACATGACTGCAAAATGAATGTTTTAACTTCTTTCACAGATGATTATTGAAGACAGAAACACAGTAAAGATATTTTAAGTCATTTTCTTCTATAAACTAATTCTGTTCCTCTAATCAAGGAATATAATGGCATAATATCATATGCCAGATGGCATGAATTCAGATTCCTGAGTGGTTTCCATGGCAGCATTTTAGAATAAGTTTCCCAGGCAGTTTCAGATTTCATAGTACAAATGAGTATTAGATATTGGACTAGAACACTGGAGATTATAAAAGTACTATTTAACCAAATAGAATTCACTAAATATTTGATTTTTTAAAAGCTACCAGTGATTAATGAGAAGTGTGATCCCAGCTGTGGGTAGGAAAAGAAAGGCTCTGTCACAGTGAGGTTTGTGGGTTTCAGCTGAGCTATCCCTAAACCCTATATTTTCACTGAAGAGGGCATAAAAATCAGAGTTATTCTGATATTGCAATTATCACAAATGATTAATGTAATCTAGGAAACTCCCAAGGATGCTCTGGTATGGTTTTCTTTTCCCTTTCCCTCACGAAGTTCCATTCAGAGTATGTTTTGCTCACCCACATGTGTCCTGACTCAGGTTGCAGTAGCTGAAATCACACCATGAAAAGAAAATTCAAAGAAATGGCAAGTTAGTGCTGCTGTCCTGAGGTGGAGTTTGTTAGCTGTGACTTGGACTGGTGAGGGACACCTGGAAAATCACAAGGCAGAAAGCCAGCATCAACTTGGTTATGTTTGCTCTCTCTCAGCAAGGCCAGCTCTGAGGACAGAGTTGCACCATCCTTACATTCACACTTTTCAAATGTTAACTGCATCCTCCCAAGGCTTTATCCTCCCAAGGCTTTTTCACCTTTTACTGCCAGACCAAAACTAAGATGACACATGGATGTCAGAATGGTGGGGAATAATCAAAATGAGACCAAATAACCCTCAGCAAGCTCAAATGTGGCTGAAGACCACACTCCTGTTGCTGCTGCCTCTGTAAAATATGAGAACTGCATGGGGTGACCCATCTCTATTCTGTCACACTGTGTCTCATCACATCCCCAGCCACCACCTCCAACCACATGAAACTCCTGAACTAAGTTCCATGGCTATTTCTCATCTTGGAATTCAGCTAAGATTTGCAGGCAGTTTTGACATGCTGGTTTGTTCCCAGTAAGCTGAGGACTGTTCTGGCTGTTAGCACTGAGAATTGCTTTAGGTCTGTGCTTGTTGGCCAGGAACAGCAGCCGTGGCCAGTTTTGCTGAAGGGAGGCCCAGGGAGTGTCCTCAGCTTTAGAATCAAAGAGGGAAGTGCTTTCTTCAATGCAGAATGTTGAATTCATGATTTCTGAGCGTCACCTGGTCCTGATGTCAGCATATGTGGGACTGGAAATGAAAATATTATACCAGAAGCAGAAAAAAAAACCCAAAATTGCCCCCTCCCAAAACTTTCTCGTTTGCCACTTTTTTTTTTTTTTTTTTTTTTTTTTTTTTTTTTTTTTGTTAGCATATTCTGTGCTACACAAAATAATGTCTGGAAACCACATTCTACTCAAGTACAAACATCAACAGTGTCTGCCTTGATGCCATGCAGACCCTTCCTAACCTTCCAGGCTTCTGGAACTGAACAGAGACATGTACACAATTGTGTCTGATTTTGTAATGCTGCTGTAGAGGATGAGCTGGATCCTTAGCCAGTGGCAGATGCAGTAGCTCCAATTCCATGGGCAGTTACAGTGACTTGAAAAAATAGATCATTTGATGACACCCCAACTGTGAGCTCTTAAGTGATTCCTTTTCCTAAGCTAATGGTGTATTGTGCCTCTGTGAAATTAAAGGAGACAATGAAGCCTACACCTCTTCAGAATATGGATTTTACATTTTCTTTTCTCAGTTACTCTGCACTTTACTCTGGGATGAAACAAATTGATACTGGAATTACTTTTATTTTGGTTATTATTTTAAAATAAGGTTGGGTTGAATGTTGTGGATAGATTACATCAGAGGGAACAATGACACAATAATGGTTTATGATGGAAAAAAACAGGGTGATATGAAAAAATACATAGCAACCCTCTGTTTACACAGCTATTAAAATGTTATAGGGATCAAGAAAGACTAATGTAAAACATTTAGCATGGGAGGAAGCAAGGAGGATAGGTTAATGCACTTAGTGAAGCTTCTGTAGAAAACAGTGACAGACAGAATCAGAGCTGGATGGGAAAATTTACCTCTAGTTGATGGTCAGCTGCAGCAAAGGAAAAGGTCAACAGTTTGGTACATCAGTGCAGCAGAGGACACGTGACAGAAGAGAAACCTTTAATCAAAGCATGGCTGGATCTCACCTCCCAAACAGAGCAGTGTGATTCACATTACAGGGCTATTTTTCATTAAGGTTGCCAGTGCCTATGTGGTATGCAGTGCATCACCTGATATCCAGCTGGCTCAAGAGCTGAGGACAGTGTGACTGCTCATATATATCTGTGTAGATATATCCTCCATATCTGTGGTCTCTGTTTGAATCACAGGCTGTAATCCTGTGAGGGTTTGTTCTGTTTGTTACCTTTTCCTCCATACCATATGTTTGTCCTGCTGATTTACACTGAAAACCCAAGGGGTTGTCCAATTTCTTGTTAGTGCAGCACAGAATGAGGCTTTGATCCTGATCAGGGGCTCTGCACTTCATAATTATTGGTACATCCACTGACACCATAATAAAATATTACAATATTAACATTCTTCATTTTTCTTCAGACATGCATGGAACATTTGTCATCCTGATGCCCCTCAGCCTGATCCTGATGATTTTTGGAGGGATGACTGGATTCATCAGTATTCTTGCCAGGGCCTACCTACTGCTCCTAATGACGGGACTGCTTTTCCTTTTTGGAGGTACTAAATCAAACTCCTGGCCTAACTGTTTTAGATAACAACAGGCTGTATCTGGGAAACATCACTTTGGTTCCCAGGGAATAAAAGCAAGAATTTGCTTTCAGAATAATGCTGGTGTTCATTCACCTGGTGTCTGCTGGGGTCTTGGTTCTGGAACAGAGCTACTTAGGGAAGGCAAACATCCCTCCTTGGGGAGCGAGTCACCCTTTGAACAATCTGTGTTTGCTGTGCCCATTAACACAAAAGATTCAATAACTTCTCAGCATGGTGCACAAATCTTTACAGACAGGCTAATGGGGTGATGGAAAAGTGACCATGGAATTACTAAATTGAAGGCTTGCACAGATTTTGCAGCTATTAAGAAAACTGACATTTTTAAAAAGGCATTTGCATTGAGTTCCTGAAAAGGGACTTTTTAGGCATTCCTGGCTCAGCCTCACTGCTAGTTTTGATCTAGTGGTGTCCCCAAACTGTGGGTCCCAAAAGGAAACCCCTAGAAGTTAGTATAACATTTAAATTTGAAGCTAGTAAAATGCTTTTACATTTCTTTTTATATTTTTCTTTTCTGCTATATCCAAACCCACTGTATTTTAGAAAATAATTTATGAATTAAAAAACCTAAAAACATTCTGTTGAAGTAGGAAAAGTGTGTTTAAATCTGCATCTTCTGTTCCAAACAGATTTTCAGTGCTGTTTCACAATGTAATTTAAAATGGAAATTTTTCCCAGCAGAAAAGGGGAACCTCAGAATTGGCTCTCATCAACTGCTCATACAGTCCTATTTTTAAGAAAAAAATGCTAAGAGATTGCTGGAACCAAATGCTGCTGTCTCAAAGCCTTGACTGAGCTTTTTAGTCTGAAATGCTCTAACACCGACAACCATTCCCCATTTGATTGTCTCCTAAAAAGAAGAGCAAGTTCTAATTCCTCAGAACTGTAGAAAGCTGAATTCACTGAAAAGGCTGGTGAAAAACTGCTCCAAATAGTCAGTGAAAGATGAAAAGCTGTGAAGTGCCAAGCATGATTATCCCACTGGGGAGTGGAGCAGGGGCCTTTCTAAGCTGTTTGGGGCTGCAAAGAGGGAAAGGAAACACAGAGGCAGTGTCAGGAGAGGGGTGCTTGAGGAGGTTCTGGGCATGCAGCTGGGCAGTGTCCCAGGAGAACATGAACAGACTGCAGGGTGGCCTTTGGCTGAGACCAGCCCCCATCCTGCTCCGGCTGGATGCACAGAACAGTTTTGTAGGGCACTCAAATTCACAAAGTTCAGTATTAGTTAGGTAGCTCTGTTTCAGCAGAAAGAGATATTTGGAGATGCCATTCCAGAAATGTGGGGTTTTTTAAACCCTCAGAACTGATATGTTCCACATGTCAGACATCCTATAGGTTTCCTTTTTTTTTTTTTTTTTTTTTTTTTGCAAGGGAATTTGCAAAGAATCCAGTGTACCTTGTTGAAAATGTCAACAAAACAGTCTTTTCCATTTCTGCTGACAAAAGGTATGAAGCAAGTTTTTCCCCCTCCTTGCAGAGGACTAGAATAAGGTACAGGCATCAGATGATGGTTAAAATCAGGAATATGAGTATGAATTTGGACTGATGGATAACCCAATACTCTTCTATCTTGGTTTGCCTCTAATCAAACATATTTCTGGCAAAAAGGCAGCTCATCAGGACTTACTGTAATTTAACAGAAAGCTATATCAAAATTTTCTCTCAGAATCAAATCCACTATTTTGTCCTGAAAGTGTTTCAGTATTTACTTTCCCTAGGCTGCAGTCCTTTTATCCAGGGCCTCGTTACTGCATATTTTCTGCTGCTGATCCAGTAAAGGGTGACTTCCATCAGTGCCTGTCCTTTGACTGACAGGGATGCCAGGCTCAGGATGCAGTGTGTATCTATTCCAGATGTGCCATTCCTTACATTTGCCACCTTTTGAACAGTCTTTTCATTCTGAAAACATCTGGCTCCTTTTTTGAGTGCCCTTATTAATTTATTTTTACTCTGTCCCAAAGGTGTCTGACTCAGGTATTTGGAAATGATGGGTAGTCATGGCAGCACAACACTTGGTTGGAAGTGATAGTGAAGACTAACAAATTTACATTAAACACTCGAAACTGCAATACTCGGGAAACAGCCTCCATTCAGTGACCTGACATGCAAGAATCTGCATCTCTGTGGGCTTTATTGCATACAGGGAGACAACTGTCCATGGTGCTCAGCAGTGAGGAATCAGGCAACATTACAATACAGTTCTGAAAACAGAGATGCACGTGCATTAGATACCTGTAAAATACAGGACTCGATTTCTGTTGAGGGAGACTTGCTGCCAGATGTTGTGATTCAGTCTTTAACAGTGGGAACACATTATTCTCAGTGGACACAAATAACCCTGCCTTTACTTCCCTCTCACTCTCATTGCCCAAGAAATCAACCTCAGGTAGATTTCAAAGATACTCTCTAAATCTGGCCGGGCTAGAATAGGAAGGACATATCCAATTGATTGTTTTTAATTTCTTCAGTGGCTGCTAAGTAGCTGAACATGTTTCTCTTTTCAGCTCTTGTTACCCTCACAGGGATCAGTGTCTATATTGCATATTCAGCTGCTGCCTTCCAAGAAGCTGTTTGCCTCCTGAAGAGCAAGGATCTGCTGGTGGAAATCGATATCAGATTTGGCTGGTCCCTGGCACTGGTCTGGATCTCCTTTGTGGCAGAAGTGCTCACTGGGGCCGTGTTCCTCCTGGCAGCAAGAGTGGTGGGTCTGAAACGGCAGCGTGAGCAGGCTTTATGAGCAACAGGTGCCTTTGCAACAACAGAGCCCTGCAGAGCCTGAAAATTGGGATTACTTGGTCCAGCTGGTCACTAGGGGCAATAAGAGTGCAAGGCTGAGTATCTTGTCAGCTGTTGTAAGCCTTTTTCCTCACAGGTGTCTATAAAACACAAAGACTCTGGTAAATCAGTAAAACATTACAGGTGTTGTCAATTGGGAAACCCTTGTGTCCTTAGAAGAGCGTGCATTGCAGTGTTTGTATTTCCAGAATAATTCCAGCTGGTAGCTCATCAGACATCTCCATTTGTTGCTTAGAACAAGGCAGATTTCTTGCTTTCTTTTCTCTTTTTTTCTGTCTCAGCAAAGTGCCTCAGAGTACCTTGCAGGCCAGATTTTGGTTTCTCCTGAGAGCTCTTAGAAGGACGTGGACCTGTCAGAGTGAGTGCAGAGGAGGCCATGAAGATTCTCAGAGGACTCAGCACCTCTGCTCTGGAGATGGACTGAGAGAGCTGGGGCTGTTCGGCCTGGAGAAGAAAAGGCTCTGGGGAGACCTTAAAACTCCTCTCAACACCTAAAGGGGCTCCAGGAGAGCTGGAAAGGGACTTTGGACAGGGGCCTGGTGGTTGGAACTAGATGGTATTTCACATCCTTTCCAACCCAAACCAATCCAGGATCCTGCAATCCAGCAGATGGTAGTGGCTGTGATACTGAAGTTCTCCGGTGCAGTGCAGTGGTGAGTGCACTGCAAGAGAAAGATACAGCTGTTTTCCAGATGTTCCAACTGCTGGAGACAGCCCCAGTCTCCCAATGATCAGGCTACATACCTCTCTCCTTCAGCTTATTACTAGCTGCCTTTTCAACTCTGCAATGCAGGAGGTGTATCTGATATATTTTCCAGTTTTTACTTTGCAGTTTTTATGATGCTTCCTTTTCATGAAGTTTGTGCACATGCTTTGTGCTAGAATGTTTCTCTTGTGCTGAAATTGCTGAGTAAACTGAACATGCAGGACACATGAAATTAATTTTGGGTGCCAAGCAATCTAGTTTTTCCTCTTCAGTGCCCATTGAAGTTACTGAAGAAATTTTCCCCTGACTGCTGTGCTGAATAGAGACTTGAATGTGACAACAGCTCCACTACATTTCTGACAGATCATGTATGTCTGGAGGCCCTCAGCACTCTGCAGTTCAGGACTGTGACTCAGGAGCTGTGTCAGGCACCCTCTGTCACTGGGCATGTCCCTTGCACATTCTCCAGCAGCACAAAGGGCATCATTCACCTACCTCTGTTAAACACCAGAACAATTTTATCAGTGTGTCCTGTGTTAAAGATTGCACATGCACTCTGACCAAACTCAGCTCTAATCTGAGTCCCAAAGTACCAATGCTTTTATGAAAAAATAGTGGCAGGGAGCTCCTGAGAGCTGACAGACTTTTGGAGATAGAAGGGAGCATTTTAATGCCATGCTGTGAATGGAGAACTGAGCCAGGAAACTTGTCCAAGGTCACATGAAACCAGAGTTTCTGAATCCTGGGCTAAGGCCTTACTTGTCAGATCTTGCTTGTTATCAGAATTAAATAAGGCTCAAAATCCTGAATAGACTGAGCAGTAGAAATTCTGTGACTAACTAGTATAATTTTATAATTCTTAGTTGCTCCCACATTGGTTTCAGGTATTTTCCATGTTGCCTTATGTTGTAATTCAGTCATTTTACAAGTTAAAGCATACCAAATCAGCTCAATAAGAAGTGTAAGAAAAAAATCCTTTGTAGTCAAAATTCCATGTGCTTAAGTGAATTATGTAAAATGTAATTCTCTGTTTTGGTGCTGGTGAAACTATTTATAATGCAATTTGTATGATGTTATTCAGACATTACTGTAAGCTGTAACAGTAAAATATCATCTGAGTTATTTTTTGAATATTTATTACAGATGTTATTTTAAAGTGGTTTTGAGTGTTGTAAAATTAAATAAAATGACATCTCAGAGTGGGAATTATTTGCCAAGACATGAAAGAACTAAGATCTTTATTTTTCTTTAACTTTTTCTGCAGATTTATTCTACTGTTTTTATAATGCTTTTGAAGTTCCTGTGTTCGATGTGGTAGGTATTTGAAAGATACTTACACAGCTACAATATAAAATACTCAAGTGATCAAATCTAATTAGCAAGCCAATGAATCTCTTATTGAATTAGAGCAATTCTCATTTCCATGGCTCTCCTAAATTTCTCATTCTGGCTTCCTGCAATATCTGGCACAATGGTAATAAAGAGTATCTTCTGCTCATGAATGTTTGCATAACCCCTCCATTTCTCTGAAATTCCTTCTGAATACAAAGAACAAAAGATGGTTTGGAATAGTCAAATTAGCATTGAACATTTTGAAAAATTATATGGGGAAAACATTTTTAGAAAGGACTTTATGTAATTTGAAATAAATGACCTTATCAGCGTCTTCCTCTTACTGAAATTAATGATTATTTAATACCAAGTTCTTTGCTGTGTTTTCCCCAAAATACTTTACTGAGATGAGGACAGAAACTGCTCCCATTACTTTCTGGTGAATTGCAAACTCATTGGTAATTTGCCACATTGAAAGTGAAGAAAAACAGATGTACAGAGCAGAGCAGCACTGTCTGAGCATGCACACAGCTCCGGCCCAGCACCAGGCACTCCTCTAAGGACTTCTTGAGGGGTGGCAGAGAAGGACAGGGGAGGTCAGAAGAATCCTTGAATGTGAAAAATGTGGAAATATCCAAGATGTTTAGAGGCCATGCTGGTGAATGTAATGCAGCCATGACAGCGCAAGGATTCCGTGTGTGCCCGTGCGGCTCCTGCAGAGCAGTCTCTGTGTCCCACCTCTGACGGCCAGGGGGACAGCACTGCTTTGGACAGAGCTCCAGTCAAAGGAGCGCCAGGCATTTGTTAGCACTGAGCCACAGGCAGCAGTTCCTGTGGGGATGGCAGGTGCCTGTCAAAGTCACTCTATCACACCCTGCTCAGCTGGACAGGGGACACAACTCTGCTGAGTTTGGGACAAGAAAAGGGCAGGGAGAGGTCACGTGCCAATTACTGTCATGGGCAAAACAGACTCAGCGTGAGGAAATTAGTTTAATTTATTAACAATCAGAGGAGGAGAATGAGAAATAAACCCAAATCCTAAAAACACCTTTTACTCACCCCTCCCTTCTCTCCAGGCATAACTTTACACAATTCTCTGCCTGCTGTCCCCTGAGTGGCACAGTGGGACAAAGAATGGGGGTTCAGTCTGCTCATCACACATTGCTTGTGAAGCATCTTTCTCCTCAGGGAGGGGACTCCTCACACTGTCACCCTGCTCCGGCACGGGGTCCCCCCCAGAGGACCACGAACTCCTCCAACGAGTTCTTCCCCTGGGCTGCAGTTCTTCACAAACTGCTCCAGTGAGGCCCTTCCAGAGGCTGCAGTCCTTCAGGAACACCCTGCTCCAGAGTGGGCTCCCTGCTGGGTCACACACCCTGCCAGCATCCCTGCTCCTCTCTCTGTGGGTGCTGCCAGGACCCTGCTCCAGCGTGGGCTCCTCTCTCTGTGGGTCCTGCCAGGACCCTGCTCCAGCGTGGGCTCCTCTCTCTGTGGGTGCTGCCAGGACCCTGCTCCAGCATGGGCTCCTCTCTCTGTGGGTGCTGCCAGGACCCTGCTCCAGCGTGGGCTCCTCTCTCTGTGGGTGCTGCCAGGACCCTGCTCCATTGTGGGCTCCTCTCTCTGTGGGTGCTGCCAGGACCCTGCTCCAGCGTGGGCTCCTCTCTCTGTGGGTGCTGCCAGGACCCTGCTCCAGCGTGGGCTCCTCTCTCTGTGGGTGCTGCCAGGACCCTGCTCCATTCTGGGCTCCTCTCTCTGTGGGTGCTGCCAGGACCCTGCTCCAGCGTGGGCTCCTCTCTCTGTGGGTGCTGCCAGGACCCTGCTCCAGCGTGGGCTCCTCTCTCTGTGGGTGCTGCCAGGACCCTGCTCCATTCTGGGCTCCTCTCTCTGTGGGTGCTGCCAGGACCCTGCTCCAGCGTGGGCTCCTCTCTCTGTGGGTGCTGCCAGGACCCTGCTCCAGCGTGGGCTCCTCTCTCTGTGGGTGCTGCCAGGACCCTGCTCCATTGTGGGCTCCTCTCTCTGTGGGTGCTGCCAGGACCCTGCTCCAGCGTGGGCTCCTCTCTCTGTGGGTGCTGCCAGGACCCTGCTCCAGCGTGGGCTCCTCTCTCTGTGGGTGCTGCCAGGACCCTGCTCCATTGTGGGCTCCTCTCTCTGTGGGTGCTGCCAGGACCCTGCTCCAGCGTGGGCTCCTCTCTCTGTGGGTGCTGCCAGGACCCTGCTCCATTCTGGGCTCCTCTCTCTGTGGGTGCTGCCAGGACCCTGCTCCAGCACGGGCCTCCCAGGAGATCCCAGCCCCCTTTGGGCAGGCGCCTGCTCCAGAGTGGGGCTCTCCAGGGGGATCTCTGCACCGCGGGCACCTCCATGGGCACAGCAAGGGAACGGCAGCTCTGCCCCCGGAGCTCCTCCTGCCCCTGCCCCGGGCCCTGCAGAGCTGTTCCTCTCACAGCTCTCGCTCCTCTTCAGGCTGCAGTTTGTCCCTGCACAGCTGCTCTTCCCCCATCCTCACTCTGCCATCCCAGAGGCGCTGCCCTGGCCCTGCTGGGCTCGGCCTTGGCCACTGGTGGCTCCGTCCTGGAGCCGCTGGCCTTGGCTCTGCTGGACACTGGGGGAGCTTCTGGCAGCTTCTCACAGGAACCACCCCTGCAGCCCCCACCACCAAAACCAAAACAACTTGACTGACTGTGCAGACACACGTGGTTCATAGTTTTCTCCTTCCAAATGGAGAAGCATTTCAGGTTGGAGACCAAATGATTTTATCACTTGTTTGCCTTGTTTTGGAAATGAAATTCAATCGTCTCAACTATTTGAAGTGGAAAAACAAAACCTGAAGGAATCTGAGCCTGTTTCATAAATAAAGATGTCCTTTTCTCCGGTTCCTTTTGTAAATTCCTTGCAGTGAAGCAGTGTCTAGTTAGCCAAGATATATCAATTAAAAAAACCCCATGTCCCCATGCCTCCTAACTCTCATTTCCATATTAACAGATTTAATTGCCCCATCTGAGGATGAAAAATATTAGAATAAATGCTCTGGCATTGTGTTAGAGAGTCAAACTGTCCCCAGAGTTGATATAACCATGCTCAAGAGAGATTCCCTGGTGCTTCTAAGTGGGCACAGCTGTTAGCCCAGGATCGATGAGCACACAGGAATTTGGTCAGGTGTTCTTAAAGGCCAGCTAAAACGACTCTGAAGGCCAGGTTCTGCCCAGAGTTTGAGCTATCCTCGGTTTAGGTCATGGGTCTCTAATTACTGGATTGCCATTCTAGTTAAATTGCAAAAATTCCACTTTTTCCTGTTACTAAAGCATTGTAATGCTGTTTCACTCTGCTTTACACATCAGCTTTAACCCTAATGAAGCCCTCAGACTTTGCCCTCCCTTTTTGCCAGTGTTTGCAGCAGCCCTGTCCCTGTCATACCCAGTTTTGGATGCTCGCAGTTTTTCCTGCGGGGTCAATCCCATTTGGACAGCACTAATCACCGTGGATGCTTGTCGGGGTCGTGTTGGCAAGACCCCAACAGTGTGAAAGTCCTTTCTCCCTAGCCCCGCAGCCAAAGAAGACGTCTGGAAGGCGTGAAGCTGAGTTTTCAAGGTTGTTTATTTCTTCTAATCTATAATAGTTTCTCTCTGACCTGCCGAGGTCCAGCTAGTACAGAAGCCATGGCAGTCTGCCCCGAGCCCCGGGCGTCTCCCACATTATATACCCAAAATTAGGTGTACCATGTTTACCGTTCCTGTACCAATACCTAAAATCTGTGTTGGATGGTGTGTCCCTATCCTAGACCAACAGAAAAGTGTCACCATCACACCGAGACATGGAGGACAAGAAGAAGAAAGAAAAGGCTAGGACACGCCCAGATTCCTCCATATTGTATCCCTGAATTACATTCTAAAAAACCCCAAAATTCTACTTTTTCACCCTGTGTCAATTCCCTTATTTCACTACTCAAGCCCTTTTGGCTTGTAACTCCTCATATAAGGTTGGCAACCTCTCCCATGGGCTAAAATCGAAGCCACAGTGTTTTTGACTTGCTGCCAAGGTCCCTGAGCCCCCTGCCAGGGTCTCGAGGCATCCAGAGCAGCCAAAGGGATGCTCTGGACTCCGCCAGATGCTCTCAGCTGAGGGACCTTTTCTCTTTGGAAAGGTTTGCACAGAAGCAGTGGTCTGTGCTGACATCTCATGGCTGCTCTGAGAACTTGGCTCTGTTTGGGAAGAACCCCTTCATTTCTGTGCAGCAGCACTTGCAGGACAGCAGACAGACCCAAGGGCTGTGAAAGGCAGTGGGGCTGCAAAATCTTAAAGGTCTTCTCCAGCCTAAACTAATCTGTGATTCTGTTCTAATTTTTGCATGTTTGGAAGAGCAGGGGAGACTGTCATGCTCAGTACAGCCTTGCTCCTGTATTTTATCCACAGGGGGAGAGATTCTCATGCAGGAACTGCTGAATCACAATCAGCAACACCTCTGAGCTGCTGGCCATCTGGAGTTAAAATGTCAGCTGTTGGAAAATATGCTGATAACCATAATTTTTGTAAAACAGAATAAACACAAAACATTCTTAAAGGTTTTTATGCTGCCGTTCTTAGGAGATAGAGGGATTCCAATGATGGTTATGTTTTGATGTAGATCAACCAGCACAGTTTTTTAATAAATTTGTGGCATAAATATTGAAATTAATAGCTGGAGCTAACCAAATTGAATATCTGAGGAGGCAAACAAACAAACAAAAAACAAAAAAAACCCCAAAAAAAACCAAAAAAAAAAAAAAAAAACAAACCAAAAAAGACACCAAAACAAAAAAAAAAAACACCAAAAAACCAAAAACCTTTATATCATGGTTTATTTCCATGGTATGACAGACTGTCTAAGAATTGAACAATTGAACATGACTTCAGGATTGGTCCAGAAAATCTAAGAGAAGTTCTGGAGGAAACAACGTGCTACATTTTATTGTGGCTCTTAATTTTTACCCTCTTTCCATAACTTTTTTTGGAAAGAAAGTCAGGAAGTCGTGCTCCCAGGATGACTGAATTTTGAAACTATGCAACAACTGTCAAAACAGGACAGACCAAATCTAACCTCTCACATTTATGAGATTCAGTCTTCCTTTCCTAGTAACTGTGGCAGCACTATCCACTCCAGAGCTATGGATATCTCTCTGCACAGACTCTTCAGACACAGCTGTAATTCTCCCAAGCCCAATGACTAGGATAGAGCATCTTCTGAAAAAAAAAATATTCTTAGCTGTGGTGCAGCACTGACTTGCTAGACTTACATGTTGGATGAGCAGTATTTGGGGATAATTCCTTCATCCCTGGACTGTGGTCCCCAGGCAGATGAACAGCAGTTGGATTGGAATCTGCAGGTATTAGAGGGAAAGGAAGAGGGAAGAAATGCCATACCCCACTGTAACCCACTGTAACCACTGAACCCTTCAGGTTCCTGTAAAAAAATATTTGTTATTCCCCCTCAGGGGTCTCTGTGTGGGTAGGCAGGAAAATCAGTAATATAAATGAGAAAAAAGTCCACTTCCCATACAGCTATCCAGTAGGAAAACCACTCTCCTGCTTCCAAGCCTCTCCTGGACACAGACCTGTCCTTCAGAATCTCTGGGGCTCACTTTGCTGCTTTCCTGTCCACCAGAAAGTCCTTTCCCTCCTCCTTGGCAATGGTAGCAGTGGATGGGGATCCTGTCACCATAACAACTGGGCTATTTGTCTTATAATTCAAACTGCTCTCTCTAACTTCAAAGTTCCATCAACACTGAGGACAAGGCACTGAAGTTAGTACTTGCAAAACTACCAGAAAGAAAGGGATATGGGGCTTTAAGAAGGCAAGTTTTCATCAGTTAATAAGTTACTGCTTATCAGCCAAGCTGTCACAATTAAATGTATTAATCCTCCCAAGTCACCTCCCATCACTCTTGGGTGTTAAAATGCATTTATTCAGCACAGCATGTCTCCAACCTAGTCCTGTTCACACAATGGTTTAAGCCATTGGGTTTAATATTTTATTTGGAGCAGACCAGAGCTGATGAGCAGTGAAGTATTAAAAAGTAGCACTTTAGTGCTGGTGGTAATCTGCTTGTTTGCCTCAATTCAAAGACAGCTGAAAGACACCTTGGTTGGGGCTGAAGGGATGGGAGGCTGCTCCCTGAAGAGCTTTTGGCTCATAATGTTGCCATTTTCATTTCTGCCAAGGACAAAGCAAACACTTGTCATGGAAGGCTGGGATCCTCTCAGTGTAATGCTCCCTAGGTGTTGAAAGGAATCTCTGTGCCAATAGCTGAAGAGCATTTGCTAATGGCTTGTGCTTCTGGACAACACATCTGGCTGCTGATGGGGCCAACATATTTCTCCATCCAACCTGGCCTTCTCAAATATTTATAAGCTAATGTTCTGTGTAATGCTTGTAGCATACAGAGAGGCTGAACTAAATTGCACTGTGGAGGAGTGTCTATTTTCACAGCCTTTTGGAACTGACTGCATCAGTGCTGTGAAAATCCTTTGGCATCATAAACCTTTTATTGCCACAGTTCCCACTTGAGTAGTATTATACAGTGAAACATTTAATTATGCAAAAAAATCCCACCAAAAAGCCAAACAAAAACACCCACCATAAAAAAGAATTTTATAACTGTCAGGCAATATCCATAGATTGAACAAAGTTTTTAGGACTTGCAATAAAAAGTCTTTTGAGTTGTCTGTCTTTCTGTGTTTATGAATGTTACCTTCCAGCATGGCATTTGGCAACTGTATCTCTTTCTTATCTGTGGCAAAATTCATGGATGACAAGACCTTTATTAGTTCCAAGGCACTTCTCACAAAATAGAGAAGTTCTACATAAGTCACTGAGAAGCCCAGGTCTGTTTCCTTCAGTGATCAAACAGATAAGACACCTATTTAATACAGTGTGCAGTGAAAAATTGTAAATGTTTATTTTTCAGAACTCAAGAATAATGCAATATTTAATGAAAACAAAAGAAGAAAGAAATGGGTGCTTTCTCAGCCAGTGGAAATCACAACCTTCCCAAACTTGTCTTTTTGATTTAAACTCAGCTATTCATTGAGCTCCTATTAGAATGTATGCACACACCCAAGTGGCAGCACTTACTGCAGTCAGTTTCATTTTGCTGAGCGGGTGGCAGCTCTTTCCCTCAGCCATCCAGCCCCCTGGGATGCATCCCCCAGAGCCACTGGAGTCACTCTGAGGCACCCAGCAGCTCGTGGCAGGGAGGGCTTGGTGCAGCTGTCCCTGGCTGTCCTGAGGCATCACTGCAGGAACAGCTGCAAACAGCTGTAGAGGGAACTCCACTGCTGGTGATCACATCCTAGGAGAGCTGTTCTGCCTCACTGCCGTGCCTTGCCACGCATGAACCTGTCAGTGGAAGCTGCTGTTGCTAATCCAGCTGATCCACACCTTTGCTGATGGGCTGACTAACAAAAAGAGGACAGTGCAGTGTCTTTAGGGCCCTACTTTAGTGACCACTTGCTCATCACATTAGTGTGCAGAGGCACAGGACTGTGAGCCTGTGCAGGGAGCTCTGCTGGGCTGGCTTCCCTGAAAACATGATTTGTTATTCCCCCTCAGGGGTCTCTGTGTGGGTAGGCAGGAAAATCAGTAATATAAATGAGAAAAAAGTCCACTTCCCATACAGCTATCCAGTAGGAAAACCACTCTCCTGCTTCCAAGCCTCTCCTGGACACAGACCTGTCCTTCAGAATCTCTGGGGCTCACTTTGCTGCTTTCCTGTCCACCAGAAAGTCCTTTCCCTCCTCCTTGGCAATGGTGGCAGTGGATGGGGATCCTGTCACCATAACAACTGGGCTATTTGTCTTATAATTCAAACTGCTCTCTCTAACTTCAAGGGCCTCTTCCTACACACCATCCAGAGCTCATCAATCCTTCCCTGAGCAATTCTACATTCTTTATTAGAGTAGTAACTCCCACACCCACTCCTTCTAAAGCTGCCTCTGCCATTTTATCTCCAAAAGCCTGATGAACTGTTTGCTCACCCATTTGGAAAGAGAATTGAATTGGATACAGGAAAGCCTCAGTCTTTTTAAAGCCCAGCTCAGCCTCTGATTAACTCTGTCCTCTTGGGTTTGCCTGGGGGAGCAGTGCCCCAAGGAGTCCAGAAAATAACCCCACAGAGAGCAAACCTCTCACTTAGCAAATCCCCTTGTAACTACAGACTCCTTTGGAATCAAGGTGACATGACAAGCATTAAAACACTAAAGACTCTTTGAAAGCAGCATGTCTCTCCAAAATCACAAGTGCTACCCCCAAATCATACTTAGTTACTATCTTTTTGACACAGGACTAACAGAATCAATTTCTGTGCTTCACCATCTCTAAAGGCAGTGTTCCCACTCAACTCCCTCAAGCTCAATAACTGACTTTACTACCCTCCCCCATGGCTTATTTAGAGTTTGAATATTTTTCATCAGATTTTCTTTCATTCTTTATGGAGAATTCAGCCTGCACAGTCAGCTGCAACCCATACATATACTGCAAGTCAATACAAATATTTTCTACTAATTTGGAAATTAGGTTAAAACGTGATTACCCTCTAAATAGCACTGTTACATGAGAGAGAAGCATACAGTATAAATTAGTGCTCAAAATGGGGTTTGCAACACACATAATCATAACTTGGCATTTCACCAAACTCATTTGTGAGCTGTTATCACGGCGTGGGGAGCCCAGCTTCCTGGTAGCTGTTCTGTGGGAATGTAATTTTCCGGAGAAGCAAACCCAGTGATGAATTACAGCCCTGCTCTGCTGTGCTTTGCCCGAGCAGCCACTGCACGTCACTGTTGTTCCACACAAAAGAGTCCAAAGAGCCCTGGGAACAGGCAGCAGGACTTGGAGAGTCTGTTTGCCTTTTCAGTCAAGGGAAGAAAATGTGCTACAAGCCCAGGGATGAAGCCTAGGGGGAGTTTTTTGTGCCCCAGACCAGAGGTCATCCATATATGTTGCTCTTTCCCTTTTTCCTTTGCCTGTGCAGAAAAACCCCATCCATATTTTTTCCTTAAAGGTATAAAAAGAGAGTGGTCATTAGCCAGAGATCACAGATCCTGTGGGAATTGCCAGCTCTCCCTGAGCAATGTGACAGGGCACTGAACCTCTTGATGGCCACGTCCTGCAGCAATGACACCGTGCCCTGCTCATGGTGCTACCATGGGGGCTGAGACCAAAGGCACGAGGTGCTCAGATCTAACTGCAAGAGCAACGTCATGTTCTTCTCAGATTTGGAGCATTTATTCCTTCCAGGAAAAGGGGAGATTTTGGAGTGTTATGTTGTGATTTAAAAAATGAAGACATTGCAAGTTTGGCATAACTGTAGAGCCAGAAGGTTGAAAGGTGTTTTTCTAGAAACACGGCGCTCCATCAGCTATGTCAGGTCACAAAAGCTGTATAGCACAGAGCATCCCTTTCCAGTACCTGCCACTAAAAGTACAGACACATTTCCAGTTCTTCACAACTTTTTCCCAACTTTTCAGCAATTCCCACATTGTCTGAAAATTATTTCTCAAGTACAGATCTTCTGTGAACTCAACACTGTAAAAACAACAATTCCCCATCCATGGGTTTTCATACTGTGCTTCCAACCCACCAGTGGCTGCTGCACTGACCAGAGCCTCCTGCTGCAGCCTGGCTAGGCTGCTGCTGGCAGGGCAATTCATCACCTGGCTGGCAGTCCATGGACCTGGGATCATGAGGAGGAAGCCACACTTCATCTGCAGGTGACACCGAGGTGCTGGGTGTACATTCTCAAGGCAGGTTTACTCACCTACCTCCAGTTCCAGCCCCCCAGCTGGGGGACACATTCCAGTGTGGAGCAGCCGTGTTCCTGCCAGGTTTGTGTGGTGCATGATGACTCCCAGGCCACTGTGTTTTTCCTGATATTGCTGCCCTGATTTGTGATGATTGCAGTTATTTCACAGATGCTTTCCCGCATCTCCAGTCTGCAGAAGAGATAAAATCTGAGAAAAGCATTCTGCTCTCCTTCCCTAGGGCCCCACTAAAGGCAGTAGGACTCAGATGCCAACTTTGTAATGTTGAGCCCTGGAATTCCCATCCTGGGAATGCCTGCACTCACACAGAAATACCTGCACCTCTCTGCCTGTATGAAGAAGCTGAACCTCTGCATAAGCCTCTCAACCTCTAGATCTTGTGTCACAGAAATGAAGAAAATTCCCAAAAGAAAATACCCTGCAACCTCCAGCCATAATCTTAATCCTTTGAGAGGCCTAAAATCAGACCAGAATTCCTCATGCAGCACAAGAGAAAGGAGTTTTGCTTCTGAGGTTACGAAACCAATGTTTATTTCATAAGCCCAGATCTACAAACATGAGAGATCATACTGCCAGAGGGAAGGAAACCCTTTCCTGAAGCAAATGGCTGGGCTGTAACACTGCATCCTACTGAGACAGAGATGATCTGTAAAGGAGAAAACACACATGGCTTGGCAATCAAAACGGTTGCCTCAAGATTGCCGGGCTGAGTGAAGGATTGAAAAGACACAGAAGCGAATCAAAGTCCAGAAATGAAGGCAGAGGATTGAAAATGTCCATCCTTCTCCAGGCATTGTGAGAAAACAGCCTTACCTTTGCTTGCAGTTTTTGTTCTGCCGTGGTGTGTTCCTCCTGTGCTGCCCAGGGAGGTGTCCTGTCAGATGTCCTGCTCTCCCCTCTCAGCATCACCAGGCTGATCCCTGCTGCTGCACTGCCCCAGGTACTCTTGACCTGCAGCTGTTTTCTTTCCTACAAATAACAGATGAAAGAAATCTAACAAAATCCGTGGGCCAGATTCTCCTCTCAGGCAAAAGCCTTGGCAGAGAAGGTGGGGCCTTGGGGAGGCACAGATGCTGCATAATAAAGTCCTGATGCCCTGTGGCTCCTGAGCCTGACTGACTGCAGGTCCACTCTGTCCACTCTGGCCAAGGGAAGAGCTGTGCTTTGCCTTGTCCATTGGCTGAGCTCAGAATTAACATTTAAACCAGTAACACCTGGTTTTATGGGACAAGAATCTTTGCAGAGGCTTTGCTGGTGAAGTTTTTAGTGGGCAGCTCTGAGCAGCTTCAAGTTCTTTGTGTGGCTAGCAACCTCCTGGATGGCTGGAGCCAGAGGAGCCAAGCCTGGTCTTTACCTAACACCATAAATTGTTGTTGTCTGTATAATTGCAAGATTTATTTTTGTTTTGTTTGTTATAAAAGCCCAAATGGAAGCTTGAGGGTCTCTTTGCAGACCCAGTTACCTAAAGCTCTTCAGCATGCATGCTTGTAGGTCCAGCTTTGTATTATTTAGAGCTTTGTATTATTTATTTTCTTGTTGTTTTATGTTTAATATGTTTGCTGTCTTGATGGCTCCGTCAATATACATCCTGTGCTGAAAAAGTTAAGTGTCAATATGTATTTAAAAAGAAAAGGGGAGGGAGGGGTGCCAAAAATACCCATCCAGAGTTTGGAAATAGAAGGCAAATTGCAAGTTTGTCAATAGTGTGGTTGGGAGCCTTTTAAGTAGTGAATCACTTGATGCTAGCTGTTGTAAATATTGGTTTAAAGGTGCTATGAAATTGATGGTGCACAGTTAAACCTTCCTCCAAATACTGATCTATTTATGCTGCCTCACTTAGCATTAGATCCAAAGGCCACTGAAGGTAACAGGAGTCTACCAAGTTGTTCACAAGCACGATGTAGTTTCAGCAAACTCACATAACCTTGGAGTGGGAGCATTTTCTTACAGTTTTTATTAAATTAGGCAAACTATTCTCCAGAATGTGCCTTTTTTTTTTTTTTAATGTAACAGCAGGAAAAAATGGTTTAGAGTGACATTCAGAGAAGGGTATCACTCTCTCCCTTAGCTTTTCCTGCTGTAAGGTTAGACCATGAAAACAGTATTCATCTCCCAGCACAGATCATTGCGTGGGGCTGAGGTCTGAATCCTGAGCACACCTGGGCTGAACGTTATTTTGAACAGCCATTGGGTGAAGTTTGCTGTGTCTGCAGAGTCCTTCAGTGAATCTGGATCTGATCAAAGTAAAACATTTGAGTTGTGATGCCAAAACTGTGAACCTGAAAAATGATTAATGTAACTTCTAGCCAGTCCAAGCTGCACTCTGCCAAATTTGAGGGAATTCTTTATCTCACTGACCCTTGTCTCTACAAAATCTTATTTTATCTTCTCAGAGGCATGTAACTGTCTCAAAATCTGTACATTAGATTAAATCCTGATTTAGAAGTAATGAATTATTGATGCCTAGATTCCACAAAAGGCTTTAACATCATCAGCACAGCCATATTTGCCAAATATTTAATGTATTGGATGCATATGGAAGAGTCTGGCCAGCACTGTCCTAACACTGGCTTCTGGATTTTGTTTTTGTTTCCATGGAGATACCTAAAAGGAAGAAAAGTTTTAATGTAGGGTGAGCACCTGAAGACCTGATGAATAAATGGGAATTCAGGCTCCACAAAGGTAAATCAGAGTTTTGCTGGTTTTGGCCTGAATGGAACTGGCATATGTAGGTTTGGAGGTCCCTGAATGAAAATGCATTTCTCAGTCTTTGCAAAGTCAAGTATTTAATTCAGCCCAACCCTTATGACACCACAATTCTTGCCTGGAGTGTGAGGATACCTGAACTCCACGCGGAGAAAGGAATTAATGAGGAAGAAAATCCAGCAGGAGAGTTATTCATGCTCACTTGCTTTTGGTGTAGCTGTCTATTGCAGCACAGCTGCATTTTTGCCCTTGTCTCCCCACTTTCCCCCATCCTTTTCCCAGGGAATAAAGTGAAAGAATTCTGCTGTGGGCAAGTCTGGAACCCGTCTGGATTTTCACCTGTGGTTTCCATCGGAGAGAAAGCTGTGATGAAGGGTGACAGGGCCCTTAGGAGCCTGGGAGGTGAGATGGCAGCAGGAGAAGGAAATGACAGGTCTCTGGGACTCTCTGCTCCCCTGGAACAGGTGTCAGAGGAGGAAATGCTGAGAGTTTCAGTGCTGCAGACGGAGCTGAGAGGGGAAGATGTGTTTGCAAAAGGGCATCTTCACTCAGTTATGGAGTGCATGTGTTGTGCTAAATGTCCTCTAATCCCTGTGGTAATGCTGCTGTCTGTAACAATAAATAGCTGTAACTATAGTTGTCTCCGCTGGGACCACAGCTATCATGCTTCCAAATAGGTGTCTCCTCCTCTGTGGTGAGCTGTAAGAGACCACACACCTACTGTAAGTTCTGGGGGAAAACACTGGAACATGCATAATTTAACCTGAAATCTTAGATCGCTTCAGTTTACACACTTTTACATAAAAGCAGTAATAACTCTTCCAAAATCCCCAGCAGCCTGCTCCTCCCAGCTAGTCCATGTTTAAAAACAACTGATAGGTAACAATTGCTAGTGTGTTAGGACTGAAAAATGTTACTTTTTGTCTCTCTTTCCACTCTACTTCGTGCACCCATGTTTCCAGGGACATTCTCATTTAAAATTTCCCCCCAAGTACAGACACAATTGAAAATCCCTCACTGTGCCATTTTTGGGACTGGTAGAAGTATAAGAAAGTGGATAAATCAGCTGAGAAGTGAGGAATCTAGCAGATTATGTACATACATTATGTTTTAAAAATGACTAGCAGCTCACTGTCTTTGTTTTAAAATGTTCATGTATATTTCTGGAAAAAGGATAGCAGAACATCTAATAATAGAAAGGGTTTCATAAGCCAAGACAGCGTCTGTAAAGAATTTTACAAACATGAGCATAACTATTCTTGATGACTCATCTGTAAGTAGCTATCATTATTCCTTTTCTTCAGATGGGGGAAGTGGCATCCAGAGAGACCAAGAAACTCAAATAAGCAGCATATGTTAAGACAAAAAAAAAGACTAGTAAATGATCTTGTTACCTCAGTTCACTGCCTGAAATTATTGGAATAATAACACACCCAAAAATTCCAGGATCATGTTTCACACCAAAACACACAGAACAAGAACACCCCAGGGAAAATAGAAATAATTTAATTCAGAGGCTGTAAAGAACACTGAAGTTTTTTGAGATGATCACAATTCTCAGACCAGGCTCAGCTGTAACAAAACATTTAGCAACCCTCTAAAAGCTAACATTTTTCCCCACTGCAATATCCATGCCCAGTTACATGACAGTTTCTTTCCCATGTAAACCAATATTTTTGTCCTAGTCCTCGGAACAGAATTCAGCAATGTCGAAGCCTGTTGCCCCCTTGCTGTTTTCCAAATAGGTGCTTAAGCCCACAGAGGAGAACATACTGATTCCCATGGTTCCGAAGCAGTCTTCTAGAAAGGCAAAATCTGTTAGATTAATTCCTACATTCCTGACCACTGAACTATTGCATACTTTGAAAGGTCCATGAGAAGGCTGCCACCCAGTTAAAAGCTGAATTTTGCAGGGAGTTTGGTGAAGAACAAAACTGCTCTTACAAGAACATGGCAAAACCTTCTAAGGTCTGAAGAGACCTCAGATTAAGCTATTTATCTACATTTTTATTCTCAGTAAAAATTATTTTACTCTTGGAGTTTTGAGCTCTGAATCTCATCCTATGTATCAGTCCTAGGTAACAGTCACAAACTATAATGATATAATATAATAATATCAATATCACTGATATAATATATGCAATACTTACAGATGTATAATCTGGATTTAGCAGCTCATCAAGGGAAAGGCCAAGGCCTACTTTGTATATTTTCCTTTACCTCAGTTAGAGAAGTGAAAAATTGTTTTCTTCTGGCTAGAGCTCTAGCATTACCCACTGTAATATTCATCTCAGACAGCACCTTAAAAAGGTTCCATAGCAGAACCTTAAAAAGGATGTCCTTTCCACTAACTGCCTCCAGGGTGGGATTTCCCAAATCATGCCTTCACTTTTATGAAAACACTTTTGTCTGTTCTTGTATGGAATCACTGAGATTTTGCTTTCTCCTCATACTTGCTGTACTGCCTTGGTTTCATCTGGGGTCTGATTCCGATTTCAGTTTGTAGTTTAGCTCTTCATGTTCTTTCAAGTAATTTTGCTCTGCTGCTAGAAATCAAGGAGGTGATGCTTGGCCCTACAGAAATGCTGGTGCTGCTCTAGCCCAGCTAAGCCTGCTGGTCCCTGCTGTTCCCTGGAGAATGATGCTTCTGTTAGTCAAGTCCTTCCAAGTGCCAGCATTAATCTCTCCCTTTTCAGAGCTGCTGACTAGCAGCCGTTGTTCTCTCTCTGGGCTCAGCACTGCTCAGTAACTTTCCAACATCTGGTTACATTTCTCCAGCCTGACACTGCTGTTTAAGCCAGCTGCTTGGATTTCATTGGGCTGGAACTGAGCTGGTCACTGCCTTATTAACACAGCTGAAAATATGGCAGTGGGATGGCTGAGAGGCTTCTTCAGTAGTGCACGTGTGCTGGGAATCCTCAAAGTTCTCCCCAGGTCCCTATCTGTAGCTCAGGAAGGGCTTTTGAGGAGGACTGTGCTTTGCTGGAAGATTCAGGGGAGCAGCAAGCAGCAGAGAGGGGCCACAGACTCTATCCAGAGGTTTTTTTCCTGACCACAGAGCCTGTCAGCTCTGTCTGAATCTTCTCAGGCTTCTGAAAACATCTCATTTACAAGGGGCGTGCCGAGAGGCTTCACAGGGGTATTAGCACAGTCAGTTCCATTACAAGAACATGACATCTGTCTTTCCCTCCCATGTCCTCCTTGTCTTTCTGCTGATCACTCAAACTCTGCAGAATCACTTTCTATTTTCAGCTTTTCCCATTATTTTTGCACACATCTTCCACCTCCTGTCCTGTTCTCATCCTGGTTGCTTTCACTTTCTGTGGCATCTTTCCCCACTCCCTTTCACTGTTAAGCCTGTGTTTAATTGTTCTTATTCCTTCCTTACAAAATCCCAATTCTCCCTTTGCTTCACATTTGCTCTTCTTCACTTCTATTATCATTTATCAGGGTTTGAACTACACAGGTCTTAATATTATTACAAAAGGGATTAAATTATATCCATATTATGATCAAACTCAGATGAAAATGGAATATGGGAATGTATAAATGTAAATGGCTTGGCAATTGCATTAAAAGAGACCAGTTGGATCTCAAAGCACTTTAATCAGTGCTCCAGCTTGGAAAGGGTGACCATGCCAAAAGATCATGTGTGTGTCAGTAAACATGCATGTGTGCAGATTCACACCCAGAAATAAACCCCATGCAGCTGACTGTTAAACTGATGAGTTTAAGACATTTTTCAAAGGTTTCTGGCACACTGAAATATCCACACAGGCAGCTATTCCCATCTGTGTGCTGGCTGGAAGCTGCACTGCTGCTATGTGGGCCTTTGAAAGCAGGAGGTCTGTTATGTGCAAGAGAGGTGATTTTTTTGTTTTTTGTAGTTTTGCTTTGCTTGTCAGAGTTAATTCATTTAAAAATAGGCCATTTTACAATGTTTCAGAGTACCACAGCCCATTTTAGGATTGAAACAGGCTTGATTTTCCAGTTAGCTGCAATTACTGGTAAAGGCAAGGCAGAATGCCTCAGAGAATGACCTCCTATAATTCTTCCCAGGTGCCAAAACACATGGTCAGATGCTAAAATCATTGCAATAGGCACAAACACGAGTGTTATCCAATGTCTTATTTTAATGGGTAAGAAGTGTTTCTGTCCTCTAAAACACGGTGACAACCACTCATTTGCCTTTTATTGTTCACTGAGCATTTGGTTTATTGCAGTGTGCGTGGAGGATGTGTTACTGCCAACACAGGGCTGGGCAGGTGTGTGCAGCAGTGATCTTCTGAAGGGGTCAAGCCATTATTTAGCTTCTTATTTACTCTTGTTTGTCTCTCTTGCATATCTCTCAAAATCCCCAGCTTTTGATCCTCCAAAACCAAGGAGAAGCATTCAATCTAATTTCATAAACCTTTAGAACCTGAACCCAAAAGCACTGGGATGAGGTGTGGCCAGAAAGGACTTCATTAATTATGTACATGAAGCAAAATAAACTCCACCACTCCTTACTTTGACCAGATGCTGGTTTCCAGAGTCATTGGAAGGGACATAATAGACCTAGATTCTCACACATTTTCTCTCAAAGAGCTTTTCGAGATATTTCATGTTGATTTCCCCTTATGCATAAGGAGTTATACAGTTGACTTGTTTAATGTCTATATTAATTTTGGTACATTTTTAATTAGCAGATAGCTAATTAATGTAGTATAAGGTTATCTTGTTAAATGTTAATTGAATATGTAAACATTCTTTACAAGTTAATGTTCAGAGGAAAAAATATGTAATATGCATTTGTTGCCTGTGTCATTCTGAATTAATTACATGACAACCAGATTTATCCCTTCCCAACTTGAGAACCCTCAATAAGTACTCTTTTAAGAATCAATTGATACTTAATTAATATGTACTGGCTGTCCTATTTAATTTAAATTAGTTTTTTCAACAAGTTACAGCGTTGCTGAAAGACACAGCAGTCCCCCAGTGACACAGAGCATTTTCTGCTGAGAGCACACGAGGGTGCTGTGAGAACAGGCTTGGTGCTGCCAGCCCTGATTTCCTGGGCACACAGCCTCCTCCTTCCTTCTCATCAACACCAAGAACTACCCACACAGAAATCCTTATCAAAGTTGCATGTGCTGTATCTCATTGCGTGGGGCTGCCTATTGCTCAGGGCTGTGCCAGGGCTCCCCACCTGCACGGTGTTTATTGCACAGATGATGAGGTCAGGAACCTTCTCCCCCGGTCGGCTGGGGAGAGAGGGCCACATTCCTTCACTCCCCTTCTGTGCTCTCCATAGCCCACCCTGACGAGATACAGAAGATTTAGCTCGTTGTTTCAGTGCATTGGTATTCCCAGCGACAGGAGAACAGCATCACTGAGTGCCCCAGGGGCTGAATTCTGGGATGGATGCATGGCAACAACGTTCACATGGAATTTATTATGTGTATGAAATCCTTCGCATCAGCAAAATGGTGGCAGAGTTTGCCTTTCCTTTCATCACACAATGGGGCTGTAAATGAATGAGGAACGTCTCTGCTGCTGCAGTTTAACACGTTCTGTGCCCAGGCAGTGGCCACGGGAACCCGACTGAGCAGCTTTTCTGCCTGCCCGGACACAGATCCCTTCCTCTGCACCTTCACTGCTAATGACTCTGGCTTTAATTCTAAATCTCCTGCGATCCCTGAGCGTTTTGTAAATAACAATGAAGTATCACAACACTCGGGAATGAAAGTGTTGCAGGTGGCTTGGATGAAAGGCAGAGGTAAAGCCTCTTGCCCAAAGCCATAATGTGATATAATAGCAGCTCCCAAGAGCTCTGGCTGTCAGCTTCTCCCTGTAAACAGAAGATCACAGTTCCTTTCTCAGGTAACTGCACTTCATGACCTCTTTCTGGACAGGCAATCTATCATAATAAGAAAAATAAAACCCCTGGAATTCAGACTGGACCCTGTAAGCAAGGGCCTGGTCTGGCTCTCTGAGGGCAAAGCAAAAGATCCCTTTTAGCCTTTTGTGGTATCAGAATGACAAATGGTGAAGATTAAAGGCTCTGATTTTCATAGGTGCTTAGACCTGGGGCCTGCTAGTAACTTCAGGAGGAGTTTTAAATCCTTAACCTTTCTAAAGCCACGTGTGAAGGCTTGCCCAAGGTCAGGCAGCCTTTTGCAGTCCTATGGCAGCAGTAAATTTGGCCAATTGTCTTGTCTCTCAGTTTGCTGCTGTTACTAAATTCTTTTTTAAGGAGGTTTGCCCCATTTGTTGCAGCTGAAAAAGCTGTTCTTACAGCTTGAAGCAGAGGAAAGAATCTGAATACATTGTATTGTAATCATTAAATACCAGTTTTCTACTGGATGTAAGCAGAACACCTATTTTTAGTTAAAAAGCTGCTGTTAGGTTACACAATATCTTTTATGGCTGAAGTAATGCAGCAAGCTGGCACAAACCAAATGGTACTTGACTGTTTGCAAATTGAGCATCAACAGGAACAGCAGGTGGTCACTCAGCTCGAGACTTCCATGTTACAACAATAGCTGCAGTAATAATGCCAAATAAATAGAACCCCAGCAACCCATGTGCGTTATCACGGGGGTTTTGAATGCTGAAGGCCCACTTTTACAAGTCACCTCAGACAATTATTGCTGCTGCTTTATTTTTATCATCACTTTCTCTATTTTCCTGTTGTTGAAGGTTAGGATTTGTATCCCTGTATCCCTGAAGTCAAGACCTTCAGATCAGATGGATGCTGTCCTGGAGCTCCAGGGTGCCTTTTTATTGTACCTGACTGCTGCACCTGGTTTTGGCTAGAGTATTGTAAACCCTAAAAGAAGGACTACACAGCCCATTTTAAAACATCTAGGAATTATAGAAAAAAATTCTCAAACAGGCATGTATGGCAACAGTATTCTTGGAACATTTCTCCCAGCTTCACTAAACTTTAGCTGTTCGGTTGTCTTCCCTATGTCCACCACTCCTGGCAGAAGAACTGAATAGTCACTCAGTGAGCATTTTGCGACACTGTGCCTGTGTAGGTACATGTGAGGAATTCAGATTGACATGTAATAGCCAGGAATTTTAAACTGGAAGCCATAAGTTAGGCAAAGAAAATCTCTAGGTGTCCAGAAATGCTGAACATTTGCAGATATCCATCACTATTGGCCTACTTTCTTCCCCTTCTATATCTTATTTTTATTTTCAACATCATCAGCATCATTGTAATTGTTATTATTATTATTATTACATACAGACCAATTTCTATTTTTTGTCCCCAGTGAAGAGCACCATTGACCAGGAGGACTGGAGTGGAAGAAGATGCTCCTCCATACAGAGATGGGCCAGCCTGTCCTGGCACTGTTTGGCACTTAAAATGCTGCTGTACTCACTGTGAGGAGAGTTTGCCTCTCCTTTGACTCATGGTGAGGATGACACTGGTGCAGAATGAAAGGCCTGAGGTAAACAGCACCTTGGATGTAGGAGGAATAAGAAACAGCTGATAAAGGGAAATTCTAACAGAGTTTTGTGGGTCTGGAAGAGGAAGGTGAAAGCGAGCATTTTAAAAATGAAACCAACAGAGGCTTTATCTCAACAAAGTTTAGTTTCATGTATACAGTATTTAGTGTTTAGTATTTATCTTGTGCATAAAAGCCCTCCCAGGGGCGCTACAAGACATACCCAACACCTAATTATCGCTATTAGAAGACAATGAAAGACTACATTAATGCTGAATACATAAAGCAGATACAAAGTTTAATTTTTAATAATTTTCACTGCATTCCCATGAAATTTCAGATCCCCAGAAGCAAGCAATATAGAAATGCAGCTTGCAAATATAACAGAGCAGTTCAGTTCTCCTAGGAGCAGTCCAGCCTTCATCCAAATGTTTCAGTTGCCCCAAATTCTAATTTGAGGGGGCTATCTGCAAATTCATGAAAAAAAAAATTATGGCAGGACAAAACCCACTATATTGAAACATTCCAATGTTGACTGGACTGTTTGAAACTAGATTTCCTCAATCAACTGAAAATAAGAAACGCCACAGACCAGGTTAATAGATTTCTAGTGATAGGCACTGAAGCACAAGCAATTGGAGATGGAGTTCCAGAGGCTGTGGACAGGCATATCCTCTGTGACAATAACACCCCTGCTGCATTTGCACACACCTGGTTGGTGTCATGGGCACTTGGCCTCTATGAAAATTAGCTGCTATAAAGCAGGGAAAGCATGGAAAAGATTTAGCAGCACTCTAGCACGTAGATGCCACGGGATTCCAGATTAGCAGAGCCCAGCCTGAGAAGGAGGCATTGTGCTCTAACAGGTGTAACACACAGGGAGATTGCTGCAATGGCTCCAAAGCACTGCAATTCCCAGAACTGACAACCCCAGAGATCATACAAATACTTAAAGTGAAGCATTAAACAGGGCCTTGTCGGCTGAGTGGCATGTCTGTTAAACCTTCTAAAGCAACACAATCAACTACTGTCAGAAAATTCAGATTCATATTTGTGTCAACATTTGTGCTCTCCGGTGTCAGCTGAGATATCCTCTTCTCTGCTTGTCTCCTGAAATGATTACCAGACCTTGGGAGAGTAAAAGCTGTTTTTGTGAGCAGCTGGTTCTGATACTGTAAAATGCATCCACTCTGCATTCCTCTGAAATCTGGTGACAGGTGGGAGTCTAATCACAAATGGCTGGCACTTCATGGAGAAGGGGAAAAAGCAGGGGCTCTACACCAATGGCTGCATCTTGCAAAGTGTGCTGGCTTTGGCTGGGGTAGAGTCAGTTGTCTTCACAGTACTGGACCTGCCCTGAAAGCAGAATTGGTACTGCAGAGATGTTTTTGTTGCTGCTGAGCAGGGCTCACTCAGCATCGAGGTCTTTTCTGCTTCTCACCCCAGCCCCGTGAAGAGGCTGAGGGTGCACAAGAACTTGGGGGCACACAAGGATAATTCCAGACTGTATGGCATCCTGCTCAGTGTACAGAGCTGGGGAAGAAGAGGGGGAAAGGGAGACATTCAGGGGGATGCTGTTTGTCCTCCCAGACCTGGGACAGAGCCCTGCTTTCCTGGGATGGCTGAACACCTGCCTGCCCATGTGAGATGGGGAACCAAGTCCTTGTTTCGCTTTGCTTGCACACGTGGCTTTTGGTTTACCTTCTTTATCTCAACCCAGGAGCTTTTTCACTTTACTCCTCCCTTTCTCTGTCCAGTCCTACTGCTGGGGCAGTCAGGGAGGGGCAGGGTGATTCTTTGCTGCTGGCTTGGGTGAAATGACAACAAAAATGCACCCCAAATTGTGGCAGAGGGATCCCCAGTGCCCACATACACCCTCATTCTGGTCTGGGGGCTGCTGCAGGAGCTGCCAGATGTGCTGTTTGCCCACACTGGAGCACACTTGTGTTTGGTCCTTGGGCTGGGGATGTCCCCTGTGGGTGCAGCACACGCCTGGGCTCTCCTGCTGCTGCTAATGAGGGAAGAGCCCTGCTCCTTGTGCCTGCTTTACTGGCTGTGACAACACAGACACTCTTTAAGTGGAATTAAAAACCCTCCCTGCCCTTAATATGCGTGAGAACAAAATGACTTTCTTCAGCAAGATACTCTCATTTTGTGAAACTTCAAAGAAAGCTCAAACTCCCTGTTTCTTCAAGAATAACCCAGTTTGAGGAATATAATACTAATAAATGCATTAGAACTATTTTTAAGTAAGCAAAGACTGGATGATAGTCATCCAAATTAATGAAGGGTATGAACCTAAAATTGATTATGTAAACTGCATTAAATCCCTGCACAGATTTAATGATTTAACTTCAAATTTAATTTAGATTTAACTCAAACACTAACTTGAATTAAAACCACTTTAATTCTGAATGAGAGTGCACAGAATGGGCTTTAGTATATGTTAAAAATTCTGCTTTATGCAAAGATTTTCTTAAACTGCATTATTTTTTCCTAATGCCATTAAGTCAGTAGGTTGAATACAGTGGGCTCTGAAAGACAGCCTGTGCTTGGAAGTAGAGCATGACTCACCAAAATGCATAAGCAGCCCCCAGCTATAAGTATAGGAAAAAACTCACATTTTTCATGCTAATTAAGTCCCTAAAGGAGAGCTTAGTCTTGCACTTTTCCAGAGAAGAGGAATTCCTTGGTCTGATGTCCAGGACAGTGGGCTGGGGCCTTGGGTCCATACCCTGTCCCCTAGGAACAGAGCTGGAAGGAAAAGGAAATTCCATGTTACTGACTCCTGTTATTGGAGCCCATAAAACCCCCAGAACCTAAAGGAAAGCTTGACTGTTGAAAACGAGCTGGAACTCCACACTTTGCTCATACTGAGCCGTGGGTCTCCCACGTGTCCGTCCCAGCCTGGGCCTGGCCTGGGCAGGTGTCCAGCAGTGCCCGAGGAGCCCTGGCTGGGGCAGAAGGGGCAGCAGAGCCAAGCAGGGCAGGGGACAGCAGCTGGAGGGGTTCTGGACTGAGGAGTGAAGCTGAGCTCGGTGAGGACGGAGGCTATGGGGGGATGTGTGTGTTAGTTTTTCTTCATTTCTCACAATCCTGCTCTGCTTGTACTTGGCAATAAATGAGATTAATCTTCCACAAGCAAACACTTTTTTGCCTGTGAAGGCAGCTGAAGGGATCTCCCTTCTTCATGTTGAGCCACTTTTCCACTGTATTCCTTGTCGAGGAGGGGGGTGTGACAGTGGCTGGCCTGGGCCACTGCTGAGCCTCATCTTGGTCAGGTCAGTGCAGCTCTGAGAAATGCTCTGAGAACTGCTGGTGGTTGAACAGCCCCACCCCTCACACAGGCATGGGGCAGTGCTCTGGTGGTCACCTGGAACATGTGCTGAGGCAGCTGGGGGCTGGTTATCCACACCTGTGTGCCCTGCCTTCCTGGAGGGACCACTGGTGCCACCCATCACCGTTCCAGCTCTTGTCCCCCTCATCTGAGTGCAGTCTAAATGGCAATGGCAAAAAGGGACAGGAAGGTCTCTCTAGGACCAGCTCAGTCCCCTTGGGTGGGATAGCTTCCCCTCTTCCATGCAAAGGATTTTGGTGGGAGTAGGGCTTGAATTTCTGAGGCCAGAAGAGAGGCTGGCTTGGGCAGAAGAGCTTTGCAAGCTGCCTGCCCTGAGCAGGCTGGGTTTCTCTTTAAGAAGGCACATGGTGTGCTCCAGCTTAATGGTACGTGTTAGGCAAGAACACCTGCTTATGAAGAGATAGATATGCTGAAACATTTACTGATGTTTTGCTTCCTCCCCTTGTGTCACCTGAAATCTATCATCTCTCTATGGCATCCCAGCACAGTCCTGCTTGCAAATCCAGGGAAGCAGGGCAGTGGTGCACAGCCTTTAGAAAATGATTAGTGGTCTGTCAGGCTTACGTCTAAACACGGGCACTGACTCAGATGTGTTACCTATAAATCTGCTCGTCAGCAGCTGAGGAACATATGTGCCTCCTCTTCCTTAAACATAAAAACATTAATTACATTATATTGTACCACGGTAATGGGCAACATAGTGACAGAAGCTTGCCAAAGCTTTAATTTTCACCATAAATCTGGTGGGTCTGGAATGGTGATTCAAGCTGCTTTAAGAGATGAAGATAAAGCTGAAGTCAGGTGTGTAGGAACAAGACTTACTGGGGGTGGGGAGGAAGGTATGGAAAATTAGCATAGACTGGCTGAAATACTTGAAAATGAGGTAGTAAAACTATAATCCTCCCTGGACAAGGGACAGGAGACAACAAATTTCATTTCACTAACAGATCCTCTTCTGACTTTCTGTAATAGTTGGGGGATAAAAGTTTGTTCTCGCCTACTCTTGGATGCTGGCTTCCTACTGTTTGGTTTTGCTGTCCCTCTTTTTTTCTTCCGTGGTGTAATCATCTAAGCACAGAGGGAATACTGAACAAGCAGCCCTTGGTGTCCTTTTGCTGGCTGGATTTTCATTTTGAATGGAGCCTATCAGGAGAAAAGATGAGGCACAGCAGGTAGCTTGCACTGTCCTTTGTGTCTGGATAAAAGCAACGAGAAGGAACATCCAGATTATTTATCAACAGAAACAGGAGTAATATGGAAATCTGTGTGTGCCATTAAACATGAAAGGCACCAGGAGAGGTTCTCCTATTGCTTAGGTGCTCTGCCATCGACTGTTCAAAGGCTTTATCAGATGGAGCTGCTTTGGGAAAGAGAGCTGCCAGCACTCTGTGCCCTGCCTGCCCCACGCTGCTCGTCCCAGGTCTGGCTCAGCCCTGCCTGCCTGCCCTGAGCAGCTGATGCCCACAAAATCAAGGCAGAGATGTGCAGGCAGAGATTTCTGCTGCAGTTGCCCCAGTCTGCCTTGTTACACCCCAGGGAAAAGGGCAATGAATCCTCCTTCTGAAAATCGTGTGGATTCCCTCTGAACTCCTTGCCTTAATTTTAGGATTTGACTGCAGAGTTTCAGAACCATCTGGCCATGCACAGGTTATAAATCTAAAACAACACAGCAACCTGCATCAGATAAGGGGGCTGGTTTTGGTACTAGGTCTTGAAAAGCTTGTCTTCCCTGTCTGCTTGTGTCCACTCTTTTAAGAAGGAGGAAATTACACTGGAGATGGGGCTCTGCTGAAGGGAAATCTATGCCTTTCTCTTCTCATTTGTTTATTTAATTCTTTTGTCTCTTATATCAAATTCATCTCCACAAGAGTTGTAAGTACTCAATCTTTTCCATGCTGCTTCTTCCTTCTGATGTGAAAAGCTCTCAGACACTCAGTACTTGAGCTACAGATGTGTTCACTCTGACTGAGCAGTGCTTCAATTCATCTCAGTCCATGCTGGATGGCCATCTTATCACTATTATTAAAGGGCAAAAATCTGGACTACCATCTACAGAAAAGCAGGCCAGAATTTTGGAGCTCCCAGATAATATGTGGTTGTTTAGAAATTCTGTAAGGTCTATGACTTTTTTTTGTTGTTTCCCTGGGCAGGAACCACGACATGGAAAATGCTTTCTATTTACCCCTTGGCTAAAGGAACTTAACTGGCTGCCAGATGTATGAGCCTGGAGAAGAGAGTGTAGCAGCAGAAGATGGCAACTCATCTGACACAAAATCCAAGCTGGGGTGCAGGGCAGAGCTGCAGCTGCTGTGGGGGGCGTTTCTGCCCTGTCAGAGCAGCACAGGATGTATCTATCATAGAGCAGAACTCTGAATATTCACTGTGCACTGGACAGCAATATTTCATTTCATGCATCATTAGGAACCTGCATTGATTCCAAGTAGTCATATAACCTCGTCCTGCACTTGCTTTGAAGCAAAAGGGGGAGAAAAAAAAAAGAGTCTCCTTCCCAAGTCACTGGATAACTTTAAAACTTGGGTACTTGAAGAAATATTATTTCTTAGTGTCACCTCTGCTGGGGACCAGGATGATGGTCCAGCATCCATGACCTGGAAAACAGCAAGGACTCCAGAGGGTCTTGGTTTCAATGTAACATAGGTTTCCTTAGCACACATCCACTGTGCCTCATCTCCCTGTCAGTGGTTTCATTTGGAGAAACTTTCAGTTCAAATATAATAAAAAGAGAGGAAATAGAAGAGAATAAAGTGGCACAGTAGCTGGTGTTGGTCTCTGCAGCCAGCTGAGCTGGCTGGGAAGCACATGCTCCTGGGCAGAGCTTTTGGTGCTCTCTGGTATGATCCTGTAAAGCAGAATATCAGCTTAAAATAAAAATAACACCTTAGTACGTGTTTCAGTTTGAAGCTATTTGGTGGATTTTGCTCCATTTGCTGTTGGTGCCTAGAGCTATAGCTGAATTTGGGGCCCAGATTTAGGCTAAGAACTGTGAAAGGATTCAGTGATACTGAGGCTGATCTGTCCAACACTAACTCTTCCCTGCTGGAGAAGGCAGAGTGCCTTTGAGGAGTGGTAGAGGTGTTGGATAGTGAATATCCCTCCCCAGGCTGTAGCGCATCAGCTGGACCATGGCCTTTCCAAGGGTTTTCCCTGGACTGTGATGGGCTTGTTGGCCCCATTGTGAACTCATTGTTCACCCCATTGTGTTTGGGGTGAAAAGATCCCAAGCAGAATGATCTGGGAATACTCAATCAGCTCTGACGGTATCCTTCCAATGGCCACTGCTCATTTCTAGCCACAGTCTTCAGCAGGTGAATAATGTTTTTAGCTGAGTTTTCCAAGAATCACACACACTTATCACTCTCAAAGGGAGGCTGAAAATATTTATAAGCAGTAGGAAGGACCCTCTAAGACTGAAAGAGGGCATTTAAGAGGAATGTTGCTGCTTGCTTATACTAACAGTTCCTCCTCCTCAAGGAAAGGGAAAGGGGAAAAAAGATGAAAATTTAGCTAATATTAGCACTTGCTGCTCTTACTGACATCCAGCTTCTCAGTAAAAAAACACTCTGAAGGCTTATTACCTGCCTTCAACAGCAGAAACAGCCTCCTTGCCACTAATGTGTACATCAACGTGTCCCAGCATGTGGGGTAATGCACTACAGAAAATAGTATCAATTTCATATATTATTTGCTTTTTGAATGAGCCACAATACCCTCTATAAAGCATATGGCAAAGACTGTCAGGGACTTGTACCTTCCATGAAAAGGCAATATTTGTTGGACATGACATAGTCCAGGGTAGAATAAGAGCTTTGCATTCATTTCTGACTGTAATTTAACAAAAAAACCTTTTTCTTGTATTTCAGTCTCTCATTGTCATTGTTTGACGTTTTTTTATTCTCTCTGTCTCTTCAGATCCCACAGCATCTGGTGGCAAATCAAACATGGTAAAATGTTGGTTTTGAGCTTTATAATATTTTCCAAGTCATTTATTTACCAAATGCTCTTGGTGGAAGTGCTTTGTTCTTTATGTTAACAGGTGGAACATACTCAGTGTGAATGTGTGGGTAATCAAAGCAGAACAAGTCTCTCAGGGTGGTGTGTTCAAGTTGGACAAGTTCTCAGTGACTCAGAGGCTTCATGCTTTGACTGTCTCAGTTTCCTGGCCACTCCTCCCAAACACGGGCATGGATTTTTGCTATCACATTTCTTTAACTGTTATTTGTTTTTCTGTTTTATTTATATGGCAGGACAATGGTGGCCCTTATCAGGGAGAATGGGGGATGGGCTTACCCAGTACAAACCTTCAGCTGAAAGGTCAAGATTTGGATAGGAGGTGTCCTAACCAAGCCAGGCCTTGGCACAATGTGCTCACTCCTTGGCAGGCTGAGCTTGTCTTTAGAGCTTGCCAGATGTATCTTGTTCTCCAGATGTTTACTCATGTTCCCCCAAACAGAACAGAAGCAGCAGTAAAATGTCCAATTGCTGTTCTATACATTGTCTTTAGATCAGGTCATAGCCCCATCTAATGTTAGTTACCTAAATTCTACAGGACAAAGGAAATGAATGAAGGAACATTATAAGTAAAGTAGGCCTTTTTTTCTTAAATTGAAAAAAAAAAAACCACATCTTTCTTTCAAAGAATGATTTTTTTAATCAGATTTCTTTTTTTTAGAATTTCTACAGAATTACGGTGTTACCCTTCATCACCTCTGTGGCACCAAAACATAAGGAGCTTTTACAATATGATGCCATTTATTAAAAAAAGCTCTAGAAATATATCTGTTAATCAACAGAAGAGAAACCCATTATAATGCTTTCAGACTGCCTAAAATCATAACCTTTCTAATGTAAGAGCATTGGGTAAATTCAAACTGTAAACTTACACATGGAAGTCATTTGGGTTTTTTTTTTTTAATTCACCAAACAACAGGAGCAGATGTAGATTATTTTTTTGGATAAGACATCCCTCTTTTGGAATGATTTCACTTGCTAACTTTGCTTGGGAACTGCTCCTGTTGGTGACCATGTGTTCAGCACATCTGCTTTGGCTTGTTGTTTTCTCTGAGACTGACAATATTGTGGCAAGGCGTCAGAGTGAATTGAGGTGAAGGAAAAGGAAAAGGAAAATTAACATGAAAGAGCTGTATTGCAAGTTCAAATGAACCCTGAGAGACTTTCCATCCCTTGATCCTCCATGTGTACATCAGGATAGGCGTAGAGGGATTTGGAGAGGTGGAACTCACAGACTTGAAGTAATACCTGGGCTTGTCTTGTCACAGTCAAAAACTGAGCTCAATCAGACACTGGGAGGACATTTCTCTCTTTTAACCCATGGGAAAGGGTGCCTTCAAAAAATCAGGAGAATCCCACCAGTGACTCATCAAGGCTGGTTTCACTGGTCACTGCATAATGCACCCATTCATCAAACCAAAAGGATTTTAATCAATAATGTCAAACTAAAAGTTTTGTGTTATGTGTACATGCACTTAGTTATGCATAACCTGTGTGATGGCCATCATCAAATAAATCACAGAGCTGGCTTGCAAACTGAATTTACCAAACCCCCTTCTCTCTACCTGTCTCTTTGCACTGAGATTCATACATAAAATCCAGTGGTTTTCATCTTCTTCGAGCATCTTCATCTTCCCTCCTTTTCCCTTTCCCTTCCTTTCCCTTCCCTTCCCTTCCCTTCCCTTCCCTTCCCTTCCCTTCCCTTCCCTTCCCTTCCCTTCCCTTCCCTTCCCTTCCCTTCCCCTTCCCCTTCCCCTTCCCCTTCCCCTTCCCCTTCCCCTTCCCCTTCCCCTTCCCCTTCCCCTTCCCCTTCCCCTTCCCTTCCCCTTCCCTTCCCTTCCCTTCCCTTCCTTGCTGACTTCTCACGGTGTCACTTGGTGGCTCCTGCCACATGGTCTGTGCAGTCATGTCCACGTGGCATCACTCTCTAGAGGTACATGACAAAAGAGGAGGCTGAGAATGGCTTTTAAAGCAGACCAGTGATGCAGATGAGGATTGAGTAAAGAATTTGTCTGTCAGGTTCAAATCTCACTCATATGAAACATTTTATATGGGCATCACAAAGAATCTTGCAAGATAGATATATAAAAACATAAAAAAGACAGAGTTGAAGGGATTTTTTTAATATGCACAAAATAGAGCAGTAAATCATGTAGTAAAGGTTTAATTTGACATGGGATGTGCACTATAGTACTTAGTCTAGAAAAGTACTTATATAAAGATTTTAAAAATAAGGATGTGAATAGGCTCAGTGGAGTTAATATCAGAATTCTGTGTGTGTGTGTGGGGATGGAGGCACTGAGCATTCTTCAGGAAAAATACTCTCCTTTTATTATGGGCTTGGGCTGCACGAGGCAGGCTCAGCTCAGCTCAGCCTCCCTGTGCTCTGTGTGTGTGCACATTGACTGCTCTGATGTCCATGGCTCAGTTTTCTGAATTGCCAGCCCAGGCATCTCAACCAGTAGCAAAATTCTGACATTCTCCAAGGAGTGGCAGAGTATTACAAACCATTAGTGTTGGGCAGGGTTACCAAGCTACTCTGTTGTGTTCACCACAGAATGAACAAAGTTTTAACTGGGCAATTATTTTAATTGTTCTCACTAAAAAGGAGGAAAAAGGTCCTGCTCTTCCCTGCAGCTCTGGTCTAAGCCTTGTTTTTTAGTCCATTAATTTAGGTGTGCCTGTAGAGACAGTATCTCTCACACACCTTTCCTCCTACAGCTTGTCTTCCTTTTCAGAGCTTGTTCCCCATCCCCACTCAGTAATCAATACCAAATATTGAGACAGCATTTTTGAGATTACAGCCTGGACACTGGTAGCCTTTTGGCAAAACCAGAGTGCATTAACACCCACAGGCTTTGGAGCTCTATTTTCTTGAGTATTTAATTACTGAAAAACCTAATCCATGCCTGCTTATTCTACTTTTGAGAGACACATCAACATTTTTCTGCTAAATGGGTTGAGTACTTTATAATATCAAAGAATTTGTGCCATGGTCGACCTTACTGTGACTGGAGCTCCCTCCTTGGCAAAGGTTGAAAGCTGCATGGGCAGGCACAGATGGGAGAGGTTTATTGCAGGTATGGGAACCCAGCTGATGAGCTGCAGTGCTAGGTGAGGTATTTTATTCAGCATTTAGCTTTGCCTCACATGTCTGCAGCCTATTAATCCATTCCCAGGAGACCTATTGTAATTTTCCAGACACTTGAAAATTTTCAAGCAGATGTCACTTTAAACAAAACCAAAAAACTTGGAGACATATCTGCTGATCCTTTTTGGTGTCTGCAAGCAGTAATTTCTACACTAAAGTTGCTCATTCTTAAAGTAAGAGAAGGACAGGCTGCAATATCTGATTGGCAGCAATATTCTTTTTCATTTAAAAATGGAAATGTAGAAAAGGGATTCCTGATATGTTGGAGAGGAAAAATCTGTGAGTGAGCACTTGGTTTTTTATCCTAAAAAGGTCTGGAATAGTCAGCTTCAAAGTGGGATATGTCTTGATAGGAGAAACCTTTACATAAGCCTTTTCATCAGCCTAACTCAGGCAGATAATAAAAGAATCTGGAAGACAAATAGGGAAATGCACTTAGGAAAACACCAGTGCCAAAAGCTTTGCTAAGTGACATTTAAGTAGGGAGCTTGTCTGCAGGTGGCTCACACCTGAGGAATTTGAAATTTAATGTCATAGTATGGTTGTAACCTCCAAATTTTCCAACTCCATACAATGATGTTTGAAACTGGATAATCAGTGCATCCCCCTCCTTTGCAAGCTAATAGATTTCCAGCACACACCCAGTTTTCTGCACCATTTGAGGACAGCCACAGAGGTAACAGAATCAAGGTGAGTTCCCAAGGATTTAGTTACCGACACATATAGGTGACAGATGAATACACTCATTTTTCCAGTTACCTCACTGGCAGCTGCTTCTGTGGGAAGGTTCAGGATGCTGATTGCTCAGTGTGGTGAGAGCTGCTGGGAAGCTGAGGTGATCCAGCAGCTTTCCTTGTCCTCCTGAGCAACATCAGGGCAGATGTGGGAGGGCTGAACAAGAGCACAGCAAACCTGACAGTTCTAGCTCAGCCACCTCCAGACTGTGCCATTACAGGTGCTCAGGAGGGTGCTCCTTCATCCCTTGTGTCAGAAGAAAAGAGGAGCATAAGCGGAACTCGTTTTCTGTCTCTCCCACTCAACAGTTAACAAAACAAGAACACGTGTGAAGCTGGGTGCCCCAGTCGCTCCCTGAGTGCTGAGGTGGTGAAGTATTAAGAACTTTGCTGGCTCAGTCAGGTCACTTCATGAGCATCAGAAAATCAGGCAGTGGACTGTGTTACCCATCTGTCAGGAAAGCTACCAAACAGCTTTCAATTAATTATTTTTAGGAGGAATGCAGATTGTCTTCACCTGGGACGGGGCTGCTGCAGGCCAGAGTCTGTGCTCCACAGAGCAGAGCTGCTCCAGCACAGCCAGTGCAACTTTGGCAGCCTGTGACAGCTGAGGATACAGCCTGTGCTAATTTTTGCTTAAGCCTTGTACAACGAAATGTTTTAACACATGATGAGTGTTAGGTTTCTCGGTAGTTCTAGGTAATGAGATTCTGCTTGAACTGGGTAACTCTTGGTGCTTGAGTCTTCATCAGCAAACTTGCAACTGTTCCAGCTGAACAAGTTGTCTGGAGGAAAATGCCTTTTTCCTCTGAGCCAGAGGAAAGGGTTTGCAATAGTTACAGAAATAAAAAACATGGATAAAATAGGTTTAATGTGTAAAATCAAACCATGGATCTATGAATATGTGAGAAGACATTGAGAGGAAATATTCATTGCACAGACCACTGAACATGCAAGGCAAGCTCGTGCAACGCCACCTGATTTATGGCAGGAGCTTCCCAAGACAAGAAGTTTTCAAGGTTCTCTTCCCTTGCACTGTCATTCTCAGCCCCTCCCTTGCACACAGGCAGGCCAATTACTGGGAGAACTCAGAAGTTTCTGTCACAACTCCAGCAGTTTCTCAAAACAAGTATCAGCTTAAAAAAGCACAGGAGGTTGAAACGGAAGAAAGCTAAAGGGATATAGCTGGAGGGGGAAAAGGGAGGGAACATCAGTTGTCGACTTCCAAAGCAATTGTGGATATGGATTGCATGGAAGGCTTCTCATCAGCAGGGAGTCTGACAGGTCTATCAGGGGAGAGTTCATCTACTTCTGTAATAGTAGTTATTTGAACAACTAGAGATCGATATAGTTTCTAGGGGAGATGCTGCTATTTATTGGGAAATAAGAGAGAAACACTGGTGAAAGTTTCCTCTCTGTTTCTACAGTAACCACCATCAGAAGGACTGTGCGCGTGTTTCCTGGCTGGGGTTCAAGCCTGGATGGCTACAGAGCCATGGCAGGCTGTGTGTGTCACCTGCAGACCCCCTGGCTTTGCCTCAAACTCCTTAGGGCTCAGGGGGTCACACAGCGGGCAGTGGAGGGATGGGTTAGCACCTGGAGGAGGTCACTTGTGAAATAAAATTCAGCTCTGAAATTGCAACTGCCTCTGATGGGGTGTTTAGGCAGGGAGCCACCCATGGCTGCCTGTGAGTGGTTCTTGTGGCCCCTGCTGCTTCCAGGCTCTCTGGAGCAGCCCTGTGTGCAGGAGCAGTGTGTTCTGAGCCCTGGAGGCACTCGGTGCTCAAGGCTAGCAGCTCATTCCTGGGCAGAAATATCCTGGTGGGTGGAGGGTGAGTTTCCTGGAGCAAGGGAGTGAGTCCATCTCATTCATTGCATCGTGTGACACTCCTGGCTCTGTCACCCCACAAGAAGGGGGATGTGCAGGGCACTGCTGCCCTCCACCACCTCATCCCACAAGTATCCATCACTTCAGAACAACACACTTAGGATGTGGGCACTTCAGGGTCTGATTAAGTCATGATTAGGGAAACAGTAAATGCCTCTGCAAGATGCATCATCAACGCCAGGCAGAAACACTTCTACTCTGTTGGCAAACATACCTGCAATATCTTTACCTTAAATGAGCTATAAAGTTGTCTGCCTCCCCTTCACTGTTTACTTTGTGTTCCTGTTTTCTGCACATGCTGCAATATTTTGCTCCTTAAGAGGTGTGTGTGATAAGCTCATGAATAACAAATGAGGATTTATGTTTGTGGATTGTGAAATGATATTAACGTGACTATTACTTTTAATCTTTGCTTTTGAATGATGTATTGAGCTGCAGGTAATCCCAGAGGGATATTATTCGGGTCTGAGCATTGAAAATGTCTCCTTCTTTTGTCTTCCCTCCTATTAAGTGTGGAATTGAATGTAGAAAAATGAAGGAAGTAGGACAAACACAGGCTCACTGATTTAATGCCTTATTTTATAGTCTTAGACCCCTACCAGCTGTATCTTCTGTGTGGAGGAGAGACAAAAAAGATGAGAAATTCTGAAATTCTAAACAAGCTACGTTTTTTGAGAGAAATTACAAAAGCCTCTCCATACTAAATCTTGATCTCCAGTAATGAACACTGAAATTTTCTGTTTCCAGGAAACTTTCATTCACTTAAAAACCCAAATCTTCCTTACTGTTTGGAAAGGAACAAATGCATTTTCTTTGCAGCTTCTGATTAACAGAACTGGGAGCTGGACTGAATTTTGCAGCTCAACATTTACAATAATAGTAGACAAAAGCAAAGTGCTTGCAATTCTATTGGAACAAAATTGAATAGACTGTCTCTCCAAATTTACCCTTTTTCAGCTGACTGTGATAGGATGCTATTTCTTTAAGAGGATAGTTGTCTGAAAATGTTCTGCAGGACTGTAAATGTGGCATAAAAAATATGATGTCTGGGATGGCTTCATGCAAATGTGCCCCCCTCCCTGCAAACATATTTGTAAGTAAACAGAAGATCCTGCTATCTCTTTAAATCTACTGTTCATTTCACAACATCAACAAATGTTGGTTATTATATTTGCATATCAGTAATACTGCTGATAACCTTCCATTCCTACATGATTTTTGTACCTCTGACAGTAGAACTGGCTAGACAGTAAAGGAAGTTTGGGGACAGAAGGAGAAATACTTGATACTATTTAAATTCTCATTTCTCATTCAGATACACTTCTAATAAACATATTTCCATGATATCCATCAAAACCAACTCTGTCCAACCTGCAGAGGTGTTTCAAACTTCTTAAGAATTGTACCTGGGACCTTCTGCAGGCAGCAGCAGATGTGCCCCAGGGAGCAGGGCTGCTCCTGGAGGAGGACAGGAGGAGGGTGGCTGCTCCTGGAGGAGGACAGGAGGAGGGTGGCTGCTCCTGGAGGAGGATAGGAGGAGGGTGGCTGCTCCTGGAGGAGGACAGGAGGAGGGTGGCTGCTCCTGGAGGAGGACAGGAGGAGGGTGGCTGCTCTGCTCTGCACTGCTGGGACTGACACAGGGCTAGGCAGAGCCAGCTGCAGAGGAAAACAGAGTGACCAGTGTTGGACCCCCCCATCTCTTCCAGAGGCCACTGCTGTCCAGTCTGTGTCACAGCTGCAGCCTGTGGCCCTTAGGAGGGGACTTGTCAGGACAACTCCCCTGAGTGAGTGGAAAGTTCCCATCTTCTCTGGGGAATGCTGGGTGCAGGAAAGCCTTCTGGACTGGTCTGGCTGGGGGCCACCGAGCCCCAGCGTGCTGTGTCACCTGCTCCTATCCCCGCTGGGGGCAGGAATGCAGAGATGTCCCCAGGTACTGCTGGTGTCAGCTCCTTGCCTTGCACAGGGTCACACTGCAAAGCCACCAGGTGTGGCAGCAGCTCTCTGGCCACAGAGAGCAGGCACAGACTTTCCCAGGCATTTTCCTGGGAAGGCTTGAGCAGGTCAGAGAAAAGAATGATAAACAATTCTTATCTCCACTTGTTGCAGCTGCTGTTGTGCACACATGGAATGTGTCATGGAGATTTGTTTAGCAAAGGGTGGTTTCTTAATTGGACACTGGATGGTGTTTGGATGGATTGACCGATTAGGTCAGAGCTGTGGTGGACTGGCTGGAAGGGTTACGGAGTTCTTAGTAAGTACAGTATAATACAGTACAGGATGAGATAATAAAGCAATTAATCAGCCTTCTGCAATCACGGAGTCAATGCTAATTATTCCCCAGCTGGGGAATAACCTGGCTGTGGCGACAACCAGGCACTGCTGGAAGGCTGGGCATGGACTCCCACCTCCCCTCCTGAGGGGTCCTCTAGCAAAAATACTGGGTAGCTCAGGTGAAGGTAATGCAGGGTTACAAAAAATGGGGGGAAAAGCACTTGGGAGGCTTGCAATGAGTAGGACTTTAAACGTGGTCCCTGCTATGGGGCTGAGCAGAAATGAAGAACCTGTGGCCCAAGGCTGCCTGGGGAGGAGCAGGGTCCCCTTTCAGGAGCAGAGTGACTGCAGGTCTGCAGCCCTTGTGTACTCACAACTCAGGCCAGTCAGGGTGGATAGGGGGTGAAGGTTAGGTCCCTTTTGTCCTTTCTAACCTTTACTCTGTGAGACATTTTAAATTTCAGTGGGAATTCTTATTCTTAAAGCTCAGACTGTACTGTCCTTGAAAGCTGGCAGACCTAATTATGAGAGGCTTAGAGGGATGGTGAATAGATCATCTTCGCTTCTTGAGTTAATCTTGATATATAATGCATGGCAAATATTGTCTTGTTTCTTTTAAAAACCGTCAGTGAGAGGAAATTCCAGAGACGGGAAATGCAATCTTTCAAAGGATTAAGAGAGAACTAACTAACATGAACCAGATCATTAGCTTTGTATTTTCTGTTCCACCTTCTGATGCCCATATTTCACTCATGAGGATGAGTTGGAATGACTCCAGAAACTAAGTGGAAATTAATTTCTCAAAGGCTGATCTGAAAGTTAAAATGCATTTCAAAATCACTTGCTTTACAGATCCCATCCATTTGCCCTGAAGAAAGAAAAAAAAATAATGCTTTATGTAGCAACACAAAGTACAAGTTGAAATGAATCTGGGTGAGGCACTGCAGGAGGCTCGGGGGGAGGCAGCCAGCGAGCCAGGGCTGCTGTGAAATGGCACATCAGCCACTGGGAAGGTGTTTAACAGGTTTGAAAGGGATGCTTAAAGCAGAGGACTTTTAAAGGAAGCTGGGAAGATGATGCAAGGAGGATTGTACACACTGCAATTTCCCCTGAAATTTTAAGATATCAGAATTAGGCTTTTGAGGGCACCCCCTATGTTATGAAACCTACATGACAGAAAAATCAGAAAAAAAAAAAAATCAAAGGTTTGATTTTATTTTCAACATTATGTTCTCTAATACACACCATTTAAGAAGCTAATTTCAAATTGAGACTAACACTGATAAAATGTTAAAATTCTTTTCTTCCTCTAAAGCATGATTTTTATGATACATAAATTGTAATCTTTCTAAAATACTAAACCTTTGGAAGGTTTAATTACTGCAAGATTATTTTTTTTTTAATGACAAAAAACTGCATTGCAGAAGGTTCCACAGAGCTCCTTTGCAACTGGCTTTAACATGAGCATTTTCCATTTTATTTCCATTGCAAATAAAAAAAGAGAGAGGTAATTAATTGGGTGTTCTACTCTGTTAGAAACATTCTCTTCTGAACATATCTGAGCTCCAAATAAACACAGCAGAACTGGGACAAAAGTAGGGCTGTTTTGAGGTCTGATTCTAGGCTCAACCTCAAATAATGTCCCTCATTTTAAAGCTGAGAAATAAAGGGTGAACCACTGGTGCTTTGAGTTATGAACACACTTCAGATCTTTGCTGAACTATGACATGAGACTAACGATGATAAATATTGTGAAAGGGATTAAAGCACAGCTGCACAGAAATGCATTTGTATTATTAATATTAGGTAATTAAAGTCCTTGCATCCTTCCTAGCTATTATTACAGATAGGTAAGAGGAATCACAGTGACATTGATACCTTCATTTCCAGAAGTGCTGAAAACCCTCTTCTGCCACTCTTTTCCATGTGCCATGATTACATTTAGTGTCTCCAGGCAGCCACAAGGCAGCAGAACAGTGGCATAAGTCAGCTGGTTTCATATCTATCCTGCAGAGCAGTTTGGAAGGGATTTCTCTTGGCATAGCATAGGGAAGAAAGGATCAAGTGCTGCAAATAAGGTATGAATCATTTAATCCTGACACTTTGTACTGTGATTCACATTGCAAGTGAAAGTATGCCTTGGGGTAAATAAAATGCTGACTCTGCAGGAGGAAGTGTCAAAATCAGTGTGGATTTTAATAGCACTGGATGTTAGCACTGACATTTCAGCGTGACTGACTTGGGAGATGAGTTACCACGTGCCAATCTAACTGAGAAAAATGCCCACTAAATCAGAGCTAAAGACTGAGTGGGAGTGACTGGTTCCTTCCTGCTCTGGGGAAGCACCAGAGAGCAAGAAGGCAAGCTGGCCAAGCTCTCTGGAGAAATTCTTTGCACCAGTGCAGAACTGAGGTTTCCAGAGCTGCTGTGTAAACTTCTTTCTTAATGTTTAACCTAATTTGAAAGATAAAATGCAGTACCCACGAAAAACTCCTCTTTTTCCCCAGTCTTGAAATGGGTATTTTCATCCTGTTCAACCTATTTGCACTGAATTAAAGCAATAATTGCTAACGCTGCTTTAGGTTCAGTGTTATTCTGGACAAATTATGGCAATTATCTAGATCACAAATAAATGTAAAACTCTCTGGTACTCTCTGTAATTGCCCTTGAAGTTCAAATGCCTGATGTTTAATATGGCCTGTCCCATTGAGTACTGTTCCAAGTAAAGTCAGTGGTGAAAGTCCCAGTGACCTCAGGGATGAAGGTTCACACCCTAGATTTGGATCATCTTAGTTCAGAGGGAGATTCTGTTTTCTCTTAATTCACTAGGTGGTAGCAGTGTACAAATTGTGTTGTATGGGTTTAGGTTTTTTCTTTCTTCCCCTAGTTCTAATCAGACTTGCTTCAGGACCTTCCTTCAATTCCCAACCCATCATTTATTAGTCCTGCACTGAGTTCTTGAGGGTAAAGGAGACAAAAGGTTTTAAACACCCTTCTGAAGGGATGCCAAAACTTGTGCCATCCTGCAGATGTTTTCTTGTGATGGCAGAAATCACACTGTGTTGGAAGAGAACAGCTACTGCTGGTCAGAGAATGACATCAACATCTGAGGCTGAGCTTAAACACTTTCATCGAGCCAACATATGCAAAAAGAAGAGCAAGACATTAAATCTTCACTAGTTCTGTATCCCTTCCACCAGTATTTACTGGATTCCCTGCAATGTGTCAGGCAACATGATTAAATGAATGCCCATTATTATTGCAGTCAGTCCTGGGAAAGCCACTGTGTTCAGCAAGGGGTAATCTAGGTGACAATAGACAAGAGGACTTGGGCTTCCAAACTACTAATCCAGGTAGAGTTCTTGCTGAGTGTACTCCATATTTTTCAGCAGTGGATGTGCAGATTAATGAGAAGCTGTCATTTGAAACAGATGTCGCTGTTTTGTTCACTTTTATCGTGCCTAATACACTGCCCATTCTGGATTAACCTCCTGATCTACATGTTGCTACATGAGCATTAACCATTTCTTGGGAGACATGAAGGAAGGATTACAAAAACCCCCTGTGCAGTCTTTCTCCAGAAACAAGAAACTGTTTTCAGACAGGCAGGTATAACCTGTGACATTTCACTTCACCACTACCACGCCCTGCCTTTTCAGTGCTGATGGCCAACCCCGAGTGGTGCTCTGAGGGAGCTGGTGACACCAGCGTGCCACTGAAAGCCTCCTTCCTGCCAAAGTGCTCCTCAGCATCTCTCCAGAGAGTCTGTGTCCCCCTGGCTCCTCATCTACCACTGCTCAGCCCTTCTTTCACAGTTTGCTCTACTGCTCAGAATCTTCTGGGGGCTGGGGCACATTACAGTACCAGGTTTACCCAAAACTAACTGCAGAGAAGGTGCTGTGCTGTTGTGGGTTATCTCTAGCTTGGGATCACAGCTCATCAAGCACACAGGAGCCTCCTCTCCAGGGTTGTCTGGTCCTGCCTCTCTGTGTCTGAACAACCCTGGCCAAGCAAGCTGACTGCCTCACCTAGGGCAGCAACTTGAAACTAGATCAGCGTTTTTTAGAAATATGCAGCTCTACCTTTCATCCCTAGTGCAATGGATTAGGGGTGGATGGATGATGGAAATTTGGAGGGCTTTATCAGAGAGACATTTTTAACCTAAAGACATGTGATGCTAAGTAAGATGAAGATATTGATGTACTGATAGATAATGGCCAGAAGTAGCAGAGATATGATGAATACAATCCTCCAGTGAGTTGCAAGAACCAACGGCAGTTATCCAATATCTCTGTCTGATCCTAGTGGGATGCAGATAGGAGCCTTATCACTAAGTAAAACAGAGTCCTGACTGAATCAGACAGGCTGACACTGGCATCACTTTGCAGAAGTTGCTCTATATAAAGCTTGCAGCAAATGTTATTTTCTGGTAGTACAATGAAATAAATTCCGGGGACATTTGCAGGAGAGCTTTCAGAATTCCTCCAGGCAATGACTGTGGAAGAGACACTGTAATATAAGTACACTCTTGCTTTGTGCAAAGCACAGTGAGACAGGCAGAATTAACATTGATGGGAGAAGGAACACTCAGGTTTCATCAAGATGTTTAAATATCTGGTGTCATTTTGCCAATTTGAGTAACTGAGTGGCAGGAATATACTGGGTTTTTATTTTTTTTTTTGGCAGCAAATGAGATACTGAATTTTAAAATGCTCATGCAAATGCAAAAAAAAAAAAAAGTTCTTGTAAATAGATGTCATACCTTAATGAACTGCCCATTTTCCAAGTCTTTGTATAATACCTTGGGTAATACGAAACTGTAATAGGGCCACAAAATAATCCTAAAATATATGATAGAGATGATGATAAAACAAGACAGACAAGATCAGATTTCCATTTTCTTTTGGTACTTGTTATTTCATAATTGCTAACAAAACTTTCAGAATAAAGGTCTCAGTCTAAAACTTCAGCAAGGAAATGATTCACACCTGGAAAATAGCAAACAAAATATTCCAGTTCATGTTGCAAAGATGTGAATGAGAGGAAAGCAGGGTATATGCTGATTCTGTGTCATCCTAATCCTACAGCTATCACTTAGGAATTAATAAAACATACAAGGCTCTCGTGCAGCTCCATCCCTGCTGGCTGCTGCTCTGGTGATACATTGCAATAATATGCCAGTGATAATATTCCAGTAATAAATGATGGCAATATCCCATCAGATCCTCATCACTCCAGTGATGCACTGAGCCCATCCATCAGCAGGCAATGGAGTTTAGGCATTACTGGAAGAGGCAAATTTCATTGTACGTGCTCTGAACACGGGGTTTGACATAATGCAGCACGTGCCTGTGGAATGGAGCAGGGACTGCATATGGGATGTGTACTGCAGAAATGGGCTCTTCTTACTTGTTCAATACTTAAAATCTAAAGGGAATGTGAGTGTGCAAACCATCACAGAATAGGATCACAGGACCATTTAGGCTGGAGAAGACTCCTAAGACCATGGAGTGGTGGAACTGCTTGGGAATCAGTTCTCCAGGTTTTTACCATCCTGCACTGCCATGTAAGGGTGTTGGGTGATTGCCTCTTTGTAGTACTAATACAGCAAAATGATGTGTAGGGCCCTGGCATGACAGGTCAGGGTCAGGAGGCTTTCAATTTAATTTGTGACTGCTTCTCAGCCTGTTCCTAAGACAGTGATTACGGCCAGAGGGCCTGTAAACTATTTTGGGAGTGCCAACCAACTCTTCTGCAATAATGGTGTGATATTACACCTGATATGCATGCAGATGGACAAGTAATTGGAGGGAAAAATTAGAGATACTTCTCATACCTAATTATTCTTTATTTCTTTTATTTGGCAGCTGTCTTCACAGGAAGCTTATACAGATGCAAATCATCACAGCAGTGACATTTTCTCTGGAGCCTTCTCAGATGACATAATTCATAGATAACTCTCCAGTGAGATTCCCTGAAGAACTGATGCATCTCAGCTCCCAAACAGTGATGTGAGTTTGGGAAGTCATGCTGAATCACCTGCCTACAGGCAGGTTTAAACAGAAGGGAAGATTTTACTTTGGAAGCCAAAGCAGCAATACCAAGAGGGTTAAGGGAAGAGACTCCATTTTGGGTAGCAAAGTGCAGTTTCAGATGTTCAGTTTTGATGACAACAGACCAGAGAATTAAGCTATGCACTTTAAAGATTTTTCTTGGCCTTTCTGATATGGAATTTCTCCAGAGGAATTCAGTACCAGCCAGCTCTGTGATCAATAAGTATGCTATTGATGGAAAGCAAGGGAAGGACTTACAGAATCATTAAAGGTCAGCTGACTTGTCCCTGAAGCTCACATGCTCAGCATCTGTTTACCTCTTAGGACTGAGGCAGTGAAATGCACCCAGAAAGAGGTTGGATTTTGTATGGCTAGCTGAAATTTGTATCTCCTAGCAATGAAGTATATTAATTTCTACGGGCTGGTCATGAAGAATCAAATTAGTCACTTCTGCTTCCACTGTTCTTTGATGCAAAACAAGTAAGATTGTTCTAGTTGAGTTCAAATAAAAAACCCAAGCCAAGTAATGCATCAGTCCCAACACTTGGAGCACTACAGTTTCATCACCCAAAATGCTATTGTAAATTTAGTTCAGCTACAAAGACTGCATATTTTAGTACATTATAAATAAACTTTTCAGGATACTGTTGCAGGAGTCAATGCCACATGCTGTAAAAAAAGCAATTAGAAGAAAAGAAAGTGAGGAGAGGTGAGGATCTCCAACTGGAATACGCATGTTGTAATCCTGCAGAGCACCTAGAGCCACAGGGGCAAATTGCAGGTCCTGTTGGGTTTGGGCCTTTTTGTCTGCTTTATTACCTTTATTACCTTCCAGGAGTGATAGTGGAACTATAGCCTGAGATGGGAAAAATATCCACCTCTGATACAAAGATTGCAAGTGATGAAAACTATCACAACCTTCATCAAATTATTCCTCTGCTTAGGAAACACCATTGTTAGAAGCCTGAAATATATGTCTGGAACATACAAAATTTAGGTTGCCTGAAGTTGAAACAATTTTGGTTCTACCACAGATTTCCTTGTTCAGCAGAGGTTTCTGCTTTCTGGTGGCTTTTAGCTTTCCAGTTATTTACTCTACAGCCAAGTTATTATGTGCCTTTCTATTCTGTTTGACCTTTAGTACACCTATTGATTTATTTTCTTTTAAACTTCCCAAGTCCATGGTTTTATTTTGTCAGCTGTATAGCAATGTTTTCCTGAAGCCTTGGTGTATTTATCAAATGCTCTTCCTAAGTGAACTAGGCTAATAATCTCCAAGATTACCTTGAGCAGATATATTTTCCATCCTTGATCAGCATTAACATTAGCATGCACCTTCCAGTCTCTGTTAATTGAATTAAATATGAGCTTTTCCTTTGTTGTCCCATACTGAACTCAGCCTGTCAGGCTCTGTTGTCTCAGCCAACTTGCCCGTACTTTTTAATGAACTAACAAGGAACTAGCATTTTCAAAGTTTTCTGTAATTCTCTCCTGTCCATGGGTTACTGAAAAATGAACATTACCTGCCAAAAAAGCTTCTCAGCCAGCTGTGTTAAAATTTCTCAATGCAAATTACCCAGAACTTCTGATTTAAGTATGTCTAACTACAGTAGCTGTTGATTAATATCCTCTTTAGTTACAGTAGGAATAGAAAGTATATTACCATCATCATCTAACAAATACTTCATCCTTTCCTCCAAATACAGAATAGACATCTTTATTGATTTTTTTTTTTTGCATTGTTGCTAAATAAAAAAGAAGTATCTGTTGTTTCTGTTTGGGAACAGACCTATCGGTCTCTTTCAAGTGGCTTTTTTTCCACTCCAGAAATGTTTTGCAAAAACTGTTCCCTCATTAATGTTCTCAATGACACATTTTTGTTTTTGTTGTCAATTATCTATCCTCTTTTACTATCTCATTTGTCTTTTTTGTCCATATTGGTAAGACTTACTTTTATGGCTGCATTCACTTCCTACTGCAGAGGTTTTTGATTTATTATGCTGGGTTTATTCTGTTGTGTTTTTACACAGATACAGCCTTCTTTCTTCTGTTAAAATAAGATACCCTTAAGTTGTTCTTACAAACCTCTCATATTTTCTGCCTTATTTCCTTCTTCCAGTTGATCTTGCTCATAATGCTTTTGGCTTTAAAAAGCCAGCTTTCTTAAGGCGCCACTGTATTCAGTACTGGTTCAAACTTAATTTTCCTTGCATATAGCAATATTAGTTGAATTATTACCACTCATATGTCAATAATGAAGCCAAGATTGGTACTTGGTGTAGGTATTTCCCTTTTATTCAAGACCACATCAAAGCTGGGCAAAAATTACACATAAAACTGATTCATTCACTCCTACCACTGAAGTATTTCTTTCTGGGAAAGGTTCCTCATCTTTCCTACGGGAAAGACCTGGCTGCAGAGTTAAACCAGGAGAAATGCCAGCCTCACCAGAGGAGTTTTATAGCTCCCTGTGGGATATGGCAAATCACTCCAGCTGGGCCCAGGCACAAATTCCCCCTCCTTCCTCCTTCCCCCATGGCAGGGTTCCCTGGCAGTCCCTGAAATGAGGACAGGCAGCTGTGAGGTGTCCTCTGCCAAGGCAAAGAACATTAACTCTCTTCTGATCACCTGTCTGATGGGGGATGTAGGACTTAGGAAGGAATCATTCTCAACCCGTGGGTTCTACCCCAAGGTTGCCTGCTGTCAAAGGAAAGATCTCCTCAGTGAATTCTGCACTGGCTGGCTTCTAGTGTGTGCTAATGGTGGAGATAAAGAATCAGAGCTTGGCTTTCTAGAAGGCTGCATGTTGTATATTTCTTTGCAACTATTCACTCAGCTGCTGGCCAAGAACAGAACCTGCCTTAAGGATTTGTATCTGTGTGGAGCAGGTTTGGGCTCTTGCTCTTTTGAGGGAGAGAAAGAGCTGATGTTCCCCATTTCCCCCTCTCCTTATGACCCAATATTATGACTGAACAAAACCTCTGCTCATTCTGGACCCTGGACTAAAATATCTCCACATTGTTTTCCTCCCTTGCACTTTACTCATTGCTGCTGTAATTGAAGCTGGTTAATGTGCAGTGGCTTCGTTAGGTGGTTAACAGACCCAATTAGGGCCGAGTTCAATATCTGTTCTGTTGCTTTGCAAGGACCAAACTGGCTTACATCTTAACTGATTAGAGAGGAAAAAAAATCTTTCAGCAGCTCTTTCCCAGGGCATCATCTCCTCTGTCTCTGGAAGTGCTTGGATTTACGCATGTGTCCTCAGCAGCAAGGCAAACACCCAGAGGGGCCCAGTCCCTTCTCTGTGGGACACTGAGTCACAACCCAGCCCTCCCAGCCCCTGCTGGCCTGAAGGAACACAGGTCTCCTGACCCCTGGCAGTGGCTCAGTGGTCCCTGGGCTGAAGGAACACAGGTCTCCTGACCCCTGGCAGTGGCTCAGTGGTCCCTGGGCTGAAGGAACACAGGTCTCCTGACCCCTGGCAGTGGCTCCGTGGTCCCTGGGCTGAAGGAACACAGGTCTCCTGACCCCTGGCAGTGGCTCAGTGGTCCCCAGAACTGCCCCCGAGCCACAGCATGCCCAGCTCTGTGCTCCCATCTGTGGTGTGGCATCCTTGTCTGCTCACTCTGCTCAACAGGAACATCCCACTTAAAGTGTGGAGCCAGGCTGAGCATCCAAATATGTCAAAAATATTAACAAAGCTTCCCTATAGCTGCTCTTCCCCCTCTTCAGCCAAAAAAAAAAAAAAATCTTTCTATTTTGGAGCTTAAGCTCTAGGCTTAAATAGTACATATACATGAACTTCCACCATGTGATTCTGTACTTTATAAAACCATGGCAAAGGAAATATACTGATTTCTTGCCAGGTTCCTCCCCCTCAGTCCTGCTCCTGACACTAGGAGAGCCAGGAATATTCCATCCCTACAGCTAGGCTTTGACAGTAGCTTCCTTTTGTGATTGCAAGTAAACCATAAAAGGAAAAAAAAAAAAAACAACAAAAAACCAGGAAGGAAGAGTTACATCAAATTAATAAGTCTGTTTTGCTGAATATGTTATTTCTATTAAAATTTTAAAAGAGTTTCAAGTGACAGTAAATGTGGTCTTATTTTAGAATGGTTTCCATAACACTACACAACAGTTGCCAATGGCACTTATGCCTTGTCGTGCATACACACAGTTATTTAGCTGACAACAGTGTTTAAGCTATTAAACAAGATAATATTGCAACTGTTATGCAATGGTAAAGCTCTCACTTGAAAGAAGTATTTGGGGTTTTTAGCTGAAAGTTGGCTTTTTTCCATATTCATTTATATTTGCTTTATTAGAAATGTATAATTTAATGTAATATTCAAGGCCCTTAGGGTATACACTCAGTTACCTATAAAACATTCATGCACATTGAACACTTTTTTGGTGCCAGTTCTTGGCTTTGTACATCTGCTGTACAATACTGAGTATTCTAACTAACAACATGCCACTGCCTTAATTGAGTTTAGGTGTTCAAGTCATTTATTTAAATTTAGTAGTGTGAATAATTTATTTCAATTTACATTTTAATTATTTTACCCACTTTTTTGGGAGTAACCTCATTTTCTAGCTTCTAAAAAAATAATCGGCATATGTTTACTGCAGCAACATTCACACTTACTAAATTCTCTGAGAAGTTTAGTTCCAAACTGAGAAATACTAATGAATTATTCATACCCCAGGCACTAGCTGCAGTTGAGTTAGGATGTCCAGATCTAAAAGAGACCTGGCCTTCTAGAACCCAACATTCCCTAAAGCTCCCTAAGATTTGTTCATCTGCTATGGCAAGTTGGACTAAGCTGGATGTAAGTATGGTAAAATGTGAATATTTCTGCTGTCAATATGGATTTATATGCTTCTGTTATTTTCATTCTTATATGTTATTATTTATTACCTGTAATTGACCAGTTTATTGGGGCATCATACATGGCATGGAGTTGTGCTCCCTTCCCCATCTAAGTAATAGATAGTAAGGTCTGAGACAGGCATTCCATTTCCAGCTGGTGCTCCCCATATTTAGGGGTCTCCCAGGTGGGGAAATGGAACACAAGCATCTCATCTGTGGCACCCTCAGACATTCCCCAGTGTGCCCAGAGCTCCAGTGAATTTCTTGTGAATCTGCTGGAAGAACTGCAAGGAAGTCCAAGCTCTAAGGACTCATGTCCTCATAAAAAAATAGAGAATTTGCTGGAAAAACAGCAACAGTTTAGAAAGAATTATTTCTTTATTGAGCTAATTGCTCATTCTCTGAAAAAACTGCTTTAAAGGTGGGTCTGATTTTAAAGGGGCTTAAGATCTGCAAACATACCCAGCATCTGAATCCAGTTCTTACAGAACATCTCTGTCACTGGCATCTGCCTGCAGAGGTTTCAAAGTTAACAGGACAAACACTGTCCCCATTTTTTAGTTTTATAACCAGAAAAAACTGCCTTCAACAAAGGGCACTGAAAGCCACTCGGCATTAAACATGTGAGGAGTTTTTCCTTGGTGGCTGAGTCAATTTGCCACCACTGCTGTGTGCAGACATGCACCCACACGTGCACCTGTGACTCCTGGGTTGTCTCATTTTTTAGAATGATCCTTTCCAAATACAATGTAAGCACAGGCAAAAATATATGTATTATTTCCACCCTGGATGTCTTTACTCCTTGGATTTCTGCATATAGCTATATTTGTATTATTCACACTGTTTCTTTAGACTCATGCATATCTTTTCACACACACAAGTGTGCCCTGAGATGTTACAATCTCTTTTACCTGTCGATCTATGGCTATATAAATGTTTCTCTAGGTAATAAATTTCACCACATTTTACTTTAAAATGTAATTTTTTCCAAATTCACTTTTACTGCTAAATATAGTCCATAATGGCATGTCCATAAATGAACACCTTGAGAATGGAAAGTGGTAAACAGAAAATATTTTTAATAATAAAAATCTTTAGCTGCAACAAACTACATGCATATCTTTGTTTTGAATATCAATGGAGATACTGCTCAAAATAAGTATTTTTTTTCAGCTGTAAAAGCCCCTTCAGCTGAGCAGAAGTTGGGTGCAGAGGATTCTGCAGCAAAGCAGTGACCTGGGGAGTTGTGATTCAGGTGTGGTGACAATCATTTTGGCCAAGACCATGAACTGGAGCCTTCCAGAGTTAAATCCATGGTCTGCAGCACCAACCAACGTGGTGCCAGTGCTGCTGAGAGCTGTGCCACAGGGGCCTTCCCTGCTCCAGAGGGGACACAGAATCCCCGTGGAAGTTGGCAGATTCTGTGCTGGGGAAGGTCTGATGGGGGTGTTTGTGGGGTGCAGTGGTTCCCCTGCACCAGAGTCTGCCCATTGCAGCTGGAGGAGCTGATCCGCTCAGCAGATGGTTGAATACCTTGTGGGACCAGAGCCACCCCCAGGGCTGCAGCTGGGGAAGTGACTGGGGACAGGGTGTGACGGGCACACGGACACACGGCTGAGGCTCCTTAGAAGGGAGCTGTCCCAGGGCCCCGTGCAGGCCGAGTGGGGACAGGGGTGGGGAGCCCTGGCTGGGGCTGGGGTGCAGCTGCCCCAGGCACTGGGACACAGGGAGGGGACTTCACGTGCCAGGGGTGCAGGGCTGGGTCGGAACCACCAGGCAGCAGAGCGGGAGCATCCCAGGAGGCATCACCCGGGAAATGAGCTCCAGGGACCACGGGCTGCTGCAAATCCATAGCACCACAAAATCTACCCCCCAGCCATCTTTAACTATTCATTTCCCAGTCTACAGTCTCACTAACACAGGTATTTTTCTCATTCAGACCCTTACAAACCCTGTCCTAAAACACAGCAGATTTTGTAGTAATGCTGATGTGCATGTGCCAGGAAAAGCTACTGGCGAGCCGTGGTGAATATGCAAGATACACAGCTTACTGTGTTACAAACCTGCCTGTGGCCTGGAAGGAATGCAATTAAAATAACTTTTGGGCAACATGACCTCTGTTTTGAAGGTGAAAGACCTTCCTAAAAGCTACAGGTGGAAAACTAGAATCAGTTGGTTAAAAAAAAAAAAAAAAAAAAAAAAAAAAAAAAGAAAAAATTTTTTTCCACACAATATATTTATAATTTCTTTGACAAATGGTTCAAATATTTTGGTAGTTTGTGGGCAACTCTGAGACTAACAGTTCTTTGTCCCATTGCACTCACTATTCAATACTGCACATTTGCAATAAATTTGCAAGAGGGAAGATCAAGAGTGTGGTGTATGGACATAACTGAAAACTGTTTTGGCCTTGTTTGACTGTGAAAGGCTCTTCAGGGGCAGATTTATTTGAGAAAGGGACTTATTTGATGGCTCTGAACCTACCCCCTCTCCTCACCTTTGTGCTAGAGGCACAGTGGATATGCTGGCAGAAGTCTCATGCCATACTTTCCCCCTAAGCCTCCACTGCTGGAAACAGGATATTAAATGCCTGGCAATAAAGCAGTTTCTGCTTGTTGTTCAGTAACCTTGTAGCCTTCAGCTCTGCTCGAAAATCTTACAGGAGCCGAGTACCCAAGCAGGAATCAATGATTTGTATCAGGGAGGTAGGAGGATATTAAAAATACCCCAGAGGAAACAAAAAAAGAGGCCAACCTTGGAGCAGCCAAATGGGTAGAGACCTGTCGGTGCAACTCCTAGCGCTCATGACTTGTCCCTTCCCGTGGCTGAATTTAATCTTACATGGTTCTTGCCAGCCCCTCCTCTGGCACTGCAGGCTGGCTTTCAACTTGACGAGTGGCTTTTGTGCTCAGGCTCTGCTGGGCAGGGAGTTTTGGCTGGGGAGGGAGGTGAGGCAGGTGGGGAAATAGCACTGCTTCTCCATCTGGGCTCTGCTGGGGCCTCGGGCAGGACACCTCTCAGTCATGGGAGAGGGTTTGTAGGCACTGACAGAGCTGAGGAAAGCAGAGGTTTCTTCCCACCCCTTGGTTATTAGCCCTGAGGGCTGCATGCTCCCTGGCAGCCACCTCCTTGTGATGTCCAGGAGGAGCTGTGCTGCTGATCCTGATGGGAGAGAGGGAGGCAGCAGGTGAGGGGCAGGGAGTGAGGCCAGGTGAGTGCTGAGCTGCAGGTGAAGGTGTCTGCAGGTCTCTCTGGTGCTGCTGGAGGTGCCAGACAGGAGCAGGGCTTGGCAGGGCTTGCTACTCCTCCCCTCTTGCTCAGCCACTTCTAATGGCCTCCTCTGCCTTCTCTATTCCTTCCTCATCTTTTAATAAAAAACATTCAGACTTTTGTTAAACTTGTAACACCCAGAGATTTGTCCCTGCAGAACGAGCTCTGCCCCTTGGCCTCTGCTTTCCATTGAGTGGTCAAAGCTGCAGTACAGGATTGGATGCTGGCCAGCTAGCTCTCATTGTAGATAACATCCCAGTGGGCCTGGGGATCAATCCTCACACAGACAGAACAATTCTCCTTTTCAGGGGTACAGTTTTCTGCAGCTCTTCCTGAGCTGACTCAGCCTGCTCACACAGGGACTGTCCTTTGATCAGCGAGGTGAGGTCAGGACTTGGATGCCTGGAGGGTCTGTCAGCTACATTTGGCAAGTGAGGAAGCCCAGGTTGTGAGTACAGGAATCAAAATCCATTTCCAAGTCCCCAGTGAAGGAGACAGCCAGGTTTGGGAGTGCAGAGGGAGAGCAGCGGGGCTCAGGCCATGGACACTGCTCTGGTGGCAGGGCTGCAAGGAAATGAAATGTGTTTGTGTTTTGATTTTCGTCTGAAGTACATAACTCTTTGAGAAGTCTTCAGGGAGCCTTGCTGTTTACAGATTCTGAGTCAGGGAAGAATTACCTTGTTTTTTTACTGAGCGCAGTGGATCAAGTGAGTCAGATCAGTTTGGTCAGGAGGATATAACACCCATGATGCCTTTCTGGAAGGGCAGAGAGAACAAGCTGAGAGACTGCAATTCCAAACTGGAAGAACGAGAAGGTCCAGGACCTCATGCTGGTCTCTGAGAACTCATAGCAGACAGCTGTGAGGACACTGAGACATGATGATTTCGGGACCACCATGATGCAGAACTCTGAAGGGCTGAATCTGGTCCCAGTTACAGCAGTGCAAACCCAGGACAGACTGTTAATTCTGAGATGTGGTGAAGAACCAACAGGACAATACTGAGTATTGTCCAGCCTCCGTGTGCAGTCACCCTTCCATCTCTCCCCGAATCCACTTGGTGAAGCCTTTCCATACTCCTGCACTTTCAGAGCTGTCCCCCAGCCCTTCTGCAGCTGCAGGGCCCCCAGAGGACCCTGGAGTGATGGTGGCTCGTTCTGCAGTCTGAACAGAGCATCTCTCACCTGGCCTCTCAATACTGATCTGAAATGACCACTCATTCTTGTGTATCCCCATAAAATCCATCTGGAATGCTAGATTCTTCCCAATTAAATGTCAAACTTCCAGATTAGTCCAAGAGTAATATGAGACTCTTTAATTCTGAGCATCCACATTCTCCTGGTCCTAGCAGAAGGCTGGGAGAGAGGATCAGTGCTGTTAAATCCCTCTGCTGTGCTCTCCTAAGAAATGCCACAGCCTTCAGCCCCACCTCGAAGTATTGCCATTGTTGTCCTTTAGGGGTTGATGTTAATGACAACTGAAAGAGCTTAATGAGCATGTGCCTTGAATAAGCTCTTTATACACCTTATAAAATAATTATATTTTATTGAAAATTCCACAGGGCCAGGCTCACAGAAGCAGTCAGGGGTGCCAATTTAATAGGATATGGTACAGTGCTTTACTCAAATAAGGCCGGATCCTTCAGAAGTTCACCTTCATGGCCACAAAGGACAGCGGGGCCTCGCTGAGCACAGGATACCTGCTGTTATCCACCCTGAGGCTCTGGGGAAAGGCAGTTCAACTTAAGGATCACAAAACACCTCTGAAATGGAGTGGTGCTGTTTGGCAAGAGGAATAGGATTTGTGTTCTAACAGCCCAGAGACACCTGGTGATCCCTGATGAAAGGTGGCTTGTCAATAGCTTGTTAAAGATTCTTTAAATAGGGATGGTGAGCTCCTTTTCCTGGTCTTCTTCCCAGCCAGCACAGATCAAAATTGTTGACCTATTAAGGAAAGAAAGACATTCCCAAAGGAATGCTTTGTGGTGTCTTCTGGGATGCAGTGGGGCCTCTGCCTTTAACAACACACAGCAGTGGAAGCTCTTAATGGGGTTATAGAAAGTTCTTAAATAGGAAGGAATGACAAAGATCCTATTGAATCTGGGTAGGGTAAGTTTCTCATCATGTAAGCATTTTGTAAGAGGAAATGGCTGAATGACTCACAGATAAATTGCTTGTAGTACATTTCATTAGAAAATTAAAATTTGTAAATTTATTTTTCATCTCTAAGCAAAATGCTTCCGCATCTATCACTGAGGAAATGTTCTTTGCGTCTGCACTGAATACAAGAAAATACAAACAAAATGCTCCCATAATGTGCTTTGAATGTTATAAAATACATTTTCTGGATGAAATTTAAACCCTTGTGAAAACTTTTTCAACCAGTGCCAGTTTTTAAATATTATATTATTTATACTGCAAAAATGTTTAAGGATCTCATCATTTCAAGACCAGACCTTTCAACAAAATGTAATTTTTTTTTCCACTAATGGGCCCATGGAAACTATTTTCAAAATATTCACTAGATGCATGCAAGACCTGTGTATTAGGGACTGCAAGGACCAGGGGTCAGTGAGCATCCTTGCTGCCCGTGACTCTCCAGGCAGGGAGTCTGCAGCTACTGATGAGATCTGAGCTGCAGCCTGGACCAAAAAAACAAGGGAAGCCTTCAGCATCCAGATCCCAAACTCCATTGGTGGCAAAATTCTGAATTTTGTGTTAACACAAAATCAATGCAGAAAATCATAGGATGCTTTAGAATTGTGAAAGTCTGGTATATTTATTCTCTGTCTCATGGTTTCTGAGTCCTTACAGCAGACTACTGCCATGTTTTCCAGTTTTTCCTTTGTAACCGTGGAGGTTAACAGTGTATTTTAAAATGTCATATGCCTGAATAATTATCAAATTCCTACTATTCCTGTGACATTTCCAGGCTCCTGTCCATGGCTGCTAATTCCTACTCAGCCCACCAGAGCTTCTGAGCCTGCAGCTGAGGAACACTCCCTATATAATTGCTTAAGCTCTTGGCACAAGTGCAGGGTGGAATGAAAAGTAGGGAATTTTTCAGACTGGGTCAACTTTCAAGGAGAAAAGAGTGGTTTTCAGCCTGTGAAGATGCATTTCTGGAGGTTTCATCCATCCCTCTTCTGCAGCAGGTTATGGGACTATCACAGTTCCCTGCAAGCTTCTGCCCAGCCACAGCGTCAGCAGGAATCCACCCCTGATGGCAGAAATGTCCGGCTCAGTCACACATTTTACCCAGAGCAAGCTGGTTGTGCCTACAAGGTAAAAAAACAGCAGAGAAGGTGGCAAGAAGTTAAAAAGGTGAAAAGAAGAAAGGTTTTTATTAAAAAAACCCAAACCTGTTTGAGCAAAGCAAGGCCCAAGCACTTCCCATGTTTTACTCCTACAACAGGGAGCCAAAATAAACCAAGGGAGGGTACTGAGGATGTCACCCTGTACACAGGGACATCTGCCACGGGCAGTCACTTGTGGACCACCGAGGTGGAGCTGAGTCCAGGCTCAGTTAGGCTCTGAAGCCAGCCCCTCCAAACGTGAGTGTTCAGTGCCAGGGGTTACACTCTGGTGTCTGTCTGCAGTTTATAATGGGGAGCTCGATGAAATAATTTCATTAGGCAGGTGTGAGGTAAATGTACAGTGTAATCCTGTATAACACAATCATCATCACATTTTGATTCCCCTGCCCATCACCTTCCACATTTATCTTCAGAGACCTCTTAATGAAACAGCTGCTTAAATTTAATTAAACAACAGCATTATATAAACAATTCTTTTGTTTTGTGTGCTGAACAGGGCATTCATCTTCAAAAGCTTTTCTGCCAGAGCTGGCCTGGCTGCCCCTTGACTTGTCTCTACTCCAATTACCACTCCAGTTTAGCTGATTAATTTGTAGCCACTGGCAAACATGCACAGTTGGCAGGACATCATTCCGTTTCAGTGACAAGCACTATAAAAAGATCATTATTTTCATTAGCATAAATAACTGCATGTTGATAGAACTCTGGTTGCTGAAAAGAGGTTAAAGTCTTAACTGTCTGTGTTTTAACAGTGGCCCCAAGTGGGCTGCTGCCTCCTAAAATTCTGAATGGTGCAGGACTTTATTCATTACCCAGATATAATTGGAAGGAAAATTATCACATAAGTGAACAATAAGCTATCAGTGTATAATGCTTAATGACTGCACTCAGCCCAGTAATAGTCTGGAATGATTTTTTTTTTCTTAAAATGAGACTTTTTTTTTTTTTATATAAATGCCTGTATAGACACACACTAATTTTTTTACCAAACCATACATATTTGATGGTATATAAGAAAAGTCAGTGAAAGAAACAATCATGCACAAATAAATATGTTTTCTCCTGCATTTCCTAGGGCATACAGATATTATTTTCCCAGTCACTGGCCTGGGTTGGATGCTTTGAAGCTTTTCTGGCTGCACCCTACTAGTCAATCATGTTCCTAAGAGTTTTTCCCTTACTGGGTCTTTAAAAGTTGATATTTTATTACATGGTCGTTTGAGAGAAAAGGTTTAGTTTTGTTCCATTCTCTTTTTTCCACCATGATGACACCTGGTGTACACCAAGACACCAACAATAAGAAAAGAAAACAGCAATAATAAGAAGCAGTGTTTGAAATGTAGCACTATCAATAGGTTTAGTCCCTTAGCCCAGCTTAGCAGCTCTTCAAATGAAAAAGTGTATTAATACACAGGATGTGACCATCTGGATGTTTTTAACTCACTGTCCTAAAGGGAAGGTTTGAAATGAGATTTCTGCTTTTAGCTCTTAGGGAGTATTCAGTTTTATTTCACTCAGAAAACTCCACAAAATTTTAAAATGCATATATATATATACATATATATATATACATATATATATACATATACACACACATATATAAATACACACACACACATATATATACATACACACACACACACACATATATATATATATATATACATACATATACACACACGCACACACACACATATATATATACACATATATATACTCTCTGTAGCAATGGTCTAGGGTAAACACCAGCTAGTGTTGGCCAGGCATGAATTTTAGTCACTGTACTGCCCATATGTATTCATGATTCTGAGAAGTACAGCCCTTCAAAGGTACCACTGTTCTTTTTTTATTTAATTCACTACTGATAGCATTAATGGTAAAATATCTTTTTCTTTGTATTATACAGCAAAACAAAAAATGGGCATGGAAGAACAAGAGAGGCTTTTTTAAAACTTTTTTTTACCATCAAGAAGCCTTGCCACTGCTTTGAAGTGTTGCCCAGAGCAGTTTTGTGCCCAGCTTGTCTTTCAGTCTGTGTCAGAAGATGACTTTGAAAATTAGCTGGTTTATATAACAGAGAAGAGCCAAGGGTAATAAAAAAGAGAGCAAATGATTGCCTCAGTATTGAATATTTTCCAGGAAAAAAATGTAGAGGAGTGAAAGGTGGAAAGATTTGGACTCCTGACATGCTCTGCATCCCCAGAGCTCCTTGGTGTCCCCAAGCTCCCAGGCAGAGCCTTGCCCTCCTCCTGGGGCTGGATGGAGAGAGCTGAAGAACCTCTCAGGTTGTCAAAGGATAACCAAACTGAAAATATCTTGTAAAACGTTGTGTAATGTTTGCTGCAATTTCACACCTAGAGTGGGATGCAGGGGAGAGGAGGGTGGCAGGTCTGACAGCACTGGTGAACACCCAGGTGGGGAATGGAATAATATTTTAGGATTCTAAAATGGATTGTTTGAAGCAGATTTTGAAATCACTCTTGTGACATGCTTGTTTTGCAACAAATAGGTCATAAACCAACAATAAAAGCACATTGAAACATGCTTTTGCTTTGTGAAAAACAAATTAAAAAAGAAAAAAAAAAAAAGAAACAAGCAGGACAACTTTCTGACTTCATCCTATGGAGCATGAAGCAGTCTGGGAAATGCCTCTCAGGAGCAGTGATTTAGGAAGCCAGGGTGTTTACTGATGGTAGCAGGAGCCAGAACTGCAGCAAACTGTGGTTACCTTCTGGGGAAGGAAGAAGAGGTTAAGGGTTGTTTGCAGTAGACAACGACTTGCAGAGAGGAGCAAATAGTTTTGTTTGTTTGCTTTAAGTTACTGCAAATCACCCTTGAAGGGTATACAAATTGTGTTTTGGATCCAATTTTTTAGGGTGTTGCTGAATAGGATGCATTGTATGAGCAGGACAAAAGGCACTACTGGGCCAACAGATGTCAGATATTGAGGTAGAATAAGAGCTTGCCTATTTAATCTCTAGAGAAAACTGGATATTTAAGATGCAATGCATCTGGTGGCAAATTGTGGCCTTTTAGAATAATGCCATTGCATTTCTGAAAAGCTGCCCAGTTCCCCTGGGTTGTATGCACAAGGGAGAGGAGCTTTGAGCAGAGCAAGGAGTGCATGGGGCAGCAGTCAGGGTGCCTGCCTGCCAGGTCAGCTCCAAATGTGCTCCACCATCCTTTAGGGAAGTGCTGCTTTCCCCTTGGCACCAAACTGGCAAACAACAGCTTGCCTGAATTTTCTTAATGAAATAAAAAGGCACTCTTTATTTTAGACTCATAAGCATCTCTGAGTTTTGGTAAACATGAAAGTTCTTTTACCTGAACTAGCAGTTATAAATGGTGTTAAAATACCAATTGCCAGCTACGGAAAAAAAAAAAAAAAAGAGGAAGAAAGAGATCAGAATAGCTTTTTGCAAAAGATAAAAATCATCATCTTGCATTTAATTGACTTCAAGACCCTTTACCTGGAATAGGGGCTGCAATGTCTTATTAAACTCCCAGACTGGCCAGTGTGCCCTCAGAAGCACCTGCTCCATCCACAGGCACAGTTAGCAGCTGGTTTGGCAAGTCTATAGCAGGTGACAGTGGGACTTTGTGCTCCTCAAACCCCAGGCAAACACACGAGCTGCTTCAGCCCATGCTTGAGATGTGTTTTTTTCCTTTGAATGTTTTTTTTTCTGTTACATCATCATTACCTCAGTAATTGTCCCAGAAAGCACAACAAAAGCAGGTGTTTTTCCTTGCAAGAATCAGTGCTGAGGACTCATTCTGATGTCCTAGTCCTTTGCTGAGCAGAAAATGCTTGTGTTTGCATTTTCTTCAGCTGTTACTGTCCTGGCTGCCAACATGGCTAAACTCATGATGGATCAGCCTCACTGCTGCTCGGTGCTTGCTTGGAGCCAACCATCCAAATGCTTTAAGAGGCATCCATGCTGTTCTCCGAGTATCACTGTTGGCTGCCCTCCAGTAGCCTTATCTGGCTAATCTAATACTGCAGAAACAAAACTGTAGAGATTAAAGTAAAAAAGCAATGTGTGTGGACATGTTTGTGTAAAAACACTGACAGGGGAGAGCACATTTATAACATAAAGCAGGTGACCTGGAATATTTTCCATCCCCATGTCCATTTCCTTACATGTCATACAGCACATTTAAAAACGTCTTAGCTTTTTGAGCATGGATTTTTGGGCTGAAGGATCACAATGAAGCTTTATAGCCCTTTCTTATGAAGTGTGGCATTTCTGACGTTATTTGATGCGCAAGAGCAGCTGCATTAGTCAAAGGCCACGCTTGAATAGTTATCACTTTAAGCCCATGCCCTGGGAGTATTGTATTCGGTTCCCTCATTATTTCCAGCCCTCCAGGTTATACCAAGGGTTGCTATTAGTACATTACAATCATAAAATGAAGGCAGTCACTTTCTGTAAGGGTCAAGCTTTCCTTCTAGGTGCAGGCAAAGTTCATTGTGCAGCTCAGGTGGACAGACAGTGCCCCATTCCAAGCGTTTTGGCTTCCCAAATGTTTTGTGTACACCTTTGCTCCAGCTCTGCCTTTTGGGTCCAAGACTCACTTGGACAGCCCTAAAACATTTCAGGAAGTCTAACATCCCCGTGATGCAGCCATCAGCCTGCTCCTCTTACACTCAGGCCAGAGTAACTCTGGAGTATTTGGCTCAACGTCACGGGTACTGCACATTCCTGTAAGAGAAGAGCATTCTGAGCATGAAATGAAATAGAAAAGAATGGGGAGCACTCTCCTCATTTAAGCCATGTCAGGGGAGCTTTGTGGCTCTGCTGCAGCACATGGCCATGTTTCCACACCATGCATTTCATTTGTTAATTATTTTTTCAAAAGCAGTGAGATCCCTTTTGCTAAAGCACTCTTTCACAGGGGTGCCTCATGTCTGATCACCAGTGATCAGTGCAATGAAAGCCATCATTCTAATGATAAGATGATAGGATAAAATCTTAATGCTTCTCATTGATGGTGCTTTGCTGAGGGGGCCAGGAAAGAACTTTATTTGACGGTGTGTGTTGTCTACATTCTATAATGCTTTCAAGCCTGGTCTTTAAATGTGGCACCTTCCCTATAAATAACTCCTGTTCTTACCTTAATTGCAGTCCTAACCAGCACTAGTAAAAGAGTAACATCACAACTGCATCTTGAATAATTTCTTGTCATCTTAAATTGTAAAAGTTTCAGCAATACATTAAGAAAAAAAAAAAAAAAAGATCTGAGGAAACAACAAGTTCCCAGAAGCCTCAGGTCTATGGCATGTATCCTAAAACTACAACAACCTTTCTTTGACCCTGCATTTTACAGTATTATGTCAAGGAAAAAATAAAATATTCAAATTACAAAATATTCCCCTGCATATTTTTTTTTTTCCCTGAGATAAAATTAAAAAAATGTGATGCGATAATGGGTGTTAACCATGCCATTTGAAGACTTTAAATGCTGTGGTGTTAGGCGGGATATCAGATGATAGGTGGACTATCAGCATAAGTATTTAATATATTTATTTAGAGATAACTTTCTAAAGGGCATATATAGACTACAGATATGTCCAATACACACAGAGATAATCAGTAGAGATATGTGAGGGGTTTTCTTTCTAATGGGTAGTGTTTGGTAAAGCTTCTTATTCAAAGCATTGTCAGCAAGGCTGTAATTTTGAGCATTGCTAAGCTGCTGTTACAGTGGCCAGCTGGGTCAACAGGCAGTTCACCACTGGGCTCCTCTCTGCCTGCTGCTGAAGAGCCGGTCCTGTGTGAAAGGCACAGTGCTTGTGCTGAGGACATTTCAGCCAGCTGGGAAGGGGAGCTCAGCCCCCGATGGAACCGTGCTGTGAAGTGCAATCCCTTCCCTACAGGCTGGAAAGCCCAGGTGTCACAAAGCTGCTCTTCAAAGGCCAGGATTCCCCAGACTGGGGCCTGCATTGGTTGGTGCTGACAGGGAGGGACCAAGGGAGCATCCACAATTTCAATACTCCCCTGGTGCCGCTGACGAAGTTCTGGGGAGAGGAGCTGAAGCAGCACACACAGGGCTCTGGCCCTGCCAATGCATGTGTGGGAGAGGAGGAACCCGGCACAGCCGGGCTGCACGATGTATGAGCACTCTGCTCGTTTGCACAAGGCAGCACTGGAACACTAACTTGTTTCCATGGCAACCCCAAAAAGAATTACGGCTCTAAAACTGACTGAATGGTAGCCCCATGAAAAAGTAAAGGGCAGGCCATATCTTTCTAAAATATAATTTAGTACTAAGTCACCTGAACAGTATTAGCTAAAAGGATTTCAGCACTAGGCTTGGGAAGTGACCCGTTTGGGATACGGAGTGTTAGGTTTCTCTAATGGTGTGCCTGAGATCTGCAGGGCCTGGCGGACACACCATGGTGTACAGCATAAAAGAAGAGGAAAACACCTTTATGCCTGAAGTCTCTTACCAGAAAAACAAGAATCCCTTACCTCTTTACAGAAGTGCCAGTTTTCTACCAGATTATTCCACTCCCCTTCACCTCTTGTGAAGACATGGGGACACATGTTGAGTGCCTGGTAAAAAAATACATGGGGAAGGAAGGAGAAACGTGGTGAAAATTAAGTAATCCCTCGGATGAGTAGGGGGAAAGTTCCATGTTTAGACTGGAGACACATCAAGTTAGACTAGGAGGCCAGAATCTGCCTCTAGCATGATGCATTATCCTGCCCTCTGAACACTACTCAAATCTAATCCTGAAATCCCAAAACATTTCAGAAAGTTTTTAACAGAAAAAACTCCCATTAACTGTATGCAGAGTTGAGAAAAATGCTCAGGATTTGGCAATTTCTGTGAAATCAGGGATGGGGAGAGGGGAAGGGGCAGCAATTTGTACATGCAAGATGATATTTTTTGCACAACCACAGTTAAAAGAAATAATCAAATTTATTATGGTTGAAAAATTATGGAAAGCAGGAATCTAAATTTATTGTCATATAGTTTTTCTTACAAACAAATAAAAATCAGATCCCAGCAAAGTCCCACGTCCATCAGTCACAGAGAGCACCAACCAACATTTGGAAAGTGTGGTTGGAACAATGCAGAGAGGCAGATCTGGAGCTCTCATAGACTGACAACAAACAACTGCACTGTTCAGGCTTTGGTCAGTTAAACCCCATTGTCAATCACAGAAATCAGTATTTTACCGAGAAAGATGGCCAATACAGTATTGAGAACAGTGTCATGGCATGAAAATAAACTTTCTCTCAGGAGTGGGAGCCATTCACATCCTCCCAAGCCAAACGTGACTGTGTGAGTTGTGCTGAAATCTGGGTGCCCCTGCTCTCTCTCAGTGGTTTACAAAAAGCAGCTGTCTGTAAAAACTCATTAAAAAGTCTTGTTCAGAAAATAAGTACAAGAATTGACCTCAGTTTCTAGAAATGGCCACAAGAAGGAATTATTTCTGTGTTTGGGTAAATGAGACCTTCGATCTGCAGCCCTTTTTTTCCTTTTCCCAGCAGAAACCTACAAAAACCCATTGCTTTGAGTCTTAACAATCCCAGTGTCCTGATTCTCAACAATGATCAACACTGTTAATCCCTTAGGCTGGGATTTTCAGAAGAATCTCAAAAGAAAAAGCTCAGTGAAAGAAATAAGCACTCTTGGCACCCTGACCATCCCTGTCTGTGGGGCTCAGCAGGGGAGAAGCCCAAGGCTGGAGCTGAGTCCCCAACGTGCAGGATACCTTTGCCCTCTTCTGGGAACACTCTCCTAAAACACCCTATTAAGGTATAGGTTGAAACAAATCACGAGTGTGTTTAATAACGTATAAAACAGCTTAGTAAAATTGTCATGAAAATTTAAAAGCTTGGGCAAAAACCCTACACCTCTGCCATTTATACTGATGACAATGATAATGAAAAAAATAATGATGTTTTAACTCACCCATCAAAAAAATTTATTCACCCTGAGAGAGTAGAAATGTGCAAAGCTGGTGGAAAGATATACTTACCTTGAATTTATAAACTGTTCCTCAGATAAAGAAATACAGGATGAGGAGTTGCCTCATTTACATTCATTCATTCAGTCACCCTTGGCCATTTTTTCAGCCAAGTGGATGCAAATTCTTTGAAGCCATTTGAGCCGGTAAGAGAGAAGCCGTAAACCTGAGCCCATTGTCACTGTCACACATCCAGGCAGTGGTGATTCCCTGTGCACCCCAACTTCCAGGGACCCCCACTGACAGCAGCCTCCAGGCACCCACTGCAGCCTGTCCAGTGCTTAAAGTGGGAGGGAAGGGGTCAGGACCAGAGGTAAGAAATATTTCCTTGTAAGCTTGCCTTCTATAAGTCTGCTTAACAATCTTTCTGCTTAATAGAAGAGGAACAATCTTCCCTTACTTCAATAGCCACATGGCAGGTGAAATAGTAGAAATTAGATGATAATTACTAATCTGAGAAGGCAATTCCAATGCACAGGCTTCTTACTGGTTGATGTCCAGAGAAGTTCCGTATCCTGAACTAGAGCTTTGCCATCAGTTGGGTATAAAACATAAAAACCCAACCAAACAAAAAAAGAGACTATTTACCCTTGAATTCACATGCTGAAAGACCCCAAAGGAATGAAAGGCAGCAGGAGAATCGAACAATAAGGGCTGTGGTGCGGAGATCAATTTCACAGGGAAGATGTTTCTATTTTGGAATTGTTTCATATCACAGGAGAGGCCCAAGGTGGTCAACCTGCCTGGACACAGCAGAGCAGACGTGATACTTGAGCAGCACATAAAGAAGAAAGCTTGGCTGGATAGAGCACTTCTATTTTTTAGGGCAAAGCATGGGCATTTGCAATCAAAGCACACACATGGGCACTCAGCCTGAGATTTACTGAAGACAGTGGTGTAATGAAAAAAGGAGAGAGCACACGCTGAGCTGCGTGTGGCTTTATTTTGTGGACAGTCACACATTAAGGAAATGGAGGTGTGAGTGAGGACTTTTGGGAAGGTTGCTGTGCTACAAGACACATTCCTCCAAGTGTTTATGTCTGCCCCTTCCTAGCTGCAGATAAAGGACAATGAAACCATTCTTCTATGACCTTGTCTGGCATTAGCCCCTGACCTCACCTGGGTATGCTTCAATGTAAACAGACACACATATTTAGCATTTAGCCACATCAGGTCTAAATTCCAGCTTTTTATCCCTGTGGTATGGTGGACTTAGGCAATTTGCCACTGCAAGGAATGAGAATCCCACCAGCAAATTGCTCCTTGCAGCGCCCAGCAGCAGACCTTGTAAATGACTATGATGGAATTTATTCTAAATGAATTCAGAAGCGCGTGGGATTTTCAGACAGAAGAACTGATCACCGTGCAGTTAATTGGGCCTGCCCTCTTAGCCCCACGCCCCGTCAGGCCAGCCAAGCAGCTGTCCCGGCAAAGGGAGCAGGCATGCCAAGGAGGCCAGAAAAAAGCCCTGACAAGAATTTAAATGAAACAAAATTGCCAAACTCTTTGCTCCATTGCCTTTGTTGGGGTTAGGTCTGCAGAGACCTTGAACCAAATGCCAAACACAAACAGAAGACCAAGCCCAATTTGTGTGGCATTTCCACTTTGCCGTCTCGGGATGCTCCTGCTCTGGGCTCTTTGGGAAGCCTGCAGGTGCTCAGCTCTGTGCTGTGGAGTCACTGGCAAAATGTGCCTGCCCTGACCTCTGCTGTGGCTCTCACAACAACGGGGCTTTGGGGCCCATTTGCCCTGCTAGGAATGGGGACTGAACAGAGCAAACCATCCTCAGCATCCCGCTCTCTTGTGCTCAGCTCTCCTCTGCTGTGCTGGCTGCTCACACTCTGCAAGCTGGGGGCTGCCGGGTGCTGGGAAAGAGATCCCTAACCGCAAATAACTCCTGCAAATCCCACATAAGTGCTGGGGTGTGACAGACGGAGCGGCACTGAGGTGTGCACAGCAGGAAGGTGTCAGGCATTTGGGAATGCTGGCTGTCAGAGAGAAGAGCTGGGGAGGGAAGCTCTGCCAGCCCCAGGGGCCGCGGTGCTTTATGTGCACGGCGCTCCTGGATGAGGCTCCCGGTAACGACCTGCCCAGCGGAGCCTTTAAAACAAATTATGGATGATAAAGCAAGAATCCAAGGTAAATTTTCAGAGCTGATGAGTGAAAAACAGCTCACATCGTTATGTGCCGGCTGAGCACATTTAGGGGAGAGCCACCGGGGTGCAATAAGCATGATTCCACACTGTGTCACTTTTAAGAGTAAAACTTCATAATCCTTGGCAACTTCTGCATCCTAAGGAGCAGGGTTTGGAAAGTTAGCACACACTGAAACACTTCCTCCCTCCAGGAGGCCATTTCTGCTCAGGTAGCTCGTCCCTCGGGGGCTTTGGGTGGGACACACTCACCTGCTGAGTGAGGACAGTGAGAGCTGGGCTGGCTGGGGCTGGCTCAGCCGGGCCATGGACCAGCAGGTGCCTGGCTGGGCTACCAGCCCCACTCTGGGCTCCCTGGCTCGGGGGGCACCAGAAATGCAGCCCCTGTACGAGCCATGCTCACGTGGCTCTCTGCTTCTGATTCCTCAGGCGTGCCATTCACAGGGACCAGGATCAGTTAAATAGTCTAGAATTCTTAATTTTTAGGCAGCAGCTCATCCTACACTAATTAGTGCAAATGGGGGGGTGGGGAGAGGGTGGGGAAAGCAGAGTTTAAACACTACAGTGACAGATGCATTTTATAGGATCTAATGATTCATTCTGAGATGCAATCATCTTTTCAAATACTATTACCAGCTACTGTTCAGGGGCTGCCTGTTTTCAGGGCTGTGCCCATCACAGGGCAGATCCAAACACAATTGGAGATATTGCAAAGATTAAATGCCTTTGATCTGGGACATAGCTGATATGTTAAGAAATAAATCTAATTAAATTTTCTGTTACATGGAATATTTGTGAATACAGGTACACAGAATGTTCTGTGAGGCGACTATGGTGGTGGTTCAGACCCAGCTGCAGTCTGTGATTGCTGGTGAGCCACTGGTGAAGCTTCTGCTTAACAAAAGAAAAAAAAGCAAGATTTACAAATAACCTTTCATGCTTTTGGCTGCCTTGTTGTCCATCCTGTGAGATGTTCCAGCAGCCAGTGTGACACAGTGTGCTGAAACCCATCTCTTGCACACCAGGATGCCATTATAGAGACTTTTCAGACATGAACTCAGCTAAAATCATCAAAATGTTTTTGAATATTTTAAACATATTAGAGAAATCTATTATTTTCTTACCCATGTTTCACATGTGGTTTTTGTAGACTCTAGCAAAGCAGTCTTTAGGGAACAAAATCCAGAATTCTTAGAATAGAGCTGCTCTGTAAAATCTCTCGATCAAACAGAGATTTCAGCTCAGGAATCCAGACCTTCTTCAGTCCAACTATCATTTTACTTTCTCTGTGTTGCCAGTATTCTGGTGATGTTTTGTGTGCAATTTGAAACAGGCCACAATAAAGTCTGTTTCTCCAAATTACTGCACAGTACTACACACTTTGTATACCTCAGACACTGCTAGGGCTGTATATCAGAGCCCTGCAAAACCCAGAAAGATAATTTAGCCAGCACTTCAATTTAAGTGACAGAAAGTTCATCTCTTTCATTCCATTCTTTATTAACAGGCATTCTTAGGTGGCATCAGACCCCAAATATACTTAGTCCAGGTTGTTGTCGGCAGGAATAGCAAGCAAGAGGTGAGCAGAAGAGAAAGCAGGAGCCAGAGGCCATGGGTATAATGTGTCATCACAGAACTCTCAATTTCCAATGGAAAGACAAAGACTCAAGCAGCTCTAAGGAAAGCTGCTAATCCAGGGCTGCAAACCATCACACCTCAAAAACAAGCATCCTCCCAAGGTGGAAATTCCACATCCAGAGCCTGCTTTGTTTGCTGGGTGGCAGCTGGGCTCAAAACAACCTTTGGCAAATGCAACGTAATGCACTTAAGCTGGTCTTTGCTCCAGTTTCATCTGCAGTGGTAATTGATGAACGTGACAAGCAGCAGACGCTCTCCTTGCTTCGTCTCTGAGTGATTTGCACACAGAGGGCACATCACTGCCTGAACACCTCGCCTACCACTGTGGTGAATATTTATACAGATTTGTCACCATGAGCTAGCATGATGTTGCAGTAATCATTAATCTGCTATCTAGTGTTTAATTGCTCTTATCTGCTGCTGCAGAGAAAAGGAGCAGTTCATTAGGCAGAGGCAGCTCACCAGCAGCATCCCTGCTCTCGCTCTGGCCTGCAGCCAGAGGCTGTCAGACCCCACTCCCTCCCTTCTGTGGCTGTAGGAATCCACGCTCTGGGGATCCCTTCTGCTGGAAATCTGCTGGGTTTTGGGGTGTCTGTGGCACCCCCCACGTGGGGTGGGGCTGGACGGGCAGGGCTGTGGCTCTGGGGGCAGCAGGGTTCAGGCAAGTGCAATACTGGCCATACACCTCCACTGCACTCTGGCCAAGCCTCTGGCTCCAGCCAAGCCTTGCCTTTGCCCCAGCCTGCCCAGCCTCATCCCCCATGTCCCTCGGCCCTGGTTTCCCCCTCAGCCTCACGATGCATCACCCTGACCCCTGGGGACCATGGCAAAACCCAAAGCACGAGGGACTACTGAACGAGATTGGCTGCCAGCTCCTCTTCACGCTAAGAATGTGAAGTATGTGCCTGCCAAAAATAACACTGCCATCTACACAGATACAACTTAGCCATCAGACAGGAAAAACCCAGCAGCTTCCCAGCGAGAGGTGTGGATGTGGCTCTTTTGGAACAGAAGGAGCAGAGAAATGTGATATCTACATAACTGAGTTTTCTTTGCTGCGTGCTCCAAATGACACCTTTTGCTCAGATGCCCTCAGGCACAAAGAATCAGGGTGGCTGGGAAGTATAAAATAACATGTTTAGTTTTGGGGTAATAATATGTCTTTCAAATGAAAATGGTCTTTTGCTGCAAGCTTCAAAGAAGGAGCCAGTGCACTTTTTAAAGCCCAAATAGGCATTTTATGATGCAAAGATAAATCTGTCAGTAAAGATACTCATAAGTCAAGTAAATACAGCTGTTCTCTTATGTGACTAGCTAGATATTACTTTTGTGGAAAAAATTGTGCCATTTCTTAATAGTGAGCAAAGAAAGAGGGGAAAACAGGGAGGTATAAACGTGGGGAGTTTTTTTTTTTTTTTTTTTACACTGTGGAGCAGTGAGATGCAGCCAGAGGTAGAGTGGCCAGGGATGGGCTCTGGCACTTCAGCACCAGCATTTGGGGCATGTGGTGGGGGAAGAGGATATGCAAGCTCTCACCTCCAAAACACAGAATGTTTGCTCCATAGGAACACCAGGTCTTTCAGAGCAGCTCCTTTGCAAGTTGCTGATTCCTCAGGTCTGTGGCAAATGTGGAAACACAGGTGTAGTATGAGATTCACCTGTAAGACAAAATTTAACACTGGTTTGCTAACTAATATTTCAACAGCAGCCATGAAGACACAGCTACGTGGTCCCAACCATGATAATTTCCAAAGCTGCGAAGAAAAGAGAGGAAAGGGACTAACATTCAGGCTCTGCAGCTGGGAATAAGCAGCCAGAGAGGGTTCATGAGGCAGCAGCACAGGAGCGTGTGCTGAAGCAGGTGTGTGGTGGAGGAACAGGCACTCCCATGGTGGCAGCACTTTGCACATGGGCGTTGAGCTGCCCCCAGACACAGATTGGTGTGGTCCATCACAGAATGGGAGCTGCCAGGAGCTAGGCAAAGCTGGCATGCACATGCCTCACTGACTCTGGATGTCTCATGTGCTTTGTAGTTCTGACAATAAGAAATCAACACTGATATTTTTTATGAAGATACTATTTTGTAATTCCAGGTCCCAAATGGGACTCTTGCAGTATTATGGATGAGAAATAGAAAACTCCCAAAAAGAGGAGGATAGAACCCTGTTGCTCCAAGTGGAGGGATGAACAAAAAGCCATAAAAAACCTTCCTGTTCAATACCAGACTGCAAGATCAGCTATAAAACTGCAGGATCAAAGGTCTGTCTAGCTCAGCATCCTGCTGCTGGCATGGGCTGATATGTGATGCTGAAGGCATCCTGCAAGGGCAGGATGGTCCTGAGTAATCTCCCTCGTGTGCTGTCCCCATTCTAGACAGTGCTCCTGACTTTCCCTGTCAGTGTTTGAGCATTTCCTGAGTGAGCAGTTGCCTTCAGCCCACAGTATGCAGCCTGGACCTGTACATTTTATGCCTGTTTAAATTCCATCTGGACCCACAAACAAGTGGCAGCCTCAGGGAAGGGGTCCCACCCTTTGGTTGTGTGTTACACCTAATGAGATTTTTAGAAGAAACCTGAGATGCAGTTTCTCCTCTCACCTGTACCAATGGCTTGGGGAGCATGTGCTCTGCATTCCCAATGATTAGTGCTTCAGCTGGGCTTGGAGTCCAGCTGGACTCTTCCAAGAGACCCTGGGAGAACAGGGGAGTGCGCTGGGCTGAGCCCTGCTGGCTGCCCCTGCCTACCCAACTGCTCTCATCACCTCCTCAACGAGACAGGAGAGAAACAACGATGGAAAACTTACGGTCTGAGATAAAGAAAGGAGATCTCTCACCAATTTCATGGGCAAAACAGATTTCACTTGGGGGAAATTAATATAATTGATTGCCAGTCAAAATAGGGTTGGACAGTGAGAACCAAAGACATCAACCCCTCTTCCCAGTCTCAGCCCCACTCATCCATGCCCTCTTCTGTGGCTGGTGAAAGCCAGACCACTGGAAAATCTCCTGAAACAGGCAGCTGAAGGAGCAGAGTTTGGGGGTTGGGTTTCCTGTGTTGGGTGTATTCTGCTTAATCTCTGAAGGTGTTTTTGTGTTTAATGACCTCCTGCTCTCCTCTCTCTGCCCTCTCCCGCAGAGCTGACTTTGCTGACCTCCCAGCATAAACACCAGCCCTTGGATTGTCACCAGGAGGTTTTCTCAGGAAAAGTCTCTTTCTCTGGCACAGCATATAGGGATTTATGTTGGATTGCAAAAGGAATGCTAAACTATGTCATTGTAATTACAAAAACAGGCTTATTCTGTGGATTTCCCCCCATGCCACCATCCTCTCCCAACAAGCTCCAGCTGTCCCTCGTTCTCCCTGTGCAGGTTGGAGGAGACAACCAGGGCTGGATGAGCTTGTGGAGGAGATTCCCAGGAATAAGGCTTTAGCACAAGTTTACTCAGGATTATTCCACCTGCAATTGAATGTGCTCCAGTGCTGCAGGGTTTACTCCTCCAGAACAACTCCAGAATAATTAAATAATAAGAGAGAAGAGAAAAAACCTGTGGAGTTAAGTGAGCTTTGAATGTGTGCTGGTCCTACAACTTTTTGCAGCCCTGGTGCTCCCTACAGTGGGGCAGCAGGCAGGACACACTCAGTCCCCACTGCTCCCCGACCCTCTGAAGTACTGGTGCTTCAAAAGAAGAGGAGACAATGACAAGTCACTCCATCAGGAAGCAATTCAGTTCGTGTGGTTCTGAATTGTGTCTGCAACAAAGAAATCTCATCACAAAGCATCTTTAAGCACAACGAGCAACGGAGGAGATGGAGAAATAATGAAACTCAAACTGATCTACTGTAACTCTTTCAAGTGTGCTCTGTTAGGGAGAAGCCTAGGTAATGAATTATCATAATTTTGAAATCTGAAATTGAACTAACTTAGAAGTGTTTTCTGGTTACAGTTCTTGTCAGCAAACAAATGGTAGTTAAATTCTCCAATTCCATTCCCTTCAGTGGTCTTTCAACTGAAAAAATTCGAGCTGGGTTGTACCTCCTGTCTGAAGCTTCCACCCAAAGAGGATAATTTCTGAAGAGCTTCAGAAAAAATCAGGATAGCAGCTTTTGAGTTATGTGAGGGAACGGAAAAAATATGCTTTTCCCATATGTTGTGATTGAAATGTTGCATTTGCATAAGTCAAAAACCCAGCTGTAGCTATAAAATTTTTAACTTACTTGATTTATTGCCCTTCTTGAGGAAGAAAAAACAACAAAAGATGTCTCAAGAATGATCCATTCAGTGGATTTTGAGTTAGGACATGAATGGTTACATCTGCCATATGTGCAGCTGCAGTATTTTCTAGTGGGGTTTTCTCAAAGCTCTTCAACAAGAAGGTTTTAGCCTGCATGGCACACACAGGAGTTCTAGATGAAGATGACAGCCTTAAAAGATACTCAGAATTAGTCTGCTTTTAGAAATAATATCATTGCCTACAATTGTTTATTATCAGTAGTGTTTAAATGCTGGACAGTCCTTTAGCTTCAGGCTAAGATGCCACTGAAATGGACTTAAATGTATCAGTGTGACATGTCACACACCCTGCCCCATATGTCTTGAGATACATGGAAGGATGTGCCAAATGAGGCAGGGATGGGAAACATAAACAGGGAACTCAGCACCGAATGACACCATTTCCTGTACCAACAGGAACCATTTCATAATTCCTGGAGCATACTTTGCTCTCAGATTTTTTTTTTTGTGTTGGGTCTTGATTTAGGAAGAAAATCTACTCTAGGAAGAAAAGAGTCTTCCATTTTTCATCTTAGATGCACCTTGGAACTGGTGTTCCTTTCCCCTCCTAATGTGCTGTGAGAGGAGTCACCCTGCACATAAGAGATTCTACCTTGTTCCTCTCTCCCTGGCATTGCAGTGAGATAGGAAATAAAGCTTTACTGCACAGCAGAGGAAATTTGGTCCTGGTGAAGCAGGAGACAAAAACTTCCATGCATTTTGGCGGGTGAGCAAATCACACAGAAATGGCTGAGTCATTTTACTCATCTCTGTGGAGTGCTTTGAGTTCCATAAGGAGCCAGGTTCATTAGTGCAACATACACATTTGTTTACCTGTGCACTAAAAAGTTTCCACAACGTTTTTCAGCTCTACCACTTGGTCTAAATAAAGATCTCATCACTGCCTACATACACTGTCCCACCTGTGTCCTTAAGGGGCTGCAGCAAGGTGCCAGTTTCTTATCAGTAGGAGTCAAAGGTGGACACTGGCATAATGCTGGAAGTAGGGGTTAAAGAGTGATACAGTCCTTGTCAGCAGGAAGATTATAGAATCACAACCTGTGCAATTTCAAAGAGGGAAGCAGCCCACACGTGGCTGTTAAAGACAATATTAGGTTAATGCTGAACTGAAGGAAGCCACACCGAGCTCCCGTGGCAGGAATGTGGTGCACTTGTCCTTGTGGTGTGTCAGGCTCAGACAGCCCTTGTCACCTTCTTGTCTCAAAGACTTCTTCTGCAAATAAAATCTTGCTGATCTTTGAAAAGCAGTTGGGGTGTGCATGAGAACATTTGGCTGCCCTCGCTGCAGTGCACACACGGCTGGTCCTGGGACTGCACGGAGTGCAACTCTATCTGTTTGGCTTTCTGTTCCCCACCCCAAGCTCTGCAAGTTTTGCTTTTGCTGGCAAAAGTTGTTTTCTCAGTGTCAAAAAATGAGCCAAAGTCTACAGTGTAAAATGATTTTTTTCACCTCTCTCACCTTTCCCTGGCAATTGGCAGGATTTGCAGGTTTCACATTACGTGTCAAGCTGCTTCCAGAGGCTCCAAACTCCCAGACTCTTAAAAATCAATGAGCTAGACACAGTGAAAGCTCAGGAATTTCTTGCTTCATCATGTACCACACAGTATATAATGGTTTTTAAAAGAAAGAAACCAACACAGGTATACACAAACCTACCCAGAATTACAACTTCTCTAAATTTTGGAGGGCTGAAATTTTGGGGAACTTGACAATGTGTCTGCCTGCATTAAGGCCAGATCTCATCAACACAGAGGTTACCAGGTAGGAGCTGTATGTGGGGAAGAGGCAGCAAACATACACCTAGTTTTGTAGCCTTCCTCAACATTTTGGATCTGTGGCTTGAGTGGAAATAAGGGAATGTGACAGGAGTAAGTGTGATACCAGCAGTGCTTGGTCAGTATAGAGGACCCACTTGTGCTGGAGAAGAGTTCTGGGGAGGATAACAGTCACAGTGGGACTAGTGGGGAAAAAAATTAAACCAAATAAAATAAATAAACAAAATATATTAGAAATTATATAAATAGAAAAAAAAAATAAAAACCTCATTATGATAACCTGTGAAACAGAGCAGAGTCTAGTCTGTTCAAAATAACCTTAGGTAGATTTCAAACATGAGCTTCATAGTAAAAAAAGTAAATGAGAATATTTGGGAGCACTGAGCCTGGTCAAACCAAGATCCCCAGGGAGCTGGCGTGATGGAGGGAGCAGGTTCCCCCTGCCTGGAGACCACCCCCCCTCTGTACCCACTGAAGAAGGACCTGGGGAGTTCCTGCCTACCTTTCTCTTCTGATACAGTGGGAAGGGACAGGATAATCAGTGTGCAAATGATTTGAAAAAACACCCCAATGGCAGGCAGGAAAATGCTTATTCACCTGCCTAAAAAAAGAAAATCCCAGCAACCTCTATGAACAAAATCTGTTTTCTTCGTGGTGGAGTAATGAAACACCATTTATTTACATATGGGAAGTAGCACCTTACAGTAAATGGATGGAAGTGGGGACTAATTTGAAAGTGTCACTTTGTGAAGGGCACTGGTAACATTTGTGAAACATTCCAGTTTTTGACCATCTGGCAATGTTGAGGGCTAAGCTAATGTATAAACCTTGAGAGACCCCATTTGTAGCAGGAACTGCTTTAGACTTCAAATTTTAATGGAGTGAGATCTCAAATCAATGCCACCCTAATAACGCAGAATGGATTTGGGCCAGGACGCAGTGCTGTTTATACTGGCTTTATCTGAAAGGCCAGAATTACAAATACAGGGCTAAATCTTTCTCCCCTAAATTGAAAAAGATCTATTAATAATGATTGTGAGCCAAGAGAAAAATCTAGACCTCTCTAGAGACGAAGGAACTGGCAAATACAACTGGGAGGTCGTTAGCTTAAGCTTTACAATTGCTGCCCAAAGGGGCTCTCTTTGAAACCTGTCACAAACTTCTTTCAGCTATTCAAAAAATGTCTGCTTGGCTTTTGCAAAAGTCAGGGTCATACCCGAGGAAAGGACGCAGGGACGAAGATGTGAAATTTAGCAGTGAATCCGAACCCAAGTTTGATGATTTAGCACACAAGGAGTAACCTGGGAGGCAGCTGGCCTGGTGGGTGCTAGAAAGTGTGGGAGGTGAGCCCGGAGCTGAATCGCCAGTGCCAGGGCAGGTCTGTGCCCTCGCCTGCCTCAGTTTCTCCGTGGCAAAGCAGGAGCAGTGACAATGACCTTGGGGAGTCTTTCCCTTGACTCCAGCACACACCACAGATGGAAAGTGCTTGCCAAGGGAAAGTGCCGCTATTTTGGGCGGAGGGATGTGAGGTCTGAACAGCTGAGTGACTTATCTGCAGGCACACAGAGCAGCCAGGAATAGCACACGGGTCTCTCGGCTCAGCAGCAACAGATAATGCTTAATAAAGAATTTAAAACAGCAATTAAGGGCACGCTCCTACCACCTCCACATTAAATGAGGAATCCCCTGGCCTCCTTGGGAAGCAAATACAGCTTGGAGCAAATTAGGGGTGCAGACCTGGGACCTAGAGGACTGCTTTGGATGAACAGTGTCACTTGAAGTGTTTTAGCAAGCAAAAACCAAAGTCAGTGCTGAGGATTAAGATTTGAAAGTAAGTGCTGACATACTGAGGTCCTTGGAAATTTTGTCTGTGAGGAAATCTACTGTATAATTAAATTTGCAGTTTCCTTAGTGGGACCATCATTTCCTTCCACGAACAAAAAGATAAATTTCTTAGATATTCTGTCATGGAGTCTTCTAATGTAACGAGGCTTGACAGACTGAATAAGTAACTCCACAGCTTTTAAGAATAATCTTTTTGATAGCAGCGATTCCCTGAGATGATAACCTTCCTAAAGACAACTAAGGAGTGTAGCAATGAGCTGAGAAACGTGGTTTCGCCAGCCACAGAGGAATTGCAGTCATGACCTTGTCCAGACTCTCTGACAGGATTTTGGCAATGACTGCAGGAATTGGAGGCTCCAGAGGAAATGCAAACTTCCTGGTCAAAATGCCAGCAGATAAGTAATTCAGCGGGAGTCCCCGGGCTGCACTGGAGGGGTGAGGATGCCAGCACTACATTCAGATGAGATGAGAGCAGTGGTGTCATCAGAAACGTGTCCCACACCTGAGGCAGCCTGAGAAGAAGAGGTTGTTCAGAAAGACCCTCTCTGACACATGGCTGTGACAAAATACCTGTAGATAATTTTATTCTTTCTGTGATGCAAGTTAGCCAACAACTTTAAAACATTAACCTATTTGTAGGTTAGAAGATATCAAAGAATTCTACATTTTCTTCCTCTGGTATCTCCCATTTGTAGTTGCCATTTATATGGACTGGACTGCTGCCCTTGAGACACCAAAGCAATGGTTACTGTTTTTACTGTTGGGAAAACCTCACTGGAGCTTTATTTTTTAAATTCTAATTTATTCAGGCTGGATGAGCCTTAAGTCTTCGAGTAAGAAGGTTTAGCAGTCCAGGTTTTTCTTTTACAGGATTAAATTATAGAAAAATTCAAACCTGCTTCCTGTCTCCACCAAACTAATCACAAATATGAGTCAACAATGGGACAGAAACCCTTTATCAGGAAGTGTATGGGTATGGGCGTATGAAAATATGGGGGCTTGGGGTTCCCACACTAGCTTTTAGTTCAAGAGTAATTAATGGCTACAGAGAGAAACCAAACTGCTTTGCATCTCTTCTGCCTCTCCTCTCCTTGACTCACTTCAAGATCACCCCAAGAGGCAAAGCAAAGGGATGAGTGTGTCAATGTTCTTCCACATGCAAAACATCTGCTTGGAAGCATTTTTCTGCAAGCATAAACTAGAAGTTTCTATAGAGAAAGAAGTTATAAAAAAGCATCCATTTATGCCAACTTATGTCCAGATTGACACGTCCTTTGGTTGTACTTAGAGGACCCTCCTGGTCTGACTCTGCCTTTGTGCCAGGAGAGGCAGCTCGTGCACTTTGGGGCATTTAAATGTGCCTTTGACACCAAAGGACCATTGAGAGCACTGGAAGAATGTCAGGATTTGTCAAGTTGGAATGTCCTCTCTGCTGTAACTGGAAATCATACTACTGCCTGCTTTTCAGTCCTACTACACAAGAAGGCTCTGCTTATTCCAGACAATCTTTTAGGGTGGTTAAATATCCCACTGCTGAAATTTGCACTTAAAGGTCAGGTAGCAGAGAACCATGAACAACTGAGACTTTTTTCCTACTGCATTTCTCTCACTCTGCCTGCCTAAAGAATGCAGTTTCCTGCATTGTTATTTCTTGCCCTTTCAGAGCAAAATCAACCCTAAATTAGTCTGCACTGAACAACTGAGTACAGCCTGATCTGTGAACCCTGCATCAGAAATGCTCTGTACTGCAGCTGAGAAGAGACTTTTCAGGAGAGCTGATACCCAGCTCCTCAGCAGGCATTTTACCATCTGGATCCAGCTGACATTAAAAGGAGTCCATCCCCAGATACATTGTGGAAGCTGGGTCTGAAGTCTTATAGATCTGTCTGAGTAGAAGCAGTTGGATCTCGAGAGAATGGGGAATTCTCTTGTGGCATGAGGCTGGTTTGAGTCTCTATCCAGTTTTTTTTAAACATCTGAATGGGTGCTGCATGTATGACAAACACTTCCAAAGCTGGTTTTCCCCTTTTGACATCTGGTAGCTTGCATGAAATAAACAATAATTTTTCCTGCTAATTGAGTTAATGTAACAAATTTTAGTTAAAATGGAATTCCTTCAGGGAAATGAAGTTACCCACATGGCTGAGTCCCAGGAGAAAGTACTATTTACATGTGAATAGCATTTTCTGACAGTCTGCAGTGGTGCATTCTCTTGGCAGAAGTCCTGCCATAAATCACCAACTACAGAGTGTAAAAAAATGAATTTTGGTATGTTACCATGAGATTCCTGGCAAAACTACATGTGAGAGAGTTAATTCATGTGCCTTGGCAGCTGCCTAGTGATAAAGAATGAAAGATAGGTTCACAACAAGGGCCCTCGACTTCAGAGGGTGCTCTGATCACTGCAAAGCTACTTAGGGATAAGGGAAAAAAATTGTCAGCAAGTTTCTGTAAGCCAGAAATATACTCCAACAAAATCTGAAACATTTCTGTAACCTCATCCTGCCGGAGTGTGAAGCATTCAGATTTATGCCTGAATGTCCCAAAACACAGAAGAGTGAATTTGATCTGAAAGCAACTTCAGGGCTGTGAAAGGGACACACGACATAAAGAAACAAAACAATCCTTCCTGCCTTCTGCTCATAGTTGGAGAGCAGGAATTATGGTCATCAAACAGAAGGCAAAGCATTTCTAACATCCACTAACAAACATGTGGTCACTCAACAACTCATTAGACCTCTGGGCCTTTGAGCAGTAGAACACCATACAAGCCTTAATTTTTTTTTTTTTTTTTTTGACAATGTATTCGCAGTCATGAATGTGATACATCGTGGAAAATGCATTCACAGGGACATCAGACCAGCGTGGCTCAAAGCACCAAGTACTGTGACACTAATCCTTCTTCCACTGACTGTGAGAACACCTTTTTTGTGGTTGCTGCCTTACTGTGTCCCAGCCAGAGGCAGAAGGCAGTGTTGGAACACTTTCAAGGACTCCAAAGGGCTGGTTTAGCCCTCAGGATGAGCCAAGCCCAATCGATGACCTCCATGCACACTGTTCCCCACGGCTGCAGAGCTGCACTGACACGGCTTCCCCAGCATCCTTTTGAGTCGGTGCCACCAAGGAGCTCCATCACAGTTAGGGATGAGTGATCTGCTGCTGCTGCTCCACCACGGCACGCCAGATGTGAGTGGCACTGCTGTGGGGGATGGATGGCAGCACAACGGCCCCTCTCCAGCTCCACCAGCAGTTGGCTGCCCATATGGTGGTGGCACACACCCCATGCTGATGGATGCTCAGCAGATGCTCTTCAAGAGCTAAATAATGCAAAAAGAGGCTGGTATGAGCAATAGACAGCTCTCATAGTCCAGGTCTGCTCACAGCCAGCAAATGCAGTAAATTGGAGAGAGAAGGAGATGCAGTTAAAAAAAAAAAAAAGAATAGTCTTAAAAATCCCAGGCCAGTTCACCTTTCAGTGTGTTAAAGAAAGTAGTTCCAGGTGGTGCTGAAGAGAAAGTTTTACTGTGTTAACAAGGTTCTGCACCTTCATTAAAAATATTTATTTTGAAGAAATTTCTTACTTTAAGTAAATGGGTCCTTGGCCTTCAGGAATTTGTCTACTTTTATCTGGGACTGTACTAAAGACACCCATGCATGTGTGTTCATAAAGCGATTATAGTCTCTGGAAACTCTGGGTCCCTCAAGACCAGAAACCTCCACTGGAGCTAATGGAATTTCTCAGTTCATCTGCAGTGCTCAGATGGGTACAGGCAACTATTGGAGTCTGGATCTTCCTAGGATAATGCCAGATTTATTTTTATTGTCATGGTTAAAGAAAGATAACCTCTCTACTCGTATCAATGCTTTAGAGCATCTTCAGTGGCAGAAATTAGGTCAGGCATAGCAAAACTGCTTGTAGTTGAGGTGAAAAAAAAATCAGTAAGGTTACCTGATACAGAGACAGCACAGCCAGCAGCAATCACAATATTAGCACAATATGCATCAAAATCCTCTTATATGTGGGAGTCACAAGAAATGGAAACAAATACTAAAACCCACGCCAAGACATAAGCTGTGATTCATGGGATGAGACAGGAATGCAATTTTCAGAAGGAACACCACTGAAAATAAAACAATCCAAAGGAAAATGCATTAGGTATGAGCCCATTTGAAGGGAAAAGGCATCAGAGCTGCCAACATTGCCCTGTACCTCCTCCATTTTGATACCACAAGCAGCCACAGGGAAATGAAAGTTAGAACTTAATATCCAAGGTCATTAGTGCTCTCAGTAATAGATTATCCCTGAAAACATGTTAAAGAAGAAAACTGTTTTAAATATAAAATTGGAATAAGCCAAAATTAGCCCATAAACTTGAAATTGAAAAAAAAAATTCTATGTATTGCTAACGCTTGTTAAAAAGGGTGAAAACTGCAAGGGGTTTAATGCTTAATGTGAATTAACTCAGCCGTGTGTATTCTACAGCCAAAGCCACAGAAATGGCCATCTAAATTGATTCCTGAGCTGGTAGGCCTGCAGCAGATTCGCAAATGATAATGAATATATTAATAGATACTTTCACTAATTTCACTAATGACCAATTTTAACGAGAAATTTGGATTTGTAGATGAACAGAAACATTCCCATTCCATCATCTGTACACGTGCAAAGAATTCCATATCCCAGGCCAGAGACTGAGCCAGCCACAACACAGACTTACCCCTGCAAGCCCAGGGCAGCACAAAGGGTCACTCCCTGCCCTCTTGGAGTCAGCCCTCCTCAAGAACCTTCAAGAATTATGGCCTGCAAAATGCTGCTTGGCTCTGGAAAATTCATCCCTGTCAGTTTTTAGGACTGGGTGACGAATGGTGTGGGCTTGTGGTGCTGCTGAGGAAGAAATCACACATAAACCAAACTGACAGCCAAGAGCAGCCCCTGAGTGACACTCAGGGAGCCGTGGGGACCCAGCGGTGTCCTGATCCTCACAGGGACCATCCCTGAGTGTGACACCAGTGTCCTGATCCTCACAGGGACCATCCCTGAGTGTGACACCAGTGTCCTGATCCTCACAGGGACCATCCCTGAGTGTGACACTCAGAGAGCCCTGGGGACCCAGCAGTGTCCTGCTCCTCATGGAGACCATCCCTGAGTGTGACACTCAGGGAGCCGTGGGGACCCAGCAGTGTCCTGATCCTCACAGGGACCATCCCTGAGTGTGACACTCAGGGAGCCATGGGGACCCAGCAGTGTCCTGATCCTCATGGAGACCATCCCTGAGTGTGACACTCAGGGAGCCCTGGGGACCCAGCAGTGTCCTGATCCTCATGGAGACCATCCCTGAGTGTGACACTCAGAGAGCCCTGGGGACCCAGCAGTGTCCTGATCCTCATGGAGACCATCCCTGAGTGTGACACTCAGAGAGCCCTGGGGACCCAGCGGTGTCCTGATCCTCATGGAGACCATCCCTGAGTGTGACACTCAGGGAGCCGTGGGGACCCAGCGGTGTCCTGATCCTCACAGGGACCATCCCTGAGTGTGACACTCAGGGAGCCGTGGGGACCCAGCAGTGTCCTGATCCTCACAGGGACCATCCCTGAGTGTGACACTCAGAGAGCCATGGGGACCCAGCAGTGTCCTGATCCTCACAGGGACCATCCCTGAGTGTGACACTCAGGGAGCCATGGGGACCCAGCAGTGTCCTGATCCTCACAGGGACCATCCCTGAGTGTGACACTCAGGGAGCCATGGGGACCCAGCAGTGTCCTGATCCTCACAGGGACCATCCCTGAGTGTGACACTCAGGGAGCCATGGGGACCCAGCAGTGTCCTGCTCCTCACACCGTGCTGGGATGCTGCAGCTGCTGGACTCTGCCTTCCCACCTTCCATCTTGGGGGAAAGAACCAGCCAGTGCCCTGGTGTGGCTGAGTCGGGGTCACTGAGCTGCAGAGGGAGGGATGGGCTGTGTCAGGACACAGCTCCTCAGCCATGGCTCCACCTGCTGAGGCTCAGCCCCTTTTGCATCCCAGCAGGTGAGGACATGCACACCCCTGGCAACCCACCTTTCCCCTGGGCCAGAACTGCTCTGGGGACTTCTGAAAAGAGCCTGGTCACTGGAACAGAGTGATCCTACAATCAGTCCCTTGATTCCTACAAGGCACTGTTAAAAAACCCAACTAAACCACTTCCAGTGTCCAAGCCTGGCTTTGCCAGTAACCACACAGTCAGACAATATTCTGGCTGTTGTCCTTTCCTAGCGTTTTCAGTCTGGTCTTCCAGCACCACAAAGACTCTGTGGGCACCCAACACCTGGCTAAATGGAAAAATGATTTCAACAGCAACATTAACTCTGGAGGCTTAAAGGTTTTATTTTTTCGTAAATTTAATCTATCTTGCCACTAAAACAGCTTACCAGTGAACACATGCAGAGACTCATTATCTCTGCCTCTGGCTTCAAAAGGCTCTGGAAGTTCCTTGGATCCATTCAAAACCCCTTCCACTTTCAAGTGCCACCACACATTATTCACTAATGGTAACATGAATCTCCAGACACAGCCTATGTCTGATCTTTGTGGCCACCAAATTTTTACTTCCTTTCTCTTCCCATCCTCTATTCTCTATTTCTATGTATTAAGGTTTGGGGTTTTTTTTTAATTTTCTTTTTTTTTTTTTCTTTTATTTTTTCCCTTTTTTTTTTCTTTTTATGTCTCTGCTTTCACATTTCTTCTGATTAGGATGCTTTTATGCCCAGCATAATTTGGTACATATTTGAATAATTGTGCCTTCCTGGGTATTCAATGAACTATCCTTGCAAATGTCCAGTATTTACTCCATTTAGTGTGATTCGTCAGGAATCCTGACAACCACTGCAAGCTTTGAGAAAAAAGCAGGTGGATAGAATTATAGAATAATTCATGTTGGAAGGGACAACAAGAGGTCATCTAATCTAACCTTTCACTCAAAAAGGGGCAAAAAAGGGTTAGCAGGCTCATGCTTGTTCTGTGCTCATCAAGGAAAGGTTCAGATTATGAATACCTAGAGCTACAACACTGAGTAACTCCTCTTGTCCCTTATGAGGAAGTTCAGTATTTCCCTTTCCAGTGGAAAGCTATCCTAACTTTAGAAACTAAACATGTAGCATGGCTTGAAATGGCACACGGGGAGTTTTCCTCCCCGCTCTTTGCCGATACCTGCTCAAGGAGCATCCAGCGGCATGCCCTCCTTCACTGGATGAAAACTTAACTCAGTCTTGAAGGTTAGACATGAACTGGAGGAAATCTACTAGCAGTTCATAGTGTCTGGGATATAAAATAACCTTTTGTGCCTTTTGCTCATGTTGCACCCATACAAAACCCATTTTAGCTTTTTTTTTTTTTTTTTTTTTTTTTTTTTTTTTTTTTTTTTTTTTTTTTTTTCCCTGCTTAGGCATCTATCTACACTTCTGTTTTTCAAATCCGAGTCCACACACAATTCTTCAAATTATTTAGACGCTAGCATCACCCTACAGATAGCCAAAGCTGTGTTTTTGACATTTCCCTTTGGGTTTGAATTTGTCATAGTCCTAGTGTTTAAAGTGCCAGTGAAGCCAGCTGCCCAGCAGGCTTTCACATAAATGCAGATCATGGTGCAAGCTTTCAGCATGGAACCATGTGGGAAAGACCTGCTGCAGAGAAGTGGTGGGGTCTCCTCTCTTCATTCTTCCCACATCCTCCCCAGAAATCATTCCTGTAACTATGAAGCATAATCCTATAAATCAGCACAGAATTTAGGCTTGACAGCTGTGCCATCTTGTTTTATGTATTACCCTGAGACACTTTCAGCTAATTTCAGTTTATGAAATTTTTTTTAAAAGTCCTTAGAGGCTTCATATATTGATCACTTACATACATATTTTCTTTTTGGTAGGCTGTGGTCTTGCTTTTTACCTTCCCTGTGAAATAGGTCAGTAGCTAACTTTCCTTTAAGAGCAGAGGTGGTAAGGTTTATTTTCTCCACTCCCCCAGCATGATCCCAGTTTACCCAAGTGGGGCAGTGGCACACGTGCATGCAGAGGGTGACTTGGGGACAGAGGGTGATACACACCATCCAAACACTACAGAGTAGCTCATGTGCACAAGCACAGGAACGAAATCTCCCTCTGACATGATCTTCATCAGTTTTGGGTGCTCTTGGGCTCCAGAGAAACCATCCTGCTGCTTTCTGAGGCTGCTGGCCCACCACAGCTGGGGATCCCCTGGGAAAGAGTCTTGTACCCTGTTCTCAGGCACTGGATGTGAATGTGAGGCTGTCTGGGCCTGCACCATGCTAAAGGTGCTTGTTGATGCTGCAAGGACCCGAGTTCTTTCCTGTTATCTGCACAGACTCCCCATTTTCCCAGACCAGCACCACGACAGAAATTTGATCATAGAGTATCTTTCAGTGCAAGCAATTTCTACAAAGATGAAAGATATTTCTAATAAACTACTTGAAGAGTAAATATTGAAAATCAGAAGGGATAACAAGCAGAGTCTAGATGCATGTTTACACATGGGAAAGTTCAAGCTGTACTGGCTCCTGTTGCTGCAAAGTAGACCAGAGGAGATTTAGATAAGGGTAACTCTTCGTCGGAGCAGTACCAGAGTCAAACGTGTATAACAGAAAAGAATATTTTGGCCAGAAAGACACCACAGAATCTGCACTCCAATACTGTTAGAATTGTAACCTGTGAATGATAAAAATGTACTGAAAAATAACTATAACAAATGTAATGAATGAGATCAGAAGAGATGCTCTGTGCTGGAAGATCTGACAGAATCGGATGGATGCCAAAATCCCCTCTACAATAATCTATAACAGGAAACCAAGCAGGGTGCAGGTAGCCCTGGAGAGGCTCTAGCAGACATCCGTTCAATGAATTCTGTTGCACAGATGTTCCTTTGTAGTTCTCAAAAACCTTTAAGGCCCCTGGTCAGTAAAGAAGTTTGGAAAAGATTCAAACTTCAGCTCTGCAGTGTCAGCATAAATTCCTGTCTGTGCTAACTAAAGCACAGTGCTAGCAAAAAAAGCAATTCTGTAAAACAGTGACATGAATTCCTACCTTCATTCTCCCTATATGGTTTCCTGATCAAACCCTTAATCCCCTCTCCAAAAGTTTCCTCTTGGAAGTGTCCCTTACTGGTGCCAATGCAGATAACCCAGTTGCCTGGGAACTGTTTACTGCAACACTGGAGACCCAAAGCTTGATTCATGTGAAAGGAACAGAAACTTTCAAGTGAAAAATACTCTTAAGAAGGGTGAAGAGAGGACAAGGATTGAATGATTAGCTATAAGGAGTCCTTGGTTCTGGAAAGACCTTAAAACCCAGACTGGCCTTTACAGCTGTCTGACTCAATGGGATATAACATTTGCACCAAGGTCTGGCTGCTTGGCTCGGCTCATTTAAACCAGACTGAAAAGGAGAGCTGAAATCTTGCTGCCTGCTTGCTCAGGGGAGGCTGCTTGTGTCTGTACCAAAAAATTAAACTTAGTTTGAAAAACAAACAAACCTAAACCTCCAAATTGCCAGGAACACTGGAAGTATTAACTGCACCTTGTCCTTCCTGATGCAAATTCTTTGATTTAGGATGTTACTGTGTATTTGTCTCACCAAATGCTGTCCTTGGCTACACATCCAATTTTCATTTGCTTTTGTATAAGTGGTATTTGTATGTCAGAGCCACAGCTTCCCAGCTGAGGACTACATCAGAGCTAAAAAAATGACACCCTGAGATGGGAGCTGAGGAACCCAGAGTACCTCAGAGTGCCTCTGATTCCCTCAGTCCCCTCCCAAATGACAGCAAGACCACATTGTGGGGACAGAGTGGGTAAGTAATATCACATCTTGCCACTGAGGAGTAATCATCAGGCCACAGATGATGCAAGTCCACATAGTGGTGCATCTTCACATGAATTCACACTGTACAGCAAGATTCATTAAAAGAAGGAGCCAGTTAGCAGTAATGCATAATCTGCATTATGAAATCATGAGCCCTGACCACCTACGAAATGTGCTACTTTGGCTTAGCAAACTGAATTACAGGCAAAATTAATGCACCTGCAAAGAAACAGTGAATATTCAAACACAGACAGCAAAGACAAATTGTCTGAGAGAGGAAAAGCTCAGAGGGATGCCTATGATGGCAATAAAAATCACATAAAATTTGCAAACCCAAAACATGATCACCCCTTCTTTCCCAACCAAATTATTTTTGAAGATATTATATAAAAATAACTGTACCTTGAAAACCTTTCCAACAAATAAAGAAACAATATTCAGGACCTTTTATGGTATTTTAAAATCTTAATCTATTTTTCTCTTTAGAGATGCCAAATAGTGTTTACCAACATGCGGTTACCTAACAATTGCCATACCTCATGAGTAAATCAATAAAACATCTAATTGCAATTTTTTGCTTCTATTACAACTAGTTAACAGAGACTGTTTGGGAAAGGTAAAAGCACATCCAGAAATGCATACAAAGCAGAGGTATTCAGCAGGCCTGGAAGAGGAGATCAGACATGCAAGAAGAGGGCAGGCATTTGAAGTCAGAGATTTATATTGGATCAATTATTCCCAACTCCCTTTGACTATCTCAAATGGCTGAGGAATACCGCCAAATAATGGACAAAGGATTCTTAAAATTCAAAGTTGGTCTTGATTTGTGTCTTATTTAGAATTTCTATATCCCAGCACAATCCCTGTTATGTTGCAAGACTTCACAATTAGCAGCTTGCAAATGGCGACAAGTCCTGTCTCCATCAATGTGCACATGTGCTGGCGTGGTGTGGGGAGCAAGACAGTGTTTTAGTTGAGTTCTTCACTTTGTGAAAATCCAAACTGCTGTGAAATAGCAAAGCAGAATGAAATGGTACTGATTTCTGGACTCCCATTGCACACAGCAAGCATTGGAGGCCAAGAGGTTACCACGGCTTGGAGAGCTGGGAATGCAGCAAACAGAATTTCCACTGTCTTCACAAGAAGCACTAGTCAAGTGGGGTTTAGAGTTAATTTGATTTCCACCCATTAAAATTATATGTTCCACACAGAAGAGTCATAAAGTGCCCATAAAACCAAGAGCGCTTGCACACTGAATAACTTTGGCAGTGGGGCTGGCTCAGGGGTGAGGAGCAAGAAGGCACGAGGGCAGCACAGGGAGCCCTCTCACCCTGTGGCACGAGGGCTGTGGGGTGTGCAGGCCCTCCAAAAATCACCCTTGCTCCACTATTTTATGTGAGCCCAAAGCAACACAGAGAACAGGATGCAAACCACCACAAAAAGCAAGGGTGCTTGCCCTTCTTCCCCAAAGTTGCCTGATCACAGCAGGCCAGGGCAGGATTGCAGGGTGAGATGTGCTCTAAGTGTGGCACACTAACTGCCAGGCTCTTGAAAAGCAGCTGCTCCAACACGCCAAGGACCTGCCTTCAGATGATGTAAATCTGCTCAGCTGCATTGAGCCGTGGTAATTTACACCAGCTGAGGGATGGACCAAAGGCATTTATTAAGGCTGCAGTGTATTTAAGAACAAGCAAAGATCAATAGTCCAACAAATATTCATTTCACATCACTGCTTTTCAGAAGAGAGGTCAAATGGATCCTTACACATTTTTTTTCTCTAAAATTTCAAGCAGAGAGCAGAGAAAGTTGGTAATTAAATCCCCTTTGAAGGAAGCACTGGCAATGAAGATCAGGCAAGAGCTGGTACTGCACAGAAGCTGAAGTTCTGGCTCACAGGTGGCATTAAGGGCTTTGAGAGAGCATGACTTATCCCTTGAACTGTCTTCTGGGAAGCCTGGTATCTCATCAGTGACAGGCCACTTGGAATGAGTGTAACAAATGAACAGCTCAGCATGTAGGTCCCCAAATAAACCAAACTGAACTCTGGACATGTTGAGATCAGTACCTTTCCCTGGTTATTTTTCATTTTAATGTACATGAATTCAGTGAGCTTTGTATTGGTATTGCTCTCTGCCTGGCTATAAGGAAGAAATATAAGTGGCATCACAGGGAAAAGTATTCTCACGGGAATGCCATCCTAATTATGCAAACCCAAGACAACGTTAAGATTTTAATGAAATTTCCAAGTGTATTGACATTTTCAAATACAACATGACTAGCCTGAATTTGGAAAGGGATGCAGTGATTCCTGGGGAGAGAGTACACACAGCCTACAAGTGAGCAATCATGCCAGACCTTGGGACAATTCATATCAACAATGTGCCTTGTCTGAATGACACAAGGAGTTATATCATCAAAATGCCTCCCTTAGTGAAGGAGAAAGAGAAGAAAGAACACCATAGGTTGGGTACTAGAAATCAGGGTTGTTGGTGATGGTAATTTCCTGAAGCTTTAATGAACATGTAAAAGAAAATTTTAGGTCAGGCTGCATTCCAAAATCTGGAAAATTATTTTTCTTGCAGGGTAATTTAAAATTCATATCACCATATCACCACCAGACTGCTGTGGTTTACTGTGTTGTGTTCTTTCCATCCTCTTCAGAGCACAGCCCGGGCAGCTCTGCTCTCAGTTTACAGCAGGGGAAAAAAAAGCCATAGGGCTTTAAATTTTTAAGTCGGTGTTTTGAAAATACTGCTGTATGTATTAGGCTTCTCCTGTTTCAGAGGCCCTTTCCTGGAGAGTCTTCCAACAGGAATATCATTTACATCAGCAAGGCTTTTTGGCAGTTTTTCTTTTTTTCCTTTTTATAACCATGTTGCAGTGAGACATCAGTTTAGGCAGCCAGCTCTGCAATAAAACTGACAACAGGTTTATTCTCCTGCTCCTCATGGGACCTATAGGAATTTTAGAAAAGAAAGCAGGAGGGAAGGAACAGCAAAAACATGTGTGTATGATCTGCTCTGTCCCAGCACACCAATTCTGCTGTTTCCAGAGTGATTCTCATTCTAAAATCCAATGTTTTCTTATGTTTCATTAGATATTTATCCATTTGAATTACTCTGCAGAGGCAAAATATCCAGAGCAGAGGTATTAGGAGGTCCTACCAACTTCAGAGCTCCAAGATTTTACCTTTGGGGTCAAACTGCCCATTGTCCTGTTCTTGTCAAAGCCATGGAAGGCCCTGTGAAACACCAGTGCCCTGGAACACTTCTGCCAGAGGGAATCCCCCAAACAGCATGGAAAAGATTTTAAAAAGAAAAGCAAATGAAACCCAGGCTCTTCAGGTCATTGTGGAAGAAACTCAGAAGGAAGTTCTTGAACCCTGCCCTGGCTGCTGTGCCTGAGGTCACACAAGTTCAGTTTCTGCTCCTCTCCCTGGAGGTGCTGGGAGCAAAGACGTATTTTTTTTGCACTGGGAGAAAAAAGGATATTTTTTTTTTGACAGCAGAAGGGTAGCCTTCCCTTCCTCACCATCAGATAAATGACTGAAACTCCTGAGCATGCAAAGAGGGTTTGGGTTCCCTTTTAACCCTATTTTAACCCTATATGATTCTCCAACAGATAGTGGTGAAAAGAGCAGTAAGCACAACACCCAAGAGGCACAAAGTTCAACCAGCAGTCTGGGAAGGTCTCATGGCCTGGAGCCAGGGGGTTGTATCTCACAGATGAGCTGCCTGTGGTGCACACCAGCCTGCTTGGAATAGATAGATTAGAAATTCCATCTTGATTTAATGGATTTAGTCCCAACAGTCTAGGACATAATTAAATATTTAAGAAAGGATTAATCCATCCTTACTACCTAGTATTTATCATCTCTAAACACTCACAGACAGTGTGTGTGTGTGTTGGGGGGTACAGACACAAATATTTATTTGGAGAAAAATGCTGTTTTATTAGCAGGAACCATTTGCAGATTTGCCGAGGCTCCAAAGTTTGTATCTCTGAGTCGACTCCATTAATTCCAGTTGCAAACAGAGGCTGTGCCCAGATGATGGCGCCTGCAAATCACTGATCCCTTGGAAATAATCATTAGGTAACTCATTCTGGCGGGTTACACATTGTGGGCTTTAGGGTTTATTGCAGAGGAAAACAGAAGTCTTATTGTATTGCAACCCCTCAACCACCAAACCCCCAAACATTGCAACCCCTGCCTTCTTGTCCCCAGAAACCGTGACTGTGTTATGGTGGTGTGTTAAATTAGCTTTTACAGCTCCCTTCCATTTGGGGAGTTACAGCACCAGAATAAGATATAAGAAAATACAAAGGGTTTAGACTAAAGATTCTTCACCCCATGGGAAATGCATAATTCAAGGTATTTGTAAATGTGTTTGTGATGTGCTGAAAAGCTGAACTGGAACAAAATAAATAAAGCCAAGCAACCAGACCTGAGAATCCCAATCCTTGATGGAAATCAGACAGGCAGGTTTAGATGTATTTTTGAGGGGATTGTAGGATTTGGGTCAGCTCCCTGAAAGGCTGCCCTGGCCAGCAATAGCTTCACACCAGAATGAAGCTCCGAGTGCTTTGTGCCAGGCAGGGACTGCCTTTTATACAGGATAGCTTATGTTCATTTTGGAAGGGGCGAGGGAAATAAAGCTATTGAGAAAATAGCAGTCTGGAGGGAGACAAGATTAATTCTAAGTGAATCACACATTTTTCAGGGACTCAGGGGCTGCACACAGAGCAAAACCAAAAAGCTTCAGACCTAGTGTCTGAAAATCAGCTCAGCGAAGCATTTGAGTTTGGCTGTTTATCTGGGATTGGTGTTTTCAGAAACCCGGGCTCTCTCTGAGAATTACCTCAAATAGTTGAGGATACCAGAACAGCCAGCATGCAACAAATTGGTGAGAAAATCCTGTTTCCTAATATGAAAATGTTTTATCTGAATTTTGTGATCATTGCTAATAAAGGTTCAGGTTTAACACACCATTTCCTCTAAATGTATGTGTTCAGATACATAAATGTTAATTCTGACCTTTGTCTACTAAGTACATCTAATTTTCCACACATATTTCAGTCACCTATAACAAATTACCCATCCCTTCCAATTCCCTACGTTCAATGTCCTTCTAAAGATGCCCAGAAGAGGGGAAAAAAAAAAAAAAAAGCTGAGGAGTAAAGATATGCCAAATTGGTTTCAGATTTGGGAGCTATGCCACATTGTCTAGATTGTGCCTTTAGGGAAAAAAAAATCTCCACTGAGAAAAATAATAAAACACCCCCAAACACCCCCAAACCAAACTTGTGAGCATTTTTTTTTTTTTTTTAGCAGGGAGGACTTTTTTAGAAATTTTCAGGTTTGCTATTTGCTAGCCCACAGAAGTATCACATTTTCTAGGTCTTGCTCAGCATTGAGAAATCACTAAATCCCATGAAGCTCAAACATCCCAAGTCTTCAACGTGAAGCTCCAACCAGCAGTTCACTATGGATAGAACAGCTGGCAACAGCTGCAGCTCCAACCTCCTGTCAGAGCTGGGGAAGGAAGGCTCTGCAGAGCTCCAGGTCCCTTCTCCTCTGCACTTTCTGCAGCCTCTCTCTGTGGGATGGTTGGATCCTGGGCTGTTTCCCGTGGGAGGAAACTCCCTTCCTTCCTTTGGGATCCTGCTGGAGACCCTGCTGGGTTACCCCAGCTCAACATTCTTCCTGTGGCTGAGCCCTCCCAGCTCTGGGAGCATCTCCTCAGCTCCTCAGAGGCCACCCAGCCATGGGTAACACATGACAAGGGAAGCAAATTCTCATGGTCTTGTCCTCAGATGATTTCCAGTCTACATTCTAATAAATCTCATTTCTTTCTCAGCACAGCCTTGTGGCTGTTAGAGCTTTGCTCAGGCTGGGAGCAGAGCAAGCACTTCCCAACTTTCCTGGTAGGGGTGCAAACAGCATTCATGCTAAATATGATTTTGGGGTCAAGATTTGGAGAGTTTTGAGGGTTTTCTTCATATGCTTAGAATAATGATTCTCAGCATATATGACAACAATTGATTTAAGGATTTAAGGCTGACTTAAGAAATCATGAATGACAAGAGAGACAGAGCAGATGGAATCATTAGGAATGACAAAACCAGGAGCATTTCCAGCTATCCTGTGTGATGCTTGATCAATAATTACAGACAACTTTGGTTAAAGAAACCCTGTGCTTAAAGACTAACACATATTTATCCTAACATATTTTTATCTATACATGTGAGTGCCATTTGTTTTGAATGGGGCTCATGTTCTACAGACTGAGCACCCAGAGAGCCAAGTGGGCTCTCCTGACTCTTGGTGTTCCCAGGGCCATTTTAATCATTGTGAGGATTTAAAGATAAAAACAAAAAGTCACAAGGAATGTAGTTTAAAGCCACAATCCTGTAAATGTCTTACTGTGAATTTTTTTTACTAACACAGATGATAGATCTATTAAATAATTTCCTCCTTGTAAATGCTAAGAATATGCCAAAGATGCCAAAATGGCATCTTTGACTTATTTAAATATTTCTGTCTTTCTGTCTAAGTGCTGGGGATGTACATTTTCTGAAGGAAAAAAAAAAAAAGAAAAGAAAAGATAGGCTATTTCAGCAACTAGAAAAATTATTATTTGGGTTTAAAATTAATTCTGAAAGACAAATTTAACCAAAGTGACTTAAGAGGTGGAATCAGAGGTCTGGTTGAAAGCCCACGATGAACGTCTGAGAGTTGTGCCAAAGACTGCTTTCCATCAGCTCAGTGTGGATCCAAATCCCTTGGGAAGTCCAGAAGAAAAATGATCTGTTTGATCAGCAAAAGCAATGGAGAAATGCTGCTTCTTATTTGTTGGTGTCTCTTGGATGACCTTTTTAAAAAAAAACCTCAACTAAATCACACTGAGGTTTTAACTGTCATAAAATTCATTAGGCTGGGGAGGATATGAGGGGATCATTAAGTCCATGCCAAAACAGAGTTCAGAAGTTATTAAAACTATTACTGGGAATACTCCAGCATTGGTCTCTTGCATCTGACTATTTTCAGGAAAACATACAGGAATTTAATTTTCTTTTTCTTTTAGGACTTCTAACCTGTGATAGACTGAGTTTAAGTCTGTCAATAGGCTCAGGGATTTCTAGTGGAGGAAAACACACACACAGACACTGAGTAATCTATAAAAACTAAGCAAGAATTCCTATAGAAAACCAGACTGTAAAACTCCCTGTATTTGTCAGAAGCGGTCAGACATTTTTTTAGAGTGAACGAAAAGGTTCTTAAAAGATTTCCAAAGACTCAGTTCCCAGTATTTGGCAATAGTTAGGCTTCTTTAGTCCTGTCCTCAAAATCCCTGGTGACTGAGAACAGGAATGTGATCAGGAGAGCTGAGCACTGCCTGCAGTTAATGCACTGTACCCCTGCTGCCAGCAGTGCTGAGGGAGAGCACAAGCAAAGCAAGACCAGGAAACTCAGCTCTAAATGTAAATATCTGCATGAATAGAGGGACTTAACTTCTCTCTACTCTGCCTTCACAGAAAATCAGCCTCGCTGGACTCTGCCAGCCAGCCAGCTATTGCAAGAAATGCACTGTACTGCCTTGCAGCACACAAATACCTGAAATGCTGTTCCTGGGCACAAAGCCACAACATAGCTCCACATCCCTTAGCTGGAATAATACTGAAATTAAAATAGGTGATATGAGTGAGATAGTTAATTTTTCAAAACCTCTGGCATCCCCCAAATTAATGAAACACTCCTGTGGTTTGGCTAAGGTACATACAGATTCAAACACAGCCATCAGGGTTAGCAAAGCAGAAATATCTAACTCCCAACACATGCTGCAACAGAGTACACATTTATTCATACCCTGTTAGAGGCTCAAGCAAGAGACTCAGATTTTCTGGAACTTGTGATTTATTTGTGAACTGAAGGCTAATATATTCTTTAGAATAAAGAAAAAAAGTCTCCAACCCCCTCAAAGTTGTATTTGCTTTTCAGCAATCCTGGTCTTACCAATCAGTGTGTTCAAACCAACTTAAAATATCTCCCAGTCAAACAAACCACAAAGCAGCACTCCTCCAGCTGGACCAGCAATCTTTCCCTATTTGTTTAAATTTGACAATAAACCCATCATCCACTGCAGAGGATAGTAAGAGAGAGCAGGTAAAGGACCAGGCACAGAAATTCTATTATTAGCTTTCTCAGCTGTAAGACCTAAGAGGGACAACAGATATATTTTTGCTCCAGATGGTTCCTCAGAGGAAATCTGGGAATCCAAAAACTAAGAACAAAAAGATGAAACAGAAAGAAAAGAGCGTCACAAACTAAGCCAGTAAAATACAAATAGACTACCAGGAAAAAGATGTACAGAAAGAAAATAGATAGAAATGTGTAGGATGTCCTGTAAGGAGATGAAAAATCTCAGTGTTACAGACACATAAAGCTAGACCTGGGTGAGACAATGCCCTTGAAATTCTCACTCTAGGAAAAAATTCTTGTTTTTTTCTCAGCTGGGCTAGTGCCACTGAGGGAGGGTGCCACACAGGCAAGGATTCAAGTCTACCCACATTGGAATGGTGAAAATGCTAAAGCCTCAAGACCTCTCTTGTTCAGAAAACTCTTATTATTATTATTGGTAATGAAGCATGAGCCAGAAAAAGCACAGCTTGACAAAGAGAGACCAAGCTGAGCTTGTGGATAGGCAGGGGAATCCCCCCTCCTTACACTTAAACCAACAAAAACCCTCCCCACCAAAAATTTCTGGGAGAAATGAAACACTGTGGTGAGGAATGGCACTTTTTGAAAGCCCCTGTCCTGAGGGGAGCTGTGTTTCAGCAGCCCAGCACCAGCAGGAGCCCAGCAATGCTCCTGAGCAGCTCCAGCCCCTGCACAGCTGGAGGGATCGAGGCTGAGGCTGCTGGAGGGTGCCCAGTCCTGCCCTGCAGAGCTGCTGGTGCACAGAGGGGAATTCCCTGTGCACCCAGCTATCCCAAAGGGCAAGCCTGCAGCACCAGGATCAGGGAAACCCACTGCAGAGGCTGTGCTGCTCCCCTAAGGCACCTCCATGGCAGTGGCAGCATCCTGCTGCAGGACACACACCATGCCAGTGAAATGGATGGGGAAAGATGAGGAAAATTAGCTAAATTTGCAGCAATGGACTGACTCTTTATATGAGAGATGTTTCTTTCCTGGTAATAAAAGTTGCTCCTACAGAATTCCACACTTTTTTTAATTTTTTTTTTTTTTTTTCAGTACAGCCACAGCTTCTTAATGGGGTGACAGACTATGCTGTCTGTATTAGTCAGCAGTGGAGTTAAGAGAGTTGCTTTGCCTGGTGATGCCAAGCCTCAGTGTAATTTCTGCAGACATCCTCATCTGAAAACACCTCGGGTGACAGTTTGGCAGGCATGCTGGCATTTCCAGCTGAGTCCCTGCTCCTCCTCATTGAACTTCAGCACTGCCTAAAGCCACTAAATGAGACAGAAACCCCTCCACAGTAGGAAGGATAGAAACTGTGTAAGGACTGTTCTGTGTCTCTATGCCTTGCTAAAGCAAATACACTAAATGGGGAAGGGGAAAATGAGGTACAGAGAGTGTGACATCTCTGGTCCTTGGCAGGACACAACTTTCTGGCACTCTCTGGCCAGGACTGAAGGGGTGCTGGAGTCAGAGCTGCTGTCCCAGCCGTTCATGGCTGCTCCAGGGGGGCACCCACACCCCTGGGGGTGACATCTGTGTTGGGCTGAGCCCTTTCCTCCACCTGGTTGCTCACTGCACATGCTGAGCTCACAGGTGAGAAAACACTGCTCTCACACATGTCTATGAGTGCTACATTTGTGGCCCAGCCAAGTGAGGATCTTGCTTTAGAGACCTGACAGCCCAAGTCAGGCCTCTCTCTAATCTTCCTATTCCCCTTGAAAAGCAAATGCATTTCTATCTTTAGAGACCACAGAGGGCACTCACTCCAGCCTCCTGGTTCCCACTTGCTGCAGATACTTTGAAAGACTAACTGCTGTTAATTAGAAAAAGATAAAACAATTCAGGCTGCACTGCACCTTGCAAGTGCAGGTCTTGACCTGGCCACTTCCAAAGCGGGAGAGGCTTTGGAGGTTGATTTACCAGACCACGTTCTCTGACTGTCACTAGAGTTAAACCAGACCCCATTTATTTTCCATGCCTTCTGCAGGCTATGTTCCCAGTGAAAGGAAAGGAACATATTGATAACAGCAGGCTCTGTCACAGGGGAGGATCGAGAATCACCCACGCGTTGCCTTGAAAACAAACAACCCCCAAACAATTGATCAGTCACTGCTAGTACAGAGGCAGTCTATTATGGATAAAAATACAGGTGGAAAAAAATTCATCAGGGATGTGCAAATACCTTTATTTAAATTCAAGCGCAGTAAAGCAAGCTTTGCTCCTATAAACAGGAGTAGTGGATTATAGATGCATTTCTCTCAAGTCCTGGCAGAGAGGGAATGCATTTCCAGGCTAGGGGAGCCAGAAAACTGAGTGATTTCCCTGTCGAGGCTGGGATTTCTGAGATGGCTTAACCTGACTGCCAGGAAAGGTGGAGGTGCATCACAGACTGCTGCATAAATTGCTGCTCTGGCTCCCCGTGTGTAATCTGAACACAGTCCCCAGGTGAGCTCTGTATCCCACAGCCCAGCAGCACTGCAGGGCCCCTGCCCAAACTTCAGCACCCCTGGAGAAGCTGTGCAGCTCAGTGCCAACTGCAAACCAGCTGTGCTCAACCTGAGCAGCTCTCACTGGATATGTGAAGTATTAAATTAGTTTAAAAAAACAAATTTGACAGAGCAGCCTATGGAAAAGACACAAGGAAGGATATGAAAGACATCTACATATGCATATTTATGTGTGAAAAATAGAGAGTGAGAGCAAGGCAACTTCAGCTCCTCACCTCTGCTATCACTACCAGTTCCTTCCCCACCTTTTGCAGTTGGTGCCCATGTGTGTGATGCACTTCTCAAAGGAAAGGCTGACTCTCCTGTTGACACACTGAACCTGACTCAATATTGTCCTAAAGTCAAGCAGACCTTGATCTGAATAAAGAAAGATATTAGCCAGACTTTTAAATTCAGAGCTAAGAAAAGAGAGTGGCCACAGTGCCTTTTGGTTTTAATTTTACCCTTTCCAGTTATGGGCACACAATACAATGTCCAATTTTAATTTAGTCTCTGCACTTAATTTAGTCACTGCTTACCTTGATTTTCACATCATTGCTTTGGGAATCCTCAAGGCTTTCTCAGCAGAATGATAAACTTTGAATGGCAAAGCCAGACCTTGGCTGTAGAGCCCTGCCAATTTCTTACAGACATTTCTGCCTACGAAAGAAAACACCACAAGATATCTCAGACAGAAAGGAACGATGACAAGAATTTACTCACTTCCTTGCAATAGAAAAGGGGGACACAGAGAACTTGAATTTCAAAAACTCAGGTAAACAACAATAATTAAAAGCACTTAATATTATTGAAGCCTCAACTCAAAAAAGTGAAAGAAAAATGTCAGCATTTTGACTTTTCTTCTCACTCATGACCATGCAGAACTCTCCATCTGTGCTGGCTGACCTTGGCCAGTTGCCAGCCATCCACCCAGCTGCTCTCCTCCTGCCCTCCTCAACAGGAGCTTTGGGAACCCATCTATTCAACAAACAGTTTAGACAGCTCACAGTGCTGAGTACGACCCAAATTACAAACTGTGTGAAAGACTCTCATGCAGCGACAGAAGAGCAGGGTTACCATGAAGCATCATCTGTACACACAGAGCCAAAGCCCCTTCTGTGCCTGCTCTGGGGGCTGTAACCCTGAACTCTGCACAAGGGATTCCTCTGTGGGTGGTACAGAGGTCTTGCATTGGAGGCTGAGTTTGAAGCAGAGTTAGTTCATACAAGGAAGAAGGTATAATCCATCTCAAAGTGTGGCTGGTTTCAGAATATATAAAATCTATGTAGATAAATATTACGGAAGTGACAGAGAGAGAGAGAACATCTTCAGCATGAAGAATGAGAACAAAGATGCCTTATAGTTTGCTATTCAGAAGGCATTGGCAGAATACAGTGGGTTTTGTTGTAGCCCTAAATTATTTGGAGTTGATTTTTTTTTTTTTTAATTTTAAGAACAGCAAATCAATATAAAATAAGACCATGCCTACAAATGGAACCAAAAGAAATTTATCACCTTCTATTCAATCAGGAAAAGAAACACACAGTGTGCCAATTTTTTTAATGCTTACTATTTTCAGTCCTAGAGGTTTTTCCAGCAATATCAACGTCATCAAGCAATGCATGACATCAGCTGGTGACTGCTTATACTGTGGTGCAGGCAGATGATGTATCTCGATTTTCCCTGCTTGAACTCCATTCCGTCTCTCTCTCTGTGATATCAGAAACAGAAAAGTACAAAAAGTTATTGCAGTAAAAGTCAATATAGGGGAAAAGCAGGTTATTCACTTCAGCTGAGAGAACGGGGTCCCTGATGAGTAATCACAAGTCAGCAAATTCTGGGATGGCTTCCAAAGGCACAAGTAGGTGCTGGGGCTCATAAGCCAAAGGTAGTCAATACCTTGATTGCACCACTCCTTAAACAGTGACAGTCCCACTGAGCTGAATTGCTGCCCAGGCTGGAGAGGCTGGGAGCCATTTTCCCTCTCCAGTATCTCTAACATCATCTCTTCCTTCAGATGTAGGGATACTGGACACCCCATCAGCCTTGTGGATCTGCTCCTGGTCACAAAGTGCAGGGTAAGGAGGTGCTGCAGGCAGTGTGTGTGGGCTGCAGTCCCTGTGCTGGCTGGAGCCAGCCTGGAGTAGGCTCACCAGGAATGTGGGACATGGACACACTGAGCCATTAACACCACAAGTCTGTCCACTGAGGACACGGGGGCTGCAAGGATACCTTTGCTGCTATCTGCTTGCACTCCTTAGTCATGGCATGCCTGACATTTGGTGCCTTTTGTCCTTGGTGCAGAGCTTTTTGTAAAATCTCCTTGTAAAATTATTTGTTTGAAAACAGGATTTTTAAACAAAGATGGGAAAACCAAAATAAAACCACCTTGGAAAAAAAAAAATCAAAATCTCCCTTCTCCCTGCCAAATCAGCCTTGCCTGGCTAACAGTGAGGTCATTCTTTGTTTTGGTTCAGACAATTTATTTTCCAAGAGCTATACTTTACACAGAGAGACTTCACTCACATATGCAATTAAATATTGCTTTCCTGAACAGAAGTGGCCACACAGAGCATGCTGTCAACACATCCCTGCAAGATTTCTCCAAGAGTTCAGCAGAATAATTAGCTTTGGTACCGTTGCACAGTAGTTTTTATCTATCAGAGTTTTATCTTGCCTTCTCTCAGTGGTGAGTCTGAGAGAAATTCTGAACATTTGCCTCATGGGTCTAATCATCTTATTGATGCTCAAAGCGTTTAAATGTGATCTGCAGCCCCTTCACTCTTTGACATTCCAGTTCTTAAAAAAAATCAGATATTTTGGCAGGTGCTTAGCTCAGACTTGTTCTTTAGGCTATAAGGCTTTTGCCTGTCTAATTAGCTGTGGCAAAAAGCTGAGAATGTTGACAATCTGGGGATGTGAGGTAATAAAAAATAGATTATTTACCAGCAGCAAATTAAGCCCTCTAAGAACCAGTGCGATGAGTTGTGCCCCTCTGACAATTCCCTGTAGCAGATAGATACCACTCTCTCCATCTGTCTATCCTGTGCACAGCGTACCTGACGGCGTGTTTCTAATCTATTTTCCCATGCACAAGAATTGATCCACCGAAGCCTTCAGAGACTAAAGAAAGTAACCTTTCTGGTGACAGCAAGCAAAATCTGTCTGCTTCCAAAGATGATTTTTCCCAGTTTCCTTCGGGGCAGTGCAAATAATTGGCCAGAGTCACCAAACGCTGCTCGGGACTGGAGAAGCTGAGTAGTTGTGCTTCAGGTTTGGGCTGGCAGGCAACTGCATGGAGGAAAAGGCAGCTGTGGGTGATGGATGAGGTCTGGCTCCTCAGACACAAGGAGAAGCAGCTCTCAGTATGTGCCTGCTCTGCTCCATGGCAGGCTTTGCCAGGCTCTGGCTGTCAGGGAGCCGATGCTGCTGTGGGGCCAGCGGGACAAACAGCAGCCCAGACCTGGAGACAGAAAGATCCATATCACAGAAGTTAGCAATGGAGGTGACATGACTTCTGGCCTAAGCACATGGTCAGCAACGCAGAAGAGCATGCAGGTGCTACAGAACATGTTCCCCCTTTTAAAACCTGTCTCAGAAGGATGCTATTAAAGACAGTGGCTCATTGAGCAGCTACTTTTATTTCAGCCAGTTTACTCTTAATGACAATCTGCCTTGGCTTTACTCCTTTTTTACAGCACACTACTTTTCAAATTCCACTCCCAGAATGTATTTTAAGCAATGGGATTCTGGAATGTTTTTTGGTTTATTCAAACCAGGATATATGGATATGGGAGGATAGTGTATGCAACATATACTAACCTCTCATCCATATTTCTTTAGGAATGGATTAGCCACACTTTCCTGTATGTTTTCCCCACTACCTTGTTGGCATAGGCATTAGACAACCCTTCAGGTCCTCCTGTAAGCCAGTGCAATAGTCTGATGTCAAAAGAATGGCAGTAAAACCTCTCTAGGTTATAATACTTGCTGTTATAATATCCCTTACTCCTGAAAATGCTGGATCCATCTTTGGATCCAATGACTGGTCACAGATTTCAGGTTACGTGCTGCAAGGAGTCCCAGAAGTCCAATTCTTTGTCAATGAGCTGCTATTGTAAGAATATTATTCTGCTTCTTAGGGAATTTGTTAATCAATATGGGTAGAGCACATGATGTTTAAAGCTCATGCACTTCATTTTTGTGGGAAGCAGAGGTGACACCAGACCTTCCTTTGGAATGGTCACACCAAGGTAAATACAGCACTTCAGTGAAGGATACATGGATATGGATATTCTGCCTTTTGAGCAAAGACTGCAGATTGTGCAGCATTTTCAGCTGTACCAACTCCCTCATGTTTTGGCTTGTCTCATCATCCTCAAAAGCTAAATACGATGTCAAGGTTTATTGAGAAGATCACAAAGCAGTTTGCATTTCCTAACAGCTGGGGATGTCTGAATGAGTTCAGCAAACTGACACAGACAAGTTAAAATCCCATTCACACATCTATGCTAAAATCCAACAGAATTTACTCCAAGGTTTGGTCTGAAAGTTATGCAGCTACAGAGATGGACAAGAAAGCAAAGTGCAGTTTCTCCCATCCAGGTAAAAGGCTGGAAGTATCAGGAATCTCATGAGTGTGATTATTGCTGAGAGGCTGTCAGTTCAATTTTAGAGATCAAAGATGATACAGAAACATTCTGTAGCTCTGTTCTGTAAGCAGTGTGCGAGGAACAGGTAGGTATAATTTACTTTAGCAGATTTCAGAAAGGGATTGAATATTTTTGTGGAACAGGACATCTATAATAACAAATAAGAACATTTATAAAATGTCTATGAGTAGACTGTGGGCACAAACCCTATAAAAATTAGTACAAGGTTTTTTCTATTGACTTCTAAAGGCTTAGGCTGGATGCTAATGGATATCAGTTAAGATGAAGCTTTCTCTACAGATAAGTTATCCATAATTTTCTGCTAGTAAAGGTTGTTACACTTCAAACCACTTTGTCCTTTATAGCAAAGGACCTGAGGACAGACAAATTTTAATTTTTAGAAAAAAAAAAAGGTAGATATTTACTGGAATAAATTTCACTGAATCTGCTGTCTCCCTGGTGATCACAGTTGGTAGTAACTATTACAGGCACAGAGAACATGTGAGCATACAAATTCCTGTTTGATTTTCAGCCTTTTCTTCCTGAAAATACTAGAAAAGACTGAAAAAACTAACTTTCAAATATTACAATTAATTTGAAAGGAACTTAAGGATCTATGTGTGTTTTGTAAGGCTTTTAAAACAAATACTGACAATGAACTTGGCAGATTTTTAGAAAGCTTCAATATAGAGAGAGAAAAAAAAATTAAAATAAGCCTGTGCAATTTAGAAAGAGAAATAAAGTGTATTCCATTATATCTCTTTCTCCTTCCAATATCTAACACCACGTTACACTGCACTGCAGAAGCCAAATACTGAAGCAAATTACCTGTCAAGGGGATTTTAGCAATAAATAATTGAATTCAGCTTTCAAGGAGGGCCCAGGCTGGGACATTTTCCCCAGCTGCAATGGTGCCTTGTTCTGGCCCTGTAACTGCTGCTGCAGCACCAAACCTCCATCAGGGAGGCAAAGACTTGGGTAGGGACCAAATGTGGAATTAAGGAAAAAAAAAAAAAACCCAAGGAAAGAGAAAAAAAAATATGTGTTTTTATTCTGGCTTCTTGAAGTTATGACCGTGCATGTTCATCTGATGCCTTCTGATCTGATCCACACTCACGAGGGGAAGGGCTATCAAATCAAGTCCTCTCAATCTCCAGTACAGGAAACCTCAGTGAGGAAAAAGATCTTGCTAAGGGGCAAACAGCAGCCTGACACTCCATTTGTTAGGCACAAAGAGCTCCCACACAAGGGAAGGCGTAGAAGGTGGGCAGAAATGAGAGAGTGCAATACAAGCTTGGGAGGGAGCCTGCGTGGTCCTGGGCAGCAGGGAACCCAACCAATGGGATATAAACCTATTGAAAAGCAGACTTCATTAGCTGCACTGCTCATGGAGCTGCATGCTTACAATTTGGGAGGAAATGGGCTGAAACTGAAACATCACAGCAAAAAAATGAGCTTTAATGCAGGGTTTATAATGGGTTCATAAAAAAAAAATACAGCTTCTTAAAGGTCCTGGATACAATTACAGCCATCATGCCCTTAGTGCAGCAGGTATCCCCTGAGGAGCATGCACAGAGCCACCACTCTGAAGGTACTTTGGTTTAAATTGCAGCAAAGTTTTACCTGTGGGGAAAACCTGTCAGGAGGGCACTGCCTGGGCTGACTGGGAAGGAGCAGCACAGATGTTCTGAGAAACTCAGACCAGTGTCTGGAAAGTCACAGGCAGGGCTGTGCTCCTGTTGAGGCAGGGAACTCGAGTTGAGTGGGAATAACTCCATCACCAGGGCTCTTATTTCATTTAGGCAAATTTTAAAAAGTTTTGCCTGACTCAGATGAGCTGCCTCAGCATTTTGCCCTGTGCCTTTCCCAGGTGCTTTACAAACAGCAGAGAGTAAAACAGTAGTTCCTGAAGAGTTATTTGTGACTCAACAGGATCTAAAATGTTGTCTCTACAAAAAGCGTGTGCTGTCCCTTCAGCAGAACAGAACCTGCTCAGACAAACCCCCAGGTTCCAGATTACAGTGGGGATTCTTCATATATCAATAAGTGAAACACACTGGGGGAGGTTTTTGGTGTGATGCACTGCAAGAACCACTCATTCCTGCTGATTTTGTGCTATGTGGCCCATCACTACTCCTTTTTAGTTACTTGTTTTTTAAATTTCATAATTCCCAGCTAGCTGTTTAATCTGGCTGTTGGCCATTTTTCCATTTAGCATGAACAGTTTTGGACAGAACTTTTCAAGCTGGTATGAGCACCTGTGGACTGGAGCCACACACACAATAATTACACTTACATTCCTATTTTCCTGGTAGTGTTTTCCTGTCCCTTTGCCAAAGGTGGGCTGTGCTGGCACTGTACCTTCAGTAGGTGCCCTGAAGGAAAACTACGTGCCCTGTGGAAAATGAAAGACAAAATCCTCTGAACCTAAAGGAAGGCAAAATCCTCCAGACTATGTTTTCAGCTTGTCTCAGATATCCACTGCATCAGAATGTACTAATTTTTAAAGTGATTGATTTTAATATATATAACACATCTTAAAAGAAGTTGGACACCTACATAATTAACATTAAAACTGATATACATTTGAAATGCTAATGGCTACACTAACAGCAAAAATCAGAAAGAAAGAAAAAACATCTAAACTGATTTAGCCTGTGTCAAGTTTCATGTTCTATAGCAAATTTTTTAGAAAATGTAAAATATTTTCTTTTGAGTGCAGGGTTTTTGAAAATGGCTTCTATAGAGTTTCTTTCAGCTCTTAATAAGTGCCAGTGTCACAACAATAATCTCTGAACCAAACAGGTCACTGATATCATGCAGCAAGGCTACTCTGACCTAAGACAATCTGAATTTCCAGTGGCATACAGCTCACCACGAGTCATCTCTTACAAGTCAAACATTTGCAGCCATCAGTTCTGCTGCAGAGGACAGCTCCCCATAACATATTTGTTTTCAGGAGCTTGTATTGTGCAGAGAAGGCAGAGAAGAAAGCAAGGATCATGGGGGAGAGCAATGCCTCATTTCTTGCCTGGGACCATTTCAGGCAAGAAAGGGATGAAGAAATAGGCAGAAGAACAGCTGGTGATGACAATGACTAAATCAGACAGCAGGAGAGGAAGCTGCCACCTTAAGTCCTGAGAAGTTTTTTCACTCCCACATACTTGGATGCAGGGGAATACCTGAAGTCAGTGTCACATAGGGCATGGGGGGTTTTAAAGCACTTTGGAGCAGCACTGAGATGCTGCAGACAGCAAATGCAATGCACAGCATTCCCATTCTCCTTTTCCTCTTTGCCCTTTTAGGGAACATTAAGTAGCAGCACAAAGAATTTCTGTGTGACTGAAGTGAAGCACTGCTTAAAGAACAACTACAAAACCACCAAGACATAGTGATGAAAAGGATTTTGAAAGAAAGATCCTTAATTTGAATGGAAAATGTCTCTAAATCCTTTAAGCTGCTTTGAAAATCTCAGCCTCCATGATATGGTTTAAATCTAAGATAACAGTGCTAGTCTGAAATTAGACAGAACATAACCTTACCTAAAAGGCAGAGGGACAGAAAAAGCTAAATTTTCCCTGAAGTTTTGTTGTTTGTGCTATTTTATTGCTAAAGACTTGATTTATTTCGAGGGTGACCTAAAAACCTGAGCCTGTTATTTCAGTATGGGAAGCACTTTGGAGCAGCAGCTTCAGGCCACAGGCAGTACCCAGATAAGCACCACAACAAAGGGGCTGTTCCTGGGGAGCAAAGCTCATAGCAGAGCTTTAAGCTGGGCTCAAAGGAGTGCTTGAGAGAGTTTGAAGCACCTGCAAGTACATGGGAAGCTCTGGATTTGGAAAGAAACTTTATTGTCAGAAGATTATGTCGCTGCCTAAAACAATTTAAAATGAACTAAGTACTGCAGCAGGGATTCAAATGCTAAAAAAGAAATCACGTGATTTTATTGCTACAGATGCCTGCTGCACTGGCACTGTGAGGTACAGCGCTCTCACATCACTCACTGGAATGTAGCACACAGATATATACATCTACCTATAGCTCTCTGCATTTTTGACTCTACTTATTTATGTACCTAACTCTGCTGGCAAGAAAATGTCATCTTAAAATTCACTATTCTTTAAAAAAGGGAGTAAAAAAGAAAGGTGACAAGTGTTATGCAGAGGGCGAGGATGAAGTTGTATTTAAAATAATGTGGAGTATGAAATAACCAGGGTGGTAAGTATTAAAGCTCCTTAGAGAGGATAGAGAAGAGTACAAAGAGAAATTTAAGCTTCACTTGTGTTGGAGGATTTATTAGTTCTTGAAAAGGAAGATTTCAAAGAAACTAGTAATGAATGAGGGAGTAATTACATACTGAGTTTGCAGAGAATAAACTAATTACAAAAATATGGTATGTTGTAGGCCATCTGCCCCCCAAAAAAGAACTGAATTGTCAAATTACTGAGCCAGAGATGACACATTATAATTATACTGTTACTATGCAAGATTTTAATACAAAAATCTAACAACATTTTCCAATAACCACCATTTCTCTTTCTTGTTTGGAAATGAGAGTCATTATATGCTATCATGAGATTTGATGCTGCTTGTCAGCATCCCAGTGTGTTGGGATAACTGCATTACCCATCTTTGAGGAACGAGAAATCCTAGTGACAAACCCATGGAGGCACGTGCCAGAGCCAGCTCAGGAAATGAGGCAGTTTCAACCCAATTGAGAGCACAAAGGAGTCGCCTGATCATCTCAGTCAAATAATTTCATTCTATTAATAGGTGTGCAGAAATTTAACAGAATACAGCAAGCTGGCTGGGTGCCCCAAACTTTTGCCTTGCCTTTGGACTTTATCAATTACAGACATTGTGTTTCCCTGCAATCTGTCTGTTGACAGAGCCCTTTCTGTGAGAATGCTCACTGGAAATCCAGTTTAAAACCTGCTTTTGGTATATTTGGTATAAATATTATAAACCCCACCATTCTGGCTGTCTTAGGACCATAAGCCCTTCCTGGCAGTAAAGATATTTGGAACCCAGAGTCGACATTCAGCCAGTAGGAGAAAGCAGTGGTGTAGGTAGGAGGTTTCAGAGGTTCCAAATATCAAATGGTTCCAAATAGTGAAGGCTTCATTTCATGTTGAAATAGGCTTGGCTGTTGCTTTTTTCCCCTTTCATGGTTCTTTATTAAGTTCTGCAGTAATTTCCAGTGCCTAAGATCATCTTTCACAAAATTTAATTCTGCCATACTCAATGGCTCTTTGGGATTTTAGTCCCAGGAGACTTTCAGTTCCTAATGGTGACTTTTTCTTCCCCGAAGAACACCAAGAGGATAGTCAAATAATTGGCATCTATTGCTAATGTGAAAAATGAAAGGGCAGAGAGGAAAGGTACAGAAAACCAAAATGCATGTGCTCATGCCAGGAGCATCTTAAACACAGCAGAGATCTTTGGAGCTTTGCACAGCCATGAGCCTTTCACCCTCTCAGAGCAGATTTTCATGAGTCACTCACATTTCCCCCAGATTAGCAAAGATCTTTGTTTCAGGTGAGCAAGGAACCCTATCAAAGACAGCAAGATCCTCATGCTTTTAGAGCACAGCTGCTCATGTGCCTGCTTGGCTCCAAACACTTCAAAAAAGGCATCTGATTTCTGAAACATGAAGAAAATAAAACCAAATAATTTTTCATCTTCTAGTTTTGGTCCTTTGGAAATCCAGCTCCACAAATTTATTTGGTGCCAAATACCCCTGGGAGAATATTTCCATTGGCTTTATTGGTCTTTAGATAAGAACAAACTATAGGCAAGTGCAAGTAGGAATGAGAGGTAAGGATTTTTTTAAACAATGTGGTTCTAACCCTAAACTACTTCCTACTACACCTAAGCAAGAATCTGCTTAATTTTTCCTTTCGTTGACCAGTGACTAAAAGTGGTAATTTCTACTTCTATCATGCATCTGTAGCAACAACCAAAATTGCTTACAAAAGGAAAAACCCACAAATATTGAAAAGAGTTTTTGCTGATATTTTCAATTCCTGACATACTAAAGTAGAAGAAATAAAAAATTTCAATTCATGCATAAGGTCTTGATATATTAGAAAACCACCTCCAAACACACAAACCCCAACAAAATTCAGAAGAGGGGAGAAAAGGAGATCATTCAAAGTTTTTGGTTTTTTGTCCCAGTGCCCCTGAGGCCTAAGAGGTCACTGCATGATTCTGGGTCCCTCTTTGCCCAGAAGAGTGGAGATGAAGGTTCAGTGCTCCAGCAGCAGCTCCTGTGCTCAGGGTCAGCAGAGAGTCTGGAACTCAGCCACTGACACCTGCAGCTTCTCATGAACCTCTTCTGTTATCTTGGAGACATCAGGCTTCGGAGCTGAGTGCACCAATTCGTACAGTTAATGCTTGTTCAAATTAAAAGTGGTTCAGCATGTGATTAAAGTTTGCACTTTAATAAGTAATTACAGCGTTCCTGCCGTCCAGCCTGCTGCACTTTTCTGCCTCCAGCACTGACTTGAATACAAAACCAGTGAGTCTGTTCATGCTGATGTCTTCACTGTGTGCTCTGCTCTTATTTGCACCCCCCCAAATTAAACATTTAAGAGGCAGTTAATAAAACTAACAGTTAGACGAGACACATTAAATAGCACTTCTGAAGAATGTATTAAAATTTAGTATTAGTATAATTTTAAACCAAGTTACATTTTCTTCCACTTATTTTGGTTACAAAGAATTTTTAGAATACTCTAGTATTTAGCTAAATCTCAAATGATAGCATTATTTCCAGTGCAACGAATTAAATTGCCACATTCCTGGCCATATATTCACACAAAGATGTGAAGCTGCCACTGGCTTCCAAGAGAGACAATTCCCTAGAAGTTTAAGGCATTTAGGCTGGCCTTGCTCATTCAGCTCCTCTTCCAGGTAGGAAAGGAGACTTTCTGACTAGACTGGAGACCAGACTTCCTTTCATCTGAACATATAAAAATAAATAAATAAATAATAAAGATTTATGCTGTATATCCAGCTTATTAAAATAAATTTGTACACTAGTTTTTCCTCACCACCAATATATATGTAGCCCTGTACAAGCCAGTGCCCCAAGGCACATTCTTTTCAGTTGTCTCTGTGGTCCCTGAGTTGTGTCATCACTGTTAGAGGCACTCAGGCAATAATTATATTTTAGAACTGCTTAAGTTGTTCACAGAGCAGTATTATTTTTACCATCAGGGGAACAGACTTTTAAAATGAGTATCCCATAAAACAGTAACATGTATGTTTTTGGAGCTGGTGTCAAGCCTAAGTGACAGGACAATGCAGGACAATGCTCCCTCTGTTGCACGTCCTGCCCTCAGCACATTTTGCATTGGGCACAGCCATGGCTGCATTGCTGCATATGCGAGGAGCAAACCAATGTCACCAATCCAGCAGAGCCCTCCCTGAGATTAACTGAAAAACAAACAACCAACCAGAAAAACCCTGAAGAGAGCTTTTCCCCATCTCAGTATATTAGAAGAGGGATTACTCCTGACAGCAACTTGAGAGAAGAAGAAATAAAGGACAGAGAGGGGGGAAGTAGTTTGCAGCAGTCAATCAGTATGCAGCATCAGACTCTTAATTTGCAAAAGCTCTGCTGTAGAGACATTTCAGCATCGCTGATGGCCACTTTGCTTCCAATGACTGTAGCTACTGCAGATGAAGCCTAACGACTTCTGTAGTGGTGGAAAGATTTCCCCAAGTGAAAGTACCTGTTAAAACTTTGTTTCCCCACTTGCAGGTTGGTCAGACAGAGCACACACAAAGGGGAATCCATTTCTGTGATTTTTGTCAGGGCATATCCTCTTGGTAAGTGTACAGCATACGTTCAGGTTGCTTTGATTAGCTTTTCCTCTTTTGGTGTGTGCAGCAAAGGCACGATAACTTCAATGGTGTAGTTAGCTCCATCTCAGAGCAACTCTCTGTGAAACACCTGTGAGGTTCCATGACTCACACATAGCCCTTTCTCCTCATTACTCCAGCCCCAGTAGCAGGAGGGCAATATTGTCTCCCACTGATCTGTATTAGCTGAAGCTTGGCAGGGAAGGAGGTTTGTATGGGATCAAAGCTCCAGCCTCCACTTGTCCACCTGCTCTTGGTCACAAAAAGAGGTCACCTGGCTGTGCTTTTTAAATAAACTCAGTATCTAGTTAGCCTGTGGTAGCCCAGGGAATATTTTAATTTCCTTTCACAGAAACAGAGTAGATACTTCTGACCTCCATGAAAAAAACCCAAAAAACAACAATACAACTATATTAACACAGTTTAAAGTAATCTTCTGAATTTCCAGTAAGGCAATATAAAGTAAGGTTAAAAGTCTCTCAACTAGTTTACTCAATACAGACTCAATTATAGAACTACTGAAAATGACCAGGTCCTGACAGCTTCTCTGCTGTAAAAGAGGAGCTGAAAGCAGGCAGTGCATGCTACCCACTGCAGGCTGACAGTGCTAATAATAAACACTCAATACATGCCCAGCCCTGTGCTCTGCACCATCCCTGCACGTGGTGAATGCACTGTGGTGTGAGCTGAACCCCAGGTCACCAGGTTCCTCTCTGCTGTTCTGCCCCAATGGCTTTAACAAGTCTTTGCTTTGTTGTTAATGCCAAGCAACTGCTACCAGTATCACTTCAACCTTGAAATGTCTGCTTAAAATGCTGCTCTTCCTCCAAGTAAAATCATTTTGATCAGATTCTGTCCTCTGCGTTTCTCATCTCTCCCCTAAACTGAAATGTGAAACATTTAAAACAATAAAAATCACTGTACTGGAAAGAGGCACTGTTTATTTTTCGCACACTGCACGCAAGTGTACAGCAGACCTTTAAGAGTTCTAAATTCATTCTGACCTTCTTCATCGGTTATTTACTTTGAGCCTTGAGGAAATGCTTAGCTTAAATGGCCTTTTTCCCTTTCAGAAATCTAATCTTCCAGAAAAATTCCACTGGACAGCAGGTTTTGTAATGGAATTACTGTAGTTAATTCCTATCACAGCAGTTCCTTAATGAAAGGCTGGAAGAAAGTCAACAGGTACTGTATTCTGTAAAAGGTGCTGTAAATATGAGTGTCATAGTTCAGAAAGGTGTGTCATCTCCACATCAAGATAATTAATGGTCTCTCGAGTCAGACAATTAAAGGTTGCAATAATAATCTATAAGATATCTCCCTTTGTTTCCCAATTAAAACTTTTCAGACTAATTAAAACCATGCTTGTGTCATGCAGTGTGGTGGTTTCCAACCGGGGCAATAAAATAATGGATCTCAGCCAGAGAAGATAAATGCCTGGAAAAAAATTACCCATTTAAGCACCATCTTATGTCAGCATTGATCTATGAAGTTTTGCTTCCCATAGTGGAGGAAACCATCTTCTCTTTAAGGTAACCTGCAGTCATTTTCATAAAAGCTGAGAGCCTTGACTTTTATTAGTTCTCTTCAGGGAAACCTTTATCCATTAAAGTCCTGTAACCAAGAGCCAAGTGCTTGGGTTCCACAGAACAAATGAGCCCAATGTAATGTCAATTATGCAAAAAAAGAGAGACAGATTAATTAAAACTCTTCTGAAGTCTCCTCAATATCATTGTCTGATATGCTTGCTATCAGCAGAGCATGTCTTCCATCTGGCAGCTTCAACAATATAACATTTTGAGGCTGTTCTTAAGGCAATTATATCAAATATACCGAATGTGATAGGGAGCAATTGGTATTAGTTTCAGATTAATCTCTGCACATTCTGGCATTCCAGTCCTGTCCTCAAAGACTGGATTTGCTTTCACTGTGATGAAAGCAAATTGATGGTCAAGAGGGCCTCCCCCTTCCTGGCAGTTTGTTGTTCTGTTATCTGGGATTACATGGGAATTCCATGTTACAGCACTGCTGGGGCTCTTCCAGAGGAGTCAGTGGGGCAGGACACAGTACTGTCACCTGGTCTCTGAGATGAGGTTAAGAAGGACAGATTCCATTATCTGCACCCTCAAAGATGTCCTGTAGCCTTTCCTGGCATTAGAATATAATTTTTAGACTTAAACTCCTCATTGCCCACTGCAGAGATCTGGGGATTTATCATTCTTGTGGAACATCAGTGGAGTACAGCAAAATCACATCACTCAGCAGTTATACCCTGAATGACTTCTGTCTCCATTTCTATCCCTGATCTCACTACTTAATTAGTGGTAGCTAATTACTGTGAATAGCCTTGCATCTTTAACTAAATGAATGTGTGTAATCCTCTCAGGTTTTCTATTAGAAAAAGGGAGGGAGTCGGTGGTATCACACAGATAAATATATTGTGTGGGAATAGCTACTTGGCAGATTGCAGGAAACTTGTTCCCATCTTTGCTGTTCTCCCATCTTCTGGAGACATGGGTCAGAAGCTCTGGGACCATGGTGGTCAGAAGCCTGGGACCATGGTGGTGCTGAGCTGAGAGCTCTAGGGGTGCAGTGAGGTGATGGGGCTGGTGGTTGCTGGGTGACACTGAGGACAAGCAGAGCTTGTTCCCGTCTGTGTGCAGTGCAGTGCAGCAGGACAGTCCAACAAGAAAGATCTGAATCTGCTGGGAAAAACCTCTCCCTCCAGGACCACAAGCAGCCATGGGAGAACTCCTGCATTTCCATGCCTGATAAGGCACCAGCAATGAAATATCATTGTCCCATGTGTAGATGCTTGTGTCATTCACTCCAACCAGCCTACATTTCACTAAACAGTGGTAAACTTTGCATGGTTTACACTAAAAAATCCAGCTTTGTCTCTGGTTAAAGCTTTCTTACACCTTATTTATTCCCTGTCCCCTCTGCAGATCACCCTGGCTCCTCAGCCAAGGGTGTTTGGGGCAGCCCCCAGGTGCAGGACTGATGATATCAGCCTCTGCTATGCCTCTCCTCACAAAACCCCTCTGCTCATAAGTCTACCTGGCATTTGTCAGGATTCCTGACTATTACTTTACTATAAAGACAATTCCTAGTACAACTGCAGATTTGCATCAATGCCGCTATAAAACAAACAAACAAAAGAGCATCAAAGCTGGACAGAATTATTCTGAATCAGATTTCACCTGATGAAAAAATATCACCTGATAACAGCCAGGAGATGCTATTATTGCCACAAATTTAATTAATTAAATGTATAAAAATGCATTTATTCTTCCTCCTGAAAATAATCTTGATAAAGAGGTCTTAGAATTACACATATGATTCTCAGTTTGGGGGTTTGTGTAGGTACAGCACCAAGTCTCTGAGCCACTCTGAGTTAAACCAGGTTTTTGTTACTTAGATCAGTGATATGGAGCAGGATCAATTGCTATCACTTGCAATAGTATGGGCAACTTCATCCTACCCTCCTTTTATTTTACAGCACTATGCAAACAACACTCGTCCTCTTGTAGAAATTAAAAATGAAAACTGGGACACTTGAGAGAAGGCAGCTCACTTTCTTTTTTGGAGAGGCTAGGCCATTCTTTTAATTGAGGACTAGAGGAGATCAAAGAGACAAACTTTAGCCAAGGGTAAATTTTTCACATCCGAGCCATGTTTATATGCAATTTCATTGCTGAACCTATGAACAAGAATGAGGTTCTCTTCCAATATTTGACTCTACATGAGAAAGCTATGAGCCTACTAGCTTGAATAGAATCATTTCTATTAGATGTTGCTTCTAACACACTGATGAGATCCTTGCCAAATCAAGAATTTCATAATTAAAATTCAGAACTGGGTCTGACAACTGTGCTGACATTATGAGGACTGGATGAATCTTAAGGTCTTGAAGGACAAACAAGCCAAGTTTGTCCACTGCAGTCATTGTTCACATGAACTCAGGTATACCTTGCTGCAGGTGTCAGTTCTGCTCCTGGATTTTGTTCCTGTAGCCTAAAAGAGTTTAATTCTATGGTTAGAGAAAACCTGAGATCCTGAATGAGAAGCTTTCCCCAGAGAAGTTGCCTTGACCATACTCCCATCTCCAGTGAAATTCCCTGGTGCTGATCAATCACCAAACTGAAAGCTCAGGAGAGGGCCTGAGTATCTGAATCTTTTACTTTCTAAGCAGTTCTGGTTCCTGCTTCAGATGTAAAAAAATCAAGTTTTCTGTTTATACAACATACATCAGTAAAGGATCTGAGGGGTTAAATATGTGCACACACAGCTGGTAAGACAGGCACTTGTATCTGAGCCCTTCAGTGCTCTGGCAAAACAGAGACATCAGAAACCTGCACAGCTCAAAGTCCCATGCAGCAAATCAGTCACAAAGATGGACAAGGAGGTCAAGATGCTCTGTTAAGGAGAAGTTTCACCTTCTGCCAGTGCCCACGTGGGAAGCTTGGGAAAAGCCTGGTCTGGGGAGGCAGAGCAGGGCAATACCTGCACACACCACACAGACCTGCCACGCTGTGGTCAGCCACGGATTCCCTAAAGCAATGACATGATAAGGAAGCAGGACAATCTCTTTTGAACACCAGACTCTCCTGGGATTCAGCGCCATAACTTTTTTATTTCCCTCCTAAAATGTTAATTCAAATGTGCAACTAAGTAAGTGCCAAAACAACTTGTAAAACTTTTAGTAACCCCACATTGACAGAAAAGTAGTATTGCAGAATATGCTCCATTCCCTTTGATCTATGATTTATTGATGCACAGTATGAAATATTCATTAAAACAGACTGCTGTTTCCCGTTGATTTGTCATGTTTTTAATTCATATTTTAACACATTAATAAAACTGACACTATTAATTATTTTTTGAAATACCAAATATATTTGAGATGTAAAACTGGCATGGGTTATGTTTGATATTAAAGTATCAGGAGGAATTAGTTCAAGCAAAATACGATCTGCAAGTGCTTGTAATGATCCTCTATATTCTATCGCCCCAACCAACTCCCTAGTTCCCTTCACTACTTTAAAACAACTTTAAATTACAAATGCAAACTGCACTTAGAAGCAGTTGTAACACTAAGCTTATGCTGCTTCTGCATTTCATACAAATACATGTGTTCATCAGTCTCTGCTATGGAGGTAACACAGAAATATATTGGAGGGGCACAGGAACTTGTTTTTCTGAAATGATTACTGATCTTGGTCTTCAGTGGTGTTTTTTTCCCAGCAACAGTTTGGTTTAACAATCCACAAGGCAGCTCTGTTCTGCCACTCCATCTGCTGTGTAGCAATAATAGGGAGGCTTATGCATTTTTAAGGGAAATATAGTCTGTCTTATAAAAGGCAGACTCATAATTACAGCTTCCAGCTTGGAGGAGGACATGTTGAAATGTGCCTATGAAAAATTAAAGTTCATACTGGTCAGAAAAACACCACTAGCTACCTTCATTTATGTCACCCAATTATTTGGTCCTCAGAGATGAAGTATTGCTCAAAGAATAAAGAATAAAGTATTGCTTAATATCAGAATGACCACCTTTTAGGACTGTATTATTAAGCTGATGGCACTTGAGATCTGGCCATTTCTACTTATGAACATCTTATTTTCTAGAACTCAAAGAGATTTATTAATTTTCTCATTTAAAAAAAATTAAAATTCCAAATAAGTAAACTATTTTAAATATCACGTGATATGAACACTCAGAGATCAGCTCTCATTTCTCAGTTAATGTTTTCAAAAGCATATAGCTAGAGAGAAAAGCAGAAAAATATGACTGACCCAAGACCACTCAAATGCCCCGAGCATCTTCCACCCTTCTTGTTGCCAAAATTATGCAATTAAAAGAACTACAACTTTTCAGCTTTCACTGGAGCCAGACTTGCATTGTTTTTTTGGTGTCAGTTCTGAAATCTGAGATGGGCACAGCTGCAAATAAAACATTAAAGGTGCCCCACTAGGGTTTAAAAGTTACCTTTAGCTCCATGAGACAAATTAGGGAATCTTAAATTTAATCAGATTCTAACTTCTGCCCAAAGCTGAAGGGTCCCAGTGAGACAGCAGGTTCTAGGGGTGGGGAAAAGGGCACCACTGGGCAGGAGCTGGGAGCCCAGAGGGTGTGACAGGGGGGTTGCTGGCTGTCCCTGTGTCTGCCCAGCTGTTCCCTTGCAGCAGTAAAGCAATCCACTGCTTGTGGTGCAACCAGACAGGAGCAGAGCCTGGGCTGGGCAGAGCTCACCAGGGATCACCTGAACCCAACACTCTGCACTGCTTGCTCTAGTTTGCCAGGATGGTTTAAAAAGGGCATGTCCAGCACAGTTTAAGGGCTTGGAAACTTGCCTAGGGATCACTAAAAATGTGTAAATATGTCATTAGCATCTTCCTCACATGGCAGAAAGGCAACAAACAAGAGAGCTTGCCTGGAGATTTGAGAATGCTCACACCTGCTACACTGGGATATGCTTTGTGCGGAGAATTCCAAAGGCAGCTTCTGCAATGCTCTGACCTAATGGTCAAAGGGACCTTTTACTGTTATGTGCCAACTCAGGCCTCCCTGCAAACACTGGGTGCTGTGTGGGAAGTGCTGTCCTTGAGGCCTCACTGTGCTCTAGCTTTGGCAAAGAAAGGAAGAACTGTTATCTACTCATTACACCCATACATAATCTGCCAGTCTCAAATCCATGTGCTTTCTACTGGCAATGTGGAAGTTCACATTTTACATTTTTTCCCCCTTTTTTTTTTTTTTTTTTTTTTTTTTTGGTGTGTGTATGTGTATTGATTTGTTTTATAACAAATCAGCATTTCATCTGACCTTTAAAATTGAAGTGTCCATGGTTCAGCAGCTCCCAAAGCCTTTGCCATCACATAATTATGGAACTGTGATTCAGGTCAGTTTAACAGCCAACCCCAGGCAGGAAGTTCTGCAAATATATTGTAGCTGCTTCTTTATTAATTATCAGCAACTTCAGCTACTGGGTTTCAAAAGACACCAATATTCCAAAGAAACATGAAGTGCTGACTGCAAATAAGAAAGAAACAATACAGTAAAGGCCAGTGTCCTGCAGACCATTCCACAAGGATGTGCCTATGAAATTCCTGATGTTGCATTTCCCATACTGTGTCTGCAACCTCAGGGCCAACCCAAAAAAGAGACTGTATAAATGTTACTTTCAACGTGGTAATGACACTGGAAAGCACTCACTGATCTACAATAAGCATCTCTTTCTCTATTGTGGAGAAGGCTTCAAATGCAACTAAGTTCAGACCCTACATTGGAATGGAACAGATGCTGGAGAATTATCCTGTCAATTATCATTTTCTCTTTGCTAGAACTGAATAAATATGTAACAGAAAACCCCTCAAGATGCACGTAAAGCTTGTTCTTTGAAATGCCAGTGCAGATGGAGTACAATCCTTACTCTAGTAACGCTGCATTTGCAGCTGTCTGCCCACAGCTTTTGCTGTGCTGTGGCGTGAGGGTACCTGAACACCTCACACCCCAAACTGCAGCAACATCTGAGGGACAGAGGGGATAGCTCAGTAATAAATACAGCCAGTTCCAGTTGTGGTGTAGCTGGTTTTTGGAGCTGTGCTTGGGGCACACCCAGGTGCCATCACCACGGACTCTCTGGGTGCTCCGGCAGGCCCAGGCAGTCTCTGCACAGATGGAGTGAGGGACTGCCTTGGGACAGCAGGCCAGCTGGCAAGGAGGTGATTGACTGAACCACCACAATTAACTGTTGGCATTACTGTTGTAGGAGCTCTCTGGGAAGGAATTTTGGGCAGTTGCAGAAGTTGCCCCAGGCAGCTCCTGCTGTGTTTAGCTTGGTCTGAATGCCTAAAATGTGTTAGTTAACAAACTGGGTGGAGAGTGCAGCCTTGCCCTCCAGAGGCTCCCCATGGAGATTTCTGCTGTGGAAGGGATCAAGCTGTGCACCACTATTTGTAAATAGTTTATAGGAATTGTTGTACGTGGGAAGTCATTTGTAAGTAGTTAAGCTATTTAAGAGATGTTTTGTCTTTAGTTAGGCTATACCAATGAATTAAACATGCTGGAACAATCCCCTCTGAGCTGAGTGACAGCAGCTCTCGGTCTCACCCAAACCAGCTGGAGACACTTCTGCAAGGACACCTACAACAGAGACTCACACCTCCACCCAGGAAACAACCGCCCATCCTTTCTGGGAGACTGGGCTCCCCATGTGAACACTACCTTGTGCAGACACCCCCCATATCACCTGCCTTTAAAAAGCCCTGCCTGGGAGTGCCTGTGCAACACCATCCACCCACAAATGTCCTGGAGGACGGAGACCCAGGGGAACAGACCTATTCTGCTTTCAGTACTCAAAAAACTACTTATAAAGCTTGCTTAGATAACACCAATTACCTTGGCATGCGCACATCCCACAGGAGCTCTGTTGAGCCCTGGACAGAGTCAGGGAGGTCCAGCTGACCCTGCAGGAATTATTGGGCTATTTGCTGAGCATATGCCTCAGTTTCCCTCCCTGTAAAAGGGGGTGATTTACAGCACAAGGAATTTGTGGATGATTTAGGAGCTACACATTTATTATTAGTTTTCTCATCTGGTTTCAACAACTTGCGATATCAGGTCAAAAGCAAAGCAAGTTTTCATTAATGAAACATGAATCCTTCCCTAATACAGTGGGACTGAGCAGTCTGCAGGATGATTTTGTTGTCTGATATCGTTACCCTTTATGATCTCATATTTTATGGTAGTTAATGCCATTGGAGGAAAACATGATCAGAGCAGAAAGCAGCTTCAAAGCAGCCATTGCTGAGTGCATTCATCACACTTGCTGCAGAGCTGGATTTTTCCTCTCTACAAATATAATCAATCAGTGCAGGTAAAGAGTTAGCTGCAAATAGAAGTCCTTTAGGTGAACTAGTGTGTATCCTGTTTTTATCAGCGTTCTGGGAAGTGTAGTTAGACTGGGATAAGTTATGTGGTGTGGGCTTAGGCATTAATGAATATGAGAAACTAAATTATTGAATTTTGCAATGCAAATTATTTTTTGAGCACAAATTCTTCACTTTTGAATGTTAAGGGCTCATAAAAAATGTCAATGGTTTATGAATTAGGCCATTAGCATGCAATTTGTGATTCAAACAGTACCACAGCCTCATGTAATAAGTGACTGAATAAAGAGCAGCATTCCTCTCTGCACTTGCAAAATAGTTTGTCAGGAAGGCAAATGCAGGGAGATGTCACACGAGGGACTCATTCCCTCCCTCTGGAGATGCACAGTTACATGGCAGAGGGGTCCTATGTCTATCCCTGACTGTGGTGCCTGGAAAAGCTGTGTCTGTGTGATCCATGCAATCATGGCAGCAGGCAGAGCACCTGTACGTGTGACATGGGCCCAGAGCTCCCCAGTGCCCTGGCAGCTCGTGGGCTGTGCCTGTCCCCACAGAGGTGCTGCCACCTCAGCCTGTCAGCAACAGCTGTGGCCAGGGGTGCCATCGAGTTTAACTGGCTGGAGACCTCAAAGGAAATAACATCCCCCCATGGTGGGAGGAACTCTGAGAGTTTCTGAGTACATACATGCATCTCGAGTGAAAGCAAAATCTGTGCTGAGTGAACGTGTCTGAGAGGTGGGGTACAAGGCAATCTGAAGGTGTCCCAAACACAAATGTGAGCTCAGAGTGCAGGGACAGAACTGTTGTCTTGATGGCAAATTCCCTATTCAAACAGTAGTGTTTACAAAGGTAACCAAAAATGCAAAATCCACTATTATGGATATAAAAACTCCTACTTTCCCAAGGTGAGAAAAAATTTGCAAAGAAAACACTAATTATGAGAATATTTATGTGATAGGTTGAATATTGCTGTTATCTAAAAGATCTCTGCAGCTGCTCAGTGTTTCAGAATCTGTGCTGGGGTAGAAAAATTACCCAGAAAGGAGGCAGAGGAATGGATAGAAAAGGGATGCTAAATGTTTTTGATATATATCATACACTCTTAAATTAGTATATATGCATTACATGGGATACAGTGGTATATGAAACTCCTGAAACTGCCAGTTTGAAATTGCAATTCTCTAATTTGTGCCCATGGCATCACTGACCCTCCCTTTCTCCACCTGCAAATTGGTGGCAGGGAGGCTGAAGTATGCTGCACTCCAGAGGCTGACCTTTGGTATGGCAAAGGTCAATTCCAGGGACCTCGGCAGGGCATGTGCCCTTCTTGCAGCTCCTTACAGTGAGCAGCACTCATCTCAGTGCCCGGGGACGAAGTGGAGAGGGGATGAGCAGCTGGTGGCAAAAGAGAGGTGTGGAGAGAAGCCTTTGATTCCGAATCAGAAATTAGGAGGAATTTTGGCTGCCCCTGCTGCTGTCTGTGGTCAGCACTTACAGACAGTGCATGTTGTCTGTCTGCCTACCTCAGCTGTGTAACTGACCTTGCCATGGGCCATATCCCAGAGCCTCTGATCTGCCTTTCAAGGCTAGAGCAACTCATGTCCTGGATGTTTTTCTCTCTCCTTTCTTGCAGCTGAACACACACACATATACTCTATGTTTGTGTGTACTAACCAGGCAATTAAGAGATCCATGTGGTGGGTGTGTTTAAAAGACTGACATCAGGCCAGTTTCAAATTTCTGAACAACACCAGATTAACATTCACTTACCAGTACAGGTTAATTATTAGTCTTCATGAAAAATCAGCATTACACATGCAATTAACTTAGCCCTTAAGACTCTTACTCTAAATTGGCTGTGAGTGTACAGCTACCATGAGGATGATGCAGGCAGTTAATGCTGATTCAGTGGCCAAACTTATGAGCTCTTCCCTGTCTTTCTTTTCTTATCATTCCTGTAGTTCTGCTCATACCTCAGCTCTCCAAAAGCAGCTCCAATCTGCTCTGGCCATTTATTATTTTCAGGGGGACAGGGACTTGTTCTGTTTTCACCAGACATCTTGTTTGCTTGTTCTGTGTGGTGTATACACACACACATAAATACATACCCAAAACATATATCATTATTTTTTTCCCATACACATTTCCCACCCTTTTATACCCTCTTTTTTTTGCATATTTTACCATATACACATTTTTCCAATACCCCCATCTGTACAAGCATACAATTCCTGAATGGTTGATTTGTTGATAGACATTATTTCTACATTTCTGCTTAGAATTGCATGTTTGTTTCTTATTTAATTAGTGGTGTTATATCAGGGAATACTTATACATTATCACCAGATATATTTTTTAGCATGCTTATGTCCAAGTTAATAATATTTTACTTGATATTCTTTCACTCCATGGTGCAACAGGACCTGCTTTGGCTGCACTCTTTCATGACCAGTGGATCTATTCTGCTGTCTTTTCTTAAAGAAAATGTCATTGCTCCTAAAACTGTACTTAAGATGCTTTTCTCTCTGCTTGTTTTACCCACCTGATGGGACATTTGCCCTGTCAAGAGTACTCACAGCCTGTTTCTAACCTTATGCCCTCTGTAGTTATGATGTGACTCTCTGTGAGTGGTCACTGTCCCTTTTAAAGCAAAGTTTCAGCAGGTATCCTTCCCCTCTCATGCTTTAATGGGCTTGTTGTCATCCTCACAAGCAGACCGCCTGGGCTGATGGTCAGCAGCTGAAGTCAGTGGTGTATAAAGCATGCCAAAACCCAGGAGTGCTGATTTGTGACTCTGCTGTTACCTCACCACATGCTCAGGATCCCGCTCAGTATCACAGGAGGCCGTGTACCTGCCAGGACCTGCCAGCTCCCATGAGCAGTGCCAGCATCAGGGCACCCCAAGGACCTTTACAGCTAACCACAACACCAGATACCAACACAGACCACATCCCTCACTCCTGGCAGCAAGCAGGGACCGAGGAGACCCGGGTCTGTCAAGTGTGAAATGTTAGCACTCAGTACCTCCAGCACTGTCAGGCTGCCCATGCCCTGGGGACAGACTCTCTTCTGGCTGGCTCTTGAAGCTCAAGTATTACAAAGGCCAGAAATCATAAAAGAAAAACTTAGAGGGGATGTTTAGTAGTTTGAATTACCAAAATAACCTAAGTGAAGACTGATCATTGTCAAATGTTGTCGTGCCACCACCCGATCTCTTGGAGCATTTAACAACATCTGATAATCAACCCCTAAAAAAGAAAAAAAGGCTGATAACCAACCCTTTTGCTGCACACAAGCACAGGTGGGTCCAGACCTGCTGAAAACCAGCACCTTGTCTGCAGGAAAGGTAAAACTCGGAGCATGCAGGCAGTGTTGCTCCCTGAGCACTGACCAAGATCCCATTCTCCAGTGGTTCACACGCTGTGCTCAGAGCACGGAGCCGGCAGAGCCCATCTGAGCAGGGACAGGGACTCCTGCAGGACAGGGATGGACTGCTCTCTGCCACCCTGTGGGGGCTGCCCAGGGTGGGGTTCCAGTGGATGGGCTGCTGAGGGAGCGGAGATGGGGCCCAAAGCGTAGGACTGACAGGCTGAAAAATGAGAACGTGGAGGTGTTTGTGCTGTAACTAACCACAGAGGCACAGAGTTATATTCTACCAATACTATCTCAAATTTAGGTCAATACCAGGCTTTAAACTAATAAATTGTGGGGGAAAGGTTGCTTTTTCAATAAAAGACAAAGAAATAAAACCCAACCTATGGTCCTTTTCATGATTAATCCTGTTCCACGGGCTGTGCTCAAACTGTAGTTGACCAGAACATGTTTGATTCAGTGCAGCTGAGTGGGTTTACATGACTCATGGAGATGCGGCAGTCATTTTTAAATTATCCTGGGGGCTTTGGATTTTAGTGTCATGACCAGGTTTGCATAGCTGCCAGTCACCTCTTAACATGGCAGGCAAGCATTTTATTTCTTGCTGCAGTGCCACACAGTAATGTAGAATATGTTACAGTCAAATTCTTATTTAGGGGTAAAGCGGGCACACACCATTTTGCATGTTTTTAAACTGACCACTAATGAATTGTTTACAGCTGCTATGTCTCCAGTGTCACTTCTGTACCCCATCTCCTATATTCCATGTTTTCCACCCCTCCCTGCTGCATCCTGCACCTCCTTCTCATCCCTGCTGTCGTACCAAGCCTGTATTTCTCTACACTGCATCATTCTGCTGGAGTCATAAATATCCCATTCTACCCAGAGCACCTGCTTGTTACTGCTGTCTGTATAAAAGTGCGGGTCTCCATCACAGACAAACAAAAATAAACCAGAGACAGACTCCTGATCAATTATAGAAACCAAGCAAAGCAAAGGCAGACCAAGAAGAGATCAGACAAGGTGGGCCTGGCAGGCCTCAGTCCCAAGGTCTTGCAAACTCAGGACAAAGCTTGTGTCCTATTATCCACAAAGACAATTCTGTATTTCTTCACTGCTACAAAAAAGGAACTATTTGCTTTTTTGTTCCGCTGTGTTTGCTTATTCTTGACTGGGAAGGAGCTGCCTGCAAACTTAGTAGAGGTGTGCTATCCTGCTCTGCTCTGGGTGGGCAGCTGCAGTCACAATGAACCATGTGGAAAACTTGTACCTGGCCTTGAAAACTTATATTTCCAACTAGATCAGCTTTTAATTTATGAGAATGAATTAGTAATCATAAGGAAAAAAGGAATTTAAAAAGAGGGAAAAAAATCACAACCAGGGTGCACACACAGAAAGGAAATCTGAAAAATTAGTCTGAATTTCAGGAGTCCTTTCTCAGAAGGCCCAGGTCTGAAAGTGTTGTTGAGATGATTAGTCACTAAATACATGCCAGAACTCCTTCCCTCCAATGCCAACCATCCCAGCATCCTGGCCTTTCAAAACATCAGTCACATACCCTTCTCTAGCAGTGAATGATGGTTGCCTCGTGTAATAAAATATTCAACTTCACAACAACGCTTTATAAAGAAGGAGGTTCATGAATTTTTAAAATTATTTTGTAAATCACTCTGAGAGCTGACAATGAAGGCTAACACCTCTGCTGGTGTACAACTGCCAAGTTATCCTCGTATTCAGCCTGACACTGGGATTTGTGGGAACCTTCCCCTCTGATGTGTCAGAAACCCTCTTCTGAGTGGAGTGTGAAAGGCATTGCCCCCACTCTCAGCGCAGCAACCCAGCCCACGCTCTGCGAGCTGCTCAGGCACTCGGGGCAATTCTGTCAGGAGGAGATGGTTTGAGGGTTACCTGATGGGATGTGTCTGTCAATGCAGCAGGGCTGTGGAAAGCACGGGTAGCAAAGCTGCTTCAAGGCATTCCCCAGACACCAAACAGGCAGTTTCCAGTGCATTTGTTTTGCAGTACTGATGACTACTTCCCTTCGTGGAAAGAAACGAGTGGGTGACTTAGTTTCTGTCTGTTACCATTACCAGCAGTGTCCAGATTAGTTTTTGTGGAATCAGAGAAATCCCCAGCACCAATGACTGCAGGAAACTCTCCTCTGTAAGATGGCAATCTCTGTAAAGCACTACAGACAGAACTGTGCGTGTGGGAGGAAGGGAAATGCCTTTCACACTGCCTTTCTTAGTACTTTCTGTGCAGCTGCCTTCTCTCAGGCAGCCTGGTGATGGCTGTTCAACAGCGCAGCCAGAAAGGAGAAGTTACCAATCAGCAAAGCTAAAAACATTCATGAAGGTGAGCAACAGCACCTGCAGGAAGGTGGGAAACATTCACACATCATCAACTCAATAGACATCAACTCTTTTAGAAAAAAAAATTAGTTACCATGGTTGCATCTGTGGAAGGAGAAACCCATTCCTGCTAAATGTCAGGAAACGATTGTCTGGAGAGATGTTTTGCTGTGACTGCACTAGAAAACAAACTGGCCACAGTTTTATTGCATGGTGCTACTTAAGTGAGAAACTCCTCCTTGGCCATCCCCAGCAGGGAGGCAGCAGAGTGAGAGCAGGTTTATTGTGCATGGCCCTCCCCGGGTGCTGCAGGAGAGGCTGAGAGCCTCCCGTGCCTGCAGCAGGGCACGCTCTGGGTTCAAACCCTGCTGGTGACCCAGATGGAGGAGTTGTTATACAACGTTCTTTAATTGGCAATTTTCTGCTCTGTTCTCTTCTGCATCTGTTATTTATGTATCACAGCTTTCCTGCATGCTGGTAGACAACAAGGAACTACAGCAGTGGTATCCCCTCATATTTAAAACATTTAGACAGACAAAACCCCAAAATTCACATAACAGAATGGTTCATTACACTCAGAGGAAATTTTGTTGCTTTACAAAACATTTCTCTGAGATGATAAAGCCCACATGGCTGCTGCACAACAACTACTGAGCAACAGAGGAAGAACAAAGAATAAACCAAACAGCAAGATGTTTCAGCAAAGATGCTGACCCAATATAGCAGCTTCCAACACGCAGAGCTGCAGCCACAGCACCGCCTTGGAGTTAAGTGCCCATGAGCTTGGTGTTATGCCAACAAAATCATCAAGAAGCTGGATCTCTCCTTGTTATTAAATTGGGCAAGCAAACGAATGAAAGGAATCAAAGCAATAACAAAGGGCAGATAACCCCTGGGCTATCTCGTAAGCAGTGGCTGACAGATGTGGATTACTGAAAAAGTAAAGAGCTTGCCACTTGTATGTAATAAAGCCACAGGGATTTCAACAATACCCTTTTTGTTTTAAAGAAGAGCAAAGGCATATATTGTCAAAACCATAAAGCTTGCCACAGTGCACTGCTGCACTATATAAAGACATCACAGGCTTATGGTTTTGAAAGGAGTGACAGCTATTACATGCTGAAATTTTTCAGTGAGGCACTGCGTGGAGTAACTAAGGATCATGCAGGGAAGCATCATCTATTTGTTCCTTGACAAGAACACCTGGATGACCCCTCTGAATTGGTCAGTTGGACTTGGTGGCCTGGACATTTATCACATTTATCACTGCTGCTGGTTTTTTTTGTGGTTTTTTTTTTTTTTTTGGTTGTTGTTGTGGGTTTTATTTTATTCAAACAAACTCTAAGAAAGCAGCATTTTGGTTTCATAAAGAACCCAGAAGTAGAAAAAAAACAGTTGACATGTTTGTTTTCAGTCCTTGTACTGACCAGGTATAATTTGTCATCTGAGGGTGCAAGCTGCCATTTGAACTAGAACTTGGCTGAATTTTGGCACAATTTCTAGTAGAGTTGTAAAAGCCCCACCTGTCACAGTTTTCACTGCCTTGTCAGCTTACAATGCCAAGGAAGCACTAAAGGTGTCTGTACTCGGCAGTGGCGAGGCTGCACCTTAAATCCTGGTGTCAGTTTTGGGCTTCTCATGACAAGACAGAGATTGAGGGGCTGGAGTATGTCCAGAGAAGGGACAGGATCTGGGGAAGGGTCTGGAGTGCAACTCTGAGCAGCAGCTGAGAGAAATGGGGGTGTTTATCCTGGAGAAAAGGATGTTCAGGGGGGACCATTCCTTTCTATAACCACCTGACAGGTAGTTGTAGCCAACCTGAGGGTTGGTCTCTTCTCACAAGGGACAAGAGATAAGGCAAGAGGAAACGGCCTCAAGCTGAACCAGGGGAGGTTCAGAGTGGGTTAGCAAGCATTGGCACAGACTGCCCAGAGCAGTGGTGGAGTTCCCATCCCTGGAGAGAATTAAAAACCACACAGATGTGGCCCTTGGGGACTTGGTTAGTGTGGTCTTGGCAGTTCTGGGGGACCTCAATGACTGTAGAGGTCTTTTCCAACCTGAACCATTCTGTGATTCAGTGACAAGATCCTGCCCTTGTTGCTGTTGTAACAGTCTTTAAGCCCTTCCCTGTCAAATTGAAACATACCCTGCACTCTTCTAGGACCAATTCTCGTCTTAATTAATGTCTCATTTCAGTTTTTAATGCTATTTTTCTGCCTGTGAAAAACTAAATGCATTGCATGTAGCAGCATAACAGGTAACCTTTTCATACAACATATATTCAGGCATCTGATACACACACAATCAATGCAACACAGAGAAAGCCCACCTGATGAAAAATATGCCCCTCTGTTCATCTATTTCCATTACATCTCTCTAAAAGTTTCAATGAAAAATATGGGGGAATATCATCTTTAACAACCTGACACATCTTAAACTTCCCATATGGCACAGAGCAGATTTCTCTCTGCTCCTTCCAAGTACTGTTGTTCAGCCTTTTATATCATAACCCCCTGGTGTTACCACCAGGAATTGTCAACAGGGCTGGCTCCCAGTGATGTGATGCATGAAACATGATTCTAACCCTGAGGAATCCCATGGTGTCCAACTCAACATTTCCCCATGGAGAGTTTTGGCTCTTCTGCTGTGATGATTTGCAGGACAAATTAAACTACAGCAATGTAGACTATTAAACAATGTAAACATATTAAACTACAGCTTCAAAGTCTCAAAGTCTGTCTGATGTAACTCATAATCCCACAGCTACACATAGGGTCCTAGTGCAGAAAACCTCCTCTTCTATCACAGAGGAGAATATGGAAAACATGTATTTAAAGGTTAAATTGTTTTGAAACCACATTTCTGTTGTCTTAGTGTACCTATGGCCCATGGAGTTTCTTTGCACTTATTTGGGCAAACAGCCCACAGAAAATTGCCAGAATGGGTCAGTCTGTCAAAGCTGGCACGGTGACTTTGTTGGTGTTTAGATAAAGGCTGAAGGAGTTTAGAGGAAGGCAGAAAAGCAGGTTCTGGATATTCTCTTTAAGTCTTATCAGTATCCAGCTGTTCAAAATCCAGACCAGCACAACTTTAAACCAAACTGCAATTATATTTTAATAACTCTCTCCCATTTTAATTTCCACTTTTTCTTGTATGTCATGCATAAATGGAACCATGAGATGCCAATTCTGCACTAGAAAATGAATGAAGAGCAATTCAGTGCTAATAAAATCAGGCAGAAAAAGTCCTGCTAATAACAAGCTGAAGATTTAGAATTAAAACATTATGAAGTAGAAATCAAAGAATGATTTTCCACTATATATATAAAGACTTTTCAAAATATGACAAAAAAAAAAAAAAAAAAAAACAAAAAACCAAAAAAAGAGATAAGAATATAGCAAGACATGGAGTAATTTTAATACATGAATAAAAATGCTACAACATAACTTACAGAACCTCTGAATAAAATATGTGAATAATGAAATAGAGAGAAAACCAGACTATTTTATTTATTTTAAAATAAACTATCAGCAACTATTTATAAAAATTGTTTCTTGGGGAAAGAATCACTCCACAGGAAAATACTGACATTAACTAAATTCAAAATTATCAAATAAAACCAAGTATTACAACCATTTTAGTGGGCAAAGTCTCCTGTTTCCTCCAGCCATCACATGATAAATCTCAGCCCACACATCAATTTATTAGAAGGCAAGTCAGAACAATAACAAAGACAAACAGCCATTAGTGGACAAGACAGTTTCATCAAGCAAGATCTTCCAAATAATATATTGCTGTTTGTCATGAAGACACTTTTAATACACCAGAGTCCTTTCCAAAAGCACCTATAATCAATTCCTTCTAATTTACAAACTCAGAAAGACTACGAGAGTGATGGTAATTTCATATTTTACACACCCACAGAGGTTATGACAATTGATTCAGTTCAGCAAAGAACCGTAATGACTTTGAATGCACTTGAAAGATTTTTGCATTTGTTTTCTAGAGCTGTAAAAAAAGTAATTCAAACTCTGCCACATGGGCACGATTTGTAAAGGTTGTACATGAAAAGTATGGATTCAGCTCTGACAAAGACAGCTCTTGTCTTATTATAATCCACTGCAAGGCATGCTGGGCACTGCACTAAAACACTTGGCTCCCCTTTGTGTGGACTTTATGCCATCTGAATAGATGCAGAAAAAAAGAGGGGCAGTGAAAAATGGGTGACACTTTAAACCACTTCAGAACAACTGGGTTTTAGTCAATTCTTTTCATCAATGCTTAAAGTAAGGATATGCAACCTCTGCCCCTAGATTAACAACCCCCATAAAGAGGAAAGCAACCAGAATCCTCTGTAGCTCAATGCAAGGTTTCCAGCCATAAAACAAGACAAATGGCCACATGGCCTGCCTTTCACTAGCCAAAAGTAACCAGCAGTGAAACAGCAGCCTTGCTATTTCTGCCCTCAGAATAATATGAAACAGCTCAATTTACAAGATCATCACATAAGTGAATTGTGTTTCTTTCCTGCTGGCACTTTTAGAAAAGGTTCAGTGACCAGAGTCCTAGTCTCTGAGGGGCTATGGCCTCAGAGCAAAAAGACATCAGTGGCTCCAGTCTGCAAGAGGGACTAAGAGTTGACTAGAAGCACATTTTTATGGTTTTTTTCAGCAGTTTATATGAGCCTTGCCACATCCCAGCTAAGCAGACAAGGCAAGAGCAAAGAAACTCCATCTGGTCCTAGTGCCAAAGGAAGGACTTGGTCTATCAGTGCTTGTTAGAGAAGAAAGGAAAGAAAAAGATACTCAGACATCATAACACTGCAACGTGAGACTTTAAATAGCACTTTCAATAAATTGGGGAATCTCCTGGGTGCCGAGTCCTACTTTAGAAACCATCTCTGAGTGTTTCTCTTCTCCATGACAGAGAAAGTTCAGTAGATCTGCAAACATGGACTACTCCCACTTGATGCTTCCAGCAGCAGAAGCCTTCACAGGACCCTCTAGCCATGAAACAGATTATTTTTCACATGTGCAGTCATCTTCCTTTGGTGCTTTATGAGATGCTGTAAGCTTTTACTGTGGGGACAGAAGTCATCAATATTTCCAGTGCTTGCCATGAGAACACTGGGTGCACATTTGAGTGAGTTCTGCTTCGTGGACAGCCTTCCTTTGGATGTGCTCCATCCTCCCCAAGGCCAGGAGGGAGCACATCCCCTGCAGTGCCCCACACACCTGGAAGGAAGGGAGCTCTGGCAGCACCTGAGCAGTTCCATTGTGAAAAGAAAGGATGTACAGGGCACATACATTCAGCTAAAGTCGTTCTTTGTTAGTGCACTGATATCAAAGGAACTATGCCTCGTATGCTGAAGAACTGATTCATAATTTCAAATGGAACTTTTCATTCATACTTAAGACAGTTTTGACTTAAAGATCTCACTCAAGAACTCTGTGCTGTTAGGAAGGCACACAGCAGGAGCTGGAAAGCACTAACACAGCAATACTTTTTAATACTCCTTGGCAGTCTGTCTTGCTCATCTGAAAGATCTTTTAGGGGTGTCCACAAAACTGATATTGAGAGATGGTGCAGCTTCTGCCAGTCTGGAATGGGATCCCATTGGAGGATTTTATGCTAAAAATGGATGCTACAAGAAAGATGTAAGGAAAAAAACCCAAACACCCCACCTTATTTAGATTAATGCTTTAAAATATGAAATCTTGTGTTCAGAGAAGACTATGACAATTCTGCATTGTATTCAGTAGTTCTAGAATTTCAAGTACAGTGTTTGGGGGTTTAAAAGCTTGCCTGGTTAGACAGCTGATGAAGTGAGACAAAGAAATTGCTGCTTTCCTCCAGACCAAGGGAATCAGTGTCATGGAAGACAGTGTAGTAGCAAAGACATGGTACTGGTGAGGTAACACACTTGAATGATTTTATGATTTATATTCTCCTCCTTATCTGTGACAATATCCATTCTCTGAAGATGAAACAGGAAACATACAGCTGCTGCATATATATTTATTTTCATGGTGTTCTAGCTTTCAGAACAGTGCGAAGGTCCATGAAAATAATTACCTAAGGCAGCAAGAAGAAAAAGAGAGGGCTGCACTGAACCTGCCCCGTGTTCCCCTCACAGCTCTGTCAGTGCTGAGCAGGGGGTGCCTTGGTGCTGCCAGCCACCTGTGCAGCTCCAGTGCAAGGACAGCTTCCCTTGTGCAATACAATGTGCCACTCATTCATTGTTTGCTCTTTGACCTTATTGATTTGACTTACATTTTACATCTTTACCTTGTACAGTTTGCTAAGAACCGGTGCTGAAAAACCAAAATTGCCTGCCTGGAGTCTCTGATGAAAAAGAGGATTAAGCCTCTTTTTATCCTTTTAAACTTAACAAAAGTCAGGAAACAAATTTAGGAGCCTAACTAACTTCTTCCTATTGGAGAATAGGTACTTCAACCTTTCTGAGGGCAAGGCTTGGGCTCCAGTGCATTTTGGGTACTTTAATAGAGGTGCAGGCAGGCACAAGGAACAAAGTCACCACGATGGTTAGTCCCAAACATTGGCCCCTATGTTTAACGCATAGACTTCAACCAGTCTAAGGTTGTTGATGCTAAATTAATTGATAATACAATTCTCAAATCATTATTATTCTTTTTCTGTATGGTTATGTTGAATGTTAAAACAATTACAATCTATGATTAGACAGACAAAATATGACCTTGCTTTGAAACCAGGGTAAATCACTCATTTTCCCCCAAAACTCCTACAAACAAATACATCAGTATGGATCTCAATACAGAATCTCACATCTGGAAAAAACATACTGAGCATATTGGAACTTTTTTCCTTCTCTCCTCAAGACACATGTGATACTCACAAGGCTGTGTTAAACCTTTCTATCTTGGAACCTATCAGAAATACTTTGATAAATGAAGAACTTCAGATATTTCTTGAAGATCATGATATACTCACAGAGTGAGTTCCAAGTCTAGTTTTAGTTCCAAAGATATTGCACTGGCTGGAAAGTGGTAAATGATTTTTATTAGCCATAGACAAGAATCAAATTTGTGCCTCAATCTCCATCAATCTTAGTAAGACTCTGATGCAGTGATACTGTTTTATTGGCCAGACTAATGAACACTGGAGTCAGTTCCTTTGTCCCCAGCTGGTTAAAAAAGTTATTCAGGTCCTATTCTCAGTATTTCGAAGCTAATGGTCTGATTTCTGCCACCACATTGATTCCTGAGAGAACTCCACTGATGTTTTCTTCCTTTTTCTTTAGTTACAGGTTTTTCTTTGCACATAACACAAGTGAATTAATTGCTAAATTTTCCCTATTGCAGCACCATTCAGCCTGTTTTTGCTAAAGCTGAGTGTGCATCATTGTGCTGTTTTGTGACTCTGTCTTTTGGAACTCAGCTTGGGTCTGGGACTTACAAGAAGCAATAACAGCCAAGGGAGGAAAATTGCTGACCTCAGCCTCCTCAAGCACAACACGAGCACTGAAGGGGATCTATGTGAACTTGCTTTACTTCATAAAGGGGCAGATGCTGCTACATCACCAGTCACTGAAATGCATGGGAAGAGTAGTAGCTTAAAACAAATGGCAACTTAGTTGGTGTGACTCAAGCCCTTTACTTAAAGGTCATATGTTCTTTACAAAATGAAGTTCTTGCCACAAAGGGGGTCCCATATCTCAGACTGGATGGATATCCGCTCATTTGCAGGCTATTTCAGAACAGGAATATAAATGATAATGTGTTAATTCTCCCTGTGGGCCCTGCTCCACCCAGGAGCTCTGCTCCTGCCTCCTGAGGCTGTGCACTGGGCTCTAAGTGTTCCTACAGCTTTGGGTTTTATAGCCTGCTGTGTTTCCAGCATCAGGCACTTGTTTTGCTTTGTTCAGAGTGGCCCCCAATAAAACCCCTAGTCCTGCACTGTTATTTCTGATCATTTTAGAGATAGATCCTACATCATTCTTTGCAGTAATTTATGTGGCAGTTCTTTACCAGTACTTAAATCACTACTAACTACTTCTAACCAACCATTTTTTTTGCCTTGAGATGTTTAATTATTACAGGATAAATGGTACTAGTGAGGGATTCATGGGGAAACAGTAATTAGCAGTTCCATCTATCTCAATAAAAGAAAATATTATTATTAATTAATATCCATGCAAGGAAGCAGAAGGAGTTTTTAAAAATCTACAATAGAGATATCTACAGGGGCCACATTTGCTCAGAGTGTCTCTTTGACAGGTGCCCATTTATTATTTTAACAAGCTGAGATTGTCTGCATCTTCAATCACAGGAGGTCAATCCTTCATTCCTGTCAAATCTTTGATAACTAAAGTGTCTGTATTAATAACTAAAAACTGGAGAGAACAAGCTCAGATAGCTCCAGTAGGGAGTCACATTGCTTGAAATTGCCAAATGCCAGTCACTTTGAAAAAGGAAAGAGTTTATCAAAGTAGGCTGTGGTGGTGATTAGTTTAGATTTGCTTTGGCACAACTTGGCTGCCAAGCAGCCTTTTATGCCCAAGCAACCTCTTCTCTACCACAGCACTTCACTTCTGCAGAGGAAGCTGTCACTGAACCCAGGAAGGGAAGGGAAAAGGGTTTTTAAAATACCCAGGTAACACTTGAGCTATTGCAAATATTTGATGTATGAAAAATAATCACACATCAGGCACCTTATATAAGAAATGTAATAACTAAAAGTTACAGGCTCTCCTGGAGGAGCAAGTGAATGTTCTACCCAGATTGTTATATTATTAAATTGTGTCTCAAGAGGACAGTTTGTAACTGCCCCAGGAGGACTAAAGGATGGCAAACACATAGATTTACTCTGTCCTTAGTGAGAAATTTTATTTCTTTTAAGAAAATGGCATGTGAGTTTCCTATGCCCTGGCTGGTTTTGGAGCTAACAGATTTGAAAGAAATTTTCTGAATGTCTCTGGTGGGTCAGAGGTTTGTCACTGACAGAGCTAAGGACCAAACCTGAGGCTATGAGCACCTGGAGAACTTTGAGTACTCACGGATTCTCCAGACTGACTCATCACACCCATCAACCACATGTTAACATCACCGGTGTGTCTAAAAAACTCAAAATAGTGTGCCAGAAAAAGAGACCAGACCCTGGTGCTTTCCGTTTATAGGATACAGCCTGAACAACTTGCTCACACATAACTCCTCTCCTCTTCTCATGACACAAACTCATGGTGACAAAAGTGATCTCAACTCATCCTCTCAGATTGCATCCAACCTTACAAATTGATTTGATTCTCCAATTTGACTTTCAGAGACTTTCCTAAACCCTGCAGATTCTTTCTGCCATTCCTCTCTTCATCTTTACAAGCATCACATTTCTCTCATCCTTAGAACAAAATATAAAAGCCATTGGGTTTTCAGAACCTCCCTGGGTGGCTGCCCTCAGGGATGGGCTGTACAAGTGCAGCTCATTAACCTCAGCCCAGGCACAGCCACAGCTGCTGGGGGGCTGTGGGGTCCCCTGCCTCACTGTTCTTCAATGCTCAGCAGTTCTGGTGAGTACCAGCAGCTTCTGAGGATACAGCACAAAAATAACCCAATATCTAACACAGTGTAGGAACGGGAGGAAGATCAGTGCTTTATGTGAACCTAGTTATGATGTCCTCTAGGCTTTGACCTTCTAGGAATGCAGAGTTTAATAGTGGTGGAGACTTTTTATTGCCCCATTAGTCATCGGCTGGATGGAGTTTAGCAGTGGGTGCACTGACAAAGGTGATGTTCGTGCAATGAAGCTTAAAGACAGAAACACAGCCCCACTGCAGAGGTACAAATGTGGTTGGAATTAGAAGCAAACTTGAAAAATCTTGGACTAGTCTACACAGGTGAAGCCTCAGGTTTTGTTCCTGACTTGTCTTGTGCAGCCAAGTAATTCCTCTGTCTCACTTGGTTCCTCCTTTGCTCCCTAGAGCAGCAGCAACACAGTGCTGATCTCTCCTGCCAGGCTTTGCATGACAACTGGCTTCTTCCACTGTGGTGCCAAGGATGTTGCTTGTACCACAACTATGGATTTCTTTTTAATGGTCTCAAAATGTGATAGGTATTGTACGAACACACAGACAGATACAGTCCTAAACCTGAGTTAATAAAGTGGCAATCCGATACAGAGGGAAAGTTTATTCTTAAGCAAGTCTCAGAAGAGGAGAAGGATGAGTCTGTGTTCAAAGAGGGTCAAAAAGTTTGTGCAATCACCCTTATGTCTTTATCTTACAGGTTTTATTTAATTTGATTTGGAAATTTCCTGAAAGAAAATCTCCCAGTGTTTGACAAAATTTCCAAATTTTTCCATATACTTAAATTTTAATTAAAAAGTGAATCTGAATTTATTTTAACATAGAACATCGACTGTTCTACTTCAGAGGGAAGAAGACAGAAAGAAATTGTCCTTGTTCTTATGCTGCTCAGAAAGATTTTGTCCTTCTCATGTCTCTCACATTACCTGCTCTTCTCATTTCCATATTTTTGTTTTCTCCTTCGTTTCGCTCCATGGCAGCAAATAATGCTGAATACCAATGTAGTTGTATTCATCCATTTACAGATCATTTCTCTAAGCACCACACACAAGCACTCAGCTTTTCCAAATACAAATCAAGGCTGGTTACCTTAATTACTCATGGATTTCTGCAGTGCACAGGTGAGACGGGCTTTCATTACCCTGCCTATGTTAAAAGAAGCAGCTAAATCTACATATTCTTTCAATGACTGCTCAGTGTTCAGTACTGGCACAGATGAATCCTTGTCAGGAATAACTCAGTTTGCCTGAACAAGGAATTTCAGGGAGTGACATTACTTTTAAGTCAGGAGATGAATAATAATCCAACTGATTGCTTTGGGAGGAACATTATAAAAGAAAATCCAGTGACTTTTTCACCCAATTTACTATTTCTGGGAGTATCAAAACGCAATTTAGACATGCTATCATAAAAAAGAAAAATTTAGACATGTTATCTTTAAAAAGAGACTCTGGCTTCTCTTTCAAGTAAATTGGTAGCAGAGTATTACTAAAAAAAATTCACCAAGCAAAATGGAAATGCTAGCAATGCAGCAGTGCTTAAATTTTATGAGAGTTAGATTATCACTAGGTACATAAAAATGAGCGGGAAATCTGCAGTCGACAAGAGCTTGGTGCATAATTACTTTTCCTCTCTCACCAAATGGCTCCAGGTCGGAACACTTCATTTAAACACAAAGAGAGTGACAAAAGTGCTGACTTGTGGTAAACGTGTGCAACACAAGCAGATTTAACACTGCTAAAGAAGTTAAAAGAAATGTGAGACTGTAGAGGTGTTTTTTATCAAAAAAATAGAAAAGAAAAATTTTAAAAAAAGAAGTTTCTCCACATAATCATTTTGGTCAGAGGGGACTGCTGCTGGTTTCCAGCCCAAAGCAGGGGTAGGTAGGGTGGGCAGTTTGGGACACGTCCATTGTTGATCGCCTACACGGAAGAACGCTCTCACACATGTCTGGAGAGTCTTTCCAAGTCCACCTTGTGCTTGTTGCCTCCTGACCCTGCCCCGTGCATTCTGGGCAGAGCCTGGTCCCACCTTGGGCAGCTGCAGAACCCCTCGGGCCCTGCTCTCCCCCAGGCTGAACAATCTCCTCAGGCTCTCCCGGGCCCTGGGTGCCTCTGCCGGGCCCGTTCCGTTCTGTCGCTGGCATTTGCAGCCAGCCTGGCACACACGGCTCCAGCTGCACTGCCACCAGTGCCAAGGGAAGGACAAGGATCACTTCCCTCACCTGCTGGCTCACACAGCCCAGCGAGCTGCTGGCCTGCCCTGCTGCAGGAGCACACCGCTGCCATGTGTCCTGCCTGTCCCTCAGCTCCTCTGACAATACTGCAGCTTAATTAAAAAGAACTGCCGTTGTCAAAAAGGAAAGCAAGTTGGTGATTGCTCCAGCTCAAACGACTGGCTCACTGCTCCCTTCATCCAAGATTAGTTTGCTGTTCCCTGAGTCTGAGACCCCCAAAGAGCAGCATACATTTTATGGGGTTGCATGGTCCATTTTGATGTTTGTGTAAAACGGGCTTGTCCAAGGAACAAACTAGATTCTCTCCCATACTTCTTTTTCCAGACAGGAAAGAAATACTGTAATTTGCATTACTCTGAATAGAACAGTATTTCAAGTTCTACATAAACAACTCCCTCCAGTGCACCTCTCAGTGCAAGCAGATGCTTAAGTCCAGTCTGATTCAGCAAAGCTTTAAGCATGTATCTAAGTGTCATTGCCTTCAGAATGAAAGTTAAGTGTGTGCTGCTATGCTTTGCTGAATTTTGGCCTCATGCTATAAGAAAAGGATAATTTGGCTCATTATATTTTGTGAATGACACAATGCCCCTGAACATTAAAGTTTATATCTATTTGCATATATATATGCAGCATTAGGTTTGGCTCTCAACTCTGTAGAGATCAAAGTACACAGGGATCCTTAGAGACTATCAGACAGCAATTACACTGCAAAATAAATTATAGGCAGTCTCCCCCTACATTTCACTATGTCCAGCTGCACTTTTCCTTGAGTTCCTTTACTGCCCTTGAATGTGTTTTAGTTTTAGTTATTGCATAAGATCCTCTAAGATGAGGGCTTATGAAACAACCACTTCATTCCCAGTGGTGAAACAAAGCTCAGTTTTAACAAAAATATTTTCTCAAAGTTGAAAAAGTAAAAAGAAAAGGAGAAAATTATTTTCTCATGGGTTGTGCCCAACTGTTTCCAAAGGTCTTGTAAAAGCTTTTAAATAACTTTCTGCAGAGGACAAACAGCAGCTGCGGGGCAGTCTCTGAACAAAGCATTTCTGGGTAGATTCGATGCCTTTTCACAGCTCCTGATTTCTGTGAGTGTTAATTTATTTTGAAGCTGTCTGTGTTAGTGCTCAAAGCATTCTTGTCACAGACACAGCACGCACTGGGTGCAGGGTTCCACTCTCACTCACAGAAAGTGCTTGTGACTGGAAGTGTGAGAAAGTCAAGTCCGAGTTACTCCACTGCAATGCCTAATTGAGGAATGTCTCTGCGTAAGGACTCTTGCCTGGCACGCTGATGGGCTCTGACATTCTTTTTCTCTATCAATGTCAAGTGGTTATTTGTGACTTTAATGACAAATTACCAGTATTGGCATCGTGATTATATCTGACTGCACTTGGGATGGAGATTTAAGAGCAGACTGAAGAACCGAGATATTCAGCTCCTTTCATCCATCTTTATGAGGTGAAACACAGCATCTGAAAACTCTGAGCTCAACTGATCACAATGTTTAGCTGATTTTTGGAGTTTTTTTTTTTAAGTGAATTGTTAGTCTGTGATTGTGATCCCAAAAACCAGAAATTATCTTTTCATCTGCTGAAACATATTGATCAGGAAAGAAATGGCCCCCTTCCCCAGTTCCATATGTGCATACCAGATCCAGAATAACAGGCAATGGCAGCTGAGAACTGCAGATTTTGAGCCACCTGGAAAGGCAGTCCACAAAAATATTTTTTTCCCAGTGTTTTTAACACTTTCCTCCACCCATCCAGCTCACACCACGCAGGCACTGAAGATGCCAGACCTTCACTGGAACTCCTGACCTTGGAACCTTCCAGCTGGCAGCCAGTGCTTGCTGTGGGCAGGGCAGGCAGTTGTGGAGGGCAGCAGAATAAGGCGGCAAAACAGCCATGGGTAATTTGCTTATTTTGCATAGCTGAGAGCCCTGGAAATCCTGAGCCCTCAGCAGAGAAGCCCAGTGTCTGCTACAGGCTGTGACAGGGATTAAGAACCTTGGTTTGCAGCAGAGCAGTCACCAACCCTGTCCCTCTCATCCTGCAGTGGCAGCAGGAGCAGCAAACCCTGCTCTCCATCCCAGCTCCATCCCTGGTCCTGGGACAAGACACCCAAACCAGGAGCCAGTTCTGCTCACTGCTTAGTAAACTCTGAAATCTGACCTCTTATTAATCCTCTACATCTGGGTACAAGTGTTGGAAATTTGGCCAAACCAGCTCAGCCCTGTATTAACACAATTCCATCTAACAAAGGCTGGAAAGGTGTCATGGGTGATGCTTGTTGCTGTCACCAGTATCAAATCTGTTATTTCTCAACATGTCAGCTCCTACCCAAGAAAGTTTAGCACCAGTTCTGTTGCCTTCCAGCCGCTCACCAAATGTATTTCCAAATATCCCTTAGAATGTGAAGCAAGAACACAAATCACACAAATCCCACTGTAGCCTCCTGATACCACAGCATCTCTCTTACCACTTAGATTTTTTTCTTGCCCTCCTCTATTTCTCCCTTGAGATGCTAATTTGAAGTTCTTTGAGAAGAGGAATATTTTTTCACCTTTTAATGTACAATGCCTTGCCAAATGGTGTGCTGGAGTTTGATTAGGGCTTTAAGCTCTATAACAATAGAAACAAATGAGACTAAAAGAATGAAGTTCAATATTTTACACCAATGGTAATTTTTGAATTATGCAATCAAAGTTTAACCCAATCTCTGTCTAGAGAGAAGCTCTGTGAGGCTGTGGTGTCTAGAGGTACCTGAGAGCCCATGTGATTTGTGACCCCTTACTTCAGTTTCCTGAGTTTTCAAACTTGCACATTGTGAATTCTTTCTAAGGACAAATATCAAAAGATGAGCAGGAACAGGGTGATTTGTGATGAATAAATCTCGAATAGTTCAGAAGCTATGCTGTAATGGGATATGCACCACAGATTTTGAAAAGCTATCTGAAACTGAAGCAAAATTCATATCTTTTAAAGCAGAGTTTAGGGGATCACAGTCTTTCTTGCCCAAGGTGAATTTGGTTGTGTCATTCCATAGAAAGCATATAATAATTTAGATTAATGCTCACGACTGAGACAGAAACATCAGGTAACAGTAGCAAAATAAGGAAAGTGAATCTTGAAATCTAAAATAAGGTTTCAATTTTCAGTAAAAGCTACAGTTAATAGAAGGAATATTCATGTGCTTTATTATTTTATTCAGAGTTTCCCACCTATCCCTGGAAAGGATTTTCCTTAATTTAAGAGACAAAGTAAAAGAGCTTTGCATTGAACTGCATAACCAGTGAACCAGACAATCCCAGACTGCTCAAGCATATCCGACATCTGCTCGAAGAACTCGATTGCAAATAGCAGGAGAGAGTTTCCATTACAGTACACACAGAGCTGGGCTGGGAGAAGCAGCATTAGAAAGTGTGATTCCCATTTAGTAATTATGTCTTGATTGTTGTTTATATGTTTGCTCTACTGTAACTTGCCTGCCTTATGGTGGCACTACTGCTAGAGAAAACACAAAAGTAATTTAGTTTTAAAGGGGAAATGAAAGTTTTAAAGCAGTTTAACATTTCTGTGAAACTGTAATGGTTGGAGATGACTGGATTGAGTCGATAAAAAGTACTAATTTCAATAGTAACTCACGCCTTAATTCTCCTCACAGCAACAAACCTCCCTCCCTCCTTTCTGGCACACAATATAAATACTCTTTACACTGCAATCAATAGAACCTGGGAGAGAAAAAAATATTCATTTTTATTCCTCAGAGGCTTCATAAAGACCAAGTTTCCCCTAAGCTCTTATTTACTCCTATGTAAATGGCATTGCTTTTGTAATGAGGTGTAATCACCAGCACATCATTCATGTTCCCTTCCTCTCTTCTAGATTTACCACCCAGTTTCGCCACTGGTGCCTGGGATCTCAGAGTCTGGAAATGGTGATAAGTCTGTTGCAGGTGATGCCCTGATACCAGTGATTACACTTAAAAAGTCAGTATTTCCAAGACACAACCCTGCAGAGGACAGTCAGGGACATCTGGTGGGAACAATGCTGTGACATCAGCTGTTCTTTGCATCCCTAGAGAAATGCAGAGGCTGAGTGGAAACTTCCTGAAGGTCTCCACACTTCCCTGTACACCTCACAAACCCTTGAGCATGGTGTGCTGGGTGTAGCACTGTGACCATGCCTGCTGGGCAGCTGCCATTCCTCACTCTGCTTTGGTCCAGCTGATGGGCATTTGCTCAATTCCACGTGTTCCAGCGCTTAGCACTTGGCCCCAGAGACTATCGTGTGATTAATGCATCAAAAGACTTGTCTTAAAATCCTCCTCCCCTCGCTTTCCAGCATTTTATTCTCTCAGTTACATTTTCTCTTTGTTCCTTTCTGCAAACCCTAGTGTAAATGTTTTTTGAGTAATTAATGTGTCAAATACCAGACCTGAATTTTCATGGGCAATTAGTGGGCTGAGTAAAGCCAGCAAAATGCATCTCAGTTTTAATAGTGAATTGTGGCTCATTTGCTGTTTTGCAGAAATGTATCCTGGAATACTAAGAGCTTCATACGCCTGTATATTTTTTATTTCTGTTTCATCTACCAAAGCACCCTCTCCTTTTCTATTTTTCACCACATACAAGATGCTGCTTGTAGTCTATTAAAATTTGCATATTGTCCTTCTGCCTCATCGATAATTGATCAGGTTAACATCTGCTTTCTGCTGGTGCCAGGAGAAATTTGTTTGTTTCTACAAGACTCTGTAATTCCTCAAGGCCCCACAGAATTGCACTTCCCAAAAGACAGGTGCCATGTGCTCCCGACAGCAGCACAAGGCACACAGCCTGCCCACGTGGTGTTCCCTCCCTGAGGAGCTCAGGAGAGACTCCAGGGCTGTGTGAGGACTCACCAGCTGAATTACACATGGTGGCACAGCAAAGTTGTCTATTGTAGGCAATGCTAGAACATTATGAATAGGATTACAGAGGAACCTCCCCAAAGTCCTGCTGAAAGCATGAGGCACCCATTGTGAGGAGAGCTGGTGAAGGCTCAAAACACTGCCTAGAGAGCAGCACCAGTGTGCAGCTTTACCAACAGGACATGTAGTTCCAACCAATTTATAAGTGTGGAAATCACATTGCTTTGATATTGCAGGGCTATTAGAAAGACTTTTATTCTCTCCACAGTTTCTGGGATTCAGGTGTCTGATTGAAAAAATACCAGAACCGGAATCAGTTCAGCTAAGAGAAGAGCAGTCAAAATGATTAGCAAGGCAAGGAGCTGGTTCAGTCTCAAGGACACAGCATAGTAGTCTGAGTGGCACAATCCATCACAGGTTGGATGTACCATAATTGTACACCACAGATTTGTAAATAATCTCTTTCTTGGTGTCTGTGTTGACAAGGAATAATATTTGTGAGCGCTCCCTTGGTAGGTTACCTTTTGTCTAAAGACACAGTCCTGACACTGAAGTGTACCCAGTGCATCTTTAGGAGGTTCCTGAAGAGCATCAGAGGAGGATGAGACTGAACAAGGCAGTGTAGCAGAGGCATGTCATGACCTGGAGGGCAGGCTGACCTTCCCACCCAAAAGAGCTGCCTTTCTTGGGCACAGCTAAAAGGATTAAGATTAGGACAGAAGTATGCACCACAGCTTTCAGTGTGCTGTTCTATTTTCTTGAATACACTGCACCTTAGAAGGAATAGATGTGCTTTCATTAAAAAGACTGCCACTCTCATTGGAACCTACAATTTCAAGCATATCTAGATAAACCCCTACTAGCACCAAAATACAGATTATCACTGCTGCGCAGTACTGAATGCAATGTCCCATCAATGCCATGGCACCCAAATTGCTCTCAGCCACAGGCAGAGTATGGGAGGACTGTCAACAAGGAGTGCACAGGAGGGACAAATGTGCAGATCATATTCCAGTCATCCATAACAAAGAATGAAGGCAAAACTACAGTTACTGAGGAGAGCAAAATGATAGAGAATTTGTCAACCATCAGTACACAATGTCACATGGGATGACAAATTCTAAATGCAATTGGTAGCTTTGGGTGAACAATTTGAGACAAAATGCAACTTCTATATTGCTTTGGAAGGTACCAAGCACCCACCACAAAGAGTAAAGCCCTCTGCAGGTACCTCTACTTCAACTTGCCTGCCTTCATATCACCAGCCCAGGGTCCTCCTGTGCAGGACACTGTAACTGGGCCCTTTGCTCACCTGGATGTATTTGTTCCTGTCAATTACCTGCTGTTGTAGTGTTATAAAACTCTTGTATCTTATATACACAGGGATACTAAGGACACTTTTCCATGTTCACCTACTCCATGCATGGCAGTATAGCTGCTTCTATTGATACTCACGTTAAAAACCCCAGAAATTCATTCCAGAAAGAAGATCTTTCTCCTCATTTCAGATCTTTGATTCACAACCCACTCCTTCTTCCCCAAGACCTATACTGCAGGAAATAGCACCTCTAATAAGCTTAAGGGAAAATAAAATACATCAAGGAAGATTGAGCAGAGTTGCAGCAGTCAAACCCCACACCAGACATGCAGGCAGGTCCCTGCTATGAAGCCAAGAAAGAGACAAAGAAAAATGAGTTGTCAAGGAGATGATTCTACTGAAGAGACTCCTCCTGGAGCTGGACATCTGGGTGCTTCACATGCCAAGTTTAAATCATCAGTCAGCTGGCTGGGGGGGGTGAGGGGTGCAAAGCAAGAGTAAATGTTCATTGCCAGAGCTGAGAAGGGGGTGCTACAGCACAGACCCCACGCTGCAGCTGCTGGCTTCCCATCTCCAAAGTCTGCTCCTCCTGAGGGGATGGGGCCAGAGCAGCTCCCCAGCACCTCAATTGCTCCAAAAGGCTTTCCAGCTGCTTTTTGCAGTTCCAAGTTTTATTTTAAGGCAATAACTTTTGCGTGTTTCCCCACCATGACAGCAGGTCTTATTTTCTATTTTAATTGCACAGACCTGAAGCAAAGTTCATTTGTATGGATTACATGAAAACAAATACAAACTCACATCCTGAGACAGGCAGGCCTCCTAAAGGAGAGCTCCAGGCCAGTTACTCAACCCTATGTCCTTCCATTTTCCAAATTATTCTTTCAGAGCATTTTCAATGCTCTTTAAGGGCAGCATATTTCTAGACAATTAAGACAGCCAATTGTATGTACAGACTTTCGGCAAAGAAACTGTCTTATCAGCCCACCTTTTTCACCTACAATATAAATTTTGAGCGCTTGGTTACTTGTAAACTTGCATGCAAGAAGCTCCTGATCATCACATGGATATCAGCAATGCATGAATTTCTGGAGTCTGGACTGGAATCCCAGCTTTACACTCTCAAAGCCAGCATTTGAAGGGAAAATAAAACACAGAAAAAGTATAAAACATTAAGGAAAATGAAAATGCATGGTTTACTAGGATGTTCAAATCCATGTAAGACTTTAAATATCTGGATAACTGCAACTGGGGAAGAGAAAAAATCTATAGGAGGGGAAAAATATAATGGTTAGCACTTGAGCTTTAAGTGAAGTTTACAGTTCTTTCTAGGATGGCAGGATATGGATGTCATTCATCTTCAGTTTCAGCAATAAGCCTGAATTTGCTCTGTTTTCAAGCTTTATTCATCACATGCACCATGCTCCGAGCTTGTGTTTTCTTTAGTTTACTGATAGTCTTATTATATCCTTATTTGTGAGAGAAAGACTTTATTGCCCTGGTATTAAAATTGTCTCTTGTGAAACGGGAGAGGTTCTGAAGTGAGATATAATTTACAGCTTCAGAATACTGGGGTAAGTTTGGGTATAAATCTGCAGCATTCATGAGTTTTCTGCCTGAAGTCAGAGAGACTCACAACCAGCAAAAGAGGAAATTCCCAGTTAAGCTCTTCAGTTTCATGAGGGAAGACTGAGAAGCACAAAACAGGGAGAGCACTACTGGACCTCAAACATGGGTTGAAGATGAATTAATGAGAGGGGCTTGGAATGATTGGAGTTGTCTACCTCAATTTCATGCTCCTCTCAAACCCAGCAGTATCAGTCTCCCACCATGTCTATGTGTTGATCAGGTCTCAGGTCAAGATTTCTGAGTGCTTCTATTCGGAAGGAAGGGTGTCTACAAAAAATGACATTGGAGTCAAATACACATTGTCTAACTCGATGTCCATCTGACTAATGCGAGAACAAATATGAAGCTTCTAAGGTGACCCTTGAAGCCAAGAAATTCATGGTAGCTCCTTAATACTAGTACAATATTTAGCATAGTCCTTAGCCAACATTTCCAGTGAAAACAATGGGATGCTGCCTTTGGTCCAATCCAAGACCAGCAGATCCTCTGTCCCTGTTATTGAACCCCCATTAGAAAGAATCTGAAATCTGTTAAATTTGTCTGGCAAAACAGAGCCAGCTCCCATTGTGAGGACAGGTCACTGGAACCATTGGTTTCTGGCCATGAGGTTATCAGCTGTGTTTCCATGGACTTTTTTCATGTGTTTTCATAACATTTAAGTTTCATTTTTGTTTGAACTCAGACCTGTCAGGCTTTTGGTCAGTTCTGGAACCCTTGTAGTTATCAGCACGTCATCCCACTGACAAAAATCTCCTGGAACTTACAAAAATATCTCAGGAAAATAAACCACCAAAATTGCAGCCTACTAAAAAATATTTCGTTTAATTGTACAGAAAAAACACCAGACTCTGATAAAAAAAAGTTCAAAGACATAAATCAGACTTAACCCTCACTTGCACCTTCTATTAAGTCTTAAACCTGAAACTATGTGCTATTAGCTTGGGTTTTGGTTTAAAAATGAGCTAGCAATGGCAGTAGTAACCAAGCAACAGTAATTGCTTCTCTGAGATTAAACCACAACATGACATTAAAGCTCTGCTACTGAACTTCCCTACAAAGGTGCAAAATTTTTGCAGGCAGAAGTTAATTATGTAGAAGGGCAATTTCAATTTAAGTTGCAAGAGTCTCTGAGCTGTACAGAGGCAGGAAACAATGAGGTCAAGAGTTCAGCCTACCTGAGTTTTAAATCTAGAGGAGGATTATTGTAGCTTTCAATTTATAATTGATGCATCCAGCCTCTCAAAATAATTTCAACTAAATCAAAATAAATGACCTTTAAATAACTGCTATCCAATAATATGATTGGACTCCACAGATTTTACCATGGCTGTAGCTGTTAGAATTCCACTTCTAAAGTGACAATACTACCATGAATAAAAACTAGAGGGCATTGTATATCTTACAAACAAACTAGAAAGTTCAAGCTACTCTTTATGAACATTCAAACCTATTTCCAGATAGGTGTTTGCAGATATGAAATGAATCATTTGGACTAATTATCTCAACTTGAGAGTACCATCACTTTACAAATGATATCTATCTTTTCTATCAACAAATTTGGATCTTTGTATTTATTCTTAAATACAAATTAATTAAAATTAAGTGTCAAGAAGCTTTCTTATTTGAGTGTTACACAGGTCATGTGATTTTCAGGTAAGAAATATGTAAAGCCATATCTAGGTTCTAGGACAATTTTCTGAGGGTAGCTTGAAAAAGGAGAGTGACATTTTGCAATCCACAATATTTTTTAGTTTGATAGAGGGGGATGGAACAGAGCGAATATAATTTGGAACAATGGCTGAGTGTAGAGGAATTGAGAAGAGGAAGGGGAAAGGAAACACTGAAGGCAAACTAGAATCCTGGAATAGGTAACAGCTTATGAAACTTGGACCTACTTTGCCATGGTTTTCCTGCATGAGCTTTGGCAAGACTATCAGGTCTTTTTATGTTTCTGTTCTCCATCTGAAAAATGAGAATATCTCTTCTCATTTCTCCCCCTTAGAGGCCAGAGTGAAGATAAACCTTACAGAAAATGCCATGGCCATGAAATCTAAAGTTCCCGAGACAAGATGGACAGAAAGATAAGACAAGGCTCAAGAGATCTTGAAGAACAGACAGGTCTCAGAAATGAGGGAGTGGCTGATGGCTTCAACACTGCAATGCAATCTCACACCACATTGGCACTTGCAAGTCAGTGACACATGCTTGGTGTGGGGTTCTGCTGACTGAGGTTGTGGTGGATGGAGCCCACACCTCTGCCATGGCTGGGGCCACGCTGCTCTCCACTGAGGACACCACAAGTTTCCCCCCGGGTGGCAAATATTCCAGATATTTCTCATAGCTGAGAGTGCAGGAGTGGCTCCTACAGCACATTGAACCATGCCAAGAGTCTGTTGCTTAAACAGTTTCCTCACACCAGAAGGCACAGAGGCATTTCTGTCACTTGCACAGCAGTGCCATTAGGAAGTCAATGTTTGCCAACATATCAACCCAGTAGGCTGCAATTGTTCCATATGCTTAGAATATGGAATTTCTGTGGTAACCGTCAAATATCCAAGTGCTAATAGTGACTGTTCTCTCTCCAAATATTGTTATTTTAGCTCTTTTCTCAGAGCCAAGAAGGAAATGGACTTCTCACCCAAGTCCTTCTCACCCACTGCCCCCACTGGTTTCCAGTAAAATTCTATTTTCTTTAACAGGGTTAACGATACAGCAATTCTATCTCTCCCTGTTGTCACAGTTCCTTTTCATGTCCACTTTTAACAAGACAATAATCATTTTGCTTCTGGAGAATGGGGGAAATAAATCAACGTGTGTTTTTCCTGATACTCAAGTGATAGGATGTGATGAACAGATGAGACCTAAAATGCTTGGCTTTGCCAGGAAAGAGCAAAGCAAAGCAAGTATCCAACATTTCTCAGCTGAATATAGAAGATTATAATGTTTAGCCTTAAAGAGATGAAACATCTGGAACAGTATCCAATTCATAGCTCCAGATCCTACATACTAAGCTCTGATACTGATATTAGTATTCCAGTATCAAAGCTAATTTGAAGATCACTGTTCTAAGAGAGTTTGACTTAGAAAGAAACCTAACAGCAACAAAATTATGTTGTTGAAGGCAGCATGGCCTCGTGGCCTTGCAGGGAAGACTGAAGGAAGTCAGTCTCTCAGAGGTGTGTGTCTGCTCACAGACATTTGCTTTTCAAGAGGTAAGAACAGCAGTGAAATCTAAATGAGCTCAGATGAGTTCCTCACCATTATTCCGCACAGATGTGAACTGGTCCCTCACTGGCAGCACTATGGTCAGAATCTGAACTCACAACATTTGCTTTTCTACAAAATGATCAGAACCTTCTTACTGATATTAAGCCACCAAATTTTAATTATATTTTCTTGTATGTTTCCCTTATTATCTGCATATCAGGTTTGTTGAGTTTTGTATTTCCCCTCCTTCTTCCCAGAGGTAAACTGTTCAACTTAAATTTTAAGCACAGATTGCAAAAGCATTCCCACTGGACTTACAGACAAGTAATGCTCTTAATTAGAGACAAGAAAACTGATTCAAACTACGAACCAGCCCAGACTTCAGAACAAAGCTTGAAGGGAATTTCTTTATTATCAAAGAAAAGAATTTTCTGCCCAGACTCACTCATTTTTGTTTGTCCTCTCTGACCTCCCAGTTATTTTTGGAACACACTGTCTGACACACTGTAGACAGAACATCCAACTGCTTTGTTCAGTAATATCATTAAAAGGTAATAATTGTGATATAAAGTTAGATGTTTCCTGGGTCACTGGTTAGCACTCACTGTCAAGAGCATCCTGGACATTTAAATTCCTCTGAAGTTATGTTTACTCCATACATTCTTGCTATTTATCTGAATGTCCCATCTTGTGCTGACTCATGCTCCTGGCCCTATCACAAAGGATTTAAGTGATAAAAATGGGCAAAACAACTCCCTTCTATTAAGGTGTTTGTTTTTAGTGTCACATCAAATGCTGAAAAAGCTCCTGACACTGACTTTCACTTCCCTGAAGCTTGAGGTCTGCAAGAGAAGATGTGGGATTTAAATACAGGGACTAATATGTACCATGTAAAACATGCCAGGCCTTTTAGGAATGGGGTGACTGAATGAAGCCATGTTAATAAACATACACAAACCAAAGCAATAAAATATTTTGGATTTATCCTTCCCTTTCTGGCCAGGTAAAATATTAAATGGCTTGGGATGGGGTGCAGACAAAGCTGGAAGTGTGCATCACAACAGAACAGCACAATGGATGCCAAAACCTTGCACACATTTTCCACCCTCTGCTCACTGTTTGACCTTGAGAGTCTCCCTGCCTCCTTCCGCTGGCAGAAAGACTTTCACTGTCTTTTCTAAGCCACTTCAAGATCTGCATAGGAAAATTGTTATTATGTAATTCCCATTCATTGAAATATAAGCAAAATCAAAATAACCATCAATGTCAGATTATAGTTTTATAGCATGACAACACAAATAATGTTTGCGCTCTCTGTAACACAAACCCATAAATCCTCAGTGGATTAACCTTTCAGAAACCCTTGCCAACTGTTCCTGCCACTACAGCACAATTCAAAATCTCAAGCTGCCAAAGAGCTCTGTTGCTGTTTTCAGAATGCTGTAATCAATCATGTTAAGGAAGGGAAGATGAGAGAGCAGATTAAGCAGAGACAGAAATGTTAACTTTAGAAGTAAGCTTCTAACTTTAGTTTTTACTGGAAAGAACCAAACATAACTCAGAAAACTGAGAAGCTCCCTCAATTTCCCCGGCTAGGGTGGAGGATCACTTCAGCTGCATCGGACTCTTCAGCTCGTCACACAAATGTATCTGTCCCACAGCACCACTTGTGCTTTGAAGGTGTGCAACCAGCACGAAACCCAAATGCCAGACATGAGAACAGCCCCTGCAAAAGCTTCAGCTCCGGCAAAGACCAGGAGTATAAATTCCTCTGGAAGGGCTCACACTCAGAAATGCTCTGATTGGTGCTTGGTGATGCTACGTTTGAACTCTCCCTGTGTTTAAATCAGTGAGCAGCAATGTAAGTGTGCCCCAAGGAGCTCAGTGTGAGCTGCAGAACCTGCCCAAGAACTGCAGAAGTACTCCACCACTCCAGCCTCTCATGCCAGAGGGAACTTCCTGGAGGAATTTCCTGCCACCTTGCTGTGTTTTATTTGTATAAATCTACTAATTTTCCTCTGTGTTTCCTGGCTCTATAGAGCAAGAAGGATTACAGCCCAAATCTCTGTGTGTGCGAGTGTATGCTTTGTATTACTTATGCTATGCATAAAATCTGTGCAATGGATGCACACATGCCAATACTGGAGCTTGGCTTTCTAATTTTTATATAGAGAAAATCTGCATATACCTGTTAATCTACACACACAGGCCCATTAGACAGGGCTCTGTGGACATCAATATAAGTTAATTGCTCTTAGATAATGATATTCCTATAACTGAAGGTATTTTCTTTTTCAGATATAAATACAGTATTTTCTTGTTTAAAGCACACATGGGCTTTCCATACTTCCATCAAATTTTTATTTTCCCTTTCTCCCTAGGGCTGAATGCATGAATGTCACTGTCATAAAAATTAATGGAAAGGAAAAAGAAAACAAACCCAACCTGATTCCAGCCTGGTCAGACTAATGATGTGAGTGATGTTAAATGAAACCAGAGGAGTGAACATGCAAAGGTGACCAGCACTAAAATGAAATCCCAGCTCCAAACCCCTGGTGTAAGGCTTTCACCAGAGATTCACTACAGAGCCACTCCCAGAGTGGGCTGAGGGGTGGCACCAGAGCTGAGGCTCATGACAATACAGCCTAAGAGCCCCTGATATAAGCTCTTCTGACAACTTTCAATATCTAACTTCTAGGCTGTGTGCAAGGGGGAAATTTCATATGTTTACTTGTCCCATGGAGGGGTCACACTGCTAATTTCATTACAGCTCACCAAAGGCTTCAAAATGAGGAGCAAACACTATATAAAAAATAACTATTAGGCCTTAGAGTCACGGGAGTATGATGAAAGGAAGAAAGACTAAGAGACTGAAAGCACCTTCTGAATTTCTAGATGTGCTCAGATCACTCATTCTGATTATAAATTAACATCCTATAACACCCATTGTGTGAAAAAACCCCAACAAAACCACACCACAACAATTACAATCTGAATTAGTGATGCAAAAACTACAACATTCATAAAAAACTTTTCACCTTAAGGCATCCAAAGTCTGCAGTCTCTTATTTGCTCCATTTCAATATCAAGAAAATATCACGGGCTGAAAGGGAATCACAGGTTCTGTAGGTCCTGCTTTGGCAATCCATTTACACACAGAGCTGATCCCAATGAACTCGTTCCTGCTGGGATCTCCAGGCACTGAGCCACGGCTGGTGCCCAAACCTGGGGGGCTCAGTCAGTCTGCTCAAGTGTTTCAGCAGGAGCTTGTGCCTGTGCATTCCCTGGGTACCTCAGTCCCCTCCCACAGCAGAGCTAAAGCATGTTATTCATTGCTGTTATCCTGTGTCACTGCAGAATATACAAGAAATAAACCCAGCTTGCTGTAACCAATCAACAGCCTCAAGGTTTATATAAATCATGTGTATCTGCTTTAAAATTCTCCTAAGGTCAAAGAAATAGCAGAGATGCTATCTAGCAATCTTCATGTATTTCCTGTTTTCAATGTCCTAATGACAATCCTTGCATCTGTGGACGCAAAATTTCTCACAAATTTCCTTCCTGTGTTTCCCATCTGCTCTGGGGGGATCTGGAGGCTGTGGATGGAGTTTGGGAATGGTTGTCAGGATGCAAACAGCAGGTTCAAATGCCTGTCACAGCTGCACGTAGCACACCGTGAGGAGCTGTGGCAGGGATGACCTGATGCATTAGTAGTCAAGAGGAGTAACCTCTGCATTCCAGTAGCCAGCACTTATTGTTGCTGTCAGGCACCTCTGGACTGATTTACAGGCACTCAGCCTTGATGGGAGTGGAGGAATTTGTTTCTCTCCGAGTCAGACCGAGAGTAAGCGTGAGCTTACAAACATTGATCCAAAACACACTCACAGATAGCACAAGAGAAGGACAAAGTACCAATTCAAGCTACATCCCTTGCTAGGAAATAGTTTTAAGGCTAAAAAGAAACCAAAACTCCACAGTCTTATCAAAAACCATGGGAAAACCAGCAACATGCTTGCTCACATGGAAGTGGAGCTGTGATGCAAATAGTGGAAATTTCATGTTAAACGTGGAAACCATCATTGTAATTTGTACTTCTAGAATTAAACAAAAAGTAATCTTCATTCTTTGATGTTTATGCAGCACAATAAGATTTGCCAACTCAAAAAAAAAAAAAAAAAAAAAAAAAAAAAAGAAAAAAAGGTATTTCTTAGCTGAAAAACAAAATAGGAGCTAAATCTGCTCACAGCCAAGTGGCTGCTCTTGACTGCAGTGGTTTGGACTGAAGGGTCCAGAGAACCACCTGCAGAAATTCATTGGAAGGCTTGAGAAGGAGGAAATTAGTTCAGGGAAACAAGTTTGTGTTTGGCAGAGCTAAATCATCTGGAGCTGATTTGAAACACCAATCCTCCCTGCTGGCAGATGGAACAGGAGTGGGGGCTCCAGAGGGGAGCACAGAGCTGCCACAGGAAATGGTGAATTCAGGTCATACTTATGGATTACTGTAATCATAAGTTTCAAACAGTCTTTCAGAAGCTTCATGTGTCATTTCACTGTTTCAGTGGTTTAGGAGGCAGGTAAGGAAGACTCGGGGACAGACTCTGTATCACCCACTCCTCAGTGGCTCTCTCTACTCTTTAAATGCTAATTTCCACATCTAAATTTTAATTGGTCATATTAAATTACTTTTGAAACTGTCTTCTATGAAGACAGAACTATGCTATCACTTCTATAAAAATAAACCTGTTCTTAACAACCCTGATTATCTTTATTTCCCAAATGTGCAGTTGCAGAATCACTCCATCCAAGATCTTCCTCCAAAAACCACACCAATTTCCACCACCTTACTGCTCACAGAGTAACTGCTGGCACTGATTCTTTACCTGCCTTATCTTGCAGTCTCACCTACTCCTATGCAATCCTAATATCTGTAAGCATGAACATGAGTTAGACCCACATGGATTTGTATGGATGTACGTATGACAAAGCAGAAAAATATGGAACTCTTTAAAAGAGACTGTGAGCACCTGTGCAGGTACACAGCCATGGATCCCTGGGGCAGACACAGCAGGAAGGGCCCTGAGTGGCACGGCTGCACTGCCAGCTCTGTACAGTGCTGCAGTCCTTTTGGCACACCACAAGCACCACCCTGTCCCTCCAGGTATGGCTCCTTTTTATCTCTTCCATCTGGGGCACATTCGTGAGGATTTATTTTCCCTGCCTTCACTATTTCATATGAAAGTTACCCAGGGTAATCTGAGACAGATACCAAATCCAAATTTGATAAGTAAAACTAGAGCAAAAAGAAAAAAATAAAACCCAAAATAGCAAAAACCCAAACCTTGAAAGAAAACATCTTCTTGGACAAATGACCATAAATTATAAAAAAGAAGAGAATTACTGGATAAATGAATGAACATGACTATTTGGTGGAGAAGTCAACACAACTTTTGTCATGGCCCTCAAAGCTACTGCTGCTCAAAGCTCCTTGCTAAGAGTTCTTTGAAGAAACCAACAAGCACAGGGGTAAGAGAGTATGAGCTGATACAGTCTGTTTGTATTTCCAAAAGATGTCCGACAAGGTCCCTCATCAAAGCCTTTTAAAGAAGCTGTGCTGTCATGGGACACGAGGGAATGTTCTGTCACAGATAGAGGGGTGGTGGAAAGACAGGGGCCAACAGCAGGGCAGCTTCCCCAGTGCAGGACATCACCGGGGGACCCCAGGTACCCAAACCAAGCCTGCCCAAAACAGAGCTCACAAAGGGCACCAACAGCGACCAATTACCTGACAAAGATTTCTCAGGATACCAACTTTTCTAAGGTAAAACTATTTTTTCCAGGGAACTTGAAAGCCATCTGTGGAGAGGTGCAGGAGGCTCTTGTGATACTGAAAGGCAAATCAATTCCTACACCGATACGCATGGCACAATGCATATAGGAAAAACTGCTCAGGTTTGCATGCACAGAAATAGGTTCTGAACCGTTCAGTGCTGAGAAAGAGACCGCAAATTGTGAGAAACTGGTTTGGTGAAAGAGACAGCCCACTTCTCAGTCACATCCCAAAAAGAATTCGGTGAAAACAGACAGAGAATGTACCAAATGTTTTCAAAAGTACAGCTTCCACACGGAGAACTGTCACACAGCCTGACTGCCACGATCCTGCAGAAGAGGTGGAGGAAGGGACATGACAGAAGCCTGTAAAATCATGACTAGCACAGAGAAAGAGCTAACAAAGGAAGACAACAGCTGCTTCATCTCTATTCTACTGCATGAGGGAGGGACAGCAATAACAAAAAGGCAAGTTTTGGAGAAGCGAAAGGAGGTGTTACTACCCAGAATATGTAAATCTTCTGGGATTGTGATTATACATATGAGTTCAAATATTAGCTAGAGAAATTACTGGAAGAAAAACTCACAACAGTTTTTAAAAACAAAGGAAAACATTAAGACAGAAGTAAGCAGGAGAATATTCCAGGACGTGTTTGCCTTGTTTCTGACCTTTCCTCTGGCACTGAGCTGGATTGCTGCTGGAATTCCATCCTGCCCTCCTACAGCCTGTTCTATAAGGCTCCAGTGGGGCATGTTTTACTGAGAACTGATACGCCAGACAAGAACATAAAGTTTTCTGACATCATTTGCAGTTGTAGATGGAATGAATCTGACTCCAAGAGTGATGACAGCAAGATCTGACTCCTTTTTCACCCTTACCCCTCTCCCTCTGCATTTGCTCAGGGTGCTGGTTTTTAGTGCCAGGGCAGGAATGGAGCATCAAGTTCCCTCCTTGCTCACACCACTGAAATCAGTGGGGTTCTGTGTTTGGAACAGAAGGCTGAATTGGGTGGTCATTGCTCCTCTGAAAAATTATTTGGATAATTTATTCGTTTTAGTAGTAGCATGATGTGCAAAACCAACACAGCTCGGCTCCTTAACTTTTGGAATTGTGCTGTTCTGTAATGTTGAGATCAGAACATAAAATGAATACTTAGCAGTTTAATTCACCATAAAGAAAGAACAGTATTGTTATGAAATGTTCTTGTTGGAAATGTTGTTTCTTCTTCATTTTGCAAAAATAACAATACCCCAAGGGGAATATAGAGTTGGGAGAATATAAGCTTCAGACTTAAATAAATAATCCAAACCAAAAATAGTTCTTTACACTGATAGCTCAACTCCACAATGCAAAGGTGTTATTGTTAATACTAATTTTAAGACCAAATCTGGGTGATAATTCAGTGGCTCTTAATAGTTCACATAAAATCAGATAATTGACATCCACAGGTTATTTGATTGGTCTTTATCCACTTCTTTCATTCTTTTGGCTGTGAAGTAATGTCTGTTTTCCCTAGCTGAAGGAAATCTGATCAAGACAAAACAGAAATGCAGAACCTAGAAGACTGGATTCATACTTGTCTCAACTATGGTTTGTTGTTGAAGATTTCCCAGCACATGAATCGGGCCAGTAGTTTTATCAGCATTATCCTAAGGTTCATCTTGGAGTCAAGTCTCTCTTGTGTGAAGCCATGGACACCAGCAGAATCAATAATACAGTGCAAGCACTCAAAATCAGAGTATGATCTCAGTATGCTCACGTCTGGATCTCTCTGTTCAATTATAATGAAAAATATTTCAGTGGTGTTTCTCTAGAATGTACCTGAAAAAATGCACTCGGAGTTATTTAAAACTGATTTTTTAAAAAATTTTCCTCTTGAATTTACAAATGCCTGAAAAAGTCTGTGCTTTGCTAGTGGTTTTTACATCACAGCAGTGTGTTTTTGCTACTGACCAGTAAAAAAGTTATTCTTCATATTAAAGTATTTATTTTCAGAAGACAAAGGAACATGTTGTCGGCTTCTATTATGAGCAAATTAAGAGTAATGGCAAATGCTCAGCTTCATATGCTTATAGAAATTCATTGTTCTCCTCTTATAACTGAGCCTTTTATTTTATAACAAACAAGGACAGTCATTGGTATTCCAGCACTGTGGTTGTCTACCTTCTTAACTTCCACAGCATTCTTCTTAATTTATGGGAAGCCTTCTGATAATCCTTGAAGGCCAAAATTAATTGCTGTCTGTTTTTCCAAACTCTTTTCGGGTCCAGATTCATAGCACTGTGATAAAGATTCCTTGCCCTTCTTCTTGACTGAAATATATCTATATTAGTCTGCAGGTTGACACTTAAGTAAATCATTTATATGCAAGGCTGAATATGCTAATTGTAGAATAATTTTGAGACTCTTTCTCCTCTGCAAGATAATTATTTCAATGTGTTTAAAAATATTTTAAAACAGAATTTCATGTGGAATTCCTATCCACCCTCAAAATCATCTTTTAAAATAGCATATTTTGACAGTTCTTGCATGGATAAAGATGTTAGGGTTTTAGCACAAGATAAACAGAATTTAACACATTACATCCCAGATAAACAGAATTCAAAAATACTTCTGTGGAGCAGTTTTTATCTTTTGGGTCATCCTGATCTTTCCACAAAACAAATGCAGTTCTTCAAAATCAAGAAGGTGAGAATGTCATGTCCAATCAGCATGAGCTATCTCCCAGATGGATTTCCCCAGTTAAAAGGAATCCTCAAAGAACAAATCAGCTCAAAAATAGTGCTTTCTTTTAAAAGATATTTCTTTGCAGTTTCCATTCCCTTTACTACAAATAATCCCATGGAAGTCACAACTCTTTAGCAGAGAAATCTGTAGATGCTCGAACAGGCAGGGAAGAATCTGTCAAGCAAAGATGAGTCTAAAGAGTAAGAGGTACTATAAACAACACAAAATGGGCCTTATTGCTACATTTTTGTGATAGCCAGAGCTTGCACAATGCAGGGGTTTATGGCATGGGAACAGGACTGCATCCTAAACCTATGGATTTAAATCAGAGAAGAAAAAAAAGTACTGTAAGTGGCTAATGAAGAAATCGTTTTTTCCGCCAGATACTCATCATTATAAGGATGTTGAACAAAGCAATATTTCAGGTCATAAATATTTATAATTTATAAACAAAAAAATAATTCTGACTGCTGGCTCTAGGCAGATGCCGTTGGTTAACAGTGGTACAGAACTCGTTATTACATTGCCATGGTTGTGGCTTCAGATGTCATCAGTGTTAACAGATGTCCACTATATAGACCTTAAAAAAAGCTCAAGTTATCTTCACTGCATTGCAACAAAACCAGAGAAAGATGTCCCATTCCCATAAAGCTTCACAAAGCTCTCATTTCCTGTGAGACAGATTTCATTGTTCTCTTCTGCAGTAGCTTAAATTTTTCCAGTTTTCAGCAAGTGGAATGCTTAGTCATCTGTCATGACCACATTTCATTTTAATGCATTTTTCCATGAGTTTTTTTTCCAAATGGCCATGTTGGTCATATTTGTTGTCCTTCAATAGATTAAAATTAGTTTATGATCAGGAGAAAATATGCTCCCAAGGAAATTTTAGGATGCAAAGTTAATGGAGTGTCCCAAAAGCCTCCAAGTGTCCTGTAGAGTATCCATCAAGCAAACCCCAAAGGTTTTGTACTGTTTTACTTCCAAAATGATAAACAACTCCCTTGCCTCACACCATTCTGCCTTGGAGTTCTAAAACTTGTGCTGATTACGGGTGCATTTTTCATCAGCTTCACATTGTCTTTCCAAAGTTCTTCAGTAATTTTTTTCCTCCTGTGCTAAGCAATATGAATATTCATCTTGGCACTCACAGCAAGGCTGGATATCTTTGAAGCAGCAGTCATTTACGACTGGCAGTGACAGGTATTACAACATCAAAATGGAAACACGATCGGTTTGATCCTTGCCAACTTTGTTCTTTCCTTTGTAAGAGTCAGTGTGGATGTGCATCACTCCATTGTACTCAACATTATCTGCTCTTGCTGCTTCCACAGTACAAAATGTCTGTCCTGTCAGTACAGTAACAATAACTTGATTATGTTCATTGCCACTCATTTAATTAACATCAAGTCTTGTTCTAATCTCGAAATTTTCTCTGTGTGCTATTTATCTTTATATCAAGTCTTGTTACAAGTAGCAGCCACTTTCTGCAAACAGAGTTTTCTTTATTTTCTCTTTTCTCCTGTCTTTGCACTGCAGTAGCACAGAGGAAAACTGATCTGTGGCTTCGTTCCAAGATACTCTTATGTTACAAACAGTGACCATGTATGGAGAACTGAAATCTGTCCCTACACATACTGGTTTTCTTTGAGAGACACAGCACAAGACTTTCATTTACTAAAATATTTCCTAGAGAATGTACAAGGTTGAAATTTCCAGAAGCAATCAGTTTGGCTTAACTGCATCCCCATCAAAGATCCCCATCAAATCCAACGGTGGGTATATTAGACGTAAACCCAGAATAAATTGCTGAAAACATTATTCACTGATGTTATAAAGGAGTGAATTTCCTCAATATTCAAAATTTTATCCAATTTCATTCTTCTCAAGATGAGAAAATTATGACCTATCCATGTTGCATAGAAAAAACCCTTACCACCATATATCTCAATCCTGTTTCTCACAGCCAAGTCTCCCAGCTAATTGAGTAAAACTAGAAAGGGAATCCCTACTTTTCAATTTTTACTAGATCTTGCAATTAATTTTTAAGAATGCATATAACACACGTTACACGGCTTGATTTAAGGAACACTAAAACGGAAATGTCATACAGAACTATGTGAAAATTCATGTCAAAACACTACCCAGTGTATTTGATCATACACTATCACTTAGAAAATATGCCTTTCCAGTTAAAAAAAAAAGGAAATGTCCATCTGGAGTATTCTTTTTAACCTTTTCTGGATTCTGCATGCAGGAAAAACTTTTCAAACAAGCAATAAAATTTACTTAGCAAGTTCACAAAACTTATGGAGTACTTCAAACTTATCTCCACTACAAGAAATTAAGCACAGTGAACATTGGAACAAGTTCTTTTTCCCCCTTTCCTATAGCTAGCCAAGACATGGTTGGAACTAATTCTGCTTTAACTCAAGCTGTCTTTGGTTTTCTGTAACTTTAAAAAGTAATGAAGATCACCAAATCCCTGAGGAATCCAATACAAATTATTTGCTACAATTGTAAGGATTTCATACAGAGAATTTAAAAAAGGGCAAAAAACCCATAAATAAAAATTAAAGAAGCCAGTATCTAAAGAACTTGATTTTTCAAGGTTCTTAAAAATATTAATGAAGAGAAGTCAGTGCAATAAAAGGAAGATCAAATAGAAAAATGATTAATTTCCACAGACATTAATATTCAGTGTGCATTTATAGAACTAAGATAAACCCAAAGTACATTTTTAGTAGGACTATATCTCAGACTCCCTCTGTTCAACACTGGGAAAAGAGCAGACAACAAGAGGGGCCAGAAGAAAAGAGACACATTTCAAAAGCAAAGATATGAACTGCAGCACTGCTTTTAGATTCAAGGAGAAAGCTCTGGATGTTGTCCTCCACATCAACTGCCCATTACACCGTGAAATCTAAATATAGGCCCCATGTGACAAATAGATTTGACTCTAAAGAGAGTCAGGAGAAAATATCTATCAATCAATAAGTTTTAAATGTGGTGCTTATACAGGTTCCAAAGCAATGAATATTCCAGGACAGTGAGGCTGTCCTGGAAAAATGCGCTTTTTTTTTTTTTTTTTTTTTTTTTTTTTCAGAAAAAGTGTAGCATAAATTTTCTTCTGATATTTCATGTCATTCTACTTATTGATTGCATACCAAGTCTCATGAGCAAGCACAAAATTTTAATCAACTTCTGGACTCAATCCCGCCACCACAGACTTCAATGGAAATTGGATCAATCCCATTATCTACCATATGACTCCACAGGGCTTCCACAGGGAGAACCTCATTTCTAGCTCCAGCCCGCAGGGCCCCCAAGGCTACATTTAAAGCAGTGAGCAATGTGAATACCAACTAGCCTAAAATAGCATTAAATGTGCTTAAATAGGCCAAGATAATTTGGACAGCTACAAAAGCGTAATCCGCACTGAAAGCCCACCAATATTTCCCACTCATTTCCTATAGAAAATAAGCTATAAAGCCCAGATGTGTTAAAAATATAGCACAAGGTCTCCTCATGGCCATGAGCACGTAAATGGCTGAAAAAATTTCTTGCTGATTTACTCAGGAGGAAATTCAGGCTCTCTTTGTCCCAAGAGTACAGACAGCACAAGCTGGAGAACACCTTGTTCTGTGAGGAGAGGTTCTACCTGTCTTGTTCCGTCATGGTGCCATGACTGGCATTGCTAATCAGAGCAGGGAACCTGCTGCAGCACATACAGAACTTGGTTAGATCCTCAGCTGGAACAAACTAGCCAAACATCCCCTCTGGCCCAGCTTTCCAGAGGATTTTGGAACATGGGAAGCCGTGGTGTTGAGATGGGCTCAACATAACAAAAACAGGGCTGGCTTGCAGCTAAAAGGCTCTGCTCTGACATCAGCTGGGCTGGAGGGGGCACTTGCTGGAACCTTCTCTCCACAGCCCCAAAGGCTTCCGGCAACACTTCCACTGCTGGCAGTGGACAGAAGGGGAGCCCCAGCACATGGTATCCCAAATTTCCAAATGCTCGGTGAGCAATGTGGTGCTTGGGAAAAGGTTTGGAGCTGCGTGCAGGAGAATGCAGTGTTTAGTGCCCAGTCTGTTTGGTAACTACAGGAACATACAAATGAAACCATTTTCTCTCAATAAATCCCCAAAAAACCAGCAGATACCTGGTCAGTAAACATCAAGCTGAGACACAAAGTACCTTGACTGATCATTACATGACAGTGGAAAAAACCATTGCGAACAAACCCAAAATCCAATGGTCTGAGTGGTTTTCTAAGCACTTAGTGACAGTACCACAAGAATAATTTACAAGCCTAAGATCCACTGACAGGTTTAGACCCTTCTGGAAATTAAGTGCTTTTGACAATTTTATTTCTTGTTCCAGCTTTCTGTATGACTAAGTACATAAAAGAACTGGAAATTTCAACTTCTGGGACTGTATGAACACCCAGAAGTGAAATGTAGACCATAGGATGCTTTGGAGCAGGTTGCCTCCTCTGTCCTTGAGAGAAAAAGGCAACAGCTGTTTTGGCAGGTCCCTGGCAGCCAGACATTCCCCACAGAGCCTCTGCTCAACACCTGGGACATCTGGAACTGCTGCCACCTCCACACAGGGAAAATGGGCTGGTGTGGCACAACGTCCCCACCTCGGCGACACCAGGCAGGCCCTGGGAGCTGGACAGAGAAATGCTGCCAGGCCCAGGTACAGCATCCCAAACCCTGCATGATGGGAAAGGGGCCATGCACAGCAGCTACTGCTCATTACTCCAGATAATGGCTAGAATTAAGTGAAACGTTTTTGTAATACTCTTCAGGAACCTCATTCAATTTACCAATCCCTAGAAATTAATGGTATGAACTTGCATTAAATCAGTCTGTCATTAGCTTGGCTTTCTTTATGGCAACTCATTACGAGGCACTTCCTGCCAGCCAGAAGCCAAGAGAATGTCTGCAGACACAAGTTAAAAAGCACCATGGTACATTAGCTCCCTGCAGAGCTCAGCTCCGTCCCACAGCACATGACAGTCCCCAGGGGTGAACACAGGGTGACACACTGGGAACACCATGGCTGCAGACCCAGCAATAACCAGGATTTGCCCCACTTTGATTAATTCCCTTGGGGCTTTGGAATGGGATAATGTGGCCTTGTGCTCACTGTTCTTGCAGCTCTGAGTTATCACAGGGACAAGGGAACCACCTGAAACAGGCATCATCCACTGGGGGTGTTCTCCCTCAAAATGCAGGTCAGTGGGATGAGAATCCCACTATTTCTCAGTGTTGTAGAGAGGGGGACACAGACCTAAGTAGAGCCCTGCATCTGCTGGCAGCCCCACTGACTTCAGCAGGGATCCAGCCTGCCCTGGTGGTTAAGCCACTCGGAGCATTTGGGGACTGGAGATCAAGGCCCTTGTTATTTGCAAGGAAAAGTGCTCCAGAGAAACGGTGCAGTTCCTGGGGGAGCTCTGCATGGCTTTGTGAACATCAGGTCAGACAAGATAATGAAAAGCAACTGAGCTTTACTGGACTTACGTTCCATAGTTATGTGTGTGTATATCTGTGTACACCTACATAAACAATATTATTGTTCTAAAGAGGTATTTGCATGACATTCTAGAAAAAAAGGAAGAAAGAATTAAAAAAAAAAAAAAAGGAGCTAATCTGTAAGATCCATATAGCAGGAGATGTGGGTTCTTCCTCTGCCTTCTATCAGGAGCACACAAAGGGAGTCAAACCAATCCACCAGCCCTCAGTAACCAGCTTACGACACAATTCAAATTGTTCAGATTTCCTTTTGAGGCTTGTAATTTTATTATTTATTATACACAGGGAAACTTCACTTACCCTAATGTCTTATCTAAAAAAACCACACTTGTTTGAAATGAGGTCATGTCCCTTGACATACATTAAGGCATGTGGAAAGCCCCCATTTATCCTAACATCCATTTATCCATTTTAATGCCATTTGAATAAAGAAAGTTTCCCAATATGTCAGGCTTTTCTTTTTTTTAACAAAACTCAAAGTTAATTAAACCAAACTCTACAATATTTATGACTTTTTTGGTAGCTCAATGTGGTTTAGAAAGGTGATGTTAATATTGACATTAATTAATGTCAATCTTAATGTACTATTACATTAATAGGCTGGCATATCATTCAGCCTAAGGCAATGTACTGTGCTGCTCAAGCTATTTATAACAAAGTATTTTAAACAGCTTTGCCCCCCACTAAAAAAAAAAAAAAAAATCAATTTATACTAAATGTTGTTGCAGAATCAGATTCATCACCGTGGGGATTAAGAAAAAGCGAAAGACCAATTTAATGACAGGATTTAGTTCATTATTTATCTTCTAACATGTAAATTATAGATTGCCATGAATTTTTCATCCTTTTGGTGCCCACTACCTAATTCATGCGAAAAACATAAGTCTGTGTTACAAAGAGTGAGCTCCCCAGCTCTGTGTACGAGGAACATCTCCTCTGCCTTTTGACAGACGATAATCTGTCAAAATGAAAAATTAATAGAGGCTCCCTTAATTCATCATCTTCAGCCTCTCTTCTATTAATGGATTTTTTCCCCCCTCTATAACTCTGCTTGCACTGAATAGAGCTGGTGGGTGGGGGGGAGAAGATAAACAGGTCAGCTGACTGCTTCAGCTTCTGCAGGGCACTGTAATTCAGCTGATGGATGGATGACGTGGTATTTATTGAATGCATTGAGGAATCCTGTGGTTTCCAACACAGTCTGTGAGCATGCTGAGATAAAGCTCATACCAAATGTCTCACCACTCTCAGCTTGGTCACAAAGACAATTACTTTGTACAAATGATCACAAAGGAGTGGCATGAGCTAAGTGTGCTGTTCTGCACACAGCTCAAGGCATCCATGGAGCAGTCAATAGAAAGAATAATTAGGATTCAGTTTGATTATAAAATGCATGTGAAAACAAATCAATCCCTCTCTCAAATTACCTTTGATGAAATAGTTTATGTTGTTGAACACTTCACTCCTCCCAGGGTTTTAGAGCACAAAAAAGCATATGTCCAATGCACAAATATGCCTTTCTAAATACTCTTCTTAATTTCCCTAATCACTGAAATCTAAAATCAGAAAGCTGCACCAAAGGTTTTCTGCTTTTCACAACTCATCGGCTACTGCATGTCTGATGCTTTGCTATGGTTGTGACAGGATAAAGCCCAGGGAAAGCATGCCTCATCACAGCCAGGGCTCTCTGACAGTCCCATGACGTGATTGCAAAGGACAGAGGAGCTTTATGGAAATGGATCAGCCTACAAGTGAAATGAATATTTGCTAGGAAGAGCAGAGGGAATTATAATAACAGAAAAGCATTTCCTTTTATAAAGCACATGCAGTGCATACCCATACATGCTTTGATAGAATCATTTTATGTTATGGAAAACCCTACTCAAATATCCATTTTGAACACTACTGTAGCATTGTGAGTAACTCCAGAGCTGTTTCACAGAAAATAAAAAACCCCCGTAGCCTGTGTCAAGCTGAGTGGTACTTTCAGAATTAATTTCTGAACTAGTAACCTGCAAAGCCCAGAATTAAAAACCTCTCACATATTCATTTTAACCTGCAGCCAAACAGGACCATTTTCATGAGAACTCTCTGTTCCTCACAGAGCAGGATAAATATTGCAAACAAATCCATTTATCACAATTGGTGGAATATGATTACGGCACTGCAGCCTGGCCACGTCTCCCCAGTGCTGATGGAAAGATGCCCACGGAATGCAGGAGCAAGCCTTGACCCACATTTTGCAGCTTGCTCAAACCAAAACTGCTTCATTAAGGTAGAGCCAGCTTGAAACTAAAGAATCTTGGCCTGGCATGACAGAGGCCAACCTGACAATCCCATTATTGAACCACGCTTACTGCAGCTACAGCTCCATATCATAGGCACTAAATATGATGAAATAATACCTTCTTTCCCTGTGATGGGAAAAATAAAAATGGTACTTTGCCAGTTTCTCAAAATAATTCTATTCTTTTGTAAAATGTCTTAGTTGAATATAGTAACTTTTTGGAGACCTTTCCCACCTCCCAAAATAAAACCATAAAAACCTCACAAATATTGAAGGAATTCTAATCTCTCCTAATGGAAAAAGACTAATTTATCATTACCAAACAGCTTTGCAAATTACTTGTCTCTGCACATTCAAAAATTGTTGCAAGGCAAGACATCTTCACAGGAATGGCAGGACAATGGATCTGGTACAAGAAATCTCTAGGATCAAAACTCATCAAGACCTGAAAGATGCTCTGGTAGCCTTCATAGGTTCCACAGGTGACCATCTACTTAATGTGTCATGTTACAGAAACCACCATTAAAAAACCCAAACCAACAATCATCGTTCCACTTTCTTTTCAAGTCTCAAAAAACTTTGAAGCCTGGAATATTACTACTTGCTAAAGAGAGCCCTCTCTCACCAAGTGCAAGATGATAAAATTTTTACTGCTGCTCTCCATGATGTACTTGGCCTGGAAACCAAACACCTTTCTCCAAAAAAAGCTTACCTGCTATTTACCTAAGCTGATTATTATTTCTTAATAAAGCACTGCTGTACAGGTAAGATTGCACCCGTGCAGCACAGCTATTTGCCTTTAAATTCTTGATGATGGAGGATAATGCAAAGGGGAACAAGGGAATCATATTCCTACCTGCCATGGGTCATAAAAGGAGCCCCCAACAACTTCTCTCGTGATCAAGTATTAAATCCTTCAGATACCTAAAAATTATTATGCTGATATGGCTGTTAAGGTCAAGGTTTAAAGTATAATGTGGATCTTAGAAGAAATTCTAGTGATTGATGTAACACATCAGACACTTACCTTGAAAAAGGTATTATTCAGCTGCCTCCACAAGAAGATTAAAAGTGGGGGGAAAGAAGCTGAAGAACTGGTTAAATGACGAGTGGTTGTTCTCAGTGGTCAATGTAGCAATGAAATTACTGTAAAAAATAGCTACTGATATTGAAACTTGCCTGCAACATCTTCTGATCTCTCTAATACATGTCCTCCAGGCAGCAGTTCTCGCCTCACCTCAGTAACCTTGTTACACCAGCTGGTTTCAAATATTAGCAATTTTCAAAATCACGTCTGAAAGATGTTTTCTGTAAACTCTGCATGTGAAGTTTCTGAAACTTTCTGACAATGAATCGGGCTCTGTTTTAATTTGTTTGGAGCTCGAGTTACTTGCACACAAATTGTTCCTTTCTGTTTTCTGAAATTATATCTCATAATTTTTAATGGTTGCAGAGAGCTTGTGACCACCAAGCTTTTAAACAGTATTAAGATGATGACAGCCGAGAAAAGTGGGCAGAATTTTGAAGAACACACAGAAGTTATAGGGATGTGGGATGAACCATGCTTTGCTGAAGTCTTAGTTCACTACAGGTTGCATCCTGGGGTTTTTCCACAGCCTGTGCTTAGTAACTTCTATCAATTGATATCAAAGCTCAACTGCTTTATCAGTAGCCCATCTTCTACTTAAACAACAATATTATATATGCTATATAAACACCTCCATCATCCAGCCCATTACAGAACGCTGACATTGTACAGATGATTTGCCCTAAATCTAGAGTTACATTTCAGAACATTATCACTTCCACTGTGGGACAGAAGAGAGCAGACAAGGAAAAGCCTTAGAATCTCCACAGCTGGTGCTGCTCTGTTGTGACCCTGGGCTCAGGATGGCAGTAGGAGAACGTGATCCCCCTCCTCAGCAGCCTCCTCAGTCACATTCATGCCCACAGAAACTGGGGGGACAACAGAAACATCTGCTCCTTGTTGCTTTGTTTACTCCTAGACACAACCAACCAAAACAAAACTAGAACAAAAAAAGAATAAATAAGAGAAAAAAGTCTTCAATTCACATGACTGGAAAAATTCAGTTTCAGTTGCATAAATTTAAGTGAATGAGGCACTGAAAATAAGTCCCTAGAAAATGTGCTTTTCAGCAGAAAGTTCACCTTTTCCAGGTACTGGATGGAGTTAGAAAGAATGAACTTGAAATTAAGTGGGAGAGGCTGGGCAAAAGCAAGAGCTTTGGTATCCATAGGAAACCTGCCTCAAGGCTGCATCAGTTTAAGTTTTTGCTGCTCTAACACCACAGCATTACCAGACACAATGTTCCACATTAATATTTAGGGTTCTTTACACCTCTTTTGTGACAAAGTGACATAAATGCAGCTCTTAAAGCCCCTTGAGGTCTGTCCCCTCCAGGTTACCTTTGTTCATACCTGCCTGTGCGCTCACTGGAGTTAATCCTGATTTAGAGCTGTGTCAGTGGGAGCAGGATCAGGCCCTCTCCAGAATCAGGATACAACCATGTTGTGGCCACAAGATGTGTTTATGACCGAGATTAGCTTCATTAAAACACAAACTCACAGAAATAAAAATATGAGGCACCTGATTTTAGAATAAATTACCTTCATGAAATTATGGTCTTTTCTTCTCACTGCAATATTCACAGGAAATTAATGAGGTTGTCAGACGAATTCGATGAAGATTTATGTGCTGATTAGGTGACATGTCTTAAAACAAAATAAAATAATAAAGAACCTCTTCCATTAAAAAATCAGCACATTTAATTTGAATCCAATCTTTTATCAGATTACTTCTGTTTAGTGGCAAATAGTTCCTTTGTTTAAAAACCCTTCACAAAGACAAAGCCTCAGGAAAACATTTTGTAAAAGTATTCTGAAAGTCAAAGTCATTTTGACAGAAATCAAACCAGAAATAATTTCTCCCTGAAGGAATCCTGCTTTATTTTAATGATGTCTGGATTGTTTCCATTTAAATAGAGTAATGGGAATTTTGTTAAAAAATTTGATTCAAACTGTCCGTTTTAACAATGATCTTTCTTGTAAGCTTATCCAGTAATTTGTCATATACATTTTGTTCAAGTGGAGAAAACAAATATTAAAGGAAAACAATTTGACTAAAAACATCTTCCCTTCATTAAGGAGCTTTATGTTCTAATGTCTGAAAGTGAAAGTCTGCTTTAATGGCTGCTGGGAGCTAGGGATCTCTCTGTCAGACACTTACCAAGGCTTGCTTTCTGGGTAATAGAGGCTATTTATGGGGCTTTTCATGACCTTTCTTCTTGGTACTACCAACAGAGGAATACTGCAGGCATCTCTTTTGCATCCACATATCTGCTTGCTCACGGATTATTGTCTCGATTGTTTTCTTCATTTTGAAGAAAAATGTTGCATGTAATTAAAACAAGATAACAGCATAGGGCTGTGTGTTCTATCACACATCTCCCCAGTCCCTGCAGTCATTACACACACTAACGTACATTACACTGTGGAGACAGATAGATTGAAACTAAACTCCTGGCTTTATCGCCCCGTGCAGCTACGAGCCTGGCCCACATTCTGGAAGGTATTTCTTCAGTGAGAAAAGTGCTTCCTGGCTTTTAATAGTACAAGACAGCCCTTCTTTTGAAAGAAAGAAGAGCCCCACCCTATAACTGTTTACCCAAATCTCATAGTCTTACCAAGTTAAATTGAAAGCCTATTTACTTTGAGTAACCCATTCAATTTTGCTTTGTGAAAACCAGAATTCTGTGGTTCAGAACTGAGTTCCGGAAATCCCCTCCACATAAACACTTGATACTGAAAACTTCTTGCCTTAGCTTTAAACAGTACCACTCAGAAGAATAACAAAAAAAACCTGCTCATTTTGAGGATTTCTAACCCAACAGCAGTAAACCTCTACAGAGCCCCATCCATCAGCTGTATAGACACATGCTCTAGAGCCAGCTTCAGACTCCCAAGGACTCAAATTCCTGCGTGTCACACCAGCACCAGTCAGCTCAACTTTTAAACAGCATTCTCAGCATTATTTCCTTTTACAAAAAGGATTTGTACAATGATGTGCAGTGATTTACGGAGTTTGGTTTTGGTTTTCAAGTTTAAGAAGAAAACATGATATGTTGTGCTCCACTGCAAATGCACTGGTAGCACACTTTAAGTAGAAAAAACTTACACATTGCTATTCCATCACAATTTTTGTTAATTAATAGTCTTTTGTCTAATGATAATAAATTTGGACCCAAGTACTGAATGTCTGAGCTGGCCCCCAATGCCCATGCACGAGAAATGAGCCAGGGGTTCAGCAAGTGTCAGCACCAAGCACTTGGGTTTGTAAAAGGTGTTTTTGGATAATAGTGCAACCAAAGGTTGGAAAAACAGCTTCCAAAGCAGCCCTAGTGAGTACAACCTGCACTAAAGCAAAACCTGGTTATCTAAGCTATCAGAGTTGAGCAGCACTGGGGGTAATTGCCACTATGTCCTACTGCCCAGGTTTCCCCTATGGTTCCAATTTGATACAAAAGTTGAGAGCTATATGAGGTTCTGAAAAATAAATAATTCAGAAGGTTATTAAGGTTGTACAGTTCAGCATGCAAAACTTTGGAGGCACCAAGTAGCTGGTTTCTTTTCCATCCACCTGAGAGAGGCTGTTTGTGTATACATCTGTAATGAGAAGATAGTCTTGAATTCCAAGAAATAACTGATCACAGAATTCTATCAAGCGAGAAGGACTCCTCAAGCTGGAGTCTCTGAGACCTGGGTACACAGCACAGACTTCTACCTCTGGCTGTGATGAGAGGTCTGGCAACAATAAGCAGACTGTTATCATCACAAGGGATCAAGTGCTCCAAGCAGGGAGCGTTTCACTGTCTCCCTGTGCTCTGGTTCAGTGCTTAACACCATAATTGCCTCTGCATTTGCTTCCTCCAGCTGCCAGGCTAAGTCCTGCACAGTCCCTGCAGTCTGGTGATGCAGCAGGCTCAACACAGACACTTTCTGGACTGAATCCAGAGAGCTTTTATTTTATTTTCAACATTAGAATAACCAGATGAGCACAGTTAGGCTTAACACCACTGCAAGTGCTTGTCTGCATATCCCTGCTCTGTCCTCTCCAAGTTAATGCCAAGAGACTTCACACCAGCTCAAGATGCTGCTGCCATTTGCTTGCAGAGTGTTGGTCAGGTGTGTCAGAGATGTAACAGCTAAATATTGGTTGGACATTTCTAAAGTAACTTCAAATTTTGTTTTTCTCTCTATATAAATAAAATATCAACGGCTGACTTATACAGTATGACACTGCTGGCTCCCGTTTAAGACCCAGAGCAAGCCCTGGCAATCAGCTGAGCTCAGGGCCACCTGGAAGCCTGGCAATAGCACATCTCAGACCCCTGGGCAGTGCTGGATCAAGCACAGTGCTCACTCCCACCACAGGAACTGTAGGCTGGAGTAAAGAAGGAACAGTTCTGGCCCTATGGATATCTGTGAGGCAGACAGAACAGATGTGGATGACTGTGGTCTCCTTGAACTGCCCTTGCAAATTAAACAGATGTTGGATGGCCATGGCCCTGCACAGTCCCCCAAAGGCCAAGAGCAGGAGCTCCCTGGGTTCCTGGGACTGTCCCAAAGCACAGCCACACAGCAAAGTCAGGCCAAGGCTCTTTGGACACTTGTTTTGGATTGTCAAGGATCTGAAGAAGACTGATCTCCGATGTTAGAGCAAATCTCTCTGCCCATTTTTAAACAAAGAGAAGACAAACCTTTCTAATTAAATCATTTAAATATTTTGTTTATCATGAGGAAAAGCTAATCTCCTCCTTTCCTCAGATTTCTGTACTCTTGGATGCAGATGAACTATTTTTCCTGAAAGTTCTCTAAAATATTTAGCCTGAAGCAAATATTTGCATAAAAACTTTTAGTTTGAATAATTAAAACCTGGCAAGTGAAAATGCCAAATGCTGGATACCTTAAGAGTAAGCAGTGTTACCAACTCCATCTGCAACAGACACTTGCATAACATTTTATGAAACCCTTTAGGGCAGGAAAAACTGCACTTTCTCTGCTGACGTAATAATGATTTTGTACATGAAAGTGCTACAAATCTTCTAAGTTAGAGATGTCACTGGTAAAAAGCAAACAAGGACCAGAAAAGATCATAGCTCTACTTCCTCAACACCATGATATAGCTGCTGCACAAAATCTATGTGTAAAACACCTCTGAGAAAAGCAGAAGAGCAGCCTGCTTTTCAGACAGCAATCTGCAAAATAGAGACACGCTTTTTTGCTTTTATTAAAAAAAAACCAACCAATTTTGAATGAAAAGTCTTTAAGTTAAAGACTTTTTTTTTATTTGAGCACTGCTTTTATTAAATGTGGATGTGACTTGATTTCTAAGTGAACAATTAAATGTCATATGTATGAGATGGATCAGAATGGTACATATGCAGACAGCACTTAATACATCAGTGAATGTTACCAGTATGTTACCATAGGTTGCCTAAGTTTAATAATTAAAGAACTCTGAGCCACCGACTAGTCATTTATTGGGTTATACAGGAATAAATAACTTATAGGCAATGTATAAAGGTATTATTTCTATCACCTGCAACAAAACATTTGATGGATGAAATGAGTCAAAAAATCCTCCACAAAACAACCAAACTAAAAAGAAGCTGTATAGGAAGACAGGATAAAGGACAGGGTTTATAACCCAGGCCTCTCCCCAGAATTACAGGTTCTCTTTAAAGATGGCTTAGATAAATATCTTTCATGAAAAGCTTAAATGTCTTGCTGATCCTGCCTTAGGATAGGGGAGGATTAGCCAACCCCCTTGAGGCTGCCTTTCATCAGAACTGTCTATAAAGCTATGTTTGTAAAATGTTAGGGATTACCTTGGCAATAAGATTGTCTCCTGTTAGAACAAGACCTAAAGAGACGAATTAATGACTCTGACTAATTGGATAACGCAGCAAAGGATGGGTCACATGCTGTATTGAGGTCAAGCCCTTGGTCCTGTTTGGGCTGAGCAAGCTGGCACAGCCCTGCACTACAGCTGGCTCTTGGTTGCACAGATTGAGAAGCTGTGGCCAGCACTGGTGGTGGGGAAGCTGATCCTCCAAAGGTCATTTCCTAACATGATAAATGCTGCAGGAGGACAGCACCTGCCCGGTGCCCGGTGCGCCGAACTCTGTTCAGAGATAAGCACGGCGAACTCCTGCACGTGTGGGATGGAAATATCAGCTGGCTCTTTGATGTGCTGTGGCAGTGTGGGAGGTGACCTTTCCCCTGGTTTGCTCTTCTCATCATCTGCTCACTGATACAGGCAGCCGAGGGCAGACTGAGAAGGAAGCAGCACTTGCACAGGGTGAGAGCAGCTGCTGCAGGAGCCAGCCGTGCTGGAGGGTGCCCAGCTGGCCCCTCACTGACCCCTGACCACAGCGGTGCCAGAGCAGCCACAGCAGCTCTGTTTCCTTGTCATTTCCTAGGACAGGTGTGTGTTTTAAGTGGACCTGGCCTGTTCTCAGTGAGAGCAGCAGCCTGGCTGCAGCCCAGGATATTCCCCACCTCACACAGGACAAGGCAGTGCCCCTCTCAGGCTGCCTGGCACCAAGGGTGCAATTAGCACCCAAATGACTGCAGGGCAGACTCTCATGCTACTCTCATCCTGTCCAAGGCTCAGTGCAAAACTCCCTTTTCTCTCCTCAAGTCCCAGCCCAACCAGCCTAAGCAGAGCCTGGCCTTGAGCATCCTTGAACAACCGAATATATTTCCCAGTTATTCACAGACAACACCACGGCTCTTAACTCATCACCTCAAGGTCCTTTCCAGAGCCAGGTAGGCTTTTTTTTGTAAAGATATCCATTAACATTTGACAGACTGAGCCTTATAGCAAATGGTCTGCACGGACCTCAGCAGGTGATCCAATGTTCCTCCCTCCTACTGCAGGCTCTGCTGGCCTTACAAACACCTAGGTAAGGACCCCAAATCTTCACTTCTGTGCTGTTATTTCTCCTGTTTTCAATAAACCAGAGCCTCAGTGGGGCTTTTCATTTCTTACAGGCACTTGATTGCATTTAGCCTTTTACTGCTTTAGTGAACTAATTTTCAATCAACTTAAAAATGAATTCCAAATGCAGGGTCCATAATTAAAAAGAAACAGTCAATCCTTTGTGACAATCTGAGTCCAAAATTATGCTTCTAAATTATTTGGACAATCATTTGATGGGGGGAGGGGAAATATCTCTTTCCCAAGTCTGATTGCATCAATGCTCTAAAGAAACATTTCTTCCTTAGGTCTGATTTCCCTGGTGGTTGTGATATAAACCCTGAACTTCTTAAATGTCACTTAATTTATATGATTTTTCTGTTTACCCTTTTAAAATGACAAGTTGTTCTCTAGTATTTATGTCTGTTTGAAAATTAGATATCATGGGCAATCCAGTACTGCAGTTGCATTTCTGTTAGCTTAAGCTTAGTAAGCACTTACCATAAAAAGAGAAAATAAAAATATGCCTACTCTTACTTTTTCAGTCTTTCCTCTTTTTTTTGCTGCAATGTCCACCAATTCTAAACAAACTACTCAACTAACTTTTTACGGTTTGATTCCTAACAGGGCAAGAAACTTAAACTGGTTACTACTTTACCTTTGGTGAGCAATTGAAGGAGTTAAAGGCCTGCTTTTAGCTCTCCATTGCTGCCAAGGGTTAATTAATTTCACTCCAGCATGTGGTCCCCACTGAACTCTCCTCCTGTGGCATCACCTTGCGGCAGGCAGTGGCTTGCAAACATTATAATCTTTTCAGAAGACCTTTTGACAGTAATGAAATTAAATTGACCTGTGTTGCATCTGGTCTCTGAATCAAGATGGCAAGATTTGTAGACATCAATTTGGACGGGAGAAGCATAGCCCAACTCCCCAGATCATGCTGAATTTAAAATAATCTCTTTTTCCCGTAATAATTTTACAGTCTTTCCAAAAGGCCATCCCTCTTAACACAGGAAAGGCAAAACAAGTTAATCATACTAAACAGGCACATATGAATTACCTCTGTGTTTACAACCTGTGCTTGTAGTTATTTTATATCAATGAAACAAAAATGAGTTAATTTTGAAATTAGCCTGTATGGCGAAATAGTTTTGGAGAACTGTAGAGAATGCCCGCATTGTATTTGAGTCTGGGAAGATACATCAGCCAGGAAGAGAACTCATTAAAATAAAATGTGAAAAGATCTTGTTATTCTTACCTAAGGAGACAAGTCTTGTGTTTCTGTAATGTCTGTATGCCTCTAATAACTTCTGAGACTAAAAACGTTCCTTTTCTAAGTTTATATCATGGGTCAGATCTCTGGGATGTGCATTCCCAAAGATTTGGTGAAGGGACAGAACTCAGTATCAGGAAAAATCATGCATGTGGTTCTTTCTCTGGTCAGTGATCACTACTATTGAACCTCAGACTAAAATAAAATAGGTTCTTCCCCACCTCTCCATGTAATTTAAGTCTCAAACTAACAGAAATTCCCACCAGTGTCAACCACTTAATTCTACCTGATTACCTGCTATATTAATATGATGATTTGCTCATTTGAACCCATTGATCTGTTGATTCAGTTTTAATTGCAACCTTGATTTGATCACTGTGTTGCTCCACTCTTAATTACCTCAGAGATACTACCTAAGATTGGCTCAGTTATATGCTGTTTTAATTTCATAGCTCCTTGCTTATTCTAAGTTTTCAATCCAGAAGTGGGACACTAGGCTGCAACACAGCTCATGAAGGCAAAGAAAACCTATTTGCAAGCCACTGGTGATATCTCCAAATGAGCAGCCAGGTCATTTTCATAGCTCTGGAAACCATTGGAAGCCCCTTCTATTTAATTTTTAAGTAGGGAAAGTAAAAAAAATCTGTCTGAACATCCCCTCCTTGGGAATGTATTTAAAATTAGATTTCCACTTTGGGATTCAAAGGTAATCCAAATTTTAGGCAAAGATTTCTGAGTTCCATGAGCAGTAATCCCAATATTATTATTCCCTAAGAAATAATAGATAAATAAAAAATTCACTTGATATAATTTTTCACTCATACTGAATTCTTACATAACCCTCCCTTAAGACAAAATTAAAATTTCTGCTGAAACACAGATAAAAAGGAAATGAAGTTTGATAGAGAACACCTGTTGAATAAAAACCTTTAGGTCACTTTTTTTTGGTGTAGATGCATATGAAGAGCCAAACCCCCCAAAGGGCCTTACAGGAGTCATAATTAACTTTCATTGTCTCAAAGCCCGGGGCAGAAAGAAATTGAACCAAGGGTAAGAAAAGAAAGGTCAGAGATAAAGCGTTGCATGAAATGTCACACGCTAGGCAGGAAGGGCATGCCAACACGTTTGCCAGTTTAGTGAAAAGGCAAAAATGCTCATTTTTCACCTGTTGAACACAAGGGCAAGGAGGAGGAGAATAGTGCAGGATAAAGCAATGAGAACAAAAGGCCTCTGAGAGACCAAGATGCCATCCAGTGTGCTTTCTCACCTGGCATATCTAAAAACCAGTAGCTAGTACTAAGGTGAAACTTTAGAAGTTTGAGACTTGCCACCTTCCATGAACACCAAGCTACTTTGGGAACCACCAAGGAAAAAACTCTTACAAATTTTAAGTCAAGAGCTTCAGCACAGTTACTTTTTTGTGCAGCTGTGGGAGGCAACGCACAGCTCCTTTGTACTTCTGTGAATAATTCAATGCCCCAGTCTGCTGGAAAACCAAAGCAATTGGAGTATCTGAGGCAGTGTGCTGACATGTGTGGATCAGTCTGGTGGAAAAATGGAATAAACCAATATTTATTTGCTTCACTAAAATTAACTATGTGACTTTGCCTTGGTCATATGACCAGAATTTCCTTAATTTTATATATTTTTGCTTGTAAACTTTTCTATGATTTTTCACCTCTTGAGAATATCTGGTGGGGATTTCTCCTCTGAGCTAAAACAGAGTAATGGAACCTTGGGACCTGGGGTGTAACAAGGGTCCAGGGCCATTACTCAGTTACAGGAGGTGAGGGTGAGATCTGAGCTACCAGCAGCTTACACGGGGGCTTAACACAATATTTCTCAGCCTTCCTCAGTGAGAGCTGCTTTTCTCTGTTCCAAGATACTCTGTGCTGCAGGAGGCTGGGCTCCGCTCCCCCGGAGCAAGGTGGCACTGGTCCTGCTGCCTGCTGGACCCTGCAGCCCTGGGATGTGCTCACAGAGCAGCCCCCACGTGCCCTGGAGATGCTCAGGCTCTTCAAAAGGCACAAAAACTGTCCCCACATTTCCTCTGCCAGGTCTGTCTCTCGCCCTGTTTGTACCTGCCTGGCATAATGGGGTCTCCAGGCACTGTGCTGCTAATAATAACTTCAAAGTACCTTTTTAAAGTTTAAGAGTTGAGCTTGAAAACAACTCCTACACATGACATCTTTTAAAGATAGCAGTCAGTGGACTAGAGAATATTGACAATTGCGGTACTAGGATAAGTAAACAAGTCTCTGTGGATTTGATAGCCCAATAAATATCCATTATTGCTTGTTGCCAGGCTATGTGCCTGAAAATGAAAATGAGGATAGAACAGTTCTTAATGGCTGATAGCAAAAATAATCGAGTCTTATCTAAATCAAACTTTATTGGCCTGGATGAATTATCTTTGGCCTCCTGTAATCAAAGCTGAAAATTCACCTGTCAGGCACAGTATGGTGAAACTCATTAGAGCCTCACCATGTGCTGTTATGAAATTGCTCCATATGGCAGTGCATGATTGTTTATTTACTAGATTCAAATATAGGCAGGTTTCAGAAATAAGAAAAAAAATATTATTTTCAAATTCCTTCAAGGCAAAAGTGTATATGGTGAAGTTCCAGGCTTCTATAATGGAAATATTTCACTTGCAGAAGGAATTTTGCCTCATGCTGCAGTGAAGCTATTGATCAGGCAATTGGCAATCCTCAAGTGTGAGGACTCATTAAAGCAAAGGTATATGAATCATTTTTTAATGACATCTCTTTGCTTTCAGCAGCTTAGCATGTGTCCTGGTTTCAATGGATGCACTGTAATTTAGGCAAGCTGTCTACAGACTTCAGCCATTATTCTTACCATATGTTTTCTTCAAAAATTACCATGCACTGGGGCCTGCTCGCTGCAGTCGTGGAGTGAGGTGCACTCTCTCTGCTGTATCAGCACGTTAACATTACTTGAAATAAGCAAGAGTAATGGACTTATAAAAAGAAATTCCCAATTAGTAAGTTCAGAGCAAGTGTGTTAACTTGGATTAAATACATTCCAATTATGGACAGCTCATTAATAAAACTACAGCCAGCTGTTTGCCAGAAATGTGAGATCTGGTAAACAAGTCTTTCCCATTTCCCTGCAAAAGATCCCAGGTTACTTTCCCTTCTCGTTGGTTCCCAAACAAGTGCAACACTGCAGTACAAAAACTGCAGCTCTGTCACACCATGTATCTATTTCAAAGCAGAAAAATGCCAGGAAGTGTGGTGAGTTGGTTAAAATACAAGGAAAGGCAGATTTAAAAGTCCAGCAAAGCTCGCAGGTTCAGGCACAATTTGGAAAACAGGCTGTTAGCAGCTTCCCTTACTAAGAACACTGGGGGAAAAAACGTACTGAAACAAGGAGGATTTAATTCTTCTAGTTCCATCTATTTTGATGGCCTCAGGTTCAAGTGGCTCATGTGCATGTCATGGCTTTATTGTGCTTAACAGCTCCACCTTTCAGGTATCCCGGCTTCTGGGGCCTTCCAGAGTGGGCTCAGATTACAGAGAAATGTGCACTTGTCTCAAACCTTGAATACTAAATATTTTAATAAGTGGACACAAAACCAAACAGAAAAAAGTGAGATACAAGGTATGTTTGCTGTTACACCCTTAACTACACTGTGTCACCTAAATAATATCTACTTGAAAATACAAGCCACATTTTCAACTTATTCTATGATCCAGTTATTTAAACGGAAGTTAATTACTGAAGTAGGACTTAAATGCTTTTGAACTGCAAAATATCCTTGGAAGTTCCAAAATATGACTGGTGTAGAGTGAGAGGATTTTTCTTTCTCATTTTTAGGCATACATTTCTGGGAGAATGGTTTTACGGCAGGAGGCCGCCAGTAACATTGACTTTTGTGCTGCTGTATTTACAGGAAAACAGGAAAACAGCTCTCAGAGAGCACCAGCAGTCTGAGGGAGGGGGTGGAATCTGTTAAATTTGACTTTTATTCTGGCATCAATCAGATGAATGACAAAATCCAAGATCTGTTCCCCACTGCTGATACAAAAGAAGCAGAAAACCAAGGACCCTCTCAGTGTGGAGGTGGAGGAGCTGGTGGCTGCAGGGAAATATCACAAACAGCAGCAAACAACACTTGCTTTTGATGCCTGTGCTCACCCAAAGTCCAGCTAAATCCAAACTTTAGTTCTAGAAAAAGGATTTGTTTCTCAGCCTCTCACCTGCACAAACAGCCCAGCCAGGGCTGTGCCAAGCTGAACCATGCCAGGAAACTGCTGCTGTCTGTTCACAGGCCTTTTTGGTCTGTGATATTTCAATTATATTTGTACAGTGCCAAAATCTAACAAAAGAAAGGGAGTAGATGCAATTAAATAGAAAAAAAATATAAAATTGCTCATATTTCATTCAGATACTGCTTTAAGCAGACGCAGGAACAGAGAACACACATGGCCAGCTCAGGTGGAGGTCTCAGTTTGGTGCTCAGGTGATCTGCAACCATCACACCAGTCTAGAAGTCCCAGAAAAAAGCAGGAAGATTCTTCCTCACTATTTAAACACAGAAAAAAATTAAGACTGTATTCCTGGGTCCTACCCTTAGCATCCTGTACCTGCTCTGTGTGGCTTCCTTGTCCCTACCCTTGAACTGAGAGTAGTATTGAAAGAGGAATGTCACACGTCAAAGAAACACATGCAAAATGGATGGAACTCTGTGCTAAAATTTTAGGACACAGATAAACATGGGATTTTTTAAATCTTCCATGAGGAGGCAGCAACTTCAGCTGTCCCCAGGTGTAATTTTGGTCTGACAAAAATACTCTTATTTCCAACAGTAAATGGTTTAAACAGCGTGTGGGCAAGACAGATGCAGAATCTGTCTTGAATTATGGAATACCAATTCCTTGTGTTATTTGAACAAGATCCCCACAGGAAACCAACACTTTCCCAAAGCAAAAAAAACCTCAACCCAATCCAAGCTACTGATAACTGAAACAGAAGGTACATCTGAAGGAAACCTCTATGTCCTCTCTCTGTTGTTAAGCAAAAAACTCTTTTCAAAGCCAGAAGAAAGAGGAAAATTAAGAACTGCAAGGAAATACCACTCATAAAATGATAGCACTTGGGGGCTTATAAAAGAGGAGAAAAATACTTGGATCAAATATGGACCAAAGACAGAGCACTGGATGGTTAGGGAGAAGACAATCCCACTGTAGGCTGTCACACACTTTCACACTGTCGTTAGGAAATTCTGTTTAGTAGACAATGAGTTTAGTGGCTCAAGGGATACTGCTGTAAAGGTTTTCAGCATTGTTTGTGCATAATCTACGTATAACATTCAACTTGGGAATGAGATATGATGTTGAAAATTGCTTTTGCAGTCCTTGAAGCCAATAATTTAGCTCTGCAACCTTAATTTATAAGGGAAAAAGGAAGGTAGTTGGAACATGAATTTGGATCACCGTCAGATTTAGGAATGAAAGTAATTAATGCTTCTGTGAAACTCCCCTGATAGTTATTTTTGGATTCAAAATCTTTAAAGAAAAGTTTTAATTTAGGGGCAGAAGCTCATTATATTCTCAAAAGAATCCTGCTGTACTAAATCATTCTGTCTCCAATTCATAGCCCCACATTCCCTCTGTACATACAGCTCCTTCACTGATAAAGCAGCAAATTATTCCCCGCCTCAACTACTGAAACTTTGGCTCTCTGAGTTATTCCAAATTGAACCTGCTTGCCCTCATACACCAGGCCCTTACTATTACCATGGAATGATGGGGACCAAAGCCTTTCTTTCTACTTCAGCTCAATATTCTCTGCTGCCTGCCACACCCCCATATTCTGAATTTCCTAACAGTTTTCCAAGGGTCCCTTGGAAAGACCGTGCTCTACACCACTCCTCGACTCCCCAAACCACTGCTAACTGCTGTTTCCCTCTGTGATACTCCCAAAATATCATGGGGTTGTCAAAAAAACTATTGAGGTGACAACTTCATGTGATTGACAGCTGTGAATTTCACCTCTCTGCTTTCTCCAGCTCCCCCCTGCATCAGTCTGTAATTTTATCTGACATTTTTCACTTGTGGATTGTATGTTGCTCCAGACTGTCAAATGTTCAGGCCATATTTGGTGATAGTATGATATATTAGTAATAAAGGACAATGGAATTGTACTCCTGGGGAAGGGAGAGCCAAGCACTTCAGTGATATTTAGGCGGTGGGTTTGTTTTTTATTTTACCTTGTTCTTTAATGCCCTCTATGACTAAGTCCCAGGTGATACCAACCAGGCACAAATTAATATTTAATCCTACTCCAAATTCCTGAGTCCTTCAGCTCTGTTAGTTCTGTAGGAGTCTTCATTTTCACTTAGAGCTACAGTTCCAGGGATCAGCACAGGTTCTGCTAAAGGCAATGGAAAGGTTCTGGCTGGCTACAGGTGGCACTGAAAGAGGGGCCCGGACTACGAAACAGAGCAGCGAGTTTAGGAAAGGTTTCATCTATTTACTTATTCCCCCTTATTCAAAAATCACCTTTCATCTTTGGTTATTTACATTCTCCAAAGCAAGTACTTATGACGGACAGCTGCAAACAAAACCCAAAGGTTTTGCAGCTGAAAAGCAAGCAGCTGTGCTCTGCCACTTCTATTGGCATGGGGACACGTTTTCAGATCCTCAGTCAAGCCTACAAGTGCTGTTCAAGGTTCACACAGGGATAACTGCAGTTTGAAAACTTCCAAAAGGCCAGCTCAAACACTGGGGCCTCATCCTTGCTTTGAAGCCAAGGGGACTATTTATGTGAACAAATTTAAGTGCTGAGCAAGCTTTCACAGGTTTGTGCACCAATATTGTAATCGTACACATGAGCAGAACTGTTCATTGTCCTAATTCCTTGGCTATTTTAGTAAGAATAATGCAAGGAAAATGATATGCATGCTTCAGTATTAGCTTAGCCTCTCTCCTGCTGCCACTGAGAGCTCTTTTGACTTAGAAATGGTAGCCAATGTTTGCTGAAAAGGATGGCCACACCATTCTCATTGTTAGCCCTTGAAGAATGTATTACTTTAAAAAATACTATCTCTAATATTTGGGTTTTGTAAAATGTCTCTTTTGGAGAAGTGCCACAAAACAACTTATTCTGCCTTTTTTTTTTTTTTTAAGCAAGATTTTCCACCCCTGTTTTAATAGGCTGTTATAGCCTTTAACATGCCATGAAATTAAATGCCTCCATTGGGGATCCATAACTTATCATAACAATAGTATTTCTAGCACTTGTTGGAACTATGAGGAAAGCTGGAAGGTGGTATAATAATAAGTGTAGCATTTTAAAGGACTACAGAATTGTCACTGTACATTACTGAGCTCCCATAGTTAACACCCATGAATTAAAAGCATATAAAAGTGATAATAGCTAGGTTTCTAAAGAAATGACTGACACTTGGTGAGATTATCTCTTTGCTGGAATTAACCTGTGATCCGCTGGGAACCATAAACCCCACAAAAACGTGCAAGCACATTAATTTGATAACTGACCCTGCTTGAAGCAGGAGGTTGGAGTAGCTGACCTCCTGAGGTTCCTTCCAACCCAAATTATCCTATGATTCTAATCACTTCTACTAATTTTTGCTAGGTACCTGTAATGATACATATATTAGGTATGTAGCAAGAACAGATCACTTTCTTCTTGCTTGCATAACTTTACAAAATCTCCAGTGTAAAATTAATTAAAAACTGAAGGCCAAATTATGCCAGATATAAATGGCCTTTTAAAAGAAGGGAACGGATATGTGCACCCCTCTCTGGCACTGCAGAGATGCACATTGTCTAATTTATAGAGGTGCCAAGCATTTACAGTCTCCAACCAAATTTCTTTTCTTTCAAGAAAGAAGGGAAATTCTTCAACCAAACAGTCTGCATCTCCCAGGGAAGGAAAACTTCTGTAAGAGTACTCAGAGCTCTGTGTGCTTCAGTACCTTGCCCAGAACCAAACCTTGACTCAGTGTTCAGTCCTTCAAGGCTCCAGCAAATAAATTCTCAACATAGAATCATTTAGGTTGGAACAAAGCTCCAAGACCATCAAGTCCAACATTTAACCCAGAACTGCCAAGTCCACCACTAATCCATGTCCCAAGTGGCACATCTACTCATCTTTTAAATCCCTCCAGGGATGGTGACTGCACCAATTCTCCAGGCTGGCTGTTCCAATGCTTGACAACACTTTCAACGAGCCACTTCACATCTTTGGTTTATTCAGAACCACATCAAACCCTCCTCGAGCTGTGTACTCCCCTGTATTGTTTGCTACTTTGAAAGGTCTTAAAGAACAGGCTGTCATTGACAGTCTGGACATCTTTGTAGTTTTCAGCACTATGGACATTTTGGACTGTTTGGTTTTTATCACAAGAGAATTTCACAGCCCCTTTTGAAAGAGTTAGGAAGATGCCTACACCTCCTCAAGGAAGGTGAGAGACACATTGCATAAAACCATTTTCACAATGACCAGAGTTTGGCAGAGACAAAATCTGCCAAGCTATAAATTTAAGTAAGGCATTTGCAGGAGTGAGTTTACTTAAGAAAGCAAAATCAGTGATTATTTAGTTAGATTCTGAGAGGGAACAGAACCATCACATAGAGAACTTCCATCAGCCTTTAAGGATCCTAAGGAGAATAGGATTTATTTTGACACAAATATCAAAATAAAAGAGAGTAATTGAGGATAGACACAACAGAGGTCAAAAATCTTCCTAAAGAGTCTAGGCCAAATCTATTTTTATTAGAGGGAAAATTGAATGCTCATTAATTAGCATTGCCAAAGATCTATCAACACTACTGGAAAGATATTAATTTTCTTGCTCTAAATGATAAAGCTAGCAAAGGAGTTTTTCTGTAGTGGTGGAAATTGGGATTAGAGCCAGTGATTTAATCTGAGCCTGTCCACATTGGAACCCTGAATATACAGAGTTTGAGACTGCACCTCAAAAAACATTAGTTTAGGGTATGAGCACTACTTCCATTGATGGCTGAAGAGGCAAGAACAGGAAATCACATAAGAAATATTTGCACAGTCAATTGTCACAAAAATTACCAATTCCACCTCATGCAGGCACCACTCCAATATAATGCTTGAAGTTTTCAGGCCATCTGAGGATTTGCCCATCACCGAGCACAGCTGATGGCTCCACAAAATGATAGCTAGGACTTGTCAGGATGAAAAATAAGTAAGGAGTAATAATGAAATATTAATGTACACCCTGTTTAATTAAATGACAATATCATTTTCTTGTAATCCTTCTCTGACTCTGCTGGAAGAGTACAGTGTTGACATGATAATTTTATAAACTTCCTTGACAGTTCACGTTAAACCATCCTTCATTACCACAGATTGATAATTGGCACTTACAAAGGAAATGAAATGTCTGAAAAATTCATTAAACATGCCAAATATCTGAGGAGACCCAGTGCAATGGCAAAGTTATCTAAATCACTGTGTAAGCAGCTAAAGGGCTGCTTTCCTTTATAAATTCTCAAAAAAATTAGGAAAAATTCATGACTTCCTATTATATTTTTAATGCAATGGAAGAGAAGCAGTTACTTTGAGACAGATTCAAGTCTTCCTTCCATCAGGTGATTTTGGCAGCAATTTCAATTAAGCCAATCAAGTTATAGTATTTGGCTTTAGATCTTCTTTTCCCTCCTTTCACCTTCCTCAAGGAAATAGAAAAAGGAGATAAATCCTTATTTCTGCAGCTATTCCCTTACTAATATTTTACAACAGAGCCTTGTCAGAAAGCCTTATTTGGATATTTCCAAGTGATCTATTTCCCCTGTACTGGTCATTTCTTCCCTCACAATCTATGCAGACCCATCCAGTAAACTGCAGACACCCTTCCCTGTAATGTACTTTGGCATTTAAATTCCCCATGGCTGCTCTATCTGTGCAGTTTAAACTGCTTGAAAAAGCAAGAACATTGTTTAATTACAGAAAGCTGCCAAATATCTGAGCAAAAGAAGTTCTCCAGGATATGCCAAATATCTTGGCCTATCCCTCAACCCAGGCCAGGCTCAGGAAAAAGTAAGAAGAAACTAATAAAGAGTAAAATTTCCTTTGTCAAAATTATTCTTGCTTGGCTTTTCACTGCTTAATGGAGACTGAAAAAGACTTATAAAAATCATATTTTTTGCTAACTACACGGAATCATAATAATTTCCCAAAGTCATATAACAGGGACAGAAGGTAGAGAGAGCTGAGCATCAGAATTGCCAGCTCCCTTTGAACATGGCCTGACCACTGGAACCCCTGAGACTGCCCCATCCCCTGGCCACAACAATTCACTGAAATTCTGGACACAACAGTGGACAGGGTACCAGATAAAGTTGCCAACTGCCTGATACTTTTGGTCCCATTAAAAGAATTTAATCTAGTGAGAAATCACAGCTACCTACACAAGCAAAACCACCATCTACCTTTACATGCAAATAAAATGGCAGAACCAGATCTTTTCCAACTTTAACATGACTGAAATTTTCAGTTTCTCTTTCTCTAAAAGGATAAAAAGAATTCAATAAATTAAGTATCTTACCTATAAAGGAACATTTTATGAAGCTCACTTGTTTCTGTTGAGTGAAGCTGGATACTTGGTGTATCAAACAATTCAGTGATGAATCAGAGATGCATTTCTGCTGTCACTTCCATGCTCCACATCTCAGAAGCTTAATAATCTGGATAAGCTGCAAGACCTTTAGCATAATTGACTTCAAAATGGCATCCTGCCCTCTGAAAGCAAAAAAGAAAAACATTTTTTACATTTCCTAATGTAGTTAATTTTATTTTCTCAAACTGTTTAATTTATCTAATGAAGCAGAGGACAAACCATTACTAATACACATTATAGGATGAAGTTTGATAGAATTTGTTTTTGAGACTATATAGACTTCTGAAAATATAGGTGAAAGGAAGATCAGTATGGTAGATATAGACAACAAAAAAAAATCTGCCATGATTGTCTTTCCTTCTAATTAACTACCAGCTCTTCTCATTGATAACAGGAATGTGAGGTACAAAACATATCCCTCAGGAACTGGCCTAACTTACACAGATGTTTTGAAAGTTCTGTAAAAGGCTTTATTAGCCCAGGTCTCAAGGTTTACGAGACAACAACCACAAGCTTGGCTGAGAGCTGTAGTGCAAGGATGTGTTCTCGGGGTCTGAAAATCCTCAGCAGAAGCCTTATGAGTAGTAGCAGCCACCCCCATGCCCAGCTCTCACCCATTACTTCACAGCACCACGACAAACTTCTGGGAAAAGGGCAGTGAAAGTGGCAGCTCCACACAACACCCATGTGAGGCAGAGTGAATTTATGTTTTAAGGTGTTCTAGGATCTTGTAAAACCACAGAATAAATTATTTCCATATTTCAGCTCTGACCTTACCATAAAACTTTTGCTCTATGAATAATCCCATTTCATTATTGCAAGGTTGCATTTCTGAAGGTTGGTTATAAATTATATCTATAAATAATTTTACAAGTTACTGTTTGCAAGTTGCTTGTAACTTTTATCTTTAGGATGGTCTGTCCTTAGACCACCTCAATTCTGGTCCTTCACCTTTGCTATTAAACTGAAAATCCAAAATGTATAAGTGATGGCTACTTGAGTTTGTATCCATGCTGTGAATTACCATTTAAATTTCTTCCCTAATGACAACAGAACTTACCCAAACAATCCGAACCATTAAGCTACTGCTTTGGACATCATATTTTTATTTCAACCTTTCTTTTCTCACAGCATGTTCTCTGACTATCAAAGTCTGAAAGGAAAAGGAAAGTTGGAGGTAGGTCAGACAACTGGATTTTAATTTTTTGTCACCCCATAGAAAGATCTAATCAGCTCCTTTGTGACTTGCCCAAATTCCATGGAAATCAATGTAAAGACTCACATTGATTTGACAGAGTATCTTTGCCAGGTCTTTAATGTTTCTACAGCAAAATTTAATAGGATGCCTAATTAAAGACTTAATTAATGCCTGGATAATGTTTTCTGAAAAAGAACTGAAATTAATGCTCATGGTATTCACCATTCTCCACACCAGTCTACTGATTCTATGCTGATTAAAATCTCCTGAATGCATTATATATTTAGAATTACAGAAATCAATAATTAAAAAAACAAAAACAAAAAAAAAAAAAAAAAAAAAAAAAAAAACCCAAAACAGAGCTTATTCGTTTAAGAGAATAAAAGAGAGCATTCACCTCCTTTCTTTACCTTGTAGGTGCTAAGAGCTTACTATAACCACTAAAGCCCAGAGAAATTTATGTTTTTATTTATAAAAGGCTGAATGCTATCAAAGATGCAGAGTTCTTTTTTTTTTCTTGTTTTTTTTTTCTACCCTTGTAATAAAGCTGATTTCTTTTTCTTGCTTTAGCCTGAAACAAAATAGCTGATTCTCAGGTGGAAAAATAATTAGTAACATGGGAAGCTGAATGAATTTTGAGATATTGAGGAAAATGTAGTTTGAACTGTCAGGTTTACTCACTTACCCACAGGAACTACAAAGCAGCAGAGAAATAAAGCCCTCTTAGAACTTAAAGCTTTCATCAACCTATTCCCTCTGGCTGATTTTTTTCCCCAAACTCTGTTTTCCCAGTGGTTCCCATTAGAAACACAAATAGTTTGCCTCTCTGCATAGTGAAAAATTTCATACTTACTTCTTTTAAAAAGACTATTAAATTATTATTACCTTTTAATATGAGGATAGAGCAACTATGCAACCTGTACAGTCAAATACGCTTCACAGGAGCACGTGCACTGCCTGGACTGTCAGAGGAAGTGGGAGCTGTCAGTAGTTCAGGTGTCACTGTTCATTAAGCCAAAGGGAGTTGCCCTCTGTTTGGCAACCCCAACCAACACAGGTGTAGAGCCTGCCATTAACAGCAGGAGAAGATCCTTGTATGGATTGGCACAGAGGATCCTTGCAGCCTCTCCCATGCTCTACTGTGAAAAATTTATGGGTAGAAATTGATTCTTGGTGTTACAATTAGAAAAAAAAAGGAAGATCGGCACCCAGTGCCTCAGCAAGACACTGAGTCTTTTTTGTACCTTTTGTTAATGGTTTTGGGTTTTTTTGTTTCTTTTTTTGCACCCTCTTCAAAGTCAAGAGCCCCAGGTGTATCAATGACAGGGCTCCAAGAGGGGAAGCTGAAGCTCCGGGCCTGGCCTGAGATGTGCGCTGTCATTGGGATCTCAGGAACCTGCTAGGAAAACTTGAGAGACTGGAAGGCCACAATGGATGGCTACAAACTCCTTTGGGAACATAGGAAGGGAAGAAGAAGAGGTGAAGCTGCATTTTAAGTAACAGAAAAATTTAAATGTACAAAGGTGAGCTGAGACCACAAGAAGTCTGCTGAGTGCCTTTGGGTCAGGACTAGTGTGGTCATCACCAAGGGGGAATTTAGTTTGGGTTACTGACCTCCTAATCAGATTGGTGAGGCTGATGATATTTTTCCTTGGCTGCTGAAGGAACTCTTGGACCCACAGAACCTGGTCCTCAGGGGTGATTTCAATTACCCAGGCACTCGTGAGAGCAGCACAGCTGGGCAGGAGCAGCTCCAGCTGTGGGCTCTGACACACCCTCTCCCTGTTTTGAGCTCCAGCGATGGAGATGTCAGGGACCATCCCTCTCAAAGTGTCTGCTCCTTTGATCTGATGCCTGCACTCTCACCAAAATTTCTGATTTGAGCCTGAGTTTGCCCATCCTGGCAGCAGTGGTGCAGTGCCTCCCTCTGCCAGCAGCCTCTGGCCACAGGGGTGTTTGCACCCCGTTGTTGTGTCCTTAGAGCTCAGTGCCCCAAGCCAGAACAGGTTGTGCTGCTCTCTTAAGGGCTGTCTCCTCCTCCTCTCCCCACATTCTGTTCCCTTCAGCTGAGCTGCCCTGCTCCTAAGGCACTGCTTCCATCAGGAACACATTCAGGAAAGCACAGAGAGCCCGTGTGAGGAGCTGCAGGATGTGTTTCACAGACAACAAACTACACCAGATTCCTCAGTGAGAAGCACTAACCTGTACACTTGGAACTCATTCTTAAAGGGAAGGAAATTGCTGCAAGCCAGGGCACATGAAAAGCACAGGAGGTTCTCCAGATTGCTATTTATTTTGTAACAACTCCTCTTACGCTCCCCCTCAGAAGAATTTAAGTGTCCCAATTCCTTGTTAAGCTGTGCCCGGTAGAAGCACCAATTTCTTTGTGCATTTGCACTAGTGACTTTTAACTGAGCCCCTCTCCCCCTTTACTCCAGCCTGCTTTTCCCAGGGGATGGGAGTGGCTCTGACTGCAAATCCCACTGCACTGTGAGCCCACAAGGCTCAGTGCTGTACCCAGCCCCTGCCAGACTGGGCACGGAGGCTCTGAGCAATGCCAGCCTAAAACACGAGACAAGCATGGTACTGTCACACAATTCAGAGCTATAGTTCTGATTTTCTTTTGCAAGTCAGTATTTTTTAGCACTGTTGCTTGTGTCAATCATATTTAGGAATTCCCATTCTTATGTGTGCTTTTCATTAAACACTAAGGTCATAATCCTTCAGGAAGAAAAAGTGAATTAAATGCCGTGCACTAGAAGGAAGAATGGGGTGATTTCACTTGCTAAAATCTCACCTGATTCAGCCAAAGATATTAAAAGCACATGAATCAGTGCTAGCTTTAACCTTCCACTGAAAGATGTTTGTATAGAACATTAATAAACAGAAAAATGGCTGCATGGATGTGGAAAGTCTTCATCTTCACTGCCCAGCTGCTGAAAAGTAAAGAAGTCTAAAGCAACAAGCTCCAGAAAAGTGGAAGCCTACAGGAAGGACGGGAAGGAAACTTGTCATGGAGAGATTGCAGATACTATTCCTACCAGAAAAATGTTGGGAAAGTAATTACAGAGAGATCCAGGTCTTGGCAGATAGCAGAACAGTTAAGGGAAAGTCATGAGGGAACTTCTCAGCACCATGACAAGCACCAATCCTTTCCGTGGCACCATGGAAAGTGTAAATGACATTCCCTAATTACTTCTATACTAAAAGACACTGTTAGAGGGGGAAGAGGGCATGGAAAACATCAGGGCAAACCAGAAATGATCCAGAGAGCAAACTCGATACTGGGCATGGTGGAGAAAGGGGGAAAACACATTTAAGAACAACTTATTCAAAAGCTATTAAAACAGCCAATCACTGTTAAATTGTGTAAAGGAGGAAATATGCCCTGGAGGGAGTGCAAGCCACAAGATTGACTTCTTCAAATTCACAGCTGTGGTGGAGCAATCAAATAGTCCAATAGCAGCTTTCCCCTCAGAGACGAGACAACCTGGGGCCATATGACCTCAACCTTTGATACGCACAAGGAAAATTTAATGAGAGGCTTGCTATAGAATCTGGTGTCTAGAAGTGACAAATTGCAAGCTTTGCTGACCCCTCGTGAAGGCAAAGTTTCAAACTTTCATCTGCAAAATTGAGCAACTGGGACGAGCTTGGAAACTGAGATATGAAAGAAAGGAAAACTGACTGTAACCAGAAACAGATTGATAAAAGCAGCTTAATTCGACATTCTTGCTAGCTAAAAGTGTGATGGCAATGGAGGAACACAAACCATAAGAGCATCAACACACAACTGAGATGCCATCATTGGCTGGGAAAATCGATTAGCTTCCCCCCAAAACAACACTGCTTGAGAAGAGGTGCTCTGGTGATTTAGTTATTGCTAAATTCAGGTAGAACGAGGAGGGACCCAAGTGTTCACAAGCACAAGAAAATAAATTAGATTAAACTCTCCCAAGCTGTCACAGCTTCCAGAAAGGCTTACTTTGGATTTTGGCTACAGGATAAAGAACAGGCACAGCACAAAACAGAAAGCTTATCTTTAGGAGCTTGCATCTTTGTAATTGCCAGAATGTTAACTGTAGGAAATTGCAGCACTCCAAACAAGTCAGTTAATATTTCCAAGTGCCAGAGATTTTACCCAGATTTCTGACGCCATATCTCATGCAGTTAATAAGTTTCACGCTGATTATTAAACTGAACAATACAGAATATCATGCTGTTGGCAAAAGTCCCCATTATCATTAATAAGATTAGAAATTTGTCTCTAAAAAGGAAGAAACAGCTCTAAGCAATTGATCTGTGCCTCCAGAAGATTAATAATATGACAAAGCAAGTGATTTGTCCCATCAGCCTCTGTTCTAGCGCCTATTCTAGCAGCAAAAGAACATTTCTGACAATTAAAAATCTCTACAGATGGAGCAAATGTTAACTTTGAGCAGGTTTTTTTTTGCTAGATCAGAGCATGATATCTGAAACACTGTCCCTTACAGCCATCATCATTGGCAGCTTCAGAACAGAAAGTAACAGAGTCAAACCCAATGATTTGGGGGGCTCTGCTGGAGGCAGAGCTTTTCTAAACAAGTTGAATATGTGTGTGCCAAGCACTGAGCCTCTCTGGAATGTCAGATTAGGTACCTGAAGGCACAGACACCCAAAGTCACTAGCAAAGCTTAAAAAGCGTAGGCATAATTCCCAACACCCACACAATCTCTCTCTCTCTCAAAAAAAAAAAAAAAAAAAACAACCCACACTGGCAAATTGAGAATAAATCACTCCTCACAGAAAGTCTTAAATGACAGGATTTGGCTGCAGTGCCTACAATTCTTCACTGAAATGTTACATCATGTCACTTTTTATTGTCCTGTGTGCATGCAAATGTGTACAAGATTAGTGCTGCTGCTGCAGATGAGGAGATGAACAACTGCTCTTCCTAAGCCTGAATCCTTTAAAAAAATCATTGATATAATGAAATCTAATTAAGAACAAGCTTAGTGTCCTTTTTTTTAGGAAAAAGGGAAGAAGCAGAACTCAGACAAATCATGCGCCAAAAAAACCCAAAAGTCAAACAAACAGAAAAAAACACCTAGAAAAATAACCCCTTTTCAGTGTCATCATAGCAAGAAAGTTTAAGAAAGGAAAACATATCAGTAGCAGAATGTTTTAAAAGATCTCACAGTAAAATCCAGAAACAAAAACCTACAGGAAAAGCAGATTTAAAGGTTCTGAGTACACTCTCAAACTGAGACCAACCAAACTGAGGGTTAACAATCAATACTCTTTAGGCATGTTAAAGCTTCACCTTCTAGCTATAAAAAAATCCAATGGTGGCCCCTATATTTGTATGTGGAATTTCGACAGCAGAGCAGATACATCTTCATCAGCACTTTGTGTCTGCCTGCCCCCTCACTTCAGTTCTTATTGTCATTTTGCAATATATTAACGATCCAAATCATCGAGTGATTCCAGTTAGGCTGCAAGAGGTTCTCTGAAGTAGGCAGCACTCCTTATAATGATAGATTGCAGGAATAATGGCCTCTTTACCAAAAGCAAAACATCAGAAAACTGCCTTAAAAATGGCAGAAGAGGAGGGACTGAAGATAGCAAGTGCTTCATTAGCAAAAATGGAATCATCTGTTTTAGAGGGCAGCATCATTTTATCCTCGTTTTCTGCAAGACTTACTTGTGTATTAATGATCATGCAGACATTAAGCATCAGACACGTAGGAATGCAAAGTGTTAAGAAAATATTATTAAGGAAGAGATGGACTTAAATGATCTTAAAACTTAACTCTTAAGAGTTTTTCTGTACACCAGAAAAATATGCAGTGTTTTTATTTCCTTGTAACTCCTAAACACAAACATGACATTTAATAACTTAATTCTAGGGACTCTGGGGACAAGAGAAAATTGTACACGTACTGAAAAGATTTCTTGAGCATGACCTGGACTGGAGCAATCGCCTGTCTCTCTAAGGCTGTCAATGGAAAAAGTCCATTGGTTTGTCACACCTTAAACAGTCTGAAACTTGAAGTGTTAAATCATCACAGGTAGATTAAAACAAACAGTGCTTTTCTCCCTTCCGCTCCCATTCTCTCTCCCTTTTATTTCATTGGACTTACTGCAGAACTGACCAAAATCTCATCCCTTTCAACTGCCTTGAAAAGCTCTTTAATTGCTTTCTGCTACTGCAATTAGTAAGTGCAGCATGGTGGCCATTATTATATTTCCAGGTGCTCTACAGATTTTCTGACAATAAACTGGTCTGATGAAAACCACGAATGCACAAACAATCTGTAAAGTTTAATGCTTCCATTCATTAGGCTACTGGAGGAAGAAAAATAGCATTAATATGGATAAGTCCTTCAACTTCCCCCATTAATAGCTGGTCTTAACTTGCAGGTGCCTTTTTTTAATCTCTCCTGAATTCCTCTAGAACCTAATGAATACATGTAATAATAACATCAATTCAGAATTTAATCCTGATTCTAGTCTGTCTTAAATTAGACCTCAGTCATTAAGAGATTACAGGATAGTGAATGATAGTTAATCAATGTGTTTAATTTGGCCTCATTATTTATTTGATACAGTTTCTCACATAGTGACTATAAATCTTTTCCCCCCAAGCTTGGCCACCAGAAGCAATCCTGAAATATTGAGTGAAAAAATATTAGATTTGATGATCCTCTTAAGTGCAGGTTAAACTATAATTAATCTCTCTGCGTGTGCTCAAACCTTTCAGACCAATGCATATATGCACATATGTAATTCATACATAGCAAACACACTTCAGGTAGGATTTATTGTGCTTTATTTTTTGTCTCTGTTAACTCTTAGCCCTATCAGTCAAGATTTTCCAGCACTTACCACAGCATTAGCCCTAAGCATCAGGAAATCACATTTCTTGGTGCCAAGGGTTTAAAAAGATTCTAATTCAGCTATTAAACTGGAGGCAGTGTGTGCCAGCCCCACAGCGCATTCACCCATTAATTCTGTCCCCTGGAAAAAATGACTACCTCTTGCACCAGGCTGATAAAATGAGGAAACATGCTGATTATGTCTGTGGCAGCTATTCTTGACCCAACCAACAGTGACAGTCATCAAACCACAGCACCTAGAGCGCTGCAAGCTGTGTGAGCTAACCCAAGACATCATTAATTCTAAACACCAGAGCTCTCGTCCAGATACTGCAGTTCAGAGAAGCTTAAAAACAAATCCCTTTGGTGGGTGGAAATTCTGTGTGCTGCTCATAATCACTTCACTGACGGCATTTGGAAATTATTTCTCTAGCTGGACAGGTCAAACACGAGAAGCAAAGTGCCAGTTTCTTTCACTGGATTGCTCAAAATTGGACCTTGGATTCAATTAATAATGTTAGAAGGACAGAGATCAAATGGATTGAGAGACTAGCTGGTTTTTAAGGGATTTTTTATCACTTTTAGCACGACAGGATGGAGGAAACAAAAGTAGCTGTGAATGCTGCAGACTGGGTGATTTGTCCAGCCAGGACCTGAAAGTATACATGTGTTCAGTACAGGAGAAATACAGGGGAAAACCAACACAGAGCCCTTGCAACCTAATCCTATCAAGTCTTTGGGAAGACACTAACTGTTCAGAGGGGTCTCGGGACCTGAATTTCTTGGCAGTCAATGCATGAGACAGGATCAGGAGGTGTCCCATAGGATTATGGTACATTAAGCTTCCATTGGAGCTTAATGTAGGATTTGCTCCCCCAAAGAGGTGATGGACTCCATGCTGGTGTGTGCACTGTGTGACTTACTCTTGGCTGGAAAATTACAGCTTACAACATTGTCATGAGGCTACAAAAGTCACTCTAAACCTGGGAGGTACATGTAACATCAGGGGCGGGAAAGGATGGAGGAGAACCAGCCCAAAGCCAGTGGCTTTCTTCTCCTTCATGTCAGAGAGGTAAGGATTTGGCTGTATCATTATGACACTGTTGATACCAAAGCCTTACCTCGAGAGAAAAAAAATGGTGTAGCACATTTTTATAATATCTTCTCAGGTAGATTAATCATGATTATTTCCATTGCCAGGTTTAATCATAGATCCAAAGCATTCATAAGACAGAAGATCTCTGTATAGCCCTCCCAGAAGCCAAGAGTGTTTTGGATACAAAATGTGTTTTTTTGTCAAATGCTATCCTAAAATTTCTTTGTACCTCTCTGCTCATGTGCAAAAAAAAAAAAAAAAAAAATCCCCAGGCAGACACACGTGCATATTTTCCATGGAGGTGAGTATCCAAATGGTAAAGTATTTAGTTTATGGACAAAATACCATATACAAGATACCAGGGAAGTGCATTACTCAGTCTTCCAGTTTGTGTTTCTAAAGTCAAATGTGCTAAAAGCCAGTGGCTGAGTCCTGCATAGAGGAAAACCTAAACCTAAATCTTCATGAGTAATTTCACATCTTCATCTTTCCTTTCAGGTATAAGGAAAGTAAGCAGAACTTCAGTAAAGCTCAGGATATTTAGTTTGACAGACTGTCCTGAAATACTGGTAATAAACATGAGCTAAACAGCACTAAGCTCCCACAGTAACATTTCAGTCCATTCAGGGCCCACTGGGTACCCCACCAGTTTAATCTCTGACTTTTTATTTCAATAATTACATTCTGAACTCCTTTGAAGGTATGGCTGACTGGAATGGGAATAGAATCAAAAATTCAGTACAGAAACATCTTAGGCAGACAAATGGTTTGAATGTTTAATAATTCAATTGTCCTCCTTTAACCAAAATTTTGGGGTGCTGCTTTCCAGCAGCAAGTATTTTAGTTTTGGATAGTCTTGAAATGCTATTCAGATTTTTGTTGATTTTTTCAAAATGGAAGAACTCGTGTTGCCTTAGCAATATAATTTCATGCTGTGTTATTTTCACAATTTCTGCATTCTTATTTATTTACCCACAGCAGCAGAGCTAAGAGATTTTTGCTTGCTCATTCTCCTTTTAAGAAATTTTACTAGTTAATAAATAAGGCTTAGCCTTGTTGCAGGGGTCCCTCCCTCAATAGTTACTATTCTCTTTCTGACTCAAAGACCAGCTGCAATGAAAACAATGCCCTCTCATTCCTCCCAGCACTTAAAAAGGTTTATAGATCTCCAGCCTCCTACAACTCAGCAGAAAACTGCTCGCACTTGACAGTCTTCAGAAATCAGCATTGTTTCCACCCTCACTAAACCTGTCAGGCACACAAGGTCAGGAAATGAGGAGAGCTGATGTCACCTGAATCATTACTACTTCTGCTTAGACCTCTTGCCACACTCCTCTCTTCCAGAGAAAGCTGCTATACCCAAGAGTAAAGACTTTGAAGTCTTTTAAAACTGTCATAAAATAGTTTCTGGAAACTGTTTGGAGGACTACAAAGAGCTCGAACACTTCAAATCCGTAAACTCATGAATACTTTCTTGCCAGAGTTGTCAAACTGCAACAGTATTTTGCAGGGGGCTCATGAATATGAGCACCTCTGCAGTAGCCTATAATAGGTGTTTTTATTTTCTGGATATGATTGTACAAGGACAGCAATAATGATTTTTTCAAAACTATCTATACTGTGCCTACTAGTCATGCTAATTAAAAATCACTGTGTAAGTTCACGAGACAGCTCAGAGAAAACAGTTTGCTCCCTGAATAACATGGTATGTGTTCCTAAAAACAATGTCCATAGGAAAAGAGGAAGATTAATTCCATCATATGTCTTTGAGACAGAAACATTGTTTCTGTTCTGTTTTAAAAATCATAGAAGCTGTTCATGACAGAATACAAGCAAAAGGCTTTTTGTGAACCGAGGTACTTTGGTGCCTGTAGGTACTTGAGATGACCTCATGGACAGTAATCATAGTTCCAAAACAGTGAAGCAGTTCTAATTAAACAGGAACATACTGCATGCCACTGACTTCCACAACTGTACAAAATGCAGTTACAGGTCAAATATATAAAACCAGACACAAATATATTTTATATATACATGTATATATACATATTACACTGGTTCCCCTATGACAGGAGCATCATTATTCACCTGAAATCCTGAGCTTTTCCCCACTAAGCCTTCACATCCACAGGTTGTATCACTGAGACATTGCCTTTCACTCCCCAGCCAGACGTGGCGTGGCTGTTGCGTGTCCCTGTGCTGTGCAGGGTTAATGTGACAAAGCAAAACATCTCCCTGTGCCTGAGCTGCAAGTCAGCTGGCCCCAAGCCACCTCTAAAGAGGAGCTATTTGGTTGTGGGATTGTGGTGCCAAGCCCAAGCTTACAGAGATGAGCTTTTTCTCTGCAAGGCCAGGTGGGTTGAGTTTAGCATTGTGCTAACGCCCAGAACGTGTACCAAACACCAGCTCTGGTCTGGCATCCCTGAAATCTACTCAACTTTCCTTTTAACTTTACTTTGCCAAATCAAATCCTTATTGATTAGAATTCTCCCTTTGTTCAACAGGAGTTTTTGAGCTGATTTCAGCTATGGTAAGTTTAGAAACCCCATGAATCTTCTTTGGTCAGCTCCAGTCCTCCCCTCCCCACTCTAAGCACACCACTTTATAATGCTGCATTCACCCTTTTGTTAATGATAACAGTAAAAAAAGAAATCAATGGCTCAATTAACAATCAGGAATGGAGCTTCCAGGCAACAAGCCCCATGATCAATAACTTATGTTCAGTGAAATTAAAGGTACTTGTTAAGTCAAGTGTTAAAAGCTGCACTCACTTAATATGGGAATATCAGTCACAAACAGTTTGGCAGTTTAACTTGAGAAAATCAGTAAGTACAAAGTTCCCATACTATGTTCCACACCAATGAGTAACTAATGAAGCATAAATATTCACACAAATTCATTTATGTAATAAATTCTCTAATCCCCCAATACACAGCAGTAGTGCTGAGTCGACATAAGCTTTCACTTTTGTTATGAGTTACACTTTTAAAATATGAATCCAAAATGAAGTTGGCAAAACCAAATTCACAGCTTGCACAAAGGTAGTTCCCAGTGGTTTGAAGTAACATCAGTGCACAATGGCCTGGCTGCTGCAAATGACAAAATTTTCCATCAGCTTAAAGGGATGGGCGAAGATTTCTCCCAATAAATTTCTCTGAAGCTGCCAAAACATGCTCAAATGAAATAAAATGCATTCATCTTATGGGACAGGTGAAAGCAAGGATTCACATGGCACGGGATAAGTGACATGAAAATATTTGATCCCTTTGGAAGAGTTATGAACATGCACTGCGATATCGAAATCAAGAACCTGTACAGATGTAATCTGACTTATCCTGTTACTAAATTCCTACCGCATTTTGTAAGATGGTGGTCTAGGGGGAGATTTTTCAAAGGCATGAAGGACAGTGAAATGCTCAACTCTCAGTAGAAGCCTGGGTAAATCAGATGTCTCATTCTCATCTTTGCAATCTAAAACCTCCCGCTTAACTTTTATACATCTGCTCTCAATAGAGCTTTTCTTTGACAAGAGAACATTTAGAGCAATGTCAAAACTGACTCCTACATCAAGCTTGTGACAAAATTCATCTCATGGTCAATAGCCTTGTTTTTAGAGCTCCACTGATAACAGATGATTTAGCAGCATACTCCTACTCTGGGAATAGCCAAATTGAAGGCTGCTCTTCCGATTATACTGAACTGCTTCTGCTCAAAGTAGGGAATATTCAGAGGATAATTTATCCTTGTTCAAAACTTTTAAAAATAAATAAAATAAATGAAGAGAAATCTCTGCATGGCTCATTTTGCATATCAAGGACTCTCTCTTACTGCAATGTGCTGTATATTGCACCCTTTTCCAAAGAGCCCAGAAGCCTCATGAGGCCTGAATTCCTGAAGCAATAATAGAGAATATGGGAATGGGGCTGTGATGGGGTGGCAGGGTGATTCTCTTCATTTAATAGTTGCCCTTTTCTTCAGTGTCTTATGATCACATCCTGGGCACTGCTGACTACACTTTAATGGGTACCTAATCAATGAAAATCAATCATCTGAAATTGCACAGACAGCATTTCATCTCCATCAAAAATCATTTTCCTACGGAGCTCCATTAATCTCTTTATCATTGTTTAACTCAAGAAGAAACTTCTGTTTTCAGAGATACCAGCCTTTGGTTTTAAATTATAATTAAAGCTGTGCAGTGTTCATGCAGAAAGCAGCTAAGGCTAAAGTAAGGATTTGGTTTTCCAGGACGATTTCCCCATGCAGAATTAACCAATGCACCTTGACTACATGCAGAGGGATGAGCAACTGATAAATTTCAGTGTGAATAACCCTATTTGCTAAAAGAAAAACACCTTACCCTTTGATCTCGCTCAAGGTGCACATTCTTAGCCCTTATGAACAAACCTCCTGCCTTGAGGGAATCAGAAGCCCAACCCCAGCTGTTCCCAGGCCAGGCTGGGAGGCATATCCATGGCAGATGGGTGGGAAAGACCCATCTTTCTTCTGGGTCTTTTCTATGAGATAAAGATAAATGTTAGGGTAGGAAGCAAAGACTTCTGTTTCTGAAAGTACAAGCCTTTCATACTTGCCTCCCCAACAGGTTCTTATAACCCAGCCTCAGCACCCCATAAACGTTTGGCTCAGCCTGTTTTACAGGAGCACTTTGAACCCTTACTGCATCCTATTCAGTTGCCCTGGTCATTTTAATCCAAACCCCACGGTCTCTAGACCTCCCCCTCACCCTCTTCCCCAGAACCAGGAATGCTTCAAAGGACATTTCCCAGCGTGGGTGAGGTGTGTTAACCCATAAACAGAGTGAAAGAGGCGCAGTGGGCCTAAGAAATGCACCTCTACTGGTTGGTGTGTTGGTGGTGCCTGCTCCAGAATGAAGGGTGAGCCTGGTCTGCTGAGGATACCCTGGTATGCTCAAACAGAGATGATGTTCGGAAAGCAGGTAGCAAAAGACCCAGAAAATGGCATATCTAGGTCAGTAGAAAAGACTGGGAGAGCAGCAGGAAAGCTGCTGGCAGCAGGGAATAAAACCTCAGCTGATGGTTGTCACAATCCAGCAGGAATCCTTGCTCTGCCCAGTGGCTGCACTGTGGCCTCTCAGCACAGCTGCCCTCCCTTTTCACTGTGCACAGGTTGTCCTGCACAGCAGGAGAATTACCCAGAGAAAAAAACTTCCTCCAAAAATTAGGATTCCATAACTAACCTAGTGGAGAGAGGTACTTGCTGCTTCTCCAGTCCAGATTAACACACCCCAGAAATGTTGCCTGCAGTGAAGATTTACTGTGGTATGGGCTATCACCCACAGGGCCACTTCTGACTGCAGCAGCTCTGGAAAGACAGTATATCACACAGAAGGAAAAAACAGCCCTGTGACACAAAGCCAGCAGTGGGTTCAGCTGTTGTTTGCACTGGGAGCAGCACTGATGCTGCCTCTCATGCCTCTGCTAACAAAGAAATGGGACTGCAGCAGGACTGCCTGCCCTTTTTTCACAAGCATGGGACAACCTGTGAGCTGCATAACTCTACAGACTAAATATTTAAAACAAAGCTAAGCCACTGAATGAACAAAAACACTGTAAGAGAAATGAAACCTTATTCACAGTAACTGAGTAACTGGATCTAACAGTTTCCTCTGTCCTCAACTCCTTCACAGCACTTTCCTTTTGAACATGGAACCAATACAGGGATGTTACGCATTCATACATCTAAAGGTGAGTTGAAGAGGCAAAAAAAAAAAAAAAAAAAAAAAAAAACAACCCAAAAACCAAGGACCATTGCTGTTTTGGGAAACAAAGGACTGTCTTGAATGAATCCTGCTTTAATGTTCTTGATATCATCCAACCACAGCTACTTGACTGGAAACAGAATTTATTTCAACCAGCTTCTATATCCAGGACTATATAGGTCAGGATCACTACAACAGCCTTTTCTAAGCTTAAGATATCTAATCAACACAAGACAGAGTTTATAAACACTTGGGAACAAACAACAACCTGTCTTTGTCAATCCTCTTCCACCATGATCAACAAAATTAAGCTCGACGCAGCTTTTGTGTATCAAGCTAAGCACAGAATCTGTTTTTCAGAGCTGCACACTATCCCTTTGACTGACTTTGACAGCACTTTTCAGTACTCAGTGTTTGCTGATGTACGTTGCAATACCTGCTCCAGAATTCGTGTCTGATAAACTTCCTGGGAACAAATCTCTCAGATGTGCCCTTCCATGGAGGCAAGAGAGAGGTGATTTCATGCTCAGGTCATTTTTAGCTTCTCCTAATTGCACATTTGAAAGATTTCTCACAATTTTCACTGCTTAACTTTCAAGTTCTTGGGAAACCAGGGTACCCTTCTCTCCCTATCCCTGTGGCCTTAGTGAGAAATATTACTCAGGTGTTTTATGCATTCATTTCCATATTTCTCCCAGAAAATCTGAGGGAAGGATAGGAGATGCAACTTGGGCAGTATCAAACCTTTGTATGGTCTGTTTTACTGCCTGCCTTTCAAACAGCAAACAGCAGAAGCAATTTCAGTTTTCAAAATCACAGCTGCTCTTTGGGCTTGTCAACACAAGATGGCATATACTTTACACACATCTGACAAGCATGATGGATACTGGAAAGCAAGAAGCTTTTTTGTGTATTGGTTTCATACTGCCCCCTTACAGAACAGTCTTACTGGAGTTGTATAATTTGTGCTCTGTTAGAAACTGGAAAACCAGATTACCAAAATGCTTTTAAAACATAGAGAAGTCCCAGAGTCAGAGATCCTATTTTGTCAGGGCCTTTTCCCAGCCCTTTGCAGGACAGTCCCAGGCTGTTGGCATAACAACCTCCTTCAGGTACCTTGAGAGTGAGCAAACATCATTCCTGGCAAACCTCTAATGCCACAGAAACAAATCAGGATGTCAGTGCAGAAAATTGGGACCCGAGTGCAGGAGCCATAAATCTGTCCCATCCTGATTGAATGAGTTGTGCCCTGAAGGATTGCAGAGTGCTGAATGGCTTTTCCCTGTCAGCTCTCTGATGCAGGCTGAGGGGGAGCAGAGTTATGGAGAGAGGGTAGAGGTGAGCCCTCTTAAGGGCCCAGTGGACAGAGGAGATGAAAACTCTCAGTCTGGACCAGACTGGCTGAGGAGAGGAATCAAACAATTGGACTGACTGGTATATTATTCGATATGATATACTTCGAGTTGGGTTTTTTTAAAACACTTAAGGATGTAAATGCATTATGGAAAAGCCTGAAGAAGGAAAAGAGAATAATTTACTTCCCAGCAGAGTTAAGCAGAATTGGCTAAACAGTGAAGTCTCCAGAAAGACAACGTGGCAATGCAGCTGTGAGTTAAAACAACAGCTTCATTTTTTACTATGGAAGAGGTATTGCTTATTTTAAGCTACTGTTCGGTAACTGATGGTTCACAGAATGACAAAACTGCTTAATAACAAAGAGCTTCTAGGATATCTCCTGAAATATTTAGTGAGGAATGCATGTAGAGTGCAGCTATCTGTTCTGGCGTGGGTAGTCAGAGCTGATCATTTATTTATTTAGAGAGAAGAGTGGGAAAAGCAATTTGGATCCGTAAGAGAGAATGAGAATTAGGCTTGAAAATTCTTGAATCACTTTGGAAAATAAGGCTTAAGTATCTATGTCACCTAAGGCAAAGCCAGACACTTGTGCAGCCCTGGTATTTCTACAGCTGATGGCAACTGCCTGCCTGAACACTCCCAGGGTCTTGCAGGGCAAAGCCAGGCATTTCATTTTAAACTTTTTTATTTACTGGCTCAACCTAATCCAGTCTGACAATCTGTTATGGTGGCATAGCTAATAAGGATTGTAACAAACAGCAGGGGGTTGTAACATCTTAAACAAATGCATCTGTTCCCAAACTGTATTTGCATGTGATATTATTATGTTGAAAAATTGATCTTGCAGCCTTACTTCGTGCAGGTTCTGAGTTTCAGGATTGATCTTTTGTGCTTCATGCAGCCTGAGTCATGCTAGGCTCTTTGGATTCTTCTTTTCCCACAAAAATACAAAAGAAGAATCCAGGAAATACTATTTTTACAAGTTTAAGAAAGTTACCCCTCCTACAATTTGAAGCATTAAGTAGAACATGGCAAGTTAGTATTATTTAAAATATTCCTGGAGGGAAATACCTCTGCAATCATCAAAAACTCAAGCTTGTTTTCATTACAGGTTACAGAAATTTTGCCATAGACTTAACTGTGAAAAAGAGGTAGATTCTAGTAAGGCAAAAGGGATATCTTTTGGCCAGGTATTCCAACTGCTGTGTAATAACTTGCATATGTCTAATGGAGAGCAGAACTGTCTGGGGAAATACCTCTGAAAGATCAGACATGTTATATCAGATTTATTGGCTCTCCAAAAGTGAAACAGTTCTTGGGAGCCACTGAATTTTCACCAATGCCACTGAAGTTCACAGAAGTTTTTTTCCTACCAGCTCAATCACTGCATGGCTCCTCTCCCAGACAACTTCTGTGGAGAACAAATCCAAGCTGGGCACCCTTTGGGCTCCCAGGAATTTAATTTCTTCAATTTCAGAGTGCCAGATGTTGAGATTAGCTATATGTATCTCCAATATAGCTTCCTGCGTAAAAAAGCACAGGAAAGTGGGATCTTGTTCTCTAAGGAGAGCTTAAGGAATCTGAGGAGCAGACTAAGCAGCCTAAGGAACCTGACAAGTAGCTTCACAAAAAGTTACTTGTATGACACATTAATGCCAGGTCAGGATACCTATCCTTGGGGATGAATTGAATAAACAACACTGTTTAACACTCCTGTGACACTGCACACATCCTCAAGCTGCAATATTCTTATCAGGCTCCTCTTATCAGCAGCAATTCCTCCTTGTGGGCTGAGCACAAACTGCTGAGCTCCAGCTGCAGCCACTGCCAGGGATGTCCTGCTGCACGAGCAGGATGAGCAGGAATGTTCTTTACCAGCATCTTGTGAAAACCTATTGGGCTGCACAAACTCTTTTCCTGGGTTGAAAAGAATTAATTGTCTTGAATCATTCTGCATTAACAAGGTTGATTTACTCAACACAAGCCAATTACTGGGCATAGTAACAACAGCTCTGCAGTCAGCCCAGTGCCTCCTTTTCTGCTCTTGTTTCAGTGACTCTCATCTCCTCCCATACATGCCTATTACAATAAGATGAAAATTGGAAAGCAAAAACCTGGGTTTTGAAAGGACAACGTGCAGAAGCATGTTTGTGCATTTTCTGCCTTGCTCATGGAAGCCAAAGCCTTGCAAGGTGCCTGCCAAAGCCTGAACACTGTGAAGGTGGAGCTGGAAAAAGTTCAACAGAGCTGAGCACTAAAACATTTCACAGGAAAAGATGATCTTCCTTACTGTGGCATCTTTTCTGTTTTTACCTTCTTCTCTACTTTTCTTCTGCCAAAGATGTAGAAACTTGTTTCAGATATGCATTTCTAGTTATTTCATTATCAGAAACACAGTGAATGCTATGAATTCTTGTTTACTCTCATAAATTTTTAACTTGACATATATGCAATTTTCTTGTTTTGAATGGTGGAACAGAAGAAAAGATCTGAAGTGATGAGTGTGCACACAAGGGAAAAATAATGGACAGACAGGAAGATCCCTCAAGGCCAAAGGACTCTTCCACTGACAGATATTATCTTTGAAAAGCAGGTCTTACACCAAGATATTTTTGTGTCACTTTGGCAGCATAAAGGGTTCTCAACACAAAGAATTGGACTCCTGAGAACAAATCCTACAAGAAGAGTGTCAGTAATTGATAAAACAATGTCTGAAGTCTCCTGCAGCTTTTGCAGCCAACACAGGAGTTGGATTAAAATGAAATCTGAATGTACTGAGCTAATGGCTTTTCTTCTTCCCTGATAGCAAAATTCCAGCAAAGGGGCAAAAACAGATGACAGGCACTGAGATATCAGAGAAAAGAAAAGCCTTTGTGTTTTTCCATGTCCAAGTTGAAATCACAGCACAGCATTTTCGTTTGCATTTGTTCTTTGGCCACAGCACTGCAGCATTGCTCAGGAACCTGGTGCAGAGAAAGGACAACCCTGTTCCAGCCCCACTGCAGCTGTAGCTCTGGCCTTGCCCTCCCCAAAGAAACTAAAATTCTGCAATGCCTTGCCTACAGAATAAATTCAACACTGTAACACAAAGGGATCTCATAAATTCCCCAGAGATTGTCCCTGAATATGGACCCTGCAGAAGAGTGGAGAAAGAACACAGGAGAGGCAAAAGAAGAACTTGCAATACTAGCAAAACGATTAAAATTTAGAAGAATATTTCTAGAATTATTTTCTTTAAAAAACATCCAGGAAAAACAACAGATGCACATAACAACCTTTAGAGAACTGCATTTCTCAGTTTCATTATTGCTTATTCCTTTTAAAGAACAACACACATGTTCTACAAGATCTTTCTTTCTTCTTTTCTAATCACTAGCAAAACAGAATGAACTGCTTCCCTTCAATTAGGTGTAATTGACAAAGGTTAAAAAAAAATATATATATATATACACACACACACATATGTATAAAAAAGGAAAGCTGGATTAAAGGATTCTGCCTTGACTTTTGGAAGCTTCATTCACAGCAAGTACCCAGCAAGTCCAAAGTGCTTTTCTGCCTCAACTAACCTCAATTAGTTACTGCTCAATTCTGATATAAATATATGATGAGAGAGGAACTTGAAGGTTAAGGTACATTCACCCCAACCTGGATACAGCCATGAATCTGACTGAAATAAAAGCTTCCTTCAGTATGGAGGTTACAATTTAAACCAACAAAACTGTGAATATTTCTTTGATCTTTTTCTGTCATGATCTAATTATTAAAACACAGACTCTGGTTCCTGTCTTAGTTACACTGACTCATACCAGCAGGCACCACTTGTTTTAAATCATGACCTGAAGAATATTCTGTAGTTCTTTTCAGAATCATGGCATGTTTTTGTTTGGAAGGTGTGCTGTATATTTTCCTATGACCTATAATTGGAGCAAAGCACCAATTTTTATGATATTCCAGCTTTAAAGGAGATTCTAAGACCCTCAAAAGTTTTATCTGTCATTGCATGGAGCTATGCCTGAGCTGAGCAGTCCTGCATGGAGCAGGAAAAACCACCGAGGTTGGTGGCCATGAAAACACAGCTTTCAATTGTAATCTGGTAATTTTTTTCCTCCCTGTCATATAGCCCCTACAAGATGAAAGGATTTTTGCATCAGTTTTCTTGGTGGTCACCATGGATATATTCTTTTTTTCTGGAGAAGCTGAGATCTGTAGGGGCTGTACTCTGAATACCAGCACAAAGAAACATTTTCCCTGAAAAATCAGCCCCAAAGATCTCCACAAGATCTCCAGCTGGGAGCACAGAGTTGGTTGTTACTTCAGTTTTTGGCTGATTTGAAAGTACATTTGCTGCCTGTGCCTGGTGCCTCTGCCTCCTACTCTTGGTCAGTCTCTTTCAAACATGAGACTGAAACAAATGGCCCAGAATGTGCCAAGCTCCATCCCAGCTGCTGTCTCAGCAGGCACCAGGGACATTTATGTCAGATGATGAAAATTTTCAGGGCTATGGTTGTGGTGACCATCTCAGCTCCATTTGCAGTGCCTTGATCTCAGAACAGTTGACCATCTATCACAGAACAGTTGTTTTCTTGTGCCTTGTTTCCTTACTTTCTCCTGGAAAGGTGTGGTTCATGTGTTTGTGGGCAGGTAGAGGCAGTGAGTGACTCCCAAGTTGTTTCAGTGTTTTTTTTTTTAAGATTCTAAAGCAGACCTTTTGCATTTTAAAACAACCTTTTTTGTTAACTTCTGTGAAGGGAGCATTACAACCACTTCAACAACCTTCCTCTTCCTAAAATGTCAGTGCTATTTCTCATACATTAGACTTACATCAAAACTTTCCCTGAGCCTCTCCAGAGCACTTTACTCAGAAAAGCAGCTATCAGATCAAAAAGGACTTCTGTTTATTAGTTCAATCTCCTTCATTAGATTCCCTGAATCGTGTGTTTTCTCACACAAACAGTGATAAAAAATTCTGCTAAAATCCACTGACAGCTGTGGCTGTGATAGACTTTTCCTTAATCCGATTAGCTGCCACCTCCCTGTTCGCACCAGTTTCTGTGAGCAGTTACCATATTACACTACAATCTGCTGATTTCATCTGCACTGGCATCAGGCAGATTCAAAGAAAGTCTGGCCTCATAATAACAGGCTTGGAGAGCCAGGAATCTCCTCTCCACACATACGCACAAGCTGCTGTCTCTCAAATTGTAAAATCCTGACTGATGCAGGAATTCAGCTCTGAACGAACAGGGCATTCCCACAAACAGCCACCTGAAACTGCTGTCACCCAAACAATTCTGTGCTCAGGCTTGTCTTCTTTTCAGCTCTTTCGTTGTGATGCTTAAATTTGCTGAGATGCTGAAAGAAAATCTTATCCTCGCTCAGTCTTGTGGCTCGTGGTAAAAAAAGGGAAATGCTTCTTCAGATTGGAAGGGAAAAAAGCAGTTTATGTTTGAACACACAAATCTTGTTCATGTCTGCTCAGCCCCCCACTTGTGAGTGCTGGCACTCACATTTCTTGCTCCCAGCAGTCCAAAGGGAGGCACTGAGTGCTCCTTCTCTGCACGAGTGCAGCAGAAAGGAAAGGCAGGTTTTCAAACTCCTTCCTCACTCACAGCCAGATTCTGGGGGAAAAGGCCATAAAAAGTTGAGCAGAGGGCTTGAACAGACCTTGACTCTACGTAGACTAGGGGACATCTGAAGAGATCTAAGTTTTATTTAAACTTATAGATTTAAGGTGGAAAGAAATTTCTTGAATTCTTGTCTTCTGATCATAATGATTTTGTCCTTCCAGCCTCCAACTAAAAGTCACAGAAGTAGCTCCCCAAAAAAATGCTACTTAATTTCCTTCCTCCACCCACCAATTTTGCAAGCTATTTTTTTTTTATTCCTATTGCTTAAAAAAGGAAAAGAAAATGGCAGAGCACCAAGTCACAGAGGAATTTTTGGAAGAGATATGGAAATTATGGCTCATAATACAGTATATAAATGTTGCAAGATGCCAGTTTAATGGTTAGGAAATAGGCAGCGGACTCATTCCAGGGAAAAAGCAATGTAGTCATTGTTCCTGAATGGTGTAAAGAAGATTTTTCATCCTGTACATGCCCTTGGTCTCTGAGCAAGTAGTTTTCTTCTGAATTCAAGAAGCATGGGTCTATCAGTGATCCTGACATTGCAGCATTTGCCCTTAAACTGTTTGGGTTTTTTAACCCAAACCAGCAAAACAACAAAAAGAAAACCAAAAAGAACCAAACCTGTTTAATTTTCAGAACTATCTGCTCATAAGAACCTTGGGCTTTGCTAGCTTGAACTTTCAAATTTTTCCCAAAATTATCAAAGGGAAAGCTCCACTGAGGATGTTCCACACTGACTAATTCCAATGCAAGAAACAATGGGATGCATTTATTGCATTTATTGCATTATGCATTTATTGGTTCTGGGCAATGCCTTGGCCCTGAGCAGCTGGACCCCCAATCTGCCCAGGAGTTCAGGTGTGGCAGTGCAGTGATGAAACTCTTTAAAACTTCACTTGCAGGAGAAGAATAAGCACTAGAGCAGGAAGGTACAACTGTACTCAGAGGATCATTTAACATTAACAGTTTCTTCTTTGCCATTTTCCACTTCTTCCAAAGCAGTCCACAGCTCTAAAGAGATTACAACCTCAAAATTCAAGTCTAAGTATTACATGCTATCAAGCAGGATGGTTTAACACTGTCAGCGTTTCCCTTGTCCTAGTTTTTCGCAGATGGAGAATTTCAGCAACTTTGATAACTACCATTTTAGCTCTGCTAGAAAGGCAAGCTCCAGCAAAAAGGGCCCTACCAAAGTGTTCTCTAGCTTGGTCCCAGCTGGCAGTTTAAGAGCCTTAAAATAAATATATAATGAAGCTGAAATATCTTATTATTGTGATTATATATTATTATAACAGAATATGAATTATTATAATGTTATATATAATATACATTAATATAATATACATTCTTATAAGAATATAATAGTAAATAATTATTACAATAATACCTTATTTTCAGTAGGGAAATGCATATAATGTACCACTATAATTCACCAAAAATGTTTTGACTAATAACTAGATTTAGACTTGACACTGAGAATCAAGAATAGAAAAAAGAAATTGAAAATTTCAGTTACATGATCTGTTGTTCTTGGAAAAGAAACTCTCTTATGAGCTTGTTTTTTGCTCAGGATCTAAACAGAGTCATTGAAACAACATGTACTGGAGTTATTGTGAGGGCAAAAAGTAGAAAATTGGATACTTATTCCCCATGGGAACATGGGAAACAAATGAGAAACTCAGAAATAAACAGATATGATTACAAAAACTAAGCACTAAAATGAAATGCTCTGACAATGGAAGGTTTCGAAATCATTTGTTACTTTTTTAATTCCATAAAACAAATTTGTATTTGAGAAATGAGATTCTCTGAATAATCCAAACAAGTCTTTCACTGTAGCAATGATTATTATCCTATTTAAATAAAAGACCTATGTTTCTGTAGTAATTATCGTGCCATATCCCTAATTAATTATTACTCAAAATATCTGTTAAAATTCTTGCCAACCATTTAGAAACAGGCACAAATTATTCCCTTTGATCAGACTTGCATTGCTAAAGGCACATTAAAAATACAGAGAGAGTCTGGAAAAGCCTTACAAAATTGTCCATAAAGCCAGAATTATTTAACTACTGCAGCAGCCCTTACTCTGCATATTCACAATTTGATTGCACATGAAGACAATTACTGCTTTTGGACAAGAGGTCAACCCACACCCTCAACATTAACTTGTATACAGTTCAAAAGAAAATAATTGCCCTTTAATTTGAATACGTGATGAAAGAAATTAAGGAGAAAAAACCCCACAAGATTTGTGAGCTTCAAATCGTGCTACAATTAAATAGGCAATAACAACTGCCCAGATTCTGCAAGGCTGAATTCAACCTCTGGATGTTTAGCACACTGCCAAGTAGTTAATGAAGGAAAAATCCTGGCCAGAGAATGTGATGCCCTGCTCCTGGTCCTTTGAAAAACCCTATGGATCTTTAATTCCCATGAACAGAATCTCATTTTTAAAATTATTCCTGTGAAAGACCCATGACAGCGAAGATAGATGCTTTTCACAATTCAAATTTGTGATGCTCCTGGACTCGGTCTTCAAATCTCTGATGTTTCTTTCACTAAACCTCCTCTAGAGTTGCAATTTCTATGTCAGGATCCTCATTTCTAAAAGAAATACATGGATTCTCACTGTGCATGTTTTCACTAAAGCTTTGAAACCAGTTTCAAAAGGTACTAAACCCACAGATGAAATAGGTACTGTATGAGAACTCAATGCCATCAGCCTGTCATCAACTTAACACCCTTTTTATAAAATTATTTTCCCAATTTCCATGCAGATGGTTGCAGATTATTAAATAATTTCTGATACTCTCTTAACTGAGCATAAGCAGACTGAATTGGAACATGAAGCATGCTGGGGAAGTATTGATATCAGAGAGCAGTTGCATCTACCCCGGTCAAACTCATTTCAGCTTGGAACTTACAGAAAAGGGGGAGGCATTGGAGATGTTTTCCTGCCTCTGAATAATGCAGCTTTTGAAAATCAAGGATAATATAATTTAAATCTCATGCCATCCTGTTCAAAATAATTTTTTCCCCTTCATTTAGCACAGTTAATCAAAAATACCCTCTGAGTCTCACAACAGTTAGATAACACTTAAAAACATCCAAAAGTTTGAAGAGTACTGAACCACAATGATGCCCCTCATTCACTTGTTATATATTCAAATCAAAAAATCCCCCACTAATGAAAATATAACCTCTGGAAAATTCCAGCGAGATGCAATCCAAGCAACAAAGTAGTTTCCTAAAGTTTATTAGGCCAACTTTTGAACTCAGCAGAAAGAACTCTTTCTTGTATCTAGTTCAACAAAACAAAGCCAGGACACCTCCAAGGCTCTCTGGAGGTCCTGCTTAATTATGCAGATATTTCAGGCTCTGTACTTGAACTGCACAGAAGAGCTGCAATGGACACATCCCTATTTTAAACCTTGAAAGAAGATGTTACCACAAAAGAATATTTTAATCAGCTGCTAAAAAAGTGGTTGAGAGCTTGAGCTGTAAAAATAACCAAGTACAAATTTTAGAAGGAATATTTTCCTCTAACAACCATAGCAGTGCAGTAATGAAGCCATGAGATTTGTTTCAATATAGTTACCCATCTGAATCAGTCTAGAAGCATGTAGGACTGCCCTAAAAAACCCAAACAAAAACTATCAACAAAAACCACACCCCAAGTCTAACACAGATTAAGGGGCTTCTCCCTCCACTCCCCAATATATAACATGTGATGCTAATGGGAGTTTTGTGCACTTCTAGAGAAGCATAAAAAGTAATTCCCATATGCTGCAGTTGCCAAAGGGAATTTGTTGCATTCACTGATGTTAAATTAGGCCATTGTGTATACACTTCAGACACAGAGGCAGGCCATAAAAACTCCTACATGTTATTACTTGAGCATTCATTCCTCAGTTCATCTCTTTGCTGATATTAAAGTCTGAATGTTGTTCATCAGAGAGTGACTGATAATAAAGAAGTGATTGACAAACTTATTACTTGGCTTTAAAAATAAGTTCTCCCAATTCAAAAGATTCTTCTGAAGTCCAGGGAGACGTGGCTTGTTCTTTGTAGCAGAAGGCTGTAATTGGAAAAAAATATACACAGAGGGGGAAAATAGGTTTGGTTTGTATTTAAGCTGTGCAAATAACTGGATAGGTGGTTCTTAGTTGAATGTATCTAGTGTGGCTTAGAGAGAGCAGTAGGGGCTGGGTTTTTTTTCCTTACTCCAGCATCAGTCTGAGCAGGTGGGGTCACTCCATGGCACTCTGTCAAGGAGCTGCTGCTCCAGTAAAGTCAAAAGTGTGCAGTAGCTCAATGGGATGTTCCTTACTTGTCACCCTGGGGCCCATAACCCCTGTGCACCTCCACTGGAACCCACCATGACAAAAGAAATGATCCCCTCTTCCCTCCCAGTCCTCTTGCCTGTCCCCAGCCCCAGGGAGCTGGATGGGCTCCCTGGTGCTGAGCAAACACTGCTGAGGGCAAGAAGGGCTGAGCATGAGGGTGTGCTGGGACCAGCCTTTGGCAGCAGCAGCTCAGGTCCATGCCTGACTAAGGTGACTCCACCCGTGCCTTGGGGGCACTTCCCAGGTTGTGTGTGCAGCCTTAAGTCTTCTCCTGGTCACAACTGTCTGTCTTTGGGTGAGGACAGGACCCTATCAGCAGAAAACAATTCCCTAGTTATACTACACTTATTTACCACCTTTTTAGCTCTCTGAACATCCATTGCAAGGTCAGAGAGGCAACAGTGATGCCACAAGGAAGCAAGAGGACACTGCATGAGCTGCAAGGCCAGCCATGCCTGCCTTGGAGCAGTCCCAGAGCTTCAACTGCAGAGGTGCAAATAATCCTTCAGTGCCAAGGGCCTGATTGAAGACTGCTTTTTGATTCATTGGGCTCCAAATTAAGGTCAGACCTGCTCATTTTTTACTTTCAATGAACTTTTAGCCTCAGGTACCACTGAGCAAACACTCCAGATGTCAAGCACATAGACTTAACTTCATCAGCTCCTTCTCTCGAGCACACTGCTGCAACAAGGTCACTGAGATTCAGGCAGAGGCTGGAGAATTCTGGCTGGCAAAATCCACAGCCAGAAAGTGCAGCATGTGCATAGGTGTTTGCAAAAGCACAGGCAGTCTTCGAGTCTCCTGACCTTGAGATATTTTCTTAGAATATGCCTCTAAAATTGTAGGCACTTAAAAGCAAAACCAGCTGAAAACAGAACCATATTATTAGAAGTTGTGTGATGGGATAATGCCAGCTCATTTCATGAGCTAAGTTCTATGCTTTCATTCAAAATAACCGAGTGAACAATCTTTCTCAAATGTCTCCCCCACCTCCCATTTTCTTTTAATTGTGGGCCAAGCCCAAATCCCCTGTCAGCCGTGTGCAGCTAACCTTCAATTTCTGTCAGCATGGTTTACCATCAGCCTGAAATCCTCAATCATGAACCTACACACCGTTACCTGAAGCAGCTGCTTTTTTTCTAGTTAACCTTTTAAACTATTAAAGCTCGTTTTTTTAGTCAGGGTCATCTTTCCTTTGCTTCCCCTTCCCTGATCCCTTTTTCTCCGTCACCCAATTACTCACACATGAGCTTAAAAGCATGTTAAATGGATTTATTTGGCTCACTCTCTTTGACTCACTGGCCTTTAAATAAGCAGTAAATGTTTTGTTATTTAAGATAAACCATTGCCTTTCTGCATCTATTTGTCTACTTATACGGCTGCATTTTATTTTCAGTTTGGATTATAATTTACAACTTGGAACTTGGTTGCTAGCAAGAACTGAATCCATCCTCATGTTTGCTCAGGATTCTGAAGGAGTGCTGCCAATGGCTTTTCAATAGTGTCCTGCCACATCCATACACAAAACTATAAAGCACCTTATATTACCTCAGAGTGCAACAATAGAAAAGCTATTTCTAGGAAAGTCTACAACAATGCATTGCTGTCTAGGACTCCAAAATCACAGCTACATCTCAACAGCACACTTCAGATTTTATTCATCTGAAGGAGAGCCAGGCCAGTGCAATGGCACAATGCAACTTTTTGTCACTACAAGGTGTGGTGTGAACAAGGTTTCTGACAAACAGTGAATTAGCCCTGGAAAAGAGTTTAGTTTTGCCTTGAAAATCAGCACAGATGAGTATCTTCCTTTAATATAGGTTAAATAAAAATTTACATATTTTGAAAGAAGTAGAACCCTTGTCCTGTCTTATTCAGAAAGGTAAAACAGTAGACAGTGTTTTACTTGAACCCCTGCCCAACCTCTCACTTGTCTTTAGGTGACTTTTATTACTCACAGTAATAAAAAGACCATTATCTTGGAATTCAGGTACACAATTGAGATATTTCCAGATAGTTCAATGACATTCAAAATAAGTGGAAAAATATGCATATTGATTTTCTGGTTTGACAGCATTAAGATTTATTTACTCTTGATGTTGCAGTGACCTCTAGTTTGTCTTGGTCAGTACATACCTCAAGGGTTGATAAACCTTAATATTCACCTCCATGAGAGTCAATATCCACTTTATAATATAAAACCTATCCCATGGGACAAACATTAATATTGTTGAATAGATTCAGTCCCTCACCTCTTTCTTCTCTTAATGTGAAAAATGACCGAGCTTGAATTGTTGGCAAAATTGAGGGGAAGGAAAAAAAATGGCAATGAATTCTGACAAACTAAAGAATGTGCAAAATGTATTGTTGCCCTTTATCTAAAAGGACTCTGGATGAAAGGATCATCCAGATTTGGGCATTAGAGAAGAGTCAGGTTGGTTTTACAGGATAACTTCAAACTTGTTCTAGTAGAAATTTACCTACAACTGAAAACTCGAGATACAACTTGCCCATTTCTAACTGACTGTCTTCTGGTGATGCTCTTCCCAAAAGGCACCAACAGATGGAGTGGGATGTTGATTTTCTTCCCGGAATACAACAACAGCTGGATGGGATGTTGTTTTCCTAGTACCAGTGTTAACTTCTGGTTGATTGTGCAGCTCCCAAAAATTCATTCTGGCTATCATGAATTATAATTACCAGTGCATGTTTGGGAGTTTCCTACAGAGACAACCACAGTCCAGAACAAAATATAGGAATTTTGTAATTACATCTCTCTTTTAACCATTCAGGTTGGCTGCTTTACCACTGGGGGTATCTTATGCCCTACAGGCTGTGCTCATTCCTGTCAGGGAACTTAGCCAAGGGACAGAATAAGTTTCCACATACTACAGAAGATTGTGAAGTCAGTTTGGACTGACTGCTATTGCCATTAAAATATCAGGGGTTTTTTTCCAAAGCTTACTATAGAAAACATCTGGGAATTCTTCTATTCAGGTATCAGATACTGTGAGATGAATTTTTTTTAGTTTTTTTACAGAACTGCTGTCTGCCTCTGTGAGTGATGAACTGGCACTAGGCCAGGCTGACACACATCTGGGTGTTCATCTTTTAAGTTGAAGAGAGTTATCAATGCAGCTCAACTTTCTGATGATTAATTCCTACTTTTGAATTTTCTGGTGGGAAAAAATTCCCCTGCAACAGCTGCTGCAGCCCGGAAAGGATCCACTGCAGGAACGTGGGCAAGGGGGAAATGTGTCCTGGTGTCCAACTGACTTGTAGTTGCCAGAAGAGCTTTGAAGATTTTAAGAGATGATTTATATTAGGAAGGTTGTAATTTATACTGAAAACTGGACCAGTGCCCAGGGCTGGGCTAAGTGTCATGAAAAGCTTTGTATGTCCTCCCACACATTTCACTGTATAATCATAAACTGCTACATTCATGTTGAAAAATGCAAGATTTTTTAATAAAACACATGAAGTAGAACCATTTCCAGCTCTGTTCCACCACTAAAAATCTTAGGTAGTAAATTTTTTATCAAATATTCTTGCAAATTATTTGGTGTATTTCCAGATCTATTTTTACTATATATGTTAAATCAGAAAATTTATTTCCCAGACAAATTAAAGAACTAATGAAGTTTTCAGGAGGTCTATTTTAGTTACAGTCTTACTCTTAACTTCCATAAATAATACAGTGCATGAAAGTCTTCAGTTCATCTTTATGCTGATTATGGCATTTTGTATTCAATGGGTACCTCTTGGTCAGCAATAATGAAGATGTAACAATAGAAGTGAAATAAAATTCAGTGAGTATTTTCAAGTATGCATTCTTCACTTGTAATTAAAGCTCCACAAATCTCTTTTAGAAGCCGTATTACCTGCAATATTGCTAGCACCTCACCTAAGTAGAAGAGCTGTAAATCAGATAGTGAAGCAAATCTCATTTTGAAACTACTTGATTCTATGTAAAGCTATTCACTAAACTTTAATACTTACATTGATTCTTCAGAGCAAGAAGGAACAGAATCAAATCTGAACTGCACTTTAACAATAAGTCCCACTGGACACAGCTGAGGCAAATCTGGCTTGTGAAAATTGCCAAGCCAATGCACAACATTTTTTATTGCCAAAAGCAGGAGTTCTGCTCCTCTGCTACGGTCCCTGACTGAAAGCTCTTCCAAAACTATCCTTGTGATTAGGAAACCTCTGTTAATCTCCAATCTAAAATTACTGATAGCCAGTTCAGATTTATTGATTTTTGTTATAATCATTGTTTGGTGAAGATCCTTCTTTCCTAAGCCTGTTGTGCAGGCTTATTTCCCTCATTGCCTTAATTCCTTTACTCTGCATCCCATCAGATTTTCTAGTGTCAGAAAGAGAGGCCATTCATCCCTTCTCTCTTGTACCAGCACCTTGGGCACCTCCTCCAGTTTCTTTTACCTGAGGCCACAGCTGCTGAGTCACAGGGAGAATTCCTGCTGGATTCTCCTCCTTGACATCAGTTTTTATCACCAGGCTTCCAAAAGTGAGGGTTAATTTCTGTTCCTGTGCCACTGATCAGACACAGACACAGCAGCATCTGACCTCTAACACCAACTTTCATCTGTCTGCTCCTCTCCTCTCAAAACACACCTTGGAACTGGCTGCATGTGTTCACTATCCAGTGCTAAAGGTGCTGCTACTTTTCAGTTGAAAACCAAGAGTGTTTTTTTGTTGTTTCAATGGTTTGCCATTGAGCTGGTCTTCTTATGTGAACAAACTTACAGAAATTAAAGAATCTTCTTCTAAAGTTAAAAATAATTACCTGCTTTTCCCTGGGGAAAGCAGTGTCTTTGCCTCAAATGCAGATTTTGATTTTCTGTTACTTTGGAAATCACCAGGTTATACCATAACAAAGCTTAGAATTTTCTGTGAAGTTAGGCTTGTCTCTTAAATATCCAGTACCTCAAGAAGAGGTGATATCTGGTGATGTGGCTCCTTTTGAGACACAGAAAACTGAAGTTCAAGGGTTTACACTGAAACAGAGTGAGAACATTTGTAAAGTATGACATTTTTCACAGGATAAGATGTCATTTCCTGCCCAGATCCACGTCCATATTCTCTTTTTGGCACAAGAATACAGGAGTCTGAAGAAACACTTGTAGTTATTTTTTGTGATGTGTATTTCTGAACACAAGCTGTGACATTAATCTAATGTATGTCTCTCTGCATTAACCAATCAACAAATTCTTGAAATATTGCATTCCTAAAACTGAGTGCTGGAGGTTAGAATGTACCTAAAATGGTCTGCTGATAATTTGTTTCTTCTCTTCTCGCCTGGGTGGGTAAAGTCTAAATATTTACACTATTTGGTACATAAATTGTATTGTACTTGGAATCATTCTGAAGTTCTGCAGCCTAGATTTATTCGAGAAAGTCATGATATTCAAAAAAGTTTAGAGTCAAACATTAAAACAAAAAACCACCAGTGTATATATACAGATGCAGTATAGATTTTGGTATTTGAATGCTGGTACTAGTGGCCAAAATATAAGAAAAATCATAAATAGAGAATGTTTTTTTTTCCCCAGATCACTTTAACAAAGAGCCTGGAGGAGTTTAGAAACCCAGTAGTCCAAAAATCTGCTGCCTGTGTAACTGGTTCCCCTAGAGATCTGCTGCAGTCTGCTTGTTCTCTTCTCTCAGAGCAATCTTTAAGGATCCAATAAATCCAAACACCACTGAGAAGAGCCTCCAACCTCATACTGAAATCAGAACTGTTCCAAGGAGAAGTAGGTTAACAGAAGACAAAGCTGCACAAAACCTTTGCACTCCTGTGCAGTGTCTCTATCAGAATGTAAAAATCAGGAAATAGGACCAAAACCCTACAACTAAATACAGCAGACATTCTCACTCACAGTTATCACTTACACTCAATAATTAACAAGATTGATATTAATCCAGAGCTTTTAGAGAATTCCCACATGGATTTCCATGGTATCTCCTTAGAAAGAACGGTTTTCATGACTTTCCACCCCACTTGCTCGGGGTCCAGTGCTTTAGAGAGAATTTCAGTTTCCCATCACACTGGTGTGGAGCATGGCTCTTCCAGCAGCTAAATGCCATGGAAGGATGAAGATGGCAAGAATTAATTTCTCATCCAAACTTCCAGACTTTGTGCAGTCCCTTCATGGCTAAAGACTCCAGGCAGGATGTGGAGGGTGCATTCCTCCCCAGCAGAGAGTTGGGGGAGTTCTTTTCATAGCAAATCCCCAAGCCCCAGGGAAGGAAATGCAGTAGTCTGTAGAGCACAGTGCTATGGGAAACTCAGTCTGCAGTATAACCACAAGCAGGACAAGAACTGGAGTTTTCATTTTATGGAAACAGCCAGAAATCTGCATTTATACACGGACCCAAACGTACACAGGTGGATAAAAGACACTAAACCATTTTTGATTAGTTTCCTGGAGGTGTGATACAGATCAGATTAAAATGCCTACAATTTTCAATACAGGACTTTCTAAGATACCAAACAATAAAGCAAAGTAATTGACATGTAAAAAACAAAAACAAAAACAAAACCAAAAAAAACCCAAAAAAACCCCAAAAAACCAGCAAAACAAAACCAAAAAAAAAAAAAAAAAACCAAACAAGCAAACAGAAAAGCTCCCAAACATCCTCGGGAACAAACCTGGAAGAAAAATATTTAGAGTCATACTCAGTATAACAGGCTGAGTTCATGCTGGCACCATCTCTGCTGCTGAATTATAAACCTCTCAAAAACCAAGGCTATAATTACAGCTGGGTGACACTTGAACTTTCCATGGCCAAACATTTCACAGGACATAATTTCTGCATGAGATTTCATGGCACATTGTAAAGCCTAGAACTTCTTCTATCACAATGGAATTTTGTGATCCTCTTTTGCCAAGACATAAATGAATAATTATTGGTAAGTAATGATAAAAATTAATTACTTTCCTTTTAAGGAGCAGAATCAGTAAGAAAGCTGAGGCAAAGGCTGGAGAAGAGTGGCCAGCAGTGTTATCAGCAGTGTTTTGTTACAGTGAGTGATAGCTCCTGCTTTAGAGGAGAGGGCATTTCATATCTTCTTTTGCTTTCAATCACATCTTTTCATTAGTGGTGACTGAACCTCAAACCCAGCTGGAGATGGTGCAGGTGAGCACTTATAAGCGTGGATGGTTATCTGGAGCTTATCTGAACACTTTTATCAGCAATATTGCAATGGGAATTTCACAGGAACAGTTTTTCTGGTTCTTCCTTTTCCTGATTAGGTACTGCAAGAGCTTGTCTGCTGCTGCATGCAAGACCCAGCCTGCTGCCTGGCTGCAGTCAGAATGGGAACAAAACCAGTTCATTTCATCTGGTTTCCCAAGTGTCTTAGGGGATGCAAAATGAGCACTGAAGTGACATCACAGTAAATATAGCTATTCTTAATTTCCAGGCAAAAATCAGAAAGATAAAAAGGCTCACAAACTATAATCAGATTTTTCTATCTCTCCTTTCCCTTTTATGCCATAAAATTAGGAAAAAGTAAATTCAGATCGGGTGTGGGAAACAGCTAAGATTTAGCACAACTGGAGTGAAAACTAGAGGAAAATGAAAGCCTGGTTATTTGGGTCAGTGGAAATTGGACAAAGCAAATTAGTGGAAAACAGAATATAGAGAGAACAATTTTGAACTGGCTGGAGGGTAAATACAATGACTGATGCAAGCATCCATTTCCAGTGTGTTGAATTCCCCTGCACAGCAAACAGCTTTTACCAGCATCAATGGGGACAACTGGAAAATCATCTGCTCAGTTAATGCTGATTTCCCTTCCTGTGGCTCTGCCCACCCAAAGCAGCTCCATCCATTCATGGGTGCTGCCAGCTGGCCCAGGTTTCTCAGAGAGAGGAAGGGCTGAGGCTCTGCAGGACCCTCCCAGGGACCAGGCTCCTGCCACTGCCACCCCTGGCTCAGACACAGCAGAACCCCAGGGGCTGCTCTGGCCCATTTCAACCCACTGCTAAAGTCAGCACAAAGTGAATCACGCTTCTGACAAACAATGGCAATAAAATTATTTTCTTAAATACTTTTAAATAGGTTTAGGTCACCTAGTATATTCAGAAATTAAACACCTTGCAGTACTTCCCTTCCTTTTCTTATTGTTTTTTTTTTTCCTTCTGTTGTGGGTTGGGTTTTTTGAGGAAACACATCAATTAACAGATATTGCCGAAGGCAGACTTTTTGCTCAACAGCTGTTCTTTCACTCTAAAAAAGCAGCAGAATATATTGCAGACAGAAAAAGTCTCACTCACTATAGGCTGGAGTTAGATAACAGAGACTAAAAAGAAGTTCCAAAAGTAATCAGCCTGATACTCATTTTGTAAAAGTTCTTTTCCTTTTACATTGATTTTTCTCCTCTGAAATGTGAAATGTAGTTCAAAATATCCCATGTGGCATGTCAACTTCATTTACCCACTGCATTTCTAATATGTTTTCTCCATAGTCTTCTATCCCATCACAGCAATTGCTGTATGCCACAGCATGCTATCATGTTTTATGCAGAATTTCACAGTGAATTCAATGGTGACTAATGCTTAAAAAGAGCTGCCACAACATGGTCCTACCTTTTATTATAAAAGCACCTACCTGTGGTGTGAGATCTGGCTCTTAAAGAGGAACAGCCCCCTAATTTCTATCATTCATTTCCAAGTGTGGGAGGGAGAAGACCCACAACAAAACACAGCTCCAAGTACCCATCAAAGAGTCACATCCAGATCTGAATTCAGATTTAGGATTTATTGCAACCTTTAAGCTATTCAGGAGCAAAAGGCTGCATCCAGCCCTATATCCACCCCTGCAAACAGGTACAGATTCTCTGGAAGGCAAACCTCTTGAGGTTCCCACCAGGAACCAATGTCAGTCCCTCTAACGCCTTGGATGACACATCCCACTTCAGTGGGAGAAGGTGAGTTACTCCCCTGTGTAAAACAGGAGCTGACACTGTGTTGCTGATCAGTTTGCTGCAGGTTTTATCTGCATTCCAAGAAAATCTGAGCAATCATAATTAAACCCCATTGAGACGGCCCAGCCAATATCAGATGCTGCAAACTATATAATCCCAGTTTATAAAAATATTCAAGTTATTAAGAGAACATACATTCTCACATTTGTTAATCACATCCAGCAAGACTTGCAGCAGGGTTTTGCAGTGCAATAACTATTCAGGGGCTGGGAACTGGCCATGTTACCAGCTTTGCAGACACTGCTCTTTAGAAAAGTCCTTTCCAATGGGATGTAGGTGGCAGTGTCTTTTCTTCGTTGACTGTGAGGGAGTACAAACAATTAGCTCAGCTGGGGATGAATCATCCTTAATGCTTCCAAACAGGAATTTGCCAAATTATATACAACATTGATTATGTTTCCTAGTGCAAGAAGATACAGTTTTAATTATATGACAATTTTTCATTCTTATTGCACAAAATTGTTGCTCCAGACAAAGAATGTCATCTGCTATTGTGACATTCCCTAATTCTTGGCTCTTATCTCATATTAGCAAAGACCCCTGAACAAAAGGGAGAGTGACTACTTTGACTTTTTAGTGCAGCAGTATTTAAATAACAGGTAAAATTTAATGCTAGCTGAATTTAAACAGTCTCAGCAGGTTCACAGCAGTCAATCTCTCCTCAGAGTTGTGGGAACACTGAATGTGTACCTTTCTACACAAAATTTTAATCCAAGGATCAAATGTGGTTCCTGCCTTGTCATCTTTTTCTCTCTCCCCCTACTTTGACAAAACAAAGTTAAAGCTACATTATTTTGTATTGATGTGTGTGGGGAGGCAGGAGCAAAACTTATGGGCTACTCATGCATTTTTATGTCTTTAAGATTTTGTAATCAGCTGCTCTGCATGGAAAATAACAGCTCTCAAAATAGTTCACTTTGTTGGCAAGTAAATTGCATTATTTGAGTCTGAATGGTCAGGAAAGGATGATCTTCTGGACATCAGAGAGGCAAAGTGGTGGCCACTATGAGTAACTGTTTGTAGTAAAAAACAAAAGGAGGCACTGTCTGCCTTCCAAAATGTGGAAGTAGATTACAGGTAGAGAGCTGGCACTGGCATCTGAAGATGCAACAAAAGGAAGACACAAAGAAATGGAAATTCAAAAAGAATGATATTCAAGGAAGAAGAAATAATGTGGTCAAAGAGAGAGGATTGAAAAAACCCAGAACTAAACAGGAATGTAGGCAGCAGGAAAATGGGATCCAGTTCTAATTTGGGCTCTGTGCTGTCTGCTGCTTGTATGCAAACAAAAAAGTGAATTTACTGAAATTTTCCTATGCAGTTGGATCAGAAACAAGGAATTACTATATTAGAAATATTCACCCATTCTATAAGTTTTTAGATGAGCTCAGATTGACCTTCTAGTGTCAAAAGCCACAAGGTACATATTACTGGCATTCCTGTATAGAGGTGGAAACACATGTAGGTGACATTCATCATGCCTTGTTAACTGCATTTGTAGTCTCCCCATGTGATATCAATGTCTGAACTCCCACAGAGCTGGATGGGAGCAAGATCAGGTCTGCTATCTGTCACATCAGTAATTGCTACATGCATTAAAAATTAACCATCTAATTTGAAGGAGTGGCTTGTGAACAGAAGCTTTATTGGGTTGAAAGCAACACTTCCAGCAAGAAACATGGTTTATCTACTGCTAAATCCACTGCTTCCCATTACTGTTCAAATGAGATCTCTCTCTCCCATCTGCAATATATAATCTACAAAGACCCTGATCCAGTGATATTCTCTTAGAACTGAAAGTTTAGACTGATGTTTTGCTTGAGATATTGCAAAGCTTTCTATTTCCCATCAGTAGAAATTCATGCCCTGTCAACACAAAATTGACTGTTAATGTACTCAAATAATTTAGTTGGGAGAAAAGACAACTAATGCAATTATCCCGGAATGGTTCAGATATTAATGCCTCTGGAGCATACTAAGTGCCCCAAAAGCCAATTGTAGCTTCTTAGAAATAAACCTTTAATCCTCTGCACCCCCTCTGTAAGGAAGAAAATCCACCTGGGAGCTTAAAAAGAGAGAAGAAGCCAAATTTTTATCCACATTACCAGAGAGGAGCTTAGTTTACACAGGCTATTATTTTCTCCTTGTTTCTGAAACTCAGCAACACGCTCAGAGGTAACAAAATGCACTGACTTTTTCTAAGACATTTTACAGCTTCTTGATCATGTCATTCATACATGTAGATTACTAGTCTCTAATTAATATTCATAATCAACATAATCATGACCTAAAATTTTTTATCCTCTTTCTCTGGAACCTTTTTATGTTGCTGTATTAAAAACAGAATCTTGGGATCGGAGCTGGAGTGAAAAAGGAGGCAAATTAAGGTCTTCATGTTGCTAATACCCTTAATCATGCATTTTACATATATGTGTGTCATATGCACTTGGGCAGCTGTGCACAGACATTTGAAATAAAAGCTTCCAGAGAAAGCACCATACCTCTTAATTTGCAGTAGGCAAAACAAGGTGGAACCAGGCTATGTGCAGGTGGTTTGTTTGAATCAGCTGCTAAAACTCACAGCCAGTTCCCAAACTGTCTACTTAACACTGCCTCCAACAAGCCCTGCTGTCCCACAGTGCCGTGCCATCTGTGCCTGCTTAGTGTGCAGCTTTTCCTCCTCCTCTCTCACATGTTTAGATTGTACCCCAAAGCCTGGATTTCCTGGCCCTCCTCCCAGGGTAGCTTCTTGTTACAGTGGCAGCACGCAGGAACAGGACAAAGCTATGTCAGCCTTGTATCCAAAATACAGTTTCTGCAATGAATATATTTCTTCAGGCAATTCCCTACTCTTAGCTGCTCTGCTAGATTTTAGGATTACTGTTTTAAGTTGCAGTATATTAAACTGTCACTTAAAAAAATCCTAATGAAAAATGAAACGGCTGAAATTGATGAGCAGTAATAAGAGCTCATCACCGTGGAGATTAAAGAAAGTCAGTGGTAGCACTGGGCTGCACAGAGAACACTCCAGCAATTCTGTGTGCTTGATTCTCACTGCTGTAGGTGAGGAGAGAGGAACTCCAGGATTTGATCAGCTCTTGAAAGGAAGCAGCCAAAGGGGTGAGGATTTCTTCACCTGCCTTACACAGTCCGCACCACAAGTGGTGACCACAGAGCTTTTATCACCCCAGAAATCACCTCCCTACTCCCTGACATGTCATGCAGGATGGTACTGCTCTGTTTCCCAAAGACAGGCATTCATACAGCCCTTATGCTTCTAAGCTTAATAATTTTGGAGACCTAGCAGGGAGAACATCTCCAGAGTATGTCCTTGCTTCACTGACTCTAGAAAAATCTGCAGCTTCAGGCAGAGCTTACCCCAAACCACAATTCAGCCCCAAGGCAGAATTCCACAGGAAACAGACTTCTGTCACTGTATGGTTTGAGGTTGTGGCCCACTGGAAAACAAGTGGCTCCACAGATCAAGTCTGGCCTCTGAAATTCCCAGAGTACCTCACTTAGGAAAAAGGAGAGGTCCGTGGGATCCACAAGAATGAAGGTTCAAATTCTATCATATGTTTCAAGTATAATTTTTCTTTGTGTGCAATGCTCCTGTGGCTTCTTGAAAAATGCTTTAGCTGACCATAGATAATAAGGAAATAATATCTCTGAATTAATCTTGAACTCTTCCTGTCCTTATAGTTTCCCACTTTCCCACCAGCAACATTCCCCTGATTACTAAACACCCTCTAAAACTCATTACTCAATAGCAGCAGAAACTTTATCATTTTACAGAACATACACTGAGGAAGTGCAGACTTCTCAATAAGGCTAAAAAAAATATCCAAGCACATGATGGCTAATCTGTATATGCAGAAAGCCACTGCAATAACTGTGTAATGATTCACATTCCTGAGTAATGCCACACATTAAATTCAGGCAAGCAGAATTCTGAAATGGTCAAGTGAATGCCTGTGGATAGGTTTCATTAAGCAGAAATTAAGTATAAGGAGAAAACCACATGCCTGGAAGACATTTGATTTTTCTATAAAACTTGTGAGTAAATTTGTCCATGAATTAAACTTTAGGAGTGGTAACTTGAAACAGATCACTTATTGACCAAACAATGTTTCCTTAAAATCAGCAGAGGACACTCATTACAGACAGTGAAAACAGACTGGGATTAACCCTGAAGATTCCTGGGGTTCTTTGTATGTGGATTATTACATGGCTGAATAAAATGAAAATATACCAGGCCATTATTTTTTCTAAATATACTGAGAGTTTTGATGGTAGTATAAACAAAACAAAATAAATTTGTTACCAAAACAGCTGACAATATTGAAAAATAAGAGTTTAGGCCTTCAGTTCATGTGAGGGGCAGAGCAAGCAATCTCTTACATCCCTACCTGCAAAACCAGAGATAATAATGCTCATATCCTCCTGTTTTTTGTCTCTCTTGTCTATTTAGACTGTAATGTTCCAAGATAAAACCTATTTCTTTTGGATGGCAGAATGAAATAGATAAAGATTGTACCTTTAGAATAAATATATTTTAAATGCTTTAAGTTGAAGATGTATTTAGGAAGTTCAGCTGTACTAAATCAAACTTAGGTTTCTAAAATTGTTCTAGACACCTTCTGAGAGCAGCTTTACCTCAGAGTTAAGTAATTTCTACTCTTGGTCTTGGTGTGACAAGTTTATCATCTCTACACATAGGGTCCCTAGGATCCCATGTGTTATTTATAGCCTCTGGAGAAGATCAAGTAGCATTAAAAAGTTAGAACAATTTTCAAAAACTCAATTTCTACACTGTCAAATCTGATAACCTACCCAAACCCCCATCAAATACTTTCTCTCTAAATTTTTCTTGGGTTTTTTTTTTTTTTTTAGCTAAAATTTATTGATAGCTCAATGACTTTGACTTGGGCAAACTTAAATAAAGGTGGTAGGATGATAAAAGAGGGTGTCATATCCCAAACCCCAAAAAGGGACACAAACTGAACTTTTAATCACACAGTCTTTAAAAGTAAAACAAATGCTCTGGCTGAGTTGGGGCCAGACACTAATGCTAAAGGGACAAAGCAAAATGTTAAAATTGTGTGAAATAAAGCAGAGGAAGTCATAGATCTGCAATTTACTTTTAGTATAAGTGTAAAGGAAAGCAGAGAAAAACAAACCCTTTGGAGCCAAAAAACTCACTGTACCTCACAGCAAGATATCCTGACTTGGCAGGATATCAAAAATACAAGTAACATTCATTCTGTGCACTGCCTTAACATAATCCATGTTATGGTTAACTTTATCTTGCTAAGGTTGCTACTAAGAGACTGCATTAAAGCCTGATGGCATTTCCATGTAACTTCATGCACGCTCGGCTTGAACAACGTGGTAGTTAAGTTATTCTCCTTTAATGCTATTTGTGGGGTTTTGGGGCAAAAGAAAATTCTTCTGAACTCCTTGGCTAAACCCAAAAAGACAGGGGTTCTCTCTGAGAATTTCGCTGCATTAAGGACAGCAGATATCCCTGCTCGAGGAGGTCACTGTCTGATTCATTCCCAAGTTCCATTACAAATCAGTTATATGAAGAATGAGGTATTGAAAGCAGATTTTAAATCTAATTGAGCATAAAAGGTTTGCCAATTTCCAAGACTGAGCTGAATTATATGAAATTCAACACCCACTAAATATTATTTCTCTCAACAGGCTGCAGGAAAGAGTTTTAATGATTTTACTTCTTAGACTGAGCCAGCAGATACCCAGAAAAGATCAGTATAATTGCTATTCCTAATTTAACATATTTAAAATTATTTCAAGTATTAAATATCTTTCACATTGACAACCAGAGGATACAGGGCAGAGGGAAGTTAAAAAACAAGATCCCCTTTGTGAACACAGGTCCTGATTCTCTGCTATTTTGCTCCTGGCTCTGGGATACTAAAGAGGGAAAAGCTCTGGTCAGCATCACTGAGGCCAGTAACTAAATACTGGTCACCTAAAGACAAGAATCCAAGGATTCTCAGATTAATCTCTGCTATCTAATGGTTGGCAAAAGGGAAGTTGGTAAGAATTGTGCAAGTTTCTATCCAGGGCTGTTAAGGCTTTAGAAATTCCCTGTTATGGGGAGCCAGCTTGGTGGTTTGCTGAGGGCTGCACAAGGCAGCACAGGATGCATTAAGTCTTTGTCCATAATCTTTTCTGGGAGCCCGGAGACAAACAGGCTGAATTCCCTTGGAATACGACTCAAGTCCACCAGGTAATTCATGCTAGTCATACTGTTTGTATGAGGGCAGGTTTTAATTAACTGGACAGTCTAAGATTCAAGATGTTCTGAGTTTTGAGTCACTTCTGCTTGTAACTTAATGCATCAGCTTGATAACATTAATACTTAATAGGCAATATGCTGATCATCCTGGGCAGAGTGAAAACGGGCAGTATTCTGAATTTCTGCTGCCTATTGTACATCGGAAATATATGAGAACTCATCTTTTTGCTTATGGCTCTGGAATTGTATACTCTGCTCGGCACTCGGTATTTCACTTAGCAAAGGACAGCACTTTATAACTATTAAATGCACTGCCTTAGGGATGTGGTAACCCATTGACTTGACAAGTCTTTTAAAAAATGCTATAGTCAAACAGCAAGGCAGGATACATAGGATTTATCTGATAAGCTGAAAAGTCCCTAATGACCCCAAACACTTCAGGCAACACTAAGTAAAAAAGTCATTTTGATGAACCTGCAAATCACATATAAATCAGGAAAGAATTTTTGTGTCCAAATATTTTTAAAGGCATATATTTCCACTGTGTCTTCTTCTTCTCCCTCTACAATTCCCTTGACATGGAAATATAAGAAATCAATGTGTTAACTGCTCTGAATTAAACATTTCTTCGACTTTGGCTCCCTACCTCCTTTTTTTATGGCTTCAGTGGGAAAATGGCAGCCTTCACTCATTTTCCTTTTTGATGCCTTTCAACAGGATATGTTTTTCTGGGTTAATTTAAATTTACAAGGGGGTAGACACAAATGATGCTTTCCCACATGACCATGTGGATGCTGTGCTAGTCCTGAGGATAATTTTAGCTATATGGTACATGCAGAAGTGACAGGAATAAGCAGCACGCTCTGTTCAGGGTGCCAGTGCCTGCCAGTCTGCTATTCCAACAATATTCTGTAATTAATGTTGAGTGAGCAATAAAGAAAGACCCAAGAGAAAGGCAAATCTGCTTGTTTTCTTTTCATTATGGATGACTATGCAAGAGGAAACCAGGAATATTCTGACAGTGCAGCTAAGATCTGGAAACTGTACATCTGTTTTGATCATTTGGATCCCAGCATTCATAAAGATGAGCAGTTTATTATGCTCAGTGCCATTTGTCAATACATCTTTCCCTGTTTGTCCCTGCTGAGATTATGGCTGCTACAAACTTAACAGCTGGCACTAGCACTGACAGCCCAGGGCCAATTTATAGAACTCAGCTGGTAAAATACTGACCACTTCTGACACAAAAGAATGTCCTGTCCCAGCCATCCAGCTCTCTGCCCTTCTGGTGCCTGCTCTGCTCCTTTTGGCCAGGCTGCTGCAGGGAATGGCTCCTGCCAGCACTCCCAGCTTCCAGCAAACCAGCAACACTCCCAGCCCTCCCACCAGCTTGGAGGCTCTCTGCCACTCACCTCCCCCCAGTCTTCCTTCTGGCAGATGGACTCAGCTGAGTTTTGTGCCCCGGCTGCACCATCCTGACACCCAAACTGCCCACTTGGAATGTGGTCAGTTGGATTGTGCTGGGAGCAAACACCCTCCTCCTCCTCCCTGCCTTAAGAACTGCATTTAAAGCTCCAGGCTTTTCCTGCTAAAGAAGCCTGCTTTACAGTTGAAAAAGGAATATTCAGAATGTCTTTTTTTGCTCAGCTGAGCAAACTTAAAAGTATTGAAAAGGTTCCCTCCTTTTTCACCCCACTGTCCCCATGGGTGGAATTTCACTGGGACTTTGTATTAGGGGTGAAAAATCATCTATTTTACAGCTGGCACAGCTGCGAGGGTCACACCATTCATTTGTTACCAAGAGGACAACTTGCTATAGAGAGCTTTACAGATCTGTGGCTGGTGGGATTTTATGGTGGCATACAACAGATAGAGCCCCAGTTGCGCCTGTCCTGCTCCTTCCACCCTTCCTGTGTAGAAACTGTAACCTGCTATGCTCCACCTTCTGTGTTCTCGTTTTGTACATCAGCATCTTGAGATTTCAGATCCCCAGACATCCTCTGCTGGCACACAAGACACACCACATGCCCCCGGCTGGCACAGTTTATCTTTCCTGTCCCCCTGCATTCCAGCTGGAGCTGTGTGTATTAACAAACCAAATCCCAGCATTAGTCAAAGTCTATGGGTTAGATTTTTGTGATTTAAAGGCTACAGCTTTCTTATTGGGTGAAATCTCGTTCCAAGTGAAATAAGCCAGAACAGTTTCAATTAAAAGCTAGGAAACACTTGTGGGTCCCATGCCTGGCATAGTGCTACTTCTGCTCTCTTTGGGATGGAATGTTTCCTGTTCTTATCACTGCCAAGGCAAAAAAAAAAAAAAAAAAAAAAAAGGACAAAATTAAGTACTCATGAATTCACAGGTCAAGCTCTCAGGCCTTTTCTTGCCAGTGCCTTCTCCTTGGTGCACCTTTGAGTGAACAGGGCACAAGGACACACAACTCCTGTCATCACAAAAATGTTTTATATTTGCACTTCACCTCAGTAGATAAAACTTTCTGTAAGGCAATAGAAAATGGCATTGTTTTGTGTAGCATGTTTCTGTTACCTGGGGAAGTAACTTACTCCTGGGGAAGGAAAGTGCTCTCACAAGGCTGACAGGACCCGAGTCCCTGTTTGCTCCTGGAGGATCCCAGCTCTATGAAGAATTTTCAGTGGAACTGTGCTTGCGACATCTTTGGAGCTTTTGGGAAGGTTTCACAAGCTCAACTGTTCAATAAATAATCTGTTGGAGCCACAACAGTGCTCAGAAAAGCTTTACAAGTTGTCAACTTGTGTGTAGTGCAGCCACTCTGAATAGATTTTAGAAGCTAAAGGTCTTGCTTGGGCAGATAAAGTGTCATTTTACTGAAAATGGCATAAATTACAGAGATAAGATACAATTTTTTCAAAACCACTACTTTTTAGTGTGGTTAAGTCTATCAAATGCTTCAAAGTGGGAATGTGCAAGTAAGGCCTTTGGTGCAGGAGAGCCCAGCTTGGATCCATAAAGAATATTTTGCAGACCTTCATTGCAGGCAGCCCGTGGGCTCTCTGTTTATATGGATGGTTTCAGTTCTCCAGTTACCTGAACCCTGTATCAGCAAGAAGGACTTACTTTGCCCCAGTGAGGTACATTACAAACAAGCTCTCACTATCCTCACAGAAGAAAATCAAGAAGTGAAGTTAGGCTAATTTGTCCCACTAATAGTTTGAATTTTCTTCTTAAGTCTCTACAGGATAAAAACAAAAACCAGCAATATCAGACTAATAATCATTAACCCAGACTCAAAGTTTTAAACCACGTCCAACAAGCATTTATAACTCACAGTTTGTCTTCTACCAAATACACCTAAAGCTTATTTTACACAAATGCTGTTCCTGCATCTGAAAAATCTAGGAAACTTGTGTGAAGTTAAGCCTGATGGAACCTTAAAATAGACTTCCAAAACTGAGCAATTGAATCACAGAGTAAATGTGTATGCAAATCTCGGGCAAATATGACAGCTTTGCTTTCTAGGCTTCACAGAATGATCAGTCCATCAGTGATAATTAGCTGAGGTTAATTCCACTAGCACTTGGATTGTAGGAGAAAGCAAATCACTAATTGAAGGATGCAAGTGGATATAGGCATCAGCAGTGCAGTCTTTCTGAATGCCTGCTGAAGAGGAGAACGAAGTAACGTGTTAATCTATATGAAAACAAAACCCACCTTCATTAGTGCTCCTTTCAGGAGTCACTGTGTGACACTGCTGTTGCATGTGAATGACTGAATAAGTTGCTAATACAGCAGGACCACATTCTGCCCCTGTAAACCAACTCTAATCTCAAGCCCAACAGCCTAGAAGTTGGTTATTTTACACCTTTCATTATTTATTACCATATAAGTGATAAAAAGTAAACGTCTGACATTTTTTATTCCAATATTTTAAAAAGTGCTAAAAAAAAAAGAAATCAGAGCTCCCCTCACCATTGCTGCTCATCTGCTGCCTTCATTTGGCTTATGAACTGCCAGCAGAAGGTTTGGCAATGCAAATTTTTAGTGGCATGCAGCTGCACCACAGGTAGCTACAGAAACAAACAGGTAGAGCTCTTTTCACAGCAGCATTTCTGAAATTATTGAGAAAAAAATATAGCAACACAAGGATTCAGGCCCAGAATCCAAGCAGCCCATTCCCTCATTATGGCTGTTATTCACATGAGCAGTCCTGCAGACAGCCAGGAAAGTTCCCCAACACTCAGATAGGCTTGGATCTCACCGCCCTGCCTGGAATTGGTGTCCATGGGGCAAAGGGCACCACACAGAGCCCTCACCACTCTCCACCAGTGCTAGAAGCTCCACTCTGCTCCTGCCTCCCCCAGCAAACACCTGGCAGAGCTGTGCATGTGAAGCATGACACTGTACATGCAATTTTGCTGTTGGGATGGGAGAACAAACCCTTTGTGACAGATGGGAGTCGTGCTGCTTAATGCAATACTGGAAGACACTTAGTTAGACACACAGGATACAGTGACAGAAACAGCACGTGGACCTGCACAGAACAGGAGAGGCATTCAGCCTAAAGCTTGAAGCATTTCCTCTGAAATAGTCTTGTTCTACCAGAGACATTTATTAAAACCTGAAACATGGTCCACACTGAGCCCTAGAAAAGGAGTTGGTAATTTAGGGGAGGAGGAAAAGGGAATTCTGACACATTTTTCCAAGGCAGAAGTGTACAGGCAGCCTTCAGATTTCTCATGCTGCTCTACACTCCTGATACACCTCCTGAGCTATTTTTTAAATGTATGTACATCTTAAGGTCTAAGATCTAACATGAATAATAACTGAAATGATACATAATTAAACATTTTGCACATCAATGTGTGATATTGATGGTTTAAATATTTCATGACTAATATGTTCAGTTAGGTTTAAGCCAAGCTACTGAGTTATTTCTCCCTCACCTCCACTGCCCTACATCAGAGAGTATTGATATTGCTTTCACCACAAGTTGAAAAGATTTCAAATCTACTTCCTGGAAGGGTAGTTAAATAATTACTGCCATGCTAAAAAAAGGAACCCTCAGACCATAAAAGATAAGGGAAAGGCATCTTTTTCTACTAACATGTAGCAGAAATCAGCATCTCTCTCATGCTCAGTTTTCAGCAGTATGAATGCTGCTGATGGAGCTCTTCATTTTCAGGACTAGTAGCCCAAGGTACCAGTCCTCAGAGCCCCTGGACCCATATCCTATATGCCATAAAACATGGTGCCGTCTGTAATGCCAGCATTTATTTGAACCCATTTACTGCACTTGGGTTAGTCATGTCAAGATCAAGGCCTCCAGCCTGAATAAATCACTGGTTCAGCGTGTTCCCTCTCTATTGCTCTGCTGCCTGGTGCTGAGCTACTAGAGAGGGAATTGCTCCTTAGGCTCAGTGAGCGAGGTCTTTATTTTTAGTGTTGAGGATGAGAGGATCTGTCCTTGCTGATGACTCATGTCTGAAGGTTGTTACCTTTGCAGCCTGTCAGAGGATGTACTACACATGAAGAGTAGGGGAAAAAAGTCCAGTGACAGCAAAACTCCTCTTTAGGTTGCCTGACTTTTTAGTTCTAGTCAATGGAACTTCTTCTAGCACTTCCTTCTAGCTTTTTCCCCCTCTCATGCTGCATTTGCCATTACCTTTAAACTTGCAGTGCACTTTGAGGCATCACTCTGAAATGCCTTTTGAACTATCATGTTTGTCATCATTGCATCCAAAACACTTCTCTTTCGCTCACAAATGGAGGCATTTCCACTTTTCTTTGGTCTTTTCCCAGCTTTCTCCGATAAAAGTGCCAGCCCCAAAACATACACAAGAGGTTCTTGTGCTGTCCTATAAAGTGCAGCAGGATGTACAATATAGATACAAGATACCCTGTGTGGTTACTCCATAACATTAACAAAAAAAAATCCCAAAAAAAACACAAAAAACAAACAAACAAAAAACCCAAACCAAACAAAACAAACAAAACTTCTCTCCCTAAATAAACTAAAGAAAGACTATTTTAAATGTAGTAAACTAACTAAAATTTTAGTGTTTGCTTCTTTACATTGTCAATAAAAAAAAGTTTAAAAGAAAAATGTCCTAAAAGTTTTAATTCTTACTACACTTTCTTTTAATTACTATTAATAAAGTTTTCTTTATACCCTTTTAAAGTTCTAAACCTACTTTACCTTTCTCCTAATCCTACATCACAACAAAAAATAAGTAAATACATTCTAATAAATACACTAATAATTAACCAACACGAAACCAACCACACTCATCAGTATATTAGCCAGAAAATCTCAAATTAACAAACCAAAACCACTACACCCTGTTACAGCACAGAAGATGCTGAAGGCCAATCCTCAGCATCCCTTGCACCTCTACAACCCTTTTCAGACCCTCAGCACAAGGCAGAGTGTCGGGAAGGTAAAAGTTAAACCCCGAGAGAGCTGAGAAAGCAACAAAAGCCACAAAGAACACCACCGTCACAGTTCTGCCAAAGTTTATGCTCCAATCTTTATATTCTCAGTCAAACTGCTCATCCCAGGGGTTTTGATGGCATTTGAAGGAGGGAGGTACCTAAATCCTTTGGGCAATAGGATTGAGGAACTTAGTCCCCATGTCAATACTTTTATGTCACCTGAAACACCCACAGGTACAGTTCAATAAACAAGGAAAACCACATCAGCCAGCCATTCTTAGCACTAGTTAGGGAGATATATGTATTCCAAAGGGATTAACAGGTCTGTGATCTGCTGCCAGAGCTGGTATCATACACACTGCATACTGTGCTGAGTGTGCTGTCCATAGGTGACCATAAATATCTGTTGTAATAAGGGAGATACAGTCAGTTATACAGCTGGGATAGCAACAGAAGGGCACATTCACTGAAAAAAAATCAATTTTAATTAGGAAGACAATTATATTTTCTCCCAAAGGTTGCCAGGGTCTCAAGATTTATCTTTAAGGTGATGGAGAAGTAATCTTTTGCCATTCTATATCTCCTGGGTAGCACTGAACTGTGGAACTATTTCAGGTCCAAGCAAAGACCACGAGGTCCCTCAAGGTCTTATAAGGAAAGGCAATAAAAATCACTGGCACATCATTAGCCTGTCCCTGCAGCAGCAGCTTATGATTACATCCTTTGATTTCTCCTAGCAAGGTTTTGTTGAGCTTATTCCCAAACTCTATAGCAGTGGCTGGGCCAACACTGCTGCCCTCATTCCCACGGAGAGCTGAGCTTTGTGCAGGTAGGTGGCTCTAGGTTAGAGACCATCTTCCCTAAAATAGGGACAAACTATACAAGCTCTCAGATAGAGACAGCTGCCTGGCCACTGGGAATTTCTTTGGGATTTTTATTTTAAAAAAATTGTTCTAGTAGGTGAGGAAAGAAGTTATTCAGATATTTCTGAAGAATAAGGTGCCAATTGCTGCCAAGCCTTTCCAGTAATGAGGAAAAGTCGGCAGTTGAAATGCATAGAAGGTACTTGATAATGTTTCTAGATGTCAGTGCTTGCCTTTTCTCTACTGCCACTTCCTTGCCTTCTCTGCTCTGTGTTTCCTCTCTGCTCCTCCATGATCCCTCCTTTGCTTCCTGGACAAAATGTCAACAGCCACTACAGCCTTGTGCCTCTTCACATCCTTCCCTCAGCACTCACCTCTGCCAGAGTAACCCCCTAGAGTTGCTCTGTCAGATTGATGAGGTAGTCTGCAAATAGCAGCCAGTCCCAATTTCCCTTCTCCTTCTCAACTACTTGCAAGTAAAATACCCTGTATGTAACGACCAAAGCTGGACCTAGGGGCTCAGGAACACCTAGCACAGTCTCCTCCTTGACCCTTTGCCAGCTTAGGTTTTGCTCTGTGGCATTGCCAGGCCAGATCTTTCTCTATTTTTGTGTGTACACAGTAGTCCATAGCCTTGGTGCAAGGTACTTTTTAACAATTATCCCCAAATTCCAGACAAACTACTGAAAAATCATAGTTGGCTACAGGCACTTCAATCTACTTTGTTGAACACCACCATTTCTAATAAAAAGATGAGCACTGGGTCCTCCCAAGCAGTTCTGGAAAAAGATCTGTCAAACAACTGCCAATGTTCACATCTTCCTCTTCTCTCTACAATGGATTTCTATTACAGACTTCAAACATGCTCGGCTCTGAAAACAGCCCCATTGATGTCAAGATGTCTTCAGCATATTAAAACAAGTGCAGGGTACATAAGAGAGAAGCACAGCATGGCTCTGGAATTTTGCATATTCTTGCAGCAGTGTTCTACTTTTTGAGATGTTGGAATTGCCAGCGAGTGGCCCAAAGCTGCAGGACCTTCCAGGGTGATCAATCTGTAATTTCTACATGTCTTATTTTCTCTCTGAAATATATCCCATTATATATTGCCATGGTGATACTGCTGTGGTTTTGTTTCACATCCTAGTCAAATCAAAGAGGAATGCTTCAGAAACAATAAAATATTCCCATGGCTTTTTAACACCACAGCAATTTTAAGCTGTGCAATGCATACTCTGCTATTCACTTATCTCCCAAAACAGTGAAAGCTTGTCCAGCTGTCACAATTTTGATCCCGAATGTGCAAACTATTAGCAGTTCAGGAGGGCTGAAAACTCCTTGCTAACACTGACACAGCAGTAGTGGCTCAACACCTCAGAATGTGTGATTTGTGTTTACCAAAGCCAAAGGTCCAGCCCTGAGCAGCATCGCTGTGAACAACACCTTGGAGCAGTTTCAAATCTAACACTCTTCAGTAAGTGTAGTGCAGCCATTGGAATACATGCAGAATATTCCTACATTGATAAAACATATACAATGAATAAATATCTGTCTGAATTTTAATAAGTAACAAAATAAAGCTCAGGACGGAGACTGAAAATGCAGGAAATTTGTTTCTCTCCATCTTGGTGATCTTGGAGTCCAAATGATGTGAAAGCCCTGGAAGTAAATCCATGGAGGGAACTCAGACTTTAGAGTGACATGTAAAGATTAATTTCAGTTGTAAATAAGAAACTTGCTTTTTCTTTTGTGTAGAACACTAGAACAAGCCTTTTTAAAATAGTGTTTTATCACTATAAATTCTGGAAAGCTTTCTGATTAAATGCAATTGCATTCAGGGATGTTTTTATTATGCGATTTCAACAAACAAACTTGAGAGTAAAACTCAATTTAATTTCAGGAAGCAATGAGACAGGGTAAATTTAATAGGAACATATTGTTCCAGGCATGCTCTATGCCAGCCTGCAGACCTTGAGCAAAGCCAGCCATCTGAGAGCAGCAGGGGAGAGAATGAGAGAGACAGAGGGAGGTAAAGAATGAGAAGGAGGGGGAGGACAGCACAGAGAAAGAGACAGATAAGAGAGGAAAGTTCCTGTCAGACTTTGCTGTGATGAGAGAGAGAGGAGTTGAACACTGTGGGAGAAAGAGATATGAGGGAGACTCTGAGCTGTGTATTAAATAAAAACAGTACATACAGCACAAGCCCAAGACGCTTTCCAACTTTCACAAAGTCAATGGAAAGACTCCTCTAATTCATCTGGTGGCGTTGCTCAAGCTGCCAGTAAATAAAAGCCAGTGCCTGTCCCTCTCTTCTCCCTTCACACCAGGAAGGGGCTGTGGAGCACAGAATGCCACTGTCTGCTCCTCCCTAATCAAAGCCATCAGGTGACAGGGAGGGAGTTCCCCTGGAATTCAGCAGAGATCGTTTTTAACCAAGTGCGTTCCCCATGCCCTGCTGGCACACCCCAGAGCAGCCGTGGGACAGGAGCCAGTGGGGCAGGACTGAGCACACCCAACCAAGGGTGTTTTCTAGAGCAGGTTGTAAGATTTCTAGGTCTTCAAACATTGCATTCTCCATCAAGAGCTTTTCAGCAAGTTCTAGTGAAAAGTAGAAAATAAAAGTACCCCTACGCCCTTTTAGGGGAGACACCAGCTTGTGAAAAGGGCTCCAGTGCATCAGCTGACAAACTTGTTGCTGTTCTTTTGTTCTTCCTCCCTTCAGCTCCTGTCTCCCGATCACTTTGTTTATTGAACCAGGTTGTAAGAACTCTGGTACAAACCCGGTGACATTGTATTTAAAAACGTGCCATATGTGTGTTTGGTTTGAACAACACTGCTGATGAGAGTGTTGAGCACAAAGACTTCACCCTGATGGTTCTCAAAAGGTAGCTGAAGTCCCTGGGATGCATGATGTTCATTCTGATATACAGACATGGGATGAGAATGAATTTTACCAGCTGAGCACCTGTAAATATCAGCTGGTATAGCAATATATACATTGAATTCCTCAGCATGAGGAGGCTCTGTGCTTTGTGGAGCCAGTCTATCTGTACAACCAGTGTTGGGCTGCCTTGTGGGACAGTTTGGAGTCAGGATCCCTGCACATCAAATCTTCGCTCTCAAAGCATCTGCATATGTGAACTGAGGCAAATAATTGCTCCTATTCATACTATCATTTATTATTCCAGTTGTCCAAACCAAACACTTAGCCAGGTTGTAGAGCCCTCTCTTGCTCAGAAATTGTTTTGGTAAAAAGCTTGTAAGAAAACCCATTTCCTCCTCAGGATGGTGAAGATAAACAAACTTTTATAACTAAAGTAGCACATTTCTAAATAATAGAACTCTTTAAAATTTATGTTGACTTAACTGGAAGGATATCCAAGGAAGTTTTAGATTCTTTTGGAAATCCCTCCCTCAAGCAAGGAAACTTTCAGTGCAGAGCTGGTTCTCTATTAACACGTTCTCAGTTTCTATGTGGTTATCGCACGATGTACAATGATTTATGAACACAGATAGGATTAACTCTGACCTTGTGAAAACCAGCAACTTTGCTCTTCCTTTTCTCCTCATCTGAATAACTTACTGGACCCCTTAAACAAATTAAAGAAATAAGTAAGAGTGACTGGAAACACTGCTGGACTATTTAAGTAAGCCTCAGAGAACTTCACTGGATAATTTATTCTTGTGAGAAACATAATGATCACCCAACAGGTTTGGTTAGGAAGGTGGTTTATCAGGCCACCTTGATATACTAGGGCAAAAAATACACAGAACACCTCCTGATGATGGATTGCAAGATATATTAATACAGAAAAGGATTGAGATTTACTTTCAATAGTAGATTAAGGTGCTCCAATGCAGCCGAGACTAGTTCTTTTAAAACAACAGGGACTGAATTTCTTCTAGATAAGGACTTAATTTTTATTGAAAACCTACCACCTTCAAACTGCTCGAAAGTTGAGGCACTATAAAACTGTCAAATAACACCATTATTAAAAGCTTTATTTGACAAATCTTCCACTGCTGGGATAACTTGTGTGTTTGCCTTCTCTCTCACATGAAATAAAATCATTCACTTATGCAAACTGCTGACAGGAACGGAAACAAATGGGGTTCTCAGCACAGGGTGAAACACACTATCCCCTTTCTGCAGCTTAATGGAAACCCGAGTTATTCATAAATCATTAGGCACTCAGACCAGAGAGCTGCTCTGCTGCTGGTTGCAGAGTACTTGGGGGAATATTTGGGATGGACTCAGGAAGCTCTATGTGGTGTTCTGCAGTAGCTGTGATTTTTCAGGAGCAGCATCTGCATGGAATTGTCCAAGAGGAACAGAAGCAACTGAACAATATCTGCCAGCCAAATGTAGGATTTATTTTAACATCATAACGAAAAGGTGTGAGTAGCTCTGCTAGATGGTCTGATAGTTAGCCTTTTATCTGTGACCAGTGACCTTTTGCTAGCACTTCCTATTGATTCATAGAATTTTAAGGCCAATAAGGACCTTTACACTTTCCTAGGCTGACCTCCAAATGAACATAAGCTTGTGTGAGCTTTCTCTTGTGAGCACCACCTTAGAGCAGTGTGGCATGGGCAGCTGATGGATAAATACCTAACAATATACCTGCCATGCAGGAGGGATTCAGTTGCAAGTGGGTCACAAGCATTTGAGAAAATTTACCAGCTTCAAGCACCTATGAAGTGCCCCCAAATATCAGGAAACTTTGCATCTGGAAATGTCTGGGGAGGTGTTTTTCTGCTACCCTTTTTAAATAAAAAAAACCCCTTCAGATTCCTGGCCAAACCTCCAGGAAAACTGCAGGATTATTAGGCAAGTAGGCAAATTCCTCCTTGGGAGAACCCCCTGAACAGCCCATTTTCCAGTACACACTTGGCCTTGGCCAAGAGAGTTGTCTCCCCCAGGGACTGATTTCATCACACATCTGGATTTTGTATTGGGGCAGCCTTTATGTGATGTGGAAAATCCTGGTGATTCCTGAGTAGTCCTGGCTAAATTTCTTGTGGTACATAAATCTGGGGCAGGGAGAAACAAGGCACCCCCTGGGCTCTGGGGAGTATCCAGCCTTTCACAGGCAAAGGCAGAGTGAGAGCAGGGGAAATAAAGACTTCCTCAGACCAGGCTGTATCTAAAATGGGATTTAGTAGAGACTTTGAACTAGCAAGGCTATAGAAACCAAACAAACTAAACAAAATTCATTTTCTCTGTTGCCACAAAGACCAGGAAAAAAAGAACACCAATAAAGGGTAGAGGGGGATCTGAGCTCAATCACACTCGGAGGAGTGAGGCTGGAAGTCCAGCTGAGCCATTGCAAGAGCACCAGAACTCTAACACACCTTCTGTAATGAATTCTGTCAATCAGAGCAGAAAATCCCACTTGAAGTTAATGTTCCCTGAATATTTTCCCCATCTATTTTAAACTATGAAGCCTGGACCACTCCTTGGAGATCTGGGAAACATTCTGCCTATTAAAAACATTATTGGGCACAAGTGATAAAACACTGGCAATAATAAAATTACATTTTCAGGACCCCATTTCACAAACCATTGCCATGTTCTACTGGTACATCACACACAGAGTCATTCTTATTGTTTAATACCTTGAGTTTTAAAATTTATCATTTACTTTCTTACCAAATAATACGTTTACGGTTTTTTTTTCTTCTATCCTGTGACTGGCCGTTCTGCTTCTGGCTGTACAAGATTAGCTACAATTTCTATCAGTAATTGGTAATCTAGATTTTATTTCTGTTCTGCATCTCTAAATAAAATCTGAGTTTCTTTCCATTGCACTAAATTCAGTAGGTCCTGCAGGTTTGATAATATAAATTACAACTCAGCCCAAAGATATTTTTGGGTTTGATTAGCAGAGGAATATGTACATGCTCTTAAACACCCTTTATCCATGAAAGCAGGAGAGCTTGTGGGCTGTAAAATCATGATCACAAATGTTAGTGCATGGCTGTGGGTAGATTAAAACATAATTCTCTGCAGCATTTCATAAACTACCCACACCCCTGCTTTTCTCCTTTCTGTGGTTGCCCTAAGCTTCAGTTCTTTTCCCCAGAATTTACCAACACAATTTCTGCTCCAGGAACAGAGCCAATGTAATACAAGTAACTACTTCCCTTTTAATATTGTTAGGGATGTAGAGGGGCAGGTTAGAGGATGGACTGTCTGATTTCTAAGATTGAACAAAAAATTGGCAACATCACTAAAGTAAAAACTTAGGAGGTCCATTACTCAGCCTAATAAAAATATATAATAATCTGATTTTTAGAATTAAAATAACATTTGGAAGCACCAGATGTGTGAGGTATTCGAATGTCTCTCAAATGGTGCACAAGTTGCAGGAGAAAATACAGAGAAAAAGCTGAGTGTGGAAAGGGAGGAAGGAAGGAAAACTGAGATGCAAAGGCTTGAAACAACTCATCAAAGGATAATAAACCAAAGAGATCACAGATGTCCTGAGCTCCACCACTATGAGTCAGCCTTTTTCACACATCACTGAATAAGTTGATGAAATTAATAGACTTGTAAAAGTTACTGAATTTGTTGGCATAATATTCTCCAAACATTGCTTAGGGGAGAGTATTTTGCCTCAAATTACTAATAATTTTATATCTCTTCTGGAATGATTATAACCACCTTATTTTTCCTTTGAAGCAGAGCTACCTCTTCTTGTCTTCTCTACTCCTTTGCCACATTTTCACCTCAAGGAACCCCTCAAATATTATTTGTTTATTGGCTGTATTTCACTTTTCACTGCAAGCCTGAAAGGACTTACTTTTTCTGTAAGTCAGCCTAGCCTTCTCTGAAAAACACCAAGAGTGGTGTCATCTACCCAGTGAGTAATTTGAACTGTGGCATCCTCAGGATCCCCACTCTGGTGGGTGATCTTGTTCTGTGCTCTGGGTGGAGGCTTCTGAAACACATGTATGTGTGTGAGAGAGAGAGGGGGAGAGAAAGGGAAGGAAGGAATGAAAAGCATATCAAAACATTGAACTCCATTAATTTAATGGACCTTTTCACCTACTCTAAAATTTCAGATGAAAAAAGCCATGATGATGGCTTTTCATGAGTAAATGAATGTGAGAGGGAGAAACACTGTGCAAGGAAATGTTCTTCATAGGAAGTCTTACTGTGGCAACTAAGTCTTTTGTTTGTTCATTTATTGCAGACCCACGAGGCACAAACTCCTGTGGCACTTCAGGTGTTTGATTTTCTACTCCTTGACTTTAACTGAGCTCATCCAGAAGGTTAATGCTTGCTTTATTTGCACATGTGCCTGCATGGGGCTGAGTCCACAAAAAGCTCTTCTCTCCACCCTGGGAACAATCAGAGGGACCTCAGCAGGGCCTGAGGCTTTCTCCCCAGGATGTGGGGCCAGGACTTTCCCCTCAGCCTGGCAGGCTCCTGTCTCTAAGGAGGCAATAGGCACTGAGAATGTCCAGCTCTCTTCTGGAGCAGCACAAGGAATGAGGCTGGGAGCCCCACCAGACCAACTCCTTGGGGGATTTTGCCTGTGGTACTCCACTGCTTATTCCTAGTGCTGGCAAGCTTGCAGAGAATATAGATTTTCTCAGCCTGATAACAGAGATGGAATGGTAATAGGTAGTAGGAGATGAGAAAGAGTTAGAAGAGTAGCATTTTCAAGAAGTGCAGACTCAGCACAATTTACTGTGTGTTTCATGATGACTGACTGAAAATTCTCACTTAGATATAATGCCACGTAAAAAGGAAAACTTGTAACACCTACAGCATTTCTGGAGTCCCTCTGCCAGGTTTTGTTAGGGGTTGAATAACCTCAATTGGAAAAACAGGAAAGAAGATTTACAGGTAATCAGCGTTGCCAAAAATAGTGGACCACAACAGCTGAAATTTTGGAGCAGAAATTCCAGACAAATCTTTGTCTCACAAATAACATTACAATTGGTACCTCTAAAGAAACAGATTGAATATTTTACAATACATAGGGAGCTGTATGTGTTAAACAATAAATATTTATTGTAAAAAACAAAAGGAATGGGTGCTTTTCTGCTGGACAGAAATGCAACACAGTTTCTGATCAGCTTTGAAGATTCACTCAACTTCCACTGCAACCTTGCACCCAATGTGCCCTGTGGGCTCTACCAGAACCTGGCACAACATGTCTGTATAATCAGAAATTAATATACAAAGAGTATTTTAGCACTAACAGCATAAAAGACAGCTTGAGTAACAATTCTGAAGTGGCAGCTTCTCACCTGGGTGGGTCTGGCAAAATTAATATCCCTGGCATGTTAAAAACATCTCCACTTCTGCTGCACAACTGAGGGTGCCTCTGTACCCAGCTAAAAGGAGACAGTTCCCAGCTACCAAAGGCTGATAGCTGCACACCAAAGTGAGAACCCTGGCCTTTGGTGGGAGAGAATTATTCTCTGAACAAGGATCTTGCAAAGCCATCCTTGTCAGGCTGCTACTCTGCGACACCCTCTGAAGGGATGGCAAAGCAGGGCCTGATGGTGCAGCAAAAGCCCTTTAGCACACTTCCATCTTTTTGGTCCAGACTACAGCACAATTAATACTGAACTGTGCTCTCTGAGCCAGGCTTTGCTCCAGCAGAGAACATAATCCCAATGCAAAAGAATAGCAAGCATAATTGAGGGAAAGAGAAAAAATATATATATGGCTCTGAGATGCTTATTTTCTAGGGTGAAGAAGGTAGAACTTCCCAGTCATATTCCAGTATCTCTTTCTGTTGGAAAAACAGACAATGTCTATTGATGCAAATGCCTTATAAATATTTCTTTCAGCAGATAGACAATGTTGGTATTTCCTTTTCCTTCCTATCTGCAAAGCGGATGAATGCTATTTGTCTGTAATTTGCCTCTCAGCAGAAAATGAAAGCAGCACCTACATACCAAAGATCTGATAACACAAACTTGCACTTCTGTGTAAAAGTATTTACACAGACGTTTTTGTACGCACTGAGCATCACAGGAATTCCCAGGAATTCCAAAAGATTCTGTATTTCATACATTATTTTTCTTCCCTAGGAAAACACCAAAATGGAATCTCTTTCCCCTGAATCCCACTCTTCCTCCACTCAGGATTCCATTCTGGTTTTTTCCCTGTCTCCAGGGTAGAGGCTAACACCTGGATAATGGGAATGATTCAAACCATTCCTACACCACCCCAGAGCTTGTTTGGCTCTTGTGCTCTCAGTGACACGGGCAGCTCCACTGCAGAAAAGCACTTACAGGTGCCACATTTTAATCCCCATGCCAGCTGCACTTACTCCCAGCACGCTCAACTGATGTGGCTCTGCAACACAGCTTGAAGGGCTCCTCTCACTGCTGCTGCCACTGAAACTGCCATATTTTTAACAAGGATAAGGGTTTTGAGAGCATGCCCAGAATTTTAACAGCTTGGTAAAGCTTTACTGAAGATTTTCAGCCCTTGTGTCCCCACGTTGGTTTTGAGAGGGAATGTCAACTGTTTGTGTTCAGTGCTGCACACGAGGATTTGAACCCCAGAACACTCCTACCTTTGTGCTTGGACTGCTAAACTGCTACCCAAAGAACAAAGAAAATGAATATGATAGAGATACTCAGCAGGTCAGCAATATCTTTGAAGAGAGGGATTTAACTTAGACATTAATCAGTATATAATTGCTTACGTAGCATGCCCTTCTTCACTATTAATGATTTAACATGATGATTTACCAAGGCACAGAGAGAATGCTTGGATGGAGGGAGAAAAAGCACAGAAATATAGCCTGTGGTATTCTCTGCCAGAGAATGAATCTACCCATGCAGGAGTGTCAAATTGATAATGAAAGATAAAATGTATGGGGAGCCCAAGAGGCTACTTTACATATTGCAGTGAATAATGCTGCTGCTGCTCCCTGTGCCCATTACACTGGATCAGCTCCTTGCAGGCACAGACAAAAAAACATGGTGATCCCACTTCATTCACAGGAATTGTTTTCCACTCAGGATACCATTTCCAATGAGCAATTCCTTATTTAGACTTATGCTAGTGAAAAAAAAGGCAAAATCAAATAAAATTCATGTTGCAAATAAGACGCGAGTACAAGAAGATTTCCTCTTTTAATATTAACATCAGGCCTCTAACTATTGGCCTTCCTAGAAATTCCTGTGCTGATGGTTTGGCTGAAAGAAACTTTCCATTTAATCAAGATATTTTTATCTGTTGAGACTATATTAACCTATAACAGTGGTTTTCAGATGGTTTACTCTTGGGCAGCTGAAGATTATTTGTAAGTAATCCATAAAAGCAAACCAAGAAACTCAAGCCTACTATCACTAGGCTTAAATTTCCTTAGAGGAGTTTGGATCTCCAGACTAGAAAGTTCTTAAAAAGCATCTATCAAAAATGTTTCAAAAAAACTTTGGTCTAGGAAGATACTATGTACAAAAGATGCTGTTGAATCTGCTGGTAGCTTAACAGTGGGATAGTTTGCTGTCTTCTGGATTTAAGGCACATGAACTAACAATTAGCATCCCAAAATTCTATGGAAAGACTTAAAAATATTTAATGGAAGCTGTGAGAAGAGAAACATTTTCAGGATTTCTCATTTGGATCACCACAAAATTCAAAATCTCTGAAAATTTGCCCTCATTTGACATTAGAGTTATATTGAAAATAGCAGTATTCAACAACTTGAATATTTCTGTCACAAGTACTAAGACATCCATTCTTTCCCTTTCTAGTTGGGAACAGGAGTAACAATAACAATGTTGAATAACATTGTGACTGAGTGAAACAGAATTCATTCTATGTTATATTTGTATAGACTTAAATCTAATTGTATTAGTCATAAACTCTGCTCCCATAATCCACATCAAAATTAATTTTAGGATCAAACACACACTTTCTGTGATTCACACCCTCAAAAAATCCCCCCTAAACAATGCAAAACAAAACAACCCTAAACTACCATCTACCACCCAAAATTCTTCAGCTTTAGCCCCAAGTATAACCATATAGATACCTTATGTGAAAATATGATTTTACTGTTATAAAATTTTAGTCTCTATCATCATATCAAAACAGTGGCTTGAAGAAAAAACCTCACTATTTCCAAGATTCTTTGTTTGCAAATTTGCATTCTGTTTGTATTTATGGATTAAAAACCACAAAATTCTAAAGTAAATGGGGCAAAATTGTTTATAATGAAGTAAGCTGTTGTAACAGTCTCCTGTTACTGTAGGAATTAATGGATCCAGAAATTGTGAGCATGAGGCAGTAGGTGTTTCACACCATCTCAATTATCCATGGTCCAGTTTCTGATCACTGGAGTGGTACAAACTGCGTGGGTTATTTTCTTCAAAGCCAATTAGCTTTTAGTTCCTAACAGTGGAATGATTCTAAGTGTCCGCCACTGTCTTTATTGAATGCAGTCTGAAATCCCTACTCAAAGATTCCAGCTGGGGCTGGCCTTGGTGCAGAAGAGCCTGCACATCTGTGCTGACCCTTGGAGAGGGGGGCCGTGCTGCCAGGGGGTGCAAGGTCCTCAGGAATGCTGTGGTGGCAGAAACATCCCGCTGGGAGGTTCACCAGCACCAGGTGTGTGGAGCTCAAACTGGGACAGTTACCTGGGCAAAGCTGGGCTGAAGGGATCCCTCATGAATCAGTCTAGTCTGGAACCTGTCACCTCAGCAATCCAGCTGGAAACAAGGGGCATTTTTTACAAATCCCAGACAAGCTGATATGAAATGAAGGGGCCTCCCTTCCACAACAGCGTGCAACAACAGAACACAGCAAATGCAAGCACCTAATGTTGGGCTCCTCAGGTTGCCTGAGCACTGGTGCTAAATCCCATTTACGGTCAACCCAACCTGCACGTGACCAGCTCTCCAAACCCCCTGCAAACACAAGGCCACAGCTCGCGTCTGGGTGCTGCGAGTCTCTCCCAAGAGACTGAAAGCAGCCAGCTGCTAAAGGGAGCAGATCAGAGGTTTCCTGAGGGTCTGCATGGCACCAGGCCCAGCTTGCACTGCTCCTTTACACAGGGATTTGCACTGCAAAAAACAAAGTAGAATTCCTGCCTGTGCAAACGTTGGTGCTGATCCTCACTGTGATAAATTCATATGATAAATTCAGTGAAATTTCACCGTTCAGTCAAAGTCAACCAAACTGGGCTAATAAATAAGATGGCCACATGACCTGGGAGAGGTTCTGGGATTATGGGCTTTGCTGGCAGGATGGACTTGATGAATTTACCTTTAGGTAAGAAATTACAGCACTGGAAATCACCCCCCACCACCTGAGAATGCTTGAACTACAAGAGCATTTGACAGTTAACTCTGGAAAAGACATGACACAGTGAATAAAAGCATCTGGCCGAGACATGGCCCCTGGTGGCCTCTTCCTCTGTCAGACTTTTGTCTCAGAGATATGGAGGAAATGGAGAGGGAGAGAAAAATGGATATAAAACTGCTGACACTTCAGAGATTATATTTCTAACTTATGAAATCCTAAAGCTCCTTTCTGCTAATACACTCTGCAGTGGTTAGCATTAGATCCACCTGGGACAATGGACAAAAAAGAATTAGCATAGCTGCTTCTTATTCCATCCACACAATCTGTTTCCATTTTAAAAGCAATTTTGTAAATTTCTCACACTCCTTTTATTTAATCAATTCTGATGTAGAGTATTAATTTCTAAATTGCATGAATCTTAAGTATTTGAATACCCCTGTGGTCCTAAACCCTCTACATGAGTCCTGTGCATTTATCTTTGTTAGTAAATGACACAGTGCATAAAGAGTACAGTTAAAGAGTAGAAAGATCACAGCTGCTGTCGTATTAATATTTAGAGAGCAGATTTAATAAATACCATATCTCACTCTATGTTATTATCTGCATTAGTGCTATCAGGTTTTAAGGGAATTCAGGAGATGGTTTCTTATCCATCAGGTTGTCAGAAGCAGACAAGAGGAAAATCAAATGTTCATTTACTCACATCTGGTGTTCCACAGGGATCCGTGTTTAGACCCCTACTGTGTTTATCTGTATAAATGGTTTGTATCTATCATCTAAATCAGAAGAGTTTATGTGTAGAGCAAACAACATCAGATAAATATCCTTATCCACTAACTTGGTATAAAAGTACAAACCAAATGTACACAGCACATTGTAATTTCTGCTATTTACTGAGGTTATAAAACCCTCTTCCCTCTTCCACTTTTATTTTTGCTCGAGGTTCAGAACTTGATTTGCAACCAATTATTGCTTTCCCCTTTTCCTCATGCCTTTTATCATTACACTGATACATAGCTTCTCTTTCTCTTGTACCGTATCAAGGAGCTGGAAAATCGGTTTTAAAAAGTGTTATAAATAGGTAACGCTGAATATAACATGAAAGAAAAGCAGATGTACCCCTGGAAATGAAATATTCAAACCAAGAGATATATTGCCTCTTGCTGCAGGGGACCTGCCAGGGAGGACAGAGGGCTGTGGCAGAGGCAGGGGATTGTGCAGTTCTCTTTGCTAATGCTGCCATTATTATTCTCCTCTCTCTACCTGATCTTTTTACGACGCCAGCTTCCTTCCCCAAGGAGGAGCTGGGAGATTTTTTTATGGGAAAAAGGAGCAGAGACAGACCATAAGCGAATGAATCTTTGATATCAACAGCCATTTTGTTTTGGCTCACAGGTTTTTTTACGTGAGTTACCTAAATTGCTTTACTTTTATGCAAATCTGGGTAATTAATGCATAAATATTGAGACCATGAACACCTGTGATTTCAGTTCCCATCTTAAACAGCTCTATGGAGCTGCTGCTGCTGCTCTCTTCCCTTCAGGCAGCTATATGAGGCGCATATAAGAGCCAAATCCTCCTGCAAAGACAACTGTGTGAAGGACATTTAGGTATTGTCCTGTTTAAAATACCTCCTTCATTGCACAAGTCTTGCCCAGCATTAATGCAAGACACAACTCTGCTAGGAGAGAGAGTTCTAGGTATCCTGTGTCCCCCAACACTTTAATCAAGACAAATAATAGTCAAAAAAGACCCTGTTTCTTGAAAAACCCCCAAACCCCTCACCTCCTACCCCATCTCACCTTGCTCTCTTTCTCTCAGCCCTCTGATTTCTAAATGTTGGACTCATTCCATGAGTTGCAATAACACAAGACCCCGGATTTGGCTTTAAGCAGAACAGCAGACACTAACCTGCTCTCTAAATAAGAGTTCCCTGCTGACTGTATCATATCAGTTAAAATAATAAATGCATGATTCATTGTTTTCTGCAATCCTGGAACACAGTCGTACATTTGTTTTAACATTCAATTATTAACAGGAGTGCTATTTGGAATGTCTCATATGACTTATTTAAACAGAAAATAATTATTAATCTTCCCCAATAAAATACATATACACTAGTAAGCAGTCTGTGCCTTTCTTGAATCTTATTTAAAGCAGGATGTAGTTTGAAATAATTAAAAAGCAATACATTTTAAGATTGCTATAGATAAGAGCTCCATATCTGCACATATTTTACCCGGAATAGTTCTGTGCAAATCCAAGTAACTCCTCAACACTGGAGTTATTCTCATTCTTTCCAAAAAGATGCATAAAATCATTGGCCATCTATGGGCAAAGACCTTTCAATTCATACCCTGTCAGTAGCATTTTGCTACACATATTTTTGATTATTATCCCGTTGGAAAGCATTACAAATGAACAAACAAAATATAGAACACAATAATTAATATGCAGATGATGCAGAAAGAGAAAACACTGCTAATATGACTTTCTCTCTGCAAAGAGAATGAAGTAGAAAAAGTGCTTATCTCAACACAGGATGGGTAAATGAATTAAAAAACCAACATATGGGTGAGGCTACTACCTGTAGCAAATAGAAAGGTGAAGGCCCTGTGAAGGAAGATGCAAGGGAAACAGAACTAACATCACAGATCTCTGTTAAGGAGACAGAATTTCATCTGCTTGTGCTCTAAGATGGCCTTAAGAATTGAAAATGTATTTTGCAAACATGCTTTACAGGGTTTCTTGGCCAAGCTAACATGCCAAACCACAAAGTGATGTGCACTGCCTTAGGCTGGCATACCCATGATTTAACAGGGAGAACAAAGATAAATTAATTCAATTATTTCAGGAAAAGATATAACTTGTTCAATAATTAAGATAGCCCTTCTTTTATTCTACCATTGCACCAGTCAAAGTTTAAGACAGAATTTTAAAAATCAAATTTTGAGCTTAATTTATTTTCAAGATCCACACATTTGAAGCCGAGCAATGCTACCAGCTCCTTTAAAGTGAGCAACAGAGGCTCAGGAATGTAAACTACTTGACCAAGAGCCTTACAGGAAAATTCAGTGCAGAAACCAGTCTCCAGCACATCAAACTTACAGCTGGACTTGACTGCCCTGCTCTACTGACTTCCTTTTGTCCTCCATGGCCAGAAAGCTCCTGTGAACTTTCCAGGGAAGTGTTGTGTGTTGCAATTGGACTCAGGCACCACAGATAGCAGGAACACTCAAAAAGCCATCAAGGCTAAGGCAAGCTTCTTCTTGATGTGTATCCATCCTAGCACACACAGAGGTTCATTCTAAATATGCAGAATGCTCAAAAACAACATTATGCCAATAGAATATTTTGCCAGCTGAAATATTTTCTAATTCAAAATTATACCACACATTCCACATATTCTTCCTCTTTGATAGAGCTAAATAAACATGATCCTGAAAAGTCAGTTATTGTTTAAAAGCCATGTACAGATGTCTTAAGTGTGCAGCCTCAGAAATTACCAAACTCAATAAAATCCCAGTCCTCATATATTCCAGACAAGAATAAGAAACATAACAAGTACTTTCTGTGCACAACAACTTTTACTATACATTAAAAAATCCATTTTCACCACAATATTTAGCTTCTGAGAGTGGGCATCTGTGCTGTACTGATGTCCCTTCTCAAGTGAGGCATTTCTCACTGGTATTTAGCTGGCCACACCTTCTGCTCTAAACACTCATACAAGAGTACAATGAAAACGGGTCTAGATTTTCTCATTTACAATATGCCTTCCTCAAAACTCATGAAAATGTCCGTTTTCCTTTCCAACCAGTGGCATCAACAATTTCAAGGATACTGCAACAGCAGTTAAAATAAATATGCATAGAGCATTAACTGGTGAAAAGGATCTGAGATTTAAAAAAAAATTAAGATAAAATTACAGTTAGCATCAAATTAAATACAAAATGTAGTGATGGTGCTTTAAGAATTGAGAATGATTTTATCACAGTAAAGCACACAAATCTAAAGTGTTATTTAAAAGCAGAGCTTAGTAATGACTGTAGTTACAAATGGTTAGGTTTTATGCTATATATTTGATTGAACCTGTGTTTAGTGTGGTATGGATCATTGCTTTTATATAAGTGGCAAGCTTCACTTATATTTGGAGTTGCATCTCATTTTTAGGATTCAGATGTACTTTACTACTGTTTTTCCATGTTATGAAAAACTGTGCTAAACTTTACTCCTCCCAGCTTACACAAGAGGTGTGGGATGAGCCCTGTTCAGGTGTATCTGGCACAATGTCACTGCACACAGAGCTTTTCCAGCAAACATTTCCATTGTCAATAAAGAAATTGACACCTATATTTCGATTCACTTTTACACTTCAACGAGCTCACTAAGGTCTATCTGTTGGCAGTATGCAAAGCATATATTCTGAATTCCATGGCAGTTTGCAGAAATGCCAGACTGCAAGTGTCACCTCGCCTCTTTCTAAGCCAGGCATTGAGCAATGACCAGACAAAGTGGGTACAGCTTAGCTGAGGGCACAAACCTCCTCATACTTTCACTGCCTGACTAGACAGATGCAGATTTCGATATGTGCCACTTCACCAAGAGAAGGTACAGAGTTTTTCTGTGCTGTGAGTCAGGTTACACAGATTTCGAGTGCCTCCGGAGCTTCCCCCAGTGGTGATTGCTCATCTGGAATACTCAGCAGCAGCAACAGCAAAGCACTTTCATTTCCTCCCCCCTGATTCACGTGGGATCTGTCAGCAAAAGCAATTCTGACAAGTGCTGGGGAGGAGCCGCAGGAGTCAGAGCCAACAACTCTCACACTGCTTCATTACAGCCCCTGCTTAAATTCACACCCGGGACACCAGCATGAGATGTTGCTCCTGAGGGACAAACTGCATTCAGGGGATCTTTTTCCAGGAACACTTCATCCACCCCTCCTTGAGAGCTTTAAAACAAAGTTTTCTTCAGAGGCACATCAAATCATACATCAAGAAGGCAAACTGGCTTTGCAGCCTTGCAGTAATCAAAAGTAAGGCTCGATGGTGAGCACCATCCCTCATGCACTGATAAATTGGTTTCTCTCCTGTTTTCATTATGCACTACTGGAGTTATGTTCATTGAAGTTAATGGGAGTATTTCCATGGACTTTGGTGTGTAGTAGGTCATAGAATAAGTTTCTCCATACGTTGTAGTCTGAGGGCCAGAGCAGCACTTACTCATTTTAAGCACTATTTTAAGATTTGATGGATGACTTAGCTCTGTTTTCCCAGTTTTCCAAGGACGCAAGGCGAAAACAAAGCTAAATACAACATACTTCATGGCATTCTCCTTTTTTTTCTTGGTTGGTTGTGCTGCTGTTGGGGGAAAAACGAGCATTTTGTACAGCCGATAAATCATTTTTGTCACCTTAATCTTTTATTGATCTCAATAAAAATTGCATTTTGTTTCTTAACAAAAATTCACCAAGAAGGACATCACATCCAGAGATGTGTATAATGTAGGAAATGCTCATCATTTAACATTCTTATTTATGGGACAAGATATGGATTTTTGTGGAAAAATCTTCACCTGTTTTTGTAAGGTGATGCATCATATTTTTAAAGATGTGCTTGACTAAAAGGCAGTTTGTTTACCAACTACACTAAGGAGTCATATATTATTGTGAGGTTTTATATAAAGAGATTATAAAAACACTTTTTTGAAACAGTAAAGGGGAGGGAGTAGGGGGCTTTTCCCCACTAAGTCTGTCCTGTCACTTCAGGTTGGTACATCAAAGTCATTCCATCTTGTTTCAGATGATCACACTGGGAAATCTTAGGGGAAAAAAGAAAATAAAGGAAAAGTGATTGCTAAGGGAGCCCTGCAGTTCCCCATGAGGATCAGTGACACCACTCTCCCACTGAACACACCAGAGACAGAAACAAAACACCTTGATCATATCCCATGCTGGCACTCTTTCTGACCATCTCTGAGAATCCAGAACCCGTGCTGGAGCAGGAGTCTGGGCTCCCATCAGCAGCACACTGCCAGAGCAGGATTTCCTGTCTCCAGCCCAGCACAGGATGCACTCTAGAAGCCATGGAAAGGGGGACCAGTAACTTTTGCACAATCACACACCAAGTTGCTGACTACAGACATGAGCCCCACCAGTCTGACACTTTCCTATGTCTCACCAGGGATGAAGTGTAATTAATTCCAATTATTCTTCACCATAATTGTTTGAAGAATCTTTAGACCCTTCTCCTTTCTACATTCTGGCAGCATCTTTAGCGAAGGCTTTAGTGCATCATAACTCTGTAACTAGAATTAATATGTGCTTGCAGTAATTGCTTAATAAAGGTTTCACTATAGAGTAAGCTAAATGAGGGCCAGAATCTTTCCCATTTCATTTTCATAACCTACAGGACTACACCCAAAACTGGCTCCAAGAACTGACTTGCAGTCTGCAATATATCCAGGCTGCCTTCCTGCCAAGACAGGCAAAGCACAGGAAAAAGGCCTCTGCAATCCCTCTTTGCAATGGAATTAAAAAATGCAGTCTGAAAAGTCACCAGGACTCTTGGGCCTAAGATTTCTATCCATCAAATCAAGACAGAGTCTGCACCAAGAGTCCCCTCAGTCTCTTACAGAAGGAAATTGCGTGGTCAGATAAGCATGTCCTTAACATCAAAGCTTCATTGCTCATAAAATTATCATCAGAACCATCTCTCACGTGAGACAATCCATTCTGCACAGCAATAGCTACACCTTTGATTTCCTCCAATTATGGGTACAGGCTGCTTTGGGAGGGTTTCAAATCCAATATCTCAAACAGACCACAGCACCAGGCTTTCTCAGCATATACTGCTGCATAAAGGATTTTTTTTTTTCATTTTAATACTAGTCCCCAAACCATTTTTGTATCATACTGTCTTTGTCAAAAGATTAACCTTAAGCTGAAACAAGGACTGTTTCTTTTTATCAGACTCTTGAAAGTCTCCAAATATTCATCTAGATTTAAAGATAGAAAATCCTCATGTTTTTCATGTTCTGCTAGTCAGTCTTTGCTTGTTCATAGTCTGGGCACATACTGTTTTAGACTTTAGAGAAAAAAAGTTCCACCACTGCCCATAATAAACCAGAAGGCACTTACTCCCTGCTCATTCCTGTAAGAAGTGAAGCTGAAGAAACACTTTCTCTGTTCTTTATTTGTTTTTCAGGGTCAGAAATTCAAGGCACATTGCACAGGCTTCTTATACCATGGCTAGAGGTCAAATCTCGTAATACATGACTTGTCAGTATCTTTTAGCACAATTGATAGGAGTGTGCTGCTGACTCTTGCATTCCAGACTGAGAAGAAAATGTCCAGAGCAACTGAGGTTATATGATAGATTTTGTAAAATATCACCAAGTCTCAAGCAAGAAAGATGGTGTTGGAGGCTAAGAAAAAGGGCTGCACATCAACCTTACAAAATGCCAGAGTTTTGATTGATGTTCAAAACTGGTCATTAACAGCAGTGACTCCTGCCAGCCACAAAAATCTCTACCTACTTTAGGAGGAACTCATAAAAATTGCTCCTTTGCTATAGTTTGTAAACACGTAGAAAATATAAAGGTGAAATTCTGGCCATCTTGGAGTAAATGGAGAAATTCTGTCTGCTTCTATAGACACACAACTGTACAAAATGCTATTTATGAGGGGGCAGGAAGAGCCTAGAATGAATCTAATTTTTCATAAGTAAAAGGAACTGATATGTTCTCTGTTAGTATGGAGAATTGGCTTCCAGTAACTTGCAATTGATCTACCCTCTGTTATGTACAGAAGTGTTTCCAGCAGATCCTGTGAAAGGGAAGGTAAATGCAACCAGCAGATGTGGCTGCAGTCAGAGACAAGGACTGGGGCAGGAACTCAAGATTTAAGGCTAGGAAAAATGATAGCCATTGTTTCTTGTTTTGATCTCAGCTTCAATTAGCTAATGATAATAAAATCTTTTTAGGATTCTGAAAGCTTACTAAGGACATATGAATACCCAAAAGCAGGTTTTCTTCCATTAACTGCTCCATCTATTTCCCTAGCAATCAGTGATGTAAATAAATCTCACACACACACCCTCAACAAAATCCTCTCCTCACTCGCCTTTATTTGCAGTTCTGCTCAGGTGAGAGTACAAGAGAGGATGGTAAATCATCAGGGAAAGGTGAAGCTACAAACACACAACACCAGCCCATTTTCTACAGAAAAAAAAAAAAAAAAGGGGTTTAGAAAATTATAAGCAAAAAATTAAGTAAACTACACATGGTTATGGAGGACCAGGCTCCTCCCTTTACCCTACTGGAATCCTGGATTACCTTCACTTGCATGAGGACAGCACAATATTGATTAATGGGAAAGAAGAGATCAGTCAGCAGGGAATGTTCTTCAACGTATTCTGCTTAATTTCAAAACAACCTTTTGGGTATAAGACAAAATCTACTATGATATTTGATTATAGACTGGTATTAGCATTTCCTTTGTCTGCATACCTACAAATTCCTGGAGAGGTTAATTTTCATTTCTGCAACTTTCCTTTTACTATAATTCCCATTTCACACAACTTTACAAGAAATTACTTTTTCAGCCTTCCATTATTCTTCAAGGACTCTAAATTTTCTTATAGATTATATTATCAAAGTGGTATCAGTTCCTATCAGCATGAATAAATGAATGTAAGGAGATTTTACTTGATATAGCAACATTTTATATTAAAAACCTTTTAAAAAATTCCCAGACACAGAATGGAGACCACCTTTCTATTATATATACAGTAGAAAAATTATAAACAAAAATATGTTTAAAAGGTCCTACATTTAGATTTGAAAAGGAAAGATATGCAGAGCACTTCCTAATTTCACAAAAAAGTTATATTACAACTTTTGTCACATGACTCCAATGCAGTTTTCAACAAGTTAAACTTGAAATGGGAGCAATGGAAAACAGGGTGAAATCCTACAGCCAACTCAGATCCCTGTCAAGCAGTCAACAAACTCACACTACATGGCAGAAACTGTTAAAACACCAAACTTAGGAAAATATCAAGGTCCAAAAAGCATCTGTTGTGCCACCTGATTATGGTGCACATCTACTAGCACCACTTTTACCAAAATTATGGGTACAAAGCTTGCGAAGATCAATTCTTGGATGGTTCTTTATGCTATGACAAAAATTATATCTCATATTAATTGCTTTATGAGAGCCTTCCAACTCAAGAAACTTACATATTTCAGAGCAAAGTTCTTGTGCTTAGGCAATTAGGAGGAAATATATATAATGCCTTTTTGTAAGAACACAATTAAAGAGTAATCACACTTTTGTCGTGGCTGACAATTAGCAGCCCTCCTCCCCCAGAGACATAATAGAGCTATGTCATTATCATTACCAAAACCTTAAGCCCACTGAGGGAGTATTAGATCTATGCAGAAAAACAGAGGTTGGGAGAAATCCTGGCTCCACTGAAAACAATGGCAAAACTCCCATTCTCCCAGCTCTAATTAGCCATGGTTAAATTACAGTGAACATATAGTGAACTCGGCTAGAGCTGATGAAAGAAGAAAATAAGATCTTAATAGTCAATGATCCCTCCTGAGTAGTGACTCCAAAGAAAAAAGTTCAGAATACTTTTTTGGGGCAGCAATCCTAAATCTTCCATTGTCTCCTCCTGGAAGTCTGTTGGCTTCAATCCCCTGATAAAAACGACAGAACCAAGGTAATGAGAAGGAATCAGGCAGCACATCAACATGTGCTCATAGCACTTGTGTCGTGTGCATTTTTAACCTTCTAGTATCATGTATCTTGTATTACTCCTTACTTCACAAGCCAGGCACCCCAAAAGCAGAGCAGCCCTCTTCTGCCCTATCCTGACTGACAAAGGAAGCGGCATCAGGCTGGGTTAAAGGGGACAGTCCAGCTTGCTCCAGATTTCACCTTTCCTGTTACCTGATATTGCATGAAAACCATTAGTCCAGTGTTGGTGCACAGAAACAGTGGGACCACATATCAGCATCATAAATACCTTGATAATGCTGGTATTTAGCACTTTCTAGTGGAAAAACCAGGAAGTAAAATCAGAATACCTTCATATCATGGTGCTGTCCACCTCCAGAAGAGGAAAAGGCAAAGCTGTTGAGATATGCAGAGGAAACAAACAATAGGCACTGAGCAGGCACTGTGGTGAGAGCACCAATGCATATGGAGGAAGCAGAACAGAAACCAAAACGGGTTATCACGATAACAAAGAAGACCACAGCAAGAGCAGTGAGAGCTCTGACAACTATCCTTTGTGACATAACTCTCAACTCTTCAGTTTTAAAAGGTTTTATTGAGTTTACATTTTTATAGTTAATTTTCCACATCCTCAAAACACCAGACTCAAGAGGATACTCATCTGTAACTGAGATTTCTGCTCCTTGTAGCCAGCGAAAAAAAGATGCTGTGTTCATCCATCATTTTTTTGATAGAGATACATGCTGAGAAGATTTGATTATTCATCTCTCTGTTTTTAAATACCTCAGCTAGTTAGCATGGCCCAGTAGTCTATCCAGCTGCAAGTCTAATAGGTTCTGGCACAGAAAGAGAAATAGATTGGGCTCAGCAGGACCTCCTAAAGAGTCTGCTGTCTTGTCTGTCCACTGGGGAAAGGAATGACCTGGTCACGGGGCTCAGACTGCACATACAGCACCATACCAAACTGGAGAAATGCCACTCTGTGAACGTGTGTTAAGCCCAGTCCTCAAATATTCTGTTCCATGTTGTCCAAGCAGATTTGGACAGTTGCCAAAAAACGAGAGGCGCAAATTTTGGCGAGAAGCCAGAAGACAAGAGGCAATTGACCTAGCACTTTTCTGTTCTTTCCTGGGAATTGCAGAGCTACAACATGCCACAATTGCTTACAAATGTTAGGATTGTTTTCTCTACCTGTGCATTGTGTAAAGAGACTAATGTGCTTTGACCTGCAATTTGCAACGGGGTTACAACTACCATGGGAGAAGCAAGGCGCAGTGCACAGGTTCAGACGTGTTCAGGTGGAAGAAACGGAAACAGCTGAGTTATATTGCTCCCTGCAAGGGATGTGATGCTCCTAAATCTTTCCTTATACATAGGCCCAACCAAGGCTAGCAGTGTAAGAAAAATCTTTCACTGATTATATGCACAACCTCACACAAAACCCCTCAGAGCTCCTGGCCTCTGCTTCCAAATGGGGCTGTGTTTGCGTGACACCTGAAGGCCTTTGAGCTTTCTCTGAGCAAGCCCTTTTCTTGAGCTGTGACACAAATGGACTTGGGAAAAAGGAGTGCCCAAACCCCCTGCTCTGAAAACAGAAATTTGGGTGGGTTGCACCACCCAGCATGAGCACACAGGCAGCTCACACTGTTGGTACAAGGGGCAGAGAACACTGAACCAGTGTAAGCAGCCCTGTAGCTGCACAGACAAAATGCTGGCCCCAGCTATTTACCTTCAGGGACTTTTATTAATTTCATCCTGCCCTCATCTGTGTTAATATGTGGGTGCAGACTCAATGCCACTTGTCCCAGCACTGTGCTCTGGAATGGCTGTCGGGAAGCAGCATTTGGGATGCCACCTTCACCTGGTGAAGAGCTCACACCCACAGAGTGCAGGGCAAGGATGTCTCACACAGAGTTAACAGCGAGCACAAGGCTTTCTCAAGCCATTTGATTTTGTTGCCCTTTTATAAAATGCAAATTAAAAAAATTATGAAACAGTAGGCAATAAACCCTGAATTTTTAATACCAAGCAATCACTGAACCTTTGCACGTGAGTTTGAAGGACTAAATAATCCCATTCTTTCTCACAGCACAGACCCAGGAGAATTTCTTTTTCTATATTGCTTTTATAACAGCTATCTGTCTTAGTCTGGTCTTGTTGATATATTTTAAGGCTTTTAATTTGGAGGCTGTTATTTGCTCAGACGTTATCTTCAGCATATTAAGTACAGTAAGCTTCCACCAAGTCATACACTGGGTGTTTGAGCTGGGGCAGAATTTCTGACTTAAATACCCATGTACAACAGCAGAAAAAATAAATAAAGAACACTTTCAAGGCCTCCAAGCACCTAGTAACAAAATCACTCTAACCTTACAATAATGCTCTGTTTACAGTCCTCCCAAAATGCAAGTCATTTGCTGGATCCCAAATGATATTTGGTTGATGGATTGCTGGTGATTTCTACATCAGAGCACCTTGGAGCCCTAGTGCTAAACCCCTGACAGCGTTAGCATAAAAGATTTACATTTATGTTATGAGGGCCACACAAGAATAATAATTTTAAAATACATTGCCTTGGCTGCTGGTGCACCATGGGAAATCTAAGAGCAGCAGGCAGCATTCCTGTGCTGTAATTACAAAATGGCAGCACGGGAGAGGCTTTGGAGACAAGGAACCAGAGACTGCAGCCATCTGCATGCCTTGGCGAATTGAAATTACAGTAATATATGAAGACATTACCTGAAAAGCCCAGCACCATTTAAATGATTTACTATTACGCCCCAGCAAGCTTTAATTTAAGGATAAAGTCATTCAGCAAGCTAATCTGATATAGGAAGCATTATTTCACACAGTTAAGTTAATTTACACTAGCTGATTGTTGTTGTTGCAGTTGGCATTATTATCTGCACAAACAGCCGATCGGCCCTGACAGAAGCAATATACTGTTTAATACAGTGTCTTAATTCAGCAGGCCAGCTATCTGTGATAAAGGTTTGTTTATAAGCAATAATGGGGAGGAAAGTCATTTTGAGGCTAAGCTGATAACACTGATGAGAACTATGTGGGGGTTTTTCTGGTTAGAAAACAAGCAGGAACCATCTACTCATTTGTCCACCTGTCTCATAACAGGAACATCCCAACAGATTTCTCTTACATGGGTTTTGCTTTCCCACCCTAACTGCAGCGTGAATCTTTGGCAGTGTTTTCTGTGTATATTTCCTTTGACAAGCAGCCATCACCGTCCCAGCCCTGTGTGATCACCATCGTAGCTCCTCTTCCCCAGTGAAATACAGGCTTCAGGAAGACCTCCACAGCTAATCTCTGTGATGCGAGCTGGCTTTAAAAGCTCCTAAAACATCACAGAAAAGGCAAAACACACGTGACACACTGCATAGTTTTGGCTGGCTTACCTCCAGCAGCTAATGGTGAGAGGAACTGTGATAGTCATAGCTGGATAAGATAATTCTATGTTACAAAAAAATCTGATGGAAAGGGATGCCAGGGGAGGCAGAGACAGCCAGTGCCTGGGTCAGGATTTTACAGTTCCTTTTGAGCAGGGCTTGGATCAGGTTGGCCTGATCCCCATGGGTATCTGTAGGCACCTTTATTTATTAAGAGCTGTAAAAGTCCTTACAAACATTAGCATTGTTTTCCAATAGAAAACAAGCAGCAAGTAAGAAGCTGTAAGAGAATTATTTCCTGTAGCTTTCTCTTCCTCACCTGGTGAAATCATCTACTGAATCAGACACCAAAAGTTGCTTGAGGGAATTCCTTCAAGTTAGCTGTCCTCTGCCACACAATATTTAAAGCCCCAGGAACATGCTTCTTGAACTTGCCCCTCTTCCCCAAAAACCTATCACCCAATAAATACATTTCTCTGTTCATGAAGTCAGATTGAATGTAATGCCAGTGTGACCACAAAAATAAAAACCAACCAACTCTACCCTGAATTTGCAAGCAGACTTTCTTAATCTTTCAACAGAAATATAATATTCTGTAATACCGGCTCAGGAGCAGTGACAACAAAAGGATGTTTGGAGACTTCAGCATAAAATGTAACTTAAAACCAGATCATCAAAAGCAGTTAGAGGACTCTGTACCACTTACAAGTCAAACCCCATTGAGTCGGAATCCTCAATACTTCTGAAGCCTCTAGTGTTCAGATGTTTCTGAACAACATCTTTTTCACAAAAAAAGCTTAAGCATAAGTTCACACAAGCTGCTCTAATACCACTAAATCCCAAGGCTGTGGTCAGCTTTTCAGCCGGTCTAACAGCCCTCTCTGAATGTTTGAGTCCAGTGGGGTATCAGCAGCTTGCATCTCCCATGAACACAACTGCTGCACCCAAGCAGACCTTTGAGAAGCTGTCCTGGCAGCTCAGGGAATAGCTGCTCCTTGCTTCAGCTTCTCTGGGGCACAAAAATAATTTCCAGCTGTTAGTGCAGAGGTGTTAAACTCTGACAGCCCTCCCAGCACTCTGAGCCCAGTGTGGCAGCAGATGAGGTGATCAAACAAGCCCTGCCCAGCTGTAATCTGGAACACACTCCCCTCTGACCTCTGTGTTGCATTCACATTTACATTTCTGCTGAGCATCTGCCCCACCAGCCACTGGATCAAGGCACAAAACCCAGCTGCACTTCCCTTGGGAGGCAGCAGCCCCACACAGCTCCAGGAGGCACTGACTGCACGCCTCCATCTCCTGGGGGTTTGTTACTGACAAAGGAACAAGTGTTGTAGAAATTCTTTTTGATTGCCAAGGCTTAGATGCTCCATGTTTTGCAAGATTTTATTAAGGAGGAGTTACATTATTTAACATCTTATGGCAGAAGCTCACAGAACCTGCACTCAATTAGTTCTAATCAGAAACTGGTGGAATGCAGCATGAGAGCACACAAAAATAATACATAGCAAAGAACAGTTCAAGGGATTTTTCCCCATGTTTTATAGTAATAACATGATTTTAATTACATACTTTTTAATATTAATTTGACTTCTTAATTTCTGTTTTTTTCACGCATATTTGTTTATGAAAATACGTGAATAGTGCAAAATAATAATGAATACAAGATGTTTAAAACATTCAGTTAGAGCTAAGTTATTACTATGCCATAGTCCTTTCTAATTATATTTTAAAAAGACTAAGGAAGAGCCTTAGCCGGTGTAAAAAGAGAATCATACCTAAAGATTGCTTCCCATTCCAACACAATAAAGGCAGATGAGTATGTGTGAGCCATTAGAGTACCTTAACCAAGGAGTAAGATTTGACTCCTGTGTAGGTTTATGTTTGAGTATCAGAGTTCTAATGCAGAAGTCTTTAAGAAAAGGATTAGAATGGAAAAAAATAGGGAGAATAAAAAATGCCCATTTCTGGGGTTTTATTTTGAACAGCACAAATATATTCAGACATGCAGAAAATAAAGAAGAATAATGCAAATTAATTTGAAATTATTTGGATGAATTAGGCCTATGGTTTGATAGCTGAATTATGCAGTTACATATGCATAACAGAGCCCAGTGTATGGGAACCTAAGGTAATGAGACTAAAAGCCAAAACATAATCAGATATTAAAGAATAAAAGGGAGGCAATGCACTTTCACAGATCATTTGGTGTAAATTCAGGATAAAATGATGAAACAGCTAAAATGTTGCAAAAGGAAACAGGTATCAAGAATACAGGCTGAACAAATTATTCATAATTAACTCATATACATGATTTCCTCTTTACTGCACCCCTTACAGGGAAACTAAATTCTTCCTTTTGTAATATTAATTTAAAGCAGGGACTAATTTTATAAATCACTGAAATTCTGTGACAAAAATATGGCTCCAGCCTTGCAGAGCTAGAGAGAGCTCATGTCCAAAGTACTCTTAAGTAATTTATTCTATGACCTGACTCTCACTACTCATTTTTACTCCACTGGGATTGACTAAGTTGCTCAATATCTTTACTCCTAAAATGAATGGCCTGTCAAGGATGAATATCATCCACATGAAGGCTGAATCTAAGAAAATATTTTGGGGTTCTTGCATGTCTCATGCATTTTCTATTTGAATATTAAAATACAAATACATAGTGCATGAAGGCACTATACATACACACACAGACAACTGGGAGTATTTCTAATTTCATAACTTGTTCTATGGTCAGGGAGGTATGTCATTAAACTATTTTACTCCACCTAATAAAATTCGTAACATTTATTAACTGGGGGAAAACCACTAATTGATTTTGTCTCCTGGACACCCATACCTCCTAGCTATGTTTAACTGCCTGGGTAATTGTATAAAAATGTAATGTACAGTTAGGTAATGCATGCAATATGAAATTAATGGCTGAATTTCTCATGCTTGATCCATATTTAGAAGGAACCATCAACCCAGCCCCTGCTCCCTTTGATTCCAAACTGGAGACCCATTAGTGGATGGCAATAGATGTTACAATATTGGGTGGACCAGAAATGGCAAAGCTCCCTCTCAGTCCCTTCAGGGATGTGTTTCTACTGAAGAAGGGAAAAGAACAGGATGAGAAAAATTTGTTTAGTACATGCCATCAATTTGTGACTTCATTTCCTGATGATGGCTTTATTCCTCTTGATAGAGAGAGGACTAAAAGGAAGAGGTAATGGCTTAGGCTGTACATTATTATGACATAATAGTGGACTTTCATATTTAAACAAAGCAGGATGGCTTTTGGACTGGACTAGAAGATTAGGACACAAAAAGACACAGGTCTCAAAATTCAGCTTCCTTGAGTAATCCCTGCATGAAAAGTGGAGCCGTGTCAGGCAGGGAGGTGGGGGACTACTCGTGCCTGGTTCCAGGCACTAACCCAGCCACATTTCACTGCCCTCCTCATTGGGACCAGGGCACAAAACACCATGGACAAAGCTCATGGGTCGAAATAAAATCAGGGACATTGGTTACCAGTTACCACCATGAGCAAAATAGGCTCAGCCAGCATGGGAAATTAATCTGTTGCTAATTAAAATGGCATTAGATAGTAACAGCAACAAAAAATTAAAAAGACCTTTCCTCACCTTCAGTTGCGGTTTAACTTCAATTTCTCAGCCTGGCCTCCTCCCCCTCCTGTCCCCAGAGGAGCAGAGGGATGGATGAGGGCTGTGGTCAGTCCATCCCAGCCTCTCTGCTCCTTCTTCCTCCTCACCCTCCCCCTCTCCATGGGGAGCTCACCCTGATTCCTCACTCCTGGGCAGGTTCTGTCCTTTCTGGAACACATCTGGGACTGGCTGTGCCCAGCACAGGGCAGCCCCAGGCTTCCTTCACAGAGCCCTGGGCACACCCAGCCACTGCCCTGGCTTTAGGGTTTTTCTTCTCACTTTTGATCAGTCTTTTTATTGTTAACATCACTGTTAATGTCATTGTTTTTGAAAAAATGCATGTATCCTACTATCTCACCTTCTTCCATTTCATATTTAATTGTTCTAAAACTACTTTTAAGGAGAAAAATCACTAAGAAGGAAACACAAAATTATGTGCTATGTTATTACATTAAGACATTCTTAGTCATATACAAGATCTTATTAAAATGCTGCAAATTACACACATCATTTGTCTATCAATCATTCAGGACATTCAGCTGTGTTACTTCTGTGAGAGAGCACAGGAGAAACCCTTAGAGAAACTGCCAGATAGTCTGAGCAGAATGAACAAAAGATAAAAAAGACCTATATTCACTGCAAAAAGTAGACACATGTTAGACTATATGACATTTCTCCTACAGGTTTGGGGTTTTTTTTAAACAAAAACTAAGAGGGCATTCCTATTAAAAGTATACAAAGAAATATCGCCAAAGCATGCCTAAGCAGGATAAAAATATTCCTGCCATGAAAGATGATGAGGTTGCACTTAGATCAAGGGCTTTAAACAATGTAGAAAAACCTACAAGATCTTATTAGTAGATATTGATCTATTAATTTTTTTTTTTTTTTTTTTTTTTTTTTTTTTTTTAAGGAGGAGGTGCAAAGTGCTGTAAAGGCTTGTTTCAGAGTCATGGCTAATGGTGAAGCAGTCTACATTAAACTAAACCAGAACACAAAACAACTAAGGCTTTGCCATGGGATTGGAGTGGATTGGCTGCAAAGAGCCTCAGGTGATGGCAACTCGTAGGTGCAGCCACAGGGGTACCAGGCCATCCTCCATCAGCACAGGACAAAGGTTTGTCAGCTCTCCAGGACTCGAGGTGAACCACTTGATGCATTTGTGTGCAAGTAAACCTGGCGCATTCAGCTCTGAGTCACACGTTCCCCCCCAGCAGGCCATGGGTAAATCAGCACTAAAGGGTTAGTCAGGGTTTTACAAGCCGAAAAACAATCAATTCACTCAAATTTATGCCTTCAGTGAGAGGACAAATTACACTTTGGAAGATTGTTTCTGCAAACACCACCTGAAGCTTGCAGCCTGGCAAAGAACAGGCAGGTAGGAAGCGAAGCACCCAGACAGCCCAGAGTAGTGTGGCTGTAGAAGATAAGTTCTGCCAATTAAAAAATGAGTTCAGTACATTGCTGCTGATCACCCCAGCCATTTCCTTGGGGGTGTAATACAGAACAACTGGGAAGCAGCAGCACTACCCAAGATTCCATAAAGAATCATCAACATGAGTAAGAATTTCTGCTATTGCCATTCCTGTCTCCTTCCTGAAAAGATTTTTAATGCAAAATTCTGTGAAATAATGTACAATGATAAGCTTTCGGTTGAATGCTTAAGAATTTAATTCATTTTTGTTAACATTTTTTTCATTTTGCTAGTAAATAACACACAGAGATGAACCCCCTTCACCTCTGGGCATGGATAAGAATGAGGCAGGGTTTGTAGGCAATATTACTTATTAGATCAATGAAAATAGCAAGGAAAGGACAGACATGCTGTCAGGTGTACAGGCAAGTCACATCAGTCAGTCTAATAAAAGATACTGCCTCTCCCCACAAACTCCATCTCACATTCTTAAACCTCTTTGTTTACAAGAACAATATGGTACACATAAAAGAGCACTGCCGCTTGGATCAATCAGAGAAGAACCTTGCCAACAAAATAACTTTTTCATTAAAACAGAACACATTTAAAATTGGATTCTGATCTTATATGTTTCTTTAGGGCCTCTCTGACTGTATCACCAAGTAATGAATTCTAATTGGAAATATGGATTGACACCCCTGATTTGTAGCACATTAGAGGAGTGATTCTGTTCTCACAATTTTTGTACAATGGCAAATCCTGTTCAAACGATACTGATATTTCTGGTTCATAAAGATCAGAATTCAATAAATATCTTTTTGTTGGATAGTCAATATATATTGGAGATAGCCAACATGGGATATTAAAGGCCCTGTCCCTGCTCCTGCATAATTTCAACTCTTTAACACATTACCTAGCACACAGATATAAATATTTGGATTAAATTGCTCACACACTGTGCAGGCCCTTTTATACTCAACTTTGTTGTCTTTCTGTATTCTAAATCACATGCATCAAATCTTCACTCCTTCTCTTACATTTAATATGCAGCTCTGGAACTGCAGTTATACATCATTTTCATTTGTTGAAGAGTGATATATAATCTGGACTGAAATTAAATAATGTCATCCTGTGTTTAGTATTTATTGATACAAATTTAACCTGCTCATATTTCAACCTCCAATCTTCCACTGAATAATCTGTATTTAATTATGCATTCCACCTCTCTATTGACCTTTGAAAATATCCCTCATGACTACCAATCAAAAATGATATAAATTAGAAATTCTTTTTGAGTCTTTTTACACAGTTTATCATTACACTCCCCAAATAAGTCAGGACTTGAAACTCATTCTCAAAACCTGCCCCCCCTAATCCTAAATACTCCAAACCCCCAAGCCCTTCAAGCTCCCTACAATTCCAGTAAATTATTAACATATTATCTATTTGACAAAGAGAAGATTTATGGACACATGAAGCAATCCCAAGTTATGTAATGGCTAAAAAGCAAGGAACATTTTGAGCATACTATTTTAATCACTGTCAAATAAGTTTGTATTAGAAGAAACTACAACTGTAATTTTTGATATTCAAGTACAACTCACTACAAACATTTATTATTTGATGAAAGAATCAACTAAAAAAGGCACAATGAGGTAATAAAGTGGGCAGAATTCTGGCCCCCTCCACAATTTATTTACTCATTCTTACAAGTTGTGAGAATAAGTCGTAAATAAGCTGCCATTTGAGATGCAAAGGGATGTCTGTTATAGATATGTGGCTTTTAATTTACTACACAGTACGTGTGATTTCAAACTTAGAATCAACTCACAAAACAGCAACTTAAGATGTTTTTACCATGTAGAAAAGAGAAACAATTCTTATAACTTTCAATGGTCATACCATGAAATTCACTTTACCCTCCTGAAGCCTAAGTATTCTGACTGTTCTCAGAGACAAAAGTCTTGAGGGAGTGAAATCCATCCCCTGCAGACTTTGCCCTAGCACATGTCCAGAGCATATCTGTGAGCAGATACATGGATATGTCATGGTCATCAACTCCAGGATACACAGGACTCTATTCCAACTCTTCTACATGCCAGCAGGAGTAACATATCTTTGCATGACTGTAAGAGCTGTATTGCAAATAATCAAGAGCTTCAGAACTTCAGTGTGCCACAAAGAAAAGAAAAAGGCACAACTTGGGTCATATTTCACCTAAAAAGTTCCATGCATGTAAAGCTGCCTAAGGATGTAATTGATGATTTTCACACAGTGGCAAAACACCAGTGGTCCCAGCAAAACAGGCTGCAGTTACCAGCAGTTGGATTCTTTCTATCACACAAGCAGAAAACTGGAGGTATGTACCTCAGAAGTTCCCCAGAACTGCTTTAAGGCTCAGAGTCTGGCACACTAACAGCAGACAACTTCTGGTGCTCCAGAGACTACTCCCACTCCAGCTATAATAAGCTGAAGACAAAGGAAATTTTCAGCCTCTAAGAACAACTTGGCAATAACTCTTCTGTTTGGATTAATAGTGTTTGAATGTGGGGCAAATAACACTGGAAACATCCATCCATTTTACATGGACTTCATTAAGTACTGGCCAGAAAAAAAAAAAAAAATTAGGCTTCTTTCTATGCTGCTTTATGTTCTATCAGCTCTCAAGCTTCATTTTTGGGATTGTTAGCAAACTTGGTCATTTTAAATATGATATTGTACTGGTATTTCTGAGCTGGTACTAACTTTTTTTAGCATGACTAACTTTGTCATGCACATAAAGGAGAAATCATATTCACATATAGCTCATCTTTGGCTAAGTGAAACAAAGTTCTTGAAGTCTCATCAGCCAAAATAACCTGAAGATGTCCCTGCCTGTGGGAGAAAGGTTGGAATTGATAAACATTAAAGGTCCCTTCCCACATAAACAACTTCATGATTCTATACAATAAATCAGCTTCTCCGTTCCTCTGGTCAGGCTCCACGCCTTAAAGGCATTCTTTCATTTTAACCTTCTTCTTTTCTCAGTACAGTGTACAAGTAGTTGTGCAATATTTTGCCCATATTCATACCAACATCTTTCTAAGGCTATTAGTTCTGCTTCTTCAGTTGACATGCAAAATTCTAAAACTGCATTAACTGCAGCCCATGCTTCACATTAGCTCACAGAACTTCCTTCAGCTCAATCCATGGCCCACTCATGGGGCTGGAAACCTTTATTTTTGTGCACATAAATGCACCTGTCTGTAGATCAGCCCTAGTACTGAACAAAGATCTCATGCTGTAGACTGTCTTTGCTGGACTCCCAGTTGGTTTGGACAAGGATGATTGCTGGAATAAACCACATTATGAAACAGCACATTTTTCTGACCATGTAACCAAACTTTCCACCTTTCCTCCAGTACTTTGAGGGTGACCTCTGTCACTGCAGTTGAGATCTGCCCATGCCACCCTGAGGTCCTCAGAAGCATAGGCTGTTGTTATCAGGATAATGCACACAGTAACAATAGTTAATTAATATTTCTAATATACTGAATATGCTATCCCCATGGTGAAAAATCAATACTGAGGGGGAAAATACCCCAACAAAGCATAGTAAGAGTTGTATAGGCAAAACTTTTGATTTGGTTTATCTTTTGAGACAGTTTGATTAGATAGATTAAGTTTCTGTGCATCTCTCTAAAGACCACAGTAATAACCAGTGTCATGACTTTCAAATCCTTTGAACTGCAGAAGGGATTCAAACATAGTTGTCTTTTTATCCCAGCTTTTACTCTTTAGAATTCTAAAAGCTTGCTTTACTCATCTGTCAAAGGGATGGCATTAAGGGGATCACTGTTGACAAGTGATAGTACAAATTATGCAACACAAATGACATTTCACTACCTCTCCTCTGATCTGCAATTCCCACTCTCAATCATTCCCCATTCTATGAAAATATTAAACCACAGATCCAACTGCAGAAAAAGCGATAGTGTAGGTGTCTCTTGATATCTTGCTACTGAGCAAAAATACGTTCTGAAGCCCACACCTATAATTATGTTTGTGAGTGTGGGTTCCATTTAAAGTCCCTTGATTCCTGTGGGGATCTTGCAATATAAGTATATAGATGTCATGACAGGATCAGGGCTATAAGGTCTTTTCTAAGTAAATGTTAACAGTTCTGAAAGGTCTTGCATTAAATTCAATGTAAACCAACAGGCAAAATCATTAGACTGCACTTCATCTGAGGTTTCTCCTTAGGCAAGGAGAAACTGAAAAATTTATGTGTCCTTCCAGTTTGCCCCTCAACAAAGCCTTATCTCAGACCCATTCAACATCAGCTCCTGAGGAGCGTTCTCATATTCTTCCATGGTTTAGGAGAGAACTTCAGTGACAAGAGGATCCTGAGAAATCAGAATTGCAGCATTCAAGCCACTCAGGTCAGAGCAAGAGAAAGCAACCCAAGAGCCAGAAGTGTGTCAGCAGAGTGGAGGGGAGGAGAGGAGCAATTCCAGCAGCAAGGACACAGCCCCAGACAATCCACACACACTGACTGCATTGCACTAAAGACAGCAAAAAATAGGTTTTCAAGTTTTAGCTGCACTCACTCTTATCGCTGCAGTAAGACAATTTAGTCCTCAGACATTACAAATCAGACTAACAGAAGGCTGCAAGCAAACTAGCTTTCAGAGTGCCTCAGAGGAGGAGGACTGGAGGTGGGATTTTCCCTATTAGTGAGATTATTCCCACCTCATCGTCACATGCTGATGCTCATGTAAACTGGATTAATACAGAGGGCAAAATAATTTTAAGAATCACCTGAAGAGACTGCACGGGCACCACAAATGATATTGCTGCCAAGGAAGCCTCTGCACACAGACTTTGCAACCAGGACTTTGGATTACTTTCAGAGTCAACAGTAAGAGGAGGTTCATCTTCAATTGCTTCTCTTTTTGAACAAAAATGCTAACTGAAAACAACGAACAAGTGTTTTCAGAAGTGGACAATTTACTTGTTTTGGCACCAGACCTCAAGACACTGTCAAAACACCAAAGTTTTGACATGAACACAAGGGTTACATGACACAAAATAAACAGAAATGAGATTAGAGATAGAAATTTTGCCACACGGCTGTATTTAGACTGAAGAAAAACCAAAGAACAAATAAAATTATATTAATCTATTTTTGCCCCAAGCTGTAAAAAGCTCTTGTGTCAAAAACCATCCCTCTAAGTTACACTTGGAATCCCTGCTATATATTATATTAACTCCTTTTTATTAGCAGTCTTATTACTCTCAATATGCACAAGAGCAGAGCAGTTTGCAAATGAACAGAATTGGACTGCAAAGAGTGCAAACCATGGAAAATGCTGCAAGATATTTACTAGCTTGGTATAAATCTGCATATAGATTGAGGAATTCAGTCATAAAGCACCTCCAGGTGAGCCTCAGCAGACGTGGTTATGGGGGCCCCTGGAAGCTTTGTGTGCACACAATGGGCTGCTACAAATGGAAGGGAACAGTTCAGTTTGTCAAACCTACTTAAGCGTCTCTATTTATTGGGGAATTATGGTATGGTATGTCTTGGAAGAAAAGGAAATAGAGACCTTGGCTTACTGCAACAGAGTAAGCCACTGGAGTTCTTTGTGAAGTAGGATTATACTGAGTTTAAGGATAAAAATCCCATATTCTAATGCGATTTAGGACACGCAACTCCCAGTGCAAGTTTTCTCAACCTTGATCACTTTTTTAAAGCTGATTTTAGTTCTGCTGAGTAAATTATCCAAGAATCAGTCAGATTAGGGGGATAAAAATGGAACTAGAGGGAAAGATAGATGCATTAAGAGCATTAGAACTTAAAATCTCCTGTATAACTCCCAGTTTAGCTGAATGCTACTCCTTTTTAAAATGGATGATGAATGCCTTCTCACCTGCTGATGGAAACCACAGGTACTGCAAGGGAAATGAAGGCTACTTCTATTTATTGTGTATAGCAGAGTCACTTTTAAACTCTATTCCTTTTATGTTTGTAAGAGTTTTCATTCAGCAAAAGAAGAATAGTTGGAGGTAAATAAATATTTATTTGAAACCGTGGCTCTAATTTATGCTTTAATCCAAGTAAAGCTTGGCCACTAACATGACAAACCAGGACTATGATTTTTGAAAGTTAGATTGTTATGTAGTAAGATAATTCCTTGCACTCAAGCAAAAATTCCTTAATTAAGATAGGAATGTTCTATGGTTATATGAAAGAGGACAGTCAGCTCAATACCCTTAATTTTTGCTATCTCTTGTACGATCTACACAAGATCACTTCTCTTCAATATTTGCATCTCTAATTGAAAAGACAGTAATTCTCAGGGAGATATATTAAAATAAGTCCTCAGCTTCATCTGATCACTGAATTATTATTATTCATGGGAGTTCCACTGTTAGTGTCACACCTAATGTAATCTCAAGCTATGCTAATTAGTGTAATTTTAGAGTGGCCTCCCCATCTTGCTCCTCTCCTCATCCTGTCCCTTGTGTCCTTTTGTCACCATGTTCAGCATGGATAAAATTGTCCTGTGGAATATAGTGTTAGATAAAATCAACCTTTTATGTCTTGGACTGTCTCGTAGCTGGGGCAGCTCACCCATAAGGGAATTATTCCTTACCATTGCTGCCATTAAGGATTCTGAACCCTCTACTAGTCCATAGTAGGTGAACTTAGGAAAGTCAATAAGCCTCTTAAGCTGTGATATGAGTATTTAATCCTCTGTTTCTTTTGGAACCTTTACACAAAGTGCTCAGTAGCTGAATTCTGATAAAACGAAAAGGTAAACTCTAATTAGAACAATGCAGTTCAGACTTTTACATTAAGGTTGTCACAACACTTTCAATATGAAAATCAATCTATGAGGGCTTACAGCTCAGACATGAAAAGGTTTCATGAATTTCACTGGGCTGGCAAAGGTCTCTACCACATTGTAAAGCTCATTTTTAGCCAGGTTTCATATAGAAATAAGTCATGAAACAAAAGGGTACAAGTGATACTGTATTGTCACAAGAGCTTGCCTAACTTAGCAGATTTGGAGCCCATTGATTATTTTCAACTAAGACATCTAAAAAAAGTGCAATGAGAATTGCTTTGCTGTGTTCTCTGTGGATGTAGCTGTTAGGTAGTGAAGGTAGACACCAAAACACAGAGAAAAGCTGCAGTGCAGAAGTCACCCACTGGTCCAACAGCCAGAACCCACTGAGGCTCACACCTTGTGGACATTATTGCCAACCACAGAATGCACAAATGCTGAAAGGCTTTTATCACCAAAGCTCTTATTTCACATAAACTTGTTTGTAGAGAAAAATCCCCACAAAATTGAGGGAGGATTATAGTGGGTTTGACTGTTTGGTGATATCTACACAAAACTTCCTTAACCAGGCAGAGAACCTGCTTACAAGTGAGGAGAGGACTGAACTCTCAGTTCCAATCTCTCTTAGACACTTCTATTCTGGTCCTTACTTGTGAATTAAGATTTTGACAAAGTTCATCGCCCTAAAAAACAAAGATCATTTATATATATTTTTTTTTTGGTCAGTTGTCGCCATGTGGCTATTAACATATGAAAGAAACAAAAAATAAAAATTAAATGCACTAAGACACTTCCCTTAGCGGCAAGGGTCACACTTTTGCTCGAGCTATCTGGGAGCTCTAAAACGGGACATGTGAAAATGAGACTCCTTTGTGCTGAGACTGTACAAAGATAACATTCCAAAGTTTGAGTCTGTACAAAGATAACATTCCAAAGTTTGAAGCTACTCAATAATACACGAAACACATACACAACAAAGGTAAATTGCTTCCTGGCAATGCTTTTCATCTCAAGACTAATTACAACGTCCCAAAAATCTTCTGCTAGAACTCACTGAAATTAATTCCTTCCTAAACCTATTTTCTCCTTTAGGACTAACTTTTCTAGGACTTTCAAAGTACTATAAGCAAAGAAGAACTTTATCAGCAGAAAAAATTTAGCAAATTAAGATCTAGATCCTTTCTGCTTGTCCATGCTGCTCTAGAGCTCTGACAGTCCCCCTTTTTCTAATGTATAACTTTATATAATACTGTGCCTTTACAGTTGTTCTGTAATTCAGTCTCCTGGGTAATTTGCTTTTCTTGTTTTGAACATACAGTGAAAAATTAAAGAAATATTGATATTTACCCCTAAGAGCTCAGATATGAGTGATTTGAGGACAAGTATAAAAGAAAACAGTCTTGCTGTAAAACTTTCAGCAAAAGCATTCTTAAAAGGAAAAAAGATAATTGGAAAATAACAACATGGATTTGGGCAAAAGAGGAAAGAAAACAGGATAACTTTAGTACTGTTTTAGATCACATGAAATAAAAGGGAAGCATCACCCTGGAAAAGCAACCCTAGAAACATGATGCCATTAAATTATTTCTTGTTTCATCCTGACTCCTGTTATCCTCTGGCTGTTCAACTATGTTAAATAAAATACTTCAAAGGAAAGTCTCAAGTGTTCAACAGCTGATTTTTCTCCTATAGGTGCTGAACTGGCAAAAGCGGAAACATGTGGAGCAAATATAACTAACCAGAGAGGAAGGATGGGCTGCCAGAGCATTTTAGAGAAGGAAAATAAAATAGTAATGAATAGGTCTGGAAGATGAAGGTGAGCATGAACTAGGCTTCATTAGGAAGGCAAGGAATGGCAGGGATAACAAATCTGCAGCTTCCTAATACACTTCTAATTGGGGCAGATAAAATTATATTCCTGTGCATAAAAGGAAATAACACCTTCCTTCTGCCTCTGGGTGTGAATAAGGTGTCAGGTCATTCAGAACAGGGTTCCCAGGGTAATAAAGGCTGGCTAAGGAGTTCTGCACAGCCCAGGCACTGGCTTCTTGTGGTATTAAGGATTTAGCTACCTGAGTATCTGGGATAAATCAGAACTAGAGTCATCCACCATTACTGTGGTATGATTCACATTTATATAATCCACTTCCTGCAGAAAGAGCCATCCCCTGCCCCTCAATCACACAACCTCCCCCACCCCAGCTCAGATCCAATAATTCTGTTAGAGGGAACACAAGCACAATCCTTTTGGGTGGAATATTGCCCTGCAGAAAAGGCCAGCTCTTCAGGCTGAACTGGGAACACACATTCCCATCACATCAACAGTTCAAGTGGGAAAAGCAATTTATTCATGCCCCACATGTCAGAGGATGCAGATAAGATCATTACACATTTCTGTTGCAAAACACTGTAGATAGAGTGTCATAGAGGATTAGATTTGCTGTATCTTATTTATTATACATGTCCACATATTGTGATAATTGGGTTGAATAATATTTCATGCAGGCTAATGTGAAAATCATTTTTGCTGAATATAAAATTACTTATTTTGATTCTGCAGGGGTTTGTTTTGTCAAAACTCATGTAGCACTTAGGAAACTAATAATTGTTCAATTGTGGAGCAGAAGTGTAAAATTATCTTAACAGAAGTGCAGAGAATGAAAAGAACAATGGATCTGACCTCATTTGTTTGATTATTAATGGTGTTTCATCTAATTTACAAGGTCTAACCTTGTGTAATGCAAATGTAGAGTGCAAACGTATCTTTTTATCTCACAGTCACTAATTAGTTATGCTATATATCACCCTATCTTTGCTCTAGTTAAGCAATGGGACAGAAATCTGAGGAAAAAAACACCAAGATTAACGTTTGGAAAGCACCATTAGATAAGAAAGACTGAAAAAAATCTGTGAAGATTATTTAATACACTTTATAATTTGGTACAGCTCTCACTCCTCAGTTAAAGAAAAAAATAAATATTAGAAGCGTAAACCTTTCCACCTGTGATTTATTCAGAAGTTTCTCTTCTGTTTCTCTTCCTAAGACCTGACAGAGCTACCAGCCACTGGCAGAAAATGGCCCAGTATTACATCAGTCAGTTACAGGAGCCACTCAGACTCCACACTAACAATGGCATTGCTTTTTACATTTCAGAGAAAATCGCCTTTTCTAAAGACCAGGATAATTAGATTTCAGAGATGAGAACAGCAAGAATGGTGAAACAAGGCAGGATCTGCACCTATTTCCTCTACAACTTCCATAGAAAACACCCAGATGGATTTGCAGGGAGATTGGACAGGAGCAGCAAGCTCTCCCCTGAGCTATGTGGGTTATGTGCACAGCAAGGAGTCAGGAGAGGGTGTTGGTTCCTCCCCCTGCCCCAGATTTTGTTGCATCAGACTATGGATGTCTTTCACAACTCTGGTTTCTCTGGAAGTTTTGTAAAGTAAAAATCCACCCTTGCTCAGCAGATGGATTTTGTTGCTCCTGTACTTAAATTACCATAACAACGGAGGAGGGCACCTGCTGGGACAGGCCAACAGCCTCAGCTTGGGTGGTTTCCGTGAGGCATTGGCATCTCAGAAGAAGAGAAAATGCATCTCCACAAAACAATTAAGTAAAAATTAGAAGGTGATAAAATGGAAAATTAGTGTACTCAGATAGAATTTAGGACTGAAGCTTCTCTCCCTCCCATTAATTCCTTGATGGATGATACCACTGTGTCCTCAACACATTTGTTTTAATTAAACAAAACTGAAGGATGGTCCGTGCTCATTCAATATTTTAGGTCAGCACCACTACAGCATTCTGTGCAAGTATATATCCCACCTGTCGCTTCCCTTATAGTCTAATGAGGTCATGTATCAGTGAAAAGCTCTAAATCTTTAGTTTTCAAACTTTTTTTTTTCCTTTTAGAGTTTTCTTCTGAAAGAACTGCCCACCCTTACTCCCATTAACAACAAAATCATCTCCTCTCTTTTCACTCCTGTCTGACACCACCTAAAGGACTTAATAATGACAAGAGGAGACTAATCAAGATTCTTTCTGCTCCTTATCCATTTGATTTTATCTTTCTGTTTGATGCTTCTGAAGTTCCTAGCACAACAGGACACTGGCGCATGACAGTAACTCTGAGACACAACCATAATACAAATAAGTAAGAAACGTTTAAGAATGCCTCCTCTTCAAGGAAAACTAAAAGGCTCTAAACTAATATTATTTTTAAAGTTTTACACTTATATATTTGCTAAGTTAATTTTTCCTGTTCTCTGGCAATTAGCTGTCTTCTCAGTCCTCAAGTCTGTCTGGGCTACTGAGCTGCTCTTTGTGGCTTCTCTACAAAGAACATGTCAAGGGTAGCCAAGCCCACTAGTGCTACTGAGGAGAAAAATACTCTTAATTGTTGGTTACATACAAATAAACTCAAGAACCTGCTTCTAACATGCTGTAACACTTCCTGGGTTTTGCAAGGTCGTTTTTGGGTAGCTGTCATAACCCCTATTGCTTTCATTAAGTTGGTGCTACATTTATTTCCCTTTGCACCATGCCATTATCAGTTATTTACGTGATGCCACAGATTTCCACTGCACAGAAAAAGTAGGGGTTTTGGAGACACTGAACTAAGCAGAGTTCTCAAGAGCATATCAGAGGTGTGAGGGTAAGAGGGAATGCAGCATAGTGCAAAGGTGATCCACAGTCTGAAATCCTACACCCAAAATCCAGTTCAAGTATCACAGCACAGAGGTTTCTTCACAGGGAATAATGCCAAAAAATGAGAGGCTTTTCAAGAATAGGGTATTTGTAGAAAAAGCCCACAAAAACACCAACACCAACCAGCCTGAAGAAAAACCTCAAAAACCAAACTAAAAAGACCCCAATAAAATCAGAAAATGTCCTTTGCATCAGGTTTCCCTGGCACTGTGTATTTGAGCTCCAGTGCTATTCCCTGGCAAAGGGCTTCCAGAGCTGCTTAGAATTTTCCTCACTGTAGCAAGGACAGCCTTCAGCCTGCAGGGGACTAAATCTTGCAATATCAGCAGATCAATACTTTGGTATTCAGCAAAATTCTGTTTCACTTTTTTGCCTTTTCTCTTCCATCTCTGTTTGCCAGCATGTTCAGGCTTCTCTCTTCCTGACCAGAAATCCACAGAACTCTCTATTCTGAAGCCTGATTTTTTTCAGACACCCAAGAGCCTCATTCACCTTCACATTACAAATGCAGAGTACAAGATTATTTATTTTTGATCACTTTGAGCACAGAAGCATTTGTCTTGCCAATTATTTCATTCATATCCTGGTGGCAGGCATGCTCTCTCTTACTCTTTCTCAGCCCAGTTCAGTCCTCTCAATGAACAAGTTATCAGCACAATTTTTTATCTTCTCACCCATGAGGGTGATCCTTTTCCTTTGAAGAAAACAATTCTCTTTTCCTCTCTCAGGGGCCACCAAACACTGACCACACCAACACCACCAAATGTCCCTCAGCTAAGGGAGAATGAGGATAACACACAGCTCCATAACACAGCTCAGCAGGAGCTCAGCTTCCCTTCTGCTTCTGAAATAACCCCCTAGCATCTGCCCTTCACAAAAAGATATGTGTGGATTTGTTTTATTTTACCCATCTGTTCAGATACTCCAAGATCCAGACAGAATTTCTTACCATCATAGAACATATCTTCATATGACTGGATGCTATGCAATAATTCTGACTAGAATTTTCCCAATGCTGCTACTCACATGGTTTAGCCACTGAGCTTCATTTTGCTTGTCTTTCACAAAAACAACAGGAACAGGAGAAGGTCAGATGATAAAAGTAAAGTGTTTAGAGACTCAGAAAAACATCTATTTATGAGACTGAGCTTCCAAAGACATTTACAACAAGCAGCAGCATTGGAAATGTTAGCAGAATATACCTACTTACAATATTCTGGAAGAGTTTAAAAATTCCACAGGAGCAAAATATTGATAATTAACGAACAATCTTTTGCTCATAGTTGTCTAAGTTGTTTCTAGCCTTGTTTTGATCAAAATAACTTAAATAAATTAAACCCCAGGCAAAAAATAAAAGACTTAAGGAAAGGCAATGTTCAGTTAATTTTGACAAGCGTTTTAGTCACAATGGTGCTCATATTCAGAAAGCCCTGCTTATAATGGTGCACATTATAGACAACAGCCCTTCAGACCTGGGTATTTTGGAGCACTCTTCTGTGGTACCCTGGCTCGCCATTAGTTCTTCATTTTAAAGTTTAGATCAAGGTTCTGTTTTTTTTTTTTATTTCAAGGTCTTTGCTAAAAACATTTGTGTAACACAGTGTTGCTCAGTCACATTTATTTGTGCTTATTATCGTAATTATTTTTGCCAGAAAGACTGACAATTATGCATTTGCATATGTAGTAGATCAAAACCCCCTGAACACCCTGGTGTTTGCTCTGGGCTTATTACTCCCTGATACTTCTGCTATCAGTAGAATTTGCCTGTTTACCATTGCTATCTCTATTTAGATCATTTATTTAGATGAGAAACAGTGAGGAGCTGCACTGCTGACTCCTGGGAGGCCTCATTTGTTATCTTCTCCTAAATGAACAGCGGCTACTTTACTACTGTTTGTTATTTCAAGCCAAAGCTCCACTCACACCTCTGTTCTCACTCATATTCACACAGATCTGAGTTTAAAAGAGATTAAGCCATGCTGGCTCCAAATTCAGCAAAGGGGTAAAAGTTTTCCAGAGGAAACAGAAACAAATTCTGGGCCTGTGAGAAGGAGAAGCATTTGGCTTTTATAAGATGGAAGAGGGGCCATTATATTGCTAGAAAAGAAGGATGGGAAAGGCAAGAAGGAAAAATAGAAAAATATCAGCTTAGGAATTTTGCTGTGAAGCAGAGAAGACCAGTCATCCTCAGCAGAGACACAAAAGTAAAGCACAAAAGTAATTTTATTTGGAGTCCAGGTACAGTTTAGGGAAATGAATATTCCTTACCTCTAATGTTTGAATGTCTTTTTAGAGGTTGTCTTTGTTTCTCTTTGGCAGAAGTAGTTAAGTGCACAGGAGAGTTAATAAAGCTGGATTCATAGAGATTTCTATTTTGTGATGGGATTTGACTGAAATGTATTACAGTATAAAAACTGAAACTTTGGTGGACATCTTGCTGTGGGGGAAGGGAAGGAGAAGGGAAACTCACTCTTAATTCTAGCTGCTATTTTCAAGTAAGCATGTTTAAACTATTAATTCTCCATCAGACATGGCTGAAATAGGCTGATGCACTCAGAACAAAATATCATCATAACAGACAGAAATCATGATTAGATGAGACAGTTCCTAAAGAAACAAACACCTTGAAATTAAAAGAATTAAGCAGCAATGCCACAAAGCACTGTGAAATCAAAGGTAAACCTTTGGTCACGAGTCAACCCATCCTCTTCAAGCAGATAAGGTTTTTTTTCTCATGCTAACTGGATTAACTTGCCTCAACTGAGGACATCCTACCCACAGCTAACTTTAAAATCTCCAGCTGAAGCCCCAAAGCTTAGTCTGGACTCTGGGCTCCTGGCATTTTCTCATGATGCACGTAATTCCACCCATCCATCCACCAATTTTAAACTCAAACTTACCATCTTGTGTTGATCAGGCTCGTAAGAATTGCATTTACCTTGTCTTTAGAAAATCACATCATCCTGACTACTGTTTTCAAAGTATATGCTACCATCAATATGAGGATTTCATGGTGGATCAGTAAAAATAATTTACTTTTTAATCTTTTTTGTAGTTCGCTATCCCAGATCAACCCTGCTTAGTATGGCCAGGCATAAAGGGGGTTTTGTTTGTTTATTTGTTTTAGCAATAAAAATTCCTAATACTGAATTTCCCTCCTCTGAATTTATAATTTCAGAGAACCAGGACAAAATCCTTGTGTGCACAGGACTGGACTTAGATTATGCTGCATTGAAACAGCTTCAGGAAAATGACTGAAGTAATTAAGTACTGCACTTCTTTGACTGCCACATGGCATTCAGGTGTGGAGTGAGCTGGCAAGCACAGCAGTCTCCAGAACAGCTTAAGTGAAGCAAGATTCCCCACAATGAATGTTCAGTATTTTTCAGCCACACCCCCAGGGGCCTCTACCAAAGAGGCAGATCCTGGCTCACATGGTCTCTCTTGTGCCTGTGAACGTAGTCAGTTTTTGCCTTCATTACAATAAGATAAATAATACAAGACTGGCACAATGGCTGAGAAGAAAGCACTCATGGCCAACTTGGCCTCCACCTTCAGGCCAAGGAAGCAATTTGCTTTTCTGCTCCCAAATATATTACCTTGACCCAACTCCCATCACAAGAACTTTTTTGCCATTATGGAAAACATGTTACAGAATTAAATGTTCCTTCTTATTTGTGATGATTCTGTAGGAAAGTATAAATCTCACCACGAACACTAATACTACACAGAATTTTCTTTATCCAAAAATGTTGCCTTTTCCTTTGCACATCACTTCTCAGCCTTTATCTTTTTCATATCAAGAATTATCTCAGCCCTTTTTATTTTTACGGGACAACATTACATTAAAACAAGGACCATGTGGGTCTACAACATTCTTTCTCTTCTGTGCCATTGCTTAATCCCACCAAACACCTGCACAAAGTTCTGGACCTTTCTAAAAGTATTTCAGCAACCTAAACAACTGGGATCTTGTTTACAAGACCAGATAGCTGACAAGACCAAGTAGCTGACAATAGTTCCCAAGACTTTTTAAAGCACCCTGAACGGGACCTTAAGAGACTGAATATCTCCTGCACACCAGAAGCACTGTAAATATTATAAACCACTAAATGGTGCTTGGGCTACACAACGTGTAGAATTTAAATCTTCAGGCCACAGGTCCCTGGTGCTCCTTAGAGATGCTTTCCAACTTTGTTACTGTTCAGAGAAGTGCAGCTCAACTGTAGAGCATTAACATACATCCAGATTTTCTCCTCTGATCCTTGTTTAAAGACTGTACAACCTCCACAGTGTAGCATGATGTATGTCAAGGACTACATTTGAACCCAAATGTGGAAACTCTTTATTTTCCAAAAATCTTCAAAATGTTGTAGGAAAATGCAGCGAGGTCTCCCTGAGGGCAGCAATCATCCTTAAGCTAGGGGCTGAGAAATCTCTACAGTGAAAGGCGAATTTAAACAGATAAATTCTATCCAAAGAGGTACATGTACTGTGGTTAAGACTTTTCTTTTTCTTTTTTTCTCTGTGGATAAAGTAAACAAAGGGATGCATGGCCTGTGTTGGCACACTACAAAGCTTTCAGGCAGCAAGTCACTGGAACAAGGAGAAAAGGCTCCGCCTCAAACTTCTTAGAGCAAGAAGGAACACTCCAAGCTGACTGCAGTGCTTTCCACAGCATATCACGACTGACTTGAAATCATTACTGAAAGCCAGGCCACTGCTATTGACTTTGCAATTACTCCGTGTCTCAGCGTGGGCGCGGTGGCAGCCGGCATCGACAAAGAGTAGCTAAAACTGGCTCTGGGCTTTTGTATCTATTGGTCTTTGTTAATTGCATTTCTACTTTCTTTATCACATTCACTTCTAAACACTCAGCAGTGCAGAGGATGCTGACAGGGCAAGTAAGTTTTGTCCTAAGTTCACACAGAAGCCTCTACAAACCAGGCTCCATGCTCGGTACCGCATTATGCAGCTCCTCTCGCAGGAAAACAAAGCAGTGCAACTCCTGGCAACCATCCTAAGTATGCAGGAAGGAGAACAACAAATGCCTCCAGGGACATGCTGATACATGGAGTTAACCAGCACCTGAAAAGCCCCACACCTGTGATCCTCCCACTGCTGCAAACAGCGCTGTGTTGACTCAGTGCATTACTCTGCCACGCGGGGATTCATCTCGCCTAATCTGAGGTGCTCACAAAGCAGACACTGTCACCTCAGTTAGTTATCCTTGTACAATCAGTGGAAGAAAACTGACACTTTTACTACAGCATGGATCATCTTGTGCAAAGAGGCACATCTAAAATAGGTCAGAGGAATCACAGCCTGGAAGCAATGAATTCCCTGATTTTTGGAAAGAACTCTGGATGAGAAGATGCCTTGAGAGGTGTAAGGGCTTTTCAGACAATGGAGTCTAAAATGAAACTCAAGATGTCAAGCCTATTTATGTCAATAAATAAATTAGTCTATTTTCCATTTAGCATAGAGTATGGAACAGCAAAAATCATATATGATTTTCTTTATCATGTTATCTCAGCTTGTCATTCTGCAATTCCTTTGTGACAGACACACAAACACTCCAGCCCAGAACACACCTGTCACAGAGCAGAACACAGCTCCCTGGCTTCACACTGTTAGCTCAGGGAAAAAGAAAAAAGCTCCATCCCATATCTCTCTCCTTTTTCACACTCCTGTTCATACATAGCTACAATAACTACCCATGTGTAAAAGAATATGGGAAAGCTGCTCTTAGAGATCACAAAGCCTGACTGCCAAGAATAGAGTACATCAGTGACTACTTTGAGGTGGACACATGCTTCTATTTCTCAACATTTCTATCAAATATAAAGTGTTTCACAAAAGCACAGCTCCTGTCTTTTAGCAGAAATTCAAAGTTTGGACCTCCCCTGCCCTACCCTTGGTCTGGTTGTTCCTACTTGTGCTGACTGCGAGGCATCTTCTCACCTGCACAGCTGGACACAAGCACTGGAGCTGGCAGAGGCAGTGTCTCTGGGGAGCCACGAGGACTCTGAAATTGTACTTCAATGTATATTGTTTCCTCTAAATTGGATCAAATTTGTTTCTACTGAACAGTTCATCACTTCCTAACTAGCCTGACTCCTGAACAGACTGTCCAATAAAGTCTCTTAAGGGGAGAATTCTATGCTATATCTTACACCACCAAGACCATTACTGGGTATATAGATGATGTTTTTTGATCCTGTCAGTTAAAGAAGAGAATAAGGGGAAGAATGGTATTTCTACTAGTGCAGCAGGCCCCAGAACCGTACTGGAACTATAGCCAGGGCTGACTCAGATGCTGATTCTGCTCTTCCCTTTAAATCTGATTGCTCAGTTTTGTAGTGGTAAGCCAGGATTATTGCAATTTTGGTAGAATTTTCTGTCATTTGGAAAGCATTACGTATAATAATAGTGTTTTATGAGATATGCAAGTAAGTATGGGGAAAATCAGGCTACAGGAGAATTGGGGCTTTTGTTTAAAGAAGGAACACTGTACTCTGGGCAAGAGGAAATATTGCCATTATCCACTGGGATTCAAGGGTCCTGTGGTGCTATTGTGTCACCTCTGCCTCTCTTAGACCTGTTGATCATGTATCATGAGTAAAATGTATATAACTGCATGTGGCACTACAGGGACAAGCAGCACTTGCAGTGCAGTGACATGTAGATGTTGATAAAGCTTTGGTTTAGAGAGGGAAAACTGACTCTCCACACCAACCTTCTGTCATGATTCATCCAGACATCCTCTTACTCCTAAACCCATTAGTCCTCCGAAGATTAAGTAGCACAGCACAGGCAGAAAGACTAAAGGATTGGGATGCATTATTTAGCTACGATTCAGTGCCTGAGCTCTGATGCTTTCATATTCCTAGCCTGCAGCAGAAAACACCTCTAAATGTACTAGCTGAAATGAATGGGTTGAACTTAAATTGTTCCTCCTCATGTCTGTGAAACAGGAAAAGTACCACAGCTTAGCTGCTGTGAAATAACCAACAGGGGTTTGGGTATGTGGGCACACATACACAGCGAGTAGCTGAGCTATACAGACAGATACTCCCTACTGCCTGAGCTGGTGTGGTGGCTATAACCTGCCTGGGTTCCCAGAACAGGATCAGTTTCAGTCAGCTAGAGCTTGAATATTAATCAATGTGTTCTGTTCAGGTGCTCATTTATTGTGCTTCGACTGAAACCTATAAGAGACAGCTTTTGACATGGTTTAGATACACTTCTTTACTACATCCAGGCTTTTTTCTGTGCCAGCACACTTTTCTTTGATTGTATTCCTTGTGCCAAGGCTTTTGGAATGCTTTCCACTCAGCACAGGTGCCCTGAGCACTGCACCAGTGCAGCCCTCGCAGAGTCAAGTCCCTCCCTTTTGGAGGGACTCGCTCTCTAGCTCACCAGTTTCAAAAGAGTCACATAAAAGTTAACATTTAATCTCTTAATAAAGCTGTCAGAGGTAAACAACTCTTTACTACTTTCTTCTTAAGGACACTAGAGACATCCTCTGAGGGAGAGACATAGATTTAAATGAAGTCATCTTTTAAACTACTCTCCATCTTCCATATGAATAAATCTCCTTCAAAGAGCTCTGACAATATGACTGGTTTGGGGACTGGGGAAGGAGGGAGGATGAGAAGGGGAGAACAAAACAAGATCAACCACCCAAAACAAACAAGCTTTCATTTCTGACCTCAGACACTGAGAGTACAAGATTCTCTGTATTGCTTCCAAGCACTTCCCTATCCTATCTGCTGTTCTGCTCCCAACCATGGCTGATTTTTCTAGCTTCAGAATGAGGCAGAAAAACAAACAGGATACAGCCAAGCACATGCTGGAGGGGAAAAATATCCTTTTAATGCAGTAGGAGACTAAGGTACAAACAATGGAGTACAGAATCTCAGCCTGGGTGTCAACAGATCTTTGTAGGCTTTTATACAAATAAAAAATGAGTTTAAAAAAAGTCCTGCTATTTTGGTCAGATACGACAGTTTACAAGTCAGGGCACTGGTACTTATTCTTGTACACAAGACACAGGTGATTAAAAATCTGGCTAGTCCAACACTTGTTCCCTTTTCAAACCTGGATCAATTATTTCTTCCTGTAACAACTTCTAAAGCTTCAGCTTTTTAAGATTTGCCTCTGAAGCCATCAGCTGTTTCTCCCTGCTACTCATTTGCTAAGCCATGAAATTCTTCTGAGCAAATACCCAAACTGCACCTCCACCAATGCAGCAGAGAACACACCCAGGCTGACAGAGAGATGTGTGCAGGACACCCAGAACACACCCAGGCTGGCAGACAGATAGATGTGTGCAGGACACCCAGAACACACCCAGGCTGGCAGACAGATGTGTGCAGGACACCCAGAACACACCCAGGCTGGCAGACAGATGTGTGCAGGACACCCAGAACACACCCAGGCTGGCAGACAGATGTGTGCAGGACACCCAGAACACACCCAGGCTGGCAGACAGATGTGTGCAGGGCACCCAGAACACAGCCAGGCTGGCAGACAGATGTGTGCAGGACACCCAGAACACACCCAGGCTGACAGAGAGATGTGTGCAGGACACCCAGAACACACCCAGGCTGGCAGACAGATGTGTGCAGGACACCCAGAACACACCCAGGCTGACAGAGAGATGTGTGCAGGACATCCAGAACACACCCAGGCTGACAGAGAGATGTGTGCAGGACATCCAGAACACACCCAGGCTGACAGAGAGATGTGTGCAGGACACCCAGAACACACCCAGGCTGGCAGACAGATGTGTGCAGGGCACCCAGAACACACCCAGGCTGGCAGACAGATGTGTGCAGGGCACCCAGAACACACCCAGGCTGACAGACAGATGTGTGCAGGACACAGAGGACGTGATACTTCCATCAGGGGCCAGCAGGGAAAGTGCACAGCAGCACCTGTCTGTACAAATTAACATCCAAGTCACCCAGCCACTTCTCCTGTGCCTCTGAGTCACCTCGATTGCTATGGATTACCATCCCTCAGGAGATTCAGGATGGCATTCCCATTATCCACTTAGGTACATGCTTTTACTGTATCATCTACTTAAGCTGCTCCTACCCACTGCCATTACTTTGTGTTATGAATGCTGGAGTTGATAGACATCAATCTGCCATTGCTCTCTCTTCCAGGGTATGTGAACTCAGGAAGTGCTGCAACATTTAGCTCAGGGCTTATGAAACACCCTGAAATGCCAAAACCTACACTTTGCAATTGGTTAGCCATAAATTTGGTTCTTTGGCTGTTAGAGGTGAGCATTACTTGTTTCAGTACTGAAATGTCAAAATCCTCCACAAAAGAAACATTTGCTGTAAATCTAAACCAGACTGGGAGAACCAGACACATCCCTGCCACTCCAGTATTTTGTCCAGTGAATGGCAGGACTCAGTTTCCACAGCTTTCCCACCCACATGTGTAATGTGTCACTTAGTGCAACAAAATTATAAAATGAGTCACAACAACGGTAGTTTGCATTTAAACAAATAGCAGGTGTAATATCTACATGATTATCAAAATCTATTTTGTTAGAGACAGATCAAAGGATTAGCAGAGTACACAAAGACCATGAGCCACAGTGCAAGACATTCTGCACTCAGTTCTATAATGTTATTCCAATTTCAAGACAAGCCTACTTTTAAAGTGACCTACTAAGTGACACTACCCCATTAGGTTTTCCATAAAAATCACCTTATTACCTTCAAGAGCTCTTCACTTCCTAATGTCATAACTCCTAGACTGAATACCCCTCTTGAAAAGACAAAGTTATTCACTATTTCCAAATTTTCTCTATTGCTGTTAATATTACCTTAATGGAAATTTTGACAAAGTTGATAAAGTCTTCAGCAGATTAGAATGGCCTAAGGAGTTACAAAAGAACAGCCAAGCTGTTCTAGGCACTGTTTGAAAAGGCAGAAGGACCACAGCCGGAAGAATTTTAATTTAGAGAGAGAGAGGAAAAAAAAACGCATCAGAGAGACATATGCAACACACAAACAGAATGAAAAAAATACTCCCCATTCAACAACTTTTGGAAGCAAAAAGGTGGCGGGGAGGGCACAAGGTGCTGGGGGAGGCATGGAAGATGAGGGTGTGCCAGGAAAGGTGCAAAACTGGGGGGAGATACTATAAAGAGCAGTGAAGCTGTAGGAACACACGTGTGGAGCAGAGGATTTTTTGTACAAGGATGTACAAAATCCTCTGTATAATTATGTATTTACAGAGAGGGAGGAGCAATTTCATCTTGGGGGAACATACCCCTTCCTTCTCCTTCCCTCTGGCTTTTATTGCCACACACGGTGTCCTGTGTGATGGAATATCCCTTTGGTCAGCTGGGGCCAGCTGTTCCAGCTGTGTCTCCTCTCAACTTCTCATGCACCTGCTGCTGGGACAGTGTGAGAATCAGAAAAGGCCTTGGGGCTGTAAAAGCACTGCTCAGCTTTTACTAAACTAAAATGTGTTTGCTAACATTTCTTTTATCACTGATTCAAAACTCAGCACCATACAAACCACTGCAAAGAAAATTATCTGTAGGCCAGCCAAAACCAGTGCAAATGTCTCTGCAAGACAGCAGTGTCCATGCTGATCCCACAAACACACACTGAAAGAAGGAATTGGCACGCTCAGGACTCTTGACTTGTCATAGCCCAGCACTGCATGCCAGTCCTACTGCCTGTTTGATATAATTAATAGGAAGAGGATGCAATCCCTCTTGTCCTCAGGGGTTTGCTCTGAAATCACAGACACTGCCACAAGCAAGGCTGGAAGCTGCAGAGTATTTAACAGGATGGTTCCTGGGCTCTCTGTATGTATTTATCTGTCTGTAGTACTACTAGTCATTAAAAAGTCTGAGCACTTTTCAAGTGAAAAAATACTTAGTTTCTCTGGCTTATGACAGTCTTTGTAAAGAGCAGTGCTATATTGATTCTTTCCTCAGTGTGTATACAAACTCATTTATAATGTTGTGACCTGAACTGTAGAGCACAAATTTAAAATGACCTGTACATATTACTTGGTAACATTTGGATTGCAAGTTAAATACTCTCTGATTAAACATGAATGCTTTTCCCTGGGAGTACGAGATATCTTATCAGAAAAGCCTTCTTATCAAATTCACCATCCTGGAGGCAGACACATCCTCTTGCAGTGCTGGGAGTTCATAATGATAAAATTAACAATGTTGTATTTCCCAGTGAAGTCAGCAGTAGTGCACTGCATCCTACCATTAATCATTAGAGCCAGTTCTCATAACAGAGCCACTTGCTGGCCCTCGGGCACCTGCATCACTCCCCAAGCAATTCCAGTCCCCAGCAATAACTTATCGCAGAAGCCAGGGATCAAGATTAAAAACCCAGTGAATAATGGGAGACTGCGTGCACCTCTATTCCTCTGGTAGATACAAGCAAGCTAATAACCTCCTTAAAGGGGAAGCAAATCATTCCATATTTTTCACTTTATAGACAAGCCAGGAAAGACCTGTATCTACGTCTCAGTAAAATTTATTGTACTGTTTAAGTTACTTGTTTCTGCCTTGTGCAAGGCATAAGCATGCATAAAACATTGGTGGGGGAGGGCCCTCTGTGCAGCACTGCTCCAAGTACACTGCATTCTGCTCACAACAAAAACTGCAGGGGAAGGAAATTTTCATCTAAATCAGGGAATCAGAAATATTACCTATTTTGTAAAACATTTGGGCAAGCAGTATAATCAGAGGCCAGATTTCCAGCAGGCAAAAAATGGCTTGAATTGACATTTGTGCCATAGAGGTGATGGAAGAGTCCCTGAAAATGCATTTCAGCCATGGCTTCTCCCCCTCTCCTTCCCAGTCACAGGGCACAGCACTAAAATACTGAGTGTTCTGCTGCTGAGATCAGTGCAATTCTCTGGGAAGGAGTCTGCTGAGTCAATGCAGCTCACAGCTTGCTAAGCATGCAAGAGAGACAGGCAGGTCTGGAAAGACAAAAGGAACCTTCATGGGGACCTCAGTGTCCCTGCTGGGAGGACAAAATGCATGCATACACACACCCGTATATGTATGGAGGTAGGTGCAGCTGTTTACAGAGAGGTTTTTGTCTCCTCCAATTCAGCATCAAATATTATTCCATTATTGAGGCCATGCTTGGAGGTTATTCCAGATATTCCTATTTTTGCCCATAAATCGTATGAAACTTTTAAATAACTATTATTGTATTGTTTATTCAAAGATTAATTTGGAAACTTAGTGCTACAGTACTTTGAAAGGAAGGAAAGGAAGCAGGGTCTGAGCAAAGAGACTGTGCTGCTCTTTAGTGTTTCAGGAATTTCATATCAAGTTTTCGCTTTTTTGGAGGTTACTACAAAGGCAGTGCTTGAATTCTTGAGATAAAAACAATAATTACTATACTTAGAATAATTAATACTTGCTACAAATTTTGTATGAGGTGAGCAGAGAAAGAATTTCAAGTGTGGCATTGGAGAGAAAGAGAATAAAAGGAATTTAAGAAAAGTAAATGCAGAACTACTGTGTTAAAAGTATTCAGTTTATACAAGCAGCTCTTTGGCACACCTGTATAGGATGCCTCAGTCAGCAGCAACTTCAGACACCACAGAGAGTTGAACCAGCTCAACATAGCACTGCATGTTGGAGAAAAATGTGTGAAGGAAGCATAACTGAGGCACAGTTGGGCTGATTTCCTCATGAACACCACAGGGACACAGAGGAGAATTCTCTGTCACTTTGGCTCCAATCTGCCATTTAGACTACATGAAATGTGAAGAAACTGCAAAATCATCTTTAGAAGCTGAAAAACACTACTAAAATTCTGGGTGAGAAAGGAATGAATATCAAACATGGCCACAAAAATTTGTCAAGTGAGATTAATCATTGAGCCTGGTTATAAATTCTTAGTGTTCCACTGTTTTCCCAAGAGTTTTCATGAAACATTTATTTTTGATTGTCAGGTCTCAGGAATTTTGCCTGATTTTCCCATCTGCTAAGAATATAAGTTCATCACGGTTATAAAAGCTTGATGCCCCACAAAAGCTTCCCAAGCATACAGTCAAACCAGATAAAGTCATTACAACGTACTGATACATCTGTAAACCTACATAAAAAATCGCATTATGCTTAATGATTAAGAAATAAATAACAATATATTCATGTAATGGATGCATTTCTGAATGGATTTATCTTTGAATACCGTGTGATATAGTGGAGTGGTAAATGATTCAAGCCAAGTGCTACTGCCATCACTTCAAGAGGTTATTTGAAACAGGGACAATGTTGGACTCTGGTATGTGTTGAGATCAGTCCAAAACATGAAGCAAACAAAAAGAAAAAATTACAGACACTTATTTCCACCCAAAAATCACATGAAATGTCATTATTCTCTGTTTCAGTTTGTGCCCAGGGTGGGAAACACCTGGAAGAATTCTGATTAACAATTTTTCCCGATTAACTCTGACAATAACTCATTTTCCATTAAAAAAGTTCTTCCTGATTTGATCTTTATTATGATAAAACAACTAAATCTCTAGTATTATAAATCAAGTTTCAGTAAAATATCTCCACTGACTCTGTCTTTGAATCCTGTGATTCTTATTCATATTACAGAAATCTGTTGTAGAGGGAAGAATAGAGAATACTGCAAGGCATAAAATTGCTGGGATTTTAAAATACACCCATGAATGCATGTCAATCACTTTACAAACATCAGAACTGGTGTCAACTGGAGGCTTTAGAGACATCACGCTGTTAAGCAGCTTCTCCTCAAGTTTTTGAAGGTGGGAGGATCAATGAGAGGATGCTTCAAAAGCTGGGTACAGGTGATGTACACATTACTGATGGGAACAACAGAGGAGCTTTGGGCATGTCTTAAGGAAGAAAAGTGACAGTGTCATAAAAGAAATTCTACAGGATTATGCTTCAGAGAACACAGTCCACACATGGATGAAGAAAGCAGCCTAGCAAGCCATTTTTACAAGTTTGTGGGTTACTCTGGTAGAAAAGGGTTTTGTTTGACAAAAAGAATTGGCTTTCTAATCATGCCCCCTGGGGTCACAGAGGTTTGTAAATCAAACCTTTTCATCTGGTCAAATAATTCATTAAGGACATAGGCACAGAGTGGGATCTGTTTTCCATTCCTGAGCTGATCTTTGCCTTGCAGAACTCAAGCACCAGAAAGTCTTGTGCCTTTCATTTCAGGGTTTATTTTGTACTACTTTAGTTGGCCTCTGCCTACTTTTCAGCTTGAAGATCTGTCCTTTTACTGACTTTAATGATAAATAATCAACAGGCCCCTTGTACTGGCACTACCAACTCATTCACATGCAGTGAGGACTAAGCCAGAGGAGCCCACTGGTGTCCAGTGCAAGAGCAAGAGATGGCAAGCACAAACCAAAATACCAGATAACCTATTTAAACATCACACAAAGCTGTTTTTCCTCTGTGGTGCCTGAGCACTGGAACATATTGCCCATGTCTGTGAGTTTTTCCCATTCTTGAAGCTATTCAACACTCATTTGGACAGTGCCCTACACAACCTGCCCTATCTGACCCCGCCTTCAGCAGGAGGGTTGGACTCAAGGGTTTCCAGACATTGCTACCAACCTCCACCATTGTGTCATTTTGTGATTCCATAAAAAGGCTTTGTTAATTGACACCTTGTGACTCACCCTGGTCCCATGCCTTTGGCTGCAAATCTGAGAGATACTTGCAATTACAGCCAAAATGTACAGATCCACCTTCCCTCTGAGCCAGCAGCTTCCAGCACACACCCCTCTCTCACATCCAAAACGAACCTTCCTGCCTGCCAGCAGAGCTCCACAGAGGCACACCTGTGATCCTGGGACCAGGAGCTGAGGGCTGACACAGCTGGAACAGCTGCTCTCCAGAGGCGCTCCATGTGTGGGACAGAGGGCAGCCCAAGCCAGGCTTAGGCAGAGATCCACTTACAAAGTGTGGGAGACATTCATGACACATCACTGCTGCTGGGGACAAAAATGTGCAGTCTGCCCTGGCCACAGAACAGACATTTATGAGCACCAGAAACAGGGATGAGAAAATGAAACTGATTTAGAGATGCAGGACAAGTATCAGCTAGACCTGACTTAAGAGTGGAAAAACTTAAATTTTGGATTAGGGAAACAACTGACAATACGCCAGGCTCAATTCTCTTTCTATAAACATACAAGAAGGGAGTTAAATTTAAGGCCTTGCTCAAGGTGTTGTTATAATTATCTTTTCCAAGAGAGAGTCTAAATCAGCATTGCAGGAAGAGACAAAAAGCACCAGGGGAGACAAAGAGAAGCTCTACTGTCACAGACAGTCAAGACATCCAACACTTCTGAAATTCAAAGGAGGGCAGGAGGAGGCCGGCTGTGTGTCATGTTATGGAGAGAATATTGGATCTGAGGAGCTGGACAACAGACTAGAGGAAATCTGATTGTGACTACTCTTACAAAAGATGTAATGTTAGAGATTTTTTTCTCTCCTTCCTAAGACAAAATATTCAACCCCATAGCTTCTAGTTCAATACATTAATTTTTACTCCCTTGTTTCTATGAAAATCATAATTTTCTTAAGAGCAGGCATTGGATGATTGTATTTATGAGCTAAAATTTAGATTCCTTAGACAATTAGAAAAGTTTCCCTAATTGTGTGATTTTTTTTCTGCAAATTGGTCTAAACAGATCAAAAATCTTTAACACTGTTGTGGCACTGCTCATGGAGATTTAAATAAAACAAAGGTAAATAAAATGCTGCAGTAATGTAAACCAAAATGAAGAAATACATAATATTTGATTTTTCATGAGGAAGCAGAAAGTTGTAATTATTTTACTAGGTTTGACTGCGTGCAAAAAAACCCAATAAAACCCCAAACCAATATAGGCACTAAAAGAATGAAAAGCAATGGTTTAATCCCAAAAATGCTTCTGCATGAATAATTAAAATACTCTAGAGTAGAATTATTCCTGCTCTGGAGTTCATGCACAAGTATCAGGATGCAAAAAACCACAAGTTATCATCTCATACTGAAGATTACAGTGTTATTCTGTCTATTTTAGCTTCCTAAAATTCCTGCTGATTGCAATGAGGAGTTTGCAGGAGAAGTTGATCAATATATGATGATGTCATACAAATCCTGCCTCTTTTGGTTATGGAATCCATTATTTGTGAGAATATCTGCATCTTATCAAGAACCAACTTGTATTTAGGTACAACCAAACCCAACACACTTAGCCCTCAGTGCTAAAAGACTGTACTTCATCTGCTAATGCTTTCCTTGAAACCGCTTGGATTAAAAACACCTCTAAAGGAAACAGAATATGACATTTCAATAAAGCCATATCTTTTTGTAATAGTCCCTAAACAATGCATGCAAAAGATCAAGCTGCTGAGCAGAAGCATCTCCCTGTGAAGGCCCTCAAGTGTGTGAGTAGTTCTTATGAAAGGAAAATCACAGACATCAGAGGAACACAACCAGTCCTTAGCCTTGAATAAAAATACTTGCATTCTACCAGAATTGCTCAGGTACAAAATGCCATTCAACTCTTTTCCTCTTTCAGGTGGCTTAATTTTACAGAAACTTTCTTTTCAATGTAGACTGTGATGTGACTTCAGAGAGATTTGGGATTTGGGATTTTTAGTGTGTTATTAAGCCATGAAGAGTCAAATATTTTGCTGAGTTAAGGTGATTCACTACACTGCCCTGCTTAAGCTCAATATCTATTTCTGTGTTGCCTATTTTAATCTTAGTTGCAAGTTGAACTGACATTGCTGAAGCTCTTTCCTAAGGGTTTCCAACACATAAGCTAAATTGCAGTGCCTTGTAAATGGGGTTTTGTCTGTTCAGCAGATGGATAGTGATTGATTAAGCTTCAGTGACTTGTCTATGGATATGAATTCTTAAAGACACTGATCTGCAAAATCAGAAACCCAGTGGTAGGTTACATTGGTAAATACTCCAGCAGTGTTCCTGGGATTAGTGAAAGTTCTGTGTGAGACAGAAGGGCTGATCCAGCTCTCCGTGTTCATGTAAGCCAACAATTTTATGCTCTTTAATATTCCACCATTTGGAAGAATGGGAATGCATCTACTAATCTGGTTTCTAATGTTTAAAGGGCTTCAATCTCCAAATAAGCAAATACTTTAGCAAAGTATTAGTAACTTTAATAAATTGTAGAACTAATGACAAGCCTTCTGAGATGACTCAAGGAACTGAGGAATGAGGTCAAAGAACCCCACAACCTGATGGCTGATGAAAGATGATGGCAGAGAAAGTTGTGCTAGGAATTGCTTTGCATGGCTCAGGAGGTGTGATTCCACTCAATATTTTTAAAAGGAAAGTGTAATTTCAGAGTTGAGCCAATTTTTAATGTAAAGTCAGACTCCATCCTTCCAAGACTATTATCCTTATGAATACATCCTGAAGTATGTTGGTTTTGTTTTCTCTTCTGAGCAGCAAACTTTGATACAAACAGCTTGTGAATCAATAAGCAACTTGTTTTGTGGTCTCCCTGTGCATTGATTCACAAACCATTTGTCTCCTTGTAAACACTGTAATAAAACAATTATCACTTAATAATGCACCATTACATCATCAGTAACCAATCAGAATGCTGAGGAATCAAAATTTCCTTCTCCCTGTATATTACCTGTACATTGTAGTTAATTCGATTTCATAATAAACCAATATATATTTCTTTCCATGGCCTGGGTGTTTTGGGAGCACTTATATAATTTTTCCCTAAATAAACAAAGGATCACCTGAAAAAATGAGGTAAATCTAGGTTTTAATAATCTGGAAATAAAGGAAAGAAAGCAGATTTTAAATGAAAAGTATTGAGGAGATAAGCATAAAATATCTATTGCAACTGGTATTCAAATTTTTAGATAGAAACCTGCTCTGAACTTATTTAAGCACCCAACCTTGGGAGCTGCTCACTGAAGTCCTCCAGTTTATCAGAGCCTGTCCTGTGAGACGTAAATACAAATGCAGTGTTACAGACACAGCCTGGTGACTGCTCTAAGTAGAGGGGAATAATCTCTTCTGATCTCCTGATACCCCAGCACGATCAGCCCTCCTGGCTGCCCAGACACTGCTGGCTTCTGCTCAGTTTGGGGCCACCAAGATGTCCCGACCCTTTCCTGCTGTGTTTTTCTCAGGCTTCTTCCTTGACATATACAATGGTTGAGGTTTTCCCTGCTGGATTTTGGGAGGTTTTGGTCAGCTCACCCTTCCAGCCCATCCAGGTCTGCCCTTGCTCTCTCACCTGGTGCCTCCAGTTCCATGTCCCCTCTGAGGCTGATCTGGACACCCCTCACCTGAACCACTGCTAACGCAAATGTTAAACAGGAGGGTTTTGCACACACACCTTGCAGTTCTCCCCTTGTGAGCAGCTCCAGACAGAGCATGATCCCTGACCACAAAAACACTTTTCACCCATCCGGTTGTCCATCCATCCAGACTGGAAGATCCTAACTTGAAGACAAGACTACCAAGAAAAGCAGTGTCAAATGCCTTGCTGATGTCAAGACAAATGGTCTCTCTGCTCTCCCCTCATCCATAATGCGGTCATTTTTCACAAAAATCAATTGGGGTGGCCAGGAATGCTTTACCTGGTAAATTCATATGACTGCTCCCACTCATAATGGTTTCTCTCATGTGTATTAGAAAGACCAAAGAGGAGCTGACTGACCTGTAGCTCTCAAAATTGTAATTATGGCTGATTTAAACATGGGTGCTAAGCAAATCTGAAAAAAAAAATTATAACTCATGATATTCTGATTATAAACTCTCATGTTTCTTAATCACCTGCTGCAAATAATCTCCTCTCAAATTTACACATACAGGTGACACCTATGGCTTACATCTAAAATGCCTTTTGGCTTTCTGTTCCAGAAACAATTGTGATTTATGTACCAATGATTTTTTTCCTCCAGAAAAGAAATTGTTTCTTGTAAAGAGATAGTCCCAAGTCTTGAACATGATAATTTTTTTTTTTTTTTAACAAATTGCCAATTTGGAAACTTGTGTTCCTATTTTTTAATAGCAATGTAAAGTTAAGAGACTATGACAAAAATTAAATGTGACCTTTAAAATTGTTTATTTATGGGAAAAAATCCCTGTATATTTCATCTTCCAACATTTGGTAGGACTGTGGTGTAAAAATACCTACCACTATCTATCAGTAATATTTTTCTCAAGAGTTACTGATAAATCCTCCTAGTCTAGAATAAACTCGTTGAACTTTGCAGAAACCCACATTTGTACTATGTTGATAGTAAAATCACTCATTTGGTAATTTTTAAAGCAGATTGTCAGAAATGACTGAAATATCTCCAAAAGGGACATTTTTGAAGTCATTAAATCAAACCTTCTACTGATGTATGTAAATCTTACCTAGGAATATTCTCATAATTTACTTTAAAACTAGTAGATCTTACATTAAGAAATTAAAAACCCAAAAATACACACTTGCAGGTCTCTCATCCTTTACCTAAACCTAGTGAAAATCTACCTCTGTTTTATCACCTCTATTCTGATTATCCATGGCTTTTTGGAGGCATTTAATGCTCCCTCCCTTGATCCTTCAGAACAAGCACTGCGGTGGACAGGCAGATAAATGGAAAAAGGTTATAAAGGGAATTCCCTGACACAGAAAAGTCAATAAAGGTCAACAAGCAGATGTTAGCCTGACACAGCATCAAGAGCTGTGTCTTTGTATACATACATGTAATGGATCATCCCCTGCAATTTTTGGATTGTGCTGGTACCAGAAATTACAGCAATTTTTGGTTGATATTCCAACTATTACACAAGTCTTCAGACAATATTATACCCTGGGAAGATAGGCTAGGTCACCTCTGCAAAAAAAACCAGAGTACCTAGGGTATTGGAAAGCACGTGCTTCCCGTGACTTTATTTGAGTATAACTTTAACAGTCCTTTACAGCATATGTTTCAGAAATATTTCTTCATGTTACTATTGTGTTGGTCAATTACCGCCCTTTTTGGTATCTTTAAGTAATTAACTTATTTCAGTGACCAAGGAAGCACCTTCTGTATTGATGCAGACTCAGACTGCACAGTCCCTCTTCTGAGCATAATTCCTCCCCAAGACAAGTAAAGCCCTCTCCCAGCCTTGGTCTGACAAAACCCTGCTGTAGTTGCATCCATCTGGGGAATTGCACTGCCTGCTTTCACTGCTGCAGCACAGGAATTTTCTGTTTCCACCTCCAGTGACAGCAGCTGCTGCCTCAGAAATCAAAGTTTAACTCCTTGCAGAGAAAAGTATGCAGTCAGAAGAACAAAGCGGGGCCCTGACCACAGAGTCATCCCAAAAACTCTGATACAAAAAGTGCACAACACTTCTTGGTTTTCAAATACCTGAAAGGTTCCTCCACCACCAAGGTGACAGGAGGGCTTAGTTGGTGCCAATAGTGCAATGAATTAGAATATTCCTGATGAAAATGGTCCCTGGAGGCTACAGGAGTGCTACAGCAAAGCCACGGCAGACCTCCTCATCCTGCATGAGCACACAGCATTCTGCTGTAATTGCAACCTTTCTGTTACACCCAATGGCATTTCCAGCCCACTTCTTTCCTTAGACAGTGATTCCTGCAGCACTGCGAAGCGATCAGAGACCCACATTTGTGAGAATGCACAGGATGTTAGAAAACAGAGAGAATGTCCTGGGTGCAGCACCACACTGCGCTGCATTCACCAAACAGCATCGCTGCAGGTGGCTGCTCCATTTCTCCGAACAGCCTGAGACCCATCTGCTGTTTCTGCTGCTCCCACCCTGGGGATGAGGCCACAGCACTGGCTTTTTTGGTGTGTTTCTTTTTTTTTTTTTTTTTGGTTTGGTCGTTGTTGTTTTCTGAGGATTATGTTGTTTTTTTTACTTCTCGGGGAGAATATTTTGGAAAACAAATTTGCCCTAAGCTAATAAGGCCCAACTCTTTGATGGCAGGGACACAGGAGCTCCTCACCACTGAGGCTTTTCATGTTTCCTGTAACAATTACTCAGATTATAGTCACTGTACTTTTTCCAAGTTAATAAATATTATTCTCTTAAACTGCAGTATCTGCTAATTGCTGTATGGCCGTTGAATTGCATAAGCTTTTAAAATCCTCTATCACACTGAGAAAAGGCTGTGCTTGTGAAGCCAGAATTAACAGTGCATGGTAAAAGCAAAATGAGATTAATTTTGGCTATTACAAACCTGACACTCACGGGAGGTTCACCCCATTCCAGGAACTTCTGGGGACTGCACAGGGTACACCAATGATCTGAGGCAGGGGAATTCAAACACTTTTACATGGCTTGGACCCTCTGCTCTCTTTATGAGAGAAATCAAGCCCCATGTATAAATCCTGGCTTGAAAAAAAGTCACAAAACTCTGCTAATCATATACATCTAAGCACAAAGACACAGTAGATGTTGACCAACACTTATGTTCAAAAGACAGCATTACATTCAGACTTTAAAATAAAACAAAAAAAAAAAATGTTTGCATAGAAACTGTCCAGAAAATTGTGAGTTACAGAACCACAACAGCAGCAGTTCAGATGCAACTATGCAACAATGTGCTTTTATGTTCCTAATACTGTATTTTTGTCTGTTTGGACTAGTGAATGATTATTATTTTGGTTGGCACTATGGTAGACTTTTGTCAATCTGACAAAATAACCTCCCTAAATACATAGCAATGAGTGTTAAATTCAGCTGGCCCAGAAAAAATGGCATCTGCTTCAGCTTTGGTACTTGGCTTACAGGGCGTTTCCCACTCTTTATGTCAAACACAGGATTCTATCTTCACTTTTTATTTTTACCAATGCTGGTATGAAGACAATTAAAATATCTTTTAAGATATGACATGGGAAATGTCAAGATGATTCCTTTTATTCTTTACAGAAGTTGTGCAGACCTAGTGCAAAAAACAACAAGCTCAATTAGATTCCTAAGTACTTGGAATTGCCTAATGTATCTTGCCATCTCTGTCATCTTTATTTGCCCTGATTCAGCCATGGAATCTAAGTTCCCATCTCACCCCCAGAGAAATTCCTGAAAAAAGAAATTTTCCAGGTAACTTAAACATCTTTATAGGAACTGTAAGAACCCTGAGATGTCAAAAAGGGGAAGTGATTCATCAAGATGATGGTTTCTCTAGAAGAACCAAAGACTCTTTGTTGCAGTTTGAGTTGACAGAGCACACTGGCAAGACATAAGGAGCAAGCCTGAACCTGACCCCAGATGAAAATTAGACCTGGCATAGAACAGCAGGACAGGTTAATGAACGTTTGTTGACATTATTTGTGGGGAGGGGATGAACTTGCCTCAATTTCCATAATGTTTGAGAATTCTGATTAATGATTTTCGATTTTTTTATTCCCCCTCCCTGCCTTTTGTTGAGGAAAAAGCTCACTGGTGAATCTGCATACCTTTGCAGAGGAGGAGGGAGGGCTCTTTATGGCACTCTCTCTCATGCGATCAAACCTAATTTCCTTCTCAATTTGCTGAGCCACTATCTCCAGTAATTGCAATTGGTCTGTCAAAACAGTTGGCATCTTGAAATAATGGAATACTACCTAGTATCAATCTCATTTCACATTGCTGACAGAAAGCATGATTTCCCTTTGTCTCTCCCATTTGCAGTAACAAACTGCATGATTTCCATTTGCACTAATAATTTCAACACACACACTTGGCTGGCCAGCATTTCAGATCTATTCCTTCATTCTTACATTGACATAAATGTTATTTAATATCTGAAAAAAGTACTTAAGACCTCCAACACTTTTATTTTGCTTTTAAAATAAAAGACGAATTTATTTTATTGGTCTGGATCAATACAGAAAAATAATTGCTGAAAGCTTGAGGAATCAAATTTTATCTTATGTTGGGTAAAACCCAAATGAGACAAAGCTGAGAATAACAAATTCTTTCCTTTTACTCATAACTAGTGTTGGTTCCAAATAGACAAGAATTCTTCCTGTGTACTTGAGATGGAAATATCTTTTCAGTCTTTTCACGTATGATCTCAGATATCCATTTTGGAGCTATTTCCCTATTGCCCACATGCCAAAAACTTTTGGGCTTTCACATTTAAATCTCACAGTTTCAAAAAGGGAGGCTTCAGATTTCAAATGAGGAGAAAATGTTAGGTCATATCAATCAATGTAATATTTGGAAAGAATATTTTTTAAAGTGGATTATGACTGATTTATCCAAGAAGAAAACTCCAGAGAAGGGCTATAAATGTAAGTCACCTTTAACTGTTCTTGGTAAAGCCTCTTTCCCTTGGCTTCTGTCCCTTCCAGCCCCTGGATTATTTGGAGCCCATTCAGCTTGGATCCAGTATAACATATTTTACTGAAGGTCCAAAACTGTACACAGCTCCACAAATCTGAGTTTAAAGTGCCAGATAAAGGGAAATGTTTGTATCTCATGATCTACTCCCTTCTGACTACACGATCTAGTCCACTTCTGTACACCAGAGAACACTTTCTCCTTCTACTTAAGAAATCCTCATGTTGTTTTAAAATTTTGTCTTCAGAACATAATATGTATTTCAAGCACTACTTTATGCTCCTATACTCATCTCCTTGAAGCTGAGTTTTTCCAGTTAGCTGTTTTACTAAAGCACTTAGACTATGTCCTAAAGATGACCAACAAATAGAATTTTTTAAACATGAATGTAACATTAGATTCCTTTTCATCTACCTGTTGTATACAATAAGAGAATTCATTAATTAAGAAGATATTTCCCTGTTTCCAGTTTTGTAAAGAAACAATCAGAAATTCCTATCTGACAGCAATTTCTACTTTGGCTGAGCAACGGTTGGTTTTAAATATATTAATGTATATATTAAAACAGATAACCACACAGTCTGTAATTGGGGGGGGGTGGGAGGGTGGGGGTGGAAGCTTGAATGCTCTATGAGACCCTTTTGTTAGCATTAAGACCATTTCCTTCTGGAAGGAACCTGTTTCTACTACATCATGTTATTCCCCTTTGTTACAATAACTGTCACAGCAGTCTCCCAGGCCTGACTTCTGCAAGATTTACAGACAACACCCCCTGACTCCTTTCTGAGCTAAGAAAGTTTGTGTGATCAAAACCACCTAATCAGGTTGCTACTCTGACTCAGATGACCCTGCCTGTTCCTCTCAGAAAGGCCAAGGCTGCTGCAGCGTGTTGCACAGCCAGAGCTGAGGAACAAGTAGACCCTGCTGCACTCTCTGAATAATCACACAGTGGCTCAGACTGAAGTTCAGCCTCAGAGACCCTGCCAGTGCAAAATGCCCACCAGTGTTAAATGAAGTTGTTGGCATCCCCACATTTAAAAGTACTGTGAGTATGAGAATACTCTGTTACTCTGCATTTTAATGGCTGCATAAATTCATATGCACAGCCTTGGCACTGTTTCTGTTCCATGTCTGAGTACTAAACACTGCTCAAGAGTGACTGCCAAGCCATCTTTTCCATTACCTCCAATGGACAAAATTATCCTTCTCCAAATGCCAAGCTTCAGAGAACTTCATGAGGCCTCACATTGCAGCACATTTCTGCAGTATGAGATCCACCATGCCCGCCGAACACTGTTTTCCCTTTTTCACATCCTGGTGGCTGAAACAGCACAGAGCAGCACGTCTTGGGAGGAAAGCCCTGGCATATTTGGACATATTGGTCTCTCCCTGAAGAGCCACTGCACCAGTTCAGTGTTTTCCTCAAAGTTTTTGGCCTCCCCTTGCATGCTGTAGCTGCCCCACATCTCGTAGCCCTCGGCTGGCCCCCTCCAATGGGTCAGTGCCTGTCTTGTCCAAAGCCCCACACAAGATGTGCTCCCTGAGGGTCTGGCAGAGGGTAGGACCACTGGCTGCACTCTTGCTAACCCAGCCCAACACGTCCTTGTCGCTGCTGGCGTCTCTCTGACTTGGTTTCAGAGCTGCTAAAACGCAATCTGACAAAATAGTCCAAACTCCCAGCACAGTAAAGATTTCAGTGTGTGTTCAGTTTGATCCAAGCTCATCCCAGGTTTTGATTTTAAGAACCCAATTTTTGAGGGGGCCCTGTGGATCTGGCCATGCTTTAGCGTTTCCCAGGTCAGACTCTCATATTAAGTACAGCAGCAAAGCACTTTCAGTTTTTCAGTTTTTCCTTCCCCCTATATACACATAGTGCTTCCACTGTCTGTGCCAAGCAGCAGGATGAAATTATAGCAGACACCCCAGAAGCAAATACTGAAGATCTGCATATCAGATCTTTGCATCTCTAAACCTGGTCTCTATTACAGACACAGAGACCTCAGGGAAAAATATTCTATTTCCCTGTGTTCAGTTTCCCATCTGTAGAATTAATATTAAAGTATCTTTTTATTTCTTAATTTTTGCCTCACATATTTAAATTACAAAATTCAGTCTTGAAATTATTTCTAACCTGTGACTTTACAAGTCATATGAGATATGAGAATTGGAGCAATACCTACTCGAGGCAAACAAGGCAGAGAAGGGAATGAGCCCTATACTGCCATTTACAAAGTTTTAGCAGATACCTCAGTGTGCTGGCTCTGGTTTTGATTAGGCAGCATACTTGCTTATGTCCCTTTTGACGAATCTTTGCTGAAGCAAACATACATTTTTTCCCTACGTATTTCCACTGCCTTGTCTGCAATTTTGGTGGAATGTCCTTTCTCAGAAAGGACAAATTCACCTCCATTCATCTACAATTCATCAAGAATTCGACATGGAAAATTTCCATAAGAGCAAAATGAATCTGTGTGACCTCAAAGTCCCTCACACAATAAGTTTTGAGTCTGAAGATATAAGATTAAGATAACTAGAAAAGCAAATCTCACTCCATTTCACTTCCTGACATGGTAAAATGCAGAAAGATATTTTGAATATGTTTTCATGATAATTGTTCATATTTACATACACACACTATACCTACAAGCAAACCATTTGTAGGGAAACAATTTTAATTTTGATGAAATCTCACAAAAAACCTTGAAAAATATCTGCTATCAAAAAAATCAGAAGTCCAAACCAGAGGTCCAACAATAACATCAGAAAAACTTTGGTCATATTTCACCAGAGTCATCCCAAATCATTGTAAATGAATCATGGAATAAGGCTGACCTACCTGCTGCATCACTTGTGTGTAGGGGTAAGTTTAAAAGTGTTTGGAGTTTGCCAGCCCCAGGGTAAATTTCTGTGTGATTTGGACAGTTCATCTTTATCTTAGTTTCCTCACCTGAAAAAAAAAAAAAAAAAAAGAAAAGGCTTCCTCAGCAAAAGTAGTTAAATAATACAGTTCAGAAAGACATTGCATGAGCAACAGATGCACAAGCCCAGCATCAAAATGTTTGATATTGACTGCAAGTTCAATAATTATCTTAGCATTTATGATACTACACAGAACAAGATCTACATATCTTAAAATAAAAGTAATTTGCCTTCTTTTCTTGGCCTGCAAGAGATTTCGGCCTTACAGCAGTGGGAGGGCACCTCTGGAGTGGACACTGAGTGTTCAGCAGTGCATCCACTGCTGCTGGAGTCACCCAGCTTGAGTGTTTGAGCACAACACCCCATACCACAAATACCAGTTTAGTTATGCCTATATGAAATAGAATTTAATTACACCTGCAAGCATGCAACCATGAAAAACGATAAATAACCCTGGCTTTATGACTGAGTGACAATGAACACAAAAATCTGCATCAAAGAGCTTCGTGCGCTCCTGGCCAAGAAGGGTTGTGTGCCTGCTTGCCAGGTGCTGCACAGGGAAGTCCACGGACTTAGAGCCAAGCACCTAATGAGACAATTATGCCCTCACAGGGTCTTTGCCTTTCATCTCCTTCAATGAGAGGTGGGGATGCATTTTTACTGTAACAGAGTGAAACGTTCTCTCCTGCTTTCCCTTCTTTCTTGCATGACAGCACCATCTGTTTATAAATACATCACCGGAATGACAGTGCTCTGATGATGTACTAATATAATACATCATCAAAGTGCCATCAGTGATGATCTAATGATGTATTAGAAAGCTGTTTATCAAAACCCTGTTGCTCTGATGATGTATAGGTGCAATACATCACTGGAATGTCTTGCACCGGTGGCACTGCACTGATATAGACCTTGTGGGGAAAAATGGGTCCTGCAAGGATTCAGCAAGGCAATGAAATCCAGACAGGTAAAAAAAGGACAATGAAGGAAATGCACAGTCAAATAAATGTGTAAATTAATTAGATTCAGAAAGTGTCAAGGGTGAGGAAAAAGAGACAGAGGTTTTGGACAACTGAGTTTCTAATGAAATTGGATTCATCAGCTGCAGAGACAGACATCTGGTCACATTATAAGTGGAACAGAATGAAAAAGAGCACCAGGAAAGACCCAGATTATTCATAATCTGTTTCATAGCTCAAATCCCAATTCTCTTTCACCCTTTCCTCTAATCCTCTTCTGCAAGGAGGTTCCGAAAACAAACAGCTGGGTTTAAGGTATGAGGTCAAACAAGATCAATTAAGCCAGAAAGCCCCGTGTGCCTCACAAATCAAGTTTTAGTACACTTTAGAAAGACTCTTCATTGCTGAATTTTTTTGTTTTTATTGTTTTGTTGGTTTTTTCTTTCCATCACCTGATCCTGCATTTCCAACTGCATCCTCCTAGTGCAGCACCTTGCCTTTGTGACCAAAACAGTGTGGATAAAACATGAACTGATAAAACAGAGGTGCTATGGATGTCACCATAAACTACCAGTCAAAACTCACTGCTTTCCCTCCAGTTTATAGCTGAGCATGAGGTTAAATGAATCACAGGATATGTGGCTTATGATTTTATTAATCAATCCAAAACAATTCTCTTTAGCCCTCGCCTCTCCTTTAAATGAGTGAATGGATTCTGCTTTATTTTTTTAATGGGCCTCCTTAAAAAGAGGACCCATATCAGAAACAACTCTTTAGTGCTGAGAAAAAAGAAGACTGAAGCATGAAGGATGCAATGGCAGCTCCAGGTGAGAAGTTCCCAAACCTTTGCACTTAAACAATGTAAAATTTCTTGGGTTTCTTTTGTTGTTTTGGGTATTTTTATAAAGGATATTTTTCTTGCAGGCAGACAGGAGGCAGCTGGGTTTGTTTTGCTGGTACAAAGTGGGTCTCATAAATTTTCAACAGCCATCATGGTAACAAGCTCATTGTATTTTTTTCTAACCTCATCATTATGCATCTCAGAGGTTCTTCACAGGCACACAAAGCATTTTTCAACCAGTGGTGGAAAAATGTCTTTAAATGACCTCCAATGGAAAAAATGACCAGGAAAGGGTAACTCAGCAACCCCTTTTGGTAAACTCAGGCCACATTTTATCACTGGCAAGGCTTGGAGATGCACAGGACAGCTGTGCTCCTTCCACAGAAGAGCCATGGGCCATTTACGTGCTGGAGTGCTACAAAATTAAGGCCAGCTGTATGTACACAAACCTCAAGAGTGTCACATTTTCAGTGTGTTCTTCAGAGAGGAACATATATGCTAAAAATTAAAAGCGCTAAAAAAGTCAAAATTTGGAACATTATAAACTGCCTCGTTGTCTCTGCATTTTACTGTTTTCATACTTCTAAGCCTTTGAGGAACATGTCAAAGGCACAAAGCTGTCAAAAATCAGTTTGGTAAGTTTACCAACTCAGGTCAACCAACACTTTTTCATATTAAACAAAAGAAAAGAACACTTTTCAATGGATCTTGTAATTTTCTGTTCACGAACACTCTTTCAAAAGAGCCTTTCCTGACTTTGCCACTCAAAATTACCTCTTCTTTCTCCAAAGCAAATTATCCTCTTTCCATGGATTGCTTAGTTACAAAGTGCAAGTAAATCACACAATTCTCCTTGCAATGTATTTGAATAGAATATATCATTTAGCATGTGCATATTTGAAGTTCTTTGTGTGACAGCAAAGCACGGAGATCATGCAATCAGGAAAAGAAAGAACAAAACTGTCAAGTCTTATGTACACAATGTACATTTTCCCAACAAAGTACACAGCACTAACTCACTCACAGATCACTCTGTTTTAGGAAAGATTTATTGGTTCAGGCTCAAGTTTTTCAGAGTGTTGCAGGCACTTAAGAGACCCTGATTTTCTGAGGCAAAGACACAACTGGGGACCTGAGAATTTGGACATCAAAACCAGAATACTGAATGTGAAAACTCAGCCCTTCACGCCCAGAGAAAGGGAACACAAATACATCATGAGCTTTGGAAAACTGAAATGTAAGCACACACCCACAAGTGTAAAAATTAAGTCACTGAAACCCCTACCAAGTGTTTCATCAAGTCTATTTCCGATAGCTTCACGCATCAGTGACAGATCAACCCTTAGTGTTCAAGAGCTTAAAGAAATGTATTATCTTCTATTAGGTCAGTTGATTTAAGGAAAAAAAAGAAAAACTTTGACATTCTGAGCCTCCCCATGAAGTTTGAGGTTTATCAGGTAGTTGTTATTTCAAATGTGAATTCTCCCACTCCAGAGGCTGTACTATTGCACAGACTGACCCAGCTGCAGAATTTACTTGGAGAGGCCTGGATTACTGGAGTTGGATGGTAAAAAGAGGGTTTGGTTTTCATGCCCGATGTCCATGAAAAATGTTCCCAAGACAGACAGGAGCATTTGTTTCAGTTTCACTTACAGGTAACAGTTTGAGACTTTGGGGCTGTCACAATTCATAGGTATACTCTCACTCCTGTGGCTGCTGACCCTAAAAAAGTCTTTAAATGTCATCAAAGTGAGAATTGTACAGAACTGTTGTGTCTTTATTCCAAGGGCAGGAAAAGAGCAATTACCTGGATGGAATGATTTGTGTGATATGTTGGAGGCCACTGAGCAGCTCTGAGCTAAACTGGAGGACAGAGAACTAAGCCAGGTACAATAACAATCTTGTTAGGATTCACACCTTTCTCACAATTATTTTCACCTCAGGCCACTGCAAAGATGAAGAGCATGAGCACTTTTCAGGGAGGAAGTAGATGTTTCTTGACTTAACTTCTTGATCCTTTGACAGAATGTTTGATTTAAGAGATGTTTTGAAGACATAGATTCCAGCAACACACGCAGATTGAGGGGAACTCCTAAAGAGTTATGGCAACTTGCCCAGAGAAACTATCAGTCACCCAAAGAGATGTCATGCTGCCTTTTCCTGTCAGTGTCACCTGCTGTAACAGGATCCTGTACATTATCTCAAGTGCTGAAACTGAAGTATTTAACAGTAGGGGTCTGAGGAAATAGGTACACAGACAGTTATTAAGCCCAGGCCTTAAAAATTTGCTTCTGCCATGCTATGAATCACCTGAAATTCTGATCATCATGCAGCCTCTAAAAGTTCCAATACAACAGCTATGAATAGAATAGTGTGGATTTTCTATTTTAGTGCTGCTCCTGAATAGACACAGCAGGATCAAGGCCACGGACATTTCTTGACACCAGACCCACGCCACTGTGCCCTGAAAGCCCTGAAGAACTCAACAGCACAGCATTGAGTTTGCAGGGAGGCCCTGGGGCTGGGCTGCTGGGGTGGATGGTTTGAGAACCAGCCCTGGCAGGGAGATGGGCAGCCTGAACACAGGGGCCAAACTGCTGGTGCTGCCCAGCAATGCCAGCGACAACCGGGATTTTTGCAAGGGCAGCAACATGCTGATGGGCTAATTACAAATCAGCATCTGCCTAACACTGGAAAATTGAAATTCTGATAGTTCTAAAGGAGCCAGAATACTTGGAAAAGTGGGGGCAGTTATACGGTAAACTGTAAGAGATTTCTGGAATGCCAGCATTAACAAAGGCACAAGACAAGCAATGCTCCAGCAGTTTGAGCTGCCTGACCACCGAACTAAATCCTGCTGAGAGTGCCTAACTTTTTGTCATTAATTACCAAGAGAGCAGAATTTAAGGGAGGATTGAGGCTTTAGTTAAATAAATGGAAAAGAGCTAAGCAGAAGGCAACACTTGTAGAACAGCTTTGTAAGGGTTTTTTTTCCTCTTTTAGAAAAATCCAGAGGCATACGATAACTTCACATACAACAGAATCAATGATTTACCACCTCATTTCATTTTTAATTTAATGGTTCTGTTCATTCATAAAGTAGAAATACTACAAGGTGAAACATGGACTGAAATTTAAACACCTCATTAGAGTTACATATTATTTTGTCTACCAAATATATTGCTTTGTCAATGAAACATGCTGGTTTATGCGAGATCTCTACCAGGCTGTTACTTTACAGTTATTTGTTTGGGTTTGTTATTACTTTGCAGTTCCCTGATCTACATGTATATAATTTGGTTTATGTGTAGCACACTCAATGATATTATAATGATTTGTAAGGTATTTGTATTGATTTCACTTTACAAAAAAGTCAAAATGCAATTAATCATTACAAAAAGAGACCTAATGCAATCTTTAGAGTTTCCTCCATTGAAAATCTTATTGAAAAGAAATAGGATCCAGGAAAACATTTCAGTTTTCACATTTTAGTTTGTCTTGAAAAAATTTGATTGCTGAAAATATTTGATCGATACTTGTCACTTCTGATTTGTCATTTCATAATAGCTGCAGATAAAATTCATTGTAACACAGAACTGAAGACTACCAAGATAATTAAGTGGATGTATCTAATCCATAAAAGTTCCATAAACAAAATGAAATCTCGAGTTTCTAACCCTTTGAAGATAGAAATTACAGTATTAAAACAAATCTGCATCTAATGAATGCAGAAAACAGTTTGACTTCTATTAAATTGCTCTTCTTTTGTTCAAACTACTTTTCCTTCAAAACTTTTCCGCAACTTCCGACTTAAGCCAAACACCTGTCTGAACTTAAAGATCGTGGCAAACTGGAATTTTACATACAGGAAAAAACCCTGAGGAGTGTGCCAATAAGCCCCCATTTACTAATAAATGAGATCTCTAATAAGCCTGCTAAATAACCACTTGGTTTCTATAGCTCTTTTTCTATAGGTTCTAACTGCACTGGCAATTATTACAGTGCTGGGGCAGATGCAAGCACTGCAGACAGAGCAGGAAGCCAAAGGATTCAGCAAAAATCAGAACAAATAAAAGGTAAAAATCAACACCAATCATACACGTGCTCCCTCCTATTTAACAAATTGGTGCTTGGGAATTCACATTTGGCATCAGCATGGCTCTGGCAAATTCCCCTGCCTCGTCTGCCTGGGTGAGTTTTTCCTCAGCTAAGGGGAGCTGTTGTCAGACAGCTTCTTGTTCTTTTGAGCTGCATTTGCAAAGGGTGTAGAGGAACAAACCTGTCACCAGAGCAGCACACGTGCTGGGAGAGAGTACAATGTAAACAAGGCAAGTGAAGCTTAAGGGAGCTTTTGCTAGCAAGAGATGACAGATGAAATTTTAGTGAAAATAATATTGGTCAGCATCCCAGCAGAACCAAAACCCATAAATGAAGGAGCAGCAAACAGAAGCCAGGTCTTTTCCCAGGATTTACATTGTTATGATGCCAGCCAGAACCAAGTCAAATGAATCAATTGAAATAGCTGGTTATCAGCTCACAGGAGATTCAAGTCGTGCCAGGGAGTAAGCCAGACAGCCTGTTTGGCATGTATGCCCTCCTCCCTGAAATTCATGTGCTCTCCAGCTGCTCCCAGCATACTCCAAAACCTCCTCTGAAGGGTCATCAGCACCTCAGACCAGCCCAAGGGCTGTGACTCCTATGCCAGGTTTCTAAATGGGAGCTGCATTTCTCTCTGTCCATAGCCTGGCCTCTCCTCTAGGCTTGCCCTGTCCCTATGGAAGAGCCTTCAAGAGCTTGAGCCCACACCATCAGCAGACTCAGACAGTTAATCCACATTATGATGCCACCCCACTATCTCCATAAAAGATTCATACAACTGAACAAGAACTGAGGGACGTTTTCAAAAATTACATGTAAACTGCCTTTCCAAAGCTCAATTTTACCTTCATTTTCTGTTTAATGGAGAATTGCCAAGCTTTTCAACAGCTTTCTCTAGGCTGCCAGGAAACTGAAATATCAGTAGTTGAAACCCCAAAATACATTTAGCTAGTTAGGACTGTGCAATAACAAGGTCATGTTAAATTGGTTTTGCTAGGAGCATTTATTCTACTGAAAAATAATCAAGATGGTATTTGCAACTATAATAAAAGCAATAATAATGGTGACAAGTTCCACCTGTTCCACTTCTCATAAATTGAAGCTTGTGTAGGCCTATCAGAATAAGATTGGATTGTATTTTGTGACTTTCTCATAAAAGCAATAGAATTAACAGCTGAATCAGTAAATGAAAGATAATCAACTATTTTCTTTCTAATGCAAAACTCAATGTAAACCAGTATTACTGATATGCACTATAGAACGACACTTTTTGGCACATAAAAATCAACATAAATCTAAAGCACTGCAAATTAATCCACATATTTATGCAGAATGAGTAACCTTCACAGAAAATATATTTAACAGAAACCAATAGAACTCTCTGACACAACAGTATTTTACACCTGTAAATCAATGTACCTTCTATCCAGTATAATTTAATAACATCAAAAAAAGAGATTTTAAAGCAGACCCAAATTTTTCTCTTAAGCTGATCTATTACAAGCAAACATTGATCTCTGCAGAACACCATCAGGTACTAACATGGACAGCACTGAACTCGGGTTAAAATCTGCTGTACAGAAGAAGAAATTGAGCCCTGCACACAGTAGGTGCATGATTCCTGATCACCTTTGGTACCTTCCTGCAGTCCTGCACATTATTTTGGGATTCAGATGCCCTTTGGGTTAGCCATCCCCTGAACTCCTCTGGTAATTGACTTTCCATTCTGCTGGAAATGATGCGGTTACAAAAGTGCTGTAGCTAAAGTCATCATACAAAGCAGCCCCAAACTTAAAAAATGTTCTTTCTCACAGCTAAAAACCTTCAGCAACAGAGTTCCTTCCAAGGAGAATAATTGCAAGCAGAAATTTTTCAAATCAATAAATTGAGACATGGGAAACTAAATTAACCTTCCCAAGATCTCAATGACCCCACGGGAGCTTTGTGCTTTCCCCAAGCCAAAAACTAAACCAGTTTTCATGAACTTCAGGGCAAAAACAACAATGAAAAATTGTTTTAAGAAGTCTGTTTAAAACTCAACCAAAAATAAAGGACCTCACCCTCCTGTAAGTTTGGGATTATCCCTGATATTTTCTAAACCAATTCATAGACTTCAACTTATCATCCTTGATTTATGGTTTCAAAATTGTTAACCTAACTAATGAAGCAGTGAAATAATAAGAGGTTATTCTTGCCAGAGCAAACATCTAAGCCTAATTATTAATATTAGTTTTTAGTGACATCAAAATGATATTCTGATTTCTAGCAGCAATCTAGTGGGTTGGTGGTGGGGACAATTTATCATGGAAGAAGGAAAAATGGTACATGCTGTCACATCATGTATCATAGAAGTATCAAAATTGCTATGGAAACTGTGCACTTTTTATAGAGTAGGCACATAAAATTCACATAATGTGTCAGAGAATAAGTTATCACTGTCCTGAGGCTGTAATAAGATCTACACCCTTATTAGTGAAAAGTTTTGACAGATTTTGTTTATAATGAATACTCATAGCCAATGAGTTTGAGTCAAAGTCACCCTTTTTTGACCCATCCACTTGCTTTCAGGTTTCTGTCTCCCTTAGATACAGGGAGAGTACAGAGTAATATAATTTCCAATGGTTATTAGATTCCATTATAGTCACTTGTGATATGACAGGGAAGTCGTCCATATTCAAAATTATTAGGAGGAAATACCCTCAGTCTGAGATTTTATTCTTGCATTATACAGACCTGTTGCACAGACCTATTTTTAGGATTTATCTGTGTTGTTTACAATTTGTTGTAGATGAGAGAGCAGATAATTTAGGATTCATTTGATAAGACTGCAAATAGAAAAATCTAGGCTTTAGGACAAAATGGTTTAAAGCATTTCCTGTGAAGAACCTAAACACTGGAGCACTTTGCCACCCTGATTTCTGTGTGACAGGTTTCTCATTGATTGACAGCATCTCTGATGAGTTAGGTTGGAGAAAAATGAGCTTGTTTAGGAGAGCAGAAGATACTACAATTAGGTTTTTGCAGTCCAGCGAAACAGTGACTGCTAAAAGGAAGGAAAGTGGAGAAAAATGGTTGCACATGTAACACCCTGGGGTGCACAGGTACATTTATCACCTTGTTTTATATGACACACTGGATGAATGTTGATGAAGGTTGTCAGCATCAATGTCAGGGAAAGCAATTCCATGAATAAAAGAGGCTGTGTTAAAAGACTCTCCACCAGGAAGAAATTCACATTATTACGTTAATAAATAAACAACCTACAAAATGGAGCAAAGCAGATAACTGCAGATAAAGGTAATTTTTTTTTTTCTATTTTTTTAAAAATGTGTGCTCCTGTTTACTGAAGACAGAGCTCTTGTGGTAAGCACAGAGCAACCAGACTGAAACCTTGGAAAATAAAAAAGCCACTGAGCACACTGCAGCAGCAATGAGAAGTGCAGGACTGCACTACACATAAATGTTGTGTTTACATTGCTTACATGTTCTGTTGATGTGTAATGTATACATTACACTGTTCTACAGTAGTCCATTGTCATTAAACCTCATTTTATCAACTATCAAGAATTTTAATTCATATATTTAATCTTCAAATGATATAGGAAATACCTCCTAGAAACCTGAATTTTTGAAATCGTTACTGAGTCCTAAAAATAACCCATCATTGTCCATTAAAACAACAAAAAGAAGCTACACTCAGCAATAAAAAAAAAAGCAACTCAGACAATAGAAAATCCAAAGCTAACCAGAAAAAAACAAAAACCAAACCAAAACCCCCAAGCAAACAAAAGAGGATTACCTGATGTACTCCCAAATTTCTTCAGTAGAAAAACCACTTAAACACCAAGTTTTTGAATATATTCTGGGGTGAAGGTGGACCCAGCCAAGTGCAGCATGCTCTTGTGGAGCACTGCTCTGTCTCATGCTCATCTTTGGCCAGGGACCCCAGGGCCCCACAGACCTCCCTTGTGCAAGAGTTCCTTCCCTTTCCTCCCCACGTTGTCCTGCTCTGCTGCATCTTTACCTCTTCCCTGCCACTTCCCTTGCAAGGCATTGGGTGTTTTGCCTGAAAGAGCCTCCACAGTGTGACAATAAAATGAAATTAAATGCTCAGAAATTAAATTAAGCTTTGGATTTCTCCCAAAGTTACAGCATGACAGAAGAAGGGCCCAGATGACCCCTCCACCTTCCAACCCCAAAACATCCCCCATACTGTGGGTATTTCCATGGGCTACTGTGAGCCCAGGAACAGGGTCTGACCCCAGTGCTCACACGTATAGCCACATGACCCCAAGTTTTCAGAACATGGAGCTTCCCCTCCAGCCTGCAACTTGAAGGGATAACCACTGGGCAAGGTCAGTTCTGCATTAATGAGGAAGGATTCATTTGTTTTGATCATGAAATCATTGAAACTTCCATTGGGTGAGGATACCAGCAGGATGAAACCAGGGATTTCACTTTGCAGCAAACTTTTGGTATTAAATTCTGAAAACTTAGCCTATTTTCGACTAGCTGTGGAAAAACAAACTTTTGAGACAAACTGCTTCACTGAAATTTCATTTTAAGGATTATAATTTTTATGGATGCCATACTTGCATGTATCTATCCCCTCTATTAAATGCACAGCATACACTTTTCAACATATTTAAGGATATTTAATGAGTTTAATAAACTTAAAGGGATGTTATATCTGTTCACTCCATAAAGATTGTTTATTTCAGGAAATAAACCATTTTGAAATGAGTAATATGACTTTTAGAGTTATGACTATCTCATTCAATTAGTTTCTGTAATTACTGTCATTCCACACAGTATATGCAGTGTTAAAGGAGAGAATACATTTTGAGGAATTACAGTGTAGGTGTACAACAGTTATTGTTAATGAGCCATAAACTTTAGTCTCCTGCTCTGTAAATTCATGCCAGTGTAAAGCAATTTGGCAAAATAAGTCAACACTTACAGTTGGACAAATACTGTTGTATTTTAATATTCTCTGAGATTATTATTCTCCAGCACATTTCATACCATTTATTTTTCCTCTATATTTTAAAACATCATCCTATTTCTAAAAAATAAATCGTGAAAGAGGCAAGCAAGATCTGAACAGTACTGAATTCCCCCTGCTGAGTTGCATGTTACCTGGACTAAAACAGAATTTATAAGACTCTTTCACCTCCACCCAGTTTTGCCTTAACTCAATTTCAGACATACTAAAGGACTAATTAAACACAATCCTACATTTTCACAACTCGTGGATTTAGAATTTGTTTAAATGAGCAAGTGGCACAGGTCAGCAGGAGCAGAGCTGGGAAGGAAGCAGTGCTGAGGCCCAAACAAAAATCACTGGAAAACTGATAATTCTGATGAATGATTTTTCACTTGGAGTTCATGCTACCCAGTGCCTTTCAACTGGGAATACTTCCCACTTGACCAGATAAAGTTGATGGTATTTTTCTGACAGATTGTCTTGAGAAATACATGTGTCTGCCAGTTTGGGAAGGATAAGGTCAGACCAAGAAAGAGGGGGAAAAAAAAATCATTGCAAGTATCATCATTTGCATTCTGTCCATAAAATAGGTAAATAATAATTATTAATATTCTTCCTACAGCAGAAGTTTGGAATTGTCTGGCATCTCTAGAACCTGGCACTGAACAGCCAGACTCAAAAGGCTAACGAATGTTAACAGAGGTTGTTCTATTATACACAGACCATGAGAAACTATTTATCATCTTGCCTTTATCAAAAAAAACAGGGTGTTGCCATGTCACTCAAAGGAAGAACTTTGATCAGTATTTTCTTTGTTTCAAGTTCACTTGAACAATCACTACTAACAGAATAAAATAAGTAAAGAACAACCACCATATTCTCTACATTGATATATGAGATCAAGTTGTATTTTTCCTTTACTGTCACTCTACTTGTAGGATACCTGAGCCTCAAACTCAATAAAAACACTTTTTAGTGGATCTTTTACCCTGTGCTACACAGTGCAGTGGTACAGGAGGGATGCTTTTAGTCAATTAACTATATAGACATTGACCAGGAGAAGCCAACTATCCCAGAGTTCACTCAGCTACCAGTAAAAGTTCAGTATCACAGTTAGTATACCAGATCACCACACACCAAGAAAGGGAAACAAGAGAAAAATCTAGAGAACTTCCATTCTGACTATTTTAATTACTTTAATAATCTCTTTAATTGCAGAGCTAGCTTGCAGAGAGGCAATAATGCAAACAGCACATTGCTCAGTTTTTCTTACTTTGCACATCAAAAATGCATATTCAACCTTACCAAATGCAGGATTCACAGCATCAGTGGTGGTGCTTTGCAAGCAACATTCCAACCATACAAGCAGTAAGCACACAGCCAGCAACTCATAAGCTACAAACTAATTCAGATTATCCTTCTCCATCAATGCATCTCCTTCCCTCAAAATGTATTTCTTGGCTCGCCTGGAGTTTGACTTGAGTATGTTCCAGAGAAGTCTCCTTTAGAATATCTGTTGGTTTTCAGTTTTACTTTCCTAGGAAGCAGTTGTTGTGCTATAGGCTACGCAAACAAATATATCTCAGTTGTCACTCCAAACAACCAAAGCAACTCAATCACAGAAGCAGCAGACTACTCAACATTTCCTGGGTACTTATGTGCCACATGCACTCTTTCTCTAGGTCCTTGCATGCTTCCTGCTGCAGGCTCTCAGAGATAACAAATGACATGTTTAGAGGATAACTGAACCCTCCCCAAAGAATGGCAGAGCCCACAGCTGCTCAGCACAGCTGGCACAGGAATTGGGATGCACTGGGAAGCTCTTGGGTTCTCCCCAGCCTCACCCTTCCACAAAAGTACCTGCTGAACCAAACATGAGATCTAGGAGAGCACAAGGCTTTATTGGGATTTCTCTCCCCTCACTATGGCATGAGCATAGTGAGACACACCTCCCCTGCTCTCCAATTCTCTCCCTGCAGGGAACCCCAGGCACCCTCCACAGGGTTCACTGATAACACAAATTCCTGTTTCTCCATTGGTCTCATTTCCCCTCCTGCCCACCACCAGAGCCCTGGGACTGATAAACTCTGCCCCAAGTACCCAGAGGTGCTGGAAAAAGTTTGTCAAACATCTCAGCAGAGCACCCAATTGTGGTCATATATTGGAACACTCTTCCACTCCTTTCACCACCTCCCTTTCTTCTCAGATACTTCACAACCAATGAAACCAGGTGTGGATCTGGCAGGCTACACCTGCCCCTGCTTTGCCACTGAAGGGCTGCCCCAGCCCCAGGCAGCCAGAAAGAGACAGCAGAGGGTTTGGGATCCACATTTACACTGGTCCTGTAACCCCCAACATGTCACATGTGGTGGGGAAGGGAAAGGTGGCAGATGTTCTTCTGAACCACAGGCTGAAGTGGCAGCTGCTGAGGGGCTGTGCTACACCCAGGGGGCAAAGATTTCTCTCCAAGTCTCTTTTCTGCCTTGCTTTCATGCCCCACTCTTGGAAAAAAAAAATGTGAGCATCAGTTGAAAGCAAGCCCCAGCAGCTTTGGAGGAAGTAAAAGGAACAGAGACCTGGCATATTGTAGCTATAATACAGTTTGGGTAAAAATTCCCAGTTTGTAATCTGTCCTTTCATTAAACTATAATTCAATAAATCAATTAAAGTACGATTCAGTAAACAGTGGAACTGAAATGCACCAGTACTGCTTTTCAGTGCACAGCTGCTATTCTTTATGGATTCAGAGCTGAAAAAACACTATTTGCAAACAGAGCAAAAATGAGAGCTCCCCTCTCTGACATGTCAGAAATCTTCATTTGTAACCATTTTTGTTATTTGCTGAAGATGAGTTTTCAGTCACTCACTCTGGCGGTAGAGAAACTGCAGAGAGGGCAGTGAATTGATACAAACACGTGGCTCACGCTCTGCATGCCTCAAGGACTGAGCTCCTAAAACCAACTTCCCTTTCATCTAACAAAGATAATTCCTGATATTTTACCGTAAGACCATGCCCCCTCCAACCTCTACCACCTTATGCATTATCTTCTCATACCATAGATCTTACAAGTTCTACACTAAATCTCTACTGTACATTCATACAAAAGAAGGAATAAGCTATGTTTAACACAAGTGCCTCAGCAAGCAGAAGTTCTTGTCAGATAAAGCTGTGTATATACATAAATATATTCACAAAGGAATTTTGTAGCATCTGGGAATCTAGATGAAAATACAGAGATTATAAAAGTTGGCCTCATTGAATCATAAGCAACAGAGAAAACACACTCAAGTCCTCCTTCACACACAGCTGGCTTTTGAGAGAGTTTGGGTGAGCCCAGGTATGATTTTGGAGCAGAGTGCTGGGCTGGTTGAGAGTTCTGTGCATACCCAGGGAGTTCCAGGCAGCAGCATGCCGATACACAGAATTATCAGCACATCAAAGGCATTATATTTATCAAACCCTGCCACAGCACATTTACTAGCTGTATGATGGATGTTGTTGTAGCAAGCAAGGAACACTTTGATGTACATGGCCTTCTTTGATTAATGAGGGCTCTTGCTGAGAAGCTGCATATGGAGTAAATTACTCTTTTCAAAAATGGCTGATTTGCACTATTGTACTAATTATGTCACAAGCTCAGAGTCGGTTCCAGACTCAGTCATCCAAAATAAAGAAATAAAAATTCACATATACAGGTCATGATTTTGTCACACACATGCATCAGCTCAAAATCCTCAAGTCCTAATTAAATTAACTTAGAGTTTCTTTTTTCTGCAGAAAGCACCAGCAAGCATTCCCTTCCTCCACTGAAAGCTTCTACAATCTAGTATACTGGTAAATAATTTCCTTCTCAGAAATGAATGCAATTTTATGGTAAATTCCACTGCACTTCTAAGAACTCTGAAAGCATTTCAGTTTTTCACAAAAACCCCACAACACATCTGGCCCAAAAAAGCAAACCCAAAACCCCCCAAAGATGAGGGAACCACAATACACAAAGCATGCCTCCTAAAAGCTTATTCTAAATTAATTCTACCAGCTAGAGAAACACTACAAAACTGAAGTTATTCCATTAGCCTTGAGTCTCTAAGCATATGGTGCCTTAAGCAATTTATCCACTTAGTTGCAACAACAAAAGAATTTCTTAGAGAGCATTAAAGAAGTGTTAATGTCCTTAAAATTTTGAACAGTAAATATTTTATGATGGTTATTAAGTATATTTGCAGTCTCCAACTTGTTATTATGTGTGGCAGAACCATTGCTTCACCACAATCACATGGAGTGCATAGATCAAAATTAGCTTTGGACATATAAGCAGGATGAAAGGAAGAACCAAATCAGCATTCAAGCCCGTGGGGAGACACTCCACTGAGGACAAAATGGTTCCTTAAGTGCACTTTCTGTTAGAAACTTCAGATTTAATCCAACTTGGGCTTCATAATTCAACAGCTTTACTCAACACTTTTTGCTGCAGTTGCATGACAGCACACAAACTGCCAAAAAAAAAAAAAAAAAAAAAAAAAAAAAAATAAAAAGAGTAGCCACCTTAACCCTATAACTTAGGCACTAAGCTATCATAAGACACCCTGTCAGGCCACAAAAGGTACGGTTTAAAAAGCCTTGCCAGATTTGCACAGAATCATTTGGGTCGGAAGGCATCTTGAAGATGATTTTATTCCACCCCTGCTGTGGGCAGGGACACCTTCCACTATCCCAGGTTGTTCCAAACCCTGGCCCACCTGGCCTTGGACACTTCCAGGGACCCAGGGGCAGCCACAGCTTCACTGGGAGGCCCTGGCACGGGGCCTCCCCACCCTCAAAGTAAAGAATTTCTTCCCAAAATCCCCTCTAACCCTGTCCCTGTCAGTTTGCAGCCATTACCCCTTGTCCTGGCAATCTGTAACATTCAGGTGAGGGATTGTTTCAAGGCAATTGAACAAAGATTTGCATCTGACACACTTAGTTTCACATTCCTAGAGCACCTATGAGGTTTTCATGGGCTCCAGTCAGCCAGCTCATACAGAACTGAAGCAGAGTGGATGGGTGCAAGGTGTTTTCTCTAGAGATTTCTACACCTATTTCTGAATTACTGCAAGGAAGAGAAAGATTCTGTAAAAGGTATGGTGTCCATATCAACATCATTTTCCATTTTTTTCCACAGCACTCTTTCCATGAAAGCAGTTCTCCAGGTATATAAATTTATATTAGGTCTTTTGAAAAGATAATTCAGAATACCTGCACTGTCAATAAAATATCCAGTTAGGTGTTTCCAAGTTGCTTAGAAGGTAGCAACTCACAACTATCAAACCTTCTCTGAAGAGACTTTTCTCTTGTCATAGAACAAAAGCTGGAAAAGATTTTTTCCAAAGCTATATTGGATTTGATAGAAGTAGGCACAAAGGGAAATTATGAGGGGAAGGAGCTGAGGAAGAAGGCCACTCAGACCTTTGACAGGTCTCCCTGGACATCTGGAAGGTCAGGAGCTCACTGTGAGGAACTGCACTCACAGCAAAACACAGCACAGTCACCATGTAGAGAACACACTGTTAAAAATTTGATATAAAAGTTCCAATGTTAATTGTAAGTTGTTTGTTGAATGTTTTGTCATTGTGTAAAGTTCCAAAGTCAGTTACAAAGTGTTAAAGATTTTTACTGTTATGTAAATCCCTTACCATCAGGTATTGCCCCCGCTGCTCCCACTCTTATCTAAAATGGTGAACTACCCAAGAACATGAAGAAGATTATGCCACCTAATAAGCAAATATGGAATTCCCATAGGACTTAGTGGAAAAGAATTACCAACAAAAACCCCTAGAACAACAAGCCACCATGCAAATGAAGAATTAAATTAACACCTCTGACCAGTGAAAACATAAGACAACATTAAGACCCTGGTCAGAACTTTTCACCTTCATCACCCTAACCAAAGCAGGCCAAGAGGAGTATAAAGCCTATGAACCTGAACCCAACGTGTGTCTGCTCAGAGACTCTGGTGAGGAGAGAATACCCAGCTCTGCTGGACGACAGAGCTGATATCCTTCTCCTTCACGCTGTCTTGGGAGCAGCAGTGGTGGGCACACACCCCCACTGGTCCCCTACCTAGACTGTTTCCAATAAAACTGAAATCACTAGATCTGGTCATGTGTCATTCATAACAACCAGGCAGCCCCTGAGGGGTTCCACAGACTTGCTTAAAACTTGTGTAAAATATCACCTATTAACACCAAAGTGATTCTAGGCCTGCTTACAAAACATACGAAGCTCGTGGAGCTGTATGGGCCATACCACATTAGAATGGAAGAGAACGGTCTGCCTAGAACTGCTGGCTGAGCAGCAAACAGCAGGATGCCCTTTGGTACTGTTAGTACAGAAATGAAACATTAAAAACAATAACTTTGTATTTTGCAAAACTGTTCTTGGCTCTCGTTTTGGTGTAATTTCACTATCTGCTTCTTCTATTTTCTACTACCCAATTTCTTTAAGAATATGTTAATTTTTTTAATGTAATTAAAATATTAGGGGTTAACTAGCATGTACAGAGCATATTATATCTTATCTACCCATTAAAAACAACATACAAAATCAGGGTGTGCTGATGGTTCTGTGGAAAAGTCTGAGGTTTGTTCAATTCCTCCTCCTACGTGAAGTACAGTTCCCCAGAACAGCGGAGACAACTCAGGCTCCAACTTCTAAGACAGCTCACAGCCTGGCTGTTGCAAGCTCTCCAGGAGAGAGAACAACTCAATTTATTAAAAATAATCATATTATAATGTGTTCTTAGGTCTGGCATTTGGAATGTTTAAAGGTTTGGTTTAAATCCAGAAACTGAACTAAAATTAAGTCCGGAACCCCCAATAAACCATTATATTATAAAGACCTTTACTTGTGGTCAGTCATACTGAGAAACTCGGTGTTAAGTAGTTTGAGCTTGGCAAACAAACAGATTAAAAGGTTCTATTAAATCCTGCTTAAATTTCAAAAGAAGATGAGAATATATCTTACTGACCATAACTGATATTTTCATCCCTGATTTTCTCTGACTTCCTGCCAGCCTTTGAGGCCATAGGCAATGTAGATGACATCATCTGCTGTAGATGACAATTCCACCCCCAAGAATATTCCAGACAAAATGTTCTTGTCCAAAAATTCATCCAAAGTCAAAGATTAATATTTCATCTGTTTCTTGTTCCTCAGCCAAGAACATCTGCCTGTGAAAACTTTCCTATTACTTTATATAATGAAACTACATGATGCCAATCCTTTTGCTGTTTCCCAAGAACCCCTACCATTAATTTCCCACACTAGGCAAACTAGGAAATTAGTTTCCAACTCAAAATTGCAAATAGTACAGAGGATTATTCTCAGATGATAATATTCTGCTGTAGAGAGATGCCCAACACTATTCTTGTATTACAAACAGTGTAAAATCAAATAAATGAAACCATAAGGAGTACAAGTTCTGCTAGAAGACAGCCACAACTTGCAGTGAGCCCAAAAAGACTGAGGATATATCAAATGCAGTAGACAAAAGGATCTCATGCTGACCTCATATTAGTTGCAAACTGCTGGATCAGCCTGCTCCCTCCAAAGTCACTCATTTGGCTTCAGGGCATTTTAAATAAGCTTTTAATGCTGGGATTGCTACTGTGTAGCTAGAGAATAGCAAATGTTGACTTTAAAAAGCAAAAAATAAAAGCAAGTTGGGCAATTGCAAGCTGGCAAATCCAGCAATGGAACAAGTTCTGAAGGGAGAAAAAATGATTTAGAGGATGATCCTGGGACAAGAAAGCTGAAAATAATGAGAAGGGAAGAACTGACACGTGAAGGCACTTAGAGCAGCACAAGTATGTGTAGGTTACCTAGAAGTTTATGCTAATTATTAGAAAGGAATTTTACCAATTAGAGTTGCAACAGTCTGAAATAGCTTTATGATTGGCAAGAAGAAAATACGACACTTAAAAACCCAACAAAAATCCCCATTAACAAACTCTTGCCATCCTGCTGGGACAGCGTGCACTACCCAGGAGGCCTCTCCAGCCACATGTTCCAGGTTATCTGAAATTTGTCTCAGAACCAGGATTCATGCCACAGGGCTGCCTACCCAAGCAGCAGAGAATGAAATTCTGGCTTTCACAAGGAGTGCAGTTTTTTGAGGACAAAATGATATTTTGTAGTTGTCGTGTGTTTGGTTCTGGGGAGTAATAAATATGATGGGAGGCACAGATGTTAATTTATTGTCAGTAAGGCAGAATTTTAGCAATCATACTCAGTATTTATGAGCACCTGAAGTGAAAGAAAAATAAAGGGAAGGGAGGTGGGAGCTATCAAGAAGTAGGAAAATAACAACCTCACCCAATGGTCTTTTGAGATCCTGGAGCTAAACTGCCAAGTGCCAGCATCTGACCCAGGAATGAGTCTGGGCACTGTTTATTTCTCCCCGGACCTCTCAATGAATCTGTGCTAATGCTGTGGCTGCAAAACTGGAATGAGCAAAGCAGAGGGGCTTTGAGCCCCTCAGCCAAAGGCAGGACAGGGGACAGGGCTGCCCTTGGTCTTAGCACCGGCATCAAGCCCAGCCAAGCACAGAAGTGTATCCAGAGTGCAACCACTTGGTTTTACCAGAAAAACTGACACCAGGCTGGCTCTAACCATGATAAATGGATAAACAAAAGGTTGAAATTCTGATTAACTAACATATTTTCCAAATATTCCCATCTTCCACCACTCTGTTGTCTCAGGAGAGGCTTGGCAGCACCACACATCCCCCACAGGCTGGTTTGCTGTGATGAGAAGTGCAAGAGGGCTCCTGCTTCAGCTCCTGGGACTGAGCCTAGCACAGACTTGGGCATCATTTCAGTACTGCAAGAAAGTTAATAAGGCCACTTACGGTTTACAAACTACCTCCACTTGCATTGACCACTGTAAGCCTCAAGCAAAGCTGTCATGAGGCTTTTGTAGGGGAAACATTAAGGGCTTTGGCTAAGGCTTGCTGTCAGAAAATGGCTTGAAATGAATTCAAATCACCAGGCTCCCTTACTGAAGGTCAAACACAACATTTGCAGCTGGAATTGCCAACACAATAGCAACATGAGGGGAAAAGTAAAGACTGCCTGAGAGGAAGACTCTCTGTTAGTGCTTTACTGGCATTTGGGGAAGAGCAAAATGGGAGGGGGCAGGCAGAGCCACGGAGCCTATCAGAAAGGTGAAACTTGCTTCAAAACAGCAGCTAGCCTAAATGTCTGAATTCACTTTAAAGGCTGAGTCAGCCCATGCCAGGGCTGCAAGAAGAACCAGGTCTGACCACCTCCCTGCCCTGTGCCCCACAATGGGTAGGCTGTCTCCTAGGGAAGGGAAAGCTCCCCATCCAGCAGGATAAAGGAGCCCTGAGAGCTCCTGGCAGGCAGCCCCATGACCCTTCCATAGGCACAATCCAACAGCCCCCACCAGCCCTCCCTCAGCAGAAAATGAAACCCACCCAAAAGTGGCTGTGGGTGTCCTGAAGAGCCAGGACACCCTAGGGGAAGAGCTGTTCTGTATGGCAAAAGGGTCAAATGGAGGAGATGGCAGGTTTTCCCTCTTGGCTTGTCCCACAACACACTGCTTGGCATGGGAGTGACTTCCAGAAGGCTCTGGCTCTCTCACATGCCTTTTCCTTACAGAAATTGGCAGCCATGAGAAAGCTTCAGCCCTCAGCAAACATTTACTGTGAGGATGTTTCTCTAAGCAAAGCTCAGCTCACACAGAGCTCAGCTCAACAGGAGGGTGACCCCTGACCCCAGCCATGCCCTCCCTGGCTAGCCGCAGCCACGGGCCCTCTGCCCATCGTGGGCAGAGCTGGGTGCTCTGCTATCCCCAAACCAACCAAAGAAACAGGCTCTGCTCTGCTGTGCAGGAGCAGCAAGAACAGAGCAGAGGAGCCACAGAGTGGCCCCAGAGCCCCGAGCAGGGCCAGCCACAGGTTCCTCACTCCACTGCCCAGGCTGGGCTGGGCATCACTGGGGCTCCTGGGCAGGAGCAGAGGGTGGTTGCAGCCCAAGGAGGCTGTTCTGGGCCATTCAGACCCATCAGAGCATGTAGCTCATCACTCTGACAGTGTTCTTTAACTTCAGTATGAGAGCGCAGAAGTAAAAAAATCAACCACATTTAGTGGAACCAATCACCTCGCTTTGTTTCTTAAATAACTCATCTTTTAGGCTCAGCCCTGGCTAAAGGCCTAGATTTAGACCATTTTTCCATTTTCCTGATCCAGATAATACAGTTATAAAGAAAAGCATTAAGAAAGATACGGCCAATTTTCTCCACTCAAAAGTTCAGCCCTAGTGCATACATTTTTGAGCATCTCTCTAGAAAACCTGTCTTGAACATTTATCTGAATTTGTATTAAAAAAGAAAAGTCAGATTCTTGTTTGCAGTGAGCCAAGCTTCAAATCTTCCAGAGAAGCAGATGTGAGGAAGGCAGAGCCAGAGCAGCAAGTCCAGCACCTCTGTGTGCTGAGTCAGCAAGCTGCTCACACCCCCACGAGTGAAGGGGAATAATAAGATTGGCCCCTGGGACCAGAATCAATCTATTAACCAATACGATCTGGAGACCTTGGGTCCTCTCTCATATTTTCTACAAATTGTATTGCTTCTTGGTGAAAGCAAAATCCTTATGGTACTGCTATCTCAGGATCACAGCAGCATTTTTCATACTATCTTGCTGCATGGTGAGAAACTAAAAATATTATAATGAAGCCAGATATCATTTCATAGGGGGGAGGATGGGAAGAAAGAAATGGCTATGATCAAAGTAAAAAAAAAAAGGAAGAAATGTATTTTGGCAGAAAATTTTCCCTTAAAAAATCCTAGACTCTCACTAGAGTATGTTAAAAAAAGATACAAGGAAAGGTTTTGTAGGCATTAGTAGTTACACTGAAGAATCCACATGCTTCAGAGAAATCATAGGGTAATACATGAAATTTATACATGTGAGAAAGCTGACTAGGATCCAGCTCAGAATATTGTTATTTCACAAGCACTGCGTAAGTCAGCTGGGTCAGGGTAGTTGCCAACCACCCCACAACTCAAGAAGCTCCTGTTCAGAATGCAGTATTTAAAGGGGCTAGAAAGAAGATGGAGAGAAGAGTCAGTTTCAAAAGACTAAAGTTAGTTTTGAGCTTGAAAAGCTTAGAGGAAAAATCCTAAAAAATCTTCCATGAATGAAAACAGCTTCTGCCCTTCCAGTAAAGGAAGCCAGCCAATGGGTTGTGACCCTGAATGGGAGCAATTAAGATGCCCAGAATAATTGAAAATGCCACAAAGAATGCACAAACACTTGTGGTGAGAAATCACTATGGCCCTTTAGTATGAAATAGCTGCTTAGAAATACCCAGCTGCAGCTGTGCCTCTGGTGACTGTCCCTCTCAGAATAACTTCCCAAATAAAACAGTGTATTTGCCTTCATGATGAAATCTGGTTCCCTTCCTCCTAATTTTTTTTTTTTTTTTACAAGAAAAGCTTAAGCCAGTTGAAGTGTTTTGGAAACAGAATATTGAATATGCTTGACCTCTTGCATAATCCTCTTTCCCCATTTGAAAACTGACCATTATTATTAGCAATACTGGTACCAGCAATAAAACATTAAAAGATAAAATTAACATCTTATTCTCCCATAACAGTTTCAATCTCCATTATTTTACTTTTTTTTTTACACTTTATTTTTTCAGAAAATACCACAGCACACATTCCCTTGAAAGAATGACCTGGATGTCCTCCTTTTAAGAAATAGGAATCAAGAACATGGACCTGACCCAAAAAAAAAAAAAAAAAAAAAAAAAAGGTGGGGAACTAAGTCCACAGCAGCTGGGTCAAATGGGAATTTTGAAATTGGGTTTTATGGTTGAGTCTCAGGAACTTCAAGATTATCCAGGAACACATTTACTTTTATCTTTTCTCTCTGCAGTTCCTGGCTAAAATCTGAAAACCAGGAAAGTGCCTTTATTTTACTTGTTAAAGTAGACACAGGTTGCCTTGAAACCAGTGAGCCTTGCTGTAGCACTGCATTTGTTTTCTTTTAATAGGAACCAAAGCCTAAATATCACATTTGGCTATGCTGCCCTTTTGCATATAAACCCTGAAGGAATATGAGGAGCAGATACTGCAGTTAAGGGCTCTGCAATGCCTGCAGTAACACCAGTCTATGCATCTTACTGAACCATGCCATTTAGCAAAGGGCAGAGACAGGAACAGACATGAAAAAAACCCTCATGCTACACCCAAGCTAATTTAAAATAAAAATTTTTAAAAAAATTAAATATTCAAGACACACAACTGGCCATTTTCTTCTTGTTGTTGTTTTATTTTTAGTACCCCTTAAGCCATTGTGTCGTCTCCATCACCTTAATTGTTCAACTCAATTTTTAAATCTTATGAATAAAACACAAATCATCTTCAAGGAACATTTATGAAGTAAAAAAAGTAGACTTCATTTATTAAGTCCCACGATATTTTTTCCCCTCACAGGTGGCCTGGAAGCAGTTTGAAAGCACAGCTCCCTGTCCCACCAGACTGAGTTTCTCATGCCAACTCTGTGGTTGGTCCCACGGGGGAGAATTTGTCCTAAGAGGCATCACAGTCCTGACTCTGATACCTTCATTTGTTGCAGACAGTACATCACACCAGCAGCAGCTCACTGGGAAAGGCAAAACTACTGAAAAAAAATCACAAAGGACTAAAAGGAGCACCCAGACCCAACTCCAGGGTGTAAAGCACAGCCCAGCTTGAGCAGTGTGTTGAGCTGGGTCCCTGAGCAAGGAAGGTGCTTGCAAATGATGCCATTTCTAGCACTTTAGATAGCAGCTGATTTGTAAGAAAAGAAAAGCCTGGGGAGCAAAGAAAAACTGCATTCTTGGTTTATTCTTCTCATAGTACCAAACATTCAATTTTTGTAATAAAATATTTTTAAACTTTCAGAGGAAATAAAACAGTAACTACTCATATTAAAAATTATTTTAAAACAAAGGAACATACAGCTCTAGGTTTAGCATTAGAAGTCTCATACATCCCTTTGTGGTCACACACAACTCCACAACAGAGACCCACTCAAGTGAATCTCAACCTTTAAATCCACACAATAAGCCCAATGATTAAGCCTATCATTTCACACTGAACTTCTCAGAGAGCTCAGTTATCTTTTATAGCCAATACTATGAAATGGTTTAACTTTGGGCTATAATTTTCCTAGAATTTTGCATCATTCTGGTATCTTTTATGGCATTGATTCCATTTTCAACAGAAAAAAAAACCCAATCAACGAACCAAACATAAAAACCCCAAAAGTAGTAATTGGCATGTGGTATCTGCTGGTTACCCCTCCTGGAGCTTCAGGTGATCTCAGCTGTGGGATTTCAAAGGGACAGAACCACCCACAGCTCCTGTAACAGAACTGTAATCAACCCTAGCTCTCTGATCTAATTAAAAGGTCATGCCCAGAGCCTGCAGCACCGTGTGCCCCTGGCTGGCAGCTGTGTGCCCCTTGTCCCCAGGAGCACCCCAGGTCCCCTCGGCAGAGGCCCCTGCGTGTGACTGGCAGGGTAACAGCCACACACGCGCCGTCCCTCTGCTCCCAGGAGACAGGCAATCCTAAAACTCATCGTGCCACGTTTTCCCAGCCTGCAGACAGGTCAGTGCAGTGAAAATAAAACCATCAGGCTCTGTGTGATCCTGTGGTTTCTCCCAGTAAAACCTCTGCTGTCTATTTTGGGAGGCGTCGCCCGTCTCTGAGCTGTCACTTCAGATGAGTGTACAGCTGTTCTGAAGACATTGTACCAGGGTTCCTCCCTCCACCAGATCTGCCTCTGCTGCTTTTTCCCCTCCTTCTTTGCACGAGTTACCTTAGGTGCCAGGAGAGTTCCCTCACAGAATTTATTGTAGTGATCTTAATTAAATTAATATTCCTGAGTGCAAGGCTACTGGGATCTGAGGCTGGTATGAGGTTCATCGACTTTCACTTAGAGGGTAAAGTTTCCAGTTTTCACTCTCACGAGGCAATATGAAAAATTTATGACAGAAGCAGGAGAACTCTTGCTAGAGGCAATGACATCCCTGTGCAATTAAAACACTTTCAAGTGTCTTTTTTTCCTCCATTCTCCTTCCACTCATCTTAGAAAACAATATATAGAGCAACTTTATTCTGCACTGTACGTTTTTAAGTTAAAGATCTGTAGGCAGTTGACAAATTATAACCTGATCATAAAAATTTTCTTACAGTTTGAAATGTAACATATTGTACAAGGTTATGGCCAGATGGTAAGGAGCTTTTTTCCTCCTCTCTCTTTTTTTTTTTTTTGGTAAGAAAAACAGTTTAAAGCTTTCAAGCAACAGAAGAAACTCCCTCCACAAATAGCAACAGAGAGCCTGTCTGCACTCCTTGGAGATGACAGATTTTACTGAGCCCCTCACTGAGCAGCTGTGGGAAAGGGCAAGGCTGGGTTTGAGGGCTCCCAAGCTCCAGGGATGCTGCCAGCACATCCCAAGGGCCAGGCTGTGCTGGGCACCCACACCATGCAGCTCCATCCTGCTGCAAGTCCTGCAAAACCCTCTCAGAGGAGCAAACATTCAGAGCATCAGGGAGAGCCCTTGGACAAACCCCACCAGACCCAGAAGCCACAAGTTTGAGCAGCCCTGGGACGGGATGCCTTTGAAATAAACCCACTTTATTCTCTCTCATTTTGCAGAGCTGAGCAAGTTAGAGCTTTGGGGCAGTCAGCTTCTTTGTAAACTAACATTCAACTATTGCTGTGACTGCAAACTATGGGGAATAAAGCAACAATAAATACTTAATAACCAGCACAATGCAATGGTTCTTTCTTACCTACCAGAGGACATAGTTTTTTTGCACAGTGTATTGCAGAACACACTGTAGTAACCAGAGCTAACTATGAAACTTGGGAACAACAGAGGCTATTCTTTTCGTGACCATGTAAAATTCCCCTTAACAGCATGTGCCCTGAGAGAAAAATTTACTTTAGTAGCGCATGCTTAATTCTGAGAAAAAATTTACTTTAGTATCTCATGCTAATCCTTGTTACCTCTGGATAGTTAACATCGCTGCAATGCAGTGATCCATAAAACAAAATATTGGCTATTATTGTTGAAATCAGGAATAATAGAAAAAGACACTTATAACTTCTTAAACTTACTTCAGAATTTAGATCTGAGTGATGCAAATAATGTAAATATTACAAATACCCACCAGCTGATCTAAGCAGCAGAGCTATATTGTGTTAAATGCTGTCGTACTCTGATCATAATGGCAGTAATATAAATAAGGTGTGGATCATAGTTGCAGAAAGTTGTACATGGTGAAAGATTATGAGTGCAAGTTTACTTTCATTTTAGGAAATATGCACTGTTTTGTCTTTGTAAAGCTTTAACAAAACCCTTATTTCAGCCTCATATTGAGTCTATTTGTCTCTGCCCTGCCATCATGTCCCTCCTCCTCCCTCTCACTGTAGATTCAGTCTCTCTTTGGAGAACATGTCAGGATTGGGATGGTGCACACAGCCATCTCAGGGACCCAAAGCAATAAACAACCCAATGGAATCAACAACCCAGGTCTCCATTCTCAGTCACAAGTCCATGACCCATGGTGGGACACAACAAAGTCCCCCTGGAGCCAGCTGACACCGAGCAGTGGGCAGGTTCTGCCTCGCAAGGAGCAGGAGAGCTGGAGCAATGCCTGCCCCCAGACCTGCACCCCAGGCTCAGGGCAGCACACTCAGGGTTGAGGCAGCACTAAAGGCCAATCCAACCCTCCTCTGAGCACCCTGGTGTGGGCCAGAGAGTTTGGGCATCTCCTGAAATGAGACAGCACATCTTTGCTATCAACTAGATGAACAGCACCACAGAGGCAAGATGTTGCTTATGACACCAAACAGAAGGGTCTCCCTGTTGCCAGTGACTGGCACCCATCTGTTACCTCTCACCAGACATTTTGATCATCTGCTCTTGCAGCAGTGGTCTTCCATAATTTTCTCTGCCACTCAGGCCCTTTTCTCATTCTAACTCTGTACTTAAGGCTCAACCACTCTGGAAACATTAAAGCACAACAGCAAACAGAGTTTTCCTACCTTAGAGAGGCTTTTCAGTGTTCCTGGCACATATGCAAGACCAGCTCAGCACCAGTACTGGCAACTACAGCTTCCTGAGGCAGAAGCTCCTCCTTAAGAGACCTTCTTGCTGATTCCCCACAGCTGCATTGAATTAAACACAGCTTCAGGTGTGCAAGGCTTTCAGGTGTTACACGAGACTAATGATGGGCGGTGGTTTTTAGGTGAGGCTTGTAAGAGGACATAAGGATAGCCCTTCAAGGCAGAGGTAAAGGAAAACAAAGTGTATTTCATTATCAGCAGGGATATCTCGTGAGAGAAACATGGGCTGGTCTCCAGGATGGGGCCCAAAACCAGAGAGTGGCTGGATCTCTCATTAAGATATGGATATTTCTGAATCAGTGCTTAAGGCAGCAGGAACAAAACAGAACTTGCACCTCCTGGGAGAGAGGAGAGGAAACACAGCTTTTTGAATGCCATTTTAATAGCTGAATCAGAGTGAAACACCACACAACCATCAAAGCTGTGACAAAGAGGAAAGCAAGCAAGATGCTATCATAGGGCAGAGCTCTGAGAAGGGCTGATCCCACATCATATGCAATGTCCCTCTCACTCAGAGCTTGACTTTAAACATATGCAAAAGAAGTAATGTTTGTTGTATTGATAAGGTAGCTGAAATGTCAGTTCACTGGACAAGGAAGAGAAGACTGTGATATATTGCCTTTTCTGAATGCACCAAAGCAACCTTGAACCTGTTCTAACCATACTGCCAAGAGATTCCTACAGTAGAAATACAAAGATAAACAGAGATATCAGCTCAAAGCTGAATTTGGAAGAAAAGGATAACCACTGGATACAGTAGCTTATTAATGTGTAGGTTAAGATGACAACACAAAATAGAGGCAGGAACTCCTTTGCTGTCTCCAAAACATCCCTGCTAACACTTTGTGTTCCTGAGTAGTGAGGACTGCTTTGCTGAACACAAAATCAGGAAAATTGTGTGTCATTTCTTTCCCCTAAAGAAAAATTCCTATAACCAAACTGTGAATGTTTTAGCATCTTCTCCTCTCTTGTAAGGATAAAGATGGGGGTTTAAAACACACACGCAAACCCCACCTACTCTGTGCAAACCCCTCACCTGGAAGTTGCCATCCCCACAGCTTGAGGCAATCAAGGCTATCACCTTCACTAAAGGGGCAAATCAAGATCTATTCAACAAGCTCTGTATCAGCTTCAGCTGAGCACAGGCACAGAGCAGAAACGTCCTGGAGTATTTCAGCTGCTTTTAAAGTGAATGCATATTTCTGTCCCAAATTAGAAAAATATGAGAGTAGAGCACCAGATTGGTTAGAAGATCTGGACTCTCATACCTCTGTCATAAATGTCATGGAAAATCTATCAAACTGTGCAACTTGACCATGCTTCAATGTGTAAATGGGGAATACAGGACTGCTTCACATAGTAAGGGATTTGTGAGGGTAACAGCTTTAGAGCACACAAGCACCTCAAATAACACTGCAGTCAGGAACTACACCAAATAAATAAAGGATAAATTGGACAAAACCTGAGACAGGCATCTTCACTTCTTCTGACACTCTCTCCCCAGCCAGTGGACAGATTAACTTCAACAGTTGCTGCAGCCTAGTTAACAAAGGCAGGAATTCAGGGCACCAAGGGCAATTGATACTGCATTATATATTTTGCCAATTTAGCCTCAGTGAAGAAATCTATACTCCCCATCTGCACAGGGTTTTGCTAACACAGCACAAGACAAATAGTAACCACCAGCTGTAATAAGTGAAGTGAGGGATGAAGGAATTCGTGGAGTTCAGGATAGTTTCCCAAAGGTCAGAAGCTCACATCACCAAAACAGTACTGGGGCAGGTGTGGGACTTCCCTGAGAGAGCAAATACAAGCCCAAATGGAAGAATTCTGTGTGAGAGACTATATCGTAATTGGTGCCGTGGAAAAAACCCTCTCTTTTCAAGGCAGAAGAAACAGACAAGATGATGGAGGTTATAAAAAGCATCTTGCACTGTAACTGACCTTGAAACCCTTCTTTTCTCTCAGCCTGATTAAGGGAAAAATACTTAGTTAGACACTCTCTTTGTCCTCCACATGGATAAGCACAAGAAAGAGGAAAAAAAAAAGAAAAAAAAAAAAAAAAGGAGGAGGAGAAGAGGAAGAGAAAATCAATACAAGCTGTCTTCAGTTTAACCAGAATGTTACAGTGAATGGGTTTATGAAACCTCCAGTAAAGAGGAGCACAATTGCTCCCACAACAGCAGAAGTTGCTAAATTTTAGTGTAGTGTAACTTTCTAAGGTGTCATATAACAAAAAGAAAATGCAGGTGTTCTTACTGTCCAAGGACAGTACTTGTATTAGAGTGTATAAATTACTAACCTGGAATTAACTCACCTGATCTAATGCAGGGGTTGTGACAGCAATCACTACTCTGTGCTGCACAAGAAAATAAAAACCCGCCTCACACTTGGGAAGAATAAATAGGGATAATGGGAAGTACCTTTTTCCATCTCTCTCAGCAAAAAGATTTATGCTCTGAAAGAAGAGTTTACACCCCATCAAGCCTTTTTGGTTTAAGTATATGGATTTAAACTACACAAAACCATAATTGTCTACATTTTCTTGATGAACATCCTGGTCAGCTTAATGAGCACTGGTGAATTCCTGTCCTTGCTGGTGTCTTGTAGCTGTCAGTCCCGCAGGAAAACTCTGAGTTGTATGAAAACAGAATCCTGCTCCTGATTTCTCTCTCTCTTCTCTTTCTTCCTTACATAGACACGTATATATTCTCATTGAACCAGCTGCATGATCCTGCCTGACAAAAACCAGACAGATACCAAGGCAGAGAAATAGTGGCTATGGAAAATAAGCAGATGGTCTTTCTTTACTATGCAGGTGCTGTTCAGCAATTTTTCCCACCAGTGAAGCTGCTGTATTTTGCACAATGTTTTCCCAATTCACCAGACAATCAGGAGCAGAACAACATGAATGCTCTGTTCTGCTGCGATGTGCTGAGACAGCAGGTTATCAGTGGTGACTCTGAAGCTTGCTGACATCTGACATGAATTCCTGGCATGCTGACTTTTTAAAAATCGATGGGGACAGACCTCAGAGTAACAGAAATAGCTGTGAAGTTTAACACTGCTGAAACTGTTCAGGCTTGATTGGCTGGTGAACATGGAAGGTCAGAAAAAGGAGCACTGGATCCTCATCAGTAGGAACAGAAGCAGATTATTATGGAAAAAAAAAAGCACCCTGAAGTTTCATAGCTTACTGTTCCTGTGAAATAGCCGAGATCAGGAGATGCATAATGTGCAGCAGACCTCTTCTTTATTAATACAACCTTAAGCTAAGGATGAAAAATGTATATTGGCATACAGAAAGGCTCAATGGAGTGTTATAAAGCCATTGCTTGACCTCCATCTTTGATAATTTTAAAGCAGTTCCTAAAAACTTTTTTTAAAGGAAACACTAGCCATAGAAAGATTGTTGATGTTAATTAGACTTCACTCTTTGGAGTGGAAGTGGGGAGGGAACTGTTAAGCTCCAGGAGAAAAGTACCTATAAATTTAAGTTTTACTTAAAACATGGATGTAGCCTCTTTGCCTTCTTAATAAAGCAAGTATCTCTTCAATCTAGACCAAATTACACTCTCAAAACTGCAAACCACCTGCCTACAAAACTGATGAAGCACAATTCCTCATTCATCTTGCTCATTTACACATGCTAAGAAGGCTTACAGAGAGAAATACCCATTGAGTCAATGGAAATAGAAAGTCGGCAAACTTCTTTGTAAGGCTTTGAGAAAATTAAAAAAAAATAGATTGTAATTTTCCTTTCTAAACACAAATAGGAATGGAAATTGGATGACAGAAATTGCTGACAGAAGAGGGTGAAAACATTTCTATCACTATTTTTCAAAAGGATCTTGCACTAATAGGTTAAAAAAAGCCTCATGCTTTAGAACACAAGTAGTATAGTAATCATATTAATACATTTTATTGAAACGTAGTAAAAGGACATTGTCAAGTGTTTTTATGCAGTTTCTAATGTAGGTGTTTCACTCTCCACTGATTGTATAATAACCTCTCAACAGTTTGAAAATAACATCTCTCTCTGTTTCCCTCGTTGGTAAACACAGTTTCTGCAGTTATGGACCATGAGCCAGGATGGTAATGGACTTCTAAATTCAGGAGCACTCAAAAAATGTATCAGTGGTAACAACTAAAGTAACAAATCCTGAGCTTATGTTCCTTGAACTTCGGTCTCTGCACTCACATGTTTGTGCTGGTGTACTAACATTATTTATTTCACTTGCCTCCTCAGTTAAAGCAATACTTTTTCATACATTGCATAGTGTGCCATGTCACCAAGCAGAATTCTGCATTGATCACTGGCACCATGGCATGCAAGATGCCCATTTTGGCAGGGAATATGGGTTCAGAGTGCCATAATCCTACTCTTCCTTGTGTTTGAGCAGCCAAGAAGAGAAAGACCATGCAAGAGCCATGTGCTTAGAAGCTTCCCAGCAGCTCTTTCATAAAAAGAGTGGGTTGGGTGCACATTTTTCTCCCTCATAAGAGAGTGACTTCTCCTCAGTGTGGAGTCTCTCCTTTACCTGGCTCACGGCCTTCCAGCTGCTGAAGGACTCTGCTCTTCACAAGCTGAGCTGTAGAACAATCTGCTGCCCTTCCCTAAAGTGTGTCCAAAAACAAGGCACCACACATACCCCGTTAGGGGAGAGGCTCTGGAGAGGCCTTTCTGATCTCTTTGCAGAGTGAGGCCGCATATTATGGATGGCCAAGGAGACCAATGTGCTGCTCAAACCTTGAGCATAACATCTCTACACTCCTTGCCATGAAAATCTGCAGGGCCACCATGGAATACCAGCACAATGACCTGCCAGCTGCAAGAACAGATTCCCTTGCACGATAAAAGCCAATATTCACTAAAAATGTGAGAGAGTAAGATTCTCAGCTAGCAACAATGAATTTGAAAGTGAGAGAAGTGTAGGAGCAGTCTTAAATCCAGAGTCACAGGCATGGCTTGGTCACTGTGTAACCTTAGGCTGATGTTTCGGAAGTGTACATGGCAAAGGACGCAATATTCCTTGCCCTGACAAAGGTGTAAAACTAAATTCTTCTGCTCAGCACCCAGAAAATTTCTCCAAAAAGCAGTCAGAGCAACCAATGCTCAAGTTTCAGGGCAGGCTGGATGCTGATAGCAGCTCCAGAAGAACTGCAAGGAGCACAGGGCCACCAGGGAGAGTGAATGTGCCTCAAACAGGACATCAGGAACATCCAGGATAGTGCTGGAGGCCTTCCCAGTCCCCAGAGCACTTTGCAATCAGGAGTGAGACGAGGCAGTTTAAAGATACATAACCTTCTCTTCCACTGGGCTTTCAGTCCTTACAGCACAGGACACAGCCAAGCCTGTTCAGCTCACAGTTCAGTGTTTAATTCATGTCTCCCTCCAGTCAAACAGTTACTTTAGCAAGTCATTCTTGCAGTTTCTAAATAGATTTAAAGGCACCTCAACCATAAAGTCTGAAAATTAATAAGTGAGTTCAGGCAAAATCACTTTAGTTAAACCTGAGAAAGGAGGTAAAATTAAATGTGTTTCATGTACTTATTATTTTAAAACTTCATTGGCCTATTGTATTGAAATGTCCCTCACTCTCTTTGATTTGGTTACATAATAATCATTCCACTGTTACTGAATACAAATAGGCAGTGAGTGCATCTTTATAATCCAGGCCATTTCTCCAGGTATTCTGTAAAGTGAACAGGGACACAACACCTCAGAGCACAGTAAGACCCTTGATTTTCATTTCAGAGAGTCAAAGTTCTATATTTGGACTTAATAGTAGTTAATTATTACAGATAACAATGTAGCTTTTTAACAGTCATAAATTAATTTACTTTAATAGGCCAAAAAAAAAAATCAATTACCGAGAAAATGACTATTGAGGTGGCAGGTTGTCATGGTTTACCCTGACTGAAACCACTTTTAAGATCCGCATCCATCACAGATTCAATACAGCACATCCACCAGCTCAGCCCAGCACTGAAGCTGCCTCAGAGAGCAGGATGAGAGCCTGAGACTCTGCTCCCACTCACTGCTTTCTAAAGGCTCTCTGTACTTCAGCTCCCCATCTCTCAGGCAGGATAATACAGTGGGGAGATCTGGGGAGTTCAGTTACTGTGGAAAACGTGAGACCAGAAACATCAGTGACAGTGAGGACAGCCTCTGATCTCAGAAACCCAGGGAGCTGCTGTCCACAAGTGCTGGGTATCGTGTTAAGAGAAACCACTCTAAAAAAGCAAGAAAGCACTGTCCTTTACTGGCCCCTTTGATTTTATCACCTGTCACAGCATCAAGTGCTCCTTTCAAAATTCATGAGACTTGAAATAGTATGGCCACACAACACTAGGCTAGGAAAATGACCTTTTACCTTTTTTTTTTTTTCCCTAGGTAAGCAGAATATCAGTAGCAAAAAATATCATATTTGTGAAATCCTTATCAACCTTAATTCTGAAGACAGAAAACTACAAGGAAAAGGGATTTGCCTCTGCTGATTTGATATGTTTTTGACAGTGCTTCATTCTATTTGAAGCTGATTTTAAGTATTAAATTCACCAAATGTCAGCTTGCTGTCTCTTCAGGACTCTAATTTTTCCATTGACTTGGAAAAAAAAATATGGAGTTCCCATTAGTTTCTATTAAGAGCCCAGACTCAAAGGAACAAAGACTAAGAATTAAAGCAATGATAATATTAGGTTATGCTTTATGCCTTTTCACTTATAAGCACTAGGCTTTCCATGAGACCATTCAAGGGTACAAGGGTATGTAAGAACAATCTTTTTTTTTTTAAGTCTGTCTAATGCAATGTCTTTCTTTACAGAACTGCAATGTGAATTATGTGAAAAAGTTACTAAACCTGGGGTTGTGCAGTCAGCCTTCTTCAGGATTTATGAAAAAGCATTGACATTTCTCTATGGACATTTTTGAAGACTGCTCATTCGCAGAGAAAACTTGCTTGTGGATCAGAATTGTGCAGTGCCAAGCACAGAACAAAAGACAGCCACCATCCCACCACCCCAAAGACAGGCTGCGTTCCCCCTGGGCCTGAGCTGCTTGTCCTGAAACATATTCCAAATAGAGGACTAGCTATTTGGAACTGTGTGAACGGGAGACAGAAAACACAGTTAAAAAACTAAAAAATGATGCAGTGGAAGAAGCCCAGACACAGATGAAGATTTTGTTGTGAGGATATGAAAGAACTGGACAGGAATTTTGGATAAAGCACTGCCTGGAAAGGTATCAGCTGTGGATACGTGACATAAACCTCAGAGCAGTTTTCATCAATAAACAGGTTAGCTAGTCCTGTGCAATAAACACACTAGGTGCAACCTGGATGGTTTTCAGTTTTTCCACCAAGGAAAAGGAATGCAGAAGGACTCATGTTTCATCTTGAATTTGAAGACAAAAGGTTTGTTGACAGAACAAAACACATCTCAAGTGTTTTGACACATACATTTCGAGATTTGCATAAAGTCCAACTCAAGAGTTGCATAAAGCAGAACTACTGTCTTCTGAGAAGCTGATTTCCATTTAATATATATACATATATATATTTACATATATTTATTTATAAATATGGTGAGCACAAAGACTGCCATCCCAATGGGACTGCTGGCAATCCAGAAGTATCATTCATGAGGGATGCCACTTCCAAGGAGCTGGTCTCCATAAGCACAATGCTTGTTATTTAATTAACATTTTGAAGACTTAAAGGCACATTACAAGAGCATATCATCACACTGGAAAGATGCTTCTGTTTCTAACTTAAAATCAAATGATTCACCTGATAGATCTCCAAGCCTTTTGCAGCACTGAAATTCAGTTCTCTTAATGAGGATCAGTAATTGTAGATTCAAAGAGTGCCCAAACCAGTCAGCAGGAGATAATATGTAATATGCAACCACAGGAAAAGCAAACTGGAAAAAGAGAGACCACTGGCTTTCATAAATCATTTTTTGACAGGAAGGTTATTTATCATGGGAAATAAGCTTAATCAATAATGGAGTGAAAAAACCTTAATAAAAAAGGGAATCAAGTTCTGTTCTGTTAAAGCATTATAATTAATGTGGGTAGGGGGAGCGAGAAGAGGAGAAAGAACTATTAAAGAGGATTGTTATTATCCTGACAAATGGATTCTGGATTGTTTCTAAAAGTTCATTTTCATCTAGCAGCTTTGAATGAGAAAGGATCAAGGATTGCATTTTGTTTCCCTAGAAGTAATGAGAAATTTTGAGGGAGGTTCCCAATGAAGGAAGAGTTATTCAAGGAATTAATATATTTTTATTTGATCTCAAGGGAATGATGTAACCAATTGTGACTATATTAAAAGTCAGCTTCCTTAAAAGGTATGGGGAGACCATGTTTTTCTCAATTTATTTTTATATACAAACTAAGTGTTAGTTTTTCCAAAAGTAATCTTTTTTATTCTGAGTTGATTAATTTTGCAAATATGAGAGAGGAAAGGAAAGAGCACTCTAGAGAAAATTCAGAAGCTTGATGAAAAGAAATGTTTTCATCTACATTAAAACACAAACACTTGTGTATTATAGCTATTGTTTTGTTCAGTCACTTTTCATTTATCTTTCCAAATATTTTTACAGATAGATGATAATTCCATCAGATTTTGAAAACATTTAGCAAATTTTCTGAAAAATATTTCACAACTTCCTCTGCAAAAGGAGAAACCTACATGTATGTACAGTGTTCCCAGGCATCCCAAAGGGAATATATATCCCAACCATAAAACATTTCTCTCAATCCACATCATCAACATAAAGGAATAGTGTTGTTAATGTTTAATAAAAAATATTATTTGAAGCAAAATCAAAAAGTGAAAGAAATACCAGTCCCTAAAGAAACTGCAATTTTCTGTGGAGGACTTAGATTAATTCCAAAAATGCATTAATAGGGAGAAAGAAAATATGCATAAAGGTAAAAATGATGAAAATGGGAATGGAGGAATGAACAAATTTGCTGGACTGACTCAGATTCTGTATTTCAGTTAAGATGTCCAAAATTCCTGAAACCCTGAGGTAACTGTCTACCAAAAAAACCCAAAAGAAACACCCCAATATTACAAAGGCATTAATAATTTAATAATCAATGTAATGATTAGCATGACTAGCCTAAACTTTTGAATTTTAGGAGAGTGGTTCTTTTGCCTCTAAAGCAGACATTTTGTTCCTGTTCCCAAAGCCCTTCCGAGCTCCACTCAGTATTCCACTGACTATTCACACACAATCTACAGACAAGCCACAGGTCAGGAAAAGCAGAGCAGCAAAATAATTCTTATCCAGGAGATCATTTGAAAGCCTCTTCAAGTGTTCCCAGACAATTTGTGAAGGGAGAGAAAAAGATTATAAGGTATCCTACCTGTTACAAATTATTCAGCAGCTCAGAAAGCTACTTACTTTTAGAAGACAGTTGTTGAAAACAACAGAATTTTTGATGATTTATTGTGAAATTCTTAACTTTTTATTTTATCAGAGGATCAAAATAAAAATGTTTTCAGGTACCTTTTAACACAGACCCCACTCTATACTAATTTCAGCTTTTATTCTGCTTGATCCTACCAGGATTAAACTGGGAATGTTCCTGAGGACATGGAACAAGCTGGATCAGGACCCCTATTCTTCAGGAACTACTTATTTTTCCCACTTTATGTCAATAAGGCATCTCAAAACTGGAGTAACTTAGACATAAAGTGGCAGCAAGAAAGTAGAAATATTAGGTTTTCAAAGTGTTTTACTCTTGGCTAAATTCTTCTTCAGGTTCCAGTGGGAAGAGTGTCAAGAACCCAATGTATGAAAACAGCCCAGAGTTCAGCCTGCTCCTGCTTCCTCATCCAGCATTGCCACCCAGCCATAGCTTCTCACCTGAAATTAAACTAACTAACAAACCAACTTCCTTTCCTTTCCTTTTCCTTTCCTTTTCCCTTCCCCGTTCTAGTGCACAGCATCAGTGAGGTAGAGCTGGGCCACTGTTAATTAATTATGTGGGAGAATGGAGAAGGGAACACATCACTCCAGTGCTACTGATAGTCACCAGCAGCACCTACTGGTCCCTCACCCATCCCCTCTGGAGAATGTACCAGTTTAATCATGCTCACTGCAGCACTGCAAATGTGCTTCCTGCTCTTTTTACAGCACCACATTTAGGTGTGTTCTCTCTATCTCTTCCAGAAGTGCATGCATTACTCTCCTCATTGTAAACGTGGACCACACAGAAGTGGAACCCAGTTCTACACTGATGTGTACTTTTTTACAGAAGTCATCAGTGCTGCAGAAGAGGAATCCTTTTTCTGCTGGGAAAGAGATGGCAATAGTGATTGACCATTCTTTTTCCTGGCTTGCTGGCAATAAAACATTTATTCATAATACATGTTTAGTGCTGCAGGTGGCATTGTTACTGTTCAAAGTACCCTACTCAGCACATAATGTGGTCGGCACTTCATCTTCCTGAAAATGAATCTTGAAAACTTCTTGAATTATATATCTCCTCCTGCTTTTCAGTAGATCCATAATTTTCTTCAGAAGATGGATTGCGGATAGCAGCGCTGATGAGAATTAAACTAGCAAGGTTCATGTTAAGAACATAGTCAGTAAATCAAAAACTGAAAGTAATGTCAGAGATTCAAAACTGTAGACTAACAGTATCCTGAGATTCTGCTTATGATGGAGTCTGGTAATGAAGTCATGAGGTTAAGCACCAACCTTTCATAGATACCCACCTGTTCAAGTACCAGAAACCTGCACTCTCCTCCTAGGAACTGTGAAATCACCCTTGCTGCTTAGATGGAGGAGAAGAATGCCTCAGTCAACTAATTCTAAAAGGAAGAGTCTGTATGCAGCAAAAGCCATCAAGTTGCTCCCTCCAAATGCCAATAAACAATGCCAATAACCACAAAGAGCTTTAGGAAGTTAGCACTGGGGATGTTCTCCAGCATCACAAAGCAATGTATTTAACCAGTGGAAAAAAACACTTTATCTTTAAAATTTTATTAAAAAAAAATACTCATAAAAACTGTCACTCCAAAGCAGTCATATTCACCCTTAAGAGTAATTCTATTGATCCTGAAAATGTAATTGAAGTTTAAGTTAAATAATTCATTAGTGATACTTGGCACCCATATCAATGTATTGGATGAACATGTTCCTAACCCCTTCTGTTTTCCTGGTGAATAACCCCACCAAAATACGTTTCATACAAATCCCTCCAGCTATGGATGTGAAGCAGATATTCTGCTCCAGTGCTTGTTTCCTTATCATATCTGTAGGATAGTAAAGACCTCCAAGAAAGGTAGAAAAGAGGATTCACTTCCCATACATTTTATATTTCTGACATCAATTACATGCCCACTCCCTTCCTTGTGTCATAAACTGTTCTGCTTCTCTGTTCACAAATAATTTGCTGAGGAGAACCACACATGGGGTAAATACTTGTTTCAATAATCAGGGATTTGGCTGTTAATGTTAATGGAAGACTTGCAACTCTGTCTCTGTGCATGCACAGACTCTTCACCTCTGTGTAGGGCTTTAGGCTTTCAGGAGTGTCAGGCTCAGGAAATTGATGGGCTGTATTCCCATCTCAGTGGATCCACATTTCTCTCTAAGGGATTGATGTGCAAAAAACAACATGCGGCAGGAAAAGACACTATCCTTAGTTTATGGAGGTAACCATGTTAGCTCATGAAATGCTCAGCATCAGAGAACTCAAATCTACATGCAGCAATTTTCCTTTTTTAAAAATGACATGTTTGTATTTTCACATGAATTTAGTCCTTGTAAAAATAGCCTGTGGGAACATCTCTAAACATCCCATTTCTCGTTTACCTACAGAAGTGACACAGGACAAATGGAAGCATTGTGACTGTCCTCCACAGAGTTCACCAAAACCTCTCAACCTTGGCCAGGATAAGAGGCCAACTCAAACTTCATGTCAGTAAAATCATCACAGGCTCGCTGAAGTTTCCCAGTGCAATGGTGAATTCTGGGGCATATAAAATAGGGGCTAAATCAAATCCAGCAATTTTTCACTGCTCTGATACATGCTTCCAAAAGAGGAAGAATTTAACAAACCGGAGCTTCAGTTGATATAAATCAACACCATTCCTCTGAAGCTAATGCAGCTGCATTGATTCACAGCCACTGAAGTCTTGGACTCTGGTCTCAGAAATATGATAGAGAGTTCCATTTGCTAATGTAAATGTATATTGATGGTTTATCACGTAAATTTGTTCAGGAAAATGCATGAATCAGTGCTGCTTTTTTAGTAATAAATTGCTGTAACAGGGAGGAATAAGTTTTGAGCTTTTAAAGTGCCCGATATATGTACTTCAGTCACGCAGTAATTCTGCAAGTACGCTCTTGCTTTGTAAAACACCTTTTTCCTTAGTGCCCCTCTCTTGATGCAAGCCCAGAAATAGCACCACCACTCCGATGACTGTAGACAACAAATTTAAAATACCCTTAATTGGAAGCTGAAAAAACTAAGCGTGCTGCACAATGGCTGAGACACAAGACTTATGGTTGTTTACTGTAACACTAAGACAGTCCCATTAACAAGAATGATGGGAAACTGCATCCTGGCATTATTCTTAGCAAAAGACTTGACAAATATGTTTTGTAAATGAAGGAACTACAACAGAGAAAACATATAATACACTTTTCCCCCCTTTTTCCCAGTGAAATGGTTGCATGTTTAATGCTTTATACATTATTCAAGGCTCCATTTTCCAGGGTTCATCAATACCCTAGTCTGCAGCAGCTAGAAGCTTGTAACAACTGACAAATGTAGACAAACATGCTGCTTAACCCAAGAACAGTGGGTCAGAGAACAAACAGGAAAATTTATTGTCTTTGCTATATTACTGTTGGAATGGAGAAGTAAATGAATACCATACGTTATAGCTTATCACTTACAGTATGAGTGTATCATGAACAGCCCAGCATGTCCTACTTAAATAATACTGATGGATAGCATGCAGGCAGCTTTTGTTCACTGCTGAGGTTTTGTCTTGTCTACATGTTGTTTATACTTATTTAGGGCTAGAGGAAGAGACAAAAGAATAGCAAGAGCCATGCTAGAGGCTCATACAATCCCCTTCCTCCACGTAGCCATAATGAATCCAGGCTGTGCCTACCATGGAAAGCTATTGCAGAGAAATATAGAAGTCTTCTTGGGGTAAAAAGCAGATTCCACAATATATCCTTAGACCAGACATTATATTATTTCCCTGCTGCACTTGTAAGCAGCTCTGCAGAGGACAAAGGAGAAAAAGGAGGGGAAAAAAGGTGGTGGCAGGGAGGAATATCAACCTGAGTTTTATTGCCTCTGCCTGCTGGAGAACTGTAGGGAGATTAGCAATAATTTTTATATTCAGCACTGTACCTCTGAAGGTGACTCAAGAACTTGTGTGAACTAGAATTCTAGTAGAGTATAAGCAAACCCCCAAACCTGTGCTGCTGTTTCTCTCCTGCCCTCAGCCTGGGGCTTTTTGGCCAGACCATTCCAGCTGTGCAAGGCAGGCCTGGTGCACCTCTGGATTTCTGCATTAACATTTGCAGCACGATTTCTCAGGTGTCTGGTGTGAGGGGATCACTGCCTGAGGATCTCATCCCACGCTGCCATCACACTATTTCAGACTTTATGTCGGCGCTGTGTGAATGGCAAATGGGGAGGAAAAGGCACAGCACACTTGAAAAATGGAATTCAGAGTCATTTGATATTCATCCTGCTATTGTGCCACAGAAACTGCAGGGCAATGCAGATTCAAGCCCCACATGAAGGAAATAATTTAACTACATCAGGAATCCTTTTAAATTATGATTAAGCTTTTCACTATTTAATGAAAAAAATAGATATTGAGCACAACCCCATTCCTTCCCACCCCCATCCCCCAAAAAAATCCAGTAATTTTTCCTAAATAATTGAAGGTAGTTGTGACTGAAAGGTTACATTTATAATTTTTGGTAATTTAAGCACTTATATTATCCACAGGAATTAATTTGGTCTGACACCTTTGCAAGCAGGTTTTTACCAATAGAAAAAAGATATTCCCAGCCTAACATGAATTAAGGAGTGCTTGTCTACTCACAAAACTGTACCATTTTAATTAAGATTTTGCAGTCACCAGTTATTAATTTAAACCTGACCTATATCTCAGTAAGGGAATTTAAACTAACAAGTCAGGTTCCAATAGATTGGAGCTCCTTACACAAATCACAGGGATTTTAATGAAGCAGCTCGATATTCCATCTGTATTTACTCTGGCATGATTTCGTGATGCACAACAAGCCTCCTGTGGAAAGGATTTTAAAAAGGAACCCTGCTTCAAAAAGGAAACAAGGTGGAATGAGTTCCAAATGGGACTCAGGTCTCCAGTTCTCAGTGGTCCAAATCTCATATTGGTCAAGATGAGCCTACTCAGCAAAATGTCACATGGTGGTGATTTCTGTGTGTGAGTAAATCCGTTCTTTAATACCTACTGCTCATTTTAATTGGTTGATTTATGCTTGGTATAAATGAAGAATGCAGATATTTACTCAGATACAGAAAAAAAAAAAAAAAACTACAAAGAAACCCCACCAAAACCAAAATAGTCCAGTCCTTGGAGCTTGTTTAGGTAAAGAGATTTTTCTTTTCCTCTACTACTTCCCACCATTAATTTTCATCCCAGTATCCCAGAAATCTGTGGTTCCTTAAGGCTGCCATTTGCTTATGTAGACCACAGTAAAATTCAGGAGCTGTTCTGGGATGTACTCAGCCTGGCTGAACATGGATTTCCTTTTCAACAGAAAAACTGAATTAGCAGGGCTGGCCAACAGGGCTCTATGGAATGACACGAGGAAACTCAGGCTATTTGACAACCAGCATGGAGAACTGGTATTGATGCTAAAAATCTTGGTTTAGTCTGCTGTAAACTGAGAATAGGAACCACCAAAGCTATTTCCTAATCTTGGGCTGATGATCCAACAACCATTGAATGAAAATCTCCAGAAGAGACTCTTAATCCAAAACCCGTTTCCCAAATTTTGGCAGATTTGTTTGGGCATTTTAAATATACTTCTACATGAGATCTGTACACCGGGTACCTAAGGTGGCTTTTCTTTGCCTTCACTGCAGCTCTCTCAGTACAGTGTCTGTGATTAGGCTGACTATGACAAAACTCTAACACCAGCTTTGCATTCCAGAAAGTCACCAGACAGCAATCCTGGGATAAGACTGCTAATCAAGAGGCTGGTGACATCTGTAGCAGAGCAGATGGTGACGTTCCACAGGTCCTGCTGCAGGGGCTCTCAGTTTTCAAGGCAGTTCCTGTAAATTTAGAAACTTTGATCTATAGTCTTTGCCATCCTCTAGCACTTGGGAAGATGACACAGCTAAGCACAAACAAAGCCCTTCAAGCACAAAGGGCATGGAATAATCCCTGCAAAATAACCAAGTGATAAACCCCACACCATGCCCTAACACATGACCTTTGCCCCTGGCTGTGGCCACGGGCAATGCTGAATTTGGCTCTGCTGTGTTTGTTTGCCTCTAGTTAAAGATTATCAGATTTATCCCATCTGTGCTGCACTAAACCCACTCATGTCCCTCATCCTGCATACACAACTCATGCACCAGGCCCCCAGTCACCAGGATAACCCTCCTCAGGAGCCTGCCCAGTCTCTCAGTATCCCCCTACACCTGTGGAATCAAATCATCCTCTGGGTGAGTAGACCAGCACCACTGAAAAGGTTGAGACAGCTTTCCTGAACCTGTTTGCCACACTCCAGATGTGTCAATTATGCGGTTAGAAGCCAAATATGACTCTGCAGCTGGCAGTGTCAGACCTCACAGGTTTACATGGATACATTATCTTCAGCTATTAAATGCTGCTTATGTTTCCCCCATGATGTGCAGCCACTGGCAGTGCACCTCATGTCTTTGCAAGTTCCATCTAACTCAGCACTAAGAGCACCAAAATAGCAGCTCGAAAATAAACCAGCATCAATTTGGTTCAAAGAGCTAGCAAGCTTGACAGTGACCCAGGTAAATCCCATTCTGCCCCTTATGACATTCTGATACAACCTCTGGCTTCTGCAATTCATTTGCCTCCTACTTGGAAGCATTTACTGAGAAATAACCTTGATCTTGACTTTTCACCATTCCCCAGGCAAATTATTATGTTTCCTTACTGTTCCTTCACCCCACAGTATTTAACAATTTTGGTTTCTTGCCTGGGTTCATTCAAAACTTCAAAGTGCAAAACAAAAATAACCCCAGAAATGTGCAAGTAATGTAATAATTTTTCGAAGATGTCCTATGTGGAACCCAGCTGGAATAAGGTAGAGAAGAGAAAAATGAGAATGACATAAAACAGACAATGCTAAATGTAAAATAATAGTAAGGATACAGTTTTGTTTGATACAATAATTCCTGGTCATTGAAAAACATGATTAATATACAGGGTTAAACACATTTTCAGTTTAGAGGTTCTGAGGCTCAGAAATATCTGCAACACATAACCTTTCACAGAGAAAGGACCAGGAGGCCGAGAGCACAGGGACGTTCTGCTTTCTTGCTGAAATTCCTTTTTAAAGGGAAGTTCCTGCTCAGGACTGGGAGTCTGTTCCACATGGTGTTTGTGCCAGACAAGAGCCATTCTTTTGTTCATTAGGTATCCAAAAGAGAGTCAGGAAACCTTTGACTGTGTCACACACAGCTGGACAGCAGGAAATCTCAAACAATTTCTGTGAAAAGGATGGCAGCGTGAAAAAGTGGGTGGGGGAAATGACAGGTGGATAAGGAACACCAAAACCCCACACAATATCTGCTCACCAGCCAAGAGGAAAGTAAATAGCCAATCTCCTACAGAACTGTAACGCTTCCTCTGATCCCATTTATCAAAGACAAGGGATATAAGGGGGGCAAAAGTCCTTAAAATGGAACTGCTTGTTGGCTGAAAACCACAGCCAGATTCAGACAGTTGCTGCTCTGGGGACATTTAATAAAACACCTATTTTGCATTAATTGCTATTTTAAAGTTAATTTATTTAATTATTTTGGTTCTTACTAATTTATTTGCTGTGATGCATATCTGGACAGTTTCAGAAGTGGGGAAAAAACCAGAAGTATAACCTTAAGTTGCCTGAAGTTATGATTCGCTATATTTTTGCCTCACTTTTTTATTGCACATAAGTGCAGCCTTACTGTTGCTCATAAACAGGTGTGAATCTGTCCCTACTATCACACCTAACTATGCCAGAGAAAATAACAGAACCTCTGTAACAGCAGCTGCAGTGACACTCAATTTTTTCAGCCTACCTAGTCCTAAATCAGTTCAAGGGCTGCTATGAACAATGCTAAAAAAACTGAATTTTGCACCACAGGATACTCTAGCCAGTTAACAATTTGAACTCATGTTTATTTACCCCTCCAGTTGTGTATCAATAGAAGTGTTGTTGTTTCAGAAAGGAGCACTCTCTTCTCCTGCTTGTTCTTACATGATCCAAAAGCCCACCAGATGTTTTTCCTCTGTTCCCTCTGGCTCTCCAATACTTCTACATCTCTTCAATGCTCTCACAGTCCCTCAAAACCACTCCTGTGGACCTGCAGCTTCTGACTTCCTTTACCTCTTAAGTAATTCTGAAACCTTAACAGTCACACCAAGTACCCAAGGCTCGGGTCCTGCTAAGACACCCCCACCAAACTGCAAAAGGTTTATTATGTCCTGAGGAGAAGAAAGCACTGAAACATCACCATGCTGCTCTCCCTCACCCCCAGAAAGCTCTCAGGTGATGATTGAATGCAAGCATGCAAGCCTTTGACCAATATTCACTCCAAAAAAAAAAAAAAAAAAAGCATAAGTTGCTAAGTAATTTTTCAGTAGAAGGCATTCTCTTGCCTTCACTCAATTCTCTTATTCCAATCAATATGTGAAATTCTTAAAAGCAGAAAACTGTAGCCTAATTTTCCTGTTTATCTGCCCTTGTGACGTCTCCAGGCAGTGCCCACTGGAGGTGCATCATGAGCACATGGTGGTTGCCTGGTCTCTCCTCGACAAAACTTAGGCTGCCGCTGTCTGCAGACCTTGCTCAGAGGAAAGTCAACAGGAGATCTGGTTTAGATATGTGAACATCAATAATCGGAGGTCTGAGGGCTGAAAACCACTCATTACCCTTTTGGTCACGAGACTCTGCCAGTTTGATATCTGAAATTATTTTTTCTGTGACCTTATCACACCTTTGTCAGGGCTCCAGATGACATTATGCACTGATGAAAATAAACTTACCTTCTGCTAAGGATGCCAGAGACAATACAGGGCCTTTGGCTGTACACAGCGTTGTTTGGCACTTACTTTAGTATTTCAACAACTTGAACCTACCTGATTTTGCTGGTCCCAAAGCAACAGCCATGTTTCATTCTCAAATATTCTGCTGCCTGTGCGCACACACACATGTGCCCAGGGAGCCTGGCAAAATCCAGGCTACAGATCCAGATTTCAGTAACAACAGAGTAAATGAAGAAGGAACTCCATGGAATTATTGCACTGCCTGTTTGGGATTACTCTAAGTAACTCTAGAATAATTCAGTTCAAAAAGGGTTTATTAAACACCGTAAGATCCCACAAAAAAAGAAAGATTATATGAGATGACTTGGAAGATATGCAGAGCTAGCTATGGCCTTAGGTCTTAGCACTGTGTACATGTGGCGCACAGAAGTGTTTAGCTTCATTAGCAAGAATCCAATCTCCAGCTTTGATTACTTTTGTTATTCTCTATATGAAACATTCTTGTTCAAATTAATCTTCTGCAAAGACAAGGAGCAGAACAGAAGCACTATTGGTCTGAGAGCTCCACTGAAGGATATATGAAGGAACAAACTGATAAATGTTTTATTAGAAAAAAAGAAAAAGGAAAATCAAATTGAATCAGAAAAAAAAAAAATCCACCCCCAAAATCACAGGATAAACCCTTCATATCATGAGCCAAAATTCTACTCTGGCCTTTGATGGCTTCTGTTTTTATTATTAAAGATTTTGTTGAGAGTCTACATTTTGATGTTAACATATGAAAATACAATGACTGGCACAGATAAACTCATAAATTTCAACTTTAAGTATTCGTTTTAATGTATTATTGCACTTTATTGGTAATATTCCTCTAGCAAATGCCTTCTTATTATTGTATCCCCTCTTTGCAATAAAGAGGAATGCTGTTGACTGGTTTCCATTTTGGGAAATATGAAATCATTGTTTCTTGCTAGCTGTGGGCAAGAAGTAGTTTTCAAACCATGCTAAAGTTGCAAAAGTGTGCTCACAAGAAATATATAGCAAGAAATATGTTAGTACCTTTCATAAATTTTCAATACAGGGATATAGCAAGATCATTTCCAAGCATAAACAGACCAAGCAAAGAAAATATATTATCTTAAACCAGGTATCATTCCCCGGTACGACAAAAGATGGGTTGCTTAACAGCATAAAACAAGCAGACTTCAGCCTAGTACAATATGATAGCTGAGAAAATTTTAATATTTTACATAAGTAGCCAACCATCTCTGGCTAAATCTTTTATCCCTAACAGAAACAAAAGGCACATTGGCTTCTGAGAAATATTTGTCTGTCTGCAGGGGAGGCTGTTGAATTAATTCAAAACTTTTTCAGTAGCTGGCAAAAAATGTTGAAGACAGAATTGATGCATTTATCCTAAACTGCATAAATAGGACACAGCTGTGAAGCCTACAGACTTTGTGGGAGAAAGCAAGCAGAAAAGGCCAGCATGGCCCCAGAAACTCGTGTCACCCCCGCAGGTGGCAGCAGAGTTTGGGGCACACAGCAGGAGCACACCCAGCAGCCAAGTGCAGCACCCTCTGCCCTTGCTTTCCTTTCTGTCCTTTCTCCAATTAATAATGCATAGCCCTGCCTTGTATTTCACCAAGTGAACCAATAAATGAAAAAGCTCATCAGAGAAATTCTGTTGTGCTGGGCAATAACACCATTAACAGAGGTGAGCAAACTCACTGAACAAAACCTATGGTCACTCTGGTGTCTGTGAGTCAGTCCCTTGCACCAGCACATGACACTTGCCCCATGTCCTGCTGCTTGGCCAGAGTTTCTGCTGGGCCACAACCTGCAGAAAACCAGCTTTGAGCAAAACAAAGACCAAGGACTGAATTCTGACACAAAATCAGCCTTTAAGCAAAGGAATAATCCGGGGCTCCCTGGTGAACAAGGTTTTACCTGGTGAGGTGCAGTCCTGCAGTCAGTCTGCATCCACATACTCAAACTCAGATATTTTCTTTGGAGGCTGAAAAATACATGAGCCTGCAATCAATGAGTTAGCAGTCCTACTGCTACAGATAGTCAGTAAACAGGTGGTTGAAACCCAGCAATTTCAGATATTTGTGCCCCCTTCCAGCTGGTACTAAGATCCATAATGGAATTGTGTTAATATTTCATGTAGAGGTCTAAGTTAAAGCCTAGAATCCTTTATAGGTAATATTGGCATAATTTTTTAAGGTAGTCCCTTTAATTTTTCATATGCAGTGGTTGGTATGAATAATTTAATTGCATCCAAAATTCCACTATAAAACTCAGTGGTTTAATGACATATTGAAAATTGATTGTAAAAGGTGGCACTGTCCTACTCTAAGCAACAACTGGGAACAGTCTGTTCCCAGTGGATTTGGGTCAATTGTGCCATAAAGATCTTTGACACCACCTGGTGAGCCTTGAGGTTTGCTTTGTTTTTTCTGGTGTTATACTTGCTCTGTGGTCAGATAAAAACCTACATTTTGGAGGCTTGTAAATCAACGAAAGTTGAACAGATCCCTAAATTCAGACATAAATTAAGAGATTTGGCTGTAGAGATGAACTGGCTCCCATTAGCTGTATGTACTCCTGCAGCAGTCATTCTTTGGGGGTTTTGAGTACAAGACTTTGCCTGCTGCCCAGGTCCTGATCCAAGGTCTGTGAAAGTAATTGGAGGCATCCAATTGACGTGAGCAGATAAAGGTGTTGCTCATAGAAAACACATGCCATATTACTTTTTTGACACTTGCTTTGAAAATAGTTTCTGCTAAGTCTCCAGTGACACCATAATGATGAATAATGGAATAAGACAGTTGTATCCAAAAGAGGAATGAACCTTATATTCAAATTTTTTACAGGTAGGTATGTGTTCTAACACACATATAACAGTCAGCAGTAAATTTGTGTGCATACATATGTGTGTGCACACATATCTTCTTAGCACATATAATATTACTGCAGAAGAGATCCTTGTTTCCCAATAATTCATAACCAACAAAGAATTAAGGTCTAAAAATACAGTCTCTTAAAAATATGAGAGCAGTAGGCAAATTCTTAGCCAGTCAATGTGTTTGTCTTGATTTCAGCCATTTCAGATCGTAATAATGTAATTCTAAGGAAATATAAGCACAACATTCAATTTTGCAGTACACATTTTTGGCACACTTGTAAAGTTTCAATTTTATCTACAACCTAAATAACAAGTATCTTTATAATGCCAGCTGAAATCAAGAGAGAGCATTGGGGAGCTCCCACAGTGGTCATTTATTACATACTTTACACAAGCACCTTATCCCATGGTCTGGGATTTCTAACAAGCAATGTGACAATACCTACAGGAGATGCATTATTTGACAAATTGGTAAAATGGTAATTTTAATGTCGTCTCAGGGAGTAGATGAAGAGTAAAAAAATCTCTGCTTATAGCAGCCACTGGCAAGCCCTGAGAATGAAGTGGAATCACAGATATAAACATCAAGGACTAAGGAGAAAGGTATTTGTTTAGGCACTGGGTGAGTGTGATAAATGCTCCACTCCTTTTACTCTTTCCAATTAGCAGGTCCTGTCCCAGGTTGTGATCCTGAAAAAAAACCCTGTAATTCCATTCTGGGATCTCCCTTCTCTCCCTAGTCCAACATCTAATTATACACTAGGAAACAATCAATACATCCACACAACATTTTTGTGCATCTCCTTTTCTTACTGACTGACTTTTCTTACTGACCTTCTGAGGAGCATACCTCCAGTCTGCCTTAGCAATATGTACTATTCATTAGCAAGAAGTAAAAAAGCCTTGTTATTCTTCCATTTGCATTCATTGTGAACATCAATATCACTGCTCAGAGCCATCATCAATTTTTTAAACTTTAGCCTGTAATAAAAATCTAATTACAGTACTACCATGCAAACACATAAAAGCCCTCACATAGTCCTTACTCCCTAAAATCTCACAGTCCAAACATGGGACTGTAATGAAGCATAAATAACCAAGTCTTGATCAGAAGTAGCTCTGAATTGTAGCTTCAATGGGAATAGATAATAATAAACACATGGTAAGTACCTCAAGAAAATTTACATCTCCACCAAACATTAACATAAGAGGCACAGTTGAAAAGACAAGGCTAAACTCACAACTCCTCACATTTGCTTGTAAATCTGGAATTTGAAAAATGAGATTTGCCCTTACTTCTGAGGCACCCTTCCTTTCAAAATGGAAAGTTCCATCAGTTAGGACTGTATCTGAGAGACATGAAATCCCTGCTCCCCACTCTCACACTCAGTTACACCCATTACTCCCACCACTTCAAAAGTTTTCCTAATCCAGATCAAATCCTGATGACTTCAGATCAATCATGTTATTGCCTGCTATTCATTTTCCCATTATTTCCAACACTCCAAGAGTCCCCATGTGACCACTGGGGGAAAAAGCAGCTGCTTGCTTGCTTGAGACCCATTTGGAAATGTGGTTCTGCTTAACAGGAAGAAGTGATCCACTTGTTGCAGGTTGGAACTGTGGATAGGCTCAGCTTGCCTGGTGGTCTTCTCTTCCTGGCATAAATGAGAGAATCCTCCAGGCAAACCTCTTCTCCTCACAAAGAAAGTAAAAATATCCTGTCTTTCTTGGCTAGAAGGTGTTATTTTCTGTCTGTGAGGGCTGAATGCAATGACCTGCCCACATGGAAAAAAGACTCGGACAAGTTTGCTCAAGTCTGTTCACTCAAAGGGCTTCACCTCGAGCTAACACTGTTCACAGGAATTAAGATTACAGATTTTTTTTTCCTTTCTATGTCCTTGTTACAAAGGAGGAAGACAAGGTCACATTAAAGAATAAACAAGTGAAAAAACACACAAAAATCACACCCGAATTAGATTTGCAAAAAGCCAAATTTTCAGGTGGACAGTTGCTGAAACTTTCAGTTTCATTAAAATTACTTTAACAGTAAGGATTGAGGTGGAGGCAATCCTAAATCCTGAACAATATACAGACAGCTTCCTTTCTGATCTGGAACATTCCACTGACACACAGATAGAGGAACAATTTTGATGAAACTCTTTGCATTCTGTGTTTGCCTGTTCTCTCCAACATTTTTGTTTTTAACAGACAGATGAATGGGATGACTTTACTTGATTCATTGGCAGTGTAAAGCCCTGACTTCTTTAACAGCAATCATAAATGGTTTTGAGAGATGAAACAAGTGTTGCAGCATGGTCCATTGAGCAGAATGGAGAGCAGTGCCTTCCCCAGTGTCACTGCACATGATATATTTAATGATTGCTACCCTATGTTTGGATCAAAAGAGCTTTTAGTCATCTACAACATGGGATTCCATCTTGTTCATGCCTTTTGAAAAAGCTACAAAGACAGTCGTAGTTTGATTTTCCGCATTCAAAACCCTGAAATGCTCTTTTATGCATCAAGTCTCCTTAGCTCCTTTAATTTTCCTTTTAATATATCTGTACAAATATATGATAATAATAAAGTGCAATGCTTAAGCACTAAAAAAATGTTAATTATTGGCTGGAAAAGAACATTGAGTCTGCAACAATTTAAGTTTACTATAGCTATAAATGCATTACACCACCATTCTGCTTGCAGCTGTTCATGAAAGCCACAATATTCTACTGTCGTTCTCAATATCTTGAAACATTTTTCAACAAGCAGCATTTAGAGCTGATAAAGAAAAATGGACTTTTGTTTACCTTACCAGAACATTTCAAAATTTTGGTTTAATTTATTCAGAGATGAAAGCCAGTATTTTTTAAATTCCTAGAAAAATAGTTTTAATAAATTTTTACTTGTTTAGAGTGTTGCATTTTACTATGTGGTAACATTTTTAAGGAACATAATCCATTCTGAAAATGTGAAGTACTCCAATACTGTATCAAGCAGATATTTATCTAAATAAATAAATTGATCTGTGGAGGTGTTACAATATCATGTTGTTTTCCTTGAGCAAATTGTTAGACTTTTTTTTCCTTTAATATCTTCATTGGGCTAATGTAGCTGAAGCAAAGCTGAACCCCAAAGTTTAAAATAGCAGTGAGATTTTAAGTGCAATCTTTGCCCACTAAGGAATATTAGGATAAGTTCTCATCTGCAGAAAATAGTATCTTCCCAATATTCTGAGGGCTTGTTTGAAAAAATTCAGTAATTGATAGGATGAGAGAACAAGAGAAAACAACCTCAGTTGCATCAGGGGAGGTCTAGACTGGATATTCAGAAAAAATTCTTTACTAAAACTGGTAAAGGGCCATTCAGCAGTGGCACAGCTGCCCAGGGATGAGGTAGAGTCCCCATTCCTAGAGAGATGTAAAAGTGTAGAAGAGGCATTTGGGAACATGGTTTAGTGCTGGATTCATGGTTGGACTTAATGGTCTTGGAGGGCTTTTTCCACCTAAATGATTCTACTGTTTAATTGAATAATTGAAAACTGACCAACGGGCAACAGTGTGGGGTAAAGGTGTCTCACAGTGACCAAGACCTGGCCAAGGACTCTCCCTCTGCTGTCCATCTCCTGCCTCCCTGTCCCTAAACCTCACCAAGTTCTGTCTGCTGTTACTCCTGCACACCTGAGGCACAACCACAGAAATAATTCAACCATCTGCCTCCCCTGTTTCCTTGCTCCTGGACTGTACCTTGCAGCCTTGAAGGGCTGCCAGAACCATTACTAAACCATTTAGACCCCAAAGCATAAAAACAACTCTAACCAGCCTCCCGACTGGGTGACAGAAGGTGCCTCTCTGAACCCCTGGGGAGATGTTAAAAGTAGATTGACATTAAAATTGCTCACAGAAATAGGGAACAACTTTAACAGAGCCACTTTACACCCCAGACTGCATGGATTCCAAATCAAGCACCTTTCTCAGAGTTCTGTGTTCAATACAGGGTATAATCCACAGGCATACTCTTTTGAAACAGATCATGATCCAGTTTAAGTCCCCTCCTCTGAGCAGCCATTTTCAGACTATTTCACGACTTTTAGAAAAAAACTTGCTCATTCCAAGTGAAGCAGATCACTTATTTGTGAATGATGGTTTCTGTTCCCAGATTATGTACTGTACCCTTAATTGTGCACTTTGATAAAGGTAGTTGATATCCTCAGGATTTCTCTAACCTTTATTTTAGCACACTCCAGGATAGTAACACTCTAATCAATTATAGCATGCTGATGGCACATGGGGAGCCCTAAATCTCCTATTGACAGCTCATCAGGGAAGTCAGCACTTTTTTGTAATTTTCTATTTAAACAATTCCTTGGTACAAAGCCATCTCAAAGACTACACCGTTTGTTCACTGTCCCATGATCCTGACATGGAGGATACAGAATTTCATATAATTTTATGCCTTATTTATGTATCTTTAGCATGCTTGGTTCAGAATTTTTAGGTGTTTTTTCTTCACAGAGATACACAGGCTCATTTTTGGACAAGAAAAACACTTGAAAAAAAGATAAATGGGAATAGTACTCATTTTTTATTCTGCTCTTCGGTTTTGTACTATATTCTCCATGTTCAGAGAACTGATGGGAAACACAATTTACTCCTTTAAAAGAATTTCATTTCACGGGATGCAACCTATAGCAGCAATTCATACACAGATATATTGTATGAATTCAGCCAACAATCCATTTCAATGACCAAATTAATTATATTCAAGCTTTCCAAATCATTGGATAGTACCTGTGAAACCAGTTACACGACTTCCTCTTGATCAATGCTAAGTTATAGCAAATGTCAAATGAATTAGTTAAAGAAAGAAAAAAAAAATCAGCCAAATTTAAATTACCAAAACTGCAAGCAAGGCACATTAACATTAGAAATGTAGCTGTGAAAATTCATTCCAAATGCTGAACAACATTGTGCAGAACACAGATTTTCCCCTATGAGGAAACCCCATCTTTGTGTAGCAGATATACTTGGAAATAACAAATGCTGTTGTATTGGATATTTATTACAAAGTACTGTATAGAGAAAGAAAAGAAAGGTGAAGCCTTTTATTAGCTAAGATTCACTTTCCATGCAACTGTAGAGCTGTGACATTTGCAACAAAGCATAAGAACACAATAAATGTGATATACTGAGAGAGCTTTCAGACATACCTTTTCTATCCTTGAACTCTAAACAAGGATTTCTGCCTCCCTCTCTCCCATTATAGAAACCCTCTAAGTATTAAAATGCAGCAATTTCAGATGGATTTAGATCATTGTCCAACTATGAATTGGAATTCTTTGGAAATAGCTATACTTATTTCAGAGAGAGGAATGTGAACTATCAATCCAGATCATCTGCTGAACCTTATGTAAAGGTCAGTCAGTCCTGTTGTAAATGCAAACATTCTACATGGTACCTAAGCTTCCCTCTCATGATTGAAAATAACACATTGGGCAGACAAGGAGGTTTCATTAGGTGAAAAAGGGAAGGAACCATTACAAAGAGAACTGATATAGTAAGTGCTCTTTAAGACAGAAAAAGTCATTTAAAAAAATCATACAAATGCTGAATCCTTATTTCTTGTCTCCTTATGTCTAGTGAAGTCTATAAACAGTCTGAGGTCAAAATGGTAGCTTCTTAAAATGGCTCCTCTATGTTTGATTTTTCATATAGAGAGACTTAAAGCGAATAGGATCTTGATTTCAGAACAGCCAATAGCTATGAATGAAAGAATTAAGGTGCAAATTTTACCGAGAGAAAAATTGACCCGAATAAAAAAATCATCTGCCATCCCTAAAGCTTTCCCAGTTGAGGATTTTGGCACAGATTGGCTCTGGTTTTTTTTTACATCCAAAGCTACAAACTGCAGCCTCTTTTGTAAAACTGGATGTTTCAAACATCTGTTCTTCTGGTGTATTTGTAGCACTTTTAGCTGCTTCTGGTGAACAAAAAGGTAAAAGTAAGGGGACATTTACAAACTGGGGCCAGCTCAGTGCATCTCATAAAATCAGTGTTGTCCATAATTCTGATTAGTGAGGATATATCCCAGTTTAATTCTGGGCAATTGCATTCACAGCAGACTCCAGGGTGATCATGTCTGAGTTCTCACTCAATGGCTGTCCTGTTGCTATGGGTAAAATACCCTGGAAATAGAGCAGTCCCAGTGTTCCCATACAGTCAGGATGTAAAGCCTGTAGATACAGAACTGCCACATCAGCACTGACACAGCTGCTGCCAACATCACTCTACAAACTTTATTCTAAATCTCTAAAATATTCCCAAACTGTTCCAAATGGGCTTGCTACTCAGACATCAAAAAATACCTTTTCTGAGAGCTCTGAACTTTATCTTAAGAGTATGCCCAGCTTTTAATTTTAAACAAGATCTTCTGTCTTAATCACCATATAGTATTTTCTGCCTCAAAACAGCTGTGTCAAATCTCTTGATCAAAACACACAAATTTTTACTAACTTCTTCACTATCAGGTATTTATGTTTTACCTTAAAAATGTTACCTACAGTTATTTACACAGCACTATCTGACACAAACAAGATGCTATCTGTGGAGCATACATTTTACCATGTGAAAATCCATTATAGCAATTTTTCAGAGAACAGTTTAAATATACTGTTCCCAAGGTAAACTTCTTTGCTGTAACATAAATATGAGTTTGTAAAAGCTTCTAAGTAATGATTTACTACCTTGCAAGTTTGGCTTGGTACGCAGTAGTGCAGTAGTTGTAGCTGAAACATATTTAATTCCAAACCTACATGATGACATTATCAATAAGCTTTGTCCTTAACTCATGGCCTCAACTTCTGAAAGAAAGCCTGCTAAATTCCTGTTACATATTCAGCTGACTGGAAGGAAAAGTAACATGGAAAAAAGAAATATCTAGGCATATATACTGACAAGGTACTAACGAAAGCAGCATGGGTTCTTTGGGGTTCTGAACTGAGGGATCTACAAACTGTTCATCAATTATGAGCAGGAAAATCTCTACCAGCTTCTGGTGGTATTTTGGAAAACAAATAGGGAAGGAAGGGCCATAAGGAAGTGCATGTTAAAAAGCAGAGAAGCAAACAAATATAGTATTTTAAAATGCCGTGGACTTTAACTCATGATTTCTCAGTTTCTGAAGCTCAGCAGTATGGGCTACTTTGCCAGGAGAGGGAGAAGGAACAGAGCAGACCTCTCCAAGCCCTGTCTCAGGAGGGTCAGCACAGACAACCCGCACACACAGCTCCCTTAGGGAAGAGAACAGCTCTCTCTGCTCTTGATTCATTCCCCAGGCTCTTCCCTGCAGCACATCAGGAGCTCTCTCAGTCCCCAGTGGTCACTGCTTTGTACAGGAAAGTACATGTTTTCACGTTTTCACCATGTTTTGTTCAGCAAAAGGAGGAAAGAGTGTTTGGAGACATGTCCCAGATTAGTGCCATAAGTAAGAAAAAAAGCTTGTTCCTTTTCTTTCTGGTCTGCAGGAAGCTGAACTGATAGAATACATTTGGTGAGTTTCTCTGCAGAAATCACAACGTGAGCAAATGCACCAGTTCTTTGAAAACTGCAACCACCTTTGATGGTGCAAGCAATAAATAACAAAGAATTCCCAGTCTCCTAATTAACATGAGAAATGTTTGCCTTTCTTCAGACGTGCTATTGCAATGTGACTCACAAAATCAGGAGATGAAGACTGACTGGTTGAATTTTCTGACAGTTTAATAGGAATTTATTACGAGAAAGTACTGCTGCATCATTCAGAGAATTCATCACAGACTGAAAACATGAAAGTGCCCAAGTTCTAAGTGTATTCTGAGATCAGTTAATTTCTCTATTTCTCTTCTTCCTGCAAATAAAAGTAATACTTATAGCAGCTACTTTCAACACAGATTAATCTGTATATTTGTCTATCAATTTTGCAGCACTGTGTTCACAAAAAACAACACTTCTTAGGTAGCCAGGGGTTCCTTATCATCATCACGTAAGTTTTACACAACACTTTTATGTGAATACATATTATTAAAGACTGACCATTGTAAGTGACTAAGAGCTTCACAACAACAACAAAAAAATCTATATAATGTATTTAATAATACAACATCATAGGGATAGAGAAATTTTATCTTGAGGCAAAAACACAGGTTTGGTTGTTGTTTTTTTTTTTTTTTTTAATTACAAGAAACTTTATTCCTAGACCAATTCTGAGCTTGAAACATTGTCTTTTTGATCACTGGAAATAATAGTCTTGGCAACAGTATCAGATAAACAAAAGTAAACTAAATTTTAATAGCATTCTGATTTGCAGATTTTTTTTTTAAATTCTAACCTATTACTTGTAGCACTGTGGAGGAAGGACAGTCCATGCAGCAGTGCCTCTTTGTATTTTTGCCACTGTAGTAATATCTTAACTGAACAAATTTATTCCCCTGAAACGCATCCTAAAACCTTACTGCAAAACACAAGTAAGGATTTTGACAGAGGAATATTACTGACACAGGAGGAGATACCCTTCAGATCTCCAGGAGGTTGAACCTGGGCTCCACATCCAAATCAAGCTCCAGAGATCAGGCCACAAGCCAATTAAATTTGTCACCATCAACACATAAAAAAAGCCCAAACAGACAACCCAAACTGTTCTCTTTTATACCTGTGTTTTGATCCTGTCCTTAATTCTTTTAATCTGCCTGGTATTTCCCCCATTTTTTATGAGGGATGGGATGGCAAAAATGTCTCCTTCCATGAATTGCAGACAACAGTCGTTCCCACAGGCAGAACTGAGCGTGAAGCAGAGTTTTAGGCTCTGAAGAATATTAAGGATGTCCAAACAGGGTCACTCAACTCATCGGTCACTGGGGCCCAAACAGCATTAGGGAAGTGCATTCTGTTAATTTGGTTAAGCAGCTGGAGCTGCAGGACACAGAATTCACAATATTGAGCCACCAGCATTAATGTGATAAAAGAGTTAAAGGCTAGCATGGTAGAAAGAGAGAAAGCAAAGCTTATAAACCTCATTTAATGGATAAAAGAAACCTATCTTTAACATTCCAGTTGTCTTTGCTTCATTGTATTGATTAATAAAATACAAGATTTTGATTTGAGGTCTCTGATTATGTAAATAAATGCTGAGCTCTCAAAACATTCTCAGCAAAAAGCTTCTATGTGAGAGGGAAGAAACACATCCTAAGTTTGACAACAGCTTTGTCATTAAATTAGTGAATTTTTTTCATTTGAATGGGCTTCTTCATTGTTTTACCAGCTGATTTGCAATGAGGATTAAATGCTAGGCTAACTTCTAAGAACATTTTAAATTATTAAAACCCCCAACAAACTACCTTTTCTTTCCCTTGGGTTATGCAGGTATTCTCACATTTCTTTAAATTTCATAAAGATCAGAGACATAATTTTCAACCTAACTGCAGTTATATCTCCTTCCTCACTATAACCACGGAGGATCACTGCTGCCACACCACTGCCTTTGTACTACAATTTATAAGTACCTCCATGTGCTATTTATTTTTAAATATTTTCTTATTTTTCTCTCTTTCACCTACCTATTAACTCACATCATATTAAAATAAATGTAGTTAGGAAGTTGAGCCACCAAAGGCAGAACCATTAGACTTCAGCAGGGTCAAAATTTTACCCAATGTGCTTGTTAAGTGAATTTCCAACAGGAATGGACTTATGCAGGTTAAATGAGCATTTAAAGATTTTGCTGAAGAGGGACCATTAAACAGGAAAGGAAGGAATAAAGAACACAGAAAGCTTTCAAAATTATAGTCTATCAAGGTCTCCCCTCCTAATAATGTACATAAAATCACACAAAATAATAAAAGATTAAAAAAATTATAGGCCACTCTCAGAAACACCTCCCTATTAACATGTATGATGTTCAACAAATTTTTTAAAGCAGATGAGAAATGGAATTGGATTTAAAGATGAAGGGCCCCCTGTGTACATCAGTCCTGCTCCCCAAAACAGCTGACAAGTGATGCTGCATCCTGGAAGAGCTGAGACACCAAACACCAGCACAGCAAAGAAGGAACAGGGCTCAGAGAAAAATCCATCCAAGCTGCCCCAACCATGGGGATGAAGCACCCAGGGGCAACACTAAGGAAAAGGATTTTGTCTGGGTGTTATGAGTTCCAAAATGCTTTTTTGAGGAACCCTCACATCTCTAGAGAGGAATCTGTTTTCCTCATCACAGAGAGCAGGTCACAGCATCCAACTGTTATTTCAGTGAAATCAATCCCATTTATGACATGGACCACCCCTCAGTATTTCAGCTTAGAAGCTTTTTAATACTATGAACTCAAGAGGTTTCTCACAACACTTAAAACGTAAGTTTATCTCCACTGTATGGATAAAAGTGCAGTCATAAACAGATTTTAACTCATCCTTGAATTTATAAGGTGATTAAGGATTAGCTTGCTAGATACTGTCCAATAGTGAGAGATTATTGCTGATGACCATTATCACATTTCAAATGATTCACAATTTAAAATTACCTACATGAATCTTCCCTTAAAAACTTCAGCATCAAGCTAGCCTAGTTTAAACCTAGTTTAAACCTGTTCACTAAATAAGAACTATCTTCCTATTTTAAAATTAGGCCTAGTAACTGGAACACTGTTTTTCCCAAACAGAAAGGTAAGGTCTTCTGCGTTTGTCACTTTCCCAAGCTTGCCTTGCTACGTTTCCACACTTTATTGCTACGTAAGTTTCTTCTAGGAGGAAATGCTCAGATTGCTTAAAGGCTTTGAACTTAGTACACTTTCTTCCCTCTTTAGTGATAAATAAATACATAGCAGGGTGGCAGCTGTTAAAGGAGGTGCCAGGTACATAAATCAAACAGACAGAGTCTAGAGGGGAAAAAGTCTCAAATGATAAATAATTACCAATTCTACAGATCTTGATTACTGCAGAAGTAATGGCTGAGTAAAAAAGACCAGGATTAAGGCAGAGACCTGAGCCAAGTGTCTGAGTGCCACTGGGGCTGGAGGACTCACCCTTCTGCTCAGTGGAGACACAAACCAGGTCCCTGAACAGCCCTGGGAACCCTCTGCCATCAGGGACCCACTTGGATCAGTTGGGTGCTTCAGCAAAGGTCTGGAATGTTAAAGTTTCAGGATGTCAATTATTTCATGGATTTTTTCATACCCCCTTTTTTGCTCTGGTTCCCAAACTCTCTCCACTAACGTGCTGAGAGGCCCAACATTGAACATACTCCTAGCTCAGTCTCTGTGGGACTATATTAATTCTTAAAATTTGCTTTTCTGAGGTGTGTTAGTTAGCAGTTGTTTTGTAGGAGTTTTTTCCTTTCTCCTTTTCATTCCTTGTTAAAAAAAGTAATTTCACAATAAATACCGATATAGGTGAAATTGTTTTCTATTCCATGATTTAATGGGAACACATTTTCTTGCAAGTTCTTCAGCATTTTAAACTTATCCAAGTGATAATTTATTGTAATTGCTCAAAGTTAAATCAGAGCATATCTTTCCAAATTCAACATTTTTATAACTGTCAGAAGCTTAGTACTTTAGTTTTCCAGAAATGAATCTGTAGCATTCAACTTCATTTGGCTTTTCCAACACTGAACCAATAAAACAAAATTATGACACTATGATATTTTTGGTCAAGAAGGGCTCTAAATAACTCAGATGTGTCTTAGGATAGCAAAGAGATAGCTAAAAGGGTGAATGGAATTACTGATCTTAAAAAGAAAGACAGATACTACAATTCAAGAACATGATATAGAAACTTTGGCTACTAAATAGGATTTTCAACAACAATTAATACTAAAAAAGCAAATAGTTAAATGCTACTCTGTGGTCAGATTTTTCACTTCAGACTACTTATTGAGATTCTTGAATCCAATCTTCAGTTATTATGCTCTTGACTAAAACTCCAGGGAAAGATGGTGAGGGACAGCTGATGAAGCTAGACATATCAATTCACATAAGGATGCATAATTAACCCAAATTAATGTTACTGAAGATAATCATGCAGACAGTAGATCATGAACTTTATGTCAATATTTAGAAAAAGCAGTATGTTGATTTTCATGCCCACGTTGCCATAGCTGTAGGAGAGAGAGAGAGAATCACATATTTTGAACTTGAAAAAGTCATACAAAACCTCCCAAGCCTGCAGGAGAATTTGAACTATGCTTAATCAAACAAGAGATTGCAGTTCAGCACAATATTTCAGGCAGGGATATGGGGGAAAAAAATACCCCAAAGCAGCAAATTATGGAAGGACTCATGAGCTGCCACAAGCAAACGAATGGATCGTTACAAGAGCCTTGTCCAAGAGTCTGATACCCTCAGTCTGCTGTCATGAAAGACAAGACAGTTCTACAGAAGGAAAAGAAAAATGCTGAAAGCCAAATAAATATTTAATGATCCTACCTCCCTCTACATTGAAATTTTCACCCCATTTATTTGCAGAGCTCCCTGGCCTTAAGAAATCTAGTATGGAGGTTATTGGGGAAGGCTGCCTAGAGCCTGGCCCAAACATTCTGCTCTCCAGCTGAAATAAATCTATTTGCTGGAACATCTTGGTTGCATCTCTCTGCTACTAAATCCATGCCCAATACCAATACAGAGGCATTACAGACATCCCAGCAGCCCTCTTTGTGTTACGTTGTAAATGCAGACTTTTTTACTAGTGGCTTTATAGATATTTGAGTATCCAACATAAAATATTCCATTACAAAGGGGAAGGCTAATAAGAAGCTATAACACAGCACAGCAAGGGCAGTGATCGGGCAAACGGAGAGAATTATGAAAGATATATAAATAAATTTGCTTTTTCACTCTGAAAGGTTACAGCACATACATGCAGACGATCTATAATTCTCCCATTTGAAGCACTGACTGCAACACTTACTGATCTGTGTTACTGCTGCACTCGTTTTGGGAAAGATGAGCTAAACTCATCCCTATTACAGGTAAAGCATAGTCTGTGTGCCAAAGATCCAGAGACTTGTCATCTATTTTGATACTGTTATGTTAATGCTGGACTGGCAGAGATTTTACTTCACAGGAATGGGTTCCAGTGAAGCTCCTTCCTGTGATGCTTTGCCTGGAGTCTCAGCAGAATGGAAATCTTTATAACCCCATAAGGATTTTATGACAGATGCCTACAGGAATATGCACACATATACGGTGTGAGCTAAAGCAAAGCAGCCTCATGGTACCTTCAAATTCTGATCAGGTTTAAATGCTAACATATTCTTGTCTGGTAAAAAAGCAGATAGAAAACATATCTCCCCAGAATTAGATGGTATATTTCTAAAATTTTTAACAACAAAATTAGATACCTTTAGGCAGTTGAATCATGCTTTGTCATTAGTCTTCCATGGTAGGAAAAATTAAAAAAAAATCCCAGCATTGATAAAGAATCATAGAGTAGTTGGGAAAAGACCTTTAATTCTCATCTGCAATTTAGAGCTTCAGAGTACAGAAGCCCAGGAAGAACAATGTGTGCCATGGAGCTGGCTTTGCACCCCCTGCCTCCAGCGTGTGCCCTCATGCTGGAATTTATCCTGGGAACATTACTGGGTTGGTAAAGCTATCTCCACTTTAGAGGGGTACCAAAAAAAATGTTGGGATTTACCATGGGAACATTACTAGGCTGGTAAAGCTATCTCCACTTTAGAGGGGTACCAAATAAAATTGCCTTCAACTCCTCTGTACATTTTCATCCCAAATGCCACCAGATTGACTTGCACAAAAGGACACACGGGGCAAAATTTCTTCTGTACATAATGAGGCAAACAGTTGCAATGGTTCCATAAAACAGAGAAGTAAAACAACAGGAAAGGGAGCACCAAATTCTCCAGTGGTGCAGAAATCCAAATTTTTCCAGAGTCAGAGTTACACCCAAAGGTAATTTGGTCAAAATCAGCATTCTGAGGTTTGGTAGTAATTCCCACTGTATCTTTAATTAAAATGAAACCCAAGCAAGCACAATCTGTGAGCACAAAGTGAAATGGATCTATTAATTTACAACACAACTAAACTCAGTAGCCACATTATCCTGAAGGCAGGCTGCCGACTCAGAAAGGGTCGGAAGTAAATAAATCATCTCTGACTGTGATAAATGATCAGTGCAGGATGTGTCAGAGTGCAGGCCTGATCAGCCATCGTGCTGAAATGCTCTCAGCTACCACGGGAGGTTTGGGGGCCTGCAAATATGAAATAGGCTCTTGTTAGTGTCAGAACTGGGCAAATGATTTGCCATGAATTAATACAAAAGCAGAGCTTAGCCCTCTTCACATTTCTGAACAGTGAAAAAGCAGGTAGTGTTTATTAATAATGTGCTTGCAGCGGTTGCTCCACTTTCTTTCTCCAGAATTGTAAATTCTAGTATTTTTTTCCCATGGTTATCTATTAACAATATGTCATGAATGGTTTAACTCAAGACACATCATTTATCCTCACAATCCCAATGCTTCATGCCAGTGTTAACAAAAATTCATGCTGAAAATGTTCTCAATCCAAAATAAAACATCATTAAGATGCCTATATGTCACAAAGAGCTATTAACCAGGGGAACAGATCCCATTCCTTTTACTTTCTCAAGCTCAGTAATGATTGTGTCACATTTTGGTTCTTTGTCACCTATTGTATAGCCCTGACAGGTGCAGAGACATATGACACTCAGTTCCATGCTTGGAGGCATGTGCAGAAAACCATTTTGCTTTGTTTTGTTTTTTAATTAAAAAGAGATTAACAAGAAAAACTGTCAAACCAGAAAAAAAACATACCATCAATATGAACGCTGAAAAACCCCAAAGAGGTGACATTTCACAAAAATCCCATAAACATCAATAACAGAAGTAGATTGCAGAAGTGGACTGCATTTATCTCAGCAAATACCAGGACAGCAGCACGGGCACACTGGCACTGAGGAGAGCTCAGCAGCCTGAGGGCCATGGGAATTCACAGCAGTCTCCCAGGGCTGTGCTGCTGCAGGAACTGCTCTGTCCCACCCTCTCAGGGCTGGGACAGCACCTGCTGCAAGTGACATGAGATTCAGGGACTGTGAGAGGTGTCCGAGTTTCTGAGAGGGTCAGACTTCCCAGGACAATATCCACAAAGCTGTGCAGAGAATACAGCAGCAGCTCTCATGGAACCTTGGCAAGGTCAGCCTCTCCCTAAGGTTCCCTTTTCTCCTTCTCTGAAGCCTGCATGAAAGCCAAACCTACTGGCAATGCCAGACAGAAAACCCTACACAGGTACTAACTCTGCTACTCCTATGGGGTATGCACTGATCCTTTTCAGAACCTGAATTGAGAAAGATCACATATTCAGGGGGACAAACCCAATCCTCTAACACAGACAGTCAAACCATTGTGGTTTGTGGCTTTTTTCACCTGTAGTTATGCAGTTACGTGATGTCCAAGGCTAAGATTGTACAGTTTTTATTTCTAGAAGTAACTCATACTTTATTCAAAACATCTCTGAAGCCCCTCTCTTTCTCCGAGGGTTCTCTGAACCTTCAGCCCAGCTGGGCTCTGAACTGAAGCCAGCCAGCCCTGCAGTGCTCTCAGCGAGGGATCCCACAGGCAGGCACTTGTCAGCTCCTCTCTGCCTGTGTGACTCTGTTTCCTCCCCAAACACCACGTCTCCCTCTAGGATGAGACAACAGCCATGGGCCTTCCCAGAGCCTGAAGTTAATTGTTTCACAGAGCGGCCTGGCTGCTCTCTTGCTGTTCTGCAGCAGCATCTCCTGTTCCCTGCTCTCAGTGTGCACCTGAGATTTACTGTCCCCAGAAGCCTCGCTCCAGTCTCATCCCCAAGCCCAGCCTGAGCCCCAGGCCAGCAGCAGAAGCTGCTCCAGCAGCTCTGAGTGCACAGCTCCACTGACAGCTGGCACATGACCCTGCCAGCCCTTCCCAGCCCTGCTTCTCAGCACCTCCACTGGCTTTGTTCCTCTCTTGTTCTCTTTACCCAACACCTCCTGACTCCGGAAAAACCAGCTCTGGTTTGGATTTTAATACATCCATAATGCCTTAGTCTGAGATAACAGTTGGAGGATGTAATGTTTTTATTTTTTATGATGTGAAAATACACAAATTCCTCCTTCAATAAGCCTTTTTCAGGGGACCAGACAAACAAACTCAAATAGATATATCAAGGTATCTTCTTGACTAATAACAATTAGACTACAGGTTTCTTAACAGTTTGTCAAACTTACTGCTATAGTTTGATTGTAAATTTCTCCCTTCTCTTTGATATTATTGGCATAATGAAAAAGTTAGGGCCACTAAATTAATTAAAATCTCAATTATGTGGAGCTGTCCTTGCATTCTGCAATTATATGAAGCAGCAAGTTATCATAATTCCATAAAAAAACAAAAGAAGCAAGACCAAGAAAATGATGGGAAAACACCAAGAAAATGATGGGAAAAGATAAAGGATTTGATTTTTATGTTAGATATGTGGGCACGCAGAGCTGTATATCTTGTAGAATCAGCTAATGTAAATGCATTACCAATTTGACAAGACATAGCATAAAAAAAAGGTATGAATCCATTTGTCTTAGATGCCATCACTGATCTGGGCTGTTTTTATGTATCCCTGAAGTTCCAAATTATTTAGACCTGGGGTACTGAAATGTATGAAATGTATCAGTGAAAGAACATCCCCAGCCTTTCCAAGTTAATGTGAAAGAGGTTTTTCTAATCCTTTTGGGAACAGAGCAGACAGTCAAAACACATCAGAATATTTTTTCTATTTCTCACCTGGGCAAAAAAATTGAAAATGCTACAACAAATAGTTTTGCCATCTCTTGTGACCAAACTGAAAGTCTCATTACTCTTGTTGCTGTCTAAAACTATCATTTTCAGATGCTAGTGATAACATGAGAACCTCAGTTTTCATTATTAGAAAATAAAAACTTTCCCAGCTATCATACCGAGTACAGATCCATGATAACATGATCAATGGTTAAGACATAATGAGAAAAAGAATTATTTAAAATAAAATTGTGACTTTGATGAAGACTATTAATATTAAATGGTTATTAAGTATTGCTTGAGAACACTGATCTAAAACCTCAATGCATCATCCAATATTCAACAAATAGCACCAGAATAGTTAAAATTGCATCGAAATCATAAAATATCAAAGGGTGGAAGTAGGAGCAAAGTTACCCCCAGGGTCTTAGGTTCCTGTAACAGAGGGGATTTGTTAGGCAAAACTTCCAGATCATGTCCTATTGCACACCTTTTCTGTAGAAGAATGGAAAAAACCTGCAGCAGGTCCAGCTGCTCTGAGGGAGGGAAAGTACCTGTGCATCTCACGAGCAGGTGTAAGCTTGAGCTCATCATCTACACCCTGCAAATGGAGAGCACATCACACCATTTTCTTTGACTCTAATTTGTCTTTTGCTACAGCGTTTGGTGTTTCAGAGTTAGATGGAGAGGGACAAAAAATTCAGCCCAAGAACTCTGAGAGGCAAAACAGTTTGTTACTCATTTACTCACATGTATGCTGCAAACCTCAAAAGCTTAGTGCAATACATGTGGTGCAGACAAATGGAATCTTATTTAAACCCCATGGGAGACACCAGCATGCTGAGTGCACAAAGACTCCTATCCTACCCTCAATTTTCTCCTTCCAAAAGCATACATCTTGTGCTATATAATCCTTTCTATACACTTGCCAAAATGACTGTGGGATGAAACACCACAGTACATTGCCAAGGCAGTGGCAAGGTGAGATGCTGTTTGTTTTTCTGACACATCAAATTGACAATGAAAAGAATGAGAAAAGTGACAAAATGAAAATTCAAGGGAACAGCTTTCTGACAATTAAGAAAACATGTTCAGCTGTCATTTTAAACAACATTAATGCACAAACAGACGGATCTTGAGGACTGCAAGGCAGCACTAAACTGAGCCCCAGTCACCACTAACAACTCACCCTGCTCTGAACCTTAGTGGGTTCACAGGCCACTAACTAATATTCAGCTAAGAGGCTTTAGTAATGTAGATTAATGTTTCATGCTCTAGGGAACAAGCTTATCACAAACCATGTTGAGAAACTCTCTTTCCCTCTCCAGGGAACAGACTTACATAATCTGTTAAGTACATTATGGTTTCTTAGCTCTTTCTACGCCTTGGTCCAGAAAAAACTTCTGCTGGACTAGGTGGGCAAAGGGTCTCTGTTCCAATGCCCATTACCCATCAAAATGTTACAAAATAAATATATTAGCAGCATTCCAGCCGTGCTACTCTTATTCTGTTTAATTTCCTCCATTAAAACATAGCCCTTATTTTCTATTTGTGCTCCTTGACAATTGGCAAATGACCATGAAAGAGCCCATGTTTGCAATCACACAGCCCAGTGCTCCCCCAAACAACCAACGAACCTGAGAGCAAAGGAATATTTGTGGACTCCTACCAGCACCTTCCCTTTCTCATAGAGGGACGGAAAACAGAAAGAGAATTAGGTTCCAAAGCAACATTCATTATTAAGGTCATATCTTACAGCAGGCATGGCAACTGCAGCCAATTCTTGTTGCAACTTAAACTGAACGTGCAGCCATGTGATAAGAGATATAATGAGATTTTTAACACAGGGCTGCATCTGAGTGTTTGACAAAAAAGATTCAGCTGGGGTACAATGAACTGTTATTTATTTCCATTTGAGTTTAGCAAAGGTTGTCCTACACAGCTGTGAAACAATTTTACACTTTTTAAATGTATTAGCTTTGAACTGAAACAGTAAATAAACTATTTATTTGGATTTTTTTTTTGGTATCTCAAAATGGATTAAGAAGGGTGTGTAGAGAGTATAACCACCACAGAGAACAATTTTTGATGGCAGGCTAATGGGATTGCAAAGGGTTATTTTGCTGGAGAGGAGATTTTCAGATGCTTTCTCTCTAATGAAGGTTTTGTTCCTCACTTACAAAGTGTTTTTTGCTTTTCTTTTTCACCCTTTTCCTTCTTCTTCTTTTAAACAAGTCAGGGAAAGGTGAATTGCCTTGGAGAACCCTGTTGTCATTGGACTAAATTAAACCTTAAAAGATCAAAGCTTTCAAAATCATGCTGAGATCAAACTGGGGTATTTGGAAGATTTAGAGGGAAGGAAAAACACTGATCTTTATGGTTTGTCTGAAAACATATTGCTCTTCAGCTTCTCAAATATGCAGTAGGAACTTTCCCATGTAAAAAGCTCCCAATCTTCAGTGACAGTAGTGCAGCTTTTAGATAAATCAGCCTCTCCTGAGAACAGGTGAAATTCACCTCTGTTCCAAGAGTCCACAGGTCCTTTCCTGGCCATGTTCATTTAGCTCTCTAATGGCTCAGTGATTTTGCTATATATTTTCTGTCATGTGACCTTCTAAACTCCCACCTCCCACCAAAGACTGCTGAAGATAAAAGAATGTTTAAATAAATTTAAAAAAATATATATAAATCTTTCACAGCAGCAGAGAAAACCATTTTTAACTCAAATACCTGCTTTCTTCAGAAAGCTCTAGGGCCTAAAATGGCCTTTAATGTCCATAGGGCCTGGTATAATTTTTCTCAAGTTTCAAAACGACCTGTACCTGCTGCTCCTGGTGGTGGTGCATCTACCAGTAGTGGCTGCCCCAGCTGCCAAGACCAGGGCTTCCCTGTGCTCAGGGCTCTGGGGGACAGGGGAGAGGGGGCACACACCTGCTGGGCAGCCCCATGGAAAATAAGCAATTGCAAAGGTCACTTATTTGGGATTTCGCTCATGGGGATGTTTAGGGGCAAGATTATCTTTTCCCTAGTGCCAGAGAAGGACACTGACACAGTGTCAGAGGCTGCTCTTGCCTGCAGTAAGAGCTGGTTCCACCTACAGCCATTTCTCAATGCTTGACAGAGTGAGAATTGCTGTGTGTGTCCTGTGGCACACCTTTAACCACCTTTTCTAGCTCATTCCCTCCCACCAAGGTCTTGAGGACTCCACCTGCCACATGCTTGTCTCAAACTTGCAACCAGCCAAGCCCAACCCACAGACACCAACCCCGACAAGTCCGAGCCCATTCCAGCTTTGGATGGCGAGCAGCAGTCCTCGAGGAACAGGGACACTGATCGCAGCCACTGCTCTTCATACAACCTCACCTATTTCCAAACACTTGTGAGAAAGTGCCTGGGAAAACTGCTGCAACATGTAAAGGCACTAGATGTAGGTAAGGGTAAAGCGTTTAGCTTTCCAAATGAATCAGGTTTCAGTAGTGCACAGATGCACAAAATGCATTGAGCTAAATTTAAATGTTTGCCATCACCATATCCAACAGAATTTTCCCTCAAAAAACTCCCTCCATTTATTCATAGAATTAATGTTTCTGTGTGAACATTCAAATATAATTTTCTCTGGGATTTCCTTTAAAGAACTGATGATGGCATACAATCCTGGAAAAATTCAATTCTGAGGAGAAAGAAGAGAAACAAGAAATGTGTTCATTTAAGTCCTCAACTTTTGACTATTAGTACTCACAAATCACTTTAAACCATTTACAAATGATTATTTAGACTTTAAGATAACAAAGATCAATCTGACAGTTTATACTGGAAAAAATATCTACATCAAATTATTTCAGCAATATCCTCAGTGGATTTAAATTGCCATGAAATTCAATACAGTGTGTGGAAGGATCACATTTTACAACACTGAATACATATATTCTGAAAAGAATTCAGACTTCTAGCAGTATCAATAAAGAATTAAATGTCTACATGGTATTTTAAAGAGCAATTCACTTATCTATGTTAAGAATAGGACAGCAGTTAGAAATCTATGCTATTTCAAAAGGCATAATCTGTAATATTAACTAGATTGAATCACAGTTTAATTCAAACTAATTGTGTCAGATGGGGTTACACTACACAGTCACATTGTATCTGTTTCGTTTCTAGAATGTTTTCATGTCACTTATAGAAAATTTTAGCTCAGTACCCTCCATAAGCAAAATGGAAATCCACATTATTTCTGGCAGATTATGAGGGGGCAGAGCAGGGGACAACTGGATCAACTGAGTATTTCTGAGATTTCAGCAGCCAGGTTTTCTGCTTCCAAAACCATCAAAACTGTATTGTGCTTTATTACAATGAATTCACAAATGAGTCCAACAGAAAGATAAATGCAAGTATCACTCATGCACGAACACTACTACAAAACAGGATGAGAAATTATTTGGCCCTCAAAATACAAAGATGGAGCATATAAAAAAGCAGGTTCACTCTGTGATTTTCTCACAGTCCCTCTGGACCCTGGTGCAGGCAGCAAGGCAAAAATGACCAAACAAAAACATCCTAGAAGCTGCTAAGAAATGTTCAACTTGTTCTTTAGTATACACAGAGATGCACTGTTGTTAATACCAAAGAAAGCACAGTTTACACCCCCAAATGCTGATTCATCAAACTAGAAAAGTAGAAGAGACAATTTTCCTCAGTCTGATTTTCAAGAAAATTTGCTTTGCTTCAAAATGTACGCCTCATTCAGAGTTTCCATCCATCTCCTGAAGTATCCAACAGATCATGTTTTTCTTCCACCACCTTTAACAAAATGGCCCAATTTTTGCAGCAAAACATGCAACAGAGCTCTCTTGTATCACCTCTTTTCTAGGACACGTTGTCAAATTCAAGTGACAAATGACAATCACGCTGTATTTTACCCAAGGTTTCTGAACTCCCTGAGAAACTTTCATTTATGTTCAGAAGTGTGACTTGAAACACTTGCACAGGACTTCAAAAACTCCCTTTGGGAAAAGTCCAACTAAGCCTTTAAACACATGCATGGTACATTTTATGTGAACACGAACATCTCCACCAATGCCATCAACTCTTCAGCAGCCTTAAAATTAAATATGGGCTTAAAGCTTTTTCCAGATTAGGCCTCCTCTCCTTACTTTATTAAAATGGGACAGTGGCTATAAGCCAGCAGGAACTCTAGTGATAAAGTAGAAGACATAAAGTTGGAGAGAGATGTGATAAAGTTCACTTCTATACATGAGGAAATGACTCCCATAACTCATTTCAGGCTTTACTTCTTGTAAATAGCCTGGCCCAGTAAAAAAGCTGCCTCCATATCGTTTTTGGATGCACACCACACTGACTAGCTCTAATTCCACAGGGCAGAGACCATTCCTAAGGGCTTTTTGCCTTTTGTTTAATTATCTTTACCGGATTTGTTTTTTCTCCTTTGGATTAAAGAAGTGAATATAGAAAAGAAAAAAAAAAAAAAAAAAAAAAATTCAGAAGGAAGACAGATCTACCAAAGAGGCAAAATTCACATTGCAATTTCTCTTCTGTTCCACAGGCTGGATGGATGATCTACCTTTCTTTCAACTTGCTTTTGCTGGAGGCAAGAATAGTGACAGTATGTTATAGGACTAGCCAAGGTGCAGAGCAGCTGGATTCCCCAGCCTTCTATAAAAAGCCCAACAGGATGAATTTTGGTAAGGTCTAAAACTATCAATTACCTTTACAGAGCTCTTGCAACATTGACTGCTGAGATATATAATGTGGAGAAAGTTCTGCTGGCCAAACACACGTTCTCCATTTTACTGTATCGTGTAGCTGTCAAAGAAGTATCTATCCAAATCTTTGAAACACATAGCTGTGAATGGATTTTTATAGGGTGCACAAAATCTCAAGGCCACATTGACTCCTGTTAGTTTGGGGTCATTAATTATCTGTCATCCCCTCATATCAGACACTGCTACAACAGAGGAAAAACAACTCCTACTTTGAAGGATCAAGTCTTTAGTGACAAAAAAAGGCACAGAAGATAACTGGAACAAATTTATTTCTGCAATAAAAGACTTTAGGGACCTTACTCACATTTAAAAGTGTGGTGCTCTGAAAATAAAGCTTTAAAAAATTAAGAAAACAGAACAACAACAAAGTACTGTGTTTCCAGAAAAGTGTCTTAAAAGCATATTTTACACTGCTGAGCAATAACAATGCACCCACTACAGTACTATGTGCTTTCAGTCTTGGCCATTTGTTAGGACTAGAAAATTTATATTCCCTGTGCTGAAATAGATAAGAAATGTAAGCAAATCAGACATTACACAACACTCTGCTTTGAACTTGGCTCTTGCACTCTTGCAATTATTGCAACTCAGTAGAAACTTCCTCACCTTATTAGATGTCTATCCCATAAAGATTCAGGATAGAGGAGCTTGGTGTGTATCCAGCTTTACAGAACAAATATGAAGATGCAGAGAGATAGAAAAAATTCCCAAGTGTTCTTGGGGGATCTTATAATGTCACAAAGCCTGAAGATTGTCCCCAGGAGAGGCCTCCACATTTGCAAGTCTGAGAGATGCTCTGGTCTGAGTGCTCCTGGCTGGATGTGCCTGCCCCATCAAGTACAGCACTGGAACAAACAATCCTCACTCACAGTCAGAGAGAGCCTCTAAATCAGGAGCCAGAGAGCAACTCAGAATGAGCAGGACTGAGGATCACTTAAATTATTTGAATCCTCTGCTAGTCAGAGCATGCAAATTCTCAGTTGGAACTTTAGGAAGATCTTCTGCAGGAAGCAGTGACTGAACATCAAGGAGAGACAGAAATTACAGCCCAGGACTGAGGACCAGCAGCCACTGCCTTTTACACATCCACACTTTGCTATTTGGGTAATGTACTGGTCAAATTTACCTGAATTTACAACAGCACTGATTGGTAATAGATTGGGGACGGATCTTTTTGTCAGTTTAATGTTAATACAGGGTTATAGATTTAAAGAACCTTGATATTTTTACTAATATTTTTAGTAATTGTCTTTTATATGTTGTAGTCTATGCATACAGTCATATTAACAAAACCTAACAGGATCCAGGAAATGTCTTTCCAGGAAAGACATTTCCTGGAATTGAAGCTTGGAATGGAAGAGGCTTTTCCATTCAAAGCCTCTTGAATTTGTTAAGTCTACTAATATACAATCAATACAATCACACTTCTTTTAGCATCAGAATTCACTATAAATATTTTTAAGGGAGATATTCCCAGTAAATCCCAGCTCCCTTCCTTCTCCTAGGCACCATTATTAAACTGAAAGGGAAAAATGATGAGAAAGAATATGCATCTTCAGAACTGAATCACTGACATGAAAACTTTTCTATTTTCAGGATATTACCCAATGGAATACACTGACTTGAATTCAAGTAAAAATTGCCTTGTTGTTTTTTATTTTTAAATTTAATTCATTTCATTTTTATAACTATCTTGTCCTGATTTTAGACATGAGAGCTTTTCTCTCATTCTACAGAATGCTGGTGGATCTGATGAGTTCAATACATGCTTCTGTTAACCTACGTGAAAAGACAAATAAATACCTGTTCCACAGTGAAGATTCACCCCAGGAGACCAACACTCGTCATGAAGGATGCTTCCTGAGACAGTATTTAGTCTTGGAGTGTCTTATGAGGGCCAGTGAACATACTGCTACATGAGCAAACACCCAGATAATCTCTCTGTGTCAACCAGTAAATAATTGCTTTAAATACTGTAATTTTATTATACATTTGCCTGGCTAAAGGTGACCCCACAGAATGAACCAGCTGAGGAATCACAACAGCCATAGTCTCAGATTCTTCTTCATAAGAAAGAGAACATGAGAAATTTAAATAGACAAATCTAACTTGTTGATAGATGGCAAAGCTGCTCTTTGATAGCCAGAATTTACTTTGAAAATAGATGGACTGAATCCATCTTCACTGCCAAAGAGCAGCCCTCTGCCAAACAGCTGAAGTCACAGCCTGATGGAGTGGCTGTACCTGTGCCTCTGCAGGAATGCAAAAAAAAAAAAAAAAAAAAAAAAAGGATAATGTGAAACTTCTGAGAGGGAAGAGATGATGAGAGGATTCTGTTGTAGACACATTAAAATTATTACAGGAAAAAGTTCTGCCCTGACCTCCAAACTGGCACAGCCCTTCAGAGAGTGACACTGCAGACACAAAGCTAACCCTTGCCCAGTCAGACCAAAACCCCAACTGGAAATGAGGCACGCAGCAGCACTTGCTGTTATCCATCCTGTGCCTCGCCACTAACAAGGCTGGGAAGAAAAGATCCATTCCTTTCTGGGTGCACACAAATCACCAAAAGCGCACACAATGGAAATGAAATCCAGACACGACAGCCCATTTTCTGTTAATGAAAATTTCATGTATAATTACTTGCATAATCAAAATCCCATTGATTTTAATGGGAGCCTCTGAATAAGCAAATGCCCTCTAATCACCTTCAAGGTATGCAGGTGTGTATAAGAAAACACACATTATCAGAATTTCAATGTGGGTATAAAGACAGTGTTCAACATCAGTTGTGGTTTTTGTGTATTTAGCTGGCTATCAGATAGTGGTATTATTATTATTATTATTCAGATGAGTTCCCCTACAACAATGTCAATAAAAACTATTTCTTCCTGTCAGCCATGAAAGTGAGGAGTTGAGTCAATGCACCTGGGAAAAACTGCCTGAAACTCTTGCCATGTTTGTGAGAACATGGAAGTTGATGTTCACCAAAGTCTCTTTTAAATTAGACTATCTTATAAGAATTTCTTTTTAAAAAACATCTTTTTAGTCTTGGCCTTGATATTTCATTACAGTCTATATCAGTTCTAACAAGAGTATGATTTTCTTTTTCCAATTAATGTACCTTACATCATCTGGCAGACTTTATTACTCATCTCAAGAACTCCTTTTGGCATTTGGTGGAGCCAGTTGTGCCTGACAGAGCATTTTTAATTCAATAATGAAACCATGTGCTAAGGCAGTCAATTGACAACTGTGAATATTCAGTCCTTGCTCTTGATTTCTGCATTCTTAAATGGCTCTGAAATATCAGTGCAGCTCCAAGGGGGCAGGTTCTGGCTACCTCACCTGCAGACATTAGAAGCAACTTTTTATTAAAGTATTAATTGAACAAAGTTTAACTATGAGGTGTTTGCTCAGATTAAAATGACAACTCCTCAAACCATGCCACACCGACCCATTCACTTGGATCTCCAGCACCAGGTGGAAAAATCACCTCAGCTGGACCCTGGGAGGGCTGGGCAGTGCTCCAGAGGGAGGGTGCTGCTGTGAAGGTGGGGGCTCAGGGAGTGAGGCCTCCACCACCAAAAGACCTCAAGAACTGCCAGAGATTGCCAAAGGTAAAGGGTGACCACTCATCAAACTTCTGCAAGGAAAGGCATCCAAGAGGCCTCCTGTATTTGAGAAGCTTCATACAGATCAGAAATCTGAACATGACTGAGTATCCAGAGCACACAACCAAATTCCCACATTTGTGGCAAGTTATATGATACTGCATTAATAAAATAGAGTCCAGAACACACAGCCACAGGCACAACACATGGGAAAATGCTGTTTCCCTCCCTGAATCCCAGGCAACTTCTTTGCCTTTTCTTGACTCATTCTACCATCCTGGGATTCCCTTTCCCACCAGCTCCTGATGACAGGAGCTGAGGTGAGCTGCTGGCTCTCTAGAATGGAGTGGTAACTTTCAGAATTGTCCCCCATACCGCTTGGCTCTCTGTTGGCATAAAGAGCCACTAGAATGAAAAACTTTATTAATGTCTCTTGAAGCTCCAGCTTGACCTGCCTTTTTTTATCAGTTCAACCTCCTCTGTTACAGAAAAGAATTGGCCTGAATAATTAGATAAAAGACTGCCAAGCAGTGATAATGCATAGTGATTTTTCTATTTAAATTGCAGGGCCAGTGAATAACAGAAACATTTGTGGTTCTCTTTAAATCCCAGCAGGCAATGAATGAAGCCCTCAACTTATACCTAGGGGATACAAAGGAGCCAGAAATTGCTTTCATGACAATAAATATCTGCATTGCCTTGTAGTTCTACTGCGTTTGAATTGATTTTCAGTCATCTCTTAGGTGCACTTTAAAAAGTCTGAATTTGAATCAATTTACATACTGCCTAATAGAGTACAGATGAGCATAATTTCATTAAAAAGAAAAGTGAGTGTGGCAGTTCTCAGTCTTTGCCTGACATTCTCAGCTATTCTATCCACCACATGGATATGTATAACCTAAATGTTATTGCATTTGTAGAACTCCACTCAGGGGACTCTGGAGACATTTGTTATTTTGGAATCTTTTTGGGGGGAAGGGTGGAGCAGGGGAGATATTTGGAGTTTTGTTCCCTTTCTTTTTCAACAATGGAAATACGTTGAGTAACAATTAAGGAAAGTATGAGTTTTATTTTAAAACTGTACAGATAGTGCAAACCTGACAGAACTTTACCTGAGACAAGGAATACCATGGGTCCTATAGGGCCTAGAATGTCTCCTCTTGGATTTTCCAAAAAAAGTTAAAGCATGTTTGTAGAACACAGAGCAACCAACCCCCCAAGTCTCCAGACATGCCCAAATAAAGTTGTGTGCATTGCAATTTACATTTCATTGGTAGAATCACTTGGTTCCTCAGTTTTCCTGTGCCTGCCCCTACTTGGAGGCTTTCAAGATTTTTTTAGATGGGTTTGACACATCCCTTGGGAGAGCCCAAGGAGCAGATCCTCCCCAGGAAAGCCCAAGGCTACAGAGTCTCTGTGCCGTGACAAACCCCTCAAGGTCTGCAGGCAGCACCAGCAGATGCCTTGCTCAAGAACCGAGTGCCTTGCTTATAGCAAGTGGAACAGGAATGTTTTCTCCTTGCATTTTCTCATCCATCCAATCCTCTGATTGCTACCAAATCTTCTTAGCCACACAAGAAAGTAGCAATTTGTCCTTCCCCTGTCATTTTGCCACGTGGCTGACAGCACATCGGCATGTTGAGAACCTCAACACGTGCAATGTAAGGGTCTCATACCCCTCTAGTCTTGCCCAATTTATTTTTCAAACTGAAGGACAGTTTGGGAAGCTTAGCAAAATACTCTAGCAGAGCTAGTGGGTAAGGTTTTTTCCCCTAGTTCTGATTAATAATTAAATGCTTTTAATAACAGGACTAAATTGAAACCGACCACCTAATTAACAGAATCATACAAGAGCTCTGGAGTATCATGACTGTACTTTTTGGAAACAAGTTAGAGTTTCCGATCTGAAAGCTGGATGCAAATTGCAGCCCATATCCAGAAAAACATGTGTTTATTTTAAGAGCCTGGAAACCAGGTAGATGTTTCATGCAACATACTTCAATAAGAAAAACTGCTACTTTCATACTGCCTTTTTGCTGATATTTCAGAATACTCAGAAACTAATAACCAGCTTTGGGCAGTCAGACAAATCCAGAGATAATTCAATGAGAAGTACTGTTAATCCAGAAGAAAACTTGACAGTTATGTAGATCTGGCATTCTTTATTAGTTTATTAATATTTGAATAATCTTCTACCAGGAAGTAATCAGTAGTGCATGTGCATATGTCTAGAGCAGCACAAATTCCATTTTGGTAATATTTGAGCTGGAGTGTTTTTGTGGGTTTTTTCCCAGAAAGAAAAGCCAAAATATGTTAACTTGGGAAAGAATGTACAAGACTTTTATGGTCCAAAGACTTAGCAAAAGGAAGAAGTACTAATTACAATCAGAGCATCTATGAGATAAATTTTAGCATTCATTACCTGTAACAATGTGTGCACCTTTATCACATCAAATATCCACACACTGCTGGCAGCAATCCTAAAACAAATTAAGTACCCACACTTTTTAAAATATTATCAGCATTAGGATCTAAATGATCTGTAAAACCTGAGATACAAAAAAAAAAAAATAAAAAAAAATAGTTTGTGACTTCAAAGCATCAAAACTAAAATGCTTTGTTATGAAATTTTCATCTTTCCCTGACTCAAAGGTCTGTGCTTTCCTCACAAGCCTTAAGAAGCCTTTTATAATATTTAGCTGCCTGGAGGTGAAGCTCCACCTTTCTGATACTTCCACATAATTAATACTAAAATCAGAAGAATATTAGAAACTGTGCAGAAAAGCTACTGGCTAACTTTTACAGGAGGCCCGAAGTTTCCTGCAATGTTTTATTACAAAGTCTTACAGTCTCTTCCAAGGCATTTTATAGGAAGCACTGCAGGGGAAGAAACAAATTAAAAGACAATGTAGTATTAATAAATTAAATAAATAATATTACCAGTTTGCCAACAAACTAATGCCATGCCTGAAACTATCAAGACAAGAAGCATCTGTTAATAGCAGCAGGGTTTAAATGAAAACCAGGAAAAAATGAGAGTATATGATGGAGAAGAAAAAGCCTCTCTCTAAATAACTGTCTTTTCAATTTATTATGAAGGATACAAAGGGCAAACAGAGCCTTTTAGATGAGATTTTCAAAGCTTTCTTGGAAATCACACATTCATAGATTTTCAGGGCTGACACAGGCCACCACAACCATAACTTCCTGTTCAACAAGCCAAAACTCATGCTCCACATTCACACACCCCACAAATCTTTTGGCATACCTGAAAGTTCTTCAGTCTTCCCGTTTACTTCCCAATGCACTTCAATAACACCTTGCAAATGCATAAATGGTGAGCCAGCTCTGCTGCCTGCACCTGCATCCTCTGAGTGTCGAATATCTGGTTTGAAGATCTCCTTCGGTATACCAGTTGCCTGTGCCTTAATTGCTTTTTTGGGGGCTCCCCATTTATACAAGGGTGTTTCAACTTTCCCTCAGTGTTTTCTCTCTCCTGCTACTGCTGCACATGCTCTCATTAATCCTTGTGTCATGGAAGTTGCACAGGACTTTCAGAAGTCACCTATTCCATTCCTCTTATTCCAAGTCAGGGTAATCTGTATCTTTGTTTTAAAAACACCTCAGAGATGTGCCGTAACCTTCATGTACCTGCTGGCATCCTGCTGTGTCAAAGTAAATCTCTGTAGGTGCAGTTTCAAATCCTGTGTCTTGTTTTATATGGATTTCTATGCTTTCTTTTCCAGCTCTCTGATCCTTCTCATTACTCTGCTCCAACCTCTCCACAGAAAGCCAGTTCCTCCTTTACCTGATCACACCAGGAAAGCGTGGTGACATTCAGAGTCTCTTTGCCACCAGACCCACTGGACCACCATGCTGATCTTCCACCGCTTTAATTATTAGTGATAATTCCACACCACAGAACCCAACCCCACAGATGGATCTCCATCAGCGATGGCGGTCTGTATGATTACATTTAGAATTTCCTCAAAAGCCCATCACACAGTCTGACACAATCTATTTTTCATAAAGCTGCAATGGCCCGCTTTACCACCTTCAATTCCATATTTATCAGGCCTTGTATAATTCACACCATTATTAACTTTGGAGTCAATGTTCAAGACAACTGCATGTGTACTGTAAATGCAGGTGAACCCAGTGGGAAGAAATGCTGATGTCTGACTCCAGTTCAGAAGGCTGAATGATTTCTTTATTATAACTATACTATAATACATAAATATACTATTTAAAGGAGATACTGAAACTACATACCTGCTTTTCTAACTACCATATCTAACTACCCACAACTCGTGACCCTCTCTGAGAGTCCAGACACAGGTGGGTTGGACTGGCCATCAGCTCAAACAATCCTCACCAGAATCCAATCAAGCAATCACCCCAGGTAAAAAATTCTCCAAACACATTCCACATGGGAAAAACAAGGAGCAGAAATAAAAATTGTTTTCTCTTTTTGTCCTCTGTGCTGCTCTATGAAAAAATCCTGAGAGAGAGAATGTGCCTGCCACACGTGTGTTGTTACAGGCTGTAATCTGGCCACCACGGCTGTAAAGCCTGGCTGGTACAGCCCAGGGAAGGCCAGCTCCAGCACAGTGACCTTCCCAGCCACAGAGCAAAGGACAAGCAATGACTGACCCAGGGTAGGATCTGAAATATCCTGAGCAAGAAGGGGACAGCAGTCAGGGAGGCTGCTCCACACATCCCATGCTCTTTGAGAATTCAGCTGAAGCAAGTACATGACAAACAGTGGCTTCTGAATTAATTTCTTTGGGTAGTCTCTTGAACAGCATCTCATAAATCTTTCAATGAGGAACTTATTTTGCTATGGTGATCATGGGTAGTCTTTTATTAAATTTTGGTATAGATTTTTCTATGATTTAGTCCATTTAGTCCAAATTTCAGCTTTCTCCTTGCAAGAACAGAATTAAAACTCTGTCTGAAGCTGCCTCTGGCTTTCACAGCAAATTTTTAATGTGCAGATGCAAACTATCCAAGAAAAGTGGCATATTGAACTGTTTTTTATTATTTTGTCAATTATTTTGTGACTATATCCCCCATGGAATTCTTCCACAGCCAACTAGAGTTCCTTTTCATGCAGCAATAAAAATGAAAAGTTTCTAAAGCTGGACACGCAAGAACCTTTTTTTGTCATGTTGGCAATTTACATTTCAATTCAAAATAAGAATTCCTTGGGAGCTTTTCCCCTCCCTCTGCCCCGGACACTGTACTCTAAGATACAACACTAAATTTCACTGATTCATTATTCCTATTAAAACAAACAATAACCTCCAATTGTTTAGCAAACCAAAAAACTGCAAACAGTAAATTTAAACAGTAAAACAGGGAGCACGTTGGGTAAATGTTATTTCCCTGAACAAGGAAAGCTTTCGGCAAAATGCTTAACTTGAATACAACAAAAGGCAATTTAATTTAGTAATACAGCTGGATGAAAAATGGAAACCTCAGGTTTAATAAGAAGGGGAAAAAAGACAAGCATATATCATCCAAAAGGATAATTATGAGAAACTATTTTGTATGATCCAGCTAAATCAAAGCTTTTAATGCTTTCTTACTCCTGTCAAAGGAAGGAGATTTAGTGCTTTAAAAATGGGGATTTTGCAGACTCCACTGCCCAGAAAAAATGATTTGTCCCTTGATAAATTACTATTGGGTTTTCTACTTGAAAAAAAAATACACTTACATTGAAATAAATGCCAAGGAATGGCTAGAGAATTTATATTATTCACTCGTATCTGTCACTGGATTGGTTGAAAAGCAACAGTGCTATTAAAAATATCTTCTTGTCTCTCGACAGAATGGCACAGAGGGGTCATGCCAGCATTTCCTGAATGGGAAGGAAATGGATATGGTAGGAAGAGTAAGCAAATCTTTATTCCTCTTCACCATCCTGACACACCAGACTCCAAAGAGTGACTCTGGGTGTCCCTGTGTGTATTTTATGTTTAGAAGCTGCCAATTCCAATGAAACCCCCTGTCCCACTGGGATGGAAGTCGCTGATTAATTTTCCTAAGGGTTTTCAAGAGCTCTTAAATGAATCCTAGAAAATTTTTCTCTCTTCTGACAAAGGGGAAGAACATACATGCATATATGATAATAGCTGAAGAGCTGCAGTGCAGTAAAAGCAATTTTTTCCCCAAAGAAACCCCTCTGAGGGTCTGTCCATTTTCCCCAGTCCTTGGACAAGAATTGTGGGTGTCATCAGGAAGCAGAAACACTGGGCAGTCACAGCCACTGGGAAGGGAGTGGGACACTCCCCAGGGAGCAGATGTCTCTGGTGGCAGCTACCCCAGGGGCTGTGTGGGACCAAAGGGATTGTTCCTGCGATGCATTTTGGGACTACCCAAAAACAGAGGTCAGACAAAACTAAGGGAATAAAAAGCAGTTCTGCAGGTACATTTTGGGCAGACAAAGTCCCCCTCAGGGGTTACACCCAAAAACGGACAACAAGTTGTTGGATGTTGCATGTTGGAGGTTAATTTTCCAATTACAGGTTCAGGTAATAAAAGTCATTTACCCAAAGCTTTCTCCCCTCAACTCACTTTTGTTTCCATCTCTCAGGGCCTGAGGCAGTGAAGTGTCCTTGACTCCCAGGCCTGGAGAGGAATTTTTGTGTCTGACCAAAAAGGGGAAGCAGCAGCTCACACTGTACATGGAGTTTAGAGTTATACATTAAAAACTGCAGGATTACAAATATATGAAAAATAGAAAAGCTAAAATCCTAAGGCATCACCTGCAGGAATGAGTGCCTGGTAGTGGCTCAAGGTGCCATGCCAGAAACACCTCTGTTCTCCAGGGCATGGCTGCGGACAGGAATGTTCCTGAAGCCACCTGAGCTCTTTTCTGTCAGACTTCAGGAGCTGAAGTCTCTGTCGCCAAGGCTGCCCGTGTGCCACCAGGGTCGTAGAAGAACTTAGAGAGGTGTGTGCAGATGGAAAAAAAAAAAATTAAAAATTGATGGAACTGGGGTGCCATGGGCAAGGTTCATAGAGCCACCCAGGTTTGCAGGGCAGATTTTAGCTGGGCTGAGCACTCAGATGCTCACTGATTAGTGCTAATTTTACACAGACTTTTCATTACAGTCTGAGAATATCCTAAAAATTACTTCATTCATTTCTGAGTTTGATGTGATCTCCATACACTTTCTGTTATTCTGCTCTATCTATAATATTTCCTCTTTTTTAAATTAATTGTAACACCAAGTTTCTAGCACATGCAAGAAATCTTTTGCATATTTAATCGCTGACTGACATTGGCATTTATCTGTCTCCTGAGAGCAGTAACAGCTACATGTTTTAATGTTTCTTTGGGCCCTGGACAACTTTTATGCCTACTAATGAAATGAGTATCAGTGGGAGAGCTTGGAATGCACAACAACAATCAAAAAGCAAGAATAAAACTTTCCCATACATGCACAAAATTATATTTCTTTGCAATCATTCAATGCTAAAATGCAGAGCAGAGAACAAGCTGGAGAGAAATAAGAGACGAGTTTGACTCAAATGCCACCATTTTTCATTTAGAGGGCTTAGTCTATAAAATCTTTGCAACAGAAACAAACTTATTTCTCCTGCACTCCCCAGCAACCTGTCATCTCTGACCCTGACTCGTGAGCCCACCATTTAGAAACTGCCAGAATATGAAGACAACAGCAAAAAAGGAAATTCTAACTTTAAAAGACAGTTTAGAAAATTTCCATCTGAACAAGGAAATCAGACTCTAGAAACCATCACTACAAATTAGCCAAAGTTAGAGGGATTTTATGCAGTAATTTCAAAACCATCTGGCTTACATTCTTAAAGTGTCTACTGTTTAAAACCATATGGGGCAATGCCACCAAACCTGACCTCCAGCTCTTTAAGCGTATTTTACATAGTTGTACATCATTATCCCAGGTACTAGGGTACTAGAATTTTCTTTTTTACTTTCTTCTATCAAAATTCCAAGATGATTTCACTGGAAAGCTGCCATTTGCTCCAGGGTTGTCTTGCTTTTAAATGCAGGAAGAACCATTTTATTTCATTTTTGTTTTCACTTCAGAAAATTTACTTCAGTTTTGCAGTTCAGCAAATGCAGCCTTTGTTAAAATCTAGTGAGTTACAAGGAATATCCAAGCCTCTCTTGGTATAAAAAAAAAAAAAAAAAAAAAAAAACCAAAAACAAAAAAAAAAAAAACAAACCATAATCAAATCATTGAAAGTCACAGAAAGTATGAATCATTGTCTTTCTGATGTCTCAATTCTTTTTTTCATATGGATTATGCTAACAAAGCAAAAAAAAATTCAATCTATATCTTTCTTTTGACAAGGTCTTCTCACAGAATTCATAATTATATCATCTCTAGCCATTTATCTTAAGTTAATAATTCCACTGCCCTTCTAGAACTGGCATTTTGCAAATACACTACAGAAGCTACTTGAGGCAGTAATTTATTTTCAAATAACATCTTTATGTTATCCTCTGGTATGTAGGCTTAAGTAGATTGCCTATCTATAAAAAATGAATGTAGTAGAAAGTGTATTTCCCAAAATAGGTTTTGTGAGAAAAACAAATTTATTCCTAAAAATTCAGTTTCTAATCACTAATTAGCATGCAAATACTAATATTACATGGAGAAACAAAAGAATAAATAGGGATTATATCAGAATAATCCTTCCAGAGTTTTTTTTTCTAATCTATTGTTTTCATGTTCTTAAATCTTTGAAGAATTAAAGAATAAAGCAAGTCATTGTGTCTCTGTCTTTTGCAGGTGCTCCCTTACAGCAGTTATTCCTTAGAGCTGCTTCCAAGGAAACATCCATCACTACAGGAGTCCAGGGCTCCTTTCAGCCTGGCAGTTACAGCTTGGGTGGAGGACACTTTAACAGGACACCTCATAACGAGATTCACTTGGTGAAAGCTGATGAGTAAAACATAAAACAATTTCCAATTCTTAGGATTATTACCCTCTGGAAATTCTTTAAGACGAGGCAGAGCCTCCATCCCGCAGTGTCTTTAACAAGCAAAGATAAAAGAGCAGAGAACAAGGCCTCAATAGCAATTATGAGCTTTGGTTGTTTGGTCTGTGTCACTGCAGATCATGGAATCGTGGAAAGGTGGGGAAGGGACCTTTAAGACCCTTTAGTCCCTCAAAGACCCCTCAGTCCCAGCCGCCGTGTCAGGAACACCTACCACTAGACCAGCTGCTTAAGGGCTAATGCAGCTGTGTCCCACTGATGTGCGCTCCTAGCTACACCCAGCACCAGATCCACGTCCTTGGCACCCCTTGATCCAGGCACAGGGATGAGATCAGTGTCACCACGAGGCTCCTGTGAGGTGTTGTGGTGACAGATCCCAGAGCTCTGTGCCACTGGGATCTCTCCGGCTGAAAGCACGCCCTGTGCATCCAGTCCTGCTCGTGCACAGCACCATGAAGAGCCTCTGCAAGGCTGGTCCAGGCACTCCAGGAGCTCTGGGTGGGATCCCTGACAGGGCTCCATCACTTTTGGTAGAGGGACAGAGCTCACAGCACTTTGAGGGTTTCGATCAGTGCATCATTAACACAAATCAGCTGATGATTGCACTCTCGATTTAGTGATCTCTGCTGGAATTTATGGGGCTGCAGGACATTTCCAGTTCAAAGATGTTTAATCTTCAAATCTCTTCCCCTCTGATCTTAAACTGCTATGTCTTCTGACAGCCAGGACAAAGGATAAATCCACAAAATCAAAATGGTTTTCTAAAGCTATCTTTGTCAAAGGAGTTAAGAACAGAGGACACCGTCAGAGTTTCTCTCTTACAATCCAGGATCAATTCTGCAGGCCTAATCCTCAGCCAGCATAAATCAGTGCAACTTCATTCAGATAAAGTTGACAGGAGTTTTTACTACCTGTGGAACTGGTATTGAGAGTTCCACAATTTTGTGAGCCTCTTTAATGTCTGCAAGGCCCTTAACGAAAAATAGCCAATAAACAAATGCTAATAATCTAGCCTGATATGCATGCAAACAAAGTAATCAGGTAACGCAGGCTAGAATTACAGTTTTACAAGGTACTGTAAGTCCAAGAAGAGATAGAAGATGCATTCACAGGTCTACCACTTGCCTGATTTTTGTTTTAAATTATAGCCCTGTAAATTTTTCTGGACTGTTTATTCAACATGCAAAAAAGGCAGCCTGTGCATGGAATAGCCATTGTGAATTTCTTCATTTCTATACCCATTAGCTGAAAGTATACAGCCAATTCTCAGCCTTGTATTTTAGGTCATAAATCTGCTCCCTCTGTTCCATGGGCAAATTAAAAGCTATATATCTTTTGTCAAAGTCTTTCTGACACAGAGCTCCTACCTTCACAGCCTAAGGCTAGCTGTGTGTCTGGGAAAATTATATACAATAGGCACTGACAGCCATGGAGTCCAGCATTTAGGCACTAGTCAACATATTTTTATACATGTAAAAATCATTCCACCTTATAACCTGAGCACAATCCATACATATTTAAAAGGATTATGGGGGTATGAAATAAGAAAAATGCTTTCAAAAGGATAGGAAGGTGGTCTGAATTCAATACTCCAGCAATCTTTAAAACTGTTCTGCATTAAGCATATGCATTAGCCCCTGCATTGCACTGACACAGGCTGCACTGTCACAGCCATAACCTATTTCCTTGTGCTCTAACCACGGCCATGCTTCATTCTCTGATCAATGTGTGGGCACCTCTTTTGATTTCAGCCCAATGTGCAAACAGTGTATGTATTTTAATTAAATGCATACAAAATTATGTCGTTTGGGAATGCCAGCTTTGTCACGTGTCACAGCAATGGCTTGTCTAGTTATATTGGAGTTTTATGGCTCTGAAATGAGGCATTGCAAAATGGCAATAGCCAAGGAACCCCACGTGAATTTTGGGAATGTGGAAAATTTGGGCATTGTGGAAAATTTTCTAAATGATGGGCTTCTGCACACCTTTTAAAAGCTGCAAGAAGCTCACAAAGAAGTCGTTTTAACAGTAAGACAGAGAAATATTTATAAGAAACTGAGGGTTTCATCTACTTATTTGTTCAACAGTTCTGCCCCTCTGCCCAAGGCAGCAGCTCTTCAGTGTCTCATTCTCCTTACACTGCAAGTAACCCTTGTTTCACACTTTTATCTGAAACACTGCTTGCCCTCCTTAGACCTCTTTGGTTTATTGCTGCCATTTTCACAATGTCATATCTCTTACACTGTGATCAGAGATGTTCATCTTTATCCTTTCCTAAGTGATATTGTTGCCACATAATTTACTTCCTCATCTATTCTTTCTGGCAAACCTGGAAGGCCTGTCTTCCTTCCATTTTAACACACAGCCACAGCGTCAATAGAGTTGGTAGATTTGATCTGCAGTTTCCATTTATTGCTCATTCTGAAACAAACACAAAGTAGTGCTACTATCCAAAAATAACTCTTACTCCTATTTTTGAATACAGGGTTTATATTTCTTAGGAGATCAGTTCACTTTCCAACTGTCATCTTTTGTCCTAAAGCAACCAGCTTTAGGATGCTTTTATGGGCCATGCAATTTTTCCTTTTCAATGGTGATGATGGTAGTTAAATTTGAGGATGTGATGCTGCTGTCATCTCATTTCATGCAGCACTACAGGAAGGGAAGTCATATATCACTTCAGAACAAAAGTCATTTACAGAAAAAAAAAGTGATAGAGAGCAGCATTAGAACTGTTTGCAGACAGTCTTGTAGCCAGGTTCCTCTGACTTCCTATCCTAGTTAAATACATGCCCAGACCTTGCCAGTCTTCAACTACTTACAGACTTTTATTGTGTATTTCACACCAATTCAATTTCAAATCCCCAAGTCTGATTTAATTAGAAAGGCAACAAAATCTGGGAAAGTAACCAGGCATGTAAAACTGCTGCACTCTGTAAGTGAAGTAGATGATGTTTATTGGGCTCTCAGAACATATAAACTCCTTAGCATCGCTGGCACTCCCAAACTGATGGTGGCTTCCCTAATGGATCAAACAGCACACTTTTAATAATGCAAGTCTCCCATAAGTGAGGCTTCCCTGAGCCAATCCACAGCTGGCACAGCTGTGCCCAAGTCATTCCCACACCTGTAAGGACGTGGGAGCACTCACACAGGCAGAACAGCTCTTAAACAAATCAATGTCTGCAGTGAGGATGGACAAGTCCACAGCTCCCCCTCAGAAAAAATTAAAAATCACTGTAGTGCCAAGGATTCATCCTGAAATCCACCTCAGTATACACAGATGGAAGGCTGTAATTTGCTTTACAAGACCTGGTTATTTTGTGCTCTTGCATCTCGTGCTACACTGGAGGAATTTCATGCATTTCTTGTGGAAGTGACATTTTACAATAAACACCTTTCTGATTGCATTGTTTAGTGACCTGACATTGCTAATAAGCCTTTAGTGTGCTGGCCCTGTGACTTCACTTGCCTGACCCACACTTTGTGTCTTCAGTAAACACATTGATCTGGGCAGGGACATTCAAATAATAAACCATTGCTCCATGTCAGGAGGACTATCAGATTTGCAATCCCAAGCAAACAGAAATTGTTCTCTTTTTAAGCTGTTTGCAATGAAATACACCACAACACTGGCATATCTGCTTGCATTGTTATTTTAAATTATATACACACAGCATCTTAATAGAAGAAATTATATGCTCCCTAGATGACACATTTCACAGTTAGAAATAGATGTTAAAACGTTTTCAGATAACAAATTGACAATCTTAGTCCTGCTTTCCATGTCTGTGCATTCCTTAAAACCACAACCAGAAGGGGGAGTAAAAAATTGGATTTAAAATCCACTTACAGAATTTGCAGTAGTTGTTTTTGGGGCTTTTTTTTTCTCTAATCACTCATTTGAGAGAAATATTTTTTCCAATTTCCTTTTAAACTTCTGTTAAAGGTCACAAAACTGAAGATAGGAAACTACAGAAAATACACAGAAGATGTTTATGCATTTTAACTGAATTTTAAAAAATCCCAAACATATTTGTGCTTCTAAATAGCTCCCTAATTTCAAAATGTTTCTTTTTTCCCTAAAAGATTGCAATTCACATTCACACACACAGAGTGAAAGTCTGCAGTGTAGCTCCACTAACTTTAAAATCTCCCTAGTAGAAAGGCTGTCAGCTATAGGAGTACAAAACACTCGGTCAGGAGCTATCTTTGTGGAATAAATTCAGCTTAATGCTGGAAAAGAAGTAAATAAAGTTCAGAAGAAATGCAATATATACTGAATATCTTTCAACGGGAGTGAAGAAACCCTCACAAAGAGTGAGGTGAAATGGCTGAGGAATCTTGCAATTACAAGATGCAGTCCTACTTATTTTTGTTTTAATTTGTTCATACATGAGACATTCTCCCTCTGTCAGGAATGAAAGTTTTCTTCTATATTTTTTCCTTCAGTGTATTTCTATTTTCAGAGAATAGTATCCTCCTTTTTCTACCATAGCCACACTGCACACTCAAGCCACACACAGGAGGGACAGAGCCTCCTCCAACTGCAATGTTAGTGTTAAAAAATCAACTCCTTTTGCAACACCACGGGAATTATCTCTGTCCTGACACCAACCATTTACATGAAACCCTGGTGTACTTCAATGCCATTAATAATTTTGTTCATATTTAGCAGCTATCAATATCCCTCAGCCAAGCAGTGGCTCGTAGCTTGACTAAAACTATGCCAACCACCAAGTGTATCACTCACAACCTATGACAGAGCTGAATTAAACAGAAGAGCTTTGTTAAAACAAGATTAATCTTCCCTTCCTCATAGATCAAATATGTCTCAAAGATCAATATATGTTGAAATACTCAATAGTTATGATTAATCAGTGAGGAAAAACCAGATTTAGGTTGCATAATGTTAGGAACAGAAATGCAGTACTTCCTCGTGTACTCATAGGCACTATCCATTATTCCCGTTAGCCATATTTATACTTGATATAACACCACATACTGGACTAGAAAATTATGATTTCCTCTACAAATTCTGCATAGAAATACTCCAGAAAGAAAGCAGCAATGCTTCTGACTCATAATTCTTGTTACAAGAAAGAAGGAAGGAATAAAACCAGAACTGGGGTACCTTCTCTTATCTCCAGTCTGAGGAGCTCAGACCTGTTCAAAGAACAAATAATAGCAAAATTTCCTCAGTCTTGCAGAAGTCCAGAAAAGAACAGCAGAGAAGGCAATTAGTTTAGGGAGCAATTATCTTCCCTGAATGTCTTTACAGGACAGAACTGTGAGACAAGGCTTAGAAAAAATCAGACTTTGATAAAGGTCAGTGGCATATAACCTACTTTGGCAATTATTTGTCAAATATAAGAATGGTTTAAAATACATGGAAGCAACTCAGGAAATCTGGTGACAGGACTGTTTTAAGCAATGTACTCGCTATTCTTCAAAGATAATTCTGAATTTAACACTGGCAATACTGAAAGAAAATCGGGTGTGGGAGAACAAGGAAAGAAGCAATAAGCCATCCCCCCTGAGTCTGAGGGGTTTCTGGCACAGCTGTGATGTGTGATCTAATGCCATTTGAGTTTTTGTGCCTCAGCCACTCCAGGCTCTGTTCTTCATCCTTCCCCACTCCAGACATGAGTCAGGCATCAGTGACCTGCTGGCACATGAAGAGGGCTGGCCCCTCGTGTGCTCCAGGGAAGCAGCTGGGAAGCTTTCAGGAGGAGTTCTGCAGCACACTCAACACCCCACTATCAAGCATCCTTATTGTTTTCTGCATTGAATTACAATTTTCTCCCCTGGAGATTCACCCCTTTAGGTCCCCATGAAAGGTGAGGGATGTTTGGGGTCACATTTGAAATGTTGGACCCACCTGCTGTTCCAAAGCTACACAGGCTGTGTTCCCCCACCAGTTCTGACACTGTGTGATTTCGTCTGTGCCAGTGATGGAGGCTGATTGAACATCAGGAGGGAGAGAGAACATTCCATAAAACTGCAGGCGGAAAAGGTTTGCCAATTATTTTTCTTCTCATGACTTTTAGGATGCACAGATTCCTTTTGGCAGTTCCCCTTGTTTTGTGCCCATAAAATAAGTTTAATAGCTGAATTTTCCTTAAGATAATCAGAGGCTGTATAATTTATGCATCTGAATAGCATTGTAGCCAGATGTAATTTTGCTTGAAGTTTCAACATTACAGTTAGTAATGACTCTGCTGGCTGTGTTTTGTAGAATTTGCAATTTATTTAACAGTTGACTGAGCACTGACCCCATTTAATATTGCCATAATCAAAATGTGGCAAAAATTAAAAATTAAAATCTAAAAAGAAATCTGTGCCTTCTGGGAAAGAAGCAGCCTACAAGTGGACAGGGTATAGAAACAATCTCTAAAATGACAGGTAACTAACATGTCTTTAAAGTCCATAGCAGAGACAAACTAGCCAATCTAAGATTGAGCTAAATTAAGATTTAAAACGTGCTCTAATAGTTATGGCTTGAGGCATTTGTTTTGTCAGCCTTTCTGCCATTCAAGTCCCTCTTCTTGATTTGCAAGAGTTAGATATTCCATGATCAGACAAGGGAAATATCAGAGGGTATCCTGTGCTTCCAAAGAGCAGGGGAGCCTTAGGGAGAAGAGAGTTAAATTCCAATTCCTGTCTGTTTCTGCTCTGCCTTCCCAAAGAGCAGTGCCAGGTGGGAAGCTGGGACTTTCTGAAGCACACTGCACACAGCAAGGGAACCCCCTTGTTTTCCAAAGCAACGCCTCCCCGCTCTGCTGGGCTGTCCCAGCCTTCCCCAGGTGCTGTCCCACTCTGCAGAACCTTCCTTGCTGTCCCAGGCACTGACCGTGTCCTGCTCACCTCTTCCAGTACCTCCCACACCAGATCTACAAGTCTGTTTGGGTCATTACTTATTTTGGCCCTGTTTATAATAAGGTTTGCAGTTAATCCACCTTTTAGCCCACCCACTGGGTGACATTTAATAAATTGTATTTTTCATTAACATTTCCTTCTCAAGCATTATAGGTGATTAATGGTGATAGAGAAATACAGTGTCATCAGCATAAAACAATGATTTATGGTGATAAAGAAAACATCATCATCAGCATAAAAAATTATTAAGTTATTTGAAGAACTAAAGTTAAGATGGGAAGAAGCCGATCCAGAATTTTCTGCAAGTTCAGTCCAGCACTGCTGCATTCATGTGTGTGCCTGGTTTGTCCTGTGGAAGTAAGTGTGGCTGGCACTTTTCTGTGTCCCCAGCAAGGGTGACACAGCCTGCTGGGAAACCCTGCACTGCAGCCACAGCACAACACCATGCACAGGGATGGAGGTTTTCTCTCAGACTCCCCTGCACTGCCTGTGAATCCTCACTGAATTCCAAAGCCAATTTAGATCACAGGCCAATATTACACACAACTTGCAGCAGGCTGCACTACCATTTGTGAGTTGTGTGAGATACAAAGGGCCATGAAAGTTTTACTTTCAAAGCCCTCAAAAGACTGAAAAGATTTCCCAGCCAGTTGCCATTTACACTAACAATCCAATTGGACTGAGAGTGTTTCTAACAAAGTTAAAAAATGGCAGCACAATCGAGGGCAGCAGCCCAAGATAAGAACTGCTCTTTAAGAAATAGAAAAATAAGTGGAGGAAAAAAAAAAAAGCCTTGTGGTTCACAGACGTGGGACACTTCATCCAGAGTGAAACATGCATTCAAGACTACAATGCTTTAAACCCCATACAACTTCCCAAAGTTTCTCACATCAGTGATTTTTTTTTTTCCTCCAAAGGAAAAAATCCTAATGACGACAAAGAAAGCCAAGACAACTGTGCTAAAAAGACACATTAATGTGATGGTCCATTAGGAATGGGCATCTGACCCCCAGGATTCTCTGAAACAGGGATGGGCTGCACGGCATGATAGCTGGTTACATCTAGGCCACAATGAAAAGCTAACACCACCAGTTTCATTTTTAAAAAATCACCAAAAGTCTTTGTACTCTTCTCTAAGTGTCACTCATTCATAATAAAATAAAACAAAACAAAACAAAAAATAATTAAACACTTTAATAGTTTGGGGGAGGAGGGTGGTGGGGGGAGCTGAATGGAAAGATAATCTACTCCTATTTTCATTCTATAGTCACATTCACTGCAGCTACAGAATCAGGTATGCCAGTAGTCAGAGCAGTTACCTACTTGATAGCATTGTTCCTAATTATTTGCTGTTCCTTCCCATTAATTTTCAAACTTGATTATCTTGATTTCAATACTACTAAAAGAGTCATTAAGGAAAATAATAGAAAAGAATGGTTCCAGTGGCAATTCATGCTGTCCCTCTCCATAAATCGCTCTCCAACTTTAAACACTTCCATTTATAGCTACGATATTTTTGACCTTTATGATGTTTCCAAGCCTCTTTAACCATCAGCAGCAGACTGACTTCTGTGAGATTTTTACTCCTGCATAGTCTGAGTGTCCATATGGAAGAGCAGAGGAAATAAATCTGAAACAATTCTCCCCTCTTGCAGAGTGAAAACCCCATGATTGTGTCTTAAGCACTAAAATGGCATATTCAAAGCTGCAGACTAAAGGTGCAGTATGTGGCACTTAGACAAAAACATGCAAATTTGAAGCCAAAAAAGCAGGGATCCTACTTTGCCCTCTGCTCAGGCACCAGCCCACAGGGAAGAGCCTCTCCTGAGAGGAGGATGAGGATACTGGGAACAATGACCACCACACACATGGATTCCCTACTTGCAGATGCACCTCTCCACAGTGTCAGCAAACAGCTTTTAAACAGAAATGTCTCCTAGAAGTTTTCTGTATGTGGTTTTGCATGTCACAAAGACAAGATTTTCTCTCCTGACACAAATTACAAAACTCTCCATTCAAGTCAGGCAGCAGTCAGAGTCCTTCTACCAAGATGAGGAAATGCTCCCTAAAGAGACTGGATGAGTTTAAGAGAGTCATCAATAACCAAAGGGGACGGGTAGTAAGAACTGCCAACTATTTTCTATACATTTGTATTTAAATATTTGAAACAACTTACTTTGACCAAGTTCAGAGTGTTTAAACTGGAATATTAATGAGAGATGAGAATTCTAAATGAATTATGGAAAGCGTGTGCACACCAAAGGTCATTCACTCCAGGAGTACATGATTGTACAGCATATGCAGACTTGGGGTAAAGAAACATTTCAGGTTGCTTCTGCATACAACAAAATGAACCAAGTTTCCAGATCAAGAACTGGCTTGTAGAATTGCTTTCAACAAAAAATTAAGCTCCATTCTGTGCCCTGCTGCTGTGTGGACTGTCTTGCGTGATCTGATATTTCTTAACTATTTTTTTCCTAAGTTGAGTTAAAGTATATTGCTCCCAAACCCACAGCTTTTACAAGTGAAGTGGAAAGGAAAAAAACTAGAGGCTGAAAAAACTTATTTGTTATTCAGCTGGGAAAGGCAGAATTGTTTTACTCTGCCTATCTCACTTGCTGGCTGTTTTCTTTTTCACCTGTGAAAGCAGTTTCTGTAATAGCAATTCAATTCTTGTTCCTCAGACTATGTAGAGATTTGTTTGGGCTTGGATAAGTGCCCAAAACATGCTCCTAACTATTCCAGTTCTATTGAGTCTCTGAAAAAGCGCTACATGTATCTTTTCAGAATTTAGGTCTTTTTATTTCAGTCTCAGATGAAAGCACACAAAGCTAAACAAGGGGAAAGGGAGGAAAGTGATTTCAACTACACAGAGATAAAGAATGGCTCGTTTAGAGCCTGGCTGGAGTTCTGGATGAATGACCATCTTAACTTTTGCCTTATTCCAACAATTCTTCCAACAACATTTTAACCCTGGATAACTCAAATTCTAACTTTTGCCAAGTAAAGTGGCTTATGATTATAATACATTTTAAGGTAGAAGACATATGCAAAATTGTTACTTTTTCACTGAGAGTCAACAGCAACATATTAACATCAGTGCCATGAGAGACGGGAGCAGTCACATCAAACAGAAAAGTTTTCACCTTGAACTTGGTGTAAAACTTAAACCATTACAACATAATTCAAACTTTTTAAAATAAGAAGTCTCTCAACAGCTAACATTCTAAAACACCAATAAGATTTTTTTTTTGTTTTTCCTTCATGGGATGCATCTCACTAGAGATATTTTGTAGGTGATCTGGGCTATCCCCAGTGCCAAGATGTCTGTGAATGCAAGGCAAATGTCACAGGAGCCAGCAGCAAGCCAGCAGGTAGAGCAGTACATCATGGTAACGAACAATCATTCCAATATCAATCATCCTTCAAATAGCAGGAAAAAATACCTTGTTCTCATTAATAAACATGAGTTTGTTTTCAGATTAAATCCCCCCACCGTATTGCCTCAAAACAGCTTTCTAAGAGCCCCAGACTGCTGTTTGGGTTAGCAGGTATGTCCTGGCTGTGAAACAGAGAGGTCTGCACTGTGATTGCTTGCATTTAAAACAGCTGAACAGCAAAAGAGACTAGGCTTCCAGCACCATTCACTTATTGGTATTGTTCATTCATGCTTTAAAAAGTTCAGTCTGTTCTTGTACATCTTTCAGATTCTCTTTTCACAAAATATCACAGTGGTCATTTTTTCTGGATTTTAAGTTATCTGCTGCTGAGCAGGAAGCTCATAAAACCCCTACTCTCCATTTACATTCCTCTACAATAACAAGGAGGAGAGGCCTACCTCCCCAGGAGACCTGCTCAAGCACTTGTGATAGGAATGAAATAAAATACTCTGCTGTAGCAAAGCTTGGATTTGAAAAATACTCCTTTAATAGCCTCTTCCACTTGAAGCAATCAAAGCAAGCCAAGTATAAGTTCCACTGCATCATTTTTCAGAAATAGCAAATTAAACAAAATTTGAATAGTTCTGTATGACACAAGAAATCAGCAAGTGGAATAATAATAATGCATGTTATACACCTCATGCACTGTCCAAAAGTCATAGGAGGGAGTCAAGAATTTTAAAGCACTTGTGAGATATTTCTGAGCAAGTCAGCCACATGCTGTCCAGCTCCACCTCCTGCAATCACCACGCACGGGAACCTACTCAATTATGCTGAGACATCTGAAGCAAACATTTGACTCGTGTCATGTTTATGCCATGATGGGGAATGTGTTTGAGCAGGGACCTGGAGCAGTCCACCCCACTGAAACATTGGTTTTTGTAGCTTTGGTCAGCACAAGCCCTTGGCAGCACAGCCATGAGCTACAGGAGCCACCCAGCCCTTTTCTTTTTGGCAGAAGGCACAGCTTTGCTACTGCATTTTTAAAAGGCCTATGAGATGAAATATTCACCTTTCTCCCTCAATTCCCTCCTAGTCTCTCCTTTGAGAGCATCATAAGGCCATGCTCACCTCTGCAGCCCAAAGTGACTCAAGTACCCTCAGGTGTTTTGGCTGGGCTCAGGTAACTCTGCTGGACCAGAAAGCCCCATAGCCTCCAGCACAGTGACCTGCTGGGGGTGTTTTAGGTTGATACAAGGTTAAGTTCCAGGTGTCCACAAGCTCTCCAGTCAATTTTGCCGTATGCCCTTCCCTGCTCAGTCCCCCTCTCATGATCTTTTACAGGAGCTCACCCAGGGGCTTGGATTAACAGCGCTATTTGTTTTATATGGGACAGTCCATACCTTCAACTAACACAGACAACCAAGAGTCGTCCCAGCTTCATTTGTAAGGGAACTCAGTATAAAAGAGTAGAAGGAAAAACCCAGGGCAGCTCTGACAGTTGCCTTTCTAATAGCTGGCAAATTCAAATGTAGCACAATCCTCCAGGTGGTGTTCCAGGAGCTACATTTGATAAGAAGTTGCAACCAGAAATGTATTTACTGCTAATTGTGAATCCTGCCAAGGTACCAAAGATTGAGCAGAGACCTCAGGGAAGCAATGTAACCTTTGTTTCAAGTGCTGTGGGTGTACTGCAAGTCACTGAATGGGTGCCAAGGAGAGGAATGTTTTCAGGCAAAATGACGGGAAATCCCAACAGTGTTAGGTATTTGGTTGATTTGGAAAATTAGATCACTAAAAACTCAGGTGGTTTGAGTGATTAAAATATTAAAAGAAAAAAGGAAAAAAATGAAATGCAACAGGAAACAAGAGCAATGACAGATACTGGAAAGGAGCAAGGAAAAAGCAGATGCGATAGTTCAAAATCACACAGAAAGAGAAACAGGAACAGATGGATTTCCATAAAGAATAGAAAAATCTCTGTTTATTTTCATTTGAAGCCAATGGAAGAAAGAAGTCCTAAAGGCATTGGAATAGTTTAATTTTCAGAGCTGGTCTGGTTGACATTTTCTTTTGAACACCAGATTAAATAACACAACTCAGCTAACAGCATCTTTGCTATAAATGCTATAAATGCTATGGGGCTAAAGACCAGATAAGCAGCAGCATTTAAAGCCTTTTCTCCTATGCAAATAAGTGCTGGTAAATACTATCAACACACACATATTTTGATGGAAATTAAAAAAATTGTTGACTGCTCAAGTCCTAATCCTGATGCCAACACCTGACATACATCAGCCTGAGACTTATGAGGTAATGATGCCAAAGATGTCCTAAAAGAGACAAACAGAAACCTGTAAACACATTTAACTGACTACATGCCATTACTCATAACTTGCAGTAGTGTTTGAATTTCTCAGAGTCAGGGTCCCTTAACATGAAACATGAACGCACTGACACGACCATCAGGGTATTTAAACTTCTTCACCTGGAGCTTCCATTCTCAAAGGCAACACATTGATGAGAATATCAGTTCCCATATTAAAGTTATACTACAGGCCTCAAAGTAATAAACAAAACCTTCAGAAAATACTCCAAAATTCAAGGTTCCTCAATTCTTCACAGGGAAGCATCAACACTGAAAGTTTATATGCACATTTCAGACTTTATACATTTTTGTCCTTTTAAATTACTTAAAGTTGCATTATTTTAACTTTTGACGTTTGCAGTAATATAAAAGTCTATACATTGAACAATATTTTCCAATTCAAAAATGAAGTAAAATGTTAAGAAAAAAGGGACCAAAAAAATCAATCAACTAATCAAAAACAGCAAAAAACGAGCGAGGCCTGAAAGATTTTGGGAGTGTCAAGCAGGATGTCACAGCAGCCCTGAGATCACCCCTTTGGGTGCACCTATGCTGTGCATTTGCAGCCTGGAACCAGAATATATCCAGCACCACACATCTGATATAGGCCTGGACACTAATGAAGCCCTGAAGAAGCTGATAGATATTCCATTGGGAAAACAGGTCCATAAAGAGCCAGTTCCATGGAAAAGGATCTCAATTTTATTACCATTTTTGAGTCCAGACAAGTTTTATACTCTCATATGTCTGCAATAACGTCTGATGTATCTCACTTAAAGGACAGAATTGTAATAAAGTTAGAAGCGTACAAAATTGCAGAAAGGACAATTTAAACTGAAGCCCTCAACATTAACATCCAGGTTTTGAGCATTCAAAAGTGAGCTATGAAACACCAGAAAATTGAGGCCTTTGGTAAATGTCAACCAGGGGAAATGTGACTTAGATTATTAGAGAGTCAAAGAATATAATCCACAGTAGATCACTTCAGCCCTGGCTAATTACTAAAGGCACCAGTTCATTACACTGCTCTAAGTGTATCTAATTCAGTTTGCTCTGCAGTTCATCTATTATGTCTTTTTTATGTGTTCCTGCACTGGCTGTTGCCGTGTACAATCTGCTCTGAAGGTGCTTCTCAACTCCTGCCATTTCCATTCAGTAAGTCCAGAAACCCTGGCTGAGGTTTGCTCAGTTTCAAGCTGATTTCTAATCAGCAAGAACAAGTAAGAGAGGGGAAAAAAAAAAAACACAAAAAAACCAAAACCACCAAAAAAACCACCACAGGTGAGAGATAAACTCATGTTTAAAAATCAGGACCACAGTTGAGACATTTTCTGTAATAAGTTAAGCAAGTGGAGTTGTTTAATAGGAAACGAGTGTCAGATGCAAATTTGAAATTCAAAAGAACAAAGCTATTTAACCTGTGATCAGACCATTTAAAAGATACATTTCATTATAAAGAGCTACTGAAATTTATTCCCATGAGATTCTGTTGGTGTTGAAATTTTACTTGGATTCAAGACTTAAGTATATTCATATATTCAGAGAAAAAAAAAATCTCACTCAGGGTAAACAATTACAAGTATACAAAAATTTGTAAGTCACAGATGATTGGGGAAGTATCTTAAAAGGTCTTTTTTTCACTTATGTATTTTTCTTGTTGTCTGCCCTGGCCACCTTTTATTGACCAGTGCTGGTTAGCTGAACCTTTGGTATGGCTTAATGTGTTCACTCAAGCAAAGTCCTTCCCCCTCAATCACTTAGCAACACAACACTCAGTTCTGAACACAGCACTCAGTTTTTGCACAATTTGTACCTTTTCACAGAGCAAGCATAAGGTAGTAACAGCTACACACACCTCACAAACCTCTACAGCATTTAAAAATACTTTAAGGACTTCGGAGCAGCAGCAAAACACTTTTTAACAGGAATAAATATTTTAAATTGGGAAATTTGAAGTGTCAGTTCATGAAAATCTATACTCCATATCAAAGAATATTTACTATCCATATCTGACTTTCCAGCAGTTAATAATAACAAAAACATTTTTTAAGTGACCATAACAAATATATTTTACACAGTGTGTACCATTGTTGTCACTTTTATGGTTTGGAAATACAGCAACATAATGGATGTTAAAACTGACATACTCCTATATTTTAAATAATTCTCATCTGCTCGTATTTTTTGTTTAATAGGGTTCTCAAAAGTCATTCACAGCTAATTGGTATTAGTTTTGATTGAGTTTTGTGTAGGTATTAGAAGGAAAACTGAAAAATCAGCTTGCAGTAATTTCCTGTACAATGAATCAAAAAATGTGAAGACGGTGTATAAATTAAAAATGACTGAAAGGCACAAGAAACTGTCAGACAAATATGATTTGTGAGTGAAACGGGACCTGTTTTCTTCTTGCCTGTGCAGTGGGTAGATAGTCCAGCTCTCTCTAGCACAGATGAACAAGACAATTAAGCAGCTTAAACCCTCCCTTGCAACAAACAGTAAAGCCCAGGCTGTTCTGGAGTCATGCTGGTCATACTGGGAGGGAGCAGCCTCTGATGACATCTTCAGAAACTTACCTAAAATCTAAATTACCTGCAGCTGCCTGTCGATGCCTTTGTCCTGCCACTGCTCATTTAACCTTCAGCAGAAAACTGCCAAAAATAACATTTCCTAAATCCTTAAGTTGTCAATAACACAACCTGTTCCCAGTAGCACACTTATCACATCTGGTGCAAACATGTCCACAATTCCCAACATTTTTTTTAAACACTTGGATTAGGGAGAGCAGTCAGAGCCCTTAATCTAGACAAGCCCTTCCTTCCTCTGTTTGCTTGTTTTGACTTCACAAGAACTGCCAAGGCACATTTCCAGTGGGATGGTTTGTACCTGCTGGCAGGATCTGCTGAGACATGGTGATGGCTCCCGGGCTCTGCCCTCCCCACATCTGCACATTGTCTGTTGGTAAGTGAGGACAGCATTTTCAGGGATGTGATGGCAAATGACTGACCAAGCTCTAACTTGTGCAAGGACATTCGTAGGTTCCCTGAGCTGCTTGCAGCCCCTAGGGGTCTACACAGCTGATGCTCCTGCTCTTGGGTTTTGCTTCCATTTAATCTCTATCAGCTAAAGGAGGGCAAGCAGACATGTGCCTGCTTGCTCTTCTGTTGCTACTTTACCCAACACACCGTAGACACCTCTCTATGCAGCAGCAAATACATCAAGCCTTCTTGTGCCTCAGAGCCTCTTAATCCACAGGAGAGATAAAAAAAAAACCGACTTCATGATACAGAGCAATACAGCAGAGTACAGGGTGTTATCACTTCCTCTCTCACTAGAGCTGACTTTCATGTCTGTGATCACTTTTCCTTCCTTTAAGCCCCAAACCTTCACACTAAAGAAGATAAGGAACCAAGGAACATGGAAGAAAAAAAAAAAAAAAAAAGAAAAAAAAGCATTTTATAGCCTTATTCTGGACCTTCTGCACTACTAGCAAGCTAAATGCATCTGCTGCTACCTGTGCTGGGAACCAAACCCAGCAGCAGCAGGCAGTGACCTCCATGCCCTGGCCCCAGCAAAACCACACCTCACAGAGGCATCCACTGGTCTGGTCCAGCACCACAAGTCTGGCCTCCAACAGCCCTCTTTCCTGCCCCAAAGTCAGCTTACAAGTCCCCAGCATTCAGATTACTTCCTGAGGGTGATGTCCCTGGAAATACCTCTGCAGCTGACATCTGGAAAAAAGTTCCATGGTTCAGGTGTCCCCCTCATGCTTCAATACATAAAGAACAAATTACCTTCTCTTCATTAACACTGCCCCACTACATCATACAAGAACAACACAGACACCATCACACACTGATGCCTGTTGTCTTCTTCACCTTCATGAAGTTGCCCATGTTGTCTGCATGTAACTCATGGCTGTATATTAAATACAGCAGGATCATTTGTCCTCCGGGTCCTCCATTCAACACAGTAGGCAAAGCTCTGTTTTCTGAGGGCAAAACTGTTGAGATGATGAAATAAAGACTTTTTATTAAGGCAAAACACAAAAAACACACTGACAGCTGTGGGCTGTGCTGCAAAAATAAAGAAATGCTCAAACCCTGGTGTTTGCACCAGGCAGTTTTTCACCTGTGATCTCAGTCCAGATACCACACATCAGAGAAAGTAATTGGTTTATTGGAGTAATTTCTGCCAAAATATTTACTTTCTGAAATAAAAAACCTTGAAAAACTTTAGGGATACTCTCTCTCTATATATATATATCTTTCAATTCACATAGGGAGAGGGGTTTTGCTTTCATGTCTTTTTTGAGTTTAATGTCATCTTTACCTTCATTTTTACTTTTGGAACAAATGTAATATTTCCTTTTATATCTGAAAACCCCAATAACTTCTTTTCCACAGCATTTGTCTCCTCCAAAGCTACTGCAATCTTACAAAATAGTTTTAGTGGGAAGACGATGGCATTTAGGGGCAAATAATTTAGATGTTACTTTTTGCCCAGGAATGAGCCGTTGCTCAGGGATTTCTGCCTCATAGATTGGCATGTGTTATGTCACTTAATGAGCAGAGGACACGTGAGCTGGTGCAGGTCCTATGAACTATGAGCAATACTGCCCTTCCCACTTGAAAACTGCCCAAATGCTACAGATCCTTACTTGCCCAGGATGGATATTTACCCACATATTTTCCTATGTCCTTCAGCTGCAAGACCACAGCAGCTTTACTTCTACACTTCTGTGGACTAAGGGAAACTCATCTGGAAAGCACTGAGTTTCTGAAAATGACTGCAATTACAGGTCAGAATTAGAAACCTACTGAGTACAGGTTGCCCTGGAGCCTGCCATACCTGGATTTGGCATAGTTTTTGACTGATGTCACCTCCCAGCAACAATGTTTACTGCTTCAAGGTAAAAGGTGAAAGAAACCTGCTGTCCTTCCATTTAACATTTTAGCAGGTCTAGGGAAAAAGCCTTTTGACACATGGCCTCTTACAAAGAAATTGAATGAAGGTACAATCTGTTAGAGGCGTGTTACAGCACACAACTACTTGCAAAGGATAATTTTGTTTCTTTTCTGATTTATGTGCTTGAATGAATGATCTCTCAGTGCTGAGAATTTTTATCAGAACTGTAAAAGTGGGGAAGCCAGTGGCCTTTGCTTGGCAGCACAGCCCTTGTTCAGGAGCCCCAGTGCAGCTACAGGGCTTGTGACAAAATCTCAGTGTTTCCATTGACCTCTCCTCCCTGCCCATTCCTAAAGGTGCCACCCCTGCAGCCAGCGACGGGTGAGGAACTGCTCAAAAGAAAGCAACTGGCAGGGCAGTGAAAGGCAAGAGGGGAGATAGGAACGCCGTGCACTGAATTAAATACACTGGAAGGAAAGAGGGCAGGGGAGGGGAGAGCCAGGCAGGCCAATGCCCAGATGCCCAGCAGGGCAGGGCAGCTCAGAGGCTCCAGCCTTGGAAGCGAGCTAAGGCACAGCCTCACTCAGCATCTCCCTGCTCTCCATACAAGCACTGTGGGCTGATGGAACCATGGGGATCAAATCCAAGGAAAGAAAAATAAAGCAGCTCTGAAGCAATATTTCCCAAAACATAAAAAATCCCACCTTTCCTCAAAGGACTATTTTTCCTCCCTTCAGGCACCAAGAAGATAGATAAAAGGCAAAGATTGTATTGAGAGCAGCCCTGAAGAGATGGGTTTGGACACTGGGGCTTGGAGCAACCTGGGAGAGTGGAAGGTGTCCCTGCCCATGGCAGGGGGTGGGATGAGGTGAGCTTTGAGATCTCTTCCAAGACAAACCAATCTGTGATGGCATAACAGAGACAGAAAAAGGAGATGGGAGAAGACAGAATTTTGAAATCAAATTCACACCAAAGAAACTGCAAACTCTCTGTCTCTCTCCCATTAACTTTTACACAGCAAGCTTGAAACTAGTCTGAACTAAGTAAAAGACTAAACTAGTCTTTTACATTCAAGCTTGAAACATGAAGCTGGTGAGCAGGGAAAAACTTAAATACAAAATGAAGAAAGCTCATTCAACACGGGATTTGCCCAATATCACCCAATTTCTAAACACTCCTATTTTTAGCTGCAAAATCATTTGTGTACCACCCATCTCTTTCTTCTTCAAGAAAGTTTTCTAACTACAGGTATATGCGACAAGACAATATTTGAATTTAGTTTAATTTATAAATTACCTTGAAGCAGGATTTTCTCTGGTGAATTTAAAACATTATCTAAAATTTCATGTTTTATCCACAGCTGTCAAGTGAGCAATTCCCCTAACTTGAAATATATGTATAAGGAAAAGAGTTTACCGTGAAGAGAAGGAAAAAATTAATCAAAATCTCTGTCCTAAACGAAAAAGAAGCGTGGTGATACTCCCTTCCATCCCATAAAATTGTGTTATATTACTGACCCAAACTGTACCCAGTGCCAAGCATATGGGGTGGGCAACCATTCTGGAATGTGGATATTGCAATTAGCCACCTACACCAAAGTGGTCATGGGATAAAGGATTCTTCCCTTTCCACAAAATCTCCTACAAAGTGCAAGATTGGGAGGAAGATCCAGCTGCAATTAGGCTATTGCTAGCTCAACTTTGGTCCCCTTTTTTGGCTTAGAAACTGAGGAAAACTGCTGCCCTTGTCTCAGGAAGAATTTTTCTTACAGGTGCCTGACCTCAGAAGTGCTGGGGCAAAATGCTCGTGAGTTTTTGGTATAAAAAACCCAGGAATGATGGGGGAGCATGGAAATGGGTGGTGCCCAGAGCTTTGGAGTGTGTGAAATGCTCTGTTGGTGAGCACTGTTAAGTCAAAAACTGAGGAAGGCACAAGGATTTGGGATTTGCCAGCTGCCTCCAGTAGGAAATATCCCACCAAGTTAAAATAACAGAAAAGGTTATTTGTTCTAAGTTTATAGAGACGTGTGGCACTGTAGAAGGTACAGAGAACAGCAGCTTCTCTCTGAGAGAGCTCAGCCTCCTCCAGACCCTGCCAGCCGTGGGTGAGTGCAGATGAACTTTATTATCTCAGCTTTGCAGAGTCCCCCTGAGCACAGAGCGTGAGCTGCCTGCACTGCAAGAGCTCCTGCCAGGGGAGGATCCAGGCTGTCTGAGTCCACGTACAGGAACTTTACTGCTCCTCCTCCCCACAGCATTCACACAATTTCTTGTTCTTCCTTTTAAATGAAACATTTGAAGCTGTTCCAGGACAAGGGATAAGGTGATGGGTTCCTGCACCTACAAGGGCAGGGTGGCAACTCCAACCTGTGGAACACACAGCTGGGTCCAAGCTCTCTGCTAATCCCAATAATTTATGCCAGGAGAGTCAAACCCCTGAAAAATCCCAAGAGCAACTCATATAAAAGTTACTGTCGAGCTGCTTTAGGACTCCACTTCAGCCCTGTGTGCAGTGGTGTTACATAAACATAGAGGTTGACATGAATGATTTAGAGGCTGACCATGAATGAGACAAGCTGTCTCATCAGCTTGTCAGAAGACATAAAAGTTTGGGGTTTAATGAAACCTTGAGAAGTAAATAAATATGTCCTATGGGTGTATCATGAAACATTTACTCCTAATTAAATTAACCTTCAAAAGAAGAAAAATAAGTAAAATTCCTTATGAAGAGATAAAATTTAAAATATTTACTGCAACTGATCATACCACTGTGATCATCTGCAAATTTTACAGTCCCAAAATCTTTAAAACTCCACTAGATCTTTAGAAGCATATTTATCAGCCATCCTTTATCACCGTAGAAATGAAGACACTGAGCTGACAAAGTCTGACAGAGTGAATCAATGGCAGAACTAAGTACCAAAATCCCCTGATTCCTACTGCAAATATTACTCTACATTACCAACATTATCAACTGCCTTATACGCCTACTTTTACTACCAAGTCTTAGTTGTAAACTAAGACTTTATAAACTTAGAACAAATAACCTTTTCTGTTATTTTAACTTGGTGGGATATTTCCTACTGGAGGCAGCTGGCAAATCCCAAATCCTTAGGCCTTCCTCAATTTTTGACTTAACAGTGCTCACCAACAGAGCATTTCACACACTCCAAAGCTCTGGGCACCCATGTCCATGCTCCCCCATCATTCCTGGGTTTTTTATACCAAAAACACACAAGCATTTTGCCCCAGCACTTCTGAGGTCAGGCACCTGTAACAAAAATTCTTCCTGAGACAAGGGCAGCAGTATTCCTCAGTTTCTAAGCCAAAAAAGGGGACCAAAGTTGAGCTAGCAATAGCTTAATTGCAGCTGGATCTTCCTCCCAAACTTGCACTTTGTCGGAGATTTTGTGGAAAGGGAAGAATCCTTTATCCCATGACCACTTTGGTGTAGGTGACTAATTACAATATTCATGAAAAAATAATAACAGTCCTTCTGTTGGCACAGAGACCTGAATCTGGACATCCACACAATTAATCTGAAATTCACTGGGTTTTGGGCATTTTCTGTGTTCGCCTTTTAAAAATTTTTTTAATAAAACACTCAAAAAGGGGGTTATTTGATTTGATGGAGTAGAACCAGAGGGTTTAAAACCCACGATATCTGGTGTTTCTTTTGTAATATGTTCTCAGACAGTGCTTTAAAGTGCTAGAAAACAGTTGATGTGCCTCAAGGACGAGAAAACCTCTTTACTACAAATTCTCTGTACTGGAGAGGGCTGGCCTGTGCAATGCATCACACTATAGCTGGTGCACAAGTGCATGGACTGTCACTTTTCAAAAGTTTGTCATCTAAGTACTACAACATTACCATTCCATAAAAACTCACTGCAAATGATGCAAAATATCCAGATCAAACACAAATAAATATTCTATTCCATCCATGCTCATTCACAATTCAGATGAGTGAAACTCTCATATATTGCAGCTTCAGTCTGGCTGGCCTAAAAACATGCAATATTGAGATGAGACCAGGGGAGTGTCACATAGAGGAGCAGCAGAATTCCCCGAAATAAAAGTTTTTCTAGCACACAAAGCATTTGCTAAATAGTAGACCTGACCTACAGCCAGGTGAGAAAAAAATAATAGGGGAGAATATTAACTCAAGTAGTATAAACTCAATCATCTCACAAGCTGTTGAACAGGACTTGGGACAACCAAGATGATCAAGACTTTGTTCTTGGCAGTGTTAGGCAAAACAAATCTTGGCACCCCTTTGTCCTGATGATGCTTTATGTTCATCATGAGTCCCTCTGTGAGTGAGGGGAACAGTGCTGGCAAGCTCCTCCCTGCAGCTCACCCTCACATCCCTGCCAGGGTTTCTGCATCAGAGATGCCTCCCTGGGCTGTGGTAGCCTCTGCTTGGACATTCAGCATTGCCCCAGGCAGTGTTTGCTCCATTGTCTGATGCTCAGCTAACATGAAAACAGGAGCTCCTCTACCCCACTTCTACATCCCAGCTGCACCATGCCTGCACAGACCTTGTAGTTAACACTGCAGTGAAATGCAAGGGGACAGTGATGCATCACCAGGAAAATCACACCAACTACTCCTTTCTGACTCAAACAGGTTTGAAAAAGTGGCTTATTTCTCCCCTGATTATCAGTCCTTTAGACAAATTTACAAAACACTCCAAAAAACATTGTAGCAATGAATGCTGCTGCTATCCTCAGTATAGCCACACAAGGTTGGGGGCTTATTTTTCTCTCCAGCCTAAAGGCAAAAACAATAAATTGATAAAGAAAATAAATTATTGTAATGGCTTCCATAGGCACCAGTGGCAGAGGAAGATTTAAAAAATGAAGTGGCCTGTTTACTCCTTGGTATTCTCTCATTATTTCACTGTCTATAAAAAAATTTGCAAATTAGTATTTTCATTAAATAAAAATTCCTAGTGCATAGTGTTAACACTGCTGATTTTAGATCTGAGTGCTGATACTTCAATATGTTACACCCATAAATGCAAATTGAAGCAATCACACAAACATGGGAGTTGTGAGAAAACAGAGCTGAAAGGTTTTTAATCCAAACAAACCCAGTCACTTGGTTAAACTTCTTGAATAATTTGCCCTATGTGACATTTTGGGGAAATCTACTGATAACCAGGATATAAATTCTCTTTTCTTTAGGATACCACCTCTTTCCATGCTTACAATACAGTGGAAATATTTCCAAGCACCCTGTAGCCTTGTTGGCTGTACTCAAGCTCACCTCATTTTGGGAGCCATAGAGCCAGCTTATCACAGAGCTGTGCCCAGCCTGTTTTGGCTGCCAAGTGTGCTGCAGGGGAGTGCCACTGCTGTTATGGCACAGTGTGCTCAGCAGTCAAGGCAGCTGCACTCCAGCCCCACACGCGGGGTGGGAAGCAGAGCAGTGTGTGTGTTGGTGCGTGTGGGACAAACTGCTTTCTGTGTCTGCAGCACTATGGATGCATATCCCACAGACCACAGCCACTGCAAGCTGAAAGAGCATCCCCACCCATGGAGCATTCCAAGTGATACCGATCCATGGGGCATTCCCACTGATCCCATCCACTGAGCATTCCAGCTGATATAGATCCATGGATCATTCACACTGATCCCATCCACTGAGCATTCCAGCTGATATAGATCCATGGATCATTCCCACTGATCCCATCCACTGAGCATTCCAGCTGATCCCCATCCACTGAGCATTCCAACTGATAGAGATCCATGGAGCATTCCAACTGATAGAGATCCATGGGGCATTCCCACTGATCCCATCCATGGAGCATTCCAACCAACCCCCATCCATCGAGCATTCCAACTGATACAGATCCATGGAACATTCCAACTGATACAGATCCATGGAACATTCCAACTGATACAGATCCATGGGGCATTCCCACTGATCCCATCCACTGAGCATTCCAACTGATACAGATCCATGGAACATTCCAACTGATACAGATCCATGGAGCATTCCCACTGATCCCATCCACTGAGCATTCCAACTGATACAGATCCATGGAACATTCCAACCAATACACATCCATGGAGCATTCCCACTGATCCCATCCATGGAGCATTCCAACTGATCCCTTCCAAGGAGCATTCCTACTGATCACATCCATGAGCGTTCCCACTGATCCCCATCCCCTAAGTATTACAACTGATGCCCATTCACTGGCTTTTGTTGGACCCACATGCCTGATGGAACTGCTCCTGTAATTTCCGTCCTGAGAACCTTGGATCTGACACTTCTCAGACGTTCCTAGTGATTAGTACACCTTGCTCTTCCAAAACTCTCTGCCCCATGAAGAAAATGCAATAAATTCTTCCAAATCATCTTTCAGTGCAAGGTGCCATTAATTGTAAGTGTGTCTTGCAAACACAGGTGTTCACATATTATCATATAAACACGTCACACAATACAATACCATCCTAAATCACTTGGAGTCTGGATATTAAGCTTCCTTTATTTTTTTTTTCTCCTTAAACCAAACAGATCAAGTAAAACAATGGGTTTATACTAGAGCAGGCTTTTCAAGACCACTAACTACTGACTTATTTTAAGTCAGTAATGACTTAAAGTACAGAGAGATCAGATGTTCTGGGGGAAACAGGTTAAAACAAATTGCAAACAAAGCCACCAAGAGCCCATGCTACAAGAGCAGTCCTTTTCTTAAGTCCTTCTTCCTGCAGGCTCCCAGTAGCCTTGTGAGTTAAATATTGTGAGGTCTTTTCCATGTCCAGGGAAACCTCAAACCTACAGATTTGTTTTCTGCTCAAAAGTCACCCTGCCTGTGCAGTTCTGGGAGCTCTGTCTGCCCAGATCTGCCCATCCTTCCCCTGCAGGAATACACCCTGCTGCCAGCTAAAAATGATATATTGTTTTGGAGAAGTACCAATTCCACCTCCTGCCCACCCACCAATAGGGCCAGAATCAGAGAGAACTAATTCTCAACAAAATCAAATTTGGATAAAAAATCTGGGGGGTTTGTAGGGTCTTTTGGCATAACTGTCAAGCTGCAATAAAAAACAGGAGTCTTTTATGGCTATCTGTAAAACACAGAGGAGACCTTCTGTGAAAAGAAAAGTAGTGGGGACCACTTTCTAAATCAAACTTTTTTCTGTATTGACAAACCTAGAGGATATACACCAATGGCTTGCAGGAATAGTTACACAGGTTTTGGAATTATCAATGCTCATAATTTTGCTTCTCTGGGATTGTTTGGGTTTGGTTTTTGGTTTTTTGTTTTTATTTTGGGTTTTTTTGCTAACATTAATGTTAAAAGATTCTATGATTCTCAAGAGTATTTCAAGATTATTTCAAAATGTATTATTATTAAATATTACCTGGAGAACTAGACATCACTTTCTTCTCTGGTTGGCAGTAGAAAAAGCATTTAATGTTATACATGCACACTATCAAAACCAAAAAGAATCACACTGCAGCGCTTTCATACCACGTAGATGCTGTTGCAAATCTATTATTTATTTAGTCTGCTTGTTTAAGAAAATTTGGATCAGTTATAGGGCAGCTACATTGATACCTCGGCTCTTAATTCTACTTTTCATGAAAAACTTCTCTGTAAAATACAAACAAGACTTGGATTCAAGATGTAGATGTTACTAAGAAGAACTGAGAACTGGTTTCTTTTCAGTCTTAGGTCAAAGCAAGAGCTTGGTCCTACATTATTGTGGATTTTTGTCCGCAGTAAGCCCACGTTATGAATTTTTTGCTGGTACAAATTTTTGCTGCTGCAAATCTTTGTGGAGTAGTAAATAGCAGAGGCAGGTTACTTTTACTCTTGCAGAGAGGCGTGAATCACTTGCAACCTAAAAAATGAATTTTAATACAGCCAAATGCAACATCATACAACTGGGAACACAGTGAGTCTACTAAATCTACAAACAAATCTGCAAAGTAAATCTACAGGCTGAGAAAGCCTGTCTGGGAAAGCAGCAACACAAGAAGATTTAAAGGTCACTCTTTAGGAAAGTTTTGCAATTTTTGTGACAAATAGTTTATTTGCTGAAAACTACACCTAACTGCACTTTAGGGAAAGCAAAATTTGTTGGGTAATTAAGGTGAAATTTGCAATAGCTTTCAAAGGTGAAAATTCAGATTTTTGTTCTGTTGAATATTACTTGTGTGTAGCTTAATCATGAAATGTGTGCATGCCATGTCTGTGGGGAGATGCACACACTTAACAACACCTGAGTGCCACCATGCAGTTCCAGTGAACTTTCCCCATGTCTGGAGCTGGGGTCTGAAGGACACCACGCTCTCTTCCACAGCAGGACAAGCTCCATTCTGAGGTGCTTTGGAAAGGGATATGGGAGTTCTCCTACAACTCCTCTTACATTTCAGCAATTTCCCAGGCATGCACATGCTGGGTTTTTTTTAGTGGCCTTAAATAATCTGTTTGTTCACATCTGACTTCCCTGGTATCACCCTTATATTGTCCCAAAGGATTGAGTGCAAGATTCACTGTTATGCTCTCTGCCCCTTAAAAAAAGACAGTTTCCTACCCACTCCACAGCTCCAGCAAGAGTCAGGAATTATTAGTGTTTGAGGATCTTTTGTTTCAAGACCTCCTTCTCTTGTACTTTGAAATTGAAATTCCTTTGCCTGTAAGGCCCCCAGAATCTGATAGCTGACTTCTTGAACTTTCCTAAACTGCAACAGCAGAGAAAGCAAATCAATCAGCCCTGCTTCTTACAGTAATAGCATTTGCTAAGAGAGGGATAAAGAAAAAAACAGCAAGCAGTGCTGGCAGTGTCTACTAAAACTACTGTCCTCACCTTTTTTTTTTTTTCCCTCCATTAGTTGAATTAAATCTTATCTATTTACAGACTCTATTGAACAGATCTGTTGAAGTACTGGTATATCATGCTTGGATTCAGCAACTCCAGATGTCAGAAAGATTAGAGAAGGAAAAGCACTTTAGCAGCTGCATCAATTGTAGGAGGGTGTTTTTTTTTTTTTTTTTCCTCTCAGAGAAAGAAATCTCTGGCTTTGTTCTGCTTTGTCTTCTTCACACCATCTCTATATAGCCCAAGCTGCACTAATCCATTCCAAGAGAGGGAAAATGACAAACCAAACAAACAAAGACGAATAATCCAGTTAGGAAAAGTAAATATTCTTAGAACATAGAACCCTGATGCAATGAAGAGTTGTACTGCCAGAGATCATTTCCCTCTCGGTTCAAAATTCATTTATCCCTTTCCATTGGTGGCAGAGAATAAGAACAAGTATTTAAAAACACCAAGCACTTCTAAAAAGTGCCAAATCTCTCTTCTCCTGACATGTATTTGTCCTCACTGTATCACAAACCTAAGAGAAGCTCTTCTCTAGGAATTGTAACTGAGGTAGGTGAGGATTAAAGGGGTCAGTGTTCCCAGAGGTCCTAATGACACATGGCAATATTTTTGTGGCCACATCTCATGAGCAGTACCTTCCTTTTCCCCCTTCATTTGAGTGGCAGCATTGCATTCTCACATTAATATTCCCTTAGAAATTACTCTCTCCTTGTGTTCCAGGAATTATCAAATCTCCCTTCATCCAATAAAATAACAGAGTATTAAAGAAATCACATTTTTTCAGCTAGAGAAATCATTACCTCAAGATAATACTAAAGTCTTGAGACTCTCTAGTTTTTTTTCCCCTTAAAGTGTTCAGCAGTATTTTAACTATTAAAATCTTGATTAAAATAAATAAATAAAAGCTCAATGAGTGATACCTTTTGAAATATTTACCTTAAATTAAAACTAATTTACCTTAAGCTTTGAAATATTTACCTCAAATTGGAGAGGTATGCCTGTGTTAAGAGTTGTTAAAGAAGGATTCAGGCATCCAAAGAGTTTAGGATTTGATGGAAGAGGAAGGTTTCACTGTTCACAGAAGTAGTTATTCAAGACTAGTTAAAATTCAAGAGTAGTTAAAGTTCAAGACTAAAACAGAAACACATCTTGGAGAGCAGAAAAAACGTTGGTAAGTCTGGAAAGAAAAAGCATCAAGGCAAAACAAATAGAAAAAGATAAGATTTTATGTAAACCCACAGATTTCTATTACTAGGCCAATTTCAACTATCCTGTCCCATTCAGAGCATCTCTGAAAAAGTTACCTTTAGTAGCCAGAAAGGAAAGAGGCAACTCTTAAAGTTTAAAGCCCTCTAGACAGCCTTCTTACAGCACAGAGAATGTTAGTATCTGACTCGCCAACAGTGAGTTGCACTCCTGTATTCTGGGAAAAGGATGATTGCTTTTAACATATGACAACAGGTCACCTGAGTTCCAAGTACCTATGGTTTGTAAAACACCAGCACTTTTCTCTTTCAGATACAAAGTTCATTGCTTTGAATCCATCCAAGCACAGGAAGGATGCTCACACTGCCCTTAACACTCACTCTGCAGCAGCCAGGGTGTGTGGGAGACAGAACAGTTCCAGTCCAGAGCTGAGGAACCTCTGCTAAAGCGCAGAGCAATTACTTGGCTCCTGCCTGTAATCTTTCCTGCACCATCCCAAACCTTTCCACAAAAGGATCTGCAGTTGTACAAAGGTTTAGGATATGAATTCTCCAATCCAAGTGGGAAGCCTCCCAGAGCTGAGAACCAGGTAGCTTTCTGTTCAATTCCAGAGCTATTCCTGTATCCTGTATCCACTTACTGTGCTCCTGTTTAGCAAATTCAAGGAGAAGCTGATGCTGTATAACAGACAACAAATAAGAATATAGGTACTTCTTTTGGACGGGACTTGAGGCCCATCTATTTCAATAAGATGGCTCTTAACAGCCCTCAGCACTAAATACTTTAGGAGAAGCAGCAAAATCTGTATTAGGCAGATAGCAGATAATCCTCCCTCAGAGTGGATCTCTTCTAAATTCTCAGCAGAACCAGAGAAAAATCCCCAAACAGTGGAGTTTAAAATCCTCAGGGTTAAATGAAATGGTTTTCAGAAAGCTCATATGTTGAAAAAAATTACCAAATAAAAGCCGTTTTTATTAAAAAAATCAGATTATCTTCAGGGAGGGGAAGGAGGAAGGAGAGACAAAATACATTACCTGCCTACTGATTCATGAGATCTACTGCTGATTTTTTATTGTACTGACAATAAGATGGAAAAGACTACTGGAAACTCTTTCCTTTAGTGCCAGTGTTTCTGTGTGTGCTGCATTGGTGTGTTGAGCCTAAAAATATCAAAGATGTTTGAAGCCACTAAGAACTGTTGCATGCCAAGCATAGGAGCATGAGTAGCCAACTCATTCATAAGCAGAAATATTTTTTTCTTCTCCCACAGATGCAATCAAAATCTAGCAAGATAGTTAATTGTAAGTTAATCTTGTCAATTCTATGTGCAAAAGCAATTTTAGGTATGGCTCGAAAATGTGAAGAAGGAATAACAACAGGGTATTTCTGGCCCCCTCTGGGATTTAAAAGCCAGATTCAGTGGTATTAAGTACCATAGCTACATTTGCTAAATCAAATAATTGGGCTAATAAGGACATCTGGAAACAGCTGGTATCAAACAACACTCAATTTGTGTTTCATTCATGACCACAATGCATGGCTGAAACAGGGGCACTGCTGTTTGCAGCACCAATGCCAAGTGCTGGATGCTCCAGGGGAACTTGGGGATAAAACTAGCAAATGTATCTAAGCAATAATAATAACACTGATTCAAGGTCGACATGTTCTTTAATAAATAGAGACGAGATAGTCTGGTGTTTATTCGTATTTTAAGAACTGCATTTAACTATATTCTCATATTAGACTTGATGGTTGGTGTTGCTCAGGGTCCTGGCAATGTAACCCCTCTGGTTGGATTTGCATTATTTTATTATTTTGGGGGGAGGTGTACTTTTTTTTTATTCAGAGATAGATTCAGCTCCTAGGGTGTTACTGTTAAAACAAGCTTTATTCAGTTCAGTTTTGCTGACTGACTTACCATGGCCAAAAACTCTTAAAATTGAACACATCTCTTTCAATTCAGAAATGCTTTGGTGGAATCCCAACAATTGCCAGATACTGCAAGATTAACCACTGGACTATTAAACAAGGACTCAAAGGACATGGGGTTTAGTGCACAGATCTGTTAATTAAAACCAAAAAAGCTGGATATGTAACAAATATATTTCTCCCTCATCTACTCTATAAAAGGCTACTAACTATTCATTGGAGCCTGTTTCTGAGGGCTTTTACAAAGGGAATGAAATATCCATAGAAGTAATATCAGCAGAAGTCAGCAGTGCTAATAATAAAACTGGCTTTTATACAATGGGATCTAAGAAGAAATGGATACAATTTAAAAGCAACTAAATTTAAGACAAGTAATTTAGTATACTTTGTTGTTCCTATACTGATTTTTATAACCTGCAATTTATCCCTTTTCCTCACAAGATAACAAATAGGCACCTGTTAATAGCCTGAATTTTCACAAGTTTCATTGCCTCGGAGTACCAGACTGCTCCTTGACAACTTCTCCATTAGTGTTCATAGGATTCTTTTCTTTTCTGCACAGAAAAGATCAGAACTCCAGGTACAAGATCAGACTTGTTTTCTAAGAGAGCTCCCACAAATCACTTATTTCTGCCACCAGTAAGACTCAAGAGCATACAGAGAACATTCTGCATGTTATTTTACATGATCTCTCCCAGCATCCAAACTAAGTTTATGCAAGGGGAGAAAAACTGAAAATCCACAGGCAAAAGGAAAAGTCGTGTTCTGCAACACATTGATAGCTCAAGTGCTACTTGAAGATGATTCAGTCACCTTGAGTTTTGATTTTACTTTAGAGTTGTCAAAGAGACTGCAGTCTACATTGAGACTATTCTCAAAAAATTCAACAGCTGTTTGAGAAAACAAAGATAAAAAATGCAACCAATGCTTCCCTGTTAGTAAAGCAGATCAGTCTTTCATAAGATTACTTTATCCCATATGCCCAGCTTTGTCAGATTCATAATCCTCTCTTTGTTAGGTACAGGATAACATCTGCTTACATTGCCAAATTCCAAGGCAGTGCCATGAGGCTGGGGCTCCTCTCCTGCAGCGCTCAAAGCCTGATTTAGGGCACGAGCAGGTACAACTCCTACGGGCTCTGCTCAGCCACCTCCCCTCCCCTGGGACTGCCTCCCACACTGTCCCCACACGTGGCTGTTAACTCCAACATCAACACATCTGAGGCAGCTGACTTTTAAATCAAATCTTTCCTGGTCTCAGCTTTGCTCGGTCTTTCCAATTCTGCCTGCCTGTGCTGGTGCTCTCCTTGCAAGCAAGCTCTGTGCTTTGATGACACTCTGGGCTCTAGAGCACTGAAATAAAAGAGAGCAAAGGCGAGCATTTCCCCTCTCAGAATGTCAGGGATCCTGCCCGTGGCCCCTCACAGCAACCTGTCCTGCATCCCTGACACCATGGAAAAGTACACAAGGGAGGGATTCTTATTAAGGCCTGTGACATGCAGCTTTCATTAGCAAGATACTGAAGGAGTTTAAGAGATTTAACAATTTTCATAGCACAGAAATTATACCTGTACACAGTCAATTCACCTTTGAAAGGAGAGACACCATAACTGTACAGCCTAGAGACACAGGCTGGATCAAACAATGTCAGGGAACATAGTATTGCTTAAGTAAAATTTAATGAAAAATATGAGCCTCAAGCTAAACACAGGAACCTGTTATCACCTCAAAAAAATAGAATGCTAGGAGTTAAAACACTGTGAGGTAGAGCTCTTCTGGTTGCTTTGTTTTAAATGTAACAGAAGACTGAAGAACGCAAAAATGGCATCAAGTTGCATGAAAAGAGGAAGAAATGAAGAAGAAATAATTTCACTTCTTTCCTGTGCAAGAACAGGCCAGTAAGAGAGTTTTCAGTGAAGACTTGCCTGGTGAAATCTTGGGGGAGCAGCCTTTCATTTGGGCTTAGTAGTAAAGAACGGCAGTCTGGAGAGCTGACTCCATTACCAAGTCTTCCCCAAAACCAAGCAGCTTGCAAAAACTCGGAGTTTTTGTCTACATAAAATGACTAATGATAAAGAAAATGAGGTGCCAGCGTAAAACAACAAAACAGAGCAGTTCAAGCCTGGAAAGGCAAATATTGAGACTACTGACAGAGAAAAGGAGTTAACTTGGGATTATTCCAGCTCTTTTGCTGCCTCATAATATGCAAAGCCAGCCTCTTTGTCCACATAGCCATGACTTTGCACACGAGCTCTGTTAACTTCAACTCTTTACACTATAAACTCACATTAACTTCAACAGGGCATTTATCTCCACAGATGTATTCTGGCAATAAAGATTGCAATTCAGAGTTCCGGAGTTCTGATGGCTCCAATAACGTATGTATTAAGTTTAGGAGTGGTGTAATTCTTGGTAGAATTGGGACCCAATATTAAAATCTCTTGGTGAAAGAGACAGTTCCTTCCTGTGTTTTTATACCAGAGCCACGGTCTTTATTGCATCTTTTATGAGCCACTATAATTCAAATTTCAACTTCCCTAGATTGCAGCTTTTGCTTTTTCCTATTTTACTTTTGCACTTCATTTCACATGCCCTGCACAATCTACAGTGAATATGAACACCCATGTTTGCCATAACAAAGGAAAACAGAAAAGCACCCTTGTCTGCAGAGGCAACCATTTCTGCCTGGATTGCCATTGATCCAGTGATATTTTTTCGCATCCATCCCTTGAGATTTATTCTTGGAAAAGCGATAACCAGTCAGAAGAGTTATCACCTTGTCTCCTTGTGGAAATGCATTGCCACCCGAGCCACAACTCATACAGCAAATATCAAGGCCAGCAGTGGAATATCTCTGAAACTGAAAGGTAGGAACATTTCACCTAATGACAAAACAAAATCCACAACAAAATCCCATTACATGTTTCTTGCTGAGATAGGTTTTTTCCTAATAATTTTTGCTCCAAAGGCAATTGGAGTCCATGTTGCTCACACCTGCATAATGAAACAAATGAGACAAAAACTACTCTTTCCTATGGCCATTATTCACCCACAACTTACATTATGGATCACCACGTTTCAGCAATCAGCAATGTGCGCTGTGTTGAACATTTGTTTCAAATGGAAATAGCTAAACCAAAATCAAAGGAAAGCGTTATGTCTTTGATGTAGTTCCATACATTTGTTATGCTGCGAGGGCTAAGGCTGCTAGACCCAGCTGATGTCAACAGATTGGTTAAATCCTCTTTCAGACTTTGTGGAAGGAACAATTAAATCCCTGTAGATACGGCCACAAACGCTTTAGTGATGCCACTTCTTTTTTCAGCTATTCCATTGCCTGGTTTGTTCCCATTGTGTTTCTGGGACAGGGACTGAAGAAAAGAGATGAGACCAGGATCCAGAGATGAGACAAAGTGAGCTCTTCCAAGATAGATGGTTAATCACTGTGTCAAACTGGGCACCTGGGCAAGGTGATTTCCTGATTGCTCTTTCCTCCTGTGACCAAAAAAACATCCCCACATGCTGTCTGTGGGAAGAAACCTCACTGTATCTGACTACTAGATACCAAATTTTGGTGATGATTTTGGACAAATAACTAAGTTTTTAAATTACTAAACTTGTAATACATCATAGCTCACCTAAAACTTACAGAATAAAACCAAAATATTTGCCGGCTCATATCTGTCATAGCAAACGTGACTGTTTTCCTGGCCAGAAGGAACATGAAGCTTGGGAACCTGTAAATTCTTCAAAGGCAGACGAGTTCCTGACAGTCACGCAGCATTACAATAGGGTAGAAAAAACAAAGAAAAAACCCAAACAAAGCAACAAAACACCACAGCAAGCTGTGTAGGCTTTTCTAGGGAAAAAAAAAATAATAATTCACACAAGTGGCATAATTGTGTATAATGTGTAACCACAGGAAATAACTACTTTACCATGTTCATCCTTTCAGGAAGGAGAAAATGGAAGGAAGGAAAAGCTAATACTTTTCAGACTTGCACAGGCTGCCTCCTGCTACAGCGGCTCTGGTTTTGTGCTGCCAGCTGTGAGCGCTGCTAAAGCACAGCCCTGAAAGCTGGGCTTGACTCAGGCACGTGGGGCCTGTGCACACTGAAAAATGAACAATGCCTTTCCCACACGGCGCTGCATTCAGAGGGCTGCAAATATTCCAGCTCCAATGTGAGAATCACTCGTGTTTCCTCAGAAAGGAACTCCATAGGGGTATGTGATATAATGAATGGTTTAGTTCAAGTTGATTAGGCTCCCCTGGTCATCCTGGAAAATTATACTAGAATAAAATTATACAGAATAAAGGGGAAACTCGAGCACATGAGTTGTGCAGCAAAACAGAAAGAAAAGTTAAAGCACAGAAACAAATATGTATTGCGGAGCTTTAAAACCATTGACGACCCAGAAAAATATTTTAAAGATGCTAATATATATAAATACGTCTTCATTTTTGGTTTGGGTTGTTTGGATCTTTTGTTTATGTTGAGTGAGTTTATTTGTTTGGTTTTTTTTTTTTTAATACAGCTTCAGGGATATTTTGTTTCCAACACAGAAGCAAGCCAATTTTGAAGCATAAAATCTTTCATATATGGAACTTCCTCTACCACAGAGCTCTTGTCTGGAGTACCATATCACATCACAATGCTTCAGAGCTTGGGATCTCACTAGAGCATCCAGTAAATGGATTAAATGGATCCATTAAATGGAGTTGGTTTTAGTGCTTCATAATCCTATCTAGACAATCAATACACACTTGCTTCTGACACAACTACTTCATTACAGAGTCTGCAACTGCTTTTGCACCAGGGTGATGTTACCTACAAAACCTCACTCACTGAAGCGTTTCTGCAACTCAGGCATAGCTTGTTAGGAGGGTGTTGATCCTGGCCCACAGGCTGCAGAAAATCCTGCCAGTAGTTAAAGCTTTCTCCATGAGATTTAAAGCCAGAAATCACTGAGCAACACTGCCAGAAACTCAGTTAGGATCAGCTTGAAGGTCTAGATTGCCAAGGTTTTTTTTTTTAAATTCAATTTTAAAAGGGGAATTTATGATATAGTATTTTTAAGCCACTTTTTTGGATTTTTTTTTTAACAGAGATTTTTTTTTTAAAGAAAATGATTGCAGAGGAAAATAACTTGCAAAAGAAGTTAAAGAAATAATAATTTGAGTTTATGTGGTACTACAATATATAATAAAATTTAAAAAAGTGCTTTTGACATGGGAGCAGTTGAGCATGCTGTAACGGCCACACACTTTCTCAATTGAGATCAACATGGTCTGATAAAAACAAGTCCTTTACACACAGAAAGAATGAGCTCAGGAAAACAGCTAGGCAAAATAATAACCTTTAAATTATGTACCCACAGGAGAAGAAGGAGGAAAAAAACCAGACACCATCTCCCAGACAGTTGAGAAACAATTTGATTGTATTGCAGATCATTTGCAATACTTTGAAGAGAAGGTCATTTGGGCAATAGCTCTGTCAATGTATTGAAAGAATTAAGATGAACAAAGAATGCTGTTTTGCTGTTCTTGTAATGCACAGTTCTCCATTTGAAACTCCATCTGAAAAACATTCACTTGTAGCTGTTCACAGCTAATGCATCAGCAAAATCCTGCAACAATAAACAATATGGAAGAGAAGATCAACCTCCTTCCCTTGAGAAATATTTTTAGTGGGTGCAAGGGAGGAGTCCCTTCAAAGGCTATTTAATACTTCAGTGCATTTATCATTTTGAAGAGGATTTAATTTCTAATTTTCTAACTCTGGAGGTGCAGCTTTTTTCAAGCTGAGGATATTCTTGCTTAGCTATCTTCTCTGCTACATATTTCATCTAGAAATTTTGACTAGGCTACAACCTCAAGCCCTTTAAATACTGTGGCACTGAGGTGCCTATTCCTGTTACATAATCTGAAACAGCAAAGCTGTTTCCCATAAGAAGAAGTAGATCCACGAGAATCTGCATTCTTCTGAGCTCTACTGACTAATGCACACTGGGAAGATGCTTGCTTTTCTGGTTTGGGAGTTCTCAGTGAGTGCCTGCACACTAAGAAACAGTGTTTAGTGCTGAGCTACCCTAGGTACTAGAACAGCCACACCCATCACCCACCTGCTGCTTCATACATGGGAAAAGGAATATTTCCAACTTCCCTTTCCAAACCTATTTTCTTCCCCATGACCACATCAAAGCAGAAAGCAGCACAGGTAGCACAAGGCATATCTTTCCAAACAAGGATTCTTTCCATTATGGACATAAACAAGCTCCTAGTGGTTACTGTAACACATTTTACCTAGCAAGTGGATGACTCGGGATCAGGAGGTTAGTTACTGTGGATCACAAACATGATAATTGCCTATTGCCCTTAAATCTGAATCCAGAAAATAACACCTTGAATTAAAAAGACACTAAAGTTAACCAGAGAATCATAATGTACCTCAGACTGGAGGGGACCCTCAAGACGTCATCATGATCCAATCTCCTGCTCAAAGCAGAAGTAACTTCACTGTTGGATAAAATTGTTCAGCTTTGTTTCAGTTAAGTTTTAACTCCTCTGAGGATGAAGATAATTTCTAAGTTTACTGCATACCCTAATAAAGTACATAAAGTGTATAAAATGCCAAGGGATTTTAAGCCAGAATGTTTCTTCTATGTAGTAGAAAAATCTTTTTGATTGCAAGACTTAACATTATCCCACACTTTGTTTTAGGTGTCTATATTGTGCTTTCAGTGATTAACAAAAGAAGAAAAAGAAAATTGCATCCTTTCTTAAGCTTCCAAGTCTGTGCACACCCCTAATAATCCTATTTCATCAGATTTTCTTTATTTAGCTTTTAAAATTAAAGATTTACTACTATCACATAAATCAGAGGTATCTATTTTCCTTTTGCAACTAATCCACAATTGGGTAAATCTGAGGGAAATAGGGTTGTCTTGCCATTTTTCTTTAGAAAATTATTTTGTAGACAAAGAAGCACAAACCTTCTGCCATGCCATGAGTCTCTTTCCTAGAAAATGGAAGAATGTCCTATTGAAGCTGCATAGAAATGATCCTATTATATGTGAACCGTTTAGAGCACAGTGGTTTCCTAACAATTAGAGCTTTACGTGTTTTGTTCACAGCTTATATAAAAATTCTCAATAGACTATTTGCCCTCGCCTTCTCCCAAAGAAAGTTTGAAAAGACATCCGTAAAGATTCTTTATGGCATCTAATTTATTCTCTTGAAATTACCTGCAATTCCTTAGTAAAAGAGATGTTTTCAAATGAATTATCTCTCTGCCAATTACCACCTCTCTCATCATGTTCTGGCTCTGCAAGAACACCAACATGACAACTTCTAGCTAGGAAAAAAGGCAATGTGTTTTTTTTCCTTATGGCAGTTTGATTTTGTTTCTAAATTCACAAGTCAGCCTTTGAGAACTGTATTCAGAACTCAGGTAGAAGTGCTTTGTTTTACAGTCCTCTGTAATACACCTTTGAAGACCACAGAAGCGTGGAAATACGGAGATGGTGGTGATCTCTCTCCCATAAAGCAGCTAATTACATGATCATCTTGAACTCTCTGAAGTCAATTACTGTAATTACAGCAACTGTTGTGTTGTCATATTTCATTTGGAACAAAATTGTAGCATGAGAGAAAACTGCCAAATGTGGTGCTCCAGACTTTTCCCACTTTACAGAAATGTGTTTAAAGTGAAAGCTGTGTCCAGCCCCTAAAGCGCTCGTGAGCTCAAGAGGCACAGGCCCTTGTGACAGTGACCCTGCTGATGGGAACCCCTGTGAAATGGAGTCATTTCAACACAGGGACAAGGCTGTAGCAAAAGCAGCTTTGCACAGAATCACCTCGCCCATTCCCTTCCACACCCTCCTGCCAGAGCCCAGTGCAAACCGGACACACTCAGCAATCTCTGCAGGCAACAGCTGCTCCCCGAAACAGAAAATCCCACTGGAGAGAAACTTCCCCATCCTCAAGATGGTTTCAGGAGTTTGCTTGGCTTAAAACAGAGCTTGAATAAGAAAAACATTATAATACAAGGTTAAGCTCAGCTTCATCCTGATGGAACTATTTATCTGTCATACAAAGATAGGTATATTCTCCATGGACTGCTTTTTTGAGGGCACATACACAAGCTATTTTCTCACTACAGTGAGGATGTCCAAATAAATCTCTTACAGGCAAGTAATAGGAAATATTTCAGCTCCAGATGACTACACTCAACTATTTCCCAACCTTCAGGAAAGCCAGTGAATGTCTAAAAGTATTAGTACTTTGAAAAGAACAGAGAGAGAGGAGTTTACAAAACACAGCAGTAACAACTTCTGCATTAGCCCTGCATTCTAACTTCAAGCACAAACTTCTCTAATACTCATTATCACACAAAATGTGCCACACTCTATTGCAATTCTGAGTTTTGCTTCCTTGAAACAGGATACAGATGGTGATATAGGCAGTAATTTTTCTGTGCTTTAAGGCGCCATAAATATTTAAGCCTCTCTCCTGTAACTGCCTACCTCAGGAAAGGCTGAGCAGATTCTCCAAGGAGCAATACTGAAACAGATAAACTGTGAGCCCTGCTGAGGGACCTGCAAGCTGCATTTTGATTTTAACACAGCTGTGGTCACTGGGATTTTGCTGGGACAACGTATATAGGGCCTGGCAAAAATTATTTGAAAAATCTGTTGCACAGAGCATCCTTTGTACCCCATCAAGCCTTCTAAGCACTGATCCTTACTCAGGAATAACATAACCTCCCAGGATAACTGTGTCAGACCAGCACAGGCTAGGCCGGGCCAGACACTTGGATTTGACACCGTTCACCTTCAGCATGTCAGACCTATTCCAATGGAAAGAGAGAGCAGGGCTGAAACCCTTCTTGTGTCACAGTTCACTTCTTATTCCTGTCTTCATGTGCAGCAGGTGTGTCAGACAGGCAGGATGAGGCAACAGATGTCAGAAGGGCTTCACTAGAAAATGGCATTATCCAAGACTAATGAAGAACATTGTTTTGTAAGGAATTATGTAAGGAAACCTCTAAATTGAAAGGGGTTTTTTTGTGCTGACACCAAGCGATTCAGGATTTCACGCCTAAAGTCTCAAAGATAACATAAAATATTGAAGAAAAAAATCAGAACCATTGCAAATCAACAAATTCTGTCTGTAATGTTAAATGAGGTAGGCAGCATTATCACTTTTCCCAAGAAAACTCAGGAACTTCATCTGTTTTTTTCCACTACTTTCTGACACTGGCCTTTTCCATATCACTCTTTTGACATCACCTAACTGCTAAAGAGAGCATTAGAACAGATAAGGACAATGCAGCACTTTTATACTGATATCCATGATAAAATAAATAGTTTTCATTCCACAGAGTTAAATGTATTCCATGTTCTCACAATGCCTACTTAGTAGTTTTGGGACTGTGTATGTGTTTCCCTTAAAAGAGAAAAGCAATGCACTACACCATTTTTTCTCCTCCTGGATCTAATTATTCTCTAATTTAAATGCAAAGGCCAATCCAGGTTGCTCCTGAGACACTGTGGGACTCTATTAGGATCTTTTACATTAAGACTTTTTATGATAACGATTATATGATAAAGAGCATCTGGAGTCTAACACAATATTAATACTATTTCTTAAAGGCATAACCCTATTTTTTCCCAATTTAACACTCACCTTGGCGGCACTTACACAGCCTAGCTTAAGGGAACAGGATTTTTTCTTCCAAGGAGACTGTATGAATTATGGCAGTATCCGAAAAGCCTGGTGCAGGGACAACATCAACTTTAACATCCATTAAACACAAAGTTCTGCATCTTCAGACTCACTTGAGCTAATTCCCTGCTGTTCCAGTATCTCCTACACAGAAATGACCTCCTATTTTGGTTATGTAATTTGAAAACTAATATCATTAAAACCTTGAGACATCCCCAGAGAGAATTCCCTGGCACATGTGCTAGAACACAGCATTACATTGCAGCCTTCCCTAACGCCTCCACGCCAAGCAGGGAGGCACCAATGAGAACTGTAAAATGGACATGTCAGAGCATCCTTTGTGGGAACCTTCCAGCTGTTCTGAGGAAAGCTGGGCACATCCAAAACCTCAGAAATCAGGGAGACAGCTAGAACATGGCAAAGGTGAGGTCCTGCTTTCATTAAGCAGATTCCCCAGAGTCTGAGACATGAAACACCACACTTTGTTGCTGACTATCATTTGGGCTTTCACTCTACTGTACTGTATTACAATTCAATGAAAACAGATTCTGCTACATAAAGAACAATTTCAATTTTTTATTTATAAGTAGGAAAACGCCCAGAATTATGATAAGGTTATGATTTTCTTCTGCACACAAGTAGCTTACAGATAAAGAAACAAAACATTCAAAGAAGGCAATGAAAGGCAAAACCCAGGATTTTCACCTGCAGTGTTTAAAGTCCCAAAGGTTCATTGATTTATCCACAATTTACTTCTCTCTATAATTCTCTCATATATTTCATGGCACTGCACAGGTATCTATCTATATACCTACCCAATTAACGGAGACGAGCACTTAGAAGATTAGATTTTGAAAGATCCAGCTTCAAAAAGAGCTTGAAACACACAGTTTTTACTCTAGATAATTGAAAAGGGCTAACCCTTACTCTTTTTTCAAGTGTAGTACAAACTTTTTGTTTCTCTTTTTGATGAAATATTAAACACATATATGAAGGAAAGTATCAGGAATGTGAAAACGCTTTAAGAATTTTTTTTCTAATCATTAGATTATACAACTTCAATAATTTTATTACACTACCACACTACTGCAACTGCACCATAGCTGTAAAGAAATCAGCAGGCTAAAGGAAAACAAAGCCACCTTGCATTTACCCATGCTGAGCTATTTGTTAAAATGTTTCATCTGTGTCTTTTTGTTTTACCACTAAGCCAGCAATCTACACATCTAAACCCTACCTGTTATATCAACATAAACTTATCAGAAACAGAACAATTCCACTGATCACTAAGTACAGTGTCCATATAGGAAAGCAAAGTGTTTTTCTCATCACTGTAGCTCTAAGATGAGCTCCATAGCCCACAGGCTACACAAATAAAAAAGACACTTTCTAGTCTGAGATAGAGTTTCAATCTATAATTAATGTACACACATAAATGCCTCATTATTTCTGGACAGACTTGCAGAAGATTTTTTAACTGCACATTTTAACCAATAGAGCCAACTCGCCAATAAACTGAAGCACAACAGCAAGAGACTTCTTTCGTCAGTGTTCTGAAAATGCTCACTGAGGCCAGCCCTAATTTCCTGCCATGAGTCTCTTGTCTCATGGTGCCTTTTCCAATTCTCTTGATGTACAACTAATTCACACGGTCTCAGGTTCATGCTCCATATTTGCATTTCTTATGTTCAGTGAAACTAGTAATTCCCATCTTGATTATTTTTCTAATGTTTTGTGTGTCTGTTCATACACTTCCCAAAAAATTACACGCAACTGGGGAGGGGCAAGACCAGTAATCTCTTAGGAAAGCTTTCAGAGGTTAAAAGCTATCACATGAGACCAAAAACTACAAAAGATTACAAAAACAAAATGTAAAATTCTGGTATCTTTTCACTTAAATCAGCAGAATAAATTTTATTGGTTTATCGGTCTAACTTATTTACTCAGTTTAGAGTATTTCTATAGTCCAAGATAGTGACAGGAAAGAAAAAAACCCAAAACCCTAAGCACCCTGACAATATCTGACCATCATTTAGATGCAGCCATTCTCTAGAGAAATTAATGTAGCCTCAAGAAAAACAAGAGTGCTCAAATTTATGTCGTAGGTATTCTTTGCTTTCCAAAGTCAGGGCAGCCCATTAAATGTGACTCTATAAAACCAATACCCAAAGTTGCATTGCTTCTTAAAGAACAAGGATGGAATTTTGCACTAGGAAAGGAAAAAAACACTTTTATACCTTCCAATTTTTCATTCCACTAGATGTCAAAATGAATATAAGAATCTTTCAGAAGCCAGTTTTAACATATAACTAAATTGAAGCCCTGGGGGTAGAAACAGGCCAAGGACCAGCATTATTAGTTTTATTTTTAGTTAAATCACATTTTTGATAGGATTTCCTGACACTGAAAATTTGGATTCTTAGATATGCTTTATATGTGACTTGTCTGTTCACTATGATATTTACATAAACCACTTAAAAAAAAAAAATTAGAGACACTAGAATAAGTAACTGATTTATGATTTATATCGTACTATTAGACCAGTCTTCATAAAGATGAGAAGAAATATGTTGAGAACAATTGCCCATTGTTCTCAATAGGTCCATTATAATCCTGGTGATTAAGGATTTACTATTCCATTGCCACCTATAGTTAAAGACAATCTGCTTCCCTGCATTGTCCAGGAGCTGGTTGATGCTCTTTGACAGCATTCCTACCCTTAGGATTGATGAAACATCTGACACAAACAAAACAGATCTAGTTAACTTAACCAACTGCTTCCTGACTTTGTGTTTATTGCTGTTTTCATAGTGGGCAGTCTCATGAAACAAAATGAACCTATGTTTGTGTGATTTTGGTTCCGGATTTTTGAGTGGAGGAAAACCGAAGAAGTCAGAATGTTAGCTCTGTCATTCAGGATTCAAAATTGCCAGTGCAAAACATCTGAACTTCTTTATATGGTACGGTGATATTCTCAGGCAGAAAATCTCAGAGAATTTTAGATATTCTTTTACTTGAAATGCTCATTATTTTTAACATTATCTTTTTCAACAGTTTGTTCTTTCCTGCATGGTCATCTAATTTAAGAATCAATTGCTAATGTTCTTGAAAAATTTTAAGGAGCTTTTTTTATGTCTTCACTTCAATCCTGCCTGCGTAGGGAAGAACGACAACACCCATAGAATCCCTTCCCACAGGAAAGAAAAGCCAAAACAACGAGAAGCGCAGCAAAAGGCAGAGCCTCTGGCTCAGAGTCTGGTACATCCTTCAGGCAACCAAGGGAAATCTGCAATCCAGTGCCACACGTGTGGCTGGGGACAGCCAGGCACAGCCATGGCTTTCTCTGCCAGTCAAGGTAAGAGGCAGCTCCAAGAGAAACCTTCTTCCAATTGCACAGCATCAGGAGTGGGGCCAGTGATAGGCTCCATCTTTGCAGTGCCCTACACAAGGCATTCTCCAGGTTTTGTCATTTCTGACAGTTTCACATGACAATTGGCACCTGGACAGAGTTCTAGGTTGGAAGGAGGCAAGATCAACACTACATTAGAGGACTATATCCAAGTCCATGTTTAAGGAGTGATTATACTGTTCTGAAGGTCAAGTTACCAGTTGATTTCACAGGATCAGACCTCAGAATTTCAAGACAATCCCTCTCTCATGATCCTGTCTCCCTATCCCTTCATAGCCCACAGTTTTCTGGGAAAACAATCACAGATTTGTCCCTGTTAGAAAAGCCCTCTGAGGCCACGAGCCCAACTGCTCCCCCAGCACTGCCGAGGCCATCACAAACCTGTGTGTCACAGTGCCACATCTACACCTCTTTTAAAACCCTGCTGGGATGATGACTCCACTGCTTCTTTGGGCAGCCTATGCCAATGACTGATAACCTGTTTGGTGAGGAAATATTTTCTAATAACCAATCTAAACCTCCCCAGGGATATCCTGAGGCCATTTCCTCTTGTCCTATCACTTGCTATGTGGTACAAGATTCAGACCTACACCTCACCTACCACCTCCTGTCAGGGAGTTTTGGGGAATGATAAGGTCTCCCCCAGCCTCCTTTTCCCCAGGCTAAAGAGCTCCAGACTGCTCAGCTTATTAAACTTGTGCTCTAGACCCTTCACTGGCAGCATTGCTTTTCTGCAACAAGAAAATCTGAAACAAGATACATACTTATTAAAACCAAAAGGGATTATTAGACCATTTTAGCCTGACCTTTCATAAGCCATGTCAAATATTTTTTCACCAGTTGCTCCTACACTAGGGCTTAATAACTTGGTTTTGATTAAAACAGGCAATCTAGTAGGTGCACTCACAGAAAAAACTGACCAGCTCTATGAAGTGATAGTAGTGCTTGAACAGTTGGTGACCCTTGTTGTTACAGCTGTGATTTATTTCTAGTCAGAGTCTTTCCAGTTTTAATGACAACTCTAGTTTCCATGGCTTTGTGCTACGGTGAGTGTAAGCAGAATTTTCCAAAACAAAAATTCATTTAGGACCACAAAGTAAATCTTGCTGCTATAAAAGTGAACATCTTCTGACATCTGGTTGAAACTGTCAGTGGGATGGAGCAGCTTTGGGTAGCAGCAGTCAACTCCTGGCATCTTCATTTCTTACTACATGGCATTGCACCTGTGTATGGCAAATGCCTAATGGTCCTCTAAGGAAACAAGCTGAACATGCATGCATAGCCCTCATACACAAAGCATGGCTTCTGCTTTTGGACACCATCAGTCTGATAGACATTTAAACCATTTATGCTATGGGACATTTCCAAACCTGCTGGAGACCACTTCATCACACAGACCCATTCCCACTGCCCTATAATCCTATCAGAACTACTCTACCCTCTAACTATACTACAGAAAATCCTGTTGTTGTTTGGTTTTGCATTTATTAGACCCTAAAATACAAGACCATTTTGTGTATTGAGAAAACTTGTTTTTTTCTATGTTGTTTATTCAATTTTAAAATAAATGAAAACTAGGTTAGAGTAGTATGGTGCACTCCTTTATTTTCTGGTTGGGCAGCTATTTTCACAGCTAAGACTTTTATTTCACGTTAGCACACAGAGAACAGCTCTCATGCAGTCAGTGCTCTGCAAAATTGAGTAACAATTTTTTTTTTTTTAAGCATGGTCAGGCAAAGTCCAAAACCCAAGACTGCTGCACATTTTCTATATGAGGGTTTATCACTTGTGTGTGTGTCTTTCCATGCCAGTGGTAGGTAAAAAGGGTTAACAAGCAGCAATCATGTAAAGGAAGTACTTGCACTAAATAATGCTCCATAAAGACAACACACAGGGCTTTAGGTGAAGCAAGGTTTTACAGATAAGAGCTAAATACCCAACAACCTAAAAACTTTCAGTCAGCAGGTCTAGAATGAAAAACGAAAAATAAAAACACAACACCAAGTTCATTAACTTATTTTCTTCAGTGAAACTAAGAGCCAGCTCATCCAGTGGCACAGCAGATATTTACCTTTCCTTTCTGGAAACAGTGGCTGACAAGTTCTCCCACAGCTGAACAGCTGCTCCTCAACTGCCTCTACCCACAAGTCAGACTAGCACAGGGGACTAATGAACAAAGATGTGATCAAAGACCTGTTGTTACATCCACAGAGCTTTCCTACAGGCACCTGAAGGGTTTACTCCAGGTACCAAAAAAAGACTGCTAACAGAAGTATTTGTCCTCTCTGAGCCAGTCACTACCACAGCACTGCAGAGTGGAAGATTAAAGAGGACAGCAGAGGAATTTCCTGGAAGGCCCAGGGAACAGCAACATCTGTGAGGAAGAAATCTAGTCAGGAAGGGAAAATATTTGTTTGACATAGGGAGTAGAAGAAGAATCATGAAAGCTGCTTGAACCAATTTCTCAGCGTTAACAAACTATACTCAGGAAATAAAGATTAATGGATATCACGGACATTCCAAGAAAATGGGGTTCAATCAGACATTCAGAGGTCCTGCAAGCACATCACTTCTCCCTGACATTTTCTTTTCGTGTAGGACTTTCAGTGACAGAGAATTCCTGACTGTTAACTATTTCATTGCTTCTTTAGCCTTAAAATTAGGGGGTTTCCCAATGTCTGAACTGATACTTTCTAGCAAAAATTTACTGCTTTGCCATCCAAGTACAATCCAGACTATTCCTTTCCCTTTCCAGCACCTTGTTATCTATTTGAACACTGTTCTTATGTGCTCTTCAGACTTGACAGTTCGAAATAAAAGCAGTCCTCACTTTCTGAAAAAATCTCCCATAAAGGCAACTCAGCATTCTGGCGCAGCACATGTGGCCAAAGAATAAATAAATAATGAAGACATTTGACCAGCCACGTCTTCTGGTGATTCTGCAGGGACGTGCTGCCCTCATGCACCTTGGAGGGTGACGTTTCATTGTAGCATCAGGCATGTAACTCAGAATTACTGATACCAACAAGATGCTAAAGTTACTTGGAAGTGTCTGTGACACCAACATGTGCCCTTCACACCTCAGCTCAGCTGGCTCTGTCCTGTCCTTTTGCTTGAACATGGACAGCAAAACAGAAAGGTCTTTTCTGTTCACCCACAGCAGGGGCTACAAGCAAACCATGCTCCTCCTTGCCCTGCTCTTCCCACTGTCAGCTCCCACAAGGCAGGAGCACATCCCTGCAGCTCCTGGGAAATGAGGGGACACACCTGGGAGCCAGGGAGAAGCTGTGATTCCTGGCAGGTGGCTCTACTGAGGGGTGGCACCAAAATAATGAATTATTCAAATGCTTTGTCCATCAGGGCTTAACATCACCTTTTTTTCTTCTATCTTTAACAGCAAGAATGTCAAACTACCCACTACTTAAAATACTCCCAGAGCTTACAGATTTACTAAAAATGTTTCTGTTTGAATGCCACTACTAGATTATTCATTCTCCAGTTGAAAAATATTCAAAAGGACCCTTATGACCAAAATCAAAACTTTCTTCTTTTCATGATTTACATCTAATAATTTCATTGAAAATAGCATTTTTTTCTGCTTCTCATGTTTATTTGCTCTTTTGCTTAAGATTTTATTTCCATTTTACTTTCTATCAAGATGGACATGAAAATGTGGTCTGAGGTAAAATTTAATATGCACAATAAAATTTATCATGTACCCGAACAAAAAGTCACTGCACCAAAAATGGTCCAGTCCAGCAGTTTTCTAAATGATGTAGGAGAAAAATAATGGGGCAGAGTAGCAGAAGCCTGACCCTATTCCCATAAGACTGTAAGATTTATCACCTACATAAGCAGAATGCTACAGAAAAGAGATCTATTGAGCACAGCAATAACTCACAGCCCAGTAAAGCTAGCTGAGATGCTAGGCTGGTATTTGCTGATAGTACCTTTACTGTGTGGCACTCAGATTTTTTTTTAAATAGCTCTGCTCAACAAGTTACTGTTTTTAATATTACGCACCACCTACTCTTTTTTAGACCAGCCACTTATTTACAGTACTCTTATTCAGGAGAGGGGGAGCTGCAGGGAAGGATTTATAGGAGTAGGGATTTACTGTTTGAATTAAAACTGTGTTGTTGCAGTTGTGGATTTCAGGAGAGGGGGAGCTACAGGCCCATGCTATCTTGCTATAAAAGAAATATTTCTCAGACAGAAATATGTTTGCATAATACCTTGTATTTGAATAGAAAATTTACTGGGGAAATGAAAAAAAAAGGCAGAAAACTGCTATCACTTGCACTGCGTGGATTGAATTTTTGCTCTTTTGTGTAGATGTAGGGAAATTATCAGCTAGATTTGTTTAGCAGAGCATTTCTTCAAGGGCTTGCAGAGCAAGGGTCCAAGGTCCTTAGGCCATGCTCCAACACTAGAAGATGACAGGGAGGGCACTGTCACAGGAGGACTTTGTGTCAGAGCCCCGAGTGCAGCGCTCCGGGGACTGCTGCTGGCAGGGCAGCTCCCAGTGCTGTGAGAAGCTGGCACTGGCCACCTTTAACTCAGGCCATCAGTCCTGGACTGCCACCTGATCTCCACCTATGCCTGCCCCTGGGGACCACCACCCCAACCACAGGCTATGCACCCTAACCCATCCCTAGGATTATCCTAGAGAAATGGGATTTTCTTCTCTCAGTCTTCAGCTCCAGTGTAACTATTTTAGCCTGGCAAGAGAGTAAAACATAAACGATGGACTGAAGAAACAGCCTGGATCTCCATTCCCTTCTCCATCTTCAGATAGGCTTCCTGTATTCTTTCAGGATTTAAAAGAAAATGTAATGGTTTTTGGAAGTCCTAACCAATCACAAGTTGTAAACAAAAGGTCTGTTTATGTTTTTTTTAGACGTTACTTTGATTATTTGTGCAAGTACCAAATACTACAGAATCCTAACAGAAAGAACAGCAGCTTTATTAATCCAAAAGGATACTTAGAGTTAGCTGCATGAAAATACGCTGTCATCCATGCACAACTGAGGACACAGTCTAAGCAAGGACAAAGAAGTGTCAGCAGTTCAGTGGAAGCTGAGTCCCAGATCCATTTCTCAGCTCATGATCTAGTCTGAAATAATTTTGCTTTTCTTCATGAAGCTCTGCTTTCACTTTCCTTTGAAACAAAGAGAAGCACAGCAACAGGATGAAACAAGGAAGACTCCTCTCTGACTATCAAAGGTAGACTATGTTCTAAATTAGGAACCACACCATTTTAGCATGGCCTAGTTACAGACATTTTGAATTCCTCACAAATGTTCTGTTATCTTTACCATACACCAGTGATCCTCATCAAGAAACAAACCCCGGGCTCTATTCTCTGAAACTCTGAAGATCCACTTGACAACACAAGTCATGTATGTGAAAAGATCGATGCTCACTAAAGGGTGATGTGCAGCTGAGTAATGGCCCAGGTTTACTTTGGCCTGTAACAAGGTTTGAGACCAAAATTTTGTTCAGCCCAGAGGTTCATATTTCACACCAAAAAAAAAAAAAAAAAAGCCAAACCTAAAGGAAAAAAAAACAAACCAAAAAAAACCAACAAAAAACCACCCTAAACCAAAAAAGCCCCCACAACCAGCAACTGATCTTTGCTCATGAAAATATAATTGCCTCAGGTAAAATCAAATTGCATAATTAGAATAACAGAGGAAAATCCTAGCACACAGGGTCCATCTGTTGCCATGTGCATAAATTCTCTATGACTTGCCAAAGTAATTTATCCACCCAGAACACACATCCAAGCTGGCCAATATCTAGTACTGAGCAGAAAGGAAATTTAAAGAAAGGCACATCATTTATCATTACAGACAGCTCAGCAATATTGTGAACAGGGAGCACAATTTCAGTGGAGGGGGAAGAGGGAGTGGGAGAATGAAGATTGGAAATGCTTGCTGAGCTCAGAGCCTGCTGTAACAGCTGCCTGACATCAGGATCTCAAGGGCTACTTCCTCTGAGAAAAGAGGAGCACAGAAAGCCATGTCTTAACCATTCAACCCTGTCCCAACACATATTGTAATTCAATGAATTGCTATTTTGTGATGGGAAAACTTGCTGTCGGAAAATTTTCGACTGCCCTTGCATAGCTTGCAGTAGAGTTTAATGTGAAGAATAAACAAAGTCACCACTCTATGGCAGTCTTACATTAAGCCTGAAACCTTCCAGAATTAACAGTTACAAAAAGCCCACTTCAACATGCTGAATGTAAAATCCTACCCTTTGCTCTCCTCACTTAGAGGAGTCCTTGGCATGGGGGCTTGATGCAGTTATCAAATACAAAAGCCTGTCTGCTGAATTTTCAACACACTGTTTAGCTTTTGAGGCTCCAAAATGCCACAGAAAAGGTATTATTATTATCATTAGGGTAAATTTCACTGTTTGATTCGAGCCCAGCTTGATCAATGATTCAAGTTTAGATTAGAGAACATATTGACACAGGGGTACAAACTTCACCCTACAAAATCTCATTCTACATTAAAATGACAGGTGGTTTTAGCTTCTGGTATGACAAAAGCAGTTGTGAACCCATGAGCAGGCTGTAAACAGTGCCTTCGTGAGGCTCCAGGCTCCCCAGGGCTGCACACAAGACAGCATTCTGTCGTTCTTGATGGTGCATCAGCAGTGATGCCCAGTGAGATACTTGGAGGCAAGGAGGATGTAAGGCAACTCCAGCAGAAGAGGTAATAGGAGCTGTGGGGAGTAAATTCTACTGGAGGCAGATTTTAAACAAGTAGTTTGGGAGATGTCTGTATTTTCAGGAGCTATTTCAACTGAACTGCCTCCAGCAGTCCTGGATGAAAGCACAGTTGCAAAGCTGCTGGATTTGAGCCCTGGTTAGTCTGTTCCTACCACACTTTACAAGGTTTATTCAACTTCCTAAGGGAGCACAGACCCTTCTATTTCCCCCTCCTTTTGGAGATGCTGTGGCAGAAACAACCCTTCTGCACTGAGCCACTTTCACCTGTCCTGGTCTTGAGAGGAAGAACCAGCAATGGTGAAACTGTGTGCACACTCAGGGATACAACAACAGTTCTATTCTCCTCCTGCACATGTGCCAAAGGAGTGTGTTTGCAGTCCTTCATTTCTGGGAACTTCTTGACTGAGACACAGCAATGACATAGTCATTTCTCTGCCACAGAGCTAAGTGCAGAAAAATCAGCCAGCTGCACAAGAAAAACTAGATTATTAAAATGCATGTCTTCAGTCATGCTGGAAAACTTAAATAACTCTACAGTAAATATTTTAACTATAATGAGATCATGAAAGCCTACACCACATTGAAAAAGAGACAACAAATTAAGGACCAGATAAAGAAGAGGAGGAAAGAAAATCAGAACCCAAAAATATTCTAACAGTGGAACAAGTGACTAACTGCTAATCAAATTTTTCAGTACAAGGTAGAAAAAAAGGGCAAAGACTGAGCAGGGTCCTGATTGTTCCCAAACCAAGATTACATCTGCCATTGCTGAAAGATAAGATCCATTCTGCCTTATTCCTCACATACCAGAAGTATCTCAGGAACCAAGACGGCATTTCTCTCCTAGTTACCATCAACCTGCATCCAGCAAAATACAATGCTACTGCATACTTCTGATCAAGAAGGCAAATTCAGCCACTTTTCTGTCTAAAGTTCAAGGAATGCCACTCTTAAGATGAGAAAGGTGATTGTATTGAAAATGTTCCCTTGCTAAGAGCATTTTATCAGACTACATTTGACTAGTGAGAATTGAGTGAAACCTATTTAAACAGAAACAAAAAAAAAATCACAAAAACAAAACCAAAAAACCAAATGAACAAAAAATTCAACCAAAACTAGAATCCCAAAACAAAAACATCCAAAAAAACCCAACCAAACAAAAAAGAGACACCATAAAACCTAAAACACAATAAAATTTTTAAACCAAACAACAACAAATCACTCCCCCACTTCCAAAAAAAAAAGTAAAATGAATCCCAACCAAAGGAAAAAGCAACTTCAAATCAGAAAAAGAAACCATAGCTCTTTTCCTCACACCTTGATTCCTTTTTTCTTTTTTCAATGGAATATTCACAAAGCTGGTTAATTTAGAAAAAAATTAAGCTCAGAATACTGCTACTGGCATACAATAAAAATGCTCCTGAGTCAAAGGAACATTTAACATGATGGAGGCACAAATGGCCTACCAAAAAGAAAAAAGGAAGAAAATATTTATTTGTCAGTGGCTTCCATAGAGAGTCAGAGATCAGCCTGGCTTTTCCTGAAATAGGCTGTAAGTTTTCACACCACTGACACTTTCTTAAAGAACACATGGAAAGGTTCAAACTGAAATAACGCCTGGAATGAAATAATTTGACACCATGTCTGGCCCGTGTTTTAAATAGTTTGCACAGTTCTAGCTGGGACTCTTTCAGCCATGTTTGCTGTCTGAGGGCTGATTAAATGACATGTTTTTAAAACATGGAGCATTGGCCATTTTGCGCTTTTTTTGGTGCCATGCTTTGAAATTTCATGAAAACAACCCAGACTGGTTTTGAAATTCCTATCACAACCTGTACTTCAGTTACCCAACATATTCATGCAATAGTTAAATGGGATAATTTTCATCAGGGAAGGTGAGAAATTATCAGAGAACTATAACTAAGGTGGCAAAGGGGCAAGAATCCCAGCTCATGACACCTACCCCAAGCAAAGGGGCATTTTGCAGGGACAAATTGTGCATGGCTTCGTGAAACCACCATTCCAAGGGCTGACTCTGCACCAGGCTCTTGGCCATCGGCAGGGCAGTTCTGAAAGGGTTCAGGCAGAAAAGGCTCCTGTCACAAACAAGATTTACTTTAAAGAATCACACTGTGGACCTGCAGGCTGGAACCACATTAGTGCTCATTACAGCTGGGTCTCTCCCAAAAACATGTAAAATGTGGGGTTTTTTCACCCCTGTTAAAGCTAACTAATTTATTTTGTGTATATCAAAGCAGGGCTTGGCCTTTTGCTCCTTGTCAATAGTGCAACTTACACTGTGCTCTCCAAAAGCCACACAGAGCCAGCACCCTTTCATTATTACTAGAGGGAAACTAGTGTCAGTCAAACATGGAGAGTGCAGAGGCTGAGCTCCAGCTCAGGAATTTCTCAGCCACTGACACTTCTATAACAGAATTAATTACTGCTCTATACAGTCCAATTGACAGAAACCCTGGGCCCTTTGACAGTGACATGTTAAAATACAATTCAGCATGGATGTAGTAACACATCCTGAAACTGGCCTCAACTAGAAATACATCAAGCATCAACTTAAAAAAATAAAAGGCAAGCCTTCTCTCTCTTGGGCTGAGTCACATTTTTATTTTCATAAAAAAACAGTCCACTGAATTTCACCTAAAATAAACCAATTGTCAAAACAAATAATTTATTTGTTCTAATGTAAAATGCACAAGTCTAAAGGAATGAATCTTTGAAATAGAGTGAACTTAAATTATTCCTACAGAACCTACAGATGTTGTAGGCAGGCTCAACCATATGTGTTCACTTTAGTTATTTTACAGAGTGCACAGCCATAGATTGGCTTAGCTGAAAAACATTATTTATTATGTTTAGCCCTAACATATTTGAGCACATGCTCATTCTTTGCTTTGGATATAACTAAAATCATAAATGGAGATACAGAAAGTTCTTTGTTCTTTATAAGGTTCCTAGGAACAAACACAAGAAGCTGTTCTGCGGGGAAGATTCAGACTCTTAGCAAGAACAGCTTTTGCACAGTAATGTCCAAAATCTAGAAATGAAAGAGGAGCAGTATTTTAACATATTTTCAGAACAGATTCCTTCTATAAATCTGAATTGCTGCAGTTATCTGATACAACCTTTGGCAGATTTTTAGCAGACCAGATGTCCACAATAAAATGTTATTTCATGTATCAATGAACAGTTTTCAATATGCAAATCACTCAGTTCTTGCAAACATCTTATGGACAACTGCCAATACAATGGGTGTTCTTTTCAGTAGAGCAGAAGTGGCTGTAGAGAGTCCTGGGTTTCTGGTACAAGCACCATTAAAAAAGTATTCATATCAGAGTAGTGCATAAGAAACATGTTTATTTCTAGCAAATAGTCTAAAACCATAATAAAGTTAAGTTATAATAAAATTGGGAATAAAATCAACAATGCCTTCAGTAGCAGGAAGTTGAAGCAAGAAAAAACAAATTATCCACAGGATGCTTAGCAATTGCTTTCCACATAAATTGTGTGAGGTGGCAGATTCCTAAATGCCCTGGAAATTTTCATTTCTTGTTTTTAATGTTTTCTGTGACTCCCTGCTGCTAACAGGCCAGTGACACAGGCCAGCAGAGCAGCGCTGGCCTGGTGACAAACCTGGTTTCAGGAACAAGAAAGCACCTGGGTGTACTAAATCCCATGGGCAGAGCACTCCTCAGGGCTAGGAGAAGTAGCAAGCCTGGCAATCCTTTCCTCCACAGCCTCCACAACATCAGCAGCCACCCCATCCTTCCCACATTTCAGGACCTAAGGCCAACACGTCTTTGATCCTGAGATGAAGCACAAGGATTTACAGCTCCATCCCTCTGTCCAGGCTCTTCCACTTTACTCATTTTATTTCTGCATGCCCTTAAATCATTTAAAAACTTCACTCAGCTGATGGGCCTTTTCAGCTTGTTGTAATTTGATTTTTAAATAACCACCATGCTGACATATTAAATTGTCTATGGATTGTTTTTTTAATCCTATAAGAACATTGCAAAATCAGTTATGTATGGTATTTACTACTGTAAATCAGAAGCGTGTTCTAATTTATGAGAAAGCCCCGTTCCCTCTGACTCCAAAGGAAACATGATTGACCCTGAGACAGTTATGTGCTCCAGAGGGGAGGGAGTCTGTCATGTTCAATCATTTCTTGATCAAATCCAAAATGGCAAGTTAATTGTTTAATTAAGGGAACAAGGCCCTTAGAAACTTTCATGTTCTACATAATTTTATAATGGGTCTATGTAAATAAAATAAATAAGATCTGATGGAATTGAGAGAAATTTCTTATGAAAAAACAGTCCTAAATATCTGTGTTACTGACAAAAAGCTATCAACAGCTAACCTCCAGTGAAAAAGCCCTACAAAATTACTTCATTTTTTAAGTATTTTGGAATTTGTTTGAAAAATAACTAGCACATTTGAACACAGTTGTAGCACACTTAAGTTATACCATGTTTAAGACAAGAATGAACCAAAGCCAGAAATCCATCTTCACTTTGAGGCAAAACTGAAAAAAAACTTACCAGGATTAACAAAAAGCAAATTAATTTGTGGGAGATTGTTCTACCAATTCTGCAGCATTTAGCATCTTTTGTATCTTAGGGGATTTTTACCATCAAAATTGCTGTTGCCTGTATGGAGAGGTCACTTTTCACAGCCAATGAAAGTTGACTTTTGTAAAGCAAAACTCTGCATTTGGAACTCTGCACCAGCTCCTTAACCATGCACTGATTTATTTATCTGTGAATGGGCCCCCACACGTGATAAACCCCATTATTTATAAGGCAATGTGAAAAGCACTGGTTCTTTTTGATACATTATTCATTGAGACCAGCGTACCTGTGCTTCTCATTAGAGGGATTTCTTCCAGCATTCTGTGTTCTGAGGAGTTTTCAAAAGTCTCCTTCTCTCTCCCAAAACTCTGCCATGATTTTTTTTCTCTTTCTTTAGCTTAAACTAACATGATTTGATTGAAACTCAAAATTAACTTCATATGAACTTCTGAACCACAGTTTTGAATTCTGACCACAGCATGGCTAAAACATTTCTACAATTCTGGCAGCATGACACATTTGAGGTTTCCAGTGATGTTTCTAGATACTCAGGTATTTGGTAGCAAATTCAGACAGGTTAAAGCTGGCTTTTAAGGAAGATTTAAACTTTTACATTTCACATTGTCTATGAAACATCAGTTAATGGGTGTTAAACAAGAACTGTTTAAGACCCCAGTTGGTAAAATTGGTCTGAGACAGCCCGTAAGTCACAGCCATGGATTGGAGGAGACAGGGCAGCCACAGAAATGCTGGGGGCCTACTTTTTGTTTGTGTTGGGTTTAAATTAATCAAAGCCACATCTACATCCAATAGCTCTACCAAAGAAGATTTTTTTTTTTAAGCAAGGCATGGGATGAGATGCTTGTTGTTTGTTTTAGATTGACAATTGTTTTAGGAGAGGGAGGAGGAAAAGAAAAATGGGAATTTAAAGAGAAAGGAAAGAAAAGGAAAAACACAGAATAAAATAAGTTTTAAAAAAACAAAACAAGGAAAGAAAAAGAAGATAGAAGAAGGTAGAAAGAATAAAAAAAAAGGGAGTCAGATATAGGAGTTAATTACCAAGCCCCAAAGATGATAGGGAAGGCAGCTGTCAGTTCAGGAATAACAGGGTACACAGAACCTTCTCCCCTCCCCCCCCCCCAATTTTAATTTTTAGTAGAATTTGAATTGTAAGATTCACTCAAGAACCCCAGCATTGCATAATGGGCCCCCTAAGCTTCTCTAGTGGAAGGTGTGTGCTTTCCAAGACAATAACAGCTAAATAACTGTTTATTAACAATAACGGTTAACAAAATAATAACAGTTCTACTCTCTTACAGTCTTTTCTTTGTGATATAAGTTTCTTGTCTTATCTTAATTACATGTGAGAAAGTTTCTAAACTTTTAGCATAACTCAGTTTTACTGAGAAGTTGAAAAAGACAAGCCATAAATAGTTTTAAATTCACAAAGAAATAAGTTTAATAAACTTTGCCGCACACAGATAGCTAAATTCTCTTTTTTAATGCCACCCTGCTTAAAAGCACATGACTAAAATGCCCCTGTTGTAGAGAGGGCCAGATGAGGTGAGAAAGCAGCAGGAACACAGAGTGTGCTCTGCCAGTCCCGGCTCACACGGTGCAGAAGGAAATGAAGTCATCCTGCCTGGATTCATCAGCATTTAATCAAAACCTTCCTTCCCCCCTCCCATCAATTAAAAGATTTGCAGAAAGCAGCAGAGAGGAAAAGGTAATAAGTCGAAAAGTGATGAGGGAACCGGAGGGTCACATCAATAAAGACACATTTTTGTAACAATTGTCTTTGCTCCAGAATGAACAGAGAAGCACAAAGAATCTGCTTTCTCCAGCCATGCTGAGGAGCTGTATTAAATCTCTGATGAGACAAAGATTTTCTTTAAACTTTTATAGGAATGAGAAGGCCTTCACTAATGAGAGTTTAAGGGAATTTCTTAAATCTAAAGTGAAGGATACCAGGAGTTGAACATAACCTGAGGGTTTTCCTGTACATGTTCGCTAATATTACAAAGAGCTTTCAGAAAACCCTCTGAAGATCCTGTTTCCTGCAGGAAGAAAAAGAAGCAGGGCAGAAAGGCTTCAGGGAGCTGAAAAGGAAAGAATATGGCAGTAAAGGTACATACACAGTGTGTTGTTAGAGGAGGGAGAGCTGTCCAAATTCCACGGTATAATTCCGGGATCTAGGAGGTAATTTGAAATGATTAAAAAAGTTCTGTCCTCACCCCTTCCTACAACAAACTGTTCAAGCTCACAGAACCAGTGCATCCTGAACAGAAATATTGTATTTTGACTGGGATAGCAGCTCCACTCATGGATAATGCTTGTGAAAAGTCAGAAAGGCTCATTTCACAACCAATAACTGAACCCGGGCCTTTTGGGATTATGCCCAAGGAAGAGTTGTGGAAGTACACAAGAGGGTTTTTCTCTCTTCCAGAGATGCCAAAGTCTTCTGTCCTATTGCAATGAAGAGTAAGACAAACCCCATTCACACCTAGATGGCAAGTAAGCCATTTGACACTGCTGCCTGAAAAGCATCCCATTGGCCATAGGGAACATAAAAACCAAAACACCCATTAGATCATTTAAAAAGTGTCACTTGTTTCCACCTTTTTGATGGGCATATCTCTAAATACAGCAGACTTGCACTTTGCTGATCCTCCTGGGTCTCCCCTGTTGCAAGGGTAATTGTAGCATGTCAGAACATGAAAAGTTTAAGTTGCACCTACTCCATGACCTGTTGCCGAGGGGAAGAAAAATAAAATAAAGGAAACCCCAAAAGCCCCAACAACTAGCCAGATGTGCCTGCCTTTATTGTATTCAACGGAAGCACTGTTTTCTAAATAGCATATTGCTCTAAAGCACAGGCAGAGGGGAAGATTTAACCTTTGTATAAATGGAGAGCAGTCAAGGGCAATAAAAGCTCACGTCAGGTACGAGAGGCTTATCGATGCTGACAGGGGGAGGAATGAGGAGTCGGAGCGCTTGCTCCTGAGCACGAGGTGTCAGCCTCACCGAGACCTTTACAAAGCTCTGCCCTGCTTCTGTTTCATTACAGAAAACCCCTTTTATGCTGGAAGACCTGCCAGGGAAAGGAGCCACCTTTCCAAACCCTGAGGAAGGCAGTAGCTCACCCTTGCAAAACAAGGAGGTTGAAGTAGGAAAAGCTGCTGTGCCAGCTCCATAGCCCAGGAACCAACAAGGGCAGCAGTCAGAAGTTTTCTTTGGAAGACAAGGCATTCACACAGCAGCTTTTGGGGCCTGCAGAGAGCCAGTATGAGGTCAGCTTCAGTGGATGGGAGTGTCCCTGGGGCAGTACACAAAAAAGGATGGGCCATGGGCACAGAAGAGATGCAAGAAATTCTCACAGAGGTGGAAAACTGGCATGAGGAGAACCAAATTACAGCCAAGTGAATGAACAGCTACAAGAAATAAAGCATCTGAAGAGCTGCTGTGACCAGTTGGTCCTGAAAGCTTCATAACTGTCCTTAAAGAAAAGCATTTAAGTTTAGTGCAGGAACTTTAAAGCTCAGATGATCAGAAGGTTACAACAGGAATAAAGTAGAAAGAGCTGGGGAATCGTGTGGCATGTAGGAGAGAGACAGAAAAACTTTCAACATAATGAACTTATTAAAAATGCCACCCAGAGCCCCAGTAATAAGTTTTTAAACACTGGCAGAAATCCTGGGGCATCAAAAAGTATTTATCTTTAAAATTAGAGTGAAGAGGTCACAAAGGCAAACAGCTGGGACATCCTGCCTGGAACACCCTCTGCAGCAGCTGAAGGGAGCACGCTGGAGCAGAGGAGACATGGTGGATGTGCAACTGGAGTTATCTCATGGGCTTCCTGAGACCAGGATTTCTTCCTTCATCACTGGCTCTTTCCCTTCATTTGGCCTCGGCTTTCTTAAGCCCCAAGTCAGTGGCTGACACAAGGTTAGTTTATGAATATTACCCTGTCGCCAATGCTCTCCTTCCAAACACACACTCAGTTCTAGTCCCCCCTTAGCACCTACTGTGCTGCTTATCCCGAGTCACATTTAAAGTTCTGTTTCTTCCCAGCAAGAACTCTATTTTTTCATCAGAAAATACAGGAATAAAATTTTGTTTAATATTCAAATAGCAGCACAATTATCATAGGTTAAAAAAAATTAAATAGTTGGAATAATATTAGCAGCTGGGAGGATTGTATTTGTGGACTGTTTGTTATTATGTTACATGAATTGCAGGAAGCTGCTCCAGTGAATATTTGTACTTGTACAATCTTATTTGCTCTGTATATAGTGGCTATTGCAACGTGAGCATTTGTGCAGCCTTTGTATTTTACATGACTTCCCAAGAGGAGAAGTAGTAGTGAAACCAATAAAGCAGGCAATAAAGCAGTATTAATAATGTATGCAGAGCTGCAGATGTCTATTTATATGATACAATATTAAAGTGTAAACGCTTTTTGTTTTTTAAGATGAACATGAGTGACCAAACCAATGTTCTTAGTTTTTTTTACCAACAAAGACAGCACCACAATGCTGCATGTTAAGGAACTGTCTCTATACACACACAAAAGCCTCCAAAGCTTTAATACTTTGTATCTAATTATAATATCAGTAAAAAACCAAAAATTTGAAACACAGGAAATATAGACATTAATGTGCTTATTGGTTAGGAAGATGAACTGATTATAATAGTTCAGTGATAAAAAAATTACTCAAATATGCTGATTTTTGTAAAATTCCATTCTAACCACTACTATTTCTCATCTAAGTGATGATGTTGACACTGAACAGCAAACAGTAAAATCTATCATATCTTCATTTTAAATTGCAGCAGAAAGGGTCTTGCTTATACCTTAGACAAAGATCATTTTAGGTTTTTTTTTTTTGGTGACAAAAATCAGTAATCTATTTTTGAGACTCTTGTTCACATCACCTGAGTTCTTTTAGGTCTCTATAGTGGCTTGGAGTGACACCTTTTATTCACACTTTACTGAGGTGGTGTGTGACTCACCTCTAAGCAAGGAGGAGGTGGTGGGGCCACTGCCAAGGAAGAAGTCAGATTTCACTCCAGAACTTAAAAACCTCATCTTGCTGAGAGCATCTTTGGCGTCATATTTTGTTAACTGATAGATTTGAAATATCATTACTAATGGACATAATAAGTACTTTAATTGTAAAGCAGTAGGTATCATTGTTAGCATTTATTATTCAACCCAAGGTATTCCCAAATATTTTAGAATGCCTCAGATGCCCCAAATTTTTTAACTCAAAGACAGAAAAAAGTAGAACAAGCAAAGCTTTCTTTTCTTCTGTTGTGACAAGACTACAAAGTAGTTTCCTCCTCTGCTGGGGCTTTGGTGTGTATGGAGAGAGACCAGAAGTATTTCTGTTTGACCAAGCACTTAACATCATAATAGGATCTCAGTTTCTCTTTTTACCATTTTTATGCAGGTGACAACTATGTACCCAGATCAGCAATGTAGAAACCAAATTAAACTTTATTCTCTGACTAGTTACATGCATGCTTGCAAGCTCTCTTGGAACTGGAAGCTGCTCTGGCTCTACTCTGTATCCAGCCAGCCTGAAGGACAGAGGTCCCAACCCCAGTGTGTCCATGTCATCACACAACTATCCCTACAGCTGATTTCTGACCAGGACTATTATAAATTAGTACTTCCCCATCTATTTCTAACCAAGTTCTCAATAATGTGCATTGGGGACAGCATGAGTAGGAGTGTTTTACCCTTGTGATGCATGCCCTAGCATACATCCAGTGTTTTATTCCAGTGAAAAAGGTCTCTGCCACCCCTGGCCTGGAAGGAGGACACGTTTGTTCTCTGCTGCACCAGGTGCTGTTCAGTGCTTGGCATGGCTGGAGCTCCACCAGAGCTCAACACTGAAAACAATTCTTCTGTACTGGAACTGTTTTGTGTCTTTAGAGCCTCCTGAGCAAGCCAAGGCCACCTTGTCCTCTAATCACACCTATTTCCCATCACTGCCTCAGTTCTCACCTGCACTTCTTCCCTCACTCACTTCAAAAGGTTAGAGGGGAGAAGCTTTACCTGCTGCTGTCAGACAGGAGAGCTGGGAAGTTTGCAGGTACAAAGAAAATACAGGATTTCAAAGTGACTGTGATTTAAAATATATCCTTCAAAAAAAGAGAGATCTGTCTTGGTCTTGAGGAATGACAGAGCACAATTTTCTTATTTTTGCAGAGAGGACTACACACATCAAGGGAGAGCAATACCCACCTGAGAATTTTTGTATAGATACATCTTTGAAGAAGCAGCTTCTGGCATAAATTCTACACATTACCAGGGGACAGACAGGTAGGGTTTCACAGGAGGAGAAAGAAGAGGCAAAAAAGAGTAATAAACAGAAAAAGTCAAGTAGTTGGAGAATAAAAACAGATCAAGACAAGAACTACAAAAAAAAAAAAAAAAAAGAGACTGACAAAATAACCTGTCTAATTTTCAGAAAGTTCTTATCTATTTGATGGATGTTTTCAGGATTGCTGAAAATATTTGTACCTCTCTGCAGTGAAAGGTAGATCTATGAAGAATTAGATATTCATGTTGGATGAAGAGATGGGTTTTCAAGCTCTCTAGGGCTCAGCACATTGACAGGCAGAGTGAGGTTGAGTAACTGCTCAGTCCTACAACACCAGCGTACCTTCAATTTAACAGAAACCTTCTACCTAGGAAAGGCATTGAAAACATACTGGGTTTGACCAATATCAGTATTAAAATATATTCTGTTAGTTAGAACTGAATCAGGATCCAAAGAAAGAACAAAAATATTTATGCCATTTCACCCATCCTAACCGAGATGATATAATTTGACCTTTGTGGCTTTCATTAATAAAGGGTGTAAATAAATGTGAAGAGGTAACAGCCACAAGAGGAGATGCATCAGAATTTTGAAGTAAAGCCCTTAGTAAATATAAAAGAAGCTGCAACAGAGAAGTAAAATCTAAGCTGTTTGACCTACAGAAAAAACAATCAGCAAGAACCTGAGGCTTCTCCCATCTCTGGCTATCTTTGTACAAATCACACCGTTGCTCTCAGCTCTTACTTCCCTCTTAACCTTTGTCATTCTTGTCAAATTGGCCCGTAAAGATCGCCTGGCCCAGGCTTTTTTCTTACTATGCTGGACCAAGCACAGCCTCCATCAGGTCTTGTGGGCAGCCTGGTGGAGAAATACTGATAAATAACCTGTTAGATGTATCTTGGTTGCTGAGAACATAAACATGTCTATACAGGGTCAGACCAAAACCCAGTGCAGGGTTCAGTGACCTCCCTGTTGCCGAGGAATGGTCCATAAAAAGGTGTAAGCACAGGGATATGTCCTTAAATACCCTCTTCCCAACTCAGCTTTGTCACTCTCAGACTTTTTTAGCCTGCAGCAGTGGTAGTGGTGCCTTGCTTTGGATGCTGCAGTGCACATCTGCAACATTTCAGCAGGAATTCAGGGCCCTCCTCCAGGTGGGGAGTTAACTGATAAAAACTCTTCCTTCATAAGGATGTAAAAGCAGCAGAGTTTGCTTCCTGAGGATATCACACAATGACTGGTAAATGTAGCCAGTGAATCAGTGGGGAGAAGTTTCTTCCATGATCTGGGAGTGCTGTGGAATTGCTACCGAAACTCCTCAGAGCCCTGAAGGGGCATTACCTATTGCTTTTCTATCAGGAGCTCTGTGTCAGTGCTGATGACTTCCTGGTAATCCAGACTCCTATATAAACTACTTTTTTGCTACTTTATGTCTTCCCTATAATCCTTTCATTCTGAATAAATAGGATTTTGCTTTATGGAAGCTGGTTAACCTTATGCTGAACTAAAAATCAGACTTGCAGTTAATTACCAGGATCTGCAGTCTAAAGCCCTCCAATCTGAGCATTTTATATAGAGAAAATTGAAGCACAAAGAAATGACTGAGGCCAAAACAGAAAATCTAATCAGACTTTGGCAGAGTTCAAAACAACATTAAATCTCTTATTGCAATTGCAAAACATATTCCAGCAAAAACTCATCATCAAATAGCACTAGGAAATAGCAAAGGTATTAAGAACTAGATAAACAGTATGGCATTTGAGATGCTGTATTTCAAAACTTCATCAAGTCATTAACATACCTGATAATAGACTACCAATTATTTCTTCTTTATAGGTCAAATATATACCAATATACAGTAGAAAAAACCTCTTAGTTAGAAAATGGGGACATAAAATGTCTGAGAAACATACACAGTATGCCTTTAATGAATAACAAAAGCTGTTATTGGAGTGTATGGTGACACCCTTCAGAAAGCAACTGCTGTTTTCCCAAACGTCAGAAGAACAAACCCCTTTCTCCTCTCACTGCCATCACTTTAATTCTATACTGACCACCTTGCCAAGACTGATAAAATAATATTCAAACACTCAGCCAGTTTCTCTTACAAGACCGTATTTTGTCCAAGCTGACTGTACCCCAGAAGTCTGGATCCATGTCTGGTCAGTCATTTGCTGCTTTGGAGAGCAGTAATTTATTTATTTATTATATTCCACATAGCACCCCTCCTTGGTAAACTGTGCCAGCATAGATAGGTGATCCAGAGAGAGAATATCTAGTCATAACATACTATTTCTTCATTTGAAGATGTTCCAGAATTTCCTGGGAAACACTGGAATCCTTTGAGATATTGTTGCAAATGTAGTGTGAAACACTACATTATATGTACTTTTCCATTATATGTCAGGTCAGCCTGCACATAAGCTGAAATTGCACAAATGGGGATCTGAAGTCCCACAGAAAACTTCAAAATTTACTGGGCAAAGACCTCAAACTCTTAGAACATTTTTACATTAGCTTTACCTACATTTTCCAGCCTTTGGTTCTGCAAAGTGTTTTCAGGGTGAAATACACACTCAGGTAACTCAGGTGCTTCATCCTCTTTTCAGTCTCAACAAGTGAGTCCCAAAAAGATGTTCAGACTCCTATTGCCAGGCACAGTGATTCTTCACTTACACTGCCACTGCTTGGACTCTTCCCTCGTCTGAAGGATCCTGCAATGTCTCTGTTCCCACGCACTGGATCAGCACCAGCCACAGCACTTCAGTCTCACACCTCTTGGGGAAAAGAGGTATGAGGTAAACAGCCAAGACTTGCAAGGCTGGAGGAACAGTCTCCAGAGTCCCTATCCCTACATGAACTGCTCACTGAAACCAATCTGGAATTCTCTTTAATTGATTTAGCCCTTTACAGAGCAGCAAAGGAGGAACAACGCTGGCTGTTGATTAACTGTCAGTTCAACCCTCTCCCCCATCACCCGTGTAAACCAACAGCCCCATGCCCAAAGAAAGGGGGGAAAACAACCTCTACTCAAGCTAAGAAAATGAATGAGAGAAGAATCTGTCTCTGAAAAATATCCATGTCAGAAAGCATTCAGCAGAGCAACCAACAAAAAGTTTCCTACCAGACTACTTGGGACAATTGAGAAAAAAGTGTTACAGGTGTGGGTTGGTTGGAACTCCTAGGGCAAATGATAAATAGCTCTTTGTGACCCTGAAAGCAGCCTCTAGCTTGCAGTCTCGTGTTAGTCAGTGGGTTTTACTGATAAACAGGTTAAAGCCTTTACACTACTAATTTCTAAGCAGGCCAATAGAGGAATCTGTTTGCAGGGCTCCTCCTCCTGGCCTCTCCCTCAGCACACAAGGCATTTTAAAAGTGACAAGACAATATTCTTCTCTAAAGTGTTAGAACACAGGATCTGCCATGGTTTGAAAAGGCCTGTGTAAAATCTTCCCTGTGATATGCTAAAGCAGTTTAACATACTCTTCCAGCTATCAGTGCCATCTTAGGCAACAACCCTAAAAAAGGGTGGCAGAATCCACAATCCTGAACACAAAGCAAATAGATGGTGTTCTTGGGAACATGCTAATCATTTTTCTCCCTCTAGTTCCATGGGTTTTCTGGTTTTGCTCCACTCAGCAACTTTTCAGTGCAGGGGGGCACTGAACATGACCTTACAGAATTAACTACCTGCACAATTCCAACATAAACTGCTCTCTATGCACAGCGATCAAAGACACTTTCTTTTTCATCAAAACCAAACACGTTAACTAAACCACCATGACAAACTCCGTGCTATTGCAGTCAAATCTAAATGGCTGTTCAGTGATGCACAACAACCTCTTTTAAATCCTAGCCTGCTTTGGCTCCCTAAGACAGCCAGTTACAATTAGATTTTTCATTCTTGCCACATCCCTTCCAACCACCTGCAGCCAGAGCATGTATTTCTTATCCAATCAGTTTGTGCTCTGTACCTGCCAGTGTGGAGATGACCTGAAGTAAATGGATAACAGAACCCATCTGCTGCCTGATTCCTGTCCTGGGGAAGCCTTAGGAAAGGTTTCAAGCATTAAAGTATGGCAATAAAGAGCAGCCTTTGAAAATAGCTAGAAATAAAACATAAGTAAGGATCATTTGTGGCCTGATTTTAACCATTAGTGGCCTAGATTTTCTGATTCTGCATTTCAGCTCCATTACCTTAGTTAGAACTTGTCAGCACTTCAGAATCAAATTTGCTAATATTGCAAAAACTAGCCCAAAATTTAGCCCAGCAGTGCTCCTTAATGGAAACTCAACACTGGATGAACCAGATCCATAGGAAGTGAAAAGTGAAAATATGGTAGATGTAATTCAAGCATAGCATGTGTCCCGGATGAGGCTTGAGTGACTCACTCTGAGTAAAATGGGAACTACCTTTAATCATCTTGAACCCAAAAAAAACATTTCATTTTTGGAAATGCCCATCTGTTATAAACCAGTCTTTTTTTTCCAGGGCTGCTCAAATTCCTCCAACATTTTCAATAGCCAAGAAAATAATGTTTTTTTTTATATAGCTCACTAAATTTGCAATCTCTTCCTTTCCTTATGCCTGTGCGTATATTATCAATATCTACACATAGTGGGGATTTACAACTGTAATTTAGCATTGCTCAGCTTTCAGAGAAAACTGAGTAACAAAAGACTATCTGACAACACCGGGTGGTGCTGGATAGTATTACTCAGCTTTGTAATTATCTTATCTCTACTTGCACAGCCATAGTTTCAATCAAAAGACCCTCAGTCATTTCCACTCTTACTGCAGATAACATGGGCCAAAAGATCACTTAATCTATGCCTGTTTCTCCACAGAGATGATAACAGAAAGTCGAACTTCCCTGGGACATTCCTGCATCAGACTCATCTCATTGCTGCACCATTCCACCTCAAACCAGATTTCCTCAAGACCAGAGGTTACAACTCAGAGTAGATGTGGCTCCTACCTCATTGTATATTATTTTATTCACTTCTCCATAGACACTGAACCAGTCAGAGTTCAGTTTTCTCACTGTGGCTTTGCAAGGAATGGAAGTCACTTTGAAAGCCTTTTCAGTGCTCTTATGCAGCCCTGAGAAGGACTTGGGGGTGTTTGTTGAGGAGAAGCTCAGCAGAGGCACTGGCAGCCCAGAACTCTGCTGTGTCCTGGGCTGCATCAGAGGAGGGAGGGATGGTCCCTCTGCTCACACCCACCAGAAGCATCCAGGCCCCCAGCAGCGGGATGTGGAACTGCTGCAAGGGCTGGAGCCAGGCTGGGAGAGCTGGGGGTGTTCACCTGGACAAGAGAAGGCTCAGAGCCCCTCCTGTGCCTAAAGGGGCTCCAGGAGAGCTGCAGAGGGACTTCTCATGTAGTTAAGGGGAAACAGCTTTAAACTGAAGGGTAGTTTTAGATCAGATACTGGGAAGAAATTCCTCCCTGTGAGGGTGGGCAGGCCCTGGCACAGGGTGCCCAGTGAAGCTGTGGCTGCCCCTGGATCCCTGGCAGTGCCCAGGGCCAGGTTGGGCACTGGGGCTTGGAGCAACCTGGGACAGTGGAAGATGTCCCTGCCATGGCAGGGGGATCAAAATGAGATGGGCTTTAAGGGCCCTCCCAACACAAACCATTCCATGATGAGAGATTTTGTGTTTCTCCATAGAACTGTGGGGGGAACACAAGAGCAGATGGACACACGGGTGAGCTCTGAACACTCATTGCCCACTGGGTCTCAGGGAAGAACCACATTCAGCTCTTCAACACTAATTTAGGCTTCCAATATTTCACTATTTAATCACCATTTAAAGTTCCTTCCCTACCTGCCAGAGGGGAGCAAAGCTTTCCCTTTTTTAAAGGGAAAAACCAAAGAAGAAAAGAAAGCAGCCACAAACCCCTCTCCAGCCCCAAGCACACAAATTTGGCTTCACCAAAGACTCTTTTGGACACAGTTCTGTTCAGTAGCAAAATGAAATTGCCCACAATTACTTTACCAAGACTGTGACATATGTCAACTGCAATCATTGCTACAGTAGCATACACTTAATTTAAAGCTTCTACAGAACACTTTCAGCACTAATCATGCTTCTCTCACACTATTTAAATTTATTAAAAAAAGAACCCTGTAACACATATTCCCTAATGCACATTTGGAAGCAAAGCATCTATGGCCTCAAATCCAGCATGACACACGTTACAGAGCAAAAAGAGTAAGATGATTAAATAGACTGGCTCACCCAGCTTGTTTTTACACATCAATAAATAACCTCAACACAGCAGAAATAGAGATGTGGTTTTCTGTTTGGAGGTAATTCAAACACTGGCTCTTCTTCAGACCTTCCACACTATGTAAAATAGAGCTGGGCAAATAATTCATTATGAATTATTCATTCAATTAATTTAATTTCTCCTACTTACTAATTAACTATCTTGACTTTTTTGAATGTTTTCATTATCTGAAAATTATTTACTCAACAGTTTCTATGAATAACTCCTTCCCTCTAGATTGTTCACAAGCAGATTACTGCAAGAAATCAAAATTGTAAATTCAAGCTGTGCTGAATAGTTTTAATTAGATATGCAAGTCACATGCAATTTTTCTGGTTCCTTATTGGATACGTGGAGAGAAAAAAAATCACAAGAAACCCCACAACCAACACCACAGATTTCTCCTGCAAACAAACCCGATACAAGACTAAAATTTATTTGCCATGAAAATTCTTGAATATATTAATTTTATAGGAGAGAATGATTTTATCTTACTCTTTGGGGAAAAAAAAAAAAAAAAAAAGAAAGCCCAAACCAGTCGCCTAAGCATTTTAAGTTAGAAAAGTGAAACACCTTGCATGTGTCTAATCTTGAACCACTTCAGCTTCCCCTGCAAGTCTGGGTCCTCTTCCAGGCCGAAGCCTCCACTAACATTTCCCTACCCCAGTAAGGCAGGCTGCAGTGCCACCAGTATCTCTGGGGTGATGTCCCAAGTCTCCTCTTTATTCCCCACCAAGGAGACGGTCACTTCATGGCCACTTTAGCTGGCTCTAGAGAAGCTCTTACAGAGGTTGTGTAGTTATTTTTCTGCTTTTCTGAGGAAATTTAGACAGTTATGGGATAAACAGAGAGACCAAGTGGACTAACTTGCCTTGTGATTCAAATGCTGCCTCAGCACTAGGTTCTGACCCCTTACAGCAGAACCAGGCTGTGCCTTGGACCCCCAGCTACAAACACAGGCATTAAACCTTGTCCTTGCTTGTTTATGCAATTGTAAGAAGCACAGAGGGGATAATGGAATGGGGGACAACTGTGAGTGACCAGAAAATGACCAAGAGCAGCAAACATGGCTGGGGAACCATCTACATACACAGACACAAGAGGGATAAAAAGCCTTTCAGCTTTTCAGCACAGCAAAAGAAAATTATCCCTGCATCACCTAGTAATACCACCACCAAAAAATCCTCCCAAAACCCCAAACCTACCTTGGACACTTCTTCTTCCTACAGCTGGTGCTGCTTGTAAATGGGGGCTCACTTCCCCTCTCTCCATGGTGAGAGGAAAAGGAGAAGTTAAGTCATCTCTCAGAGCACACTGTTTCAAAAGGAAACAGAGGCACAGCGGCCCCGTGTGCTGGACAAAAGGTGTGCCAGCCACGACCTGCAACCATCCCCTGCTCTGCCCAAGGGCACTCGGCTGCTGCAGTCACTTACAGCACCGGGCAATTCTCCTGGCAGCTTACAGTCACCGATTATATCTGCTCCCAGCCACCTGAGGTGGAGGCACTGTGTTGTGGACCCTCACCAGGTGTGAGCAATCAACCTTGGTGGAGCTCCTGAGACACAGGTGCTTTGAGTTGCTCAAAGTTAGAGCTCAAACTAGGGTGATAATTAACAAAGCATGGATTTTTCATAAGAAACGTGCCAGATTTGGATATATTCACCCCCAGGAACAAATCTTTGCCTTATCTGCGTGCAGGTGATATATTATTTTGGTTTAAATCCTGAAGTGTCAGTTTGACCTTTTCCTTCAGCACATTAAAGACCCTGTACTCACAGCTGAAGACCTTATGAAACACAAATCTATGCCTAGGGTTTGCCAAGTGGAACGCTTAACATGCCTTACAAAGATTGTGTTTAAAAAAACATTTTCAGATAATCCATATTACAAATAGATGAATTATTATTTCTGTTAAAACAATTGCTATATCTGTCTTTAATCTAATATAGAGTGTTTCCAGCCAACTAAACTTAGTTAAAATGAGTGTCCTACAGTATTGTTAATCACACAAAACAGTTTTTCTAGAATACCACACAGACCTGTGTTGATTAAAATCCTTGAAGTCTTCCTTAAATATTTAGGGCCAAACACCAATTCTGCTCACAAAAATAACCTGAACTCATTTCTTGACTACTGGAATTCCACTTATTAAGTCTCCAGCATACGTGTTGCAGCAAACAGATGAAACTGTTGGTGACAATGTGCATAATGAAGAGACCCCATTCCTTACAGAGAAGGCTAATTAATCATTAGGTGAGTGCTAGTAAATTTTCTGAATCACCAAGTTTCTGACAGACACGCTGTTAAGCCAGCAAAATGCCCGCAGATGTTACTTGCCCATCAGAGGGGAACATATTCTCTTGAGGGCTCTGAGCATCTTGTCACCATTTATTTTTTTATTTCTGAACAAAACAAAAAATTAGCAAACCCATGTAATGATTAATGTATATGTGCAAGGAAATGATAATAGCATGAAGCCTATTAATAATTAAAGCCAGTGCTGGATTTTAAGATACTAAAGTTGAAATGTGAATTGCTTTCCAGCAGCTCTAGAATGGTACAGTTAATGAATCCATTGCACTGTCTCCCTAATAGCTTCAGCATAACTTAATTCAGAGCAAACAATCCTGAATTTTCACAGCAGGAGTCTCAGTTTTACTTTACTTTCTCCCTATGCCTTTTAGTACTTTACTAGAGCAGTCTCCGCACGAAGGCTCCATCACCAGGTTCAGTAACCTGTGTCATTGTCCCCCACTGGATACGAAAGCCAGAGCCTTGGAACAGCTCTGTGTTTGCCAAGAGCCCCCCACTGCTCCCACAGGGTGCTGGCCAGGATGTGGTCAAATGTGCCACAAACCCAATGGCAAAATCAGACCAACACCAAACAGCCTTTGTGATACACCAGAAACGTGGCTCAGGTTTCTGCAGGATACTCATTAGGACAGGGTACTCCTCAAAGACACCTTAGATCTGCAGTTGGATTTAAACCATCCTTCTCCTTCACAGATGTTATAAAAACCATCTCAGAAAAAACATTAATGAGTATTTTTTAAAGTATTTCTGTAATGACAGGGATATTTTTCAGAATTCCAGGCAGGGCCTCAGCAGGACTCAAGGTTGAAACATCTCTTCCTCACTAAACGTTTTCCTTTCAACAGTCTTGAAGTTTTCCCCCGCCCTGCCATTACAAAAGAGGCTGGCATATATGAAAATTACCATTTCTTTTATTCCTCCCCCTCCCTCCCCAGGTATTAATTACATTATAGTTCATTAGCTCAGCTCATTAAGACCACAGTACTGGTAGGAAATAGGTAATTGGCTAGGTACAATTATTACATTAATTTAATTTGCTGTTTTGTGCTTTTCTCAAAAAGGTGACCTCTGTGGAGTCTGGAATAGGTTTTCCTCCCTTGCTGCTTGCTGGGTTGCAGCCCTGGGTCTGTGATTACCTGCAAGGATGAAAAGCAACATTCAAATTGCTTTTGGTGGGGTTCAGACTGAGGGGAAGAGGCAGCTGCATGCAGATACTGCTGTACAGGAGTGTTGCATTTTAATATGACTTACTCAGACACCACTGATGCTGTATTGTGAACAGGCAAAGCACAAGCCTGGATGTGGGGAATGTGGGATTGTAGTGCTCGAGACAGGCCAGATCTCTTCAGAGTCCATGAAAGTCAGAGCAGAAGGGTTAAAACCCACAGAAAATACAGAAAATATTCCCACATCTGCACGTAAGCAGGGGCTGGCTTGGTGACAGTGCCACAGGGAGCTCAGCAGGTCTCTCACCCCGTGTCACTGTGAACGCCTGCACAGGGCTCAGCACAAGCTGCCCCCAGCCACTTCTAAAAGGGGTTTTATTTCAATATTGCCTTAATTAAACAACTAGAATCATTTGTTCCCAAGAACACCACACAAATGAGCACTGTTGATGGAAGCAGCTCTAGGGATGCTTTCAATTAAAACAGCAATTGGTGGGGGTGGCAAGGCATGGTCCAGTTCCTAATTAAGTAAATGTGGCATCTCCCACTGACTAAGGTGGGAGCTGGACAAAGCCCAGAACAGAGAGGGAGGGGATGAAGCACTAGGTTCAAGAGAGTTCAAAACAACATTAAGGGGTTTACTTGTCACCATTATAGGAAAATATCTATTTAGTCTACAAAGGAGTTTCCAAAGAATTTTCTAAATAAAAACTATAGATGCCTTATATTTAGGCAAAAAACAAAGCAAAATTTTAAGTAAAAAAGGGATTTTTCTTTTTAATTTCATCCCTGTGTTCATTTTGAAAAAAAATTTCTCTTCAAAAATAAAATATCCATGACTATTCTGAGGTTTAACATTTTTGTTGTATCACAGACACTCACATCTAAATCTCACATTGCTAAAATCTAGGTTTCTATATTTACTGCTTCAATATTATGTCACTTCCCAGTGCTGACAAACAGCAGAAATGATACCTGTCTGTTTGTGCAATCACACAAGGGATGAAGCTGAGATTATAAATTATCTCCAGAGAAATAAGAGGCACAAAACAAAAGCTTGTCAAGTCAACTGGAGCAAATTGGTATTGTGCTGGAACAAACTGGAGAACTAACAAGCAATACAAATGAAATCATGGACAGCTAGAGCAGATCCATAGTTTATCTTCCAGAGTCAGTTAATGTCAATGTCAGTGGAATTTGCACAAGCAACAAACCCTCAACCTCAGCTCTACACTAGCTGACATTTCCTTCCTTTTAAAATTGGCAGTGGAACCTAAATTTAACCTCTGGAGAATATGCCACATGACATCCGTGTTCTTTACATGTTCAGCTTAAGACTTTGAAAGCTAATTTATCCATGCAGCACCTCAAAAAGTGACTCGCCTAGCAACTGCTGAACTCCTGTCACTTGTTGGCTTCTGGCAGCAGAGCCTTTTTCTCTTGAGAACTCATTCTTTAATAATGACCATCTTAGACCCCTGAGGAAGACACTAATGAGCATTTGAAAATGCCAAAAAAAAAAAAAATCTAACAGCGTTCAGTGATTTTTGAAGAAACTACACCTGTTAAAAGTGATCATTGTACCAATAGATTTTTGCAATAAATTGTGCCAGGCTGTGTTATTAGAGTCATATTGAATCTCACGGCCAAAATACAAACACTGAAACCGACGCTTGAAAGACTGAAAGCCAAATTAAAGATTTCTTACGAAGTGCTGCTTCTGTTACATGCTTAAGAAAACAGTGCGTGAGAAGAATTCTGAAACAAATATTCCCTCCAAAGCAAAACAGTTTCGAAAGACTAAAGTACAGTGACAAAAGTGCCTTCCCAAGATCCCCTGGATCCAGATGTAAGTCAGTGAAGAAGGGTAGGGAGAAGTGGCTTTTCCCAGTGACACTGGCCTGTCCTTGCACTGCAGGGATGCAGATGAGGCACTGCACGTTTTGCCAACGTTCCTGCAGAGTTTCTGTAGCTCTACAGAGAAAGCACAACAGCCACGTGTCCACTGAATTTCCCTCCTCACTGGAAGCAGGTTTTCTCATTCTACCACTGGGCAATGCAAAATAATTCCAGAACTGCAAAATAAACATTACTGAAAAGGCAAACACATAATGCAGGCTCACATTGGTCAGAGGAGAGTCTGGTGTCACGGAGACTCTGCCCCACACACCCCCTTCTCCTTCTGTCCAGGAGGTTTGGGTGCTGTAGGGGTGTGACAGTGGCACTACAAGGCAAGTCTGTAACATATTTACACGAGTTTGAAATGGAGACTCTGAGTACCAAATAAAAGCAGGTACTTCTACCACTTCATAGATATTTTAACATCTTCCCCTAAAGAAATAAAGTGGCGTTGTACCCAGCTGTACTAGCAACAAATCAAATGTTCTGCAAACACCATGAGACCAGGAGAAAATGAGTTTGAGATATTATCCTTGCTCTTTACTTACACGCCCCCATTTGCAGAAACACTCAACTCTATCCTCCCTTTATATTAGAGGAAAATTAATTAAATGGGTAATAATTTAGAACAAAAAAGGAGAAATAACCTGTAGCACAAAGACATTATTAATGAAGAACTGTTACTTGAGAATAGATGGATAGATGCATTAAAAGAAAAAGAATAATTTAACAGGTATAAAACTGTGCCTTTCAGATAGTCATGGTCATTGCAGTAAAATGATGTGCTTGTTTTGGGGGAATCCAGCTTTCCTGAAAGCTAGGTAAGAGTTTAAATTACCCCATCTATTTACAGTTATTGAATAGCAAAGTGTTAAAGGAAGATGTCTCAGAGAATAGGTAGATATATGCTGATAGCATCTTGTCACCAACCTGAGATGGGCTCTTGCACTTGAATATTCAAGCAACTTTACAGAGGGAAAAAGAACAATTCATATGCATTATTGAACCATTGTACAAATGCCATCTGAATCAAAATCCTACATTGGCCTCTCTGTAAAATAGGAACAATTTCAAAAGTCTCCTGATTCCTGTCTGTAGACTGGAGGCATCAGATAAAGCACTGGGAAAAAACCCCACATACCTAAATTTGTTTGCTCTGCCAAAATTCACATACCCACACTTACTCATGTGCACAGGAGTTTGTGCACTTTGCCCACTCTTCAAGGAACCGAATGAGCTTGGGGTACTTGAAACTAGCAGAAAAATAATCCAGACCAAATAAAAACTATGGCTACGGAGAACAGCCTTCATTCCAAATTCTTAGTTCCAGAAAAAATGCCATCCAACACACCAGAACATCTGTGAGAAAAGAAGCTTTTGCAGTCCCATGAGTTTGGTGTGCAGCCACTGGCAGACCTTAAGGACAGAGCATGGCAAATGGCCAGGGGGGTCAGGGCAACCATTCTCTCACTCTGTCTTTGGTTACTGTGGGTTGTTTTTCTGCTTACTAATTTCCTCTTTCATTTAATTCAACAAAAATAAAGCTGAATCTCAGTTGCACGTGGTTAAAATGAATCTCTTCAAATTCTGCAGACCCCAAATCCTCTTGGTACTACTTAATTTTTAAGGGATGCCCAGCAATGATTTGCTGTGAGATGAATAATGCATTTATATCATACACTACTTGTAGCAAAAATAATCTATAAATGTTTAATAAATATCCTGTAATGCTTTTGGTGAGCATGTTATAAATAAGTAACAATAGATTTGCAATGAAATATTTATATGCATTTTGGCTATTGTTATGCTTTAAGTGTTCAAGGAGCCATTACTAACAAAGTGAATGGAGTTATCAAGGTTATAGATATGTTCTGCAAGCCATTTATAATGAAATGTTCAACACTTAATGTAAATGCATTTGTAGAGGTTGTTGACAAAGTGTAAGTGTCTAACAAACCATTCATACTAAACTCCACGCAGATATAAATGATACGTAAGCATTTGATAAGTCATTTATAGTGGGCCATGAAACTCTTCTCTGCTGGGAATATATTGCAAGATCCTGTGTGTCCCTGTATCCCATCCCTGTAGCTTGCTTACAAATGCATGGGTAGAGCTTGACAAATCCCTTACAACTCATATTTTTAGGCTGCAGCTCAGCTGTTACATCCAGATAACCTGAAGGGTCAGCAGCATGGATAACTTCCAGACAAGAACGGGGGCCCAAAAGCAGCCGGAGGGTTCCTCCCACCCTGCACGGTCCTGAATAGCCACTGCTCAAGGTGCTGCTGTGGAGGGACACAGGGAATGCTGAACTGTCCACTCGTCCGTGGCACTGTGGAGAACAGCCCTGGGACCAGGATCTGGCCTGCCAGGACCTACTGTACCCCTTCAGCCTGACAAACTCTGCGTGCTCCTGGAGCTGTTAAAAAAGCCAGGCACGAGCTATTCCCAGAGATATTGGTGATGTATTTGCACCACACGCTGTGATCATATCTGACCCTTCAGATTTCATAGTACCTGTCCCCGTGGGGACCACCTGAGGCTGCCTTTGGCTCCCACATCTGTCCTGGGTATTGCTGCTTTGTACTCTGGCCTTCCTGAACACTTTCACAGCTCCTATAAAACACCCTGGGCTCTGCAGCAACTGCTGCTCACAGCTCTTACTGACCCTCAAAGGCTGAGATGCCCAGGACAGCAACATTGTTCTCATGACAGGAAATCATCATGATTCCTCACTTAGTGAAAAGAGCACTACAAATAGCTGGAAAGGTTTAAAACCTGTCTGAAATAATACCATTAAAGGTGGAAGGATTTAACTTTGCTCTCACACAGTCACTCAGACAGGGCTTAACAGTAAGGGATTTGGCTTGGAAGACTGCAGCAATATCAGAACATTGTTGAATACAGGAAACAAGTTGAATACAGGAAAAAGTAATACTCATTTCTGTATTTCAGTTAATCTTCTAAAACATAGGGCTATTAAAGTCTGCTGGAACATGCATATGGTCACAACAGAACTGAAAAATAAATAAAGACTACCTTTGAGTCACTTACAAAGGTGACAAAGTAGATGCCATTGGAAGGAAGAGGACATCAATGTGAGATAAATTAACCAAATCACTTGCTGAAAATGTGGGATTATATTAGGTTAAACTTCTGAGGAAATAAATAGAATTTTAAATTCAATAACTTCTGTTGACATTATGAGCTATTGTATATAAACTGTAATGCAAATTTAATTGCTACACTATTTTGTGTGTTCCACAGCACTGATTCATTCCAGGGTCAATATGGGGTTTGCTCCTTTTGTGTCTCTACCAGGAGTGTCAGGCACATGTGAGAAGTATTAGATTTTGCTCTTCACTTACCCCCTTTCAAATTGCAAAATCAGTCTATGAAAATAACCTTCACTCTGTCTTCAGCTAGCTGCAAAGGTAAATTCTTATCTCAACTTTATCCATATCCTCAGTTTTATATCAACACTAAAACATTAGAGGGAAATACTTTCTAATAATGATACATTAATGAGCAATAAATTACAGGGGAAATACTACTTAGAACATCCATATTAACACTAAATGAGTTCTTCATTATTAATATAGTATCATAAATATAAAAAGGGAATTATAAATAATTAGGTTATGATTTTATATTGTTAAACACTAGAAATTATCTTTTTATTTCAAATAATTTCATAGATGTTGGAAAATCTATCCACCCTTTGGCAGCAATCTGAGAAGAAATGGGTGCTCCAAGTACCCAAGCCCTGCCAGGCCTGAATCCAGAGCTTATTTCACTAACAAGGAAAGTTTGTTTTGCTGAGGATTAGAAAATTTGAACTAACACAACCACAGATTCTAGAAAAAGGAAGTAATTACAATTTTTACTTGTATGGGATAACATATTTCCTGTTGTGATTATAAACATTTTATAAGCATAGGAGTCAAATGAAAGCCACCAATACAAAATGTGTCCTGGTGACCTTTTGCCAAACATCCACAATAGTGCCAACAACAGCTTTTGACTTGGGGTCATCCTCCCATGTTTTCAGATTTTAGACTCTGAGAGTGCTAAAGAACAACATAGCCTTTTACAAACAAAATATATTACGACAAGACAAACTCAGATTTATTTTGTTATGGTTATTTTCCTTTTCTTGTCTTATTTCCTAAGCTTACCTCAAAAAAGTCCTCTGATACATCTACTAAAAAGTGCTGAAGGTGATGCTGCTTCACCACAAAAAATGAGGTGAGAAGAAATAGTGTTTAAGTAGTGCATGAAACAATAAGAAAGATAAGTTTTTTTGACTTTTCTAGCAGCTAATACCACGGTAAAGGAATCAAATACCTTGTGTTTAAGTGAGGAAATGGGGGCTGCATCATGTATAATAATGACATTTCATGCAGGAAAACCTTGGTAGGGGACTAGAGGGCTTTGGGCAGTTTAAACTTAACTAGGTGATAGAACTGGGAGAAATGCTCCTTATTTTTCTTCATTCTCAATATTTAAGGAGGCCCTTCTGTACAAAGATGAATTTGCACAACCCATCATTAATATAAGCTTTGGAAACTTATCACTTCATAATTTTACTTTGTCACAGATCTAAAAGAAAAAACGACATGTACACAGCGAGTGACAAACTGCAATCTCACAAGCACCATGTCTATGCAAATGCTGTCAATAAGGTTCTAAACAGCTCATTCATTGCCAGGCTCATACCCAAAATTGAAACTCTTCTCACCAAGCTCTTGCAGGCTGGAGGTTATTTTTCATTTAGATATGACTGCTTAAAATATAACTATGTTGCTGAGATGCCATTTGTCTTGGCCATCCTTTGGAAAAGCACTTTCAGAATTTTGCTTGCCAGCCTCACAGGGAGGTTGGTGAGCGTCACAGCTGTCTTCCTGTGGCCCTACCCCTCTTCCCACCCCCTCTCCTGCTCCATAGGATCCTCTGCAGGCCACCAGCACTGGAGTGTCTCTGGACCAGCCACATCAGTAAAATAGCCACAGATGTTTTGCATTGTTACTGGGGTTGGATATTTTTGATACTGAGCTGTCCCTGAGGTCACAGAGGGGCAGGAGGTAAGAGCCAGCACAAGGGGAGCAGTGGCAGTGCCAGTCAGGAGGACAGGAATGGGACCACCCCACCAGGCTGCAGTGACCTGTTAGCTCAACTGCAGCTTCTCATGGGAAACTGGATGAGAAAAAGACCTGAGCCTGACTGTCCTAAAAAGTGATTTTGTGTGGGAGTTCTCTGTGGCCATTCCAAGGGGACTGAGGAGGCTTGCAAGTGCAACTGAGGTGTGTATTCTGCTCCTGCATCCACTGCATGGAAAGAGCAATCTCACACAGGGACACAAAATGTGGTCAGCTGAGAAAACATGACTGCAGAGATGTCTCAAAATGAAAACCAGTAAGAAAGGAAGGAGGAACATGGATACATAACTATTTAATGCAGGTTTGTGTTTTCATGTGACTACCTTAATGTCAGAGTTGTGCTCCAAAATAATAACTGTATGAAGATCTATAATTAGGGGACATCAAGAGCTTCACTGTAAACTGGAATAGCCTGTCAGGTTGAGATTTCTCCTTGAAAAAACTCTTGGAATTGCAATGACTGGAGTTAATTTAATGGATAAAAGATAGCGATGCTGTTGCTTTCTTGTGTTACTGATCTTGCTTTTAATGAGAAATGGTGGGGTTTTTTTCCCCTTTTTCTGTTGGAAATTATGCATTGAGCCTCCAGCCTGCTCAGATGCATCCAGTGCAATTGAAAAGGTTCTCCCAGTTTCTGCGGCTGCATATTCAATTAATGTAATATGTCACAACATGTTCAAAATGCAAGTTTCTTAGAAAAAGAGACATTACAGTGAAAAAAGGAATTTAAAACACATGTAAAACACATTTTCTTGGGAAAGTATTTGATTCAAATTGTTAGAAGACAAAAACCCATAAAGGTCTCTCTTATGTCTTCCTTCTTAATCTTCAGCCAAAGTTTCAGGACCATAAACTGGCATCAATAGAAGCTGCATCTCAGGAATGAAAGGAATATATGGCCTTTAGAGAAAGAAATTTTTACACTTAAAAGAGAGAGAGGGAACATTTCTATGCTTTGCAGTCATTCAGCATAAAATTGCATACTTATTATTCATGACTATCTTTAAATGCTTTATTGAAGCATAATGCAAAAAAGTACCTGCTCATACTTAAACCCCAAAATTTCACCTATCCATTCTACATCTGGGCTTCGGCTTCAACATCTGTTAAACCATTCCATTATTTCTCCTATTTTTTGACATTGCCAGATCAGTGTACCAATCATTGCTTTGGTTGTGACAGGGTCAACTGCCCTCCAAAAAAACAAAAAAAGCCACAGCAAATACAAATGTACAGTTTGCAAAGGAGAGCTAAAGATGGGGTTTCTAAGTAGGAGCAAAAAAAGAGTCTGAGGTGCCCCATGGCTTGCTTGGGGTATTCAGTACCCTGGGACCCTCACACTGGATGCTTTCCTTAAAGCTTGTTGGAGTGTTTGGTTCCTCGAACCCAAAATCTTCACATACCTCCACTAAGCTTTCTCATTCCACATTCTCATTCCAAGGACTTATTCCTCACATGTGTGCTCAGGATATAAAAGCTGTGCTCTCTCAGGTGTTTTTGGGACTAGAGGAATGGAGACTCCTGATTTCCTGCTGCAGCCTGTCTCAGACTGTGCTTCTGCAGGTCCTGGTGTGTCAGCAAGCCTTTAGTCCTACCTGGGGCTGCATCCCAGGGGAGAAATCAGCTTGGGTTTCTACAGAAAGAATGAACTTCTGAGGAGCAGAAAACTATCCTCCTGAATCTGGCTGAAGAACAACAAAGCAGGGAAAATATCTGCCAGTGCCTGAATCAAGCCCAGTGTGCATTCAGATCAATTCCATCGAAGCATTAAGCAGACAGATATTAAGCACGTATTTACAATTTGCAAAGATTATGAAGAACTGTGTTAGTGAAGGAAAAATAGTGCTTTTGTTTAGCAAACTGTTTCATCTGTTGTAGATTGTCTGGTGTCAGGAACTGTTGTCTGCTTTATTTCCAACTTCAGCTTCATGCAAGTCGTTCTCAGGTAGAAAGTGTGAGTGGGGTGACTTCCTCTACTGCCCTCTCCAGCTTTACTCAACAGAGCTGACATTTCACGGGTAACCCAGAAGCACCCTTTGCCCACCTGCATTTCACATTCCCTGTTACCACTGCACATCCTCAAGAGCCCTGGACTAGGCACACATTACTCACCATCCCTCTAATTTTTTCAGCGTGCAGCCCAAGCTACACTCTTTTACTCAGCTATAAAGCAATGGCTGAAGCACTGACACCCTCCTTTTCTTTGCAGCTGCAACAGATCACCCTGCTAGGGTGGGTTGTTTGCCACACAAAGCTTTGATCCCCTATAATAAAGAGACACTTAGGCCATTCTAGTTGCCACCACCATCTCCCTTCAGGTTTAGCCCTGGCTGGGAATCTGGCAGCAGGAAGCCATGGAAAACAGTGACTTTGTTCTCATTCCAAAAATAAGTCAGGATGCCCAAAAGGCCTTTTCCCTTTGTCTAACATGAGCCCAGGGTACACACCTGAGGCCGTTCTGAAACTGAATGGACTTCTCATCCCGCTGCCAGTGCCTCCCTGCCTGCTGGAAGTTTGCTCTTTGGGCAGTGACTCTGGTGGAATGCAATCATTTAAGTGTGATTTATGGCGGGGCTCTGTGCAGCTGGCTTAGTGCAAGGTGAGTGCACAGCAGTGCTTTAATAGTCCTTTTCCATTAGCAGGTATGTTTTTCAGTTGGCTTCCCTGCGATTGGAAGAGTTATAAACGTAACATATAAAACACTGTTGGTAAATGTCTGCAGGCTGAAGAGAGTTTACTGCTTGCCTCTCCGAAGGTGAGATAACTATATGCCTCTGGAAAATAACCTTCCAGGTGATAGCTGTGACTAAAAATTTGACGGGGAGAAGGAAAGAGTGTTTACTGTAGTGAGCTTAAAAAGAACATCTATTCAGAAGCAGATCTAGGGGGGAAAAACAATCTTCTTTGTGCTTGCACTGCTCTTCTTGCTTATAGGCTACTTCTCTGAATATCCACACCGATGCTAAATGGCATTAATAATTGCTAAGTTGCATTAAATTGCATATCAATCAAATTAATAATGTCTACCATACTTGAGGCATTTAGGTTCTTCAAAATCACTAGCATCTGCTCCTATTAAAAATGCCAGATGATTTGCAAATCCAAACTTTTGGTGAAAAACGTTAGCTAACAAGGTGAAATTAAAATTTACATCTTATTCCAGCATAATGAATATAATTAAAAAGAGTGATAAAATCCTTTGATTAACCCTCATCCCATTTTGCACAGCACTCTTATGCAAATTAAACACTGAAAACTTAGTACCAGCAAAAGATTCTAATATAAATATATTCTAATTTTAAAATTAAGAAAATATAAAAACATGCCACTGGATCTGTGACTGCACCCTTTGTCACTGCTGAGTTAAAAAGCAGAACTGGGGGCATATGCCACAGTGAGATAACTCATGTCTTGAGTTACTGAGGGATTAGAGTTTGTTCCTGTTTCTTCTACCAGACATCATATTATTCCCACAATTATTTTGGTGTATAATTTAATTAGCCTCCCTACTATAATCAAGCTGCACTCTGTCATCAGAAACATTCAAACCCTGCAAAATATGCATCAGAATTGCCGTGTTCTGGGTTGCTGGGTTTTGTTTTGGTGCTTTCAGCACTTGTGTTATTTTTCTAGTGGTAAAGTCCTAACAAAAGCATTCATTTTAAGTTCTGCTTGAATAAATGGCACGGCTCTGACCATTTCAAATCTTTGTTCAAAGTCCTCTCAGTTGGCTCCCCAAGGGTCCCCCCTGTGGTCTCCATGAAGACCTCAGCTGAAGACAAAAGCACAGCAGCAGTTCTGAGTTTTTGGGTTTCTTCTCCTTCCGTGTGGATGTTTGGTTTGCAGGACAAGTCCCAGGTTCCTGCCTGCAGTTTTTCGGGTGGGTAAGCCTGCTTTTCTAGCATCGGGCTTGGACAGTTAACAAGTGTCCAAAATAAAAACGTCTTTAAATTCACAATATCCACGTTGCAGGGAAAACTATCGCTGTGCAGGGGCACAGATGAGGTGGTACAGGGGTTGTATTCTATCTCTCAAATCCCAGCTGCTGCTTAGAAATACTGTGTACAATACTCCTACCAAATCTACAGCAAGTCATTGACCAAACTACTTGTCTGCTTCTCCCCCTCCCATCCAAATTAGAGTAGCTAACTTAATGAAAAATGATTTTTTTTTTCTTTTTGTCGCTTAGGAGGGTCTGAACATAAAGCTCTTATCACCAAGCCACAGCTGTAGGAGGAATCCTTTAATCACAGCCTTCCTCCTTGAAGAAGAATATAGATTTATGACCGGACTTTGGTTACTGAGCGAGAAAGAAATATTGCCAGCAGCCACCATACTACTTCCCATAGGCTGTAAACAGCTTTAATCTGCTTTAGCTGTCATTTTGAAGTCGAGAGATATTAGAGTACAATGTAATTATGTAGTTGTGGGCAGAAGCACAGTTTATTTTCTTTAAACCAAAGTGGCAGAGGTAAATTCCTAGCCTATGACTAAACAAACAAATCCTCCCTCCTTGCTCTGGCTGCCACCATGGGTGCAGCAGTCCCAGCCCTTCAGTGCTGCTTTGCTCCTCCTTTCTTGGGGACACCGGTCCCCATCCTGCTGGGATTAATTGTCTTTCTCTCCCAGACACACAAAAAGGAGAATATTTTCTTGACTAGTACAAAAAGCTACTGGAAATGCTGTTTTTGTTAGGGGCACCCCAGGCACACGTTCACCTCTGAGCTTCCCAGGGTGAGAATCTGCTCCCAAAAGCACAGACACTAATTTTCTTACTTGCTTCAATATAACATATGTCTGTTGCAATAGAGAGAGTATTGGAATAGCCTGGTTAGTTATCATTTATCTTTGCTTTTCTATTTAATAGGCCCTCTCAGGAAAGAAAACTCCTACTTAATTATTGAACACCAGTAAAAGGGTGTTTAGACTTTTCCCCCATGTCTAGGAAAAAAAGAAAGCAGCTCCCTTTGAATTTTAATTTTTGTTTTGTTTTTTCTTTCAGGAAAGACTGCTAAGCTCAAGTCTTGAATATGCAGGCTCCAGGTACAGCACTTACTGGAAGAGTTTCCTGTGTTTTAGGTGAGTGCTGTAAACAGTCACAGAGTCACCTGATGTTCAGGTTTGCATGCAAGGTGAAATTTCTTCAACAGGAAATAAAAAATCACAGTACCACCATAGTCAGCCATCAAAATACCCATTCCCCAAATTTTTGCAAGCTTTAATTCCGTCCTGTCCTTGAGAAATCTTTGCAGTCACTTTCTACAATATTCTCAAAAGATTCACCTGCAAAGCAGAGTCCTACATGCTTAAGTGTAACTTAATTCAGCATATCATCAAAATCAGTTTTACTGGAATCTGACATTTATAAAACTGCAATAAGCATATAGATAGGTTTCCTCACCTTATTTATTAAGTGAGCATAATGAATTTACATGGACTGTTGTCATTAAGGAACAGTTGCCTCTTAAAAAATTCTAAACCATACTTTCCTCTTTATGTGATCTAATACTGCTGTTTTTTCATGAGTTAAGACAACAAAGCACAGATAAAATGCAGTTTTCCTGGATATATATTGTTTTATGCTTCATATTGCATTTTAAAATTCATAGATTGAGGGATCTATTTGCCATCAGCGACATTCTATTGCCTTTGCAAGGAGCTGCTGTGACTGTTATGCAGGACACTGCAGCCTCTCTGGGTTTTCTTACCAATAATCTTCTCCTGATGGAGATTGTCCACCCCCCAAATTCTATCAGAAACTGCTTTAAATATCTGAGCCTGATCTGTGCTGCATATCATCAGTTCAACTGCTTTTAGGTGGTGCACAAAAAAAGATGTCATTAATTAATACCAGAGTGACCTAAAGAAAATATATTTGTTCACTCATTAGCAAAAAGAATTGGAAAAGAAATTAAAGGCAATGTATGGTTTATTGGACAAATTAAAAGGAGTGATGTGTTATAGCACCAGGAGCAGTAATTATCAATTCTGTCTGAAAAGGGAATAAACAGTCCTGCAGGGCACTTTGCAGCATCATTTTGCCTCTGTATTCCAGCCAGGCATCAGTCTCCATGGAATCCAAGCACTTATCCAAGCAAATCATTCCTGCTAGAGCAGGACTTCTCCTAGCAGCACCAAAGATCTGGGTGCTGTGGGCCTATCAGGGAGGAATGTTGGGCTGAACTGCTAATTTCAGAAGCTGAGGAAGGCACATCTGTGGTAAATATGAAGAAGGGAAACACAGTGGCATGTACACTTAAGAGCCCTTACTCCTACCCTGCAGCTCCCTCAGTTCTTTATTCACATGACAGCATGAAAAGCAAAGGCAATTTTAGGTCTCTTCAGAGCTTTAAAAAATGAAGATGCAGAGCAAAGAGGACAGGAAAACTCCAGCACAATCTCAAAATGAAACCACTCAGCTTCAAAGATTGAGAAGTCTTCTCAGTAGGGATTAACATTTTCAATTAATAACTTTTATGATAAATTGTTTTGATAATTAAATGAGAATAGAGACTGGGTGTATAGCAAATGTTCTGGACAGTCAGTGACTGCAAATTTCTCCTTTCCCCATCAGCATTCACCACTCCTCCCAGACATTAAAATGAACAGTTAAACATAATCCAGTACAAAACAGCACCATGGTCATAAAAAAAGGGAGGAGTAAAAAGAAAAACCTAAAAAGCAGTCCTGCAATTTCTGTTGAAGTAGACTGGGATGTTCATTCAAAACTGGCATCTTCTAGTGGGACATACCAAGATAAAGATAACCATCAAGAATATCTTTGTTGGATTAATTCCATAGGTGGGGTCACACTGACACTTTTTTGTAGTAAACTCTAAGATTAATAAAAGTGCTTGGAAAGTGGTTCTTTTAATGACAGACAGATATATATTGTATGACCCAAGTTCTTCCTAAATGCCATCTTATTGTCAAAATGCTGAAAGATAAATTTGATATGATTAATGTCTTCCCTCTCTCCCTCTCCCCCACACTGATCAAACACAAGAAGGCTAATCCAGTTGCCTACACAGAAGCAATAAATGGGTGGTTTCTGCAAAATTCAGTCCTCTTAAGAGAAACCTTTAATTTTACTCATTTCACATTACAAATAATTAAGGGATATGAGTCAGAGGGCTGGCAGTGATCCTCCCCAGAGATCAGTTAAATCCGTTTCCCTGCTTGCAGGCAGAAAAATCCTTTGTGGTGTTTCCCAACACAAGTTTGTCTATCTGAGCCTTTTAAAGACCCACACTCAGGATCTCTTGCAGCATCCCCAGCCACCCTGTTCCAACATTCCATGGCCAAGGAAGAACTTTCCCTAACAGCTGAGCTAAGTTTTCACTTCCATTGTTAGAATTTCTTATCCCATCTGCCACCAGCATGGAAAACCTGCAGCTTCACCATTATTTTAAACTTACCCGGGGTAGGTGACATTTTTGTCAAAAGTTGTGGTCCCAGTGACTGGCTGCATATCCCTTCTGTGGCCCTGCTGGTGGCTCCAGCAACTCAACATCTGTCAGCTGAGCTGCTGATCCCGCTGAAAATGAATGGAGAAAAGCAACAGGGTAGTTTTGAAGCAGATCATGGCTGTGAGTTAGCAGGAGATCAGCTTGAAGGTTGAAGCTCCTGATACTGTTGCCACCAAGAAAAACCTCTCTGGAGCACCAGCACAAGATCCATTCCCACTGAATTTAAACATTCCCAGCTGTTTTACATCCCAGGTTTAGGCACATGATGATTACTGTGTAAGCCCAGTACTTTTCTCTTGTCCCTGTTTATTAGAGCCATGTATCTGGAATAGTGCTGCATATCTAAAAGAAAACCATATATCCAATCATCCTCAATCTCCTGCCATCCAGCATTCAGGTTCCTCTGAGCTGACATCTGCAAGTTTATTAAACCTCCCCCCTAGCACATCCTCCTGATCACAATTTAAAAAAATTAAATAGCATCAGTATTACAGCCAGATAAAACGGTGGGTTAGTTAATGCCTCTGTAATTGAGGACACCTGATAAACATTTTAATAAAAAAAAAAAAAAAAAAGTAAGAGAGAGCTATTGTTGAAATTTCTAATTTCTCATTTAGAAATTAGGCCTCACTCCTAACTCATCAGCTGAAATACCAGAACAACTGGAAAGCAAGCATGGCAAACACAGCAGTCGTGTGATAATGAGCCCAGGTTCTCAAGAGAGTTGGTTTTATTTGTTCCTTTCTCAGACTGGCCATCATAGATCTTCAGAGAGATGCAAAAAGTACAGTGTTTACTCTTATTACTGTAATGCAGCTACAACACTTACAAGACACAACTTGCAAAGCAAAAAGAAGGATCACCTTTCAGGATGGGCAAAACCAACAAATACATGATAGGAAGGTCCTGCAGTTATCTACGGACTAAAGAAAATCAGCTTTCAGCCACTTCATGAGTATCACTGCATTCAGTGGTGATCTCTAAGCTGTTACAACCTCTGTGATTCTTTGACACAATATGTTATTAAGGCCAAAAGCTACAGAAAACCTAAGAAAATTTTCTTCATGCTAACACCAGCAAGGCCCTCTGTGGTTTCCATGGGGAAAATGGAAACACCAGAGAAAACTTTGAAATACACCACACAAATTCATTTCTAACAAAAAAACCCCCAACTATTAGAAGTGTTAATTGTGGCTACCAGAAGTTGGCTTGTGAAGAAGAAATACGTTAAAAATTCAAAAGTATTTAAATAAGGTTTTTCTTCATGAAAAGCTTCCTGATGTGGAATAAGGGAGGTAAAAGAGGAGAGGTGAGGGAGACCCTATCCAAACCAACTATTATTATCCATACAGCAATGTTAGGAATGCAGGTTTGCTCCTTTCCATCCAAATAACCCAACCACTGGGATTAGCAGTCCCAGTGTTCCTCCCTTCCCCCACAACCAATATCCATCCTTTCTTCACTTGCTTCATAAACCAGAATTATTTTTTCTTCCCTAAGCCCTGAGAAATGGGACACCAAATTAGATAGACTACTGGCTAATCTGTTAAGGTGTTTCTTGTATTCCTCATGGAGACCAGTTCTTGGAGAGTTGAACTCATGAAGTTAAAATTCATTCCCTGTGGAGACAACCAATATGAGGCTTCTGTGGCATTTCTCAGCCCTACAGCTGTTGTGCTGCACAGATATATCTTTAACCCATTCATGTTAGTGAGCATCAGCTTCAGAATTTTGTTCAGCCATTAAATAGACTCTAGAGCGGGTTACAAGAAGAAAGAAAAAAAATAGCACTTGTTTCACAGGTTAAAATCCTACAGGATGTTTTCTACTAAAAGGGATTTTAAAACTAAGTTCAGGTATGTAATTTGCTGTTCACGGGGTACAGTGCTACCTCTATCCACTTCTTCATGTCCCCTTCCTCTACCTCAGAGACTGCAAATCAAACACTTCTTGAATATAACAAAATTGTTAAAGTACAGCAGTTTCATTTTAACACCGGAAAAAAAATATTTATGATTAGAGCATTATGTACTAATACAACATTCAACAATTAAAATTACTTGCATCCAAATTTTATTGCCAGTTAATGGCATCTAAAATAATATTGATAACAAATGACGCAGAATATCTTCCCAGAAGTCTAATTCTGATTCATAAAATTGTTTCCTGTACTGGCTTGAGTAATGATACAATATATAATGGGAATAATACATCCCAGTTGTTGACAATTTTCTGCAAGTTCTACATTAGAGTTTTCCATAAACTTACGCAGAAAGCTCAGGAAAGTAAACTCCATATGAAATCGATAAGTAAGTCTAAAAGGGTGTCTGAAACCAGCTGGTTCTCCCTGTAACCCTAACAGTATGACAGGGAACACACCAAAACAGACCCCAAACTCGACAAGATTTTCACATTTGCAAGGGTTTTCAATAGACTCCGGTCCAAGCACACCCAAAGATGCCCCATTCCAGCACTCACAGGGCTGCAAGGAGCGCTTCCAGCCCTGACGGGCAAAGTGAGAAGCAATCAAAAGAAACTCTGGCACTCATAAAGAAAGGAAGAAATCAACAAGAACCCAGGTCATTGTTTATTAGCCAGGTTAGCCAGGTTTTCCCCTAGCTCTGAGAGCTTTCAGAAGTGAGGATTCAGCTCATTTACATGTGCTAGAAGGTGAGCATTCACTGATGACTCCTGAAAGCAGCAAGTGTTGGTGAAACCCGAGCACCAAACTGGCTCTTTTTGTTGCTCACCAACCTTTGCAATTGCAGGAAGAATATGAAGTACAGCACACACTCTCCTCCAGTGGGGGATTTTATTTTTTAGCTGCTCTTTATTTTCTCCTCCCAGAACTCTTTAGAAGGAGTACAGGAGAGGCTGTAACTCCTTTTCAGAGCCAAGTCATTGTGAGCCTGCTGTGCATAGCAAATGCTCTGTGGTTGCCCTCTCCTGCTGCACCAATTCTCCCCGGATGCTACAGGCAGGGCTCTGTGCAGTCTCTTTGGCTACATTTGGCAGAAATTAGGGTCATCAATAAAACAAGTCATAGCCACAGTGCAGACTCCCTTGATTCACAGCAGGAGGGAATGCTACATCTTAAAGCAAGTGCTGTCATTTCAAATGTCACCCAGTATGTCACCAAATGTCACCTTCCTGGATTTTTTTCTGTAATGACAGTTTAAAGCTATATGTGATGTTTGCTGAACTCCCTGGTAGATCATCTATTATGTTCCACTTCAAAATCAGATGTTGGACCTCCCTGACATCTGGCAAGCAATTGCCCTGTAGTTACAGCAGTGCAAAATGAAAAGAAACCCCAAACACCTCCTCACACACACACACACATGCATGCACACACACCTGCTCACCAAGCCTTTACCTTTCAAAAACATCTTATAAATTTCTTCTAATCCACACATGCACTTAAATATCACAGCAGCACCTTCACCTTTCACTGCACATCTTATATTGATTTGTCTATTTGTGGTTTTGAGGGATCACTTCTCTGGGAAGGTGAGCATTTCCCCAAAACCAGAGTATACAAACTACCTTTTTTTTAATGAAAATTCCAAGTAGACCTACTAAATACCCAGGGACAGATGGACATCCAAATTCTCTCTTTTTGGACTGTACAGATGTTTGTAAACAGACACACATGGAAATGACTCTTAAGTGCAAATATTTAGTAGAATTAATACAGGAAACTTTGGCCCACTTGGCCACTATTTTTCATCAATTTGCCATCATGCTAAGTTCTATTACATGTTTTTGAAGTGTTAGTGTTCTTTCTAGCTTACACTGGAACATTTTGAACATCAGTCCCAAAGCATCAGGAACACCTGGATTATGAGGAAGGAAAAAATAAGAGTGGTTCATGCACATTTTCACAGGAATTCCAGCAGAATTAAAGGCTAGATAAAACTCTCAGATCCATCAAGTGTCACACCCCAATACCTTCCAACTTTTCTGCAGTTTTTTAGATTAACACCTGTGCACTGATAATCCTTATTTTTAGCAATCTGTGTTTCTAAAAGTGATCTAATCTCTCACCCACCTAAGCAAATCTTAAACTGATGCAGGGACCTCTTCCATTGCCTCTTAAATTAGTTATTTTTAGGATAGTTTATAAAATACCTGCAGAAGAAATGGGCCATTTTATTCATGACACTTTCTGGCTTTATTTCCCAATTAGCTCACTGTCTATTAATGCTTGCTTCTTTATTTCCCTTCAACTTCCCTTCTTCTCTTTACTCTTAAAATTCTTAACACTTGGTGCTTCTCCAAAGCTGCCTGTGCTGGGTTTGTGGCCCTGGCCAGTGTAGGGCTCCTGCCTCAATGATCAGTGGATCAGTGTAGCCCATCTGTCTGGCTGCTGACATTGAGCCCCTTGGAGCCTCTGTTTTCCTGTTCTATTTTTGTATCATTCAGCAACATGCGTTTTCCTCTGAGGTCACCCTTAAAGGTCCATGTGTCATGTTTTTCATTTCTGCCTTGTCAGGAAAATCTTGCCACTGCATCTATCAAAGTAATCATCAGGCCTTGATGTAAGAGTGTGGTTCCCCGCACATTTTTCATTACCAGATAATTTATTAATATCCTCCTGAGCAAGACTAGATTCAGCTTGATAAAACCACTATCAGCGGTGACACAGTAACACAGCTCTGAGTGTTCAGCTTGGCAAATGCTGAGAGAAGAGGTGTCCTTCAACCTCTCCCACCCCTTAATTTCTCAGCAAGCTAAAAGATTTTGGATCCTGTGGCTCTGGAGGCTTTTGGCTTTGTACCACTTCAGCAAGGATGACCTGGGTCAGCCTCCTGCAACCAGCCCTTGCAGCACATCTGGCTCTCCCTCCCTGGTGCTCTCACTGATGTGGAATACACACCCGCTAAATGAAATAAAAGCAACCTAAGGATAAACACAGAAGCAAAAAGCTTTAGAGCTGGGAGTATTGTTAGGTATCAAAAAACTGCAGGCAGTCATTTTACATCTTAGGCTGAGCCACTGACACTGCTCTGGATATTTGCTATCCTGGCTCTGCTGTGTTCCAGCCTCTGCACCCTGCCCACGCTCCCTCCCTGCTCCAGCACTGCTCCTGTACCAGCCATTCCTCCTGTACATTCTATCTGCTGGGAAAAGCCTCCTCTCCTGCACCAGCCATTCCTCCTGTACATTACAATTGCTGGCAAAAGCCTCCTCTCCTGCACCAGCCATTCCTCCTGTACATTCTATCTGCTGGGAAAAGCCTCCTCTCCTGCACCAGCCATTCCTCCTGTACATTACAATTGCTGGCAAAAGCCTCCTCTCCTTTACCAGCCATTCCTCCTGTACGTTACATTTGCTGGGAAAAGCCTCCTCTCCTGTACCAACCTTTCCTCCTGTACATTCTATCTGCTGGGAAAAGCCTCCTCTCCTGTACCAACCTTTCCTCCTGTATGTTACATTTGCTGGGAAAAGCCTCCTCTCCTGTACCAACCAACCTTTCCTCCTGTATGTTACATTTGCTGGGAAAAGCCTCCTCTCCTGTACCAACCATTCCTCCTGTATGTTACATTTGCTGGGAAAAGCATCTTAAGGCCTCTCAGGCAGCTCCCTGCTCCATTACAGCCCGAAATGGGAGCACAGGAGGCCCTCCACAGAAGCGGCTGGCTAATGGCTCTCCGGGTGGACATTTGGGGAGAGATGCATTTGTGACATGAGTGGCAGCTGTGCAGACACCAGTTTATGTGATTCAGCACAGCTATTTCATTAATTGTGTTCCACGGTTCATTTCCTCAGATTACACTCTAAATAAATAAATAAATAAATAAGAGTACAAAGCTGCTGTGTTCTCTGAACCGTCTACCCAACAAAAAGAAAGGGAAAAAGGGGTATTTTAATTGGCTTCCTACATATTTTTCTGTCTTAGGTGCTTTTTAAACTGTAAAGCAAAATATAAAGTAGATTGCAGTTATATTCTGCTGTCTAATTACCTCTTCAGATTTCCACAGAGACTTGGTAACTTAGAGAGAGCCCTGCTATGAGGAAGCATGCTCCAACAAAAGTGAAAATGTAGAGAATTACCTACAAACGTGATGTATCTCTATCTGCTGCTTTATGTTTCTATTTCGTGACTTAAATTTAAAACAGAAAAACTGTGCATGAAATCTTTGGAAATCAACAGCTTTGCTTAAAAACGGATCCTTTATGTATCTTCATAACTATATTCATAATGAAAAAGTAATTACAAGAAACAATGAAAAATGCAATTGCAGAAATGGAGAAAAATTGCTTTGATTCAAATCAGAAATGTGAGGGCTCTAAAAAAGGCAGCTCATGTTTGAGCAGGGTCTGACAGGTGACTTCTCAGCACCACAGAAACCAATCAGAGCAGCCAACATGGTCATGAATATATAAGATTAAATGTCATGGGAGACTGTCCTAAAAAGATACTCTTTCATAAACTAGCAGCTTTAACATCAGTTATTTACAAAAATATCATCAGTAAGGAGCTTTTGATTGAAACACTGAAACTAGTGTGGAACCCTGACCTAACTCCTGTGGTTGTTGCCAGAACCTGTGTCACTCATGGTCAAAAACTGAGCTGAATCAGATACAGCAACCTCCTAAAGATCAAAATTTCTGTAGATTCTTTTTTTCCAAAAACCTTTTCTTAGGAAGTTTTTCAGGTTTCCAGTGAAAAGCTGCACCCAGGAACAGCCTTCAACATTGCTGTAGAGCAATCATGTGGGACTGTAGGTTGAAATCTTCATTCAAATGCAATCAGAGCACATTCTAGCTAAAAGCCTTGTAAAGAGAACAACTCTTCATGAGAAAATGCACATCCTCTCAGAAAACAGCTACTTTTGACAGGGGAAAATACCCAGTGCTTCTCTTTGCTTGCTTGTAAAAAATATGCAAATACAGAAAGCTCGATGTTTGCAAAAAAAAAAAAAAAAAAAAAAATTGAGAGTGAACATATTTAGAAAAATATGGGCCAGGGAGTCCAGGCAAATGCTGAGTTATAATCACCAGCCTACTATAAACACCCTCAGTGTGAGAAAGGCTCTCTCCCCCTCTGTGTTTTAGTGCTGCTGCTAAGCACGAAGCTTTTTTGTGATTTCATTTTAGTAATCAGGATCTCTCGTACTTCCCGGACAGATGGCCATTCACACTTCAGTGCTCACTTAAACACATACGTCAATGATAACAGAACATTTCAGCTCAGAACAGGCCAATGCAATCTTCCAAATTCAAGGCTATCTGTCATTTTTGTTAGTTACATAAAACCAGAGTCAAAAGAAAGTAGGACTGCTCCTATTTGGAAGGATAGAAAGAAAATGGAAAATTCCACCTGGCTTGCTGTCAACATGAAACTCCAGCAAGGCTATTTAAAATGATTTGAGAAGGTTTGAATGTGTAGCCTCTGCCGATGCATTGGCACCTGCTCGTGGGGCCTGCTAAGAAATGGGAGCAGCAAATATGAGATTAGAGAATGAATGTTGGGCCTGGCAGGCTGCTCAGAGCCCCCACCAGCACATTGATTCTGGATTATCATGTAATTCTCTTTATCATGTAATGGTCCTGGGTTTGTCTCTTGAGGTACCAGATGAGCACCAGCACCTTGCAGCTGCACTCCCCAGCACAAGGGAGGCAAACTGGGATGGAGGGGAGGGATCTCCCCAGTTTGGATGCTGATCCCCGTGCCTGCTCAGAGTGGACACAGTACTTACAGGGATGAAGAGACATAATCATTTTCTGCTGCTGCCAAGGAAGCATCTTAGACAAGAAGGAAAGAATTTAAATTTAATAACATTCTCTTTAGCTTCAGGGTGATCTCTGTGTGAGAAATGGAAATCTGAAACAGGGAGGGGAAAATCTATTTGTGACATTTCTGGGTCCTGCCAGTCACAGGAAGATCCTGTGTTCTGCTGAGAACCTCTCCTTAACTGAGCTTGTCAGCAACTGATCTAATTTTTTTTTTAAGTTAAAAATTATTTTATAGGCAATCTTTTGGGAACTTTGCCAAACCTAAACCAACCTATGAGCCACTTAAAGTTCAATTAATTAGTAATTAGGAGGACAGCATTAACACGGGGGAGCATTCAGGAGAGTGTATATGTAATCAGCCAATAATTACCAACACAGAAACAGACCTGCTGCACGGTATGAGTTTCCAGCACATCCACCTAAGTGTTTAAAGATAATCACATAGCAATGGTTAAATATTTTAGGTTGCCATCCAGGGGAATGTTTGGTAAGTCTACTTTTGGTGTTTGCACCTAAGCTACTCACCATAAAGCTAAAGAGGCTCAACTGGCACTAGAAACTACCATAAATTTACAATGCTGTTTATTAGCTGGGTCTAAAATCTCTCTTTTTCAGAGAATTGCCAATAATGGAGACATTTATTATTCCACACTTTTGTTACGTGTGTTTCCAAAAGGAGATTTCTCATCAATAACCAAAGCACAGCAGTGAATCAACACTCGAGCCAGAGCCACCAAAAAATGAGTCTTAGAGGTGAAAAACAAAAGTCATGAAAATCAGCTTGACCCTAAATGGTTCTATCATTCTGAAAGTAAAAACTGTGCAAACTGCAGAATGTAGGGAACATTTTACAGGGGAGTTAACTGAATTTATGCTGCAGTAGTTTACATGGTCAGGAAAAGCACTGCCATACCTCTGTGATACCGTAACACTACAGGTACTGGAAGCTGCCAGTGCACTGCAAGAATACAGTCAAAATCCTTACATATGGATCATAAAAGATCAAAGAGTTATCAAAAGCCTTCAGTATTTTCTGCCATTCCCAGTACAAAAGATAAAAAATCTTTGAGATAACACAAGCACAACTCCATCCCAAGGCATAAAACACAGCCCTGAGTAGCTGGATTTAACCTTAGCCGTGTGGTTAGCACTGGAAAAGTCCCCTTAAACAAACTTGTCTTGTCAAACACATTGTGAAATAAAAGAAGGTGACCCAGAAGATCCTTCAAGGCACAACAGAGGAGTGACTTTACAGATCAGCAGCTTTGACAAAGTAGAGGAGCTGACCCAGGATAGGATTAGCTGGGGAGGCAAGCGGTGTCTTGTGAGCGCCTGATTGAGCTGGAACAAGACAGAAGATGAGAATAAAACACTCTTAAGCTCTTCACACAAACCACTGCTAAACTTTGAGGGGGACAAGATAAATATGAAGGAAGATAATAATTAGCTGTTCTCTGGGAGTGTAATTTGTAATTCATTCTGACTGAAGAAAAAGGAGTGTTTTCTTGTGGAGGAGGCTGAAGGTATCTGAAAATCTCTGTGCCTCACCTTTCTGCTTTTTCTGATTTAAGCTTTCTTTTGTAGCTGGTGGAAGACTTTAAAGTTGACTGAATGCAGATAAGAGGGCAGGATGGTCAAGATGTATGTTCTTTTTACAAATTCTCTGTGTTTTATAATCCTCTGTGGTTGAGACATATGATGAGATCTGCCACAGCTGGTTGACAGTCCTCCACGGGAGTGCCAGCAAAGCAGAAATTGCTTCTGGGTGAACAATATTAATTTAAAATACCATTTATTTATAGAAAACATTAATCTAAAATTAATTTTGTCATAACTATGTGGAAATAACATCATTCTTCCTGAAATAACCGATGAATCACTGTGCCTCCTACTGTAAGTTTTATGTATTTTTTTTCTTATGCAATCTCTGGCAAAAATTGGTTAATAGTCACTATAGGCTTGGGTACAAGGGACTCCAAGTACTACAGCTCTCCTTTGAATAGATCAAATTGATTACCCACTCTAGAACAGATATTATTTACATAAAGATTTATGGAACGCTTAATCTGAATTTCTGAGTTTGGGGTCTGTTTGCCTATTTTTCACTTACATGTGATTTGGCACTCCCATGTGTTTTAAGATGGTTTATGAAAGCTTTGCATTTCCTTTCTGAAAACTGCTGTTACCTGTAAACAGCAGTTGTTTGTATTGTGACATCCAGATGAACAAAATCAGATTAAAAAAAAGCATTATTACAGCACTTAAAAATGCTGTGTTTCAATATTCCTCCTATAAGCAGATCATTAAATTAGTAAGCACAGTCCAAAGCCTGTTGGCCTCATCTGAATTTTTCAAAAAGTACATTTTCAGCCAAAGAGAAAGCTCTAACTGCTTGGTAACATAAACCTAAAGATGAATATTCACCATGTTGCTCTCCATACAATTACTCAGTTCACTACATGGCACCCTCCATCAGCTGCAGGAACTTTTTTTAGTCTCAGTTTTTTCATATACTACTTGATTACATAATTGCTACTAATGCCTCCTAATTGGGTGCACATTCAGGTGTCTGTCAGTAACACAGGATCAGGAGGACACATGGCTTTAGCTGGGGCTGCTTTTGCTGGAGTCCCTGAGCTCATGGGGAAGGGACAGCCAGGAACAGGAACAGGAACAGGAACAGGAACAGGAACAGGAACAGGAACAGGAACCTGCCTGCTCCAGCCCCTGCATCCCCACACTCACACAGCCTGCGGTGTTCTCAAGCCATCCCATGGGCTGCTTCAAGCCTTCACTTCAGCAGCGCTGCTTTGCCTAAAGCATTCAGTAGCAACAGGAAGAATTTGCTTGGGCTATCAAATTATTCTTTGTGGAGCAGCTCTGTTCAGTAATATTAATGACTGTATAAATAACAAAATAACTTCTTATGGTTCTGCAAGATGTAATTCTCTTTTAATACCTGACCTTCTTATGTTTTAATAAACTTATTGAAATTCCTTTTTTAATAATTAAACATTGTAACTATAAAAAGGGAGGAAGTGCTTTGGATATTGCCTGGGGTTTAAATATCATAAACAAGATTTTTTTTTCTTTCAAATGTCAGTTGTCAAATATTTTGCTGAACATATGCCTCTCATTTAAAGATGAGGGTACCTGCCTGAGCTGCTTTAAAAATATCAAGCTTTAGATATCACCAGTACAGCCCATATTTTCACCTTTACTTATTTTGATAATAGGATGTGGAAGACATCCAGCTGAAATCTAACTCTGCATAGGAAAGAAAGGACAGTCCCTTTGGAACTGGACATATTCTGTATTGATTATGGATTTTTTATTTGTATTGTGTTAGTGTCCAAGAGATTTACCCCTTAAAAACAACACTAGCACCCAGAATTGCCCCAAAGTCCTACCACCAAAACAGTTACAATCTAAAATCTTCACCCTTCATGCTCCTCAAATATTTCCCATGGCTAAATATAGAAACTGCCTGTTTCTAAGAATATTTCTGAGCAAATGGATTGTTCCCCGTTTTCTCCAAGCACACATGACACCCCAGAAACCTGAATGGCAGCCTGGTGCCAGGACTGTGAAGTTAACAGATGAACACAGTGAGAGCAGCAGAGGTGGAAGCACTGCCCGTGACTCTCTGGGGACAGACAGACCCATTTCTCTCTGGAGAAAGGCGTTTGCCTGACATACCCACAGGAGCTCTGGAGCCACAAGGAAGAAAGACTCCAAGGGCTAATGAATCTCTTTGGGGAAAATAAATTAAACAATAAGGTTGTCCACGCACAAGCTAAATTAGCTTTGAAAAATCTGTAAGCTCTATTTCTTCAGGTAAATCAGAACTCCCAAGTAAACTAATAACAAATGCCAGTATAACACTTTCACATAATAATGTTCATTGTAAATGGAGCAGGAAAATAGGACTGGTTTTAATAATATAGAGACTGGTTAGAAAAAAGAATTACCTCACATTTCCAGACCACTTGTCTAAATTTTATGCAAATAGCTGTAGAAACTCCAAGTTTTTTCTTGTTTATGTTTTCTGAAATTATGTTATGCTTACCTTTATTAGAGTGCTTGAATAACATTTTTTGCTACCACAAACCCTAAGACAACAGTCTGGAAAACTGTGAAATGCTATTTCAGATGGAGGAGTCTCCAAAATCCAATCTACATCCATCTTAGCTCCTAAAACAGATCATTATTTGATTATCAGACACACATGCCAAGTCATAAATTAATATTAAAGTCAGTGATGGGACCTGAACCTTGATCTGTTGGCTTCCCAGGTGAGTGCTCTGCACTTGTGGTAATAGAGTAATTAGACAGCTTTTCCTCTGAAGGATAATTGCTAATACATGTTAGCTGTTGGAGAGAAGCCCTCCTGAGGAGCAGATATGGGTTTCCTTTTTCATTAAAAAAGAAACTTCACTTTTTCAGTGTTTAACCTTCAGCATATTAAAATGTTTAGTGCCTAAGTTAGATAGAAGTGTTCCTCTGAGTAACAAACAATTAAACATAGCGGAGAAGGGGGAAAGTAGGACTATGTTTCTGAGACAAACCCACAGTGACAATTAACTCAAAGCTGCCCTGCCAGCCATTCTTTAACCCACAGGACTGCAAACCAGCACACAACCTGTGTGGGGGGTGATAAAGGCAATAAATCCTGTGATGCACAAGGAGCTCTAGCAGCCTCACCCACAAGTGAAGTTTTTCAGAGATGACCTCTGACGTGTGCCACACCCCGTGTGTAGAAACCTCCCTGCTCACAAAGTGCAAGATCTCAGTTTCCTCATTTTCTTGAACTCTGCCCTTGGCTTTGGAGAGTCGTAAACCTGCTTAAATAAATGCATATTGAATAGATCAGATTCACACATGCCATTTGAGCTAAACCTGTACTCATCTTAATGAATTAAGATTACATTGACCCATATGAAGACTGAAATATCACATATGCTGAGTCTTTGACTAGATACAATTTCTGACAGATGAAAGAGAACTGTACATCTTGTGAATACAAACCTAAGCTCAGTGAGAGCTTAGTGAGAAGCTCAGTTTGGTTGAATGTGCATTGAAGTGTGCATAAGTTTTCCTATTGACATGAATTAAACCAGGTTTGGATTCTAAATCATTTGGGCCTGATCTTGTCTTCCCTTATATCTCCTGTGATCATTAGCATTTTAAAGACTCAATGTCCAGTGGGTATGAAATGCTCCTAGTCTAGTGAGTCTCAGAATAAAAATAGCAAGATTTCAATTTATTTTTAGGTATTTTTATTTTCAGAAAACATTTTTACTTTGAGAAGCACAATGTAAGATATATCTCAATATATTACAGGTGAGTGCCTCATATTGCTTGACAAATTCCATGGGTTTCATCTATCTGGTAAGTCTGAATGAGGGTTACAAACATCCCTGCCCCTGAATTTCAGTTCTAATGTCAGATTTGAGCAGCAGAGCATCCTTTCCCTAATTTCAGTTTTGGTTTTGTTTGGGTTGTTTTGTTTATTTTGTTTTACCTTCTCTCAGAAGTTTTCTATAGCTTCTCATTCTTTCCTTCGAAATCTTTCCAGGCTGAACTGGCATTCCTGGAACTCAGCAATTCCTGTCAATCACTAAGAGTTAAGGCCACTTCCAGAAAATTTGAACTATCAGCATGGCAGCATTAGTGCTGCAGGGACAATTGACATGTCAGCAGTAGTGGATGGAGCCATTTACAAATTGCATTAAAACAAAAAAAAACAAAAAAAAAAAAAAAAAAAGAGAGGGTAGGATTACTGACCCCTGGAAACAGAGTGAAAACCCATTATAGCATTTTTGGTTATCATCCCAGACTGCACAGTAATTTTTGACACTCTACAATAATAAAGCAGCTCTTTGCAGGCTCCACTTGCCCAGGGCACTGCTTCGCAGTCAGCACCAGCAGTGTGCTCCTCACTGTCTTCTGCAGGGGATGGGAAGTCAAGGTCCTGTCCACAAAGGCTCATTGAGGGCTGCTCTGGGCTTTTTGCACGTTTGGAAATGTTCAGAAATATCTGCTTGTGTGTTCTATTTAAGCTTCTGTTGGAATGACCAGAGGTGCCTGACACTCAGCTTAGACTCTCAAAACAGACCGGAGGTTTCCTTGAACTTCTTTGCATAAATAAATACCGAAATGCCACATACAGAAACATGATGTGGCATTCTGACAACAAGGCATGATTCACTTTTTCTATTTATGAGCTTCTTCCAAGGATCTCATCCCCACAGATAACCCCTGGATATCCATGTACCCCCTTGGAGAGCAGCACAAGTGTGAGGTAAGGCCATGCCATTGCACTCCTGCAGTTGGGAATCAGAGAGACAAAAACACTAAAGCCCACATCTCCAAAATTATTTATACACCCGTCTTCTCAGATCTTAAATACATGAATGGATTTCAAAACAATACATTCATAACAAAGCAGAACATGGAACCAAACTTTCCAGAAGCCTGTCGTGTTCTCAGATGGAGCAGGTCTGTGTGTGCCCAAGGTGCAGGTTCTGTGCAGGAGCTCCCAGCCCCTCAGCCCCTGTGCTGGCACACGCAGGAGCTCACGTGCAGGCACTCAGACCTCACCACGGCCAGGGCACTCAGAGTTTTATGGATTAAAAGCTGCAGAGATGATGATTTCCATTACAGCATAAATCAAACAAAGGTGAGAACTCTTGCTCTGCCACCTCATTTCCAATGTACCTCAGGAAGGACAATTAAAGGAGGCCTTGGGTCTGCATATTCATCAGTCCTTTTGCTGAGGCTGCCAGCTTGAATAACTGTGCAAGCCACTTGTGGTGCTGGCTGACAACTGTCCTCTGAGAACCTGACCAAGAGCACTGTGACCTACAAAACCTCATTTTACAGGTGGGGGATTTTGGGTTCAGTCTGGTCCTTTGGAAACTAAAGTGGCTCAAACTGAAGTTCAGCTTTGGGGCTGGGCTGGCCGTGGCTGCAGCAGCTCAGTGGGAAGGCTCTCGGGGACAGGAGCTGTTCTGTGCAGGATGCTGCTATTGAATGTGCTGTGTGAATGTTTTGGAGTGGGAAACGAACAAATTCTGCATCTTTGTCTGTTGGCAGGTTACAAATCTGTAATTTATTCACCCCTGCTTTATCTGCCAAACTCTCTACAATTTTTAGTCTATTAATTGAGCACCAACAGTGTACATTATGAGTATCTGCTATTCTATTGTTTCTGATTCTCCTCTGGGTGAGGAGAGCTCTTGGCAGCCAGTTTCCACTGTGAGCACTCAGGCTTCCAAGTTCCACATTAACTTTCTGATGAACATTCTCTAATAGTCACTAAAAATTTACAGTTTCAGCAGCATTACTGCCATTAAATTTACTTGCCTGAATTTTCACAGGAGTCAGCCCAAACAATATAAATCCAATATGTTGCTGAATATAAGGTTAAAATGTGTATTAATCTGATATTTTTTTTTTGTTATCAGAATATGATGGATAACTCTTCAGTCTGTCCTGCTGCTGATGTTAAGGTACTGATAATATTTTAGTTGGGCAGGCACTGTTTTCAAGGATTTGCAGTCACTATCCCCTAATGCTCCAATTGGCATACACACCATAGTTTTATTACAGTTCATTTATTGACCTGGATTTGAAGAACCTATTGGTTTACATATTAAAACAGACAATAACAATACTGACATATTTCTTCTTAAACCTGAAATTTATCATACTGCTAAAATTAATTTTTTCCCAGCATCTAGGATCCAAAAATTAGTTTACAGAGCATAATTTGGTTGGGTTTGCCATGATTTGCTTCACCCATGTGCATTTTCTGGTGCTATTACTAAGCATTCCATTTGGCTGACATTTTAATCCACCTGGCACAGAAAGAGACTCCTCTCTAATTTTATTTCAGAATTGCTGAAAACAGTACATTAGGTGAACTCAATATTTATTAGAGAAGCAAACTCTGTTATGATGCTGGCCTAAGAGTTTGCTTTTAAATTTATCTGCCTTTTATATTCCAAAAGATGTGCTGGTAGAGAAGGCCTGATCCATGTGCCACAGGGGCCATTCCATGGGCGCAGAGGCAGCTGCTGGCTGGGTGTGAGTGAGGAGTTCAGGATGTCAGCAGGACAGGATCAAACAGAACAGATCCCGCAGGAAGGGCAGGGCTCTGGCCCTGCTTTGTGCTCATTCCATGAATCTGAAATCAGACCCAACAGACCCACCAGACATCCTCCAGCTTCTGTTGGTGGGGATGTCAAACAGCGAGCTCTCATGTGGGGATCATAGGTGGGACTTTTTCAAACTCTTATCTGAATGATTATGCAGTAGAAATGAGCCTTTGGGGTACCCAGTTCCCAGCCAGTTTTCTCAGCTTTGAAAGGGGAAAAAGCCCAAACCAGTGTTTTGTACTCACTGTGACTTTCTGAATATTATTATTCCTCTAGGGTTGTTCTGGTTTTACATGATTTCACATTTCCCTAAATTTTCTTCCCTGCCTTTTAATGTTACTGTAAATCCCTTCACCCATTTGCAGCTTGGCAAATCAGCTTTTTGTTTAACCCTTTGTGACAAACCTATTTTAAAGATGCTCTCCTTCCTTCTTCTTGCTTTCTAAGTTATCAAACAAGACCCTGGGGATCACTAGGGATACAAGGGAATATTTCACACGAGAAGCCTAATGCCCTGATCACATTCAGGGCTGAGTAATTGCATTTCATGCATAGTGCATGAACACGTGGCAGAATCTCCTCTTTGCACTGTCAGCTAGACACAGCGCCATGGATCAAACTGTTATTTTTCAGATTGCTGGGAATGCTTTGTGGAGAGAAATATATATCTGCCAGCAAAGCATTTTCCAAATGAAGACAGAGCATAAAACCAGCCTGCAAGAAACACAGCCTGGTAATGGTGACATTTTGCAGTTTAACTGCCTTTGCCAGCGCAGGAATACGAGGTGAGGAGCGAGGCTTTCACATGCACGCAGGCAAAGCTGACAGCATCAGCACCCTGCTTGTGCTGGAAAAATCCAGGGCAGGCCCCAGCAGTGCCAGGAGGAATTCCTGCTGGCAAACAGAGCAGCTCCCCCTTTCCAGATCGTGCCAGGGCGAGTGGAGCAGAGAGCACCCAGAGCAGCAGCAGATCCTGCCCTCAGTCTGTCCTGCTCCTCTCCCCACTCCTCCAAGCATTCCTCATCTTCTCCCCAAGAAAACAACACCCACTTCTACAGGAGCAGCACATGTGAGCCACTATCGAGTTATTTCTTTCTTTTTCCCCAGAAAAGAGCAGATAATGCCATCACTGATGCAACTGAAAAAAAAAAATTAGTAAAAAAGGTGTGTGTTTTTTTAAATCAAAATCTGCTGCTAAAAGGGAAAGGGAATAAGGGACCTTGCTACAATGAATGTTTTACTTTATACATCAAATGCTTTAAACCACTTACCCTTTTTTCCTGCAACTTTAAAGGAAGGTTAGAAATATTTCTAGAGGTGATTGCTTACCATGGAAGTAAATGGGTCAAAGACTCTATACTTGAAAAACATGGATCTTTTCTCATTATTTAACTCCTAGAATTGGCAAAACAGAAATTTCTAAACTCACTTATTTTGTAAATATTAATGTAATAATCCTCATAAAACCCAGTTTTTTTGTCCACATTTAAAATAATTAAGGGTATTTAGGTACCTAGGAGGAACACAGCATGGTATTCACATGCCTGCACTATCAAATTTTAAATCTTTGCAATACTTAGAGAGATAGAAAAGCAATACCAATTTAAACCATTGAGAAATGCCAAAGGATGCTCATGCTAGGAAAACAAGAATTTGTGTAAATCTAGCTCTCAGAGGATAACAGGTCTATTTTCAGTCTGGAGACTGCAAATGTTGGCTGTCATAGGGCTAAGTTCACTTCAGAAACTAAAAAATCTGCAGCTGTTCACATGGCATCAGAAGTCAGTTGATGGCTGAATTGAGACAGGGTTTCTCTGTTTATTGTCTTGTCATCCCACACTGACGCATTTGAACTTCTTTTTCATTTATGGGAACATTTTGAGATGCCTGTCTGATTAGAAGAAGTGTATAAAATCAATATATAAGAGCATAAATCCACCCCAGTATAGAATTTGTTTTTCCCCCAAACTTCTCAGAGCTGTAGAGCTGTCCTTACTTTCTTAATCTTTCCTCATGTGGGTATTTTCTGTTGTATTCTCTTTTGATTTCCTAGCAATTTCTAATGTCCTACTTAGTGTTTGGCAACAAATCAGCACTAACCTGATGTTTTAAGAGAACAATTTACAATGACTTTAAGATGTCTTTTGTGAGTGGCGATACTTAATTTGGAGCCCATAATGACATAAGAAAAGTTAGAATTACTTTCCTTTCTATAAACAATACTTTGAATTAATTGCCCAATAACTCAATATTAAGTGATCCTTCTGTAACTTTTCAATGTCTGCTATAGATTAAATTGTCCTACATAAATTTACAACAAGCAAACTTTCTCTGAGAAACTCTCTAAATACACAGCACAAAGTTTAGCACAGAGCCCTGTGAGACCTCTTTAATAACCTCCTCACAGCATGAAAATTTATCATTTATGTCCATCCTTTGTTTCTCTCTTTTAACTAGTTTTTAGTTCACAGAAGGAACTCCCCCTTCTTAGAAACACCTCTTTTGAAAAGTCTTTGGAAATTCAGGATTGCTTTGTTTCTCAGATTCAGCTTACCCATGGAGCATCTTTCTACTGGCACCTGTGGATCTGCTCAGTCCCTGTGAGTGGGCATGGCAGGTCCCAAGTGCTGTCATGCACCCCAAATTCACTCTGCATAATAATTAGAGGAGAAAAGTGCTGAGCTGTGGCTAACACACACACATGTGGCCCTGATCCTTTCAGCAGGTGCCCTGGCTCCAGCTGAGGTAGAGTTAATTTCTTAGTAGCCATTGCAGTGCTGTGTTTTGGATTTGGAATGGTGTTGATAACACAGTGATGTTTTGGGGTTTGACTAAGTCGTGTTTATCCTAAGTCAGGGACTTTGCTTCCTTTGTCTTATGCTCTGCCTGTGAGGTTTGCCAAAAAAAACCCCCAAAATTAGGAGGAAGCACAGCTGGGACAGGTGACCCAAACTGGCCAAAGGGTCATTCCATACCCTAGAGCCCAGTACACCATCATGGCCAGTATATAAACTGGGGGGAGCTACCTGGCAGGTCTGATCAGAGTTTGGGAAGGAGGGGGTCTGGCATTGGTCACCAGGTGGTGAGAAATTGCATTGTGCATCACCTGTTTTGTTTGAGTTTTTTTTTAGTCATAATTTTATTATTATTATTGACTATCGTTGTATTTTACTTTATTTTCAACAGTTAAACTGTTCTTATGTCGACATACAAGTTTTACTTTGATTCTCCTCCCCATTGCACTGGGGACAAAGGGAAGAGAATGGGGTTGAGTGAGCAGCTTTGTGGTGTTCCACTGTTTCATCTCCAGCTGGGCTAAAAACCACCTCAGTCCACATCAGATGAGCCACCCTGTGCTCACACAGCAGCCTCATCCAAGAAGGATTAGGTTTTTGTTGTCTTCCCAGAGAATGCCTCGCATCAAGTGCTGATGCAGATGTGTTTGAAAGTATCAGAGTCTATAGCAGCTGGAGATTGGTACAACAGTGCTGGGTGTCTCCTGTGGCTGTCTGAGCCCCTGGGAGCTGGCTGGCACTGTGGCCCTGCTGCCAGGGTGATCACAAGTGTGATGCTGCTGCTGCAGGCCCTGGTTAGCCACGTTTTGTGTGTAGGTTTGAGATGCTGCTTGGCCCCAGGACGTGGAGCAGTGTTTCCCTGACAAAGGAAAGGGTAGAGGCCAGTATTTGATCCAGTGACACCGTGTGTCCCTGAGCTCTGGTTCTCAGATACTCTCTGTACTTCTAGCACCTCCCTGATCAGCTTGAGCCAGGCCTGTCATCTGGGCAGAGAACAGAGACCTTGTCACATCCTGTCAAAGCAGAGACAGGACAGTTCATCTTTGTCAGGAGCAGCTGGCTCCCAATCAATACCCAGGCAGCTTTTCCCCAAACACTGGACACAAGTGTGGGGGGAGGCAGGGGGATGGCAGGACCACAGACAGGGACAGACTTGGAGGGGAAACACTGGGAACACAAGTGGGTCCCTGAGGGAAGCAGGGGGTGGGCAGGGCACTGCTGGAAGGAGCTGGAAAAGGAGGTTGCAACACAAGGCAAATACACACGTGAAAAATGTTTGCAATAGAGACATGCAAGGGATTTAAGATACTAAAATGTGTAGGAAACCAGACTTCATTTTCTGCTGTTCACAAGAAAAAATCATTTCTAATAAGGTCTCCTTGTTAACAGTCTTCTCAGATACCAGACATTTTCAAAGAACTAATGGTCTCTTCATCTGCTGCAGATGATTCTTTTTTATGCAGCTGATTGTTAATTCCTACAACTCTTGTAATTCCAGATCCTGAATTAATCTCCATTCACTTTCAGGACGTAACTATCCTATTACTCCTTGAAGTTACTCATTAAATTCACCCTATCTTATTCAAGAGGCACACTGAAATCCTGATGGACACTTTTGTTGCTCCTTAGTTGGAGTACTTTAATGTGCTTGATTTGCCTCAGCTCCCTAATTTCTGTGAGCTGCTTTGCAGTGATCTAGAATCCAGCACATTCTTCTCCTTGAACTCTCCACTCCTGTAACTGCTCTGATGCTGTGCCTGCTATCAGACTATACATAAAAAGCTAATGTTAGCCTCAGTGCACACCAGTCTTGTCACTGATAATATTTCCCACCCCACTTAGCTCATGTTCATCATCCAGGCCGCTGGTAAATCTGGCTGCCTCTAAAGGCTGGAAACTACAACAAGATCTGGCCAAAGTGAAAGCATTCATACTTTTTTTGATTTTTCTCATTGATTACCAGTACTGAGCCTTGCAAAAGCATTTGCATCACTCCATAGATGGCTGATTTTCAGCAGAAAATATAACTGTAATAACCATAAAAGAATGTGCTTCATACTGACACTTCTTTATAGCATTCATTATGTATATAATTACAAATAATGGTATATATTAAAAAATAATAAGAGAATATATACACTGTTTTTCTAGAAGTAAAAATTCCTCATCTTACAGACTTTCTGCAATACTTTATGATAGAGAATGGCAGACTCAGGAGTTACAAAACCACAGGAGAAAGCTAACTGCAGATTAATGTAATCAATACCGAAAATATTATCTTGAGATATTTTAAGGAAAAACCAAATGCTTGACTGTTGCAGTTGAGGGATCAGGCAGGTAGCTGCATTCATATATTACTGCTGCCTTTCAGCACAATTAGGACTCCAGACAGACTCAGAAACACACCTACTTTAAATTTAGGAGCAGTCTCTGTTACCAAGCCATGCACTGAACTTTCCTATATAGTCAGGGAGAGCTGATTTTTCCTGCCACCATGTTCCTGCCCCTGCAAGGCAGAGCAGGGCCAAAACAGGACTCTGCCTTCTCTACACTCCCAACTGTGATTTCCACCTGAGCCCAGTCCCGTGGAAGCCCTCCATGGCTCCAAAGCTGAGACAGAAGGGACGAAGAGCTGCTGCTCTCATGTATCACACCAGGATGTGTTGTGAGAGCTTCACATGGGGCTTCAAAAAACAGAGTTATGGATGAAGAATCCATTTCAAACCACACTCCCTGTTTTTGGAATCTAAACATGACATACTCTCCACAGAAGGCAATTTAATAGCCTTGCATTTGTACAGGTGGCTTATAAAACAAATATGTCTCTCCTCCAGCAAGTGGCTGTTAAAGAGCGGGGAATACACAAACACATGATCAAGCCTACTGCCTGAAAATGTGGGGCAATTAAGATATTTTATTGCATGCCCTTCTTAGCTCAATTCCAGCATAGTTACAAAGTTATAATCTGAAGTTCCCTAAAGCGTAAAACAAAATTAGCGTTCTGCTCACCTGAATAAAAGTGTGTTCTTCACTGATTCCTTTCAATGGTCTGAAAAATAAACTAACTAAACCCCAAGTTTTCATAAAGTAACAATAGCCAGCTCAAATATTTCAATTTTCACCGAATGGCTAATGCAGCAGAGGGCAATCTTCAGATAAGTAAATGTGAAAATATTATCACAAGCACACAGCATACAGGAACAGACAGAAGGAAAAGGCTGTGTGACTGCTTATTCTGTTCTCTCTAGTTATTTCTTGCCTTTCAGCTAACTGAATGTACCTGCAGGAAAGGCTGAAGGGGTAATGACAAGAATGAGTCAAGGCAGTTTGGTTAGAAGCATTCATATTGATTTCAGTTGCTATGTGGGAGAGGAGAAAAATTTTTCCTGTTTTAGTTTTAAAACCTAAAGCAAAAACAATTTCATTTACTTAATGACAAAACTAATCACAGCAGAAAGAATATTTTTTAACTACTTTGCAATATAAAGAGAGTTTTGGCACGTTTCCAAATAATTGTGTGACATTTCTGCTTTTTTCCACTTCTCTCTAATGTCATATACAGATATATTTACAGGAAACGTTCCTGTATTTTACAAAGACTTAAAAATATGGATGGAAAGGTGATGGCAAAATCTATGCAGTGATAGATGACTAAAGATACCACTGACTCTCAGAACTGCTGTCTAAGTTGGTTCCATTCTTGCAAACACTCCAGAATTCTGTATTCAGTCATGGGTTTTGAGCTCATGTTCCTTAAAGCACCTTGGACCTTACAAGGCTATGGAGCCTTCCCATCCTGAAATCCAAATGCAGACTGACCCAGTGTCTGACGCTGCTCATCTGACTCACGTAGCACAACAGCTTCAAGGTCTGCATAACTTGAATATTTATTGATTTTTTAAATTAACAATCCACATGATTTTACTCCTGATACCAAGCAAGTCTATGAAAGTTCACCGTCCCAGACACTCCATGTGAAACCAAATAATTCCACAAAACCATAGCCTGCTGAGCTTGACCATCAGACTTGGCTGAGGGAAGCTCAAGGAAAAGATCCACTTGCAAGTCAAATAAGCCTGAAACTATAATATTCTTTAAACAAATATAATAAAACCTGCAAAATTAATTTCAAAGAAAGAGGAATTAGACAGTAGAGGTAACCAGGTATATTTCAACGCAGAGTTCCACCAGCATAGTCAATGCCATACTGAAGACCGCAGAAAAAAAAAAGAAATTCCCTAACTAAGCAGATAAAAATTGCAAAAAATGTCTTTAAACATTATGGCCTTGAGAACATGCTAAAATATTCTGGTTCCTTGGTTGAAAGGTGATGTGTAGATAACACTGAAAAATTTGTGAATTTGAAGCTCCCTGTGCTTTCAGGGTTGGAATAGCATAGCCCCAGGAACACAGCTGTTGCTCAGAGCCTAGGCAGAAGATGTCTTCTTTTTAGCTTTATAAATCAATCTAGTTGAGGCTTTCCAGCTTTGACACAACGTTCTAACCTCAGAGAGGGAATTTTGTATTTGGGTGAGAGATGGAGGGTAACAGATTTGCTGAACATTCTGCATAGCAAAAGAGAAGACCTGGCTGCTTTCAGAGGGTGCTCCCTGAAGCTGAACAGGTTTCTGTTAAAATAAATGGCAAAGGGAGCTGACAGAACAGGCAGAAACCTTGAGCTGTGAGAGCAGAGCAGAGCACAAGGCTTTGTTCTGCAATTGCTTTAGCAACCCACTGCAGATCATCCTGAACTTCCATTTTCATTTGCAATGGCTGCAAAGCAGCTGATACACCACAAGGCTGCTCAAACAGCAGCCCAAAGCCCTGCAAAGTTCCCTGCAGTACATTTTTAAATACACATTTGTGCCCCATGGCCTTCCTAATGCATTATCCTATACTGCATGAAAAATTGCAAACTAGCATGTGAAGATAGAAACTTGATGAACATCCACAATTTGTCCAAGATTCAGCTACAGAAGACTTGACTGTAGCTACAATCATGCTTTATCACAGTCAATATACACACCAAGCACCATGGAAGAGAGCACTCCATCATTCCCTACAAATCCAGCATGGAACAGCTGTGTAATGTGAAATATGTAAAGTTATCCTGGAGCTGTGAGAGATATACTTTTACCTATCCAGAACCAAAGTTATATAACCTGCCTGGCCTCTATCATATTTGCTTGCATATTTACACTCCAAAAAAATCCTCTTTTCATTTAAAGTTCAAGGAGGAAGTACTGGAAGGAAGAAAGCAACAAACAACAAAGTGACATCGGACTTAGATCTAGAAAACTGGGCAGCAGGTTCATAACTGGTGTTCAGAGCAAGAATAAATGAATGGCCAGGCTATGGTTTATACTTTCTTGGTAAGGAATGGATTTGAGGTTTCAGAGGGTAAAATTGAGGTGAGGGAAGCCTTGGCATTAACGAAAACATTGCCCTTGCTTATGCACAGGAAAGGGATTGGTGAAAATGTGTATTTCACCCTCAGAGCAGAATTATACAAGCTCAGGGGAGCGCTTTAAGACCCGAGTGCTGTGGATATTAGCAGAGTCAGATATACAGAAAACACTGTGGAGGATTTAAAAGTGTGAAAGGCATAAGGATTATATAGACTTGAACTGTGAATGAGCTTGAAGTGCATTCAGGAAAGCAAAAAAGGCTAGTGAACCAGAAATGCCTTGCTCACTTATGATAAAATATCTAGTTAATACCAAAGAAAAGCCTCAAATAGACTTGTCTAGTTCTTTAGAAAGTCACTATAAAATAACGCTGGTATTCTTTGTACAAATACTTTCATAAATAAAGACTCTCTTTTAGAAAGAAGATTGAACTTGGTAAGTAAGCTGCTTAAGCAGTAAGGAAAAGCACATTAAAATTATTTCTTAACTTGCAGAAATGTTAAATAACAGTCTATGGCCATGTTCTGTAATGACTACAGACCATGCGCTGTTCCCACAGTAGTGTAGCTTCCACATTTTACTCAGGAGACACACACCAAAAGGTTAATTTCATCCACTATGTCAATACAAACCAGGTAATTAGCACATGTGCACCAGCTCCTTATTCTTTAAGCCCTTCAGGTTTGCTCTTTTTTCGGGAAGTGGGGAATTCACCAGCTAACCAACTCTCTTGCACTAACTTTTTCAATGTTAGTGTAAAAGATAACTCAGATTTAGTGGGTTAAATTACTTTGACTAACCAAAATAAGTAATGAAAAACATGAAATACTTTCATCTTAATTAACTCATATTTCATTTGAGCAGTCAGACTTGCTGTTTCTCAGAGAAGGATGTCAGTAGACACTGTAAACTCCAGAATTGCCTTGTTTTGTTTATGGGGGATCATACCAGAATTATAAGACTCAAGTGAACTATGATAAGAAATAAAAACACATTCTTGCATAAGAAGCATTATAGACACTAAGACAAAGCTCAGCACTTCTCCATCTGTTCCCAATTCAAAATGTGATCTTCATCAATTTTGAATGTGAGACTAATTTTGTTAGATCAGGCATTCTCATACTCCTGGGTGAGGATTTTGTTTTCTCTTTTCAGCTGCAGAACTAGGGAATGAAACCTGCAGGACTCCTGGTCTCAGTAGGGTCCCCAAAGCCAGGATTGCTCCTTATTCCCTCAAAGCTCTGGGCACTGGAGCTGCACGGAGAGAAGTGCAGGGGGTGAGGCAATCACTAAACTCTTACAAGTGCCAAATCCTTGCTCCCCAAACCTGCTCCAGATCAGCCTCCTATTGCCACCACCTCATTGTCTGTGCCTCCTCATTTGCAAACCTCATTAGCAACTCATTAGGAACACTACAGATGTGACACACAGACTTGCTCTGGGAGAGGGAATTAGGGAATCTAAGAAACCTAAATGATTGTTCAGAGAACGTCCTGATCGTTATGTGGAAAATAATAAATCACTACTTTTGGCAAACACAGAGTAAGGAAAAGATAGACCCTTTTAGGGTCTAAAAGGTTAAAACAAAAAGAATTGCTGTCTGGGTCAATTCCCAATTTATACTTGGAGTTGCAGTAATAACAGAAAGAAGTTATAGCCTTTAGTGCCTTTAGGAAGGACTGAGTTTATTTAAAGGCAGTCAGTGTCTTTTTACAATAATGAACAGGACCTTTGTTTCTACTCTGCTGTTAGTACCAACAGCTCCTAAATAATTCTGACAGTTTCTTCTTTCTTCTCTGTTAAAAAAAAAAAAAAAAAAAAAAAAAACAACCCACCAGCTCTGTTATTTATTATGTTAGAACAAATAAAACAAATACCAGTTATCTCATCTTATTTCACACCAAGTTCTGTCTAAAATCAGAGTCAGTCCTTCTCAGAAAAACTCATAGCAAAATTCTGTCTTGACTCTTTGGCAGCATCTGCAGCACAGCTTCATTCACAGCCCTTGTCTGGGAGCAAAATGCCTTTTGAGGACCAAACACCCGGAAACAGAGAGTTAAAAAGATGAAAATGTGACCTACACTTATTCAAGGAAACTCAAGCCCCTCTATAGTACTTCTTCCTGATGATATGTGGTGGGGATACCTGTGTTAAGATTGTGATGGGGAAAAGGTAGAAATTAGGCTAAATGTAAATGACTGTCATAGCTCTGGTGTAGCTTTGAGTAGTGATCCTCGAACATTGGGAAAAAAATTCAGTTCTTAGTAGAAGTATCTCAAAAATTGAGTGCTCAGATATGCTATTATACATTACACCATTTCACCCCACAAACATCAGTTTTATAGGCTATAAAACTCACTTCAGTGACATGTATCAAAGCACATTTGGGGAGAATGGAACTATTTTAAGACCAAACTTTACACAAAAATACAAATACAAGCAGGTTTCTCTTTGGATACATCAAAACAAGCAATCACCAAAGTTATTACAGATGCCGTGTTCTCTCTTCTGCTACTTTCGACTATTCTTCCTTTCCAAAGTAATTTAAGCAAGAGTAATTCGACCAAAGTTTTGTCTTTAAAACATTTAGCCGGATAAAGTAGAGAAATGCAAAATAAATATCGAAAGAGAAGGAACTTCTGAGGATGTTCAAGGAGTTCCTGTTGCCATGGGAACTCTGTAGCTGCTCTTCCCAGGCTCTGGCCGTGTCCCTGCTCCTGGACAGGCAGCAGCTGCTCCAAGCTCTGGGGTCAGGAAAAGGGAAACTTAGCAAAGCTTTCAGAAATATTCATGGACATGAATTCTAAAGGTTGTTGGTCAAAACTCGCCTGTGAAAGCATCAAACTCAGAGTAGTGTGAACACGAAAAAATTCTGCTCTCCTCCCATGGCAACCCTATTCCTGCTTCCTTCAGTGAACTCTATTTCTGTATCCTTCACCTTTCAGAGATTGTATCCTAATTAATATGAAACTTTTTTATGCACTAAGGATGATTTATGTAAGATAAATTCTTTGCCCGTTCTCGGGTTTTTGTCAAGAGCTCCCAGAGAAGTAAGGGATAAACCAGGCAAAGGGATACAGGTAACAGAACCACCCAAAGAGGCCACGTTGTCCCTTCCTTTCTGCCAGCGAATTCTAGAGTAGACCCTGTCCCCCTCAGAGATACTTGGAAACATCACTTGTGTTTGTACAAGCCCAGCATCTCCTTGAGGGTGGTGGCTTGACCCTGGCTGGACCAGGGACTTCACCATGGGCTGCACATGCTCCCCCCTCCTTCTGCTCTGATTTTCCCTCTCCAGCTGCAGTTGCCAGGGTTTTTTGTGCCCATTCTTACATCTCTCATCCCAGTGGAATTACCAGCTCCACTGCTGGGTTCAGCCTTGGCCAGAGGCACATCCATCCTGGAGCTGCCGGCACTGGCTCTGTTGGACGGGGGAAACTTCTGGCAGCTCCGCACTGACGGCACCCCAGTGGCTCCCCCTCTACCTAAACCCTGTCGTGAAAGCCAAATAAATCAAGGAATAAAGAACTCTTCAGTATTTCCAAGGGTGGTCACATCATGCAGACTGCTCATGATGTTTATTCGGGGCTGCTTGCTGTGTTTAAATTTCACACCAAAAATCTGGCAGGACACAGCACATGAAAAGTAGAGTCATAATATTATGTTTAGATTTCTGTTATCCAGGTGCCTTTCTAGGCCAAAGGACCACTCATCTGCCACTGAAAAGAACAATTTTGGACACTTTTTTTTTTTTTTTTTTTTAATCGCTAGGAAATACTCAGAAACCTAATGGCTGGTCTGTATGTTCATCAAATGGCCCTCATACATGGCCAGTTCATAAACTTGAGCATTCCTGGAGCAAACCAATACCACCAATATTAGAATAATTGCTAAGCAAACAGGGGTAAAAACCACTACTACATGCGTACTAACCAGACACAACTACAACAGAAAAAAGTTTTTTTCAGTTTCCTGTTAGTATCATCTTGTTCAAAGATTCTATGTCATAGGATTATGGAATCCCAGAACAGTTTGGGTTGGAAGGGACACTAAGATCATCTGATTCCAGTGCAGGGACACGTTCCATTTGCCCAGGTTATTCAGAGCTCAGTCCAGTCTGGCCTGGAACACTTCCATGGGTGTACGTAGGTTTCCAGCAAAGCAAATGCCATGTATATCACCACAGTAGATAAAAGCCCATTTCTGACACTTCTGGATTAGTCACACTTCCTGTATGTATCCTGGCCACTTCAGCTACCATCTCCACCTGTGTTCTGCATGGAAACATTGGAATGTCTCCTGTGATTGCAATCTGGGCCATCACCTCCTGCCAGGCTGGGGCCATGTCCATTTCTGAGCAGCAGACACAAGACAGGACATCAGGACAGCTTCTTCTAGAATTTCTTACACTGAGCAAGGCCACACAAACAAGTAACACGTACCATCAAGTCATCAGCCTGTTCTCAGAAGATAAACATCCGGACACAAACCAAAAATAGGTTGATGGTAGCTGAAACAAGCCGGGTAATTCACAGGCTCATCCCTGGCTGAATACAGATGTAGATGAACTAAATCAATGTTCTAAAATCCCAACAATTCTAACAGTCAGTTGAGTAAGAGGGGGGTTAAAAAGAAATCCTGAACAGTTGCAGAGAACATAATCGTCACATCTCTGTAACCCAGCCTCTCACTGAGTAGGAAAGAACAACATTTTTGTGTAGCCAAGCTACATTCTAATTATCCTATTCAGGGTATTGCCTTCCAAGCACCTCACCTCAGCCTCATCTGATAAAAGAATTCCAGTCTAACTCAATATGGCAATTTTCATTTACCTACTGTAATACTGAGCAATTTTGTGAAGGCAGATTTAATTTCGTATTGGTTGTGTGGACTTTCCAGAATACAATTTTGTGAAAATTAAAATGCAAAGTTCCTAAGCTCTCTTTGGAAAGAGCTATAGGATTTATAATGTATCCTTCTCTTCAGTTTGTTTAAAATCTGTTGTTACCCATAACGAAAACACACATTTTTATTAACATACATACTTTTCTTTCTGTTTATTTCCTTAAATTTAATGAAGCCTTCTAGCTATCAGGGTAATTCAGTCTCAAATCTCCACTTTCCAGCTTGGTTTTCATTATTTCACATTATTCTTTTACCCTTATTATAGAAGCTGGCTTTATTCCCATCTCATAAAGTGACCCGAATTCTCCAGGAGATATTTTCTAGCATTGATTTTTCTTCGTCCATAATGTTAATGGCATGACTGCTCCTATCTTTACTTCCTCTACTTTCTTAACTTTTATTATTTTTAAAATCCCACACTATTAAACTATTTTTTTTCTCATTCTATGTACATTTCATTTTCCTCTCATCACCCCTTACACATTTTGAAGATATGTTTGTGGGAATTTGGGTGCTTATCTGTTTTTAGAGTAACCTCAAACAAGAACACCAAACAGCAAAAAAAATTTACAATAAATTCTTACTTTTTAATCTCTGAGTCCCTGTGTGATACCTGTTATTCATTTGACCAAAAGTTCCTCTCTGAATATACTCCAAAAACTTTTTATCTGGACAGATTTTCATCTCAAGCACTACCAGCACTATGTAAACATGTTTTTGGGGATTTAACATGTTTTTAACTTTCTAGTTAATGGCATTTATAACATTCACAATATTTTTCATGATAAGCTTTAGAAGTAAATATGAAGTATTTGGATGAAATATTTTCTCCCCAGGACATAGTTGGCCTCTTTAATACAAGCATCTGCACATGGAAAACCAAATACTTACCTAACTTTTCTCTCTAAAACCTCACACTTCTCCCTTCAAATTATCACTGTGGGTTTTTCTTAATCTCCATGTTCTTTTAGTTGCTTAGATTTCTTCATGTAATCTGAGAGATACTGTGACAGGGCTTTTTACCCTCTGCTTTCTCAACAGAACATTAGGCAACCACAAACAAGTTTTTCCAAAACTCATTAAATCAAAACTTCTTGACTCTGAACTTCCAACCCTTCCCCAAAAAGGACAGAATTTTTTAATTCCTCCAAAGCCTATTTCACCTTCCTTTAGAAAAAACTCTCTCCTACTTAAGAAAAAAATGACGACAAAATATCATCTCTGTTAAATTACTTTTTCAATAGTAGATGATTTATAGTTGATTAGGTAATTAAATCAAATACAAGTGGCTGAAAGTAAATCTATTTTTATCATCCCTGTAAATTAAAAGTTCCGCATCATAAAAAATCATGACCATCTTGAAAATGACTAGTCAAGTGCTTTTTATAGGCAAGCAGGATTTATTGTCAATTAACGTATTGAACTGGATAGTCAGCATAACCCTGTGCTCAAGACTTTTTAAATTATTGGCTTCCGCTATCAAGCTGCTCCATATCACAGTAATGAAATGTATCTTGCTATTCACATATTGAACAATTCCTTAGGTTGGGTTTATATCTCACTATAACAACATTTCATTTTATTATTATCTCCGATCCCCTGTAATGAATACAAATACATTCCTTTTTTCCATCATGGGTTTATCAATTTTCATTGATTTGCCTGTAATGAATGCAGACAGGATGGTGAGAGAAAAATTTAAAGAGATCATAGCCTTTAAAATATCTGTAAATTCAAAGGTTTCTCACTTGCAGTCACATAAATTAAAAGAAGCCATATGGAAGAACAATTGAAAGGAAATATTAGTTTAAGTCTTAACACTTAAAAAAACTGTAAGGAGGGACTTGGGGGCCTCTTTTTTGAAAGAAAATTTCTTTTTGCAATTTTCTTTCTATAGACTTTCAAGAAAAAAATAAAAGTATAAATTCTCTTTATAGCTTTGCATTTCACATTTAACTTTTCATAATGCACCACATTTTTCTTTTCCAATAACAATCAATTTGACAGATGAAAATGCAGTTTATGCTGCAGTGATTTGCTGGACATAAAGTGCATTTTTGAAAGTTACTCAATGACATCTCTCATTCCCATTGGGAAATTCCCCCAGCCGAAACCAGTACCCACTGAGAAGCTCACTCCAGCTCTTGGAGTGGAGACCTCTGCAGTATTTTTGACTCTTGGGGCACTGATATCTAAAATTATTTTCTCAATTCTGAAACAGAAATAAAAATTTATTGATTGAAGACAAGTGCAGACATCCTGAAGCTCATATTCCAACTCTGTTACCAAGTCTCAAACACAAACTTTTAAATGAAATTATAAACAGTGTTCTCAGTTGTGACACTTTATTGCACTATAACATTTGCATCTGCTTGCGTTCTGCAATTATATCATTATGTGACAATGTAATCTGATATGAAGTGATACAATAACATCCTGGCTTTCATTCAGCCACCACAAAACAAAAAATAAAATCTCCATGGAACATATAATGCCCAGCCTACCCAGGAAAAGCATCCTGATAATAGAACCTGACCTATTGTATTAATGTTGTGTGGCAGAACGGGACAAGGTTGGCTTCACAAAGCAAAATAACAAACTGTTGGGCAAAACCTGTAATTCTACTTTTTACACACATTTTATTAGGTAGAAAACTCGTTTGAAACAGATGCACAGATAAGTTTTGGTGGGTTTTTTTAAACGAGGAAATGCGCTTTAACTGTCTAGAAGATTCCTGTAGGTTTTAATGCCCCAGGAGATCATAACTGAAGATTATAGTCAGAGTTTCACTGAGATGGATACTGTGACCAACAGCAAAAGCACACTTTGAGGTGAAAAACCCAACAGTTGCACATGAAAACAGCAGTTTCTTATTATTCCATATATACTGATTTCTTGTCTAAAGAAGCCAGCAGTGTTTAGTCAGAACACAGCATACCCCTTTTCTCTATGGAGAAAATGCACCACTGGTCCCAAGCCACACCTGAAACCTCTGACAACTTCCTGTTAATGGGAGAAGAGACAGAAAGGGAGTCCTAAGATGAGCAGGGAAGAAAATACAATCTGTTTCCAGATAACTCTTCTCTGTCTCTGATGTGTATATCTGTTTTGCAGAACAAAAATACCCTCCACCCTCCTCTTCTGTTTATCCACTAATTCCTCTAAAAATACCACACAGCATCTCAGTCCAAGTAACACAAATAACCAAGGTAACCCTGACCACTGTTGTGGGTCACTTCCTCTGGAACAGATTATAGAAAAGATGTGGGGGAAATAAAAGATGAAGTCAGTGCCCTCCTGCCAGTCACCAGAAGAGGTGCAGGAATCTAGCAGCCAGTACTGTAGGAGGAATTTCCAAATTGCAAGTACCCTGGTTCTTCTTCCCTGTTCAAAGGATGTTCAGACAATGCCAGAATGATTCCTAGTGAATCTCCATTTTCCAGAGATATTCTCAAACTCATTTCTTTAGACCACCCTAATGAAATGCAATGAGAGCCTGGTGCCTGACTTCTCTCTGCTGCTTTGAAAATTCCAGCCTACAGCATTATAAGCACTCCTCGAATAAGTTACTTCAAAATAAAAATGTCCTTATCTTCTAGAAGTTAACAGAAGGCTTTCAGTGTTACTCCTGCCAGTAAATAAACTAGATATTTAATTTTCATAGCTGGTTTGTTTGTTTGGGTTTTTTGGGGTTTTTTTGCCACATGTAATATAAGTCACAATTGTTGCATTTAATACTTTACTAATCAGCATGGTCTAAAGCTTGATAATGTTATACATGAGGAAAATGCTGCATGCTGAACTCAGTGGGGCTATTTGCAAACTGTGCCAGATGGAAGAGACTCTCCTTAAAGTCTTAAGTGACACAAAATTTGCAGAATCAAAGTACCTTCGGAGACAATACCTATTGTAAAATACACAGATGAGTAATTATGTTCCTTTCAGAAGTAATCAATTCTACTTTGATCCCAAAATTTTGCTTGGGAACAGTAGTAGATAAAATTATTTAAAGAATATTAAAGAGACTAGAAGCATGTAAGAAAACCATTTATTAGAAGACAGTTGTGCTGTAGATTCATCATTTCTTAGGAAATTTAAAACACATTATTTTGAAGCTCCAACATAGATACAGCATTGAATGAAAATAAAAGTAAAAATGAAAATTAAGAGGTTGTCATCTAGGAAGATTTTTGTATCAATGCAAAGAACGCAGGATCATTTTCTAATTTGTTTTTTCTCTCCCTCCAGAGAACAGGCAGTGCTTTCTAATATAGAGCACTTCCCTAAACTGCTCTTTAAACATACAGTCTCATTTATGTGCATCACTGATACATTTATGTTAAATATAAATACTCATATACTGTAATATTTGCTACCAAATCCAAACTTCTCTAGCAGCCCTCCTATTTGGGAGTTTTGCTCAGGTTCTCTGATGGAAACCCCTTATTTACCTGTCAGAGCCAAGCAGCGGTGAGAGAGAGGTTAGTGTGTCACAAAAACTGCCCTTCTAAAGGAGAAGGTGCTCTGCATAACAGGGCTGGAAATATTAATGGCCTTCCTCAAAAAACACAAAGAAAGCTGAATAATGCAACGTCCAGCCTAAAAGTTTGCCCATCAGCCAAATTACAATGTTTTGGAAAATGTTTAGTGCCCTTTCAGTGTGCCCTGGCCTAACCACAAAACATTTCACATCTCCCCCAACCTCTACCATTACTATTAGAAAATCCATTAGTAACGACAGCCTACAAACTCCAGTGGGGATTAAATCCCCAAGAACGTGGCAGAAATGGAGCTGTTCAGGGGATGCTGGGCATTTATGATTTACTGAACTGCCAGATCTGATGGCTAAAGGCCAGGGGCTTTATGGTTTCATTGGAATAGTGACTTTTCATTACTGAAAGAAAGATGCAAAACTAAGGTAGATGACAGGGAAAGTCACTGGGTTATTTGTGACTCAGAGGGATCCTCATTCAAGCTCAGAGCCTAAGAGAAAGAATCAAAGGGCAGAAAATAACAGCTTGTTAAATGAATGGACTGTGATTCCAGCACACATTTTTTCAACTTGGTGAACAGGAGGATAGACTCCCTTCTTTATCAAAGGCATTTTCCTCTCGCTGTGCTCCCAACTGTTATTTGGTGATTCTCTACCTCCTCCCACTTCATTTCTGGGCCAGCTGAGGAGGTGGAGGCCTGTTTGCCCAGGGTCTCACTAGGGCCCAGACACAGAGGCTGTGCAGAGCCATCCTGACAGAGGCACACCCCACCACGCTGGCTTTGGGCAGCACCAACTGCCCACCTTCTTTGTTGGGTTTGTTAGCACACGCCCTCCAGCCCAAAAAGCCCACGAAAGCTGTCTGAAACCCTCTGATAACAGTCTCCTCAAGTGGCACAGTACTGCTTGACACAGACAACCCAAAAAAAAAATCTGCCAGAAGGTGCTTAGGACAAGCACAGGGATAGAATTAAATCTAAGTGACCTCACCCTGCAGACACAACATCCTCTACCACACCCAGAGCAGCCTCTCCACCTTCAAACACTTTACAAGACGCCTCAGTAAAGGAATGTCTTCAATCTCTTCATTTAAAAATCGATAGCCTTCAAGTTTCCACAGCTTCCTTTGAGACTAAGGTAAATAAAATTGAGGGAAGGCTGGAGGGATTTGAAAAGCAATGGAGTCAGTTGAAACTCAAACAACAAAGAGAGGAACTCAGCAATAAAAAAAAAAAAATCACAAAGGAGAGAAAACTGTGTTTAAGAATTACGGAGCTCCTGAAAGAAGATTAAAGTATTGGGAAAAATCAACAGCCTAATCATAGTATTTAATGTTCTGAGCATCTTCTCTGAAGATGGATGTAAAATAATGGAAAAATCTAAAGGAGACATAATGAAGAAAAACCCATTATCTGGAGTAGCAAAATTAATACATCCGCATGAAAGTTCAAGTCTCAAAGTGCTGCATAGGAAGAAAATAATCATAGAAAGCTGGACTGAAGGCAGGGTTTGAGCAGTGGCCAAAGAATTAGAATAAAAATCAGCTATCTTACAAACTCCATAAACCCTTGGCAAAGGATGGGAAGTAACTTGATTTGAAAAAAGAAAAATTTTTCCTAAACAACCCTGCATCGATCTGCTGTCCTGCCAGATTGCGGTTGCTACTCCTGAGAGAAGAAACACGACACTGCTGGGAAGCAGGAGCAGCACAATGCTTCACACGAGCTGGAAAAGAGACAGCAGGAAGAACTGAGATAGTTAAATCTATCAAAAAATCTCCAGCCTACTTCCTTCACTCCTTTACCCCAGAAGATGCATTTGAGCATGATTGTTCTGGAAAAATCTACTTGCCCTCTCACCCAGCATGTGGGGCATTGGTGAATTTGCTCTCACGTGCTGCCCTAAAGGAATCAGTTCAGCTAAAATAATGCAAACAATAAACACAAATCATTTTAAGGCTGGTGTATTATTCTTGGTAAATTAATCTGCTTCCTAAACCAGCTTTTCAGAGGACCAGTTTTTATATTTGACTTATGGGAGCATTTGCAGATTGCCGTTAGGACCAAGTACCTCAACATTACCAGCAGCTATAAATCAATATTTATACTATTACAGTACAATAAATGAATATATGAAAATTGCCTTTACTAAGTTTTCTCCTACTACTGAGAAACAGAAAGGAAAAGATTAGTAGAAGGAAGCTCAAATTTCAGCTTTCCTATTTCAAGGAGCACCTTAGGACACCTTCACTTTAATCTATGGAGAGTGGCTCAAGTAAAGCCTGAAGTTTTGGTACTCTGGAGTGGAAATATCCTTGCATATCTGAGCTAGATGTACTGATTTCTGGTGAACTGAGATGAACTGGTGCATTGTGCCCAAAGGGAAGGTATGAAGCACGTGTGACAGTGCTGAGAGGGAAATATCACCGGGACAGAGAGTAGGCAGGACAAGGAGTCAACACTCAAAGATGAGCATTGGATGAAGATTGCAGGTAGAGAAATTAATGAGAAACATAAATTTATCACAAATAATCCAACCAGGGGCTAGGGTTCTGGCACCAAGGGATCATCCTGTCCCTAAGCAGTGTCACCAGGGCCCCCCACCACAACCCCTGCCCACGAGCAAGGACAGCCGAGCTCAGGCTGTGCCCCAGCCTTGCCTGGGACATGGTGTAGGCAGGGCTTACAGAGAGAGACGAGATGCCAAGTGTGCTCTAAACCAAACCACTACATCCCACAGATTTTCTTCACTTTCTCCCTGAGTAGTGTGGTTTGTATGACCTAAACACAAAGTAGAAACAGATGTAAATATTTGGAGGCACAGAAATTATAACAGCCACTTTACATTCTCAGAGAGCAAAATGTAAAGAGTATCATCTTCTCTAAGTAGAAATTCAGAGGTTCACTCTAAAGATTTCCCTACAGTTAAGAAAATATTCTTAAATTCTCTACATTGAGGCTAAAACTATATGGTTCTACTGACATCCTTACTCCAAAACACTGGATTGGAACAGAAAGCACCTGGGAATAGAATTCAAATATTGTTAAAGTATTTAATGTCTAGCTCAGGCTCATGTTTTTGACTTGGCTTGCTTTCAGTTTTTTGACTTATGCATTTATGAAGGCTTCTGTGGCTAACTAGTTTGCTTGTGGTTCTTTGCTGCAATGTTTTGTTAACCTTCCTTTATGTATTTTTAATGAATACTACAAATAAGAAATGTGTAAACTCATCCTGAGAAGAGGCTATAATGTCTGCCTGTGCTTTTGATTCACTGCCTCATTTGCAAGATTGCTGCTTATTCACAAATTAATTATGCAATGGCATCTTTAGCTAATAAAGTCTAAACAAAAAACATTTAATCCAATTCATAGTTTTCTCTCAATCAAACCAAGTCTGTCAAACATAATTACATTACACATGCAAAGCAGGAACGAGCCAAACATGTGCCACACCTGCTTAGTGCTTCTTCAGGCAGACGATATACAGTAGAAGAACAGTTGGCAGCACAGATGGCACAGCAAAGAAGACTTGTGAAAAATGTGGTTATGGAGTGTGGCTTTGTGCCTTTTATTGATGGGAAGGGTCAGATAGTGATCTCAGTTTATGTCAAACACACCTTTCTGGTACCTTTAGGCTTTGACAATTCTATTTCTGGAGATACCAACTCCAGCCACCTTCTGCTCTCTGAATGGAGGCACCTCTTTAGCTCAGAGGAGTCATTGCTGGCTTCCTTCCACAGCCATGAGCTCGGGGGACACCTTATAATATTGTGTTTCAGGGCTAGTCTAAATATACCCCCCACCAACTTCATTGTATATCTATATAATGAAACCTATTTGCCAATTATAGGGACAGTGACCCTGCACATCTCAGTGCACCCAGTTCACAAGCTCAGAAAGGAGCCAGGTATTTCACTTGTGACCACAAAACCAAGAGATAACTCAAGCAGTCCTGGGTAGCTTTTCAATTTGTGAGTATGCGTGATTGAAAAAAAAAAAAAAAAAAGAAAAAAGTCTGTATGATTTAATATTAACATGCATTTACAGTAATTTCTACTTAAGATTATGTAATTATACTGAGTGGTAGAGTTCCTGAAAATTTCTTTAACTAGAGATTTTGTGGTCTCTCCCAATAACACTGAAACCATCTCTACCATGTCATTTACAAAGTCAGCATTCTCAGGAGGCAAGATGCCCAAACCCTATCACAGCACCACTTGTTATTTCCTAAAAGACTCAATACCTAACTTTGTCTTCCTGTACACACAGGAAAGAAAAGAAACTCAAAAAAAAAAAAAACTTCAAATTGTTCCCATTCTAAAAAAACTTATGTCTTATCTCCATTACCATTATCTGCTTCTTCTCATCAACACAATCCTGTGCTCTGCAAGTTTTGCACAGCTGTTGCTCCTGTGCTCTGTTTGCATCCATGTTAGGAAAGCTGAGTGTGAAACCACCACTGTCCTGTGACCACCTGCCCTGCCTCTCAGGTTCTTCCTAACGTTCCCCAGCTCTGCCAGGCTTTGAGGAAGCATTTCCACAACACAGGAAGAAGACCTTGTGTTACCTCCATAAAGGAATTATGAAGATGTGAGGGCAAGTGGGCTTCATAAACTTTACTAATTCCTACAGAATGTTTTCTCTCATTTCTTTGATTCTAGTGGTTTATCAAAGATACTACCCAGTGTAAGGTTTAGCATAAACTTACACCAACCCGTGTAAGGCCCAGAAGGATGGAGTTCCTTTTCTCATCACACAAGCAATGTGCCCCTGCAGTCCTGCACCCCCACAGCCCAGCGGTCCATGCTGACTGGGAGAGCTGGGAGCAGGGAGGGGATCTGCCTCTGCATCCCTGAATGGGGTAATCCAGGGAGAAAGCAGAAGAGACCAAGTTCCAAGTGAGCGAAGTTGACTGGAGCCTCTCCACTTACATTCAACACACATCTGGCTGCAAGATTTTAGCAATTAGAGTATCATTTAGTAGCCAAATTTGATTATTAATAACATTTTCTAATAAGAGTATTAAGACTCCCTTTCAAGTTCACTGGCACACCTGCATCAAAGCAGACTCAGGGTCAAACACATGCAGAATCTTTTTACATCAGGAAGAATGGAGCTGTCCTGACTGCTGTGTTTCAAATAAGTTATACATTAGAGGAGCTCTTTCTCCACTGAAGTCTTCCTCCTGCTTGCAAAATGGTCTCTCACCTACGTGACCAAAATGCTAACAGAGCATTACCACAGTATTTCCCACCAGTGCAGATGCACTAAATGGAGACTCTGCAGCATCAAGGATTTGGAAATGGTATTGAGAACAGAGCATGTTCAAATAACTTCTGCAGGAGTCATTCCCTAGAATGCTAAATTTTCAAACCTATTTGTGTGCTTCCACATTCAAAAATATTCTAGTGCAGAATTTTTTGTCTACTTTTCTCCAAGGACAATTGACCAGGGGGCTGTTAGCAGGAGCTGAGAAACTGGCAGTGGAACTAAACAGATAGCAGTAAATAAATAAATAAAACCCCAAATGTTTTTCGGGGATTGAGTGCAAAAAATTATTCAGAGGGAGATACACTGGGATTTAACTTAAACAAAGTTTAAAGAAATTCACAAAGTTTAAATTACTGAGTGAACAACAAATGTCCTGGGAAAATCCTTATGACAGCAGAAGTAAGAAATAAATCAGAAAAAAGGAATACGTGTGTTTTTCTGAGAAGAAAAATCTCAGTGCCATCATAAGTATTAAAAATAAAAATAAGAAAAAAAACCTAACCAGACAGTCTTATTCAGAAAGTGTATCTGTTCCAGAGCCTCAGCTCCACTGAAAGGCACCAAGATGAGCAAAGCTATAAAAGCAGAATCCCAAACGAATAAATAAAAAGGCCATCTTCTGTTTCAGAAATCAGCAGTCCCATAACACACTGCTCTATAAATCTCTTCCCCACACACTGCAAAGAGAATGTTCTTGACTAACAGATCTTTCTTGCTGAAATATCACCTGGGATGGGTAGTACTCACTGGCAGGTCTGCACCATCTGCTTACTGAGGCTCCAGTAAAGGAAGCAGCACAAGTGTTTCATGTTTGCATAGCCCTGACTTGGAGGAAATCATATTCATTTTTACTTTGTCACACAGGGACATTTATGAAAAGCCCAAGTTTATACCATATTAATTTCTCAACTGTGCACTATTCCAAATTAAGCTTAAAATCTGAGAAATGCTGTTTTGCTGTTATTTGTATTTCAGTATGACGTACTGATCAATAAATTTTAACACTCTCCATAGATGGCTGCAGATTCATGGATATGCTGACAGCTGTTTGAAAGGTGGGCTGCAATCTGAGCACCAAAATCTCTCCTTCCCCCTGCCCTCTCTTTCCAATACTGCAGTCATGAAGACTTGGGGCATTTCTGCTGGCTACGATGAGCACAGCATAGACAGTATCAAAAAGGATATTTTAGAGCCAGAAGCAGCACAAATATGGAGCTTTTCAGCCTTCATGAGGCAAGAGGATCCTCAGCAAGGCATACAGTTCTGCTGTACTGAAGCAGCCAAGAAAGAATTGGTGGGTTTTGCTTCAGGAACAGCCTGGGAACACCACAGGTGACATTTCCAAGTGCTTTGCTGTGCCAGGCAGGCACAGCCAGTGCAGGCAGCAAAAAGTTAAATTAGATTTAAAAAACTAAGCTTAGTTCACCATCTCTCCCACACTTTTCATGAGTTCAATAGAAATCTCATATGCCATTGTTATACCTACAGATAGAAAGCTAGATATGTTCAACTTTTAGAATTTTCTCCCAGCTGTCTGCCTTTGGACTTTACAGGGGACCTGAGGTTCTTTCCCTCTTTCTCCTCTCCCAGTCTGTTATGAAGTGATATGACCTTTCATATTTTCATTTTTCATTTACAAATCTGAAGTTATAAGCAATTATTAATTCCTTTGCCTTTAGTATCAAAATTTAAATAAAAATGCTCAACTTGGAATGCGTGATATGCGAAATATCCACATTTGTCATCTGTCATCATTATGGCAATTTTCACAACAGTTGGGTTTCATTCGAAAGTTAGATACTGCAAAATTCTGAACTTTCATTAAAAAGTGCCAGTTCTCACAGAATGACAATATACATATATGATTAAATCACTCAAAAATATACAGGAAATAACATCTCCTTCTTTCTTCTTCACTAAGCTTTGTTGTTTCTGTATCCATCTAATGATTTTGGTTTGAATGTCTGAAATTTGCTATGAAGTTATCCTGTATTGCACAAATGCATGTTGCAAATATTTATGTATGATTCAGTCTAAGTACACAGCCCCAGTGGTGATGCTTACGTGCACAGCCATAATCACATGCATAATATCAGACAAGTATCTGTTTAATTTCAGAACTGATTTTTAATAATTTATGTTTTTATTTGGAAACAAGATTATTGGAAAATAACTCCTTAAAAACTGCACTATTTTATACACAGGGAAACATTCCAGATTAGAAAAACAAATAAAATTTAAAAAAACAGACTGGATTGACAAGCTTGCAACAAAATGGGGAAGCGGCTCTCCAAAGACCTTTGATTCTCTTAGTATTTAAGATTGTAGCAAAAGAGTTTTTTGGCAACATTTCAAGTCTAAAGGTAGCAAAACCATCTTCCACTGGAGCAATACAACTTAAACGTCTGAGGAAAGAAGGAAATGCATTTTCACCTGGCCCATGAAGGATTGACATTACCCCTCTGCTCTGGGTTAAGGTCTTTTACCCTCTTCCACTCCTCACTGAAATACAGCAATTTCTCCTGCATAATGGGGCAGCTCTTCGACAATGAAAAGAAAAACTTGTATGTGTCCACTGATGGAAAACATTTAACTGTACAACAATGAAATTTTACTAAATATTGATTTTATTGCCATCATGAAGAGAGAGAATGGGAATCTTGTCAAACCACACAAGCACAGGTTAATGCAGGCTTCTAAATTGATCCACTTCACCCAGACTGTTTATTCCTCCACTAGCAGGAAAGTACCAAAGGATGCAAGCATATTCCAAACATTTGTAAATAATGAATGCCTAATCTCACTTGCTGTTTGCAGTGGAATAAAATTCTTGACACCTGTGTCTTGTTTATGTTAGACTGTGAAAATTTAAACCAGCAGGCAAATGCAAAGATACAGATGATGCCAAGGAAAAGTGGAAAAGGATTTGGCCATTCCTAAATCTATACAAACCTTCTTTTGCTGTGGAAGATCTCTGTCAGGTGGGATTCATGCGCTATTCCTGGAGCTTATAGGCAGGTCTGCAAACCTGCTCAATAGCCCTGTATGCAAAAGGAACACAGTGGCAGCTGAAAAAGATGTTTGTGCTCAGGATTAAGGCCAGTATTTATCTTCTTGGCAAAGGTGTCTACGTGAAAGCCTAGAGTAATGATACCATACTCTACAGACTACTACAAAAACAAGATCAAGAAGAATTGCATAAATACACCTATGTAACATCCATCACGTTAATGAGAATGTAGAGACAAATGCAGCTTGCTGCTAAACTTGGCATCTATTGACTGCAGAAGAAAGTTAGACACTGCAGAGACAAATACTATCCTAAAGCCATTGCAAGAGCATGGATCCAAAATGATCTGACACAAAAGTTTCTCTCTCACACTGAGAACCATCTTTCAGGCCTTGCAGCCCACCAAAGGCAAACCTGAATGCTATTATCAGTTTAACAATGGGCTTTTCAGACCGGCCTCTGAAAGCCCTGCTTGGGAGGCAGAGCTAGAGAGAAGGATGCCAGGGCACTGGGAAAATCTCACTTGCTCAAAGTTTAGCTGAGCACTATTTGAATATCTGAAATTAAAGAAGGAGGTAACAATGGCTGGGCTAGATTGATGGGCTAGAAATCTGAAAATAGGAACGTTGGTTTAGCCTCAGATGGTGTGGAAGGAAAAGGTCCTTTCTTTCTGACCACGAATACACCAAGTCACAGGGATATTTGCACAGTACTTTGCTGGACAGAATGCCAGGCTCTGCAAAGCTGGTAGGGGGAAGTCAGCATTAACTTTCAAAGATGGATAAGAAAATCTAAGCTGGTGAAAAAAGTACCCCTGTGCTGTCTAGTCATATAGATCTAAATTTTTAAAAGTATCAAGTTATAAGTTAATTTTCAAGCTTTTTCAGCTTAGTAAACTGCAATGCTTTACTCTTTGCTTTCCACCTGTAATTATGAATTGTTTTTTAATGGAAAGAAAAAATCATAATTCCCATGGAAGTGAGGCGGAACTGTGAGACTACTGTTTCTTTTCTTTTTCTTTTATAATTCCAGAGTTCTGTTAAGCAATTTTTCACCCTAAACCAGATTTGATGGATTTATGGTTAAGCAATCAGTTGTTGAAACCTACAGGTAAAAATAAAAATAGCACTTCATATAATTAGTTCAGAACTAATTATAATCACCCACTTGTTATTTTTCTTCTACAGTAGTTGGGCAAAAAAGCTTTTTAGCCAAGAGCTATGTATAGGGGAAAAGTGGGAATTTTTTTCTGCTAAATTTATGAGACAAAAGATGCAAAACGTTCAGGTTGCAGAAGAAGTCAGAAGAAATGTGCATTAATGATTGCAAAGGTGAGTACAAAGAGATAAAATGGGCTGTGAGATGCCTGAGTTCTGCTCCGAAAACAAACCAAAGGAGGTGATGTCCTGCAGAGAATGATAGCACTGTGAGCTGTAGGCAGCAGATGGTTCTGGGTGCGCCCTGAGTCCCACAGACGTGAGTCAGAGCCATGATTGTACAGCCTGCCTCAAGTCCATACAACAGAGAGAGAAAACATCCCCAGAGGACAGGGCAATTAAAAACCCACTTCTGTAGGGGAACCATTAAAGTTTGGCATGAGCTCCCAGAGTTTGCTGCTGCTGGTGAGTGCCAAAGGCCACCTGCACCTGTGTCACCTCCCATCAGCAACCACCGGCCATTCCTGCCTGCCTGCCAAACACTGGAGAAGGCACTGGGAAAACAGATGCCTTTCAAATGCCTCCTACACATTTTTACCACCAGAGCTGAAAACAGAGCAGCTCCAAGGGCAGCAGCTCCAGCCCAGCAGAGCGAACCAAAGCGATGCTGCCGCAGGTGGGTGGTGGTGGCAGCCTTGTCCCCAGCTCTGTCCCCAGCTCTGTCCAGCTGTTTTCTGTCAGAGCACAGAGTACGAGCCCTGGCACTTCTCCTCCCCGCTGGCCCCTGGATGGCTGCTCAGCACATCGAGGTAATTGACTCATCTTGGCTCAGTCATAACCTCAATCAGCTGGGCCATCTCATTTTCCCCATAGCCAAGGAATCCTGCCGCTCTTAATATTAGGGCAGCAGCCAACCTCTTTTTGGAGGGAAGCTTATTGCAGAATATCCCTCTGTATCCCTGGGAATTAGCTGAAAGCTTAAATGTTTCTTTTGAAAGAAAACACTTTTTCCAAGAAGGGGGAAAAAAGCTCACTTTCAACTGCCTTTGTGACAAAAAAAAAAAAAAAAAAAAAAAAATCTCTGAACAAAAAGCCAAACCTCAAAACAACGCTGGGAAACAGTGAAAGGAAAAAACATTCTGGTTTAAACATGACCCTCACACTTGCTGAATTCACATCAAAATATTTGTTCACTAGATGTGAAATCCACTGCAGCTCACTCTCATCTGATTGCAGAAATTGCAAACTGGAAATCTCCAGTTTAGACATCTGCAGGCCTTGAGGCACAGGGATTCAAGGAATCCGTGTCAATAAAAGTGACAGTCTTTGCCTTGTCTCTCTAGAAAAGCAAGACTGCAACCCCACTGCCCCACACCCAAACTGTGCTTCTGAATGCCATGAACCTTAATTAAACCTTAAATATTGAAGTGAGCAAGTACTTTTATAAATTTCAGAGTCACCTCAGTTATAACTATACTTGGGAGTTCTGTGGCACACTACATTATTATGGATTTTCATTTAATTCCATAAGCAGAAGTTCAACAAAAACAGACAATTTAACTTTAGGAATTTATATTGATGCCAAACCATAATTTTACCTAAAAATCAGATTATCACAGGGAATTTGGAGGGCTAACACTAGACCCTAAGTGAAGGCAAGTTTTCAAGCAATCCCTGCCTTTTCCTTTTTACTTTTCTAGTGTGATTCTGACAGCAAAATGGTGCCACAGCAAGGGCAGCAGCAATTCTCCATGGGCCAAAGGCAGGGAAGCAGCAGGGACACCACTGTAAGGTTGGACCATTCTGGTTCAACCAATTTCTGCCAAAGGCTGATCTTCCAGAAGGAGAGAAAGCTGTTTCCTCTGAGCAGGGCAGAGGTGTCTGCTGTGCACCTTTCATTTCTCTGTCAGGAGCAGGTACCCCTGAGTTACTCTGGGCATTCTGGTGTGTGCTGGCCCTTGGCCCCATTTCTCCGAACACACGTGCAACACCCACCCTTCCCCACTCGGCACAGACCCGGTGCTGAGCAGTGGGGTGGCCACACCCCAGCCCCACTGTGCCCATCAGGAGTCCCCCAGCCTGGGTTGAAGGAGCACAGAGCCTGCCAAACTGATCTCCTGTCACACTACTTGGTGCCAAAACATTTCAGTCAGGCTCTGGTATGTGCCGTAACACTGGCATGCACAATTACAACTTAGAGAGAAAAGCAGCTTTTCAGCTGGTGCATTACAGGAAGGAAAATAATATTTTCCTCCAGAGCACTGAGTCTGGGGAAGATTTTCTGCTCCCTCTGCTGCTGGCTTTTATATTTGGGAAAGAAGAGAAAGGAGAAACCCTGCTGATGGTTCTGCAGACTGTGGTGCCCCTCACAAGCTTTTACTCACATGGGCTCTGCCCCTCCACAGCTGCTTCCACCGCCCCTCACTCCCAATTGGCCTCTTGGAATTTCAAACGAAGATGAACTTGGTTCCTGGATGCAGTTGGTGGTGGTACGGTTCCTGCCCCTTTTCATCTGTCCTTTTGTGTTTGCTTTCATCTTGCAAGAATCCCTCCTGTTTATGTCCCTCCTTCTGCAAAACTCTAATTCAAGTCCACCTGAAGTGGGGGCAAAGAGATAAATACATTTGCACTTTTATTCTTGAAAATGTCCTTTTCATCATGTTTATTTTTCCCTTGACTTTCACATATTTGCAGTAAATTGTTGGCAGCTTTTTCCTTCCAGTCTTCCTCACGTATAGTCTTACAAGATGAAGATAACCCCCACAAACATACGCATCACACTGATTAAATTTAAATTCTGAAAGTATCTTGTGGTATGCTGAATCCATCTTTTGGGCTGGAGGACCTGATTTCTTGCTGTGACATGTGGAATTTCTTCTTGTTAAGTCACCTATGTAATGTGAGATGCACATCCTGCTTTATCAGAACACATTTCTTCAGTTATGGGGTAAAGTGCTGGAACTGAGCATGCAAAGTGGCCACTAAGAGATACTGAAATCTGGCAAGGGGATTATCAGAGATACCAAACAGTATCATTGTTCTGCAGCTCACAGAATTTCCCTCTGAGGCATCTTGCACTTTATCACAGAAAAGGCTCACTAAATGATGATTACTTTCACTTTGGTTCTGCTAGAGAATCCGAGTTAAAAAAAAAAAAAAAAAAAAAAAAAAAAAAAAAAGACTGGAAACCTTCCAGTGGGTTTTCTGATGGAAAAACACTCCACATGTAAAAATCAAAACATTTGGTGGGAATGTGTTTATTTCAATGTATTTTTGATGGGTTTCTCCTGTAAATGTGCCCAATTCCTGTCTGATGTACTGCCAGCCTGGCTGTCTGTTGTGCAAGTCCAACAGCTGTCTACCTGGTGGCCTTCCAGAGCCTGCAGGGTGTGTGGGGAGCCAACAGCACCGGGACTCCTCACCCTCAGGGGAGCAGAACACGTTGTTCCTCCTTGATCCTGCTGGGCACAGTACACACACCTGTCCTGCTCTGCTCCAGGCACTGCCAGGAGCTGTGCTGAGAACTTGCACAGCAGACTCTGGAGCAGAAAGGGGTGCTCATGGTGCAGGAGATCACATCACTAATTACAATTAGCAGCTCACAGTAATTACCTGAGTACCTGAGTACTCCAGCCTGCGGGTATACGTGCAAATACTGCTCAAAACGTGTGCCAACATGCACATCCTCGTACATGTGTGCTTATGAGTTTAAGGAACACATATCATCCTCTCTTATATAAGATGAAGTATTTGTAGTACAGCATCCTGAAACCTAAGCAAAGAAGCTCCAGAAGTTGGCATTATTTCCACTTAATCAGTATGAAATCATTATAGCTTTGCTATGAAAATGAAACAACCCTAGTCATACAAGATACATCATGACACAGAAAAATTAGAAAACACTGTGAGCTCTGCACAGCAAGATTTGTAAGCCTGCCAGCAGAATCACAAACTCGCACAGCTCTAATTTGTCTAGGAAAAAGGGGTGTTTAATTGCTGTGCATAATAAACACACAAACGTCAGAAAGCAGCCACAGATAACATGCACAAGTAGATTCCAGCTGTATTGCTAAGGAAACATAAAGGTGATTTATTTTATATCTTGGTCTTAAGTGCAGTAAATCACATTAAAATAAAATGACCACATTTCCCTAAGTGCTTAGCACTCAGCAGCTCTGGCTGGCCTGGCCACTGAGCTCTTTTGGGAACACATTGATTTTGGTCAGGTGTCTGCAGGGCACAATGCCATGCAGCAGTACCTGAGCTTCCACATGCTCCACAAGCAATAGCTGTTCACTTGTTCAACTAGCCCACACAAAGCCAAGCACCTGAACTCCTTTATTGAGAGGTAACTCTGGTCATTTTTATCTCTGCTCCATGTGCAGTCCCCTAAGCATCAGCTGATTGCTTCCAAAAGCCTGCCCAGGTTTTGTGGTCTGACAGAGCCTCCAGGGACCAACCCTTGCGTAAATACCCAGCCAGAACTTCAGCTTTGCTCTGCCCCTAACTCCCAGCACAGAGCCCCAGATACCACTGTGTACATGAATTGCTGCGTTACGAAATCACGTTTATACCTCAGAGTTATTTTTTAATTTCCCTGCAGAGGCTGATGGGGAAATAAAAGGAAACTGGTCTGCTGGAAAGGAGATTTCTTTGAGGGGCTGGGACAGGGTGACACCAGCCTGCAACTGGCCTAACATCAAACTCTTCATAGCCACTTCTTCTCAAGCTCATCTTTTATTGATAGCTGGAGAGGAGAGGACATGTACATGCAAACCATTCTAGCAGGCTGGGATGTGATCCAAGCCACAATTTAACCCATTGCAAGTGTCCACCTCAGTGAATTCTTCAGGTTACATCAGATCAGAGTTCCATTCTATGCTTTGCAGTGTTTGAGTTTCAATTGTTTTTCTCTTTGCAATCATTAAACCTTACTTTCCTGATAATGAAGTTGTCTGAGATTTTATTGAATCTGGAATTCAGAAATAACAAGGCTCTCCAAAGTGCTGATAGTTTTTTCCTGCAAGACAACTTTTAATTGAATAATCACTTCCTCATTACCTTTCTTTTTCTGCTCGACTGGCTTCAAGAAAGAAAATAAGAACTATTCCTTTCCATACTGAGATGGCAAACCACTTTTGTTCGAGTTTTTAGACACCTTAGGGTTTATCACTTTTCACAGAAGTCCTGCTTTGTACATGGCATTCTTATTACCTGCAACAATCCTTTCTATACTGCAAAGCATTCCTTTCATTTTAGTCAACACAAAAATTCATCTCCATTCCCTTAAAAAGTAATGTTGCACCCAATAAAGTTGAATAACTTGTGATTTTTTTTTCCTACTTATTCCCAGTACAGGATTTATGTGAGAATTAGACCACTGTTTACTTGATTCAGGAAGAAAGCTGTGGACTTGTAGGGTCTCCTAAAAGAAACATATTTAAAATTATCTGACTGCTATGTGCTTGAAATCAATAGCAGAGATGAGAGCTTGGCTTGCTTTTGTGCTCAAGTGCACAAGGTCCAGCCTCATCCTCGCTGCCATTTGTCCAAATATGAATAACACATGTAAGAACTTTCAACTTTTTCTGAATTTACATCAATCTAACCAAAAATAACATCAGAAAATCATGGTACTTTAATTGCTTCTTCCTTTTAAAGTTGTGGGGTCCACAGTTTGAATAAAAACTGTGTACAACAGCGAGGCCATTTCTTTCTATGATCACAGTGATGAAAAAAGCTTTACCTGAACATGAAAAAGATATTGCCATCGTAAATACAAATAATAAATAAATTCGTCCTTTGTTCTAGTGGAAGGTGCACAGTTGGAGAAAGGAGAGGCTTGGGACTCTGTTATTTAATGCAGGGGACTGCTGAGCCATCTGTCCATGAACAGATAGCATCCTCTCCCATTTGTGCTGGAATAATCTCTCTGCGACATCTTGCTAGATCAAGGTTGGTAATGAAAAACTGACTGGAAGAACTGAATATAAAAGTTAGGTTGAAGAAAGTTATTAAGAGAAAATCATAATAGAGAAAACACTCACAGGAGAGAATATTATGATGCTAAGGATGTAGAGACAGATACAAATGGTGCCTCTCCCTAATCTCTTGCATACTCAGAGTGAGGACATATTTATATGAGACAGTACAGCTGGAAATTTGTCTGCCCACAGAAAAAGTGCTTTATCTCATATTGGTTAGCCAATGGGCAATATATTAAAAATAAACCTCAAATGAAAATATAGTATAAAATTTTGAAAAGTTATGGAAGCATAAATAATAAGACACGATAAGAAAAGCTGACTAAAGTATTTGCTAGAAACACTTGTTAAAAAGTGTCATCAGCTATTGCCAAGTCACAAAGCAGAATAAGAGAAGGCAGCAATGATAAACTATTTCTAAGCATATTTTAAAAACATGAAACAAAAAACAAACATAAGAAAATGTAACTCTATTGCTAAAACAGGTGTTAAGTTGCTACAAGTAATATAACAAATGTAGTAAATACATATTTTTTATGGAGCCAGATTTCTTTGAAACTTGGAACGTAGATTTTCTCTGAGAATTGACAAGCAGTTAAAGCATCAGGACGAGAGGATTCAGGCACTGGAAGTGAGAAGTCTGTGTTTAAGCTTATAACCTGTGATTCAACCTTCTATCTTCCTGACACTATTTATATGGCAAATAGATCATTGTTATGGGATTTACATAACTGATCTGTGTACGAGCAGCAAGCTAAAATAAAATGTTGCACTGCCTTTGTCAGAAATGGGAGAACACACACTTCCCTTTGCAAATCAGGGAGCAAACAGATTTAAAGCTGCATCTCAGAGTCCAAATGAATCACAGCAGGTTGTACAGCAAACACATAAAGGGCTAGAAGTCTTCTAATGACTTTACAAGTCATCTTAAAGCCATTCAATTTAGATAACCTTTTCAGAATAATGGCTTCTAAAGCTGCAATTCAGCACAAATCTGGCAATTTTACTGTACAGCACATCCACATCTTTGAGAAATGATCAAGCAAAGATTAAACCACTTCACAATAGGATAAACTATTGCTTCAACTTGCAGTTTTAAGTGAAGTATTATCAAGATCATCTTGAAGAACCCCACTTTACTATTTAGATTCTCTAGTACCCAGAATGCTTCTTTAGGTTTATCAGATTTACAATAAGAGGGAGAAGGGAGATTTAGTAAGTCAATAGTGCTTGCTAAACTACATTTCTCAGGCTGAGTTACAAGCACATTATGCTTTATAAATTAAACTGGACTGTCAAGATAAATGCATAGGCAATACGGTGCTATTTGTAAGTAAATGCCTCTTTATGTTTAAACAGGTTCTCATAGACCAAGAGGCTGAATCTCTTTTTCCTAACAACATTATAAATCTAAAAGCCAAAGGAATAAAATGAAAAGGAAGTGGGCCCTAGGTCTTTGTGAAGGATTGATGACTCAGGCAGCACTGAGTCTACCAGAAATGATTCTTTTTTTTGCCTTTAGTTGGGTCTTGTCTAATCATCATGGGGAGCAGGGGGAGGGAAGACAGAGAGAAAGGGAATAAAGAAAAAGCAATTTTAGCTTTTTACTCCTTCTTTTAGGAACAATTGCCTTACTTACCTGCATATCATGAGATACAGATAGCACTAAGTCAGCAAATTACTTGTTCTGCTGGATATGCTGTACTCATCATGATTCACCCTGCCACTTATGGAGAAATGACACCCTATTGTAGCAGCAGAATGACTACACTCCGAGGCTGCAGAAACATTCAGCAATTATCACCAGTGAGAAGGGTGCATCTGTTGGTAAACTACATAATAGCAGTCTCCCACCCCAGCCCCAAAAACCTGTCATCCATCTCTGCCCATTAAGGGGAACGCTTCTGCATGGAGACCTGGCAGGGAATGAATCAGAGCCCACAAACAAAGAGCAGGAGGCAGCACCTCAGACCCTGCAGGACTGGGACAGTTCTCTGCAGCCTGCTCTTGTGCCTGCATTATGGGGCAGCACCTTTCAATTTCTGCATTAATCCACCCAATTAATGCCTGGAACAGTTATTTCTGTCATCTATCTGAAGGTGGTGTAGCAATTCAAACAGGCAAGCAGCAAAAAGCATCTTTGTGGAAATAAAGCACAATAAAAGGCATTAATGGTCTTATTCAATGCAAGGAAAAGTCAGCTTTGGTTTCAGATTCTTTTTTCAAAGGTGGTGGGCTCTGCTGTTAAGGTTGGTGACTCCTCTGGCATTCAAGAACAAACCTACAAAGCTTGCTGACAAGCTCTGCACAAGCCACAGAAATATTAAATGTCAGCAGCAGGGCTGGGGGCTGTGTGAGGGGAGCCTGGAGCCACCCTGTGCCAGGCACAGCCCATCCTGCTCACCCCTGAGCCTCAGCCAGCCTGGGGACACCTCAGGGGGAACGTGCTCCAGAAAGGACAGACCCTGCCCAGGCCCACCAGCCTTTCCATCTTCTTCTCTCCCCCACCCTGCTGAGGGGAATAGAGTGCATGGCTGTGTGGGCAGCTGGCAGAGAGCTCAAGTCATCCCACCACATCACTGATAAACTGCAGCTGAACAGGAACATTTGGTACAGAGCTTGATATTTGTAGCTGTCATTATTTAGCAGGGAAAGTGGCCAGAGGTGGGCCTAAACCCACTACATTTGCAGGATTCAGGCTGTGTCTCTTCCCCCCCACCACAACAATGCACATATTCTAACCTATACAGCCCAAAATAAGGTCTCTTGTCTAAATCAATGTTTTATCCCAACATTAGCTGAATTGCAGACACCAGAGTTTGCAGAGGTCTGAATGTCCAATTCTAACAGCAAAGATGTGATGTAAGTGTTCAGTTTTGTGTTGGAACAGAATAGCCACAGGCTATTCTATTCTGTTCTGAAATACAGTTTATGCCTATGAGAAGACAGTTTTCATTTTAAAGATCTCTCTCTTCCTTCATCAATTAAATATTTGATCTCCTAGTGAGAAAGAAAATAATCATTCCTTACTGGAACAAGTGCACAGATTGCATTAACAGGGTGTTTTTGTAATTGCATGGACTGTTTGGACATCCAAAACCAAAAAGTTTCCATGCAATGCCTGTAAAAACAGATTTATTTTGTCATTTTGAACTATTCATCAGGAAATTCAGCTTTTATTTCCCTACTGTTCTTGTTTCACTTTACATGCTTGCTATGAAAACCAACGAATAGAAACCATTTCTGTATCCCTGCCAATATCTATCTGTGTTTAGATTTCAGTCTGTTTTAATCAAGGCATTTTCACCCAGTACATAACTCCCTCAAAAGCAGTACCAGTTCCAAAGAGAGCAGGTGAGTGGTCCCTTCTTAACAATCTATAAAGGTGCCACTTTTTATCTAGTGCCCTTTGATAAGAAAGCCAAGATTTCCCACTCAGCTGATTAAAACTGAGTGGCTGCATAAGATTATTCTAATCTCATCTCTTACTCAAACAAAATGGTTACCTACTGCATCATAGTGGCTAAGAAGAAAAAAAAAAAGGCTCCTTTCCATTTTGAAACTTGGTAAATTATCAGCTTCCCCATATTTAGTTCGTCATTAAGTCACACAAGGAAGTGTCTCTGCTGTCATGTGTTTCCACCACCAAGCAGAAACATTTTGTGCTGTCCACAGTTGGTGCTACAATTTGGTGAAGATGAAATATGAGTTAAGATCACTTCAGTACTGCAAGATACCTGTGGGCAGCCTGTCCTCTACTGCATTGCTTTCAGAAGCCCAGGAAAAATTTAAAACCAATAAAAAAGCTATAGCATTTTCTAGAGACACCATATTATCGTTCTCTCACGATCAAGTTCTCCCACAGAAGTCACTGGAAAGTTGCAGAGTGCACAATACAAGACAAAAATAGCAATGCCATGGGAGTCCAGCCACTGCACAGCAATGAGACCTGTCACTGTCCTTCTCCATGCCCAGGATGCCAACTGGATCTTCTGGCAGTATCTGGGCCATATTTCTGGCCTGAAAATGAAGATGTTATTTTTTTTTTTTTTCCTAAGAAACTCATTCCATTTCCAGACTACAAAGGCAGAAAGGTACATTGCCTCTCCTTTCCTGCAGAATGATGAAATGTACCTTTCAGCTCTCCTGTACCACGCTGTAGCTCAGTGCAATAGCCATGGGAGGAGCTGCCAGGATCACACTCAGAGTGTGAGATCACCCTCACGGCTTCTCATCTGCAGCCTGCTACAAAGCTCATGCTGGGAGGTGCTCCATTTCCCTCAAATTTAGCTCTTCCTCACACCTGATGTAAAGATACATTCTTGGCATGTATGGATGACCACACAAAAGTAAGACACGGGCATCAGTTTGTCTGGGGTTCTCCATTTCCTGAAAGTGTCCAAGATTGCCCATCTTTAACATGCTGATAACTTTCACAAGGTTTGGAAAGTGAAAACTGATGATGTGATAGCATTATTTATACAGTTCACACTGTATGCAGTTTCTAGCAATTTGAAACTGCAGTCTTGAACCAGAGTTTCTGTAAGACTCAGAAATCAGGAGAACAATTGGTTTCAATTTTCTGTCACATTAAGGCATCAGAGTAGTTCGAGAAGAAGGAGTGCCCTTATTCCATCCAGCTCAAGTTCTGCACTTTAGTTCTGCAGACAGAGAGATAGGACTTGAGTAAGAACAAATGTTTTGTAGTCACATCAAATGTAAAAATACCCTGGTTCTGTACAGAGCCTGAAATATTTTTGTATTGCTGTTCATATATTAGTGGAGGTGCTTGCATAACAAAAATCCCTCTTTAAATTCCACAGTGAAAAAATGATGCTTTTCCAGAGAGCATGACTTCACTTCGACCTGGACATCACACAGCAACCCAGACACTTAAATTCCTGATCCTTACTACAGAATCATCTAGCAGTGCTTCTGACATGGCAGCATGGCTTCCTCTTAGACCTTGAATGAGAAAAACAAAAATGCAGTTCCTGATTAAGTTGAAGATGTTAAACAATTTTTAACTATTGACTAATAGAAGAAATGGAATCTGTAAAGGAACAGCCATAAAACTTCAGTTTGCATCTAGTAGGAGATAACTTCCTTACCCTGATCTAAGGTCTCTTCCTGCAGTGCCAAGGGCATCTTTCCAAGGGGTAGAAGAATGATGTTCCAAAACAAAGAGCTGTGATTTTTCTTTTTCTTATGAAAGTTAATATTTATTACCAGGCTTTTGCTGACAGAATGCTCTTTCTTTAGTTTGTCTTCTTGTTGAAAAATAAAATAACAATAGGTTAATATCTTGAGGTGATATAAATAAATCCATTCATTACCTAGCACGATTTTGCAAAACTTCAACTGGCTCACAGCAAGAATGCTGGGATGCACCTGCAAAGGCTCAATCTAAGGCAGGTGTGACTGCAGGACCACGGAGATCTTCAGACTGCACAGCTTCCTTCCAATGTGGGCAGCTAAGCATCCTTTATAGAAGCACTTAAAAGCACAGCCTGAACTGTCCTAAGGACATCTCAAAAAATGACAGAAAACCATGGGGTTTCTTCCAGCCCCATGTCTGGATGTTCTTCTTTAGATAAGAAATGGAGACCCTTTCTCTCCATATTTTCTAGAGTAGTTTAAAAACCTGGGATTGTTTCATTCTTTATATTTTAACTGCCAAATTCTGTCAAAAACATTTTTAGGGTCTCCTCTTACAGCCTGAGATGTGTTCTTCTAATACACATTTTTTTCTTTCTGGCTGCTGTATTGACAGCTAGCCAAAACTTCTCAAGTTTCAAAGTTATTGTTTTGTAACCAGATGCAAAAATTGTCACAAAGTAACATTTAAACACCGAGGCTACAAAACAATTTTTTTGTTTACTGTACATAGATTTAAAGAGCACAGTCATCCTTTTGTTATGTAGAGTGCTGAAGTACTCTGAGTTGCAATGAACCTTTAACTGCTCTTGTGTTGCAAAGAACCATCTGAGTTTAACATCACTCCATTTGCATGGAAGTGATCCCAAAATTCAAACTCTTTTCTTGTCACCTGCTTCATTAAACTGACACTGTTTACAGTTTTAAAACATTTCACATGTAAAAGCTGGTAAACCAGCCGCCCTTTTCCACTGCCGTAAGTGAAAAGATATCTTTTTAAAAAGAGCAAAGTTCTGAAGAATTAGCTAAATTATTTAATCTCATAGAGTTATTGACATGACCCGTTATGAAAATGAATCATTTTGCCTCGAGCAATTCTGATATTGGGGGACTAAAAAAATTGATATTGTTAACTGAAGAAAAATTGCACTCAGTATCTGGGCTCCAGCTCTACTGATAAGAGGAAGAAGAAAGCATTCAGGCTCTGCAACAGAAGAGGGGAATGTTTTAAAATCTGATGTTGGTACAGTGCAGGCTGTTCTGTGTCCCCTTCTGCTGGCACTCCCCAGGCAGCAGGAGCAGCTCTGGTCCAAACTCTTCTATCAAATGGGCAGCGCTGCCACATCTGACAAACCCCAGCCCTGCACCTTCAAAGAATTCACCTGAAGTCCCAGGTTTACAAGTGGCAGGAAAACACACTGCACTGTATTTATCTTGCATGGCATTTTAGCTTTATTTTACTTCATCTCTTTAATTCCCATCTGAATAATAGTTTCACAACTCAATCACAACCCAGATTAATTTAATTAAAAAGTGAAAGTATCACGCTGTGTATCAAAAGAACATTGCCAGCAAGATGCTTATCTTGAAGGGAAAGTATTTAAAACAAAGTCTATCACCCCTGGAAATTAAAATACAAAGTAAAAAAAAAAAAAAAAAAAAAAAAAAAAATCACTTATCCTCCTTTGCTCAGATACCACATGAACAAATGATGCAAGATGCAACACAATCATCTCTTACTTTCTCAGCCAAGATACCAGAGGTCTTTTTTAAGACCTGCTTGGTAACTACAAGAATATCATTGACAGAAAAGAAACTCAAGAGAAATCTGTTCATCTGATCTCTCAGAGTTAATTTCTGTTTTCTTCTGCACCTTTTGGTAGAATGGAATCAGCAGGAAACACACATCACCTTAATTAGGTCTGTTCCTAAATCTACAAAGGTGACTGGCATGTTTTTCAAAAGCAGCAGCTTTAAATACATAAAGTAGTGTATAGCTGGAAAAAAAATGAAAGGGGAGGAAAAAAAAACCAACCCTGTGAGGAATTTTGACAGATGTATGTATCTCTCAAATAATTATGGAGACTTTAAATGATGGTTTGAATCAGAGTTCACTCAAAACATTACCTGGCCTAACCACAGATATGTTTGACCACGTAACTGATCAGAGAACTGAATGCAAAAGGAGGTCATGGTATTTATTTTGACTTGCACAGGAGAATTTTCATGATGATTTTATGTCTTCATTGACAGATCTGTAATTACCTTCCAAAAGATGGCATGAAATTAATGAATCAAAGGGGAGAAATAGTGTTGAAAGCACCTTGGAAAAAACATCTGAGACTCAGGTAACTGGGTCAGGCAAGCCATGTGGGTGATGCTCCCCACAGTCTCAAACCCTTAAGGGTTAATACTGCCAAAATTTAAATGATGAGCATTTCTTACCGAGCTGATGGAGGATCAGACTTCATTATTAGGGGAAATCAGATCTCTTTTTAGGGCTAAAGACAAACAAATGCCTTTATCCAATTTAGTGGTAGCAACAAGAAGTCATTCTTTTGTGAATTGTCAATTAACATCCTCTTATGTAAACCTCTCTTCTAATTAGAAAATAAATTTTCTAATTTATTAGAAAATAAATATCCATTTGTTATATCCCTTTGCTTCAACATCAGACTCTTTCTTCCTATAGGAGACAAATTGTCCACTGAGCTCCAGAAAAATCGTCTGAGTTAGAATACAGGTACTGCAGCACATTGCCCTATCTCCCCTATCCTTTGATCCCAAATCCTGCTAGAACAATTCATATTAAAAAGCTTTCAGTCTTCTACAAAGGATGTTGGCTACAGGTAGCAATGGAAAACAAACACCGCTGCACTTAACTAAAATGAAAATGCTTTATTTGCAGTGTTACCAGACAATCATTACATTAAAAGCATTAAATTTGAAGCTTTTGTTATATATAGCTCTGTGTTCACAAAGAAAATTAAAAAAAAAAAAAAGAGAAAAAAACACAGCTCACTTTTTGGCACAGAACAAACAAAAAAACGCTTTCTGTATGAACTGGTGAAAGTTCTGTTATTTTTAAACACCTTTTTCTGCTGTAAATTTCACTCTGATCCTTCTCACAAAAAGGTTTCCTACTAAGAGGTCCACTGCCATTCAATCTGCATGAAACTACAAATGCATTACTAATTGAGACAAACTTTCAAGTGACAGTTTACAAATTAATTTGCACTTTTCTATGATAGTTTTATATTAATTAAATGCATCATATTAATTAAGTCAAAATTAAATTAGCTCTTAGAAGGAAAAGTTAAAATTAATTACTCTGTGGCATGTTCCATAAAATTCATCAAGGAACTCTGGACTGAACTTTACCCATATTACATCATATTATACTGTTAATAAAGATGAAGAAATATCTGGTAAGAAGTAGGAGGTTTAAATCATAGAAGGCATGGTAAAGTTCATGTGACAAAAAGAGTTAGGGCTTAATTCCTGGTTGACACAAACATGGTTATTTGCTCAATGAAATACCAGTAAGAAATTGAGTAGATTAGGTAGGCTTAGGAGAAGGGTCAAGGAGATTAAATCCAAAGCCTTGCTGCTTCCTCACACGACAGCTCACCTACTAAATCTGGTTGTTTTCTGCTTGTTAGCACAAACCACACAAAACTCCTCAGGGGTCTTTGCATTCCCACAAAACCAAGAAATATCCATTGTGGATAGTTCCACGGAAGAAAATACTGTAAGAGGAAGAAAAGTAATCAGGACGAGGAAAACACCCAGCAATATTTGGTATGAGGTGTGAGAGTATCATACCAAGAGAACAGAGGGAAAATGAGTAAACTATAATTATTTGAAAGACAACTCCAACCCAGAGGGGCTAGAGATTGCTGTTCACATGCAGGACTGCATCTTACCAACACTTTTTTCTACTCCAGCACTGAACAGGGAGCTGCACTGGCAGCTACCATAACATTCCCCCTGCACACTCAGCATTAACTGGCCAGCAGCTCTGGTGATTGCTGCCTCTTGTCTGCTGGTGGTTTCACTACACTTTTAGCTCATTTAACCTAAATAAATTCTGTTCCCCCCCAAAATGTCACAAAGCAATAATCTTGTTTCAAGTGTGATTCTTTAATTCAGAGGTTTGAGAATTCTTGTACCTCAAAATTTCTAAATGTCTTGTAGGTTTGAGTCTCAAATGTCAAGTTTTTCATTGGCATTGATATGATGACATTCTCAATGGATAACTTTAAATTTCTTTCAAATTTGTTTCTTACAGAAACAAATTCAGAGATTCTCTTCCCTCGTTACATGGAATATATAAGAAGAGGATCTGCAGAAGTGAATGGAGTTGCAGTGGTGAACTTCAGACAGAAAACAGGGAGAATGGCAGAAAGGATTTTAACTGACTTCACCTTCAGAACAAACAACACAATCAAGAGCATTTTCCAATATAAGATCCATAAAATTTAGGACACAGACATTTTGGACAGTACTCAGTGTACTTATACAGCCTCATTTATTACCTAATCTTTCATTACTTGAGTTCTACAGGTTATTAAAAAGAAGGAAAAAAAAAAAAAAACAAAACATAGTGAATCCCACAGAGAGCTGAAATACATCAGGACTTGCCAAAAATCACAATGAATCGTGATAGAAAAGGACAGGGCATGGGAGCCATGAAGCATGTTACATTTGATCTCTACTAGTGATGAACAAACAGCATCACCTTCACATCTGGACAGCAGTTACCAAGCTAAACGAGTTAAATGCTACATCCTGGATCCTCTTTGACCGATGGCACAGGAAAACTGCTGACCCTCCTGGCACAGAGCACCTGGGGGCCAGGACTGAACACAGGAATTATCCATAGCCAGTGCTTCAGAGGAGGAAAAGGCAAAGCAGGCCCAGCTCCCTGTCACAGCTCAGCCCCTGCCCAGTCCTGCTGGCTGCCTGGACAGTTTGTTTAAATGTAGATTAGTTATATTACAATTTCTATTCCTCTCCTAGCAGATGCATATGCATTTGCCCTGTGTGACCAGAGGAAGATGAGACCATCCTATTGCAAACTAATCTGGTGCTGCGTACACACTTCTGGAGAGGAAAATAAATCACTGAAGTGTGACTTCTGGGTAATATAGATGTGTTGTTCCCCTTAAAGAACAGAAGTACAAACACTTCACATTCTGGGTGATCGAATGATACCCTTGAAAAGAAAACTGCAGCAGAGGATATCCAACAGAACTAAGTATGCTGAATGTTAAGTGCTCTTCCATCTAAATACAGGTAAAAGAACAGTTGCTTGGCAGCAAAAATTCATTTTAAAAAGGAAACTGAGATATCTTCAACAATTTTTAACAATGTATTTTCTCACTTCTTATGACAAAGGATTTTTCAGAAGCTCAGGCATCCATTTTTCTGATTTATTTCCTGTCCATCACAGGTACCTTTTCTATTTTGACAGTGTAAAACTGATTACAAATGATGGACCTCTGACATCTATATATCTGTTGTAAAGCAAAGCAGGCAACCTCTCATATGTGTATTGCAAATATTGCTATTCCTTACACATTAATACAGGCAGGGATATGTGTGAAGTTTACAATAAAAAAATGTATAATCCCTATGAGTACTGTGAGCATGGCTGACAAATCACATGTTACTCCAAGAATACCAAAAGGCTTCAAATCAATATTCATAAAAATGCCTCCTTTGCCTCTTTAAAATACACCTTTAAATAATCCAGACACAGAGCCCGTAAATAAATGCAATATTCTTCCAGTCAGACAAATGGCAAACTTGAATTACTTTGTTCTTCATCTTCCCACCCATCTACTTAATTTTGGTTTTTCTCTGTATCTTACAAAAACCTAACCTATTTTTACTGAGGTTTCCTCCAAACTGAAGATAAGCACTTTTTTGGGCTGACTTTTTACTTAAATGGATGATAAGGTGAAAAGTTCAATTAGAATGCAATCATGTCTGGAAACAATATATGGTGATCAGAAGATTAAAATACTGAACTCCCCCAGTTTATCCAGAAGACAGCTCAGGGTTGGGCTGATCACGTTTGCCATTTTCTGTGTAAGATGGTTATAGCAGCAGCTCTCACTGCGGCACAGGGGGGCACAATTTTTGTATTTCCTGAAACCAGCAAGGTGTGTAGCTCTTAAAATACACTCGTTGGCTAAAAGGCTGGGGTGCCTAAAATCAGCTGTAAGCATAGAAAGAAGCAACTTTGAAATTGTCAGCTGGAGGTCAAAGCAGTTTGATTAAGGAATGCAATTATTATTTCCTGTTACCCTGCAAACAACAGAATTTACCAGAGCACTTTGTCATCAACACATGTACTACAAACAATAGGAAATGAATCTATCTATCCATCACTGATAAACAGATCTAGTGCAGATCTATTTTGTCTTGCTCGTAATTACAATGCTCAGAACATCCTCCCCTTTTGCACATGCCATTATTCCATTTGCCTCACTGAATTCTGTGCTTGGCTTGGAAATTAAATCAGGTCTTGAATTTGAAACCAGGACAATATTGAATCCCAAATCTATCAAAAAGTGCTGTCTCCTTAACTGAGCAAAAATTTCCATTTTCCCCTCAAACTATTAATATTAAGATACAATCACAAGAATGTAAAAAAAAGGCTGAGCTGAGCTTTAGAATATATCTCTTTGCTGAATAAGTGACAAAAAGTTAAAAGCAGTAATTTAGGAAACTTAAATGTGACAGTGTGTGATAGATGTGAGTTGGCAAGGCAAGAAAATGAGAAACATTAAAATCATATATTAGAATAGATCAAGCTCTACATACCAGTTTATGTCAGCAAATTTCTTTTGATATGTCAAGTCCCTATAGGGCTGAGATTCAAGTATACTTTGAAGATGTATTTTAAAAGGAATATGTTTATGTTTAGAAACTTAATAAGATCATGTATGTATGGAAGGCAAAGAAAAATAAAATTGAATGTAATATTGTTATGTTCACTGCAAGGTTTCCCACTGTGTGGTATTTCTGATGTTTTTCATGTTCTTAAAAACATTTCAGATTCTTTTACTGATATAGTCTTCTGCTTTCTCAGGTACCAAATTGAACGTTGTAAAAGGCCATATGGGATTTTATCCCCAGCCATTGCCTACCAAAAATTATACCAAGTCAATGAATTGCAGCTTGGTCAAAGGACATCAAGCAAATTGAATTCAGGCATGCACCAGGTCCCCCAGGATGCTGTCAAAGGCTTTGTCACTACTAGCAGGGGAACAAAAGCCATGTTCTAGTCAACACTGAGACAGACATTTGCAGGCGGGCTGGATCCTTCTCCCTAGCTACAATCCATAATATCATTGAACAGAAGGTCACTCAGCTATAAATAAATAGATTTGTACATTGAATCCTTGCCACCACTCCATTTTAAATACCACAGTGTGGACTGGCAATTAGATGGAATAGCAGTGGTTCTGCATCTGAGCTGCTCTCATTAAAACCAGAACAAGGACTGTCACACATCAACATCACTATGGGGGGTGCCTTCTTGGCACCAGTCATGCAGGCCAAATGAAAGCAGGGATGGAGCATGAGCAGAAACTTGGTAGTCCCAAGTCTGAAAAAGAAAAGGAGAGTGAAGTGCTGTCAGCCATGTGCAGCTGAGTTTCTCGAGCACATCAGGGCAGAATTAAAATCCTACTATTCCAGCCAGAGAGAGGCCTCTACCAGCAGGAGGAGGCTCCAGAATTTGTGTCTGCTCTCTACAAATAGTGTTTGCAGCACCAGTGGTGCTACCAGTGCTACTGTAAAGTGCCTCCAAGATGTGTGATAAGATGCAGACAAACAGGGAAGCAAAATACAGTGAATGAGATGGTCATTCCCCTAACAGCACAGGAGGTTGGCAGCTGGAGCCAGAGAACTCATTTTATTGACCTCTACTGAGCTGCTCGTGCTTTGGATCATTCTGGAGGGTACTTGGCATCCCAGGAAACTGTAAAACACTGGCAAAGCCCTCACCCTGCCCTAGCGTGGTGCCTGTCAGATCCAAGGGGTGCAGGTGCTCCCAGATGGAGGGCTGTGCCTCCATGGCACAGTGGCACCAGCAGGGTTTTCACACAATGCTCCCGCATCTTTGGCCGTGGAACATAATCAGGTGTGATCACATGTTTGCAGTCACAGCAAGATTATTGGATTCCCTCACTTCTCTTTCCCTCTAAATGAAGGGCTCGATTCCCCTGCTGGCACTACACAAATAAACCTCCTGCTGGTGCACAAGAAGGTTTATCGTTTACGTGGACACGCAGAGAATCAGGGATGATGGGAAATGGCTTTCTTCCTCCTGACTGAGAGTCGATCCACACAAAGCCATTCCAAAGACTGATGTTTGATAGCAATAGAGAAAGGCACAAATGCTTAAATGATTCTGAATCAAAGGTGAGCCAAAGGTAAATAGCATCTAGAATGACAGGGTGGACCATCTACTCCCTCAGCAGCCACCCAGACCCAGCTGCGTCTCCAAAGCCATCAACACAAGTGCCTGTGGACTCTGCCAGGAAGCCAGATGCCATTTTCTGGAAAACTGTGTTCTGTAGCTTGGCATCTGGTAATTGTGATGTCCAGCCAGAAACTGTGAGAGGAGGAAAATATATTTTCTTCAGTAAACATTACTTCAGTGAACAACAAGCAACTGATCACCCCCATTTAAAAATGTCACTCTAAAGAAAGAAACATAAAAAGGCAGGAGGAAAGAAAAAAAAAATACAAAACACCATCCAACCCACAGAGATTTTATTAACACACAAAATGAAATATTTCCTTGCACAACAAATATGATAAACTCAAGCTTCCATTTATGAGCTCTCATAAATGATACATTTTTAGGAAGGTTTTTTCAAGCATCTGTAGAATTTGTTCAGTTCTTTGTTTTCATCCAAATAGTCTATTGGCAATAGGGGGGAAGGTTATGAGACAGTTCTGCTTACCACTTTCATGGACCATCACCTCCCCCTGCCAACCCCTCCCCAGCTTTGATCTAAAAATGTTGCAATCAGCAGACCACTAGGAAGCCTTCCAAACTCCACAGTTGGATAACAACCAACCCTCCCTCATCTGCTGCATGTTGAAAACTCACACAATTCAGGAGACCAGGATTTTTCTGTGTTGTGGCTGGAAATCAGAAAATTCTATGCAAAAAGCCAAAGGGGGGATTCTCTTCTGCAAGTTTCACTGACTGAAAAATTAGCCTGTTTCCAAGCCTGAAGGCAACCCTACAGTTACTGATAATCCTTTACTGCAAATGAAGTGTCCCTCAGTGTATTCCACCACCACAGGCTCACACCAAGCCTTCATCCATCACAGATAAATGATAAAAATTAGATGGTCATAAAATTTTCCTATGAACTCCATCAACAGTGAATTGCAGATTTGCTTATAAAAACTTCCAACTCCACCGTAATATTCAAACTTAGGTTAAAAAATAAATCTTACCACACTCTCTCTGGGAAAACACTCCCTGCAAAGCAGCCAAAACCTTGACCAAAAGGTATTTCCTCATGTTTAATTAATAAATATTTTTGTGAATTTTAAGAGCAAAACTGCAGCTCTGGCAGCAGAATTGTGCAACATCAAAATCTGCTTTGTCTCAGGAGCAGACTGTCAACTGGGCTGTGAGTCAGTGCCATAATTTTATTTCCAGTGCTGGTCTAGCTAGCAGAAAAGCAACCTAAGCCAGCTCTGCTCCTGGTGTGTGTTGTTCTCAGGTCACCTTGGCTTAATAAAGCATCTGCAAGGAAGGGGAGCCCAGGGCCAGGCCTCCCCCACCTGGGGGGAAGGACACTGATTTCTACTCTGGCTCCTAAGCCCTGAGGAGCAAACGGCTGCACCGCCTCTCTTGCCGTCATGTACAACAAGATTTCTCAATATCGGAATGTAAATCACCTTCCATCTTTTCTCTCCTACATGACATTTGAAACCTTCGTTCAAAGCCTCATAGAAAGTGTTGTTGATCTCTTCAGGCTTTGAATCAAGCAAGGATATTTCCAGTTATAAATATTTCTGTCTAAAATATTTTAAGTAAAACACCAGATCAGTAAGACTAGCTCTTCATAAATTTATTAGAGTAGAATACGAAACATGTTCTCCTTAATTTGAAAAAAAAGTGAAAATTCTTTTCTGATCTTTCTGCATTTTCCACATAGTTTGCTGCACTTGCAGTCAGAAAGAAATCTGTACATCACTGCTGTAAACTATAAAATATTTAGAAAACAAAGATATCCTTTAAACTGGAACTCTAGATCGTGCCACTTCTTATACAGCCAGAGCCAAACTACACCCTGGGAAAGTGTCAAAATTATTAAAACCTATCAAAACATATCAGACTGCAAAATGAGTATATTTCTGTACATGGGATTTCAAAAAATCATTCAGAAACAACAGCTAACACCACACCAGAGCCTGTTATACACAGACATACAGAGGCTGCAGAACAGCAAATGCCACCAAACATTTCTGCCATGAGCAACCACACAAGTACAGGTCTTACAGTGTGAAGTTTAACACAGGACACCAAGTTCAATTCAAGGACCTCTTGTTCCTCAGTTATTGAGGAATAAAGTTGAATTTAAGCATTCATCTCACTCCATGTGTAAAAGTTCTAGTTCTGTCATTTGTAATGAAGTTGCCTAACAAGGGATAAAAGATTATTGGCAGAAAAAGACAACTGCAGTGCATTAAGAGCAGATTAAGGTTGTAAGAAAAAGCAGTGGCAGGAAGAAAATTCACTGTTAAGGGGAAAAGGCTCCATATGTCTTCTAACACCAAGATACAACTGGGGGCACCGAGGAAGTCATTAAGGAGAGACCCCATTGTGTGCTGGAATTACCAGACATATGGCACGTTTTCCCTAAACTGTGGATTTTCTTGATTACCTACCATCAGCACACAATTCTAATGTTTTCCAAAAGCCAGTTTTTAAGGAGCAAAAACAATAACCTACAGCTACACTAGAAATGCAAGGAGCATTGTATTGTCTGCCTGTCTCCCTGAGACAAACCAAGCATGGTAAAGTTCAATAATATCCATGCAACAGTGTGGTGCCAGAGCTCGAGCCACACTGCCAGGAAATGAAAGAGCAGTAACAAACTTTGCTCTATTCCATGCTTCCCATCTAATTTAGGACAACTTCTAAATTTTAAGCAGTCTGTGGAGATGAAAGTCCCTGATGGTGAAACCACTGTCATCTGTCTGGTGAGGCCACACCTAACTTGAGAGGGAACCAAAGCTTACAGTGACATTTGAATTGGTCACCTAAACCCCTGATAACTCCCCTAGGAAGTGCTGGAAACATCCGCTGCCCTTAAATGCTGACATAATCACGTAAAAACAATTAAAATTCCATGCCCTGGAGAGGCACATTTATTAAACAGCCATCTAGTCTTTTAGACTGTTGGATCTCCCAACTCAAGCCACGCCAGCTTTTCCAAGGAGCTCAATTTTATTACCACAGCATCAAATGTGTAAGGGGTTATCTGTCATGCAGCAAACGTGCTGTGGTAAAACAGGGGCTTGGCCACCATTCAGTGACTCCTCTGGATTCAGTGCTTCACATGGTGATGATGCCACAAATCCCAATAAGATCACACAGTGAGGATAACTGGGATGGAGATGGCCTACCCATGGCAAATTACCTGCTTAGCAACACCCAATAAAATCAGAATTCACAGCTGAATTAATGAGTAGCCAATAAATACAATGTCCATAAATACAATATGCTTCATATTACCATATCTTTTTTGTGTGAATCCCTTTTACAGCATATATTATTTTCTACTCATTTGGGCAAAATCTATTTCCATCTATTCCACTAATATTGTATTAATAATCTTTTAGCACCATTTTAATTTTTAAGCAAATTAACATAATGAACTACACTTGAAAACTATTCACAATTTCATTAAGATATTTATTTCAATTTGGTAATTGAATTCATAAGTCTACAAAATAATCTATTAAAAAAAAATTGTATTTCCTGGCATGTCCTTCTTACTTAAATAATCTAATCTTATTGAAGTCAAAGGTTCACCCTAAGGACTGTGAGTCACCGTAAGGATCTGACCTGAGGATAAAAACCAATATTTCAGACTGTAAACCAGTCATAATCTGTGACACAGGAGCCTTTAAATAATGGTGAGGCCTCCCACATGGCACGTCAGACCTTCCTAAGGCAGCTACACTACCAGAATCACTTCCAGCCCCTCAACGTAGAAGCTGAAATGCTGATTTAACTTTTTTTTTTTTGCGGTATGATGAATGCCAAGTTGGCTCCTAGAGAGGCACTGCTGATCCAAGCAGAATTACCATGTTTAAACTGAATTTGAGCTAAATGTCTTCCATGCCTTTGAAAAGCTGTCTCTGTGAGTTTCTCCCCTTTCAGGTGTGTGTGATGTTGGGGCATGGTCTGAGTCCAGCACTCCCTGACCAGTTTCTTTTAAGCTGTTCCACACATGGAAGGTGTAATGTTCAAAATCAATTGTACTCTCCTGATGTTACACGGGACTTGGTTTGCAGCCAGCTCAAAACCCTCTGAAATCCTTGTTAAATGTTGAGGTTTTATACTCTCTGTTGGCCTGAGCTCCTGATTCACTCTCCCCATGATGGTCTGGCCAGCCCAGGGTGGAACAGTTGCACCTCCTGCTCCCACCCAGCCGTGCAGAGCTAAAGAAAAACCACATTTTGGCAGCTCCCAGGTGACAGCTGTGGTCAGTCACACCCTGCCTTGTTCTCCAAGATCTATGGGCACCTCACCCCCTCTTTCTCTGGTAGAGTTTATTCAGTGAGTCACATTCACCCTCAGAGGGTTTAGTCAGTCAGAGACTAAAACATTACTTTTAATGTCCTATTCAAATTTACCAAATGTTAATTTAAGGATACATGAGAAGTTGATAGAAAATTTTGGTCATCATTTCTTCAGGAGGTCAAAAGTGGCCTGAAAATCCTTTAGTGAAAAACCTTTCTTTTCATGTAACCATCTATGCACACCTTAATTTAGAAATGTCAAGTGCATTATGGTTTTTTCATGATTTTGCTGAGGACACCTTGGAGGACTTAAATCTACGAGATGAAAATTTTAGTGTCTTTACCAGGTTTTAAAACAGCATAAAATAGCCTGCAAAATGACTCCATACAATCTCATGTTAAAAAGCTTATTGGGGGAAGAAAAAAAAAAAAAAAAGCAAACCACAGGTTCTGATTTTTTAATCTTACTGGAAAAATCTCCCTCTCAAATAGAATCACAAGATTCAGTTTTCAGTCACTGATATCTCACAGTCTTACCTGTTCTTTAAATGTAGCTATTTTCAAGGATAAATACAACAAGACACAATAAACAAATAAGAAACAATAAACAAAACAGAAATAAAAAACTTTGCAAATAGATCTTGGAACTTTAATGTTATGAGTGGACAAAAAAAAAAAAAAATCAACACCTCCCCTTCTCTCTCCTTGGGAACACACTTCTCTGTTCCCGAGATAAGCCTGAATAAGAATTGCTGCTCTGAAACCTCTGTAACTTTGTGGCAGTTTTGACTTGGAATCACACATTTGTGAAGTCATCAGGCTGCTGCAAACGCTGCATGTGATTAGCTGGATTTAAAGCAGCTTAAACTCCACACCCACAGAATCCTTCTGAGTCTTCACAGGTATAGAATGATACAGGTACCAAATCACATCACAAATCCTCTGGTGGTGGCTGCTTACACCACAAAAGGAAATCTTGTGGGAAAGTAAGAGCAAAAGACAGATTTTGTTTGATTTTCCTACAAAACATTATGAAAAGGTTAAAATTAACTTTTCATTTAAGGACAAGATTGATGATAATTGCTCAGAAGAAGGTATCTGTAAGCAACACTGACCAAGAGGGGAAATTAAGAAAACCACAAGCCTATGTTTATGGTAATTTCTTCTCTAAATGTAATGTCCTAATGAAGCATTAATTTGTCATAGAAATGAGATTCTCATGACAATCTTTCACTGGGGACTTGAACTCTAACCAAAATATGTGGTCACTTTTACTGTTCCTTTCTCTGTCTTATTTGAAGCCTCACATTCTCCACCCCAGCAATAAGATTCCCAAGGGCTTGTTCTCCCTCTGGTAGCTTTGGTAATGCTGGTGTAAAAAATCCTCCTAATTTCCTAATAAATTTTGAAGCCCATAGCTTAGGCAATACAATAATGACAATTGACAACATCATCATAATATTAAAAGCCAATTTCTATAAACTACCATTCTCGCAGTTTCTTTAGATACCTGACAATATAGAAAGTTAGGGGTTGGTTGAGTGTTTTTTTAAATACAAAAACATTGAAGTGTTCAAAAATTAGTGGAACAGAGTGCAATAATTTGATATTCATCTCTCTGCTCTCAGTACCCATCTCACAAGGTCATGATATAAACCAGCAGCTCCAATCCAACGAGATACAGAAATTTGTCTCCTGAGCCCAATCAAGGATCTGAAAAGCAGCTTCAAAGATATTCTTGAGCTGAAGACCCTTACTTACTTTATTAAAACGAAGAGAAAAAAATTCCAAACTTTCAATTTTAATGGTAATAGGGAAAAAAAGGCAGAGGCTGAAAGAAGTAGTGCAATACTCTTTTTCTATGACAAGTTTAAGTCCAGTCATCTTAGTTTTAACCATTAAAAAAAACAAAACCAAAATATCTTTTAACTGTTTGTGAGCCACTAATTAATAACTGATTGAACTTGCATGGATATATCTGGCTGAAAAGAAAAAACAAAACCCAAAAAACTCTAAACTGTTAAAAAGCCTGGTAATGTTTGAGTAGCAACAACAGGTGAAAAGCGACACTATTTTATCTACCAATGACACAAATAGCCTCAAATATCTCTTTTTTTACCACTTTTCTAAACACCAAAAGAACAGTGAAACTGTTGAATAGCACATCTCAAGACTCAGATCTAGAGGATGTGCAAGTTCACCTCAATGATAACAGCTGTTTTCAAGGTGAAGTTACTGAAGGATAACAACCCCAAAAATAGGTTAGAAACTTCAGGTAGAGCTGCCACACAATTTACCAAAGGGTTTCTCTCTAACACCATATCTACTCATTGTAGTTTTCTTTACATATTTATTTAAGGACACTGTACCACAGAAATAAAGCAACAACTATAGCCTTGAAGGAAAAAAAAACATCAAAAACTTACCAGTTTAGTTTTAGGTCATGAAATGTCTGGACTGGAGGAGGTGTGTCCAGCTATTTACAATTCCATTTAGCTGAATAAAGCAGAAGAGGAGATCTTGCCTGCTATTGAATTTCCCCAAGTCTTCAGGGCTTTTTCTCCTGACCTTTCCTTAAGCTCGCGTGACTTCCTAAACAACCTTGTGCTGAAATTAATATCTAGCAACAAATCTCTGAAAAATTGTAAAAAGATAAAAGCAGTATTTCTCTGAAGAGCTGGGGCAAGAGTTCAGAGGGAGCAGGAGACAAATAAGCTCCTGCTCAGACAAGGTGCTCTTGATTATCATCAGACAATGGCAGCAGCCTCTTCTGATAAGCCACACCTGAATGCAGCCTTATCTCTTTGCAAGTATAATCTCTTCCAAACCTTTTTCCCACAGACAGAAAATGGGCAAGTGTCTCTCATTGTTGGATATCAGGAGAAACAGATGCCCACACAGAGAGAGATCCACAAGTTAACCTTAAATTTTGATACTTGGGTATCTTTCCCACTAGGGCTTTCCCACAGTACAACAAAATCACAATATTTTGCACTAGAATAAATGATAGCAGAGTAGAATAGGAGTATAAACTACGAGAACAAGGGGCAGAGGGAGAGCTGGGCTAGTCAAAATGATACAAAAATTTCATGTCTTGGATAAAAACATTTCACTCATTGTTTGATGTTATACCAGTCTTGTAAGGAAAATTTTCAAATGTTTTTAATCACTAATATTTTATGAAAAGGAGTATGCATTTCTATGATCATATTCCATTATTTCATCCAGCAATAAAACAGTCCTCTGTTTGTCTCTTAAGATATGAATTACATTTCTCCCATTGAAAAGAGCAAACCCACTTTTTACCCAATATTCAATAAGTATAGGCAATCTGATCTAGGAATGCCATGCTCCCTGGGACTAAACATCTAAAGTGAAAGGACATTTCAATATTCCAAAAGAGTTTCCTCACTTAGAATCCTTGAATTAAAACAATTTATGTTTTCACTTGTCCAATTACATTATTCAAAAAAAAATAAGAATTCATCTGGAATATTGAAACTTCTTGTGCCTTCATTCCTCATTTCCTCCCCTTCTCTGGCAGATGCTGCCATTTTCATGACTTCAGTCTGGGGTAGCAAAGACAAACTGAATCTGTGACAGCCAAGGTGAGAGCAGTAACCATTTCACACACCCTCTTTTCTCTCTGCTGCCAAGTGTCTGGCAGAGCCCAAAGGCTCTGAGACACCCAAAGTATTTCTTAGCAAAAGCATCTGTCTCAGCTAAGACACCTTTTTAGAGGGATGACAAAACGGGCTTTGGCATTTACAAACTAAACACGTGTATTAATGCCTAAAGTTCAAGAGAAAAAAGCCACCAAGCTGGGCTGGCCACATTGGGAACTCAACATACAGGAGCACTTTTAGTAAGAGGGAAAAAAAAGAGTATCACAAGTAGCCTCTGTGTGTGGCTATTGACTAGTTGACAAAACAGGCTAAAAATCAATAGCGTTTTCTATGGGAAGTTAGATAACTTCCCAGTAGTATAAAACAAGGGTCTGCTGAGGAATAGATGTCATTTTGTTGATGGCTTAACTGCAAATTTTTCATTTATTTATTTCTGCTTCTTGAAGAGCTCACTAAGTTCAGTCCTGGTACCAGCACTCCGGGGAATAAAAGAAAATAGTATTCCTGTATAAAAAGAAAAGGGAAGCTTCAAGCCATGGGCAATGCTGAACACTCAACACTTCCCTTGCCATAAATACCAGAAAAATTACCTAAAACCTTTGAGAAATATTTACTGGTGCAAAATTGATCTGATGACATAAAGGGAACAGGCTCTTGGATTTCCTATAGGATTGAAATCCTGTTATGTTTCGCCTCTTGTTATGGGCAAAATGGAAAGCACCTTATAAGTTACTAACAAAATAGTAGTTGTCATCCCATTTTGGTATACAGTCTGCTCATGACAATGACAAATTTCAATAGATAGCTAAGAAGGGGAAAAAACCCAAACCTCGTTTAGCCAGCAAGATTTAAAATGTTTAAACCAAGATTTAGAAAGGGTAGGTACAGTCTGGAAAACAACCTCTGCTGTAAGGGTGGGTTGGGGGGACTTTCTACTGCAAACAGACCACAAATATTAGTCAGGTGCATTTTTACTTTCCAAACAGCCAAGTGGAAAATTACCCTGTGCATTCATGTACTCACATGGAGCTCACATTACTAAAAATAGATTACAGATCTTTTTTTCCAACATGAAATGGGCATTTGGAAAAGGGGGTTAATTTAAAAGTTGTAATAAATGCAGCATCTCTTTGTCAATACCAGTTATACTCCTTTGGCTATTGAACAAATAATTAGTTATAATAATTTCTAGGAGAGAAGTGGATCATTTTCCTTTCTTATTAGCACATGCTTTGCCCTTTGTCATGGTTTAATTTGAATACAACTGCAAATTTAAAAGCATTTTATTTTTACTGCAGCAAAAGTAATTAAATCAATGTTGTATTTGTGGAGCTGCTTTAAAGTATTAAAGTAACTTGATCCCAAATGAACTTAAAATTTTAATTCATTTTACCTTATGCTGGCTGTGGAAGAAGTCAAATTTTTAAATGCAATCTGACATATGGCTGTTCATTATTTATACATTCTGTAGCAGACTATAAATTTCACTTTGGACATATATCGAAGCACTGAAACCATTTCAGTTGCAAACACATAAATCATAGTTACAGTTATTAGTCTAAATGTAATGCCACCCAGGTTCTAGATCAAAACCTTTAAAATCCATTATAATTGACGTCTGCTGCATAACTTATGTCTGATTTTATTAAAGGAGCTCATTATTATTTATATCTTTGAAACATTATATTCATAGCTGTGTAACCAGTTAAATGTGAAAGATTTGAGGAAAGGAGGGAAAAAGAAGGGAACAATAGTCTATAAGCCAGAAAGAATAAGGCTCCAATAGAGGACAAAATGTTCTGAAATGGAATTACCTAATCCAAGGTATGGATCTGCCAGCCTGCACTAGCAACATTTGGGACAAAAGCACTGGGAATTCTGTTTTAGTCAACTCACATCTCAGTGAGAAGGCTGCAAACCAAAATGCATCCCCCTTGCTACACACTGCTTTACAAGAGAGGAGGGGGAGAGGCTTCAGACAGTTCCTATAGCTTTAAAAATCACTGAAACCAACCAGAAAGGGCTGTGAGGCCCTTATAGATTTATTAGGAGGCTTTTTGCTGATGAGCTGTTTTCTTTGTGCAGTCGGATGAGAAAGGCACTCTGGGATGTACATCCTGTAGACATGGGCAAGTCCTTGGCTTTTTTTCTTTTCCCAGAATGGCTGAGCCTCAAAGCTAGGATCCTGTCTTTCCTGGACCATGGAGGCTTTATCATTCTCTTCCTCTTTTTTCCTTTTGTGTTCAAGATTGGCTTTTACTTGGCTCTAAAACATAGCCAGAAGAAATAAATGTGAGAGGATCCATATCAGTGAGATGTCTGCTGAGGACCTGACACTGCTATCCTAAAATCAATGGCAAGACTTCAAAAGACAAAGGATCAGACTTTCAGGTGGTTTGAAGTTGTCAGTGAAGGAAACCAATCTCTCAAACACTGTAAATTAACTGTATGTGGGTAATCGACACTTCCCCATCAGGGACAAGGAAATCCTTGGAAAGGATCCCAGGGCGACCATGGGTGAGCACCAAAAAAACCCTTCTTGACTGATTTCCCTGGAACAATAGAGGTCTTTATGACCCAGTCCTCCACAGCCTTGTCTTCTTTTAAACTACATTTAGCATAACACATTTCTACATTACACTTAAATTTACACTATACTTATATTACTTCTAAATGATACCAATATATTTAACTATATTTCAACACTGCTTTACCTTCTTCTCATTAGCTGAAGAGAAAAATAATCAAGAAAATGAACATTACTTGCTGTATCTAGCTTTAGTTTCACATCAAGAAGCAAGAAAAGGTGATGATAAAAGCAAAGGCAGCATTTGAAGAGCTGATTATTTGACTGCAGAATTTGAGCTCTTCCCTGAGTTATTCTTTAAGTTTGTCATACCTGGCCTACATACAATAAAATGTAATTCCTGGAGATGCTGTGCATATTTCATTGACTATTGAACTTCACCAGCCTGTCGCCCTGTTCTTTTAAAAGTTTTAAAGTTCTTTTAAAAGTTTTCTATACCTTCTGATGTTCACAGATTTCTACTGGAGTTCTCACACACTGTTCATGTAAATAATGAGTGTCTTACATTCTTCTTTGTAAGAAGATAGAATTGATAAACAGTTTGACCAGTTCAGTTAAAGATGTGACAATTTCATCCTCCAATCCACTGTCACTTTTAAAATTCTATATATTGCGAAGTCAAAAATAAAAGTTAATTCATTTTGCTCTTTGAATCTTAGTGTGAGTGCGTGAGTTATTTCATGTCGTAATGCAACACCAGCCCTTATTTTATTTATCCTTTAATACTTCATATTTTACTTAAAATCTCATAACCTGAGCCAGAGAGAGCTCTGATTTTAGGAGGAGGAAACCAAGTTGGTCCATAGTTGGTACTCCAAGAGCATATTGTAGGTGCAAGAGTGCAGGAAATGCTGCCTTCTATGACAAACATAAAGGGTACAGGCTCATCTTGTGGCGGGCCTACACAACTTGTGCGTATTGAAAACAAGAAAAACTTCAGGAACAGGAGTAAGGGAACAGACATTAGCTTCACTTGCTTAAAAATGCCAGAAAATATTGTATCTTAATCTTATGTTTTCAATGTAAAGTAAAAGAGAAAAATGCTACTAATACAAATTTTGTGAGTATGAAATGATGAAAGATAAATCTTGAAATCCAACAGCAATTTAATATTAAGAATTTTCACTTGAAAAGAAATGTAATGAATACTGAGAGTATTTTTCATCAGGATTAATCCTATCATACAAATTTTTTTTAAATGAAAATTACACCTTTTCTTCTACTTAAAAAACCTGCACTTTCTGTAGAATCCTTTTCATTGAACACATTGTCCATTCTCAAGTTTTACACCAAGCTCTTTTATGTTTTTCTTTGTCCTTAAATTGTCACATTGGTTTCTATTCAAATAATCTTCATATTTCAGATAAAGGAAAAGTCAAGTGTTGACATAAAGCACATGAGGAACTGGCCACCTAGACCTTGAATCTGGATAATTTGTAAATCTGCTTGTGTAGGCAGGCAATAATAATAAAAACTCATTAATCATGTAAGGCTGTGGTGCACCCTCCTCTACAATAGCCCTGCAGCATTTCTTTGCTGTGGGGACAACATGCTTCATAAACTCAAATTAGTGAGCTGCAAAAGCTAATTGAATGCATGTGTGAGGCTTTGCCTGGGGATAACACAGAAAGGTCAGGTGGTCTTCCAGTTTTATTACTTGGTTAAGAGCAGCTGAGAGGTTCCTGTGCAGCCCAGGAAGTCAGTGTAGAAATTATCTGATTTTCTGTTTCTTTTCTGCGGTGGCCTCATTTTTTATTTCAGTGTGCAAATTTTCAGCCAAAGGAAAAAGAGTAATCCACAGGTTATTGGCCAAACTGGGTGTGAGTGTGAATTTGTGAACTGGAGAACTGTCACTGCCCAGGTTCTCCTTGGTTTCCCCCAGGCTGGTGTTACAGGAGACACAAAGATCAAGCAACAAAGAGTGACTGATTTAGATTCTTGCTCTCAATTTAGATTTTTAGATAACATCCTCCCAGGGGAATTTTGGGGCCAAAAACTGTTAAAATCCTACAAGACTCTTTCCATACTTCCCACGGCGCTCTCTCTCTAAGAAGGCTGATAAGAGATTTAAGGTCCAAAATGAAAACCTAATGAATATCAAAGAGCTAATCATCTGTATCTTACTGCCCATGGAAATGATCTTGTTGCTGGATGAGTGGTTCACTGAGCTTTAGTTTTGATTTTGTATTAAATAAGTTCATTATAAGATTGGGAATCTGCTGAAGTCTTTATGGCTTTTATATTTACTGCAGTATTTACTGATGTAAGTCAAAATACACACAATGCAAAAAAACACTGATGTGGCATAGCCATATTAATGTCTTATCCTATTTCTGTACTACCACAATAAGTTAAATGGACTGAATGTGTGCTAGATTAAAGACTAAAACTCTTTCCCCCAAAAGAATTAGCCAAATTAAGCTATCCGAATTCCAATTTGGGAAAAAAATTATGCTGATTTTACTCTAGTATCAAAAGTGGTGCACTGTGAAGATAACATAACTTAGAATGTTCTACAGAAAAAGAGGCTGTATTTCAAATTTTGGTGATTTGTCTACATGGCATCTGTTCACTGGAGGAGAAGGCTGGTTTTAATGCTATTGTTCAAGAAGAACTGTTCCTTGCCCAGTATATTGTTCCAAAACTCACTAGAAATTTGGAGTGGAAGACCCTATGTGTAGCATTACCATATTTCAGAGAAAAATAAGAGAAATTAGAGAAAGCATTGTTCAGATCACTGATGATGGTCCAGACCCACACATCTTTAGCTCAGCCATTGTGTTTGAGTCAAGAGAAGTTAGAGACCAAGTGTAAGAAATCGGCAAGATTTTGTTTTCATTTCAGAAATGCTGTCAAATACAGTTACTCCATTTTCAATGGCTAACAGGGTACATGAGAAAAAAAAAAAGAAAAAAGAAAATGTTAACCTCCAGCTACAAATATTAATAAAGTTGATCAATAAGTGTGTGAATCTCAGAGTGGACAGAACCATGGAAAGTTCCTCTAGCAGAAAAGGGATGCTGGCAAAATACTGTGCAGCCTTTTCCCTCTACCCTGACAGGTTTCCTGATTTCACACGGTTAAATTCAACTGCAGCGATTTCAGCCCTCCAGGTTCAGCATGGAAGAGTTGACTTCTTTCTGCATAATCAAAAATACAACTAATTCCACAGTGCTCTTTATAGCTGGTCATTAGCAGGATATCTAGAGCAGGGAAAAGGAGATGCAATGTGACTTCAAAAAACTGCCTTGATCCAGCAGCTTCAACAGCAAATTGCTTTTGACCACACGTACACTCAGGTGCTCCTCAGCCCTGAAATCCAAGAACATTTCACTTCCTAATATGAATAAATTGGTATGTATTTTAAATTAGTTCCTTCAGTTTTGATATCTACTGCAAACTCTGATAGTGGTGGCAGATATTTTCTCTGAAGAGTGTTTTTGCAAGCTATTTTTTCCTGCTCCTTAGGTTAGACAGCTATTTAGGCATTTCGCTTGTCTTCAGCTACCAAACACAAGTGTAGGAAATTACATTAATTTGGCAGTTATTAGATTTGTTAGTGCTTTTTCATCTCTTACTATTAAATAATTGGATCTGAGTGTTATTTTAAAAGGCAAATGTCTTGCTGTTCCTTGGAAGGGTATTATGAGGAAGAAATAGCTAAAATTTGATTTCATGAAGGCTGAACTTCAGCTTTCTACAGCTGGAACTCTTGTCCTATGTGTCTCAGTTGTCCTAACTGCTGCAAACTGTGGGCAAATATGAACATGAATCTTGCAGGGTATCTGGATTATATCTTTTCTGTCGGATGTTTCTTAATTTTAATTTATCTGGTAAAACCACACTTAGTTTGTGTGTTTTTTCCCCCTCTTTATCGTCCAGGCTGCCAATATTTGTTTCAGAATACCATAAAATCTATTGCAATTCTGGTGACAAAGAATAATTATATGAAACACCTTTAGTTACACACAAAATCTGTTTTCTTAAATAAGAGGGAATGCACAAAATTCATCATTGTCCTACTCGATGTGCAACACATAGGGTGGCAGTGAATGTTGGAACATTTTCCCTCTGAAATGGATTTCCATCAGAGGCCCTAACTTGGGGCTCCCTGAATGTGTGACATCTTTGTTTAGGACACGAGGAGAGAGTATTTTTTCTTCATTTCAGTTCGTTGGACCTCTAATACAGATAATAACAGGCCAAAGGACTGTGGCCCAGTACTTAAAGAATTTGTCCTGATGTTAGCTTATAATTGTCAGAGCAGCAGAGGAGCAGAGCAAGGTAGGGGAGGAATACAAATATACAAATAGGCTTTGCACACCAGGGCAGTCATAAGAAACCAAGCAGCCTGATTTTCCTACGAGCAAGGCAAACCTCTCTTCAGGTCTTCATCTTCCTTGAATTCTTGCATTGGAAACTTTTCCTTCAAACACAGCTAATTGCAGGACCTGTCCTCTTATGTCTGTAAATTCTTTGTTCCTGGAGCCACAGTCTTTCTCAAATTATCTCCTCTACATCCTCAAACGCCTCACAAATAGTTTGGAGGATCTGAACAAAGTTTCAACACAATTTATTTGGAGCGTCTGGCTCAGATTTCCAGGTCTGAGGTATCAAATGATCTTTATGAGTCCCTTCCAGCCTGAGATTCTCTGGGATTCTCTGGAGTCTGTATATACCAGGACAGGCTCTCTGTCCATATAATTCAATTGCAAAGAACCTGACAGAAAGAATTGGGAAACGAAGCACTGATATTAACAAAATGTTAAAAGAAGCCTTGTGCAGAGGAAAGTCCTACAGTTCCACAGGGCAGAAGTGCAGATGCGTTACTGCCATAACTCTAAACACTGCTGTTTCCATAGATTCCAGGCATTTTATATTCATTTTTCGACTTTTTTATCTCAGCCAAAGAACATTCCTTTCTCAGTGACGACAGAACACTAATTCTTTACTCTAATGTGTCATTTCTTTCAATACCTCACTGTGACACTCAACACCTGCAGGATATTAGGGGTCAGTGTAGCAAATACACATGGCAAATCCCACAGCATGTTACATTTTAGAAAATACAACCATGTGCCAAAGTGAGCTGCATGGAAACCAAAAGCTTTTTATCAGCAGCACTGAAACTGGGATGGCAAAGAAGACAACAGATTCAGCAATTGACACCCCGTGCCCTCTGTCCTGCCTCAGGGGAATGGACTCTGTGGCCTCCTGAGTCCCATTTTCTGTGACCAACATTCCATGTCAGAGCTTGCTCACTCTTTCAGGGAGTGCATGGTGGGGCACAGCAACCTCCTGCCTTTTGCTCTGTTTTTTTCTCCCCATAGCAGTCAGAGGTCTGCTGGTGACCCAAATTAAACTGCTGGCAGCTGGAGACAGCCAAACCTGAAGCTCAAACTGATAAAGGAACGTGGACTGCCTTCCACAAGAAAAGCCATATAGAAAGGTAGCCTGCATTTTACATCCCATTTGATAAACTGCAAACAAACTTGGCACGAAAAGTTTTTAATCAGTGAAGCTTGCTGCAGTGTATTCATTACTGTTACAAAATGGGATTACAGTTATTCAGGATAGAGTTCTACGCTTCATATATTTTTATTGTTATTTATTTTAAGGAATATTTTTACACTGAGGCATAAAAGATTATATGCTATTACTTGTTTAACAGTTAAATATGACACTGGCAATATTCATCAGCATTTCCCTACTATCATTCCTAAAATTAGTTTTCTAACAGACATTTGGGTATCTGGACCAATTTTCAGAAATGATGAACATCTCCAGTTTCCACTAGCAACTCTATTTGCTGTACCAGTGCATACTTCTAAGCACAAATTTCAGAAATTAGTTTTAGCTATCTGTGTTCACAAAACTTGGATATGATGTTGCTCAGTATTTAGGTTTTGTGGTTCTCCTTCTCCCACACCACCCTCCCACTTTTTTTTTTTTATTAACTCACTGGTGGTGAGTAGATAATGATTTCTATGAAAAACACCTCTCTCACAATTTTCATCTATACTGAAAACACACACAGATTATGAGGATGGACTCTAAGTAGTTTTCAGCTGTGATTCCTACATTTTCCATACTTTTACTACATGCAAATAGAAAAGAAGAGCAGCTGGAAAATTTCCATTTTATTTTCTTCTCACACCTCATTTTTCGATCTCTAAAATCCAAGTGAATCTTCCTCTGCCCTCTGCGTAGGTCAAGATACTGTGTAAACGTGACACCTTTTCAAATAATGCCATAAAATCCTCTGCAGGAGAAATATCTCTGCCTTTACAGCTGCATCTTCTGCTTTCTCTAAAATTCATAAAACTTGAAATACTGAAAAGTCTGGTGCTGTACATTTGTAAGAGTTTATACCAAGAATAATTCTTTTATACATCACAAAAAAACTTAAATAAAACTTAAAGATTCACTTCCGTTGTATTTCCCACCCATTTTTTGCAGCCTTAGGAATAAAGTTTGAAGGAAAGTACACATTACGTGTAGTAATCTGTGTATTCCTTCTCTCCTCTGGTCACAGGGAACCACACAAGTTATGCTTTTAATACGTCTTTCTTAATATAAGCATTGTCAGACAATACAGTTTTGTTGTAGAGAGATCTTTCAAAGTGGCATGACAGAGGGAGAGGTTTATGAGTGCCTTTGCTAAGCAAGGAAGATGCAGTAATTGAAAGTGCCCACAGGCTTGGAGATTTATTGTGAAGAGAAGTGTGCTGTAAACAAGAGTAACATTAAGGATTTGACTGTAATAATTCAATCTATCTTAGTTTACAAAAAAAAAAAAAAAAAAGCCTAAATTTTCAAGTAGAAAGGTCTTGTTTACAAATAATTTGCAGCCTTCACGATGGTGGCTACTTTCAAAACCTCCCAGGTGAAAGCATTTTTATAAAATGTAAGATATTGCTACCCAAGCACTGGTCACGGGCATGTAATTTGAACCAAGTGCATTTTTCACTGACAAGGGGGTTCAACCTCTCTGCACTTGAGTGTGTGGGACTGAGACTAAAGCAGAGCAATCTTTTTGTGGCTGAGCAAACAGACCCAGGTGGCACCACTGGATTAGGGTTGGGAGGTGCAGGATCTGCTGAGGTTGAAGAAGACTCTGTTTGGCAGCAGCAGTCCCATCATCCTGCACTGAATTCTCCAGGACACCTGGGCAGTTCCAGTCTCTCTAAATGTGGTCCTTTTCTTTCTGTAGCCAAGCACAGGATGGTGCTGCCCAGGCACACTGGGAATGAGCACACAGGCTCTCCTCTGGGCTGAGCAAGTATCACCTCACAGGAAGTGATCATCATTTTGATAAAACAGCAGTAGAAACTGCACAAACCACTAAAATACACTAAAGGAATTTGCCTAGAAAGGGAAAGCCTGTAGTTGTGGAAGAAAGGTGTCAAAGAAATGTGTATTTTTAAGAATCTGATTTGCTTTGCCTGGAGCTTCTCTTTGTTACGTCCCAAATGTTGGAAAGGAGAACTAAATTTACAAAATGAAGAACCTGTATGACTGTAAGGCTGAACTTCTGTTCTCAGGAATTAAAGGTGCTTCCTTCTATACATAACATTCATCCTAAATTGATCTTAAGGGGAAAAGAAAGTGGAAGAGCTCCCTTAGCAAAATGCTAAATCCTCCACACATAGTAACTTGTCCAGGTGCCATACCTACCTCGTGTGATGGCAGGGCTCTTCCTGCCCCTCCTGTCCCTGCTGCTGGCACTGTTGGGGGGACACAGCTGCCCTGCCCTCCTGGGCACTGACATCACATTTGCTCTGAGAGGGGAACATTTTTTTACTCCTGTCCCAGAACAAAAAACTGACAACTTCACCAGCAACCTTTGGTTTTCACAGACTGTCATTTTTACAGAAAGAGAACAGGTCTGCCACTTGTATACACACAGCACTCCATAAAAATATTCTAAAAATACCATAAAATAAATACATAAAATACATAAATGAATAATACATAAAATACATAATAATACATAAATACATAAAAATACTGTAAAATTGGTCTTGAATCAGACAAGAAAAGGAAAAGATTAGATAGTCCACTTGATCTCATATGAAAGCATATGTTGCTCCAGAGGAATTATTAGAATCTATCTGGATCTTAAGGACAAAACTGTTAAGCCAGTACTTACCTGACAGAGTTATTTTAGTATTACCTTTTAAGATGGCAGGAATTACATTGCTGCTATCTACAATCTGCTTTCCAGAACACCACTTGGTACAAAGACAAGTAAAGCATGGGATTTTGAGGTATGTATAAAAAAATGAAAGCGGGTATTTAAAAAGATCCTGAATATTTAGAGTTATCAGAATACAAAGTTTAATTAGAGAAATATAAAAGAAACATGAAGGGAATTATTTTCAAAGTTCTTATAATATCACTATCTTATCTGGGTCTCCCAATATTCTTGCTTACAGAACTCATTTATTTCTCTACTTAGAAGTACCCCAGTTGTTCAGAGAATGAAAAGTAGTCTCAATTCTGATGCTGCCATTATGCAGAGGTAGTTAATAAGATGTACTAAATAGCCTTTTACACCTCAAAAGCACATTATAATAGTGATAGATGGATCTTCATGCCAGTGTGATGAGGAATAAAAGAAAAAGAAGTGTATTAAAGACTATTCCATTTTCATGGCAATTCCTTTCTTAAGTGCCAAGAAAGAAAAAAAAAAAAGAGAAAAAATATTTGATCTCTATAGTGGAGATGGTGACAATTAAAAGAAAAGACTACACCAGTCATCTATTGATTCACTGCTCCACAACAGGCTTTATCACCAACAAAAAGCACTGAAAAATGTGGATGCCTAACAAGGAGGAACAATCCCTAGAAACATTTTAATTTCCTCCTTTGTGAATACTTATGTCCTTATAAAATAAGACCTTAAGTAATTCTGTGATAGAGGGCAAGATAGGCAGATGCAGAGCAGGTCTTTTCATGCAAAGATATAAATATCTTTTGTACCTATTAATTAATCAATCTGCACTATCCCTGTTCAAATATTAGAACAAATCTTGAAAAGAACAAATTAAGGCATAAAGAAATTTAGATTCTTCAGCTTTTAAAGTTGACAGGTAAGTTTTCTACTGAGCTGCTGCAGAATTGGGCAGTAGATTGGTTTTTAGATCACACAATGAGGAACCCTTTCAGCAGTGGGTACTTATTGAGTGAATGCATTACTGCAGGAACAGATACAACTAATCAACAGAAAGCTGGCCAAAATTTGCCACATTCACCTGACATTTAAAACCTGTATAGATAGAATTTATCCTATTCTTTTAACTTTATCAGATGATTCTATGCAATTAAAAGAACACGATTTTGTACTAGTTGTTCTTCCAAATCAAGCATTTCTACTCTATACTTATTCATATTTAAGAACAGCCAGAAGACTTTTGTTGTCATATTTCTGTTTTCCTCTAACTCCCACTGGGTTGTTTGGGTTTTTTGGTAATAGAACAAAGCTAAATGAATTTCAACTCTCAAATCTTTGTCTACAAAGCAGTTCTTACAGTAGTTACATAGCAAAAAGCTATACGGACAGCACATATTGGCCCTCAGGGCACATCAAAGCATGAGGGAACAAAGTTGGGAGGTGAAATAAAGAAAAAAATCTCTTTCCCAGATGAGCTCTGTGGTCTCAACCTTTAGAATGGGTCAGTTTATAACCTGCAAGACTTGACAGCAGTGAGCTATCAGTTCTTCTCCCATTTCCCACAACCCTTGTTACCTGCTTTAACAAATGCAAAATTTAGTCAACACTGCACTTTCTCAGTGAAGCTATGCAATAAACAACCATTTAGGCAAAAACTGCCAGGTTATGTGAACATGGTTTTATATGCTCACTGAAGATGGTACACAAAAGCTGTTTGAAATGTGCAAAGCCTTAAGAAGTCAGAAAAGAGGAAAATCCAAAGCTGAAGTGCAAGGGAAGCTGTCTTGAAAAGGCAATGGTTTCTGGCTGTAGAATTTTGTGAATGTGTGAGCTGTGCTCCCCATCTTTCTCCAGTGGATAAACATGTATTTTAATGCAATTTGCAATGGGGTTTGGGACTTATTACCAGCTGTCAAGAGATCAGTTATTGAGGGCTTAATTGACAGTGGATAATTAGCTTCTCTATGAACGGTGATTGTGTTCCACTCTGAAGATAGTGTATTAAGAAAATGAAGCATATGGCCAAGTCAATTATGATTTTTTCTCAAAACTCTTTTTAATGGTATTTAACTATTGATCTGTTGGGCTCCAGTTTGCTTTGATGGGTGTGCAATATCTTAAGAAGCTATTGGATATAGGCTGTTTTCCATTTTAACTACTTATACCCCATGTAAACATAGAGAAATTACTACATTGTTATTCCAAAAAAGGCTATTCTTCAACACAATTTATGGAACAAATGAGAACACTTCACAGGGCTGCAGAATTATCAGCAAACAGATTAGAGTTTTGTCATGGCCTTAAGGCAGGCTGAGTGATCCCTATTACTTTCACTATTCAGCAGAGTTAATGCTGTCTCAGAACTAAAGATATTGGAAAAGGTCTTCTAAAGTGTTTTTGGAAAGTATTCATTCTGCCTTTGTCAAGTCACACAATGAGAAATTGTCACAGCATTTTAGGGAGCTGTCCCAGCTGAGGAGCACAGGGCTGTCCCAGGAGCACTCAGCCTGGTACTCCTGCCTGCAGAGGTACATTTGCATAAAACATTAATTGTTTGCAGATATGTGGATGCCTCCTGGATTCATCTCAATGGAGTTGTATGATTCGTGTCCAGATAGCTGAACTCAATGGTAATGCAAAATGAAATTTAAAAAAAAAAAAAAATCACCTGTCTCCCCATATTGGAAGGTATTAAGACAATGTCTGCTTTTCTCAGTTTTTCTGTATCAGGAATTTGACACAATATGTTTTAAACAAAAATTATTTTCTAACAATCGTGAAGTGGTTTGAAGACAAGTGAGATGATATTTCCTTTCTTGGTCTGGCGCTTGAATTTCTCAACAATATTGGCCTAATCAATGCTTTAGCATCTAGAGGTTTAATTTATAGACCCTGATAAAAGTTTGGAATTACATAAGGCAGAAGAATGGAAATTTATTGCAATGAGTCATCAAAAGTTAAGAATCTAAAATTCCTAATCTCAGGAGTTTAAAATTTTTATTAAGTCTTAGTGTTCTGGTTTCTCTAATAAAACTAGACATAAATAATGTGATTTACAAAACACAAAGTCATCCAAAAAGAGGGTCATAAAAATGCTGCAAGTCTATATCTATTAATGCAAGAAATTAATTCCTAACAGATTCAAGTTACAGCTTTAAAGAAAAAAAAGGAACATAATTGAATGAATTAAAAAACCCCTCCCGTCCCATACACCCCATGCCTGTTGAGGCAGCCACTGAAGGTCTGGGATGACATAACATTTCATCCTTTCTATGCATGTACTCTCTTTTGGGAAGTAATCTCAAACCTCAAAAGAAACTGTACAAAGATTTAGGCTTCTGCAACTGATAGATTTATGGGCCACTAAATCACTCCACTGTAGGCTTTTAATATAAAATTGTAAAGTTCAGAGGCATCTGATACAGTGTCTTGATAACAACTGCTTTCCAGGACAGATAATTTAGCCTGGATTTAATTCAGAGATCTGAGAAGTCAAAATTGGGCAGATATACCACCAAAAGAGTATTTCACAGTATAATAAAAGCAAAGCCAAAAGTGATAATATCCAATTCCTCTCCAATGGCTTTTATCTGTACATCTCAAGATGCTACTGATATTCCACCAGCCAAGTACTCTGCATTCAGCTCAGGAGAAGGTCAAGGGCAGAACACCCATGGTCTTTAAAAGTTTGCTGGACTGAGGCAGATGTATCAAAACATATTACTCTAGTTTCTGTCTTACATAATAAATCGTGGGCCAAAGGAGCAGTAAACCACCAACCACCAGCCTGATAATTGCCTTTCTAATGAAAATGTGTGCCCCTTTTGTGTCATTTCTACTGTAAAACAGCATGCCAGTGCTCACTGGTGAACAGTGCACTCAGCAGAAGCATAACTAATAGGAGAAATAAAAATTATGTCCCTGATGGTGTATTTTTTAATGTATTAAATAATGATTAGGGGCAAAGGCCAAATATTCAGCAATCAGCAAGTAGCCAACAGGGAAAAAAGGATACTGATTCAGTAAGTAAAGACCATTAAAAAATCTGAGTGTAGCCCTTCTCTGAAATCTCCCACTTGTCAGGAAAGTACTGGAAAAGATCATCCTTTATTTTGACTGAAGGTAGACTCCTCTTCAGATGTTAAGGCTATTCTGTTATCTGTTACTATGTAATATATATTCCTGCAAATATCATGTCAAAAAGACATCCTTGCAGGTTGACAGCTAAGATATTAAAAGGCAATTCCAGTTACAGCTGGGCAAATTTTTGATTAGCTCTTCAGTAAACAAAGGGCATTATTACTGACAGTGGGTGATTTCAGACAAGATAGGTCTGTGTCATGGCACGGCTTGTGAGCCTCTGCTGTGTGTTATGGCATGTCAGGAGACAGCAAAATCATCTCCAAGAACATTGTTGCCAGGCTTAAACAGAGGCAAGGGTAATAATCCAATCTGCTCAACAGAATTTCTCAGTTGCACTCCTCTTTCGTATTGAACATATTGAAATACTTTTATGTACAAGCACAAATTGCTGTTGGGTAAACCTAGCCAGAATAGGATATCATTAGGTGACTTAATACTTCTGATCCTTGCAAAGGTTGGCTGGGAAAAAAAAAGCTGTACACAGAAAAAAATGACAATTATTTCTTCTATAAAAGGAACAGCATAATACAGACAAATAGACGTGGCAGGAGAATTGCCAATTATACTTGGCCTGGTTCAAAAGGTTAATGATGAAATATATCCCTGGCTTATATTTCAAGAAGAAAACTAGCAGCAAGGCAAAATTATTAATTGTGAATCAAGTAAAAATGTTTTCTTTGGTCTTTCTCTGGCTGTTGCTAACAATTTACTTCTACAAAATGCTTTCTGTTGTTGAAACAGGTATGCTTAATCTTCTAAATTAAATTAAAATACTTTCAGATAGAATGACCTAGATTTTTTTCTTTATCTGCTACTTATATACTTTTAATGATGTAAACAGAACTGAAGGACATGGGAATGATCCTCATTAATCCAATAATACTTTGTGGTTAGACCAGGTCATGGGAATATTTACAATAAAAAACTTCATTTGCTCTATGGGTTGGTTTGGAAAAAGGCAATAAAAGACAACAACTTAGATGAACTTAGATTAAAAAAAAATCTCCTGGTAAGCAAGCTTTAAAAATTTACCCCATTAATTGTGGTAAATTAAGTATTTACCCCATTAATTGTGGTAAAGTTAAGGTAGTTGGCCAGACAGAGCAGAGTGAAACCAGGGGAACGCTCCCCTCCTGTCCAGGGAATGGAAGAAACCCATGAAGTTATTTGAGGAGCCAGCCAGTCCAGACTTCCCTGCCTCTCCAAAACAACACACACATGCGCAGTATGAACTGCACGGCAACTAACTCTTTGAACTTCTGGGGGGAAAATCAGCTGTGAGATTTGATATTATTTAAGCATTCAGTGTGTACATCCTGTTCTGCTGGTTCTTACTTCTGCTGATCCTTCTGTGAAGAGGGATCCCACACCTGGAGACACCCATCACACACTGCTGTAAAACTTGGCTAGCCCAAGACTCCCTCCAAAGGCAGGAGAGCTGCTAAACCTCGAAGGTCAGGCCCCCAAAACTCCAAACTCTATTGTTAGAATTCTGTAAAGGATTTGATTTCCTGAGAATATATCTAAGTGGAAATAAAACTCATTTAAGATAAAGGTTAGAGATGCATTTGAAGTTAGATGTTTAAAGTCTCTAGGTATTTTTAAAGTTCCTGGCTTTTAGTAAGTATCCATCAGAAGGGTATGTACTAGTTTTACATTTAAACTGAGACTTCATAAACAAAGTAACCCTATTGAGCAGTTACTTTCCATATTTCCTCCTTTTTCCCTATTAGATTTCTCTTGGAGTTTGGTACAGTTCTATAATTCAATTATTTTCAAATCTATGCACAGTCTGACATGCAATGTGTATTTTGTCATGCATCTTGCCCTGGACAAAATCCTCAGTCAAAAAGACCTCACCAAACAACAACAAAAGCTCCATTCCTTGACCGTGATCAGTGCCCTGTCAGAACTCAGGTGCTGACACAAAAGCAGAGAGCAAACCTCAAAGGGGAATCTGACACAATCACTAAGAAGTTTCCATTAACAATGAAACAAATCAAGTCATTGAAGTTAAATGCTAGAAACCATATTCTGAATAATACAGACTGCAAGACAAACTTTTGGATCAGTTCTAACCCAACTCCAAAGAGGTGCATTTAGAAGGGAACTGAGGTTTGCCCCAGGTCACACCAGCATCTAAGAGCATTACAGAGGTGATCTGTGTCATCTGAAGACACAGAAAGGCAATTGCTCATTTTGACCTGACAGCTCGATTGACATCAAAGGTATCAAGAAAAACAGAAAAGGGTGAATAGGAGAGCAAAGAAAAAAAGTGAAGTAATGTATAAAGCAAAGCGACGCAGAGCCCACAGGTAGGTGCAAAGGAAAATCCCCTTATTGCAAAAACCAGGCCTTTTGAAGCAGTCAGGCCTTTATCACCTACACAGTTTTAAATCATAACAAACACAATCCAACCAGCTGCCAAACACCACGATGTGAGCACCTAATGGTCCTATAACTTGTTTTTCTACCTCTAATTCAGCTGAGTCACTTTCCCATAGTCCTGCTCTGCTTAGCCCAAGTAGCAGGTTTGGACTATGATTTTACAAGGGTAACAAGGCCCTTATTTTATAAGGCTTTACCTATATGAACCAAAATAAAAAAATGGAAAACTAGGCAAAAAAATAAAATCTTGCCATAGAGGATCTTTCTGCTCAGGTCATGAACACACGTCACATTCTCAATAAAACTGACAATAATTATCTGTTAACCTCATACAGAAATGAAACAAGCAGGATAGTCAATATTAATTGCTGAAATACAACAACATTCCAATGCAAAACTAAAGACTGTACAACGATTAAATGATACCACTGATGACAAACTGCACAGAGATGTGGGGAGCCATGAGCTCCTCAATTTTAACATCAGTTGTGAGAGTTGGTTAGGTGACCTCGGGAAGTCACTTGCCCCTGATTGCTCCACAGATACACACAGAATTTGGGAGTAACATTTGCAGATTTGGATACACAGCAGTGTGTAACTGATCCTCTACCCACTGCTGTAGAAGAGCACCTCATAAATCCTTGTATTAGATGGTGACCGAGTAAGGATTCGTATGTACAATTATTCACAATTTTCAGAAGTGTAGAGTCACTGAGGAAGGATTGGGAATCCCTGGCAAAGCCAGATGAGAGCTTGCAGGACTCTGGCTCACGAATGTGGGGTGAGCAGATGACAGAGCTCATGGAGCAGCACAGGGGCACTGCAGTCACCGGGCTCATCCCAAATCAGTGGGCTATGATCCCATTTTTGGCTGCTTTAAAAGATGCAGGAGTAGCAAGAGATTTTCTAAATGCATGCCAGGGAGGCAAAAAGGGAGGAGAATGAAATCTGTGAACACTTCATAATTATATCAAATAATGAAAGTTCAGAATCTGTGAAACTACCATGAGCTCCTATTTAGAAAACTTAATGTTGGGAATTGAGATTTAGTCCACAGCATCTATTTGGCTCAATAATTATGCTCAAAATAAATGTTATCAAGATGTAGTTACTAAATTAAATTTCTTATTTTGTAATCTAGTTTCATGGAAAATAAATACAGGCATCCTAAAACTGTTCCAAATAAATAAAATTTTATAGGAAGAATTTTTATTTTTTGGCTGTCAAGGTATCTTGATGTTTTGCTAATTAGCTGAATTGTCTTATTGTCACATGTTATACCAACTTTTTGGTTTTGATATTAGTTGATAAAAGCAGAACACTCTCAAATGTATCCTTCTTCCTCCCAACTAACTTGAGGACATATCACATTAGACTGATAACTAAATATTGTTTTCAAGAACCAAGTTAAACAGTCATTTAGAATACACAGAGATGAAAGATTAGGACAATATTTTTTTATGTTTCAGGGATCAGTAATGCTGAAAAGAACAACAGATTAATTATTCCTGTTATCTTGTTTGATTTCCCAAGAAAACGAAAAGAATCCTTACTGAGGGATTATCACTGTGACAGTCAACACCAAAATCAAAAGCTCTGATGTATCACCAGTTTCAGCCCCCATAGTGGGGAGATCTGAATGCAAAATTATTATTTCCTTTGAGGGTTTCCCACATTGAATAGCCCCTATCAGATAGAACAAATCTTTAAATTGTTAAACTACCTTAGGAGATGAGTGCACAGAAAGGGATATAAACAAACTACCACAGCTTCAATATTCACTTTTATCTTTCACAGAGCCAGACTTGTTATACAAATATATGATCATACATTGCACCTTACACTTTTTTGCTGCACACTATGTTCTGATAATAGTTATTTACATAATTATTCTTTCTGCAGGGCAAGTATGGAGCACTATGAAAAACACTCTGGAAAAGTCATTAGAAAATTAGTCATACAATATTCTGGAGCTAAATCCACACAACTGTGCAAATAAGTAACTTCTTCCATGTGCTTCTGTGAAGGATGGTTATCCTGAGTTATCAATTTAAACTCATATCTCCCTAGGTGTAGAGGGAGACAGTAAATTTCCTAGAACTTACAGATCAATTTTGCATTGTCATTGCCATCCTTACTTATTTGTTAGGTTTTTTTTTCTCTTTCTACTATCTTTCCTGCTAATATGCTTCTCAAGAAGTAGGAAAGAATCCCAAGTCCATTTCTCAGACTTGGAGTGCTTTGGACTTCAGACAAATGAACATTATACTGACAGTATGACAACTTTGGGGTTTGCTTTTTTCCTCTTGATCCCAAACAACTGTAATTCTTGAAAGACTGACGTGATCTACACCCATCAAGAAAGACACGTGAGTAGTTCACAAACATGGTGGAGTAATACTTCCACCTTGTACTGGATTATGCACATCTTCTAAGACAGACCAAATTGAGTTTAGTTGTATAATGACAATTTGGAGGACATAGACCAAAAAAAAATGATGTTGTTTGCTGCAAGGCAGTGATGAGGATGACCTTTGTGGTCCACTGCATAGGATTGCTTTTTAAAAGGCAATTCAGGGCAGATAAAAGACCTGGAACTTTGTAGCTACTGTGAAATACCTCATTTTCTGAGTCTTTCTCCTCCCCAATAGCAGTGAGTGCATGGGGCCTATATTATTTATAAGTTCATAATTATTTCTTACAAAGAAGGCTGAGTCAAGAAACTCATATTCTCATAGTCATTAAAGGATTTCCCCAGAGAATTCCAGTGAGCTAAAGAGGCCCACTTATCTACAAAGGAACCACTTATGCAATCCAGGACCTGGGCAGCCTCCCCTGGTAAATAAGCCCCACGGACCCAGATTGAAGCTGCTGCATACAAATGCTGTAGGGGTGTTGGGCTGAGACTTCATCAGACCTGGTGCTGCTCTGCAGCCCCAATGACCTCTTTTCTCTCCCATAATGGCCTGTCCTGCTTTATCAATTTGAGTCATTCTTCTGGGAAAAGCTGTCTCTCATTTTCTCCACATCCACCTGGGGCCCCAGGCTTTGCTGCTGTTTCTAGAGAGTAGTGAAATAGAGACCAAAATAATAGGGGGACAGGGCATGTGTCCTGATTTGGAGACCAATCCTGTGGCAGCAAACAGTAGCTCTTCCTCAGGCTTACATCAAACAGGTGGAAAATACACCTCGGAATGGTCTGTGAACATAATGCTTAGCTTTAAATAAACGTTGATGCTGCTAATAACTAAATATCATTGCCCTGAGCCAGCAGGTTTGGATACAGTTCTGTATATTCCTTACAGTTATTTGCCCCCTAGTCGTGCTTGTTTTCTTTTGAAGAATAATTAAGATTTAATGGCATATTTTCACAGGTTTTTTCTGCTTGCTTTCTTGCTGCCTACTGTGCTGATTGCTTGTGTCTGATCCCGGTCATTATAAGAACTGTACAGTAATTGCCTATCTGGTGACTCGTTAATGAAGGTCCCCAGAGAGATGAGAAGCTGTTCTTTTGAAGTTCATCATGCTTGCTGTTGGCCTTCTAGTTTAATCTATACATTCACAACACCTTATTCAATTATTGGAAACTCCTTTTTTTCTAAGGATATAGACACCTTGTAAACAAGGCCCTTTATCTCTGCTAACAGCAGGGCTTACCTCTGATAAATCAAAGCATTTTACACACCAGACACATTCTTTTCATCTCAGAAAAGCTAGGATGGTTAAAAAAGGAAAAGAAACCCAAAAACATACGGGCACAAACAGGTGTTTTGAATCAGGGAATTACCTCCAAAATGTAGCATTACAAACACCTAAAATTCAGCAACATATTGTAACAAAGAGCTGTGCTCATCAACACACATTTTCCAATTCTCAAGAGTTGTTCCTTCTCTTTTAAGCTGAGCTTTGTAAGAAAAAGAATTACACTTTAGAATTTTCTGTGAAAGAAAAGTTTCAAACTGCTTAAGGAACGACTGTTATATTTGGCAGCAAGCCACACAAACACTTCTAGCTATGGATTTTCAGGCATCCAACCTGCTCGTGCAGACAGACAGAGACACAATCCATAATTTATGCTTTCTCCTTCCCTAACCCACATCTAAGAATGCTACATCCCCCAAACACTTATCTGCCCCCCTGCACCAGCAGTAACCTGAGGGGTCTGCAGAGCATCTCACCTGGTACCTGCTGAATGGATTTTTATTTTTGAGAGACCTACCCTCATTTCACCAGGAACTTAGCAAAATGTTTTACAACATGTTCTGGTTTTGACAAATGAACCTGCCAGGGAAAGGACTGTTTCAACTGAACATTCCTGCGACTGTGGCACTGGAAATACTCAGCATCAGTTCAGATAATTAGATTTTTGTAGGGTTTGTTTGTGTGGTGGATGGCAGTACACAGAGGTGGAGGGCAGCTCCTTGCCTTTGGTGAAGGGCACACTGAAGGTCATTAACTGCTTTGGGTTTATTATCTGTGTCCTTTACTCGATTGTTTTGCTGTGCTCTCCTCACAGAAGAACTATCAGCCTGCATGGGGGTCCACTGTTTGTAGTCAAGGATATTTCATTTTCTCAATTGGCTTACACAGAATTTAATGGGAAAAGAACTGGCTCTGAGCAGAAGGAAGTCTCCAGAATGAGGGCTCAGAGCAAGGAGCTCTTACCTCCAACAAGTGCAAACACATCCTCTGGAAGTCTCAGTCTCTTGAAAGATCCATCCAAAATTTTTTCTCTGCATGTTCTCAAAGGAGAACATGGGATGGATCCCTTCTGGTTTGAGGTTTGATGGCAGTGGTAAGCAAGCATGAGAGGACTGATGTCAAGTTGAGCAATCAGGCTGGCAGAAGTTATGGATAAATTTTGCATAAAAGCAATTAGCAGATGCATATGGGAGAACTTAACAGCTCACAACAAACTAGAGGTAGCCCAAAACATATGATGATGATACTGCAGCCTCCTTGGCACCTGAGGGACTGGGGTTGTCTAGTCTGGAGAAGACAGGCTCAAGGGAAACCTCATAGCTCTCTACAGCTGCCTGAAAGAGGCTCAGAGAGGGGTGGGGGTTACTCTCTTCTCCCAGGGAATAAGAGATGAGATAAGAAGAAATGGCCTCAGGCTATGCCAGGGGAGATAAAGGCTGGATATCAGGAAAAATTCTTCCACAGAAAGGGTTGTCAAACACTGGAAGGGGCTGCCCAGGGAGGTGGTGATGCCCCCATCCCTGCAGGTGTCCAAGGAATGACTGGATGTGGCACTCAGTGCTCTGAGCTGGGTGACAAGGTGGAGATAGGGCACAGTTTGGACTTAATGATGTTGGACTTCTTTTCCAACCTTTATGATTCCATGATGCTATTCCATTATTCTATCTGCATACAGTCTGAAATTTTGTAGAGCACCAGTCTAACAGGTCTCCTCAGCACAACACAAGAAATCCCATCTTAAAATTCAAGCAACAACAACCTTAAATTACTTTAAAGTCTCACTTTCCTTCCAGACACCAAACAGAAGGCTGTACAAAGCCATTTATGTCTCTTTCGTAGGTCAGGAGGACCAAACAGGAATGGGATATCCCCTATGATTCAAAGCTGCTCTTCGTGACTCCTCCTTGCTTGCACAAACCAAGCATGGAAAAGCAAAATGCCTCCCACTCCCTCACCCCACAGAAAATTCTCTCGAGTTCTCTTTTCCTCACCAGCTCGTGCTCTTGCAAATTACACGCAGGACTGAACAGCATTAAATAAAGATAAGCTTTAGCACTTTTTCTAGGATGATGCACAAGTGAGGAAGACAGTGGGGCAGCCCATAAACTCTGCAATTTAACATCTCACAAGTATCATCACTCCCTGCAGCCACAACTCCTGCTCCTCTGCTTCCTTTTGTGGCCTTGTATTCAACAGGAGTAAGTTTGCAGTAAAACACTATTGTTCACATAAAATGTAGGTTTCTGCTGCTAATTCTTCACATTTTTGACATTGAAGCAGAACTCTTTCTCGAATATTTGAAATCCATACAGTTTAATAAAAAATGCCTACTGCCCAATTTTCATCCAACACCTCTAAAATATTTTACAATGTTAAGCAAGCTCCAGGGTTACTGATACTTTCTGGATTCACATATTAAAATTTTTTGGAGTAAAATTAACATCATGTTAGCAGGAGATCAAATTCAAAAAGAGTCTTGTGTGGAGAGACCTACCAGTCAGTGTGGAAAAGCTGAGGGTTTGTAACTTTTATTTACAGCCACACAATGTCAGTCCCTCCTTCATCATTCCTGCTCTGTTCTCCCTCGAACGTGACACGGGCAAACCACAGCTCTCCCAAATTAAAGGCAGAAATCCATATACTCACACACCTCCTGTGCTTTTGCAGCTGTTCTGCCCCAGCTGAACTTCACCCTCACAGAAAACATGCCACACTGCAAATGCCAGACACAACACAGGACAGGTCACTCGTTATCCAGGTGTTTGGCCACCTTCATCACCCAGTGTCAGCCTTTTTATCCAAAAATGGTGCAAACTTGACGGGAAGTGTTCTCCAGTAAACAGAACATCAACTGCCAAAGGGACTTAAAACTAAGCTCACCTTTTTAATAGTCAATCAAAGAATGATGAGAAAATGTAAAAGCAGCTTTAATTGAGACATTTGTTCATAGCAAATTAATGATTCCACTGAGATGGCTTTGGAGGTATTTTAGCTCGGTATGAATGAAAATATCTCTACCTTATTCATCCTTACAATATTCTACATGCAAAAAAGCTGACAGTAGATTGATTAAAAAAAAAAAACAAACACCAAAACCCAAAAAAAAAACCACCAAGCCAAACCTCAAACGCACAGCATTTATATGGCTAATGAACAATAGCCACTTACTGGCTCTCATATCATTAAAGTACGAACACAATATAAATTAATAGATTTTGCAATTAAGGTTAGGTAATGAGAAGGCTAAAAACTGTTCCTGGTGGCTTCTCAATTAAATGGGGAATGAAAAAAAGCAAAGCAAATCATACACATGACAGTTACGGTGCATGATTTTCCAGATCTGAAAGTTTTATTTGCTGCAACTGGAGATAAACTAGTCTAGGGAAAATTAAAAATAATATTTGTGCAAACGCAATATTGAAAATTTGTTATATTAAGCAGTCTGTAGCCTTGCAACACAAGTTAAACCTGAGTTAAAATGAAATGCGATTGAAATACAACGAGATTGCAGGATGAACAGAATTGCTGTAGCCATTGCCAAGCATGTTTTGAACACAGGGCAAATAAGGGGTCATATAACACTGGGAAGAGGGAATTAAATTCAGTGATAGCATGGCAGAGCTTCCAGCGTGGCAACAGACACTGTCATTGCACAGCCCAGGAAAACTGCCACTTGCAAAGCAATCTGATGCCAAATAAAGAACGTAGTAAAGAGCTAGATCAAAATATTAGCATGTTCCACAGCTGCCATTCCTACAATAGGGTTGAAGAAGACAAAAAAATTATTCCTCACCACAGTCCTTGTATCTATTTCTTATTCAAAATGTGACCTTCCTGCCAGGAAACTGAGTCTACAGGAGAAAGATGCAAACTACAACAGTGTTTTAAGAAAGGCTGCCCGCTGTCCTGGGTTTCATGGTGTGCCCTGGTGCCCTCTCGCATGTTCATGTGAAGGATGTTTTTTTGATATCTGAGCCAAAGGATAATTTCTCCAAAGGGGATGGAAGGTAACACAGCCCTTTCCATGCTTCACTACAAGGCCTTCTAAGAATAATGAGTGTTCTTATGCTGGTGTTATTACAACAGCAAGAGGTAAGGGTTTCTCAGGTTGGAATCAAATAGAAGTGAAACTACTACAGCTGATGGTTTGGTCAAGTTTGCTGTTTTCATGATCCAATATAAAATTATTTTTGTCCAGATCCTGAGGGTAACATCAAGAGGAAGATTTTTTTATCTCTTCCTAGAGTAGATAGATGTTTAATGAGCACTTGATGATTCATCTAGAGTATGAAATTTCATCTGAGAGCCTGGTGTTATTATTCAAGCCCATTTCGCAGTCAGACAGCTCCTACTCTTCTATAAAGTTTTTTTTTTTTTTACTCTGTGAGAAACAAGGCCTTGGAGGCAAGTCAGGGGATACATAGTGACATATTGAATTTATTGGCTATGTCTGGAACAATATGCAGAAATATTTCAGTGATGCAAGACTATATCTATAAATAACTCAAAAACACGGTGAAAGACTGTGCCAACAGATTGCTGAAATCCCCAGTGGTCTGAATGGGAGTTTACTAGAGAGAATTCCTCAAGGATTACAGTTTCAAGTAGAATGGAGCCAAATAAAAATAAAACCAGGGAATCTAAAATACCTCTGCATAAAGAAATCATCTAATATTGCAAGGGAGCAACACTTGGTCAGTGTTCAGAATTTTACAGTTTCAAATGTTGAATTTCTGTAAAGTGATTAATTTTCTCCTCCTTTCTTTCCCCTGACTCCCTTTTAAAATGGGAATTCAGGTTAAATATGTGTACTTCAGTCCAGGAGTGGGGAAATTCAGACAGGGTACCAAAGAGTGGCCCAAAATGCAGACAGACAGATAAGCCACCAGGGCATTAAATTTTCCCTTTCCCTTCCCCATCTGTTTGCTGTTCTTGTCCTTTCCTAACTCCTCTCCTTGCTCTGATTTGTTTGGCAGATGGAGCCAGAAGGAGAAGAGGTTGTGTCCAGCCCAGGAGGAGCTGCAGAGCTACACCTCACACCTGGCAGTGCAGACCTTCTCCCAAACCTGGAGCTGTACTGGATCACAGCCCTTCTCCCAAACCTGGAGCTGTCTGGATCACTGTCCCATTCCCAAACCTGGAGCTGTACTGGATCACTGCCCCCTTCCCAAACCTGGAGCAGTAATGGGATCAATGCCCCTCTTCCCAGTCCTAGAGCTGTACTGGATCACAGCCCTTCTCCCAAACCTGGAGCAGTAATGGGATCACTGCTACTCTCCCAAACCTGGAGCTGTACTGGATCACTGTCCCCTTCCCAAACCTGGAGCTGTAATGGGATCAATGCCCCTCTTCCCAGTCCTAGAGCTGTACTGGATCACTGCTACTCTCCCAAACCTGGAGCTGTACTGGATCACTGCCCCCTTCCCAAACCTGGAGCAGTAATGGGATCACTGCCCCCTTCCCAAACTTGGAGCAGTAATGGGATCACTGCACCCTCTCCCAAACCTGGAGCAGTAATGGGGTCACTGCCCCCTTCCCAAACCTGGAGCAGTAATGGGGTCACTGCCCCCTTCCCAAACCTGGAGCAGTAATGGGATCTCTGCCAGTCTCCCAAACCTGGAGCTGTACTGGATCACTGCCCCTCTCCCAAACCTGGAGCAGTAATGGGGTCACTGCCCCCTTCCCAAACCTGGAGCAGTAATGGGATCTCTGCCAGTCTCCCAAACCTGGAGCTGTACTGGATCACTGCCCCTCTCCCAAACCTGGAGCAGTAATGGGATCACTGCCACGCTCCCAAACCTGGAGCAGTAATGGGATCACTGCCACTCTCCCAAACCTGGAGCAGTAATGGGATCACTGCCCCCTTCCCAAACCTGGAGCAGTAATGGGATCTCTGCCACTCTCCCAAACCTGGAGCAGTAATGGGGTCACTGCCCCCTTCCCAAACCTGGAGCTGTACTGGATCACTGCCCCTCTCCCAAACCTGGAGCAGTAATGGGATCTCTGCCACTCTCCCAAACCTGGAGCAGTAATGGGATCTCTGCCACTCTCCCAAACCTGGAGCAGTAATGGGATCACTGCCCCCTTCCCAAACCTGGAGCAGTAATGGGATCACTGCCCCCTTCCCAAACCTGGAGCAGTAATGGGATCACAGCACACAGACACCTCTGAATGCAGCTCAGTGCTGAGAGAAGCTTAAGGGAAAATTAACCCTTCCTTTACATCAAGAAAGCTGAACTGACAGATTCAAGCATGTACAAGTCAAACAGGCAGCCTTTGCAATCCTACAGAAGTGAATCACACCTTGCTTCTCTACTTGAAAAAAAAAAAATTTGGAGTGGCTACTATTGCATAACAGGTTAAACTTGTCACCGTCCTCTCCTTTCTGTGACACTGCAGTGTCATCAGGAGAAACAGAAAATTACTCAGGGCTCACACTGCATCCAATTTAAATCATAGAAAATTTTAACATTTGAGTAAAAATTCTAATGCAAAGCTTGTTTCTCTGAAGGGAACAGGTGAAATCAATTGGCAGATTAGATTTAAATAACCAAAAAACATTTAAAAGAATTTCAAACTGAGGAAGGTATTTTTTAGCTACCCCAAGATGCAGTTTTGTCCTGGTTCAGGTCCTCTTAGAGACAGAGGTTTTCTGTTGTACTTTGCTTTCTCCTTCCCTCTTTCACACACACTCTTCCTGATGGTCTTTGAGGAGAGCTCAATTCAGGTAGGGAAATCCTGCCCTCTTAAGATGTACTCAGACTTTCACATCAATTAAACTAATTGGCAGCAAGTACCACACCTACCTTAATCGTAACTGCAAACACCCTGTGATTATACCAAATCCTTTCTGGAAAAGAGATTGTTATTTTTATAAGGCTCTGAAATAAATATTTTAAAAGAGAAATAGGAGTCTGTGTTAGCATATTTCACTGTATTACTTTCAAAGGTCAAAGTGTCCAACAAATAACCTTGCCCCTATAAGCTCATCTGTTTCAAAAATATAAACTAACGTTTTTCTTTTGTAACCACGATGTGCTCTTTTTCACCAATTTGTACCTTTAGTAAAGTCTTGTTTCAATCAGCCCCCAGCCCCACAAAATCTCTCATATTAAATTTTGGGGTTTTAACTTGCACAGGGAATGTAGCATTATTTAATGATCTTTATTATATTTTTAATTAAAAGTCCAACAACTAAAGTGAGAGGATCAATATCACCCAAAAATTAGCCCATTGTGAAGTGCTGCTTCAAATGTAAGAGGTAGGGCTGCACCAGAAACTCAGACTGGAGGGGCACAGAGGAGGGGGCTGCAAGTGCCTTAAATCAGTGCCCTGAAGCAGCACCTGCCAAAGGGCTGGCCAAGACTCCTCCAGCCATCACCAACAATCCCCAAGGAACAGGGTGCAGGAGGAGCACATGTGCAGCAGCTGCTCTGCCTGGGGCCACAGATATCCCCAGGAATCTGAGTCACCAGGGGACATTCTCATCACCCTCCCACCACTGCTAGTCATGATCCAGCTTCACTCAGGCTCCCAGTGGCAATTCAGACATCACTTTGATTTAGATCCATTTCTGACTCCATGGAATGAAACTGGTGCCCTGTCTGGGAGAGGTCTCCCAGCCTTACTGGTATTAGAAAGGCTGCACATCATTTGTAGGACAGACAGGTGAGGGTGCTTCAGGAGTCATTGAGGGGAAGAATCAGGTAAACAAAGGCAGTGTTGATGGCATATTATTCCTCTCAAGCAACAAAGCTGGGTCAGGACCCTTGTGACAGCAGACAGACTAGAGGGACAATGCTTGTTCTGAAGTACAGCCTCCAAGGAAGCTGTTAACTGGAGCATCCATCCCTGCTTTTATAAATAACTCCTTCACATGCCTGAAACAGCCAGTGTTGCGTGCTTAGAGTCTTGGGAAAGAAGAAGGAATTATTTCCAAAGAGAGATCACTGCACCCCAATACAAACAGCAGCTGTAACTGGTTCTCTGCAGAGCCTGAATGGAAGCAGGGAGAGAGTGGGAATAGTCAGTCCTCAATTACCAAGCTGGAAGTTCACACTAAATCACACTGCTCTTCCTTCAGACATCCCTTCTGAGCCTTTGCAGTTCTACCACAGATAGCTGGAGTATGTGGGAAAAAGACTTTGTTTATTTGCTTCTTTTCATCTCTACTAACCTAAAGCTATTCTCAGGAAGAGCAGCTTGGTATCAGACACATCCGAGCCCTTTTCATCTCACTGCACTCTCAGAAGCCAGGTAGGTTTGACAGGATAGTGTGCCTGCTCTAATTTTGCTGGACAGTGTCATTCACTTGCTAAGGACATCACATAAACTTTGATTCTCAACATGCAATGCCACAGCTTAGGGCAGGAAGACTATGCTCATTATAGAAGCCTGGGAGTTTTCATAAATGCAAATTTTTAGATACTCTACGCTTAGGGTAAATTTATTTTGATGCTGCAGACATTGAAAGAGGAGCCATTCAAGACATCCCCTAACAAGTTTTTAAACAAAGTAGCCTGCATTTTTATTTGGATTTGAGCAGTAGGTGATGAGGAGAGCAGACATGTAACACTGAGAATACCACCCAGGAGGAGCCCTTTGGGAGATTTCGCTGAAGAAATGTCTGCTCCAGTCAGATCTGGCTGCCTCAGCCTCCAAAGAGCTCAGCCCTGTGAAAGTATTTCTGTGTGTACAAAACCAAAACATTCAGACTGACAGCAGTCACTGGAAAATGTCGGGATTCCCACTTTGACACGCTTGAGTCCACAATGCTCCCCCTTACACCTTTCTTTGACATTTTTAGCTGAGCAGATTTCAGCCACCACTGACAGAAACAATTAATGCAGAAGAACACATCATAAAGATTCAGTGTATGTGAGTGGTTCACGGGATGATCCTCTCAATGAATAAGATATTCTGTGCTAGATGAAAACTTACAAGGTTGCTGGTTCAAAGAACATTACACACAGCGTGAGCAACTCCTGCAACTTCTGAGCTCGACCTTGCTCTGAACATTTTTATCACTGTGCCATTGCAAAAGAGTTCTTCCAAGGTAATGAAGAGTCACAGAAAGGTATTTCAAATAACTTAGAGATTGCAACCACTTCAACTTTTACTTATTTTGCTAAATATCAATACAAAATTAAATGAAATAATTAACATTGGTTTGAACCTATCACATGAAGAAAAGTAATTGGAGCTCCAGGCATTCAAGACTTGTAAAAAGAACAGTAAGAAGAAAAATGGTTATGGTTTTTACTAGAATAGCAACAGTCTGCTTCAATCTAAATAACTGCGAAAGGGAATGCCCTGAGATACTGTGTGGAAGATTCAAGCATAAAGAGGAAGAAACTTGATTATTTTACTTGCTCTCATGCCAAAGCCATCTCTTCTGAGCAGAGTAGCAAATACCCACTTTCTTTCCCCAGTGGCCAGGATTTATCCTTTAGGATGCAGCTTTGGGAAAGTAAATATTGCTTCAACATCCCTGAAACCATAGGGAATAGATAAAAGTGCAACGGCAACTTGGAGGGAATTAGAATAAAACAGGAAAGGTTAGAGGGCAGTGTGAAATCCCACTGATGCCTTACCTAACTCTTCAAGAGATGGAACTTGAAGGATTTTTCATGATCTTGTTTACTGGTCTTGGGGTGGATTTTTTTTTGGGGGGGACAACAATACTGAGTGATAATTAAGTATATTCTCATTCAACTGGAAGCAAAAAAAGTAAATTACAACTTATAGCTCACAACTCAAAGGGTTTTAAAATATTGATAATTTGCATATATGTACAAATAACAATTTTAATGATGAGAGTATCATGAGCAACAATGAATGAGATCCAATTATAAATGATGTCAGGCATTCAAGGGACGTTTTCACTGTAATTAAGAGATGATGGTGGAAGAAAAGCAGCCTTCAGAAATTGAGACCTTTTGCACAATGAAGTTCAAGCAATTTAGATTTGTTCTTGTTAAACGATTCTCTTCCATTGTTTACCATTTTAAATTTAATTTTTTTTTTTCTGTCTAGGGAGTTTCACCATTTTTCTTGCGGGATCTTTATAGACCCAGTTTTTGCAGTGGCAGTATTTCATTAGAATTTTGCCATATAGAAACTTTTGTTTTTAATATAATATTAGGAGACAGTTTACCAATGAAATATGCTGGGTCTGGTACAATCTCACAAGGAAAGTATCAAATGCTTTAACACCAAAGACATTCAAAATCCAACTGTAGAAAATCAATGATTTTCCATAGGGAAAAAAACCTGCCTCAGTGAGAGAATACATGAGACCAGAAACCTAACAATCCACCATGTTCCTCTAATTTCTATATCCCCTCTTGTCTGAAACGTGTAGGATATGTCAGTAACTCACCTGCCTCTCCAGTCAGCCTCTGTGAGCAAGAATAACTCCTCTCCCTGCTTCATATGCAGTCCCTTCCTGGCATTCACGTCTGAAAATAGAGTTTGTATATCCTCCGAGGAAAGTTTATTGCAGTCAGGCAGCCACAATGAACAGAAATGTCAGGTCTTAATGACAAGAAAGGAGTTTACTCAAAAGATACTGATCTTTGTGTATAGCAGTGTATGCATGGCTTAGATTATAGGAATTCAACCGTGAAGCAAAGAGATTCTTAAAGACCCCAAAATGTGATTGCATGAAAAGGCTGCTTATTGAGTATATCCTTCTCATTTCTCTCAGCTTTTCAGGCTTGTATTTTCTGGGATTTTTAATTAAAAGATAATAGCAAAAGATCTTTGGGTTTTAAATTAAATTCTCGTGTTTGCCTGCTTCCTCCAGAAGTGTTTAGCCTTTCCCATCAAATATCTCTCAACTGTCAGTGAAAGACACCAATGTACTCAACAGGAAGAGTGAAATGCCTTTGTCTCCCTCTTTTCTCTTTCCAGCACACCAGAATGTCAGATCTGAAGAGAAATGTATGTATTTCCATAGTGGAGGGGATGGGGACTTGTGTCATGGATTGATCACCACAACAGAGGCCGTAGTTCCTCTGGGACATTCTCACACAGTACAGGCAGTTTTGCAAATTTGCAGGAAAATGATGCCATAATCATGGAACAAACCAATCCAAACCCTCAAAAATCCCACAAATCCTGGAAAAAAAAAGTTTTGCACAGTTCTGGACCTGAGCTTTATGTCCAGAACTTGCCTTGTAACTGGAATTGTTTTTAGACCAGATATTTGGCCAGCTTATAGCCTTTTAAATATCTTACTTACCTCCTAAGAGGTAATAGAAAGGATGAAATAAGTAATAGAAAAAAATGAGATAGGCATATATTAATTTCTATGACATTCCCTTAAATGTTAATATTTTAGTCTGCATTTTAAAGATAATCAAAACACCATTTAGCAAAGATGAAGACACAAAACTTTGCAAAAAAAATAAAAAAAAAAAAGAAGGCAGATTAGTCAGTGAAGATTAAAACTGCTTTGACTCAACACTGTAATTTAAGGCAAAACATGGTCAGACAAAATGCTTCTCTATAAGTTTATTTCCTCTCTCTCTGCCCATCTTCCCCTTGCAAGTTGTTACTTCATTTCATCAAGAAGGCTGAAATCAATATAATGAGTAGAAAAGCACTCAAATTAGAGAAGCGTGTGTCAAGTGGCAGAACAAAAAGAACAAGTGAGAATTCTGTTCCAGCAGAAAAATCTCCAAAAAGTCTTACACACCATCAACGTGGATTCATTTCCATAAGAAACAAATTGGCAGTTGATGCCGATAAAGGCTGCCCTACACTTTACTGCTAATAAGTGACACCAGAGGCCTTATTACAAAGTATTTCTAAACATAAGAAATTCAGTAATGGGGCCCCCAAGGGCCACGTCCACAAACGCAGCCCTGCTCCGGGCCCATGTGCACAGCCACTGGTTTCCAAGGCAACTAACCCCAGCACAGAAGCCGTGTGAGACACTTGAGTAGGGAAGGTAGGCAAAGCCTTCTCCGGATTTTCATTTTGCCAAAGGGCCAGAGTGCTAGGAAGCGTTGCTTTGTCTTGGTCTTGGACTACAAAGTCAGCCTGGGTTTAGGTATCACCTCTTGGTATCATCTGAAGACATATTGCAACCAAAGAAATAAAAGTGTGTCACAGCTGAGAATGCTCAGGGCATATTCCTCACTTCTTTTTTTACTTTTTAACAGTTAAAAAAGAATGCAGCACGTGAATGAGGACCACAAGCAGCCATGTCCCCTTCCTGGACCTTCAGGTAGTAGTAGAGTATCAAGATTATTTCGTTTGTTCACTCTTACCTTTGATTCTGCTCATGCTGCTGCTAACACCAGCAAATCCTCTCAAGTAGGGTGTCAGCTCTGCCTTCTCATCTGCCTGTCAGCTATCAGACAGCAACTTTTCCAAACATATCTAAAGTAGGGGGGAAATAACTATAGACGTCCTAAAACATGCCCAAACCATTATCTACTATCATGCCAGTTGAAGAATCACTAAGTTCATTTGGAAATTTTCAGGTTTTGTGTAAATGCCAAGGTTGTTTACAACATTAACCTTAGAAAGCCAGGAAAGATAGAACACCAGGATTCCATAAAAAATACATCTCTTTAAGCTAGAAGTAAACAAATCGTGCATTAGACTACTTGAGCATTCATGCCATAACAGGACAAATCTTAAAATAACTTTCCTTGGTATTCCCAGGCCAAGTCTCTGCAGAAAACAAAGTTGTCTTTCCTGCACAAATATGCAAAACCACCCTCTCCTGAGCTCACAGCTGCACAGGAGTTAACAATGTACATTTCTGCTTTAACTGTAAGGCTACATTTAATTAATTAGGAAAGCACTGAGTTATCCCAGAGGAAGGAGCAGAAACAACATCTCTTTACCCCCTGGTTAGCAGTTTTGGAGGTAACACACACCATTATCACCACCTGAGAGTCACCAGCAGCACAGACCTGGCACAGGCACCTGCTTTCAGGGTGATTTCCAAGGCTGGTGTCCTTAAAGGACAGATGGGAAAGGACTCCCCACGCTTCCTCCCAGAGCAGTCTCATGGCATCACTCTTGTAAGCTCAAAAAGCACATTACCTACATTTCATTAAAAACAAATCCTGGGAGAGGTTATTTTCCTTTCAAGAAACCAAGCAAGAAATAAGGTTATAGGTACTAAAACACCTGCAGTGTATATTAAATTCACTGAAATTTTGATTAAACATCCGCTCTGCTTCATAGCAGAAGAAAAAAAACTCACTCATGTACAAAGAGGCCCTCCCCCACCTTTTGTCTTTTCCTCACCTCAGTATCTCATGATTTGTTTTTTTTCAGTATAGCATTTTGGATATCTTTAAAACAATATGCCTCATGTTTATAGCCACAAACCTGTTATTCACTGGGGTTCTTCTAGCTAGGCATCTCATTTTTATAGTCTCTGGAGAGGCAGCTGCCTTCTCCATGGATCAATGTATTGGAAACCATCCCAAACCAAACAGGAGGAGGCTTCTCACCGTGCAGCAGAACGAGCCAGTCTCAGATCTGGGATACACCTGGTGACTTGCAATGCCACTGTCTTTCCACTTACACTGCAGGAGCACCAAACTCTCAGCACTGCCTGGCAAATTTAATTACTGCAGGTGGCTTTGTGATGCCCCAGATATTACTGCTAACTCTGTCCAGAAAGGCAGTGGTCTTCCCCTCTTAAAAATCATCTGCAAACCAGAATCTGAATAATGAAAGCTAATACAAACAGCTAAGAGAGAGCTCCAAGAGCTCTCTGGGCAGTGGAGAAGCAGAGGCACAATGAAATATGAAATTAACTCAGAAAATGCAGGCTCAGGCCCCAGGTGGCCCCACCAGCACCCCAGGACCAGCAGCATCCAACTCCCCGGTGTCACGGCGCGCTGGTCCCCGTTACCAAAGCATCTGTTCCAGCATGGCAGCACATTTAGAAACAAACTATGCTCTGCTTTTCCACGTTTCCCAGAGCCCACAGGGCTGCCAATGAACCAGCAGGGCTCCAGAAACAAATCAATGCTTGGCTCTCCTCCCAAAGACGATTCCTAGCTGCGTTTCCATCGACGAGGTAAGTGCTGCTGTCACAGCCTGTCAGGTGGCAAATTCACACAGGGCTTTGCCACCCAGCCACCAGCGGGGGGATCCTCTGCCTAACGAGGAGAGCAGAGAAACTTTGGAATAAGCACTTTCTTATTCCCTGGAAACTTCTTATTCCAGAGTTTCTTGCAGCCCTCTGTCTTCTCCGCTTCTAAATGAAGGTCCATGAATCCTCTGGCACTGAAATAGGGGTATAAAACCTCAAATTTCTTTGTGGGAATTGCCAGCTAAATGGGAGCTGTCTTCTCTTATCTATAGTATGAAAGAAATCACAACCTTTTTTTTTTTTTTTCTCCTGAATAGAAATATAAAATAGCATCATGTAGTCTTATAGTTGTGAGGAAACAGAACTTTAATGGCTTCAGCACTTGACATTATTCATAGTTAGAAAGGTCAATTTCTATCCATCACCTTAGGAAGATTTCTCTGCTTCCAGCCATTGATATTGTTGAGAATTTGCTATCTTTAAAACAAAGTTTCCTTCAAAGCCAAGAGTATTTGCTGCTGGAGTACTATGTAAAACTCCAATCTACTGCATATGCTGACAATACCAGCTGCAAAGGTCTTTGAAAACACTGCTCACACAGCATGAAAATTCTGAAAAAATGGAAAGTTTTATAGCAATTCAATACACATAACCCTTGCTTTCACAATTCCAGTTGACACTTAAATATTTAAAAACAACAAGGGACATATGGATTATTTATTCTCTTTTTTATTTTTAATTCTAGTTCTGAAAATAGTTTTTAACTTAGTTATTTTAAAACAGAAATGGCACCATTTTAGCACTGAACTTGTGGGCAATTTATCAGGTTGTGTATTCTAACCTGACACTTACAATGCACCAAATGCTTTTTCAATGCTGCTGTTGCACCATCTGCTTTGATATTGCTTCAGAATTATACTTAAAAATATGTAGCTAGAAGCAAAATGAGGTTTATAGAATTTGACTACAATCTTTATCTTTCTGGGAGGGAGGATTAATCTTTAGTGCTTGAAAGGTTTTATGCTTTATAATTTTTGACAACATTTGAAAAAGAGAACACAATTGGCACTGCCACAAAGATGTGAAAGTTTGCTCTTTTCAAGTTGTAAAATAGTCATGTTCTTGTTAAGTTCTAAAGAATATTTTGTGTGGTGTCATTTTTCTCTTCAAAATCTAACCCACAGATATTGCTGGAATTTGTTTTTTCTTTCATGTGGATATGACAAAAAATTATATAACTTTGAAATAACAGGGTACAGTAAAACAGATATCTAAAGGATAAAGCCTGTGTTATTTTCTTACAGACTCTAAAGAGCAAAATTTACTCAAAATCTCACTTTTGTAGATGGACATGTGTGAATGGAGAAGTTTCACATCACTACAGTTTCATGTCATAGTATAAATATTGCAGATTTTACAGTTTCAGTTGAAAATTTATACAGAATCATCAAGTTGCAGAGTAGGGAGGCAGACAGTTTTACAAGATGTACTGTAATTGTTCTGACCTGCTCCTGCTACTGATGAAATAGGGGCCATAAAGTGAAAATCTTACTGTTTCTTTGTCCTTGGTCTAAGTATGACCTAAATGTTGCAAATCTTATGACAAAAAAATGAAGCCATTTCTGTATGTTAGCTGGCTCTGTTGTTGAAAGTATTTATTTGGAAAACAGATTTTACTAGAACTGTTAAGTGGGAGGCTCTCAGACTCTCCCCTGTGTTGGCCTCTATCAGAAAAAGCATCCAAGACTAGGTGGATATGGAGTATAAATTGCACTGTAAATCTCATTCTAAATCCTCACTATTCCAAGGGAAAAACCAAAACAAACCACTCAATTTTATCTTTCTGAACTTTTCTTAATAGTAGAACATAAATAAAGATGAAGTAGTTAAGTGTCATCATGCCTTTAAAAAACATTTATAAAATACAAAAAAGAAAGAAGAACCATGGAGATACCACCTGTGCTAACACAATACCTTTCATGGTATGTTGCTTTATCTTGGTATATTTTAAATGTGCAGGATAAAGAATTTTATCACTTCTCAAGTGGATTTATTCCTTAAACTTGATCTAAAAATTCTTTGGCAGACCAAAGGCAGCATTGTGACTTGAAGCATTTCACCATTTCTACAGAGGGTGCTCTATGGCTTCAACTTTTCAAGAGGGAAGCTCACAATTCTCAGAAATCACAAGTGAACCCATTCGGAATATAAAGCAAGGTTCATATATTCCTGAACTGGCTTTTCTTTTTATATTGTTTTTGCTGCAGTTGCCTGAAGTTCACCAAGAAATCAGCAGCCAAAAGCACAAATTAAAACAGCAAGTACATGACGCAAAAATAAAGACTACAGGGGTACAGTTTTCTGTACCTCCTGTTCCACAGACAATGCTAGTTGTCCAAGGAATCAAAAGTTCAGACTGATGCATAAAACCATTTCACCAAAGTTAAAAGCACAAGGCAGAAAGATTTAAGTAGTCCAAACCAAAAAAATGCCTACTCATAAAACCAAACAGCTGTGTTGAGATAATTTCTGATAAACAAGGGGACCATGAAGTACAGTGCCCTCACTTGAGCTTGGAAAGACAAGCCCGAGGGAGCATCAGACCCCACTCTGCAAGAGGATGTGCCCTTTATAGGAAACAACGATTTTCATTCTGCCTTCATTCATTCTTTTTTTTTGTTTTTCCAACATGGTTTTATGCTTCAGAATTTTTTTCCTCGGTGTTAAGAGGGCAATAAGGACAATTAAGTCTCTGTCTGAGATACCAGCTCCTTTACACTTCTGCTCTAACTCTGACACTTCCTCCCATTATCCCAGCCTCTCTTCATTTCCTATCCATTGCACTTTTCCTCACACTCCTCCAACCTTGTTTTACCCCTTTCACTAACACTTTTAAACAAGCACCTTGGAACACTCACCATTTTGTGCTTCTCTCTTAGGGGTGGCTAATGCTGACAAGGCTCATTATTTGTTCTGTAATTATCTCCTGAAACTTCCCGTTTGCTGAGGAAAAAAAGAAGAGCAAAATGCAGTAAGATTGCTGACATGTTAAGGCTTCTGCCTATCATGCACTTGCACTTCCTTGCTTTTCTATTTATCTATTTCTCTTTCAGAGCTCTTTGTAAGAAGGATTTTTCTATGGGCCATAACCAGGGCTCTCAGATAAGAGAGCAATAGTGATAACACTGCTTCCAAAGCAGGGGGTGGTTTATGCTCATTAAAAACCAAATTTCATATCCATTGAAATGTGTGATGCTAATTCAACTGGAAGCACTCAAATCATTTTTCAAAAACTAACACTGCAATGACTGAGGAGGGCTCAGCTTGATGGATTAAAAATGTTATACAAACTTCAGAACTCAGCTGTGTAGGGAAGAGTTATTCTCATTTGATGAGCAGGGAACTGGTGTGCAAAGAGGTGGTGTGGTTTTCAAAGTTCCTGTGCTAACCCACCAGTATCAAACTTCATCGGGGTCTGGAAATCACTGAGAGAAGTGATTTCTCTCTCTGGTCACTAAGCCCAGCATGAAATCACAGAACCCTGGGCACAGCAAAGGTGCCACTCCTCTGAGCCTTCCATCCTTCATGCTAAATACCAGCAGTCTGTTGCACAGGATTATTCTGATGACTCAAGACTTATCCCCGAGTATCCCCAGATGATATTTTACCTTTGCTTATTTGTCTTTAAAATGTAAAGAGCTTCTGTTAATGCTGCAACATGCATGCAGCTGTCTGGTATTTTGCCTTGCTCTTTGAGAAAGCCCAGAGTAACATATTTATGTTTTCTCCAATACATGTGAAACTGTGCTAATTATTGCATCAATGAAAGAATTATCTGAAATGTCTTTGGCAAAGCAGAAGTAAACTACATAACATCCACTGCACATATAAACAAAAACGACTAATCCAATACATTCTACCATCAACTAAGGTTCTCGAGTATTTGTTAGACTTTAAAAATTAAAAAAAAAATCAAAATCCCACCATTTTGTTCCCCTAGTACAGACAAAATAAATGGCAGCCAATTCACTTCAAACAAAATTCCTGCACACGAAGCTGGTGACATAATTAAGAAATGTATTCAAGCTATTACTAATTTAACATAGCTCATCAATACTTCTATCAAAAAGCTGTTTATGGTCAACAGTGTCACAACTGAATTTATGCATTGTAAATACAAATATATTTTATTCATAGAAAATTCTTGTGACTTCAATTATGCAATAAGTATTTATTTGGAATTCATTATTTTTTGTTTGAAAACCATCATTAATTCATGTCCAACTGATTAAGCCTGCTGTAAAGCTTTAGTGAACATTATACAGGGTAAAACAGATTTGTAGAGCTCTGTATTTTCCCTACTGCTTCAAGAGGAATGTGTGGACAATGACATAATACTGTTTCACACAACCACTGAGTTTTATGTTACAGAAATGTATTTCAAGGCTTTCTATTAAAACAATGTAGATGCCCAGCAAACAATTATTGATTTCAGAGAGCTTTAGCTTCTTGCTGCTTTTAGACTGCACAAAGTTGTCTCTGTTCTCAGTCCCCTTTTGCATTTCTGCCTGAGATTCACATGCAGGGTGTTCCCTGCACCGCCCCTCACTTTGCAGGCAGGCAAATGCTTGCTTCCCAAACAACCAAGCTCTCAGCATCACTGCCTCGCTTAGAAAGAGTGGGATGCTTAGAAATACATAGTAAATTTAATCTTCCTCCACATTCTTTCTTAAGAAGAGTGCTAAAATTTCTATTGGAATATAAAGCAAGGTTCATATATTCCTGAACTGGCTTTTCTTTTTACATTGTTTTTGCTGCAGTTGCCTGAAGTTCACCAAGAAATCAGCAGCCAAAAGCACAAATTAAAACAGCAAGTACATGACACAAAAATAAAGACTACAGGGGTACAGTTTTCTGTACCTCCTGTTCCACAGACAGTGCTAGTTGTCCAAGGAATCAAAAGTTCAGACTGATGCATAAAACCATTTCACCAAAGTTAAAAGCACAAGGCGGAAAGATTTAAGTAGTCCAAACCAAAAAAATGCCTAGTCATAAAACCAAACAGCTGTGTTGAGATAATTTCTGATAAACAAGGGGACCATGAAGCCAGAATTAATGGACCAAAAGAGCTACGCTGGAAATTAAGCCCAATTAGTGAATAAAATAATGACTGGAGTTGTTCTTTCTCTTTCCCTTTTTTCCCTTCTATATGCTGAGTTTGAGATCCTAATTTCAAGCTGACACCAACAAAAGGCATGGACTAGATGGAGTTGCTGTGCTGCACATCCAGGACCTGCAATTTCCCTTTTATTCCTATTTGGCCACAGTTACTGAGAGACAAAGCCCAGAGAGCCCAACAGAGCAGCGAGCCCAGCTGAGCTCCTGTGGCCAGAGCTCCTCTGCTCTTTGCCTCTTCCTTTGGGACCCTTTTGGGGCTTGCCCCTCATCTAAAGAGCCCAGCTTTTCTGGCCAGCAATCTTTTGTTTTGTGAGCCCTTCATCAAAAAAAGCAGCTACAAATGACATTTTAATCCAACACTGAATATTTGCCAGCCTTGAAACAGCAAGAACCACTGACTTCCGAGTTCACACCACTGTTGTCAGACTCATTTATGAAGCTGGCTTTGGAAATTTCTAACACCACTCATAGCTACGCCACACACTCCAAGAATTTATTTTGAGTTTGTCAAAGCCACATGTTCACTTTGCAATGTGCCTGTGAACTTATCTGTAGGACAAAAGACAAAGTGAAATATTTAGAACCATAATTTATGTATTTATATTTTTAAACAGCTAATGTAACTTAACATGTAGAGAGATGGCATTTATATGGTAAAGAAAATCCAGAACATCAAATACTACAGTATTAATCATTGCTTTTGATGGTAAAAAATATTATTCATAATAATTCCTGCTAAAATTAATTAAAATATTTATACTGAACTACTGATGCTATTCATAAAACAAAGACTGATTATCAGTCAGAATACCAAAAATCAAGATCAAAAATTTTAAGAGTGCCTCATAAAGGGATCCTTCATGAAAGGAAAGATATTGCTGCTTTCAATGAAAATCAACCCAGTGGAATATACGGATTAAAGCCAGGAAGAACAGTGTCCTTGTGCTTTAGTGGTGGCACTGAATTCTAAAATGAAACCCAGGGGGTAGGAAGATCCTAAGTGGATTTAAAGAGCTCTCCTGTTTTCATATAGTGCTTAAATACCAAACCACATTTTTAAAAAATGCATTACAGGTCTCAAGTTTTTTCTTGATGGGCTGTGGTTTTGGGGACTTGGTTGTTTGTTTTTAAGAAATCCAACTGGAAATGCACTGTGATTATCTCTCTCTGAAGATAAGCACTTCTCTTTTTAATAAACTCTCATTGCTCACTGGTAATAATTCATTTTTCACATACTGTCAGCCCATGCAGACACAAATATTCTCTATCCCAAATCACCAGCAAGGAGAGCATCTGCAATTCTTATTTTTTAGGATTTTACCTAAACTGAAGTAGCAACACAGTTGTCCTAGGGAACATCATCACCTAGAAAATGGTAATAGCACCTGGCTTCCTTCCACTGGGTTGAAATCAGATGTGCTACTGCCATTTCTATTAATCTAAGTCAGTTTCCTCACCACTTCCTTTTTAGTTAAAGAGAGAATTTCTTTTTGTTGAGAACTGAAGTGAGCAGATGGACATCATATTCTACTGCAATAACACTGCTTTACATCTCTTTGATAATATAACAGCACTGTATATTAGTGTAATTTACTCCCACTTTAAGTCTCCTTTTCACCAACAGAACAGCATGCAGAAATCTTCATGTAAGTGAAAATAAGTCCCCTGTGAATTCCAGGAAGAAATTATGACGTAGTGAATGCAAAACAGTAAACAAATCTTGGATGCTGATGGAAACCATACAATTAAAATATCATTCTGACTTAAGGGCTTTCCAAGTATTGCAGAGTAAATAGGGATTATCTATTTAGATCACACTTAAACAACAAATCCTGTGTTCCCTGATCTCCAGAGATGATAGCACTGAGGCACATGATTGATACATTATGGTATATAAATCACCAATGATGATGTGCCTGTGCTGCACAAGAGCTGCCTGGGAGGGTTTCAGTCTCTTGCAGCAGCCACCCAACACCTCCCTGGCAGTACTGACTTCTGTGGGGATCATTCTCATTAAAACAACAAAATTAAACCCTCTGTCTTGAAGGGTGACCCCAAATGACATTACTAGATATTGAGCACCTTCGCCATGCCAAAGGTCCTGGGGTATGAGAGCCTGCTCTGCTTTGTTCACACAGTGCAGAGTTGCACACATTTAGAACCAGTGCTGCTGTCTATGCTACTTCCAGGCTTAAACGAGCCCACAAACTGCTCAGATTTAGCAGAGAAATTTTATAAAGGCAGACAAATGTCCAAAAGTTGCTGCCTTCACACCTTCCAGCTGTCCCTCAGGAAGCTGGGAGGAGGAGGCTGGGCCAAGGAAAACTCTCCCCTGCCCTGCAGTCTGTGCTGGAGGATGCAGTGTGCTCTGGAAATGATGCAGCTCGGGATGCAAACTCACCTGGGGGAGCCCAGAGACATGGGATTTATTAAATTCTATTGCTAACAAGACTGCGTGTAATACACACTCTCAAGGGATATGATTTTGCAATCCTCACCTCACAGGCATACCAGCATATGTTTTACTAACCACTCCAAGGAGGAGCTTCATACAAATGAAGAGAGTTGCACAAGCACAGCACCTTGTGCTTTTCCCACACAGAGTTTATACACATAGGGAAGTAACTTGAGCTTTAAGATGCTGCAACGCTCCCAGATACATCCATCTTAATCTCTAGAGGCTTTCCTTCTACTGCTTCTTAAAACTACAAGTAATAATCCTCCTCTCTGATGTGGCATCTGGGCTACTTCTTCAGGCAAGCCCCTGTCTCCTTACTGAAAACACCTGGCTAAAGCCCAGTTCATCTGCATGGCCCTCCCTGCCTCATCCCAGCTGTACTTCAAAAGTGAGAGCAAAAAGAAGGCAAACTAGAATTTCCATCATGATGAAAGTTTTAGGCGGATGAAAAGGTATCCCAGGCAATCAGAATTAGATTTCATTTCCAGACTAAATTCAGAACCTAGCTTTGAAGTGTGTCTATCAACTGGTTTATCAGTGTGAGATCTGGCAAATGGTGTAAAAATGTCTTAAGTAGACCTAAACGGCAGAAGGGGCAATGTATAGGATGCAAAATCAAAAGAAAGACAAACTACAGAACAAAAGATAACAAGCACATGCAGTTTTAAATAACTCAACTGCGTTTCATCTCCTTCTACAGTTTTCTCTTGATTCCTTACCTGTCCATGTCACCTACCAAAAAGGACAGTTACAGAAATATACAGTCATTGCCAAAAATACAAACCTTCTGCTTACATGAAGTGGCCAACTAAAGAATTTTATTTTGTCCATTTGCCATTTATTTTGTGCAGCATTTCTACCTCAGTCTGTATTTTACAGAATCATGATATCAATATCACAGAATTTCAATCCAAACTTTACAATTTCAAATATTGTTTTTTCGGTTGTAGGCATGTGCATGATAAAGTCACCATAAAAATTCTTCCCATTGCATTTTTAACAGGATACTCAAACAATTCACAGTGGAGCAAATTATGAGAATGAATCCTTGCTCTCATCACTGCACTTTACAAATGAGACACCTGATTTCATTTCTTCCCTATATTCTGTAGGAAAAGTGCTGCTGAATGTGAGTGATTAGAGCTAATTGAGGGGTGGTAAGGCAAGGCTTATAGTGGCTTGTCAAAAAAAAGCTGTTTAAATTGCAGGGAAAGGAGTGCCTCGGTGCCTTAGACAAATATTCCCCCACTCAAATGATCAACTAACTTTGTTTTCTGCATGTGTTCTATTGGTATGTTTTATTAATAAGTCCTCAAAAACCTTGCATGGTATTTGCAGGATTTATCTCAGCTGCTTTCTCACTGTTTTTTCCCCACAATTGGAAGGCCACCTACTTTGAGTTCCTCATGGCTGATTTCTTTCTCCACTAATGTTCAGTAGCTATTGTTTTATTGCAATGTATTTACAACAAACAGGCAATTTTTTAAGGTGCCAAGAGCTTCAAGCTTTGTTTGTTTATAGCTCCTCTGTGCACTGCTACATTTTTTCTTGGATTCAACTGCCAATGTAAGGGATTAAGGGGCTAAGCGAGTTTGACTGGTGCAGGAATCTTTCAAATATGTTCTTCTAGCTCAACTCTTTCACTGGCAGTTTTTACTTAATGATAACTGCCAAAATCAAAATCCCCTCGTGCAGCAGGAGTGACAAAACAATCACACTTTTCAGGCATAATTCAATATCTATTCACACCTCTGAAAAAAATGAAATAAAATAAAAGTTGACAAAATTATAAAGCTCTGGCCTGTTGGTTTGCTTTTGCGGGGGTTTTTATTATAGGTTTTTTAAATGCTCCAAGTAATCTTCAGATTGTTAGAAAGGGCTGGACTGAGTGTTTGCTGACTTGTGCTCTACCCACAGGGCAATAATTATTCAATTAACCTCTTGTAAGTGAAAATAACTTTTCTTAAGCCTATCCTACAGAAATCTTGCACAAACACTCTTTTCACTTACTGCCTTTTTTGTTTCAGGCTACCTGAAAATTTTGTCTCCTGGTCCCCGTATTCCAGTGATGCTTATAGAGTTTTATCTCTAGAAATGGAAATTATTCCTTGCATGACAGCTTTACCTATGTCTTTCTAGGGGGAGTTGAGATGTCAGTGTTGATGAAAAGAGTTATTTAGTAATAACAGAAACTAAATTCAGGGCCAGCCCCAAACCCACCTCTATGCTCATTCTTGACCAGTCCTGTTGTTCTGCTCCTTGTTTTGAAGACACAGAGATTAAAGTTGTAAAAAAGCTTTAAGGGTTTTTCTTTAGCAAGGATGGAAATGGGTCCCTCTTGCTTTTACATGCTTTTTAGCTCCTGGTCCTCAAAGTGAAGCACAATCATGTTCACCTAAACCTAGTCAAGTATGCTTATTAAATAATTAAATAGATATTGCCTACATGGCATTTTTCAATAGTAAGATGAAGATAACAGTACTGACACTCATTCTCATACTCTTCTGTTTTGTTCATTAGATTTAAGCCTTTCAACTACAAACTGTTTGTTGGGGTTTTTAAATTATGAATATCCCTACATCATGATTTTTTTTTTAAGTACACACACACACAGAGTTATTTGGTAAAAGATGACTGGGGGGTTGTAGTGTAATTTTGAGAAAGCAGGAAGCAGGAATAAAAGAATCACCAGAATGAGAATCATTTTGATCACACAGTTGAATGCCCATAAAAATACTCCTATCAAAATCTGTAGATGACACATTGACAAAAAAAAAAAAAAAACAAACATATGGAAAGCCTTTAACTCTTGAGAAAGTTGTGTTGAAACAAGTACTGAGCAGAGTTACATACCAGAGAGCACAGAGTACAGGTCCTGCCAAGGGAATGACAGCTTGAAGCCACAAAAGGTGAAATTCTGACAAGTGCAGATTAAATGGAAGGGTAATTCAGATACTCTGTCATGATGCTTGGTACAAACCAAAATAAACCCCAATTCAGTGTTTGACAAAGAATGAACAAAGTGTAAGAACAAGACAATGTTACAGACCGTGTGACTTCACAGGGTCTGGTAATCAAAGAGAGCTGAGAAATTAGAGGAGAAGTGGAAATATATGACAAGTCAGGTTTCAAGGTTAGAAAAATGTGTCTTTTTATTGGTAGACAAAGACCTGATCTCTTCAGCCTACCTGAAAGGGATCTCAAGTGCTGTGCAATTCCACCATCTAAGAATCTCCACAGAGGAAAGAGAGAGAGCAATGAGAGCAAGACAGAGAACCTCAGCTGTGAGACAAACATTGCTGACACTGAGGGCGACTGACCACTACAAAAATCTATAAAGACCAATCACAGATTACCCCATCTCTTGGCATTGAAGGCTTTCTGAAATAAATACTTATTAAACAGTGACCTCCCCACAGGAACACTGGAGTGACATTTGTGGCATGCCATTTTAACCCATGTCACACCACACCATCCGAGTCAGAGAATGACACTGCATATTTAAAACCTTCCGAGAAAGCACCCCATGTGTTTTATCTCTGTAACGTGGAAAAAAACATATCTCAGTAAACTCTGCATCTACACCCCTTTCTTACTTTGTCTAAAAGTATGTCTATGTATTTCTTACTCAGAACCATTCCCTCTTGGCATGAGGGAAGCTTGATAGCTCTTGGCATGAAAGAACATGTGATTAACACGTGTGGGCTCAGTGTTCCTCATTTGAGAATACTGGCTTCATTTGTATGGAATACAAATATGTCACATTTCCTCAGTATCTGAAACAGAGCATTTATATTTATGAGGATATAAACTCATTTTCTCAAGTCTCCGATATTTGTTGAAAATTAATCATCCCCTTGCGAAACACATTCACTAGAATATTCATAGGAAGCAAACATAATGAATAATCATATTCAACTTTCATAATCAAAAGTTCCCAAAGCAATTTACAGGAGATAAGTATTATTATCCCCATTTATGGCCCGGGAAACTGAGGCATAACATTAACTTGCTCAACATTAAATGGCAGAAATGTGTTACACCTTAGATTTCTGACAAAACCCTGGAATTGTTCTTCCTCTAATGCATAAAGATAGTCAAAGAAAAAAAAGTTTTTATTTCAATGAATATTAATATGTTTCTGTGATCTCCAGCAAGATTTCCCTCAAGCAACTGATAGTTTTCCACAGTGTTCAGTGTGTCTGTTTTCTTCAAGGCCTTCAATGGCTCAAACCCATTTCCACTTGAGTTCCTGAACTATTATACTAAAACTCTGTGAAAACTTAAAATAGGTTTCTTGACTTTATTTGCAGTGATGTTGAGACATCAGAAATACTATGCACAGTCTCTCCAATAATTTTTACCTTCCTTCTGCTCTAAAACTTTTTTTTGTTTATACAAAAAGATTTAATAATGATACAAGGCCACCCTAACCAAATTTGCTTAATCTAGAAGTTATCACCTAAAATTATAAAGGGAAAACACCCTCAGGTTAAATCTTAAATATTTCAAATTCATAAGATACCCTTCTTCTATTAACCGCTATCATTTTAACTAAGACTAAAGAATTCAATCTACACAAAAAAAGAAATTATTCCTCATTTTCACTGAGGGAAAAAAAAATTAGATTTGCTCTGCTAAGAGAAATGAGAACACTGAAATTGTAATATATTTCACAGGCATATCCTTTCCATTTATGTACCTTGAGTTTGATGATGAAGTCAGTTCACAGCCCTACTTAACAAGCAGAACTGTATATATACATATCCTCTCTCCTTACTGCTGAGTTTAATAGTTCCTTTTAAAATGATATATATCAAAGTAAATATAGTTAACATAAAATAATTATATTCACAAAATATTTATTAAATTTATTTCTCCACATAAAGAGTGAAAAATAAAATCTCCATGCTCTGCTCAGTGATTTTAATGTGAAACTGCCGGTGAAGTCGTCAACACATACTTGGTGTAATACATTAAGCCAGCATGTGTGGGTGTCACATAATTGTAGACAATTTAGTGACTGAATTCCTTTAGGGTTTTAGAGTCCTACTATGTTTTTTGCTTGGATACCTCTTTTCTGGGTCATTAAGACATGGTTGTCAAAAGAATAGATGAAACAAGCTTTTAATGCTTTATTGCTGAATAAGAGTTTGAAGGAGTTGCTCAGCCTTAGCATCCAGGGTTTACAGCTGCAAAGCTGTATTTTAGCTCACACACACCCCCTCTGAAGCTGCATGCTGAGGATGAAATTCATTTTGGAGAAAACAATGCAGAGTTTTCTGGATTTTGATGACAGATCTTACATTGCTGTATTATCTGACATGATCCCCTTCTTTAATGCACACACTACTTCCTCTGCACCAGGAGCTGCTCACCACCAAAGCTGACCCACAAGGACTCCTGGGGAAGCTGTTCTGACTATGAAAATGGAGCAAATCACATTGTCCTACACTCCCAGGGCAAACACACCCCAAATCACATGGTGCTCTGCTCCGAGGGGAAGTACACCCCAAATCCCATTGTACCCTGCTCCCAAGTTGTGCTTCTCCTAGGGCAAATATGCCCCACATACACAGAGCTTGGAGAAACAAAACTGCAAGGGATGGGAAGGCAGTGAGGAAGGAAAATCGAGTGAAATGTGGGCCCACTGCCTCAGCAAGGTGAAGGATGCATTGCTTAGGGATACAGGAGGGGCTCAAGGAAATAAATGTGCCAAGGTTTGCTCACAGACCTCCTGGGGCACACCAGAACTACCCATAACAGAGCAAACTGGACACACACACACAAGTTCAAGCAATGTGACAGGACAGATCCAAGACCTTGGAAGCACCAAAGACGTTGTCAAACCAGGTAAAGCCCGGTGGAGAGCTGCCAGTACAGGCAGTGACTGCTGCACATAACCTTACAGAGAGGCTGAGAGCTGTTTTCTACCTGGAGAAGGCATACAAGGCTTAGCTGGAAAGGGTCAGGAAGGGACCTTCTGTCGCCCTGATTTTTTAATATTTTCTAAAGCCTTCTGAGTTTCCATTCTTGTAGAAAACTTTCTCACACAACTTTCTGTAAACAACCTATTGTTTTGCATTCCTTCATAGAGGTGGAGAAATTTGATGTACTGGTAGTTTGTCCAGTGTCGTTGGAGAGGTGGCACGTTCACTCTCCAATCCACTGGCACCTTTAGAAAACTATAAATGTTGGAGTCAGAGGAAATAAATTAGTCTCTTCATCGTGACCACAGCTGTGGTGCGTCGTTTTTCCTCGTGTCCTCTGGTGACAACCTTCTGCTTTGTAAAACTGCCTTCTAGGAGAGGTAGAGATGCCAAAGCCAGGTTGAAGTGAGTGGAAAATGAGAATCTCTACCCTTGGAGATATTCCATACTCATCTTCAAGGCCATGAGAAACCCAATTCAATTTTCAAACAACAGAATTACAACTTGTTGATTTTAAACATCAACATGTCCACATGTAACCTCATAAAATATATATATGAAGACAACTATAATCCATTGATTGTAATAATCAACCTGATTAGGATTTCAAAATGAACACATAACATCAACATAACTATAACTGGTTGAGGACCATCAGCTTTTTATTATTCTATATGACAGTTGCTCTTAAAAGCTTGGAAGAAAGAATCTCTAGTACTTTTCCTAATTTGCATAAAATCTAAAATTTGGAGACCATATTCTAAGGTCTATCATTCTCAAACTTATTCCCTGAATTCCTTACCTTTAAGGACACACCTACGTTCAAATTTTACTGATCTTCTTTGAATGATCCAAAATGAGGAGGAGTTCGGGAAGGCACAGAAGATGGCAATGAAAGAGTTTCAGAGAAATCAAATAAGTGAAACCAATGCATTTTAAAACATGTCATACTAGCCCAGCTGCCACAAAACCTCAAATTCTATAATATTCTGCACATTAAAGTAAATAGCCACAAAACTGGAGGAAAATCCTATGGGCTTAAGCAGGTCCAGATTAAATGGAAAAATAGAAACACCTCAATGGAGGAAACAGTCTGGTAGGCTGAGTGAGAAATCAGTCTACTGCAAATTTACTGTATGATTGTGAGGCAAATAAAAGGTTAGGAGAATCTTGGGTGATTTAGGAATGAAAAGTCAAGGTGCTGAGAACAACTCCTCTATACTTCTGGGAGTTATGCATCAATTCTTGACAGTTCAGCACAGAAAGACAGGTGCATTTGACAGATGTACTTTTTCTGCAAGACTGAATGAAGAAAATTCCAGACGATTGCAATAAAACACTCATTTCATCCTCCAGAACTGAACAGAGGAGTGTGTTGAAACCCTAGCAACACAGAGAGCTGAAAGATAGCACTAAAACATGTAAACAGATGAAAGGAGAGAAGACAGGAAATGCTACTGAAACTTTCATCTGATCTTGCACTGAAACAAAATGCAATCATTTTATCTAAACTGATCAATGACCATTCCTTCATTCACTGCTCAGGGGTGGTTAGAGTATTGTTTTCCCTACACAGTCCAGGAGGGTGCAGGTTTACAGGACAGGACATGGACATGACCTCCCTCAGTCACAGAGTTGTGTTTGCCTTGGGTTTCTTTCCAAATTACATTAAATTAGCCAGGGCTCTAAATCCAGCTAGCTAGCTGCCTGGTAGAATCAGCCCACAGGCTTTCATAAACTGAATGTAAGAGCTTAATTATTTCCTTTAAAAAAATATATATTTTTTTGGCCATTTCTCACTTTTTTCTGACAGAAAATGGACTCCAGAATTTTTCCCCATCCTGCAAATATTAGAGAGCAGTGAGAAGAAATGGGATATAAAAGAAGGAAGTCAGAGTACACCTGAAATCATTGGAAGAGGTAGCTGCTATAACATACAAAAAGCAGCAAAAATGACCATAGGCCATCAATTCTAAAGTGTTCTGCTGAGCATGCAAAGCAAGAAGGGTCAGGGCTTAATTAAGAATATATGTTTTGAGTCATATGAAGAAACAAACAGATTGTGAGATTAATTAGAGTACAGAACAATTTGTCTCCCAAAGGAAGGGTTGGAGTTTTCATCACTTGAAACTTTAGGAAAAGACTGAATGGAAGTGAGGAGAATCCACAGTAACAGCCACCTCATGGCTTGGTAAAGCAGAACAGGAGACATTTCCACACATCAGCCTGCTGTGTTTTCTGCCCAAATAAAACCCACTCTTGCTCAAACTGCAGCTTATTTCCCTGCAGCTTTTTATTGACTCTCATTCCCTTTCTCTTTGCTCTTCTAAACCTTGCAGTGCAGCACCTTCACTTAACACAATGATCACAGTCCTCTGCAGCTGAAGCACCACCAAGCAAGTAAACCCCAAACCGTTAGTTTGCCATGACAGAACCTTCTACATTTTCAAATATTTTATGTTCAACACAGCCCAACTGTTTGAAGAAGCTTATAAACTAAATAGCTTATAGATATTGAGCAACTGTGAAGATGCAAGCCTTGCTCAAAGAAAGCCTTGCAAATATTATCATTGCTTACCACTTATATTACAGTCATGCTTTAAGATTTGAAGCAAGTCAGATCATTCTGAAACAGAACAGATGCAGCAGAACTATTCTTACCACTTTTCTTAAACAGATCTTAGTGCAAATCCCATGCTCTTAATGAAACCTGAATTATGACTTAAGCTTCTTTCAAGCATCTGATTATTTAGTCATCTAACTAGTAACACCAGACAAATTCAAAAAAACATACATAACATCTGCTGCCCCTTCTAGGGTCCTCACATTTTCTACAGACAGGAAGAAAGGCACTCAGCACTTGGAACAGCTTTCTATAAACTTATATTTGCTACCAGAGAAATTTATTTTTGCTGGATAAGAATCTTCAGCTACTAACCCAAAATATATGTGCTTTACAAACCATGACTTATATTAGAAGGATTTGTGAAAAACAGCAGACTTGTCACACTGATGCACTTGGTAAATGCAAGCCTCCTCTATGTGTGTACAATATTGTGGAAGAAAGGAATTGCTAAACAAATTACTGCATTTCACTACCCAGCAGGGTAATAACCATAGCAACATCTCATAGAAGAGAAGGAAGGTTGAGAAATTGTAGCTCTGGGATTAGATATTTGCAGACTCCGTTTTGAAGAGAAAATCTTTATTTAATTAAAAGTTTATTTAACTTTGGAGAGGGGGAAACCCCTCTCTTTTCAGTTTACAATAGATTAGGAAAAATAATAGAAAGGTGTATAACCTTGCAGAAATTATACAATGCTACTTTCATATTTTATAGCATTTTACAAAAAAAAAAAAAAAATTACATCTATACAAGTAGCTGCGCAGATATTAATCAAGCACATAAAGGGAAAAAGTGACTATCCAGAAGTTAGACAACGCAATTTCCAAGATGCAGCTCCTTTTGGGACGCATCAACATGTATCAAATGCCTCTACTAATATGGTTATGAGCACAGTCTGTCTCATTTTGTGTTCCTGAGCTTAGAAGTCAGGTTTACCATTTAAAATTCATTTTATAAGCTGGTGGAACATTTAACAGGTGAGTTCAGAAATGGTTAGACACACTGCAAAAGCATAGGAGTTGAGGTTTATTTGGGTTTTAGAAGAACTAAAAAGTTTGCCTATCTAAAATTCTTCAGGCTTTTGACTTAGAAACCTTCCTGTATATTTCATTCCCAAGGTCTTTGGAGATGCACTGCTCTTTCCAGTGCCAGCTGAATTTACCAAGGCAAAGAAAGATGTGACCAAACAGAACGAATTGTATTGGGACTGTGCCACCCAGAACCACAGAAAGGCAGAAGGGATCTCCTGAGGTCTCCACTCCAAACCCTTGTGCAAAGCAAGTGCAGTTGAGGCAGGTCTGTGTCCAGGAGATTTCAGACATCTCCATTTTGCTGTGAGCCTCATCCCAAAAATTTACCCCTCCTACAATGATTCTTTTTTCCTTGCACTCAGGTGGAATTTGCCATATTCCCACCTCTGGCCCTGTTGCTGCATACCCAGACCAGCTCCATCAGGATGTGCCCAGAACTCCCAGCTAAGTTTGACTTCCTGCTACATTTATATCAAATTAAAGGTTATTTGAATTAATGACTGACTGCAATCCATCTCTGGTCAAAATACACAGTAAATTTTGAGATTTTTTTCAGTACATAAAGCATTGTTGCTCAGGCTATGTTCTGGATATGCAATTTAGCTTCCATTTCTTTCTAGAAGAGATTTTCAACCCAACTTTTTATTTCCATTTTATTTTTTTTTTAAACTTAGCTTCTCCAAAAATATAAATTCTTATAAAAGATTGTTGTCCCTCCAGTTCTGTAAGTATATAAAGGTAGGTAAATTTATCTTTTTTTGGCTGCCTGACTTTTGCAATGCAATTGCTTTATAGAATGCCATCACAACTGAGAAAAAACTTTCCTTGAATTCTGAGAGCAAAATGATCCTTACAGAGAACAGACAGATAAAAGAGCTTTTTTAGAAGAGCAGAAACACCTAACACAGGCTTGTTCTATCAGAATAATACAGCTAATTTAACCAATTTCCAAAGTATGAGATAACTAGCTAAAGAAATGTCACCAGAGGATTTTTTGCATTCACATTTTTAACATATCAATATGTGAAAAGTTGCTTATTTTTTGAAACTAGAATAAATTACTGTCAAGAGAAGGATCCAGTGCAGAGTGCTGAGTACATTGCAAGCTTATCTTGATGCATCTTGAACCCGTCCTTGCCACAAACAAGAAATAAAGCTCCTACTGTGGATGCTATATGTACTTTTCAGTGGATGAAGATCCATAGCCAAACTATTTTATATAAAGCACAAAGTGAAGTGGCAGCAGCAAACAAAAGTAACAGAGCATTTACCAAGAGGTGTTATTAACTTATTTGATACAGATGGATTGTTAATATTTTATGCTTCTAAAACCACTCAAGAAGGTGCATTTCCATTACAGCTGAACCTGCCGGTTACAGGCACTGACTTTTTTCAGAAGTTTATACTCTCCTTTGCTATGAAAGATATTGCAAGCATATCCATAATATGCATAAAAATCATTTTTGCCACTTCTTTGCTGCACGTAGCACTTCAGGACAAAACTGAAAATTCATTGATCTAAAGATTATACAGGACATAGTGCACAGCCAAACATGACAAGCTAGATATCATTATGAAATTAAAATATGAGATCTCTTTCAGTTTTGTAGTTAACAAAAAATAAGGGAAGAAATACGTGTCATTCCCTCTTTTTCCCTATGTGAAGCAAGAAGTCTATGAAGCACCTGCAATATCCATCAAACCCTCTGAGTTTACTAATTGCTTTTACTATATGCAAATGATAAGCAATGACAGAATTACTCCTTTCTGGAATTTTCTATCATTGAAATAACTTTAGAACCCTCTGCAGATGCAGGCAAGAAATAAGAGGGAGGAACGAAGAGACAAACTCCAACTGAGACTTTTAAAATTATATTTCATACAAAAAAATATCTCGAATATCTACTTTATATAAAACATTCAAAAACCCCTATACTTCTGTGACAAATCTTCAGCTTTTATGGAGAACAACTACTGTGTTATCCTAAAACTCCTAAATAGTACAAGTAATGGTCAAAATTGGTGTGTTCTCAGTGGCTTTTCAATAGTAATTTTGCCAACTCATTTACCCATCTAATTTAACATATCTTACAGAAACTTCAATGGGAAAGGGAATGGAATTGTTCTGAGGCAAGAAAATTTAAATTATGCACTTAAAAATGGAAAATCAGTGTGTGTAATCTTTTTTTTAGCAAGATCCTGAAACGAAAGGCTTCTTAAAGTGAAAATATCAGTCCTGCTTTTTGCCTCTGGACTTTCCAGAAGTTCCTCTGTAGTGTGGGATATTAGTTCAATTACGTAACATGATGTTGGGTAAGATGTAGCAGCAATCATCAAAAGAATACCTTGAAAAAACCCAATTCCACCTTAAAACATGTTCAGATCAGTCATACAATTAACAGTCACAACTTAGTAGTTTCTCTCATAGAAGTGGGTACTATTTTGATATTTTCCCTTCAACCCTTCCTTTGCAATTTCCTCTATGATACAATGCCAACTCAGCAGTTTCTGCAGAAGAATCATTTTTCTCAAAGAGGGAAAACACACTCCAGTGAAATATACACTTCCAAGAAGGAAAAGAAGGAAAATATCTCCCAAGAGAAACTCAGCATAAAACTTATATCTATTTTTGATTTGGTGATACAAACAGATCTCAGTTTTTAAGCTCTGTCACATCATGTGCACTGCCTAAGTTTGTCTGTAGGATACTTCTCTCCTGAACCCTTTTCTATTTCTACAGAAATCACTTCACTCACAGTTTTCCCTCAAGACCACACAGGACTCCAGTTGCTTGAGACAGAGAAAATTATTAAAAACCTTGTTAGCAACAACCCTTCTATTTACCCATAAGAGTCACCACAAAAAGGCAGTTGACAGTCATGCTGAAATGAAAAGAGAATAATACCAAATGAAACCAAAGACATCATGAAAGCAGAATTCAATATGCTTTGAATATGTTTAGGGTGAGAGAAAAATGTAAAGATAAAGGCGAACCAGAAGTTTCTTTACTAAAATAGGACAGTTAAAGACAGATGATCTGAGTGTGAAACAGATGATCATAAAGATGTCACTTCACTAAGGCACAAATTTATTTATTCACTTCAAAGGCCAGGAATTTGAAAAGGTTCTTAATTACCGGGGATAAGTAGAAAGGAAAAGCACAAGTGCATACATAAAATGTAAAACCTAAGAGCAAACAGACACAACAGGCTGACTGAAGTGATTCTGAAAGTCTATTAGTAATATGAGAAGGGCCCACATATGCAAAAGGAGAACAAAATAATAATAAAAGTGATTTAACTGTGAAGAAAATCTAGTAAGAGGAAAATCGAGAAGGCCAAAAATTTAATATAATTTTGCTTCAGACTGAACTAGTGATCTAATTGCAAGCTGGCTGCCAGTACAGTTACTACCAGTGAATCAGGGCAAAAACATAGGAAAAATAATCTAGGGCTTTTTAGATAAGTTAAATTTAATTTCAAAACAGCTAGGGTAGATTTACTTCATTACAGATCTGACTGAGGCAATGTCAAAATCAATTACCAGTTGCAATTTATGACAATAGTGGAGTACTGGACAGGCAGAAAAGGGAAAAATGTGTTTATCTGCATTTAAAAACTAGGAGTCAAAAATAAGGGTCAGACAGCTGCAGAAAAGTGGGATTACTTTCCTGGAAAAGTACTGAGATAAATAATGAAACTGATTGTCAACTTGTAGATGTTGAGATTTGGCAAAAAATTAGTCACCAGAAGTACATTTAATTTCTTTCTGTAACAAAGTAATGGACATATGAAAACCAGGGGAAAAATAAAAGAAAAGGGAAAGAAGGAGAAAAAAAGATAAATGTTAAATCTCCTGATGATTGTAAGTTCGTGTATATTCTTTTGAGCAAGACTGGGGGAAAAAAAGGAAAATAAAAACAAGGCAACAAATAACAGGCACCAAACTAAAACCCTTGTGGGCTCAGTTAATCTACTACTGAGGCAGTACTAACAAGGATGGAAACCAATTTTCTACACTTGTTAGGTGCCCACCATTAGAGAGGGAACATCAAGTCAAGTTCCTTCAGTGGCTGCCTTGGTTGTTCCTGTTTGATGGTTTCAGTAACAGGATTAGAGAGCACACATTTTTTTTGTGAAGAAAATAGAGGCGTGCAAGGTTCTACAAGAACACAAAAGTTGCTTGAACAAAACAAACGCCCCCAGAAAATATGACTAATTGGAGAAGTAATCTAGAAAAGTGAAGGCAGTTCAAAAAGGAAAAAAGAAATGTAGAGGCAAAAAAAAAAAAATATATAGTGAGTAGTCAGCTAACTAGGAACCCTGAAGACCTGATCAGAAGGCTGAAGCAGATTATAAGTTGTTTGTGACTCAGTAAATGTCACGGCCTTACAAGAACAGGAACAATTTCCTCAGAGGCATAAAAACATTCTGAGTTCCAGAAATACCAGTTCATCTAGATACCACCTGAAATATTGTATCCCACTGCTGTCCAAGAGAAAACTAAACAATTTGCAAAAGTAATTCTTAAAAATTAAAGACAAAAAACCAGAAAGAAAAATAGAAAGAGCCATATTAAAAAAACAATAAGAACCTACAAGAAGAGTTTTAATGAACTGTTGATTCTTGGGCTACAGAAAAGCAGAGAGAGGAGATTTGGTAACAGTCTTAATGTACTAAAAAGAAGGAAAGAATCCATTTACCATTTTGACTTGGGATAGCACAGGAATTAATGAGCTGAACTTACACCTAAGGAGATTTAGGTTAGATATTAGGCAAATCTTTCTAATTGTGAGGACACTTAAGCTCAGGATAGATTTCCCTAAGGATGCTGCAGACACTTCACAACTGGAGATCTTTAGGAGCAGTTATGTGTTCATCTGCCAGGGATGAACAGAGTACAGCTGATTCTGCTCTGAAGCAGGATGACAGAGGAGATGACTGAGATCTTTAGCTGCTCTTCTTCCTCTGAAACAGAAAATTAATTTCCTGAGTAGGATCTCAAATGGACAGACATTCTGGGAATGGGAGGTGGTTTTAATTCTGTGCATAAATTTCAGTTACCTACAGTGAAGGGAGTAAGAACTAATAGCACAAAAATTTACTGTGGGAAAGATAAGGTGTCCAGAAATTTTAAAACATATGGAACAATCTCCTAGATTTGCCTAAAGGCATTAAAAGAGAGGTCTTCTTATTTTGCCTAAATTGTTTTCACACTTGTAGCTGTATAATGTTTCATGCACTCTATATTGCTCACATTTTTACAAGGCCATTATTGTCAAAAACTTCAATTTCAGAGTATTCTCTGCAAGAGTATTCTTTCTTTTAGTATTCTGATATGATTTTTCCTCTCTCTGCCTGCCAAACCTGTAGCACAGTCCCAAATAGCAGTCTATAAAGCTGCTGCTTTTTGTTTTTGCAGGTTAAAATTCCTGCTGAGAATAAAGTGTTTTGCATTGTCATAGCTGAGCTGATTGAATTTTTTTTTATTCAATAAACCCCATGTATATTTCTGAGCTGTATTCTTTTAAAAAGCTGGCAATAGGGAAGGGATTAAAAAAAAAAAAAAAAAGGCAGAGTTTCTACCATAGTCAGGTCATAAGGTCACCTCTGGAAATTTCTCCTGGCTGAGCAGTAGATCCTCCTGATCCCCCTGTTATAAAAACATTCATTCTGATCTACATTAGCCTGGAAGTTTTCTACTGCTTTGGTGGCCATAGGTTGAAATTTAGTAAAAAGATATGTAGACTTCTAGGCATTGATTGACAACTGTACAGACATAACCTCCAATGGCCTTCATCATCCAAAGTGCCTGGTTTTAAACTCTCCTTCCTTTAGGAGAAATTATAAGAATTGGGGACATAAAAGTTGCACCAGGTCTTGTAACTAAGGACAAGAAATCAGCCTACAGAAAAATCTAACCTAAGTCCTCATAAAACAGGGATGAAACTTAAACTGAATATTCTTTTGATGCTAGAAAAAGCTCTGAAACCACAGAAAATCTATTTTGACAACTGTAGGAGTTAAACTCTAATTTCAGATGCGTGGCTGTCAAAGAAAAAAACCCTGTTTCTATGCCTACAGAGATTAGAATCTGGCAGATGATCTAAAAACCCAGCTAAATATTCTTTTTATAGAGTCACCTCCTAGTCCCCTTATTCATATAAGGACCCTTGCAGCATTCAAGAACAATAAGGGGGATTTGGCTCATCTTGCTTTTGTGTTCAATAACATGCTGTAAGATAAAATCAATACAGACAAGCGCATATTAAGCTGAAGGTCACTCCTGTGGCAGGTAACTCCTCACTCTACAACAGCTCCTGTTTGTTCATCTCTGCTGCTCCTGCACTGCTGCTGATTCCTCAATGGCATTTGCCACGTCTGCCTTGAGGTTCAGCAACGAGAAATGGAGCAGCCCACTAGGACAGAATTGCCCTTTGCAAGGAAGAGTTTTGCACCTTCAAACACCAACATGGGCATTTTCTTGTGCCCTGCAATAGCACTTGGATGAACAAGTTTGTCATCATCAGACTCTCCTTATAGGTCAAAAACCCCTTTCCATGATACACAGATGTGGCTTTGAACAGAGGAAGGAATATTTCTCGTGGTTATACAGACTGTAACCACAGCACACTGCCTATGTGAAACTGGAGGCCGAAAATATATTTATTTTCAAACATATTAGACACCTAAATTTTTACTCTGGAAAACTTCAGCCTGAAGTTTGGAAGTCTCAGAAAGAATAATTTCTTTCCAGAAGTGCTAGGCATTTCCAGGCTTAACTGAAGCTCAGCTAATTATTCTGCTAAAAACTATAAGCTAATGAACCCAATAATGAAAATACTTCATTATGACTAATGCAATATTTAAAAAAAAAAACTTTATTTTTCATGACATTTCTTACTTAATACCCAAAAAATCAGGCACAAAATTTATCATATTGAAGGCTGTGAACTTGCCTTTCAGTCTACTTAGAGCTGATAAAGAATTCAACAAGGTTTAAATCAGAATAAATATGATTCTGAATACTAATGGTGAAAGAAAAATATTTCTCCTATACACAACCTGAGCTGAGTGAAACGCATGTCAAAATACAGGTACCTGCAATATAATTCACAATGCATAGAGGTGATTTAAAGAAGTGAATTACACTAAAGAAGGCGTCATCCTCTGCTGTCAGTACAAAAATATGGAACCAGCAGTAAAGTGACTTAAATATAATCTAATTCCACAATCTGCACAGAGACACTGTGATGGTGTTGGTATCTGTTCTACATTTTCAGGTAGGAAATTCATTGGACCACTTCTGAAGTAACTCTATTCTATAATCCCTTTGCCTGTATTCTTTGTATGAGAAGACAAGAGGAATTTTTTCTTTTTTTAATTATACCATCTGATACACATTTCAAAATACAGTGTGGGTTATGAAATCTTCCAGTTCTAGAAAGTGAAAGAGTCTAACCTAAAATACTCCTACCCTTTCCAAATAAAATCAGTCACTTGTGGAAGCTGAAACTGGCAAGCTGTACTATACAAATATATTTAGTTATTTTACACTTTCTTTTCTCAGGTACTTGCTGACATTGTGACTTTTTTTTTTCTTTTTGAACTGACACTATAGCAATAACTAAGTTTAAACTCATTTTAGATACAGAATTCCAGAATCTCATTGCTTCTGACACGACATGGCATTCTTCATAAAAATAATTAAGTTGGCCAAGGAACTAAGTCAGCCAAGACTTTGACATAATGCAGTTACATGAAACTATTCCTCATGGTAGAGCCTTCCTCTAAGAGCACCCCACTGTAGGAAGGCATCACACGTTGGTTAAAAACAACATTGGGTGATTTGAATTGTGCTAGTGTTCCCATGCTGATCCAAGCACAGCAGAACCATTCTTACTCCCATCGTAGCAGTGTGTGGGACATGCACTCCATCTTCCCCAAAACAACACAGCAAGGGTGGCAATAGATGGGGATTATTTAGGGATACACATGACACTACTGAAAGCAAATGTTTACTTTGCAAAGTGTTACGGAATCCGTTTGCTTCACTTCTGACAGCTCAAAAATTACACTTATGCCCATCCCTGTGCTGCTTTCTCCTCAATTTCCACATCACTTTAAGGTTTTTCTCATGAGTTGTTTTTCAAAAAATTCTAGAAAGCCCCCCAAAAATGTTATCTTTTCAAAGGAATTGTCTGTCCCATGTGCATTTTGGCTGCTGCTTTCTCCAGAAACATTCCTGTCTTTCCAGAACAATATCCCTGCACCAGGCAGCAGCTACTGGAGTCTACTCCCATGGATATTTCCAATGATACAGGAAAGTCACCAAATCAAAGTTTCACAGACAGTTCCCCAAAACATAACCAGTCAGAACAAATACATACTTTCTCATTTCCTTTCCTCATCCATAGCTGTTGATTCAACCCTTGCTCAGCACTCACTGAATTTATTCCACCACGTGTCAGCAACTCTACACCTGCCACGTGTCTGAGTAAGGCACAAGGAGCCAGAGCAAGCGCTGAGAACCCTGTCCCTCCTCCCATTCCTGCTACTGCTATCTTGCCTCATCTCAGGTTTGTGCAAAACATTGCCTCCAGCTTCTCTGCAGCACACAGCCAGCATCTTCACATTTCAGTTCCTTTTAATTCTTTCTTTCTTTCTTCCTCCCTCTATTTCTCTCCTTTTAAGCAGCTGTGTTTCTGGAGTTTCCCTGGGGAAAACCTTAAACTTGAAAGGGCTTCTTAATAACCTTGCTCAGCCCTGCACACAGGAAATTAAGCCATTCTGCACATTCAGCTTTTACCACTGTGTTCTGCAACCCAAAGTTCTCCTACACACACAGAGCTTGCAGTCATTTGGGGATTGACTCCAACACCATAGAGAAGTGCAGGTGAATTTCCATTTCTCTGTGTGACCTCTTTGCCTAAAGATGTGGGTAATAGTTCATATACAGAATACAAACTGCTCTAAACGTAGCAAAACCTCTTTGCATGGCTGCCAAAGAGATCTGTCAGACAAACAAAAATCATAGCAAATGAAAACATAATTAAGGGCCTTTGACTCTCAGATTATTCTCCACTTGATTAAGTGCAATGAGTGCCTGCTCTCCTTAAAAAACAAAATTAAAAAGGCAACTTACTCTTTTCTCTCCTGCCCCCTCTTCTAGTACACTGTGGTTTAGGGAATTCATTCATTAACCCCTCTTAGATGTTTTCCCCCCAGTCTAAGGGGTTGATACTTAGGGACACAACCCTATATTTACATACTAAGACTGAGAAACTGGATTTCTAATTTGGCTCTGTCCCAGGCAGCCAGGCTGCAAAAAGCGCAGTCAAATTGCTCAGCTGCTCTGCTAGTTTGGGAAGCTTGGAGCCTGGCACTCGGCTCAGAGCTTACAGTAATTCCCAGCCAGGCTGTCCAGAGAGCTTGGGGAAGGCTCAAACCAAATTTATTTCTTCTGGTATATTAAAGAAATCAAGTACCAGCACTGCTGCCTTTCTTGCCCCATTAAAATCCATGTTTTCTCGCGTGGGCACAATTGCCCGTAAAGAACCAAGCTCTTTCCACACAGATGACGTACAAGGAACACCTAAAAATTCTGACATATTCCACATGTAAGACTACAGAAAGAGACACACAAGGTGCATAAAACCTTCATTTTCTTCCCCAATTTCTGCTCTCTCAAACCCTCATCCAGCACTTTTGCTACTCCAAGTCTCTGCACTTACTACCATGAGCCATATTTCCCAGCTTCCCAAATGCCTGCAATCGAAATAACATCTCTCCCTTGACATTTGCAAGTGCAGCAAGCTGTGCCCCTCTGAAGTCACCCATTCTTCCACTTCTCTGGATGACTGGGTGACCCCTGTGAAGCGTGAGCACGAAGAGATGGAGTGCTGTGCACCCAGGCTGCTCCTGATCCCCCCAGACTGCACACACCAAATGCCCAGGGCTGCCTGGAGCTTTGCTGCACACATTTCAGGCAGGTCTCCATCACTTGCAGCAGGTCACTGACAACCCCTGACTAAATTATTGCCCATTGACAACACCTCCTAAACAGAAACCACATGGTTCTTTAACCCTCTTCTCTGCCTCCTCACCCTCCCACAGCAACGAGCACTGGTAAGAAGGCTTAAGCACCACATGGCAGCAAGCTCTGGAATTGCAGAGGTGCATTCTTTCCAAATGTTTCTCTTGCTTAAGCAGCTACTCCAGCAGAGAGGGAAAGACTAGCAAGGCCCAAGAAGGGGAACTGGAAATTCTTTCCTGTGCTTGAAGCAGAGATACAGCAAGCACATGGCTCAAAGATGAAGTAAGCACCAATGTGTCACCAAAACGCTTGTCTGCTGCCGACTCCTTTATAGCAAGCTCTATCCATGTGACATTTTTCACTTAATTAAGGTGAATCAGATTCTTAAAGAAACAAAAAATATATATAGGCTCTCAACTCCTAATAACTGGTGTGAAATAACTGGGGTTTACAACTGTTTCACAAATATACATAGAAGCCTACCATGGTAATTGTATTTTACTAGCTCAAATGGAATCCAAAAGAATTAGGCTAGGGAATTCTTGAGAACATCAAAATGATTTGCAAAGAAATTTATTACTAGAGGTTTCCAGCTGTCCTGAAAAAAATTTAGTACCAATCTGACACAAAGAAACTGCATTGTTTTCTGTTGGAAACCAGCCGAGCACACGTTGACTTCACCATCCAGGAGTCGAACACAACTCAAAATCTTCATCTACTGATTGATATCACCAGTTCCTGGCTTCTGATTTAGGACTTCAAAAAAAAAAAAAAAAAAAAAAAAAAGGGAGGCAAATTAAAATTTTACCCTAAAGAAAAAAAAATGACATTTTTTATGAGGGAGGCAATCACACCGGTGTACTGCAGTCCTGCAGTCACAGAATGAGAAGCATGTGGGCCATAGCTCTGAGCAAAGAGTTTGGATTGCTTAAGTGATTAGAGGACCACAGATTGCATTCAATATTCATAGTAGTGAGTTTCAGGAATAATATCCAAATGCACAGCTAAATAAGATATCACCTGGCAAGGAGCACAGACTGAAAGTACAAACTCAAAGTACCACTTGATGATAAAGCCCATTATCAAACCCTTTTGCTCTCTATAATGTTTTGGAGCACTCACAAATCCAAGATTCAAAGGGAAAAGGTTCATTTTCAGACTTGACAAGCTTCTCCTAGCACGGAACTACCAACAGTGTTACTACAAACAGATGCCTTTTTTCCACATAAATACAGCTATCAAAATTGTTTATGGATTAAGGAAAGAGTTCAACACTTGTTTTTGTTCTGTCCTAAAAAAAAAAAAAAAAAAACCTGTGAGAGCACTGAGAAAAGCCTGCCATACCTCGTTGCAGAGCCAGAAATAAATAACTTAAATGTTCTTTTAACATTCTCTGAGACACTGCAAGTGCTGAAAGACCAGTGCCTGCAGAACTGCTTCTGACATATAATTAAATGAAATATGAGCACTTCCTTAGAGTCGTGGGAATTCCCTTGTTCTCCAGAAGGGGTGAGGATTTTATAAACACAGCAAATCCCTGTCTTCCCATCAGTGGAGACTGCAACAAAATTTCAAGTGCAAATTTGTTGTCTCCTTCACAACTGGGCATTTTTGTTTCAGTTACTTATTTTTTAAATAAGAGCAGTTATCTTGAACTATTATCTAAAGGAAAGAAAAATTAATTAGTTCAGATATCAAGTGCAGGTTCTACATAATCTTTACCTAAGAAAGGCACTGCAAAGGAGTGATTAAAATGTTAAGTTGCCATGGCTACCTTTATATCACAAGGCAAGGAAAACTTGCACTTAAGATAAAGAAAGAAACAAGCCACTATTAATATAATTGTTTCAGCATCTTCAGAAGGAAAACCTGCTTAAAAAGAAGTGTTATACAATTTGATTTCTTTTGTTTGCAGGTAAAGTGATGAGTATCCGTACTTGCATTTATAGTTAAGAATTTTCACAAAGCACTGAATTCCTCACCTTTTTTTTTCCAGATTTTCAAGACTAAGAAAAACATGATGGAAGGAACTTCTTGAACACTGCTGCAATTGCATCTCTCAGTTTTATAGTATGGTTTAAAAGATAGGTTTCTTTTTCAAAATGATATTTTGCATGGCTGTTTCCTAAACAAGAATCAGATATAAAACTATAGAAGCACTTTTTATAAAATCTGAGGTAAAATTAGTAGAAGCAAATGGTGATTTGTTGATTGAACCATGAGGTACAACAATTATGAAATTATCCTAATTTTCATTGAAGTTTCTTGAATACAATGAACTGCTACCAATAAAACCTGTTTCAATAACGTGAAAACTGTGGAAACATTGTCAGATGCTAACATTTCAATTCATGAAAGCTACACACTTAACAGGAATGTGGTTGTGTTTATGAAGGTGGGATTTTTTTTTAATATCTTATCTTTTTCTACAAAGTATAAATCTAGAGGCATAATAAAATAACTAGAATCCTCTTAAAGACTGCATTCTTTTCCTCATAAAGGAAAATGAGTTCCTCATAGTATTGCAATACTATGAGTTCCTCATAGTATTGCAACTTGATTTACTCATTAAAGAATTAGTTATATGGATACATTTAGGCTACCTAAAATAATTATTTCTTAAAACCAATTTTAAACTCTTGCACTGCAAACACAAATAACCCTAAAGACTTGTGCATTCATCCTGGAAGGGAGAACAGGAAACAAAGGCAAACAACAAGTTTTCTGCTCTATGCCCTGGCCTTGTGTGGCAGCACAAAAACCTAACCTGGCGAGTTGAGCAGCAGCAAAGGAAATAAAGCAATAAAGTGAGAGCTAGAGGGGAGCAGGAAGCCAGGCTGGCTTGGTGCTGATGGCTACAGAACCTCTTCCTCATCAGCAAGAGAGCTTTGAAATGTCTGTGATCTGTGAAACACAGCATGTGAACCAGCACTGATGAGATCTGTTAGGGCAATTACACGAGGAAGAAAGTTTTGAGTTTTCAAAGTCCAAACTAGGGATAGTGTGGATGTTTGTTCTCTGTGCTGTGTTTGAAAGCTGGGATCAGAGCAGACGCTCATATGCCAGTTGTACTGCTTTTGATTATGTGAACCAACTAAAAACCTATTTGCTAAGGAGCTACATGCTTTAAATTTAACATGAAACAAGCCATTATTATTAAAAAACAGAGTGCACAAAGTCTCATTAAAAGGGCTTTTCCCCCTTTCTCTGGGGCTTTTAAACGACAGCATAATAGCTTCCAAATAAATGAAGAAAACACATTTACTGGGAGCTACAATTGAAAAGACTGTACATGGTGATTGATAGCCAGTTCTTTCCAAAGCTTCAGCAGAGGGTTATGACATCCATTATTGCAAATCCCATACACTGGTGCAGAAACACAAAAACACTTACTGGGTGCTGCACAAGAACAGTCCAGCTAACAGAATCTTAACCACAATAGACTGTGGAAATATATTGTCATTTTAATAAATAAATTTAATGAGAATTTCTCAAACACCAGAAGTGATTTAACAGTCAGAATTCAGCTAAAAATAGCATATCAAGACTCAATTTCTTTTTCTGAGGTGTTAAACAAATTATTAGAATTTAAAGGATTAGAGAGAGCAACTGATCTTTCATCTTTGCATTTTTCCATTTACTTCATGTTCTATATTTTACGCATGAAACTTTTTTTCCCTCTTATTTGCTTCTTTAAAGTTGAGGCTGCAAGGCAAATTATGTTAGGTGATTAACATATTTAATAAAAGCTTTGTCTCTAACTTCTGCCAGTTACATATGCAAGCTGCACATGTAATGAAGTGCACTAGAGTCTGCAGAAATTAAGCAAATGTCTAAAGTTTTGCAGGATTGGAAAAGCTAAGCCTACAGCTCAAGTTTTCTCTGATGCCTCACAAAGGAACGATCTCCCCCAGCTCCTAAAAAACTCCTGTACAGGTGCTTAAAGTACAACCCCCGAGATTCCACACAGGTAACACTGTTGTACATAATATTGCAAACATAAGGTGGGTAATTAAAATATTAAAATAAATGAAAAGTAAAGGTCTTTCTCCAACAGCATTCCTAAAACATACTGAGCTTTCACCTGGTTTGCCTTTTATTCTATTGCAGAAATGATACTGCTCTAGTTTCTGTACAAATTAAATAAGCACAAGTGTCTGTACACACTTGGTAGGTTACTGAAAGCCACAGGAAAATATTTCAGGTGAATTAAGTTAAAGAAATCTACATATGCAGAATATCAGATGAAAAGCTGCTCATCTTGTGTAGCTGTTCCAGCTCCTGGACTTTAACACTCACATTTTTTTTTAAAGAAAAGAAACAAACCCACGGTTGTATGTATATATAAAGGCATAATCATAATTGTTTGTGGTGACATAAACAGAATTGAAGTTTTGTGAAGAATTGTAAGCTCTCCAGGACACTGAGAAATCCAAACTGGAAAGCATGATAGAAAGAGAAGAATATTTGTACACCAGCACTTGGCTTCAGCAAAAGGTGTACAGTGCTTCAGAGAAGTTTGGATAATCTTGTGAAGAGCTGGAGTTAAGGATTTATGACACCTCTATTCAGACTTGTAAGTCTTGGACGTGAGCCCTCAGAAGACTTGGCTGTTCCATTTACATGCTGCTCGTAGAAAAGCAAGACCTCCTGAAGTAGAAATGTTAAATGACAGGGGTCCAGTTCCCTGAAAAATTCAGTAGCAAAGTATGAACAGCTCATCTGAATTTCGGTTCATTTGAACAGTTCATTCTAACACAAATCCCCCTAAAGATTAGGATAATCATATTAAAGCTTCTCTGAATATAGCCAGTAGGGAATGCAGGAAGTCTGAGTTCCCATCAGATAATTCTTTCATCACAACACATAAAAATAAAAACTGTTTTCAGCTGAGATGCCTTTAAGAAATTAAATGCTATGAAAGATGAACAGAAGATGAGCCTTAAAAACATTTAACACATTGTGTAAAAATCCATGTACTGAATCACTGTCAATGAATTGGGGAGGGTTATTTGTCCTGACTCTCACATTAACTACTACAACCATCTCACATGCAACATCCAAAGAAAGTTATTAGCCACAAGTGCCATTCCAAAACAGCCCAGAAGAAAAGAACGCAGACATCATAAGCCTAATTTCACTTTGAACTGAGACTTTTCCAAGTCCTAAGGTCTATGTCCAGAAACTTAACTTTTTGATTTATTGAAAAATGTGAGGGGGAAAAGACAGACATACTTCTCATAAAGCTCTTTGTTCCTCTCTGAAATTCAATTAAAAAAAGGAATAAAAAATAGAAAAACCCACCCCAGCCTCCAAATCTTCCCACTGCAAACCACAAATACTAAGTTTATCTTCTCCTGAGTCTGTGCTCACTCCAGCATATGGCAGTGCCTCAGTTTGGGTTTGGTGGTAGAGAAGACTAAACTCAAATCTTATGGCAGCTGGCACAGAATTAGATCCTTTCCCCCCTTCTAGACTAGGCTGCCTCAGCTATGTGCTGCAGAAAAGTGGTGATTTTTAACCATAGTCTGGTACAAACTCCTTTCAGAGGAGGAATGGCACAAAACAGGCTTCATCAGCCATGAAGTTTTCCCTCCTGTTCCAGAAGAAATCACCTCTGGGGAGAGTCTCTCACTTCCTTTCTCACTCAGTTTGCTGGAAGCTGGACAGCCGTGGCTTTACATAGTTTTAGTGGATTACTCATCTAACTCAACCCATTCAGAAATATTTCTAATTACTCCCAGCAGAGGTTTCTCATCTAATTATCTCCTCTTTTAATTAAATTTCCTTGCTAGAACCCAGGACTACTGGACTCACAATTTCTGTAACATAGTGTTTCCTGAAATCGGTGCTCCAGGAACTAGGACATTTATAGGATTTAAGATTTATGAAGTTTGAGCCTTGAAGGGGTTTTCAATGCCGAGTACATCATGAGGCCTGCAGCATCCATGAGTCAGATAAAGGATATAAATCTTTCATCTTAAAGCTGAAGCCTTGGATAGAAGAGCCCCAGGGGCCTCAGCAGCAGCTCTGTCTCCGTTTAGACATCGTGACCACACTAGAGAAGTGGCAATAAATAAATAAATGTGACATGGAATCCCCTCTGCCACACGGGTCTGTCCTTACTGCTTATCTACCCTGGGAGTCAGGAGGATCCCTCAGATCCAAAAGAACATGGCCAAACATTCTTTTGAGCTGTGTCACCTTGCACCTGTGGGAAGACCTGTGGCTCTCCATGTTAAAATGAGAGATAAATTAAAGACATTTTCCTCTCATCTGGTTTCTCTGTTTCTTTGACATCATCAAAACCAAACATTCAGTAATAGAGATCTCTATTCCCTTTACCAAGTTAAACTTAAGTGGTTGCCCTCTCCAGATCATGATTTGTTCTTTCCTCTTAAGTCAAAGGCTCTTGCACTGTTTTTCCTATGCTTCCTGCCTGCAGCCCAGAGGAAGGGTAGATTGCTCCAGAGGAAATCAGCACACAGGAAAATGAAGAAACTGAGCAAAGTGATATTATTCATGATTCATTTACAGAGCTTCTCTTATTCTCCACAATGCAAGTAGGCTCTTATGCATTTACAGCAGAAGCAGGAACAAAAAGGCAAACCTTTGGCAAAAGCCACCATGTGACTTCCCAGCTCCTAGTAAGATGATCACCTGTCAGTTCAGCAGCTGGCTGGAACTGTGTTTGGAATTCCTACAGCTCACAGGCCCTGTGTCCACAAAGCCCATTAACAATTAAATAGATTGGAAGTGGCAAAAGCAGTTTCAGGCAGTGCCAACAAAATTCTTTTGAAAAAGAGGAAAATATTTATTTTTGCCTTTCAAAAAAAACTTACCAAAAAAAAAAAAAAAAAAAAAAAAAAAAAAAAAAAAAAAAAAAAAAGAGCTTTCTGACCATGAGAGGATAAACCAGTTTTCACCAGTCACGGACAGGTAATGAGGACCTGCTGTTGACACAGTTGTGGCAGGAAGATTCACTGCTCAGTTTTTATTCCTACTGCAGAGGCAGAAACTGGGCCCTGTTTATTATTATTTGTGACAGTGTTTCATGCAGAACAGCAGGTCCTCATTAAGAAAGCCACATTTACCACAAACATTCACCTCTCATGCAGAGATCAAGACACAGTTTGAGCTCACAGCACAAAAATCTACTTTCCCTTTTTCAAGACGCAAAAGATAATCAGAAGGAGTTAACATACATGGGCTACCACAGGCAAACTTTCTTCTTTCCAAATTACATCTTTTAATTTCAGTAACACAGAAGATCACTGTGCACCTAGGAAAATTTCACTATCCAGATTTCATTCAGGCATTAAATGGAGTGAGGGGACTCAATAAAACAGTAAAAGTCTTCAAAATCCTTGTTGCTTCAAAAGCACAAATATATGAGTGCCCTCTTCCAGCCAGTGGTTCAAAATTACATCATAAAGTTAATTCTGCAATTAAATACAGAACAAAATTCAGGGCTGCTTATAAGTTGCAAATGCCAGTCACTAAATTAGAACATATGGGAAAACCACTGTGTGATAAATGTGGACTGGATAGGTCCACTAACCAAATTTTCATAGAATTTTAATACTTAATCACTAAAAATGTTAGGTGACCAGAGGCAGGGTGCAGTCAAGGAGAAGATGCATGGGTTTTGAACTTCCCTGTCTAGGAATGAATGAAGGGGTTTTCAGGAGAAAAGTAATTAACTGAAAACCCTTGCATTTCCGTAGTCATAAACTTACATAACAAAAGTGCTGCAGCTCCATCAAACTGTGGCTGAACCATTAACACTACCTCACATACTCAAGTTAAATGAAAAAAAAAAAAGGAGACAAGTTTAATGGGCATGGTTTGATTGTAGGAGAGGAAAAAAAAAACCCAAACACCAAAAAACCAAACCCCCAACAAGAAAAAACCCCATTTTTTTAGGAGGCAAGGGTTTCAACAAAAATTTTGGAGTAATCACATCAAGTTTATTTTTTATTTTCAGCATCTAGAAATGTGGATCCTCTATGAAAACAGTTTAAATCTTTTCCCATCAATTTTTTTCTGCATAAAGCAACAACTAAAAGTGCTAACCTAACATTCACTGTGTAGTTAAAGATGAAATCATTTTCAGTTACAAAACATATTTCAAAAATATGGCTCTGTTTTTAATCAATATTTTCAGTGAGCCACATTTTGAAGGAATCACATCATCAAACAGGAGTCCTCTAAAAGCTAAAGTAAAACATTGTTCTTTGCTACATATGCTGGGCAGTCTGTATCAATTTCATTTTTTTAAATGTTGTACAATTACACTAAAAAGTTTATTTGGCCACAGTGCAAATAATGTCATTAGATGAAAGCACAAGGAAGAAGAATACACATTACACTTCTCCCAAATTCTCATGTCTATAATGAAGTTTCTAGAAACATTGTCTTGGACATGAAGGAAAATCTTTTGTACTGTTGGACATAGCAGCAGCAGCAACATTAGAATGAAAAAGCAATCAATATTCCAGAACTGTGCTTTGTAATATACAGAAGAGCAATATAAGCAAAAATTGTTGTGGCCACGTCTGACGGTGCCAAATGGTTTGAGCAGGGCATATAGTTCTGGAGTGGTGGAAAGTTATTCCCTCATAAAGACCGTGTAATTTAATATGTAGCTCAGCAAATAATAAAGAAAATCAAATCTCTTAAACAGTAATTAACTTGCAATTAACTCAAATTAGTCAAGAGTCACGCACACAATGGGTGAGGGAGTCCATAGTGGATTAGAATGACAGCAATTGCCATATAAAGTTGAAACTGAGGAGAAGTTCAGAAAGAGGAAGCATAGTTGGGAACATAAGGATTGAAAGCAAAGAATGAACTCCTAGTAGGTTTGAGAAAATGGTTGGACTGATTAAGGAGAGAAAACAAACTGCTGGGAAAGGATAAGGTGCTTAAAGTAGTCCAGAAAGTGAGAGAGGGCTGACAAGAGAAATCACACAGGTTACAAGAACTTGACGTGGACAAACCCATAAGAGAGTCTATCTGATTAAAAATGATGGTAGGAAACATCTGAAATGAAGAATTTCTCTCATTGATTAGGAGAGCTCCTGAAGACCTGTATAGTATTCCCCTTGGAGACACAGTCCTGACAATCCCCACTGACCTGGTTTCAAGGGATGAACAGCATAATTGGATTACAAGGAGTTTGTTAGAGAAGGGCTAAAAGGTGGCACCAACACACAGGATAAACCAAGCACCAATATAATTGGTATAATTAGATGAAAAGGTATTAAGAGAACAAAACACAACAGGAAACCCTCAGAATTACTCAAGAGATTGTTCAATTCAGAGTTGCAGGATAAGGAAAGACACGTTGTCATTGGACTGAGAGGAATTTCTCCTATTTCCCTACTAAGCATTGGAGACCTAAGCAAGATCTGCTTAAACAGAAATACTAAATATATCTAAAACATATGAGGATCACAATAGTTACAAATTTCCAGGGAGAGTGAAGAGCTGTGAAGACAAAGCACAATAACAGTGACAGATTTAATTTTGTCCCCATATAGTAAACTATGGTGACATGTTTGGCAGACATCCTAAACCCTAAAGAACCACTTTTTGGAGCAGCTAAGGAAAAAGCTCACAAGATGAGAAGCAATGCTTAGATCAGCTCAAGACTTAAAATGAAGTTATCTAAGAAAAACTCTAGAAAAGACATCACTCCACACTCAGATACCAAACCACTTGTATGAGAGGGGGGAAAAAAGCCAAAAAGAAGCCCAAAAAGCAAACCCACAAGAGGTTTCACTTGAAAGGTTAACTTACTTAACTTGAAAACTAAGAATGATACAAATAAGAAAAAGCTAGTTAAAAATAAATTAAAAAGAGTCAGCTAAAATTTTAAAATATTCATATAAATATTTTAAAGCTTTCTTTTTATATAAACTGGCATAGAGAGGCTTTAAAGGCACCACTGTAAAAGCTCAGAGTACACGCATAATACCTTTCCAGAATAATTTTAAATGGGTTTCCAAAAAATATCAGTGTACTCAAAGAGCTGAGTAAAAGGGGCTATTAAACATGAAAAGACATACTTCCAAAAGCAGAAGTTGCACACACCTGAGAAAACTGAAAATAACAAACTCTGACAAAATTAACATCAAATCAGAATCGGGGGGAGTAAAAGAAATAAACTACCATAGGATTTCAGGAAGTGACTTGCTAGAAATTAAAAATACCAAGCTTTCAAATCCCCATAAGAAGCAGCCAGCCCTTGAGCACAGGGTGTATGAGGAACTTAGAAGGAAGGCAAACTGAATGAATGCTACACATCCATGTTTCCTACAGAGAATCTTACTGGTGCTTGGGACTGAAGAGATCCTCCCTGTAGGATGAGTACAAAATACTTCTTCAAACTGACCTGTCTAGGAGCTCTCAGAATAAATGGACAAAATGAGTAGAAACACATAATATGCACCCAGTGGTTTCAAGGCATCTCAGATATAAAATGTGTGATTATTTAATTGTGGTTTGCAGCCTACAATTTAAATTAGAGTGAACATGAGTAGAATAAAAGATAATAAGCACAGTATCAAGAGCCCAGGGACTCTGACTTCTGGAATGAGAATATTGGTAGAAAGTTAATGATGTTTACATCATTGATCAAAGAATTTTGGAACAGGCAACTTCTTGCAGGGATCTTGGGCTCCCCAGGTCTCCCAGTGAAATCAGTGACAAAAGAAGCAGTCCACAAATATAGTGCACAGCTGTTCCCCCAGCCCAAAACTCGTGACAAAATCCTTCACTGAAAACTGTCATGGAACAGGAAGAAAGGTTCTTTCATAGGCTAATAACTGGTAAAAAGAGAGGAAATTATGGCTAGGAAATGCCCTTCTGTGTAGGCTGTTATCTGCACAGATTTTCAGATAGGCTTTATATAAGCAAACCCAAAGTAGAGTGTTCCTCATTATCAATTTCACTCTGACACTAGTATTTGAAGGCAATCCTTACAGAAGCAACCTACATGCTGACACATGGCTCCAGGAAAGCAGCTGTTTACCTCCTAATGTGTCATTAGTTCTCTTCCACAAGACAATAAAAACTCAGCCCAAAAGAAAAACAAAGTAAAAGCTGCATAAACAATTTCCCTCTGCACTTCTGCTGAATGGGCAAGTCAGATCTGTTTGTTTTTAAGAAGAAATTATGCTAATTTAAACAAGAAAGCTCCTGTAAGAAATAAATTGTTGCACATCTTACTCAGAAACATCACATAACAAGGTCATTGTGGCAGAGGCAATTATTTTGGCAAATTGTTGTGGAGGGATAAGAGCTAATAACACAAGTTACAACTGGTGAATTGCACATGTGTATCGCAATGCTCAATGGGGAAAGAAATGTATTTCTGTAAATTAGCAATAGGATAAACAAGGCTGTTTCCTATATAGACGTGGTGCAGGAACCAGCACTGTCAGATGACGACACATTGCTGTTTGAGCAATAGGTTTTCTTTTGCCTTCTTATATGAATTAAACCCAGCATCAACAGCTACAGCAGAGCAGCCCCATAGAGGATGGGACTCAGAAAATCCCCTCACCACACAGAGAGGATGTAAATCTACTAAGAAAGCAATATATTTTTATTCACACATAATTGTGTCAGCTTTGCAAAGGAAAATGGTTAATTTCCAGGAGGAAATACAGCTTTTGTCTGTGGTACTCTGGATCTAAATCCAGAAAACTGGAGATCACAGTGCTGCCACCCTGGAGGTGTCCCAGCCCTGGGTCTGAGAGCCCGAGGTGCCCTGCACGTTTCTTAGGATTAAATGATCCCCAGTGTTGTGGTTTCTTGTCAGGCTACTTTCATTTGGAGAGAAAAAAGAAAAAAATAATTCTAGGACTTAGGTTGGGTTTTGTTGTTGATTTGTTGGAGTTTTTTTAGGGAGAAATGGATGATTTTGCAAGCATTAGCAGCAGGAAGACTGGAGAATGATCAAGTAAATACAGCTTTTCTCCCAGGAGGGAGCCGGCCAGTGGCCAGCTCATTTCTCTGGGCCTTCTGTACACAAACCCCTGAACGCAGCCTGGGAACACAACCCTGGCTAACAGACCAGACAGCCCCATTTCATCAGCCTGAGCTGTAATGAAAAGTTGGAGGAGATGATTGCACCACAGCACTGTCCTGCAGGTATCCTGAAGCAGACAGCATGCCAGGCCTGCTCCCAGGAGAGCTGTTTTGCAGGGAGAGAAATGCACGACGTGAGCTCAATCAGCTGGGAAACGGGGCTGGGGAAAGGAAAGGGAGCTGGAAGTGCTTTGGCCACTGCAAATAACAAGAAACCTCATCCGCCTAAGGACTCTGGGAAAGAAATACCAAGTTTTAAAGCAGAAAACAGTAAGAAGTAAAATGCTTGATCCACAGCTCAAGGGCACATTGGGAACGGTTCTTCTGCCTCATGCAGACATAAAATTGCTGGAAGGATGTTCTCATAAACAAAGTGCTGGAGGCCATGCCACCGTCCACCCCCTCCTGTTTCTCCTGACATCTAAGGGAGGCAAGTACATCTCATAAAACAGAAGATGCACACTTTTCAGGAATATCCCAGAGGCAAAAAGAAAGAATAGTGAAACAGTAACAGCTTTCAAAGCTGGTGATACAGCCTCTTCTATTTAGGTTAAAAATCCTCTAGGGCCTGTTCCTACTTCTGATATCCACGTACTTGCTGGATTTTCCACAGCTTCATTATTCAAAGAAAATAGCTGGATTTTACTAAGGTTGGCCATTGGGGCAAAAATCAGCAGCAGCAGAAAGTCAGATGAAGGTATTTGCACCTCCTAAGTCCCAGTCTCACTCAGAGGCACCACTTAGGTACCTATTAAACCCTCTGGGCTCAAACAGGATTTAAATTAGGGAACAGAGACCTAATCTTTTTCCCTCCCATTCTTTTATGCCCTGCAAAGTGTTTTACATTACAATTTATTCATGTTAACGTTTATCTAGCTAATCATTGCAAACATTTTCACACTTTGTTTTAAAAAGGTCTAAATGTAGCCCGCTAGTGTTTTAAACAAACCCTGATGTTTCCAGCGCCATATATCAGCAGAACAAAGGGAATGAAAGGGAAGGAGGAAAATAACAGGACAACCTCATGAAAGAACTCACTCAAGATTTATGAGTAAGGTGGAAAACTGATAGAAAGGCTAAAGATCTCTACAAAAATTACAACTCTCTTGTCTTACCACAGATATGATTATGCAGCTTAATAGCAGTGCCTGCAAATACCTCCTCTGCACTGAAATAAATACTGAGACGTGCTCCTCATCCACGCCGACATAGAACTTAGAGAATCATTTTTAAAAGGTCAGTTTCATCCATTAATTTATTCACACAATTGTCCGAGATTTAGCTGACAAAAGAAGCCGAGTAGACCCTGACGCTTTTTTAATATCCATATGAGAAGGCACTCAGACAGATTTAGTGCTTGATTTAAAGGAAACTGATAGCTAAGTTACACATTTAGATAGAGACACTGGGGTAAGGTCAAACCACTATCATTAACATCCCAAGGAGGAAGGCTGATAATTACTAATGCTTAAAAGCACCAGCAGTCTTACTGATTGCATGGATTTTCTCAGACTTTTGTTCAGCCAGTTTCTCAAGTAAAAAATAGCATTCAAAGACTTTTAGCTCATACAATGTAAGCCTCACTCATTAGTAATCCTTGGAGCTTGACTTCATTTGAGCCTGTTCTGGGTCTGGATAGCAATTAGTATTGCCCTCCAGGTAAGGGAGTGTAGATTTATCCCCCAGAGGTGGTTTAACTTCCTCAACCTACTTTAAAATTAGATTTACTCGGTTACAAATCGTAAGTGTTAAACGAGTAAAACTATTAAACTAGGAATACTGCTGGGCTAAAGCATTTAATGGTTTACCACAGTATTACCATTTTTATGGTCTATTAAAACAATTGTAAGAATATCAGCAGTATGAAGAATCAAGTAATTTATATAGAAGTTTGATAAAGTACAACACATTGGAGCAAAAAGTGAGCTCATTTTCAAGAAAATTAGAGAAAAGGACGTTTTAAAATAAAAGGTTCTTTTAAAGCTGAAGTACATTTATTTTAAACTAAATTTCTGAAACATATATATATCATATATCTTATTGTCAGTATTTTGTTTGTTTCATGCAGCTTGTTCAACCCAAATGGAGATGGTCTAAACCAATACCACAAAACAAACCAGTGCAAGTAAAATATTAAAAATATTACTTAAATCTAATTCATTTATGTGTTGCTCATCTCTCTTCTTTTCCTCTCCTACTTCATGTTGGCACCAAGGTCATCACTATATAAAATAACCCTGCAGCATTCTGAGTCCCTGCATGACTGAAACCTGGAAATAACAGAATCCTTGGTGCAATGGTTTCCAAGAAATTCAGAGTCCAAGAAATCATACAGTAAGCTACTACCAAAACTTTTCCACAAGTGAATTGAAGATATATTTTATTTAGTCTGTTTCTCACTTGTTCTCTAGATTAAGCTTTCAGGCAAGCCACTGTTTTTGTCCATTTTCTTGAAAATACCCCCAAGAAACAAAAACCCCTTGTGACAAAAGACTATCAAACAAATTCCTTTTTTACTAGTCTTGCAACAGTTTTGCTACTCCAAAGATGAATGCTTGGTTTGCTAATGAAGTTTGAGAAACTGCTTCAAAGAAGTTGTATTATTTGGTTAGTTTGCCACAACAAAATCACAGCAAAATGTAAGTGCACCACAGCTCTCTAAAAATTCAAATCTTACAGAGCTCTTCAGGAAGGCAAAAAAATATGTTAATATGAATAGTAACACCAATGAGATACCTGCATTTAAGCAAAGGAGATACCTGCATACAAACCCACCTCTTCTTTGTAATGATCCTCTGCTCAAACAAATATGAAAATCTTTGCTTACGCACACAGAAACACGGACTGGAAAAAAATGATTTCTACAAAGCAACAGCACGACCTAAGGAGCTCTGGAAAGTCACAGTCCACCCAAATATGCAGGCAGGTACCCATGGAAATACTGAGGCACTAACCATCACCAGATATGATTTTTGTTTTTTTTAAGCAAAGAGCACAGGGTGAAGGTCTCCATAACATCAAAGAATTTCCTAATAGAGATCATCAGCTACCTGGATCAGTGCCTGCATAAAAATCACTAGGAACAGAGCAGAGGCAGACCTGTGGTCAGACATTATCTCTTATATAGTAAGAAAAAAAACATCATTACAGTGATTTAAAGGTAATTCTGTAGCTCTTATAAATACTTTCTATTTTTCTATTTTTAATTGGGTGCATTAAATGTCTTGATAATACTCTCTCAAAGACCAATTACATGGTACACTCCTGTTTGAAGGGGCTGCTCTATGCAGTGCTAACCCACGAAGTGTGATGAGCCTTCCCACACCAATCAGCCAGCTCAACACCTACCCACAACCTTGGATCCCCTTGGAGCACACCAAGAATTTCCACAATATCTGAGTAGTACCTGAGCAACACCAACTCAGCAATAAGACTAAGTCCCAGCTGGGAGAAAGGGATCCAGGGCTATCTGAGCGCTCTCACAGGACAGAGTGGCAGGAACCAGTAGGTTGCTCGAGGTAGTCAGTTCAACTGCATCCCCAGCATCACTGCCAATTTAAGAAGTCATCTCACTGTGAGAAATTTGGAATCCTTACCTGAAAGATTTTCACTGTATCTTGCAAAGTGAGAGGAACAACACAGAATGGGTTTTGGCAGATTTAAAGAGTGTATTTGCAGAGATATCAGAGCACCCAAAATTTTTCTGCCATACTCCTTGAATGAAGTATTTTTTAATCCATTTTCCTCATCCTCTAACTTAACCAATGTTTCTCAATTATAGCTTTACAGTGACTGGATTTAAAAAGAGAAGGAAATTAAAGTTATAAAGTAAATAAAAGTAAGTTCTTTACTTTCCAAACCAAAAACCATAGAACTCATTTTACTGCAATCTGAAGGAGCAAAACCAGATTGATGCTACTTCTCACCATATTCTCAAAGAATAATCACTAGTCAGTACCCAAAAATGATGAAAAGTTTTGCCAGGTTAACATCTTGTATATTCACCTGCCTTTTTATACTGACTTTTCATCCTCATAGTTCTTCCAAGTGACAATGCTGCAGTAGTCTGGAGGGACTCCTCCTTTACCTGGTTCTGAAAACACACAGAGCCCAGTACAAAAATTTGACTGATGTCTATGTGAAAACCCATCAGTACTTAGAAACTGTGCAAAAGTGTGTGGATTTTCAGACTGCTTGCTTTATACACAGCTGGTCAATATTGGAGAGGGACTTTGAGCACTGGTAAAGAAACATGAGTTTAGAGTTGGCTTTTGGCAAATCTAATCACCACTGGTTTTAAAAGCATGGTCTTAACTGGGTCATCTGGTTTCCTCCAATATCACTTGTGGGATTTTCATTTTTCCCGTCTCTGCCAAAGGCATGACAAGCATTTATCACAGTAATGTATTTCTCTGAGACTTCTTTGCTGTTCATTTTTAAATTTCTTAGAGGATTTATTGGCATCATATTTTCTATTTCATTTGTGGCAGGCAAGCAAAAACAAAGCCTTACACTGCAAAAGCAAAAAATGTCTCTCAGACAGCTGCAGCTCAAACAGACATTGCAAAATTTCCAGATTCACAAACAAAAAGGCCTTGGTATGTCTCAATGTTTGGATGTGTGTGTAGCTGACACTTGGAAACTAAACATGGCAAGTTCATAGCCCATGGATAGGAACTACTCGTTCTACACATGTCAACTGACCTTCAAAATCACATGGATGATACTACTTCAGCACCACCAGCAAGAGGAGTTTTCAGGCACTTCTTTATACTTTGCTTTGTGGTTTCATGACAAGTGTTTGATGGCATTTGAAGATAGATTTTTGTGATGTAATACAGATAAGGGTTAGGCTGAGCTTCTGTTCTCTCACAAAGGAAATCCTTCAGACACTTCCATAAAACGGCAGGAAGGACACCTACTGTCCTTATATATTCATATCATAATGTCTTTGCTTCTTTCTCGATTTTTATTCTTAGTAAAGCATATCAGATAAGATCAGTATCATCATCAATACCATCACAGGGAAGCTGCTGGCAGCACACCAACTGTTAATTAACCCCAGCACTGTCATACCTGATTACTTTGAAAAGTACTTTAGAACGGTTGAATTAAAATAAGATAAATAAGGATGAAACATTTGGCTGATATTGAAAAGACTGCTATCTCCACTCCAGGCATGAATTGCACTCTTCCTACCAGGGAAGAGTGAATTGATTTAAAGACAGCTCAGAATTTAGACCACCACTTCACACCAAGCTTAAGATAAACCTCCTCCTGAGAGCCTGATAAAACCAAAGGTACGTGTGGAGGGGATAAAACTCTAGTACAGTAAGACCCAAATACATGGGAGGCTGCACATGACTAAAAAGATTTGTGTTTTTCCTGTAGCAGCACCTACATTGTGTGTAGCAGATAAAGAAAAAGGACAGAGCAAATCTCCACCCTGCTCAGGTGAATGGGTAGAAGCAGAATCAGATGGATACAAAAGGATGCCTTGGCTTCACCTCAACCTAATTGCATCTTGGTAGCATAAGGCAGAACATATGCAGAACTGAGTAATAACTCATCTTTTTCCTCGTAGTCATTTTTAGGCTGGTATTTTCCATTGAAATCAGTGGAGCAGAATTAGCACAGAGCAATGCTTCTACTGCACACATGTCTATCACTCCAGTGTTATATATCAGATTCAGATCTTGGCAATAAAGTGACTTTTCTGCCCTACTGAAAATGCAGGATTCTGGATTCTACTAATAAGCAAACAAATTAGATAGTCAAAGCTGAGTGTGCAGTCACCTAAAAGACTGATATTAAAAGATTTTCACTCTATATAAAAGTATTGGTCATAGAAAAAGATGATTTTAAAGTATTTCTTCCAAAAGCAGGGAGGAAAATAAATAATTTCTTTCACTTTCTTTGTGTAAAACAAAAAAGGAAGTTTGAATGTCTCCAAGTGGTGAGCAAGCTGAAACCATCAGCACAGACCAAGCAGTGGTACAAATTTTTAGTTAAGATGATAGAAGTCCAGTTCCTAAGAGCCTTACTCAAAGATGGGGCTCAAGTGCCCCAGCCCTAAGTGTGCTAAAACCTGGGCAGAAAAATCCAGCAAGAGATCTGACAAGAATTCAGAGAGCTTCCCTGACCTCCCCAAACATTCAAATTTTGAGTGATAGTATTTTTTAATTAAGTAATATTAATCAAAATCTTTGAAATAGCTCTGCTCTCTAACCTTTATTTCAGTCACAGGTGTATTTCAATACAGGAGGTTCTGCATGCAGAAAAGCCATATAACACTCCTTGAATTTCTTTCCACTATAAGATTTCCTGTCCTTGAATTTCATTGACTGCTCTACTCTTGGTGAACTATGGACAGGGAAAATATCACTGACTGATTTGTTTCTATTTTTTCCCATATACTCAAAATCTAATAGTCTTGTTATATGGCAGTCAGGTTTTTGTATGTATGATTTTTTTCATTAACTCTTGTATTCTATGTTTTCTTTAGTTATTTTTTTCCCCTGAGGACATGAGGTACAGCATGAAACAGCAGCTAGATTCAGCAATGGATCATCATTGTAAAATAGCATTTGGAAGACTCCAAATTTTGCTGTCTCCCTATTTTATTGTCTAAATAACATCTCTCAGCAGACCATCATTCATTCTTCTTTGGCATTAAAAATTTTCACGCTGTGAAAAAATGCACAAAGGAAATAGAGATGTCTAAAGCATTCCCTAATCACTGAATCACCTCGAAATTCAAGGAGAGAATTTGCTTAAATAATAATTGATCAAACATCCTAGGGATCATTAGATCTATTGTAGACAAGTCCAAATTGTCTGTGACACTGGAGAGTAAAGTGATACCTCCCACATTTGCCCTTCATCTCTCGCTTGCCTGTATTTTCCATCTTCTGAGTAATAAACATATTGCCTTTGTTTCCATTCTTTTTGCTTAGAAGCATGAGAACCAGAGAAGAATTATTTCAGATAAGCAAAGAATATGTCTCTGAGACCTTCTTCTGACAGCAATCTCCAGTACTACCACAATATTCTGAGTCAAAAAATGTGCTCTTACTCCTGTTGAGACAGGAACCTCACAAAGCAGCATCATGGGACTTTCCAGCAGGACAAGATTTGCTGAGAAAAGGGTTAACCCAGGAGAGGGAAAAAGGGGAAGAGAGGCTTCAGAGACAGTAACTAACCTGACTATATGAACTGCATTTCTCATACCTCAGAGGGCTAATGGGAAAACCAACTTTAAACAGTTCACACGCTGGGAATAAGTGAATCCTGACAAAAGTGAAGAGGAAGCCAAATCAGATGGTTTCCCAAATAAAGGAGCCTCTAACAAGCTGAAGAACCCAAGGAACACAAACTTCACAGCAGCATTAGAGGATGAATAAGGCTGGTGCACAGCTGAGCATGGAATAACTCCACTGAATGAAAAAAAACCCTTCACAGGATGTATCTAGGAAATAATCTCTCAAAATAAAAGGGGAAAGGAGAAGCAGCATTCAATATTTGTTATGGTATTAACAGACCTCTTTTAACCATGATGATCTTTTCAATTATAAATAAGCACAAATATTATGCCAAAATCCCCCAGAGTTATACAAAACTCTGATGACTATATTTCACAAAGGGTAAAGAGCCCACATATCCTGTTTTCAATGGAATAGTTCAAGTTTCTAATGATGTTTTGCTGTCCTGAGCTTACTTTCTGAACAGCAATACATATAGTAATGTTTAAGGATTCCATTTTATCGATAGAAGAATCTCATTTTGTAGCAATTACCAAGCATTCATAATCCCTGCAGGCTCTAGCAAATCTCTGGATTGTTCAAGAGACAGACTGACTTAAGACCTAAAACATATATTGAGGATGGCAAATATTATTTGGATTGAAAGCACAAGCTGAGTGCATGCTACCTGAAATTTATGCCTTTCTCAAAAAAAAGAAATTACAAACGCATGTTGTGTGGTAAGGGAGTTTAAGACATGAGTTTACTCTGAGAAAATACCGAGTAACACCCCTGTTTAAAGTCTGACAATAATGCCAGCCATGGGCACATTATTCTTAAAATTGGCTTTTAAAGGATTACCAGACATTAATGCAAAACAAAGTTTCATCACAAGACGTGTCTCCCCTCTGCATTGCCATCATGGTCACCTTCAGTCTGGGTTTCTTTCACTGAACAGCTTACTTTGAAAGCCAATTAAATTGCTTTCAATTCAGCTGAGAAAAAGAAAGTGGTCATTCCTTCAAATGGCCTATTTGGAGAAACTTGAGGATTGATCCTTTCTTCCATTGCAGCAGCTCTCCATCAATGCAGCTCTGATATTGTCAATGTAGCTACACTGGCGGAACACCAGTTTAACTGAGGAGAGAATCAAACCCTTTACTTGTAACAATTTCTGTCAAGAGACCAGACTAAGTCACTTTAATTGAGTTCCTCTCGCTTTCATTGTGCAGAAACAAAGGAGGAATAAAAAGAGATCAAAGGGCCCTTATTTGGAACTAACATAATTGTGTCCCTTGGAGAGCAGGCGAGCCTGAGATTACTGAAAGGAGATAGACTCTGAATACAGAAACCTGACAACAATGACATTAGAATGTTTAAAGGGGAAAGAAAAGGCATACACAGGGAGATTTATTTTAACTTTTCATCATCTTGCAAAGTAATGTGTGTACCAGTGTCTCTTTCACTATTCTATATATCAGATACATTTCTCTTACAATTCAGCTTGTGAGAATGGGTTTCACCTATTTATTACTTCAAATGACTTGTCTAACAGACTGGCAGTCTGCAAAATTTTCATTTTCTAATGACTTTTTTAAGAACTGCTTTCTAGTCTTGTAAATTCTGTATTAAATGGTTGAATAACACTTTCCAGACCTGAAGAGATGGTGTGCAAGGGTAAGCTGCTATAAAGCGTCAGTGGTGGAAAAAAAAAAAAAAAAAAAAAAAAAGACATTTGGCTCTCTGAAGACTCAGTTAACAAATGTCCTTGCCTTTAACTTCAGCACTTCACCATTCAAAGGTGAAAAAAAGTCACAATACAACACAATACATGTGCAATAATGAGTCGTCTGAGCTTATAAAAGTAATCATGAGCACAAACTCGAAACAAACTTCAGGTTTAGCACTCAAAACATATAACTGTGATTTCTGAGGGCAACTTAAGAAGTTAAATATCCAAATGCTGTTTTAAATAAAACACCATTAAATAATCAGCTTTCAGAAACTGGCCATTTAAAACACCCTTCATAAAACATTGGGAGGATTCAGAGAAAAAAATTGGTGTTTGGAAAATTTTGCAAACACACAACTAACTTGATTATATAATATTCGTGCAGCAGTGCAGGCAATACACACAGATCCCTACTGTTCCAGCCAAATACATGTTAAAATTAATTGTGTAGGCACATCTAGTGCTGCCATTTAGGAATTTAACCCAAATGTGGTTTGGTAGCTTCCCCTGTGCCAGTAATATGGGAAAGCAAAAGTTAACCATTACTATGATGAGGAGTTAAAACTGATCAAAAGCAGTGACAGCAAAGTGTGCAGGAAGGAAGGCTTATTAACCAACTGGTCTGATCCAACTCTCCAGGCAGCCTGTGCATTCCTCTGGGGTACAGCAGCCATCATTTCCCTCTTGCTCTGCATCAGAAAACACTGTAGACTCTCTCTCCTTCCTGCCTTCTTCCCAGGGGCAGCCCAACACCACCTTAGGAATGAGAGTCTAAACTTGTTTCTGCAAAGCTCGTCTCACTGTGGAGAAATCGAACCAGAGAAACACAAACAAAAAGCTCAAGTGACACAGTGAACAACAGAAACAAAATAGAGTCCGTGAGCCATTTATGGGTACAATCAATTACAAACACAGCACAAGCTTTTTCATCAGGTCAGAACTGTCAAAACACACTGAATCTACCAGTGTAGGTTAAGTGGAGCTACAGAGGGATGATAAAGGATTATCTAGTAGAAGAAAGGACTTTTTAATGTTTTGAAGACTGATAAGGAAACCATTGCTTGGAGCTATAGTAAAACTATTGCTGGCTGACACCCCTTCCAATTGTCCAGCCAGGCTGCCTGGTACCAGTCTTCTAAAGATATGATTATCACAAATTCTAGCTCCTTACCAGGGTTAAATCCCTCAGCAACATTGGGGAAATAAACCAGCTATGCAAGAGAGGTAGCTGGGCTCAAATATAAGGTGTGGCTTGCAAAATAGGAAGAAAACCAAACAATAAAGGACACACTCAGATGCACACAATAAAGGAAATAAGGCTTCCCAGCAGAGACAGCTACAGACACTTCACTTCTGCAGGAAGACAACGAGGGTCGGGAGTTGCCAGCCCCAAGTCTTATCAGACAGTTTATATCTTCACCTGAACAGCCCAGCCAGGATCACTTTTAACCCAGTCCTCCAGAGGCTGAGGATGCCTCCAACTTGCATTAGATCTACTCAGTTTGAAGGCAGGTTAAAATAAGGTGTAGCTTAATTCTGACTAGAACCTGTCTCTTTTGCAGCAAGGCTGAAGGCAAAAATCATTGACAATTGCCTTCCCCTGGTCTTATGAGGCACAACAAGAAGGAAAGAGCATCTCAGAATACAGAAAATTTAGGATATGCTTCCAGGAACACACATGCTGGTAGATAAAAGAGGTACTATAAGAGAAAATAGGCTTAATTGCAGGAATTCTTGCACATAGACAAACACAGCTGATGTGTTAATCTTGGAACAAGGCCTATCCAGAAACGTTCACTGCAGGAGAATCCTCACTGAGGATAAAAGAAGAGTCAGAGTCAACAGCCCAAAACACCTTTTCCCACACTGGAAAAAAAAAAAAAAACAAACAAACAGTGCTGGCTCAATAACTCTGCCCTTTGAAAAATAAATATGCAAAAATAAAACAATTTTCAATTTGCTTTTCTAGTGGTAAAGGTGATTTAATCTGACTTAGGTTTCTTCCCTACATTAACAGTTAACTCTTGCATCATGTTGCCCGAGGCTGTCAAACACACACCTGCTATTCCAGAGTGGAATTCTGCAGTACCTCTGCACACAAAGGCAATGCCAAGGCAAGATGCTCAGCAAACACGGAGACAAAACAGGTAATGAGGAGGGAGAACTCCCCATTCAAACTTCCGCCTGGCTGGATGATCATTGGTACAAGAGCCTTGTTAGGAGGAAGAGAAAGACCTATAGAGACTTACTGTCTCAGGGAAAAAAAAAAAAAAAAAGCCCATTTAATCAGGATTAAAAGCACAATAACAGGAAAGGACCTTTCAGAGACAATCATGATGAGATGTGGTGTTTTCTCTCAGAGGCAGGAACAATTCATCTCATTATTTTAATGTGATCAGTTGTAAAAAGGTTTTCCTTCAGATTACTCAGTGAGAGACTTGTCAAAGATTCATAGGGCCAGAAGAAAATACCACAGTACATTTTACACACTTGCAAATGAGTTGACAGACCAAGGAGAGAGGCTTAAGATGGGAATTCATTAAGGAGGATGGTTACTGACACTGGCATGTGATCACTCACCAATATTTAAGAATACTGGTTTTGTCTTAGCTAATATATCAAGATAAAAAATTGTAGATTGAAAGCTTTCCAAACACATTGTGCTATGCTCATATATCCTTCAGCTAGAGGAGATTTGTATTAAGATGTCTGAAAAATAATAAAAAAATGAAAATTATAAGAGAACAAATTGTATACCAGATTTCCCTCCTCACCCCTCCCCCAAAGTTACAGAATTGCTTTGCAGTAGCTTTACTGCATTGAATTACCCAATTATCTTCTAAATTATAAAAGGCAAATCTTCACCACCAACTGTTCCTAGGACTGCCAGGATGTGCAGTGTTGCAAAACTGTAGCAAAAATGTAAACAAAAGAGCCCTACTGAACAGGGAGGCAGGCTGTCCACATATGCCAATCCCAACGGCTTCAATCAAAGGAGAGATTGTTTCACAAATAAACTAAGCCAGTGCAACTAATAAACTCCTGCTCTAATTACTGGCTGCAGATGTATCAACTGAAGCAAATGAGACGCAGGCAGCCATTAATTATCTAATGAGGCCAGCAGTATTTCTGATGAGGTGGGGCTGATTAAATATTAAACAGTAGCATATGGTGAGTGCCAAGAACAAAAGATTCAAATCCAACTTGCTCTAGATATATATATATATACACATATATATTTATAAATAAAAAATACAACATTGCATTAGAAAATCCCCCTCCTCTTAGACAGAAGAGCAACCTCACTCTGAGAGAGGTAATTAAGACAGAAATGGAAGCACAAAACTCAAAGGGAGTGTAGTGAGATCTGACTTCTGAAGGTGTAACAGATGAAAAGGTTTCACATTAAAGAGATGCCAAAAACATTTAGGCATCGCAGCAGTTATCTCTTTGTTTAACCCTTCTTAGTTATTAAAATCTGCAATTGTTTCCTTTTGCCCCTGTTCTTTTCTTCCCTTCTCTTTCCCTGGAAAAGTCTCAAGGCTCACTCAAAGAGCACGAGGAATATCTAACAAATCCATCCTTAGAGCACAGCTTACAATATTCAGCCAAGACATGGAAAGTATAAGAAAGGAATACAATCACTGAAATGTCATTAGGGCCAGCTAAACTGAAGGAAAAATCTAACCTTACTCACACAGATGTCAAGCCCACTGAAGCCAGTTAATCCCATCAGACTTAAGTGGGCCACCTCCAGCCAGCACATCAGAGAGCCTGAGAGGAGACACATGTGGGGCTTTTTTCCCCTCCTGTCAGCTCCTCCACCTTTCACCACAGACATCCAGTGATGCAGCAACCCTGGCAATCCAAAAATCACCCCTTTCCAAAGGGCAGGGGATGCAAGACACAGCCTGTCCAGCTTCCAAGAGGAGAAAAGCCACTCTGCTGTACTGTTGGATGCTGCTGGACAGTTTGGCTGCAGCCTCGCCCCTGTGGATCATTAACGTTTCAGTTCCACAACCCTGGGAACTGCCAGATATGTCATGGATTTGCTCTTCACTTACGTAAAAATGGCAATTACGCCTGATTTGTTTCAAACTTAACACACAGGTATTGAGCTCTTCAGTGCAAGTGATCTGTACGCACACAGGAGGGAGGGACTTCTGTGACTGAAGCAGAAAATCTCATCTGGCTGCTGGAAGGCTCTGTCTGGACTCCAAGGGGACCAGAAATTTTCAAGAAACTTGAAAAAGACTTTAAATCTGCCAGGACAAAATTGCAGAGATAGGGAAAAATGTTCAGATATAAAGTAGATTTATTGGACGGGAAATCGGGTCTAGAACTGGCAAAAGCTGCATGTTCTCAGAAACTTCTGAGGGCTGCTGTGTGAGACTCTTACTAAGCCAAAGAGCATTTGCTGTTTATTTCAAAATATGCTCAGATGGCAGCCACTCATCACATTTTACATTGTTACAGTAACAATGCAAATGTCCTAGATAGATCTAAGTTTTTTAGCTGTCGTTTGTATCAATTTATTAGAAAATGAGCCTATTTTTATGTCAGGACTTCATAGAGAAACATAAAGAATCAACAAGTCATTATTGATTACCTAGGAATAGATCACATTTTCTGAATATCTTTGCTATTACAAATGGTTTCTCTAAATATGAAAGAATGGTTCTCTCCCATCCGCCTTTTTTTTTTTTTTATAATACCCTTCTTTATTATAATCTCCTTAATATCCATCTGCTACCCTTTAGGCTAAAGCTTCTTAAATTCAAATATAGGGCTATTTTTATCACAGAAGAATATGTAAAGCAATAGAAACATTTTAATGGATTTTTGTGCCTGTGGCCCTTTTTAGCTGAATTTCCATAATGAAATCCAGTTACAGACATTGGTGCTGCTACAGTTGGCTGTTCACACAAATAAAGAATGAACATTTTTGTCTTGTAAGCCAACTCAGTAAAATAGAGAGTGCAATAGAAACCTACAGAAAGCACAGGCTTTTTTCCTCTGTTGGTGCTTTAGTACAACTGCACAGAACTGTATTTTTACTCCAACAGGGCATAACATTCAAGATAAAGTCACGACCCTACATTTAGGTTATAAATAAGTTGTATAAAGTCATTTTCATAAGTAGTAACTAACAAAATGAGAATATTTTTCTTCTGTGCAGGAGCATTTGGGAACATCAAAATAGCTTCATACAAATAACTACATGCAAAAACATTCACAATAAACATCCATGTAAGCGAATTCGTTGTATTAATGATCTGGAAAAATATTTTTCTAAAAATATTTTAAGGGCACCCATTCTTCTCCACCAAAATATTTTATTATTTTCTTACTGCTGTAAATGAAGCAGAGCAAGAAACAGTTTCTTGTATCATAAACAGTACTAAAATTTAAAATATTTTTCCACTCCTCATCAGGGAGATGATTTTTAAAGAAGAGAAACCAAATATCATATCCATCTCCTTCCAAGAACAGCAAGAAGCACTTCTCATCTAGGAATTAACCCTGTGCTGGCCAGCCCAGCTCCAGAGGCCAGGTTGCATTGGGATGCCCATTTCTAATGAGGCAGAACAACCAGCATTCAGACAAAAAAGCCTCAGTAGCCACAAAAGTAGCTTTTAAAATTATTATTTCTATATTCAAATACCAGTTGGTAAAGTGATTACTGATAGTCTTGACTCTGATCATAACACAACTCAGCCTCACATCAGTTTGACTGAATTATGTTGGTATCTCAACTGCTCAGCCATTATTATTTTTTAATCAGAACCAAAGTATCTTAAAATGGGCACTTAGACACTGAAATGCTGCAGAGATATAACAAATAGTGACATTCACAGGAGCATCTGAGGCATTTAGAAACCTTTCTCACTTCTAAACCCAGGACCTCAGCATTTCTATAATGTTTATCTAGCAATTACTTATCAAGTCTCATTTCTGTTTCCAGAAGCCTTCACCATTAATTGCCTCAGAGTCTATACAAGGTGTGATGAGCTTCTGCATTTTTATAAATGCCCTTGTGCAGGAAGGGTTTTGAATAACTTATAATTGTTCTGTGCGTAGGAGCTTACCATTTAGCTCCTATAATACAATGCTCTTCTTATTTCAACAGTAATATTGTCTGAATTGCTAAATCCAGAAGAGTCTTTCGATTCTGATTTGGAGAAGTTTAATTGTAATGATTCAATTATTCTAAACCCAGTGTCTGTTATGACTGTTTATGGTGACTGTTAAGAGGTACATCACTCTCCTTTGTCTTGTGTGATACAGCTTTGGAAATCAAGATATTTCCTTTGTATTGGGTGCTTAAAGAAGTTCTACCCAAGTCTGACTTTGCAGTGTCCTCATTGTGCAGAACTCGTCATCTTAGCACAACAGATTGTTTTGCTATTGCAGTAAATATTCAATCATGTAAAAACTAACACATATGAGAAAATAAGCATGAACTTCCCCTGATATCAAACAATGACCAGCACCTGACCCTGCAGACAATGTGGGCACAGAGGCAGCTCTGCTGGCATGGTGTGTGGCTGTCACCCTTGCACCAAGAATGACACAAGAACAGACAAGACACAGTGTAAAAAGGAAGAAAAGAAGGCTTTAATGGATAGGAAATTTCAGCTTAAATAGATCAATATGATACATTCTATTTGATTGGTTAGTTAATAAAAACATCTTCCTCACACACCATCCTTGAGAGGAACAGAAAAGCAAGGTGGAAAACCACCACCTGCAGCTTGTTTAGACTAACAAGTTATCACATTCCTACAACTCCCTAACAATTTTCACAAGCCACTGTGAGAAACAATTGCTGTTTCTCTCTCCCTGACCAGGCTGGCATCCACATGTGGCAGAGCTGGACCATGATCCAGGGAAAGGCAGTTCATGGCATGGGTGGGCACACAGGAACCTGAGCAGTTGCCTGCCCAGCCAAGGTTTTCAGAGTCAGAGCAACCAGCAGTCAGAGCTCTCTAACTCCTATTTAATGTTTATGGGGCTAACATTCCTCAAATTGATACACAAAAGCATTGCTGGCTGCTACCTGCGACCTCAGCTCTGCTTCTCCCTCCTCAAGGGATCCCCAGGTGACAATGGGGCTGTTGTGGGGTGGGGGACAGGAGAGCCGGAGCCCCTCTAGAACTTCTTGGCTGCCTGTGGCAGCTGCTGCCCAGATTTGGGGCTGTATCTGAGCCCTGTGAGGGACACTCCTGGTGCTGCCCAGCACCTGCCACACTCAGACCAACCTTCTCCTCATGGACCCCTCACAAGGAGCAGCCCTGGGCTGGATGAAGGTGCCCCCACAACTGCTCTGTCATTCCCCTCCTCAGCTGGACAGGTTAGAGGAAACATCACAGTATAATGAAAGGTTCATGGGCTGAGGCCAGATGAGGCAATGATCACCCCTCACCCTCTTGTCCTGCTCCAGCTCAGGGACCCTCCCAGGAGGTGCGGTCCCTCAGAACAAGCTCTGCAGTGCGGATGCCCTGTGAGGCCACAAGTCCTGCCAGAGCCTGCTCCAATGTGGGCTCCTCTCTCTGTGGGTGCTGCCAGGACCCTGCTCCAGCGTGGGCTCCTCTCTCTGTGGGTGCTGCCAGGACCCTGCTCCTGCGTGGGCTCCTCTCTCTGTGGGTGCTGCCAGGACCCTGCTCCAGCGTGGGCTCCTCTCTCTGTGGGTGCTGCCAGGACCCTGCTCCAGCGTGGGCTCCTCTCTCTGTGGGTGCTGCCAGGACCCTGCTCCATTGTGGGCTCCTCTCTCTGTGGGTGCTGCCAGGACCCTGCTCCAGCACGGGCCTCCCAGGAGATCCCAGCCCCCTTTGGGCAGGCGCCTGCTCCAGAGTGGGGCTCTCCAGGGGGATCTCTGCACCCCGGGCACCTCCATGGGCACAGCAAGGGAACGGCAGCTCTGCCCCCGGAGCTCCTCCTGCCCCTGCCCCGGGCCCTGCAGAGCTGTTCCTCTCACAGCTCTCGCTCCTCTTCAGGCTGCAGTTTGTCCCTGCACAGCTGCTCTTCCCCCATCCTCACTCTGCCATCCCAGAGGCGCTGTCCTGGCCCTGCTGGGCTCGGCCTTGGCCACTGGTGGCTCCGTCCTGGAGCCGCTGGCCTTGGCTCTGCTGGACACTGGGGGAGCTTCTGGCAGCTTCTCACAGGAACCACCCCTGCAGCCCCCACCACCAAAACCTTGCCACACAAAACTAACACAGCCTCCAAAGTGTTTTCTGTATTCCTTTGTGGAAGAGATGTATTTTCAGAGGGACTCGGCTCCTGCAGGATCCTAAATTGGCTCATTTAATCTACATGGGTACTTGAATCCTCACTTAAGACATTAGTTAATTAAGCCACATTAAACCACACAGGCAAAAAGGAGGCTATGTTCAGATAAATTTAAGGCTCTGATTTTCTGATTTAAAACCACAAAGCAAAGTCTTGCAGAGAGCCCAGCCTGGTGCTCCCTCATTAACTCAGCATATTGCGACATTTATAGTTCTTGCTCAGGACCTGGAAACCAAGAAAAATAGCAGTTTGAAGCAGTGAAACAAAACTACAATGCTGCAGAAAAATAAAGTTTTTGTCTATTCCATGAGCTTGCACAACAAAGCTTTACCTTCTGGGCCCTCAGAAACCTCTCATGCCCATACAAATATTCTCAAATTCATAAGGAGAACTTCTGTGCTGCCATTTGAAAATCTCCTTTCCATGGTGTCTCAGTAATTCTGTTGTAAGCAGAACTCATCACCGAATGAGTTAAGTAACCACATCCAAAGAGAGGGTAAGCAAGGAAAATTAGGTTTTCATAAAAAAAAATCATACACTTCAAAAAGATTATTTAAAATGTTCAACTAAATTCTACTTAATGAACAAATATCATCTAAGAAAGGAAGTTCTATGCACAAATAAGCAATCAAAGAGTGAGAAGAACAAAACCAAAAATAATAATGACTTGGCTACAGTCCACACGTAAATAAACCCACACCGACTATCAGAGGGCCTTCCCTCCTGTCCCCACCTCTCCCAGAAGCTCCCTGATCTGGCCTCAGGCATCCTTCTGCAAGTCAAGTGCATCCTTCCTTACATAAGGGTTTGAAATTTAGGGAATGGAAAGGGGCTGAAGCTGAGGTTTCTGAATTTTGGAGTTTTTCTGTTCCTTGCTTTGTTTTGTTTGCTGCTCTTAATAAAAATAACTGAAACATTATTTCACAAGCAAATGAACAAAACCTGAAGTGCTGTGTAGGCATTGCTTTCCTTCCCACATCTTCATTTCAGGAATGCTATGCTACCAGTGTTTTGCAGAAATATTCCAACATAGGAAACAATAGGTATCCAACTCAGAAAAAAACATCTCAGGCAGGGAAAGATGTCAACTCCTTCTGTCTTCCAGACTGATACCTTAAACACAAATCACTCCCTTCCTTTACCTGCAGACTACTCTAATAAATCTTCAGGAAACAAAACCAGCCCCCAGAATTCCCCAAACAAACAAACTCAAGGTAAAACAAAAAATATGCAAAAGGAAAAATAAGTCTCTCCATTTACAGATTCATTATATCACTTTCTTTTGCCATGCTTGTCATTTAGAATTAATCAAACTATTTTCGTTAAGCATATAAAGAAAAGACAGCGCAGATGCCTTTTGTTATCTATATAAAGAATTAGGGTGATAACAGATTTAGTGAGGGAGATTTTTCAAAGGAATTTACGAATACAGTTTCCTCTGAAAACAAATCACATGCTTTCAAGATCCAGCATAAAGAAATACAATAACATAAAGAAATACAATAATCCAAGTATATATTGTACTTTTCCTATGGGTGCAGGTAACACTTTGAAAACCTTAAGCCTGTGCTTTCTGTTACATGAGAAGGAGAAATTGTGAGAGTTTTAGTGATGTGTACATGACTACACAAGTGCAGATGCAAAAGAAATCAATTTCAAACTGATTTCTGATCTTTAGAAATGTATTTGTTCTAAAGGCACTTTAACTCAGCATTCTTTGTATAAATGTAAGTGTTATCACGGTTACTTTAATTTAGGATTTTGTTCAGTGTCTTCAAAAGAACCTCCCTGAGATTTGGCAGGCTTTTTTTTTTTTTTTTTTAACTGAATGTGCTGGAAAAAAGCAATCTCAAAATTAATTTGAAACACAATAATGTAAACATTATTTCAAGAAATAATCAGCTACCTACACTTGAAACCAAATTCAGCAATTTTTTTTTTTGTCCATTAACAAAGTAACCAAGTTTTTATGTAAAAACAAAGATGGTAAAATGTTGATATCTTTGCTCTCTTCAATTGCCCTGACTGGGAGCTTGATCAGTTCTGAGGAAGTAATTAGAGGTAAAATAAAACAGATTTCTCTTTCTGCCTATTTTTGTTTAATGTTAAATTCCATAACGTTCAGAAAACTGCTTTAGTACATTGCACTAGGCAAGATAATAGATATAGGAAAATTATTTTACATCTAACTTTGAAGCTGGGTGTCTTTCATTTTTTATTATTTTGCTTTTTTTCCCCCGATACATTTGTAAAAGAAAAGAAAGGAAGCCTTCTGGGGACTTACCTATTCCCTTTATGGCTTAGTAGCTAGGGCTCCTAGGCAGCTTTTGAAAAAGTATTAAACTAGTCTATTACCAATTTCTGCTCATGAAGAAAAAAAATGGAATAAAGTCAAGGTGTGCATATTTTTGATACCTACTAGAAGATACTACACATTACTTTCCTGTTAATCTATTTCCTTGTTGTGACCCTTCCATTTTTACTGTTCCACACTACAGGGTTTTTAATTTTTTATACCCATGTACACTTATAGCCTAAGATGCATTAACTTGTTGCTAAGGTTTCATTTTCAGAAATGTATGGCATCGAGTTTAATCATAATTTAATAACAAAAATAATGTATGAAAGATGATGGTTGAGGCAGAAATCCAACCCAAAATCTGATGCATAATCCAATGCCCTGTTCATCAGAGCTGCTATATAATACATCAATTTTAAAGACAGAACCCACTGAGAATCATTAGAAGCCAAAATATTGTATTTTATGTACACTGTTGATGACTTAAGTTTTCTGTTAGAAGGAAAGAAGCAGTGGTTGTAGCATCATACAGATTGACACACATTATAAATAAATATATATAGACACACTTGGAAGAATATTAATTCCTCACCTGGGTTTGTATTTATGTTGGGTATGTATGTAATAATTAATTTCCAACTACAGTGTGTTAATGCCCTCCCCAAATCTGGGGCAGATGACCTTAAAAGTAAAGAAGTCTTTTTATTTCTAGTTCAGTTTGAGTTGAGCATCAAGATAACTATGCAAAAAGTACTCAGCTCTTGCTCTTATTTTGCACTTATCCAGGCTCATTGGCCTAAGATGCCATTAAATATAATGAAAAGGTCTAGAAAGTTCTGACTCTATTTAATTCATCCATCTATAACATGGACTCATTTAGCAAAGGGTTGAAAAGTCAAATATGAATTCTACAGAGCAATATCAGTGTAAATCTAGAGGAAATGTCTCTTTCCCCTTAGCTGTCCCTCAACCTCTGTCTCCCTTCTCACACCCACTCTTTATTGGAGGCATCTCATAATGATAAACACGTGTTACCTGTCAGGAATACAGGCATCTCTATCATCATTTCCTGTGCAATTAATATTTAATTTAAAAGGAGTGACTTTCAAAGGCAACTAAGACCTCAGTTACTCTGCTGTCCAGTAGCAGTTGGATCCCTACTCTCACAAGCAGCGTGGAAAATCCTGGGACTTCTCCTTCCCTTTGCCTGTCCTGAACAACTTCCACAAGGAAAGACAAACAAGTGAAATGGAGAGTAGGAATTAGATGATGTTCCTCGGGAGCGGAGGAGTCCGAGGTGGCTCAGGGAAGTAATCTGTGTAAGTGATCTGTGATTAGATGTTTGCACAGCTCGGAGATGCACGGCCCTGTTTACAAACACTCACAATCGCTCTAGGGAAATTAGCTGCCTCTGCAGGATTTTTTTTCTGGTGAGTCAGCAGCTAGTCATTGCTTAAATGATACTCTTGTTCTCCGAGTACTCTTGGATGCCTCCTGAACTTTTTTTCCCAATAGGAGGTAATGCCTTGTGTGATGCAAGATGCAATTCATCTGACAGTCATGGATGGGAGGCATTGCTAAAGGGGACATAATGACAGCTGTGGAGCTGCAGAAAACACTGGCCTCTAAAGCATTTCTTGCATCTATTTACTGGTTTCCCGTACCTTTACTATTAAATTGAGGATTTAGACTGATTTTCTAGAAAATCTTTGGCAAATCAGTTTTAATGGTATTGAACTGTCTGAGGTTTTATTAAGATTACATAGTAATTAAAAAATTAAGTGAAAACTCTATTTCAGGTCAAGAGCAAAACACCTTTTGCTGATACAGATCTTGGGGGAAAACATAGAAAAAGCCTTCAGAGAAAGGCGATTTCTACCTTGTCCCTTTGACTCAGCACCCTTTCTGAAAAGCTGGAAAACCAAGCTTGCCCAGGAAGGCAAGCTGGACTTCTCAAGCAACTCCATACTTGGAGCTTGGGCAAGATGATTCATGCTTAGATGCAGGCTAGACATAATCAAGTACCTGCAGCAGTATCCATTTTCCAGTAATGTTTTCTAGCAGCAGAGTCTAAACTGAAATTTGACAAATTAGCCACTACAATTATTCCACAAATTATTCCACTGTGAGGATTGCAAGTAAATGTAGGAAGGGAATTATCCAGTTCTCATTTGGAATTCAGTCTTTGTTAAACCAACTGTGGGTAGTACGTCATGTGAGCAGAAGCTGATTCATATCCATTCAGGATAACTTTGTTTCAGTATCTCTTAATTGGAAATATGATTTTTTTTACAATAGTTGTTTACCTCTGTGCCCACCAAATCCTTCCTAAATGAGCCATAACTATTGATTTCTAACATTTCAGCCACGTAAATCATGCCATCTATTTCAACAACAGACTTCAGGTCTCTATGAACCAGCCTTCTAATAATGGGATACATGGTGTACAATAATTTGATTTCTGCAAGCCCTGCCTTTTTAATTATCATTACCAATGTTTTTACTCAAAATAAGTATTAGTTTTCTGCCATTTTCCCCCTTCTGTAGCTAGTTTTCGCTAGTCTTTTTTATTGATCTATAGGCCATCTGAACAATACCTTTTCTTTTCCCTAGAAGGCCAGCATCAACCTTCAAAACCAGCAGCATGTACATCACACAGGTATTTTACATTCACAACTTGTCATATTTCATTTGTTTATCTTAAAGAAAAGATACTTTAAAATATTACTTGTATTTCTTCTTCTGTCCAGCATTTACTTTTGTTCCTCCAAGTCAGCCCATGCTGCAGAACAGTGCTAACAAGCACATCCCTTACTCTCTTCTCAAGGCTGAGTGCAGCCCCCAGCCTTGGTTTGAGTAGGCAGTTCTATGGCTTAGGGACAGTTATAGAAGGTTCTTCCCATCCTCAATATCACAATATTTCAAATAAAGACCTCCCATGCAGAGATCAACGCATCCAATTTTTTCTGGTGGGCCTGAACAGCTGCACAAATCTGTGTTCTGTGCACTTCTCCAGTTCTGCCTGTAACCCACTCCATGGAAAATCCTCATGTCACCTACACGCCCAGGCACTGATATTGGTGCAAACTTCAAATACTGTCAGTTCAAACCCCTGCTTTAAAAACCACTCCAAAACACTCCAGTTCAGGAGTTCACCGAGTGACTGCCTGTGATTGTGAGCTTCAGTGCTCATCTCCTCCCCCTCACTAACAAGGAGCTATTAGCCACTCTGAGATTTCAAACAGCCAGCCTGATCAAAGGCCCACAGTCACTGCCACATAAACCAACAGAGACTTAAAAAGAATGAAAAATGTGTGCTCAGTGCTATTGTAAAATATGCACATGCATGTTCCCCTGCCTTGCAGGGAGTTGCACAGCTGAATATGGAAACTATTTCCTATTTATATGTAAGCTTTAGTTTAACCTCTGGATAATTTGGGCAACAAAAATTATGCATACATGCTGAGTAGGGAATGATCACAAGATAGATAATGAGCTAAACTTGTTTACTTATTGTGGAGAAATATTCTCTATTTTACCTTACCTATATCAAGTTCTGCATTCATACAGGCTGTTAAGCATAGCACAAAGCAGTAAAATAAAACCACATAACCATTTTTTTTTATATTGCCGGAAAAGGTAGAAAGAGGGTCATAGCTGGAATGTACCCAAACAATGCAAAGCTTCCAATGTGTAGGTGGTGTGACTGACTGAACATCCCCAAAGTGGTACAAAGGCTACAGAAATAAGGGACCAAACCCACAAGGAGCGAGTTTTTGGGTTGGATTTCTAAACTGTACACCTTGGTATCGAAGATATTGAGACAGCAAAACTCCATGAATAATGAAGCCCAATTGACATGCTTTGGAAACTCGTTGTCACTTTTGATGGAACAGCATCCTGCTATTTTGGCTATTTCTAGTATTTCTTTCACATGTGGTTTTGCTGAGCCTAGCCAGAAACAAGCTGGTGTGGTTATTCTTTCCCTGGGTCTCCTCTACCACATGCTTACCCAAAGTCATAGGCTTCTGTTTCTCTTTGTAATTTTTCTTTTACGTGTATTTCATGTGCTTATAAGACCAAATCTAGGAGACAAACAGGCCAATAAACAAAACCAGAACCGTACAAGCCTCTTTTCCCCTATGAATAGGCTGAAAGTCAGTTGTTGCCATAGAGCCAGGAGATCCCTTTTCTTGGCTTCAGCCTCCAGGGCTGCCTGTGTGCTTCCCTCCAGCTCTGGGACAGCACACAGACCTCTGCACTGCTCCCACCCTTACCTGAGGGGTAAATGGAAACCTACTCTATTCCTCATGCTGGTTCAGCTCCCACTTGCTTCACAGGGCTGAGGGTGCCTTCATCACAGTTTAAGGCCAGACACGTGTTGAGGTATTAGCTCAAGAGAGGCTTGGATCTTGCTTCCTCTCCTAATGAGCAAATACAGACAGAATCAAAAGCTGCTTTCTGCCTCAGGCAGCAGGTTAGCATAGATGAAATGTTTCTAAGCAAGAATTCAAATACATGAAGACTGCAGGATTTTTAGTCAAGGTTGCATAAGATGCAAATGCAGACATTTAAAGTAAACACAGGGCGTTTGTGTTATGCCAGTTGAAAGCTTCAGCACATTCACTACTTTTTTTTTTAAACAAGCCAGTATGTCTCAATTATGATAATGCCAGGAACATACACATCTGCAATCTCGTGCTCTCAGCTATTTCTTATCAAACACACTAGAAATGTAATTGTAGGTTAAACAACAACTGGAGCTCAACGGATTATTACAGTAGCCTGACCCTCACATCAGTGCTACAAGCATTCCTCAACAGTCTGATTGCTCAGAAAAATAATTCATTAGCTTAAAGAATATGCCACAAAACCAAGATGACAGCTCAAGAGCGTGATATATACATAGTGCAGAACTACATGGAATTCAGCAGTCTGATTCAGTGGGATGGCTTTAGGTCCAGAGGCCACCCATTCTCTGGGCTGTATCACCTTTCCTGCTCTGCTGCTCAGAGCTGGTGCAGAACCCCATACTGTCCTGCCATTGATTCTTAAAGATGCAGCTGGATCTCTTCAGTACCCGTTTTGTACGCAGACAGGAGTTCAGAACCCACTTATGACTACCTTATCCATGCTATGATGGATGTGATTCATTTTGATGAATCATTTCTACAAAGAGTCTGAGCAAGAACTGTGTGTTGACAAATCTGGTGCCAAGTTTCTTCCCTACAAATAAATTTCTCTGTGCATACCATAGTGCTACAAAAATTAGTGTGCTTCCATTTTGGAACAACTTATTTGGTTGTGTCATGGATTTATTTAGGACTGAAGGAAGGAGGAACACAGTAGACAACAAGGGACAGTGAGAAAAAAAAAATAAATAAAAAGATTAAGCGTTTAAATGAATGTCTTGAAATCACTATTGGATTCTTACTATGTCCTGCAGTCCCTCAGCTCTGTGTGATGGGCTTGTCAGAGTCTCTTGCAGTGACCAGCACCAGCTGGCTGCTCAGGTACCCCTTTTGTGCTGGTTGGGCTGTTCTCACTGCAGTACCTCTACACTGGTATGAAATTGCCTCCCAGTCAGGAGCCCCACTTGAGCTGTTGATGCAAAGCCTAAGTTGTATCAAGGACCTTCCACAGCCAGGATTGATTTCTGCCTGTAAGCATGGTTTGGTTTTCCAAATACTACACTTGTACGGTTTTGTTGCAAAATTAGCTTTGAGCTATGTAAGCCACAATCACTACGAGAAGGCTTAAGAGGGACTACATGCATTCAAGGTATAGCATGCACATATCTTAAGCAAACATTTACTCTCATTTTGAAAAGAAAGCTAAAAATCATGCCTTTTCAGGGCTAAGTTCTGCTTATATTCTACTAAGTGCTTATGTGTTTAGACTTGAATCAAAAATTACAGTATTTTGTAAATAAAATGTAAACAGCTCTGATATGGATCACAATCCCTCTTTCTTTTGGACAGCATAACTGCATAGCTCCAGCAGTGTGTCATGACAGCTCTTGGAAAGTGAGGGGTGACAAGTGGGAGAATCTAAGTGCCTCTGTGCAGCTGCAAAGGCTCCTCCTCGCTGTGCACAGCTGAAAGGTGTCACTGCAGTGTGGTTTGGGATGCTGCACTCCGGGGCAGCAAACTCAGGTGTGGACTCCAGCCTTGCACATGCAGACCATCAACCCCTTCTATTCTTTCCAAAGAGCCCATGCAGAAGGCAAGCTTCACACAGAGTGAGAGCACAAAGCATCTGTTCACCTCACATGGAGATTTATTACACACTTCCATTTTGGCCCTCCCCCAAACTAAGAAACTCAGTTGAACTCTATTGTATTTCTTAGGAGAAATATTCATGACTAGGACAAGGACAAGCTTTTAGTAGTCCAGACTTGGAGGTACCTTAATTTATCTAGAAAATATAAGTGTATTTGTTTGAGCAAATACTAGATACCAAAGCATTGCCCAGAGCTAGAAGCAACTGTATTAAAACTGGCATTTCAGCAAGCATACACAGGGAAGATACCAAAGGCTTAGGTTATCTTAGTTTGCATAAGAGGCTGAAAACTTAAATTAGTTTTTAGTTTTTTACTGTAAATAGATTGAAACAGGTATTGTGCTTACAAGTGTATACTCTGCTCAGGAAATATAAAAGGAAAAATTACCACCCAAAGAATTTTTCATATTTCTGTGGTATATATCGTATTTGTGATTGAATGAATCACGAGCAGCTCATAAATCCCCAGAAATATACACGGTCCAATGAGTATTCACTATAGATTTTAAGATTTAGCAACAACATTAAAGAATTTCATAGAAATCAATGGTGACCTCATAGAGGAACACAACAGTAATTTAACGGTTCACTCACTTTTTACCTGCCGGGCACAAAGAAGAGCCACTGGCATGTAAACCTGTCCCTGACTCCCCCCACTCCCCTCCCCTATTTTTTATTTATTCTAGTAAACTGAAAATGTCATTCTTTGTGCTGTACAAAGGGAGCAGTTTTCAGTACAGATAAATTATGCAACTTCTTAGACAAATCATGCAGAAACTTCAGTAGAAAAGAAATAACAAAAAAAAAAAAAAAAAAAAAAAAAAAAAAAAAAACCAAAAAAAAAAACTCATCTACAAGCTGCCTGAAACCTCCATTACTGAACAAGGGGAGGAGGCAAATCTGGGAAGCTGCACAAGACCTGGACAATTCCTGTGACACTGAAATCCAGCCCACAGCACTTGGGCTGGATTAGTCCCAATAATCATATATTTGATTATGACTAGTTCCAAAGGCCACCCCCTACCCTAGAGGTACCTGAGCACGGGGGATGGAGCAGGGCAGGTGATGGAAGGGAACAAGCTCTGTCCCAGGCCCACCTGAGCTCTAACACCTCTCCTGGGCCACGGGAAAAGGGCAGGGGAGGCTGCTTGGAGCAATTAAAGCTCATTAGAGCTCTCTGGGTCTAGAGGAAAAGTTAGGGACAAGGTCTGAACAGGCCCCCCAAAAATCTGTGATGGGTCAACTCTTGTGGCCACCTCACGGAAGAGCAGATCCATGCAGGGCTGTTCTCCCATCAGGGACAGCACACAAAGCTGCCCACAATTCCCTACCAGTTCTGGTACACAATCATTTTGCTCCGTGTGAACACCCAGGGCTGATTTCTCAGTGGCAACCATAAAGGCTAAAATACATGCCCAGCTTGCAAGAACCCATCCTGTTGACACTAATGCCAACTTTATTAGCTTTTGAGGGGTACAACAGTGGCCAAAGCACCCATAAAGCTCTGCTATTTGAAATTCCTGTGGAACTATTTCATATTTAAAGCATCAGTGATAAAGAAGCAGATGTCAAAACTCAGAGAGGGTCTTACAATATGTGCTTGTTTACACCACTGCAAATGGAGAAATGTTACCAATCCCAATTTTTCAATCTCTTAGCAGAGGTGTCAAAGATCAGAGGACGCTGAAAACAAGCAGAGAGTCTAACCCCAAAATGGCTTGCTGTTTTTTTTCTTTTTTTTAATTTCTTCAAAGAATTCCTCAGGCATAACTAAAATAAACAAGACCACTTGACTGCTACGTGGTACAATTGAAAACTGTTATGTTGCATGAAAAACAACTCAAGAAATTGCTTGGGGAGATACATCTTTTCATCCTTAGCATTGTACTTTAACAACATACACAGAGCAAAACTTGTACTTCAGGGGAAAACAGCAGTTAGGGTTTTCTCCCCCTAGAAACAAAAATATTTCTTTAGGAAAAAAAAAATCACCAAAACAAACCAACAAACAGACACCCCCCACACACAACGCCCCTTTTCCCTTTCATGCATATTCATTATCTAGCCAGACTGGAGCAGAGCTTGGAAAGAAGCCATGGATGTGCTGTGCATACACTCAGACATTACCTGGGCCCCTGGCAGCAGGGACAGACAAATATTGCTCATATTTTAGTGCCTGAACATAATTTCTCATGTTATTCTGCTGACTGGTGAAGAGGTTTTCAAGCCTCTCTCCCTTCATAACAGTCACACTCTCATCCCTGAAGAATCTGTCAGCCCCAGGGAGGGATGGGAACCCTTCTCCTGGAAGGGGGCACAGTGAGGTTCAGGAGGCCACCAGGGGCTGGCTTGGCCCTGCACCCCGATGCTCTGGGCTCACAGCATGCTGCCTGCTTCATCCCATCCCTCCCGTTCTGCTTGGACCCTCACCTGAACTGTGCCTCTCAAGCCTGCCCACTGCCCAACACAGCAATCTTTGTTTAATTAGGCACATCTCTGTTTTACCAACGTGCCAGTCAAGGACAAGGACCACCAAGGACAAGTCAGCAACACTCATTTTTACTGAAAAAGCTGTTTTCCTCCAGTTTTGTGTCTAATCTTGATTGCCAAAATCCTGGCTGTACCTGGGCGTTGAGCACATCACAAAGACAGCAGACTGGTTTTCAAAGCTTGACAACTCCTATGGTACACTATATTTCACAGAATAGTCTGAGTTAGAAGGGACTTATAAAAAAACATCAAATCCAACCCTTACACCAACGGCCCATACAGGAAACAAACCCATGGCCTTGGCATTGTGAGCATCCTGCTCTGACCAACTAAGGTAATTTTAAGTCAGTTTTAGAAGCTACAAAAAAAAAAAGAAAATTAGTTTTATCTGGACATTATTAGTTAAGTTTGTAGTGCCATTCCAACTGTAAAGTACTTACACACTAGAAATGCTCTGAAAGGAGAAAAGAGCAGTGAGAAACTAATAATTTAATAAAGAGTACTAATTTAATACATAGTAATTCCTTGCAATGGGAAAAACTGCAATGAGATTTTTTAAATTAAAATGTTGTAAGTAAACACTAAGAATATTTTGGTTCTTGTTTACAGAATCATTAGCTAAAGAAAGGAATGTAACTTACAAAGGAAGGGGAGCTAACATTTGTTGACATTTTCCTGCTTCTAGTTTTTATGTAAACTCAAAGCAATTAAATTATGTTTAAGACATTTTTGCTTTAAGTAGTCTCCATTTACATTCCTAGAAATAGTAATCCAACTATTTTATTGCATTGTTGGGAGCCCTGTAGCAACAGACCAAATATTTAGCAACAGGTCTGTTTGCCATCTCTAGGGCTGGAAACCAAAGACTTGAATCAATTTAATTGCATCAGTGCTTCTCAGCTACCACGCCAGAATGTGTTGTTCTTGAGTTTAAAGGGTCTGTTCCTACCTCCCCCCACAGCAGTCTCTAAATAAACCTATAAATCCTTGTTCTGTAGCACATGAATTATCAGTAGCTTCAAAATAAATGAAGACAAAAATGGTTGAATATTTAAACGTGTAGCAACTCCATCCCATGATAGATCATTTCAAACCAAAATTCATTTTTTTCTTTGATATCTACTACTGCTATAAACTTCGAGTTTATCATATAACATTACAATTTATGGTATAACCAGCTTGTGTACTGACTATAAACCCTTTGTCAATGCCACTGTAAAGACTTTATAGTCCATAAATAATAGAAGAGTGATAGTATCTATCCTTCTTATTTTGCCCAGCATATCCAGAACATAGGATTCTAAACATGTCAGAGGATCTGCTTGTTTTACATACAATATAGGTTATGTAAAGAAATAAAAAAGCTACATTTCCCTCAGTATTTGGCTTACACAAAGCCCATTCAAATAAATAGAAAAGAAGTCGCAGGTGCACATGATAATTCAAGAACAAAATATGCACACAAGCAAAAATCAGTCTCAATTTACTGCATCATTCATCTATGGCCAGGGACTACAAAAGATTAATTTCCTACCTCCTAAATTATTAAAGAGAAGATGGCTCTTCTTCATGTGTAATAATGTAGGGAGGAATTTGCTCAGAGCTCTAGATGAAGTGTATCACCTTTTCCTGGATCTCCCTGATGCACTCACTTGGTCAAGACATTCCTTTGTCTCTCAGTGGAGCAATTCCAGACCTATCTCTGTCACATGCTCATCTTTCCAGCCCACAGACTTGACATTATTCAGGATGGTTTTCCCTGATGTCGAAGCAGAGTGAGGACCAAGACCATTCCTTGTGTTGCATCCGTCCACACTGCCGTGGCAAACCAGTGAGAACCTCTCCTGTTGTGCTTGCCAGGCACAAGGAGCTGTCAAAGTTTGTGGTGCTTCTGGCTTCTCCTCCGCACAGAGATTGCCATGCAAGGGTGTTTATTTCATTCCCCTTACTGCTAGCAAAAGACAAGATGGGACTGCTTAAAAACCTTGAGACAAGGAAGCATCCTAACTTTACTCTAAGGATCACCTAATTTCCATTCTGTAAGAGGAGTTATAAGGTCAATAAAATAAGATGCCATTTTGCCACTGAATGCTAAAACTTCTTCTCCCACATGCAGCAGGCAATGACAGCTGACACTGCTCTCAGCCCTAGCCTTGGATATTCCATAGAACACTGGATTTCTCTCCTAACACACCCCAAGCTTGTTTGGTGAATGTTTTTCAGCTTGTTCAGCTCCTCCTTTACCCCCCTCACCAGGATGCTGGTACTGTCTCACTGGGGACTGCCCCTTTTCTCCGAATCCTGGCAGGTACTGCAGCAACTGGCCTTCTGGCACAAGCCTTCACCTATTGATCCCACAAACCAAGCTTCTTATGCTCACACACCCCTCCAGTGGATTCCCACATTGCTCTCACTTCCTACAAACTGGGAGGCATTTCCATTTGTGTTTCTTAGCTCTTTTATCAGCTCTCAAGCAGTACATATTGACAACTTTCTCACTGCAAAATATAAGATGAGGTGAGGATTTTTCTCCCTTTTCAGTTCAATAAAGGAAAAGAAGGAAAAAAACAACAACAAAAAAATTAAAGAAATCTGACCCTCTTTCTCTTCCAAACCCAGGAAGGGGATGGGTCCCTTTTTGGGTGGCATATTGCAGCTCTCCACAGGGCCACATTCCTACAGCTCATCTACTACTACGTCTCCTTTCAGTGTTGCTGAGTCAAATGCAGGCAACAAAATACTCTTGTGAGTAGATCTAGCACATCTTTAAATGTTGATGTATTCAAATATCTTTATAGAGAATATGACACAATAAGTCTCAGGTGAACCTTTTGGGAATTCCAGGGAAAAGGCTGCCTAATCTCCAGTTAAACAGGCCTATTATCTCTCACTCCCCGTGAGAAAGTGAAGCAGAACTGATTTGATTAAGAGCAAATTAACCTCTCTAACACAGCTACCCAGGGTTTTACACCTGTCACTTTAGTATGACAATTTATATTTATTCAAAAAGCCATGAGACAGTAAATTAAACATTGCCCTAATTAGAAAAATGTCATATGTTACAGTGGGCTAGCAAACTGAACTCATTTCAAACAGTTCTGGTGCAAAGTACATTTCAGCACAGCATTAACACAAGAAGAGTCAATATTTTTCACACTGTCACCTCCAAGCTTAATGCCATCATGCCACAGCTGTATATTTAAAGTTCCATCAAACAATAAGGCTGGACTATATTCAAAGTTCACCATAGACACAAATTTGTTTAGGAAAAGCCATCAGCACCTTAATTACCACATACTCCATTCTATTTCTATCTTGTAATGTCACAGCATTAAGCAGCTCTCCCTCTTAATTAGATCTGTTAGCATGGTATTCTTCCTAAAGTTCTTATGGAATAAATAAAGGCTAAGTTCTTCAACACTATACAATATCAAACATCAAAGTTAGATTTATTTCATCAGCTAATTACAGGTGAACCTCAGGGTTTCAAATACTCCAAAATTGTACAAAATAAATCTTTAGGCCTACAGAAACTCTCTCAGACATCTTACAACCATCTATAGCTAATTTTGAGGGAACAACAACAAAGACCACGTTGTGACTGTTGTTTAATGAGCCAGAATTCAGCTGGCACCCAGCTCAGGGTGGGATCCTGCTCATCCCAGCCTGCTCCTGCTGGGATCAGCAGCACCAGGTCCAAGTGAGGGCACGGAGCAGGCAGGGGCAGGACATGATGGGCTGAAGGTCACCACACCCTTCAGCCTGGCTGTCCCCTTCAGCTGTCACCCTGCACAGGGGGCTGTACAGGGCATCTGCTGCCTCATGACAATGGCACGGGTCCCACTTCCTAGCTGGAAAGTGTCAACATTTCAGTTTGCCCAAAAAGCTTCCTGAAGCAAGTCCTCCAGGGGCTGCTGAGGCTTTCACACTCCCCAGCCCAGGAGAGCCCTGCACTGTTGTGGAGGGGGAGGGATGAGCCCTCTCCCCAACCATTAACTAACTGGTTTGCTCCTAAGTTATGATTTATGAAAGAGAGAACTTATGAGTTAGGAACCTCATGATTTAAGAGATGAATTACTAAAGTATTTTTTTTAAAAACTTATCCTTACTGGTTTAACAGCTTTAGTTTTCTTGCTCTCTAAAATCAGTATGCATACTGTAATTACAGCACAGATAACAAGCCCTGTGATAAATAAATGCAGTTTATACAAAAAACTCTTCAGAGTTGCTCTGAGGAAACGGTACAATAATGAAGCTATCTGAACTCTAACAAGAAAATAATTTAGGTCATTATTCCCAGCAATAAATATTGGACATACACATTTGTTTTCCCTAGCTTGCTAAGAGGAGGCAGAACTATTATTTTTAGACATATGTATATATATTTATACATAGAATTTTTGTATTCTATATAATGATCAGTTTTACATACATATACCCATGCATAAACATAGATAAGTGTGACTATATATACATATGTAGATACCTATGAAATATATCAGGAAATAATGCAGTTATTTGCCAGTGAATGAAGGAGACACCACATTTATGGCACACAGGTAGAGCATTGCTAAAGCAGTGAGAGCTCCTGCTGCAGCACCTGTAGGAGAAGCCTGAATGGCATCTTTCCTCCTCCTCCTCTTTCCCTACCTATCTGCAGGTCTGCTTCTCATTCCCTGGCAAGGATCAGCTCCCACTGAGCCTCTCCTCACTGACCCTGAGGATCCTGATCATAGTTGACTCCCTTAAGCTCTTTGTGTCTCTTTTCACAAGCCACACATCCTCAGACTTGCATCTGGTCCAGGAAATGCTGAAGCTGTTGACATTCACCTTACTGGTAAATTGATTGAGAAATTAGGGGCTGTCTGTGGCAGTGTTTATCACAAAGGATAGTCCCTAGACCTTGCTCCAGAGACACTGGAAACAGATCAAGCAATGCAGTTCTTCAACTCTAATGCAGCCATTATCCCTTATCAGCTTTGGTTTTAAATAGATAACATCAAAACCAAAGGGAGCCAGCAGAGGCAGAAGTCAAAAAGAGAAAAAATAGATTTGCAGCGGCTGTTTTACAGCTGTAAGAGTCAATGCCCATTAAGCAGTACTGCAAATCCCATTTAAGCACAAACAAGAAAAGTCTAACAATAATTCTTGTACTGTCTAATGGTCACTAAATGTAGAAAGTTCCTCAAAATAAACTGTCACATATAACCATTATTTTTATGTATTACTATTAGGCTTCCAGATTATGTACAAAGGGCCAGCACTGCAGACATAAGGACACTGCAAATTTTGATGACCTAACCTTTCCAGCTTAAGCTGTTAAAGTCACAGCTGCCACCACTAAACAAAATTTTCAATTCTTGAACTCCTCTTAAGACACAGCTTCAAAACTGGAAGGTACAGATTCAAGATGCACAGATTATGTGAAAACAGTCTGTCTGCCTTGTCACCAACCCTCACATTCCATGGAGATAAATTTGTCAGAAATATATGGCTCAGCTCACTGAATTTTGCTGGATTCAGAAAAATTTCTATATATCTCACTCAATTTAGCTACTTTAAAAACATCTTAGCAATATGTGCAGAGACCACACCAGGGAAAATCTACTAGGAAAACACCAAAACACCCAAACAAATATTCTCCTCAAATTATGTCAAACAACCCAACTCAAAATTGCAGCAAGCACAGCCCAGCCTGTGTTTTAATTCAGGACATCTCTGTCTCATTCTTTGGCTTCTCTTGGGCAGAGCTGCAGAGACAATCAACGATCCAGACTGCTTCATGCTTATCACCAGTTCAGTCTGAACTATCTAATTCCTGTGAGCCAACTGAATTAGAGACTCCTGATACCACAGCACGGGCCTAAATTCACATACCCCACTGCAAGTCTTACTGCTTTTCCTCAGAAAATTCCAGCATAATATTTTTGTAGTGGGACATTCTCCTTGTCTGGGACTCGTTTTGAGAAAGCTCCTGCAAAATTGTGCTTCTACATATATGCATATACACACACACACACATATATATACACACACACAAAAAAAATATTTTCAATTTTCCCTTAATATGTTTTTAACCCGCCCAAACCCCTTATGATTTGGGCCAGGAAATGTCCTCAAGAAAGCAGAAGCGGGGTTGCAAAGGTGTGAGTATCTGTTAAAAATCTCATCCCCATGCACCCACAGGTTGGAACTGGTGCAGCTCCTGCCCACCCAGGTGGGTTCTGCTCCTGCAGTCACAGTGAAACAGAGCAAAGGAATAACAGCAGCAGCTCAGTCAGACACAAGCTACAGCAGCAGATCCCAGCAAGGAATATTTTTAGAATATTTTTACACTACTTTAAAGGGAAAGTTCACTTTCAGGTCGTGTGCTTGTGGATCAGAGAGGAAATGACAGAAATAACAAGGTGGTGCCTTATAATTTAATGCCTTATAACTTAATGATTGAATAAAACAGAGCTAGGGATCATCTGAGAATAAGAGAGATTTTAAACAAAAAAAAATGCTTTTACATTAAAATTTTAGGAATGAGAAGCCTTTGGGTGAAAAGAAATAAAAGGAAATACAGAAAGGGCAGCTTGTTCATACACACCATATGTATCATCAGGAAATTTCTAAGGAAATAGCAGCTAAAAGTTATGAGCAAAATAGGCATATCAGCTCTCAGATACAGTCAATTTTCTATTCTTTTTGAAAAAGCAAGCACTGAAAAAAGAGAAGAAACTGTAGGGGTTATAAAAATAGCTTTTTACAAGATAAAAAAGAAAAAAGGCCCAAAAAACCAATCAGCAAGCTCTTCCCTGAGGTACTTTTCAGCCTATAAAAATTGAAAGTTAACAGAAAATGAGACTGCAAGAAAACACTGTAGCAAGAATATTAAATTTGTGTAAGAAGACAAGTAAAGAGATGGGCAGGACCACAGTATGTTTATTGGATCACACAGGTGACTTGAAAAAAACACTTATTTTTTGTGATCATCAACAGCACACCACAGGGGTAGTGTTCCCATGTGTAAAAGAAAAAAAAAAAAGGCCACTTAATTAAAGTGATTAATCTGTTTTTCACAGGAGCAATATATAAACCAGATTTGCATCTGCTGGGTGAGTTCAGGCTGCAGTACAATGCTCTTCAGAAAGCATTGGATCAACCCAAAAGTCCAAAATGTGTGTATTAAGCTGGTGCCCACTGTCTCTAAGAACAAAATTCACACAGCAGCTCTGCTGCTGCTCAGTTTTGTTTGTTTTCCTGAGGTAAAGAAAATGAATCCTGTGAAACTTTCCCAGCTACACCAGAGAGCTGAATATTTTGTCATGTAAAGTCCACTGGTACAGGAGGAGCAAAGGATGCAACACAGCCTGGAGTTTACTTCATCACAAAGCCATGCTTCATAGTCCAGGTTTAGACTAAACCATAGCCTAAATCATATTGTTCATGTGACAAAGAAGACAACCTGACCAACGTGGAACTATCTTGAAAATCATGCAGATAAAATGAATAGATGCCATTTTTGTTTCCCTTCTGGGTCTAGAAAAATACCAATCTTAATAAAGCATCATGATGCGCAATCATGTAGTGGCAGAACAAGGGTAAATCACCTTAAATAGAAAGAGGACAGATCTAAATTAAATCTTAGAAGAAATTCATCCCCATGAGGAAGGTAAAGCCCTGGCAAAGGTTGCTCAGAGAAGCTGTGGCTTCACCCCTGGAAGTGTCCAAGGCCAGGAGCTTGGAGCACTCTGGTCTGGTGGAAGTTGTCCCTGCCCATAGCAGAGGTGGAACGGGATGAGCTTTAAAGTCCCTTCCAACCCAAGCCATTCTATGATCCTATGACTTAGCAAAGACATGAACCAGCTGTGATCTCTTTGCTGCCCACACCCAGGAGCAGTGGCTTCTGGTGAGTTCTGAGAGGTTAATGATGAGGTGACATGAGCAGAGCTGCAGCACCAGGGGATTGATGTTCGCCTGAGCCCCTGGAACACCAGTGCAATTGGGAATCAAAGGCTTCAGCATCACCCAAAAGCCCCCTCTGCAGAGAGTCCCAAAGCAGCTGTTTCCTCAACACTCAGGGACTGCTGGCAGCAGGGTTTGGGCACTGCTGTCTTGGGTGGGGTTTCAGGTTGCAGGTCAGGTATCAGAAGACTGAAACCACAGTCAATGTCTGCTAGGGGAGCAGAAAGGCAAAACACAAAACTGTCTCCCAGTCTGCCTAACTTGTATTTTGTTGTCCTCAAGACAGCTGTGATTAGTTAAAAGCTAAGAAAATAGCTTTAATAAAAGAAGTGCTGGAACAGAGACAGCAAGAACTTTTTATGGTTCTGACACCTTCAAAAAACATGCTGAGTTGCCATTTCGGTATTTTGTAGGGTGCAGTTAGAATTATATCATCAGATACGTGAATCCAATATGATCCCTTGGAAGCAAAAATCAGCAGTGTGCCATATGTTGTATATCCTAAACACTAGTCAAAATAGCCTCATTTCATCTGACAGTACAAAGAAGTGTCTGGATGTTGCATCTTTTCTTGGCAGACCAGATAGTCTTATTGGTGTGTTTGTTTAAAAACAGGAAAATCACATTCAGTGCTTGTGTTGCAATCATGAAAAGAGAAACATGGGGAGAAATATTAATATTCTTTCTCTGGGTTTTGTGGAATTTCACATTCACATTATAGTTTGGTCATGAAGGGTCAAACCTGGATGCTTTCTGAAAGGAGACAAACAGCTTCTCCTGCACTCAAGGGACAAAACTCAGTATCCCAGAGGTTATTGAACAAACTTATGAGTCCTTTTTACTTTTTTTTTTTAGAAAAAAAAAGCTTTTGGCATTTACTGAAAGTAAATAATGAGTTGTGTAGAATTACTGCTTAGGAAATGGAAAGCACTAAATATCAGTATTGCACAGTCACAGCCCACTGTGGGACTAAGGCCACAAATACATCACAAGTCCACCAAAAGCCCACTCTTTGCACGGTTGGCAAATTCCATCTCTTTTATCTCTGGTGACTAAACAATAAGATTATATTAAGCAATTCATTTTGGGGGGAAAATAAACAAAGCCGAAAAAACCCTCAAAAACTTAACCATGAACTAGTTGTTCCTGAATCCCCTGCAGCCCCCTAGCCAAGGGAATGTGCACAGATTTGGCCATCTGATCAAGGACAACCCAGTGCAACAGCTGCCCATCTGACAAACCCACCTTTGCTACTATTTGGTTAACTGTTGTTTCACTGGTATCAGATTCAATTGCCTTTAATTCACATTAATGGTGGAGATGATGTGCCCTCAACCCACAGTTTATGCATTTCTAAAGCAGATACTCATAGCTGATTGCATAAAACATGTCAAGATGGAAAAATAAAATTGAATGTTGAGCTTGTATTTTGAGAATTTTTGTTTTCTTATGAAAATTAAATTGATTGGCCCAGTTTTCAATTTTTCACTTAATCCTTTTATTCTACCAAAGGCAAAATTTTCTCATTGACAGAAACTAATATTTCTTCTGACTCATTTTTTGTAGGTACACCATTAAAAAAGAAAAAACAAAGGCATCTAAATACACACTCAGGTTTGGGGACCTGAGGGTTTCAAGGGATTGACTGCTGTATACAAGAAAGAAATTTGGGTCAAACAAATGAATAAGGAATAAATGAGGGGCCACAGAAAAGTGGGGAGGGAGCAAAAAAACCAGTTACACAGAAATAAATGGTGTGCAGATTTTAGTAAGTAATAAAAGCAGGTCTACAAAATAACTCGTGGCAGTTGCAGTGAGGTGCCATGCAGTGGTATATTATTACTCCTTACATGAATGATCTGCTGGGTCCACAGCTGAGGGCAAGGCAGGCAGACAGTGTTATCCATTGCAGGGTCTTTAATGAGACAATGTGAAGTTCAAGTTGCACACCATGCAATATTTTTCTTCCCTGTTCAATCTGTATTAAGTCGATATTCTGCTAAAACCTAACATTTGTTGCATTTTTCCAATTTAGTTTCTGTCAATGTCCCCTAAAAGTGCTGAGCCTATTAAACTGACATCACCCACACAAATTTCAATAAGGGCACTGTGGTGAAAAACACCGTGGAGCTGAGGCTGTGCTTTGGGGGAACAGCTCAGCTTCCCCTTCACTCCACATCTGTACAAGCTTGTCTTTCCATCAGCAGCTGGAAAAGTCCACAGAGATGCACACTGTGCCCCGAGGCTTCCCTCCCATTTTATTGACAGCAAGGGATAAGGAGCACCATGGAAGTAGATGGCTGCAGTGAAGACAAAAACCAATTTATTTAACCAAGAGTATACAGAGCTATTTTGATAGCTACAGAGCTGTGTGAGCTGCTACATTACATACAGATGCTTCCAGGCCCTCCTGTTTGATTTTAATTATTTTTTGAAGGTTACTAATAGCTCAAACTTTCTTATCCAATCCTTCAGCTAACTACAGAACAAAATGCTTTTTATTATTTTCTTTTTCCTGTTGTTTTTCATTCTGAAAGGTCTCACACCACCTAAATGACTACAAGGCATCTCCAGAGGATACATCACACAAGAAAACATGTGGCAGAAACGGCCTGAATTGTTCCTCTTTGTTTATCATAATACCAAATCAGATGTTGAGCTAAGCAAGAAGGTTTAGATTAACTCCTGTAAATTTACCAAACATCAATCAGCCAAAGAAAGATGGGGTTGGATGGCTCTCTCCCTCCCTGTTCCAGGTGATACCTTTGCTTCTTATTCTCCTTGTTAGAGGGATTGAGAGCTTAAGAAAATTAATGCTAAGAGCAGAAGTTCTCTATAATATTTTATAATTTAAAGACACCTCTCTTGTAAGGAATAGCAACTATTAAAGTCTCTTCACAATTTCTTCTTCTGTACATCTGTGAGTTTCTATAATAAATGAACTCTGACTTATTACAGATGAACCCAGCAAAGGAAGGAGCACTAATAAGGTGACTGCAAACCTAATAATGCAGTCCACAGGCAGGCAAATTACACTTTTCAAAATTTGTTGAGAAGCAGGACAAGAGCAGGTCCTGATTTCATAGGGCTGGAACTTCTGATGTAACTGAGACAGAGTTTGGGATAAAAAGGATATAAGGACAAAGTCTAATTGGACTGGGGCTTGTTGTGAAAGGACTTGGGATGATTTAGGTAATGGAAAATTACAAGGCATTTTGGAACACTCCAAAATATTTTAAAGTGACATCTTACTGCAAAAAGAAAAATAAAAATTTCAATGGATGGAAAAGAGTTTTGTATCATAACAAGAAAAATTGCTGAAATGTATGGAAAATATTTTCTGTCATTGTTTAGGGTTCTTTTGTGTTGAGGTAGATAAATTATTTCAAAATTACTGTACTACAAAACATATAATAAGGATAAAAACGCAAACCAAACTCAATAGAGGAAACCAGCTTAATCTGTAAATCATACCCAGCCCACACTCTTACAACAGCTACACCTTAATCTATGTCTGACCAATTAACACACTGTCTCTTCTTTCAGGTAACATCTTCATTGGGACAGGCACAAATTTGGCATGTACCATCCAGTTCAAGCATATAGGGACAGACTGCTAAATTTGCCTCTATAAATCACACCAGTTGTTTTTAATCACATGACAAAACATGAAAGAAGAGACTACTGTGGTAATGCAGCATGAAGGAAAACAAAAAAAGTCAACTCTTGAACACTTTTAGAATGTGACAAAACCTGCAGAGATTCATTAGAAGCACTGATCAGTTCTATCAGATGTGCAAAACCTCACACACAGAACCTCCCCAGCTCACAGGTGAACCAGCCAGGGCTCAGCCAGGCAGCAGAGGAGGAGGCCGTAATGAGGATGACTACAGGGTTTGAAACGGTGATTTTGCTCCCAGTTTTCTCCCTGATTACAGAAGCTGTGTTTTAAAGCAAACAGAATGTGGAGAGGCACTGCTAAAAGCTGTTGACACAGTACAAATGAAATCACAAATTAGAAGGGATGTGCCAGTTAATGAACACAGAGCTGTTGAGCAGTGTAAAACGATAAACTCTGAATATTCTTCCCAACATTTTTCTTCATTTTCTTCAAGGAACTCCACTGCTGAGAGTTTCATATGTTAATCTGGCTTGCAGTGTCCTTTTATGTGTGTTTTAGAATGTTTTTTCCTCAGAGACTTGAATGCATTCCCATGAGACTATGTCCCTTCATACTTGCAATGTAATTGGAAATGTTACCCATGCATACTTCAATAAATTTTTAAATGAAACCTATTAATGTGGTCTGTTTTCTGACCTCGGTTATTGTGTCAGCACAAAACTGAGAACATCACCTTTGACCAGCAGCAACTCTTCACAACCACACCCCCATCTCTACCTTAAAGGTGGCAAGAGCTGATTCTGGCAGCTAGACTGAATTTCTGGATTGATAAATGAAGCCCCAAAATACAACAGAGTGAAAATAATCTTTGCAAAATTTGAAGAAAAAAGGCAGTTTCTTTTTCATGTTTTCAAATAAATGATTATCACTTTTTTTCTCTCTTTTTTTTTTTTTTTGCAATATAAACTAAGTTTGTATAAGTAATCACTGTACATTAGGAATAAGCTCAATTTCCATTTTACCTGTTATGCAACGCAGTGGTAGTTACTTCTCTACTTAAGTGCAAGCAGATCTCTATAGCATCTAATGTGAAGAGTGCAAGACTTGTTTGTTTGATGTAGCTATGCCATTTTCATAAGGAAAGATTTTCCCTTATGATGTGATAGTACACAGGAATCAGAGTCTTGCAACATCTCTAAAATAATGGAGCCAGCAAAGGTCAAGGATTCTTACTGAATCTGAAAGATTACAGCAATAAAGGCTTTAGAAAGCACTCTGGAAGTTGTATGGAAAGGATATCACTCTCCCCTAAATTTTATAACTGTAAAAGCTAACCTACTGCACCAGTAAACTGCAGCTTCTCCAAGATAAAAATAAATCTAAGAATCCTTGGAGGAAAAAAAGGAAAAGAAGGTTGGAGAGTGGGAAAACACCATTATTGGCCCCTTCATCCTTCCTGGCAGAAGATAAACACAACCATGATCCAGAAAATATGAAAATCAAACCCTACATATTGGGAATTTCTTTACTGTTTTCTTATGGGAACGTTCATCTTATATTTGTCTTATAACAGATTCCTTGTTACCTTTCCCTCGCCTCCCACCTCTGTCTCAAGAGATGGACGAGTTCCAAACCCAGTTGCATTTGCCTCCCCAACAACATATGCTTGTTGTCATGCCTACAAGACACTGCCTGGGCAGGCAATATTGAACATGACCAGCTTTCTCCATGGTTCTTAAAAAGAACAATGAAATCATGAAGAATTTTGCCAAAGTAAGCACATCCAGGCTTTTCTACAATAAATAGCCAAGATATTTTTTCAGCCAGAGCAAACTTCCCATTTTAGAGAGATGAGGAACCAGAACCAAACAAAAAGCCTTTAACAAAATGTTTTACAGTAGGATTAACAGCAGAGGAATTTGGAAAAGAAATGAAAGAAGCTGTGGGAAAGAAACTTCAGCATTGCTTGTGGTCTAATAGGAAGGATTTCAATTTTAAAAGGGAAAAAGTAATGTATTTACAATACTAGATAGAGACAAATTATTTTGCCTTCAGCCCCAGTTTATCCACACAGGAAAAGAATTATTGCTGCAGAAGCTGCAGCATTTTCTCTTTATTGAAACCATTCACGTTGAGGTGAGAACACTGTTTCACCCTTATTTATGAAGCAAAAATAATGTTAATGCATCTACCTCTTAAGACACTTGTCAGGTGTTAAAACGAGCAAATTCATAAAATGCTCAGTGATGTTAAACGTGGATTGTGACCTAACATAACAGCCTACCCTATTATTAACCTGCAGTTTGGCATGGAAGGGTTTCTGCTCACCCTGCAGAGCTCCAGTTATGATGTGATTTCATTCTAACAAAATACACTGGGATTGTGACTCCATTAAATGAGAAATAGATGGTTTTGCCTGATACAATGCTTTGATGTCTAAGAGCTTCAATGCTAATAAAGGTATTATCACCACAGGTTTACATTACATTAAATTCATTAATTAGGGCACAAATTAAAAATTTTCCAGGCTATACTAATTCTCAGTCTTTGAGATAACTCCTTCAAGAAGGGAATGGGGAGGTGGGTGTGATAAAAAAAGTTAAGAAAAGAAGAGGCAGAGCAGCAGGGCAGTGTGGGATAACTCCTGAGCCTGGTCAGCCTCCATGCTGCCTTTTTTATTTTTTTTTTTTTTTTCCTTATTTGTGCCATTGTGAATTCAAAAGAGATCAAAGAAATTATGCTCAACATGTTGCTATGGGCAAAAAGAAGTCCACCTTCTATGTCCAGTCATTGGCTTCCCAGTACCATAATTGAAATATTAACAGCCTGATCAAAGAATCATTATTAGTGCAGATTTAATCATTAGAAAATGAAAAAAAAAAAAAAAAAAAGAGAAAACTATTACAGAAACAGTCTTGATAATCACAGACTCTCAGAATGTGCTGAGGGAAGGGACCCACAGTGAGGGGGAGCAGCTTGAGAGAGGCACAGCCATACCACTGTCACTGCATGGAGCAGGGCCAGCCCAGGCTGGGTCCCAGCTCCCCAGGAGGGTGTTCACATTCAGGAAGAGCAGCAGGGTTCTCCAACTGCTCCACTCCATGATGGCTTTGCTAAGAGATTTGGTGTTCAGCATTGAGGCTGTTTTTCCAGCACATCCATGTGCTCAGGACAGAGGGCTTGTTCATTAGTTGCTGGCAGAAGCCCACCAGGCAATGCACAGGCTCCTACTACCTTGTTTTAGCATTTTTATTACACTCTGACAGTAATTGTGCAGGGTGGCTTGCATGACAAAAGTTGAGAGCTGACAGAAGAGAAATGGTCCAAAAGTTTAGATTTGAATGAGTTGGCAGCAAAAAGAACAGCAGGAAAGCAAATAAAAGCCATCACAGCCTGATAAATCAAGCAAACCTTTGTCAACCAGGATTTTTGATGGCAAAATTTTCAGAGATTGTCGACTGCACTGGCAGACAAAGCACGTTATCTTTCTGTGGGCTGCAGTTCCTGAGCAGGTGAATCATGCTCAGAAATGACACAAAGCTGACCAAGCCATTCAAGTGCTTTTGAACAATTCCCCCACAGTCACTCGGGTTCCTCCGAGTCAGCTGTGGCTGCAGAGCAGAGGGATTACGGTCACCCACACGGTGCCACTGGCAGTGCTCACTGCCACAGCACAAAGCCAAGTTCTGGCCACTGCAAAACCACTCAGTGTCTGCAGGAACAAGCCCTCGTGCACATTCCCAACACCTTTTAACAGCCTCTTGATTGCCAAGGCATAAGCAACCCATTTCACCCACAGAAACCTTAAATTTTGAAGTGGTTCTTTAGCTTTCTTGGCCATACCTTGTGTTAGCTGTGTAATGCATTTCCATGACAGGAGCAAACGGCTTTAAAATAATGTCCAGCAGTCAAAATTTCATTGCACAGCCTCTGTGGTTATAAACCATGTTACATGTAGGCCAACAGTGCTTGAGCATTTCACAGATAAACACACACACGCTCTTTATCCTTAACAGCTATGTTACTCTGAGAATAAAAGGTAGCAGCAGCTTGAGTGGCATTAAAATGAAGGGAAAGTGCAAATAAAATTCAGATTTATTTCAGTTTCATTTCTACTTAAGTGCAGTTATTCATAACATCTAAATGCACATTCACTGCACTTTCTAGATGCAATATAGTAGGTTTTATGCAGTTAAAATGAGTTTATGTACAAGAGAATTGCCACAAGGCAATTCAAAACTGCTTTTCAAAAACCCTTTCCCAAACTAAGTTGTATAGTAATAATTCTATTTGTGTTGTATCAGCTGGCCCAGAACTACAAATTCAAAATTACCAGGAAGAAATCTAGGATTGCAAAAAAAAAAAAAAAAAAAAAAAAAAAATCTGTAGAGTCTATATGAAATAGCTAAACACATCACATGAATTAAAAAGGGGGAAAAGTCACAACAGACTATTCTTGCTTTGCTTGGTGACACACTTGCAATGTGAGCATATATCTGTATTCTTAATCCTAGTACATTTTGCATTTACCATACCTTAGAATTTTTAATGCCCCCCAAGCTCAAATTATTAATCATAATTTGCATGTAGTGCTCTTCAGTTTGTTTTATGTGCACTTAAAAAGACATCAAACCATAAAGATATTAAAGGACTTCTATGATACTTTCTGTCCTTATGGTTAAAATAGCTTTTCCTCTGGAATTTATAATACATTGGAGAAGTCTCTGTTGGTCTCCATGTTGTTCCACAATGACATTTTCCTTGGATTTCCCATAGCTCTTTGGAGGTAATTTCAAAGATGAGGGAATGATTCACTCAGCTTCACTTGCCAGCCACGGAAGGAAATGCAATTTCTGGAATCAGTAAGAATTTCAAATTCTCCATTTCCCTGCACCATCTCTGGGAATAGCCTACTATTTTAAGCTCCCACACTGACAACAGGTTGCATGTGCTTCAAATGCAACCAACCCTCCTCCAGCACAGAGTCACACACAGGGACAGTGATTATCTGTACTTCGGCTGTAATTGGAGACCTCAAGTGGGGTTCTACAGAGCAGAGTATAATGTTATTTCAAAGACTCATTAAGATGTACCCTGTGCCCCTAAGAGTTTACAAAACAGCTGAAAAAAACAAGGAAAGAGGAGCTAACAGGGAGAGGGTGTGCCTGGAGGAAGATCTCTGATTCACTTGTATGAACTTATGAATAGGAACGTTTATTGAGTCACTAAACACAAAACAGTTCAAAAACTGTTCTCACAACTCCAGTTCAACAAGAGCTGGCTTTTTTCCCTTCCTTTTTTTAAAATAAAGAAGGATGCTGGAAGAAGCCAAGAAGTTGTTAACATTCCTAGCACTGCAACAAACTAAAAATTGTACAAAAAAATCTCCACTCAGAAAAAGATCAATGGCTCCCAATCATTATCTGCGCAGAATATTAAAGTAAGATATGCATAATAAAGTAATTTTGTTTCATTTTTGAAAAGTGATGGCATTTAGTGAGATTCAGTAAATTGTCCCTTTCAGCACTAATAACATGTTCATAGCTTTCCCCACCAGACGTTACATAATGGCAATATAATAGGATTGCAATGACAATTAAATGATTGCATATTTTAGGGCAATGGAGGGTATCCACTAGGGCATGAACCATTAGCAAAATGGTAACATCAGCACAGGAATTGTCATGCTTTGGCACAAAAACTGAGAAAGCAGAAGCACTGGAAGGGAGCAGGTATTCAATTCTCACACCATCTTCCTGACTTGGGAAAGCAGAGAAGTGCAAACTGATAGTGAATCTTAAAATATCCAGCAAAAATTGAAGTTTCCTTTCAGCCCTTCCTCCTCTCCCTGCCCATCAGAGGGATTCACTGAAGGTCAGGTGTAGGCTTGGCTGGCACAGCTCAGGGGTGACAGCAGGGAGGGTCCTGCTCATCCACTTCCCCAGCTCTCCAAAGGCCCCTGCCCTGGGTACCCTCACAGTGCCTCACACAGAAATTCCTTCATTCCTCAGCACACATGGTCTGGGAAGCCTTTCCCAAACAAGACTCCTTACTTCAGGAAGCTAGCAAACACAACCAAAAAAAGGTTAATAAAAGGAAAAAAAAAACCACCCCAGACCAACCCAACATCATTTTGTGGTCTTCTACCCAAACAAATGCATCTAAACTGAGCTAACAATAAGGACAAAGTGCAGCAGGTTGCTGAAAGAAGTTTTGACTCAATATTATTGTGGTCATTGTAATTTATTTATTTTTAATATTTCCTTCAGCTATCACAACTAGTGATGCCATATAAAGTGAATGGATAAGTTAAGATACTGCCAAAACATGAGTTTTCTCCTAGATCGAAGTTTACTTCCCTAATGCAGAACTACAGGAAACACTGGCATAAGAGAATACTGAAGTCCATCATTTGAAACATCACTTCAAGAAATTATACACATTTCTCATGTTTTGCTTAAAAAAAGTGAATCAGCAATCACACAAAACAGATTAAAAAACCATATGCATGAAAGAATGTTTTTCCTACTTCCCTGCTATTGCATTACTACTGCAGGACAGAAGCCAAGTTAACTGGAATTGTTTCTATTGCTGTGTAATCCCAATAATGGCTCTCTGACATGGCAGAGAGAAGAGTGTCAGAATGCCTTTAAGTATTTGCTATCCCTTTATTTTCCAACTATAAATAGTGGTCAATATCTGCTGTGAAAGTATTCAATAATAACTCTGGGAGTGTTTGTGCACATACATCCAGCACAGTGCACATGGCCAGGCCATTGTTTCCCAGCCCTAGAAAACAAGTCTACTGGAATTAAAAGTGCTTGGAAGTAAACCCTCTAAAATTCAGGTAACCAAAACCATTGTTTTCCTTCCTTCATAGCTGCTGAAATGAAAATTAAATTACAATCACTATTAAACTAGCAAAAGTTAACCAAGAATTATCTTTTTAAAGAGGTGTACCACACTTCAAATTACCAGATGGACATTAATTGGGATGGAATTCATTTACTCTGTGTGTAAAGAGACCCTTGTCCCCCCCACAGACCTGTAGGCACCCCTAGAATAAGAAGCAATATGCTGTCCTCTACCAGACCTGTTCACTACCCTGTCAGAGAAGGGCTTGAGTCATAGCACACCTTCATTTCATTCCAATTACTGAAACACCTTCCTAAACCCCAACCAAAAGATCCTATCCTTCAGTGCCTTTCTTCCTTTTATAAGTGAAAATTACAAATTACGCTGATGCAGTCAGAGGATACTAACCCTGAAGAAAAGTCAGTCAACAATAACCTTCAGCTCAAAGAGAGGCTAAACAAATCCATGCATGCCATAATAGACAGCCATCCTGCTTATTAATGACTAGAACTCATCTTCTAGAGAGGCCATTGAGGCTGAAGCCTACTCATTATGAAAGCCACACCAAGATTTCAGAATTTTTATCTCCCCTTTCTTTTCCTAACATAAAAAATGCAAACATTTGAAGTTGCCTTCCAGGAACTGAAACCTGCAACAGTTCTCAGTGTCTTTCTTTGTTGTTCCCCAGAAATACTATAAAACTACTTTTGAACTTACTACTAACTATCTCTAGAACCATAAAGTTGGAACAAGGAACATCTGCTGGTAGCCCAGCCTGGCATGCATTATTTATGTATTACTTGGAAGGAATACATAAGAGTCTCCACTCCTATAGTCTGTTCATCTCTGCATGCTGCTAAGACAGCTCTTAAAAACAGCAAAGTGACAGGAGAGAAAGTTTGAGAGAGGTTCTTCCAGGCCTGCCACATAGCTGGGAGGCATTAAAGGCTGGCTCAGGTGTGTTGGCATATGGGACTCCCTGAGAGATGCCAGCACGTGATCCTACCTGGTGAGAAATGAACCTTCCCAGGCATGCAAAGCAGTCCATCACACTCATCCAAAGAGCAACAGAGAGAGCTTTGGAGAAGAGCAGCAATTTGAGAACCACACGAGTCCTCCAGGCTTCCTGAGTGAATGCCAGGTGTTGAAGTAGCTTTAAAAAGGGAACAAAAAACCCCCAACACTCACCCTGTTTAGGTGAGGATTTAACAGGGATGATGGAATAATAATATTGTAGTTTTCCTTTCACACAGCTTATGTTGCAAAGGTGTAATATATCTTAGACTAAGAAGCTGGGTTCAATAAACAAGTTTTTAAGGGACAGACCTCACTGAAGAACAACAACCTATTTTTTAAAAAAGAAAAAACATCCACAAAACTGGATAAATGCATACAATTATCAAGGCAAATATTGTTTCAGAATAACTCAAAAACCTCTCATGCAAATTCTTTATCTCTAGGAGGACAAAAATAAATGTTTACTGCATGCTAAATAAAATTAAGGTTTACCACAGAAGGGAGAAAAAGTGCTTTGAAACATCACATTGTACAGCTGCAAACAGAAAAGGGCATCTGCAATGGGCAAACGTCTTAAGAACATCATTCCACTTTTAATGTTACTAATGGGGAACTTCAAAACCCAAAATGAAGACTCAGAGGAAAAAAAAAAAACCAACAAAACAAACAAATAAAGGCATCTGATTAGTTTTTCAAGTTGTTAACAAATCGCAGTCTCTTCTCACCGTGATGATCTGTTAGCCCTCAAGACCATGAGCTCTGCAGTGCCTCTGCTTGGCTACTATAGATACAAGTAAGTTTGCTACTGTCAACTACTCAGCTCATTTTAGCACCAAAAACCAGGAAATAATTAAAAAAAAAAAGTTTTAAAACCCCATAAAAATCTCCTGATGATTTCCACCATAAAGTCCACAATACAGAAACACCAAAACCCCACAACTGTATACAAGCATAAAACAAAGTATGAAAAAACCAACAAAACCTACCCTGGCTGCTGCATGTTTTCTTCTCAAGAGCGCACAGAGAACTAGAGGCTGGGAACTTCCCAGCTGTTTTTAATTGCCCCAGCATTTAACTGCCCTCACCTGCATCTCAGCTGAGCCAATTTGCTGCCCTGGGGCCACCTCAATCCTTTTCAGGTGTGACCTGGCCAGACTTGATTGCTACCCTGCCCCCAAAATCATTGCAAAGGATAAGAAAGATCAAAAGACATTCAGAAAATCTGAACAAAGAACTGATTAAAAAAAATTAAAATCATCTGAACAAAGATCTGTTTTCTGCCACTGAAAGGAGGATTTTCACTATACACAGTGAGAGCTGTGAACCCAACATACTGAGGACAGTTTTCTTCAAAACTAATAATGGCCATAGCCCAAGTTAACTTTGGAAGAAACAAAGGAACTCTCATTAATTTCTTAGGGCTTTTCCAATGCACATCTCACTCAAATTTAGCCCAATCAGTTGTGGAAAAAGAGTACTTGGGCTATCATTTCTACAGATAAATGTGTAGGAAATCTTTTTATCAAAACCCTTCCCCCTACCCCTTACACTTTGCTTCAAGCAATATGTTCTTCTAGTTACATAAAGAGCACATTTAAATTATTTAGAAATGTTACATAAGGCATGAAGATGGTTAATACATTTAATATGCATGTGCAAATGAGTTTGGTACCACTTCTTTTGCCCTAGTGTACAAGCTTAGAAACACTTCTGCAACATCTCTCTCTGCCATTAGTTCTTGTACCTCCTTCATTGCTTCCTCACCATCTAATTCTATAATTCACTGTCTTAACTTCTCCAGTTTGAAAGTAGGGCATCTCTTCTTGGGGCCACGTTACGTAGCATGCCCTGAAGACCTGGCACACATTTCAGGGCATTAGCAGGAAGGCTTCTCCTGTACTCTAAATATACAAGGAATGCATTTTTAAGACTTCTGATAGGAATTTCAGGACATACCCTGTAATCCAACAGGATAACCTCTGTTGCATTAATAAAACTTTATGATTGAAGTGCCTTAAAAATAAAAATAGGCACTTCATGAATAAGTGCCTTAAAAAAAAAACCAGCTCAAATGATGCATTAAAATCTGCACTCCAGTGAGGTGCAAAGTAAGGAGCTGCATACCTGTTTTGTCCCAGTTTTCTATGGGATTACACGAGAGTGGAGGAATGTTTTTTATAGCCTTGCCACTAGGAAACAAAGAGAAGCATCACAGAACATTTCTAGATCTGGTCAGAGCAATCTCTTGGATTTAGGGCCTGGCTCTCACAGTTCTGGCACCTGGTGAAAGACTGGAAGATCCAGGCTAAATTTCTACCATATGGAAATTGGAGCCATCATTACAATACCTTCCCCAGCTAGAGGAATACCTGAACTCTGGAAGGTTATGGAAAACTCAAATTTGAAACAATTTCCTGTCAGAAAGCATGGAAAGAAATGGATAGATATTATTTATTTTGATTTGGGGTTTTTTTTGGTGTTTTTTCCCCTCCCCTCAGATTTTAATTTAAGTGAAAAGAGAAAGTAAGCAGGAGCCTTTTTAGACAGTGTTAATGTAAGAGTTATTCACATGAATGTGGATTGTTTAAACACTTTGCAGAGTACATGGAGTTTTGCTAACAACTAAATGACAAAAATGCTCAATTTTACTTTAAATTAGTCCAGGAGAAAAAAAGTACTGTGCCATAATTCCAAAGCTGTTGAAATATTAGCCTTAACAGCTCACTAGCTAAATGAAGAGTCACCTGCTTTTGTGAGCAGGTATGTTAAATCAAATTGCCCATAATGAGATGCCTTTCCATTTGCCAAGCAGAGTGGCTGGCCAAGCCTGGAGCAGTTGGCTGACTGCAGAGGTCTCAAGGATAGACAGGCATTCTGAGAATCCAAAACATTGGCAAACACCTTCATAATCTAGTTTATAGCATCACAGGCAATCTGCACTCCCAGCAATGGAGCTGCAATGCGCTGGAGCACATCCTGGCTGGAGCCAACATGAGCACACCCACTTACTCACGGGGCAGGGGGAAAGGAGCAGCAAAGTCATCCCTTGGGTGGCTGTTTGGGAGGCACCAAGGCTTTTTCATCAATGTTTGCAGCTGAAGGCAGCTCCTGCAGCTGAACCACCCTCCCAAGGAGCACTTGATCAAGTGGCTCTCCAAAGATTTCCATCAGCACCTCTGGTTTTGCATCTTACCTGTGCTTTCTTATCTGTCTACCAGAGCTACCCACAGCCTAAGCAGACCAACAATCCCACCTTCCAAAACAAGCAGAAGCCCTCCTCATTTACCACTCCTGCTCCACACATTCACATTTAACAGCCACCTCCTAAGCACAGTGACCTGCTGCATTTCATCAAATCCCCTTCACTCTGAGCTTCTTTTAATATTCTGAAAATCACTTTCTTCAAGTGTTTTCCAGTGTTACATAATGCTGTTGTGGCAGGATCTGTCAACCAACGGGATCTAGAGGATGCTGCTCAGTTCAACCAGAAACAAAGTCAACACAACTTGCATTTTTAAACGGAGGGGCAAGCAAACAATCATCAGGAGTCACTGCTTGGGCTGTCCCAGGAATAAATCAGGATCACGTAAGGTTGCTGGGCTTTGTTTTAAATTCCTGCTTGGTCTTCTCAAGAGAATATTTTCCACAGAGCAAAGGAAAGAGCTGATGTCAGGAACTATCTTTAACAGTCTGTGCTTGCAAAGCAGCTCAATTAACCTAAATCTGGGTGATTAATAATAAAGGAGACACAGGTGAAGTGTTACACTTAGATACTATGCTAGGTTAAACCCTGAATTTCTCAAAACAATGACCGTTAACCACTCACTGAAAAACTTGGCTGAGTTTTGTCTCCCATCTGCATAGAGATATTCCAGTGGAGTGGTTTTACACATTTAAAATTGCAGCTGATCTTCTTAGCCTAAAATACACATGGAGTGTCAAGTGGCTCTTTCCAATGCAGCAATGATCTATTTTGTTAACTGTAGAAAATATTTGTAAACTAATTAATCATTGCAGTAACTTGTACTTGTCTGTGAAACACTTCAAACTCTGTAGAGGGTCTGTGTGGATCAACAGCATTCAGCTGGAAGCCAAGGAGGAATTCCCTATCCATCCAAGCCCCAGGGAAGGCTGTGGGTGACTGCATAGAAGCCCCTGCTCTGACTGAAGAGTACACCCAAAGGCTGTCATTACAGCAGCTACACAAGAATAAAAATATGGGGGAAACACAGTAAAAAGGAGTCAATCCAGCTGCAGCACATACATCAGCATTCTTCCCTAAAACTTCTTCAACACAGTAATAATGTACATTCACAGTATGGCTGGAACTAATACCTCTACATTGCTTGTCTCTCTACATCTCAGTATGGCCTCTTTATAAATTCCTCTCTTCAGCATGCAGGACAAAATCAGCCTCAGTCATAAATCAATCCAACGGAAGAGAAAAAGAAACACGTTCTTATGACACAGATACATGAAAGCGTTAATGACAGATCACTAATTAAAACTCAGAGATGCTGAATACAGGCATTAATTGTCACAACTCAACACTTCTAAAATTTTCCCAGCCCCCACGAAACTGTTCCTGTAAGTTTGATTATTTTTTCATTGCAGCATGTGTTGTGCAGAAGGCACACACAAATCCTCAAAAAGCAGCTTCCAAAAAAATCCTGGTGAACACAGCACAGAAGGCTCCTCTGAAGACAAAGAACAAGACAGCAGTGTCTCATCTGCTGTGAATTAGTTTGCTTCTTTTTCTTCAAGAACTCTTAATATGAGAATCCGATCAAGAGTTAATCTCCCTGTGCAGACACCACTTTGTTATCCTCCGTGGTAGTTCTCTGCTCCTGGGGTAATTTGTTGCTGAACAATTGAGGCAAACGTTTGGCTCAGTATAGAAAGAGGTAAGATTAGTCTGTAATTGGAATATTTTGTCTCATTTGTTCTTGAAGATGTGCCATATTACACTCCATCAGCCAGGGGTTATGGTTTTATGAAATCAAGCTGCACCTGGTGTTGCATTGTACAAAACCTCAAGTGCTGCTGTTTGCAATCCAGCTCTCTGTTCACCCTGATCCCTGTACCACTGGATGCCTCATCCTGTGGTGGAACATTCAGCCCCTCAGCAAATTATCTTATAAAGTCTTTAATTGAAAAAGAAAGTCTAAGACAACTGTTAAATTTAGCCATAATATTGAACACAACTGTGGAAGATCACAGCAATCCATGTACTTCTCTCCATACATTTATTTTCTACTTCCAGCAAATTTTCAAGATGATCTCTTTCTCATCTTTAAGCAATTACTATTGCAAATGAATAAGCTAACTGATTGTATCCCTATTTCATTTAGATTGACCTCTATGAGTTTTTGTGTGCTTTGAGATGAATGCAGGCATAAAAACAAGAGAGTATTTAAAATTCAACTGTATTTATGACATACTTGCCCTCAAGTATCTTACCCCACATGTGACAGCATATTCTTAGAAAGTACATTTAAAGAAGTTTTAGGATAAGACCTAATTTTCAGTATTTAGAGGAATATAAACTTTCTTTCCTGTTATCTAATTTTACCTAGTTACCTGCTGCAAAATTCACCTTTGAATGACATTCTGCCATGAGGAATAAAAAGCCCTTGAAACATGTGCAGCATCACCTGTAGGTAGCTAATTCTGACCCAGCCTCTTGTACATGCACAAAGCTGACAGGTACTTTGATGGCCTTAATTAAGCCAAGTTTTTACTGTGAAGTTTATACTAACATCACAACTGCAAAGTCAAATATTTACACTGTTCAAATGGAGAATAGAAGAGAATAAACATTCGGAGATAAATCCTGTTTCTAAGATGTCAGGTGGCAAGGGTAGAACAAAGGATTCCACGCTGGTCCTGTTGAAGCATTAGAGTATGAAAGAAGGATAAAAAGAAGGAGTTTGCTCAGCTTGGTAGAGATTTGGCCAGAGCATGGTTGGTTCTTTAACTTTGAAAAGAAAGAGAAAGAATCAAAGAAAATTAAATAATTATTAAATAATGAGGGAGAAAGGAGATTTAAACACATAACATGCCATGATTTGCCCTTGATGTTAATACATTTCTGGTAAACAGATAAGACAAATCCAATTGCTGCTGTGTATGGTATTTCCCACCCATTCCCTAACACTTATAAGCTTATATCATTAAACTTATACTCAGTTTTAAACAACCAGACACATCTAATACCTGAACATTAGTATGAGATATAAAAACAGAGTGACTGAGTTTTCAGTAACAGTAACAACCTGCATGTTCATATGGATTTCAGACTGTTGGAAGCAGTGAGGACCAGGCTACAGCTAAACCAAAAAGAAAAAGAAAAGTACCACACTGAGGAATCGATAGAAGGCTGCAAAGATGCAAAAAGACTCACAGCTGTGCTAGAAGCACAGGAAAAAACCCAAAAGATATAGAATCTAGGAAAGGAAAGGTAAATTAATTTCATATTTCCCATATACACCAAATGCTGTCAGCTCAGAGGCAGCCTTCTCCATCCCATGTACAACACCCCAAAAGAGATCCAGAACAGGCTGAAAAAGTGCTGCTCTTCTGGCAGTGCTAGATCCAGGTATGGCCCTTTAGCAGCTACGCTCAGGCCTGAGAGTTGTCCAAACACAAGGAAGTCATTGGTTTGTCTTTGCAAAATTGCTTGCAAGGCCTGGGATATAATGAACTTCAGTAGTTTGATCAGTTGTTACCAAGCAAGTTGCTAAATAGGTTCAGTTTATTCCAACAGCTTATTTTGGTGGCTATAAAGGTTTTCTTGAGCATGTTCCCCTGGAAACCCAGTTTACCTAATCTCTCAGGAAAGTTTTTAACATAGAAAACCTCTGAATTACTAGTTCACCTGAAAATCATGAGCTAATAAAACCAAGTGAAACTCCAGTTTATACTGTCTAACTTCACCAAAAGCCCTTCCCAGCTGCAACCCACGCCCCACATAGTCAGACCAGGTGCTTCCCCACCTGCTCAAGCCCAGGTTCCCCATAGCAGAGTCTCAGACGTCCTGATCATTACAATAATTTAATCTTGGTGCAATAACTGAATAACAAAATAACACTCAAGCTGCTGCCTCCAAGGTGGAACAAAGCACATCCTGGGATTTTATACCCTCACAGTCCAGATGTGCAGAAGTGTGGGGGTCATTGGCTCCACCTCAGAGTGTTCCTCACCTGGGCCCAGAGGTCCCCGTGCCCTTTGCTGTGCAAAGGGGCAGCAGTTCATGGCCTCTTCTTGCCTGGGGGTCCTGCCAGCAGAGCTCAACCTGCAGCTCACACTGCAGCTGTCCCCCAAGATACCTGTACCCAATACATCCCTCACCACCCCTCCACACTGGTTTAAAATCAGTTCAGAGGCTTTCTGTGAAATTGCCCAAGTTAAAAAGAAAATTAAAAAAAAAAAAAAAGAAAAAGTAAAAAAAGAAAAATAATTAAAGCCTGGAACTTTCTATCCACACACAAAGGGAACATGCCCAGTTCAGATCAGGCAAGTCATCATCACAACAACGTTTCAATCATAGCTTTTATTTGATTACAAATTATGCCTGGAATAAGAGACAAAAAATGAAGGGCCTTCTTGTGCCAGACATTGCTGTAGAGGTGAAGTGCCTGCAGCTTCAGGCTGTGAGACTCCTGGGGCCAAAACTCTGTCCCATGAAAATGAAGAGGAAGCGTCCCCACAACCCCACACACAGGGAAGCTGGGCTGTGTGGGGTCAGTGATCACAGCTTGTCCCCAGGTCACTGCAGGCACTGTGCATGTGCTCCCTCTCCCTCAGCTGCCTCCTGGCAAGAAGGGAGAAAAATTGATTGCATCCCTGCCTCCCCACCTGCACAAGCTGAATTTTAAAGGACTTTTTAAAATCTTCAAAAGCCTGGGAAAAAATAGTCTTTAAAAACCACTGGGTCAGTTATAAATTTATTGGCACAGCAGATGGGAAAGGTTTTGTTAATTTTTTATTTATTCTCTTAACATTGACAAGCAAGCTTCTTTCCCTTTTTCCTCCTCCTTGACATTAACCGAGCTGGTGTGCCTGGGAAGTTGAACCACTTCTGCTCTGCTCACTTCAAAGTACACCCAAGTGTGGGTGGCACTCTGCCAGGGCCCAGCAGCCTAACTCAAGGTGACAGCTCCTCCGGAGAGACACGACAGCCGTGTCCTGTGCTCGTCCCCAGCAAGTTCAGGATCCCACACTGACATCCCATCGTCCTTTTCACAACCCTTATTCCAAGGGGGAGGAAGTAAACTCTTCCATCTTTTCTCTCCTCCAGCATTTTTCTTTGTTAGCCTAAAAAGAAGAGCCAGATCATGAGTTTTCAGCAACATTTTCTACCAAAGTGTGTCAGGAGCCATTACCTGGAGGTGCTGATTGCTGTTGAGACAAGTTGGCAACTGGTATTTCTTTGGAATGGCTACAGACAAAAATAGTCTGGGTTGCTGCTGGGTTTTAAAACTGATTTCTCTAAAACAATATTTTTCAGAATGAAAGGAATTGTCAGAGCCAACAAACTGCACATGAGATATGAAAAAACAGGTAAGTATTTCTATCCTGGGGATACAGCCCAAAAGTGTGAAACATAGCTCTGGAAAGAAAAATCTCAGTGGCAGCTAAAAAAAAAAAAAAAACCAACAAAAAACAAAAACACAACTGGCAAAGTTATTGAAAGAAACATCAGAAATGATAACCCAAAGATGAGGTTAAAGGCCACAGCACATGTACTCATTCACTGGTACTTAATAGCTCAGATCTCGAGAGGTTGCTGGGGACAATTGCTGGGTAGGAAACACTGCTGCATTTTAAAGGCACTTTCAGAGCACAGAATAGAAATTGTAAGATTCTTGTTTCTCCTGCTCTGAGGACTTACCAAGCAGAAATATAACCACCTGTATAGCAGGTGTGAAGATAGCAACCTTTCATAAAGCCATTTCAGATTTAGTATTAACATCTGATATTTAAACAATCTGGACAATTTAGAATTCTTGTCTAGATGAGGCATAAGCAAGGTGCAAAAGTGACTGCAGCACCCACCCCAAAGGTACAGCACACTTTCTTCTCAGACAATTTTCCTGGTTCACCTTTCTCACAGCATGAACAAACAGCAATATTTTTAGGTGCTATAATTTCAGGCATGGGGCAATACTTCAGCAGCATTCTACTCTGCCAGAGAGAAGGATTTGAATTTTAAAAGGCAGCATGATTTACTAGCAAGTTTCACTGTACTTTGCATCATGCTACACATGCTCTCTGCCTTCTGTGTGCTGAGAATCTTCATTCCAGCTGGCAGCTTGTTGTTTCTCTGCTGCAAATTGAAGTGGTGCTTTTCCAGAATTCTAACTCTTATTGTTTCAATTTCAAGCTAAGTTTCAGTCCATGAATAATGTTCTGAAATAGAAAGCAGAAGCATGTACATTTGCTGCCCCAGATGTTATTTATGTCAGCTTAGAAAAAAGTCAGACACTGACAGCTCCTGAGGTAATCAAATATTTTCTGTTCATCTCATATTGATCTTGCAAAAATCTAGCTTGCTTGATTGAAAACAAGTTGTTAAAGGAATAGAGTAGCCTCTCTTACCTGCAGTAACCAAGCCAGCTGGCTAGCATGGAAGCACAGACATTAAAGGGATTATGAAATAATTTTCTTACCTAGTAGAGTTGCTATATAATAATTATTCCCCTCTCTGCCGTATATGGGCATTTACTAGAATTTAAATCCAGTAGCTGGATGGAGTTTGCCTTTCAGGATTTTAACCTTGTAGAGCATTTTGTGCTATGCAATGAACAAAGATATATTTATTATGCTGGTTCAGGCAAGGGTTCATCAAGCCCAGCCTGCTGCCTCCAGTGCCAGCTGTAACTAGACAGCCAGGCACAAACAGGAGCAGTGTCAGCCTGTCTGACACTTTCTTCGAGTCCTTTCTCAGTCTCCAGCTTTACTGAGCTCCAGAGAGTTCCTGAGCCCAGCTTGGTTTGTTTAGAAGTCCTCCCAAGGATCTCACTTCCAAGAGTTTGCACAAGAGCATTATAAAAGCTAAATGCTCTTAACTTTGGCCTGAGTCTATTGTGACCAAGGGGATGCTCACAGAAAGGGGGTGGCTGTACTAAAAGCTTGCTGGGGTTGACAGTGTTTGCTGTCCCCAGCCTGAACCAATCCCAACTGTCATGGCTGGCAGTGCAGCCATGCCACAGGGCTGAATGTCCCCAGCAGGGCTGATGAACACCTGCAGCCCTGCCCTGTGCTACATCCCATCCTTTGGCAACTTCTGGCACAGCAGCTCTGCACCTTCACCTGACAGGGTTCTGTTCACGGGTGAATGATTTCCCTGGGTTCTGTTTTTAACTGCGTGTGGCACAGTCACGCCTTCACTTGGCCAGAGAAGTTCACCTGTGTCTGGAGGCAGGAGCTTCTGTGCTCACCTGAGCCTGAAATGATGTTTCTGTGTAGGTGCAGAAGCTGTGCAGGAAGGTTCCTGGATCAGTATGGGCTGTCCTGCACTCAGAGCTCAGATAATCCCAGACACCATTTGCATCTGACTGGGGATACAGGCACAGCACCAGCGCAGAATTTCCAATGCACCTCAGAGATTGGAAATTGGTGAATTTCCAATGCACCTCAGAGAATTCCTCTTTGTTTTATCCAGCATTATTCAACACATCTGTATCATTCCCTTTTGCTTAATGACTTGATGCTTATACCTATGTTGGCTGGTTTTTTGGTTTTTTAATGGGATATATTTTTTCCTTTGGCTAAAATACTTAAACCTCATTTTCTTGTTTTATTCTGGATTTCAGTTGGTCAGAAATGCAGCAGACCTGTTCTCTACTTCAATTATACCAGTGAATCTGTCCCTGCAAACATGTTTTCTCCCAGAAGGGAAACAAGGGAAGAGAGAGAATTTCAGTCCATCTGTTCTGTCCAAAATTAGGAATTACAGAGGAGTGTGAGAATAAAACTAAAACCCTACAATCCCATAAACCTACCCACGCTTGAATTGAATCTTCTTTTCCGTGAACTAATTCTCCTATTCCTCATAGAATCACTGCAAATTCTCTGGTACCTTTTTTACAACTTAAAATTTTAATTGGAAACAAACTACTACATGATCTGCATAGGTCGTGTAAGATGTAGATTATGGAAATTCCAAAAAGATACACATCAGGCTTGGGCACTTGGATTGCAGTTCAGATGTCTAGACATTTCAGGATTATCAAAATTCACTCTCACTGGTGAGAAAGAAGCTTGTGTTGAATTCTAAGCTGGAAAGGCTCAGAAGGAAAGGCAGGATGAAGAGGGGGGCTGTGCTGTGCACACAGCCATGCTATTTACAACATCCCATCTCACATGTCACAGTTCAGACCTAGTTGTCTAAAACTGATGCAATTCAATAGAGTGAAACTATTCCAGCAGTTGAGGCTATTCTGCTTCATTATTCTCCCTCAGTAAATCAGGTACATTAGGGTTCAAAACACCTGAACTGTGCCCTCAGTACTCTGAACTCAATTTCCTACCAACTTGCACAGTGAAAATAGGACGAAAAGTGTTGCCTTTACTAAGAGAAAGTTATACCATTATTTTCCTCTTCTCTCTTTAAAAACAAGCAAAACAAAGCAAAAGTAACCAAATTTGTTATGAAATGATGCTTAGCTTGAAAGAGATCAGCTCTTCAGCTGAAATTCAGAGGCTTCCCCGAACTCTCCATCAGTAATTAGAGAAGAGCAGCTGAAGTCATCTGAGTGCTCAATGAAGCGATTCTGGAGAGAGCTGCACACCCCCAGTCCCCGAGGGGACAATTACAGCAGCCTCCTGAAGGGCCCTGCAGCACAGGCAGGTATGCAAACACTGCACACCAGGCTTGAAAGATGCTACAAAATCATACAGATATTTGCAAAACTGGCTTAGATTTTTTTTGCTGCATGGGACATTCCTCATATTATTTTTCTCAAGGCACTTAAACAAAAAACCTCTTCTCAAGTCTGACTTTCTGCCCTATTCCCTCTCTTACCATTTTTCACTCCCTACTGCAACTCTCATGCATTTTAGAGACCTCCATCACATGGATTTATCACTCAATGACTAGAGAGAGTACGTGATGCAAGTCACATGGTCCATACTATAAATAATTTGGGCAAGTAGAACTTAATTTTCCTTAACAGTGAACAGATTTAATCAAAACCAAGCATCAATCCCCAGATCTCCCTGGAACAATATAATTGTCCATAATCCAGCCCTCCCTGCCCAACCCTCCCATTTGGTGCTGCCCTTAACTTTCAAACAACATCAACTGCCACAAAGTGCTTTTCTGTCGTTTTAGAAGGCTCCTTGGCTGTAGTTCCCAGTAACACAAAGCAGTCTGCAGGTCTCTCATCCCAGGCAATGCATGCTCTGCCATGCAAAGGTGACACTTTGCCAAGTGGGCACTCAGCCCACCTTGAGCAGGCTCACAAAGTCCTTGGTAGAAGGTGGGAGGAACAAGGTAGACAAGAGTTAGATCAGTACTTTCAACCAGGGATTTTTCTTTGAAGCTTGATGCGCACTTTGCAATTGTTTGGCCATGAAGTATGAAGAATATTCAATCTTCTTCCTATTCATGTTCAGGACAGCAAATGATTTAATTTATCAGCATAAACTAAGCCAGTGAAAACAGAGTTTTACTCATTCTCTCCTTTTTCAGGAAACAAGTTTCAATTAAATGGAACCATCATCTACATACTGAATGGAGCAGCAGTTCAAATGTACACAAACTGAAAATTCAACAAGAACAGCTCTTTTACCCATTCCTGGTTGGGAAACCCCACCAACAGCAGGGAGCAGCTCTCAGGGAATACTTCATAGAACTTTAGAAAACAACTAGGGAAGGTATCTTCAAAACTACATCAGTATTCATGTAACCCGACCCTTTATTTAAATGCCTGGGGTGCACAGTTTTTTATATTTATAGATATACACACACATAAATACCAACTAGCAATTAGTTCCAAACAGTAATATCTGCCATTAGCAATCAATTAATGGTCAGTGTGGCTTTCTGATCACTGTATCTTCAAAGGAGATGACAATCCAGTCCCTGATGCCTTTGTACAGTGGTTAAGACAAATCAAATCTGCTTTTAATTGAAGCATTGTACACATTATTTCAAGAGCTTAATTAACTTAACCAGCTTACATGTAGTACTTGCAAACACTGCTATACAAAGAGGAAGGCCCAGTTAACACTGAGTAAAAACAAGATCACTGTATTTGAATGATCCTTGACAAGGTGTATCTTGTTATCCTTTGTGGTTTGGTGGTATTTGGAGCCACGAGCTGATCAGAAACAGAGCAGGGGAGGATTCTGCCAAAGTAGCACCTGCTGCTTACAAGGGACATTTGAAATTCACAGTTCCCATCAACCACAGCACCTGCATTTCATGGAGTCACATAGCCAAGGAGAAGTCAAGGATACCATAAATTTCTTTGCCTCTGAAGAGAAGGAATCAAGAAACTGAGAATATTAGAGACATTCCCAGACCTGCTACTGAATTTCTGTGGTATTTTCTAATTTTCATCTACTTGGTATTTCTTTTGTCTGCTTAGATTCTGATTGCTGGCTGACACAGGCTTTAAGCAGCTTAAAAAGTGTCAGTGAGCTCTTTTGTCAATATAAGAAACCCACACAGGCCACACAGCTAAGAGGTTTTGAAGAATCCTGGTAGTTCTGATGCCTTTAAGTGTGCACCCAAATCACTCAGAACTTTCAGAAGTGGAATCACTGTGTATCTTTTCAGATGGTCACAGGCAAAAATCACACCTCATGCAGTCACATCAATGCCAAAATGAAAACCAACCTTCCAAAATCCAGATACTTCAAATCTCCTTGTATCTTTAACGTTTCATTAACACTCAAATAATGCAGGTTTCAGTTTCTTCCTTGGCAGCCCTTTATGGAACTACCTTGAATATGTTCTTTTCTCTAGGGTGTGGCAAAACATTTTTTTTTTTTTTTGACAGTTTTTATGTTGCAGACAAGCCTAATGAAGAAATGTGATTTCCTTCCAGCTTTTTTGAATATTGCTCCTCTCCCCACCTTATTTTCCTGTGCAGTGTGACATGTGAGATCCCAAACTCCTTTCAGAACACTGTGGCACCAGCACAATGACAGAGTTGAAAGCCATAAAAAGTTATCATTACACTCTTAGAAATGCTATTGTAATCAATCTTATGTTATGTATTCTCCAGTTGGACATGTACCACAAATCAACCACACATAGCCACGGATAGAAATGACATGATTTAAACTTTGGTGCAATAAGGTAAAATGAATCAAATTCACCTTGACAGGAACCTGCACCATAAGCAGTGCACTCAGCTAAAAAGAGTTTGTCATCAGTATGGACAAATCACAAATGGAAAGGCAACAGGGAGTGTTGCCATTTTGTCACTGCACAGGCAGGATGTATGTTGGAGCTTTAGTCATTTATTCAACAGGAGTTGATCCGGTTTAGAAATTTGTTTTACTTGAATCTGGATTATCAATTAGAAGCCAACTGGGCTATGCTTCTCTTCTCCACTGTTGATTACTATTACAATGCCTGACTTGGGATTGCAATAAAAAATAAATATTGAGTTGTCTCTTGGCTTTCCTCACAGCATTGAGGTGGGAGCTGGACATGTTGGCAAAAGGAATCAGTCCTTGTTGTGGCCTAAGTTTCCTCATAAGATGATTGGAAGAATATCTATGGGAGAAGAACTCTAGGTATGTCTCACTTTACAGAAGGCATTGAACTTTAATTTGCCTATATTTGTTTAACACAGACACATCAACATGCTGTAATTTCAAGAACCCTCTGTGTGCAACTGCTGTTTATGCCAGAGAGTGATCTTTCCCCTGGAAGCATTAGCTGCTTAGCTCATTTCATTGTACTCCCCGTTTTGTCTTAGCCTGAATATTCATTTTAGGAAAGCAGAAGACACAAAGCCATGAGGCTTCCTGTGGAGCAAATAGTTTTCAGCCTTCATCTGAAAATTTTAACTACAGAGTCATTATTAAGTAGAGACTATTACAGACTAAGCAGTGCTATTAGTCTAATGTCACCAATTTCTCCCTCATTTGCATTAGACTTACCTGGAGTACAAAGTGAAGCTGTGAAAAGTTGTGTGCCCCTTTCTTCAAAGCCCTCCCAGTACAACTCCCTAATGTACCACCAGACAGATGCCTTTGTGTTATTTATTCCACACAATGCTTTCATCCCCAATTAGTGCATCATCAAGGTAACAACCACAGGAGCTTATTTACTCTGTTACAAACCAGTTTTTAATTTTAAAGCAGCAGAGGCCTCTCCTTCTCTTAATACGTATGCATTGTCCATGGAAAGGCTTTAGCCACACAGACACATTTGGTACACAGTGTTATCCAACTCCTATTTACTATTTCTTTACAAACACTCAGGGTGCTCAGACTGCCTGTGTAAGAAGTGGTTCAGAGCTAAAACAGAGCAGGAATGTGTGTACAGTGAAATAGCAAAAGTCTGCAAAGAAATCTTAGCAGAACCACTGATAGGAAAAGCATTGGATAGACCCAAGAGCCCGGCAGGCTGCATTTCTCTCAGAGATTAAAGAGACTTGGGGTAAAAGAGAGTTAAAAAAAAAAAAAAAAAGAAAGAGAAAAAGAAAAGAAAAAAAATCACTTGCATGAAAAATAGGATCAAAGGAAATTAATCTATTTAAGTCCAAAAGTCCAAACAGCAAGATGAGGGAAGAGTTGCCAGCTAATGCACAAAAGTATTTAGGAATGGAAGTCAGCAGTCCTTCCTTAACCAGGAGAGGAAGCTGGCTGTGCTGACTACTCCCAAGCATTAAGAATAAAAAAATAAGATACAAACAACTGTCTGGGTAGGACTCTGTGCTTTAACCTCTACTTCATAATCTCACTCTTTAAACTAAAGGTACATATGTTCACATTTAAAGAAAGGGGTTTTTTTTGTGTTGCTGATGTCCAGGAGATAGAGGAGAGGTTTCTCAGATCTTCTGTTCTGCCAGAGCTTCCATGGTGACAAGCAGAAACAGGATTGGGTCCTCTGGTGTAAGCAGTGTACAGGAAATAGAGGCTGTTTTGTTGCTCAGGTTAAGAGGCTGGGGATGGCTGCACAAGGCAGGCTGGTTTCTGAACCCAAAAATGCCTTTTTAGGGCACTGCTGCCCCCCCCCCCAGACAGGTAACAGAGCACCTGGCCAGAGATGCTGGCAAAAGCACCACAGCAAGAACAACACAGTCATGGGAGGGAAATGACCCCTGCTTAAACACAGCTCAGATTTAGGTTAATGAGTAACAATGCCAGCCAAGAGAGGTATCAAAAATGGTTATTCTCTATATGGGAACTTGTACAGGTATAGCACACAATAACATTTAGTCCATAGAATATGTACACATACACTTTTTGTTTGGTTGGCTTGGTAATTACCAACTATGGCAAAGTCTGTTTCTTAAAAGTTTGTAGTTTAAGCAGGAAATCCAATGTGACTGCACAGCAAAACTGGTTACCTGTGCTGCAGGTTTCAATAAATTAAAACGCTGAAGTGGAGCCCAGGACGTTAGTCTGAATTTTGCTAGCTCAGTAATGTTTTAGCAGTCATGCACTGCCAGGATCTACTGTTTGCTCCCCATCAGAAGATGGGGGCTCTCACAGAATACAAAGAATTACCCAACAGCAGCTGGATTTCCTGAGATCCCCAAGTAAGCTGAGGGAGCAGTTTCTATCAACCTTTGAATTCACAATTTGATGTGAATGTGGTCATTATTTCTAAAAGCTTCTAAAATGGTATTACTGAAAGAGCAAACTGGATATCGAAAAGATGTAAAAAATACAGAAGAAGGAAGAGGAAAGAATGAATTTCCTCCTGGTCTCAGCTGAGACAAAGCTCTTCAACATCATTACTTATTAACAAATTTAAGTATCATCATATATTAACATAACTTCATCATCACACACTAACGATAACTTCCTTTCCCAAAAGCTGCCTCCATCTGCAGTTGAGCAGATCTTAAGCTAGGGAATGTTCCTTAAAGATGCCATAGGCCCAGTTAATAAAAAGTCATGCCAAGAATGTTGATAGGAGACAAGTGTATCTATCAAGATTACATTGCTTCAGATTAAAATATTTCAAAATCATGGAAAAAAGCATTTGAAAAACCGTGATGTTCATGAAGTCTTACGGGCAAATCATACCTTACTTTCTTCAGTTTTTACTTTATGTATGTCTAAAAAACCTCAACTTCCTTTCTTTTCTTTCCCATCAGAGAAGTTTCTCCAAAGTTACAAAAGCTGCAACACTATAATTAAAGTGAATATTGGACTCCACATCAACACTAGAAATAGGAAGATCCCTCTGTCACGATATTCACAAGCACTGCTCATTTACACGTGCCCTTGTACCTCCAATAACTTTTAAAAAACTCTCCAAGTTTGATGGAAAGATCATGTTACCTCCCGAGTGAGTGATATTTGTACACTGTTCATGCTGGGCAGAGAAGACAGACTCGAGTTGACGTTGTGTTTCCTGTTATTCATCCTCCTCCCCTCCAAGGATGGCAGTTCCAGCCAGCCCTGAAGGACCACAAGGACAGCACACCCACCTGCAGTCACCCACAGCACGCTGCTGCTTCCCAGCCACGAGCCCCTGGTGGGGGAGAGCTGCTGGAGCTGCTGAGATGGGGCTTGCAGGACAAAATCCCAAGGGAAACCACATTTTCTCTCTCCTCTAACCAAACCCGCCTTGATACAGCAGCATTTTATTGCACTTGGTGTTCCAAACAGCCACTTTCCTGAGAACACAGCTGAAGTCTGAATCACAGCAGCTCATCCTCCCCATCTTCACCAGTAACACCACGAGAGTTACACACCAAGTTTCAAATCACATTTAAATGTCAGTCACACCTTCACAGACCAAACAAGTCAGAAAATAAGCAAAAGAAGCACCTCAGTTTGACCTTTAACACATGCAAGAGGAGTCAATATCACTGTCAAAGGTTATCATCTGGAAAAATTTTGTTCTTTTTAGAAGTCCTTACACAGGTGTGCTCTAGCAGAGCCTTGCAGCTGCTGCGAGGGCCACAGGCTGACATGGAGCAGCCTCCTGGGAATCTTTTCCAGCTGTTTTCTAATTTCACAAACTTCCATCTCCCTGGTGCTGTCTCACATTTCAGGAAAATCCCACTGGCAGCTCAAGAACCTTTTCTCTCTTAAAATTTCAACATATCCTCACTCTCTCCAACATATTACTCTTCAAATCTCTTTTTCTCTGTCATCTAATAGTTTTATTTACACAGCTACATTTAAATCCACTAAAATAAAAATGTTCAGAATACAATTTCCATTTTGATTTTACAAAATGGAGCTATAGCTAGCTGGAAATACAAAGCTGTGCATAGCAGGTTTTAGTGCCCATTGGCTTAAATGTAAATCTTGTACAGCACAAGGTCATTTCATTCCACTGGCAGGAGATTTAAGTTTCTATTACAAAATGTTTCATTTCCCCACATACTGAAAATGAAGTAGTTCACTCTGATCATCTAAGGACAGTAAGCTTTTGAATCTGATAACATATTATTTAAACCTGAACAGAGTGCACCATTTTTGTGAGAATGAGATGACATAAGAGATATTTTAGAAGGTGCTACAAGTAATAGAGCATTACCAAACAGCCACTGCAGTGCTTTAAAGTCCCCAGAAAACCATGTCAAGGAACAAGAAAACCTCTTTATAGCAACCCTGTTTTGATCAGTAGAAGTTAGCCAGAAGCCTACTAAACCAGCAACAAGAAAAAGCAACTCTGGGAAAATAATTCTAGCAGAATAAAGGTGTAAAATTCAACATTTGTAATTCTCTAATTCAGTATTAAATAACCTTGTTTTAAGAAGAAATAAGGAATTCTGAGACATTCTGATACTGAGATGTCAATGGAATTTAATGCTAGCTAGGTAATTCCCTCAAAATATTCAGATCAATCTCCTTAAATATCATGTTTAGGGCCAAACAGTATATGCAAGTGTTTATTCTACATATCAAATATGTTGGTCCTACCTAAAGTGTATTATCACTGAATTCTGTGTCCCACCTCTCCACACAAAGCCTTAACAAACTTACCACATTTGGTAAAAAAACCCAAAAATCTTCCATGCATTATTACTCCCTTCTTGTAACCCAGCACCTCTCTGTCCTTCTAAATTATGGGAGAAATAAACAAGCAAAAAGTCAGCCTCACTTGGTCCCCTTTCATTTCAACTTCTACCAACAATTACTGAATTCTTACACTTGAGCAAATGAGATGATCCACATCCCACAGCTTAACTGCACTCACACAGGAACCAAAGGACACTTCTGCAATCTCTTGGATCTTATGAGTTCTACAAATATGAAATACGGCATGCCAGCAGTGACAAGGGGCAGGGCAGAGCACTGGGCTGTGCCAGAGGTAGCTGAGGAACCCCAAGAGTGCCCAGTAACAAGGCTATTACATTAATTGTGTTACCACAATATCTCTGTTTTCCAGCAAAACGAGCAAGCACTGATTATTTCAGGTATAAAATTTGTGAGTCAGCACCAAGTGTTGCAAGGGTTTGAGCCTCCTGCAGTCAGGCTGGCACTGTTACAGAGAGTGCCCAGTTCTGGGCAGCATTGTCCTGCAGGGGCTCTCCCAGGAGACTCACAAACCCACAATAAAACCAACACTGGCCTAGGCCATGCGAGAGGCTTGGCCATCAAAGTCTTTCAACGTGGATTTCAAAGCTGAATTTATTTAAAAAGGAATCCAAGTGATCCCAGAGCCTGGCAGAGTGGTTACAGCCATGCCCAGGCTGTGAGGTTTCAGGGGAGGGTCCACCTGACACACAGAGCAGGGCACCACAGCCTTCCTGGAAGGAAGCCTGAACCTGTTCTGCCAAGAGAAATCAATTCATCTCATTGATCTAACAGGTAGCACTGCCAGCCTTGGCCGTGGAGCTGCGATGCAGAGTGCTGACCCACTAATGCTCACATTAGCCTGCTGCGTGGCTGTGCCAGCATCTGCACGCAGAATTCACACTTCATGGCTGCATGGACCAGCCAAAACTATCTGGGACATATTCTATTAGAGATGATATTGCTTTTGCTCCAACAAGCAGCAACTCTATTGAGATTGGCTAATTCAATTTTCCCCATCTTATCAGATTTCTTTTTAATGAAACTGAACAATAGTTTCATTTGTTATGTTATTAGTTTTCCCAGTGGTAGCAGCAAGACTAACTCAGTTGAAAGCTAAACAACAGCGTTGTGCCAGTGTTGACTGTTTATCATCACCACGTGCCAGCTTCATATTGCAAAGTTGCCTTAGTCCATTCCTTTTTGTTTGCTTCCCATCCGTGGGGATTCACAGCTCGGAGGTCATCTTCCTGCTCCATCTACTTGGTGGATTAGCATGTACATGTATCTAAGTACCAAACCCCTGAAGGGATCTGAAATTATGTGGGATGTCACAGTGGTAGTGGGATACGTCAGACTGAAATAAAGTCTTTTTTTCAGGAGGAGACATTATTGTCTTAGACGTTCATACTTACAGTTCTTGTTAAATAAATATCTTGCAGCATAGACTATACAGGTTTTCATCTGAGAGAAAACATCCAAATCCTCCTGTTGTGTTTATCAACTCAAAATCCTTTCATCAATTAACCTCCAGAGGTGCTCAAAAAAAGTTGCTATTCCTTAGCAACTACATTAAATTCCTGCTGCTTCAGCTGATTTATCACATTACAAAGACCTGCACTGTGTTGGTGTTTCAGGGAAATTGTATTGAGAAGTCAGGCTCATTTGCATGAGGCTTGCTGAGATTTTTTTTTTTAGCTCTTTACCTTTAAAGAAATGTTGTGTTTGATCCATGTATTCACTGGTGGTGAGGCAAGGAGCCTGCCAGCCTCTGCACACTAAACCCTGCAGCACATTAATGCAGGGGAATGGCCCAGAATGCACAAAACAACCCCTCAGCCTTAGCTCCCAAATGTGTCCACTCACTCAGCTGTGGCAGAGACCTCTATCTAAAACCACAAAGGGAGGGCTACTCCAGAACTGCTTGACAGATCAGCTCAGAGATGCGAGCTCAGGTCACAGAGGTGATTAAAGACACCATGTCTGCTGCTCACCCAGCACCAGGGTAGAAATTGGCTTCCTGGCCTGCAGGTACCACCCTGGCCTCCAGATCCTGACCACACACTGTGCCTCCAAGCCACTGCCTTACCACCACCACCTGCCCATCTCTCCTGGAGGCTGCAGCAGGGGCAGGGGCTGCCTTCAGCTGAGACACAGAGCCCAGAGCAAGGGCACCCAGTGCTGTGGTGGCAGTGAAGGGCCAGCTGAGGGGCTGGATTTACAGCTGCCAGCAGATAACACATGAACAATGGCCAGTTTCTTCTTGCTTCGGGAGTTTTTCAACAACCGAAGAACAATATGCTGCTATCAGCCTCAACCCATGGGAGTTTTGAATGTAAAACCAACACCAGAAAAAAACCCCTGCTTTTCATGCCTAAACCAGACTAAAATCCATCCCACTCATATTAAAAAGAACAAGCAGAAGCAATCAAGAAGCAACAAGCAAGGAATATCAATATCTTCCTGGTTTTAAAGCATTTGCTGAGAAATTGATGTTCTTGCCCAGGTGAGCAGTGGCTAAGCTGCAACAAGAGCCAGAGACCCCCAGCACCAGCATCACTGTGCAGCTGGAGGACCCTGACTGCTGCAGGAGCCACAGGACACCTGGCCTGTGAGCCAAACAGCATGGAAATATCTGCATTTTAGTATTATCCTTGTGTGCCTATGGGAACATGCTTCATGTCTGCACCACCAGTAATGCTACAAGAGCTGCTCTTCTACTTCAGTAATTTGCAGTGCCCAGAGACTGCACAGCTCAGACAGAGCAGCAATGTGCATTTCCACAGAGCAGCAGTGCTCCCTGAGAAGAAGTCACCTTAACACTGATTGGCAGAACACCTCTGCCCCCACAGGAGCAATATTCCAATACAATTTCACCTTAGAGCTGAAATCACCTGCTGTAATTCTTGTTCAGCCTACCCAGAATAGTACCAAGGACCCCAAACATGATCTCAAAAAATCTCTTTTTTCCCCCCAAGACTAACATTATTCCACAAATAAATAAACTAAACGGTTATAGCAGCAGTACCAAGGCATTCAGCAAATGTTCAATATTAAAGGTACTTAAATATTTACTCCTGAAGCAACACTGGAGCTCACTGTGTGCATTAAGAAAAAAATGCAATTATTTGCATTACAATAGCACCTGGGAACCCAGTCACAAATAGGACCCTATCGTACCAACACTGAACAGAAAAAGACAATCTCTGAAAAGCTTTTACACTAAAAAGAATTGTGCAGTAATTTCAACTACATGTTATTTCATTCCCAGGGCTGAGCCCCTAGTGCTCAACTGCATGAGACAGTAAATATATTCTTACTCTGAGCACCCCATACATAAATTAAAAGCACAAGGACTCTATGCATCACTGGCTAGCTCTTACCTATCATAATCCCTCATTGTTCCCTATGAAACAGCAAAGCATAGACTATTTGTAACATGCTTTGGGCAAATAAATTTGAACATTATCTTTTACATATATATATATATATATATATATAATGTTTTTAGGTATTCCAACACTAAATCTGTTGTTTTGGTTTTTGTTTCTTTAAACCTCTTCAGTTCTGCGGATGTAAAAGCCAGTATGTTTTGGGATTGATTGTAAGTCTGTTGTAACGTGGTGTTTGCTTACAAAACACTCTGGCCCACACTGCTGATGAACCTTTTTTCTTTTGTCTGAATAATAATTAAAACCAAACAAGCTATATGTTCCAGAGGAGGTTGTACACAGGGGGAAAACATGAAGCTGCTGCTGTCTGTATCCCTGCCTCTAAATCCTGCAGGTTTCAATTTATGCTGGTTAGGAAAACAGAGATAACAGTTTGGAAATGTAAAACACAGTCATACAAAATAAACCCCAAGATGTGTGAGCACTGCCTTTTCATAATTGTGCAGATCATTTAAAAAATATAAATACAAAAATGGATCTTGGCTTCTGTAGTTCTAAAGAAACAACCTGTGGCAAATAAATCAGTAAGCTGGGTATCTTCTGCTTGCTAGCTTAGTCTGCCAAACAATTATGCAGTGAAATGTTCTAATTGCACTTTGATTTTAATGTTAAAACCCATTTCCATAATTTCAGTGGCTCTTTACAACACCGTTTAATATTTGCCAATGAAGTAAATGAGCTGCAAGTAACATTCACAGATGGTTCATGTTTTCCATTAAGTCTGCAAGCTAAGATTTTCTTTGTTTACAAAAAAAAAAAAAAAATAGTAACTACCTTGGAGAAATCCCACAGAGGGGAGCCCTACCCCAATCGGGGAGTGCAGCCTGAACACCTCTCAACACCTACAAGTGCTCCAGAGTTCCACCACCAAGCTAAGACATATTTTTTCTCACAAGAGAAAACAAAACCTTGGTCATGTAAGGAGTTTTATAGCAAACTCTTGCTGCTTTCTTAAGCCCAAAGTCTGGGGTACGACTGCTTTATGTTTAGGTTTAATGAACCAAAGCACTTCAGACTAAGCTGTAAGGGAGAAACAAAGCCAGCTTCTCACATGCTCAAACCCATCTTTTGGGTTTCTCCTCAGATCTGCTTGAGATTAGGGAAGCAGCTCTCCCAAGGATTTTTGTCTGTTTCTGTTTTTATAAGAATAATTTATATCAGCATAAATCCAGACTTGCCAGCTCAGAAATGTTTCAAAGAAAAATACCTGCCTTCTTTCTATTACATGGGATTTTTTTATTTATACAGCAAGGTTTGACTGCTACAGTATTTGAAATGGCATCATCCTGACATACTAACCAGTTTAAATTATATTGACCCAGGGTTCCCACAGCAGCTATTGATTGATCACAGTAGGAATTGAGCAGAAAAGGAGAAGAAAGGTCAAAACAATGATGATCTTAACGCTGTACTTTTGTTCAAGTGTCTACCCTGTGTGGGAATCCAGTCCCCAGCCTGCAGCTTATAGTGCTGTCAGAAAGTGGCAAACCTCACAGAGACGTTAATCCAACTTTCTTAGGCAGCTCAGAAAAGTTGAAGCCCATTAACAGGGACTGAATGCACATCCTGTTAATGCCTGAGTGGGAAGAAGTCACCGTGATTCAAGGGGGTTTGACCTGCTCTGGTTTATAATTTGTTTCAAACACAGTGCAGGCAATGATCCTTTCTCATTTCAACTTTCCATTTGTGTGCAACTCTAATTTTGACCTAAATATTAAATCAAAAAGGAGCAGGGGTAGGAGCAGAGGAGATGAATTCATATTTTTAAGGAGGGACAGGGTGAAGTCCTGCTCCCAAACTCAGAGTGCTGAACTCCCCTTGCAGCATGAGGGATCCGTCCTTAGGCTCCAAAAGGATTCTTCACAAAGGCATTCTTCTCCATGGCTCACTCACTTTGAGGCAAAAGCTGCACACAAACAGAACCAACAGTTCTGCATGGCAGAGCATTTAAACTGTAATATAATGAGAGAGAACATCATGTCTGTTAACCACTAGTACAAACTGCTGCTCAAGTTCTGTATTTCTGAGCACTCACTGGTTGGATAAGCACCTGAAACATTCCATTAAAGTTCCTGGTCACAGTCCCCATTAAGTTTTTTTACACAAAATAAGTATTTTTTTTTTTTAATTCAAAGTTTCAGGATAGAAGTAATCGCATTTTTCAAAATTATTTATGTCTACAGCTATCACTGACATTCTAAGCAAGAGAAAAAAAGATAAAAACAAACTGGCTCTGTGCTCACAGGAATCTATTTCCTTTTTTCAGAAACTCCAGTTTTAATGTGCAGACTTGCAGTTTCTACGTATTAAGTCTAATTTTGGGGCTGTTTCAGAATTAGGCAGCACAAGTGCATACTGATCTTGAAACTAAACCTGCTGCATAGGTAGGCATGATTTCTGAGAGCACCAGGCTTACAGCAGCCTCCTTCAAAGCACAAGAGCCCTAACCCAGCTCCTGTGCATTTACAAATCCTGCACATGATAAAGTACTTAAAATTCACCCTGCAATCATTCCTGCAAGAAAAGGTGGACATAAACCGTCAGATATGGACACTCTTAACCCCGGGGGCAGCATAAATTCTATACAGTTCTTCTCCACTCTATTTTAGTGCCTGTGCAAATACTCTTTACCTTCAAATGAAACACGTGCAGTGAAACCACAAAACCTCATTAAGAGGTGCTGGCTCCTTGCACCACTTCAGACAATTGAAAACCTCAGCAACTCAGAGATTGCCTATTATTTTTCTCTTCTAAACACAGTATGAATAGCCATGAGGACATACTGCCTGTATCTGGACCTCAGTCATCACTGAGAGACAGTAACTTCCAGGCCTATTTATTTCCATACTGCACTTGTAGTTCTGGCTGAATATGAGGCAGTTCCACTGTGATGGCTTCCACTGAAAGTACATCTTTGTGGGATTGCAGCATGTTTCCCATCCAGGCCTCCCCTGCCTCTTGCCTACAAGCCATGATCACCTTCCATCAGCAGGGAAAGGGAGGCTGGGGTCAGTGATCACCAGTGAGGGGAAAAACAAAGCTATGCTGGAGCACTCTTATGCTCAGATCATTCAGCCTGGAGACAAATGTTTCTGCAGAATGTGCCTTCTCTATTATAGCACAGACAATTCTTTTTTCTGCTGTTAGCATTACTTTCAGTAACACCAGGGACCAGGTATCACCTAGAGGATACTAACAGCACTTGAAAAATCCCAGCTACTGCTACTGAACTAGAAGAGAGACTAAAAGCCCCTCAAGTGAAAACAGAGAACACAAACAGGCATTTTGGAGGGAGTTTTCAAACCTGTTAGCCATTGGGGGGTGAGGGTATGTACATACATGATCCTCCTCTCTTCCTTCTAAGGCAGTGCAGGAACTCCTCTAGGGTCATCTCCTTGGCAAGCTCACTTCTGTTGCTGGCTGTAAGAGTCTGCTTCACAATTTAAGAACTTTTATCCTAGTGCAGGGACACAGCTGACCCATTTTAATGCCTTCTCCTCTCTCTGGGTTCACAGCTCTTTGGTTTTGGCCTTGCTACTCTCTTACTGAACTTCATTGGCACCTTCCAGCCAAAGCAAAAAAAGCCAAGACAATGTTTGTGCTCCAGTTTATACAGATTCTTGAGCCAAAATTAAACTTAAATCACTATGACTTTCTAGTCAATGACATGTACTGTAACCAAGTGATGTAATCCTACTGACACTGACACTCACACTCAGACTAGATTTGGGGCAACAATATTTCCCCCGGATAAGCCTGCATCACAAACAGGCAGAGTCTGAGTTATAACCTCACTGAAACTGGGCTATAGCTCTATCTGAATAGCACAAATACTGCAAGAGGCAGGCATTGAGAGTAAGATGAAGTGCTGGTAGCCTGCTGAGCACTGCAGCTCTGCTGCATTTCCAGGAAAGGACCTGAGCAAACAACCCAAGCACTGACCAAAGCTGATCCCAGCAGCATCCTCTGACAGGAGCTGGTGACCAGGCACCCTGCACAGTGCCACTGCATGGGGCACAGACCCCACAGCCCCTCAAACCCAGCTGCAGCTGTAGCTAGGAGCTCTCCCTGTGCCCTTTGCTGTGGATGGTTGTGTTCAGCATTAGGCTTTACTGCCAGCTGACTGTGGATAAACAGAGCACCCCTGTGTCAGGCCTAAAGGTGCCTTTAGAGCATCATATGCCTCTTCTCCAAGTATTCTTCAAAACTCACTGCTTGCATTTAACTTTTAGCTCCTGTAAGCCTTGTGTGGCATTAGTCTTAGCTGATTAAGTTGCTTGGAAACCAACAGCCCCCAATTATTTCACCCTTCTCTGCCAAACACCTTCTTCTCCCTCTTGCTTAATTGAGCCTCCCTGGTCCTTTTCTCACAACCCTTTTCCCTCTTGCTCCAGGTGAATCTGCCCAATTTTAAGATACTGACTGTCCTCAAAGTGCTTCTCCAGCAACACAAGCCTTGGCCACTGGTAAATACCCTCCCAGCAGGACAAGGGGGATGGAAACACAAAACGTTTGTGAGTGGAGATGAAGCAAAGGCACTCACCAATCGGCATCAAAGAAGATTTGACTTAAAGAATGGATGAGAGTCATTTAACTCATGACAAATTAAGACAGATTTGGATAGTGAGAAACAAAGACAAAACCTAAAATACTTTGCCCCCACACTCCCCTTTTTGCCAGCTCCACCTCAAGCCTTCATCCACCTCTTTGCACCCTGCTCAGAATCATCTCCAAGACCGAGGGGTTTTTTTCCCTTGTCTCTCAACCAAAGTTGAAAAATAGAACAAACAAGGGCTTGCATCAAGTAACACTCACCCAGGCCATTATTTTCTTGAGGCACAAATGTCTTCACAGACAAAATACTTTTCTCCCAAAACAGAAAGTGCATTCTGAATCTCAATTTCCCTATGCCTAAGAAACAACCTTACAACCACCACACAACTCACAGGAGCAGAAACTGCTGCACCACAAAGCCTCTCCTTAATGCCTGGCTCCTCACAAGCAGCTTTCTTCATTAGGAATCAACCCTAGAATGTGTCTGGGAGATAAAACACAGCTGCAGCTCCTTTCAGGTTTTACCTTCAGGTGTAGCTCCTTTCAGGTTTTTATCTTACTCCCTGACCAATAGCAAAATAAACTGTGTTAAGAAGTGGAAAAATAGAAACAAACGTCAGGAAAAAGAGAACAGCCAAGCTTGAAAAATACCTACTTTTAAAATAATTGGGAAAAATATGTTTTGCATGTAGCATTAAGCTATGAGACAGTGTCCAGATGTTTCAACTAATATAATTACAAGTGTGTTGACTGAGTTGAATTTCACAGGTGAAGAGAATCTCTGATTTAATGTCTCAATACAATTAAATAAAATAATAAAATATAAATGTAGTCAATTCTGTTTCAGTGATAGTATATGGCTACAAACATTTTATGTTATTGCATTTTACATGAATCTATGTCAGTGTTTTTATCACACAACTAAAGAATGTGCCCAGAATGTGAGCTGCACTATAACAAACCGGGTATATACAACAGCTCCTCAAGTATTGGGGACTTGGCTGAAGAGCTTTTGAGTTTTAAGGAATATATTTTTCTATAAAGCAGCTGCAGAAAATCAGCTGGTGACCTGTTTCTGACACACACTCTGCTGTATTATCCAGCATCATTTAAAGCACCACACAATTGAAATAAGAAAGTGGGAGACAAGGATATATGATAATACCTGCTGCTGAGCCAGTCAAACTGCACCAGAATTATATTTTTTATTTTATTTTGTTAATACTAAGCCCATAAAAAAAAATTAAGTCTCCCAGCTTTCAAGACTGAATGTTTAGTTTGAACCAGTAAAAGGTTCTACTTCTGTGCTGCTTTTTTAATAGCAGTTTCCAAAGCAGAGGATCTCTGGGGGAAATTTCTTTTGTAGTGCACACAGGATGGAGAATAGTTTACAGGTGGTTCAGGTTTCTGTTGGTCAGCCCCCAGCCTGTTCAGGGGTCTGGCTGGGACTTTGCATGGACAGGATGGGAAGAAGACTGGTTTGTGGAGGCCCTGGAGGGCATCCCCTAAGTTAGGGTGACACAAGAAACTTCCCTCAAAAAGCTGTTGGGACCCCAATGGCTCCTTCCCCTGTTCCTGTCTGCTTCTATGTCCCTGAGCCACTCCCTGCCTATTCCCCTCTTGGCCATCATCTTTGTACTGCCTGAGAGCACAGTTCAGCCCCTACCTCTGGGCACAGAGAGAAACCTGGACCCTTGACATGTGGGTGCCCTGGGACTCTGAACATCTCACTGCATGGCTGAATTAAACATCTGTGGATATTGTGCAAAGACACTTTTTTGCTTTTTTACCCTAGATTTCACTAGCAGCTATTCAGGCTGCAACCCTGGTTAAAGTTTTCTTCATGTAGAAATGTAATTGTATGTCTGTCTATAAGAAAAGACACTTTTACTGGTTATCTTGGAGGTAGGGTGAGGACAGCTTTGCTGTCCTCTCTTACAAATTCCCCTTTGTAGTTCAAGTGCTGCAGATTGAGGGAGCACCTCTGTAATTTTTTCCAGTCCTTGAAAATACCCCTGGTACAAATGGATCTGGCAAAAACACAGCAACACCCAAGCAGGAAAGTACAAGTTTGCTCTTCCTGTGCCATAACAGTAAAGCACACTTTTCTGCAGGAGCTGACAGTGAATATTCTCATTGTGTGTATAATATCTCTGCCAACGGGGTGTGCTTCTATAGGAGAGGAAAAAGCACTCCTGGAGCTGCTGGCTGTGCTAACAAGGGCACTGAGAGCCTGATGCTGGTGCTTTTCCACCCACAGAATAACCTCACTTTCCAACCTGTGCAAGGCTGGCTCAGCCCGCATGACAGAGATGATGCTCCGCGGCTCCCGCAAGGAGAAAGATAAAATGTAGCCTACCTATTTCAGTTTTGATTTTTTTTTTTAAAGTTGGTACTTTGAACTGAGGTTGTTTTAAGTGTCTGGTACCCAAGGGAGCAGCAGTGCAGAGGCAAATTGCCCTCATTGGCAAATACAAATTAAAGTGTATGAGCTGAATGCTCTTCTTCTCTGCAGTCTGTGGCTAAACAAGCCCAGATTTGTTCCAGCAGGAGATCACCTAAAAGTGCCAGGTGCTGAAGGCAAAGAACCACAGCTAAATATCTCAAAAATGATATAAAATGTATTTTGTTGTCTTCGGCCCTTACTGACTCAACTGAACCCAGGGTGGGGCATGGACAAGAGCCCAGTGTCTGTGTTTGAGGAAAGTAAATGAAAAGTCATGCCAGGAATCTTGTTACTTATGCAATAGGGTATTAAAAACAGCTTAGACTAGCCAAGAATAAGTATTTAATTTGAATTCTTACTAAATTAGGTGCTTAAGAAGTTCAGGGGAAGTAGTATGTCAGGAGACCCAGATTCAAGCCTGTGATTCCTCTATATCCCCACTTTTTTATTTCTTTATATTTAAAGTACTTAATTAATCTATACAGAGTTTTTAATACAATACAGTTGATTAACGCTAGTAATTTCAGTGCCTTTTTAATATAACAAATCTCTTCTGAGAAATGTTCCTAGTTAATGATCTGTGTCATTTTTTAAAGTTTGCCTTCTGACTAATTTTAGTGGAAATATCATTAAATTCTTCATTATACTTATTTATAGCACGGGCTGAATTGGATTTTAGATGTTATGACTTTACCATAATAAAGACCTACAGCTCTCAAAACACACTATTCTGTCTGCTTTTGGAGCTCTAATATAAAGTTTTGGAACTGAGAGTAGCTTTTAAAAAAAGCAACAATGAGAAGGAGGAGGTTTCTGTGTGGTTTTGAGGCCACTGAGGTCACAGGAGGTGCTGGCTCACACTGCGTCTGCTCACAGCTCTGCCAAACCTCCTGCCCCTCCGTGCCCTCCCCTCCCATGGCTCATTTTGGTCCTTGCACTGAAGCATCCCACTCCCCACCAGCACCTCCACAGTGTGGAGGCTGAGCTGGAAACCCCTGGCACGGGAAGGATGGGGCCCAGTGAAATGCATCCCTCCCGTGTGACCAGTGAGTGCTGGCACTGCTCTGCTCTTTGCCCAGAGCCAAATTCCCCATGGCTCCTTCTCCTCCGCTCCAACGCGCACTCAGGGCTGCGTTTGCCGTGTCCCCTCTCCCTCAGCTCTGTGCTGGGCTTGTGCCAGAGGCTGATGGCACAGGACATCCCGAAGGATGGAGATGAAACCCCCACCCCTGCCGGTGAGCACAGCACGGCCACAGTTGGACTGGTGGCCACGGGTGGCCATTCCCTGGCCAGCCCCTGGAGGACTGTGGCAGCCCCTGCTCTGAGGAGGGGCAGGGGGCAGCAGTCAGGGATTTCACTACAGACAGCTTTTATCAGCAGCCTCTCCCTTAAGTTTTTATCTTTCATCTTTTGGGTTGGCTCAGAAATAAGACAAAAATAACATATTTCAACCATTTATTTTTCTAATAACATTATTTTCACCAGCTCTGCTGTAAATAAACAAAAAATAAATATTGATCTCTGCTTTTTAAACAGAAGTGCTGGGGGTTTATTTATTTTTGTATGCAGAGCATTTTTTTCTACTCCGAAACAAAGCAAACCCTGGGACAAAGGGGTGGCTGTGCCCCAGGGCTCCATGCAGGAAGGGCAGGTGGGAGTGCCAGGAGCATCACATGTGCCCCCTGCTCCTCCTGTGAGCTCCATCAGAATGAGCAGAGTGCTCACCTTGGCTGTAGGAATTGTAATTTTTTTCCCCATGCCTGTGGTCCTCCAGGATCACACAGCTTTTCTTAACAGAAGGCAAAGGAGAGCTGCTCTGCACTGGCAGCTGTGGGACACGGCTTGGCTCCCACACTTCCCTCATCCAGGGGAGACACCCATGTCCCAGGTGAGACCTGCACAGTCTCCTTGGCTTGTTCCTCCTTTCATTCAAGGGCTCTCCTCCTCTCCCTGTCTACTCCTGCTTCTTTTTCATTCCTGGCCTCTTTTCCAAGGCTCAGGGGGAAAGCTGGGCACAGAGGTTGCTCAGGTTCTGCTTCAAACCACTGTGGAGATGCTGAGCACGCCAGGTCAGCCTCCCTGCCTGGCACAGCCAGACTCAGGAGCTCTTCCACCCTATAGCAAACAAAGTACTTGGGAACATGTACTTGGGAACAGGAGAATCAGCTGGGCCAGGGTTCAAAGGATATCAGGAATTTCTGACCAAGAAACAGAGAAGAGTCAGGCCTAGGAAGAGCTGAGTGGAAAATGTAGCTGTGGTGGCTGGTGTGAGTGTAAACCATCACACAAATTATGCATTCCTGTTCATGCAAAATACCAGCATATTTATGCACCTTCCTTTACTCCTTATCACTTTACTGGACAGAGCACAATGTTTTCCCCATCATTATATTAGATCTTGAATTAAGGCAACTTCCTCGTTAGGGCGTGAGGGTTTGGTTGGCTGGACTTTTTTAATTGCTACTTTTAAATTCTACCGAAACAACAAGTAAACAAATAAAAAATTCGTTAGAGAGAGGCAGCTGAAGTTAGATGAAAGTTTTACAGCACAGAGCTGTGCTTTCCAAAGCAGCAAATCCACTCACCGGGTCATTAGCACAGCGCGCAGCGCCACAGAAACGAGGAACATTAGAACTTGTGTCGTTTGCAAGATTTACTAATATTTCAGTGTCTTAACAGCAACGTTTCAGCCTAAAAGCTTCCCAGAAGGCACTTAAACATTGGAAACAGCAGCTCTGAAGGGCTGCGGGTGCATTCACTCATTACGAGCGTATTTAAAACAACGCATCTGGGCTGGCTGGTGACGACTTTGGGGCTGCAGGGAGAGGGCAGGGGGAGCATCCATCCCCTCTCTGGCCCTTTGCAGAGCACACGTGGAACGGTGCTGGGGCTGCCCGTGGGACTCGTGGCAGGTACAGATCACACTTTAGTGCTGGGCTGGGAAGATTCCCCCACAGAAGCCAATGCTGATTACGATCCGGGCTGATAGCTCTGCTGCTTTGAACACGTCAAGTTAATTTCATGCTGAATAAGGGGAAAACTTATGCCTGTCACAGTGCTATATATCAGTCAGGGGCGAAGAACAAAGGCTTTGAAACCCAAATGGCTGCGTTTGCCACATGGCTTGGCTGCAAAGAGGGAAATGCAAGTGCCTTTGTGCTCTCCACAAGGCAGATCCTGGGAAAGAGGAGGTGGCTACAGACAGGTCTTTATTCCACATAAAATTACTTTGCATAGAGCTCCCCAGCACTGGTGCAGGCACTCTCTGGTAAGAATGGCTCTGCAAGGATGTTGGGGATCTCCCCTCTGCTTGTCCATCCCTTTTTCCCAGGTTTCTCTTGGAAGACAGCTATTATAACCACTTAGAAATGAGCCCAAAGGAACTCCTGCCATTTAAAGTCAGGTTATCATACAGAGAGAGTAGCGGTCTACTCTAGGGGGTTCTTTGGTCTTTTATTTGTTTTGCTGGGGTCTTTCCCCCTGCTCCAAAACCTGTGTTATGCTCTTTCAATCTTTACTTGCTGTTTGATCTTCTCAGGCTCTTGTTTCATATTGTTGTAAAATTGTAAAAAAAAAAACATAGAAAAAAAAAGCTTTAAGAGGGAACACAACAACAAAAAAAATCCCACTGAGATGAGTTATTTAGGCAAACTGCTTCTCCTGGATCAAATACAAAAGTAAGATCTCAGGGAACCTTCATAAGCTGCACCATAGGAATGCAATTACTAATGGAAACTGTGCAATCACAGTTGCTCTCTTTCAGAAGTAATCTTTAAAACTTTAGTTTTCAGTAAAGCCATCTTAGCAACAAGCAACTCCACATGCAGGGGGAAGTCCCAGATGTTTTACTGATGCCTGATGCTCATCATGGGGGATTTGCCAAACCTCTGCATGGCTCATCTTGAGGCTTTTTCAGTTTTAAGTTAAACTCTGAAAGATGCAGGGCCTGTTGTAGATCAGGGCATGGCACTGTACCCTTCACTAATAGTAAAAAGTCTTCTGCATTGTTTTGTATCACTCTTTAGCACATTTCTTTTATTGTTATGCAAGGAAAGAGCGTCCCATGGCAATCTGTCTATTCAGCTACAAGCTACTGGCAATTTTTCTAGTCAGGAGGAGATATTTTAAAGTGACTTGAAGAGTTAAGCCTCCCAACTTCCTGACAAGATTGTTGGTTTCCTTCTCTTACATAAGTATTTGTCCTTTTCCTTTACATTATCATCAGATGCACAGAAGAGTTGATTTGTTTTCACAGTTGAGATTCTGGGAAAATTCAATTTTGAATTCCTCTTAAATAACTCATCTCGGTCGGGCTATTATACAAAACATTCAGGAAAGCATAAGGTCAAAAAAAATTTAACTAATTTATCCTGTGCATGTGGAGGAATGCAACTCAGAGGGAGAAAAGCCTCAATTCTATGTTTTCTTCAAGGTCAAATTTACCTTTGAAGGCTAAAAGATAAATTCTCCGTGCAGCAATGTGGGAAAAGGGAGTGAGCAGCCTCCGTTCCCCATTGCACAGGAGGACTGGCACCAGTGATGGCAGAGGAGCAGCTGCCACCCCGTGGGGCTGGGCTGTGCCTGGTTCATTTAGGGCAGCTGGCAAAGGATTGCCACGGCTCCCCCGTGGTTCAGCAGCTGTGACTGTGGCCTTACAGAAAGGTGACACACATGAGGGCATCAGACACATCAGACGCCCCTGAACCCCTCCAGGCACCCAGCCTGTGCCTCCCCGTGGCATCCCAGCGTGGCTGTCCCCCAGCACCCTGCAGGCAGAGCTTGGAGCTCCCCACCCAGGCAGCTCCCTGCGAGGTCTTACTGACCCCAAGGTGGTTGCACTGGTGTGCTTTGGTGTGCTTTGTGGTGCATGGATTGTTTCGTGGTGGTAGCTCTTTGATACACCCCAGCTCTGTGCTTGTCTCCAGTTTAACCAGGGGAAGGCTGGAACCACTCGGGGCTGGGTTTGGTGGCTCTCATCTGCTCTAAGGGCTCAGCACTCCCTCCTGTTGTGTGCCCAGGAGGGGCAGGGCAGTTGAGAATTTTCCTGCTTTGGTGGAGTTTTCAACGAAAGAGTGAAATGTTTCCAGTGAGTTCCAAACTCTTTTTTTCTAAGAAACTACACAGTGAATAAAATATGATGGGCAAGGATCAAAATAAAGCTAGCCTGTGACTCATACAAAATATACACAGCTGCCCCAAACCAGGCTTTTAATTTGTTTATTCTAAAATCCTGAAATTCTATCTACTTGGTAAAAGATTTTTAGCCCTAACTTAAAAAAAAAAAATCAATTTGTTTTTGGACATCCATTCCTGAATTTACAGAAATCAGATCACCTTATATGCTCTGGCTGAACCCTGCAAATGAGCAAATTTAAACAGTTAGTTCTTCTCTGATTAAAGTACTCTGTTGGTGTTGTTGTCTGCTCATGCTTGCACAAGAGAGAAGGGAAAACTTTCACTTTTAGTGAGTCTGCTTTTCTGCAGCATGTTCACAAACACCAGAGACCTCATGACTTTTCCTTTTAGCAGCCCTAAGGTTATTTAAAATTCCTAGGACCTACTCACTCAGCAACCAACCTTCCTCTACCTCAGCACTGTGCTTCTTTGCAGACCTGCAGCATTGCCAGCACATCTTCTTTTTCCATTTATTTATTTATTTTAATCTTTAAAAGAAATCCTGGCAATATGGAGAAGAAAATTAAGTTTAAATTTAAGAGTGAAATTAGAAGAGCAAAGGACTTTCATATTTGTAGAAAAAGTGCAGAATTCTCACAATTAAAAAAAAAAAAAAAGTTGGAACTGTCCTTTATGAAAGTTCTAGGCAAGCAAGTCTCCCGAAATTGGACAACACCTCTTCAGATGACTTCAGTCTCTTAAAACCCTGGGAGTGCTTTATCTTAAACAACTTGAAAACACTTCATCAAAATAAGGCAAGTGGCATTTGGGGGCTTTTGAATAATCCTGTCTGTACTTTGCTGTGCAGTGACAATGTTCTGGAGATCCCCCCTCAGTTTGGGCAGATCAGTGCTAACCATGGTGTCTGTTGGCCCCCAGTTCCTTCTGACCTTCAACAGGAGGAACTCAGTTGGTTTTCACTTTCCCAGATCTCCAGTTGCCTTACAAGAATTCATTTTGCTGGGGATTTGTTTCTTAGGGTGTTCCAGTAATGATATCCTGTTTTCCTGTCCCCAGTCCTATGCTGGGCTCCACACAGGTATGAAATTCTGTAGAGTGGTGACAGGATCAGGCTGACTAAAGGACAAAGAGACAGACAGCTGGGGGAGAGCACAAATTTGCATGTATTTCCATTATTTTGGCACTGGGCAAAACTATTTCTGCATTGACTTCCCCTTAAAGCCCCCAAGAATAAAGCTATAACAGAAGATTACCAGAAAGTAGGCCATGTTGCTCTGCTTATCATATTCATGTTGCCACTTCTTATTTTCCAGAGGTAGGTGATTTCAGAGTGGATTCAGAGGGGATGGCTGGTGCAGCATGCTCTGGTGATGCTTGCCTTCCTCTTAATCCCAGGGCACAAAAGGTGTCTTCCCATTCCAAGGGTTATGGGTGGTTCTTGCTATGGGAATCAGGCATTTGGGGCCAACACTGGGGCAAGACAGGGGCAATGTTGAATTTTTATAGCATGGCCTAGCAGAGGGTAATATTTAAAAATAGATATTAAAAAAAAAAAAAAAAGCCATGTACCAGAATCGAGAAACATCCCCTAGGAATCTCTTGTCTCTCTGGCAGAATTTACCAGCTGTAGCAACATGCATATTTCTCTCTCTATTCTTAGTGTAAGAGAACTGCCAATAAAAGCTGCTTTTCAGCTTCACAGATAAAACTATTTTTTCTCTTGCTAGCTATTTTTCCTGAAAGAACTTTGTTTGCTTTTTAACTGTAGAGCAACAGGGCCCCAGAAATTTCAAGTCTGTGATGAAACCTGAGTTACAGAGCTCATCAGCTGAGTTTGTGAATTAACAATGTCTGTATCCCCGGGCCATCACTCTTCTCAAATAATAGGGAGCTGGATCATTGCCCTTCTGGGTGAACATCAAAAGTTGTGGCCAAGAAGATGTGAAACATTGCTTCTAGAAGAATAAAGGTGAGGACAGCAGAGGCACTCAGAGCTGCAAGTGCAACTGCTCATTTCATTAAAAAGGTGGCAAATCTGTGGGTGGCGAAATCAAACAGAGGTGGGAGTGTTACAGCCATGATTTTCCATGTTTTCTCAAGCACTGCAGAGCTAAGACATCACCTCTCACTTCAACATTTGACAGATTTTATTTTATATGTCAGGCACCTCACAAACTTGAATTTGATTTTAATACTCTGGTAAAGCCTCCCTCCTGGTAATAATGTTCTGCTTTCTGCTTTATAAACCACCAGAAAATCCATACGTTTCATGTTAATTCTGTCGAAAATACCTTGAACTGAATATCCTTTTAGAAATTTTGTTACAGGTTTCCAGCCTTAGCAATTCTTATTTTGAAGACCTGCATCAAAGGGCAGGTTTAAATCTTAGCTTAAAAAAAAACATATGCTCTGCTGGAAGTGTAGATAGTGGAATCTTTTTTTGCTATAAATCAAGTGCAACCTAGTTTAATTATTATTGTGGTCCCTCCCCACTGCTTGCTTTCCACTGTTATACAATAACCTCCTTTTGTTAGAAAACAACAAAAAAATTAGGTTTAACTATGTCCCCTGCTGGTGGCCTTGAAACTTTATGGCCTCTCCCTGATACCCCATGCACATGACCATGTTCAAAACAGCCTTATTCTTTCTCAGGACAGGAATCAAACTCCTGAATAAATCAGAATTATTTCTATTGGAAGACTTTTCCCTAAATTGCATTTATGCAACTTGTAATTACATTTCACATGAAGTACCAGGAGGATTATGGGGAATAGGAGAGCACCTACTGTAAATATCTATTTTCCATAGAAGACATCAGAGCAAGTTATTAGCCTTTCGTGGTTGTAAATAATTAATTCAATTCAATATCTGGGGTTACCTGGGGTTTAAATTGGTACTGATCTTAGTCTAATGTTTCCAATTTCAGGAATTGAAACACATTACTATCTGCCTTTGCCAGCATGCAAAATGTTAATCTTGATAGATTACATTATTCTTTATAGAGAGCACTTTTTGTTCCACTTATATTTCAGCATCTTAACTCCTCGACATAAGGATGCTTTAGCTCTTTATATTGAGAATACTGCACATTTATTTTAATTGGATAACTGAGCTTTTCTGCTTACTGAGCTGTCTGCCTGACATTTGCAAAATGCAGCTTTTTTTTTTCCCCCAACATAACCTAGCTGTTCATTTTTATAAGGCCTGTCATCCAAAACACAGAACCTAATCCTTAATTAGTTGTCATATTTGTTTAGATGTTATACATCATCCATTGGACTGAACTGTTTGGTTTACTGTCCTTTCATAATGTCCATTAAATGATTATTTTTGCATTTGCTTATGTTTTATTTAACAGTTTTCCTACATCCTGAACTCCTGACTCACAGGCCTGTTGCTGAAGAGTGAAATCATTAAATTGGTCAGGCACAGAGGCTGCCCAGGCAGTGAAGGGTAAATCACAGCTAACAGAGCACACTCAGCCCAGCAGGGCGGAGCAGGAAGAAGGCTGGAGGGCTCTAAAGCACCTCAACCACAAGCTTTTCTCCAGTTTGGATTTTCAGCTGTAAATCCCTTTTGGAATAGGAGCTACAGGGAGCCAGTCTGTCGCATGGGATGGAGAAGGGACACTCCACTGTCACCTGATCCCCTTTAACAAGCAGTAGGGCCATGGAGGCAGGTTTTATTCACTGTGATGTGGAGCAGGGACTGGAATGCAGGGCAGAGTCCCAGCCAGCAGACTACTGCAGAAGTGTTTCTCAATGACTCATTATTTAAGTGAAATGGAGGGTCTTTAACAGAAGAATTGAGAACAACCTAACCCAATATTCTCATGGCAACTACTTGTGGAAAAAAAAAATCCTGTATAAACTGAGCCAAGAGAAGACTTCTAAAAGCAATCTCCCACATCTATTTGTGAATTCCTTGAATATGATGTCAGTGGGCACGGCAATCACCTCCACCTTCCCTTCCACCCAAAACTTATTCTTTGTGCCCCTGCCAGGCACTGCAAAGCACACAAAGCAATGTCACCTACCCTGAGTGCCCTGGCAGGATATTATGTAGGAATCTGAAGAGAGACAGCATCTCCTGTAGAGAGCTAGACAGCAGCTGAGCAGGAACTTCTGGCCTTGAGTGCTGCCTGCCTGGACACCTCGAATGACGTTGCTGTTTCAAGGTCCTTTCATGGATATAATGCTAAGTATCTGCCCTTCACAAGTGGGCAACCCGTGTGTTCCACTGCCCTGCTGCCAGCAGGAGCTGTGTCCCAGCCAGCCACAGCCAGGGAGTCACATCCCTACTACAACGACACCATGGCATGGCACTCATCCCTTGTGTAGATATAGGAAACATACCTACAGAATTAAATACAGCATGGAATAAAAACCTTTCTTTTCCACGTGAGAAAATAGGCTTGAGCTTTTGGATCTAAAAGTACTTCTAATGTTTTACCTTCCTGTGCTCATCTCTGTCTTACCTCAGGAAAAGACTCAGGTTGATGGTATACGGGCATACACTGCCCATCTCTTCCTCTGATCCTAGTCCACGTCCATTGTGCTTTTTGCAAAGTGCTATGAGACAATTATTGGTATGCAGAACACTGGGGAAGCGCTGGAGAGGCATGAAAGCTGCCTGGAAAGTCTGGAAAGACTCAGCATAAAGCTCCTCTTATAGTGAGAGGTGAAGCATATGCCCTTTAGGTATAAATGAAGCATCAAGATAAACTTTTAGAATACTGGAAAATGACTCTTTTTGATGACACTCATACATTCTTCAAAGACCTCCCAAAATCATTGTCTCCCTTCTGATCTCACCTCCCACTCGAATCTTCTCTTCCCACAGAAACAAGGTTACTTTTTATTTTACTTTTTTTCCTTCTTTCTTCTCTCCCTTACACCTACCAAAATGATGATATTTCAGCTCTACTTTAGGGAGGAAATGATTTGCACAGCCTTTTTTCCTCATGCATCTGTACTGTAAAACTGAAAAAATGTGGCAAGAGGAACATGTCAAACTTGCAAAAAAATCACTTGAGGCAAGAAACAGCAATATGACATGACAGCAATTGAAGCTGAAGACAAGGTTCCCAGAAAGTTAAAGAAAATTAAATTCTAGTTTAAAAAAAAGAATCCTAAAATTTTACCCAAATTAGAAGCTAATAAATAATTTGAATGCCCAAAAAGATGACCAAGGACAGAGTAGTACAGAACATCCTACACAGGGGCAGTTCTAAGACCTTCTATAAAACTTAAATTTAATTTTGGCTATACAATTAAAGCAGTATAGGAACTTTAAATAATTTGAATAAAAATAGCCTGCAAAGATGACTGCCTTTTCTCTTTTGGTTACATGTGGGACTTTCCTTATTCTCTGGCCAATTGTTCAACAAATACAAAGTTTTTATTAATTTAGCATGTGTAGGCTACTTGGCCAAGAAAGGAAACACTACTGCATTAGACATAAGTAATGATACCAGAAAAAAGCAGATGAATCCAACCACATAAAAATTATGTGGCATTTCAGCTTCTCCATGTGTGTCAACATGTCCCACTTGTGTTTATCTGCCAAGATGCTTCTCGCCCGCCTTCAGCCCAAATCTTACCCGGTATTACCACCTCAGTCATTCATCCAGCCACCAAGGGAAGCAATGCAATGCATCCATCACGCCTGATGTGCAGGAGTGCACTTGGACATTTAGTGCCTGCATGGCATATAAAGATTTAAATAAAGCACAGCATAATATCTCCCCACCATTACTGGCAAATATCAAGATTTCTTCTCTTTAGCTTCCTGAATGGATTCAGGCACGTGGTAGAATAAAACTTCCTGCTAAACTGCAACCCAAGCAATATTGAATCCCTTCTCTCTGTCTTGTTTTCCTCTGCTAAATTAGAGTATAATGGGAACCCAGGTAGAAGAGTCACATAATTCTGTTGGCATGAATGTGATATGGCCAAGGCACGTTATGCTCACCAGCCTCCTTGGACCTGCTGGGCTAATGGGCATGTCTAGAGCTACAGCATGTGGACACCTTTCTGGTGGCTTGGGCAACAAGCCTGGCAGTGACAGGAGGAGCCTCTGGAACAGCTATCTTTGCTTAATTCCCTGGCCCTGATGCGCACAGAAACAGGCACTGTCCATGAAAGGGACAGCTCAGTGGAAGGCTAACTGGAATCTGCAAGTCTGGAAGATGCCTTTTTCACCCCTACGAACAACCGCCAGTTATTCCCCATGTATCATGCAGTGTTGCCTGGAAAACACAGCTGATGCTGGTGGTGGAACTTGTCACCTTTGGAAGCAAACCTTGAGCCCAGTGCCGTGCTGGCTGTCCCAGGCCTGCGGTGGCAGCTGCGGGGGGCACACACAGGGACACGGGGACAGACACACGGACAGCAGCCCTCACACACCCCGGAGGCTGGGCTGGCTCTGGGTGGGACCCAGCCCCAGCAGGAACAGCCCCGTGCCCCACAGGCAGAGCGCTGGGGGCACACCGTGGGCACAGGGCCGTGGGGCTGCCGTGGGCACAGCCCGGGAAACCACACTGCGAGCAGGGAGAGCAAAATGACTTGGAACACCAACGGATTTGTACCTTTTCAGACTAAGCTTTTATTTTGATATTACAAACCATTTTTCTTTATTCACAAATCACGGTTGTGATATAAACACTAATTTCTAAAGACAGATATACACATTTTCTGGGTTTGTAGGGTTTTTTTTTTAAATCTGTTTAGAAGTCACTATATTCCACATATGGTAGTAATAATTTTTTCATAAGTCATATTATCAGTAGTTATTTATATAAGTGAAAACATTCCCAATATATATTGTAAAAAAATTTCAAATGCTTTTCTTACATAACTATTTCAGACATACATTTTAAAATGACTACTAGGAGTACTGTAGGAGTTTTATAAACAAAATATTTTCTAATATGGGCTGCACCCTCAACCTTTCAAGATAATTTTAATAGACTAAAACGCCATATAATCATTTGGAAAGTGGGAGCTGTAAAGCCATCTCAGGAAAAT